>NC_069385.1:102585000-107585000 GCF_027475565.1 Acinonyx jubatus | reverse complement strand
AAAATTCACTTTCCCCCCCTCAGGAGATTTCCCAATTAAATGTGTGAGGAAGAAAAGCCGTGCAGGAAGCAGAGGTCTAGGGCCTGTGACAGTCTTACTGAGCCACAGGTTGGAGCATAGGGCTGCCAATTGCTGAGGGACTGAGATCTCAGACAGGAGGAAGCTGCAGAGAACTAAACCTATAATTATGCATGCAGTTTCCCCTTGAAATACATGTCATCCCCAAAGTTGCACATGTGTGGGTGAAAGTGGGAACTGGAAGGCTAAGGAGGTGAGCAGAAATTTCATCCACTTTATGGGTCGTCGGGAGTTGGAGGCTGGATTTCAGAGCTCACCAAAGTTGAAGGGGTCTGGTAAACACCACAGGCTTTCAGCTGAGGCCCTAGAGATACTTTCTATGGATAAGGGCAAAACAGAAATAGATCAACCTTGATTTGACTACACCCCCAACTGCCTATCAGAAATGAAATCCTCTCTGGAAGAAATCATCATCCAGAGCTTCCATGTTTTTTCATATACAATGTCTGCCATTCAATAAGGAAACTCCTAGGCATAGCAGGATACAGAACCAAATGACTGAAAACCAAGAGAAAAAAAATCCAGGCAACAGAAATAGATACATAAGCTACCCAGACACTGGTGTAAGGAAAGGGACTTGAACTAGAACTTTTTTTTTTTTTTTTTAAAGAATTAAATGGTGATTATGTAGGTGAAAAATAAAAAAGAACTGAAATCAAAAATTCAATACATGGGCTTATCATCTTCATGACTTATTTATTTTACAACTAGAAGTCTGTACTTTTTTGTTGTTTATTTATTTATTTGGAGAGAGAGAGACAGAGAGAGGGAGAGAGAGAATCCCAAGTAGGCTATGTGCTTTCAGCTCAATCTCATGAACTGTAAGATCATGACCTGAGTTGAAATCAAGAGTTGGGACAGTTAACGGACTGAGTCACCCAGACACTCCTGGAAGTCTGTACTTCTTAATCCCCTTTATCTATTTTACTCATTTCCCCACCCACTTCCCCTCTTGCAACCACCACTTTGTTCTCTGTATTTAAGAGTCTTTGTTTAATAGAATGTCAGATGCAGCAAAAGAGAAGATTAATAAAGACAAGATGGGACAGTAAACACCAGATTGAAACAGAGATAAAGAGATGGGAAGTACAAAAAAGGACCAAGGAGACATATTGTATATGGTGAAAAAGTCTGACATACATGTAATCAAAGTCCTAGAAGAAAAAATATTTGAAGAAAAGTAGTTGAGAATGTTAAAAAATTGATGAAAGATGTCAAGCCACAGATTCAAGACATTGTACAAACTCAAAAAAAAGATACAAAGAAAACTACATGCAAGCATGTCATAATGCAAGTGCTGAAAATAAAATAAAATCTCAAAACAGCCAGAGAAAAGTAGACACATTACTTTCACAGGGGACACCAATAATGATAACAACCAAAATGACAGAAGCCAGAAGACAAAGGAAACAATATGATATGTACATAAAATAATGTACATTTATAATGATAAAACTTTGGGAAAATCACAATGCCCAATAATAGGATATAATTAAGGTAATAGTAAATCGGCCATAGTATGAAATATTCTGCAGTTAAAAAAATGGCATAGGAAGTGTTATAATAGACTACAAAGAAGTATGTACTATGTGAATGCATTTTGTGCGTAGGTGTATTAAAATGTTAACAATGTTTAATCTCAGTATCAAAGGGCTGTGGGTAATTCTAATTGTATTTTTTGTGGTTTTCTGAGTCTTTTAGGTTTTTGTTTGTTTGCAATAAGTGTATATATTTTAGGTAATTAAAGAGAATTATAAAGAACATGTTAAGGAGTTACAGTGATAAAAATAAGTTACAATCAAAGAACACAAATTAGTAAGTTAAACAGTTATGATGAGGACAAGATTGTGAATTTAAATGCAAGCATATCAATATTTAAATGTAAATAGTCTAAACACCTCAACAAAAAGGCTGAGATTATAAAACTGAGTGAAAAACCAAGACCTAATTATAGGCTGTCAATGAGAAGACATTTTAAATATAAAGAAATAGTTACATTAAAAGTAAGAGGATATTAACATATGTACCATATAAACAATAAAAAAAGAGAAGTAAATTTAATAATATCAGACAAAGTAAACTTTGGAAGATGAAACATTGCTGAGGAAAAGAGGACATTATATAATGCTAAAGGGGACAATTAATCAAGACAACAAACAGGTCATTCTAAACTGTATATGCAACTAAGAATAGAACTTCAACATACACTAAACAAAATCTAATAAGACTTAAAAGAGAAATAGACAAAGCCACAATTTCAGTTGACAACCTCAACATTCCTCTCTGAGTAATTTATTATTTAAAAAGTAAAAAGCCAGCAAGTGTATAGAAAAAATGAACACTATCCATCAACTTGACCTGATTGACATTTATAGAACACCACACCCGACAATCGCAGAATACACGTTTTTCAAGTGCAAATGTACATATTCGGGGCCATAAAACAAACCTTGACAAAACTAAAAGAACTCTAATCATATAAAGTATCTTCTCCATTATAAAATTAAACTAAAGGGGCGCCTGGATGGCTCAGTCGGTTAAGCGTCTGACTTCGGCTCAGGTCACGATCTCGCGGTCCGTGAGTTCGAGCCCCGCGTCGGGCTCTGTGCTGACAGCTCAGAGCCTGGAGCCTGTTTCAGATTCTGTGTCTCCCTCTCTCTCTCTGCCCCTCCCCTGTTCATGCTCTGTCTCTCTCTGTTTCAAAAATAAATAAACGTTAAAAAAAAATTAAAAAAAAATAAATTAAACCAAAATTTAGTAACAGAAAGATACCTAAAATATTCTCAAATATTTGGAAACTAATGAGCACATTTCTAAAGCGGCCATGGGTCAAAGACAAAATCAGACAGGAAATTAGGAAATATTCTGAATTGAATGAAAATGAAAACAACACATCAAAGCTTTTGAGATATAGCTAAAGCGGTGTTTAGGGGGAAGGAAATGGCATCAAATGCTGATAGAAAAGAAAGATCTCAAATCAAAAAAAAAAAAAAAAAAAAAAAAGAAAGAAGAATGAATTAAACCCAAAGTAGCAGAAAGAAAAAAATAACGAAGATAAAAGCAAAATGACACCAAAAACAGCAAAATAAATAAATAAATAAGTAAAAATAAAAGAAAAAGAGAAAAATCAATGAAACCAAAGGCTGCTTTTTTTTAAGTTTATTTATTTATTTTGAGATATACGCAGAGAGAGCACAAGTCGGGGAGGGGCAGACAGAGAGAGCGAGAGGCTCAGACAATCTGAAACAGGCCCTGTGCTGACAGCAGATAGCCTGATGCAGGGGTTCAAACTCATGAACCAGGAGGTCATGACCTGAGCGAAAACCAAGAGTCAGACGCTTAACCGACTGAGCCACCCAGGTACCTCTGAAGGCTGCTTTTTCGAAAAATAAGTACAATTCATAAACTCTATTCAGACATATTGAGGAAAAAACAAAAACAAAAACAAATTATCAGTATCAGGAATTAAAAAGAGAGGCATCACCATATAGGCTACAGATATGTAAAGAATAATAAGGGAATTTCATACATACCTTTCTGCCAATAAATACGTGGATCCTGAGAAACTTAACAAAAGACCATGGGGGAGGGGAAGGGAAAAAAAGAAGTTAGAGAGGGAGAGAGCCAAACAATAAGAGACTCTTAAAAACTGAGAATAAACTGAGGGTTGATGGGGGGTGGGAGGGAGGGGAGGGTGGGTGATGGACATTGAGGAGGGCACCTGTTGGGATGAGCACTGGGTGCTGTATGGAAACCAAGCTGACAATAAATTTCATATTAAAAAAAAATATGTTAACTTAGATGAAGGACAAATGACCTTGAAAGAAGTAAACTACCAAAGTTCTCTCAAGAAGAAACAGAAACTCAAAGAGCTTTACATCTAAGGTTACTCATAGCTAAAGACTTTCCTACACTGAAAACTTCAGTCTCCAGTAGCCTCACTGGTGAGTTCCTCTAATCTTAAAATAATAATAACAATAACAATAACAACAACAATAATATTAATTCTATAGAAACTATTCCAGAAAATAAAAAAAGACATTACAAGAAAATTCCAGACCAATATCATTCATGAACACAGATACAAAAATACTTAATGTATAAAATACTACCAAATCAAGTCCAGTGAGATATGAGATTAATACATCATGACCAAGTGGCTTTTATCCTAGTAATGAAACATGAAAAAATCAATCCATGTAATATACCATCATAAAAAGAAGAACTATATGATCTCCAAGGATGCAGAAAAATAATGATAAAATTTAACATCTATTCATTATTAACATACTCAGCAAACTAAGAGTTCCCCATAAAACCAGGAAAAAGGAAAGGAAATATTGCCAAAGATTTTTCCAAAGAGGTTAACATCATATGTAATGGTAAAAAACTGAATATTTTCTCCATTAAATTCAGAAAAAGACAAGGATGTCTGTTTTTATCACTCTTATACCACACTGTACTGAGATACTACTGACTGCAATAAAACAAGAAGAAATAAAAAGAATATGGATTAGAAAGAAATAAACTGTCTTTATTTGTAAATAACATGATTATCTATGTAGAAAATTCCAAAAAGACACAAAATAAAACAACCTATTATAGCTAATAAGTGAGATCAACAAACTTGCAGGTTAAAACATGCATATACAAAAACTGGTTTTATTGCTAGATATTAGCAATGAACCAGAAAATAAAAATTAAAAAAAAAAATCTTACAGCATCAAACATAAAATATTCATGGATAAATCTAACAAAATATGTACTAGATTTATATTCTGAAAATTATTAAACACTGATGAGGGAAACTAGAAAAGACCTAAGAAAATGAAAAGCTATACCATATTCATCAGTTAGAAGGCTTAACACCATTGTCAATTTTCCACAAATTGAGCTATAGGTTTAAAGCAGTTCCAGTCAAAATCCCAGAACATGTTTTGTAGAAATATTGAAAAGCAAATGAGCCAGAGGGGGGAAAAAAAAAAATTGAAGAAGAAAAAGCTCAAGGATTCTTAAGACCTGATTTCATGACTTAGTAATTAAGACAGTCAGGTACTGGCATAAGGATAAGCATATAGATCAATGGAACAAAATAGAATCCCAACATAGACCCATGGTCTATAATATATGGTCAATTGATCTGAGATAAATATGTCAAGATAAATCAATGAAGAAAGGATAATCTTAACAAATAGTGTTGGAACAATCACACATCCATATGCAGAAAGAAAGAAAAAAAAAAAAGAACCTCAACCCTTACTTTGCATCATATATAAAAATAAACTCAAAATGAATCAAAGACCTAAACATAAAAGTTAAAATTTAAAATATGAAGAAGAAAACGTAGAAGAAAACCTTTGTAAGCTTGGGTTAGATAAAAATTTATTAGATAAGACAAAGAGTATGAGCCATAAAAGAATAAAAACCAATAAAATGGACTTCTTCAAAATTAAAAATTCCAGCTCTTCCAAAGATACTGTAAGAAAAGTCAAGCCCCAGACTTAGAGAAAATATGCGGAAAACACATTTCTGTATTTAGGCCATAAAATTAACTCATATTTTAATAAGACAAAACAACCAACATTTTTTAAACGGACAAAAAGATTTGAAAAGATACAGATGGCAGATGAGCACAATAATATCATTTGTCATCACAGAAAAGCAAAGTAAAAGCAGTGAGATACCAATGTCTACCTATCAGAATGGCTGCAAATTAAAACAAAACAAACAAACAACAAAATGGATCATTTCAAATGCTGGCAAAGATGCAGAGCAACTAGTAATCTCACATTTCTGGTCAGAGGGCCCAATGGTTCAGCCGCTTTGGAAAACACTTTCTTAGAAAATTAAATATTTTCTTACAATATTAAATATTTACTTACCATATGACCCAGTAATCCCACTCCTAGGTGTTTACCCAATATAAATGAACACACAAATCCACAAAAAAGGTCTGTCCATCCATGTTCATAGTGGATTCATTCTTAATAGCTAGAAATTGGAAACAACCAAAATGTTCACTCAGTACGTGGTTAAAAAAAACTCGTGGAACCAAACAAATGGAATATTACGCAGCGATAAAAGGAAATAAACTACGGATAAACACAACACGGATGAGTCTAAAAAGCGTTATGCTAAATGAAAGAAGTCAGGCACAAAAACCATTTAAATTCATTTAGCATTATACAATTTTATATACTATTCTAGAACATTTAAAAATATAGAGACAGAAATCAGATCAGTGGTTGCCAGGAGTGATGGGTAGGGATTGATTACAAAGGAACATGAGACAGTTTTTTGGCATTAACGTATCTTGATTGTGGTGGTGGTTACACAGCTGTGTTTGTCAAAAGTCACTGAGTTGTACTGTCTATCTAAAAAGGGGTTATTGCTGTATGTAAACGATACTGCATTCAACTAATTTGTTTTTAAGAAAAAGAAATCTATTCTATGTGCCCTGTTTAAAAAAACTACAGTAATATATGGGGTAATAATACACTACAAAAAAAAAATTGCGAACCTGGAGTTGTGGGAAAAGGAAAATTTGAATACGCAGTGAAATATATCAAAGAAATATATCAAAAAATTTTAGAAGACATTCATGAAAAGTTTTAGAAGACATCACGAAAACCTAACCAAACATTGTAATTCATTCTTGCTTGTGGTGGCCAAATTTCTTATTCTGTTGAAAATGCTCTGTGATTGGGAAGTACTAATATGTAAAAACACTTTACATTTTTAAAAAAATGTTTATTTGAGAGACAGAGTGCAAGTGGGGGAGAGGCAGAGAGAGAGGGAGACACACGATCCAAAGCAGGCTCCAGGTTCTGAGCTATCAGCACAGAGCCTGATATGGGGCCTAAACCCACAGACCATGAGATCATGACCTGAGCTGAAGTTGGATGCTTAACTGACTGAGCCACCCAGGAGCCCCTGTAAAAGCACTTGTAAAACTTGTGTCGAGGAACACAAATGAAGCTCAGGACTTTGGAAAGTCAGGGGGACGCTGAGTAAAGGACAAGGCAGGCCAGAAATGAGAAAGAAACAGTGCAAGCCTGGAGAAGAACCAGGGTGCGATCACGTGGGAATGGCGTTGCAAGAATTTGCAGAATTAAAGACTGATCAATCATTCATTCATTTAGTAAAACACTGACGGAGCATGCATTATGCATTAGGCCCTGGTCTAAGTGCCAGGGATACAGCAGAGGACAATCTGCATTCTAGTGGGAGGAGACAATAAATGAGACAAAGTGAGTATATGAAACGGGACGCAAGTGCTAGAATGACAAAAGAAAGCAGGGAAGGGGGATATAGGGTGCTAGGGCAGAGGCTGGGGTTTCAATATTTAAAAGGTAGTCAGAGAAGGCCTTATTGCAAAAGTGTTATTATTATTATTATTTTTTATTTTTATGAGAGAGCGCAAGCCTGCAAGTGGGGAGGAACAGACAGAAAGGGAGAGAAAGAATCCTAAGCAGACCCCATTCTCAGCACAGAGCCTGATGCAGGGCTTGATCTCACAACCCTGAGATCATGACCCGAGCCGAAATCAGGAGTCAGAAGCTTAACTGACCGAGGCACCCAGGCGCCCCCCGAAAGTGATATTTGAGAAAAGAAGCGAAGAAGGTGAGGGAACATTGAGGATAGCTTTAAAAGTGGGTGCTTTTAAACACCTAGCACTCATGCTGTACTTGGCTAACATCCACCTACTCTGTTGAGCTCTGTTTAGCTTCCATAATAATGATAGAAAAAGATACCATTTAATGCAGTAACTGGTTATGATAATTTATAAAAATGATTTACAGAATGAATATAATCTTCATTTCACCTGAACAGGAAACATTTGAAATCCAACTAAAAGAAAACTACATGCCTCAATTTACTTTAAGTACTATGACCCCTCCTCTTTGAGGCCTGTCCCTCTTTGAACGTTCATTATCCATGATTCTGAAAAAGCTGAATGGCATAGTGTACTATTAATAAATTTTTGAGTATTATTAGCTGGGAAAAGGGGTCAGAAAAGCCAGGAGGAAATAGCCTATCCATATGAAAACAATAACCACGTAATATTTATTGTCTGGGATTGAAACGCTTCAAATACGCAGAGCAATAAAATGTCAGGAAAAGCAAAACTTCCTAATGTTAAAAAAGATCATAAATTTTCCCCAAAATAAGACATATAAAAAAAAGTTCAGGTGATACTTTATGTCAGAAAAAAATACTGAAATCTGAGTTAAAGCAGCTCGAAATCTTCAGAAGGCACAAGCTACTCACCACAGGACAGAGGAGCCCAACCAAAGTTACTGTGGAAGCACAGAGAGCAAGAGTTGTCTTTTTTTTTTTTTTTGTTTTGAGCTTGAGAATCATTTTTTTAACATAAAGAAATTCACTCTATAACTTGTATTTTTGTTAACTCTTGCATGAAAAACAATATGTCATGTCAATGGGGCACCTGGGTGGCTCAGTCGGTTAAGCGTCCGACTTCTGCTCAGGTCATGATCTTGCGGTTTGTGGGTTCGAGCCCTGCGTTGGGTTCTGTGTTGACAGTTCAGAGCCTGGAGCCTGTTTCAGATTCTGTGTCTCCCTCTCTCTTTGCCCCTCCCCTGATCGCGCTCTGTCTCAAAAATCAATAAATGTTAAAAAAAAAAAAATGTCATGTCAAGAATCTACCAGCATTTCAGGATCACTTTTAAATGAATTTTATAAATCACACTGGCACATATATATATGTGTAAAACGGAGTGGCACCTGTATGGGCCAAACATGTCTTCTTACCTACAGATAATTTAATGTAGGTGGCCTCATAAGCTCCTTTCAAGAATTCCAGTTTCCCACAGGTCCCTCACTGTTTGGGAATTGTAGACTCCATGTTGATGATTTGGCTTTCAAGGGTGCTAAAAAAATTTTTTTTGAGTGAATGAATGAACAAATGAATAACGGAGACGAAGAACCCAGACATTTTAATGTTTATTTATTTTTGAGGGGAGGGACAGAGAGAGAGGCAGACACAGAACCTGAAGCAGGCTCCAGGCTCCGAGCTATCAGCACAGAGCCTGATGCAGGGCTCAAACTCACGAGCCGCGAGATCATGACCTGAGCCGAAGTCAGATGCTCAACTGACTGAGCCACCCAGGCGCCCCAGAACCCAGACACGTTAATTGTAAGCCATATAATGCTCTTAGGTGATACACTGTTGTTTCCAGTTCACAAAACTCTCATTCTTTTCAAGATAAACAGATATTCATATTTGCTTAAAAAATGTTTTTAATGTTCCTTTTGAGAGGGAGAGAGAGAGAGAGAACAGGGGAGGGGCAGAGAGAAAGAGGGAGACACAGAATCCGAAGTAGGCTTCAGGTTCCAAGCTGTCAGTACAGAGTCTGACGTGGGGCTCAAACCCACTCATAAAGGCCACAATAAACCTGATGCATGGAGTGCTCTGGTTTCTCCAAGACACTGTATTTGTCCATAAGAAAAATGCTATGATCATTTATAGTTCATGAGATTTGCAGCCAAATAAGCATCAATAAAAGGTTAAACAAAAGACTCAGCCAAAAAAATTCTGTGCATATGTTTATTTTTTAAGTTAAAAAAAATCTATTTATTTATTTATTTGAGGTGGGGCAGGCAGGGAGAGAGAGAGAGAGAGAGAATCCCAAGCAGGTTTCATGTTGTCAGTGTGGAGCCCGATGTGGGGCTTGAACCCACAAACTGTGAGATCATGACCTGAGCAGAAACCAAGAGTTGGGCACTCAACCGACTGAGCCACCCAGGTGCCCCTCTGTGCTTATGTTTAAATGACTTATTTCTTTCCTACTAATCAACCAGCACATGTTTATTGAATAGCTAATAAGTGCATGTGGTGATAACAAGGAGGTACAAATTCAAGACTTGCCCTCAAGAAAATCTTAATCTGGTGCAGCTATGAGGCACACAGAGAGATAACCAGGGGCACAAAATAGGAGTATAAAGAACACTGAGCTCAGAGGAAGCAGAGGGTACCAGGCACCGAGGCAGGCAGGAACCTTTCTGGGAAAGAGCTAGGGAGCTAGGTTTTCCACGAACACCCAGGAAAGAGCAGCCAGGTTTATTTTTCATACTGTGAACAGAACCACATGACGTTCTACATACCTTGGGGGAAAACACCCTGGTGACCTTGCAGTCTCCACACAGGTCATGAAGGCAAGGTGCCATCGCAGTCTGCGACCATCCCAGGGATGTGGCAAGATGGCTGGTCTTGGCACGAGCTACCGCAGAGAGTTTCTCATCCGCCTCTCTCGTTCTGAGGAGGCATGGGACTTTCCACCCCAACCTCCTTTCGTGTACGGAGGCAAGCCAAAAAACTGCTTGGTTGTAGTTTGGAGTTGGCTCCTCCATGGTGAGTCACCCACTGCTCCTGTCTGCTGTCATCCGGTGCCTCCGGAACATGGCAAATGGACACCATGCTGAACTTGCCTATGCTGCTGTGTAAGTGACAAACTGCCTAAGTCCATCTGGGCTCCCTGTCTCCGCACAGGCCAAACCTTTGAAAGCGTGACAAGCCAGCGCACCAGCCTCACACTAGCTTCGGAAGAAGTAAATCAAAGCCATTCAGAAGACAAAGCTTCGGGTAGGCGGGGCCACAGGCTGGTGCCCCGCTAGGGGGAATCATAGAGGACCTAAGTCAGCAAGTGACTCGAGCTGAGGCCGAGCAGACCTAGGGTTGAATTAAAGAAGCCGCTAACTACTGATGAGAGAGGAAAAAAGCATCACTTCTAATTCAAATCACGGTTGGCAACTTTCCTTCAACTTTCTTCACTGTCCCTGTCCACTATTCCCTCCCGAGGGCATGCACAGAAATCCTGGGCCAGGAGAAACAATGACTACATCATAATTCATGAGCAAAAACCTAAAAAGGGCATTTGTATAAAGTTCCAAGGGACGGCCATAGGCATCTGCCACTGCAAACATATGTAAACAAGATGGGAATTATTTTATTTTATTTTATTTTATTTATTTTATTTTATTTTATCTTAATTTTATTTATTTTATTAATTTAATTTAATTTAATTTTTTTAAGTTTATTTATTTTTGAGAGAGAGGGGGAGAGAGAGAGCGAGAGAGCCAGCACGGGAGGGGCAGACAGAGGGAGAGAGAATCCCAAGCAGGCTCCACACTGTCAGCTCAGAGCCCGACGTGGGGCTTGAACTTACGAACTGTGAGATCGTGATCTGAGCAGATCAAGAGTCAGACGCTTAACCGACTGAGCAACCCAGGTTCCCCTACGGGGATTATTTTAGAATATACATACCTTTTATGAAAGCATAAAATAGTAGCCTAGGTAATTAGAGCCTTCTGGAGAAATGTGGTCTTCATAAAGGAGAGGCTTTGTAAACATGGATCTTGGATCTTGGAGGAGGTTTTTCTCGTAATTTCTATAGGGATTCTTAGTATGTGCCTTGATCATATGTATTTATCTTAGGGTTTGAGACCTTACAGAGGACTTGATGTCATTCAATGTAATTACAGCCTATTAGCCATTACGTGATATTCTATTATATACCTAATACTTGGCCTTAGAGGAGGAATATTAAGTTAAAAAGAACGTTTCTTGTAATCAAGCTTTTGGTACTGAGAAGTGCTTCTAGGTTCAGAGCAGCACCTCTTTTTTGACACATGATTAGAACTCTTTACTCAAGCACATTCCAGGCTTTGTAACAGTGCTGAGGGGCACGAGCTTTGGGGTGAAAGCGTGGGGTGCAAAGGCCCACCCCACCTTGGGAACCCCTGGGTAAGGCAATGAACCTCCTGATTTTCAGCTTCCCTCACAGAGGGGCTGTATTTAACGGGATAGCTCACACCGAGTGCCGGTACACAGGAGGGCACGCGGTGTGCTATAATGATTATGTCAACCTTATTAAAATGCCCACACGACAGAGCGACATTTTTGATAGCAAGCAAAGTGTTACCTGGTTTAAGTAAAATTAAGTTAAGTAGTCATCTTGATTCTTCCTATACTTTTTTTCTATTTTTATTTTCCTTTGGGGGGAAAAGTGGGAATGGTGAATACTGGGTGGTGATGAGCGGAAGGAACGTGAGTGCAACGCTCTCTACAGAATTCTAGTGGTTTCCGACGGTGAAATGTTGTATGCGGGTTTTTTGTGACTTTCTAGGAATGGATTGTTTTTAAATATGCTTCAGTTGCCCAAACTCCCATGACTTACGATGGCTTGAATATTTGATATTTTGTTCCAGAAAACAGATGCAAGTCTCTTTCTTTGTTTTCGCTTTTTGAAAGTGCTACGGTATCACTCACAACATGAGAGGCTGACTTGAAGAGATATGACCTTTTTAATATTTGAGTTTTTAAAGGCATCTGGCCCTTATTTAACCATCACATTTACATCCAATCCCTGCAGGCATGGTTTTGTTGTTGAAGTTTGGCTTGATGCCCTCTGCAGAAAGCCTTTGCTTTAATGAACACAACTCCACTAAAACTTCTGGAGTCCCCTGCCTACCTCCACCCCCCTCCCTGTACTCTAAGAGCACAGCAAGTTTCATCTTGGGTTTCAAATAAGAAGATAAAAATAAGAAATAATGCACTGCTGGAGAATCAGCTTTGTGTGGGAGCCACCGCCAGGACATATTCAACTTGATGCCCTTCTATTATTTGCAGAAGTGTTTATGTTCTATGAAATGTTCAGCCAGAGCATACAGGAAACCGTAAAAGATTTTATGAGATGTATACATGGTTGAAGGCAGAATTTTAAATGCAACCTGGGAAGGTTCTATCTAAATTCCAGGAGGGCAGATGAGGGAGTACTTTCTCTGTAGTGATTCAGTTTTACACAAGGGGTTAGATGAACTGGAAAGAAATACCTGATTTGGGAACGATATAAAATTTTTTCGTAAAATTAAACCTCATAATTTCTAGACAAGTAAACTTGTTTTCTTTCAGACCAAGGATCACCACTTATGCTTATTTGTCTTCTACGTGGTAAAAGCATTAAATGTGGATTGTTTATTATTTTATAGAAACAAAGGACAAACAGTAATAAATGAAGAATTCTCCCCAGGTACAGGAGTATAGACACCATTTAAAAAATACTTGTGCTTCTGATGGTTTTTAAATAAAAACCCTCGGTTCTAAAACTGGAACATTATTTTTGAATCTTAATTATTGCAATATGTGAAGGCAGGAAGGTTGATGACATAGTCTCAAAACGGCGTGTTCGGAAAGTCACATCCAAATTTAGGTGAAAGGAGAAATATTTCTATTTCCTTTACCCTTGAATCTATGAGGCAGTGTCAATTTCCCCTAAGAGAGGCTATTTTTACTTAATGTTGGCTTTATTTATTTTTTTTCCAATTTGATCTCCAAAACACAAGGCTACAAAACAAATTATTTTGTGTATTCACATTTGATTTAGAATCGAGCCCAATGTGAGCCTCATGAAGTCACTGTGAAGATAAATGAAATACCAGAGGCAAGGTTCCCGACACAAAGTAGGTGCTCCGAGTATGTTAATTCCCCCTCCCCTGCTTGCAGACCTCCCCCACTTTTCTTAAATTGATGTATAGCTGACATATAACAGATTATTTAATTATACCACAGTCCCTTTGAAGAAGATTTTAATACAACACTTACGCTTTAGAATGTGTCCAAATTAGTGTCGTTTAAAAAATAAACTTAGGTAATTATCTAAGATAAACATGCCATAAAATCCCCATGTATCCTGGTAGTATCTAATGCAAATCCAGTATGGGGGAGTGAAATTTCAACCTGAGAATTAGGGACCACGGATCTCTGGTCTCTGGTCTGTCACTGCTATCACTGAGTGACCTTGGGAAAGTCAACTTCCCTCTCCAGGCTACATATTTTCATCTGGAAAATGAGTGGCTGTTTTCAACGATCTTGAAGACCATCTTCTGCTTTAACATCTTATGATTTTACCTAACATTTTAATCTTGGGAGAACAATTTATTGATGTCACATTTTCTGAGATTTTCCTCCTATAAATTTTTTTCTCTATTCGCTGCTTAAGAAAATTTTATTCTACTTCAAATTCCCTGTTGCTGAAAGAGTCAGAGAAAGAACCTAAGTGTAGAAAAGAAAAAAAAAAAGAATTAAAAATATTAATATTGAGCAATTATGGGGACATCTAGGCTGGTTTGGGACAGACATAAATGACCTTGTTTTATTCTAAATTCAGCTCACTGGCTTATGATGAAAAGTGAAAGGTTATTATATGGACTTACTGGGCAAAACCAGATTTTATAAATAATTACCTGTCAGACTGTTCAAGATAGACAAACATACGCCAGACCAACAAAAACACAGACCTGTCATATTTCTGAGAGAAATGTACGTTGAGTCTTCCTTCTCTGGGACTATAAGGAGATCAGGTAGAATAAAATGAAGGGAAAAAACCTAAACTCTGTATTTTCTGTCTCGTGCATACTTTAAAATGTATAATGTGGGAGAGAAGGAATTTTGATGTGAAAAATTAGCCCCTGAAAATTTTATACATCCATAAGCCTGGCAGATCGAAACCAAATACAATAAATGCTGTCGTTTTAAAAGTTAGGATGTTTACTGCAAGCTTATAATTTTCTATGATTAGGGATGCCAAGAAAAATAAGAATGATGATAAAAAGAAAAGTTTAATCATACATTTCAACAAGCACAGATGGAACATCAAAACCCCTTGGCAATTTTTTGATATTATATATCTACGTTTTTTTTCTTCTTGACATGAAGATTTTTTCCAGAAGGACTAACACAGAACAGGTAAATGATAGTTAACAAATGTGAGTAATATGGCACAATCATATTAACGGAGCCTCACAATGATTTGGTCACAGGAGGGAAATCTTTCATGTTTCTTATTTCTGTTTTTATTAATGCTTTACAAAGGATGTCTCAGTGTGTGTAAAAACCATGATAAAAATAAAACTGGAAGTCCTACAGAATTAAAGAAGTAGCTTCCTTTTTTAAAATTCAAGTTTAATCAGGAACTGTACAATTACATCTGCTATATTTTGAT
The DNA here is from genome assembly GCF_027475565.1 of Acinonyx jubatus. Lineage (NCBI taxonomy): Eukaryota > Metazoa > Chordata > Mammalia > Carnivora > Felidae > Acinonyx > Acinonyx jubatus. The sequence goes on along the minus strand of NC_069385.1, from coordinate 107,569,902 downwards.
TCGTTCTCCAAAGTTAGGGTTTGTCATCTGATGGAGAAAGTATAGATGCCAGAAGGGGAGCTCGGCTGTTGCCAGCAAGAAATGACCCAGTCCCAGATTCCAGTTTAGCTGTGGGACTGCTCTCAAGGGAGAAAGCACATCACTCAGCTCCCCTTCAAGGGATTCTCATTACTTTGCTTCTTTCATCTTTTTTTTTTTTTTTCTATGTTTATTTATTTATTTTTGAGGGAGAAAGAGCACGAGCAGGGGAGGGGCAGAGAGAGAAGGAGGCAGAGGATCTGAATCAGGCTCCACGCTGTCAGTGCAAAGCCTGATGCGGGGCTCGAACTCACAAACCGTGAGATCACCACCCAAGCCCAGGTCGGATGCTCAACCAACTCAGCCCCCCCGGGGCGCCCCTGATTACTTAGCTTCTAAATGGGTACAGTGTGTACGTGTGGTGGGCCTGGGGACTGGAGGGACAAGAGGACAGGATGAGAGGGCCGACACGAGGAAAAACAGGCACGATGGCAGATCTGCAGGAAGTCGGGAAGAAGGTGTGAAAATAACACATTCGTGAGAAGTGGGGGGAAGGGACGAGAAGACAGGAATAGTTCATCAGATCAATTAGGCCTTTGATTAGTGTGAGTTTATAAAATGAGTATTTGTCTTGAAAACACACCTAAGATATATATACTCAGCAAATGTCACAAAGTAAAGTTGTGGGACAGTGTGAGGGAAAACTGACTGTCCTTTTGTTGCCTCTGTCCCAAACCTGGATTACAAAATGCATCACATAAAACACAGACTAAACACTGGAGGGAAAACAAGACACTGCCTTTAAGATATGTGAGCTGAGGGCAGTAAATCCATCCCAAATTAAAATTTCAAAATTGTGTGATCTGCATTCTTGTCCACCTACACACTATCCCAAACATCCTGCCATTAATTAGCTAAACGGCCCAGCCAGTAAACAAGACCCAGCACTGAGGGGGCTGGAAAAGGGCCGGAGTCAGCCAGTTGATAGTCACAACAAACCAACCCACTCCTGAGGATACAGAGAAGGTAAACTTGTATTTTATTTTGTCCAAAGAGGGGAACAGAAATCACCTTAATATAACATGCCTTTCCTGTTGTTACAGTCACAAGTCCCGTCAGCAGGCCAGAAAAGCCATCCCATTCCTGCGGTAGGCACTCTGTCAAAGAGAAAGAAATCTGCAATGAATTATCACATCAAGTCAAACCGGGAAAGGAGGCAAAAGCGCGACACGCAGAGCTTTCTTCCTGTTTTGTAGACTCTGCTGGCTTCCATCGAACAGGGTGCTTAATCTGAACATTTCTGGTGGCAACATTTCTGGTGGCTAGAGTCACCACTCGGTCTATTAAAAAGTCAGTGTGGTTAACAAGTGGTTAGGGATTCTATTTTGGGGGAGTGGGAGATACGCAAAGTAAGACATCCCATTTTGTTAATTGATTGGGTTTGGTTAGGTCAAAGACATGTTGTGTTGAGTCTGTTTGTCCTTTATAAACATGTGTTCTCTATTGGACATGCTCAAGAATCACTTCTAATTAACTCTCTTAATAGTCTATAAATTACTGACTCATTATAGCCTTCCCAGGCCTAATTTATAGTCTTAGTGAAAAGCTTGGAAACAGACACTAATAGAAGCCTTTCCTCCCTGCTGAAATATGGTGATCTCTAAGGAGTTCTGTACATTAGAGACATTACAGAAAACTCGAATCCTACATAATTTTATTTAAAAAAAATTTTTTTTTAATGTTTATTCTTGAGACAGAGACAGAGGCAGAGCGTGAACAGGGGAGGGGCAGACAGAGAGGGAGACATAGAATCTGAAACAGGCTCCAGGCTCTGAGCTGTCAGCACAGAGCCCGACATGGGGCTCGAACCCACGAACCGTGAGATCACGACCTGAGCTGAAGTCAGACACTTAACTGGCTGAGCCACCCAGGCACCCCTCCTACATAATTTTATGTACATACAAGTATATATAGATGTACGTATGGATATTCATAATGGGATAAAATATCCCCATAAAAGAAAATGGGAAAATGGATACCAAAGGCAATAATATAATATATTCCAGTAAATCAAGTAAAACTGCATGATTTTTTTCCTGCGAGATATATTCTACAGTTCAGAGCTAAAGAGTTGGACTACACAGGGCCTCTGTGACTTGTCTTGAGTCTCATAATGAAACCCAGAATGAAACAGAACTAAAATCCAGGACTTAGGAATAAAATTATCCCTTTCACCACCATATTTTTCATTATTTAAACTAGGAATAGCCATACTCAGAGAATTATAACCCTCAATGAGATGGATTTTTTTCCTACAATCTGTGTTCCGAAAAACAGAAAAATGACAACATCTCGTATCGGGGATTTTGTTTTGCCTTCAACAGCCACGTTATAGGAAATGTAGAATAAGTTTTTATGACTAAAATAATGTTATGGAGATGCTGGAGAGTTTAATTCTAAAAATGGTTAAATTACATTTATAATTATACCCAAAGGAAAAAAAGTGGAACCAAGCTTTTTAGCAAGACTTCCACCGATGTGAGGTGAAACCAAGCTAGTTTTCTGCGTGACTTTCTGCTAATCATGAAATTCAATTAACTTCAACATCTTTCCTCCGAATATTCAGCTTATACAGGATTTACTACGGTTGTCGGGCTTTGGAATGCTGGCTGAAATTTCATAGGTTGGCTGTGCGGCTCCACAGCTCACTCCAGATCAGCATTTCAAGGATGAGAAAACAGTGGCACATTCTATCTTTCATTCCTCAGGGCTTTCTCTGTGAGCTTGTTCCTGACTTACCATCAGGCTTGCTGTGCCCTTGGACGCTTTTGGACTGAAGCACACGTTCTGACAAGGACTAGAAAATTCCAACTTTACCTCCTCAGTCTGTGCACCGGAGAACAGTGTTAAATGAGTTCCTCAGAGAGCCACAAATAACTTGCAGGGACGGATAGAGTGTCTTCCCACAACCACAGACAGGGGAGCCTCAGGCCTTGAAACAGCCCCTACCACCACAGTTGCCTTACCAGAGGCTTATGCCAAAGTAGTACTTTCAGGTTCTTGACCTTGATATTTTAAATTTTACAACCACAGTGACAACCTTCAACATAACATAATATTTAAAGCACAGGGATGGTTTACATGGAGATAAATGGACCTGGGAGTAAAGCTGGATTCCTCGTAAAGGTAAATGGCTAAAGAGAGGCTTGCTTGAAAAAGAGGTTTTGGCCCAGGAGCAGGCTGAGTTTTGGCCGTGCACACCTGAGACATTACCAAGTTTAATCTTTCCAGGGTGGCCAACAGGAAATGGTTCTCTCTCATACTGAAAGGATTACTTTCCAAAAATCAATTCACCGTCACAGATGATTCATCACTATTGTTTGCAAATGACTACAAGACTAGAGACTTTTAATCACAGAGACTTCGAGCAGCTAAGTTTAATAAGAAAGCCAAAGTTTAGAGCTGTCCCAGATTTCCGGACTAAGTTCTTCCTATTCTAATTCTACAACAGAGAAGGGGCAAACAAACGTGTGTGATCAGCAAAGAGCAAGTTCAGCAAACCCATCCCCTTTTCCTACCCAGAGTCACAGCTTTTCCTTCTGATGGACAAAGGATGTATGTTGTCTGTGGAGGGTGATTATGGGAACATCCCCAAGTTGGCAACCTTTCCAGGGCGAGCAACTTTAAAGGAAGATGGGCGAAGACAACTCATCTTTGTGTCAACTGTGAATTTCTCTGTTTGTGTTGTGGACGTTGAAACTAAATTTAAACACTGCTTGGAGTGAGGGCCTTCCAGAGGCCACATTCTCATGAAGCACTTACTTATTCTCTACTGTCAGATCCTATGAGTGATACCCTGGTTCTGTATCTCAGTAAAAACCCAGACCTTGACTGGAAATAGCTGGGACCACCTCCCCCGCTATTAAAAATGTATAAACGAATCTGACTTCGTCCCGACAGCCCCGTTTCTGCATCCTATATATCACTGCAGCTTTATTTCTGATTGAAAAAAGCTCTGTTCTCAACTATTAGTCGCTCCTATGTGAATTTATTGAAATTCACATGCTAGACATTCAGATGCTAGACATCCTGGCATCTCTAAAGTTAACAGCAAAGATATTTCGTTTTTCATTTTAAAGGACCAATTGTAGTTCATAGGCTTTCCCCCCGCCTCCCTTAAATTGAGGATTACATTAGCTCCCAAGTTTTGACACTCATATATTCGTTCAGCTTCAAATTATGGCCTACTGACAGAACCTCAATCTAACTGGGTGGGCTGACACATTCTGCCTACTGCACTGGGTGTTGATGGGGAAATGAATTTGTAAGTTTTCGTTTTTAAAATATGATTTTTTTTTAATCTGCCTACAGACAAGCTCGAGAAACAAATTTAAATCCTAGGCTGGTTTATTTCTGCCTTTTTATGGGCTGTCATAAATCATACATTTTACGGAATACAAACTAATATTAAAAAGCAAATGATTATTATTTATTTTAAACAAAAGACAAACATGCTACAAAACATACCTGTGGCTCCTAGTTGAATATAACTGCCTGTGTGTTATTTGCACCATTAACTTAATTAGTAAAGCTTTAACTATAGATAAAACCACCCTTTCCACCAACATAGATTTACACTTATTCACTACTAGCTTTCCTGATTCTTTTCCACTTTCTCAAACTTTACTTATTTGTTTAAAACAATTTTTTTAATGTTTATTTATTTTTGAGAGAGAGAGACAGAGTGCGAGTGGGGGAGGGGCAGAGAGAGAGGGAGCCAAAGCAGGCTCCTATGCTCCGGGTTGTCAGCACAGAGCCCAATGCAGGGTCTGAACTCATAAACAGCAAGATCGTGGCCTGAGCCAAAGTTGGCCGCTTAACCAACTGAGCCATCCAGGCACCCCACTTTCTCAAACTTTAACTAAAATAAAACAAAAAGTTCATTGTAGGGACTGACATCAGCAAGATGGCTACCAAGGAGGTCCCAAAGCTTGTCTCCCCACACAAAAAAATAAATAAACAACTATAAATAGACAAAACAGCTCTGGGAAAGCTCTAGATTACAACAAAGAAGCAGCAGAAATCCTGTGGGGCTCAACGACTGAGCAAAGTTCTACAGAAAAGCATAAGAAGCATTTTACCTACATCACCCCACCTCCCAGTCCAGAGCAGCTCAGTGCAAAGAGGAACGCTTTTGGAGGGATTACACCTGACAGGAAAAGGAGCAAGAGAATCCTACTAATCCTCCTCATTGCCGTGGACATTCGTAGACATTGCCACTGCGTGCTCCCACGGTCTTCACCAACACTGAACCCAACTAAAGGGTTGCCTGGGCTCCGCACTGCTGTGTCTCCTCACCAGGTCTGGAGCTACCATTGTGGTGAGACCTGCCCCCAGGGGCCCCAGTTGTGCCCCACTGTCTGGGATTGGGAAGCCACGGCACCTTGCCATCTATGAAACCGGAAATGCCATTGTTTTCTGTGCCCTGCCTTCAGGGTTCAAAGTCATGGCTTTGACAACCATCACTAGGCCTGAGTTGCTGCTATTCTATGACTGACTCCTGGAGTCCTAAGTTGTGGCTCTGACCTGCTATCATTAGGCTGTGATGCTGTAGCTGCTGGTCTCTGTCCCACCCTCTGGCTCCTAAGTCATGGCACTGACTTGCCATCAGTGGCTGTACGGCTACAGCTCTGTGCCACCCGCCTTGGGTCCTGAGTCACCGCTTTGGCCTGGCATCACAGAGGCTAAGCTGCTTCTGCTCTGCTCCCTGCTGCCAAAGTCAGGGCTCTGACCCACCATCCCCCAGGGCATGCTGTCACTGCACCCCTTACCCTGGGCCCAAGACACTGGTGCATCTTGTCATCCCACAGCCCGTGCCACTGCTGCATCCCCCATCCTGGGGTCCAAATCACTGTGGTGATCCCCAGAGATGCAGACCTGGTTCCTCAGGAGATCTGCATATGCGTGCACATCAGACGCTGGGACTACTATCATAGCAGGTGCACCTGTGCCCCAGGACCCTGGTTTCACTGCTTCTCTAAGTGCGAGTTCACCAGAACTGGTACCAGCAGGTATTCTCTTTGGCTAGAACTTCCTCCTACAGGAAAAAGAGAGGAACAGGACGACCCTTGCAGCCTCTGCCACCTAGGACCCTAACAACCCTAGACACTACTCCCGCTTACAGGACTTCTGCAGTCTTGGTCAAAGAAGAACCCACAGTCTTTGCCCATGTTGGCCTCAGCTGATGTAGATGTACAGGGATTATGCTTCTATGCCCTCTCCAGGATCAGAGACATGGCACCCTACCCAGCCTGAGCCTTCACAGCCACTCTCAGTTGAAAGTCTTTCTCCACCAAAGTCAGTCTGAAAGGCTGGAAGAGGTGACTCCTCTCTCAAATGAACAAACATTAATGCAAAGCCACAAGAAATGTGAAGCAACAAGGAAACATGACACTACCAAAGGTGCTTGATAATTTTCAAGTTACCAACCCCAAAGAAATGGAGATCTATGAGTTACCTGAAGAAGAATTCAAAACAACTATTTTAAGGAAGTGCAGTGAGATTCAAGAGAACACAGACAGACAACAAAATGAACTTAGGAAAGCAATGCAATAACAAAATGAATTCAACAAAGAGAAATCATAAAAAATTTTTAGAGCTGAGGTATGAAGTGAATGCAATGAAAAAAAAATGCAATGAAGAGCTTCAATAATAGGCTCAATCAATCAAGCAGAAGAAAGAATCCATGAACATGAAGACAGATCTCTTGATATTATCCATTTGGAGCTGAAAAAGAAATAAACATGAAAAAAAGCAAAGAAAACCTATGTGAATAATGGGACACCATTAAGTGAAACAATATTCATGCTATGGGAGTCCTAGACAAAGTAGAGAAAAGGTCAGAAAACAAAGAAATAATGGCTGATAACTTCCAAAATCTGGGGAGAGACAGCCATCCAGATACATGAAACTCAAAGATCCTCAAAGAGATTCAACCCAAAGAGATCTTCACTGAGACAATATAATCGAACTCTTGAATATCAAAGATTAAGAGAGAATTTTGAGAGCAGCAAGAGTTTAAAAAGAGTCATCACACACAAGGGAACCCTAATAAGGTTAACAGCAGATTTCTCAGAAGAAATCTTTTAGGCCAGGAGAGAGTGAGATAATATATTCAAAGTGGTCAAAGAACATAAAATTCTGATCAAGAATACTTTACCCAGGAAAGTAGTTCCCGGGTACAGATAGACTTTTACAGACAAATAAAAGCTAAGGTATTTTATCACCACTAGACATGCTTTATAAGAAGTGTTAAAAGGAGTTCTTCAAGATGAAACAAAAGGTTGCTAATGGAAACATGAAAGTATTAAATTCACTGACACAGGCAATTATAAATTCAAAATACTCTAATACTGCAATGGTGGTATGCAAATCACTAGACTCCAGTATATAAATTAAAAGACAAAAGTGTTAAAAATAACTATAGCTACAATATTTTGTTAATGGGTACACAATACGAAAAAAAAGTAAACTGTGACATCAACAACATAAAGCTGGAGGGCAAGTAAACATATAGAATTTTTTTCATGCAATGAAAGTTGTTTTCAACTTGGACTATTACAAGCTGTACTAGGAAGGCCTCATAGTAATCACAAAGAAAAACCTATAAAAAATATACAAATGAAGAGAAAAAAATCAAAGCATACCACTACAAAAAAAAATACCAGTTTTCTAAGGAAGATAGTAAGATAGGAAGGAAGGAAAGTAGGAACTACAAAACAATCAGAAAACATTTAGCAACATGGCAATAGTAAGTCCTTACCTATTACTAATTATTCTAAATGTAAATGGTTTAAATTTTCCAATAAGCAGATACAGGGTGCTTGGATGGATTAAAAAAGGAAAGACCTGGGCGCCTGGGTGGCTTAGTTGGTTAAGTGTCTGCCTTTGGCTCAGGTAATGATCTCACAGTTCATGAGTTGGAGCTCTGTTTGGGATTCTCTCACTCTCCATGTCTCTCTCTGCCCACCCCCCACTTGCACTCCCTCTCTTTCAAAATAAATAATTTTAAAAAACTTACAAAAAAAAAAGAGACTCTATGCTGCCTACAAGAGATTCATTTAAGCTTTAAAGACACTAATGGGCTGCAAGTGAGAGTGAAAGAGATGCAAATGAAAAGTAAAAGGAAACAGGAGTAGCTAGTCTTGTATCAGGAAAAAAAAATGATTTTAGGTCAAAAGCTGTAACTGGAGATAAAAACAAGTCATTATATAATGATAAAGGGGTCAATTCATATAATAATAATAAATAAATATGCCCCCAATATCAGAGCACCTAACTATATTAAATGATTATTAATAGATTTGTAGATAAAAACACATCAATGCCAAACAGTAGGGAACTTCAATATCCCACTTTCAAGAATGGATAGATCATCCAGATTTAATATCGATAAGGAAATAAGAACCTGGTCTATACTTTAGACCAATGGACCTAACAGACATACAGAGAACAGTCCATCCAACAGCTGAAGAATACAAATTATTCTCAAATGCACAAGGAACATTCTTCAGGCTAGATCATATGTTAGGTTACAAAACGAGGCTTTAAAGATTTAAGAAGACTGAAATCTTATCGAGTACCTTTTCTGGGCACAATGGTATGAAGTCAGAAATTAGTAACAGAAGGAGATCTGAAAGATTCACAAATCTGTAGAAATTAAACAACACACTTCTGAACAATCAGTGGGTCAAAAAAGAAATCAAAAGAGAAATAAAAAATATGTTGCGACAAACCAAAAAGGAAACAACACACCACAACTCATGGGATGCAGCGAAAGCAGTTCTGAGAGAGAAGTTCATAGCAATAAATGTCTGCATTATGAAAAAAGAAGGATTTAAAATAAACCACCTAATCTTATACCTCAAGGAACTAGAAAGAAGAAAAAACTAAGCTCAAAGTTAGCAGAAGGAAGGAAATAATAAAAATTAGAGCAGAAATAAATGAATAGAAAGACAACAGATAAGATCAACAAGACTAAGAGATGGTTTTCCAAAACGATAAAGAAAACTGACAAACCTTTAGCTGGACTAAAAAAAAGAGAGATGACTCAAATAAATAAAAATATAGATAAAAAAGAGACATTAGAATTTATATCACAAAAATACAAGGGATCATCAGAGACTGCTATGAACAAGAATATGCAAACAAATTAGATAACTGAGAAGACATGGATAGATTCCTAGAAACCCACTACTTACCAAGACTGAATAATGAATAGAAAACCCGAACGGATCAAATAATAATGAGCAAAGAGATTGAATCAGTAATACACAGTCTTCCAACAAAGAAAAGCTCAGGACTAGATGGTTTCACTGGTCAATTCTATCAAACATTTAAAAAGAATTAATACCAATCCTTCTCAAACTCTCAAAAATTGAAGAGAAGGAACCACTTTAAAACCCACTTTACAAGGCAAGCATTATCCTGATACCAAAGCCAAACAAGGGCACTACAAGAAAAGAAAATTACAGGCTAAGACTTTGGTCACCAATTCTGATGTGGGTTTTTTCCCACACTAACAAGCAATTCTTAGGACACTAGTTCAGTGTCCTATAATTCAACTTAATTCTGACACTATCGAGCTGGAAGGAGCATCAAATCCCACAGGTTAAGGGCTCAGTGCTACAAAACTGCTACCTCCTTGCCTCCCATACTGTAGACACCAATCACAAGTCCAGGTTACAGCCTGTGCTTCTAACTGAGCAGCTATAGACTAGAGGTTTCAATGACACCCTCCTTGGGTTTGATGAATTTGCTAGAGTGGCTCACAGAACTCAGAAGAACATTTTACTTACAAGATTTCTGGTTTATTATAAAAGTATATAGTTCAGGAACAGTCAGATGAAAGACATGCATAGAGCAAGGTACAAGGTTAGGGTGTGGAGCTTCCATTCCCTCTCTGAGTGTGCCATTCACCCTGAATCTCTATGTGTTCACTAAAATGGAAGTTCTCTGAACCCCATATTTTTTTTAATGGGCTTTGTTACATAAACATGATTGATTAAATCTATGGCCATTGGTGACTGAACTCAATCTCCAACCCCTCCTCCCTCCCTGGAGATTTTGGGGTAGGATGGAAAGTTCCAACCCTCCAATCACATGACTGGCTCCACTGGCAACCAGCCTCCATCCTCAGGTGTAGTCTTGAAGTCATCTCAGTGACATACCAAGGGACACCTTTATAGCTGTCATCATGAGAAATTCCAAAGGCTTTATTTAGGAGCTCTGGGCCAGAAACAGGGATGAGGATCAAATGCACATTTCATATTATAAATCACAGGCCATGTCCCTGGTGAACACAGATGCAAAAACCTTCAACAAAATACTACCAACCTAATTCAATAGCACATTAAAAGGATTATACACCATGATCAAGTGAAGTTTACCCCTGGGATGCAAGGATGATTCAACATATACAAATCAATCAATATGAGATATCACATTAATAAAAGTAAAAATCCTGTGATCGTTTCAAAAGATGCAGAAGAAGCATTTGACAAAAGTCAGCATCCTTTCATGATAAGACCCTCAACAAATTAGGTCTACAAAGAATGTACCTCAACACAATAAAGGCCATATATGACAAATTCATAGCTAACATCATGCTAAATGGTGAGAAGTGAAAAGCCTTTCCTCTAAGATCAGGAATAAGGCAGGGATGCCTACCCTTGCCACTTCTATTCAACATAGTAGTGAAAATCCTAGCCACAGCAGTTAGGCATGAAAAAAAAAGCCACTCAAATCAGAAAGGAAAAAGTAAAATTATCTCTATTTGCAGAAGAATGATCTTATACATAGAAAGCCCTAAAGATTGCCACCAAAAAATTGATAAAACTATAAATTAATTCATTCATGTAGAATACACAATCAACATGCAAAAATCAGTTGTGTTTCTATTTCTATACACAAACCATGATCTGAAAGGAGAAATTAAGAAAGCAATCACATTTACAATAGGATCAAATATAATAAAGTAATTGGGAAAAAGTTAACCAAGGAGATGAAGGACCTGTACCCTCAAAACTATAAAACACTGGTGAAGAAACTGAAGAAGACACAAACAAATAGATATCCTGAATTTTTAGACGGGGAGAATTATTATTGTTAAGATGTCTGTACTACCTGAAGCAATCTACAGATTCAATTCAGTGGTATCTAAATTCCAATGGTACTTTTTTTACAGAAACAGAAAATACGAACAAATATATTTTTATGTAAGCAAAAATATAAAGTTCATACGGAATCACAAAAGACCCTTAATGGCCAAATCAATCTTGAGAAAGAAGAACAAAGCTGGATGCATCACATTTCCTGATGTCAAACTATACTACAAAAATATAATAACCAGAACAGTATGTTACTGGCATAAAAACACACACACATCAGGGCGCATGGGTGGCTTAGTACGCTAAGCATCCGACTTTTGGTTTTGGCTCAGGTCATGATCTCATGATTCATGAATTCAAGCCCCATGTTGTGATCCACACTGCTGGTGTGGAGCCTTCCTGGGATTCTCTCTTTCCCTCTCTCTTTGCCCCTCCCCAATCATGCTCTCTAAACAAACAAACAAACAAACAAACTTAAAAAAAAAACCAACAACAGGCACAGGTCAATAGAACAGAATTAACTAGCCCAGAAATAAACCTACATGTATATGGTCAATTAATTTTTGACAAAAGAGCCAGGAATATACTAGGGGAAAGGACAGTCTTTTTAACAAACGTATAGCCACGTGCAAAAGAATAAAAACAGTCCCCTACTTTACACCAGACACAAAATCATACAGAAAAATCAACTCAACATGGATTAAAAACTTGAATGTAAGACCTGAGACTGTAAAACTCCTACAAGTAAGCACAGAGAGTAAGCTCCTTGACAGTGGTCTTGGAAATGATTTCTTGGATAAGACACCAAAAGCAAAGGCAACAAAAACTAAAATAAATAAGTGGACTATATCAAAAGAACGAGCTTCTACGTAGCAAAGGAAACAATCACTGTAAGGACAACCTACAGAATGGGAGAAATATTTGTAACTCATGTATCTGATAAGGGTTAATACCCAAAATGTAAAAATAATTCATATAATTTAATAGCAAAAAAGCAAATAATCCAATTAAAAATAGGCAAAGGCCCTGAATAGACATTTTTTCAATGAAAACAGATAAATGGCCAAGAGGTGCCCAACATCACTAATCATAAGAAAAATGCAAACCAAAGCCACAATGAATATCATCTCACAACTGTCAGGATGGCTATTATCAAAAAGATAAGCGATAACAAACGGTGAGGATATGAAGAAAGGGGAACCCTTATACACTGTCGGTAGGAACGTAAATCGGTAGTCCTATAGAAAGCAGTATGGCGATTGTTCAAAATATTAAAAATAAAATTATGAAATGACTCAGCAATCCCACTGTTGGGTATACATCCTAAAGGAAATGAAGTCAGTACCATAAAGAGATATCGGCACCTCTATGTTTACTGCAGCATTATTCACAATAGCCAAGATATGGAAACAACCTAAAAGTTCTCTGCTGGATGAACGGATCCAGAATATGTGGTACAGAAATACAACAGAATATCATTCACTCATAAAATAGAAGGAAATCTTGCCATGTCTGACAACATGGGTGAACCTGAAGAGCATTATGCCAGGTGAAATTAGCCAGACAAAAAGAGACAAATACTATACGGTATCCCTAAAAGCTGATTTCGCAGGAACAGAATAGAATGGATGGCGGTTGCCAGGGACTGTGGGAAGAGGGAAATGAGGAGATGTGGGTCAAAGGGTACAAACTTTCAGCAATAAGAGGAATAAGTTCTCAGGATCTAATGTACAGCATGGTGGCTACAGATGTAAGACGGTATTGTATCCTTGAAAGTTGCTTGGGAGTGGATCTTCAGCATTGTAACCACACACACACACACACACACACACACACACACACACACACACACAAATAGGCAAAAGGGTTAATTATGTGAGGTGATACGTGTGCTAGTTACTGCATCTTGACCTTGGTAATCACTCCACAATGTATATCAAATTATCATGTTGTATGCTTTAAATATATATGATTATCTTTGCCAGGGATTCCTCAATACAGGAAAATTACATTTCCTCAATAAAGGAAAAAAAGAAAAAAAAAAGAATTTCATTGTCGTGGGTCCCAAATTCACTCACATATACTTCATACTTCAAAGGCCTATGACAGAAGATTTTGGTTCCATTGCTTGAATTCCTATCAATTTGCCTAATTTGATTTTAGCAAAATATTTATTGAGTTCTTAATAAGCCACTATGTGTGTGGTAGTACAAAAGATACAAAGATAAATAGAACGGTCCTTGCTGTCCCTTAGCTTCTAATTTAATGGGAAAGGTTTAACTGTCAAGTAAAATGCATTAACAGGTCATCCTTAGGGGTGGGAAGGAAGGAAAAAACAAGGCAGCCCTCTTATTTATATTTTTTGCTTTTTATCACAATATTTAATTTGAAATAAATTTAAAAGGGCAAGCGTTTTTGTATATTTCTTAACGCAGGGAGGGGAAAGGATTTAAAAATGCTGAGATACATGGTTTTATAGTTTATGAAGCACTTTCATGCCCGTATCTAATTTAGCCTTACCACAACTAGTAAAATAAAAGTCTTATTTATTATTCTCCTTTTTAAAGTGACATGACTAGTGAATGGTAGTTTCAGGGTTTCAAACCCAGGGCGTGTCGCTTTTCATTATATCACACTGGCTTACATGAAGCGAAAGAACCCCAAACCTCTGAAATCTGGCATAATTTATTCCACCCAGATTACGATAGACATGTATATGCCCTTAGTCCTAACAAACTCAACTCTTGTTCAACATCACTTAAAGGGTAAATTAAAATTTTAATTCTAATTTAAAGCAGAGCAGCCTGGTACAGTCCAGTGCAGAGATGGGACTTGAATCTAAATCATCTTCAGTTTGGAGGCATTCTCAACTAGTCCTTATTTTCTGAACCAATTTTAAGAATAGTACGTAGTAAAAAACAAAAATAGAGAAAAAAAGGCAAGAAAGACCCCCCACAAAAAATAAAAAACCAAAAAACAACAACACTGTATGTCCAAATCACTTTAAAAAATAACACATGCTCTAACTCTTCGTCTTCAAGTCAATGGGTCTGAATGGCGTTTAGGCTTCAGAACGCTTGAAACACAATCCAGTTGATTTGGATGCATAGTGAAGGCTGGAAACATAGGTAGAGTAGACAAATGTATTATCAATAGAACTCCAACTTGGTTTTGTCAATAAATGGCTGCCTTTTGGAATCTGTCATGATTATACAGTGAATAGCATATTTTTTAAGTTTATTTATCTATTAAAATTTTTTTTAATGTTTATTTATTTTTGAGAAAGACAGAGTGCGGGCAGGGGAGGGGCAGAGAGAGAGGGAGACACAGAATCCAAAGCAGGCTCCAGTCTCCGAGCTGTCAGCACAGAGCCTGACGTGGGGCTCGAACCTATGAACCATGAGATCGTGCCCTGAGCTGAAGTTGGACACTTAACCGACAGAGCCACCCAGGTGCCCCCAAATTTATTTATTTTATTTTGAGAGAGAGAGAATCCCAAGCAGGCTCCAAACTCAGCGTGGAGTCTGATGCAGGGCTTGATCTCATGAACCGTGAGATCATGATCTGAGCCAAAATCAAGAGTTGGATGCTTAACTGACTGAGCCACCCCGGGGCCCCATAAATGATATTTCTCAATAGAAGTTCTCATAGTGGAATTTAATTTAATATAGAAGAAACAGATATTAAGGTTGTCTGCCTTTTACCCAGACAACAGCAGGTTACCTGCTGTATCTCTCAAATTTCTCACTTGAGGGTCATCATTTTTTTTTTTTTTTTACCTTCCCGGATGCTGGGATGTCACTTTTAAGAAAAAAAATTTTTTTTATTAACATTTATTTATTTTTGAGCGACAGAAAGAGACAGCACAAGTGGGGGAGGGGCAGAGAGAGAGGGAGACACAGAATCCGAAGCAGGCTCCAGGTTCTGAGCCGTCAGCACAGAGCCCGATGCAGGACTTGAACGCACTGACGGAGAGATCGTGATCTGAGCCGAAGTCGGACGCGCAACTGACTGAGCCACCCAGGCGCCCCATGGGATGCCACTTTAAGGAGCACAGTCCTTCAGACTGCCTGCCACACCACGTTTAATTCCAAAATGAAAACGCAATTTGGAAAGCCTGCTAAACCAAGCTGAACAAAACCCTTTGCTTATATCTAGAATCAAAGAACAATACAATTTTGGGATACGAAAGTATCTTGTGAACTCCTTTCGTCCAATTCCTAATTTAACAGATGAAAAAACTAATGCCGACAGAGAGAGAGAGAGAGAGAGAGAGAGAGACTCATCACTGGTGAGTCCAGGATTCCTGACTCTGTCTAGGGCTTGTTATGGATGGTTCTCCTTCTGCCCAGAGCTATGTGTTTGGCTTCCCTGACCCTGATGGGGAAAACAGATGTAGGGAAAGAAGTGTTTTTCCGGATTAAGAGCCCTTGGGAGCAGAACAAAAGTGAAGGGACTGAGAAGGGGGTTGGAGGTGGGGAGGGATTTAATGATGTCTAAAACAGTACAGCTGAGTAGTTAGAACAAGGCAGGCCATTATGAGCTTTACTTTCTACTTCTGGCTCTTCTGCTACACGATTAGCTCTCCCTTGGAGAATCACTTAATTTCCCTAAGTGCCCAAAATAATAATTTTGATAAATGGATGAAATATCAAAATAAGTAAGGTAAACATGGTTGAAAGGTTCTATGGCAAAAGTATGCATCTTTGGGACCTTCAGGGGGTGACATACTATGTATTCCGATAGAAGTCTTACTAAGACTATGCTCAGTGTCTGATTTAAGCCTGAGCAAATGATACGGCCTGCCTGGATCTGTTTGGAGTTGGCCAATTTGAGTTACATCCAGGAGTAAAAAGGACAATAAAAAGACGTGAAGCATACATTTGCCCTTTCCCAAGCTCCCGCCAACTCCCAATGAACCAAGTGCAGGGGAGACCCTTTGCATTTTAGGTGATTTGTGCACTACAGGAGCTACCCTGGTTACCAAGGTCCTGGGGTTTCCCAAGTTCTCTTCCCCACAGCACACCGATGAAAAGGGCACAGAGGGCAGAGGTCCTACAGCCACTGGCTTGGCTTTGCTGGAGGGAAAAGGTGGGGAGGGAGTGGAGCAAACCAGAAGCAACCAGGCTTTTGTTAGTCCTTACTAAGTTAGCCTAGGTGTTTGACTTAAAATAGTCGGTTGAGTTGGGGTGGGAAGGTAGGTACATCTCCGAATTTCTTGTATAAATGTTGTTTCACAAGACTGCTAAGTGAGCCCTCCTTTCTGTCCCCCCCCCCCCCCCCACCCGCTACTGCCAAGTTTTACCAGCAAAAACAGATTGTGCTTCTATCTGGCCTTTTTCTTTTTTTAATTTTTTTTTTTCAACGTTTATTTATTTTTGGGACACAGAGAGACAGAGCATGAATGGGGGAGGGGCAGAGAGAGAGGGAGACACAGTATCAGAAACAGGCTCCAGGCTCCGAACCATCAGCCCTATCTGGCCTTTTTCTACCTTTCTTCTGGCAGCAACACTGGAGACTCTATCAAGTTGTCTCAAATTCCACTGCCCCCAGATGCCCAAATTCAGCCCTGCCCCCTGTGGGGTCTTTGGATTCAGAGTGCAAGCCCTCTCCCAAGCCCTCCACTTGCCTAACTAAGGAGGGGACTGTGCCCTGAGAGACATACTGTTTTGTTTTAATATGTAATAGTTTTTTAAAAGATAAAATGTGCCCCCTTTTCTTGCTGCCCTTGTGTCTGCGTGTGGGCAAGAGATTTAATTACTATGAATAAAACTGAATGGTGGTCTAGGACTCTTAAAATCAAAGTGGGAACCATGGCTGAATTTCATTAGCAAACATAAATACAAAGAGGCACATCTTGTTTGTACCAATGCCATGTGACTTTTCCCCTCTTGATAATTTCATTCTGACTCTGATATTTCAGAGCATCTAAATTGAACCATATGATGTATAGCACCGTAACATGCAAAGCTCTTCATTAAACATTTTCCTCTTTGTGTATACTTCCCAATGTTATAAATACCCTGTGAAAATCATGGAGGGCAGTTCGTCAGACAGCAGAGCCTTGATTTAAGAACAGTGGAGGGAGCCCTGCCCTTTAAATAAGAGGTCTTCTCTGGCTGGAAGAATGGGAAAAAGACATAGCCTTAACTCTCATTCTATTCCAAGTAACTGGGAGCCTATAAATCTTGAGGAACTTGTCATTTTATGCATGGTTTTCTCTAAGTCTATGTCATATTCTGATTACTAAGTTATTTCAGCGTTCTGAATATGAACATCTCTAAATTAAAATGTAGCTATCAAAAATTGTAATTTCTAACGTCCAAGTCATGCTAATTGATTTACATATGCGATGTGTCAATTTTTGTTGTTGTGCAGCAAAATAATTAAGTGGCTGATACAAACAACATCGTATTTCAGAGAAAAGGTTTTATCCTCAATGGTATTTTTAGTCATTTTATAGGGGACTAAAAGTAAATCATTTCTACATATAAATTATTCTATGATACTGTATGCATCTAAATAAACACACCTATGGCTAATAATAATTTAATGCCAATAATAAGTTCTTCTTCAGCTATTTTATAGTGCAAACAATCAAAAAAACAGATGTCTTAAGTTATTCCAAGTTGCAAACACACATAAGTATATGTGTAAACAGTGTCACACTGGCAGGAGTTAGTAACCAAAATCTCCACTTGGCGGGGGGGGGTGGGCTCAGGTCTAACAACACTTAATTCTCATTTCTCTTGACGGACTCATAGCCTCCAGAAGGCAGGGAACTTGCTATTTTATTTATCTCTGTATATCGAGGGCATAACCCGATGCACGGCCAATAAGTAGGTGCTTAATAAATAATCATCTATTGAATGAATATATTTGACTAGCAAACAGCTTAGCTTCCTCTGGACAACAATGAGAAATGCTGACATGTGTTTGCCATCAGAGCAGGGCCGGGATATGCTCGGCTCCTAAAAATTAGGCTCAGACCACACACTTACCATTTCACAAGATAACCATCAGTAGTGGTTGTTAAGATAAATAAATTAGTGACCTTAATAGTTCAACCGTAAACAACGCTGCAAAGCAAATGGTTATTCTGATATTAGTTCTCAGTTCCCCTGGGGAGTGTTTCTGGGCTTCTCATTATTGTTATCTGCCAGGAGTAAAAACTTTTGCACTGGTGAAGCCAAGTGCCTCGTTTGCCAGAAAAAGAGGATCCAAGTCATCTGGAGCAATGCTGTCAAATTGTTTGGTTGTGTCTAAACATTTTACGTCCAAATATTCTGTTACTGAAAATCACAATTAATAGCAAATTTATGGTAGATCGTTTAACATACTTTTTTTTTTTACAATCTTGGTTTATGTGGCAATGTTACTTAACTGCATTTTCAAAGTCTTCAACAATGATGCAAGATAAAAAGAAAAAGAAAATACTGCCTCAACGGCCCTTGCCAAATCAAAAAATGTAACACAAGGGATAAGAACAAGGATAGCAATAGCTGTTTACCGATGATCACGATACCAATTTAGAATGGTAAATAAATTATAATTAAGGTTCTTAAGAAATTTTTGAAGGCAATGAGCAATATAATTATGAGAGAATAATCAGGGCACTGTTGTTAATAATATCAACCGCATGTGGTAGCTGCCCGTGAAGGCATATTTCTGTATGCAGTCATATGCTACCCCTGAGCTATATCTTCTGCATATTTCTGTATGAACCTACTATCACTCATTTATTTATTCAGCAACACAGAGTGCGAGTTGCAGTGGATATGACAGTGATCACAGATGTGGTTCCTCCCCTTCACGTTGAACAGTCTAATGGAGGAGACATATTGAATGAGAAATGGCAGAAGTGAAGAGAGTTACAGAATGAGAAGAGGGTGTAGGGGGACCACATGAGGAGGCAGTACATGTGGGTGGTGCTGATCAAGGAGACTTCCCGAAGGCAAAGATACTCAGCTGAGAACTGAGCTGGGGGTGGGGGGAGGGGAATGGGTAGCAGGTCAGAGAAGTGTTCTAGGTGAGACCCAGAGGAGACAGGGCTTGACTTATCTTATTCCCAAATGCCAGTCTATAAGCTAGGCTGGCCACAATAAATATTAAACCCACACTATTTACCACTGAAGGGTTTATCAAAATTCAGGTAAGAAATGCTCATGTTACATAAGCATTCAAGCAATTCTTTTGAATCACTGCTTTAGGGCCTGATATAAACTCTTCATATTAAACTGGAAGAATCTGAGGACTTGCAGTTCTGGTCTGGCATGCAATAAAAAGCCTGGCAGTTGCCATTCTGTCCTGACAATACCTAAAAGCTGAACAAACTGGAAAATCAACAACTCAGATCCAAAAGAGAAGTATGGTCACAGGGCAAACCACTTCTCCTAAAATCAGAAAGACAGACAGGAGAATACAGAGAATCACAACTTACCGAAGCACACACCTGCAAGCAGAAACCCCCATGGGGACCAATGCCAGGGTAGAGAAACGTGAACTGTGATGGACAAATTGCTAGAAGCACGTGTGGACAAATCTGATAGGTAACACTCTAAGGGAACTCAGTCATGGGAGACAGGGAAGAGGGACCACACTTTTGTGAGTTTTACCTCCTGGAGCCCTACCAGGTCCTCACAGTGAATATCACAGAAAAATCTCATGTTTTGGGCAGGGAGGGGGAAAAAACCATTTTGAAATATGGCAGAGCATTCTATTCTTCCCAACAAGATCTACCCTGAAGAGAAACTATTTAACCAGAGTCCTAACTTGCTGGGGTTTTATCAGAGTCTAACTGACCTGGGAAAAGGGACATACCCAACTTAAGCCTACTGTGGCCATCCTGTCCATCTAACAGGGGGGTGGTCGGAGAGGGAAAGATTAAGAAGTACTTGTGAAGTTCACAATCCAGAGGCACGTGCTTGCTAAAAGACTGAGACATAATCATACTAGTAGAGGATGATTCTCTCCCCCTCCTTTTTACCACCACATTAAAAAACGCCTATTTATAACATTCCTTTTACCCACTACATCATGCCTGGCTATTAAGACAAAATGAGAAGGCATACTGAAAGGCAAAACAGAACAAGTATCAGAAGCAGACCCATTTATGACAGGCATGCTGGAATGAAGAGACCAGGGATTTAAAGCAACTATGATTAAGAAGCTAAAGGCTTTAATGGATAAAGTAGATAACATGCAAGAACAGATTGGCAATGTAAGCAAAGAGATGGAAATTCTAAGAAAGAATAAAAAAGAAATGCTAGAGATAGAAAACACTATACTAGGAATGAAGAATGCCATTGACGGGTTTGTTAGTAGAAGGATACAGCTAAAGAAAGAAACTGAGCATGAGGATACCTCATTAGAAACCTCCAAAACTGAAGAGCAAAGACTAAAAAAGACTATAAAAAACAGAGCAGAATATCCAATAACTGTGGGACAGCTACAAACAGTGTAACACGTGTGTGTATTCACAGAACGTGAATACCAGAAGGAGAAGAAAAAGGAATAGAAAAATATCTGAAAACATAAGGACTAAGAACTGCCCAAACTAATGACAGACACAAAACCACAGATCCAGGGAGCTTAGAGAACACCAAGCAGAATAATACCCATCCTCTCCGAAACAAACAAACAAAACCCCCACAAACAAACCCCCCAGAAAACCAAAAACCAATACAAAACCTAGGCATATCATATACAAACTATAGAAAATAAAAAATACTTAAAGATGCCAGAGGAGAAAAAAAACACCTTACCTATAGAGGAGCAAAGGTAAGAACTACATTTGACTTCTCTTCACAGCCATGTAAACAAGAAAAGTAGAGAAAGATATTTAAAGCATTGAGAGAATGAAACTATAAACCTAGAATTCTATACCCTATGATATAATCCTTGAAAAGTAAAGTAGAAATATAGACTTTGTCAGACAACAAAAATTGAGGGTTTTTTTTTTGGTTGTTAGCACTGCCTTTCAGGAAACATTTAAAAAAAATCTTGGGGCACCTCGGTGGCTCAGTCAGTTGAGTGTCCAGTTGTTGATTTTGGCTCAGGTCATGATCTCATGGTCATGGGATGGAGCCCTGCTTAAGATTCTCTCTCTCTCTCTCTCTCTCTCTCTCTGTCCCTCCCTAGCTTGCATTCTCTCTCCTCCATCTCTCCTCCCAAAAAAAATTCTTTAGAGAAAAGGAAAATAGGTCAGAAACTTGGGTCTAATTAAGAAAGGAAGAACACTGGAGAAGGAATAATTGAAGGTAAAATAAAAACTTTTACTTTTATGCTTGATCTAACAGGAAAGTTTGTTCAAAATAAAGCAACAGTATAATTGATTATGTTGTACATATCCACACGCTTATGTATATACTTAAGTATGGATGAAATGAATGACAGCAATGATACAAGAGACAGGAGGGAGGAATTCAGAGGATTTTGTGCTTATTAGGTACTCCACTATCTATCAATGGGTAGTGTTACTGGAAGGTAGATTTTCATTAGCTGTAAATCTATATATTGTGAATTCTAGGTCAACAACTAAAACAAGTTAAAAAAAAAAAGGAATATAACTGATATGCCAAGAAAGGAGAGAAGGTGAAATAATATAAAATGCTCAATTAATATCACAAAGGGCAGAAAAATATTAGAAGTCAAAAATGGGGACAAAGAATGAGGGCAACTCTAGAAAACAGTAACAAATATGGTAAAAAAAAAATTTTTTTAAGTTTGTTTGGGAGACAGAGTGGGCCCAAGTCAGGGAGGCAGCAGCGAGACAGAGGGAGAGAGAGAATCCTAAGACATAAAGCTCGATCTCATGAACTGTGGGATCATGACCTGACCCGAAATCAAGAGTTGACGTTTAACTGACTGAGCCACCTGGGCACCCCACAGATATGGTAGGTATTAATCGAATAATATCAATAATCACTTTGAAGGTCAATGGTCTAAATGCACTGATCAAAAGTCAGAGATTATCAGAATAGATCAAAAAATAAGACCCCAGTATATATTGTCTATAAGAGACCCACTTTAAATATGAAGACACATATTGGGGTGGGCACCTACCTGGGTGGCTCAGTTGGTTGAGCGTCCGACTTCAGCTCAGGTCATGATCTCACAGTTTGTAGGTTCGAGCCCTGCATCAGGCTCTGTGCTGACCGCTTGCTCAGAGCCTGGAGCCTGCTTCAGATTCTGTGTCTCCTTCTCTCTCTGCCCCTCCCCCACTCACACTTTGTCTCACTCTGTTTCTTAAAAATAAATAAATGTAAAAAAATATAAAGACACATATAGATTCAAGGTAAGTGGATGGAGAGAGGTATACCATGCTAACAGTAATCACAAGAAAGTAGGAGTAGCTATGTTAATTTCATACATGACAAACTTTACGGCAAGAAAGTTATAACAATCCTTAACAGATGTACACTTAACAACGGAGTAGGAATATGGGAGGCAAAAACTGACAGAACTGCAAGGACAAACAGATGAATCCACTACTGTAGTTGGAGACTTTAACACCCTTCCATCAGAAATGCACAGATCCAGCACTCGGAAAATCAGTGAGCACAGGGTGGATCTCAATAATACCATCAAACAACTGGACACAATGAACATCTGTAGATTACTCCTTCCAACAAGAGATTACAAATTCTGTTCATGCCTCCGTGGAACATTCACCAACACAGGCCACATTTGGGGCCATAAAACATACCCTAACAAATTTAAAAGAACAGGAATCATGCAATGTCTGCTCTCAGACCACAACGAATTGAGACTAGAAATCGATAATGGATACTTGGAAAATTTCCAAAACACTTGCAAATTAAACAACATATTTCTAAGTAATACATGGGATACAGAAGAAATCTCAAAAGAAGTTAAAAACATTTTGACCTGAACAGAAATGAAAACCCAACTGATCAAAATTTGTGGGATGCAGCAAAACTAGTTTAGAAGGAAATGTATAGATAGCATTGAATGCCTATATTAGAAAATAAGACAGATGCAAAATCATTCATCTAAGCTTCCACATTAGGAAACTACAAAATGAGAGCACATTAAAATTGAAAGTGAGCAGCAGAATAGAAATAATTAAAGTTAGAGCCGAAATCAATGAAATTGAAAACAGGAAATCAATAGAAAAAAAATCCACACACAGCCAGTTCTTTGAAAAGATCAGTACGATCCATAAGCCATGTAATCAGGCTAAGAAAAAAAGAGAGAGGAGTCAAATTTCTAGTATCAGCAATGAAAGAGTAGACATCACTATCCTATGGCTATTAAAAGGGTAATAAAGGAATATTATGGAAAAACTTAAGCTCAGAAATCTGATAACTTAGATGAAATGGACCAATTCCTTGAAAGGCACAATCTGCTAAAACCCATACAAGAAACAGACAATCTGAATAAACCTAGATCTCTTAAGGAAGTTGAATCAATAGTTAATAACCTAAAACACAAAGCAACAGGTCCAGGTGGGCTCATTGGTGATTTCTACCAAACATTTCAGGAAGAGATTAGAACAGTTCATGGCAGTCTCTTTCAGAAGATACAAGCAGAGGGAATTATGTCTTAATTCATTCTATGAGGTCAGCATTACTCTAATACCAAAATGACACAAAGACATTACAGGAAAACTATAGATCAGTATCTCTCATAAACAGAGATGCAAGAATCCCCAACAAAATATTAGTAAATTGAATCTGGCTATGTATACAAAAAATCATATGTCGTGATTAAGTAGAATTTATTCTAGGTGTGTGAGGTTGAGTCAACATTTGGAAATCAATTAACGTAATCTACCACATAAACAGGTGAAAGAAAAGTCACACGATCATATCAGCAGGTGCAGAAAAAGCATTTGACAAAATCCAAAACCCACGCATGATAAAAACTCTCAGTAGACTAGAAATAGGCATGAATGGCAAGAATGTCTCCTCTCACCACTGCTTTTCAACATTGCACTGGCAGTCCTAACTAATTCAATAAGACAAGAAAAGGAGATAAAAGGCACACAAATTGGGAAGGAAGAAATAAAACTGTTTTTGTCTGCAGATGACATGATCATCTATGAATAAAATCTAAAAGAATCAACAAAAACATTCCCCAAACTAATATGTGAATATAGCAGTGATGCAGGATGCAAGGTTAATGTTTATTGATTTTTGAGAAAGAGACAGAGAGACACAGAGTGTGGGTGGGAGAGGGGCAAAGAGACAGGGAGACACAGAATTCGAAGCAGGCCCCAGGCTCTGAGCTGTTAGCACAGAGCCTGATGTGGGGCTTGAACCCATGAGCAGTGAGATCATGACCTGAGTCAAAGTCGGCCGCTTAACTGAGCCACCCAGGTGCCCCAGGATGCAAGGTTAATATACAGAAGTAAACCATTTTCTTATACACCAGCAATAAACAAGTGGAATTTGAAATTAAAAACACACTATCATTTACATTAGCACCACAAAAAGAAACACTTAGGTATAAAGCTAACAAAATATGTACAAGATCTATATGAGGAAAACTACAAACCTCTGATGAAAGTAATCAAACAAGAACTAAACAAATGGAGAGATCATCCATGTTCATGGATAGGTGGACTCAACATTGTCAAGATGTCAGTTCTTTCTAACTTGATCTACAGTTACAAAGCAATTTTAATAAAAAATCCCAGCAAGTTATTTTAGGGATAATCAAAAACTGATTCTAAAGTTTATATGGAGCGGCAAGAGACTCAAAAGAGCCAAGGAGAAAAATAAAATTGCATCACTGACTCCCCAGTTGCAAGGCTTATGAAGTTATAGTAATCAAGACAGTGTGGTATTGGCAAAAGAAGAGACAGATCAGTGGAATGGAATAGAGAGCCCAGAAATAGATACACAGAAATATAGTCAACGGGATCCTAGACAAAGGAGCAAAGGCAATAAAATGCAACAAAGAGAGTCTTTTCAACACTTGGTGTTGGGCTAACTAGACATACACATGCAAAAAATGAATCCACGGGCGCCTGGGTGGCTCAGTTGGTTAAGCGTCTGACTTCGGCTCAGGTCACGATCTCACTGTCGTGGGTTCGAGCCCCGCGTCGGGCTCTGTGCTGACTGCTCAGAGCCTGGAGCCTGTTTCGGATTCTGTGTCTCCCTCTCTCTCTGCCCCTCCCCCGTTCATGCTCTGTCTCTCTCTGTCTCAAAAATAAATAAATGTTAAAAAAAAATTAATCTAGTCACAGATCTGAAACCATTCACAAAAACGAACTGAAAACGGATCACAGACCCAAATGTAAAAATGCAAAACTCTAAAACTCTAACGCAATAACAGGAGAAAATCTAGATAACCTTGGGTTTGGTGATGGTTTTTTAGATAAAACACTAAAGTCATGAACCATGAAAGACAAAATTAGGAAGCTGGGCTTCAGTGAAGTTAAAAAGTTCTTCTCTGCAGGAGAAACTGTCAAGAGAATGAGAAGACAAGCCCTAGACTGGGAGAAAATATTTGTAAAATATTAAGACTGTTATCTAAAATATATGAAGAACTCTTAACGTTCAACAGTAAGAAAACAATCTGATTTAAAAATGGGCCAATGAACTTACGAGGCAGATCACCAAAGAACATATATGGATGGCAAATAAGAATATGAAAAGATGTTCCACATCATATGTGGAAATGTAAATTAAAACGAGGTACCACTACACATTCATTAAAATGGCCATAATCCCAAACCCTGAACACAATACATGCTAGTGAAAATGTAGAGCAACAGGAACCCTCAGTCATTACTGGTAGAAATGCAAAATGGCACAGCCACTTCGGAAGGCAGTTTGGTGATTTCTTTTTCTTCTTTTTTTTTTTTTTAAATTAATGTTTATTTAGTTTTGAGACAGACAGTGGGTGGGGGAGGAGCAGAGAGAGAGGGAGACACAGAATCCAAAGCAGGTTCCAGGTTCCGAACTGTCAGCACAGAGCCTAACGCGGGAGCTTGAACTCACAAACCGTGAGATCATGACCTGAGCCGAAGTCATGATGCTCAACTGACTGAGTCACTCAGGCGCCCCTTGACAATTTCTTACAGAACTAAACACACTCTTACCGTATGATCCAGCAATCGCACCACTTGGTATTTATCGACAGGAGTCGAAAACTTAGGTCTGCACAAAAACCTGCACATGGATATTTATAGCAGCTTTATTCATAATCGCCAAAACTTGGAAGCAACTAAGACATCCTTCAGTGGGTGAATGGATAAATAGGTCGTGGTACTTTCAGACAATGGCTTGTTATTCACTACTAAAAAGAAATCTGATATTAAGCCATGAAAAGGCATGGAGGAAAGTTAAATACATATTACTGAGTGAAATAAGGCAATCGAAAGAGGCTACACATTGTATGACTCCAGGTGTATGACATTTTGGAAAAGGCAAAACTATGGAAACCGGAAAAGATCAGTGGCTGTCAGGTGACAGAGGTGAAGGGGGAATAAGTAAGCAGAACACGGGATTTTGAGGGTAGGGAAAGTATTCTGTATGACGGATAGTACTGCGATAGATAGATGTCATTATACATTTGTCCAAACCCCTAGAATGCTCCACACCAAGAGTGAACCCTAATGTAAACTGTGGACGGTGGGTGATAATGATGTGTCACTGGAGGCTCATGAAATGTCACAGATGCTCCCTTCTAGTGGGGGATGTGGATAATGGGGGAGGCTTATGCATGTGTGGAGCAAGGGGTATGTGGGAAGTATCTGTACATTCCGCTCAATTTTGCTGTGAAACTGAAACTGTTCTAAAAAATCAAGTAGTTTTAAACACTGGAATACTTTCTCTTGACATCTATTTCAAAACTGACCTGCTGTGTACAGACAATGACAGGCATGCTTCCTCCGTGCCTTTCCCTAATTAGGTGTTCTTGAGACACTATGGGCGTGTTCTTTTGCCTTGGACATACCACACACCTATATTTCTATAACAGAGTTGTATTAATGGAATTTGCCACAGACATTTACAGTCTGTCTTATCTTAGCCATTTCAAAAATCTACCTCCTAAATATCACGAATAAGCAAAGTGTGTTCTCCAGTGGGAAAGATTAATTTGAGCACAGCTATCATACTAAATGACTAAATCCTCTAAGGTATGGGACTATACCAACTCAGATATATTATTGATATTGAAGTAACAGTGCTCATTTTAGCACCTGTTATTTTTAATTTTTTTTTTTTTAACGTTTATTTATTACCGAGAGACAGAGAGACACAGAGCATGAGCAGGGGAGGGGCTGAGAGATGGAGAGACACAGAATCCGAAGCAGGCTCCAGGCTCCGAGCTGTCAGCACAAAGCCCGACGCGGGGCTCGAGCTCACGAACCGTGAGATCATGACTTGAGCCGAAGTCAGACGCTTAACTGACTGAGCCACCCAGGCGCCCCTAGCACCTGTTATTCTAATCAAACCTGAGTAAGGCAGGCTATTTGGGTCACAGTAAATTGGATACTGCATTGTTCTAGATCACCCGTATCATGCTATTGTCCAAATCTGCTGCTTACTGGTTATACAGTCTCTCAAAAAACAGTGAGCTTTAGGTTTAGCACATTAAAAAGAATGAATAAGTCACAGGAATAAAAGGTACAGCATAGACAACATAGTCAATGGTATTGTAATAGTGTTGCATGGTGACAGATAGTAGCCACACTTGGGAGAACATAATGTTGTTGCTGAACCCCTATGCCATATACCCGAGACTAATGTAGCACTGTGTGTCAACTATACTTGAATAAAAAAAAGTTCTTAATTTCATGCTGAACAGAAGTTGTTACTATTAAAGAATTTAAGAAAATATTTTCTTTTATTAGTCACCAGCCAAATTTGAAAAGCAGATCTTTAGGCCTATGAAAAATTCAGCACCAATTCTGGACTAGAGAATTAGAAATCAGTTGACATTCTTGTGCCAGACTAGCTGGCAAAAGTTGAGATCAGAGTCATCCTTATGGAAGAATGTGGCAGTTATATTTCAAGAACTCGTACCATGATTTCTGGAGGAAGGGCTGAATGAATTCTACCTTTATGTATTCTATTCATCTAACACTCAAATGAAATGTAAGCGAGGCGATCTATAAAGTATGGCTTCAGGATGTATAATTTCTACAGTGAAATTAATTCAGTGAATCACTTCAAGTAGGCTTTAGGAGAAAGAAAGAAAAAAGCTATTTTGCACATGAACCTTTCTTTGCCTGTCCGGTCCCTGTGGCGGAGATAGCGACTTGACCAGGCAGGTCCCATCACTCTCGGGGTCCACTGGCCCCCTGTGCATGTAGCCAGACTCTCGTTTCCCACAGCCATGGGAGGTGAGAGGAGGTAATACACTGCACGAGTAGCTACCAGGAGAAAAGATGGGAGGAAAAAAAAAAAGCTAAAGAAATATAGTATTTCAATCAAAGTCTGAAATTTGTAGAAGTGGTTTTGGTCTCCATATAGTAAAAATATTTATCCAAGAAACTCCTACTCGGGTGTGAACATCCTACTTCTAGTGGGATTTTGTTTGGCAAAGGGCTGTGAAAGAGTGGAAGCTAATACAGAACATGTCTATAAACAAATTTATTTAGTTAGTACAGATTGACACATTCACTAGAGGATTTCAGCAATTACATGTGTAAAACTATTTCCTACAGTGGTTTCCTTTTGTGATTTCGCTAATTTATTCAATCTAGGCCATTTTCATGCATTGACTGTAATAAGCCATTTAGCCACCCAGGCTGAAATGAACATATGGACACTCTGCCTTCTTTCTACTTCTTCACATAAATATAATTATATGGTGATGTTAGAGAGTCAAACTCTAACGAAGGAAAGTCAAGTAAGCTTGTTAATACCTTAAAACATGATGTTGTAATCTAACTTTGCAGAAGAGTGATTTTTGAGTTTTGGCTATGGTATCTACATGAAAGTATTCAATAAAATGTAAACCCCTGTATAAGTGTCACGTGTTTGTATTTGTATTCACTATGTATTAAAAATTTTTTTGGGGGGCGCCTGGGTGGCTCAGTCGGTTGGGCGTCCGACTTCAGCTCAGGTCATGATCTCACACTCCATGGGTTCGAGCCCCGCATCGGGCTCTGTGCTGACAGCTCAGAGCCTAAAGCCTGCGTCAGATTCTGCGTCTCCCCCTCTCTCTGCCCCTCCTCTGCTCATGCTCTGTTTCAAAAATAAATAAAAACATTAAAAAAATTAAAAAAAAATTTTTTTTTTTACATTTATTTATTTTGGAGAGACAGAGTGAGACAGAGCACAAGCAGGGAAGGGGCAGAGAGAGAAGGAGACGAATCTGAAGCAGGCTCCAGGCTCCGAGCAAGTGTTCAGCACAGAGCCCAACACGGGGCTCAAACCCATGAACTGCGAGATCATGACCTGAGCCGAAGTCGGTCACCTAACCGACTGAGCCACCCAGGTGCCCCAATATGTATTCTTAATTCAGGTATAATTATAACAACATACAATCAAATATATGCTTATAGAAATTTAACTTTAACAACTGTATGTTCATCGAAATGCATATTTTCAACTGGGGAAGCACTCTGATTATAATTATGTAGTCATACATATTTCCATATAAATGTTGGTATAATTCATTATATTAATTAAGTAATAACTTTCAAACTCTGTTTTAGCCATTATCAGGGTGTATATGCCTTACCTTTATATGCTTAATGAATATTTGGTAAATGAGTAAAGCCTATTCAAGTTTGGTTAGTCCTCACAGAAGAAAAGCAATAGAGATGAATACATATTTGCAAAAATATTTGCAAAATAATTGATTTCACAAATTGAGAATTTTTTTTTCTCAAACATGTATTAGTTTCAAATATGTTTGTAACTAGTAAAATAAAATGCAGAGTGGCTTTTCTTAAATAAAGGATTCTACAAGTGCTATCATGGGGAAGGACTAAGTATCCCTAAACTATATTTATATGAAGTAGAGTCTTCAAAATAGTTGGGAATCATTGGCTTTGTTCCAGAGCATGGGTGGGGTATCCAGGTAGGGTACAGCAGGGAATGGCAGTGTCTTGGCATTCAAGGCAGAGGAAACTTGGGAGAGTTGGTCCATGGAGCAGGCTGAGTGACCAGCTATGGAAATCTCTAATACGGAGTCTTAGATCGCTGGGCCTCCTGAGAGCTCTCTGGGCTGGGCGCAGAAAGGTAAGATGGGCGGATATCCAAGAGCATCCTCGACTATAAATGAATAGGTGGGGGAAGGAATTCTATCACTTCATTGTTCTAGAGTTAGGTTGTAATTATATTTTTAAGAAATGTTAAAAATCCTTATTAATAACAGAGAGGTAAGGACAGTACATTTTTTTTACCCGTTGGAGTGCCATGTTGAACTTCTTTCGTTCCTTCCTTTCTTTGGTCATTTGTTTCAACACCATAAAATCAGCAAGGCCATTTCTATGGGTTTTACATTGGGGCTAATTTTACTTACAATTACCATCTTGATATAACGGCAATTCGATGGTGTTATTGGCTCAGCTGTGTCCTCCAAAAAGATAAGTTAAAGTCCTAACTTCTGTAATCAGTGACTGTGATCTTACTTGGAAGTAGGGTTTTTGCAGATATCTCAGGTTAAGATGAGGTCATTAAGATAGACCCTAACCCAATGTGACTGGTGCTCTTTCAAGACGAAGAGATACAGACGCACAGGGAGAACACCACGTGAAGACAGAAGCAAGAGACTGGAGTGATGTACCTACAAACCAGAGAACACCAAGGATTCCTGGTCGTCACCGAAAGTTCAGAGCCCTCAGAGGGAACCAGCCTTGCTGGCTCCTTAACTGCAGACTTCCAGCCTCTAGTACTGTTAGATAACAAGTTTCTGCTGTTCGAGGCCGCCCAATTTGTGAGACGTTGGCGCAGCAATCTTGGAAACTAGTACAGTTGGTAACCCACCTCCTCTCGCTGTTTTCCTCCAAAGATGTGTGTGGTGTGGAAGAGGTCAGGTTCTCCCCAGAGAGTCTGGAAACTAAGGCCCCAAGTTCTCAAAGGCCTAAAGCGGTGTGGGAAGTAGAAACAGCTGCCTTTGCGATCACTAATTTTCTGGGCTGAGAGGGTCCCATGAGATCAGTTCTCCTTCTACCAAGCCAGCAAATTTATCCTTCTGGGTTTTACAGCGGGCACAGGGGTACCGCAGTCACTTGAAACAAAGACTGGCCCCAAAATATACTTTTAGGCAAGGCTTTTTCCCAAACGATAAATCTGGGGTGAGAAACTTCAGGTGATATCCTAAAGACTGGCATTTTCACCTCAAATGCTGTGTGGAGGTATAAAAAAAAAACCAAGGGGCGCCTGGGTGGCTTGGTCAGTTAAGGGTCCGACTTCAGCTCAGGTTCATGATCTCACGGTCCGTGAGTTCGAGCCCCGCGTCGGGCTCTGGGCTGACCGCTCAGAGCCTGGAGCCTGTTTCAGATTCTGTGTCTCCCTCTCTCTCTGCCCCTCCCCTGTTCATGCTCTGTCTCTCTCTGTCTCAAAAATAAAGAAACGTTAAAAAAAAATTTAAAAAAAAATCAAGTATCAGTCTCGGAAGGAAGAAGTCGAGCTATTTTAAAAGCCAAGTTGCTGATAATGGCCATCATGCCACTCTCCTTTGCTTTAAGGCTAACCTAAGTAACTAAGATCAAGTTACTTTATTTTTGGCCTAGCAAACTTTAGGATCAGTAATTCCCATCTTTATAATGTATAAGGGAATATTAAAATTATAGTATGGTGAAAAAATCTGTGTATGGCAAAATACTAAAAAAAACCTTCAGAACACTCATGGATGGGGGAGTTGTACTTCTGGTAGCCACTGACCGAGAAAATACGTAATGGCCAAAGTCTTCGATGATGTGTTGAAACGAATTTCATTAATCACAACAGTATCTGCATATAGTTGAAAACATACCAAGATACATCAGGTATCCTCTCTATAGACCATGCTTAACATGTCTTTGGGTCTGGGGATGTCCCAGTGAACTATAAGGCTCTTGGGGAACTCAGGTTCACAGGTCTGAAAATGGCCCCCTGGCTTATTGGTTTGTTCATTCATTTGCAAGTATTTATTGAATGCTTATGATGTGCCGTGCCCTGCTCTAAGTGCTGGGGAGGCATCATGAATACACTAAATCTGACGTTCTAGTGGGGTGGGACAGTCAATAAATAAATAAATAAATAAATAAATAAATAAATACACAATAGGGCAGTGGTGAGAAATGGTATAAAAACTAATAAGGCAGGGTGAGGGGACAGAGAGAGATGGGTGGGAGTGCTGCCTCCTTGATAAGGTGACATTCAGAGACCTGAATAAAGTTGAGGGAGATAGCCAAGCAGAGACCAAATTGTGGCCAGCCTATGAATTGTAACAGTGGGGTATGGAGACATAACTGAAATCACACTTGAAGGAAAACCTTGGTAAGACAATCGTAATACTGAAAACATCCTATCTTCCTTCCAACATTTTCTTGTGTATATCCTGCGCGAAAGGTACACAGCATGTTCAGAGGAGCCAGTGAAACAGTTACGGTTCTTGTTACTAGGAATCTCGCTCAAGGGCCAGGGGGCAGGGAGAGGGAGGAAGTTACTCACATGCATATGTGTATGCATATGTGTGTGTGCACACAGGAGCATGTTCGTACATGCATACATACAGCTATCAAAGAACCTTTCCAAGACTGATGGTCACAGCTCTGCTCAGTCCCAGGTCACAGAACCATAGCTTAAAATCAAAAAAGGCAAATCATCTGATCTTCAAAAGTCTACCAGTCATTGAACAGGGCTGAGTGAGAACTTTTTGCTAATATATTTGCAAAAAACCCCACAAATCATCTCCTAGTCAATTTTCCAGTTTTCCTTTTTAGTCTCTAAATACAATTCAAGCAGTTAAGATATCTTTCCTCAGAGTAAGTTAGATTTTAGTGACGCATTTCCCTTACGAAGTCCTTTAAACCAACCAGTGCCACCCTGTATGTGAACATCTACATGCTAAAAGGGAAAAAGTACACTGATCTTGTCACTACCGCGAGGTCATCCGGAAGAGATGGTGTGCATTTGGGGCACTTACTTGCAATCCTGACTTAAACACAGCTGCATACACACATTACTTTTACAAGGATCTCAAAGTACATTGCACGTTATATGTGACCTGCCACTCCTTTAGTTTTGAGGTCTTACGGACAGTTCATTTATCCGTAGCCATGAATACTAACTCTTTCAAGAGACACTGGGGGATTTAAACATAACTGCTGAGAATGCGAGCCCCATGGATAAAGTCATATCTAAAGTAACTTGGGTATAGAAATAAATGTAAAAGTTCTCCTTTCTCCATAGAAATAGTATCAGTTTGGGGTGCCTGGGTGGCTCGGTCAGTTAATCGACTGACTTCA
Organism: Acinonyx jubatus; assembly: GCF_027475565.1. Lineage (NCBI taxonomy): Eukaryota > Metazoa > Chordata > Mammalia > Carnivora > Felidae > Acinonyx > Acinonyx jubatus. The sequence goes on along the minus strand of NC_069385.1, from coordinate 107,536,329 downwards.
GCTCAGGTCATGATCTCTCAGTTCGTGAGTTCGAGCCCCACGTCCCGCTCTGTAGCTGACAGCTCAGAGCCTGGAGCTTGCTTCAGATTTTGTGTCTCCCCCTCTCTCGGCCCCTGCCATGCTCATGCTCTGTCTGTCTGTCTCTCAATAATAAATAAACGTTAAAAAAAATTAAAAAAAAGAAATGGTATCAGTTTAATGACAAACCTATCATCAGGACATGAGATCACGAGGCTGGTCAGTGCTGCCCAACTGCCTTGAGATTATTTCAATGTAAGAGAGTGAACGGAAAGACAGGGAGAGAGACATTACAGGTCATAAATCATTCAAATGCTTTCATATACCTATTGTGTGTGTGTGTGTGTGTGTGTGTGTGTGTGTGTGTGTTGTGTGTGTGTGTGTATATATATATATTTATGTTATGTTATGTATATATACATATGTGTATATATATACACATATGTATATATACATAACATAACATAAATATATATATATATACACACACACACACACACAACCAACACTTAGATGACATATAAGGGTAAGAAAAATTATGTTTTAAAATGGCAGCGATAAGAGCAGTTTGATGGTCTGTGCTTTGACACAAGGGGAGTGTGACTGCTGTGTGATGACAGTCAGCCGTGTTCATGCAGTCTCCTTTAAGACAGGAGGGGCCGTCTATCACACTACCATACAGGTTCAAAACAAGGTTCTGGCAGTGACTGTGAATGAATGCTTACATCAGGATGAATCATACCAAATATTCAGTGGTATCACTTGCTTTTGGTGGGAACAAAGAGACATTGCTGGATGGAAAAGACTCAAGTCCACTGGCTTTTGAAAAGAAATGTATTGTTATGTCAAGGGAATTGTTACCTGGGCACACTGGCCACCTGGATGACAAGGAGGACTAGATAAGGAAGTATCCAATGTTGCTGGAAAGTTTAGAACTATTAAAAAATAAAGTCTAGTTTCAGGACAGATAAAAGTCTAGTTTCGGTCTAGTTTGTTGGTGTGCTAAAAAAAGACATTCTTTTTATTATATTATTATAATATTATTATAAGTATACCTAATGGTATAGATGAGAAAGCATTAGAAATTCCAAGATGAAGCAGACACATACACAGAAAAAGACAGACTAAAAACAATGGTGTTCCTCACTCTGATAAAGGACACGTATGAAAAACCCACAGCTAACACCAGTCTTAATTGTGAAAGTCTGAACGCTTTCCCCGTATGATCACAGATAAAGCAAGAAATCCACTCTTACCATTTCCATCCACCACTGATACCAGTGAAAAAGGTCAAGAGAACAGAAATGAAAGGCATGCAAATTAGAAATGCTGAAAATAAAGCTGCCTTGATCCACTGGCAACACGACTGTCTACACAGAAAATAAGAAATCAAAAAATAGTTTCTAGAACTAATGAGTTCATCAAGGTTTCAGAACACGAGGGCAACATAAAAATCAATGTTATTTATATATTCTAGCAATGAGCAAACGGCAACTGAAATTAAGAAGTTACAAAAGCACGAAAAAGCATGAAAAGACAATTTTAACAAAATAAATGCAAGACCTGTACAATGAAAATGACCAAATGCTGATGAGAAAAACTCAAAAAGACCTAAATGAATGGGTACATATACTCTGTTAATGGATCAGAAGAAAATAGTATTCAGATAAACTTATCTATGGAGTCGCTGCAGTTCCTTTCTAAATCTCACCAGGCTTTTCTGCAGAAAGTGACAAGCTGATTCTAAATGAAAATGCAGAGGGCCTTGAATAGCTAAAAAAAGCGAAAAAGAATAAAGCTGGAGGATGTATATTACCTGATTTCAAAATTTAGTACAAGGCTAAAGTAGTAATCAAGTCAGCGTGGTGATAAAATACACATAGAAATGGAGATCAATGGAACAGATGCAAATGTGCCAAAAAGAAAAAGGACAGAAAAAACCCAAACCCTTGATCCTTACTTCGCGCCATATACAAATATTAACCAGAAATGAATCACAGACCCAAACATTACAAATTATAAAACTTCCATAAGAACAAACAGGAGAAGATCTTTGTGATCTTATGAGAAGCAAAGATTTCTTATATAATACTTACACCCAAAGAAAAAAATTGACAAGCTGGACGTTTTCAAAATTACAAACTGAAGATAAATGAAACAATGTCCCATAAAGGCTAATATGTGATCAATGAAAAAATGCCCCATAAAGACAAATACGTGAATGTTTATGTATCTTCAACTTTCTTCATAACTGCCCCAAACTGGAAATAACCCAAAATGTTCATTGACATAAAGAATGAGCTATTGATACATGTAACAACACAGGTGACTTTCAAATGCATTATGCTAAAAGAAGTCAGATGCAAAGGGGTACATATGTATGATTCCATTTACATGATATTCTAAGTTTTTTTTTTTTTAACGTTTATTTATTTTTGAGACAGAGAGACACAGAGCATGAATGGGGGAGGGCCAGAGAGAGAAGGAGACACAGAATCTGAAGCAGGCTCCAGGTTCTGAGCTGTCAGCACAGAGCCCGACTGGGGCTCGAACTCACGGACCGCGAGATCATGACCTAACCCGAAGTCGGACGCTCAACCGACTGAGCCACCCAGGCGCCCCTTTTTACATGACATTCTAAAGACAAAACTGTAAATCAGAACACAGCTCAGTGGTTGATAGGGCTGCAGTTAAGGGAAGAAGACCTTTGTAAAGGGGGCATGAAGACATTTATTTTTTTTTGCAGTAATGGAAGTGCTCTGTATCTTGATTGTAATGGTGGTTATAGGACTGTATACATTTCTCAAAACACATCAAACTATCTACTTTATAGACTGAATTTTACTGTACCTAAATTATACTTCAGTAAAACAGAAGAAAAAATCATTGTGTTCTGGGGATGGTCAGGATTTGTACATCACAGACAGGAAGACTATATGGACGTGAACAGTGCTAGGAAATGAAAAACAACACTTAGTTTCTAAGTTGTTGGTTTTCTACATGGCACCATACTGTTTTCATTAGAAAGGTCCCTTTGAATAGAAAAATTAGATGTCTAGAATGATTTTGTTAAAACCAAAGTTAAAAGAATATATAAAATCCGTCCAATGTGTCAAACATTTATTGAGTACCCACTCTATGCCAGGCACTGGACTAGGCCCCACAAGGAAAGGAAACAGATACCTGAAGCATGAAACAGCATCTCCAGGGACTCATGATGTAGTGATCTAAGCCATCCGTTCTTATGCCATCACTGACAACGATTAGCAACCAGTGAAAAGATGTGAAATGGTATGCTCTGTGGACTGCCTGAAATCTAATTCTGAGAACTGTCCTTTGATAAGACTGCATACAGTAGCAGGCTTTGAAAACTGTTTTGGGACCATCTCTGACCCCTGGGGCTGTCAATCACTTTGCTTTCCAATGCTGCTCCCTTTCTGCACTATAACGTTACACTCGACAATCATAAACTCCTCTTCAACTTCATGTGGAAGTCTAGTTAAGGACAGAAGTGGCTGGGTTCACTAATCTCTTCAAGAGCTAGACTTCTAAATATTCCAAAAAGTCAACAACGGGGATAACGAAAAGAAGCTCAAAAGCAGTACAGACACCAGAAAGCCTTGGGGAGGAACTTCAGAGCCCTTCACCAAACCCTGTAGGACAGATGACAAAAGAAACAAAGAGAGCTTTTAGAAAGGAAAACGTGGGGAAAGAAAGAGACAGACGTGTATATTGCAGGGAAACTGAGATGGGTCTTTGGAGAGAACATGGGAGGCCTGACCTTTCTGAACATTTTTGTCTTTTTCCCAATTGAAAATATTTTTTGAAGAGTGAAGAATAACTTTCCACATCAGGCAACGGAGTTTTTAGCATTTCAGTTTCTATGACTTTCTTGTTTTTTTTTTTTTTTTCTTTCTGTGTTTAAAAACAGAACTTGAAAACACAGAAATGTGACTTTTTCTTGGTAACTGACATTAAGGATCAGACTGAACCCTTGGGCATAAATCAGGACAATGCTCTGGTAACTGGACCCTGAGCACCACAATGAAAGGCTAATACTTTGTGTCTTGCATTTTATTTTGGGACTGTGCTAAGTACTATATACTTTTCCAATTGCTGATACAGTTATTTTGCTAAGCATAAAAATGCCACTGTCTTTCTTGCGGAAAGATTTTTTTTTTTTTTTTTTTTTTGGCATTTCTGTAAATGACCTGAGACTACAAGTCTGGTCACAATCAAAGTGTCTGCACATTAAAGGGAACCAGACATGATTAGTTATAACAACTCAGATTAGCCGTTACATAAATATTTACTACAGGGAACAAGAATTGTGAAAATAACACTTAATGCTCATGTTTATGGATATCCATTGCCACTTGACTCACTCTATAGCTATCATATTACTGGTTGGAAACTCATTTTCAAATGGAAACTTTACCAATTACGGGAAGATTTTTGCAACCCCCTCTGTCTTTTCTTCTGCTTTTATTTTTCACCTGGTGAGATGTCAGCCGACGCTACTGTAAGACAATTGCAGGCCTGGGGGTGCCACCAATTTCCTTTACATTCACAACACACATATATTCTTCTACTCTTGACAGTTCTGTGTCCATAAATTCTACCTTTATAACTGCACTTTTGGAGGTCTTTTTTTCAGCTCTCTAGCATAGAGATTTTTCTCATCACTGGCTGACTGTACATTAGAACTACCTGGGAACCTTAAAAAATCCTGAGGCCCACGGCGCTTGGGTGGCTCAGTCGGTTAAGCGTCTGACTTGAGCTCAGGTTGTGATCTCGCGGTTCATGAGTTTGACCCCGCACTGGGCTCTGTGCTGACAGCTCAGAGCCTAGAGCCTGCTTAAGATTCTGTGTTTCCCTCTCTCTCTGCCCCTCCCCTGCTCGTGCTCTCTCTCTCTCTCAAACGTAAACATTGAAAAAATTTAAAAAAATCCTGAGGCCCAGACGGCACCCCCAGATAATTAATTTCTGTAAGGGGGGCCTCGGCATCAATCCCAGTGTTCCGTCAGGATGGAGAAGCACTGATGTATAGTGGGCAAACATCAAACCCTCGCTTGTTTTTCAGGTTCATTCAGGGTTTTTTTTTTTTTTTTTTTAATTTTTTTTTCAACTTTTTTAAAATTTATTTTTGGGACAGAGAGAGACAGAGCATGAACGGGGGAGGGGCAGAGAGAGAGAGGGAGACACAGAATCGGAAACAGGCTCCAGGCTCTGAGCCATCAGCCCAGAGCCCGACGCGGGGCTCGAACTCACGAACCGCGAGATCGTGACCTGGCTGAAGTCGGACGCGTAACCGACTGCGCCACCCAGGCGCCCCTTCATTCAGGGTTTTAATTCCCTGCAGTCTTCATCCCTTGTGATAGGAAACATACTACAGTTATGTTCTGCGTGGGTCTCTTCAACTGGCCTTTGTAATCAGGGTTTTCTGATCAATCAGCTTATACATGAACCCTTCCTATCAGAGACTGACAGATATTAAAGAAGTCCAAACTGCTTGCTCTGGAGACCTTTCCCTTGATTTATCTTCATCATTTTGTTTCGGTTGGCATCATTTTGTTTCAGTTGTTTTTGGCTCAAAAACAAATATATTTTATGAGCATGCTTGCACAGTGGTTTATGGTTGACAAGGTGCTTCTATAACCATTATCTCATGTGAACCTCACCATAATTCTGGAAAGCAGGTAGGATTACCATGCCCACTTTAGAGGAGAAAAATGTGGTGCAGGGAGGTTAAATGACTTGTCTAAATCTCCCCGAATTCAGTGACAGAGGCAGGAATGAGAAGCCAGAACATTGAACACCCAGCCCAGCACACTTGCACTCTTTTTTCCACCCAACCTTTCTCAGAAGGAGAACAGAGGCGAGAGATGATTTTGTTACCTGGCGACAATTTCAATTCAAATGCGATAATAAACGCTAAAGCATAGCTGAAAACAGTAGGTACCACATATGCAACCAGATTAACGTAATTTAACGAGGTGCCTGGAAGATAATATGTTATTTGTTGCATGAATAAATATGCAGAATCCTGTTTTCTTGTGCCAATATATATGACCCTTGTATGGAGGATAGCTGTAGAGATCAGCACTCCAAATGAATCCCAATTTCCATCCTGGTTTGATTTGCCTATGATGGTAAGGACCAGAAAAAGGGTCAGAAAAATTCAGGATTGAGGCTGAATTCGTCTTAGAAGAGTAGAGAAGCAGACAGATGGACCGTAAGACACAAAAACACAGTCCTCTATTCTTCCTGTCTGGAGGAATCATCTCAGGAAGTAACTAAATGTGCACAGGAGAAAGTATTAACTGACAACAGCTTATAAGACCTACGTATTAGATGAAAATCACGGTGCAGGAAGAATAAAGCCCAGCTACTCTAGCAGATCAACCAGATGTATGACCCGAAGTACAACTACAGAGGCTACGTATTTATACATTCAGAAAAGCGAATTCATGGTGTCGGTGACGGATTTAGCTGGGGAGAAGCCAGTTACCATGTATTCGTAATAATGCTCCCAACCCACCTGGTCTGAGGACCACCACTGGCTGACATTCAGAGCAATGCACAGACGCCACTTCCTCTCTAGACATTCAAGTCTGAGAAGTTGCAAAGTGGTTATGAGGCCAAGAATTGGTCAGAGATGATGACCAAATTCTGAGAAACAAAAATGCTGGTTAATGGTAGGATGACTTCCAAGAAACCAATTCAACGAGTTCCAAAAATTCTGAAAGAAGGTACTAATGTCCAGATTAGATTTTAACAAAACCAAACTAAACAAGATTTAAAGAGGCCTAAGGGACGATCTCGTTACGGACAGATAAGAACTTAAATAAAATCAACAACAAAAAAAATTGTTTGACTCATCGTCTCCACACTTTTTTCTTGCGTCCTTTCAGGTTCCTCAGTCTTTCGATGATCCCCTGGTGGGGCTTTGAAGGGACACACACTTCTTGACATATATTAGGCAGGTCAAATCCAGATGTATGTTTTTTGAATTAAGATGGCTTATTTAAAGCAATAAGAAGCTGCCGCAGAATAGCCAAAATTACAGATATTAAGGATGGAAAAGGCCTATTAGATCATCAAGTCTGTCCCTCAGGGCCAGTGCCGGAGAAGCAATCGAAATAAAATGATCCGCTTGCTCCAACTGTTCTCTGTGGTTAGCAAAACAAAAACACTCTCAAACAGAAATGAGTCTTGGAAATTTATGACTGAAATGCTGAACTCTCTTTTTTTCAGTTATTTGGCTCGTTGTCAGTCAGAATCTGCGGAAGTTGGGCTTACTTTGTTATAGTTTTTATACATCTATATATGTATGCCTATCTATCTAAATGTATCTGTATTTTGTGTACAAAGCACATACAGATGCCATAAGGCCACCAATCGCCATGGCTTTTAGCCACCTCCTGCACAGTCACATTTATATTCACAAGAAGCTCCCGACTCATCTAGAAGTACAGATTTAGATTATGTTCAAGATTTGCTGATGCAGGAATCACACTTACAGACTAACTCTTCTCTTTCCTGGGAGCTCAAGATGTAATAACGAGTCTGTAACCACACTGAGAGATGGGTGTATGTGGACACTGAATTTAGTTCATGGGATGGAATTCTAAATACAAGCATTAAGGACTGGAGGAACTTTTCACGTGCAGAGACCACAGAAAGTGAATAGCTTTCACCTTTCCTCGCTGGAATGGTTCCAATACTTTTGAACAATACCTTTCCATGAGGATTTTTAGGTTTATTTCTTGAAGTACTTGTATATAAAATTTACCTAACTATAGGAGTAGGATAAAGCCACACCAGTATCAAGGGAATAAAAAGAGTTTTCCAAACTGGCTGGGATGGGTACGATGTGGGCATACAAAAGATTCTCTTTCAACGGTAAACAGGCAGTCTTGGAAAGACACAGACGTGACTCACAGCAATGAGCACACTTGTGTTAGTAACCAATGCAGTTATGGCTAGCAGCACAGATAGACTTACTTATAAGGTAATTACGAGGCAGGGAATCCAACCTCAAACTGATCTACCAAAATACTCCTTCTCTAAAACTTCTGTTGGTCAGAAGAAAAACTAGCAATGAGAAAACGTGTGATTTCTTTTTTTTTTTTTAATTTTTTAATGTTTATTTATTTTTGAGAGAGAGAGAGAGAGAGAACGAGAGAGAGCATGAGAGGCAGAGGGGCAGGGAGAGAAAGAGACACAGAATCCGAAGCAGGCTCCAGGCTCTGAGCTGTCAGCACAGAGCCCGACCTGGGGCTCAAACTCACAGAGTGCAAGCTCATGACCTGAGCCGAAGTCAGAGGCTTAACCGACTGAGCCACCCAGGTGCCCCAAAACGTGTGATTTCTTTATCAAACAGCCATCGTTGAATGGTCCTATGTCTCCTTGAAAAAATTTGTCGAAGTGTTCTCCCAACGGCGTAGACATTATTATTACCTTCCACTTCCTTAAAATAAAAATGTGACAGGAAATTTTTTTACAGATTCCATATGGTTAACTATGGCCTTACAGTAAAGATACATAAAAGTCTTAAGTTATGAAACACTAGCGTGCCTTCTTTTATTGATTTCATTGATGAAATCTTGGTATCAGGAGTTATTTCTATAAAAAGCTGGGCATCAAACCCGTGGTCATGAATATAAGCTCCTTCTTAACATGGTTTCTATGGGAAAATCCTAAATTGACTCACATAATGTTGACTTGTCAGGCCTTTTCCAGACACTTAACTTTCCAAAGGGATGTAGATTGACCCCTTGTTTAAAGAAGAGGGGCTCCAAAGGCATTTCCATAAATCTGGGTGCCAAAGGAAATGGAAAAATCTCCAACATCCTCAGACGTTGAAGACCAATTCATCGTAATGATACCATATCTTCTATTTTCCAGCTTTGGGGAAACTCAAAGGACTTTTGCTTTTTTTTTTTTTTTTTTTTTAAATTGTATTCTAGTAAGGAAGGAAGAAGCTCAGAATCAAGTACTTAAAAATATGTAAGCCGGAATTAGGAAAATGGGCACCTAAGGAAAAGTCATCGTTGGTGACAGCAGACAAACTCCCTACTACGGTCACCTTTTCTGTTTTGCTTTCTTCCACCTTTCAACTAATTCCACTCTTCTATTTTTCCCCTAAGTATGCACTATGCATGGCTGTGACAGGCTCAGATCTTACTCAGCTTTATGAACTATCCTGAAAGCTAGGCTGTGGAGCTGCGAGCATATAATGTGTCACCTGCCTCAAAATGGTTTAGAAGGCAAATTTCAGCAAGGCTTCAATTTTACATGTTTACTTAACTTCTGATTGTAGGCCATCGAAGGATTTCATCCTTTGGAAAACTCAATGGAGAAGGAGATGTGTCTTCTCCCAGGCCTCTGCTTCTTTTCCTTACTCCCCTTCCAAACCTCCATACAAGAAACAGTATTCATGGGCATTAGAAAGGAGTGACAACATTTACAGAACTTATGCTCTATTTGCCTATTCTTCAGTTTGGAGAATAGACTATGTTCACAGTGGAACAGCTAAGGCAGATTCTCTGCATTTTGTACCTTTTAATGTTTTATTAAATAAAAGACTATGGCAGCACATGAACAGTCTTGTTCTCCCACAAAATTAGTAGGGAATCTCCATACAGTGAATGCTACTCCTTACATTATTTGCCTTTGTGAGCTCACCTTCCAGCAAGGGCAGAAGGAAGATGTATTGGAGCATCACCTTACCATGCAACAATTTGGTTTCACACTTTGTCTTTAGAAGGTTCCATTCCACTACCTGGTCCAACTGAACCTTTTAAATCGGTACGCTTCTAAATGATGTCCTAATGGCTGTACAGAGTATTGTAGCCAATGGCTGCCTTCTGGAGATTAAGAGATATGAGCTTTTGTTTCTTTACGGTAATTATGAACGGTAGCATACTGTACTGACGGTGTGCCAGGCACTTGTGAATACTTTACATATATTAACACATTCAGCTCTTATGAAAGTCTATGTGGTGGGTGCTATTAGGAAGGCTATGTAACTTGTGCAGGGTCATGTAACTATTAAGTGGTGCAGTCGTGATGTGAACCTAGGCAGTTGCTCCAGAGCCCATGTTCTCAACCTGTATATATCATACTGGCCTTGGAATCACTGATACCCTCAGGAAGCTCCAAAATAATCACAGGAAACATGTACTCAATAAATGTACACATGTAATAAATACGTGCTATGTGCTTACTCTATAGCTAACATAGGGCTGTGAGCTGGAGACGAAGGAATTAACAAGACACAGACATCAATGGCGTGGCTTGCAGGCTTTAAACAAATGAATAGTTATACTAGATTCGGGTCTTTGAAATGCACATAAAACAAATAGTAAAGGTAAAACAGAGGTGGCCCCTAAACAGGGGAATAAAAATGAGCGCAGGGGGCGCCTGGGTGGCTCCGTCGGTCAAGCGTCTGACTTGGGCTCAGGTCATGAGCTTGCACTCTGTGAGTTCGAGCCCCACGCCGGGCTCTGTGCTGGATTCTGTCTCTCTCTCTCTCTCTCTCTCCCCCTCCCCCACTCATGCTGTCTCTGTCTCTCAAAAACGAATAAAGGTTAAAAAAAATTTAAAAATGAATGCAGGAATGGTGATAACAGGCAAATAAGAGCCGGCTGAAATCAATTTTCTCAAAGTGAAATACACTGAAGCATCATCTCTCTGCAGACTCTTGTAATCACCTAGCTGGTCTCCTTGCTTCTGTTCTGGTCTGTAAGACACTCTTGTCACAGCAGCAGAATGATCCTTTACCTACTCTGAAAAGAAGCAATCAGTCAATCAGAAAAAATTAATACCGAACAATAGATACTGCGAATCAGTCTGTTCCTCTGTTGAACTTGGTTCTGGAGTGGGACAGCTGAGTGGGGTCAACATCACTGAATGGCCTCCCTCTGCAGTGGTTCCTCTCCCTGTCCCCATTTGCTACTTCTTCCAGTCAGTCTTTTCTTTCCCTTATGCCTCTGTGGACCCAGCTCCAGTCAGCTCCTGCCAGCCTCTCTCTGTGCTGTGCTCCAGTCCCTGTGCATGACCAAAAGCACACTGAAGCAAAAATGCAAGCATTTGTAAATATATCTAAAATGTGATTAAGAGATAAATAGAAATTTATTTACCACTTAGGTCATTCTTTTACCTTCCAAAGATTTTCTAACAGAATCTGGAAACACGATAGCTGTCTTCAAATACTTGAAGGTCTATCTCATGAAACAGGATTAGCTCTATCCTTGAAGTTCCAGAAAACCCCCAGAGATAAGACACAGTATATCCTTATCTGATAGATAACAACAAAACGGAGGAAGTGCAAAATGTGTTCTTGATGGGGTACCCATTAGAAAGAAAACAATCAGAGTCCCTTCTTTTCCATTCAGTTCTGCAACCTGCATTCAGTTTTGCTAACCTCCTTGGTTAGCAAAGCATAGTCAGACTCAAATGAGGAGCTCATGTTTTCGGATTTGAAAGCTTAGGCTCTTCCCAGAGAGAAAGAAATTCCATCACACGGAGTATATAAACATGTATATAAACATGTTCTACTTTCTAGACAGGGTCATGTAGCCCTGCACCCTTAACTCCGGCCCCCGTCCGCCCAGGTCTCCGCCGTGGAAGAGGAGGTGCTCATGGGCTTGAGCCCCATCGCTCGGGCTGGCTGGTTTTGATTGGCGGATGCTTCTACTGAGGCAGCAGTTTCTCATCTCCCTGGCTTTATGGCCCACACTGTAACAGATAAGGGGGAGCAGACATCCTGTCTCTGGTGCACTCAGAAACAAATGCAAACTAATGCAAAACAGAATCAGAAGGCACAGTTTTTCTTATTTTGCTCTCCTAATGAAATGGTCATCTTCATTCGTGGAACGTTTATTCATATCTTGCCACAACTTCTGCTGTGCAGCCACAGGTACTGACATGAAATGTGCTATATTTGACCCCTGGTCGATTTCAGTTTCTTAAACAGCACAGGGAATCAAAACTTCATATACAGCAAAGGCTACTATGACAGAGATGGTGTGTGCATGATTTTGTGAGCATGTGGGCGTAATACAGGCAGATATCAGCTACATTCATACAGAATACATACCTGTATGTGTTCACATTTTTTTTTTTTTTTAAATTTTTAACGCTTATTCACCTTTGAGAGACAGAGACAGACAGAGTGTGAGCAGGGGAGGGGCAGAGAAAGAGAGAGACAGAGAACCCGCAGCAGGCTCCAGGCTCTGAGCTGTCAGCACAGAGCCTGATGCAGGGCTCGAACCCAGGAACTGTGAGATCATGACCTGAGCTGAAGTTGGACGCTTAACTGACTGAGCCACCCAGGCGCCCCTATTTTTTTTCTCTTTTGGTTCACGGACAGCCTTTAGGTTTGTTTCCCCCACTTCCTCTGAGCAGGGACATTTCAGACTATCCAAAAGGCGGCCAAGCATCCACACTGCCGTTAGTCTTATTTAGTAACAAGATCGAAAAGCTTCATATGTCTGCCACGACGCCTACTCAAGCTGATTGTCTCTTAATAGTTTCAATGAAAATTGTGCAAGGAAATGATATTGTACAATCTCGGGGCTCCAGGGAAGAATACCCATTCCCAGAGGAGAGTGAGCCTTTGCTGAATCTGTTTCTTTGTGAGTAAAACAGGAAGCTCAACCCTCTTTCATTGTACCTTTTTCATTTTTGAAAGGCCGCCCAAACAGTTCCAAGTAGAGTTGAAGCGAAGTTATTAATGTCAAGAAGCCAAACTCTTTCTCCATGGCTTGCTGGATAGGAAGGAAGAAAACTGTTTGTACTCAGTTGTCCTCTGCTTCTCCTGCTTGAGCCAAAGAAGCAGGAAGGAGAGGGAATGAATAAGTGAAAAGAGATGGTGTTTATCTTTTAGCAAAATCACCATGTTCTGCACTCCGCTCCGGCAGTCAGATGTGGCCACTGCATCTTTAAGACAGATAGTTCCTTCTGTGAGAGACGACGCACTAATCACACAGTGCTTGTGCCACAGGGAACTCACACATGCAACCCATTACGGAAAATATAACTTCTTTTTCTTTAAGAATACTCAAGATCATTAGACATGGTTTCTTCAATGCTAAAAACTCAGGCCCCAAAATGAAAACAAACAGTTTCAAGTATTTGCAACGTAATGCCCGCATGTATTTATGGAAATAGAGTAAAAGTGCCCTAAAATGTGGTTTGAGATTTCATGCTGCGCTGTTTTTCTATTTTTCCGATTCTCTAACATGTGTCCTCTTATCCTATACTGCTGGAGTTTTACTGTATTCCAAATATTCGAAGGGCAAGAGCCACAGCGACTCCCAAATAGATGGGCTTTCAGGGAGCTAATGAACAACAGGAAGCAGCCCAGAAGCTTGCTGTAAATTAAACAAACTCCTTATAAATTAAACATGGTAACATATGAACACAAATGTAGGGCATGACAACATGACATAACTTTTAAAAACGGCAATGAAATGTACAGCACTGCTTTCTCTAATGATGTGCCACGCTAATTTAAGGCTAAGGTGATGATTCCGTTGATTTAACAGTTCAACATGGAACTCATACATGGGAATAAAATCTGTAGTAAAGAAATCATGGGGACTTTAGCATTTATGAGTATGGAATTAGGTATGTTATTGTATGGGAGAAAGATATACTTTTCAATCCAATCAATTTTCTCTGTCATAAACTAACCCAAGACATTTAGCCTGAACAGTAAGCAGGCTTTTTGGATTCGAAGAAAATACGTCCTTTGATTAAATACGCTGATTCTGAATGGGATATTAATTGGTAATTATTTTTCTCATTTTTATTTTATTTTATAGTGTATGTTTTGCTTCTTTCACAGGTTTACCTTTTTAACCTGTTTTTTTTTTTTTTTGCAGATATTCTGAAAATACAATAGAAACGTAAGACATCACTTAAAATCCCTTATCAAACATAAAGTACCCTAAAGGCTGTGCAAGTTCCACTTTAGTGAGGACAAAAGCAGAAAGAAAAACATATCCTCTGACCGCACTTGGGTTCGATGAAGGAAAGACTTACTGTATTTGGGGAGAGCAGCCTACTGGATAGAATGTGCCAGATAGAATGTGCATGCTCCAATCTTTTGCGTTTCCTGGTTTACTCTTGCTCCGGAGAAAAATAATCTTAATCAATCAGGTTAATTTTGAATGTTCATGTTTAGCTCAATGTTACTGGATTTATTTTATTTTTTTTAACGTTTATTTATTTTTGAGACAGAGAGAGACAGAGCATGAACGGGGGAGGGTCAGAGAGAGGGAGACACAGAATCCGAAACAGGCTCCAGGCTCTGAGCTGTCAGCACAGAGCCCGACGCGGGGCTCGAACTCACGGACCGCGAGATCATGATCTGAGCCGAAGTCGGCCGCTTAACCGACTGAGCCACCCAGGCGCCCCAACTGGATTTATTTTTAAGATAAATTCAGATAAATAGGGATCCCAGCTTCTACAATCATATCATAACTATTATGTGGCATTATGAACTGATTTCCTTTAAGTCTTTTTTAATTCCAGAGGCCAGATTTTGAGTCCATTTTTCCTACCTAGAGCCTTTGCTATATGGAAATAACCTTTTTAGAGTAGCCACTTCTGTCCAGGACAGACACATTATAGCTCGAATCCCTCAGTAAGCAGCTGTCGCGATATCCAAATTGGCCACTGGCAGTACTCTCTTGGTCGTATTGGTGGAAATCACACACATTTTTGCTTTGGTGGCAACGGATGAATGTAAAGGGTAACGAGCGCAAAGCAGGAGGGAAGTAATGACTTCATATTTTGTTCCCTGCTCCTGTCCCACTTAACTACTTGTAGGTCTCAGAACACATCACACTCTCCCTTCCTTGGGCCTCTATACTTTATACTCGCGCTGAGGAGACTGATCTTTCTGGTCTTTTTTTTACTTGAAAATTTCACTACCCCTTTAGGTTTCAGTTTAGATAACACTTCCTCCAGGAAGCCTTCCCTGATCGTTTAGGATAAAGTTAGGCTTCCCCTATGTGTGTCCATAGCATCTGTGGACCTCACACTGGCACTTACTATTCACCATGTTACAACTGCTGCACACTTGCTTGTAAGCTCCTTAGGGTAGAGAATACAGCTTGTTCAGAAGTTTGGTCCTAGAGCTTTGCACTCAGCCTGCCATATAGTCAGATGTGCATAACTGTCTGTCGAACAAATTAGCGAGACGTTGATGGTGATGACAATGCTAATAATGGCTAAATACTGAGTGCTTATTATGTGCTAAGGACTGTTCTGAGCCCTTCACATTTGATCTGCACAAAAACCCTGTATGGCAGGTGCCATCACCATCCCCATTTTAGAGATGAAGAAATCGAGGCACAAAGATGTGCTTCGTTTTGCAAAATGGCTTGTCGGTTTAGGTGAATTTTGTTTACATGCTGGGAACTAAAGGGACGTGAAGGGTCACTGCTAATTAGTAACAGATGAAAATAATTAGGTTGAACCGTACGAAACTGTTGATACTCAATTGTTTTTGACTTACAAATATGGCGATTTCATATGTTTCAATCTCCTATATTGAGTTCGGCTACAGCTTAGTCTTTATCCTTGTTGCCTACCCCAATCACCCTTGCCTGGAAAAAACACCGCCCTCCTACATATTGTCATGTAAAGAGTGACAGGCGCATGGATAGGGACCAGAGAAAGCATTTATGCATAGGATTCTTTTTAACTGCGTCAACAGAGCCTTGTTTCTATGGTTGGCTAAGACTTAATGATCTCTTTGCCATATATAACCTTTTTGTGAACAGTGACATTGACTGTAATACATTCTGCCTATGCAGACCACGTCTAGGGCCCCGAAAGAGGTAAAATCAGTAATAACATGTTTTTCCATAGTTCTAACTCATATATGATGACATAAAGCCAAAGGTAAAAGGAAAAAAGAATTTGGAGTTGAAAATGATTTAAATTTGCCAGTTCCCAGCACTTCTGGAACACTGCCAGGGTTAATTTGGATTGGGCCTTTCAGCGTCTGCACTGCTTTAACCTGATGTAGCCTAAAAAACATACTTGATATAAAGAGGTAAAAAAAAAAAAAAAAAAAAAAGTCCACCTAACTGCACACAACTGACAGTCTGTTCTCAGGTTGCCTAGCCTTGCACCAGAATGTTTTATTTGTTTCATTCCAGAAGAGGGTGATACTGTGTCTCTTACTCTGATACTCTGTGAAAGGTATTTGTGATGAGAATAATTTATAGGCTAATCCAAAGCTACGTAAGGCAAATGCTCACAGGAGGGACTGGGACTTGTTTTCAAGCTGGAAACATTTTTCAGTGTTCGCTGGAGATTTTTATTTCGAAATCTCCAAATTCAACAATTCTTCAGCCTCTGTAAACTTTCAAATGGAAAGCTCCAATATTTAGAGTAAATAATGTCTAAACTTCCCCTTCACAGCAAGTTTTCTTTTTCTCCCCTGTCATAAGAGTGTTATATCCTGGCAACTGAAATACAGAACCCCTTTGTAGTAAAGCTATCATACTATACCACTCAGAATGTGTCGCTAATGAGGTTATAGCTTAATAGAACCATAGAAGGACACTGAAAAAAGAAAATACTCTGACAAATGTGTTGACCAAAGGATGCCAACAACTCTCCCAGGGTCCTGTCCAAAATTCAAGGATTTAAAAAAAAAAAAAGTAAAAATGAACTTTAGTGTATGTGAAAAATCATAACATTGAAACATAAGTCCATTTATCTTTTAACTATTTTTCTAGTTCTCTTCCAGAATTTTACTGGTTATTAAAACACTGCTGTGTAAATAAAAATGTTCTGCTTTATAACTCACCCCCTATTTCTTGTCCTTACAATATAATAATGTCATTGTTTGTTACATCACACTTATTCTTAAAGTAATGGGGCTTGATGTGAAGGACTTTAAAGAGCACATTGAGGAAGGGCCTCCGCAGAAAAATGAGTGTGGGGGATCAAGTACAGAATGGCGAGTTCAGGAAGGGACTCTGAAGGGCTTCTCTGGTGCTGAGGGTCCTTAAAGAGTTTACATACCACAGTTTTCATGGAGATAAGCAGCACGCTTCATAAACATCCTCTTAGTCCCTAAGCAGGTCGTCCAAGACTGAACTGTCCACTGACAAGGTCATGGGGAGCACACTACCAGAATTTCAGTGTGTCCATTCAAATTCCCAGATGCGGAATTTAGTTGCAAATAAATTTCACTAGCACGCACTAATTCATACGGTGCCTTCCATTAGCAAACATCCTTTGCCCTGATGAGTACACGAGCAAACGTCCAAGTTCTCTTTCGAGATACTCACAATCAACTGCTTCAAATACCCAACTATCTTGAGTGGGGACCACCAAAACCGAGAACTTAGGGCGGTCTATAAAACACCGACCCTCTCAAAGATAAGATACAGCATGTGCTGTAATTAGAATCACAGACTGTAGGAGCTGGAGTGGGCCTTTGAGGTAATTTAGTTCAAACTTCTCATTGTACAGTTGAGCTTGAGTGACTTTTCCAAATGTTATTCAGCCGGTTAATGGCTGGTCTGGGAGTAGAACCAGGTCTCCCGACTCCTATTCCACTGGTTTTGCCATTATAACAGGCTTCAGCCATGATCTACTATTTAGACAAGGTCAGTAAACTCAGGCTCTATCAAGACTTGATGGGGCGGGATTCCATTAACAAGAGGCCTTAACAGAAAACTCCCTGTATCTAATTCCTAAATTCAAGTTGAGGGATAACCTGGTACTCTCTCAGCATGAAAAAGCAAAGGGAACTGTATGAACTAGGATCCGATTTTAATGAATCTGTTAAAAAAAAACTGCAAAAAGATTAATAAGCATGTACTAGATGTAGAAAAATTTCTCTAATTTGGGCATCTTTCCCCCTTTATTTCATATTGTACCTGTGTAATAGGAGTGAAGAATTTCTGTTGCCTGAAACAGTCAATTTGTCTCCAATGATAGTATGTTATCCTGGGGGAGAAAAGCACTGAACTGGGAATAAAGAGACCTGGTTCTATTCTGGGCTTTGCCATTAATTCATCGAGATATTCTCAGTTTCCTAGTCTATAAACTATAAAGGTTTGTTTTTTTAAAACGTGTACTCAGAAAAGCCCAGGCGGTCCCGTGAAGGTGTCCTAGGAGTTGACAAAAGGGGCCAGGAGAACAGTGGGGGGAGGCCATCCTAGGAAGTTCTGAATTTTCCACCCCAACCTCAGCAGGGAGGTTCTGCTTTGATTACAAAAATTTTTTTTAATGTTCATTTATTTTTGAGAGAGAGAGAGAGAGAGAGAGCGCGCGAGCGTGAGCGGGGGAAGGGCAGAGAGAGAGGAAGACACAGAATCTGAAGGAGGCTCCAGGCTCTGAGCTGTCAGCACAGAGTCTGACATGGGGCTCGAACTCACAAACCACGAGATCATGACCTCAGCGGAAGATGGATGCTTACCTGACTGAGCCACCTACGTGCCCCTGCTTTGATTTGATTTTATACCAAGCTACTATGTCAGATTTTGTTTGAAGAACAAGGTACGTGGAGAGGTTTCAAAGCCACCAAAGAGTTGGAAGTGCTAGATTATTCCTTCTAAGTCTGAGGTTCACTTCCCAGCTTACAGGCCCTTCGCTGATACTCCACCAAAGAGTGAAGTCCAAGCTCCTAAACACGGCATTCTCCATGCCCTGGCCCTCACCTCTCCTTTCGTCGTGCTCTAGGCATTCCCTGCCACGTACTTCATGCTTTGATAATCTTGATTTGCTAGCAATTTCCTGACCACGCGATGCTGTTCTCCTCACAACTCTACTTTAGCTCATGTCCCCTCTGCAGCTTTTCCTTCCCTGCTTGGCTAACCTCTTCTTATCCTTCAACATTCGGCTCAGGCAGTCCTTCTTCTATGAAGCCTTCTCAGAACCCAGAACTAGCTGAGGTAACCTCAACTTGCTCCCACTTTATCTTGTGAAGGACTACAACAGTAATTAAACTGTATAACGAGTAACTGTAAACTGTTAATTTTACAGTAATTAGACTGTAAACTGTATAACGTACGTAATTCCATACGGTTTCTTTCGATTGGGATGTTAAGCGTCTTGTGGGCCATGCCTTTCTTCCTCTTCCATATCTGTTAAAATATTAGTGCCCGAAAATTCGAGAAAGACTTACTCAGAGTGAAAAGAAAAAAAGCAAACCTTGAACTTGACCTAAAGATTTGATTTCAAAAATTCTCAAAAAGCCCTTGATGATGCACAGCTTATCTCTTTGAAACCTTATTCTCCTACTGAGCAAATCGTAATCTAAGCTAATTTAAGAAATGATTCTCAACAAGAATTTGACTGTATCGTATGATATCTGTTTATTATGAAGCAACAGGAAGGTTTAGCCAGGAAGAGTAATGCTCCACTTAAAAACTGTTTTAAGGGGCGCCTGGGTGGCTCAGTCAGTTAAGCGTCCAACTCTTGATTTTGGTTCAGGGTCATAATCTCATGGTTTATGAGTTTGAGTCCCACGTCGGGCTCTGTGGGACAGCACAGAGCCTGCTTTGGATTCTCTGCCTCCCTCTCTCTCTGCCTCTCTCCTGCTCATGCTCACTCTCCCTCTCAAAAATAAATACATACACATAAAAAAACTTTTAAAAACTTCCCACAAAGAAAAAAAAGAAAAAAGGAAAAAAATCATGGAGTAAAAAAACCCAACAAAATAACAAAGGTAGCCAGAGAAAGAGTCTGTATATATTTGCAGAATATTTATATGTGTCTATATTGTATCTTTCACCCAACTATTCATTAATTATCTGTCAAGTACCAACTACTTACTAGCCACTCTTAGAAGTGCTTGCAAAGCATCAGTGAGCAAAAGAGGCAAAGTCTGTGCCCTCTGGCAACATATTACACTGGGAGAAATACACAAACAAGTAAATACACCGTATGGTAGGGGTGACAAGTACTCTGGGAAACTGGCTGGGAAAAGACACTGGGGGCTGCTGAGAGGGGAAGGTTTCAGAGAAGGCCTATCAGCTAAGGTAACACTGGATCAGAGAGATCTCTGGGAAATGAGGGAGTAAACCATGCAGACATATGCAAAAAAGCAATCTAGGTGGAGACAATTCCAAGTGGAAAGGCCCTGAGGTACGAGCCTAAGTGGAGTATTCGAGGCACAGGAGAGGGGCCAGTGTGGCTGCGGCACAATGAGCAAGAGGGTGGGGAGTGAGAGATGAATTAGGAGAGGCTGGCAGGGGCAAGGCGCATTAGATGTAAAGACGTGAAGTACATCAGACATGCCACGTGGTAATGTTCTCCAACCTTCTAAGGCGTTCTGCTATAAAAGGGCAGTAACAGTAACAGGAAGCTGAACAGTCAAGGACAGAACTCGAGATGGGGAGACCGGAATCTGTTCACACTCAGAGAGGAGGAGGAGGGTGGAGAGAAGGGGGGATCAAGCACGTGCCTGACAAAGCCATGAGGACTCCGGAAACAGGTCTGAGAAGAGAGAATTAACCACAGGCATTTTGAGGTGGAGAAGAAAATAATTCAGAAAGCTACATTGGCCATGGGGTGTGTGTGTGTGTGTGTGTTGACAGCAAAGCAGACCGTCTACCTAAGAGTCACAGGGGCCTGGGAAGAGTTAAGTTTTGTTACAGGTCCTATGGGGATGCTCATGAACAAACCCCTCAAATTTTCTTACTTTCCCACTCCCTGGCTTGAAGGGGAGATGACACACAAGGTCTACATGAAGTGTGGTTTATTGTTCAGCTGGGGAGCTGGGAAGAGAGAAAAGATGAAAAATGACGAAAATGAAAGCAGGAGGCTCTAGTGTGAGTCAAATGAGGTTCAGTCTTTTTCTGCACCAGCTGAGGTGACAACTCCTTTTCTTGTCCAGGGGCAGCACCGTAAGTCCTGAAACCATTCGCTCGGCTTAATGCCCTGCAGGAAGCTCTGGTTACCTGTATCTATCATTCCCCTCAGCCTTCAATGGCTGCTTGAGTGGAAGCTCTAAATTATTCTTTAGCTGGTAAAACAGTGGCTCTAGGTAAGACAAGCAGGAAGGAGTGACCAAAATCAGTATCAACACAAATCATTACTACGGGCTGTTCTTAAATCAGAGGAATAGCACGTTTAGTGAAGAGCTATTGCTCAGTTAAAAAGAATATCCAAGCCCTAGGCATTCTTAGATATTATGGAAAGTGAAAGGAAGCATCACTGGTCTTTAACTGCAGTTGTTAAATTAGCAACAATTGGAAAGAAGTATCCTATTTCTTCGATGAAATGAAAAACAAGCACTATAATGATTGAAATTTGGGCCACAGATACTAAATCTTCAAAGAACTTTTCATATAGCTGCTCATAAAGGAAGATGGCAACTTATTAATGAAATGCACGTCATAATAGAGGGCTACTAAAGAGTCAATCTTCAATTCAGAATAATTTAAAGATCTTCTACTACAAGTATGATTCACTAACATCTAAGGAAGATTCAACTCAGAATTCCAACTCCCCATGCTGTCTCTTCTAGCAAGTTCTGTTTTTTTTTTTTAAGCAGCAATAAGCAATCCCACCCTCAATTCTGATTTACAATCATAGCCTGCATGTGTAAGCCCATAACAAACGTGCATGACACATGGTAGAATCTCATTGGTTCACACCCCTGTGAAAACCACAACCCCCCCCCCCCCCCCCCACTTTCAATAAAGCAAAGGCCTCTTTACCTAAGTGCACATTAGCTGCTGGCTTAGGCAGGCTGTCTGACATGGCTGACCCCCCAGTGGGCAGGCACACCACAGCAAGGCACTCATTAAGCTATTGAGTTTCATTCCAGTAACCGTTCAAATACATTCTTCATTGTACCAGAAAGTATGTTTGTTTGATGCTGGAACTTTGATTTCCCCCTCCTCTTCCCCCTCATCCCCTCACCCCTGTTTTGGTATTTGTTCCCATGCTAACGTAGTCACAAAAATTCAGTAATTCTCAATGGGTCTCTTGGTCATTAGTGCAAATTAGTGAGGTTTTACTGAATATGGTCAGATTTGATTTGCCAAGTTCTTTTCCCGTTAAGGTTTTAAACCCATGTGTATTTCAAGGGAAATCTAATTTGTAGGTTTCGGATTCATTTACACTCAACGCACAAACGTGGTTCTGTGAGTGCCTCCATAGCTGGTGTACAAGAAGCCGCAGGAGCTGGTTTCCCTTCCTTTTAACAAGTTCTTGTTAGAATGTTTGCTTTGAAGTAGGTATTTGGACCGTGCTGGAAGCAAATAGAACTAAACCCCAGGAAAATGTAAAGTAAAATTTAAAAACCAAGTTCAAAACAGTTGCCCTTGCCCCAACAATTATACTTTTTGAAGAAAAAACTCTAAGCATGGAACCATCTGCTTCAGCCTTTTAAGGATGATGTCACCCACCCACCCTGCCTCGACGAGGCTGCGTCTCATAATGCTTTTGTCTTGCAGGGAATAAAGAAAATCATCTGTGATAAGAGGCTTTGACTGCTAAGCCCCTGTCCTGTCCACTTTGTCATTCCACTGACTGTTCAGTTGCTGGACCACCTACCATTCCCACTAGGTGGGACTCTACTGTTGGGATTCTTTCAGGTGTCATTTCTGTCCATGGCCGGTCCCGCACCCACTGATTCCTGCCTATCCCCTTTTCTCTGGAGCTCCTCAGTGCTGTCTGTGTGCTTGCACTGCACCACGGTAACCACTTCCTGCCTTTGCCGATGGTTGCTCCAACTTCCTGATAAGATGGATTCTTTGTTACCTAGTCATAGATTCCCAAGGCCACTTTTTTAGCTGAGGTCCACAACTACAGACCAATGGATGCAATCTTTGACTCTCATCTTTTTCCTCCAGGCTGGGCTTCTGTGATGACGGCTTCTTTGGAATCTACACTGGCCCAGGTGGACCTAATGCCGATTCTGGCTCCCTTCTGTCACTCTGAGTTGCTCTGAGTGAAGGGGGCATATCTCACAGACATTTCTATTACCCATTCCTACCACAGTGCAAGATATCAGCAATAGGATGGGGGTAGTGATGAGACTTGGTATCCTTGTGGATGGCAGGAACAGTGCTTAGAAAGGCAGGGCACCTCTAGAGGTGCCAGCTCCTGTCCAAATACCAAAAGTAAGCAATTCTCAACACTGAGAATACACTGGTTTGCCTCTTTTTCTCCCTTCCAGAGTGCCTGCTTGGAAAGACAAATAGCATATCACGCCCCAAGGACTGTGGCAATACCAAAAAAGCCCTTCTTTACCAACTGTTGCCTCCACAAACGATGCCTTCCAAATGCTTGGGAGTTCACTTCAAGTGACTTTGGAAAAAAATAGCCATGGATGCTCTAAATATTGGGATGACTCATTAAGACAGTGGTGAACTCTGAGCGGAGAACAAAGAGATGAGATATAAACCACTAAGAGCAACTAAGGCTCCTGTGGATTTAGATAGACTTTAAATTCCAACTGTTCTGAAAAATCTACAACTAATTCCGGGACTAGCAAAAGAGGCACACTGACAATACTCCTACAATGCTCAGACAATGTCAGTGTGTCTGAATATACATATATACAGCTATGTTATATTTTTTATATATATATTTATAAATATATATATTATTTATATTTATTATTATATTTATATATTTATATTATATAATATATATTTATTATATTTATATATTATATTTATTATTATTATTGTTTATTATACACACACACACACACACACACCCACACACAAAGAAATCTAAACCAGGTATGCATACCTATGCATAAGAAAGCCCTTTTCTAATCTGCTTAGAATCTTCTAACACTTTTGGAGAGAGATGCACATGATCCATTACAAGATACAGCATAACTATCTCATAACCACCAGTTAAGGTGTCCCTAGAAAAGGATCTCTGACTGCTAAGGATAGTGATTCATTTATTTCACTCATTCCCTCGCTCATCTATGCATCTTTAACAAGGTAACAACCATGTGTCAGGAACCTAGTGAGATTCTCTCCAGTTAGCTGGGGATGGCAGTAGAAAGCAGAAACAACATCGGTTTCCCCCTACTCTCCCTGCCCTCAAACGTACAAAGCATGGCAAAGGTAGAAAGCAAATCATTTATGTATGTATGTGCAAAGTATCCAAATGCCTATCTCTTCCTGATCCCCTGCCAAATTTGCCTTTTTTTTTTTTTAAGAATTCCATATCTCTCTTTATCTTCCCCTCCCACTTCCCAGCTCTTTCCTTTTTAGTGACTTAAATAATGGTGCTTTTAACAACTAGTGTTAAGTTATAAATAGCTTCTATTAATGGAACTGTGTCCTTTTCTCATAACTTTTTCCATTAATATGCATATAGAACATAGCAAGATTTAAAATGGTGGTTTCAAAGAATTTCATCAGAATGGTACACTTGAGGTTTGTGCATTTCATTGCATGAAAATTTTACCTTAAAAGAAGAAAGACTGAACTTTAGTTCAGTGCTTAAGTATTAATGTCGGCAATTTACCTTGACAAGCATACAAATAAAAGCTAGTTGATGAATGAATGGAGGATGGATAGATGTGCAACAAAACAAGAATAAAATAAATAAATAAATAAAATAAAACAAGAATAAAGTGTGGACACAGGTGGTGGGTATATGGGTACTCATTATAAACTTTGCCCAACTTTTCCACAAGCCTGTGTGTTTTATGTTACAAAGTTTCCATGATCGAATATTGGGGGAAAGTTTCCTCAAACTACCACTTTCTATTTCTATTACACATTTCTTGAGAGTATATTTATTATTTCCCTGATTGATTTTTGGAAGCTCCTGAAACTTTAGGTTTTTGCTTCACCTAAAAAGGAGGAAGTGAGCACAAACCCCCTGGAAGAGAGGATCTAGAGAGCAATATCCTGGGGAGCTACTCCGTCCTCCCCAAATAGATCTGTGACTGTATTTGGAGACTGTTTGTGGGAGGTAATTAAGGTTAAATGAGATCACAAGGGTAGGGTCCTAATGTAATAGGACTGGTTGGATTGTAAGAGGAAGAGGAAGACCTCTCTCTCTCTCTCTTCCTCCCTCTCCTTCCCTCCCCTGACTCCTCTCTCCATGCCCTCCCACTAAGGAAAGACCGTATGAGGAGAGAGCAAAACAGTGGCCATTTGCAAGCCAGAAAGAGAGCTCTCACCAGAAATCCAGTTGGCCAGCCCCTGGACTTGCCAGCCTTCAGAACTGTGAGAGAATAAATGTCTGTTGTTTAAGCCCCACAGTCTATGGTATTTTGTGATGGCAGCCCAAGCTGACTAACACAAAGTCTGGAAGTTAAACATCTGTGGGTATTTAGGTAGTCTGCATGCAAATAAGACACAGGGAAAAGAAGATGTGAATCAGTACATTCAGAGTTAGAATGACTGAATGCTATAGTGCAAAGGGGTTTTAGTTACCAGGTCGTCAAAACTCTCATTTTCCAGATGAGCAAACAGAAGCTCACAGAGGTCAAGTGATTTGTCTGGGGTCCTTCAGAGAGATTAGTGGCAGAGCCAAGGGCTTTTAAGCCCAAACCTCTTGATTTGTGCTCTTTCTACCACACCACACAGCTTCATTAAATCAAACCCCTTGAGCCAAATGTTAGCAGCCAAAAATCTAATTTCTTTCCTTCTACTGAAGTCTCTTTGAAGAATTCAGCTCCATTTCTCAGACTCTGTACTTTTCTCCCTACTCTTTTTTTTTTAAATCACAAATCAACTTACCCATAAAGACAAAATCAAAACCAAAGTCTTCTGTGTGTAAATATACAAAAGGGTAAATATAAACACAAAAACCTACACTTAAATTTGGACAAATGTTAACTCGATTATTCATTTATAGCAGAGGTGTGCATGCCTAAAGATAGCATGTGTGCACATAGAAGGCATCTTTCTTCCTAATAGTTGCCTATTATAACACATAAAGGCATTCTAGAAAAGGAATAAAAATGTATTTGTTTTCCAAATTAATAATTTATAGTCTAATTTAGCACAGTATTACATCTTTATGACATTTAAAATATCCATTTTGATAAAACACTCTCATAAATAGACCAAGAAAACCAGGTTAATAAGCTTGTGTGTTTTATATAGGGCAATAAAATAATACATTTTTATAACATTTAAAAATATGTAAAATGTAAAAATCGAATATAATAATTGAACATTATTTTGTTTAAAAAGTGTCCTTATAGAACATTTTATTTAATTTTTCCACTAGGTAAACTTAGAGCCTGCGAAAGTAAATACTCTTAATGATGTTGATACAGTGTAAATGTGCCAGTGACATCCAGAAATGGTAATCTATTATTACCAGTCAATACTTAAAATTTTTTAACATTTCTTTGCTTTCCTGCATCAATTTAGTTTCACTATACTTAGCCACTGAGGAGCCACGAGACAATCCATTCTGTAGTTTTTTCTTTCCTTTGTCAGCAGTAGCTTGAATCTACAACTATGCGGAGTGTTAATAAAATAATGTGATTGGCTTGTCACCACGGAGTCTTTTCAAAAGAAGGTGTTGTGAGCTCTAAAGAGAATTACTAGAGCGTAATTTTAAAAACATTTTGAGTAAAGTCGGCACTGTCGGGAATTGTAGAGACATTCAAGGGCATGTTTTGAAAGACACAACCTCTGAGAAATAATGTCTGGTTATATTTGAAAATGAAACAAACATTAAGAACAATGAAAGTAACTAAATTACTTTCTAGTTTCACTTAGACTTTTAAAACTGGCTAAAGTGATGTCTGCATCGTCTGGGGCCCTGGAACACACTGATGGAGTAACCACACACGGCTAGATTTTACTTTCTGTGCATTCACCCAAAGCAGAATCACAATCAGTGGAAAAGATCGGAGAATTGGAGAACAGAGAATCTATTTTAAATCCAAACTATTATTTACTGCTTTAATAGGCTGCACATTGAAATGCGTTCTCTTTATCCAAATAAGTGAGAAGTATGGCGACATGACTAGGGCAGGGTAAAATGAGTGATTACCTTCTAGGAAGGGTCAGCTGAACTGAGGCGGCCATAAGAGTGCTTGGGAGCTAAGTAGAATTCTCTTCCAGTCTCCTAGGTGGTGATGGCCTGGTGGGACTTTGTTTTGAAGGAGGCATTGCCATATGTCCTACGGACATTCAGAATCCTGGCAACAAATGACATTCCATCTTCCCCTTTCTTTCCTTTTCTGTAAAACAACCTTGGCAGAGTGTAGCTGTTTGGATGCTGTGATAATCAACTACAGAGTTCAAAAGCAGGTAAGTAAGAAGGTCTGAAAGGTGTATGTGCAAATAATGTGATTCACAGAAGACAGGAATTCAAGTTCCAGCTCTACTACTGTATGACCTCAGGAAACATAATCAGCTTTCGTAAGCCTCAGCCTCCTCATCTGCAAAGTCACCATCACCATTGCTAATGCTTAGAGTGCTTACCATATTCCAGGCATTGTCTGGACAGCTTTGTGCATCTGAACTCATCTAATCCTTCATGAGCACACAAGAAGGCACTATTATTAGTCACATTTTCGATGTGAGGAAACTGAGTCACAGAGAGGTTAACTAACTCACCCAAAGAAGATAGTGCTTACTCTTCAGGGTTGTTGTGAGATCAAATACAAAATCGATAGGATGATCGGTGATGGAAGGGATTTTTAAGATCATCTACTCTTAATTTTTTTTATGTTTATTTATTTTTGAGAAAGAGAGAGAGGTGGTGGGGTGGGGGGTACAGAGAGGGAGGGAGACACAGAATCGGAAGCAGGCTCCAGGCTCTGAGCTGTCAGCACAGGGGCCAATGCAGGGCTTGAGCCCACGGACCGTGTGTCCGAAGTCGTTGGATGCTTAGCTGACTGAACCACCCAAGCGCCCCAAGATCATCTACCCTTAAACTCTTGACTGCAAATATGAGGCACTTAAGGCTTGTGAAGTTGCCAGTTAACCGACGACACTGAACCTCTTCTAGATCTTATTCTAGGGCGTCTTTTGTAAGAATCTCTTTCCTATTTTGCTCTTCTTTAATTAAGTTTCATATATTCTTTCACTCATATGTACACAATTCCTGCAAGGCACTAAAGTGGGAAAGAGTGGTCTTTCCCACTTTTTAAAAAACAGGTTAGAAAACTCAGGATACCTCAACGTCAGCATGTAGTACAGCTGCACTGGAAGTCAAGGTCGACTGTATGGCAGTGGTAATGACGCCACAATTAGGATGGCTGTAAAACCATCTCATCTATTGCTTCCTGATTCTCTTTGGAGCGTAGTGCCAAAGTGCCTTAGGCGCATTATCACATTTAATGCTAAATCTACCTTTGAGCATAGAACTTAAAATGTTACTAGCTTTAAACTCAGAGGATGGCTGAGTCTGAGGTTTAAAAACATGCAGACTTTCTGGAGTCAAGAGTCCAAATCCCAGTTGTGTTGAGTCAGCCCAAGGTCCTACCAAAGAGGATAAAGTGAAGGCCAGGCAGATTAGTTAGCGTGGGGTCTGGGCTAGACATCGAGAACGGAGGCCTTCTCTCTACCAAAAGGACACACACACGGGCCCCTCAGTGCTTTTTGAAAGAGCGGGGGTTAACCTCAACTGTTTCGGCAGAGTCTCAGGTTTACTTGCCAAAATGGATTTCTAAAAACAATGGCTGAATTACCCTACAGTCCATTAGTCATCCTACAGAAATCTAATGTTAGAAAAATGTTCGCCTTAAGATTTAGTGGTGGGAAAAGACTGAACTATGTTTAGCAGTTCTTGGCTGTGGCTCTTCATTCAATAGAAATTTCTTCCTTTAAAATCATCAGTTATTAAATTTAATACAGCTTAACCTTCAGTGTTTGTACTTATGGAGAAGAGAGGAGGCTCCTGACTTGGCACTGTGTTTTTTAACGGAGCCCAGGCTGCTTGAGCTGCTGAGGTAGCCAGTTTCCAAGCTGGTCCTTGACAGTTCCTCCCTTGCTAGAAGCTCCCTCCCACACGGAATCAGGGTTGGTGACAGTAACAGTGTGTGACCTCTAGAGCTAGGTCACAGAAGGCACGGTGGTTCCCGTCTGGCTTCCTTGGACTGCTTGCTCTGGAATAAGGTGGCTGTCATGCAATGAGAACACATCTGCAGTCCCACGGGGAACCGAGGTCCCCAGCCAATGGCTGGCACTCATCTGCTAGCCACGTGAGTAAATCACCTTAGAAGTGCACTGTCCAGCCTCAGTGAACACCTGGCTGACACGCGATTGCCACCCTCATGGGAAAGTACAAGCCCCAACTGCTCGACCATGCTGCTCCCAGATTCCTGGCCCACAGGAGTCATGAGATGGTAAACGATTATCATTGTTTTCAGACACTAAATTCTGGGGTTATGTGTTATAGATGTAATAGGATACAACGGATCAAGAATACTGCTGTCAACCTTGAGAGCATGCAACAGCTTACTGTGGTTCTCTTATAATCCATAAACCACCATCATTCTATCACCTATCACAGACTATACACCATTATTAATGACCACAGTTGGCCCAAAGGCCAGCAGTTAATCATGTATTCTGACTTATATTTGGTTGTAATGGCATGATTGTTTTGAGAGGTAATTTTTCCAAGTTCATGAGAAGTACAACAAGGCTGGCTCCATTTCTCTATGCTGACTTCACGGACTCGCAAAATTTCCGATTTGATGAAATTATTGGTAATAGATGTTTAATAAATTTCTCCAATGTTAAGTGCCTAGTTTACGCTTGGAAGGTATGTTTTGATGTGGCTCTCTGACTGTCGTGGAGGGAGGAACTGTGGAGGACCCAAAGAACAAGAATTGGAAAGAGCCACAAGAAACTAATCTCTCTGCTGACATCCATTGCAGTGACTTTCCAAAGGCAGACATGTTAACAACTCCCCACATGTCCAAAGAGCTTCATTTCAACCAGCGCAAAAATGTGGCAAGATTTTCAAAAAAGATAATTTTTGAAAGCTAGGCACTGGGCACTGGATCTCAATTCTAAGCAGAAAAGAAATGCTACACGTGAATTCATGGAACTTGCCTGGCTGCCAAAAGTTTGGTATTTCACGCTGGTACTATGGGGAAAGCATTTAAACAGACCGCCAACTATGCGATCCTGCTTCCTAAATTAGACCCATTATGTAGGAAAGGAAAGTTACCTCACACTCCAGAAAGTCTTTACTACAAGCCAACTCCGTGGCCAGGCCTATCCAAAGGATTGCGGATAACTCCTGATATGTTAGATACAAAGATGCTAAAATACCTGAGTGCAAAGGTAAAACAACCACTGGGATATTTGGCTAATGGAACTTGCCACTGGCTCTCCCTTACTTTGAGCTAATATTAAAAAAAAAAAAAAGTTAAATAGGTTTCCAAACTGGGGTGCCTGCTTGGCTTAGTCGGTCAAGCGTCTGACTCTTGATTTTGGCTCAGGTCATGATCTCATGGTTCGTGGGATGGAGCCCCATGACAGTATGGAGCCCGCTTGGGATTCTCTCTCTCTCCCTCTCTCTGCTCCCCTGCACGCACATGCGCATGCTCTCTCTCAAAATAAATAAATGAACTTAAAAAAAATTTAAACACTGCAAACTGTAGCAAGGGGTAATATTAAATAGTAAGCCTCCCTCTCACCACTGAACTCATTCATTAAGAGTTTTTACCAGTTTCACATGTGTCCTGCCAGATAACACAAGGATACACAATTATATACACATTCGTGAGTACAGACACATATGTATAGATTGTCTCCTCAATTACTCCCTTAATATAAATAATAACAATATAACTTTCTGTTGTTCTATATGCTAGTGGGCTTTTTTTGTTTGTTTTGGTTACCAACGCATTTTGGAGATTGCTTTCATATCTTTATTATATATCAAATTCACTGTCCATATTGGGGTACAATTCTGGTCTTTTTAGGCTACTCAATTAATCTAATTATATACCAACAAACTTTGAATTACTATAGCTTTGTAGTATGTTTTAATATCTGGCCTGGTTAAGTAACACTCCCTCTCCCTGTTTATACTCTTTGAGAATTTTCCTGGATCTTCTTACACATTTGTTTTTCTATATGAACTTTAGGATTACCTATTTAGTCCATAATGTCACCTCAAAGTTCAATTTTTAAAAATTGGAATCAGAAGTGATGTATCTTCCCCTGCAGTAGGTACTCAGATTAAGTCCTCCCATATGCTATCCTAATAGAATATATACCAAGTAGCTTAAACTTTACATTTATCTAAAATTTTACTATGTATGAACGTTCAGTTTTATCATGTCCTTTAATATGCTTGACCACCTTGGGACTAAGTAGGTCACTTATTAGGGCCCTCACATTTCAGATGGAGAGAGAGAGACTCAAGGACGTGTCCTCACGACTAGGACCGGGAGGCCAAGGCCCTGAAGGCAGGGAGCACTGGGAGTCTCTCCAAGCAACATTTTAAAAACATAGATGGTTTTAGTTCCATAGCAACGCTATATTTTAGACATGTTGGCAAACTATCAAATTATTATACTTTTAATGAATTTTAAAACTTATAATAATCTTGGCAAGAATACAATGAAATGTGAACTCTCACAAATTGCGGGTGGGGGTGCAAACTGGCACAGCCCTTTTAGAAAGCATTTGGGCAACACATACCGAGGGTGTTAACGTGTTTCAGAGGAAGAAGGAGGGTTTCTGGGCCACAGCCTCAGCTCCCCTCCACTCACGAACTTCCATTCTTTGCTCTAGCTGGGCCTGTTTCCTCAGAGTCTTCTGAGTGCCGGGATCACGCTTAGTTCCCTGTCCACACCTCCCTTCTGCTCCTTTCTCTTTCTTCCCCTAGACCCTGACTGAGAAAGATTCTCCGAAGCCCCACCCACCCTGTTCCCCGCCTTCTGCATCCACTCCCACTTCTGGCTTCCCTCGCACACATGCCCCTCCTCCCTTCCCAGCCTGCTATCTTCTCCCAGTTTCTGTGCCACACAACGGCTGGAGACAACTGTTTACTTCTTACAGGTTATATTCCAAAATTAATACATACTGATAAAACTGAACCTTTTCAAACAATTCCTATCCCCTCATGTGGCCCATGGAATTTAAGTAACTTTTCCAGAAACGACAACGAAACAAACAAGAGAGTCGCTGAAATCGTTTTCTTAGAATACACCTGGATTTACAATGACCAGAAAATATACTGTACGGAAATTAGTTTTAAGATTGTGAAACTTGTCCATAATTAGCAGATGTTCTCATTTCTTGTATGAATTTCCCTTTGATTTAGAAAAAGTATTTTCTCTTAAAAAAATGTTAGTTTCTTTCATAGGTGAAATAGCCGAACTTAGATACAATTTTTTTGGTAAGTTTTTGCTAACATCGTTGATAACAATCCATAGTTCATACCAAGTAACTGTGGGGAGTACAGTTTAAAATCGATTTCATTTTCCTCCAAAGACCTTGGTTCATTCTTTGAGAACTTTCTGTTGTTCTCTTTCTAGTTCATCTTGTGTCTTCTCAAAATTAAATCTAGTCTCTTTAACTGTGTCTAGCCAGCATTCCCACTATGTGTTTTGACAGTGGGTGCAAGGTCAAGTTTGGTATCTATTTCATTGAGATGTTCTTTGGGCAGATCCAGAATGTATCATAAATAACCTTCAGATCGTTCCAAAGAATGTCATCACTATTGGCAGACTGGTGACCACAACAGACTGAAAAGATGATGCATTGCTCAAAGCACAGAAAAATGACCTCTGGAGTTTTTGCCAAAATTCCAGTATGTATGTATACCTTTTTCTTTGCCAGCTGTGTGAATACTGTTATGATGGTTTTGCCCTTGAGGTACTTTTAAATGATTTAAATAATGCTAAAATTATTTAAATTTTTTGAAAACGTAATGTGATCCTGTTAAATCTTTTTACAAAAAAAAATATTCACAATTCGAATGTGTGATGCCCATCTAGTTGCCAATACAAAGAATGACGCTTTGTGCCCTCTTCATCAAAATTGTGTGCACATATACAAATTTAAGAGTAAGAGGAATCCCTACTCATATTCAGCTACCATGTGCAACTGTTGTGGACGCTGTGTTAATTTGTGGGTGTATCTGGAACCTTCCCTCAGAAAATGAGGAGAAGGATTTGGTGAGTTAATCTGCCCTTTCTCTTACTTAAAAGCTTCTTTGGTTCACATCCTCCTCTTTCCTCTACTTAAGCAATGTCCATCTACAATTTTTAGTGGCAGCACAGTCCGCAGACCTTTATGGCATTCAATGGCAACTGCCTTTTGGGGGTGGGGGGGTTGGGGGAGAGAGTGTTAAGCGTAGATATAAAATTCATATATAAAATATCTACAAAATTTTGCGATTTTAACCATTTTTAAATGCACAATTCAGGGGCAATGAATTACATTCACAATATTGTGCAACTATCTTTCCAAAGAAATTTTTGAGCATTTTGAAACAAATTCTCTATACCTATTAAACAACAACTCCCCTCTCTGCAACCCTTGGAAACTTCTTCCTTTGTGTCTCTGTGAATTTGGCTATTCTAGACATTTCGCATTAGTGAAGCCACGTAATATTTGTCCTTTTGTGACTGCCTTATTTCACCTAGTATCATGTCCTCAAGGTTCATCCATGTCGTAGCATGCATCAGAACTTCATTCCTTTAGATAGGTGGCTGAATAATAGCCCACTGTGTGTATAAACCACATTTTTTTATTTAAAAAAAATTTTTTTTTAACGTTTATTTATTTTTGAGACAGAGAGAGACAGAGCATGAACGGGGGAGGGGCAGAGAGAGAGGGAGACACAGAATCGGAAACAGGCTCCCGGCTCTGAGCGGTCAGCACAGAGCCCGACGCGGAGCTCGAACTCACGGACCGCGAGATCGTAACCTGAGCCGAAGTCGGCCGCTTAACCGACTGAGCCACCCAGATGCCCCTAAACCACATTTTTAAAAATCAATTCATTAGCCCTTGACTTTTGGTGAAGCACAGGGTGGAGGAGTGGGGTTTGAGTGGTGTCTTATTATACGAGGTACCCTATATAGTGTGGGGCATAGGGCAGGAGTCCTTCCTCCCGAGGTCTGGGGGGGGGGGGGCTGCTGCCCCCAAAGTTCACTGGTGGAAATTCCTGATTGCTCCGGCTGTTGTGTTTCCCTTTGCCTCTGAATTCCAAAGCACCTGAAGTCAGTGAGGTTTCACATTTACTGACGGTGAGCTATGGTTCTCCTCCCCCCAGTTAAACTTCAAGTTCCTTCCGGTTTTCAGGTGTTGGTGCTGGTAGTTACAGGAAACGGGTACTGGCTCTCAGTGTGCCAGTTACCACACCAGGTGGTGGAGCTCAGGGACGGTCGCTGTTTTCCTTTCTCTCTTCTGCAGTGTCTAAGATGGCACTAAGCACATACTGGAAATTTAAAACGATTGCTAATTATTTGGAAAATGACTTCTTCCCAACAAAAGATGTGACTTGCTCATGACCTGAGTTCTTCCTTGTGCATCAGGGGAACTGACTTCCTCAGCCAGTGAGAAGAGGTGAACCACAAATAACCATCAGGAAAAAGAGGCTTCCAAGAATTTGGTTTCCTGATAATACATGAGACAGGTGATTTCTTCTCTTTTTCTTTCCCTTTTCTTATTTCCATCGGCCCATGGAGTAGAACATCCATCTTTGTAGCTGGCAGTACGCATCAGGACTCATGTCTTTGCGCTAATATTAATATCCCTTTGTTATAATCATGAGAATTCTTCCATTTTTCCCAAGGGAAGTAGAATCAGCATGTCTGTGAAGTCTGCTTTTCTTTGGCATGTGCATAAAGACGAATTCTCCTACAGCCGGGAAACATGGACGGCCCTATCTTCAAACTGCAGCTGTCCAACAACTTTATTTGGCCATATTGCACAAAATATCGTGTGTTGGGAAGTTCTTTCTTAATGGAGTGAGAGAGGAGCTCCTCACTGAGAATGCAGACAACTACAGTCGGTGTGGGGATCTGACATATTCATGGCGGTGCCTGAGGTGGTTACCTGAGAAGAAAACAGTTCTTCCAAATTTGAAAACAAGATGTCCAGACTCTTCCTAAATGACGGCCACGCATAAAAATGTATCATAAAATGTGTCTGAAACTTCACAGGAAGAGCACAACACTGAGAAAGACACTTCTATGTGAAAGACTATTTTGTGTCTATGAGAACACATAATCATCTGACAATTAGACACGTCTTCATATCCAAGTAATTGTTATTTCTGGTTCCTCAAATTTTGTTTTCCACGTAGTTATTTCTGGGGCCTAAAATTTTTCAGACAAAAGCTTTCTGAATGGATAGTGGTGACTCAGTACCACCTCTGCCACAGTATGGTCTCATATTTGTAACTATCAACTTTAGTCCTCCTTCAAAGTTTTTCAGTTTAATGGTTCATAAAAACGGCCACATTGACTAAAATCTGCCCTCAACAAGTACCATTACAAAGAATAATTTCCCACTTCTAGAGCCCAAGAGTTGGGCAGTGCTCATCCAGATAAAAGACAAAAACCCACACAGAAAACAACTTGCCATCAAGAGCAATTACGAAAACAAGACTGGTTTCTGTGATAAAACGAAACTGTGTGGCTTGAATGTTTTATAAATATTATCTAATGTCCTAAATACCACACTCTGTAAAAACGACTGAAGAGTGATGATGAGATAGGCTTTGGAGCCCTGCAACCGATAGCAAAGTTCCTTCTGCTGGTTGAGTGTGTGGGGCTTTGTTCTCAGGGCTGAAATGCCGAATGCAAAGGTCAATCAATGAAACAGGTGTATGTTAGCTCCAAGTACAGTTTCAGCATGATGTCGGGAACAGAGCTTCAGGCTTTTCCCAGTATGCTAAGGATTCTAAAGTATGTCTGGTATATAAGTACCCACTGAACACAAAAATTTAAAACAGATACTGCTCATGAGGTAGCTTGGGCATTATTTTACCTTCGATCATGGAAGAATCAGCGATAAATGCCTGATAGTAATAATGAAGCAACCACATTCTTTTTGTTGCCCTGCAGTGATCTAGAAGTTGTTTAATCATAGGTAGTGGAGGGTCCACTGATACAGGGCATACCAAGTTTAAGGGACCTAAAACTGACCAGGGAGATTAAAATGGGAAACTTTGGGGGCGCCTGGGTGGCTCAGTCGGTTAAGCATCCAACTTCGGCTCAGGTCATGATCTCGTGGTTCGTGAGTTCAAGCCCCGCGTCGGGCTCTGTGCTGACAGCTCAGAGCCTGGAGCCTGTTTCTGATTCTGTGTCTCCCTCTCTCTCTCTCTCTGACCCTCCCTCGTTCATGCTCTGTCTCTCTCTGTCTCAAAAATAAATAAACGTTAAAAAAATAAAAAATAAAATAAAATGGGAAACTTTGTCCTTTGGAAAGTTGTTCTCTCTTCAGATCATCATTCGGTCTGTCCATCCATTCATCTGTCTTTTATGTTGAACTCCAAATAAGCAGAAAACATTGTACTTTGCTGAGGGAGATGCTAAGACGGTTAAAACATGGTTTCTTGGTCTACCTGAGGACTCGTCCTCTTTGGGTTTGGGTCAGACCAAGAAATACAAAGTATGTTAAGAGGAAGTGGATCAAAGTTTAGGATTTGATTCAAAAGGAGAAAACAGTTCTGAGAAAGTCAAGGAAATAATAAAGAAATGAGATGTGGATTCCTACCATGGCCTGCATCACTAGGAACCCCCTGGGCCTAGATCTATCTATTTTTTTTTTAATTTTTTAAATATTTATTTTTGAGACAGAGAGAGACAGAGCGTGAGTGGGGGGAAGGGCAGAGAGAGAGGGAGACACAGAATCTGAAGAAGGCTCCAGGCTCTGAGCCATCAGCACAGAGTCTGATGCGGGGCTCGAACCCACAAGCTGTGAGATCATGACCCGAGCTGAAGTTGGACGCTCAACCAACTGAGCCACCCAGGCACCCCTACCTATTTCTTTTCTAGAGGAAAGGATTCTTCCTCTAGACTTTGCCTCTAAAAGAAGTATGGGTGCTCCAAAGCTATCTTAAGATTAAAGTGGAGTTAGTGACAGCATTTTCTGAAGCAAGTATTTAAGAAACGCTGCTACGAAAATTAGGAAGAGCCTCATAGGTTGTTCTTTATAGTATGTAACTTTATAGTATTTTTCTTTCATGAGCAGAAATAAAGAAAAATATTCAATTTAGGTTAGAAGAAACACGTGTAACTATTAGATGCTGAAACAATCTGAGAATAGAGATGAAACAGTTAAATTCTTAGAAGACTTTTGGGAACAGAACAAGTTCTCATTTGTTTTGAATAACTTAAGTAAGATTATGCTAAAATGGCTCAAGACAACCGACCAAAGATCATATTACTGACCAAATGAAAGTATCATCACCAACCAGGTTTGTTGAATTATGGATCTTTTCACCTAGATTATGTGAAATATTAATTTTTTTCATGTGTACAGAATAAGAGGACAGTGACTGTCCACTAACAGAAGTTTAGGAATGGGCGAAAGCTGGAGTAGGAAACTTTTTTGCGTCAGGGTCCTTCCCTGACCCCCAGATTGGAAACTGAAAATTAAAGTCCATTGGCAATGCACTACATCTTTCGTCCTTTCCTTTCAACCTAAAGCTTCCAACTTGTCGAAACTCTCGTTCTGGAAAAGCTTTTGGTAGTCACTTTTGCAACCCACAATTTCTGTGGCTTTTCATCTCTTCACTATATACTCTTTCTGCCTCTAAGCCTCACTGCCCATATGTGGTCAGTAATGCCACCACCACCGGAAGTGAAACAGTCCTCAGCATGAGCCTGTTTGCCCACACAAGGGCAAAATGTGGGGCAGGAGAGGAGTCTAGTGTTCGTGGATCTTAAGAAACTGTGAAACTATAAAAATGGACACAGAAACACAAGGGAATTCTCTGAAGGCTACAAAGACGGCCAACGAGTGGGTCTGGGTGTCCACCTCATGCTCAGAGGTCAGGCTTGAGCCTCCTTTTGCAATTCTTAGAAGGGTGTTGTTGGTAAACTGGCCTTTTCATCTCTCGTTTTGAATTCTATTAGGACAATAACGGTTTTTTGTTTTTTTTTTAAAAGCATTCTTTGCATTTTGGGGGGCATGTTTTACATTTTAGGCACTGTGCTAGGAGCTTTTAAGGGTTATTACTAAATATTTACTAAAAGTTGCTTATTTGTACAGCTGATTAAACTGTAGCTCAGGCAAAAGTCATCTGACTCAGAACTCTTGAGAAACCGTCAAAGACGGCAGAATGTTAAGTAATCATTTCCATGAAACAGTATCAGTGACGCTGGTTCCTTTAAGACCATATTTTTATATTTCTCTACTTATTTAGGAAACTAATAGTGGTACTACCTTCTAGGTTGTTGTAATGACTAAACGATATACATTTAAAAACCTCAGAAGACCATCTTCTTAAAAGGGACCATGTACATATACACGTGCATATGTGTGTGCACACACACAGGCACACATACAAACAAGTTATAACTATCTAAAAGATTATATGTGTGTATGGGCATTTTTTTCTCCTTCTCAGAAAAGTGCCAACTTAAATGGAAATACATTGCTTGCCTCTCTGGTGCTGATTCTCTGACAACGGCAGTCCTGCCTGTAATGCTTCTCTGAAAAGCATGTCAGTACCATGACTGACTAGACCACGCAACTGTGACTGACACGCTCCTGAGACACCCTTCACCTTGACAGAACACAGGGAGTTCCACATGCATTTTTAGGCGTGTAAATGAAGCTGCCTGAGCCTTCTGGAATACATACCTCCAGGCTTGCTGGGACCACAGCCAAGCAGCCTAGAAGTTCTTTCCCGTGCTTACAATAGTTTGTGAACTAGGATACTGAGATCTGTATAATCTGAGTTGTTTCAGATGCTTCCACACCTTTTTTAAGCACAATCATGAAATTTAAAAATACTCCCCTATCACTACAGAGAATAGAAGAAGAGCAGGTCTTTGCCAAGCTTGCTTAAGTGAGATATTTGAGTGTTTAAAGCCTACTTTAAAAATTGCATCAATCATGTCATGCTCTATTAGCACAATACTGACTTCCTCATTAGAAAATTCGCTCTAAGTATTAAGGTCACCTTCGGTGGTGATAGCTAGTAACCTACAACATCGAATTAAAGGGCATGTCTGATGACCAGTGAACTCCCAGAAAATGAGTCCAAAATGATGCATCCTTTTGTCAAACACTCTTAAAAATTAGCTCTTTAGGATCTCTCTTAGAAATATGAAACTCCTCACAACCACTACCACGTAGAGCCCACATTTTAAAGAACTACCAGGCCACCTGCTTTTCTCCAGAAAACACCATAAAACTCACAAACTAGTAAAGCTGTGTAAAGCCTACAAAGTCTCTATCTTTGTGATGAGGTTGACTTACTTTGTTTGAGACTTTACTTCCTCTTTTCTGAAAAAGGAAAAGTCTCCAGGCATCTTTGCAGGAAAAAAAGAAAAAAAAAAGGCCTCCTAACCGAAGTGGAGGCCAAAGAACCCTTCTTTGTCACTTTGGTCTTGACTTGGCATAGTGTTTCAGATGGTATTCATTTGGAATAAAGAGACTGATGACATAACATGTCCAATCCTCCTCTCTAAGTGGCTTTACCAGAAGTGGGAAAGGGCAGACAAATATAAATTCATCTGTCCATAGGCAACCGAAAACATACCAACTCATCTTGGAGTAATTTCATCAATAGGATGGTTTAGAGGACAGTGCGGTGGCACCATTTTTGGAAGGTAAAAGCTTAGCAGAAGGAACATAAATCAAAGGTGACTGGCAGGTAAGGGATATATGCAGCCATCAGCCAAACCATGTGCACGCTGGCACAGATTCAATAAGATCATTTATAAAATTTTTAAGGCAGGAGTACACAAAAGGGGGTCTGGTGCTAACTAAATCCACAGATAGCTTACATGCCACTGAAATAAACACTTCCAGATGCGGGTGTACAAAAACCTTTCACAGAAAGAAATGTTTTCTTTCATAAATCTGAAGGAGGGGCGGCTCTTAGCGAGGAAGGGCAGAAAGTCTGAAATGGAGACTGGGCTTCTTACAGACTGGAAGTGCCTGGCGAGGTGGACCAGTTGTGCGGGCAACAGCGAACTAACTGCATGTAGTGGGTCTCCGCTGAGAGGCATCCCTGCGGTCCGTAAGACTGGGCTTTTGCTCTACTGAGGAAAACACGCCTAACGGCATATCCGTCCACCAGTCCTCAAAAATCTACTGTCGGAGTTGGTGCTGCTCTCGTTCCTTACAATTTCATGTTTTGGGGGTGTGTGTGGTGGCAGGGATAATGGGTTCGCACCGAGATGGAAACTGCTCACCAAAGTTTAGAAAAATGATGCTTTGCAACTTACACACTAGCTCAAAGCTGTTGCAGGCGTGGCTTTAATGACAACAAACTTTTTGAAATCTTGTTACAGTCATCTTTCAGGAATGCACGACCAAGTTCATTGATGACTTAGAAAGTCAATTTGTTCATCGGAACAGCATAATAATATGTGGGACTACCTGGTCACATATATAAACACTCCCAGAAGTTCAAATAGAAAGCCAGAATGTCTTTTTTCTTTTCTTTTCTTTTTTTTAAGTTCAGGTGATCTATGCATTGAGCCCTCCAACGACTTTCTGGAAAACCCTTTGAAATTAGTTTCCTTGTTGAATCTTTAAACTTCACGCAAATTCTTCGTAGGCATTTGAACACTTCTTCTTTTTTTTTTTTAACGTTTATTTATTTTTGAGACAGAGAGAGACAGAGCATGAATGGGGGAGGGTCAGAGAGAGGGAGACACAGAATCTGAAACAGGCTCCAGGCTCCGAGCCGTCAGCACAGAGCCCGACGCAGGGCTCGAACTCATGGACCGCGAGATCATGACCTGAGCCGAAGTCGGACGCTTAACCAACTGAGCCACCCGGGAGCCCCTGAACACTTATTCTTGAGAATATTTTTGTATGTTTTAGGCATTGACCTAAGTTATAAACTTGTCATCTTTTATTCTTTCATTCAGGGTCTCGTTCTACTTATTCTTCATGACAAGTATCTCTAATGGATTCTATCTTGTCTGTTCTCAATGTCATTAACTTAGCAGAGCCTTTTCTGCCTTCTTGCTTGCAATACTGCGGGGCCACCTAACTGGCCTCTAATTAGAACTGTGCCTGTTCTACCCTGTAACCCTACTCCTTCCTTTACACCACCATCTGAGTTATTTTTCTACAATACAGAGCTGTTTATATCCACTCCTTGCTCAAAAACTCTCAAACAGCTCCCTGATCCATATCAGTCGTTAAAAAGAAATTTTGTCCACAAAATCTTATTGAGAATAAAAATTCATCTGTATTATTCAGAGAAAATGCTTTATTATTTGCACAATGCCCGCACAATAATTTGGGGTTTCTGTAGAGCACAGATAACTGCTGACCGACATCATAAAGTCTAGGTAAACTGGCTTGGAATTCAAAGTCTTCAAACTGTCATCACCCCATTCCACCCTCCCCTCAGGGTACTCAAGACTTGGTTCCTCAACTTTGCCTAAACAATTGTACTTCTTCCTTCCTTCCTTCCTTTTCTTTTCTTTCCTTCTTTATTTTTTTTTTAATGTTTTCTTATTTTTGAGAGACAGAGAGACAGAACATGAGCAGGAGAGGGCAGAGAGAGAGAGAGAGAGAGAGAGAGAGAGAGAGAGAGAGAGGGAGACACAGAATCTGAAGCAGGCTCCAGGCTCCGAGCTGTCAACACAGAGCCCAATGCGGGGCTCGAACTCACAAACCGTGAAATCGCGACTTGAGCCAAAGTCAGACACCCAAACACTGAGCCACCCAGGTGCCCCATACTTCTTTCATACATCTGTATTCCTCCCCCATTTTATCCCTGCTCCTTTTGCTATCTGAAATACCATTTCCAAATTCTTACTCGTTTCCCTTACCTCTGTTTCATAAATTTGATTCAAATGTCAATGGCCCTACAAAGCTCCCCTGACTTCCTCAGGCAGACTGTGCCCTCCCTCTGTACCTGAAGCACTTTGTCCAAACTTGTGACACCACTGGCCACATGGCACTGCTTGCATGCACATCTCCTACACTGTGTCGGAACATTCCGTTATCTCTATATTCCATACACCCACTTCAACATATTTCTAATACAGTACCTGGAAAATGTTTATTGAATTAATAAATGGGGATGTCAGAGCTGTAGGGGCCCGAGGACACGTAGGGATGTTAACACAGGTAGGGACCTTCCACTTCTCCATCATGAGCAGTTCAACTGTACAAATACGGATTTTGCCAAATGGACTGTTCAACTCAGAAAGCAATCGCTGTCCTTTGTATGTGACGGATGCTTTTACCCTATCAGGGAGGCACGTGCTTTGAACTGGTTTTCCAGCAGCGGTGGTGGGTGACAGATGGACTTGTAGTAG
Organism: Acinonyx jubatus; assembly: GCF_027475565.1. NCBI lineage: Eukaryota > Metazoa > Chordata > Mammalia > Carnivora > Felidae > Acinonyx > Acinonyx jubatus. The sequence continues at coordinate 107,493,923 of NC_069385.1, read as the reverse complement.
CATGGAGTCTGGCCTTACCTTCTTTTTCATTTTTAAAAATTTTAGCCATGTGTGAGTTGGTTGTGTGAGTGAAAAGAACCATCAAAAGCCGAAGGTGTCTGCCCACATGAGGCCTGACCCCTATTCCTGTCTTCTTTAGACAGAGAAAAGCACATTATGGAACTTGGGCTAGTTTTCTTTCTCTTCTCTTCTCCTCTCTCTCTTTTTTAAACTATTGAAAGCTTGCCTGGGTGAGAAGTGCGTGTCAACTATAACTCACTTACTTATGAGGCTCTTACCTAATTAGTCTAGAGTATGGGAATGGGTGTTTTAGGTTAGATCAGGAATGAAGAATTAAATCAGAGCCAGAAATGTAGTTGCTAACTTCTCTACTGGAAACTATAAAATCTGCACAAGTGTTTGAATTGGAAGTGACAGGAACCTGTAGGCCAGGCGGTGGACTTCTGGAGCCAGAGAGTCCACTCAAGCACTCCTCCCTGGTATTTCCATCAGCGGCACAGCTGCCCAACTGTCACCTTGAATGCACCTGGGCAAATTCAGAGCCTGACATTGGGCTCTGCCCTCACGACCTCTGCCAACTAATCAGTCAAAATATTTCCAGATCTGGAGAGCCTACTCCACATGTTGGGTAGATGCCCAGAACTGCAAAGTGCACTCCAATCAGGTGGGAGAGCCTATCCAGGTGCCAGGGCAAGAATTAACATCTGACTGACATATGGGCCGTGAATTTTCTCTTCTCACAGCTTGGGGTCATGCAGAGGCAGTGTGTGGGGGTGGGATATTTGATCTGTGCATGCACAGCCTAGGGGATTTGGTTTAAATCAAATCATAATTAAAACACCAGTCAGGAAAACAAGGCATAATTATTTTTTTCCTGCGTATTTTTCCGACCTTGGAGAGAGCCTTAAATACACGCTGGCTACAATAAAAGCCAGGTATCAGTTTCATTTTGGGAAGGTGTAAATTTTCCACTTAAAACAATCCACTTATTATGTTGTGGGATTAAGTCTGCAACTACATCGGTAAATTAAATGACAGTTCAATGATTATATTTGCGAGACCAAAGTATGTAACACTATTTAAGAAATCATCAAAAAGTAAATCATCTCCAGTTCAACAGGCTCTCATCATGGCTGTTGGAGGGGGTTTCTGTCACAGTACCAATAAAACAGTACACAAATGTTTCACTTGAACAAAACTCCCTTATGAATGTTAGATGTTTCTGGGATGGTAAACAAACAATGTGTTTTAATAAAACCAGCGTGCTCTTTTCTAATATTCACCTACTTAGACAGAAAATGTGAATTGAAAATTTAAATAGGATTTTTGTTAGGTGAACCTGAACAATATTATTATTATTATTATTAATTAATATACTGACGTTGTAGATATAAATATATATCATCTTCTTGTTCATTCACAGACTTCAAGGAGGATTCTTGCCATTTTTAGAGCACAGTTTTTAAGTTTAGAAATATCTCAGCTGAGGTTAGTTCCTCCCAACGAATCCTTTTGCTGCTTTCATGAATTTATGAGTTAAAAGAATCCTGTGATTTTTTTTTAAAGAAAAAATAATTTCCTTTTGGGAGTCACTCTAAATATTTTCCCACTCTCTGGCCATTCCCTCAGAAGACTGCAAAAACCTAGAAACTGCAATAACACGTTCAAATCTCAAGATCTTGTCCTTTTTGGATATTCTGCTCACAAAGTTTCTCTTCGTTGTCAAATGTTCCTCTTTCCTTGTTCGAATTCCTCCCCTACTCTCCAAGATACAGCCTGCCTTTTACAATAAATAGAGATTCATTAACTTCTTGAACTACCTCAAATTTTAAAAGACTTTGAAGGATACACACTTGGAGAAATTACACAGAGCTGATTAGGGCTCTCAACTTTGAGATCTACTTTAAAGGTGTCCCCCCATTAGAGAAGACTGGTTTTCTCCTTTTCAAACTATGTTCCTGAAAACTCTAGGATTCTTTGAAGATTTTCTAGGGGCCTCATGATTTTTTTTTTTTAAATGTTTATTTAGTTTTGAGAGAGAGAGAGAGAGCGCGCGTGAGTGAGTGAGCATGAGTGGGGTGGGGGCAGAGAGAAAGGGAGACACAGAATCTGAAGCAGCCTCCAGGCTCTGAGCTGTCAGCACAGAGCCTGATGCGGGGCTCGAACTCACGAACCATGAGATCATGACCTGAGCTGAAGGAGGATGCTCAACTGACTGGCACCCAGGCACCTCCTCATGATGTTTGATTTGAATGCCCATTTACAATTTTTGTGCTACTCATAATAAAGGTTCTGCCTTTTCACATTTTATATTTGAACTTCCTGTAAACGTTTTGCTGATTAGGATAAGGTTATGTCTTGGAATTTGGGCTTGTTAGATTTTGTTTGTGGATACTTTTAAAGCAGACCAGAGAAATATTCAGTATACAACTAAGCAAATGACTACATCACCTTAGGGTCTCTACCCGACGCAGAACCGAATTTGAGGTCTCTACTTCTGACACAGAGGTGAAGGCAGAAAAAAGCAAAATGCCTTTGAATAGTAGCTATTTACTGCAGAGACAAACTAGTTGTTAATAATACTTGAATTTTCAAACTGGAACTGGATAAGTCCTTATAAACAAAATCACTGGTTGCCTAATTTAAGGTATTAGTGCAGACAGAGGGTTCAAATGAGAGAAGATCTCACTTTCCTTCTCCCTCCTGTCTGATGATTTAAAAAATGAACTAAACAGCTTTTACAGTATAATGAGATTGTGCCACCTCGATCTGGCAACACAGAATTATGATGTTCTGCTTACAACAGCAGAAATAGTTTCAGTAATGAAGTTCATTATTCATTCATCAAATTTGGATTCAACAGGCAAAGCAAAATAAACTTGACCCTGAAACTTTAAGCAAGTATTTGTTAGTAAAGGGTCTCCAGGTGACTGAGATTTTCTTTATGACATCTTTGAGTAGCTTCTAATGTTTTAAGATACCTTAAAAAATATTTTCCAGAAATCCAAGAAGGGTCGCCCTGGATTAGAAATGCATATATTGATTTTCTTTAAATATCACTAGTTTAAAAATGTGAGCATTTGTTAAATATTGGTAGTTCAAACAACTTTTAAGCAAAAAATTCTAATGATTTTTCTTTTGGGCCAAGACCACTGCAGGCCTGTGTAGAACATTATTAAGAATTGCTATATTTGTGAATCAAAACTTCTTAATGCTGCATAAATAAAATAAAATATAAAGTGGACACTGTGATGGATACAATATTACAACTTTCACCCATAACTTTGTTTTTGAAACACCTTCACTGTTCTTTTAAGAGTAGATCTTCTAGATATAACATATCGATTTTTTGAAATATCTCATGAAGAAACCCTTTTCTAGTGGAACATACACTTGTCTTCTACACAATGTAGTTTAAAAAATATGGTCTCATATTTTGAGGTTAAGACCACTTAAAAAGTTAAGAACAGAGACCATTCTGCAAAGAGGAAGTTTAATGAGTAGGATTAGTAAGAATTCACTGAAGCCCATGGTCCTGGCAATCGATAGAATATTCCTGGCCACAGACAGAACTCTGGTACTTACTATGTAACCTTAAGCTGGTTACTTATTTTTTCTCTAAAAAATGTTTTTCTAATGTTTATTTGTTTTTGAGAGAGACAGAGAGTGAGTGGGGGAGAGGCAGAGAGAGACAGAGAGAGAGAGAGAGAGAGAGAGAGAGAGAGAGAGAGAGACACAGAATCTGAAGCAGGCTCCAGGTTCTGAGATGTCAGCACAGAGCCCGATACGGGGTTCAAACTCATGAACTGTGAGATCATGACCTGAGCCGAAGTTGGACACTGAACTGACTGAGCCACCCAGGTACCCTAATTTTTCTCTACATTTCAATTTTCTCATTTATAAAGTGGGATAACTAACACTCATCTTGCTGTGTTGTGAGGAAAAATAACACAAGTGAAAAGGTTTTTCTAAAATGGTATATGAATTATGATTTGATATGAACCAACACTCATCTCAGATCCTAATGGTTTTCTCTGCCAAACTCTTCCAACTTCTTTATCCCTACATTTCAAACATTCTCTCCTTAAGTAATCTGAAATTGAACGCTGTCCTGATATTCAACCGTTTTTCACCTAGAGAAACCACAATTTCATATAATTTGACATAATGAATTTTGTCACTGAAATCTCCCTGCCCTATTTTAAAATTAAAACCAGTTAAAAGTTTTGCATTTTTTTTCTAGAAAACACTCACTTTTAGGTTATTCTCATATGATAAATATGCCATATGTTAATTTATTTCAGAGAATCAGTAGCCCACAACCCTAAAAAGGTACATTTGCTCCAATCTCTAAGGGTAGATTTAGTACTTCCAAAAAATGTACTGAGAAAACTTTTGCTCCCAGTAACAGCACAAATATTTAAGAATTCTTACCCCATTTATCCTTGGTATTTGCACGTAAGGGATTATTTAGCTTAATGACGGTGCTTAAATAAGCAACTGTCTTGTCTCAGTATTGTAGTTCAACGGAAGAGTCACCTGATAACATGCAAGTTCGGGGAGATTAACATATTTTTCTATTGTGAATATCACTCAGGGGAAGCTAAAATAGATTTAGGCATTACACACGGGATTAGGTCATCTCACCCAGCGAACACGGTGTCCTGTTTCTGGCTTTCAAAATTACACACCTGGTTTTATATCAGCCACTCACAGTACTTCCCACCGAGAAGTGGGATTGTTTTCACACCACGTGCAAACAGTGAGGCTCTAAGTGCAACACACGTTTGACCTTCTTCTACACGATGACCAACCACTACCCTGGGTTACTCTTTGGAGTATTTTCCCTGAAAAACATTTCGTTCACAAAAACTTTAAATGCTTTTCACTTCTAAGCTGGCACAAATACAGGCACCTGGGTGGCTCAGTCGTTTAAGTGTCCGACTCTCGATGTCGGCTCAGGTCATGGCCTCGCAGTTTGTGGGTTCCAGTCCTGCATTGGGCTCTGTGCTGTCAGCACAGATTCTCTCTCTCCCTCTCTTTCTGCCCTTCCCTCTTTGCACGCGCGCTCTCTCTCTCAAAATAAATAAATAAACTTAAAAAAAAAACAACTTGCACAAATAAATTCCAAGAATATATTTTTAAAAGCCATTACCAAAAGCATTTGAATTTTTAGGTTGAGAGAAGAAAATACTCTTCAAACAATTAAATACCAACTGATTTTTCTGATAGGACAATTCCTTTAAAGCTTTTGCTACACTTTTTTTTATTGGGGGGCTCTGATACCTTTCTTAAAGTTTTATTTTACCCTTTACTATTCTGTGTTTTCTTAATTTTCTAACATACTAACACTACTCTCAGTAAATGAAAAAAATTACTAAAGAAATGACGGTATCAGTAAAATATAAAAAATGTAAAAACTGTGGAAATAATATAAAAAAATTATCACCAACTTTGATATACTCAACAGTCTCTGAAAGTTGTTTTTAGTAACTTACGTAAACTGAATTTGATGAAGCTCAAAAAAATTTTTATTTTATTTTTTTTAATGTTTATTTTTGAGAGACTGAGACAGAGCGTGAGTGGGGGAGGGCCAGAAAGAGGGAGACACGGAATCCAAAGCAGGCTCCAGGCTCTGAGCTGTCAACACAGAGCCCAACATGGGGCTCAAACCACGAACCGTGAGAACATGACCTGATCCAAAGTCGGACACCCAACTGACTGAGCCACCCAGGTGCCCGTCAAAAAATTTTTTTAAATGTTTATTTATTCTTGAGAGAGACAGAGAGAGAGAGAGAGAGAGAGAGAGAGCGAGGGACAGAGCACGAGTGGGGAAGGGCAGAGAGAGAGGGAGACAGAATCCAAAGCAGGCTCCAGGATCCGAGCTGTCAGTACAGAGCCTGACGTGGGGCTTGAACTCATAAACCATGAGATCATGACTTGAGCCGAAATTGGATGCTTAACCGACTGAGCCACCCAGGTGTCTTTTTTTTTTTTAAGTTTATTTATTTATTTTGAGAGAGAGAAAGGGAGGGAGAGTGGGGGAGGGGCAGAGAGAGAGAATCCTAAGCAGGCTCCGTGCTGTCAGCACAGAGCCTCATGTGGGGCCAGAACTCACGAACTGTGAGATCGCAACCTGAGCTGAAACCAAGAGTCGGACGCCCAATTGACTGAGCCACCCAGGTGCCCCCAAATCACAGACTCTGAGGTGATTCCCAGAATTATGGGAAAACTAAACAATCATAGGAAAAATAAACAACAGGCAAAAAGTAAAATTCGGTTTTAAAAATGTTCTTTAGTATGTGTATCCATAAAGTCAGGTACGTAGAGGGATGGGGACAATCGCAAATGTGTTTTAGGAGGCAGATTTTGGGGCTGGAAGTTGGAAGGCCCAAATTTTAGACCTTGGTTATATCATTTAGTCTAATTAATAGCTTCACCTCAGAAAAATTACATCAATCTTCTAGATATGATACTTTCTCTGAGCTTCTGCATAGGATTGCGAATAAATGAGAACACAGGAAAGAAAGAAATCACCAACTAAAACCAATAAGCTAGACACAGTACTGCCATAACTCCCTGGTCAGAGATGGTGGCTGAGAAGTGTCTCCACGACCTGTGTATGAACAGCAGGCTGGCCGGCGTCTCAGCTCTCCACCCCTTTCCTCTCTGTGTCAGCAGCCACTATGTGCAAAGCATCATCTCCCTCTTCCTCCTCACCTTCACCTAACACAGCTTCAATCTCTTCTTCTGACATTTCAACTCATTGCCTGGGTGAGGAACTCACAATTCTTTATGCAACGAACTGTAGTTCTGAAACCGAGCATGTTGTGATTTTTGTACAAAATTACGTCAAAAGTCATTAACAGTGGAAAACGGAATGAGGACTCACTAAAAGCAGATTGCTACGGGCTTGTTGATTGATTGATGTTGGAATTAGATGTCTGTGCAACCTACTGTTATTTTCATTCTCTAAATCAATTTCCAAGTATTGGGAATTGGCTACATATGAATCAAGTGATGGCTATTTTAAATTAGCCATCACATCTATATATACACCAGACAAGCACTTAGATTTGGAATGACATGGCGCAAGGACAAAATCTTTATGTCTCATAAGTATAAGCTAGTTGTTATGAGCATTTCAGTTTACAAAGGAACTGGTAGGCTAGAGGTAACTGAGCTCAACTTTTCTGTATGAAAATTTAGGTCTCAATCCATGGTTACTACAGACACAGTCTGCATGCCTCCTCTCTTCTTACGAGTTGCAGCTCAAAACCTACGTAGCAGTGTCCCTAGGCAGCATGAAGTATTATTTCAGGGAGTGAGCCTCAAGGAGCTGGACATCAACATGCCCCAACATCAGAAGCACCTCCTTTTAGCAGCTGAAGGTATGTGGGGGTCAGGAGAGAAGCCCCATATTGTTAGATACCCAGTCTGCAAATCTCTCCCACTTTAAGGAGAATTTTTAACTAATCTGAAAGACGGATTTATGAAAGGAACAGCATAGGGAATATTGTCAATAATATTATAATAGCGTTGTATAGTGACAGATGGTGGCTACACTTGTGGTGAACACAGCATGATGTATAGGGTTGTTGAATCACTGTGTTGTATGCCTGAAACTCCACTGTGTGTCAATGATACTTCAATAAAAAAGGGGCAGATTTATGTATTATATATAATATATACCATGAAACTAGGTCTTCCTGATCATATTAATCATGCTATAAAATAGAGTAGGCACATTCAGTCCTGCAGCCTGGGCAAATTATTATAGCTCTAGGTAATAAAGCAGACTTTTCAAGGTGGGTCTTTTCCGAGGACTGATGAAAATGCAGGCACCCCCTCTCTGGTGATTTTTACCAAATGCTGTCACTCTGGTAGTGGCTAAGTGAACTTTCGAGGTCATGGTTTATTTGTTCTATTTTTCCAGATCTGTTTAAATTAAGCATTTAAAAGTTGCAACCTTAATTTAAAAAACCATATTGGTTATATGTTTATTACATAAACAGTAGCTTAAATCGTATCTGAACTTGGTTTCAAGTACATTTTCTGAGCATCTGATAATCTCAGATTATCAAAGCAACATTACATGAATAACAGAATACCAGTGAGGCATATATATATATATATATATATATATATATATATATATATATATATAATATATACATGTGTGTGTGTATACATCAACATCCCCCAACATCAGAAAAACCTCCTTTATACACACACACACACACACACACACGTATATAAACAATGTCATCAACCAAGATGGTTCAATGATCGGTCCAATGTATTTACATATAAAAAACTTGGAAGAATGAAGCAGCCACCACTCCTTCTTATGACTAGGAGATTTTCCCCTTATATTGGATGTTCCTTTATGCAATTTTATCCATTATTTTAGTTACCATTTTAGGTTCTTTCTCAAAAATCCTGTTTCCCCTTGTTATTCTTTAACCTGCCCCCTTTTCCTTCTCTCTCCACTCCACTGCCTCAACCTTTTAGTCATTATTTGGCTCTTATCTATGGACTTGATAGTTTTAATCCTTTGTTAGAAGATGGTTCTTTCAGTCTCAGTTTTTAAATTCTTCCAGCTGTCTCATATTTTTCTAAATTTCATTTTTATTTTGCCTTATCACTAAAAATCATCTCACCTACCATGCAGGAAAAAAGAAAAAGAGATACTTGATTCACTCTGTCCTTTCAACTGAATGATCTAAAAACATTCATGCAGAAGGATATATTGCTTTCATCAGTGTATTAAAATCATGTCCTCATAACAGAGAAGACAAATTTCACATATTAAGCAAAAGTGAAAATAATAGTTATGATTACAAAAAACTTCTGGACCCAAATATACAAAGCTTGAGAAACATTCTTGCTGTCACAATGAGCATCCATATAATTCACTAATGAAAATTAAGAATGGAAAGCAAGCATTCCTTTTAACTAAAATGCAGAAAAAAAGGAGATGATAGAAATCATGATTTCTATCAATGGATAATAGTAAGACCCATCCTCAGGAGAAAACGCATAGTATATTATACCTATGTATGTATGTATGTATGTATGTATGTATGTATATGTGTATAATGTTAAACATATATGTAGTTTGCTTTAGTGTATTAAGCAGAAATGAATATGAAGAAACCAAACAAATAGTAAATTCTAATGTTCCTCAGCCTTCAATCAAACTTCACTTTCTGAATATCAAACCCATGCCTCATACAGAGAAAGACTTGGAGAAAGTTCTATTAACAGGAATAAAGATTTTTTTAAAATGGCCACGAGATGAGCATTTAAATAAAACACACACACACACACACACACACACACGCACACATACACACACACATACACACACTTTCTTTAGGCTGTTGAAATACAGTCTTTAATTCTCCATTAAAAAACAAAAAAACAAACCCTGATTATAAGCTTTACAACCATTTGAAGATGTGAAAGACTATCTGCATTTCAGCCTACTTCAAAGCCAGTAAAGAAATCATTTCTTCTTCTTCCAACTCAAAGTATGTTTAGGAGCAGGACATCTGATAGAAGTGGCATTGCCAATCTAACCAATTTTAAAATATAAAGTGCTTCTGGCAATATTTGGATACATATAATTTGACAAAAAAGTTTTATAAACCTAAGCTTTGAAAAATAGAAAATATAAGCCCCAACAACAAAAAAGCATAATTTGTAATTGAAAGAAAATAATATTTTGTAGAAAAAAATTGTCCTTCCAAAAAGAGACAAAAATGACTAACTTTTATTTCCCAAGAGGACTATGCCACTTTTATACAACAAAATTACCGTCGCCACAAATTGCTTTCAACAATTCCATTGCTTCTTCATTTGACCACTTGAAAATCAAAATTCTTTCAGATTATAAATATAACTTTTTATAACTCTGTTATTACGTACTGTGAATGGGGAAAGGGGGCCAATCTTGTGGCCGTAGCGTCGAACGGCCTCTCTGATGTGGCAGGGCTGGATGGCATCGCTGTGAGCCTCAACACCACAGGCCGCAGTGCTCTGCGACAGAAAAACACATAAATTGTTACTAAATCAAAAACACACAACAGAACTACAGTGTATAAAATATGAAAATAAACTTTTATAAAATGGACGTTTTTTTCCCCTTTGGGATGCACATTCCTGCTGCCATATACTACGTTTTAAAAAAAATTCCATTAACAAATCAAAGATGACTTTTACGTGACCCCTTCCTTAGCAGACCTACCAAATGCAATTTTTATGCCCACAATATTTCACCTAGGCCTGCCTGTCAGGGTGCAGGAGAATACAGCCACTTGCGTGTAGATGAGAATCGTCGTGGGGGCTTGCTGAAAGAAGTTATAACAGGAAGTTATTTTTTTTGAAAAACATTTAAACATTTATCATTACAAATGTTTCTTTGGGACCTGTTGGGCATGTTTCTGAAATAACTTGAGGGTCATCAATTTTAAAATGAAAAATATAAAATTGCTGTATATTTATTTAGAATACTGGGGTCTGTCATAAACAATCATGTTAACTTGGTTCCTAGGGCCAAAAGAAAATAAAACAAAACCTGTCTCTTTTAATCTGCTTCATCTGTAAAAAGGCAGGTTTGAAAGTACAAAAAGACACAAGAAAGAAAAAGATGATGTGCAAAGAGGGTATGGATACCAGCTCAAGAAATGTATGTAACGTGATTTAAAAAAATTAAAATGTTCAATAGGAGCAAGGTAGTCTTGTGGTTCAGTTGCAGGCTCTGGTTTTCCAAATACCTGGGCCCAGATCCTATCAGTTACCAGTCCTGTCAAGTAATGTAATATCTCTGCATTTCAGTTTCCTCATCTATAAAATTGGGGCAATAATTTTAATTGCTTTATACTTTAATGGGTACCAGATGCCAGTCATTAACATTAAAGAATCAACAGGAAGAAACAGTAGTTTGTGTATTACTATAGCTGTATTCTAGAGGTCAGTCATAGTCACATAATGATTATTTGTCTTTCTGATAAATACTAAAATGACCACTTTCATAATTCCTTCTAGGAGTATAACTAATATGACCGCTATGGATGGTAATTTGGCAAAATCTTGTCAAATGGAAATGGACCACCATTTGTGACCCAATTTCACCTCTAAGGATTTATCCTACAAATATATTACACAGGTACACAATTTTATATATCGTATCTATACTCTCACTGCAGAACTATTAGGATTGATGAGGTAAATATTCATCAATGAGGGAACACTAAAATAAATTATGATACATCCATTGAATGAAACAGAAACTACAGCAACCACCAAAAGTTCCATCCCTACTCCTACGGAACTATCTCTAAGACGTATTGTATGAAAAAATGCAAGGTGTCCAACTGGGTGGCACTATGTTACCATTTATTTTTTCAAAAGGCCGAACATTAAAAACTCATTTAAGCATAGAATATTTTTGCAAGGGTACGCCAAACATCAGTAATAGTCCTTATCTCTTGAAGGATAAATGGGTATCTAAAGGACAGGGATTAGAAGAGACATTTTCACTGTATATCCTTCTGTACTTTTCAGATGTTCTTTCTGTACCTTGTGCATGCTTTTCCGATAGCTAGTAAAAGAATATAAAAATTCCCATTCAGTGAGAACATCTGCTAATTATCTAAGCCGAACCTGAAATAAAGTGTACAATATGAAACAAACCAGGTCTTGAGCATTTTTATGATTTTAATAAGATACGCAATAAACCAAATAGGAATTTACTCTAGAGTCTCTTTCTCAACTTCATTCCAACAATGCCCTAAATAACATATCTGTTGTGCCCGCAATCACACAAATTGTTATCTTAACCCTTCATTTGGCACTGATATATAAGTACACAGGATTTTTTTTGAATGTTTTCTTGATTCTAATTTCAAATACTTTGTGTCGGTTGGAATATATTAGAATAAATGCAATTAGTAGGTATCTGATAAGGGTAAAGACTCTTCTGTGAGTCCACTGGGCCCCAGAAGATGAATATGACTAATACAGACTCATTAAAGGTTGAGGCATTCTATCCATTTGTGGAAATCAATGCAAATGCTTAGCTGGATTTGGAATTTAGAGCTAAGTTTTGCAGTGGAAATACAAAAGAGAGAAATCAAGAGGGTCAATATTCTGCATAGTAAGTAGGATGGAAAGTTCCTCTACGGGATCTCCTTTCTCCCCACAACTTGGATTTATGTTTCATTTCTTTCCTCCATGGCCAATGTATGATTCTACTTTTCCAAATAAATTTGGTTTTAGTCAAAACCATAGGACATTTGGTCAAAATCTCTCAGAACCTCTGGCATGGCAATCAAATAGGATTTCAGAACACTGAAGGAAATGTAAGCTAGAAACTAATGGTTGAAGCGTGATCTTCACTAAAAACATGAAGCTAACTTATATAAAAAACAAAAATATTCACTTTTGTGAAAAATGTCATCAGATTTCCAATTTGCCCATTTCCGATTTATCTATAATTAAGTAACCGCAAACAGCAGGAAGTTACCATGCGCACATTTCTACACTTTCTTCACTTGCCCACTGAGTTCTTTGGAAGGGAACCTTTAAATCTAAAATGATAGATTTTGGAAATCTCTTCACATTTCTGTTAACATCCAGGACTTCACTAAGGTATTTGTAATCTGTTCAAATTCAAAATTCATACCAAGTTGAGAATTTTTAATTTAGCCGTGGCTCTACCCTTTTTGTAGTATTCTTCATAATTGATTCAGAAGAATAAGCATTACACTTATATATTTATCATTTAATTTTTAAAACTCTTCTATTTGGGGGCGCCTGGGTGGCTCAGTTGATTGAGCATCTGACTTTGGCTCAGGTCATGATCTCACAGTTCGTGAGTTCAAGCCCCATATTGGGCTATCTGCTGTCAGCATGAACCTGCTTCGGATCCTCTGTCCCCCTCTCTCTCTGCCCCTGCCCAGTTCATGCTCTCTCTTTCAAAAATAAATAAACGTTAAAAAAAAAAAATAAAAACAAACATCTTCTATCTGCTATGATCACATTTAAAGAGTGCTAGATTTATTTATCAATTCATCTCTCCCATTCGGATTGTGCTAACACTTTAGGATATTCTTTATTTTTAAAATTTCAAGGATAAAGCCTACATATTTGACAACGTAAGGAGTCCTGTTGTGTAACGAGTGCTGAAATCTTCACCAAAATAAATCATTTATCTCCTTGAGAAAAGCTCTTGGTAAAGTTCTTCCTCATATGTCAGGTCCTCCTCCTCTTGGCTGCATTCATACCATTCCGGTATTCTTCCACTGCATCTTTACTTATGTCTCTTTATCCAAAAGCTGATGCGGGGAACTGGAGGCTGAAGTATCATATGGAATCCCACATATTCCTGGATTGGAGCACTGTCTCTCCGCTTGTCCTTGCTGGCTTATGTTGAATAAAGTCTCTCCACAGTTTGAACTCGCAACTGTGGTCCAAGGAAGCTACACTGAACTTGTATTGCTGCTGGATCTCAAACAAATATCTGTGCCTGTCCTGACTTTTAAAAAAATGGTCAGCAAGTTAAATCGTCCTATCCTTTCTCGGCCTTTCCCTTGCCAGGGAAGTCCAATTTTAAGAAGGACCTGGAATCTCAGATAACGGCCACTTATTCTTTCCACATCCAGAATGATGGACTAGATCTTTTGTTAAACTTGAAATATTGGTTCTTACAGAGGAGGAGCACATATTTCAGATGAGAGCAAAACAAAAGGTTAGTACTACTATTACTGATATTTTTATTACTCACTGACCTCAAAGGTTGATTTATAATCTGACTGGCCAGGTATGTGTCTTCCTTTTATTCACTGCTGTACACGTAGCTTTCCCAGAGCTTTGTGCTTATGGAGGATTCTTTTCAGATGAAGGTGGGCCATTCTTTGGCCAAAGATTACAGTATATAATATAGTTAGTTTTAATAGTTGACTTCCTCATTTCTAAGTTTAATTGAGATGTTTATTGTTAAAACTGTAGTTCTATGTAACTAGAAAAGTCTTTTCTTTAAGGAAATCAAAACTAGAAAAAGTACTTGAAGAGAAGATGAGAGTATCACTATGAAATCTGGAAGCAATGCAAGATGCCATCTGTTCTAAACTTCCCCAACTCCTACCCCATTTTATAGATGAGAAAGTGAGGATAAGGGACATGGCCAAGATTATAGTGACAGTACCCCTGTATGGCTATACATTGAATCTCTCAGCTTCTAGGACACATGGCTAATACATATGGGCTTTATTATTTTATGTAGAATGAGTTGTACCATCTTACCACCATAGCTGAAGTTTCCCAGGACTAAAAATGAAAACACAGCAAGAGTCTGAATGTAGAAAGATGTGGATGAGTAAACAGAGAAATAATTAATAGCTTTAAAGTGGGAAATTATTCTGATGTCACTGATTTTGAATTTAGGAGAATTCAGATATGGACTAATCTAATACTTTACTCAGGAAACCTTTTCTATAAAACAACTCTAAGGTGATAGCTTTCAACAAGATTTGGAGAGGGGTATTTAAATATTTAAGAGAAAAAAAGAATTCTTCAGAAGTTTTAGAAATTCTTGAAATTTTTATGTATGTGTGCATAATTATCTCAAATGAATTACAACTTCTTACATACTTAATAAAGCAAGTCCACTGAAGAGGTCTTTTAGGTAACATTTCGTTGTCCTAATTTCAGTTACTGGGTGAGCTGGAGCTCTATAGCTAAAATTCTTTAAAACTACTTTATAATACAGAAGTTCCTTATAGTTCAAATTTTCCCTTAATAAATAAGCACTGAGCTCTGTTGTTTTGTAAATGGAAGAGGAAACGAGATATGAGACTAAAACTTAAATTTGCTTACTATCATTATAAAATTATACCTTGGCATGGTTCTATTACTTGTAATGGCAAATGGTTCTTATTGTAGCAACTGAGTTTTACTTATTTATTTAAAAAAATTTTTTTAGGGGCGCCTGGGTGGCGCAGTCAGTTAAGCGTCCGACTTCAGCCAGGTCACGATCTCGCGGTCCGTGAGTTCGGGCCCCGCGTCCGGCTCTGGGCTGATGGCTCAGAGCCTGAAGCCTGTTTCCGATTCTGTGTCTCCCTCTCTCTCTGCCCCTCCACCGTTCATGCTCTGTCGCTCTCTGTCCCAAAAATAAACAAATGTTGAAAAAATAAATAAATAAAAAAAATTTTTTTTCAATGTATTTATTTATTTTTGATAGAGAGAGATAGAGAGAGACAGAGCATGAGTGGGAGAGGGGCAGAGAGAGAGAGGAGGACACAGAATCAGAAGCGGGCCCCAGGCTCTGAGCTGTCAGCACAGAGCCCAATGTGGGGCTCCAACTCACAACTGTGAGATCATGACCTGAGTCGAAGTCGGACACTTAACCGACTGAGCCACCCAGGCACCCTGTCAACTGAGTTTTAGAAAGGAGTATCAGCTTTAAACAAATTATGAAAAACAAGAACATGAAAGCAATAGTGACTGATCAAAACCAGACAGAAATTGGAAAGGGAGTGCCTATATTTCGAAGAAGAGAAGAACAGTGGCTTCAGTTTCCTGTTTTTACTGTTTTAGTATAAGGGTGGGCTCCAGTCAGTATAGGGGGCACATGACCTTAGAGACTTTAAGAAATATAGGCCAGAATTCAGGGCACCCACAGCAGGTGTGAAGTGAGGAAGGAAATACCAAAAACGGGCAAAATCAAAGAAGGTTAGTCCCCAATTCCGTGTACAAACTTTCCCAAATCAATTTCTCTGTGGTACCAAAGCCAAGAAATTACATGAACTGAGGAGAGATTCCAGCTGCTGCCATTGAAGAGGAGTCTGAGTTTCAAGTTTAGAGCTCAGTGTAGAACAGTAAATTATCTGCTTAACACACATGCACACAATCACCACCACTATCAACACCAAGAACTCTTCATATATAAGAGTTCACATATATAAGAGAACACAAAATTTCTACAATATATTACCTATGATATTACCAGGATATAACTGAAAATTACTAGACATGCAACAATGTAAGAAATTGCCTGAGATGAACAGACTGAGAGAGGAGGCATTATTTTGGTCTCCACTGAGCCTAAGTATCACAGAAAGCATGATTTATACTCAATGGAGATGAAAATAAGCCATATTAATTGATCAAAGAAGGATTTTAAAGCAGCTATTATAACTATGTTCAAGAAGATAAGGAAAATACTTGTAATAAATGACAAATAAACTAGATGCACAACAACTAAAAAGAAATCACGTGGAAATTATAAAGCAATTAAATAGAATATCACAAATAAAAAATTACTGGATGGGTATAACAGACTGGAGCTGATAGAAGAGTCTGGAACACAAAGAAATATCAAAGAATTTATCCAACCTGAAGAAAGAGAAAAGACTGAGAGAACGGTTAAACAGGTACCTGTGGAACAATATCAAAGTAACTATCAAATATGTACCTGGAGTCTCAGAAGTAGAGGAGAGACAGTGAATTGAAGCTTAAAAAGTATCTGAAGAAGCAACTGCTGAAAATTCCCCCCAAATACTTAAAGGCATAAACCAATAGTCAAGAAGCTCAGTGAACCCTAAGCAGGATAAATACAAAGAAAACCATGTTTGTAGATATCACAGTCAAACTGCTGAAAACGAAAAATAAAGATATAATCCCAAAACCATCCAGAGAAACAGAACACATTACAAACACAGAAACAATAATACAAACTACTGACATATGATTGAAACAATGGATGCCAGAAAATAGTGGAATGATATCATTAAAGTAGTGAAATAAAATTGCCAACCCAGAATTCCATATCCAGTGAAAATATCTTCTAGAAATGAAAGAAAAGATATTTTCAGAAATATGAAAACTAAGAGAAACCATCACCAGCTAAACTGCACTGTAACAAATGCTAAAATAAAATTTAGTAGAACAAAAGAGGAAAATAATACCATAAGGAAATCTGAACATAAAACAATAGTAAATGTTAAATGGAAATGGTAAATGTTAAAGTCTATTTTTTCTCTTAGTTTCATTAAAATACACTTGATTATTTAAGGTAAAAATAGTATTATGGTTTATAACATAGGAAGATGTAAGATGTATCACAACTATAGCGTAATGGACAAGAGTAAAGTACATGTGTCTTATAAATATGAGTCTCATATTTTACGTAAGCAGTACAATAACTCCAAGTACACTGAAAATTTAAGGATATATTGTAATCCTTAGCATAACCACTGAAAAAATAATGCAAAGAGGTATCACTAAGAAACCAGTAGATAAACTGAATTTCTTAAAGAGCACAGAACCCAAAATAAGAAAGAAAAACTGAGAAACAAAAACAGAACAAGCAGAAAACAAATACCAAAATAGTTGACCTATATTGGATCATGTCAATAAATACACTGAATATCAGGGAATTAAAGACTATAATTAAAAGATATACTTTAGAAAGGAAAAAGAAGCAAGACCCAACTATTTGGTGTCTACAAGAGATGTGCTTTACATATTAAAGGCACAGATACACTGAAAGAAAACTGACAGAAAAACATATCAATGTAAACAGTACAAGAAGGCTGGAATGGCTATAGTAATCAGATAAAATAGAACTCAGAGTGAATAATATTACCAGTGCTAAAAGGAAGATTTCATAAAGATACAGAGGTACGCCATCATCATGGATTATATGAGTTGGTACTGTTAAGACATTCATAACCCGAGGCTGATGGAAGTATTCAATCTGATCCCTTTCAAACCCCCACTAGGCTTTTTTGTCTTTTTCTTCCTCCCTTCCCCTCTTCTCCTTCCTTCCTTCCTTCCTTCCTTCCTTCCTTCCTTCCTTCCTTTCCTTATTCCTTCCTTTAGGTAGACACTAAGATGTTGATTCTAAAATTTATATAGAAATGCAAAGGACACAGCATGTCCATAAAATTATGGCTGAAAGATAAAGTTTGAGGTCTCATACTACCCGCTATAAGACCTACCATAAAGCTACAGTAATCAAAGCAAATGGTACCAACAAAATAACTGACAAATCAGTCAATGAAACAAATGAAATTCCAGAAATAAAGACTAGATATGTGGTCATTTGATTATTTCTTTCTTTATTTTTATTTGAGAGAGAGAGAGAGAGGGAGGTGAGAGAGAGAAAGAGCGTGAGCAGGGTGCAAGGACAGGGAGAGAGAGGAACTTAAGCAGGCTCCACACTCAGCACACATCCTGACATGGGCTTGATCCCACAACCTGGGGTCATGATCTGAGCTGAAATCAAGAGTTGGACGCTCAGCTGAGCCACCTAGGTGTCAATGGTCATTTGATTTTCAGCGAAGCCACCAAAGCGATCTAATGGAAGAAAAGAGTCCTCAACAAAAAGTTTGGCAATAACCAGATATCCATATGTAAAAAAGTGAACTTGACCTCCAGTCATATAATACACAAAAGTTAATCTGATGATGATGAAATTGAAATGAAAGTGATATAGCTTTCAGAGGAAAACACTTATCACCATGAATTGAGAGAAGTCAAAGGTTTCTTAGGATACAGAGAGCAATAAACGTGTGAGAAAACTGGATGAATGAGACTTCATCAGAAGTTCAAAACGTCTGCTCATCAATATATACCATTAAGACAATGAATCGGTAAGGCATGAACTGAGAAAAAACATGTAGAAAAAATATTTGACATAGGATTATTACATAGGATATATATAAAGAACCCCTACAGATTGGTGATAAAAGACAATCTTCCCTCAAAATACTGTAGAAAAGATTTGAAGAGACTTTTCCCTTAGGAAGATACGTGAATGGCCAGTCAGCACTTGAAAAAATGCTTAACATCATTTGTCATCAGGGAAGTGCTAACTCAAAGTAAAATGAGTCACTGTTGAATGAATATCCATTAGAATGGTTAAAAATAAAAACAATGATAACACCAAATGCTGATGAACATGTGAGGCATATACTGCAGGTGTAAGTATAAAATGATACAAATATTTTGGGAAAAGAAAGTCGTGGAGTTTCTTTCTTTCTTTTTTTAATATTTATTTTGAGAGAGAGCGAGAGAGTAGAGGAGGGACAGAGAGAGAGGGAGAGGGAGAGAGAGAATCCCAAGCAGGATCTGGCTGTCAGTGGGGGTCAAACCCACAAACCATGAGATCATCACCTGAACCGGAATGAAGGGTTGGATGCTTAACTGACTGAGCCACCCAGACGCCCCATTCTTAGAGTTTCTTTGAACACTGAACACATACATACTCTATGGCCTAGTACTTTAATTCCTAGCTATTTACCCAAGAGAAATAAAGGCATTTGCCCATAAAGACTTTCACGATAAAGCTCACAACAGGTTTATTTAGAATACCTCAATAACTGGAAACAGCCTAGGTATCCACCATAATCAGAATAAATACATTGATATATTCATACAAGGGCATATTACTCAATAATAAAGAGGAATAAATTACACTTATACGGAAAAACAAACTTCAAAAATATCTTGAGTGAAAGACATTTCACTCAAAAGAGTTTACATCCTACATTTTTCTTATATGATGTTCTAGAACAGAAAAAACTGAGCTAGTATGAAAAAAATCAGGACAATGACTGCCTTTCTAAGGATAGTGGCTGGTATTGACTGGGAAGAGGCATGCAGGAACTTTCTGAACTGATGATAATGTTTTACATCTTTGAGAGGGATTTACAAAACAACAGGTTACACATTTGCCCACATTCGTCAAAGGGTATACTTAAGAATTGAGTGGTTCACTGTGTGCTAAGTTTTACCTTAAAAAAAAAAAAAAAGAACCACAAAAAAATGTTACATAATGAAGTGTTAAGCCATGAGGTGTACTAATGTCTGTAGCTTACTTGGCATTGTAGCTAAAAAAAAAAAAAAAAAAAAAAAAAAAAAGATGAACTGACAGATGAACAAAGGAACAATTAGATGCACAGATATAATAAAAGTCAATATGTAGATAATACCGTAAGTATGGTAAAATGTTCACTGTAGAATCTAGATGGCAGATACATGGTGTTAACTCTACAATTCTCTTAATATTTTTGTTATGTTTGAAAATTTTTCTAATAAAATATTAGAAAGAAATCGTTATCTTGCTTTATCCAGAAGAAATCTGTTACGAAAGTTTCAGTAGAAGTCATTAAGTATGGTCAAGCATAAATTGGTTGTTTCTAAAAATCTGAATGATGAGCAAAACAGAGCACATTTTCCAGATCTCTGAAACAAACTCAACAAGCCTTTCTCCGCTCTGCATCAGAAAAACAAAACAAAACGAAACAAAAAAAAAAAAAAAAAGGAAAAAGAAAAAAAATTATCACTGACCTTTTTTCTTTTCCTTTGCTTGGTTTTAGTCAAGTCTTGTCCAGCACTCCCATTCCCAAGGGATCCTGCTGTGGTTTTCCCTGAGTGCTGTGACCCAGATGATGGGGCTGTTGGTGTGGGAGGAGGTGTGGTCTCAGGAGATTCTGGGTAGGACTTCATGCTAGACCCCTGCCCAAAGAGATTTATTTGGTTTTGAAATCAAGTGACCAGGACTTCTACTGACATTCAATTTGGTTGAATACCTCCTGAATTCAATACTTCTTGAGGTTTACAAGTATCAAAACACAAGGTATGATTATCTAGTGCACAGAAATGGTGCCCTGTCTTGCCCCTGAGAGTCTAAATAGTCTAAATTTTTAATCTGTCTGATCAGCTTAATCTTAATCTGTCTACTACAGCTTCTGAAATTTCTGTTGATTCGGTCAGATAGAGAGATTTCTACTTGGAGGTTCTGTCAGCATGTCAGACTTACATGTCTCAAAAGGCACCTCTGAAGTCCCCCCCAAACTGGACGCTGTCCGGACATGATTTGTATCAGTGTGACCAGCCTTCTACCAGTGACTCAAACTCAGTGCCTGAGGGTCACTGTAGATACCTCTAGCTCCTTCCATTTCTAGTTCCTTCCTTCTTTCATAATATCCCTCATTTCTATCTGGTTTCTTTGGCCATGACTGCAGGTCTGTTCTCTCTTCCATGTGGAAGTGCTTCAAATGTTTGAGGACTGTCACTTTGCATAGCCTCTTTTCTTTTATAGGTCAACTTAGCTCACATTCCTTCAACCACTTATTTCAGGTTCTTTCACCCTCTAATAACTCTCCTTTAGATATCCTCTACTGGGTCAATGTCCTTCCTATTGGATGGTACCTAAACACTGAAACTAAACACAAAAATTTCCTTATCAGTAACATCACAATATTAGCTCCTAAGAAATGTACAGGCCAATAAGAGCCTAGAAGTTTTTTTTTTTTCCAGATATGGTATTATTAGTCCACATTTTCTTTATCCCACCACCTATACTAACCACACTATCTGCTGGCCTACACTTCTCCATATTTAAAAAAATTAAGCTAAACTTTGTAAGATGTTTGGCTGAAATGCATGTATCGGTTTCAGAAATATTTCTTTGATTTGGCTGCCTAGGAACATTACCAAACAAGAAAGAGTAAGGCTAATTTGGCATGAGTTGTTCTTAGGAAAAACAAGGTAACTCCTAGAGATCTCTGCTTGCTTGCATAAACCATATGTTAGGGAAAAAAACCCTTAAAAATTAACTTCAATTCATATTAAAGATGCTAATCTGAGAACCCAAGCATAACTAGTTTGGTTCCTTATATGCCTAGTGTTCAAGAATGTCAGTCATTAAAATAGAATGCATTATGTATTAACTCCATACCTTGAGAGCTTGATTCCAATCCAAAGCACGTAGCACCTCCATTTGGATCTTCCTAAAACACCCATTTGAACTCATCACCCTTTAGGAGCCAAGAACCCTTCAACTCTTCCTTAACTCTAAGAGCCTAAGGCTTAATTTTCTAATCAGACCTCCTCCTCTTCCTCAATGAATCCTTTGCTTGAATATTTTAATCAGCTTTGTTTTTCCCTTCTACAATTATACCTATGCTGCCTCTGAGGCCTAGAATATTCTCCCCAGTTTTACCATCTTGTCAAAGTCCTATCTTCCCTCAACACCAGCTTCCTCTCTGAAGTCTTCTCTACAGTCAGGGATTGTTTCTACCTCCATGCTTCCTGTCTTTGGCACTCATTTGGAAATTAGCATATGCAATCTCAAATTGTCTGCTTGCTTGTCCTTCATTTCCTTGTTTGTTTTACAGAACACAGATCATACCAGTCTTTGGGGTTCCCCTTTGTACCCAATTTGTTAAAAAGCCCTTTAAAGCAGGCCCTTGATGTTGGTTGCTCGTTTGTAACACTGATGAGGAAGAATCCTACTTTAGAGTGGCCATTCTCTGTGTTTTGTCAGGTAATAAAGGGCAGGAAGATTTCCAGTCCCTCTGAATGTTCATTTTGACCACCAGTCACACAGGAGGAGGGGTGTCTGGATGGCCAGGGAAACGCTTGAGGCTTTGCTAACATATTTAGTCAGGATGCTTTCCGACACTCACGCTCCCACCTCCCAGAGAGCCCGGGAAACCGAGCACACACAGGCCATTTTTCTTAACTACTGGGTAGCTGGGAGCAGCAGCTGTGGTTGCTGAGCGGTTGCCCAGGGCAGCTTGGCCACCCTGGAGAACCAAGAAAGAAGGGAAATAAAGAGTTTTCCTAGCCATGCAAGCAATCCCTTGAATGTTAAGGGAAAACTAGGCTTGTTATGTTCACTGTAAATTTCTTCAATTAGAAATGTTACAACAAATTTGTCTGATGTTAATGAAAAGCATACTTATACACATATTCATAAAGTGAACGTGTACCAAAGATACTTTTAAAGGGTGTTCTTTGACATCGTAATTTGGGTTTGTAACGTAAAGAAAACAAAGTGTTTAATCAACTGAGTAAGCTTTAGGGACTTTTAAAGTATGATGACTGATAATGATCTTTTCTAAGGAAAAAAAAAAAGGATTTGTAATGGGCAAAAACACTTTAATTTCTACTTGGATTCCAAGCCAATCTGATCCTCCAAGGGGAATAAAAAGATGTCAATCTTCTGACGGATAATAAGATATATAGGCATATATATTTATATATTTTCTAAGTATCCAAGAGCAGAGATGCTTAAACTTGGGGTCCGTAGGGTTCACAGATCCCTTAGATCCATAGAATGGTTTCAGAGGGTCTTTGAACACCCTGAATTGTATACAAAATTTGTGACTATGTTTACGGGGACAGGGTTTATAGTTTTTGCCAAATTCTCAAAGGGGCTTAGCCATTTTCAGGTTATGTATTTCACCCAACTTGATCCAAAGCTCACTTCACAACTATACATGTAGATGTTAACCTAACCTCCTTGCTGCCTTCTATCCGGTTATTAGATTGAATTATATGAAATTGCTGTTTGTGCTAGTAAAAAAAAGTTACATATTAGCAAATTCATTCAATAGATAATACCACATTTCTGGTTTGCAGGTATATGCTGCTTACAGAGAATCTTCATAATAAGAATGGTACACAGTTATTGCACAATGTCTTAAAGTCTGGCAAGATTTTATAGTCCCCTAAGTGGGGGTCCCAGCCACATAAACTGGATATGAAAGGATGTGGTCCTCACATGACAAGGGCCAATCTGAACACAGAGAATAAGTGGAGCCATGCTTCTTTAAATCATGTTTAGAGCTGGATCAATAACTGGGAAGTAAAATTATCAATAAACATTGGGAATTATTAGGACACGAATAATAGTGATCCTCTCATTTCTGAGGCGCAAAGAAATAAAGAACTATTCTTAACATTGTTCAAAGGCCCAAACCGGTTGTTCACCTCCCATGGAAACGAGGTGAGGTCTACAACTATCCCTCTTTCACTGCAGGGCTAGGGAAGCTAGATAAGGCAAGAAAAAGGTGAGCAAATAATTGTATTAAGTGGCTTGTTAGGGCCTGGAACATAGTAGGAACTCAGAAAATCTCTGTTTGAAAGTTGACTGAAGGCTATACATTCCTACACTGTCTTTTTCAAAGAATTACTACCGTAAACACCAGGCATGAGAAAAACCCACAGATGTGTCAAAGACAGATTTTTTTGCTACTCACCTCAGCAGAGTTGTGATACTGAATGAAGGTTGCAGAAATGGCATGGCTGAAGGGGTCTCCTGCCTTGGTTACCATGTCCTGCCTCACAAGAAGAGCCAGGTCCACTAACTAGATCAGAGTAATGAAAAGAAGTCACATCACTGGAAAGAACGACCAATGTCAACGCAGTGGCAAAACTAAAAACAATCCATTTCAAATGTTACTGATCATACGGTGAGCCTAAAAATCTGTATTGTGCCCATGAGCATATGCTTTCATTGACTGGAAAATGGACCTATCCATGAATAGAAACACCAATATGAAACTCTTAAAAACTGATAATAAACTGAGGGTTGATGGCGGGTGGGAGGGAGGGGAAGGTGGGTGATGGGCATTGAGGAGGGCGCCTGTTTGGATGAGCACTGGGTGTTGTATGGAAACCAATTTGACAATAAATTTCATATTAGAAAAATGAAATGAATAAACTGGTTAGATATGCTATATTCTAAACTGTGCTTTTATTCTATCAAGAGTACGGATGATTTTTATCCAGTAAAACATAAATGCAATTTAATGCAGCAGGCCGAATTTATTGAATAAACATGTGCTATTGAAAAAAAAAGAGAAACAATATATTCTGACTTTCTAGGGGAGTAGTTCTCAGATTGTATTTAATAATCACTAGGGAAAGCATTTTAAAAGAGAGATTTCTGGGCTCTAGATACCGAGATTCCAATTTGGTTACGTTTCATTTTCTTTTATTAGTTTCTTTTATTTTTTAAAGTTTATTTATTTATTTTGACGGATTGAAGAGGAGCAGAAAGAGAGGAAGACAGAGAGAATTCCAAGCAAGCTCTGCACTGTCAGCACAGAGCCCGACGTGGCGCTCCATCTCACGAACCATGAGATCATGACCTGAGCCGAAATCGAGAGTTGGATGCTTCGACTGAGCCTCCAGGGCGCCCCTCTGGGTTAACATTTTAAACAAGCAGCCAAGAGAGGCTGATGCTTGTGGTCAAAGGACCATGCTTTGATTCTGGACTCAGGTTTTGGTAAGCACCCAGTAGACTGTACATAACTAGAAAGGTATTTCTCAAAGCTCAAACATAATCTCTACACAAGGTAGATGTGTCCTTAGAATTCAAGGTTGAGAAAAAGTATGCAGGGATACACAACTTCGGGTTAGGATCAAGTTGTAACAAACAGCCACTTTTACCCTAACACCCACCAGAGTTGAGGATACAGAGAAACATAACTGAAGGAAATTTCATAAAATGGCAAGATTGCCATAGGATACAAGTCATGGCTGTTCTCATTCCTGGAAGAGTAGCGGTAGAGGACCCGATCATGGACAGGGATTAGGAGAAAGCAGTCATGAATGGCCTGCTAGGCCAGATATTATAATTCTTACCTGTGCCACAGTTTCATATGCTAAATATGCTAAAATTTCCATAGCGACAACATTGGGTTTTATCTCCATACTGCTGCAGTCCAACCAGTCTCGAAATTTGGAGGCTTTTTTGGCTAGCCAGCAAAAAAAAAATACCGAAAATTTAATTTTTAAAGTGTTTTAATACTTCATGTTACCATCACAAAATGGAAATTACCTTTGAAAAATAATGCATCTAAAACGCTATGTTTTCGAAGCCCTAATGATAGTGTCGAGATATTCAAGCCCCGAGAAATTCCTCATGCGTTTGGGTCTTTGCATTTTGTATCCGTGCTACGTAACACAGTACACGAGATGACTTAATGTTCGGACCTTCTCACAGTGTCAGAATAAGTCACCGTTGGCCATAGCTCATGTATTAACAATAGTCAACGGGGTCGCTTGATTGGAACTTTAATTTATGCTTGTGGAAAGAAATTCCTGCAAGAAAGAACCTGTGATTAAAAAAAAAAGAAAACGGGAACGTACAGAAATTGTATTTGCGATACATTTCAAAATGTGTCTATTACTGGAACAGGCTCAAAGTCACAAATTCAGAATAAAATAGAAAAAGTTTATGCCTGCAGTTACAGAATAAAATAGAAAAAGTTTATGCCTGCAGATGTCCAAATTCTTAAGCCTGACTTTCCGAACCTCCAGACTGATTTCAGCCTGTCTTTATACCAGTGCCTACTGAAATGCCACCTGGCCTTGAGTCAACCCTCTCTCTGTTCACCCCGGCTCCTTTCCCTCTGTGGAATGCATCCCGCCTCTCTTCTTCACTCACACGGATCCTGCCTGCACTGTGTACTTCCCCACACAGTCATTTACTGAACACTTATATCATCAGATACCCTTTCATGTCCGCTTATCATTTCTGAAACCGTATCAGAAGATTTTTTGCAGGCAAACACCACGCATCAGGTCTCTCTCTCTGCATCCCTAACGGTACCAAGCGCATGAGGAACCTTCCGGTAAAGATCTCTAAACTGCCACAGTCCGAGGCAGAGTCTAACCTGACATAGGGCCTTTATTAGATATTACTAATTTAACCAGTAATCAACAGGGAAGAGAGTGATGGTAAAGAAATCTGTGCCGATTATTCTTTTGGTTAATCTGGTCCCACGGGTCTATTAAAACCCTTAACGGTCACTCAAAGCATGATGTTTGGATCCTTACAGATACAGGCTTCATGAATTCCACATACAGAAGAGTTTTCTTGTAAATAAATCACAGAAGACATGAAGTCTTGCTATCGAAGTGTATATCCAAAGCTGTCAACTGTGGCAGAATTATGATAATCCCCTCAAAACTATCTCCCCAAAGTAACCAATCTTCCACCTACTCTCTGACATGCAACATTCCATCTAACTAGCGAGCTGCAATCGCTCCCAAACACTTGTGTCACATCTGTGGAATACTTCTGAAGTTCAAGTTAACAGGCAGCAATTTGGCAAAATCAATAAAAGGTACCATATTCACTTCTCCCTTTGACAGGTTGTTAGGAACACAGAAACAGGTATTTTGTGACTATGCCCTAAGCGATTTAAGAGAGGGAAGGGATAATTCCCAGTATTCCATCAGATCTGCCCACCCAAGCAACAGAATTGGTGGCTTCCTCACTAGATTTTAAGCTCTGAGAATGCAGGGATAAGGACCATGTGTCCACCCTGTATCCCCAGCACCTAGAATACGAATAGTGCCTGGCATCAGCAGACTCAAAATAAATATTTCTAGATAAAAACTGAATGAGCAAATGAATGAAAGATGATACTTCTTTAAAGGGTAGGGTCTCAACTTTTCCATGTCCAAAAGGTGCACAGAGGTCCCATAAAACCACTGTGGGTTACTGCTATTCCAACAACAGGTGAAGATTCCCTGAGAGAATTCCCTCCCTGAAGGATGGCTTCAGCGACAGACCTTCCCAGGGTATTGCTGGGAAATACCAGCAAAAGAGGCACAGATACCCCCAGTCATGACAGTTTTTTTCCATCGAGAGGTGGGGGGCACCAGAATGAATGAGTTCCTTCACCTTTACTCCTCTTCTCAATGTATCAGGAGAAAGGGTAATCATGGAAATTGATCAACAATTTCAACAGAATCCTGAACAAAGGTCAGAAGTTCCTAGGATTATCAGTCTTCTGTGCTGGAATTAAAATAACTTCATACGGGGAATTTAAGATTAGTTAATTCTCATACACATTTTTATCTTTCTCATCATCGATCACTAGAAAAATTCAAGTTTCTCTCAATATCCCATTCTTGCATCCCTGCATACTATCTCCTTATTTCTACCCCAACCGTCTCCCAGTCTTGCCATTCTGATCCTTCCCTTAGTGCCCCCTCTAATGCTCATTGCACTCTGAAGAAGTTCTTCTGCGACTTCAATCTCTTCAAAGTTACTGCTACTTGGATTAATTGAAAATAATCCTCCTCAGAAGGCCTCGTCCTCCCTGGAATCTTCTGTAGTAGAGATTCCTTCTTTCTTTCCTCCTGTACACATATACTGATCAGCCATAGACTGCCAGCCTCTTCATTTCCCCATATACCAGAGCACTGGGAGGTCAGACCTTCATTCTCTTAGTTTCTCCAACAGGGAAAACACAGGACAAGTGGACAGAGACTTCTTACCAACAACAGAGGCTAAAAGACAATGCTATCCTGTTTTAACAAATAACTACTAGCCCACAATTTCCTACCCGACTAAACTACCACTTAAGTATGAGGGCAAAATAAAGCATTTTTAAGACAAAAATGAGTGCTTTAAGCTCTCACAGAGCCTTGGGAAAAACAAAATTAGGCTGAGAAGGAATGTTTACTAATGATCAACTTAAAAAATTTAAGTCCAGGATGCATATTAAAAAATTAAGGATAGCAACTAGGATAATAGAAAGAGAATATACACTATACAAACTGTTTGAGGAAACATGGAGTGAAGAAAATCTAATTAATCGGACAGAACAATGAAAAGGAGAAGGAAAAGCAAAATAAAAAAGTAAATTTAAAGCACAAAGACAGCATATATAAACCCAACAGTATAAGTAATTAAACACACATACGTTAAAATCATCAATTAAAATACAAGGAGATTCTCAGATTGACTAAAAAGAAAATCTACGTATTTGTTTACAAAATTCATATATGAAACAAAAGGTTGAAAGGAAAGGCTTGCAAAAAGATTTATCAATTTATAACTAAATTTAAGCTTTGTGAACTAACGTTCATATCAGATGTTAAGACTTTAAGGGAAATGACTATCTAACTTACATAAATATAAAAACCAAAGTGTTGGTGAATTTGATCAGTATCCCAATTCTGCAACTTACCTTCAGCCTAAAAAGTTATACTTGTTAGTTTAAAAATGCATCCGTAGTCCCAATCAGTGAATGCCAAGATCAAATATTTAAGAAGACACATACAGCTGGATCACAATTCCTTTATCCTGGTAATTTATCAGAAGGGTAGAAATGAAAAAAGCCTACCATTCTGACCAGTGTGGGTATTAGTTCTAAATGTGCCGACCCACCTGGACTAAGCATTCCCAACCACAGCACTCTGGCATATAAAACAGAGTCTTCCACTAAGCTTTCATAATGAAGCACCTATGGGTATCATATGAAGAAATATTTTTAAATGCCCAAA
The DNA here is from genome assembly GCF_027475565.1 of Acinonyx jubatus. NCBI lineage: Eukaryota > Metazoa > Chordata > Mammalia > Carnivora > Felidae > Acinonyx > Acinonyx jubatus. Next base: position 107,464,811 of record NC_069385.1, on the reverse strand, counting down.
TCCATCTTCTTTAAAAAAATTAGGCATAATATTATGTCTAAGCTATAAGTATATTCTACAGAAAGGGAAAATATTCATTATTACTGAGTTACAAACAAAAAACTGAGTTGTTAAAAGTCCGATTTCCAAACATAAGATGTATTAGGACGCTCCGGTGGCTATCTGTTTTAGTGTGAAATAGCACGTCTGTTCCTTTAAGTGAATTAAATTTAAAATATGATTTCAAAAAATAGTTCAATAGCACTAAACGTTACTTTATAAACTGGAGATTTATACTTATAAAAGACTTGAATGCCATTTTTAAACCTAAAAATTACAATACAAAAACCTCTCATTTGCTGAAATTGCCATGATCTGAAGTGTCATTTACTTAATGCTTCACAGATGTAGGATGCCAAACTGTTAGTCAGACTGCAAAGTATATTTAGTTAGGACAAAAAAGCTCCCAAAACATGTTTTCCTATATTTTACTGACATTTACATGGGACACTGTTGGAAATGTGTCATTTATTTGTACTTGATGATCTAGAAATGAAGCTCTCATTTTCTTTTTGCAAATCAAATGCATTGTTATTATGACCACAGAACAGTTTTTCCATTTAAAGACACCATTGTGTCTATGATCCCTCAGACCAGGGTCATGTGCTATTCTGTCAGATTTTTAACCGGACTTTTCATCACACTTACTCTTTGACCTTTCCCCCGAGAGTCTTAGTCATGGAACTGTTGTGGTGAGGATGTCTGCTGCACAATTGAGCCCGCTATGTATCACGAGCCTTTCTGTACTTTTAGTAAGCTTGTGTGCAATGACGGGACAGTACTTAATTTATCACTAGGTTATTAGTGTTGCAAGAGCATGGACTAATGAATTTGGCTCACACTGAATGCCTGTTACAGCAGGGGGTTACACACAAAAATGGAAGAGACTATTGATACGTTCCTTTGGGGTAATAAGAGTATGCATAAATAAATGGAAAGCCTGGTATTTATTAATATTGGGGGCTCTTAAATGTCATGACTGTGCTACTCCAGTCCACTGTGGGTCAAGTACAATCAGCAATACTAGTGTAAATACGACTAAGAAACTGGAAAAGAAATTAAAGTGGGAACGTTAAAGAAAATGGAATTTTTCTGACTAAAAGTAATGTGAATAATTAACATGGCTCTCTGTATATTACCAGCACCCTTTAAAACCTCTTAAGACTATTAATTACAAAATAGTAGAGTGGGGTAATATCTTTTATAGACTCCCCTACAATGCAGGGGTTGTTTCTGTAATAGTTATAACTATGCATATATTAAATTCACCAATTTCTGAGGAACGGAGATTGCGTCATACTTTAGCGTATCTGTAACACATAATCTCTTAAACATATAATGAAGCAAAATTAAACATTTACTTACAGAAACTTAATTGTCGACTTTCACAGAATTCTGCATACTGAGCTGAATCCATAATTCGAGTTTGCCTTTCTGCTCTCTAACAGATAAAGAGACACACAAACAATGTTTCAGGGCAAGTAGACCACTGTCTATGTTTTCTTGGCTAAAACGCAGAAATGAAATTCCATTTTTCTTTCTTGACTTTAAGTAAACAGTTTAGTACTACCATAAATATCATGATACATAAAATTATGTTAAGTTAACTGTAGTTTTGAAGCTTGTGTCTTTTGGAAGTTTAAAATACCATTTTCTTCTCTTCTGTTATTGTCATTATAGCCGAAGGAAAAAACCCTAAAGAATCTTACTTCTTAGATTGTGTACTTCTACATTTTCTTAATCAACTTCCATCTAAGGAAAAACCGTGAGAAGATGATAACAAATCAAACAGAAAAACTGTTAATCATTATTGCCCAACTATTGCCATAGAGCTGGGGATTTGCAATGTTAAAATTGGAGTCAATGAATGGAATCCATATAGTTTCCCTCAGAACACAGAGCCAGAGCTAACAAATCCATATTTTAAACTGCAAAGAAAATAAAGAAAAAGGTAAACACAACACAAAACCTTTAATCTGAGTCCAGGTATGATTCACAGTTTGGTAGAGTTTCATTCGTGGGTTTTTGATTCAGTATAGCAGATGTTTGCTGCTTCATTGTCCCACAAGAGGTAGGATAATTATAATTCACCCATAGTTCGGTGGGAAAGAATATGACCGCTTCCGCTTCCTTGGCAAGGGAAGCATTTTGAAATGAGACAGGCTGGTACTTCTTGGAATGAGATTCTGGCCAGTAAAGGAAAAAAATTCCCTGAGATTTTAATTTTTTTCTGCTTTGGAAGGGCTCTCAGCAAGTTTTCTTTATCACAGTTGGGAGTACATAAGTACCACTGCTAACGTCTGGATGTTTTTATATATTTTTTTAAACTGAAATTACTGTTTTTTCATTTTGTTTGATTTGGGTAGTGGTCAACTGAATTCTGATGATGTATCTGTTGATGGGACGAATAATCGTGTACTAATGCTGCTCCATGCAGAAAAGACAGATGGGGTGGTGGGAGTTAAGGTAAAATTCACCAGCTCCTGTGGTTCTAAGACCACTGACTTTTTTTCCCCCTTGCTTCTCTTTTTCTCTTCTTTCCCTCTCTTCTTTCCTTCCTAATCTCTCCTGACCCCATACATACAAACACATATATGTGCTGACATAAACCCAGACTTCTTTATTTACCCTCTAGGTTCAAGTATCCTTTTTGAACATGTATTAATAAATAGCATGCACACATTATGTACATTATGTGCAGTGCATATCTGAAACATTATGTTTCCTTAAGGATGTATTATTGGGTGAATTTTTCAATACTTAGAAGTATTTTTTGATATGTGAATGCATGATTTGGTTTTGTCCTTTTTAGCGTACCTGACACATGACTCAGTAAATGTTTGCTAATGGACAGTAGGAAATAAGGGAGAATTTTGAATATAAGGTGTTTATTAAAAAAAAGGTTCTAACGCATAACGCTGTCAGTGTCTGACTATACATTTGTATTTCTAGCTCCGAGAGAATTTCTGACCATGACAATTAAACAATGAAACCTCCGTGAAATGAACAAATGCTACCATTTTAGCCTATGATCAGGGCAAATGACCATCATCGCCATGATGTGGCTAGTCCTTGATTATCTACGCATTCCTGTATGTCTTCTCTGCTGCTCTCCAGCTAGGCAGCTTCATCCACCCAACACATGCTAAACAGAAAGGACTTAGATAAATAATGGAAAAAGAAAATTCCTAATGGGATTCTTAACACTAACTTTCCTTCCACCGAGCTGGACAATCAAGATTTGGTTTCTCTATAGATGTTTGCGTGGTTGATCATTAAGCATCTGAATATGTATTCTTGGAAACGGAAGTTAGGAACACTCATCCTAAGGGGCTCAGGCTTCCAGGGTTGTGGGCTTTAATCAAGCCAGGCATCTGATGTAAGATCCCGAGCTACATTTAAAAGACACTGGAGGACTTCCAATTATTACAGCTAGCGTCGATTCCTTTCGGACACCTGATTCATGGTCTATTGTCTTTTTTTCATCAAGTATCTTAAGTTTGCTTTCAATTCCTCTAGCACTGAAGCTTTAGAGCCCCATGAAGCTGGCCCTTGGCCGTGAGCAGAAAGCCACCGACCAAGTGCCCAGCATACAGCACACGCTCAGGAAAGAGCAGCTGACTTAACAGCAAAGATGCACAGGCACTACAAAACCATGGCATATCAGAGCTGGAGGATGACTTCAAGTTCACCTTGTTCAAACCCCCTCACCTTAAAGAGAAGGAAATTGAGGCTCAGAGAGAAGTGATTTGTCAAAGGTCATCAAGTTAGTACTGCAGGCCTGGACTGCCAATTCCGGAGCCAGCCTATCTTCATTATAAGAAGTTGTCTCCAACCTACAGTAATGGTGTTACTCCAATATTCTTCTTTGGAATCCTCTAAAGTCTATACATTCCCTTACTAACCCATATCATGTGGCCACCATTAGTAATGTGCTCAAAGTGCTCATGCCCAAATACAATTAAATAAGGTCCTGGGTCAGCAAAGAAGGCATAACCCGGGGATAATCAAGTGCAGAGTGTTCAAACTGTAATGAACCTGATAGTGCACAGGTGTGCTGCAAACACATCACAGGTGTGCAGACATCCTGTTTTCCCCTCAACCTTCTAAATGTGCAGGAGGCTGAGGCAGCAGAACCCCCAGGCCGGTATCTGGTCATAAGCTGCCTTGTCCATTTACCGCAGTGTGGCATAAAACGATCACTTTCTACGTGTGCCATGACACGAAAGAGGGTGGGAAGCAGTTGTACTAAAACCAATGAATGTCCCTGAATGTTACGTGACACAGCGCATGTGTGCTATTCACAGAATGGTCAAGTGAGCTCAAAATGAAATCAGAGACACCGACTGGCAGTCCAGGATGCTGAGGATGATTCAGATATGCTCATCACGCTAATTTTCGTCTACTCCTCTCTCTTCCCCATGAGTTATTTCAAATAAACTGAAAGAAAGGGACAAATGTGGCCTTATAAAAGGGCCCAAATCTCTCACATCTCATTATATTATCTCTGGTCTATACACTGTCACCTTAAAATCAGGAAAGGTGGTAAATATCTAACCCTCATAGGCTCTGTGTTCTTTAAAGATAGTTAACTATGTTTTACTTCTCTAATCTCAGCATTGGTCAGTGCTTAGCTTGGATTTACCTGGATCCCAGTAAATGTCACTGGCTAGCTGCATGGGTGGGCAGGCAGATGGATGGATGGATGGATGGAGGCAAAAGAAATCCATATAAATCCTTGTTGCCTGATCTAAAATCAGGAACTGTTAATATTTGTAATCAAGTTGTCCAAATTCCAGAGAGGGTAGGTGACTTTTTAAAGCCAAAGTCCCAAAAAAAAATCAAGACATTGGCCAACTTATTAAATAAGCTGGCTCCAATTTTCTGTAATGTTCTCATTCCACTTGCCCTTCTGCCTCTATTCAGATCACCCATTGCAATCCACGCTTTGAGTGCACACTGACAGTACTCTTCTATTCCTGGTACTGTAGGGAATCTCCGGAAAAGATGCAAGAGGGAAAATCATAAGCCCTGTAGAACAGCGTGATCAGAAAAACAATGCTTATTCTGTACAGAGAGCAGCACAATAACCTTTAAAATAAACTGTTGTAAAAGCTCCATTTTTCAGTTGAGGATACTGAGCTCTAGAGAGTAAAAAACAATCTTTTTTTAGAGAAGTAAAAAAAAAATAATAGCTTTTTAAGCATAGAGTTGATAAAGCTAGTAAGTAAAACTTGGGTCCTAGACATCCTCCTGTGAGGTAGATCACTGAACAATCATGGCAGGTTAATCACAGCTTTTATTCATCCTGGATATTCTCAAATTACACAATGTTCTCCTGATCTCAGACTGCCACATGGACGTAAGGTCATCTGTGGATTAGTCATGCTCTTGTATCTACAAGTCCAATTTGTTTTCTACTTATCTGTCAATTCTACCCAGTCCTTGGTTTATGGTACATACTAGAGGCTTTTTAAGAAATTAGACCTTACCAGTACTACAGTCTAGCAAAATATTCCCATAGAGGGGCATACATGGAAAAATCACTTTTGGAAGAATTATTCCTAACCTTTTCCAAGCACGCAACAATATTCTAAAATTTCACTGGAATGGCTCTTTAAAAAGGTAAGAGAGCATAGTTACGCTAATCGTCATTCATTTCACTACCAAGAAGTTACAGCCTTTTCTGGCTATTGTAAAACAAACTCAGAAGGCAGAATTCCATGCCAGATGAACTCATTTTCTTGGGTCCTACCTAAATGAAAACAGGGAAGCAGATATCCCTACAGATGCAGTAGCCAGTATGATTCGTTTGCTTGTTCACTACCTTAACAAAACAGGCTCTGAGTATACATTTGTTAATTTAAATTTTCAGTGAGGAGCTCTCATTTCAATGAACATGAAACTGCTTGTGTCCTGGAAAAATATTTTCAGCAGTGACGATCACCATTTGCCCCTGTCTATACCAGTTTGAGGTATGAGGCTGGATTACTTACGCAGCATACAGTTTCATTTAAATTCTCCGCGTGCTTTCACTGAAGCATCCATAAAGGTTAGAGAAACTATGTGCTGGCATATCTCTTGGCGGCTTCTCAAGACACATGACATTTATCTTTCTCCAGCGATACAGAATCACAGAGCATAACTTTGAAACCAAGATGAAAGTTTATCTGCTCTCACTTCCACCTTGGATTTTTAAAAAAATTTTAACTTTGATTACTCTTAGAAGTCTTACCATTGAAACGCAAAGTCCTTTCTGCATGGAAAAGGTGAAGTGCCAATAGCCACTACCAACTACCTCATGTTAAACAGGAATTGGTTGCTGAATTTGAAAACCGCAAATGGCACGGCGGGCAGTAGAATCCAGCAATGTGAAAACATGCAGCTTGTGGGATGTGTATGCGTGTTCATGTATGTTGTGGTTCATCTGCAGAATGACATGAAGAGATCAGTAAACACCACAGAATGCTAAAGAAACTTAGATGCCATATCCCCCACTCACTCTAGATAGAGAAGCGGAGGTTCAGGAAGGTTAAAGGGTTTACCTGGATTGCTGCAGTCAACCGGGTACCCAGCTGAGTGCTCACTGGCCTCCCTGGATTAGTGTGTAATTCAGCGGATCCTCCTACCCAGGAGTCAAGTGAGTCTCCTTCAAACCACCTGGTAGATTTTCCTCACCTCTGCACCCAAGTGCAAAGCTCACCATTTTGGGCCTAGAGTACTGCAACTCATTCCTGGCTGGTTCCTCCCAAATATTTTAACTCTCCCAACCCATCTGGGTACAGCAACTATAAATAAAAACATGGAGAAAGGGCCTTGGCACATAGCAAGACCTTACCATAGCAGGCCCTCCTCTATCCCCACACCGCTTTCATGCTTCTGCCTCATAAACTCAAACAATGGCTCTCAGCAGATCACTCACTGCATCAAATTGAAGCTCAAATGCTGGGCTTGCAAATACAGCCACAATCTGGTTCATTCTTTATAGGCAGGCAATGTCCTCACTAAAACCTAACACCTTTGTGGTACTCAGGTCACCCTTTGTCACATCCGCCATGTTGCTGTCCCGTGCGCCTCCGCCATGACTGTGCTGTCCATCTCCCTCCTCTTCCACAGGGCATTTAGCTCCTTCCCCTTCCGCATGGGCACCACCTTCCCTAGGAAGTTTTCCCAAAAGCTCCCAGGTCACACTGATCTCTCTCCTGGAACATTTGTTCTTCTAGACAGTATTACAACCCTGCACTTTCTATGTGTTCTACTTTTGTTTCCCCTCAAAGGTTGCAGCTGCGAGAACGTATTTATTATTCACTGAAAAAAGCAAGCTGAAAACTGAATTGCATGTATCTTGATCCCATTTATGATTAAAACACACACACGTGTGCAAACGTCTGGAAGCACATACATTATATTTTCGTAGTATTTATCCCTGGGGGTAGCATTGCCGGTAAGTTTTACTTTTTCAGTCACGCATTTCAGTATTGTTTTAACTTTTCCTTAGGTGAATTACAGTAAGAAAAAACATTTTTAAAAACGAAGAGAATTTAAATGTAAAGAAATTCCTCTTGAGTTAACTTTGCTTGGCCTACTGGAGGTCATGAAGTAAATGTCCACACACACAAAAATAATCAAAGCAGTTATTCAAGAGGCAGAAAATCACAGAGAAACAGCATAAGTTTGGATATATGTTCTCACAGAGTGAGTGTGAGCAAGAGGGAGAAAGGAGAATGTTACTGAATTAATTAGGGAGCCAACTCAAAATCCTGATTGTCTCTGAATTATACAACTGAATACAAATACAATGTATTTTCTATTTCATAGCCTGAAAAATGAAATTTTCCATTGGTGCTAACTTGTTCTTCCTGCATGATTTTCATAATACATCAATTTTGTGTGCCTAAGGTATTAAGAATATATTACAATAATCACGAGAAGTTTCTTAAAGAAGTAGCTATAGACTTAGGAGAACGTTCAAGGGACTTAAAAGGGATTTTGAGCTAAAAATAAGTGAGTAATTCCCAGTGAGTACAAAGCATCAGTGATTGAGAAATACACAAAAGGATATTTGTGACAGTAGTTCATAATAGAGTTGTTTCAAAATATTGAATTTTTAGGGGCGTTTATACTGTATGGGTCTAGATACATTAATTAATGTGACTATAGTTTTTTCTTTTCCGTATATTCTAAACTATCAAGAATGAGCATGAATTGGTTATAAGGAAAATACAGTTGTTATTTAAATAGTGCTTTTAAAATCGGTTGAATGTTTACAATTTTTAAATCTGAATTTATTAAGCTAGTAGTGAGGAAAATTACACACAATATATTATTTCCTATCCTGGGATAAAACGTGTGCTAAGAGATGTATTTTTTTCCCAATAACTTAGTAGCACACAACCACACAATTCCACGTTTAGCTGTAAATCCTCATGCAGTGTTAGGACTAATTCTTACTAATGTTTCCCCCGAAACTGTAAACATGCTCTGTAATAACTAAGTTGGCAAATAATATAAAAAGCTATGTGAGTTTCTGCCCAAACTAGTTCTTTGAAGTAACAGAAGAAGACTAACCTCTTTTTTGTTTTCCTGATTGAGGATGCTGTAACCCTTTTTTGTGGCTTTTATGTGACTGTACATCCAAAAGTGAACATACTAAATGAATACATACAAGCTCTTTAGGTATCCTGAAGAACATTCCTAAAAATTCTCATCGGTTTATGTAATATCCAGATGAGTCGACACAGCTTTAGAGTCTAGCAAATCTAGAAGGATATAGTTAAATATTTTGGCTATTTAGCTAAACTTTTAAGACACTGTCTGGAAAATGTGCATGTAAAGCCACTGTTGAACAAAACGCAGTTCATATTTTCTCTTTAACCTTGAGCTGGAGCTGTAGACCTTTCCATTTTCATTTAGCAAGATCAAATTCTCAAGCAGTCCAATGCACATATCAAATGGAGGCTGGCTTCGCTTACACAGTGGGAAAGTTTGGCACCTTTAAAATAAAATCTTGTGAAGGAGGAAGCCTGTCAGTGCAACATGGCTCTCATCCTCTTCAAGGATACGTGGAACTCTACCAGAACAAGGAAGGGCCCTGCTTGGAATCTCCCTTTGTTGCTACTACATGATACATCTACGTTTTTTTGATAAGGATTTTTGCATGTGAAAATAAAATTTTTACCTTGTATTACTTCATCCATTAATTCTAAGGTGCATAGCTCTACCATTAAAATATATCTGGAATAAACCACTCTTCACCACTTTCCACTTCGCTGCTACTATTCTGGTCCAAGCGGTCATTATCATCATCTCCCCTGGATTACTGCAATAATCTCCTAATGGGTCTTCCTGCTCCCACTCGTCCTTCCCAACCCCTGCCAGTTCATTCGCCACACAATAGCCAGTGTGATCCTTTAAAAGATGAAAATCGGGTCATGCCATTTATGATTAAAACTGCCAGTGGTATCTCATCCCCCCAGAACGAAAGTCAAAATTCTCAGAATGGCCTGCATATCCCTACACAGTCTTGTTCCCTATTAACTGTCCGGTCTCATTTCCTATCACTCTCCTCACTTACTCCACATTCCAGCCCACTCGCCTATCTGATGTTTCCTGAAAACGACAAACATATTCCCATCCAGGAGCCTGTGCATTTGTGACACCCCTGCTCTATCTTCACCCCACATCATTGGCTTGCTCACTCACTTCTTTGGGTCTCTGTTCACAGGCCCCCTTCTTAGAGAAGCTGTTGATGACCACTATATATAAAACAGCAGCTCCTGGCAGGGTACTCTCTATTGCCTGGCTTCATTTTTCTTCATAGCTCTTACTATTTATCATCTGCCACAATGATAGATGTATTTCTTTGTGGCTTATCTGTTTCTCAACTAGAATACAAAGCTCCTCAATGGCAGAGATTATGCCTGTCTCATTCACTGCTAACTCCCCAATGAGGTGGATACAGAGTAGGTGTTTCATAAACATTGGTGGAATTGAATATATATGTATACATGTGCATATATACGTATACATACGCATATATATATACATATATATGCATATACAAATGCATATATATACATAGATAGACATATACATACATATATATATATATATATATATATATATATATATATACATACACACACACACACACACATATATATTCTTCCTACAGTCTATATATGGAAAGGTTAATATCTCTAAGGCAAGGTTTCTCAGTCCTGGCACTACTGACATTTTGGGCTGAATGATTCTGTGCTGTGGGGACTGTCCTGTGCACTGTAGGATGTTTAGGGAATTCCTGACTTTTACCCACTAGATGCCAACAGCTTCTGCCTGATACTTCCTGGGTTATGAAAACCAAGATGTCTCCAAATATTGCCAAATGTCCCCTACAGGGCAACATCACACCCAACTGAGAACCACTAGTCTAAGAGGAAGAAGACCTACCATTGGTTGCCTCCCTGCTATGTGTCATGTGCTGTGCTTGGTCATTAACATTATCTCTTTTAATTCTTCCAATAATCTCAATGGGCAGATATGATTATTTTTAAAATGAAGAAGCTATGGCTCAGATGTTAGGTAACTTGTCTAAGACTGCACATCAAATAAGGTTGCTACAATCTCAAACCAGGTCTGTCTTACTCCAAAGTCTACGCTCTTTTTCCTATGAATCCTCACAAATGAAACTGCTGAAAGCAGAGATACTTTGATAGAGGTGAGGGAAGCGGATGTACAGTCTTCCAATTTTCCTTGCCTTCTGAAAGATATTCCCCAATGAAATAAAAACTGCAGAAATCTGTGCTCTCCTATTGTATCTGCCTTTCAAGGAACAAGCACTGTGCTTCTATATCTGGTTTTAGAACTGAGGCCATTTCAGACACGAGATTCCTAGGAGGACCATGATACTGAATGAACAACTAATCCCCACGCATCTGTCAGAGTGATCTTTTAAAAATGGAATTGTGTCATTTGTATCAAATCCCTCTTTGGTTTTCATATCATGGACTGTTGCAAAATTGACAGGTTTATCTGAGAGGCATATATGAAAGAAAGAGTGCTCCTAAAATACAGATCACAACACACGCTGCTACTTGTAGCCCTCCTGACCCAGTGCGATAGGCCCCGCCCTCACCTCCCAAAAGAACCCTCCTCCCTATCCCAAGCCACACTATTGCTGCCAGAAACACTTAGGAGCAGCAGAACTACCTGCCTCAGTGATGGATCAGAACAACCAATTTAAAGTCCTCTCGCACTGTTGGTGGGAATGCAAACTGGTGCAGTCACTCTGGAAAACAGTGTGGAGGTTCCTCAAAAAATTAAAAACAGAACTACCCTATGACCCAGAAACAGCACTGCTAGGAATTTACCCAAGGGATACAGGAGTGCTGATGCATAGGGGCACATGTACCCCAATGTTTATAGCAGCACTTTCCACAGGAGCCAAATTATGGAAAGAGCCTAAATGTCCATCAACTGACGTATGGATAAAGAAGATGTGGGTTTGTATATACGCATGGAATACTACTTGGCAATGTGAAAGAATGAAATCATGCCATTTGTAGCAACGTGGATGGAACTGGAGGGTATTATGCTAAGTGAAATAAGTCAGGCAGAAAAGACAGATACCATATGTTTTCACTCATATGTGGATCCTGAGAAACTTAACAGAAGACCATGGAGGAAGGGAAGGGGGAAAAAAAAAGTTACAGAGAGGGAGGGAGGCAAACCATAAGAGACTTAAATACTGAGAACAAACTGGGGGTTGATGGGGGGGTGGGAGGAGAGGGGAAAGTGGGTGACGGGCATTGAGGAGGGCACCTGTTGGGATGAGCACTGGGTGTTGTATGGAAACCAATTTGTCAATAAATTGTATTTAATAAAAAATAAATAAAATATAAAAAAAACTAGATACAAAAAAATAAACTCTTCATTATCTATAATTCATGTTGATACTCCTCAGCTCTCAGTTCAGAAGATACTTTAAAAATTGGCAATTCACATAGTAAACCTTAATCATTCTAACTAAGGAGGTAGCTTAGCAAGATGGTCAAATTATTCATTTAGGAATCTTCCATTGAAGAAAAATACTGCTGTAAACAAACTCTGAAATCAAGGGGGACAGCAAAAAAACATGTTTTAACAGTAAATCTGAATCACGCCATGTTTTAAAAATTCATAAAGGAGAAAGATGAAATGATGAAAAGATGAATAATGGGATCTCTTACATTATGCACCAGTGAAGAAATGAAGTCACCCATCGATGTAAAATTCTCAAGGGACTATATTATAGAGGAAAAATAGGCTTTTACAACTGGGTACCATCTGAGTTAAGATTAGAAACAAAGAAAACCAAATTAAATTGTTTATTCCTTACAGAGAATGCCCTTAATCATTTTACAGATGAAGTTTCTTTTCTCATAACTGGCCGAGTTGTTTTCATGAGTCAGAAATGAACAAGTTCATCAATAGAAGTCTGCCACAGAGACTGATCTAGCTGAAAGCACGAGTTAACACAAAACAAAGAAAGAAAATGATTTCCTGAGTATGCCAAGTTTTAATCACTGAAAAAAAAAAAAAAAGCCAGCAATGGACTTGACCAAATATGGCTACAATGCCATTCAGTAATCATAGCTATTGAAATTGCTTTTGTTTCCAATGTAATAAGTGAAAATTTCTAAATGGTTAACAGGAAAAAGCAGGAATGTCTACACGTTCAGAAAATTAAGGTCTATTTTCCATTTTTAGCTTTTAAAAAGTCTACCCAATGAATTTACAAAAGAAACAAAACCAGAAATCATCTCGGAAGTAACTGTGCTTTCAAAATCTTTGAAAAAAGTACTAGAGGGAGGGACGTCTCTCCTAAAGCAGCCCTGTTTGTACTCGGATTCAGTATTTCAAGCAGCCTGAACACTATGACAGCCTCTTGGGCTTCAAAGAATGCAGAACAGAGAAATCCCTTGGAATCATAGATGTAAAACCTATAATTATGGTTATTTAACAAAATGGTTTCTGTTAAGATATTTGATGATGAAATTCCCATCCTCAGATGTCAGTGCCCAAATTTTAATCAGCCTTTACTCATAAGTAAATGTGTTCTAACTGTTATTTGATTAAATGTCCGTGGCCATTAGGCCCAGCTCTGAAGTAAGAAGGCTTACAGAAGGCATGCCACAGAGGGTGCGGAATGGATTATGTAGAAAGACGCAGAAAGGAGGATTGCTTTTAGTAACTTCGTGATGTGAGGCAGTGTTTCACCTTAAAGTAACCAGAAAAACTTTAAAGAGGCAAAGGACAACAGAAGGGAAGATCAGAGGTGGTAAAGTGGGTGAAGTCAAGGGAGGAAGAATCACAGCACAGACGGAACAGCAGCACTTTTGAGTCTTATGTACATTGCCTTATTTGTTGGCCCTCTCTGCAACCCTAAGGGGTAGGAAGATCAGCTATTATCAACATCTTCCTTTTGTAGACAAAGAAGCTAAAGCTTGCTGACTCTGTGGCTTTTTAAGAAAGCTTACTTTGAAATCAGTTTAATTTACATAAAATTTGCAAAATTAGTGCAGAGAATTCTGTGTACTCTTCACCCAGCCTCACCACCCCCAACCTCTCCTGATCCTTTCTGATCTGAGAAGCCATGCAGGGTCGGTCATATGTTTAGTGCTTGGATGAGAGTTTTTGTGGCTTTTCATCAAGGCAGGACATATTGCTAGAACGATTTAAGATCTCTCCTCCAAACCAGTGTTCTTTTCACTGTACCACTGACTCCTAAAACAAAACTCCTTACTTACCTATGACATTTTCTTTCTGACTGTAGACAGGATTACCCAAGTTTTACCCAAGTAGAATTACCCAAAGGGTACAACTGTACATTACTACTACATGTTACAATTCTAGATGCCTATAAAATATGCAATAATCTAGAATATTCTACCTGAAATGTTCTGTAGTGGCTCTAGTAAGAAACGGGTTTCGTTTTTACAGAACTGACAGCCCTAAAACTTGAACTATGTGCAGTTTGACAAGATCTAGAAATGCACCCCAACATGAACAAATTAATAAGTGGACAAGTATTCCAGAATCACTTTGCACAGTGACTTCTTAAGAAACATGCTCCATTTTCAGAGTCACTTTCCTGGAGGAGAGCAGTTAGTGTTAGATAGATAGCCCGATAACTTGATCGTTCATATATGCTGTAAATTCCTTCACTGGTCTGACTGCAGTCATTATGAAAGTAAGGTTGTACCTAAACTCTATTCCATTTGTATGTCTATCTATACGAATTTAGCTGTATTGTACATTTTTATAGAGAAGATTTTGTTCAAGATAGCTGCAACTCGTGAGTGCTGGGCACTGAGCTAGGTCCATTACATTCGCTACCACAAATCCTTTCCAACAGTTCTGTGATGCAGGTCCCGCTGAACAATCTGGGACTTGGAAACATTTAGTAATCTGTCCAGGGTAACAAGGATACCCGCACAAGGTAAGGGATGGAACTGTAATTAGATCTGTCTGAGCCCAAAGCCAATGCTCTGTTTATAATACCATGCAGTCTAAAGAGAACATTGGAAAGAAGACAGGTATACCACAGTTTAGTAAAAGATAAAAAATACTTTTGTCAGCCTATAATAAAGACTTTATCATCTTTTGTGATGACTGACACCCTTGATTAGGATAATGACGCCAGGGGAACAAACAGTTGGGCTTAACGCTTGAGGATATGTATAATGTAGTGTGCGTGTGTGTATATGTGTGTGTGCGCACACATGCACATCTGTTGTTAGGTTGTAGCTTTTAAGAGGGAGAACATTATTGTGACATAAGCATGATCTCATCTGTCTGGGAAGATCATCATCTTTCAAAGACTAAGAAAGAAGGAGGCTCCACGTGGGTGGAGCAGGGTGAGGGGAGAACAGAGTTTAATTAGCCGGTCAGAGCAGTCTAGTAGCCTGACGGTCATGGAAAAACAGGTTTCATAACCAGACTGCCCACAGGTAGGTGAATTAAAAAAACATCACATAGGGAACACTGAAATGAATGATGAAAATATGATCTT
The DNA here is from genome assembly GCF_027475565.1 of Acinonyx jubatus. NCBI lineage: Eukaryota > Metazoa > Chordata > Mammalia > Carnivora > Felidae > Acinonyx > Acinonyx jubatus. The sequence goes on along the minus strand of NC_069385.1, from coordinate 107,449,720 downwards.
GTTAAAATAACAAATTAAAATTCTTCATAGCTCGAAATCCATCCTCTTAGAATTCTTTAATACTGGTGCTTTGCTGGTACATTTACGATATGATGAAATAAACTATAATTTGATTTATATACAACTTTTAAGTGATACTCCTACTGCACCACGTCAGGTATCCCATAAGTATAGTTAAATGAAGCACGCCTGGCTACTTTACATGCCCTCCTTTGCGTAGTATTCTTTAGAGGGCAGAGAAAAACACAGCCCAGATGGTACTTATTTTCTATAGCACAGCATTTTAATTTCTTAAGTGCCACGATGGATATTTTGATTAACAACAACAACAGCAAAAAGCTAAAATCAAATCTTTTTTTCTATTTTAAGAGACAGGAAATCTACTAATACATGCTGAGTGATTTCTTCAATCTTTTGATGTTGGGAAGTTTAGATAAACGAAACTCTTTAAATAATAGGAGACTGAGACTGAAGCACATTAAGACATTAACACTCATCCTGTAAATATCATAGTTCTTTGACAATCATAGCCACATGACACAGTATTTCTTCAATATAAAATAAGAGACTTATTTTGTCAATTGCCCAAGAAATAACTGACAAGAAGGAAAAAATTAACGTCCTATGTAAAAGGCCTTAGCTTTGTCCATAGTGGAGCTCTGGAACGGTCCGTGAGAGCCCAACCGGAGGGCCTGTGTTAGAGGGCTTAGACAAGCCACCTTTTTAACAGCTTCCTTGACAGAGCAAAAGGGATGAGTTTACATGACAGCTAAGAATTATCTGCTCTCATGATGAGGCACAAAGAAATTTTATGGGGCGCCTGGGTGGCTCAGTCGGTTGAGTGTCCGACTTCGGCCCAGGTCATGATCTCGAAGCTCGTGAGTTCGAGCCCCGCGTCGGGCTCTGTGCTGACAGCTCAGAGCCTGGAGCCTGCTTTAGATTCTGTATCTCCCTCTTTCTCTGCCCCTCTCCCGCTCATGCTGTCTCTCAAAAATAAATACACGTTAACAAAAATAAAAATAAATTAAAAAAAAAGAAATTCTGCTTCACAACTTACGAGTTCACTTCACTGGCACAGCCCAGACACTATATGAGAGAACCTGAATTTCTACTAGCATCAGGCAAAACAGTGTCCAGTCACTGCCACATGGACTAGAAATGTCAAATGCTGTCCATTTCCAACTTCTAAGGAAAACAATTTTTATAGCAGACCAGGCCTATCCTAAGACACTAATTACTTTCTAGAAGTTTATTCTCAATTTTATCAACCTGGGGTCTCAGTCACAAGTTTTACTAGTTTAAATATTTTTAGCTGAATGCAATTTGATCCCAAATTATAGTTACTATAAGCAAGATAAAAGTGTATTTTTCTTCACGTAAATGAATTCTGGAGAGGAGTAGTTCAGGCTTGATATAATTACTGGTTGAAGTCACCAGGGCCTCAGTCTCCTCGAGCTTCTGCTCAGACATTTTTCTAAGCTGTGTTTTTTCTTTTCTTTCCAGTTTTAAAAGTTATCTATTCCTTTCATTGAGATATCGTTGACATCTAACAATGTGCAGACTGTGGCTTTGTCTTCATGAGTCAGAATGGCTTCTAAAGCTCCAGATATTACCTCTGCATAAAGTGGTCAAATGTAGGAAGGTAAGAAAAAAAGTGAATGCACTTCTGTTTTCAGAAAACTAACACGGTAGTTACAATACTTCCGTTTACATTTTACTGGCCGTATCTCAGTCATACGATCAAATCCAGCTGCAAGTTAAGAAGAGGAATGTGCTGTTGTGGCTGTGTGGCAACACGACCAGCTACAAATCAGTTTTATTACAAAGGAAGAAGAGAAAGGATATTGGGTGGTAAGGAGCTGTCTCTATCATGTTGGTATATGATATTACATTTATGTGATCCATCATATTGATTTCCAGGCCTGATTTTTACTGCTCGTAAGAGCTGAGGCTTAAGAGTAAGGATTCTCTCCCATCACATCACTCGCCAACATTTTTTAAAAAATGCATTTTACACATTTTTTAACTTCATGGAGCGCTTCCAGGAGGTAAGTCAAACCAATAGCCAAGAATATTAAGCCAACTCCAAAATGACTGAGGTGCTCTAGGAAGAAACTGGTTTAGTTGCATTTAATCCCTTCATATGTTAGGGTCAGCACAACCATCAGTGAAGGTGAGTGCCATAAAGACGGACTTGGCAAATGACTCACTCCGGTGGGTGCTTAACTGCCTTGCCAATGTTAATCTATGCACTTCGCATGAAAGCTGGCTGGCAGGCTGGGAACTACTTTTGATCTGTTGTCTACTAACCTTTTACTGGAATCCTAGATACGGCCAATGAAAAGCCACCAATCTCAAACTTCATCGAAGAAAGAGAAGATGATTAAAGTTGACTGGGGTGGGGAGGGCTGAAGTGATCCCAAGTACGATGAACTTGAAAGTGACAGAGGGTATCTTCAGCACTGGACATAAGTCAGGGCAGAGTGAATTTTCATGAAGGGGCAGGCCGTCATATCTGAAAAACGCCTCTTCACTTTTTGATGAAAAACTTAAAATTGCAAAAAAATGCAAATACTGCAAGCGTCTCAAGAGGTTCTACATTTATACACCATTTGATCTTGGTGAGAAAGATACAAACAAAAAGCAAGGAAGATGGCATTCAAGATCTATCTGACACACGGACAGGGTACGTTATAGGGCTAATGCAATTTCAACTCAATCTCTCTATATTCAAAATCAACAGTGCTGAACAGGAACAACTGAGTTTCCATCCTAAACGTACAGCTCTGAAATGTTCTTACGTGATCATGAGGGCCATTCTGTATCATCAGAGGAAGACTAGAGTGCCTCGTGAAGAGCGTGCCGACCTGGGCTCAGGAGACCTGCACTTTAGGTCTTGGTTTTGCCTCTAGCACAGGAAGGGAATCTCTGGGTTGGGTTGCTTCCTCTGACTGCGGCTGAGTTCTCCCTTCTTGAATATAGCTCTGGTGTTCTGAGGTTCTGTGTGTATCCTGTATCACAGGGAGGGCTTGAAATGTGTAGCAATATGTCAGAGCCATGGGTCCTAATGATTGGGGAGACCGGACAACCTGCTCAAGTCCACGATGGAAATCAGTCTCAGTCTATTTGCAATGATTCTGATCTAGGAGAAATGCCATTGGGAGAAGCCAGTGGGTTCCTAACTTCTGGAAAACAGCCAGATATTTCAAAACCGTAAAAATGTGTGTGAACCATTTCACCCTCAGCAGTGATGCAGCCATTTAACCCGCTGCATCGACTTTACCCATGACTCCCATTTCTCACACAGAAGGGCACTGGATTTAGAAAATGAGGAGGCGATGTGAAACTGAACAGAAGAGATAAGTAAGAATCTGCACTTTCATAATAGATGCAGAAAGAAAAAACAATTCCAGGTACTTTTTTTTTTCCTGGGAAGTTCAAGGGTAGGAAGATTACTATCACTAGGTCTTCAAACACCTCCCCCTCAACATGCTCCTTTCTGTAGTGAATTAGGTCTAATACAAGAAACCTAACAAGATATACGAATGAACTCTGCAAAAAGTACAAACAGCTGTGCAGTTCATATGGAAGCTGAATATCTGTCTTTTAAAAATAAGTAAGAAATATGCTGAAAGCTATTAGCAAACAGTTTTTGTTTTTTTTTTTTCTATAAAGGAATATCTAAGAGACTAATATTCAAAGGCATGTAAATGTTCTTCAAAAATAAGAGCAAAATGTTCAAATGATTGTCTGGGTCAGATAAACATCGATGAGCAGAAGAAAAGGGAAATCTTATCATCAAATAATGTTAGTTACTTGTAAGTCACCATAGCCCGATACCTTTCCACTGTACTAGTCTACACAGGGTCACTAGTAAAACTAGACATTCTCCAGTGCAAGAAAAGTCTTCGGTATTCTGATTATGAGGAAATGACAGTGAGGCTCCCAAAACGTAGGTAAATTTAGGAGACATATTTTTAACTTCCTTTAAGTGAGTTAATTTCTATTTTCCAACAACAAAGGCAGGGGTTACCTTCAGTAGGTAGGAAGGTAAGCATACCTTTGCATATTCCTTAAGAGAGGCACATCCTGTGCCATTAACTGAAAAGATTAAAAAAAACCCCTACTAAGTCCCTATTAAAAAGAAATCAGATTCGGTATGCTTGTGACACTTTAAAGAGCATATTAGGTGGGAAAACAAAATAAACATTTAACCTGGCAAATGAAAATGGATTTGGAGTTTCAACATATTTGGCAGACTGGTAGAATTAAATTCAAGTCAAGTCTGCAGAGAAACTAATATAGTATTTAAATATTTGCTTAAGTAATGCAGTTTTTGAAATAACATATTTGAAGACATGTTTTTGTTGAAATGTTTTACAGTTTTAGCAAGGATATTTTTTGAGAGGAAAAGCTTGACTGAAGCACATTTTACTTTCTCTCTTTGTCATTCTGTGAATGTTAGTGGGATTTCTGGATTCACTCTCTCATGAGCCATTTTCCTTTAAGTCTCAGATAACTGTGTAACAGCCCCTGCAGCTTTTAAAAAGAAACTAGATTTAGATTATGAAAATAATTTTTGAAGGAAAATACCCAAGGTCTCAAGATCAACTCCAGCATATTTGTGGGCATGCTAGGAACGATGCGCGAATGAATGGATGAATGGGCCGGGGCAGTAAGCGGTTCAGGCACTGTCTACCTGCTCTCGCTGCCCCATCGCTGCCCCATCGCTGCCAGGCTACCCTGCCAGCCTCCTCTTTAGAGTGATGCAGTGCGTTCCTGCCCTCCAGCCACTCTGCCAGGTCTACGCCTGGACACCCAGCACAAGCTGGGTCGATCAGGGCCCACTTCCAGAGATTTGAAACTGGTAATCCAGAGAACTGGGTCTCTTTCTTTTTAGGTGAAGAAACTCACTTGCCAGCACCTGCTCTGGCAGCATGTTAGCTACCAATAAAAAGACAGTTCAACAGGGAGAGAAAAATTAAGCCCACGTATTAAGGGAAGCAGAGATCAGAAAGAGAAAGAAAAAACTGATTTTATTGGTGTCTGAGCCGTAGTTCCTGAGGCCCAGCTGTATTTCTATCCTTAGGTTGCTTAGAAGATGCACATCCTTACAACATGAGAAATGTGTCTATTTGTAGGGTTAACTAGTTCTCTAAACAACATAGCAAACAAATTTGAATCAATGTTCTATAAATTTAGCTTGTCATCCCTAGTCTTTATATGAATCCATCATCTTTATACAGAGTGTGTACAATCACAGAAAGAATAGTGGTGACTCCTGTGGAAGTGTAACTCCCATGACAACTTTGCTTCATTATCCTGAAAACAAAGACCTCTTTCCTACAGGCAGCCAACACTTCTCTTATTCAAATAAATTATCTATATCATTAATTGACCATTAGGACATTGCCGGTAGTTTGCACATAAATTATATGCAGGCCTAAATACAATCATCAAGTCCTTTAATCAAGAGAAAATACCTTCCTAAATAACCTTATAAAAAAGCAGGCAGAGGTACCGAATTTTTACTCAGTCTTGGATCCTAAAATCAGTAGTTTTCCATTTCCAGAGAAAATAAATTGATAAAAGAATTTCTACAGATGACAAGCAGTTCTGGGTCATTGAAAATTTGTGAACATGTAAAGATTCACGTTTAAAACTAAATTATAGAAAACTCCCAACTCATAAATAGATCTTAAAAGTTTGTTTTAAATTAAAAATACATCTTCTCATAGAAATACTATCTTACATGGTGGCTAATGTCTCATGTAATCTAAAAAAGCTCTTTAACCCATATGCACCTGGATTATACTCAGTTTACGGAAGGCTCCAAAGGGGCAAATTAAATAAAAGAATTTTGCCCCTTCCCATATGCACCAAAATTCTGAAAACCCAAAGTTGGTGTTTGATAGGTTCTCACATTATTTCTGAAATCTCAGCTTCCTAGAATCTCTCTCTTGCATTTTCTTTCCCACAAGCATACAATAATAGAGCATATCACTTAATGTTCTCTACTCTTCAAATTTCTCTAAGGTTCAAAACTACTTTACTCCTTGGAAACCAAAATTGTTTACAGAAAGTCCCTTTCAGCTAATGATTAAGATGTAAGAAATCTGATTCACATCAATATGTAATAACTGAGTGTCCTTGGCCCTTCATGTGTTTTTAAAAGTTTTGAAAGAAGACACAGTTTTATCGACTATGGTTTTGAAAATTGTGGATTTAAGATAACAATGATTCACATTTGAGAAACAAGTGTGAGAAATCCAGTATCTTTTCTAATGTGTGATTCTGCTCAAAAATTACCCGAGAAGCAAAAATAAAGCAAAGTATCTTCATCAGCCTTGACATCAGGGACGCTAGGAACTATATATAATCAAACTCAAGGGTTTTTTTTTTTTTCCAGATAAACATCACTACTTCTCTCCTACTTTGCTTTTCCAGATAGTCCACACACCCATTTTCCTTCCTAGCACTTACATTTTTTAAACTGTGATCCTAGGCTAGGCATAATCTCCATGCTTCGAGGTCCTCTGTCTGCAAAGGCCGGGGGCGGGGGGTGGATAATAGAAAGTACTCCATGGGTAGACTGTGACATGAGATCATATATACATTAGGGTTTAGAACAGTGTCTGACATGTAGTAAGTCCTATACAGGACTCTGCTATCATTACTATTATGTCTATTTCTCTGGTGTATCAAACATTCTGTCAAGGAAATAACTATATTATGAATCTCATACCAGACCCCCAGATAAAGTACAGTAGCAAGCACCTAGTGGGTAATCAAAGCGTATTTATCAAATGAAAAAATACTAATTTATTTGGAAGGTTGATAAATTGAGACACATAGGTTTAAGTTTCCTTAGAATTTAAAAATAGCCACTGAAGGCTTTAAATGATGGTAGGCTCTGAAATTACAAATTAAAGACAAAGAAAATGGGCAGGGAAGCATAAAAGACAGAATCATAAAATAAGATAAAATCATATGGGCTATGTCAATAAATGCAAATAGGGTCATCTCATTAATTGAAACAAATTAAAGAAAAAAATCTTAAGATTTGGGGCAAAACTCAAAATCCCATTATATATACTGTTAATAACAGTTGCATCCAAACCAAACGGATCAAGAAGACTGGAAAGGAAAGATAAACAAAGTTAGAACAAGCATAGGTATGAATCAAAACAGGAGAGCCAGTTTCTCCTGATGAAGGGTCCAGCAACAATGAAGAAAAAGGCTTAAATTTCTGCCTCCTAATTTGGGAGAACTGGTTTACATACAGCAAAAATGGCTAGAAACTGAAGGAGGTATTAACAGAAACATCCCAGCAGTGAACAGCTTACTTTAAAAAAAAAATTTTTAATGTTTATTTATTTTTGAGACAGAGACAGAGCATGAATGGGGGAGGGGCAGAGAGAGAGGGAGACACAGAATCGGAAGCAGGCTCCAGGCTCTGAGCCATCAGCCCAGAGCCCGACGCGGGGCTTGAAACTCACGGACCGTGAGATCATGACCTGAGCTGAAGTCGGACGCTTAACCGACTGAGCCACCCAGGTGCCCCAGAGCAGCTTACTTTTAATATGCCTCTGGGTTTCTAATTGATTAAAGAGAGAAAACAAACGGCGGGGGGGGGGGGCGGTGGGGGGTGGGGGGTGGGGGGGGGTGGCCCAAATGGCCATTTGGGATGTGAAAGAAATCCTGGAACACCTATTTAGACTTATTTTTAATTAAAGAAAACAGAACACGTTTTACATGGACTGACACTCCTACCCTAAATCGACCCATATGCCCCAGAGTTACACGTGGTGAATAAAACATCCTGAAGGAGGGCAGTGCTCGCACACGGAGGGCTGATTGTAGTGCAGTCGTGAGCAGGGTCTGTTCAGGGCAAGGATAGTGTGGTTGGTGTCACCTCACTTGGTACAGGAGGACATCTTCACTGTGCCAGTTAAAAAAAAAAAAAAAAAAAGACCACCGACAGCAGATTCTATGCAACATTTTGAATTGAGATGCAGAATTAACATAGAGATCTTTTGCATCACCCAAAGTCTCGCAGGCTACCTCTGAGCAGAGGAAGTTGAAAGTTATAGAACTTGAAGACAAATTAATGCTTTTGTCCCTTTAGAGTCTAAGAGTTATAAATCTGCTGAACTTTTCTCGTGGCCACTGGATGCTAGCAGATATTTAAAGTGAAAAACCACAACTTATGTATCCCTCTAAAGGCAAAAGCAGTAAAAATAGAAAGGTTTTCCAAATGATGAAACATCTATGATTTACAGAGGTTTGGAAATATTTTCATTATTATTAACTTTTTTGTTAATATCGCTATATTTATAGAGCACCTGCTATGGCTCTACACTATTGTGGGCACTGCAGTGAAAAAAAAAAAAAAAGACAATGTTCTTTGACCTCCTGGAGCTTACATTCCAGTTGGCGGGGGGTGGGGAAGACAAATAATAAACATATAAAAGAGACTGATAACTGCTATGAACAAAATATAGTAGGGGAAGTGGACAGAGAAGGATGGGATGGGAGAGGGATTCTTCTTGTCTTCGTCTGCTCAGCCTGCCATAACAAAATGCCACACATTTGGTGGCAGAAATTAAACAACAGAAATTTACTTCTCATAGTTCTGGAGGCTGTAAGTCCTAGATCAAGCTGTTAGCACGGTCAGGTTCTGGTGTGGACTCTCTTCCTGGCCTGCAGACAGCTGCCTTCTCACAGTGTCCTCATGTGGCAGACAGTTTTCTGGCATCTGTTCCTTTTCTTACAAGTGCACTAGTCCTATTATGAAGGCCTTGCCTATGACCTCACCACACCTGATTATCTCCCAAAGGCCCCATTTCCAAATAGTGTCACATTAGAGGGTTTCCACATACGTTTTTATGAGGGGACACAATTCAGTCTGCAGCAACTCTCTGTTGCAAGGTTGGGGTGGGTCTCTGTGGTGACGTGAGATGTGAGCTGAGTTCTGAGGGAGAGGAGAGGGCTAGGGAACAGTACGCGGCAAAGTCTGCGAGAGGCAATGCGTTTGCCCGGTTGAGAGCCACTGAGAGCGAACATCTGGAGAAAGATGGACGACTGATCAATGTATCTGGCAACAGTGGAGGCTATTGTGACCTTAACAAGAGCCATTTACATAGGATGGTGGGGATGAAAATGTGATTCAAGTGGGTTCTAGAGAGAAAGGGAGGAGACCAAATGCAATCTCTTTTGAGAAGTCCTACAGTAAAGGAGGACAAAAAAGTAGCTGGAAGGGTTTCTGTCTGTGTTGAGGCAGGGAAAATCACAGCGCTTTGCTGTTGGATAGAAATGAATGAAGCGTATCGGGTTGTGGTAGGACTTGGGGAAGCACTCCTCTCACTGCTCCCCTTTTTGCAGGGAGACAGGAAGTGGGTTTACCAGCTGAGCAAGGACAAGAGGGTTGCTAGAGGTCTTCTGCAACAGAAGTTTAAACAGTTATTAAGGTCAGTGGCAGAATGGATGCACTATGGATTCTCTAAAATTGCCAGGCAGCACTAAGGCCAATTTGAGGTTCTTAGTTGGCAATTTGAAGCGATAATAGTTAGCTTGATTGTGTTTTCCTTCAGTCATGTTCTGCTGCTGGGGAACAGGCATAATATGTAGCTATAAAATAAGCAAAGAATTGGATTTAACCAGGATTGGGCTTTTGCGAGGGCAGGTGTAAGTGCGAGCTCTAAGTGTGAATAAAATCCTAGTGTTGAAACAATCTACTAATATATCTAACCAAGTCTCAAATTTTTACTGATGAAGGTTCTGTGATCAAAAAGAGTTTGTAGACTAATGATAAAAAGGAAGTGAATACTATTAATAATGACGATGTAATAGACACATAAGTGTCTCCCTGTGCTGTCCATGGATCAGTTACAAAAGGTCACCACATATTAAAACACCAAGTAAATTCTAATAAATTCCCAAGGCTAAAATAATATCTCTAAATATATTTGACTGCTATGCAATAAAGTAACTAAAACACCTAATAGGGTCACAAACAAAATATTCAGCCACTTGGAACATATATCTATTTATTTTAAATATTCTCCTATATAAATTAGGCCAAAGAGCAACTCAAAAGTATATTGAATATTAATAGTTACATATCAATACATGGTATAATATATTAATTAATATTAATATTAATATATTTACAAAATAGTATTTAAATAATAGACGTAATAGACATTTTTTAAACCCTATGGAGTATATCAAAAGCTATGCTAAGAAACATTACAAATTTAATATTTCCATGGTCAAAATTTTTTCTGTTAAAAATAGCAATGAACACATTTGAGTTATAAATAAAGCTTTTGTTCAATTATTTCTTCAGCATTGTACCTAGAAATGCAATTTCTGGATCAAAGGACATACAGGTTTGTTTTTTCTTTTCATGTGTTTGACAGATAGAGTCACACTTTTCTCCCGAAAGCTGTATCATCTTATGTTTCCGCTGATATACAAGATAATGAACTTCTCCACAACCAAGTAAACACTGAAAAATTCTTGGTACAACTTAAACAAGATACATTTTTCTAGCTGAAATGAAATACGATTTTTTCCCCTAGCTTTGGTTTGTTTTTTCCTTGGGCGGGGGGTGTGGGGGTGGAAGCAAGGGAAGGGTGGAGATGAGATTCAACATTAAAATGCATTACAAATGATAAATTTTCTCACAGCTGTCTCTTGCCACAGAGGATCCATAGTTCTTTCAGTAACTCCCCAATATAATCAACTGGCCTACAGTCATTTGTAAGCATCCAAATCCCACACAAGTAACTGGAATGATTTAAAAGAATACCACGAGAAGAATTTTTTAGAAGAATTTATGAGTTTGAGATGACTGATATCCCAAAGAAATAATATCCAGGCAACCAAGATAACTCATCACTCCTTGGTTATAATATATTAAAAAACCTTCACCACGAGTTTTTACGATTCACAGGAAAGGTTTAAGCAATATTTAATTATACAAATAATGTACTACAATTTCTACTTCAAAACCATATAATGGATTATCAGTAAGAACTGCTTAAGATAATGAAGAACATTCCCCCAAATTTTACTGGAGGCATTTCTGCTTTCACAGACAGTAATAATTGCTTTATTAGGCTATCTTATTTTTTTCTATTGATTAAAAACTCGTTGTAGGAAGACAAGGAACAAGCCTTCCGAGCCTCAAATATCCTCCCCACTAAACCCAGATGGGTAAGAGGAACTCCACACAGAGCTACTACCTAGGAAAAAAGATTGCATTTTTTCTTCTTTTTTTCCCCTTTTCCTTCATCTATTTCTCTCTTCCTCCCTCCCCATCTTCCTTACCCGCTCCAGTCTCCCCCCTCCCTCGGGTAACTTCCACAGATACAGCAAAGGAATACAATAGTATTTTTTGGAGATAGTTGTGTACGTACCGAATTTTGGTAAAAAGAGTCTAATTTTGAATTATTTAAAAGCTCTTAAGTTATTTAAGAGCTTTTATATAATAAGGTGCTTTTTTCAAAATAAGAACAATTACGCCAGTGATTTTAGATTTTTCTATAGTGTGTTTTCCCAAAAGTGTTCACTTTTGTACTTACAGCTTTTCCATACTTGAGAACAGGTCAAGAAACCCATTATCAATGACTGTCTTCTGTCTGAGGTGCCGAACAACTACAAAACCTCGATGCCCTTTCTTCAGGGACTTTTAAAAGTAACATTTAATAAATACTTTAAAATGCCCCAAATTGCTAATACTTATTACTTGGTTACTTTAAAAATCATGCTTAAAACAGCTTATTACATGGCCACATTAACTGTGGGTATATGGCTAAATATTACCCTTTGTAACTGAGTATAAGAGCCACAGTAGTGATGGTTATTAATAAATTATTAATTCAATAACCCCGTAGTTTATAAATGCCATACATGAGACAGGTTAAACTCAAAAGTAATTTTTGTGAATATGGTGATTTATTGGTAACCTGTTCCTTAGTGTTAGAAGAACTAAGTGAAACAACACTTTCCTGTTGTGTGAAGTACATATGAGTGGAGATGCAAAATTTTCATGCCACAAAAAATTCAACAGTAACTTAAGGCACCTGAAAATTCAAACTACCCTCTAAGTACCAATCAGCCAATAACTAAAAGAATTATCCAGAAGAGGTATTTCATGGATCAGAGAAGTAAGTATGTTATTATGTCAAGATGCTAAATCATAAAATCTTACAACTGCAGGAAATACACGAGAAAAGGTATGGAACATTTATTGTCAAATGTTCTGACTTGGCCACTAGGTGGAATGGACCAATGGTCACGGACGGTGTTGGTCCTTTGGAAACAAAATCAACTGATTGAACTGGAATTGATGCTCAGTGTCAGCTTGTAGACAAATTTGGGACACAGCAGAGATCAATGCCAAAGCAGTATGGTTAGAAGAACTTCTATAGCTAAAACTGGAAAAGCCACTATTATAATTTGAACAGAAAGTTATCTGACCAATGAAAGCCATTAATAACTGGAAAGCACCTGAAAGAGATTTGTTGGAGAACTCCTGATATGAAAAGTTCACAGAGGTACATAACTAATTATGATATCCTGTTTGAATCCTATGTGAGTCAAAAATGACTGGTTTTATATACTTGGAAACTACATTCTTTAAAATTTTTTAAGGTTTTATTTATTTTTGAGAGAGAGAGCAAGAGAGAGAGAGAGAGTGAGCAAGTGGGGGAGGAGCAGAGAGAGAGAGAGAGAGAGAGAGAGAGAGAGAGAGAGAGAGACAGACAGACAGAATCCGAAGCAGGCTCCAGCCTCTGACCTGTCAGCACAAAGCCCGATGCAGGGCTTGAACCCACAAACTGCGAGATCATGACTGAGCTGAAGTCAGACACATAACCAACTGAGCCACCCAGCTGCCCCAAAACTGCATGCTTTAAATAAAACAAAAAAATATTCAAATCATCCAAAGGATATATTAATAATACATATATTAGCTACAAAATTATGCCTATTTTTAGTTACCTTATTTGGAAAATATTTATTGGAAGTTTATAACGTTTAAAGTAAGTCCACGCTCTCAAGGACTTTATTTAGTAAGTTAAATTAAGTAAATACAATGAGTTACAATCTATCACCTACTGAAATATCTGAACATAGATGTGCAGATCGAGAAGGCTCAGCAAAGGGAAGAAAAGTAAACACCCATTTAGAGAACTACAAATCCAAAGGGGTTCGTTAAGCATTGTGTGTGTGTGTGTATGTGTGCACACGTGTGTGTGTGTGTGTGTATGTTTTGTGTGTGCACATGCATGATTTGGGAAAGAATATGAAAAAAGAGGAGGATCAGGAATGGTGAGAGACGAACATGAAAAGGCTATCTAAGGCCAGATTATAGAACAATGTATTACTATCATGCTAAGAAGTTGAGACTCTTCTGCAGAAAATGGAGAGTCATGGAAAGGAGAAGGCTGGCAAGATGTGAATTGCCTTTTGGACCACTGCTTTATGGAAAGGATAGTTCTCGACAGACATACAAATACAATGGATTGCACTGATCACTAAATATTTATAGCTTCATCTAGAATTCTTATTTCTCAATGAGGAATGCAATGATCTAGGAAAAAGTCTTGATTAAACAGCTTGATTGGCATGATGTCATAAAGTGGTGGCAACATTAAGAACCGAAGTAAAGGCAGCTCCCTAGCACGGATGCAACACAGGAATAGCGGGAAATTACCTATACCAAACAGGCAATGAGCTGTTAATTCCACTAAACAAACTACAGGATTAAAAAGACAAAAATCGTGCCACAGAGTACATTTATTTTCATATTTAGAATGACTAACTTGTAGAGATTAAACCAATACAGATAAATAAAAGCCAGACTATGTAACAACAATCTGCCCACCTACTGTGGGGAATGTGGGTGAAGGAGAAAGAATAGGGAAATATAATCCACAAAATATTCAGGGCAAAAATATTTTGGTTATTACAACAACCACAATTTGAGAACTATAAACATTAAATGTAAATTAGTGGTAAATCCTGTGGTGTTCTTAAATTCGGTGATATTTGAAAACTCTTCTCTGCCAAGGTGTTTTATAAACAAGTCGGTGGACTAATCTCTAAGCAAACCCTTGCAATGGATCTTTTGAAAGAGAAGGATATCATTTTAAAAAGAACAAACTGAAATTATTTGGGAAAGAAAATATTGATTGATTCCATAAAAACCTAATTGAACAGTATAATCAGATGTGTTAGTCAAATATCCATTTATGCGAGACTAAACACAGCAGCGAGACCTACACACATGCATTACCAGTGGTAGACACAAATGTTTAGTTTGCAGCATTGGTGTGTATCTTTATCCTCAAAAATGGTTCTCTGTTTTACTAAAATTGAAACTTGCTTGATGTGGGGAAGGTAGAAGTGAATGGTAATCATTGTTCTTATATTTTACTACCAAGTTCTGATTTCAAATATTCTATAACCATCAAAATCCTACAGGAGAAAACAGGCAGCATCCTCTTTGACCTTGGCCGCAGCAATTTCTTACTAGAAACGTCTTGGAGGCAAGGGAAACAAAAGCAAAAATGAACTATTGGGACTTCATGAAGATAAAAAGCTTCTGCACAGCAAGGGAAACAACCAACAAAACTAAAAGGCAGCTGACGGAATGGGAGAAAATATTTGCAAATGACATATTGGATAAAGGGTTAGCATCCAAAGTCTATAAAGAACTTACCAAACTCAATACCCAAAAAACAAGAGTCCAGTGAAGAAATGGCCAGAAGACATGAATAGATACTTTTCCAGAGAAGACATCCAGATGGCTAACAGACACATGAAAAGATGCTCAACATCATTTATCATCAGGGAAATACAAATCAAAACCACAATGAGATACCACCTCACACCTGTCAGAATGGCTAAACTTAACAACTCAGGCAACAACAGATGTGGGTGAGGATGTGGAGGAAAGGGGAACCCTTTAGCACTGTTGGTGGGAATGCAAACTGATGCAGCCACTCTGGAGTCCAGTGAGTACGAAGGTTCCTCAAAAAATTAAAGACAAAACTACCCTATGACCCAGCAATTGCACTGCTAGTTATTTATCCTAAGGATTCAAAAATGCTGATTCAAAGGGGCACATGCACCCTAGTGTTTATAGCAGTGCTATCAATAATAGCCAAATTGTGGAAAGAACCCAAATGTCCACAGAACTGATGTGGAATATTTATATACAATAGAAAATTACTTGGTGATCAAAAACAATGAAATCTTGCTGTGTGCAACGACTTGGATGGAACTAGAGCGTATTATGCTAACAAAATAAGTTAGAGAAAAAAACAAATATAGATTTCCATTATATATGGAACTTTCGAAGCACAACAGATGAACACAGGGGAAGGGAAGGAAAAATAAGATAAAACCAGAGAGGGAGGCAAACCATAAGAGACTCCTAAATACAGAGACAAACTGAGGGCTGCTGGAGGGGAGGTGAGTGGGGAGATGGGCTAAATGGGTGATGGGCACTAAGGAGGGCACTTGTTGGGATGAGCACTGGGTGTTGTATGTAAGTGATGAATTACTGGGTTCTACTCCTGAAACCAAGACTATACTATATGTTAACTAACTTGAATTTAAATAAATCTGAAAAAATAAAGTTTATCTCCCCCCCCCAAATAAATAAAATATTCTATACACATAAGAAAAGATACTTGTGGGCAACAAATGCTAAATCTTGATTTGGATTTGGAAAAGCATGGTTACTATGAGCACTGTTTCAATGCTGTCACCATGTATTTAGCTTCCCAATAGTCTAGGGAAAGGGTAACAAGAAGAAATCTTTTAAATTTCACCCAGAGAGGAATAGTAAAAAATAGGTCTGAGGGTGGAAGACAAAATGGGAGCGGTACTAAAATTTCTATCCTAAAGATGGTAGTCATTTGGCTAATCTTGCTCTAAATTTTTTTCTATAGTAAAGCATAACCCAAGCGATTAAACACCCTATAAAAATAGAGAGCAATTAAAAAAACCCAACAAAACCCACCCATTTCTAGTTTCACACCCAGTATATGGAGCACTCTAATCAAAGCAGAAGTCTGACTCTACCCTCAGTTAGAGTCCATAGTTCACAGATGGGTAAGAAAAACCTAAAAGAATCCCTTAAGAACAATCTGTCAAATGTGATATATTAAGCCATAGAATGATAAACCTAGGTAAGCGAGGGAATGTTCTATTTTTATAAAATCTGTAACTTTTCATGTCATTAACTGAAAAATCTCTTCTCCGGAAGATTCCTTTCTGGAGTTCAGACAAGCTTTTATGGCAATGGATATACACATTATCTACCATTATGTAACTAGAAGATAGCTCTAGCTGTGGATACAAAATAATTTGATAGAGTCTATAAAGTCATGAATGGAAATAAATTTCAGAGCAACACATTATACCTACCTTTGGGTTCTCCTAAAGTCATGTAATACTCCCTGTTCTGTAGTTTCTAGGCCAGAAAAAAACATACACTAAATTACATTAATTATGCACCATGTAGCTGGAATCGCCAAAGGTTTTTTTGGAGGAATTTCTATTAATATTCCCTGAAGAATGATTTTGTATTTTTCAATTATGTTATCCAACATTCCCTTCAAAAGAATAAATGGGCATACTAATGTGTTCTCCTGATGAATCTCTGTCAGAGTCTCACCCTGACATACTATCTTTTCATGTTATAAAATGTACCCTAGTTCTATTATTTTGTGCCCTCTTCAGCAAATTCTGAAGCTAATTCTATGTCCCTGTCTGAGGCTAGTCATAAAGATTTCTTAAAGAAGTAATGTGCTTTACCTCAGAAAAAAACTAAATTTCAAATCAAATAGCAAGAGAAACAGAAAATACAGGGCTCCATCATACAACCAATGATCCACCAAGAAGGTTCAAGATTCAAGACCAAACAGAATTAAGAACCATTTATTGAGCCTGTATTCCCCTTAAGAGGGTACAAATCTTATTTGCCAGTTATTAACTACAGTACTGTGAATACAGAAACTATATTTTGTCTTTTGTGCAGTCACGACCTCAGAGGGTAGGATAGTGACTTACAAAAGAGCCTCAATGAATAAATGCTGAATGAGTTAAAGAGTGGAAGGAAGGATGGATGAGATCCAAAGAAAATGACTTCTACTCATTCTCCATGCTATCTCTCAAGGAAAACTTCCTACAGATCCAGGCAGAGTCAAGGTTGTAATACATCACTTGGTCAATTCTTACTGTAATAATGTACAGATCCTCTACCCTTATAGACCTTTGAAGTTACCTTTCCAGCACTCATTCCCTCTTCCTATAGCTCCAGCAATCCATGCCTTTGTGAGGGGCTGGATGCACCTTCAGCTTTAGGGATGGAGCTTATGACTTAGGCTAAGCCAATCAGAGTAGGTCATCGTACTAGCTACTGTGGGTGGTAGGGGTTTCAGAAGATCTTGTGACGTAAGCATTTTCAGGGTCAGTCTTGGACAGAGGCATCCTATCATGGCCTGGGGCCATGGAAAATGGAGCTACAAATCCAGTGACATATTGTGAACCTCCATATCAAACCTTGCTTGAGGCCAAATCTACCTGTGGTTGTTTACCTGAACCACTTCCCTAATTGTTTAATAATTGTTTATTTCAATTTGAAATGGGCTTTTTGTTCATTGCAATCATGAAAAACGTTAACTATTTTAAACTTCTTAGATCATTATTACAGCTCTGAATATAGTCTGTGTCACACTGTGTATGGTATACGTTCCTATTCCTCAATTATATAATACGAGGCTACTTCATTTGCTCACAAAGCCTATCCTGCAGCACCACGTATAAACTAAATTCTTCTGATGGGAAAAAAAAATGAAAAGGTAAACTGTAGAGTAAAGGACATCAGTTGAGGATTAAGAGGAACACAAGTGATAAGTATGTAAAATCAAAATAGCATAAACTTATATAATCAACTTACTTATAATCTCAATGCTTGATGATGACAGCCACTGTTAGCACGTTGGTATATATCCTTCCAGTCTTAATTTCTAGGTGTGAGGAAATATACACACTCGCTGACCATTGGGTAAATAGGGTTCTCCTTCCCATTTCCATTACCACTATTATAAATGACATTGTGATGAACAGCCTTGTGCATAAGAATGTGCATATGTTCAAAATGTCTGATTATATTTTAAACAGCAACTACCAAATATGTGTTTACTGGGCTGAAGTATATGAATTCTTTCCAATTGGTATTTTTAAATAGTTTCTGGTTTCTATCAAACTTCACTTCCACCAACAGTTAATCTGTACCCAATGATACCTTAGTCTTCACCATTTTATAAGCAAAAATGGCGCTGGCTCATTACAAGTAAGCAGGTATTTTGCATGTTTGTTATTTGTATTCCTCTCTGTGATTTGTCTATTATTATCCTTTGCCATTTTTTCTACTGGAATGCTTTCTTATGGACTGAAAGATCTATATAAATAAGTGATATTAATATTTTATCACATTATTACAGTAGTTTGCCTTTCAATTTTGTCTTTCTTTTTCTGACACAGACAAGTTAAATTTAAGTCATTTCCTTTGTGCTTTTTTTGTCTCCAAAGTGGGCTTTCCTTTCAGAAGACTTTAATAGGTTCAATTTTCACTACTGAAAAACTCACAATACATGTTTGTATACAAAAGTCTCCTAAAGGTTTTAAAAGCAACCTCTTAAATTTCTTAATTTAGGATTTCACAAACTTATTTGAAAATGGACCACTTTTCCATCCCCACCTCCAACAGTGCACCTGTTAACATCTGGAGTAGTTCTTGAAAAGCTTGTTTAGAAAACAAAAGCCTAGAGAGTCCTTCCACATTCCCAAATTGATATTTACCTATTTGTTTTTTTTTTTTTAATTTTTTTAATGTTTATTTATTTTTGAGAGAGAGAGAGACAGAATGAGAGTGGGTTAAGGGCAGAGAGAGAGGGAAACAAAATCCGAAGCAGGCTTCAGGTTCCAAGCTGTCAGCACAGAGCCCGACGCGGGGCTCGAACTCACGAGCTGTGAGATCATGACCTGAGCTGAAGTCAGACGCTCAACTGACTGAGCCACCCAGGAGCCCCTATTTCTGTTTTTTAAAAACAGCTTTACTTTTCATACCCAGTTCTTGAATCCACCTGAATTTATTCTGAGGCCAGTCTAAGGTTAGGAACTAGATGTGTTTTTTCTTTTCCAAATATTATCCAACTGTTTGGCACCTTTCTCCCACTGATTTCTAAAGCTACCTTTATCGTGACTAAAGTCTTCTCTACACTTACTTATTTCATGGATAGAATTCTCTTCATTGGTATGCTTATTGGGTTTTACACCAGTACCACACTATTTTGATGGCAACAGTTTTATGAAATGTATCTGGTAGGATAAATTGAACTCTGCTCTCTATTCTTCTTTAATGAAAATTTCTTTGCTATTCTCATCTGTCTTATTACTTAAAATAACCTCTAATATCACTGGATAGTTTAAAAAATTTGCTGAGATTTTTGTAAAAATTCATCAAGCTAATAAATTAATTTAGGAACAACTGATAGGTTTATAATATCCTGTCTTTGTATCCAGGAACATTATATTTCTTGACTTACACTCTTCTATCTTAGTACATTATTAAATATTACTTTCATATTTCTCTTACATTTCTTGTTAATATGAAGTTGCCTCCAAATAAAGTTCTTCCTTGTATTATTTTAACTGAGATGGTCTTCTAATTTTTATTAACTCTTATGAAATATGGGGGAAGCTACTGGTTTTTAAAGTATCTATATGATTTGGTGAAGACTTTAATTGGTTCCAATAGTCTTTTAGATTGATCCTCAAGGATTACCTAATAAAAATTATATTATCTGTACATAATGATAATTTTTGTCTCCTACCAATAGCTAGGTCTTTTATTGCACTGGCTAATGCTCCTGGAACTCTGGCAAATAAAACTGATAACATGGGCATTCTAGAATTTAACGGAACTCTGTTAATATTTTTCAAACTATAATGATGGCTGTTCACTGGAGTAAGATATTCTTTATCATGATATGAAGGTAACTTTTCTATTTCCAGTTCATTGAGAATTTCTAAAAAGAATAGGAAGCGAATTTTGTTTTATCATCTCCTAAAATAACCATATGGTTATTCTCCTCTGACCTAGTTCTTGGGTATTTAACACTAATGTATTTTCTAATACTCAAGCTTGCTTGAACTCATGAAAAAAATCCTATTTGGTCATGGTACATTCCTTATTATATTATGCTGCCAAATTAAAATTGCTAATATTTTAAGATTCCTGCATCCATATTCATAAATGAGATTATATTATGATACTCTGTAAAGTTTAATAAGGTTTCCTTATTTTTTTTTACTCTGAGATAGTTTATATAGCACGACAATGAGTTATTTTATGAATGTTTAAAAGAGCTCTTCCATAAATCATTTTGGATTCAGAATCCGCTGAGGACATAATTCTTTCCCAAACATTTAGCATTTCTTCCAAGGTTACTGGTCTATCCAAGTTTTCTACTACCTGTTGAGTAAAACTAATCATTTACATTTTCCTAAGAAGATATTCATTCCAAATGTTAGTACAGAATTATATGTGAATTCGATTTCTCCAGTCTACGGCTAGATCCCTACTCCTTGCTGATTTTTGTTAGCTGTCTTTTCTTTCCATTTTTCTTATTTAGACTTGCCATAGATTCATTCCACCATTTGTTACTATTTTTGCAAAGAGTTCCTTAAATTGGTATATTCAATTATATGTTTTCTTTTTTATTTAATTTTTTTAATGTTTATTTTTGAGAGAGAGAGAGAGAGAGAAGAGAAAGAAGAGAAAGAAGAGAGAGAGAGAGAGAGAGAGAGAGAGAGAGAGAGAGAGAATGAGAATGAGAATGAGCAGGGGAAGGGCAGAGAGGAGACACAGAATCTGAAGCAGGCTCCAGGCTCTTAGCTGTCAGCAGAGAGCCCGAGGTAGGTCGCAAACTCACAACCCATGAGATCATGACCTGAGCCGGAGTTGGACACTTAACCGACTGAGCCACCCAGACACCCCTTAATTACTGTTTTCTAACTTTATGCATTTATTTTTTATTTTCATTTTTCCTGTTTTCTCTTTTTGACATAAAATTTCTAATTTTAGGTGAATCTTTAGTTTCTTTTGCTTTTTTCCAATTTAATAAAGGCTTACAATGTAAAAAGTTGCCTCTATTTTAAAGTGTTGTCCAAATTTTGTAAATTTTACAGGGACTATTCTCATTGCTGTCATTATCCAAACAGTCGATGGTAATACATTTTAATTTGTTGTGGGTCCATTAGTTGCTTCTATTAGCTTTTTTTCTTTTCAAATTTTTAATCAATTAGATTAACTAATTGTTTAATTGTTTTAACTAATTGTTAATTGTTTGTTTAACTTCTGTTATTACTCTCAGGTTTACTTTTTCTGCTCTGGTAAGGTAATGTGCTCTATAAATTTGTATATTGTTGAAATCTGTTAACTGAGTGTATATCTATCTGGGTATGAGAGAAACACTCCTCATGAGAAGCTGAATAGTGATCATTTGTATTGACTTTCAATTAAAAAATAACGAAGCCCCTTCTTTACCAGTGATATATAGATCCATGATGTAACCTCAAAGTTCTCCTGATGGAGGAAAGTGTGTAGGGGGAGGTGGGAGGATAGAGCCCCACCAAACTTCTCCTCACCTCCCCTAAAGAGCACCATGGAATCCTTGGGGTTACCTGGGTAAGATTTTAAAACTGCTGCTCATTTATAAAATGTTTTATATCCATCTATTAAACTTAAATGTTTATGATTAAAAAATTTCCCCCAAGTCAATCTGTTAAGTACTGAGAATAGTGTGTTCCAGACTCAACAAATGCATTTTCTCTAACTTCTCCCCACATTACTGGAATCTTTTGCTTTGTATATTTCAATTCTCTGGAATTTGATGATTAACATTTTGTATTTACTATCTTCACCACAGGCAGCATCATTTGGTAACATAAAATTACTGACATCGCTCCATTTGAAAACTTTTTCCCTTGAATCCGCTTTTCTCTGAACTAATATTGCTACCACTAGCATTTGCGTTTGTCTGATACACCTCTGATTGTTCTTTTACTTTTACATTAAAAAAATCTACTAAAATTATATACCTATTCTTACAGAATACACACAGGCATAATAGTATGTATGTAAATGTAGATGCGTATCTGTATATATCATGTATGTATGTGTACAGACTATCTTTCCAGCATATAAATTCTATATTTCTTAATCTCACATACATTTCAACTTTTTTCTGGGTTTCGTTTTTAAACTCAACTTAAAAACTTTTTTTCGTATTTGTACACCATCATCTCACTAGAGTTATTAGCCTTTCTTCTTTTATGATAAATCTTAACTAAGGTATTTTTGAACTGTCTTATCTTAAAGGCATTGTACTTTACTTTCCATTATAATTAAAAAATAATAATAGTAGAAAAATAGAAAAGGGAAATAGAACAGATTTCAAAACCAGAAGATGGAGAACATCTACAGCAATCCACCTCTCTGGCTTCTTCAGTGAGTTTTCCAGTATACTCAGTTCGACAAATGGTAATTCTGGGACTCAACCTCCCCAGAGATCATAACTTCACATTACTCGGGGCGTAACTGAATGGTGAACCTGACTTCTCTGATCATTCAGATTTTATGAGAAACTTTGTGTTTTACAATCTCTGGTCAGTCACTTTAGGTTAAATTCAGATGGCCACCTGGAATGTTATTCAATCTTAAGCCAATTAAAAACATTTTTATGGACCTTAAATTTTATGTATCCCATTGTGTTTTCTTTCTGGGTTCCAGTGTCAGGCCTCTGGGGCTTCAGGACCCTAATTTATTTAAAGGTTGTTCTCTCTGATGGCCTAATCTTTACTTTCTTGTTTACTTTTACCAATTTAAGGATTAGTCAGAAGGTAGAGTTCACCAAATTCGTTAAGTACTCATTATTTACATCCCCTTCACAAACGCAGTAGTTTATTAGACCAGATATTTCACTCGACTGATGCTAAACTTGAGCTTCTCAGGTGCCTTCACGGTAGAGTAGTTGGGTCTTAGGCAAGGCTCTTCTGTGAGTGACTACAGTCACTCTGTTAAGAATACCCAAAGCTCTTTGCAGCGTTTTGTGATACCCTCTTGGCCTTTGGTTGACACAGCCATATTTAGTTGATCAGAATGTAAGAAACAGTAAAACACACCTCCTGTTATTCTGTGGTGGGGGTTAAGTGGAGGTGAGAGGAGGGTCAACATTTATATGCATTATTATGCTTACCAAATCCCTGATTCTCTTTCCTAGTCTCTCAAAAGCAATTCTGAACATTACTTAATTTTTATTTGATAATTTGGAAGGATCTTAAGATAATGGATCATAGGTCTCTACTATACATCTACCCAAGTGTTAAAAATGTGGTGCTGGAGGGAAACTATAAGGGTAAGAGTTAGCGAACTCTCATGATGAAGGACTAGCAAGTAGAAATGGAAGTAAAAATTCAGACTTTTTATTTCAAGTCATATAATATTTCATACTGATGAGGTGCATTAGGAGTGAAACACAAAGCCAGGCACACATAAAGTCACCTAACACAACAGGAAACAACTCGGGTTTTGGTACTCTTGCTCGATGTTTTGAGAAAAAGCTAGGATCCCAAATGAGTTTTTATGCCTCTAAAAATTTTTTTTCTCTTCTCAATTACATTTAAATGAAAAAAAAGGGAAAGAAAGCAAAACAATAATAAGCTTTGTTGGTAGGTCTATACCATTTTCATACGTTCTTGGGAAGAAGGTAGCAAACAAAGTTTCTGCAACAGTAAGTGATGCTTAGAGAAAAATGAAATCACTGAGCGATGCCAGGACTGATTACTCCACTGCACTTGAAAAGCAGAGATCGCAGTCTTGTGAGCCCAAAGTGGTTTCATATGGACTGCCGCACTTGCGGTTTGCGCTTGAAACTATAACCTGTCAAATTAGAAGCAGGCGAGGCCTATGCTCTTCACGGTTCCGCTTTCTACTGTCTACACTTACGTCTCTAAGTTCAGCATTTTTTAGTCAGTTAAACTCTGCTACTTGGATGAGTAGAATCTCAAAATTGCTCTCCATTATGTTGGTTACAAAAGATTTTAGGTACGATATAAAGCTTAAAGAAACTGCCAATCTGACTTTTAACACGTCACTGTAACTATTTTTACCAACTATCGATATTTTATAATCCTGGTTACCACTACCTCATATATAAGTGCAGGGAAGAGGAAGAGAAACTGCGTAAGTTCCCAAGCTTTTCCTCCCCCGCCTTTCCAGATATTTTATTGACTTTAACTTATACCTTACTGACTCATCATTTTTCCAGGCCTACAGTAGCCTGCTATTATGAGCTTAGTGTTACAACATGCTCCATTTCTTCTCTTCTCCTTGATTGTGGAATGTCCTTCCAGGCAGTAGGCTTGGTTGACAGAGATTTTCCCATCAAAACTGAAAAGCTAAGTGTTCTATTTTATTAATGTTTTATGTAGAGTCTTTCCTTAATGAATCTTTCTTAATGCCCATTAGAGTAATATAAAAATGTTTTTTAGACAAGCATAAACAACATTTGCTCTCTGTGTAATGCATCATAAGTGAAACCATGCTACTAAACAATCATATCCTTTTTGGGCCATAATGACATCAGAAATATATGTTTATCATCTGCTTTGGACAAGTTAGCATGATTTTGGCCCACGGCAAAGTTGAACTAAAATCATTTGCAGTTGCCCCAAACCAAGATAACCACACATTTCTAAGGTAATTGATACCTAAAAAGAACATTGCCTTTAGATCACAGTTCGTGATCTAAGCATACTAATTCTTTAAAGAAGGCTGTTAAAGTTTACAAAGCACGTATGTCTATTGGACTTCCTCCAAAATTTGACATGAAATAATTATATTTTTAGCATGCCTAGAGATTATGATAAAGTAGGTACTTAGCACGATCTTTTGGAGTTCTGGAATTACCTCTCTTGTCCCATTTAAAGAGAAGGGGAAAATGGAGATTTTTTTTTTTAACAGGTAAAAGTCTAATAAGAAGAAGAAGAAGAAGAATGCTTTGTATTTTGGAAGGCACTCAAATGAAATCAGTCATTTTTATTTTCAAGTAAGTATTTAAGGAAACAGTAATTTTATGAATAGATAGCTCAGACAAATAGAAGGCAAACAATTTTCATATTTATTGTGAAAACATATTCAGGGAATCCAAACACATGTTACAGTGATGTAAAGCATGTAACTGCCCTGAATATTACCTCAGCTAATGAGTGCACTCATAGCCTGCAGATATGTCCTGAAAAACAGTTCTTCAGCTACATGCCAACACAAAAGTGGGAGAAATTACCTTTGCCCACAAAGAGAACTGGATGACTTGGGACAAAAAATAAGTTTCAGATAAAATGGTAACAGGAAAAGTAAGACCTGGAAGGAAGTTGAGGGAAATCAACTCCTATTCAAAGGAGGAAACAGAGAAACAGAGCACTGAAGTTGTCTCCCAAAGTCATGTCTGAAGGCTGTACAATGCTGCCTTCAGACATGCAACTACTGTTCTGGGCAATTCAGACATCAATCAAAGAACACAAGAATAGAACCAAATAGCATAAGCACTGCAATGGCTATTCTATTATTGTAAAAAGGGAAGAATATACTATACCTCCATTCTTTCTTGTTTAACTTCATCAACTTCATCATCTTCAAACATTGCCAAGAGTTCTCCTGTTTGGTCAATAGAGTTGAGAAAGTCTTGGGCAATTTTTTGTCTTTTGTTTGCATTATTGCTGCCACTCAGTTTGTCTTCATGAACATAAAAAAGAAGGAAAAAAATGTGCTTAATAGGTTTACATCAACACCAATCACTACATGTATTGAATACTGCATGTGAAATTCAGAATTGGAATTCTCTTGAAATAATCTTTAAATGGAGAATCTTTGGGCACCTGAGTGGCTCATCTGGTCAAGTGTCTGACTCTTGATTTTGACTCAGGTCATGATCTCACGGTTCATGAGATCTAGCTCTGTGTCAGGCTCTGTGCTGTCAGCGCAGAGCCTGCTTGGGATTCTCCCTCTCTCTCTCTTTCTCTTTCTCTCTCTGCCCCTCCCCTGCTCCAGTGGGTGTGCTCTCTCTCTCTCTCCTTCTCTCAAAAATAAATGAACTTAAAAAAAAAAAGAAGGGAGAATCTTTGCATCCAAAACAAAAGCATAAGCCACACAGAATTAAATCATTTATTTATGCCATAAATAAGATTGAGGGAACAAAATACCAAATTATCAATTAACGTAGTGTGAATGGACTGATCAAAATTCCTTACCAAAAAAAAAGGAAGCCCTTTCAGATTTAGAAAAAGAATCCTGATATACCAAGCCTAATGCAGAAAATAAATACGAAATTAATGTGAAATTAAATTATTTTATTTATGAAAATAAATGTGAAATTAAAAGGAGAGAATGTTACACATGTTACTGTGGCAATACATTTGAGGCCTAAAGGGACAAGGCCTTACTCTTTTCCTCTTAAGAGATAAAAACTATCATATTTATTTAAAAGCAAAACCTAACTTTAAAAAAGTTATTGCAAAAGGTCAAGAGGGAATAATGCAATAGGCAGTACAGTTTAATGTATAAATATCAGTGTGAATTAGTGACAGAGAACTAGATTACTTTTTAAAGTGATAAATTACATGCACAGATACCAGCCTATGCATCTCTGGGTGAAAGTATCCAATCCTTCACCATTAAATAGGATGCTAGCTGTGGGTTTTCCATAGATAGCTGTCTTGGTCAGTTTATAGCACAGACTACAATAAATATATAAATATATTGTAGACTGGATGGCTTAAAAAACCCATAGTTATATCTCATAGTTCTAGAGGTTAGAAAGTCTAAGATCAGGTGCTGGCAGACTTGGTATCTGATGAAAACCTGCTTCCTGGTTTGCAGACGGACTGTCTTCTCCTATTCTCACATGGCGGAGGACAGAGAGCAGAAGCAAGCTCTCTTATATCTCTTCTTGGAAGGGCACTATTCCCATTCATGAAGGCCCCTCCCTCATGACTTAATTGTTTTCCAAAGGCTCTACCTCAAAATACCATCACACTGGGGATTAGGAGGCAACATAGGAATTCTGGGGGGACACAAATATTCCATTCATAGCAATGACCTTTATCAAGTTGAGAAAGTTCCATCCTCAGTTTTTTTGAGTGTTCTTCTAATGAAAGACCTTGGATTTTTTTTCAAATGATTTTTCTACATTTATTGAATGATCATGTGGTTTATAACCTTCATTCTATCATTATGATTTTTTACACAAGTTTTTTTCTATATTTAAACCAATCTTCCATTCCTGGGATAAACTCCATTTGGTCATGGTGTATAATCCTTTTTGGATGTTGCTGGATTTGGTTTCCTAAGTATTCTGTTAGGGATTTTCACAATCTATATTAAAAAAGACATTAAGTAGACAAAAAGGCAACCTACTGGATGGGAGAAGATATTTGTAAATGATGTATCTGATAAGGGGTTAATATCCAAAATATACATAGAACTTACAGAATTCAATAATTAAAAACCCCCAAATAACCTGATTAAAAATGGGCAGAGGACCTGAATATTTTTCAAAGAAGATGTACAGATGGCCAACAGACACATGAAAAGATGCTCAACATCACTAATCCTGATCAGGAAAATGCAAATCAAATCTACAATGAGGTATCACCTTACACCTGTGAGAATGGCTAGACTAAAAAAGGCAAGAAATACTGAGTGTTGGTGAAGACATGGAGGGAAAAAAAACCAACCCTGTGAACCGTTGGTGGAAATGTAAATTGGTGCAGCCACTGTGGAAAATGGTATGGAGTTTCCTCAAAAAACGGACAGTAGAATTACCATATGATCCAGTAACTCTACTACTGAGCATTTACCCAAAGAAAATAAAAACACTAATTCAAAAAGATAAATGCACACATATGTTTATTGCAGCATTATTTACAATAGTCAAACTACAGAATCAACCTAAGTGTGCATCAATTGGTGAATGGATAACAAACATCTGGGGTGTGTGTATGTGTGTGTGTGTGTACACACAATGGAGTACTAATCAGCCATACACAGAAAAAACGAGATTTACAACAAAATGTATGCAGGGTATAATGCTAAGTGAAGTGCTTTAGAAAGAGAAAGACAAGTATCGTATGATTTCACTCATATGTAGAATTTAAGAAACAAAAAAAGACAGACAAAAAAGCCAGACTCTTAAATACAAAGAATAGACAGGTGCTTGCCAAAGGGGAGGTGGAGTGAAGAAATGGGTAAATTCATAAAGGGGACTAAGAAGTATAAGCTTCCAGTTACAAAATAAATAAGTCATATGGGGCGCCTGGGTGGCTCAGTTGGTTAAACGTCCAACTTCAGCTCAGGTCATGATCTCACGGTTTGTGAGTTCGAGCCCCGCGTCAGGCTCTGTGCTGACAGCTCGGAACTTGGAGCCTGCTTCTGTTCTGTGTCTCCTTCTCTCTCTGTCCCTCCCCAACTTGTGCTCTGTCTCTCTATGTCTCTCAAAAAATAAATAAATGTAAAAAAAAATTAAAAAAAAACAACAAAGTAAGTAAGTCATAGAAATGGAAAGTATAGCATAAGGAATACAGAAAAACAATGTATTAGTTTTTAGTTTTCTTTTCTTGTGATATCTTTGTCTGGTTTTCATATCCGAGTAATAATGGCCCTGAAGAATGCACTGGGAAAGGATTGGTGTTAATTGCTCTTTAAACATTTGGTAAAATTCATCATGAAGTCATTGAGGTCTGGGTTTTTCCTTGGGAAACTTAAAATTACTAATTCAAAGAATTTACTTGTCATAGGTCTACTCAGATTTTCTATTTGACTCAGTTTCAGTAGTTTGTGTTTTTATAGGACAGAAAGCAGATATTTATAGATTTGGTTATATACGCCATTGTATTTACCATTTCTGCTTCTTTTCATTTCTTTCTACAATTTGAGCAGCCATCTTGTGTCACTCCTTACTCCAATACAACCTTGGTACCCCCCACCTCACTTATGTTGTTACCGTCAAATATATTACCTATCTATGTGCTATGGACTTGACATTACATTATATACGTTGTTTTTTAAATCTGTTATGAGAAGAAGGAAAAATATATGCAATTATATGGTTTCTTATATTTACCTACACAATTAGTTTTATAGGTACTTGTGTGTGTGTGTGTGTGTGTGTGTGTGTGTGTGTGTGCGCG
This sequence comes from Acinonyx jubatus, assembly GCF_027475565.1. Taxonomy (NCBI): domain Eukaryota; kingdom Metazoa; phylum Chordata; class Mammalia; order Carnivora; family Felidae; genus Acinonyx; species Acinonyx jubatus. Next base: position 107,420,383 of record NC_069385.1, on the reverse strand, counting down.
TGCATGCACACACGTGTATTCAAATTATTGTCTGGTGCCACTTGCTTGAGCCTGAAGTACTTTAGCATTTTTTATATGGATTTGCTACCAAGAAATTCACCCAGTTTTTGTTTATCTAGGAATATATATAAATTTGCCTTCACTTTTGATATGTTTCTTGGTTAACAGTTTTTTCTTTCAGCACTTTGAATATGTCATTCCATTGCTATCTGACCTATATTGTTCTGGGGTTTTGTTTTGTTTTGTTTTGTTTTGTTTTGTTTTTAACCTATATTGTTAATGAGAAGTCAGCTGTTAATATTGCTGGAGTTCCACTGTATGTGATGAAGTGTTTTTCTCTTGTGGCTTTTGTGATTTTTCTCTGTCTTTGTCTTCCAACATTTCTAGAAGAATATGTCTGAATGTGGATTGCTATGTGATTATCCTAATTGGAGCTTGTTGAGCTGCTAGGATGTATAGATTAATAATTTTCATTAAAGTTGAGAAGTTCCAATCATTATCTCTTTGAAGATTTTTTTCTGCTCTTTTTTTTTTTTTTTTTTATCTTTCCTATCCTTCTGGTCCCATTATGCATATATTGGCTCATTTCATGATGCCTCAGATTTCAGAAAGCTCTATAAATTTTTCTTCATTCTTTTCTCTGTTTTTCAGACTGCATAATCTTTAACAATCTGTCTTCAAGTTCGTGGATTCTTTCTTCTCAGTTCAAAGCTACTACTGAGTCTCTTTACAAATTTTTCATTTTAGTCATTGTGCTTTTCAACTCCAGAATTTGCATTTCTTTTCTATAACTTGTCTCTTTATATTAATCTTTTTTTAAAAAAGTTTTTATTTAAATTCCAGTTAGTTAACATTCAGTATAATATTAGTTTCAGCTGTGCAGTATAGTGATTCAACACCCAGTACACATCACAACAAGTGCTCTCCTTAATTTCTGGCTCTTAATTGATATTTTCTAGTTTGTGAGACACTGTAATCATATCTTCCTTTTGTTCCTTAAAAATGGTTTCCTTTAGTTCTTTGAGCACGTTTACGATAGCTACTTTGAAGGTTTTGTGTGACCAGTCCAATATCCAGGTGCTCTCAAAAGTGGTCTGTGTTGCCTGCTTTTTGTTCCCCTTTTTTGTGGATTACATACCTGGTTTTTTGCATGCCAAGTATTTTTTTGTGATTGTTGTTCAAAATGGACATTTTATATTGTAGTAACTTCTGGATAATTATTCCCGCCTCTTCCTGGGGCTTGTTGTCAATGTTTGCTTGTTTGTTTAGTGACCTGGCTAGACTGGTTCAAATAAAATCTTTTTCCCTCACAGCATGTGGCCTCAGAAGTGCTCCTCAGAGGGCACAGCCTTGAGCATGCAATCCGTCTCCTCGACCACCAGGGATGACTGTGGTTTTAGTCGTGTTCTCTTTAGCCGTCACTTTGCCAGCTCTCTTCATTAAGTTACCTGACTCTAAGGGTATCACACACAGCCATTAGCTTCCACTAACTTCTGGCTGATTGCTTTACTGTTTTTAATTAAATACTCTTGGGCAGAAAACGTTCCACAGATGGACTTGAATCATGTCGGGCCCCTTTGCAGAGTCAAGATATTGCTAGCCTCTACATTTTGCCCTGACCGCGGAAGACTCTTCTTGGCTGTATATTCCCTTCGTTTCCTGTTAAACCTTTAGCTGATGCACTGTTTTGTTATTACCAGTATCACAGAGCTTCCAGCCTCCTCTTAACTGCTCACCATCAGGATTTCCATTGTCTCGTATATCACCATTAGGTATGAACTTCACAGGCTCTGTTCTAAAAAAATCAGTCCCCGTAGGGAAAGGTGAAGAGCTCTTTGTGAACAAAGCCTGCTTTCCCCCTCTGGGCTGAATCTCTGTATAGCTGTACTGGAGCTGGGGGTGGGAATGGCAATCAGCTTCTCTTAGAAAGACTCCTAATCTGTGAGTGGAGATCTGGGTAGGGATGGTAGTAGCCCACTCTCTTCTGAGCTTGTCCCTTCTCCCGTGGAGCTCTACTTTGCCTGAGCGAGCTAGGGTAGGGCATTCAGGACCCGGTATTCTCCGCCTGCCACGTCTGGGGTAGAGCTTCCCTATGCGTAGAGAAGGAGTGGAAGTTGCAGTCCTTTCAGCTATTCCTGCATGGAACAGAGCTTCTGCGACACGGAGCCAGAGGAGATGTGAGTTGCCAACCTCCTGGGGGACACTGTTGCCTTAGACTTGTGGCTGGAGAATCAAGTGTCCAGGGTTCTTGGGAACATTTGCCCAGAGTGAAGCTTCTACTGAACTAAGGTGGCAGGAAAAGAGAAGAGGAGTTATAGGGGCAGGTCCTGGATCAAATCAAACAGACTCTCACTGTTTTTGGTATTGTTTCTTTTTTTTTTTTTTTTTTTTTTGATTTTTTAAAATGTTTATTTGTTTTTGAGAGAGAGACAGAGTGCGAGCAGGGGAGGGACAGAGAGAGAGGGAGACACAGAATCCGAAGCAGGCTCCAGGCTCCAAGCTGTCAGCACAGAGCCCGACGTGGGGCTCGAACCCATGAGCAGTGAGATCATGACCTGAGCCGAAGTTGGATGCTTAACCGACTGAGCCACCCAGGCACCCCGGACTCTTCCTGTTCTTAATGAGACTTGGTTTTTTTGTTTTTTTTTTTTAATATGTGCTTCTCCATTTGCTGTATACCCTTAGGACAATTTCTGGAGACTTTAAGCCATTACTTTTTCTAAAATTTAGTTTTCTATATATACAGAGAGTGTGTGAATGGGGGAGTAGGGCAGAGGACGGGAGAGAGAGAGAAAATCTTAAGCAGGCTCCATATGGGGCTTGAACCCATGACCCTGGGATCATGACCTGAGCTGAAATCAAGAGTCAGTTGCTTAACCCACTGAGCCACGCAGGTGTCTCAGAAGCCATTACTTTTTAAAGTTTTCACCAGTTAAATGTGTTTCACTGGGGAACGAGTCTGCCACACTGCTCATACGGCCATTCTCAAAGTCCCACCTCAGTATTTGATATATTTTACCTGAGCATTTCATCTTATATGTTACAGCAATTATTTTAAGACTTTATATGACACACACAAAAAAAGAAAATTTAGATGAAAGTAAAGAGGCGAGATTTGAAATACATGAGGAGAGGACATCAAACTGATATGATGCTGTTAGTACAACTGAATACTAGTCTCACCACCCTGAGCTTCTTAGCGTTCTAAGGTTGTTGTTAATATCTATCATTGATTCGATGGCAAGAATGTATCAGGTGATTTTCATACATTAGGTTTTACTTATTTTTTTTAAATTATTATTTTTAACAATTATTTATTTTTGAGACAGAGAGAGACAGAGCATGAATGGGGGAGGAGCAGAGAGAGAGGGAGACACAGAATCAGAAGCAGGCTCCAGGCTCTGAGCCATCAGCCCAGAGCCCGACGTGGGGCTCGAACTCACGGACCGCGAGATCGTGACCTGAGCCGAAGTCGGACGCTTAACTGACTGAGCCACCCAGGCGCCCCTATACATTAGGTTTTAAACATGCATATGAGGTCTACCATGGTAAGTGGTATAATTTTTGACTTATGAGAAAATGGATCCTCAAGTTCACAGAGAGAGAAAGCAGAGAAGAGGGACTGATTAGAATTCAGGTCTGTTTGGGTGTAAGTCTGTATTTTTTATGCTCTCTAAAAAAAGAAACGTTTAAATTCACCTGGATGACTAGTCTTCAGAAATTAAATTCTATGAGAATTACAGTAATATTAAGTAGGCACCACTGATGAAACATTTGATATGAATTTTTCTTTCCTTTTCTTTCTTTCTTCCTCCCTTCCTCTTTCTCTCTCTTTCTGCAATTTGTTCTCTCTCTTTCACCTGCTAATTTGTTGAAGGTATATCACAATTTACTTCCACAATTTGTTAACTCTTCAGTTGGTTTTGAGTAGTTTGCTGGATTTCTTAATCCAGGAGAATTTGTTGATTTATCAATGTAATTATTAGCCATGGATACTCACTACGCAGTGACTATATCCAATGCAAAATATGTGAGTTGTTTCTAAAACACATATATTTATTTTGACTCAGTAAGTATTGTTCAGCACATTTCTGTTTTCAGCTTAGCACTGTTTGATTCTGAAACATTAATATTTTTTTTCTAAATATTCTGAAATGGCGAATTGAGTTGGAAATTCAGATAAGGACAACTATCTATTCTGCGTTAGGCTGTTGGTAAGATTTCAAAGAGTACTGAAATAGCACACCAAAATGAGGTGACTTTACATCATACCACATATCAGACACTTTGTATAATAAACTGAGAAAAACTCATGTGTCAATTTCAGATATATACAATAACAGTTTTGTCTCCATACACCCGCGACAGAAAAGTTATTCTTGCTCCGATTGATTAGGTTCTGAATCAACATGATTTTCTCAGTTTCATGGCACTGTGATATAAAACAGGCTACATGATTAAAAGGACTGACCTACCAGATTACTATGAAGCAACGGAAAGAGAAAATCATACGATTTAGCTGCCGACTGAATAGATATTTGGATAGTTTCTTAGCTACGTTACGTAACGGAAGCACATCCGTCCTACTGGGACGGGTATGTCCACGCTGTCACTGCATTGATGTGTCACACGGGCACACGAGCCATGTCGCTCTCCGTTTAGTGTTTTTGTTTAGGTTACCTTCCAGAAGATCATCCTCATCGATGCCCTTGACAATCTTGGATTTGTAGTCTCGGAAAAACATGTACTTTAGCAGTCTTCTCAGTTTTTTCTATTAAAAATATGAAATGAGTAAGAAACCTTACACATACATTCAGTTTACAGGTAACAGACCACTACGATAACTAAATCTAATAAACTTGTGTCCAGGATCATTGGGGAAAACACAGCAGTCCTCAGCATACTACTGTGAAATAAAAGGTGTCATCATATTAAATATAAAAGCGAAAACAGCTCAAACACAAGTGTTTTTAAAAGTACTCTTTATTTGCAAGTATCTAAATGCTCTAGAATTGCAATCATTGGGGTTTTTGGTTTTGGTTTTTTTTTTTTTTTGGTCTTATACAAAGTTTCAAATTCTTCCTGAAGACTGTGATAAATATCACATGCTCCATATTAAGCTAACTATTCTGACTTGACGAAATTTTGTACACATTGAAGACCAAATTTTATTTTTTGAAGTGATTTATAAACATCTAGACAAGGATTTTGTAACAGTTGCTTTAAAATGCCAAGCAACGTTCCTTTTTATTGCTTTCTCTTCTCTGGAGATCTTTTTGTTTTTGTTGTGTTTTTTTTTTTTTAACTGAGAAGAGTTGGTTTATGTTTTATATTTCTGGACGACTTTCTATAATCTGAGAAACATATTTTAACGAGACTTGAAGCTGACGAATGATAGTTGCGTCTTGATTTTTTTCTTTAGGTTTATTAAAAGACCGTAATACTGCTTCCCTTTAAAAGTAACTGATAATACTTTGTAATCTGCTGTGTGCTTACCCTTAGAATTTAATATTCTAAGGGCTCCTGAACTTCAGGTTTAAGATTCCTAATTATGGCTGAACCACAGTACATTTTACACAAGCTCTTTTTACACGCATTTTATTTGATATTTGCAACAACCCTGAAACACGGACAAACATAATCATCTCCTTTTTACATACAGGGAAATTGAACTTAAAAACAGTCTTACAACTAGAGCTTAGCAGGGCCAGAAGTAGAACGTAACCTTTGAACCTGTTCCTTTGTTTATGATTTTAAGTAAAGTACCTACCTTACAGGACCACTGTGAGGAATAAATGGCAGTATGAGTGAAGGTGCCAGGTACAATACAGTACGCAGTCAATAAATAAAGCTTGAAAATAAACCAGAATTACCAAGAGAAAAACCATGCACCTATATATGGGTCTTCTGCTACCCTTCCTTTCTCTTTGCTTCTCTGTACTCAATACTTTAGATTTAACTTTGTCTTACAGTACACCTATGTAAACTACTTTAATTCGGTCTGGAACATGTCAGCATATAAATACAATTATTATTTTGCAGAGGAAGATGAGAATTCTGGCAGCTATCATATTACAGCTATGTTTGCAGTTGATGAAAGCTTTCTGGTTAAGAGTCCTTCTGGAAGTCGAGAAGCGTTGTCAATTAGTGTATGTTCCTGTGGTTTCAGTATGATTTTAAATTTTGACTTTCCCAAAAGGCAGGAAAGAGCGTCAAGGGGGACTGTGTTTTTTTGTGCGATCCGATTCTTTAACCTCTGCCATGAAAAAGGGAAAGGTGGTTGGACATAGTCTGTCACGTATTAATGCTAACTGCACTGTTTCCCCGCTGCCTTCCCGAGGGACCTTGGCTCCACACCCTCATTTCTGCCAAAAGTGTCTATTCCTCCTTGGTCCTCCGAGGATAATGAAGCCGCCAAAACTGGCATATTTGTGCTCTTTCCCATCTCTCTGAATTCTTCCTTCCTACCCACTTCCGGAGCCATCATGCTCATCACATTTTGCCTTGATTATTGAACCAGCATCTTGGCCAGTTCCTTTGCGTTTGATCCATTCTGCATGCAACTGCACGAGTCCCACCCCACGCAGAGACTTCCCCTTCAGCATATCCCACAGCCTCTCATCGAAGCACACAACTTCAAAATTCTGCTCCTTCAACCAAATCACACATGTTTCCTACACCGGATTACAGCTTCTTGATAGTGGAGACATTTCTTTTCTCTTCCTTTATATTCCTCATACCATCAAAGAGTTAATGAAGTAAGAATTTATAAGATTTAATAGTAGACTGGCCAAGGTGCGGTTTCTAGATCTCTGGATCTCACTGTATGAGGAAGAGAAAAATACATGATCTAAGTTCAGTCAACCTTCAGTCAAGCAGAATTAAAAGGTTTCACAGGTATAAAGTAGTTGGATATTGGAAAGGATGGTAACAAGGTTATCCAAAAGGTTGGACGGGATGTCTTCTGATAAGAAACAGAGCCACAAGGATATCAAAAATGGTGGAAGAGGAATGGGTATGTGTACCGAAGAGGCCGGCGGAAAAACAATGGAGCAATCAGATGGACCATCAGAAACTAAACGCGGCTGGCTCATTCGGGATAGCAGCTGCCATGACAGATGGTGGCTATTCAGCTAGCTTTTGTACATGTAACTTTCAGATGACACTTTTATTAAAAACATGTAAAATTTTTAAAATATTTTCAACTAGCTGCTCATGGAAGATAGTTATAGACTGGTAAACACCAGCCTAAATATTTTATTTAATACCAGGGTTCAAAGAGTAAGAAAGGTAGATCTTTAACCATGAAAGAAAAGTCTAGCCACTATTATGTTTATGCTACTGAAATACTCATTTTGATTTAGTTTTCCCCAAATAAACCTTGAAACAAACTCTGGGAAAGCCTGTAATCCTGTGTAAAATTAGAAAGAAAAAAGATGCCACTTAGTTCTACCCCACTTATTAGAACAAAGCACACAAATGATACGCAGTGAATATGATGTAGTAATGAAAATGTCTAAATATATACGTAAGCATAAGTGAGAATTCGTTGCTAGCATAGTTTTGCATAAGTGCCTGACCCACGAAAACAAATACCAAGTTTCTTGTACTAAACCATTTTGTTGTGTAAACTACGAAGACTAAAACATCAGTTTAATAGTTGTACTCCAATGTGAAAGCTATATAACAAGGACACGGTTCCCAATATGTGTGAATTAACAGACCAAACATGGCCTGTTAATACAATGAAATTATTTTATATTACCTTATCTTTGCGCATCAAAAACAGAAGGTCTTCGGCAGAGATTACCCTGGCTCCCCGAAGCTGAGAAACTTCAGCAGCTTGCTGTAACTAACAACAAAGAAAATTGAGGATTTTTTTTCTCAATAATCTAAATTAAACATACTACGGTCATGACGTCTCAAGGGAGATAAATATACTAAGAGTTAAAGACCTTTGGGAATAATCCGGCAATCACATTACTGCTTTTAAAAGCAAAATGTCTTATGTTTTGAAGTAAAAAAAACACAATTAAATTAACTTATAAGCCCACCTGTAACTGATACAATAAACAGAAATCCTTGATTTCTTTCATGCAAAAGAAAAATCATGTGCAGCTTCCAGAAATGCATTAATGCACCTGAAAATAATTTTATGAAATTTTATCCTCATATCCATGTGAGCAATGGTTTCACTCAGTATCACTAGTTGAATAAGTATATTATTAATCTGAGCTCCCATGCTGGTATGATTTGAAATAGGCCCATTCAGAACTTTAAAAGATCAACAAAAACAGTAGCTGTTTCTAATATCCAAAGGAAAAAAAATAGTTTTAGTTTTGGCAAGTCTTCAGTGGGCAAAGGATTCAGTCTATAAATCATAATACTGGATTGCATTAATTTCTTTCCACACTAATCACATGCACACAAAAAGTTAACTGTATCTGGAATGCACAACACAAAACATACTGCATGAAAAGTTAGATTCCCCCTGCAATGTTCATCTGGGCCCTTATATCTACAAAGTTGAGAGTTTTCTGGAATTCAGAAGTCCTAGAAACACAATCTTACTTGAAAATGACCTGGAAAATAAAAGAATGTGAAAAATGATAGTTCTATTTTCTGGCACAGGCAAAATCGGTTTCGTATTTTGATTAGTTGGAAGGAACATAAAATATGTCCAGATGAAAAAAATAAAGATACTGGAGAAAACACTACAAATATGTGCCTGTAACTTCTTCCAAATTTGATCAAACCGTAGTGACTGCACCACAGCATCTCTATCCAATATTATAAAAATATTTACACAAAAAAGCTGTTCCTAAATGCATTCTTCTTTGAAAGGAATACATCTAACATATCCCTGAGAACTAATCTTTCAAAAGTGACACACTGTTATCTTAACAATTATAAGGAATCAAATAGTGCATTTGTACTAAAGAAATTCTGCTTGAATGTTCAAGCGATTTTGCTAAGTAAGCTTCAAACCTTGTCTAAATACACAGACTACAAAATAGACTATAAACTCCCTATGTGTCAGCCTCACCACTGAATTTCCTGGATACTGGTGGTTGGTATATAAACATAATTCTACCTAAATATAGAAATTTAAATTTAACTGTGAACCATTTAAAAAGAAATCTTAGGGGAAAGGTTTTAAAAAGATGATGTATCTACCCAGAAAGAAACTACAAGTTTTCAGCAGGAAAAATCTGAACATATTTTTCTAAAAACTGCAAGAGTGTCAGAGAGATACGTGTACACGTTTGTTTTTTTTTTTCCCAAATAAAAACATTTCTACCATAGTATAAAATACACACAATCAATGTGGAGAAGAATATGGGCTCAGTATCCATTTAAATGTCTGGACACAGAGAACATACACTGAACCAGGAGGCAGCACTGACAAGTAACTTTGTATTTTCTTAAATGAAGGATGGGGATGGTTTGACAGCTGCAAAGTACTATACAGAACAGAAGGAATTTCACTGATGTTAAGAAAGGATCAGGATAAGTATATATCCCTAAACTCCCTAAAGAGTTTCCCCAATTAATTGTTTACCCACATTACATATAAATAAATAATCCGTATTTATTATCCTCTCCAAAATGTCAGTTTATTAACCAGGAAAAAAGAGACAGTGGAAAATAAAGACGTAATTGAGTTAAGACATTTTAAAACACCTTTGAAAGCCAGGACACAACTACTGTAGGGACCTCCAGGAATATACGTCATGGTATGTTGTCATAATTAGCAGGAAACCTGAACTCTATTTTTTGTCTATCAGATGCACCAATTTCCTTCACCTAAACTTGTACCTTACTAGCCCTGGCACTGCTAGAATTCTCTAGAATGCTATGGGCTTTCATGAACTGGTCCTTGAGACCAGAAGTTACTGCTGTGTTACTTCACTAAGCCTGTCTGTCCTGATGTGCCCCATGCTCCAAAATTACCTCTCCCAAACTCTGACCTCTTCTCTACCAAGTGAGGAGAGCTATCGCATTAGCTAATTACGGCGATCACACTAAAGTGTGGATTACCCATTGGCTTCCTTCTAGAAATTTTTGTTCATGCCTATCAGAAAGAGTAAAGAAACTCTTCTTTAACAATGTAAAGCTTAAGGGGCGCCTGGGTGGCTTAGTCTGTTTTAAGAGTCCTGCTTCAGCTCAGGTCATGATCACACGCTTCATGGGTTCTAGCCCCGTGTCAGGTTCCGTGCTGACAGCTCAGAGCCTGGAGCCTGCTTCAGATTCTGTGTCCCCCTCCCTCTCTGCCCCTCCTCTGCTTGTGCTCAGTCTCTCTCTCTCAAAAATAAACATTTTAAAAACAAAAAACAAAAACAATATAAAGCTTAAAAAACAGGATAGCAGCTGGCCAGGCCAGTTTCATAGAATGCTGAGCTCAGAATTGGTACATTTAATGTGAAAGCCCTTCACTGAGCCAGGAAACCAAAATAAAAAAAATAATTCTAATAACTTCAGTGTTACAAAAATTGATTCTACATTCTAAGAAATCTCAGTTTCTTAATCTGTGAAACTATATCAAAGTTGTACGTCATTATTTACTGTTGCATGTTAAATATTTCTGGCAGTAATTTGAATCACTTGAATAGTACACTTCACACTTTTTTATTATAATGAAAGTAGCATACATTTAATTGTGATATAAACTATGCAAGAAATAACAGAGCAGATAAGTAGTTTAAGAGCAATCACTGGTAGAATGAGTATACAACTTAATCTTCTTAACCATATGGATAAAGGTATGGTTATACTAACCATAAGAGATTTATTTGGAACTTAATAAAATATTGTGCTACAAGACATTATTATTTTGGCACAAGAACAACTCATTTACAGCATTTTTTTTTCCTGATAAATATTATTTGTTCTTCAAGGTAAACTAAAAATAATATTATACTTGTAAGGACTTGTTTAAAAGACCAAACTTCCTTTTGCATATGAACACTCATCATGCTTGACACTTTCTTTGTTAAACTTTACATTTCATCTTAAATGCCTCATCTTTGATCCCTCGAACAAATCTCTTCTCAATTTCTCATTGCAGTCAATGACACTAACATTAAGACTCACTGTATTTTTCTTCCTCTGCTACATTTTCACTAACCTCTGTCGGTTTTGTTTTGTTTTAATCTGCTCAGGTTCTCCAATCTGCTCTCTACTGCCACAGTACTTGTCCTAATCCAGGAAATTGCAACATCTCCAAATTGTGATGCAATCTAGATTTAAGTGCTAAAATGATCTTGCTCAAATATGATGTCCATAATGCTCGTTCTAGGATCTATGAGACTTCACTATTATCTAACTTTAATGTGCCTTACAGCCTGACTCACAGATTTCTCTATACATTCATTCCCATCATATTTCTTGTGGGTTTTTTTTTTAAATATTACTCTACATTTAAATTCCAGTAATTTCAATTCTATTTTCACACTTTTGTGCATCTATAATTGTTAATTTTACGTGTCAACTTGTTTGGGCCACAAGGTGATCAGACCTTCGGTCAAAGATTATTCTGGGTGTGGCTGTAAGGGTATTTCTGGATGAAATTAACATGAGAATAGATAAAATAAGTAGACTGCCCTCCCTAATGTGGGAGGACCTCAATCAATCAGCTGAAGAACTAAACAGAAAGTGATCACCTTGGGGCCCCTGGGTGGGTCAGCTGGTTAAGCTTCACGCTCAAGTCATGATTTTGGCTCAGGTCATGATCTCATGGTACATGAGTTGGAGCCCCGTGTGAGGCTCTGAGCTGACAGCATGGAGCCTGCTTGGGATTCTCTCTCTCCCTGTCTCTCTGCCCCTCCCCCGTACTCTATCTCTCTCTCTTTCTCAAAATAAATAAACTTAAAAAAAAAAAAGAACATGATCACCTCACACCTGTTAGAATGGTTAAAGTCAACAACACAAGAAACAAAAGGTGTTGGCCAGAATGTGGGGAAAGGGGAACCCTCTTAACACCATTGGTGGGAATGCAAACTGGTGCAACCACTTTGGAACGGAGGTTCCTCCCGTATGGAGGTTTCTCAGAAAGTTAAAAAAAGAACCACTCTATGACCCAGCAATTGCACTAGTATTGACCCAAATAATCCAAAAATACTATTTCAAAGAGATCCATGCACCCTGATGTTTAAAACAGCATTATCTACAATAGCCAAATTATGGAAACAGTGCAAGTGTCCATCAACTGATGAGTGGATAAAGAACATGTGGTATACATAAACAATGGAATATTACTCAGCCATCAAAAAGAATGAAATCTTGCCAACTGCAATGACATGGATGGTGCTAAAGAGTATTATGCTAAGCAAAATAAGTCAGAGAAAGACAAATACCATATGATTTCACTTGTATGCAGAACTTTAAGAAACAAAACAAATAAGCAAAAGGGAAAAAAAAAGAGAGAGAGGCAAACCAAGAGACAGACTCTTAACTATAGAGAACAACTGATGGTTACCAGAGGGGAGGTGGGTGGAGGGATGGGAGAAGTAGGTGATGGGTATTTAGGAGTGTACTTGCTGTGATGAGCGCTGGGTGATACGGAATTGTTCAATCACCATTTTGTACACATGAGATTAATTATTACACTGTATGTTAACTAACTAACTGTAATTTAAGCAAAAACTTAAAAAAAAGAACATAAAGACCAAAGAAAGGGAATGGAACACCTTCTGCCTACCTTGAAATGAGACACTGGTCTTTTTGAGCCTTCTGACTCAGACTAAAACATCCCGTTTCTCAGGCCTTTGGATTCAGGCTGGAAATGCATCTCACCTCTCCTGGGTCTCCAACTTGCCAACCACAGCACTTGGGACTTTTCAGTCTACATAATCATGGGGGCCAAGTCTTTCCTTTACCTATCGATCTGTCTATCTACCCACCCACCTACCTACCTACTTACCTATCCTCACACACACAAATACACACACAAAGACATACATGGTTGGTTCTGTTTTTCTGGAGAACCGTAATATAGAACTATATACTCAAATTATCAGAAATTCTTGTATTCTTTTTGAGAAACAGATTCTTTACGGGATGCAACACTTTCTTCTTTGAAATACAGGCTTTAAGGGGCGCCTGGGTGGCTTAGTTGGTTAAGCGTCCAACTTCGGCTCAGGTCAGGATCTTGCGGTTCACGGGTTTGAGCCCCGCGTTGGGCTCTGTGCCGACAGCTCAGAGCCTCGAGCCTGCTTCGGATTCTGTGTCGCCCTCTCTCTCTGCCCCTCCCCTGCTCACGCTCTGTCTCTCTCTCTCAAAAATAAACAAACATTAAAAACAATAAAAAAATAAAATATAGGTTTCAAAATAATTTTCTCAAAGAAAAAAGTTCTATGATTATCTTCATACAGTAGTGTTCATTACCTAACCTAGGCATGAAACTTACATGCTCAGTTTATAATATCTTAATTATACTTGTCAACAAGTTTCTTCTTTATTTTCCTCAGCCAGTTACTTAACACTCTCACTTCCCAACTACATTTTGAATAACATCTCTAGGTCCAGGTCCACCAATCCCCAAGAGACAGTTTATAAAGGTTTGTTAAATGTTGGCAATCCATTTCCCCTTGACAATTGTCAGTTTTCTCGTGTATGATATAAATGAATCGGGCTAGATGAAGTCAATAACATTTGTCTGGGACCCATATAAATTCAGCAGAAATATTTCTCTAAAGTTCCAAAGGTTTCAAAAGTATCACAAAATTAATTTCACAATTATTAACATCCTGAAAGTATTCCATTTTAACCACACTTCTCTTGTACCTCTTTCCTTTGGGTTTTGACTAAATCCCTGGATCTTACCTTTTTGAGAATACTTAGTAAAAAAATAAATAGTAAAAGGCAAGAGCTGTTGAAAGCTATGTTATGAGAAGCTACATTATAAAAAGCTAGGTTGTCCCCCCTAAGATTTGTCAGTCTTTCTATCCATTGGTGTATCACTATTTACTAGGCCAGATTCTAGGTCCAATGATGAAAGGACAGCTCTACTTACAACCTCAAAGATCCTCTCTGAAACTCTATGTTGTGACTGAAGGAACTAGAAGTTGGGAAATCTGGATTCCAGGTCCAGCTCTACTACTATGTAATTATGTAAGATCAGATATATCACACAACTTCCCTAGATCTGTATGTGTATGTGTGTGTGTATTTAAATATATATATATATATATATATATATATATATTTACATTTGAAATGGGTAAATAATGATTTTAACGACTATTAAGAGAGTTAATAATCTTAGGAACAATAGCTCCCATTTATTGAGTACCCAATTTGTACCAAGTACTGTGCTGTGTTGTAAGTATGTAATTTAATTCAAGTTTTTAAAAATTTTAAGTTAAAATGTATGTAACATTAAATGTCAAATAATACTCTAAGTTTTATAATGACAGGCAGGAATACCTTATCATATTTCTTTGCAGTCTGTAATTCTACTTCAAAAGGCAACTACTTTCAACTTGTCTAGCTTGTTCTCCTGTTATTCACCTCCATATCTGAAGTAAACTTACAACGCTTGTTTTTATTTTCAGCTTTAAATACTATCAACTCTTACTTACAGAAGATAAAGACTGAGTGTTCTCAGATGCCTCGTATTTAGCTATCTCCTTCCCCTGCCTTGATCTTATCTATAAGATACAATTTAAAAAAAAATTAATACCAAATGTTTATACTTTTATGGCTGTGTAAACACTGTTACAGCTTGGCTACTATGAGCAAATTTCTTTTTACAATTTAAAAAAATATTTTTCTTGGGGCGCCTGGGTGGCTCAGTCGGTTAAGCGTCCGACTTCAGCTCAGGTCACGATCTCGCGGTCTGTGAGTTCGAGCCCCTCGTCGGGCTCTGGGCTCATGGCTCAGAGCCTGGAGCCTGCTTCCGATTCTGTGTCTCCCTCTCTCTCTGCCCCTCCCCCATTCATGCTCTGTCTCTCTCTGTCTCAAAAATAAATAAACGTTAAAAAAAAAATTAAAAAAAAATATTTTTCTTGTCGTTAATCATTTCCTTGGTTTGTTTCCTTGCTTATTGTGTTGTGAACCGAACACTGTTTCATCACAAACTCCTTGAAAGATTCGAACCATTTAAGGATTTCTTTCAAATTCATTGTTTTGTTTTCCCTCAGAGACACCTCACCTGGTGTCCTCCAACTCTTCATTCCTTTTGGATTCCTATTTTCTTGATCCTATTTCTTGCTCTTTCTTAGCTTACTTCATTATTTTGGTAGATTTCTTTTGTTCTTGAGCATAGACATAATAGCTGCTTTAAAAACCCCATTTGCTAATATCAACCTCTGGTATTTTGGAGTCAGTCTTCATTTTGTCTGCTCTCTGGGATGTGGTCATGTGTTCCTGTCCCTTCATATGTTAAGGAATCTTGGTTTTGTCTGAGATATTGTGAATTGTATCTTATAAGGACTCTGGATTTGGTTATGTTCCTCTGAAGAACAGTGATTTTTATTTTTTTAAACAGGCAGAATAAAAACTAGAACACTAGAATGGACTCAAACAAACTACAACACTTACCATCCTCCCCCAGTGGTGGGGCTATAGCTACAAGATACCTCTGGCTATTTCTTGAGAATAGGTATAAGGGAAATAAAATTTTAAAGATCCAGTATTTCTAAAATTCATTTAAGCCACCCTCATATTCAGTTAGTAAACTGACTGCGTATGGAATTTCAGATTAAAAATCATTTCCTTTAGAATTGTAAAGGCATCGCTCCACTGTCTTCTAGCTTAAAATATTGCTGTTGAGAAGTGAGGCTTTTTTCTTTTTTTATTAAGCCTTTATGTGACTTTTTCCACCACCCCTGAAAAACTCTTAGTATTGTTCTTTTCAAACCTGAAATTATGAAATTTCATGGTGCTGTGCCTTGGTGAGGTTCTTTCTTCATAGATTTTCTTGGTATTCACTGGGATACTATAATTCATGTTTCTGTTCTTCATATCTGGCAAATTTACTTGCCACTATGAAATCACTCTAAAAATTTCTTTCCTTCTGTTTTCTGGGTTCTTTCTAGAATGTCTATTGACTGAATGCTGGTAGTCTTTGGGCCTAGGATCTCCAATACCAAAGTTTGTTTTATTCAACCCCTCTAGAGAGTAAATCTACACTATTTTGCCAAATGGCAAAAGGATAGTTGACTGCCTATATGGGATAGGGACTGGGACAAAATTGTTTTCTTTACTTTCTACCAATTCTCCTGTTTTTCATCCACCCAAGACTCTTTTCTTCAGAGGCACCTTCAATCCAGATCTTTTCCAGGTTCCAAGGTTTCACGTTTCTCAGCTCTTCTAAACTTTTGGCATTTCTATCCATCTTTAAATTTCCGTAATTTTTTTTGACACATTTCATCTGTTATTTAATATTCTCCCATTTTGTCTTTGTAGGTTTATGCCCCTTTAATTATTTTGCTGTCCTTTCATGTGGTTTCAGAAGAACTGGAGATAAATACATGTATCACCCATGTTTAAGCAGAAACTGATATTCTTTTTTTAATGTTAACATTTATTGAATATACTATCCTATGCTTCTTGTCTTCTATAACCCTCACGAAAAACCTATGAGAGATGTCCAGGTACGCAAACCTGGTACTAAATAATAAATGCTTAATATCAAGCCATTCATTTTTCTAAGGCTAATTTCTTATTCAGAATACAGGAAGGTATGATCATTAACTCAAACCTTACGTTGCATAGAAAGTCTAACCCACAAAAACATTTATTTGCCTTTCAAAACATTTTCATTGCTGGCAATGAAATGGTTGCCAAAATAAAAATGGTTTGGATCAAAACATCCAAGCCGTTGCTTCATGCAGACACAGCTTAAGGACTGAGCACTAAGCAAGTGTTTGAAAGGAAATGGATTTGTAACTAAATACAGTTAACATTCAGGATACTATAAATGTAAGATACATGACTTCGTATTTTCCTATCACATGATCTCCTTATTCTTTGTTGGTGACTGGTCTTCCACTGTCTTAGACATCTGAAATATAAACAAGTATATAAATTGATAAAAGATGTGCCTAACTCTTTGAGAGTTTCATTTTAACTCTTCTTTTTAGAATAGTAAGTCAAACACAGTTAAGTCAAGTTTTAAAAAATATGATAAAGCTATAATTATCAGTATCTCATGACTCAAAGAATTTGTTTTTATTTATATACATATTTTAAAGAATTACCAAGCCACAATCAATATAAACCTGCAAAGTTTAAAAATGTCCAATAAACAATCGCTGCTTTTGTTGTATAAGAACAGCAAACTGGACAAGGAACTAATTCTTTGGTTACTCCTATTTAAATATGAAATGAGAAGAACAACAACCATTTCAAAGTTTTAAACTATTTTGCGTAGAAGTTATTCATAAGTAACTTTCAAGTCTAAACACATTTAGCTTTGCAAGTAAGCAAAAGGATATGTTGGAAATTTTTTTAAGTTGAAATTAAAGTAATAAACTAGATTATAACTTACATAGTATACTATTCTGTATTACACCCTATCTACCATATTAAACTGGATTATAGTTTAAATATTATTCTATTAGCTAACTGTAGTTACTATTATTTAAAATTTAACTATTTACTATTTAATTATTAAACCTAAAATACTGTGTAACTACTTAAGCTAAAATACATTAAAATTGTAGAAAGACGGTAGGTCTTGATTTGCTCAACATTCTACATGGCTATCATTCAGTTAGTCAATAACTGAAAATGATATACTTTAAAGGTCTAAGGGTGTACATTTCATTTGCATTTCTAAAAATTTTGGTGGCTTACAAAATATATACTTTTCTTTTTATATAAACTTTTTTTAATGTTTATTTTTGAGAGAGAGAGAGAGAGAGAGAGAGAGAGAGAGAGAGAGAGGCAGAGCATGAGTAGAGGAGGGGCAGAAAGAGAGGGAGACACAGAATCCAAAGCAGGCTCCAGGCTCTGAGCTGTCAGCACAGAGCCTGACGCAGGGCTCGAACTCACGAACTGCGAGATCATGGCCTGAGCCAAAATTGGACACTCAACCAACTGAGTCACCCAAGCGCCCCCCAAAATGTATACTTTTCTTGACTACAAATAATAATGACTCTTTTTTTTCCTCTGCTTATTTCATGGCATCTCTGTGCCTACCTCTGTAATTCCTACTTTTCTAAAGAGGCATCCACTCAAAGAGTTGTGGCCATTAGTTATTTCTCCAGAGGACAATACTCTAACAGGTAAAAGACTGAGTTCATTACATTTCTTCAGAACTCTGCCTAATTTTTCACATGATAGCCTGCTTTCATTTTACCCCAGAATTTTAGGAATAAACATAAGCCTTGTACTAAATCTTCATGCTTAGATCAGGGTATTAAAAGCACTGAATTACAACAGACCACACATAGACCAATTTAATGACTGGAAAAATTACCAAATGGGAAGAATAAAGTAATCCTAAAGAATAATCATGAAGAATGAGGAAAACTGATTTCTAATTTTTATCTCTATTACTATCATCCTTGTTTTGGCAAAAGCAATTTTATAATTTGGTCCTTTTGTTGAGAAAATAAATGGAGAAAGGTGCCTGGGCGGCTCAGTTGGTTAAGCATCCAATTTAGGCTCAAGTCGTGATCTCACAGTTCACGAGTTCGAGCCCTGTGTCAGACTCTGTGCTGACAGCTCAGAGCCTGGAGCCTGCTTCAGATTCTGTGTGTGTCTCTCTCTCTGCCCTTCCCCCACATGAGTGCGCGCTCTCTCTCAAAAATAAATAGACATTAAAAAAAAAAAAAGAAAGAAAATAAATAGAGAAAGTGCCAGCTTTAGACTTGAGAGTTACAGATTCTGGTGCTGGTTCCCTCAAAACCCGATTGCTGCAGGAGGAGAGCAAGGGTCTGCTATGAAACTCCATGGTGTGGTTTCCTCGGTCAGTACCGTGTATCTTGTTTCTGAGCATTTATGATTACCTCCATTTTATGGTCTAACTCAGCATATTATCTCCGCATGGAGCCCTCTACACACTGATTTCACAGTTGAATCAAGAAGCTTTAAAAAAATCATTACTTTAAAAAAGTTTCCCAAACCATCTTGTTTTCTCTTTCATAAAATTAAAATAAATGCCTATGGATTGAGGTTTATGTGAGGTGTTGTCATGCAGCATACAATAAGCCCTGAATAAATGCTAGGTACATTTATTTAGAAATGAAAATTTAAATCTCAGGGTCATCGTAAAAAAGTTGATCATTTCCAGTATTCACAAAGATTAAAGGCTATTACTGGGCTACGCTTAGCACTAATGACTTATTTTACCATAAACAAACTTAGGATGTACATAATTAGTTTGGATATATACACATATACACACAATACATATATACACAATTTATACACATACATATATGTGTATATATACACATACATATATGTGTATATATACACATACACATATGTGTATATATACACATACACATATGTGTATATATACACATACACATGTATTTCTATGTATATAGAGGGTGTATATCTAGAATCACTTTCTTTTTTTTTTTTAAATGTTTTTATTTGTTTTTCACAAAGAGAGAGCGTGAGCAGGGGAAGGGCAGAGAGAGAGGGAGGCAGAGGATCCAAAGTGGGCTCTGTGCTGACAGCAGAGAGCCTGATGTGGAGCTTGAACTCATTGACCATGACATCATGACCTGAGCCAAAGTCAGACACTTAATGGAATGAGCCACCCAAGAGCCCCTAGAATCACTTTTTAAACAAGTTTTTAAAAAGTAACTCTCATCTAAAGTTAAGGGGAAAAAACTATATAGACTTCTTTTGATAGAGAACTCATAGCCGCTGTAGTAATTTCTCACGTCGAATCACCCCACCACGAAATATAACGCATGCCTTCGTATGCATACATTTTTGAAGCTATAGTTTTAAACAGAATAGTGGCTCTTTCTGGTCCTCAGGTTCCTCAAGTGGGAATTAAAAATAAGCTCTTTTTGGCTCTTACTTTCTGGTTCTAGTATTTAACCTTAGGTATAGTTTACTTTTGGCTCCATAATTAAATGCTTGCATCAATGAGAGAAGAAATAAAAAAGAAGAGCTCAAAGAGATGAGGTTCAGGAGGGAGTCATTTTCAAAAAAAAAAATTAAAAAAATCCACTTAGTTATACCAATGGAAATAGCAACCAATCCAATTAATTGTGTAAGTGTGGAAGGGAGTATGAGGTTGGACCATTATTTAGCATTAATGACTGATTTTACAATAATGTTCACCATCGTACACAAATCAGCAGGTGATACAGTTAATTATTCCAGTATCCTACCCAATAGTTCCAGAAACATTTGAAAGCCAAAGTCAGTTGCAAAATGGGATTAAAGCAATGCAATTACTAATGCATAAGAGAGATTGGTCTCTATCTGCTTCTAATCTGCCCTTTGCTTTTATCATATGATGAACAGAGATAATTTGTATATACTTCCCCCTCAGTCTGTCAGAGAAAGCAGCCCTTATTCAAATTTTGTATTCAAACATTGCTTGCATAGGAAAACCAATCAATGTTGTATATAGTATTTATCAAATTAGATGTAGTATATGTAAAACTAAATGAAAAGTCAGGTTTCCTGTGCTCAGAGGTCAGTCCCATATTCTACTCAAGAATTAAAAAGGCTATTAAACAGGGCCCAAGAAGCTGCTATAGTACAGATCTTGTTACAGTCACAGGTCATTGTGAAGATCAAAATGAAATAATGTGGTACAGGCACTTGGAGGACTCAAATGCACCATAAAAGCATAACACACTGCTTAGGAATGACTCATTCTTGGTTAGAAGACGAAAAATGTAATCTATATATGAAAAGGAAAAAAAAGAGTCTACTGATAATTTGGCAAGCAGAGAAAATGTTTTAGATTTGTTACTTAAACTGAAACTGGGACAGTCTTAAGAGATTCATTCACACGGGGCTAAAATGGTACAGCCATCCAACAGCACTCACACGGTCACATTCTGAGAAAGCAGGCAGGAGAGAGAAGACAGAGCCCCACGTCCTTCAAAGACCATGGGTAAGGAGCCACAGCCTCTCTGAGGTCTCCTCTAATTCAAGCACAGACCTAATCACCCCCTTTCCATTGCGCTTCTGGGAACGCTGGAGGACTTCAGTCAGCTTACCTCTTATCACTCTGTTTTGTAAAGATAATCTTTACAATCTTACGAGGGTCACAAAGACATTGCTACAGATTATCTAAAATGTCTAAAGAAGATATTTGGACTCATCTGGAGTTAGCCCAGTTAGATCCTAGCTGCGATGAATTTCTGGCCTAAAGGCAAATCAAATTGTGCCTCCAACTCTAATCAGGATTTATAGAAAACTGCAATTTTACAATTTATCTGGATGAATCTCAGCTCATGTATGTGTGTCTGACGCCTCTTTGCGGATGGCCCATATGCAATCACTGATATTTATTTGAATATATCAGATTAATCAGTCAGGGTCTTGGAGAAAAAAAGACAGCATAGTTAAACTGGGTACTTGGAGAAGAGTTTAAGCAGAAACTATGCGAGAAGATGTGGGGAGGGTCTAGGGAAACCACAAGGGACAGCGTGGTCACCTTCTGGCTCTAAGAGCAACAAGAGATCGTTATGAAACCTAGGCTTACAGGGTTAAGGGGCAGGCAGCCGCCACGTGAGCCTGGAAGCTGGAGAAGCCCACGTGCCACGGATCCAGCCAACCTCGGCTTTATGTTTATTCACCCTACTCTCAGCTCTCCTGCTGGTACTTCCCACTGACCACACTCAACAAGAAGTCAGAGGGCAAGACAGGTCTAAAGAGGTGAGCCTCCCAGGGTACAGAAATGGAGGAAGGGTGAAAAGGGAGTCTGGAGGGACAAATGTTAGATGTCCATTATCAAATGAGTCTTTAGACTTCTCGAAGATAACTTTATGAGGGGCCACTTTCCCCCTTAACTACCAGAAGTAGAATGTTTTCATCTCCTTTTAAAAATGCTTCTGTTCAGACCATTTAAAAGCAGAAATGGGTGGGAAGCGTCCGCCTCCAAATATATAATGTGATCCAGTGATGGACATTATAATTCTATATCCCAACATTTAGTTTAAGGAAGGGGAGCACCAATAATATGAGTAACAAGAAAATGAACTAGCATTTACTAAATATACTACAAGATGCCTGACATATATGACATATTTTAAAAATGGTTAGTTTTTCTAATCTTTGCAAAAATCCTACGAGTTAAGTGATATTAACATTTTATAGTTTTTTTTATAGATAAGGCAATAATAGCTCAGAGCACTGAAATGACTACGATGGGATTTGAACAAGTCTGTCAGACAATAACTCCCTGTTTCCATTGTATCCCACATAGTTAGACAGCTAACTTTTCCATTTTCCTCACGCAAACTAATATTTAGTAGTTTCCTCATATAAACTAATACTTACATATGTAAAACTCAGTAACTTGACCAATCAACATTCAGCACTTTACAGAATTTAGACAGAATGAGTAGTTTAATATAGCTTTTATGGAGTTTTAAAGTCTCTGAAAAATTTCTGTAAATATTCTTGTGTAAGCACATTTTGTTTTTTGGAGTAGAAAAAAAAAAAACCTCATATGGTCCATAACAGATCTACTCT
Source organism: Acinonyx jubatus (assembly GCF_027475565.1). Taxonomy (NCBI): domain Eukaryota; kingdom Metazoa; phylum Chordata; class Mammalia; order Carnivora; family Felidae; genus Acinonyx; species Acinonyx jubatus. The sequence continues at coordinate 107,397,751 of NC_069385.1, read as the reverse complement.
TAGACACGTAGCAATTATTTTAGAAGTCTGAACGTGCTATTAAGACTTTAATTAAATTCAAAGTTATCAGTTGGTGTTTCAGATCTCACCTTGGGTGTATGATCCTGTGCTAAATAATTACTATGTCTTATCTTCAGCTCCCCATTTCTAATATGGATGGAATGACACTTGTACTTCAGGGTTGTGCAAGGACTATGCTAAATTATAAATGCAAAGTGTCTGCCATAAGTGTCTGATAACAGATACTCAAGAAATATTCATTCCTGTTGTACCTTCACCATTTTCTGTCCCAAAGGATGTGCGTAGGAGGAGTTAATGTGAAAAGTACTAGCCCAGAGCCTGAGGAGAAATCCTTCTCTCTGCTTCCTTGTAGCAAAGGGGAATTTTCACTAACTAATTTTATTCAAGTGTCATATACTTACAGATTCTGGTGTCTCCCATTCCCATCAATATTTTATGCTCTGTATTTTTTTAAATAATTTATTTAGTGATGTACTGTCACAGTCATAGCTAGGGAAAAACTACCTAGAATTAGAAGGCAAAAACTACCAAAAATGGTTTACTTTTGTGACAATGGATAATGGTGATTCATTGGTCAATAAATGTAAGTAATTATTATAAATTCACAAGTAACCGTAGGTAAAAAACTCACTTTGCATTTTTACTTCTCCAAAGCACCTAACCTAGTATACAGTACAAGTAATTAACTGAGAATAGAAATTAAAAATAAGAAAGGATAAGTAAATTGGATGATGAATCCAGGTCTAACATCCCCAAACAGAAGTTATGGAAGACAATATGGAGGCAAAGTAGTATTTGAAGAAAAAATTGAAGAAAACTTCCCAGAACTGGAGAACGTAAGATTCCAGATGAAATGCACTAACCTGTTTAGCACAATGGATGAGAAAGGGAGTGCCAAGTCACCATTAATTCATTCACAAATATTTACTGAGAACTGGGCACCAATCTCGACGGCAGGGATACAACATTCAACAAAACAGACAAAGTCCACACTGTCGTGGAGCTTATATTTTAGGGGTCAGGAGACACATAATAAACAATAAGAAGAATGAAAAAAATAAAAGAAGTGAAGAAAGACTAAGAAGGATTAGGTGGGCTGAAGGGATACTTGTGGGTTGTTATTTTGTAAAAGTTAATCAGGGAAGTACTCATAATTAAAGTAACATCTGGGCAGAAACCAGTAGTCAGGGTGTGACCCACATGGGTATCTGGGAGAACATTCCATGCAGGCGGAATAGGAAGTGTGAAGGCTCTGCAGTGAGACCATTACTGGACATGGTAGCAGCCAAGGGAGGGTGGGATGCATGTCATGTAAACCATTCTAGATATATCATTAAGGAATTTTAGAATTCTGGGGACAAACAATCGATACTAGAAACTTACACAAATAAGGGGAAAAACAGTTCAGATGTCAAGGTTCAATAATAGAATGCCATCTCAACAACAACCTTTAACATCAGAAAGTAACAGAGAAATGGCTTCAAAATCCTGGCATAAAATAATTTCTCACCTAAAAGTTTTTGCACGTAGGCCAACTGTCAAAAATCTCTGATGGTTGAGCAAAGTAATTTAAGACAGGCAAATTATGTGAAAATTTTCCTCTGTGAACACTTACTTTCTCTTATTGATTTATGACTTTTTGTTATTTATTTATTTTTTTTGAGTATCATTAACACACAATCATGGACTCTTTTCTTAGAAAGCTAATGGACAATGCATTGCAGCAAAATAAAGGAATAAGGAAAGAGGAAGAATTTTCCTTGGTTTACTCCCTTGTAGGAAGTAGTGTAGGAATAAGCTACAGAGAAGAAAAAAAGTCCTTCCGTTGATAGGGGACAGTTTACTCACAATGGAACATTACTCTGTCATAAGGGAATGTTTTTATGGATATTCAGGAGCAGGAGACTCTGATGATAAACTTTAAATTTAAATAGAACACAAATTGTAAGTATAGTAATGATAAAAATTTTATCACAGTATAATTTTATTAACAGAAAAGACAATAAAATACCTGAAGACATTGAGTAGTTTAATCTAGATGGCAAAATCAGAAGTGATTTTTATTTTAGTTTCTATTTCAGTGTCTTTCAAATTCGCTACAATTACCTTTACCCCTTTTAAACTAATATGGTTAAACCCCTTTTAAACTAAAACCACTTTTGAACTGTTTAAACACAGTTCAAACTGTGTCTTTAGGTTTAAAAAGTAAGGGTTTAATCAGGTAAATATTTTGTCACTGAGGAGATTTATCCTGGGGCTTAAGAACTTTCTGAAATTATGTACAAAATATTGTTTGGATGCGGGGGGGGGCATCCACAGTTTTCATCAGATTCTCAAAGACAAACAGGAAAATGTTTAAAAATGTATGTGTGTGTGTGTGCGCATGATAAAAATATCCAAAAGTTATTTTCCAATTGAATTCCACTTGAATTTTACTTATGATGTGAAGAGTCTCACATTGGTCTTCCTGGGCCTGAGAGAAACTGCTAGCTGGCTTGTTCAGAGAGAGGGTATTCAAATTCATTATTCAAGCCACCACACCTCCTCCCACCAATCTAAATTCTTTCTCCTATGTCCAGGTTTTACTAGCATTAAAAACCCATGTATGACAGGTTTAAAACCAAAATGAAAGGGCCGAACGTATAATACCCACCAACTGCTCATACATAGACAGGTATGAAAACTGTTTATGAAAGAAAAGGAAACCCCTAATGATTAGAGCAGCTATTTATATTATAAAACTGCATTATTTGTTGTTTTTACGTTAGTTTTCATAATAATCAGAAATGAGTATTTTGCAAGGATAAAAACAGTCAAACAAGTTAATAATTTCTACCTCATTGTACTTAAAAACACTAAATGATACTGGCTGAGAAGTTCCTGAGTTCACTTTTGGCTTTAAATATACATAAAACAGCTACTGTATCCTATGCAAATACGAAAGAATCCTCTAGTTGTTATCTTGTCTGAGGCATCAGGACTTCTTTACTCTGAATGTGCCATTATTTTTTATAACACCAAGAGAAAACTATTCCTCAACAAGATAAATGAATATAACATAGAAGACATACAAATATAATTTGAAGAGAAGGTATGAGTTTTAGAAGGTTCTCTTGGTATAAAAACTAAAACTTATTCAATAAGGACTAAGTTGGCAACTAGTTACCTTATACCTTCTTGTGTATATATATTTTATCGCACTGATCTTTAAATGAATGAATAGTTATTACAAATCTTAGCACTATTTTCAGAATAGCATCTAAGACTCAACCATCAGAGTTTTCTAGGGAAAAATTATGTTTCTGTTGAAGTGTATTTTTTAATTAACATTCATTTCCCAAGAACATTGATTTGAAAGGGCTATTTCACTTTCCTTTAGTGCAGAGAGAAAGGATCCCATTTAAACTTTAGAAGGGCATGGAAAAAAATAAACAAGTCTGCTGAACATAATTTCCCATTTATTCCTTTTGAAAACTTATGAAATAAAATCCATTATTTAATTATATTGGAACAAGAAACAGGAAGAAAAAGATGCATTTAAGTCACAACAGCCCTAAAAGAATGAATTATTATGCTTCCTCTTGTGCTTCCTCTTGGAAGAAAAATGTTTTAATATGTGATGGACATTGTCTAAACATTTGAAATCTACTTTACTAAGGTGTGAAAGGCTTCAAATAAAAATCAACAATATATGGCAAATGTCAAAATTGAAGGAATAAAAAACCTGTTTGTTAGGACTAATTTATGAGTATTTGTATAATATTAAACTTAGTTTTTGCTCTGAAATGTTTCCATCAGTTTACTAAACATACACACACACACACACACACACACACACACACACACACAAATTTTGACACGCACAGCTAAGAAAATTTTATTAGACAAGTAGGATTTATCTTTGCCATGCTTGAATAAAATTTACAAGATGTTCCAAATTTAGTACAACGGTTATGGAAACAGGAATAAAGGCGTTCAGCTTTTTAAACCTGCAACAGGATTCTGGAGTTGGTCAGGTGCCACCAGGGCACTAAGAGGATGAACACTGAAGACGGGATCAGACACAGTCTCTGCCTTCAAATGGTCTGCAGCAGAAGTCAACAAACTTTTTGTGAAAAGGACCAAACAGTAAATATTTTCAGCATCGCAGGCGGTACACATTCTGTCACATCTACTCAACTCTGCCACTGTAGCATGAAAATACCTGTGCAATATACCAATGAGCGGGCGTGGCTGTGTTCTAATAAAATTCTATTTACGGAAACAGGCAAAGGGCCAGATCTGGCCCATGGGCCATAGTTTGCTGGCCCCTGGTCTAAAGTATCATGGAAAAGATATGGAAACTATACTGTGACAGAAGACCATGCTATGCTATAAAGTAAAATACAACAAAAAAAGCAGCACTCAAAACAACATAAATTTAAGAGTTTAAATGTGCAACCATTATGTACATGTAGATAAAGAATAGGGGGAAAAACACATGATTAGTTATATTAGCTGTTCAGAAGTTTTGATTTGACCTTACCAAGTACTTTGTTAAAATAGCAGTTAGGATTTTTCACATCCATTTGCAACGTATATCCTCACAAAGTCCTCTACTTTCTCCTAATGCTTTTACGCTTACAACCAGACTATATAGGCGCCTCAAAAAAACAAACTAAATAAAACTTTTCCAAATAGAAATTCATACTTTTAAATAATACACTATCGTATTTCTACTTTCTTCTCATTTACTCTCAGTGAACTAGATGATTCTGATTATCAATAATTTTGTTGAATGATAGAGAAGAACCATAACTTTAAGATGTATAATGAATTAAATATGTTGACAGTGATGAGGAAATCTAGAATGCAAGTCCACAATAAGCCACAAGTTTTGACCTTGTTACACTGTAATTATTCTCCCTCTCTTCTTTGGAAAGATTTTTCCCTCTTATATATGTGTGGTGAAACAATAGGGCCTCAAGCCCTTGATATGAAATTGATTTCTTCCACTTCAAAAGTGAGGTAGTATTGATTTTAGCAAAGAAATCTCAACAGAGAACAGGTGGCTATTTTTTTGGTCTTATTCTACAGAAGCAAGACTACAGCAAGCTTTGGCTTTTGTCTTTATTCACTTCTTCAACAAATATTTACTGAGTACCTATTATGTGCTGTGTACTATCCTAGCCACTGGGTACCATACTGATTGAAAAAAAAAAAACAGCCATGGTCTCTGCCTTCAAGGATCTTCCATTATGATACCAAATCAATCAACCAATAAATGAAAGATTTACAAGTCATAATAGATGATATTTTTAAAAACCCAGTTTGCTAAAATAATCTGTAACAGAGAAGGCATCTACATTAGGCAGGGGTGTCAAAGAATGCCTTTCAAACTGGTGACATTTCAGCTAAAATTTGAGACCTCAAGGATTATAGGGCTCTCGTCGAAGTGCACTGGGAGGTGGGGAGAGAGGAGTAGAGAGCTGCGTACCAGGTAGAAGGAAGAACATGTGACTCTTGGCCAGCAAAGACCTTGGCTTGAGAAACTGAGAGATGACAGTGGTGAGTTAAAGAAATTAAAATGAAGCAATAAGGGCAGAGAAAAAGGGCAGCAGTCAGCCCACGCAGTGCATCTCGGGCCCTTTTAAGAAGCCTGAATTGATTCTACACGCAATGGAAACCATTGAAGGTGGTGGACAGGACTTATCTAAATTAGGACTCCGTGAGTGTGAAAGAGTGTGCTATCGATACATCTGGAAAACTGACTTAAACCAGAACGTCCTGGGTAAACAGAGATCCAAACAGAAAAGCGGCAAGGTCTGAATGAATTTTAAGAATGTTTTGCTGTTGTGAGGGGAAGGGGCTGAAATGGGGCAAAAGTGGAAGCAGGAAGACCCGTGAGCCTATCACTGTGCTTGGGAAGTAGTAGATGAAATTGAGATATACTTTGTAGGCAGACTCAACAGAACGTCTTGATACTCATTCTCATCCAGCACCTTAAAAAAACCTAAACACTTCCTCCTCACTTGTTGCAAGTCCCCAAACCAGGTACAACTGTTCTGTGACACCAGAACATTCTAAATATATTTGTATATTCCCAAGCCACAGTGGTTTTGTCTTTCTGGGCCCCAGTTACCTCATGGCAAGTGGGAGATAGTAATAATTACTTCCTAGGATTATCGTTAAGATGGATATGGCTTCTTCTACGAGGGCACACAGATACCACCGTCTACAGACCTGTGCATGAAGGTTAGAGAAGCTAAAGAAGAAACATGTAGCACATCTTCAAGAAGTGTCAACTTAGACAGCAATTAAAATGTTCTATTCATATTGAAATATATACAGATATATTATGGTACAGAATACAAAATTTGAATTAAATTTCATTACTGAAACAAATTTCTCAAAAGTCAAACTTCCTTAAAAACCCATGTAGTCTCGGGGCGCCTGGGTGGCTCAGTCGGTTAAGCGTCCGACTTCAGCTCAGGTCACCATCTCACATTCCGTGAGTTCGAGCCCCGCGTCGGGCTCTGGGCTGGTGGCTCAGAGCCTGGAGCCTGCTTCTGGTTCTGTGTCTCCCTCTCTCTCTGCCCCTCCCCCGTTCATGCTGTCTCTCTCTGTCTCAAAATAAATAAACGTTAAAAAAAAAAATTAAAAAAAAAAAAACCCATGTAGTCTCTACCCTATCCTTAGAGTGGTAAATGCACACAAAGTACCTAGAACACAGTAAGGCTGCTAACTACATGCCTGGAACACAGAGGGCACCCCACGGTATTATTAGGGAAAACTAGCTTCAGCGCTTATGAAATGACAAGTACTAAATTATACACATACAATTATTTTTACTGAAGAACTGTACCTTTCTCAACATTTTGTTCAAAAAAAAGGACTTGACAGAATGGCATTGTCCTCCTTTTCCCAATATTTAAAAAAAGGGTGGTGGCTGTCTGGGTGGCTCAGTACACTGAGAGTCCGACTCCTGATTTTGGCTCAGGTCATGATCCCAGGGTTGTGAGATCGAGCCCCACACTGCACTCCGTGCTGAGCCCCTCTGCCCTCTGCTCCCTCCCCTCTCTCTCTTCCTCTCCCCCCCCCCCCCCCGGCTCATGTGTGTTCTCTCTTTAAAATAACAAAAAATATAATAATAAAACAGTGTGGTATTCAGCCCATGTAAAAGGGATCTATTTGGTCTCACTGGTTATTTGGACTATCCTGTAAAATGCACACACTTCTGGGAGGCTTACACCTAAAACCAGACAAACAGAATCAAGGCAGGTTACAAAAAGAATGTAAAAATTTTAACTCAGTTAATTCCTGTTGAATTAATTTCCTTTTATTCTCCATCCATAAAAATAAGAGAAACAACAACATATATGCACAGAGAGAAGGAACTTAGATACTGTCAGGTTTTTTTTTTTTTTTTTTTTTTTTTTACCACAGTCCTTCTCTAAAGGCAAAATTCCCCCATGGGGCAATGATCAGACTTATGTGTAAGTTAAAAATCCCTTTCTGACAATTCATTTTGCTGTTTTCTCTATGCAGAACATTATGTACTGTGCTATTTAGAGTTACCAAAAAAACAAAACAAAACAAAAAAAAGAATAGAAGAGAGTGGAAAAATGGAGAGCAAAAAGTCCCACCCTGCCTTTAAGGAGCCCATCCCAGTGGGGGAGATTGCACACACACAGCAAAGGCTGAAAACCAGCAAAGGGAAACTCATAAATATCTACGACCTGATTAACGCTGTGCATAATTACTATTTGATAAAATTGCATGGCTTCTGCTTTCACTAATTTCAAGCCTGCCGGACATATGAATTCATCTTCTTTGACCCATGAAAACTGACTTATTAAACGTGTTGAAGTTGCAAGCAATTCAGTCTTCTACATAGAAGGGCTTTCAAGAATTACTCCTTTTCTTAAAAATGAGAAACTCAGAAATATGCAACTTAGAAACAGAAACAGAATTTATTAATTTCAGACACACACACACACACACACACACACGTTTTCCTCTACTTGTATTTGCAACAAAGTGAGCTAAATTACTTTATTCAAGGGGAGCTGGTACAGCTCCCTCTCCTTCACCTAACCATCTAAAATGCTAAGACGAATAGTAATGGCAGTGGTAGTATCCATTTATTAATTTCTCAAGCCCCTGTCCAAATCAAACCTCTATCTTCATCTCTCACCCACCTCCCAGCCACTGCTCACTGCCACCAGGCGAAAAGCTCTCCACACAAGTCCTGCTGGTATGTGTTTGGATCAATTATTCCAGCAGGCTGGACTCATGTCCCCAGTTCTGTCTAACTCCCACTCAAGTTTTGAAACTCAGCTCGGACTTCACATCCTCTAGGAAACCTTGCCTAATCTTCTGTTCCCAGAATGCCCGGGGCACTACTGAATAAATGCTGGCATCTATCTGGTATCTTTGACACCAGAAGGGTAGATTTCCTTTTCTATCTCTACCACCTATCTGCAGAATTACTTGAAGCCAGAAATCACATCTTTCCTTATCATGTATCCCCTGCACCTGCCATTACAGTAGACGCTGAAAATGTATTCCATTAAATGAATGAATGTGTCAGGCACCATTCTAGGAATTTAAATATGGTACAATAAACACTTTAATACTTTACTGACCGGAATAGCTTCAGAGATGGAAAGCAATGTGATCAAGGTCTCGCAGTTACTAAGTGATGGAATCGGGAATAAATCCAAGCCTGCTGGGTTGCAGCCCAGGTGACTCTCTGCCTGTCAACTCAAAACATTATCTTAGGTTCTCAGGTCTTAGGTTCTTGGATGTGATCTCCTCCAGTACTGAAAATTCAGCTACCACCCTCTAGCCGAATGACGAGTCATTATAAAACATGCAAACTGGGATTTCAATTAAAACATTTAATTTGGTGTTTCACTTTGCCACTGAAGGACTTTTCAAAGCTTTACCAGTCATGTGAACAGATACCTCTAAAGTAGCAGTTCTCAGTTCCACACCGTGGATTATTTCATGAGAGGAAAAAAGAATGAGTGGCCCACAATTCCACCCACACCCAGCTGCCACTGAACAGAAACCTCGCCATTACTCATGGGAAGAATGGCATCTGAGAAAATACTTTAGAAATGTCATTAAGTAAATTATTAATCCACGCTATAAAACAGACTACAGACACTGTCATATTATAAACTTTAGAAGAAACCAGCTGGCAGACCACCCAGAGACTCTCAGGAGCCCATCGGCGGTCTGTGGGGACCACACTTTGAGAACCACTGTTATGAGAAATGAAACGGCTTCCTCCTCAGTAATTTAGGAACTTACGTTGTTTCTTTCTTTCTTTCTTTCTTTCTTTCTTTCTTTCTTTCTTTCTTTCTTTCTTTCTTTCTTTCTCTCTCTCTCTCTCTCTCTCTCTCTCTCTCTCTCTCTCTTTCTTTCTTTCTTTCTTTCTTTCTTTCTTTTTTCCTAGGGGAGCACACTGCCCTTGTAAGCCCCAAAAATCAAAGCAGTAAGACATCTAAATTCTTTTAAAACACCGTCAGAACTCCACTCTCTTTCTATATATAGACATAATACGTACACATTAACGCAACTCTTAGTTTTTATTATTATTATTATTATTATTATTATTATTATTGTGGAACCATCAGTCATTCTGGGAAAATAGTACTTGGCATTTTTCTTCTTTAGGATTTTACATTAAATTAATGAATGATATTACACATACCTAATGTCAGTATCTAAACCAACCCAGACCACTGTGTCGTTTAAAGCAGTCTGTCTAGATAGCTACATTCTTAGTTTATAATGTTATCATCACTGAGAGTAGCTTGTGGGCTGCCTTCTCAATCAGTTTATGAGCCACAAAAGAGCAGTCTCGATACTCCGCAGTAAGAACACAAACATTTATTGGTCACTGTCTTTGTGCCAGGAAATATTTGAGGGGCTGAGGATACAACAGTGGAAGAGAAAGGAAAGAAAAACAGTCTAAAATCATCTTTATCCTTAGAATTTATATTCTACTAAGGAGAAGAACATAAATAAATAGGGAGAAGACGGAAGTATGATGGGCAATCATAACAACTCCCAGTGGAAAGGAGGAAAAACACTGATACTTCAAACAGAGTAGTCAGAGAAGAATTCATTGAGAGGGTGATCTGTGGGAAGTGAGGGAGCAAGACAGGCAGGTCTAGGGAAGAAATGTTCTAGGCAAAGGAGGCGGCAAGCGCAAAGTCCCAGAGCCAAGTAATAGTCAGGAGGCCCATGAGGCAAGAAATGTACAGAGTGGTTAATCACAGTGATTAAGAGCTGAGGAAATGCAGTGGGAGACTAGATCTTGTGCGGCCAGGTAGGGGACTGGGAACCCTGGCTTTTACACTGAGATGAGAAAACAGTTACGGGTTTTGAGCAGAGGAGTGACACGATCTGTCTTACATCTAAAATGATCATTCTGCTCTGCTGAGACTAAACTCACCATGTCAGCACACATCAAAACAAGAGAAGACTAGATATAAGGGCTGTACGTTGGGTAGCAAAGTCTGGAGACCAGTTAAGAGGGCTGGGCTAGAGCTATAAAATTGGGATTTATCGGCATCTATCTGGTACTTGAAGCCAGATCCCAGAAAAGAACACTCTGGAAGGAGTGGAGACAAAGCAGAAGAGTGCCAGGGACTGATGTCTGAATAACTCTAGATGGAGAAGAATAGCCAGAAAGGGAGGCTATGGAAAGCAAGGCAAAGGGAAATAAGAGAGTTTAGTGCCCCAGAAGCCAACTGAAACCTTTTCATGGAGGAGGGAATGGGTGATTGTCAAACACTGTTGAGAAGTCAAGTTAGGAGAAGACTGAGCATCGCCACCAGCCTCAGCAACGTGGAGGTCACTACCACCTCAGTAAAAGCAGTTTCTGAGAAGCAGAAAGGGCGAAATCTGACTGGAAGAGTGTAATGAAAATTGGATTCAATAAAATAACTTAATAAGGTAGCACACATATATAAAACTAAAACACAAAAACCGGTAGCTTTTCTCTACATGCATAATAACTGAAAAGATATTGGGAGAAAATATCCTATTTCAGTGAAAAAAAAATACTTCAGGAGTAAACATCATAAAAATGTGCAAAATGAGGAAAATTTGTAAAAAAAAACTCCTGCCAGTTTAATTTACATAATTTATCAAGTCAAGGAAGATTCCTCTAAAAACAGCAATATGTTTTTATCTAGAACCAGACAAGTTTATTTTAAAACTCATGTAGAAAGGGACTGGGTGGCTCAGCAGGTAAAGCGTTTGACTTCGGCTCAGGTCATAATCACATGGTCCGTGAGTTTGAGCCCCATGTCAGGCTCTGTGCTGACAGCTCAGAGCCTGGAACATGCTTCAGATTCTGTATACCCCCCCTCTCTGCCCCTCCCCCAATTGCGCTCTGTCTCTGTCTCTCAAAAATAAATAAACATTAAAAAAAATTAAAAGAAAATAAAAATCATGTAGAAAAATAAGCGTGTAAAAATAGCACTAAAAAGTCTGAAAGGGAAGAACAATGAAGGGGGAATGTCCTATCTAGATTATTAAAATATAGTATAAAGTCTCAATAACTACAAAAGCGTAGTACTAGCATGTGAACATTAGCCAGACTGGTGTCACAAAATAGAAAGCCCAGAAACGGATCCAAGTATTACGGAAATTCAGAATGTTATTTATTGATCTATTGATTTATTTATAAAGTTTATTTTATTTATTTTGAGACAGCAAGAGAGCATGAGCAGGAGAGGGGCAGGGAGAGGAAGAGAGAAGAATCCCAAGCAGGCTCAGCACTGGGAGCACACATCCCAGTGCAGGACTCGAACCCACAAACCGTGAGATCATGACCTGAGCTGAAATCAAGAGCTGGACGCTTAACTAACTGAGCCAGCCAGGCACCCTAGTATTTCTTTTAAATGGCATTTTTAAAATACTGGGGATAAAGCAGAAATTATTAAACTCCATATAACAAATGGAGTTGAGACAAACAGAAGGTCATTGGGAAAAAGATAAAATTGGATCACTATTTTGAGTCTCATACACAAGAATAAGCTCACTTTTTAACTAGATTATTTGTTTTTTGGGTGTTGAATTTTGTAAGTTCTTTATAGATTTTGGATACTAACCTCTTATTAGGTATGCCATTTGCAAATATCTTCTCCCATTCTGTAGGTTGCCTTTTAGTTTTGTTGATTGTTCCCTACGCTGTACAGAAGCCTTTTATTTTGATGAAGTCCCAATGTTTATTTTTGCTTTTGTTCCCCTTGCCTGAGGAGACATATCTAGAAACAAGTTGCTCCGGCCAATGTCAAAGAGGCTCTTGCCTGTGTTCTCCTCCACGATTTTAATGGTTTCCTGTCTCACATTAAGGACTTTAATCTATTTTGAATTTATTTTTGGGTACAGCATAGGAAAATGCGGTTTCATTCTTTTGTATGTTGCTGTCCAGTTTTCCCAACACCATTTGTTGAAGAGACTTGTTACGAAGAACACCAGGTGTTGTATGTGGGTGCTGAATCACTATATTGTACACCTGAAACTAATATTACACTGTATGTTAACTAACTGGGTTTTAAACAGAAACTAAAACAAACAAACAAAAAAGACATAAGTGTTTGGAAACCTATGGATACAAGCATATGGTTACAGCTGTATGCTTTACTCATTGAAACTATACTGTGAATTATAAGCCTTCTTTCAATTAAAAAAAAAAGAATAAACTCCAAATGGATCAGAGATAAAAGTGTAAAAATATAAAACCATACAATACTTTAAGAAACTATGAGTGCCATGTAGACAACCTGGGTATGGAAAAATGTGTGATTTTTAAATGTGATTTTAAAATGAAGCTACAATTCAGGAAAAGATGGATATATTTGACTAAAGACAAAAATCTGCATGCAAAAATCACTATTAGCAAATTCAAAAGAAATGAGAAATTGGGAAAAATACCTGGGAAACATGTGATACAAAAAAGGGGCTAATATCCCTAATTCATGAAGAACTGTTAAAAACGAAGGGGAAGAAAAGAGCTTTTGAAATAATAGACAAAACATAATTATAGACAGACAACTAATAAAAAGATACATAAAACACTGATTTCAACTTACTCAAGATCAGAGAAAAGCAAATTAAAACTGCACTGAGATATCACTTCTTACCTATAAGATGAACAGAAATTCCAAAGCTTGACTTTATTATACAGGATTAAAAAAAAAAAAAAGCAAGAAGCAAAGGAGTATATAACGAATACCACCTTTGTGAAGATACCAATATCATTTTATATATGTATTATATATGTGCATATATATATATGCATCTTTGTGAACATGTATATATGTATGTGTACGAGTATGTATACATAAATACAAAAAAAGAGAAATGACCTTTCCCCAAAAAATTCTTTAATATATTTTTTATTTCCAAATCATCTTAATGTTTTATATACTCAAAAAATCACATGGAATCAATGAGAATGTGGGTGGTTGGGGCAGAAATGAACCAAACTAGATATTCATTGATAACCCAACATCTGGAAGGAAAAACTACCTAAATACATTACAAAAAAAAAACAACTTTATTAAGATATAATTTACATGTAATAAATTACCCCTATTTGTAAGTGCGAAATCTGGTGAATGTTGACAAACGTATACACTCGTGAGCTAATCACCACAATCAAGATCTGTAGGACATTTCCCAAGCTCCACATACCCCTTTGTAGTTGATCGCTGCCACCCCCGGTCAACTACTGATAGGGCTTTTCTACTATGGATTGTATTTCCCTGTTTTGGTGCTTCATGTCAATGGAATCAGACACCATATATTCTAGTGTGGAGTCTTTCGTTCAGCGTAATGTGTTTTGAGAGCCACCTGTGTTATTTGTGGTATCTTTAGTTCACATTTTTTTAATTCTTTTTTTTTAACGTTTATTTTTAAGACAGAGAGCATGAGTGGGGGAGGGGAAGAGAGAGAGAGAGAGGAGAGAGAGAGAGAGAGAGAGAGAGAGAGAGAGAGAGAGACACAGAATCTGAAACAGGCCCCAGGCTCTGAGCTGTCAGCACAGAGCCCGACGCGGGGCTCGAACTCAGGGACTGTGAGATCATGACCTGAGCCGAAGTCGGACGCTTAACCGACTGAGCCACCCAGGCGCCCCATTTTTTTTATTCTTGAGTAGTATTCCACTGTAGGAATACTCCACAATTTGTCTATCCATTGAACTTTTGATAGAAACTTGAGTTGTTTCCAATCTGCGGCTATTATCAATAAAGTTGTTTAAAACCATCATGTAAAAGTAATTGCATAGGCATTTTCTTTCCTCTTGACTCTTCATTTCTCTTAAGTAAATACACCGCAAGGCAGGGCCCTATGGTAAGAATATGCTGATAAGAAAATGCAAAAACAATTTTCAGAGTGTTTGTACTATGTCACATTCCCATCAGCTCTTCATCCTCATCAGCGATAAACATTTTCAGCTTTTTATTTTTAGCCACTCTAATGGAAATATAGAAATATATCACATTATGGTTTTATTGTCTCTCCCTAATGACTAATGATGTTGAGCATCTTTGCATATGCTTATTGGTCACGCACAAATGTTCTTTTCTGAAGGGTTTTTACAAATTTTTTGTCTACTTTTCATTGGATTGTTTGTCACATTATTACAGATTGACAGGTTATCTTATATATTCTAAATACAAATCCTTTGTCTAATATACATACTTTTTCTATCTACCGTGAGGTTATGAAGGTTTTCTCTGATGTTTTTTACAAGAATTTTTAGACTTTTAGCTTTCATAAGGTATGAAATATAGCTTGAGATTCATTATTTTCTACATGGATATGTGGTTGTTTCAGCACTATCTATTACAAATGCTCTCCTTTCCACCTTAACTTACCCACCTTGTCAACTTACTGAAATTCAATGAAACATACATGTGGCTCTACATCTGTGGGTCTTATTTTGTTCCATTGATCTATATGTCTATCCCTGTGCCAATACCACACTGTTTTGATTACTGTAACCTTGACACAAAGTAAATCATCTCATTTGTTCTGTTCTCAAAAGTGTTTCGGCTCTTCTACATTTCATGCATTTCCATATAAATTTTATAATCAGCTTATCACTGTCTCTAAAAAGGCCTACTGGGCTTTTAATGGGGATTGCAATGAGTCTATAGTTCAATGAAAGCCACCCATACTGATTTTTCTAACCCGCGAACAAATTCTCTCTTTTAATATATTTACGTCTTTTAACTTAGCAGTGTCTGGTGGCTTTGACACACATATTGTTCAATTCAGCCCTAGGTACTCTATACTTTCGATGCTATTTTAAAAGGTGTTTTTTTTTTTTAATTTTTTTTTTCAACGTTTATTTATTTTTGGGACAGAGAGAGACAGAGCATGAACGGGGGAGGGGCAGAGAGAGAGGGAGACACAGAATCGGAAACAGGCTTCAGGCTCTGAGCCATCAGCCCAGAGCCTGACATGGGGCTCGAACTCATGGACCGCGAGATCGTGACCTGGCTGAAGTCGGACGCTTAACTGACTGTGCCACCCAGGCGCCCCTTAAAAGGTGTTTTTAAAATCTTAATTTCATTGTTGGTATATACACATATGATGGATTTTTGTGGATTGACACTGTGTCCTTGACCTCGCTCAATTCACTTCTTAATTCTAGAAACTTCAGTTTTACATTTTTCTTTTCATTTGCTTTGCTTTTTATTTTTTATCTTATCTCATGGAATGGTTAGAGTGTCCACCACAATATGATCAAGATACATGGGTACAGAAAGCATCCTTGCCTTGGGTCTCATTCTTAAGGGAAAAGCATTCAGTCAGAACTTTACACTAAGTGGGTTTGTTCTGGTAGAGATCTTGGTACAGCGTTCCTGCTATACATGTTTTCTGCATAGGAGACCTGAAAAAATAAGTACCTATACTGAGGTTGTTGATAAGCAAGTTCTTACTGTGAAAGAAAGGAGAATAAAATATGGAATAAAGACTAAGAATTTGATCATTAGAAAAAGGTAACAAGGAAGCAGTACTGGGGATGGCCCAAATAAATAATTTTTCGGAGGGGTTTTGTTGTTAAGAAAAGCAGCTACAGAGAGAAGGCCAAAAAGAAAAGGAGGAATTTCAGACAGAAGAAATAAGAACATATTTTTATGCTGATAAGAATAATCCAATACAGAGTGGGAAAGTGATGATGCACAAGAAAGATATGCTGATGTCCTTGTGGGAGTGAGAAGGGGTGGAATTTAATTACTTTTTTAAAAAATTTACTTACTTACTTTGTGCGGGGACAGAGAGAGAGAGAGTCCCAAGCAGGCTCCACACTGCCAGCACGGGGCCTGATGCAGGGCTTGAACCCATGAACTGGGATATCATGACCTGAGCTGAAATCCAGAGTTGGACGCTTAACCGACTGAGCCACCCAGGTGCCCCCGAAGCGATGGAATCTAAAGGACAAGTGGTCAGGTTGGCTTTAGACTGAGAGTGGATAGTTAAGTCATAGTAATAGGATGTAAGGCATGTATATGGGCACCCATGCGGGAACAAGACCAGATGTGGGAGAAGAATGTGGAAGGCCTCATCTATTTATTCCTAAGCTTTCTCAAAGAATAAAGAAGAATGCTGGAAGTTGAGAAAGGATGGGAAAGAAGTTGTTAGAGATTTAAAGAAATAAATAATATTATAGATTATAAATATCTCAGAGGGCACCAGTAAAAACTAACTTGAAGTTACTGGTCATATTATTTAATGTGAGACCAATCGGTATAATTGCACATTTTCCTCCACTGATAGCTGCACATATATAGGCAGACCACAGGTCAGAATTTATTTTTTTTTCAATATATGAAATTTATTGTCAAATTGGTTTCCATATAACACCCAGTGCTCATCCCAAAAGGTGCCCTCCTCAATACCCATCACCCACCCTCCCCTCCCTCCCACCCCCCAAACCACAGGTCAGAATTTAACCAGCAAGGAGTTTTCCAGGTGAAAAAGACAAGGGGGAAAAGGCGATGGGGATAACACATCTACAAAGATATGATAAGAGTTATCGACTGTGAAATTTATTTATTTATTTATTTATTTATTTATTTATTTATTTATTATTTTTTTTTATTTAAATTTTTTTTTCAACGTTTATTTATTTTTGGGACAGAGAGAGACAGAGCATGAACGGGGGAGGGGCAGAGAGAGAGGGAGACACAGAATCGGAAACAGGCTCCAGGCTCTGAGCCATCAGCCCAGAGCCTGATGCGGGGCTCGAACTCATGGACTGCGAGATCGTGACCTGGCTGAAGTCGGACGCTTAACCGACTGCGCCACCCAGGCGCCCCTTGACTGTGAAATTTAAAATTAAGTCTGGGATTAGGGGAGGTGGTGACTGGAAAGTCAAATACCTTAAATTGAAGTTCTAGAGGGGTGTGGTTATTGTTAACAACAAAGTCTTGGGTGTGACCATGGGAATCAATGGCGGAAGCAGGCTGAAGGACAGTATCATTGGAAGAGAGAAAACAAAGAAAGCGAAAGACCAGGGTATGTATGGGAAGGATCCTGTATGTAGCCATTGAACTGACCAAGAATTAGAACAGGAGTATGATGACCAGAAAGTGAATGAACGAAACAATAAGATCTTTCAAGAAATCAAAGGGAATGACCTATCTATTTGGTGGTGTGGTCTGATGGAATGATAGTTTTAGTTACAATAGGGAGGTGAGCAAAAAGCTTGTTTGAGGTGAGACAGTGACAGAAGATTGAAAACTATTTTCTGAAATGGTATCATTAATGGGGTGGGAGAATTATGCCATTAGGGTGTTATGGGTTTGAAAAGCATATTTAAGATAAGAGTGTTAAAATTTGCTAGTGTCATACTTAATTCATTCTGAAATTTAAGTTAATATTAAAGAAGGGCATGAGACTTTTCTCAGAGATGATAAGAGCTAAGAAAGATTGTTAAACAGATATACAATCCCATTAAGTTTCACTGGAAAGGTTCTCTAGGAATGCGCTGAACATAATTTTCAAATTATGGCATGAATACCATTCAATAGCTTTGCAAACAATCCAATTATATAAATGGTCGAATTTTGTAACAGACTGCACTTCTCTGTAGATGATAATTGTCAGTATAATTAAACATCTTTGATGAGCAGATGCTCTTATTTAACCAAAATTTAAAGCAACAGCAAAACAAAACAGTTACATAAATACAGCTCTCAGAAAATGCCCCATTATTGCTAACAGACATCACCTGAGTCCTGTTGTCTGGAGAAAAAAAAAAATCCATGGACTATACCTTACTCCAAATTCCCTAGAGGATCTCTAGTGTCCCTGGCACGACACTAGAGGCTGGGAATGCAAAGAGAACTAAAATGAAGTTCTTACCGTTAGGAAGGCTGTATTTTAAGGAGTAAGACAGACCAGGAAAGGAGGGGTGGGGAGAAGACTATAAAAGGAAAAAAAGCATTCCAGGCAGAAAAAAGTATAAGCAGGGCAGAGAGGAAGAAAAGGCAGAGAGTGGGGAGAAGGAGGGAGGGGAAGGGAGAGTCAGAGGGAGAAAAATTAAAAAGCCAAGGATGACTTTATGGTTTTTAGTTTTATTAACTGAGTAGAAGGCAGTATCCCCACATGCGAAATAAAACATTTGCAGCAAAACAAAAACCAGAGGGGTAAGCTGAGGAGTTGGATTTCACATACATATGTGAAGTGCCCATAAGGGTCTAAGACTAAGGAGACAGGCTCAGACCCACCATAATATACACGGTATAAAGCACGGTATGCAAAATGGCAGTCCCCGTCTCTGAATATGTTTTATTGGACTTGCATAGAGACGTTGAAATTTTAAATTATGTAAAAATCAGATTTCACATAAAAATTCATACTTCAACTTCTCTTGGAAAAAAAAACAAAACAAAAAGATAAAACCAGATCTACCTGGCAAGAGCCCACAGATGCTGAATAACAGTGTTTGCCATAATCCTTACTGTTCAGTGTTTTACACGCCTCTGTTGCAATACTTAAATAAGTTATCTGGCTGGATTCTATCTGCTTTTGAGTTTACCTGATGATCTGAATCTGCTTGGGTGACAATGTGTAGAGAGTAGTAGTTAAAAAAACATGGATGCTGAAGCCAGTGTTGTTTGAATCTCAATTCTACCATTCCCCAAACTGTCACGTTGAACAAAGAATTTAGTTTATCTTTGCTTCAGTTTCTTCATCTATACAATGGTTTCGTATTTATCTGAGGATTAAATGAGTTAATATAGTAAAATACCTAAAACACAGAGTAAGCACTCAAAAAAAAAATGTCAGCAGTTCCACTAGAATGTAAATTTCATGAAGGTGAGAATTTTTATTTGTTTTGTTTTCTGTGCAACATCCTGAGCCCTGGGACAGTGTTTTGCATATAATAGATTCTCAATAAATATATGGTGAATGGATGGGTGAATAAGTAAATGAACAGCAATTACTGTCATTACTGATATTAAAATTATCAACCTTTCTTATGTTGCACTTAGATACCAAGAGATATGTACATAGCTTAGAATCTTAAAAATGTGGGTGTGATTATTTAATATATCAGAGATCATGTATTTCATTCTTTGAGGGAAACTACATTATATATTCAGACTACAGGGTAATTTCTGATGTAGTCTAGTTACCCCTTCAGACATTTCCTTTTTTTTTTTTTTTTCTGAGAGAGAGAGAGAGAGAGAGACAGAAAGAGCGAGCAAGCAAGTATGTGCATGCACAGGGGAGAAGCAGAGGAAAGAGGGAGAGAAAGAATCTTAAGCACTGGGTGTGGAGCCACCTCTGATCAGTGAGATCATGACCTGAGCCAAAATCAAGAGTCAGATGCTTAACTGACTGAGCCACCCATGCCCCCCTTCACACATTTCTTTACAAAGCACTGGGAAATATTTCTGAGCAATCTTCTTGCAATCACCATGCAACAATCAATTCTACTAGTTATTCCTCTTAAGAGCATAATGATATTCTTGAGGAGAGCTTCACTTAAAAAAATTCCATGAAGAAGAATCTGCCATTCTCCCACACCTATCCTTGACTGCAATTTTTGGCAAGAATTTGTATTGCAAATTAACTTCCTTGCTATTTATTTTACCCAAGATGTTTTCTTAGTTAAGCCTTTATAATACAAAGTGGAATTAGGAGGCTAAAGAGTTTCATAACATTCTTTTTCAATGTCATTTAAGGGATCTTAATATTTCCTAATACTAGACAGACACAACCCAAAGGATTTGAGGAACAACAGTGAGGACTGTGACACACACTGTCCCTAAAAGACAAAAAAAAAAAAAAAAAGAGAGAGAGAGAGAGAGAGAGAGAAACTGGTAAAATTGTTGAGAACAAACACTTCTGAAGCCTGGAAAATAGCCAAAGGCATACAACAAACTGAAGAGCATTTATCCAAGAAAGATGACTGAATAGTGGTGAAGAACACCAGGGTGTATGGCATGCTAATCTGAGCTGCCACCATCAATGCTCTGTCTTCCCTGAACTCCCACCAGTTCCAAGACAGGTGAAGAGGTCAGAAGACCATCGGTCTTGGAGCTCTGTGGAAAAGCTGTGTTCCTGGGACACAGTACAAGCAATAGTAACTGGTGGCAAATACTTAAGACTACCAGCATCAGAGCTGTCTAATACCACAAAGGTGGCAGGCAAAAATCAACCAAAAATTTAAAATGGAGACCTGTAGAACAAGACAGCCATAGGCGATTTTGAAAAGCATCCACACATTCCAGGGGATCTGGAAGGTTACACATGCACACTTAGGAAGCCCAGGAAGGACCGCACTTATGTACCCATCCCACAGCACACCATGAGGCCCTGTATGTCTGGAGCTGCCTGTTAGGAAGGGAAAGCAAAGTCAGACTTGTAAAGCATCTACCCTTTGAATGTGTGCATTACTACACACACAGATCTCTCAGCAAAGGTGGAGAAGCCATGCTGACTCATAGGTTTTAAAGAAAACTGACCAGTCCCCGGCTCACCATTAATAAGAAGTATGGCCACACACAGTAAAGAACAAACAAACAAACAAACAAGAAGCGGTCAATAGAAAATGTCTTTGAGGGGGCTCAGATGTTGGACTTAGTAGATAAAGATAAATAGCTTTACATAAACGATGATAAACACAGAACTGGGTGATGCATTTGTAAGTATTCTATAAAGCTCTAAAATAAAAACTCTATTCTTTCTAGAATCCAAAGAATTTATTAATAATTTAAAAGAAACATCTTGGGGCGCCTGGGTGGCGCAGTCGGTTGAGCGTCCGACTTCAGCCAGGTCACGATCTCGCGGTCCGTGGGTTCGAGCCCCGCGTCAGGCTCTGGGCTGATGGCTCAGAGCCTGGAGCCTGTTTCCAATTCTGTGTTTCCCTCTCTCTCTGCCCCTCCCCCGTTCATGCTCTGTCTCTCTCTGTCCCAAAAATAAATAAACGTTGAAAAAAAAAATTTTTTTTAAAGAAACATCTTAGGGAAACACAGCAATTAAACCTAAAAAGGCTATTGTTATTTAAATTATTAAACGGGAATGCCCCAAAGTGCTACTTAGCATTCCAAATAAGAAGAAACAACAAAGTTTAATTCATTTCCTTCACAACTTTTTCCATGTAAAATCCTTCTTACTACAGACCCAACCTTTAGCCAATTCCTCCTAGATATCAGTCAGCTATTTGTACCATACTGCATAAGTTAAAAACAATGTTTATATTAGTCTTTCATGTACCCTTTAGACATATTTAAAGCTACAGAAAATTAAATGTAGCCAAGCTTTTAGGAATGTTCATTTCGAAAAATCAAAATTTTTTCTTAAAAAAAGAAACAATAAATTCAATCATAAAAGGTATCATGATCCCACAAAACTAACCTTCCACAGTGGAAAAAAATTAAAGAAAATGCCAAAACTTTAAGCTTTAAGCTTCCAGCTAAAAGAGTGGGGACTGAGGGAAGGAAGGGATTGGGGCAGGTAAGGAAAGAGGGGGACAGAAGTGTGAGGGGAGGGATGGCAGTATTTCTTTTGCTGCTCAGCATAACTCATTTGTTTTTTCAATAGTCACAATACTCTTATTTAACATAAAAAGAATATGTTCATTTAACATGTTTATTTAACATAAAAAGAATAAAGAAAGAATGTTCAGACAACTGAAAAGCAAAGAGTTAGCAGGGCCTAGAATACGAAGTTTAATTATTAGGTCTGTGAACACAGATAGAGCTAATACTTCTAAAAGCCTGATTTGTGAAAGACTTCCAAATTTTCTGGGAAAGCCACAGTGGAAAAAAGAAATGTGAATTTAGCTAATCACTAGAATCAAAAACAAAGAAACCGAAAAATCTAGGAAAAAATTGTTCAAGTAAACCGATAAGCAGAGGCAGTTCTAGACAGAACTTACAAATCATTGTGATAGTTCCTTCCTAAATATTTCACTTGAAAGACCTTGAAAAGCCTGATTATGTTTCCTTAATATTAGTTACTATGTGAAATAATGCCAATTAGAAAGTAATCTAAGTTAGTTGTTCAAATGAGAAGTGTTATTTGAGAAATACAAATCAATGTTGGAAAATGAGGGCATGTTTATTGTTTAAGTTGAATGTGAATTAGTGGGTTGTTTTGATAGGAAGTGGATTCAGTTTTGAACTCTTTGTTATTGGAAGGAGTAAAACAACAAGTCTAGAAGCAAGATGAAAAATTAGATGAAATGGAACTAATCCAGATGAGGAGATTAGAGCCTCCAAAACATAAAACAAACCCTCACAGCAGCTACCAGGTTCAGAGACTATGTATACTTACAGAAGTTTAACACTGGATCTCTTACACCAATGTTTTAAACCTTATTTCCCTCATCTGGAAAACTGGAATAACGATAGCTATGTTTACAGTCACTTTTTAAACTCCTTTATTCACTCAATAAATATTTACCCAAATTCTTTTGTATTCTATGGAATATGTTATGCACTAACTTCTAAGGATT
This sequence comes from Acinonyx jubatus, assembly GCF_027475565.1. Classification (NCBI taxonomy): domain Eukaryota; kingdom Metazoa; phylum Chordata; class Mammalia; order Carnivora; family Felidae; genus Acinonyx; species Acinonyx jubatus. The sequence continues at coordinate 107,374,737 of NC_069385.1, read as the reverse complement.
AGAATAATGGATGTAAAGTACTTAGCACTTAGAATAATGGAATAAAGTATACTCTGCAGAGTGATTTTCAATTTTAGAAAGGTCATTTTAAAAGCACCTGTGGGGATTTTTGAAACTTCACACATACATATACATTTATTTTTTCTTTTTTACAATTCTGACCCACTAAAAGGAGGGCATAGCTGTCACTGAGAAACACAGCTTTATAGCAGTGACTTCAGTTACCTCTTTTTGTCCCTCAACATTCTTAGATCTAGTGAAACTCATTATTCACTAAAGTTGCCCAAATGCACATGTTCACAGTTATCAGTTTCTCTTGGCCTTGAATGACTGTCCTCTGCACTTATCTCCATCTTTCCACTTGAAATCCTACTTATCCTTCAAGACTTACCCCAGAATTCCAAGTGCTTTATAAAACGGTTTCTGATCTTTTTTTTTTTTTTAATGTTTATTTTTGAGAAAGAGAGACAGAGCATGAGTGGGGGAGGAGCAGAGAGAGAGGGAGACACAGAATCTGAAGCAGGCTCCAGGCTCTGAGCTGTCAGCACAGAGCCAGACCGGGGGCTGGAACTCAAGAGCTGTGACATTATGACCTGAGCTGAGGTCGGACACTTAACTAAGCCACCAGGCACCCCAGTTTCTTCTTTTAAATAGATCTCATCTCTCCCCTGGTTGAATATTTAAGCCCCTTATTTTTTGGATGGACTTACGTTGGTGACATGTCACAGATATAAGACAGGAAGCATCAGGAGGGTAGGATCTGTGTTTTGCCCATCTTTGCTTTTGCTTTCGTTTCAGCATTTGGCACAATGCTTTTGTTGTTTGTTTCAAATTTTGATTTATCTGTATAGTGCTTTTTACACAGTTCCTAGTGCATAGTACAGGGTCAATAAATGTAGAATACATAAATATAAAACACTGAACTAGAAACTAGGGGATAGCGAGAAATATGGATCCCGTCATCAAAAAAAAAAATGATAAAGGTAGTAAAACAAGGTAGCAAATTATGAATACCACAATGACAGTATAAAGAAAAACTATCAGAAGAACCAAAGCAGACTGGAAAGTATTAATCAGCATTCCAGGCTTCTGAGTTGGGGTTTCGGGGGAACTGACATGATAAAAGTGGTCTTTAGGTATTAATAGTCCGTGTTCGAAGGGGAGGAGACAGGAGGAACTAGTATTGAAATCCAGATATCACCACATGGATTAGTTTTACAGTTATAGGAAGAACATGAGAAAAAAGGATGTATCTGTGGTCCTAATACTACTCAGATTTATAGGCTCCTATAAATTGGTACAGCACATTTGGCTTGGTTTAGAAAGTTCTGGAGGGAAAAATGTAAGTATGATTCATAGAAGTATATGTAAACTAATGGAAGGAAACAGGGTATTCGTAGACGCCTCTGTATTTCCTAGAAAGTTCCTAGTAAGTGTTTTAAAGATTAACTGCTCCAGCACACTACCAAGAGTCTCCGATATATGAGTAGAGTGGGAGGAAACCACCAAAAAATCCACGTTTAACAAAATTATATTTTGTAGAGAACACTTATTTCCTTAAGAGTCAACCGAATTAGTTTTAGCTTTTGAAGAATATTTGAATGGTAATTCTGAGTTACCTTCTCCTCTGCAGATCTTAGGTAACTACTTTGACGTGAAGGAAAACACATTAACATTAACTCCATCCCACTAGTGTAACTATGCCTAGAGAGGAAACGACCAGTAGGTACAGGTAGTAGCACTTCTAACTGCTGGGAGAGGAAAATGGCTTTGTTCACTTCAGCAAAGGTACACAACAAAGTAGCCGTACGTGGCAGAGTCATTAGATTAATGCCATGGGTCAATACATCATGTTTGGCTGGTTGTTCCCCAAAAGGACTTCCAACAAAAAAATACTTCCCAACACATAGAAGAAAATCTGGTCATTGTAACTGGCTGTGAACCTAACAGCATATCATTATTTCCTTCACATAATCTGGAAATTTAAGGGGAGAAAGACGATTGCTATCCAATGAACCTATTTTATCCAAAGAACATTCGCTAACCAGACTGGAGTTAAAACACACTGAAATTTATGGGAATTTACAGAGCTTTCAGATAAGAGTACATTTCCAATTTTTCAGATCACCCCAAAGCCAGTCTACAAACTACAGAATTCAATCTATTCTTATTCAGTGTTCAGAGACAGAGGTTTCTGCTAAAGGGGTTCTATGCATGGACAACAGCTGGGAAAATGAAATCGTTTCATCTCAGAGTAGGAGGAATTTTGTTTTATGAACTGGAGTGCTTACATGGAAGGAACTCTTCCTACAGGTATATAGTAAGCAGCCCATGTCACTGGGTTTAAAACCACCAATGAAACCATAGGAAATAAAGCAGATGGATAAGCAACAAACATCTGACCCACATAACAAATTTCCTATTCCTTGTAAGTCTTCTTCCATTTAGTCCTAACATAATCAATATATTTACTCCACTGAAATGAAAATAAATATGATAAAGAAAAACAAGCCTTAGACTGAAAAAGAAGTTTCTTAATCTGCTGTCTCTGTCTACCCTTTTGCAAAATGTAAAATGAAGAAAAATGGATACAGCAGTAGAAACATATGTATCTTAATTTCAGGCAAATTCCTGTTTGGCAAGAGTTTCAAGTTTATTGAGAGACAGGAACAATGAAGCCATGGTTAAGAGACATCTGGGAAACCGAAATTTTTATTCAGCCCTAGGATGGTGAACCGAAGATCTCCTAGCCCAACATACAGAAGATCAAATCTACATTTTAAAATCATTTGTCAGAAATATTTTTTAAAAAGCTGCAAAAGTCACAGGTGAGGAACCAATCCAATCCCATCCCTCTTCATTATTTCCCTGTCTTTGCTTTGCCCCTTTATCCATCCGCGAAAGATGATTAACCTGCAAACTCAGTCCTTCCTAGGCGTGGAGCCAGTAAGAATGAGTCAGCAGCCAGAAAGGGCAAATAGTCTGTCGTGTTAGCCTGATATCCAATGTGCACAGGAAGTTCTTACAAGTTTATGTGTCAACCAAGATACAGGTTTTGCAGAACTCTGTCATGTACGCCATACTTCTGACTGGGCAGCTCTCCCAGTTATCAACTTGCACTCCAGGTTTCTTTGGGGGCTAGAGTCCTGTCAGCCATCAGTCTCTTAAAACTGAGTCCTGATGTCCCAACTTAGCTTTTATCATGTTCCTTTCCCTGGGGAGGCACTGACTGTGCATCAGCTGCTTACTGAAGACCTTCTTCATTCCACACAGAATGGAATTTTCCTTCAATCTGACAAGAGACACTTGATGCCCAGACCTACCAATGCATAGGTAGTCCCTGAATTAAACCTGAGTTTATTGGTCCTAGAGAGACACCTCTATAAGGAGAGGTAATCTTTCTCCAACCATACAAATCATCTCTCTACAGTGGCTTGTCATTGAGTTCCTAGTATAAAAGTCTGGGTGAGAATGGCAATATGCTTTCATGTATATGACACTACTATGATGTCATGCCAAGCAATTCCCAGGGGTCTTCCTCATCATCAGAACAATGCTATGAGGCAGGGACTAATATTATCACCATTTTAAAATGAGGAGACTGAGGATTAGAAAGGCTTCTAGAATGCTTTCAGTTGGTGTGTTTAATTAAATTGTCTGGGTTATATAGATCTGTATATTTAAATAATACTGCTTATGGACTACCTATTACCTATACATCTTCTGTTTCGGTAACAAAGACCATCTGCCAAAATATTAGCCAACATGTTGTGTATGAGTATAGGTACAGGACAAAAAAGCAGACTATAATGGGAAAATGTAATGTCTTCAAGCTTGTGTTTGGGGCAAATAAACAGTAGAGAACATCAAGAAATTTTAGAAATGACAGGGAGACAAACGGTACCATGGTTTTATGGCATCTATCATGATTTTTTTAAACTTTCTAACTCTCTGATATTTGAATGTGTCGTGACACAACTGTTATTGCCTTAGGCCTTCTGGTAATAAAGAGAGAGGGTCAGTATCCAAGTTTGGAAGCGCTTGTCCATGTCTGGAATTAAAACCCAGGAGCCTAGGGCGCCTGAGTGGCTCAGTCAGTTGAGCGTCCAACTCTTGGTTTCAGCTCAGGTCATGATCCCAGGGTTGTGGGATAAAGCCCTGCATCAGGCTCCACACTGAGCATGGAGCCTGCTTAAGCTCAATTTTCTCCCTTTTCTATTTATACCAACTTGAAAATTCCTTGACCAAAGTACCTGGATATCTGAATTTATCCTGCCAGTTAGTTAGGTGTTGCCAAAAGTTTAGAGAACATATTCTACTCTTGGACTTCGTTAGGGGGTAGTCTTTCTTCCCTGGTTATAAAAGCAACACATGCATGTTTACCGTGGAAAGCTTGGAAAATATAAAAAAGTATACTGAAAATGAAAGTCACCTATAATCCAAAGCTCAAAGCCTTCTAGTTTATAAGTCTAGTCCCTATCTACTCAATAAAAGAGATTATTGAATTTGAAAAACTACAAATCAATGTTTTGATGACTTCACTGATGGGGTCATTAAAATGTGGTCCTAAAATAAACACAGAACCCGAAGAAATCTTATATGGAAGAGCCACTGGACTCCATGACATTACACCACCACACCTGTGACACGGCAGGGGCCCTGTGTTCTAAAAACTCAGCTAAATAGTTTTAAAAAATACTTAATATCTTATGGCTTATTTTGTGAAGTACTGGGGTTCGTGTCTTTACTTTAGCTTTGAGAAGACCAGGAAAAATAGATGAAGTGAGATACTAAGGAGATATGTAAGATAGAAAGCAGATGCAAATTTCGCGATACCACAGGTCACTCCATGTTGACAAACAGAAGTGATTGATCTGTGAGTATACCTATGGAGGAAAACAGAAAACCCGTTGAAAAGCTATGGCAGGTAGAGCTTAGTGGATTCTCTAGTGGACAGACTGCAACCAAGTTCAAAGGAGCTAAGAGAATAGAAATGTTGATGAACTGTCCAAATAATTTTAAGTCACATGGTCCTTTATCCAGACCCATACATGTGGCTCGAACATAGGCAACCAATGTTGCTGGCACAATTGAACAGAACAAATTAGCTCCAATATTTATCTCATTCCCTACATACAAATTAATTCAATGTGGATCACACATTCAAGCCCAAAATCCATGACCATAAAAATGCCAGAAGAAAACCTAGGAGAGAATCTTCATGACCTTGATGTACACAAAGGTTTATTGGACAAATAACCCAGCAAAAACAGGCAAAAAATTGAAGAGAGACATCATAAAGTGAGATATATAAATGGGTAATAAACACATTAAAAGGTGCTGAACAGCATTCATCTTTAATGAAATAGAAATAAAAATCACGTTGAGATAAGACTACGTATCCACTAGAGTGTACAAAATAAAAACACTAACAAACCCAAGGAAGCTAGACACAAAAGAATACATACATTCTCTCTGATTCCATTTATATGAACTCCAAGAACAGACTAGCTAATCTATGGTGACAGAAATCACTTACGGGCAGAGGGGAGCTTGTGACTGGAATTTTCTAAAGGAATAGAAATGTTATTCTTTGTCTGGGGTGATGGTTACATGGGAGTGCAGAACTATCAAAGCTCCCTGAACTGAGCAACTGAAATCTGTACCCTGTTTGTGCTACTTTTGGATATATGTAGGTGTATATTTACATGTAGTATATATGTATATAGAAAAAGAAGTAGATTTAATGAATTAAGCTTTCTTTGTACAATGAATAATTCAACAAACATACATATAGTAAGTTCCTAGTACGTGCTAGGTGCTCTAAATTACGTTTTTGTGTTAAAAGTGAACATATCTTAAACTGACTTAAATGTTCCAATACAAATACTACGATTAAAGTAAACACACTCTTTAATATACCGTTCCTCCCAAGGAATGGTAATGTGTCAATTCTCGGATGATAATATGGTTCACAATTATGGCATACAAAGTTTAAAACAGAACATGTCACTATTTGCAGAAATAAAACTACAGTTATGATATTTTTAAAATTACTGTTAGTTATAAACAATTTGTATATTTTAGAATACCTTCCTAAAGCTTGTAATTAAGCCTGAGAAAAAACGCCTGTATAATAGTGGGCACTAATACTCAATATGTTCACACTTGATGTTTTGCTATACTTGGATGGTCAGAATTGTCCTTGGCTTGTCCTCGACTCTACATGGCATTTGTGAGCAATGCTTAGGCTTCTCCAGTCTAGAACACTTCCAACACAACAGGGTTAATCACTTGCAAAACAACCACTGAATTTCAAAATATTTCTTTGGGAGAGTCATGCTTACTGTCTTCTGCCTAGATTGTTATGCCTGAGTCATTACATTATCTGGTGCATTTTCTCATTATGAAATTCCATCTCATGATAGCAAATCCTTAATACTGTTGTTACGAATCTTTCAAAAGCATGTGCTTTTATGAATTCATGTGCTTCTTTGTGACTTCAAAATTGCTATTTATATAACAACTGCAAGTTCCAGGCAGAAGAAACTATTATTATTTCATATACACAATGTACCAACAGTATGCAAAACAACACTGCCCAGAACGTTCTGAGTCTTCCAAATTCCATACTTCTTCTAAATTCAATTAAGGAAAGAAAAAAAGGTCTTCCTGATTTAAAATTCTGAGTCATTTTTTATCATAAATAATAATGATCTAAAATTACTATGTTTGCACGTACTGAGGATTATAACAAATGCCATGTGTCAAAGGGGGCATTACTAGAGTAATTTTCAGTATCTATAGAATTAGTTCATATAATATATTTAATGGCCTGTTACATGTTTAGCTGGCAAGTTTCTACATTTACTAACCCCATAATTTTAAATTAGAAAATTATATTTCAACCTACTGTTTTTATTTTGACTGCATCCAAAATATATTAATTGTGGCACGTATAGTCAATAAATGAGCCATTATTTCTCCAAGGTGTGTAAAATACATACACAGTGATGCCAATCGCATTAAATTTTCCTGCCAAACAGGGAAACATTTAAAGTTGTGTTAACTATAAAATCAGGATTACATTAATTTTAATAAAAGGAAAATATTTACCTTATTTTTTTAAACTTCAGACTTGCAGTTATGTGAATGGTAACCTAATGCTGACTGTATAAAATATGAACTATGCAAAGGTTTTACAGCTGGTTTTGATCAGCTTCCTTTGTTTAACATTAAAAGTTAACTTCCAGAAGACACATACAAGCTACAGGTAATGGTTACCAGATGGAGATGTTCTTCCTGTTGGTCTGTCTGATATCATACAGAAGACGCCACAAGGAGGGAAACACAACTTGGGCAGTGGTTCTGACGTCTTCTGTGCTACAAACAGGCTTTTCCCAACTTGTATGGGCCAGCAAAGTCAAAGACCCTGCAGAATCAAAATGCTTCTATACTTTCGTAACAGTGTGAAGTGAGATTATCTTCAGCGTATGTGGCCAAACATCTTTAAAATTTAAATGAATATTTCTAATTATCAGCTCCCATTTCTTATCAAAATGATTAAGTTGCAGCCTGAGTACTAACAGTTGTCTTATTTATAATCAATTCAGAATACAATGTTTGCTCCCTTCTCCACTTGCCACTGTAAGTCCTATAACCATCCAGCTTTACTGTCGCACCCAGGGAGGGTCTAGATGCCCCGTTTCCCAGCGAGGACCCCAGCAATAGTCTCTCTGCCCCAAACTATTAGATGTACTGATGTCAGGTTATTCCCTAAAAACAGCAAGTGCAAAGTAAGTTCAAAACTTGACAAGATTCTTAATTTTTATTAAATGTGGTCTGGCAGTTATTAAATTCTTATGACCCTTTGTTCCTCTTCATGTATGCTATATTCCCCTCAAGTGAACTACTTGTTTTTTTTCAAACTGTTTTACATTTACCTTCCCCTATCTAACGCCATAATTACTTCCGATCTCTAGGAGATCAGACATCACTACTTCCTAGCCCAGCAAAAAAAATTCTTTCCTTCATGAGGCTTTTCCTGATTCTTAGAGGAAAAACTAATTTCTCCCTTGTGTAACCACTGTAATATCTCATATTACATTACATCTTCATTAGGAGTGTATTCTTTTCAGAATTTATCATATACACTATTGGACTATAACCTCTCCCATAAGGGTAAAAATCACCCTAATAATTGTAGTGTAGGATTTTCCTTATGGTTGGTATGTAAGAAATGCTCATAGAAAAATAAATAAACCCCTGGATTTCTGCGGGGTCAAGTGCAGTGGTGGTATGGGAGGTGCTTAAAAAAAATCATTTACGTGATCAAATGTTATCCTAACACTGAAAAAACACAACGGACATAAATGTAAAAAAAGATAGATTAAAATTAAAAAATGCATGTTTCAACTTTTTCTTTTGCATGAAACTTCATGAACTTCAAAAAAATGTGTATTATGGGGGGAAAGAATACATCAAAAACCATGCTGGAAAATAAAGAATGGCTTAGTGGGCCAAAACTTTGAGACATTCCTAAGAGATAAAAAATTCAACAGAATGAGATGAAAGATTGGTTGAGAAAAAAAGTAAAATCTAAAACATAAGAAATAGAGGACTGTCAGAAGGTCGGATCCAATTCCTGGGAAGCTCCAAAGTCAAGAGAAAACAACCCCTGAGACAGTAATGTGGGTGATTAATGGAGGAACAACAGCAGGAGACTTAATCAAGATTTTCATCAGCTGAGTTATGATGAACTTCATGGAGGGTGGAATCCAGGGGGAAAAGTCTACTGACACCCTGTGTCCCACACCCTAGAACCTTACAATTTCCTGTTCAGTTTTACACCTATACTTCCAACACATGACTGGGCTCTTCACAGAGTATGTCTTCTTAGCCAGACCATTCTGTAAGTGTGTGCATCCCTACACCTGAGGCCGGATGTGAGGGCTGTGGTATCCATACAGGTATATGAAAGACCCTTCACCACAGAGCTAGGGTTCAGAAGAGAAGGGATTAGACTGCAGGCTGCCCTAACTTTCCCAGTATGAAACTCTATGCAGTCAGGTAATTCTAAATTTGAACCTGGCAGTCCAGGTTGTCATAAAGATATTTGTCAAGGTAAGGGGTACATATTTCATATAAAAATCAGTTAGAATGATTTATAACTTTTAAATACTTAGACATATAGTATATGAACATTGTATAGCTTCATTTCCAAAATCAAAACTATTTTATCCTTCTAAAGAGTAAAGAAAAATATTTACAATATGTAAAATTTACAAATATATTTCTCATATTACTCTGAGTGATAGAGTTGAAAATAAACCAAAATTCATTCAACACAAGGGCAAAAAGAATAGAGAATGAAAAGGAGTAAAAGGAGACTTCTAAGACCCCATCAAGTGGACCAATATTTTCATTATAAGGGTCCCCGCAGAAGAGAAAGACAAAGAGGGCAGAAGCTTATTTGAAGAGATAATGACTAAAAATTCTCTAACCTGGGGAAACAGACATCCAGATCCAGGGATGCATGAAGTTTCAAAGAAGATGAATCCAAAGAGACCCACACTGGGACACTTCATTAAAAGGCCAAAGGTGAAAGTAAGGAATTAAAAGCAACGAGGGTATTTGAAGTGCTAAAAGAAAAAAAAAAAACCTGGCAACCAAAAATAGAGTACCTTGCAAAGCTGTCCTTCAGAACTGAAGAAGAGATAAACCGTTTTCCAGACAAGCAAAAGACTAACGAGTTCATAACCACTAGAGTGGCCTTGTAGAAAATGTTCAAGGGACTTCTTTAAGGTGAAACAAAAGGAGGCTAATTAGTAAGAAATAAATATAAAAGTATGAATTTTACCAGCAAAGGTAATATGTAAATTCATAATTCTCAAATATTTTAAATGGTGGTAGGTAAATCACTTGTAAATCTAACTCTAGTATGAAGGTTAAAAGACAAAAGTACTGGGGTGCCTGGGTGGCTCAGTCAGTTAAGCCTCTGACTCTTAAGTTAAGCCTCTTTATTTTGGCTCAAGTCATGATCTTGTGGCTCCTGAGTTTGAGCCCCATGTTAGGCTCTGCGCTGACAGTGTGGACCTTGCTTGGGATTCTTTCTCCCTTTCTTTCTGCTCCTCCCCTGTTCTCATACATGCGCTCTCTCTCTCCCTCAAAATAAAATACACTTAAAAAAAAAAACACAAAAATATTAAAGACAGCTATAACTACTGGCTCAGTTGGTTAAGCACCCAACTTTTCATATTGGCTGAGGTCAAGATCTTCCAGTTCTGAGATCGAGCCCTGCACTGGTTCCGTGCTGAGTGTGGAGCCTACTTGGGATTCTCTCTCTCCTTCTCTCTCAAAATAAAGAAACAAACTTTAAAAATGAGCTATAACTACAATATTGTGTTAATGGATATACAAGGTAAAGAGATGTAAATTATGACATCAGAAATGTAAAATGCCAGTGGGGGAGTGAAAAATGTAGAGCTTTAGTATGCATTTAAAGTTAAGTTGTTATCAGCTTAAAATAAACTTTTATAAGATGTTTTAAAGTCTCATGGTAACCACAAAGCAAAAACCTATAGCAGATATATAAAAGATACCAAGAAAGGAATCTAAGCATACCACAATAGAAAATCATCAAATCACGAAGGAAGAGAGTAAAACAAAGAAACAAAAACACAGCCAGAAAGCAATTAATAAAATCGCAATAGTTAAGTGCATACCAATCAAGAACTATTTTAAATTTAAATGGACTAAATTCTCCCATCAAAAGACATAGAGTGGTTGAATAGAAAAAAAGAAAAAAAAAACAAGACCCAACAATATTGCTGCCTCCAAGAGACTCTCTTCATAAGTAAGGCCATGCCCCAGACTTAAAGTGAAGGGATGGGAAAACATAATCTATGACACATGGAAACCAAAAGAAAACTGGGGTAGCTATACTTCTGTTAGACAACAGACTTTCAGCCAAAATGTAATGAGACATAAAAAGATCATTATATAATGATAAGGGATCAATCCAACAAGAGGATATAACATTTGTAAATATTTATGAACCCAATATAGAAGCACTTAAACGGTAGACACGTGTCATTATACGTTTGTTCAAACCGATGGAATGTATAACACCAAGAATGAACCCTAAAGTAAACTATGGGTCTGGATGATAATGATGTGTTAACGTAAGTTCTTTTTTTTTTTTTAATTTTTTTTTTAACCTTTATTTATCTTTGAGAGAGAGACAGCGTGTGAGCAGGAGAAATGCAGAGAGAGAGGGAGACACAGAATCAGAAGCAGGCTCCAGGCTCTGAGCCATCAGCACAGAGCCCGACGTGGGGCTCAAACTCACGAACTGTGAGATCATGACCTGAGTTGAAGCCAGACACTCAACCGACTGAGCCACCAGGCACCCCAATGTAAGTTCTTTAGTTGTAACAAGTGTACCACTCTGAGGGGTGCTGTTGTTAATGGGAGTGTCTATAAATGTGTGAGGACGGGGGGATATGAAAAGCTGTACTTTTTGCTCAGTTTTGCTGTGAACCTAAAGCTGCCTTAAATAACAAAATCTATTCAAAAACAGATTTTAAAAATATTTTTCCTGTTTTTCCTTTTTCTTTTTTGTATTTATGAGATGATGGAGGTTGACTAAACTTATTGTGGTAATCATTTCACAATACATGTACACCTTAAACTTACATGGTACTGTATATTTATTATATTTTAGTAAAACTGAAAAAGAAAAAAATTAATCAAAAAAGAACTTTGTTATAATTGATTAAATATGATTAAATCTAACTAGATATTGACGAAGAGACTATTACAGATTCTTGAAAAAGAAGAAACACACTGCCAAGTATAATGTGGAATTAAAAATACTTAACTATCTCAGCAAAATGTAGGAACTCAGAGGAACAGGGAAATAAAAACCATTCTAAATGTTACTTCATGGGGCACCTGGGTGGCTCAGTCAGTTAAGTCTCTGGCTTTGGCTTGGGTCATGGTCTCACAGCTGGTGGGTTCGAGCCCTGCATTGGGCTCTGTGCTGACATCTCAGAGCCTGGAGCCTATTTCAGATTCTGTGTCTCCCCCTCTGTCTGCCCCTTCCTGCTCACACTCTGTCTCTCTCTCCTTCAAAAATAAATAAATATTAAAAAAAAAAACCTAAATGTTACTTGGGACAAAGTAGAACAGAAAAATAAAAGCATTCTTTAAGATGATTATGGGCAGAGGAATAAAGCATTTTAATGGGAGCAGTTGTGGGTATTTTGTCTTCAAGTAATGGCAGGACAATGAGATGGTGAGTGACAAGAAAGGAAAGGTAACTATCACTGGAATGTAAAAGTATAGGAAAACCCAAAAAGTAATAAGCAGAAAGAAAGCGATAAATGGTAACATGATCAAATTAACAAGGAAAAATAGAGAAAAACATGAAAAATCAATAATCATAAGACATTAGAAAAAAATAGGTTAAAATTTTCAAATAGTTGAATCCTCTCATTAAGAAAGACTGTCAGATTGGCCTTAAAAATAAATGGACATGTGGGTGCCTGGCTGGCTCAGATGGTGGAGCAGTGACTCATGATGTTAGCGTCGTGAATTCGAGTCCCCCATTGGGCGTGGAGCCGACTTAATTAAAAAAAAATTAAAAATAAAATAAATGTACATGTTATTTGCAACAAGTATTAATACTAAGGAAAGAATAAGGAATACAAGGAAATCATGAATAAAGAAGATAGCAGATTATAATATTATACGGAAGAGTTATGTAACAATGTAAGTCACAATTTATGAAGATAAAACAGATATAAAACTGTATATTCAAGTAAGACAGAAGCTAACCATATAATATAAAATATTAGAAATTCAAGACTTAATAAAATAAATGCCTTTTGTGAAGTGGAAATTTTCAATACATTTCTCCCAGAATTGGCCAGATCTACTAAAATAAAGACATAAATGAACTGAATAATATAATCATTTGTGTGTATTTTATGTATGAATGAATATAAGTACATAAACATACACGTATCCCATCTATTCGTACACCCCTTGAATAAAGAATCCTAATTTTTTCTTATGTCCCCAAAACAAATAAAAATTGACCACATATTTGGCTACACGCCATACAATTTGAACAAATACACAAAACACACACAAAATGTAAAGCCTATATTCTCTGTTCACAGTGCAGTGAAATTAGAAATAAAAAAAGGATTGTAAAAGTACTCGGATAACTGGCACACTCTCCATGGAGCAAAGAAATCAAATCTCTTACCGAAAATTACATGGATAGCAAATGAAAACAGGAAGCTATGGGTCAGAGCTAAAACTGTAATTACAAGAAAATTAATAGCCATAAATCCAGTGCTGGCAAAATAAAACAGGAGAAAACTCAGACTTAAATAAAAGGAATTAGGGAACAAAGAACAATTAAAAAATTATAAACCAGGCAGAAGGGCAAAGATAAAAGAAATTAATCAAAACGAAAACAGAAAAAACGATGGAGAAATGATAAATCAGAGTACTGATTCTTTTAGAAGACTACTAAAATCGATAACCTCCCTTGCAGATTAATTAAGGGATAAAAGAAAGCATAACAGGTAATATAAGGAATGATTATTCCACAGGTATAGAAGGAAAAAAATATTTCTTTAAAAAAATTTTTTTAACGTTTATTTATTTTTGAGACATAGAGACAGAGCACAGGTGGGGGAGGGGCAGAGAGAGAGGGAGACACAGAATCAGAAGCAGACTCCAGGCTGAGCTGTTGGCACAATGATTTCTTCAAGCAATTATTTCTTTAAACCTTTAAATCTAAATGCAGGAAAAAAAATCAATTGGGATAAACTTTCTGGTAAATCTCAGAAACTCAGAAAAAAGCAGATTCTGATAGCATGGTATCCTTGGCTATCAGAACTGCCTCTATGGACTCTAATTGTCCAAATTCAGGACCTGAGTAGATTTGGATATTAAGGGATATTCTTGTACTAAATGCAAATCTGTGGCTACTGTATTAGCCGGGATGAAGTTCAACTGTACATCAAAGAACACCCTAAAGAATACCATTTAAATCAAATGGAAGCTTACTTTTTCTCTCAAGCAAAAAAAAAAAAAAGAAAAAGAAAAAGGAAAAGAAAAAGAAAAAGGAAAAGAAAAAGAAAAAGAAAAAGAAAAAGAAAAAGAAAAAGAAAAAAAATGTGTCAGAGAAGATGGGCTAGTGCTGCTAAGATAGCTCTGCAATGTCATCTACAACCTGCACTCTCCTCTACTATCCTGGTGTTCGACTTTCACTCTCATATCATTTTTACTGATTTAAAAAGTATTTTTTGTCAGTTCATTTATTTCTTTTGAGAGAGAGAGAGAGAGAGCGAGAGAGAGCGCAAGCTGGGGAGGGGCAGAGAGAGAGGGAGAGAAAGAATCCCAAGCGGGCTCCACGCGGTCAGTGCTGAGCCGGACCCGGGGCTCAAGTCCAGAAACTGTTAGATCATGACCTGAACCGAAAACCAAGAGCCGGACGCTTAACCGACTGACCCACCCAGGTGCCCTTCAAATCCTTTTTTAAAAGGGTGGCTGCTAGAGCTCCAGCCACCACTTCTTAGTTAAGCAGCCTTCTCCCAAATCTCAAAGACTTGTTCCGCAAAAATAGCTGACTCCAAGTGTGGCTGGAAAATACACTCTTTTGTTATGGGCAGAACTGTGTCAAACACAGGAGTTCTGGTGCTCAGAAAGAAAATGAGAATGGACTTGGGCTTAAGCAGCTTTAAATTGCTGTCACTACAAAAATTTGAAAACCTAAAGGAAAATAAAAGTTTCCTGCCAAAAAATTTAATCTTCCAAGTAATAATCTTGATCAGACGAATTACCTGAGAAGAGTCTGTGAACTTTAATGAAGATGAACCATTTTAAAAGACCCCAGTGTCAAAAAACCTTCACCTTATTTCAATTATAAACTTTAAAAAGAACAGAAGGGGCGCCAAGGTGGCTCAGTCAGCTAAATGGCCGAGTTCCGTGCTGGTCATGATCTTGAGGTTCATGAGGTCAAGCTCTATATCAGGCTCTGGGCTGACAGCTCAGAGCCTGGAGACTGCTTCAGATTCTGTGTCTCCCTCTCTCTCTAGCCTTCCCAGGCTTGCGCTCTGTCTCTCTCTCTCAAAAAAATAAACATTAAAAAAATTTTTTTTAAATAAAAAGATAACTTCAATTTTAATTAAACTATTCTAGACTCAAGGATATAGTGGCTCATTTTGTGAAATCAGGAAAACCTTAAAAATCAGTATCTGATACAGTAACTAGGAAAAATTGTGAAAATACAAAGAGAATCTGGCAATATATCAAAAGAATTATATGCTGTGATCAAGTAGTTCCAGGAATGTAAGAAAATTTCAATTTTCAAAAAAGAAAACTTTAAAACTTTCAAGACAATTTCAGGAAACTTATCAATCTGAAAGATAACAAGATTACGGGGAGGGGGAAAGAATCGTAGGTATAGGTAAGGAAATAGAATTTGATAAAATTTAGGAGTCTTTGCTAATAAAACTTCTAAGTTATATCAAAACAAAAGCAATCTACCTAAATATAATAAAGTCTGTTTCACGAAAATGATAGCAAACAACAGTCCAAACCAATACATGGTAAAGCCATTTGCAGATGAATCATAATATAAACAGGTAACCAAAATACAAAAAACATTTGACAGAAAAATGGGTGAGGGCTATAAATAGGCTACGCACAGAGCAACAAATGAAAGTGACGGAGATGAACAGAATGTTCTTGTGCTGTGTGAGTAGGGAGGAAAATGCAAATGGAATGTAGCAGTGGGGCAACACTACCAATCACTATACAGGCACAATTACACCGGGGTCACGACTCCTGAGGGCAAATAATATTGGTGCAAATACAAACTGTTAGAGTACTTCCTACTTCTGAAGAAGTATCTAGTAAGACCTGCTAATACATGCGTTTGTTCAGCAACTCCACTCTGGGGAATACGGCACATAAGGATGTATTACAAGGATAACTGATGCAAGGATAATCTGCTTGAAGCAGCAAAAAAATCAGAACAGAAGGGAGTGGGGTGCCTGGGTGGCTCAGTAGGTTAAGCGTCCAACTCTTGGTTTCGGCTCAGGTCATGATGTCACGGTTTCGTGAGTTCGAGCCCCACGTTGGGCTCTGTGCTGACGGTGCTCTGCCTCGCCCCAATTCATGCTGTCTCTGCCTCTCTCAAAAATGAATAGAAAAAAAATTAAAAAAAAAAAGAAGTGAATGCCCATCAACAATGCAACAGCTGAGCAAAATATGATAATCCTATGCTCCAAAATACTCTAAAACAATGAAAGAGATTGAGGGAGCAACGTGGTAAGTATGAAAAGCAAACAGAAAACTAAGCACACGTTAAGTGATATGATCTCATTTTTGCAAGACGATGACAAAAGACCACTACTATAGTTGTAACTTTTCTCTAAATATTTCTGGACACCAGGTTGTTTATAGTAGGCACTTGAGAGGAAGGGATTACAAAAAGGGGCCACAAGCTATTCATATAATTTATTTCTTCTAAATTATACATTTTTGTGTGCGCACACGTAGATATGGAGAAGTGCCACAGGGTGGTGATCAAAATGTGGGTAATAATTATCTCAGAATAGATATCAAGTTGAATTCAGCTGATTTGTACTTTCTTCCTCGGTTTTACGTATATGATGGTGAGCATGTGTAAAAAAACAAAATGAAGAACAGGTGCTCGAGGAGTTCAGAAGACAGAAAGGTCGCTGTATAATGATCTCAGAAAAATTTAGTAGACATTGAAGTTCGAAATTTGATTGGCTAATATATATTAAATAAAACTTAAATGGTTTGACTCCAAATTCTCAATACAGAGAATTGTCCCATAATATTTGTTTGCTTTAAATTTTTTTTATGTTTTATTTATTTTTGTATTTTTTTTTTAATTTTTTTTTCCCCCCAACGTTTATTTATTTTTGGGACAGAGAGAGACAGAGCATGAACAGGGGAGGGGCAGAGAGAGAGGGAGACACAGAATCGGAAACAGGCTCCAGGCTCTGAGCCATCAGCCCAGAGCCCGACGCGGGGCTCGAACTCCCAGACCGCGAGATCGTGACCTGGCTGAAGTCGGACGCTTAACCGACTGCGCCACCCAGGCGCCCCAGTTTTATTTATTTTTGAAAGAGAGAGAGAGAGAGACAGAAAGAGTAGGCATAAGGGAGGGACAGAGAAAGAAGGAGACACAATCTGAAGCAGGCTCCTGGCTCTGAGCTGTCAGCACAGAGTCCGACACGGGGCTCGAACTTGTGAACCGCGAGACCATGACCTGAGCTGAAGTCAACCACTTAACCAACTGAGCCACCAGGTGCCCCACATTTATGTTTTCTTAAGTTCTAGCTCATGCATTTGTAGAAAAGACCAAGTTATTGACTTTGGCTGCATAAGGTTATGGGTCAGAGGTACAGAACTAAATAGATTTTTAACTTTTCCTGGATCAGTCCTTATTGTTATGCTTTCATAACTTTGTTTTCAGAAAAACAACAGACTACATTAGATGCATTCATATTGTCACAGACATCTAAAACTGCCTTCTAAGATGAAGTACAAATGATTTTTGAGCTGCCTGCCATTTTGGATTAGTCCTGTTTCTGGAGAACAAGAATTGTTATTAAATTTCAGATACGGGGGCACCTGGGTGGCTCAGTCAGTTGAGTGTCCGACTTAAGCTCAGGTCACGATCTCACAGCTCGTGAGTTCAAGCCCCACATCAGGCTTTGTGAAGAGAGCTCAGAGCCTGGAGCCTGCTTCTGATTTATGTCTCTCTCTCTCTCTTTACCCCTCCCCCTGCTTACTCTTACACTCTCTCTCTCTCTCAAAAATAAATAAACATTAAAAAAATTTTCACATATAAAATAAACTGAGCAGCTCCTTTAAAAATATTCTTAGAAATAATATTGTATTTGTACTGATGAAATGTAAAAACATAAATTGAGTATTTTATACATAACACAGATAGAGTCCAAGTTCTGCCAGCTTCTGGCATTTCTCCCTCTCTCTTATATTTCAATTAAGATTTACAAAAGATAAATCTACCTTCACATAGACTTTCTAAGTGGAAATAGAGGTCGTTGAATATAAAAAGAAAACAATAGCTCTACGGAAGAAATAGATGTTTTCTGTCTCATTTACCTAAGCTCACAAGAAAAGAAACCCAACTCATAGACTCTTACAAGTAGAAGAGATCTATGATCTTGGTCAAGATATGGCCAGGAAAGTTATCATTAACATATGCTGTAAGGCAAATTGGCCTCTCACATTGTAATACCAAGTCTAAATCCTCCAAAGTTTACCCCAAACAGTCTCTAGTTGAAGAGGGTCAACAGATATGTCAAGACCTGTGATTCTGAATCTCTGAAATCCACCCTTCATTGTTGATCCTGGAGGAGTTCGATATGGCTTTAGAAAGAAAATCATAAAGTGTTCTGCATATGAACAAGCATACATGTTTACGAAAGACATGAGAATTTTTGTTTCATTCAGCCTCATAGCTGACATAAAAAGTCCCTTCTCTGTAAACAATTATCAGCTACCTAAATGATCTGTTGATTTCTATTTTAATAAAGTCGTTATCTTGGCAAATGAGAGAGATCAGATCTGAGTGTAACAGATGGTAACACTTCCAACTGCCTCTGAAGACTCATTATTTCCAATATGCATAGGATTATAAAAAGGCATAACTTTAATTTTATATTTGCATTTTAAACATTTTAATTACAGTGAAATCACCGTTTAACAGTAAAATTAGATTCTTAAAATAACCAATATCTCAAGCTGTCCCGATATTGTTTAGCACTGCAATTGAAGTCACATGACCTTCAAGGTTTATTTTAAGAAAAATTTAAGTTAAATTAATTTAAACAAAATCTTTGAATAATATTCCATAGCAATTTATTCAGTAGTATTTACACTTAAAGAATTACTATCTCAACAGTTTTTACAAATAAGTGAAACAAATCACCCTCTCAATAGCTCTCACATTTTCTTTTTAACCAACATTGAAAATTAAAGCATAGAAAGAATAATTTTCCTAGTAGATACCTTCAAATATAGTGGTGACTAATTATAAGACTACTTTATAGCTTAAGTATTGTTCTGTTATAACATATACACTATTACAATGATCATAATGTAAACTGGACTTTATTATGGGATTTAAATTCTTTGAAGGTTTTAGCTCTCCTTGCATCCCATATAAGACATTCAGTAGACCTTAATACAGATGAGTCAAATAAATGACTTGAAATTAGGTTTTGTTTTGTTTTGAGAATGTCTAAATTATTAAATAACTGTTTAATCATTCTATAGAACAGTAACCTACCTTACATTAACAGAGTATTAGAAATGCAAACCTTACTATATTAAATAATGTCAATGGAGTTCAGTAATATTAATACACTGAATTGTACATTTAAAAAAAGTTAAGGGGGGGGTGTGCCAGGGTGGCTCGGTAGGTTAAGTGTCCAACCCCATGAAGAGCTCTGAGCTGACAGCTCAGAGCCTGGAGCCTGCTTCAGATTCTGTGTCTCCCTCTATCTCTGCCCCTCCTCTGCTCTCTCTCTCTCTCAAGTATAAGTAAACATTAAAAAAAAATAGTTACGAGGATAAATTTTATGTTATGTATGTTTTACTATCATAAAAAAACACACTGCAATATACATACCCACCAGAACTAAAATGAAAAAGAAAGGCAGTATCAGGTGATGGCAAGGATGTGAAGTAACTGAAAGTCTCACACACTGTTGACAGGAGCGTAAACTTATATAACCACTCTGGGAAACTATTTGTCATTATGTATTAAAGTTGAACTTTTGCATACTACAATGCCATAGAAATTCTGCCCCTAAGTACACCCAACAAAAATGTGTGTATACGTTTATCAAAATACGTGTTCAAGAATACTCATGGAAGCATTAAGTAACAGCCCTAATTAGAGTAAGTCGAATGTATATAAAAAGTAAAAATGATAAATTGCTGCCAATTTACACAATGAAATGCTACCTAGCACGATAAACCATTGTTACACATACCAACACGATGAATCATGCAAACATGATGTTGAGTCAAAGAAGCTAGACTCAGAGAATATGCACTGTAAGATTTTATTTATATAAAGTTCAAACGTGAGCAAAACTGTATTTATGGTGTTAGAAGTCAGAATTTTCTGTTAAGAAAACAAAAACCCAGACACAGACTAGGATAAAATATTTGCAGATTACATATCCAACAAAGGACTTGTATCCAGAACAAACAAAGAACTCTCTAAACTCAGCAGTGTGAAAACAAACATTCCAATTAAAAATGAGTAAAAGACTTGAACAGTTCATCAAACAGGATATACCTATGCTAAATAAGGGACAAAAATATATTTAACATCATTAGCTACTTGGAAAGTGCAGATGAAAACCATGAAGGGATACTTGCACACAAGGAGAATGACTAAAAAATACTGGCTATACCAAATGTTGGTGAGGATATGGAAAAACTGGATCTTTCCTATACTGTTTATGGGAACGCAAAGTGACAGCTACTCTGGGAACAGTTTGGCAGTTTCCTTTAAAAATTTTCAGGAATTCTTAATTCTCGAATCTAAAATGCACTTCCCATATAACCCAGCAATCACAAATCCATGGCATTTATCTTAGAGAAATGAAAATTATGTCTACAGAAAAACTTATATGCAAATGTTAATAGTAGTTTTATTTGTGATAGCTCAAATCTGGGAATGATTCAAATGTCCTTCAGCAGATGAATACATTCAAAAAAGTGTGGCACCTCCAGTAAAGTGAATACTACTAAGCTATAAAAAGACCATACTGTTGATATATGCGACAACATGGAATGCCCTCAAAATCTTTATGCTGAATTTATTTAAGGAGGCAATCTCAAAATAATAACAGGCACTATATAATTCAATTTCAAAAGTTACAGAGGTGAAGAACCAATTAGAGGTTGCCAGGGTACAGGAAAGAGGAGGGCTGGGTAAAAAGCTGCTCAAATATATCTCTTTGTGGGATGATGGGGCAAGTTTGGATCTTGACTTTGCTGGTGGTCATACAGATCTTCACATGTGATAAAATTACAAAGAGCTACATACATGCATAAATGCACGTATGGAAAAACTGGAGAAATCCTAGTTAATAGTGTGGTAATAGCAATTTCCTAGTTTCGATAATGCACTCTGGTTGTGTAAGATTTTACCATCAAGAGAACGTTGGTGAAGGGCTCATAGGAAGGTCTGCATTATTTTTTCAACATTTGTGTTTACAGTTATTTCAAAGTAAAAAGTAAACAACAAAAAGAAGTCATAAGAGAGTGGGTATCCTTGGAAAGGCGGATAGTATCTAGAAGGAGTCATGAGGGAGGCTCCTGGGTATTGGTCATACACTGCTTACTAAGGTGTATGCTGTTTACTGAGTGCACTCACTTTGTGAAAACTCATCAAGCTGCGGATACTTATGATTATGCACTCCTCTGTGTCTCTGTGTTCGTGTTACACTAAAGAAGTTTACAAAAGAAAAAAATGAATATAATCTTTATTAACCTGTGGATTTCCTAAGAAAGTTGTAGTAAAAATATATGCACAATAAAACCGTGGATTGTGAGTAACTTGTTCTGTGAGTGTTCTGCAAAACGAACAAACATTTCCAATAAATTTTAACTTGATCAATGAGCAATGTCTTGCAATGCAAGTAGTATGTGACACCGAATGTCACATGATCACAACTGAGCCAATGGTTTCTCTCTCTCTCTCTCTCTCTCTCTCTCTCTTGCTGTGAGATGCAGATGGTGGGGTTGTGGGATCATCGCCCATGCTCGGATGCTCAGTCTCAGGCTGCGGTGTTTGGCAGAAATCAGTGATTTTTCAGAATGTTGGAAGGTGCCCATAAGGCACTAGTGTATTTTTTGTCACTTCAAAGCACCTATGGACAGTCCTTTGCTTTACACAAGAGGAAGCTTAGGAATGCTTGGCTTCATTCTAGGTCAGGACGCCTGCAGATATAGACCCTTTCCTCTGCTGTCTTATTGCCAGTTACATTAAATCAGTATATGACAAAAGTTTATTAATACTGTACTGTAGTCAACATTCATGAGAGAGTATACAATGGCCCCCATGCAGAAAAAGGTTGAAAAGAAAGGCTGTAAGAAGAAGGAAATGATCACGGTGGACAAAGGAAATCATCGAGAAGTACGAACAAGGTATACGAGTAGCTGAAACTCTAAGATTTTATAAGAAGTCTATGTCTGCATCTCATCTGCAGAGGAGGAGGAGAAAAAGGTGGAGGAAGCCCTCACTTCAAATGAGATTAGGGAGATGTGTAACATGTGGGAAAGAGGGCATTATTTTGTAGAAAAGCACCACCGGAATAAGGCTGTAGCAGTGAGAGCAGTGAATCTGTTTAAGGACAATGCAGTGTCACATTTCCACAATATCCTCAAAAGGAGGCAAAAGTAAGTGTCATTGGATAGGTTCCTTGTTAAAGGTGCATGAAAAGAAAAAGATTCCACTGAGCGAACAGATATTCTGTTAGTGATTCTGTTAGTGACGTGAAAGTCGTCCTGCACAATAATCTTCCTCTCTTGTCTCCTTCAGAGCAGCCACAAAGGTTTTTAAAGGGGAGTGCAGGTTAACTTATTTTTCTTTATATTTCTCATTTTCTTTATTATTTTTCATTATATCATAGTACCGTAATCATTTTTATATGAGTATTTTTGGGTTGTGGAATGGATCATCTGAGTTTCCATTATTTATAATGGGGAAATTCACTTTGATATACAAGTGCTTTGGATTACAAGCATGTTTCGGGAATGAATTATGCTCGCAACCAAAGTCTTACTGTACTTGTAACAGTACAATGAGTAAGTCATGTTCAGATATGGGAAATATACAACAAAAATAACTTAACTGGGGCACAGTTGCTTTGTTCTTTTGGAATTCTTCATATTACCAGAATTTAAAGTCCCTACAGCATAACAATCAAATTATTACATTGATTAGAATACTACTTATCAGGTTCAATATACCACATCCTCTCTCAGATTTTTGACAGTAAAAGAAGTACAGATAATAATTATGCTGGGATAACGGGCATATAAACCAGGTCTTCCTGAGCAATTCGGGGCCTGTGTTCACACTACTTTTAGAGCAAAAATTCCTTAAGAGGTTGACTATCATTTTTGCCTTCACTTTCTTATCTCCAGTTCTCCTTGTGATTAATCCTTGAAAGGTTTTTTTGTTTCCATCACTGAACTGGAACTACTCTTGCCAAATCTTATCAAACGCAATAATCAACTCTCTGTACTCCCTTGAGTCAACCTCTCAGCAGGATGTGAAACACCGTCTCTATCTGACCACCAGGACACCATGCCCGGCTTGTATCACCCATCTCCTTGCCTGTGTTTTTTCCTCCAACCTGTGAATGTTGCAGTGCCTCTGGGAGCCACTCTCCAGTCGTTCATCTTCTCTCTTCTCGTCCTAAGTGATCTCATACTATCTTACGACTTTAAATCCCATTTATATGCCAATGTCTCCAAAATTTTTATCTTTAGCACAAACCTCTCTCATGAATTCCAGTCCTACACTAGACTGCTGTCTTTGACTCCTCCACTCAGATGCCTTACAGGTTTCTCAACTTCTTAACACGATTCACCTAAAGGCTAGCGTTTTACCTCAAAACCCCTGTCTCGTTGCTCAGATAAAAATTATAAAGGTCACCCTTGGTTTCTTCCACACCTTCACATCTAATATCCTCTCTGGCAAAAGTTCCATTTGGTGCCACCTTCAAAATAAAGCCAGAGCTTCTTACCACCACTACCAACCAGCACACCAGCACAAGTTACCACAAACCACTAGAGAAGCCTCTTAACTAGTTTCTGTGCTTCCATTCTGAAATTCTTACAGCCTAATCATCACAAAGCAGCCAGAGTATTTTCTTAAAAACTTTAAATAATTCAGGAGGCTCTGGGGATCTGTTACACAACGTGCAGATAGTTGAAAATATTCTACTGTACACTTAGAAATTGCTGGAATAGTTGGGGCACCAGGGTGGCTCAGTGGGTTAAGTGTCCAACTTCAGCTCAGGTCATGATCTCACGGTCCATGAATTCGAGCCCGGCGTTGGGCTCTGTGCTGACAGCTCAGAGCCTGGAGCCTGCTTCAGATTCTGTGCCTCTCTCTCTAACCCCTCCCTGGCTTGCACTCTGTCTCTTTCTGTCTATCAAAAAGCAAAAAGTGAGTAAATATTAGAAAGATAGAAAGAAAGAAAGAAAGAAAGAAAGAAAGAAAGAAAGAAAGAAAGAGGGAGAGAGAGAGAGAAAGAAAGGAAGAAAGGAAGAAAGAAAAGAAAGAAAGAAAGAAAGAAAGAAAGAAAGAAAGAAAGAAAGAAAGAAAGAAAAGAAAAAGAAAGAGAAAGAAAGGAAGGAAGGAAGAAAGAAACAAAGTGCTGGAATGGTAAAAAAAAAAAAAAAGAATTAGTATTTCCTTCTGGACAAAGATACTTTTGAAACTCATGTGTTTTTGCTTCAAAGTCAAATCAATGCAAAAAAGGTAAATTTTACAAAACCTTTTACCAGTGCACAAATCACTCCCCTATTAAAAATTTTAGTTGTTTCCTTTCAGACTTAGAACAAAATTCAACTCCTTAACATGATTTATCTGTCAATGTAAATCAAAGCTTCTACAAACTTCTTACCTGTGCAAACAGAGTGAAAATGACAGAGAGAAAAAGGGATACAATAACCACATAATCTAGCCCCCACCTCCCTTTTACACTTCGCCTCCTATCACTTGATCCCTAACCCACTCCACTCCAAACACTGATACTTCTTCAGGGTTTCAGAAGCACCTTCCAGTCTCAGGGCCTTTACATTTCCTGCTCCCTCAGTCTGCTCCTCCCCTAGATCTATGCGTGGTCATTCTACAGTACTTAAGTTTTTGCTCAAATATCATCTCCTATGAAGTAATCTAGTATATCTTTCCCTTTCCTTATCTTGCATTATTCATTTATTTATTATGGTTTTACACACCAAAATAGCTCCACGAGGTCAGGCCCTTTATGTATCATTATAGCCCCAATGCCTAAAACAGTTCTTGGCACATTTATCAATAAATCTGGATGGAACCAGAATGACGGAACCCCTGTGTGGCTAACAATCCCATCTGATCTAACTGTACCTCTCATATATACAGTGTAATTAAGGAGACAGGATCTTACTTTTATCAGAATCCACACAATTATCTACTATTTTTAACAGGGTTCTACCTGAAGGGTAGCAATATAAAATTGCAGTGGTTGTAGAATAGTTCACTCTTAGGCCTGATAAAACATTAAACCAGTCACTATTCTAAAGTAACTGCCTGTCTCAGCCCATTTTTACACCTGGAACAGAAAAGGAAAAAGGTCACATCAACTTTCATTCAGTTATATGTAAATGTGACACATTTCTTTAATTTTATTTAGGCTTCTAAATGAGATAAAGAATTTGAATAAAATGAAATCCAATAAACTTGTAAATAAAAAAAAATGCAACATCTATGCATTTTTATTAAGTGCCCGGGAAAAAATGTATTTGAAATTTTACTGTCCTTATAATAGAAGACTTAAATACTTGATTAAATATTCTCAAGAATTTATACCCACAGAATCACAATATTTATGTAATTTTTTTTTACTACTGCTCCAATCTTCATTGAACATAAATGTATGTTGACATTCCAAATTAAAAGTTTTAAGCCATTTAGGCCAAGGAAAAGCTATGTACTTCATAACTGTTACCTACTTTATTTACTCATTTTTGGAAAGCTCTTTTCACACCTTTTATGTTGAATGTGCTAAAGTAAAATTAAAGAGATTGGGTACCTCTCTTCAAAGAACCTGGTTGATTCTTGAGTGAACTTGACAATCTTGGAAACATTAATTCAGAAATATATTGAAATTCAACTCAAAAAAGGATCATCTGAGAACTATACTAGAAATTAAAAATGAAGAAATGGTAATCAAAATTCTTTTCTACTTTCTCTACATTTCTTTAGTCTTATTTTTTCTGTTAACCAAAACAGCATTAAGACCTCATTAGACAGCTATCTTTTGCATATAAAATAGTGCTTGTCAAATAGCAAATATAAATAAATACTTACTGAAAGGGTCAAAAGAAGGATGATAAAATATTTCTGCTTGTCTTGGGAAAAGATATTACATAAATTATAAAATAACAGCTTCCGAGATAAAGTTCTCCTTTCAAAGTTCTTAGATTAACTAAAAATGTCATTACAAGAAATACATATAATTCAATAATGACTATCTCTTATATTTAAAATATTTGACTTTTAAGTCAAAGTGAATGTGCTAAAGTGAAAAAACTCATACTCCATTGAAAGATATATTTGGATATTCAAATACTCTGGGGTTTGCAGCATTTTATTTGAAATGACTTGGAAATTAGTCTTTGTTATTGACTTTGTAAATACTCAAATGTTCTATCTTGGTTAAAAATTTTCATCTTACTAATATCTCTCCCCACTTTAATGAAAGATGCAAACAATGGAAACTGAATCTATCTCATTCTGTTCACTGGCCACCTGGATTTCTGGTTTAACAACTGTTTACTTCACAAATAAATTTTCTCCAACTTATATACACATTTTCACTTAATTGCAGATAATCTGATTCTTAACCTAGATCTTTAAACTTTATTACTAGAAATATTGGCACACTTAAATTATCCTTATGAATTCACAAGAAATATTAAACATATAATATCATAATGGCACCCATTTCAAAAACTAGAGACTCTCAGCATGGTGATTATAGTTAAAAATACTGTATTGCATATTTGAAAGTTGGTAAGAGAGACTTAAAAATCCTCATCACATGAAAAATAAATTGTAATTATGTATGGTGATGGATGTTAACTAGACTTATTGAGGTAATCATTTTGCAGTATATACAAATATCAAATCACTATGTTATATACCTGAAACTAATATAGTGCCTTATGTGAATTATACGTCAATAACAAAAAATTAGAAACAATTCAATCTTGCTTCATTCCCAGTCAACTAGTAAGATCAAATCTTCAGTGCTTACGTGACTAAACGTGACTTGTGTCCTCTATCACAAGGAGCCAAGCTCACATAAACAAAATCATCTACTTAGACTTGTGACTTGAAGAAACTATGTACATACATAATAAAGCACTGGGATTTTAAGATTCTTGGTTTTAAAAACTCCCTCAGGTTCCTTCCATCTCTAAAACTCTATGCTTCTTTGAGTTTTGCTGTGTTCAAAATAGCCTTAGCAGTGTGATTCATAATGGTGTTATTACGTAACTAGAAAAAGTATTCTTACTTGGTGTTGAAAACAGGAGTAATTGGTCTGTGAACAGGTGCACTGCTAAAAAAAAAGTTTAATGAAATTTTGGTTCCATAGCTATTAATAACTAAATTTCAATATTTAAAATATCAGGAATAGTGAACACTAGGTGTCAGTGTAAGAAATGGAAAAATATTTTTAAAAACTTGTTTCCAATCAGGTGTATAACAAAGAAATCAAAAGCAGCTGTGACCACATTTACTTATAATTGCATAATTCAGTTAACAGGCCAATCTTTCTTTCAAACAAAAATTCTTGTTCCAAAACCATCAAGAGTTTTAAATCAGATTAAGCTGATTATTAGAAGTTACAAGTCTTTTCTAACTTCGGCTACATAAAACACAGCAAAGAAATTTACTTTTAAGAATAGACGTTTTGAAGAATGGTGGGAAGTACAGGTATAAGTCTGGAAGTATTAGGTTGCATATTTCTAGTTGGTTGAAAAGAATTATTTTTCAAAATAATAATGCTGGATGATTAATAAAGGATACTGAACTTTCAGTTTTGCCCTGAACAGAAATAAGAAATGCGAAGGGATTAGAAATTAAAATGCTTAAAGGGTCAATTCACAAAAGAATACATGAACTTGGTAAGGATGACTGACTCTCCCTAAAATTCTGGCACCTAGAGGTTATGAATGCAAAAACTTACTAAAAGTAGTATCTTTTAACTATATCACTACTTAAGATAAAAAGTTTTCTGTATAGACTCTTCAAGGTAAAGACTTCTAAATAGGTTTTGAAAAGATAATTACCAGCAATAATAAAAGGAAACGTTAACATCAAAACAGTTCCTCATATTTTGCAAAGCGCATTCACAGTAAATACCTAATTTAGGCCCAATAATAATAACTTAATACATCTGTACTCATTTTGGCACAGCCGTCATTTTGGGGGCTTGAACTCTCTTCTACCCACTGAACTCTCTCACCTACCCACGTGTCTGATTCTATGTTTCATCTCTCCCACTCCACCTCATTATCTACGTATTTCATCTTTCCGTATGTTTTTCAAGCACGTTGGGAAATTTTTCATACGATACTCTGGAAGTCATTCATTTGTGGAAATGGAACAAAATTAAATATAGCGGTCACCACTAAAATACAAAATGTTGTGACTCAAAATTCATTTAGGAAAACATTGAAGGGTTTGCTGGAGAGAAATAAATGGTTTTGGTTAATGCTGTGCTCTTGTTTCGCTGATAGCTGAGTTCTGTTTGAATTCTAGTCATAAAATGAGAAGGTACGAAGTTTGTGGAAAAGCTTTCCAATCTTGAGGGCTGAGGCAATGTAACACTGATAGTTTAGTCCACTCTGTGTAGCTTCCCTCTCAGGGACATAAAGTCAGATGGTGACAGACAAGGAAGGAAGAGGGAAATTCACATGTAATAACTAATATGTATTAATGTTACGATATGCAAGTATATCAGGAATGAGAAGTAGAGATAAAAGAAACTGAGATCGCACTGTATATGATGTGGCGTTCAAAGGCAGGAAAGTGGTCCCAGAAATACATACAGCGTAGGTCTCTTCAAGCTTTCCTTCTGGCTCTTCCGTGTCTTTGCCTTTGACATTGTGTTACCCCAAATGTATAGATTAATGATTAAAAATTTTGGCTATTATTAATCAAATCACGTTTTCCTTGACAAATAGTGTGGATCAGAGCTAGGTCACTTATATACATTATCTTATATAATGCCTATGAGGTGGGTAAATTCCTACACACGAGTAAACCAAGACTGAGCAAGATTAAGAAATACGCTCAAGGTTGCCTAACTGGCAGGTTGTGAAGCCGGGATTCAAACCCAAGGATGCTGTCTGCAAAAACCTTCTACCCCTACCAGCATTTCCTAAAAGCTCTCGTGGGTTTTGCAAAAGTAACCAGGAAAGTCACATTTAGAGTAATGATTAGTCAGTGAGAATATGCCAAATTGGTATATCTAAATATACTGATAACAACTTAGTACTTCTATCAGTTTTGCACTCAGATAAATACTGGTAGCTGCCATGGTGGATATGATTGCTGTTATCATTTTGAATTTAATAATTCTTGCTGATACAGGATTTAATTTATACCTACAATGGACTACTGGTTAAACATACCAAATACAGTTCTGAACTTACTACCATCCAACTTAGAGCTGATAATATCTCTTGCCTAAATATTTTAATATCTCTTCTCTAAAAATCTTTACAGCATGGCATCTTGAGTCTTTCACTATCTTATACACAATAGCCAGGTTATTCTGCACACTTTCCCAAGTTGCCACTTTCTGAACCTGTCCCTCAGCAATTTACAGAACAGCATTTAATTTCTCAGCTAGAAATTCGATGACCTTGAAAATCCAGTCCAGAGCTTCTTTTTCATCCCTTTCTTTAGTATAAATTTAGGAAAGGTTGTTTATACTCCAATTGAAAATCCACATGGCTTGATCAGAGGTGATTTCATATAGACCAACGCCTAAATTTGGTTTCTTGGCATAAAATGCAAACTCTGTGTAATTTATCTGATGTTTAAAAATCGGAATTCTACTCCTGACAACATCATTCAAATCCATTCTGAAATCTAAACACAGTTTTAGTTATTAGTGGTTACTAAGTGGCTTACTATCCAAGCATAAAGACTTAGTTAAAGCAGAAACAATTGGTTTTGGGACTCAAGTGTAAGTAAAAGGATAATTTATTAATTATCATTCCCTCTTTTGGAGACTAGCCATTCAGTCTTTAATACTGACATAGATAAATAACTTCTTTCTTGCTTACAAGAAACTTTCATTTCCTAACTAGCATAAAAAGAGAACAAATAAATTAGATATGGTAGGAAAACCCCCCTCTATTTCCGGTATTTTATTTCTGCAAGAGAGACATTTGAAAATATGAACTATAACACCACCTGATCTCTGATTTATATGAAAATGCAGTGGCTTCATTTTATACTCCGCATGTTAGAAAATGCCAAACTTATTCTGAAAAAAAGAATTAATACTTTTGCTTTTAATTGGAAAAATAAACAAAAAAAAAGTATAAGTTCCTAGTAAACATAAATCACCCATAGCAATCTTATTCTTATCAATGAAATTCAACACTTGCCTATTTAGGAAAAAAAGTATTTGATTTTTTTTCACCCTGTCACAGACAATACGATTGTACAGAATAAAGCTGAGGCGTTATGAGGGGAGTAAAAGTTAATACAAGAAGAGACTGAATAAAATTACTAGTCTTTTTAGTATATGTGGACCACAAGAAATTTGATAGGGATATTAGGAGGTCTTTTAATTTTCTTATTACCATCAAACCTTATTTGAAGTCTAGTGATCTTAACAAATCAGACTTCGAGGGGAAATTTCAAGGAGCAACTTCAGTCCTCAATGAAAGAGGCTTTCCTAGAACTTTCCTTCTTGAAGCCTATTACCACCCAACGCAAGCAGCTATATGGTAATTTTCTAGAAAAGTTCATGTTTTATAGATCTTGATTTTAAGTATGCTTAAACCTTTCTTTTACACTTAATTACCTTTGTCCAGAGATCTAGCAAATGATGCCTTTTTAATTTTATAAAATTACTAATTATGCCTAAAATGTTTTGCGGGCTGTTAAGAGCATTTCTCACATTGAAGAATGTTTTCTCTTTATAAACTTGAAGCGTGACTAAGTCCTTACCAGAAAGTTGACACTGAATTTGTATATTTCACACCAAAAAAGATTCTGCTTACCTTTCTTGGAGCTTCTCTTTTTCAAATATCTCTTTTTGTTCACAGACCCTTTATAAAATATAAATCCTTTTCTGAAAACAATACTCTTCACCTCAGAAAAGCACAGAATGCTCAAAATTAGGAAGGACCTTAGAGATACACAATAAGTTCAGTCAGACAAGTACCCATTCATATCCATAAACGAATCAGTACTTTCTTTCATTATCCTAAAGATTCCCTAAACTCTCTAGAGAAGAAATTACTTACATTCCACATCTACTACTTATAAGGTATGTGACTTTGTGAAAGTTGCTTAGTCTTTCTGTTCTTTAGTTTCCAAGCCTATAAAATGAAGACAGTATCTTCTAACTCTCTAGATTTATTATAAATATGAAGTAAGATGATTGCTATTAGAGATGCTCATTCTGTCAGTGTTCATAGATTCAAAGTTAGAAAATGAAATATTTTTGTTTTCTTACGGACATTTGCCCAATCAAGGGGGCAAACTTGACATAAAGTTTTTGGGGGAAAGTTTTTAGTTTTTTATATAGTATGCTATATTTTATACACAGTATATACATTTAAAAAAGATTAAAATTTATTACTGAGAGACATCTAAGTGAATCACACACTGTCTTCATCTCCGAAAGAGTACCCTGAATGTAACAACTTTTCTAATGGTTTTAAACCTCCGCTGTGAATATCAATCATCATACATTGTTATAGAGAAGATTGATGCTCTCCAGGACCAAAGAATTTTATTAGGAGACTTTAGATATTACAATATACACTTTCTGCAGCATACTTTCCAAATTTTACTCTTAGACCAACTAGATACCTATAATTTTGTATGTTTACGTTTTTATAAGCAATTATTTTCTCTTGGCTTCCACACTCTTACAACTCCTTGATGCTTATCAGTGCATGCCTTTGTAACTGCCTCAGTCCTCACTGATCTGCCTCTTCTAGTCTATTGCACAAAAGAAAAACAGATACACAAACTTTGAGATTAAGGACTTTGAGTACTGAGCATGTGTTTTATACTATCTACTGCTTTTTATTGCTTACTGCCAGATTCTTAGCTGGATTAAAAATGCAAAGTCAGTAACATCTTACTGATAAAACATTTTAAAAATTAGTCTCAAAGCGTTCTTAAGATGTTTTCTTAAGCCTTTTCTAATGGACGCATTTATTTAAGGGAACTGACTTCTCTTTTCATTCACTTTAAACATTTGAGGTAAATTTTATATCATTGCTTCAAATATAAATAGTATCAGTTGAATTTCAGATTATATACATCCCTTAGAAGTTCAAAATAACTTACTCTAGAGAAGGATCTAGGGATAGTTAATACATTAAGAATGTGACTTATAAATTCAATAAGAGATAGGAAAATGACTAGAAGTATTTGAAATCCTCAGCATGAACAAATGTTCCCTATCAAAATTAGTAAAATAATACTCCTAAGAAAACAGGGTAGATGTAGACACCTGAAGGCTAACAAATATTTTTGTTAATTTTTTTTTTTTTTTTTTTTTTTGAGAGAGAGAGGGAGAAAGAGCATGAGCAGGGAGAGGGAGACACAGATTCGGAAGCAGGCTCCAGGCTCTGAGCTGTGAGCCCAGAGCCTGACGCAGGGCTGGAACTCGCGAATTGCGATATCAGGACTTGAGCTGAAGTCGGATACTTAACTGAGCCACCCAGACGCCCGACAAATATTTTTACAGAGACTTATTTGTTATATATTCCTCAAGTCCAGAATAATATATACTGAGATCTGAGAAATAAAAGCTTCTAACTGTGTATGTTATATATATATATATATATATATATATATATATATATATATAGTCTATCATATATGTATATTATACCTATGTAAAACAAAGCAATGTTAAACTGGGTTAAATTTTTGTAAGTTATAAAGCTACACTGAAATAATAGTTATTTTTTTAACCTCAAAAATGGTCTGTATATGGACAATAAAATAATATATGTATATTCATTAGGAGAATTGCACATAGTAGACATTTACTATCTTTTTTTTTCTGTGTAATCTGCACGTGAATCAAGAGTAACAGCAACACTGGGGAAAGAAGATACAGAGTTATGTACACATAACAGAGTGCCAGAGATTTTAGAAAATGGTACTGGAGAACAGGGGTTTAAAAACAATCACTTGATTCAGGGGTACCTGGGTGGCTTAGGTGGTTAAGCATGCCACTCTTGATTGTGGCTCAGGTTACCATCCCAGTGTTGTGGGATCAAGCCTTGCGCAGGGCTCCACTGGATGTGGAGCCTGCTTAACATTCTCTCTCCCTCTCCCTCTGCCCCTCCCCAGCTTGTGCTCATGTGCACATTCTCCCTCTCTCTCTCTCTCTCTCTCTCTCAAAAAAATCACTTGAATCAGATAATAGGGAAGACAAAATTCGATGACTGAGTACTTGGGAGACATTTGCCAAATTAAAAGGCATTAAAGGTAAGAACAGAGAGAAAGGGAGGAAGAACCCAACACCTCTAATCCAGATAGGAGAGTGGACAATCCCTCTTTAAGCATATGTTTATTTTTTATTGATTTTCATAATTAGAGACTATTAGAAAAGCTCAAAACAGATTTGCATATGAAAACATAATTCAACAGACTGGCCTTGTACTTGCCTGACAGAATCATATAGTGGAAATCCAGTATGATTTTCATTTTTTCACAGTTCATTTATTTATTTTGAGAGAGAGAGAGAGAGAGAGAGCAAGAACAAGCGGGGGGGGGGGGGGCAGAGAATCCCAAGCAGGTTCTGCAAAGTGTGAGTAGAGAGCCCGATGCAGAGCTCGAACCCACAAACTGTGAGATCATAACCTGAGCTGAAATCAAGAGTCAGACGCTTAATCAACTGACTACCCAGGAGCCCTTCCAATATGATTTTCAAATGGAGTGGTAGATGATTATATTCTGTAATAAAACAGATTGTCTTGACATTTAACTTTGAGTGAACAGAGAAATAAAAGTAGTTATACAGTCATCAGAGATCATGATAGTTTTTAAATTTCACTCAAAAGATTATGAAAAGAATGTTACTGATGGCATTATAGTATCAGTTCAGCCATACAATTTCCAATTGACACAAATCTCTCCCTATTTTAATTCAGTGATGTAACTGAATCCAGAGAGTGGGAATTTTATGAAAGGTTTGCATCTCTTTGGTAAATCTGACATTCTTGGAAAGCGTGCATGAAGCATTTATAAGAAGCTTCGGCTCTGGTTGAAATTTCAGCACAGGTCAGAAATCCAAGCTTGGCACAGGATCCAAGAAGCTAGTGGAGCTTAGCTTAAGTCAAGTGACGGCATTCTAGCAGACCAACAGGAAGAAAATGAAGACCCCTAAAGGAAAAGCCCTGACACATGTGGAAAGGTGGGAAGTTAGTGTTTTTTTTTTTTTACCCATGCTAGGAAAACCAAGGAACATGAGACACTACTTGTAACTTCCTGGAACTGTAAACACTTTATACTCTGAGACTCTCTTACCTAGAAAAGTTGAATAATTGACTGTGAATGGGATGCAGTACAGCAGGATAAATGAATGAATGAATGAATGAATGAATGAATGAAAAAGACATGCTAAGAGAGGGGAAAGGCTTGGAAATTCCTTCCTGGTTGGCCCTTTAGGTTATGGCTGTAGCAAACTACCCAGGGCCCTTCGTGGGGAAAATGTAGCTGAAGAGGCATTCTGCTTGGAATATGTCCATTTTGTGTCACAGATTAAAAATTAAGTATCTGTCACTGCAATACAAACTTACTATTTTTCAAAAGGGAGATAAAAATAGTATTTCTTGAGGCATGAAGCAGTAATACATGAGAAAGAAGTAAGACTAAGTAGAAACTCTTAAGATCAATCCATTAAGACACAAATGCTGTTGCAAACAATTAATAAATTTTCCAAAGAGATTCGTAAGGAAGTTCTAAGCAAAAGTCAAAAAAAGTAATCGCTTTTTTTTAAATTTTTTTTTAACGTTTTATTTACTTTTGAGACAGAGAGAGACAGAGCATGAACGGGGAAGGGGCAGAGAGAGAGGGAGACACAGAATCATTAGCAAGCTCCAGGCTCTGAGCCATCAGCCCAGAGCCTGACGTGGGGCTCGAACTCACGGACCGCGAGATCGTGACCTGAGCCGAAGTCGGACGCTTAACCGACTGAGCCACCCAGGCGCCCCAAAAGTAATCGCTTTTTAGTGACACATAATGTTCTGTATCTTATTCTGTAATGTGTGTATTTATGCACTGGTGTTTTCCACAAAGCAGGTGCATTTTCAATCTATTTATAATCAATATGTGGTGCTTGATTTACTCCACAGTAGGAACAGACAAAATAGGCTGAGATTTTTTTTCCCCCAGATGGTTATTTGTGAAATCCTTTTATCCCATTCACGTAAACACAGAGTGTGTTCCAGTTTGCTGCATTACACATACATGCTTTGACTTAGCGCAAAGTCTGAATGTTTAGCTAGCTAGAAGACTGTTTCCATTCTGTGATTCATTAGGTCCCCGTAGTACCTCTACTTCCTTTATTTTATGTAATCACAAATTATATTGGTTTGTCCTATTTTGATAACCCCTTACAATTGAAATTCTGCACAGGAAACTGGATCACTATTTTATTTTTTTTAAGTGTTCATTTAAATTCCGGTCAGTTCACAGACCGTGTAATATTAGTTTCAGGTGTACAATACAGTGATTCAACACTTCCGTACAACACCCAGGGCTCAGCACAAGTGGCTTCCTTAACCCCCATCACCTGTTTCACCCACCCACCTACTCACCTCCCCTCCCGTAGCCATCAGTTCGTTCTCTATAGTTATGAGTCTGTTTCTTGGCTTGCATACTCAGAAACCATTACTGAGGTGGCATAAGTGACAGCCTCACAGAAGTGGAGACAAGGCTTGAACAAGGCTTTACATGAACTCCTTCTACCAGGGAGATAAAATGCCAAATTAAAAAGCATTAGAAGTAAGAAGGCAGGCGGACGGGTGGGGTGGAGATGAATGACTCAGCCATGCTAATCCATGGGAGAGATTTAAGCAATCATTCACACACACATAAACTTATCAATTTTGGTATTAAAGAAAGATTATTTGGCCAACCCTGTACTGTTTCTGATGTGAAAACTGTACAACAGATTGACTAGTTTACGAGCTGCCCGTAGATTAACACAGGGAAAATCCAGTAGGATTTTGAAGTGGAATGATGGGTAACTACATTCTAAGCATGAAATGAAGAGATTCTTCTGATGATTAACCCTGAATGAATAGAAAACTGGACGTGGCTGTACGGCCATCACAAGCTATCACAGTTCTGATGTTGAAAGATCATCATTTAAGAGCAACTCATCACACAATCTCAGGTTGGCACAAATCTCTACCTACTTCAGATAGGAGAATGCAGTTCAACCCGGGGAGTTGGGGGAGAGGGAAGGTGAGGACATGAAAAGGCTGGCACGTCTCTGGCAAATGTGAAAGGGTGTTTCAATTCACTTTCCAATCTAAATCAAGCCAGTAAATAGTCCTATTAAATCTTACCAGGATTAATCACAATAGGCACCACTTAGTACCAGCATTACTGTAACTTAGAGAAAGGATGCTATGCCCCAGGAACTTCACTCACTAAGTCTTTACATACGTTTCAATCTCATTTTTATGGCCCTCTAAAACCACTGTAAATATTAGCACTGTCATTTTACAAAATAAGGAAATTAAGACTTTCGAAGACCCTCTCTCTAATGACAATTTCTCAACTGGACTGGACTGAATCATATAAAATTGCCAGGATTCAACCATTCATGATCTGTAAAAATGGGAGATTTCATTTGGTTCAAACCTACACAACTTAAAATAAGCTTAAAATAATTTCTGCAGTGTAATTCAACTTCGAAACCCTATGGTTTCAATATTCTAACTTGTTCTTTAATAAAACCAAAAGCCGTATACAGATTTTAAACTATATATTTTCATTATTTAACATATCCTATAATCCTTCCGCAGGGCTCCAGTGAGGAACTACCAAGTGGGGCCTAAGCCATATACAAGCAAACAAGTGGAACGGAGTGGAGGAAATCGTGTAGACCGGAGGGTGGGTCTGGCTAAAATACCACTGAGTAAGAATCAGGGAGAGGATGAGACAGTAAAGGTCTCAGACAAGAAAACAGGTCAAAGAAACTGGCAACGAAAGAAGAGATTTAAGGAGACACTTCCCAACTGTGGCAATCTTACTGTGGCATTTCCCAAATGAAACAATATATAGCGGCTGCCAAAATGATCCCCAAACTCTCTGTCATTATTAGTGCTAGTGTCCATCTGAACGCAGGATGTTCAACAAAACTCTGCATTGACTGAACAAGAAGGGCATTTAAAAGAAGAATCAAAGTATACCACATAAAACTTGTCAGAAACACAGGTGATCTGCTTTAAGGCCCTATATTCAGTCCTGATATCCTTATGCCAAGAGAAGTTATCTCAAGATAGTCCACAAAAGAAAAGAGAAAAACAAAATTCTGTGTGGCCTAGGACGGCATGCAAGCTGACATTTTAAGAAATCCTTTAGGACAGAAGGGGTAGTACAAAATACACTAGGAATCAACCTTGTGTAACTTGTAACCTTACACAAGGTAAAATGTTGAAAATATAAACAGATCCAAGATGGGTTTCAGAAATTCCTAACTGAAACAAGCAATGTCTCTTGGGAGAAGCTGTCAATATTTTGAGGTGGATATATGGTCCACAGAGATTAAATGATGGATTAAATGAATAATCCTTCTGATTGCAATATTACAAGTATAAACTTGATTATTAAAATTGTATTTATATCCATAATTGCCCTCTATTATTTCCTTTTTTAATTATATTTTAATGTTTATTTATTTTTGAGAGAGAGAGACAGAACCTGAGGGGAGGGGCAGAGAGAGAGAGAGAGAGAGAGGAGACACAGAATGTGAAGCAGGCTCCAGGCTCTGAGCTGTCATCATACAGCCCAACACAGGGCTCAAACCCACGAACGGTAAGATCATGACCTGAACCAAAGATGGACGCCCAACTGACTGAGCCACTCAGGTGCCCCTCTATTATTTCTAAATGCCTCTAAAATGAAGAAAATGGCATTATGTATGTAGATGTGTATGTGTTATTCATATAAACTATTACAATCACTTGTTAAATACAAAGTCAGTATTACTCCATTTAATTTTCACCAACCATTTTTAAACAGTAAGAGGCATAGGTCTACAAGATACATCTTTAAGGAGCTCTGTAAAAGAGGTCAACTCATACACAAATATAGTAAAACCTTGATTTGTGAGCATAATTCGTTTCGGAAACATGTTGTGATCCAAAGCACTTGTATTATCAAAGTGAATTTACCAGTAAGAAATAATGGAAACTCAGATGATTCCTTCCACAACCCAAAAATATTCATATAAAAATGATTACAATACTGTAATATAATACAAAATAATCAAGAAAATACAAAATATAAAGAAAAATAAACAAATAGACCTGCACTTACCTTTGAAAACCTTCCTGGTGGGTGTGAGGAGATAAGAGAGAGGAAGGTTACTGTGTAAGAGATCTTTCACTATCACTAATGGAATCACTGCTATCTATTGGCTCAATGGAATCGTTTTCTGCATGGGGGCCATTGTATATGCTCGGATGTTGACTACAGTATTTTATTAAAAAACTCTTGTCAGGTATTGAATTGAATGTAACTGGCAATAAGGCAGCAGAGGGAAGGGTCTGTATCTGCAGGCAGCCTAACGTACAATGAAGCAAAGCATTCCTAAGGAGAAGCAAAGGACTGTCCATAGGTGCTTTAAAGTGACAAAACATACCCTAGTGCCAGTTGTGGGCACCTACCAACGTTCTGAAAAATCACTGATTTCTGCCAAACACTGTGGCCTAAGACTGAGCATCCGAGCATGCCAGATGATCACCCACAATCCCAGAGAGAGAGAGAGAGACAGAGAGAGACAGAGAGAGAGAGAGAAGAACCATTGGCTCAGTTCTGACCATGTGACATTCAGCATCATGTACCAACCAGTATTTTAAGACGTTGCTTGTTTATCAAGTTAAAATTTATTAGAAATGTTTGCTCATTTTGCCGAATACTCGCATAACAAGTTACTTCCAATCCAAGATTTTACTGTACTTTAAAATACACTGGCTCATGGGGCACACGCACTCCAATGTTTATAGCAGCGCTATAATCAATAGCCAAATTATGGAAAGAGCCCAAATATTCATCAAATGATGAATGGATAAAGAAGATGTAGAATACTGCTAGGTGATGAAAAAGAATGAAATCTTGCCATTGACAACAACATGGATGGAACCGGAGGGTATTATGTTAAGTGACATAAATCATCAGAGAAAGACAGATACTTTATTTCACCCATGTGTGGAATTTGAGAAACTCAACAGATGAACATAGGGGAAGGGAAGGAAAAATAAGATAAAAACGGAGAGGGAGGCAAATCATAAGAGACTCTTAAATACAGGGAGCAAACTGAGGGTTGCTGGAGGGGGTGGGTGGGGTGGGTTAAAGGGTGATGGGCATTAAGGAGGGCACTTGTCAGGATAAGCACTGGGTGTCACATGTAAGAGATGAATCACTAGGTTCTACTCCTGAATCCAAGATTACACTGTATGTTACCTAACTTAAAAATAAATTAATTAAAAAAATAAATTAAAATATAGTGTCTCAGACCCAGAGCTGCTCATCAGAGTCAGCTGGAGTGCTTTTTTTTAGGGGTACTCAGTCCTAGAATTTTTTTTAAGTTTTATTTATTTTGAGAGAGAGAGAGAGAGAGAGAGAGAGAGAGAGCAAGAGAGCGAGTGCACACGTAGGGGAGGGGTAGAGAGAAGGAGAGAATGAATCCCAAGCAGCCTCCACACCATCAGCACGGAGCCCAATTTGGGGCTTAAACTCACAAACTGAGTTCCTAACCTGAGCTGAGATCATGAGTCGGACGCTTAAACAACTGAGTCACCAAGGCACCGCACCCCCAGAATTTTTTATTAAGCACATATGGAGTAGGGTCTGGTAGTTGTGGGTATTGTTGTTGTTGTTTTTAAAGCCAGGAAGATGGCTTTCGTGTGAACTTCAAATTGAGAACTACTGCTAAATGCCTTGGGACAGGTGATATAGTCAACCACCCTATTCATCAAACTTGTTCCTTGAATGATTTTACTGACTTTAATAAACAAGATCCAGCAAAATTAGGTAAGCACACACACGCATGCTTTGAGTAACATTAGCTTTATTGAAACAGTTTTATGGTATCTTAAGGAGATCTGTTTTAAAGGAAAAGATAAACACTTAGAAAGAAAAAACAAATTCATTAAGCTACAGTCAAACTTAGGTATTGTCACCTAACAGTTTTAGGGAGTAGCCTCATCATGTCCACCTAAAAGTTCTCTAAAACTAGTTCAGATCATGTTTTTACTCTTTAAGAAGCACTGGCAATTTTGTCGCCCAGACCCAGTTACAAACCACCAGCCTATATAGACTGGTTTCTCAAGTCTGGTTCTTGAACTACTTGCATTACAAAGATCTTAGGTGCTTATTTATTTGTTTTTCTTCAGGGATTTTGTTTCATTTATTTATTTTTTTTAAATATAATTTATTGTCAAATTGGCTTCCATACAACATCCAGTGTCTTGGGTGCTTATTAAAAATACAAACTCCTCAGCCGCACCCTAGCCCTCCTAAAAAGAATCCTTTGGAGAGTATGGACGAATATTCTGAACTTTCTTATGTTTTGCGAATAATTATTAGACACCTCGACAACTGACACTGACTCTATACTTAAGGAGAATCTGGATTTTTAAGCCCTTGTCATGATTTAGAATACTGGTGTAACTGGAGAATTGTTAGATAGCCTAAACAGATGTCAGCTGTGTACCTACTCTTTTATGTGTAAGAGTTCAGAAGAGACACTAAAAAATGTCACGGGATACCGGCAATGATATTGAACTTCCACAGTTTTCTTGCCCTTTAAGTTTTAGATTAAGTTTTACTAAGTTCTCAATTTCAGTTGCAGAAAAAAAGAATAATTTAGCTGCTGAAGTCCTAGCTCATTGTCCTAGTAGTTCAAGGTGCTTTCTGACAGGAGACACAGCACAACAGAGTTGTGATAATAGAATCCTCTCCTTCTCTTCTAAACGGGCAGGAGCAAGAATCTAAATGCTTCCTGTTGCTTCCAAAATTTTTGCATGACCTTTGATAGATCACTCTTTCATTACCAGAGCCAAGTTACGTGAGTAAAAAAAAAAAAAAAAAAAAGTAAACTGCCTAGGAAACAACCTGCTTTATTATCTTTGTCTATGAATTTCTGTGACATACTTAACAACTGTTCCACAGCTTTGGAGAGAAACTAAAATTTCTGTAAGAATGACCTAATTTTCTTCTAAAATTAGAGTTCTTGAAAACCAGAATTGGGGAGGAATATGAGAAATATGGGTACACTATGCTGCATAACTCCCTCCATACTGAATACTTTCCCGGTTAAGTCAGTGAAGCTGGTCTGGTGAAAACCAGCCTGTGCAGAATCTCCAGGTGGAAACAACTCTCAGTAGAGCAGAGACTTCCATGCTGACTTCAAGGCATACGCTGTGTAACGTATCAATTTCAGCGTT
This sequence comes from Acinonyx jubatus, assembly GCF_027475565.1. Taxonomy (NCBI): domain Eukaryota; kingdom Metazoa; phylum Chordata; class Mammalia; order Carnivora; family Felidae; genus Acinonyx; species Acinonyx jubatus. Next base: position 107,332,941 of record NC_069385.1, on the reverse strand, counting down.
TCATGAGAAGCCAGAAATCCGGTTGGTATGTAAAAGAAGTCTAACTTTGAAATGTGGGCAATTACCTTCACATCTTTAAAAATATAGTCCAGGTGAAATAAAACATGCTCCTATGCTACCTCTATGCATCTGGGTAACAGTTTACGACACCTAGTCTGAGGCTGACTTTCCTCAATATGATAAATATATGCTGAATCCTGTACAATATTTAACATATATTTCTACGTAGACAAATACATGGAGAACTTCAAGCTGGATACTGCTTGTCAAAACCCCCATCACTCTCTGTGAGTGTTAGCATTACCAGCTATCATAATATTTTTCTCAATTTATTCGAACTACAAACAAAAACAAAATAGCATTCCAGTTTCTCTCCATCTGTGCTCTCCCCACCATCCTGTTTCTCTGTATCTATGAGCTTGCATTTATATTTTTGTTTTTGGTTTTGGATTCCATATACACGAGAGATCATATGGTATGTGTCTTTGTCTGACTTACTTCACCTAGCATAATACCCTCTAGGTCCACCCATACAGTCACAACTGGCAAGATTTCATTCTTTTATATGGCTGAGTAATACTCCATTGTGTATATACATCATAATTTCTTTGTCCATGTACCCATCGATGGACACTTAGGTTATTCCACACCTCGGCTACTGTAAATAGTGCTGCAAATGAACATGGGACACATACATCTTTTGAGTTAGTGTTTTCTTTTCTTATGATGATACCAAGAGGTGGAATTGCTGGATCATATGGTAGTTTTAGTTTTAGGGTTTTTTTTTTGAGAAATTTCCACAGTTTTCCACAGTCGCTGTACCAATCTGTAATCCTGCTGAGACTGCACAAGAGTTCCCTTTTTCCATTTCCTTCACAACACCTGTTATTTCTTGTCTTTCTGATAACAGCCATTCTAGCAGGTGTGAATGTCTCATTGTGGTTTGATCTGTATGTTCGTGATGAGTAGTGACATAGAACACCTTTTCATGTACCTGTTGGCATGTCTTCTTTGGAAATGTCTTTTCAGATCTTCTGCTTATCTTTTAATCAAATTGTTTTTTCCTTTTGAACTATCTGAATTCTTAATATATTTTGGGTATCAATCCTTTGTCAAATATATGATTTCCAAATATTTTGTCCCATTCAGTAGGATGCCTTTTCATTTTGTTGATGGTTCCCTCTGCTGTGTGGAAGCTTCATATAGTTTCATGTAGTCCCACTTCTTTAGTTTTGCTTTAGCTTTTGGTGTCAGATTCCAAACATCATCACAAAGACCTATGTCAAGAAGATTACTACCTATGTTTTCTTCTAGGAGTTATATGGTTTCAGGTGCTATGTTCGGGTCTTTCAATCCATTTTGAGTTCATTTTTGTTTATGGTGTAAGAGAGTGGTTCAGTTTCATTCTTTTGCATGTGACAGTCCAATTATCCCAACACCATTTAGAATAGACTGTTGTTTCCCATTGTATATTCATGTTGAAATACTTTGTTGAAAACTAAACGACTACATATGCATGGGCTTATTTTTGGGATCTCTATTCCATTCCATTGATCTATGTGTCTGTTTTTATTCCAATACCATACTGTTTTGTTTACTATAGCTTTTTAACATGGGTTGAAATAAGAGTGTGATGCCTCAGGTTTTGTTCTTCTTTATTACGACTGCTTTGGCTATTCGAGGTCCTTTGTGGTTCCATATAAATTTTAGGACTGTTTGTTCTAGTTTTATTAAAAAGGTCATTGGGATTTTGATAGGAATTGAGTTGAATCTGTAGACTGATTTGGGTAGTATGAACATTTTAACAATACAAGTTCTTCTAAACTCTGAGCACAGAATAGTTTTCCATTTATTTGTGTCTTCTTCAATTTCTTTCCTTAATGTCCTGTAGTTTTCACTATACAGGTGTTTCATCTCCTTGGTTACATTTATTCCTAGAAATTTGTTAGTCCTTTTGATGCAATTGTAAATGAGATTTTCTTAATTTCTTTTTGATAATTCATTATTAGCCTACAGAAAAATAACAGATTTTTGTTTTTTAATTTTATATTCATACTGAATTTGTTGATTTACAACTTTACTGGATTTGCTTATGAATTTTAATAGTTTTTTCATGAGTCTTTAGGGTTTTCTATAAATATTGTGCCCTGTGTAAATAGTGGAAATTTTACTTCTTCCTTTCCAATTTGGATACCTTTTATTTATTTTTCTTGCCTGACTACTATGGCTAGGAGTTCCAGTATTATGTTGAATAAAAGTGGTGAATAACTATCCTTGTCTTGTTCCTGATCTTAGAGGAAAAACTTCTCCCTTTTCATTGTTGGCTATGATGTTAGCTGTGGGCTTGTCAGGTATGACCTTTATTATATTGAAGTACAGTTCTTCTCTATGTGTTTTGTTGACAGTTTTTACAGAAGTGGATATTGAATTATGTCAAATGCCTTATCTGCATCTATTGAGATGATCGTATGATTTTTATCCTTCTCTCTGTTAATACGGTGTGTCACAATTTGTTGAACCATACTTGCATCCCTGGAAGAAATCCCACTTGATCGTGGTACACGATCCTTTCTATGTATTGTTGAGCTGGTTTGCTAATGTTCTGTTGAGGATTTTGACCCATACTTCTCAGGGATATTGGCCTGGAGTTTTCTTGTGACATCCTTGTCTGGGTTTGGTATCAGGGTAATTCTGGCCTTATAAAATGAGTTTGGAAGAATTCCTTCCCCTTCTACTTTTTGGAAGACTTTGAGAAAGACTGCCATTAATTCTTTGAATGTCTGGTAGACTTCACCAGTGGTGCCATCTGGCCCTGACTGTGGTTTATTGGGAGGTGTTTGATTACTGATTCAATCTCCTTAATAGTAATTGGAATGTTCAGATATTCCATTTCACCAAGAGACAGTCTTGGTAGGTTGTGTTTCTAGGAATTCATCCATTTCTTTGAGGTTGTCCAATTTGTTAGCATATAACTATTTACAATAATTTCTTATGATCCTTTATATTTCTGTGGTATCAGTTGTAATATCTCTTTCATATCCTATTTTACTTATTTGAGTCCTCTCTTTTTTCTTCTTTCTGAGCCTAAAAGTTTGTCAATTTTGTTATCTTTTTAAAGAACCAGCTCGAAACATTGATCTTTTCTACTGTCTTTTCAGTCTCTATTTCATTTATTTCTGCTCTAATCTTTGTCCCTTCCTTCCTTCTATTAACTTTGGTTTTGTTTGTTCTTTTTCTAGTTCCATTAGGTAAAGTGAGGTTGTTTGAGACTTGTCTCATGTCTTCAGGGAGGCATTTATCACTATGAACTCTCTTTTAGAATTGCTTTTGTCACATCCCCCAAATTTTGGTATGTTACACTTCCATGTTCATTTGTCTGAAAGTATTTCTTTTATTTCTCTTTTGATTTCTTCTTTGAGCCACTGGTTGTTCAGCAGTATGTTGTTTAATTTCCATGTATTTGTGAATCTTCCAGTTTTCTTCATGTAACTAATTAATTCCAAGTTTCATACCACTGTGGGTGGAAAAGCTGCTTGATATGATTTCAAACCTCTTAAATTTATTAAGACTTGTTTTGTAGCCTAACATGTTATCTGTCTTGGAAAATGTTACACATCCACTAGAGAAAAATGTGTATTCTCTTCCTTATGGGTTTTAAATTTCTTTTTTAAATTAAATTTAATTTTTTAACGTTTATTTTTTGAGAGACTGAAAGAGACACAGCACAAGTGGGGGAGGGGCACAGTGAGGGGGTGACAGATTCCGAAGCAGGCTCCAGGCTCTGAGCTACCAGCAGAACCTGAAGTGGGGCTCAAACGCATGAACTGTGAGATCATGACTTGAGCTGAAGTTGGATGGTTAACCGACTGAGTTACCCAGGCGCTTCTTAAATTTAATTTCTATACATTACAAAATTGTTAATTACCCAAAGGCAAAGATAATTTTCTATTCACTGTCAGTAGAATCAGAGCTACATTAGTGTCACTCGATAAAGGTTTACTAAATTAATGAATAAAATAAATACCTGAAATAAAGAATACCTAATGATCAAAGCAAGAAACAGTTTGAAACAATACTGCACTCTAGAAACGAAATGGTTGCTTAATTTATGTTTGTTTTTAGGACACTGGAAAAAATATAACTTTCATGTGCAAAGAACAATTGGCAGCTACTTACATACCATTTTAGATTATGTGGCTAAAGATTTAGTCCCATAGGGATGCCCACATAGTGGAACAGTAAATACATAGAGAATATTTTAAGATACTATGACTACTATGTCTGAAAAGACATTGCAACAGTGAGAACACCACAGCATTCTGAACAGCGATTTCTAAAGACTTAGCTATATAAAAGCCCTGTATGTTACCAAATGACATCAAGATATAATATGGTAGTTTTTAAACAATAAATAAAAATTATTTTAAAAACCATCAAAAGAGGCTCTGACATTGCAGGTTAAAACTAAGAGAAACAGATGTATAAACTTCAAGAATATCAGGAGACTACCATCAAAGGTAACCAATGAAGCAAGCTCTTGTTTAATTGATAAGCTTAAATCCGAAATTAATAAACTATTTTGTTTAATTGCAAGTGAATCCCTACTTGGAAGCAATATAGTTTTACTTACATCAATATCAAAAATAGGAATTCTTAGGTAACACTGTGGAACAAATGTGCTATGATAAAAACATACAAAGATTCTGATGCAAAGAGGGAAAAAAGAGGAAAGAAAAAATTGAGAAGTGAATTCATTAATGTGGTGAGCATTTTGCAATACATATAAATATTGAATCATTATGTTATACACCTGAAACAAATACAATATTATAGGTCAATTATTGTCTCAATAAAATAATTTTTAAATAAAGAAAAAGTGGATCATTGACTCAGGTGATAAAACAATGTTTAGAAAAATGACTGACTTCAACTATCTAGCCAGTTATGGTGGAGTAAAAGCAGAGTCCACACTGCTTTTCCCAATGAATGCAATAAAAACCCTGGATATAATACATTCAACAACTATCTGAGAATTCTCAAAAGTAAATGGTTGGAGGCAGACTTGAGAAGGAAATGAGAACTGAAAATACAAAAAAAAAAAATAGGCAGTGAGTTTCATGGGTTTTATTTTGCACTAGAAACTCCTATCGTGGACACAAAAACAGTGTAAATTCATGTCTGCTTACCAGGCACTCACAAAAAGTTATGAGAAGCTCTCTCATTCTGCTCCACCAAAGGGGAATGTGGACCTCAAGGAACAGAGGGGGTGGGGTAGAGAGGAGGAGTTTGAATACAAATGGGTAAAACAAGGGAGTCTGTGGGGAAGTGATATAACCTCTGAATCTTGATTGTTGTGGTAGTTATAAAAGCCCTATGCATTTGTCAAAACACACAGAGCTGAACAACAACCAGCAAAAAACAAACAAACAAACAAACCAGGTTTGCCGTATGTAATATAAGCTATACGTTTCAAATACAGAAAGTTAAACTAGTAAGAAAACAGAAAACACCACAATGTGTTATGCCTGCATACTATTCTAAGTGAAGGAAGTGTCCACATTTAAACCACTTTTTCCTCCTATGTCTTCCTTTCCTCTGAAGAGCTGAATGAAACATGCCGAAGTTAACCAGCTCACGCGAGATGCAGAGGAGACCAAGCCAAGAAAGCAGTAGTAGGATGTTGTAAGAACTTAGCAGACATGTGAGTTAGCTCACAACGCAGTTTCTATTTTGCGTCCAGTTCAGTGACCTGCCAGCTAAAAGAAAAGCAACAATAACAATCCTGTACCCCTGAGGGCTAGGCTATAGCCCTGCGTGGCCATCGTACCATTACTAGCACCATATATCAAAGGATCTGGGAGAGGTCATGCCCACCTGTGCTGCAGGTAACAGGGACACAGCCTAGTCCCAGGTGTGGAACTTGAAATGGCCTCTGCACTGATTCCAGCCCACCTTGGCCTTGTCCAGGAGCTCCTGCAGCTAAGCCCGCCAAACTTGGTCCTTCTGTGGATTCAGAAAGAGCCCTGTAACCGGGCTCCAGTCACTCCCAGCTGCTGACTGCAAGCGGTCCTGCTGGCACAAGAACCAGGCAGGAAACATTCCTGTCTGCAGACTGAAATCATAAATCAAGTATTTTTTTCTGACTCCAATGGTAAAGAACTAGAAATTGATAACAGGAGGAAAACTGGAAAATTCACAAATATGCAGAAATTAAACAGCAGTCTTCTGAATAACCAAGAGAGCAAAGAAGAAATCAAAAGGGAAGACAGAAAGCATCTTGAGTCAAAAACAAAATCACAACATACCAAAGTTTTTGGGATGCAACAAAACCAGTTCTAAGAGGGTAGTTTATGCAATATGTGCCTACATTAAGAATGAAGAAAGGCGAGGTGTCTGGGTGGCTCAGTGAGTTAAGGGCTTGACTCTTGATTTCAGCTCAGGTCATGACTTCATGTGTGGTGGGTCTAAGACCCTGTGTGGGCTCTATGCTGACACTGCACAGCCTGCTTGGGATTCTCTGTCTCCCTCTTTCTCTACCCCTCCCCTGCTCATGTGTGCATGTACTCTCTCTCCATCTCCCTCTCAAAAATAAACATTAAAAAAAAAGAGAATAAAGAAAGGCATGCCTGAGTGGCTTAGTTGGTAGAGCATCCAACTCTTGATTGGTCATGATCCCAGGGTCATGAGATCGAGTACTGAGTCGGGCTTCATGCTGAGCATGGAGTCTGGTTAAGAGTCTCTCTCCCTCCCTCTGCCCCTCTCCAGACTTGTGCTCTCTCTCTTTCTTAAGTAAAAAAAAAGACTGAAAATACACAACTTAACTTTACATGACAAGAATTAAAGAAAGAGCAAACTAAGCCCAAAGATAGCAGTAGGAAATAATACAGATTAGAGCAAAAATAAATGCAATAGAAACTCAAAACGTAGTAGGAAAAAAAATCAATGAAAGTAGGAGTTTTTTTTGAAAAATATAAACAGATGTATAAATGTGTAGCTAAACTAACCAAGAAAGAAAAAGAAGGCTCAGGTAAGCAAAATTATAAAAGAAGCAGGAGACATTACGACTGGTACCACAAAAACACAAATTATCATAAAAGGCTGCTATGAGCAATTAAATGAAAACAAACTGCATAACCTGGATGAAATGGATAAATTCCTAGAAATACACAGCCTACCAAGACTGAGTCATGAAGTAATGGAAAATGTGAACAGACCAATCATGACTAAGAAGTTGAAGGAGTAACCAAAATCTCTCAAAAAATAAGAGCCTACGATCAGACAGTTTCACTGGTAACTTCTACCAAATAGTTAAAGAAAACAATCCTCAAATTCTTCCAAAAAACTCAAGAGGGAACACTTCCAAACTCATTTTACTAGGCCAGCATTACACTGATACCAAAGTCAGATAAGGACACTTCAAGAAAAGAAAATCACAGGCTAATATCTCTGATGAATACGGATTCAAAAATCTCAATAAAACTCTAGCAAACCAAATTCAATAGTACATTAAGAAGATCATATGCTATAATCAAGTGGGATTTATCCCCGGAGAATCCAATGTTGGTTCAATATACCCAGGTTAATAAGTGTGATATACTACTTAAATAGAATGAAGGATAAAAAAGCATATGATCCTCATAATAGATCCAGGAAAAGCATTTCACAAAATTCAACACCCTTTATGACAATAGTTCTCAAAAGATTATGTAAAGAACGAATATAACTCAATACAATAAAGGCCACATATGACAAGCCAATAGCTAACATCATTCAACACTGAAAGATTAAACGTTTTTCTTTTAAGATCAGGAACAAGACAAGGATGCCCATTCTTAGCACTTTTTTTCAACACAATATTGGAAGCCTACCCAGAAAAATTAGGCAAGATAAAGAAATTAAAAGTATCCAAAATGGAAAAGAAGATATATAATTGTCTGTTTGCAGATGACATGATATTATGTATAGAAAATATAAAGAATCCACACACAAAAAACCATTAAAACCAAAACACTCAGGAAAGCTGCAGAATACAAAGTCAACATACAAAAATCAGTTACGTTTCTGTACACGAGCAATGAGCTATCTGAAAGAGAAATAAAGAAAAGAACTGAATTTACAATAGCATCAAAAAGAATAAAATACTTAAACTTAACCAATGAGGTAACATGTCACTACACTGAAAACCGTACGATATTGATAAAAACAAAGACAACACAAAAAATGTAAAGATATCTTGTGCTCATGGATCAAAAAATTAACATTGTTAAAATGTTCATATTACTCAAAGCCATTTGTAGATTCAATGTAATCCCTATCAAATTCCAATGGTATTTTAAACAGAAAAACCGATCCTAAAATTTATACAGAACCACAAAAGACACTGAATAACTAAAGCAATCTTGAGAAAAGGAGAAGAAAGCACCACAGGCTGATTTTGAACTATACTGCAAAGCTACAGTAAATCCATATGGTATTGGCATAAAAACAGACACATAGATAAATGAAATAGAATTAAGATGCCAGAAATATCCCTATGTATACACAGTGGACTAAAATTAAGGGAGACGAGAATACTAAATGGAGAAAACACAGTAACAATGGTAGTGGAGGGGTGTCTGGGTGGCTCAGTTGGTTAAGTGTCTGACTCTTTATATCAGCTCAGGTCATGATCTCAGGGTTCGTGAGTTTGAGCCCCACGTCAGGCTCCATGCTGGCAGTGTGCAGCCTGCTTGGGATTCTCTCTCTCTCTGCCTTTCCCCTGCTCTCTCTCTCAAAATAAATAAACAAACTTAAAAAAAATTAATTAAAAAAATAAATAAATGGTATTAGAAAACTGGACATTACATGCAAATGAATGACACTGGACCCGTATCTTACACCACTTACAAAAATTAACTCCTAATGGAATAAAAAATTAAATGTGAGACCTGAAACCATACAACTCTTAGAAGACAACTGATGTAAAAATCTCCTTGACACTGATCTGGGCAATGATGTTTTGGATATGACACCAGCACAAGAAGTAAATAACCGAGAGTACATCAAATTAAAAAGCTGTTGCATAGCAAAAGTAACAATCAACAAAATGAAAAGGCAACCTATGGGATGGGAGAAAACATTTGCTAACCCTATATCTGATAGTGGTGAATACCCAAAATATGCAGGGTTATCATACAACTCCAGAGGAAGGGGGTAAGGAGGCTTCAATTCTGGAGGCCTTCAGTTCTAGCACCTAATAAGCTCCTAACTTGGACAAGTCGTTTCTCTATATTTGGCCATTCAACTTGGAAAAAAAAAACCCTCTCTGTTGTTTTCACTGAAATTTAAAGGTTATCAAATAAAACATGAACACGAAAGTATGGGTCAACTTAAAAATTCGGAAAGGACCTAAGTAGACATTTTTTCCAAAGATACACAAATGGCCAACAGGTATATGAAAAGCTGCTCAAGATTGCTTATCATCAGAGAAATGCAAATCAAAACCACCAGGAGGTATGACCTCATCCCTGTGAGAATGACTGCTATCAACAAGACACTACAAGTGCTGGCGAAGATGTGGAGAAAAGCAATCCTTCGTGCACTGTTGGCAGGAAAGTAAATTGATACAGCCACTATGGAAAACGGTATGGAAGTTCCTCAAGAAGATTAAAGAACAACTGCCACCAGAGCCATCAATCCTACTTCTGGGTGTATATCCAAAAGAAAGAAAATCTTTGAAAAGACATCTGCACCACAGTGCAACTGCAGCATTATTCTCAATAGCCAAAGCACAGTAATCATCCAAATGTGGATCATGAATACATGGATAAAGAAAGCGTGGTTTTGTACGTGTGTGTATGTGTGTGCATGCAACTGCACTATTATTCGGCCACACAAAAAAAAACCCTCCACGATTCCTGCCATCTGCAACAACATAAAACAAACCTTGAGAGCATTCAGCTTGTGACATAAGTCAGACAGAGAATGACATATACTGAATAATCTCATTATATGCAAAATCTAAAAAAATAATAATAATAATAGAAAAATACAAAAATCCCCTGAACTCACAGAGAGTAGTCTGGGGGCTTCCAGGGACTGAGGGGTGGAAGCAATGGGAGAATGTGGTCAAAGGGTATGAACTCCCAGTTACATGATATATCAGTTCTGAGGGCCTACTGGACAGCACGGTGAATATAGTCAATGATATTGTATTGTATACTAGAAAGTTGCTAAGAGTGTAGATATTAAATGTTCTCATTATTCATGCAAAAATGTCAAATACGTGAGTTAGTGGATGTGCTAACTAACCTTCATGTGGTAATCCTTTCACAATATAAACATAGCAAATCATCTTATTGTCCACCTTAAACCTATATAATGCTACATGTCAATTATATCTCAATAAACACAGAATAAAAGAATTAAAGAAAAAACTAGTCTTAGGAGTTAAATGTACAGAGAATTACAAAACAGGGCATAAAACACATACACACATCGGCAGACACGTATTTTATAATGGCTACAAATATACAATGGTAAAAAAAAACAACTAACTTTTAAAAACCATTTCTCTATTATTCTTTTCATCTGAAGAACTCATTCTAATGCACGCCTCAATATGGCAAAGGGGAAAAAAAGCAAGATCTTTCTCTAGCAAGGTATCTCATTCAACTTTACATTTTGTGAGATTAGGACAGGGCCAATCTCACAAATACAGATCAAAATTATTATTTAAATAATATGTGGATAAGGAAAAGTAAGCATATACTCTAATAAGAAGTTCCTTCAAGTAAAAACATAAGCAAACTCTTGTTTATACTACTATAATGACCATCATGAAATAACTTCTATATGTAACTTGGAGCTTCTAGATTTAAAATGTAAGAACAATATAAAAATGTGTCCATAGTTCAAAAGGGGCATCGTAGCCCAATAAGATGCATTTTCAAATAGTATAATAGAAAATACTATGACTGAAATGAAATATCTATCAAATGGACTAAACAGTAGATTAAAGGGTACAGAAGGACCAGTGAACTTAAAGACAAATCAATAGAAACTACAAAGTCAAACAGTAACAACTAAGCAGAGGGGGGAAACTGTTTGGAGAAAAATGTAGAGGCTCTCAGAGATTTGTGAAATAATAACAAATGGTCCAGGACACATGTGATTGAAACTGAAGAATGAAAAACACACACACAAAATAATGGCGAAAAACTTTTGCAAATTAGTGGAAAACATTAGTTACCGGATCCAACAACATAAAGCAAACGTGCAAGCAAGGTAATCATGAAGAAAGTCAGTCCTTCAGACATCCAACTTCTAAAATCCAGTAATAAAGAATTCTGAAACCAGCCAGAGAATGACAACATGTCAAATACAGGGGAACACGTGAATATCAGAAACTAATGTATGTTGAGAAACACTGGAGGGGCACAACTGCTAAAAGATTAGCAACTAGAGTTCCACATACAAAAAAGATATGCTTCAAAAAAAATGTGAAAAAAGGTATGTTCAGAGGAAGAAACTGAAGAGAATTCATCACCAGCATGCCTTTACTATAAAAGATGTTAGAGTTTTCAGGCTGTAGGAAATGGTTTAAATGGCAACTCAGACCTGTAAGAACAAATGAGGAGCATGGTAAATGTTAAATATGTGGGTAATTGTAAAAGATTACATCTTATTTGCTTTAAAAGACAGGACTCTTGGGGCGCTTGGGTGGCTCAGTCGGTTGAGCGACCGACTTCAGCTCAAGTCATGATCTCACGGTTTGTGAGTTTGAGCCCCGCGTTGAGCTCTGTGCTGACAGCTCGGAGCCTGGAGCCTGCTTCTGATTCTGTGTCTCCCTCTCTCTCTGCCCCTCCCCTGCTCATGCTCTGTCTCTCTCTCTCTCTCTGTGAAAAATAAACATTAAAAAAAAAAAAAGAGACAGGACTCTATTTTTCAAAAATTTTTTTTAAATGTTTATTTATTTTGGAGAAAGAGACAGACAAAGAGAGAGAGAGAGAGAGATGGAGAATGTGAGCGGAGAAGGGGTAGACAGAAAGATGGAGACACAGAACCTGAAGCTGGCTCCAGGTTCTCAGCTGTCAGCACAGAGCCCGACGCAGGGCTCCAACTCATGCACCCCTAAAAACAGGACTCTTTAAAGCTACAACACTGTGATGTGAAGACAGTAGCATGTATAGATTTAATATACTAAATAGTAAATATCTGGTCATTTCTTTAAAGATAGAAGGACGCATGGAGACACAGGGAAAAAGAAGACCATGTGAATATGGAGTCAGATTAAAATAGTTGCCAGCTGAAAATTCTATATCCAGTACTTTAAAATTTGTGCCATTTCCTTCTAGTCTCTGTGTTTTCTAATTAAAATTTTGTATTCAAGTCATTCTTCCTCTATGGTAATAAATCTAGGTGATTTTTTTTAAAACTTTTTTTAATGTTTACTTATTTTGAGAGAGAGAGAGAGAGAGAGAGGGAGAGAGAGCGAGAGAGCGCACAGAGCCCGACTCAGGACTCGATCCCACAAACCGTGAGATCATGACTTCAGCCGAAATCAAGAGCTGTACGCTTAACTGGCTGAGCCACCCAGGTGCTTCTAAATCTGGGTGCGTTTAGGATTTACATTATGTTTTTTGTATTCAGCAGTTTAACATGCATTTCTTTGGGTTTACTGTATTTGGAGTTGGCTTAGCTCTTTGAATCTGTAGACTTATGTATTTCAACTTCAGATGTTTTCAGCTATTATGTAATTATAGAGAAAGTCCATTTGCAGTAGCAACAAAAATCATATACGTAGGAATAAATATAGTAAGAAATACGTGTAGCCTATAGAAGAAAAATGTTAAAACACTCATGAAAGACACAAAAGTGGTTTTGAAAAAAATGCAGACATTCCCTGTTTTCAGATTGAGTGAACATACTTAAAATGCAGCTCTCTCTAAATTGATTAATAAATTCGGGTAATCTCAATGAAAATACCAAAAAGCTACTTTATGGAGCTAGAAAATCTAATATGAACATTCATATAAAAAAATAAACATACAAGAATAATCAGGAACACACAGAAAAATGACAAGGAGAATCTAGTTGCAACAATCTTTAAAATATACCATAAAACCTATATAATTAAATTTTTAGAAAATGTTTTTATTTATTTTTGAGACAGAGAGAGACAGAGCATGAGCAGGGGAGGGGCAGAGAGAGAGGGAGACACAGAATCTGAAGCAGGCTCCAGGCTCTGAGCTGTCAGCACAGAGCCCGACGCGGGGCTCAAACTCCTGAACTGTGAGATCATGACCTGAGCTGAAGTCGGACGCTTAACCGACTGAGCCACCCAGGGGTCCCAAAAACCTGTATAATTTAAAATGTATTATCACACGCATAGAAAAATAAGGCACTGATAATAAATATAAAATCATAAATAGATCCCAAATATGCTTACTTAGTATATGACAAAGGGGGTATTTCAAATCATTAGGGGAAGTATGGATGGTATAGCTGGGCAGTCCTTGGAAGAAAGATAAAATGAGATCTGTATCTCACATGATAACAAGAATAAACTACAAATGGATTAAGGATCTAAATGTTAAAAATGAAGCCATGCAAGTATCAGAAGGTAACATGGGTGAATTCTTCTCCAAATTCAATATAAAGTAAGTCTTTCTAACTATGTTTCAAAAGCCTAAGATAATAAAAGGTTGATATATTTGGCTCACTTAAAATAAAAATATTTGGATGTCTAAAAAATCCCATAGAAATAAAGTCAAAAGATAACACACAGTGGAAGAATTTATTTGTATCATATACCACAAAGGATTGATATCTCTAATATATATGGGACATAGGATCAAAAACCTGATGGGAAAAGGGGAAAAGGACACGAAAGTGTTCCTAAAGGCCAATACTCTAACAACTTGAGCAATAAAAATAATGATATTATTGTATAATGATTCTAAGAATAAAACTTAAATATACATTAGTCCATACAAATATACATTAAAAATTGAATAAATAAATGGTGATGAAGGATAGGTATTCCTTTAAGGATAACTGCAATTAAAAAATATAAAAGGAAACAAGCAAATAGAAAACCACTATTAGGTAAATACCACAGTCATAACTGTCTCAGACAAGATCCACGGATGAATGTTCAAACAAATAGGCACGAATTTTTAGAGAAGGAAAATATTTGTAGAGTCACAAAATACCTCCCCCAAGATAATTATTTACAACAAAAAGAAATAACTTGTAACTTCGTTATAGCGGGGAAATTCAGTATTTTTACCCTCAGCCAATTTATCAAGGTTAAGATCACAAATAAGACATCAACAACATGAACCCCAACGATACGACGCATTGAAAAGGACTCATCACCTCCGTGGTATTCTTGGCAAAAATGCATAGCCACATTCTAATCATACGAAAACATCAGACGGGTTGAAAAAAGGAGAGGATTCTACAAAACAACTGTCTAGTAAGTTTAAAAAGGCGTCAAGGCCATGAGACAAGGAAAGACGAAGGAGCTATCCTAGAAGGGGGACGACCACAAAGACAGGATAGCAAAGTACAATGTGTTATCCCGGACTGGTTCCTGGAACAGGGAAGGAGCATTACCAAGAGAACTGATGAAAATGAAATAAGGTCAGTAATTTCATTAAAGGTATTACAGCAACGTTATTTCCTGGTTTTGATAATAGTACTGTGGTTACGTAAGATGTTAACGAAAGAAAGATGAAAGGTCTCTCAGAATTCTACACGCTATTTGTGCAGTTTTTCTGTAAGTCTGAAGTGCAATATGGAGAAGTTTTGAAAAAACAATTCAGTGTTACCAGGGGTCAGGGAGTAGGTGAAAGGACTGACTATAGCCAGGGGCACAAGAGAACATTTTTGGCTGATAAAAAAAAAAACGTTCTATATCGTGCTGTGTTTGGAGTCACACGACAGTATTCAGTTGTCAAAACTGAATTATGCACATGGATTGGTGAAATTTGGTTTTATGTAAATTACACCTGACTCCAGCAGACAAGAAAAGAATTCCAAATGGAAGTATCATCTTTAAAAAAAAAAAAAAAGGTTGGCTTGCAATCCCAACAGAAGCAGCTAGGAGCAGAATGGAGAAATACCAAATAAGATTATATACGCTCTTACCAGATTAATTAACTGTGTGTGTACCACATCTTCTACCAAAACTGCTGTTTCATGAAGAGGCCTCCTAGCATCGCCTAAAGAAAACCTGCAAAAAAAAAAAAAAAAAGAGATTAAGCATACCAATACTAAGTAAGGACTGTAAAACTAAGAAAATACAAAAGTGAAAGATATTTATTATAATAATTGTTAATAAAGTACAAATTGTTCTATCAAACAACAGAGTGGATGTGCAATGTTCTATCGACAAAGAACTGCATTTCTCCCATACAAGCTACAACTTGTAAAATGCAGTGTTATCTATGATTTCTTGATTTGTGTAGGATATTGGAAGATATTAACCACTACTTCATAATACTGGCAACCAGAAAATCATGTTACTATATCCAAAGTACGAATACAGTAACATAGTAACGGCTATTTAGAAAAATTATAAAAGCAGGTAATGGAATTAGGCAAGTAATGTAATTAAAATGAAAGTTGCTTAGAAAAATGTATATAAATGCCATAATATATTATTTCTAATTATACATAAGCAGATTATCAAGAATGGGTTACTGATCTTAAAAGTCCTTTTCTCAACTTTCACATGGTGGGCCAGATATGCAGAGAATCCCTTCCCGGTGAAGAACATTTGAAAAGGCACAATACTGTGTTAATGACTTTAACCAGCAGTGTAGGAGATAAAACAGAATGCTGGCAAGATGATAAAATACAGTTCCATTGGGAGAGCCCTGGAGCCAAAGTTTATTCTGAAGGCAACTAATGTCATAATGGCCCATAATCTGGATTTCATTTAATACAGTATTCAAAAAATAGGAAAGAATGCTGGGACCCCAAGCAAGGCAGGAGGTCAGTTTGAGGGACCTAATATGAAGTTGGTGATACTTGTATGTGTGAACTAAGCAAATACTTACTCCACAGAAGGCATTTTGTCTATCTCACCTGAGGCTATGAGTAAAAGAACAAAAAATAGAGTGCTGGCATGAGGAGAGATAAATGGAATAGAATAGAGAGCCCAGAAGTAAAACCTTACATTTTATACAACTGATTTTCAGTAAGGGTGCCAGGAACACCCAATTTGGAAAGTCTTTTCAACAACTGATGCAGGGAAACAAGATCTCTACACGGAAACAATGACGTTGGATTCTTACCTTGTACCATATATAAAAATAAACTTGAAATAGGTCAAAGACCTAAATTAAAAAGCTAGAACTACAAAACTCTTAAACCAGGGGGCAATCTTCATGACCTTGGATTTGGCAAGGGTTTCATAACTATGACACCAAAATAACAGGCAACAAAAGAAAAAAATAAATATATTGGAATTCATCACAATTACAAACCATCAAAGGACAAGACAGGGAAAAGACCACCCAGAGAATGGGAAAAAATATTTGAAAATCATAGATCAAATAACCAGAATATATTTTAAAAACTCCTATAACACAACAATAGAGAAAAAAAGAATCCCAGTTTTAAAATGGGCGAGAGACTTGAATCAATATGTCTCTAACGTAAACATACGTACAGCCAATAACCAGTGAAAAGATCCTCAGTATCATTAGTCATTAGAGAAATGCAAATGAAAATCACACTGAGAAGCTACCTGACACCCAGAAGGGCATTTCTACCATCAACAAAACAGAAAGTGTTGGCTAGGTTATAGAGAAACTGAAAACGTTGTACATTGCTGGAGGGAAGGCAAAATAGTACAGCCACTGTGGAAAAGAGTTGCGTGGTTTCAGAAAACATTAAGCACAGGATTAGCATATGACCTAACAATTCCACTCCTGGGTGTATACCTCAAAAAAGCAGAAAACAGGGATTGAAACAAGTACATGTACACCAGCAATCGCAGCTGCATTATTCACAATCATCAACAGGTAGAAACAACTGAAGTGTCCATCAAGAAATGAATAAACAAAATGTTGTAATTACACACAACGAAATATCATTCAACAATAAAAGGGAAAGAAGCTCTGATACATGCTGTTATACGAATAAAGTTTAAAAACACTATGCTAATTGAATAAGCCAGACAAAAAAGGACAACTATTGTATGTTGCCACCTGTACGGGTCATCTGGAAGAAGAAAATTCATAGAAACAGAAAGTAGAATTGAAGACACAGGGGGACTGGAGAGCATTTGCTTAATGTGTGGAGAGTTTCTGTCTGGGATGATAAAAACTTCTGTACAATGAACAGTGATGATGGTAGCACAACACTGTGAACGTATTTAAAACTTAAAAATAGTTAAAGTGGTAAATTTTATGTTTTATATTTTATCACAGTGATTAATATGGATGAAAAATAATAAAGAGTGGAGAGATGCAACCATAAATGTAATTAGCGATTCGAACAGATCTGAGGAAATTACCCATAATACATCATGGATAATAACAGAATATCATGATCAGTATTATGTCAAATATGTCGATACTGAGGTGAAATGGATAAATTCCACTCCCCCCCCCCCAAAAATACAAATGGCCAAAGTGACTCAAGAAGAAATAAAAAACCTGAATAGTTTTATAAATGTGAAAGAAATTGAATCGGCAGTAAAAAAATCCAAACCTAAGCAAAAGCAAAACAAACAAAAACATAACAGCCTTACCATTGTACCAAACACGCAAAGAATCAATTATTCTAACATGGTACAACTTTTCAAGAGAACAGAGTGAGACAAATACTCCCTAACTCATTTATTGAGGCTAATATACCCTGGGTATCAAAACTAGAAAAAAAAATGAAAGAAAATAAAATTACACATAAATTTTACTCATGTACATAAACAGAAAATAAATAAATGAAAGGCATGAATAACACAAAAGGTGGAATGAGAGGGAATTCGCTTTCTCTACTACTCTGCACCTATGACCTCATGAGAGCTCCATATGATCGGTTAGCAGGAAAAAAGAAGACTCGGGTCCTGGTTTACAAGTCCCGCATGACATACAGGCATCTCCCAGAAGTGAACTGTAGTTCCGTAGCACTGCAGTCCCATGGTGAAACTTCCCTGCAAGACAGTGGTGAAGGGAAATCCTCCCAATCGGAAAACCATTCAACAGTGCGCCTAGTTGTTCCTTTGATTTGAAAGGACAAATTATATAGTGATTCATGGGCTATGGCCAATGCTTGGCTAAATAAATGGGAAAGGACCCGGAAGGAACATGATTAGAAAATTCATGAGAAGGAAATTTGGCAAAGAGGCAAGTAGATAAGATTTCTCTGAACAAGAAAAAAAGTGAAGATATCGGAGTCCCATGAAAAAACTCATGGTCAACCTCAGGAAAGGAGAATTTTAATGATCAATGGATACTATCAGCCTTTTGCCCCAGTCACCCTGTCATCATTCAATGGGCCCATGAACCCAGTGGCCATGGTGGGAGGGGTGGAGGATACGCAGGACCCAGTAACATGGATTTCCACTAACCAGTGCCATCGTTGTTACAACCCCTGCTGAGTGCCTATCTGTTGGCAGCAAAATCAACACTGAGTTTCCAAAATGGCACCACTCCCCAAGGTGACCAGTCATTTCCCTTGCAACACGTTGATTATATCAGACCACTTCCATCATGAAAATGAAAGGGTATGGTTCTTACTAGAATCGACATTTCCTCTGAATACGGATTTGCTGTCCCTACACGCAATGCCACTGCCAAAACTACCATCTGTGGACGAACAGAATGCCTGTCTGTTGTCATGGTATTCCATACAGCATTGTTCGTGACCAAAAAACTCACTTCACAGCAAAAGCAGAGGCACACTGGGCCCATGCTCATACAGTTCACTACTCTTAACATGTTCCCCACCATCATGAAGTAGCTGGTTTGACAGAATGGTGGAATGGCCTTTTGAAGATCCAGTTACAGTGTCAGCTACGTGACAATATCTTGTAGAGCTGGGGCCAGGGTCTCCAGAACATTTATATATCCTGTGAATCAACATCCCATATATGGTGCTGTTTTCACCCACAAACTGGACTCACAAATCCAGGAATCAAGGGGTGGAATGGTAGTGGCAGCACTCATTACCACCCCTGAAGACCCACTAGCAAAATTTTGCTTCTAGTTCCCATGACCTTATGATTTGCTGGCCTACAAGTCTTCTGGAGAGGGAGGGATGCTTTCACATTTATTCCAGTGACACAACAATTATTCCATTGAAATAAGACTTAAGACTGCCATTCAGTCACTTCAGATTGCTCATGCTTCTGAATCAACAAGCAAAGAGGGAGTTACTGTGCTGGCTGGGGTGAGTGATGTTGACTACCAAGTGGAGACTGGACTGGTCTGCCACAGTGGAGGTAAGGACATGTCTGGAGTACAGGAGATCCCTTAAGCCACCTCTTAGTGTTACCATGCCCTGTGATTAAAGTCAATGGAAAACTACAGCAACCCAATCCAGGAAAGACTATTAATGGCCCAGATCCTTTGGGAATGAAGGTTTGGGTCATTCCACCAGACAAAAAGCCACAACCAGCTGAGGTGGTAGCTGAAGGCTAAGGGAATACAGAAGGGGTAGTGGCAAAAAGGTAGTTACTAATACCAACTATCCACATGACCAGTGACAAAAGCAAGTGTTGCAATCATCATGAATATGTCCTCCTTATTTTGTTATGAATATGTTTGTGTGTGTGTGTGTGTGTGAGGTAAATATTGTTTCTCTCCCTCTCTTACTCTCTTATCATGTAACATAAAATGTATTGAATTAACAGCATAATATTTATTAATTTCACATCACAGAATTTAAGTTAGGGATATTAAGAAGAAGGGTAAACATCACTTAAGGGCTTAACCTCATCTTCTGGGAAACGGGTAATGCATTTTCAGTTGTACACTGGATAATCGTATGACGTTAGGCAAAATTATGACCTTGTTATTGCCTTTATTTGGAGATTAAGAATAGTTTAAAGAGATGTAAATGGGTGCCGAGTGGACATGGGTGATGGTTAATTTTATGCCTTAACCTTATTGGGCTGTGGGGTGCCCAAGTATTTGATTAAGCATTAACCTGGGGGTGCCTGGGTGGCTCAGTTGGTTAAACATCCAACTCTTGATTTTGGCTCAGGTCATGATTTCATGGTTCATGAGATCAAGCCCTGTGTGGAGCTCTGCACTCTTGGAATTCTCTCTCTCCTTCTCTGCCCCTCCCCTGCGTGCATGCTCTCTCTTTCAAAATATACAAACATTAAAAAACAATAACAACAAAACAATCTGGATAAGTCTGTGAAAGTATTTCTTTCTTTCTTTCTTTCTTTCTTTCTTTCTTTCTTTCTTTCTTCCTTTCTTTCTTTCTTTCTTTCTTTCTTTCTAAGTCTATGTATATTGAAAGAGAGAGAGAATGTGGGAGGGGCAGAGAGAGAGATAAAGAGAAATAAAGAGAATCCCAACCAGGTTCCACATCACCAGCACGGAGCCCATTGTGGGGCTTGAATTCACCAATGATGAAATCATGACCTGAGCTGAAACCAAGAGCCAGACACTTAACCAACTGAGCCACTCAGGCATCCTGTGTGAAAGTATTCTTTTTTTTAAGTTTATTTTTATTTATTTTTTGAGAGAGATATAGAGAGCAAGTGAGGGATGGGCAGAGAGGGAGGGAGACAGAATCCCAAGCAGGCTCTGCACCATTAGCACAGAGACCGATGTGGCCCTTGAACTCATGAACCATGAGATCATGACTTGAGCAGAAGTGAAAAGATAAACACTTAATCAAATGAGCCACGCAGGCACCCCTGAAAGTACTTCTAAATGAGATTAACTGAATAAGGCAAATTGCCCTCTCCAATATGGGTGGAACAAAAGGACAAAAGGCAGGGTAAGGGAGAAATAGTCCCTCTGCCTATCTTCAAGCTAGGACATCAGTATTCCACACTGCCTTTGAACTCAGACTGGGACTTACACCATCAGCTCTATGGCTTTTCAGGTTTTCACACTGTTTATTCCCGTCTCCATTTTTGTTTTTAAATTTCACAATGTACATCTTTGTACCTTGTATTGCATTAACAACTTATTGTAACTGTAGTTATTTTTACTACTTACGTTTTTAGCCTTCACACTAGATGTATAAATGATTTGCTCAACACCATTAAAACATCTGAGTACTATGAATTTAACCAGTGGAGCCTGTATGTTCATTTATTTTCCAGTTACTACTTAGCATCCTTTCATTTCAGTTTCAGGGAGTCCCTTAACATTTCTTATAAGGCTAGTCTCGTGGTTATGAACTCCTTCAGCTTTTGCTAGTCTATGAAAATCTGTATTTCTCCTCCAATTCATAAGGACAACTTTGTCAGGTAGACTATTCTTGGCTGCCAATTGTTTGCTTCCAGCGCTTTGAATATATCATGCCACTCTCTTCCGGACTACAAAGTTTCTGCTGAAAAATCTGCTGACAGTCTTGTGGGGGAGGAGTCCTTCATCTGTAACAAGCTGGTTTTCTCTTGTTGCTTTTAAGATTTTCTCCTTGTCTTTAACCTTTGACACTTTAATTATATGTGTCTCAGTGTGGGTCTCTTTGGATTCATCTGATTTGGAACTCTGTGAGAATCCTGAATCTGGAAGCCTGTTTCTTTCCCCCTAGTTATGAAAATTTTCAGTCATTATTTCTTCAAATAAGCTGTCTATCCCCTTTCTCTCTCTCTCCTCCTTCTGAGACCCTATAATGCAAATATTGGTCCACTTGATGGTGTCTTTAAGTCCCTTAAACTATCTTTACTCTTTTTAATTCTTTTTTTTTGCAACTCTCATTGGACGAATTCCACTGTTCTGTCTTCAATTCACTGATCCTTTCTTTGGTTTCCTCTAGTCTGCTGTTAAACCCCTCTTTTGAAATTTTCAGTTCAGTTATTGTATTCTTCAACTCTGTGATTTCTGTTTGGTATTTTTTTATATTTTCTCTTTGTCAAAATTTTCACTGTATTCATGCATTGTTCTCCTGATTTCAGTGAGCATCTTTATGACCATTATTTTGGACTCTTTATCAGGTAAATCACTTACCTCACTTTCTTGAGTTTTATCTTATATTTTTGTTTGGAACATATCTGTTCCTCATTTCCTTCACTCTCTGTGTTGATTTATGTGCATTAGATAAAACAGCCACCTCTTCCAGTCTTTTTTTTTATGAAAAAAAATTTTTATGGCACAAGAACAGACACTCAGATCAACGGAACAGAATAGAGAACCCAGAAATGGACCCACAAACGTATGGCCAACTAATCTTCAACAAAGCAGGAAAGAGTACCCAACGGAATAAAGACAGTCTCTTCAGCAAGTGGTGCTGGGAAAACTGGACAGCAACATGCAGAAGAATGAACCTGAACCACTTTCTTACACCATACACAAAAATAAACTCAAAATGGATGAAAGACCTAAATGTATGACAGAAAGCCATCAAAATCCTCGAGGAGAAAGCAGGCAAAAACCTCTTTGATCTTGGCCACAGCAACTTCTTACTCAACACGTCTCCAGAGGCAAGGGAAACAAAAGCAAAAACGAACTACTAGGACCTCATCAAAATACAAAGCTTCTGCACAGCAAAGGAAACAGTCAGCAAAACTAAAAGGCAACCAACAGAATGAGAGAAGATATTTTCAAATGACATATCAGATAAAGGGTTAGTATCCAAAATCTATAAAGAACTTATGAAATTGAACATCCAAAAAACAATCCTGTGAAGAAATGGGCAAAAGACATGAATAGACACTTCTCCAAAGAAGACATCCAGATGGCCAACTGACACATGAAAATATGCTCAACATCATTCATCATCAGGGATATACAAATCAAAACCACAAGGAGATACCACCTCACACCTGTCAGAATGGCTCACATTAACAACTCAAGCAATGACAAATGTTGGCGAGGATGCGGAGAAAGAGGATCTCTTTGGCACTGCTGGTGGGAATGCAAACTGGTGCAGCCACTCCGGAAAATAGTATGGAGGTTCCTCAAAAAATTAAAAATAAAACTACCCTACGACCCAGCAATTGCACTACTAGGTATTTATCCATGGGATACAGGTGTGCTGTTTTGAAGGGACACATGCACCCCAATGTTTACAGCAGCACTATCAACAATAGCCAAAGTATGGAAAGAGCCCAAATGTCCATCGATGGATGAATGATAAAGATGTGGTATATACATACAATGGAGTATTACTCAGCAATCAAAAAGAATGAAATCTTGCCATTGGCTACGTGGATGGAACTGGAGGGTATTATGCTAAGTGAAGTTAGCCAGAGAAAGACAAATACCATATGACTTCACTCATATGAGGACCTTAGGAGACAAAATACATGAACATAAGGGAAGGGAAACAAAACTAATATAATAACAGGGAGGGGGACAAAGCATAAGAGACTCATAAATATGGAGAACAAACAGAGGGTTACTGGAGGTGGTGTGGGAGGGGGAATGGGCTAAATCAGTAGGGGCATTAAGGAATCTACTCCTAAAATCATTGTCGCACTATACACTAACTAATTTGGATATAAATTTAAAAAATAAAATTAAAAAAAAGTTTATGTTTATTTTTGAAGAGGGGAAGGAGGGGCAGACAGAGAAGGAGACACAGAATCCAAAGCAGGCTCCAGGCTTTGAGCTGTCAGCACAGAGCCTGATGTGGGGCTCGAACTCACAGACCATGAAATCACGAGCAGAGCCAAAATCAGATGCTTAACCGACTGAGCCACCAGGCGGCCCTCTCCCAGTCTTGACAGAATAGTCTTGTGTAGGAGATGAACACTATCACTTAGCCCTAGTTCTTGGTCATCTCTCTAGACTTAACCTTCTTTGTTCTTAGAGACTCATAGTAACTGAGGGTGTGCCAAGAACGATCACTGTCCCACAGGAGAAGATCTCAGCACATAGATTTAGGCTGATTGGAAGCAGGACCCCAAGGCAGGATCTTTAAAGTGTGCAAACAAGCTTCCCTGAGGGAATGAGCGGGAGATGAGTGCTTCTCTCCGTTCCCTCTGTGCTGAGCCCTGGAGTGATAGTTGGTTCAAAAGTGTTTCTTTGCTTGCTATAGTCGCAAGGAACCAGTAACTCAAGCTCTGTTGGCCGCCACTGCCAGATCAAGAGATGTGTCCCCTGGACGGGAGCTGCAAAAGCCAGGGTACCAGACATGTGTAAAAGCTCTTCTTAGGGTGATGCTCTTGTCCTGGAATTGGTCAGAGAGAGAATGCAGAGGCTTCCCCAATCTGTGGAGAGGTTGATAATCAGCCCCTAGATACGTGCTAACTTAGCCTGACCTTTAATTGATAGTTTTTAAGATATGCAATAGGCCTCTTTCAGGAAAGACTGGGAGGTGGGCATTTCTAACTGCTGTCTCTGTGCTGACCCCCGGGAGAAAAGCCAATTAAAAACTTTCTTTTGGGGTGGCCCGCTGGCACCAAAGCCAGTGTGTCCTCTAGATGGCAGTCACAAAAGTTAGATTAGCAGATGTGTGCATGAGGTCCTTTCATGGAGATACTGAACCATAGTAGGGCAGAGGGAATCCTGGAGACCTATGCTAAGTTAGAAGCCTGACCTTCAGGCTTCAGTTTTTTCTACCAAGGTTTATTGAGAAGTAATTGACATATATCACTGTGTAAGTTGAAGGTGTCTGATTTACACATATTGTGAAACAATTAGTGCAATAGATTCAGTTAACATCCATCATCTCATATATATACAAAAGAGGAAAGAAAAAATTTTTCTTTGTGATGAGAACTTTAGAAACAACTGTTAACAACTTCCTTCCAGAACACACAGCAGCGTCAGCTATGATCATCATGTTGTACATTACATCCCTAGTACTGATTTATCTTATAACTGGAAGTTTGTACCATGACCACCTTCTTCCAATTCCCCTGCCCCTCACCCCCTACCTCTGGCAATTATAAATTTTATCCCTTTTTCTATGATTTGGTGGGGTTTATGTTTTTGTTTCTGCTTTAGATTCCACATATGTATGTGATCATATCATATTTGTCTCTCTATCTGACTTATTTCACTTAGCATAATGCATTTGAGGCCCACCCATGTTGTCACAAATGGTAGGATTTTCTAATTTTTTATGGTTCAATAATATTCCAATGTGTGTGTATACATATACATATATGTGTATACATACATGTGTGTACGTATGTATGTATCTATTTATCTATATGTTTATTCGTTCATCCATCAATGGACAGGTTGTTTCCATGTCTTGGCCATTTTACCTAATGCTGTCATGAACATGGTGAAGGTATTTTTCAAGCTAGTGTTTCTGTTTCCTCAGGATATATATATATCCATAAGTGGAATTACGGAGTCATATGGCATTTCTCTTTTTAATTTCTTGAGGAACCTTCTTAATGTTTTCCATAGTGGCTACAACAATTTGAAACCCCACACCAAGGCACAAGTGTTCCCATTTTCTCCACATCCATACCAGCACTCGTTGCCTTTTTTCATGATGGCCATTCTAACAGGCATGAGGTGATACCTCATTGAAGTTTTGATTTCCATTTCCTTAATGATAGTAACACTGAAGATGCTCAGTGCCTGCGGTGCCTGTGGACCATGTGTATATCTTCTTTATATATTTATTTAGGTTTTTTTAATGTTTACTTATTTTGAGAGAGAGCATGAGTGGGGGTTGGGGAGAGGCACAGAGACAGAGAGGAGATGGAGAATCCCAAGCAGGCTCTGCACCGTTAGAGCCGAGCCCAGTGAGAGGCTCAATCTCACAAACTGTAAGATCATGACCTGAGCCACAATCGAGAGTTGGACGCTCCACCAACTGAGCCACCCAGGCGCCCCATATATATCTTCTTTAGATAAATTTCTGTTCAGGTCCTTTGCCCATTTAAGGTAATATTTTTTTTTTTGGATGTTGAGTTATAGGAGCGCTTTATATACTTTGCATATTAACCCCTTATCAGATACATGATTTGCAAAAAAAAAAAAATTTTTTCCATTGCACAAGCTGTCATTTCTTTTGCTGAATGGAAGTTTGTTTGTTTGTTTGTTTGTTTGCTATACATCCAACTTGGGGTTTTTTTGACTTTGCTGTCTGTGCTTTAGGTGTGATTTCCAAAAACTCATTACCAAGACCCATGTCAAAAAGCTTTTCGACTGTTTTAAGAGTTTCAGGTCTTACATTATGTCCACAAGCCACTTAGAGATAATTTTTGTGAGTGGTGTAAGACAGGGGTCAAGTGTCATTCTTTTAACATGTGTATATCCAGTTTTCCCAGTGCCGCTTATTGAAGAGATCGCCTTTTTTCCATTGAGTATTCTTGGCTCCCTTGTCAAATATTACTTGGCCTTATAAGCTTGGCTGCAGGCTTCAGCTTTTAAGAATGCAAATGGGCACCTTTCAAGGAAAGGCTGGGAGACAGGCATTCCTGTCTGCTGCCTCTGAGCTGAGCCCTGGTAGGGGACAGCCAAGGTAAGTCCCTGGGACACTTGGCAATCCTGCCATGAACTGTTCCTTTCTTTGCTATCGTCTTGTGGACTTAGTGGACAAAACCCCATTGGCTTTCAGAGTTAGGTGTTGTGGGAGCTTGTCCTTCAGGTGAAAGTCCTAAAAGTTGGGGCACTGGGTATTGGGTCCAAATATTCTGCTGCTTAGAGAGAAAGAAGCTAGGAGTTCTGAGTTCCTACCTGATTGTATGTCACGGTGCCAGGATGGAGTTTATGGTGAGTATATCTTACCCTTTCCTATTTCAAATTGAATTCTTTTTTTTTTTTTTTTTTTTTTTTTGGTCATTTGCTTGATACATAGGAATTGCTTAGCTAGTTTCTGGACTTGTTCAAAGGGAATTTTTCTGTGTATGGTTGTAGACTTGGTGTGTTGATGGAAGGAGGTTAGTTTAGGAGGCTCCTATGTCACCACCTTGGACTGGAATCTTGGAATTCTCAGGCTTTCTACTGAAACTAAAATTTACACCACTGGCTTTTCCGTAGCTCATGTCTGTGGACTCAGACGTAACTTACACCATCAGCTCTCCTGCTCCTAAGCTACTTGGACGTGGACTAGAACTATACCAATGGCACTCCTGGGTCTCTAGCTTGGTGACTGCAGATCTTAGGACTTCTCAGCTTCCATAATTGTGTAGTCAATTCCCTTATAATACATCATTTTGATACAAATACACTTTTGCTGAAAACAGGAAAATATACCCAGCAAGGCAAGAGTGAAACATAAGTCTATTAATGATAATAATAATTAACTCCTTAAATTTTAATAGAGAAAAACCATATAAGCATCTCAATAGATACAGGAAAATAACTCAACAACCAATCATGACCAGAATTTTAGTAAACGTGGGTTAAAAGCCATTTTCTTTGATCTGATTGGGAGAATCTACCCAAAAACGTATGGGAAACAATATACTCAGACACATTCATCCTCTTTGAAGTTCAGACCAGTAAAGACTCCTCGTATCCCACTTTTATACAGCTTTCCCCTGCGTTTCAAAAGGTCACAATACACCACTCTGCTTTTACAAAAGACCTAATTAGTACCCATTTGTGCTAAGAGAAATCCAAAGAAGATCTTTGAGTTCATGTCAAAAGGTAATAAAGTAAAAAATCGTGTTCAGCATTTGGTTTGCAGCAGCTGTCACACAGGCAGTGCCCACCCCAAGCGGCGAGAGTGAGGCCATCAAGCTCTTTCCCGGGAAGCTATACCTGGCCTCTCAGCATGGAGCTGCCTAGCTTGGAACTGTGTCCACGAGCATCTGTGCTTTATCTGGACTTATTCTGTATGTTCATTAGTAAGATGTGTGCTGAGGCATTAGAAAAGCCTAAGTGAGGTTATTTTTGGGGTCTGGGAACACTAAAAAAGTTTTCCATATGAATTAATGGTAATTGCGTCTCACTTTAGGCCACTTTGGCTTAGGAAGGTTTCAGGGGAACGCTCTATTTTTGGATAGTGGGGTGAAACTTGTAACACTTAAGATCATAGCCAGAACATTAAGACAAGAAAAGGTTTAAACCACATATAGATTGCAAAAGAATAAACTAAATCACTCTATTCACACATAATGTGAGTATCGACGCAGAAACCAAAACGAATTGGAAGACAAATTATATGAATTGATAAAGGAAGTTATTGAACATGTTTTCCAATAATAAGATCAAGTCACAAATATCATCACCACCAAGGCAAAATGAACTCCTAAGAACAGACAGCAGGTGGTGTTTACCAGAGGTTAGGGCTGAGGGAAATGGGGAGATGTTGCTCAAAGTGTATAAACTTCTAGTTACAAGATGAATAAGTTCTAATCAAAGCATAGTGATTACAGTTAATAACATTGTATTTTACACTCAAAAGTTGCCAAGAGAGTAAATCTTAAATGCTCTCACCACAAAAGAGAGTTAATTATGTGATGTAATGGAGGTGTTAGCTAAAGGTAAGGTGGTAATCATTTTGCAATAAATAAGTGTATCAGATCAGCATGTTGTGTCCCTGGAACTTACACATTATATGTCATTACATCTCGATAAAGCTAGGGAAAAAAGCAAAGGTAAGAAACACAATTAAAAAGAAATATAAACTGGTTCTTAACTGTACATGAAAGAGCCAAGAGCCAAGAACAGTCAGGACACTTTTGAAGTAGAAGGATATGTCCTACCAGGCTTATTATAAAGCTATAATGTGTTGTTGGTACAAGGACAAATAAACCAACAAAACAGAAAGGTAATACAAAGCCCACATTAGAGAGTAAACGCCACAGTGGCAAAAATCTTGTTATGTTCACTGCCATGTTTGGTATTTAGTTCTTTGGAATGCCTTAACGAAGTTCCCCTTCCATTACTTAAATCACGTCAAATCTCACTATGGCAAAAGTACAAAGTTATCAACGTGAAATAATGGACTCAAAGATAAAATAAATTCAAGTCACATCTCTAGTAAAAAGAACACCTTACTTGTATTAGCATACTTACTTGTATTAACATACTTCTTGTGTTAATCTACATAAAACGTACAAATTAGCAAATTTTACCTCAAAAAAAGTTACAATTTGTCTACTTACAATAGTCTTCATTAGCATACACTTGTAAACTACCTAAAACATGGAACGTATGTAAAACTAAGGGCAGGATTTGGGGAGTATGCTGTTTTACTTTTCAAGACTGTTCGTACTGCAGCTGTATTTCTACAGTTTTTCTCACATTACTTCTGCCCAAGTTTTTCCCACACACGGAAAGCTAGACATTGTTCTAGCGAGTTCTGGAAAACAGCAATGAAAACCACTATATCTAGCCACAGTCATTCCCTTTTCACTCTGCAACGTATACAGTATTTTTAAGTCCCTCGAGGACAAAATCCAAGTGACTGACACCTCTAAAAATCTTCTGCTTTTTTTCTTTTCTTTTTCATGAATGACCTACCTTACTATTTACTGATGTCTTGACTGACTTGTCTGGGGTCTAGTTCCAACAAAGTCTGATACTCCATTGCTTCACACACTGCCTCGATGCCCTTACTAACACCAGTACTGACAGACCAGCCGCCACCAAACGTGTTTCAGGAGACTGTCCTAAAAAGGCTGTCTCTGCTCTGGTCCCCTGCAGTGACTATAACACGCGAGCCTCCATTTTAGGGAGGGCTGTAACTTTGAGAACTCTGGTCACAGCAAGTCGGAGGCTAGAGCAATCCTGCCAGACTCTGTCTAATGATGATGGTGGCAGAGTCGCTCACAGCCTACCTTGTCACCCAAACAAGACTGGTCTGATTCAATTCCAGGATCAGATGCCTCAGTGAGCACGACGGCAGCTAACTGTGCAATTCCCTTGTCAAGTGCAAAATGGAAGTATGAAACAGGCAAGATTCTTTATGATCTTTTCGTGATTATTACACTCCTTATTACGTACACCTGTACTAAGATATAGGAGGGTGTGTGCTGAACAAAACAATGGGGTATGGCTTCCAAAGGATGCAGAACTTAACATTAAGCCTTTCAGTATTTTTGTTATGTGTATGCACAAAACAGTCGACAATTGGGGGCTATCCTTTAAAAAGACATCTATTAAAGTGTATATATATATATAAAATATGTATATATTATGTATATGTATATATAGTATGTATATATTATGTATATGTATATATATGCATACATATATGTATATATATGCATACATATATGTATATATTGTGTGTGTATATATATATATATATAAAGTATATAAAATAAAATAGAAAAAAGAACTTGTTTCAGAGACACTTCCAAAACACAGAAAACAAAATTTTAAAACTATACACTGAGTATTACTATAGTCATTATGTGTTTTGAAAAAACGAACTCCAGTTCAGTAGGTTTTAACTTTAGTTTTAAAAAGAAGTGGGGGGAAGAAAAAGGAAGCTAGGTGCCGGATATTTGCTATCTTACTCTATGTTGAGCCCCTACTTGACAGTTTTTGTTAGTAATTCATGCCAAGATGCTTCCCAAGTGTGTAGTGACATGCTTCCGGTGACTCTGTAAATTCTAAATTATTATTCATTTACTAAAATCTTTGCTAACCTCCAGATCCTATGTAAATGTATGTATCTGATTATGTACCCTTGGACCCATAGTCCTTACATCCACTTACCCCCTAAGGTGAAAGGCAATCAACCCTAAATTCTTTTAATGTTTTAAGAAAAACAAACTTTCTGAGCAAGCACATACAGTATGTAATACTGCTTTTTAAGTTATACAAATATATATTAGTATAAAACAAATTTCAAAGAAGGTAAAAGGAAAACAAAAAGTATTTTTAAAATAAGTATTATTTATTGATATGAGAAAACTTTTTTACTTTGATTAAAATATATGTATAATTGGGCGCCTGGGTGGCTCAGTCAGTTGAGCACCCAACCCTTGGTTTCAGCTCAGGTCATAATCTCACAGTTTGTGAGCTCGAGCCCCACATTGGGCTCTGCGAGGAGAGAACAGAGCCTGCTTGGGATTCTGTCTCTCTCTCCCTCTCTCTCTCTGTGTCCCTACCCCAGTTTACACACACTCTCTCTCTCCCTCTCTCTCGATAAGAATAAACTTAAAAAAATTTTTTTTAAATATATGTACAAATGGAAATATGTATTAGCTTTATGAACACTCCCAGTTTCCCCAGGACTAATGGATTTCCCAGTTATTCTCTATCAAATAAATCAGCTTAATTAATGCTAAAAGGTCACAACATACTTTTTACAAAAAAAAAAAAAAAAAAGACGAGCCACAAGTTACTTTAAAAAAAAAATTATGTTTATTCATTTTTGAAAGAGAGAGAGAGACAGAGCACAAGCAGGGGTAGGGCAGAGGGGGCAGACACAGAATCCAAAGCAGGCTCCAGGCTCTGAGCTGTCAGCACAGAGTCCGACCCAGGGCTTGAACTCACAAACCGCGAGATCATGACCTGAGCTAAAGTTGGACGCTCAACCGACTGAGCCACCCAGGAGTCCCTGAAGTTACTTTTTAAAAAGAGAATGAATGAGGGGCGCCTGGGTGGCTCAGTCAGATGAGTGTCCGTCCAGCTCTTGGTTTCAGCTCAAGTCATGATTTCACAGTTTGTGAGTTTGAGCCCCCCATCAGGCTCCATGTTGATAGTGCAGAGCCTGCTTGGAATTCTCTCTCTCTCCTCTCTCTCTGCCCCTCCCCTGCCCGATGCTGTCTCTCCCCCAGATTAAATAAAAAAATAAATAAAAAGAATGAATAATGAACAAAATGTATATATTTGCTTTCAATTACCCTAATTATTTCAGCTCTAGGGTCCCAAAAGCGAAACAAACAGCACATGGGGGAATCTATCCCTTCATTTGGAGATAATGCTTTTCCATGCATGAAGCTGAGGACTAAGTGTAGGACAGTCAGCGAAGGAGTAGCAGCTACCCAGCTGAATCTCCCTGAAGTCAGGGCTCGCACTCAGGAGAAGAAACAGCACCTGCTGAATAAGGGGCCTGAGATGTGAGCCCAGAAAAACAGTTACAGTTCATATGGCGTGTATCAAACTAAGAAGATTACAGTAATTGCAGAAGAAGTCCCACTACATCCTGGCCATTAGCTACAAAGAAGAGGAAGTCAGTTATGATGAAAAGAAATTAGCCTGGGAGTCTGACAGCCTGGTTCTAGTTGATACTCTGCCATGAAGGAGTACCGTGACCTTGGGCAAGTTACTTTTCTGGATGCCTCACTTCCTCCACAATGAAAGAAGGGGACCGGATTAGATGATCATAAAGGTGCCCTTTGAGATATTTGATTTTGGTGCCGGAAAGCAGCTATAAACCTTAAATTCTAAAAGCTTACTTCTTCAAGAATTACTAAAAAATTATATTTTAAGCAAATCACTTTTATAAGAAAATTTCTGTAATAAAATTAAATCTGACTCAATTGAGTAAATTGGGAAAAATCATGAAATGAAGAAGACGGAAATTTTTTAAATGGGTAGCATAGAAAGGATTAAGGGAATACAGCCAATTGTTGGAAGGGCAATAAGGCTACAACCTATTCCTAGTCCTTTAGGTGGAAACAGTTTCCAAGAAATATCTCACTGCCTCCTAAGGAAATTGAAGGAAAAAAAAAAAAAAGCCCAAAACACTAAGTAGTGTTTGTATTTAAGAATATCATCGGAGTATTTTATATTATTCTTTTTCAGTATATTTAACACAATCCAATTTTGGGTCTAAAATATTTGTTTTTTTTTTTTAAACGTTTATTTAATTTTGAGACAGAGAGAGACAGAGCATGAACAGGGGAGGGGCAGAGAGAGAGGGAGACACAGAATCTGAAGCAGACTCCAGGCTCTGAGCTGTCAGCACAGAGCCCGATGCGGGCTCGAACTCACAGACCGTGAGATCATGACCTGAGCCGAAGTGGGATGCTCAACCGACTGAGCCACCCAGGCGCCCCTAAAATATTTGTTTTCAAATATTCAAGCCCTGATGAAGAACATAGTGGAAGGACTGAAAAGATGCTAATCAAAGGGACTGTTTCATTTAAAAGACCCTTTCCCAACGTATACGTGTACTAAGTCATCTCACTGTACACTTTAGAGGTCTTAGGATTTTACTGGTTAATTGGGCCTCAGTGAAACTGGGGGTGGGGCACGGGGAAGAGGGTCTGAAAAAGAAACCGAGGAGGCAAACACCTATGACAGAGAGCCTGCTACGCCAGGGCTGGAGAACACCAGGCCCACGAGCAGATCTGCTCATCAAGTACCCAGAACCAAACATAAAAGAAAGGACAAAGAGACGTTTCTTAACTGCCCTGTGTGCGTCTTCTTGGATGCTGAGTTACTTTCAGTACTTACCACTGGCTACAAACTCTAATGTGGTTAAATTATTCTGGATGCTGTGGTTAAGTAATTGCTGTGGTCTTGGGAGCTACTTTTTTTTTTTTTTTTATTACTTCTGATTTTTTGGACGTTTCTCTACCTCAGGTAATTGACATGACTTTGGAATGGACACTGTGTGACTACTGCTTGGTGTGAGAAGGCCCTGGGTGACTTTCTGTCCCCAAAAGAAAGTTTCCTTTTTCCCTTCAAACCACTTATTTGATTACACTGTTATAGGGTAGGTATTACCATAATACCCAGGAATTTCTCCTAGCTGGAATTAGAGCGAAGAGCAGGCTGCAAGCCTAACACACACTCTCGTCAGCTAACCCGGCATTAGACGGCACATGCAAACACAGACATCATGCGGGTTATGTCATTCTGAGCCAATATTTGTCGAGACTGATTTACTCACTGTCCAAAGCAGGGGAAAAGTGCAGATGTTTGACCACGAGCAGTCATTTAAGGCAATCAGACAATCATAAACACATGCAAATTATCCTTACTCGTCAATTTTTAATACATCTAACCTTCCTAACTCTATGATTTTTATCTACCTGTTTTCCAAAGAAAGAAATGAGTTCACTTAACAGGGGCTCTGAGAAAGACAAACGAATAAGTAAATTAAAATATCAAATAAATACTTGAGATGACAGTTTTTCTAGCAGTGAGTTTTCTCCTTGCTTGCTTCAATTTTCAACAGTGATTTCTCCATCCCCCATACCATAGCACATATTCACGTATCACTTAATGTTATTATTATTTTTTATGAGAGAGAGAGGGAGGGAGGGAGGGACAGAGAGAGAGAGAGAGCATGCACACACATGGGGGAGAGGCAGAGAGACAGAATCCTAAGCAGGCTCCTTGCTGTCAGTGCAGAGCCTGACACAGGGTTCAATCCCAGCACCATGAGATCATTACCTGAGCTGAAATCAAGAGTCAAATGCTTAACAGACTGAGCCACCCAGGTGCCCCATCCCATATATCATTTAAGTGAACCTTGAGAATATTGTTAAAATTTTATAAAACTCCAGGAAACAACTATAAATATCTGGAGATATAAGAAACGATTATAAAATTATCATATATGATGTAAAATTTATAATATCAATTTGAAAAAAAATATAGATATGTTAACTATATCTGTATAAAGTAAAACAAAAATAGGGGCGCCTGGGTGGCTCGGTCGGTTAAGCGTCCGAATTCGGCTCAGGTCACGATCTTGCGGTCCGTGAGTTCGAGCCCTGCGTCGGGCTCTGGGCTGATGGCTCAGAGCCTGGAGCCTGCTTCCGATTCTGTATCCCTCTGTCTCTGCCCTTCCCCCGTTCATGCTCTGTCTCTCTCTGTCTCAAAAATAAATAAACGTTAAAAAAAAATTAAAAAAAATAAAGTAAAACAAAAATCAAGTTATAATTTAGAAAAAGTAAACCTTTCAATCACCTATATGAATTGATTAATCCACCAATATTTACTGAGCGCCTAGCACGTGTCAGGCCCTGTTCTCGTTGCTTAGACTACATCAAAGGACAAAACAGATAAAAAAAAAAAAATAAGTAGGGTTTGTATTCCAATGAGTAAAATATACAAGTAACAATATACATAACAAATTACAAAATAAAAGATTTGCATATTAAAAAGATGACATAGGAAAAAAGAAAATACAGAACCAGAAAATGGGAAGCGTGGGGTAGGGGAAAGGAGGAAGTGTGAAATATTAAAATGGACATTTATTAATTTTTAATTTTTGACTCGAAAGAAGTGGCTTTTAAGAAATGGGAGTGTGAGAAGACAAATTAGAAAACTGTAAAAATCAAAGACTCACCCAGGAAAGCTAATCTAGAATTATCAGAGCACAAGGTATGGAATGTACATCTGAGAACGTTCACAAAAACAAGAGTATCTATATACATTTCTTCAGTCAATTCAAGAGCAAGTTCTCTCATATGCCCCGTATATTTTTAAGAAGTTCTGTATTTGAGTATAGTTGACACACAATGTTACGTTAGTTTCAGGAGTACAACACGGTGATTCAAGATCTCTGTATAGATTATGCTGTGCTCCCCACCATGTAGCTACTACCTGTTCCCATACAACGCTATTGCAACACCAATGACTATATTCCCTATGCTGTGCTTTTACTCCCATGCCTTCTGCATTCCATAAACCGGAAGCTTGTATCTTCCACTCATATATCTTATGCTCCTGAGAAGCAGATATCCGAAGTTCAAACTCCGATGAAACAGCAGCATAATTATAAGCACTCCTTGCTAGAGGGACATGAAAGGTAATGAATGAGAAGTACACCAATCACTGCACGTTAGGTCAGGGAAACCTCCAATAGATTAGTCGTTTCATCTTGTTTTAAAAAGAAGGGAAATAAAGGTCAGAGAGGTTAAATAGCCAGTTCAGGGTCACAAATCCACTTAGAGGCAAAAGGTAGGCCTTTTATTTCATCCAGAACTCTTTCTCCCATACCATGTTAAATGTGCAAAAAGTGTAACAAATTAGACAAATTAACCTAAATTAAGAGCAACAGAATAATATAAAGGGAACCTGGTTCAATTACTTTGCACAACTAAATAATTTCTCAAGGCTTTTAGAGAGATGCATAATAACTTCAAGAAAGTTATTTTGGTCCCTTAGGCCCTGAAAATATTTAATAATATAAGGATTCTATCTTATTACTGCTGAAATTTAACAGTCAAAAATTAACATTCTATAACATAGGATATAGACACACTATAATCACAAATTTCACCCAAATTTTCAAGCATATTTCATGGACTGGGAATCAGAGATTCAAGAAAGTTAAGAGATTTGCCCATGGCATTAACAAATAGCAAACTTCAAAATTACATGCTGTGATGTGAGACAGTCACTTAAAGATGGGAGAATTTGTACTATACAGATACTTAGAAATCAGCAAAATGGATAAACATGTACCAGCACCTCCCAAATTGATAGTGTCCAGAAAAAGGTATTCTGTAGTTACATGTGTTTAGGAAATGTCTGATATTTTATTCTTCTCTAGATTTGTAACACATTATATGAAACACTCTAAGGAATTCTGCAGGAAAGTTTTCAGTGTATTTACTGTGTACGTAATCATTTTTCTAAGCCCACTCAGTTACACAGCGTTGAAAATCAATTCAAGAAACACTGACCTAAGCAAAACAAACAAACAAAAAATTCCAATGTGATTTAAGAAATTCAGTGATGGGATTTTTTTTTTAATTTTTTTAAATGTTTATTTTTGAGAGAGGAGAGAGAGAGAAAGAGAGAGAGAGAGAGAGAGAGAGAGAGTGAGCAAGAGAGAGACAGAGCGCAAGCAGGGGAGGGGCAGAGAGAGAGGGAGACACAGAATCCGAAGCAGGCTCCAGGCTCTGAGCTGTCAGCACAGAGCCTGATGGGGGGCTCGAACTCATGAACCATGAGATCATGACCTGAGCCGAAGCTGGATGGATGCTTAACTGACTTAGCCACCCAGGCACCCCAAGTGACAGGATTTTAAATGAGCTGCAGCCCAAAGTGTTAGAACTTCAAAGTTTTCCAGTTTTAAACAATGAGATGATGCTAGTGGAAATAATAAAATAACCAAATAACTGGCTAGATTTTATTTTTTAATTCCTTACTCAATCACCAAATATTTACTGTGGGTCTCTATCATGTCAGGCACTGAATTTTACACTAGCTGAGAGTTTCTAAAGTTCCCACAAAGTAAGGATTCTTCTGTAGCTATGGTAAGCAGCCACGAGAAGTATTAAAACTTGTCAGGGGATCATCTAACAATGGCAGCTCCTCACTTGTGAAAGCGAAATCAAGAACAGACTGCCTCCAGAAGACGTGCCTCTGAGTGCCACCAACCAACCCACAACAGTCCCATCCGGGTAACCTCTCTTCTACAGACGATGTCAACTCCAGAACAGCACCAATCCCTGAACTCCACTGCTTCCTGAAAACTCTGCGTAAGACCAGCTGTCTTCCACCAGCCCATGCCTTTCCTTTAGGATAAGAAGCGACATGAACAGTTTTGTCTTCTTGAGGCACTGAATGATGGCCTCACTACAGTTTTACACAGCCTCTGGGGAAGTCTGCTCTCACAACCCCGTGCACTTGACCCTCCTCCTGCCTTTTTTCCCCTCTTCACTTTCTATTTTGAAAGATTCCAAATCAACAGAAATATTGAAATAACAGTACAATGGACACCTATATACCCTTCACTTAGAATCACCAACTGTTAGTATCTGGGCACATTTGCTTTCCCTCAAAATTATACATGCGTGCACACACACACACACACAATTTATGTACAAACACATACACAAACATATATACCTGCATGTTTATCTGTATCTATTTTTCTTTGAACAGCAAATATTTTTTTGAGTGCTTTACAGGGGCCTGGCATACTTAGATGAATTATATCATTTAAACTGCTTCAAAAACCCCACCGCCCCGTATCACTATGCCTGTCCCTCCTCATCTTAGACAGCTGTTCCTTTATAGTAAAGTGAAATTCTGTTTGTTAACTTCCACACTGGGCTTAGTTTTGCCACCTAGACCTAGATGACATCTATCTTTTACATAACAGGTCTTCAAAAGCCTGAAGAAAACTTGCTTAAAAACTTTTATACAATTTGACATATAATTTATACGCCATAAAATCCACATGCTTCA
The DNA here is from genome assembly GCF_027475565.1 of Acinonyx jubatus. NCBI lineage: Eukaryota > Metazoa > Chordata > Mammalia > Carnivora > Felidae > Acinonyx > Acinonyx jubatus. The sequence continues at coordinate 107,294,836 of NC_069385.1, read as the reverse complement.
GGTGTACAATTCAATGGGTTTAAAAATAAATTTTTTTTAAACATTTATTATTGAGAGACAGTGAGAGATAGAGCATGAGCATGGGAGGGGCAGAGAGAGACGGAGACACAGAATCTGAAGCAGTCTCCAGGCTCTGAGCCGTCAGCACAGATGCGGGGCTCAACGTGGGGCTCGAACTCACAAACCGTGAGATCATGACCTGAGCTGAAGTCGGACGCTTAACTGACTGAGCCACCCAGGCGCCCCACAATTCAATGGTTTTTAGTCAATTTAGAGAGCTGTCTCACCATCACCACAATGAAGTTTTAGAACATTTCCATTATTCCAAAAAGATGCTTCATGCCTATTCTCATCTCCAGCTCAGGGGGACCGTTAATCTACTTGAAGAAACCATGTGCCCTTGTCTAGTCTTCTTCAAGGTTAAAAAATCCCCACTTCTTCTCATTTAAGTCTCTGCCTAAGTGGCATATCCCCGGAAAGACCTTTTCCATTACCACTTTCAACCCCCACTTGAATTAGAGCAGTTTGGCATTTATTTGGTTTATATACTGAGGTCCTGCCAAGATCTCATTTGAAGGAAAAGATTCTAAAACTTTAAATCTTTTTTTAAAAAAGGAATGAAAGCCTAAGTGTTGAACAAGTCGTATGCCAGATACAAAGTCCTGTGGCTAAAAGATATGCTTGAGACAAAAGATCCACTAATCAAAACTTGTGGGCTCGGAAGAGATGAACCCACCATCAAGCTGCCTTTGTCTGGACTATAATTCTCCATCTCATCCGTAAGAACATCTTGCTGAAACTGTGTATTCTACTGCCGCGGCACCGCACCATCAGAAAGGGAAATTCTTTTACTCTGATATGAATTGTGAATTCATGTAGGTTCCTACTAATTATAGATCCCAGAATTTTTGTTGAGATTGATGTCAAGTTCACCAGGGTATAACGACTAGAATCTCCCTTCCCCCATCATTTTTTAAATGAAGCAAACTCATGCCAAAGTTATAACTTAATTACACTTCCTAAAATAGCATTCTAGAAAAACCACCTGGTAATAATTAATACCACTGTTATAAATAATCTCTCTCTAAACGTACTTGTATTTCCAGAATTTAATTTGTCACCCCAAACAATAGTTTTAGTCTCATATACTATAATACTGACTAAATAAGCCTATAAATTAAAAAATATGGGAAACAGTACAAAGTTGTTATATTACCAATTAAGCAACTCGGAAATTAATTGTGCAAATATTCGTGACTGCCAACAGGAAAATACATAATATATTCCAGTTGTAGTACATAATACATTCCATTTGCTCCTTCACAAAGGGCTTCAGTTTCAATCAGGAAGTGTACAAGACAATTGTCTTTCTAGAATATGTAAACTGGATAATGATCAGTCACTTTTGTTCCGAGAAAATTAAGAAAAAGTTTATCTCCAGTCGCCACAATTTTCCTGAAATCAAAATGGAATTTAGTATGCCCAGAAGTGCATTTTAAGTCTGTTCTCAAGAACACGGATAAAAAAAGTGATAACATGAGAAAGATGTTAAGACTTAATTATATATAACAATTCTACTGCGAATAAACATATAGGATATAATGAATGATCTTTTGGTTTTACTTTAGATTATACTCTGCAACTTCAAAATTCTGGCATGTATAAATAAGAATCTTTTCTAGATGTTTACCCACACTATCGCTGAAACTCATATGTTAATCTTTATACTATGAAAAGCTTAGTCTGTATTTCTAGTGGCTTACAATGAATAACACGTGTAGCCTTCTAAAGTGCACTAAAAATATTAATAAAAACATGTATCCATGTACCTACCAACTACCAGCCTGTATATTATTATCTTCATAAGGACTAGCTGTGGCAGCAAATAAAAAATATTAGTAATAATTAATATCAATAAAACAGTGATTAACACCTAGGATTACAACCATTGCTTTCAACTTTCAACCACTGCTTACAACTTTCAAACTCTTTTGCTTATTGTGTAGAAGTCTCTGAAACCTGGCTTTTGCCTTTAACTCTGGCCTCATTTCCAACCATGCTTCTTTCGTTCCTGCCTAACATATCAAAAGTTAGCTGACCACACAGGTTCTACGTTTTCTGGCCTTTGTAGGGGAGGTTCTCTCTGACCAATATGGCCTGTGTTTCTCCTTTCATTCAACTAATTCCTTCAAAATTTCGTCCAAGGGGTGCACACTTAAGGAAATGTTCCCTAATACCCAGTTTAATTTAGACGCTCCTCTGTGGTATGTTGCATTGACAGCCCTAACCCTCTTTACCACACACTATATCCACTCCCATTGCCAAGTCATTCTGAGTGCTTTCACACTGTAACTGAGATCCATCATGTTACATGCTGTGGTGAATAGCCGTTAGCAGATATTAGCAAGCAGAGGCTAAGGAACACTTAAGCATTTCAACTTGTGCTCTTGCTGTCTGCCATTGCCATGGAAATGTGCCCAGGCTAACCTGCTGGAAAACTAGACAGAGGGAGCCAGAGTTGAGTCACCCCAGTTCTCCCTTTTGAGGCATCCTAGATTGGTTGAATCAGCTGATACTCAGACAGATGACAAAACCCAGTCACGACTGGTGGAGCTGCCTAATCTACTCTCCTAGACACGTACGCATAAAGGCTGAGGTTTTACTACTGAGGTTTTATGGCTTTTTGTTATGCAGTATTACTGTGGCAATAAATAACACATCCGCCCTCCAAGGTGCTTCCATAGTACTTATCATCACATGTGTTACGTTATACTTGTACAGTGACTCACTTACTTCTCCTCCCCAGGTTTTAGAGGAGAAGGCACTTCTTATTAAAATTTGTATTCTCAGCACCTAACGCAATGCCAATTGCATGTGGGCATGAAATACATGTTTGTGGAAACAAGAAAGGAGGGAAGGGAGGAGGGTGGGGCCGAGGGTGGGGAGGAGGTAAGGAAAAAAAAGGAAGGGAAGAGGGAGGGAGAAAAGGTGGGAAGGAGACAGGCAAGAATCAAAAGGTGAATCCTGTTAAAGAGAAAAACATTGTTATGGGGAAAAACATACAGGTGATGAAGGACAGCTGTTTAGATGGGATTCCCCTCCCCTCTGATTTCACTGGGATCTCAGACTCTAAGGAGTCTTTCCCATGGTGTACAACTGCAGTGGGCACACAGACTAAATACTGGTAGTGCAGATTAAAACTTTAAGGCACACAGGCAGCCTCCTGCCAAATGAGAAAAAATACCGACAATTCACAGGACCTGTTGATATAGTATTAGCAAGAAGGAGCCAATAAGGGCAGGACTTTGGCCAACACAGGGTGGCATTAGGTTATGCAAAAGACACCAGGTCAGGGAACCAAAGGATGTATTCTCAGAAATCTTAACATTTTCATATGTAGGGGAATAGGCAAAACTTCAAAGATGCAAGGGGAAAGGAGTCCCATTTCTGCTATAATCTCATACCTGTTTCCCGTACCTCATTGCCTCTGTACCTCTGCCTCTATCCAGAAGGTTTTGCTATACTCCCTCAGTCTGCCACCCCCTTCTGTTACCTGCTTAATACCATTCTATCTTTTAAGGCCTTGATCAAAATGTTTTCCCTTCCATGAAATCATCTCCAGTCATCTATCCCAGTCTATCCCCAGAGAAGTAATTATAGCTTGGAAATACATGCATACTTACAGCTTAAGAACACTACATCAGTAGTAACTGAATGATGGTAGACACCTGATCTGTTTCATCTTTCGGAAAGGAAACGGCACACAGTGCGAGCTCAATAAATTTTTACTGAATGAAACAAAAGCTCAAGGAAAAAAATGCTCAAAATTTTCTTACAGTTGGTATGCTTTTGGGGACACGTAAAAATTATTCAAAAAGGTACCGGATTAATAATGTATTCTTTAACAGCAGCAGACATTTTAAAAAGAAAGAAAAAAAGATCAATGAATCTGAGAGGACATAAAGGCTGAGAAGCAGTATAATAATAATAGTTATGAGGAAAATGTCAGCAGATGATGTTTTTAATACGTATGAAGGAATGGCTATTTACTAGATACTACTGAACTGATTTAAACGTCAAAACAACCCTGTGAGGTAGGTACTGTTATTATTTCCATTTTCCAAGGTCTCCTGTTCAGTGAGTGGCAGAAATGAAATTCCTACTCCCAATGTAACTGCAAATTCTAAAAACCAACCCCCTAACTATTCAATAATATTGTCTTTCATGGAAACCGAAGGGACCTCAGAAGTAATTTATTTCAACTTCCACCAAGTTAAAATAATAAAATAAAAAATTTCAGATCATATAAGCATATATCCAATGAGGGTGGTTGTAGTAGAAGATTGGACGACACCTGGATAAATTACAAATGACTTTTTGACAGTTAAGTGCAGAATGTGAAGAAAAGTAAACCAATATAAAAAGAGTACAACAGTTGAGTTTTTACAATTAAGAGGAAAAATCTGGAGAGGTGGAACATCAAATGCTTCTTATATCTCTGGCCAGGAAAAAAAAAGAAAAAAACTCTACTAGAGGATGAAAAAATTCTTCCAAGTCAAATGCAAATAAATGGCTTCCTCTCCATTCAAATAGCTGGGTTTACCACAAGAAATTAATATTTTAAGTCTCAAGAATTAGTTATAAATATCAAAGCTGCAAACTGGGAAAATCCATGGCACCTTTATGCATAAATCACATATGCATATACATAAATCACTGGGGTTCTGCAACAAAGTTCTGAAATCAGTCTACTAATTTATGTTAAAATTTCCAAGACTAAAATTTGGTTACAAAAATATGCTTTAATTTAGCAGAAACACTAAAACAGGGGTGTCTGGGTGGCTTACGCATCTGACTCTTGACTTTGGCTCAGGTCATGATTTCACGGTTTGAGATAGAACCCCACACAGGGCGCTGTCTGTATTGACAGTGTGGAGCCTGCTTGGGATTCTCTCTTTCTACCTCGCTCTCTGCCCCTCCCCCACTCACATGCACATGCCCTCTTTCTCTCTCTCTCTCTCAAAATAAATGAACATTAAAAAAAATATACTAAAACATTTTAGCAGAAAATACCAAAACAATAAGTGTAGGGTTAATTTCATCATATAAGATATATTATAATAGATATGTAATACAGAGATTAAAATTGATACTTGAGCACAGGTTGATTAAGTAGCTACGTAATTATTATTATATTCAGAATCAAATTTTCTTTCCAGCTTAAAGATCCCGATACCATTCATGTGACATACACAGTTCAACAAACAGAAAAATCTCAGCTCAAAAACATTTGGCTTCCCCAAATTACTCCAGGAATCCAGGATCTCTCATTTCCATAATCTCAGGTGTCTACTTGGCTTTTACAGACAGAATCTTTAGGCAACTCTGAGAGGAAAAAGGGAAAGTATGATGCTCAACACCCTGGGGCCCAGAGGTTTCCAGTAGTCAACCAAGCATAAACAACTGGTCTCAGTATTGTTAAGGACTAGATTGTGTTGTCTCAGCTACAGGAAGCTCCCCTACCCTTCTCCCCCTTTTTCCAAAAATTCAAAAAGCTATGGAATTATGCTAAGGTGACAGAATACACCTTTCACAGCTGTTATTTGTTTTTATTCACACAAAACTTTGTTTTATTCACACAAAGTAATACTTAACATTTCAAATGAAATCGTCCATATTGTACTATTCAATTCTTCAGTAAAGGCAGAGAGCTCGTTTCTACTTATAGATGTCTTCTTGAAATCCTGAGTGAAGACAGTTAAGTGAAAGAGAGATTTCATTTTCAGAAATGAATGAGGAAATTAAAAGGTGCTGGAGTGAGGAAATACTATTTTCTATATATGTAAGCTTTGACTTGAAAGAAGAAAATGCCAAATAATTCTGTTAACCCTCACTAGACTTCCACACAGGTGTCAACTGTCTTGTATCGTGAAAACGCAAGAGCCTCCCACAATCTATTCCAGACACGGGTGGGGTGACGGTGAGGGATTGGTGGGCGAGGTAGCAGAAAACCAACAAGGCTGTCTGTGGCACTCTTAGTACATGGTATAATAATAGCACATAACAGAAAAACCTTGGTTCAGTTCAGCACAACTACCTCAATTTTCTTAAAATCACACACCTTTATGGTTCAAGTGCATATGCATTTTCTCTCTAAAAAATTAATCTTAGAACAATTTGGAGGTATCTTTGGAAGAAGACAAATGTATTTACTTACATTTCCAAAACCATGTATATTTTTATTTTAAACATCTATGAATACTGGTATTTAAAAACAATTTTTTTAATGTTTATTTTTGACAGAGACAGAGACAGAATGAGAGTGGGTTGGGGCAGAGAGGGGGGGCGGGGCACAGAATCCGAAGCAGGCTCCAGGCTCCGGGCTGTCAGCACAGAGCCTGGCACGGGGCTCGAACTCACGAGCTGTGAGATCATGACCTGAGCCGAAGTCGGACGCTCAACCGACTGAGCCACTCAGGCACCCCTATGAATACTGATATTTAAAATGTCTCCTTTACATCTATTTGCTGTGAAAACAAAACAATGGACTTTGAAAGGGTACTAAATCCACCATCATTACTTTTCTTTTGGTAACTAACTTTTATCCTAATGGCTTCATAACAGAGCTAAGCCTTAAGGCTAAATTACCACATAGATCATTAAAACAGCGAAAACAGAAAAGAAGGTTGCTCTCACCCCCAGAAAATAGTTCTGTTTCTAATTTTTGTGAAAAGGAGACGAATTGGGTGCATCTTGAAGAGGAGACACATCAGGAGATATTTTCACATTAAACAAGACGGAGTGCCTCATGCGCACTTTCTAACTTTAAATCACATCGCATACAAAACTCTCAGACACAAGCAACATGAATAGTCATCACCTGCAAATTGCTAAATTCTTGCATTTTGGACTGTGCCGTATATTGAAGACGAAAAGTGAAAATTTAAGAGTCTATACATGTTCTATTTTCAGCTTTACCATTAATATATTGGAAGACCGGGGGTAAATCTCTTTACAATAGCTAAATATTCCAAGTGTTCTTTAGTTAATAGAGGTTATTAACGTCTACCCCTCCACACACACACACCTTTTAATTTACATACACATTTAATTCAGTTTAACAATATTCATTTAACATCAACCAAAGAGAAAGCCCTCTACTGAAGGCTGAGGAACACAAACATAAAAAACACCAAGTCCTTGTGAACTCTAAAAAACAATGTACAGCATACCGGTAAATGAGCATACTAATAAATGAGCATAATTGTCCCTATGAAGCAAACATAAAATTATATTGATTATCTACCTTTAAAAAAAAAATAAAAAAACATGTGAGGTAGCCCAACAGGCTGGAAATAAACTACTGGTATAATCCAGAGTCAGAAAACCTTCTATAAAAGGTGAGACAGTAAATATTTTCACCTTTGTGGGCCACTGGGTCTCTATTGCAATTATGCAACAGCCGTGGTGGCACCAAAGCAGCCCCTGACAATCCATAAGTGAGTGAAGGAGTGTGGGTAGGACTTTATTAGTGATCATTAAAATTTGAAATCCACGTAGTTGTGACATGTCACAAAACAGTACTCTTTTCGTGTTTTTCCAGTCATTTTTAAAAAGGTGAAAACCATTCGTAGTTACACACGACACACGGAAAACGCTGGCTGTCAGGATGCGACCCTCGGGCTATAGCTGGCTAACCCCAGATGGAATCAAACTAACAGTCCCAAATAACACATGAATTTAGAGTGACGCTAGTGTGTACCGACCAGGGCTGCTATTGGCATTCAGAGAGGAGAGGGCAGAATACGTTAGAATAATCAAGAAGGGCTTCTTTGAGTAAGAAGGCTTGTGCTGATCTAAGGATGATGAGAATTCATTTGCAGAAGCTACGATCTAGTTCGCACACGCAAGAAAACCGTGCTACCATCTGAAGGAAAAGAAAACGCTATTTTGTCAAAACATGTAGTAAACCATGAGCAATTATGCGTCATGCTGTTGTTTAAGCTGTGCTGTACAGCATATCAATTTTTGAGATACCGCATATTCACGTTTAAAGTAACAAAAAACAAACTGTCATGGGTTATCAGAAAAGACGCGTGCAAGTCCTAACTCGTGATACCTCAAAATATGACCTTATTTGGAAGTAGGGTTTTACCGAGGTGATTAAATTAGGACAAGGTCATTGGGATGGGGCATAATTCAGTACGATTGGGATCCATATAGAAAGGAGAAGTCTGGACATGGACACAGATGCACACAGAGGGAAGACTATGTAAAGGAAGAAGGCGGAGACATGATGCATCTAAAGACCACGCAATGTCAAAGACTGCTTGCAAACACCAGCAGCTAGAAGGGACAAGGAAGGATTCTCCCATAGTGATTTCAGGGAGAGCATGGCCCTGTTGACACCTCGGTTTTGGACTCTCTGCCTCCAGAACTGTAAAACAAGCAATGCCGTTTTTGATACTTTGTTACAGAAGTCCTAGGAAACTCAAACATAAACAACAAAGTATTAAGAATGGTTGTTTTTTGTTTTTGTTTTTGTTTTTTAACGTGGTAAGACTGTCTCTATATTATGCAAATAAGGTGACATCATTTATAAACAAATAAAACATTACATCTGAAATAAAATGAACCCTGCCCTAAAATTGTCGTGTTAAAATCCAAAGGACTTTCTTTGCATGATACGGCTACCCACCAAGTCGTTGCTTGTCTTTTCAGTGCCTCAAAGCAGACATTCTTTGGGCCGAAGAAAAGACAGAATCAAACTTATTTATCTTATTGCCTTTTAGTGTCTGGTGAAAGTTACCTCAGCGAAGCAGATGGTTAATTAATTAGGTTGCTGCAATTAGGGGCGCTGGTGTCCTCAAAGTCCAGATGGTACATCTCTGCTCATTAAGCCCAGTGTGCTCCTGAGTGACCCAAGAAATGATCACTAAGACCACCTTCTTTCCAAATGGAAGTAACATAAGCACCCAGGAAATTCATTTGAATCCATGCCATCTTTTTTTTTTTCTTTTTTAGGATGGAGCTTCGCATTAAAGAATAAAAGAAACCATATTTTCTTTTCTTTAAATATTTATTTACTTTGAGAGAAAGAGAGAGAGAGAGAGTGGGGAAGGGGAAGAGAGAGAGGGAGACACAAAATCCAAAGCAGGCTCCAGGCTCTGAGCACAGAGCCTGATGTGGGGCTTAAACTCACTAACCTTGAGATGATGACTGCATGCGAAGTTGGATGCTTTATTGACTGAGCCACCCAGGTGGTCCAAGAAACCATATTTTCTTAAAGCAAATAAAAGTTTGCCTACCTTACCCACGAGCTTTTTCTTACACTAGTTATGTTTTACTATTTTGATTAAGTGGTATGTTAATGGTTTAAACGTGAGCATAGCTTTACTTCTTTAGAAAAAAAATAATAATTGGGACATTGTCTTGGATGGAGGCTGCTCAGAAAAATAAAGTCATCAACACTAAGACTACCACGGAGTTGTTAGGTTGCATTTTTGTTACTTTGAGTACATATCAATCATTCTTTTAAAATGAGAGAGAGCACAACACGAATGGGTGAGGGGCAGAGAGAGAGGGAGAGAGAATCCCAAGCAGGTACCGTGCTGTCAGCAAGGAGCATGATGTGGACTCAATCTCACGAACCATGAGATCATGACCTGAGCCAAAATCAAGAGTCAGACGCTTAACCAAATGAGCCACCCAGGCACCCCTGTATTTATTTTGATTTATACCATGTAGGATATTGAAGACTATTAAGAAAGACTCAAATTATAAGATGTCATTTGCTATCCTCATTCCGTGTTTTGATAGAACATCTCTGAAAAATGTGAGTTTACTAGGTAGGAATGTTAAGGAGAACTTACCCTTAATTTGAACATTTGCCTAGAGGAAGCTGACTGATCTAGGCCATATTTAACTGCTACAACTCCTTATTTTGTTTTTCCTTCTCAGGCTTCCAATTTATGCGAACACTTTATCTGGAATCTTTTCTAATCTTTTTTCCCAGTGTACTATTTTCTATAATGTGTAGAATTAAAACAAGGTGGTGGGTTCTAATCTAAGCCATCAAACCACAGTCCCCAGATTATAATGACCTATAATGTACTAAGATAACAAAAACTTCTTTGGGCAAAAATTACTTAGAGTTGGAGAAATGTATTAAAAGACCCCTTTGGTAGTAAATTAGTAGAGGCATATGAGGTACAAATTTGAAGACACAGATTCCACTTATATTCAAAGTAGAAGTTGAGACTTCTACAATCAATTAAACTCATACTTGGGTTTAACAATATTACCTTAAGATACTATAAGAGAGAACTCTACCCTGAGCCTAAATGTCACAAACACGACATCAATACTCATCACTGGCACATAACCCGTATCTTTCATTGTCGTGACTAACACCATTCAGGCCCTAGGGGGAAAATTCTCCACATTTCTCAAAACAAAAGGCTACTGCATCAGAATGCCATGAAGGTTTGTGGGTTGTGTTACTACTGACATGGGAAATGCACACTGCTCTGGGGAATTGGAAGGATTAAGTGGTAGAAATGCTGAGGTTCTCAAATCTTCCTCTCAGACAGCATGAATGCAAAAGACTGCTGTGTTACAAAGTACCATTTTCAAATAGTGCCAAGAATCCATTTTCTTGCATTTCTCCTTCTGGTTCGTGATTTCAGGGATATCTGTGAGGAGATGGGTTATCATTTAAATTCTTGCTCTTTGCCCTACAAATTTTGGGGGTGGACTTGAACAAAACCTGCATCAGACATATTATAGAATTCAAAGAAAACATCATTTCTATCTCATTTTTAGCACAGATTTACTTTTTTGGTAACTGAAAAAATTAGTATGTGTCAGGAATTTTTGGAATAAAAATAGTAAGACCTATTGACCCTAACCTACTCCAAAAAAAGTGGACATCTTTCCTGTTTTTAAAGATTTCCAGTAAAAGAAAGTCCAAAGCTGCATTCAACTGTTTATGTTAAAGTTTCCATTTTCAGTTTATTTGTATTTCATCCATTAAAAAAATGTTTTGAAAAACGAGATTCGCATAGAATGTTGGCCAAATTTTCAAAGAGTTCCAAACATGCTCTCTTAAAATATGAACCTACAAGTTTTTTAATGTCTCTGAACTCAGATTTGTGCATTTCAATGTCATCTGGGTGCCCAAATTTAAATTTCACGGCTGCTTATCAAGCACAGTAACTGAAAACTTGAACTAAACTCACAAGTGTGCAAAGAAGTAAATATCCATTGGAAAAAAAACCCCTGATTTACAGGGTGGCCCATTTAAAACAGTTCCCATTTAATAATGTGGCTGTGTACAGGGCCTCTTTTAAATGGGCCACCCTGTATGAAGCTTAAGTCCAAGATAAAAAATGTCCTCCCTTGAGAATTTTTAAAAACCAAAAACACTGTAGGTTTAGTGGTTATTTTTAAGGTTTTAGATGGTTTCTTTGGACTCCTTTAGAACTGAAAAAAGATGGATACACATTTTAAAAATGAAATGTTACAACCACACATCTGTAATGAGAACCAGTGCCAGTGGATATTTTTAAAGCAAATTAAAACGGTCAACTTTTTTTAACTTAGGCAAACAGCTGCTACACACACAGTGCACAGTAACTACTTTTCAGCAAAAGTTCAGAAGGAATTTCCTAATGAAGATTTATAGGATGTTCTGGGATTGATAATTAAAGGTTCCCCAAAAAAGATATGAACGACAGCATCAGAGATGTGAGGGTTAAGGGCACTGGGCATGCCTGTGCTCTACGGGAGGGCCCTGGAATTTAGAATAAAAAATACGAGGTGTTACCACAAAGGGAAATTGGGATGAAACATACATGGAAGAAGCTTTATAGCATATCTTTTCTCTACTGACTTCAAAGTCTTTTTGTTAGATTCCAAAATGATTTCTAATGTTCAGATACCTCTGTAATTGAGTTCTTCTTTAAAAACAGGAATGGGGGGGGGGGGGAGAAAAAAGTGAAAAGGCTTGCCAAAAAAAAAAATTACATTGCTAAAAGAGATTATGGGCTCTGAAGATTCTGACTTCCATTGTGTACCTTACAGGAATAATGCCGTTTCCCTCCAAAGACAATATAATCATAATCATAATCATAACAACTATGAACCTTCCCATCAGACTATGTGCCACGTACCCTTCTGAGCACTTGACATCATTAAATTATTTAATCCCCACAACAATACTATGAGGTTGGTAATGTTATTTCCATTTATAGGTAAGGAAAATGAAACACTAAGAGATGAAGTAATTTGCTCAAGGTCACAAACATAGTAAAACTGCCTATTGTGATTCAAGCTAAGATTCAGGTTCCAGGGTCAGTGCCCTTTAAGTATTAGGCTAATCTAAATCTTTAAAAAGAACAAGAAATCACATAGTTCCTTGAAAGTATCATTTTGTAAGGCTCACAGGCTATACACGACATGTGTACCCTTACAAGGGAAGCAGCTACATTCAACTTCATTCTCAGAGGTAGTTTGTCCATTCGACAAATATTTATTGGACACTTTATTGTGACAAGTATTGGTCTAGGCACTAGTTATAAAGCATTGAATGAAACAGGCACTTTACCTTACCCTGACGGTCTCAATACTTAGGTCATAGCTAATCGGGATGAATGCTTAACCTAAAGAGATATATTTCTTGACAAGCCAGCAGATAATAAAGTGGAGCCACATAATAGCTATGCTCTACAGTAAAGTACTAATTATACTTTTTCTCTTGGAAAACTGACAAAGTCAAAAGGAAGTAGGATAGGCAGAAGTAAGCAAACATAGGAGGAAAAAGAGTTAACTCAAGCAATGGAGCAGCAGAAGCCCAAGTAATCAAAAACTGCGAGACCAAAAAAAGGACAGTGAAAAATGGAATACAGCAGAAGAGAATGAAGCCACAGCAAATACAGGAAGAACCAGAGAGATAAGAATCTCAAGAATAAGCAGCTGTTACTGAGTGTAATTGTATCTCATTATATTATTTATATTTTCCTTAAGACTAATGATGCTCAGTAGTTTTCATGTGCTCACTGGCACTTCATATGCCTTCCTTTGTAAAATGCCCCATGTTTTGCCAGTTTTTTATTAGCTTGCTTAACTCTGTATAATTGAAGCGTAATAGGTATGTAGATATTCTGGAAACGATTCCTCTTTCAGACATAGGTACCACAAACGTACTCTATCAGTCTGTGGCCCACTCATTCATTTTCTTCAACACGAATTTTCAGTACATCCAGCACAAGCAGTTAAAAGGGAATCCTTTCATCCCTGAATTCCCTGGTATCTTTGTAGATAATAAACTGGCTATTTCTGTGGGTATATTTATAGGCTCGACTCTGTCCCAATGCTGTATATGTTTATCCTTCCGCCACTACCACACTGTTTTGAATACTGTAGCATTGTACTTTTCAACAAGTCTTGAATTCAGGTAGTGTAAAGTCTCCAACTTTATGCTTTCTAAAAACCATTCCATTTTCTGTCCACATGTAAATTTCAGAATAGGCATGTCCATTTCTATTTTTAAAAAAAACATAGCTGTGATTTTGATAGGGATTGAATTTAACTATAAATCTATTTGGAGACCTTACAATAAATCACAATAGTATATATCTCTGCTTGCTTTTTGATATTTTTTTTCTCTCGGAAGTATTTTGTAATTTTCACTGTACAAACTTGTTATAGTTTTAATTTATTCCTACTGTATGCTTTTTAATTCTATTATAAATGGTTTTATTTTTATTTCATTTTATTTTTTAAAATTTTAATGAGGTATGATTGGTATACAAAAAGCTATACATACTTAATGCATACAACTTGATGAATGCAAAAATAAGTATATATCCATACCCATGAAACTATCACAATTTATGCCATAAACATATCCATCACCTCCAAAGATTTCCCCTGGCCCTCTTTATTATTATCATTTTTTTGTGATAAGAACATTTAATGTAAGATCTAGCCTCTTAGCAAACTCATGAGTATACAATACAGTGTTAACTGTAAACATTTTGCTGTATGGTAGTTCTCTAAAAATCATCTATTTTAGATAACTGAAATTCTGTACCCTTTGACTAATACTTCCCTGTTTTTCCCTGCACCCAGACCATAGCAATCACCACTCTGTTCTATGCTTCTAGGAGTGTGACTATTTTAGATTCCTCATATAAATGGTATCATGTAGTAATTGTCCTCTGTGTCTGGCTTATTTCACTTAGCATGTCCTCCAGGTTCATTCATTCTGCTACAAATGGCAGGATTTCTTTCATTTTTAAAGCTGAGTAATAGATCATTGTACGTATATACCACGTTTTCTTTATTCGATCACCATAAATGGACATTTACATTGCTTCCATGCTTGGTAATTGTGAATAATAAATTCCACGTACTAATTCTTCACTGCTGAGTTATAAAAATACATTAATTTAATTATTAACTTTGTATCCCATGACCTTGATAAATTCTTTTACTAGGTGTGGTAGTTTTAAAATTCTTGTTATCATAATCATTCTTTGGGCATTTTCTATTTACAAGATTGTGTAATTTATGAATAAAGACAATTTTACTTCTTCCTTTCCAACTAGAATGTTTCTTACCTATTCAGCTTGACTTCCTGCACTGTTTAGGATTTCTAGGGCTACACAGAAAGAAGACAAGTGATAAGAGCAAACGCCATGTCTTGCTCTTGACCTTGATATGGAAAATGTTTCATTTATTATGATATTATATGTAGATTTTAATAGATGATCTTAATCAGTTTGAGGAGCATATTTCCATTCATAGTATCCTAAGAGTTTTTATTATGAATAGATATATCAAATTCCATATTTCTAAGATGATTATGATTTTTACCCTTTGTTCTATTAATGTGGAGAAATATATTGAAGGATGTTTAAAATGCTGAAACAAATATGCATTGTTGGATGAATTCTCCTTAGTCCTGATGTATTATCTTTTATATACTGCTGGATTAGATTTGCTGATATTTACCTGAACACTGTTGCATCTTATGTTCACAGGACAGTGATTTGCAGTTTTCTTGTAGTATTTTGGTTTGGTATCAGGATAATGGTGGTCTAATAAAACAAAGGTATCTAGGCTGGAATTTACTTGGTACATAAGTTTGTAATTAGTAATTAAATGTCTTTATTTGACCATGATTATTAGATTTTTCTATTTCTTCTTGTTTAAATTTTGGTAATTTGTATTTTTAGGGAATTTGTCCATTTCATCCAAGTTATCAGTATTCCTTTATTATCCTTATTTTA
Organism: Acinonyx jubatus; assembly: GCF_027475565.1. NCBI lineage: Eukaryota > Metazoa > Chordata > Mammalia > Carnivora > Felidae > Acinonyx > Acinonyx jubatus. The sequence continues at coordinate 107,279,540 of NC_069385.1, read as the reverse complement.
AGAGCAGTTGGATCTACAGTGATGTTCTTTCTTTGACTGCTGATACTTGTATTTTCTGTTTTCTCTTTCTCTTGATCTAGCTAGGGATTTATCAATTTTCTGATGTTTTCAGAGAACTGTCATTTATTTTCACTGATTTTTCTCTATTGTCTATTTCACTGAATTCTACCATTATATTTATTATTAACTTTTTCTACTTACTTTGGTTCAATCTACAGTTCTTTTTCCATTTTCTTAAAGTAGAAGCTTATTAGAATATTGATTTTCATTGGTTGCCTTTTAGCTTTGTTGACTGTTTCCTTTGCAGTGCAGAAGCTTTTTATCTTCATGAGGTCCCAATAGTTCATTTTTGCTTTTAATTCCCTTGCCTTTGGGGATGTGTCAAGTAAGAAATTGCTGCAGCTGAGGTCAGACAGGTTTTTTCCTGCTTTCTCCTCTAGGGTTTTGATGGTTTCCTGTCTCACATTCAGGTCCTTTATCCATTTTGAGTTTATTTTTGTGAACGGTGTGAGAAAGTGGTCTAGTTTCATCCTTGTGAATGTTGCTGTCCAGTTCTCCCAGCACCATTTGTTAAAGAGACTGTCTTTTTTCCATTGGATATTCTTTCCTGCTTTGTCAAAGATTAGCTGGCCATACTTTCCTGGGTCTAATTCTAGGGTTTCTATTCTATTCCATTGTTCTATGTGTCTGTTTTTGTGCCAATACCATGCTGTCTTGATGATTACAGCTTTGTAGTAGAGGCTAACGTCTGGGATTGTGATGCCTCCTGCTTTGGTCTTCTTCAAAATTACTTTGGCTATTCAGGGTCTTTTGTGGTTCCATACAAATTTTAGGATTGCTTGTTCTAGCTTTGAGAAGAATGCTGGTGCAATTTTGATTGGGATTGCATTGAATGTGTAGATTGCTTTGGGTAGTATTGACATTTTAACAATATTTATTCTTCCAATTCATGAGCACGAAATGTTTTTCCATTTCTTTATACCTTCTTCAATTTCCTTCATAAGCTTTCTATAGTTTTCAGCATACAGATCTTTTACATCTTTGGTTAGATTTATTCCTAGGTATTTTATGCTTCTTTGTGTAATTGTGAATGGGATCAGTTTCTTTATTTGTCTTTCTGTTGCTTCATTATTAGTGTATAAGAATGCAACTGATTTCTGTACATTGATTTTGTATCCTGCGACTTTGCTGAATTAATGTATCAGTTCTAGCAGACTTTTGGTGGAGTCTATCGGGTTTTCCATGTATAATATCATGTCATCTACAAAAAGTGAAAGCTTGACTTATCTTTGCCAATTTTGATGCTTTTGATTTTCTTTTGTTGTCTGATTGCTGATGCTAGAACTTCCAACACTATGTTAAACAACAGCAGTGAGAGTGGACATCCCTGTTGTGTTCCTGATCTCAGGGGGAAAGCTCTCAGTTTTTCCCCATTGAGTATGATATTTGCTGTGGGCTTTTCATAAATGGCTTTTATGATGTTTAAGTATGTTCCTTCTATCCCGACTTTCTCAAGGGTTTTTATTAAGAAAGGATGCTGAATTTTGTCAAATGCTTTTTCTGCATCAATTCACAGGATCACATGGTTCTTATCTTTTATTTTATTAATGTAATGCATCACATTGATTGATTTGCGAATGTTGAACCAGCCCTGCAGCCCAGGAATGAATCCCACTTGATCATGGTGAATAATTCTTTTTATATGCTGTTGAATTCGATTTGCTAGTATCTTATTGAGAATTTTTGCATCCATATTCATCAGGGATATTGGCCTGTAGTTCTCTTTTTTTACTGGGTCTCTGTCTGGTTTAGGAATCAATGCGATGCTGGCTTCAAAGAATGAGTCTGGAAGTTTTCCTTCCCTTTCTATTTTTTGGAACAGGTTGAGAAGGATAGGTATTATCTCCGCTTTAAATGTCTGGTAGAATTTCCCTGGGAAGCCATCTGGTCCTGGACTCTTACTTGTTGGGAGAGTTTTGATAACTGATTCAATTTCTTCACTGGTTATGGGTCTGTTCAAGCTTTTTATTTCTTCCTGTTTGAGTTTTGGAAGTGTGTGGGTGTTTAGGAATTTGTCCATTTCTTCCAGGTTGTCCAGTTTGTTGGCATATAATTTTTCATAGTATTACCTGATAATTGCTTGTATTTCTGAGGGATTGTTTGTAATAATTCCATTTTCATTCATGATTTTATCTATTTGGGTCATCTCCCTTTTCTTTTTGAGAAGCCTGGCTAGAGGTTTATCAATTTTGTTTATGTTTTCAAAAAACCAACTCTTGGTTTCATTGATCTGCTCTATAGTTGTTTTAGATTCTATATTGTTTATTTCTGCTCTGATCTTTATTATTTCTCTTCTTCTGCTGGGTTTGGGGTGTCTTTGCTCTTCTGCTTCTATTTCCTTTCGGTGTGCTGTTAGATTTTGTACTTGGGATTTTTCTTGTTTCTTGAGATAGGCCTGGATTGCAATGTATTTTCCTCTCAGGACTGCCTTCGCTGCATCCCAAAGCATTTGGATTGTTGTATTTTCAATTTCATTTGTTTCCATATATTTTTTAATTTCCTCTCTAATTGCCTGGTTGACCCATTCATTCTTTAGTAGGATGTTCTTTAACCTCCATGCTTTTGGAGGTTTTCCAGACTTTTTCCTGTGATTCATTTCAAGCTTCATATGGGAAAAGATATTTGCAAATGACATATCGGACAAAGGGCTAGTATCCAAAATCTATAAAGAGCTCACCAATCTCCACACCCGAAAAACAAATAATCCAGTGAAGAAATGGGCAGTAAACATGAATAGACACTTCTCTAAAGAAGACATCCAGATGGCCAACAGGCACACGAAAAGATGCTCAACGTCGCTCCTCATCAGGGAAATACAAATCAAAACCACACTCAGATACCACCTCACACCAGTCAGAGTGGCTACAATGAACAAATCAGGAGGCTGTAGATGCTGGCGAGGATGTGGAGAAACAGGAACCCTCTTGCACTGTTGGTGGGAATGCAAACTGGTGCAGTCACTCTGGAAAACAGAGTGGAGGTTCCTCAAAAAATTAAAAATAGATCTACCCTATTACCCAGCAAGAGCACTGCTAGGAATTTACCCAAGGGATACAGGAGTGCTGATGCTTAGGGGCAATTGTATCCCAATGTTTATAGCAGCACTTTCAACAATAGCCAAATTATGGAAAGAGCCTAAATGTCCATCAACTGATGAATGGATTAAGAAATTGTGGTTTATATACACAATGGAATACTATGTGGCAATGAGAAAGAATGAAATCTGGCCTTTTGTAGCAATGTGGATGGAACTGGAGAGTGTTATGCTAAGTGAAATAAGTCATACAGAGAAAGACAGGTACCATATGTTTTCACTCTTATGTGGAGCCTGAGAAACTTACCAGAAGACCGTGGGGGAGGGGAAGGAAAAAAAAAGGGTTAGAGAGGGAGGGAGCCAAAACATAAGAGACTCTTAAAAACTGAGAACAAACTGGGGCACCTGGGTGGCTCAGTCGGTTAAATGTCTGACTTCGGCTGGGGTCGTGATCTTGCGGTTCGTGAGTTCAAGCCCTGCGTCAGGCTCTGTGCTGATGGCTCAGAGTCTGGAGCCTGTTTCAGATTCTGTGTCTCCCTCTCTCTCTGACCCTCCCCCGTTCATGCTCTGTCTCTCTCTGTCTCAAAAATAAATAAACGTTAAAAAAAATTTTTTTTAAATAAAAAAAATTAAAAAAAAAACAGAACAAACTGAGGGTTGATGGGGGGTGGGAGGGAGGGGAAGGAGGGTGATGGGTATTGAGGAAGGCACCTGTTGGGATGAGCACTGGATGTTGTATGGAAACCAATTTGACAATAAATTTCATATTTAAAAAAAAAGAATACTGATTTTCAGCCTTTTTCTTTTCAAACATAAGCACTTAAAGCTATAAATTTCCCTGCCGGCAATGCTTTAAATTCATCTTATAAATGCTGAAATATTGTGTTTATTATCATTATTATCATTATATGTTTTTCCAGTTTTGTTTCATATATTCTGAAGCCCTCATATTAGGTACATACATATTTAGGATTCTTATATTTTCTTGATCAACTGATACTTTTATCATTATACTCCTTTTTAAATCTCTGGACATATTTTTTATCCTCAAGTCTACATTGTCTGATATTATATAGTCATACTAGCTGGCCCAATCATTGTGATTGGGCTTTCCATGTTTATGAAAAGCAAATAAGCTTTCTTAAGGAAAAAGTAAACAAAAATATTTTATGAACTATGACAAATTTTCTTAGAAAAATATAAGAGTCTTAGAAAATCACAAGTGTAGTCTCTAGAATTAAAAGACTATTTTCTGTTAAAAGGTTGTCACTTTCACCGTGTGTTTACAACAAACTTATCAATCCATCATTTCACTGACTTCTCTAGTAAGCAAAAGATTTTTTAAAAGATGAGCACTTTTATATATGCATGTATAAACTGTAATATCAATTTTTACAGAGCAAAAAAAATTAACAGGTATAACTTAAATTATCCTCTGCTTAAAATAAATGAAATACAAAACAGGAAACAACTGAAAAGATGAACAAAACTAAGAATTGGTTATTTAAAAAAATAAACAGAATTGACACACTTTTAGCTAGACTAAGCAAGGGAATAAAACAGGAACAAAATTATAAATGGAAAAGAAGAAATTACAACTGATATCACAGAAACACAAAGATCGTAAGTTGTGATGAACAACTATACAAAACTAAACTGTACAATCTGGGAGAAAATGGAAAAATTCTTAGAAACATACAACCTAGACAATTAGGAAGGACAATAAGGAAAAACTAGAAAATCTGTAACAGAGAATTGCTCGTAAAGAGATTGAATCAGTAATCAAACATCTCTCGGTGGAGAAAAGCCCATTGCCAAATACCTTCACTAGCAAATTTTACAAACATTAAAAGAAGAATTAACATGATTTTTTCTAAAACTCTTAAAAAATTCGAAGAGGAGAAAACACCCCCAAACTCATTTCATGGATCCAGCATTATGCTGATACCAAAACCAAAAAAGGACACAATAAGAAAACAACAGGCCAATCCTGGATGAACATAGGTAGAAAAATTCGCAATAAAATAGTAGTAAGCCAAATTCAGCAACACATTAAAAAGATCACCCACCATAAACAGGTGGGATTTATCCCCGAAATACAAAGATATTTCAACGTATTCAAATTAATAAATGTGATCCATCACATTAACAGAATGAAAGGAAAAAGTCATATGATCATCTTAACAGAGACGCAGAAAAAGCATTTGACAAAATTCAACATTACTTCATGATAAAAGCCTTACCAATAAGTTATAGAAAGAACATATTTAATTCAATACAATACAGAACATAAAAGACAAGTCTACAACTAACCTCATACCCAATGGTGAAAAGTTGAAAGCTTTTCCTCTAAAAGCAGAAACACCACCTAAGTAACTGCGCTCATGACTCCTATTCAACATAATACTGAAAATCATAGCCAGAATAATAAGGGAAGAAAAAAAGGTATCAGAATTTGAAAAGAAGTAGAATTATCTCTATTTCCAGGTGATATAATTTTATATAGAGAAAATCCTAAAGACGCCACCATAATTCTGTTATAGCTAATCAACAAATTCAATAAAGCTGTAAGATAAAAAATTAACATACAAAAAATCAGAAGTATTTCTACATAATAACAACAAACTATGTGATAAAGAAATAAAGGAAATGATTCCATTTACAATGGCATGAAAAAAATTAAATACTTAGGAATAAATTTAGAAGAAAGTGAAATATATACACTGAAAACTAAAAGATGATGATGAAAGAAATTTAAAAATACATAATAAATATAAAGGTGCTCCATGTTCATGGATTAAAAGAATTACTATTGCTAAAATGTCCATACTGCCTAAAGATGTCTACAGATTTAACATAATCCCTATCAAGATTCTAACAGCTTTTTGAGAAGTAGAAAAAGCAACCCTAAATTTATATGGAATCACAAAAGACCCCAAATAGGCAAAGTAATCCAAAGAAAGAAGAACAAAGCAAGAGGTATCACACTTCCTACTTTCAAGCTATATTATCATAAAGCTATAACAATAAACCGTATAGTCCTGACAAAACACATACATAGAGAAACAGAACAGAATCAAGAGCTGAGGAAAAAAATATGCACATATATTTACCTAATATTTGACAAAGGAGCCAAGAATAATTAATGGAGAAAAACACTGGACATTCACGTGTGAAAGAATGAAATTAGATCGTTATCTTATATCACTCAAAAAATTAACTTATATGAATTAAAGGCTTAATGTAAGACCAAACAGCATAAAACTGCTAGGAGAAATTAAAAAAAAAAAAAGAAGCTTGACAGATTTCATGGATATGGATTTTAGGGATACAAGCAACAAAATAAAAAACAAGTGGGACTACATCAAGCTACAAGGCTTCTGCAGAGCAAAAGAAATGATAAAAAAAAATGAAAAGACAACCTATATAATAGACAATATTTGCAAACCATAACTTGGATAGGGGTTAACATCCAAAATATATAAAGAACTTATATAATTCAATAGTAAACACACACACACACACACACACACACACACACACACACACACACAGAATCCAATTAAAAATGAGCAAAGAACCTACATAGATATTACCAAGGAAGATATAGGAATGGTCAACAGGTATATGAAAAAGGTGCTCAACACTGGTAATCATTAGGGAAATACAAATTAAAACCAGAATAAGATATCACCTCATGCCTGTTGAATTGGCTATCATCGACAAGGCAAGAGAAGACAAATGCTGGTGAGGACGCCAAGAGAAGGAAACCTCTATGCACTGTTTGTGGGAATGTAACTTGTAACAGCTACCAATAACAACAACATGGAGATTCCTCAAAAAGTTAAAAATTGCACTCCCATATGATCCAGCAATTCCAATTCTGGAAATATATCTGAAGGAAACAAAAACACTGTATCGAAGACACACCTGCACCTCCATGTTCACAGCAGTTATTGGACCAAGACACAGAAACAACCTAGGTGCTCATCGATGGGTGAGTGGGTGAAGAAGCTGTGGAAAAATACGTACAATGGAATTTTAAGCCACAGAAAAAGGAAATTCTGTCATTTGACACAACATGGATATACGTAACGCATAATGCTACATGAAATCAGCCAGAGAAAGACAAAGTGACGTCACTTACATGATGAATATTAACAACAAGAACAAAACCCAAAGTCATAGAAAAGGAGATCTGATATGTGGTTACCAGATGCGGGGGATGAGGGACAGTAAAACAAATAAAGGTGGTCAAAAGGTACAGCCTTTCAACTGTAAAATAAACAAGTACTAAGGATGTAACGTACAACACGATGACTACAGTTAACGTTGATGTATATAGAATGCTTGAAAGTTAAGACAGTAAATCCTGAAAGCTTTCATCACAAAAGAGAAAAATTGTTTTTCTATTTTTTTGCATCTATATGAAATGATAGATGTTAACTAAACTTCTTATAGTAATCATTTCCCAGCAAGTATAACTCAAATAATTAAACTTATACAGTGCTGTATGTCTAAGTATACCCACAAACAGGGAGAAAATCCTCTGCCCACGAACTCTGATACAGTATTCTACCAGGCATAGCTCCTCAAATACATTCTCTTTGCACAATTATGGAAACTGCTATATAAAAGACAACAGATTTACTTGCTACAGATGTAGATTTTAAACAGGCTTTGGGGGCAAGATGAAGTTTTAGTTTGGCCCTCTGGACAATGGTACTCAATAATAAACAAGGCTTAGGATAGGATGGGATAATGGAGATCTGGAATCAAGTCCTTGTTTGCACATCCTACTTATGTGACCCTAAAATTCAAATTCATAGTTTGTGTAGATACTCAAGCAATAATTCCATCTTTAAAATAAGGAACATTGTACCACTAAAGAAACAACACTAAACTTCTTAAAAACTTACTCTGTCACAGACCAGTGTGGACCAAATGTCAGCCACCTTACTACCACTTTCACAAGTTATTCTGTTTTTTTTATTCTGGTAAGGCTGTCCTTTACTACTTCTTTAAGTTAATATATATATTTCTACTTAGGAGTGCCTGGGCAGTTCAGTTGGTTAAGCATCCAACTTCGGCTCACATCATGATCTTGCAGTTTGTGGGTTCGAGCCCCGCGTCAGGCTCTGTGCTGACAGCTCAGAGCCTGGAGCCTGCTTCTGATTCTGTCTCCCTGTCTCTCTGCTCCTCCCCTGTTCAGGCTCTCTCTCTCTGTCTCTCAAAAGTAAACAAACATTATATCAAACATTAAATGTATATATTATAGTATATATATAATAATTATATAATATACATTGTATGTATAGATAGTATATATTATATAGTGTATATATAATATATATTATATATAATGTGTATATATTATATATGTGTATTATATATAATGTATATATAATATATAATGTATAATACATTATATATATAAATGTATATACAATATATAATATACAATGTATATATATACTATATATAATATAAAATGTATATATATACTATATATTATATATATATTTCTACTTGAAAAATTTATTTCAAAGTTTCAAACGCAGTCAGTTAAGCGTCTGACTCTTCATCTCCGCTCAGGTCATGATCTCACAGTTTAGGAGTTCAAGGCCAGCACTGGGCTCTGCGCTGATGGTGTGGAGCCTGCTTGGGATTCTGTCTCTCTGCGCCTCCCCCGCTTGTTCTCTCTCTCTCTCCCTCCCTCTCTCTCTCACAATAAACACATTTAAAAATATTTTTTAAAAAAGAAACTTTCTATAATGGAAAATCAGCATCATATGCCAGAAAAAAAAAGTGCCTAGTCTTGATAGCAATTAACAAACCAATCAATCCGATCATCCTGTTTGGGGACATTCTGAATGGGGAAATGAGGAAGAGATGGAGAGAAATGTAGGAGACAAATGAAAACAAGCAGAAGGAAGTCAAGTCACAAAAATGGCAGTGTTAAGATTGGAGTAAGGAGTAATATGTCATACCACAAGACATCTAGGTCATCAGATTCTTCCAAAAATTGTTTTCAAAAGTTTTATGGAGATATAAGTAACATTACCATAAAACTCACCCTATTAATGTGTATACTTAAGTGGATGATATTCACAGAGTTGTAAAACCATCACCATAATCTAATCTTAAAACATTTTTATCACCCCTCCCCCAAAACACTACCTGCTTACTTAGGAGTCATTCCCTATTACTGTCTACTTTCCTAACCTTTACTCTACCCCAGGCTACCACAAATCAATTTCTCTCTATAGATTTCACGATGGGATCACACAATATGCAGCCTTTGTGTCTGGTTTTGTCTTCCACTTAGCATGTTTACAAGGTTCCTTCGTGTTGTACCATGTTATCTCTAAGTCATTTTTGTTATGGAAAAATATATGAAATATACATCTCTCCTGGCTTTTTATTTTTATTCCAGTTAACATACAGTGTTATATTAGTTTCAGGCGTATAATATTGTGAGTCAACAATCCCATATACAACCTGGTGCTCCTCACCATAAGTGTACTCCTTAATCCCCATCACCTATTTCACCCAATCCCCTGCCCCACCTCCCCTCTGGGAACCATCAGTGTGTTCGCTATAGCTAAGAGTCTGTTCTTGATATGTGCTTCTTTCATTTTCCCCCCTTTGCTTACTTTGATTCTTTTTTTTAACTCCACATATGTGTGAAATCATATGGTATTTATCTTTCACTGACTGATTGCATTTAGCATTATACATTCTGGTTCCATCCACATCTTTGCAACGTTCTCTTTATGACTAAATATCCCATTGCACATATATACCACATTGTTTTTGGTCTGCATTGCATTCTTAATGCAAGGTTTGCACTTTATTTATTTGTTTAATTTATTTTTAAATTCAGGTTACCATACAGTATAGTACTGGTTTCAGCAGAACTCAATGATTCATCACTTACATATAACACCAGTGCTCACCCAACAAGTGCCCTTCTTAATGCCCATCACCATTTAGCACATCCACCTACCCCTACCATATCCCCTCCAGCAACCATTAGTTTGTTCTTTATATTTAAGAGTCTCTTAGAGTTTGCCTCCCTCTGGTTTTATCTTATTTTCCCTTCCCTTCCCCTATGTTCATCTGTTGTGTTTCTCAAATTCCACACATGAGTGAAATCAGATGATACTGGTCTTTGTCTGACTCATTTCACTTAGCAAAATACACTCTAGTACCACACATTGTTGCAAATGGCAAGATTTCATTCTTTTTCATTTCCAAGTAGTATTCCATTCTAGACATAAACCACATCTTCTTTATCCATTCATCAATTGACTGCCCCTTGGGCTGCTTCCACAATCTGGCTGTTGTTGAAAGCACTGGTATAAACATTGGAAGCATGTATCCCTTTGAATTAGTGTTTTTGTATTCTTTGGGAAAATACTTGGGTTGTGCGATTGCTGGACTGTAGGGTAGTTTTCTTTTTAACTTTTGGAGGAATCTCCATACTGTTTTCACAGTAGCTGCAAAAAATTTGAATTCCCACCAGCAGTGAAAGAGGGTTCCCCTTTCTTCACATCTTTGCCAACATTTATTGTTTCTTGTGTTGTTGATTTTGCCCATTCTGACAGACGGGAGGTCACATCTCACTGGAGTCTTCGTTTGCATTTCCCTGATTGTAAGTGATGATGAACATTTTTCATGCATCTGTTGGTCATGTAGATGTCTTCTTAGGAGAAATACCTGTTCCTGTCTTCTACCCATATTTTAATTGGATTATTCATTTTTTGGGTATTGACTTGTATAAGTTCTTTACATATTTTGGACACTAACCGTAATCAGGTAGGACATTTGCAAACATTTTCTACTATTCCATAGGTTGCCTTTTAATTTTACTGACTGCTTCCTTCAATGTGCAGATGCATTTATTTTGATGTAGTCCCAATAGTTTATTTTTACTTTTATTTCCTTGCCTCAGGAGACATACCTAGAAAGAAGTTGCTACAGCCGATATCAAAGAAATTACTGCCTGTGTTCTCTTCTAGAATATTTATATTTTCAGGTCTCCCATTTAGGTCTTTAGTCCACTTTTAATTTCTATTTGTGTGTGGTGCATAAAGTGGTCTAGTTTCATTTCTGCATGTAGCTGACCAGTTTTCCAAACACCGTTTGTGGAAGAAACTGTCTGTTTCCCATTGGATATTCTTTCCTGCTTTGCTGAAGATTAATTGACCATCTGCTTGTAGGTCTATTTCTGGGTTTTCTATTCAGCCCTATTGATCTATGTGTCTGTTTTTCTGTGAGTGCCATTATGTTTTGATCACTGCAGCTCTGTAACGTAAACTGAAGTCTAGGATTCTGATGCCTCCAGCTGTGCTTTTTTTTCAAGATTGCTTTGGCCATTCGGGTTCTTCTGTGGTTCCACACAACTTTTAGGACTGTTTGTTCCAGTTTTGTGAAAAATACTGCTGGTATTTTGATAGGGATTGCATTAAACGTGTAGACTGCTATGCAGTCTACACATTTTACAAATATTTGTTCTTCAAATCCATGAGAATGGAATGTCTTTCTTTCCATTTCTTTGAGTCTTCAATTTCTTTCATCAGTGTTTTATACTTTTCAGAGTACAGGTCTTTTACCTCTTTGGTTAGGTTTATTCCTAGGTACTTCATTAGTTTTGGTGCAACTGTAAATGGGTTGATTCCTCAATTTCTCTTTCTGCTGCTTCATTGTTAGTGTATAGAAATGCAGTAGGTTTCTATACATTGATTTTGTATCCCGTGACACTACTGAATTCATTTATCAGTTCTAGCAGTTTTTTTGGTGGAGTCTTTCAGGTTCTCTATATAAAGTTTCATATCATCCGCAAAGAGTCAAAGTTTTTTACTTCTTTACAAATTTGGATACCTCATTTCTTTTGTTGTCTGACTGCTGTGGCTAGGACTTCCAGTACTATAGTGAATAAAAGTGGCGAGAGCGGACATCCCTGTCTTGTTCCTGATCTTAGGGGAAGAGCTCAGTTTTTCCCCATTAAGGATGACGTTTTTTGTGGGTTTTTCATATATGGCTTTTATTATGTTGATGTATGTTCCCTCTAAACCTACTTTATTGAGGGTTTTTTATCATGTTGTACCTTGTCAAATGCTTTTTCTGCATCTACTGAAATCATATGATTCTTATCCTTTCTCTTATTGATGTGATGTATCACAGACTGATTTGCAAATATTGAACCACCCTTGCACGCAGGAATAAATCCCATTTGATTGTGGTAAATGATTTTAAAGGCATTGTTGGATTTGGGTTGCTCATATTTTGTTGAGGATTCTTGCATGTATGTTCTTCAAGGATACTGGCCTGTGCTTATCTTTCTTTAGCGAGGTCTTTGTCTGGTTTTGATATGAGAGAAATGCTGGTCTCATAGAATGAATTTGGAAGTTTTCTTTCCTTTTCAATTTTGTTGAATAGTTTGAGAAGAATAGGTATTAATTCTTCTGTAACTGGTAAAATTTACCTGTGAAGCCATGTGGTTCTGGAATTTTGTTTGTTAGGGGGTTTTTTCTGTGTTGTTGTTTTTTTTTTTTTTTTTTAATTACAGATTCAATTTCTTGCTAGTTCTTGGTCTGTTCAAATTTTCTATTTCTTTCTGTTTTGGTTTTGGTAGTTCACATGTTTCTAGGAACTTACCATTTCTTTCAGGTTGTCTAATGTATAGACATACAGTTTTTTGTAATATTCTTATAAAAGTTTGATTTTTTTTTTACTTTTTAATGTTTATTTATTTTCTGAGAGAGAGAGAGAGACAGACAGACAGACAGATAGAATGCAAACAGGGGAGGGGCAGAGATACAGGGAGACATAGAATCTGAAGCAGGCTCCAGGCTCTGAGCGGTCAGTACAGAGCCCGATGCAGGGCTTGAACCCATGAACTGCTAGACCATCACCTGAGGAGTGGTCGGATGCTTAACCAACTAAGCCACCCAGGTGCCCCTAATAGTTTGTATTTCTATGGCATTGGTTGTTATCTGAATTATCTCTGCAATGATATCTATTGTTATCAGCTCCACAATCCTGATTAGGTCACTCTTCCTCTAAAAATCTCTGTTTCCTCATCTGTGAATAAAGGTTGTTGGGCTAATAATTAAATATTTTATTTTTTTAAAGTATTGTGATTGAAAGTCAAATGTCTCATCCCTCCAGATACAGTAAACTAAAGTAAAAGAAAGAAAAACTCTATATGCTTCCTTTCCCTCAATGTTCTGCCAGATTTATGGCATAAAGTCTCCATTAAGACAGGAATCTATTCTTTCTCTAATAAAATATCTTATTATCCAGAAATTGGCATAACTTAATATATTTTCAAGCTTATGTGTAACCACTGCACCTCAAGTACATGTGGGTTTCTAATAATATGGTCAAAATAAAAACACACGTTAATATCCTACACATCAGTTCTGATAAAGGAATCCATTAAAGTCATATACATACACATACGTAGAAGCCACACACATATAAGCCAAACCCACAAATAGTCCTATTAAATTTCATAGTCTTTTTGTTGTTTTTTTTTTTTTTCAAAAAAATCATATTTGAAAGCAAGTAACAATCTAGGCATCAGAATCATTAAACAGTAAGAAAAAAATGAACAGGGTAATAAAATTACCAACACACTGGTCACATGAATTAGTTTACCACGAAAACTTTTAAGATAAAGCAGTTCCTTAATGAATACACTAAATCCTAATTGCACTGAAACATAAAATGCTGTTTCTTAAGCACCTAGTGTGATCACATTTCTGGTTATTGCGATCCTACGTGTGGTAATTAACAGATATTATTTCCATGGTTTCTGAAATATTTATTTCTTGTTTTTCTATTGATTTTACATGTTACTTTCTCATGACAGATTTCATTTGTTAGAAAGTACTAAGACTTAAAAAACACTTCGTGACCACCTCCGGTGGTTTTTTTTTTCAGTAATTTTTATGAGAAGGAGAGCTTACATATTATCTTTTAGTTTTTCAGAAGACGACATTAAATCTCAGAAAAGTATAAATGATTTCAAGAGTTTAACTAAGCTACTTCATGGTGTTGCTGCCTAGGCACCCATGTTGTACAGTCTGCAAAGACGTTAAGCAACCATAAGCCCCCTCATGCAAGCATGTGCCCCACACGGCAGCTGCAGAGTCGCAAGAAAATGTTAAGTTCCTGATATGGATACCCCAACAACCCTTGCGATCAAGAGTTTTCCCTGCCTCCCAGCACCTGTATGCTTTATGCACCCCATAGGTAAGACCTCTGTGGGAATAACTAAAACCCTACTTTTTTGGTTTGAAAGGACCTATCTGGCTACAATCCAGGAGCCACAAAGCACCCTACCTTTGGTCCTGTCTCTCTCTGTTTTGCACTCTGCCTTTACCTCCCTATGTATGACCTTCGGGTATGCCAGGTACTTCCTCAAAGACCTGTGATAAATGTCTTTATTTCAGTTTCTCTTGTGGTCTGTTGCTGAATCATGGCTCACGATCTAGAACCCTATGCTCCACTTAAATGTTCATTCCGCAAAGTCATAAAGTGACTTGGCCAAGATAATTTGCCTCAAGAGAGACGAAACAAAAATACTGGCGTTTCAATGACTGCTTCCAGGTGTATTCCATTAGTAAATGAAGAAAAATATTACTTAAGCCCTTGTTTCTCATTAAAAAAACAAAAAACAACAAAAACAAAAAACAAAAAACAAAAAAACATTGTCCTGCCTATCCTCAGAACTCATATAAAGTTCAGCTGTTATATAACCTGTGTTATACAATGTGTTCTACAAACAAACTTCTATCATTGTAATGAAGCACCCACAGTTTGAGGACAAACAATACTGAATAAGAAATATTTTACCAAAAAACCGACAAAAGCTTGTTTTCCCAAATATCATTATTTAGGTGACCTCCCTCCATTGTTGCAAGCACCTCATCACTGGGCTAAAGCGACTTCTAGGGGATTTAAAGAGCAGGGTTCCTTTTCTCCCCCTGCCCCCCGCTCTCATTTTTCACCTTTTCTCCCCTTTTAGGAGCCAAATATTAAGCCTAGGACATCCAAAAACAACTCTATATATGGAAGAAATTTTAAAATGACTATGCATGCCCAAGGAAAGGTTTAGAAAACACAAGAAAAGAGGGGCACCTGGGTGGCTCAGGCAGTTAAGCATCCAACTCTTGATTTCATGATTTCACAGTCGTGAGATTGAGCCCTGGATCAGGCTCCATGCTGAGTGTGGAGCCTGCTTGGAATTCTCTTTCTCTTTCTCTCCCTTTCTTTCTCTCTCTCTCTCTCTCTCTGTCTCCCCTTCTCTCTGTGCACCTCCCCTGCTCATCTGCACACACTCTCTTTCTCTCAAAAATAAACATTAAAAAAAGAAGAAAAAAGATGTGAGAAGTGAACAGAACTAGGAACCTTAGGAACATGATGAAGTGAACTAATATACACATTGAGAGAGTTCCAGAATAACAGTGAGAGAAAAGAACTGAGACAACATTTGAGGAAATAGTGGTTGAAATCTCCCCTTATTTGATAAAAGACATGAATATAAACATTAACAAACTCTAAGTAAGATGGTCTCAGAGATTCACACCATTATAATCAAAGTTTCAAGGACAAAAAAAAAAAAGAATCTTGACAGCAGCAATAAAGAAGCAAATCATAATATACAAGGGATCTTCAATATGCCTATCAGCAAATTTCTTATCAAAAAGTTTGGAGGCCAAAACAGAGTGGGCCAATATGGTCAAAATGCTAAAAGAAAAAAGTATCAACCAGGAAACCATCATTCTGCAAAACTATCTGCAAAAGTGATGAAGAAATTAAGATATTCACACATAAACAAAGATTGAGGGTATTCATGACAACTAGACTTGCCCTGCAATAAATGCCCAAAGGAGTCCTTCAAGTTTAAATGAAAGAACAATGGACAATTAACTCAAAATCCTATGAAGAAATAAAGATCCCAAAATTATGAAACATAACATTATTATAGCAATGGTTTGTAGCTACACTTTTTTGTTATCTACATGATTTAAGAAATTAAAGAAGAAGAAACAATTTGGGAAAACTCAATAATACTGTAACTTTGGTTTTTAACTCAAAAACTTCTTTTCTATATAATTTAAGAAACTAAGACATTTTTAAAAAATTATTAGTTTATGGTTTTGTGCACACAATGTATAAAAATGTAATTTCATGATGTGAACAACCAAAAGGGGTGGGGAGGGAGATATAAAGGAGAAGAGTTTTTGTATATATTGAAGTTAGGTGCCATAAATTCAATTGAGAATGTTATTACTTTAGAATTTTAAATGCATTCCCCATGGTAACCACAAAGAAAACAGCTACAGAATATATGCATAAAAAACTGAGAACAGAATTTACACATTCACTACAAAAAAAAAAACACAAAAAACCAAAAACCAAACAACTACTAAGCACAGAAAATATAATGCCCAAAATGAGGGACTAAACAAACTATAAAACATTTAGAAAGCAAGCAGCACAATGACAAAATTCCCTCCTTATCACTAATTACTTTAAATGTAAGTTTATTAAGGTCTCCAATCAAAAGATGGAGATTGGTAAAATGGACAAAAACACATGACCCAATTCTATGTTGTCTTTAAGAGACCAGCAGGAGATCTAGAGAGACAAACAAGTTGAAAGTGAAAGGACTGAAAAATATATTCCATGCAAATAGTAACCAAAACAGAGCAAGGGAGATTATACTGGTATCAGACAAAATATGTTAAAATTTTTAAAATATTGTAAGAGTCAATGAGTAACATTATAAATTAGTAAGAGGTTCAATACAGCAAAAGACTATAACAATACAATCAAAAAATAAGAAGCAAAAAGTGAAAGAGATGAATGGAGAAATAGATAGTTCTACAACAATAGTTGGAAGCTTCAATATTCCATGCACAACAATGAACAGAACAACCATTCAGAATATAAGTAAACAAACACAGGACATTGAACAACACAATAAAGCAAACAGATCAAACAGATATTTGCAAAACTCTATCAATTAACCACCAAATACACATTCCTCTCAAGTTGCAGAATACTCTATCAATCAACCACAGAAAACACATTCTTCTCAAGTGCACATGGGGCATTTTCCAGTGTAGACTATACCTTAAAACACAAGTTAATCCTCAACAGATTATAAAAGATAGATATGATACAAAGTATTTTCTCTAACCACAACAGGGCAAAGTTAGAAATCAATAACAAAAGAAAAACTGGAAAGTCACAAAACAATGCAAATGTAACAATACATTCTTAAATAACCAATGGATCAAAGAAGAAATCACAGGCAAATTAGAAAATCGAGAGGAACAGAACGAAAACACAACATACCAAAACTTGTGAGATGCTGCAAAAGCAGTATTAAGAGGCAAATTTATAGCTATTATGCAGACATTAAAACAAGGAAGATCTCAAAGCAACACCTTCCTTTTACAACTTAAGCAAGTATAAAAAGTATAAACTAAATAAATGCAAATCTAGCAGAAGGAAAAAATGGATAAAAATTAAAGCAGAGGTAAATGAAACAGAGAATGCAGAGAAAAATCAATGAAATCAAAGGTTGGTTCTTCAAAAAGAAATCAAGAAAACTGAAAAACCATTGGCTAAATGGACTTATAAAAAAAGACTGAAATTAGTAAAATCAGATGAAACTGGGGACATTCCTAATGATTCTACAGATATAAAAAGGGTTCTAGCATAGTACAATGAACAATAGTATGCCAAGAGATTAGATATCCTAGATGAAATTTTAAAATTCCTAGGAATATAAAACCTACTAAAATTAAATCATGAAGAAAAAAAAAATCAAAATAGATCTTCAACTAGCAAGGACATTGAATCAGTAATCAAAAAACCTCCCAGCAAAGAAAAACACTTTCTCAACTGATGCAGAAAAAGCATTAACAAAATTCAACACATTTATGCAATAAAAACACTCAACAAAATAAAAACAGAGGGAAACTACCTAACATAATAGAATATATATATAAAGAAACACAGTAGGTATAATACTTAAAGGTGAAAGTTTAGAAGTTTCTCTTCAAAGTCCAAGACCAAGGTAAAAATGTCCACTTTCCACTTCTATTCAACAAAGAACTCCAAGTTCTAGCCAGAGCTATTGTGCAAGAAAAAGACATGAAAGTCATCCAAGCTGGAAAGAAGTAAATTTTTTTCTTTTTGCAAATATGATTTATAAGTAGAAAATCCTAAAGATTCCACACACACACACACGCAAACACACACACACACACACCCTCTTAAGACTAATAAATAAATGAATTCAGCAAAATATCAAAACATAAAGTCAATGCACAAAAATCAATGCCACTTCCACACATGAACAAAAAGCAATCTGAAACAAAAATAATTCCATTTACAGTAGCATAAGAATAAAATATTTGGGAATTATCTTAACCAAGCAAGTTAAAGACATGTATGTAAAATATAAACTACAAAATACTGCTGAAAGAATTTTGTTAAATAAATGGAAACATATCCCATATTCATGCATAGGAAGACTTAATAGTATTAAAATGTCATTACTTCCCAAAGCAACATGCATTCAAAGCAATTCCTACAAATCCCAATATTGTTTTTTGGAAAAATAGAAAAACCCATTCTAAAATTCATAGGCAATCTCAAGGGATACTAGTCAAAACAAACTTGAACAGAAGAACAAAAACTGGAGGGCACATACTTCCTGATTTCAAAATTTAATACGAACTTACAATAATCAAAACACTATGGAACTGGCATAAGTACAAACACATAGACAAAAGGAATAGAATGGAAAGCACAGAAATAAATCCTCACATGTATAGATAAGTTGACAAGGATGCTAACACCATTCAATGGATAAAGAAAAGTCTTTTCAACAAATGATGATCGAAAAATGGGATATCCACATGCAAAAGGATGAAATTGGACCCAAATCATAAACCTTACACAAAATTGAACTCCAAATGGATCAAGGACCTAATTAACAATTACACTGTTAGAAGATTTGACGTAAAAGATTCAGAAGATTGGATTTGGCAATGCTTTCTTGGGAATATCCAACAAAAGTGCAAGTAACAAAAAATTTTTAAAAAATTGGACTCCATGAAAATTTTTAAATTTTGTACATCAAAGGACAGTACCAACAGGGGAAAAAAAAAAAAAAGGCAACCCATAGAATGAAACAGAGTATTTTCAAAGCATTTATTTGAAAAGGAATTAACTTCCAGGGTATATGGAGAACTCCTAAAATTCAAAAACAAAAGCAAACAACCTGATTCAGATATGGGAAAGGACTGGAACAGACACTTTTCCAAAGTGCTGAACACCAGCTAAAACTTGGAAGAACCCAAGTAGCCATCTCTGCATGAAAGCATGAACAAAACATAGTGTAGAGGCATACCTCATTTTATTGCACTTTGCTTCATTGCACTTCACAGATACTGAGTTTTTAAGAAATTAAGGTCTGTGCCAACCCTACGTCAAGCAAGTCTATAGGCACCATTTTCCAATAGCACTTGTGCACTTCATGTCCTATATCACATTTTGGGAATTCTCACAATACCTCAAACTTTGTCACTATTATTATATCTATGGTGATCTTTGATCAGTGACTGTGACTCATTGAAGATAAGATGATGGTTAATATGTTTTAGCAACAAAGTACTTAAGGTATGTTTTCTAGACCTAATGCTACTCACACTAGACTACAGTTTAGTGTGAACATAACTTTTATATACACTGGGAAACAAAAAAATTTACTTGACTCACTTTACTGCAAAATTCACTTTATTATGTTGATCTGGAACCAAACCTGTAGTATCTCTGAGGCATGCCTGCATACATACAATTTATTATTATTATTCAGCTTTAAAAGGTAGGAAATTCTACAATATATGCTACAACATGGATGAACCCTGAGGACATAATGCTGATGAAATTACCAGTCATAAAAAGATAAATACCATATGATTCTACTTATATAAGAAACCTAGAGTAGTTCAATCATAACAACAGAAAGCGTAATTAATAATGACCGCCAGGGGCTGGGGGAAGAGACAATGAAAACTTAGTGGTTAATAGGTAAAGAGTTTTACTTTTACAAAATGAAAAGAGCTATGTGGCCAGATGATGGTAATGGCTGCACAACAATATGAATGTATTTAGTACAACTGAACACTTAAAAACAGTTAAGTTTTTTTGTTATATGTATTTTACAATAAAAATAATTCTAAAGAATTTAAGAAAAACATAAGAAATGGAAAATATATTTTTTACTTATTACAAAGATGTTGATTATCAGAAAGTTAATCAAAAAATTCAATATGATTTCAACAGGAACCAAAATAAATTTTTAAACTAATGTGGAAGAGAAAATTTTTAAACTAATCTGGAAGAGAAAGAAAACTAGCTAAAAAAGTTTGCAAGAGAACAGTAAGGAATGTACTACATTGCACTATACTTTAAAAAGCTTGGGGCGCCTGGGTGGCGCAGTCGGTTAAGCGTCCGACTTCAGCCAGGTCACGATCTCGCGGTCCGGGAGTTTGAGCCCCGCGTCAGGCTCTGGGCTGATGGCTCAGAGCCTGGAGCCTGTTTCCGATTCTGTGTCTCCCTCTCTCTCTGCCCCTCCCCCGTTCATGCTCTGTCTCTCTCTGTCCCAAAAATAAATAAACGTTGAAAAAAAATTTTTTTTAAAGCTTAATATTCAGGAAAAGATAAATATTTTGTAGTAAGTTTTCATAGCATTAAACACCTCTTCTCTGTGGCATGTGTGCAATTTTACACGATATGTAAAGCATTTATTTAATGGCTGTCTCAACTACGAAAGTATTCCTAGTTTGCGTAAGATAATGCTTGATACACAGAAGGTATTCAAGATCTAGTTGCTCAATGAATGAACACATAAATGAAATAAAATAGAACACCATCATTTATATATAATAATAATACATGTATTCTCAAGTCAATGAGGAAAAGACTGGATTATTCCACTAGTGATACTAATAAACTAGCAATTTGGGATAAAAATTTAGCCCCCAATCTTGTATGATATATAAAACTATCTTCAGATAGCTAGAAGCTACATGACAATGTACAAATATGTGCAAAGAATAAAATCTGTTTTTAACTCTTCACTTTTCAACTATTATAATCTAGCTAAACGTACAGAACAAATATTATTCCCAAAAAGCAATGTGAAAGAGAGAAGACTAAGCAAATTACAGCTTTAGTTAAGTATTATTTCATTGTAATTATAGTGACCAGACATTTTAGGATGGTGGGAACAATGTTGTCTTTATTTTCCACCCCAGATACTGGCAACTCCAAATATCCTCTAAAATTGGATCTCCATATTCTATGGAAGCAGTCCAAACTGAGAGGTAGGAAGTTTTGCCTCTTTAGATTGTTTGCAAACCTCTCATTAACTCTGATACACAGATTGAAAGATAGTAGGCTTTTTTCAATTCCATTTTCCCACTTAAAACTGTTGCAAAACAAGACTTCAAATGTCTCCATGTTTGAATCTATTACACTATAACAAAAGCATAAAAAGTCATGGATTTCACCTACTTTAAATGTTTTACTAATACATTTTTTTTCTTAAAATTTTTTTTAAGATTTTTTTCCTTTCTTAAATTTCTCTTTGACTACTGGGCACTTCCTGAAACCAATCATCTTACATATGAAATTATTTGAAAAACAGAGTGTTAAATTTTGATTGAAACTTTTACTAATAATTCTACAAAGACCTAGCAGATAAACATTTATTTTTTATTGGTGATTGTTCATGGGAAAAAAAAATAAATCCAAATATACCAGTGTGCTATGCTTTAGAACAATTTGATGGAAAACGATCCCTCTAAATTCATAAAAATAAATTTTAAGGTGGAATGTAAAACAGTCCACCTGAATTCATAAAAGTAAGTATAGGGAGTCATTTAACTTTTCTTTTTATTTATTTCTTCTCATTTAAATCCAAGTTAGTTAACATATGGTGTCATAATTAGTTCAGGAATAGAATTTAGTGATTCATCACTTACTTATAACACCCAGTGCTCATCCCAACAGGTGCCCTTCTTAATGCCCATCACCCATTTAGCCCATCCTCCCACCCAACACCCTGCCAGCAATCCCCAGTTTGTTCTCTGTATTTAAATGTCTCTTTTGGTTTGTCTCCCTCTTTGCTTTCATATTATTTTTCAAATGATTACATGCCTTATATTATTATTATATATTATTGCAAGCTGATTTAAATGATCATTGCTTTATGTGAGCTTTTTTATGTGAGCATAGTGGACACACAAAGTTGTATCAGTTTCAGGTGCACAACACACTGATTCCACAAGTTTATGCAAGATGCTATGCTCACCACAAGTATAGCAACCAATTGTCACTATACAACACTATTATAATATCATTGACTATATTCCTTAGGCTGTGCCTTTTATTTCTATGACATTAATTCTGTAACTGGAGACCTGTATCTCCCATTCCCCTTCACTCATTTTCCTATCACCCTACTTTCCTCTCCTCTGGCAACCACCAGTTTATTCTCTGTATTTATGGGTCTGATTCTGCATTTGTTTGTTTATTTTTTTTTTTATTCCATATGAGTGAAATCATATGGTATTTGTCTGTCTCAGTCTGACTTATTTCACTTAGCATATTGCCTTCTAGGTCCATCCAAAAGGAATAACAAGATCTCATGCTTTTTATGGCTAATATTCCATTAAAGTTTTTTTAATGTTTACTTATTTTGAGAGAGAGAGAGAGACAGCACGAGTTGGGGAGGAGAAGAGAGACAGGGAGACACAGAATCTGAAGCAAGCTCCTGGCTCTGAGCTGTCAGCACAGAGCCCGACGTGGGGCTTGAACACATGAACCATGAGATCATGGCCTGAGCTGAAGTTGGACACTTAACCAGCTGAGCCACCCAGGTACCCCAGTAATATCCCATTATATATATATATATATATATATATATATATATATATATATATATATATACACACACACACATACATACACCACATCTTCTTTATCCATTCCTATCTATTGATGGGCACATGGGCTAGTTTCATATCTTTGCTACTGTAAATAATGCTGCAATTAACATAGGGCTGCACATACCTTTTTGAATTAGTGTTTTCATTTTCTTTGGGTAAATACCCAGTGGTAGAATTACCGAAACCTATGAAATTTCCATTTTTAATGTTTTCAGAAAATTCCATACTGCTTTCCAGAGTGGCTGACCAATTTACATTCCCACCAACATTTCACAAGGATTCCCTTTTCTCCAAATCCTTGCCAGTTGTTATTTCTTGTCTTTTTGATATAAGCCAATCTGACAGGTGTAAGGTGGTATTTCATTGGGGTTTTGATTTGCATTCCCCTGGTGATTAATGATGCTAAGCCCTCTTTCTACATGTTGAGAAGGTAAAACAAAGCTGGAGGTATCACAATCCCAGATTTCAAGATATATCACAAAGTTGCAATAATCAAAACAGTATGGTACCAGTGCAAACACAGACAAGTATAGACACGTATAGACACGTATATCAATAAAACAGAACTGAGAGCTCAGAAATAAACCCATGCTTACATGGTCAGTTAACCCATGACAAAGAAGGCAAGAAGATACAATGGGGAAAAGATAGCCTCTTCAATAAATGGTGCTGGGAAAACTGGTCAGCTACATGCAAAAGAATGAAACTGGACCAATACCCCACTTTCTACCACCACACACACAAAAAAACTCAAAGTGGTTTAAAGACCTGTGAGACTTAAAACTATAACAATCCTAAAAAAGAACACAGGCAGTAACTTCTCTGACACTGGCCACAGCAACATTTCTCTAGCTATGTCTAAGGCATGGGAAACAAAAGGAAAATTAAACTAGTGGGACTACATCAAAATAAAAAGCTTTTGCACAGCAAAATAAACAATCAACACAGCAACAAGGCAACCTACTGAATGGGAGAAGATATTTGTATATATCTGATAAGTGGTTAATATTTAAAACACAAAAAAGAACAATACCAAAAACAAACAAATAAACAAACAAACAAAAAACCCCAGTCAGATCAAAAAGGAGGCAAAGGACTTGAATAATGACTAGACATTTTTGCCAACAAGACATACAGATGGCCGACAGACAAATAATTCTTTTCTTACAGAAATTGTCCGTATTTTGCAAAATGACTCAACATGGGTGCTTAGAGAAGTGATGGTCGAGAATTAACAGGACTCTGACAATAACAGAAATGATAAAATTCAAATTCAAATTCTGTGCATTTGAAAATTCACAGAAAACACAGAAATTACACTACTATTATCCCCCTTTACAGAAGTAGAACTGAGACTTACAGAACTCATGTAACTTATACAAGGACACAAAGGTGTTCGATCTAGGTCTGACTCCACACCCCGAGGGGCTCTTAGCCAGTACAAACATCACATCCGATGTGTAATAAAGGGGTGAGGGAGGGGCGCCTGGGTGGCTCAGTCAGTTAAGCGTCCGACTTCGGCTCAGGTCGTGATCTCGCGGTCCGTGAGTTCCAGCCCCGCGTCGGGCTCTGTGCTGACAGCTCAGAGCCTGGAGCCTGTTTCAGATTCTGTGTCTCCCTCTCTCTGACCGTCCCCTGTTCATGCTCTGTCTCTCTCTGTCTCAAAAATAAATAAACTTAAAAAAAAAGGGGGGGGGGGTGAGGGAGAAGAGTAATCCCTTGAGAGTAAACACAAATGTGTACAATTAACAGCTATAATAGCCTGGTCAGGACAGGCTGAGATTGAGGAGGCAGTATCAAAGTTAGGGACTTGAAGAATGAATGAATTGACACAACGTTCTTTTCTTCTTCTTAATACCACTTGTTCAGATATTCAACCCACATATTTAGTCTCCTGCAGTCCTAACCTCAAAAAGTATTTTGAAATGTGAACTAAGGGAGTCCTTTTCTCCCACAGTGGAATTTTGTTTTTCAAATACAGCATATTCAGACAAGAAGAGAGGATCACCATGAAAACCTGAATTCCTGATCATCTGACATATCTGAATCATTCTGATTTTGAAAACAAACTACACCACCTACTTAAACACAATGCAGATTCACTCCTGCATGACAGGAGGGCGACAAGTCCTCTGCCATTCACCAAAACATGGGAAAGTGTAACAGAACAGTCAAAAACAACCATTTCAACATTCAGAAAGCAACCATAGGCTTACAACAAACTGAGAAACGGTTATTAACAAAAACCACTGAACTTTCAGTTAAGAACAGCATCAATCGCCACAGCGGTTCCTCCAGGGGTTTCTGACAAACCCCGGCTCTGTAGGTGCAGTAGTTCAATTAGGGCAAGGCATATAGTGACAACGGGAAGTTTTGCTGCTGCTGTCGCAGAGGGGTTTGCGTCATTTAAAGTGTTGTCAGTTCAGATGGTGACCTTAGTGGTACGTGAAGAGGGAGGACCACTGCCTCCATCTGTTTCAAGTACTGGGTCTTTTTCAGGCAAGCAAAGCCTGGCGGTCAAGTGAGAAATGTAATAGGTAATTCTGAGAGGTGAGACAGTCACATGGGGCCAGACAAGATCGCCAAACATCTTGCTCTGATTGAGGTTGATACGTGCACAGCAGAGACTGTAGTGGGTGCAAGCCACTCTTACATCCTTAGAAAAGAGAACCTGAGCTAACACACAGAGGAAGGAGATACAACAGAGCCCAGTGGAAAATAAGAGCCAGGAAAAACGTAAAACAGCCTAAACACTGAATACAATTTCCAAATCAGCACAGATCTGGAACAGGACAGAGGAAGCCTTACTGGCTCCAACTATTTGAGCACAAGCCTCTGACCCATAATCGATTGAAGGGGAAGCTAAGCAGAAACCTAAGAAGCTAGGCTTAAAAATAAAGAAAGCTAAAAAAAAAACCCAAAACCAAAACACATTAAACAGAGACATCAGGGGCACACAGTTTGGAGTTTAGACTAGATAATTAGCAAACACACAAAGAGAACAACAGCCCTCAGGGAAAGAAAAAAAAAAAATACCAGAACCTAGCAAACTTTGTTATAAAATATTATCTAAAGTTTCCAGAGTTCAACATTAAAAAATTATGAGACATATACAGAAACACAAAAGTGTTTCTGACTGAGGAAAAAAGGGGTCAATTGAAACAACTTCTCAATGTCCTTTTATGTTGGATTAACAGATAAAGACTACAAAGCACCTATTATAAATTAATTCAAAGAACTAAATATGTTCTACCGTGTTACAGAACTAAAGCATGACATCAGTGATTTACTGAATGGAATATCATAAAGAAATATATATAAAAAAAGACAATTGAATTCTGGAGTTAAAAAGTAGAATAACTAAAATGAATAATTCACTAGCGGAGTTCAATAGCAAAGTTGAGCTGTCAAAATACAGAATCAGTGAATTTGAACTCAAACCTACAGAAACTATCCATTCTAAAACAGAAAGAAAAACAATGATTAAAAATAAATTAAAAGATGGGGGTGCCTGGGTGGCTCAGTTGGTTGAGTGTCCGACTTTGCCTCAGGTCGTGATCTCATGGTCGTGAGTTCAAGCCCCGCATCAGGCTCTGTGCTGACAGCCCAGAGCCTGGAGCCTGCTTCAGATTCTGTGTCTCCCTCTCTCTCTGCTCCTCCCCTGCTCACACTCTGTCTCTCTCTCAAAAAATAAAGATTAATTAATTAATTAATTAATTAAAAGAACTTCAGATAACATCAAGTACACCAATATAAGTGTAAAGAGAATCCCAGAAAACGGAGAGGGGAAGACAAAAGTATTCAAACTTATGACTATTTGACTTAAAGGTTTCAATGTTATGTTGCAAAAGTATTCAAAGTTATGATTATTTGATTTAAAAATAAAAGCAACATTAATTAATCAACACATCCAGTCTCAACAAATCCAAACAGAATAAACTCAAAGACATTCACACCGGGACATGTTACATGTCCTCCCAAAAGAGAGACAAATTATAAAAGCACCAGAAGAAAAATGATTGGTCCCACACAGAGAATCACAATAAGACTAGCAGATAACTTCTCATTAAAAGGAGAGAGAGAGAGAGAACAATAAAGGCAAGAAGCAATGGAGTTCCATGTGCAAAGTGTTAAAGGAAAAAAAATTACCAACCAAGACATCTATATCCAGCAAAAACATTTTTCATAAAAACATTCCCAGATAAACAGAGGCTGAGAGAAGATGTTGCTGTAAGACCTACCTTATAACAAATACTAAAGCAAATATTTCAGATTGAAAGGGAAGTGACATGACGAACAAGTGCCTACATCAAATTCAAAGGTTCTGCACAACAAAAGAAATAATCAATACAATGAAAAGGCAACCTGCGGAATGAGAGAAAATATTTGCAAACGATGTATCAAATAAAAGGTTAATATCCAAAATGTGTGAAGAACTCATACAACTCTCAGTAACAAACAACAACAAAACCCCAAACAATCTGATTTAAAAATGGGCAGAGGATCTGAA
The DNA here is from genome assembly GCF_027475565.1 of Acinonyx jubatus. Lineage (NCBI taxonomy): Eukaryota > Metazoa > Chordata > Mammalia > Carnivora > Felidae > Acinonyx > Acinonyx jubatus. Next base: position 107,251,885 of record NC_069385.1, on the reverse strand, counting down.
GAGATATCTGACAAAACAGGACATCTGCATGGCCAATAGGTATACAAAAAGATGCTGGACATCACTAATCCTTAGGGAAATGCAAATCAAAAGCATAATGAGGTATCACCTTACACCTATTATAAAGGCTACTGTCAAGAACACAAGAGGTAAGTGTTGGTGAGGGTGTGGAGGAAGGAAACCTTAAGTTTTTTTAAGTTTAAAGCAGTTGGTGGGAACATAAATTGGTGTAGCACTATGGAAAACAGTGGAAAGGTTCTTCAAATGATTAAAAATAGAACCACCAGCTATCCCACTTTCAGGCATATATCCAAAGGAAACGAAAACAGGATCTGAAAAGATGTCTGCACCCCCATGTTTACTGCAGCATTATTCACAATAGCCAAGATATGGACAAAAACTGAGTGTCAATGGATGAATGAATAAAAAAGATGTGGTACGTATACGTACAATGGAATATTATTCAGTGATAAGAAGGAAGGAAATTTTGTCATTTGCAACAACACAGATGGGCCTTGAAGGCATTACACTGAGATAAGTCAGACACAGAAAAAGAAATACTATGTGATACCATTAAAATGTGAAATCTACACAAGTTGTAAAAACAGAGAGTAGAATGGTGGTCAGCAGGGACTTGGGGATAGGGGAACCAGGGAGATGTTTACGAACACAAACTTGCAACTGGTAGACAAGGTTAAGTCCTAGAGATCAAATACACAGCACAATGATTATAGGCAACAATACTGTATCACAGACTTCAAAGTGGCTAAGAAACTTCAAAGTAGCTAGATCTTAATTGTCCTCACCACAAAAAAGAAATAATTGTGTGAAGTGATGGAGGTGTTAGCTAACGCTACAACGATAACCATATTCCCATACGTAGATTTATCAAATCAACACATCATATGCCTTAAGCATACACAATGTTATGTGTCAATTATATTTCAATAAAAATGCACTTTAATTTTAATTTTCATTAATATATTTATATATTCTAAAAATACAATTATATTAACATATATTTATTGTAATATATTTAAGGATATTTTATTTAACATGAATAAAAAAGATGGGAAATGACATACAACAGTAACTTAGGGGCACCTGGGTGGCTCAGTTGGTTAAGCGTTGACTTTAGCTCAGGTCATGATCTCACGTGAATTTTTTGGTTTCCCAGTACATAGAAAAGTTATGTTTGCACTATACTGTAGTCTATGAAGTGTGCGATAGCATTATATCTTTAAAAATGTAGACTTTAATTTAAAAATACTTTATTACTGGGGCACCTAGGTGGCTCAGTCAGTTAAGCATCCAACTCCTGATCTCGGCTCAGGTCATGATCTTGCGGTTTGTGGGATCAAGCCCAACATGAGGCTCTGCACTGAAAGCACGTGGCCTGCTTGGGATTCTCTCTCCCTCTCTCTCTGCCCTTCCCCCACTTACACTTAATCAATCAATCAATCAATTTTAAAGATGCTTTATTGCTAAAACTGCCAACACTCACCTGAGCTTTCAATGAGTTGTAGTAACTGATCTTAGATTGCCAAAACAAATGTAACAATAATGACAAAATTTGAAATACTGCAATAATTACCAAAATGTGATACAGAGATACAAGTGAGTAAATGCTGTTGGAAAAAAATGGCACCAAGAGACCTGCTTGACACAGTGGGTGCCACAAACCTTCAATTTGTTAAAAATCCATTATCTATAAAGTACAATAAAGTGAAGTGCACTAAAATGAGGCATGACTGTGTATAAGGATAAAGTTTCTATATTTTACTAGAATTAAGGTAGTATTATTCTGAAATAAATGTTGGTAAGATGCATACTACAATACCCAGAACCACCACAAAAACTAATTTTTTTTAAAACAGAAATGAACAGAGAAGCTAAAATGGTGAACTAAATAAATATTTATTTCACAGAAAGGAAGACAGTAAGGCGACATGGAACAAGAAAAAAAAAGACATGAGACAGAGAACAAACAGCAAAATAGCAGGTGTAAATCCCACTATAACTATATTTACATTAAGTGTCAAAATATCAAGCATTCAACTCACAAGACACTGGCAATAAAAGACAAAATGGGTAAGTTTGACTTGATTCAAATGGAAAACTTTTACATTTCAAAAGACAACATCAAGGAAATGAAAAGACAATTCACAGATGGAAATTATTTGCAAATCACATATCTGATGGACTCGTTTTCAGAATACATAAGGAACTCTTAAAACAGAATAAGAAAATGAACAATGCAATTAAAAAATGGGCACAGGATTTGAACAGATATTTCTCCAAAGAAGATATACTAAGGGGCAACAAGATAATGAAATTAGGTCCAGTGTCATTTGTCAGTAAGGAAATCCGAAACAAACCCATAATGAGATATGACTTTATACCTAGTAGGATAGGCATAATAAGAAAGACATACAATGTCAAATGCTGACGGGGAAAAAAAAATGGAATCCTCCATATTGCTGGTGTGGACACTTTAGAAAAACAGTTTGACATTTTCTTAAGAAGTTAAACCTAACCTTACCATGCAACCCAGCAATTCCCCTCCAAGAAACCCGTCCAAGAGAGGAGAGGGCATATGTCCACTCAAAGAATTGTATGCATATGGCCGTATCAGCATTGTTCATAAGAGCCAAAAAGTGAACATAATCCAAATGTGCATCAACTGGTAAATGGGAAAAAAATGTGGTATGTCCACACAAAGGAATACTATTTAGCAATGAAAACGAAGGAACGATGGATCCATGCTACAATGTGAATCAACGTCAAAAACATGCTATATGAAAGGAGTCAGATAGAAAATACTACATGTATGTAATTCCATTAGGGAAATATTTCTTGAAGTATCAAGGAAAGGCAAAATTATAGAGATAGAAAGGAGATGAATAGGGCTGGGAATATGATTGCAAACAAGATCAAAACAAGCTTAAGGGGGATGGAAATGTTTAAAACTGGACTGCAGCGAGAGGTATACATGCCTAAAAGTTTATGTAAAAAATCACCTTACACTTAAAATACTGACTTTTACACTGTACAAAATCTAATGCAATAAAGCAGAAAAAAAAAAAACTAAAAAATACTGTTAAGTGTACTTTTACTGCAACATTAAGTTCAACTCTAGTGCCCGAGAATAACATTCCACCTAGTGACTAACATAGCTGGGCATTGTCATCATCTTCTGAAATTTTAGAAGAAAACACGCCTCACTACCTACAGCATTTAAATACTGTGCTTGTTAAATGTCCTCCCTTTTCAACCAGATTGTTTTTAAATCCATATCCAATCAAGATGAAGGACTCTACTTTTAGTATATTATTATTATAAACTAGAGATCAAAGGTAAAATTTAACAATTTAAAACATATTATTTGGGGAAACAACACTTAACTATGGCATTGAGAAGTCTGATGAATTGCCTAAGGTCATCAAACTGGTAAGTGGCCATGCCAAAAGTATAACCAAGTCAGTATGGCTCCAGAGACCGTGTTCTTAACCACTATATTATACTGCTGAGATACTTAATATTTTTTTCCCGGTTGTAGAAAATAAAGGGACGTGAAGTGAAACAATGAATGGTAAAGCTGAACAATTCATTAACACTGAACTCATGTGTTCAGTTCTATAAAAATCTTGATCTACATTTGGCTCAATGTTCTGACCTTCTTTCCTTCATTTATTTCCCTAGTATTTGTTGAACATCTGGTATGTGCTAGACCCCCAATGGGTAACAAGAACTACAAAATCTCCAAGCACAAAAGGCTTAGACTTCAATGAGGCCATAAATTGGAAAGAGTTCTTATACAGTATACTTGTTGCTGTGGAAGGGATATACAAACAAGAGTGGACGGGACTGCAACAGACAGATACACTCCAGGCATCTCCAGCAACTCAGGCAAGAATCAGATCATCCAGGATGGCTGCAGTCTGCGACATCATAGGAGGGGAGGGCTGAAGTGTGAGGAGAGTTCTGAGCAAGCAAGTGGGCTGATCAGTTTATCACTCTGGCAGCAGCATGAAGGATGGGTGAACTGGGGCAATGGAAGCAGGAGGGACATCTTAGTACCAGGGACAGAGAAAGGGGCAGAACACAGAGGGAATTCAAGTCCACTATAGTAACACTAAAGATAAAAAATTAAGGCCTCAACGGAGACCATGGGAGTAAAGGAAAAAGGAAAGGAGATGAAAGAAATAGTGTCAAGTAGCTAGCAGTAATGTAATTATACTGTTTTAATAAAGGAATTTATCATCATAGAGAAAATTAAGCAATAATCTTAGGCTAACTTTCTACCAGGTAGTCCCACAGAAAAGTAACACATTATTTGCTTATAGCAACTGAATTACAGGCATAGGCTTAAATCATATATAAAAAGTTAAATCTTTATACCTACATTGATGCCAAAATAGAGAAATAAAAATCATAAAAACATATTTTTACATTTTTAATTATTCTAGAAAAAGCAATGTCTAAATAGAGGTTATAGGAAAGCCTTTAAATTTTAATATATATTCTCTCCCCAGTGTGCATTTCCTTAACCCTCCCCCAAAACTGGGCGCCTGGGTGGCTCAGACAGTTGAGCATCTGACTCTTGATCTCAGGGTCATGAGTTCAAGCCCCACCTTGGGCTCTGTGCTGGGCGTGGAGCCTAGTGAAAGAAAGAAAGAAAAGAAAGAAAAGAAAGAAAGAAGAAGAAAAAGGAGAGAAAGGAGAGAAAGGAAGGAAGGAAGGAAGGAAGGAAGGAAGGAAGGAAGGAAGGAAGGAAGGAAGGAAGGAAGGGAGTACTATTATCCTTATTTTACATATGAGGAAATCAAGGTTCTGAGAGGGTAAGTGATGTGCCCAGAGTCACTAGATGGTACAGTTAATTCTGCTATAACACTAATTTTGCAAATGCAAATTTATTCCAATGCAATTGATAAATTAGGGAACGTGAATAGAACTCAAATTTTGCATTTGCTCATTTATGAGATTTCACCCACAAAACGTAAGATGAGTGCAAAACACTGTATCCAGCTGAACCAGGAATACAGTATACAAAAGACACACACTTCAAAGACCTCTACCAGCCATCTCAGTTCACCATGTGAGGTGTGACTCACATCCATTCACATCTGGTGTTACAACTTACCTTTGGATTTCAGGAAGCCTCCTTGCATCACTACACAGAAACTCACAACCTCGCAATGCTTTCCATACCCACTCCCACGAGGGACTAATAGATTCTGAAGTATAAAGTACCAAATGTATTGTGGTATTTATTTGTTAACCACTTAACATTTATGATCTTATTTAAAAAAATGTCACTAACGAGTTTTTGAGTGTTATGCCATAATATCCTTTTCCCATAAATCCTATTGTTTTCATTGTGTATTTCTGCATAGCATGGTGACTTTTTAGCAACAAATGCTTGCAGTAACAGCAGAGCTTAGTTGTGGAGTGATATTCAAGTTTGCACATTTCAGAGCCAACAGGTTATAGGGCCTCACACCTTTATGTATGTACTCATCCCAAACTGCTAGCACACGATGTGCTTTTTGAACATCTTAAATTTCCAGTTCTCTTGTACATGAACTAGCGTGACTGTGTATATTCATTCACCCGATTCTCGAGCCCAAAGGCCTTAGAATCAACCCTGACTTCTTTTTCTTACGTTCCACATCTGATCTGTTAGAAAACTTGCCAATTACCTTCAAGATATTTCTACAATTCAACCACTTTTCGCATCTCTAACTGCTACTGCCCGAATCCAAGTTGCCATCATCTCTAGTGAGCTGCTATAGTAGCCTCCAATCTGATGTCTCTGCTTAAACCTTACAGCTTTGTCTCTAATGTCTTTCCTGCATACAGCAGCTAGAGTAAGACATTTAAATCTAATCACGTCCCACCTCTAATGAAAGTCCTCCAGTTAAAATATATACACGTATTCAAATAAAATCACAACTTCCGACTACAGCCTGCAAGGTCTGGCTTCTTTGCTCATATCTATGTACCATATTCCTTATACTCTTACCAAACAACCTGTGCACTATTCCTTGAACAGACCAAATATGTTCCCAACTAACAGTTTTAACATTCACTATTTTCTCCGAGGAGAAATTATCCCCCCAGAAAACAGCATAATTTCACTCCAATCTCTGCTCAAACAGCACCTGTCAGATTGGTTCTCCTTGGCCAAAATATTGAAAATACCAGTTTTCATCATATTATATCCCCTAAACCTATTTGTTTTTCCTTCCTAGGACTTATCACTATCAGACTATCTATTTGTTTATGTCTGCCTCTGCCATTAGAATATAAGCTTCATGAAGACAGAAATTTTCTCTTGTTCACTACTGCACCCCCAGTAGCCATTAACTCTTAACAGAAACATCAGTGGAAAAACAGGAATTAGTCACTGTAAGGGCAACAGACATTAGGCTAGATTTCCCACGTTCATTAAATAACTTTCAATAATAAAGTAAAATGAATAATTAGACAATGAAAAAAACTGATGACTACACCTACACAGAAACTATATTATTAAATACTACATGGAAAATGACTGTGCACATTTGGGTTACTAAAGACAGGTCACAGTTATTGCTCAACATTTACAAAGTACTATATTGTTTGACTTGCCAAGTCACTAGTTCCATAATTAAAATAGATTTTTAAAGTTCACTCATCCCATTAGGTTTAGTTTTTTCTTACTAATATAAGATGGGGATTTTTCTACAACCCCACCCTGTCTAACCATGTATTTCCATGAATCACCCTCTACCATACAAAATGTGCTCAATTACTTACAAACATAAAAATTCTTTATATAGTTCATCTATCTGTTCTTTGTTGACAGAATATGGAAGAGTGCATCTGTCATATAATTTAAATTTCTAGAAAAATTCACTTAGACATCTTCATATTTAGAATCCTCTCAGGAAAACAGACATTTTATTTTGACAAATAGTGCAGAAGGGAGAAAAAAGAGACTAAAGATTATCTAGCCCAGGGATGTAAAACGATTTTTCTTTTCTTTAAGCAGCTGGTATTTTGTCCTTAAAATCTTACATGCAAGACCAATATATAAAACTTAAGTTGATCTATTTTAGGCATGAGGGATGGGAGGGAAATGGTGGGTCTACAAAGAAGAGGGATCCTGAAATCTTGATAGTTTATTCCTCTAGGATTTCAATATCTGTCCCATTTACTATGACTATTTCTAGGACACTCCAAAGAGGAATATGCCCCTTCTGGTTAAAGTGCTACTTTACAGTAAGACAAGAAAATGGAGGCTCAAAGATGCCTCCAGGAGTTGACTGTCCTCAGTTAATAGTGAAGATGAAATTTAATACAGTCAATTGCATAAGAGCATTGTGTGCAGTGTATGAAACCAATCCTACTTCCTCAACAAAACCATTTTATGGGCTGAGAAATAATTTTTGGTTCCTTATTTACAGAAAAATCAAATGTGAGTTTTTATTTCACATTGCTGGAGACAAATTCACCACGTTAATACATTCTAGTGACAATGTATCCCACTTTCTCTGTGTATATCTGTACTTGTCAATTATGTCCTGATATTTGTTTTGTAAAAATGATCATTATATCTATAACACATTTGAAAATGATACCTAATGTGTTATCTATTCCTCTTCGAGTTCTAAGAAATTAGTTTTAAGTAAATATAACGGCACTAAATCAACTAACTTCACAGCCAGTTTTGCTGGTAATATTTTGTTATATGAGAGATCTCTATATGATATGCCTCTCTGCCGAAACACAAAACAAGTATGCAAAAGCATACTCAAAAATAAAATTAGGGTAAACGTTATATATACATACATGGGTAATGGAAAGGCAAATACAAAAGATTATAGATTATGTTTAATAGCTTTATCAATAACTCACTTAAATTGAACTGAGCTATAAGGGATTGAAAAAAAAAGGTTGTTTTGGGGCACCTGGGTGGTTCAGTCTGTTGAGCATCCCACTCGTGGTTTCGACTCAGGTCATGGTTCGTGCGTTTGAGCCCACATTAGGCTTACACTGACCGTGTGAAGCCTGTTTGCAATTCTCTCTCTCTGCCCCTTCCCTGCTCTCTCTCTCTCTCTCTCAATAAATAAACTTAAAAAGAAAGAAAAAGTTGTTTCAAATAATCATAAAAGTAATCATTTTGATCAGCAAATCATTTTGCTCTTACCAAGATCTGTGTGTAGACAAACATCTAATACTTTCATTTAAGCCTTTTATTTTAATGTTTTTGGGCACATGTAACCTTAGGAACTTTGTCTCAGCTTTTAAAGTAAAGGCTTTAGCTGAAGTTTACAAGTAAATGGCTTAAAAGCTGAGGAAAGTGCTGTGTTTTTCAGCATTATTTGGTTCAAACTGTGTTAAGAGACATCTATTTAGTAACTCAACAGCGTGTCTAAAAGCAAAGTTTTCAAAGTACATACTTTTAAAATTCTTAATTATCAATGCTTACAATCACCACAACAGCTATATTTACATCAGAATAATAATAATGTTGTTGACAATCTGTCTTTTCTATGACGCAAGCCATGTAAAGATACAAGTGGAAACAAAGAATTACAGCCTACTCAAGAATCATGAGAAAGATGAAGTCTAACCTGACGAAGCAGCTCCCTTCCTAACCTGAAGCTAATTTCAGATGAAGAAAAATCCTAATGGTTAACAGCTTGTGTTTGTCTACTTGGTTCAAGCCACAGGTAGCTTGATATCTGTATTATCCATTCAGTCAAAGATCATTTACGTCACACCCATTATATATAGCCAGGATTATGGAATTGTTAGAGTGAACAACACTGGTCTCTGCCTTTACAGAGATCATAATAAGCTCACAGTAAATATGATTTTGTAAGTTCTTTTTTTTCTGCATTTGGGCACATTCTACCTAGCCATTTGTAAACAGACAACTGATGTTCAAAGTTATGAGCGAAGACAATCTTTTCACTACAGGCAAATTTCATCTTAAGTATGGGACTCCTTAACGGATTATATTGTGGAAACTCATCTTCCTGTATGTGTGAAGCTGTTATTTAAAAAAAAAAAAAAAAAAAAGACTGACTAGAGGATAATGCTTAGTGAATGACCAATGAAGGAATGACTGTACAATGAAGAAATAAAAAAGAAAGCCTTCAAGACTTTCATCGGGATTAAGAAGAGGACTTCCACCAAAATGCCTGTAGAAGGATCCTGAATATATGACTTCTGGGAAGACAGCAGATTCGGATCTGCAGTTTGCAGAGAGTGTAACCCTGATTATCTTAGAGAAAAGGAAGGTAGGTTAGAGATGGACAGCACACTGAAGTAAGTGTGGAACAAATGAAGACTATGGTTAGATACTTACTGGGCTGATAAGAATCTTGACCACGATGGAACTTCCTATCATGTACAGGCTGAACCGTAAGTTTTCTCCTATATAAACAAGTGAATGAGAATGTTGCTTTTAATGAATAAAAGCAAAGTAGGGAGAAAACAGATGAAGGGGCAAGACCGAGATGACTTCAGGGCTTCTGTGTTGAAGAAATGAAACCCATGGATTAGGGCAATGGCGCTAGATACTAGTAGAAGGCCTTCTGCTGAAGAAGCAAAAAGTTCTTCAGTATGTGCGTCATAGACCACTCCACCCACAAACTAGCAATTTTCATTTTTGAAATACACATTACAGTAATTAATCATCTGAATTTCGAATACAACAAAAATAATACCAAAGACAGCACTTCGATCTTAATGCATTTGTAACTGCTCAGCAGGACCCATCTCTACATTAAAAAAACAAAAAGAAAAAGAAAAACAAGAAAACAAAAAAAGAAAACAGACTGTCACACAATGCCCAACAGAACATATTCCATGGCCAATAACTAGGCTACCACACTCCATGCATCTAAAAAAAGCAGCGCATTCTGCATACATAACTTGTTTCCCTGAGTATCAGAGACTAGCAAAACCAAAGAAACCCACATCCTAAGCCACAGAATGGAGCCACCTGGTCTTGTTCTTATCACAGGATGACAAAATGATTTCAATCCCTTAATGTCATGCAGATATCCTCAACATTTGTATAGTGTTTTTTAACTAACAAAACTGTTGCATCCTTCCTGAGTTGTAGAATGGTCAAAAGGTTCAATGCAAACATTTCTTCGCATAACCTTTGCTGCCACATTTAAAGGCACAGACTGAGTGACCGGCATACATTTCAAAACGCTTTCTTCCTTTTTCTCTCCCTGTTCTGTTCTCCTACTCACATGATTAAATACGATTTCAAAAACTTTCTGGGATCTTTGCTTCTACACATGTTTACATCAATGCCAGCTTTGCACAATTCATCTGTCAATCTAGGGAAAATGTGAACGATTTTATGAGCACAACAAGAAAAACATTTTTTAAAGATGCTCCAATTCCATCAGAGTAGATTACAAACAAGTATGAGACAACACATATGTATTTTAAGAGAATGCCTATATTTCAGAATAATAAAATGTTTTCTTTACTTTTTATTTTAAAAAGTTGGAATAACTAACTTGAAGGGTAATTTATAATATTACTAGTTAGAAATATGAGCACTTTTTAATATCACAGTTTCTATGGTACCAGTAAAAAAGGATGTGGGATTCTCATAAACTAGTTAAAGTCAGGATAATTTAACAGGTACCACCACTCCTCCACTGAGCTGATCAGAGAACATTAAGTAAAAGGAATGCCACTTTCAATAATTTTCAATGAAAATGCAATGATCTGGAATTAATGTTTCACTGGGGAAAAAAAAACAAATAGCATTTTTAAAGTATCACCTCACTTGATTCTCAAAGGCACACTATAAGTTAGACAAGACAGGGTTATCTCTTCTTCATTCCAAGACGTTAAATGGCTCCTTAAAGTAATGTGGTTTCAGTGGCCAACTTCAGAACTGTTTTCTTTAAACTCTCTATTGACAGAATTTCTTTTTTTTTTTTTTTTAGTGTTTATTTATTTTTGAGGGAGAGGCAGAGAGTGAGTGGGGAAAGGACAGAGAGAGAGGGAGACACAGAATCTGAAGCAGGCTCCAGGCTCTGTGCCATCTGCATAGAGCCTGACGTGGGGCTTGGACCCATGAACCTCAAGATCATGACCTGAGCCAAAGGCAGATGTTTAAGTGACTGAGCCCCCAGGCGTACTTCTATTGACAGAATTTCAAAGAAAAATGAGATTTACCAAACAATAACAATCTATGTTATAGATTGTGTGTGTCTCCTCAAAAAGATATGAAGTCCTAAACCCCACTACCTCAGAAGGTGACCTTATTTGGAAATAAGGTCATTGTAGATGTAAGTAGTAAAGATGAGGCCATACTGCAGTAGGGTGACCCCAAATCCAATGTAACTAGTGTCCTAATAAAAGGACGATCATGTGAAGACACAGAGACATAGGGAGAACACCATGTAAAGATGGAGACAGAGATGATATGACCCGTCTAAAACCCACCAATCCCAATGATTGCCGGCAATCACCAGAAGCTAGGAGACAAAGGAGAGAAACAGGGAAGAGATTACTCCTCAGAGCCCTTAGAAGGAACCAAGACTGTTGACACCTTGACTTAGGACTTGTAGCCACTAGAGCTGTGAGACGATAAATCATCTTGTTTTAAGCTACTGGGTTTGCAGCACTTTGTTGCCAGAAGCCCTAGGAAACCAATACACCATAATTCTATGTCATGAAACATAATGAAGTTTTGTTTCTATAACACTATAAAAAGTATTGCTTTATTTACAAAAGAGGAAAGTGATTTTTAAAAACTTGAAGATAAAAAGATAAAGAGGCAAATGACATGGATCCTGGTTCCAGCTCCAAGATTTACTTGCTGATTCTGTTTCTATAGTTATAAAATGACTTCTTTTGGGGTAACTCAGAGTTGTTGTGAAGATAGCAAGATTCTTAGATACAACACACAGAGTTATTAGATATAATTATCATAACGCTGTAAATTACTTTTGTTCCATGTGAGTATATTGTCCCAATACTTATAAATTTTCTAACAATAATTATATGTGTAATCACCACAGGACCCAACAAAAGGCTGAATAAAGATTAGATATAAAATAAATACAGTAAAACCTTGGATTGCAAGTAACTTGTTCTGCAAGTATTCGCAAGACAAGCAAACATTTCTAATAAATTTTAACTTGATAAACGAGCTATGTCTTGCAATATGAGTAGTATGTGACACAGAACATCACACGATCACAACTGAACCAATGGTTCCTCTCTCTCTCTCTCTCTCTTTCTCTTTCTCTTTCACTGCAGGATTGTGGGTGATCAGCTCTCATACTCCCGATGCTCGGTCTCAGGCTGCGGTGTTTGGCAGAAATCAGTGATTTTTAAGAACACTGGAAGGTGTCCACAACTGGCACTAGTGTATATTTTGTCCCTTCAAAGCACCTAGGGACAGTCCTTTGCTTCTCCATACAAGAGGAAGCTCAGGAATGCTTTGCTTCATTCTAGGTCAGGCTGCCTGCACATATAGGCCCTTTCCTCTGCTGCCTGATTGCCAGTTACATTAAATGCAGTATATGACAAGTGTTTATTAATACTGTACTGTTGTCAGCATCTGTGTGAGCATATACAATGTCCCCCATGTAGAAGAAGATTCCACTGAGCCAATAGATAGCAGTGATTCCATTAGTGATAGTGAAAGTTGTTCCACACAATAACCCCTCTCTCTCCTCTCCCTCACACCAGCCACAAAGGTTTTCAAATGTAAGTGCAGATTTATTTATTTTTCTTTATATTTTGCATCTTCTTTATTATTTGGTATATTACAGTACGGTAACCATTTTTATACGAATATTTTTGAGCTGTGGAACAAATCATCTGAGTTTTCCATTATTTCTTATGGGGAAATTCGCTCTGATACACAAGCTCTGGATTACAAGCATGTTTCTGGAACACAGTATGCTCACAAACCAAGGTTTTACTGTATTTGATTTAAGTTAAAAATCAGTTCAGGGGTGCCTGGGTGGCTCAGTCGGTTAAGTGTCCGACTTCGGCTCAGGTCATGATCTCACGGTTTGTGAGTTCGAGCCCTGTGTCAGGTTCTGTGCTGACAGCTCAGGGCCTGGAGCCTGCTTCGGATTCTGTGTCTCCCCCTCTCTCTGCCCCTCCCCCACTCACACTCTGTCTTTCTCTCTCAAAAATAAACATTAAGAGCTTTTACATATAGCTTATACAGCAAACCATACACACACACATACACACACACACACACACACACACACACGTATATAGTGGGATGCAGCTCTTACTATTCTATAATACTATATTGATAGTCTCATATTGTTTTGTCTATTTGTATCGCGTTTTCCTGATCCTGTAGTAACTTTCAAGTTTATTTTATACACACACACACTGAACAAACACACAAGTGGATTTAGCACGAAGCTAATGAAGTTAACCATCAGGTCTCCTCACTTGTATCAGATCTTTCCATGGCCCTGGAGAAGTCTAGGATACATGGCCATACAGTTTTATTTAAAAATCAACAAAAATGGAGTATTTCTATTAGTCGGTTAAGAAAGCTGTCCTCCCCCCCCCCCCCCCCCCCTTGTGGACTTCCCTCCATCATCACAGTTCCCTGTTGCGGAGTGACTCTGGAGTGACTGAGGCAGCTTTGAAATCCTGCTAAGGGAAGGATGATCTGGAGATACCTTTAGTTTGGGGTCCATGTGACAGATTTAGTTAACAGTCATTTCCTTGTATGGTTATTGCTAGCTGTCACAGTACAGGAATGGCTTCCAGAAATATTCCTATCTCCCACTGCACTGACTTACATGCTTTATGTTATGAAGACACATAACCAGAGGTCATATCCTGATATAAACACATTGTATGGGTCCTGGCATCAAGAATATATAAATAATGAGCAAACAACAACACATACCCCACCACTACTGGGTACCCCGAGGCAGATGGATCCTGTTAGGAGGCAGACTCTCTCACTGGGAAAAGTGGTTGCAAGATCAAAGAAATAAAAGAGATCAAAGGGGATCAAATCCAAGTGGTAAGAACAGGCCTCTCAATTTGACAGAGTATCGATCTTTATTGCTGCATTCCACAATCTGTAATGGACTATGTAAAAAAAATGTATGCAACTGTGTTAAAGTCCTGCTTCCAGATCCCTAACCTCCCACCCCCACTAAAGGCCATGTATGACCAAGCTGTCCAGCTCTTTGCAGATGGTCAAGCCTCTACTATTCAAGGATAATATGCCACCAAATATGACACTATGCTAGACTGGCAATGCAACAGGCCTATCTTCCTAGGATGCGTGACAATATTGCATTCAGTGACTCTGAATGCACCTGCTATGAGGTGAAAGATTATTAGGCATATATTTTAATGCACCCAGCTCAAATTACTTCTCATTAGTCCCAGTCCAAATTACCTAATCAACTGGACATCTAAGGCCCCAAAATCAGGTCCATTAGATATCTAAGGTGCAGATCAAAATTATCTTCCCTGGGAAAGGATCTAAAGATAGCCAGGTTGCCATCATTAAATTGACTACCATCATTAGCCTCACCCAACGTGAGAGAGAGAGAGAGAGAGCAAGGGGATAGGGAGTGCAGAAAGGGAGGAAGGGAGAGAATCCCAAACAGGCTCCACACTATCAGTGCAGAGCCCGATGCAGGGCTTGAACCCACGAACCTTGATATCATGACCTGAGCTGAAACCAAGAGTTGGACACTTTGAACCACGTAGTTGTCCCTCCGCATTGTAAAACACCAGAAATTTTTAGTTTCTATACAACTCTACCATAAATTTTATAATTCTTAAAGTATTTTAGTTCTTTTATTTGTTTAGCTATTAACAATAATATTCATATTTAGTTTCTCCCTATTATGTTTTTTGTTGGTTGGTTTGTCTTCCTCTTGAATTATTTCACTGTGTTTCAGAAATGTAAGCGTAAATTATTAATAATTTAAATTCTGTTATGTCAGCAATTTTCAAAAGACAATTATTAGTCTCACCTTTTTTCTTTACAGTAGAAATCAGAAGCCACAGTTTATAAACACATACACGCACACAACAACAAGAACGACAAGATAGTTGGTCCAACATCACAAAAATAACAAAAGAAATGGAGTCCAAATGATTAGCCTATATTGTAGTCACCAGAGAAATGAAACAGAACTTTAAAATATCAAGGCACCTGCGTGGCTCAGTCAGTTAAATGTCCCAACTTCGGCTCAGGTCAGATCTTGCAGTTCCTGAGTTTGAGGCCCATGCTGGGCTCTGTGCTGACAGCCCAGAGCCTGGAGCCTGCTTTGGATTCTGTGTCTCCCTCTTTCTGCCCCTCCCCCCACTCAAAAATGAATGAACATTAAATTTTTTTTTTTAAATGACTTTGAAATATCATTGGAGGGGCGCCTGGGTGGCTCAGTCGGTTAAGCGGCCGACTTCGGCTCAGGTTATGATCTCGCGGTCTGGGAGTTCGAGCCCCGCATCGGGCTCTGTGCTGACAGCTCAGAGCCTGGAGCCTGTTTCAGATTCTGTGTCTCCCTCTCTCTGACCCTCCCCCGTTCATGCTCTGTCTCTCTCTGTCTCAAAAATAAACGTTAAAAAAAAAAAAGAAATATCATTGGAAATGTAGGTATCATAAGGGCTATCATATAGAATGGCATGTACTTCTCAGGTGGTTAAAACCAAGATCATTAACAAGGACACCAATGTGTGCTTCTTAAACAGCTACTTGGCAGTCTGAGATGTGACTCATTTATGTTCTTGTCAGTTAAGATACAAACTCACTATATTATTTACTTTGAAAAATTGTTACTATGAGGCAGATCTCCAAACAAGGTAGGTAGAAGTTTCTGGAATGTTAAAAACAACTTTACAAAAAGATAGGTCTATGACAAGTAGTCAAAGGAATAGCAAAACAGCAGGGTTTCGGAGTAGAAGAGAAAACATTTTAAATGCATGACCAAACGTTTTCTTGAAAAGGAGTCTAAAATTAGATGACCAAAAGAATAAGGACTATGTCTACACTCTAGAGATGTAAAGATTTTCCATAAAAATGAATCACAACACACATAGATTCTGCAAGCATAGCAAAATCTGAAACTAAAAATATTGTTTTAGCTGGCAAAAACATTTTTTATATGTAAGTGAATTATGGTGAGTTTCCTAAGTGCCTGAAATGAATACTGAATTGAAATTTAAAAAAAAATCTTTGAAATTTGTATGTTTAAATAAGAGTAGAATAAGAAATTAGAGTACAATAAAAAAATTAATACAGTAAAACTCCTCATAGAAACAACAAAAAAGTGTAATCTGTAGGAGAGTAATGCTTCTGTTATACAAGGAAAAATCTAGATACCCAAAAGTTCTTTACGTCTTGATAGAAGGTTCTACTAGGAAATCTTCCAAGCAATCCACAAATTTTCTTGTCTCTGAAATAGGATAATGTTTAACTGACAAATAATGGTGGCCAAAAGGAAGCATTACCTGGGGCTGGTTATGAAAGTGATTCTTGGGCCACAGAAAAAGGAACCCTAGTTCACAGCCACCTTGTAAGTTCTTGGTTAACTGTACCTCCTTCAGGAGATGACTTCTGTAACAAGGCAATACTTTTCTAGAACAGAAGTCTCTAAAAGGACAGACACCAGAGAAATCTCTCCACTGTCTGAACTCTTGTTACTTCCTCCCTTCTCTACAACGAACTATGAGTGGGATCCTACCAAGGCACATTTTTGAAGCACATTTCAAAGCACCATCTCTGCTAAGAGCCACTATACCTGAGTGACAGGGCTCCATGAAGGTATGAATTACAGCTGGCTGGATTTTAACCCTCCTTCTGTACCCCAAACCTGCTAACTCACAGCACACACAAAGTTTGTCTTGGTGACTGGATCACAGCTGGTGATGACGGCTGGCAATCAACAATTAATAAAGACTTACCCCACTATCACACTCTTTCTTGTTTTTGGTTTTTTTTTCCCAGCGTCACACAAGTAGACATTTTATTTTATATTACTTTATTTCAGCACTATTTCTCAACAATTTAATTCCAATGTCTTTATCACTCAGTAGGGCTGTAAGACCAGAAGTTTAAAGATTATGCCTTTTGTTTCTTTTATATGTCAGGCAGTCCCTTAAAACACAGCAAGTACTGAATAAAGACTTATTTATTTTTATTTCAGTTATAGTTGACTCATAATGTTATGCTAGTTTCAAGTATAACAACCACAACATCCCATGGAAACATACAGGAATGCATAAAACTCTTCCGAATATGTTTTTTAAAAAAAATCATGAAACTGACAAAGGAAATGCCATAGTTTGTTTTTTTATTTTACTCATAGAATATGTTTTTATTTTTCAATATTTATAGAGTTGCATGGTTATTATATATTTGTATCTCTCTTTTTTTAATATAATCTATTGTCAAATTGGCTAACATACAGTGTATACACTGTGCTCTTGGTTTTGGGGGTAGATTCCCGTGATTCATTGCTTACATACAACACCCGGGGCTCATCCCAACAAATGCCCTTCTCAATGCCCATCACCCATTTTCCCCTCTCCACCACCCCCCTCCCATCGACCCAGCAATAGCACTACTAGGAATTTATCCAAAGGATGCAGGATTGCTGATTCACAGGGGCACATGTACCCCAATGTTTATAGCAGTGCTTTCAACAATAGCCAAATTATGCATAGTTTGCTTTTAAAGGGCATAGATACTTTTCATTTTCTGAACAATACAAAAATAGGCAGGATCTTTGTCCTACAGAGTTACAAATGATCATGTAATCTGCTAAAATAACTCCCTATTATGTGACTTGCCTATAATTTAATGAGACCCTTTTTTTAAAAAAATGAGACATTATATCCAAATAAAAGACAATTCAATAAAACAAGTGCATACAGAACTACCTATTATAAACCCCTGTGCTAAAGGCTGAGGATACAAAGATGAGTAAGATATGATTCCTGACCTGAAGATGTTCACAGACTACCTGAGGATCTATCTGAGGACTTGCCCAGGTAGCTCAAAGAACAAATCTAGGGGCGCCTGGGTGGCTTAGTCAGTTAAGTGGCCGACTTCGGCTCAGGTCATGATCTCGCGGCCCGTGAGGTCGAGCCCCGCGTCGGGCTCTGTGCTGACAGCTCAGAGCCTGGAGCCTGTTTCGAATTCTGTGTCTCCCTCTCTCTGACCCTCCCCCGTTCATGCTCTCTCTCTGTCTCAAAAATAAACAAACATTAAAAAAAATTAAAAAAAAAAAAAAGAACAAATCTAGGAAGAGACCCCAAACCCAGTCCCTGGATGCTCATTCTCTGAGAATCAGGACACTTGTTCATAGTGATAAATGATATGTAAATTATTTTATAACAAGAACAATGAAGTGTTTATAATGAACAAAGATCAAATAAGGGGAAAGTGTGGGTAGAAGAAGAGATCTCACTTAAACATAAGATTAACGTGACCATCCAGGTACTAAAAGGCTAGGGTGTTTTCCAAAGACTGTCTTCATTCCAGATCTTTAGGTTGTAATGTGACAATTCCTTTCTTATTCTGATACTTACCTGAGAAGGGAATACAGAAGCAAGTGATGTTCAAAGTCTTTTTGTGACGTATGAAATTACAGAATTATATTGGAAGAGAAGTGGGAGAGATGAGGTGATTGTGTATCAGTACAGCACTCTTGACCACTAGTCCCTATATTTCCAATATCTCTGGGTGAACTATCGACTAAGCGGAAACAGTAAGCTTTGTTCCGCATTACTAATGATTCAAAGTAATAATGTCACCAAAGCCAAAGCTCAAGTTGATACAATTCATTTCAGTCCTCATTGCTTTGTTAGTGGTAATCATCAAAGAACATGCACTAAAAGACTGCACCTGACTTACATGTATTACCTAAACCTGGCAATGAATAGAGCCATTTAAAATAAGCTTTTACCTAATACAGCACATAAATATCACATCCATCAAGTGGTGAGCAAAAGCAACTACCAATAACTATGTTAAGTTCCCATGTTTCAAAAAAGAAAAAGAAAACCTACTGAATATAAAAACTGTAAGAACTGAATTACTGTCAACTAAGAATGCATTTGGTTCCAGGTAATAGAAAGCTTAACCTACAGTGGCTTAAATACGCAGGGGGTTATTTTTCTCACACAAAAGGATTTTAGGTAGGTGGCTGTTAGGATGGGTTTCGCTGTTCATCAGGCACAACCAAGTAACACGATCTTTTCACCTTAACGGTGGTGCTTTTCATCCTCACACGTCAGCCTAGAGTCAGAGGACTACTGCCACACTTTCCAACTCATATCAATACTCAAACCAAAGAAACAGGCAATGCAGCACCAGTCACTTGGCCACCCCTATTAGGAAAAGCAAAAGCCCTACAGCAGATTTTTACTTACTTCTCACTTAGCTAGGACTCAGCTACCCACCTCAAACTACTAGGGAAAATGGAAAAGTAAATGCAGTTGATCCTCATAGTCCACAAATTTCTTATTTGTGAATTCACCTACTCACTAAAATTTATTTGTAATCCTCAAATCAATATTTGCAGTATTTCCGATCACGCATAGACATGTGCAGAGGAGCAAAAAAATGAGTGCTAGAGATAATGCATTCCCAGCTGAGGTATGACAGGATGACAATCTGTCTTCTCTATTCAGCTCACCTATAGAGGTGACCAGAAGATGAAGACTAGGGGAAAGAGCCATGTAGTGCAAGAAGCCCCTACACAAGGGCCAGTTGTATGTGGTTTAAATCTCAATTCTGACATTGCAGAGGCAAAAAAAAAAGCAAAAATAAACACCTAGGACTAAACCAACTAAAAGCTTCAGCACAGCCCAGGAAACCAGCAACAAAATAAAAAGGCGACCTGCTGAAAAACCCACTGAGAAAATATTTGCAAATCATATATTTGATAGTAACTATATCCAAAATGTATAAAAAACCTCAAACAACTCAGGAGCAAGAAAACAAACAATCCAACTGAAACATGGGCAGGGGATCTAAAGACACATTTTTCCAAAGAAGACGTAAAGATGGCCGACAGGCCCATGAAAAGATGCTCAACATCATTAATTATCAGGGAAATGCAAATCAGAATTATACTGAGGTATCAGCTCACACCTGTTATAATGGTTATTATAAAAAAGACAAAAGATAACAAGTTCTGGCGAGGATGTTGAGAAAAGGGGACCATCCGTCACATTGTTGGTGGGAAGGTAAATTGGTGCAGCCACAATGG
Organism: Acinonyx jubatus; assembly: GCF_027475565.1. Taxonomy (NCBI): domain Eukaryota; kingdom Metazoa; phylum Chordata; class Mammalia; order Carnivora; family Felidae; genus Acinonyx; species Acinonyx jubatus. The sequence continues at coordinate 107,231,624 of NC_069385.1, read as the reverse complement.
AAAACAATATGGAGGTTCTTCAAAAAATTAAACCTAGATCTACCATATGATCCAGTTATTCCACTTCTGGGTATTTATCCAAAGAAAATGAAAACACTAATTTGAAATGCAGTGTATGCTCCCCTATGACAAGTGTAGCATTACTGAACTAGCCAAGATATGGAAACAACTTTTATCCATCAACGGATGAAAGGATAAAAAGAATACTATTTAGGGGTGCCTGGGTGGCTCAGTCGATTAAGCGTCCGACTTCAGCTCAGGTCATGATCTCACGGCCCGTGAGTTCGAGCCCCGTGTCGGGCTCTGTGCTGACAGCTCAGAGTCTGGAGCCTGCTTTGGATTCTGTGTCTCCTTCTCTCCCTGCCCCTCTCCTACTCATGCTCTCTCAGAATAATAAATATGCATTAAAAATAACAACAAAAGAAATTAAAAATACTATTCAGCCAAAAAAATGAAGGAAATCTTGCCATTTGTGACAATATGGATGGACCTTGAGAACGCTATGCTAAGTAAAAATAAGTCGGGCAGAGAAAGACAAATACCATGTGATTTTATTTGTATGTGGAATCTAAAAACAAAACAAACAAAACCTATAGACTGGTGGTTATCAGAGGGGAAAGAGGTTGACAGGTGGGCAAAAAAGGTAAAAGGGGCCACTTTGACAGATGGCAACTAGACTCACCGTGGTAATCACTTCATTGTATATACAAATACATATAATAATTACAATGTTTATACCTGAAACTAATATAATGTTATAGACCAATTTTACCTCAATAAAAAACATGGCTTAACATACATTAAATTAGAATGCCAGAAGGAGAATAAGTCATATACAGAGGGAAAATACTCGTAAACCACATACCTACTAAAGATTTATATATAAAGGAATTTTACAACTCAATGGTAAAAAGACCAAAAAAGCAACACACAAAACAAAACAGAAAAGCAGTAAAAACTGAGCAAAGGATTTGAACAGGTACTTCACCAAAGAATATATTGAAATGACTCATAAGCACATGAAATGATGTGTAATCTCATTTGCCATTAGGCAGATACAAATTAAAACCACACTTCCGTACCGTTACATACCCACTAAAATAGCTACAACTTAAAAGGCACAGTAATAAGCATTGCCAAGGATGTGAAGTAACCAGGAATCTTATGCATTGCTGGTCAAGAAGTAAAGTTGTATAACCACTTTAGAAAACATGTTGGCAATTTTTCTTATACAGTTAAACACACTATGCGACCAAGCAATTTCATTCCTGGGTTTTTACCCAATAGGGTAACCAAATGGTTAAAAAAAAAAACAGCCTGAAATTTGAAGTGCCACGAATTCCTTAGGATCTCTGAAAAGATACAACTATATTGTTTAAGATTGCTCCTAGACAAGATTCTCCAAGTGAGTTAAAAGCTTTGAATGGACAGGAGTTGTATGCAATATAAAAACCAAGCTAGCCAAAGTCATTACTTTTCTTTTACCTGAACCTAATACTAGGGCGAGAACAAGGAGGGATGGCAAAAGTATCTGTTGCAAGTATACCAAAGTTGGACATTCTCTTGGAATTTCTCTTGGCTCTTGTTACATCTGGCTCTCCTGTTCTCAATGAGCTGACTAAATGATAACTAAGGATTTGTCTTGCCTGTGAAGTTGTAGAACGCTGTAACTCTGCTGGAGTGACTGGGATGCATTTATGTTAAGAAACTATTTAAGGGTCCGTGTTAGTAGTGTGGCCTTTATTATAAAAGGGGTAGGAGGGAGGCTTGGTGGATCTTTTCTCCTGACCTTTTCTGTATTTGCTCATGTGCTAAATTAGCTGCTTATATTTTTAAGGTCTTGGTCCACTTGCATCTTCTGGTTGGAGTCAACATTTATTACTTGAGGGATTTTGGCATTCAATTAAAAATCTGAGGAAGGAAGAGACTGGTGATTTTGGCTGATTTTTTTCCTTTCTGGCTGGAATAAGGAAAATTAAGAAGATGATGAAAACATGGAGAGAAATATTTACCGAACTTTTGATGAAACATGGCAATAGCTTGACTCAGGTTTTGATTCTGACACTGGCGGTTAAAGTTCACTTCACACACCATATGAAACTCTATCTGCGATCACAGTATTAGTATCTTTTGATTTTAGTTTGTAACTAGAGCACTGTTTACTTGTGTTCCTCAAAAAACCATTGCTTTCTGTAACTTCTATAATTTATGCTAGGGAACACTTCTTTAGAGCTGAAACTGTTCATAAGTTAACTCTCATAATTAGCTATCTAAAATTTTTCCTAGCCCCATGCTTGTCAAACTGGAAGAGAGGTATTTCTATCCCCAAAGATGATAGAAAGCTATAACAGAAGCAGTGTATCTTCAATGGGTATCTAGTTTACTTCATATTAGGTACTTTACAAAGAATTGTTCTGAGCCAGATTTAGTGAGGTATAATTTCCATACAGTAAAATTCACCCTTTTTGAAGGTATTGTTTGAGTTCTGACAAATGAATACAGATGTGTAAATACAACCACAATCAAGATTGAGATCATGTCCATCACTCCCAAAGTTTCTCTGAGCCATTTATAGACACTCCTGTCCCCCCAACTCTGCCAACCACTGATCTGTTCTCTATTCCTAGTTTTGCCTTTTCCAGAATGTCATAATAATGAAATCACATACTGTATTCTTTTCTGGCTGAGTTTTGAGTTATGTCATGTGGGTATAATGCTTTGAGATATATTCATGTTGCTATGTGTATCAATTATGTGTTCCTATTTATTACTGGCTAGTATTCCATTGTATACATGTAACAGAAGTTGTTTATTCATTTGCCATGTGATGAACATTTGGATCATTTTCAGTTGAGTTACTGGGATGAAGCTGTTATGAACACGCACTTCCCTCTGCAGCTTAGTCACCCACATGCCACTCACTTACGTTCTTCGGGACTCCGTTCTACATGTCATCTAATCAGAAAGGCCTTCTCTGCCTACTCCTTCTGAAATGGCACTTTGCATCACTAAGCCCTCATCTCCTATTTCATTTCTTCAAAGGGCTTAGTATTACCATCATTTACATTACACGTTTTATAAAAAAGATATATAAAGATTGTATTAGGGTTCTCCAGAGAGACGGTAAGAAATATTTTTATATATAGAAACAGAGTGAATAGGATATATTTACATAATATTAGAGTTGAAATCTAGACTAATTCATTTATAGATGGAGGAAAATTCAAGCCAACATACTGATGTAATTTGGTCTCATATTAAGTCCATTACTCTTTGTATTACCCAAATATGATCTATTTTACTACTATGCTATTGTTAACATAAAACAAAAAAAATATTCTAGAAAATCATTCTAAATAATAAAATTTATTGTAAATTATACAGAAATTATGTGGAAACCTTAAAATTTTAAAAAGACTCCCTGAAGATTGACTTTTATTCAGTAAATATTACTGAACCAACAATATTGGCCATGAACCAAACATATGTGGCACTAAAGGCTACATTACTCCAGATCAGAATTACTCATTTTATAAGCATTTACTGAGCGCTTGTACTAAAGAACCATGTCAAACAGGGCTCAGAGGTAAAGAACATTACTATATTCTGTCCATATCTTGAAATTACGTACAATTTAATACTGGAACCAGAGTCTTTAAACATTTCACACAACCACAATCTCACGTTTGAAACAAGTGAGAAAAGAGGGTTTTCCACTGTTAGTGTAAATATGCAAATTAGTGCTTTAGATAAAGTTGGGGGGGGGGGGTGGGGGAGAAAGAGCATGGGATTTAAGGTGGGAGACCAGAATCTGTTCTGGGCTATACCACCAGCAGTCTCTGGGCAAACCATCCTTGAAACAGTTAAGATGCTGAGCTTCAGTAGTTCTTTACTGTTAATGTTGACTAGAAGCTTTATAGAAATGCGCCATGCACGTGAACCACCACCATCCAATCAAATGATCCGAGGAAACAGGACCCTGTGGACCAGTTCTTCAGATTGTTGCGCTATGGCTCCCTCATCAGTGATCTCAGTGATCTAGGGTTTGTTCTTTCTTTCTCTTTTCTCTCTCTCTCTCTCTCTCTCTCTCTCTCTCTTTCTTTCTGGGTTCTTTCTAACTCTAACAAACCCATTCTGTGAAATGTAGCTTTATCATTTCCTTGCCGGAACAATAATATGTTTATAATCTCTTCTAAAGGAAAGAAGACTCTTACCAGTATTTAAGAACTGTAGTCGCAGTACATGAAAAGTTAACAAACATCAGTTAAAAAGGATAAGCTGCTTGCAACGGAATTTATTTTAAATTTACAAGGTTAAGCTACAAGCCGGTATATAAAGAAGATGTGACATGAAATTATTGACTTTGAGCCTGGCAACTCCAAATAGACCCACAGGGCAGAACCCCAGGAGGTGGGAACAGGAAACCAGACCCTGCACCTTACTTTCCTACTCCTAGCTTTCAACACGGGAAGTTAACCGTTGCCTCACTTACATTTAGGAAAGGCTATGGCTTGGAAAACAGCTCCTGGTAGACTTCTAGGTAGGAAATTTAGTTTTTTAAAGGACATACTGGCAATACTTGTATTAGTTAGATGGAATTAAGGTTCCTGGGATGGATGGAAGAAGAAAAATAACATTTTGGACAATTCTGTAGAAATAGTCCTACACTGGGTACAATTGTGAGCCTTGCTGAATTAATGGTAACAAAGGATGTCAGGAAGTACTCTGTGTTTCCTTAAATGTTTTTGGATGAGAACAAAATCACAGCGTATGAAATTTTCCTCAGTCTCCATATGTAGAGCAATTGCCTTCTCTTCTCTACAGAAAAACCCTTCTGCCCTTTCCAGTCAAATGAAATGTTTACGTTCATTGACTGTTGACTAAGTCCACAAATCCTTTGTAGGCGAAATGAGTTCAGGAAAAGGAAACCGTGTTTAAGGGAACTGAAGTACATCTGTGCAGTTTATCATAATCTTTAAAGGGGATATTAATACATCATCACTACCTTAAAAAGGTGTATTAAAAGAGCATCACTACAAGGAAAACTGGTGTTCTGGTAAGTTTTCATTTGTTTTTATTTTATTTTATTTTAAAACTCTGACCTGGACTTCTCACTTGGTTCTGTGTTCAGAATGTGAAGGTAATTTTCTTTGACTTAACTTGGATCCTACAATTACTTTCATTTTCATGGGGCCTAACAATTTATAGCACCTCTATAGTTGTCATTTCTGACTGGTGACCTAAGAATGCTGCTTTAACTTATGCTGATTTTTTTTTTCCAAAATTCAATGGAAGATCATACAAAACAATTCTAAGATCTCATGAGTCCAATATTTATTAAGATTAATTTTAAAGTCAAGACATTTCCTTGGGGAATATAGGCAAGTACATGGAATCTAGAATCTTACATCTTGGGGTGTGACTTACTAGGTGCTATGATCATGGGTAAGCCAATTAAGCTCTCTAAGATAGTAACAGCCCTTCATCAAATTGGGGGTAGGATCAAGAGGACATCCTATGTCCACATGGCTCTAAAAATAGTATAGTATTACATAAATGTTAGCTGCTAGTGTTTTTTAACTTGTATTTCGAAGTGAATCTATAAAAGCCTCTGTCTCTGGCCAATAAAGACTATCAATAATAGGGTCTTACAGATTTGCTTCAAATCTCAAAGGTACCCAAATAAGCCCACTCTGCTCACATGTGAATGGCCTGATTATGAATCCTGAATACTGAGATCTCCAGCAAGACAGTTTATGTATACAATAACTGCTTAAATTTCTAAAATGTATTCATTTTCTATACCTGTATTAATTTGAAACAGCTTTAAGATCATGAAAACTAACAAATTTTAATTAATCTTAGGGCTCTGAAGTACAGAAAAAAAGGCAACTTCTCTGATGTTATTTGCTAAAATGAATACCTTATTTAACATGTTATAAAATGTGTTATGAATTTACACCTTTAGTTTTGCTGTTTCTGTCTTACAACACAAACAGGACAAAAATACACTTAAGAAATATTTGCTAGAAATAAAAGCAATACCAACACTGAACAAATGTAAACAACTATGGTAAGCACACCTACACAGAAATCAGCACACTCTATTTTTAATCAAAACCCCAAACCACATGGCATTTTTACGGCTTATAACTGAAGAGGACCTTTCAAACCAGTGCCCCCGACTTGAACAGTGAATCACTTCAAGACTGATAAAAGTAAGATCACAATCTAATGTAAAACCAATACCGAGCTGTTAAAAAATGTAGACAACTCTCTGAAATCAACTCCTCCTGCTAAGGCATTCACAAAAATTCCACTTGCTTTTTAAAACTTGTTGATATGGAATCCAACAGAAATGGTTATCTATTTTCTTGTTTTTATTATGTGTAAAATATTGTCCTTAAGTCACCCTGTATATATTTGTATCATTATTCTTCATCTTATATTTTAATCTCCTTGAAGCCAGGGATCACAACTTTCTTATGATTCATAATGGATCCAACCTATTCCAAGAAAGAGAAAAAAGTCTGAAGACATTAAAAAAAAACATTAGTAGCTGGGCAACTGTACTGGCAATTCTTCAACAAAGATAAAAGAAGCACTCTAAAAATATTAATGAAACAAGAAATTTCTTTATCAAAAACTCCATGGCCCAATGGTGTGATGAACACAAAGCATACAGATTTCCACGGACTGGACAGGGTACACAGAAACAAATAGTAAAACATCCTCATGCCACACAATGAAGAATTCTCTGGGTAAATTCTTTGTGGTTTTCTTAGCAAAACATTATTTAATATCTATTTACAAAAATAGGACTCCTCTTAATTCTCATTTTTTCACATGTGTTTAAATTTATGGTTACCACTGGAAATATTATTTTGCAAGTCTACATAAGCTTAAATAAAACATTTTTCAACTATTTTAAGCACAAATTTGGCACCAAAGTCAGATATATTAACATGATATTTTTATACTTACAAACACAATTAAGGTAAGACTCACCAACTAATGAAGTAGCTAATGTAGTACTCAGTACTTAGCCAGGTACTGTGCTAAGATCTTCAGAAGCGCAATCTCATTCAAGGTACAAAACAGTACAGTACCCTGCTTTACAGAGGTTATCTCCTTTATCTGTGACCTCATAACTGTCGGACCCAGATTCAAATGAATCACCTGATTGCAAAGCTGAGTTCTCACTACCAAAAAAAAAAAAAAAGAAAAAAAGCTATTTTTCATTAAATGTCAGTCAGACATCGCTCACCTGTAGTACATATGGAATTCTGATTCTTTTTCTTGGTTCCAACAACTGTAAAACATACTTTCTCATTTGGGACCTGGAATCTTAGTAGGTTGGGAAAAACTTCTGTCAGCATAGAGCCAGAAAGGGCCACAAATATAATTCGAAAGTCCTAGAGGTAGGTGCTTCCGAACCATTAACACCCCTAAGCAAATTCAGCTTAGTTGTCTCTTTTTGGGGGGAAGACACCTCTGATGTACCACCTCGTATACCTAAAAATTACTTAAATCATAGCATTAATCATATTGCACCGTCACTACCTACTTTATCCCTCTCCTCCCCCCACTGCCTTCTGCACTTTTATCTTTGAGCCCTGCATACCCATACACTTTACTTATCATACGATGACTCCAATGGCTGAAATGGGGATCTGAACTGGGTACTTCTTGGATCAAGGGATAAATTGGGCCCACTAGATTCTGAGCCTTCATTCTAGATCAGCAACTTGGCTTCAACATCAAAAAGTGAAGTCTGGAAGAGCTTCAAACCTTGTTTGAAGAGCAAACCTTGTTTGCTGAGGTACTGGGACAGTGGCTGAGAGTTTTAATCTGGGTTCTGCCATGAACTTCCTGAGTGATCATGGGCAAGGTTACCCATTTCTCTTTGCTCGGGTTTATCAATACACAGAATATATGAAGACATGTTACAGTTACAAAGTAAGAGTTTAATACATGTGAGGTATTGCTTTTCTCTAAACAGAACAAGAAGTTAACTTTTTACATCTCTGGAACTTAGTTCCTTCTATATAATAAGGGTATTTAAATACATTATCTCAAAAAGTCTGACTCCTGTCTTGCTAATCTATAATATATGCTCCAAGTCTAAGAAGACACAGACCGTTAGCATCTTAAGAATCACTTGGCATACAAAAAGAGATGAATAAGCAGAAAACTGAGCAAACATGAACATCAACTGCCAGAATGGTGTGAAATGATAACTCCTTAAAACGGCTTCACTTTCCCGAGCTATAAATCAAAACAGCACCTTTGCAAAATACTCTAAAAGAACATATGAATAGCTTATAGTGATAGGCTCTATCTAAAATGAACATTTAGAAAAATTATAAAAATGGTTTTTACATTTTGCCTTTCTAATATCCTGAAACAATTTTATTTTCCAAATGTTTTGATGAACTAACTTTAGAAAAACACGGATATTTTATAATACTGAATTAGGCAGAGTAAAAAGATAGGTGGTTGCTAGAAACAACGAGAGAGGGAAGGAGGAAGGATGAACAGGTAGAGCACAGGGGATTTTTAGGGCAGTGAAACTACTCCATATGACACTTCATTGGTGGGCAGATGCCGTATATTTGTCAAAACCCACAGAATGTATATAGCTCATCAGTGTAACAAGGTTAACACACTAATGCAAAATACCAATAACAGGAGAAAGGAAAGGAAAAGGTACATGTGCACTTTCTGTACTTTCCACTCATTTTTCTATAAACCTAAAACAGCTAAAAACATAACAAAGTGTGTTAATTAACAACAGCAACAAAATGTTGGGAATAGAGAGTGGTGATGGTTACATAACACTGGCAATATAATTAATGCCACCAAACTGTACATTTAAAAATGGTTAAAATGGCAAATTTTATGTTACACATATATATTTTACTATAATAAAAAGGGTCACAGACACTCCTTGTTTTATAAGAAAATAATTATGTGATTCTAGAAAGAAAAAAGACTGGTAATGAATCAATCCAATGTAGAAATCAATGAAAATCTTCACGGGGGACATTTTCACTAAGTAATACTCCATTGTAACAAGGTATTTAATTTTATTTTCAAGTGCTTTCATGTTAACAAAAACAGTATCTTGAGAGACGTCTCGTTTTGGCAAGATGGAAAGCCTCATAGCTCCCAGGCCGTTTTCTCTCACAACTAAAAAACCCTAGATATAACACAACAGAGAAGCATAGGAAGTTTCAAAAAGAAGGCTGGAAACCTAGGGAACTCACAACCTGAGACACAGCATGACAGCCAGTGCCATTGCTTCCCATATATGCCAGACAGGGTACTGCAGAAGACTCCATGTGGAACAACCATCAGGCAGAGACCAAGAAAAGCTCCAAGAAAACCCTGTGCCCTGCTAATGAAGGGCAAGGAAAAGAGTGAAACAGAAAACATTTTTGGCAATACTCACACTACTCCAGCGTATCATCAATGGAAAAACCTCACTCTCCTCTTCAAGCGGGCCAAGTGAGGAGTTACATTTCTACCCCCAAATCCCCACCTTACCTCACCCCTGCACACACATAAACAGACAACCCATTCACCCACAGGTAGCAAATGAGGCAGCTTGGAGGTTGATCTTCCACTCCCCACCAGGGAGAACCAGCAGGTGATCCAACTCCTCTGATGGGATACTGTCAGTGAGCAAAAGGAGGAGATCATCTTCCATTACCCTTTGCTGCTCATTCTCCTCAGCTGCCTTTCCCCCAACAGAGTAGCATCTGCAGCCTACAGCAAAAAGTTAAGCCTCCACCCCTACTCGACAGTAATAAGATTTACTAAGAAGGCAATCTGAAGCAGAGATACTCAGCACTCATGCAAAAATTAATGAGCTCGACCAAGGCAGTAGAAGTGGGAATTAGCCCCCACTCCACTATCCCCCTTTCTTTAGCATCCCTAAGGCCAAGTGGGGACCTGAATCTCCACACCTACAGAGCAATGCCAGGCAGAGGTAATCGATACTCCCAATGCCCCACACTCCTGGTGTCAGCAGGGCCCAGGGGGAGGCAGAGTACCAAACTTACTCTGCCTTAATGATGCCAAGGGAGGTAGTGTGATACAGAGCAAGATGTCACTCTACTCCCATTATCACTCCCCTAGTAGCAGCAGGCGCAGCATGAAGCTAAAATTACAACCCAAATCCCCCAAGAGAGGATGGGGGATATCCAACCTTTCCATCTACATCAAGGCAGTAGGAGTCACTGTGCTACTTTTGCTGTACTAGTCCTGGAGTATTGTTGAAGGTGGAGAGGGGCCTAGTGGGTATCTGAGCCTACACACCCAGCCCTCTATACTTCAACAGGGGTAGAGGCGGCTAGCTGATTTAAAAAAAACAATCTAGAGTCTCATAATATCCAGAACACAATAAAAAAACAAAACAGATAAATAAACAAAACACTACCATACCAAGAACCAGGAAAGCACAACATCAGTGAGAAACAACCACCACCAAATGTCAAACCCAAGATGAATGAAATGCTAGAATTGTCTAATAAGGATTTTAAAGCATCTATCACACATGCTTCCACCGGCTATTAAAAATCTTTTAAAAACAAATCAGTAAGTCTTAAAATAACCAAGCAGAAATTATAGAACTGAAAAATATAATAACCAAAATAAACTCACTAGATGGACTCAATGCTTGAGTGAAAATGATAGAAGAAATCTTCAGACCTAGATGGCTCCACAGAAGATTTCTACCAAACATGTACTACAGAATGAACACTAATTTTATACAATCGATTCCAGCAAATTGAAGAAAAGAAAAAACTTGCCAACTGATTTTATGACTAGTGTTACTCTGATACCAAAACAAAGAATAGTACAAGGAGACCAGAGCATAACAAAATGAAAACACACTACAAAAAAGGGGGAAACTACAGACCAATATCTCTCATAAATATAGATGCAAAAATTCACATTAAGATATTAGCCAGAAATACAGAAAATTATACACAATGACCAGGGGAATTAATTCCATGTAAACAAGGCTGGTTCAATACTTGTAAATATAATCCAATATATCAATGAACTACAGAAGAGAAATCATATGATCATGTAATGTGATGCAGTCAAAGAATCAGACATAATCCAACATCATTTCATGACAACAACTGTGAGCAAATTCTTTCCTCCTAAGATCGGGAACAGGGCAAAGATGTCTACTCTCACCATTCCTATTCAACACGGTACTAAAAGTTCTGGCCACTGCAATAAAACACAAAAAAATAAAGAAAAGAAATACAAACAGGAAAGGGTTAAATTAAAGTATCCCTTTTTACAGATAAGTGATTCTCTATGTAGAAAATCCCAAGAAATCTACCAAAAATCCCCTCCCAGAACTATTCAGTCAGTAGTTCAGCAAGGTCACAGAATACAAAATGACCACACAAAGGGCACCCGGGTGACTGATTCAGTTAAGTGTTCAACTCCCAATCTTGGCTCAGGTCATGATCTCTCAGTTCATGAGATCGAGCCCCACACTGGACTCTGCACTGACAGTGTGGCCTGCTTGGAATTCTCTCCCTCCCTCAACCTCTGCCCCTCCCTCATCTGTGCATGCACGCATTGGGCTCTCCCTCGCTCTCCCTTTCAAAATAAATAAACTTAAAAAAAAATGAACATACAAGAATTAAATTCCTATACACCAACAAGTAACGTGTAGAAATCAAAATTAAAATATTATTTACAATCACACAAAGAAAATGAACTACTTAAGTATAAGGTTTACAAAGCAGGTAAAGATCTATATGCTTAAAATTAGAAAATGCTGATGAAAGAAATCAAAGAATACTCAAACGAAACAGAGAAGCATACATTTTCATGGATTGTAAGACTCAACATAGTAAAGGTTCCAGTTCTCCCCATTTGATCTATAGGTTCAATGCAATTTCTATCAAACTCCCACCAATGTTATTTGTAGACATACAAACTAATTCCCAAATTTATTTAGAGAAGAAAATCCCTAGAATAAACAATATTAAAAAATAATAAAGTGGCGGGGGGGGGTGCACCTGGGTGGCTCAGTCAGCTGAGCATCCAACTCTTGATCTCGGCTCAGGTCATAATCTCATGGTTCTTTAGATGGAGCCCTGTGCTAGGCTCTGTGCTGAAAGTGCATGGCCTGTTTGGGATTCTTTCCCCCTCTCGCTCTGCCCTTCCCCCACCTGAGCACTCACTCTCTCTCTCTCTCTCTCTCTCTCTCTCTCTCTCTCAAAATAAATAAACTTAAAAAAATAAAATAAAGTGGAAAGAAATCCACCTTGCTGATCTTAAGGTCTACTATATTAATTAAAACAATATGACACTGGCAAAGAAATACACATATAGATCAATGGGAGAGAACATAAACCCAGAAGCATACACACAAAATATGCCTAAAAATTTTTTTGACAAATTTGCAAATGCAATCCAGTGGAGGAGGAGCTTTTCCAACAAATAATGCTAGAGTAATTGAGGATCCATCGGCAAAAAAACAAACAAACCTGATACAAAATCTCAAACTTATACAGAAATGAACTCAAAATAGGTAATGGACCTTAATGTAAAACGAAAACTATTAAGCATTTAAAAAAATAAATATAGGAGAAGAAACTAGAGCTAGTCAAAGAATTCATAGACTTCACACCAAAAGCATAATCCATAAAAGGAAAAACTGATAAAATGACCTCATTCAAAAATTAAATACTTTCTTGTGCAAATGACCTTATTAAGAAGATGAAAAGACAAGCTACAGCCACTGTGGAAGACAGTATGGAGGTTCCTCAAAAAATTAAAAACAGAATTACCTTATAATCCAGCAATCACACTATTGAGTATTTACCCAGTAATAATACAAAATCAGTAATACTAAGGGATATATGCATCCCTTATGTTTATTTCAGCATTATTTACAATAGCCAAATTATGGAAGCAACCAAGTGTCCACTGATAGATGAATGGATAAAGAAGATAGATGTGCAGTGTGTGTGTGTTTGTGTGTGTGTGTGTTGCAGATATAGCAAATTACTCAGCCATAAAAAAAAGAATGAAATTTTGCCATTTGCACCAACATGGATGGATTTAGGGGGTAAAATGATGAGTGAAGAAATCAATCAGAGAAAGACAAATACCATATGATTTCATTCATATGTAGAATTTAAGAAACAAAACAAATGAACAAAGAAAGGGAGAGACAAGCCAAAAATGGACTCTTAACTATGAAGAATAAACTCATGGTTCCCAGAGAGGAGATGGGTGGGGGGAGTGAGTAAAATAGGTGATGGGGATTAAGGAGCACACACTTGTCTTAATGACCACCAAGCAATGGATGGAATTGCTGAATCACTATACTGTTCATCTGAAACTAATGTAACACTATGTTAACTATACTGAAATCAAAATAAAATACAATAATTGTTTTCAAATAAAAACAAAACAAAAATTGATCATGTGATTATCACGTGACCAGCAATCCACTTTTTAGCATTTATCTAAGAGACAATGAAAACTTACAATCACATGCAATAAAATCTGTACAACAATGTTCACTGTAAGTTTATATATAACAGCCCCAAACTAGGAGCATCCCAGATGTTTTTCAACAGATGAATGATTACATTAATTTAGGTAAAGTGAAATATTCTCCACAATAAAAAGGAAGAAACTAGAAGAAACTATTGATACATGCAACAACTCAGAAAATTATGGTGAGGGAAAAAGAACAATCATAAAGGTCACATATTGTATGCTTCCATTTATATAAAATTCTTGAGTTGAAAAAATTGTAGAAATGGAAGAGATACTAACATTCGCCAGGGTAACAGGGAGGAGAGACTTGGGTGTGCCTATAAAAGGGTTACTGGAGGAAATTTACGGTAAATGAAAGGTTTTGGACTTTGATCGTATTAATGTCAATATCCTCATTGTGATATTGAACTACAGTTTTGCAAAACATTACTATTTAGACTAAATGGGTAAAGGATCTCTATTATATCTTAAAACTGCATGTGACGCTATTATTATCTCAAAATTAAAATTTCCACTATCAGTTTGAAAATAATTAACACCTGAACATGTTTCATTATCTTTTCCATCAGCTTCCACAAAGGATATTAATGAAAAAGGAAACTCAGTGTCATTTCAGGTATGGCAGTATTCTTACTATCTTTTTTCACTATGAAAATAAAAACTACAGTTAAACCATCTTTTAAGGGAAAAAGAGTTCCAAAGAGAACCAAAATCATGCCTTTGTGTAAGACGTTAAAGTTTTCCAAGGTCTTGAAAACATACGATCTTTGAAAAGCTTTATAGTAATATTTAAGTCTTAGAATTAAAGAGTATATATTTTAATTCTCATCAAGACAATTAACAGAAAAGTTAATCAAGTTGGCCAACATAGCAAAATAAGTTAGCTGCAAAGTTCGAATTAGATTCAAAGTTCACAAGCAAGTCTATTTCTTCTATTTTTTCTACCATATTAATTTCTAAGTCATAATTCAGATATTACATAGATCCATGAAATACATGTTTCAAGTTTATATTTTGTTAATAGCTAATTTTTTAAAAGTGTTTGATATAAACACTACAGAAAATATATAAGTGCATGCAAATGTGATAATCTCCAATTATACTTTGAGACTTATTACTTTTAAATACATGCCACTCAAATAGATAATAGCCATTTCTCCTTTAGTATGAGACGTTACTGATTACAAGAAATCAGATTAATGAAAGTTACCTCAGAAAAAACAGAAAGACGTAACTTTCAATATACTTACCAATTTAAAAGACATCCTACCTTCAGAAAGTTAAAACACATATACTAGAATCAAGGACATCTGGTATTTCACAAAATCCTGTAATCACGAGACTGAAAAAACTATGCTCTTCTCTACTCCAACTCAACATGAAATCCGTGTCTCCAATAGGTTAAGCCATCTGCCCAAAGACAACCAAAAATCAATGAGAGGGAGCAGGGCAAGATGGTGGAGTAGGAGGGTCCCGAGCTCATCACCTCCCGCAGACACGCCAAGGAAACAAATACAAGCAAATGCAAATCTAAAACAACATGAATACTGGAAGAACAAATCTTCTGCAGGTGAAGACATAACAAGAAAACCACATCAAGAAAGGTAGAAAGAGCAGAAATATGGTAGGAAAGTAAACCCCTACTGTGGTAACCAACAAATAATATAGATGTCACAGGCTCAGAGAAGGGAGACGATCAAGCCCCACACCAGGGACTCCCTACCTTGGGAGCAGTCACAATGAGGTGGCTTTGAGAATCAGTTGGGCTTAACTCCAAGAACTTTGAAAATTATCAAGGCTTACCTCTAGAAGAGATGGAGGGATATAGGAAATAGTCTATATTAATAAGAGCTGGCTCTTAATGGGCCAGCTCACTATATCACTTGATAAGAGGTGCAGCACAGAAGCTTTACTTTGAAAACACCTAGTTATACATAGAGATTTTATTGAGTAATTTTAGGGCATGTGCCAGAGAGACAAGGATCTACAGAAACTTTCTACAGGAATGGAAGTACTGGCAGGCACCAACTTTGTTGCCCAGCTGGCAAGAGTTCTAGGGGAGCCAGTTCTGAAGCCTTCCATCTGCCTTGCTAGCACTGCTTCCACTACACCAGTGTTCCCCTGCAGATCCACGCCACCTAACATGCCTGCCCCAGCAGGTGCCCCTCCAAAGCTGTTTCCCTGCATGACCACACCCAGTAAGCTGCCTTAGTAGGAATCAGTGTCCCTCCAGAGTGGCCACCAGTTCCATCACACCTAGTGGCCAGCCCCAGCCAGACAAGTGCCCCTCCAGGGTGATTCCTGGCCTAGGGAGAAAAAGGAGCCAGGCTGCAGCAGTTGCAGCCCCACCTCACAACCAGCACACAAGGGACAAGCCCTGCCCACAGCACTCACAGCCAATCACTGTAGACTGTTGGGTTAATGGCCGATTCTGACCAGCAGCATGCAAGTAGCAGTAATGGTCTGGCCAAAACAGGAAGAGTCACCCAGCCCATACAGGTAACATCCCTAGAGCACTTGTTCTGGTGACCAAGAAAGACTAGGCAACTGGGCACCACAGGATGCCTTCTACATAAAACCACTACTTTCAAAACCAAAAGGCACAAGTGACCATAGTCACACAGCCTGATACATAGTAACACAGAGAGTTGGACACAAGGAGAAGACAGAGGAATAAGTTCCAAATGAAAGAACGAGAAACCTCAGAAAAATAGCCAAATGAAATGCAGACAATCTACCTGATAGAGTTCAAATAAATGGTCATAAAGGTACTCAACTGACATGAGAGAACAGTGCATGAACTCAGTGAGAAGTTCAACATAAAGACAGAAAATATAGATTTTGAAAAAGAGCAAAAGAATGTAATAAATAAATGAAAAATACACTAGAGGGAATCAACAGTAGCTTAGAGGATGCAAAAGAACAGGTCAGCAATCTTGAAGACAGGGTATGGAAAGCAACCAAGGTGAACTTCCAAAAGACAAAAAGAATTTAAAACATGCAGACATGTTAAGGAACATCTATGACAACATCAAGAGTAGTAACATTCATGATATGAGTTCCAGGAAAGGAAGAGAGAGAAAGGGGCAGAAAACCTATATGAAGAATAGCGGAAAACTTCCCTGATTTGGGGAAAGAAACAGACATCCAGATCCAGGATGCAGAGAAAGCCCCAAATAAGATGAACCCAAGGTGATTCACACCAAGAAGTATAAATAATTAAAAACAGTGAAAATTAAAGAATCTTAAAAGCAGCAAGACAAAAACAAAGAGTAACATACAAGGGAAACACTAGAAGGACATCAGCTGATTTCTAGGCAGAAACTTTGCAATCCAGAGGGAGTGGCACACAGAATCTACAAAATGGTGAAAGAAAAAAACCTACGACCAAGAATACTCTACCCAGCAAGGCTACCGCTCAGAATTAAAGGATAAATAGTTTCCAAGATCAACAAAAGTGAAAGAAAAGAAGTTTATCACAACTAAATCAATCTTATAAGAAATGTTGAAAGTACCTCTTTAAGTGAACAGAAAAAAGCCATAAATAGAATTAAGAAAATTAGGAAAGGACAAAATTTTACTGGTAGAAGCAAACATGTAATAAAAGAAGACTATTAATCACTTATAAAGCTAATATGAAGATTTTAAAAAAAGTAGTAAAATCAATTCATACAGTAATTATGAAAATAACAAAATAAAAATATGTGAAATATGACATCACATGCATAAAATGTGGAAGGGGGAATAATGATGTACCACTTTACAAATATGTTTGAAGTTCAGCAAACATCAACTTAATATAAACTTCTGTGTACACAGGATGATATATTATGAACCTCATGGTAACCCCAAACCAAAAACCTACAATACATACACAGAAAATAAAGAGAAAGGAATCCAAAAATTACATGAAATAAAGTCATCAAATCACAAGGGAGGAGAACAAAAGAAGAGACAACTTAGTTTTGTTGTACAAAAACAACCAAAAAGCAATTAACAAAGTGACAATAAGTACACACTTACCAATAATTATTTCAAATATAAATAAAATAAATACTCCAACCAAAGGACACAGAGTGATTAGATGGATGAAAACACAAGGTCTATCTATATACTGCCAACAAAGACTCACTTCAGACCTAAAGACACATACAGAACAAAAGTAAATAGATGAAGAACCATATTTGATAGATATGGAAACCAAAAAAAAGTTGCACTAACAATATTTATAAAAGACAAAATAGGCTTTAAAAAAACAAGGTAAAAAGAATCAAAGTAGGACATAACATAATGATAAAGGGATCAATTTAGCAAAGAGACATAATACTTGTAAATACCTATGTACCCTACAGAGAAGCACATAAATATATAAAGCAAATGTTAACACACATAAAGACAGAAATTGACAATGATACAGTAAGAGTAGTGAACTTTACATCAACAGATAGATCTACACAGAAAAGCAATAAGTAAAAAGTGGCTTTAAACAACACATTAGACCAGAAGAAATTACCACAGATGTTCAAACCTTTCCATCCCAAATCAGTAGAATACACATTCTTTCCAACTGCATATAAAACATTTTCTAGGATAAATCACATTAGACCACAAAACAAGTCTCAATGAATTTAAAAAGACTGAAATCATATCAAGTATCTTTTCTGATTTACAGAAATCAATTACAAGAGAAGTACTGGGGGAAAAAAATCAGAAACGTGGAGACTAATCAACATGGTACTAAAAAACCAATGGGATCGTGAAAATAATGAAAGAGAAAATCAAAAAATACCCAGAGACATATGAAAATGAAAATACAATGGTTCAAAACCCTTGGGACACAACAAAAGCAGATCTAAGATAGAAGTTTACAGTAATACAGGTCCACCTCAAGAAAAAACAAACAAAACAAAAATCTCAAGCAAACAGCCAAATTTTATACTGAAAAGAACTAGAACTAGAAGAACAAAGAAAGCTTAAAGTTAGTAGAGGAAAGAAATAATAAAGATCAGAGTACAAGCAAATTAAACACAGATTTAAAAATAAAATAGATCAATGAAACTAAGACCTCGTTCTTTGAAAGGATAAACAACACTGATAAACCTTTAACGAGACTCATCAAGGAAAACAGAGAGAGGACTCAAATAAAATCAGAAATGAATATGTAAAAATTACAACTGACACCATGAAAATTCAAAGGATTATGAGATTACTACAAAAGATTATATGCCAACAAATTGGAAAACCCAGAAGAAACGGATTAATTACTATAAGCGTACATTCTTCCAAGAATGAATGAGGAAAAAATAGAAAATCTGAACAGACCAATTAATATTAAAAAATTGAATCAGAGGGGCGCCTGGGTGGCTCGGTCGGTTACGCATCCGACTTCAGCTCAGGTCATGATCTCGTGGTCCATGAGTTTGAGCCCCGTGTCGGGCTCTATGCTGACAATTCAGAGCCTGGAGCCTGTTTCAGATTCTGTGTCTCCCTCTCTCTCTGCCCCTCCCCTGTTCATGCTCTGTCTCTCTCTGTCTCAAAAATAAATAAAAGTTAAAAAAAATTTTTTTAAAAGCTGAATCAGAAATCAAACACTCCCAACAAACAAAACTCCAAGACCAGACAGCTTCACAGGTAAATTCTACAAAAAAATTAAAAATAAAGCTAATACCTATTCTTCTCAAACTATTCCAAAAAGTTGGAGAGGAATAAATGCTTCCAAATTCATTCTATGAGGCCAGAATTATCCTGATACCAAAACTTGACACAGACATTTCAAAAAAGAAAATGGCAAATATCCCTAATCAACACAAATGCAAAAATCCTCAACAAAATGTCAGCAAACCAAATTCAAAACTACATTAAAAGGATCGTTCACCACAAACAAGTGAGACTGATTTAAGGGACACAAGGATTGTTCAATGTGATATATCACATTAACAAAATGAAGCATAAAATCATATGATCATCTCAAGATATGCAGAAAAAGCATCTGACAAAATTCAACACCCATTCATTATAAAAACTATCAACAAATGGTATAAAGGAAGTATACCTCAACATAATAAAGGCCATATGTGATAAACTCATAGGTAACATCGTACTCAAGCAAAAAGCTGAAATTTTTTTCTCTATGATAAAGAACAAGAAAAGGATATCCACTCTTGCCACATTTATTCAACACAGCATTGAAAGTCCCAGCCAGAGCAAGCAGTCAAGAAAAACGTATCCAAATTGGTGAGGGAGAAGTAAAACTATCACTATTTACAGATGGCATAATATCATATGTACAAAACCCAAAAACTCTACCTAAAACCTATCGAGAACTGGGGCACCTGGGTGGCTCAGTTGGTCGGGCATCCACTTTGGCTCAGGTCATGATCTCATGGTTTGTGGGTTTGAGCCCTGCATCAGGCTCTATGCTGACAGCTCAGAGCCTGGACCCTGCTTCAGAGTCTGTGTCTCCCTCTCTCTCTGCCCTCCCCCATTCATGCTCTGTCTCTCTCTGTCTCTCAAAAATGAATAAATGTTAAAGAAAAATTTTTAATTAAAAAAATAAAACTATTAAGAATTAATAAATGAAATCAGTAAAATTGCAGGATACAAAATCTGTAAGCATAAATCTGTTGTGGTTCTATGTACTAATAACAAACTATCAGAAAAAAATTAAAGAAACAAGCCTATTTCCAAATGCATCAAAATAAATTAATTAATTAAATGCCTAGGAATACATTTAAACAAGGAATAAAAAAGGCCTGTACTCTGAAAACTGTAAGACACTGATGAAAAAAACTGAAGGCAACACAAATAAATGGAAAGATGCTCCAAGCTTTTGAAATGGGAGAACAAATATTGTTAACATGTCCACACTATGAAAAGCAACCTACAGATTCAATATGATCCCTATGAAAATGCAAGTAGTATTTTTCACAAAACTAGAATAATCCTCAAATTTGTATGGAACCACAAAAGCTCCTGAATAGCCAAAGCAATCTTGAGAAATAAGAACAAATTGCAAGTATCACAAGCCTAGATTGCACATTATAGTAAAAGCTATAGTAATCAAAACAGTATGGTAATGGCAAAAAAAAAAAAAAAAAAAAAAAAAAGGACACCTAGATCAATAGAACAGAAGAGAATCCAGAAATAAGCCCTCACCTACATGGTCAAATCAATCTACAACAGAGGAGGGAAGAATATACAATGGGAAAAAGACAGAGTCTCTTTCGTAAATGGTACTGGGAACACTGGGTAGCTACATGTGAAAAAAATGAAACTGGACGATTTTCTTATACCATACACAATAATAAATTCCGATTAAAATCCTAAATGTAAAACCTGAAACCATAAAACTCCTAAAAGAAATCACAGGCAGTAAACTCTTGGACATCAGTCTTAGCAATATTTTTCTAGAATATTGAGCTTGGCTGCTCAAGCAAGGGCAACAAAAGCAAGAATAAACAACTGGAAATATATCAAATTAAAAAGCTTTGCATAGAGATGAAAACCATCAACAAAGTGAAAGGGCAACCTAAAGAACTGGAAAAGATATTTGAAAATAATATGTCCAATAAAGGATTAATTTCCAAAATATATAAAGAACTCCTGTAACTCAACAGCAAATGGGAAAACCTGAAGAGACATTTGACCAAAAAAGGCATAAAGACGGCCAATAAATGAAAAGACACTCAACGTCACTAACCATTAGGGAAATGCAAACCAAAACCACAATGAGGTATCACCTCATTCTAGTCAGTGGCTAAAATCAAAATGGCAAGAAATAACTGGTGTGGGTGAGGATGTGGAGAAAAGGGAACCCTCATGAACTGTTGGTGGGAATGTAAATTGGTGCAACCACAGTAGAAAACAGTATGGAGATTTCTCAGAAAATTAAACATAGAAATATATAATCCAATAATTCCACTACTAGGTATTTACCCCAAAAAACCCGAAAGCACTAATTCAAAAAACTATATGCACCCCTATGTTTATTGCAGCATTGTTTACAATAGCCAAGATATGGCAGCAACCCAAGTGTCAGTCGATAAATGAATGGATAAAGAAGATGTGGTATGTATACATAAAATGGAATATTACTCAAGTATAATAAAAGATGAGATCTGCCATCCACAGCAACATGAACGGACCCAGAGGGCATCGTGCTAAGTGAAATAAATTAGAGAAAGACAAATACTGTATGTTTTCACTTATATGTGGAATATAAAACAAAACAAATGACTTTTTTAAATACAGAGAACAATATGGTGGTCACCAAAGGGAAGGTGAGAAGGGGATGGGTGAAGTATATAAAAAGGATTAAGAGATACAAGCTTCCAGTTATAAGATAAATGTCACTGAGATGAAAAGTATACCTTGGGGATATAGTCAATAATATTTCAATAGCATTGTATGGTGACAGATGGTGGCTATTCTTAGTGTGGTGTGAACACGGAGTATGGTACAGAATTGTCAAATCGATATATTGTACACCTGAAACTAATATATTATATCAACTATAATTCAATAACAAAATTCTTTTAAAGATGTGTTATATATACAGAATGAAGTATTACCCAGCAATATAAAAGAAAGCTATTCTGTCATTCACAACAACATGGACAGACCTAAAGGGTATTATGCTAAGTGAAATAAGTCAGGGAAAGACAAATACCATATGATTTCACTCATACATGGAATTTAAAAAACAAAACAAGCAAAAAGAGACTCAAAAATATAGACAGCAAATTCGTGGCTACCAGAGGGGAGGGGGAGGGGGGTGGAAAAACTAGATGAAGGGAACTGATTCTGAGGTACAAATTTCCAGTTATAAAATCAATACTATATTGATTTTATACTGTAATCACTTTGTATGGTGACAGAAAGTAGCTATACTTACTGTGGTAAGCATTTTATAATGTATATAATTTTCAATTCACTATAGCGTACACCTGAAACTAATATTATATGTCAACTATACTTCAAGTTAAAATAAAACAAAGAGGAAAAAATTAAAAATTATACCCCAAGGGTCTTGGATCCCAGAGTCTAATGGAAAATTTTTGTATGAAACAAATACTTTTGAGAGAACACACGATCTTAAAGTACTTCTAGAATGTATCTGTAGTGACTAAGTTATATTAAATGCCCTAAGATATTTTCTCTTGTGAGTTCTTTTAACAGACTGCATAGGTCCACACTTCAGTCCAGGCTTGAAGTTTGTTTTTCTGTTTTAGTTTTATTTTAACTGTCTTCAACTAGAAGAGTTTTACCCCCACGTTTATTGAAATATAACTGACATATACCATTGGGTAAGTGTAAGTTGTATAAATGTGATTAGATACACTTACATACTGCAAAACTGTTACCACCATTTCATCAACTAAAACCTCCATTTCATACAATTATCACTTTTTTTTTGTGGTGAGAACACTTAACATTTACTCTCATAGCAACTTCCAAATATATAATACAATACTATTAACTATAATCACCACACTATATATATTGCCAGAACTAATTCGTCTTATAACTGAAATATTACACTGTTTCTTTCTTAATCTTTTTAAAGTTTATTTATTTATTTTTGAGGGAGAAAGACAGAAAGAGAGGCAGGCAGAGAGAGAATCCCAAGCAGGCTCTGCACTGTTAGAGCAGAGCCCGATGCAGAACTTGAACTCATGAACTGTGAGATCATGACCTGAGCTGAAATCAAGAGTCAGACACTTAACCGACTGTGCCACCCAGGCTCCCCAGAAATGTCACACTGTTTCCAATGCTTCCACCCATTTCCCCCTCACCTCCAGCCCCTGAAAACCACTAGTCTCTGTTTCAATTAGTTTAGCTGTTTTAATATATACATATATTATTTTTTAATGTTTATTTTTGAGAGAGACACAGAGTGCGAGTGGGGGAGGGGCAGAGAGAGAGGGAGACATGGAATCTGAGCTGTCCGCATAGAGCCCGATGTGGGGCTCGAACCCACAGACCTGAGATTATGACCTGAGCCGAAGTCAGACACTTAACCGAGTGAGTCACCCAGATGCCCCAGCGTAGCTGTTTTAGATTCCACACGTAAGTGATATATTGTATTTATCTTTATCTGTCTGACTCACTTCACATAGCATACTGCCCTCAACGTCAATTCATTTGTCAAAACAGGATTAACTTTTTCTCATGGCTGAATACTACTCCATTGCAGTAAAAGGATATTTATATATATGTATGTATGTAATACACACATATTACATATATATACATATAGGTATACAATATATATTTATTACATCTTTATCCATTCACCTATTGACATTTACACTTTTACAGTATCCTGGCTATTGTGAATTAACATTGTAATGAACATGAAAGTGCAGACTATTTCTTCAAAATCCTGTTTTCATTTCCTTTGGATATATGCCCAGAAGTGAAACTGCTGGATCATATGGTGGTCTTATTTTTAATTTTTTGAGGAACCTCCACAGTTTTTCACTGTGGCTACACCATTCACATTTCCACCAAAGTGCACTAGGGTTCTCTTTTCTCTAAAACCTTGCCAACACTGGTTATCTCTTGTTGTTCTCATGATAACCATTCTAACAGGTTTAAGGCGATAACTCACTGTGGTTTCGATTTGAATTTCACTGATGATCAGTGATGCTAAGCATCTTTTTATGTACATACTGGCCACATATTGTCTTCTCTGAAAAGATGTCTATTCATCTCCTCTGCCTATTTTTAAATGAAATTTCTTTTATGTTCTTGAGCTGTAGAAGTTCTTTATGTATTTTGGATACTAACTCATCATCAAATATGTCATTACCAAATATTTCCTCCCATTCCACAGGTTGCCTTTTCATTTTGTTTCTTTTCATGTGCATGGGCGTTTTAGTCTGATGCAGTCCCATTTGCATAGTTTGCTTTTGTTACCTTTAATTTCGGTGTCAAATCTAAAAAATCATCACCAAGAATGATGTAAAGGAGCTTACCACCTACGTTTTCTTCTAGTTTTATGGTTTCAAATCTCATGTTCTTTAATCCATTTTGAGGTTTTTAATTTTTTTTAATGTTTATTTAATTTTGAGACAGAGAGAGACAGAGCATGAGTGGAGGAGGAGGGGTAGAGAGAGAGGGAGACAAAGAATCCAAAGCAGGCTCCAGGCTCTGAGCTGTCAGCACAGAGCCTGATGTAGGGCTCAAACTCACGAGCTGTGAGATCATGACCTGAGCTGAAGTCGGACGCTTAACCAACTGAGGCACTCAGGGGCCCCACATTTTGAGTTGATTTTAATGTACAGTGTAAGATAAGCATCCAGTTTCATTCATTTGCATGTGATTATCCAGTTTTCCCAATCCCATTTATTGAAGAGGCTAACATTACTCCGTTGCATATTCTTGGCCCCCTTCCCGTAAGTTTGCGTCTATCCTGTTCCATTAATCTATGTGTCTGTTTTTTAGGCCAACACCATCCACTGTTTTGATTACCATACTTCTATAATAGTCTGAATTCAGGAAATGTTATGTCTCCAACTTTGTTCTTCCTTCTCAAGACAGCTTTGGCTACTGAGGCTGTTTTGTGGTTCCATCCAGATTTTGGAATTTGGGGGGGGATCCTATTTCTGTAAAGACGGTTACTGGAAATTTGATGGGGATTGTATTGAGTCTGTAGATGGCTTTGGATGCTAGAAAAATTTTCAAATCAGTTCTTCCAAATCAGTGAGAACAGAGTATCTTTCCATTTATTTGTATCTTCTACAATCTGCTTTCATCAAATATCTTATAGTTTTCAGTGTGCAGTTCAGCTACTAGAGAGGAAGTAACCTCCCAGGTTAACTCTGTTCCTAGGTAGTTTATTCTCTGCGATGCTCTTCTAAATGGGACGGTCTTCTTAATTTCTTTTGCTGTTTGTTGTTAGTGTACAGACTGCAACTGATTTTTTACATTATTTCGTATCCTCCAACTCTAGTGAACTCAGCGATGTTTCAAATTTTCAGGAGGAGTCTTTAGGGTTTTATACATATCATATTGTATTGTATCGTACAAAAACAAAGACAATTTTACTACTTCTCTTCTGATTGGGAAGCCTTTTGTTTCTTTTTCTTGCCTAACCGCTCTGGCTAGGAATTCCAGTATTGTGTATAAAACTAGCAAGAGCAAGCATCCTTATCTTCTAATCTTATAGAATAAGCATTCACCATTGAATATGAGGTTAGCTGTGGGCTTGTCATATGTGGAAATCAGTATATTGGGATATGTTTCCTCTATACAGAGTTTGTTGGAGTCTTCATCATGCAATGACATAGAATTATGTCAAGAAAACTTTCTGCGTCTGACATGAATGTATGTTTCATTTAAAGTGATGTATTAAATTGACTGATTTGCAGATGTTGAACCACCCTTGCATCCCTGAAATTAATCCCACTTGATCATAGTATAGGATTCTTTTAATGTTGAATTCCATTTGCTAGTATCTTGTTGTGTTTAAAGTATTTGTTAGATCTGGATTTACTACTGTCATTTTCTTAATTATTTTCTGGTTGTTTTGTAGTTCTTTCATTCCTGTCTTCCTCTCTTCCTTTGCAATTTTAGGACCCCTGCAGTGGTATGCATGGATCTACTTCTCTTTATCTTTTCTGAACCTACTGTAGGTTTCTGCTTGTAGTTACCACAAGGTTTGCATAAAACACAGTTCTAAGAGTATCATTTTAAGCTGGTAACAACTTAATTTCAGATGCATACAAAACCTCTACATTTTTATATCCTCCCTACCACAATTTATGTTTTGATGTCACAATTTACATCTTTTTACTTTGTGTGTTCGTTAATAAATTATTATAGTTATAGTTATTTTTAATACGGTCTTATCACCACCATTATATTAGAATAGTCTGAATTAAACTCTACATTTACCTCTACCAGAAAGTTTTACAGTTTCATAAATTCCTATTACTAATTAGCATTCTTTCATTTCAGACTGAAGATCTCCCTTCCAACATTTCTTGTAAGATCAGTTTAGTAATGATAGACTTCTTTGGCTTTTGCTAGTCTGGAAAACTCTACTTCTCCTTCAGCAGTAAAGGACAATTCTGCTGGGGAGATTATTCTTGGTTGCCAGTTTTTTCTTCTAGCACTTTGAATACATTTCACCACTTTCTTTGGGGCTGCAAACTTTCTACTGAAAAAATCTACTCATAGTCTTACCAGGGCTCCCTTATACATAACAAGTTTTGGGGGTTTTTTTGTTTTTTTGTTTTTGTTTTGGTCTTTTTTTTTTTTTTTTTTGGTTTTGGTTTTTGTTTTCCCTCTTGCTGCTTTTAAGATTCTCTCATCTTTAACTTTCGACAAGTTAATTATGTGTGTCAGGATGAGCCTCTTTATATTTACCTTTTTTGGTATTCCTTATGATTTTGGATCTAGATTTCTATTATTTTTACTTTGAGCAGGCTAGGTTTTCAGCCATTATTTCTTAGAATACCCCTCTACCCCTTTCTTTCACTGTTCTTCTTCTGGGATCCTACAATGTATATATTGCTGTTTCAGAGGATTCCGTAAGTCTCTGAAACCAATTTTATTGTTTTCAAATCTTTTTTACCTTCTTGCTCCTCTGATTGGATGAATTCCACTGCGTTGTCTTAAACTTTACCTCAGTACTGAACCTAGCTATATAACCACAAGATTGGGTGTATGTGTGGGGGGAGCAGGTACAGGGTGAGCGTTTCTGAGCCTGTTAAGAATTCATTTGTTGCTACAGTTCTTTGGGACCCCTGAATACACGCCACATTGGATATCAGATCCAGGCAATCTAGAGGCACATACTCTGGCATCACTGGCAATAGCTTGAGTGCCAAATGGGTCTATAAGATCCTTCTAGAAAGATACCAGTGACTTGGAACAGGCTACAGAGCAAGGGCAGGGGAGGTATCTGCTGGCCACCTTGTTCCCTGTGGATGATCACAGCCAGCCTTCGGATGAGTGCCATTTCAACATGCATATTTTCTCATTCATCCCAAGTACAAGGGTTACATAGCTAGTTTTTCTAGATTTCTTTCAGAGGTAATTGCTCTGTGTGTAGCTGTATATTCAGTGTGTCTGTGGGAGGGAAGTATTTCAGTAGGCTCCTGTGTCGCCATTTTTTGTAGCCACTGTACAGACTTTTCTTTTCAAATGAAAGATTTAAATCTGTAGTCACAGCAGTTTCAGAAATAGGGAATCACCAAGTTCTAAAACAGAATGAGCCTAAAATGGTAGGCTATTTAAAATAAATATTCACACATACATCAAGGCAAAAATGTAAACATATTTGCTCATCGCAAAATCTACCTTCTCAATGATAACTTGGTCTAAGTCAGGACCCAGCAAGGCAATGGGAGAGGCCATTACAATGGTCCAGCATTCATCTCTCAGCTGCTGGAGGATGACACTTTTGGAAAAACTCCTCAGGATTCTAATGCCAACTTCACCACCTCCCAAGGTGAGTCTTTCATTTAATACGACATATAGCTTTTACTTATAAACAGAGAGCAATTCGCATATGAACAAAGAAAAAAACATCCTCTGTAAGACTACACTATTGTTGTCAATTAAATACACTTTGAAAGAAAAGCATAAAAAGAGTAATTAAAACTTTTCTAAAAAAGCTGAATCAACTGATTTCTTTTAGCAAGCCTCCTACATATAACAAATGCAAAGGTAACTTGACATGGAACATAAAAATAAAAGGAGCAGAAAAGATCAGGTTAGAAAGTATGTACATCTGCCCATTTATTTTATAATCAATAAAAATTATGGTCCAGAAGTTATGACTTCAAAGTCACCAACCAATTATAAAAAAGCTAGAAAGAAATTCCCAGATCTACTGTTAAGGATTTCTGTTCTTTAAGCTACATCAAGCTTTGTCCCCCTGGTAAAAAGTAAGAAAATATAACATCTACATAAACCCCATTTCCTACTATTTACAGAAATATTTTGCAAAGAGGAGTATAACTGAACATATACTTTTTTAGATAATTTGCATCGGATAACAGAAAAGCTACACTGTCATGTGACTTCCTATCAAAAAGGCAAGAGTAACTTCTAGACTGAAGAAAAGCACATATATGTTATTCAAATATGAAACTCTTACAAAAGTAAGAGAAGGAAGGGCATCAATGTGTTTTGAGATCCTATCATGTGCCAGTCATGAAACTCAGTAGTTGAAAAGTATCACCTTCTTTGTATTAACATAAAAAGCCTGTAATGAAAATGTTAAATAAATTTGGTTCCAATCTGGTTCCATCATTAACTAGTTCTGTGACCTTGCACAAAGCATTTAACTGCTTCATGTAATAATGTCCTCACTTATATAATGAAATGTAATACTATCATACCTCACAGGATTATTATAAAAATTAAATGGATGAATATAAAGTATTTAGGATACACCTTCATACATGGAAATATTTAATAACTGTCAATAAAATGACGATTCTTACCTATTTTCTTCAATTTATAGATGAGGAAACCAAGGGTCAAGAAAAGCAACTTGTCCACAGTCATACAAAGCATAAACAACAAGATGTAAAACCAAATATATCTGACACCAAAGTCCTTGTTCTATCCACGAAGTAACCACCCAGGAAACACTTGTGACATTCTAAACCAAAAGACCGAAAAAAAGCAAGCTTTCTAAAAGGGTTTCTTAAATAAATATTGTGTGTGAGTGTGAGTATTTAAACATGTACTAACCAAAAATGTAGTTTTACTGTGCTGTAATTCTTTGAGTATTTGATATTCAATGTATGATTACGTCATTTTTATGTTTATATATTTCTGAGAGAGAGAGAGAGAGAGAGAAAGAGACAGAGACAGAGACAGAGACAGAACACGAGTGGGGGAGGAGCAGAGAGAGAGGGAGACACAGAATCGGAAGCAGGCTCCAGGCTCTGAGCTGTCAGCACAGAGCCCGGCATGGGGCTCGAACTCCAGATCCATGAGATCATGACCTGAGTCGAAATCGGATGCTTAAGCGACTGAGCCACCCAGGTGCCCCTAGGCTTTATTAACCAGAATACTTAATGTCTTTATCTTACCAGATAATGGGTCCATAAGACACAAAATATGTACACAATATGTAAGGTTGGATACTGGATGCCAAAGAGAACAGTTAGATGAGTATAGATAAGATACACCACAGCAGCTTCCAATAAATTAGAGCAAAATACATGCAAATATAATCACAATAAAATATGGCTTAGTACCATAACATTAACATATTCACTTAGTGAACAGGGAAGAACAAAAGACTTCATATGACATGGAGGCAAACAAAGGAACTACATCACATATTTTAGAGACAAGCAAACATCAGCCTAAGAAGCTTTACGATTTATCAAAACTCCTAAGTTCAATGAATGAAGAATTATTTATGAGCTAGACAATCGTCTAGGGCCTTAGCAACAAAACAAAGAACAAAGCAGTGGCCCTGTACTCTTAGCTTACATTCTAACGAAGAAAACAAACAAAACATAGTGGAAAACAAATAAATGTATAATTATAGGCAAGAATAAGGGCAATGAAGTAAAACACAACAGAGTAAAGATGAGAATAAAGGGAGGGGTATTACTTTCAATAAGGTGATAGCAAGGGTAGTAATCTCAGAATGGTTAATAATTAGAGATACCTGAGTAAAAGAAGGCAAATGTTGGAAGCCGTGGGATAGGAAGAAAACTCCAGAAGGAATCAGCAAGTGCAAAGGCCCTTTAAAGAAGTATGCTAGACGTATTTGAAGATCTAAAATCTAACTCTCTTCCATTCTGGTTCAGACATCTTTTCACTGTAGCATACTATATATTTCAGTGCTTACCACCATTAAACCATGTTATTCATTCTTTTAAATTATTTTTTAATGCTTATTTATTTTTGAGAGACAGAGACAGAGCACAAGTGGGGAAGGGGCGGAGGGAGGAAGACAAAGAATCTGAAGCAAGCTCCAGGCTCTGAGCTGTCAGCACAGAGCCCGACGTGGGGCTCAAACCCACAAACTGTGAGATCATGACCTGAGCCAAAGTCGGATGCTCAACCAACTGAGCCACCCAGGCACCCCAACCATGTTACTCATTCTTATAAGTATTTTGAATTTACCTCACAGCAGTCTTTTTATTCTGGTATATGGGTGGAAAATTGTTCACTTTATATGAAACCCTCTTTAAGGGAGCTAATATTATTGGCACTTTTTTAGAACATTAAAAAAATAAATGTCAGGGATCATCTTATTTCCCAAACAAATAAAATTATGTTAGCCAAAAGCAAATTTTGTGTGTTAAATACACAGGATGGAAAATAAAATCCTCTAGATAATTACTGTATCACTGAAAGCTCATACACAGTAATTCTAATACCCATTCTCTGCTATAAAATAGTTTGAAATAAAGTTTTCCCCAATTCTTTTCTTTAATTTTAAGAAAAAACAATTTTAAAAAGCTGATCAGTTACAAACCATCTTTAACTGTCTCCTATAATTTTAAAATAATGAAGCACATAATGTATATACTGAAAAACTTTATGCAGCAAAAACAAAATATTCAAAGAAAGAGGGTAAGTGTATAAGGCAATGCAAAGAATACTAAGTAGAAATATCTGCAAGTTTCAAAAGCATAAAACATTTTAAGAAATAATTATAAGACAAAGATATTCCTTTTATTCCTTGCCATTTCATAAATCAGAACTTGGCATTAAAGGTTCAGGGTCTTAAATCAGAAACACAACCTCTGAAATATTAATCTCTAAAATCAAAAATATATTTTTATG
This sequence comes from Acinonyx jubatus, assembly GCF_027475565.1. NCBI lineage: Eukaryota > Metazoa > Chordata > Mammalia > Carnivora > Felidae > Acinonyx > Acinonyx jubatus. The sequence continues at coordinate 107,200,298 of NC_069385.1, read as the reverse complement.
TGAATATATTCGAGGTTCATTTCAGTTCAACTAATCCAAGTTTCCAAGGAAACATGGTTCCCTTTTAAAGCAAGCCTCAAAAACGTTCATATGCCAATTCAACTCATTTGGTCATATCTCTAGACAAAACCGTAAGATGGGGTTTGAATACGAGAACTGCAGTGGCTATTTATCAGAAAAGGTAAACTAAGATTTCTGCATCAATCCCCCAGGCTAAGAGACCACCCAAAGACATTTTCACTGGTCAAATCTTATAAAAATCAAAGAGGAAGTCCTCACCACCAAAGAAAACAATACTCTTTCCAGAAGAATTTATTTGTAAGACAAATCAAAACCCTTAAGTTTGAGACCCCTTTTATACACAAGAGCAAAATGGTTTTATTTTGATTGGGAAGCCATTAAGTAGTAACCCTGTTCCTTGACGTCACAGCTCTATGTAACACAATTGGCCACTTTTAATAAGTAGAAAATTGGAAACATATTTAAAAAGTTATGACATAAAAAACCCTTTATATTCATAGTGAAAATTAAACGTTTTAACTTTTTATCTTCCCTTTGGCAGTATGCCAAGGGAATTTCCCAGGGCATGCAGCTTTAGGGCATCATTTTCTTCACTACTGTTCTACGCCATGGCATTGTAAAACTTGTAATACATGTTCCAAAACAAAAGGTTCCATCATCAAAGATTTGGGGGACCACTTCACTAAACAAATAAGTTTCCTTACTATAAAAACGTGTTTTTAAAGCTTTAATATGCATTGCAAATCTCCAAGTGGTGAGAAAAAAAAGTATGAGATATTTCCAAAACACTGTGACTGTCTGAGAAATAAAAATTTAGAGCCTAATAATCTATATACATCTTGAAATATGTTCAAATTCCATGGAATATAGTTTGAGAAATACTATTGGAAGTGCAAACTAAGATGGATAAGGAATTCTATCTAATCAGCCCACAGAAATCAGTGGGTTCAATGCAAAGCAAGACACAACAAAAGCCCTGTACTTTCAAACCTGACATTATAAACTTTTATGAACATTTTTACATATTTAAACTCCCTAAACAGGCCAATTCTTTGTGCTGAAAACTTGGTGAAAAAAATACTCCACTTTTTAACTAGGTAGCAGGAGGCTTTGTGAGTCATTCTCAGTAAATTAGGAGTATATACAGGTTAGGTCAAAATGAAAACAGAGATTTGAAAACTTTGTATAGTCTATGAAGGAAGATTTTTTAAATGAATGTTTTAAGGCAGTGAAGAAACAGATCACACAATGGATAAAAACCTTTGCAAAACACGTATCTGATGAAGGACTGCTAAACAAAATATACAAAAAACTCCTAAAATAAGTTTTCAACAGTAAGAAAAACAAGCAAGTCAATTAAAAAAAAAAAAATGGGCAACACAATCGGAACAGACACTTCACCAAAGACATTCAGCTGGCAAATAAACATACGAAAAGATGCTCTACATCATATCTCAACAAGGAAATGCAAATTAAAACAAGACACCACTACACACCCATTAGAATGGCCAAAATTCAAATTATCTGCCAACACCAAATACTGGTGAGGCTGTAGACCAATAGGAATTCTCAATCATTGCTGGTGGGGATGCCAAATGATACGGTGACTTCGGAAAACAGTTTGACACTTTTCTCACAAAACAAAATATACTCTTACCATATGATCTAGCAATCACATTGCTTGTTATTTAACCAATGGGCTGAATGCTTATATACACATAAAAACCTGCACACAAAGGTTTAGATAAGCTTTTTTCATAACTGCCAAAACTTAAAAACAACCAAGGTGCTCTTCAATCATAAGTGATTACACAAACTGTGGTACTGCCAGAAAATAGAATGTGATTCAACAATAAAAACACGTGAGCTACCAAGCCATAAAAAGACATGGAAGAACCTTTGACGCCTAGTATTAAGTGAAAAAAGCCAAAGTGAAACGACTACATACTGTCCAATTCCAACTATATGACATTTTGGAAAACGGTAAAACTATTGAAAACAGTAAAAAGGTCAGTGATTGCCACAGGTTCAGGGGGACAGAAGGTAAGAAAGAACAAGAGGAGCACAGATTTTTAGGGCAGTGAACCTACTCTGTAAGGTGCCAATATGGTAGATACGTGTCATTATACAACTATCCACACCCATACAGTTTACACCACCAACAGTGAAGCCCTCATGTACATGAAGAACTTTAGTTAATAATAATGTATCAGTATCACATCATCAATTGTAAATGAAACAGGAAGATGGAGCAGAATTAAATTTAAAAATTAGGCATTTCAAGAGGAAAAAAGTTTTCTACATTCAAATTGTATGAATTCTTTTTATACGGTGAGACCAATTTTAAAATATTTATGTCATCTATTCTAGAAGAAAAGAAGAGAATATTATCTCAGGATTTCCAGTGTCCCTGGCTGAAAACAATTCAGGTCATTAAAGTAAAATATATTACTATACTTAGTGTATTAATTTATGTCATCCAATTTTACACCTGTAACATGTCTTTGACATATTTTACTGCAGTTACCTCATATTCATTTATTTTATTGAGTAAACTGATGTCAGTGGGACTGCTATGTTCAAGAGGGTGACCTTAATTCGCAGAAAAGCTACGACACAGAAGTTCCTTATCTCCTACTCTAGTACTCCCAGTCTCTCCATACCTTCAAATTTCTTAGTAATTGACATTCCCAAGATATTTCTAATAACATTTGCAGGCAGTCATTTGAACTCTCAACCAATTTAAATTCTATCAGTCTTCTGATGAAAGGAGAAGTCAAGATTCTGACTCTGGCATTATATAGATCCTGGTTCTGATAGGAAATTTGTGGGAGGAAAATCAGGGTTTAGAACAAATCAATAGAAAATAAAATAATAAAATAAAAACCACCTCCCACTTATATAACTTATATAACTATTAAAACAAAACTGAAAAGCAAAAAATCTGGCTAAATATAAGAATTATGTGCTTTGAAATGACAATGGAGAGTTGAGAATCTATTAATTTGGTTAAAGAATAATTTAAGTGTATTTGAGATTTGACTATTTTTTAAGAGGGGTATATTTAACCATATCTCAAGTAAGTCAGTCTAACAATAGTGAATAATTAGGTAAGTTTTTTAGTTTCCTACTTATATAGTTTATTAATGAACTTAAACTCTTCAAGTAAGTGTTCTTAATCTTTGGTCTCGGGAAAGAAATATTTTGCACATTTTACAAGCTTTTATCACACAAAAGAGCAAAACTCATTCAATAATTTGTGACTTAATAGTTCTACTAAAAGCAAAATGGTGAACACTAAAAATGAAAGGCATAATTAGCTTAACAAGTTGTTATGACCCACCAATCACATAAATTAGATCTCTACTGCAGAAATGTTAGTGACAACATATGCGGTAAGTCAGAAATATAAAATTCCATAAGGCTTGAGATTTAAAAGAAATCTTCAGACTTTTAGTATCCTGGAATATAGGCAGATACAAGCAATGTAAACATTTAAGAAAATGTATCCCACCCTTTCATTCTTAAAACTATTATAAAAACATTCTAGATTGATGAGGGTACTTATTGTAGAAACCAGGACAAAAATAATGCTGATAGGATTCCAAAAAAACTGCTCTGATGATGTTTTCAAACACTGCAGATTATGATTCATTAGAGGATATAATCATCCATTTTTAAAAAATGAAATATCATCAGTAGATATGGAAGGGATCTGAAATATGAAAATATATGTTAAGCTAAAAACAAGTGCTACTCTTTGAAAATACTGATTTCAATTCAGAGACATAAGCACCCCAAAACATCACATATATACTTTTATGTATAAATAAACTTAACATTGGTCTCTAATATGGCAGAACGGATAAAATAACAAGATGTATCTATATGCTTCCTACAAGAGACCTACTTTAGATGTAAAGACATATAGACTGAAAGTGCAGGGGTGGAAAAAGATGTCCCATGCAAATGGAAACCAAAAGAAAAGCTATACTTCCATCAGACAAAATTGACTTTAAAAAACAAAGAGAGTCATACAAAACAAAGGGTACTACGTAACAATAAAGAGGTCAACCCCACAACAGCATAAACCATTTATAAATTTTTATGCACCCAAATAGAAGCAGCACCTGTATATATAAAGCAACTATTAACAGGCTTCAAGGGAGAAATTGACAGCAATATAATAATAATAGAGAACTTTAAACCCCACATAATTAACAGAAAGATCTTCCAGAAAGCAAATCAGTAAGGAAACATCAACTCTACATGACACATCAGACCAGAAGAACAGATTTATACAGAATACTCCATCCAAAAGCAACAAAATACATATTCTTTTCAAGTGTACATGGAACATTCTCCAGGATAAATCGTATGTTAGGACACAAAACAAAGCTTAATAAATTTGAGAGGGCTCAAATATTACCAAACATCATTTCCAACCACAATGGTATAAGACTAGAAATCAATTACATGAAGAAAACTAAAAAAATGTGCAAATATGTGGAGGTTAAACATGCTACTGAAAAAACAGTGGGTCAAAAAAAATCATAAAAGAAACTTAAAAAGTATCTTGAAGCAAATGAAAATAGAAATGGAACATATCAAAATTTATGCAATTCAGCAAAAGCAGTCCTAAGAAGGAAGTTCACAGTGATAAATGCCTGTATCAAGAAACAAGAAAACTCTCAAATAAACAAGCTAACTTTACAACTCAAGGATCTAGAAAAGAACAAACAAAACTAAAGTTTGTAAGAGGAAGGAAAAAAAACTTTGGAGCAGAAAGAAATAAAGTCTAAAAAGACAATACAAAAGATCAATGCAACTAAGAGAGTTCTTTGAAAAGATATACAAAATTGACAAGCTTTCCTTAGTCCCACCAAGTAAAAAAAAGACTAGACTCAAACAAATAAAATAAAAAATGAAAGAGATGCTACAACTGAAATACAAAGGATTATTAAGAGACTGCTATAAACAATTCTACGACAGCAAATTGGACAATACAAAAGAAATGAGTAAATTCATAGGAACATACATCCTACCAAAACTGAATCATGAAGAACTGGAAAATCTAATCAAACAATATCAAACAGTAATCAGTAAGGAGGCTGAATCAGTAATCAAAAACCTCCAAACAAACAAAAATCCCAGATAAGATGGCTTCACTGGTGAATTCTACCAAACATTCCAAGAAGAATTAGTACCAATCTTCCACAAACTCTTCCAAAAAATAGAAGATAATCTTCCAAACTCATCTTACAAGGCCAGCATTACCCTAATACCAAAACCAGGCAAGGACACTACAAGAAAATTACTGGCCAATATCCCTGACAAACATAGATGCAAAAAACTCAACCAAACAGCAGCCTGTTTAATTCAACAGTACATTAAAAGAATTACACACCATGATCGACTGGGATTTTTTCCAGGGATGCAAGGATGGTTCAACATCTGCAAATCAGTCAATGTGATATACCACAATGACAAAATGAAACATAAAAATCATATGATCATCTCAATAGATGAAGAAAAAGCATTTGATAAAAGTCAACATTGATTTTTGATTAAAAACTCTCACCAAAGCTAGTATGGAGGGAATTACCCCAACATAATGGAAGCCATACAGGATAAGTCCACAGCTAACATCATACTCAACTGTGAAAAGCTGAAAGCTGTTCCTCAAAGATCAGGAACAAGACAAGGATACACACTCTTGCCACTTTTGTTCAATATTGTATTGGGAAGTCTGAGCCAGACCAAGCAGAAATAAAGAAATAAAAATGCATCCAAATTGGAAAGAAAGAAGTAAAACTTCCACTAACTGCATATGATTTGTTATGTATAAAAACCCTATAAAGACTCCAGCAAAACACTATTAGAATAAACAAATTCAGTAATGTTGTAGAATACAAAATCAACACGCAAAAATCTGTTTTGTTTCTACGCATTAATAATAAACTATCAGAAAGAGAAATTAAGAAAATCAATCTCATTTATAATTGCATCAAAAAAATAAAACACTGAGGTGCCTGGATGGCTCAGTTGGTTAAGCATCCAATTCTTCATTTCAGCTCAGGTCATGATCTCATGGTCCTGAGACCACGTGAGCGTGGAGCCTACTTGGGATATTATTTTTCTTTCTCTCTCTCTCTCCCTCAAAATAAATAAACATTTTAGGGAAAAAACAAAAACACCTAGGAATAAATTTAACCAAGGAGATGAAAGACTTGTAGAATGAAAACTACAAGACTTTAAGGAAAGAAATTGAAGAAAACACAAATAAACAAAAAGATATTCCAAGCCCAGGGACTGAAAAATATTGTTAAAATTTCCACACTATCCAAAGCAATCTACAGATTCAATGAAATCCCTATCAAAATTCCAACAGCATTTTTCACAGAGAACAAACAATACTAAAATTTGTATGGAATAAAAAAAAAAACTTTAAATAGCCAAAGCAACCTTGAGAAAGAAGAACAAAGCTAGAAACATTATGCTTCTTGATTTTAAACTATATTATAAAGCTAAAATAATTAAAACAGTATCATACTGGGATAAAAACATACACATAGATCAGTGGAACACAGTAGAAAGCCCAGAAAGAAACCCATGCATATATGGTAAATGAACTCATGACAAAGGACCAAGAATATACAATGAGGAAAGGCCTTCAATAAATGGTGTTAGGCAAACTGGACAGTTATACGCAAAAGAATGAAACTGGACTTCCATCTGATACTATACACAAAATTAACTCAAAACAGATTAAACACCTGAACTTAAGATATGAAACCATAAAACTCCTAGATAAAAACAAAGGTGGTAAATTCCGTGACACAGGTCTTGGTAATAAATATTTTTTTATCTGACAACAAAAGTAAAAACAACAAAAGCACAAATAAACAAGTGGGACTACATAATGGTATATATCTTCTGCACAGCAAAGGGAACCATCAACAAAATGAAAAGGTAACCTTCCAAAAGGGAGAAAATATTTCCAAATCACAGATCTGTTAAAGGGTTAATATCCAAAATATATAAAGAATGTATATACTCAATCGTAAAACCCCCAAATAATCCAATTAAAAAATGGACAGAAGATCTGAATAGACATGTATTCAAAGACATACAGATGGCCAACAGGTACATTAAAAATGTTCAGCATTAATCATCAGGTAAATGCAAATCACAACCACAATGTGATATCAGTCAAAACGGCTAGTATCCAAAAGATCAGAAAAAACAAATGATGGCAAGGACGTGGAGAAAAGGAAACCTTTCTGCACTGCTGGTGGGAATGTATACTGGTGCAACTACTATGGAAAACAGTATGGAGGTCCTCCAAAAATAAAAAACAGAAATATGATCCAGCCATTCCATTTCTGGATATTTGTCTGAAAAAAAAAAAAAAAGAAAGAAAACACTACATCAAAAAAATATATGTACCCCCATGTTCACTGTAGCATATTTACAATAGCCAAGATATGGAAACAACAAGTACCCATCAATATGCTAATGGATAAAGATTTATGCCATGTATATACGATGCCATAACAAAGAATGAAGTCTTGCCATTTGCAACAACATGGATGGACCTTGAGAGCTGAATGAAGGAAGTCAAACAAAGACAGACAAATAACATGATCTCTCTTACATGTGGAATCTAAAAAATGCAAGCAAATAAGCCAAAAAACCAAGCTCAAAGATTTAGGGAACAGATTGGTGGTTGCCAGAGGCGGAAAGTGGACGGGTGAGAGAAATGGGTGAAAGGGGTCAAAGGGTAATAAGTAAGTAAATAAAAAATGCAATGAAATGGTCTTTAGTTGAGAAACAGGGGAAATCCTTTGCCAGCCAAAATTCTTATTTCCCAATAAAAGTCTTAATTTACTCTGTAGAGAGACTGCTCATGTATATATTGCATAGAAAACAATGCAAGCAAAATCCAAGTGACTTTTTATAAGCTACTGATGACAATATTACAAAGGGAACTTTTTATTTCAGAAAAAGTATTTCATAAAATAGCATACCTAAAGCAAAATGACAGGGCATTTTTTTTAGAGTACAAATACACCTGAAAGTATCTTATACTTTATAAAGAACAGCAGCAACTGTAACAGCATGGCTGCTGGATTCTTTTCTTTTCACTCTCATCTGTCTCTGTGTCTTTCTAAATACACACACACACACACACACACACAGAAAAGTCTACTATTTACCAAGAACCACATTAAGAGGTTAATGTCTAAATTACAATTTAAAAGATCTGCAAATGAGATAAAAATCTCATCGTTTTGTAACAAATAGAAATCAGACTTTTTAATTGAGTAAATACATTCATGGACTTCACATGAGCTACATGCACACACACACATTACCCCTGAATATAAAATATATTGTTTGTAAATAGGCCATGACCAGAAAATTTTGAAGTCCTAAATAAAGATGTTTTATAAGGCAGTTCTAAACTTTAAGATGATTCTTTTCATTAAGAAACTTTAGTATTCTTATCAAAGATATCTTAATATTTCAAGATATATCATGAAAAATAAGACTCATAATATCAAATTAAAATCTTAAGACACAGTATCAAATTCATCTTTATATATCCAGGGCCTAGAAAAGAGTAGGAGTTCACTAAATACTTGCTTGTTGAATTAAACTGAGTAAGATAATATATTCCTATGAGCTCATAGAAAAGTTCTATCAATAGGTCACAGTAGGTCATAATCGATATGTGGAATTCAATCCAATGATTATCATATAGAATCTTTCAAGAAAAAAAATTCTTGAAGAAAGTGAGCTCTCCTATAGACTAAAAGACCTTGACAAACATCAAAGAAAATTAATTTTAGTCCCTTAAGCTAACATATTGCTTTTAAAATGTTCATTATTTTATCTATATATGGAAAATGTCTTTGTTTAAACAAACTTTGAGCAGATCATCTATCTGTTTCACTTTAGAAATTTAAAATATCAGGTTATGCATAAGGGTTTTCACCTTCCTTTACCAGTTCATGCATGCATTAGAAATTAAGGACCGATTCTTGTTGATTATTTGCAGGTCTTTACACAGCCTGTTACTTCCCAGATGACATGACCTGACAACCAAAAAGATTCTGTCAAAGTTTACATTTTGTAGTTTATATTACAAATATAACAGACATAACTTATAACTAAATTATTCATGCAAAATGTTTATTTTCTAATGCCTTTATAAGTACATGTAGCAAAACATTTTATTTAAATACAAACACAGCAGTTGTCCAAACTGCCATCAAAGCTACCATAAACACGTATTTGGTTCTAGAGAAAATCTATTGTGGTTGTATGCAACAAAATGAATGCAGTTGCAGTAGAAAGTGAGATTGAATCTGATGAGATTTTTTACTCCAGTGACTTAAATCAACCAGATTTAAACTCAATCTCATCCTGAGTAGTATTTATCTAATCTCACACCGCTTAGTAATTTTTACTCCAAAAGAGGGTGACTACTCATGTAGCAAATGTATGTTTCCAGGATACAAAGTCATAAAAGACATACAGTATTAAAATGTTTAATCTACTGTAAAAGGCCCGTAAATACCACAGTAGTTTCTTTACATTGAAGATCGTGGACCCAGTTCTTGGGAATTTGCAAGTTTGCCGTAATAATTCTTGCATTAAATTTTTGTGTCAATAAAAAATAATGAATCGGCAGCCAAAGGCTCTCTAATTGAGGCAGGATAATGGAGAGTCAGGGAAAGGGAACATAGAATGATGTTAACTTAATATACAAATAATGGCCAAATAATGCCAGGCTACACTATACACAGATTTCATAATAACTAGAATATAGGAAAGTCACAGGAAATTGAGTTATCACAAGGAAAAAATAGCAATGATGAGAGCTTTCTAACCCATATCCCTTCGAAAAAGCCACCAACTGGGTACGAGTGAATAGATTTTAATCCCCTCAGCCTATGGAGTGGCTGGCTGGGGCAGGATCCCCCTGGCCTGCTATCTCCTGAAAGGAGCATCCTTGTGCTTTTATATCCCACGGTCGACTAAATACTATCATTTTTACTTGTGCCATGATGTGAAAAAAAAAAAAAAAAAAAAAAGATTGCAAACCACAGGAAAGACATAACAAACTCTTATACCACAGCAGTCACACTGAGGAAGGGGATTTATTTTCAGGAGTGAAAAGTCTGTCACATTAAATTAAGATCCTTAATTTGACTGTTATTGGTATTATGGATTTGTTTTTAATTTCTAAATTTGTTTTGATTTCATAGTTTCATTAGATTTAAATTAGATTTAAATTCATTAAATATGGAACAAGTTGCTATCTAGATTTTTTTTTATGTTGGTACATAATTCAGTACTGTCAGTACAAAAATGCCTTAAGTCAAAACTGGGGTCTATAAGAACTTCTTGCCCCCCTTTCAATGGGATCTGTGCAAAACACGAGGTCGAAAAACACTTGGATTAGTGGGTCTGGGAGTAGAGCACTCACTTGAAGCTCAGGTCTACCACATACAAACTTAGTGATCCTGGGTCACTTACCTTCTCGTTAAGCTTCCATTTCCTCACGTGTAAGACAGGGATAATGACAGTTCTTATCCATGGAAGGGTCTTTGTGAGGATTCAAGTCTACAAAGTGATTAAGCCCAGGGCCTGGTATATAGTAACATTTGCAGGTAAGCAAAGAGAGTTGACTCTAGGATGCTAACAGCCTGTTTCACATCTAACAAAAGCACACTTTTAGTTCCAGTTATTTAATCCATCTTAGATAAAAGATAATGGAAACCTGATTTTATATGTGTGACCATAATCCATCGTTAAAGGTGGCAGGGGGCAGTTATATTGCTTTAGAAGGACTCCTACCATTCTAAAAATACTGTCCCGCAGCTGTTTAAAATTTATTTTTTTAGACCATAGCACCACTGTTTGGTTGTTTCCAATTTCTAAACCACAAATAGTAAAAGTGTACTCAGTCTACTGCAAACATAAATAGCAAATGCACGCTTCAGCACTTTTTAAAGGATATGGAAATTGGCAACAAAAATGCAGTTCATGTTGAAAATTTATGACAGCCCTGCCATATTTCTTCAGAAATACAATCAGGTAAAAATTAGGAAGATCTCTACCAGCTGGGTGGTATTTTTATGTTTTTTTACTTATATTTTCTCTAACTGAAAGACTTTCATTATGCAACTTCTGGCACTTGATAAAATAGAGCAATAGTACCTTTGCTAAAACCACAGTTTCTTTGGTTATGTTTAGCATTACACAAACATCTTTCACCTTAGATATCCTTTTGCATTAGAGTGTTTAATTTTACATTGACTAAAGGGAATTTCTTTTTAGAGAATATTATGCTTTCTGGATATCATTAAGCACAAGAATTGTATTTTCATAACTTCTCAAAAGGTTACGTTTGTGTGCTACAATTATTAGGCATTTGGTTCCATGAAAATATTGTGAAAACCACTGCTAAAAGATGAGAATAGGAAAATGATTCAGGGAAACATGGAGAAGATTGATTTACTGTGATGCTATCAATCGAAAGAGAAAAAGCCCCGTTTTCAAAAATATATAAAAAGGAACAACATGGGTTTAGTATCTCTTCTCTGATGCAGTTTATCTAAAATAACACATCCTCATCTTCTGAGGAGGAGAGAGAAAAGAAAAACATCCTGGTGCAGAGGCTGAGATAAATAATTTTTACTCTGAAACTCCCCAGTGGAGAAAAAAAGCTTTATCATTAGGAAGAATTCTTTAATACTCTGTTTCTCATTGACAGTATTACAATTCCTGCTGGTATATATTTAAACTGGTTTTTAAGTACCACTGCTAGCAATATTGAAAGATTCCTTGTTAATCTGCTGATGCAATCAATACAGTTGTTGAATCAACACTGAGTGAACAAATGATTAAACAAATGTGGAGGAGAAAATGGCATTTGGGTCGTTTCAGATGCTTTTAACAAGCTTCTTAAATGCACAATTCAAAAGTTGATGAACTTTTAGTTCATATTATGTTCTAAATACTTAAATGAATTGAAAAGAGGATAAAACTACCAAAGAATTTTTAATGGCTCCTGCTTTTCCTGGTGGTTCTTCTTTATATGCGTTTTTACCAAAGCATGCTTAACTAATAAACAGTTTCAAAAATTCACTGAATTATATGCTTGTTGGACCGGATGAAAAGTATGTAAGTATCTTATACGCTTTTAGGAAGTAGTAAAAATAATATAAGGACGAATTCAGATTAAAATATGCAATGTTAACAAAATTAAGGTAAACTAAATGAAAAAAGACAGAAGTTCTGGGATACCTGCAGAAAATTAACTGGCTATGTTATATTTTTTAGTTTACTAAAAAGAATAAGACAGTCAAGATTATCAAAGTATTATGCTTTGTATTTTTAAGGCCTCGTGTTTTGTAAACAGTGATCTTTTCCCATGTCTTGTAACAGGCACCTGATTTTTGCCAGATAACTGCTTTTCTCTGAATTTACAAACTAGTAAGTGAAGCTCACTGCTAAGCAAAATCTCAAAAAAAACACCAATTATGTTATCACAAACTAAGAAACAAAAACATTTTTCTCATCGACAGTTAGCATCTATTCAAAATGTGAACTTATAATAATAAAAGCATTCAGATTTAATTTCTTCCTACTTTGAATCCTGTTTAAATAATATAAACTTGATACCACTGTCCTACTGCATTTCTAGAAATTTTCTCAAAATCTCTCCAAGTTCTCAACTTATCTTTTATCTTATTTGCTGAACAAGGTATCATCTGAAAGGCCCACTGCTTTGAATTGTCCATAATGATACTGAATCATATTTTGCTAACTCATATTTTAAATGATACTTAGCCATATTTTCCTAAAATAAAAAGCAGTCTGATCAATATGAAGCCAGAAACAAAGTAATACTTTTAAAACAGCTTCTCAAATTAGGAACATATATTCTAGTGATGCAGTTTTCTGATTTGAAATAGGATCACTTTTATAAAATTGAGTGTCGTTTTGTATTCAGTAACAGTAGAAAAAAGAGAATGAAGGTATAAATATCTGTCTCCCTTTGCTATAAATAAGTTCTAAGATGGAAAGAAGAAATAAACATTGGCAGCTTTTGGAACATACAGAGCTTGCAACTTAAAACTAGAAAGTTTCCTCCTAATACTTTAAAATATCTTTTGGTTAAATAAGTACTTTTTAGAAAACAATTAACTATAAAATACTGAGAGAAAAAATATCTAATATATTATGATAATTTGCTGAAATTTTCAAGTGTGAAAACAAATCAAGTTTCAGAATTTGGGAACTGCCACAACAATGAATCAATATGTCATCTACAATAACACTGACATAAAGATTTTCCATTTTGTAAGCTACGAAATAACTTAGATTCTGAATACAATTAGTTTGATTCTAAGTTAATTATAATAGCTGACGTGACTGGGTTTTGACCATGTAAAGAGCTATAACTTTTTAATTCCGCGGATACACAGTCTTTGAGATACTCTGGGTTGTCACACTACCTGAAATTACAACATCTGGGGCATTAATGTCAGTTATTAAAACAGTTACCTATTCTTTGTAGTAGATACATTAACTTCTAATCCTGCTATTTTAAACTCTGAAATAACATGGGACTAAGTCATGTGATGAAGGGTATAGAAAAACCTAACAGAATAGCTACAAACAGACCGATTATAACACTTCATTTCCTGTATTTTCGCTTCCTTTACAAATATTTGTGTTATTTTATAACATTTTAAACTCTTCCAAAAAGAAATAATTACACATCTACTCTCTGTCATCTCCAGAGATATAGGCTCCTTAAAATTAGAAATGCATACAATTTTGTATTTTAAAAGGTATTAACCCAAATAAGATGCATCTGTTTAAAAAAAAATATTTTGAATGTTGATGTTATGTTGGATTATTCATGGACACAGTTAATGAGTACCTCTAATACAGGGTAAAGTCTATTTTTCCTTGCCAGAAAAAAAAAATCAGCTTAAGTGTAAACTATTTTATCATACCATTACAAACTTAAGTTATATGCAAATAATATAACCTGAGACCTACTCTGGTCATCTGAGGAACTACCAATTAAAATATGAATCTTAACAGTTCTACAGCACTTTACATAATTTTATGAACAAAAATATTTTTTGCACGTTTATTCCTTAACCACATGAAATTCATTTCCTGGGCTTCTTGCAGTGAAAAAAGTCACTTGTTTTGGAGCACAGTAGGTATCAAAAATACTTGGTAATCCAATAGACTATTTTTCCTACATTATGGTCAGGCAACAAGCCCCATCGAATACTGAAGATTGACATTTGTAGGTAATTCAATAGTTAGTTGATGATTCTTCAGTAGTTTCACAGTGGCACAATTTTTCACATTACTTGAAACCACTGTAAAACCTATAACACATTTTCTGTTTCGCTATGGGTATTTTTTCTATCTTTTACCCTAAAAGGAATATCTTTTATCTGTCTGCAGTACAAAAAGCATTCATAATTCAGAAATGTTTTCCTTTTTTGCAATGCATGACTTTGAACTCAAGATTTTTCAAAGACCAGTTAAACATTATGTTTCTTTAAGACCAAGCCTTATTTATGTGAGTCTGTGGCTTAACTAACAGGAATTTTTCTGTTCCAGGGAAAGTCAGTCAGTTTGTATCTTAAATACCATAATCTAGTTTCAATCCATATAGACATCTGCAAGGGAAGGCACTCAGTCAAATGTTACATCCCCCAGCAACCAAATCATAGACTAAGAATAATTTCTCTACATAACAGACAAGAGAAAACCAAAAAGCAAAATGATGGAAGGAGATAAAATATTTGCAATTTTAAAAATAAGCGAGATCACAGCTATCAGGTACACATCATGATGCACATATCGAAATGTTATGTAACATTTATGTAACAGTACATTTAATGTAATGTTTTCTATTCAATTCAAATATTTAATAAACCCCAACTTGTGAACACAGTGAGTGCCATTTCCATGGGCCTCCACATAGCAAGCATCTAGATATTTGTTCTCTAATCGTATTATGCCATAAAATATTGTCCATGTAATTACTACGTATATTTTATTGTCTACTTCTAAAAGTTACCATTATTAATGACAAACCACCAATGTTACATAAAAATAAGTATGAATTAATGCACTAATGAAAAATGAACCCATATTCAAAATGTCCAGTAAAAACAGTTAAAGCAGATCCCAATTTGACACACTTTTTTTAACTGACAAACTCTCAAGACTCTAAAATCACATATTGAAGCGCAGCTAGTATAATAATCTCACATACACAGTATGTTAATAGCACTTATTACATGAAAGCTACTATTGGTAAGAACTTTATTTTTTAACTTATTTAATGCTCAAAAGACCTTTCACTTCATTGATGATGAAAATGATGCTCAGAGGGGTTAAGAATATGTAAATGATTATTATATGAGCATACATAAATATCTTAAGCCAAATGTACAATTTCTGAATTTGTAACAAATGATCATTCTGTATCTTATTTGTTATCTTCTACATGCAAATGAACAAATAACATTGGTGTTTACCTCAAGTTTGAATACTCTTGATGTGAATTAAACAGTCACATGTGCACATTTACACATAACTACATGTATACTTCCTTACGAGAACAATGTGAATTTCAATACAAGTGATATTAAAGATCAAACATAAAATATTTTCTGATGATTAGCAACCTATAAAAAATGTATTAAACTTCATTTTAATATTTAAGTTTAAATAAGTAATAATGTATAGTTCATTTCATTTTTAATGTGAACTAAAAGTTACCCTTTTAACTGGCTCAATTATCCTCATTTTAAAAAGCCATGCCCCAAATCACTATGTTGTATGTCTGAAACTAATGTATGTCACCTACACCACCACAAAAACAAATAAATAAATAACACACAAAAAAACTAAGGGCCAGTCTAGAGTTTAATATAAGAATTGGAAAATGTAAATAATCTTCTTCAGCAACTTTCCAAGTTAAAATGTTAAGAACTCACTTCTAATTGCTTAGGTTGCTGTTCACCCAGGTACGTTTCTTACTTCTTTTCCAGTGAAAGATGTTTGGTTATACATAGGATACATACATTAGTTATACACTAATGGACTGTGATTATCTATAATGAAGGTAAGTTATGCCATATTCCCATTCTGAAAAAAAAAATGGACATATCAACACACCCTATGATATTTATACAAACTTTAAAGTACTAGCTAGCTGAGAGTAAACAGAACATACAATCGGGATAATTTCAGACCGTGCATACTCATTCTTCACAGCATTTTTATTATGCAGTATGGAATGGATTATAGTAAATGTATTTCACACATGCTATTTCTTATTCAAAAGGAAATACAGAATAGGATATAAAACAGTTCTAGCCAAATCTTCATTCAAATCCAACATTCATGGACGCCACTGTAATTGAAAGACATTTCCAAACAGATAGCTGTGGACCTCGTTTTCCTTTAAAATAATATGTCTTTCACATCTGTTCCAACTAAAACATTTATGTTCTTAAACTTTACCAAACTGTCTTATGCTTAGTCTTTAAAATATTGTAGTTTTATTTTGTTTTACTTAAATTTACAACTAGTTATGCTCATAAAATAGTTTAAATTTTCAAATTATGCTAACATGTTAAAAAAAAAACAGTACAGTTTGCATACCTAATCAGCATTTTACATCAGTTATTTCCAGTTTCTGAAACTTCACTTTTACCTGACCTTCATGCAACTCCTTAAAATGTGATAAAGTATTTTGTCATTTTAAGGTTAATGTGAATTCATATGTTAAATTGAATTTTTAATTTTACTTTGAATATATCTCCCAAAATAGTCATTTAAAAAAAATCAGTGGTCAAAATAAATACTATTAATTTTAAATATTGTGCTTTGCTTTTGAGCTAGTAAATAATTAGAAATTAAAAATAAACATGAACTATTAAAATATGACTTATTATAAAAATATTTGACTTTAACAATGATACTCCTTGAAACTTCTACAAAATTATAAGATTCATATAATCATGAAAGGAGTTAAAAAAAAGTTTCAGATCCAGAGTATATTAAATATAAAGAGAGGAATAAAGAGGAAAAAAAAGAAGAAAAAAATTAGTAAAGGCCTCATGCACCTCTTAATGAAATATATTTAAAAAGCAAAAAATCTACAATAATAAAAGTTAAGATTACTATTTAAAATAAATTCAAAAGCATTTATAAAGCTTACTGAAACTTAATTAGAATGGTTTTTGCCACTGATCTCTTGCATAAAGAAGTCCAATATACAGTGCAGGAAGACTGCCTAAATAATTTTATCTATAAGCCTTTCTTAATAGGTAACTTCAAAAACTTTTGTAGACTGTTACCACTCCTCTCATCAAAATCCCTATTTTAAATATCTTTTCCATTCAATTTAGAGTATTTACCTAGAAGAGGCAATTAATGGTTCTCAATCATACAAATGCAGTATGCGTAGTAAATATAAAATTCCATTTACTGTACTGAAGAATGAATTAATACAAGAGAGGGGGTATTTGTACTTTTTCCTCTTATTTTACAGGTGCAAACATTCAAAACATAGAAAGACAGTATAACATCAATTGGGTACATCCTATAAATGTATATACCTGCATTATAAAAATAGCAAGAGAACAGTTACAAAGCAACATTAAATATAAGACAGTTAAGATATAGATTATACACAAATACCAGTAAACTATAAAGTTAATATTAACCAAGGATTAGATTACTGGTGGCAGGCTCCAAAAAGGAAGTTTTGTGCCATGATTTTGGAGGAAGGTTTCAGTTGCATTTAAAACACAGAAAGAGGTACATTAAGTCATGCAAGAGATGGTGATGAACAAAGACATTAAGGGTGTCAGAACAGAAAATGACAAGTGAAGGCAACATAAAAACAACTAAAAGGAGACACAGGCCATAAAGTTAATAAATGGCATTTACTTTTATCCAGCTACGGGGTTCAAAATCTGAGGTATCATCTATGATATATTTTCTCTCTCTTACACTCTGTAACTCTACAATCACCAATCACCAATTCCCCTTAATTGAGCCTCCTAAACACATCTGGAATCAGTTTTCATCTCCAGTTCCCTAGTAGCACCCCCCCCCAGTGTTCAGAGAGTCTCACCTGAACCCCTTTTGTGGTCTCCTAGGTAGGCTCCCTATATCTCTTGGCCCCCATCTCCATTTCACCCTAACGTGAAACCAATTCTCTGCCAGGTTGGTCTGTCTGAAATGTAAATAAGCTCATGTTACCCCTCCCTAAAAACTGTTCCCTTCTCAAAATAAAGCCTAGAATCTTTAACATGGCATGCATATCTGGCCCTTACTTTTATTTCCAGTTTCACCTTGCATCCCTCCAAACTGATGTGGAGCCTTCTGCCCTGCCCATGAAGAACCTCTCTCAGTTCCACAGATACAACCTGCTCTCTGTTTTTCTCTCTTCCTCTCCAGGCAAGTTCAACTACAACTTTCCCAAGGAAGTCCTCCTTTGACCATCCCTCTCCTCAAATCCCTCAGACTAGGCTAGGTCTTCTTAGAAACAGCTCAACTGGTTCTTCTCTGTGGCAGCACTTTTACATGTACACTTAACAATTATTTGACAAATTTTTATTATTTTTTAAATAATAGCTTTCCAGTAAAAACTGTAAGTTCCAGAGAGGAAATACTATACCTTTTTTGTATTCTACCATTCCCTAGAACCTAGACAAGAGTCTGGAATAACAAATATTTGCTAACTGCTAAGGCAAGAAGACACAGGAAGATGTCGCCACCCAGGAGATTCACAGGATATAGAAGACTCTCAGGTCACCAAATATTCAGGCTAGGAGAGCACTTATAGATATCTACTTCAGTGGTTCCCGACTACCTTCATCGGAGCCCTTGGAGAACGGACCAGAAAAGCAATGTTGGACCCATCGACTACACACCTCGCCCTTGCCCCAGCCAAATCAACTTCACTTTTATGTGTTTTTATATATTGGGGCTTCACATAACATTTCCTTTGGAAAAAAAAGAAGAAGTTTGAAAACCTCTATGCTGAATAACTTCCAAATCCTGAGCCACAGTCCACCCATTCATATAAGATCCCTTCCTCCTGCTATCATTCCTAACATATCGATAGAAACCACTCTAGTAACCCTGCTAAACCCCCAAATCATCTTAATTTTCTAATTCCTTGACTCCTCCACATCTAATCAGCTCCCAGATTCTGTTCTTCCCTTCTCCCTTCTATCTCCTTTTGCCCATTTCCTCTACTGCCAGGCAAAAACAGACTCAAATCCTTTTCGTTCCTGGAATTACTATAGTAGCTTCTTACGTGGCTTACTTAACTCCAATCTCGCCTTCCTTAATAACACCCATATTGGGACTTTCTCATACAGTACTTTCATTGTATCCATAGTAAAAATCTTTGGTAGATTCCAGTTTCATATCGTAACAAAACCAAATTCCCGTCTCTGGCTTTTAAAATCTTCCTTCTACAACCTGCCCAAACCACCTATTCAACCTATTAGACTTCCTTCTTCTTAGATCACTTTTCTCAAAAGTACATCATAAACATTCAAGCAGGATGCTCTACACCTCTCCTCTCTGCCTATCCAAACCACAGATCCAAAGCTGAATGGCCTAAGTTACCGAGGCATATCAGACATGGTAAAATAGAACTCCATGTCCCGAGTTTGACAAGTTTAAACTGTAAGAATCATCTGCATATGTGCTGCATTCTCTGTCCTTCTTAGGTGCATTAAGTCTTGACATAAACTCCCACAATTACACAACATTAAATTACTGAGGTTATGAAAGACCTTCGATAACAGATAGCCCACAACCTGTACTTTACAGATGAGTAAGTGAAACTCAAAAAAGAAAGCAACTTGTTCAAGATCACACAGCTAAGTTAATGGTAGGCCAGGAACTAGACTACGAGTCTAGCTCACTTCCTCTATCTCTTATAGTCCAGATCTATTCCAACTATCCCGTATTCTAACAATTCTGAGATAGGACTTTAGACTCGGACTGCTAGAGTTTGAGTAAAGGTCACACTGCATCCTTGAAAAACATTTTGATTCTCCATAATACTAATTTTTAGCTACCTGTCTTTCTAGCTCCACAGAACGTTAAGACTCATTCACTTAACACATATTTACAGAGCACCTAACATGACCCAGGAATACAGCGGTGAACAAAACTGACTAAAATATCCACCTCTGTGAAGAATACATGTTAGTAGGGGAAACTGCTAATACATGAATGAATGAATGAATGAATGAATGAATTAATGTTAAATATTTACAGTATCAAACAGTGATAGGCTCTTTAGAGAAAAATAAGGTAGGGAAGGGTATACCCCATTGTTTAGTGATCCAGGAGATGAGAAGCAACCAACATCCAAGAGATGAGAAGAAGAGAAGAAAAACTAGAAGACTGAGGCTCTGAAAGGCAAGTGGATCAAGTCTTTTAAGAAGGAAGGTGATCAACTGTGTCAAATGCTATTGACGGATCAAGGAAGATGAGCACTAAGATGACCACTGGATTTAGTAATACAGACGTCACTGGTGACCCTGGGGAAAGGTTTTGGGTGAGTGATGAAAGCACAAATCTGAATGAAGTAAATTCAAGAGATAATGGAAAGATAACTGGAGACAGAGCAGACAACTCTTTTGAGGAGTTCTGCTAAAAAGGAGCAGAGTAATGGGATGGTAAATGGAGAGTGATGTGGGATTAAGATGTTATGGTTGTTGCTGCTGCTGTTACTTGCTTAAGATGGGAGAAATTTGTGCAACTCTGTGTGCTGTTGATCCAGCAGAAATGGAAAACACAAAGAAATTCTGGTGTAACGTCCTTGAGGAGGTGAGGGGAAGCAGAATCAAATGCATGCGTGGATAATAAGAGTACAGATGTTTTCATCTATAGTAACAGGAAGTGGGCATAAATAAGGACACAGATCTGGTTATGGATACTTATATGAATTTTCTACTGAATAGTTATATCCTCTAAATGAAATAGGGAGCAAAATCAGCAACTGAGAGTGAGAATAAGGGAGAAGGTGCGGAAGGTTTAAGGAGAAAGAAGAATGTATGAAATGGTTGTCCAACACAATGAAAGAGTGAATGGACTAGAAGAATGAAAGTTTGGAAAGGAGTGAAATTCGAGGGTAGTAGCCATTGTTTAAATTAGAAAAATCAGTACTGTGTTTCTTCAGACACAATGACTTGTGCCTATGCAAGCACAGAGTAGGCAGAAAGTTAATCCAGGGAAGGAGGGAGACAAGCCAAAGAACTAAAGGGGGAGAAAGGAGAAAGAGAAAGAGAAGCTAAAGAGTTTAGTGTATCTGTATTATGATGATTATAATGAGAAACTATAGACTACAGGTGAGTAAAAGAGGAAAGTGAGAATTCAAGAATAGCAAGAAAATGGAAAAGTGGCCAAATCAATGGATTTTTTGGTTTGGGGACAGTAGAGAGGTGTGATGTAAACAGAAACAATGGTGATGAAGAAGAGTGGGAGTCTTCAAACTGAAATTATAAAATGGTTGCTGGTATTGATAATACGAAGTTAAAAATGAAATCAGTAGCTAAGGTAAGGTAAGGGACAAGATGTTTAAATCCAAAAAGTATCCATTCGCGATCTCAAATTTCTGACCAAATCTTCACACCTCTAATAACACCCTCTAAATCTACATAACCAGGAACTCCATCTGGACCATGTGTTTTTAAAAGTCCCACGCTGGCCCTCTTCTGGCCATGCCCATCCTACTGGGGAAGAAGTCCATGAGAGAGTCAAGAAGACTTGCTTGACCTAAGCCTGCATCCTCCTCTCTAGACTATGTTCCAGGTCCTAGGACTCTTGAATTCTCTGATCCAGTGTCCAAACTCCAGTTTGGAACCTATGTGAACTTCTTCTTCAGGTCCTCCTTCCTGAATATGGACTATACTGCCAGTTTATGCACCCTTAAATCTGAGGGATACCCAGGTGGAGATACAAGGGCGGGTGGAGTTTGAGCATGTGAGCTGGAGTATCCATAGCTGTGCAAGCAAGGATCCGCATGACTGGGAATGAGAACACAGGGGAGTGGGCTAAAATGTGAACTCTTGGCCCAGAACCCACAGATATTTGTTAGATTGACACACCTCAGTCTACTCTGGCTTGTATTCCATTTAAATTATTCCATTCTAATTATTCTCTCCAAAGACACAAACAACCTCCTTTTCCCCCCGGAAAAATGGTATGTATCATGTTTTACTTATTTGATACTTTTGACAACTTCCACTTTGAAAATCTTTCTTCCTAAGATTTTGGGAACCTCTTTTGGTATTATTATTTCCTATTCTCTGGTTACTCCTGCTTCTCTTTCCCCAAATGATCCTCAAATATCAGCATACCTTTGCGGTCTCTCTATTCAGCTACACATTCTCCCAGAGAAAACCATCCAGCACCACTGCCTCAAGTGCTATCCAAAAATTTAGAACTGGAACTACTACTCTTTGGTCCCTAAATCTTCTTGACCCGTATTTTGACTGACTACTGGTTTCTCAGTTTTGGAAGCCCCAAAATACATCAAATTCCACCTGCTTATGGGACACCTGGGTGGCTCAGTCAGTTAAAGCGTCTAACTCTTGATTTCGGTTCAGGTCATGATCTCACGGTTCCTGGGATCGAGCCCCATGTTGGGCTCTGTGCTGAGCGTGGAACCTGCTTAGGATTCTTTCTCTGCCTCTCTCTGCCCTTCCTCCCATGTGTGCACTCTAACATTAAAAACAAAAACAACAAATTCCACCTGCCTCCAACAGAAGATACCAACTCACCCGTTAAATCTGCAACTACTTTTTCATTCCTTGCTTGACACTGCCTCCCAAAGCCAAAACTCATTCTAAACCTCTGAGCTCACATTCACACACCAAATCCCATAAATTGCATTTCTTCAGTATGTTTCAAATTTTTGTACTTTTCATCAATCCAACTGATGCCAACTTAGTACAACCCTCGATGTGTCTCACCTGGACTTTTGGATACAGCCTTACAATTAGTCTCCTTGCCTCAAAATCCATATGTAGTTGCCAAAGCAACCATTCTGGAAACTCAGATCTCAAGCGTTCCATTTCCCTAAGTAAAAATCCTTCAATACTCCTTATCACCTATAACAGTGCTTCCGGACCTTTATGACCTTTATCTCATTAACAGCTGAAGTGATCAGTACCTCCGCACCACTGTTACTCATTCACATGCTCCAAGGTGGTAGGGCATATTGATAGGAAGATCTGACCTATAAATGAGGTCTAAATTCTAAGAAGCCATTCCACGTTTGGCCTTTGTGTACTGTACCAATCTTGGCCTCTAAATTACTGTACCAGTCTTATTTCTCTCTGCATCTTATAATCCAGTCTCTGTGAAACAATTAGTCATTCTCTCTATATATATCTTCATGTCTTTATAAAAGCATTTCCCTCAACCTAGAATACTCTTCTTTATGCTGTTTGCCGGGCAAGTTTGGCAAAACTTCCCTGTCATCTCATATCACTTTTTTTTTTTTAAACACATCTTCCTACCTAATGAAGAGCTTCTTAAGGGAAAGGCCATGCTTCATTCTCCAGAATACAAGGATTGTAATTCAACAAATAAGGGGCCCCTGGTGGCTCAGCTGAGTGTCTGACTCTTGATTTTGGCTCTGGTCATGATCCCAAGGCTGTGGGATGCAGTCCTGCGTCTGGCTCCACGATGACCATGGAGCCTGCTTAAGATACTCTCTCTCTCTCTCTCTCTCTCCCTCTGCCCCCCTTCCCCAGCTCGTGTACTCTCTCTCCAAAAGAAAAACAAAAAATTTTAAATTAAACATATTTGATGAATAAACATCAGAATGAAATTCTTGCTTCTCATATTTATTCCATGTAATCACAATACCAGAAAGCATTAATTCATAACATTAGAGAAAAGGGGAATACAGCTACACATATGGAGAATAAAAAACCTACCTATATGTATCAATTACTTAACTATACACAGACTCACAAGACTTTAAAGACTCACAAGACTTTAAAAGACAAAAGGAATAATTATTATCTTATTTTATGACTGGGGAAAGTGAAGCTAAGAAAAGTTAGGTGATTTCACAAGGTCACATATATGAGTAAGTGGATAACATAACAACCTCATTCTCCAATTAAACTACAATTAAATTTAAAATAAAAATGTAATCCAAACTTTCAAGTACTGGGAAATTTAAAAATACAATGCAAAATAAATGTTTCAAAGAAGAAATCATAATAGGTATCAGAAAATATTTAGAACCGGATGATACTGAAAACTAATATGCCAAATACGATACTGTTATTTATAATAATACATACTTTTGCTCTTCATCCCAGTTCCCTGCAAGAAACTCCTAAAACCCATGGAATTTCTGAAGTGACTAGAGAATAAAGGTGTTTGTTATGTGAATGAGATGACAACTGGAAAGCCCCTAGGTAACTTAAGGATAGGGGCTGTTGCCAGGGGAACTAACCACAGGATTAGAGGGTTGGAACCTTCCCACCCACTTGATTCCCCACCTCCGCCAGGTAGGGAAGAGAACCTAGAGATTGAGTGCAATCACCAATAGCTAATGATTTAATCAATCTGGCCCATGTAATGGAGATTCCTTAAAAACCCACAAGGACCAGGTTCAGAGAGCTTCCAGTTTGGCAAAGAAATGGAGATTCGGGGCAAGTGGTGTCCTCAAAGAGCATGGAAGCTTGCACCCCTCCCATATACCTTGTCCTATGTGCCTGGCTGCTCCTGAGTTATAAATTTTTATGATAAACTAGTAACCTAGTGATAAGCAAAATGCTTCTCTGAATTCTGTGAGCCACTCTAGCAAATTAATTGAACTGAAGGCAGGGGACTGGGGGAACCGTCTACAGCTGGTTAGTCAGAACCATGGGTAATGACCTACACTTGCCACTGGCATGTGAAGTGTGTATGTTGGGTGCAAGTCTTGTAGGACTTAGCCTTTAATCTGTGGTATCTGGTTTGGTGGTGTGGGGAAAAAAAAAAATCAAACATCAGAATTGGTGTCAGAATCTAAGGGGGAAACGCTCTAAGGGGGAAAAGAAGCATACTTTTTTGATCGATACAAAGTACCAATGAGTTTGGTGTTTAATGTTGCAGAGGTAGGATGAGTCCAAAGAAAGGCAAAGAAATAGTTATAAAAACAATGAAACAGAAAACAGTGAAAACAAAAGTATCAACAAAGCTAAAAACTACTTCTTTTATAACAGTTTACCCAAGATGGATCAAGGAAAGAAAGACACAATGGAGGAACGGAAAACACAGCATAACCACGGAGAAAAAATACTATAAATACCTTTACTGAGATAAATTTGAAAAGATGAACTGGATAGTTTCCTAAAAAAAAAAAAAACTTAATAAAATGAATCAAAAAGAAATACTACATCTAAATAGAACCATGGCTATTTTTAAAAAAAAATCCAATTTGTAATTAAAAAAAAAAAACTGTCTCCTCTACACACACACACACACACAGACTCACACTCACAGACAATTTTACAGTTGAGTTACATAATATCATCTGCCATCAGATAATCTTGACCTAATATTAACGGTTCAAGAGAGGAAATTAGGGGGAAATTACTCTTATCTGGTAAGAACTATAAATGGCTGTTTACAACAGAGACCCAACCAGGGAGACTTGAATGCATAAGGGTTTTGGCTGGTTTGCTTTCAGATGAGAGGTAGGTAAATGCTACTATTGATTTTAATGGGCTATATTAGCTTTCTATTGCTACTGAAACAAATTACCACAAACTGAGAGGCTTAAGACAATTGTATTATATTATAGCCCCAGAGGTCAGAAGTTTGAAATGGGTTTCACTGGGCTAAAATCAAGATGTCAAGACGACTGCAGTCCTTCTAGAAGCTCAAGTTGCCCTTTACAGATTCTAAAGCTGCCTATGGTACAGTGCTGTGGGAAAACAGTGTATAACAGTTCATCAAAAAATTTAAAACAATTATCACATGACTCAGCAATTCAACTTGTGGGTATATACCCATAATAATTGAAAGCAGGGCCTCAAAGAGGTATGTGTACATCAATGTTCACAGTTGAATTATTTTTAATGACTAAAATGTGGAAGCAACCCAAGTGTCCATCTAAAGATAAACAGATTAACAAAATGTGAAATATATATATATACTGGAATATTATTCAGCCTTAAAAAAGAAGGAAATTCTGACATATGCCAGGACATGTACCGACTCTGAACTCATTATGTTAAGTGAAATAAGCCAGTCACAAAAAGACAAATAGTGTTATGACTTGCTTACGTGAAGTCACGTAAAGGAGTCAAAATATATATATATATATGGAACATATATATATATATATATATATATATATATATATATATTCCATTTTAGCCATACAAGTGCCATTCTCCCCAATACTGCAAAACAAGTCAGAAAGAGAAAACAATTCTGCTTGCCACACAACTCAATTAGTACATGCCCTAAAGAGAGAAAAGAATCTACCGTTGCTGCAGTATGACTCAGTTCCCTCATGTTTCATTTAGCTTCATTAGAGTAATCTAACCACACTTAATGATTTGAGAATTTAAGTATCATTTTTCAAACAACAGGGCCTATAACAACAAGCATTCTGGTATTCACCTGACTCTAAAGTAAACCACTCTACAAAGAATACAACATATGTAACAAAATGGGCTAATATCTATAACATATAAAAAGCCACTTAATTTAGTATTTAAAAAATCAATGCCTGAAAAGAATAATGAGATGTTTGGAATACACAGAATAATAAATATAAGTGGCCAAAATCTTTGAAAATATGTTCAAATTCATTAAGATAAATGTAAATTGAATAAGCTATCATTCTCCATTGGTAATGAAAAAACAGACAGACACAATTGTTGGTAAAACTATTGGAAAACAAATATTCATAGCCACATTTTAATAAGAATATAAACTAATACATTCATGAAACAATCTGATAATATTAGTTATAAGTTTCAACGACCAATCCTGTTGAAACAGTGGTTTCCACTTTTAGGCATATATCCTATGATAATAAACTGAACAAATTATTAAGAACAAAGAATACATTAAATATTTGCCTAAATATTTAAAAGGTGAAAACAATCTAAATGTCTACCAATACAGGCTGTCTACAATAAATAAAAGAACTATGCTGATATAAGGAAAACAAAAAAAGACTTCTATGTATTGACATAGAAAGATATCCACAACATACAATAAGGTTTTAAAAAGGTTTTATGCCTTTATTTTCAGAATAAAAAGTTTTATTCATCTTTCTTATTACAAAGATAATTCCAAACTCATATTGAATACGTGCATAATATAAAAAAGCTTTAAAAAAAAAAAAAGTATCCTGAATCCTTTCAGCAAATAATATTCCCAGGTCACTAGAATTTTTAAAAATCCTACAAAAATTACTCCAAATTCAGAATTAAGATACTAGTATTTAGTACAAAGTCACTATCATTTTAACACAAAGATCTGGGGTTTTTTAATGTTTTATTTATTTTTGAGAGAGAGAGAGAGAGAAAGAGCGTGCGCGCGCAAGTAGGCTAGGGGCAGAGAGAGATGGGGACAGGGGATCCAGAGCGGGCTCTGCACTGACAGCAGAGAGCCTAATGCAGGACTTGAACTCATGAACCATGAGATCATGACCTGAGCCGAAGTTGGATGCTCAACCAACGGAGTCACCCAGGCGCCCCAACCCAAAGATCTTTTAAATGCTCAGACAGTAATTAACATACTATGGAGACCACTGAAAGCTGGTTCTAAAGAGGATTTCTTTTTTCAAAAAAAAATTATTAATTTCATCATTCTCTGAATTATTTTTTAAGTTTTTATTTAAATTCCAGTTAGTTAACCTACAGTGCAATGTTAGTTTCCGGTGTACAATACAATGATTCAACACTTCCTTACAACACCCAGCACTCCTCACAAGCGCACTCCTTATTGCCCATCACCTATTTAACACTCTCCTCGATCTGGCCACATTCCTTCTGGTAACCATCAGTTTGTTCTGTAGAGTTCAAAGTCTGTTTAAAGAGGATTTATTTCAAAGTCCTAAAATTCATTTAAATTTACATAATTTACTACTCAGAGTTAAAATTCAAGACAATTATGTATACAACTATGCTGATACAATAGCATTCAGAAGCCTTTTGAAATTATAAAGCTAGAAAAAAGGAAAAAAAAGTCAACAGACTGAAAGCAATTAACTCCAGGAAGAGATTATAAACAATAAAGCAATGTATAAATGAACAAGCATAGCTCACAGCTACAGTATCAAAAGATTCAGTGACCACCCAAGTACATAACAGCTCAGAAGGAAGCAATGGGTTTTCTACAACACCTTATGAAACAAATTCAAATATCTGACCACACACATTCCCAATCCATGTAGTTACAGAAAGCGGAATAACAGGAAAAATAATATAAAAATGAAGAGAAAGTATAAATTATGCCATATGGAAAAGTGATTTGATTGACAGGGTTCAAAAAAACAACAATAGTAAAAGCCAATGAAAGGAATTCAACATTACCTGAAAGAAATACAGAAATTTTTGTGTAATGATTAACTTACTCTATTAATTTAAAACACCAAAAATGCACAAGCATTTAAATTTGGATCATAAGTACTATTTTAAAATAAAGGCTAAATGTTATTCCATTCCAGACATTTGTGACTATGCAGAAAAAACACATTTGTAAGGAGAACATGACTGGTAGTCAATAGTATCTGTTTACAAAACTGAACAGAAGTCAAATGCTTTCATATGAAACGTGAGTATCATCAATTTATATAATCCTAATTTATTTCAAGCTACCAAAATTAATATGTAATTATTTATAAAGTTAACGGCCAATCCCTTCTACAGGTACATTGTCAAAATAACAGAACTCCAGTTAATCTTAGCGCAATTTTTGACATCTCAACTTGAAAATATTACTTTCTTTCTTTTATAATATGAATCAGTGAGGGATCATCATAGACTAAGTATAAAATGTCTGTGTTACTAAGATACTACCACTAATGTAGAAATCAGCACAGATAAATATACTAATCTGAGGATTAATTACAACTTTGATTTTCCCTTACAATTAAAAAGAAAAAGTATGGCAAACAGATCTTACTTATTGTCATTATTTCAAAGCCAGGTACAGTCTAGTCAGACATGTCGTTACAACATTTTTTTGCACTCTAGAAATATTTGTCTATTCTCACAAAGCACAAAATATTTCATCTGTATAAAATGTTTTTTTAATGTTTTAATATTTCTCGTATCACTAAAATATACAATACCTTTAGTATATAGTACATTTACATTTACTTTACAAACTTAATCTCATGAATAAATGAATTTGTCCTTGAAGACTGGCTAAAGAAACTTTGTCAAAAATAAAAGTAGTGAGGAAAAAAAAAGGAATCTCAGACCACAAGAAAGAAGAAAAGCAGAAATATGGGTACATACAATAACTGTCACTCCCCCAAGTTTTATAAATCATAATTGATAATTAGAACAAATCCACCTGGTAGTAAAGTTAATGATATTTTAAATAGAGAAAGGTAAAACAACCTAGGTAGAAATAAGGCTTCTATATGTCACTTTAAGTGAAAAAAGGTTGAAACCAGTTGATTAAGATAGCTCACATATATATATATATTGTAATAATCAGAATAACCACTAAGAGAATTATACAAAGCTATATAACTTACACTCAAAAATACTATAAAAATTCAAAATACAATTCCAGTACCCTATAGGAAAGCAAGTTAAAAAAGAAGAGGAGGAGGAGGGGCGCCTGGGTGGCTCAGTCAGTTAAGTGTCCACTTCTTGATGTTGGCTCAGGTCATGATCTCATGGTTCGTGGGATTGAGTCCTGCATCAGGACAGTGTGGAGCCTGCTTAGGATTCACTCTCTCCCCCTCCTTCGCCCCTCCCCCAGTCATGCACATGCTCTCTTCCCCTCTCACTCAAAAGAAATAAACATTAAAATTAAAAAAATGAAATGAAATAGATGAAACTAACAAAACAAAAAATAACATGGGAAACAAGCTGTAGAACATTAACAATTAACATTAATAGAAATTAAAATAGCATGGTTTGGCAGAGCTGATAAAAACACATGAAAGTAATTCTATGAAAACAAAAGTCTGAAAAGGACATAATCAATAAAAAGCAGGAGTGGCTATACTATTACCAGATAT
This sequence comes from Acinonyx jubatus, assembly GCF_027475565.1. Taxonomy (NCBI): domain Eukaryota; kingdom Metazoa; phylum Chordata; class Mammalia; order Carnivora; family Felidae; genus Acinonyx; species Acinonyx jubatus. The sequence continues at coordinate 107,169,943 of NC_069385.1, read as the reverse complement.
ACTATTACTAGATAATTCAGAACAAAAAAAAATTACTAGAAACAAAGAAAGATATTACACAGTGATAAAAAAGATCAATCCACTAGGAAGATATAACAATGCTACAAACGTTCACACACCAAAACATAAAAGTCTCAAAATATATAAAGCAAAAACAGAGCTGGAAAGAAAAACAGACATTATGCTTATAAATTTGACAATTTAGAAGAAAAAACTAATTCCTTTAAACCCAAAAATTAACAAAACATAACCAAGATGAAACAGATAATATGCCCTGTAACAAAGAAATTGAATTCAAAAGCTGCTTCACCTTCCAAAAAATATCTCCAGGCCTAATTGGTTTCAATAAAAAGTTCAAGCAAACATAAAAAAAAAAATTATGTCAATTTTCATAATCTGTTCAAGAAAAAGAAGAGGAGGGAGTGAGTCTCATTTTATAAGACTAATATTACACCAATACTAAAACCAGACAAAAATAATACCAACAAAGTGTGGATCATTTTTTCCCATAAATATAGACGTAAAAAAGTAAAACAAAAACCCTCATCAAAATATTAGTGAACCAAATCCAATTATGTATGTAAACAATTACACAATATGATCAAGTGGAATTTATTCCAGGTACAAAAAGCTGGTTCAACATTTAAAAGAAATCAATGAAATCCATATTAACAAGCCAAAGAAGAAAAATAATATGATCATATCAAGTAAGACACAATAAATTTGACAAAATCCAGTATCATTTTATGATGAAAAATTAGGAATAAAAGGAACCTTCTTCAGGATGATAAAGTGTATCTACAAAAAACTTACATTGCACATGAAGATAAAAGACTACATTCTTTTTCCCTAAGATTAGGAACAAGGCCAAGATGTCCAATCTCATCACTCTTATTCAACACACCACTGGAAGTTTTGCCTACTGCAATAAAGCAAGAAAAAGGAACAAAAAGACATGCAAATTGGTAAGGAAAAAACAAGTGTCCCTATTTGCTGACAATATTATTTTCTACTAGAAAATCCCAAGGAATCTACAAAAAAACCTCCTAGGACTGAGTTCATTAAAATTAGAGGATACAAAGTAAACACACAAAAAATCAAGCTATTTCTAAATGGTAAAAGTGAACATGTGGAAATAGAAAGAAATTATCATCACTCCAAAGAAACTTAAATACTTAAATATAAACTTACAACATGAACCAGAACTATATTCTGCAAAGTATGAAACATTGATGAACGAAACCAAGGAAGACTCGAATAAATGGAGAGACAAGTTGTGTTTGTGGACTGTAAGACACAACATAATAAAAATGTCAATTATCTCAAAATCAATCTATCGGTTTAATGCAATACCTATCAAAATCAAAGTAGGTTGTAGACATATGAAATCAAAATGTATATTGTAGCATTTAAATAGATAAAACAATCCTTTAAAAAGAATAAAATTATAGGAAACTAACTCTTCATGATATTAAAGACATACACAGTTACAGTAACGAAGACAGTATGATACTAGTAAATGGAAAAACACATAGATCAATGGGATGTAACAGAGAACCCAGATATCAACACCAGCACACAGAACCTGATTACTGACATAGTCACAAACGTAATTCAATACAATGGAAACAGTATAGTCTTTTCAACAAATGGTAATGGAGTATTTAGACCTGATAAGCAAAAACATATACCTGAACATAAACCTCACGCTTTTTTTAAACCTCACACTTTATATAAAAACTCACTCAAAATGGATCACAAAACTAAATGTAAAACATAAATATTTTCAGAAAAAAATTGAAAATCTTCAGGATCTAGGGCTAGGATTGACACCAAAAGTACAATCTACGAAAGGAAACGTGGATAAATTGGACATCATGAAATTATCTTTTGCTTTATAAAAGACTCTATTTAAGAGGATGAAAAGGCAAGGAACAAAAAAGTATTGAAAACTATTTGTGAACCACATATCTGACAAAGGATTAGAATGTACATTTATAAAGAACTCTCAAAGCTCAAACAGTAACACAACAAATAATCCGATTAGAAAGGAGCATAAGGCATGCAGTAGACACTTCACAGAAGAGGGTAGACAGATGGCAAATCAGCACATGAAGAGTGTTCAACACATTAGCCATTAGGGAAACATGAACATAAGTAAGACTCACTACATACCTATCGTAATGTCTAAAATACAAACAGTAGCAATACAAAGGCTAGAGAGGATAGAAAGAAAATAAGTCACTCATACAGAGTTGGTGACAATTTAAAACCATATAGATACTCTGGGAAAAGTTTACAAATTTCTTTGAAAAGTAATATGTAATTACCATATGACCTAACAATTATGCAGTTGGGTATTTATTTCAGAGAAATTTAAACTAAAGTGCACATAAAATCCGTATACAAATGGTCACAGAGGCCTTATCCACAAGAGCCAAAAACTGAAAAAAGCAGACGTCCCTCAGTAGTGACTATTACACAAACTGTGGTACAGCCACACCATGGAATACTATTCTGCTATAAGGAACAACAAATTATTAATATACATGCAACAACCTGAATGACTTGGATAACTTGGAATGACTCTCCACGGAATTACGCAGCATGGAAAAGCCAATACCGAAAAGATTACATACTACAGAAATCCACTTAACTTTCCTAAAATGGAAAAATTATAAAAAGAAAAAAGAGACTGGCGCTTGCCAGGAGATAACGATGGGGGTAGTAAACAGGGGAGGGGGCTACAAAAAAGCCACGCGAGGAATCATGTGGTAATGGAACTGTTCTGTACCTTGACTATAGTAGCAGATACTTGGAACTACATCTAATATATGTGCACACCCCAGTGAACGTGTCATTTTATACATGTGATAAAAATACAAACAACATGCATACAAACGAATACAAGTAAAATGGTAGAAATCCAAGTAAGATCAATGGATTTCATCGATGTCAATAACCTGATCATGATTGTGTACTACACATTTTTGCGTACTATAGTTTTGTAAGATGTAACCACTGAGAGAAACTTAGTAAAGTATAAACAGCATCTCTCTGTATTATTTTTTACAACTGCATATGAATCTGCAACTATATCAAAATAAAAGGTTTAATTTTAAAGAAACAACAAACCAGAAAAGAGACAATATAGTATTACAGAAGTCCAATAAGATCTGATTCACTAAATTCATATATAACTAACAATTCCAAACAGAATATCAGAATCACAGAATTAGAATATCAATTATTTATAGTACTATTTTTTTTCTTAATTAGATAAACCATGCCCTATAAAGCTCCTATAATTTACATTAAATAAATTATTTATAATAATCAAACTTGTTAATTTTATATATCTCAATTTATCTCTCCCTCTTACAATAAAGCTAAGTTGTAAGCGATCTCAAATTCCAGCAAATTCTGAATAAGTGGAGTCTAAATTAACAAGTATTTTAAATGTAACCTTAAAAACACATTTATGGCAATTATTGCACAAATATATCAACACAATCAAAGTTAGAATTCTTTTAAGAACTTACTATAGGGGCGCCTTGGTGGCTCGGTCGGTTAAGTGTCCGACTTCGGCTCAGGTCATGATCTCACGGTCCGTGAGTTCGAGCCCCGCGTCGGGCTCTGTGCTGACCACTCAGAGCCTGGAGCCTGTTTCAGATTCTGTGTCTCCCCCTCTCTCTGCCCCTCCCCTGTTCATGCTCTGTCTCTCTCTGTCTCAAAAATAAATAAATGTTAAAATTAAAAAAAAAAAAAAAAGAACTTACTATAAAGCTCAAAATTCCAAGTTTATTTTAAATTTCTTTTTTTAATGTTTATTTGTTTACTTTGAGAGACAGAGACAGAGAGAGAAGGAAAGAGAGAAGAAGACAGAGAATCCCAAGCAGCCTCCACTGTCAGCACAGAGCCCAATGTGGGGCTTGATCCCATGAACCATTAGATCATGAACTGAGCCAAAATCAAGAGTCAGATACTTAACTGACTGAGCCACCCAGGCGCCCCTTATTTTAAATTTCTTAATCGAAAACATTACTGTAACATGAATTCAAGGATATTAAATTATAAGTTACAATGCTATACATGACATACTTACTGAGATTAAGTTACATAAATCATAATAAAATATGCCAAAGTATCTGAATTGAAATGTATTATGTATACATAATAAATTTAGGTTATATAACTGATAATCTAACAAAAGCAAATTTACTGAACCAATTCTGCAAAGAATCAAAAGTGGCATTTTTTCCATTAGAATTCGTTAACAGAATTAAAAATCGAACATGCTACATCTCCATACACTGGCATACCTCATTTCACTGCAGTAGCTTTATTGCACTTCACACATACTGCATTTTCTACAAACTGAAGAGCTGTTGCAAAACTGCATCAAGCACGTCTATTGGCATCATTTTTCTAAAAGCCTTTTCTCAACTTTGTGTCTCTGTGTCACATTTCGGTAATTCTCACAACATTTCAAACCTCTTCATTATTATTATATTTGTTACGGTGATCCGTGATCAGGGATTACAACTCACTAACAGCTCAGATGATTTTAGTCATATAGTAATAAACAGTTTTTAACAATAAAGTGTTTTCTCATTAAGGTATGTATTTTTTTGACATAATGCTATTGCACGTTTAACACGCTACAGTATACCGTAAACATAACTGTTATATGCACAGGGAAAAAAAAATCATTGGCCTCGCTTTGTTGCGCTATTTGCTTTATTGTGCTGTTTGCTTTATTGTGGTGGTATGGAACAAAACCACCAGTATCTCCGAGGTACGCCTGGAAAATGGTAACATGTCATCTTAAAATTAATCAACATCATTCTCACCATCCACTGTTTCTGAAGCTTTCCTGACTCCATTGTGCAGTTTACTGAAATACGTCGTTATCCATATGTAAGTGCTCCTCCTAAGCAGCATGAAATTCTCCCAATGGGATTATTAAAGGATCTACAGTACTTCACGGTTGAGCAGCACCAACTATGACATGGTAAAAGAATGCTTCTCTCTGTGTGGTTCTGCCACCACCCACACACAGAGTTTACTATTAAAAAGAGAAAGTACTGGCACTTGACACTGTATATCATCTTTGTACCAATTAATCTCAAAAAAATTAAACCTCTACATTACCTATATTATCATCTGACAAGAAGACACACAGGGATACAACAGGTCATTTAAAACTATACCAAACAGATTTTATACCGCATTAATAAGGGCAAAAGAATTTATTTCACTATCATTAACATTACAATAAATTCTGAATGAGGAAACAGCAAATAAACTACTAATAATTATGGACCATTTAGAACATATACAACTTCCTATTTATTCTTAAACATTTTTTAACAATCTACACTGTGAGATGGGATTTTTATGTTCCTTACTAACAAGTAAAACAGCTAACCCACTTAATCTACATTTTATGGAATTTCTCATATGCCTTCATTTTCAAGGTTCAGGTTCAACACCAAAGCATACAGACACCTATTATATCATATTGTCAGTATTGACCCCAGCTGTGACCTCTACTAGATTTCTTAACATTTATTAAAATTAAGACTTAAAAATGTTTCTATCTTTACTTCACACGTGGAGAGATTAGCTGGTTGGAATTTACTGCTCTCTTTTCTTCTTCTACCTACCTCTTCCTCATCACTGAGTAGGTGGTTAACTAGTATAATTTTTTTCAACCCTGAAAATGTCTTGAAAGTTTGTCTCAGGCCCTTCATAAAGAATGTGTAATAAAAATCCTCTTTTTAACAGAAATCACTTTGGAGTTAAAGATAAAATTTCAGTAAATTTCATTCTCCTCACACTTAAATTATGTAGGAAAACTTCACTATACCCACCCACATGTCAGACACATTCCCAAAAGACACACAGACATACAGCCTACCCCCCCACCCAGACCTTTCCCCACAGTTATGGTGGTTTATCAGTAAAACTAAAATACACAACTACACCATTCCCTATTCTATGTTAACAGGTGACTAGCACGAAGCAAACTGTTTAGCATAATTGGGAAAGGATTATAAAACCATCAAGGATAAAACAATTAACCTAAACACTGTCATCCTTTCAAGATTCCAGTATACCAATGTGATCTTCGGATATGTAAAAGTACGAGATTTACTGAGCACTTACAGGTGCTGTGCCCCTTCCATGTATTAATTAAATTTATCCTCTCAATAATCCTACATATTATTTCTATAATTTTACAACAGACATAACAAACCCAGCAAATAATGGTATCTTTGAGTTGAGTGCATTAAAACTATAAATTTTGTTTCAGAAAAATATTTCTATGTTAATCTGGCTAAATGGTTTTAAATAGTTTCCCACCACCTTTGGGTATACACTATGAATCTATATTACTTAACATATATAAACTTGTTTACTCAAACACAGGAAAAAATAAATTGTAAGTCTGCATGATGGCTTAATATGCTGGTAAAACACGTTTATTAAATTTTCAAATTTGTAATTTCTGTAATGACTTTTAGTTTATGAAAAGAATACTGAAAATACTCTCCTTACACTACATCAAGCCTATTTAATTAACCGAAAAGGAAACAGTGAAAGAAAACTGCCATTAAAAATAGAGCAATCTGAGAATGAAGGACAGTTCAACTTTCTCTACCCACAGTTACTCCCAGAAGCCAAAGTTCTTGCATCATAAAAATAGGTTCATACTATTATTACATTTAAAGGGCAATTCAATAATTAAGGAGACAACGATGTCTTTATAGCAGGAGAATGTCTAGAAGTTAAATAATTATGAAAAAGAATTTATCCTGGATATCCTATGAAAAAAATTCTCCCTTCAAAAACCCAGTATTCGTAATGTCTTAATTAATCAGATGAATCCCTTAATCCTAGGACATTTGTGTGTTCACCCCTTCACAACTGTATTTAACTTATTTATTTCAATTTTAGATCTCAGCCTTAAAAATACATAAATGATAATAAAATGCGATAGTGCTCATAAAAAAATAAAATTCAAACATTTACAATTAGCTTTTTCTGCTAGTTTTAGACAGGTTCCAAGCTTCCCTCTCCGCAAAATACTTGTATTGGGGTTTCATTTTCCACTTTATGTTTCAAATGTGAAACTTCTATATAAAGTAAGAAATAGATAACTGAACAACTGTTGCATTCCCAGAATGCAACAGGTTTTCCAGAGAGATAGGAGACCCAGAGACACTGGACAGCTTTATGCTATGAACAATGAGAGACAAAGGTAGGAAATTTAAAAAGGACAAAAATATGGGTACTGGCTACTTCACTGAGCAACTCAACACTAACTATTCCTCACCCTAACATTCTGTCTGCCCAGACAAGTAAGAAAACACAATTTATAAAAATTTATAAAGCACTTAGGGTAATACAGCTAATTTTCTCAGATGGGATGGTGGGAATTGGTGGAAAGGAGACCTATATATATTCCAAAAAAGTAAAAAATCTTTTTTGTTGTTGTTGTTTTTAAAAAAAAAAAAGGATGGGGAAGAAAAGACTAAAGCAGAATAAAACGTCTATATACTCAAAGTACATAATAAACTTTGACCACTTGAAAACACACAACAGCGATGCCACGGCAATAGCGCGTATGAAGGAGTAACCTCTACAATTAAATCGTCTTCCAGCTGGTCTTCAAGCGAAATCGTTAAGAAGAGTCGGCGTTCATTATTTTCCGCTTACCTTCTGTGATGGTTCATTTTACGTGCCACCTTGACTGTGCCAGGGAATGCCCAGATATTTGGTTAAACATAATTCTGGATGTTTCTCTGAAGGTGTTGTTAGATAATAAGCAACGCTTAAATCGGTAGACTAAAAAAAGCAGATTGCCCTCTACAATGTGGGTTAGGCCTCATGCACCTCACCAGGTGAAGGCCGGAGAGGCCTGCAAGGAATACAGAATGCTCCCACCTGATAGGCTCTGAGTGGTAGATAGGCCCTTCCTGCCTGACAGCCTCCAATCTGAAATCTCAGCTGCTCCTGGTTCTACAGAAGCTTCCAGCCTTACTTGCCAGCCTCCGTAATCCCATGAGCCGATTCCTCAGAATAGAACTCTTCATACATGTGTGTGTGTCTCACACACACACACACACACACACACACACACACACACACACTATTGCTTCTATTTCTCTGGAGAACCCTAATACATCTTCCAACCATAGATTCTTTATAATCAATTTATCAACAGGCTGATTGAGATCATAACACTGTCAAGAGAATAATTTTGCACAAAAGAATTTTATTTACATTAATGAATTAAGCACTCAAAATGTCCTACGATGAATACTAACATTTAAAAATTTTTTTAAAAAGAGAGGGGACGCGCCCGGGTGGCTCAGTCTGTTAAGCGTCCAACTTTGGCTTAAGTCATGATCTCACGGTTCGTGGGTTCGAGCCTATGTTGGGCTCTCTGCTGACAGCTCAGAGCCTGGAGCCTGCTTCAGATTCTGGGTCTTCTTCTCTCTCTGCCCCTCCCCTGCTCACGCTCACTCTCTCTCAAAAATAAAATAAAAGTTGTGAATTATAAAAGAAAATACGCTTTTTAGGTATTACTGGTTTCATTTTTTAATTATTTTTATTTATTATTCCAATAATCATTTTCACTGAAGTAACTTTTTGAATTAACTTCTTGGGACTCTGTATCAATGCAGCAGCTAAAAGCCTTTAAACTCATTATATTTCCCAGGAGAACTATAAATCAGCTTACACTAAAAGAGCAGTTTTCTGATTTAGCTGGGATTTTCATACTGAGAGGTAATGCTGCCTCCTTAGCATGTAATACACAGAATGAGGTATGAGCCATGCATTCTGCTACATCAAAATACTACAACAAAAATAATATTTGACACGTACTGAGTACTATGTTCCAGAAATAGCATTCTAAATACTTTTATATGTATTATGTCATTTAATCTTTCCCAACAGCCTTCTCACTTACCATCGATAGAATTATCAGCCACATTTTGAATATGAGAAAACGGACGCCCAGTGACCTCAACTATTCTAAGAACATACAACTAGTAAGTCGCCAAACCTCCACCCAAATCCCAGACAGATGAGAAGTCCACATTGTTCCCCAGTGCTACAGTATAGCAGTAGCTACCCTAAAGAAGAATGGATGACCTTCCTGTAAATCTTTTAGAGGAGTATGGCTGAAACCATAAATTCCATTCAAAATAGCTTCCCTTTGCTGTGACTCAGATACATTACTAAAAAAAAATTAAATGAACTCAATCTCAAAAGTCTTATTATTAATTCAAAAAAATTGTTGACCAGTCCTTGGAAGACATTCACTACATATGTACCAAATTCTAAATCAGCTCTGATGTTGTAACAAGCATTCTCTTTTTAAAGCTATAAAATCCCCAAAGGTCTTCTTTTAAATTGTTACCTATGTATATTAAACTTTTGGATAAAATGCACTCATGAACAAATAATGATCATTCATTCAGTTATTTAAATTATTTAATCCTTTGGTAAAACACATCAACATTGTTGGAAAAAAACCTTCAATTTCTAATTTTTTACTAGGCTGAATACTTATTTTCAAGGTAAACAACTGTTAAGATTTTTCTTAAGTCTTTGGTGGAAATATAATATTTTATGTTTTCTTTGTTTACCTAATTTAATCACTATTCCTATAGCATTACAATTTAAATTTATCATACTTGAAGACTTTGAAAGTATAAACAAATTATAGCTAGGTATCAAGTTACTACACCTTTATATCCAATTTATAATTTTCCTCAGTTAAATGAGAAGTTCTCTAAAGATATTTCTGTTGATTGGAGGCTCCCCTGGGGTAAAATGGATTTGTATAAATCGTCTCATGCTCTTAAAACCCCTAGAAATACTTCAACATGATACAAAGCCATTCTTAATAAAAGAGAACAGCCAAATAAGCCAGGCATCATACAAAAGTTGCCCTAACCTTCCCAATGTGAAAATATCTCCCTTGGGAATTTTTTTCCAGATTTTAAAAAAAGGACACAGAAATTATCTTAGATTAGAAGAGGAAGCAATTAAAATTAACACAAGGAAGAAAAGCCTGTAACAAAGATCATCAAAGGTTTTATATGTAATTACAGATAAAATATTTTAAATTGCTGTTAAAAGGATAAAATTATACACACACACACACAGCTGAAACAGATTTTTCTGAGTCAATAAAGGAATTTTAATGAGACTATATTTTAAACTGAATAGCTAAAAACTAAAAACTCCTATTTAAAAATATTTATGAATAATTGTGATATCTAAGAAATTTAAATTATTGGTAAAAACGCAAATCGTATTACATCCTCTATAAATGTCTTCCTTTCCACCAAAAGTACCAAAAAGCAGAATAAATTCTCTTACGAAACCTTGAACACTCAGGTAGCTCTACGGAGAAACAAGTTTGTAGATACTAATCCAAATATTATTAAGGAAAAGGAGTAACTTCTTACAAATAGTAATTTATTTTTAATTTTTGAGGAACAACCACACCGTTTTCCACAGCAACTGCACCATTTTACATTCCTACCAGCAATGCACAAACATTCTAATTTCTCCACATCCTCGCTGAGGTTTGTTATTTTCTGTTTGGGGGTTTTGTTGTTGTTGTTGTTGTTATTTTTTGGATAATAGCCATCTTCATGGGTATGAAGTGGTACCTTACTATGGTTTTGATTTGCCATTTCTAATGATTAATGATGTTGAGCATCTTTTCATACTCTTATTGATCATTTGTACCTCTTTTTGGAAGAAATGTGTTCAAGCCCTCTGCCCATTTTTTAAATGATTGCTTTTTCTCTTTGTTGTTGAGTTGTAGAAATTCTTTATAGAGTCTGGATATTAATTCCTTATCTTATATATGACTTGCAAATATTTTCTTCAACTCTGTGGGGTGACTTTACATTCTTTTGATAGTGTTCCTTGGTGCAGAAAAGTTTTTAAATTTGATAAAGTCCGACTCATCTATTTTTTGTTGTTTCCTCTGCTTTTGGTGTCAAAATGCAAGAAATCATTGCCAAATTCAATGTTATCAATGTTTTCCCCCTGTTTTCCTCTAAGAGTTTCACAGTTTTAGCTCTTACATTTATGGTGTGTGATCAATACAAGTGAAATTCTGAAACACAATCATTCACAGGTAGGAAACCATCATTAACTTCCAAACTAATGAACAGTATATTAACCTAAACTATAAAGTGATTTATACTGAAACCCCCATTATAATGGACTCTTTTATAGCATAAAGTATTTCATTGTGAGGGCAAGGCTAGAAGAAAGAGATTAAGCTTTCCAACACAATAAAGATAAGTAAAGTGCAGGCAAGAAAATAGATCACAACAAGATTTACCCTTCTCATCAACTATCAATCCCTATAGTACAATGGCTCCAAATCACCTTCCTCTATGGAAGACCCAGAAGCTTGATATTCCCATTGTGACTTTTTCTGATTACAAAGCATGACAACCAAGACAGGATAAAGCAGATATTCAAGATGTAATACTCAGCAAAAATGTAAACTTTTCTGTTTGAGAAATTTCAAATAATTTTTTCAAAAAGACTAGTTGATCACCAAAGGGAAATATGTTAAAGTGATAAGCTGACATGAAAATATTATCTAAATATTTTTTTCTTATACAAATCTAAGATCAGAACAGGAAACCTTGCAACTAGGCTAGAATTACCAGTTACATGGTTAATTTTCTCCAAATTATGAAATGCATTTACTCCTAAGAATAAAGAAATAATATTTATTCCTACTGGGATATAAAGATAAAAAGTAAAGTGGATTTAAAATAGGAAAATATGCTACTATTTACTGTGAAACCCAACACTGAATTTAGATCTCAGCCTCCACCTCCACTATCACCATAGAGTTGAGGAAGGAAATATTTACAGTAAAAAGAACAAACAGTCATAAGATGTGGATACTTGCCTAACTCTGTCTCTACTCAGTCTGCTAATTTTTTAAAAAGTAATAAAATGTGATTACCTCAAAAGTCCCCTCCAACTCAAAACATCTGTGATTATTTTAAACTGACAATGAGTAACAACTCCCAGATATGTAAGACTACACTGTCCAGGGAATAAATGTAGACAATTTGTTTCATTTCATTTCATTCATTCATTCACTCAATCATTCAATAAATACTTAAGAAACTTCTACCACGTGTCACGCACTATTTGAACCACTAGGAATTACAAAGTCTCTGCTCTTGGGAAGCTTACACACTAGTGGAGAAGATAGGAAATAAAAGAAAGGATGAAAATCATGTTGCTAAATAGCATTCCGTATAATGATAACTGCTATAAAAGAAAATAAAGGGGTATGAGAATAAAGAGTTGTGAAGGGAAGGGAAAATGTTTTGGATGGTCTGAGGTAGAAATGTGATTGTTGTGTTTAAGAAACAGCTAAAAAGACAGTGTGGCTAAGACAGTATGAGCACAGGCAAGACAGGCAGGAAGTAGATCTCAGGGGAAACAGGATCAGCTAATGAAGGATATTGTAAGAAGTTTAATTTTTACGGTGAGTCAAACAGGAAGCCACTAAATATTTCTGAGTATAGGAATTTAAGAAAAGGTTTATATTTTTTAAATAAAACATGGTTGCTCCTTAGAAAACAGACTAAGGGGGTTAAGTGTATTTTTAACTAACAAATAGGCAGCATTCTTCTAAGAATATTATCAGTATTAATTATTTAAGCCTCATGGCAACTATATATGATAAGTACTACATCCCTATTTTGAGGTGAGGAAATGGAAACACAGAGATTTAAAAACATGACAAAGATCACACAATTGTAATATTGTAAAACTAGAATTTTAACCCACATAGTTTGGTTACTTTGTCTATGATCTTAACCACTATCTTCTGTTGAATCTTACAAGAAGTAAATATTGATAAATACAAACTTCTCAAGTCAGAAAACAGTACCCTGGTTTAAGCATATCTTGAAAAATACAGGTGAGAGGTCTCACTGATAAAGTAGGTACAGAATATAAGGGAAAGAAAACAAGAATTATGCTAAGGAGTTTAACATCAAAGTGAGCTGAAAAAAGTAGAAAAGAAGAATGGTTCGTTGGTGGAATCACGGATGCTGTTTTAAACTATTAAACATCCAAATGAAGATGTCAAGTAGGAAACCAACCAACATCACAGCCTGAAAATCAGGAATGAAGTGTGGACTAAAGACATAAATTTGTCACTAGCATGTCAATGGTAATTAAAGCCAGTTTGAAAAGATGAGATAATCTAAAGAAAGACTACAGACCATTTACTTTGTAAACCGCCTTGATAAAAATTCGAGACAAAGTAAAGACCAGAATAATTATTCCCCTATACAATTAATGTGCAAGCCTGAGCTATGCATTTGAAAGTCTAAAGTTCCATTTCTACAACCACACATAGGAATATTTTCAATACAATACATCCTTGTGATTTGTATGCATGTCCCCAGAAAAATTAATTCCACAAAACTTTATGTAATGTACAGAAATGCAAATGAAAGAGGAAAGATACAAAGGCAGACACAGGCTCTGAGCTGGACCTAACGTGATTATTTTAATGGTAATGTAAAGAAACTACAGAGCACCAAGAGAAAAAGAAAAAGTTGTGGGTTTCACATGACTTTTATTTGCCACTAAAAACTCATGCCCCCAAATATCTAGATATTATTCATTAATGCTGTTAGCCCTCTGCTACGATTCAAATTGTCAGTGATCAAAACAGTCCTTAACCTGAGAAATGATAATGCTTATTGTGATTAGGAACCCTAGGGATGAAGAGTGCTAAAAGAAGTTTTATCCAAAGTCTATAACCAGGCCTCAGAAAAGACAACCTTGTAACCATTCTCAGAGGAGTTTTCTGATTCTTTTTATTACTTTCCTGGGCACTGTGGTCCAGTGGTACAATCCAATTACAACCACATCCTAAAATAAAAATCCAGTAACAACCTCAATTCCTGGTTAACTCGAAAACATTTCTTTTTACTTCAATTATAAATACAAAAATACAAGTTTCTTCCTAGTCCATTTAAGTAGATAAAGGCATCAAAAAGAAATACTTAAGCCATCTTAACTAAAGTGATATAGATAGGTTAAAAGTAAAAGAATGAAAAAAATACATAACATTCAAACACTAATCAGAAGAAAGGAGTGATTAAATTAATATCATACAAAGTAGACTTCAAAACAAGGAAAATTACAAGGAATAATGAAGAACATGACTTCATCATGAAGACATAACAATCTTAAATGTGTACGCACCTATCAACAGAGCATCAAAACACATAAGGCAAATACTGATTGAACTGATAGGAGAAACAGACAAATATATATGGATAATTCAACATACTTTTATCAAGGAATTAAAAGAACGAGTTGATAGAAAATCAGCAGGATATTTAAGGCCTGAACAATACCATAAAACAACCTGACCTAAAAGATGTATTATAATACACTTATTATACACTCAACAATGAAATACAAATTTTTTGAAGTGCAAATGAAAATTCACACACACAAAACACATATAAGGTCATACATAAAACAAATCTTACAGAATACTGAAATCTTACAAAATATTTTCTCTGACCATGAATAAATTAAACTAGAAATTAATAAAAGATAACTAGAAAATAATTCCAAATAAGAAATTATAAAACAAATTTCTAAACGATCCATGATTCAAATAGGATGTCTTAAGGAAATAAAGACATTTTTAACTAAATGAAAATGTAAATACAACAAACCGAAGTTTTGGGGATACACCTAAAGTAGTGCTAAGCGGGAAATGTGCAGCATTAATGCATATATTAGAAAAGAGGGTCTTAAATCAATAATCTAAGCATTCCATCATAAGAAATGAGAAGTAAACTGAAAACAAGTTGAACGAAAGATGTAATAAAGAGCTGAAACCAATGAAATTGAAAACAAAACACCAATAGAGAAAAATCAATGAAACTAAAAATTACTCCTTTGGAAAGATCAATGAAACTGATAATGCTCTAGCCAGTTTAAGCAAGAAGTGTAGGAAGAACCATCACAAAAGAACTCACAGATAATAAAAGAATAAGAGAACACTACAATCATGTCTATGAACATAACTTTGACAAACTAGAAAAAAATGGCCATTTCCTTAAAACACACAAACTCACTTAAGAAAAAGACAACAGAATAGTCCTATATTGTGCAGAAAAGAGTTAACACAGCAGGCCTGATGCTGCTATACCTTGAGAAGGGCCTGACTGCAGAGCTAGTGTTTGGCTAGCATATCAAACTTTTGCTTTAGGGATGTCCTCTATATAGCAAGATTGTTTTGCCTGCTTGGGGCATTGAGCCCTACTGTAACCAGCTTGCATAGATTATTTGTACAAATACCATGATTTATGGTAAATATCTGCTTTCATTCTTGAAGTCTGGAAATAGGGAAGTTGTGGCTACTCATGCCACACATGGTGTGGCTACAGGACCAGCTCTCAATAAAAATCCTGGATGTTGAGTCTTAAGCAGGCTCCCTGGGCAGAAACACAGCACATGTGTCACTGCAATTCACTGTTAGAAAAATATGTTCATTATGCCCTGTTCTCTCAGAAGGGAGAATTTTAAAGCTTGATGCCTCCAGACTCCCTTGAGTCATTTTCCCTTGCTGATCTGTAATAAATCGTAGCTACAAGTACAACTATATGTTGAATGCTGTGAGTCCTAGCATTTTGCTGAATGTGTAAATGGTCACTGAAACCCCGGAATATATAGCATTTAAATATACTAACACCAGAAAAGGACAGTACAAAAAGAGAAAATCACAAATTAACATTCCTCATGAACACAGATGAAAAATCCTCAACAAAATATTAGCAAATTGAACTAACATATAAAAAGAACAGTACATCACAACCAAGCACAATTTATCCAAGGAATTCAAGGCTAGTTCAATATTTAAATATCGGTGAATATGATACACTATATTAACTACTAAAAAAATTATCACATGGTCTTTATTAACATCATTTCATGATAAAAACTGTCAGCAATCCAGAAACGGAAAGGAACATCCTCAATGCAATGAAGGACATATACAAAAGACCTTCACACTTCATGGCCAAAGAAAATGCTCTTCATACAATACTGGACCAACGCAAAATATCTCTGCTCACTGCTCATTTTCAACACTGTACAAGAAATTGTAGCCAATGCAGTAAGACTTAAAGGGAGGGGAGGAGAGGGAAAGGAAGGGCATTCAATTGGAAAAAAAGAATTAAAACTGTTCTTATATGCGGACAATTGTCTATAAAGAAAGTCACAAAGTATCTATAATAAAGCTCCTAGAACTACTATGTTAAGTTTACCAAAGTCACAGGCTACAGCTCACCATATAAATGTAAATTAGATTTCTACATACTAGCATTGAGCAACTAGAAATGAAAACTTTTTTAACAGTACTATCTATAATACCTCCACAAAAACTAAAATACAGAGGAGTAAATCTAACAAAATATATGAACAATCAGTACACTGAGAACTATAAAATTCTGATGACAGAAAAGAAAAAGGACTAAAAAAAAAAAAAAAGAAAGACCATTTTCATGGGTTGGAAGACTCAATATAGTTAAGATGTCCTTTCTCCTTATACTGAACTACAGATTTAAGGCAAACTCAATCAAAATCTCAGCAGGATTTCTTCTAAACAAGACCATTCTAAATTATATACAGAAAGGCAAGGAAATTAAAATAGCCAAGGAAATTTTGTAAAGGAAAATCAAAGACAACTCATTTTAAGAGATTTTCAGATTTATTATAAAGCTATAGTAATCAAGACAATATGGTAAGAGAGAAAGGCTAGACTCAAAGATCAATGGAACAGAAAAATGGGTCCAGAAATAGAACCACATAAGGGTGGTCAATTGGTTATTTACAAACATGCAAAGGCAATGCAATGGAGAAACGACAGACTTGTCAACAAATAGTGTTGAAACAACTAGACACATATATGCAGGAAAAAAAAATGTATCTTAATCTCTACTTCACAACTTACCTAAAATTCAAAACTGAATTAAATGTAAAACATGAAAACTATCAAACTCGTCGGAAAAATCTTTGTGACCTTCAGATAGGCAAAGAGTCCTTAGATACAATATCAAAAGCATAATACATAAAAGAAAAAAATTGATAAACTGTACTTCATCAAAATTATAAACTTTTGCTCTGTAAAAGATGCTGGTTGAAAGGGTAAAAAGACAAGTTATAGATGTGGAGACATTATTTTCAAATCACATATTAGACAGAAGACTTCTGAAAGACAGGTATCCAGAATAAATAATTACCCCTCAAAACTCAAAAGAAAGAAAACAAATAATCCAGTAAACAACGAGGAGAAGTTTGAGGAGACACAACATTTATGGATGGCAAATAAAATACCCAACATCATCAATCATTAGGAAAAGTGCAAAATAAAATCACAATGAAATACTGCTTCACATCTATGAGAATGGCAAAATTAAAACGAAACTAAAACAAAACAAAACCTGGCAATGCCCAGTACCAATAAGGATGCATAAGAACTAAAACTCTCATACACTGCTGGTGGGAATTTAAATAGTGGGCAGCCACTCTGGAAAACAACTTGACAGTTTCTCATAAAACTAAGCATATACTTACCATATGACCCAGCAATTATACTCTTAGATATATGCCACTTAGAATTCATACACTATCCTTTCTAATATTCTATAGCAACAAGAAAGGAATGGAACAACAGTGTTATTCTTTCCCAGCTGTAGGGATATTTTATTTAAATAACTGGCTTGTTGACTAACATTCAAATATTCTTTCCTCATTCTCTGATTTTACTAACTCAGTCTTTAGAGATATTTATCTTTACTCATTATTGTTCTTTTATTTTGCTTTTAGGTTTCCTCATAATTCACTTTTCTCTATCATGTATATGAGACTATGCAAATATTACATGCTCCATCTTAAGAAGGAAATGGTATGCCTACTAAAATAAGACATTTACCTCTGTTCTATCCTGAAAACAAAAGAGGTAAAAATATTAGTCTTTTACCTTAGGAAAGTAATACAAAATGGAAAAGGGAAAGGAGATGACAGCAGGGAAGAATGTTAGTAACACTTTGGAAGCTACAAAGGAGACAACAGAGTGGAATCCTAAGCTTAAGGGAAATAAGTCAGCAAAAATCAAGCAGTTTTGTGTTACAGAACCATGACAAAGATTGAGAACTAAATGCAGAATTGCGTGGTGAGACTGAAAACCAGAATATATTGTAGTTTCTACAGGGAGCAATTCTAAAGGGAGCAAATCCCTTTTCCAACTTCATTCAAGTCAGACCACTGTTCTTTCACCACCCTTCCAAAGAATGAAGGTGTCATCTTTGGAGAGATTGTACCTGAAAAATTCTGTGCTGTGAACACCAAGCATGGTAAGGAAACAGGGTGGAGGCTGTGTCTGATACATCACTCTGAAAAAAAGAACGACTAAGGAGAAGTCTACATACTAAATTATGAGAGATACACCCCCCCCCCCACCCCACCCCAGGCTCCTTCTGCTGAGCTACCAAAAATCTCACAGCCAGGCTTATAAACCCTAGGCAAAAAACTAAAAGGTTCCTCCTTGTAGAAATTTTTAGTCTAAGGCAATAGAAATCTACATTCAATGATCTTCTTTAAGAATGTTCCACAAAAATGGCCAGGCCAATATGTGATGTACAGATGGATGGAGGGAAAGAAGAGACAGAAAGAAAGAGAGAGAGGGACAGAGGGAGAGAGATGGAGAGGGAGAAACAGAAAAGAAATTACCAAAGAAATAATTCAAGAAAATTGCTAAGAACTGAAAGAAGTACCCAGCAAAGTAGATGAAATAAGACCCATATCACACCACGATATCATAAAATATCACAACATAACTGATAAATGATCCTAAAAATGTCAACATTAAGGGGGGAAAATGGTCACATATAAAGGCTCACTCACCAAATGACTGAAAAAAAAAAAGCTGCCTAGAGAAATGCTCAATGCCAGCAGAAAGCCAGAGTAAGATTAAAAATTTGCTGCAGGTAATCCTCATGTACAGTACACTAGAAAAGGATTTATGCCTGTCAGTCTCAATCAGAAAAAGCTAGTGACAGAATTTTAAAGCCCAAAAAAACAAAACAAAACAAAACAAAAAAAACTCTTTTAATAAAGAAGATTAATCAAAACTAAAATTGGGAAGTTAAAATGAAAAGACAGATGTGATAGAAAAGATGAAGGGCGGCTCAGTCAGTTAAGCATCCGAATTCAGCTCGGGTCACGATCTCAGGGTTTGTGAGTTCAAGCCCCACATGGCACTCTGTGCGGACAGCCCAGAGCCTGGAGCCTGCTTCGGATTCTGTGTCTCCCCCTCTCTCTGCTCCTCCCCTGTTCGTTCGTTCTCTCTCTTTCTCTCTCTCTCAAAAATAAATAAACATTAAAGAAAAAGAAAAGATGAATTTTGCAAGTACAGAGGATATGTTTCAATAAAATATCACTATTTGATATTATAAAAATTATTTCTCTAAAAAGATCACAGCTCACATACTGGTAAAATGAAGCCAGTTCACTGATAAAATGAAGCCAATTCTAGATTTATTTTATCATTGATAAAAACCAGGTTAATTGCATGCACTGTCCTAATGATACACTTTCATATTTCTTCAACTAGGCTACATGGTCTCCCAAGGTTTCGATATTAACTATTCTTACATGCAAAGGAACAGGGCCCCAAGAGAACACTTACTGTAACAAGCACTGAGTAATGTACAGAAGTGTTGAATCACTATACTGTACATCTGAAACTAATATAACACTGTTAACTATACTGGAATTAAAATTTAAAAATTAATTTAAAAAGTTATACATATATATATATTTTAAGTTATGTAAAGAATAGGATCCCAAGATAATAAATATTATCTAGAAGGAAACAAAATCAGGCTATTACGTCCAATATTCTATTTTATAAATTATGCTTAAATAAAGAAACGACTGTATAAAGGATGGGTAGGAAATGGAAAGAAGGGGAAAACCCAGCTGATTAGAAAATGAAAAAGCATACTCAAAACTAGCTCTATGTCCCAAATTAAAAGGAGACTAAAAACAATAACCTGTAAACATATGTTGATTCTCAACTATTTGACACATATTCTACTAGAGATATCTCCTTCAATCATCATCTATTCAAAAAATTAGTTTCATTTTATAAACTGGAAATTGTGTCAAGAAACATTAAGTAATTTGCCCAAGATCACGGTTCACAGAGCAAGTTCCTGATTTAATTCTGTAGTTGATGCTGTTCTAATCCAAAACTGATTTATACACAATTTTAAAAAGAAATTTCATACTTTAATTTGAATACATTTCTCATGATGTGAAGCTCATAAAATTTCTATCAAAATAATGGAAGAACAGTTTCAAGGTAAAAATAGATTCAATCTGCTTATCAGTTCAGTGCAAACTTTACTTATTTCCTACCACATGACAAGCACTGTTCTGGTGTTCACAGTTCTCCCCAACAGAAATTCACACCCAGAAAACAGTGGAGTAAACACCTAAAACATGTACATTAGAAAGGACTAAGAGCTCCAAGGTATAAATACAAATAGCCACCCAAAAGAAAAAAGGGATGCTATATCATAAAAGGTATACCAGAAGACGGGACTCCTATGCCAGTTCATGAAGTGTATTCATTCAAAAATATTTTCTACAATCCTTCCTATTATTATCTATATCCATATATACCAGTTATATTTAATGATAAGTAATTAGATGGACACTGAAGGTTTGGAGTTGTGAAGAATAAAAGAAAATCTGAACACAGGAAACAAGCCAAGAAAGAAAATACTCCAAGTACTATGATTCGTGAGAGAACTGTTCAAGGTCTACGAAGGTTGTCAGTAGCATTAAAGCAGACCAAAAACACACCAGGTGAGCCTGCCATCTTCAATGAGCTACTCTTATTAGCTATGAGAGGATGACTTAATACCACTCTTACCAAAAGAATTTACCAACCATTAGACCAAAGCTAGAAAACCACAAATAAGACTGTTATATGTGACTTATATAGACTGTAAAACTTCTAGATGAAAATAATGTCATACACATGTCAATTTATTTCAAATAATACACTAAAAAATTTTTGTAACACAAAAATCGAAGGGTTAAAGACCATCCCTTAATATAGAGTTCTTATAACTCAATAAGAAAATATAAATATCTCTATCTTTTAAAATGAGTAAGAAAAAACTCCAAGAATTAGTCTGTGTGATACACAAGTGGGGCTCTAGAAGTCATGGCATATTTTGTACTCAGTGATAATTTGCTGATCACCTAATCACCAGGTACTACTGGGAAGTTTGAAGTGCCCTCTCCCAAAGCAGCATAAATTAACAATTTTTAAATTTTAGTTAATCTACTTCTCCATCTACCCCCATGCCATCCCCAACTCACAATCAAAAGTAAGTATAAGCACTGAAAACAAAAAGTATACACACACACACACACACACACACACACACACACACACACACTTATACCTATACTAATATACACCGAACAATAGGAGTTTTTTTTTTTAAATGTTGGGTTTACTGGTGTTTTGGACTTTTAAAAAACTATTTGACATCTGCTTTTTTTTACTTAATGAGCAGGTACTACATTTATCGTCAGAAACAACAAAAACAAGGAGTCCCACTGTATTCATCAACTGAGGTAAAGGCCTGGGGCAGGTAGCTACTAGCATTTTAAACGTTTTTCTACTCCAGTCAGAACAGACTCAGTGGGTTAAGTATCCAACTTCGCTCAGGTCATGATCTCATGGTTCCTGAGTTCAAGCCCCAAGTCTGGCTCTGTGGTGACAGCTCAGAGCCTAGAGCTTAATTCAGATTCTGTCTCCCTTTCTCTCTGTCCCTCCCCCACTCATGCTCTGTCTCTGTCTCTCTCTCTCTTAAAAAATGAGTATTAAAAAAAGAAAGAACTGAAATAGGAACCTGGGTTGTATTTACTAAACCTGCAAAGGAGACTTCAATCATAAAGTGCTGACAAGCACAAGCCCAGAAGCAGCAGAAACGAACATCAAACAGCAAGCACATTTTAGATGATGCCAACAAAACCAAAGTTACTACCTTTTCCCTCTTATTTACAAATGATCAACCACCTACCTACGTGCCATCAGCAGGCACAATCTTGTACTCAGCAAATAATGGATATTAACATTTAAAACACAGTACAGGCCCTCAAAGATGTTTTAATCCAGTGATAAAGACAAACTAAAAACAAACTTATAAGCATTAATATATACAAAGGCCAAAGGTGATAAAGCTTTGAAATGTAAAAGTTTGGAGACGACGACAGCTTATATGCACTGAGAAAGAAGAAATGAAATCACCAAAGACTGCTGTAAGGCAGTCTGAGTCCCTTCCAACTCCAGGACCTTCCTTCTCTTGCATACTGTCTCCTGACTCCTCTCAGAACTATAATTAGTTTTTAGCATACTTATTACTTGAGTGCTTGCTATAAGCCAAGCACTGTTCTAGGAACTTTATGCTCATTAATTAACATCTTTCCTGCAACAGCCTATCAGGAGGATACTATTATTAGCCCCATGTTTAACAGCTTTATTGGAATATAACTCACATACCACATAATTCACTCACTTAAAGTGTACAATTCAATAGTTGATGGTATATTCACAGATATGTGGAACCATAATTAGTCAGTTTGAGAATATTTTTGGCACCTAAAAAAGAAATAGTAACCTTTAGCTGTCACTCCCCATCCTCCACCTAAATGCCAGCCACAACTGTAAGCAACCACTGATGTATCGCCTATCTATACATCTCCCTATTCTAGATCTTCATGAGTGGAATAACACATGTGGTCTTTCACCACCAATGGCTTCTTTCACCTACCAATGTTGTCAAGGTTCCCCCATGTTGTGACATGTATCGCTACACTCCATTCTCCTCTGTGGCCAAACACTACTCTGTTGTATTGATAAATCATATTTCGTTTATCTATTTATCCACTGATGGACATTCAAGCTGTTTCCACCTTTTGGCTATTACGAATAACGCAGCGATACACGTGCATGTACAAGTTTCTGTGTGGACATATGTTTTCAATTCTCTTGGGTATATATTTACCTAGGAATGGAACTGCTGGGTCATATGGTTGACTATGTTGAATCGTTTGAGGAACTACTATACTATTTCCCAAGGCAATGAATGAGGATTCAAATTCCTCCAAATCTTCACCAGTGTCCTAGTGGCTTTGATTTGCATTTCCTGCATTTTCTCAAATGAGTAATGCTCCATGTCTAAGTTAGCCCCATTTTTATAACCAGAAAAACTGAGGTACAGAAAGATTAAATGAACTGCTATGGTTACAAAGCTAGTAAGGGAAGCGCTGGGATTCTAACACAGGCAACCTGGCCCGGAAGCTTATATTATAATGCTGCAGTACTTCCACATTTCTCATCC
Source organism: Acinonyx jubatus (assembly GCF_027475565.1). Classification (NCBI taxonomy): domain Eukaryota; kingdom Metazoa; phylum Chordata; class Mammalia; order Carnivora; family Felidae; genus Acinonyx; species Acinonyx jubatus. Next base: position 107,146,400 of record NC_069385.1, on the reverse strand, counting down.
AATAAAAGAGGGCAGCCTTCTGCAGGTAATTTGATAGATCAGTCAGGGAACCTTCCCTGAAGCCATTCAGACTTCTCTAGATCTCACAGACTAGGTTTGGGACACATGACTCTTCCTAAACCAATCACTGAGAAGAAGAGGGTCACCACCATGGACTGAGATTATTCAGGGTGTCTATGCATATTCAGGGCTCTTCCAGAAAGAAAGAAGGTAAGAATGGCTGGCTCATAATCAGTCAAATCAAATCTTTCTGCTACAAGTGCATATGGAAACAAATGAAACGTCTGATTTCCTTATTTATACCATCTCAGAAATGAGAGAAGTTACCAGGTGTAAAACAAGTTATCATCCAGTTACGATTGTGCTAATGTTATTTACATGAGTGAACGAATAATTACAATCTCAGTCAGTAAAAAACAAAGCAACCATTTCGATAAAGCAAAGAAACCAAGATTTACATTAGGCTGAAATCTGGCAATGGAAAATTAAGCCCTGACTACAGGAAAAAAGCATTAAATAAGGAACACTTATTTGTACATTTTCAAGCAGCCAAAATATAAATTAACTGCAGTTTAAAGCTGGAAAATGATGAATAATCATTAATTAAAAAAACACCATTTTAAATTATAAGCCTTCAAAGCATCTCTCTGAATATAATATCATTATTACAAAATTTTTCATTCACTTTAAAGTTTTGTGAGGCTTAGATAAGCTCTCCTCAGGAATGTAAAGTTTCATTTCAAATCACTGTTAAGTACTATTTTATACTACTTTAGAAAGTGTACTAGCAACTGGACTTCACAAACCATATTTTAAGCATAGTACTAATTCATAATGGACAAATGGTTTCCATTTTCCATACTTTTTTATAATATATTACTTGTAAATTAGTATGTGTGCTCCAAAAGTGATATAACACATATTAGCATTTGCTTCTTGGGAAGAAATCAGAAAATAAGTTTACCAGATCAATCAAATGTGCATTTGAAACAGTTTCAAAGTATTTATGTTGGTCCCTCATTTAAAAAATATATATATATACATATATATTTATACACACACATATATATACACATAACATACATATATGTATACATATATTTATATAAAGGTTGGGGGGGGCAACTGAATAAATAATTACAAACCAGGCCTGTCTTTAGATAGAGGGTTTATCATGTAATTATAATGCTGATCATTTCAAAGTATCCAAATGTCTCCAACATTTTAAAGAGCTATGCAGAGTTATTTTTAAAATCAAACATATGTGCTTTTTCTGTTTATGTCTTTGGAAAGAACATTCTGTATAATGAAAAACACAACCGAATTTTTCACAGTACATCACTATAAACCCTATAATTGACTTTTGGGGTTGGTTTACTCTATATCTATTTTTGACCATGTAGAAAACAGCAATGATGTGGTAAAAAGCCCAAAATGTAAGGCCCATTGCAGGATAAGACTCCATCCTGATTAGTATAGAAGTATCATATTTATGCTGGGAAATGTGCCCGTTTCAGAAGGAAAATTTCAGTGCAAAGGAGCCTCCTCTTTTTTAATCAAGCCATGTAAAAACTAGTAACTCTGGTGCCTAGTCTGGACCTTGGTTAGAACTTGGATGCTGTATACACTGATCCCCTCTATTAAAGGCAGCATGATGCTGATGTTCAAAACTGATGTTGTAAATAACAGGTTCATTTCTATCAGTTAATCCAATGAAAAGTAATCTTGGATATTACAACTCAGTACTGCAAATTAACCTTTAAAAATGTAAATTAACACTGGATAGCTACTTTTTCATGTCTTAAGACAGATTAAATAAAGAGCTCTTTCTAAAAGCTCTGAATTTATTCAGTAACAAAACTAGTTTGTCACTCCTAACAAAAGCAAAAGTCTAAAATATCTCTGAATGAGCCCTCCTGGTTTCATTAATAAAATTTACATATTAGCAAGTTAAATAAACTAAAAGAGGGAGATGGCATGTGGTTTAAAAATCAGCCCCAGAACACCTACCACAGATTTATCTCCTGCGAGTTGACTCAACCATTCCTTCTTCACAGTAAATAAACTAAATTCTATGCAGGGTACTGTGGTAGAGTTTTTCAAGGGCCAAGTGAAGGAATATGTTTTAGATGGAATCTTCCAAATTGACAGCCTGCCCATTTTTGGTAGGTATTAAAGGGTCTACAGCACTTTATGAATTAGCTGTGGTTTACCTACAAAATCACGGCCAAAGCAGCCACGGTCACTGCATGTTCAATTTACTCCTATCAGAAATCAATGTGCCTTAAATTTTCTTCCGCAGGTTTAGGAAAAAATCAAGCTAAGTGACAGCTTTCTAGTAGCATTATTGATTGAATGGCAATCATATTATATCATTTTAAAACACAGATGTATGTTTAATGATTAATCAATACTTTTATTATTATTTAGGTCTTTCATGATGCAGACCATTATCGTTTATGCCTACATTTTAACTGAACCAATGAAGCAATGACTTAACATTAACTGCATAAGAATATTCGATACCTTTTGCCAACTGCTTGGGGGCAGTGATTCAAAGACGTTCACAGACTCTTCACTATTTTATGACAAACAAAAACTCCTGAAAATCTTTACAAGGATTACCTATGTAAAAACCATCTCAACAACAGAAGGGTTTCTTACCAAGGTGACTAGGCAGCCAAATAAAACACCACGCTCACATATGGACTCTTGCCGGAAGAAATACATGAAAGCCTTAACTGAACTATGTCGAAAGCATCGACATGACAATTAGTGGCAAAGACTTGACTCAGCTGTGTCACAGTTTTCAGCCAGTTCCTGACAATAAATTCCCATCTCGACAGATGAGAATATTACCTGCATCACTATGTGAGCCAGCCTTTATAAAAAGTGTTCTTATATACATTTTTCAACTGTTGCAGTAAAAGTTCACCAGCCAACTTTTTCCTTTCCTTTGCTTAACTTTCCCAAGAAAATGAAGCGTATGCTGAGGAAGGAAAAATAAATTACCATTTCATTAGATGACATAAGAAGAGTAACAAGTGAGGCTAGTTTCTTCAAAATTCTTGCACTGATCCTTTTATTGGAAAAGTTTCCCACTACAGTAATGCTACGTATAATAACTAAAATTTTATTATTAAGCCCAAATTATTAAGGTGTTATTAAATCTAAATTAGGGGCCTGGAAATGTCTAAATTTCAAGTGGAAAAAATGTAAATCTAACTGCTGCAAACTTGTAATGATACCAAAACATTTTTCCATCAGTCTCCTTTGTAAGTGTAAGTACTCAAAGGGTAGACGAAACCAGAACAGCCTGGTGGGGAAGCCCTCCCTGTCACCTCCAGCTCACTGGGTATTCTTCTACAGACCATCACCTCAGGTAGAGCACAAAAATTCATGTGGCATCCAAGCTTTGACGCTTACAACCATGAGACCTAGAATAAGTAACTACACCAGAGATGTTTCCTTATCTGGAATATAGGGACAAGGATACAACCTCAGGGGAATACAGTAAAGCCACAGTTAAATAATTCCATTCATTCAATGCACCTTTATTGAGGATCTACCACTTGCTAAGCACTGAACTAGGCACTCAGGACTCACCATCAAAAAGGACATCTTCTCAAGCCTCAAAATCCTTACAATACAATAGGACAGAAACCATACATATAACCACAAGTCAGAATTACAACAGAGCCCCAGAATTAAGGGTATGGGAAGGCATCTGGGAAGAGACGATGACTGAATAAAGATCCGAAAGTAATGAAGAGGTTAATTCTTAAAAGAACAAAATACTTTTGATAGCTAGAGCAAAACATACATGTTGAGGAGCAGCAGGAGATAAAGCCAAAGGCGTTATGAGGGAAGAAAAACATGAACACACTCTGCAAGCTATCATCAAACATATCTTATACAGATATAAGGTACTATTATATCTCAGTTAAATCATGACTCATGCCATAGGATCCATGCAGTAGTTACCTTTGTATCTCTGATCCTATCCGGTCCTCAAATAAGCACAATTTTTTTTTTATTAAAAAATATTTTGGGGCACCTGGGTGGCTCAGTCTGTTAGGCATCTGACTTCAGCTCAGGTCATGATCCCAAAGTGCATGAGTCTGAGCCCCACATGGGGCTCTCTGCTGTCAGCTCAGAGCCTGCTTCAGACCCCTCTATCCCCCTCTCTCTCTCTGCCTTCCCCTTCCTCAAAAATAAATAAACATTAAAAAAATATTTCTTAAAACCTATCAGTAATACTTTTCACTGTAAAGTAACCGAGGGAAACTTACTTTTTAGCATACCCGACTTATTTATTCTTTCCATTCTTGCTTTTGAGATTGGATCTAATCCACTGTATCTGTTCCCTTCTAAACTTAAAAATCAGAAGACCTAAGTGTGGATTTAGGGTTTGTCACTTAATAGCAGAAACACACTGGACAAAATACTAAATATCTTCCAAACTTCATTTTTTTAAATTCTATAAAATGTATTTATTACCATCTAATGTGTGTCTCATGGGTTATGGTAAGGTTCAAATGAAGAATCAAATTCGACATGTGCATTAACACTTAGCTCAAGAACTGTAATAGATTTTGCAAACATAAAATGGAATCATCCAGGGGTACCTGGGTGGCTCAGTCTGTTAAGCGTCCGCCATTACCTCACCGTTTGTGGGTCCGGGCCCCCACCGGGCTCTGTGCCGACAGCTCAGATCCTGGAGCCTGCTTCGGATTCTGTGCCTCCCTTTCTCTCTCTGCCCCTCCCCTGCTCGCACTCTGTGTCTCTCTGTCTCAAAAATAAATAAACATTGATTGGGGTGCCTGGGTGGCTCAGCCGGTTAAGCATCCAACTTTGGTTCATAATCTTGCAGTGCATGAGTTCGAGCCCCGCAACAGGCTCTGTGCCGACAGCTCAGATCCTGGAGCCAGCTTCGGATTCTGTGTCTCCCTTTCTCTCTGCCCCTCCCCTGCTCGCTCGCTCACTCTCTCTTAAAAATAAACATTTAAAAAATTATAAAAATAAATAAAACCAAATAAAATGTAATTATCCAGAGTGATACCTGTTGAGTTCCTGCTCTTCCACACTCCAGATTTAACAAGATAACTAATTTATTCCTCTCTGCCAACTAATCCTATTCTCCCTAGTGAAATGAGTAACAGTATCGATGTGGCAAAATAGGTCAAAATCTGTCCTCCACTGGGAGCATAAAGTTCAGTCTTTCACAACATCAAGGTAGACTCCAGTTATTCTAATATACTCGCTCATGTTCACAAACAAACAAAAAATCTTCACGTGAGTGAGTCAAGCACACAGTCACGCTTTGTGTCAACCCCTGCACAGGCAACCGTGCCCGGAACAGTAAAGAAGCGATGCTGGACATCTGGCATCTCCTAGAAATGAAGCCACCATCATTATGAAAAACGTGGGGGCAAACAAAAAAGGAAGGGTGAGCAATGTCAAACAAAGCTGCAAAAGCCTTACACAGCTTTCAAAGCCAAGAATAAGCTGAGAAAATTCTCTTCCCACAACTATTCATCTTCCTGCAGATTTCCTGTCAGTTAATGTCACTATAACGAACCCTATTTTCAAAGGCAGAAGTTCTGAGACCTGCGAGCATGTTCCCAACTTTTCTTCGACCAAAGGGTCAGCATTTGACTTGTCTTGGGTAGAAAAACTGTCTTTAACAGTTGAGTCTTCCCAAACAGATTTCCTATCACAACTAGCAAACCCTTCCATGAAACATTTTTATCAATGGTTTCTATTTTATTTTTCTTCATAATACTTACTAAAACCCAATACTTTATATAATTATTTACAAATCTTTATTGGTCTGCCTCTCCTAGGAAACAAGGTCCAAGAGGGCAGGGATGAAGGTTTCCTTCATTAGTATATTCCTAGCACCAAAAACACACAGCATTGTTGAATTAGTAACCAAATCTTTCATTCACTCCTCTCTTTAACCTCCAAATCCTACAGGTTCTATTTTACATTGGCAGGTATAATCTGTATACTTCCTCTCTTTTTCTTCAATCTTTTCTCTTTTCCATCCACACTGCCAATGTTGGAAGATCAAAATGACATCATCTCTCATTTCAACTATTCCAGGATCCCTCAAAAAATTCATTGCCCTGCAGTTATCCTTAGTCTGGTTCAGCCTCCATCTGTCCAGATAGTTTTCTTCTAAAAAACATAGAACTCAATCAGTCAACCTGCTTAAGACTCCTGGTGTTTCACCTAAGCCTTAGGTCTTCAGTAGGATACCCACAATCCTTAACTCCATGAACTCTACCTTACTTGGCCATCCAGATCTTATACTCTCTACATCCCACTCAAGGATGGCCACAATTAAATCAACATTTCTTGGACAGACACTTTCATAATTTTTTCCTTGTCTCCCTTTACCCCTCACCATATTTCTACTCTTGCTTTGCCTAGATCAAAGCTCTCCTTGTGAATGAAACATTCTTAGATTTCTGCAAGCAAAACTATGCCAAATCCATCTTGAAAACACAACAGTGGGCAGGCACATCAAATACTGTACTTACCACGTGATAGGTCTCTCTCACTGAGCCTGTATGTAGACCACAAAAAAGCTGTGTGTCATGCAATATCCTTTCAGATCTTTCTACCTGGAATGAAAAGCTAGAATGCAGACACCTTGTGCCCATTCATTCGAGAAGTATTTAATGGTTGCCTAAACTGTGTTTGTGGAAGACAGTTTTGACCTTGGAAATACAGAAAACAAAGTAAACAAAATCTCTGAATTATTGTAGCTTATACTATGAAGTAGGGTAGACAGTGAATAAATGAGTCAATTCATGATATAACAGATGGTAATAAGTGCTATGGAGAAAAATTACGAAATGACACTTAGGTGTATATGAAAGAAAACATTGGTTGAGAACTTGTGATTTTACAAAATGGTGGGGGAGAGCTTCACTAAGAAGGTAACCTTTCAGGGGGCGCCTGTGTGGCTCAGTCAGTTGAGCATCCAACTCGTTTTTTAAATTTTTTAATATAATTTACTGTCAAATTGGCTTACATACAACACCCAGTGCTCATCCCAACAAGTGCCCTCCAACTCCTGATTTTGGCTCAGGTCATGATCTCATACTCTGTGAACTCACGCCCTACATCAGGCTCTGTGCTGACAGTGCAGAGCCTGCTTGAGATTCTTTCTCTCCCTTTCTCTGCCCCTCCCCTGCTCATGATCTCTCTCTCTCTCTCTCTCTCTCTCTCTCGCTAAGAAAATGCAAAAAATAAAAAAGAAGGTAACCTTTTAGCGGCGGCTGTGAACTATGAGAATCTAAAGGAAAAGCACTCCTCTAGAAGAGGCAGAGCAAGTGCATGGGATCTGACAGAGGAAAATACCTGGCATTTTAGAGGAATTGCAAAGAAACTGTTGTAAAAGCAGCTGCATGAAGGGAGAAAAGGTCGAAAAGATAACAGGAGAAATCTCATGGAAGGCCTAGCGCTCACCTTTATCTTCTACTGTGAGTGAGACACGAAGATACTGAGGGCTTGAAGCAAAAACTCCATCACCTCACCTGTGTTTTAACACATCCAAACATTCAGAACACTTAAGGCATGGTTCCTACCCACACACAAGAATACAGGATGGCAAAGATGAAACCTGGGAGGAGAGTTAGATCTATTAAAAAAAAAAATCAGCAAAAGAGAATATCAAAAATTCACATCAGTATGAGAGTGAGGAGGTCAAGAAATCCTCTTATAAATTTACACAAAACTGGCAAAAACAACCGTATCAGCACCGTGGAAATCAAAGGAAAGGATACCAAGAACTGCTAAGCATGTATTTGTGAAAAATATGGCACTTCAGTGGAAAACATCAGGATTCTGTGGTATTTTACCCAAGTGTACTTCCATCCACCAAAGCCCTGTCAACACAGTAGTTCAAACAGGGCTGAGAGGCTACGAAAACCACCAGCTTTTCTGCCATTGCAGAAGTGGGTTCACTTCATTGGCAATGCTGCCAGACAAAGGGCAATCCCAGTGGCACCAGAAGAGGGTGATCAAAAGCTCAGCACACCTCAGGTTAGGACCGGATTTAAAACAAGCAACAGGCAGAGGGGCTAGGCAGGAGGTTAACACCAAGTTACAGGTGGGACAGGCAAACGGCGTCTGACAGGCTCGTCACATAAGCTAAGTCGGCCTAAGGCTGGGTATACACACAGACGAGACTGAAGTAGACCCAAATGCACAGAAGAGACACTAGATAAAGTACAGAAGTAAAAAGGGGGCAGATTTTAAAAAAGCCAGAAGAGGGAATACACACCAGCCCACAAACAGATTCATCAGCAATGAGTAAAAAGCCTTATCACCTCAAAAAGTTCAAGCAGGACTTCTAACAAAACAATGACTGAATAATAAACAGTGTAGATAAAGGGATGACCCCTAAGCTATTACATAAAAACAAGAAAAAAAAGATGAGAAGAGATACAGGCATTCTCACATTTTGAAGGACACAGATTGCACAATACAAAAAAACAAAAACCATTTGACAGAAAATTATCTCTCAGAGTGCCAGATACTAGGTTTAGGAGCAAATCACTTCAAAGTAACAATTATAAAGATCTTCAAAAAACTACAGGAAACCACATTTAAAGAATTATACAAAGGCATGATATCAATAATTCAATGAAAACAGAATCTCAACAAAGAGAAATTACACAAAAGGGCAAAATGGAAATACCTGACTAATGAAAAATTCACTAGAGTCGATCAAAAGCAGATACGAGATGGTAAAATACAGAATTCCTGCAGCTGAAGATGGTGGAAATGAGGAATACTCAATCTGAAGAAGAGGAAAAAACAGAACTACAGCCCGAGAGATCTACAGGACAAAATCAAACGTACAAAAGTACGTGCAGGATAGGAGTCTCAGAAAGAGTGAAGAGGAGAAAGGGAAGAATAGGTATTTGAAGGAAAAACTTCTTAAGAGGACAAACCAACCAACCCAAGGATATCAATGAATGCAAAATAAGATAAATACAAAGAGATGCACATACAGGCACATCAAAGCCAAACTGCTGGAAGCCAAAAATAAATAAATAAATAAATAAATAAACAAACAAACAAACAAATAAATAAATAAAACAAGTAAAAAGAGAGAGAGAGAAGGAGGGAAACCTTAAAATTCCCTGACTTTCCACATTACATGGGAACATCAATAAGATTAAAAGCTGACTTACTAAAAACAACACAGGCCAGAAGGCAGTGGGAGAATATATGCAAAATGTCAAAAATAAAAATAAAAACCACTAGTCAAGAATTCTATATCCAACAAAACTATGAATTCAAAATGAAGTTAAAATATGGAAAATTCCCTGCTAACAAATCAATCTTGAAATACTAAAGGAAATAGTTCTGTCTAAATGGAGCAGATTCCAGACAATAACTCAAACAGGAAAAAAAAAAAAAAAGTACAAGATATGGTAAAAATATGGATAAATTCAAACTTCTACAAAAAAATTTTTATGCCAAATACTTCTCTTAACTTCTGTAAAAGACCTAAGAATGAATATGTAATAATTACAACAATAAATTGTTGGGTTTATAACAGATGTAACATATCTAACAATAATAGAACAAAGGATGGTGGAGGAAAAGAGTCAAGGAAAGTTTCCATTATTCAGAATTAAATAAATATTCTGAAGTACACTTTGAGGGGTTCAAATGCATACTAAAATCCCTAGAACAATGACTAAGAAAATAACTATTAAAAAAAGAGTAACAAAGAAACCAACAGAAGACTAAAAATAAAACTGTAAAAATAAATTTAACACAAGAGGTGGCAATAAAGGGAGACGTACGGAATAAAAATGACATGAGACAAACAGAAAAAAAAATGTATCAACACACTATTATAAATAATCATATTAAATATAAATGCAATAAACAACCCATCCAAAAAGCAGGAAACATCAAACTACAAAAATAAGATCCAAGAATATTCTGCTTACGAGAGACAAACCTTAGACTGAGAGACAAATACATTGAAAGTAAGAGGATGGAATTAGATGCAATATAAAAATAGAAGTAACAACAAAACCAGAAGGAACAAGGGAGGTAGACTGCCTGCATTTTTTTCTTTAAGGTTTACTCATTTCTCAGAGACAGAGAGACAGAGCATGAATGGGGGAGGGGCAGAGAGAGAAGGGAGGAGACAGAATCCCAAGCAGGCTCCTGGCTCTGAGCCCTCAGCACAGAGCCTGATGCGGGGGCTTGAACTCAAGGACCAGGAGATCACGACCCGAGCCAAAGTCGGACGACTAACCGACTGAGCTACCCAGGTGCCCCTAGAGTGTCTAACAAATTAGACCTCAGAAAAAGAAATATTATTAGAAACAAAAGGCAATATTTTATGTCAATAAAAGGATATATAATAAAAGTATTAACGTATATACAAAATAGATGAGGCAGAAAAAAATGACAGGATCAAAAGGAGAAAAACATAATTCAACAGCAATAGCAGGATATTTTAAGTCAATTCTCAATAATGGATATAACAATTATAAAGCAAGCTGACAAACATGTAGAATGAAAAACAAAAATTAACCAACTTGACTAACATACATTTATAAAACGTGTTATTTTACAAACCCCGAACACAGAGGGGGAAAGAATATTTCAGAACTTTTGATCCACGGTCAGAGTTACCCTGACACCAAAAAAAACGACAGATATATCATTAGAAATGAGAATTAAAAACCAATATCCCTATTGGGAGCGCCTGGGTAGTTCAGTGGGTAAAGCATCTGACTCTTGATTTCGGCTCAGACCATGGTCTCAGGGTCATGAGATGGAGCCCCAGGTTGTGGAGCCTGGGGTGTGGAGCCTCCTTAAGATTCTCTCTCTCCCTCTGCCACATTCCCCGCGTGCACTCACTCTCCCTCTCTCTCAAAAAAAAAAAAAAAAAAGAAAAGAAAAGAAAAGAAAAAAAACAAAAGAAAAAGAAGAAGAAAAAGCATTAAAGTCTTTAAAAAACAACAAAAACTCGTATCCCTATTGAACATAAATTCCTTTTTAAAAAGTTGGCAAACTGAGGCGCCTGGGTGACTCAGCTGGTTAGGCATCCAACTTTGGCTCAGGTCATGATCGCACAGTCCGTGGGTTCGAGCCCCATGTCAGGCCCTGTGCTGACAGCTCAGAGCCTGGAGCCTGCTTCAGATTCTGTGTCTCCTTCTCTCTCTGCCCCTCCCCACTCACGCTCTGTCTCTCTTTCTCTCAAAAATAAATAAACATTAAAAAATTTTTAAAAAATGATTAAAAAAAGGTTAGCAAACTGGAGTGACATCAGTGAAAAAGGCAGAGAGTATCTTTAAAATTTTGACCTTCCAGGAAAGATAGAAAGAGATGAAAGAAATGAAAAAAAATGAAAAGAAAATGAAAATGAAAGAAACATTGGTAACCACTGTCGCAGTCAGTTTTTTCAGAATCCTGGAAATTCACTAAATGGTTGCAGCAACGGAGGAACATCTACAGAAGAAAAATGGCTGTGTGCCTCACGTAGATTTGGGATCTTTATGGTGTTGTACCTTCTCCTAGTACCATCCCCCACCCAACCTCAGAGGCAACACTGGAAAGTAACAGCAATTGTAAGTAATGAAAGGAGCAAAATAAAGCTTAAATTCATTCCAACCTCAATCCCAGCACTAGTAACTATTTGATCTGTCTGGTCGTATACTGAAAGACCTCACCTGAAAGGTTTATGTTTATGTCACAGGACGCAAAACCCATTTTGTACAAGAGCTTCCCCCAGCAGAAGAGCAGGTGTTGGTAGAAAACATATCTTACAAGTAAGTGTTTTAATATCACCAATGAGATGGATAATGGTTGGGGCAAAACATAAACTAACCAAAAAGATTGACAGGAAGCTTGAGGAATGAGACTGTCCCCATAAGGGCTTTGAAGAACTCCATATTCCTGGTCATCTAAAAACCCACACATGTGAGGGCCTGTGCACATGCCCAAGAAGAACTTATGGCCTAAAGCTACAACCCCTGGCTGAAGCCTAGGGTCTGAAGGAGTGGGAAGTAAAGGTTAAGGCTGAGTTGTAACCTGCTTGGCTGAGTATCAAAGACATACCACAACACACACACACACACACACACACACACACACACACACACACACAATCCTGGCAAAAGGTCTTTAGAGATTTTGGGGTCCAGGCATTTAAGGAAATCTCTGTCCAATCATTAGCTGACCACTAAGCTTATAACTGAGAATTCTGTGACCGCACATGACAAACACAGACTTTTGTTTAGCTCATGACTTTCATGAAACAAATAAGACACAGCACCAATAAACTCTAGGAAGGGAAAAGAAGCTGATTTCCACACTTGCCACATTGTAATATTAAAATATACAGTTTTCAACAACAAAAACAAATGTGAGGAATTCAAAGAAACAAGATCCCTGCTAAGGAAAAAGACAAATAGAAACTGTCCCTGAGGAAGCCCAGATAATTGACTTAAATGACAAAGACTTTACACCAGATACTTTAAATATGTTCAAAGCCTTAAAAATAAACAAACAAATAAATAAAAATAAGTCTAAAGAATAAAAGGACAGAACTATGAGAACTATATCTCAACAAATAGAAGAGAAAGAAGTTCATATAAAACAAACAAATATAAAATCTGGAGTTGATAAGTACGAGAACTAAAGTGAAAAATTCACCAGAAGGCCTCAAAAGGATATCTGAATAGGAAGAAGAAACTAATCAGCAGACTTGAAAACAGGTTGAAGTCTTACTCAGACCACATTTCAGAAAATGCTAATGCACAGGAACAACTAGTTCCCCACACTGTACCACTTTAATTACAGTATTGAAGTTATTAGTATTGTGGTCTCATTGTGATTATGACAGTTACAGTTTGAGAGCCTATTAAATATTGAGGATTACGCACATACTTCATCTTTGCTGAACTATCTATCAATCCCTCAAAGCACTGTCTCCTCTCACTTGTATGCTTAGCAAAGACAAGTCTGTCTTACAAAGAATCCCAGCCTTTAAGTTAGCAATTTCTTCAGTTTATTCCTCTCATCCCATTATAAACTGAATTATTTGCTTTAAACATCTGTCTCTCGTAAAACAGATGTTTAGAGGGCAAGCATTATTGATCATTTTTTAACAATTTTATTGAGGGACACTTCACATGCCACACAATTCACACATTTAAGTTTTCCCATCCAATAATTTTTAGTGTATTTAGTGTTGTGCAATCACAAAGTCACATCAGAACATTTTCATTACCCCAAAAATAAACCCTGTACTCATCTGTGGCTATTTCAACCCAACCCAACCCAACTCGCCCTTTGTCCACAGCCCTAGGCAACCACCAAACTATTTTGTTTCTCTGGATTTGCCCGTTCTAGACATTTGCCATAACTGGAATCCTACAACACTGGAATTTTGTGATTAGCTTCTTTCACTTACCTTAATGTTTTCAAGGATCATCCATGTTTTAGCATACACTGAACTGCTTTTATTGACAAATAATATTCCATTGTATGAATAATCCACATTTATCAATTCATCAGTATATCGACATTTGGGCTGTGTCCCCTTCTTAAAATTTTTTTAATGTTTATTTTTGAGAGAGGCAGAGAGACAGAGTGTGAATGGGAGAGGGGCAGACAGAGAGCGACACACAGAATCCGAAACAGGCTCCAGGCTCTGAGCTGTCAGCACAGAGCCCGACACGGGGTTCAAACTCACAAGCCGTGAGATCATAACCTGAGCTGAAGTCGGACGCTCAACTGAGCCACCCAGGCGCCCCTCTCCTTTTTTACTATAATGAAAAATGCTGTATATAAATTATGGGGTGGACAAATATTTTCACTGTTCATTCCCCTTCACTAGGGGTAAAACTGATGGGTCATACGGTAAAACTGTTTAACCTTTTGAGAAAGTGCAAAAATGTTTTCCAAAGCAGCTGCACCATTTTCACATCATCAACAATGCAAAAGGATTCGAATTACCCCAAGTCATCAATTTTGTTATCTTTGTTGATCACAGACATCTATGGGTGTGTAGCAGTGTATCATTGTGGTTTGGATTTGCATTTCCCTGATAGTTAATGATACTCAGCATCTTTTCATGTGTATATTGGCTATCTGCAAATCTTTGGAGAACCACCAATTCAAATCCTTAGCCCATTTTTAAATTGGGTTTTCTCTTACTTATATATTCTAGATACAAGTATTTTATCAGATACACGATTTGCAGAAATTTTTCTCCCATTCAGTAGGTTGTAATTTCCACTTTTTGATGCTGTCCATTAGAGCACGGAATGTTTTAATTTTTGGTCACTTTCGCTTTTGGTATATTTACAAATGTTTCACATGCCTCGAGATCAAGAACATTTATTCCGATATTAATTTCTAAGAATTTTATAGTTTGAGCTCTGACAGTTTACATCTATAGCTCATCGTGAGTTAACTTTTGTGTACGGTGAGAGCAAGAAATCTAAATTCTTCCTTTTCCATACTGTCTCAGTATTGTTTGCTCAAATATTCTTTGTGTATTAAATTGTTTCAGAACTCTTGTCAATAATCAATCATAAATGTGAGGGCTTTGGTTTTTATTTCTTTTGAGAGAGCGAGAGATCAAGAGCAAGTTGGGGAGGGGCAGAGAGAGAGGGGGAGATAGAATCCCAAGCAGCCTCGGGGCTCTCAGCACATAGCCTGATGCAGGGCTCAAACTCACAAACCACAAGATCATGACCTGAGCCAAAATCAAGGGTCAGAGGCTAAGTAACTGAGGCACCCAAGTGCCCCACATTTATAGAATTTTTAAATTAGCCTGTCATTCCTATAAAAAAAAACAGGTGAAACTTTGAAGTGCTACTTGGAGAGTACCTTGGCACCCTAACAAGTCTTCCAGTTGATGAGCATAGGGTATCTTTCCATTTATTTGGGTCTTCTCTCTTTCCATGTTTTGTGGTTGCTAGTGTACAAGTCTTTCAAGTCTTTAAATTTATTCCTGGATTATTTTATTCTCTCTGATGTTACTGTGAATGGTATTATTTCCTTAATCCCCTCTTGTCTGCTGGCCTTACTGTCCTGGCTAGAACCTCCAGTACAATTATCAATACAAATGGTGGGAGAAGAGTCCTATTCTTTTTCCTGATCTTGAAGAGAAACCTTTCAGTCTTTCACATTCAAGTTTGATGTAGGCTGTGGGTTAGCTATACGTGCTCTTTATTAGGCTGTGGAAGCTCCCTTCTATGCCTACTTTATTATAAGTTTTTATCTTGAAAAGATGTTTTCAATATATTTTTTGGTATCTTCTGAGATGAGCATGTAGTTTTTGCCCTTTATTCTATTGATAAGGTGCATTACAGTGATTTTTAGATGCTGAACCTACCTGACGTTTCTGGGATAAATCAATCTTGGTCTTGGTGTGTAAATCTTTTTTATATGTTGCTGGGCCCAGTGTGCTAGTATTGGTGAAGATTTTTGTGCTTTTATTCATAAGAGATAACTGTCTGTAGTTTTCTTGCAGCTTTCACTTTTGTTATCGGTACAATACTAGCTTCATAAAATGAAG
This sequence comes from Acinonyx jubatus, assembly GCF_027475565.1. NCBI lineage: Eukaryota > Metazoa > Chordata > Mammalia > Carnivora > Felidae > Acinonyx > Acinonyx jubatus. Next base: position 107,130,817 of record NC_069385.1, on the reverse strand, counting down.
TGGTATGTAAGGTAGTGAGAGGTTAGTGACTACAAGGGCATGAGGAAGAGGCTTCTGAGATGAAGGCAATCTTCTATTTCCTGATCACATGCTGGTGTCATGGGTGTGTTCAGTTTATGAAAATTCAGTAAGCTATACACTTATAATTTGTGTTCTTTTCTATATGCATTTTACTTCATCCATTTTTTAGAAAAAAAAACCACTATGACATATTTCTAAATTTGTTGTTATCAAGAATCCTTTCAGAAATTATCTATGACGTTCTATAAACTGCTGCTGATAGTTATCAAAAGCATCATGGTCATAAAAGACACAGAATGAATGGGAATTATCACAGATTGGAAGAAACTTAAGATGATGAAGACAGAACCTCTAAATGCAATGTGGGATACTACACTGGTAACTGAAAAAGAAAAACGCCATGAGGGAAAAACTGTAACATTTAAATAAAGTCTGCCATTGAGTTAATAGTTTTAATCAAAACTATCATTCCCTGGCTTCATAATTATACTACGGGTAGGTAAGTTGTTACATTAGGATAAGATGGGTGAAGAGCACATATGAACTCATTATACTATTTCTGCAACTTTTCTGACAGGCTTACATTATTGCAAAATAAAAAGTTACAAAACATCATTTTGTGACTACATACATTCATGTAAGTTTTACTCAATGACTTACAAACCGGAAAATCTCCCTCCTACTAGACTATCATCTACCATCCTATCAAGTTTCCTAACCAAGAAGCAACCAATACCCTGTGTATTTTGTACATCCTTTCAAAGATTTTCTTTCTTTTCTATTATTTAAGTACAGCTGGCATAGCATGTTGTGTGAGTTTCAGGTGCCCAACATAGTGACTTGACAAGTCCATACCCAGTACTCACTACAGTAAGTGTAGCTACTGTCACCACACAACATTATATAATACTGTTGACTGTATTCCCTTCACTGTACTTTTCACCTCCATGCCATATTTAGTTTATAACTGAAAATGTGTACTTCTTAAACCTCTTCACCTATTTTACCCATTCCCCCACCACCCTCCCACTCTGGAAACCATCAGGCTGTTCTCTTTGTTCCTTTTTGTGTAGATTCCACATATAAGTGAAATCATATGCTATTTGTCTTTCTCGGACTTATTTCACTTAGCATAATACCCTCTAGGTCCAACCATGTCGTCACAAATGGAAAGACCTCATTCTTTTTTAGACCAAGTAATACTCTATTGCATACATGTATCAAATCTTGATCCACTCATCTACCAATGGACAATTAAGATTACTTCCGTACCTTGGCTACTGTAAATAATGATGCATTAAACACAGCAATACCTGTATCAAATCAGTGTTCTGTTTTCCTTGGATAAACACTCAGAAGTGGAATTACTAGACCATATGGTTATTTCTATCTGTAAATTTTCAGGAATCTTCATACTGTTTTCCACAGTGGTTACATCAATTTACATTCCCACCAGCCGTGAACAAGAGTTCCCTTTTCTCCACATTTTCACCAATACTTATTATTTCTTGTCTTTTTGATACTAGCCATTCTGATTGGTGTGAAGTGATATCTCATTGTGGTTTTGATTTACATTTCCCTGATGACTGATGTTGAACATCTTTTCAAGTGTCTGGTGGCCATCTGTCTTCTCCGCAAAAATGTCTAGTCAGGTCCATTTTTAATCAGATTATTTGTGGGGATTTTTGGTGTTGAGTTGTAGACGTTCTCCATATATTTGGAATATTAATCTCTTATCATATAAATCATTTGTAAATATCCTCTTCCATTCACTTTACTGATTGTCTTCATCTTATTGATGGTTTCCTTTGCTGTGTGCAAAAGGATTATTTACTTTCGTGTAACCCCATTAGTTTATTTTCAGACACTATTTTACGTATATGCAAGCAAATACATACGTGAGTATCTGTGCATATTATTTTCTGCAGGAGTAGCTTATTTAGCAATTCCAGTTACAGAATCTGTGCAAACACTGAGCTGAAAGATTCTCCTACAAGGACATCAGCTGCATCACTGTTCACTATACCAAAAAGTCAAACACACTCACATATATAAAACCACCAAAGGGGTGCTCAAGTGGCTCAGTCAGGTTATGATCTCGTGGTTCATGAGTTCGAGCCCTGAATCAGGCTTTGTGCTGACAGCTCAGATCCTGGAGCCTGCCTCAGATTCTGTGTCTCCCTTCCTCTCCCCTTCTCTCTCTCTCTCCAAAATGAATAAACATTAAAAAAAATTTTTTTAAACTGCCAAAAACTTGAATACAACCAGTTTGAATAAACATACATTAAAATACTATAAAGACATGTAAACAGGGTGATACACAAAACTAAGTGCTTATTCAAGAAATGCAAGGATCATTTAACATTCAAAGATCCCTATTTAAAAAGCTTCAGTTTTTTTAAATTATAACCTAGAAACGTATATACTAGAACTGAAAATAAATTCATAGAGTTAAAAAATACAACTATGAAAACACATATAATATAATGATATGCAAAGAGAAGAAAGCTATGCACCAAAGTAACTGTTCATTTGTTTTGGTTTTTGATGTTTTAGGTTATGTGACATAGACTGCAATGAGGGCCCAGTTCTTCACCCTTCCCTGTATACGGACCCTTTTCCATGTGACTTTGCTATTCTTCTCACTAAAGAGACTGCATCCATTTCCCATCCCTTGAACCTTAGCTGGACTTGTGATTTACCATGGCCAACAGATTAAAATGGAAATGATATGTCCACAACGACATCAGTCTTCAAAATGCACTGCATTTTTTGCACTTTATTACACTTTTGCGATCATCATGAGAACATACCTAGGGCTGGCGTGTTGCATGATGAAATAAAATTAAACCAAGCTATTGATAGCCAAGGACATCCTAGGTCAACAGAACTGGTGAAGTCCTGTCATGAGCAACAATGATTTATAGTTGTATACCATAGAAACTTCACGAGTGTGTGTGATACAGCATTATTGTTGGCTACAGATAACTTATACAAGATTCTTAACTATTTACTGCTTTAACAACAGTACTTTGGTTGTCAGAAACCTGTATTTTAATTCCAATACCTCTAAAGACAGACCACATTTCCCATTAAGTTTTTTCTTATGATCTTATCTTTATATTAAACTCTTCAACCAAAGGTGACATTATTTAATAATTACTTATGCTTGTTTTGTGATTCTTACATTAAATCCTTAAATGTGATACTGAAACTCATTTGGGGTTCTCCATTTTAACCCAGTAGTCTCAAATTAATTATTTTAAAGATAAATTCTAATACCTCACAGAAATGGTTTTCACTACTAGCAGTAACTTCCTTAATTATATTAACTACTTCTATATTACTGTATAACAACACTATCCTAATTATCTTTCCTTTACAAAGAAAAGGACACTTAGAGCAGATCATCATGAAGTATTCTAAGATTAGCCCTTCTGCTACACATGGAATCCTGAGGCTAAAATAATCAGACAGGTTTCTATGGGCTACAACCAAGAGGAAAATGTAATTCAGGCACCAGTAAAAATAGAAAAAAACAATTCAGATAATTACTCCTTATCTCTACTGCCCATAAATGTTCCATCACCAGTGGATCTGGAAGGCCAGATGCCAGAAGAAAATAGAGTGATATATGGTGGAGCCACAAGAATTCAAGCAGGTACAGATTAGATGGCTCTGATTAGATCATCCACCCACAGGGACTCAGGAGACACAACCCTGGGCAGAATCCGTACTGTATGTGCTGAGGTTTATACACCAAATACTGCACACTATTTGGCTCTCCTACTATGAAATATAAATTAATAATGTTTCAAATCTATAGAGATCTATTTCTAACTATAATATAAAACACAAATCACATATTGGCCATGTTAAATATAAACTGCTGCCTTTCAAAAGTTCCATCATTATCTTATTCCATGAAAATATTACCAACTATGAAAATAAGTGAGTGGGAATGTGTAATTTGAAAATATTTGGCCAAAGAAAAAGCCCACTATGACTAAAACAAGATGGCAAATGACTTCATCTTCTTTTGGAAAATGACCTCATTATGACAACTAGCTAACCAACAAGCTTCCAAAGCCACTAACAGTAGCTTACAGAGTCACAGCTGTTACTTTTTCTAACAACTGAAAGTTGATTTCATTTTAAATGTCATTTCAAAAGAACTGAATGATTTCTTCAAAGTACTACAATTTATGAGCAAGAATGACATTGAGTAGAGCACAATGATAAGTCTGTGATTTGTTCAATAAAGATGATTATAAAGAATGACAGAACAAAGTCAAAAAACACCTCATTGTGGCATTCTTGAACAACAAGCAGACATATTTAGGAGAACTGGAAATCATTCATAAATAAGACAATAAATATAAAAAGTGCTTGCTTTGACCTTTAAGCAACAGAAAAATCATTTGATAGAGAAGGTATGATATAAATTTTTGATAACCAGCTTCTTTCAAAACAAAAACAGATGACTATTTGAATACATTTTCTGAAAAAAATACATGAATAATTCATGCAATTTAAAACGTTCAGACCCCAGACACAATGGAAAACCTGTCACTATTAAAATTCCTGTGGAGTTCTGTGCCTCCAATTGTTTACCACTTTCGTTATTAAAACGCCCTACATGATGGAGCACCTAGGTCCCTGATGTCGTCTTTTGCTACATTGCCTACCCCACCTCTACTCAGTCCATTCTTATAAACAGATGTTAAACAAAGGTTCGCAAAGGGAGGAACTTTGGCTTCAACATAGATATGGGACCTGATACACAAATTATCGCCCTCGAGGCAGTGGAAGAGCACGGGAGACAAAATCTCTGATCATCTAACTAGCCTCACGGCCCACCAATGTTTCACATGTATCAATGTCAAGTGCCAATCGCTATAAAACCCGCAGCCCCCCTCAGAAAGGCTGCCATCTCTCACGCCTCTACAGTGTTGCAGAACACGGTCCATCTCTTTAGAATTCCCGAACTTACCTGTCCCCATGTCCCCACAACTGCCACTACCGGTGCCACAACCTTCTTTCCTATCCCAACCATGGCACACCTGGGTGCTGAGATGTAACGTAGTGAAATGTTTAAAAGCATAGATTTGGGGGCCAAACTGTCTAAATTTCAATCTTTACTCCAAATTGAATTCAAATTCTGTACCATCTTCATAAAGTCTTTACCTCTGTTCTACAGCTCCCTTATCTGTAAACTGGGATAAGAATCGTAGTTGTTATAGAAGGTTGTTGAGCTATAAATGAGCTAATGTATGTAGAGCCCTATAAGAGTATCACTCACACAAGATACACTTTGAGTGTTAACTATTACCTTAAGATTCAGCGGAAGTGTCATATCTAGCTCTACTGTTATCCCTCAAATTAAGTTAGGGACACTTCCTCTGACATCCTTAGGTTTTGTTCATCCACTTACCTCCTAATATGCTCTCATGTTCTTCATCCATTTCTATATCACCAGCACTAAACACAATTACTACCACATACTGTATATTCAGGATACTTAGTACAATGAATGAAAGAAACAATAAAGTAATAGAGGATACAATGATTCCAAGGCACATGATCTTAACTATAGGATATAAATAGGCAGGAGTATCAAGCATGATTAGAGGATTTATACACTGCACAGAAGCACCTGGCTGAGAAAGCAGGTAACAACCGAAATACCCAGCCACACATCCTGGTACAAGGAACAGTACACCAGAAGAAGGGAGCGACTGTTTTTGCTTTTTAAACCCAAAGGTGCCATCTTCATCACTGCTCGGCCTTTTGGCTAAGATTGAGTGCAAAGGTGCCATCTTCTCACCATGTGTATGATACAGGGATTTTAACCCAGAGAGGGAGTCTTTTCCTAAGTAATCTCCGCAGAAAGAGCACCTTTCCTAAGTCACAGAAAGGATGAATCAATAAAATGTGGTATCTACATACAATGGAATTCAGTCTTAAATAGGAAGGGGAAATTCTGAAATACACACTTATGGATGAATCTTAGGGACGCTATGCCAAATGAAACAAGCCTGTCAAACAAAAAAGGACGAATATTGTACAATTGTACTCATACCTAAAACAAACTCAGAGAGAGAGAAAACAGAATGGTGGGCGCCAGGGGCTAGGGACAGGGAGGGATTAGGAGCTATCATTTAATGGCTGTTAAGTTTCACTTTGGGAAGATCAGAAGGTTCTGAAGATGGATGGTAGAGATGGTTACATAACAATGAAAATGTACTTAACACCTCCAAACTGTACCTTCAAAAATAGTTAAAATGGCAAATTTTCTACCTATAAACAAATTTACATCAATTTTTTTCTTACTTGCAAAAACAAAGGCAACTTCCCAACTTTAAATGATTTATACTAATAATTACTTGTGGCAAGATACCACACTTAGTTACTTGTGCATCTTGTAAACATCTTTTAAAATGTCAAACGGTTACTTTTGTGTACTAAAATAATACATTATTCAGTTACATATGCTGCACACTGCTTTCCTAAAATTGTAACATCTTTATGGCTTAGAATAGCTAATAATATGTAGTGACATCTGCTTTAAAAAGTTTCCAGGTTAAAAGGACTCTGGTTATGTTTTTATTATACAATATTATGGGGCCAGAGGTACCCATTTCCTACCAAAATTTACCAATATAATCTTCTAAAGAGAATCCCAAGGCTGCCATCAGGTAATGTCGGAGCTCATCTCCCTGATCTGGTACATTTCACTTCCAGATTCTCAACTTTCACAATATGATGTCAACTCTACTCCAATTCAACCTCAAAGCGTAAGTCACTCCTTCCCTGGCAACCGAGAAGAACTGAAATCTATGTCTCTTTCAGGAATTACCACTGAGAACTGACAGTGACAGCATTTTTTATGAAAAGACTTAAACATGTATAATATGTCAGTTCAATAATGCTGGGGTCCACTTTCAGTCAGAATATTGTCTTTACGTTAAAAAAAATCACACATTCAAATATAATAACTATGCTGCACTAATGAAGAATATAGAGGACAAAAACCACGATGCATTCAGCAGTGCTTTAAAATGCGTTTGTGCTTTATCACCCACAGAAATAAGTGCATATAGTAGAGACACAGTAGGATATGCACTTGACAAAACATGTTAAAGTCTACATTCAATATTCTCCGAGTACTGTTGCTAAATCCATAGATTCCTTGCAATAATCAAGCTATGGGATACTCTAAGGTGCTCTTAAGATCCATGCCTTGATAGAGACAAATCAGTAGAGACAGCACAACTTTGTGTCTATCCTCTGTGCTTCAATCCATCTTTCCACCTACCATTCCCCCCTTCCACTGAACTGCACTTTGCTGTGACGACGTCAGTCAATACCAAAGCACAGGAGGAGACACGATCCTGTGAGTGTACCCATTATACGTGATACAGGCGACACATAGGGTACCCAGGAAAAACTACTCTATTTCTAGAAAATCTACAGGGGGGGATTTTTTGGTCTTAGCATCATCAACAAAGAATGACTCACACACTTCCTTCAATCTTATAGGAGGAAACTGAATCTTAACACTTAGTGCTTCCTAACTTTCTTTTACATAGTCCATCTTCAACAGTATTACATATCAACATGCTATCACACTCCCATTTACTTAGTTAACATTTTCTTCAAATACCAACCCTTGTTTTACTTACATAAATTTTAAAGGGAATCTTTTTAATTACTATTATAAATAAAAATCTAGAATCATTTATGATACAGAAGAGAACTGTAAAAATGAAAATGTTATTAAACTTTAATGACATATTGCTACTTGCTTTTGGTTAAGCCTACTCGTGTAGGTTTACTTACAAATTACTTCAAAGCTAGTACATTACTGAGAATGTAATGTAAAGTCACCATCCCTTTTTGTCAAATACATTATTTGATACAGTTGAAATCTCTTTTGCACTGACTTCCCTCATGCTCTCTCTTTCCCTTCGCAGAAATAACCACTATTCCATACTTGGTGTGTATCCTTCTCATTCATGTTCTGGAATACTATTCTTATGTACGATAAATTAGTATGGTTTTGTTTTTAAAAATCTGCATTAGTAATGCCACTGTTGTACAGTTTGTTTTGAGCTCAACTTTGTTTTCACAATGTACCCACTCATACTGATACACACTGACTTCCTTCATTTTCACTGTCCAATAGCAACTATTCTATGTATTTGTTTCTACTTATCCATTCCCCTCTTTGATATTTGGATTGCTTTTTAATTTTGACATTATAAGCAACGCCTCAATGAATGCCTTAGGCACATTTCTTTGTGCTCAGTTTCCTAGCCCTATGTGAAAGGTTCTCAGGTATATTGGTTATTTGGGGGAGGGGGTATGGATTTAGAAACTGAAAACCCAACTTTGCATCCAAATTTTACTGAGAGTAGCAAACCCAACAGTGCATTTCACATACAAACCTGACTCCTGGGAGCACCTGGGGGGCTCTGGGGGTTAAGCCTCGACTTGATTTGGGCTCGGGTAATTAACTCACAGTTTGTGAGATGGAACCCCGCGCCAGGCTCTGTGCTGACAGTATGGAGCCTGCTTGGGATTCTCTCTCTCCCCCAATCTCTCTGCCCCTCCCAAGCTCACACACGCACTCTCTCTCTCTCTCAAAATAAACATTTAAAAAAACCTGACTCTGGGGTGCCTGGGTGGCTCAGTCGGTTAAGCGTCTGACCTCGGCTCAGGTCATGATCTCACGGCTGGTGGGTTTGAGTCCCGCATCGGGCTCTGTGCTGACAGCTCAGAGCCTGGAGCCTGCTTCAGATTCTGTGTCTCCCTCTCTCTGCCCCTCCTCCACTCACACTCTATCTCAAAAATAAATAAAAACATTTAAAAAAATTAAAAAAAAAACCGGACTCCTGAACACCATCCTGTTTTCCTAACTTTATATTCCATTTGCCTCCTTTTATTACTCATTCTTAATCTATTATACCTTGCAGCAGTGTTTCCACTTTTAAAAGCTATGTTAAGTTCTTTTTTGGAACAAGGAAGGGTATAAATAAATAATGCAGTTTTCATGAAAATATCAACCAAAGTCTCAGATCCAGTCCTGGATCTTCGAATTACATACACAATGGGACTTGAAGTCACTTAATCCTGGTGTCTTGGTGAGCCTTAAGGATCTCATAAAATAGATACTATTTTGCTCTCACAACTATCGTGTAAATTTTAAGAAAGCTAACTATGAACACTATGTAATTATTAGCGGTATTATATTTAAAAGATATCATCAGAACTATAATTTATTGAGAAGTCAGATGATACTTAACAAACTCTTTTGAAAACACTTAGGCATAAATCTTCTCCTCAGTTCCTAAAAAACAGGTAAAGAAAACAATCAATCATCAGTAACATGTGCAGTATGTCGTGTGTGGTACATCTCGTAGATAAGAATGAGATATTTACTAAATATATTTGCTGAATGAAAGATTTTAGGGAAAAATCGTATCAGTTGGCTGTTAACACCAGTACAGAGAAGACTAAAGTATGAATTATTTTTAACAGCTATAATTTCTTATGAAAATATTAAAATACAGCTGTCTTCCTTTGGGCAAATTCAATCTAAACTTACAAATTATTTAGGAAGTAAGAAGGCTCTTGCTTTCATTTGTGGGCAACAGGAAGACAACTACTGAGCTACTAAGTAAGACCTGTAACTACCTCGGAAGAAGCAAGAGTGGGACCGTCTATCAGGCACAGACTGGATGTACGTTTGCACCACTGTGGTCATTCTGAACTGCACTGTCACAGGACCAAAGGCATCTCTTCAAATAAAAGAGGGCAGCAAAGATTTCAAGTAAAAGGCAGGAGTGGGGAGTAGGAGGGAGAGGAAAGCTAACCTTTATTTTGTATTTGCTTTTCTGTGTACCGTTTTAAATACGCTGTCCTTTAAACATCAACAAAGAACCTGTAAGGTAGGCCTTATGATCTCTTTTTAAAGATAAGGAAAAAGACTTACACGTCAAAAAAGTTAAGTTGCTCAAAAAAGTCTCACTCAAAGCTACAAGGTACAAAGAGTCAGACCACATGCCAGGTCTATCCAACACCACACTCTTTCCACACTACTGTTTCTCATACCATACAAAGACAGCAGCAAACACCAACTGAGGGCTTTCTCTGTACCCTCCAGCATCCCACAGTAGTGCATCTTAAAATCCCGTTGAAATGGATGCCTCACTACTTCTGTTTTGCAAATGAGGAATCTGAAGGCCAAGAAAGTGAAGCACTTGGCCACCAGTCACCCAGTAAACAAACGGTGAAGCCAAGTTTCAAACCCACGAAGTCTGAGTCAACTATTACACTATAAGCAAAGTCGAGAAAGTGAGAAGGCTGGCCTTGAGAAGATAAAATCCAACAGAGATATAACAACTGTTTTCTAGTCTATACCCCACCTAAGACATGACAACACAGAATTCTAGGTAGCAATGAGAGGCAGACAAACATGGGTTAAAACTTAGAGCTACTACTTAGCTGTGTGAGGTTGGTCGATTCAAGTAACCTTTCTCTGAACTGTTTCTGCATTTGCAAAATAGAGATTAAAACAGAGCCACCACAGCTGACAATTAAGTGAGATAATGCGTGAATGTCACATGTACTTTGAGCCAAGCATTATGAGAAAGGGAATTAAACTCATCTCGCTTTAGCCTGACAATAATCTTCCAAGATATATTATCATCACTTCTAATGATTCAGGATAGCTTCTCAGGGTTATATGGTGTATCCAAAGTCACAGCTATTAAGTCACAGGAGAAAAATTTAAACTATGTTCTTCAAAATTAAAGGATAACGCATCCTTCCTCTTGTACCAATGGCATCGCCAAACAGAATAAAGATTTCTCAAAAACTGTACTTATTCTCTTAGAAGTTAACCTGCACTGCAATGAGATCATCAGTTCACACAGCCTTTTGGCAATCTGATAGCAATACTAGACCTGTGACATTTCTCCAGGTTCTCCAGACCATCAACAGGTATCACTGATATACAACTTCCCAGCAAGCATGACAGCCAAGGAAAATCCACCGTGATTCTCTCCCCTTGACTGTCCCTGTGCGCAACAAGGTACGCACTGAACACAACACAGCCACACTCTGGTGAGACCAGATGCCAAAAAGTCATAGAGGTCGGTGAGACATAGGTGGCAGTGGCAACAGCCTTTGCTGCCGTTACGATTAACTGCAAGACTGTGCACAAGCCACCCAGCCTTTGTGTGCTTCCATTTCTTCATTTCCTAATCGAAGGTAATAGTGTCATGGTGGAGACTGGCCATAGAAGATCGCACTGTGCCAGTGATGTATACATATTACCTAATCTGATTCTTACAAAAGTCGGGGCAGGGAGGGTGTCCTCTCAACCCTGTATCAAAGATCAAGACTCTGAGTTTTACACCCATGTTACACCGTCCTAAAGCTGCTGTGGGTCCAACAGACTTAAAGACGTGTTTGTAAATATTTTGCGTATAGCCTCTGAAGTCACAGTATTACACCTACGAGTAGGTCCTCCTGACACTCAAGCAGAGGGACTTTTGTTCTTCTTATTAAAAACATAAAAGATACTCATACTTCCTTGCATTTTCATACTGCCTCCACCCCCAAAATTACTAACAGTATGTAAAATTTTTAAACTTCAGTATCTCCTTCCGTACACAGCTCATCACCTAGAGAAAACCCAGGACAGAGTATACACCTAACTGTATTTACTGAGTGAACGACTCAACATAAATTGTTCACCAGCTCCTAGTATTAGGTACTTACAGAAATTATTTAAATGTTTACAATATCCATAAAAGGATCATCATGCCCACTGTACAAATGAAGAAGCAAAAAACTAACAAAGGTTGCATAGCTTGGGTCACAGAGTTGATCATCTCCAGAACCAGGCCTGGAACGTAGTTTTGACAAACTCTACTACAGCCTTATGATGTTCCCACTCTGAAGTTCACAAAAAAGTTTTATGAAAAGGAACGACTTGAGACACCTTGAAGGATGACCAGGACTTCAGAAAGTGGAAACAAGGACACAGTTGACCCAAAGGAATGAAAAGAAGCAAAACACAGAAGACAGGAGGCAAGGAGCAAGTCTGGGAAACACTATCTAGTATCCTTTACCTAAAATAAGCATTTAACTTAAGAGCAGGAATATAAGTACGTAAGAGACTCTGAAAGATTAACATAGCAGGAAAAAAATCAAAGTAACAAAGTACTAGAATGGACAAATTTGGAGGCAGAGAAGCCAGGTCATAATTCATGAGTCAAGGGGTAGTGACGGTTAGGGTCTAAGTCATGACAGAGAAACAGAAAAGAAAGAAATGATATAGGGACATTCTTCTTTGGGCATGGGTGACCATTCGTTTGATAGACACTATTGATGTCTATAATGGTTGTGACATTCCTCTCAACCCTTTAAATCTGATCCCTCTCATTGCCGGTTCTCAGCATCATGAATTCCACCACATGAACTTCATTGGAAGTTATGCTTCAACATTTACATGGTGGGATAGAATCTGTGGAACAGACTCTCATTTTATTGCCTACAATGAAAAGGTGGAAGAAGGCTGCAAAAATGACTGAATAAATATCTCTTCTAAAGCTTCCTGAAGGCACGCTTTTCCTGAATTGAAGCGAGGAGCTAACATTGCTTCTGCGGAGCAGAAATGAACAAGCAGAAATGAACAATGGATACAAAGGACATTAACAACCTTTAACTATCTTCCTAGTGGGAACTTTTTCTACTCTACATAAAAGTTCTGTGTGTGTAGAAATAAGTAAATAGATATTGAGGTATGATATTCACCAGGAAGTTTCAAAGGCCACGTTGCTAACCTTACGGAAAGGTTTGACGTAATGGAAGAAGTATTAATCCGTGTCTTTCCCCCAGTAACACCATATTCCTGAAGTTGAAACTGGTCTTTAAAACCTTTTAAATATATAGTGGCCATTTCAAAAACTCTTAGCAGGCTGTTGGTCTCATATTGAACCTTAAGCATCTTTTAGAGTCTGCCTAAACATCAAAGCATCACGGGTTCAACCACATCAAATGACAGTGTTGAGTGAGGCTGCCGAACCAAAAAGAGCCAGCACCAAGAACCTCCACTCTTATCCTAAGCTGACCAATTTGAGGTGATTCTCTTTCTTTGAGAAGTCCTTTTGGATTGCAAAGTACTACTGGTATCCATAAACGAAGGCCTTTCTGAATTGTTTTAAGTGGAATATTTTAATCTAAAGGTTTTTGGGTTACTTGAATTTTTTAAAAAATTGAGCTTTATTTCCCAATTTTTACCTTTCATTTTTGTAGATTAAGTTTTCAGTATACCTAAAACTGTATCTTGAAACATTGTGAGCTGACTTGCTGTATTTGCACTTTGAACTACTGAAATAAATGTGATTTTTTTGTCTGATTTTAAAAAAAAAAAAGAAAGAAAGTATATAGGGAACCAAAGAACTCACAAGAATCAACTAAAATAAAGGAATAAAAGAAAAGAATTGCAAATCTGATTGGAAGAATGATAATGTCATTGAGAAATTTCATTTTCTACATTCAATAATGTGCATAAGTATATAATCAGGAAAAAATAGGGAATCAAGGAAAGTGGAGATATTTCAATTAATTCCCAGACATCTATGCCTTAATCCACCTCTAATATATCAGAAAATCACTTACAAAAATCAGAAAGGAGTCTTGCAAGATGTGTCCAACATATGTAAAGAATATTTATTAAAATGTTATCTAACACTTAATGACAAATAACTCAAACGTCCATAACAATACGCTATAAAACATACGCGCCTACCAAGTCAGCTCAAATGAGAAAAGTATTACCAACATAATCATTATTTTATAGAGAATGGTAAAATTTGAAAATATCACATATTGCAAACTAAACCATATCACACCTCTGCACCAAGGTACTAGAATTTATCCAATTTCTTGGTATTTCCAGTTTTAGCTTTAAATTTGTTAACTTTACCTTAATGTCCACAATATATCCATGTTTGTAATTATATATTATAAATGATCTAGCAGAGATTAAAACTAAGGCTTCAAAAACATGGGTCGCTTTAATCTTGTGGCTTTTGATTATCCCTGGCAGAAAGCCACAAAAACCACCCAAGGACAAAGTTTAGAAAGCATCTAAATAAATAAAAATGTTTTATAGAAATACAGGAAGCAATGATATTAAACTGATGACTATTTAAAAACAAAAGCGGTAACAGGCTCTAAAATAGGTAACCTGTGAAACAAAAGAAGTATTACAATAATCGAAGATTCCAAAAAAAAGACTTTAAACATACACACATACCCCAAAAATAGAGAAGTAGAAGTTCATCCACATGAAAATGCTGGAATACCTGCAATGAGGAACACTATACAGTCACTAAAACTGACTTTACAGAGATTTTTAATACAGTTAGAAACACAAATCATATTAACTAATAATATTAAATAAAATCATGTACATATATACAAACATATGTATCTCAAATATGTACAAAAAAGACAAAAAAAGTAATTTAAAATTGTTATCTCCGGGAAACAATTTATAAGTAGTTTTAGGTTTTTTATATCACCCAACATTTACCATTTTTCTAAGCCAGCATACAAGTAAGATTTACAACAAAGCAAAACAGTGACAAGTCTTGGTGAAAGTGGCTCTTTTGCTAATAAATAGGCACTGAAATAAACGATCCCTAATTTTTCTTGCACCGAAATTGCATAAATAACATCTATTAACTGTAAAAAGAGATAACTAAAAGCTTAATTCTATACACCTAAATTAGCCTTCCCCATGGTCTATAACAATTGAGTTTTGGGGTGCCTGGGTGGCTCAGTCGGTTAAGCATCCAACTCCAGATTTTGGCGCAGGTCATGATCTCACGGTTCGAAAGTCTGAGCCTCACGCTGGCCTCTGTGCTTATAGCGTGGAGCCTGTGAGGGATTCTCTCCCTCTGCCCCTCCCGTGCTCGCTCGCTCTCTCTCTTTCAAAATGAGTTTTATGATTCTTTCCATGCAAGTTTTAGAAAAGAACAGACCTACTGTTTACAACCCATTTCCATTCAAACTGGGTATCAGGACACAAAAAGTAAAAGCATCTGTATGGTGCTTTGTAACATGCCAATATTTTATGCACCAAGTCATTTGATACTCACAATAACCTTAGGATGAGTGTTAGCTCAATTTTAAAGATGAGTGTCCACAGCCACTATAAAAAAAAAAGTGTTGATGAGATGTCAAGAAATTGGGCCCTTTGTATATTGCTGGTGGGAATGTAAAATGATGCAGCCTCTATAGAAAACAAATGGCGGTTCCCCAGTAAGTTAAAACCGTAATTACAATATGACCTAGGAATTCCACTCCTAGGTACTGCCCATAGCTGGGGGTGGCAGAGGGAAGGTTTGTCAGGGGTAAGAGGGTGGCACAGTGAGGAGTGATAGGAAGCAACTGCTTAATGAATATGGGGTTACCCTTTGGGATGATGAAAAAGTTATGGAACTAGATAGTGTTATATAGTGACTAGATAATGGCACAACACTGCGAATGCACTTAATGCCAGTGAATTGTACACTTTAAAAGTCAAAATTGCAAATCTTATGTGTATTTGACAACAATTTTAAATGAGGGAGGACATGTCTTAGGTGGAGTGTCTGAGAAGCAAAGGCTAAGATGATAATTCTTTGGAAGTGACTGAGGGTGTACTTTTACATAAAAAGTTCAAGGAAGTGGGTAAGGCAATGAAGCCACAGGTGCAGCTGAAGTCTAACCTCATCCTGATTCCACCACGAACTCTGGAGTCTAAACGGCACCATGGAGGGTCGCGGTTAAGTGTCCGGCCCCTGATTTCAGCTCAGGTCACGATCTCGCGGTTCGTGGGTTCGAGCCCATGAACATCAGGCTCTGCACTGACAGTGCGCAGCCTACTTAGGATTCTCTCTCTCCCCTCTCTCTCTGACCAACCTGCTTGCTCTCTCTCTTTCTCTCTCTCTCAAAATAAAATTTAAAAAAAAAACCCTTAAAAAAATTAAATAATAATAAATGGCACCAGGGAGTTGTCCTGTCTTAAGACATGACCATGCCCCATTCCTCACAGAAGTCAGTCACTGGCTACAGGTCACCCCCCACCCCCTGGGCAAGTGGGGAACATGTCTCAGGCATCTCTGGTTAAGACAGCTCCGAATAAATCTGTGGAGGTGTTTACTGCTGAGAGCTGTCAGTCACCAGGTCTACAGGTGAGGGACAGGCAAATACCCCATCCAGGTAAAAGGATCTGGGTATGGCACCAACAGCACCTACCAGGAGAAGGAAATAGAGGCTTGAGACACTTGAGTGATTTATCTAGGATCACAGGGCAAGAATAACTGAAACTCCGGACTCTCCTCATCTTAGAATTCATGCTCTTTCCTAGTCTAGCTTTGGATAATTTCAGCCCATTAAAACATACCAGTGAATTCATTTTGTCTATTGTTCTTCCCTTTATGTTTTTCTTCTTATTTTGAGTCTTTGTTTCATTAGTAAAGTGGTTTGTTTTGTTTTGCTGAGAGAGGGTGAGGAGATGGTTCCTTAAGCTCTGCTGAAGTGGCTTTTGCACTAGTTCTGGTCCCTCCCTAGCAAACCCCTAGTTCACATCACATCACCTAGCAGAAGTGGCTTCTCTCAATAAGGTCTCGCTCAAAACCCTGTTCAGAGGTAGATTCTGTATTATGTTTTCAAGACTGCCTGCTTTTTAAATTCTCCTGTGCTTGACAGCAAGAATCAATTGGGTGTACCCATCTCTCTATTACTGATTATCTGGCATCTAGTAGGAAGCTGATAAAAGTTTATTCAACCAAACTCTACAGGCACACCTCATTTCATTTTGCTCCACTTTATTGCACTTTGCACTGTGTTTTTTACAAACTGAAGGTCTGTGCAACTCTGTGTTGAGCAAGTCTATTGGCTCCGTTTTTACAATAGCATTTGCTCGCTATGTGCTTCTGTGTTGTGTCACATTTTGGTAATTCTCACAATGCTTCGGACTTTCTCATCATTATTGTATTTGTCATGGTGATGTGTGTTCTATGATTACAATTCAATGATGGTCAGCATTTTTTAGCAATAAAGTATTTTTTTAATAAGGTATGTACATTTTTTTAGACATAATGTTACTGCACACTTAATAGACTACAGTATAATGAAAAGACAACTTTCATAAGGACTGGGAAAACAGGGTATTCATTTGACTCACTTTATTGTGATATTCACCTTTTTTGCAGTGGTATGGAACTGAAACCACAATATCATCTCCCAAAATATGCCTGTACTTTGTTTTAACACAACTAAAAAGAAACCTAAAACATAGACAATTTTCTTTAACTCTGTATTTTAAATGCCCTTTATTCAAGTGTATTTCATTATTTATTGTAGAAAGGTTGCTTAAATCTCCTGCTACAAGGCAACTGACCGCCCATACACCACAGGTCAGGATCAATGACAGACTAGAGTCACTAGCATGAATTGGATGCTTTGTAAATGGAAAAATAATATATACTTTTATCCATTTAAATGTACAAATACCAACATCTAATAATTACATTCCACTTAGAATAAATTAAAAGACATTTAATACTGCTTTCTACAGGAAAATGTTACAGATAAAAGTAACTTCTCTCTACCCACCCATCCAAATTAAAGAGCTCTAATTCTGAAAAACAATTTAGCATAGTGAGGAATTTTATTTATTTTAAATAATTTAAAGGAAAGATAAATTACTACAATAGTCAATAATTATGCTAAGAGACACATTTCAATGTAATTAAATCCAAAAAAACTAAACTTATATTTAATTTTTCCACAATTTTATCATTATGTTTGGCATTAATGACACCACTTGCTATCGCCAGTATTCCATTGCTCTAAAAGGCTAGTATCATTTTCCTGAAACCAAAGAGACTATTAGCAGAAGCGATTTCAAAGCTATACCAACAAACCTCAAAAAGTTTAAAAAAAAAAACAACAACAATGTTCCTAACAAGAAAGGCCAAGGACGAAGAAGTCAGGAGTGAAAAAACAGGTGAGAAAATAAAAGAAACAACATTCAAACTAAAATCAGAAAAACACAAATAGAAAACCTTCCAAGATGTTTGTTTTCAATTGTCAAGTCTACTAACAAAATCACTTTAATGGGTAAGAATGTCAGAAAGATCTTAGTGAACAAACAATGTCACTACACCTAGTTTTCCTTCTTCCTTTTTTTTTAACGAAATTTTTTTAACGTTTATTTATTTTTGAGACAGAGCAAGACACACCATGAGTGGGGGAGGGGCAGAAAGAGAGGGAGACACAGAATCTGAAGCAGGCTCCAGGCTCTGAGCTGTCAGCACAGAGCCCAACTCGGGGCCTGAACTCACAAACCATGAGATCATGACCTGAGCCAAAGTTGGATGCTCAACCGACTGAGCCACCCAGGCCACTATCCCCCCACCTTTTTTTTTTTTTTAAATGTAACCAATGGTACAAAATCGTCACCAGTCACTAATATACTTGCCATTAAAATACACTTGAGTGCTAAAAGAACACAAACAGCAGAGGAAGTCAACGAGCTCAAAAAATGTTTTTAACTTATTCATTCACTTTTGAGAGACAGGGAAAGAGAGCACAAGCAGGGGAGGGGCAGAGAGAGAGAGAGAGAGAGGAAGAGAGAGAATCCCAAGCAGGCTCCACACTTTCAGTGCAGAGCCTGATGTGGTGTTGGATCCCAGGAACCATGAGATCATGACCTGAGCTGAAATCAAGAGTCAGACACTTAACAAACTGAGCCACCCAGGCACCCCCAAGCTGAAATTTTTATTCTAAGAAAGAACTGATTAAAGAAACCCAACTGAGGGCAAAGGCAGCGTTGCTTCCATTAAGATTAAATGCATGGTCTGATCTTCTTCTGACTCTGAACACATTTCCAACAGAAACCACTAGTGAATAGGCTTCTTCAGGTTTTAGTGTTTGCTTGTTTGTTTGCTTGCTTTTCAAGGAAAAATCCACGAATTATGCAAGCAATATTTATCTTGAAGTATAAAGCCTGGAAAATAATGTGGCTAATCACAGTTCACAGATATTTCCAAACTAAGATTCAAGGCTACCTCCATTATTCAAAGTAAGAAATACCAGGTTTTAGCTATAAATAAGAACCAACAGCTTTCACATTACTGGAACATAATTCACTTTATGTCACCACCTGCATTTATAAATAACCTTTTGGAAAAAAAACAAAATATCATGGTCTTTTCATACCAGCTCCAATATAACCGCAATATTTATTGTCTCCACGCATTATTTACTGCACTTCATGATTTAGTGCTATGAGAGAAAATATACGTGATCTGTCATGTTTTCAATTTATTAAGTAACAAAAACCTTTTCACAAATACATTCACCTAAATTCAGTTAGATAAGTCTATTCTAACAATGCTCTACAAAATGGCCACTCCGTCTATTACTTTGTTTATGAACAGAACTACATGCCACATAAACTATCAACTTCCATCCATGGTTTGGCGAGTTTGCTTTGCTTCTATCATTTTAATTCATGCAGGCTCTCTTTCAACTACAAAATCCTCCTGGTTCCATCTAATAATATATCCTCCACACTGCTATCAGATCATTCTACAGCTACATCATGTCACTTCCTTCCCCTCAAAACACCCAATAATGATTCCCCTTAGTTTTGAACATAAGGTTCAATCAATTTAAATAGCTTAACAAATAAGGGCCTTCCTGATGAACAACCTCTACCCTTCCAGATGCTTCTCTAGCCATTTTTTCACCCAATTTTTGATCTGGCATCTTTAATTATATCTTAAAATTGAGTGCAATTCACAAAATGCTTCATGCTATCCCATGTGGTCTGGGTCCATAACATTCCTTCACTGTATTTCCCTCCTCTTGCCCTTCCTGCCTATAGGTGTTGAGTCAACTTGTAACAGTCCTTCCAGTTCAGCTCATTTTCACCAATTCTGAGTGACTTTCACTGAATCCCTCCATCTGACTGAAATTACTTTACCACCAATACCTAGTATCATGTTCAAGTTACATGCATTTCAAGTTTATGCATTGTAGTATTCAACACACAGTACTATATTCATTGACTTGTGTACTTCAAATAGCTCCTTCAATATAAATTCATTTGATTTATGAACTATGCCTTATTTAACTCTATAATCTCAGCACTAACACAGAGCTTAATACATAATCAGCATTTAGTAAATGCTGATAGAATGAACAAATGAAAAATTCCATATTTTAAGATAATGCTATACATAAAATTGTTGTAAAAATAGGTTCTGACTTCTAGTTTCCAATCTGACATGTAAACAGGTTGGAAGGTGTCACTCCCTTCCCTCAAGATAAGAAAAAAGCTAAACAAACTGAAAATCAACCCACTCTTCTTAAATTATCAGAGAATCGAGGTCACAGGGCAAACCAGTGTGGTAAACACTGGTGGAGACAGAAAACGGAATGCAAAGAGTTACAGTTTACCAGAAGCAGAACCCGCAACTGGAACCAGGTAGGAACACTTAAAGAGTAGGTATTCGTTAATTTCTAAAGGTTAAGCATGGACTAGCAAGAGTCCATGCTGTGTTTTACTTCCAGAAACACACCATGTTCTCACGGTAAATATCAAGGAAAACTCCCCTTCAGCAGGGAAAGGGGAAAGTAAGCATTTTGAAAAAGCTCCAGGGTTCTGCTGAACAAAAGCCCTTCAAGGGAACAATTTACCAAAATCTAACCAACTTGCATTACATCAAAGACTTGACTGCCCTACAGAAAGGAAAACACTCAACTCCAGCACCCACTAGTCTTTGGAATGAGAGAAGGGAAATATACAACTCCAGCTTCATCTAGCCTTGCACATGAGGAAACAAAAATATTCACACCCTGCTCCTCTGGTCTTCTGATTCAACCCACTGTAAGGTGAGGGGAGAGGAGAATAAGAGAAGCACTTATGAAAGTCACAGGCTCACTAAAAGACTAAAAACTAATCATAGGATTATATTCCACTTCCCCTTCTCCCACACCTACTACCACATCAATCAGCTTCTTCCCTAGGAGTAGAGCTGAAAGACCTACAAGCCGAAGGAGTCTCAAAGGAAACCCAATGACAAAGAGAGAAACAAAAACAGGGATACTAGAGAAAATTTTTGTCCCTGACACTATGGCTACAGGAACAGTAAACACAGGTAACTACTAGCCAGATAAACATAAAAACTTCACACTGAAGGCCTACCTATTTCTTTTACCAGATATATTACATCTGACTTTCAACAAAAAATTACAAGACATGCTAATTAGGCAAAACATCAATTTGAAGAGATACAGTAAGAATCAGAACTAAACTCAGATATGGCAGCAATTTCAAAATCAGACTAAAATTTACAATAACTATGACTAGCATAAGGGCTCTAATGGAACAAGTGGACATCAAGTGAGAACATGGGTAGTATAAGCAAAGAGATGAAAATACTAAGAAAAAAATAAAGAAGGGGCGCCTGGGTGGCTCAGTCGGTTGAGCATCAGACTTTGGCTCCAGTCACGATCTCACGGTGTGTGAGTTCAAGCCCCACGTTGGGCTCTGTGCTGACAGCTCAGAGCCTGGAGCCTGCTTCAGATTCTGTGTCTCCCTCTCTCTCTGCCCCTCCCCCATTCATGCTCTGTCTCTGTCTCAAAAATCAATAAACATTAAAAAAATTTTTTTAAATAAAAAGAATTTTAAAAAAAGAAAAAAAGAAAGAAAAAAGCTAAAAAAAAACCAAAAAAAATCAAACACTCTAAAAAAAAAAAAAGGCAATGGGCTCATCAGTAGACTGAACATGGTATAGGAAAGAATCACAGAGCCTGAAGATATGTCAATAAACTTCCAAAACTGAAAGGTGAAAAGAAAAATTTAAAAAGAATTTTCAAGAATTGTGAGAAAATTACCCAAAAAGTAACATATATGTAATAGTTAAGATCAAAGGGAGAAGAAAGAGGAAAAGGAAATAAATATTTGAGGGGCATCTAGGTGGCTCACCCAGGCATCCGACTCTTGGTTTTGACTTGGGTCGTGATCTCACAGTTCATAAGTTCAAGCCCCATATCAGGCTCTGTGCTGATAATGCAGAATCTGCTTGGGACTCTCTCTCCATCTCTCTCTGCCCCTCCCCTGCTCTATCTCTCTCTCAAAATAAATAAGTAAACTTTAAAAAAATAAATGTTTAAAGTAAAAATGTTTGGGAATTTTCCAAAATTAAGAACAGGCACCAAACCACAGATTCAGGGAGTGCACAGAAAACCAAGAAAGATAAATACCAAAATACTGACACCTAAGCATATCATATTCAAAGCGTAGAAAAACAAACAAAAAGTCTTGAAAGCAGCCAGAAAAATAAACACACACACACACACACACACACACACACACACACACAAAACAAAAACCATATCTACAGGTCACAATGGACTTCTCATCAGAAAGAGAGAAAGAATCACATTGGACTTCTCATCAGAAACTATGCAAGCAAGAAAAGAGATATAATATGAAATATTTTAAGTGTTGAAAGAAAAATAAAACAACTTAGAATTCTGGGTCCAGTAAAATGATTCTTCAAAAGTGGAGAAATAAAATTCTCTCTCTCCCTCTCTCTCCCTGTCTCTCACACACACACACACACACACACGAGGGAATTCATTACAAGTACTGCCTTGTAAAAAATGTTAGAAGAAATTCTTCAAAGAGTAAGAAAAGATAGGTCAGAAACACAGATGTGTGTCTGTCTCTTGAAAAAGGGTCAATTATCAGACAAGGAATAAATAAAGTTAAATTTTTATTTTATCTATTATTAATTGATCTAACAAGTAACAGCCTGTTCAAAATAATACCAGCAACCATATACTCAATGATTATAACTTATAGCTAAGTGAAATGAATGACACCAAGGCTTTACCAATGCTTTGTAAAGGAGGGTACTCTTTTATAAGATACTTGGCAGTACCTATTAAGTCATATAGTGTTATGTCACATTGGAGTTGGATTAGTTTTAAGTGTATATTCTAAACTCTAGAGTAACCACTAAAAAAAGTTTTTAAAAAAAGGAAAAAAAAGTTTAATATGTTAAGGGAGGAAAGAAAATACAATGATACAAAATGATCAATTAACACCAGGAAAAAAATTAAAGAGTGGAAAACCCCTCCTCAAAAAAGAAACAAAGAACAAGGGCCATGATGGACAATAGCAACAAATATGGTATATATTAATCCAACTAAATCAATAAATAATGGGTCAAAAAAAGTCTCGAGAAGTTTAAAAATATTTCAAACTAAATGAAAATAAAACCCATCAAAATTTGTGGATACAGAAAAAGTGTTTAGAGAGAGACTGATAGCACTGTATGCATATATCAGAAATGAAGAAACATCTAAAATCAATAATCTAAGTTTCCACTATAGGAAAATAGATAAAGGACAAATTAAACTCAAAGTAGGCAGGAGAAAATAAACTTTCAAACCAAAATTAAAGCAATTGAAAATGGGAAATTAATAGGAGTGATGAAACCAAAAGCTAGTTCTTTGAAAAATATAAACTTATAAACCTCTAGCCAGATTAAAAAAAAAAAAAAAAAGAAGAAGATACAAATTACATGAGTGAAAGAGGGGACATTACTACTTATCCCAAGGACATTTAAAAGAATAACAAAGTACTACCATGAACAACTCCATGTCCCAAATGTGGAAACACAGATAAATGGACGAATTCCTTGAAAGACACAAGCTACCAAAACTTACATAAGGAGAAGTAGATAATCTGATTTAGTCTATACCTATTTTCAGAATTGAATAAATAATTATGAACCCTTCGAAACAGAAAGCACCAGGTCAAGATGGCTTCACCGGTGAAGCAAATGTTTAAGGAAGAAATTCTCCACAATTCTCAACAATTCTCAACAATCTAATCCAGAGAGAACCCTTCCTAACTCATTCTATGAGGTTAGCATTAGTCTAATACCAAAATCAGACAAAGATAGTACAAGTAAGGACAAATACAAAATAGTATCGTCCATGAACACAGATGCAAAAAATCTGCCACAAATCAAATCCAATAATGTATAAAATCAAATCAAATCCAATAATGTATAAAAAAGAATTACACACCATGATGAAATAGGATTTATTCTAGGTATTAAAGGTCCATTCAACATTTGAAAATCAACTGGTATTATCCAACCCATCAACAGGCTAAAGAAAAAAGACCATATGCTCCTTTCAATGTATATGGAAAAAACACTGACACAATTCAACACCACTCATGGTAAAAATTCTCATCAGACTAGAAACAGAGGGGAACCTCCTCAACTTGGTAAAGAACACTGGCAAAAAACCTACAGCTAACGTCCTACCTAATGGTAACGAACTAGATGCTCTCCTAGTAAAATCAGTAACAAGGCAAGGATATTCTCTTTCACCATCCCTATTCCACACCATACTGGAAGTTACAGCTGATGCAATAAGCCAAGGAAAGAAAATAACAGGTACAAAGATTGGAAAGAAAGAAATAAAACTGTCCTTGCTCACAGATGACATGAATGTCTATACAGAAAATCATAAAGAATCAACAAAATGCTCCTGGAAATAATTGCTAATTAGCAGCAAGGCCTTAGAATGTAAGATCAATATATGAAAACCAATTACTTTCCTAAACACCAGCAATCAAGCATTGGAATTTGAAACCTGAGACATTATATTGGCATAAAAATGAATATTTGGCTATTAATCTAACAAAATACACAGAAGATCCATATGAGGTAAACTACAAAACTCTATGAATAAGATGAAAGAAGACCAGAAGATCTAGATAAAGGTTCTCACTGACAGGAAGAAAACACTGTTAAGATGTCAGTTTTCTCCAAATGGATGTAACCATTCAATGCAATCCCAGTGAAAATCCCAACAAGTTACTTTATGAATACCACCAACAAACTGATATCCTATTACTATAACATAATAAAGCTATACTAATCCAGCCAGTGTGGTACTAGCAAAAGAGCAGACCTCTCAATCAATGGAACAGAACAGGGAGTCCAGAAACAGACCCACAAAAATACAGGCAACTGATCTTTGTCAATGGCATGAACCACTGCTGTAGTAAGTTACCTTTTTTTTTATTTAAAAAATTTTTTAATGTTTATCATTTTTGAAAGAGACAGAGAGAGAATGCACGCACAGAGCAGGGTAGGGGCAGAGAGAGAGGGAGACACAGAATCCGAAGCAGGCTCCAGGCTCTGAGCCATCAGCACAGAGTCCGACGCGGGGCTGGAACTCACGGACCACAAGATTGTGACCTGAGCTGAAGTCGGACACTTAACCGACTGAGCCACCCAGGCACCCCTGGAAATAACTAACTTTCTAAATGTAAGAGAAATTAATGTAACACCTCAAGTGTCCACCAACAAATACAAGTATAAAGACTTCTTAACTGAATAAAAAATAATAAAGTAAAAACAGGGCAAATATCTGAACAGACACCACCCAAAGAAGATATATCGATGCCAATAAGCACATGAAAAGACACTGATCACCATTTATGGTTGAGGTACTGCAATATTAAAACAATGAGGAGGTATCATTACATATCTGTTAGAATGGCTAAAAGCCAAAAGAGTGAGAACAGCAAATGCTGACGACAATGTGGAGCGACAGGAGCTCTCATTCATTACTGGCACGCATGCTAAATGATACCGCCACTCTGGACAACAGTTTGCCAATTTCTTACCAAGTCAGACATAGCCTTAAGCCATAACCATCTTCCTAAGTATTTACCCAAATGAGTTGAAAACTTATGTCTACACAAAAACCTGTACTCGCATTCATAGCAGCTTCATTCAGGACTGACAGAAAGTGGAAGCAACCAAGATGTCCTTCAATAGTTGAATGAATAAACAAACCATTGTACATTCATACAATGAAGTATTATTCAGTAAAAAAGTAAAAAGTAATTAGTGATGAAACCACAAAAAAGAAATTAGCCATCAGGCTACAAAAAAGACATGGAACCTGAAATGAATACTGTTAAGTGAAAGAATCCTGTCTGAAAAGACTACATTTTGTATGATTCCAACTATCTGACATGCTGAAAAAGACAATACTATCAAGACAATAAAAAGATCAATATCTAAACTGGTTAAGATGCTAAATTTTATGTTATGTGTATATAATCAAAATGCCACAGGGATTTTTAGGGACACTATTCTGTAGGATACTATAATATGGATAATATGCATAAAATCATATATTTGATACAACCTGTAACTACATAACATAAAGAATGACCTCTAGTTGGGCCTGGGTGGCTTAGTTGGTTAGCCTCCGACTCTTGGTTTGGCTCAGGTCATGATCTCACAGTTTGTGAGTTTAAGCTACACATTGGGTTCTGCGCTGCCTCTCTCTCGGTCTCTGCCCCTACCTACCCTGCTCGTACTCTCTCACTCTCTCAAATAAATAACTTAAAAAAAAAACAAAAAATTACCTCTAGGGGTTCCTGGATGGCTCAGTCAGTTAAGCAGCCAACCTTTGATTTCTGCTCAGGTCTTGACCGCATGGTTCCTGAATTCGAGTCCTACGTAGGGGCCCTGTGTCAGGCTCCAAGCTGATAGTGCGGAGCCTGCTTAGGACTTTTTCTCTCTCCCTCTCTCTGCCCCTTCCTGCTCGTGCTTGTGCTCGCTCTCTCTCTGTCTCAAAATAAATGAATAAACCTAAAAAAAAAAAATGACCTCTAACGTAAACTACTGACTTTACTTAACAAATACGTAGCAATCAATATCAGTTCATCAATTGTAACAAACAGGGTACCAATGCAAGACATTAATGATAGGGGAAACAGGGCTTTGGAGGAGGAAAGGGGATGTATGGAAACTCTGTGCTGTGAAATTTTCCTGTGAAATTGAAACTGCTCTAAAGAAAAAGCCTATTAATTTTTTTAAATAGCTCTTTTGACATTTTTCAATATTAAACTTTATGAAGATTTCATGCAGAAAATGACTACATAGGAATGCTGCCACACGTATCAATTACACTGAATAATCTGTAAATTATATCAGAAACATGCAATCTTTAGGATTCATTTTTTCTAATGGACAGCTAAAAGACAAAAGTGCTAGAGATTTAAAATAGTACAAAGAGCAAAACATAATAATTAAGTCTGTATTTAACCATATCATTTTTAGGTCAGGTTTTATTCTTCAAAGGTTAATTTTCCTAATAAGTGAATATTATCATTTTAAATGCCAAAACTCTCTTTTAGATGAAAATATTCCCTACATAAATATTAAGTATTTCTTTATTTTTTAAACAAAGTATGCTTAATAAAATGTTCCTCCTGTCTACTAGTTTAATAAATTGTTGTAACACAGTGATACCATTTAATTTTTTAAGTTTATTTATTTATTTATTTATTTATTTATTGAAAGAGAAGAGAAAGAGAGAGAGAGAGAGAGAGAGAGAGAGCCAGCCAGCAGGGGAAGAGTAGAGAGAGAGAAAGGGGGAGAAAATCTCAAGCAGGTTCCATGCTGTCAGCACAAACCCGATGTGGGGCTCAAACTCAAGAACTATGAGATTGTGACCTGAGCCAAAGTAAAGAGTCAGACGCTTAACCAACTGAGCCACCCAGGTGCCCCCACAGTGATACCTTTAAAGTCTACTAAGGTAGGGGCGCCTGGGTGGCTCAGTCCATTAAATGCCCAACTCTTGATTTCAGCTCAGGTCATGATCTCAAGGTTCATGAGATCAAGCCCAGCACTGGGCTCTGTGCTGACATCACAGAGCCTGCTTGGGATTCTCTCTCTCCCTCTCTCTCTCTCTCTGCCCCTCCCCTGCTCTCTCTCTCAAAATAAATAAATGAACATTCAAACAATAAAATAAAATCTATTAAGGCAGACAGAACAGTTTGAACTCACATTAATGACCCTGAATGATGCTTTTTGAGTGTCTGTATATCAGTATTTTTATGTTTCATTTGCAGACAGACTATTCTTATTACCTACAATGATTTATGTGTCTCTTTTGTAATTAAGTATTGGTGAAAGGGGAGAAGTATAAAAACAACCATGTTAAAACTTTATCATAAATGAGGGCAGACAATGGCCAGAGCTTATATGGGAGAAATAAAAGTAGAAGACTGCTACTTTGTGATGAAAATACATGAGATTTACATAATAATAATTTTTCAACTGTCTGATCTTTAGGTATGTGTGCAATAACTGGAATTGCTTAAAATGCTCATGGATAAAATAAGGTGTTCAATAATATAAACTTTTGCTTAAAGCGATCTCATTTACATATTGTTCAATTATTGAAAACCTAAAATATTAATACACTACAGGTCTCAAATTCAGATCGGAATATGGGTTCCTATGCTCCTTACCAATTTTAAAAACTGGTACTTTTCCTGTTCAGTTACAACCAGCAGCAGCAGCCACTAAGTAACACTCAGCATAGCTAATGTAGATGAATCCTCAGAAACCTAATGTACTTTGGATATTTATGTCCAATGATGGATGCAATGAATTTCTGGAGATTAGTACCAAAAATAATTAATTCCTTATTCTACTCAGATTTAAACTCAAATATAAATGGAAAAGAGGGAAAACAGCTCATCACAATCACTAATCAAATTTCTTCACATCTTTCTTATTAGTAAAAATTAACTAGGTAAATTAAATATTGAGAATTATGATACGGTGGGGGTAGTCTATAATGAAGATTTATTTGGATTCCAACCTTATCCCTAAAAGGATCTCAGGGTACCTTATAAAACTATTTACAATACATAATAATTACATGATCAAGATGAAAACGCACCGTTTGATTCAACACGATTCAGAAGACCCATACATGTAATCTTTAATGTAAGAAACAAAAAACAAAAAACAAAGACAGATTTTGCAAATACTTTAAGAATTCATTACAATAAGTAAACTAAAAGTTTGATCCTTATTTCAAACTCTTCTTGCCCGTCCTACAAAAGAGGCTATCCACTGGCAACAAATTTCTGTATCTAAAGTATAGGTGCCAGGAGTTAACAAACTGTGGCAGGCCAGCTGCCCGTTTATGTATACAAAGTTTTACTGGAACACAGCCATGGACATTCATTCACTTACTGTCTAACTTACTTATTGTCTGCTTTCAGACTACAATGGCACAGTTAAGTAGCAGACAGAAACCCTACGGCCTACAAAGCCAAAACTACATTCTATCTGGCCCTCTATAGAACAAATGGATAGACCCCTGATGGATATTAACTAGTATAACACAGATTCAGGATTGACAATTTGCATATAGAGATAACAGGCTTCTGCTCATTAAAATACTTCTTGACAGGGATAACTTAATAAAGTTAAAAGCAGTAGCACAATTCAGTAATATGTTTTTAACATGACTATATTTTTAAAGTACTTTTGTATATTTTAGAAGCATCCACTTAAGAATAAACAAATGACACGGTAATGAACGGTGCCTGTTTTGATCCTCTAAGAATCTCTGGCTTATCAGTCTAGACTTGCAGTACTGTAATACAAATGTAAAATTTCAAAAGTTGGTACTTTCAGAATGCCATTTCCAATTTATCTTTTCTATGTATAAATTTGTGAAAATTGTGTTGGTGAACAGCATTTAAGTATAAAAAAACTATGAACTAAAATCTAAAATTGTTTGTACAGCCCAGGCTATTTATACTGATTTATTTTTTAAAACTGATTATACAAACAAATAAAACTTCCTCAGATCTCTATTTGATTTCAGCATGAAACCAATCCCCATACACCTTTTCCACAAAATGCTTCACCTTTCAGAACTCACTATTTAAGTTGATAAATAGTAAAACGAATGCCTATATACCCCTTGCCTGGATTCATTAATTGTCAACATTCTGCCATGTTTGTTTCACGTTATTTTCTTGTATTTGACTTCCTGAAACTAATTCATCATGCACCTCCTTTAAGGATAAGGATATTTTCCTAGGTATGTGTAATAATATTATCACACTTGATAAATATTCCAGAGTGTATCAATATTCAGGCCATTTTCAAGTTTCCTCAAGTATCCTGCAAAAGGTTTATAAAGCTCTTTTAAAATCTAGCATCCAATCAGCATCCACATCCATGACCAATTCCTGAGAAGCAAGGGCCAAATTTTTCTTTAAACAATCTTTCTGTGTATCCTATGTGCGCTCTTTGTTCTATAAATCTGTTCTCTGGAGAAGCTGCAGACCACAATTTCCCTGGTACCTCCCTGCCAGAACCATGCAGCAACAAAAGGGTATCACGATAATAGGGACAGGAAACTGAGTTTCCAATTTTCTTGGTAGATTCTGTTTTCCCTATGAAAATATCTAGAATGAAACTGTGATCTTATCTTAGCTGGTTACAACTTTTAAATACACCTAATCAACATTCAGTGATCATCAAGTCAAAAGTCTTATGACTAATTACACTGGCAGGACTCAAGAACTGTCAATTTTATCACTACTAATAAGAGTTATGAGTAATTACCCAAATATATCATTTTATAAAAAGAAACAACATTTTATAAAAGGTTAAAGAGTGCTCTTACTGAAAAAGCCAGTTTCAGAAGACTAAATGTACTGTTTTGTAAATCTATAGTCAATTTTATATAGTTTACTGAAATGAATCAAGTTTTAATCATCCCATAAAGACTGGATAGTTTGCATATTACGCCTACGCATTTAGAAGTTGACTGGTTTGGCAATCTGTCTCAATGCTTTCAAGCTTTTACTAAAGTGTAACACATTTTGAACAATGCTTTATTATATCAATATTATAAAAATGTGTACTTCTGAGTAACAAGAACCACAAATTTTTTCTATTAATATAATAGAGTATATGAATATTTTAACCTTTTCTAATTTATTTAATCTTAAATTCAAATTGGAGCAATTTTTGACTACTAAACTTTCTGGGAAATTGAGATTTCCAATGGGAATACTGTCAAAATTTATAAAAACAAAAAAACCAGAGTTCTAAGTGATTCATTTTCAATATAGTTCCTATATTGTTAATTATGGTTGAACTCAGAGTACTTTCCAGCGTAAATTACACACAAGGCTTAACAAAGTATAGATCTAAATCTACAATCGCCTTTACTGAAACCAATGAAACATCTATACACAGCAATGAAATTGGCATGCAAATAAAAGAACTGTCAAGACATGTATCCCTAAAAATAAGCCTACAATAACTATTTTAAAGGCTGTGTGTGGTCTCACCCATATATTTTGGCAAGATGCACTTTCTCCAACCGCAGCTAGATTCATCCAAAAGCAGTGGCACTGGAGAGCCTCTGTCTCACCTGTCAAAATTGAAGAACGTTGTTCCAAAGACCACCATGCGTCCATGGAGAAAAGCCACAGTACTACAGCTGTTATTGATAAGCAGTCTCTAAAGGAGAAAAGACTTCAAACAATTAAGCAAATCATCCTTAGAGATATAGGCAGACAATATATTAATGTTTAGATGATGAGATGACAAATACCATGCCAGGTATGAAACGATTTCATACACTGGAACACCAACAGAGGATCTTTCATAAGTAACATTAGCTTTATAGTCTTTTCTATTCTCTCTCTGATAAAATTTCTATACATTATCAATTCAAAACCTCTGTTATGTTCCCTTATTCAAATCTCATGAAACCTCCTTTATGAAATCTCAAAATTCATCCAAATTACTAAGGTCCTAAATCCATTAAAATTGCTAAAGTCTGACAGCAAAGAGCACAGAAGATTAAGATTTATAAACAGAAACCCTAAGTATACTGAAATCTCACTTTTTAAAAATATATCCTCAATCTTTTTCAACCACATTATAAAAGCAGTTTACATTTTTGCTTTGAACTAACCTCCCGACAGTAAAGCATATGGATCGATCAGGTAAGCTATAGGCAGGTTAACAAAAATAAAAAGAAACAGCAAGGAAAACAATTACTTTGAAAAGAAATATGCCTCAGTGGACACTTCAACTCCAGTTTAAGCCCCAGTTCAGACCTGGCAATAAAAAAAACAACCTAAAACAAAATGTAAAGAAATACACACCTGGCTGGATAAAAAGCTTAAATAATCATGATGAATATCTCATAATTAACTTATTTTCCTACTAGATCATTATATCCTTTAACCCTTTTTAATACTGCAAAAACTCCATTGAAAAAGAAGGCAGGCACCTTTTTGTGCCTTTTTCAGTTAATACCCAAAAGGTTCTCTTCAAAGACGGTTTCACCTACAACCAAGTCTCATAGCACAAAGGCAAAGTTACCAGAGGGCTCCAATGTATTATACGATGTCCCACAGGTTCATTTACTATATTCTCCAAGTACAAAGGTTCCAAAGAGATTAGTTTCACTTTTCCCTATATTTAGTACATTAAACTAGTATAGTTGGAGTATTATTTTTCTTTGGTTTTGTCAGTAGCATGTTTGATATAAATTTTATTAAGTGGTAGTATATGTAACATTGCATTGTGGGTAGTAGTTTCCTGCTTTAGCCTAGCCACATCCTCAGCTGTCATATGAGCATATTTCCCATATTTTCTGCAAGTTCTCGCCTTTTTTTCTTCTTAGAAAAATGACAGCATTAGAAGATGAATTGTTCTAATAATTATAAGAAATGATTTATATAACTATATTAAACAAGTATGGACCACTCTGTACTTCAAAGAACAACCGGAGGGGGGGGGGGGGAAGGCAGGGAGGAAGTAATACTCATAATTAAAGTGTTAAAGTCATGTGAAACAATGTGTTACAAGTAAATTAACACAGAGAAAAAAATTAAAACTATTAAAACAAGGAAAATCTCTAATCAGATGCCAATATCATCTAACAAATGAGGTGAACCATATCAGGATATAACAATGATTTGCCTTGAATGTTAGGGGCTTCAAACCTACCAGGTACTCATTAGTGAGGATTAATGTCAGTATCCCCTACAAGAACTTTAAGAAACTACTTTGAGACTTTATAGAAATGCCAAAACAGAAAAAGAGAAACCAAAAAAGGCCTGGAGGAGAGAGGGAAGAAAGAAGGGGGAAAGAGGGAGAAAGTGAGGGGGGGGGGGCAGCGAAGGGGGCTAGAGGGAGAGAGAAAGCTTAAGATTTTCTCTTTTGGCACCCAATTTCTACATAATCTCACACTGAGACAGATAGCTGCTACTACTAACCAAATGAAGCTGTTCAAACAATTATGGACATGGTGGTACTTTGGGTTTTTACAGAATTTAATTAAAACAAACTGAGGATGAAAAAAAAAAAACAGAAGAAATACTCTCATTACAAAAAGTACCACAAAATAACACCCTGTACAAACACACAAAACCATACATGTGCATGCAGTTGTATACAGGAACATACACCCCACTAAAGTAAGTGGAATTAACCTCTCATCACCATGATTGAAAATATTAGAAAAATTATACATATCTTACTAATATAAAATTTTTTCAAATTATCAATATAAGGCCCAATAAATGTTATGTAAAGTTAAACAGTTATACATCAAATCCAAAAAACATTGTCAAAAAATACCAAGTTGAAACAAGAGAGTAAGAAAGTTCATTTTACTAAAAACCACACAATCAGGGAAAACATTTTAAGCCAAATCAGGATTTCTACAATTTATAAAATTCCGACATCAAACCATGTGCTCCTATTGTTTTCAATTAAAAGAAAAATCGAAGAGTAGCAAACAGAAGTATAAAACAATTTTAAAAAACAAACAGAAATGAGCACAAGATTGATACAGATAAAATTACTGCATTCAAATAGGATCATTAGTTCAGAAAATAAAAAATAATTCAAAAGGTAGCCATCAAGATATATGTAGCATTTAAAACACTTTTTAGTATATAATATAAAAAGTTCAACCAATGTTGACAAATTTATTAAATACAAAATAATGGGGAAGCAAGATAATTGCTTTACTTTTCATTTCCGTGGCATTAAAGTATGTAATTTATACAGCCGACCTAAACTTGTCACTTACTTCAACACAGCAAATACTAACATATCCCCAAAAAGGATGTAGTTTTGAGGGTCTACGGTTTCCATCTCTAAGTTTAAGCGTAGTATAAATCTATAATCAAGAGCTTTATTTGCAGTAGCTCTTCTGAGTCAGTCTCTTCATCACAGGTAATATTATTTCTAAGGAAACAAACTATCAATTATCAAATGTGTACCAGTTATCACTGTTGTTTTAAAATTTTTACCACAAAGTAATGTTTGCTGCAAACAGGATGTATTTTCAATTTAGAAAAAAAAAAATATGTGTGGATGATGAATATACAAACTTTAAAGCACATAACTTCTCCTGCCAGAACGTGACGGGCCTCACAGGGAAAGAAAGGGCATAATCAACAATATCTAGGAAACTCTTATGCAGTAAGAGTAATCACTCTGACCAAAAAATTACGTACAGGACAGTTACCTGCAAAAAGACAGCAGGCAGTTAATAGACACACAGATGTAAAAATTATCCAAATACATATTAGTCAATTTGGAGGGCCAAAGTATGCTTAATAAAAAAAAATTATTTTAAGGGGCAAATATTTAGCAAAGAGTTGGGTCGTAAGATGTCAAAGAATCCTTATGCAGAAACGAAAACTTCATTCTAAAAGAAGAAAAGCATTGACTTACCACACTACCTAAGTTTTCTCAATTACCTCATTCTGCTATTGTACATACATATGGTACTATATACAAATCCCTCCTTTAGCTTACTCTAGAAATTAATTCGATATAGATCATACTGGTACACCTTATCTATGAAAAAGAAAACTGAGTAGCTTGCATATTAAATGAAAGGTTTTACTTTTCAATGTAAAACCTGTTTACACACCCCGTGAGGCAAAATAAATCTATATTTAAAAGAAGACACTAAAATGCGTTTTTGGTTTTCTATCACTGAAAGCTTATTATGAGAAAGTTCTGGACATCTGAATCATAAAAGATTAAAGTCATGCTCATGTCTTCCTAGTATATTTTGGGCAAATGAATTTTTGTTAAAGAAACTTATGAATGTACTTGGACATTTATCTAATAAAAACCAAAAGCAGATAATAAACTGTGCTAGGAAGACCATAAGCAGGAGTATTTTTGGCTGTAACAACACCTCCTTGGTGTTTTCCAGCCCTAACCCCTTATAAACCCTAAATAATGTTTTGTAATTCGCTGTCTCCGCCCACCCTCCCAGCCATTTACTTCACGACACTCCTAGTTACTATCACACTAGGAAGAAGTCTAACATGCAAATTCAGAGTGGCGTGGATAAATGGCAAAAAAAAAAAAAAAAAAAAAAAAAAAAAAAGCCTAGAAAATTGGTCTGTTCGGCTTTATAATTTTTGTTGAAAAATACCCCATCGCTCCCAACTGATGAAAACAGGAAGCTCTATTCATAAATATGAAATTCTCTGCCTATGATATATAATCATCCTAATAAGAAAATGAGTTCTATACATACTTGTCCAAAGGGGCAAAAAAGGAGATAGTTTCCCAAAGATGTTTCCAATTTTCTTCTGAATCAGAATTAGCAAATCGAGACGACTAACATACTCTGTCTGTGTGCATTATTCCTTACTCCACACAGCATTTTGTAATTTATTTCAAAGCTTCCATTATAAACAAAAAATACAGCTTCTGTTAACCCACTCCATTCTGAGCTTATAAAGTCAATAACATTGAACAATCTAAGTTACAACATAAGAATTTTACTTTATAGATGTATATGTAAGATTTGCTGTCAAAGACTCTGTTAAAGTTAACATCCAAATAAACTATCCAAAGAATTATATAAAATGAATACATTTCTTTGAAAAATAAAAATTACAAGCATAAAAAACACCAAGATTCATCCAATAAAGTATGTTACAATTACTGCCATTCATTTTTTGTAAGATCCTCAAACTGGTATTGAGATACAAAAGATACTAATTACATTTAATACGAAAGATACTAATTACATTTAATCTTTACTGTAGGAGCCGGCATCTAATATTGATCATACATTAACTAGAGAGACACGATTTAGTATTTGTAAAGGAATCTCAAGACTAACACTTTCATGACAGCCAATTACAGTCAAGCCCGGCAAGCAGTTTGCAACCAGACCTTAAGAAAGGTAAACTTTTTTACAATGAGTTACAGATTCACAAGTATAAAAAGACAAGAAAAAGAAAAACAGAAGGACTCCAATCACCCAGCAAATATGAAGCAGACCCCAGAATGTGATACAATCCAAAGATGTAAATTATTGTAAATCATCACTGTTGTTCAGAATTTCACACAGCCTCTTGAGCCAATTTTGTTCTTTTCCACAGACACAATAATGAACTAAATAAAAGGAGGCAAAAAAGAAAAAAAAAGTGGGGGTAGGGGAACAGAAAGGAAAACCTTAACTGCAGAGTTCAGCTCTACAAATGCTTAACCTTACAGGAGTTTGGGCTCCTTCAGCATTTGTATTCTATCCAAATCCTCATGAGTCACAAAAATTAAAAAGCTATATCCTTCTGGATGCCAGGAAGGGCCTTACCACAAGCCTTTTGTCAGGGAGAGAGAGGGAGACAGTGAGAGAGAGAGAGAGAGAGAGAGAGCAAGAGCAAGGGGGGAAAAGCCACAGTGGTAGGCAGTCCCACTTCACTTGGAGTACTGTGAGGTCACAAACCACATGATTCTGTCTCTCCAGTAATAGTGCTTGCAAAAAAAAGGAGTTTTAAAGCTTTTGCTTTTTTGGATTGTGTGAATGCTTCATTCGCCTCACAAACAACCACAGAACCACAAGTGCGGTGCAAACTTTCTCCAGGAGGACAGCAAGAAGTCTCTGGTTTTTAAATGGTTAATCTCCGCAGGTCACTACCAGCCACCGAGACCAACAGAGTCAGTGAGTGCTCTCTAACCACAGTCTATGCAGTAATAGTAGGTCCTTCAAATATTTGCTCATTCTTTTTGTTTTGTTTCCTTGCTTTTCACATGTTACCAGCTACATAATTTCTTGACAGAAAAAAATAAATATAAAGTCTATGTACTCCAGGCATACTGTAAAACTAAAACAAGGTTTGGGTATGGTTTGTATTTTCAGTTTAAGGCTGCAAGCAGAATTTACAACAGAGGGTACAAGTTCTGTCTGAAAAAAAAAGGAGGGACTATGGCATCAAACAGCCTCTTCAGCACAGTGACACCATGTCAGCAAAACTTCTTTTGGGGTAAGTGTTATCATATTTTAAAATCCTGTAAGAGATGAACCTGTTAAACAAAAAGGTATGTTTCTGGGATAAACTGCTAGCTTTTCCGGGTAACGTACGATATTAAAGATTATGATAATAATGTTATTTTGCTGCACTAAAAATTGAAAAAATGAAATTGCTGTACATATTTGCATTTGGCATCTGTAACTTATCTACTTCTCGAAGGAATGACTGAAATAGAAAAAATTACATTATCTAACATTAGTCAAAATGTTTTCTAGAGTTGTAGAAATGAGGTAGTTAAAAACAGTGAAAGAAAGCTTAATCTTCTCACTAACCCTCAGTGGAATACAATGAAACACTAAATTAATCAAAGTGCTATGAAGTATTCACCCTGGCAGCTCCCAATATTTGAGCAAACTTCAAAAAGGAAGCAATTTTACAAAATAACAGACCACAGAATTATCTCGACATTATGCTCTACCATTATGCTCCACTGCAGAAATAAACCTGCAGTAGTTTAACATTTTAACCAGCTCCACTAAAAGAAATCTATCTGTAAGCTTCCCTTGCATCGTACGATAGGTGCACAAGTTTGTTTCTACACAACTTCGTATGATTGAAGCATATATTCCTATATAAAATTATAAGCATGTAATAGCCATTTTCAAAAAATCTTTATAGTTACCCAGGACATCCGGGATATTAAACAGTTCACAGAATTGTAAGTTTAAAAACTTACACGCCATTATATTTTCTATATAATTTTAATTTTACATCTACACACTATTACCCATATGGAAAACTTGTTATAAACACACGGCAAGCACTGAAATGTCTAGGATTCTTTTAATCATATTCTTGGACCTACCAAAATGAATACCGTTTAGTCTCATGAAAAACAAAACTCTGCAAGGATACCCTGCATGATTTTAAAAAGGCATACCTATTAAATCATGCTGAACTTTCAAAGAAAACAGGCATAACATAGTCCCTTAATATTCGATTTCAAATTAATGTTGATACACAAAAGTAAACCACTTAAACATTCATCAGCTGACCCAGTAGTAGAGTAAAATATCTAAACACTTACAAGATTTTCTTTATGATGTCCAGCATTTTCCAACTACAAGGCAAGTTTATAAAAGTTTCTTTTATCCTTTAAAATCAATCCTTTTGCTCTGTATACCTGTATTAACTTTGCTTTGTAACTTACAACTAACGATTGGAGTTTCCTTTACTCCTCCTACTTCACACATTTTAACTGGCTACCAGAGAGGATCAGTCTTAGTTTAGAGAAATAATTAAACCTGAAGGAGAAAAAAGGTTTCTCTTTAAAAGGTAAGGAACGCAGTTTGTATTTTACAAAAAAAAAAAAGAAAAAGTGAAATTGCTGTAGTGACTCCCTCAATATAGTTGGAAGTGTGCCCCCTCAGTTACGACACATACAATAGAATAATCGCAGATTATTTTTTTGAAATGTAATGGTAGGTAATAAACATTACTCCAAAATTTTCTGCATTCAGGAAGCAGAACATATATACAACTGGGCTACAGTACAGCCCCTATTATAATCACAGCTTACACATGGTAATTTTGCTGTTCCCCCCACAAGAGATAAGGAAAAAAATGGTTAAAACTATTGTTATACGAAGGAATAACTTGAAACAGGCATCTCAAGCAGTTAACTTATTCTTCCACAACATTACTGTTTGAAAAACAATACATTTTTCTAACCAGAAGGGGAACAGCACAAGTTTCAAGGACTACCTGAGCATTAAAAGCAAAGACATTAATCCTGTCACAAATAATACATTAAAATGCTCTTTATCCTATCATACGAGGGGTCTTATATTTCTGTGGCATCCTTAATAGCTATTTCTACAGTGGAATTTTCAAACCGTGCCCAAGTTTCTAAACCAGGCATAAGAGTGAACTAAACAGATAAAGATCATCTATCGCGTGTCCTATATTTTTAGACATCGTAACTAATTCCTTCTCTTCTAAAAAGTGGAATTTAGCCTCTCCCACCCCCAAATGGTACTTTAGCACCCGTAGGACAATTTAAGATGAACCCACTACACCACACTAATTATAGGTATGTAGTGAACATTATGTATAGGCCGTCATCACACTGCAAACATTTCCCCCATCCCATAATCTATTCGAAGTCTAAAACCTCACTTCGGGCCTTCAATTCTTATAAATGATTATCAGCACAGCCTAATGAAAAGTCAAAAGTGATCCAGTGATGCGGTCCAGTTTTGCAAAATAATTTTTGCAAAATGTGATCCAGTTTTGCAAAATAATTTTTTAGAAGCTTAGGCTTTTCCTAGGTGAGGGACAAAGCACACGAGGACCAACTGCCTCGCCTCAAATAAGAGCGAAAAGTGTGTGAGAATGTGTGTGCGTGTGAGTGTGACAGAGATAGAGTTTCAGTGTCCTTGCTCTCTCAGCACACCATTTACCTTGAATTAAACAAGAATTGCAATCTGCATTATTCAAAATCTGCCCATTACTTATCATAACTAAAGTCTGTTGAAAACGACAGATCTGACTCATGGAATATCTTACAATTAAGAACTTACTTATGACAATGTATCAGCTAACTGATTAAATTTCCACATAAAACCTTTGTAATTGGTCACAGTGACTAAATATGATGTGTAAACACTGATTTCCAAAGTAATAGTTGTGGTCCATGTCAATAACTTTACAGTTTCAAAATTGAATAATGTCAAAATGGTATGACTTGCTTCTAAAATAAGACAGCTAACTTCCAAAAATCTAGGGAGACAATTTAAAAAGTCAAGAACATACACAGAAGACCACCCTAATATATATTAAAAGTTAAAGATGTCAATGCAACTCCCGAAGACTCATAATATAAATTACTTTAAATTATAATAATCCTAATTTTACATAAAAAACAAAGATTTCACTTTTGAAATCTTAAAAACATTTTAAAATGCCAAGGATTTAAAAGAAATCACAGAAAAATATTTTGTTAGTCATTATGAACCTCTCCCGATGGTCTCCAAATCACAAGGCAGGCATGAAATATACATGATAACATTATGATACGTTTTAGTTATTTTACAAGAACAAAAAATTAATCTATTCAACTACACCCTTCAAACTAATCACTGATAGTTTGACTTGTTTAAATCAGTCATGCTAAAGTTAAATTCAGTAAGATAGAAATGTTCCAGTTTGTTAAAAGAACACTGAAATATTTGATGGTTAAATAAACTGCAGAGGGAGGAAAAAACTAACTCATTGAAGGCACTAAGATTTTATCAAACACACAGAATTAATCTTTATTGAATAGAACCATTCACAAATCAAAACTCACTGTACTTCAATACTTTCAAGCAGCGCTAATCAATTACAAACCTTTTCTAGTGCTTCAAAACTCATGTGCTTTCAATTTTATACACTGGTGGTCTTCAAGTACTGTATTGGGGCTGAGTTAAGACATTCTGTATCACAACTTTTTTTTCAACAAATATCCATCTAGAGGACTTTTTTTTCCGTCTCTAGAGCTGCTCACATGAAAACTGTGGTAATATTTTTATACTGTACTTCTTTGTTGAAGCTAAAGGTTAGGGGTTACCTAAATACCTCAACTGTATATACAAAAAAGGGAAAAGGTAAGTATTCATATAAAAAAATCCAATGGGACTGAATTATTTATTTTTGCATTTCCTATGATTAATGATGCACCCGTACCTACTTGAAAACTGATGGCAAAACAGGGTAACATCTCAAATTCCTCTCCAAAGCATACAAATATCAACCTTCCATGCTGTTCTAACCCTTGTTCCAGGAGACTAAAATGTGACAATGCTAATAGTGAGGTCATGCAAAAGCTCCTCAAGAGCATTAAGATCACAAATGCTATTACCTAACAAAAGGCTTCAGAGATATTTTTATATAGAGGGTTCACTGGAACAGTCTACCTCTACAGTGTCTCTTTAAAAAATATTACACATACGGTCAGATAGACAAATGAATTCTAATATGAAAAAACCCTTCCTGTAAGTAATGAAATTGTAAATGTGACAAAAGCGTTAACCATTTTTTCTAGTCATTTACCACTTAAGACTTGTCATTAAATGGGTGCTAGTAAAACCAATGCTAATTTAGGCAGAGATATCCCAATAGGTTAGCTGCATGCATTGTTTTTTTCTCCTATACCAATGAATTCCACTGAAGATGTCATTCTACCAAAAAAATAAATAAAATAAAATAAAATAAATCTGTCATTTAACTCCAATAATAAGGGTAACAATAAACAACAGTATTTTCTAAAGAGGAAAACAATCTAAGCTGTCTCAAATTTAAGGAGATTCATCACAAAATCTAAAATGTTTACTATTTTAAAATATTTAGAAAAGGAAGTCTCACATAATGAAAATACACACCTTAACACAATATACTGCCATTTCAGAGATTATGGAATTAAGTGAATATGTATTCTGATTAATGTGTTACAATTCAAAAAAATAATGGGGAAATTCTATACCTTATTCAAAGGGAGTTTCCTTACAATTTTCACCACAGCTGACCACAAGCTTTTGTCTTTTCAACAGCAAACATATAAAACAGTCTATACGTTCCCACATAACTTTTTAAAGATCTGTACAGAAACTGAGATTAAATATCCTTTTATTACATTGTTATGTAATATTTTCATCTTACGGTGAATTCTTGGAATTTTCTCCACTTTATATCATTTTTTTAAGAACAAAGGATTCAAGGTTTGGGACCACTAGTGTTAGATGGATGTAAGTAACACCATATCAAACATTTCACGTGCTTACTGTTATTATTGAACAGCATGTTAAGTCTAAAGCATTTTTTTCATAAATATGCTTTATTCAAATAGTAAATAAAAACCCCATCATTTACCATGATATATAAAACAATTTCCACATAAAGTTAGCTGTAGAATTAAAAGTCCTTTAAAGGCTAATTGCTACATAAGCATTGAATACTTGCAGTGAAAAAAAATTCATTAATACATCTCCTGTAAACACCCTATATTCTTCTTAATATTCATAAGTTCAACATCAAATACATATTCTAGGACCAAAAATCATACCAAATGTGATTGTGGTTCTAATTAAAAAGAGGACAAATGTTAGTTTATCTTGATTAATTGGTTTTGATTTTTTAAATCAATTGCCCACAAGGAATTCTGCACCATCTAGACATATTAAATGAACACGAGTTTTAATATTATTTAAGATACCTTAAAATTATTATATTGATGTCAGAAAATTTACCAGGTTAACATTATTCTCAAACATGTATTTATGATCACTGTTGCAATCAGCTTATCTGCACTATTTCTATTGCCATCGCTTAAGAAATAACACGTGACTTACATTAGAGACGCGACATTCTTACCAAGGTACAGGTAAACATCCTGGGTAAGGCAAATAATTTTGACCACAAAATCAAATAAATGAATTTTATTTTACTTTTCATTTAAACTTGCTTTTTTATTTTTTTACATCGATAGGAGCTACTAAAATCATTATGCCATCAAGTACAATTACATAAAACACTAAGTTTAAAACTCAAAAGTTTACGCATTTATAGGTTGCTCTAAAATTTGTATGAACCATGAATGTGCCAAGCCATTGTTTACATATTCCTTATAGTCAGATGTCTTACAGTTAAATCCCTTTTTTGGTTCAGTATAAGCAAAAAATAATAATATTAATAATAAAGGGAAAATGCTAGCCAAATCACAATTAACAATCATCAATAAGGTTTGAGAAACATATACACACAGTCTCTTTGGAAAAACTAGAATAATGATGTTGTGGTACTCCACAGAACTTTATATGAACATGGGCACATTTTTATACAGACACAAAATACATGCCACATAAATAGAACTTAAATCTCTTTCAACTATCAGTCCGCTCTAAATTTTAATACATGGTATATGCATTTGCAAGTGCATACAAACACGTAAGTGACTACAGACCTTGAGATAATCATTAGGAAAAAATTTGTAAATTATTTAACTGAGGTGTTGTTAGTAGTTTTTTGTAAGAGATAACCAATTACTTTCTGCATGTATACTAACAAAGCAATGTCCAACTGTAAAACCATTAACAGTCATCAAGCATCAACCGGGAAATTCAAGATAAAAATAATCAAAAACTACGCTTGTAAAACCTGAAGGACATTATTTTCCAGTCATAAACTTAAAATAATTAAACACTGATTATCAGTTGAATTATTACAGTTCACAAAGGTAAATATGAATGTAACTAATCTGCTAACAGATACCTACTGATTGACATTCTCTCAAAGAACAACTC
This sequence comes from Acinonyx jubatus, assembly GCF_027475565.1. Taxonomy (NCBI): domain Eukaryota; kingdom Metazoa; phylum Chordata; class Mammalia; order Carnivora; family Felidae; genus Acinonyx; species Acinonyx jubatus. The sequence goes on along the minus strand of NC_069385.1, from coordinate 107,087,185 downwards.
TGGCCTAGAGCTAAACAGGTAAATTTTCTATATATTTACTCAGTGCCTATATAACCTACATAAACAATTTAAATTAGGCATTGTGATTTGTAATTTGCTTATCTTGTTTCAGCAGTAATAATTAATTCTATTTTTAAATTTCTCTACTGAACTTCCCAATTTAAACTTCAAACTTCCAGGATAATCTTTAAGTGAAAAGGTATCATTATTTCTATCAGATGATTAAAAATTACTTAAATGAATCTAAGCAAAATGTATTCACTATGAAGCTGAAAAGACAGTAAGAGCTGTATTTTATCATTGATATTTTAATCCCCTGGTTTTACTGTATTGGTGTAACCTGGTCCTAGAAAATAGACATACATGTATCTCAAAGATATAGGGCACAGATTTCCTTTAATCAATAATTTTATTATAAGATTTTTTGTAAACGTAGCTCAAAGATAACACATTTTTTAAGAAAAGTGAATTCTTACTTTATTTCATAAAATCCTATCACATTACAGAAATCTGCAGTATTATATATATTATAAACAGTATAGTACTATATTACATGTAGTATAGAAAGAAAACTTCTTTATGTTAATAATCTATATTATATCATAGTATAGGTTTTCCATAACATAAATAGCTGTAAAAGTATATAAGCATTTCATACTAAGGACTTTATCACCCAATTCGAAATACTACGACATTGAAAGAAATTTCTAAGAGAAAACTTCCCTTAAGACAATAACATCCTAGTATTTGGCAAGCTAACTGGTTATAAAAGGTAATCTAGTAAGATTAATTTTCATTAATTAACTACTCATAAAATTTGTAAATCTTTCAAAGTAATTCAACTCCTGAAAAAATGCAGAAAAAATTCTACTGCTCTTTCAAATAGAGTTCAATGCAAAATGAAAATATTTAAGATAATCCATAAAGCAGATAGTACTTACACAGTGTACTACCGTATCTTTGTAAAGCAATATAAACATAAAATTCAGTGTAATCCAAACCTTTGATCATTAATCCAACCTCCTCTCCATAATACAAATTCTTTTTTTTCATATTATTAAAACCCAAGTGTTCACGCAGAATTCTTTACATTCCCCGAGTTGTTAAAACTAAACACATATAGTATGTTCTCTCTATGTCTCCCTCTCTCTGTCTCTCTCTCTCTGCATTCCCAATTCTTGCCTCCCTCCCTGTCTCCATCTTTCATTCCCTTTATCTTAGGAAGAAAATTTGTAACATTTGCAAAGCTTTTTGCCACTAGTATCCACCTAGTTTTAAAAACATCATTATCTAAGCTAGATAAGAACAACTGGTATTGTCAGACAAGCACCATTCTCGATGTAGTAATAAAGATTTAACAATGTATTTCCTTTATAATATGCATAAGTATACTGCAGAATATTTTAGTGTACCAATAAGACCAGAGAAAACATATAGACAGATTTTTTTAAATTACCATTCACAAAGATCCAGAAAGAAATGGAGCCATATGCAGATTAGGCTTTTGTAAATTTTCATAAATATTCTTATTTTTAAAAATATAATGATAAAATCAAAATACATCAAGAAATACTTCAATAACTTTTTTTATAAGAGTGAAATATCTGGCTTAAATTGATAAATTAATTACTAAATGGTTAAAACACTATATTTATACATTTATATACATAAAAAACTTTACTAAGACATGTTCAAACCATTTTCTTGGCTATGAAATAAAGTCATGTGCTCCAACAAATAACATAACAAAATATTTTTCATTAAGTACTTATTCACAAAGTAATTATATTACATGTAGAAAATGATAGCAAGAGATTTTCTAAAATGACACTACATTAATATATGTAACTCAAATTTGCCACCTTGATTTAAACCTTAATCTGCCAAATACATAATCGTTTCATTGAGGTCCCATTATCCAAAAAAAATCTAATACCCCAATGTTGTTTTAAAGGAAATTTTAAGAAAAATCATCATATTATAAGCTGACCGAGATATTTTTTGAAAAGTAGCTGTGAAAATAACGTGACCTGAAAACTTATATACAACCTTAAACAAACTTACATACTCGAACATACGAAATGAACAGATGCATGAAGTAAAACTCTACCTAGCAATGATACCACACTAAAAAGCCAACCCTAAGCACAAGAGAAATACATATGCTTTTTAAAAATATATGCTTAAATTTAATGCTCTTAAATACAGGCTTGCCTTTTGAACTGCTCAAATGAATAGATAACATACCAGTGACTACAGAACTTCCTTCTAAACTGGCAAAAAAAAAAAAATAATAGTAATAGTAATGACACCTAATTCCTAATTTTCCAGTTATATTGTGTGATACTTTCTTTAATTAGACTACCACTTATTCTAAACTGGCTGGAAAGGCTTGCCCACTGCATTTTCCCTGTACGTACCTCTTCCTTATCAATTATGATGTATCTTCAGCATTCGGAAGAAAAAAATAAAAAGCTTCAAAACTTAGTAACTGAGTTTAAAACACATCGTTAAATCAATATACACAGGGCTACTTTACAAAATATTCATTTCTCGAAGGCCAAAAAATCTTACTTTTTTTAAGCTGATGCATCTACACATAGAAAGCAAGTTTTAGTAAGTTCTTTTGCTACGCCATAATGATCTGCTCCAGGAACTCAAGGGTACCTAAAACAACGGACTACCTGTTCTAGCCATGCTTAGGAATGTGTCCAAATCATTTTTATTGATTTAACCTTTATAGGAATGCTACATATCCTCAGAGCAAAACATTTTGAATGTATTTATAATATGACACACTTCTGAGAAACCATGAAAAAGAAAGCTAAAAACAAATCTAGATACTCCTCCACCCTTGGTTGTTATGGGTATTTGTTTTTTTCAAAACTACTAACAGACCTAAATATTAAATAATTCCATTTAGGAAAACTTACGTTGGCACCATGGTAAGGAGAAAGAAAAATTTATTTTGAGGAAAGAAAAGGTGCATTTAAATAAATTCTAACTTTTAAGAAATAAAATGTCTGCCTTGACAATGATGTCACATCTACACATTTTAACGGACTCTAAATACTCACTTTCATATTCTAGTTACACATTAATCATGGAACCTACAAACATATCAAACTTAAAGAATTCAGTCCTTATTGAATAAACTAAGTTGTACTCTAGTTTACATTCTGAGAGTTGACAGAGAAAGTTCTGTGTTACCTATCTCTCTAGCTTTCTACAAGTGGTACTTTATTAATGGCTTCAGCAGCTAATGCCTGCATTAGTCATGTTTGCCAAATAATAATTCACAATATTATGCTTCCTCACATTATGGTTCATCATTCGTTAACTTGAACCTCACCTCTAAAGGAGTTATACTTTCACTGCAAACTGTTCTCTCAAAAAGGCAAACAACTTTTGAGCATTTCCAGATGTAGCCCTCAAAAAAAAGAAAAAGGAAAAATCATAGGCAAATTCTCAAAGAATTCTAAAATTATTAATAAAAATGTAGTAAAACTGGAGTCACTACTTATTACTTCAATGATATCCGGAAGTTTAAGAGCTGAATGTACTATATATCAAATTAAGAAACTTATGATAGATTTCAGGTAGCTGCCAGTAGATACAACCACCAAGCACATTTCACTGTGAGACAAGATTCTACTGAACTGGAATTTCTGAAGGTCTGACAATTACTGAACATGCAAGAATAAAATGATAACGTCATCTTTTTCAAATAGTTAACTTTTTTCTGGGTAATATCAATTTGGCTTTGGCCACATTACTTTCATTTTGTCATTAATTTTTTATAAAGCATCCAAGCATGCATGTGATTATGCTAAACCAAAATTAAAATAATTTATATGCAGCCTACTTCTCTGAAGCAGGGCTGGGACTACAGCGAGGCAAGCAGGCGTCTGGGGCACAACATTTAAGGAGGTCCTTACTTGTGCACAACCCTGAAAGTGAGTGCCTCCTTAAATGCTGAGCCCTAGGAACTTTGCTTGCCTCACCCGAGGCCCAGGTCCCCCTCTGAGGGCACACTGGTATCAAACATTTCATGAGACATACTCTAAGCAGGATATCATAAAACACAGAAATATGGTAATATCAGAATGAAATTAAAAATAAAAATGTTTATATGCTTAACGGCCTATCTGATTTATATTTTTCTTAAAAAAAAAAAGAACCCACTTGAACATAAGTGGAAATAGGTATTTAAAAACACAATCATATTATAATGAGTGATCTGAGTTCAGAGATGGCACAAATCGTTGACAAATTTTCTTAAAAGGAGACTTTTATTTGCCATACATATCTTTCAAAGTAAACTCAGGGCCCTTATTACTCAACCATAATGCTTTAAAAAAAAAAAAAAGAAAAAAGAAAAGAAAAGAAAAGAAAAAGGATTGAGTAAGTATGTTCCACTAAAGGGCTCACAGGGCTACACAGGGTTCGTAACAGCCCAGATCAACAGAATCACTTGAGGAATATGCCTTGAGGAGGAAGGGGACATGAGAGAGGCTTGGGAATTATTTTAGACAAGGCTCTACAAGTAAATTAGCCACATTTGGGGACCAAGAGGGAGCCAACTTTTAATACACCCAGAAATAAGTTAAGACAAGATGCATATACAAAAATATATACATTTCCAAACTGTTTCCCCCCTCAACATTTGCAAAGCTTATTCACAAGAAAGAAAACATTAAAATTTCAGTTTGTTACTTTCTTTTCCCCATCTTCTAGTAGAGATGTTAGACAATGATAATATGTCCAACCAGTAATACTAATAAGAAAAAGGTCAGAAGCATAGATAATTCAGTAAGATGAATACAGCCAAAAATATTACTTGTCTTTTTCTTCTAGGTTAAGTAGGTATTCTAAGTATATATTCTAAAAACTCAGTATTTTAAACTTTAAATATATTTAATTAAGTGTATATTAATGTCTTTTAAGAAAATATATGTGCCCAACGTACCTCCAACACTATACCTTGAAACTCTATTTTGTTTTATGTTAGCTTTTCTTTGTTGACTACTTATTGTGCCAGGCACTGTGCTAAACCCTTTATAAAGATTATTTCCTTTAATTCTCCAAATTCCTTTATATGAAATGGCTATTACAATTCTTTACAGATGAGGAAACTGAGGTAATATGAGGTAATAAAACCTGCCCAAGGGCATGCATACAGTCGAAGAACAGACATTCAAACCCAAGCTTTCTCACTCTCCACTACTACCTTATAGTGGTATATATAACCTTAATGAAGTCAAGGTTATAAGAAATCCCCAATTTCATCTATACAGGTATGAATTCTCAGTAACATCATTGAGGTAAAGTTATTAAATTGACAAAATACAAGAGATCATCTTTGAGACTCCAAGTTCTCCCAAAGTAGATCTTTAAGTAATACTGGTCAGTGAGAACCAAAGAGATTAAGGAAAAATATAACTAAAGAGTGTACCAAGGGATAAGACTTCGGTCAGGTTTGACCAGAAAATGAAGGTTCCAGGGAATTAAATCATTCTTAACCAATCATCATAATCAATAATCTTATTCAATATCCACACCATACCCTATATACTTCATCTGATATGAAAATACCATTTTAGGAGTTAAAAATGACACTGTTACATTAAACACAGGAATTTGTAATCCTCCTTGTTTGTAAAATTAAAACAATAAAGATTTCAGTCACGGCTTTTACGTCAGTCAGATCTGGAGTCAAATCCTAGTTTCTGTAATAATCCATAACATTCCTTTTACCATGGTCTCACTATTCTACCTAAAAAGGCTTACATACCCATACTCATGCTAAGTGAACAAGGCGACTTTAATCCCTAAATCTTCATCTGTAATTACAATTTCTCAAATTCTTGCTCACTTAAATCTTTGATATTCCCAAAGACCCACTGATAAAGGTACCTGTTCTTTGCCCACCAAAGAGATTATGTACATGATTCTAGGAAGTAACTCTTTGACATGTACTATTTATCCCAATGTCATCCACAGCCATTTCTCCACTATTACTAAAAACAGAAATTCTTACAGAAGCCATAAAAGAGTTCTACCTGCTGTTTTTCTGAAAGAGGATAGGAAGAAAGCTGTGAGATTGTATCACTGTCTGTATGGGTCCACTGAGAAAAGATGCCCTGGCCAGGAGCTGCAGGTGATGGCAGGTAGATGAGACATTTGCTCAAAGAATAAAAAACTGGGAAGAAGAGAAAGCTGTTTAAACATCTGCAAACACCAACAAACCTCTCCAAACATCCTGCACCCATTTTTAATTTGATACACAATGGTGTAATGATCACACAAACAACTTTAATGAGGTAGAATAAAGTAGAAACATTTATGAAAATTAAATAAGTACATACGCAGGTATAAAATCCTAGATACCACATTTCAGAAAAGGAAGCATGCAAACTCGTACTCTATCTGGCATTGGACAAGACAGAAAAAGATTTGGTTAGAAAGAAAAGTTGGTAAGGGAAGATGCTTTGCTGGCTTTAGCTTAAACTCTGCAGGGGTTCACACTTATTTCATCAGAAGTCACCAGACGGCAAAGATGCGAGAAAAGACCAAAGGTTTTTTGTGCAGCCAGAACAATCAACCAATGAAGCAGAGAGTAAATTTAGGATGACATGGTGATTTACTAGTCATTAATCTAGTAGGAAAAAAACTCGGCCAGAATGTGGAAAACATGGTTAAACTGAAGAGGGATTACAAAGAAACCAGCAGCAGAATTTGGCAGCGGTCGCTGGGAGAAGCAAGGACTGGGAAAAGGAGACTGCAGCCCAGAGGAGAAGACAGTGGTGTTGCCGGTAGTCAGGAGAAAAACAGGGGAGGGTAAAGTCGCAAGCGTTTTGACTTTATCATTATTAAAGCTGTGCCTAGTGCGGGAAACAGAAAGATCCTAATTGTAAACAACACAAGTTCAATATTGTGTTCACCTGTTCAGGGGTGTACATGTTGTCAGAGGAACTCAAAATGGTAATGATCGCTATGTTTGGATAACAGCAGAATTGTGAAAGATTTTTTTATACTTGCCAGTATTTTTCAACTCAAAAAAATACAAATATTGCAACTGAAAAAATTTAGGGGACACTATGTTTTAATGTTTAACATTAACCCATATAACAAATTTGGTACTGGTAATGATGTGGTGTTTTTTCCCCCATGCTCAAGTTTAAGAAACAGAGCAAATTCCTACAATTAGAAATGATTTTTATGTGGGAAAACCAGTTTCAAAAAAGCCATAGAATCTCATAAACACAACAGACCCAGCAAGGGTTTTGGTGTTAAGTTTAAATCCCAGTTACACCAATTATTCTTGCCGTGATGAGCACTGAGCCAATCATGAAAGTGCTGAATCGCTCGCTGTACTATGCACCTGAAACTATGGTACGCTGTATGTCAACTAACCGGAATTAAAAGAAAAACTTAAAAAAAAAAATGTAAGAAATAAAAAAAATATGTCCCAGTTACACCAATTTTAAAAACCTGAGCAAGTTACTTAAGCTCCCTGTGTCTCAATTCCTTCATTCCTGTAAAGATGTTTACTACCTACCTTGAAAGTTTTCCATGAAAATTAAATAAGATACATGCATGTAAAGTGCCTACAACCCAGTCAGGAAAAATCATTGCAGCTATTACTACGTACATCGTAGTATGTATGTAGATACACTGTATGTACATACATTGTGCTAATACATACAATCACTCAATCCTGAAATCGTCTTGAAGAGGCTAAATTTGATTACTCACAGTGTGGTCCACAGAGCAGTGGCACCAGCAGCACCTGAAAGCTTGCATAAAAATTCAGAACCTCAGGCCTCACCCCACACTTTCTGAATCAGAATCTGCACTTTCACAAGATCCCCAGGAAAAGCAAAGTTTGAGAAACCCTGTTCAAAACAACATTCAATTAAGGGAGGGTCCAGCTTGTTCACATATTACCAGCTCCCCGAAATTGTCCACTTCATGTCGGTTCCGGAGTTCTTTCCTGATGCTGAGTGAAGAGCAACTGGTAGTTTACTCCTAATTTCTAACTCTGAGAATCTTTTAAGAAACTGACAGAAAAGTCTAATCACTACTACTTCCAAAAGATGACTTTAAAAACTAACGAGAACTCTCACGTGGACCCCTCAGTCGATCCACTCCGAACAAGAAACAGGGTCCTGTGGTGCATAGCTCTCTCTTGTAAAAGAAGGTCTTCAATAACTTGACACATTTTGTAAATTACTAAGCTGCACAACTGTACTAACCAGGTACCAGTCTGCTTATCCCTGTTGTCAATGATGTCTCACCACAAATCTGTCGAATGTTTACTGAAGTTTAAAAACATTGTATTTGCCCTCTGTTCTGGAGACAGATACCTAGCGGCCCTGACAGAGCACAGAGTTTGTGAGGCATGGCTACTACTGAGTAAAACCATTTGGCTTCTGATACTCAACGTCTAGGCGGCTCACAAATCATGCCTTTAATAACCCTTTCTAGAATCTTAGGCAGCAGGGGCCTCAGGCTGACAGGACTTCGGACTTTCGTTTTCCAACTAATCCCCCTCTTTGATATGTGACACTGATTTTTTTATTTTGAAGTATTTTATCAACATAGATGCCCATTCTTGTTGCTTTTCCACTCCATGATTACCGTACTGAATAAAACAGGAAATACAAAAGAAACTATCTATGAAAATTGTCAGCCTAAATAATAATTCAAATTTCCTAACTGGGAGAAATAAAAGATGGCATGAAGAAGATATGACAAAAAAAAAAAAAAAATAGAAGAAAGAAAACACATCTGCCAGATTCCACAGAATTCTAAGAGTGTGATGATCATAGAGCTCCAACAGGCTTATCTCCTCTGAAGGGATTTCTTAGACTGCAGAACTTTTAACTTCCTTCTAGTTCTTCTCCAGTTTAGTTCTTGAGAAGTCCCTCAGTTATTTAGCCTACACTGCCTCTTGCCTACATACTTATTCTTGCTCTCCACCCTTAAAAAGAACATACATGCCCTCGCTTGCCCACTCGCGCACTACCTCATCCTTTTCATTGTGCCATCTCAACTTTCTTTCCATCCGTGTCCACATGGGCACTGCTTTAGATTCTAAACTTCCAGTGGAGGGCCCAGAGCCGTAGATTTAATTCCCTTGGAACATCACCTAGAACAGTAACATAATCAATTAAGCTTTAATGGCCTTAGGACAGGCACATCGATAACAAGAGCTCACAGAAAGATATGCTTACCATGAATTTTAAATTCAATGAAAATTAGGAACAAAAAGCATGTCAACTTTTTCTGCAAGAAGCTGTGTATGAACCAGCACTTTACTCTTGGCTGGAAAAACCTGGAGAAAAAAATACCTGAATATGAAAGGTGAATTGGCCTTAAAGACAAAAAGAGGAATATACTGAGTGAACGGAGAAAGGAAGGTCATTTAAAAAATAAAGCATGTGATAAGCCAAGACTCAAGACTAAGAGAGGGAGACAATAAAATAAGTGATAGGTATAGAATCTTTAAATCTCTTAAGTATAAGGGACTATTTATAAGTAGAGTGGTTTAAGAGTTGCTGTCTACTATTCTTTAAAGCAGGCTTCATTCCTATGAGTTTAGGAAAGTCTCTGCCACACATAATGAAATCAAAATCTAGGGAAGGAATATATGTGAACAAAAGGGGTGTACATGAGAATGTTCCTCATGACTAGTATCTACTTGCTCAGACCACCTAAGTATCCAATAGGTACCCTATAAAGGAAACAAATTTAAAAAGAAAAAGTAGGATAGCCAGGAAATCAGAAAACATAAAAGAAAGATTGATCCTAGGAAGAATGTTCAATCCCCAAATCACTACTCCAATTTCCAGCGATGAGCACTGTCTTATTTTTCCCTTGTTCTCTCCGTGTATCACATGAATGTGCATTTATCAAGACCTCATTAATTATTCTGACAGGGATGTGTTGCCTTATCAAACAAAAATCAAAGCTCCTTTCTTGAGTGTCAAAAAAAAAAAGATGGAATTTGATAAACGGGATTTTTTCATTTCAAGGTTGTTAACCTCATAATTTCTAATGTTTAATGGTTTGTTGCTTGTTTAATAAATCCCTGCTTACATGGGAAGAAGGAAAAAAAAGAAAGATTAGTTCTAGTCACAGAAGTCTTAATAAATCATTCCTCTTGACTTTTTTACATTTAATTTTCTGGGTTTTCTCCAAGCGTCCCACCTCCCCCCAATTTTTTCTAGTATTACCACATTGGACTTTTAAAGGACTGAGCTTCAAGTCGAGAGAACTCCGATCTAGTTGCACAGTTACAATGATATAAAAAGACAAAACACTGTTTGTCTGAGCTTCGCTTCCCAGTACTGAACTACATAATGTTAAGACTTTTCCAAATTCTATGATTCTGCCATATTTATTACATTCTTGATAGAAGATTATTTCCAGTAATCGGCATAAGGTCACCCAGAGTGAACTTGAAGGCATTTTTTTCCCACTGAGACTCTGAGAACCATAATCCTTCTCAGCTCAGGTCTTGAGGGAGCCACTGACAACCAACCAACTGATGGGAATTTGTGAATAAGAGGATTTTTTTGCCAACTGATGCCTGAGTGTTTAATATTTTCATTCAAAAGTCAATTTGTTCCTCTGACTTTCATCTCACTACGCTTATTTCTACTGAACCCTTGACATCTATTACTTTGGGTCTTTGCTTCTGCAGCCCTAGATCCAGCTTTTCAGAAGGCACTTACAGGGAAGTGATTAAAAGGCACAAAAGGTCATGAAAAAGGCAGAGAGAAGTGGAAGAACTTTGTTCTAGAGCCCTTTTACTTTCCGGACTGGCTTTATGAAAAATAACTTCACCTCTTTATGCTTCACTTTCCTCATCTGTGAAATAAGAGAAAAATTATCCACCTACCTGCCCTGCCTCACATGGATGTTTAGACATTGAAAGGAGAGAACCATGTCGAGAACACTAAGAAAAATCACAAGTATATCCATATAAGTTATAATAATTAAGTACTACAAAAACAAAGTTCAACTTCCATTCACTTGACTGAAAGAACATGCTTGTGCCTTCATGGAAACATAAAATATAAGCTGGCCAGGCTTTTACCAGAGAATGAAACTAAAATCTTCAGCAAACCAAGTCTTTTGAAGACTAAACTTTGTGGAATAATAACATCCATTAAAATATTATCTCCACATAAGAGTGAAAACATATGGTATCTTTCTCTGTATGACTTATTTCACTTAGCATAACACTCTCCAGTTCCATCCACGTTGCTACAAAAGGCCAGATTTCATTCTTTCTCATTGCCAAGTAGTATTCTACTGTGTATATAAACCACAATTTCTTTATCCATTCATCAGTTGATGGACATTTAGGCTCTTTCCACAATTTGGCTCTTGTTCAAAGTGCTGCTATTAACTGAGGGTTGATGGCGGGTGGGAGGGAGGGGAAGGTGGGTGATGGGCATTGAGGAGGGCACCTGTTGGGATGAGCACTGGGTGTTGTACGGAAATCAATTTGACAATAAGTTTCATATTAAATACATAAATAAATAAAAATATTATCTCCAAATATCTCCAATTATCTTACAACATTATCTCCTTTTCATTCCTCTAGCTCAGCTCACCTTTTAACGTACCTCATCAGTAAAATACACTGTAATGACCACAACTGTCATTTGTTTATAAATTACATAAATCTGTCACCTTTCTAGTATATTATATACCTTAAAAATTCTTCATGAAAATTGAAATTTTAAGGCTTAAATTTGAATTTAAGTTCCCTGAACTCTGTTTTGGAGACCGCTGCTATAAGTCCATGGTTTCAAACCTTTGTACGCTATGGAACACTGCTCAAACACCAAGTTTTAAAATGCAAACCCAGGGGCACCTGGGTGGCTCAGTCATTTAAGCGGCCAACTTCGGCTCAGGTCATGATCTCACAGTTCGTGAGTTTGAGCCCCGCATCCGGCTCTGTGCTGCCAGCTTAGATCTTGGAGCCTGCTTCGGATTCTGTGTCTCCCTCTCTCTCTGCCCCTCCCCCGCTCAGGCTTTGTCTCTCTCTCTCTCTTTCCTTCAAAAAAAATAAAAATAAAAACATTAAAAAAAATTTTAATAAAAAAAATTTAAAAAAAATAAATAAAAAGCAAACCCAATCCATAAGAGAAATACATGTAGAGCTGCTCCAATTAACATGGGAATAAGAGAACAGGAGCCAGGAGTTCTGTGAGGAAACTCCTGTGGCTCCAGAAAGCACAATTTGAAAGCACTAATCTTGAGGTGAGACTTTCCATTAGCCTCTTTACAAAATAAAATGAATGAATGAATGAATGAATGAATGAAAGAAATGTACTTAATAGCACTATTTCCTAAGCTTGAAGTCCAAGATGTTAAAGAGTCAACAGAATGCTCAATGTTATATTTACTGTAGAGATACTGTTGACTGCGTAATCAAGGGGCCCAACAGGCTTTCGTGGAGGAAAATTCTCAGAGTCCTTATCACCAAACACTATTATACTCCTAACTGCTATGGTTATATCAAAGACTGTCAATCGACTTTGCTTTCAGACAGTATAGTACACAATGTTATGCTTTCCTAGTTGCTAGGAGGCTTGACAGTTACGCTTTTTGCCCCATCTCGGGAACCAGAGAGCACCTTTATTTTATGCATCTCCATGCATTTTTACCCCTGGGTTAATTTTATATCTCTGCTCCTTTTGGACTTCATTTTGATTTCTTGTCTTTCCTATCTTATTATAAACAAGTACAATAAACTCATATATTTTTGGAATCACCTAAGATACCAATGATAAAGCTCAACGCTCAAAACTTGCTACTTGGCACCATCCGCATCCCATTTGGTAACTAATTCACTATTTCTATTAGTCCCCAGTACCTAACAATCCAGCCTTCCATTATCACTTCTATTTCCTATTCTTCATTCCCACTGCCATTACCTGGGCTGCCACAATAGGTCTATCCATAGCCAATCCACCTTACATGGAGCTTATAATCACTCCTTCTTAATAAGTATCAACACATATCATACCTTTATCTTTCCAAACACCTTTTAAAGGTTTCCCACTACTTATGGAAAAGTCTCAAGTCTTTAGTCAAGCATTCAAAGCTTTCCATATTCTGATACCAATGAACAGTTTTGCCTATATTTCCCATGTTTGCCCATATGCCTCATCCTCACCTCTAGGTCTTTGAACATGTTGTTTCCCTTACCTGCAGTGTTTCCTACCAACCCTCCCTGCCACCTTCCCCTCAAATTTCTACAGTGCCAAATATTACCGTACCTTGAAGACAGAACTCAAATGGCATTATTTTCACAAGCTTTCATCATCCAAACTGAAATTCTACATTCCCACAGTAGTGTATTTGTAACTCTTTTCACGTATTTTTCTCCATCATTCTCTCATATTCGTCTATCATTCTGTCTCAGTTTCTATCTGCATAAGAGACCATCTCTCATACATGTAAACATATAAAAATTCCAGACCAGTGACTCCGAAGCTTTTCTTAACTACAAAATCCATTTTTCACAAGAAATGCTATGAGAAAGCCCAATAAGTAAAATGGATGTTTAAAGGAGACTCTCTGGTTGCCGGGGAGAAGGACCGAGAAGATAGCTCACCCCCTCTCCTGAGCAGTGCCACAGACATCTTCACAAAGCACAGACTATACCCAAACTACACACTCTCTGAAGATCAGAAGCATACTTGATTCACGTGTCTCCCACTTCGGAAGTCAAGCAACATTGCAAAATCAGATATTCCTGGAGTCCAATCATAGCTGTCACTTAAAAACTATGTTCTCTATGCAAATCCTTAAGCCTGCCTAACCTAAATCCTCATTTGTAAAATGAAAATGATAAAGTCTACCTCACGTGATGACCACATGAGAAAAGATACACAAGAGTCTCATCTCACAGTATTGCTGGCATAGATACAGAGGAATTCTCATTCTCTTACTTTCTTTCCACATCATCAACCCAAATGGCCACCATATAACAGGAATTAAATAAATATTTCTTGAATGAATTAATGGATGACTGGATGGACAAATGAATGAATGAAAAACTGTCTAAACAAAAAATAAAAAGAAAACAGACTTAATAACAGGTACAGAAAAAAGACATGCTAAAGAAATACTATAACAAGAAAAAAGGAAAAATACTTTAAAAATGACTTTTATGGCTGGAAAAGAAAAAAAATGGTACTTTATATATTTAAAAACTAGAGACATTTTCAATAAAAATTTACTACCACAGAAAGAAGCTAAGACGAAAGAATTATTTACACACATAATTTTAAGGCTTACATGTGAATAATATGATATCTGGCTAATATCTAAACTCAATTTACATTCACCAGCTTAGAAATAAGAGTTATAGTAAATTAAACTATAGTGAACGATTATCATGCTTTTAAAAATGAATTTTATTTTGCTGATTTATGTCTCTAACTGTTACGGAATGGTGTTCTGATTTTCTTTTTAAAATGTGTTTCCTTGTTTCTCAAGTTACAAATGTAAAGTTCTGCAATTGTATTTAAAATCTCTTGGAGGTAGATGTGCACAAAAGAAATACCTCAACACAAATCACTATGACACATAATGAACCCAAAAGGAATAGGCATATATCATTTAAGGCAAGATGTTAAGTTTGATAAAAACAAAATCTGACCTTGAATATTTTTTAAAATTGGTTAATAAACATAAAATGCGGCAAGGCTTATATTCCACATATTTTTAAACTCTTCTGGCATCCTTGGGGTCTGTCTACAAAAGCAAAGGAGTATGCACATGGCAGAGACTAAAAAATTCAAAGGAAAGAAACATAATCCTGTGGGACTGTCCTTTAAATAGAAGGCTGAAATCCAAATAGCTTATTTTTCTGTATTCACAAAACTAATTTCATGGTTAATGCAAAGTAATGGCATAAAAAAAATTAGTGACACTATTAACAAAATATTCTTGAATGGTAAACTAGAAGTCAAAATGAGGTCTTATCATTTAAAGTTATTTATAGTCCTCAAAAATGAGAAAAACAGAACAGAAATTAGATTATAAATATCTCTTATAAAAACGTCACTCCATCAGACCAACAGGTTAAAGAATGAGTTAGCAAATTTGACTCCCAAAGAAGACTATAATAGAGGGCCTTTCATGTGACTTCATAAAAAATGTGAAACCTCTTTCTTCTCACCTACCTATATGAAGGCCAAAATCAATATATTATGCAATGAAACTATTAAAAAATCACTAGAGGGGCTCCTGGGTGGCTCAGTCAGTCAGGCATTCGACTTCGGCTCAGGTCAGGACCTTATGGTTCGTGGGTTCGAGCCCCGCGTCAGGCTCTGTGCTGACAGCTCAGAGCCTGAAGCCTGCTTCTGATTCTGTGTCTCCCTCTCCCTCTCCCTTCCCTGCTCATGCTCTGTCTCTGTCTCTCAAAAATAAATAAATGTAAAAAAAAATTTTTTTAAATCACTTGAATTCTTAAAACAGATGTATGTTTCATTTGAAAACTATATGTCTATTTATCAGTAAATAATTTTGTATACACAGTTGGATTAACATTCAAAAAAAATTATGAATGCCTAAATACTGAAATAATGAAACAATAAAATGTCAACATGGTTATCTCTGGATCATAAGATTATTTCCTTCTTTTGTTCTTCTAGAGGTTCCCAAATCTCTCAAATGTGTTCATTTTAAAATCAGAAAAAGTTAAAGTTCTATAAACATAAATATATAGGTATGTATGCACATGTACACATTTGTGTATTCTAATATGTATGTGTATATCCCCCAGGTGGCGTACTTACGTCTAATTTATAGAAAAAGAACACAAGGTTCTGGTATAAAAATGAGAAAAACTAAAATACAAAGGTACAACTTATGTTATTTAGTAATTAAGAAAATATTCTCAAATCTCCCTAATGTAACTTGGTAGTTAAAACTTTGGCTGTGGAGTCCGAAAGACCTGATAAAACTCCAGCTCCACTGCTTAACAGCTGGGTACCTCTAGAATAAAGTTCCTGAATTTCTTTAACCCTCCATTTCTTCATCTACAATTTGGGAATAATGTTATCCAACTAAAGGGCTATTAAATGGAATAATATATGGAAAGATGTTAGTGCACAATGCCTATTTGGTGACGGTAATAGTACGTCCTCTTCCCGTAACTCTTTGTGTGGCCAAAATTCCTACCAACCCTTCAGGTTTCAGCTTAAATGAGTTTCCTTAGATAGCCTTTCCCTAAATTAAGTTTTCACATTCCACTACTTCATAGAACTTTTTACATTTTCTTTCACAGCCCTTATCACAATTTATGATTACTTTTGCGAACGTATACATCGTGCACAGCATACCATATGTGCTTAGTAAATTATGAATGAATGCATTTATGAAAAGATGTTTACATTTATGTTTTTAAGAGAGAGTTTATTTATTTAAGAGCGGGAAAGGGGTAGATGAGGAGAGAGAATCTGATTTGAGAGAGCAAATGAGAGAGGACGCATGTAAGCAGGGGAGGGGCAGAGAGAGAGGTGCAGGTGAGAGAATCCCAAGCAGGCTCCATACTGTCAGCATAGAGCCTGACGCAAGGCTTGAACTCACAGACCGTGAGATCAAGACCTGAGATGAAATGGCCAAGAATCAGATCCTTAACCGACTGAGCTACCCAGCCACCCCAAAATGTTTATATTTATGATCTCTTCACTGATATAAAATCTTGTCTCTATATAATCAGTGTGACCTTGATTATAAATGTTAGTAACTGTAATACCAATGGGGTATCTAAATTTGAAGTTAATACTTCCAGGGACAAGTGCATGAGGAGGAAAAAAAAAAGAACATATTTACAATCACAATGATAGAAGCACAGTAATTCTCTACACTTTGTCCCTCAGTCTTCCATTAATGAGTCTACTAAACATAAGGATTAAGAAAAATGTTATTAAGTTTCTTGGCTTTTTTTTTTAATGTTTATTTATGAGAGAGAGAGAGAAAGAGAGAGACAGAGAGACAGAGGTGAGCGGGGGAGGGGCAGACAGAGAGGGAGACAGAATCTGAAGCCGGGTCCAGGCTCTGAGATATCAGCACAGAGCCTGACATGGGGCTCAAACTCATGAACCATGACATCATGGCCTGAGCTGAAGCCGGTCACTTAACTGACTGAGCCACCCAGGTGCCCCTAAGTTTCTCGGCTTTTAGTTTACCTGCTGACTTTTCTTTAAAGCACCATCTGCTTTAAATTAATCTGTGATTAAATCTGTGATAAATCAGGGGTCTCTGCTATCTGTTAGGCAACATTAGTGCACTGGCTCTCAAACTGTGGTCCTTAGACTATTAGCATTAGCCTCCCCTGGGAATTTACTAGAACTGCAAACTACTGGCTCACCATAGATTTACTGAAACAAAATCCCTGGAGGTGCAGCCCAGGAGTCCTATGGTTTAGCAAGGATCTAAGCTAATTCTAATGCACGCTAAAATTTGGGAACCAATGCATTAGAAGATTTACTCTTTAAAAGCAATAGGCTGCTTCACTGGTTTCTGTCAATTTAATTTGACAGCCTTTATATTTCATCATTAAAATTCTGGGGCGCCTGGGTGGCGCAGTCGGTTAAGCGTCCGGCTTCAGCCAGGTCACGATCTCGCGGACCGTGAGTTCGAGCCCCGCGTCAGGCTCTGGGCTGATGGCTCGGAGCCTGGAGCCTGTTTCCGATTCTGTGTCTCCTTCTCTCTCTGCCCCTCCCCCGTTCATGCTCTGTCTCTCTCTGTCCCAAAAATAAATAAAAACGTTGGAAAAAAAAAAAGTTTTTTAAGTCTAATATTGTAGTATAACCTCTAAAATACTCTAAAGTCTGAAAAACAGGACATCTGTCAGTACTATAAGACAACCAACCAAAGAATGATTGCTTAACACACTGTTCTACCCATATATGCTGCTTCATCAATTCACATTGTTACTGTTCTTTTATTAGAAATTAGCTCATTCTAGATCTCCTTCTGAATAAGAAGTTTTGTCCTTGCTTCAGAAACATTCAAGTAAAACTGGAAAGTGACTCCAAATTACAATTACTATTTTCCAAGGTTTTAGAAGTCACAGAAAAAGAAAATGATCTGAGCCAAAACTATAACTCAAAGCAGTATTAGAACTAGATGTAAAGATATATGCAAGTCAAGCGGGTTCTGGGTTACTCTCTATTTTAGAGCTCTAAGTGGGTTCTAGATTAGTGTCTATTTTAGAGCTATAATTCATTAATAATATAATAAGCTGCCACAAGATTGTAAACATGGCTTAATAATAGAAACTCTGTTAACATAACACATCAGTAGGTCAAATGTGAAAAAAGCATACAATCACATTAAAGATGACCTTTTTAGCCTTTGATAAAATTAAACTCCCTTTCATTCTTTTTAAATTCAAGAATAGAAAACTACCTCCTCAAAGTGACTTAAACTACTTTAAACCAAAAGACAACATCATACTGACGAGTAAATATGAAAAGCATTTCCATTAAGATCAGGAATAAAAAGTTCTATTATCCTCACTCTTAGCTACTAATAGTCTGGAAGTTCTGATTTAAAAGAGAAATAACTTTTAGTTGGGGACAATCTAATTCTGTACCAAGAAGGCTTAGGAGAATCAACTAAAAATTAAAGACGATTACATTTAAAATGGTTTTACATTTTACACTACATGTAAAGATATGCACAATTAGGTCAAAGGTTCAAGAGCAGAAGATTGAACTGCAAAAATATAGCTTTACTACAAAAACAACAGAACTTCTGAGAAATCAGAAATAGTAATGGTATTTCTAATAGGACTAAAATGTCAATTCCATGAGATGAGAGGGGTTTTTGTTTTATTCACTGTTACCTCCCAGACCTAGAATAGTGTCTAACACACAGTAGGCACTCCACAGGCATCTGTTGAAGGAATAAACGAAAAGCAACTGCACACAATAAACCTTAAGATCACATGTGATCTGCCAGCAGACGATCATCTAAGAATGTTTCATTACAAGTCCACAATGAGATAAGGAGTTTGCAGCAAAATGTGAACAAACTGCATCACTATGCACACCATTTAACTCAGCTTTTTTCATAGGAAAATTATCTCAGTGAGGGAAGCAGAGGACTGGTTAACAATCTGGCTCAAGCTAGTTATCTCATAAAAGACCAATGACAAACAGTTCACATACTGACTACACTGGGTGGCACTGCTTTAGACTAAATGTTGGGAGTTGATGAGAGGGGAAAAAAAAAAAAAACAAACAACTTCAAACCAAAGAATAATTTGTAAAAATAACATCTGGCTGCTGAAATGTGGTCGTAATTAGGTCACTGCATCTCTTAAAGGAAGCAACAAAAAATTTTAAGGATAAGCTCTTTTTGTCAGTTAAAAGTCAGGTTCTAATCACGGAAATTTAGACATTCTACATGAATGAAGTCTTTATACTTTGAGAGCAGTTTATAGTAAATGATCACAGGAATTTAGGCATATAAAGAAGTTATGCTTTAAATATACACAGTTCAAGTATATACCTCACTCATCACTTTAAAGTGGGTCCAATATTGTTGTATCATCTCAAACACAAAAGCAAAACAAAGAACTGAGTCATGCTGGTAGTTTAATGAGGACTATGGGACAAATAGTCAAATTAACACTAATTTATACACAGGGGCTCTGGGAAAGTGAATGGAACTGATGTTCAGAAGACCAGGTATGTGACCCTGAAACCAAAACTAACCAACTACACATTCGAGGGCAAACCACCTCCTTCTCTCTGCTCTTCAGCCTCCTCACCAGTAAATAAAAAGACTGCCTTAAACAATTTCTAAAGACTCTCAAATTTTCCATTCAGTCTAAGTAATTGATACTACCAGACTGCTTTGTTCCTGAATGAAGGCAGACAGGTGGTTCTACAAAGATAAGCTGAAGTTCAATTCTATCTATAATCCTATAAAGTCAAACTAATTTAAAAGGCATAGACATTTATACAGAGATTTGCACAGAACACCTATCAATCTCCTATGTAAATGACTGACATATATGACCTAGTTCATATGAGAAATCTGAAACATGGACGTTATCATTTGCATTTTATAAACAGTAAAGATCTCACAGCAATATAAAAAAAGAAAACTAATAAAAAAAAAGAAAACTAAAAAGAATTCATTCATACTTGTATGACTCCACTAGAGAAACACTTCCTTCCACAAATGGCCTTCTATAAACCAAACACTACACGTTATCTTACAATTTTCAAGCACACAGTAGAGGTTTCAAGCAAATCAGAGATGCTGTAAGTATAGATAAGAGGGTTACACCTAAAAATGTTTTTCATGAGGCAAAGATAAAGAAGAAACTAAAGTGAATGCAGTAAGAGAATAAAGGGAAGGGTGAAACTTTAGTTCCCAAGTTAATAATAGGGAAGCAAAATAAATACCTGATGCACAATACACAAATGCTTGAAACCTTAAAAACTCAGGGGATGACCAAAATAAAGTGGTAATTTGAAGTCCTAATCGAACATATAGTAGGAGATAGATTACCCATAACCCTATTTCCTACCTGTTCTATTTTGAAGACCTCTGACCTCTTCTCAGCATTAGCAACTCCCGTAAAGACGGTCTTCCTAAATGTTACTACCCACTATGAACACAACTTCCTATTTATTCTATTTAACACATACCAGGCACTCATGTGTACCAGAGTACTGAAAAATAGGCAAATTAAAGCAATCTCTGTAGTCATGAAGCTTACAGTGGGGAACAGAAACAGACAAGTAAAGATTCCTGCCAAACAATAAGGACCTCTGTAAGAGTACGCTCTAAGGTGCCACAGCACACACAAAGGCAATTAACAAGACTGAATAGAGGAAGGGATGTCCAAGCTGATGCTTCTATTTTGTTACATTTTCTATTCCTTCAGCTCTCTTTTTTTAAATTTTTTTTAACGTTCATTTATTTTTGAGAGAGAGAAAAAGAGCGTGCACAGGGCAGACAGAGAGGGGGAGACACAGAATCTGAAGCAGGCGCCTGGCTCTGAGCTGTCAGCACAGATTCCGACATGGGGCTCGAACCCACGAGCTGCGAGATCATGATGACCTGAACTGAAGTCAGATGCTTCACCAACTGAGCCACCCAGATGCCCCTTCCTTCAGCTCTCTTAATTACCACTTCCAAACTACTTACTTTTATACCTCTCTGCAGTTTCCACACCCTTCTCTTTCTCCCGTTTTTCTACAAATTGATCAGCTCTTTCATACTTTCTACCCATCCTTCCCCACCAGCCTAGTCTCAGTGATTAGAACATCTTAAATTTCAATATGCTTCCGCCACATCTGCCTTCAAATCACTAATCATCTTTCTTTTCCAGTCCCATGCCCAGCATCTAAGCACTGTTATAGAAATTACACCACCTCACTGTCAGAGCCCTTGTAAATGCTGAGTCCATGACAACTTAGGCAAGACTAAGCATATTCCTAAGAAGCTTTCACTCCCTAACTCCCTTTACCATTACAAACCTTTACCCTCCCCTCCGGCTTCCCAACTTCCCATCCTCACCTACCTCAGCCAGTGGTCTTGCCTACTGCTTCAAAATGGTTTGAATAATAATTAGGCACAGCTGAAAATATTGCTTTAGACATTTTTTACGGGTAAAAGAAAAAATGTTGTGTGTACTGAACTAACCCACCAATCTAACTAAAATTCCTCACACGGTTTCATTGGGAAAACAGATCTAGGCCTAAACATAGGACTTACAAATAAACTTTGACCTGCCATCTGACAATTCCAGCTATTAAAAATACAGCCAAAACCAGAACTAAGAAGTAAGTAAACTCAGCTCTCAAAATTGATACTAAGTTTATGCACCAAAGATCATATGATTTTTCTCAGAAGAGTGTCTCTGGCTTTCCAAGTTTATGAACTCTTCTTTTAAATACAAATCTAATAAATTTGACTGCTAGTCTCTTGTAGACTGGTGAAGCAGCTTTCAAAAAAGGGGGAAGTGAAACACTGCCAAAGTGGAGCACACTGACAACAACAAAATTAGTAGCTGCAAAGAAGAGAGAAAACGTAAAAAAAAAAACTATAAAAATATGTAAAATCAAACAGCATAGCAAAGTAGGATCATTTATCATAGGAGCAAAGTAGCTCTGTGGTGCCCTGGGGCATCACTACATTACAAGTGGACTACAACACATGATATTAACAATGAAATTTCAGTTTAAAAAAGATTAAATTGGACCTAGTATTCAGTTTATATACGGTAATAAATGTGCATAGATCTACTATAAAATATGTTCGTTAATATGGTCAAAATAAAATCCAATGCATGGCTTAAATTAGCTCATGTATTTACATAATAAATATATTAACTACAGTTACTCTCTAGAACTTATATTGCATATACACCCTTATATATAAATAATTCCATTAGTCGGAATACAATTTTACATAGCTATGAAAAAATTAAACTAGTCTTTTGTTTCCTGTCAAGTTCACCATTCAAAATTAAGACAACAACTGCATGATTTAAAATTGAGGGGATAGTTTGGCTGATTTTTACATATTGCAGGCACAGCACAATTCTACATTCAAGCAAGAAAAACAAATATTAAAGAAAACGGAGAAGTTCTTCGGAGTCTCTAATCATACACTAGTTAACCAACTCATTCACTAGTTTCCATCCAGTGTTGTTTCAAATAAACGTTCTAAATGTAAAATTATTTCATTAATCAACTTTAAAAGTAAAATGAACTGCAAAGACCAAAAGACCAATGTCTGAAATCCGAGTATACAGCAAGAAAGCATAAAAAGAAAAAAATGAAGCTGCTTAAAATTTGCACTTAGAATTTGTTTTGGAACTTGATAAAATGATCCCTAAAAATTCATCTGGAAGAATAAAAATAGGAAAAGAGACAAATATTTTAAATGGAAAAGTTATGCGGATGACCCTGAACTATAATAGCAAATTTTAAAACATATTAAGAAGCTATAATAACTAAAGTAATGTAGTACTGGCAAAGGAATAGACAATTTAATAGAACAAAGCAGAAAACTCAAAAATAATAATTTATTATCTGATAAAGGTAGCATTTCAATTGAGGGAAAAGGAAGGCTTATATAATTTATGGTGGTTAGACCACTGGCAACCCAATCTAAAAACTGTTTTAACTTAGAACCTTCCTTGACACTATACAACAAAATAATGGATAAAATATTAAACTGTAGAAATTAAAAACCTGAAATATGTACAAAAATTGAGGGTAGGACTTCCTGTCAAAGGCAGAAGCAATAAAGAAGTATAAGACTGATTTAGCTACATTAAAAATGAAAACTTACATATTGAAAAGAAATCACTCACTATAGACAAACCTTAAAGAAACCAAAAGATGGGGAGTAGGGTGGAGAGACTTCCATACTATGATCAACAAAGGGCCAATGCCTTTAATATATTAAAAGCTTCAGTAAACAATAGGGAAAAACAAGAACCCAGTAAAATTGTGCTAAGAATAGGAACAATTGCCCACAAATAAAGAAATATAAATGGCTAAAATATTTTCAAACTCAGTAGTCAAAGAAAAGCTGTAAAACAGCACAACTATTAAATATCAGAGAGAGATGGAGAGGGATATTCTCATAACTGCTGATGGAAATATAAATCAGTCCAATTTTCTTGGAAGAAAAATTAGGAAGTTACTATCAAAAAGGCTTTTAGATTCCAAAGTTCTTCTAAGATTTTAAGGTAACAGGTATCAAGATCTTATTACGTTATTTTTAATAAAAGTAGAAAAACTGGAAATAAATGGTTCAATAACAAGGGATTAATAGCATGAAAGATATCTATATAATAAAATAATTGTCTAATAACATAGAAACCGTTCACAGTATATTAAGTTGGGGGTGGAGAGAAGGAAGAGGACCAAAAATCACAGCAATAGCTAAAAATTACTAAAAACTTAAATAAATTATATCAGACACATAAACACACACCAAAGTATAAGATTCTGTCTTGGTAAGGGATTACAGATTGCTTTTGTTCCTTCTTTTTGTTTATCAGTATGAAGATCTTATTACCTTTTCTGAGTTAAGTAACACATTTAGAAGTTGCCTCAGTTTCCTTTGAATAATAAAGGGCTCCCTTGTGTTTATTTAGGCTCTCGAGTTCATCAAACGATAACTCAACTACAAAACACTAGAAGACCTTAAACACATTCTTTCTGTCTTCTGTTTATGTTGCTATGCAGAGGTCTCTTGATGCATCTTTTTAAAAAATTTTTTATTTAATAATCATTGTTATTTTTATATTAAATATTTTATATTAAAATTATTATATAAAATTTAATATATTTTTAATAATAAATAAGTTTATTTATTTTGAGAGACAGACAGAGCAGAGGAGGGGTAGAGAGACAGGGAGAGAGAATCCCATGTAGGCTCAGTGCTGTCAGTGCAGAGCCTGATGCAGGGCTCAAACTCATGAACTGCGAGATCATGACCTGAGACAAAACCAAGAAAGAGTTGGACGCTTAACTGACTGAGCCACCCAGGCACCCCAAAACTTTTTTTAAATAAATACAAAAGAATGTCTGTAACATGTTACTCCATGTGTAAAAAGGAAAAATAAGAACATATTCATATGTGTTTATATGTGGACAAACTGGAAGAATACACAGGAAAGAAGTTGTAACTCAGAGGGTAAAAAACAGGCAACAATGTCAGGAGAACGTTTCACTGAATAACTGTGACTATTTTTAAATGTGTGAATGTATTACCAATTAAAAACTAAACTGAAATAATTCTTTCATGACAATACATGTACTTAAAATACATATGAATAAAAATATACATAAATGTAAGCATGTATAAATAAAACCACAAAAAACATCAAATACCCAAAGCAATCTTGAGAAAGAACAAAGCTGGAGGTATCACAAGCCCAGATTTCCAACTATACTACAAAGCTATAGTAATCAAAACAGTATGGTACTAGCAAAAAACACAGACACATAGACCAATGAAACAGGATGGAGAGTCCAGAGATAAACCCACATCTATATGGTCAATTAATCTATGACAAAAGAGGCAAGAATATACAATGGGAAAAGACAGTCTTTTCAATAAATGGTACAGGGAAAACGGGACATCTACATTCAAAATAAATTGGACCACTTTCTTACACCATACACAAAAATAAATTCAAAATGAATTAAAAATTAAATGTGAGACCTAAAACCATAAACTCCTAAAAGAAAACACGGGTAGTAATCTCTCAGACACTGGCCTTAGCAACATATCTATAGATACATCTCCTCCCACAAAGGAAAAAAAGGCAAAAACAAACTATTAGGACAACAACAATATATAAAAAGCTTTTGCACAGCAAAGGAAAACATCAGTAGAACAAAAGGCAACCTAGTGAATGGAAGAAGATATTTGCAAATAATAGATGCAATAAGGGATTCATATCCAAAATATACCAAAAACTGACACAACTCAACATCAAAAAACCAAAAATCTGATGGAAAAAAAGGCAGAAGACCTGAATAGACATTTTTCCAAAGAATCCATACAGATGGCCAACAGACACATGAGAAGATGTTCAACATCACTAAGCATCAGAGAAATGCAAATTAAAACCAGTGAGATAACCTCACACCAGTCAGAATGGCTTGCATCAAAAAGAAACAGCAAGTCTTGGCAAGGATATGGAGAAAAAGGAACCTCATGCCTTGCTCCTAAGAATGTAAATTGGTGCAGCCACTGGAAAACAGTATGGAGGTTCTTCAAAAACTTAAAAATAGAAATACTATATGATCCGTAATTCTACTACTTGGTATTTACCCAAAGAAAATGAAAACACTAATTTGAAAAGATACAGGCACCCCTATGTTTACTGCAGCATTACTCACAATAGCTGAGGTATGGAAGCAACCCAAGTGTCCACCAACAGGTGAATGGATAAAGAAGATGTGGTATATATATACAATGGATTATTACTCAGCCATAAAAAATAATGAGGTCTTGCCATTTACAACAAGACAGATAGACCTAGAGGTACTACGTTAAGTGAAATAAGTCAGACAAAGACTGTATGATTTCACATATATGTGGAATCTAAAAAACAAAACAGATGAATAAGTAAAACAACTGACTCTTAAATATAGAGGAGAAACCGGTGGTTGCCAGAGGGGAAGTGGACTCAGCGATGGGCAAATAGATAAACAGATTAAGAGACAGAAACTTCGAATTATAAAATAAATTACTCATGGAGATGAGAAGTACATCATAGGGATTATGGCCAATAATACTATAATAACGTCGTATGGTGATAGATGGTGTCTACACTTATCATGATGAGCACTGAGTAATATATAGAATTATTAAATCATGTTGTACACCTGAAACTAACAATATTGTGAATTTACTTCAATTATATATTGATTTACATATAAATAAATGTAAACATACATATGTCACATTACTCAATATTGGTAAGCTATATATTATATACACTATTGGTAGAATTACATTTCATTGAAGCCTTTATGGAAGGTCAACAAAAACCTTAAAAGAATTAGTCCTAACAAAATATCCAGTCACACGCTCAAAGATACACACATGCATACACACACACACACACACACACACACACACACACACAGAGTGCAGAGATAGAAAACACTGGGTGGGGGAGAAGAGAAAAAAGGAGGGGAATAGCTCTATATCTGTATATAATGAAAGTTCATTACAATTCTATCTGTAATGCTGAAATATTAGAAAAATATACACTGCAGCTATAAAGATAATGACATTAAATATATTTATCAATATGGAAAGAGCTTATGGTATTATACAAGTAAAAATCCAAGTTATACAATAGCAGTTACAATATGAGCTTTTGGTGTTTATTTTTTATATGCATTGGAAAGGAACTAGAAAGATAAATACCAAAGCATTAACAGTGCTTTAACCCAGTGAGTTTAAAATGTTCTTTAGGTTCTTTCTATATCTCCTGATATCTTTTCTTTTCAGAAAAAAACATGAACTGCTTCTATAATAAGGAAATATAAAAGACATTTCATTTTAAATAAAATGTAGATACAATAATTCCTACCCACAACATTTCCATGGTTTTAGGGTTTAGGTTTTAGGGTTTTAGGGTTTTTTTGGCAGGGGTGGGTAAGGGAGGTTATTTTGTTCTTAATATATAAAACCCACCAACACAGAAGTGAACCAAGATCTCGCGACTGCAAATCTACAACCCTTTCCACTGTATCATGCTATGTAAATCACTCAGATGTGGCATTATCGTCCTTTATATTAATTTACCCTTTAAATTACTCACATTTTATTATATTATAAATTCCAGATAAGTTTTACTGTATATTAAAAACAGATATTACCTCTGTTCATATCCTTCCAAAGGATTAGAGATATACAGGATATTATGAAACCCAAATTCTAGGTTGGAAGAGGCAGAATAAAAAAATACAGTATTTGACTTAGAAATGGGTTGTACTCCAAGTTTGACTGAGTATATTTCCACACAAAAAGAATGCTGTTTTTGTTGAAGAAATAAGTATCAACTGATTGCCAGACCAGCCCAAAAAGTTTAATTTAACCCATAACTGGCAGAAATATATTACCAGTGCATTGTTATCCCTATTAGACACACATTCCTAACCCACGTAAAACAGGAATAGGGAAAAGTCACAAAAGGCTACGAACACTGTTCCAGCCATGGTAAAATATATTGTTCTTTCAAGACAGAGAAATCAATGAGAAAAAAAGAGGAAGAAAGCAGTCAAAGATTAAGGGTTGGTTCTCACTTCTCTTCCCTAGAACAGTGGTTTGTAAACTATATTCTGTCCCAGGAAAAAAAAACGGTTATGTCACTCAGAAAACCTAATGACTATAGGATTCTCAAAAAGGCACATGATATTTTAAGATTTTCTAAATATCTATGCAGTGATGTCAAAAAATATACATTTGCAAAAGGTAGCACACTCATACCAATATATAAATTTTTGTGATGTATCTTAGTATATCAAAAACATATACAAACGTATTAATATATATGTTAACATGTTAAAATACATCACAAAATAAATCAATTCTCATGTCCTTGGATGTAATGCAAAACTATGTATCAGTCTCACACCTAGAGAATCAATCAGAGCTGTGTGTCTGCCAACTTAAAAATGGTCATGAAACCTTAGACCCAACAAACTATCAACTAAAAAAGATTAATTCCCTTATATTAAAAATCTATTATTTTATATGAAATTATATCTTTTTCATTTTAGGAATCATTTACATCCTGTATCAACAGACTTTATTGTTAGGATGTAATCAATACGTGATAGTAGATATCAAATTTTCATTTCCTATCCAAAATTACTAACCACTTTCTGATATATTTGCTGTACTAAAGAATCCATTTTTACCCACTACTATTTTTAAGATTTTTGTTTTTGTTTTTAAAGTAATCTCTACACCCAGCCTGGGGCTTGAACACACAACTCCCAGATCAAGAGTCGTACACTCTACCGACTTAACCAGCCAGGCGCCCCTACCCACTACTGTTCCTAAAGATTAATTTTGAATTTGGTACATTTAAAAATAACAAGTTTTCAAAATCTCAACATGTTAAAAAAATGACTTGACTTAATACTTCATAACATAATGCTAACTTTGTAGCTACCAGTAATTCTGCAAATCTAGCTAAATGCACATTGGCATGATAATCAAGTACAATACAATACGTTCAGAGTTATAGTGGTGGGATTTTCAGTAAGACAAAGAATATATAAATTCACAAAGGAACATTTTTAAGAAATTAACACTTCGGTATTAATTATCCGTACTTTCTATAAAACGGAACATTAATGTAACATTAAACTTCACAATCAAATCTGACCTGCCAAAGTAACCAAAAATTAATATCCCCAAATCTTTAAAGAACTGTGGGACAATGACAGCCACAATAAAAGAGGAAGAAGTAAAAAGTAAAACTGGTAACAGCACTTAAAAGTAAATATTAAATCAAAAAAAAAAGTCATAACATGTAGTATGTATTTTCCCAATTTCGGTAAAAATATAAGCAAGCATCCCAGAAAAGTAGTAGTCCATGTATAATTTGTATTTTCCATATTTCTTTTAGGTTGTCAAATATACTCATTTAATGTATTCAGTAGGCACATGTGTTTAGTGGCTATCATATTGGAGAGCACAGAAATAGAAATTTCCATCACCGCAGACAGTTCTACTGGACAACAGGCTATAATGTAGACAAATCATTTTTCTCTATGATTATAAAAATTATTCCCATAAAACTGCAAACATCTGCCCCTACACTTACATTTTTATAAGTTTCCTAATCATATGTTGATGATACATTTTTTTTTTAGTTTTTTTTAAGTTTTTTAGTGTTTATTTTTGAGACACAGTATGAACAGGGAGGAGCAGAGAAAGCGGGAGACACAGAATCTAAAGCAGGCTCCAGGCTCTGAGCTGTCAGCACAGAGCCTGACGCGGGGCACGAACTCACAAACCTGAGATCATGACCTGAGCAAAGTCGGCCACTTAACCCACTGAGCCACCCAGGTGCCCGCCCCTTTTTTTAAGTTTTTTTAATGTTTGTTTATTTTTGAGAGAGAGACAGAGACCAAATGCAAGCAGGGGAGGGGCAGAGAGAGAGGGAGACACAGAAAACAAAGCAGGCTCCAGGCTCTCTGCTGTCAGCACAGAGCCTGACGTGGGGTTTGAACCCACTAACCTCGAGCTCATGACCTGAGCCGAAGCCAGACACCCAACCAACTGAGCCACCCAGACACCCCAGCTGATAACATTTTTTATAAGATGATGGCAACAACTAACAGGAGAGTATGTACTATGTGCCAGGAACAAGAACTATGCGCTTTGACTCAGTATCTCATTTCATCTTCAAATAAACCCTATGAAGTAGATGCAAGTCCACAATCCCTTATCTGAGAAATGTACTTCAAATTTGGAAGCTTTTCAGGTTTTAGAAAGAATAGTGTAAATAAATCATATGCTAGATGTTCTCCCTCTCCCCCTTTCTCTGTCTCTACCTCTCCCCAGCTCGCACGTGCTCTCTCTCTCAAAATAAATAAACATTAAAAAAAGGGGGGGGGCACCTGGGTGGCAGTGTCAGTTAGGTGTCTGACTAGATTTCAGCTCGTCATGATCTCATGGTTCATCGGATGGAGCCCTGGGTCAGGCTCTACACTGACAGCATGGAGCCTGCTTGGGATTCTCCCTCTCTTTGCCTCTCCCCTGCTCGAGCTCTCTCTCTCTCTCAAAATAAGTAAATAAGCATTTAAAAAAAAAAAAAAATATATATATATATATATATATGCATCTGACACTCTAAGAGTCTAGGCAAGTGCTTAGGAACACAGTGGAATGCATGAATGCTCACACTAAAGACAAGTGAAGTCTATTCACAACTGTGTATCTGCTAGGTCCTGGTTCACCATCAAACTAGCTCAGAACCAGTATTCCCATTCTCCAGTCTCGTAATTTGCAACTACACTGCAATTTTAGAATGACGAATCTATGAATTTTTACCTATTTTTCCCTACCTTACTAAGAATATTCAATATAAAATTACCAAAATGACTGTTTCTCTGAATTTTAAGGATTCGTTTCTAAGACTGAGCAACACGTTTTTCTCCCTAATTAGAGACACACATACTATCCTCAACTCAGGCCTACTAACTTTCTTTTCATGAGATAACGGATAGAGGTATTTCAGCACAAATTCAAAACTGTATTTTGTCCCATTTGTAAGATGACACACTTGTTCAATGCAAGGACTTCATTCAATTGGATGTAGCAACTTAAACATTTCCTTATTTTTATTTCTGAAAGGAAAATAAGTATAACCAACTTTCAGTTACACAGCGCTTTTGCGTTCTCAATCGGCTTTAGCATTTTCTCACTTTCAAAAGGAAAAATTGTGACTCATTTCAAATAATTTGAAAATCCTCATTATTGTTGTATCTATAAACCAATGTATATATTAAAATATTCCAAATAGATGCATTCCACAAAAAGTAAAAGGATAAGTTCATCCACATATTTCAGTGTAATTTAAATTACCAGGAATCAGGAATTAAAGTATTAGTTAATAGTGATAAAATATAAAAGGTACATTTAAATATTCACATTATGTTAAATATTACATTAAATATTCAACCACGTAGCCATATCCAAAATTATGACATATCACAAACAGGAGCATCCAATAAGGAGCATGTAAGTAATAAATATATAATTTCAATGAAAAATTATACTTCCTCTTCGTTACTAACATGGCCTTGCTTAAAGCGATTTGGTGGTCAGGTATAGGAAACTGAAATAAATGCTATGAGTATATGAAAATAACATTCCAATACTTCTTATAAAAATTAGACCTCATTACTAATAACACTAATTATTACTAATAATTCAGCTTTGTCATTACTTCATTACAGTACACTACTCACACATAAATTAATAAACATTCATTTGTAAACTAAATTTCATAGATCAGAATCAAAGTTCTATTGACTGAAATGTAGTTTAGCATAATACATCAAAGCACAGACTCTGATGGAGTTACACTCCCAGGCTTAAACACCAGGTTTTGCCACTTATTATAATGGCAATTTTTTGCAAGTTACTAACTTTTGTGTCTCCATTTCCTCCTCTAATCTGTGAGAGGGGAGTAACAGTATTCACCTCATGGGGCTGTGTGAAGATTAAATTAAATGGGGGGGATGGAGGGGTGGGCCTGGGTGGCCCAGTCAGTTAAGTGACCGATTTCGGCTCAGGTCATGATCTCGCAGTTCGTGAGTTCCAGCTCCACGCTGGGATTTGTGCTGACGGCTCAGGGCCTGGAGCCTGCTTCAGATCTGTGTCTCCCTCTCTCTCTGTCCCTGCCCTGCTCGCATGCTGTCTCTCTCTCTCAAAAATAAACATTTAAAAAAAAAATGAAAGAAAGAAACGAAATGGTATATGGAAGCATTCAGGGAGTGCCTGGTACACATTATGCTCTACACAAGCATTCACTATGATCATCAGTATTATTAAGCATCCCTGAAGGTGTAATAAATGTCAGCACTGTTTACCTTTAAGAATTTTTCTCCAATTTCCTAAAAAACTTAAACACAGTAGGGAAACTCAGTATTTGAAGCAACCCTGTGTGAGTTTAATGAACATCTATTACTAATTCCTATGTTTACATATCAGGTCTCTTTAAAGACAGATTAGCGTGAGGATAGAACTGGGAACAGAATTCTCTCACAGCTCAAAACTTATAATGTTAAATAATAGCCAAAAGATACCATTTTACATAGACAACTCTGCCCTAGTCTAATGTAGCAATGAATAAACAGATTTTGCTACATACCCCAAAAATTCCCAGGAAAAGAAGCAAATCCTACTGTACTAGTGCAGTTTGGGACATACTAAGTTTGAGATGCTCACAGAATACTTAAAGGGCACTCCAGGAAGCAGTCAGAAGCACAGACTTCGGGAAGCTTACCCTCAGAAGGTCATCACTCCCTCCCCTGTACTACCATGAAATTAATTGCTCACATCCTATCACATGACAGTCACGTGTCTCCACAACCCTTCTCTATTGCTGCACAATTCTGAAGGCATTTAGGTACCACCAGATAGGAGGCCAATAAATGTTGGTTTTTAAAAATGCAAAACTTGCACAACTGTACAGTTAAGAGAGTGAATTTTATTATTTATAAAAAAACACTCCTGAATAAAAAAATTTCTTTTCAATCTGTGAACTTTAAATATGGATGAAACTTTCATTTGGAAGAATTCTTATAAAATGTAAGTAACGTGTAAACACAAAACCATTATTTTTTTTAATTTAGTTGCATGAGAATCACTAAATGCTACCAAGCAGTGAAACCTGGCATCATCACCAGGTCAAAAACCTGACAAAGTACAATATAACAAGGCAAGAAATATATAAATGAGTAAAATAAAGAAGAAAATATCCAATGAAAACTCCTTGAAGTGCTCTTAATCAAAATTCTTAAGAAGTTTGTTAAAATACCTGCAATGTGGATTGGAAAGATTTCACTTTGTAATTTACAGGCTACTTGAGTTCAGTAACTTAAAAATGAAAAGCCTCTTGGGCCCTCCCAGCACACATTACTCAAAGAGCTGTGATAAGAAACATACAGCAAATGTGCTGAGTTAGTTACATGCACTCAGTAAGGGAAAGCTGCTTGTCATCCCCAACCCACCAACTCTTTGATGGCTCGTCCTTTAGTTTAAAATCTGTAGAACACTTCCTAAAGAATACTTCACTGGTAGAATTTACAACACAAACTTAAAATATGGTCAATTCTCTCAAGGCGCTAACAGTACAGACCAGCTGCCAGTTCTGTATTTGATCAGGACAGTGTCATTTGTGTTTCACAATTAGACACCTTTCACAGTGCAACTATCCCCTGGAAATGATACCACAATACTGTTGCTTATTTAGAGGGCAGGGAGCCAAGAGAAAAACAGCTCATTAGTGGTGAAATGACAGCAGAAGATTAAAAAACAGCAATACAGGGGCACCTGGGTGGCTCAGTCAGTTAAGCGTCTGACTTTGGCTCAGGACATGATCTCACTGTCCGTGGGTTCAAGCCCCACGTCAGGCTCTGTGCTAACAGCTGAGAGCCTGGGGCCTGCTTCAGATTCTGTCTCCCACTCTCCCTTCACCTCCCCTGCTCGCTCGCTCTCTCTCACAAAAACAAATAAACATTTTTAAAAAATAAATAAAAAACAGCAATACAATACAAACAGGCTGAACAGAACTGGCGGGGGTTGGGGGGACACAAGCGGGTAAGGATTCACAGAATGAAATTCCTATAACACAAAATAAACATGAATACTTAGGGCTGCACTTCACATGTGAAATAAGCAACAATAAATGTATACTTATTCTTATATAATCAAAAGCCTAAAAACCTTACACCAATAAAAAACATTGGTAAATTTGAAAAGTTTCCCCCAATTTGGGCCCTTTTTTTGTGTTCTATGAAGCAATTCATAAGGGGAAAAAAATAACTTCAAACTATAAATGATGAATGTAACTATTAGGAATGGTCTCTCTAAGAGGTCTGAAATAGAAGGAAAATGTACATTTCTTCCAAAGCTGTAGCCAACAATAACTTTTGCATTCTGAATCCAGCTTAAGCACATTAGTTGAGAAGATGTTTGCAAAAGTATTTAATAAGAAAGTGCTGAATTTAGCTTTTATTTTTTTCTGTTTTCTTAAGTGGCCTGCAGTCTATCAAATGCACTAAGAAGAACCTCTCCTAAGTATAAATGACAAAAGGAAATACAGCTTTCTTACAGAGAGCTGTTTCTATAGACCAGGTAAACCTTTTCTGTAAAGAGCCATACAGTAAATATTTTCAGCTTTACAGGCCACATGGTCTCTGTCATATACTCTGTCATATACTCAGACAAATACTCTGTCATATAGCATGAAAGCAGTGACAGATAGCAAATGAGTATGGATGTGGTCCAATAAAATCTTCTTTTCAAAAGCAGGCAGCCAGTCCATGGGCCCATGACCATAGTGTGCTGACCTATGCTACAGATCTTATTTTTTATTTACAACAAATATATTGTTTTAATAAATACCGCCAACTTTAAAATATGATGTCTGGGAATTGCTTTGAAATACTGTACGAATGAAAAGTAGACAGTAGGGAGAAAGGTTAAGTAGGACTAGCAAAACACAATTATTGTTAAAATTGGATGATGGATGCATGGAGTTCATTATCCTACTCTCTTATGAGTTTGAAATTAAAAAGCTTTTAAAAACACAAAGTAAATCAATGAACCAGGTCTACAAGAAAATGAATTTCTTCACTTTACTGTAAACCTTCTAAAGCACATTTGATATTCTGAAACATAATTAACAGAATGCAATATAAAACATTCTTAATGTAAATCTACAAAACTAAAATGAAAATGCTTATCATATAAAAATTATACCAGCATAAAACCCTTAACATTTTCCATAATTTGAAACCCAGGTTCACCTCATACAACTCTTAAATTAATATACTAAGTTTATTCTCATCTTATCTAACAAAATATGTTATCAATTTCTGGTTTAAGAATATAATTATTTTCATAGGGGATATGCTATTTATGTTAACATGTAATAGGTATACTATTTTGCAAGTAAATTACTAATTTTTTATTCCTCAGTTTTAAACTCTGGGCAATAAATATTAACGGATTAAAACCCACATAAACAAATGCTGCTTAAGGTCTTCAACAACTAAGAGTGTAAAAGGAACCTCACACCAAAAGGTTTGAGAACCTATGACCTAAACATTCTCAGTGCTGTCTAGTTATGTTTATCGAGCATATGAACAGCCTACGTATCTGAACAATAATCGTCACACAATAGCGTTAACCCTCTATGAAGGCTACCAATATACCCCCACAAGAGGAAGATACTTAAACCTTCCACAGAAACATTCTTTTCAAATTGCCCAGTATGTCACAAATAATGTATCTACAGGAAAAGAAGAGTTCTAATGTGTTGTCCCACTTATGCGAGTAATTGTCTCCTGAACTAAGAATAAACTAAAACGAATATATGGCAGCAGACATTTCTAATAAATGTGCTACCTCCCCTCAAATCAAGATTTGCCATGTCACTCAATGCAAGAAACAAGAAATTAAGCTAAAAAGAGTCTTAAGGAAAGAATGATTGTGCAATTTCTCAAAAAGAACACACGTGTTTTTTAGGTGTTCTATGTTTTTTCTCAACATCCAGCAATACAGTGATTTCAAATATTATCAAAACTAAAAAGTAATTTAAATTAGGCTCATGGAATTATTATGATACTTGAGAAAAACAGAGAACCTCTCTGTAAAAACATTTCAACTATCCAAGAATATAATCAACCTCAAAGTCCTCTAAATCTAAAACTAAAATAGTAATAAACAATCCATAACACAGATTTGAGCAGAGAATCGTAACGAGAGCAAACAGACTTATGTGACTGTTCATTCTTTTATAAAGATGAACCAGTACTTATTTTTCAAATACAGCACTACTGGAGCATTATTAACCTATTTTGCCCCTTCTACATACGGCTATTTAAACTATGAAGAGACTATTCCATTTTTACTTCGTTAAGTACACATTTCAAAGTTAAGTTTTAGAAATTTTGTTATTTCTATTGTCTTTTATCAAATGAATAAACTTGAAATAGTAAGAAGTGTGATGCAGAGACATACTCACATCATACTCTGTAATTCTGCTGCAAAGCTTACCGACTTCCCCGCACTTCTTCCACTACTTGAAGTGGCAGTAGACATTGGGCTGGCTGCAGTATTAGTCATCTAAATAAAAAAGAAATAAGGCTTACAAAATGTATTTAACTATAAACAAATGCATGGAGAGTGGAAGCAATTATAAATTACTTCAAAAGTATAGAAAATTTTAAATTTCTAGTTTTTACATAAATCTGATTTGTTCCTATTAATATTCTTTATTAAATGAAATAGCAAAAAGGAAAAACTGCTTAGTCGAATATGATATCAAAAGTTACCGACTTAAGTGATACACGTTTTAGTACAAATTTTACAATAAATAATGGAAGAAAAAGAGTCATTAAAATAACAGAACTCCATGGTTTCCAAATACGTTCCGGGGATCCCTAAGGTTCACTGGCAATATTTCAGGGAGCTCCCAAGGGGTCTCTAAGCACACCCTCCCAGTTCCATCCAGAACAACAGAACAACTCTGATTTTTCTATTCATGTACTCGGGTTCCAAGTGAGCGTTAATACAAAGAACTGCACAGCTGCAAAACACAAAATTAGAAAACCAATGCATAACCTAACCCCCATTTGAACCAAACCCTAAAATATAAATAATAAAAATAAAGTCAATCAGCACATCAGAAGTAAGTAGTGTGATATTTTATCTTATGGTTAACTAACTCATCAATTTAAAATGTGACTTCTCCCCCAATAAAATCAAGCCGATGCATAATAGGAAAAGTAGATGCCAAACCTGATATATGCTGTTTTATTTAATGCATGTGGCAGTCCTATAAACAAGAATTAGTGAAAATAACATCACAATAAAAGTAGATAAAAGCCTCAACTATTACTCGGTAAGTGCTCAATAAATGTTAGCTATTATTTTGTATGTCCATATAAACGTTGCAATATAATTTCCTTACAATAAAAATAATTTGCAGATTTGAACATATGATAAAAGAAAGTAGTACTGGGGCACCCGGGTGGCTCAGTTGGTTTGGTGTCTGAATCTTGATTTTGGGTTCAGGTCATGATCTCATGGTTCATGGGATCAACGCCCACACCAGGCTCTGTGCCGGCAGCTCCAAGCCTGCTTGGGATTCTGTGCCTCTCTCTCTGCCTCGCCCCCTTGCATGCATGCACGCGCGCATGCAAAATAAATAAACTTTAAAAAAGAAAAGAAGAAGCTTTTCAGAAGTCAACAGGACAGAGGACTAAGATAAACAGCAGGCTAGCTGGTTAGCTAGATCTGAGTGTCACAATATCCTTCTGTGGCAAAGCCAACTATCTGCCAACAGAAGTCATGGTCTAGTAGAGGGCCCTTAGGGCCAGGCCAAATGCAAGAGCAAAGAAAAACAAGGGAAATAGTTTCACTCAAACTGAGCCTGAAAACCAAAATTCTAAAGCACGTAAAAAAGCTGATGCTATTAAAGACCATAAACTTGTGTTAAGCCTGATTTCTTTTCCACAAAGATTTTTAAAGTAAGTCCTTTTTTCTACAAAAATATAGGATAAGAAGCATCACGATTAGAACTCAGGTTTTAAAAAAAGAGCAAAAAACAATTCACATCACCAAATCCAAGATTGGGGGAAAACAGACAGGAACCCAACTACTTCTAGGAACGGTCCTACAGAATCAGAGCAGTGATTTAAAACAAAAAAAAAAAAAAAAACAAGGAACCTGGCTCTCCCAAGAACCTCAGAAAATGTTTCCCTCACCCAAGAGAATACTGGCAAAGATATGCTATCATGGAGAAAACGTTAAACTCAAGGATTGTGTATTAACCCCAGCCTCCAAAAACAGGATTTAAGTTGACTCATGTCAGATTTGAAGACATGTCAGTCTGTGGGATTGTCCTGTGGCCAAATGTCCTGTTGACGTTGCTGGAGCAGCCTGCCCCTTTAGTCACCCCACTTTCACTCTCTCTGAAGAGGAGACATTTCAGAAAGTAAATTCCTATTAAAACAGCTTTCTTCAGTTGTCCCCCTACTGCAAATGTTTCACATCAAGAGTATTTATCGGTAAGAGGTAAAAGGTCCCAATCCTAGTTTATTATAACCACGATCATCCTTCCACAGTCAGTTATTTAATTTTTACATCAAGCAGGTGAATAACATTTTTCTGACATGATGAGCTGATAGCTCATTAGAATCTTTAAAATAATTATTTCCCATACCCAAATTTTGTTTGATTTTAGATAATTAACTTTAGACATAACTTCTTTACACATCAAAGTCAAAGTCCTATCATCCCAATGCTTTATTTCCTTTCTCCTAGACATTAAAAAAAAAAGTCAGTTAAAAGCAGAAGCACTCAAGTCAATTTTCTCTAATAAATACAGTTAACATGGAACTGAAAACCTACTGTAATCTTCTCAATGGGTTAATGTCCTGCAGTCGTTTTAGCTTTCGATTGAAATGCAGCTGTTTGCCATATTTTACAAAATGAATTCAGATGTGCAGATGGAGATCTAGATTATTTCAACATGCCACAGTTTAAATGTGAACCCGAGGACTAAGTTCATCTCTGATTAATACAGATTGAAACCCAATCATTAAGTCAATAGTCGATACCATATCACACCTGTAAAATCTTGTTCCAGAGTAGAAAAACTGACATCTTTTATTTTAAAACAATGGAGCTTGAGGATATACCCTTTTCCTCAGAAAATACCATAATGAAAAAAAAATGTTTTAACTGTAGTCAAGTTATACATTACAAATGTGAATTAAACAAAAAAGTAATGAACATGCTACTGGGTTTCTAATTACAGCTCATATTTTTGTTGCTAAATGACCAAAGAAGAAATACCATGAGACATCTTTGGCTTAAAATACCTCAAAGAGTTGGAAACTTTATCACTAGTTATAGCACACCAAAACAACATAAATATCTGTGTTGTGAAATCCATCAGTCTACCCATTTATTAAAAGTGGAATGTTTTATCATTTCTTCTATTACATCACTGCTGAGGAAAATTAATTCAGCAGACCTATGTACTGATTCTGAGTATGAACAGTTTCAATTCCAACCATGCATAACCTGAACATCCCACATACATAAATTAATAGAAAACTGTTACAGTCAGAACATTCTCATTTTCATAGAACTCCAAAGGCAGGAAGCAATTAAGGTTAAGCTACCACTATTATACACTGCATTTTAGTTTTGTTGTTTAAAAACAAAACAAAACAAAAAAACTCAAGTTACATCATGGCATAAATTTCTCTCGCTGTGAAAAATAATTACCAAAATGATCAATCACTGAAAATGTAAAAAATAAAATAATTTAATTATACACAATTTTAAAACTTTTATACCTAGTATTTGGGATAACACAATGGTAATTCCAATATATTTAAATAAGTGGACTTCAGAAGATATAAAGCTCAAGTGTCCATACAATTACCAGGTAAAACATCTCATGAATAATCCAAAGAATAGATGATTCATGTGTAACTGTCTGGAAATCAACAATTCTCCTGAAACTGCTGATTGTATTTTCATAACTAAAAATCATTTGTATTCACTTACTACATATTAAATGAGTTCAGAACCTAAGATAAGATGCATCAATCATAGCACTTCTCATACTACAGTGTAACTATTTCCTTGTCATCAAACTGCTACCTGCGTAATGATAGGGACACTGATTTTTCTGTAACTTTGGTGCCTAAAGTACTGCCTAACACTGCTGATGCTCAGTAAATGCTGGGTGAATGAACAAACTACTGAACAGTATAACAAATACAAAGATAAAAAAGACATGTCTCTGCCACTGAGTAGCTTAGAGCCTACTGAAGTTCATCGATCAGATATATTCAGTGGAATGATGTTGGAGATAAGGCACAAGATACTATGGGACAAAAGTAGGAACTAAGACCTGTCAATTATTATGGGGAAACTGTCCTGAGATTTAACACTTGTAAAAATCTGAAAATAAAGCATATTTAGCCACACTAAAAAAAAAAAAAAAAAAAAAAGTGAACAGCACATCTAAACTACCCATATGCCAGTGGATTACTGTAAGTGCAGAAGTGAAAAGTACTCTGAAAACCATGAAGCACCATAAAGAGCAATGTATGATAGTAAATACTCTTCCTTCCCATTCATTCAACGAGCAATAATTTTTCTTAAAAACTACATTCAACGAGCAATAATTTTTCTTAAAAACTATTAGAACAGGAGTAAGTACTTCCTAACCAAAATCAGTTTGATTCTAATTGGCATACATAAGAAGATACAAATACTCATAAGCAACACCCAATGATCAAAATGACAAGTTACCAGCTCTAAGCAGAGAATCGCCATCTTAATATAATTACCAAAGACTTCATAGTCATAGACAGAAAAACTCTCCTCTGTAATATACTATTCCCCAGTACATTTTCCCCCACCAAACCCGCTTCCCTGTCCAACATCCTGATTCTGTACGAACAACGCAACTCTTTAGTTGCCTAAGTTCAAAAACTCCAAGGCATTTTTGATTCACCAGCTCCTCTCCTGCCTACCTCCATGCAATCTGGTCCTGGCATATTTTCTCTTAATAAAGCAATTCTAATTCAATCCTTTCCTTTTCAATCTCGCTTTAATAAATACCTTTACTAGAGTATCTTTTAAACCCATCTCCCACCTTTCTAATTAATTCTGCATACAGCTCCAGAGTACTCATTCTAAATATTGGTTACTCCTTGAAGCGCCTAGGTGGCTTAGTCGGTTAAGCATCCAACCCTTGGTTTCCACTCAGGTCATGATCTCACAGTTCATGGATTCAAGCCCCGCATTGGGCTCTGCCCTGATAGCACGGAGCCTGTTGAGGATTCTCCATCTCTGCCCCTCCTGCTCTCAAAAAATAAATAAATAAACATAATAAACAAGTAGTGGTTACTCCTCTACTCAAAGCATCCAATAGCTCTCCTTCCCCTGGAGGATAAAATTTGTCCAATATCAGTCCCACAGGACCTCTGCAGCCTCCTTTCCCTACAGCAGTCAAAGCAAATGTCCAGCATCTCCCAAACCATCCCAGGTTCAGAATCGTTAGCCTACAGTTCTTCCTACTTACAGTACCTCTTGTTTCCTCTCCACCTCTCCAAATCCCAGCTGCCTAGAAAAGCCCAACTGAAGCTCAAGGTCTCCAAGACTTCCCAGACTCAACGATCTTCAGGAAGTCTCCTTTCCCTGACATTTAATGTTTTCATTCGCTAATTCTTTTGTTTAACCTTAAATACTTCCGTGCACATTAGTTTATTAATAAACTTCCCCAGCTATTGGCAGATGACTGCCCCTCCTCCTTCATAGAGAAATGAAAAGCTCTTACTTACTTCCTCCTCTCTCCTCAACCAAAGCCCCTGTATCTTCTCCTGATTCCCTCCTCTTACAATCTAGGCACTTTCTTCTTTAAAGCTGATGCACGACCTGTGCTTTGGTGTATCCATTCATACCTATTTACTGGACACTGACTGCCAGCCAAACACCGTTGTTAAGAGCTAGGGATAGGATAGTGCCTAAGCTAGACAAAAGAAATGTCTTATAATGCAGGAGACAAGCATATAAATATAATGTCAAGTCATGACAAAGGCTATGAAAACAAATTAAACAAGCTGTTTTCAACCAGGAGGTGACATTTAATATAAGATCTGAACAAAGCCCGGGATGGAGTTCTGGAGAACTTCCAGGCAAAAAGAACAGCAAAGTACCAAGATCTTGAAGCCAGTGTGGCTCAAGGGAAGGGAACAGAGGGGATATGCAGTAGAAAATAAGGCCTGACAGTTAGCAAGTGGCCAGGTGATATAAAGCCCTCTAGGCCATGGAGGTTAAATTTTAGTTGAATATAATGTGAAGCTAATACAGAACTGTGAAAAGGGAAGTGACTTGAAATGTTTTAGGTTTTAAAAAGATAACTGCCATGACGTTATACTGCAAAGAAGCAAAGGTACAAGTGAGAAGACCAGTCAGAAAGTTATTGAAGTTGTATAGGCAAAAGAGGACGGTGGCCTGAATTAGTGGTACAAGGAGATGGTGAGAAGTGGTCAGCCTTCTGGAATATATTTTGAAGACAGAGCTTATTGCCGATGGATTAGACATGGAGTATGAAAGAACAGTCAAGGAGGACTCTGAAGTTTACTCCGAAGCTTGGGGCCTGAGCAACTGGTTGGATGGTGTGCCATTTACTGAGATCAGGAAAACTGAAAAAGGAAAAACAAAGAAACCAGGAGTTCAGTTTATGCCATAGTAAGTCTGAGACAACTATCAGACATTCAAGGGGAGATGAAATCCTGCAGAAGTTGTGTGACAGATGTTGTAAGACAGAAAACTGATATAATTCATGGTCACGGGGTTCTGCTAAGGGTAATTACTCAATACTGTAGGTTCTGATAATAAGGACCAATCATCTCTCAAGTTCAACTTCTCCACCTGTGAAGAATAATTTCTGCCGGTCTCAGAGGAGTGTTGTAAAGAAGACAGTGGCTACCACATAACGGGTATTCAAAAAATCTATTTGAATTGAAAAGAATATCAAAACATCTGTGAACCACGAAAATTCCTGATAGGCAGATATAAACTGTCCATTTACATATCCTAGTTGGCTACATGAGCAGTTACTTTTTTTTAGGAGCACAGTCAGACTGCTCAGAGACCTGTGAAGCTGTATTATTATGTTTTTCTTCTTTAGTTTCGTATTAATGCAGGTTTCTATTTCAAGTGCTTTCACATCCAGTACTCTCTTAGGGAAATACTGAGTTTCAAAAAAAAAAAAAAATCTTTATTCTTTGGAAATACGGTTCTTAAAGTGCACTGCCAATGTGCCCGTCAGATCATCCTAAAATACCTAACATTCAACCCCTGACAAAATGGCAAGCTTACTTTTCCCATATTAAAACACTGTTGTTTTTACATAAAGTATCATATACTTGAGTGACTTAATAGTTAACTTTTCAGACAAGGGCAAAAATTTTTAGTCAACTATATTGTCAATAGTAAGTGTAATTGACAAGAATGTCAAGAAAG
The DNA here is from genome assembly GCF_027475565.1 of Acinonyx jubatus. Lineage (NCBI taxonomy): Eukaryota > Metazoa > Chordata > Mammalia > Carnivora > Felidae > Acinonyx > Acinonyx jubatus. The sequence goes on along the minus strand of NC_069385.1, from coordinate 107,043,823 downwards.
GTCTCTCTTAAACATCAGGATGCTCTCCCACTCTAGATTCACGTTCTAGAAATATTTAACCTTATGAGGAGTCTATTTTAAATATAAACAAGTCAATAAACTATCTGATGTGGTTAAAAACACAGTTTTTAAAAGAAAAGGGAATTAGAGATTTACTGTAGGCATGTAAAAAAAATTGATGAATTTGTATACGCATTTCAGAGTTTATAAAGGGTCTTTCACCTGTACTACCTAACATTTTTTCACAATTACCCTCCAAGGCAAGTATCATCCCCACTACCAATGAGGAAGCAAAGAGTAAAAACTGGGGAAACGTCACAAATCTAACAAAAATCAGGCTTTGATCCAGAGTAGCTGACGCACAACCAGAAATATTCCATCCATGCCCATACATTTTTTAACAAAAATTCATTAACCTTCTCCAATTCTAGTGCCTTAGGTTTTTTTCATTTGTAAACGATGCCCATCTCCTTTAACACGCTAAACTAATGTGAAATTACTGAAAAGTTGTACACATAGTAAGTAGTCAGGGGACTTGTCATTAAGTTGTCTTAGAGACTTGCTAACTTTAAAAGTTCAAGAATTCTGTGCTTAAAAGTCAATCTTAGGCAGGTGGATAAACAATTAGACAAAACTACAACTACACCAGTTGGCGGGAGGGGGACCAAAGACATCTGAGGTTCAGAACTACAGTTTGAAAAAAACTAATTTCATCCAAATCCCTCATTTTTCAGGTGAGGAAACTGAAGTCCAGAGGGGTTTCTTGAACTGCCCAAGGACACATCACTATTTAGTGATACAGCTGGGACTAAAACTGAGTTCCCCTGACTCCCGTCCAGAGTTCTTTCTACTATCCCACAAGGAACATACAAATAAAAGTTGATCCTAATTAACTCACAAGACCTCCACAATGTGTTTGTCATAGTGAACTTTGTTGTGAAATATCTACCTATGCCGACTCACAGTTTCGCAGTAAACGGCTAAACTGTGTCATTTATATTCATATAATATTTTGCATTTATAAAGTGCACTCACATAAATTATCCCAATGTATGCCCTACGAATTCAATGAACACACTATTTTTTTTTTCAGCAACTACTACATACCATATGCCAGGCAGCATGCCATCTTCGTACTCATTACCTTATTCAGCCTTCAATATCCATTCACTATCAGCCAGATACTATCAGAGGCAGTAATACAATGCAAAAAAAAACCAACAGACCCATTCCAGCAAGTGAGCACCTCATCAGTATCACCTAGTAAGGGGGAATGACATGTCTGGATAAATAAATGAGATACAGCATTTAGCACAGGAGATGGAACACATCAAATGCCCATGAAAATGGTGGACCTCCCTTAGCAGTAGTATGCAGTTGTTTAGCGTAGAAAATATATTCCAACCAGATCAGTAAAGCGCCATTACCAAGAGTTATAGTATTGTTAAAGAGAGCAACCTCGGGTAGAGCCTATTATACTCTATGCTGTTTTACAAATAAAATTTACAACAACTTTTGCAGATTTAAGATTAGTCTTTACTAGAGGTAGTAGGTGGAAAAGCTGAGACAAAACCAATTAAAATAAAATGTCTTTGTAAAGACAATCTATGTAATTCTCCTCTATGGTATTCAACAATCCTGTGGAAAGGCTGGAATGAGGTGAAATGCAAATTCCATTTTACAGATGAGGAAATTGAGGCTCAGAGAAGTTAAACACCTTCACTGGAGTCACAAAGAAAGAATATGGTAGAAAAGGGCGAAACCTAGGTTTGCAGAATTAGTCTCAAGTACTCTTTGCACCTATCCACAATGCATCCCAGAACATCAACATCTCTTCCAGATATGTTATTCAATAAACTTAAGGCTAAAACAGCTAATATTTATTGGGCACTGACTTATATGCTTTGCTGTACCCAACACTGCACCCAACACATCACATGGATTATCTCATTTAATCCTCAGCAGAGTGAGAACTCAAACCAAGTGTGTTTGACTCTCAATAAAATATTTTACCTACCACAGTATAAGTTAAATTAACACAATAAGGCATTTGGCTACATTATTTTTCTTTATTATAGAACAATAAGCAAAATCCTTCCTGGACATCCTAAATAATAACAGACAGATTTCTGGCTGACTTCACTATTCAACTTAACCATAAAATAAAATGGGTATTATTTTCAACAAGATTACTCAATCTTCTGATTTGACTGACTTAGCCTAAATTTCTTTACAGCTTTCTACACCAAAAGATCATTTATGTAGGGAAAAGCAAAAACACGAAAACATCACTTATGTAGAGAAAAGCAAAAATCAAACTGTCCAAGATTTCCATCCAGTATAGGGAGAAAAGCAAAAATGTTTAAATGAACAGGTCACTTGCTGGCCTTATTCCAGATATCTCATCTATTATTTAAGCACACAACCAATAATTCTCTCAATACTTTAGTACATTTGTGAGACTGCAATATAATTAATCCCCCTAAAAATTACATATTACAAACTTCAACAAGTAATAAGACTAAAAGTAGGGTGGCCGTATTATTATGTGATACCAACTGGGACATTTTTTATATGAAAGGGGCTCTATTAGGATAAAGAGGCTCTAAACAATGACTGTCCCAGAAAAGTTGGAGTTTACAATCACCCTATATAAGAGCAACCCATTTTGATTTGTATGTTATGGGCTATTCAAATGCATATTTCATGAGCTTTAAGTTTTTGGCCTACATCTAACGATTATCTTCAGCCTTGAGATCAAGGGCACTAGGCCAGAGTTAAGGGTGCTACCTAAAATAAAGTTTTTTTTTTTAAGTTTTATTCTCACACTAAAATAATGTGCTTAAAAAAGAAAAAAAATCTACATATCTCAAAGAAAGGAATCTCATCAATATCACCGAATTCCAGACTTATCTCTTCAAAAGTTTTGAATATTGATAACCACAAAACTATTTCTAAAATGGCCCAATGCTCAAAGGTTATTAGTATAAATTATCAACTTGCTTTATTATACAAAAAGTTACGAAACAAAACAACAAAACAAAAAAAAAAGCACTATCTTTCAAATGGAAAACAACTTTAGGAATAAAAAAGTAGAAACGTTTTCACTGAAACTTAACCGAAGTGATAAAAGATAGTGGAACCCCATGGTCACAATACAGTACAATAATGATTAAAGGAAGTGCCAGCTAGTATTGTTATGGCTTTCCAGATGAATCTGGCATTGGCTGTACAACCCAAGGAGTCAAAAGAACAATTTGCTTTAATTTGTCAAGCTGTAAATAAGTACTAACAGACCCAGGCTTTGAACTATAGTATTTGAGCAAAAGGCATTATTTGAATATAATTATGATTCCCTAAGGCAATAAATGTTCCAAGAATTGGCTTCGACTTAAAATTCAATCAAATCAAGAAGTGAAACGCGTCTCAAAGTCTAGATTCTAGGCTTAAGCTGCCCAAAAGGCAGTGAACTAGCCACTTTTGGTTATTTATATTTAAATTAATTAAAATATAATTTAAGTTCTTCAGTGCACAAGCCACATTTCAAGTGCTCAAGAGCCACTTGATGCTAGTGGATACCACATTAGTACAGCACAGATTACGGAATATTTCCATCATGGCAGAAAGTTCTACAATATTGGACAGTGCTTCTATGGACCTAGGCTGCTCTAGATCTTTGCTTGAATACTCCCAGAGATTAAGAAACTTGCAATAATGAATTAAGTGCAATGAGGTGCATTCTCTTTTTGCAAAGTACCATCAAAAAAAATTGATCCTCATGTTCAGTCAAATCCAGTCTCTTTGAAACGTCCACCAGAAATTCCAAGAGGTCCATCCTCAATTTGGTCGTCAAGTAAATCTGTGCACAGCTAACGCACTTCCGTTTTCAAAATTCTGACTCCTAACATATACTAAGACCCTGTCTTTTCCTCCTCTATTGATACATACTAATTTCTTTCAAAGTAAACAGTTTAAAGTTTGTATTAACCTCATGGAGTTATGCTAATTCACCCCCGTGCACATTAACAACACGTTAGTAACACATGTTAGTATCCTCTCTGTCAGATACTTCATTCCACTCTTCCTATGAATCTACTCTTACCAGACCTTCAAGTGTCTTGACTTTTAATTTAGAAAACAGGGTCACAGTCATTTTGAATTTCTTAAAACATGAAAACTAAAATTAATTACCGTTAACATGTAATTTGATCAGTGCCTAATCAGTGTATTACCTCACATAATCGGGGCAATTCTGGGCTAGGCTACTACCACCCCCATTTACAGACCGGAACACCCGGCAAACGCAGGCTCGATAATTTCCGCAGGGGTCACAGATGTGGGCTCAGCCCACAGAAAACAGAGTCGATCTTTCCCTTTTCCTGGATGCTAGGCTTCTACTAACGCTACTTAACTCTTCTTCCGCCCCGGGCATAAAGCACTTTCCTTCTCTAAGGGTTCCTCCCCGCAAAACACTACCCAGATGAGGCGCGGAAGGTGCTCCTTAACACGCCCCAGCCACGCCAGCTCCAGCTCGCCTGCCCAGCTCCCCTCGCCCCACGCCCACCCGCCGACGGGGAGGAGTCAAGAGCCAGCTCCACGCTCGGCGGGAGAACCGGGTGCTGAGCCCGGCCGGCGCCTCGCGCTACCGTCCTCCCTTCAGCCCTAGAGTACAAACGCCAATTCCTCCCCCGCGGCCGCCCCGGGGCAGGGGTCAGGACGGGGCCGGGCCCACGGACGCGGGGCTCGCCGCGCGCCGTCCATCCCGGTTCGCAGATCCCTCCCCGCCCGCCCCGCACCGCCCCCCGCACCCCCTACAACCTCCGCTTTAAGAACACTTGTAGGCACGGCTGCGCGTCCCGCGTGGAGAATGTGGGGAGAGATGGTGCGGTTTCGGCGGCGGCGGCGGCCCGGGGCACGCTTGGAAAGGGGCGGGGTGGAGGGCTGAGAGTGTAGAAAGGGAGAAGGTGGCTCGGCTGGGGCAGGGGTGGGGGGGCACAAGATGGCGTGAGCCCGACTATCCGTGGGGCGGGGGCTGCGGAGACGGAGGAGGGAGCGCTGCAGACGCCCCTACCACTAGCTGCGCGGGCTCTGGCGCATGCGCGCTCCACCAGGTGGCCGTGGTCTCCTTTTCCGAGCAAGCAACTTCCGCCACGCTCGCCGGGGGCGGGGCGTAGTGGAGTGTACCGCAGCCACTTTCCCCGCTGCGGGCCACCGTGGTCCGAGCGGCGGACCTCAAAGCGGTTCCTGCTGGGAGGGGAGTGGAGTCGTGCTGAGACCCGAAAGGTGTTCAAGGGCCAGGCCGTTCTTTAAGAGTCGAACCGAGAGGGCTAGGATTTTCGAGGGCTTGGGTGACCGATACTGGAAGTTTGTTTTCAACTTTAGAGCAGAGATTGGCCCGTGTAAGGTTCTGTCCAGGAATTGGGGTGAACCGGGATCTTAACCGGATTGTGCTTTTAAAATGGGGAGGAGAAGCGGAGAGATCAAAAAGGCCTGCTCCCCCAAGGGGCCGCAGTGCCGGGGTGTGGATATGGAACCCTTTCTGGACAGTGGGACACCAGCTCTTCCGCAGGCTCATGCACACCACAGTCTTAGGAGAGGCGGTGGGAGATGATGATCCGCAATGAATACCCCTCACTCCCACCGCCAGACTCATTGTAACAAGTTCAGGCATTTAACGACCACGTTTTTATAATTGAAATCTTTTTCCATTTCAAGGATGGGGGGGGGAGGAGGATGATCCTATTTTTTCTTTAGGATTTTGGCCTGTTCCTCATTTTTAAATCTTGCACCCCCACTATTAAACTGCACGTCGTGCTCTCAATTTCCGTGATATACCTATAGTTCTATAATACAATCGTCAGTTACTTCAATTGCTTTCACTGTGTATGAAGTCTTGTTATTTATGTTTTTAACATTCTTTTCAGTTGTTAAGGGAAGAAAACAATTACCCATGCTTACGTCCACTCCTATGACGTCGAATATAAAGTATTTCATAGAGATTCAACTATCAACCTTCAGTCGGGTCTTTTAAAGCGTTTACTGCTTGTTATTTTCCTATGGATATTTGTGTTCTGAAATAAGCTTTGCTTTCTACTTGCTTACATTCTTTACAAGAGCAACTTCTTTGACTGTTTCCTCTGGATCATACTTGACTCTTGTGTGTTTAGTTCTCTTTAATCTCCCCAATACTTCACTATTTGCCAAATACTTAAAGTTCTAAAATAATACATTTAGAATATAAAGACTCACCATAATGTGTAAATCAGGGCTCAATGCAATATTGGGCAACGTGTAGAACATAAGGAAGAGAAAGTAACAATTTCATAATTTCTTACAAAGGAAAACCGATATACACAGTAGTTGAAAAGCCCTTTCAGGTACATTACCAAGAAAATAATTAGGAGAAAGTTAAGAGAAAAATTGATATTACATCTAAGGAAATATAACCCAAAGCAGATCGTTTCAATTAAAATTACATTCAGTAAATGTTGCCATAATACTTGCATGGGCGTTTTACCTGCATCACGTGGAGGCCAGATTTGACCTAGCTTTTCAGAATAGAACACAGATCTTACTCTCAGGCTACTGGTGTCTAATCTACATATAATCACGCACAACAGGAGTTACTGAAAGTGAGCCATGGAGAACGGAAACTGAATTAAACCAGGCACTAGTAAAGGGAACTCAAAAATTCACTCTTAGGAAATTGTGAATTGTGCTGTTGGCAGAGATCTTAGCTTTGAAGTCACATGAGTTATCCTAGTGTTCCTACCTCCTGGAATCTATTAAAATTCATTTTTAAAATTTGATTTAGCCATAATTTTGTTTGTCCTTTGAGAACGCAGCTGTACACAAAGGGTCAAAGTATCTTCCATTAGATGAATATAGAGTCTCCTAAACAATCAACACTACTAGGGTATCTTAATTATAACAAAGCTAAAACAATGAAGCTGTTGCTGAAATTAAGACATTCGTAACCACCACCTCTCAGAAAAATACATGATTTCCAAAGCATGTGGAGAAAGCACCGGGAGACCAACTGAATGCATCACACCACAATAATGTCTCTGTCCCTTAAACAGAGCCGTTCAAGGAAAATGAAGCGTTGTGACCATAGACGTTCACATTCCTCTGGCATAATACCCTCATATAGAGTCACTAGTGCAAAAAGAAAGTGTAGATAAAAAAATGCCTCTTGGCATCCTAAAACTGATTGCGTTAAGCAATAAAACAAGCCCCAATTCTCCAAATACCAGAAGCTATTTGGAAACATCTCTGTGATGACCTGGTATCTTCTCATGTGGTTGTGATCAGGCTAGTTCACATCAGGTGACCTGCAAAATTCTTACTCTTTTGTGATCCATGATTTTATTTATTAGGATGCTTGTAGAACCTCTTCTTATCTACAAATTATTTTATTCTTTGCTGTCTCTGCCTTAGATTTCTAATCTAAGAGACAGCGTGAGTTGGGGAGGGGCAGAGAGAAAAGGAGAGAGAGAGAATCCCAAGCAGGCTCCACGCTGTAGCTCAGAGCCCGACACGGGGATTGAACTCACGAAACTGTGAGATCGTGACCTGAGCCAAAACCAAGAGTCGGTCACTTAACCAACTGAGCCACCCAGGCACCCCAGATTTCTAATGCTTATATAGTCACCATGGAAAGCAACTGGTTAGAGCTGCATATTGTTTAGAACTGCATATTACAATTGTTGCTGTATTCAATTAACGTTTTAAGAACTATTTTTTCAATTGCAGCTTGCTTTACTTTCAGAACAAGTTGTTCCAACCAGCTCTGTGGTACTTGGGCACGTCACTTAACATTGTTGGACCTCTGTTTCCATGTCTGTAAAATAAGGTGATCAAACCAAATGAACTAAAACCTTGCAGACCTAAAATTCTATGCTCCTTCAAAACAGGAATGACCAAAGGATGGATATTAAAGTGGTACAAGATAATTTCAGCATTCAATCAATATATTTGTGCTACAAAAAATACAGACTATTCAAGGCTCTTGCTGTAGGACTGATATTATGCACTGCAAAAGAAAGACCAACATGAAAAATATACATTAATCGAATCTGTTGAAATACAGGAGGGGTGGTGCATCGCATAATTCTTTGGGGTGTAATTAAATTGGCTTCCCATGCCTTCCAATTACATTCATAGATTTCAAATTAGGAAGAGCAATACAGTGATGAGAGAAGGAATGTTAAGAATTACAGTACTGAGCAGCTTGTAGAACTATAATCATGATACATCCTCTTAGGAACCTCTCAGTGCAGATTTAACACTCCAGGATCTTTTAAAATTAGTCTTTGGCTAATGATCACGTTTTGAGACTAGAATGGAAAAAGGAATCCTATAATATCAGGGTTTCACAGAGCCCCTGAGCTCCCTAGACACATGGAAACTGAGTTGCTTTCATTCCCGTTGAATTCAATATGTAATCCTCTTGTTCTAGAAGCAAACAACTTCTACATTTCTCCCCTTGAAGATAAGGTCTGTTCACTGAGTGTAAGTAATGGGTGCTAATTAGTTCATTCATTCAACAAATTATTATTGTAGGCCTACCACGTGCCTGACATTATTCTAGGAGCTGTAGACGCAGCAGTGAACAAAACAGACAAAAATTTATGCCATCATCAAACGTAGGAGGAGTAGTTGGACAATAAACTAAATAAACGCCTAAATGATATAATATGTTAGAAAGCCATGAGTGTCCCTGAACAGGGGGAAATTTTTTATACAACAGGGAAGGGATAAGGAATGAGACAAAGCACAGGAGGAATGAGACAAAGAACAGGAGGAATGAGAGAATTGTCAATTTTTAAATTGGGCAAGCAGGGTAGGCCTCACTGAGAAAGTGCTATTTGAACAATGACTTGATGAAGGTGAAGGAGATCGCTACAGACATCTAAAGAAAGAGCACTCCAGGGAGAACAACCCAAGTGGGAACAAGCCTGGTAAGTTGCAGGAATGGGTAACGACCCATTGTTAGCTGAAAAACAATGACCCATTAAAAAAAAAAAAAAGGGAGGTCACAGAGGCGCCATGAAGCCAGATGGTAGAAGGCCTGTGTGCCTGGACAGGGAGGCTGTTAGCAGAGGATTGACATGATGTGGTTTAGGCTTTAAAGTAATTACTCTGAGGGCACATGGGTGGCTCAGTAGGTGAGCTTCCGAAGCTTGGTTTCAGCTCAGGTCATGATCTCATGGTTCGCAAGTTCAAACCCCACATCGGACTCTACGCTGGCAGTGTGGAGCCTGCTTAGGATTCTCTCTCTCTCTCTCTCTCTCTCTCTCTCTCCCCTCTCCCTTTCTCTCCCTCTCTCCCTCTCTCAAAATAAGTAAATTTTAAAACAATAATAATAATAATTACTTTGACTTCTGGGTTAAAAATAGTCTGTAGAGTACAGGTCTTATTGTAGTAACCCAGGTAAGAGGTGATGGTAGCTTGCACTAGGGTTACTACGGTAGACTCCATAAGACGGGGTTAAATTCTGGATATTTTTTCAAAATCAATATGATTTACTGACAGATTCGATTTGGGGTTCTAGGGAAAGAGAAATAAAGGATGACTGAAGTGTCCTGGGAAACTGGAAAAATGAATTTGCCAGTAACTGTGATGGGCAAGAGTGGGGATGGAGATGTTGGGTAGGGATAAGAGATCAAGAATGCAATTTTAGGCATAAGTAATGAAGTACAATGTTTGCATTATCAGTTGTTTTGCCTTCATAACTAACTTCTTATGGAAATATAGGAAAGTTTGCATTTGTTACCTTCTTTAATAATTATTTAGTTAATTTCCAATCCTGCTCACAGAATAGAGGTCCATCTAGTCCTGTATAATAACGCTCGTCAAAGAATATCTTTTGTTTTAAGAAGATGTGAAGAAATCTCAACATCCCCTTGTTAAAACAACAACAAACCTTTCTTTTGTTGTTGTTCTATCAATGCCTGACATCAAGGTGGAGAATTCAGTTGACACAAATACACAGAACATCCGTTTCCTCAAAGTATTTTCGTTGCAATATTTAGATGTAAAACTGGATCTATTTCAGTGAATTATTTGAATAACTGCCTCCATTTTGTATTACACATATACATTTCTTTTTCTATCATGCGTGGCAACAGGGCCGAAAGTTAATCAGTGCCATGAGTGAAATATACCACAGTATGGCTAATGCAACCTGCTGTCCCTAGTTCACACTCTGAAGCCCGATGCAGTAAACCTATTCTGACTAAGGAATGCTCAGATCAATTGTTAGTGATTGGGGAACTATACCAGCAGATTTGATTAAGTTGTTTTAGTTTTAGTTTTAGTTTTTTATAGATACAGCATAAGCTGTATTTTCTCTTTCTAGAATGTATTTTTTAAAGGTTTTTTAAAGTTTATTTTATTTATTTATTTTGAGAGAGAGAGAGGGACAGGCAGAGAGACAGGGAGAGAGAAAATCCCAAGCAGGGCTCAAACTCACATACTGTGAGATCATGACCTGAGCCAAAATTAGGAGTTGGATGCTTAACTGACTGAGCCACCCAGGCGTCCCTCTTTCTAGAATATACTTACAACAGCTTCGTTCACTCAGTCGGGTACAGCACAAAAAAATATGGGCTTTGTTGTTGCTTATAAGCCATGATGCCCTGGACAAATTATTCAATTTCTCAGAAAATAAGCATCTTTCACTGTAAAATAGGAATAAGGACATCTATGTGGTAGGGTTGTTATCAGGATTTAAATGAAAAGTTCCTGACATAATGAAAATGTTCGGTAATTTATAGTTATTATTGTTTTCCAGTTTTTAATGAGCTGTCGAGTAATTTTCATGATGTTTGTATTTGTGATGTGCTAGACATGGGAATAAACTAAACACGAGATCCTATCTCAAGTATTAATGTTTTATTTGTCATGAATCAATAAATATATGTCAGTATGACAATTATTCTCTTAATAAATATTTTTTAAGGACCCTTAAGTATACCAGTCATTGTTAGGTCTTGGGGATATAATGAGAAGTAACACAGAATTTCTGACCTCAAAATGACTTCTTACTGATAAATTTGGAAGGGACAAAGTTATGTAAATAAAAGCAAACTCACCGTGGTAATATGTGGTACCAATATTAGCTGACATCTCCCCCACTTTTAACCTATTGGTTAAAACTGGCTTGAGTGATGATTCTACCTCATTTGCAAGCCCAGTAATCAACTCCGAGTCTCTTTGTATTTCTGGGAAGCTAGCATTCCCAAGGTCCCATCTGAACTCCCACTTGTGCTTATTAGATAAATTTTGTGGATAAGTTTCCAACTGTCCTTATTTCACAAACATCCACTCAGATGTAGAACTTAACCTTCTTCCTAAATTTTACCTAAAAGCATTGTTTTATTTAAGATTTTATTTTTACGTAATCTCTACACCCAACCTGGGGCTCGAACTCACAACCCCGAGATCAAGACTCACATGCTCCTCCGACTGAGCCAGCCAGGCGCCCCTCACCCAAAAGCATTTTCACAAAGCTCTGTGTGGGGACAGGAGATAGAAGATGACAGGAAGGAGAATATTAATTTATATTAATATTAATAGAATTTATAAGACTTAGTTACTGGTAAGATATGAGGATGGAAATAAGGCAAAGAGAAAGAATTCGAGGACAATTATAAGGTTTCTCAACTTGCTGAGTGGCAGGTTGAACATTTTGAGTTTAAGGTGACCATATAAAATTTCAGATGGCTACCACCAAGAGCCAACTAGACTATTCAGACGCAAGGGTAGAGATAGAAGCTAAAGTCTGCAGCTCAAGAAAGTAAATAGCCATTTAGGTTTGGGAACCAGCAGCACACAGCATACAGCATTCCATATACATCGATTAGATGTAATTAATTTAAACTAAATTTAATTTAATTTAATTTAATTTTAAGTGTAAAAAAATTTAGCCCTGTTCCTAGATTTGACCTAAGAACATTCTCAGAAGAATCTGTGTGAACAGAACTGAAGCCGAGGAACGCAATGAAATGCCCGAGAGAGCATGCATAGAACAAAATGAGTCAAAGATTGGATTCTAGACACCCACATTCAATGGAAAAGGGAGAGTAAGAATCTACAAAGAAAACTGAGGAGGCAATAGTGTCACAGAAACCAAGAGAGCGAAGAGCTTCAAAGAGAGATGAATGGCACTAAAATGAGAATCGGTGGGTGCCTGGGTGGCTCAGTCGGTTAAGCCTGCAACTTCGGCTCAGGTCATGATCTTGTGGTTTGTGGGTTTGAGCCCTGCATCGGGCTCTGTGCTGACAGCTCAGGGCCTGGATATTGCTTCGGATTCTGTGTCCCCCCCCCCCCCCCCCCGCTCTCTGCCCCTCTCCTGCTCACACTCTGTCTGACTTTCTCAAAAATAAATAAAAACATTTTTAAAAAATTTTAAGGAGATTTGGTGTCAACAGTGCATAGCCAGCTCAAAGTGACCTTGGGTACAGAAGCATCAATACAGTGGTAGGATTAGAAACCTGGTTGTAATGACTTGAGGAGAATAAATCAGGAAGTTGAGAAATCAAGTGTGTTACTCTTCCCAAGAGCATGTCCTGTGTAGAAGAAAGAGCTTGGCTAGAGAAATATTTAGGGTCACAGGACACATTTTCAAGATCAAGGGCTTGAACTTGTTTACAAGCTTTGGAGAAGAAACTCATAAAGAGGAAACGTTTGAACACTCGAGATAGAAGAGGGCTGATTACAAAATCTCTAGGAAGCAAAGATGGAATTAGATAGATCCTGGAAGAGACTGGAAGCTTTTTGATCAACAGTCCAGGAAATGGACCTTAAAATGGAAGAGGGATAGACTGGAAGAAAGGAGTAAGAACCTGAAGCGGTTCACACCCAGTGACCCAAATTTACCCTATAATGTAGGAAAGTGGGGATGCTGAAGAAGCGGGGATCATACTGTAAAATAGGTGTGAGGTGATAAAGTTTTATTGAGCCACTGTGGGGAATAGGAGAGAAATAACCAAGGGCTTGTTAAGTTGAAGGCAGCCCAAGGTATAGAGAGCAGTGGTCCTCAAAGCGTGGTTGCAGCATTTACATCTTGTTAGAAATGCAAATGTGGACCCCACTCCGTACCCACCCACAGAATTGGAAACTGGAGGTGGAGTTCCACATCAATCTGTTTTAACAAGCTCTCCAGGTAATCCCCTCCAGGTGGTTTTGAGTTTCCCTTTAACAACTTTTTTTTTTTTTTTAACATTTATTCATCTTTGAGAGAGAGAGACAGAGCACTAGCAGGGGAGGAGCAGAGAAAGAGGGAGATACAGAATCTGAAGCCAACTTCAGGCTCTGAGCTGTCAGCACAGGGCCAGACGTGGGGCTTAAACCCAAGAACCATGAGATCATGACCTGAGCTGAAGTCAGACGCTTAACCAACTGAGCCACCCAAGCGCCCCTAAACAATTTCTATAGAACTTGCGGCTTCCCCCAATAAGTAAACAAATGATATTATGCTGTTCGGCCACATTCTAGTAATTTTTTTTAGCCATTTTCCATATTACAGTAAAATATATTTATTCAGAACAATATCCTTACGAGTTTAAAAAATTCTGGAATTTTCCATCGTGGAAATGGGTATCACACAAGATTTACAAATTTGAGCAAAGAGAATCCTTTCTTCCAGATTTTACAGAGCAAATACTGTAGAACATTTTTGCCTCTCTACTCAATTTCCACATTTATAATAGAGAAATAATAAAATTGCAGTGCACTGCATCATAAGTACTAACCCACTATATAGTAGCAGTTCTCAAATTATGCTCCTGCACTAATACCCCTTTTTTTCTTAAGTTTCTTTATTTTGAGAGAGAGAGAGAGCGCGAGCAGGAGAGGCAGAAAAAGAATGAATCCCAATAGCACAGAGCCTGACGTGGGGCTCGAACTCAGGAACTGTGAGATCGTGACCTCAGTAGTCGGACACTTAACCAACTGAGCCACCCAGGCGCCCCTATTATCCCATTCTAACTAAATAAGGTAGTCATTCCTCAATTCACGTGGAGAAAGTTTATGACCTGAATTTCCTTAATTTTAAGTTAATCTCCCATAAGTTTTTCTTACACCTTTGGCCCTTGGAACTGCTTATTTTGCAACAAGTGCTAAAGGATTACAAAATAAGTGAACAAATAGTAAGTCAATATTAATAAAACTTGAAGGTAGCCAGTCATGGCTACCTAGTCATGTCATGGCTACTTAGATCAATAGTTTCTCTACAACTGGGCACATGTTCATGAGTGTGATTTTTTTTTAATTTTAATTTTAATGTTTATTTTTGAGAGACAGAGTACAAACGGGGGAGGGCAGAGATAAAGGGAGACACAGAATGCAAAGCAGGCTCCAGGCTCTGAGCTGTCAGGACAGAGCCCGATGCAGGGCTCAAACCCACAAACCGTGAGATCATGACCTAAGCCAAAGTCAGCCACTTAACCGAATGAGCCACCCAGACGCCCCAATGACCGTGATTTTTATGTTACACACCAATAATACAGATATTCTCTACTATCATTGTTCCCACAATGTTGCCTTTGCTCAAATAATTTGGAACTACTTGCAGAATCTGAAGGGTATTCTTTTGAATACCCTAAACAATAGAAAGGCTGACAGTCATGGTCTAGAACTATCGTAAAGACTTATTTTACAGCCAAATATGTGAGTGGGTGATCAGGTTGGTTTATCAAGGTGTGCCTTGCTTTAATAAATATGATGCAATATGTGGAAATCCATTATTTACCATTCACAAGTGCACATTTGAGACTCTCCTCAATCACTTAACAGATAAGACGAACCTCTGAAAGTTAATTGTGTAAGAAGCAAATGATGGATCACAGAAGAGATAAAGATACAAGCTGATACACATTAATTAAAACCTGATTAAAATGCCTTGTAAATAAGAAGAGAGGTGAGTTCATCACAAAGCATAGAAACAGCAAAATTGAAACAAACTGACAGAGCATATGTCTATACTGTGGAGATGAGTGGGGAAAAGATAAATGGGTCAAGCTATCAGAGTCCTAATATCATTCAAGAATTTGAATTCGGTAGCTAACTCCCCTTATCCTGATTCTGTTGGGACCAGCAATCTACATATTCTGGCTTCCATGAAGCTTCTCGAATACTATGATGATCAGGTTGACAGGAAGGGTCGTTGCACCCAACAGTTATATTTCCCCATCGCCAATCAATAACTCAGCATTTTGGTTTTTATTCTGGGTCTCTTATGAGTTAGAGTGAGTAAGCTCTGGAATAGTGATAATGTTGCCAGGAAGCCAAACCCCAAATTTCAACTCCAACTCTGAGGAGGCTCAGAGGGCTCTCCTTGGCAGGCCCCCAACCTGGAAACCTGCCTTTCTTCTGAACAACTACAGGAAACAGATCGATTAGCATGTGCTTGTTCACTTCGTAAAAGAATCATTTGCTCTATGAAAAGATTTTAAAACACAGGGAACTTAAAGTGGATGAGATACTGAGAAATGGCTTCTGCATTCAGTCAGAAACTCGTCAATGTTAGCATAACTCATCTTGATGGTGTGGCAGGGTTGTGAGTGTGAATGTTTTGAATAATCGTGCATTTGAGAAAGCTTAGCAGTTAAAGGAAGGAAAGAGGGGGAAAGGGGGAAGAAGTAGTTGGGTAAATGGAAAGAAGTCTGGTTGTTTTGTCATCGAGTACCACCCCCACCCCCGCCCCGTGCCCACACATACACCAGAAAAGGACGCTAGATTAGAGGGAAAAGGGAAGGAACCAGTGGAAACAGACACGAAAGCCCTTGGGTGGAAGGGAGTTGAGTGGGGATCCAGGCTCCCTAAGAAGACTGGGTTTGTGCACCAAGGGGGTGCACTTCTTCTGGGGAAAACTCCTTCAAAAACTACTCGCAGATACAACATTTAGCCACTTCTTTCAAATTCATAGCTCTATTACTGCAGAAGGGCTTCAGACTCCCTTCCCTCTGATCAGGTATCTCTCAACTTGTTATTTACTAAATACGAATTCAGTGCCTCTCCCAAGTAAAAGAGGAAGAAAGACGTGCTCCCACCCTAGAAGAGCTTACAGGCTGACAGGGCAAATGGACCTGTAAACAAGTCGTTGTGGGTCCTACATATGTACCACATGCTACGGGATAATAGAGGGGACAGGTTTTCCTTGGTAAGTATTTACCTGATACTTCAAAATGGTTTAATCCATTTGGTTGGTGGCTTATCTCTTCACCAGGTCCCAGTTCTAACCTGCAAATTCTGGTGTAGCTAGGCTCTTACACTTGCTTCCAATCAGTTAAAAGAACATGCATCTCATGTGATTCCACAGTATAAGCAGTACTAGACATGCTAGGGAATTTTGAATTCAGAATTATATAATCTCTAATCTCCGCCTTCAAGAAATTGGCAGTCCCTTTGGGGACATAAAGCTGATCGAACATTTCATTTTTTGCTATTTACATTTTAAAATATAGTAAAATAACAAATATAGTATTTTCCTTGTTAAGGGGGGAAATAATTATGTGTACAATCCCCCTGTAACAATTCTACCATAAGTCCTAGACAGGAGCGACTTTAGGTCGGGGGAGTCAGAAGAGAAGGAAGACCCAGAAGTTGTAATATTAATTTGGAAAAAAAATCAAAACACAAAAACCCCTTTACACTTTGAATGCATGTTCTAATATCTCTTTGATTTTCTGATTTGGGGGTAAAAGAGGCCTGCGTGTTGATTTCAGGGCTGTTTATTCTTAAGAAAACTCACCTATTAGATACTATTGAATACATTTGTTAAAATAAATATTATATAAAACAGAAATAGTTTCCATATTAATAATAATAATTAGTAATATTAACTAGGATAGCTGAGATTTTTGGTCACATAATTGTCTGGGGTTTCTTAAAGCATTATTGGGGTATAATTTCCATATCATAAAATTTTTATTCTATAATTCAATGGTTTTAATAAGCTTACTGAGTTGTACAACTATCACCATAATCCACGGTTAGAACATTTTTATCACCCCAGTAAAAACCCTTAATGCCCATATGTTGTTAACCCCTGCTCCCATTCCCAGCCCTAAATGACCACTAATTTATTTATGGTCTGTGAGTATTTGCTTATTCTGGATATTTGTATCTGGCTTTTTTCCTTTAGCATAATGTTTTTAAAGGTTCATTTATCCCATAGCATGTTGCAGTATTTCATCACCTTTTATTGTTGAATAACAATATCCACTGAATGAAGAGACCACGTTCTGTTTATCCATCCACCAGCTGATGGTCACTTGGGTCATCTCCATATTTTGGCTATTATGAATAATGGTGCTATGAATAATCCTTACACATACTTGTGTAGATGTATGTTTTCATTTCTCCTGGGATAAACCTAGGGGTAGAACCTCTGGGTCATACAGTAAATCTGTATTTAGCTTTTTAAGAAATGATCAAACTGTTTTCCTAAGCGGCCGCACCATTTAACATTCCTACCAGCAGGGTTTAAGGCTTTGGGTTTGTCCATATCTTTGCCTACATTTGTTATCCGTCTGGTTACAGACATTCTAGTAGGTGTGAAATGGTATCACATAGTGGGTTTCATTTGCATTTCCCCCCTGACTGATGATGCCAGACTTGTGATATTGGTTAACATTTTAAGAATGGCATTATGAGCCATCTGTATACCTTTTTTGTGTGTGTGGCATGTGTATCCAATTATTTTGCTAGTCATATAATATTCTAAGGAGCCAAAATTAAAGATTTACAGATACAATTAGGTTCCTTTGATTTTTTTATTCATGAATTGCACATATACACTAAATATAGGTATAGTGCAATTAATTATCTTTAAACTTACAACATTAAATAAAAAGAAAGCAAAAGAATATCAACATTGACCCACTGAAGTCCTGAAAGACAGGGACCTTATCTTACCGTAGTATGCCCTGCCTCTAACAGTGAAGCTAGTATTGTGCCTAAAACATTTTGAGGGTTCAAAGGATTGTAATTAAATGGTCTCAGGTTTGGAAATCCAGACCATGTGAAGTTATTTTTCTCCTTATAACTTTGTCAGGAGTTCCACTGACCTACCTCCTTGGCTCTGGGATACGCAGAAATATAATGTATAGGTCTTTCTCCATTTAAGATGGGGTTATGTCCCAATAAATCTATTGTGAGTTGAAAATATGGTGAGTTGAAAAATGCATTTAAGGGGCGCCTGGGTGGCTCAGTCGGTTGCGCGTCCGACTTCAGCTCAGGTCACGATCTCACGGTCCGTGAGTTCGAGCCCTGCGTCGGGCTCTGGCCTGATGGCTCAGAGCCTGGAGCCTGCTTCCGATTCTGTGTCTCCCTCTCTCTGTCCCTCCCCTGTTCATCCTCTGTCTCTGTCTCAAAAATAAATAAACGTTAAAAAAAATTTTTTTTTAAAAAGAAAAAAAAAGAAAAATGCATTTAATACACCTAAACTAAAGAACATCTAGGTTAGCCTAGCCTACCTTGATCAGTCTCGGAACCCTTATGTTAGCCTATAGCTGGGCAAAATCATAACATGAATCTTCTTTTATAATAAAGTGCTGAATATCTCGTGTAATTTCTTGAATACCCCCCCTTACCGAAAGTGGAAAACAGAATGGTTGTATGGGGACAAATGGCTGTAAGCGTGATCGCATGGCTGACAGGGAACTGTGGCTCTCTACCACTGCCCAGTGTCACAGGAGGGTGTCACACAGCATATTGCTAGCCTGGGAAAAGATCCACATTCAAAATTTGAAGTGTGGTTTCTACTGAGTGCATATCGCTTTTGCATCACGTGGAAGTCAAAAACGTCCTCTCAGGGGCGGTCTGTAGCAGTCAAGGGTGCAAGCTGAAGAGTCAGATTGCTTAGCTTCACTGCTCCCTGACTGTGTGCCCTTGAGAAAGTTACTCAGCCTCTTTCACAAGGCCGGGGGTTCCTCACCTATCAGCTATACTTGCTGCGGGTAATTGCAGTAAAGAGTAGGTGAGGCTATCCATGTATAAGTGCTCACAATAAGTACTCAACACACATCAGCTATTATCACTGTAGTTGTTAGAGTCTGAACAGCCAGACCTCAGCTATAGGTTTGATTAACAAAGAAGTCGTTTCATTGCCTTTCCCCCTCAATTTCCCCCAAAATAAAAGCAATACACATAACAACATTATAAATATTCGAAAGATGATATGTGAAGAGCAAGGTTTTAAAGAGATTGGCAACTAGATATAATGTGATATCTTTGTTACTACTCCTTAAATAGGAACAAGAATTACTTTACCACGTTCCGGCATCATCCCTAGGCTTCAATAAAACATTTTTTTCTAACTCACCTTAAATCTTTATTCCATGTTCTACTGACCCTCCCCCCCACCATTTGTTTCCTCCTTTCTTTGTCTTTATCTGTGTTTAGCAAGATCAGCCTCGAAGGCAGAGAGGTGTCCAGATCCCAAATCACTTCCTTGTCTCCTTTTCCCTTTGTCTTCTTTCCAGCTCTCCTTTTTGCCTCCTATCTCCTCCTGTTTCTCTATTTCACCCTCCTTCCCATCACAGGTGTTGCCTCCAGGGGTACGACTTTAGCTCCCATAAATGGAAACAGAGAAAGAGGTGGTAATCTACTTGTCAACTGGTGTTTGCCTGGCCCTTAAATGATCTAAATAAGATGGGCTCAAATTCCTACTCCCACCTCGTGTAAAATGTGATGCTCTTCCCAAGACTTCTCCAAATTCCAGGGAGTTTATACTTTTGTGGTCACCTCTAGTTCTGACTTCCTGATTCCACTAAGTTTGGATTCTTCACTCTGTCTCATATATTCTTTTATCTCAGTTTCTGGATCTATTTACACTTGGAACACAGCCGTTTTGCTTCATTTCTATTAGTTAAAAACACCATTCTGACAAAAGCTTTGCTATGCATAGTGAGTTTTACTGATGGTAAGGAGAAATGAAGATTTACAGTGCAAGCGGAAAGAATTTAAGATTGAATACAACATATCCTTTTTCTAAAAAAAAAAAAAATTCCTGCAGTTGGGGCTCCTGGGTGGCTCAGTTGGTTAAGCATCTGACTTCCTCTCAGCTCATGATCTCCCGGTTCTTGAGTTCCAAGCCCCATATCAGGCTCTGTGCTGACAGCTCAGAGCCCGGAGCCTGTTTTGGATTCTGTGTCTCCCTCTGTCTCTGCCCCTCCCCCACTTAATCTCAATCTCTCTCTCTCTCTCTCTCTCTCAAAAATAAACATTAACAAAATTAAAAATAAAGGAATAAAAATTCCTGCAGTTCTACCAATGCGTGCAATTTACTCTGAAATTCATGTCTTAGAAAGATGAATTGCAGAAGAGATAGGGATGATAGATGTATAGATGTGCACTAAAGCAAGTGTAATAAAATATCAGTGTAGAATCTAGACATTCGCTGTAAATATTATTTCAACTTCTGTTTGAAGTTTTTCATAATGGAATACGGGGAAAAACAAAAACACAAAATCAAAAAAGTCCCTCTGCTAAGTCATTCAGCCATACATCCTACTCTCCCTGAGACTCTGGATCATCTGAACTTGGGGAAACCCTGGCAAAACTTCTGTTCATTTCTAATGAGCACAGTTTAGCTTTCTTTGTTGCATTATCTCCTACTAATCATCCCTTCGCTGTCTTCACACCCAAGCTGCTTAAGATCTCCCAACAACGTCCTTAAGAATTATTTAAGAGCAAGGACCACCTTGTACTTATTTATATGTTCCTTAATGCATTTAATAATGTCTTGTCCATAAGAGATACTAAATATACATATAAGGGCATATGGAACTGAAAAAAAAAGTTGGTTTAAGTCCTGGCTCTCTCAGTAACGGTATGACCTTGGACTGGCTGAATGACTTCTCAGAGTCCATTTCCAAGTTTGCTAATCTGAAAAAAAGGTATGATTTTTTAAAATGCCT
Organism: Acinonyx jubatus; assembly: GCF_027475565.1. NCBI lineage: Eukaryota > Metazoa > Chordata > Mammalia > Carnivora > Felidae > Acinonyx > Acinonyx jubatus. The sequence continues at coordinate 107,022,893 of NC_069385.1, read as the reverse complement.
ACCTCACAGGATTGTCATGAGTTTTAAATTGGATCATGCAGGCTTTAAAAAACTCTAACCTGTAATTGAACAATTGGATAATGAAAAGAGGGCAAAACCTGTTTATGTGATTGACTGTTGGGGGTCGTTGCCTTTCTGGTTAATGAGCAACAGGCATTCAAAAGCTAGTACTTTTTCCTAATGTGGAAGTTCAGCCTCTTCCAATGGTCTCTCTTCTTCCACTCCCAGGTTCAACCCTAGAGGCAGCCCTCTTAAATGAGCTACTGTCCAGATGGTTCGACGACTGCTATTTTCCGCAGTACCCATTTGGCACAAACAAACCTATACATCCTTGTCCATCCAAACAATGGTAGTGTGGGTACTCAATTTCTCTTTGTCTTCAGCTTTGGGTCCTAGTGACTTGGGCTCAATAGTTACTTCTGAAGCATCAAGAAATGTCCCATTCGGCATTCTGTTCACTATGAAAAAGCATAAATCAGATAATGAAGGGGAGGGGTGTTGGTTAATTATGCTCATAGAGTATATACTAGTATTTCACTGTGAATATTCATCTTCTTCTCCACAAATTTTCTCTAACTACTTAAAGGTTTCTTTACCACTCCATTTTCTTGACAAGAATTTAAGCATTCTTTACCCTTGTTTAACTTGTCTACTTCCTTAGCTGGAGCTAATATAAATGGGAATTTAACAGTAATTGTTCCCTTAGCAATGGGCAAATTTTGCAGATTGGCTCATCCTGAGCTTGGAGTTGCAAAAAATCGTATATCACAAGTTGAATTATGAAAGATCAGTCAACATCATGATGTCTTCCTGATATTTTGAAATCACTATTTAGACAGAAGAATATGAAAGATTTTAAAGAGCCCTGAAATGGTTTCACCCAGGTTTGTTAAGTACACATTAATATTTTACATATTTCCAAGTGGATATTTTAGGAATTTTTATAGACCTTCTTACAAAATGCCAAAAGATAATTATCAGTTATTTAAAGCAAGCATTAAAAATCTTGGATATAACAATCAATACTTAAATATCTTTTTAATGGTCCTTTTTGGGAAAGGCATATATGTAGATTTAAAAAAAAAAATACCTTTACCACAATGTCTGAGAGACAGTTTGGCAGACCCAAAAACTTTTTGGCAGTTTTGAAAAGTAACCCACACTCACCGGGACATTTTTCTTCTTAGGACTGTAAAACACAAGGATATAATTACAAGAACCTTATAGTAAGGATATAAGTTCATTGTATTAACTGTGTCATTAACCAAAAATAGGATTTAAGGATTTCTTTTGTTTTTATTCAGCTGCTGGCAGTGGCTTAAGCTATTTTCTTCCTACTTAATCATTTTGATTTTTCTTGTAATCAATAGAGGTGTATTTAATGTAGCTGACGGCTGTTGTGGACGTCGTCTATTCAAGGTACTAGAACACCTCTGCTATGTTTGATTACCTCTTTTTCATTATTTGTGTCAAACTGCTATTTATTGAGTTCCTATTGTGTATAAGACAGTGTTCTAGGTACTAGGGATTTAGCCATAAACAAAACAGACAAACTCTCATGGAGCTGAGATTCTAACATACGTGTGAGTTGGGGGAAAGACAGATTAAAGCAAATAAAGAGGCAAATATATACCAAATGATGAACTGTTAGCAAAACGGAGAAAAGCAAAGCAGCAGAAGGGGCATAAGGGAACCAATTGGGGCAGTGGGGGGAAAGATCGCTATTTCACGTACACAGTCTGGGAAGGTGACACTTGAAAGGATGAGGGTGGATACGCTAAAGGAAATGTTCCGGGCACAAGAAACTGCAAGTGCAAAGGACGCTTTCTTGAAACTCTCTCCCGTCCTCAGATGTCTCTGTCCTCAGCGCCTGCCTCTCCTCCCTCCTCTGTGTCCTTGAGTGGTTTTCTCCTCCTTCTCCCTAGTTAGAGAGAAACCTGAACGGAAACCGCTTCTGCTCCTCTCCCTCTAATTGCTTGTTGATTCTCTTCGATGGCGTTGTTGTCAACTGACATTTATTCATTGATGCTTCAAAGTATCCATCCAATTGAACTGTATTGACAATTCTCAGGATGTCTGCCAACAACACATTAAACATCAGTGTAACAGACCAAACGGATTGATTATTCGCAGTTTAACAAAAAAGGATATGAAATTCATATTTTAGCCAGAGGAAGATTCTCAGCATTCCAGAACATCATCACATTTTGAAAGATTAGACTTCAAATGCTCTCTTCAATTAATGCCTTTCTAGAAAAGCAGAGCTATAGGACCAATAAGGCTAATGAGTTATAACTGTAAGAACTAGCAAACTTAGACAAGATTTTAAAAGGTCATCTGGTCTGTCCTCTTGCCTCTTGGCAGATCAGTGTTGAAAGTAATCCAGATAACTGAAAAAATTTCCATTGAGAGAGAGAGGTTCTACAATTTCTCTTTGTAGTCTGATTGTAGTGAACTGAACTGATTTCAAAGAACATTAACTGACTTAAATAGCACTTTTTGTTCATGTTCTTGCCTCTGTCTAGAATGGTTTCTTCTCGGGGCACCTGGGTGACTCTGTCGGTTGAGTGTCTGACTTCAGCTCTGGTCATGATCTCGTGGTTCATGGGTTCCGGCCCCACGTGGGGCTCTGTGCTGACAGCTCAGAGCCTGGAGCCTGCTTTGGATTCTGTTTCCCTCTCTCTCTGCCCCTCCCCTGCTTGCACTCTCTCTCTCTCTCTCTCAAAAATAAAATTTAAAAATCTGAAAAAAATTTTAGAATGGTTTCCTCTCCGCCCATGCAAATTCTGCAATGATTTAATACCTTACTACTTCTCCATGAAATCTTACTTGTCTGTAGAGACCGCTACTATTTTTTCCACCTCTAAACAAATATCTATAACATTTATTTGGCAATTAAGTATGAGCCATCATTCCTTTTTAGAGTTACATATATGGGCTATTCAATATTTCATGGCTGTAAATATTGTCTCTCCATTCATACTATCACTGTCCTAAGGGCAACACATTAAACATCATTAAAAAAGCTTGAGTACTTTTTTTTGTTTTAGCATAGTACTTCTGGTAAACAAAAAGCACTAGATAAATCTTTGTTCAATTTTCCACTAGAGCTGACTCCTATCAGATTGCTAGAGCCAACTGTGAATCTCTCCTTCCAACCCAGTGTTTGGTGACATCATGTGGATAGCTTCAAGTCAACTGTGATGGAAATGTCTACACCGTAGAAATTGGCAGATTCTGTAAATCATCCAGTTCACATCTGGCTTGACCATTTACTAGATGTGTGACATTTGGTGAGATACCACGTCCCTCAGTGTCTTCAGCTGAAAATGTGGATATTAAATGATCTACTTCATAAAGGTGTTGCAGGGAGATGTGTTTAGGCAAGACAACTACTTAGAAAAATCCTTGGGCGGGAGACGCGTGGGTGACTCAGTTGGTTAAGGGTCTGACTTCGGCCTAGGTCATGATCTCACCACTCCCAAGGTCGAATCCCCTGTCCGGCTCTGTGCTGACAGCTCAGAGCCTGGAGCCTATTTTGGATTCTGTATCTCCCTCCCTCTCTCTCTGCCCCTCTTCCACTCATGCTCTGTTTCTCTGTCTCCAAATATGTAAACATTAAAAAAAAAAAGAAAAATCATTGGTATGTAGTAAATATTCAATAACTGAGAGCTTAATTTTATTAAATTCTCCCTTTACCTATTTCATAAATTCTCAGCTTCTCTGTGAAGCTTTCATGGAAGCATATGACCACGCTTGATTTATACATTATTTCCCATACACTTACCTCTATAATAAGGGAATGGACTATGGGGGGAAATCTCTCTAGATACTACAGCAGAATTACTGACTGAGAGGCTGGATGGAGCTAAAGTAATAGCGGGTTATGTGTTGGCATCCTGACTTCTCATGTAGAAGTTGGGCCTCATTTTCCAGAATTGATGTAGGAATATAAGACTCTGTATTATATTCAGTTATATTACAGTTGAATATGCATCTTGAGCCCGATGGGAATTTGACCAATATGTATAGCATTGCTTTGTGGGAAAAAGTATTTCTAAACCCCCAAAATCCTTTTGCAAACACAATTTAGGAATGCAGTCCTTCTGAATTGGTAATTGTTTATCCTCTGAAATTAGCAGATTGGTGGATATTTCCTTGTTAACTGGTTCACACAGGATTAACTAGAAACTTTTGTTTCCCTATATTTAACTCAACCAATAGAATAATTAATAGTATTTAAAGACACTAAAAATGATGATATAGATTTTCTAAACCAATCTCCAGCCGAATCCAGCACTGGGAAATATATGTGCTTTAACTCATAAAGTTTGGCATCAGAAGCAGAGAGCTTTTAGACATTGCTTTTACTAAATATTGAATATCAAAATAATATTCATAAAATATTGGTGAGTATAAAGAATAACAATTGTAATACAATAAATTGTATTTTCACCACCCCATGTATGAAAGAAAATTTATTAATATTTATGAAACGCTGATCTGGTCTTTGAGCCACCTCAGAGGTAGTCATCATTGGGGTTTATCTCTCCCTTGATTTTCTTTATAATACTATCAATTATTAGCTTCTTCAATATATTATTTAATTTTGCATGTTATTGAATTTCACATAAATGGTATCAGACTTCACTAACTCTTTAGCAACTGGTTGTTTGTTCTTTTAGAACTTGTAGTTGAGACATGACATACATACAGAAAAGTGTACATACACTTCCTAAGTGTGCTGTCTGACAAATGAATATATCCATGTAACTTGCACTGAGATAGAGAAACAACATTCTCAGTGTCCCAGAAACCCCCTGTTGACCACCTTACAGTCACTGCCCACTTTCTGCCTGGGGTAAACTATCCTGGCTTCTAACCTCGTACATTAGTTTTGCCTGGTTTTGAATTTTATATAAAGAGAATCCTACAAGACCCTCACTTCTGGCTTTTTCAGTCAACATTTTTATGACAGTCACTCTTTTTAAAATTTTTTTTAAAATTTAAATTCAAGTTAGTTAACATAAAGTGTAGTATTGGTTTCAGGAGTAGAACCCAGTGATTCATGACTTACGTATAACTCAGTGCTCATCCCAAAAGTGCCCTCCTTAATGCCCATCACCCATTTAGCCCATCCTTCCATCCACCTCCCCTCCAGCAACCCTCAGTTTATTCTCTATATTTAAGAGTCTCTTATGGTTTGCCTCCGTCTTTGTTTTTATCTTATTTTTCCTTCCCTTCCCCTATGTTCATCGGTTGTGTTTCTTAAGTTCTACATATGAGTGAAATCATATGCTATTTATCTTTCTCTGCCTGACTTATTTTGCTTAGCATAATACACTCTAGTTCCATCCATGTTGTTGCAAATGGCAAGATTTCATTCTTTTTGGTCACCAAGTAGTATTCTTTTGTGTGTGTGTGTGCGTGTGTGTACGTGTGTGTGTGTGTGTGTGTGTGTGTGTATATACACACACACACACATACCACATCTTTATCAATTCATCAGTCGATGGACAGACATCTGGGCTTTTTCCATAGTTTGACTATTATTGATAGCACTGCTATAAACATTGGGGTGCATGTGCCCCTTCGAATCAGTATTTTTGTATCCTTTGGGAAAATACCTAGTAATGCAATTGCTGGGTCATAGGGTAGTTCTATTTTTAATTTTTTGAGGAACCTCCATACTGTTCTCCAGAGTGGCTGCACCGGTTTGCATTGCCACCAGCAGTGCAAAAGTGTTTCCCTTTCTTCACATCCTCGCCAACATCTGTTGTAGCCTGAGTTGTCAATTTTAGCCATTCTGACAGGGTTGAGGTGGTGTTTCATTGTGGTTTTGATTTGTATTTCCCTGGTGATAAGTGATATTGAGCATCTTTTCATGTGTCTGTTAGCCATCTGATGTCTTCTTTGGAAAAGTGCCTATTCATGCCTTCTGCCCATTTCTTCACTGGATTATTTGTTTTTTTTGGGTGTTGAGTTTGCTAAGTTCTTAATAGATTTTGGATACTAACCCTTTATCTGATATGTCTTTTGTAAATATCTTCTCATATTCAATCAGCTGTCTTTTAGTTTTGTTGATTGTTTCCTTCCCTATGCAGAAGCTTCTTATCTTAGTGAGGTCCCAATAGTTCATTTTTGCTTTTGTTCCCCTTGCCTCTGGAGACATGTTTAGTTAGAAGTTGCTGTGGCTGAGATCAAAGAGGTTTCTGCCTGTTTTCTCCAGTAGGATTTTGATGGTTTTGCTGTCTCATATTTAGTTCTTTCATCCATTTTGAATTTATTTTTGTGTATGGTGTAGGAAAGTGGTCCAGTTTCATTCTTCTGCATGTTGTTGTCCAGTTTCCCAAGGACCATTTGCTGAAGAGACTGACATTCAGTTTATTGTCACATGTGTGTTTCATTCATTCTCATTGCTCACAGTTCCACTGTGTCAATATATCATAATTTATCCTTTATTTTTTAATTAAAAAAATTTTTTTAATGTTTTCATTTGTTTTTGAGACAAAGATAGAGCATGAGCAGGGGAGGGGCAGAGAGAGAGGGAGACACAGAATCTGAAGCAGGGTTCAGGCTCTGAGTTGTCAGCACAGAGCCCGATGCAGGGCTCAAACTCACAGAGTGTGAGATCATGACCTGAGTTGAAGTCAGACGCTTAACCAACTGAGCCACCCAGGCGCCCCTGTAATTTATCCTTTCTACTGTTGATGCTTGTTGTGTAGTTTATTTTTCACTTGTTATGGAGAGTACTGCTATGATCATTCTCCTACATGTCTTTTTATATACAAGAAATTTGTTGTTTCAGCTCAATAGGAGGTTCCTCAGATTTCTCCATGATATTGTATGTTGCTATTCATTCGTTTTCACTGATGATAGTTTTGCATTGCATAAATATTCTACAATTTATTTATCTTTTTACTTCTGATGTTTCCAGTGCTGCTGTGAATATTCATATGTTCTAGGGAACATATGCACAGGTCTTTCCAGAGAATAATTTCCCAGCTGAAGTGCTGTAGGTCCTTTCCCCCAGTACACTCCTGAAAAACAATGGGCTCACTCATCCATTAAAAAAAATTAATTGTAAAAAATTAAGCTATAAAGCCCATACCATAAAATTCTCCCTTTGAAAGTGTACAATTCAATGTTTTTTTGTGAAGTGCACAATTTAATATTGTGCAGTGATCACCACTGCCTAATTTCAGAACATTTTCATCACTCTATAAACATTTTTTTAATGTTTATTTTTATTTTTGAGAGAGAGAGAGAGAGACAGAGCGTGAATGGGGGAAGGGCAGAGAGAGAGAGGGAGACACAGAATCCAAAACAGGCTCCAGTCTCTGAGCTGTCAGCACAGAGCCCTACGCAGGGCTCAAACCCAGAATGGTGAGATCATGAGCTACACTGAAGTCGGCCGCTCAGCTGACTGAGCCACCCGGGCACCCCTCATCACTCTATAAAGAAACCCCATTCTCATTAGCAGTTACTCTCCTCAGGCCAGTCCCTGGCGATCACTAATCTACTTTCTGTCTGTATTTTGGACTTCTGTAAAAATGGGAGCATACAATATGTGATCTTTTGTGTTTGACTTCTTTCACTTAGCATCATATTTCAAGTTTTATGATTGAATAATATTCCACTTAATGGATATTTATTTATCCATTAACCAGTCAACAGATACTTGAGTGGTTTCCCATTTTGGCTATTATGAGCAATGCTGTTAGGAATATCTGTATACAAGTTTTTATGTAAACATATGTTTTCTTTTCTCTTAGGTGTCATTAGTTTGCTCTATGGTGCTATGTTTAACTTTTTAAGAAACTGCCAAATTGTTTTCCACAGTGACTGTACCATTTTACACCTCCACCATTAATATATGAAAGTTTCAATCTCTCCATATCATCTTCAACACTTGTTATTTTCCAGTTTTCAAAAGGATAGCCATACATCCTAACAACCAATGATGTTGAGCATCTTTTCATGCACTTATTGGCCATTTGCATTTCTTCTTTGGAGAAATATCTGTTCAGATCTTTGCCCATTTTTCAGGTGGGTTGTTTGCCTTTTTCTAAGTCATGAGGGTTCTTTATATATTCTAGATTCTAGACCCTCATTAGTTATATGATTTGCAAATATTGGAAACATGGGTAGAAGATCAGAAGACGGATGGAGGGGAGCAGTCATGGAATTTCTCTCCTTCTCCCTCAGCCTCAGGAATTGTCTCTGGCAGTTGCTATATGGCCTCTGTGGCTCCATATGACACCAAATGACTCTTCCTTCTGTGGTTCCTGGATCTGCATGGTGGAGTTGTCCCACCATGCTTCTGGCTCCTAGATAGCTCTGATTTCTGAGTTCTGATAACAAAACCCACTCCTTTCATTTTTATGTTCTTGGGTTGAGAGTGACTCCGCCTGTTGCTAACCTCGGGACTCTTTTGTATTCCCTGTTGACTTCTCAGCTCTTCCATAGCTCTAAATACCTTTTTTTTTTTAATTTAATTTAATTAAAAAAAATTCAAAATTAAAATTTTGAAATTTCAATATAGTATTGAAATTGAATTATTTTTTAATATTAATTGTTTTATTGAAATTAGTTATCATAAGGTGATCTTTTTTAAAATTTAAATCCAGGTTAGTTAACATATAGTGTAATCATAATTTCAGGAATAGAAGTTAATGATTCATTACTTACATATATAACACCCAGTGCTCATCCCAACAAGTTCCCTCCTTAATGCCCCTCACCACCTTAGTCCTTCCCCCACCCTACACCCTGCCAGCAACCCTCAATTTGTTCTCTGTATTTAAGAATCTCTCATGGTTTGTCTCCCTCTCCGTTTTTATATTATATTTGCTTCCCTTCCCTTATGTTCATGTGTTTTGTATCTCAAATTCCACATATGTGTGAAATCATATGATATTTGTCTTTTTCTGCCTGACTTATTTTGCTTAGCAAATACTTTAGTTCCATCCACATTTCTGCAAATGGCAAGATTTCATTCTTTTTGATCGCCAATATTTCATTGTGTATATATATATATAACATATATAAATATATATACACATATATTTCATTGTATATATATATATTTCATTATATATATATTATATATTATATACATACACCACATATTCTTTATCCATTCATCAGTCGATGGACATTTGGGCTCTTTCCATACTTTGGGTATTGTCGATAGTGCTGCTATAAACATTGGAGTGCATGTGCCCCTTCGAGTCAGGATTCTTGTATACTTTGGATAAATACCTGCTAGTGAAATTGTTGGGTTGTAGGGTAGTTTTATTTTTAATATTTTGAGGAACTTTCATACTGTTTTCCAGAGTGGCGGTGCCAGTTTGCATTCCCATCAACAGTGCAAAAGTGTTCCTCTTTCTCTCATCCTCGCCAACATCTGTTGTTGCCTGAGTTGTTAATTTTAGTCTCTAAATACCTTTTTTGAATTCCTTCTGTTAAAAAAAACAATTCCTGGAAATGTTTCTGTTTTCTTTCATTGGACTTGACTGATAAAATGTTAACATTTTTCATTCTATGTTTAAATAGTTGCCAAGGATGCAACTATTTTCAGCGTATTGCAATGATTGCAACTTAAAAATAAAGCCTATATACATCGTTCTTTCAGATGTATTTAGTGCAAGCTAAAACCATACTGATTTGAGACCACCTACATCCATTGCAAAATACATGAACAAGATCTTATCGGTCAAAAGTTTTATATTGTTTCCATTCATTTCACAGAATGTGTCTTAATGTAACATATTTTTATGCTTTAAGGTCTTTTTAAAAAACATAAGAGACTCTTAAAAACTGAGAACAAACTGAGGGTTGATGGGGGGTGGGAGGGGGGGTAGGTGATGGGTATTGAGGAGGGCACCTGTTGGGATGAGCACTGGATGTTGTATGGAAACCAATTTGACAATAAATTCCATATTAAAAAAAAGAAAGAAAGAAAAAAAGCTATTAAAAATTTTTTTAGTAAAATAAATAAATAAATAAATAAATAAATAAATAAATAAAATTTTAAGTTCATTTTACTTATTTTGAGAGAGAGAGAGAGAGAGATAGCAAGCAAGCACGGGAGGGCACAGAGAGAGAATTCCAAGCAGGCTCTGCATTGTCAGTGCAGACAGAGCCTGGCACGGGACTCAATCCCATGAACCATGAGATCATGACCTGGACCCAAATCAAGAGTCAGAGGCTCAACTGAAGGAGCCACACAGGTGCCCCTAAAGTCTTTGTTTTTTAAGTTCATTTATTTTATTTTTGAGAGAGAGAGAGCATGAGTAGGGGGAGCAGAGAGAGAGAATCCTAAGCAGGCTCCATGCTGTCAGCCCAGAGCCCAACACGGGGCTCAATCTCACAAACCGTGAGATCAGGACCTGAGCCGAAATCAAGAGTCAGTTGCTTAAATGACTGAGCCGAACCGGCGCCCCTATGCGTTAAAGTCTTCTATTAGTCATGCTAGACTATTTCTCAGAAGCAAAAATAGGTATGTTAATTGAAATTGCAAATTGTTAAGCTTTCTAGGTCCACAATTTCTAACTGTTAAAATACTTCTTCTAGCTTGAATTGTTGTAATATTATCACCATACTATACACTTGCTGAAAATGGCATGCATTATAATTTTTAAGAAATAATTATTGAAGGGCGCCTGGGTGGCTCAGTTGGTTGAGCGTCCGACTTCAGCTCAGGTCATGATCTTGCAGCTCGTGAGTTCGAGCCCTGCGTCGGGCTCTGTGCTGACAGCTCAGAGCCTGGAGACTGTTTCAGATTCTGTGTCTCCCTCTCTCTCTGTCCCAACCCACTTGCATTCTGTCTCTGTCTCTCTCAAAAATAAATAAATATTAAAAAAAATTAAAAAAAGAAATAATTATTGAACATGAAAGTTACACCTTTTTTGGGAAGTGCTATCTCTTAAGGAGTTGAGTGAAGTGATGCTTTTGGCATCTTGATAATGGAGGTTCTGGGTGCCAGCCATGAGATTTTTTATGCCATGGGGCAAAGCACAATAGGAAGGGAAGGTGGCCAGGACGTATCCTTTCTTTTATAAAGGGGAAAACGGAAATGTGAAGAGAGAAAGGGAGGGAGGGAGGTCACTTTTAGGAAGGGGTATACGTGACTTTGGGGGTTTGGAAATTCTTTTTTTTCTTAATGTTCATTTGTTTATTTTTGAGAGGCAAGGGAGGGGCATAGAGAGAGGGAGACACGGAATCCAAAGCAGGCTCCAGGCTCTGAGCGGTCAGTACAGAGCCCGATGCGGGGCTTGAACTCACGAGCTGTGAGATCATGACATGAGCTGAAGTCAGACACTCAACCAACTGAGCCACCCAGGCACCCTCAAGAGTTGGAAATTCTTAAAACTGTATGTTCCCTTGGAAAGTTTTCATGTCCTATAGGGATACATGTAACCCAGCATTATGTGGGAAATTATTTTGGTGCAATAGCAGCCTCTAAGAACACTAAGACAAGCTATTTGCCACTGAACAAAAGGCTTACAGACCACATTAAGATTCTTGAATCACAGTTTATTGAATTAATTGAAAACAGAAGAGGAAGCAAGGGAATAGACATGGTATAGATTAATACACTTAGGATAGAGTGCAAACAGGGTGGAAGGAGTATACTACTTAAATTCTGAATTATGCAAAGTTCATATGTCCTGTCTTTTTCTCTGATGTATTCAAACTTGCCCTGATGATGTGGATACAAGCCAGAGCTGAGGTTTGTGCAAGACTGCTCTACAGAAGGAAGGTGCCTAGCACCAATATACATATATTTTACGGTACATCTGGCCACAGTTGTAGCTTGCCAGTTAGATTGAGGAGTGAGGAGTGGCCACAGAGTTATTGGGAGGAGGACACATGGGCCAGAATTGTTGTCAATAACAGGATACCAATTTAAGACCTTATGAATATTGAGTACCTCATGTATATTTAGTGTATCATGAATATTTAATGCTCTTCATCCTTCTATCCCCTCCAATGTTAGGCACACATATATTCTCCTTCCTTTATGTCTAACATGTCTCATAAGCTACTGGCTTCTATATTTAGTTTTGTTTGTCATCCTTATTTGTTTCTCTCCTTTCCTAAAACAGAATGAATATTCTTAAATGCCATAGCAGACCGGAACACCTGGGTGGCTCAGTCGGTAAAGCGTCTGACTCTTGGTTTCGGCTCCGGTCATGAAATCGCGGCTTTGTGGGTTCGAGTCCCGCATTGGCTTCTGCGCTGGCAGTGCAGGGCCTGCTTGGCATTCTCTCTCTCTCTCTCTCTCTCTCTCTCTCTCTGTCTCTCTCTGTCTCTACCCCACTTGCACTGTCTCTGTCTCTCTTAAAATAAATAAATAAACTTAAAAAAAATACTATTGCAGACCACATCGTAACGGGTTTGAAGACTACCACCATAGCATAAGTGCTGAGATACTGATCCCTGAGCACTCAGGGCACAGCATGGGTTGAGGTGGCTGAACCTATGCTCCCTTGCCTCCCAGTACAAGCCTCTCATTTCTTTATTCCAGTAGAACATACACAATATTATCTTTTCCTATGCGTTTTATAGCTGGGGTAGATACTTCAGTGCAGAATTGCCAAGCTGCAGAGCATATACAGTTTCAACTTTACTAACTCTTGCCAAACTATTATCCCAAATCTTTTCCCCCAGTTCACATTCTCAGTAAAATGTAAGAAAGTTCCCAGTGCTCTACAGTCTCCTCGATATTTCATATGGCAATGTGGAGGATGGACTGAGATTGAGATGAGAATGAATGGAGGCAAGAAGACAAGTTAGGGGTCTACTGCAGCTGAGATTCAAGATGAGAGGCCTGAATGAATGCAGTGGTACTGGAGATGAAAAGAAAAGAGGTAGGAATCATATCAAGGAAGTAGCATTAATAGAATTACAGACTAAAAGTGGAAAATGATGGAGAAGATTAGTTTATCCTAATACCCAAGTTTCTGCCTAAGGGGGGGATATTCATTCATTCAATCAACTGATATACATATTGTCACATACCATATGCTAGGCCTTATGGTAGCTGCAGGGGCTATCAAGGGCTGCCATATTATACCACGCCAGGGGACTCTGTTCACATTCTGTGCACATAGAGTAGACTAGGGATGGTATTTCTTGGACTTTTTCAGTGGTGTGGTTCCAGATTTCTTGTGAATCTGACACACAGAGTGCCTACCATTACGGAACCCGCAATCCTGTGCGCGGTGATACTATAACCTAAGATAAAGAAAAAATAAGCGCTGTGTGCCGTGTCTCCTTTTCTGCTTGAAACAATAGCTGAGTATATTGGACATATTGGCTTTGAGGGATTTATGGATTAAATCTTCAGGTGGAAGTTTCTGCGAGGCCATAGGACACGTTGGTCTGGAGCCCTTGTTCACAGTTTTATAGGGAGTTAGTTAAAAAGACGTCTCAGGGCACTTCCCATTTTGCAACTCTACCCTCTCTTCTAAGATGTGCTGAGAAGAAATATGGTTCAAATATGGTCCTGTTGCTCTGCTCCTGGAAGGGAGTTCAAAGGGAAGAGACCAGTCTCCAATCCAATATAAACCTTCTGAAAGTTTTTTCTTTCGGTGGCTCCAAGTTGCATACTCTCCAACTGAGAAGTTCAAAAAATTGAGCACCTAATTAAAATGAGCAGGGCCACGTAGGTTTTTCACATAATACAACAGTTTCAAGGGTGAAGTGAATGAATTAAAACTAGTTTTTCTTTCATATACGTCTAATACAAATTACTGATGAATTCTTTTGACTTTACTTAAAAATTGCTTTTAATGTCTATTTATTTTTGAGAGACAGAGTGCAAACAGGGGAGGAATGGAGAGAGAGGGAGACACAGAATCTGAAGCAGGCTCCAGGCTCTGAGCTATCAGCACAGAGCCCTACAGGAGTCTTGAACCCAAGAACTACGAGATCATGACCTGAGCTGAAGTTGGACGCTTAACCGACTGAGCCACCTTGGCGCCCCTAGACTTTAATTTATTTAGATATATGCCTCCCTTCTTTCTTTCAGTGACAAGTGCAAAGCAACCTTCCAACTATTTTTCTTCTGGTTTTATAATTTTTAACACTGGCAGTAAGAAATAGTCTACAGAAAGTTTGGCTTTGAACTGAATGCTTTTGCCAGACCTTTGCCTGGAGGGAATTGTTACGATTGAGTTTATAAATGCTTGCAAAACAAAGTTAAAAATTGAAAGACTTAATGCTTTGAATTTTCAAGGCTAACGCTAAGATGAGTTGTAGTTCTTATATAATATACTTCTAATCATTCTCTCCTTATTAATATATTTTTTACAATTCAACTTTTATCAGAGATGCCTTTGAAAAAAGACATTTATTTTTGTATGAACCAAATACTATCAGCATTAGAACAGCCAAGATTAAATCTTGAATGACAATATACAGTAAGTTGTATACCTCAAGTAGTTTCCATTTTTGCAGTCATGGGCACACCATAATAATACACTTCAACAAGGATCAATAGCAAGAGAAGCAAGTTAAAAACGGAAAACAGACTATCTTCAGCGAAACAACTCGATGCAACCCACATTTTCAGCAATCTTGGAGAAGAATGAGCTTCAAACTAAGCATATCAGATGACGAGCTAGAACATTTCATCCATTTCTTTCTTATTGGACCATAATGAAACTGGTGTCACCCCCTAGGATTTTAGATTTGTGGATTAGCCATGTACGTATAAATCTGGACTAAACGTTGAGGACAAAATCCTAATTAAGCCTTGCTAGGAAGAGCCAAGTAAGGAGTTTGATTTGAAGGCATGCGAAAGATCTCTCTTTCAGAACACCTAAGAATCAACATGTTATGGTTAAGCCTCATACCTGGCCACCAGAAACTACAGAGGTTTTACTCAGGAGACGGAAATAAATATGTTCTCTGGGCAAAGATGTGAATTAACAGAAAGAGAACTGTATTGACAGAAGATAGAACACAAGCCAAATAAGCTTTGTGGGGTTTTTGTTGTTGTTGTTGTTGCCTTACTTTTTTTTCCCACTTGGGTAAAGGTTTACTTTCGTAGTGGCACAAATAGAGATTCTCTCTTATAAAACTCTTGTAAAGATTTAATAATCCATTTAATTTATTACAAGGATCTACGTAACTTAACACCATAGGTATACTTATGGAAATAAAAGATAATAGGGTTCTAAGTGCATTATGTTTTATATTTTATCTAAATAAAATATATTATTTAAACATATTTATTTAAATAACATATTTTATTTAAATAGAATTGGAGGTAGTTCTTCTAAAATGGAGTTGGAAGTTGGCAAGGAGAAATACTCGAAAGGCCCAGATCCAGGGTACCTGGGTGGCTCAGTTGGTTGAGCGTCTGACTCTTGATCTCAGTTCAGGTCTTGATCTCAGTGTCCTTGCATTGGGCTCCAAACGGAATGTGAAGCCTACTTAAAAACAAAGAAACAAACAAACAAAGGCCCAGATCCATTTTCACAGAGCAGGTAAAAAAGGATGAATTTGCACCTGAGAGACGGTAAGTTGATAACGGCACATCTAGGGAAGAAAATGATCTGGAAGAAAAAGAGTGCCTTACAGAAATGTGATTAAGGAACAGATCCTACCCCCCCAAAAAGATAATTCAGTGGAATCACTTGAAGTCAAAAGAGATAAAAGAATCATTGGGTATAGAACTTGATCATGGCTGGAGGGAAAAAGAAAGTATTTTCAGAGTATGAAATCCTGGGGAGCCACACGCTTGAGATGCTAACCTAAAGCTGGCCCCACCTAAGGACTGCAGCTGATGGCTCCAGGCTGGACTCTTGCTATTTTTTTCTCTTCTCTTTTTCCTACCTCTCTAGTTTTTAATTTGAATTTCTTACACTTTGCAAATGATCTTTGTACTTTGTGAGATAGACTGGAAATACTATGATTTGCATTTCTTTTTTTTTTTAATGTTTATTTATTTTTGAGACAGAGACAGAGCATGAGCAGGGGAGGGGCAGAGAGAGAGGGAGACACAGAATCGGAAGCAGGCTCCAGGCTCTGAGCTGTCAGCACAGAGCCCGACGCGGGGCTCAAACTCATGAACTGTGAGATCGTGACCTGAGCCGAAGTCGGACGCTTAACTGACTGAGCCACCCAGGTGCCCCTATGATTTGCATTTCTTACCCTGATGACAGGGTGTGGAAAAGGGACAAATGGTACAGGCCACCAACCCAAAGTCTAAACTGAAACTGGGCAGTGGGAACAGGATTGGACAGTCGCCTTCCTCGGTGCCTTGAAGGTCATAGGCAAGCACGTCAAAAAAGAATGGTTATATTACCATGGAACCTGTAATTTTAAGGTGTTCCTAGATGTTTCATCACAGATCTCTGTAAACTTTACATGCAATATTCCACTACTTCCGCTACAGCCACTGAACAATTGCCAGCACCAAAATATCCAAGGGCTGATTCGGGAAAATTAGTTTTATTTCTCTGACCCCTGGGTAATAAATTAGACTCTTTTTTAGAAATTATGTTGGTCTCTTCCAGTGAATAGGGTGTTGTTTTGTGGGTTGGTATTGTAATCAGATACAATACATGCTACTTTAGTCAATGACATTCCTGAAAAGCAATTAGACAGGTGCTCCATAAATGTGGTTCTGGAAGATCATGTGGCAAGGGTCAGCCTTTTTATGCCAATGCCGTACTCTCTTATAAATGCCCCAAAAGGGCCCGTGGGAATGCTAACTAGAACAACACGGGAAGATTGCTGATGCTAAGCCCTCCACTACAAACATTTCGACTGTTGTTACAGGCATGCGAGTTATTATAGGTCCACTGACAAAGGGAAAAAATTGAGTGAGCTTAAAACAGATCATATAGCATTTCACTATAAAAAATTAAAATGGAAAAATATGTCAGAAAGCTTTGGGATCACTTAAATTATTAAGCTAACTGTCTTAAAAGTCTATGTAGGACTTGTGAAAATATTATATACCAGAAAATTCTTGGTAAGCTCGTTTATGTTTCTTGTGTAATCATCTGTAAAACAGATGGACTAAGCCTCTTAAAGTCTTCACTAATTTTTTCATGTTCACATTACATGGAGGTTCCTTTACTCTTTTCTCATCTGTGCAGTTTCTCATCTGCTCTGAAGGGCAATGGAAGATACCGATTTACAGACATGTGTAAGACAATGGTTCTTAAAGAGCTCATGGAAAAGCACTAACTCCTCATTCTTTTCTCTCTGTTTTGCCACATGCAAAATTCTTAAGTGGAAAAAAATTAGCCTAATTGATGAACATTTTGTACAGAAAAGAATAAGTTAAAGAAAACCTTTTTCACTTGAAAAAAATCTAATCCAGACCTCATACATACTGCATATACATTCTTTAATACGTACTCCTTTCCTCTGTCCAATTCCACCAGGGTGCTGCAGCCCTTTTATTTTAGGATTGGTGAACGTCTTCTGCAAAAAAAGTAGATATTAAATATTTTAGGTTTTGCAGGCCATACAATCTTTGCCGCAGCTACATAATTCTGCTGTTTTAGGTGAAAGCAGCTACAGACAGATACAAAAGCAGATGAATCTAGCTGGGTTCCAATGCAACTTTATTTGTGGGCACTGACATTTGAACTTCATATCATTTTCACATAATGTTATTCTTGTATTTTCCCCCCAACTATTTGTCAATGCAAAAATCATTCATAACTTGTGGGTTATACAAAAATAGGTGTCAGGCCAGATTTGGCCTACAGGCTGTAGTATACAGTAAGACAATTCCGAGTCTAGCGCAGGGCTGTTTTTTAAGGGCTGGGTAGCTTTCACTCAATCACAATCCAGAGGAAAGCTCTCTAATGATGCTTCTGTTTACAAAGTTTTCCCATATGACACATTCAAAACTTTATGGATCAACAATATGTCCATGGTTTTCTATTGTATGTCTGAAAGGTTGTCCCACTTTATTAGATGGTCCATTGAAAACCATTTGAAGATCTTGCAATGACTTTTTTTACTTTTCATCAAGAAAAAGTATATTTAAAATAATGCATAAGGGTTATAAGATGAAGCCTGACTGTAGGGAACATGGGCTCTGTTCCTGGTGTGGAGAGTTCAGTTCTTTGACCAGATAAATGAGTTGACTGTTTCACATCTCATTGAGACTGAAAAGTCAGAACTTGCAGGTGTTGTTACTAAAGAGTTACATTAAATACTGAAGGAGATGAAGGGGAAAAAGGTGCCTGTGTCTTCTGGAGTATCCACATTTTCAGAAAAAAAAAAAGTATGTTCTTTTGTATGCCATAACATACAACGGAAAACATGAATATTTCTGAATAGGAATAGGAATCTAGTGAGTAACCTGCTCTGAATATTTTGGAGGAGAAGAAAATCTAAACCCAAGAGTGAGATCATGTGAACTATAGCAGAAAACACACATAAGAAAAATTTCATGGTTTTCCTATGGGCCTGCTATTACCAAGAGAGGTTCGGTTTAGGGGTCTGTAAAAATGTTTTCTTCCTTTAAGTATCATGCTCTGAGCCAAGACATCATGAGTTCCAGGCTCAGTCAGTTCCAGCTGAAAGTGTGAATGTTCAGCAAGAGGATATTTTTGAAAGGAGACTGAAAATCTGCTGTGCCAGATACCTGAAACGATGTTAGGGTATTCGGTGGAAAATTTCATTTCCACATTATAAATAACTGTAGGATATTTTAAGGGATCCAAGACTGGTAACTTCCAAGGGCTGCTTATATTAGTTCCGCTGAAATGTGAAATGGAGGGAAGATGCCCAAGGAAGGCTATAAAGCTAAATTACCAGACATGATTAATTAAAATAAATAATTCACCATTGATTAAATTGCCCTTAAAATCCCCAGTCAGGGTACCCGACCACTGAGGCCTCCATATTTTACTACCCACCAAGTAAAACAAAGAAAGGAATGAACAGAGATGGAGAAAGAGAGGAAAATTCCCCAACATGATTACTTAAATTCAAACTGCCCTAGAGTCTTTTTTACAAAAAGCCCATCTAGTCGCCTCTATTTGAAATACCGGCTTAGCGTCTTCAAATGTTCTGGGAGTTCCCTACTCCATGGATTTCCGGGAGGAGGACAGCCCCAGAGAAGGCTGCATATCACCTATCATGGTAGTTAATGAATTTGTACCTCCCTTTGACTACGGAAATAATACAGTTGCTGTAACTTTTCCCCTCAAAACCAAAGTCAGACATCTCTATTAAGACAGTGGTACAACATGCCCCAAATAAAACCTTCCTGCTAGAGGGCAACCAAACCAAATCAAACCAAACGAAAATAAAGCTAGCAAGCCCGGGCGCGCGCGCGCCTGTGTACCGACGAGTGTCAGTGTGTGCCTGTGCGACAGTGTGTGTCCGAGTGTACGTGAGTGGGTGTGCAAGGTAGAGGAGAGTAATGGACGTACTCTGGTCTCTCTCTTTTCGGAGGGGTAACGGCCGCTAGCTGCTGGGGAAGACTGGACCTTGTGCGCGCACGCGGCGCTGCGGTGCCCGGGGTTAGAGCTCTCCCCTGTGACGGAAAAGATAATTAAACATCGCACGCGCAAGAGACCGCTCAGTTCCTCGCTGCGCGTCCAGTTCAGCGCAAGAAGTGGGTTATCTCGAACCCTCTCCGCGCTGGGGGTGGGGCCCGGAGGGCTTGCAGGCCGGGGGCGAGGAGTCGGTCAGGGAGGGGGTGTCATCGCGGGTGATGCAGAATGTGTCACCGGGCCGTGGGATGGCCGAGGAGGCGGGAGGGGCGCGGCGAGGAGGCTCGCGTCTGTGGGGGAGATTTGGGGGAGAGGCGGGAACGTGGAGAGAAAACCGCGCACGAGGGAGGCGTGGAATAGTGAATGGAGGAAGAGAAGGTAACAATGCAGCCCCGGAGAGGAAGGGAAGAGCAGCGTCCCCTGAACCCCGTCCTTACCCCCGGGAGGGCCCACGCCTAACCGATCACCTCGAGCACCCCACCTCCGCTCCAGCTGTTGGAGGCCCCTCTATCGCCGGCGCATCTCTTTAAAGGGCAATGCTCGTGTCCCAGACACATTACGATAGCCCTCCACGTTCCCTTTGCTCTTGAACTGGGCTCCACAGTCCGTGATGGGCACCAGGTCCCCTCTTGAGTGCCCACGCGCCCTCGAAGCCCTGCCAGGCCCCTTCAAAGGCGCAGACCCCGTGCTCCCGCTCAGCAAGTGGACGCAAGGCTTTAAAAACCGGGAGGGAGGGTCGTGGCAGGTCGCTCCCAGGGTGACACAGGCGTTTGCGCTGAGTGAGCAGTAAAAACGTCAATTAATGGGCACGTGAATTGTTTTAAATCAGATGGGGGGGGGGGGGAAGAGTGATGACTCAACCGTCTTTCTTCCTTAATACTCAAGAGGGGGAAGCGTTATCATTTTTCATTTATTTTATAAAATCACTTATTGTGGCGTCAGCTACCCTGTTACGAATCTTTGAAACTTTGGCAACTAGGACTGTTTTTGCAAACACGTTTTCAGGCTTTGGGAGGTTTAAAGGAGTTTGACAGTAAGCAAGGAACGTAGCAATACACAACCAGGAGGGGAAATGGCCCTCTGTCCCCTTTTTGGGGGTGCAAGAGCCTCAAGCGGATTTCCCGGCTTCCGCGGGCGCCGCACATTGTTTTATTTGTTTTGAAGGTTCCGAGTTTGAGGCTGGTCGGAGACACCCACGTGCTTCTGACTCTCATCAGCGTAATGATCGCCTTAGCCAGAGTCGTGTCTATATAAACCACAAAAACCTAATCATTAGAAATCCCAGCCTCCAAAAACCACATTTTAGGTAAAACTGCCGCTTTTTTTCCGTGCTCCTTCATCCTCTCGACCGCAACTTTTTGGGGGATCCAAAGTCGCTTTTTTAACCCACATTGGGAAATAAATACATAAATAAATAGCCAATGAAGCATTTTGGATATTTTATTTTGTATTTTTATCTTTTGCCCCCCCCCCCGGGAGTGGTGGGGAAGAAAGTTAAGGCGTTAGTCTTAGTTTTAGATGCAGAATAGACTTAATAAAAAATTGCAATTTACGGAAAACTGCTGGGGTTTTTCCCCAGCAAGGTTTTTTGCAACTTATTTTAATCATCCAACTGACAGTTTTCCAGTCGTTAAAAATAAACCTCATCCTTGTTCTCTAGGAACGACAAGTTTGAATATAGAAGGAAAAAGTGTCCAGCCACGCACTTGAGTTTCTAAAAACTATTTGACAAGTGTCCCCTCCACCCCAATTTTCTGTGTCACTTAAGACTAAAAGGCACCCAAACCCTGCAAAATCATTTTTTCCCTGGGAGCCGCTCCGGCAGAGGTGGGGGGGCGGGGTGGGGGAAGGGTGAAGAGTGCCGAGAAGTCAGCACAGACGCTCAAGAATTTTCCTTCCTCCTCTCCTGAAGTTACAACGAAAAATAACGACAGTCAGTTCAGCCGGCCGCTCTGGCGTCTCCGCTTCAACTTCGTGCGACCAAGAGGGGGTTCCTGGTCCTGGGTCGGGGGAGAAGCTAGAGGACGCGATCAGGCGAGATTCCCCTCGACCAGGGCCGCCTCTCCGGCTTCGGAAGCTGCGCGCTGCGTTCGGGGGCTCCTGCTCTTCGCCGGCGGGCGGCGGCAGCGGCTGCGATTCGCAGGCTCGAGATCCGTTGCCCCGAGATCCGCTGCCCGCGACTTACCTCCTGGCACCTCGACGAGCGAGGGTCAGGGGAGCTTTGCAAATAGCAGGAGCGAGTGGATGGATGCAAGGAGGTGGCCGTAAGAAGGCCAGAAGAGGAAAAAGGAAAGGAAGGAGACGAGCCGGGGAGCCGGGGTGGCAGCCGCCGCGGGAGGAATCTGAGCGTGCGGCCGGCGCGGGGGGAGCGGAGGCCGCCGCGGAGGAGGCGGCGGCGGCGGCGGCAGCAGCGCGGGAGGGCGGGCGGGCGGCGGCGGCGGCGCGGACGCCTGCAGCTGGGTAGCTGCGCGCGCGGCGCGGCGGTGGCGGGGAGCGCGCGGCTATGCTTGCCCCGGGGCTGGACTACTGAATCCACTCCGTTCCACCGCTGGACTCGACCTGGGAGGGGGCGCCAGCGCACCCAGGACGCGGTGCCCCAAGGGACCCCACTCCACGCTGCAAACTGAAGCCCCCTGCCTCCCCAGGCCACACACATCCCCGCGCCCGTTCTCAGCTGCCACCGCGGGCGTTCCAAAAGCTCCGGCAAGATCTGCACCTCCCGGGTCTCCCAACCCGCCAACCCGACTGCTCTGCATCGCCACCGCTGGCCTCCGTCAGACTCCTCCCGGCAGTCGGCTTCATCGAACTTGATTTCTCACCTCCTCGGCCCCATCACCTCCATCCCCTTTCCCCCCGTCTCGCCTCCACCCCCCCAATTTCCTCCTCCTCGCCCCTCATTTCCACCCTCCTCCCCCTCCCCCGGCCACTTCGCTAACTTGTGGCTGTTGTGATGCGTATTCCCGTAGATCCGAGCACCAGCCGGCGCTTCAGCCCTCCCTCCAGCAGCCTGCAGCCCGGCAAGATGAGCGACGTGAGCCCGGTGGTGGCTGCGCAACAACAGCAGCAGCAGCAGCAGCAGCAGCAACAGCAGCAGCAGCAGCAGCAGCAACAGCAGCAGGAGGCGGCGGCGGCGGCGGCGGCGGCGGCAGCGGCGGCCGCCGTGCCCCGGTTGCGGCCGCCGCACGACAACCGCACCATGGTGGAGATCATCGCTGACCACCCGGCCGAGCTCGTCCGCACCGACAGCCCCAACTTCCTGTGCTCTGTGCTGCCCTCGCACTGGCG
This sequence comes from Acinonyx jubatus, assembly GCF_027475565.1. Taxonomy (NCBI): domain Eukaryota; kingdom Metazoa; phylum Chordata; class Mammalia; order Carnivora; family Felidae; genus Acinonyx; species Acinonyx jubatus. The sequence goes on along the minus strand of NC_069385.1, from coordinate 107,000,121 downwards.
ATGCAACAAGACCCTGCCCGTGGCCTTCAAGGTAAGCTGCGGCCACCCCCCGCCCCCGGCCGAGCGCCGCGGGACCTGCCGGCCGGCGTCCCCATACCCGCGGGTCCCGGGGCCCGGACAGCCTCTGAGTCCTCCTACCTTGGTGGCTCTGACCCGAGAGACCCCCGACTGGCTCTCCTCCTCCGGATCCCTCGGCGGGCTCCGGGCGCATGACCCCGCTCAGATCCTTCCCTCACCCACCTGTGCCGGCAGCCACCACCTTGGCCCTTGACCCCCTTATCCTTTCATTACCCCTCGTTCTAACCTACTCCTCTGAGCCGTCTCCCCTCCTCGTAGGAGCCCCCAGGTGCCCACTCTTGGCGCCGCCACCCCGGCTTATTCCACCCCGCCCCCATTCCCCAGGGGTGAGGAGCCCCGGCCTCCTCCCACGGGACTCCCGAGTCCCCCGCGCTGGGTAGCCCACCCTCCCGACACCGCGGGCTGCCCGCGCCGCCTTCCCCGAGGTCCCGCGCGCCACTACCCTGTCCTGTCCCAGCCGGACGCCCCTCCGCCCGGCTTGGCGCCCCCTTCTCTAACCCGCGTGAGCCTCAGCTGCCGCGGCCCCTCCCGGACTCGTGGGCCAGTGTTCGTGGGGTGCCGGCGCCGGGCGTTCGCGTCCGGGGCGGGGCGCCGGGTGCCGGCTGCAGCGCGTGGGCCGCATGACCGGTGTCCAAGAGGGTCCCTGGCGAACCTAGGGACTCTGGGAGCGAGTGAGGGGGAGGCAGGACGGGGGCGTTTGCTCGGCTCGCAGACCCGCGCCAGTTCCCGTTACCGGGAGGAAGGCGGGGCCGCCAGGGTCGCCGCGCGCCCCGAGGCGGGAGAGCCCCGGAGTCCCGCGCGCAGGACCCTCGAGTGCGGGGAGGAGGCCAATGGAGGGGGCGGGGGCTCGGGCCGCCTCTGGGAGTCTGGACCCAGCTCCCCGCCTCGCCCCACCTGGGAGGGATGAGGGAAACCCGTGAAATGCCTTTGGCTCGCTCGCTTGGAAAACGGAGGTGAAAGTTTGCGGATTTCTCTTACTGGTACTTTTAAAGGACCTAAATCTCAAAGGGCCCTTCTGTTTCTGAAAGGTCGTGGGAGGCTCCGGCGGGTGGCCAGGGCTCGGAGGAGCGACCCCCGAGGCCTGAGAGCGCTCCCGGGGCGCCCGCGGCCTCCTCCGCCCGCCCCGCCGACCCGTTAGTTGGAGGGCGGGTGTCTGCAGCCGGAGCGGCAGGCAGCGGCTAGGCAGGTTGAGGGTGCAGGGTCCGAAGCCTCTCGCAGCAGTCGGATGGTTCTCCATGAGGCGGTCTAGGTTTCCCGGGACGGCCTTCGCCAGGGGGAGACGCGGAGCCCCCAGGGCCCGGCACGCACTGGGTTGATGGGGAAACGGTGAAACCGGGCAGTCCACACTCGGGGGACTGGACGCCCGAGATGGAGGGGGCGGTGAGCCAGACAGGGAGGAGAGCACTCCCAGGAAGACGCTTCCGGCCCTGTCTAGCCTCTGAACTTGGGAAGGTGGGCCTGGGTCCCTGGGTTTTGGGATCTGTGGAGATCAGGGTAAGCAAGGCCTGGGGGGCCGGGGGTAGTGAGGAATCGTGCCAGCCCCGCCACTGTGCACCCTGGGGCCAAACTCCCACAGGCCACTGGCAGTTCCCAGTTGTGGATCACCCTCCTCCCGCCGCCGCCCCACGCACCAATTCAGATTCCGTGTGTGGGTGGGGTGGAAAGGAAGAGGAGTCCAGGTCTATTAGAGCTGGTTATCTAGATGGGTCTTACATCAGAACAGAAATCAGAATGAATTGTTAAGGAAAGGGGATGTTGCATTCTGGGGCAAGTTTCATTTTGCAGTTGGTTCAAGAAATTGTGTGTGTGTGTGTTTACCGTTCCATTTCTCCCTTTATAAACCACCCATTTTGTAGGTTAATGTTTTCCTCCTTGAAATATGAAAAGCTCAGAATGTATGTGAATTGTAGAAATTCGAATTTCCATAACAAGAGATGTCTTTTACGACATTCATCGTCCACAGGCCCAGAATGTTCTAATTCGCCTTAAGCGAAGAGTGGAAATTTGTTTCCACCTCCCCCCGCCCCCCCCCCCCCGCCAAACCCCTAAAAACACAAACAAAAAACCTGGATGAAAACAGCAAGTACAAATAAGTAGATATTTTGTCCCTAAATGCCACGTCAGGCATTCAAAATCAAGATATATGAAAATAGATGGGTAGGTACTTACATTTTAAAAAATACCGTTTAGGTGTTACGGTATTCTGCATTCCGTTTTTTTCTGCTAAACATGTTCAATGTATAACTGTCTTGAACTATTTTCCTACATTTATGGTCCTGAGTTGATTTTGAGCCTTGGTATTTTGGATAGAAATGATCGTCTTGGTAGAACGCAATGAATTTGCATGGAACTTGACAGAATGCAGTGTCGTTTGAGCTATTCTCAGATATTTTGGTTATTTTTAGGTTTTCTCATTACCACCCTTTAAAAATGATTTTGAAAATAAATTGTTTTCTTTGCTACTAATCATCCTATTGTTAATTACAGAGCAGTTTTAGTTCTGACCTGTAAGCAAAACCATAGATTATACATGACCGTATTAAATTGAATATTTTAATTCGTATTGATTGAAAAATAAATTGAGTTAACTTAAGACATAATTCGCTGTGTTCTCCAACCTCCATACCTGTATTTAACAAAATTTAGACAGAGGGTGATGTCTGAGATCCACTCAGTATACAAGTTTTGTCTCTGCTGAGAAAGATGTGTAGAGATTTGGAACATCCAGATTTTGACATTTTTTATTGTTTTCATCTGAATGTTAGTAAAAACGATCTCCCTTTACCTTTCTTTTGAGATAAAAGCCTGAGATCAGTAGACTTTCCACACCCTTGTAACGTAATCAAATACATCTGCAATGAAGAAATAATATGAAGAAGTCTCAGTTTTAAAAGTGGTGACCGCAATTTGGCTATCATATTTAGCGCTGTGTACAAAGTTATTGTGTTGTTGGGTAGATAGTAGGTAGGTAAATATACCTAAAAAACACATACAGAACTTAATTGTTGAGAAATCTGGTATTCCAATTAATATATATATATTGAGCCCATATTTTATATCTGTGACACTGAACTCAGCACTATAGAGAATCAGAAATGAGTTCAGTACATGGTATTTTGATGTGTTAATTTAAAATGATGCTTCAAAATGATATTGACAGTGTATTATATTAAGACATAAGTAACATATTAGTGTCGTTCATCTGATCTCGTTTTGGGATTATGCAAGAATACGTAATGATTTGTTTATATGCAGCATGTAAAACTGCAAAGACAACTAGTATGTTTTAAAATATGCAAAGTTGTTTATTCGTATTATATTTTTAACAAAGTTCTGCAGTTTTGTAATGTTCAGTCCTTCCAGGTGTCAAGGAAATGGAAATAAATATTTTTAACATTTCTTTCAGGTGTATCTCACTGAACGCTTAAAATAGTTAAGGGATACTATTAGAGGATCCCATGCCCTTTCTGTCCTAGATAATTCTAGCGACCAAAAAAAGAAAAAAAGAAAAAAAAAGCTTGCAAATTCAGTTCATTAGCTAATGGTCTGGTAGAAATAGTGGAGAGAACATGTCAGCCTTATATCCAGTAGCACCCTTACAGTCAGAGGTCTGTCAGCATTTCCACCATGAAGCCTGGTGTTCAGGGTTTATAACTCAGTTGCTTTAAATAGCTTCAAGCTGAAACACTATGCAGAAATTTTAAGTCCAGATGTATATTTTAAAACTAAAAATGGTGCAAGGCTATTGTGCTGTTTTAAGTTAGGGAACACTGGGCTGTATACTTACCAGTATCATATGTTTTTCTGGCAAGGTTAAAGAAAGAAAACACATTTTTAGTTATATGATCTATTGCTCATAGTTAATTCTATATGTTTAATGATAACCTTTCGGTATTTGTCATAAGTAGAGTTTCAAAATGATGGAGCAATTTCTATTTGAAAATAATTTTTTTCAACCTCGTTGGCCATTTTTCTCTTCAAAAACAAGTATGCAACTAATGAATAGTTGACATCAGGGAGTTGTATTTTCCTAAGGTATGTAATGATTAGGCTTTCTGTTTGTGTCTTTATGAATGTGATTATACCTAAACAAAGGAGAACAGATTATTAAATCTTTTAAAACGTGGTTAAGTCAACTATGCATTATTAAGTAGAATTATGTAAATTATGAGAGATTTCAAGTTGTGTGAGGACAGATGCATTTCTTGTGTTCTGCCTTTAGATGCAATATGAATTAAAGTTTAAAATTTTAGGACTGAATATATAAAAGGTAATTGAAACAAATAATTTTAGGAGGAAAATACATTTTTAAAAAATTTTAAGGAAACTTCTATTTGGAAACAGGCATGGTTAAGATATCTTTCATTATTTTCTCCCCTTTAGCATTGCTGTTTGTCTCCTTTCAAAATGCCAGAACATTCATTGTTAGATGATCTAAACCAGTTTGAAACATGGCCCATAAATTCCTAGCTTGTACTGATATCATTTCCATCAAATTTTTCTTTGACATATATTTTTTAAATTATGAAATGGTATTTTATATTGCATTTATTTTTTCTCTACAATTCAGTCAGGTTTTCCTGAATTCTAGGTTAAATTCTAAATATTCACTATAACATTTGTGAAACGTTTTACTAGTTTAAAGTTATCTTTAAATAATTGCCATAAGAATTAAAGTTTTCCATTTTGCAATTGCTCCCTTACAGCTTTTGATTCCAAAGAAAGATTTGATCAGACTTTATCTTGAAAAATAATTATATTTCAATTTTGCTGCAGGTACAATGTGCCAAATGATATTGGTCTGTTAAGAGCAATTGATTGGTTAAAACTAGACTTCTGTCCATGGAAATGTCATAGGCAATTTTAATTTCCATGCAAAAATACCACAAAAACAATTTTAAGGGCCTGAGGTAATTCTCTATTGCTGCTTTTTTAGGGTAATTCACAGATTTAGTCATAAGGAGTCTCATATAAAATTTCAGTAGCTTCTAGAGTTAAGTATCCTTTTACTTTATTTTGTACCAGCTTCGTATCATATGGTTTAAATGCTAGTTATAGTGAGGTGTGCTAAATAAAGGAACTTTTTTCTCTGTTCTAAAATGTCAGGACACAAAATTACTTCCCTCTTCTCCCTGAAGTTTCTTGAATTTGTAGACTTTATATTTTAAAAACACCTAGAAATGTAATTGTCAAGATTTCATCACAAACTGTTCTTTGCAGAACGGATCTTTTGTGTCGGGTAGTATGGAAACAAATTTTAATGTGTGCTTACTCCTAACCAGTTAAAGAGCGATTTTTGACTGCTCTCTACCCCTTAAAATGTTTTCCATTGCTTGGGTTTGGTACAGATGAAATGTGTAAAAATTTCTTGATTCTTTTGGTTTTCTTTTAGATAAACACAGTTGAGAATCTCTAAGGGAAACTTTTTAGCTTCAGAGATCTACTTTTTTTTTTAAAACCCTCTGACATATAATTATACTTCTGATTGATATAAAGTCAAATACAGTACTCCCTCCCTCTTTTCTTTCCTCAGAAAAACATTAGGCATCAGATTTGGTAGAGTGAATCGTAGAAAAACCCCCAATATATTTAGCCATTAAAACAGAGTTCAGCCATAACAGGAAAAGTTGTCACCACATTGTTGTGAGCATTTCATTTTTAGGCCAAGTTCTAAGCCTCATAGAAGACTCACACAATCTGTGATTACCTTTTTGTTTTGTTATTAAGTGGAATACATAAAACATACCAATATTGAACGTGGTCATTATTTTGCTTAAGCAAAGAAAAGTGGATTTGTGTATTTCACTCTTAGGGATCTTTTCTTTCATATTTTTCCATATTGAATCAATTTTCCTTTTCTTCTAAGTAAAAAAAAGTCCATTATGTTAAAAATATGCAGTAAAATAATAATGTCCCAGAACTCTTGAAAATCTTTATATTGGGGCAGATTTCTTTCTTTCTTTTTTTTTAAATTTAGCCAGACAGAAGTGAAACCCATCAGCAGCCATCTTCTATCTCTCAACAACACCAAAAACAAAAAAACAAAAAACAAAAAACCAAACACAACACACAAAACAAACGTTTCAGGACATGAAGTAGAGAATTACATGTCCAATTGAATGCTTTCGGGATGCTTATAAGTGAAAGCCCATGTTTAGCACACAGCAGACTTGGAACTGAAGTTAGCCTCCTCATTTTACAAAAAGAACATCATTACAATTACACTCTACTTATATAGTATATTCTATATTATGTAGACTTGAAAATATTATTTCTAATTTATATTGGAAAACTGTGGTTCCTGGAGATGAAATTATTTGTGTGACATCATAGCAGATGTATAAGAGAGGTGAGAAAAAAGAGCGGCCTCTTGATTTTAGGTGCATTCATTTTTTTCCGAGCAGTACAAACCTTTCTGCCTTCGTTAGTATGCTTACTGGTTCCATATTTACTTTGACATCAAAAGCCACACAGCAGGTGCTAAAACGCGATACGCTGAGTGTAAAAAATGTCAAACTTTCAGATGAATACTGGCCAAACATGATCAGTTGTTTCAGTGTCTTCAAATGTTCACATTTTTGGCCTTGTGAATTCAAAAAAATTGAAAAGCATATTGTGTCCAGTAGGAGTTCAGCATTACCTCTATTCCATAGCCCCTTGAGACATTAGATCAAGGGTGCAAGGAGGAAATCATGTCCTCGAGGGACTGGCCCCTGACCTGGGAGATTTCTCAGACTGAACAGAGTAACCAGGAGGATAGTCAGCAGTTCCCTCTTCTCTAGGACAGAAAAAGTTGTCAGAAAACTAGTTTGATTGCAAGAGCATGTTGCTGTTACCGGGAGATGCTGACTCAGCCTTTAACTGGTTCTCTCTCTTAGAGTGTTAGCTGGGAGCCTCACAGACTATTTGCTGTGGGAGGTGGTGCCCTTCATGGAACCCTTTCATCAGCTTCTTTCAAAAGAATTTACCAAACACTTACTATGTGCCAGGTAATGTTTGGACACTGGGCATTTGGTGGTGAGCAAGACTGATGAAGGCCCTTCCCTCATGTAGTTTCCAGTGTATAATCTGGTTTCCTAGGAGTGAGTCTCACCGCTTTGGTCTAGTATATCACAAGGATTAGGTAGATCACTAATATATGTACATGGAAATGAGGATCATTTGAGTGCAGCGGGGTGCTGTGGAAGTGGGCTCTAGAGGGAAGGCTATAGGATTTTAAGCTGAATAATGAAGTGTTAAAGAGGGAATGGAATTGAGAAACAGCCTAAGAGAAAAGCAAGGGCAAAAAATATATATATATATATATATTGACAACTTTCTTGCGTGGTTGGTTGTTTGCCTGGCCAGAATAGAGGCTGTGTAGGAGAGGAGAACAGGGATGGGGGTCATGGGTGGGGAGAACTCAGCCCTAAAGCGTAGTTACGGTGTCTGTTTTATCACACTATAAAAAAGTTGCTTTAATGAGAGTATTTACAAATTGCATTGGGAGCATGGAATTAAATGCTTAGGTTTGCCTTGTGGAAATCTCGACAAAGGAGAGGGCCAGCACGAGGCGCAGAAGGGTCAGTGGGATATTTGCCAGACAGGCGAGTGCACATGGGTGTTATTATCAGAGACTGGTGGGCCACCTTAGCTGGAGCCATTGCCTAGTAACCACAAGGGCATCTGGAAGCTGAATGAGGAAGAGGCGGAAATAATCTGAATGTAGGATCCTGGAAGTTAGTGGAGAGAAAGGATATTATCGAGGGGCAGGGGGTGGGTAATGGATCAAGAATAGTGTGTCTATGTGACAGTGCAGCCTGTGCAGCCTGTCTCCCCCAGCGGTATTCCCTTACCAGGCTTCTTGTTAAACAGGGGCGCCCGTTTGCGAGTCAGCTGACCTTGGTTGCCAGTGTGATCCCTAGCCCTGGAGCAGTGCAAATGTTTATTGACCTCAAAGACCGATTGTCTGGATCCTTCCTTGACTGAGTTCATCTGTTGCAGGTTAGCTGTTGAAGGTGAAGGAGGCATCTGTGTCATTCCAAAATGGCAGATGGGACAAGACAGAATCAAGTTTGGCCAAGGGTGTATTTTGGATCTGTACCACTCATTTGTCAGCGACCATTTTCGTCCTCGTTACGTACCTTTTATTCTGCACCTAGACTTTAAGTTTCTTGATGGCTTTGTCTGTATCTAACCCCAGAGTGGGCATTCAGTAATTATTTGCAGTGTGATTAACAGCTGAATATGTAGCCCAAAGTAAGGAGATGAAACGTAGTGCTGGATACCCCACCATATTTAGGCTTCCATATAGCCGGGAACTCTGAGATTTCATCCGAATGTCTTCTCCCATAGAGCTGACCAGACTTTCTTTTTTTAGCCTGTGATCTGGATGAGACCACACCTCGGGGCGCTCCAGGCTGCAGACAGGCGGTGCCTTAATATGTACGATGCAATCTGCAGATGGGGCATCAGCCTTCCTTCTGTGGCATAATTCCTATGGACAACCTAACATGGGGATTTAATAAAAATGTACATGTATTCTGTGAAGAATCCAGCAACAAATGAAGGAAACTTTTGCTGCCTTTGAAATGGGTGGACCCTGAAACGTTGGTCTGTTTGAAGTGGCATCCTGACCCGTATGCAGATGCTTCATTCCTGTCTGCCATTACTGGACTGGAGCACTAAATCCTGATAAGACACATCATTTACAGTGGGAATATAGTCTCAACATCATTTTCACTGGGAATATAGTCTCAGTTTTGAAGCTTTTCTGATGTGCCATTATTGCCGCTGTGTTTCCTGTTTTATGTAGGTGGTGGCCCTGGGAGAGGTACCAGATGGAACTGTGGTTACCGTCATGGCGGGCAACGACGAAAATTATTCTGCCGAGCTCCGAAATGCCTCTGCTGTTATGAAAAACCAAGTAGCGAGGTTCAACGATCTGAGATTTGTGGGCCGGAGTGGAAGAGGTAGGTCTCTGATTTTTAATATTGATAGTGGAATAAACACATTAGGATCTTCTGAGGAAATGTAGGCTAGTGTGTATACAAATCAGCACCTTCTTCTGCTGAATAGAATTACTGAAGGTTTTATTTAAGTATGTCCAGATGAAGTTGAGTGTGTTTTTGAGTACTCAGGCCTTTTTCATTTGTTTTATGATATTGAAAATTCAAACAGTGTTTTCAGAAAAACTGGTCCCTAATTCCACTGGGCATGAGCACATTAGGTGGAGAGAACAGTTGGAAGTTTAAGTTCTGAATTATGAGATGCCAAATGGCTGAATAAATTGAGTGGCAGAGAAGAAAGAAAAAAGAATGCGATGGATCAATTTCCTGATAGTATCAATTTTGTTGTAAGTCGTAGCAAGGACAGCCGGCCTAATGTTCTTCACTTATCTATCACGTTACCTCCCTATGATTTAACTTACTCTTGTAATAAGATTCTATTTAAAAAAAATCATAGTTTTTTACAGAAGCCTGTACAGAATGATGTGTTACGCATGCCAGAATGACCGTATAGAGTTGCCCAGACACACGAGTGATTAAGACTAAATAATTCCCACATTATTTGAGGGTCTCCCCCAGCCGCATCCATATTCAAATATTGGGAGTCCTTAAAAAGATCATAAAATAGAAAACAATTTCTTTTAGGATTCTCATAGCTGTTTCATAGGGGGATTAATGTTTTAGAAAATAGTCTCTAAGGAGACCAACATTTTGCCTTTTATTTTTCCCGTGGAGAGAATTTTAATAGTCCTTCATGAGAAGTATTCTGTTCATTTATGTATTTACTGAATCTAATATTTCCATTTTAAGTGTTTCGATACGAAGAGAGAAAATAGACCACTTTAGGACTGAGGTGAAATAAATTATAACGACCTATGGAAGGACTTCTACCCAGGTTTGAATTAGGAAATAAGAAGCATCAATTTTTAAGCCATGTCCGATAATTGCTCTTTAGTTTGGATCAGATGTCATATTATTACCATTGTAAAAACTTGATAAGGGAAATTCAAGCAAGGCTGTTTCCGATGAGTAGTTTTAGTTCACTTTCTAGGAACAGGGCCAAGAAGCTGTACTTTTTAACTTAAAAAAAAAATGATGCATGCTAATGAGATACTGTCACTGAAAGGTTGTTTGAAATAAAATGAGGCTCAGAACCTCTGGTCGACTCAAAACTAAAGGGGTTATCTCTGCTGCATCAGGTTTAGTTTACTTTCATTAAAAGAAAAAAAGACACATCCTATCTCACTGTTGACTGATTGGGTGTCAAGTGTATATTCTTTTTTATTTTTATTTTTTTCTGTTAACTGGTACAGGTCCACAGTACAATAAAAGTTTCTCTTTTTTCTAGTAGGAATCAAGAACAATTTGAACATGATGATTTACCTGCATGGTCTGAATTGCATCTTTCTTCTTATGTAACCTTATTTTGTTTTTAATTAGAGTAATGAATTTCTGTATGTAAAAGACTGGACACTATACCTTACAGATTCAAGCTAGTGTTTCCATTTACCTTACGTTTGTATTACATAGATGCTGCATGACTTTTCTCTGATCAATTTGAGTAGAAACTATGGCAAAGTGATAGTGTACTTTGTAAACCCTCAACATATTTATTTAAGAAACTTCAAAGAGAAACAAAGGGTGTGCACTGTTTTACTATATTGGCTTTCTGAGTTTTGGCTGGTTTCCCAAATAGCAATTTTTATATTTAAAAAAAAAAAAAAGACAGACTTAACTGCTTGCAGACTTTTCACGCATGGAAGATGAAGAAAGCTTCTTTTGATGAAGTGTAATTATGTCCAAACAGAGCTGACCCCCTCCCCCTATATTTCTTATGATCTTAACTGAAGAAAGTAGGATTTTTCCTTTGAAGCAGCCGGGACTTGGTGGAGGATCTGAAATGCTACAGTCTGTTGCCAGAGGCAGGATGGAGAAATTGGTCCAGACTTGTCTTCGAGACTTAGATTGGGGGTTGGGGGGGGGGGGGAGTGGGTGGAGAGAGAAAGAAAAATTGATTTATCACTAATAATAGATTTTTATATCATGGCATGAACATTATGTGAAAGGAAACAGTAATATCAAACTAAAATGAAGAGGAAAAAAAGATAGCATTGATAAGGGATACCATTCTTTGAAAAAAAAAAAAAAAAGGGTCAGTGTTTCAGTGGCAGGAAACCCTTTAACCTGCCTGTGTACCTGACCTGCTTTCTAAAAAAACTCTTTCCGGCTTCCTCTTTGATTTTCACACTTCTGCATTCCTCCTCAGTTAGGAAGTCTGGATCATCATCACGATGAAGATGAAAATACCATTGTATTTTTTTTCCCCCCAGCCATTTAAAATTTCTCTTTTGAGTAGCCTTAAAAAACGACAACCAGCAAGTTTCTTGAATGTTAACACTTTTTCTTTTCTTTTCAGTGATAGAGATATAAATTCTCAGAAATCGAAACACAGTTTTTAGATTTATAAGGGAGGCACTTCACTACTGACTTTGACATTATGGGTTCTCAGCTGACTTTTGAAAGTACTTTGAATTAACAGTAGAGCATCAGTGACACTTGTATTAAGTTAGGAGTGGCTTAAGGTTTTTAGTTGTCTTTTCTTTTTTTCTCCTTTATATTTTCAACAGAAGTCTGTGTTCGCTATTGAAACAGAAATATTTAGTCCTTAAGTTTTCTTGGGGTGCTTCTTCACTTTCCTATCAAACATGCTGCTTTCAGTTTACAAGCATTTGTAAGTACCTGCACTGTGCAGAGCAGGGCACTCTATCAATCTAAGATGGAATCCTTGCTTGAAGTCTTCCCCTATTGACTGTTCCTCATAGCCTCTCAGGCTAGGTTAGAACTGTCTTTCAATGACAGGTCCGATGTTTATCTCAAAAAATAATATGTCTTAAGGACATAATAATTTGGAAGTAGTTCCTAGATGAAGCCAAGAGTGGTAGCTCAGTTGTCTCATGAGCTAGCTCCCTAACTAGGAGCCTGCATTTTTTAAACAGAAGCCTGAATTTTTTTTTTATCACTTATGGAAAGTGACAAGCAGTGGAATTTGGTAAAAGCTTTTTTCAAAAATTTTCTGAAAATGTAAGTAAATCGTGAATACTCCTGTAAACATTTGATTTAGGAAATTGGTTATTACTTTTAAGGTGAACAACCAGTTGCTTCGTTGGGTGGTAGTTTCTGGAAGTTTCTTGAACATGATGTTCATGTTCCTTCTGAATGGGCAATAAGAGGTAGAAGGGACCTCCTTGATTTTTATTTCCGTTGTTAAAGTACATCTTGTTCCTCAGGATTGGATTTAGCAGATTGTAGTCGTACTTAAATGCTTGTTTCTCCCCCCTGCCCCCAAACCCACCTGTTTTGAAAAAGAAATGTTTATTGGTAATGCGTTGAACATTTAGGTGCTTCATACTCACAGAATGAATTTTATAATTGGCTTTTGTTCTTACGCGAGGTGTTTGAATTTGGGAGGAGCATCGATGACTTTTAATAGTCTAAGTAAGATGTGAAAGTCTCAAATAGAAGTATTCCCAGAACCAGTTTTTGACAAATTCACGGACTGTATTGCTAGCAAGTTACTTACCCTCATTAAGGACAATCGAGACCTATACATCCTTGATTTATTAAGATTCACGACATGGATGGCAACTGCCTTCCAAGCACTGTCCTTGCAGGATTGCAGTCCTGGCTCATGGACCATTAATCCGACCCAGGATGTCATCTTCTAGGGTTTAATATAAATTGACTTTCAATCTAGGGAAACAGCCCATTCACTCCTCCAGATCTCTACATTGTTTTGAGGTCTTGATCTGGATCCAGTGGCTTCCTAGTCAACATTCTAATCTCCAATTCTATAGATTCTGAGTTTTTTGTAATTAGCTTAGACTCCCAGCTGCCTTTTTCTTCCAGCTAGCCTGAATGTTTATAATAAATCCTCTGGTCCCTACCCAGACAACTGCATTTCTTAAACCCATGTAACATTCGATCTATAATGGATGAAATATGATAGATCAGTGATACTTACAGAATTAATGCTTTCATCATCCTGGCTGAGATACTACATTAGTGGATTTATATTTACTGTTTCTTGGTCTTATAGAGCTTATTGGGACATGTGTAGAAATAAATTATCGAATTAATTGTTTAGGATGTTCTCTGACAAAGACGAACACTGATTTTAAACTCTGGAAGACCTGGGTTCAGACCCTGATTTTTTTCTTCTTATTAGTTGTGTGGTTGAATTACTAAGCCTCCCTGGGCTTTGGTTTCCTCATTTGTGAAATGGGGGTGATGAACCTAACTGGATACGATTAAAATGAGATAATGTAATTATTATAATTATCTTATAGATAATTAAATGAGATAAAAAGGCTGGCATTTAATAGTTTTCTAATCAATATTCATCTTTTGCTGTCCTCCCTCCGCCCCCACTTCTGTTTTTCCTCCCCCCCCCTTTTTTTTTATATTGGCCATGGAACAGCATAGCCAAAGAGACTTAAAACTATATATATGGAGTAACAAACGATGTGTGTCTTAAACATATTTTAGGAACTTACATGGTCTGGGTTGAAAAGAAAACCCATTCACTAGATTTGACAGCCAAAGACCTGTTCTACATTAAGCCTTGCATATAACCTGTTCCATATTAAGCTTTGAAAAGATTGCATTAAACTCTGCATTGCTACATATTGTTTAAGATTTGTGTTTTGATTTAATACCCTCAAGCTTTCAGTAGAGGGAAAAACAGTCTCTGACCAAAAAACAAAACAAAATGAGCGGTTTCAAGGTCTGTTACAGGAGCAGGCCAAATGAATACTCTGGCCTGAGATCGCTGAAGGTTTTATTGAGTCACTGTTTCACGCCCACCTTTTCCTGTCTTGTAACAGTTTGCAGTTTTGACTATCTGACATGACTAACCGTTGCAAATCTAACTGATTACAACTGTCAGTGAGTCTGTGTAGCAGAGTCTGGTATCTTCTTCTGGAGAAAGCAAACATCCGATTCTGCTACCAAACTTTTCTGTCTTTCCCAACCCCCCACCCCCCATTCATCACCTTCAGCTCATTAATTTGAAACATCAGATGTAATATTTCAATGAAGCACACCCTCTGCTAAAAGCAAAAATTCGTATTTATATTGGGAGATGTCATATACATTTAGCAAAACATAAGTCACTGTCAGGGAGTTATTTCAAGACTTAACAGCAAGGATGGGTGTTTAGGGAAAGGGGGTGGGCAGGGAGGAGAAAAACTTTGTTCCAGTAATGATGAAATCATCCTACCACAGGCACATTAAGGCCAGGACAGGAGACACTGGCTCCTGTTAAAATGATTCCCATAAGAACCGTCCTCTTTCATCTTCTTATTGTAGTGCAGTTAAGCAAATGAAATGCTAAAGCCATGTGAAGTAAATAACATAATCAACAGTGATTTACTATTGTTCTCTCATGGGGTCATGACCTAATCCTAAATAAAGACGTCTAAAATTGTCTGTGTTTGGATGTGTTCCTGATGTTGGAGAAAACTGAAAGGAGGAGAACCTTCCTCAAGTGGACCAGAGTTTCTGTTTTCATTGCAACTGTGGCCACTGAGCAGCTTTTCTGGGAACCGGAGTCCTCTTGTATAGCGCGGCGATGGAGGCGATGACCCACACACGCCATGTGTGTGATCACTGTGTAAAGTGGCCGTCCCAGGCTTTCTAATTTAGAACAAGGAGTCCTGACCCCTGTGTTGGTTTCATGAGCTCCTCAGAGATGCCGACGCGCAATTTCTGGACGTCTATGCTGCTCTGTTATCATCGGTACTGTCTTTTTATATTCACTATGGATTTTCCCCTTTACATCTGCAGGCAAGAGTTTCACCTTGACCATAACTGTCTTCACAAACCCTCCCCAAGTAGCCACCTATCACAGAGCTATTAAAGTTACAGTGGATGGACCCCGGGAACCCAGAAGTAAGTACTTGCCTTCCTATTGGAGATGGTAACAGGATGTGTGGAGACCCCCCCTTCCCCCTCCCCCCCCCCCCCCCCCCCCCGGAGGAACTAATCCCAAGGAAGTTAGTGCTACTTTTACGTAAATGGTTTCTTTGCAGAGTTTGCTACCTGTGTTTACCTGTGTGTATTTTCACGAGGGACAGTTAGTCGAACTTCACAGTTGGTAGAAAATCAAATCACACTTTTGATTTTGCCACAAAATCGCTAAGGCCTACACCGCTTGGGGACACGAGTGGACAATTATTCAGTCACTGTAACTCCTTGCTAAGGCATTCTGCTCCCCCACTGCACACAATAGACAGGGCAGAACAGACCCATGAGAGCTGAGGAAGAAAACAACAGTCTGCAAAATCTTGAGCTTAGTCAAAAAGCATTTGCGTGTGTTTCCCATGGTCTAAGAATGTGTCTTAACTTTTTAGCTCGCCCACTCAATTCCCTTTATAAAGAGCACACTGCTTAATTACAAAGAATTTATTTGCAAATGATAACTTGCTTGATTGTTACAACACTGTTGTTTGGTCATGTTCTGGTAATTGTTATAGATAGTTTCTTTTAACAGATAGAGTCAAACCCGGTTTAAATCAGCCTTTGTGTATTTGTCTGTCTGGACATCCAGAAGGTTCATCCAGCGTCTGTTTAAGGTAGTGCCCATCATCCATTTGGGCCAATCAATATGCATTGTCCTCCTAAATCTAAATTGAGACAGGCTTTCTCTGCCCCCTGCCCCCCCCAAAAAACCTGATTTGATCAAACTTGGTACAGCACCATTTAGACATATTTAGAGATTAAAGATTATTTGATATATATAACATGAAAAATTCTGCGTCAATGGAAACATATTGAACTCTGCCTTTGATGAGTGAGCACATTGGAGTCCTAGCTATTGTGTTTAGAGAGTTTAATTTGGTTTGTGATGGAGGTACAGCTGGCAGAATATTTGTTGTATAATGATACATCTGTCTAGACAGTAAGAGTGACATTTCTTCTTTTTTCCTAAAACTGAGAGAAAAGGGCTGGTAAAGTTTTCCTCTCCCCAAGTAGCGTGTCTTTTAGGAGTGGGAACAGACAGTGCCTTCGGTCCTTCTTGCCACTGTCTCTTCTCACAAAGGCTGACTGCTTGTCTGAAGTAGGGAGGTTTCCTGCCTCAAAAGCCAGTCTTTGAGGTTTTTCCTTTCTCCTCCTTTCATGTGTATTGCTTCTTCTCAGTTCACAAGGTCGGGTCACTGCTGGCTCTGTTTGGTTTGCGAACGGTCTATTGGGCGATTGTCACACACCTGTCTCCAGTAGCCCCTAATCTCTGGTTCTAAGGTCCAAGACAGGGGCTGTCTTGTCTGGTTTGGTGCTTTGGCTGACTTTTCTGGACTGCCATAAATTGGGGAAGACACCTTGTGATGGGAGACACAGGTTATCTAATTAGCCCTTGAGTTCCTCAAAAGGCAGGGACACCCACTGCAGTCATGCATAAAGCAGGACAGTAGTCTTTTGACAGTCAGCACTGCTAATCTTTATCTCTCAAAGATGTTTCCTGCTGATCTCAGCAGCTTTTCTCAGTTCTTGGAAAAACCACTGTTATGTGTGTGTATGTCTGCGTGCCTCTGTTTGTGTATGAGTCCATACACTCCAGAGCTGATGTTCAAAAGTTGATGGTTGGGGGAGGAAGCAGGGAAGGGTGGGTGGGTGCTGTCCTGTTCTGAAAGGGGTGACAAAAGGTGAGGAAGCAGGGTAGCTTCGGGAAAGCCCCTTCTCTTTCAAGGGAGGATACCATTCCCTCATTCCCAGGAGGTTGTTGGCAGAAGTGATTAGTTGGTAGGCTTGTGCCCTGTAAAGGCCGAGAAGTGCTCTGAAAGCAAGGAGGGTTCAGAGTAGGGGGGCAGATGGTATATGTGTGACCTGAGTTTAGGCTTTGGGTGCTGCCGATGGTGCTTGGGGGGTGGGCAGGTAGAGTTCTTGAGCGACAGACCACTGCCCTAGCTTAGCCTGAGTAACATTTTTCACAAACCAGAAATTATGTGACAATGTGAAGTCATTTCTCTGACATCATGCAAGGTGGCTTGCCGAACTCAGTGCCTGGATACAAGCATGGGTATGGTATCAGTAACATCTTAATCCCATAACCTTGACTCTGTGCAGTATTATTTCCTTCTGCTCTGCTCTTGGCGATCTTGGGCATTGTATAGCACTCTTCTCAATATTGTTCTTTTTTTTTTTTTAATGTTTATTTATTTTTGAGAGAGAGAGTGTGAGCAGGGGAGGGGCAGAGAGAGAGGGAGATTCTGAAGCAGGCTCCAGGCTCTGAGCAGTCAGCACAGAGCCCAACACGGGGCTTGAACCCACGAACTGTGAGATATGACCTCAGCCGAATTTGGATGCTTAACCAGCTGAGCCACCCAGGCGCCCCTCAATATTATTCTTTAAATTTGAGACTCCCAGGTGTGAAAAATGCACAGGATTTTCCATTTTCTTCAACTATAATAAGATTTTGATTGATTGGTACATATATAATGTTAAATGGAAAAAAAAGGCTAGAATGTGGGGTGGCAAACATTTTCTATGAAGTGTCAAATAGTAAATAATTTCAGCTCTGTGGGCCATATCTTTCCCTACCACAAGCACTCAACTCTGGCATTGTAGCTTAAAAGCAGCCTTAGCCAATACATAAGCGAGTGGTTGTGGCTGTGTTTCAATAAATCTTTATTTACAAGAACAGGTGGTGGGTCAGATTTGGCATACAAGTTGCTGTTTGCCAACCCTTACTCTAGATTTCCAAATGACTTACATCGTTAACCCTTTCCAGACTAGGGCCTCAGAAAAAGGCTTTCCCACGGAGAGAGCAAAAGACAATGCAATTGTTTTAGCCTTCTCTCCCGCAAAATTATAATTATTTAAGTAGAGATTGTCCTAGAGATAGGATTCATCTGTTTATTATTGTAATGGTTTGATGAAGCTGAGGATTTTATAGCATTTATTCCTGTTAATGGAATTTTACTCCTTCTTCCAGAGATCAGAGTATATGTTGAAAAGGCTCCTTTTGGTAGATCAGCTATGTGGACAAGGACAAATTCTGAGTTACCTGGTTGGGTCTTTATTCAGCCTAGCACAGTGATTAAGGGTGTGGGCTTTGGTGTCAGACTGTCTGGATTGAAATCCCAGCTCCACCACTTCCTAGTTGTGTGGCGGTAAGTGAGTCACCTAACCTCTGTTTGCCTCAGTTTCCTCATCTGTTAGAGTGAGAATAGTAACAGTATTTTCCTCATCAGTTGCTGCAGAGATGTAAAATGATGTAATGTATGTAAAATGCTAACACAGTGACTGTCATCTATTTACTGCCCGTTAAGTGTTAGCTGTTATTACATAAATTCCCTTCAGTGTCAAAAGTTTGCTGTAGAGTTTTGCTTATACTATGCTTCCGGGAAATAGATTAGAATCTAGATTCTGCTCCCCCGTGGGCTATTTTTTTTTTCTTCTTGCAGACGGTTTTACTAATTTCTGCGCCTTTGTACATGACACTCATAAGTGTTAGAAACGGTGCCTTGAGCAGGTATTCATGCTGCCTGGGGACAGCGCTGCAGAAGGGATGAGAAACAAAATTGGCAGCAAAGAAGCATCCCAAGACGCGATGGCACTGGTGCCCCCCTCTGAGGCCCTGCTTATCAGCACATCTGCTGGGACTTGCTTTTCACTCAAAAATCAGAAAGGTTTCATCCTTCCATGTTTTTTGTCTCTGGCAGCTGAACCGGTGCTGTCACATCACAAACAACTTCTTTTCTCAATATACACATCTGGCGCTGGCAGTTGGACTCACTTCATAAGAGCACATGATCATCACTCATTACAAGATTAAAAAGTACCCCATGGCATCATTGATGTTTTTTAACTTTGATCTTCTGCAGTTGTGATTCATCTCGGTTATAAAACTTCCCTTGAAAGGAACATAGCCGATGACTTATTAGAACCTTCATCTTAAGTAGCGTAAACATGAAAACGGTGCACATCTTTACAAAATGCCATTTGTTTTCTTTGCCAGCTTATCGTTTTAAGACATGACATCATATCCAGGATCCCAAATTTGTACGTCTTGTGTTGAGGCAAGGCATTTTGACCTCCTGCAAGCGGGAGAAGTCAGTGTAGCATCAGCAGCAGTGCGTCCGGATGCCTACCTCTTTCAAACATCAGTTTCTATTAGGATCCTTTGTTCCACGTCTGCCCTTGGTCCTGACTGCAGTCTGACTTCAAGACTTTCTCCAGGAAGGTGAAAGCTTGGTTAGCCACGTCGGCGATGTGGTTCCGGGTTAGGGAAGAGGGCTGATGGGGGAAAAGGTATTATTGGCTGTGCAGAGGATGGAAAAAGAAAAAAAATCACCTTCCATAGTGGGGATCCTTTACATCCTCGTGCTGTTCTTTCAGTGATCTATTGATACATAACAAACGATCCCGAAACAGAATGGCTGAAATCAACAACCAGGTGATTATTTCTCATGGTTCGGCGGTCTGCCTGGGGTTCATCTGGATCGGTTTTCTGCAGTCTTGCTTAGGGTCTTTTGTGTGGCCGTGGGAAGATTGTGGCTGGTGCCAGAGTATCCATGGTGGTTTCATTCTTCTATCTGCTGCCTCGGCGGGATGGCAAGGAGGTTGGAACGGGGGAGTGGGGCCTTTCTGTCTCTCCATGTAGTCCTGGAGCCTTTCCCCTCTGCATGGCCTTTCCATGTGGTCTGTCCAGCACAGCCCGACTTCTCATATGGTAGGTCAGGGCACCCAAAGCTATGAGAGTGGGACCTTTTAGGCTTTCTTAAGGCTCAGAACTGGCATGGAGTCACTTCTTGCATATAGTGTTGGTTGAAGCAAGATACAGGTGTAGCCTAGATTGAAGGGGAAGAAATCCACAGAGCTATGAATGATGGGGGCAGTGGTTCATTGGCTCACTCACCAATATCATCAACTTCCATAAGTGCTTAGATGGTAAATGTCATTGTTGCAATAGGAGAAATGATTGTTTTGAGGTATCACCTTATGAAAGCTCTCTTGACTTCTTAATCTGGGGGAGGCATTTAAAGTTCTGCAAGGTTGTGGGGCGCCTGGGTGGCTCAGTTGGTTAAAACATCCGACTTTGGCTCAGGTCATGATCTCATGGTTTGTGAGTTCGAGCCTCACGTCTGTGCTGACAGCTCAGAGCCTGGAGCCTGCTTCGGAGTCTTTGTCTCCCTCTCTCTGCCCTGCCCCACTTGCTCCCCCTCCACCTCAAAAATAAATTAGAAATTAAAAAAAAAAGTTCTGCAAGGTTTTCTGTCCACAGTTTACAGGATGTGTGCAACTCTCAAGGGGGCAGGACAAGTGAGGCTGGGGGTCAGGCAGCTGCACTATGGCAGCTTCTTATCAGAGTTTTAAGGAGAAACCTGAGTCTCCAACCAATCCCCTCTAATTATATTAATTCACAATCACAGGGGCCTTCTTCCCTGCTACAGTGCATTCAGGAACCCAACCATCAAGATCACAAAGGCTTCACCCTACTTTCCCACCCACCCCGTTTTCTTTTTTTTAAAAAAGGCTCTGTGCAGTGACCCCCAAGTTTTAATTATAGTAGCTTCCTTCTGAATTGGAGATATTTGGTAATTATCAGATGAATTTAGGGTGAGTGTTACCTTGGGGTGCTCGGTATTAGCAGGTCAAATCAAGCTGCACCAGATCAATACTCATATAAGAATAGAACATTTGATGTTTGAACACAAAGAGGTTATTAGCTTTGGCTGGCACCATGGCAAGTCTGTAGCAGAAGTATTTTATGAATCCTCAAGTGGACGAGCCTGGAGGTTTTATGCTTTATATCACCCAGCTTTGGAAGTTCTCACTTGCCAGCACATCTGCAGACCCGATAACCTAACACACATGAGTGGCTGTCTGATGGGTTTTGAGTGGTGTGCCTTAGGGAAGCAGATCATAGTCACTCTTTAAGGAGAGACCAAAGCCACCATCTGCTGGGACACTACTGTTCACTGCTGACCAGCTAGCCACCTGTCCTGACCTGGTTAGAGAAGGAGGAAGCCCTGCCTCTTTCCAGTTGATCAAACTCCTTTCCTACAACGCTGCCCTGCTCGGCTGCATTTGGACTTGAGCAGGGCTGGCACTTCGGTGAGGGAGAGGCTCTTTGGAAGTGCAAGGCAGTGTTTGTGTTTCTCGGACTGCCTCAGCACCCTGGCTCGCTCAGCTTGTCAGGCTTAGGTCATCAGCCAAACTGGTTTCTTTTCCTGGTGGTGCATTCTCACCTGTGCATCACAAATCTATACTTCTTCAGAGATCAGGTTATTATTCTGTGTTTTTAAAAAATATTTTATGTTTATTTATTTATTAAAAAAATTTTTTTTAACCTTTATTTTTGAGAGAGAGACACAGAGTGTGAGCAGGGGAGGGGCAGAGAGAGAGGGAGACACAGAATCTAAAGCAGGCTCCGTCCAAGCTCCGAGCTGTCAGCACAGAACCTGACATGGGGCTTGAACCAGCAAACTGTGAAATCATGACCTGAGCCGAAGTCAGACGCTTAACCAACGGAGCCACCCAGGCACCTGAATGTTTTATTTATTTTTTGAGAGAGGGTGAGCACGTGCGCACATGCGTGCACAGGTGGGGGTGGGGCAGAGAGTGAGGGAAACACAGAACCCGAAGCAGGCGCCAGGCTCTGAGCTGTTAGCACAGAGCCCGATGTGGGCCTTGAACTCATGGGCCATGAGATCATGACCTGAGCTGAAGTTGGACGCTTAACCACCTGAGCCACCCAGGTGCCCTTATGATTCCGTGTTCTTAAGGCACTTCCAGTGGCAGAAATTTTACCTTACGAACCTAAAGTAACAGACTTAAACAATATAGGGTAGTCTGGGCCAGGATCATCTCCAATTCTGTTCCACCCAGGCCTGTGTTCCAGCCCCATGAAAGGTGGAGAGCATGGAGGGCTTGGCCTTTTCCTCATTCCAGTTGATTTCAGTGGTGGCTGGCCTTCTTCCTCTACTACTCTTCATCCCAGTTGGGTGAATGGGCTTTTCATGGTGGTTGGCCCATGTCCTCTGCTCATTTATAGACGGCGGTTGGGTATATTTAGAGGTTGGTCACCTGTGAAAGGCGGGGGACATATAAAATGTATTGGATGGAGGGATAGCAGAAGAACTTGTTTAAGGTGGTTGGAGCTTCTTGCATTCACATTCTTTCTGTCTGTGAAGACGGTGTGAGAAAATCTTGATAGGTCTTCAACCATACTCCTCATGCTACAGGCCTGAATTTTAGTCCTTAGCACAAAGCATTAGTAGAAAAGCTGGTACCTTCTTGCCTTGCAGACTTCTCCTGGTTCTTTGCTGTCTCTGAAGCTTGCCCCAGGAATGGAAGTTACAGGGAAATGCTGTGTTTTGATGTTTACAAGTCAGCCAACATAAGCCAAAATTTGATGGTCAAAAATAGTAAACACTGAGTTACTAGTGTATAAAGCATTGTTGAAAATGCCTTGACTTAAGAGGATAATAACAGGTAACCCCCCCCCCCCCACACACACACACACAACTGTTCCTTTTCTCCCTTTCTTTAAGAAGGATGGGGGGGTGCGGTCAGGAGCACCGGTAGAGGTCATGTCTGGTGGTTGGTGGAATGTGCACTTGAGAGGAGCAGTTCTAAATCTCTTTCAGTCCTTTTTTTTTTTTTTTTTTGTTGTTGACTGACTGTCAGGAGCTGGGAAGATGGCCAAGAAGGAAATGACACATCGAGAGGCATTTTGTGTTGTGCAACATTCTGTGGAACTGATGCAAGGCTATATGGCCTGTTTACACATTCCTTCGCCAGCAGACTGCATGGCAGTAATTTAATTCAGCAGCACATGGCATGCTGCAGCAAGGCGCTGTGGCCTTAACATCCTTTCATGGCAAATTATCACAGCCGTTAAAACATGCTTATGTCCCTCTCCTGCACTTTTCCCTGGCTTCCCGGTTCTGAATGTGCTTTCTCATTGTACGGGACTTGTGTTAACAAGGAGCTGCGGCTTTCACAATAAGAGCACATTTTCCACATGCATATGCTCCAGTTGATGGCAGGTTCCCGAGTGACATGTCTGCTGAAAACACACATCTACTTGATCCAGTGGGTCAGGAGTTTGTATTTTGGTGCAAGTCAGAAATCATTCATTTTTTTCTTTTAACTTTTCATGCTTATTTATTTATTTATTTATTTATTTAGAGAGAGAGAGAGAGAGAACGCGCAGGGGAGGGGCAGAGAGAGAATCCCATACAGGCTCCACACTGTCAGCGCAGAGCCCGGCGTGGGGCTCGATCTCATGAACCACGAGGTCAAGAACTAGACGCTTAACTGACTGAGCCACCCAGGTGCCCCAGAAATCATTCATTCTTAAAACAGCGTTAGGGACGTGAGAGAGAAACAGATTTGGGGCTTATATTGATTGATTTATTATTAATTTATCAAAAGTAAATTTCCCTTCCCAAGAAAGAAAATTCCTGATAGATCACTGAACCACCTTATTTCCGTTTTGTTTGTACTATAACGTTTTCTTCAAAGAGGACTGGACCAGAGGAGAAGAGGGTATTCTTAAAGATAACAGAGGACAAAGATTATTGGCTCTTTATATTCATACTTGTCCCTACCTAGCACGTTCGTAGGATGCATTTGTGATGTCAATTAAAGCACATCTGTCGTCTTCATGTAAAATCTCAAAAGTTTGTATCTGGGCAGGTATGGAAAATTACTGCTCATGTTTTCCAAGTAACTTTTGGAAATTGAGAGAGCATAAAAGCCATGTGGATACGAATTCAAGGTCATACGCGACAGTTCAAGTGGGAGACTGTATTTGGGGCTGTGGCACTTCAGTAGCAAAGGAAGGGCTCCCAGTTCCTCTACTTCTGTGTAGTGGTGCCTCGAATCTAGTTGCTAATAGACCAAAGCACTTATTCAAATTCAGGACTAAGGCTTCAATCCAAACACCTCCGGAAACAGTAACTCAGACTTCCATTCACAGTAAGTCGATGTAAGCGATCCGGAATCCTGTATTGGGAGCACGTTTGGAGAGATAAAGGGAGAGTGAGTAATGAAGTCCTGGACACTAGAAAGTCAACAGTGACTCAGGTAGGGCCTTAGCCAGCCTTGGAGGTAGGGAGTCACAGCTGACTTCAAGCATCACAGGTTTGCTGTAGGTTGGCCCTAGCAGTATGGGTTTCTGATGCTTTTCAGGTCAGGCATACTGTTACGAGTTCAGGATTCTATAATTTTAAGGTGTGAGCTTTTGGATTTTACATTTCTGCATTTCCTCCTTTTGCAGCTATTTCCCCTTTACAGAACATGTCCTATTCGGTTTTGTTTTAGATATGTGCCAGCCTTCCCCCTCTACTGGATTGAAGATTATCATTTCATTTCTTTCTTTCTTTTAATAGTTAACACGTGTATTTGTCTTCATAAAAGTAATTATGATCTCTGTCTACCTCCTGGATAGTGTAAGAACTTTAGCATACCTTATTTATTTTTTAAACATGTTTATTACTTATGCTGAGAGCGAGCGAGCATGAGCCGTGGAGGGGCAGAGAGAGAGAGGGAGCAAGAGGATCGCAACGAGGCTCCGTGCTGTCTGTACGGAGCCCGACGCGGGGCTCAATCTTACGAACCATGAGATGATGGCCTGAGATGAAATCAAGAGTCAGACACTTAACCGACTGAGCCACCCAGGCGCCCCTAGCATTCTTTAAACTGCAATCACTTCCTTTCTTCTGATGTCATTCTCTGATATTTTTATCCTTGTTTTGTACTCCCCGGATTAGTCATTATCAGTGTTTAAATGGTTTCTTTCATATTTACCTATATGTTTACCAATTTTTTTACTCACCATTCCTTCATGGACCTCAGCTCTTCCTTCTGGATTCAGTTTCCTTTTTTGTGAGGCAGATCCCTTAGTGGTTCCTTCCTGAGAACCTGTTAGTGGTAAACTCTCACTTTTTGTTCCCGAAAATGTCAGCAGTTCCTGAAAATGTCACAGGCTGCCAGCACGATGTGATATGCGAGGCACCCTGCGGAAAGTCTGTCTGCTCTTTAGTGCCCGAGAGCCACACTCCAGTGGCCCTCCCTCATCCCGGGAGATGCCTTCCAAGAACCCCAGTGGACACCTGAGACTACAGTAGCACTGAACCCTATAGGTACCAACTTTTTTCCTGTACGTGCCCACCTATGATAAAGTTCCACTTATAAATAGGTACAGTCAGGGATGCGCAACGATAAATAACCACTTATAACAGTGAACTCTAATAAAAGTTAGGTGAATGTGGTCCTATCCACCCTCTCCTTCTCAAACTGTCTTACTGTACTGCACTCCCCCTTCTCACGTGGAGGTCAGATGACAAAATGCCCACATGACGAGCTGAGGTGCGGAGAATGATGTAGGCATCGTGACATAGCGGGAGGCTGCTGTCTTGACCGTGTGAGGCTCATCGGCTTTTGAGCCATGGTTGACTACGGGTGACTGAAATCACAGAAAGGGACACTGCGGATAAGGGGGGATCTGCCGTGGACACCATTCCTTTGTGCTAAGACTTTCAGGCCATTATTATCAGGCTTGTTAGAGTAGGATTTAAGGGAATAGAATACTGTACAGATAGATTTTCATGGAAGATGGATCAAGGGAAATGGATGTCCGTGCCTTTCACCATGGGGAGCTCTGAAGAGTCCAGGGCCAGTGGTCGAGAGGCGGTGGGAGGGAATGTTCTGGCAGAGGGGGGAGAAGTCAAAGAAAGGGGCATAGGGGGAGAGGAAATTAAATCCCTTACTTCACTGTTTTGGCCTGAGCGGGCCCTAAGTTGCTTTGGAACTTTCTATTCAAATTTATGGTACAGGACTCTGTCATTACATTCGGTCCTCAGAGGTCATTTGGCTGTTGCCAACCAGAGCAGCGGTTTTTCGATGTTGTTGTCCACACATTTCCTGTCATTTTATGAGACTACGGGACTCCCAACCAAAAGATGCTTCTTTTATACGGTAAATGGATCACTGAAGGAAGCGGAGGGAGGGAACTCTTGTGAGGATGGAGGAGCATGCTTGAAGAGAGCCGGGAGACCATAATCTGGGGTGGAACTTCCCTGCGCACAGTGGATGGGGCGACTCCGGTGTTGGCTGCGTGCACCTCTCATGGTTGTGCAGGAAGTCGCTGGTGGGGAGGAGGTCAGCTCACACCAAAGCGAGCTGGTACTTTCTGCCTTTCCGTTAACCCTCGGACGGCATATGTACCCTCTGCGACATGCATCTTCTTACTCTTAACCTTCTTGACGCTGATTTTTACGAGAGACAACTTAGGTAAAAATGCTAGCCTGTGTTTTGGCTGGGCAGGACTCAGGATGGTTTATCCTGGGCTCTGTGCCTCTGTAGGTTTGGCCCTGGAAATTATTAGTAGGAAAACAGGGGCCCTTCAAGAAGATTAGGACGGTACCCAAACATAGGCTGTTATACTTACCAGAAGTGAGGAGAAGCATGGATGTGTAAGAGAGGGGTGACTGTGAAGTCAAGGTTACTAATTCTAGACCTTTGGTTTCTGTTTCACCCTCTCACCGTGCTCGATACCGTGCAAAAACCAGTTGTAACTTTTTTGTCCCATGGGAGCTGTTTCAGAGTAGCTTAACCGGGGATTCGTCTCTATGGGCAGTTTGTGTTTAAGATGTGGATTCAGTTATGATTAAGGGAAGCAGAGGACCTGGAAATGCCTCCTGTGAGGCCTCAGTGCCGTGGTAGTGACCCTCAGCAAATCATTCCACTTCTGCCCAGTTCAGTTTCTTCGTCCTTCAAGTAGAAAGAGGCATGAAGGCAACTTCAGAGTAGTTGGGAGTAACTCCTAAGGAATGATCATAAAGTACTTGGCGCACATGAAGGGCAACTTAAATACCAAATAGTAATTATGTAGCGCCTTTCTGCCAAGGAGTTCCAAACACTTAGACATTACCTCACTGATCCTCTTTACACCCCTTTGAGGGATGCGCTGTGCATTTTACAGGGGGGTAAACTGAGGCATGGCCACTTGAGAACTCATTTGCTCTGTGTCACTCTGCAAGTCAGCAGGTGATTTATAGAGGTGGGCAAGGAGCCCACGTCTCTTCCTGCTCGGTTAGTCGCTACTAAGACTCCCCCCTGCTTTGCCATTAAGTTTGTGGAAGCTCCTGGTGTCGAGCCCAGGGTATTCTTGGTTGATGTTATGAAGTAACGTTACTTAAGAAGGAAGCCTCATCATGTAGCAGCGTTGCTATTATAGATAAGTCACAAGGTACAAGGCCTCACACACAGAAGGCATATAAATGTGTGTGTGTGTGTGTGCACACGCGTGTGCACACGCATATGCACGTGCATGT
This sequence comes from Acinonyx jubatus, assembly GCF_027475565.1. Taxonomy (NCBI): domain Eukaryota; kingdom Metazoa; phylum Chordata; class Mammalia; order Carnivora; family Felidae; genus Acinonyx; species Acinonyx jubatus. Next base: position 106,972,712 of record NC_069385.1, on the reverse strand, counting down.
GTGTTTATGCAATGAGTCTTGAATTCGCTCAGACGAAAGTTGAGCTGAGCTGAGAAGCACTGACTTTTGTGAGATGAAAATGAGGTGTGTGACCTAACCCTTGGCAGAATCTCACTTTGAGTACCAGTGAAATAAAGTTAGCCCTCCCACAAAAAGCTAACTCTAAAAAGGGTGCGCGAGAAGAAAATGTGGGCAAGTCCGTGGTAGAAAACGTGGAAAATGAAGATTGACTGAATTGCGTCCATAATAACCCTGTCTCCAAAGATCGCACGCCGCTAGTGTTTGGATATGTAGTCGCCTGCGTATTCTTCTCTGGTAATGCTGGTACTTTTGTGAAGGCGACAGCCGCGAGGAAGTAGCATCAGGACAACAGTGGAATGCCGTGAGGGGCCTGGCTGTGTCGAAGCGAAAGGAGAGAGGATAACCGGAAACGAGACTGATCGCTTTAAGGAGCAGCAGCAGGGCAACGAGGCTGACAGCAGTTTCCAGTTAATATCTTGGAAGAGGCAACGGCTGTCTGTGTGACAGGGTGGGCTGGCCTTGCCTGAATGATTAAGGCTGGGTGGGTCTGAGGAGGACCCCTACACCCTCCTCCCACCGCCCCATCCCACCACTAAAAATACCTGCCCCCTTTATAATAGCTAACAGAGCCCCCTTTTAATGACAACTAGAGAGATGCTTTAAAATGTAAATATTTCTGGCAGTGGGGGTATCGCTTCTTTCAAAAATTATTTTTGAGTGGGTACCGTTAGCAGGCGCCAGGCACACAAAACAAAGCGGGTACGACCCCCGCCTTTGAGGAGCCTGCGTGCCAAGGGGAAGACGGACAAGAAATGAGCAAAGGAACATTTGTGTAGAATTGCATCCAATTGTCAATTGTGACAAGTGCCGTAAAGGGAACTGATGTAGCAATGAAGAATAATGGGGCATCGGAGGACGGATAGGAACCTATCCTAGAGTGTGCAGTGAAGGCCTCTTTGAGGAGAAATCAGAGCTGAGACCTGCAGGGTAAGAGGAAGCCACTCTAGGAAGGGCAGGGAAGAGGCCTCAAGGTAGAGGGCGCATCACACGTTAAGCCCCGAACGTGATCACTGTCTGAGTCTAATGTCCAGTTTTGGTAGAGGAGAGGGCACTGGGAGAATGCCTGCGTGGTTACGAAAAGGTTTGCAAAAAGAGGTGACCAGGATCACATACGTCAAAGTTGCCTGTTCTATAATTCCACCCACAGCCGCCACGGCCTAATTTGAGGAGCACAGAAGGACTCTCCATGTGTACCCCCACAGGCCCTCAACCTCTCTCAGGAGATTCTTGTCAAGGTGCTTGAGATTCTTCTCTGAGTTAAGGCCTTGAGGACAGGACATTCAGAGATGTTGTCTGCAATGGAGAAGACACTTTAAGACCTTTTTGGTTAAGAACTTGGTTTACATAAGTGGATCAGCTCAGCTCAGCTGGATACTCATTTTATAATAGGATCATTTGGGGAAGGTGCATTGAGAAAGACCTGGACGAGCTCTGTCTGGTGAGGAAGACTGAGTGGGAGTCGGCGGAGGGAATGACTCCTGTGCGGCCGGCAGGCAGTGAGAATACCAGGTCCCGGGGACCGTGGTGTTCTCATAGAAGGAGCCGTAGGAGCAGATTTGTACCAAAAACAACCCAAACAGAGCAGTAGGTTACCTATTTGAGGAGAGTCTTTGGGCTTTCATGGACGAGAAGTAATGCCAAAGGTGAGCTGGGTTTCAAAACATAAGAGCGACATGGAAAACTTCAGAATGTTTAGCGCAGAGCATTGATGATGATTAAAGGGTTGTAAAATTGAACCTATAAGGATAAGTTGAAAGACGTGGGATTATTTAGCTTCAAGAAGAGGAGGCTGAAAAATGACTTAATAACAGACTTCAAAATTATGAGGAGTTATTAAGCCGTGTATGGTGACCAGCTGTTTCGTTTCTGGCTCTGTCGGAGAAAGAACAAGTTTTAACTGAAGCATGATAGATTTAGGTTAGATCTGAAGAAGAACTTCTGGACGGTAAGAATTGGTCCATAGGATGGAGGGTTTGGCTGAGGGTTTGACCAGCGGGCTTTTCATTCAAATCCCTTCCGTCTTCGCGATTTGGTGTGTGTGTTTGTGGAGGGCAACAAAGGGCCCACCTCTCTGCTTTTTAAAATCAAAGGCATGATTTCTGTTTCCCATTAGAATTCTGAAGCTCAGAGTTGCAGAGGTTTGTAGACACAAATGATGAGGGTAATTTGTCTTGCTTCAGCGGCCATTAGAATCTTTAATTGAGAAAAACGTGACCAAAAAAGACGAACAGATCTGCCACGTGATCCAAACATGGTTACTGATCATCCGAACAGAGGCACTAGCGAGAAGGTGGGACCGAGTGAAGTTTGATTATTGGAAAAACTCAGGTGTGTTTGACTTTTAGCTGCCAGACCCAGAAGGCGGGGTTTTATGAAGTTGATTCCATTTTTTCTCTCCGTTCACTTCCTACTGGGAGAAATTGAAAGCACTTTCAGGTGACGCCACAGTCCACGTCACCTGGATCTTGAGGAGCTCTTGTCCAACAATCAGCCTCAAGGGAAGGATTGACACAGAGAAGGAGGGATAGAGGAAATAGGCCAGATTTATTTCTGAAAACAGAAATCTGCATGCATTTAAAAGCTGGCAGAGGGGCGCCTGGGTGGCTCAGTGGGTTAAGTGTCCCACTTTGGCTCAGGTCACGATCTCATGGTTTGTGAGTTCGAGCCCTGTGGCAGGCTCTGTGCCGACAGCTCAGAGCCTGGAGCCTGCTTCGGATTCCGTCTCTCCCTCTCTCTGCCAACTCCCTGTTTCGTGCTCTGTCTCTCTCTCTCTTTCAAATGTAAATAAAACATTAAAAAAAAAAAGTCTGGCAGAGCAGTGGTGAAGCTAGGCAGAGCAAACCCAAGAAAGACTTACTGAATGTGTCATCTCTGTCCACTTTGGAGGTGGCACGCAGGGGAGTAAAGAGCTTTGTTTCCTGGGTTAGCCTCTCTGTCAGTGAAGCCAGGCGTCAGAGCTTTTATTTTTAGATTTCTTCTTGAATTCTCTCTTGTGCTTATTAAATACCTGTCTGAGCGACTTTTGTGAGAATAATTTAGCACACCTGCGGATGGTTTGCTCTAAGCACCCATGATAGCTCTCTGATGAAACTATGAAAAACAAAGAAGACACACATATGTAGCATTCTCAGATGAGTCCATTGTTTTGTACTAAGTGGATATAATTTTCTCTAAAGGAAAAAAAAACATAATAATCAAAGACACGGAAGAAACAGACTTTGAAACAGGTGACCCAACTGGGAAGAAAGAAGGCTAAGTGGGTGTGGTGCTTAAGCTAGGGGAAAGGAAAAATACTGAGAAAACATATTTTTCTTTCCTTCCAAAATAACTTGGGCTCCTTGATTCCGTAAGCACACTTGGACCCTTTCGCCACTACACTTTACCTTTCCAAAGCATCACCACTGTTGGAGAGCCACCCACAACCCACCGTTGGGTCAGAAGTCACAACCCACTTCCTTTTACTGGCCTCCTTTCTTTCTTGTCTGTGCCGTTTCCTTTGTGGCCTTGGCACTTTGGGACATTACTTAGGTATTTTCGTGATTTCCACGTTTGGGCCTCCCCCACCCTCAGATAATTTATTGTCAAGACCCCTTCTAAGGATTCTTAAAAACTACAACAGCTGCCTTTTCCATAGCAGAAGTCAACCTCAAGGGGATTAGTGGCTCCTTTTCTGCTCTTGAGGTCCAGAGATTGATAGTGGGAAGGAAGAGCAAGTGAGAAGAGGGGTAGTTTACTCCTATTATAAAAAGGAGCCCTCTCCTGAATACTTTGTTGCAGGAAAAGTCTCTTCATTACACAGATGTGGACAGTAGAAGGGATTTATTCCTTATTGTCTGTGTACCTTTTAAGTACTGTGAACAGAGGCTGGCTGTGTATCCCTGAGGAATAAGCTATGAAACAGATCATGTATCATCTAAAGCAACACCGGACCCATCAGTGTACCCCCCAAGTGGTTTAGTTGTCTGTTCTTCCTGAGCTGCTTTCTTCCTTGAGGGCTTTACTTAAGACTTAAAAAACCAACTTTTCTTGGGGCGCCTGGGTGGCTCAGTCGGTTAAACATTCAACTCTTGGTTTTGGCTCAGGTCCTTTCACAGTTTGTGGGTTTGAGCCCTGCACCCAGGTCTGTGCTGAGAGCCGGAACCTGCTTGGGATTCTCTCCCTCCCTCTCTCTCTGCCCCTTCCCCCCGCCCCCACTCTCCTCTCAGAAATAAATAAATAAATGAAAGCTTACAAAATAAACCAACCTCCCTTTCCTTTTGAGAAACTGTGATAGACAGTGAGAGCGTTCAGCAGCCAGGGTTTTGTGGAAGGTTGAACACATGGCTGTGATAATGTCTAAAGGGTAATCAAGAAGGGCAAAGGTTTCTTATAAACGTCTTGAGACTTAAAGGGAGCAAAAGCGGATGTTTCGGATAGCGTGCCCGCGGAAGGTCCTGTGCCTTGGTCACTTCTCAGGGGATTCCCACGTGGACTCCCCTGGGTATTTTTAGAAGTCTACATTGGTGGCACAGATCAGACACAGCAGGAAGTTTGCTGAGGCTGGGGCTGTAGGAGTTTCTGGATCCATAATCAGAAAATCATAGATGGACCAAAGTGTAGGCTATGTGCCCCATTTTATTATCTACAGAGCATGTTTTTGCCCCTCTGATAGATCTCATACTGGTTCTGTATATTGTGAGACCTGGTGCAACAGTTCCGTGGTAGGGCCAAGTAGCTGGGGTGACCCAAGCAGGAGACGTACCTGTTCCGTTTGCTCTCATCCAGGCTGTGTAGGAGCTGTGCTGAGGATGTGCCTTGACTGTAGTGAGTTTGTCACATAGTGGTCCAGTGACGACATATGAATAGTAGTTAGTAGGAAGGAACTTTACCAGCTAGCACGGCACCAAATGTCCATCTTACTGAGGAAGGATCCACTTTCCATCATCAGTCACAGCTCAGGAGAAGCCCTTATGTGGTGTGGAGTCACTCCTTCATTCTCTTTCGTGAGGACTGAAATGTAAGTAAATAGAACTTCGCAACTGAATCGGGAAAAATCTGACACCGAAAGATGAAATGTAGCTTGTGCAGCATGAGATTTGTGGCACAAACTGACCAGAGGAAGGAAATCTGATGATCTAGATAGATGCCTCTGGTTATTACCACTTTTGCTGTGTGCCCTGTGCTAGGAGCTCAACAGGATGAGTCAGATAGTGCCGTAAATAAAGACTTTATGGGGAGTGGAGAGATCCTTGTGTTTGAAGGAATCGCCGGAAGCTGGCTAATTTATTTTATTTTATTTTTTTAAACTTTTTAAACGTTTATTTATTTTTGAGACAGAGAGAGACAGAGAATGAATGAGGGAGGGGAAGAGAGAGAGGGAGACACAGAATCGGAAGCAGGCTCCAGGCTCTGAGCTGTCAGCCCGGAGCCCGACGCGGGGCTCGAACTCACGGAGCGTGAGATCGGGACCTGAGCGGAAGTCAGATGCTTAACCGACTGAGCCACCCAGGTGCCCCAAAGCTGGCTAATTCATAAATGTCTCTTTTCGTTCTTTTCAAAGCTGGAATCAGTTGCACTGAAAGTCTATCGAAGAAGACAATTTTTTAAACATTTATTCATTTCTTATTTTATTATTTTTTGCTACTGCAAAGAGCCCCTGAGGCGGAACCGTAGCTGAGTCGTATTCCCAGTTCTAGCCCTGGCACTATTTGGCTGGTTCTTGGAGCGGTTTTTGATAGTTTTCCTATCAGGAAAACATAGTCACATTGGTCTATTACCTTATTATCGGTCTCACCTGCCAGGTCGTTGGAAGACACATGGTGTGTAAGTTATTTAAAATAACTGCTTTAAAAAGATTATTATTTATCCATTAGTATATTAACTCCCAAGACCTCCGCACAACTTAGAAAGTACCTAAGTACCTGGAAGAAAGTACCTAAGAAATTTCCATGAAATTCTAATGTTGATTCTTAGATCCTTTTGTCCTCATGACTTTGGTAATTAAAATAAGTCAACCTTAGGAGGAAAAGTCAGCTTTCATAAGGTTTGTATATGTCCTCTCTTTCTACATTAACTGGGCAAATGTTTCCGGAGCCTCTGAACATTGGGTGCTGATGAAGTAAGTTTGAGAACCTAACTTGGAAGAGACACAGCAAAATCGAGAACAAAGCCCAGTTCGGTCCTCAGTGTTCTGTCGAACTTATCAGGACACGGAGGGCTTAATGTGTAGGGGAGATGAACAGGGCTCCAAACTTTTATTTGAACAACTTATGAAGACGTAAGACTAGTCGGTCACACTTTACTGTTAGTTGTCGACTCTCTGGCCACAGCCACATCTCCTCACAGCTTTCAGCCCCCTGTCCGCCCCCTGCCCCCCCCCCCCCCACCTCTGCTCTGCGCCCTCACTGAGAACTCAGCCCCATGGTCGCCAGCTTCATCTCAGCTTATCACCTCATTCTGTTCTCTCCACGTCTTCGTCCGTCAGTCACCACATCTACCGCCTCACCAGCACCTGCAAGCTCTCTCACTCTCTCACTGCTCCCCCCAGCCAGAGCAGGGGGGCACTTGTCTGTCTTTACCGAATGGGCTTCTGGGTACATTTTGATTTGCAGAAGGGTTTCCAAAGCTAAGGAGAGTGTAACAAAACTCATCCAGTTTAAAGAGTGTGTGAGCACAGCGTGGGAAGAGCATAAAAACTAACGTCTGTTCCTTCCTGAGGCTCTGTGCTGGGTGCTTTGTCTCCATGATGTCCTCTTTCACACATGAGGAAACTGAGGCCTCGAGAAGTTGCGTTCGCCAGCCCAAGTCCTTTGCAATAGCAAATTCAACTGTGTTTTCCGGTTTCACGTCCATACTTTTGCTGCTGCTTGATACCAAAGGCTTTGAATATCTGTGAGTAATTTGGGGGGAAACTTTATGGAACTTTATATCAGAGGTTAAGGCAAATCTAAACTAAGTTAGAGTCTCAAATATTATTTGTAGTTCTTTCTCTGCCCTTAGTGCAGTGGGAACTGGGAAGGACTGAGGCACAAGGTGAGGAATCCAGCTAGAGAGGGTCTCATGTGGCAATCGGCAATACCACTTGGGACTCCTCTGGCTCTTACTTGCCTTTACTAAGCCATCTTCTTAGCGAAATCAAAATTGCGATCAGTCACAAGGAATGGATTTTTACCTACTGTATGCAATTTGTTTTTTCCTGTTAACCTTTAATGCCACTGTGTAGAAGTGTTCTGCCATTGTAGAGAAGTAGTAATGCTTTTCTCTTGCGGTAGTTTAGAGTATGTGGAAAATACACTCTTTCGGTGAAAATGTAACATTTGTGGGGCTAGTAACACAAGCAGATATGATGCTCAGTGCCATCCATGTTTCTTCTTACATTTTGAATAGCATTTATTTTTTAAGATGTAATTTTTTATTAAAATGTTTCTTTATTTTGAGAGATGGTGGGGGGAGCAGGGGAGGGGCAGAGAGCGAGGGAGAGAGAGAATCCCAAGCAGGCTCCGTAGTACTGTCAGCACAGAGCCCAATGTGGGGCTCTATCCCATGAACTGTGACATCATGACCTGAGTCTAAATCAAGAGTCAGATGCTTAACTGACTGAGCCACCTAGGTGCCCTTAAGATGTAATTTCTTTTAAAAAATTTTTAATGTTTATTTATTTTTGAGACAGAGAGAGAGAGAGAGAGAGAGAGAGAGAGAGAATGAGTGGGGGAGGAGGAGAGAGAGAAGGAGACACAGAATCTGAAGCAGGCTCCAGGCTCTGAGCTGTCAGCACAGAGCCCAAGGAAGGGCTCGAACTCACCAGCCGTGAGATCATGACCTGAGCCGAAGTCGGACACTCAACCGACTGAGCCACCCAGGCGCCCCATAAGATGTAATTTTTTAAGAACAGTTTTAGGTTTTTACAGCATACTGGGGAAGAAGGTATGGATATCTCCCCTATCCCTTGCTCCCACACGTGTACAGCTTCCCCATCGTCAGCAACTCCCATCGGAGTGGTACTCTCATTACAGGCAATGAGTCTACATTACTTAGCACATCATGATTACCCAAAGTCCTTATTTTACCTTAGAGTTCACCCTTGGTGTTACATATACTGTATGGGTTTGGACAAAAATATAATAACACGTATCATACTGAGTAGTTTCAGTGCCCTAAAAATCCTCTGTATTCCCCTATTTATCCCTCCTCCACCTAGCCCCTAAAAACCCATGATTTTTTTTATGTCTCCATAATACTACCTTTTCTAGAATGTCATACAGTTGGGATCCTACAGAATCTAGCCTTTCCAGATTGGCTTCTTTCACTTAGTAATATGCATTTAAAGTGCTTTTATGTCTTTTCATGGCTTGAGAGCTCATTTCTTAACACTAATAATATTCTGTCGTTTAGGTATAGCACAGTTTATCCATTTACAGGGACATTTTGTTTTCATTTAATTACTACATAAGAAAAGTATCGGTTGTAAAATTTTCAGAAAGATCAGAAAGCATAAAGAAGAAAGTAAAAGTCACTCAAAATTCAATACCACAAATAATCCCAGTTAGTATTTCGATGCCTTTCCTTTCAGTGTTTTTCCTGAGTTGTACATTTGTGTGAATGCATGTATAGTCACACACTTCCTTTTTATTTTATAAAATTTTGCTCATATATTCTAAGCTGATTTCATTTTTTAAAATTATTAGAAGGGGTTGGGCAAATCCCAAGATACTAAATCTTATGTTAGGTAAAGATAAACATTTTGAAAATTAGTTTATAAAAATTGGTATAAAATTTCTTATTTTAGTTTTTTTAAGAATATTCTAGCCCATGGGATTATTTATTTCCTGATATAGTTGCCTGTCTCAGAATATAATTGTCCATTCTCCTTCTTGCTTTTCTTCTTGTCTCTTTTTTTCTTTCACTTTATTCTGTTTGGTAGGTGCTCATGGGATGTCTGGCATGTGAAATGGCCATGTGTAAGCGTATGCCGTGCTGGGCACCATAATCATGCTCCTGTGGTCCTTCTTCACACCTCTCTGAGGCTCCATCACCACATTCCCTCCTTTGGGGTGGTGCTGTGTGCCTTCACTGAGGATTTTTAGACCTGCCTTTGAGAAAATATTCTATATTTGTTTAGAGATACAACTTGAGAAGTTAAGGGACTTGCCCAGGGTCACACATCTCTATTGAACATTTCATGTTTAAAAATGACTCAAACCAAACTCAGGAAGAGAAAAGGTTCCAGCTGAGAATTTAAAGAAAAGTACAGAAAATATTACCACAGCCAAAATTATTTCAGATTACTCTAACTAGAGAAGTTCACTGAATTTTGTATGCTTTTTAAAATTTATTTATTTTTATTTTTGAGAGAGAGCGAGCAAGCAGGGGAGGAGCAGAGAAAGAGGGAGGGAATCCCAAGCAGGCTCCATGCTGTCAGCACAAAGCCTGATGCAGGGCTTGATCTCATGAACCTTGAGATCATGATCTGAGCCAAAGTCAAGAGTCTGATACTTAACCAACTGAGCCACCCAGGCACCCTGTTTTGTTTGTTTTCCAAAAGTAAGTAGTGGGGGCGTCTGGCTGGCTTAGTCAGTAGAGCTTGTGACTCTTGATCTTGGAGTTGTAGGTTCAAGCCCCATGTTGGGTGTAGAGCTTACTTAAAAAAAAAAAGAGAGAGGAAAACATAAATAAGTAGGAATCAAGTACAAATAAAGAAAAAAAAAACAATTTAAATCAATTAATGGAGAAAAAAAAAAAGCATGTAGGAAAAAAGATTGTGTCTTCAATGTAGCTGCTCACTCATTACCAGGCAGGGAAGGGAAAAAGAGTGCTTCACTTTTCCCAGCAAAAAGAGGGCTGTGGATCAGGAATAGCTGAATCAAGGGGTAGAGTAATTCCCTCTCCTGATTCATAGGAGATAGGGTGTCTGGTGAAGGGCAAGTGAAAGGCAAATCCAGTGCCAGACAAAAACTTTTCAGATTTCTGGAGCTACATGAAAAATGATAGAATATGGAGTCAAGATTCTTAGGAAATCTTGAAATGTAAAACATCCTCAATTCATAAGATACCTGGAAAATCAGAAGCATCTTGTTTGGCAGACACTTTACTTTTAAGCTACTTAGTCTATCTGGAAATGTGATTTGAATTCTTATTGTTTTTTATTCAAAACTTGTGAAAATGGAACCAACTTTCCTAGTGTCTGACTTCTCATGTCCAGGAGGCTGAGTGAAGTAGAGAAAAGAAGCAGTAGCTTCGTGGAGTAGTCTGCCCCACAGAACAAGGGCAGTGGTGGCTTGGCTGAGGGAGGTCTATGACTGGGGGGAGAATTAGAGGCTCAGTCACCTGTCAAGGTCAAAAGCTCTGCGGAAAGTTTGCAGAGGTGGTCCTGAAGTGCATTTTGCCCCGTTAATAAGATAGGGAGGCATATAGGCATAGACTGGGACGAACGGAGATGCTCTGATTGTATGGAGAGAAACAAAGGCGGCGATGTGTTCTGGGTAGGAAATTTAAAACATAACGGTGTATTAGGCAGTGCGGAGTATTTGTTAAGCATCGTAAAGTCTTGATGATACTACCTAGAGTTCATATTTCAGTTTTGTGACATTGAAAAATCAGAAGGAATACTCCTGGGTTGTTCAGGAGCCTAATTGTAATAACTGCCATTGGCTTTGGCATTGTGGAAGCCATTGGTGATCTTGGCAAAAAGAAATGTCAATAGAAGGAGAGATTCAAAAGATCATTTGGCGAAGTTTTAAAAGAAAATGGAGAAGAGAAGGCGGGGAGAAGGAATTTAGGAAGTGAACACACTTTTAGAGTGTTCTTTGTAAGGTTATTAGAGAAATGGGTCAGTAACTGGAAGGGGATATGGCATAGCTGGAAGGACCATTTGGACTTTGAGTTACAAAACTAAAGCCTCTGGTGCTGACCCTCCATGAAGGAGCATTCTTGACACATCACTCTTTCTCGCAGGGCCTTGGCATCTTCAGTAGAAAAATGGGGACAAATGAAACCTACCTATAATGGTGATTCTAGAAGATTATGTATAATAATAATTTTTCACTTGTAAGCTGGAAAAGAAATGTAAAAATATCATCACCTTTAGTGTGTAATAGAAATTCTCAAAGAAAGATATGATCACTTGGGGGAAATGGAGTCCTGAGAAAAATAGATGGGAATGACTGGGTCAACTGAAGACATTTATTAAGAGCGTAGAAAGGGAAAACCATAGAATGTGCCAGGGGAGAAAAGAGAAGGACCAGATTGGAACAGAGGGTGAATGTTGGAGAGAACTCTGAGGAAAATCAAGTTGGATAGGTAGAATTGGGCCTAAGGATGAATGATTGTAAAGGCCATTCAGAAGAATCTGAGTTGATGGGACAGGCAGTGGGGTGGCCCTGAGGGTTCTCCAGCATTATGTGGAATTATAAGGATTAGAGCAAATTCTACCTTTCTCTGTAAGAAGACCCCCAGTGTTGCAACATACCTGGGATCTTTTAGTTTGGTGAAGGAAGCAGGAGGAATCAAAGACAAGGAGAAACAGGAAGGAGAAACATGAAGGCAAGGAAGCCAGCTGGATAGGTACTTCTACAATCCAAGTGTGGTGAGAATCAGAGTTGAACCTTATTGTTAGGGAGATTATGTGTCATGAAAGTCAGTGTGAATATACTGGAGAAGAAAAGTGTGAAAGGAAAGGGTGTTTCAAGAGGGGAAACATTCATGAAATGAGTCTTAGGTCAGTCAGTCAACAGGTATTTATTGAGTACCTACTATGTGCCATTGCTGTTCTTGGCGTTCTTCTGGGCACTCTTCCAAGTTCTGTTCTAAGCATAGACGACAACACCCTTAATGGCAGGAAATGTGTGGGAGGAAGCCAAACTGTGACAAAACTAGGCTTGCATTTCTTTTTCTTTTCTTTTTCTCTTTATGTTTTGCAAGAGGTAATATCTTACAGGATTTTGTATATTCTCCTGTGCCTGTCGCATAGTTTGCCAAGTGAATTTGTAGTATGTGTTAAAAAGAGTTAGAAATACTAATCTGTTGCTGCAACTTTTTAAAAAATGTGATTTGGTGATACACATCGCCAGCCTTAAAAATGTTCCCAGGGCAGCTGTGGCTAAGAGCGCATGACCAGGTTTGGCTTGCTCAGCTGCAGAACACCACCAAATCCAATTCCCCCTGCTGTTCGTGTGATACTCATACAAGTAAATAATCGAAATAGAAGACATGAAGATAAATAAATGAAAGCATGCAGAGAAACATTGATTTAAAATAAAGGGAAAAACGGTTTCATTTCTGACTATCTGAAGGAAATTGGTTTAATGTATTCAGGGATTTAGAGTCAATAAAGTGCCCCGCAGAGTTATTTATATCCGTGAAGTAACCGATTTTCTATTTCTAATCCTGTGAAAAACACTGGTTTGATCCTTACCAAGGGACTAGGAAGAGGGAGGCGATGGTCTACCCTTCTTCGTTCAGCATTGAGCTAGTGGGGTGTGGCAGTTCTGCCACTGTTTTGCCTTGACATTGGTGTTCTCATAGCGCTTACGTCTGTATGGGTAAGACTGCATAACTGTGCAGCTGGAGATTTAGGGTGCAAATAGACAGGTGCATGAATAAGTGAACTCTCCGATTGGCCGAAAACTAACTTGAAGCATGAGATCGTGAGTGCTAACTAATTCTGAACTATAGTTTTGAGTAATTCATCAGGACTAGGACTCAGGTTTTAATGGTTTGTGTGGCGAGCCTGTTCCACTATTCACAGTAGAATTTTAAAAAACCATGTATTTGTAATTGATGTCATTAAAATGGTGGACCTGGGTTGGGTTTTAAAGCAGAAACGTTCAGTGGTTCAGATTAATTTCCAGCGCTGGTTTTGGAGGTTGAAACCAAAATGTGTACAAAAGCAAACATTTCCCTTTCAGAGCAAATAATGGGAACTCGAATGAAATGTAAGCAAGTGGGCATCAACTAGAAGTTAATTTTGACACAGATGTCTGGAAAGCATCACCAATTAGCATACTTTTCATGAGAGCCATAGTGTATTATTGTCTTTCCGTGCTCACGGAAGGAAAGAAAGCAGTTACTTGTTGGAGCCCGGACTTGTACTGGCTGGCCAGAACCCGAGGCTGAAGTCATCCCCATCTGGACTTGGGTGAGGGATACAAGCACCGGCAGAGGCGGCTTCGCAGAGCAGCAGCCATTCGAGCTGGAACAGACACCCGCCACAGCCAGTCTCTCAAATGTTGATCAGTGACTTCTTTTTTTTAAAAAATTTTTTTTAGCATTTATTTATTTTTGAGAGTGAGAGAGACAGAGCATGAGCAGGGGAGAGGCAGGGGGAGAGGGAGAGACAGAATCTGAAGCAAGCTCCAGGCTCTGAGCTATCAGCACAGAGCCCGATGCGGGGCTCGAACTCATGGACCGTGAGATCATGACCTGAGCCGAAGTCGGACGCTTAACCGACTGAACCACCCAGGTGCCCCTCTTAATTGTTTTTTTTTTTTTTAATTTTTTTTTTTTAACGTTTTTTATTCAGTTTTGAGAGACAGAGAGAGACAGAACACTAGCAGGGGAGGGACAAAGAGAGAGGGAGACACAGAATCCGAAGCAGGCTCCAGGCTCTGAGCTGTCAGCACAGAGCCCGGCGCAGGGCTCAAACTCACAGACCATGAGATCATGACCTGAGCCAAAGTCAGATGCTCAACTGACTGAGCCACCCAAGTGCCCCTGACCAGTGACTTCTGGAGGGAAGGTGTCTTGACCAAGTGGGTTCCTGGGTCACCTTCTTTGCCCTTCTGTCTGGTCTTATGAGCACAAGAAGTAAAAATACATGCTGATAGTTTCTAAAGGAAATAAAATGCACATCATCACTTTCCAATAGAAATAAAGCCTTTCCATAGAGGAACAAGGGAAAAGTCCATTCAAGGAAGCATTTGTATCATCTTCAGGCCTATTAAAAAGTAAACGAGTTGACAGAGTAATAAAATAGTAAAGTAAGGCGGTTAAGGTGGGCTTACATGCTAAGTAGGCTGACCTTAAGGCATTTTTCAGTTCCCTTATTATTCCAGAAGGGTGGAGAGATTTCCATTCTATCTGGGGAGGAAAAAACCTTTCCCACATTAATCTTTATTTCATTTGGTGTATATGTATATTTTTTTCCTTTTATCTTGTCAGTCGAGTTAAAACTCCTGGATTCCCTCAGCATTTAAGTGTCGTGGCAGTAAACCAAAGAAATTTATTCAGTGGTGCTCACATTTATGTAAATGCTCTTTTTAAAACCATTAATTTTTCCTCCTCTTACGTTTGTTCCTTTCTACTCTCAGTTTAGCTTTTCCTGGTAAGAGTGAGGTAGCTCCGTTTGTTTATTTTTCTTTAGCTGGATCGTATTGCTTTGAGACAATACAGCAAAATATTTGCATCCAGAGCTTTATCCTGGAAATAAGCACATCGATGGGAATGTGTCTGTTTTTATTGATTTGGGGGATGAGACCAAGTAGACAATGAGTTGGACTCACTGCGGATTGTGTTTAAAACTTTAAAAATGCTTGCAACAATGGAGATAGCCGGGTTCCTGCCGGAACGTCTCAGGTTCTCTACCAGGGACTGTCTTGCCCCGCCTAATGTGCACGTGCCCAGCTCATTACCCATCAGGTTCTAGTGAACAGTATAGTGTTAGAATGAGCACACGAACTGTTATGTGATTGCTAAACCCAAGAAACACCCTAGATGTAATTTTTTTGCCTTTAGTGGACTAGGATAATAACGTGAGAACAACATAAAATGCAATACGAACCTTTGTTTCCTTTTGAGAAGTGTCAGCATTCTCAAGCTGCATTTCTGCTGGCCCTTGTGTGGCATCAGCTGCCTCAAGCCAGATTATTGCCTCCTTTACTTTGTTCTCTACAGAGCTGGAAAAACCAGCCGAGACCAGCGTCCTAGCATTGTCCAATACTCCCTTTCTTACAGAAAATGGAGGTGTTACCTCCTTCAGAAGCTGTGTATGATCGAGCAGATGGATAACCTGTTCACTAACTTTTATCATTTTACCCTAATCGATATCTTCCTATCATTGGTTATATCAGAAGGCATCATTAAAAAAAAATTTTTTTTAATGTTTATTTTATCTTTGAGAGAGACAGAGCGTGAGCAGGGTAGGGTCAGAGAGAGAGGGAGACACAGAATCCCAAGCAGGCTCCAGGCCCTGAGCTGTCAGCACAGAGCCCCACACGGGGCTTGAACTCACAAGCTGCAAGATCATGACCCGAGCCGAAGTCGGTCGCTCTACCGACTGAGCCACCCAGGCGCCCCCAGAAGGCATCATTCTGATAGCTGTAGGCACCTAACTGTGTCTTAGTCGGGTTTCTGGTTTTTTACGTTGTCTGGACAAAGGCTCTGCTGGGTGTGAATCGCAGAAGCTCTCCTTGCTCACAGGACATGGCAGCCTCCTAAGTATGTGGGACCTTTGTAACGCGGCTGCATCACTGCTTTCCAACACGAGAGCTCAGAGGGTAGTGACATGGACATTTGAGTATTCAAGACTTGCCGTCTTCGGCGCCACGTAAGATTAATGTTTATTAATTGGGCGCAGTGTTTGAGAACGTCTGCCTCTCTTTTGTCTCTGCCGTAGCTCCTGATAATTCACCCAGTGGCTCTGGGGAGAGCAGCGTGCTTCTGAAATAAGGTCACCTGTGTTGCAACACATTTGTAAGCCTTAGCCAAGCCATTTCTTGTGGGCATTCCATAGATACTCCGAAAACTCCCAAGCTCCTATTGTGATCTCAGGGGATCTTTCACAAACATTGTTCAGCGGTGCTCCTCAGCCCTGAGAAAAACACACTGCCCAAAGGTCTGCAACACTTTCAGGTGGGCCCTCTGTCAGCCGGCTGGGCTCCTCCCTGGCATCAGATCCCAGATGCCCTTCTCTGCCCACACCCTGAGCTTTCCTGGTGGTAAGGTGGGTAAGGTTTCAGAGACCGGGAGGAGGCAGTAGAATGGAAACATGACAGTGTTTAATCGGTTCTTCTGAAATTAGTCTTTCGTGGTTAATAATCTGAATATTTACATATTGCATGATGTATTCAGCAATAGATGAATACTGTTGGTTACAAGAGTCCCCTCTAATTTCAGTACCACACTCACTCACCTTGTATAATGAGTATCAATACTTAATGGATCTGGGCTGGGACAGACTATTTAGTTAATAAAGAGGCAGCCTGGTCTGGTTGATGCGGTCCTGATGTTGTCAGCTGAGAAATGTGCCTTGTACTCTGTATCTGCAGCAATGGGAGAATGCTAATTCATTTTTCCATGCCTCTGTTCCGTACCTCTTAAACTACAGCAGTGACTCTAATCTCGAGATGTTGAGAATACCAATAATAACCCCTTATATTATATAATGTGTAGGACGGCCCTATAATGTAGGGGCTGGGGTGCTCTCAATTTAAATGTGAAGGAAAAAGGCGCTGATACTGGAGCCCGAGCCCTTTCCAGTCCACAGCATCTCTCAGGTGGTTGTGCAATGTGGTCTTCTAGGTCCCCAAGCAGGGTGGCCGGTCTGGCTCTGTCACCTCTTCACAGATGGGCGTGGTGAGCCCCCTAAGTGCTATAATACTTTGTAGTTTACAGTAGGAGTCTAGTAGGACGGGGCAGGTTTGTTTTTCTCCCTCTTTAAATCTCATGGAGAGAGAAATCCTGTTTTCGTGAAACAGATTTTTTGTTAGTGTGCTTTATGTCTTCCCCAATATAATTTCTATGCCTGGGCGACTCATCATAGAACCTTTGAGTTGAGGGGCACCTGGGTGGCTCGGTCGGTTGAGCGTCTGACCCTTGATTTCGGCTCAGAAATCCTTTTCCAGTCAGGCCCTCCTTACCTGGGGTCCCGGCAACTCTGGCTTTACATCAACCTTACGGTCGGCACAGCTGCTCTTTTCCAGCAGTACAAGCAGCTGTCCTTGAGTTCGAGCCCCGTGTTGGGCCCTGTGCTGACAGTGCAGAGCCTGCTGGGAATTCTCTCTGTCTCCCACCTCTCCCATCAAATTACAGTCCTGTACCTACAATCATGTGACAGTCAAAGCCACCTCCACAGATTTCTGCAACATCTCCAGGGGTAGGTACTGTCTTGAGAACCACTGCTCTCCCCGCCCTCCCCTGCTCTCTCTCTCTCTCATTCTCAAAATAAATAAATAAACATTTTAAAAAAAAAAAAAAAGAAGAATTTTCGAGTTGTAACAGAGGCCCCTGGGGCTCAGTTCATTTATTTGACAGATAAGAAAACTGGCAAACAGTCCCTGCAGTCTTTTGTTGTTTATTTGGGCAGATTCACTGTCCCAAAACGTTCTTTTTTCTTTGCTACTCCTTTGAGCTAATATCTTCTTTCTAACCACCAAACTTCTTGAAAGAGTCGCTTAGGCTTGTCGCCTCCACTTCCTTACACCCACACACTCCCAGCCTCTTGCAGTCTGGCTTCCGCTGCTGCTCCTGGCTTCGACTGAGACGGCTGTCTTGAAGTTTGCTAAGTAGTCTCCCTTGGGCGGCCTCGACCCCTCTGCAACACCGCAGCCCTGTTGCTTACCAAGCCCTCTCTCTCTACCCTTGGCTTCTGCCATATCGTCTTCTGATTTCCTCATTCCTCCCGCCTGCCTGACTGCTCCTCTTTCCCTTCTGCTTTGTCTTCTAAACTCCCACTTACCTCCTACAAGTGGACATCACCAGAAGTCCTGAACTTGGCTTTCCTCTCGCTCCATTTCCTTGCTTGTTTATTGAAGGCACCAGCACATGAACAATCACCCGGATTTTATGAACAACTCCCAAGCCTTCATCTTTCATCCCGGCCATGTTCAATTGCTTTATCTCCCTTGGCCCTAAAACTAGTGTCACAGAACCCTTTTGATCTTTGATCTTTAAGTGATGTATCTTTGTAAAAACTCTCCCGTCCTTACCTTAGTGTAGGGGACTGTAGCAGCGAGCCAGGATTACTGTTCTTCCAGCCCGCAGCCTCTTTCCCTTTAAGGTTCTGTTCACACATTGCTGCTGTTCAGTCTCCCTAAGGCTAAGCTTTGATCATGTTAGTATGAGGGCGTCACATTCCCTAGATGCTGCCCAATCGGTCACAGGCTTCTTGGGTGGCTTCTTTAAGCCCACAGTCACTTGGCCCCATCTTATCTTTACATCTCCAACCACCTTCGAACACACATTCTACTAGTCCACTGGTTCTCAGGTGTATTGGAGCCAACACCCCCTTTTTATAACAAATACTCAATCATTGTCCCTTTATCACCCTGAAGTGAAATCTTTGGTTTTCTGTAACTGTCCATGTAACTTCCAGAAGATCAGTATAATGCCATGATTAGCAGCATAAAGGACAAATAAAGGAACTTAATTAAAAATAAAATTGTATGGGATGTTTTGATGTCTAAATACTTGGAGAAGAATGTGCTACAAAACATACAGTGAACTAGCTAGCTACGTGCATATGTGTAGAATCATCTTGAATGTGAAGCTACAAATTAAGATTGATGCACGTATGTATTAGTGGCTCAGATACCAAAAGTGACATTAGCATTGGTGAAAATTTTCTGAACCCTTGAAAAAACTCTTGGTAAAATTCCTAGCAAAACAAAGTACGCTCTTCTCTCGATTTCCAGGTAGTTTTTATTCTTAGTAAATCTAACATTTTAAAACTGTAGAAAAACGCCCTTTATATTTCTGTTTACATAGAGCTTAGGTTCTGGGCTCTGGTAATTACAGCCAGATTATTATTATTATTATTATTATTATTATTATTATTATTTTTACCTACTTGAATGTCTGATGAGTTTTCCAACAGTCATGAGGGACGTGGAGAAACTTTTCATTGTGTGGGACTGTCCCATGCATTGCGGGGCACCTAGCATCCTTAGCCTCTGCCCATCAAATTATGGTCCTGTACCTACAATCATGTGACAGTCAAAGCCACCTCCACAGATTTCTGCAACATCTCCAGGGGTTGGTACTGTCTTGAGAACCACTGCCTTAGCCAAACTATTCTCACTGTTCCCTGAATGTGCCTTGCCTTTCCAGAATCACATATATCTTTTGATGCTGTGCTCTTGCTTTGAAAATGCTTCTTCCATTTCCATTTCTTGAAACCTTACCCATCTCTCTAGCTTAGATGGTACTTACCCCATTAAGCTTTCCTTCAGGAGGGATGTCTGCCAGTCTAAAATCTTGTAGCACTCTGGCTGTAACACTTACAATTCTTGAAACATACTGCTTCATGTCAGTTCTTTATGTGTGGATATTACCTTATCTTTCAACTTCTAAGATCCTGGAGGATACAGACCATCCATAATAGGAGGTTGTATTCCCCAGTGTTTCTAGCAAAGTGCCTTGCACATAGGACATGCCCATTGAACATTTATTGATGAACAAATGGATAATTTTTAAAGAGATTTGTAGATGGGCACCTGGGTGGCTCAGTCAGTTAAGGTCCGACTTCAGCTCAGGTCATGATCTTGTGGTACCTGAGTTCAAGGCCCGCACCAGGCTCTGTGCTGACAACTCGGAGCCTGGAGCCTGCTTTGGATTCTGTGTCTCCCTCTCTCTCTGCCCCTCCCCTGCTCGTGCTCGCTCTCTCTCTCTCTCTCTCTCTCTATCAAATAAATAGACATAATATTTGTAGAGAAAAACCAAAAGGAAGATTGATTTTTATCATGTAAAGTGATACTTACATTTTACCTTCAAGTAAGAAACTTCTGATAATACAAATCAGTATCAGAGAAGTGCATGGAAAGTCTCTGGGTCTATAGATTTGGTCTGTATGCATATTTGTGATTGTGTATTTGTTGCAGTTATTGTTGCAACAACATAAGACCTTATTCTCTATCCATAGCAAGGAGTTTGGAGCAAAATTAAACTAGCATTCGATTATAGAGAAAATGTGGAGAAACGTGGCTAAAGTGCCTCTTTTCCATTCAGTTCTGAAATGCAGAGATAAAATCAACGTTTGAAGTCAATCAGGATGCCTGTGCAATTTCCCTGTTTTCCTTCTTTATTCAGAAACCTCAAAACCACTGTGGGTAATTCCCTCAAGATCTATCTACTTCTAACACATACAGTCGAAAGAGTGAGCAAGATTTCCGAGAACTGAGAGCTTTCAACGTCCACTCTTTCTGCTCCATTCTTGAGCATCTCTCCCCGATGACACGAGCCTAGGAAAGCCCAGTACTCACCCCACCCGCCTTTCATCTCTAACTAGAGTAGCATGAAGCATTTGTTGCAGTCTTTTCTTCCATGGCTTCATTTTCTGTCATCTTAGCTCCATCACCAACCCTCAGCCTCCTGACGACATCCGTACGAAAGAAATCAGACCCCTTCCGCAATGAAAAACACATTGAAGCACTCTACACCACCATTGCCACTGGAAAAGTAGATATTATTTTTCCTGTCAATCCAGCTGCAGCGCTGTGGCGACGTGTAGTTTGATGGTTGTGTTTTCTTGTGTTCAATAATTAGTCGAGCCGTGGGTGCTAATCAGCAAAAGTATTGTTACTGTGTAGGAGGATGGGACGCTTAACAGCTCTTTGCTTATATATTTTTTGAAGGAGGAAGTATTTGCCTTTGAATGTGGAGACATGTAAAGCGATCCGAGAAAAGTGATACGGCCAAATGACATGATTAATTTTCATTCCTTTCCTTTCCGTCTCTTTCCCTCAGATGCATTTGAGCTTTGCCCAGACCCCAACTTGATAGAAAAAAGCCCAGGCTTTGGACAACTCAGCCAATTAAAAACCAGCTTTTTCTTGTAGTTTGAGAGATGTAACGGAGTATAAAGATGTGCTCTGCCTTCAAAGATTTTACATAGAGCCAGGAAGTTTAGAAATCCCTTCCAGAGGAGATTATAGAGAAGTGTATGATAAGTGTCAGATGCGTGGTAGAGACAGGGTACCACAGGTTTTGAGGATGAGATCGTCGTGGACCTTGGGACTCCTTCTGAGTCCAAGGTCGTCCTTTGCTCAGACTGTCCTTCTCTGGTACCTAGAATACTTCTCTTGGTCACTGTGAGTTTCCCTTGAGACTCAGAAACCATGCCTTCTGTGGCACCCAGGTTGGGCGTTAAAATGTCTCGCTTCTAGGCTTGTTTCCCTTTGCAATACACCTCTTAGCAGACATGCCGCGAACTGTTAGCTCAAGACTGTGGCAGGTACTATGGCTTTGGGAAAGCAAAACATTTCCATAGCAGTTAGATTCATTTTAACTTGCTCCTTCTCCCACCTTGTCCTAGGGAAATTTTTATAGGCTTCATGAATTCAGGCCCCACAAATTGAGATTTAACCAGAATGCCCCATAATAATGGTATTGTGGTAATTAAGATGGATTAGCTATTTAGTTTTGCCAGTCAAAGCCAAGGATAATAGAAAGCCAAGCCAGGAGCCATGTTAATATTCAGGAATACTTCAGGATGGGGCTTAGGGGTGGGAGGTTCTAGTGTCTTCCCATTCTTTTTTTCTTTTTTTAATTCTCTTTTAATGTTTATTTATTTTTAAGAGACAGAAGCAGAGCACAAGTGGGGGAGGGACAGAGAGAGAGGGAGACACAGAACCCAAAGCAGGCTCCAGGCTCTGAGCTGTCAGCACAGAGCCCCACGCGGGGCTCAAACTCACAAAATGCAAGATCATGACCTGAGGCGAAGTTGGATGCTCAAACCAAACGACTGAGCCACCTAGGCACCCCTTTCTTCCCATTCTTTTCAGCAAGAATGTCTTAACTTTTTAAAATTTGGTGGAGTGATTCCCACTCATTGGCTTCACCAAGTTTGTAACATCAAAAAGCAGGTCCAGACCAGAGGAATTCCTGACCTAGGAGTACAGATGGCTTTTGTATAAAATGCTAAGTGTTCCAGTGATATTTATGGATGTAAATCAGGGAATTGTTCCGTTTTTAAATTCCTAAAAAGCAGTTTGTGTTTTGTGCGTTTTTTTTTTTCCTCTGCAGAATTCAAGCAGTACCTATACCCCTCACCCCAGGCATCTTCAAAGCCATTTAAATTGAATAGAATAGTTGAGAAGATGGCGTATTACTATTCTGTTGAGATTGGAAGTTTAGGTAGTATTGTCTGTTGATAGTTAATTTTTTAGGTTAACTCTCCTTGTCTCTACTGAGCTCGGACTTTTTACTTTGAAGGGCATACAGTAGAGGCTGGTTTTCTTTATTTAATAGAGCTCTGTTTCTGTCTTATTATGTTAGCCAGTATACTATTGAAGTATACTTGCTAGTATTGTAAGAAAATAAATCTGATGAATGATGGTAAGTAGAATTATTTTTTTTAACTTTAACTGTTTTTCCTGTCTTTGTTTCTTTTTTTTTTTTTAAGAGGGAGAGCAAGCATGAATGGGGGGAGGGGCAGAGGGAGAGAAAAAGAGAATCCTAAGCAGGTTCCACACTCAGCACAGAGCCCCATGTGGGGGGCTCAAGCGGGGCTCGATCTCAGGATCCTGGAACCAGAGCTGAAATCAAGAGTCGCACGCCCAACTGACTGAGCCACCCAGGCGCCCCAGAATTATTTTGAAAAAATGAAAAAAAATTCAACCCAAACCTGTTTGGCAACATAGTTCTCATGCATGGCTAGGCAGATTCCAGTTGTTTCTGTTTTTAAGAAATTTCAAGATTTTCGGTTTGTTTTTTATTTAAACATTCCCCTGGATGGTTAGAAACAAAAATGCCTTAGTGTTGGCTGGTGCAAAAATGAGATGTAAAAGTATTCCTGGAAATGAAAGTGAGCAGAGAGGTTTCTTTGCCCAATCAGTAAATAGATCCTCAGACACAGATAGCAAAAGCGAGAAACAGAATATAAGCCCTGGGTACCAGCAACAAAGGCGAAATTTTAATCAAATGCGCATGATGTTGGCATTAGATTCTCCTCTCCCCCAAAAGGCCATCCTTAGGTTTTCTCCTGTTCTGCCAAGTACTCCCTCCCAAGCGTTCGATATGTTCTGCAGGCCACACACACAGGAGCAGGGCTGTCTGTCCTAGAACCCAGATGCCCAGCTGGGGAAGACATTCTTTCAGTAGCATCCGTCTGTTTCTTGGCGAGACTTTCAGGCAGTCTAAAGAAAACAGTCCTGGAACCGCCTTTGGGCCTGCCTTGTGGTTAATGCTGTGCTGGTTTGTATCTGGTTCCTGCTCTGACCTCGTGGGCCTGGACACTGCTTTCCTCGTACTGTGTCTGTCTGCCTGTCTGCCTCTCTTAAAGAATATTTGCGATTTTACTTCGATTCGGTGAAATTCCTGTGGGCCTCTAGAGAGAGTTTGCTTTTTTGGTGGTGGTTGTTTCTCTAACTGATTCAAAGAGAGGTGGGTAGGTACTGGGAGGCACAGATCTTACAGGAGGGAAAGGATCTTTCTGCAACGCGCCAAGTATGCTGGCAAAATAAAAAGTAGTTTTCATGCGTTTATTTTCAAACTCCGTGATCTTTAATAGTCTGAAAGGGAGAGTCAGTTCAATTCATAGCCAACTACCATAATAAAATTCAGATTCAGGGGCAACCTGGCATGGGTCGGTGCATTCTGTTCTAAGGGAATATTCTTAGGCTTAAAGGGTGGTCTTCTTTGAAAGCGCTATTTAATAGTTGTATTCTTTGGTTTAAGTCTTTATTTTTACAGCATTTGTGTTGTTCAGCTTTTGCACTGAAGGGATTTTATTTTCCTATTCTGATTATTTTAAGGTTAGCAGTTGAATGTTGCTGAAGTTTACACAAGGGAATCGTTCTCTGTTACCCTCCCCCAACCCTCCCCTCCCCCAGGTCTCCTACCTGCCAATTGTGTCTGAAATAATTTCCCAGCAGTGCTGTTGACTTTGGGAGATGAAGTATTTCTGGTTCTTGGGGTGTGTGTGTGTGTGTGTGTGTGTGTGTGTGTGTGTGTTTTCCCTAATATCTGGCTGATAATTAGTTGTTACTCAACTTGGAAGTTCTGTTCATCTCTCTCCTCTTGACCCGCTCAGAGAATTAACGTGGCAGTTAAAGTGGGGGTGCCTTATGCATGACGACAGGTGCTAATCTTCAAGGAAATTTACCTTGCATCCCACCCATTAAGGGTATGGTACATAAAAATGGCTTAATGTCTCTTTGAAGGTGTCAGTGGGCATATGTGGACCACACAGAATGGGTTTCACTGAAAGTAATAGAGTGAAATTGTCTGCATAATTATTTTCGTTGGATTGAGAATCAGCAGCCCTCTTTGGGTTCAGGAAATAAACCTCTGTTAAAACCATATGGCACTATTCTCAGAAGAGATGTTATTACAGGGCCACTTCCCTCTGAAATTTTGAGTCAGGAGTTCTTGAAAGGAGTCACATATGTTTGAGAGCGAATGTCAAGTTTTCTTCCTCCAATGTAGTTATGAAAGTCAGATGCTTTCTTGCCTTTTTCACGAGTGCCACCACGGTCAACAGGTACAAGGTGCTTGGGAAGAGGCAGGCCCCCTTGTAGTACCATGGTCGCCTCAGGTATACATGTTTTGAATTATGATTTGGGCCAAGGGATTTTGGTCTGAGAAGAAAAGAAAAATTACTCTTAATTCAGTGAAACATGGGATTTGTCAACACTGAAAACACATCTTGAGGTCAGGATAATTATCTTCTGTCAGCCCAGGCCCTTCATGCAGATTCAGTTGGCTTCGCTGTGTTTTTTTGTCCTTTGGCCAGCATCAGAGTGTAAGGTAGAGTGAGTGAGTGCAGTTTGCATACTGATGGCCAGGGGATATTCTGGGAAGAACTGAACTATAGGTAAATATATTAAATAATACCCATGGGGAAAATATACATATATTTTTAAGTATTTAAGTGTATAATACAATGTGTACATTGTGATGATTCAGTATGCATTTAACTTTTTTTTTGGAGGGGACAGTCTGGTTTAGTTTTTGCTGTAGAAGGAATATAAACAGAAGTTGGTATTTGTTCGTTTCTTTTAATAAGCCTAGAAAATGGTTAGAATCTGTAGAGCTGACTCTGGCTTTGCATAATGCTAGGAAGTTCAGATGTCTTCTTGAGTGTCAGGTTCCCAGCGAGTACTCATTAGATATTAAGCCTAGCTTTTCATTTCATACCATAGAGGAAGAGAAGAGGGCAAGATAGCTATTACTGAATATGGTTAGAAGGCTTTTCAGTTGCCTTAGGGGTTGTTATAACGAGACCTGGATTTTACTAGGTGGAGAGGCTGCTAGCATACGGATTCCTTCAGCCGCTAACCCATGTTCTGGATTCATTCATCTATTTATTCAACAAACACTGATTGGGTACCTACCATACGTATATTAAAAAGAGCCATAGGAATTCAGAGATGACTTAGTCATGTGTATGGCTCAGAAAGAGGCTCATCTTGGAAGAGGGTAAGGCATGGTGATTGTGTGGCAGAAAGTGAGAGAAAATGAGAAAGGGCGTAAGAAAGGGGCAGCTGAAGTGACATGGAAGTTCAGAAACAGTTTTACTTCTGTCTGGGGGTTTGGAAGGAAGATTTTATTGACGTGAAAGTATTTGAGCTGAATCTTGAGTATCAGTAATTCAACTTATTCGCAGAAATTCTGGAATATTAAATTCTAGGTAGATAGATGGCGACTTTTAGAAGACTGACTAAATTTCTTTTATTTTTATCATAAGAAGTCTCCCAAGCCCTCCATCTTTTTTCTTTAAAATGTTAAAAAATGTTTGTTTTTGAGAGACGGAGAGCATGAGTGTGGGAGGAGCAGAGAGAGAGGGAAACACAGTCTGAAGCAGGCTCTAGGCTCCAAGCTGACAACACAGAGCCGGATGCGGGGCTCAAACTCACAAACCATGAGATCATGACCTGAGCTGAAGTTGGACGCTTAAACGACTGAGCCACTCAGGCGCCCCCCCAAGCCCTCCATCTTGACCCCTGGCTCCCTTTGCAGATCTATCGATGGGAGTTTTAGCATGCCCCCTTCTGCTTTCTTCTCTCTGAATCAGGGGCCTACTCCATAGTTGGGGCTAAGTTCCAATGCTGCTTTCTCCAGTATTCTGTCTGTTTTTTTGTTTTGTTTTGTTTTGTTTTTTTTTTTTAGTTCTGTAATTGTTGATCTCCTCTGCTGGAACTGCCTTAGTACCAATGTGATGATCAACTGTAGATAATTTAGTTGAATGTAATTCAGTTGAACAAAGGAGATCAGGTAATTGAATGAACTTAAATATGTATTGAAGTTTATTTTCAGATTAGGATTAAGGCATAAAAAATTTATACTGTGACCTGGTATGTAAAAATCGCAGAATAGCTAAGGGCCTAATTTTGAATTAATAGAAGATAAGCCCATTACAAAACCAGTAGAGGTGAGAATCCTGTTTTTATCAAGGGAAGTTCTAAATTGTTTTAAATTTTAGCAACCTCTGCAGTTCATTTTTCACAGAGGGAGAAAGGAAAAGGTCTAAAAACCTTCAGGCCAACTTGGTGGCTCAGACTTTTTTTCTGAAGCCCTTTTATGTGTGTTTATTAGTCAGGTTGCAGTTCTATAAATGATATCACTCGTGCTGTTTGCATTGGATCCCTGCCACATCTCCATCCATAACAGATGGATTCTTTTCTTCCATCCCCGTATGGATTCTTCAGGGTTTGTTACTCTCTGATGGACACCGGGAGTGAGAGCATGGAAAGGGGGAGGGCAGAGATGAGGGATTGCATTTTTTTACTTTGTTTCCATACCTCACCGGAGTACAGATGGCACCAGGAGAAGTGCTCAAATATGCTGCTCCCTGGGATTTAGGAAGAAATGTTTCTCAGAAGATAACACTGGGAAAGATGATGTAGAGATTTTTTGCTACAGGTTCATGTCTTCTTCTGCTCTCC
Source organism: Acinonyx jubatus (assembly GCF_027475565.1). Taxonomy (NCBI): domain Eukaryota; kingdom Metazoa; phylum Chordata; class Mammalia; order Carnivora; family Felidae; genus Acinonyx; species Acinonyx jubatus. The sequence continues at coordinate 106,945,839 of NC_069385.1, read as the reverse complement.
TTCATCTGTGAAGTCGCCTCTGATTTTTGGCATTCCCAGTGTCATACGTAGACCCCAGCATTCTCTCATTCTGTTCATTCTCTGACCCCTGTCAGTGATAAGTACAGAGCCACAGTCCGACTTGTGACTTGGCCCAGAAAGGGCTGACTGTGTCCCCTGGGCACTTCAAACGAACGGCCCACATGACGCTGGGGGCTCCCTGCCTCCACTTTAGCCAAACTTCTCCACCCAATGGGGAGCCCCGTTGGTTTTGCCAGTTTTGAGGGCCCCACAGTTCACCCGTGTGGCCGAACTAGAAACCCGAGACTCCCCCTCTCTGCCTTTCTTCTTACATCTGATTATTCTATGCTACCATTGGTTGACTCTGTTGTGTGTCTCACGTGCATTCCCTCGCACCTGTTAGCGCCGCTTTAGTTTGGTTCCCACTCTCACTGTTGTCCCCTGGCCTACAATACACACATAATTTCCTAACCGGCTCGATGCCTCTAAATGCACTCCCTTCTAGACCTGGTTTCCCCTGTAAGTAAAGTGGTCCTCCTAAACTCTAAATCAGCTCCTGGCACACCCTTGCTTTAAAACACCTCAGTGGTTCCCTGTCACTTGTAGGATGAAGTTCAGACTTTGTGGCATAGGAGACAAGGCCCTTCAGCATCTGACCTGCCCACCTGCCTGCCACGCACACCCTTGTGGCTGAGCCACACTGAATTCTTTCACTCTACACTTTTTTAAAACCTTTCTGTCTTTGCACTTCCTGTTCCTTCTGCTTGGAATGTCTTTCTTCTGCATTTGCTTGACTGAATTCTACTTATCCTTTCAGTTTACTCAAATGCTGTGTCTTCTGTAAGCCCTTTCTGACCACCCTTGGAAGTTCAGCGTTTCTTCTTTGGCTCCCGTTGGCCTGTTCAGACCTTGATTATGGTGTTGATCGCACTGGTGTTTTATTTGTTTCTATTATGCCTCTCCCCGTATGTTGTGAGCCCCGCTCGTTTATCATGTTTGCATCGTGGTTTTACTTGCGTAGGAGGATGTTTTCACCTCTGTTACGTTTCATCCTGATGATATTCCTGTGATGCACATACTTTGATCCTCACTTGACGGATGAGGGAGTTGAGTCACAGAGATGATAGATTATTTGTCCACAGCTCCACAACCAAGTTAGTGGCAAAGCTAGGAACGGACTCTGGATTTTCTGCTCCTCATATAGTCAAACCCACATTTAGATATGGGGTTCTCACTTTTTAGTCACTTACCAGCTTGGCCTTTTAACTTTTTTTATTAAGTTCGCTAATTGTGTGTGTGTGTGTGTGTGTGTGTGTGTGTGTGTATAGCCCATAGTGACAACAAATGAGGCATACATAGTGTCACTGATTCTTAGAACTGGAAGTTGGGTAGTCTGTTATTTTGCGGAGAAGATTCTGTACCTGAGAAGTTCACAACTTAACCATTACTGGCAGAACCCACATCTCCTGACTCAGTCATGTGGGATCTTTCTTACTACCTGTTGGGCAATCATCAGTTCTACTGAACAGAGCTTACTATTCAATCTCCATGGTTGCTAGTAGGACTTTTTGAGCCATTAGGCCAGTTAACTCTTGGAAACAGCCTATCCCGGGAGTAAGGAGTAGAAAGAATATAATTTCTGTGAATTAAAGAGATAGGATGCAGATGAGAAGAGATCAAAGATGATGTTCTTTCATTGGTTACTCCACTTTTCCAGATCGCATTACTTCTTTTCCAGCGAGTGTTGTCGATTCTTGAGCGTGTACCATTTTGAAAACAAAACAGCAACAACAAAGGCATCTAATTAGGCTGATACATAAGAACCCCACTCTGCAGGGGAAGATGTGTTCAGTAGTCAGAGGGGTGGTGGCGTCATGGTGCAAACAGCATGGTGGGTCTCTAGAGGACAGCGTTCCCAATTACCTGAAAGAGATGTGGAACTCTGTAGTATTGCCGTTACTTCAATTGGTTCTCCTGTGTGTGTGTGTGTGTGTGTGTGTGTGTGTGTATGATAGAGATACTAACGTACATGTATATGTGGAAAAGCCAACACTTTGTACATTTCACATGGACAAAAGAAAAGAATTCACCAAACTGTCATTGATGAAATAATTCAGCATGAAGCCATCAGACTGAAATCCTTAAAACTTAATACTACTTTTTTTGTTTGTTTATTTTATTTATTTGGAGAGAGAGAGAGCATAGGAGGGATGAGAGAGGGGGAGAGAGAGAATCCCAAGCAGGCTCTGCACTGTCAGCGCAGAGCCCAGTGTGGGGCTCAAACTCATGAACTGTGAGATCATGAGCTGAGCTGAAATCAAAAGTCGGCGACTTAACTGACTGAGCGACTCAGGCGCCCCTACACTTGCTTTTGAAAAACAAACAAGCTTTAATTTTAATCACCGGAAGGTTTTTTTTTTAATATGAAAAATAAATAGACTATTGAGCCAGGGCCTCCATAGCATTCTTCACTTGAGTTAGGGGGTGCTGAGTACGCCTGAAAAATGAGCACCAACCCACCTCCTTTGGATGGAAAAGTATGCATTTTTACTGTCTGCTGTGCCTTGAAAAAAAGGTTAAAACTTGCTATCTCTAAACTCCCATTTAGCACTCCTTTCGATTCCCTTTTATATAACAATAACTTGATCCTACTCAAAATACTTGGCACCTTTAGTGACAGCCCGGAATGTAAGAACACTTTAGCAGATCTGAATGTGAGCGAACTCCAGTAGTTTTGGAATGAAGAGGTGGAGCTCTCAGTTCCTTATTCAGAGTTCACAGAAGATAAGAGTACCGGGATTAACACAATAGACTCCTTTCACTTCACGCGGCTGAATAAAGCAATTATCTGTCTATCAAGACTACATAGTACATTGTGCAACAGCGTTGGGGAGGGGCGGATGGACAGGTGGATAAACGTTATTCCATTGGAAAAGGGTGTTGAGATAGGAGGGAATCCTTTGAGTTGAACTTGTAAACTGCTCTGTTTTGGAGTTGATATCATGTGACCTTTGCAGCTTAGCGAGAAATGATCTTTTTTTTTTTTTTTTAAATATATATTGTTGACGGCATTTTTCAGTTCCTTGCCCATCTGAATTTTATGAGGGGGCTTATTTCAAAGACATCTCCTGTTTAATCATGTTTAAACAATCTGTTTAAGACCTGTTGTGGAGATGTAAACACAATAGTCCTTTAATGTAGTAACACAGACTTCTGACAGACACAGAACACAACAGACATCCATCCATTATTGCTTAAGCCGCTGCTCCCTCCATGCCTGACCTGCGAGGGTAACCACAGAGCTCAGCTGACAGCATTCACCGCTCAGAAGACACTGACATGCGCCGTATTCATGTCTAGCAAGCAGAGAGCTGCAAGGCAGCAGACAATCAGAGCAGCCTTAGACTAGATTAAAGCTAAGTACCTTAAATCTGTCTTAATGGTCATGTTTACATCTCCTTCTTTTTCATTCCTTTAAAAAAGTAATCAGGTTTTGCAAGCGTTAAGAAAACCACCTCTTCTTGCCAGCTGGACGAGGTCCAGTTTAAGCACGAAACTTGCCCCCCCCATCTTTTTTTTTTTTTCTGTCTTTTCCTTTTTATTTCCTCTATGATCTTCACTGCCATTTAGCACAGCAAGACCGGGCTGCGGGAGCTGGCTGAATTTCTCCTTGGTTATTACTTTTTAACATTTGCTTCCTGTTACAGAGATGGGAAAGTTGAAAATGATGTTCCGCTGCTGTCGCGGCATGTGTCAAGAGAGGAACCTTTGCACTTTTTAATTACTTCTGTGTAGCATTTTCCCTTTGCTTCAAACACACATGCAGTTACATAACATATGCACAAAACCATAGTAGTGAAAGAGAAACAGAGAAGATCGCATGCAAAGGAAGTTCAGTCAGGATTCAGGAATTGCGTGACAGTCTGTATAGGCTAGTTGTCACTGGACTCTTTGAAGAATAAAGCCATCCGTGTTTAGCTGGATTATTGGCAAATAAACAGTGATGCTTTTTGTTCAGCTGTGGAAACTACCATTTCCATTGCTTGAAACGTTCCCATTAAAAAGATCTTTACATCTCTCAGTGGGGTCTCTGCAAATCCTAGTAACACAAATCTGTGGTGTGTATGTGTGAAGTATATTCTAGTAAAAGAAGGCAAAGGAAATGTTTTCTGAACGAAAACACTCAAGTTTTACTAAGTTTTAGGGGTAGAGTGTAAACATAGAGAAAGAGATCTTTTGTTCGTTTCCCAGAAACTAAAGCGAGAGATGCAGTGTCAGATGGCCCAGGATGGCTGTGGATGTTGGGTTGTAATGAGTAGAGGAGGTATTGTGCTAAAACAAAGTTGGAAAGTCTGGGTACAATGTAATAAATCCTCAGAAGTAAAGCTTCTCTGCTTTTTCTTATTCTGTTCTTTCTCGGCCTCTCTTTCTCTACTATTTTCCCCTTCCCCTTCCCCTTCCCCTTCTCCTCCCTCTTCCCCTTTCCTTCCCTCTTCCCTCTTCCCCTTCCCCTTCCCCTTCCTTTCCTTTCCTTTCTTTGTATGGCAGCCTGACATATGAAAAGGAGGGCTGAGACAGGTCAGGGGACTGGCTTCCAGTGTCACTGCCTACTTCCACGATTTTGAACGAGGCACAGTATTTTCTGGGCATCAGTGACTTTTCTAAAGTGAAGAACATGGTCTGGAAATCCATATTCTCTTCCACCTCTGAAAAATCCTCATTCGTGTACTTTTACTTTGAATGGGACTCAAGAGGGAAAGAGCATCCCTTGGAAATGACAGGTGAATAAGTCAAGGATAGCAGGACTGGAACTGGAAAGTACCAGAGAATCTGGAGGTAAAGAGGCTGAGTGGATGAGGGGTGTTTTAGGACCCCGGAGCTGGGCTACAGTGAAGTCAGCCAGGTTCTCTGGGAGCTCTTTCTTGCCCTGTTTGCAAAAAAGTATTACGCATCTCCCCGTCTCCCTGTCTCCCCTCGTTGTCTGGTCTTTCTTTAAAATTTTTTTAATCTTTTTTTTTCTTCTTACCTCCCATGAGTTTCTTTTTCTTTAGATGTCTCAAGTTTTTCAAGTCCATTATTTCAAGAAAAAGGATTGCACTCTAAGCATATGTTTTTTAGAAGTTATTCCCTGATGTGTGACTGATATTGGCATAGCCTGATAGCCCCTTCAGTCTTTGATGGTCGTGATTTGCCACAGCCTGAAAGCTAAAAGTTATAAAGGAACTTGCAGTTAAGATGCACGAATATGAATATTTCACAATTCTTTCATTTGTGTGTTTATTGAAAGATCTTGAGTTCTTGAACCTTTAGCAGCCTAGATTTGGAAAGAGGCTCTCCTTCAGTGATCTCTCTCATGCACCCAATTGTGTTTTAAAAATGAATTTGGGAGAGTGAACTTTTTACTCACTGATCTAAACTGGCGCCTTGTGTTATTATTAAAAGAAAGCAAATTCAGTTTTTAACATTTTTTTTCTATGAACTGGAGTTCCTAGAATATTTCTTTGGAGTCTATGGCTTAACTATGTAATTATGTCTCTTGAGTAGATTATGTTTTTTTTCTTCCCATAATTATGTTTTTACCCAAGAGACGGGAAGGCTTCAGACCTCTCTTGGGTGAAATTGTTCTTCCTCTCTTCTTCCTTGATAAACTTTGAATTCTACATGCCTGACTCTGTTCAAGGGCTGAAAGGGGCTCTTGAAGATACATGGTGGTGATTATGATTTTTTTTCCCCTTTAGAAATTGGTTTATGTATTAAGAAGGGCCCTTAGAGACAAACTCTGTTAGTTCATTTTTGAAATGCCATCAGAGAAGAATCTCCTGGAAGGGGATTTGTTTATGATCTGTGGTCCTCTGTCTGAAGCCGCATTAATATGGCTCTAGAGCTGTCTCCTCTCACGAGCTGTCTTCTGTGAGCTCTGGGACCCCACGCACATGTCCTGTTGTATGGCTGCTTGCTTCCCCTGGCTAGAGGTTTCTTAAGCATGAAGGCAGTTTCTTAGTCCATTTTACTGTCCTAGTCCAGAAATAGTTTGTGACCTGAACCAGACAGCATACTCTTAGGAAAAAAGATGACTCAGCAGCCTTTCCCAGCAAAGATTATAGACTCATCAATTTTACTGTGGGAAATGTTTCCCGATGACTAGCCTGTTTTCCCCCCCCCCCCTCTCTTTTACTGGACAAGAGGAGAGATAATTCTAGATTTATCAGTGTCCCTATTTATTAATTCAGTAACCATTTGTTGTGTGCCTTGTTTGTACCTAAGCTCTAAGTTATGAGCTAGACAAGAGACATGACACCCCTCCTCAAAGGTTTTATAGTCAAGTCCAGGAGAGTCTAAGATTATAGGGTTTGAAATTCTGTATAAATATTTTATATCAATTCGTAGTAAGTTAATGCTGACTGAATGCCTACCACACTTAAGTGTAACCACATGTAATACACAAAACCAGTTGTAGCTGCTTTCAGCTTGCTGAGATGGAAACCAGAGGGATCACCGAGGCCCTAGAGACCTAGAAGACCAGAACGGTGTGATGACCAAATGGAGATGGTGGGGTGAGGGTATTTCAGGTGGGGGAGACAGCTTTCGCAAAGGTACAGGGGCTCTGTGAAGAACCGTGGATAATACAGGGGGTAGTACAGAAGTAGCCATTGGAAATGAGTGTGACGATGTACAATCAGACCATATCTTCTGGGTGTTTCCAGGTCTTTGTTTTCCCTGCTGGGCTCAGGGAGCTCTGTTTATCGATAGCGTGAGACAGTTGAAAGGTTTTGAGCAGGTGAGTGATGTTAAGATTCAGGGGCTGAAAGGACTTTAGAAATTATGGAAATGAACCCTTCATTTTTGGTAGGTCTGGAGAGTTCCACCCTTCATTTTTGGTAGGTCTGGCGAGTTCCATTAAATCCCTTCCTGCAGTTGGTCATATAATTAGTTGATGCCCTTTCATTTATTCCAGGCTTCTTCTCTGGTGTATTAACCATAAGTGAGAGGTTAGGAGTGATTCTGATGAGACTGGAAAGCAGGGTTCATGCTAGTGGGAATGGAAAGTGGGGGCCCATTCCTGCAGAAACTATAGGAATGGGCTTATGTGAATGATGGGGTCCAGGAAAGGGACGTGGTGAAGAAATAATTTGGGCTGGATTTTGAGCCTCAGAGACTAGAAAGTGGTGATATATTTGTTTAATATATAATAATAAGTGATTTATTTAATTATTTTGAGAGAGAGAGAGAGAGAGAGAGAGAGAGGGAGCAAAAGAGAATCCCAAGTAGGCTCTGCTCTGTCAGCACGGAGCCCAGTGTGGGGCTTGATCTCACCATCCTGGGACCGTTGACCTCAGCCAAAATCAAGAGTCGGACGCTCAACCGACTAAGCCACCCAAGCACCCCAGGGGTGGTGATATTAATGGAAATAAGGAAATTAGAGGAGAGGCTGGTTTGTAGTGGGGGCAGGGGTGCGTTAGGGAGAGGCAGAGGGCTTAACTAAACATTACGAGCATCACAAGAGTATATAGGTCTTTCATTTTTGGACTTTCACAAACCACCAGTGAAATGCAGTCATCTGAATGTAAACAAAGAGAAGTTTCACTTTTCTCGGTAGTATTTCCAGTTTTCACATGTATGTAGGAATGCAGAAAATCAAGGTTTTCAATCTGGAGCCTCAATAGTTATAAAGTGTTTGGATCCACACTTTGCATGGCTCCCCTAAGAACTCCCTTGAGTCTGTGCTATCTCCCCTGTTACGTTGCTTTTGCTGGAAACCACCTAAATTGAATTCTCTAAGATGAACTAAGGCTCACCCTTCAACGCAGTAGTCAAATTCCAAGTAATATCATTTGGAATAGAATTAGGACTTTAACATTAGTCAGCCTCGTCCCCAGCCCCTCCCTGCAAACACTCCTTCATGTACCACTTTCAGAGCAGAGAGATTAAAACCAAGACTTCATTTTTGTTGTTGTTGTTTTTCCAGAACTGCTGTGGAATAGTAGCTTTGTGGCCATATAACCAGTTTGCTCTGGAAAAAAAAAATGGTAATTCTGATGCACGTCCTCTCCTCTCTTCCTTTTTACTCCTAAGGATCGTTGTCACAACATCTTAAATGGGTATATCCTGTGGTTTGAGCCCTGGAGTACCAGACCAGGCCTCCTCCCTCTCACATACTTGTTGACAGCAAAATTAGCTAATGTCTCCCCAGCCACCCCTCCTTCAGGGAAGCCTGAGTGCATGGCAGATGAGAGGAGGCTCTCGGGCTGCCAGAGTATTGTTTCATTAGTCAGGGGATGAAAAGATCTGTCTTAAAAGGGTAAGTTCCCATATTGATTGCATAGTTTATTTATTTTTATTATTATTTTTTATTTGAGAGAGAGAGAGAGAGAGCATATGTGCAGGGGAGGGGCGGAGAGACAGAGAGAGAAAGAATCCCAAGCAGGCTCTACGTTTAGCATGGAGCCAGATGCGGGGCTCGACCCCCCCACCCTGGGATCATGAGCTGAGCTGAAATCAAGAGTCGGATGCTAAACTGACTGAGCCACCCAGGTGCCCTTAGATTGTATAGTTTAAAAGAGCTGATGTTTGGTTTTAAAACTAGAGGCATCAAGTGATTTTAAGAATAGCGTGCTTCTGTTGAGATTCGTATCACATGCATGTTCAACACTATCTTGTCTCCCAAGATATTTATTATCACGTTGCTGTCATTTGTCCTCCAGCCAGCTTTCCTCCTTTCTTCTCTGCTTATCCGTATCCTCCTCAACCTTCAAGGGCATAATGGTCTCATCAGCAAGGGTTTCCTCTTTCCTTTAGTCAACAGCAGTGGCTCACTGTTCTTCCCATAGCAGTTTACTATTTTTTATTAACAAAAATCTTTTTTAACACTTATTTGTTTTTGAGAGACAGAAGCACAGCACAAACCAGGGAGGGGCAGAGAGAGAGGGAGACACAGAATCCGAAGCAGGCTCCAGGCTCTGAGCTGTCCGCACAGAGCCCGACGCGGGGCCTGAACTCACAAACCGTGAGATCATGACCTGAGCCAAAGCTGGACGCTCAACCGACTGAGCCACCCAGGTGCCCCTCCAGTTTATTATTTTTTAAAGATTTTTCTTATTATGAAAGATTTCAAACACATTAAAAGAGATGATATTTAATCAAATCCCATATACCCATCACCTTATTTTATAACTGGTAGCATTCTGCCATATTTACTTCACCTTTTGTTTTGCTGAAATATTTTAAAGCAAATACCAGACTTATGACACTTACCCTCTAAATATATTGGTTAGCTCTTCAAAAATATAAGGGCATATTTTTACATACTCACAAAAAACACTACCTCCTTAATATTTTGAAATAGTCCGTATTCATATGTCCCTAATAGATCCCCACACCTAAGCATTTTAGTGATTTTCCCTCATTGTAAATTTTTCCAGTTATATTTAACTGCGTGCCCTTCTTCCCTACTAGACTGAACTGCTGGGGGGGGGCAAGGACATTATCTTAAAGATTTTCTCTCCCCTCCTCCTTGCCATGCCTGGTGAGGCTCCCATGTGGGCACACGCCCACATGGAAGAACCAATCAGAATTGTGGATGTGGTACTGGTTCCTGACTGATGGTCTATTGCAGATCTACCTTTTAGTTTTATTTATTCTAATTGGTTGGTTGATTGATTGAAGTTTGTTTATTTATTTATTTTGAGAGAGAGAGCATGAGTGGGAGAGGGGCAGAGAGAGAGAGAGAGAGAGAGAGAGAGAGAGAGAGAGAGAGAGAATCCCAAGCAGGGTATGTGCTATCAGTGCAGAGCCCTATGTGGGGCTCAAACCCACGGACTGTGAGATCATGATCTGAGCCGAAACCGAGTTGGGTGCTCAACCACCTTAGCCACCCAGCTGCCTCTATTTATTCTGTTTAAAACATACTTTTTTTTACATTTATTTGTTTTTGACAGACACAGACAGAGCACAAGTGGGGGAGGGGCAGAGAGAGAAGGAGACACAGAATCCGAAGCAGGCCCCAGGCCCGACGTGGGGCTCGAACTCACAAACCCAGATCATGACCTGAGCCGAAGTCGGACGCTTAACCGACTGAGCCACCCAGGCACCCCTATTCTATTTTAAAATTGTATTGTCATGATACTCAGGGTAGAGGTAGATACCCAATGAGTGAGTGCTTAAAGTTGATTTATTTTTAAATTTTTTTTTAATGTTTATTTATTTTTGAGAGAGAGACAGAGTGTGAGCAGGGGAGGAGCAGAGACAGAGGGAGACACAGAATCTGAAGCAGGTTCCAGGCCCTGAGCTATCAGCACAAGGCCCCATGCACAACTTGAACTCACAAACTGCTAGATCATGACCTGAGCTGAAGTCAGATGCTTAACCGGCTGAGCCGCCCAGTCGCCCCCAAATTGATTTAAAATCCTGCTGTAAAAAGGGGAGCTCCCAAACATCATGATCCACGAGATGTCCCTGCTGTGCCCCAGGATAGTGGACCTGCCGTGACTTGGTGCCCTTCTCGTGAAGGTGCCTTGTTTTTGCAAGGTGCACTCTTTTGTAGGTGCTTTTGGGTGACCCTTCCGGAGGAGTGCATCGCGCTGTGACTGTAGTGCGCAGGGTGTGACCTTTTGGCTGGGGGCCCACAGAGATTTCCTCAGTCAACTTTTATAAAAACGGGCAGAATGGGTCACATCACAGAGGCAGGTTTGTTTTCGTAGTCCGCATACCACACTTTCAGGGTCTTCACGTACCAGTTTCTGATGCCTGTTCTAAGCGGAAAACCCAACGGCCCTGTTACCAACTGTCACGTCGAGCGCGGTGCCCTTGCACTGGAGAGTGGGCGGGGCGGGGGGGTGGGGGAGGCCTGGGGCAACCAGGTTCAGCATCTTTGCTCTGAGGATGTGTGAATGCCGTGACCTTTGGATCACACTTTTCTTCTCGTGCCCCTGAATTTATTGCAACAAGAGTCCTGGTCAGCCAAACACACTCAACGTTTTGAAAGAAATTTGTTCTGAGAACTATTTTTTTTTCTTCCATTTTAAATTCACTTTGACCGTGATTTCCCCTGAGCGACCGATGCTGTAGTGTTCTAATCTAAAATAAGCTCGTTGGCCATGGGAGGGAAAAGAGCGTGGGGCCAGCAATCAGAAATCCCGAGTTCTAGTCCTGCCGCTAACTGTGTGGCTTTGGGCAAGTCGCCTCCCCTCTCAGGGATTCAGGGTCCTCATTCATAAAAGAAGTACGTCGCTCAGAAATTTACAGTCAAAATGATTTCTCTTGTCCTTTTCAGCTCTTTGATTCTAAATGGCTTGCAACAATGCTGAAGAATTATAATGAGAGCAAACGGGACTTTTTCAGAAAGCAAGGAAGCAATCGGGCATTCCCTTAAAATGCACGTCCTTTAGGGAAATTTCTGAGCAAGCACCAAGAAGGGCTAGGCTCTAAAGAAAGGCTTTGCCCGCTGGATTCCCTAGGTTATCAGATAAGAGAAGGGTTTTTTGGGGGGGGAAAGATAGCATTATAATATGATATGCCGGGGCAGAAAATTTTTTCTCAACCTGGACGTTTATCTAAAAGAGAGACTATTCACGTTCATTCATTCATTGCCTAAATATTTGTTGAGCACCTACTATATGGTAGGCACTGGACTAGGTTGTAGAGATCCAACTTTAAACAAGACAGAGCACTTATTCTCACAGGGTTCATATCTTGCAGGCGAGACAAATAAGTACGCGAGATAAGTACAGATTGTGGTAATAGCCATAAAGGAAATAAATGGAGGGTGTGCTCTAGAAGGAGGGGACCTACTCTGGTTATTGTGGCAGACAAGACCTCTCATAGGAGGTGGTGTTCACTGTGAGGCCTAAGGGATAAGAAGGAGTGGGCAAAGAAATAGGGGGAGAGTATTTCAGGAGTATGGAGAGGTCCTGGGATGGGAAACTCAAAGGATTCAGTGTCAGATGCCCAGGGAAAGGTGGTGGGGTCCTGGACTAGGGCTGTATCAGTAGAAATGAGAGAACTGAATGGATTTGAGATACACTTTCAAGACGGAAATGACGAGATGTGGTAATAGATTGAATGTGGGGCGTGAGGGGTAAGGGGAAATCAAGGGAAATGTTTAGGTTTTTGGCTGCCGTGACTGAGTGGCTGGAACCACTTACTGAGATGAGGGTACTCTGAGAGGGGAATGGGGTTCGCTGGTGAGAAGAGTCAAGAATTCTGTTTTAAGTATACCACATTTAAATATCTTGTGGACATCCCAGGGGAGAGTCAGGTAGACAGTGGGACACACAGACCTGGAACTCAGTACAGAAGTCAGGGCTTACCTCAGAAATGGGGGAGTCCCTGGCACAAATAGGTGGCACCGAGTGCATGAGATTGTGAGGTCACCTTGGGCAGTGGTTCTCTACCTCAGTTGCCCATCGGATTGTGAGTGATCTTACAAAAGAACTCCCCAGGACCCGCTCTCAGAGATTCCGATCTAATGGAGCTGATGTGCGTTCTGGACATCTGTATTTTTCAAAGCTCCCTGGAGGGTTTTCTTAATCCTGCTGGAGTGGAGGAACCACTGCTCGACGGAGAAAGTACAGGTAGAGAAGACGATCCGTGACCGAGCTTTCACACAGTCTCAAATAGAACACAACAGTTTTGCATTCTTTATGCTTTCCTCCTATTTGGAGGACCCGCTCTTTGGCCCTTTGGATGAGGCTCAGCTCTCCCCGTACCACGGCAGAGGACCCTGTCTTTGCTTTAACTCGATGTGCCCTTGTCTTCCGTGTTCTCGATTTCTTAAGGGACTGCCTGAGTGTGGAGGATTTCAGTACGTCTTCTTGCAGCCCATCGTTCGCATGTTAACCCTGATGTGGTTTAGCGGTAGCTGGTATTTGTCATGGTTGAAAGATGAAGAACCTGTTCAGCTTTTGTTCTTCATCGTCCTGTTAAGAATTTTGTTGTGGTTGTGGTGGTAGCTACAAAGGGGCAGGCATCTGCAAGGAGAAACGTGTATGTGTTTTTGTACATGCGCAGCCACAGATAGGTGCTCCCTGAATTACTCTGGGTGTCTGTAGATCCTTGGTAGCTCACGTGTGAAGGTGATTTCCAGAAGGCCATTGAGGCTTTTAAAATTTCACCTGCTCCTCCAGTTTTCATACTGATCAGCGATGCTGCGAGTCCTCTCTGTATTCTTGCCTCCAACTTCCTACGATTCCCCCCCGAAGCACTGGGCTAAGAGAAAATACAAAGTGAACCGACACGTCCAAATGCTGAGCTCACATCTCCTACAGTCTCCATGAAAGCCTAATGAAAAGGCTGTAGAAAGCGCAGGCAAAGCTTTATTAAGTTTTCTTGCGACCCATAGCCCACATAAAGTCCCAGTGTTTAAAGGAACCAGGCAAGATCGTGTAGCCCTCCCCTTAGCCCTCAGGGAATCTGCCATTCCAAAAATATGGCCTATTAAAAAAAATAACTTCCAGGGACAATTCCATAAGCTTTCTTGTTAATGTTTACAGCTGTATCAACACCACACCAATGCTTTTTTTTTTTTTTTTGTATGTATGTGAGGAACAGAATCCATGGATCCAACTGTGACAAGTACTGTATAATTCCCTAATTGTCAAACTAGTTAGACACAGCAAGATGTATTGATGGAAGTTTGTTTAGGGTAATGGGTGAGCTATTAACTTTGTAATTGGATCCTTGCTGCTGCTTCTGCTTGCGTTGAAAACCAGCCGTGGTACCACGTGGGGCTTAGCTCGTAGGTGTCTCTTTCTGTTGATGTGGATATTTTCAGTCCACCACGGCAGCTGTGAGAGGAAGGGAAGATAAATCTAGAATGCCAGCATTGATGGGGCCACGTGATGAGTGGAAAGCGTTGTCAGCTAGGATGAGAACTGTGATCCTCTTCCAGGCCAAACCAGCCAATAGCTGAAGACCACAGGCTAGTGGTGGTACCTCTGTAGGCCTTCGTCGCTTTGTCTGTGAATACCGTGCTTGCTGGGCTCCAGGAGCTGTTTGGGCCAATCTCTAAAGGCCCTGTAGAGTTCTAAAATCTGTTCATAATCCGGATAAGAAGTTCTGAACAACAAGGAAAACACCCATCCACGCACAGAGAATTTTCCTGATCACTTTTCTCCTGGTCTTAGTCCCTCATTATAGCAGATGCCCCAACTGGCAGGAAATAGGGTGGTGGGTCCATTTCAGCTAATGGGCCTATTTGGAATATGTTTGGCTGTGGAGACAGCTAAACTCATATTACCAAGCCTTGGCTTCCTGTCTGTTTTCTTTGGGCTGGGTAGGCAATGAAAAAGGAGACAGGAAAATACATTTTGGGGCAAATAAAATAAGGAATTTGTCTTATGAAGACAGCTTATAGTTGGGAAATTCTAATGTTCAACTTAACCCTATCCTGATATATTCCTCTTGTCCTCTTGTACCGAGAGGAAGATGAGGTATTCTCGCTACCCGTAGAATATACCTCCTGATTCTTGAAAGCTCTTAATAATCCTCCTTCCAGGTTTTCTTCTTTTGTGGGTAATAATCCTAATTTCCTTAATTTTTCTTCAAAGGGCAAATTCTGATTCCAATCATCATCTTAAAAAAATTTTTTTTAATGTTTATTTATTTTTGAGAGAGGGAGAGAGACAGTGTGAATAGGGGAGGGGCAGAGAAAGAGGGAGACACAGAATCCGGAGCAGGCTGCAGGCTCTGAGCTGTCAGCACAGATCCCGACATGGGGCTCGAACTCACGAACCGTGAGATCCTGACCTGAGCCGAAGTTGGAGGCTTAACTGATTGAGCCACCCAGGCGCCCCCAGTCATCCTCTTCATGGCTCTTCTTTGAATCTGCTTCGGTTTCAGTTACAGTATGTTAGGGCGACATACTCAGGCCTCATTCTGGTACAGAATATGGAAAAAGGAATCTACAGTATGTTTCTGTTCATGTATGAGGCATTACCCTGCTCGTTCACCTCGGCACCACTCTGCAGATGTGCACTTAACTTACGTGGCACCAAGTCTCACACGCTGTTCTGTTACACTTGCACCAAGCCCATACTCCACTCTTTGCTGCAAATGATTTCATGATTTTCAAAAAGCCTTAGAACCTGAGTTATATTTTAGCGGGCGTATTTCCTTATTATCTAGAATTTCCTTCGATTTGAGACTTGAATAAACTAGAGGCGAAACAAAGTTATGTTTTGTTTTGTGTCAATAGTGGAATCTCACATTCACGTGGTAACCCAGAGGGTGTTTTTCCATTTCTTATACAGAACCGTAGTACTAGATTTAAAATAGAAGAAAGCATTCTGTCAGATTTCACATAGTTTATTACATGCTTTGAGGTTTTGGGGGTGTCACAAAATACCCAGATTCCTCTTGAGAATCTGCATTTCCTTGACCGTATTTCCACTTTTTCCTCTGAAAGGGGTTCTAGGTTTGAGTTTTAATATTTCAGGAGAGTCTCAGTGAGGTCTGGTTGTAACATGAAAAAGAAAAGTCACTATGGTTATCATGGGAATTGCCCCTTGACAAATGTTTGTCTCTGTTTCTGCCCCAGTTTTGGGATAATATGTGTGACATGCACAGACTCTGAACTTGCGGGAAGTTTCCTCCTTCACGAAGTAAGCGAACATAGCCCAGAACACATTCACCTTTCCCACCCTCGCCCAGAGGGTTGGACGAGGCACGCAGACAGCCCTTCCTGAGTGCCAGTCCTGGTGTCAGCTCCGAGTCACCCTCGGGGACCCTCAGCTCTCCTTTTGTAGCACAGAACTAGGAACGCTCCACACCAGATGATGCTTAGAAAGCCACTAGAAATGGAAGGCATTGTAGAGATACTTCCTTATAAATACCAGTATTGATAATCCCTTGGCTTTAAACCCCCAGTATGTATGTTCACATATCTATTTAGTATGGTCAATTGTTCAGCTCATTAATATGCTTTTATTTTATGATTTGCTGTTTCCAGGGCACAGACAGAAGCTTGATGACTCTAAACCTAGTTTGTTCTCTGACCGCCTCAGTGATTTAGGGCGCATTCCTCATCCCAGTATGAGAGTAGGTGTCCCGCCTCAGAACCCACGGCCCTCCCTGAACTCTGCACCAAGTCCTTTTAATCCACAAGGACAGAGTCAGATTACAGGTAAGACAGACTCCTAGGTTTCACTTGCACACAGTCCGGCAGGCTGGGGGTGAGGGGCTACCACACGAGATGTACTCACTTCAATACTCCTGGGCTGTGAAATGGCTTATTATTAAAGAATCAAGATGTGAAGAGACTGACCTTTTTGATTAAAAAAAAAAAATTCCAACGTTCAGTAACTTTGGGATAAAACCTGGGGGAAGTTTCTGCTGATGTTGCACTTCTTGGCGATGTCAGTGTGCAACATAGTGGATGGTAACGACTATGTTCTCCGGGAGAATGTTTGTTATGAGTTTCTGTGTTGTGCCCGGCTAGTGCAGGGGATAACCTCACACCCTCACTATTAGAAGATTAGTCTTACCGTCTCAGATTTGGGCTTAAATTTCTTACATGTATAACTATTTCATTCAGTTTGCCTGAAAATTGCCCAGGGCTAACAGGAAGCCTTGATTGGTGGGTATAAGGCAAGGTCACTGAGCGGCTCATTGGGCAGACAGAATTCACGTCTGATTCACTTTTAGCTCCAGTTCCTCTTGCGACATGTCTCTTTATTACTACATTCTAGTAAGCCGCTTGCTTTACCTTTCTTCTTAAAAATTAACATCAGCATTGCATTACACACTAATCATTCACATTTGGTGCAGTAAGACTCCCAGCTCTGTCTGTCTGTCTCTCTCTCTTTTCTGCCCCAGTTGTGCAAAAACAGATCTTGCTTTTAGTGTGATTGCTCTTGGGTCCTGGTGACAGAGGAGTTATGTCAGTCGTCATAGATCTTTAAGTTGCCCATCAGAAATACTGAGAGCTGATGTCACTTAGTCATGTCATCTGGCTTCTGTTGTTGGCAGAGGTAGACCAGAATGGAGGGAAAATAACTCAAAACAAAATGTACAAGAGACTATTCTAACGGTTAGGTTTTGGTTGATAGTGCTTACGTGTTGAGTGTCCCTTACAGTTTATAAACATAACTGTTTATAAATGGAATGACCTTCCTCTCTTTCTCCCCTGCCCGTATTAGGGATATGTCTTCTTGGATATTTACTTAGAGTAGGTTTCTGTGGGTATATGTATATGAGTCTGAATATATGGGTATGCCTGAGTACATATTTAATAGATAATACAGAATTATAAAAATAAAATATCTAAACACTACAGAGAACCAGATCTCTGCATCAGGGAAGAACATTAGAGCTCTGTGAACAATAGCCATGGATTAGCCTAAAGAAATCACTAAATGCTGATAAGTAGGAATTAAGCTTACTGTGTTTACTAGGCAGGCGTCCTTGATAAAAATATAAGGGTGAAATTCACACTAACTTGTGAATTTTAAGCTTGTTGCTACAGGTGCTACTGCATTTAAAGTAGTGGGCTTTAGATCTTCGATGAAGCTTCATAAATAGCTGTCCTTTTGTCTTCAGAGTAATCTTTAGACTGTGTGTATGTGTGTGTGTGTGTGTGTGTGAGCACACGTACCCATTTGTATACATATTTAAGAGTGTTTATATGTGATTTGTAAGGGACTTATGATGCCTAACAAAATATGTATAAGAAAAATATATGTGCTATGATTGGGCAATCCCTGAGCTCTTTAAATGTTTGATTTCTGTGTTCTAATCCTTAACTGTTTGCTAATTATGTTGTACTAATGACTAATGCTTTCAAAGTGGCTTTTGGAAACTGTGTGTTGCTAGATTCATTTAAGAAGATGCTTTCCTCAAGGCTTTGACCACAAACCTGAAGATGACGTCATAAAAAAGCACCAGAGGACGTTTTAGAAACTGAAGGTATCTTAGGTATCATTAGCCAAAAGGCCGGTGAAAGTGGTAAGGGGGATCTACATGTTAGCAGCAGATGTAAGTGCAGAGAGTAAGGCTCTGAGGAGGTGTAAGACACGGGGATACCAGGAGAGGCTCAGGAAGGTTAAGCTTCTTCTTGTCTGCAGCTTCACAGCAAGCTAGTGGCAGAGCAGAATTCAGTCTCTTGACTCCTGACGTAGTGTGTTTTTTTTTTATACAGTACCATGCTACAACTCCCTCATGATCAATTAAAAATAATATTTTAAATACTCACTGGATGTATTTCTAAAAAATGAAAACAGAAAACAGTTGTATTTCTAGGTACCGATAGCTTTCTGGAATGACACCACAAGAGTCTTAGCTCTGCATTGGCGATTATAGCACTAGAATGATTGATTTATAGATCAGTTTTCTCCTTTTTCTAGCATCCAGAGTATTGGGCCCAACAACTGTCTCCAGCAGCCTTCCAAATGTGCAGATTGACACATGTGTTTGTGCCACCCCTACTCACTCTTGGCCATGTGCACTTTCCTTACATGCTCCTGTACTGTTAGTGAGGTGATTGGTACAAGTATCTCCCTATAACTGAGGGTGTGCACACTTCTACTATGACCCAAATTATTACACAATCCAAGAACATCCAAGAACAGCAGCAACTTCGAAGTGAATTTATTTCACTTTTTTTCCTCTCTGGGTTAATTTTCTTATTTATTTAGTGAAGATAATTTAGAGCCTACCACACGGAGAGAATTAGGTCTCGGGTAATATGGGAGGAGGGGAGAAGAAAAGTGCTCTGTCCTTGACTTAAAGTCTAATTGAAGAGATAGCGATCCTTCCCAGCCCTCACACAGCCACATCTGTCCCCGGACTGTAATGCTGTTGTTTCCTGAGTCCACGTTCTTCTCCCTGCACCCTCTTACTTAGGCTGTTCTATCTCCGGTGGTCTGTGTCTGCAGAAAGGTGCTATCCGTCCCTCAAGGTCATTGTTACCTTCTTTAGGAAAGAGTCCTGGGACCTGTGTCTAGAGGCTGTCTATATAGCCTCTAAGCTGTAGTTGAGATTGCCTTCTTTTACAGCTGCTGGGTGTTTCTTTCTTTCTACCCTGCTAGATTGCAGATTCTTCAAGGGATTTATTACAGGGATTAATTTTGGCTTGTGTAGGCACAGTGGTAGGCACATCTGGTGAAATGTTGAATTAATGAAAGTTTAGATGACAAGATATCAGTACAAGAAGAGCTGAGATGTCATGCCTTGTTGGCATCAACTGTTCTCTCTCATTTCCTGTCCCAGGGTGCTGTTGTTCCCTGGTGATGAGCACCAGTGGCAGAAATCACATTTCGGTATAACGCTTGCATAGTGAAACCATTTGGTTTCATTCCAGTGTAGGATCTACACAATTGCATGCCTAAATGTAAGTTCTACTTACGAGCCTTGCCTACGATGGGTTTTGTAACTTCTCCGCAGTATGTAACGTCTGCATTTTAGTTCATGGAATCCTTTGGATAAAGACGTTTGTCATCTCTCATTGGCTTGGCCCTCTTGATATCTCAAGCTCTTACCCCAAGACTATAGATGATGATCATGGTTGTATGGTCACTACTGTATATACACTTGCCAACAGAAAAGGGGTGAAATGAAGTTAGAAGTCATAAACTGAGGAAGTGATAGGCACTGAGTGTTTCATATTAGTGTTCTCCAGTGTCTCTTGTAGTTCCTAGGGCTAACGGTCCTAGCCGTGCAATGGGCTGGCTTCTCTGCCGTGCTGGTCTGATGGTGTCCTTCTGTTGTTGTCTTTAATGGCTGATTCTATCTGAGGGCCCCAGGGCCTCCTATGGCTTCCTGAGGAAGTTGCTTCCTCTGTATCTTTTTTCTTTTCTTTTCTTTTCTTTCCCTTCCCTTCCCTTCCCTTCCCTTCCCTTCCCTTCCCTTCCCTTCCCTTTCTTTTCTTTTCTTTCCTCAGACATCTGGTGCCTATCTCTGGGTGCTAGGAAACACCTAGTCGGTCACAAATGGCTACTTCTTTTGATTCAGAACGTGGTGCTTAGCAGTGGAGATAGGGATATTATGTTAGGAGATACTGCTCAAGACAGTCACTGTTTTAAACTCAGTACTTTGTGGGTGAGGGAGCTACACCTAAACAACAACAGCAACAAAAGCAGACCTAGGCCCTTGGGTTTGGTGGATTGGGGCATTCATCTAACCTTTGGGGCTGGGCGTTCTGCTGTTCTATTATTCATTCATTCAAAAAATACTCGAGTGCTTACTATCTGCCAGGCATTAAGTAAGTGCACAAGATAGATACAACTTCTGCTGACAAGGAGCTCCCCTTTTCGTGACAGACGGTGTCTGTAAATGGGTAAATAAGCATACATACGAGATAACTTCAGACAATAACACGTGCTTTGAGAAATTGAATAGGGTAATGCATTAGAGAGCAACTTAGGGAAAGAAAAAGGTAATTTTGATTAGAAAGTTGGGACAGGGTTCTCCGAAGAGCTTTGAAGATCTGTGAGGAAGGGCATTTTCAGCCACGGAAGACTCAGGCATAGGCTCCCGGGAAGCAGTGACTGTGGTTGCTCAGGGGTCAGGAGCGTCAGTGGAATGTAGCCAACACAGGAAATGATAACAGAAAGCCAGGCAGGGAGTGGATTATGGAGCGCCTTCAAGGACCTGGTAAGGAGCTTGGGTTTTGCTCTGATCGCAGAGGGATGCTCTTGAAGGATGTGAAGCAGGGGAATGACCTTATCAAATTTACATGCTTTTAAAAAATCACCTTGGCTGCTGTGTGACGAACGGATCATAAGGAGACAATGGTTGAAGCAGGGTCATCGTTTTGGAAGTTACTGCAGTAGCCCAGGAGAGAGTTAAGGATGGTTAGCATTTTTTCTTCTTTCTTCAAGACTCAGATCAAAGGCTGGCACCTCTGTCAGGCTTCTTCCAACCTACCCACACTGAGCCTGAGGCTTCCATACCGCCAGTCCATGTGGCGACAGTTACTTGTTTACACGTCTGTCTCCTTCATCAGACTTTGAACTTTCAAAGTCTAGGGCCATGTTTTATTTTATTTTATTTATTTATTTAAAAAAATTTTTTAATGTTTATTTTTGAGAGAGAGAGACAGACAGAGTGAGTGGGGGAGGGGCAGACACACACACACACACACACACACACACACACACACACAGAAACTGAAGCAGGCTCCAGGTTCCCAGCTGTCAGCACAGAGCCCGACGTGGGGCTCAAACCCATGAACTGTGAGATCATGATCTGAGCTAAAGTCTGGCGCTTAACCAGCTAAGCCCTGGGCCATGTTTTGTTTAGCTTTGTGTCCCCATTGTCTTACATAGTGCCTGTTGCCTTGTGACTTTGGTTTGGTGACGAATGGATCATTGACCTCTTTGGGAAGTGTGATCCACTATTATCCTAGCCCTAGTACCTATTTGGTTGACTTACTCTTAGCTACCCTTTATTTATTGAAAAGCGTGTTGTGTGCCAAGCATTATAATGAGGTTAGTTCATACGCTCCTTACAACAGCTCTGTGAGATAGGTGGCATTATTTTGAAAGCTGAGGGTCAGAGGGGCCAGGTACCTCGCCCACGGTCCCACTTACAAACCATTAAGTGGTAAATATGGAATTAAAGCCAGATCTGCTTTGCTTCAGGGTCCCATGCTCCTTAACCACCATGCACTCTTGGGAGGCTAAAGCATACTTCTATCGTAGCTTGGTTTCCCCCAGTTTCAGTACCTACGTCATTTTATTTATACAGCTCTTCCCCATTGACATACTGGTTTTACATAAAGTTCTTAATCAAAGCCTTAAGACAATTCTTAAAAGTATGTATTTTCCAGGTGGAAGAAATTGATTCTTTGAGAAATGACATCCTGAAAGCTTCTTTAGCCATTATAGTCGACTGTGAGTTCCAGATTCTTGGTAGGCAGTCACCCCCATCCCTATCAAGTCAGTCATGTTGCTGACAATCTAAGTGGTAGGTGTCCTCAGGGACTAATCTCTTTGTCTTCTCTCCATTGGGTATTATTCAGAATCCTCAGAGATATTTTCATAAAAGGGAGGCATTAAGAGTGTCTGAATCATGCTTTAAAATGCAATAAAACTGGTTTTAATGATTAAATTATAGTTATATGAGCATAGATGCAAGGTAGCATTCTTAGGAATATCTTAGAAAATAACCTGGCCAGGCATCATGTAGGATAATAATCTTACCAGCAGTTACCTTGACCAAAGCGAAGTAGTTTCCACCCGACTTCGGTCCGATTCCATATTCCCTTGGCAAATGCCACACCTTTAAACGTTAGAAGGCTCTCAGGCAATCGGGCCCCTGAGCTTGGCCTGTGTACGTTGGAGGTCCCAGGCCCGAGTCCACTGTGCTCACACTGAAACATTTACTAGCATAATCCTTTCCCAAATAGGAAAGCACAGCTGAGTAGCATGCGTCTCAAATTGCTGCTCTGTTCAAGTGCACAGGGACCACACGACTGTTTAATGTGACACAGGGTGAGAGGTGAAGTGGACGCGGAGCTGGTGGCTGGGGGGCGGTGGTTGTGTGAGGGAGGGTGAAGTCATGAGAGGGGCTCGGGCACTGTTAGCAGGAAGAGTGGCCGCAGGTGCCCTCCCTGTGAGATGATGGTGGGGTGTGGAGAATGGGAGTTAAGCAAGGTCTCCTGCTTTATGACCACCGTGGTCTTACTCGCCCGTAGGCATCTCACGTCCAAAGGAACTGAAATCGCCACATTCAGAGACCGGCTGTTGAAAGTACTATTCTTGTACTTTGGTGGTGCTACTGTTTAATTTCTGAAGTTACTAGAGAGTCCTGTCCCATCTTCTTCCTTTGAGCTTATTTGGGCAGACCAGTCAGGGCAATTTGCTGCTGCTGTTCACATTTGTGCACTGGGAATCATTTTAGGGGAGGTCACTGGTTACAGTCCTTGTGAGAAAACAGCACAAATTCTGTGTCAACACAATTGCACATCTCTTCAGCTCTGGCGGCCACCTTATGATGAAGAGCGGAGTTCAGGTCCAGCCTGCGCTGGCTTTGAAGAAGAAAGCTTAGTAGGACCCTGTGAAAGACTGGTGGTCAATATGTCATGCTGTTGTTAGCCTGTTAGCATCATCTGTAGATTAACTTCTTGCAGGTCTCTGGACTTCTGTTAGTAGGAATTCCCTTATTAACTGAAGATGCTCTGGCTTTCTTATGCTTTTAGGAAGATAGAGAGGGGCAGTGTTCCAAGAAAAATTAATTTCATGAGTTTCAAAAACTTGTCTTTGTAATTTCCTTCCGTCTGGAATAGAAGATTCATAGTTAATATCTAATTGTGATAAGAAGAATCCATCTACATAATGCCTCGCTTTATCCTTCCCCAAGACTCTTCCGTTTCTAGCCTGTCTTTGGGTCTCTGCCCCAAAGGAAGTCTTGATTTCTTTTTCTCATTATTTTCCAGAGCGTTATGGTATGCATGACTTTCCTCTTTCCTAGTTGCCTGGTGACCTTTCCAGCCCATTTTCACCTTTTGCAACAGAGTGTAGACAAAATGATCAGAATAGGAATCTCACGTTGAATGAAATATTTAACCTACAAGGCTAACTCAGGAGAGGGGCAGGTCCGTGTGTTGTAGTGGATGGTCCAGTGGAGCATTTTGGTGATTAATCATCGATGGGCGCCTGGGGCTTCAAAGGCAGAGTTGGTATGCATTGTACTATGTACTGTTAATAGTGACAGCAATACCTTACAAATGTTACCTGTTTAGGAAGTGCTTTGGTTCCATATTTTCATTTTAATATATGCAGAAATATTCCAGGAAGGAAAAATTCTATGTCACTACGACCACGTAAGACCATCAGATTTTTTTTCCTACGGCTTTGTTTGTTTTGAATAAAGACTTGCTTTTTCACTGTTTCTAAACAGTTGGTGGTAGCAGTCTTCAAAAGACGGGTATCACAGAAGAGTCCATCTTGTGAAGCCATTTAAGAATAAGAAACTTAGGGCCAGGTTTCTGAAACTCTCAGAGTTAAAATCGGTGTTGCAGGAAGATTAAATCTGACAAGGTGGTTTTAGGTGGAGGGGAGGGGAGGGTGCAGGGGAGAGGGTTGAGAAGAATAGTGAATAGTCTTGGAGCCGTCATCAAGGTGAATGATGGGAAGGGAAAATGACTTTGGTTGAGCATTGCTGAGGAGCCGGCTAAGGACACAGATAACTGGAAGAGCCCACGAGCATAATTTTGTGTGTCTCTTGCCTGGGTTGCAGTTTGGGAACAGGGGTGGGCTCTGGTGGATCACCGGGAGAATGACAGTTTCTCCCAGGACTTGGTAGGACTTGGTACAAGTCAGGGAAACAAGGAAGATGTTGAGCCACTTACCAATGTGGAGGAATGCCCTGGAGGTTGGTAGGTCATGGCAAAGATGGAAGAACTTCTGAAGAGGAGTTAGCTTGTCTGGTGACCTTGGAGAATGAGCCAAGTGGAAAGATTAGGAGGAAAGATCCAGGCAAGTCCGAGTTTCAGTTCAGGAGGGAAGTAGGAGTGTTTTAAGGAAAGGTCGAGGGTAGATGAGAGCTGTTGGCCACTCCTTCAACCATTCCTCATAATGGCAGCTGGAGGCTCTATCTGATGCCGCCTTGAGAAAACACAGTCTTCTAGCTAGGTATGACCGGAGAAGTAGGGGTTTTCTGGTACTTTGTTAATGCATTCCAAGACTGTGTTAACTTTTTGTCATCCTGTCCCACTGTGGCCTGCAGTCCAAGAAGAGCTCTGATCTTAGGGCAGGCTTCCCCCATCCTGTCTTGGAGTTGACCCAGGGCAGGACTGTACTTTCTTATTCGGTTTCATTATGTTGCTTCCATCTCCTCCTTCCATCCTGTTAGGGTTATTTTATAGTTCTGATGCTTCACCCAGTATGTTGGCTGTTCCTCACAACATGGTCTCATCTTGCAGCTTAGATAGGTTGTTTCTAATTCTTTAAGACTTTAGGGAACATGCTGGACGTAACTAGGATCAGAACGCCCTTGAACCTGGCACCATGCACCTCTTTCAAAGCTGAGCATGATTCACCTGGATTCATCCCCACTTCCACTTTCTGGTAGGCCTCATAGCTGGCTATAAATCACATTAGAGATAAGGTAGTTAGTTACCTTGCTGAGGTCAAGATGCACAACGGACGGATGCTTTTTCTTCTAGTCTGTTGCTGAAGTAATCCTAAGAAGCAGGTTTTTAGTGAACCCATTCTGCTTTCTAATTGTCACAGTGGCGCTCAAGTGTGACAAGCCCGTGGTACACAGGCTGTGGAAGGTGACTTAGAGTTTTCAGTGGGCTTGCAAGCAAGTGGTCACCAACAGAGGCTCCAAAAAACTAGTTGACATTGAGATTTTACCAATAGCAATGCTGTTCGCAGAATAAGGTAAATGGGGTAAGCAAATGGAAAACTACTAGATGTTGTGCAGTAAAGGCATTACCTTCAAGCAATTTAATAAGTATCACGGGGTGGGGGGGTGGGGGGGAAGGAATGCCAGCGAGCAAAGCTAAGATTAGTAGTGAGTGGAGTTATGGGGAGACAGACTTTACTTTTACTATGAGTTTGTAGCCCTGATCTGTCAAATAGAAACCCTTTGCCTACTGTTCTCCACAGTTCTTGCAATACCGTGGGGTATGATTCATTGTGGAGCAGAACCTTGAATTCACTTAAAGCACAAGTCTCTCTCCTCTGTCTTCTTACCTCTCCCGAGCCTTAATTTCCTCTTAAGCATGTTTGTTGTGTTCATTCTATTTGAAGATCATTCTTGATAGGGAAGACTAAATCAGAATAGTGTTGGGTAATTTTCCTTTTTTATCATCACTAAAAACTACGCCCTTTGTTCTCAAACTTTGGTGCATATTAGCATCACCTGGGGAGCCTGTTAAAACTACAGATGCCTGCTGGGGCGCCTGGGTGGCTCAGTCAGTTGAGCGTCCGACTTCAGTTCAGGTCATGATCTCGTAGTTCGTGAGTTCAAGCCCCACCCTGGGCTCTGCAGAGCCAGCTTCTGATCCTCTTATTCAGTTTCTTTCTGCCCCTCTCCCTGCTCGTGCTCTCTCGAGGATAAATAAAACATTAAAAAAAAAAAAAAAGTACAGATGCCCGGGTTTTACCGCTGAACCAGAATGTATGAGGTGAAGGCTGCCTGAATCTTAGCTGCAAGGCTATGGGCTCTCCTGCTCACCCGGAGCTGAGGCACCTCGGGAGCCTCATCCCCGTGGTCAGATGATGTGTGTGGGCAGCTAAATGCCTCAGGCTGCTTCCTGGTTTTCCCAAGTGCAGCTCCTGGACTCCACCCTTCTGTCCATTTCAGCTGCTGTTTTCCCTGTACACCCTTCCCTGTGTGCCGAGCCTTAGGCTGGACTTGTGCCCTGTTTCTATTATGATGCTGTCGGACGGAGATGTTAAAAAATGCATATCTGATTATGTCACCCCATGCTTGAAACATCTCCGTGACCTTCCACTGCACTTAGGATAAAGCTGGAAACCTCTAGTGTGGCCCGGCAGGTTCTGCCTGGCCTGACTCCTCCCTGTGCTCCTCTCCCACTATTTTGAACCTTTTGTCAGTAATCCACCCATACTGGCTCTCTCAACTCCTCAAGAAACCATACTTCCTCCATCCCAGGAACTTGATATACACTGTTCGCTTTGCCTAAAGCTTTCTTAACCTCACCTACTCATCTACTGGTTTTGCTGGCCATTGAGTTCTTGACTTAATTATCACATCACATTGTCAGAGAAGCCTTGACCCCCAGGTGTGACTACAGCCCCCCACTGTGTGTTGTTATGGTGCCAAGAAATCTCCTTTCTAGTACTTACCACAGTTACATGATTAGTTGATTAATGTCAGTCTCCCCTACCAGATTGTAAACTCCGTGAAGTTAGGGATTAGGTCTGTCTTTATCTCACTATTAATATCTCTAGTGCCTAGCACAGTACCAGGGTAGGCTACTCAGAACATATTTTTTGAATGAATGGATAGATGGATGGATGGATGGGTGAATGAATGACCAGGAGATAATTCTTAAGACAGTGGATATCATCATCTATCTGACAACAGGAATCGCCAGGCCTGGGGACCTGTGATACCCTCACTGCTATATCTGACCCCCTGGATGTGGATATCAGCCTGATTAGACCTGAACTGACTGCACCCACTTCAGTGTGATAATTTGAACTAAAGGTCACTTCCCCTGGCCAGCACCACATCCCAGTTATATCTCAAGTTCTGGTTCTGTTTGTATCTTATTCCCTTCCCTCTGCCGGCTTTAACATTGAGGTCCAGGAGATGCCAATTCTGAGGCCAGATTAGGGGTGACATAGGGTACAGACTCTTGATTCATCTAGTAGGTTGTTTTTTCTAAATAAGAAAATCACCCTCGTTTTTTTAATAAGATGGTTATGAGTCTCATTCATCCAAAAGCTGTTGATACTTTTAAGGCACTTACTCATTACCTTGTCTTCATTTAACTTCCTTCTGTTGTTGTTTTTTTTTTAACCTTTTGTTACAGGATATGACCTCTTAGACTCTACATAGCATTTCTCATTCTCTTCCCTGCTGTCGTCTCCTAAGAGTTACTAAGTTCCTCTTCTCCCATTGTTTGCTTTGTGACATAACTTGTCATGCCTGGCGTACCTTGCGTCGCATCCAGTTTTATCCAAGCAGCGTGCTGCTTTTTTTCTCCTCAAATTTCAGTTGAAAGCCCTGTGAATCAGTTGGGTTGGTCTTCTGCCAAATGAACCTGGCAGCCATCTTGGTCCGTTTGAGAAAGCCCTGGGTTGGGGGTGGGGAGAAGAGGGGGAGTCAGAATCCTGCTCTTGGTGCCTTCCATGCTGAGATGAGCCATGATGCTCCGTGACGGGAGATGCTGTCGGTGTCAGCCATCAGCTACCTTCAGCCCAAGTCGGCTCAACACACCTTCAGTAATTTCAGTTACAACTGCCGTCTTCAGAAAGGAGTGGGGGTAGGGAGCCCACTTTTCTGAGTAGTTAGAATTATAGCATTTTGTATCGGGAAAGCATCTTAGAGATAACACATCCGTTCTCATCTCATCTTCCAGGTGCAGTGAGACTCGGGAGAAGGTAAATTAGTGGTACACAGCTGCACACCTGTTGCCAAAGCCACCAGTCCAGGGCTCTTCCTGTGCTTGGAGGAGCCTGTTTGGCTTAGGAACCGTGTGTCCTATTAGTCAAGAGAACCAGAAGTGAGTGGGAGAGCTCGTTCTAAAAATCCAGTCTAGTTAAGAAGGTTATGAGAGAAGACACAGAATTTAAACATTTACTATTTAGTGTAAACTGTTTTGAAATGGGAATTAACGTACATGTGGCTGTGCGTGTATTTGTGTTATGAATGATAGTGATATGGCAGAAATAGTTTAGGATAGGAAACTGTAAATCTGCCTCTCTCTGTTGGGATTATGGACTTTATTCGACCCTGGTAGCAATTGAGAGGTATAACTTTAAACTAGTAAACTCTACACACAGTTCATTTTAAGTACTCCAGTTTTCTTAAGAAATATTTGATGTTTATACAGACTAAGTAATGATTTGAGTAATGAGTAGGGAAAAAAATGGGTGGGGCTCTCTAACTGTACCCTGCCCCCCCACCCCACCCCGCCCCAGTACAGCAGGTGCTCACTCTAGACACACTGAGCTTTGGCAGAAACCATCAGCCCTTGTCGGGTCACATTACACAGAAGCCTGCTGGCACCAGAGACAGGAAGAAGCCTTTTGTGTGCTGGTTCAGGCTTCACCCCTGCTAACTGGTTTCCTCCTATCTCTGCATGAAGTTCAACACCGCGTCCATGGTGTGCCTTGTCATGAGTGATTCTTAGGAAAGCAGTCCCTTCTTCACACCCACATATGTTTAACCAAAGTGTTTACAAAAGGAGGCCTGCTAAGAGCAACCACTGAGTCTCCATGCTTAGCTCTCACTGGGCTTTCAAGCGGCTCTGTGCCCACTCTGCTCCCCCCCAACTCAAACTTATTCAAACTTAAGAAAAGACATTGATGTATTTTCCTAGAGTCAGTTCATTTTCCTATGGTGCCTTTTCCCTAACTATCTGCCTTCCTCTTCCTCTCTTTTTGTGACCCCAAGTGTATGGAGCTTAATTATGCAGACATGTAATTAGCTTTTCAGTCATTTGAAAGTGTGGATACTCTTAGAGCCACGACTCTTTGTATACCATTTTAGGAGATGAATGGCCACTCCTTCCTTTTCCCCATCCCTGTGACTGAACTTCATAAGCTGTGGTCCAGCTCAAAGAAGAGAGCTTGCTTTCCTTGTATCCATAGGTTTAAATAAATGGTTGTCTCCCATTTTTGCCTGGTGCTGAGACACCTTGAGACATGGGAACCGCTCTTCCCCACTTAGCACGTGGGGGCATCTCCTGGGTACTTGCCTTGTGTACTTTGTGTTTTGGGGGTTTATAGCACTGATCCCCAAGAAGCCCAAGCAGAAGGATCACCACCCTGGAAAGAGAGCTTATGAAACCTACTCTGACATTGATGCTTCATGGTTCATTTCTATCTTTAGAGTGTTTTTAAAGACACAAGTACATGCTTTGAACATTTAAAAAAATTTTTTTAATGTTTATTTTTGAGAGAGAGAGGCAGAGACAGAGACAGAGAGAGACAGAGCACGAGCGGGGAAGGAGCAGAGAGAGAGGGAGACACAGAATCTGAAACAGGCTCCAGGCTCTGAGCTGTCAGCACAGAGCCCGACGCGGGGCTCGAACTCACGGACCGTGAGATCATGACCTGAGCCAAAGCTGGATGCTCAACCGAATGAGCCACCCAGGTGATAATTTGCTGGTTCGCCAAAACAGCATGCAAAAACTCCTTTCCCCCCACCCCTCAAAAGCCCTGTTAAGATGGCAGTAATGACCACTTGTACTTTGCAGTTGGGAAAGGGACAGGTAAATAAGAACCTTGCCTGTGACTTAGTGAGTTGGGAGAGAAACTGGAAAGTGTACACAGAATTCTGGGCTTCTGGTGTCTTTTAAAAAACGTAAGCCATATGGGGCGACCCCACACAGTGTTGGTAGTAGTCGTGTGTGTGACAGACCATGCCTCAGAACCAATGCTGATGGATTCTTTCTGTAAAACCTGAACTCTTAGTAGCTAGAATTGATCTGTTCTCGCAAAGGAGACCCTGATTTCTTCTGGAAGGGTACAGTTACAGATCCGAGGTGTCTATGAAATAGCCTGACCTTATATGCCTGGTGGTAGTTCTTGGTATGCTTGCACAGTTCCATCGGGGGCCCATTTTCTCACTGGCTTCATGCAGGCTGTGGGAGCTCTCTGTGCCCTAGGCCCTCTCTCATTTAGTCATCTTGATTTGCCACTTCCTGCCTGTGAGTATGGCAGGCCCATCATAGAGGGAGGACCTGATTTTCTCTCTCAAGTATATCTTACATGTCAAACTTGACCCCAGCTGCCCTTCAAAACCCCCCTTTGTAGGTGAGAACAGACGTTTGGGAAGAAATAGGGGCACAGTCCTATGTAAACCCTCCTCTGATATTTAGGATTTCAGATTTCCCAAGCACTAATGAGTATGTACGCATGAAAAAAAAAAAAAAAGCAACACCAAGGTTTTGTTATTAAATGGTCATATCTATATAAAAACATATGTCACTACTTTGAATTTCTATAATGTAGTCATGAAAATAATATTGATACTGTTTCTGAGAAATATATAAAATAGTGAAGTGTAGTGTTAAAAACATCACAAAATATTTAAATTTCTTTTTTAATGTTTATTTATCTTTGAGAGACAGAGCATGAGCAGGGAAGGGGCAGAGAGAGGGAGACACAGAATCCAAAGCAGGCTCCAGGCTCTGAGCTGTCAGCACAGAGCCCGACGCAGGGCTTGAACTCACGAACTGAGAGATCATGACCTGAGCCGAAGTCGGATGCTCAACCGACTGAGCCACCCTAGCGCCCCAAAACATCACAAAGTATTTAAAGCTCAACAGCAGTTTTCATTTCTTTCGAAAAATTTCTGAGAAAGGAAGTTCAGTTGTCCTCTGAAAGCTTGTGGGTGCTTCTAGGTAATCAGGTCACTCAGGATGTAATATCCAGACTATCATCGGCACTTCTATCATCTGAGACACAAAGATCAAGAATAGTCTTATTTATGTAGGAAAGGAGAGTAGGACATGGTACTTACCTCTGTGCTTCTACAGAGTCAAAAAACAAACCATCCAATACAACTCTGGATGGGGTGAGCGAAGGAGGGGTCAGACCAGCCCTGTAGGGCCTGAGGTCTGGGTGAAGGTGGTTTCTTGTTTGTTTTTTTAAGTTTATTTATTTTGAGAGAGAGGGAGTGAGTAGGGGAAGGGCAGAGAGAGAGAGAGAGAGAGAGAGGAGAGAGAGAGAGAGAGAGAGAGAGAGAGAGAGAGAGAGAGAGAGAATCCCAAGCAGGCTCTGCACTGTCAGCACAGAGCCCAGTGCTGGGCTCGTCCCATGAGCTGTGAGACCATGACCTGAGCTGAAATCAAGAGTCGGACACTCAACCTGCTGAACCACCCAGGAGCGCCAGTATCTTGTTCGTTAATGGCTAATTAGTAGCTTTGTCTCAGCGAGGCCCTGCGCTCTTCCCTGGTAACAACCTTCAGATTGACTGGTGATGCCTGAAAACATCTGTCACCTGCTCTGACTCACCCAAGTGAAGAGCGAGTCCCAGAAGTCTCAGGTTTCTTCGGGAAGTAGAGTTCCGAAACCATTTATAAGATCAGGTTAGGATGACTTTCCTCTACTGTAAGCATTAATAATTGTCCAAACAAAGCAAATAAGCTATAATCATATATTTATGATAGGATTATGTTTTCTTGGTGACTGGGCATTTAGGAAGTCAAGGTGTTTTGTAGCCTTTTTGCACTAAAGGTTTGAAAAAAGTTAAGGGGTATAGCATTAAAAAATACGCTAAAACAGATTAGGATTTTTTGGTCTGGGAGAAAC
Source organism: Acinonyx jubatus (assembly GCF_027475565.1). Classification (NCBI taxonomy): domain Eukaryota; kingdom Metazoa; phylum Chordata; class Mammalia; order Carnivora; family Felidae; genus Acinonyx; species Acinonyx jubatus. Next base: position 106,913,944 of record NC_069385.1, on the reverse strand, counting down.
CAAGACTAAGAAAGAACGTGATTAAAGGTTAAATGTTTGGAAAGGATATTGGCATGACCAACATGGATATATTCTCCAAATACTGGACTTCAAAACCGTAGAAGCTTCCTAAGAATTGTCCTCCACTAGAATAAGAGATTATGAGCTGGAAACATAAATACACAGTGAAGATTCAGTCAAGGTAGAGGTTTTAACAGTGTTGAATGTTTGTTGGGTTCTTTCCATGTGCTCACTCTTTACTACTTTGTCTTGATAACAACTGTAGAAGGAAGATGTACTTATTTATCTCCATTATACAGACTAGGAAACTTGAAGATTGGATCAGTTAAGATCACACAGGCCAGAAATGGTGGAGCTGGGATTGATGATATCATTCACAGGGTGTTCGAGAAGGCCTGGGATATTTTGGAGACCATTACTTTTTTTTTTTTTTTAAAGAGACTGCTGTCCACTTTTCAAATTATCATTATTATTAAAGTTTATTTATTGGAGAGAGAGAGCATGTGGGGGAGGGGCAGAGAGAGCCACCCAGGCACCCCTTTTAAAACTATTTATATTAAATACAGTGACCCCACATGGTAGTTCTTTTATTTTTTCTGTAGTAACTCTCTCTCCTTAAGTAGGTCATTATCATAGACTCTGAGGACAGTGACCTTGAAAGAAATCGGCTGGACTCTGCAATGTGCCCTCTGAGACAAAAAAAAAACCAAAGAGAGACCTCACTTGTTAAGGATAGTGAGACGTTATTTTTGCTAATCTTGGGTATCTTCAGGAAGGATCTCCACTAAAAGCCAAACTGTCCTTTAATGGACTGTTCTAGTATAAGTTTTGGAAGTCAGGGACTTTATGTAAAAATTAAAACCTCACTGATACAACTTCTTGTATAGCCTGATGGGAAGTTAAAGAATGACTAATTACTAATTCATTGTAAGATTTCATTCTTCACTCATGCCACCCTGGGAGGTTCATTCCATGTTTGCTTACTGAGCACTTACTGTGTTTCGGGCATCACAATGAATTGTGTTGAGTCTGACTTTGGAAAACTTAAAGAACAACGCTAGACAGCCCAACCACCCTGGGTAGTTTGGAGTCAGATTTTTAATTTTTTTGAATGATAGTGATGATTTGCCACTCACTGTATATTATTTAATCCTTACAACAACTCTGGGATAGTATTATCATACCCATTGTACAGGTGAAGAGATTAAAGCTTAGTAACATTAAGAAACATGCCTCTTGTCACGCAGCAGGGCCTTGACCATGTGAGCTCCTCAAGAGAAGAGTCCTAATTTTAATATAGCAAAAATTGAGAGGTATCAAATGCTTTTAGTTATATTATCTCATTTAATTTTATAACAAAAATGATAGTAGTTCCTATCATACTCATTTTACAGTAATCACTCCTCTGTTTATTACGCACTTAATGCATACCAAGACTGCCAGATAACTCATCACATCAAGGCACGTTTGTGAAAGGCTCACAGCAAACCTAATGAGCATCATTATTCGCATTTTACAAATGAGCTATTGAGGCCCGAGAGAAGTGACTTGCTCAGCCAGGCAGGGGGCTTGTCTACCCAGCCAGTGCATATAACCATTTTGCTACATTCACTGGCATGTTATGCTCCCTCATTTCCAGATGAGGAAATTGAGGTTCAGAGAGTTTGCTAACACCGCCGAGGTCATGCGGCTTATAGAAAGCAGAACTGGGGCTCCAGCTCCTATCCTTGCATTAGAAACCCCACTTATTCCCCCTGTGCTCGGCTGCCTCTCTGCACAAGAACTGAAAGGCTGCATCTTGTATCCAAATTAAGTTCCCTAAGGCTTCTGTGATATGTTTAAACATAAATAGTTTCAGTCATTCTTTACATTTCTTTGTATTTTTCCCCATTTTTAGGCAGGGAGTCCTATCCTACTGCTGACAGCATGTTGCAGTAGAGGGATGGGCATACAGGTTAACCTACTTACTCTGGGAGTCATCTGATAAAGACAGATTAGGACTCCAGTCCAAATCAGAGTCCTGTGTGCCCAGCTCATTTATCTGTGTGATTCTTGTCCTTTTTGTCTGTAGAAAATGTGGCTTCAGAGAAGGCCTTGCCGTTATGAGATTGCTTTCTGGTGCTGTAAGGAATGCATCTTTTTCCATCTGAAGGTCATTTACGTTTTTCTGAAATGCAGTGAATTACATTAATGGTTAAAGCGAGGAAGTATGTCAGTATCAGATATATAACAAGGACCACTCACTCTGATTTGAAATGTTGCCAATCTATACAGTCTCAGCCTTGAACCTGTTAAAGGACAAAAGTTCATTACTTTAATGATCAAGTCCCCTTTAGATTTCTGAAGGAAAAGTTTATGTTAACCATTTACGGTACTATACTTTTTTTCAAATTGCAAACTCAGGTAAATGTTCCCTAAAATGGAATTGGATGAAATTTTTCTGTCTGTTGATGTAGTAAACATCAGATGAATATCCAGATGTATTTAATTATTTTGACTCAGTATGTCCTATTTAGACAGCCTTTAAATAAGTTGTTTCTGAATTGAACAAATAAACAAGAAATAGCTGAAACTGACAGGCTTTAATTGTATGGAAGAGCTGAGAGGCTCTAAAAGAGGGATCATTTCAGAAATACCCATGTCTTGTTATACTCCTTTTTATTTTTAGAGATAAGCCTGAATTGACTATTCAAACATATTAATAGTTTTAAAAAATTAAGTTTTTGGGGGTTCCTGGGTGGCTCAGTCAGTTAAGCATCCGACGCTTGGTTTCAGCTTAGGTTATGATCTTGTGGTTTCATGAGTTCGAGCCCCATATCCCTCTCTGTGCTGACATAGAGCCTGCTTGAGATTCTCTCCCCACGCCCCTCTCTCTTTCCCCTGCTCATGCTGTCTCTGTCTCTCTCAAAATAAATAAATAAACTTAAAAAAATTAAGCGTTCATTGTCAGAAGCTGATAGGTGATATGGGAATAATTTCAAGCCCAATCCAAATGTATTCATGTCAGTTCAGATGTGTCTTAACTGTGGGACTATTCTTGTGTCACCAAGAGGTTTTTTAGAAGAAGGCAAGAATCAGTACTGAGTGTCTCCTTGTGCTACTCCTCTCTCCATGGTTTTCTCATGTAATTGTCACATCCCTGTGATTCAGAGATTATTACTCCCTCACCCTCTTTTACAGATTAGGAAAGTGAGGCTCAGAGTTGCTGAGTAATTAACCAAAGATCACACAGCTAGAAAATGGAAGTCTCAGAACTTGAACCTGGATCTGCACATTCCAAAGTCCACAGACATTCTAATATACAATGTTGTCTTGTGAACCAGTGTATTAGAATTTTTAAATTGGTGTGTTAGAATTTTTAATATTAGAAAAAAAATTCACAATTAGTAAAAAAAAATGTTAAGAGAAATTTGCTTTTGATTGTTTGATTAGCCCTCCAGTAAGAATGAAACAGGTTGAAATATACATGGGAAATATACAACAAATTTACCTTTTTTTCTTATGTAGACTGAAACTCTTTTGATAAATCTACTTGGCTTGTACTTGGTACTTGAGCTTGTACCTCCAAGAAACCCCATAGAGATACATAAAAACATACTGATAATGCTTAGCAGTTAACCCTAACAAGTGGCCACCCATTTTTACTATTACAGTGACTATAGGTAACACTAGGCTGTATTCCAAGCATGTGACATCTTCTAAACAGATTCCAATAGGATTAAAGACATCTCCCTGCTCTTCTGTTTTGGGTCATTTTTTTTTTTTTTTTTTTTTATGGTCAGAAACTAATATGCTTAACATCAAAACTGGATGGTGATGAAGTGTTTCAGTTCTTAATGGCAGGTGACTTAGAAATTAAGTTTGTCTCTTTCTTAAAGGTTATTTTCTAGGGTAGCTTTAGCATGAGAATCATATAACTAACTGGCTCCCCTTCTTTGTGTTCTTTTTACATGCTGCTCCCTCCTTTCTCATCTCTACCCCTTACCTCTAACCCCCCTGCTAGAAAGTGCTATCCCTTGACCTGCCTGGAGAGCAAGTGAAGTCATGGAATCATGCATTTATAAACCAAAATGCATGTCTGAAAGATAGCAGCTGGATATGCAGCAGGGAAAAGTACAGTCTACCTGTTCTTTAACTAAGTTGATTGTGCCAAAGAATTTCTAACTTAAAAGAAAATTAGGAGTAATTTGTGTTCATTGAAGTAACATGAGTAAATACAGAAAATAAATCAAGGAGAATTCAACTTTGTAAAGATAACTGGAGCAGATTGTTTTTTTAAATGGCTGTTAGAGGCGCGACTGGGTGGCTTAGTCAGTTAAGCGTCTGACTCTTCATTTCAGCTCAGGTCATGATCTCACGGGTTTGTGAGTTCAAGCCCTATGGAGTTGGAGCCCCGAGTTGGGCTCCACGCTGACAGCTTGAAGCCTGCTTGGGATTCTCTCTCTCCCTCTCTCTCTGCCCCTCCCTGGCTCACGCACGCACTCTCTCTCTCTCAAAATAAATAAGTAAATTTCAAAAGTAAATAAATAAATGGGTGTTAGACTTTCCAAATAGAAATACTTATATGAGGGAGAAATAGTCTTTATGCACGATCCATGTTGTTGTGCTGGAGGTTGGAGGTCTTGAAAGTTTGGTGCCATACAGGGCCTGAAAGGGTAGGATCATAGGAAATGAATACTCCTTACAGATGCTTGCTTTTCTCTTACTTTCTCCTTTCTCAGTTTGGGGTTGCATGTTCTAAGTCCACAGTTGGCTGGTACACTAAAGATTTTTCTTCTTTTTCCTAGACCCCAGGCAGGCCCAGTCTTCCCCGCCGTGGTCCTATGACCAGTCTTACCCCTCCTACCTGAGCCAGATGACGTCCCCATCCATACACTCCACCACCCCGCTGTCTTCCACACGGGGCACGGGGCTTCCTGCCATCACCGACGTGCCCAGGCGCATTTCAGGTAAAGACCACACTTTAAGTGAGAACCCCCTCCTGTGCAGGGGTGGGGCTGGGGTCATAGAATGGGCCAAAGCTCACAGGAACTCTCTCTCGGAGGTGTGGGGGCAAGGGTATGACAGCAGCAGACCGGGTCTTCTGAATTATAGGGCTATCATGTACTTGAACATTTTAAATTGAGAGACTAAAAATCCACCAGAGATGGCATAATTTTCTTAAGATGCTATTTAATGCCACCCAGTTTTAGTCCTGCTGAATCGTATCCCCTTTGGTGGGCACTGTCTCAACTGGGGCCTTCTCCTGAGGGTCTTATGCCAGGCCTTCCTTTGCTTGTGTTCCTTTCTTTTCTTAACATCTGCCTGTAAACCAGATTATAGACTGATGGCACAGCCTTCCATTTCTAGAGCCTCTTAAACCCCAGAAGTCCAGGCCGGCTGGTTCTGAGAGAGAGCACCAGCAAACTTAAGATCCTTCTCAGAAGCTAGTCATTTGAAGTGAGGTGAGGCCTGGAAGAGTCTTTTAAAAGGCCAAGTTGGCCTCTGAGCAGCCAATTCCAGACTGAGGTAGCCTCTCCGCGAACCATCCAGCACACTGTGGTCGCTCTCAACATGGCGTCCCCAGTGCTCACACACCCATTATTCCAGAGGCACCACCAAAATCTGTGGCTCCTGGTGGATGTGCGTGTGGCAAACGAGCTGGCCTCCTCTCTCTGTCGTGGAGAGAATTCCTCGTGGAGAGCCAGAAAGTGTACACAGACTTCACGTGGGCAAGTAGAGAAAAGCTAAAGGCTCTTGGCCAAGCCTCTGAGTCCTGTGAATAGGGAAAAGATCTCTCGGTACAGCCCTGACACCAGGCCAGAGCCCTGCCCCGTAAATAAAGAAGCAACCCCACTGAGGCACATGCAGTTGGCCCCTCTATGTGTCAGACGCTCTTCTCAGCGTTCGGGCTCCATGCACCTGTTTAACTCCTGGCCAGGTTAATGCCTTTCTTTCTTTCTCTTTGTGTTTCTGTCTCTGTTTCTCTCCCTCTCTTCATTTTCTGCAAAGCTCGAAGCCGCTACTCACTCCGCTGAGTTGCATCACTGACAAGCTGAAGCTCCACCAGCAGGCTTGCAGGTTTTGATTAGTTCAGACTCCTTTCTTTCTTTCCACTTGGGAGGAGGGAAGGCTTTGTTTCTCAAGCGAATGGCAGGAAAGGGCTCTCTGGTCCTAGTGCCCTTCACATTTTCTACAGCAGATGGACTCCCGCAGGGGTGAGTAGGGAAAGAAGAGGGGTGGAGGGAGAACCACAAAACCCTTTGGAAAACCATGTTCCCACTTTTCGTTATGACTGCTATTATTATTTTTATGAATCACATGGTATTTATTGGGGAATTGTGCAGAGTATAGAATTTTAGTTATCATTTCCCTTGACAGGAATGACTCCCTCCTTTAGGCAAACATCAATTAAAGACACGGGAAAGGATGAGTAAGGAACAGTGGGGAGAATGAGGGCTGATGTGGGATCAAAGGCAGTGTTGGATGGTGTCGAATTAGTTCTAGTCATTCCTTCTGTATTTTATACTGGACCTGTTTTGTTTTACATGGGGCCAAAATGACATTTTGCCAGGACAGATTTGTGCAAACTTGCTTCTGTTTAGGGTCCTCTGGGGTTTCCATCTGTCCAACCCTCTGTGGCTGAAGCAGACTTTGTTATTTGTCCCCTGGCAGTACCTAGAGGAAAAAGACCTCAGGGAGTGATTATTGCTTTAGAGACGTTTATCTACAGCACCTTCTTACCCAGGTATATTCACATAAAATTCAGTAGGAAAACCATTGAAAGTAACACTGCAACAATGCCGAATACGTGGGCAGTCATGATCGTCTATCATTTACATGTGTAATCTAGAATAGCTAGATTACTTTGAGTCAACTTACTGATAATTATTTAAAACACTTCCATAAACTAATAACAACACGACTCTTCCCATTTCATAGACGAGGCAGTAGGAGCAGAAACTGGTTACGTATCCAGTCATATACTGGTCTGAGGCCAAGGGTAGGAATGAGCCTCTGCTCTAAACTAGTTTAAAACTGAGTTTAGTCCAGATTTTTCCTCCTGCCCCAGACATTTCTGTGAGTTGTTACTGGCAAAGTGACATGGTGCCAGGGTGGGAGGTTCTGTGTAAACATTCAAGGGAGGAGAGCAGAAAATCCCTCTTGTCAGCATATTGGGAAACAGGAAGAAAGAACTAGATATGGACTGTCAGGGAACTGGAGGAGCCCTGATTGGATTTACCTGACCTTGCTCTTGAGTGTTGGGCTGTGCCAGCATCCCAGAATGCAGCTTGGTGGGCTTGGGGACCAAGTCAGCTGGAACGAGTGCCCTTTTCACTTCCCTGGGGACCAGTCCTAGGTCCTAGGGACCTGTCTGGAATGGAGCCCGTCTCATAGGGTCCAAGGTGCCAAGTTGCATAGTTTCTGTCTTTATTATCCCCCCCCTCAATATCTAAAGCGGTCCCTAAGGTCCAGGATGCTATCTTCGTAGCATAGACAGCTAAAATATTAACCTTCATTTCCATCTCCAAGCAGTCGTGTGTGTTTCCTCTTTGAGATGCTTTCCAGAACAGTTCAGATTTTTATGTAGAGAACCGTTCTCATCTCCCTATCTGAAGGGGATAAAGAAATAGTCTCAGATGATCTGGGGTGAGAACAAAGTCCTTACTTATACAGTAGGATTGGAGGTTTAGACCCAGGTTTGAATCCCAGCTCATGCACATATTAGGCAAGTTTCTTACTTCTCTGAAATGTAGCTTTCTTATTTGTAAAATAAGGATATAATATTAATGTCCTAGGGCTACCGTGAGGATTAAATGAGGTGCTTTATGTAAAGTGCGAGCAGCATGCCTCACACATGCTAGTTGCTCAATAGATTGTAGCTGATCATTATGAAGCTAAAATGGCTTTGTAAAAATTGCTTATCTGTATAGAATTTGCAGGCAAGCGCTAGCTTAAATGAGTCAAGTAGGTAAAAATCTAAACTCTTTAACGAGGATTATTCACTTTGCAAAATGGATCCACCACAGACCATGTTTAAAACAAAACCTCTTGAAATATTTAAGTATTTAAGTGAGTTAGTACTGAGATGTAATTCATAGAGCACTGAACATAATGCCTAGCACACAGAAGTACTCAATGTTTGCTATAACTATTACTGTATAGATTTAGAATGAATATTTGTAGAGCTAAAAGCAGTTGTGAGCCATTCACAAAAGGCCAATCACGCACTAAGAGAAAATAACTATTCTAATATCGGAGAATGGAATGATCATGTTCTTTTCCAAGGAATCGTAGGAATAAAAGCAACTAGAAAGATCTTTCAGAAAGAACTGTTCCTAAAGAAATTCCATTGCATCCTACAAGACCATTCCAAAGAAAGATCCTCATTTAATATACTTAAAGATCGTTAGAGAATCCAATTTTACAACTTCTTTTTTTGGTATCCTTCCTTCTGAGTAATTTTTCAAGTATAGCTACATTTATACTAGAACTTAATGAATTCCAGTGATGACAGTGATGCTATATCGCATTTCCCCTGCAGTCACCCTCATGGAAGCCAAATATAAATAAAAATACGATGGTGAAGGTGTGTTACCCACACTCCTTACAACCTGCAAGTGAAGATGGAAAGCCATATGTCTGGAAGTTCATAGGCACAATACAAAGATTCAGGAGATACTTCCTTAACCTGGAGTAGCCTTCAATATTATAACAAAAACAATAGCAGCAGTCATAGGTTTTTGACCAAACAATAAGTTATTGTCCTGTAATTGACTAATAGGGCTTACCTTATTGTAATGAGCTTAGTTCATATTCAAGTGAATTATAAAAATCAAATGCTGCTTATCAGCAACCAGTCTGGAGACATTACAGTGTGAGAGAAACCCTCTAGGGGTTGATTCCCCTCCCCTCCCATACTTCTTCTCACACAACAATCTGTGTTTAAGTAGCATCCTTCACCCCTGAGGGATTTCGTACATTATCTCATTTCATCTTGTGTGATCCTAAAAGAATATTCACTATACAGAAAATTCACTCCAATTCTATCAAAGAGTCAAGTATGGCAAGACAAGGACAAGTAAGCCTGATGATAACCCAGACCATTGTCTTTATCATTGCAAGAATTTTCTCACCCATGGCATTTGTGATGTTCAAAACATTTGTGAGGCTTGGCACAAAGATTGTCATTGCTTTTCTGCAGGTTATCACGAAATACCATGTAAATAAATAATTACAGACTTTTCAAAATGTATTTTAGGTAATTATCCTACTAGGAAAAGAAACACGACCGTTTATTGAGTCTGATTCTTGGACTTGTGGGTCGGAGTACGAGCTGTTGTTAGTGTCCTGAAGGAGATGACGACTCCTCCCCTGTCCCATCCATCTGAGTAAAGTAGCTTCGATTAACCCAAGTCTGTACCACTCTTTGGCATACACGAAGTGGAAAAGGTTAATACAAGCATTTTTCTATGATCTTGGTCGCTGTGCCCATGGACCTCTCCGATGCTTTTGGGAGATCTCTTAAGACAGTTAAGGTACATGAATTAGAGATGCAGGGAAGGGCCATACGTGTTTTCTGCCTCAGTTACTCTGGGAGAGGCCAGTGCAGATTGTATGGATTTTTTATCTCCATTCATAGGATTTTTTTTTTTTTTTACATAAGACAGAGTTAGAAACTGTAATCTTTTTGAGGGTTACATATTTTTTTGTGTGTTTTTTTCATCAAATGGTCTTGAATTTCTTCTTTCAAAATATTTAAATATCAAAAAATTCCACTTAATCAACTGCACAAGACTATTAAGGATGTCTCTGTTTTTATGACTCTCAGTCGCTAAACTATAATATTTCCAAAGGTCAGCAGAATAGGCGTTAGTCTAATAAATAAAGCTACTAAAAATTATTTTATTACTACCACAAAATCTAGACATTGCCAGTGGAAAAACCCCATTTTATCATTCAAGGTCTGTTGGGAGGGTGGTTTCATGTAATTTCAAACCCGGCAGTGTTTGATGCAGTTCGTTTTTAAATGTCCCTTATAACCGAGTTTCTATCAAGTCCCCTGAGTCCGGTGTTGAAACCAGAGGCTTCAGTAATGTGCCAAGTATACGTGGACATTTATTTTCTCGGGACCACTCTTAACTCACAGGAGGGAGTGACGCCTTAAGAGAGGTTAAAAGAAAAACTCCAGCAATTAATACTAATAAAGCAGAAAGTTAAGGCGACTATAATAAAACACTAGAACATCTACTTTTTACTACAGAACCATTCCTTTATTAAGAGCCACCTGTTTGGTAGACACACATCTGCCACAGCAGCCACGGGCAAGTAATTAAGTTTAATAAGAGCCACTCTTATTTTGAAGAAGTTCTCTGTTTAAAGCCACAGAGGGGGAAGTTATTAAATTTAATAGACCCTAAACAAAGGCAAGCCCTGTGTTACCGGTGGAATGTTGGTCAGTATTCTCTGTTAATTCGACCGTGATTGGTTGGGTTATTTTTGCAGTCTGTAAGTTGAAATTCACCTTGCTTTCTCGCAAGACGGGCTGTCTTTCCGACACGAGCCGATGATGTCTTTATCTGATCACCGTGGGCCCAGGTTCAGGGCAGACCTGGACCTCAGTTGACGACGGGTTCTGAGTTACTGGTGCCGGGGACCGAAGAAGTGGTTTCCATTCTGACTAGATGAGTGGGGGGGAGTTGGCCCGGCCCACAGAACCGACTGAACTTGGTTATATGATATTTACTGTTAAATTGTAGGTAGACAGAGGTACCAAAGCTCAGAATGAAACTTGCGTGCGTGGCTTGACTCCGATTTTATACGTGGTTCTTGATAGCTGTTTTCCCGAGGGTCTGTTCTCGATACATGTACCCCCACCCACACGTGAGGAAAAGCTTTAGTGACGAAGGGACTCATAAGGGACTCATGGGTATGCAGGGATGGCAAAGATGTGGCTACAGATGCTATTGAAAGGTTTGCTACAATCCCTTTCTTTTTTGTAGAAGAAAACTTGGGAGCTTGAACCTCACTTCACCAAAAGTACTGGAGGTAATTTTTTAGTGACACGGTGGCTTCTGTGGTTCAGTGGGATCCGAGAAGAGGGTGGAGGCAGTTTAACTGAGGAAGCCAGACTTTTAGTTTCATTGTCACTGAAGATTCTTCGTGTTATTCTCAGATATGTCCGTCAGTGAATTCATTGTGCCTCTGTCGGCCCCTGTGAACAAAGTGTCCGTCCACACATCTCAGAATTTTCTGCAAGGAGTGAGTTAATGTCTGCCCAGGGATTTGTTGTTCTTAGGACTTCTAGCAAAGAAAGCTTGCCTTACCTGATAACTGCCGGTGGAGAAAGGAAGTTGTGTCCTTAGCTTCCAAACAGTAGAAACGTACTATTTTTATTTTGATCTCTCCTATACACGTTTTAGAATGGATACTTTATTTTTTTAGAGCAGTTTTAGATTTACTGAAAAATTAAGCATAAAGTAGAGCGGGGATATAGCCACCCCCACCCCCCCAACCGCCATTTTGTCTTATTAGTCACATCTTGCATTTGTGTGGTGCATTTGTTACAACTGATACACCAATATCGATACGTTATTCTTAACTGAAGTGCATGGTTTATGTTATGTTAACTCTCAGCATTGTGCACTTCTGTGGGTTTTTTTTTCAAATACACAATGCCATGTATGCAGCACTATAGGGTCATTCAGAATAGTTTCATTGCCCTAAAAATCCCCTGGGCTCTACCTGTCTATACCTACCTACCTGCTCCCATGGCCCCTGGAAGTCATCTTTTTCCTGTCTCTCTACTTTTGCCTTTTCCAGAATGTCGTATAATTGGAATCATGCAATCTGTAGCCCGACTTTCAGACTGGCTTCTTTCACTTACTTAACCATGTGCCTTTAAGGCCCCTCAATATCTTGTCATGACCCGATAAGTCACTTCTTTTCACCGCTGGGTACTGTTCTATTGTGAGGACGTTGTTGTACTTTTTAAAACCTCAAAGCCACTCTCGCAGCACCTGGAATACCCCCATCCCAATTTGTTTTGTCACTGACTTCGTCAGTGAGATTTCTTTTTTTAGAAAGCATTTCATCCATTCCTTCCTGGGGAAACACGATTATGGTTGTCCATCCCTTTGGTCCATTTTTTTTTTTAATTAAGATTTTTCTTTAGTTTTATCCATAGACAGCTTACCAAACATTTACATTTAGGTGATGATTCTTAACAATTCAAGAACGGGAGAGACCCAACTGAAAAAAAAAAACAAAAAACCCATTTATCTGGCTACTTCACTGCCTCCCCAGATACTCAGCTCTGCCTAGGTAAAGGATGCTCCTTTTCTCTAAGAATGCCTGGCGGTCCTTAAGTAAGCTGCACTGTTTCCCACTCCACACTAGCCCTTTTCTCCGCCAAGGCCCCGCCCATCTTTGTCAGCCACCTCTTTCCTAGAAGGAATCCCTTCCCCAACCATCACTTTCCTCCAAGTTTATTACTCTCCCTACACCCGTCCATTTCTCATCTCCCTGCTTTGGACACACCTCTAATGTGTGCCCCCCTTCCTTTAGCACGATAATCTGCGTCCATGCCTTTCCCCTTCTATAGGAGGTAAGCGTCTCACTGTCAAGGACCGTGACTGTGTTGTACATATTCTTGAACTCTTATAACCCAGCACAGTTTTGGGCATATAGTATGTGCTCAGTAAATCTTTAATGAGACAAATAGTAGTGGGAAAGAAGATAGAAAACTACAGGAAGATAGACATGTAGAAGAAATAAGGATAGAAGAAAGGGAAAAAGAAGAAAGATTTTGTTCACCTGGAACAACAAAGAAAGGGTGAAACAAGAGGGACTTTTATTGCTGATAAGGACAGGAAATAGCACAGTATGAGTGTGCATAAGCAGTATATATTTTTATCTCCAAGCCTTTCTGCAATGTGTTTCATATTTAGAACACATAGCAAGACTGCATCTGTTTCCAGAACTTGCCGCTAACAGTTGGTAATAATGCCAAAACATACTTTCGTTCCAGCTTGAAACCAAATGATCAAGTAGAATTTTTGATTTCTAATTTAGAGTCTGACATTCATTCTAGCCATCATGCAGTAAAGTGTCAAAGTCTTTTCTGAGAAAATAATAGAAATTCTATCAACTAAGCTGTAAATTGAAGCTCAAAGCAAAAGATCCGGTTTTGTGACAGCATTTCTCACAAAGTCTTACCTTTCTCCAGACCGACCTTCGTTCTCCCATCCTCCTCCCTCTTTAAGCCCTTGCTGTGTGATAGGGTTTCATGTCACCTCACTGTCCTGGTCAGTGGTCTCTGGGCACGCCAGAGTTTGTCAGCGTCCCTCTTTATGCCTGGTGCCCAGAACCAAACTCCCTTATTGTGGCCTCTGTCAGCCTCAGCAGAGGTGGCCTCAGTGCTTTGGTGACCACGTTACATTATTCTCTCATGTTTGCCATTTTTTTGTCAAACTGCATTGCTCCCATTGTTTTCCTTTCACGGTTGTTTTGGTTTGTTGTTTGTTGTTTTTTGTCGTTGTTTGTTTTGTTTTTCAGATCCAAGTCTGATCATATATAGTCACTCCTGTTCAGTTTTATCTTACTTCATTCTTACCTTATTCACGTCTTAACTTGATTGTTACTTCATTCCTGCCTGGGATGACCTTTTGGGGTTTTTATAACCTCACCCAATATACAACAGATAGCCTCTTGCATTCCCTCCAGCCTGGGATGTCTTTCTTCAGTTTATGTCAGTCATTTCAAGTCTGCTCAGCAGACACTTGGTACATAATTATCGTGTGCTCAGGCAGGCAACACACAGAAGCAAAACTGAAGACATCATCCGTGCTTAGGAGATGACGTAATACACATACGACCCAGTTACATTGTGACGCCAGCTCCGGTAGATGCCAGAATGTGCAAAAATGCTCAGGAGTTTAGTGACAGGCCATCTCTTTTGCCCTACCGCATGAGCAACTTAAGGCCTCTCCTTGGGAAATTAAAAAAAAAAATAATTCCATTCTGCTAGATTCTACTTTCACTCTGAATCACTTCAACAATTACATTTTCAGCTGGAGAAAGAAAATTCCACTCGTTGGCATGTGTGGTTTCATAACATTTCTTAAGATGTGGCAAGAATATATAAAAAATCTCATCTTGGGGCGCCTGGGTGGCTCAGTCGGTTGAGCGGCCGACTTCGGCTCGGGTCACGATCTCGCGGTCCGTGAGTTCGAGCCCCACGTCGGGCTCTGTGCTGACAGCTCAGAGCCTGGAGCCTGTTTCAGATTCTGTGTCTCCCTCTCTCTGACCTTCCCCCATTCATATTCTGTCTCTCTCTGTCTCAAAAATAAATAAACGTTTAAAAAAAGAAAAGCTGTCTTTTTAAAAAAAAAGAAAAAAAAAATCTTGTCTTTTCCTGGCTAGAGTGGAAGTTCCCTTAGGCCGAGGACCTGGCCTGCGAATCCTTTGCTATCTGACTGTGAGCCTAGTCTTGTGGTCTGCCTGTATGGGGAGTACTTGCTCATGGCCGAAGGGTCTGTCCAATAGTGCTCCCTGCTTTCGGGTTGCTTACACCGTAACTGTTGTTAGGAATTGCTAATAGGTCTAGAAGTGGGATTGGTAGGAGACTAATGACAATTTAAATTTATTTTTTTAATTTACATCCAAGTTAGTTAGCATATAGTGCAACCATGATTTCAGGAGTAGATTCCTTAATGCCCCTTACCCATTTAACCCATCCTCCCCCCGCCCCCACCACAACCCCTCCAGGAACCCTCTGTTTGTTCTCCATATTTAAGAGTCTGTTATGTTTTGGCCCTGACAACTGCCATTTCTTAATTTCATATTTCGTATGCACAAACACGGTCCTAGCATGTGTTTATATTATAGAATTTTTACTGTCTCTTACTGTATTTACTTGTTAAATTTATTGAGAGAGAGAGAGAGAGAGAATGGGGGAAGGGCAGAGAGAGGGAGAGAGAGAGAATCCCAGTCAGGCTCCACACTATCGGTGTGGAGCCTGACGTGGGGCACCGTGTCCCAAACTGTGAGATCGTGACCTGAGCCGAAACCTAAGAGTCAGATGCTTAACCAACTGAGCCCCCCAGGCACCCCTACTATCTCTTTTAAAGTGAAGCAACATTGTTAGTCTTACGCTGTAACATACATATATGTATGTATTCACCTGTTCGCTACATTGAGAATGAATATACATGTAAATATTCTTGACAGGTCTAGTATTTGGGATGTTAGTTAATATTAGCCAAACTACCGCTTTAACTTCTCTCAGGAAAAACAGGCCCCACTGAAACCGCTCCCCCCCCCCCCCATGACCTACTATTATTTTGTTACTTCAGTCAGCGTTGATTTCTCAGGAAATCTGCATTGATCACTGCTGGTGGAAAGGGGAAAGAGACGCTGCATGATTATTTTAAGTTTGGTTTTATATTTATTAATATGTAGAAATAGTTACGAGGGGAAACTTAGAAAGGTATCATTGAAAGAGGTGACTAAACAAGTAAAAAGTTGACATATAATTAAAAAACCTATAGGAATCATTCCTAGTGACCCATGGGGGAAAGAAAAAAAAAAACCCTATAGGATAAAATACAAATGACAGCACTTTATTTATTTATGTATTTATGTATTTATTTTATTTATTTATTTTCAAATGACAGCACTTTGAGTTATTCACAGTCCTTTTTAGACAGCATTTTATTTTGAACAGTTCAAAGTCCTTTTCAGTCTCCCTTTTTCTTTGTTTTCTTAAAAAATGAGTAGGCAGGATATATTATTCAATTGGGTCAGAATTGGTTCGAGGTAAATCTCGGATCCCATTTGACGGTACTACCGTCTAATTTTTTTTTTTTTTTTTTTTTTTTTTTTTACGTGACTCTCACGAAATTCATGAATCTCCAATCCATGACAGTCACGTCAATAAAATTCTGCGTAGGTACCAGTGTCCCTGAATATCTCAAAGGATTTCTTATGCAGGAAGGTGTCATCTTTTCCAGAGGGACTTGGGCCTTGAGTGATAAACTTAGAAATGCAGTCAAGCATGGCAGACTGGAACAAGACTGATGGTTCTATATCCAGAGTTCACCGCTCTCTCTCTGATCAAAATGGACGCTGTTCCAGCTCCCTGTTGTAATTCGTGATAATGCCATAGTTAATGGAATAATAATAACAAATATAATAATACTTATAAACACTCCACCCTGTGCCAAGGAGAGCAGTGATTCATGATAAATCAATAATAAACCCATTGATGTGGTCACATTAAATCCATACATAATTAAGAAGAACCCTTTCTAAACAAAAGCCACAGAAGGAATTAAAATAGGCTCGGAAAAGAGGAAAAAGTCTGATAATAGTGTTGTGGTACTCATCATTAAAAAAAAAACAAACCTGTAAGCTTCCAAACTATACCTTAGGAAAACAATACATGCTCAGTTTTGCTTAAGGGTACAGTGGAGAGTCGACCTGAAAGATTCTGGAAAAGAAAGAGATTGGCCTTCTGGGCAGTTAACAACAGAAATAACAGAAACAACAGAAAGTTATTTTTCTGACCTTACAAGTTCGTAGGTGTCACAGGTACTGTACCTTTGAAGCATTTACTAGTGTCTTGTTTTTTGGTCTGCTCTGACAATCTCTGTCTTTTAATTGGGGCATTTAGACCACTGACATTCAAAGTGTTGGATTGACATGGTTGGATTACTATCTATCATATTTGTTTCTATTTTTTATTATTGCCCTGTTTTTTATCCTATTTCTTGTCTTTCACTCTTTTTCTTTTTTTTTCTTTTTTAAAGTTATTTATTTATTTTGATTGAGAGAGAGAGAGCACAGGGGAGCGGCAGAGAAAGAGGGAGAGAGAGAATCCCGGGAAGCCTCCACACAGACAGCATAGAGCCTGATGCGGGGCTCAAACTCATGAACCGTTGAGATCATGACCTGAGCCGAAACAGAGTCGGATGCTTAACCGACTGAGCCACCCAGGTGCCCCTCTTCCACTCTTTTTCTACCTTTCGTGGTTTTAGTTCAGTGTTTTATATGATTCTATTATCTCTCCTTTCCTAGCATATCAGTTATGCTTCTCTCTTTACCCTCGTTTCATGGTTATCCGAGTTTGCACTATACATTTACCACTACTCCCAGTCTACCGTCACTAACACTTTAGCACTTCATGGATAGATAGTGTGAGTACCTTATAACCTATAAACGTCTGTGTATACGTTTTATGTGGACATAACTTTTCAGCTTCATTGGGTGAATGCCAAGGAGTGCAGTTGCTGGATCACGTGGTAAGAGTGTATTTACTTTTGTAAGAAGCTGCCAAACCGTTTCCCAAAGTGGCTGTGCCATGTTGCATTCCAAAGCAGCAATGAATGGGAGTTCCTGCTGCTTTATGTAATCTCTTTGTGCCTTTGTATCTAAAGCGGGCTTCTTGTAGATTACGTACAGTTGGATTTTTTGATCTACTCTTAACAATCTCTGTCCTAAATGGTGCTCAGTGATCATTGATGTTCAAGTGCGTAACGATACTGTTGGGTTAATAGTTGGATTAACCTTGGAAGGGTTAGTAAAACCTCAGATGACCTGTTTAATCCAGCAGATGATTAGAGCATTTAAATTGGGACATACACCCCCAAAATTGGATTGAACCCAACACTGATAAAATAGCAGCTGCTTGGGGTGCCTGGGTGGCTCAGTCGGTTAAGCGTCCGACTTCAGCTCAGGTCATGATCTCACAGTCCGTGAGTTCGAGCCCCGCGTCAGGCTCTCTGCTGATAGCTCAGAGCCTGGAGCTTGCTTCGAATTCTGTGTCTCCCTCTCTCTCTGTGCCCTTCCCCTGCTCATGCTCTGTCTCTCTCTGTCTCAAAAATAAATAAAAACATTAAAAAAAATAGCAGCTGCTCAATAAAATTGTGTTGCATTGGTTTGGTTTATTAGAAAATACTCCTTCCGAGGCCCAGGCATATAGCACAGTGATCAAACACTCATAGCATCACTTGCAACATGCTGGAAACAGCGCTTTGCTGGAAATTGAGGAACCTGAGTTTTGAGCAGCTCACTTAAGTTTTCTATGGGTCTTAGGTTCCTTGTGTGTGAAATGAGCGAGTTGGGCTAGATACGCTCCAGGGTGCATCATAAAGCTCTGAATGTCTGTGATTCTAAAATAAGTCCCGAAGGGGTGGGTTTTCTCTCAGAAACATTTAGGAATCAGCAGATCAAAAATCTACATACCGCCACCCATAACAAAAATAAAAGCTAGCATAGTACTTGGGTTATGAACTAAATTAGTAGGAATAACTACTGTAGGTGTCAAGAAAAGTTTGTCTTGTGTTTCAGTTGATTCTGTTGAGAAACAATCTAGGATCAGGTGAATTAGTGCCAAAGACCTTGACACTTGACCACAGGTGACTTTGTATTTAACGTGAAGCCTCTTACGCTTGCATATGTGTCTGAGTCTGCAGAGAGATTTTGAAACCACAGCTTTATTAAAATTAAAAAAAAAATGATTGACATTTTATATACCTTTGCATGGTTTTATGTGACTTATCTAACCTCGGGTTGGTTATAATGAAATACAATTTATCTTACTGGAGAACTCAGAATCTTACCCGCTAACAGTTATGAAAACAAAAGAACAGGTGAACTCTATTAATAATAGGCTAAATGGGATGTGAGAACCAGACTTTCTATATTAAAGAAATAATATAGTTAGAAAAAATATTATTAGAATTATAACAAGAAGTTCCTTTTAGTGAAACATTGCTATCATAGTACTTTATGACCACATGATAAAAGTCTTCATTAATACAAATTATTGTCAACATTAAATCCACTCGTTGATTGAGACTGTTCCGGTCACCAGAGATACAGTGATGGGTAAGACAGAAAAGCTCAGGGAACTTTCTCTGCTGACATATGATATAGTCATTAAACAGTCTTTGGAGCCAGACTCTGTGGGTTTCAATCTGGGCTTTTTGACTCACTTGCTATGTGATCTTGGGACTATTACTTAGCTTGTCTGTACCACAATTTCCTCATCCGTGAAATGGGCTAATAATAATAATAATAACAACAACAACAACAATACCACTAACTTCAGAAGGTTGTTATGAGGACAAAAGGATAAAGCTCTTAGAATAATGCCTGGTAATACATGTTAGCTATTATTGGGGAAGGGTAGGCAATTGAAAATGAGAAAATATTACCTAGGGATATGTGCTGTAAAGAAAGTAAAATAGGGTATTGTTATGAGGAAGCTTACTGCAGACAGCAGAGAAGGCCAGAGCAAGGGCCCTGAGGTGGGGAGAAGAATGTCTGGTGGCTGGAGTGGGTAGAAGATGAGATGAAATCAGAGAGATTGCTACTCCGGGTCATGCTGGGCCTCTGCTGGTCAGGAGCAAAGGTTTGGGTTTGCTGGTCCGAGCAGCCATGAGCCATAGGCAGATCCTTTTTTTTTTTTTTTTAATGTTTTTTTAAAGCTTATTTATTTATTTGGAGAGAGAGAGCAGGGAAGGGGCAGAGAGAGAGAGAGAGAGAGAGAATGGAAGAATCTCAAGCTGGCTCTGTGCTGTCAGTGCGGAGCCCGACATAGGGCTCGAACTCATGAACTGTGAGATCATGACCTGAGCCGAAATCAAGACTGAGCCATCCAGGCGCGCTCCTGCCATGGGCAGATCTTAAGCGGAATCGTGATATAAATGGATTTCTAGTTTCAAAATGTCACTCTGGCTGTTGGGGGGAGAGCTATGTAAGAGTATGGGGGAGGAAGCAGCAGTGTTTTTGGGAGGCGGTGGCAGTCACCCTGGTGGGAGGAAGGTGGCTTCCGCTTGCCTGAAAGTGGTGAGGACAGAGACACTCTGGACGGGAGCGGGTATTTTGCCTGGATCATGAAAATGTGTTAGCCGTGCTTGTCCCCAGCTGTTGGTCTACTTTAAAAGGAATAATACTACATCTTATAAAATTTTAGTTAACCTTTAGACATTGTTCATACACCCCAGAGCGAAGTGGTAATTCAGGAATTGCTTGAGTTATTGGGTGAATACAAAACCACCAACCTGGAAAATTCAGGCCAGAAATCCATTTAGAGAGCTGAAATGCTTGGTTCGGTTGTTTTCATTGACACATTAATCTGATTATTTCCAGGAGCTCCCCTTCCTTGGCACTGTGCAAACACAGATTTCAGTGCAGTGAAGCACAATGATTAGATTAATTTGGGGGAACCACCGGCACTGTATGTTCTTCTCACCCTCTTCAAGTATAGGTAGTATGTTTTCAATGTCTTTGATAGCTTTGATGCACACCCATTCCTTTTACTCCTTTAAGATGGAATGAAATGCGGGGCGCCTGGGTGGTTCAGTCGGTTGAGCGTCCGACTTCGGCTCAGGTCATGATCTCGTGGTCTGTGGGTTCCAGCCCCACATCAGGCTCTGTGCTGACAGCTCAGAGCCTGGAGCCTGTTTCAGATTCTGTGTCTCCCTCTCTCTCTCTCTCTCTCTCTCTGCCCCTCCTCCACTCACGCTCTGTCTCTATCTCTCAAAAATGAATAAACATGAAAAAGAAAAAAAAAGAATAAAATGAAAATCACCACACTGGTGTGACCAAGCTGGCTATGCAGGTGCTTATACCCAGAAGCGTGCAGCAACAGTCCTGCAGCGAGGAGACCCCTGAGCAGGTGCGGGGGGTGAGTCACGTCTGGCTGGCCAGCTAATATCTTGCCATATGAGCAAAGTAAAGCCAGGGGAGGCGCGAGTGCTTGTCCTCCCTGTGAATGAGAAAACCACCTAGAACAGCTTCTTCCCAGAGGATTGAGAAACGGGGGCGTATCTTAAATTGGAAAGAACTTGAATCAGTAGAATGTGCTAAATACACACTGAGGGTGAAGGAGGAAGCTTTAAATAGCCGAGCCAATTAGTCTATGTGTTGCAGTCAGCTGTCGCGCCCTTCCGGGATTCTTTCCCGGTGCCCTGTGCCTTAAAAAGAGATAGCCTCACCCCCACCCCCACCCCCAACCTTCAATTAGGGACTCTAGAAGTTAGCTTCAAGATCTTGTGAAGATAAGAGCAATTCTGTACATTTCCTGTTTGAAAAGCAACAAAAGCCTGACTCTCCGTGGACATCTGCTGCTTCTTGGAATCCGAGGCGCAGAGGTCCGCATGCTGAAAACTCACATCGCTATTTTTCAAGAAAAGAAGGAAAGTGGTAAAATCCAGGTCTTAGGAGCAGTGACCCAATCTACTTAAAATGTATTTGAGGGATCCATCTTGGGTTTTAGAAGCTCAGAGGACTCAAAACAAGATCAGCCTCTCATAACATGGGAGATGTTATCAGAAGTCCAAGGGCTCTGAGAACTTTACAGATTGGAATTCTGGGTAATAGGTTGGCTGTTTCTTTGGCGCTCAAACCTAGTTTTTAAACCTTCTCCCCAGCTTTGTCATTAGGAATGGAACAGTAAAGGAGAACAGAAGCCAAAGTTTCAGTGTAAGGAGGAGGCAAATCTAGATTGAGAAACAACAGGTAACAAGCCACTGGGGGGAAAGGAAAAGTCACTGTGAAAGCAGTAAACTTTAAGAACAGCGTACTCTACTAGAAAGAGGGGTGTTTTCTCCCCAGGAGCCAGGAGTTCTAAATCCCTATGGTACCAATGTGTGTAATTAATTTTCTTCTTCTTCAGTTGAGGGGTGGTCTTGATCATGCTCATGCTTAATTAAGCCTCGGGTACTGTTCTTTTTCACTACCACACTGCAGTATAATATTGCAGATCACAGAACTGGTGACTAGACAAAACTAGGACCTTAGGGCTAGAAAACTGGAGCCACGGTTACGTTTCAGCCTGGGCACACGCTTCCCAAGCCAGTATTCAAAGTGCCAGCTTTGGGCGTGCAAAGCCACGGCTCCCTGGGTCCCCGAAGATGGCTAAGCTGCGAAAGTGACTTTCCTGCTCTTCTTTGCCAGGTTGCCTGGTGCCTAAAAGAGAAAAACTGTTTCCCCAAAGTGAACTCCACCCCCAAGGGTCTTCTTGCCATCATTTAATAACAAAGTCACCTCTCAATGTATAAATAGTAGAACTTCTAGTTAAAAGTTGGAAACCAATCTTTCCAGAAGTTTATAGTTTTTTTAACATTTATTTTTGAGGGAGAGAGAGAGAGAGTGAGCAGGGGAGGGGCAGAGAGAAGAGGGAGACACAGAATCTGAAGCAGGCTCCAGGCTCTGAGCTGTCAGCACAGAGCCTGACACGGGGCTCGAACTCACGGACTGCGAGATCATGACCTGAGCTGAAGTCGGATGCTCAACCAGCTGAGCCACCCAGGCGCCCCTAGAAGTTTATAAAAATCACATCAGCTGTACCACTTAGGTTATGTAAAATGCAATGCTTGAGGTAAAGGTCTTCAGCTGCCCACAGACGTGGCAGGTAAGCTCTAACGCATATAAAAAGCAGGCTGGCATTGAGGGAAACGGGATGAATAAAGAGATCTGTACAAACACACTCAGAGTTAGGACTTCAGATTCACCCGCAGCATCACACTGGAGGTGAGGAGGTCTGTGGCCCAGTGTAGCTAGGTGACAGGTGGATTCCAGCAACAGGGTGGGCTGCTGTCTCATAGGATGCCGGCCTGAAGGCTGGGTCAGCTGAGAGAGGTGGAAACTTGGGCAGGTGTCATGGAGCGTGTGAAGAAAAACTAAAGACACCACCAGGAAGGAGGAGGCATCCTCAGGGGGAAGCTTGAATTCTTCTACTGCTCTAATTCGGGAACTCCAGAGAGCAAGGAAGTTGAAAAGACTCAGGACACTCGGGTCATCTATAACAGGGGCTTTTTTGATGTCAGAAATTAAAGCTTCTGGATATATGTATGTGTGTGTGTGTGTGTGTGTGTGTGTATGTATGTGTATATATATATATATATAACACCATGTATTCTAAGACAAATTAGGTGCTGAGGAAAATGGAAAATGGGGTGAGTTATAGCAACTGAGTCCAAAGGGGATAGTAAAATCTTAGCATTAATAATGATAATAATATCCAGATAGTATTTTAAGTATGTGGAAAACACTTTTCATAGACATTGTCTCGTTTAATCACTGTTAACAGCTCATTGGAGTGTAGATACTACTGTAGTCTCTATTTTGCCAGTAGGAAATTGGGGATCTGAGACATTCAGAGACTAGACCTAGGTCACATAGTCAAAGACCAGGAGAGTCAACGCTCAGCCCCAAGTCTTTTGGTTCCAAATGTGTTTCCTCACTATGCTTTGTCCTAACAGTCTCCCCATATCAGAACCAGACTTTGCTACAGAGCCTGCTGGGTATCATCCCGGGAGGGAGTTCCATTGCATTGGTCTTTCCAGCCTACACTTGGGGGACATAACACCAGCAATCCTTACTAAATTGCTGACGTTCATACTTTATACAGGTCAGGGTACCCAAAATAAAGTAAAACTCACTGAGTTCCTGCCAGAAATAACAGTGGAAACAGCCCACCCCCTAATTTTATAAATCTCAATTTTATTCGAGAGATTAAAAATGTACATATTA
This sequence comes from Acinonyx jubatus, assembly GCF_027475565.1. Taxonomy (NCBI): domain Eukaryota; kingdom Metazoa; phylum Chordata; class Mammalia; order Carnivora; family Felidae; genus Acinonyx; species Acinonyx jubatus. The sequence continues at coordinate 106,890,421 of NC_069385.1, read as the reverse complement.
ATGAAATCTTAAAACCTCAAAGTACGTATTTTTATATGTTGGACAGGAAAACCTAAGCTACTTAAATTATGCATAACTATACCTCCTATCCTGCAAGAGTTGGAAAGGTTGATGTAAAATGTTAATTTGTTTTAATTTCAGATAGTTCAGATCAAAACAACTTACTTGACGAATCCAGAACAAGGAGGTAAAGAGAAATAGCTCACTTCGTATTTCTCATCAAATGTGTGAGCCTAAAGCTAATTTTAACCCTCTTTACTGCTCAATTTGACGATGAAAAAGCTTTTGTAAGAAGTGTTCCCATTTTCTTTAGGCCTCCATTGCAAACTGTCATTGACAGTTACGTGTGTGTGTGTGTGTGTGTGTGTGTGTGTGTGTGTGTGTAAAAGTATTCCCTATTTTCTAATTGACATTTGTTATCTGGAGAGAAAACCTGGGTATTTTTTGCGCGGTGGATATACCTCATTTAAAACAACCCTGAGGGGGCACCTGGGTGGCTCAGTTGGTTGAGCGTTTGACTTCAGCTCAGGTCATGATCTCACAGCTCGTGAGTTCGAGCCCTGTGTCGGGCTCTGTGCTGACGGTCAGAACCTGGAGCCTGCTTCGGATTCTGTGTCTCCCTCTCTCTCTGCCCCTTCCCCACTCACATTCTGTCTCTCTCTCTCTCAAAAATAAATAAACATTAAGAAAATTAAAAAAAAAACCCTGAGATACTATTTTTTAATGAATGGGCACCTTTCTTTAGAGAAACAGTGTTTCTAATAGAACTTTTGAAGGTATGTTTGGAATTCTGCAGGTTGCCTCACATGTAGCAGAATCAGAATTTTGGAGCTAGAAACCCAGGGAGATGATTTAGTTAAATTCTGTCATTCTTACTGACAAGGAACGTGTGGGTCAGGGAGGGGAAGGGACTCCTCATGGCTGCCTGCTCGCCTGGGACAGTGCTGTGACCAGAACCCAAATCTCTGGCTGATAGTCCAGTGCTCTAGAATGGTTTTCTCCTGCTACATTTCTAATAGGCTGCTGACATTTTTTCTGTTACTGCTGCACATGGATGGCCCCTTGTGATCTGAAGAAGAAAAAGAGCTACCCTTAAATTATCTCCTCCTCCTTGGCTCTTTCCTCTTTTACCCTGAAATTAAATCCTTATGAAGAAACTGAATAGATTTTGCCCTGGCTTGGTGACAGTGTCATCTCTCTTGACCAGTCATCGGCTGTTTTGGTCCATATCTGGAAGAGACTCGGTACACTGTATTCTCGGGCTGGGAACAGTCGGACTGGGGTTTGTCCGTGGCAGGCAGAGAATTGTTTGAGAAGGAGCTACCACTGGGCTACTGTTTGTCCCACAGCACACAGAGCAGACCAGGCCCGCTTGCTCACTCTTTTTTTTTTTTTTTTTTTTTAGTGTGTGTAGGGGGTGGTCATCAAAACAAGTAGCTATTCTCAGACACCTTAATAAATAATTAGGTATGTCTGTTTACACTTGGGAGACAGAAGGCTTCACATCCCAAAGAAATTCAGGGAGTCTGGGAGCAGCCACAAACAGATGTTGAAAATGTCCATTTGTGGCAAGTTTTATGACTATAGCACCAGAAGTATGCATGGAGGATGAAACCCCTCTGAAGGGGGTGTGTGTGTGTGTGTGTGTGTGTGCGTGTGTGTGTGTTATCAAGTGGAGTAGAAAGTGAAAGGAGATCTTCCCCGCCCCCCCCTCCCTGATTTGCTCTAGTATTTGTTTATCTCCTACAACAAGGAAAAAGTTCACTATTATTTGGCTTTGGCTGTTTGAAGGCTTTTGCCAAATGCTTAACAATCTGTAGGGTTTGATTTCTCTCAAAAAAAACCACTTTGAGAACAAGGCTCTATGTAACTAAGATGTGTTTGTTTTTGTTTAAATCACTCAGAAGAGAAATCATCTCTTGTCCATTGTTAAAAGAGAGGTTTCAATCAAAGGAAAATTCTACATATTCTAAAATATACAAACAGCTCTTTGAAACTGATGCCAAATCAAACTCTAAAAGGGACATTTCTCTTGCAGAAGTTTTGAGTTAATTCCGTGTGCGAGGCTTGAATGGAAAAACTCTTGAGACCGTCAGAGGAACCAGTTTCTGTAACACCGCGTTTGGATTCGGAAGTTGTATGAGGGGCTTTGTCTCAGGATAGGGTGAAGTCTCTTGTACGCGGTTTTAGGCTCAACTCTAGAAACAAAGCAAGAGAAATACTTTTCAGAGTGAGTCAGTTTTTCAGTTAAATAGAACTTAGTAGTTTGTTTCCTGATGTTACTGGATCCGAACCTCCAATGGGAGAAGGTGTGCCTGTCATCACTTTATAAAAAAAAAAACTTCAATTGAAATGTTCCCCTGTTGTTAAAGAAATACCGTCCTTTGGCCTATCATGATTTCTAATAGGATGAAAAATAGTGGATGCTAATGAGACGAGCCCAGTGGGGAAAAGGGACACAAATTGGAATAGGCAGAAACCAGAAGGCATACATAGAGTGCAGTAAGGGTATTCCCATCTCTTTTTACACACACACACACACACACACACACACACACACAAATACTTACCATGTGTTGCTCTGAGAGGAGCGACAGTGTATTTAAAGATACGAAGGACAGAGCCTGTTCTCAAGGAATTCATAGGCTAGTCGCGTGATAAGGGGGATGCTAGGTCCTCAGCGTGTACACGCCTTGAGAGATACGGATGGAGAACCAGGTGCAGATGGAGAGGTCCCTATTGGGCTAAAACAAGAACATGAGAAGAATCTTTGAAGCAGAGGGGGATTGTGAAGTAGGTTTTAAAGGCTGCGTAGAATTCCAGGGATAGGAATTCCAAGATTCCTATGAGATAGGATGGGGGGTGGGGATACTGAGGGCCTGAGGGAATCATGTAAACCAGGGCACGAAGGTGGGGAGATGGGGGGTCGTACGGGAAATGGAAAAGGGTCCAGTTTGACTGGATCGTAGACTTAATGAAGTGGAGTAAGAGATAAGACTGGAAAGGTAAACAGAGACAAGACTGCTATCCCAGCAGACATTTGTTGTGTGTTTGTAGAGATCTAGAAATGTACACGTACTTGAGGAAAGAGTGGGACATGAAGCCACAGAACAGGTAGGCAGTAATGAGCAAGGAAGTCCTGAGGAACCAGTAAGTTGGACAAGCTGAGGATTCAGGAACCCAGATAAGCCTTGTGGGCAGAAGGTCTAAGACACACACAAAAGTGGGTCTTGATTTTAAGGTAACCTTCTGTCCCAGCCAGGAAGCCCCTTGTATTTTCCTCCGGGGACGGGAACCAGTCCCTGGGCATGACCAGCAAAGGCCTATGCTGGGGAGTTCAGTGTGTCCGTCGGACTGTAGAGGGAGAGAGGGCAAACATAAGGATGCGTCCTGGCAGGATATAGCTGGAGCCTAAAGCCTAGGGCTTGGATCCTAGATATTAGTATGGATTGTGTTAGGCCTGTCCTAGCTGTCCCCCTTAGAGCTGACTGAGTGGTTAGTACTTCGGTGATCTGGTTCAAATTCTGGGTCTTGGGACATTGGGTGGTTTGAATCACATGGGCCGTTGGATCACATGGGGGTGCTAAGCCTTTGGAGGGAATATCCAGGCTTCTCAGGTTTCGACTAATACTGCCTCGGGGGCAGCTGCTGCCTGGATCCGACTCTTCCTTCCCCCAGGGTCTTTCTGGCTCAGTGCTGGACGCAGAGGCAGGGTCTGCTCCGAGAGGAGCAGAGCTTTTCCTACTTTAGGAAGTGGAGAATTGAAGTCCAAGCTGAAAACACAGTCTGTGCATTCAGGGGATGGTGGGATGTGGTCCCTGTGATGATTGTCTGCTGTCCTCGCCTCCTCTCCCCACTGCAATGGGCATGCTTTTTACAGGAGAGTTCCTCTGGGGCCTGGAACTGGGTGTGCGGGGTAAACCGGGACTTTCAGGATTCTGAATCTCACCTCCAGTCTTGCCTAGTTTGGACCCAGTGTTTCAATTTTCTTTTCCTCTTGCTCTGCCAGTTCAAGTGGCACTGGTAGGAAGGAATACCCTTTGGAGGTGGAGATGTTTATATTTGCTGTGTACTTTTGCCGGTTTTCACTTATGAGGGTCTTACCTGACAAACAGAAAAAGCGACTGGCCCAACATTCCTTAGAGCATCAGTGGCAAAGACAATTGGGGAATCCGTTGTCAAGCATGGCAGACAGGTGGCATGTGTCAGCCTCCCCATTCCACACCCCATCCCCACCTCTGTCCCCAGGGCTGTCTTTGATACTTGATCAAGCCCCCTTTTCACCATTGCCCTCCAGGTGGGCACGGCCAATCAGTTAGAATCGGCATGACGAATGAACCTGATTTTCTGCACGAGGAGGAGATTGTGGCCGCCGAGTCCCACAGGTCTGGGGCCAGGTCCTGGCCACCTGTTCCCGGTCTATAACTTTGAGGAAGTCACTTCCCTTAGCTTCAGTGTGTTGTCCTCAGTGTGGGGGTCAATGACATTGTGTACCTCACAGAGCTGTGGGGAGGGTTCAGTGCCATAACGTGAGTGGAATACTTCAGTAAAAATCCTCTGCAGATCAGAGCCCTCCCCTCTCACTTGTCTGGCTAGCCAGTCTTTCCTCTTAGTGAAACTGGCCACGTCATGGGATACCGTGGATATGAAATCTCTTACGGGATTCCTATGGTTGGCGCAAAGCAAAGGCTGTTCTGTTAAGCAATAGCCCAGTGCTGGTTCCCAGCAACCTGGAGTCCGAGCATTCCTGAACAATGGGTTCAGGCATGCTACCAAACTCCAGAGAAACGCTCCTCAGATTTTTCCACTAAAGCACCCCAAAGGGCAGAGGAAACTCCAGGGCTCCTTCACTGCTGCTGCTCTCCTCAATCTGTTGACGCAGCCCCAAAGAACCCCGCTCCTTTGAGGAGAGCCTTTTCAGGTCTCTTCTCTTCACGTGAAATTTTACTCTGTAAAATGACTGTTTTTGTTTTAATATAAAAATAATGTTTGAACTTACTAATACCCGTTTTATGCCCCTCTTAAAAAACCCTCCCCCATTTGTTCCCTTCTTGTATTTCATGCCCTCCTATCAGCTAAGCTTTGGTGTCTAATATATAACATCTCGACCAGTTCATAAATTTCTGCTTTTAATATAGCCTGAGTTACCACTAGCGCAGGCCACGAGAAAATACCAGGCTGTCCCCTCTGCATTCAAGCTTTTTTGAAAGATTTACTGAGGAACAATTTATCATTTAGTTGCAATTTTTAAAATAATCTTAATTGGCCACATATGTTATCAAATAAGAGCGGGTCTTGGAGCCTCCGCCCCCCCTCCACGTCTCCCACCCCACCCCCGCGCGCGCATGCGCACTGCCTTCTGCCAGGATGTCAGAAAATGAATTCTACCACTCTGGGCAGATACCATCGCAGGAAAGCGTCCCCGTGATTTAAGATAAGATTACTGATATTGATGCTGTTATTTTGAGTAGGGGAAGACTACTGCTTTTAAACCTCTATCCCTCTTTCTCCTAGTTTTTCCTCTCAATTATGACTCCATGTTTTGGTAGCCATAAGTCATTAGTGGTTTTTAATTTCTCTGAAACTGAAATAAGGTCTGAAAGGCTGGATTTGTCCCTTTTTTCCTCCTTCTTTCCTTTTTTTTTTTTTTCTGGCTAATCGGAGGAACGCAACCACATCTGAAGCCACTTGGCTCATTATGAATTTCATGGAAACTGATTCTCTGAAAGTGTTTCCATATGTGTGTTCCCAATATATCCCATCCTCTCTAAATGGGAGCACAGACGTGTGCATGGGCTGGAAATGGCTTCAGGATGTGACAGAGCAGTCATATGACCGCCACGGCACCGTGGGTGGCCCCTTCTGAAAGACACGGTGTCCTGGGTGCTGGCCTCCTTCCTGCAGTGGATCTGGTTTCAAAGACTACCCACCCTTCCTAGGCCTTTAAAAAGTTCTTAATCAGGGCCTAGCAAGAAGATCTCTCTCATTTTTCCTCTGTTTCTCTCCATCCCCCCCACCCCACCCCAACCCCCTGGTTCCTTCCTTCTCTCTTACCCTCCCTCTCTGTGTGCATACACTCCCACATCTCCTAATGCCTGCCTCCTTTGCCTTCAAAAAGAGGAAATATAGTATTCCAACAATATCCTCAAAATTTGGGTGGGTTTAAGGAATGGTTGAAGTTTCTGGAAACTGCCAGGTTGTTGTTTTTTTTTTTTTTTTTTTTTCCCCCTCTCTCTTTCCTCCAGCATAGCATACTTTCTTAGCCTTAGGATCAGCTGGTCTTTCAGAATTTGTGAGCATGCAGTGGAAAAGTACAATTCATTACAACACGGAAAATAAATATTTATCCTGGATAGTTGAGGCACTTTTCCTCTCTTTTGCAAAACTATGGAGTTTGCTAGTCTGACCTTCCATTATCTTAAAAAAATTGGTTTCACATTCTCATTTTGCTGGGTTCTTCTCCATCGGTGTGATCCATTACATTTCTCCTGTGTAGGGTATGTTTTTCCAATTATTATTTAATGTAATTACAAGTAAAGCTAATTTAATGATAGATTCTTGATCATTTTCAAGTGAGGGGGGAAATTCAGGGAAATTAAGAAAATTGATGTAAAAATCCTTTAAAACCCCAGTGTGGAAAATGCAAAGGACTACCCTGCATATAGTCCAAAATCGATTTTTGGATGATCTTTACACAGCGTTTCTGCTTCTGTCATGTTGCCTGTTAGTAATGCTAGTAACTCATCTGTGTAGCACATTTTTTGGAAGTACTGTCCTTTCTTAGCACTGCACTATGTCGTAGGTAGGATCTAAAAGGATACACGATTCTTATGCTTAATTTGCTTTCCCCTTGGTTGGAAAATGACAATACTTCTCTAAACACAATGATAATACTTTAAAATGTGTGGAGTAGACATTACATACATAAATGTTCAGGATGTACATGAAAAAGCAAAGATGGTAAGAATTTGCGTCCTGGGAAGCTGTTGTGTATTGGTGAGCTTTTTTTTTTTTAATTTTTTTTAATGTTTATTTATTTTTGAAAGACAGAGTGCTAGCGGAGGAGGGGCAGAGACAGAGAGAGTGAGAGAGAGAGAGAGAGAGAGAGAGAGAGAGAGGGACATGGAATCTGAAGCAGGCTCCAGACTCTGAGCTGTCAGCACAGAGCTCAGTGTGGAGGTTGAACTCACGAACTGTGAGATCGTGACCTGAGCCGAAGTCGGACGCTTAACCGACTGAGCCACCCAGGTGCCCCTATTGGTGAGCTTTAAAGATAGTGCTTGCCCAGCCTTAGTCTGGCAGAGAGAAGAGAGCTGGTCCTGAGTCTGGGGAGAGCATGCGCAAAGCTCCAGTGAGGGTCCTGAGTGTATGTCCTGCCGTGAAGAAGAGGGTTCATACTGGGGAGCAGTGAGACGTGACATTGCAAAAGTAGGACAGAGAACTCCGAATATGCCAGTAGCCGCCTCCTCACTTTCCACCCTTCGTGGGGCAGGTGCCCGGTCATGTCTTGTGAAAGGCTGACCTGTGCCTGGGTGGGGGTGGCGCCCTCCGGTTTTACAGGAAGAAGAGCCTCGTTTTAATCTCCTGGTATCATTCACATCTACCTCGTCTCCAGACTTCCATTTCTTCATCCGTAAAGGTCGTCTTCGATTCTTGTTGACTCTGATGTACTTGCTGCCTGTACTAGTCCAGAAATTCAGACAAGAGTGTGAGCTTTACCCTCTGGTACCTTTACTACCTATCCCAAATAAATAACCTGTGTGGGGGCGGTTGCCCTGGGATCACCTTCCCACAGGCCATGTTTCTGTGGCCTGGCACTCCTGCTCCCTCCTCTGTTGTCTCCATGGCCCCCAGGATAGACATAAAATACAGATGCTGGGGCTAAGGATACCGGGAACAACACCAGTGGCAAAACAGAGGTAATCTGTTCACTAGTGGTGATTGATTGTCCGAAACATGAGGTCAGGTGATGTAATGATGCTTGGGAAGAGCTTTGAACACTCTTTAAAGAGAGTTTTATGAGGATTTATAGTCTGCAGTGGTATTAGAATGCATGTGAGGTTTGATGTCAGCATTGCTTTAATGCTTATTATATCTATGTTTTTAATGCGTCAAAAATGTACCAACCATTGTACAGAGTTCCTGATCCCTAGACTAGCTTTCTTACCGATTCATTCATCCATCCATCCATATATGTACATTAAAAAGCAAACCCCCAAAAACTTAAGCTCCTACCGTGCAGAAGGGATATGAGAGGAAAATAAATCATGACCTTTACCATCCCAAGCTTACTTTATAATTGGAGAGAACCGGCTAAGAAACAGCTAATAGTTCAGTAAAGTAGTGACTCTTAAGGGGCCAAAAGAGAGACACAGAAAATAAATGCTATTGGAACAGGAGGGAAATAGGAAATTATATAATAGAGCAGTTGGGGGAGGGGCAGCTAGAAATGTTGTAGAAAAGGAAGAAGATTCTTAGAGGAAAGCAGCTCTGTGGCGATCCTGAGTGTTCTACGTTCTGAAGGAAAGAATGCCGTGAGGGGGTTAATAAAGTACGTTGGGCTTATTTGAGATTTGTCGAAGCAATAACTCCTACCATTTAAAAGGCCCCAATGAAGCTTTGAAGTTAACACCTCATTGTGGAGAAGGATGATGGCTTTTCATTCTGTACATTTATACCCTTACGTTCAAAAGTAGGACAGGGGACTCTGCCTGTGCCAACATAGTTCCACCTGGCTTCAAGGCCCCTCTTCCTTTCCTGCACCTGACCTGCCTCCTCAGGTGGGATGTGTAAATCCCACTGCTGAGAGGGGACAATGCACGGGTACAGGGTTTCCTAGCTGACAGCCCCAAATGGCAAGTACCCAGTCTGTTACTGTTTTCAGACTCCTATTTCCATTCGTTCTAGGGATCTCCTTGCTTGTTCTCAGGCCGACCATGATTTACGGAGGGCCTACTAAGTGAGATGTATGCAAAAGCATTAGGTAAAGGCCTAGAAATGTCAAGTAATATTGTTATTAAGCACTGAGGGGGAGGCCAACAAGGATTAGACAAATCTCTGCCTTCAGCATCCCACTCGTGACCCAGGATAACTAGCGCTAGAAAGCAGTGTGTGGAAGATACCGGTGGGGGATTGCAGACCACAAGACCTGAAGATTGGGGGCTCTCTTTTATGCTCCCTTTTCTTTGGTTTCGCTTCTTGCCACCACACTTTTCACTTGCTCTGAAGACCCAAGAAACCCTATTGGGGAAAAAGAGACTTTCCTTTCTCCCCATAGACCTTGGCTGGCGGGATGGGGCGGGGGAGCGGGGGGAAGAGGCAAGCTTTTTAAAATTTCTTTTATTTTTATTTATTTTTTCATTATTTTTAATGTTTATTTATTTTTGAGAGAGACAGACAGAGCATGAGTAGGGGAGGGGCAGAGAGAGAGGGAGACCCAGAATCCTGAAGCAGGCTCCAGGCTCTGAGCTGTCAGCACAGAGCCTGACGTGGGGCTTGAACTCACAAACTAGTGAGATCATGACCTAAGCTGAAGTCAGATGCTTAACCAACTGAGCCACCCAGGTGCCCCAAGAGTTTATTTACTTGTAATATTGGTTTTATTTTTATTGGAGCTTCATGGGCATTTTATTAACATACTCTTCCCATGCATATTAGGCTCTGCTGATGCTGTTTTAATGAGCAAGTTTCTCGCAGCTCTCTTTATGAGAGCTGCATTCCTTTACAAGCTATCTGACTGTGGCCAGAGGTACAGATAACAGTTCCGGAATGAAATGCGTCTGTAGGAACCCAGCAGGTCCTAAGGGAATCAAACCCTTGACCTAGGTCTCATTCACATCATGCTATGAGCAACTGAACTAACTGCCCACAATTTAGCAGATTAGATCCAACAAGATGTCCAAGAATTTGTCAGTATATCCCAAAGACAGTAACTCTCATTGGGGCAACATGTAGGCACCAGAAGAGCCTTCTTAAATGTTTTTTAAAAAAGGCAAAGTTAGATTTCTAAGGCAAGATACATACGTACCTATGATGGTGTCAACCAGATTGCTTAAGGGTAACTAAGATCGCAAAGAGGCCAGAAGTCATGGCTCTGTATCTCTCAAGCAGCGTGGTTTTGTCATGTACGTGGCTCCCCTTCTCTGGATCTCAGCTTCCCTGCTTGTTAATGGGTAAGATTAGAATGGATTATCTTAGCAGTAAATGAGGGATTTGGGCCTTTCCATCAGAGTGCCCCAACCGGCAAAGGAGGGTAAATGGGTACTATAGAGAATCTGGAGGACACGACCTAAATCTTTGTAAGTGCAAAATTTTGTTGAAGTCACTTTTTGTTTGTCTCCCTAGAAATTCACCCAAGTGTTGTATTCTACTCCATATCTTTTGTTAAGTTTGTAGTTGTAATGTGGCTAGTTACACAGGTATGTGTAGTTTAGTACACAATGTCAAGAAGGCTGTCTAAAAGAATACCCAAGTTCATGTGCAAAACAGAGATTAAAAACAGATACTACCCTGTTCAGTGAAAGAAAGTTTAATTATATCTTTTACTTCTGCACCAATTATTATAAACTGAAGATTAGGGAGGGCTTTATTTTATTTTTTTCCTTTTAAGTTTAGAATTATTTTTTCCTTCTCCTCACCATAGATTATTATATAAGGGATCTCATGTGAGACTGTATGGAGTTGTTAATATTCCTTCATACAGAACACATTGCAGGGTGTTTCAGAAACATTTCTTGGTAGCACGAACTGAGTAAGGCAATTCCAGAAAATTCTACGTTTTGTAAGTTGTAAAAATGACTGTATAATCCTTTTAAAGTCCACATTAGCTCTCTTTGCCCAGAAGGAGTTAATCTTCAAGACATTACAGTCTCAAATGACTAGAAGTGATTGGTCAAAATTCTGTAAACCTAGCAGAAATTTGTGGCATTGTTTTCTATAAACCACAGCCAGAGCTCAATAATTGAAAAATGAATGTCAATTTCCATTAGCTGGCATCTATAAACCAAAAAGGTACAGTGATCCTGGCATATGACGGGTAATAAAAACATCAGCAGAATGCATCAGGTAAAACAGAGAAGGTGAGGGGGTGGAGGAATAAATTCAAAACCATATTGGAGTTTACTGGCAAGGCCCCACATCGGGGGTTTTAATGAGGCTTCTGCATCAAAATAAGGGAAACCACATGGAATTTTAATTATGACTACAGCATATTTTAAGTACAAATACCCACGAGAAGCATTTTTTTTTTTTTTTACACTGACAAGCCTATCTGTGTGAGCTCTGTGCTTCTGTGGCGGGGGGGGGGGCAGGCGTTGATGTTTTAAGTGGGGCTTCTTTCTGTTTGAAATTGTTCACGTTATTCTGGTTTCTCTCACATGATCCGAGCATTGAATGTAATCTGTACAGAAGTGGCCTGCCTATTACTGTTAGCTCCGCCAGCCCCAGCTCACCAGATGCTGTGCAGTGAAAAGGCTGGCCAAGGAACCTCTGTGGCCTCCACGTAGCGCCTGTGTCTCCCAAGGCAGACTGCATAAGCACGGAGCGGGGGTGGGGGGGGGGACCTTAAATCTCATCTGCTCCCTTTTGAGCCTCTGTCATAATCACTACTTCCACGTTTTAACATTTGAGCCGGCGAGGATTTTGTATTTGGGAGGGTTAGGCAGGGGCCTGTCGAAGATGGAAGAATTTATGAAAAGCAGAGAGCAGCTGCCCAGACTGCGTTAGTTTTGGTTCGTCATCTTGAAAGTGTTCGCTTCTGGTATTAGACGCCGCTCACTAGCTTCTTACCCTCTGCTTATGGGCCTGGGGAATCCGGGAAAGCACTGAAGAGGGGTGGGAACTTCTCTGCCTCCCTCCCCCCCTCCCCCTCGGCTTTGCTTCTCCTGCTGTCTTGGAGTTCAAGGTGCTAGAACCGTTAGAGCTGGAAGGGAACTTAGAGCTCATCCCCCTCATTTTACAGATGATGACACTGCCACTTCTGACTTCTGCCTCTGGCCTTCCACTCTCAGTAAGAAGAGCCAGGCAGGTGAGACTTTTAACAATTGCGGGGGCTGGGCTGGGCGGGGCTGTCTGATTGGTACTGTCCAATGTTCGAGAAAAACTTTTGTTAACTCCAAATTGCTTTTAAATAGTCACTTTGGATTACAAACGCACATCATGGCACTTAGGGAGATCACAGGCGGTGTGCATTTTGACAAAAATCAAAACTCTCAATCGGCACCTTTAAAGAAAAGTATCAGGATTATGCCTTGAATAAATACTGGAGTATCCAAGAACAAGGGCTAAATAAAAATGGGGCTGAAGAAGTACCTCCTGACTAAGGCCTTGAAGAAGTCCTAAGTGCTTTCCCTTATGGATCAAAACTATAGAAAAGCAAACACGTGAGATGCAGAGAATTGGAAGATTTTAGATGCGACACAGTCTTGAGAACACCAGTATTATAGAAGGTCTTGTCATAATTCTGTCAGTTTTAGAAAATTGTAACCCAGTCGCTGAAGATCACAACTAAATTTTTAGGCATTTCAGAAAACTGATTTCTACATGAAGTGGTTTATGGCTATGGTTTTATGAGTTTAAGCACCAGAAATACCTATTAAGGAGGCACACTGTTAGCTTTAGAAGTTAAAGGACTTTCCATTTCAGGGCAAAGCCAGCTTTGCCTCCAGGTACCACTTGGAATTAGCCTGAAGCTGATTCCTTAGGATGTGGCACAGGGCCCTGGTGAATGGGTGTTGAGGCGCCCTCTTACCCCTCTCCCCTGGGCGCAGAGCGTCTCATGAAAGCTACGGTTGGCCGCTGGCCTAAATGAGGTCCTGGGTCTCCCATTGAGACATGAAATGCATTGATTCCTAGGTACTATAAGCCTTCCCCCCACCCTCACTTTTAAAGCCCCCTTATTTAGTGTATGACCCTAAGGATAATTTCTTAGGGCTAGACTCTCCTCATGTGCCCCCAGAAAAGTAAGATAGTTCCAGAACACGTTGAAATCTGGCTTGATTTCAGTCCGGTTTGATTTTTTTTTTTTTTTTTTTTTTGAAATCTGTTACTAAGATGAAGAATAAGACAAGATTATAGATTATTTTAAAAATGGAAAAGAAGTAATAGGAACATGTTAGGGTATCTTTTTGAAGTTCCTTCAGTGATGAAGGGGCCTTGCCAAGAGTACCAGTAACAAAACTGATCACTTTGGGGTTTCTTTATATTGGGTTGAGAAAATAAAATTAGGTTGAGTGACGTAGTAAAAATGTCACTTTTAAATATCTGAGGTGCAATGAGAAACGAAAAGAGAAAAAAAAAAAAAACCAATGAGGATTCAGTCTTAAAGTCTGAGGAGTGAATCTATAATGAGCGGTGTTGGGTTGGTTTACACATAGGACCTAGCACACATTTGGGCTTTTTTCAAGGGGGTGAAGAACTTAAGGATACGTGCCGCTAAGACGGTAAAGTGGGAAAAAAAAAAAAAAAAAAAAAAAGACTGTCTAGTGACCGGTGCATTTGAAGGTCTGTTTGTGGCTTTGCTGTTCCTTTTTGGGAGGCTGAAGTTTCTTGTGTTTTTTTTTTTTTTTCTTGTAACAATTCTCTCTTTATTTTAATTGATATTTACAGACTCTTTTCCCCCCCCATCTTCTGTTATAATTTTTAGGTGCTTCAGAACTGGGCCCTTTTTCAGACCCCAGGCAGTTCCCAAGCATTTCATCCCTCACTGAGAGCCGGTTCTCCAACCCACGAATGCACTATCCAGCCACCTTTACTTACACCCCGCCAGTCACCTCAGGCATGTCCCTCGGTATGTCCGCCACCACCCACTACCACACCTACCTGCCACCACCCTACCCCGGCTCTTCCCAAAGCCAGAGTGGACCCTTCCAGACCAGCAGCACTCCATATCTCTACTATGGCACTTCGTCAGGATCCTATCAGTTCCCCATGGTGCCGGGGGGAGATCGGTCTCCTTCCAGAATGCTTCCGCCATGCACCACCACCTCGAATGGCAGCACGCTATTAAACCCAAATTTGCCCACCCAGAATGATGGTGTTGACGCTGATGGAAGCCACAGCAGTTCCCCAACTGTTTTGAATTCTAGTGGCAGAATGGATGAATCTGTTTGGCGACCATATTGAAATTCCTCAGCAGTGGCCCAGCGGTGTCTGGGAGCCGCATCCCAAATGTATCGATATATACATATATAGAGAGAGCGCATATATATGTATATCAATTAGCTATCTACAAAGTGCCTATCTTTTAGAAGATTTTTCATTCACCCACTCAGTCATGATCTTGCAACCATAAGAGGGTAGACACTGAGAAGCAGAAGGCCCAAGAGAGACAATCGTATTCAGGTTTCAGATGGTTTTCTATGTAAGACGTACTTTCACAAAGGAAAAAGGTATTTTTGTTGGGTTGTCGTTTGGCCTGTTATCATAAATAACCCGTTCCTATGCCAATTCAGAGAGGTGGACTCCAGGTTTAGGAGGAAGAAGAGCAAAGCCGCTTCCTCTCTGTGCTTTGAAACCGCACACCCTCACGGTTGCAGCTGTGTATGGACCAGTGCCCTCTGCAGACCAGCTTACAAAGCCAGTCGAGGTGCACGCGGAGGGCAAAGAGGTAGAATGGACGCTTCCCGCATAGTGCGATCCATTCAGAGTAACTGTTCCAAACTGCTCTCAGACTTGCCGCAAGTTCTCGTACGATCTGTTTGGTTCAGTTTTGTTGTTGTTGTTGTTGTTGTTGTTGTTGTTGTGTTCCTACTTTTAAGAAAGCGACTCCAAAAATACTGATCAGGATAGATGATTTTATTTTACTTTTTTGTACTTTTTTTGTTTCCTTTTCCCATTTAACCAAAAAGAAATCCCATCCTTCGATCCTTACCCCCCTTCTCCTTTCTCCTTTTATGCAAAACTGAAAATGGCAATACCTTATTATAGCCATAATGGTATAGATAGTGTTTGTGTTTGGCTGTGTGTTGTTTTCTTTTTTTTTTTTTTAAATTATGAATATGTGTAAAATCTGAGGTAACTTGCTAACGTGAATGGTCATATAACTTTAAAGATATATTTATAATTATTTAATGACATTTGGACCCTTGAAACATTTCTTAGTGTACTGATGTGTTGACTTCGGTCTCTAAAAGTGCTCTTTATTAAATAACAAATTTCTTCAGTGGGCTAGAGCCATATCTGAAATATTGCTAAGCAGTTTCAGTTCAGGCACAATGTGATTTTCAAAAATACGTCCATCTCCAAATATTTTAGATGTAGCTTGTTTTTGTGACGTATGAAGGAAATGTTATGTCTCGTTCTTTCAGATCTTTGATCGCCTCTAACACAGCTTTGCCTTTTAAAGCAATAATTGGGGATTTAAAAACCAACTCTTAGCCCTTTATCTCTTATTGTTGCCCTTTGTTAGCATGAAATGCTGGAGTGATGTGGTTTCCTAATTTCTTTCAAATAACAATGACTCTTGTCATACTAAAAAGACAAGCACAAGTGAATCATGGAACTTCAGAAAAACGTTCTGCGGTTTCATAGTTAAAGCAAAACTCTAAATCGCCAGGCTTCACAGGGAAGACGTAGCAGGCGGCCGCACTTGTGGCTGAAGGGTCCATCAGGATGCACTTAGTACAGGAAAAGCCAAATTGTCTCGGGGATTCTTAACCCACCGGCCTTGCCAAACAGAAAGTCAGGAGAACCCAGGCCTGCCCTCCCCGACGCCCCGCCGGCAGCTCTCCACGGACTCTGCCCTGAAAGGAGCAGATTCAGTCATTGTCTTATGGGGGAGCGGGTCATCTGAAGTAGCAGGCAAGTTCCAGCAGGTAGCTGACCTGAGAGAACACCTGGCCTGTGGGGAGCCATAGCCAACCCTTTTGCGTCAAGGGAAGGCAAGGTCATGTGGAGTTTGGGATCTTACTACTGTGTATGAATCTGAGCGGAAGCCCTCCTGTAAGATGCACTTTGACCGCTCCTGGCGACCACATGGCAGATTCTCAAGCGGGAATCCTTAATCCAAGCCAGGATCATTCGATGACACCACCGGGCAAATCCCTGCCTGGGCTCCCACAGGTCCGGGCCCCTTCCTTTCAATTCGGTGCCCCTCTGAACAGAACTTTGTAGAGATTTGCCTCCAGCGCCTAGAGACCCCCTGCGCTGTCGTCCTGCCGCAAGCCCGCTTCACTGGCCGCCAGGCCTCGCAGGGCAGCATGGGGGACCCCGTGCTTCTCGCTGGGCGCCTCCCTTGCAATCGCCCCGACTCCTCCCAACAAAAACCGAGGGCAAAACAAAACAAAGCAAAACGAAACTCTTTGCCTTCTAAAGGTTGTATACCAAGTATGCTTAGATAAATAAGCCACTTTTCTCTTACGTAACTAAGATGGCAGTAGTCGCTGATACTATTTATTGTTTGTGTGTGGTAGCTTGAAGCACGACACTGTCCATTTATTTGTAAGTGTAAAATATGTGTGTGTGTTTCAGCAGCACTTAAAAAAGCCAGTGTCTGGTTACACATTTCAATTTTAATTAATTGACCTAAAAATGTTACCGCCGGTGCCAGCTGTACCCTATTTAATAAAAAAAAAAAAAAAGGTACTATATTTGTACATTATTTTTTAATGTTAAAAGGGCTTTTTTAAGTTTACAGTACACATACTAAGTGACTTTAGGGATGCTTTCGTGTTGAAATGTTATTAGAGTGGCTGCAGGCAGCAACCCAGAAACACTTTAAAAGGTTTTTTTTTTGTTTTTTTTTTTTTCCTTGGGAAAAATTCAAGCACTTGTCCCCTCCCTCCAACCACTCCAAAGGGGTAAGTCACATTTCTTAGATCAAATTCTGCCCTTTGTCAAAGCCTGGGGGTTAAAGTTTTCTTTTTCGTTTCCTTTTTTTTTTTTTTTTTTTACTGAACCCTTAATTTGCACTGGGTCATGTGTATGATCTGTGATTCGAAGACCAAAGCAAAGCCTTACTACTGCTCCTACTGTGAAGCCATGTAGTAGCCAACGCTCTGTATTTCCTTCAGGTTAAAGGAGCATGGTTCTTGGTAGCGCCAACGTTGCTGGAGTTCACAGCGTGGCCCACACAGACACGCTGATCTGTTTGAGTTGTCTCACAAATTGTAACCTCTGCCAGGGCCCCCGAACAAGTACCACAGCGTTGGTTTTGGATGAGGGAAGTGACCTCCAGCCTGGAACCGAGAGAGACGCAACAGATGAGCTATGGGTTACTCTGTAGACAGTCTCGCCCCACCGGGGCCTTTTCAAAGGAAGCTGAGAAATCCACACCGTCAGGGACCATCCGTTGCAAACTCAGAGGGGACGAGATGTGTGTGCTGGCTTAGAGTTCCCTCCATTCCCAGGAAAGGAACGGACTCAGAGTCTAGGTTAATGCATGGAAACACAGAGCATGAGCGAGAACAGGAGTTATTTCTAGGATATTCGAAAGAACAATAACCAATAAAATAAAAGCGACTCTTCCAAACCTTGAATTTGTTGTTCTTAAAAAAGGAATGCATTTAAAAAATATTTTCTGTGTGAGAATTTTTTAGATGTTTGTTTACTTCATGTTTACAAATAACTGTTTGCTTTTTATGCAGTACTTTGAAATATATCAGCCAAAACCATAAGTTACAGTAATTTCTTAGGTATTCTGAATAAAATTCCATTTTTTCTTTTTGGATATGCTTTACCATTCTTAGATTTCTGTGGAACAAAAATGTTTGTAGCATTTTGTGTAAATACAAGCTTCTCATTTTTATTTTTTTCCAATTGCTGTTGCCCAAGATCTGCTTTCCCTGCACATATTGTACAAATTCTGGTTTGTCCCACAGGCCATGATTGTGGATGAGTTTACTTTCAACTTCAAAGGGACTATTTGTATTGTATGTTGCAACTGTAAATGGAATTATTTGGCATTTTTTTTTTCTCATGATTGTAATATTAATTTGAAGTTTGAATTTAATTTTCAATAAAATGGCTTTTTTGGTTTTGTTATGTGTGTACATTGGGTCTTTTCTCAGCCGCGGCTCCATTCTCTAGTCTAACGCCTACTCCTGCCTACACCTGGGCACTTTTTGGCCGTGGGACTTGCCAGGGCCGGATGAGAACAGAGGTCTATGTTACTGGTGAGAGGTTGAAAAATCTCCGTGAGCGCTACCTTCTTCTTTTGTCCTACTCCTACAGGGGCGTGGGTGAAGGATCTAGCAGTGAACTAACTCACTTCCCTATCAGCCTGTGTCTGAAGGAAGGAGCGCTCACCCCATCCTTCGGTAAAGCCCCTTCTTGTATCTACGGGGCCAGTCCAGATACAAAGACAGCTGTCTCGATGGTCCTGTGGGTCTAATCTCTGGGCACATGAACAAGGGCCCACAAGTGAACCCTTGGCTGTGGTCAGATCTCCGGCAGCCTGGCCATAGCCGGTAGTCTGTTTTGCTTCCCACGTCTCTCTTGGGTTCTTAAAACAGAAAGTCAATCAAACCTCAAGGGTAAGTAAAAATGGACCTTGGCCTGGAGAGCTCTAGCCTCAGAAAAATTCTACTAGCGAGCATAACTATAGTTTGGAGTTTTTTTGTTTTTTTTTTTTTTTTTTATGGGCCATAGTCTATTTTTGGTAAGTCCCTCCCCTTCGATAAGGTTGAGGGCCTGGGGTAGAGTGGTGGCTTTCTTTATGTCCTGTGCTGTCTGTCCGCCTTAGCTTACCACAGTTCTAAAAGAAGGACCATAAACCGTGGTGCAGAGATGGTCAGGCCCTGGCCGGTGGCCCACATGATGCTAAGAGGTAGAGAGGCCTCCTTTGAGATCTGCTCATTCTTACCTGTTTGACATTGTTTTCTGAGAAATCTTGGAAACAGCTAATTTCTAAGACTAGGAGACATCCTGAAAGCACTCGGGTGACACCTAGGCTGGGGAACTTGTTTGCAACTCTTTGAAGCTGTATACTTAGTTATCCTTTTAAATTAGACATCTGTGTCGTTTTAAAAGGCCTTGCATGACAGGTGGGCACAATGGCTTTCGCACTGTCTCTGGCTTTGTCCAGCAGCATGGTTTAGGGCAAATCGCTTTATTCCTCTGGGTCTCAGTTTTTTGGTTTATGGAGAAGCATTGGGCCAGATTTTGGCACTATTGACATTTCAGGCTGGATAATTCCTTGGGGTGTGTGTGTGTGTGTGTGTGTGTGTGTGTGTGTGTGTGTGTGTAGGGGGGCTGTCCTGTGCATTGTAGGATATTTAGCATCTCTGGCTTCTACCCACTAGATGCCAAGAGCACTGCCCCAGTCATGACAATGAAAAACGTCTCCAGAATGTTCCCTGGGAGGAAAACGTACCCCCCATTGAGAACCAGTGGGCTAGAGGCTCTCTTTAAATTCTTAGGTCGGGCTTTCTTGACAGAACTGGTGTGAGAATACATTGCTCATTAAAACAGGCTAGCCAGGCAGAAGACGGCGGGGCTTCCCAGAGATGGGTGTGTATCAACCCTTTCCATCCCTTCACCTGATGGCACCCTGAGGTTTGGCTGTGTCGTGAGGGGGGCTCCTGGCTTTCCCGTCTGCACTTCTTTCCTCCTCCTCACATTCTGGGCTGTGCAGCCAGGGAATAGCACAGCTGTGGGACTTTGTTAGGCCTGGACTGCTTGGCCATGTTTGTCATGGCTGCTTCTGTTCTCACTGGAAATGACAGGCGGAGGAAGGAAAGACGTTTCTCCAGTGCGTCTGACCCCTTGTGCCCCCTGCCCCCCAAATATTTAATCATCAGACATTGCTTTGAGAGTGGGTGTTTCCTGTTAACTCAATCCCAGCCGACACTGGCCCAATAAACACCTCAGCTCTCTGTTGCAGAGCTTTTTTGGCTGGGAAATGGGTATTGCCATGTAAACAGGAAGCCCCCTGAAGTTATTATCTACAGATGCGGTTGAAGAGCCACATGTTTATATTTATGGGATTTGAAAACAGTCTGAAAAGGCAAGGGAGGAAGAAGGGGAAGGCCTCGTTCACGATCGGTGAGTGAGAGCTGGGCCTACAGATCTTCTCTTTCCTGACTTCTCTTTCCTTCTGGAAACGGGTGGTTAACAATAATGACACAGCCAAAAGCCACAGCCGAGATGGAGGCGCTGGCCTGACTGATTTAAGCAAACAACCCTACCGTGACTATCAGGCAAACTGGACAATCCAGTCAGCTGGCTTTCCTGTCCCAATTATTTGGGAATCAGTTTTAGAGACCAGTTCTAGGAAACCATGGTTTAGGGGCATCTCCACAGGGAGGAAGAGGAGGCTTATGAGATGATGGTCCTGTGAAGTCTCTACGTTTTCCGGGGGACAGCTCAACTGACTGCCACGGTTTTAGTGAGCACGGGCTGGCTCTCCGGGAGCTCTCAGGCAAACTCCCGAAGGGGCCAGGAGGGACGCCTTCATGCCAGAGCTGTTGGGGGTTGGTGCAGGGAATGTGCAGGTGGTGAGACAGCCGGTCTGCACACGAGGGCTGGGCACACTGGCTTACCCCAGTTCCTTCACCCACCCCCGCTCTTCTTTTGCTGGCTCTCACCTCAGGCCTGGAGAAGGTGTCAAGGAAAGCCAGGTAGGAACCAACACCTGGATAAATCACGAGCTCTAAACTACGAGCTCTGAGCAAAGGCAAGGGAAGCTCTCCCCAACCTCCCTCCATTCCTGTGCACCCTGAGAAGTCTCTCTGTGACTTCCCGGTAGTGGGTATTCGATTGGGAGGCCTTGGAAGCGAAGTTTTTAAAAAGCTATGAAATTAGTAAGGAATTTAGCAAAGAAAAGAATCTGCTGGTGATGCCAAGGGAACTAAGGGGTGTGTGTGTGTGTGTGTGTGTGTGTGTGTGTGTCTAAAGGGAGGGAAAAGGGAGGTGGAGGGATGGAAAGGGGTGCCTGAGCAGCCATTTAGGGAACACTGAAGCTCTCTCTCTCTCTCTCTCTCTCTCTCTCTCACACACACACACACACACACACACACACACACACATAGACACACACACACACGTGCTCTTTGACATGGCATTTATTTGTCTCGGGTGTTTGTTTTCCTCGCAAATCCTACAAAAGAGTACTACCTTCATTCCACGAGTGGTAAAGAGGCAACTATTCTTTTTTTTTTTTAATGTTTATTTTTGAGAGAGAAAGAGACAGAGACGGAGTGCGAGCAGGGGAGGTGCAGAGAGAGAGGGAGACACAGAATCCGAAGCAGGCTCCAGGCTCTGAGCTCTCACCACAGAGCCTGACGTGGGGCTTGAACTCAAAGACCGCGAGATCATGACCTGAGCAGAAGTCGGATGCTCAAACGACTGAGACACCCAGGCATCCATCCCCTTGATGGCCTTTTCTTCTTCCCCCCCAGGTCATTCTGTCCCATTCCATAGCTAATAATAGAAAGGGAAGAATTACCCTCCACCAGTCATCCTTAGAAAGAAATCAAGACCATACAGCAAAATGCTAAAGGGGGGCGGAAAGGAGGTGGGAGTCTGGGGGGACAAGCAAAAGTTCTTCCACACAGGCCCCTCAAGATGTAGTCTTGCCTGCACAATGTTCGGTGAGACCAGAACACAAAATTACAACCAGGCGTCATGTGGCCTGTACTCCCGAGGCCTTAGACATCTGTCCCGGAGCACCCAAAGTGCCAGTGTTAGCTGGGAGGTGGAAAATGGAAGCAAGACACAGTAGTTTTGGTGGAATTAGGAAGTCCAGGATACGGGGGCAGAGCTTCGGGGGCTTTGAGAGACCAGAGTACCGGGAACTTCCAGCTGGGTGATGGACTGGTGTAAATGTGTGAATTTCTTCCTTAAAAATAAGCAAAAAAAGCAAACAGCAAAACCACGGGGACACGCATAACCGTGGGAGAATTAATATAACGTTTTTAGGATTTACATCTCCTTTGACATCATTTCCTTCCCAAATTAGGTCATTTATTTATTGATTTTTTTTTTTTTTTCTAACTCCGTCCACCTCTGACCGGGCAACAGCTCAGGCGAGTTTCACTTTCTGTTTCTGAGTTCCTCTTCGTTTTCCTGCCCCCCAAAGAGAGGAGCCTTGGGTGGCATCATTATGGTAAGACCTTAGCCCCACTCTGTGTTCCCCTACAGTCATTTCATATTTAAATCTTGAACGTCCCAGTGACCTTTCTCCTTTTTAGCCTTGTGCTTGAAGAGCCTTTTTGTGTGCGGGTTTGGGGGCACAGAAAGTTTGACTCCTTATCAAGATCTTATTAGTGGTTTCACAGATGAGAAGTACAGAGATTATCATTGAGTCTAACCCTCCACCACAATTTCTGGAACATAGACTGTGCGCTCAGGTTTTGTAGGGCAGGGTGGATGGGCCCACTTCCCCCTCCTCGTGGGCATATGGGAGGGAAGGGAGCGAAGGATCTCGGGAGGGAGGCAAGTGCGGAACTTTCTCAAGGAGTTAAGTGGTTAATAGGAACTCAGTTTTTTTTTTTTTTTATTGGCTAATAAAACCTCCCAGGGTTTTTCATATTATATGGTTCCTTCAGGCTCCCAGCCCGATGCTTAAAAAAAGAAAAAGGCGAAAACAACAACAAAAAGCTGGAGCTTAAATACCAATGCCTTCCTAGTCTTGTTTACTTTTTCATTTCCGCAGTTGTAAAAAAAGAAAAAAATTCCTCTGGTAGTTCAATTTTATCACACGGCAGGAGCGGATCGGTGTTTGAACAACTCCAGTGATCCCTGCCTCCCAGTGGAAGGAAAAAGTCCGCTCTGTGTCTCTGGTTGGGAAAAAAGGAGACCACGATGCAAATGATGGATGCATCAGGAAATTTTGAAATGAGAGCCGCGGGGGGAGGAGGGAGAGCAGATATTGAACTGAAATACATCTCTGGAATCCTGAATGCAAATGATCTCTGTCCTTTTATTGCCAGTGGTGCTGTTCTCCCAACAGAGCAGGATGTTCTTGTTTTTAATAATAGCCAGACCAGATGCTAAATTCTCTTCGGCAACGTGCTGTATAAGTGAGAAGGCAAACAGCTGATTCCTGTTAAGATGAACACCAGGAGAATAAGCCAGAAAGTATGAGAATTCTCTGGAGGTTTTTGCTTTGTAAACCCCTGTTTGGCAGAAAGATCACAGAATCCGGACTGAAAACACAGTGTGTGCCCTTGCACCCGTTCCCCATCGGAGCCGCTTGCTGGGGGCCTGTGAGCCTCCCACCTTGGCCAGCCACCCCTCCCCTAAGTTAGCCAGGGCACTGGCTCGCAGGTTCCCCAAGGGGGAAGTCGGAAGCCCCGAGCCCTTTGGCTTTCAATGACTGTAGAAAAATACTCATCAATAGGAGGAATTTTTTACTTGCTCCTTGCCATAGAAAATAGTAAAATCCTGAACAGGAGCCAATAACTTTAAAATGGCATCTTTGTTCCATCTTTTTTCACTCCCTTCTTCCCCCTGTCAGAGTCTATAAAATCTCCCGGTTATTATTTTGTTTTAGAATATGCCACACATGTAAGATGCTGCTTTCTTCTTTCCCAGGGAGCTGCCAGAGCCAGAGGCGCTGTGGGGGCTCTGGGGGGGGCCCCCGCTGGCCAAAGCAGACAGTGACCAGGCTGCCCCCTGCTGCTGCTCAGGTCTCCACAGGATGCCGGCTCTTGGCTTCCCCAAGAGCAGGGGGAACACAGAGCCCCTTGGGGCTTTGCTCCCAGGTCTGCAGGAGGGTAAGGGAGAGAGAGGGAAGGGATGCGGGGAGCAGGTGCAGAAGCTCATCGTAGTTCCAGAAAGTCCCCTTTGTCACCCTTCCTCTTGGCATCGTCCTCCTGAGCCCACCCCTGTGATGCACAAGGGCATGCCAGCTACCCATTCCTCGTGATTTTCGTCTTCCATAGCTGTCCCCAGGGTTCACTTGGCCCAGGTCTCCCTGGGATGAACGTCCTGGGGAGAAAGGAATGGAGACGGAAGATGATTTTCCTCCTTCCCCCCTACGATGGCACCGAAGGCCATTGTTTTAATTTCCTTTTGGAGACAAGTCATATTTGGTACTGGTGGCATGATCAAGTAATAATAAGAACACAATATTTAACTTTCACTGCACGTTGGACTACGAGCCTGGTGTTTTGCTCGGTATTTCACGTGTCTTATGTCAATCTTTCCAGCAGCCTGTGAAGAAGTTAGTACTGTTTCTATCTCTGCTTTTCTGGTGAGGAAACTGAAGATCAGACTTGCCCAAGGTTACACAGCTATTAAGACTCAAGCCTCAATCTGCCAGATTCCAAAGACCGTGTTCCTTTAGACACACCCTCCTTTATCATCTGCATAATGAGAACTAAATGAGCTAATGAGATAGGAGCATGCCTTGCAAAGTGCCTTGCACAGAATGGACAGAAAATAGATGGTACCTATTATTACTCATAGTAATTAGGGTGATTGTTTTAAAAAGTGTAAATAAAATTTTCAAATAGTTTGAATCACAATAGAGCTGGAGCACCAAGTGGAACAACTTTTTAGAAACTATTATTTTGACGGTTAAAAAAAAATGTCACTCTTTGAAAGGAATATCTTTCTATCTATTTTATAAACTTTTTCTACCGAGCCACACGGCCAAGTTTGGCAATGGGCTTACCACGGGCTCCTTCCCTGAAGGAACTCAGAGACATTACGTCACATAAACCATAAATATAAAAGACATTGATCGATACATTCAGAACAGAAATGTTGGCCCTACCTGGACCTCGGTTCTTTATCTGTAATCTCTTTTAAGATTTTCCATTTAGGTGCATTGAGTTGCATGTGAATGCTGCCAACCGATAAAAGGCATTATTGAACTTAATGTTGCAGCATTGGCTTCACCTAACAGGAGAAAGGCCCAAGCCAAGAAATCTCTGACAGCCTCAACTCTTACCTTTCTGGGAGTGGCTTTGGGGTCCTCCTCACCACCTGACGAAGGGGCAGCACCCAGGGCCCCAGTTTCTGAACTGGGCATCCCTAAGAGGCAATGCTGTGTAGTGGGGACAGTTGATCAGAGGCCCAAGGCTTGAGGGAACCCAACTGCTGCCTGGGATGAGACACTGGTGTGTGCCAGGTTTTGCAGACTTGTACACAGCCTGGAGGAGCCTGGGAATGGGTTGTCCACGTTTCGTGCCCTAAGTCATTCAAATCTCTTTAACCGAATAGGTAGGGCTTCTCTCCAATTCTCTTAAAGCATTTTACAGACTATGTCCTTAAATCCACTTGATATGGAGTTAATATCCCACTTAACTGAAATCCCAGAGAACAGAAATGAGCTCTCTCCCTGTCACCCACTCTGCCTTCTTTTTGCAGATATTGACTGGACACCTACTGCAGGCAGAAAACAATATGCTGGGAGGCTCACCACCACTAAAAAGCATACGGGAAGGCATCTCGGTTTAATTGAATGCATCCCACTAAGAGATGTCGGTCATGCCGTTCTTTATTTAAGCTATTTAAGCAAATCCATGAATGCTTCAGATTGCCAACAACAGAGATTAAAAAGTTAGCCATCAGTTTCTGGAGAGAATTCAGATAGTTTTGATTTCTGCTTATAGCCAATTTCATTTCCCATTTCTCATTTCCTAAAATACTCAAGTATTTGTAAGGTCCTCGGCATCTATATTTAGTCATACAGGCCTTTCATTTCCACCACAATATATGGGAGGCTTGGTGTTTAAAAAGTGGGTGATTTTCATATAGTCCAAGGGGGAGGGGCCGCTCTTCCATTTTCTCTTCCCTGTTGTAACAGCCATGCAGCCAACTGTGCATTAAGGGGTTGAGTGGTGTTTTGCACGGGGGAAGCAGAGAGTGGCAAAAAGATCTGGGTTCCAGATCCTTAACCCCTACTAACTTAATGTGTGACCTTGAATGAGCCACTTAACCTCTCTTGACCTTCTCCTTAATAGTGGACAATAATATATTACCTGCTAGATGGTATGTTAAGGGACCACGTTGTAACTCTTACCTATAGATTTGGAGTGGTTTTTAGAGTGGGGAAATTATGAGCAGTTTTAAGAGGTGCAGCTAGAGTCTGCCTAGCATTAAGAGAGAGAATGAGGTCCATTGTTCCTCACAGAATTGGCAAAGATGGCCATTTTGTAGAGGGTGAAGAAATGGAATCCCAGAGAGGTCAAACCACTTACGCAGGGTCGCCCTGTAAATAGATGAGGGGAAGTCAAGAGTTGGACATCTACTTCCAAGTGGTTCCCATCCTCGTTCTCTGGAAGAGACACTTCCTTCCCTTATAATAGCATCTTCCGTATTACCCTTTCATGAAGCACTTACACTTCATTACTTTGCTAGTGTTTATGAACCTATTTTCATTTGATATAAACTCATGCAAGCTGATTCTCTTAAAAACTTCGTGTACTCGTGTAAATTAGTTTCCAGCATACTGATCCCACAGCATGCTCCAGCTAACCTTATTGCAAAAGACCTGTTGTGTACTGCTTCGTCAGAGAAACCCATCAAGCTGTATACCAGGCCTGACTTAGTGACTGAGGCATTTAGTCTAAGAGCGTCAGTGCCGTTCCTTCGTGGACAAAGATGACCCATCCGTTGGCGACACACTTCAGGTGGATTGTCCCTTAGTGGACAGGTGGCCCCCTTGCCCTCACTGCAAAGGGGGGATGTCATGGCCTTGTTGTGGTCAAGGCCTTTCTAGTTGCCATTTTGTGGGCTGGCTCTAGAGCTGAGGCCGTGCAATCTTGACGTCTTTAACACACACACTATCTGAGCCACCTAAGCAAATGAAAAGAGAACAGCTAATCTTGAAAATAGAATTTTCATCCCAGTTTTACCTTTTATGCACTTAGTTACCTATAATGAGTGTCTCTTCAAGTTGAGAGATGCAGAAGGCAACCCGTTCCCATGGGGCAGCGATGGAACACACTGGTAGCAGCGTCGTGTTATCGGACAAAACTTAGAACGTAGTTCATCATCCGACCCCTGTTTAATGATAGACATAACCTTATCATGCCAGGTGGTTATCCCACGAGCGCCAAGCCATGTCTGGGGCGGAAGGAGATGGGGGCTGGGAGAGGGAGACTTTTCAGCTTCCTTCACCTTATCCCTTGCTAGACAGAATATTTTGGGAGAGTTATTGCTTTGCTTCACCATCCCCGACTGGCATCTGACCGTCAGGGAGGGGCTGCATTTTTATTCATTCAATAAGTACTAGAAATGACGGAACTAAAAATGGATGAGACACATCCTTACCCTCTAGAAGCTTACCATCTGCTCAGAGAGACAGAAAACTAATCTCGTAAGTGACGATACAGGGCATCGGTGCCATCGCAGAGACGTGAACCAAGGGCTCCCCCCTCGCCCCCCAACCCAAGGAGGCAGCAACTCCTGGCCAAGGCAGGAAGATGACACTTGAGCTGGAGCTGGAAGACTGAGAAATTCCTTGCCATTCTGGGTCTGCAGCTGAGCCAGCCCCAGCCCCACATCCACCCTAAAGCGCAGTCCCTGGGAGTAGGCAGACCCCTCGCCCCAACGGAGATCCCATGTATGGCTCTCCAGAAAGACAAAGAGTGAGACAGGGGCTCTGGGCTCTGTGGTGTTCCTCAGCACACGAAATCACACTCCCGCTGACGAGACAAGCAAGAGGGACTCCAAGAGGTTAGAGGGGTGCGGTCTGGTGAGCTATGTCGGAGCCTCTGTGGGACATGAGTCACACTTCACAAAATCATATTCGACATTAGGATAATTAAAAACTAAAAGAAATGCCTACGCCATCCATGTATGTATCAGGAAGGAAAATGTGAGATCTTAATGTCTAATAAAAGAGGGTGTCAACATAAAGAATATGAGAAGTGACAGCATAAAATATCAAACTCTCAGATACACTCTATCCAATTGCTTGCTCAACATCTACCACCGTGTCTGTGTTCACTGGAGTCTTGATGGGACAGTGAGGGCCACATTGGCACATGGACCCTTTGGCAGTCAACAGGGAAGGGTGATGAGTATAACTGGGTGGGACAAATTTATGCTCTGGATGGCCACATCCTCCAAGAACTGAGTGAGAGCCATGCCTGTGACCGACCCTAAGTCAAACTTGAAAGCAAATTCTTGGGGGTCTTCTCTCCCCACACCTCCAAACCTCTCCACTGGAGGCCCGCCTTGGACTGTGTCTCACCCCAAGCCCACACCAACTAACCCTGCACCATGGGCCTCCCCTTTTATAAATGAACTTGCCCTGACCCTCACCTTTGAGCAGTCAGTGTATTTGCATTTCAAGACAGGTTTTCTGGAACCACTAAAACCTCGCTTCCAAAGCCACATACCCTGCTCTGAGCAGAGGAACCTTCCTGGGGATGCTTTTTTGACATCCCTCACATCTCATCCTGGGGTGGGGGTGGGGGGGCACTGCTGCCTTCCTTGCTCAGCTAAAAGCTGATCCTTATTTCTCTCTCTCTCTCTCTCTTTCTCTCTCTCTCTCTCTCTCTCTCTCTCTCATGACCAAGTACCTTGCCCAGACAGACCCTTTGAGGTAACAGGGCAACAGGGTTATTCCCGCCCTCAACCACCATAGGTTGGGGTCAAATGAGGAAGTGTTCTGGTTCTGCCCGAAGCTCACTTTGGGGGCCGTGTGTTTATTTCTGTCTCTGCAAGAGACAGTTTATTGATTAATGGAATCTTTATTAGGGTTATTAGGACGAGTAAAACACACGCACACACGCATAAATCCATCGCTACCCCTCCCAAGCTCCTGGCTGGTGAAGCGAGTTCTATTTCCAGCCCTGACATCTTGCCAGTTTGTCATCCTCCTTCCTGGCCACATCAGGTTCCATCGGGTTTGAGTTTATTGGCTACACGGAGGAGTTTATGTTGTCATAGAAATTAGCCTTGATGGGCAGGGATATGGCCAGGGGATCAGGAGAGGTCAGCAGCCTCGTGGTGTTGGCACGGCTGAGATGTTAGGGGGCCTGGAGCCCTCTCCAAGAAAAATCAAAGCTGGCTCTTTGCAGCAGCAAACGAGTGCAACGAAACACCCCAGAGGGACGGGAGCTTGGACGTGATTGTGAGCTGTCCAGACCCCATTCCCCCCCTTCCCCCCTCCCCCCTTCGCCCCAACCTTCCCGGTGCCCCCCAGTGCCAAAAATCCTTCCCCGTGCAATGGAGGCAGGGCCGGGAGGCCCGAGGTTAAGCCTCTCTCTCTCCTCCAGTTCGTGGTTAGCTTTCGTAGGCTCTTGGCCGTTTGACAAAGTTGGATAATAATTCAATATTTCTCACTGAAATACTTGACCTTATTGTTAGCTTTTGTGACAAGGGGAATTTAAGGGAGCTGCAAAAATGCAGGCAAGTGTGGCTGAGAAAGGCCAGGGTATGCCACTGAGTAGTGAACAGTTTCTTTTTCTGACATCTATAAAATTTAGGTGAAAACAGGTCAACATTGATGTTGGCAAATGGGAAAGCCAGTTCTATTGTTAGCAAATGAGCTTCAGATATAAATGTAAGTCTGGTTCAATCAAAACCACGTTTGGTTTTAGACACTAGTGATGTGCTTTGTATTAGAAAAACAAAGAGGGGGGTTATTTATTTAGACACACAAAGTAAAAATATATTTTGGCCCAAAGGGTCCTTTTCTGAGTATCAAATCAACTTGTTGATGTACGAGATGGGACTTCTTTCGTTTTCCTTTTAAATTTGTAGGGCACACGATCCCAGAATTCTCTCTTCTCTTTATTTCGAATTGGCAAGGGCTGTTGAAGATTAAACTCGTATATTAAGAAAATCCTGCATTGCCTGATGTAGGGACTTGCTGGAGACTGCCAGCTGGTGGCTGAGAAAGATATAAAGTTATAGGATTCAAATATATGGCTCCCCAGGTTTGGCCTGAGTATTACAGTCATTTTTATAGGCTCCACTCAGGAGTCTCCTAAGACATGTACGTTTGAGCTCACAGAGGAGGAACGTAGGAGAGGTTCCGTCACTTGCCAAATCCAGATTATGGAAGACCGGTTAATTTTAGCCTACTGGGCAGGCTTGCTGATCTTACTTTCCCTCTGTCCTTGGACCGTCCAAATTCCTTGTCCTGCGAGGAGCTGGAACGCAGCCTCCCACTAGCAGATGAGGTCCGCAGTCAAAGGTGCGCTGGTCGATAGGGCTCTAGAAGGGTTTACTCTTTTCTCGGGAAGCCTTTGCTCCTTCTTCTTCTTTAAATCGAGGTGAAATTCACGTAACAGAAAACTCACCATGTTACAGTCAACAGTCCAGTGGCATTTCATGCACTGTCAGTGTGGTACAGCTGCTACATTTCATCACCCCAGACGCAAACCTTGTACCCATTAAGCGGTTGTTCTCTACCCCCACCTCCGGGTTCACGTGTGAGTGCAAGTCGGTTAGCTCGGGGTTCCCACCGAGTGTCATTTTAGGGGCTGTGTTTCCAAAAGGGGCTGGGAAGGGAGCGTTTCTAGTGGGGAGGGGTGGAGGCCTGGGCCGGGGGTCCGGTGGGGAACGGGAGAGACAGCATCTGGAAGCCCCCGGTACCCCAGAACCAGAGACTTGCTGCACTTTCTGAGGCTGACTTTCGGTCTCCTGCTGAGGTGATGATCCCTTTAAAATTCTCGGCATTCTCACCCTGCTTCCCCCAACGCTGGCCTGCCTGGGTCTAGGAGGCATTTTATTCCTTTAATTTGTGTTGGTAGGCGTCCAAGTCTGGCACCAGGCAGTCCCCACTCGGGAAGCCGGGAGGTGGTGGAGGCTCACCCAGGTCTAGAAAGGGAGCTCTCCCCGGGATGCTAACTGCCAGCTGTCTCCTTCAATACACATCATCCTGCTGGATAATCATTTTCAAATGGCAAACAATAATAAAAGCTTTCCTCTATTTTGCTTCCAAGTGTCAACGTATCTACACAGGCTATAGATGTGTGCGTGTGTGTGTGTGTGTGTGTGTGTGTGAATTGTCTGTCTGAGAAAAACAGGACGTTTGGGGAGCGTTCGAGTATGCTGGGGAAGGCCGGGAATTGCCTCAGGTTGCTTTCCACTGGGGGAGGCCGACCTGGAGTGTGCATCAGAGATAGGACTGGATTTTCAGGTGACTTAAGTTTTCCATATGTGTCTGGAGGGAGTTTGCAGGGTCTGTCCCGAGTCGAGTGCCCTGTGACTCTAGCGACAGCTTACAGCAGAGAATGGGATAGGAGAGCAGGACCCAGGGGCCAGATTTGGCTGCTGAAGCAAGTGACTAGATCCTGAAAGAAAAGTCCCAAGTCTTCGACCTCAGCAGGTGGGTGAGGTTGATGTCCCCTCAGGGTGCATGTGTGTTCTGGGGCTACACAGAGTCTCAGGTCTCATCTTGACCCCTCTTCCTGGAGTGTCTAGTTTCCGTAAAGAGGTTCTGGTAGGGGGAAGTTAGGCTACTTAACTGGTAAGTAACTTCAGCCATTTTTTAAAAAATTTATTTATTTTGAGAGAGAGAGAGAGAAAGAGAGAGAGAGAGTGAGCAGGAGCAGGGGAGAGGCAGAGAGGGAGGGAGAGAATCCCAGGCAGGCTCTGCACCACCAGCACAGAGCCCAGCATGGGGCTGGAACTCATGAACCGTGAGATCGTGACCTGAGCCGAAATCGGGAGTCACACACTGGACTGACTGAGCCACCCAGGCACCCCAGTTCAACCACTTTTTAACGTTAAAATGCAGATGAATAAATTATGGAATACAACACAAAATTCACAGGAGTTGTAGAGATGAAACAAGACTTTGGAGAAATCTTCCACTTGTAGGAGGGTACCCTGGGCCAAACTTAGGGTTTGCTCTCTGTAGTCAGGTGGCTGTAGTGAAAATAATTGAGAAGTCCTGTCAGCGTTCACAGCATTTTTCCAGAGGCCTGTGGAGTAGCTGGATCTCGTAGAATTTTCTCCGCTCGCACCCTACCCTTTCACTCATGCAATTCCGTAGCCTCTGACAAGCCCCAGGGCCCCCTCCCTGATGAGGACTTCCTTACCATTCGTCCCAGCATCTGTAGTCTGCACCAAGAAGGCATGCTCTAATTCTCACACTCTTTCAGTTCTCTGTTTCTGCCTAACACCCTCCACCACAACGTAGTGGTTTAGACAACAGCCATTTGACTGCTCACGAGTCCGTGGGTCAGGAATGCAGGCAGGGCTCAGCGGGGTGGTTCTGCTGGGTCGTCAGAATCCTTCCCCAGCACAGGCTTCTAAGAGGCGCAAAAGTGGAAGGTGCACGTCATTGGAGGTCGCCCTTGACGGAGGAGATGGGCAGAGTCGCTTCCGTTGTGTTCTGTTGGTCAAAGCCAGTCACAGGGGCCAGCCCAGAGCCAAAGGGGAGAGGAAACGGACCCCCAACTCTTAACAGGAGAAAGGGCAAAGGATTTACAGTTATCTTCAAACTACCATGTAGAGTTGACATCCAACCTGTCTGGCTTTGAAGCCTGTGATCTTATCTGCTCTGCAATCGTTCCTCTTGGATATCACAGTTCTCGATGACCCCGCGCGGTGCCATTTGTAGCGAGACCTGGTCAACCCTGGGTGGAGATTCCAGGCATCGATAACAGACGTGTGAGAAGAGATTTGGGGCACGAGGCATCTCCACACAAGCAGAACCCTCTTCATCAAAACACAAGTGTAAGAGGCATCCTGGTGATGGAGAAGTTCATGCCTGGCAGCGAAAGCTGAGTCCCTCGTATTTTGTAGAAGGGGTCGTTATACGCTTGCTTGAGTCCCGTGGTGAGTGGAGTATATGTCCCATAAGCCAGAGCTGAGGAGTTGCGGGACTCTTGTTAAGGGGAAAATGGGAGCTCACACTACTCAACAGTTTCGAGATCTGCACGGGAGAGCTGGGTGGCAGGATTCCTCTAGACTTTCCCAGGGCACCTGGGGGCAGTTGGGCTGGGAGGGCTGCCCTGGTTGCCCTCAGACTCCGCAGGGTCCAAGAGCCACCCTTCCAGAAAAGCAGAGAAAGGCGCTATTGTTTCTTGCCACTTTAAGGAGCTGATGACAGTACAAAGGAATGCAGTGAGGACCCTCCCTCCTAACAGTGGAGGATTAGAGACTGAAGAACCAGACGCTCAGCCTCTGGGCACAAGGTGTGGGAAACACTGTGGGGGCAGAGAGGCGAGTGAGCCTTTTCTGGAGGGGTAGCCATGTTGATTTTGGAATTCTACCCCTCCACCTCCCAGCTCCTGAAACCTCCATGTCACGGGGCCTTGGTTTCTTCATGTACCAACCGGGGATGCCGGTTCTTAGGAAAAAAAATTCTTTTGAGGATTAAATAAAATAAATAGAAGGCCTAGCATACTGCTTGCCACACGGTAAGCACTTAATAAATATTAACTTCTTTCTCTCCAAAATGTTAGAAGACAGACCTTAGACATCATTGAAACCAATTTGTGAACGACCAAACCGAGGCCTGGAAATATTAAAATAGCGTGTCGAAGCAACATGTTCATGAATCCCTATGTCCTCCTCTTGGCTCAGGGCTCTTCCTTCTGTCCCACGGACGGCTGAGTCCCTCTAAGGACCTAGAGCGCTTTTCATCACTGCCACACTGTGACTAAAAATGGCTGCCTTTTGCCTTTTTTCTGGGGTAGAGTGCTCTATGTGACCCTGAAGAACATGGGGCTGTTCAGAAAAGAAAATGCTAGCAAAGCATGAAAACAAAACAAGACCAAAAAACCGCCACATGCAGGGGAGCCTGGGTGGCTCAGCTCGATAAGCGCCCAGCTTCGGCCCAGGTCACGATCTCACAGTTCGTGGGTTCGGGCCCGGCATCGGGCCCTGTGCAGACGGCTCAGAGCCTGGATCCTGCTTTGGATTCTGTGTCTGCCTCTCTCTCTGTCCCTCCCCTGCTCGCACTTTGTCTCTCTCTCTCAAAAATAAATAAACATTAAAAAAAATTTTTTTTTTAAAAACCAAAAAAAAAAAAAAAACCCACCACATGCAAATTCAATGCGAACTTCGTTGAATAAAGACATCCACTGAAATCACACTAGCAAGTCCTTGCTCCTCTATCAATTTCTCTTTCACTTAAAAAAAAAAAAAAAGAGTGATTTTCAAAGATCAGAGTTCACAATGACAATAAAGTGAAAAATAAAGTGTGCTCCTTCCTGCCTGCCTCCCCTCCCCCAGGGGTTCTACTGCAGACAATTTTTATGCCTGTCCAGCATTGTCTCCCTTCATCAATGATCAACAGCTCCAACTATGCAGGTCCTCTGATAGGGCATTTCAGTCTGTGGGATTCAGTTTCCCAGATAAGCTGGGACTCCGGAGGCTTGGAGTTCTGTGAGACACTGTGCTGGGGCCCCATCATCTGTTACTGAGCAACAAGTCGCCCCCAAACTTAGTGGTGCAAGAGAACAACACTTTATTATGCTCTCAGATTGTGTGGAGAAGGCACAGCAGGAATGACTTGTCTCCACTGTAAATGTTTGTGGCCTCGGCTGAAAGACTGCAAAGGCTGGGGGCGTCTTTGCTTACATGTCGGGTGCCTGGATGGGTTGGGCAAAGGATGGTCTTCGCTGGGACTGCCTCCCTCCAGGAGGGCCTCTGCGTGGCTCTCCAGCATCGTGGCCTCTGGGTAGTTAGGCTTCTAACATGGCTGCTTGGGCTCTGAGGACAAGTGTCCCAGCCACCCTGGTGGGGGCTGCAAGGCCTCTGGTGACATAGCCTCAGAGGTCACATGGTGTCACTTTCGCCATACTGTATCCAAAGTGGTCACGAGCCCACCCAGATTCAAGGAGGGGGCCCTACCTCTGAAGGGAGAAACGTCAAAGACTTGGCAGCCATGTTGTTAAACTGTCACATCCGGTGATCTTGCTTTCCGAATGCCGAGAGCCCAGCATCTGAAGGATTTTGGTGCTGCTTCTAGAAGAGAGAGGCAATCTAAGAGGTGAGACTTTGACATTTGCTGAATTTTCATTTGCCACACCTGAAATGTGGGACCACAGCGCCTGCTTTTTAGCTGGAGTGGGCCTGCCCCGGCAGGCAGTAAGGTCTTCAACTTCACCCAAGGGCCTGTGTGGGGATGAGCCAGACTGCATTTTTTTCCATCAGCCGCAGAGGAAAGGCCAGTGCAGGGAAATCTCCTGAGGAGCTGAGCAGAGGGAGTTGTGGCTCCACTTTGAGAGGTGGTTGGGCCGCACCCTCCAGCCTGCCCCCCCACCTGTGTACATACCCAGAAGGAACATCGTTTGTATTGAATCCAAAGAGGAGTCTTTGAAGGCCTCGGAGATCTTCAGAGCAAAGTGCTGGGTGAGGTCAGGGCATTCAGGAGGCCTGAATGGAGGGAGGGAGGCTGGGTGTGTGCCAGCCCGGGCTGCTTGAGGCCGAACGTAGCTCCAGTGATGTCCCACGCATGGCTAGGCAGCCGAGCAGTAGTGTGGCCTGAGGCAAGAAACGTGAAGCAATGTGCTACCCCCATTTGCTTGTGCTCCCGGCATGAAGGGAAAAGTTGAGAGTTCACGGCTTGCTCTGGGCTGGCACTTTGGATCACTAACCTATTTCATTTAACCCTCACAGTAATCTTATGACGCAGGCGTTATGGTTAAAAGACTGAGGCTCAGAGAAGCGAAATATCTTTTCTAAGGTCACACAGCAGATAAGAAGGGACACTGGGATCCTAAAAGGGCAGGTCCCATTGGCTTCTTCAAAATCAACATGGCCACAGGGCAAGGAGGCCATCCCCTTCTCTCCAGGCTTCACTCCATTCCACACTTTCTCCTTTGCACGAAACCACAAGATTTCTATCACCAGGCTTCTTGATGCTTGCAAAACCAAATCCCTTCACGACGAGGGCCAAGAGGGAGTTTTCTCCAAAACATAGTTGAAGAAATGCCTTGGAGCTGCGCTGTCCAATACAGGAGCCTCCAGCCACATATGACTGTTTATAAATGAAACTAAATGAAATTAATGAAATGAAAAACATTTAAAACACAGTTCTCCAGTCGTGCTAGCCACATTTGAAGGGCTCAATTTGAAAAGCCACATTTGAAAAGCTGCAGGTGGCTAATGGCTTCTGTATTAGAGGGCAAAGGTGTAGAATGTTTGCATCGCAGCGGACAGTGCTGCCTTAGAGACTAACTCGAGGAAGAGCCATATTTTTATAGCTTGTACTATTGCTAGTTTTATTAATACTTGCAGTGGTATTCATCGAGGTGTTTATTTTGTCCCAATCTCTCTCAAAGGTCAAATAATAGACCATAGCTTTGTAGTACTTCACCGCTTTCCAACTGCGTTCACATTCATAATGTTATTTAATGCAATAGCCTTGCAAAGCATGGCAGATAATGATGTTACAGGTAAAGCAACAAAGGTTCAGAAAGGTCAAGCAACTTGGCCAAGGTTCTGTAAACAGTAGATGGTAAAGCCAAAATTTCAACACAGGTTTTCTCATTGTATGCTTTCCAGAGGGAGGATTTGTGTATATGACGCCTGAAATTATCCTTAGGCAAAATTATTAAGTCAGAAGTAATTTACCCGTGTTCTTGTGGGGAGAATCGTGCTTGTCAGTTTTTCTTGTTTAGACCGTCAGGTTTTTCATTAGGTCTTGCCACTAACAAATACCTTTGTTTTCTTTCCAAACTTGTCGGCAACTTCTCTAATTATTTTACCGTGAGAGCACAGTTTACACTGGTGTATATTTGTTAATTGGAAAATTACCTTTTTAAATTAGTTTATAATGAGAATGGCTATGTCTACTGTCACTTGGCTATGTAGTAACTAGAAGAGAATCAATTTAAACAAAAGCAACTTTCCAGAACTAGATGCGATGGAAGATACATATAAATAGAAAGGTAACCGATGATACCTGGTCAAGCGTGAGGTATGTCAGATTAACCTATGAAAAGCAATTAATTTTTCACTCATTTTAGAATATAGTTTAAAATATGTCCCATCCACTGGAGATCATAGCAAAGGCAGATAAACACCAAACCTGTAATAAAATAACTAGCATAAAGTTCAGTTGTGGTAAGAGGTTTATGTAAACAAACAACAACAACAAAAAAACCAAAGGAGGTAGAGAACAATGGGTAGGTGGGGATACTGTTTCAGATAGGGTATAAGCCGTCCCGCCATGGCCAAGTCCAAGCTACCAGTATGACATCACTAAAATCACGGTTGGGAACTGATGCACACAGTAGGCTCTCATGAGCTGGTGAGGGCTGTCTGCAGCACACATTTCCTTTCTGCCTCTGCAAGGTGCCTGGGGAACTTTCCTTTAGGGGATCTCTGGAGTTCCTGGTCCCCTCATAGTTTCTGAGCGTAGGTAGAAACCACAAATGCTCTTTCTAGGCTATTCCCGGGAACAGTTTGTGCTTTGGGGCTATTTTGCTGGAGTTGAGGGCTTGTTTTTGGGTTTGATAATTCCACCACAAGCTATATCCGTTTATGGAAACACATGTGCTGGTTGCCATTGTAAATGGTCCCTGGGTCTGTGTTCCCGAAGGGAGGGCCCTGATTGTAAGCTTCAGCAGTATGATGAAAAAGAATTAGCTCAATGCAGTGGTAAGGGAGAAAACCTGGCTTATGGCGAAAGTTCTTGTGCTTGGTAAGGGCCGCTTGCAGAAATCATTTCCCTGAGAAAACTTAGTAGACAGCACACAGCTGTTGAAATTAGGTGAACATGATTTGAATCCTTCATTGACCTTGGCTAATCATTACCCTCTTGGAGCTCAGTGTTCATAGCTCCTGAGTAACATCGCGGTGAAGATACATTACTGCCTGATGTATACGGTGTGTGAGGATACATACATAGTGCCTAACGTGGTGTCTGCCACAGAATAGGTACTTGATTCTTATTTATTCATTTATTTATTTATAGACAGAGAGAGCAGGTGGGGGAGGGGCAAAGAGAGGGAGAGAGAGAATCCCCAGCGGGCTCTGCACTGACAGTGCTCAGGGCTCACAGACGCAGGGCTCAAACTCATGAACTGTGAGACTGTGACCTGAGCCAAAACCAAGAGTTGGACGCTTAACCAGCTGAGCCACCCAGGCACCCCTTAAATTTTTTTTAATGTTTACTTATTTTCGAGAGTGAGAGAGACAGAGACAGAGTGCGAGCAGGGGAAGGGCAGAGAGAGAGAGGGGGAGACACAGAATCCCAAGCAGGCTCCAGGCTCTGAGCTGTCGACACTGAGCCCGAAGTGGGGCTTGAACCCACGAACCGTCAGATCATGACCTGAGCTGAAGTTGGACGCTTAACTGACTGCGCCACCCCAGGTCCCTAATAGGTACTTAATTCTTGATCCCTCCTGTGTAAAGAGCATTGGCCGTGGGTGTAGGAGACAGCAGCCTGTAAGCTATCCTCATCGGGAGAACCTGGGAGGATCCAGACTGAAAAAGGTAGGTTGAGGAAGACCCACGTGACAGATGCTGGAAGGACAGAGGACGAGGTGGCCGGCCTAGTAGCTGAGAGACCGTAACAGTCCTGAAACCAGGGCCTTCATAGTCACACTGCCCCACCACAGCGGGTGGCTCTGGCTTCCTCCTCAATCGAATGGTGGTGGTGATAGAACTAGATTGTTGATTTCTGAGAAGTTGGGGGAAAGAAAAGTCCCTTTAAGTTGCTTTGTTTGCCAAGTGAAATATCAATTAAGAGCACTGCATATAGCGTGGGTAATTAGCTGCAGATTCGCTGGATGGAATTTCCTACGATCTTAGAGCCTGTAGAAGCTAATCATGGCCTACGCCCTCTCTTTGATATTCTGTGACTGAAGTTGCATTGATATAGGAGCCGCATGTTGGCTTAGAATGAAATATGACATTTCACAAGCCAAGCAAAACAGAAAGAGCAGATGAAGAACTCAAGACAGACAAAAAAGACAAAAAGGGGGAGCAGGAAAACATCCCTTGAAACATGAGCCAGGGAGCGTTAGGTCACAGAGGACAAAAGATCTGAGCTCTCAAGATCCCAAATGTTGCACTATGAGCCGCTTAGTAGCACAAGCAAGGAGGCTGTGGACGTGGCGAGGGACATCCATGAATAATGGAAGCCAGTGGCCTAGAAACAGAAAACACCTTCCCTTCCAACCCAGTCCTAGGTAACCTATTGTGTCTGGGACCAGGACAGGCTTGAAGCCGAGCGATCGGGACACATCTCATAGTGCACCCCTTGGGGAGTGCAGGCTGGATATTGAGCATGTGACGTCCCCACGGAGCTACAACATCGTCTGTACAGCCGGCACAGCCTGCTGCTCAGGGACCTTTGCTCCCTCATAGTAAAGGATAGAGGCATGAGGGTGGTGAGGGCATGCAGCAACCAAATGTGTGGAAAGATGTCTTCTTCTTCTTAACTCAGATAGACCGGTGAGTCCCGGAGCACCAGCTGCAGACAAATAATAAGGGGGAGTCAACGGGTTAAGGAGGAAGAGGGAAAGTCAGGCGGGGTGAGCTAGAAAATCCCCTGATTTGATGTGGGTGGCTGAGTGAAGAGCCACCTTCTCTGTCTGGGTCCTGGGTTCATAGCACCACTCTGCCCTGGCTAACCTTGCTAGCTAGGGTAAGCCCCTTCGCAGTCTTGAGGCTTTAGCTTCCATATTAATAAAATGGCGGTGGTGGTAGCCCCACGTGTTTTCCAAGTTCCTATCTGGTCCCCTAATTCTCTTATTTTATCAAGGTCAGTGCCAAGGCTGGCTTCTGAGCAGTCCGGGGGTGGGTTGTGTTCTAACGTGGATGGGATACCCTAGCATCACCACCTCCATATTCCGAAGTTGGCTCTTGTCTCATTAGGTCCGATGGAGACTGGCTCTAGTCTGGGTCAGTCAATATATGGCATTCACATTCCATCTGCCACATCATATGCTCGTGGCATAAATAACCCATGGTTTCCCACCGCATCTGGGTTAGATATCAGGATGCTTAACT
This sequence comes from Acinonyx jubatus, assembly GCF_027475565.1. NCBI lineage: Eukaryota > Metazoa > Chordata > Mammalia > Carnivora > Felidae > Acinonyx > Acinonyx jubatus. The sequence goes on along the minus strand of NC_069385.1, from coordinate 106,850,653 downwards.
GCCTTTCAGGTGACTTTGAGATGAACACCGTACCTGGATGTGGTGGCCATGCTCTTGTATTTGGCCTAGCAAAGAGGATTTGGGAAGGATTTAGCCTGGGAAGGACTCTTGATCTTCTGAGAGCATCTATGATGCCCAAGGACAGCTTTTCACACCTGCTAAAAGTATCCTTCTCCTTGGACACCTACCTGTTTCTCAACTGACTCCTTGCTCATGGGGCCAGTAAGTCCTGTTACAATGTTGCTTACCTTGCAACCCGGAAATAATAATATCTGCCTTGCCTTCATTTTAGGGTTCTAGAGAAGTGCTTAGAAAAATACCAGCTGTAATGAAACTGTAGGGTTATTAATAATGTTGCTATTACACAACTTGATTGATGAGATTTTTGATAAAGGCAAAGGCTCCCTGCCTTCTCCCCCTGCACCGTCCGTAAGACCTGTTCCCAAAAGTACATCTCAGTCCACACTCCAAAGACATTTCTTGGAACCACATCTTAGTGCCGTTCACCCAATAAAAAGCCCCTCTGGCTCCAAGTGGGCATGAAAGTTCATCACAACATTTGCCATCAATAAAAAACCAATTCTTTCCATATGAGAGGCATTACTGCTGTCGAATGGTTATTGAGTGATTATACCTGAATATTGGGAACACAGGAACAGGGAAATGTACAAAGGGAAACTTCACAGGGACGCCAAATTGTAAAGATGGAAATGCAAATATCAGAGGGAATGAGTTAAGAAGAGCAGAGTACCTTGAGCTGGGGGGAGAAGGAGTGTTGGGAGGTAGAGAGAAACAGCAGGTAGGAAGGAGACACTCCGTGCTGCCTGGTAGATGAGTCACGGATGAGGGTGACACATGGAGTCACCCTGACAGCCCATAGACCACGCTGCATCGTGGCCAGCCCATCAGCCCGGGAATTTGTCAGAAATTGTCTTCCGGAAAATAGAGTCACAACAGCCATTGCCTTTATCATTAGAGCTCCCTGGGCCACACAGGAGCGCTGGAGCTTGTTTGAGCCACAGCCACGCCTGAGGGGCAGGAAGCTGGGCCACAACATCAGAGCAGCCTTCTTTGTAGCCCCTCCAGAAGGTCAGCCTCTTTCAGAAGCCCAAGCCATGGCCTCCGAGCCTTCGTGGCCAGGATGTCCTGCCTGCTCCTTAATGCTGTCTCCCCCGGCTACCCTTCAGTTCCCCTCTAACCTTCCGGTTCTGCCACACACGCTCACATGCCACCACTCATTTCTGTGGCCCTCTCTGGCTGGCCAGAGGAATGTGGGTCAGTGTGGTGGTTGAATAATACAGCTCTGGAGAAGAGCTGGGGTTGAGCATGGCTCTATTCACTGCCTGGCGGGCCTGGGGCAAGTCACTTAGCTTTTCAGCCTCAGTTACCTGATCTTTTCACTGGGAATGATCCCTCCCTGGTGGTTGAGGGTGAGGAGCAGATAGAAGCAAACAGTGAATGTCGCATGTAAGGGGCTGTGCATACATGAGGTTGGGTGACCATACTCTTGGTCCCGATGAAATCAGTAACGGGGCCCTGTTTCATTGTCAAAAGGGTTGTGATTTGGGTGATAAATTCTATCACCCTGTGCCCTGTAACCATTGATAGATGGAAATACAGAGGGTCAAAATGAGACTGGGGACTGTCCCCAAAGACCCCCATGTCCTTAGAATGTTTGTCTGTTGCAGAGCAGAATTTCATGTCTGTGAGTCCTAATTCACTTGCAAAATAAAAATTCTTCAGTTAGTCCATTAAAAGAAATAACCGCCCTGTTTTAATTTCAGCAACGGCCTTGCAATGAAAAGACTACTAATTACTCCAATTAACCAGGCACATTAAGTGCACATGTTCAAACGGATATTAACATACCATCCATCTTGGTCCTGAGATGCTGAGATGCATAAACATTTAGTGGAAGAAATTGTGGCTGCAGAGAAAACACAAACAAAGCAGCCTGTTTGTTTGTGCGACTGTCTGCTGGTAGAGAAACAACCAAGAGACATGGAAAGACATGAGGGTGTCTCCCAGTTTATGTTTCCAATTATTGCCCAGAGGAGACGCGGAACAAAGGAACTCCTATTTATAGCCCAACTCTAAAATGGGGGGCTGGGTGGGGGCGAAGCTTAATCGTGAGAAAACGCAACCCACTATTGGCATTAATAAAAAAAAATAGCATTGTAGTTTATCCAGAGAACAAACAGTCGTCAGGGAAAATAAATAACTCCTTCCATGTCTTGACTCCATGTACAATGTCGTCTAAAACCATGTCACTTACCAGTGATGGGAGCCAGGGTGGGCGTAGGGTAAGGCCACTGGAGCAGACAGGCTTTGTGATGGAAGCTGGATCTGGCACCAGGATGTCCCTCTGTACCTGTAACCAGCAAAGCCAGTGAAGACCACATTTCTTTCAGCACCCCGCTAGCCCTTGGGGCGTATCTCAGGACTCAGAATTCAGGAAATGCTAGCAGAAAGCAGGCGATGAACCTCTAGAGCAATGTTAGCTATTCAGAAGGGATTTGGGTTAACGTACAAATGGCCTCAAGGTTCAGAATCCCATCTAAAATGTTGGTGAGGGTTGCCATAGCAACACCCTCCTGGACCAGCGCTGCTGCCCCAGCCCCGGGAGAGGGCACCTGCCTTATATTATTATGGTTAGTCCTATCTCCTTCCCTCTCTCCCTTCCTTCCCCTCCCTGTATCTTCTGTTTAAAAATTAATTTTTAAAAACAAGTATTAAGTTAGTGCACTGTGCCAAGTCATTTTCTGTATCATCATCTCATCCAGCCCCGCTAACAACTCTTTAGAAGCCTGTTGTGGCTATCGCCATTTTATACGTGAGGAAGCTAGAGCTCAGAGAGGTGAGGTAATGTGTTCAGGTCACACAGTTTGAGTTCTAGAAGGCCTGGGAAACGGACAGTTTGGAAACCATGTGGAGGCACCAAAATTGCTGAGAAAGGTGCCTCCTTTTCCAGGTACTTGATTCCTTGCCATCTGGGGCTTCAGATCTCATACCTAACCACTGGATAATGCGGCTCCAGGAACAAGCTAGTCTGGGGAACAGAGGCTACACCTGCCAGCCCCGTGCAAGGGCCCGTGGTGTGGTGGATATGCTGTCCTCTCCCTTCCAGCAATTTACTTGAAATTCTGCAGTCATTCCAGATCTTCCCCTGTTGTGGACTGGGATTAGGGAGGGTCCTGGGAGAACATGCACATGAAGGTTTTCGTTTATTTTTTGCGTTCTAAGCAGATTGGCTCGTGTTTTTGAGGCTCTGAAGCTCATCGTGGTGTTTCCTCTTTGGCTATGCCAAATCACTTCGAGGAAAGATACCAAGGAGGGATAGAACCCTCCTGAATATCCCGTGAGTCTTTTACTCTCCAAATCAGAGATTCTCTGAAGCTGGCTCAGGCTAGAAATGAATCCTCCTACAGGAACAGACTAGAACAGGCATCATCATCATCATTCATTAAGTAATTTTGGCCTCTTCCTTCATCTTTAAGTACTTGCTCAATTGCCCTTACTACCCTGGACCTGCAGGAACAAGAACAGTCAACAAATTCTGTCACTTCTTTCCTCGTAAGTTCGTCCTTTTCTTCCATCCTGCACTTGTTACACTGGCTCAGGCGATCATTTTAGTTGTTCAAACTTCTCTGATTATAGTTTTTGTCCCCTGATCCCTCAATTCACCTTGCAGTGTACTCTCCAAATAATATTCTATTCTCAAGTCCCTCCTGACTCAAAATTACACAGTACCCCATTGCCTATTTTTGAGGTTTTTAATCATAAAAATTACACTTACTGTCCGAAATTCAAACAATACAGGAGTATATAAAAGAAAATAACTTTCCGTCTATTTTTCTATTTATCTTCAAACCAGAGGATTGTTATTTATTCTGAGATTGCTCCTTCTTTAAAATTTTTATCAATATAGCCCATGCATAGGCTGAACAAAAATTCATTCAAATAGTAATAGGACTCTTAGATTGAAAAACAGCAGACTCCTGCCCCATGCTTCTCACTAGCACGGCCTGTTGAATCAAAGTAAAATGCTTTCACTAAACTTTCAGAGTTCTGTGGGACATGATGCTGTTGGGATAGCCTTCCAAACCTTGTTTCTCCTCCTCTTCAATTGGGACCAACTACTCCCTCCGGGTCAGGCCATACTTTGATAGTCTATCTTTTAACTGGAGAGGTTAGCCCATTTATATTATTTTTAATAACTGAATTATGTGGATTCATGTCTACTATCTTATTTTGTACTTTCTAGTAATATTTCTCCTGATTTTTCAGTTTTCTTTGCTTTTTTTCTCCTTTGCTTCCTTGTTTTGAACCGAGTGGTTCCATTTCCCCATCCCCAATTTCGGTATTTTCCCTGTAGTCCATTTCCTTTAGGAAGTCACCCTAGAAATTTTGATATGCCTATTTAACATAATAGAATTGAAAATTCATCAATATATTTGAGCTCTTTCTGAACAATAAGAAAGCAAAGAATCCTTGAATTCTGATTATCTTCAAATTTTATATGGGGTTATCCAGATTTTAATCGCCTCTTGAATTTTTAAAACCCAAAGACGCTTGATTTTTCAAATCTCTCTTGATTTTATTTTATACCATCAATGTCCACTTATATTTAACCTCATATTTACCTTAAATTAAATATATGTCACTAATCCTCTTACATTTCAGACCTACCTTCTGAAATCTTTTTATTTTTTTCCTTTTTAAAAATTCTTTATTGATTTATTCATTATTTTATTTATTCATTTATTCAGTGCAGAGCCCAATACAGGGCTCAATCCCATGACCCTGGGGTCATGACCTGAGCTGAAATCGAGAATTCAGCACTTGATGGACTGAGCCACGCAGGTGCCTCTCACTTTCTTTTTTCTAAAACGCATGTCCTTTAGAAGTCCCTACAATGCGAATGTTCTGGTGGTAAATTCTCTCAGTTTGTGATAGTTTGAAATTGCTACTTTGCCACCTCCCTCCCCCATTTTTGAAAGGTAGCTTTCCTTGTTTAGCATTCTAGGTTGTTAAATTGATACTAGTTGGTTGATATTAATGCATTTGATTTTCCTTGCTGTTCTTGAGAATTCATCTGCTTGTTCTCTCTGATTGCTTTTAAGCTCTTCTCTTTGTTTTTGTTGTTCCGCAGTTTTACTATGATATGTTTAGGAATGGCTTTCTTTTTACTCATTCTGCATGGATTTCTCTGGGCCTTCTTAATCCAGGCACTGGTATCTATGATTAATTCTGGAGAATTCTCAGCTATTATTCCTCTTAGCATTGCTTCTTCCCATTTTCTTTATTGTTTACTATAGAATATTCTCATCCTGTTTTTCAGTTTTCTTAAATATTTTCACATTTTCCATTGCTGTTTCCTTGTCTACTACAAGTGTGTGTAATCTCTGCAGTATTCCAGTTCATCTCTTTTCTCTTTCAGCTTCATCATTGAAATGCTAACTTCATTGATCGTAGTTTTCATTTCTAGAATTTCTATCTAGTCATTTTTCAAATCTGACCAGTTATGATAGTCTCTTTCTTTTCTTTGCTATACTTTCAACCTTTAATATTTTTGAACATATTAATTATTCTAATTTCGTATTCTATGTTTGATAAGTGCTAGTATCTGTGGTCTCTATAGATCTGATTCTAGAGTTTCTTGTTTCAGTTGACTCACTCAGGGTGGCTGACTTCCTTGTGTGCTTAATGATTAAAAAAAAAACAAAAAGAATTGATTTTCCTTGTAACTTAATGTGTAGGAATTCATTGAGGCCCCATTTGAACGTACCTTCCTCCAGACAAGATTGTCGGAATTTGCTTCTGCCAGGTGCCTGATGATTTTACCACAATAGAACCAATTTAAACCAAATTTTCGGAGTTTTCTTTCAGCTATAATGGTTGTGTATATTCAGGCTCCAAACCCGTGAAGGTCCAGATCTGAAATTAGAAATAGGAAACATTTTTTTTCTTTTGCTTTTGCTGCGTCACTCCAAGCTAAGGCCAAGCCGGGCGTGTATCTTTGCCTTCTTGTTCGGTAGCATAGGTGATTTTAGTTCACTCACTGACAGTGTGGACCTTCATTATTCTTGGCTTTATCACGGGCCCCTGCTTAGACCTTTTACTCATCTTGGTCTTCAGGTCTTGTCGCTCGTGTGTGGGAAATGCTGATTTAAGCCCTTAATGACTCTTGAATTTGGGCTTTCCAGTCATTTCTGGGGCCCGAGAAATTACTTAACTTTGTAGCCAAGTCTGTTATACGTTAGAAAAGTGTTCTTATATTTTACCTAATGCACTTAAGAATTCTCTGAAAATCTAGGCGGCCCTATTGTCAGAAAGAAAAGGCTCTGAGCTTTAGTTTGCTTCATCAGTGAAGTAGTAATACATCCATCATTAAGATTTTTGTGAGGATTAAATAAGATACTGAATAGACTTCTGTGTAGAAGCTTAATAAATGATAGTCATTACTGTTACTGCTACTCTTCTGTTGCCATTAGGAGTACAAAATTACTACTAAAAACACGAATGGGCCTGTTATTCCGTGGAGAATCAACAAATTAGATGGTTAAAAGAAACATAGTTGGTTTTAAAAACAGTTAAAAATTTAGCTTTCTAAACACATTTTTCATATATATTATGTGTGAGGGCTTTTTTTTTTTTTTTTTAAACACTTCCCTGCAGTAGCTAATAACTGATCTCCCTGTAGGACTTGAGCCCTGTCCCCTGAGCTGTACCTTTGATAGGGGTATGTGTGTGGGCCAGAGAGTAGGCTCCAGTCAATCACCAGTGTCAGAATCCACAGTGGAAACGCTTCCGTTCTGTGCAGCATGGGTGGGCAAGCTGAAAGAACACCATTTATTGGAAGAAAGGTGCTACACATATACAACGAGGTGTTATATTTATTATTATTTCTATTTTAAATTATCCATTGAAGAAAGAAGACATGGCAAGAATTTTTAATGAGACCCAAGGTCAAATTGGGGTCAGAAGCCCAAAGGGAAACACGGTAGTGCTCTGACTGGGATGCATGTGACCTTGGGCAGGTCAAGTCACTTCTCAGCCTCACTCCCCTTGCGTGCGAAGCAGAATGGTGGGGCTGTGTGGTTTTAGGGAGCTTCTCCGTCTAAAACTCGAGGATTCTCATCGCTTCCCAGCCCATATCCCCTGGGCTTCTTCGCTAATTCACCAACTTCTTGGACCCGCTACCACAGCTGTGCTAACGAATACTGTTTATCCGACAACGTGTGCCTGGAGTCCCCCTTTCTCTGATGTAAGAGACAGACATCAGAGCCACAGTAGAAACAGAATCCTTCATGTGGCTTTGGCCTCTCCCACTTCAGGAGATGCTCATCTGTTTCGGATGTGTGGTTGGAACATGAGGAGCTGCAGCAAGGTGCCACGATTGCCATTGAAGGAAGGAAGTAGTTGCAACGGATACCCTGTGAGTGAGGTTAGCCCGGTACAAAAGTAGGCCACACCTAGAGACAGTTTGTAGAAGACTCAACAAAACAGCTTGATCTCAGCCGGGGGACTCGGTCTTCTCCCTGAGCCTAGACGTCACTCCAGGGAACGAAAGACAGTCATGGCACAGGACCTGTTCGAAGGAGGGCGGCTGATACACGGTGGTCTCTTCAGGGTCTGAAAAATGGGTGGCTGGAACGGGTGTGGCTGGCACACCCTGGGAAAGGGCAGTGGCGCTGGGGGGAGGCGGCACTAGGCTCAGAACTTGGCTCTACCGCATTTCGGCTTCCGGAGCCTCGTCTCTGACTGGAGGCCGGAAGCCGTGGCACCGGGGCCGCCCTGTCATCCTTTCCCCGACGTCAATCATCGGAATGCCGCCTCAACATGCTTGCTGTATTCACCTGCTACCTGTCCTGTCGTCTCCTCATAGTCGCACTGAAGTCGGTTTTCTGTTTTCCTGAAATGTTTGTTTTAAAAGGGAGCTTTCTGTTACTATCAGACATGGAAAGCCAGGATCACGCGTCACAGTTACAAGTTGATCACCCATGCGCACGCCACAATGAAAACAACGTTAAGTCCTCACTAGCTACCACTGCCTGTGGAACTCTCTGGGCCTGAGGTTTGCTCTGTTTTTGCTAAAGTCAGACGAGCCATTAGATTTGCTGGGACACCCTACTGAGACTTGGTGGGGGGGATGAAGAAGACCCCGGGGCTGACAGAGAATAAATCACTTGCTCTAAGCACACAGCCAGTCAGGGGGAGAGACACAATGGGAACCAAAGTGATTTGTGTCCAAAACTGGAGTCTGTCCCCACAGGGCTATTGCTTCCCTTCCATGGTGAGTCAGTGTTATTTAATGCTGTGACTTCGCGATGTCCAAGAGCATGTTAGGCGCTGCCTAAAACATTTCCTGCATCGTGACTTACAAGCATCTTATACACGAGGGGACATTGCCCAGCATGAAAGCAAGGAGCGTTGTGCCTGACATCTAGAAAGTGCTCAGGGAGGCTTGGTCCCTCGCTCCCCATTTTGTCCTGTCCATGGGACAGGCGATCCTAAGCCCTGTTCTAGAATTCAAAGGTACTTGAAGAGAAATGTCCGCCTCAAGGTGTCGCAGCTTGAAGACACTTGCCATTATTCTCTGATGATTCGACAGCTTCCAGGCAGCCTTCCAATGGCAACTTGCTTTCTACAGTGGACTTTCTACCTGAGGAGAAAAGGAACCAGTCAACTGAGAGCAGTGTTCTAGTTAGGTTCACCCGTGTACCTCAGTGACCGGTCCATATCCCCTGAATGAGTGAGTACATGTCTGGTGGTTACACTTCGGATGCTAATACTATCAATAATAAGATGGCTGTGTGAGGGAGCTCTTATGCTCTGCCTGACGTGTAGTAAATGTTTCTCCTGTATTATTTTATTTCCTCAATAGCCCTATGAAGTACACACTATTGTCCTATTTTACAGATGAGGAAGTTGAAGCTTGGAGAGTCAAGTCATTGTTTGACTCCAAAGCCTGTGGAGGCTTCCAATTCGAGCTGAGATCCGAGCGGCTCTGAGTTCTGGTGAATTTGGTGGATGATGGTCAGGCCTTTGAGCACCAGCTCCGACTGCCGACAACTCTAGTGTACGAAGCTCTCAGTATGGTGTGGTGGCCACAGGCTCTGACCTTGGTCTCAGACAGTCCTGAGTCCAAATTGTCTCCTGCCAACTACTGGCCAGGTGATTTGAGGCAAGCCACCTAGTTTCCCTGGGCCCAGTTCCGTCATCTATGAAGGGAACACCGCAGAAGGTAGCACTTAGCACAATGCTCTCGGCACACGTTAGCATTCAGGAAAAGGTATTTATTATTACAGAGAGGAAGCAAAGAGGGCCTGGACTGGGGAAAAGAGGTCATTTTAAGAGGAAACCAGAGATGGAAGCAGAGTTATTTCTGTTTCTTTTCTATTCTCTCTCTCTTTTTTTTAGCATTTATTTATTTTTAAGAGACTGAGAGAGACAGAGCACGAGCAGAGAAAGGGCAGAGAGAGAGGGAGACACGGAATCCAAATCAGACTCCAGGCTCTGAGCCGTCAGCACAGAGCCGGACGCGGGGCCCGAACCCACGAACCGTGAGATCATGACCTGGGCCGAAGTCGGGCGCTTAACCGACTGAGCCACCCAGGCGCCCCAAGTTATTTCTGTTCCTTTGCGACTTAGATAAAAAGTGCCAGATGAGGCTTTGGGGTGCTGATTTCCTCTTTTCTTAGAAACACCCCCAGTGAGCAAACTGTCCCGCCCGAGTGCCCCCAGAATGAGGCTTCAGCACCTCCAGGTAGTTGTTGGATTCACATCCTCCTGAGCCACGGGGCCCGCCCTGCTGCCCGGTCCCAAAACAGCCTGCTGAGGCTGTGGCACTTTAGGAAATGAATTCCCTCACACGGCAGCCAGAGCTGGTAGAATACCCAAGAAGCCTGGGCTGGGCAGCAGCGATGATGAGGAGCGTGGCCCACACTGCAGGGAGGAAGGGGAGCTAAGGCCTGGACTGAGCCGGGGCTCGTCCTCCAGCGGGGGCTCTGGCGGGCTCCAGCCTTCTCCTTCCCGGGCGTTCAAGGATCCCCTCCATCATGGCCTATGAGTTTTGAACTTGAGGAAGACCCTGTCAATAAAATATGGCCTCTCTTCCTCATCCGTCCTCCCCACACCACTCCCCCTTCCTTCCAATCACTGCATCAACCCTCACTTGCCTGTTTACTTGGTTTTGTGGTTTGGGCTTAGATGTGGTTAGAGAGGGGTGGGACAGAGGACAAGCTCTCCACCCCACTGCCTCACCTCTCCCTCATACACGGAGGTGCCCTACTTGGTCTCAGAGACCCGACATGATAGTCTTGGCATAGCAGATGGGGAAGTTCTGATTCGGTTTCCCTGGGGTGGGGCCTAGATATTGGCATTTGTTGAAAGCTCCCAGGTGATTGTGATTGAGAGATACTGGTCTAGTTATGGAAAGAACCGGATGAAAACTGTACTTAAGAAGGCTACCTGCGGGGGGAAGAGCTGGGCCCGGCCATTGTGAGAGGTAGCGTTGCTTACTCCTGCGTAAACATTAGCTAAGGATGATTTGATTATCTACAGTCTTTTGGCAAACCTCTCAGAAGCTCGTTGCCACCATTTCATGGATGTGGACAAAGGGTACCTATTGTCTAGCGTGCTTTACTCCCACCAAAAATGGCCTGCTCAGCAAACCTCTCGGAGAACTAGGGGGTTATGACACCAATGGCATGACCGGCTGACTGACTGACTGACTGATTGATTGATTTTTAAAATTTATTTATTTTGAGAGACAGAGACACAGCTCAAGAAGGAGAAGGGCAGAGGGAGAAGGAGAGAGAGAATCCCAAGCGGGCTCCGTACTATCAGTGCAGAGCCCGACGCTCACGCACCTCAAGATCATGACCTGATCGACGAGATCTCACGACGAGATCGAGAGTCAGATGCTTAACTGACCGAGCCACCCAGGCGCCCCCACCAAGGACATGATTTAGCTCAGGTGGTGGCAGTGAAAGTGGGACCAGCCAAGACCCGAACCCTCTGGTGCTCGGGTCATTCTAGATCCCTCCAGATGCCGTTGGTCCAGTGGGTGTGCCCTCAAATAATGAATTCCCCCCGATACGATCTGCGGGATACTGGAGGCCATGTTCCGCCTGCCAAGATAACCTGGAGGGCACCAATGCCACTTACAGAGCAAGAGGAGACTGCCAGCGTGGCTTCTCACCAACAGGTTTACAGTGAAAATCACAGGCTTAGAACCTCAGTGAGATTCTGCAGAGGATTTTTAAGGAAAGAAAGGGTTCCTGGGCAGACCTGCTTTTGTGGTGAGGTTGGGTAGTGAGTATAGGGTCAGGAAATGCCAGGTGCACCAGGAGCAGGCCTACAGAGGTCTCGGTTATGAAAACACGTGAAACACACTGATCAGCGATACAGATAAGAGGTGACTCCCCACCCCTGCCCTCCCTGCCCCACCCCAGGCTTTTACACCTCAGCTGCAGACCTGAACTCCAGAGTTGGTGGCACAGCGGTCTGCACGAGGCCCCTCGACTGTTTCACTTACTTTTCCCCTTCCCCAACAAGGTTGCCACAGTCAAGATGCATGGTCCACCAGCAACAACCAACTAGAAGAGGTGATAGAGGATGAGCCCTTCTTCACACCAGCAGCTAAACCCACAGCACATCTGGGAATTAACCTAACAGAAGATTGCCCAAAACCTTTTGGGGAAATTTTAATAACTCTTGGGAAGAATGCACAAGAGTGCCAGGGTGGCCCAGTTGGTTAAACGTCCAACCCTTGATTTCAGTTTGGGTCATAAGCTTCCGGTTTGTGAGATAGAGCCCCGCATCGGTGCGGAGCCTGCTTGGGATTCTCTCTCTCCCTCTCTCTCTGCCCCTCCTCAGCTAGCACCCTCTCTCAGAAATAGAAACATTTAAAAAAGAATGCACAAATTAAGGAATGGTATTAGGACAGAATATCTTTAACATAAACTAAAACACACACACTCCATTTTTTTTAAGGTAATCTGGAACCATAACAACCCCCAGTTTTTTAAAAAAATTTCTTTAATGTTTATTTATATTTGAGAGCGAGAGACAGAGTACAAGTGGTGGAGGGGCAGGGAGAGAGGAAGACAGAAGCCGCAGCAGGCTCCAGGCTCCAAGCTGTCAGCACAGAGCCCAATGCGGGGCTCGAACTCATGAGCCATGAGATCATGACCTGAGCTGAAGTGGAACTCATGAGCCATGAGATCATGACCTGGGCTGAAGTCAGGCGCTTAACTGACTGAGCCACCCAGGTGCCCACACACTCCATTTTTGAAAACGTGCAGACATACTCAAGGTCTTATAGTAAATAAGTGGGTGCCCATAGGCAGAGGGAATGAGACCGGGAATTACAGACACAGACACCTGTGCAGACACACTTAAACACATTTCTCAGCAAATAATAGTTACTATCTTGAATACTCAACCAAAATAGGCAAAATGTGCAGATTGTCACCATCTTTATGCATGTCCTTTTTTTTTTTTTTTGTTAAACTATCAATTTTAGACTTCCTTGAGGCAAGGATTATTTCTTGTATATTCTTTACATCCTCCATGGTGCTTAACTCAGTGCGTTTCGTGTAAAAGCCACTGAATCCGTATTTTTGTGAAATTTCCATTAAAAATAACATTTATCCATTGCAGAACATTTAGAACATGCACGTTATAGAGGACATTTAGAAAAATCTGTATTTTAAGAATTTATCTGTTAACACAGGTAACCAAAAGTGTAGCGAATGCATCCGTAATTCTACTACTTATGGATAACCAATATGAACATTGTGGGTCTCTTATTTCAGTTTTCACTTGGAGTATTTTTTAATGATTGCCTGATGGCTTTTTAGTGTTTACATTTCATAGTTTTGCTAGTTTGTTGCATAGTTTGCTAGTTGGCTAGTTTGAATGAGAAAACATTTAGGAGTGCATTCAGTACACAAAATACTGGCTATGCAAGGGGAAGGGCAGGGTGTACAAGGCAGGAACAATCAGTCTTTCGGATGAGCTGAAGGAAGACGAGGGGCTGGCCAGGCTCAGTGTGGGTGTGGGTGTGCGGTTGATGGGGCAAATAGTGCAGCGATCAGCAAACCTTTTTTTAAAGGACCATATGGTAAATATTTGTGGGTCGCACGATCCCTGGTCACAACTACTCACTGGCCCCATTAGGCCTTGCGAGCAGCCATAGACAACCTGTGCGCAAATGAACATGGCTGCGTCCCAATAAAACTTTATTTATGGGCATTGAGATCTGAGTTTCATGTAACTTTCTCAGTTTTCGGAGAGAAAAGAGAAAGCTCAGCAAATCCAAAGAAACGACAGAAGTTTTTTATGGATCACTGAGTGGCTTCAGCCACTGACAGCTGGGCTCCATGTGCCACGGGAGGGTGTGCAGGAGTGGAGTGAGATCAGCTGGAAAGAGCTTTAGAAGGGGACCCGTTCAAGGATTGCACGGAGACGCGAGCCGGTGCTCAAGACTGCTTTAGGCCAGAAAGTCTGCGTTCAGGCTATTCTGCTCTCTCTCAAGAAGAAAAGGCAACACCCAGGGAGAGAGTGCCCCACCTGGGGAACACCCAAGATTTTAATGCAACTTGCCGACCCCGGGGTTGGATGGGAGAGGTGTCCATAAATCACTCCACAGGCACGACAGCTAGTCTGTGGGATCCTTGCAAGGTCAGCCCCGGGTATGTCTTCCCCACTCTTCTTATTATGACACACCTCGGCACACGCCTGTCACTTTCCACATCTTGGGCCCTCGGCTACTGTGTTCCCATCAGTCCCAGCCACCAAACCCCCCAACTTTCCCCATAAAGCCAGATCACTCTGTCTGCACGGCCTTGTTCCTTTCTTGATCAGTCTCATCCTGGTTTAAATGCTACTCTGAAACCCTCAGTTCTGCTCTGTCCTTAGTATTTCTCCCCTGCCTTCCCACCCTCTTCGCTCCCCCAGGCTGAGTATACGCAAACGGCCTGTGCTAGGCAGAGGAAAGATTATGTTTATTCTCATTTCGTTACACTTCACTGAAGTTAAATGCGTACCTCAATGAAACATGACACATCCCCAGATCTAAGCAGATTGTTTTTCGACACCGAGTGCCTGACCTCAGCCTGATTCCTTGCACCTTTTTCCAGATTTCCTGGACGTGGTGTTTGGGTGCGATACCTGCGTACTTTAACTTCATCGCTCTCCCAACTGCAAGAAGGCTTTCAGCATTTGGAGTCTGGGATTTGATTGCTCAACCAGGGGAGACATTAAGAAGTGATCCCACAGGCAAGATTTGCACCTTGCAAACTTGCTTCGAATTTTGAGCAGGGGGCGGTGTGTGTGTGTGTGGGGGGGGGGGTTGAATGGACTTGCCTCATAGTCCTGGTTTGCAGGCCTAAATGATGAAGCAATTAATACACAGCACATAAAACTGTCCAGTCTGTTTGTTCTTGCTGTCATATCGTCAGTAATGATGGCAGGAACTGACTAATGAACCGGCCCAAGCATCTGTGTACATAGAAAAAGAGAGAGGAAGCAAGGGGGCACACATAACAAATAGCACTCCCATTTCTCTAAGAGAGCGACTCTTCATTTCCTAATGCTTTTTCTTGTGACTCGTTCAGGTCTTTCGGGGGGGGGAAAAAAACCTTTATGAAATATAAGCTCCGTTTCTCATTTCATTGAAAAACCTTTAAGAAAAGCCATTTTTCATACTTAAGACTTTCCCAAATCTCTCCTAACCAGTTACCCTCTGTATTGTATCTTTCGTAGCTGGCAGTCATCCAGCGACAATCCTTAAAAATCCCTTTACAGTTTTAAAGGAAAATACAAGCTCTCATTTACCACTGGATCGAGTCAGAAAATAAAAGCTTAATGCCTTGACAGGCCTGGATATTTTTTTGAGGCCTAAGTCTGATTTATGGCAGTAGCCAGTAAACCAGGCTGGTGAAATATTTGCTGCTGCTCCCAGGGATATGGAAAAATGAAGTGTGAAGTTCTGGGGAGAGCAGGCCACAGCCTTCCAGTCACTAAACACTCCCACCAAGTTGGCAGGGGAACAGAGCCCCGGGCTGCAAGATGGACCTCAAAGGAATAGGGGAGGAGAGAGGGGACTGCGCACCGTGTCAAAATACTGCCAAGGCTTAACGCTCGCCATACATTTTGTGACATGGGGTGGGATGTTTATGAGGGGGGTTTAGGGAGGAAAGAGAAGAGAAACATTTTCTTCCTTCTCTCTTTGTTTTATTTTCTTTATAGCTTCCCTGTAGGGGTTTCGCTCCAAGCAGAAGAAATTAAGAACAACAACAGGAGTGTAGGAAGTTGCTTAAGCCCCCACCATAAAAGCGTTCAGGTCGAAAAATATGATCTGGTTAGAGAGAAAGCACCGAGTTGCCCTGGGTCTGAGGCTTCAAGGCAGGAAGACAGACCCACCTCCCCACGCAAGGTCCCCCCGATCTCAGAGCATGGGAGCCAGGATTTTCATTCCCATGAAGAGGGAATTTCCTAGAGGTAAAAAGTCAGGTGGGTTTTTTTTCCCCCCCAGAATTTTCTCGAAGTGAGTCATCCCAAACGCACATGCCAGGTGAAACACTTGGTGGTTTGTTTTTTCTTCTTTTTTTTCCTTTCCTTTATTTAAAAATAAAAATAAATTAACATCCACCGCTTAGATTGGGTTTTCATTTCAAGTTGCTGAAGTAGAGCGTTGGATACCCAGGGTTGTCTCAAAGGGCTTCATCTGTACTTGGTATTATTTACAGGGGAGATGGATGGAGCCCCTGGGGATGTGGGGGGGGGATGGATTTTCATTGTATTCTGACGTGAAAAAGCCCTCTTCTAGGTGATATTTTTGGTAGACGAAGGCAAGGAAGGGCAAAAATGGAAAACATGCAACTCATTTTCTCCCCACACAAACTTATCTTTGGAAAATCATTGTCAAAATCTGATTCATTGGAGGGCTAAAACGTACCTCTCTATTATTTTTAAATTTTAATAACGGCCTGTCTATGTGCCAGATGCAGATTTATGTTACAGCGAAGGCTTTGGGTCAGTTAAAGCAGGCTCAGTAATTACAGAAATGTTTATAATCAGGCGTAGTCATCCCCATGCCTCTCTAAATCAGTAATGAACACACCTCCTCTCCCTCAGACAGACTCTCCCAGGCTCACTTTAACACCCCCACAAAAACGGCCTCCCTCATTTACTCCCTTATCATAAGGTTAAACTTTGAGATAATTCGACTCAATAAACATTTATTGATGCCTACCATGTATAAGGTCGTGTTGGGCAATCCAGGGGGCCTGGGAGCTTGGGTGGAATACAAAAACAAGATCCTGGTCCTAGACTTCAAGACATTCGCCGTTGACAGAGGGAGAAACTAGTCTTTGATCCATTTGCGTTTTGGTAAAACTTAATCCTTAGAAAAAGCGATTAAAGTTGCTTTATTTTTTCCACACTGGCAGGAGAACATGGAGGCCTACAGAAACTAAGTGACCTGCCCAGTGCCACCAACAGTAATTGCAAACATGGTTGAGCTCCTGTCTAGGCTAGGCGCTTGGCTACGCACTCCCTGTGCTCATCTCCTTGAATCCTCGACACCCACCACGAGGCTCCTCCTTCTACAGATGAGGAAGAGGGCGGTTAAGGACCCTAGCCAGGAGCACATGGCAAGGAAGTGTGGGGCCGACATTCACAGGCCCCTGTAGTCCCTCCAACAGAGCTCAGACTGGAACTTCCGTCTCCTGCCTCCTGGTCCACATTTCCCCACTTGTGTCTCATCCCCCACACCTGTGAGGTTGAGGTGGAATTTTTTTTTTTTTAACGTGTATTTATTTTTGAGACACAGAGAGAGAGACAGAGCATGAACAGGGGAGGGGCAGAGAGAGGGGGTAGACACGGAATCGGAAGCAGGCTCAAGGCTCTGAGCCATCAGCCCAGAGCCCGACGCGGGGCTCGAACTCACAGACCGTGAGATCGTGACCTGAGCCGAAGTCGGATGCTTAACCGACTGAGCCACCCAGGTGCCCCAGCTGAGGTGGAATTTTAAGAGAAAAGCAACAACAACAACAACAACAACAACAGCAACAAAAACAGAATTTCACCTTTTGGTTTATTTTGAATGGGATTGGGGTGAAGAAACTAAGGAGTGCTTTGCAAACTGCTTTTGTTGAGTTGGAAACACCTAGGTTTCACCCTTAAGGAGGTCTGTAAATAGTTGATGACAATTTGAACATGGTCATTTTTTTTAAGCCGTACTTCTTGAACAGGACTCTGTTTCGGGAAACTGAGAAATCCAGGGCATGTACAGAGGGACCGGACCTCCAGGGTGGCCGCCCTGGTTTTTGGTAAGCGACACGCTGAAAGAGATTATGGAACGCTGAATTTCCTCAACGGCGACTACCACACACACACAGGCTAACGCACACACCCACAGTTCAGATATTTTGGCAAATGTCCTGGCTTCCCTCCACCACTAAAACGAAAGTGAAGGTGAAATCATTTGGGGGCCGCTGGAGTAGAGTTCTCACCCTTGATAGCCGGCCATAGATTTAAATGTCTCGCAGGAGGCCCAATTAAACATTAGTGAGATCCCAATTCACCGAAGGATCATGTTTTCTGGCCATTTTCATCACTCACACTTCCCAGCAAGTTAACAATGAGTTTCGAATATGACTTCTTCCCTCAGGCACCACCCCCACCCCATTTTATTGTATTTTATTTGGGATCTGGAATCTCATTGGCTCAAGGGTCTGGAAATGAGGGTAGGCAGATTTTTCTGACCAAAGTACTGGTTGCTCTCTACATACACCCTCGTTTTGTTATGATACAGAGCTATCTCAGTTGTGGGCTGGTAGGGGTCCCCATATTCCATTGACAATGATTATTCAAGATGATCCCTGGGACACAAGGTTGAGGGCACCTTGTGCCTCACACAAAGATGTGTGTTGAACAACTGAATGAATGAGTGAAGCGGGGCCACCTCTTGCTTGTGATGGCTAGACTAATGGGGCAAATGGTGGCCGAGCAGGTCCTTCTTGCTGCTTGCCCCGGTATGATCCCCATCTTGTGTGCTTGGTCAAGAACAGCCATCTCTACACTGTGGTTTGCATCCTTCTGGTACCTGAAGGTTTTTGAGGGGTTATGCAGATGCATGTGGTTTTAACGGCATTGATTTTCAGATCCTTGACTTCCACCGACTCTTTTCTAGAGCTCCCCAATCTGAGAACACACCTCTGGTTATCCTTTTCTATCATCCCTTTACAACTGCCCCTCTCACACTTTTAAAATAAGACATCCTCTCACCCACCCCAGTCTCACTGTAAAACATCACCCCAGGGTCTGCATCTCCTCTGGTCTCTAAATAATGGCATACTTTGAGAAGGCATTTTGCCCAAGGAAGAGTCCCAGGAGAACAGAGGAAAGAGAGTTTTGGGGGAGAAATGCTGAGAGGGGACAGAGCTCTATTTCATCCTATGACAAACTCACAGCAAGTGTCAGAGCACTTAGGTATGTATCTGCCATAATCATCTATCTACCCACTCATCCATCCATCTATCAGAATGACAATTCAGAAATGAATCAGTCGCCAAGGGGACACATATTAACACACTTACGTGAACTGAAAAATGAAGTATGAATTTCTCTGTGAGAAAGTGAGTCTGATTTGGCTGATTAGACCGGCAATGAGAACTGCTTTGTCATTTAGGTCTCAAGGCAGACGTTTCCCATCAAGGGCATTGTCTCAATCTGTTGCAACAAGGATTTTGCACGATTACAGTACACACAACCTTTATAACATGCAATGATGACATTTAGATGTCATCTTAAAATGTGGTTTAAAACATTCCTTTGGTGGGATTACACACACACACACACACACACACACACACACACGTCACTTGAGGACCCCTTGTTTAGAGCAAGTTTGGAGACATAGATGAGGGGGAAACTCGTTAACAGACAGCAAGGGGCCTGGGGTTAGAAAAATGCTCTCAAAATTGCAGAAATCTAAAAAGAGGAAGAGAAGGTGATAAGAATTAGGAGACCACGGAGGAGAAGCTAGAGCTGTGTGTGCTTGGGGATGAACGTGTCTGATGTTTGTGAGATCTTGGCGAGCTGTCTGTTATTTCCAGGAAGAGAAATGCCCATACTGTTCAGATTTATTTGTTTTATCCGTCAGAACACTCTGGAATTTCTCTTCCTTCACACCAAATTTTACTTTCAGAGAATCAGGCGATCAGAACATAGATACACAAATTGCCAGCTTGCTACTTTTTGGTTTGGCTAGTTATAGTGAGCGAGTGAGAGTATTTCTAAGTCCTACTAGAAAGTCATACACAGACCACGACGGTATATGATACGTAACGAAGCAGGTGATTCTGAAGCAGTTGGGGCAATGGAGTGGTGGATACCAGTAGGCCAAATTCTCCAGAAAAGTATTTATGCTGAGGTTCTAAAAAGAAAACACCTCATAAAACAGACACACTTTTAAGAAGCCATGAGAAGCAGTCAGCACGCTGCAGAAGATGTGCAAATTTAGTGCTGACATTACACCAGAGACTGCTGTGTTTAGCTGCCTACTTCACTGCTATCGGGCCTCTGCTACACCCCCATTAATCTGTCAGTCGAACGAGCTCTAATCATGCATCTCGTAACCTGGTGCACTGTAGCACCCTGCGTTCAAGTGGGAGTAGATCTTCAAGATTTACTGCACATATGCCCGTGGTCTCAGTGGGTCTCTAAGCTGGGCGGGGAGTGCAGGGGGGATCCGCTTCCTCCCAGTTACTGAGAACACCATTAGAGGTCAAGAGAAGCACATGTGCACGGCAGAAGCAGCTGAAGATTCAGCTAGGGATTCAGCGCCCTCTTAAC
The DNA here is from genome assembly GCF_027475565.1 of Acinonyx jubatus. Lineage (NCBI taxonomy): Eukaryota > Metazoa > Chordata > Mammalia > Carnivora > Felidae > Acinonyx > Acinonyx jubatus. Next base: position 106,830,781 of record NC_069385.1, on the reverse strand, counting down.
AGCCTGACAAAATGCAAAATGCCTTTCAGTATGGTGCTTTAATGTACATGGGCAACGTGTAGTCCAGAATATATAGCGTATATAATCATTTGTTGGAGGGGGTGTTAGCGGCTTCACCCCTCCCGCTGCCAGTCTGGCTGCCTCAAATGTTCTGCTTCCTTCTGTGGCTGGCCCATTTTCTGGGTGGATATGGCAGTGAGGAGGAGAAAGGGAAGGGTTTTTGCCTTTTATTGCCTTTTATTATGGATCTGTATATATATATGATATATATATATGATATATATGACATCTATATGATATATATATGACATATATATGATATATATATGACATATATATATGACATATATATATATGATGTATATATACAGGATTTTGATGAGGATTTAGGGAGATTATATATCTCATCAAAATCCTGTGAGGTACACACTATAAACCCTATTTTAGAGGTGAACAATCACCGGGAGGTTCAGACTGTGTGTGTGTGTGTGTGTGTGTGTGTGTGTTAGGGGACGCGTGTAGTCCCGCAGCCCTGACTTCGGGAAAGCTGAACATCTTTGATTTCTTTTTCCACCAGTTTGCTTTCTCTTGAGCCTAAAACAGGGCTTTGTGGATGTCTGACTGGTGTTCCAATCTGCGCTGCTGGCTTCCCCTCCTTCCTCTCCGTCTATCAGAAGGTTTGGCGGGGAGATAAGTCAGATGATGCCCATAAAAGACTTTCTTCCTCTTGGAGGAAAGGTGTCCACACACAGACACCATGTCCTATCCAAGTTCCACGTGTCTGGGTGGCCCCATCCATCCCCAGGGAGGCTGAGATGGACCCAGATGGGGAGGAAACGTGCCCTGTTGCTGCTGTGTGCACTCCTGAGGTGGACAGTTGTGTTGGGCTCGACTTAGCACTGCCACAGCACCCAAAATATCTTTGTAGGGAACAAAAAAACATTCTTTGTTTCACAAACACTTTAGCTGACTTTTTTTTTTTCATGTCACTTATTCCTAACTTACCCTAACAGTCATAGCAGGGATTTCAGATATTGTGAGTTTGACTTTCAAAAAAAGACCACGGCGCAGGCTTATTTTGAATTTTAGTATTAAATCTCAGCTGCTTAAAACCTAATTGCTTTTCGGCTCGTCTTGGCTTTGCTGGCACGGGAAGTAAAAGATTCTACTTCACTGCAATTCCCTGGACTAAAAAAAATGTCAAGACCCTGGAGTCTGGTTGATACTCAGGACAGGCCTCTGGACACGGGTGGAAAAGAGTCTCTGAATGACCCCAAACATATATGACCTTGGGTTTCATGGGCTACCCTCAAAGTCCCCGCCCACAGGCCCTGAGCTCCTTTCATTGGAAGCCGAGTTCTCTGAACAGAAAATGTAACCACGATAGGCTGTGTCACTTTAGTGATATATCTCTCAGAATATTATAAACTGGGTAGCTGAATTTTTCATTGCCTCAGAGACGTCCACAGCCAGAGATCTAAGGATAGAAAGTTCATGTATCTCTCCATTAAGAAATTTAATTCACATTTTACCCGGTCTTAGCCTTTGATTAATACTCTGGATACATCATAGAGCAGTCCTTGGGATTATGAAAAGTGATTTGTCTAATCTGCATGTCAGGTCTCCGTTGGGATATACAGCGGGGAAAAACATACGCACACACACACGCACACACACACACACACACACACACACACACACACCCAACACTCTGGAGCTATTGACTTCATAGCATTTGCTTAGCATTTGCCTTTATGTTGTGGCCAAGACAAGCGGATAAAAAGCAATTTGATCCATGGAGTGTGGCGAGAGTGTTGTCACCATCTACAGAACCAATTCGTCTGGAGGATTTCATGCTTGTGCATATCAACACTGGAAGTGGGTTTTAATGAAATTTCTAGCAAAATGAAGTTAATATAAAAGTGAACGTAAAAACATATGCTTATGGTTCCAGTTGGCTGCTGGAGGTACAGTTAGCGTTGCACAGGGTTTGGGTCGTCACTCCTGGAGCTTGGCCCCAAGGAATACATTTTGGATGATCTGAGTCAATGCTGGGTTGAAGGACAATTGTAAAGGACAAGTGTTTCATGTCACTGGCCTGCACTGGTACTTTCTGAATGTGAACTAGCCCTCCTGCCCATTGGGCTCTTCCTTTCTCAGTACCTACGGACTCACTTCTCCACCAGGGCAAAAATCTCAGCCTCTCCCCCTTTTTGTCCACAAACTGAACTTTCCCTGATATAACTTGGTATTGTTTCAGGGTCATCGTCTCTTCTAGAGGAATGATTAGCCAATCTGACGTGCACATCTACTTAAATAGGTTGCCCAAGATGATGCATGTGTTTTATCAGGCACATATCAGGTGACCGTGCCCTTCTTTAGTGTTTTAAATCCAGTGGAGGATTTTCATGGCAGACAGTCAGAAAGAAATATGCTGGAGCAAGTGGACCTTTTACATTGCTTCTGTATGAGAACTCACATGACAGTGGCCCATTTCCTGGAAATAGGGATTTGGCCCTGCCTGGAGGGTGTATCATGCAAGAGTCTTGCTTTAACCAGTTATGTGAACCAGAGAGAGATGTAGAAGCATCAGAGATAAGCGGCATATGGAACACAGGCACTGGTGGAGTTGGATGGAGACCCTGTCATTCTAATTTGGGAAGTGCAGGCAGGCCTGAAAGAATCTTGGGAAGTCACCCCTTGCCCTGGGACTTGAAAGGAGACTTGAAAAACAAGTAGTTACTGCAGAATGAGTAACCTTTTGGGCAACAGACTTTAACATCTCATGAACCCTTGAAAGAGGCCGGATTTTCCTGATGAAATAGAAATGCACTTCCTGTTGTTTCATTTTGCTTTTTTCCTTCAGTGAAAATAATAATCTAGTGCTTATTAGCAAACCTTGATATTACTTCACACATTAAATGTTATTTTAGCTCCTTTCTAGATCAAATAATCCCGAATATTAAAGTTTTCTCTCTTGATTTATATTTCTACATCTTTCATTATTCTTATGAATTTTCCCAGGGCTCTTTCCACATTCCCCACTGTATTTTAGTTGCATGACATCCCAGTTGAAGGAAGACATTGAACTATATCTGATACTAGGCCTCAGAGTCTGAGGTCTGTGTTTGGATCCGACCTTCACCCTTTAAAAACAGAGATGTTTCTGAGCCTCAGTTTCCACATCTTCAGAATGGGCATGGATAGGCTTCTCTCCTGCCCAGCACTGTTATGAGGATTAGATTTGAAATATGGTAGCAAATTACTTGGCACCTGGAACATGGGTTGTACATAATAAAAACAATTTCTCTCTGTATCATGACCAAAATGGACAACATTACCTGAGTTACCAAGATAATAGTGTTGACTCTTAATCTTATTTTTCAAGATGTGTGAGGTTATTCAAATTTCTGGCATCTTTAAAGAATCCCGTGTCTTTAAAGAATCAGGGAACCCAGCAATAGCACTACTAGGAATTTACCCAAGGGATACAGGGATGTTGATGCATAGGGGCACATATATCCCAATGTTTATAGCAGCACTTTCAGCAATAGCCAAATCATGGAGAGAGCCTAAATGTCCCTCAACTGATGAATGGATAAAGAAGATGTGGTTTATATACACAATGGAATAGTACATGGCACTGAGAAAGAATGAAATCATGCCATTTGCAGCAATGTGGATGAAACTGGAAGGTATTATGCTGAATGAAATAAGTCAGTCCGAGAAGAACAGATATCCTATGTTTTCACTCATATGTGGATCTTGAGAAACTTAACAGAAGATCATGGGGGAAGGAAGGGTGAAAAAATGGATACAAACAGAGAGGGAGGGAGGCAAACCATGAGACTCTTAAATACAGAGAACAAACTGAAGGTGGACAGGGGGGTGGGGGGGCAGGGAAAATGGGTGATGGGCATTGAGGAAGGCACTTGTTGGGATGAGCACTGGGTGTTGTATGGAAGCCAATTTGACAAGAAATTATATTTAAATAAATAAATAAATAAATACACGTTTAAAACAACAACAATAACAAATCAGGGAAGACTCAGATCCAGGTGGAAAACCCTCAAAACAGGGTACCACCTTTGAGAAATTTGAGTGATGACTTTCAGGAAGTTATATATCCCTTCTGAATCTCAGTTTCCTCATGAATAAACTGGAAATAATAATAACATTACCTGATAGTCCGTGAAGATTAAATGAGATATAGTATGGAGACTCGTGGAACTTTTGGAATGGTGGATGAAGAAGCTGGTCAAACACTCTTCTTAAAACTGGGGGAAAATTATCACAAACACCGTTTAGAACTTGGAAAAATCAACTAAAGACATACAACGAATTGAAAAGTATTTATTCAATACAAATTACTGAACTCTGGTTAAGAACAAAGGGGTCTATGGCACTTTAGACTGGGGCTCCTCCCATCCCCCACTCCCTAAGCAGTTACATCAGAACAATAGTTCTTCCAGGCCAAAAAAAACCCAAAAAACAAAAAACAAAAAACCATGAAAGCCAGAGTGTTGGCTGCTAAAGGAGGTGGAATTGTTTTGGAGCACAGTGCAACACAATGGAAACAGTATGGAAACCATCTTGGTGGCAAATGAGTAGGGAAGGCCAACATTACAGCCATCCTGAGGTTGCAACCCTGACTGGGGAAAGCAACAGATTGGAAGTTTCCCCCAAAATGAACAGGGAGATCCAAGGAGCGAAATAGCCATTGTGGATATTGATAACACCCTTGGAGGTCTGGAAGGCTGCACAGAGATGTAAAGCTGTGCACATCCTCAGGAGTGACCCACTACCCATACATCTCTGGCTGAACATAAGGTGTAGGAAACCAGATTTTTTAAAAGGAGGGGAAAAACCCCCAAACACTTGAGCAGATATATCAGTGGCCACATACTACGGGGAGACAGACTTCATGGAATTAGTATAAAGAAGCAAGCAAAGCAAGCAAACAAACAAACAAACAAACAAAACAGCAGCAACAACCCTTGGGGAGGGCAAATCAGATTCCAGAGGTGCTACAATGTATTAAATTAAATGTTCAGTTTTCAACAAAATAATTATAAGGCATGCAAAGAAATAGGAAAGTATGACCCCTACGTAGGAAAAAAAAAAAGGCAGCTAAAATAAGTTATCTTTGAGGAAATCTAGGTTTTGGACTTAGCAGACAAAGACTTCAAAACAGATATTATAAACACTCAAAGAACCAAAAGAAACTATGTTTAAAGAATTAAAGGAAATTATGATGATGACATATCAAATAGAGAATATCAATAAAGAGAAAAATATAAAAAGAACCAAACTGAAATTCTAGAGTCAAAAAGTACAAAAAATTAAGTGAAAATTTACTAGAGTCCTTCAAAAGCAGGTGTGAGATAACAGGAGAAAGAATCAGCAAACTTGAAGATAGTTTGATAGAAATAATTCAATCTGAGTAATGGAAAGAAAATAGCATGACAAAAATGAACAGAACCTCACATCTGTGGGGCATCATTAAGCCTACCAACATATGTGTAATATGAGTCACAGAAGAAGCAAGAGAAAAGAAGCGGAAAAAGCGTTGAAAGAAATAATGACTGTAAAGTCCAAGAACTTGATTTAAAAATATTAATTTAAACATCTAAGAAGCTCAACAAACTCAAGTAGTATAGAAAAAAGAGTTGCACATAGACACATCATGATACAACTATTCAAAGAGACAAAGTGAAATCTTGAAAGCAGCAAAAGAAAACAAAACAGCACAGACAAGGAATAACAATATGATTAAAGTTGAATTTCCATCGGAAACATTGAAATTCAGAAGGCAGTGGATCACATATTCAAGGTGCTGGAAGAAAAAAAAAAAAGTCAACCAAGACTGTCATATTCAACAAAACTGTCTTTCAAAAGTGAAGGTGAATTAAACACCTTTCCAGGTAAATAATGACGGAATTCATTCCTGGCATATCTGCCTTATAAGAAACATTAAAGAAAGTCCTTTGGGCTGAAAACAATGAAAAGAGTGACTTGAATGAAGAAATATAGAACATAGGAAAGGCAGTTATGCAGGTAAATATAAAAGACTATTACTTTTCTTGTATCAGATTTAAAATGACATAAACCAATACTTAGAAAGCTGCATTTTGGGGGCCTATAGCATATGAAGATGTAATATATATGACAAGAATAGCAGAAAGGAGGAGGGATGTAATGGAGTTATATTGGAGGAAACTTTCAATATTGTATGGAATTGAGTTAGTATTAATCCAAAGTGGATCATGATAAATTAAGAGTTAAACTCTAATCTCTAGAGTAACCACTAAAATATAATTTGAAAATCCAAAAAAATGAATTGAAATGGCACACTAGAAAATATCTATTTCACACAAAAGAAGATGGTAATGGAGGAACAGATACATTAAAAAGGGCATGAGACCTATAGAAAAAAGGTAGCATGGTAGACGTAAATTTAAGCATGTTAGTAATTGCATTGGAGGTAAACGGATTAAACACTCCTATCAAAAGGCTGAGATTGTTGGATACAAACCAAGATCCAACTATGTGCTATTTATAAAAGATGCATGTTAGGGGCACCTGAGTGGCTCAGTCAGTTGAGTGTCGAATTCTTGGTTTCAGCTCAGGTCATGATCTTATGGTTCATGGGTTCTTGCATTGGGCTCCACACTGCCAAGTGGAGTTTCTCTTTTCCTCTATCTCAACCCCTCCCCCACTCAATCAACTTAAAAACCAACAAACAAACAAATAGAAGATGCACTTTGGATTCAAAGACACAAATAAGTTGAAAATAAAAGGATGGAAAAAGATATGCCTTAGAAACAGTAATCATATGAAAACTATATTCCCAGATAAAATAGACTTTAAAACAAAAAAGAAATTATTAAAAAGTACTTTTCATACTGATAATTGGGTCAATTTACCAGGAAGATATAAAAGTTATAAACTTATGCACACCAAAGAATAGCATCCCAAATATATGAAGAAAAAACTGACAGAAGTGAAGGAAGAATGTTGAAATTGTTGAATCATCTATTTCTTCCTTCAATTATATCAGTTTTTCTTTATATATTTGGGATGCTGTTCTTAGGTGTGCATAGGTCTATAACTTTTATATCTTCCTGGTAAACTGACCCAATTATCAGTATCAAACATCCCTCCAATCTCTAACAAAACTTTTTACATTTCACATAAAATGCAATTATATGGGGGTGCCTGGGTAGCTCAGTTGGTTAAGTGTCTGACTCCTGACTTCAGCTCAGGTCATGATCCCAGGGTCATGGGATCAAACCCTCAGGCTCTACACATAGCATGGAGACTGCTTTGGATTCTCTCTCTCTCTCTCTCTCTGCTCCTCTCCTCCACTCACACTCTCTCTTTCTCTCTCTAAAATTAAAAAATAAAAATAAAAAAAATACAATCATATGATATGTGGCCTTTTGTGTCTGTCTTCTTTCACTTTGCATGTCTTCAAGATTCATCCATGTTGTAGCATGTGTTAGTATTTCATTTCTTTTTGTGGCTGAATAATGCATTGTATGGATATATCAGATTTTGTTTATTCATTCATCAGTTGATGCGCATTTGGGATGTTTCCACTTTTTGGCTTTTAAGAATAATGCTGCTATGAACATTCATGTATAGTTTTTTGTGTGGACATGTGTTTTCAGTTATTTTGGATGTATACCTAAGAGTGGAATTGCTAGGTTATATAGTAATTCTATGTTTAACTTTTTGAAGAACTATCAAGCAGTTTCCAAAGCAGGTTCAACATTTTGCATCCCTAGTGATAAAGGGCATCTATGGAAAACCTTGAGCTAAAATAAAACTTAATTGTGAAAGACTTAAAGTTTTATCCCTAAAGTCAAAAACAAGACAAGGATGTCTGTTGTCATCACTTCTATTCAGTATTGTACTGGACATTCCAGTGAGGACATTTAGGCAAGAAAAAAAAGGCAACCCAGTTGGAAAAGAAAAAATAAACTATCTGTATTTTCACATGACATGCTCTTGTATTTAGAAACTTGTAAGGAATCCACACAAAAAATTTAAAGCTAATAAACTGATCCATCAATGTTTCAGGATACAACATCAATATACAAAAATAAATTGTATTTCTATATATAGCCATAAACAATCGAAAATGAAATTAAGAAAATAATTTCATTTACAATAAATAAAAAAAGAAGAAAGTACTTAGGGATAAATTTAGCCAAGAAAATGCAAGACTTATGTACTGAAAACTAAAAAAAAAACGTTGTTGAAGGAAGATGAAGATCCAAATAAATGGAAGATAGCCTATGTTCATGGACTGGAAAACTTAATATTGTTAAGATGATAATACTCCCCTAACTGATCAAGAGATTCAGTGCAATGTCTATCAAAATTCTAACTGCCTTTCTTGCAAATATGGGAAGGCTTATCCTAAAAGTCATTAATAGTTCTTGGATTATTATGAGTTCTGAAACAAAGTTGATTTTAACATATTTGCCAGTGTTCTTTTTGCTTTTATGGAGGAGGTGAGTTTTAGAGGTCCTTATTCCTCTGACCCATAAGTGTTTCTAGAGGGAAATTTATAGCTTTAAGTATATATATTTGAAAAGAATATGTCAAAAAATACCTTAGCTTATTCATTTAAAAACTAGAAAATGAAGAGTAAACTAAGTTCAGAACAAGCAGACGAAAAGCAATAATAAAGATTGCGTATAAGTGAATGAAGTAGAAAATAGAAAAACAGTAGAGAAATTTAATGAAACCAAAAGTTGATTCTTTGAAAAGATCAATAAAACTGACAAACCTGTAGCTAGACTGACTGAGGAATGAAGGGAGAAAACACAAATCAGCAAAATCAGTAATGACTTTACAGAAAGTAGAGGAATTAAGGGTTATACTATGCATAATTTTGTGCCAACAAATTAGACAACCTCAATGAAATAGATAAATTCTTAGAAATAATACCAAAACCAACTCAAGAAGAAATAAAAATCTGAATACATCTATAAAAAGTAAAGAAATTAAGTTGGTAACTAAAAATCTTCCCACAAATATTTATACTATGACAAAAGCCTGTGAAGTATTTGGCATTGAACTGGTCCCAAATAAATGTGAGTCCATTCGTGCTGGCCCTTCTAGACAACAAGGTAGCAAAACCTTAGCAAAATTTCTTCTTTTTTTCTGTTAAATCTTATGGAGCCCTGCTGTATCCACTGATATGATATGAAGAACCAGAAGTCTCTTCTCAGTGAGAAACTCATCTTTGGCCTCATTTTGAGTAATAAATGCTGAGATCACAGATGGGGTAAACCAAGACATCTTGACCTCAGCCAGATTCCATTACGTGCAAGGATTATCTTTAATGATGATCACCAACAATATCACACACACATACACACACAACTGAAATATGAGCAACTCTTTTCTTCTTAGGATCGAGATCTAGGATGGTCAAAAGAAGGGTTTTATTTCCAGTTGATAGATGAAGAAACTAACGTGGAGTCAAAGACAATATAATACTTTGGAGGTGAAGTTCATAACTTCAGCACTTGCCAGTTGACAGCATAGGAAGGAGAGAGAGGACCTAGGGTCTAGGTCTGACTCTGCTGCTGACTTGCTATTTTGATCTTTATCAAACCACTTCTCTCTAGCTTCAATACCCTTACTTAAAAATTCAAAGACTAGCTCTTGGATCATCACAAGGACCCACACAGGAGAGACATGTCTGATCCTGGCTTGTTGCCAGTGCTGCGTTTCCTCGTATGCTTGTAAGTGAAACTGATCCAAGAGAGATTTAATGTTGTCTGATATCATCTGGGTGAGAGTGGGCATTACAACTGAAAAGGAAAAAAATCTTTACATTAGAGAAGAAAGTGTTCAACCTAGGAAGTTGGGAGAAATGCAAAAGTAAATGTGAAGAAAGTGGGAAGAAAGGAAAAAAAAATAGTATGCCCAGGCATCTAGAAACAAAGATTCAAGAGGAGATTGACAAAGACAAAAACTGGTCCTTTGGAAAGACAAATCTGTGGCAAAGTTAAGCAAGAAAGAACAGAAGGCATGAATAAACCATGGAGAAAGGGATAGAACTATAAATATAGGTCTATCTTGGATAATTTTATGCCATAAATTTGAAAATTTAAACAGACAATTTCCTATCATATTTCCAAAATTGACTCAGAATAAATACAAAAACTGAATAGATCTATAACCATAGAAGAAGTTTAAAAATAGATTAGTGGCTTGGCCTGGCTCATTTTAGGAGGTGACTTCCAGCCCTGGTGGTCTCCCTTCCTCCTCTCTTTCCCCCTCTTTCTCCATCTCTCTGTCTCTTCTCCATGCCTCCTCCTTCCCTTTCTCTTCATCTGCTTTTTTCTCCTTTTCTTTATCTCTCTCTTTACAGGAATGTTTTGAACATGCAGAATCAATGGTAGAATTCACTTGGGGTGACGACTTCTGGGTAGGCAAATTAGAAGACGTGTGTCCAATGAGAAGTTTTTTGTCTAATGCCCTCTAAAGGGTGGGTGTGGGGGACATGATTTGTCTCTTAGGATTGGTGCTCCAGCAGGGTGTGGATCATGGCCACACTTTTGATTTTCATCTGAGGGAGTTGGATTCCACTTAGTTCCTAAGTCCTGAAATGCAGTGGAGACAGAAGCAGTGCAGAGGGGCTGTGAGGCCAGAGTTCTATGTGCATCTCTCTAGGGCGCACACAAGACAGCTGAGCCTACCAAGGACACTAAGGATTGGGGGCTGAGTCTGAAAGCTCTCAACTTTACCCCACTGCTGCAGGCTCAGCAAGGATGCATATATGCTGTACCTTCCTTACGCTATATGGCCTACTGACTCTCCCCAGGTCTTTCTGTAGAAAGGCATCCTTGGGGAAGTTTTGTTTGGAGTAAGATGTCACAGCAGGACAAATTGTCCTTTGTGTGGGGCTAGTCCTTTAGACACTTTCTGTTCTGTGCTGGAATGGAGGGGCAGATGGGAGGGAATCCCTTCAAATGGTGGATGGCAGCCTCTTCCTCGGGGAGTTGGAGAGAATATTATACCTGTCGCCTTTGCCTCACCTTACCCAGCCTTCATGGGCTTGCAGGTGCCCGGAATGCTGAAATTAACATTTCTGAAGTTCTATTCCCTATTGAAAAAAAAAAAAAAAGACCTACTTTTCTGAGAATATATTTTATAGGAGAGAAGGAAGTTTAATTAACCAGAGGTTGGGCTCTGTAAGTGGGGATGAGACTGATTGGGACGATGGCTACAAAGGGGGACATGGGCCAGGTGGCAGGGGGCTCTTTTGCACTTAGGGGAGGGGCTGGCCTGAAAAGGTGTTCTGCTTGCTGAAATGCTCCCAGAAAGGTGGCTTGCTGAAAATGGATGATAGACAATGTTTTAATCCAACTGTCGTCTTTCAGGTTAGGCAAGATAGGTTTCATTTGATTGCTTTTTGCATTTTCTTTTTATCTTAGATGAAGGGTGTGCCTGGTTTTTCTGCTGTGAACAATGGCCTGATTGTTAGAAATCTTGCTTACATGTATATATGTGTGTGTGTTTTGCCATGCCTCCTGTGTTTTGGAAGTCTCTGGGGACAGATGATATTTATGAATGATGTCCCAAGGGTATAATCATTATGACTCATTCTTGGAACCAGTTTTATCCGTTAAGAGATGCCAGCTGCACCCAGTTCGCAACTGAACATACTTGAGATATCTTCCCGCACTAACCTGCTCTTGGTTTGGGGTCAGAAGGGCATACTTTAGAGGCCTTTCTACTTTCCTGGGGATTTAATTTCCCATGATGGAGTCGTGGGAACTTTCTGTTCAGTGTTTTGCCAAGGTGAAGACTGCTACATAGTGGAGAAAAAATTGTGTTTCAGGATTTCAGAATACAAACCCCCATAGGCAGCTTTATAAATCTCATCGTAACAGCAATAACAAAGTTTCCTATTTATTCTCTGTCTTTCTTGAAGTAATCTTGAAGAACAATGTCCCGATGTTATCGTCTTTGTATTTGTAGGGCAGCAGGAAAGCGGGCAGGGTGGAGATTATTAATCATCTCTTCTATCCCGTCTCCTGCCCTCCCAATAGCCACCACCCAAATGGGGAAACAGAGGTACTGGTTGGCTCCATAATGTCCAGAAGCCCCTGCAGTAGGGCTCGCTCAGAATTGGAGGCCACAATCTTGACGGCTAGATTAGTAAGATTTCATTGTAAATACCACCCCATCCAGTAAAATCGAAGTTTCTGATGACATCTAGGTCTCTTCATTCTAGATATTGAGGTGTGTCCCACACATCGAACAAACCCACCACGACCTTCATGGGGGCTGGTCTTCCGGTCTTAGTGGCATCGCCCCATCTCAAAGGCATTTGTCATTCTTGAGGCTCCACTCATTGCTGCTTGTGCTTTCCTGACTTTTCCCGTGGACGGTGGTCCTGGAGCACTTGGATCAGCCCAACTGTGGTTTCTATCTTCTCTGCTGTGTTTTCTGGGGTCTTCATGACCACAGATTAATTTATCCCGGGGAATTTCCTTGTTTTCACTTTTTCCAGCCGCCTTGCCAAATCAGACATGCTACCAGCTTAAGGATTAGGTAGGCACCTCTCCCCCCTCACGCCATACATACTTTTTGACTCATCTTTGAAATAGCTGCCTGATCTCGTCTCTTGGAGAGAAGACATGCGGAGCATTGAAACACTCTTCAACCTGAACATCTGGCGGGCCGGCGGGCGGGCGAGTGGAATTCCTGGATCAGTTCCCTGGTTTGTGGTCTCTGGGGATTGCTTGTTGAATAACTTCACATCACATCATTTCACAGATAAGGAAGATGTCATCCCCACGGCATCTCTGATTTCGGCACAAGCTTCAGAACACCCCAAGCAGCTAATCTAGAACATGATGTTTTAAGCTGCTATAATCACCAGCCAACTTTGAACATGTGCCATGCACATGACGGCCTTCTCTTCTCAACTGCAACCCTCAGTCATGGGACTACCTGAGTGCACTCTTTCCCGATTCCTGTTGGAGGCACTAGAGAGGAGGCAGCACCCAGCCAGGGGCTCCGTGATGCCTGCAGGATGGAGATCTTCTGGAAGGCACGGGGCTGGGACACCAGGGCTTCCTGGAATGGGCCCTGATGGGAGATCAGGAGCCTTTGGTTCATTCATCTCCCTGGCACGAACAGTTTGTGACACCTTAGGGAGTCAGATCCCTCTCAGTGACGAAGTTTCCATCTCTGCCAAGTGGAAACCTGTCATACATGACAAGCTTGGGTGGGGAGCTTGACCATCTTCGGAAACCGAGACAAGATCCAACTGAGGCAGGCTGGACTAATAGGTCAAACAAACTAACAAAATAAAGTTTAATAGGGAGAGATCTAACATTTTAGACCCGGACTCAGAAAACAGCTATGCTAGTCAGGAATCGGGAAGAGCTGAGTAAGAGAAATAAATAAATGTTGGACATTCTGTAGATCTACAATTGCAATGGAGAAATGAGGATTCCAAAAGCACAAATGTAAACATTGGTCGCAATAGTAGAAATATAGTTCTCCAAACATGGGAGGTGGTAATCATACTGGCCAGACCACTGCTGGAGAACTGGCTTCTGTTTGTGGCCTCATCCTTAAGAGAACAGTGATAGCCTAGAGTTGTTTGGGAAAGACCAACTGGCATGGCAAAGGATATGGAAGCCCAGGACATCTAGGGACATTTAGAAAGAATTGTGAATGTTCTTTCCCATCTCTGGGAAAGGGTCCATTTAGCAGGATCTGATAAATAGTTACCTAGACAGCCAGCCTAGGACATAAAAAAGCAAAAAGGCTTCAGGAAAGCAGAATTTTTGTTCAGCGTAAGGAAGAAATTCCGTTTCTTTTTATCTCAAACTGCCCACTCTTCCCCACTGCATCAAACATTGCCACTTTATGGCAACCAGAGACAGTTGTGTTTATTATATAATATATCCACATGGTTCAAAACCAAGCCAGCCAACCAACCAAGCAACCAACCAAACTGAAAAAAAAAACCAGTATAAAAATAAATACAAATACAGGGACAAGCCCCCCTTGCTTGCATCCTTGTACTCTGGTAGGGACAGTGTGGCATGCTCCTTACAAACACGATCCCTGAAGCCATGCTGCCGGGGTTTGTATCCCAGCCCTGCTGCTTGCTAGCTGTGGGACCTCACACAAGTTGCTTACCCTCTCTGAGCCTCAGCTTCTTCATCTGAAAAATGGGGATAATGATGTCAGGTTGTTGTGAAGATTAAATGAGTTACTGTGTGTAAAGTACTTAGAATAGTTCCTGGCATGCAGTAAGCTTACGTACGTATGAGCTCTCGTTACTCTGCTTCGTTCTCCCTTTTCCCGCATAAATACCCATTATTTAAAAAAGCTTCTTGTGTGTTCTTTTAGGTTTTCTTAATATACATATAAGCAGACATAAATATCAATGCTTATTTTTCTCATTTTAAAATACCTCCAAGTTAGTGTATTTTTTTTTTAATTATTTATTTTGAGAGAGAAAGAGAGAGAGCATGAGCAGAGGAGGGCAGGGAGAGAGGGAGAGAGAGTGTCCGAAGCAGACTCCACCTTCCACGCGGGGCTCGATCTCACAACCATGAGATCATGACCTGAGCCAAACTCAAGAGTTGGAAGCTCAACCGACTGAGCCACCCGGGCGCCCCAAGTTAGTATATTATACACACTGTTCAGCACCAGTTTTTTTTTTTTTGTTTTTGGTTTTTTTTTTTTTTGCTTGATAGTATATCTTGGAAATTTGTCCACATTGGTACAAAGAGAATTTCCTCATTCTTTTCCACAGCTGCACATATAAGGAAGGACTTTCCAACAATTAAAGCTTGTTTTAAGATAAAGCTGTCACTGGGAGCATTCGGGCAAAGCCCAGACAGCCACATCTCAGGGATGTCACGGCAGAGACTGACGTGTCAAGGAGGTAGTTGGGCGAGAATACTTTTACTGAGATTTCCTGATCCTCTGTTAAGTTTTCCAAAGAGTTAAAGAACAGGTAAAATGACCCTAGACACAATGTTGTTGTCTTGTGTCTCTGACCCAGTTCTGACTTGGGACTCCATCAGCCCTGGGTGAGTCAGACTCCAGAGGGCTTGTCTTTCAGGGACAGCCTGCGGTCTCAAAACCCAGGGAGCTCTACGTTAAGGTCCAGACCCATCCTCTAGATTGAGGCAATTGCACCGTATGGTAGAAAGGTCGCACAAGCCCTAATAGAACCTGAAATGTCACCTCTAGCGATACATTCTTTTGGGTGTCTTTATTCTGTACATCTATAAACATGTAGGTCCTGTTGAGAGAATTAACACAAGCATTTTCCAGGCACCAATTCCTCCGTGAGAGTAACTGAGAACAGAGCTCATCAGCGGACCCTGGGACAAGGTAGCAGGAGGGAGTGAAACTAGGACAGGGCAGGAGAATGCTAGACAGAGGTGGGAAGGCTGCTGGGGGCTGCCCCTGGGTTTGGCCCGTATGGGACCAGATCCTAAAAGGAATCCGTCTTGTTTACTTGTTAGGATTCTTGCAGAGTTAACAGCCCCAGCAGAGCCTAATGGGGAGGCACAAGGAGAGATTAGCCTCCCTCCCATAATCTCCATGAGCAACCACAAAGCAATCAATCAAACAAATAAGCACAAAAACCCAACAGTTTTCTATATAAACTCAGTTTCAAGATAAGTGACTGGAAGTACCCTGCACCGTTTTCATCCATCGGTGTCATTCTTAAGCCCCTGTTCTCTAGAAGCTCTGGAGATTCATTGGCCCATTCATTGGTTTGCAGGGGAAATCATGGTGAATCTTGACCGTACAATTTCTATTGCAAGTTCCCTAAGGGCAGGGGCCATGCCTTGCTCTTCCTTCCTCCTCTTCTTCCTCTCCTCCTTCTCCTTCTCATCCCCTCCACTTCTCCTTAGGTATAATTGACCAAAAAAACCCCACATGTTTAATGCGTGTGATTTGATAAATTTTGACATATGTTATACATTGATGGAAACACAACCACAATTAAGCTAATGAATATATCCAACACACCAAAAAGTTTCTTTGTGCCCCTTTATCATTCCTTTCCCGTGGCCCTCCCCATCTCCCTCATTCCCAAGCAAGCACTGATCTGCTTTCTGTCACTATAGATTAGTTAGAATTTTCTAGAATTTTACATAAATGGAATCCTACAATATGTACTCTATTTTTTTTTTTTTTTTTTTGGTCTGGCTTCTTTAGTGTAATTATTCAGACATTCAACCACATTGTTGTGTATACACACACACACACACACACACATATAGCTGCATATATTTACTTAATTCCTTTTTATTGGTTAGTAGTATTCCATTGTATGGATATTAGACATCTATTTATTTATTCAATAGGTGAACGTTTAAGTTGTTTTCAGTTTTTGGCTATTACAAATAACGCTGCAAAAACATTCATATACAGGTCTTTGTACAGGCACATACTTTCATTTTTATTGGGTAAATGCCTAGGAATGGGATGGATTCTATAGTAGGTGAATGTTTAACTTTTTTAAAAAGTGCCAAATTGCTTTCCAAAGTGGTTGCATCATTTTAGCTTCTCTGTTCCACACTCTCGACAACGCTTGTTACGGTCAGTCCTTTTGTTTTAGACATTCTAATAGTTATGTAGTGGTTAGTGGTATCTCATTATGGTTTTAAATTGCATTTTCCTCGTAACTAATGATGTTGAGCACCTTTTCATCTATTTATGCCTTTTGCTGAAGTGTCTGTTTGAATCATTTGCCCATTTTTGTGTTGGGTTGTTTGCTTTGTCACTATTAAGTTTTGAGAGCGCTTTACATATGCTAGATACAAGTCCTTTATCAGATGATTTTTTTTCAAGTATTTCCTTCTAGTCAGGAGCCTGTCTTTTCCATTTTTTAAAATGGTGCCTTTAGGAGAGCAGAAGTTCTTAGTTTTGATGAAGTCAAATCTATAATTTTTGTTATGTTTGTTTGTGGATGGACTTTTGGTATCTACATAAGAAATCTTTGCCTAACCCAAGGTTACAAATATAGTCCCTCATGTTTACTCATGTTTACTTCAAATGTTTTATCGTTTTAGGTTTTAGGTCTATGATCCATGTTGATTTAATGTTTGTATGCCGTGTGAAAGATGGATAAATGTTCATTTTTTAGCATATGACTACCTAATTATTCTAGCAACAGTTGTTGGAAAGAATTCCGCTTTCCCCCCAGATGCCTTTGCACCGACGTCAGATAGCAATTGGCCATATATCTGTGGATCTGTTTCTTTCGTGCTCCTGAGCCTTTCTCTGTCATAGATGCAGTTAGCACATAGCGAGTGCTTAGTAACCACTCGGGGATATCACTTGACTCCAGCTGTCTTCAGAGTTTTCTTTAGACCTAGTTGAATGTTGCTGGGCTCAGGATCAGTAAAGCAATAAGGAATTCGGAAGGTGTGAAGGCACAGCAGCGTGCTGTTGGTGTTGTACTAGCACGTGCTAGCTCTTGTTCACACTATGCCTAATAATCAGCACTAAATAGGTCAGGGTCAGCCTGAATTCCTGTAAAGATTCTGAGGGAATCAACCTTTCTAACCAGCAGGTTTCAGAGACTATACCTCCAGCTTGAGACATTTGGGACTAAATAATCTGAAATACCATCTCCAGCAAAGGTTATCCTTGATTCTGGGTAACTCTCTAGAACAGTGGTATCCAACAGAGAACAATGCAAGTAGGTGTATTTAAAAAAAGTTTTAAAAACAGGGGTAATTAGTTTTCTATTTTATTTAACTCAACATAAAATATTAGCATCCGACGTATAATTATTATCATCAGTATGAAACATATGATGAGATACTTTATATTGTTTGAACTATATCTTCAAAATCCTATGCATTTTTTACAATTTTAGAATATCTCAATTCAAACTACCCACAGTTCAAATGCTCAGTAGGCACATGTGGTTGTTACCTACCATGTTGGACGGCCCGGCCTTTGAACATGCCTTTCTTTCATTGCTTGATTTAATGCTATCCCTTCCTTCCAATCTCTATTAATGGAAAATCCCTTCCCTCTGGACTAGTTTCCCCTCCCCACCCCAGCCTCTCCCATTGCTGGGAAGCCAAGATCAGAAGACGAGGAGCAGGAGAATGTCTTGAAGACGGAGGATATAAAAACAAAACCTAAATCCAGGTCAAACAAAAGTTCCTGAATCAGGTTCTACTCACACGGCATGGCGAGCAAGAGTGGGTGAGGAAAGTTTTGTGGTGTGTGGGAGCTAAAAATGCTGGCTCACGAGGACCAGTCGATTACTTTTTAGGAATTTTGCAAGCTAGTTGTTAAACACAGCGTTTAATAAAAATTAAGCCTGTAACTTTGCATTGAACGCATTACATTAAAAACATTAGTAACAAATACACAGAACTCACCACTCCTAATTACGTCACTACATTTCACTATTATCCACCTTCTTGAGGTTACTTATGACTATTATACCTGAGTGGTAGAAACACTATATGATGCTGCGCTCCTTAGCCTCTCTTTCCAACTCTGAGTCATAGCTTGAATTGGTATTTCTACCACAGAAAGTGGCAAATGCTACCAGTCAGGGCTTTACCCCAAGGTTGCCATTTGTTAAAACGTTACCAATGCACCCTTGAGAAGGCTCTAGAAGATGTCAACTCAGTAAGATGAAGGATGCCCAGCATATTGTAAGTGTTCAATAAATGGTACGTATGAATATAATGATTGCAAGTCTGAATAATATAGGGTAAAAGACTGTCCCCTGTCGCTCTTTCCTCCCCCACTCTCAAGACACGGGAGGATGTTTTGTTTGAACCAGCCTGCATCATTTCTGTACGTTTTTTCCACACACCCCTACTCTCGGTTTTTCTATGTGTTCAAGATTGTGGTTAAGACCTAGAAGGTAGAGCTGACTCTCAGTGGAGTCTTGGTAATAAAGTTATTCTCTAACTACCCTCTCTCCCATTGCTCTAAAGGACCAAGAGGGAGAAAGAAGGCTTTAAAGCTTATCTACTAGCTATTCATAACAATTCTTTCCAGGAGGTAGGAGTTTCTCTGTTACTGATCTACACTAATTTTTCTCTAGTGGCCCTCCCACTTTTAAATAAGTTAATTTTAAAAAACAACACATCAGAATGTTAAAGTGTTTTGAAAGGACTATTTCGGCATGACTGGCTTGTATGAAGAGTGGGAAGAGAGGTATTAGGCATGGAACGGTTTCAGCTGGACCGGATGAGCTTCCCTGGCTGCCCAGCGTTTGGGGATGAATCAATTAAAAGGAGGTGAAACAGGAAGGCGGCAGACAGGTCTCTGTAAACCCTGGAGTTTTTCTCTTGCAGTACCCTTTCTCCCACAGCAGAGCCCCCATCCATCCTCGTAGATGACATCTGGGATGTCTATAATGAATATGGATTTGATGTGATTTCATCTCTCTGCCAAACTAACTCCCAGAATTAATTCCACTTTAGACTATGTTAAATGAGGTCTTAAAAAGTGTATTAAGGGATAACTTTTGAAGTCTCTGAGCTAGATCAAGAGGCGCATTTGGGAGAAAACTTTGGGGACAACTTTTTCCTCGTGTCCACGGTTTGGAGCCATATTTTGATGTCTTTGATTTATAAGGGTGAGAGACTATGGGGATCTGTCTTGAGAGAGTTTTGACTTTTAAGGGATTCAACTAGTTGAAACCTTATGTGCGTTTGGACATAAAGCTCTTTCATATCATAGAGTCTAAAAGCTTGAAGGTGGGACGGGACCTCAGAGGTCAACACTCTAAACCGGAGTCCCCTCCTTTATGTCTCTGCCCGGTTTCTGGCTTTGCCTGACACCCTCCCACAGCACCCCTGTCCATTTCGGGTGTGGTCCATAGAAAGCTCTGCTCACGTTGACCCTAGACCTGCTTTCCTGTAGTGTAGGAACACTCACTGTTGCTAGGTCTGGAAGGTGTGGGCAGGAACACACACGGGCACAAGCTAGTGAGATTTGTAGAAGAGAGAAAGGCCATTTTTGTAGTAAGTTCATTCAACTCCATTCAATATTCAGCACTAACTGAGCCATCCCCTATGCCCGAGGCCCTGATCTAAGCACTGTGGGGATATAAAAACAAATAAAATGAAGGGCCCACCCCCAAGGAGTTCGTAAGGCGCAGTTTAACGTGTGTATACAAACAACTCTAATACAAGGCAGAAGATGATCTGAAGAAGGAAATGGAACCAATATTTTTTGAGTACCTTTGATGTGCCAGGCTCTGCTTTTCCTGTCAAGGTCTCACGTAATCCTTGTGGGCTTGCGCATTCGACTCCCTGAATTTCATTTTCCTTATTTGTACAATTTGATGTTGGATGAGATGCCCTCTGAAGTCCCTTCCAGCCCTCATATCCCATGATTCATCCCCCCCTCTCCCGGTGGCCCCAGGCTTCTCCCTCCTGGGTTGGGCTGGCTAGGGAAATGGATGGGCAAGACACATTTTTGTCCTTGTTGTTCTCTCCCCACCCCCCCCACCCCCCCGCCACCAACTGTGGGATGTATTGTGGACTTTAAAGCAGTTTGAACAAAGTACTCAGGAATAAACCACAGAGAACCATCTAGAATTGGCGGAGGATAACCCTGCGACCCCAGAGCCCTCTTCCAGTTCTAATTTTTATGATTCACTAATTTGCCGCACCACACTCAACTCTGTCCGGGAATCCAGAGTTCAAAAAAGATGCGATGTAAATTGCTGGAGGTAATGAGAAGGCTGCAGGCAGAGTGGGGCCAGGAGCGTGGTTTTCAGTGAAATTAAATACAGGGAGATATTTAAGGCAGCCAGAAACTGTTCTTTTTTTTTTCCTCCTTTCCCTGAGAGACTCTCATTTTAAGATGGGTAGGGTAAATTTCAGGGTTTTGTTCCTCCCCCCAGTGGTATGACTAGGGTTTTGCTATGTTATGTCTCCAGGAGAGCTGCTTATCTGTTTTATAACCTCCCCCAAAGCTATTGGACGCAGACGTGGTTGTTTAGCAATACCTTATGCCGCAATTTGAAGCATCACTTTTGAAGTGGGAGGTGCTGTAGGAAGAACAGTGTTCTATAAATACGTATGTCTTTTGTGAGAGATTTGCTGACGGCAAAGAGCACTAACTTGGTATTTGATGAGTGTCACGAATTTCTAGCGCTTTCTCCATTTCCCCGATTTTTGAGACTCTTTATGCCTCCTGATGACTTCTCTGCAACTTGGCACTAAAATTGTCTCATGTAGGTGAGATACAAGCAAGGCAGCTGTCCCAGACCTGCAGTGTTGCTGGAGACCAGTCACGTCTGGTGGGTACGTGCGTTCAGGGGGGGTTGGTTCAGGAGAGCAATGGAAGGAAAGGGCCGGCAAGCCCAGCGCACAGCTGTGTGGGAGGAAAATGACTGTCACAACTGTGGAGTCACATCTCACCTGGGTCCTCGTTCTGAAGTCAGCTGTAAGGGTGCACACCCCTCATGCTTAAAACTATTGGTGAAAGCCCCATACAAAGGCCGCCATGTTGGAGACTGGCAGGCATTGGGTTGATTTTCCCTTTAGGCTGGATCATGTTGCTGTTTCTGATGAGGCACCAGATGAAGAGGTGGGCTTGTGTTTAGGGACCATGTTTTAGATAGATAGATAGATAGATGATAGATAGATGGATGAAAGTCTTTAAAAGTTGGTCTTGCACTAGAACACGCACTTCCCAAAGCACCTGAAGCTGGAGACCACAGAAGAGAGCGGATTTATATCCTTCATCTCATATGCTCCCTGTGGCATATGCCTATGGACGAAAACATCGGGTTTAATTCCCAGCATGATTTAAATAGTTATTTTTTGTCATTACTACCTTTCTCTCATTTTTCTTTTCTCCCCAAATATGGAACGTTGAGTCTGCAAGATAAATGGGCACCTGATATATAAAGATTGCTGTGGGCTATCTCCTTTGCTTTTCACAAGCAACCCTGCAGAGTAAATGGCAATAGCCCATTCTGCAGGTGTGAAAACCGAGGGAGGTTACATGACTAGCCCAAGCTCAGCTAACCAGTAGTGGTGGTATTTGAGCTGAGGCTCCAAAGCCTGTGCTCCTTTTTCTATACCTTTCAGACTGGATATTAAAAAAAATTTTTTTTTCAATGTTTTATTTTTGAGAGAGCATGAGCAGGGGAGGGTCAGAGAGAGAGCGAGACAGAATCTGAAGCAAGCTCCAGGCTCTGAGCCATCAGCACAGAGCCTGACACGGGGCTCGAACTCATGAACGGTGAGATCATGACCTGAGCCAATGTTGGACACTTAACCGACTGAGCCACCCAGGCGCCCCTGGACTAGATATTTTTTAAAAGGAGGATGAGAAAATAGAAGGCACATGAAGGACGGAAGGGATGGAGCAAGGCATGGAAGCAAGAAGCAAATATTTATTGAGTGTCTATCAGGTACCGTTTATTATGGTAGGCATTTTCATGTCTGTTAGTGTTCCAGGCTGTGTTAGTTTCCTAAGAATGATCACAAATGTAGTGGCAGCAGGAATTTATTCCCTGAGAGTTCTGGAGACCAGAAGTCTGAAATTAGCATCAGCGTGGCCAAAGCCAAGGTGTGAGCAGGGCCATACTCTCTGTGGAGACTCTCGGCGGGGAGAGCCTGTTTCTTGTCTCTTCCAGCTTCTGGTGGCTGCCGACTTTCCCTGGCTTTAATCACATCCTCTTTCTTTCTTTCTTTCTTTCTTTCTTTCTTTCTTTCTTTCTTTCTTTCTTTCTTTCTTTCTCCTTTCTTTCCTTTCTTTCTTTCTTTCTCTTTCTTTCTTTCCTTTCCTTTTTCTTTCTTTCTCTTTCTTTCTTTCTTTCTTTCTTTCTTTCTTTCTTTTTTTCTTTCTTCCTTCTTCATTAATTTTGAGAATGAGAGTACATGCATGTGTACATGAGCAGGGGAGGGGCAGAAAGAGAGATAGAGAGAGAATCCCAAGCAGGCTCCACGCTCCATGCAGAGCATGACGTGGGCTCCATGTCACAACCCTGAGATCATGACCTGAGCTGAAATCAAGAGTCATGCTTAACCGACTGAGCCCCCCAGGCGCCCCTTGATCAGGGCTTTAGTACACACAATGGACTGAAAGAGGAAATCAAGTTTTTAGGACTAAGTAAGAATGCAAATGGATTACAGTACGGCCAAATCTTTTATTTTATACTCTTTCATAAAAAAAAAATATGTAGGATGATGATTATGCAGTTTTCTCTGAGGGAGTCAGTTAGTGGTTCTGCCATCTAATGCATGTCCATTCATTCATCCAACCCACTCAACAAATTCATTCGTATATTCATTCGAGGGATAGTTATTATGTGCCTATTTGCCAGTTACTCTATGTGGATATTACAATGAGCATAACATTTTTTTTAGCAGTTTCTACTCTCACATCAATAAGTAAGGTGGTGCCTGGGTGGCTCAGTTGGTTAAGCATCCGACTTCAGCTAAGGTCACGATCTCGCGGTTCGTGAGTTCGAGCCCCACGTCGGGCACTATACTGACAGCTCAGAGCCTGGAGCCTGCTTCGGATTGTGTGTCCCTCTCTCTCTGACCCTCCCCTGCTCGCACTCTGTCTCTCTCTTTCTCTCTCTCTCTCTCAAAAATAAATAAACAATAAAAAAAAATTAAAAAATAAGCAAGGTGGTGCTAAGTGCTATGAAGGAGAAATAGAGCAAGATGAAGAGGAAAAGATGGCTAGTGGTGCCCTTATAAATAGTGCGATGAAGGAGGGTTTGCGGACAAGGTTACTTTGGGGCTGAGACCTAAATGAAGTGAGGGAGCAAGCTAAGTGGTACCTGAGGAGAATTTTCCAAAACCAGGGTACAGCCACTCAGAGAGGGAGTGAACTTGGTGGTGATGGGGGAGGAAGCAGGGGAGGAGCAGCGGAAGGGGAAGTCAGAGAAGGGGCTCAATCAGGTAGAACACCCAAGCCATTGTGAGACCTTTGGATTTCATTTAATTAGTTCTTCAGAGAACTCTATGCAAAATTAAAAAAAAAAAAAAGTTGCCCTAGCACTGAGCCCACATTGTCATTGCTGATACAATCCCAAGTTGTAGCTTGAGAAGAAAACATCCTGGCCCATTCTATCCCCATTCCGTCTGAGCAGGGTGGTATCCCCAAGGCCTCCGCTGACCTTTCCTATAGATGATCGAACTTGTGAAGAGCTTTGGTCTATCTGTGTATTCTTAGCTAAAAAATAGCTCAATGGTCAAGAATGATCAAATTTCAGAATGCAGCATCAGGTGATCACATCTCACATGCAGTGGTGAGTCTCAAGTCTTAACCTGAAACTTAGCAGAGGATGTACTCAGAGCACTGATAGCTTGGCACCTGTGGGTTACTTGGGATTTATAAACAGATTCCAGGCAAGCTCTTAATGTAGTTCATTGAGCAGAACCCATTTCCCCATCTTACATGGTGAGACTTGCAAACCTTACTACATTTATCCTGTTTAAAGAACACTCCCTCCTCTAGATGCCTACCTCGAGTTCAGGTCGAGTTCCTCCCCGATACCAACAGTAGCCTACCTATATGAGTATTTAGTGAGGAAGGTTTAACATGCATTATTAACGTGAGTTATTGCTTTTCATCCTTGAAACAACCCATTGAGTTGGGTACTAATGCTAGCCTTTTATAGAGGAGGAAATCAAGGCATAGAAAGGCTAAATAGCTTTTCTAAAATGAGAGGTAGAGTCTAGATTCAAATCCAGAACATTCTCTTTCAGCTTGATTAACTACTGGGTCACGTGCCTTGCGGTGTACTTTAATTGGATTATGGCCAAGGGAAGACCAGTTGAGAAAAATTGTGAAGGAGGCTCGTTTTCTCCTCAGTACTACTACCTTTCCTTTCTCTTTTTGCTTTCTTTCTCTTTTCTTGATGGCATGTTTTATGTTCTGGCTCATTTGCTTTATGTCCTCTCTCCTCTCTCTTATTTTCTTCCTCTCCCTCCCCCCAACCGAATAAAACCCAGTATTGGGAAAGAATCTGATGAGTATGAAAGATGAGCTATCATAAGGTCTTAACTCCAGCAGGCTAGTTTGTGGCAGGAACATATCTGTTGATCAAATATTTAGAGAACGCCCCCTCCAGGCAGTCCTCAGGGCTATGTGATATTATTGAATCAGTAAATTGCCATTATTCTTCAGGGCCTTCATGGACTGCTGGTGCATAAGGGACCAGAGAGGAAAAGGGACTGCTTAGGACCACATAACTAGCCAAGAGGGAGATAGATGCCCTTGATTCTCAGTGGCATGGTCCTTCCTGCTATATTATGCTGCCTCTTCCATTTGCTTTTTAATGTACATCACGGTGAACCTCTAAGTGGCCTTAACTCAGAGGTGGAGAGTTCTCGGGATGAGGGAGGCCAACAACTGGTGCTTTTCTATCCCCACGATGTAGGAAGTGGCTTACTCCAGTTAATTTTAAGGGTTTCCCTGGAAAACACATTGGTGGTGATTAATGATCATCATCTCCTATTATCAGTTTCGATGGGTTGGAAAAATATGCAAGTTTTGATGAGTCAGAAAAATAAGAGGTAAACTTCTGGAAATGGGCAACATATTTCCATATCAGGAAAGGCATTGCATTGGGAACTTCTGGGCCTGTGAGACTCAGAGAAGGCCCAGAGAACCTAGTGGGAAAGGAAGGTCTTAGAACAAGAGGTAGAGTAAAGCCCACTGCACAGTTGCTCACACTACATCAATATTAACTGACTCACTAATTGGGTCATCCTGAGAATCTTCCAGTTCATCACCAAGGTAATAGGTCACAACACTGCAGAGCTGAGCTCACCGACCCTCAGATTCACGTACTGTCATGTTTCCCCCCCTCCCCCAACTACCCAAGTGCTTTTAACTCTCCAGGAGAAATTCACTTTGCTCCTGGGCTGAACACACTGGGCACATTCTTGAACAGAGTTCAAACTAACAGGATTTCCCTAAAACAAGCAACTCCCTGGATGCCCTGGAAAGCACTGTGACTACTGGGAGGATTAGCATAGCCAGAGCAACATGGCTCTGGTCCAGAAAGAAAGAAAATGTATGTGCTAAAAAAAAAAAAAAAAGCTGGCTCAGAGTCTTGGGAACCCCATAATCAGAAGCATACTCATTCTGACGGTTTCAAAAGACCCAACACCCACCTCAATGTGACCTGGCGAGGGTTCAGAGAAATCCACCCCCTCTTTTGTCTTTTGGATGGAATGTAAGAGCCGTATAAGACTTCCTGCCTAGAAGGCAGAGACGGGGCAAGCCTTTGCCACCCTGTATCAGAAATGTAGGGGGACAGTTGGAGGCCATCTTTCGGCTTGTCTTTGGGGGCTGCGATTTCATCTTACGGCACAAGATATTCTGTGTTAATTCTGCATGGTGCCCAAGTCCCTGCAAACCTATCTGATCTCCAGCCAGAATTTTTATTGGTTTATGTTTTGTTTTGTTTTTCTCCTGGGGGAGAGCTATTCTCAGGTTCGGGTGTGGGTGGCTCCTGTCAGGACTGGACATGTGGAGATGGAACAGGAATTGAGATTAAGGGTCTCTGGGCTAAGAGTGATGAGCCTGATGCTCTCAGAGGTCAGAGGCAAGTCTGAGGTCCATCCAGCGCATTATTCATGGAAGGGCAGGGAAAACATGTCTTGAAAGTCAAGGCAAACAGGGTCAGGAACCGAGATGTTCAGGTACCTCGTAACAACAGCACTGGCTGGTGGAAAAGTCATCCTGGGTCCAAAGTAGGAGCTGAGTCATTTCTGGCTTCCCGATTATTTCTAGTATGCTGGGTACAAGTCTGGGCCACAGAGGAGTTTTCCTTCTGTCTTTAATGAGTTAGAGACCAAGGTTTGAGGTCTGGGAAAAGGGAGAGTCTTACAGCTACTAACAGACACCTTCCTGTGGTCTCTACCTTACACTATGCAGGGGGTGTTTGGGATTGCAGGCCACTTTGGCAAAGGAAAACAAAGCTGTCTCCCTGTAGTCTGTTGTGATCTACATTTTCTGCAACTGGAAATACCAGCAGAAGATTTAAAAATATTGGATCCATGGGGTACCTGGGTGGCTCATTCGGTTGAGCGTCCGACTTCAGCTCAGGTCATGATCTCACAGTCTGTGGGTTTGAGCCCCGCGTCGGGCTCTGGGCTGACAGCTGACAGCTCAGAGCCTGGAGCCTGCTTCTGATCCTGTGTCTTCCTCTCTCTCTGCCCCTCCCCCACTCTCACTTTGTCTCACTCTATCTCTCAAAAATAAATAAATGTAAAAAAAATTTTTTTTTTAAATATTGGATCCACACTGTGCCAACTTTTGTGGGGGGGGGGGGATTCTGGGAAATGAATGCTTCAAACATGTCCTTAGAAATTTTGATTTTCTAGAACAGGCTGAATCTTAAGACAAAACTAGTTTTGCAGGTCTGGTCACAGCAGCCGGCCTGCCTCTGCACACCCTGGTTCCGGTCTGTGCCTAGGGATGGGGTTTTGGGATTATTCCTTCTAAGTCTTATTTCGGGCATACAACTCCAGTGATGATCAAGGGTGGATGTGTTACTGCATTTAAAGCAAGATTTCTAAACCAGTGCTTTGTAGACAATTCCTAGTTAACACATCGGTGGTTCCTTCCAATTCTAAACGAATCATCCATGCATCCATGCAATCACTCATTCAACCAGCAAACACTTATTCAAGACCTTAAATTTGTCAGAACTGGCCAGGTGCTTAGGAAAGACACACAGCTAATTAAAGAAGGAAGAGGTGAGGTATGGTGTGAAAGGAGTTGAAGAGGGATAAGGTCAACATTTGTCTTGGAAAAGGAGGAAGAGGAAGATAAAGAGATTTTTTGAATAGGTAGGATAAGGCAATCCTTGAAGGTTTAGTAGATTAGACTGATACATTGTTGGGGTATGGACATAGGGTAGTGAAAACAATGACCAGAATGTCCAACCTGGGAAGCAACTGGGCTCTGGCCTTTGAGAGGAAGAATATGGCTTTCTCCCTGGGGGTGCATGTCACTGCTCTCCTTTTCTTAATGACCTTAGTGATGGGTATTGCTGTAAGGATGAGTTTGAAGAGTCCCGACTTTGGTTTGTGAACACCTCTACCCAGGTGACTTCAAAGATTTTAGTCTTTGATGAATTCATCTGTCTGGTTTGACTGGAGCAGGTCATTCTAAGCCAGTACCCCAGATTAAAGTCCCGTGGAGCCAGTTAATTTCCCTTTGTTGTAATGACAAGATGTTATCCTAGAATGGGTTTGCACGTGATCACAACTGTCTACTAGACCTGAAGTTCCTTGAGGTCAGTAGCATTTTTGTCCATCATATATCTCCAAAGCCCAGCATGTCCCATGCTAAGCAATACCTGGAAGATGTGAAATTTGGGTAAAGGGTAAAAACCTATTCCATGAGGAGAAACCCACTGCCATCACTTGAGAGTCTCCTTTAGTACATGTCTGCTCTTGCTGGGTTGGTAGGAAGACGTGAATCAATTCTGCAACCCCACCCCCACCCCAAAGACTGGATGCAGGGGTTGCTATTCAATTTTCCTCTTGTGCAACACTTTGTGTATTGTTGCCTAAGTACTTTTTTAAAATGTTGCTAGGTCAGGAAACTTAGAAATCTTGGAAAGAAGTCAGTTTGGCAAATTCTAATCCCCAAAGTTGAAAGCATCTGTATCAGCCAGGGTCTCTCATGGAAAAAACAAACAAACAAACAAACAAAACCATGTGGATTAATTCAATAGAAGAAATTTAATATGGGACATTAGTCACAAAGTTTTTTTTAGAAGAGTTGAAACTGCAACTATGAAAAGCAAGGCAACCCCAAGATTAGCAATTGCAGAGAACCATTGTTCCCTCTAGGGCTGAAGGAACAGGGGTGTTACCTGAGCCCAACAGCCTGGGCTACTTGTTGGAGTCTGGTTCTAGGGGATGCCCAACTGGTAGTGTGCTGAATGGGGGAAGACTCAGTCCCAAGTATGGGTGGAGTGTAGGTGAACACTTGGCTTCTTTTTCTCACCCATTCTCCAATCTCTTGCCTGTACTTCTCACTGGCCAAACCAAACAGGAAGCAGTAGGCAAGGAACCTTGGTAGTTTCCTGGGGTCATCCTTTTTGAGTACAGAGAATACCAGGAAAATGGTGGAAACAGGCAAATGACCAGTACAGCATCCATCTATCCATAGACTCCCCCAACACTCTTTCTGGTATTTGAAGGAATATGGCTGCACTCACCTTAGAAAAATGGTATCCCCTTGGGAGGATTGTACTGAACAATTTCTCTTTCTTCCATATTTGGCCTATTTTGGAACATATATAGCATGTTTAGTGAAGCCAGTGCACTCCCCAAACTAGCCTCACACTTGAAACTGAAATTTGCATGGGTGGAGTATCTTTTAGACAGCTCCTCATTACATAACCACTTGACCTATAAGAACACGGCTGTATACACTGTGTTCCTAGTATTTGTTTCTTCATTTACCCCACTAGTGGTTTGGGAGTGAGTCGGAGGCAGGAGAAAGGACTGGAAATGTGTTCTTGGGTTAGTATTCACAAGTACAGGTCTTCTGAGTCCTGGTTCCCAGGGAAGGAGGGCAAACAGATGTACAAGAGAGATTTGGGGGGAACTGGGGGGCCCCTCCAGACTGTGGATGCCATCGTACGTACATTGTAGGTTTCCAGGGGATGAGACACCTGGCTGGGGCCCCATTTTGTTTAGAGGTTCTGTGATCACATAAGTAGCCGAATGCTCCGTGTCAGTTAGGGTTTGCTCAAGGAAGTCAAACCACTATAATATGGCAAATAAGGGATTTTCTGTAGGGATTATACTTTGCACATTGGTGGGAGTTGGTGGAGAAATCTATGAAAGGCTGTTGCCTCTGCATCTGGTGGTGAGCCTGAAGTCACTGCAGGTCAGTGTTGGCGACTGGGAGGAAAATCTTGGATAAGTGAAGTGGGGAGAGCCAAAGAGAAACTGGAACACACCTTCAAGAAGCCCATGAAGACAAACTGGAACGTGTATGTGTTCCTCATCTCCTCTAACCTTAATAATACACATGACCTGCAGAAGCCCCTTCTTCTTGGAACCACATGCATGGCCGGCCTGGGACTCAGAGAAGGTAAAGAAGGGGATCCTGCAGGCTCAGCTCTGCTCTCCTCCAAGCGGGTCAGTTGGACTAGAGGCAAAAGGTACAAGCCACAGAGGTTCTTGGAGCCCTACACCAAGTTCCCAGCATAATGCAGGCTGCTTCACTTCCACCTCCTAAATCCCATGCTAGGTTCTCTCGTGGCCAATCTCAACCTGGAACCATCGAGGGAGGAGAATTCTGAGAATCCCAGTTATAGCTTGGGCAAGTTGACACTGGACAAAGCCAACACATGTTGCAAGAAGACTGGAAACTAATGTTTGGAGACGAGATCTTTGTTTGGATGTAGAAATGAGCTTTTACGACCCCTGAGAGAGAGGAACTAGTTGTGGGGGAGTCGTAGTCATAAGCTGGTGGCCTCCTCTCTGTATAACTCCTGCACCCAGGGGAAGGAAACCGAGAAATCTGAAGTTGTTGCAGAGCTGGGAGAGCCCTGGCTTACCAGAGTCTGCCAAGGATTTGTATCTCCTGGAGGCCTCGCTCTCAGAACTAGGAAAGGCGGAGCCCTCTTCGGGCCACACCATATCCTCTCTCTCCAACACCGATATAATCACACCTCCCTGACAAGGCTGCTGGGAGGGTCCATTAGTTAATGCCAGGGACAGGGCGAAGGTGACAGCATTTACAAGAGCACACGGATGCCCAGATGGACTGGCAGGCACTTTGTTGACTAATGGTAGAACTCGTTGCCGTTGATGGCGACCTTTCCTCCCCATTACATTTCTAAATATTTTGGTTGCCGACTGGAAACCCGCCCATTCTGAAACAAAAATCAGACTTGCTGTTGGTGCTTTTAAAACTACCCTTGTTCCTTCAAACATTTCTGGTTACCTCCCTTCTGTCTCATTTCTCTTGGGTGGACAGATGAGGCCTACTTTTTTTCTGCTTTCATCTAGAGAAGGGCCTAGGTGGTAAGGCTCCAGCACTCCATTTCAACCAGTTTATCTTCACACTCATTTCTGATCAGGTGGTCAGGCTGTCAAAGCTTTTAGTCAATTTTGTCCACATGGCAAACGTATGAGTCAGACATTTGGATTCTTCTTCTTCTTCTTCACAACAAGAAATAGTAGTTTTTTTCTTCTAAACGTTTGAGATCATGTAGGCAGTGCTGCTGTTTGAGTTTCTGTTCTTTGGACCTTCATCCCTTTCTTTCTTGTCCCAGTTGCTTCCTCATCAGAATCTTCAAGTGTGCAACGAAGACAGAAAGTATAATCGTGCTCATGGCCTTTCCCCCCATCCAGCTGTCCGAGGAAGGTTTTTTAATTTTCTGGAATCTCTGATATTGGGCAGGATGAGAGGAGAGAAGGCTCAAGTGGCCTCTGGAGGAGCAGTAGATACACGTAGTAAAGAGCAGAGCACAGAAGAGAAACGGCAGCAGGCAGAACAGGAGTGTTTGGGAGCGTCTGGGAGAGAAGAGTAAAATAGGCTTTTGCGGGGGTGGGTAGCCAGTGAAAGGTGTAAGAGAGAGAATAAGGGTGAAAGTTATCGAAAGAGGCTTGTGTTCATTTGCTAGGGTGGCCACGACCCAATGCCACAGCCTGGGTGGCTGAAACAACCAAAATTTATTTGCTCACACTTCTGGAAGCTGGACGTCCAAGATCAAGGTGCTGGCAGATTAGGTGCCTTCTGAGGCCTCTCTCCTTGGCCTGCAGGATGGCTGCTTCTCACTGTGTCCTCACATGGCCTATTCTCTGTGTGCGTGTGTCCCTGGTGACTATTCCTCTTCTTATAAGGACACCAGTCTTACTGGATCAGGGCCCACCCTCATGACCTCATTTCACCTTAATTACCTCTTTAAAGATCTTGTCTCCAAATATAGTCACATTGGGGGTTAGGGCTTCAACATATGAATTTGGAGGCGGGGGGGGAGAACACAGTTCAGTCCATAACAAGGGTTTTAAGTTTATTTTA
The DNA here is from genome assembly GCF_027475565.1 of Acinonyx jubatus. Classification (NCBI taxonomy): domain Eukaryota; kingdom Metazoa; phylum Chordata; class Mammalia; order Carnivora; family Felidae; genus Acinonyx; species Acinonyx jubatus. The sequence continues at coordinate 106,798,735 of NC_069385.1, read as the reverse complement.
ATGTTAACGATGTGTCTTTCCCCACCCCTGCACCCCTCCCCCCCAATTTGGTGTTTTCTAAAAAGACCAGCTACAAAAAGATTTAAATTGCTTCGTATCATATCTATGTTTTCTGTTGAATTGGTTCTGATACAGCATCATGGTAAGCCTGGGTCACAGATGTCCTGGGTTTATAGCGGTTATACATTGACTTAGGCAACTGGTGCCCAGTTTTCAAGAAATCAGAATGTAATACAATCGTCTTGATAAGAAAATGAGAAGGCACATAATGTAATCTCTCATTTGTAATTTGGACGTCTTCGTTGGCGCGAACTTACCCTGAAATATGAAAATTATGCCTGTGGGAAAAAAAACCCAGGTATGGTTATATTGTTGAAAAAAACTTTTAGTTTGGGGAGGTGTAAATGAGTATTTATAACTACACGTAGGTCTCCGTGGTTGCAATGCAGGGTTTTCTTTTGCTGCTCCGAAAAAGAATTACAGCCTCAACTCTGCTAGTTTCATTTTGACAATCATCTAAATAAAACCTGTCATTTAGTGACTGCCATTTGGAACTATCAATAACTGTTTGAAAATAAGCAAACCACAATCTGGATGGAAAAAAAAAAAAGAAAAAGCGCCTGTGCTCCAATACCAGGTTCTGCTTCTCTGATTACTGCTGGGAGCTGCTGCAGATACATAGAATGGGCCCTTATCCGGCACTCGGTGCAGTGGCTCTGAAATCTGGGGCAGATTTGGCCGAGGCTACAGTCGCACGTTGTACGTCGGACACACGGTGCTTGTCAAGGTGCGGTTCTAAAGGAATGGCGGCCTCAGGTCTTCCGTGGGATGTGCGTTGAGAGCGTGGAAGAGTGCACGAGTCATGTTCCGTGGGGAGTGAGAGCATGTCTGTGGTCACCAGACACATCTGAGCTACTGCGTCACCTTGAGGCGGTTATTTGCAGGACCCGACCTTAGACCCTCTGGCTGAGTGATGCCACAGAATAAATATGTGGAAAGTGAGGCTGGGATTGGGGTGGGTGGGTTGAGAGAAGAGACAGAGAGAGAGAGAGAGAGAGAGTGAGAGAGACATCTGAGTCCTATGCTAGGTGTGAAGGGGAGAAGATACGAGTCCCTTATTTATCCAGGGGCAATTTCTAGCCAATCAAATCAACACGGTAATAAGGCTGATCTGGTGCCTGCTTCTACAGTAGGAATGTGGTGAGATATGGGTCCAATATTACGAATACCATAAAAGTCCATCTATGTTTCCCTGGTACAGGGCTAGTTATATTTTTTTCAGGTCATTATTATTTATAATCCATTTATATATGGAAGACGATGGTTCTTTATGGTTCGAATGATTTAAATCTGGGCCTTTAAACCATGCCTGATTTATTTGCACAAGGAAATCATGTTTTCTTTGGAGCTTTTCAATGGAGGCATAATTACAGTGTTGCAAATACAGTGCTCTATTTAAGGGTCTGTCAGCATTTCCATAATAAACCTCTATTTTCAGGAGTCCAGAATATTGCCAGAGAGAGAGAGACAGAGACAGAGACAGAGAGAGGCATGGAGCAACACAGAGAGAAAGAAATCCTTCTAAAATATAAGCTTGGTGAGTCCCTCTGAGGACTTTATTTTTAATCCAGATCTGTATATGTATTTGCAACCACACATTCTCCTTTATTTGTGTGGTGGCACCAGTAATGCGCCAGGCATCTCTGGATCCTGCCCAGCGGGGCTTTGGCCTTAAAGCAGGATCTTCCCGGGAAAAGCAGCAGCGAACGCGTTGGGTGGCTGGCCGGCTCCCTTTCCAGACCTCAGCAGATTGCCAAGTTGCATCTCAGCTTTAAGAAAAGAAAAGCATTTTTTGCCCTTGCTTCTGGTTTGTGTGTTTGTTTTGGTTAACGGAGACATATGCTAATTTGGATCTTGAATAATGATAATAATAGTGGTATTATTATGATTTATAGTAACAGTATTAAGTACAATGTAAGTGCCCAGTATGTGTCTGGCACTTTACAAATATTACTTAAAATTTCAACCTTCTACCAGTCCTGCAAAGTAGAAATTATTAGTCCTGATTTTCAGAGGATGAAAACAAGCAGGGATCGGGGGAGTGGGTGACTGGCCCGTCAGAGAACCAGAAGGCAGAGTTAGGGTAGCTAAGGTCATAGCTGAGATAGCCCATGCCAGGCCCCGCAGTCTGTAGGAGGCGTCTCTCGAATTGGAGTAGCTCCTTTTCGAGAGCGAGGCTTGGAGAGGCCGGTGGTCTCAGAGACCACCCAGGCAGGAACTGACCTGTCAGGAGGCAGAATCTCGAAGCCCACCCAACAGTTCCTGGAGCATGGTTTAGTAGGTAAGGGTGACTGTGGTTGAGCCTGGATAAAACTATCTGAAGATTCTTTTTGGTGACTTCCTGTGTGGCAACCTTGCACCCTACCTGGGTTATCTCGCTTATTTCCCAAGTTTAGCCATGCAGAGAGTGAATTTTGTGGGGATTGGATAAAATGCCAGGATTATATAACCAGGAAATGGCGGAGTTCCCAGGTCTGGAATCCTGGTTCTTGACCAATACGCTTTACGGCCCCAGGGGAATCAGTCTCCCTCCGTTTGGAAGGTGCATTGAACGGAGACAGAAAGCTGAAACTCAGGATTCTCCTGCCTTACGTGGGAGAGCCTGTCTGGGAATTGCTGATGGATGCTTTCCAGAAGTTTGTGTGTTGGCATTTAACAGAAAGGAAAGGTAATATGCCCTCCTCTCGCTCAGGGAGGACGAGAGACAAGTGGTGGTGGGAAAGACCACCCTCTGTACCGTGTTCACAGCCAACCATGGGGAAACTATTTTGTAAACTCCTGATCCCTTGTGGGTTGTGTGATTTAATTCTTTTTCCTTCTCTTTTCTGGGACTGCTTTTGGGTTGCTAGTTTCAGCTGAGACCAGAGGTGGTGACACACAGCCCAGGGAGAAGCAAGAAAAGGAAGAAAGTTTTTCATTAAGAAAGTGTTCTTCCTTCTTCAAGCAAAATCAGGCCCCTGTATGGGGGCTATTACGTACTGAAGTGATCTCCTGCTCTCAAAGTGGAGGTTGAGCCTCCAAAGTTCAGAAGACGGGATTTGAATCACCACTGCAGAGCGGAAGGCATTCATCTTATTGGAAACAACTCTTAGAGGCTGTAAATTCTGTTCAATAAGTCTTTATTGAGGGTCCTCTAAGGAGTTGGTGTTGGGTGTTATTCTCCATAAGGGGGGTAGCTTGACTGGTGTGGAAAGTCTGACTCCAGTTAGTGTTGGAGGTGGAATGGTGGGGAGGCCACTCTATGTTGCCAGCACCTAAGCACTCATTTGACCAATCGCCACCTTAGTCTTACTGAGAACAGGAAGCAAAGTCACCAGTGTCCATTCGGAACAAGATTTATTTAGCCAATATTTACTGAGCATATACTATATCCTGGGCACTTAGCTAGGGGCTGGTGATTCAACGGTGAGTCAGAGAGATGTGGTTCCTACCCTCATAGAACTTAAAATCTACTTGAGGATAGAGACATGAAAGAGATCATTTAGATTAACAATTAAATAATTTATTAAATGACTACAACTGCGATGAGTTCCTCAGGGGAAAATATAGTCTTATGAAGACAGATAACAGAGGGACTATATCCATTAGAAGGCATTCAGCTGTAACAGAAAACCCAACTGACAGTGGTTCACCTAAATAGGGCTTATTTTTTCCTCCATGACAAGGAGTTCAAGAGAAGGCATTTTCTGGCACCGGTTCAGTGATGTCATGAAGAATCCAGGCTCTTCTAGGCCTCCTCCCTGCCGTCTTCCACGTATGAACTTTTCACTCCTGGGCTTGTAGCCTCATGGTCACAGAACGGTTGCTGCGGCTCTACTTTCAAAGACGGGAAACACTGGGAAGGGGGAGTTATACCAGAGACCTCTTTTCTCAAACACAAGCGTATTTCATCAGCAGCAAAATCTCTTTTCCAGAAACGTTTCAGCAGACTTTCTGTTAATTCGTTGGCCAGAGCCGGGTTTTTAGTTGAAGACTATAGAAAGGACAAAGTAGTCAGCAATTACGTATGCATAACTGGAAGTCACATTTGTGGCATGCCGTATAGACTATACTCGTGTGTGCTAAGTTGTTTGAGCCTCACATCAATTCTATGATAAAGAGCAGCTTCTCAAATGAAGACATTGAGGCTCGGGTGAGGGGCTTGCCCAAGAACACACAGTCAGTCCTCCTTTGGCCGGGGGGCCTAGATCGTTCCTGGATACTGGCACTGCCCTACATCTGCTGGGTTTTGGGGAGGGGACCATCCTGAGCCAAAATGCGGTGCCCCGAAGAGACATGCAAGCATGCGAGAATTTGCCAAAGGGTCAGGGTTTGCTTTCTGAGACGTTTGCTTGGGGACCCCAGCTGTAGATTATCCCTCTGATGTTTTCCTATGACTGCCCCTAAGATGGAAAGCCACACAGTGGGAAGGCAGGCCAACGGGGAAGAAAGAAGCCTTCTGATAGCAAAGTCAGGATCTCACAGTGGAGCCTTTGGGGTCCTTAATTGCCAGGATATAAAAACAGGTATAGGAAATAGCATCTGCTGATGGAACTGTGACCTCATTTCCGGACAACTTCGGAAATGTTGATTTATTCAATGTTTTTGAGTCACCTTTCCCAGCCCCTGGCACCTAACCCGGGCAAAAGGTGGTGTGGTTAGCATCTAGGATAAATGAATGAAGATTAAAACCGCAGGTTCTCATGGTATTTTAAAGGCACCCCCCAGAAAGCAGTCTGCCAGCCACATGTAATGCCCTCCTCCCCACCCCTCCCCCAGGCTCCCAGCATGCCCTGTATGCCAGTCACAGCAGGAGAGATGTCCTTGGCCGATTCCACTCTCCCCATCACCTTCCTGGCCTCTTGGATCTGGCCTGTGAGGCTGTCTGCTGTCTCTTGCTGGATTGGTGGAAGGTGGAGACAGACCTGTTGGCTTGGGATTGTCCCATGAAAATCAGGGTGGGCGGGGTGCCCGGAGATGCACCAGCATCCCTGGGTTACGCCAGTGGAAACAAGAGTCATGTACCCTGTGCTGGAGAATGTGTGAAACTGACACCGTTTACCAGATGTTCCAAGGTTTTATGGGCTTTACAAGGCCTTCTGTTAAGTAACACTTACTTTAAAAAAGTAAACCTTGCCTGCTCTGAGTGGAAAGTTTTGTGTGTGTGTGTGTGTGTGTGTGTGTGTGTGTGTGTGTGTTTTAATCTTCTGGGTGAACTCTGCAGCACCTGTTTGCACAGAGAGCTGAGGCCTGCAAGCGGCTGCTTCTGGAGAGTGACGGGAAGGGGAACAGCACAAGACAGGCAGCCTGGTCCTGATGGAAAAGGCCAGAGACCAGAGGCCCAGGCTGATGGATGCAGAAACGCACCCACAAGCAGGCACCAAGATGTGGCCCCCTCTCTTAATGCAACAGATATGCTCCTGAAATTTGGGGTGCCCATCACTTATTTTTGTAGTCCTAAATAGCATTTGCCTCTCCCATGCAGCCAATTGGTTTTTAGACAAATAACCGCCATCTAATTCATCGTCAGCATACGTCTGAATTTTCAGAAGATAGGTTTGATCGGGGCGTGTGGTGGCATCCATCCGACTTTGGCTCAGGTCATGATCCCACGGTCCGTGGGTTCGAGCCCCACGTCGGGCTCTGTGCTGACAGCTCGGAGCCTGGAGCCTGCTTCGGATTCTGTGTCTTCCTCTCTCTCTGCTCTCCCCCCACTCATGCTCTATCTCTCTCTCTTTCAAAAATAAATAAACGTCAAAAAAATATTTTTTAAAAGATCGGTTTGATTAGCATGACATCCACCCTCCTGGCACACTGTAGAGTGTGGCACATTGCGAAATGGCCATTTGTCACAGGCAGCGTCTTGAAGATGTCGTGCAAGATGGTAAAGGAGCAGCCTGTATGGACAGGCTCAGTGCAGAGTAGGGTGAATCCAATCAGGTGAAGGGTAGGAACACCAAGATCTTAAATAATCAGATGAGAGAAAGGAAGAAACGAAGAATCTGCTCTGTGGGAGCAGAGAAGGATTTTGTTCAGTCGGACTGAGGAGTGCTTTCCAACTGGGGACAGCTTTGTGGGGAGTGCAGCCACCAAGAAGGCTGGAAACAACCTGGTTGGGTGCCATCCTGCCCAAATCACTGCCACACACAGAGAACCAACTGGAAGTCCCGCCTACAGGGGCTGAAATCTACACAGAACGCCCTTCATCTTATGAAATTTAGCTTTGGGTGAGGGAGGAGGAGGATGCTGTGAGGCTTCTCTCTTTGTCCTACCGGTATATTTTGAGTAGAACTTGGTTATGGCCCAGCAGCTGGCTCCAACAGCCCTTAAAATTATCACATCACATCTAGCATCTGTGGGTTAGAGGCCTTCTGACTTCTAATCCGAGCTTCCTTATTTGCTTAGGCGGATCTCCTTCTTTGTCCCCAGGGTCCATTGTCCAACTCTGGGCCTTCCACAGGAGCAAGGCTGTTGTCATGCTTCACAACTATGTGGGGCAGGTAGAGTGGAAAGCAGTATGGAAGGAGGCACGTTCGGTACCATTGGTTCCTCGTGGGGGGATGTGGAGGAGGGGGGGGGTGGGAGATGAGGAAAAAAGACCACGAAAGGGGAAAGAGAGCGAGCTATGCACCCCGTAGAACACCAGTATGCATGGTCTCCCATGTGTACAGAAAGCATATCTCTGCTCATGTGCAGAGATAGAGAGAGATGGGTCAGCCCATTGTGAATGATGACTAACGGACTACTGGGTTTCAGGTTAGTTTTAGTTTCTTATATTTGTGCGGAGTCTGAATGTTTTGCACTTTTATTTATTTTTTATTATTTATTTTTATTTTTTTTAAATGTTTACTTTTGAGACAGAGGGAGACAGAGTGCAAGTAGGGGAGAGGCAGAGAGAGGGAGACACAGAATACGAAACAGGCTCCAGGCTGTGACCTGCGAGCTGTCAGCACAGAGCCGGATGCGGGGCTCGAACCCACGAACCGTGAGATCATAACCTGAGCCAAAGCCAGACGCTTTATCGACTGAGCCACCCAAGTGCCCCTTGCACTTTTATTTTTAAATCAGAAAACACTAGGGGCGCCTGGGTGGTTCAGTCGATAAAGCATCCGACTTCAGCTCAGGTCAAGATTTCATGGTTCGTGAGTTCGAGCCCCGCACTGGGCTCTGTGCTGACAGCTCAGAGCCTGGAGCCTGCTTTGGTTTCTGTGTTTTCTTCTCTCTCTGCTCCTCCCCTGCTTGCGCTCTGTCTCTCTCTCTCTCAAAACAATAAATAAACATGAAAAAAAATTTTTTTTTTAAAGAATACACTAAGATTTATTTCCATGTAAAAATAAAGAATAGCAACAACAAAGACTTGCATTTCGGAGCTCGGGGTGTCCCTCAGCTCTCCTCTCTTCACAGAACCCTGGCTACATATTGCAATGTGGCCTCGAGGAGAAATGAGAAGAACATATAGGATGTGGGTCATGAACTCCGTGGTTGGGGCCTGAGATCAGTCTCTGGAAAACCAGGCGTTGATTCCAAGGTGAATATCTCAGCAGAACACCAGAATCACCCCTGACTAGAGGCCAGTTTTGCAGAGGCCCCTGTGGTTCCAGAAGCAAGGCTGGGCCCCAGTTACTTTCCCCTGTATTCCTCTTTCCAACAGATAACAACCGCCAAGAATCCACATGTTGTCAAACAAAGTCAGGCGTATTACCTTACTGCAGCAAGGGAGAACAGACATGGGCATCTCAGATGGAAGGAATAGCAAAGGGCTTTTTATGGTTCGGACTCATACTGAATAATTATAAGGAGGGAGGTGGGAAAAAGAGGTCTACTTTGGATTTTATGCCAACACAAAGTAGGAACAGATAGTTTATTATCTCAGCAACCTCTGAGGCAGGAGGAGAGAAGCAGAGCTGGGGAAGTCACTGGCAAGGCAATCCCCAAAAAAGAGGAGGGGATTGATTGGTAGTCACTTTGTGGCCTGGTGTGGCCTTGGGAGAAACACTGGGTTTTGTTGGCCTCGCCACGGGGCTTGGCCCCACCTGGTGATGTGCAGGGCTGACCTTCCTGTTTTTACTCCCTGGCGTCCAGAGCTGGCTGTCATTCCTGGAGAGGGGGACTTGGGGATGGGGTCTGATGGCCATCCACAGGCCTGGCTTAAGCGGGCAAGGATGGAACGCATGTTGTTTGGGCTGCTGTCCAGGGCTTCATTCCCCCATGGTGTTGTCTGGGCATCGGAAGCTTGTAGAAGAAATGGCTTACTGAGTTCCATGGGTTAGGTCCTTTACCCCCTGACATTTACCTGGCTCTTGGAGACAGGTGCTTAACAAGCAAGTACAGATTCCTCCAGGCTTCCCGAAAGGTCTTTAGGGCCCCTGCCCGTAGACACTGAGCCATGCTGAACTACAGAACGTTAGGCCTGGCCTGAGGTACCCTGCCTGGTTTCCTCTGGAGTCACTTTTTTCTCTATTCCCAGTTTTTCACCTGAGAAGACAGGAAATTATACCGACTTCTCTACACGAGGCCAGGATGACTTTGATGGAAACTATGTTGTATTCTCTGAGAACTGACCTCAAAGAAATACGTGATGCAGACACATGTCAATATCTTAACATAGAGTGGAATCTTCTGTGGCCAGAAGCAGACAGTGGGCTCGCCAATGAGGACACATACCCGCTTGATGTCCCTGGGTACCCTGATGAGTTCTGACCGTGGCTGTCTCTTGCTTCTCTTCCCTTCCCTCGTTCACCCTGCACGGTGCCTCTTTCAAGCAGACCCTCTGGGCCTTGGTTTCCACCCTTGTCTCAGACATGCCTGCTCCCCTGCACCTGTGGCTCCCCTGCCTGAACTCAGCTCTGGTCCCTTGACCAAGCAGGAGGGTAGAGGACTTTCTGACTCAGGCCACGAAGGCTGCCCTGTGGCTGTGCAAAGTGGCAGGCATGGCCTCTGTCCCGGTGCCTGACCTGGACTCACTTTTTCTACCAAGGTTCAGAACCAGCCTTACAGTCTGCTCATGGGACCTCACGGTCACCCATAGGCAATTCGCCCTGACCACATGTGCATCCGTGTGTATGGAAAACAACACAGCCACCTCAACCAAATGGAGACCTTCCCTTCACTCACAAAAGGGGGGAGGAAGACATGGGAAGGAGGACAGAATTTCCTGTCACATTAGAATAAGATGAGCCGGGGTTATTTCGGGCTGGGCTCCAGCAGGCACTTGGAGAAGGCCTCAGAACTGCAGATGAAGCCCCAGGTTGAGTTTATGGGGCAATTTCAATTTCAACACTGCCAAATATTTGTAACATCAAGAAATCGTAGAATGTGCTGGTGGTCTGGGAGCTGGAGGGGGGACACTGCACATATTTGACACAACTTTGTGATTCGGTGACAGGCCTGTTGGATCCCCTCACCTAGAAATCAGTTGGGATCTTCCAGAGAAATAAATTAAATGTAGATGGCTCCCCATCCACTTCTGTTGGTATTTGCCCCCTTATCTGGAGACAGCAAGGGCTTTTTTTTTTTTTTTTTTTTTTGCCCCTAAGCACAATTTGTATTTAATTATTACACTTCAGATTTTTCTGTACTGCACTGGAAGCCTGAACCGGCTTCCTCTTCGCCCCCTGCTCTGGAATAGCATCGCTCCCTGTTAACAATTATTGTCGCCATTTGGGTAGTCTACAGCGTGCCCCGTGTAAGGCTGGTCGGTTTGTTTAATTAAGCTTCGAAGGACAGCCCGTGCCTCCGTCTTCTCTCGGGTTTGCTTCTTCCTTCCTCTTCCACAGTCCCTGCTGAAGGTAGGGAGGACGGCCTGTGCTCTCCGACGGAGGCCGGACCCTCCCGGCCTGGCCCGGCCTTACCTGATGAATGAACTTCTCCGACTTCCACAGGGAGCAAATTGCCAATGTTTCTCATTGCTACAGACTCGGGAGGAAGAAAAAGGGGGTGCCAGCAGGAAGAAGGGGGAGCTGTGGCTGGCTGCTGACCCTGCTACCTGAGAGCTCCTACCAGCAGGCCTGTTTCCAGTAGGGTCTACGGAAAGCCACATTGCCCTAAATGAGGGACGGCCTACCGAAAATAGGCCCCCTGTACTTTTGTAGAATTTTCCTTCTCAAACTAACACAGGGGCCACAGCAGCAGCTTTTTGTCCCAGGTAATGACCGGATGGAATTATTATTATTATCATTTTTTTCACATCCAGCCACCAGCTTCTGAGGTCCTCAAAAAGAACATTTGTAACCATGCATTCTTTATGTGGTCCACGATTAATAAACAGGAACCCACCTTTCTAGACGGACAGAGAAACAATTTTTTTTTTACTGTTTGCTGCTCCTGTGTGTAGGGTTCATGAATGGGGGCTTTGAGAACTTGCCCTTTCGTGGCCAGCTATCAAAGTGCTGCTCACACATACGGATCGACCGCACGGAGGTGCGGCCCTGGGCCACTGCCCGTGTGGCCGCCCACTGCGGTTCCCCGCTGGCCGCCTCGTCGGGCCACAGGGCCAGGGTTGTGATGGCCCAGTTTTTCCTCCCTGGGATCGACGCCGACCCACCAGGAAGAAGGGGGAGACCACCAGCATCCATTCTCTTGCAAGTCCTAAAATAACTATATTTATAATTGCTTGTGTGTGCTCCCTTTTGTGGCCTTCCTCCCCTGGTCACATCCCTCTGTTTGGGAAGAAAACGTTCATTAAAAAAAAAATTTTTTTTTAACGTTTGTTCATTTTTGAGAGACACAGACAGAGTGCAAATGGGGGAGGGGCAGAGAGAGAGGGAGACACAGAATCCGAAGCAGGCTCCGGGCGCCGAGCTGTCAGCACAGAGCCCGACGCGGGGCTCGAACTCACAAACCGTGAGATCATGACCTCAGCTGAAGTCGGACGCTTAACCGACTGGGCCACCCAGGTGTCCCAGAGAAAGTTCATTTTTAAAGGTTTCCTGGCCTGGTGTTCCTTCCTTTCTCTTTTCTTTTTCTCTTTTCTTCTCTTTTCCTTTCCTTTCCTCCCCCACCCGGCCTTCTCTTCTCTCCCCTCCTTTCTTTTCCTTTTCTAGAGTCCCCTTCGCTCGTGTCTTTGGATAGTGTGCCCTGACTCTCCCACGTTACAGGTGGGGGCTCTCCTGGAGTCCTTCCTGTGCCACCTCGAGCTCTGAGCTCTGACAGTTTTGCTGGGGCTCCAGGGAAGGGAGGCAGGGAGCAGCCAGACAAGCAACAGTGGCCGTGGTCAGGTCCCTGCAGACAGCGCGAGTGTGTGAAGGGCTGAGGCTTCGGCTATGGATCCTAAAGTCTGAGACTGGGCCGCTGAAGGCTTTGAGTTGCAGTCACAGGATCAAGGAGCTGCAGCACAGCAGCAGGAAACATGTAGAACTCTGTCAACACGTTGGTGCTCCGAGGGCTCTTCCGTCTGGGGAACATCATCTGCCAATCTTGGGCTTCATTTGACTCATGCTGGGCAAAAATCTCGGGAAGCGGCTTTGGGGTGTCTGTAACTAGAAGCACAGACCTGGAGGTAGGCCTGGGGGAGCAGAGAGGGGACAGAAATGAACCCATCCTGTTCTGTCACTCCATATGGACCTGTCAGGAAGATGGAGGTATGGTCACCTTGGGTTAAATCTTGACGGGGTCAAGTCAGACTTACTCTGCTGCCATCTTTGAGAGGTTCCCTGGAAAGGCCCTGAATAGGGGAGGAGGCACTCAAGCCATAGTTAGAGCAGAGTAAGTGGTTAAGGGAAGAGGGTTGAAGGCTGTCTTTTTTATGATACGGTTGTCCCAGGTAAGGCAGCTCAGGGGACTCTCATCATGTAAATCTTGAATTGGAATCTAATGAGGTGGGATTTGGGGGTCCCCTGTCCCCTCATGTATTGGCAGAGAGGGAGTCTGGATTTGATCTGCATGTGGAAGAGAGGCTGAGTAGCAGGAATGGTAAGCCACGGAAAAATGGAGGAGGGACTGGCCCTTCATTCTCTCAGTGCCCCCTCTCCCCACCATGAGTCTTGGAACCCCCGTGAGATGATCCAGGAGGCAGCCGTTACAGATGGACACACTGCTTTCATCCCTGCCCCACCTGGTGCTTGTGCCCATGGAGAGGCCCAGGGTTGGCCTCTAGATGCTTGCTGTGATTCCTAGAAACCCTGATGGTGGTGCAGAAGATGTCATCTTCCTGATTCTTCCCTAATCCCTGCCCTTCTTTGTAGGGACAGTGTCAGGGAGAACTGAGAAAATGATGGAAGTAAAGTCTGTCAACAGTGATGCTGCTGTAAATGGCAAGACGTACAGAGATCCAAAGTGCACTCTGTTTTTCAAAGTTTCCATGCTGACGGCGCCCTCTGGAACCTGCCTGGCTTCTCCAAACGCTCTGGCCCTGTCCTTGGCTTGGCCCTGAACTTGCCTCCTACCCATCCAGCCCTCCACTCTCTAATACTGAGGTCACTGACATTCCCAGGAAGCTAGAAGAGCCTTCTTCTCTTCCCCCTGATCTGAAAAAATAAGACTGGCCTATGGATGTATGTCTAGACCATAGGGCAGTTCAGAGGTTTCCAGTACAAGGGCACAAATCCCAGATCCTTGTCATCTGGACCATCAAAATAAACCCCTGGATGGCCAGGAGGTAAGAGTTGATTAGTGAGGGGTTCAAAGGAAGTTAGGCCAGGTTCCAGAAGGCGGGCAGCAGGAGAGCAAGAGGTGTAATTAAGAGTCATCACAACCCAGTGCTAGGTCTGTACTTTTCTAGGATTTGCAATACTTCTGTTGCCCTGATGCTGGTATTGCTGGCGGTGAACAACTGAGGGGTGTGGCTTTTTCCGAGGGCCTTATTGTGGAAAGAACAACTTTGGCTATCCCCTCATTATCCAGGCTGAAAACATACCCCGGAGTAAAAACTTGAGCACGTCCGTCATTTGCCAAAGGGCTTCCTCCACCTGGGACAGCTCAAGGTTCTGGAAGACGAGGCCAGTTCTGTTCTCCCTGCTTGAAGGAAGGCAGAAGCGTTGGTCTTAAGTGTCGGGCTTTTCCTGATCCTGTGCTATAGGCACTGTACGTAATCCAAGAGAGGAGTTCATGTCGTCTGTAGCATTGACCAAAGCCTATCGGTCCCTCAGAGGGGTCCTCCAAAAAGGGGGTTTTGAGGGCAAGTAAATTTGGAAACTGAATTCTACATCCTCCTCAGGGATGATTACCATGCCCCTGGTCAGGTCCCGAGGAGTCCTACAGTGTGGAAACCACCTAACTTTGTTCAGCTCAGCACGTGTCGGCCTTACTTGGAAATGTTCCATTACATGGAACAGTCTTTTCATGGAGTCCACTTAATAGACCATGGGAAATGCAAAAAAAACACAGTAAAATATAGTAAAATGTTGGTAAGCAAGACCCGGTAGTAAGTTTCTTCCCAGAGCACAAAGGATTGGGTTAGATTTTCGACTGCACACACAGACGCACAGAGGGCTTGGCATGCGATGTTTTTCGATTTGGCTTTCATTTCTGCAGAGATGAATAACACGCTGTTGGGGGTTGCTGTAAGACACGTGTCAGACACGGTCCCCACTCGCGTTTTGTTGAGGAGGCAACAGCCCCCCTCCCCCAAGATAACTACCTATCCCTGAGGGGAGAGTAGGTGCTGGGAGGGGAGATGCTAGGGTAGACTGGAGTGGAAATGGCGGCCAGCAGAAGAGGAAGGAGTGAATGTTGCTGGGGCTGGGGAGGGGCCAATGAAGGAGAGGAGGAAGGGATGACCAAGAGGACCCCAGGGCAGGAGGAACATGCCTGGTTCTGTCCGGTCCCAAGCCCAGGCCTGCTCTTACTCTCCCTCATGTGGTTCTTCCAGTCTGAGGGGAGTTGGGAAGTTGGGCCCTGACAGAATTTTCGGGGGAGGGCAATGTGGGGGTGGCAGCCGCTGTCTGGTGCCCTTCTCGGAACCAGTCAGGGAAAGGTCAGCCTCGGCCTTCTCTGGAGGCACATCCTTCCTTGCAGTGAGGCCGGGGGCGGGGCGGGGGGGGTGCCTCTCATTTGAGGAGCGGCTCTAACTTGTCCGGGTAACCACATGCTGAGGGTGAAAGGCAGACAAATGTGACTCTGGGTGCTTTCGGTCACAGTGAACTGTCTTGTGCTCAAACTCTCTGTGGTCTCGGGCCTGGCAGAGGGGAGGAAGAGAGGGCCCGCATCCATGCCCCCAATGTGGGGTGCATTTCTGTGCGCCCGGAGGAGGATGTGACACATGTGGGCGCACCCAGCCGCCAGGCAGCACCTGTTGAGGGGACACAGCTGCGGCCAGGGCAAGGGGCATTCTTGGCCGCTGCCTCACGACCGCCCCAGCAGCTGCCTGGGTGTTGTCCCACATTCCGCGTGTGACCCTGGTGTGGGCAAGCCCTGAGTGGGGAAGAGCCTCCTGGGGCAACGAGGCAGTAACCCACACCCCTGGGGCAGCGCCAGTGGGTGAATTTAGTAAGTACCCTGTTTTGGCTGCCAGTCCCAGAAGCAGAAGCGAATTTCGCAGCCAAGGACTCGGAGGCAAATTTGTTTTAAGTTATTAAAACGTATGACATAAGAAAAACTGGAGGTAGGGAGCTCAGGCAATGAGAGGCAGAGAAGAGAGACAAAGAGAAAACACCAAGGTGGAAAAGGGTCGGTCCATCTCCAACCAACTGGCTCCTACTCTGATGCCCCCCTGTCAGGAGGAAAGAGCTTTTGGCTGTCTTAAGAAGGGGAGACAAAAACACCAAGAAAAACAGAAGTAGAAGAAGAGTTTTTCTTTTTTTTTTTTTTTTTTAAGGTAGAGGCAAGTAGGCCAAGAAATTACTTAAAGGCTTTCTGATGACCTCATAAATTGTTCCAAGTAATGTAAGACACAGAGGGGGGCAGCGACAGGAAACAGAACGACTCAGCAGAATTCTACACTGCGGTAATATGTGGATTTTCTCATATAACTGCCTTAATCCAAGGGCCTTAAAACATTTCACAAATTTGCAATAATTAAACCTCACTGCGTACCTGGGGCAGGACAGAATGTTATTTTGCTCATTATGTATACAGGTGAGCCACACAGCACGGAGAGTTTGAAAGAAAATGTCTCCAGAGCCCGCCAATAAGAGAGGCCTGCCCGGGGCTCCGAGAAATGCCGGGCTCCCACCAGACCCATCCCATTCCGGGCAGGCCTGACCCAGGGGCCCGCACCTCAACAAGCAAAGAGCCGTTGGCAAATGGTCGACTGTCTTTTCTGTTAGTTTAAAAATATGTATATATTTATAAGTCATCATCAAAACAATTTTAAAAGAATATATCTAGTAAAATACACAATGGGTAATAAAACTTTTTAAAACCAAACTTTAAAAAAAAAAAAATCGTGATTTTCTGAGATTTGGTTCCTTTTTGCCCAGTGGCCTCGTTTTCATTCTCTTGTTTTGCCTTCACAAATCAGTGAAAAGGCAGCAATTCTGAAAGAGGTTTTCTTTTCCAGAAGGAGCAGGAAACTGGAGTGTTGCCTTTTTAGATTAAATGCGGTGAGATGATGGGAGGGGAGGTGGGTTGGGGGAGGGGAAGAAGGGGATCTGGAGAAGAGGCAAATTACCTTTTTTCATCTTGGTTGGTGGAAAGCTCCCCGGAAAATATTTGTCTTAGCTTACCTCGGGGCGGCAGAAGGTGTAAGACCTTTGCAGGCTTTCGCCTGCAGTCGGCATTTTCCTTCCCAACTTAGGCTTCCTGCAAGTGAGGACGATCCGTCCTCAGGGACGGATCCTCAGGGATCTGTGGGAGAAGGAGGAGAAGGAGACAGAGTAGCTGTGACTTTAGGACAAGAGGTGCCCACCCAACTTACGTGGTGTCTACCCTTCATTTTCTGCATCTGAAAGAGAGGAATAAAGATACTCACCCTAAAACTCATAAGGATGTTAGGTATTCTAGGCTGTATTTATTAAAAAAAAATTTTTTTTTAACGTTTGTTTATTTTTGAGACAGAGAGAGACAGACCATGAACGGGGGAGGGGCAGAGAGAGAGGGAGACACAGAATCGGAAGCAGGCTCCAGGCTCTGAGCCATCAGCCCAGAGCCCGACGCGGGGCTCGAACTCACGGACCGAGAGATCGTGACCTGAGCTGAAGTCGGACGCTCAACCGGCTGAGCCACCCAGGCGCCCCTAGGCTGTATTTATAAACAGCCTTCATCTTTGCCTCCACAGTGGTTGTGCTATGCACCCTCATGACGGTAATATCAACAATTCCTTGCTGTTTGCATAGGGTCTGACAATTTGCGAGATGCTTCCACATATGTTCCCCAAAACCTCGTGTGAGGCCGGGTTCCGCAGACAGTTACCAGTCTCATTTGAACACTCCCTTTGTTTTAATTCCGGGATCTTCTGAAGGATGTCATTGATCCGAGCGCTTGCCCCCAGACTCTTGGGGCAATTATAAACCATCTGGAACAGACACTGGTCATAGCTGGTCTCCACGAACAAGTGATCCCCAATCCTGGTAGTCAGACAATTCACACATGAGAATGTAATGAATCTGTTTTGTTCGACTATTTCAGATTGGTCATCAACATCAATGAAAGGGACCCGATAATTCTGCCTACCCAGTCCAACTGTCCTTGAGCCTTTCAGGGAATGTTCTAGGTTCTCAGATCTTGTCTGGGCATTGCAAATCTGAGCAATTCTCCTCCATTCTCCAATCCCCTTCTCATGTCCCCGCTCCCAGACTCTCAATGCCCCAAATTACCACCATCAACATGAATCATACAAGAGAGCTTAATGTTGAAAGGAAGTAAGTGAACCGTAGTAAGTGAAGATCTCAATAGAGATCTTTCTGTACCTCTGGAGAATGTTAACAGCCTGACGAAAATATGGTGTGAATATAATTCTCTCCTCTTCTCTCATTTGGAGACATGGGGATGGACGGGGGCCTTATGGATTTTCATCCTCCATTACTCAGCAGGGAGATGCTTCTCACGGTGTTTCAGAAGGGAGGGGGAGCCACTGCTAGTCCACACCATGTGTCACAGTGCGTCACATTGACTCATGGCCAGATCTTGAGAAAAATTCACAGAAGTCAGGAAATTCCCGGAGAATGCTCTCATTTCACCCTCTGCTGACCCTGCAGTGAGAACATAGGTAGTAGGGTCAGGCTGGAGGACATTTTTTTTAAAAAAGGAAAAATCAAAGCACTTCTGTTGCTTCTGCATGCCTTGTGGCAGAACAAAGTCCTAACTGGCCGGCAGAAAAATGCAGGATGGGCCTGGCGCCCCCCATGCCCTAGGGCGACGAGCTTTGGTCTATTCCTTCATTCTAGGCTTTTACTTTTGCAAAACTTCCCACCCCCCACCCTTGGCTTTGTTTCCCCTCAGGGACCAGCATCTTTCCCTCTGGGCAAAGCAAGATGCCCATGACCTCCCCTTCCAATGGATAAAGCCAAATTTAGAGTTGGGGTTGCTCATTTGAGCTTTGTATATAATTGAGCCTGGCACAAAGGGTTGTCATTAGGAGGAATGGTATGAAATGAAAAAAAAAAAAAAAAAAAAAGGGACCAGCTGGGACCCAAATTAGACAAGATCTGAGGAGAGACACAGTGGTAAGGCCGGGAGGTTTCATCTCAGAGGAGTCCTTAAGGGAAAGGACTGAGGACGGAAAACGCCTGGATGGGGCAGCTAGAGAAACTAATGTGGCCATCTCTTAGGATCACTTTTCTCTAGGTGCGGAAGATGACGGGGGATTGTAGTAATAGGAGGCGACAGACACCGGAGGCATCGGTTGGTAAGAGCCAGGGTCCGCTCCCAGGGCTGCAGAGGATGCTGGGAGAAACAGGGTAATCCGCTTAATAGATGTTTGCCAAGCATGTCCAGAGCTGGGCATCGTCACTTTGGTCCGTATGACAATAGAGCGTCCTGGGGGATCCTGAGCCCTTTGCTCTGCCATTGGCTTAGGGAACACTCTCTTCTAGAACCTGGCTGCTCAGTGCCTGGGGTGGACGGGGGGCGGGGTGGGGGGGGCTCACCCCTCCCTCCTCTCCAGCCGGGAGCCCACTGCTTCCCTACTCGGTGCGGGTCAAGGGGGCATCCTGGAGCCAACCAAGCAGGCTTCCTCTCTGAGGTGCTGTCCCCGCTGAGCTGGTGGGTGGACACGCGTGTGTCCACCAGCCACCCCCCCAGAGGTCCTGGGGCCTTGTCGTGTGAAGAGGGCAGTGGGCACAGCGCCGCTCCGGTCCAGCTGTCCTGGCCACTTCCAGCTCCGTCTGTTGACTCGCATGGGAGAGGCTGGCAGCGCGGGGTTCCAGTTGTCCCCCAGCCCCTCGCCAGACTGTCCCTGCTCCCCGCATTCCTGGTGGCGTCCCAGCTCTGTGTGACCCCGGGTTCTAATATTCTTGGGTTCATTCAGACTACCCAGCTGGCTCCGCTCCGGGCTTCCTGGCCTTGTTAAAACCAAAATGCCGTCTTTTACAACTGGCTCCTTCCATCAAGTTCATCAAGCAGCCCGTTTTGTTTGTCTGTTTGTTTGTTTTTTACAGTCAAGATGGCCCCTTTGGTGAGCTCTTCCTGAGGGGGTGGGGGGGAGGTGGGCAGGGAGCCTGGGCTTCAGCAGGGTCTGGTCTGTGCCAAATTATTTCTTTAATGACACTTAAGAAAGAAAAAAAAAAAAAGGAAGCTCAAAGGTGAGTGGCCCTCCAGGAGGAAAGATTAAATGGGTCGATTTGGGAACTGTTCAACCCTGGAGGCATTGCTAAGGAACATAACCTATTTTGAATTTTTCTTCACGAGCCAAAGTTGGTTATAGCATGGGAATAACTTTTTCCTTTTGTCTCCCCCTTTCTCCATACTACAAAAATATCCACAGCAAAGGACATACAGGTTGCATAAACGTCCCTTCAAAAAGCTATTATATATAGCTATTATATAAAGCTATTATATATAGTTCCATGTGTCTCCCTCCAAACGGGTGTGTTTGTAGAGACACATAGAGATATCCTTCACACCCTGTATGTAAAAATACAGCCAATTTAAAAGTTGGCAGAACAATCTTGCCTGAGCGAGTAGAAAAGCTTGGCTTGGGGCTTAACAAACAATCCCATAAAACCCACACTTGCTTTTATTGAATGGTGATGCATGAAAGACCCAGGGTGGCCAACATGAACGGGGACAGGAGCCAACGTTCACAGTATTGTCCCATAAAGGATGGCAGGAAAGCTTCTTTTTGCCGAAATTCAATCCATTCCTAGAAAAAAAAAAAATCGCCTCTAATACTGGTTGCCTTGACTTCACCCTTGTGCTCCTTGTCTGCTGTAATATCATTTTAGCTTTAATGTCCAAGATAGAAAATCTTTTGCATTTGGTCTCCTCGCCTCCAGCCTTACCCCCTCCGGTTCAACCTCCACGGGGCTAGCTGCCAGAGTAATCTTCTAAAAATGCAAATCAAATCTATCACTCTCCTACTGAAAACCCTTCAGTGGCTCCCCATTGCCAGCTAAAGTTCAAATTCCTTAGCTTCACAGACAAGCTCCTCGGCCATCTGTCCCTGCTACTTTTTAAGCCACGTCACTCAAATCTCCCATCCCTGTGCTCCCTACGCTCTGGCTACTTCAAACTGTCAGGCCGTAATCGCCGAGCCTCATGCGTCTGCACATATTGATTCCCTCCACCTAGAGCGTCCCGGGACATGAGTGGGACAGTGGGACAGGGCGAGGGGGACAGAAGGCTGATGTGGGGAGGAACGCAGGTAGCAGTGACAACAAGGGTATTTGGAAAAGGCCGCTCGAGAAGGTGACTGAGCAAAGGTGGAAGGGGAGGAGGGAGCGAGACATGCAGGTACCTAAGGAAGGAGCGTTCTAGACAGAGCAAGCAAGTGCAAAGGCCCTGAGGTCAGAATATGTCCAGTACCTTCAAGGAACAGTTGGAGCAGAGTGAATGAGGAAGGGGTGGGGCAGCTAGTAGCCTGGCTGACGACCATGTGGATCTTGAAGTGAGACAACTCTCACCTCTTTTCCTGCAGCCGGTGGCGCTAGTGAGAATGTGTGGCCCTGCAAAGCCAGAGGCCAGGCTGTGAAATGCTTGAAGGGTTGAAATCACTTTGCTTACGGAAGCGGAACAGGTCTAAAAGTAGATACAAAAGTGTCAGGCACTGGACTTTATTTTCTTCCAACTTATACCCACACAGCCTCAACAAAGGTGTTTTGGAATTGATGACACTAGCGATTAAAAAAGGAAACATCTCCGATGCTGCAGTAATGTTTACATCCGGGACTGAATAAGTGATCCTTGCCCTCAGGGGCCTCTTTGGGGTGTTTCATACAATATTTTGTGTATAGGCTTTTGCGACTGGCTTATTTCATTCCGCGTACGTAACGTCTTCAAGGTTCATCTGTTTAGCATATGTCAAAATTTCCTTCCTTTTTAAGGCTGAATAATATTCATATATAATATAATATATGCTATATATATAATCTATATAATCTATATAATATATATTATTATTATATTATATATAATATATATTTATATATAATATATATAATATAATATAATATTATTATATTATATATAATATATTATTATATATTTTATATATATATATATATATATATATATAGGGTATCATGAACCAAGCTGCTGCGAACAATGGCATACAGATACCTGATTTCACTTCTTTTTCTCCTCTTCCTTAAAGGTCCTTTTGGCTGCCTTAGTCACTCTGGTGGCCCTTCTTCCTTCCCACACACTTTGCTTTACTAACTTGACTGATGATGAACATTCCTCTTTAGCTCAACCCTCAGCCACTAGGAGATTTGAGGCCGAATAATTCACATGGAAGTAAAATGACTTTCCTCACGTCATTCCTCGGGAAATCAGTAATGCTGCTGGCAATAGAGACCAAAGATTTCCCCAGGGCTGGGTCCTTCTGATCTCCCGAGGGCGGCCTCTCAGAGGCTGGGGACTATGGTGGATGGGCAGTGTTCTTCTTGGGACAGTCCTGGTCAGGGCTACCCAGCATCTCCTTGGAGGGCCTCTTCTGTTGGCTGTAGCAGAGCCTGGATGAAGACAAGGCTATGGTTTCGGGGACCCGTGGGCCAGTCCTTTCTGTTCAGCAGCCGTAGACTGCACTTGAACTTGAACCAAAAAAGACGGGAATGGCAAAAGAGATTTACATTTTAAAAGTTCACTTTCAAAATAGAGGATAGGAGAGAGAATGCAACCAATGGAATCAACGGGAGTGAGCACTGCTGTGGGAGTCACCCAGGTACAGGCGAGGATGTGGGTCTTGTCAGCCGTGGGCATTGTCCAACCTATCCAAATTCTGTGGGCCTCAGTTTCCCGGCTCGCAAATGGGCAGAGTGTCGTTGTTGGGATTAAATGAAAAATCATATGAATAACCCTATTTGTGTCCTAGCATTATGACCACCCGGGATGCTTTTAAAACACGGGCTGCCTGGGCGCCATCCCGAGATAGCCCCATTTAATTGGTTGGGGGCATCAGTAGTGTAACTAAAACTCCCCAGGGGACTTTAATATGCAGTCAAGGTGGCAGGTGACTGGCCTAGAGGTTCCACGGCTCTCAGAAGAGAGACCTTAGCACGTGGCTTGGCCATCGAAAGCACTCTGGACACGCTGGCTCGTCTCATGAGCATGGTCAGTGTCAAGTCAGGAAGCCTGTCATCCGCACCACAGTCAGCCCTCCTCGCAGCCCCCAGAGAAGCCGGCCCTCCTCTAGCCTGCCTGGCTGCCTCGCTCCAGCCCACCCGCTGAGCCCCGTTCCTGGGAGATGCCTGCTGAGAACTTGGGATCAGACTGAGTCAGAAGTATTTGCAGACTTGACTCACCAGGTCTTAAAACCAGAAGACTGCCCTGTGGGTCTCATGACGTTCCTGGAAAATAAAAGAAGTGAATATTATTGGGTTGAGTTCATCAGACACTCACCCTCCCTTTTGTGTGTTGAGCGTTCCGAAAGGAGCAAGCAGCGACCCGGCCAAGTCGGAACCATCAAAGGAGAGGGCCTGGCTGCTGTGCTGAGAGCTGTTGTTTCTTCCGCAGACAGGTTTCATCCTCTTCTCACAGGCTTCTGCTTCTGTGGTTCCCCAGGGCTACCTGGTTTCTCCTCTCTCTAGGCTCCTGGGGAAAGGTTCCCGAGGGCTGCCTCTGGTGAGGTGTGGTCAGAGTTGAGCTATGCTGGAGGGCTGGGTGTGGGCTGGGAAGGGCCATCTGGACTCCAGAGAGCAAGAAAGGGAAAGTTCCCCTTCTGGAGTAAGAATTTCTGGAAACTTATACCGGAGCAGTAGCCAGGTTGGGCACGCATTTCTCTGAAGACTCCTTTACCCCTGGGGGTAGTAAGCTCTAACACTTCCATGTTCCACCTGTCTCTAGAACCTACCTCTCTGCATCTCCAGAGCTACGGCTTTAACAAAAGCCACTGTCATTTGATAATTTCTCATCGCAGCTACAACCTCCTAATTGGTCTTTCTGCTCCTACTATGTCTACTCCCTGCCCAACACAGCTGGGTGAGCTTTTCAAAATTACATCACACACACACACACACACACCCTTATACTTAAAACTTTCCCAAAGCTTTCCATTGCTCTTGGGATAATGGCAAAACTCCTTAGCAAGTTCAACAAGACCATGTGTATCAGGATTTAGTGCGGTTGTGAGTGATAGAAAACCCAGTTTAAGGGGGTTTGGATGGGTAAGATTTTATTTTCTCGTACAAAAAGTCTGTAGTTGAACTAGCTAGGATTGGCACACCAATTC
Organism: Acinonyx jubatus; assembly: GCF_027475565.1. Taxonomy (NCBI): domain Eukaryota; kingdom Metazoa; phylum Chordata; class Mammalia; order Carnivora; family Felidae; genus Acinonyx; species Acinonyx jubatus. The sequence goes on along the minus strand of NC_069385.1, from coordinate 106,775,994 downwards.
CTCAACGTTTTCGAGGACTCAGCGCTCTGCTCCATCATCCATAGCAGATGGTTTCTACCTCGTGGTCCAAGAGGGCTGCTTGAGCACCAGCCATTGCAACCAAATCCCAGGCAGAGGAAGGAAGAATTGCACACAGCACTTCTATTGGCATCTTTCTGCCCAGAATTTAGTTACTAGCTGCAGCTAGTTGGAAGAGAGGCTAGAAAATGTAATTTTTATTTTAAGTGGTCATAAACAGCCAAAAAAGAGGAAGAAGAGAAAAATGGATGTTGGGAAATACTGGCAGTATATATCATACACTACATCTCCTGACCTCTCCTCTCTTCTTGAGTATCATCTCATTTCATGCTTCCTTCACCTCGCCGTCTCTTTTTCTGTCACACTGGCTTTCTCTAGGAGTCCCACATATTTGCAACACTCCCTCCTCCCACAGTCCCTTGCTTAGACTTCAACATTCTTCCCCCCCTCTTCTTATTTAACTACTCATTCTCCAGACCTCAGCTCAAACTGTATTTCCTCAGGGAATCTTCCTGGATTAGGTCAACCCTCCTATTTAGATGCTTATAGCATGTCGATTGTACCATTGTTGCAATTACACAATTATGTATGCAATCGTTTGATTTTTTTTTTTTCTGCCCCCACAGTGAGGTCAGGGTTTAGGTCTGGCTTTGCACAACATAGAGCATTCTGTGGGACATACTGTATGTGTTCAGTCAATATTTGTTGAATGAATTAATGAAAGAATTTAGCTATTGTCTCACATACAAGATAAAGGAGGCTAGGACTCTGCAAAAGATTTCGTAGGCAAGTGGCGGTGGGTGGCCAGGAGGGCTGGGGAGAGTCCTAAATGATTCCAAACGAGTAGGCTTTTGAGTGCGGCAGAGAAAAGACTGACCTGGAACTCAGGAGACCTGTGTTCCGGTCCTGGCTCAGGCACCAAAGGCTGCAAGTTGATTGCCCGGAGGCAGTGACAGAGGGTCAGATGCTGGATGTAGTTGCAAGGCAGACCCTACAGTCATTGCGGGCAGATTGGATGTGGGGGGGCAGGGGGCGGTGAGGGAAAGAGAGGGGTCAAGGGTTAGTCTTGGGGGTTTGGCTGAGCAAATGGAAGGTCATTTTATCAAGAAGGGGAAGCCAGTGAGAGGAGCAGGGTGTAGGAGAGGAGGATCCCAAGGGTTTCTTTGCAAATGAATCACGGGTTCCCACAGGCGGCTGTGCATTTCACCTCTGCTGCAGGCATCTCCAGAGCAAGCCCAGCCCCAGGCTGGTGGGTGTGAGTGGTGGTGGCTGGGAATGCCAGATGGATGGAAAAAAAAAAAAATCGGCCTTTCGAGGTGGCTAGTTGCCAGCCAAGAAATGATTCAGTCTGACTCAGCAGTAAGATTGAAAAGAAAGTGGTCAGAAGACCTTGCCCCTGCAGGCTTGGCGGGAAGCAGTCACTTTCTGTTAAAGGTCGGTGAGCGGTGAGAGGGAAGACATACCCGTGCATTGGCCACTGCAGCCGTCTTCGAAAATTCAGGAAAGGATAATCCCATACCTACAGCTTCATGTCCTTCCTCCCAATCTTTATTTTACACATTTTTCTATAAGCAGTTGAACTCATCCACAAAGCACGATTTGGCAATTTCCTTTCTCACTAAACAGCAGAGCACATGTTTCCTAAATTGCTTTCCGGAGAGGATGTACCGATCCACTCTACTCCAAACAGGGTGTTAGAATGCCTCTCTCCTGGCAATTTTTGAAAAGTCTACAAGTGAAAAATAGCAATTTCTTATTCTTAATTCCTAATTGTTTCCATTTATCATTCACTGTTATTTCAATTTGCAATTATTGCGTGGCTAGAGAGAATGGACACTTCTCAAGTGCTTATTAGTTATATATCTTTCCAATATATATTTTCATGTATATATTTTTCAATATATATTTTTTCAATATATATTTCAATTCATAATTCATTCTTTGTAATGTTTTTTTAAAGTTTATTTATTTCGAGACAGAGCGTAAGAGAGAGCAGCAGAGAGAGAGAGAGAGAGAGAGAGAGAGAGAGAATCCCAAGCAGGCTCCTCACTGTCAGCGTGAAGCCCGATGCGGGGCTTGAACTCACGAACCACGAGATGGTGACTTGAGTCGAAATCAAGTTGGGAGCTTAACTGACTGAGCCACCCAGGCACCCCATAATTCATTATTTTAATTTACAATTCTTTCATTTCTAGAGCAAATGAAACCTTTATAAATGCTTATATATATATATATATATATATTTTTTTTTTTTTTTTTTTTTTTTTTTTCCAAAACTGACTTCTGCAAAGATATTTCTGGGATGGTAAATAGGAACCAGAATCACCGAAATTTAGTTAAACTCACCATTCCTACCTCGGGAAGTAGCATCTCCCCAAAATGGCTGTAAGTATGAGGAAGGTGGGGGTAGCAATGGGGAGAGGAAGGCTGTGGTGGAAAGGGTGGACTGAACGGCTGGGTGACCCCAGTTCCCACGCCAGCCTCAAGTACACCTTTGTAAGGCTGAGGCTCCAAGCTCTCTGAGCAAACCAGTGCTAACCAGTGCCTGAGGCAACCCGAGAGCCAACAGGCCTGTCTCCGCTCCTTCATGGTAGGGACTATGTCTGGGTCAGCTGTGTCTCCAGGGCCTCTATGGCACCTGGCGCGTCGCCAACCCTGGGCGCAGACTTGTTCCATGACCGGCTACTGGGAAGACCGAATAGTTGCTCGGAGAGAGGAGACTGTGTCCCTCTGTGTTCTCTGTTCTGTTCTCTGCCGTGTCACTAGCCAGCAAGTCCCTCCCTCGCACAGGCCTCCACCTCCACACCTTTGGAAGTTAATCCGAACAATAGCAAACATTCCTTCTAACTCTGAAATTCCACGAAAACACCCAGGCTGTTTTGCTTCTCTTTGTTTAGTTTCCTCATCTAGGAAACAAGATGAAAATGTTGACCTCCCACGGGGTTGTCACATAAGTTATGGGGCACTCAGTTACCCCTGAATATCAGATAAGCAAGGAATAAGTTTTGTAGTGTAAGTTTGTCTCAAATAGTGCACGACTGTGTAAATAATTGAAGCACTGAATGATTAAACAACATCCAGCTGGATCAGTTTATTGCGTTTGTGGCTGTGTTTCTGGACTGCTGATGATTATATGGCATTCATTCAACGAGTATTTATTGAGCATCTATTAGATTGTTTAGGCCCTGGTGACACAGCAGAGAATGAAATAAAGCAGTATCTCTGTTTTTATAGGAATGACATGCTGATAGACAAAAAAAAAAAAAATACATAAAGTATCAGGTGGTCATAATGTTCAGAAGACTAATAAAGCAGGATATGGGTCAGAGACCATGTGAGGGGGTAAAGGGGGGAGTTGAGCAATCTGATTAACTTGACCCTCTGCATCTGGGAGCCCCCAACCTCCACCAAGAGCTGTGTTTGTAACAACAGGACCCTGACGTTAGTTTATGGCAGTCAATGAAGCTGCATAAAAATGATGTCATTGATTCAAAGGCGCATGTCCAAATAAGGGATAAAATTATCAGTTGCAGGGATGGAAGAGAACTATAAATCATTCAGTGCAGATTTTAGCTGAGCTGGGGCTGCAACCAAGTTTCCTGACAGCCCGGAGAAAGTTCAGGAAGGTAATGCGCTTGTTAAAAAGATGCTTCTGTTTTCAATTCTATTTGCCAGTCAGGGCGGATTGAGTCCTGACAACTTGATGTGTTTTTGAAGTCTTAGCTGGAACAACAGTGAAAGGGTTTCTTCTTTAAGAAGTCTTTATGCCTCGTGAAGCCAGTGCTCTTAGGTTCAAGGCTGGGCGGGGGACTGTCAAACTAACTGCGGGAGAGGCCACCTCTCCTATCTGCTGCCAGCCGAGAGACGTCAGTCATTAGTCTCATTACTGTAATTATGTTCAGGATCACATCAGGCTTCCAGGTTGCTTTTATCCCTGGTTACTCCGGTTGCTACGGCCACGAATCCTATGTTTTATTGCTAAGCTGTGTATTTGGTCTATACCTTTGCTATGCAAGGCGTGGTTCCCAGGCCGGCGGCATCCACATCTTCCGGAAGCTGGCTAAAAATGCAGCCTCAGGCCCCACCCCTGACCTGCTGAATCACAGCCTGTCCTAAACTTTAGGAAACACTGCGCTAGAACATTCTGTGTGCTTGCTTCCATTTCATTCCACACATTAGACGGCTCTTTGATTTGCTGCAAAAGCCTCCTGTCTGCTATGTGGAGCTCATTAACATCTTCCTCTAGTAAAACAAGATCAGTTTGTAGAGTTTTTCTTATCGTTTTCAACTCACGGGAGTTCTGTGCTTAGACATGTCTGGGGTTCTTGGTTTACAAAAGAAGATCATCACAGAAGCCTGAGGAAATTAAGGTTTGGTGGAGAAGAGGCAGTTCTGTGAAAACCAACAGGAGAAAGTACCCATGAAGTTTCCACCAGAGGCGTTTTTAGGCATAATAATGGCGTCTCCACAAATTCTGTTCCCCCAAAGAGTAAGCGCCTGTAGTCCCATCAGACGTAATTGCCAACCACACAAACTGGACACGACACCTGAGCATCTGAGGCCTGTGGGCCCTGAGAGAACACTTGGGTGCCAGAGTCAGGATGCACGAGGGAACCAGCTCTCACCAGGTGACCCGGGCTTCTCCGAGTCCCAGCCAGACCCAGGTGAAGGGACAGCTCACCGGTGATGAGCGATGAGAGCACGCCTGTTCACCTTCCCAGGGGGATAGGTTTGCTCACTGCCTCTTTCATCATGGCGCCCTTCCCAAGATAACAAGCTGAGGTAAGTCCTGCCTCCGAAAGTCTTGGAACCCCTGAAGGGCAGAGCATATAGGGGGGCTCCCCCAACAGACAATGCAGAAAGCCAAGAGTAGACACACTCCAGCTGGGACTGGGAGCGAGGCCTCAGAGAGGTGAGCACGGACCATCTACCCCGAGGCAGCAAACAGGGCAGCTGAGACGGCTGAGGGAAGGTCGTTTGGTTTGATGTGGACCCTTCGATGTGAACTTGGTAAACCATGTTACCATACCCGGTCACAAAGAGCTGCCTCCCACTTTCTTTCTGGAGGCTCAGGGGATTAGGAGAGAACTAACAAAGGTGGGTTTGTAAAGTCCTTCCAGGTCTTTGAGAGCAGCCCGCTCTAGGACCTCAGATCAAGGCTTCAAGTTGAAGATTTTTTTTTTTAACTTTTTTTTTAATGTTTATTTATTTTTTTGAGACAGAGAGAGACAGAGCATGAACGGGGGAGGGTCAGAGAGAGGGAGACACAGAATCTGAAACAGGCTCCAGGCTCTGAGCTATCAGCACAGAGCCTGACGCGGGGCTCTAACTCACAGACTGCAAGATCGTGACCTGAGCCGAAGTTGGCCGCTTAACTGACTGAGCCACCCAGGCGCCCCTGAAGATTTTTGAAAGCAGGCTGATCAGTCTGGGAAGTGTCCCAGAGGGATCACTGCGCCCAACCTTCTTGTACAGATGGAGACATGAAACCAAGTGTCTAAGCGGGGGATGGGACTAGCCCAAACAAAGTTCCATGGCACTTTCTGGCAGAGTGACAGTCGGCACTCAGGTCATCTGGCTCCTGGCCCCAAACTCTTTCAACTGCCCCCTGAGAGCTTGTCTTTGCTGGGGCAGTGAAGGGGGCCATCCGTTTAACACACTTCTGCTTCTGAAGATAGTGGGCAAGGGCCCTCCTTTCAGTGTCCTCGGCAAGATTGCCTCCACCCAGGCTGCGACTCTGCATGGTCCCCCAGGGCCCCACTGTCTTCACAGTAGGGCCACTAACTACACCTCAGGGGAGACCTGACCCACCTGGATGCCTGGTTGGACTCCATGATCTCCCTGTCTCTGAATTTCTATGCTCAGCCCCACGCCCTTCCCACTTTGTTCTTGGTACATGAACAACCCACTCTTCCTTACTAGACTGCAAGTCTGGGGTGGGAAGTAAATGTCCACCTTCTCAGTTCCTTTAGCGCCCAACGTGCAGCTGGGCATACAGCTAACACGCCACACCTACCCGAGTGACCCTTTCTCCTGTCTTCCCTTGACAGATTCGGAGCCCAGTACGTTGGACTCTCCGTCTTCCACCACTCTGTTCCTCTCCTCCGAGGAGCCGGGCCCCTCCACCGCCGCGCTGCCTTCTCCCTCCTCCTCCTGCGAGCCCCAGGCCTTTTCCCCCGGCGCCTCCTCGGTGCTGCCCCCGCTGCTGCCGCCGCCCCCCGCGGCCGCCGCGCCCCCGGGGCGCGCGGGCCTCTACTCGGTGGTCGTCTCCTCCCCGGAGGCGGCCCCGCGCCTCGGCGACTGGCTGCCCGGAGGCCCCGCGGCCACCCCTCCTGGCATCCACAGGGATGAGCGGGAGCGACCGGGGCCCGAGAGGGGCCGCGCCCCACGCCCGGGCACAGCGGGCAGGGAGGAGGGCGCCGAGGCCCCGGCAGCCTCCCCGCCACCCTGCGCCCCGCACGCCGCGCCCGCCAGCTTGGAAGCCAGCGTCGGGGACATCCTGGCGGAGCTGCGGACCATGAACGGCCACCTGGACGTCATCGCGAGGGCCCTCACCAAGCTGGCCTCGTCCCTGGCGCCTCCGCCGCAGCCCCTGCAGGAGGCCCGGGACGCCAACTAGTTAACCGAGCTGCCGCCGGCCTGTGCACCTTAGCCGCGCTCTGCCAAGGGACCCCCAGGGCACCGGGCCTCCCCGCCTGCCCGTCGTCACCGGGGAGCCCAGCAGAGGCAGCAGAGGAGGGGATTACTCTGCAGGGCGTCTCGGTCTGAAATGATGGTGCTTCTCAGGCTCTGGGCGGCCAGGCCCTTTCTCAGCAAAAGCACGGCTGTCCCACCCCTCCCTGGGCTCTCCTGCCCTTCCGAGGCCCTTCTCCTCGTTTTGGAAAAGGCCTTGAGCTCTGGCAGGATTGGTGGCCCTGGATGGCGGTGGGACCTCGGGAAGGATGCTCCGAGAACCATCCTCTCGCGTCCCACATGTGTATGGAGGGAAAGCAAGCCGGCTCCAGCTTTCCTCGCCGGGTTGTTGACGGTGTATCTGATCTCTGGGGCCGTTTATGTATTTCTTTCGAAAGAGCTTTTTTTTGGCTGATTAACTTTATTTTTTCTCATTATAACCACATTTTAAGAAGTTTGGGAAATAGAGAAGTGAAAAAAAAATCTGATGTATTTGGAGAAGAGGGGATATTTAAGTCTTTCTTATGAATAAGAAAGTATTTGAGTCAGAAATAAAAATTTTCTATGTACTCTCTGGATGTTGGCCTCCCTCTGCTTCATTTGTTCCTTTGCACGGGCCCCTGTTCTTGGATGTTTGTCCCCGGCCCTCTTTACTCCTTTGGATCTTATTTCAACTTTTCTCATGCCTGTGAAGAATAAGTTTCTAAAAGTCCCCATGATTCTTTTCTAAAACTCCCTGACTCCCCTGCATTTGGTAAATCCATCCCTTTCCTCTGGCTTGGGGAAGAAACTGAGTCACGGAGTGACTGGACACTACGCAGGAAGCCAGCATCCCTGGCGTGTACCCACTAGATGCCAATGCCACCACCCACCCCAGCTATGATAACCAAAAACGTCTCCATCCCTGGTTGGGACCTAGATGGAACTTCAGAAGTCTGGAATAATCTATGCCCTCCAAGATCTCACTTCCCATAAGGAGGCAGGGTGCTTCTCACTTTCCCATTCGAATTAGAATTCTAGTGGAATTAGAATTCATTTGTCAGAAGCAGATCTATTGTTCTTTTCCTGGAAATGAACCAAGGGTCAGAAACCACATTGCAGAGCACAAGCCCATTCCGGAGCATTTGCAAGGCACACGGCTGATGGGCTGAGGCCAGCAGCTGCCTGGGCTCTGTAGCTCTTGGCACACCCAATGCATCGCAGACTTCGGTGGGCAGGACCCACCCGGAGAGCTTGTTAAGATGCTGATCCTACCTTAGTGGCTCCGGGGTGGGGGCCTGAGACTACATTTCCAATCAGCTCCGGGGGATGTTGATGCTGACACATTGTGAGTAGTACGTGAGTGGCAAGGGCCTTTCTGCTTTGGGATCCCTGCTGGTTCAGGTTGCTTGTCTTTGCACCCTGCAGTGGCCTAGATGCCCCAACCTCTCACCAAAACTTTCACTGAAACTCTGGGGGACCTTCTGTTTTAAAAGCCAAGGCATATTAGGTCTAGCCACCCACTTCCAAAGAAGCTTCACTGGTGTTCAAACCAATTCAACATTTATTTCTTGGGGGTCTACAATGCTGGTGCCTGCGGGGCTGGTGGGGTGGGGGAGACACAAAGATGAATAGAATAAGGGCCCTGCCCTGCAGGGGCTCCCCGCCTAGTGTCCCACACAGAGAGGGATCGTCAATTCCAGTGTGTAAACAGCTTGGGGGGGGGGGGGCGAAGCAGCTGAGAGTGGTGAGAATAGTAGTCACAGAGCCCAGGCTTCTCACTTTGACTTTGGGAGAGTTATTTAACCCCTCCTGCCTCCGTCTCTTAATCTGTATCAGATGGAGATGATAGCATGTGCTCCGTCATGGCCTATCAGGAGCCGACTTGGATCTTATGGGGGCTTTGCGCACCAGAAAGTGCTGTCCTGACCGGTGGGGATCATTACCTCCTCTCTCCTGGGTCCTGTGTCAGGAGGCACTCAGTAGAGGGTAAGTCACACACATCTGAGCTACTCCTGTATCTCTGACTGACTAAGCCCTTCCCCTTCTTTTTTTCAGGAAAAGAATCCATGGCCCAAAGTGACTGTGCTTTGTTCTGCTGTTTCGCAGAAGAAACAGCTAAGCTGACATTCAACCACAGCAGCCAGGGTGGGTTCTTACTCATACGCTCATTCAAACGCATAGGTTCTAATTTTAAGGGACTTGTGTTGCATTAGATTAGAAACAACAAAAGACTAAGTCTTTCCAGAACAAGGAGGGGCTGGCATATAAATCCTAGATTCAGATACAAGGATTGAATCCTTTGGTCAGAATCCCGGTATGCGTATGTGAGATTGGGGTTGAGGAGATCAGAAGAAGTGGCTTATGGAACGCACGTTCCATCTAGGGAGAGCAGAGGAACGTCTGGGAGCCTGTCCTGGGTGAGCAGAGCCTCAGAAACCCAGCCTCGTCCAGGGTTTTTGGAGAGGGGGCTGAAGGGGGGATAGGAGGGATGGGACTTTGCAGAAGGTAGAGCCAAGGCTCCGGAATTGAGTTCAAACCAAAAATCAGTTTGAAGGGACTGTGCAGGAAAAAAAAAAAAAAAAAAAATCCTAGGTTGAAGTTTCCCTCCGAATGACACTGATCTGTCCTGATACCTGTTCGGCCCGAGGCTTTAGGTATCTTGAGGGTTGGTACAACATGAGGCAAGTACACGATGGTTCAGGGTGACAAGCTGAAGGTCAGCAGAAGGCCGATGGCAGAGACGCGCAGGCTGAAGTCAAGGTCACACCTACCAGCAGTTACAGTAGCTCATCTTCCTGAGGTAGTGAGGGGCCTGTTTTTGAGGGCATTCCAGGAGAGACCCGATGGGGAGCTGCTGGTGCTGAAGCAAACGGATTTCCACACTGCGTGGGGCAGTGATTTAGAGACCCTCTCACTCTGGGGCGCCTGGGTGGCTCAGTCAGTTAAGCGTCTGACGCTTGGTTTCGGCTCAGGTCATGGTCACGGGGTCAGGGGATGGAGCCCCGCATTGGGCTCTGTGCTCACAGTGCAGAGCCTGCTTGGGAGTCTCTCTCTCTCTCTCTCTCTCTCTCTCCATCTCTGCCCCTCCCCCACTCGCACGTGCTCTCTTGCTCTCTAAATAAATAAATAAATAATAAATGTTTAAAGATCCTCTCATTCTAAATTTGAAGTCATTCTTGGTTCTTCTCTCTCTCTCGTGCCCCTACCTGATCCAACAGCAAATCACACTGACTCTGCCTTCTGAAGAGTGCAATTAACCAACCACTTCTCACTGCCTCCCCTGCTGCCACTGGCCAAAGCCACTATCCTCTTCCACCTGAGTTATTCCAGTAGCCTCCTAGCGGGTCTTTCTGCTCCTCCCTATTCTCACAGAGCGGCCAGGATGGTCTTTGAAAAGCATTTCTAACCAAGGGGCTCCTCCACCCAGACTCTCTGGTGGCTTCCATCTCAGAGTAAGAGCCAAAGTTTGACATAATTTGGTCTCCTATGATCTGCCTGATCCCATCTCTTATCACCATCCTTCAGGCTAGTCACATAAGCCTCCTTGCTGCTTCCCCATGCAGGGGGCACATTCTACCTCAGGGCCTTTGCACTGGCTATTTCTTCAGTCTGGACCACTCTTCCCCCTGAAAAGTCACATGACTTGCTCCCTGACCACCTACAGATCTTTGCTTAAATCTCCTTTTAAAAGTTGTAACCCTCTCCCTAACATTAACCCTCCACTCTCCAGATGCATTTCTTATTCTCCTTTTTCTTTTTTCTTTTTTTTTTTTGCCTCGCAAAAAATCACCACCCTGCACACTACGTGCTTACTGTGTTTTTTGTCATTAGAATGTCAGCTCAACAAAGGAAGGACTTGGTCTCTTTTGTCCTGCTGTTATCTCAGCAGACTGCTTTTAAAAAAATAAACGTGTTTGGGGGCACCTGGCTGGCTAAGTCGGTTAAGTGTCCGACTTCAGCTCAGGTCATGATCTCGTGGTTCATGAGTTCAAGCCCCGCATCGGGCTCTGTGCTGACAGCTCGGAGCCTGGATCCTGTTTCGGATTCTGTGTCTCCCTCTCTTTCTGCCTCTCATCTGCTTGCGCACGCTGTCTCTCTCAAAAATTAAACATAAAAGACTAATAAAAAAATAAGTGTTTTGTAAAAGGGACACATCAACTGTAACAATTCAGCCAATACAGAGGAGAACAAAGAAGAATATAAAACCCACCCGAAAACCCACCCCCAAGAGACAACTACTGTCCGGATTTGGGCAACTATTTGAAACATCTGTGTCTCTGTCCAAAATGCATGCATATGTGTGTTTCTACTTAACTGTGATTGCACTGTGCCCGCCGTTCTGCAGCCTGTTTTGTTTCTTAACTTGATAATAGATGAAAATTTTTCCACTCAAAGAAATAGATGTTATATACGAAGCAAAATTTACATAACCAATCCTCTGTTTCGGTTTCTAGTTTTTCACGGTCATAAGCGGTACCGTAGTGACTATATCTGGGGCTTACATGTTTTTGCTCTTCTGTGTGTTGTTGAGGCAAATTCCTCAGAGGTGTGATTTCTGGACCAAAGGGCCTGTATACATTCCTACTTCTTGTTCTAGGCTGCTGCTGTGGCTTCATCGGGCTTCAAAAAGGGGAAGTGAATAAACGGCAGGAGGAATGCAGGCGTCTTGGGGTGGTGCCACTCAAGAACCTGGAAAAAGGGGGAAATAAAATTAAGGCTGCCTCCTGACGGTTTAAATCAGAGTGTAGTGGGCCGAAACAGAGATGTGCAAAGCCACCTGGGAGAGATGAATCTTGGACGGTCACTCAAGCAGTGCACAGTCTGGGTCCTATTGGGAAACAGAAGCCGTCGAAGGTTTGTACACAGAGGGGAATCTCATTCGGGAGTTGGAAACAGGGGTGTTGGAAGGGCTGGAGGGGCCTGGACGGGAGGCCAAGGTTACCTAAGATGAGTAACTGCAGGGAAGCATTACCAGCCCTGGGCTGGAGTGGCCAAGGGGACGCAGGACCAGTGTGGTTCCAAAGTCCTGGTGGTGGACCTGAGCTGCCTCTGCCGGGACTCAGGAGCCACTGCCAGGCCACAGCCCCGGCCACCGCAGCCACGGCCACCATCGCCCTGGGATATCTCTAGTGCTGTCACTGCTGTCTGAGACCCCTACCAGACCGTCGGGAGGAAGGGAGAGCATTGCTCCCCGTCTCCTCCCGCCTTCTGGCTCTAGGCCGGTGCCTCCCTTTCCCAGAATGTAGCTGGAAGCCTCACGGCTGGAGGGAGTCTGGGAAGTGTGGTTTGTGGGGCCTCCGCCCTATGACACAGGACAGAGCACAGCTGACAGCAGATAGGCAAATGACCAGTGCCAGCAGCAAGTTGAGTCAACGCAGCAGTATATCTAAAGAAAGCAGCTGTCCCTCAGAAAGCAAGCTCCGTGGGCCCCAGGAGGCACCACGGGGACACGCATGGGCAGTGCCCGTGCCAGCAGGGGAGGGCCTGCTAGACCCTCGGGGCCCAGGCACAGGTGGACACAGGGACCCCGGCTCTCTCATCTGATACCACTTGACAGTCTAGGGTGTACCAATGAGAGACTATTCCCGAGAGACCGCAGGGCAGACTGGCTGGGGTCTGGAGCCTTCTTGGGGGGCTCCTAGGTCTTGGAAAATAGTAAGCGAACCCATGGGTGTTGCCACTCTGGGAGATAGGAAGCCGGCCCTGGGACTTGCCCTTGGACATGTTCCTTTATCTGAAGGACATACGCACTAACACTTATTGGTCTCCTATCTGGCATCCGGCCCTGTGCTGTGTACTGTATCTACATAAAAGATCTTACGATTTTGGCATAGCAACCCTGTCAACAAGGCTGGGAGCTAGGGCCTGTAACACCCATTTCATTGATCAGGAAATTGAGGCACAAAGAGGTCGTGTGACGTGCCCGTGGTCACACGGCTGGTAACCGACAGGGCCTGGATGTGTCTGTCTCCAACGCCCTGGCTGTGCCACCACCCGGGGTTGCCTATCACACTGTTTGGACTGTTTCCTTTCTGAAGCAGGTCAAAGACCCAGGGCTGTTAACTTGCCTTTGGCTGGTGATTCTCCCCCAGGGTGATACTCGAGGTACTCTCTGGAAGTTACAGGGCTCTGAAAAAATGAGAAAACACCAGCACTGGAATAATAAACCAGAAAACGAGGGGCTCCCCCCCTCCGCCTTCTCCCACCCCCCGCCACCACACCGGTGGTCCCATACATGTTGGGCATGGGGAGTGAGAGGAGACCCTGGATGACAAGACAAGGAAAGGGAAAGAATGGATGAGGAGAGAGGCCAGGAGGAATGTGCCAACTTGGTGGCTCCGAAGTACCTTTGAGGTCAACGTCGTTAACTGCATTATGTATACAAGGTGACTTGGCTACAATGATAATTTGTTTCCCTTGTTCCTTACCCCCTCGGCGACCTGACATAAACGGTCGACTCTGCGTGCAGGGCCAGAACATGCAGGGACTTCTGCAAGTGCCCGAGATCCCAGTATTAGAATCTCAAGCTCCAGGGACATTTTCTCAGCCTCCTGTAAAGCCAGGGCCCCAGCAAGCAGCAAGCAGGCTGACTCTAACCTTGGCTCTCACAGATGAGGCTGGCCAGTGCCCAGGAGGCTCAAACCATTCCCACAAAGCAAATGTGCAAAGCCTCTGATGAGAGGCCACCGGGAGCATCTTCCAAGGCTCTTGGCTCCGGCTCCTTCCTCCAAAACGCACCAAGTGCTGTTTTCTACTGCCCCCATGCTCTCTGGAGGGCACTGCACTGGCCCGCCGTCCCTTCCGGAGCGGGCACACTGTATTCCGTTCGCCCTGTCGCTGCTATGCCCAGCCCCGTCGGGACACGGAGCCGGTGCTCGGCAAATGTTGATGGAGGGCTCCGTTGTTGGGGGGTGGGGGTGGGGGTGGGGAGCGGTCCCCGGGGTCCAGTCTGGCAGCGATGGCCCCCACCTCTGGCTTCCTGAGCCCTTCCTGGGGCTGCCTGGATGGAGACGAAGACCTGTCCGCCCGCCAGGCTGGGGCTGGCCCAGGAGGGAAGGTCATGAAGACCTGCCTCCGCTGCAGCTTCCAGGCCTCGCCTTTGCTTGTTTTCTGGGAGCCTTGGTGTCTGCCCACAATGGCATGGCTCGTTCGGCTGCCCGGATTCTTGGCGTGGAGGGCGGGCCGCACAACTTGTTTCCGTGGTGAGCATGGCAGGGATGGCCGGTGCTCCCTGGCCCAGCGCTCCTCCCGGTCTTCCTGAGAGGGGCGCGTGCCAAGCGACTGCTCCCAAAGCGGGTTTTTTCCGACGGTGGTGGTGGGGGGGGGGGGGGGGGGGAGGTCATCTCAAACCTGGCTGTGCCGTGAACTGCGGTGAACAGATCTAGCAGATTTTATTCATCCCTTCCTCTTACGTCCCACCTTGTTCCCCAACGCGCTCGAGACGACTCCGTGGCATACGACTTTCTGGAGGGCGCCTGGACCGCCTCTGGCCTGACCCCCTTCGCCGTGCCATCTTCCAGGAAGGGTCACAGAGGTCAATGACTTGCTCAGATTCGGGAGCTGAGCCGGGAAGGAAGTCCTGGGTTCTTCCAACCATAGCGCTTCCTGGCTCCCCCTTGAGGGAATCTTTCCAGCGGTGAGATGGGGCAGCCTGGAATAGTCCACCTCTTCCAAAGCCTTTGCCCCTGAGAGTGGACACACACTCAACACGTGAACACACACGTGGGACGGAGCCCACAGGGCGCATGAAAAAGAACATTGTGTTCGTTGTTCAGACCGAGGTCAGGCTAACTGTGGCCCGTAACCTGGGCTCATTCAGCCTGGGAGCTAGGAGTGATTTTTACATTTTTAAATCATGAAAACAAGCAGCAGCAGCAGATGTGACAGAGATCAAATATGCCCTGCAAAACCAAAAGCATTCACCATCTAACCCTTTGCAGAGAATGTCTGCTGATCCCTGGTCTGGACAACGCATTTGACTTTTCATCCAATGGTGGTAAACAATCCACCCGGGATACTGAAAATTCCCGTTTTGTAAGCACGTCTATATGGTCATCTCTGTAGGGCTCCAACTGTGAAACTTAGAATTCGCAGCTTTCTCCCTTTCCCCATCAGATGCCTGGGACTTTTCTGAGTGGTCTTCCTGCTGCTAGATGCTTCTCTTCTCAGGATGAACCGTGGGGGTGCACCTACTGCCGGGAGACCTCCAGGGGTGAATCAGGGGGTCAAGGCTGGCAGCGGACATTTGCTGCTGGTACCCACCATGGGCCACTACTGCGGGGAGGTGCCTTGCAAATGCTTGGCCCCGGGGCGGACCGGAGCACAGGACTCCCAAGAATGACAAGGACAGTTTCTTTTGCCTCAAAGCAAAACAGAAAGATGCTTGTGATCTGAGTACCTCTATTTCCTCCCCACCAAGGCAGGCTTCTCAACTGGTTCCTGTCTATTCAGGCCGCTCATTTCTTTAGAGTTACTGAACCAGAATAACCACAAATGGAACCGGAAGCACATGATAACCCGCTGAACTCTGCGCGGCCTTGGCGGGGCTTCTCCTAGCGCACGTCCGTCCGAAGCCTGCCCCGTTTCTGCAGCCGCAGCTGCATGCTTTCCAGCCAGCACCCAGCAGCGTCTGGGGCTCTGTCTCCGGCTAGTTCCTTCCATAGTCAAAAAAGAAAGAGGGGGAAAAAGTGACAGGAGACGGAACCGGGAACGTTCAAACCCATCAGAGCTGTTCACGGTTGTGAGAGATTTACAGGCAGGCAGTTTGGGGTTTAAATACGAAATGACACCAGAAGCCTTTAATGTACAGGGGGGCTCTAAGCCTGATCTGGGGGCAGAAAATAGTCGGTGAACTCCCCTCTCGGAGATCTTAGGAGTTCTGTTCTATTGACTCCAGGCGGGGCTGCAGCCACAGTGCACTTCATGGGCTCATAAATATAACATTATTGGACCGAAAAACCAATCCTTCTCCAACTGATTAGGCCCAGATTGGTCAACCCATAAATCAACACTGAATGAGAGCTATAAAGTTGTGAATCAATGTGTCCCAGACCTCCAAACCGGAATGAAAACGTTGGAATAAAATAGCTGGAGTACTTCCAAGATCCTCCTCATCCCCTCCTCCCACCAGCCCCATATCCTACGACGCTAATTTTAAAAGCCCCTTCTCTTTTCTTTTCTTCTCTCTTTTTTCTTTTTTCTTTCCTTTGCATTTCTTTTCCTTTCCTCTTTTCTTTTCTTTTTTCTTTCCATTTCTTCCTTCCTTCCTTCCTTCCTTCCTTCCTTCCTTCCTTCCTTTCTTTTCTTCCTTCCTCCTTCCTTCCTTCCTTCCTCCTTCCTCCTTCCTTCCTCCTTCCTTCCTTCCTTCCCTTCCTTCCTTCTTCCTTCCTTCCTTCCTTCCTTCCTTCCTTCCTTCTTCCTTTCTTTTCTTCCTTCCTCCTTCCTTCCTTCCTTCCTCCTTCCTTCCTTCCTTCCTTTCCTTCCTTCCTTCCTTCCTTCCTTCCTTCTTCCTTTCTTTTCTTCCTTCCTCCTTCCTTCCTTCCTTCCTTTCCTTCCTTCCTTCCTTCCTTCCTTCCTTCCTTCCTTTCCTTCCTTCCTTCTTCCTTCCTTTCTTTCTTTCTTCCTTTCTTTCTTTCTTTCTTTCTTTCTTTCTTTCATTCTTTCTTTCTTTTTGCTCCTCAATCAGGCCGTGGACAGCATTTCAGGGCAGGAAATTTGGTCTAGAAGCGAGGGTGAGGAGGCAAGAGGCTGACCGGTTACATTTCCGGTCAGGACCGCGCTGCCTCTCTGTTGTGTCTCCCCGGCTGGGGTCTCCACTTGTGGCTGAGAGGCAATGGCATTTGTCACCCATGTATGTTATGGAGCCAGGAAGGGAACAAAATACCCCACTGGCACATGGTGGCTGAGACTGGTTCACGTTTGATCGATGAACGGATATTTAGATCCAATTAATTTCAGGGCTCTGGACCCCTACATTAAATAAATAAATATAGTAACTCGTTCTCTTGGAACTGCACAGCAGGTTCAAAAATGCCATGTGGCTGTCCCTACTGGACGTGGTCACCCTCTTTGGATCCGGGAGTTGAGGTTGTCTGCCGGGAACACTGCCCACACATTTCAGAGGGCGTTCTGTGTCCCAGTTCCTCTGGTGTTCTGAAGAAAAGTCTGTTTTCAGAATCTGATTCTCCAAGGGCACTTGGGTGGCTCAGTCGCTTAAACGTCCGACTCTTGATTTCAGCTCAGGTCGTGATCTCACGGTTTGTGGGTTCAAGCCCTGAGTTAGGCTCTGTGCTATTAGCACCATGTCAGGCTCTATGTTTAGTGCGGATTCTGCTTGGGATTCTCCCTCTCTCTCCGACCATCCCCTGCTCGTGCTGTCTCTCTCTCTTCTCTCTCTCTCTCTCTCCTTCTCAAACAAATTTAAAAAACTTAAAAAAGAAAGGAATCCCGCTTCTGCAAAATATACTCCCCCAGTGTGCTCCCCACCTCTTTTTTACAGCATGCACACCCCCCTGCCCCTTCTGAGGGCTTATTGTTAAGTATCTGCTCTCCTGGGCTGGGAGCTCTTATTTCCCAATCGTTCTGATGCCAAGCTCACCTGTCATCTTCCCCCTCTCGGGGACGACGCGTGCATGATCCTGTACAAATTCCTTGAGTTGGTGGCCTCCTGGTTTTTCCCAGACACAGACTCAAAGGACTGGGTGGGACTTTGGTTTCATCCAGTTCCAGTTGCTCGTGTGGGGAGACTGAGGCACAGAGACGGGTACACGCTTATCTAAAGTAGAAATCGGGCCTCTTGTAACCCATTCCACTCTACCCCAGGGCAAGCCCTATGCTGACTGCATTCTTGTTCTCCTCTGTAGAGAAAGAAGGTCCTTGTCAGGTTCTCCTGAAGCTGGTCTGAAAACACCATTTCTGTACAGTTGGCTGTTTCCTTTGGACACTTTCATTTTCTCCCATGTTTTCCTCTCTCCTTGCTGTGACTTAGAGGACCATGAACAGACAAGCCCAAGACCCCAGAGGAGAAATTCTCCCTTCCAGTGTGTGCCGCAGGGAGGAATGAGGCTGAATGACAGCACTATTTGACGAATGAGCTCCATGGAGGTGTTTTGCCACCAGCAGTCAGAGAAACCTTGCAGGATGTGTCCGGGGAAATGGATTTTGTAGGGTTAGCTAAATCTGTACCACCCACTGCACAATAGCAGCACTGTGCAGAAAAGGCGGCTTTGAAACAGGTTCAGTTTTATGTTAGTTCCAAGTTCAGGTGGATGCCATTTCTGCAGCTGAAAGAGTTGTATTCCTCCTCCTAATCCCGACGCGGTCCTTGTCGTCTTGGCTCTTCCGCCATTTAAAACTCCTGACGTTATCTCTCTACTTTCTGGGAAGACATGAACCTCCCACAATGAGCTGTAGGAAATAAAGTGATCACGCAGCTTGGACGTGACTCTTCTGGCATCAGACCCGTGAGGGAGTGTCAGTGTGATGAACCCTACCACCTAGAGAACACTTTTTAGACACGTAACCCCTCTTTTAGCCCCTCGGTCTGAGGTCCCCTGGAAAGAGGAAGGGGAAGATTATAAACATGACCCTAATTCTTCACCCCGGCTGTGTCCATGCCCTTTGCCATGTCACCTTGTACTGCCCTCCAAGGCTGTGTCTGCGGTTGGTCACGAACCTGTTTTGGCCAACAGGATGAAGTGGAACTGGGGTGTGTCGATTCTGAGCCTAGACCTCGAGAGGCCTTGCGGGTTCCTTCTTGCCCTCTTTGTCATCTGTCGTTACCATGACAGCACGTGTGACCTAGCCTGCTGGAGAGGGGGGACCCCGAGGAGCAGAGCAGTCACCCAGCTATGCCAGCCAAATCCCAGACATATGAACAAGCCCAGTCGTGTTTGCTGAGGGTCACTTAGCTGACCGCCGGCTGTCCCTTGATGTTTACTGTTATGTGTCACTGAGATTTCACGACGGTGAGGCGGTATCATTGTGGAAGTAGCTGACTGATACGGCAGTTACCCCATAAACTTTTTAAAATTTTTATTTACTTGTTTATTTAGTTAGTTAGTTAGTTAGTTAGCTAGTTATATTTAGACAGAGAAAGAACATGAGCAGGGGAGAGGGGCAGGGGGGAGAGAATCCCAAGCAGGATTCATGCTTAACATGGAGCCTGACTTGGGGCTCGATTCCCATGACCTTGGGATCACGACCTGAGCCAAAAATCAAGAATCAGACAACCAACTGGAGCCCCCCGGGCACCCCTATCCCCCGCCGCCTTTTTTTTTTTTTAAACCACGTCTTTATTCCTTGTCTCAATCAACTGGTGCCTTAAACCCTCTGGTCTACACTATTAGAGGTTTACCTAATATTCATTTTTCCCTTCTTCCTTGCTCGCAGAGCCATGTGCCCAGCTAAAAACCTACATTTCCCAGGTTCCTTTGCAGAAAGGAGTTGCCCTGTGATACTTCTTTGGCCAATGAGAAGCAAATGAAGTATTGAGTAGAACTCCAGTGGAGACTCCCTTGTCCCTCCTCCTTTTTCCTGCCTCAAGTGAGACCATAATCCTGGAGGGTCCTATGACCCTGAGCTAACGGCATAGCTAAGAATGGCTGAGAGGAGAGACAGAAAGAGCACGGGTCTTGGATAGTATGGTCACAATACTAACACTGTGCTGGTACTAGAAAGCCTTCTTTACGGACGTCTTGTTACAGGAGGAAAAAAAGAAAAACTTCTAAATTGTTTATGCTACTGTTTTTCAGGCTTCTCTTATTTGT
Organism: Acinonyx jubatus; assembly: GCF_027475565.1. Classification (NCBI taxonomy): domain Eukaryota; kingdom Metazoa; phylum Chordata; class Mammalia; order Carnivora; family Felidae; genus Acinonyx; species Acinonyx jubatus. The sequence goes on along the minus strand of NC_069385.1, from coordinate 106,756,555 downwards.
AGCTTACTGTAATTCTTAATATCAGATTCTAGCACCCACTTTGTCCTCTTTCGGAGAAAATGCTTAGAACAAATAAGTAAAGGTGCTTTCTAAAGATATCTCCTAAAAACTATGACTGCTAAGTACTATAGAGGTTTACCAATTAGCCACACAAAATAACAATAATCTCTATGCACTTATATTTATACATAATATTTGTTAATAATTTTCAAAGCTCATGATGTTATTTGTCCCCCTTAATAGACTTGTGATTAGTATCCCCTGTTCGTTCTATGCTGGGGAAACTGAGGCATGGGCTGTTAAGTGAGTTCTCCAAAGTAAACAACCTGTTAGAGAGTCGGGGAGGGACTTATACCAAAGTAGAGTATGTCTTGGGCTGTGATTGGCATCTATTCAGAGAGACCAAAGGCAATTGAATCCTTTTAACTCTGCAGGACCATCCAAGACTTAAAACACACTTTAGGACAGACTAGTTTATGGGAAGGGGGAGAAGGAAGAAGGGGCAACTTTTTGCCTTTTGTATCCACAAAAGTATTTGCTTCCTCTTCTCTGCTCTCCTGGGAAGTAGAGTTGATTAACTGTGGCTCTGTCTTCCCAGAATTTCCTGGTGAATTCCTCAATAGTAGGACTATATGTTCTCTATTTTTATATTGCTGGCAGGCCTTCTGGGTACACTTGTGCATGTTGGTCACTGCACAAGAGTGTTTGGCAGAGGAGTGAGTGAAATCCACAATCATCAGTCAGTGGGCCCCATTGTATTGTGATACACCAAGAAGTGCTTTTTTTTTTTCTAATTTACCCATAGGTATTCAATAAAATAGTGGGACCCTTGGTCACTGGCACCTGGACCAGAATACAAGGTGCTTATTTGGAAAATGAATAACCCCGCAATGATTACTTCTTTCTGTAGGTCATTTTGATCATGTTTTACTAGCAACAAAGTGTTGCTGGGGTGGGAGTTGGTGAGTGTTAAGATCTTGTTTTCTCAGACTGTCATACCTACAGAGGTGGGGCAGTCGTGGCAAGATTCAGAGACTGGAATAAAAATAAAACAACCACCCACGATTTATTAAACATTTATTATGTGTCAGATAAAAAGCATTTTACACTCATTACCTCATATAGTCCTTACAGTAAAACAGTGAGGTAGGTTCTATTAACACTCCCATTTTAAAGATGAGGAAACTGAGGATGTGAAAAGTCAAGCATAATGCTCGATGTCGTATAGCTAGTAAGCGACAAAGCTTGGGTTTGAATCTAGGCTTATCTGATTCTAAGGTCTTTGTCCTTTGCCTTGCGTTTTCCTAAACCTGTGAATGTTTGTCACTAGTGCAGGTGTAGCAGAGACAGTGGTATTCACCAGTTGGTCCCTGGACTCCCCTAAATTTCTTACTCTCACTTGGAATTAGGTTGGGGCCGTGTGTTTGGGCTCTGCCAGTGGGATGTAGGCGGAAGTGATATACAACCATCCCCAGGTATGACCTTTAATAACATCCTGGAGGAATCACTGTCCCTCTCTTCTTCTTTCCCAACCCAGGGCGTCAGATGTTGAGATGTCAGCATCTCAAAATGGAGGGAGCCTGGATCCACGAATCACTGCATAGACGAGAGTTGCCCTCAAGAACCGCCCGATCCACATTTGACTTTATGTAAGTAACAAATGGATTCTTTGTTATGCTCTTGGAGCATAGTGTAGCCTCACGCAACGAATGTAGCAGAAATGATAAGACTAATTTTATGCATTTATTTTATATCATGGCTTATAGTGCACAAAGAGTTTCTTGATTGTCATAACCTTGAGAGAGAAGCAGGGATTATAAGTCCCATTTGAAAGGCTAGGAAACTGAGGCTTAAAGAAGTGAAATGATTTGCTCAAGACCACATAGTTGGTAGGTGGTCAAATCGAGGTTAGGTTCTTGGTATTTTTCCCACACTGTGTAATTTTACAACTTCCTAGCTTGATGTTATAAAAAGCAAGCAATAACCTCAGAGGGAATGAGGGTCCCACTGTATAGAGTTCTGCAGATTAAATTAAACACCTTGAAGGACTACAAGGCTAGGTAGCCAGTACAGACAGGTGTAGTACATTCCAGTGGCTCATATTCTTAAGTCAACAAGCTGCAGGCGTCCTGTGGCTGCTCAGACTCCTGGGTGGTCCTGAGGGGCGTCCCAAGCCTAGTTCTTGAGCAATCTGGTGCACAGATCTCCAATCCGAACCACGGGCCTCGAATTAAAGACAAAATGTCACAGCTCTGGGTGAAAATCCTCAGGATCTCCAGAGAATAAGGGGCCTGATTTTCCTTCCTCACCCCCACACAGCAATCACCATTTTATTCTTTAGAAAACTCTTCACAGTAGACAAAACACTTCCCTCTCCTTTGTCTCATTTAATTCTTACAAAAAGTGAGCATACTTTTTTTTTCTTTGTGGTGGAAAACTCAAAAAGGTTGATTTCTTCTAAGATTGTGACAGGGTTCTGCTCCTGAGAATGAAATCAGACCTTTATTGAGCTCATACTATGTGTCCGATCTCATTCAGTTCTCCAAGGTCAGTGTCGCTGCCTGTTCTATAGTGATGAATCTGAAGCAGAGTCCAAAAACTTGTTCAAGGACACTGAACAAAGAAGGCTGCCCGTGGGGATCTATAAAGCCCACAGGAGAGTTCTCAACAAAGACAAGAAAGGGAAGGGTTGGAGGAGAAAAGGAGTCAACTCTCCCATCCTATACAAGGTATGTACCACAAACACCCAGGTTGACTTCTCGCAACTTTATCAGCCATCATCAATTTAACACTTTAGAAATCTGTTGTAGTCTTGGATCTCACCTCCCTTCAACCGATGGATCTCCAAATTCAATGTGGTCCCTTTTCCAGGAGTTTCTATTTAGTTGACTTCTGATAACATTTTATACTAAGAAACGGGCTAGAATCTCTTTGCTTCGGTATTCTCTTTGTGACTTTGTAGACATTGGCCTTGGTCACGTTCAGTCTTTGTTTTGCTAACGAAAGTCTCTGAGTCTGTTTTTCTTTTTCTAGGTCAGGCTCCTGGGATTCTTCTCTTACGAGACCTGACGAGCTATCAATAGCCTGAATATGACAAGGATCCAAGTCACCTCTGCTCGTGGTTATTTGTCATCCTCCGTTCCTTGCTGTGGTTGAGGGCTCATGTAGCACTCCCCCCCTGTGAAACTCAGGCTGCTGAGACAGGGGACCAGCCTCAAAGCAAGATTTCTCTGCAGGGCCTCTAGCTGCCTGACTTCAGGGCACCCCTCACCTTGTACTCTGTATAGATGTCCCTTGGAGCTGGGCATTGAGGCAAGACTGTGGCCCTATTCTTTACTGATTCATGCACTCATTCATTCAGAAATATTAAACACTGGCTATTGCTTAGGAACTCTATTGATCTCGGAGGATGGAGAAGGGGATAAACCAGGTCAGTCCTAGTTAATGGTGACATACTGTCCACACCGGACCTCTTCGGAAACCTGGGAGTCGCTGTTGACTCTTCCTCCCCCTTAGCTACCACATCGTGTTCAAACACCAAGCCTTATCAAGTTTGCCTTTGAAATATTCATCATGCTCATCTCTACTTCTGCATCCCAGCTAGCACAGCCCTACTTTAGGTTTTCCATACCCCCTTTTTTTTTTATTATTATTGCCGTTCCCTCACAACTAGTCTGTCTGATTTGGTCTCATCCTCATTATTTGCTCCTCCCTACCTGAGCAAGAAAGACTCACCTAAAATATATGTTTAAGTCACTCACTCAAACTTCAAAGGTTCCCTGTGGCCCAGCTAACATGGCGTACAAAGTCCATGTTCATGCTTTGGCTTTTACCCCTCTCTCCAGCTCTGCCCCTTAGTAGGCTCTTGACCGCCAAAGTAAGATTATTCAGCCATATTGCCTTGGCTGACTCCATGTCCTCTGGGGGGGCGGGGGTGAGTGTGCTGTCTCCTCTGTCTGTACATCTCTTCTCCCACCTGTCACTTCTCTGACTTTGCTCCCTCCTCCCCACGTCCTTTGTAATTCCTGCATCAGGCTGAGTCCTCTCCACTCTTCAAGGCTTACTTTAGGGCCCAACCACTCCAGAAAACCTTTGTTACTTTCCTGACCACTCCACGACAGGTGCCTTTCCTCAGCGGGCCCACAGTATCCTTCCCTCATTGTTCTTAACACATGGACTGACAATTGTCATCAGGGCCTTTTGCTCCACTGTATTCTGGAAGGACTACTGAGAAGGACCAGAGTACTTAGCACATGGTAGCTCCCGATTCACTTGTTGAATGAATAAGCAAGTAATTTCAACACAATGGAGAATAAGGGGGGGGGGGCTGGAGGGAGTGACTGACCCCAGCTGGAGAGATCAGAGTGGCTCAAAAGAGGAGATGACACAGGACTGCATGTTAAAGGAAGCAGAGGAGCTTGTGGGTGGGGAGCAGTGAGAAAGCTACACTCCTAGTGCCCCACTAGCAAAATGTTTGCGGCTTGTTGCTGTGACTTCATGCTCTGCTGGCCTGGAAGTCTTAGGATAATGATAATGGAACAGGATAATGATTCCACGGAACCGGAAGTTGAGACTGCCATTCAGCCACTCTGGGATCGTTGTTGTTTTATTTTTTTTTTTTTAAGTTTTAAAACTACACGTATATATTTACTTTGTGATACAAACAGAGGAGGGGAAAGAGAGAGAGAGAGAGACAGCAGGGGAGGGGCAGAGAGAGGGAGAGAGAGATCCCAAGTAGGCTCTATCTCACGAACCCATGAGATCGTGACCTGAGCCGACATCAAGAGTTGGACACTTAGCCGACTGAGCCACCCGGGCTCCCCTCTTTGTTCCTTTAAATCAGCAGGCACAGAAGTAGTGGCAATGATGGCTGGGGTGGTGGATCCTGATGACAAAGGGCACTGCTACTCGGCAGTGGAGGTAAGGAAGACTGTGCCTGGCATACAGGACATCTCCTAGTGTGTCACCTAGTATTACTGTGCCCTGGACTTAAGGTCACTGGAAAACTACAACAACCATTAGAATCCAGGCAGGACTTCTAATGGCCCAGACAGATCCTTCAGGAATGAAGGTCTGGGTTATCCCACCGGGGGAAGAATGAAGACCAGGTGAGCTGTTCAGCGAAGGCAAAGGAAATACAGAATGACTAGCGGGGGAGGGTAATTATAAATACCAGCTACAACCACGTGACCCGTTACAGAAACGAGGACTGTAATTGTCATAGGAACTCTTCCTTCCTTGGTCGTGAACATGTTTTCGTGTGACCTGTGAAATTAACTCTCCAGCTACTTTCACGTTCGTCTTCCTCGGAAGGACATGTCCTTCCCCGAACGTGGCAGGCCCAGCCCCCAGCCCATCTTCCCTGAGGTCACCTGATTTCTGTCTCCGTGGTGCTGGGCAGGAGATGAGCTATTTCAAAGAAAATGTAGTCCACAGCATTCAAGAAAAATGCATTGAGGATTTACCAGAGTGAGAGGCTGCGTAGAAAGATGAGTCAGCCACAGATTCTACCCTCAAGTGGTTTTACAGTCTAGTAGCAAAGCAAATAGGGTGTTTTTTTGTTTTGTTTTGCTCTGTTTTCCCTATTTTACAGTTACATTTGTCTGTGTCGGTGCCAAGTTCATGCATGGCTACAGGGGAGCAGAAGTGCCTCACACACACTTATTTGTGCGACCTGAGAACCTGTATTGTCCCAACGCCCTGCTTATCAACACCTGTTACTACCAGTGAGTGAAAACCGGTTTGGTGCGGTCTCCTTTGACAGCCTGCAGGAAACAGTCCCTTCTGGGCTGAGGCAGGAAGCCCCCGGCTCCATTAATGCCGCTGCTGCCCTCACTGGTCTCCCTTCTCCTGCATATCTTCTTGGCAATCTTCATTTTCTCCTGGTGATCCATGTTGAAGGCTATGCAATTCAGAATGCAGAATGATGCAGCGGGAACATGTGGAATTTCAATCCTCACTTCTCCGGGGTGGTCAGCTCCGAATCCCCACACGTTTATGAGCAAGAGTCTCAAGAAGCACAGACGACTTGGTCACCAAGTGCGTTAGAAACGTGTTCTCCTTCCTAGCCACACCGTGGAATACTGCTCCGTAATAAGAAGTGATGAGCTAGTGAAAAAATGCCGTAATGTGAATGAATCTCAAAACAAGCGTGCTAGCTAAAGAAGCCGGGGGAAGGAGACTGCATACTGTATGATTTCATTTGTAGAAAACCCTAGAAAATGCTAGCTAATCCATACTGACAGAAAGCAGGGCAGTGGTCGCGAGGATGGGGAGAGCGGAGAGAGGGTGAGATTACCAGGGGTACAGAGAAAGTTACAAGGGTGACAGATATGTTCATTATCTTAGTTGGGGCAGTGGTTTCACGTGTGTGTACATATGTCAAAAATTATGAAACGGAGCACTTTAAATATGTGCAATTGACTGTATGTCAACTATACCTTCATAAGGCTGTTGAAACAGCTTTTAAATATGTGTACATTTTGACCCAATAATTCCATTTCTAGTCACCCTCCTAAGGAAATAATCGAAGTGCCCAATTTATATTCAAGATCTTCTGCACTCTGTTTAGGAGAGTGAAAAAGTTCAATGAGAGGCCATAGTTAAAAAAACGAACGCTTAAATAAATTCCAGATGATGACAGAACACCATGTATGCTTTTAGAACAATACAGTCTTATTTACTGTGACGAAGAAAATGTTTACCATGTAGCATTTGGCGGAAAACCCGTTTACGAAATAGTATGAACACGGCGAGATCAACATCAATGTGCTGAAGCCTGAAGATGTGTGCCAGAGAGAAAGACTGGAGGTTTTGTACAAAATATCCACAACTGTCATTTCTGGGGAATGGGTGGGGTCACAGGTCATTTTAATTTTCTTTTTTTGAATTCTTCTTTTTAGGCATCAAATTTTCTACTTAAAAAAATTTTTTTTAATGTCTGTATTTATTTTTGAGACAGAGAGAGACAGAGCATGAGCAGGGGGGGGGGCAGAAAGAGAAGGAGACACAGAATCCAAAGCAGCCTTCAGGCTCTGAGCTGTCAGCACGGAGCCCGACGCGGGGCTCGAACTCACGGAGTGTGAGATCATGACCTGAGCTGAAGTCGGATGCCACCCAGGCACCCCCGTTTAAAAAAAAAAAATTTTTTTTTTCATGTAAATTTTCTACTTTTGAAATGTGTTCCTTTTAAAAGTGGAAAGCAACCTGGAGTAATAAAAGAACTTTTGGGGGGAAGGTGCCACAGCCACTCTGTTCTGTGCAGAGTCTGCAGGGGAAGGGCCTGTCCCTCTGGTCTCCCCTCCCATTGCCAAGGAGGTGCCGTGCCTTGATGCCTGTGGGGTCCAGAGAGCTTGAGAAGGCCTGAGCCTGGGGCCCTCCCATCCTGGGCCCTTCCTGCCTGGGGCCCTGGTGTTTCTTCTCGGCTGCTTGGTTAGCCCACACAAGAGGCTGCTTGCTCCTTGTGCTGTGAATTGCCACTCACTGAGCAAAGGATGGTTGTAACCAGGCCGTGAGGGCCCCGGGCGTTGAAGAAGAAAGCAAACTCTGGCCTTCCTAGCCCTTTCCTAGATCTGTTTCTCCAGTTCTAAGTGCAGCTCTTAGAAGCACGCAGGAAGCAAAGCATTAGCCCCCATAGACTTGCCCAGGCCACATGTTTGTTACCTTCCAGCAGAAACTATAGTCACAGCATGGGGAGGTTGGGTGCAGCTTGAGCCTATAGTTTGGCCTGCGTTCCCCCGACTTCCTTCTTGGCTTTTCTGCCCCCAGAAACAGACACTGAGGAGAACTGGAAGAAGTGCTCCTGGCTTCACGCTTCTTGAAAGCAGGATGGCTTCCTTTGGGCTGTGTTGCCCTCTGGGTGGCTTGCTGGCCCTGGTGGTGTTGGTCTCGGGTCTGGACAAACTGGCTGAAAAGAGGTTTAATGCAAGAGGTTTAATGCACTTTGAAAATGCACCTGCTTGTTCTGAGGAGGACGGCTGGGTTGGAAGGGCCAAGGTGACTTGTCCCAGGTGACTGCAGCTGAGAGATTATTGCTGAATGAACAGTAGGATGGACCAAGACCGGAAGGGTCTGTGACCTGAAAACTTTGTTTTCTCCAACTGGGTGGAACAGCTTGTGGGGCAAACCCATGTGTTTCATCAGTGGCCCCGAAGATGCAGAGGTGGTGGTGATATATATATGATGGATGGGCTGCCTAAACTCTATGAGGCTCAGTTTATTCATCTATGAAATGGAATAGGAACACCCATCTTATGGGATTCTTTTATTTATCCATTTATTCCCTAAACATTAATTGAGTATATACTATATGCCACGTACTGTGCCAGGTGATCACAACAAATTAATTAGACCTGACCTCTTGGTTCTTATGTGCTCTCCCCTATTAGGTTGCTGAAAGGCCCAGGGATTGTATATATCTATGACCATGCTGACTCATGCATAGCAGAAGCCTGAGAAATGGTACTAGTATCACCAAGGCAAGGACCCCTGCAAGGGAACCGTGTCTGGGCTCAGTTACTGAGCCTGTGGCCATGAAGCAGACACCTGGATACTAGTTCTGGTGCACTGGCCAGTGAGGGTTAACTAGAGAACCTTCCGGGGTAAGTAAAAGGCTTAGCTATGAGTACAGAAATGTGTGGGATTCCGGCAGTCGTTGGAGAAAGCTTTTAATTGGCTGCTGGAAACAATTCTTCTGAATGTGTGTGTATATATGCTATTCATGTCAACAGATATTTCTGTTGTGTATTACTCACTTATTTAAATTTTTTTTAACGTTTATTTATTTTTGAGACAGAGAGAGACAGAGCATGAACAAGGGAGGGGCAGAGAGAGAGGGAGACACAGAATCCGAAGCAGGCTCCAGGCTCCGAGCTGTCAGCACGGAGCTGATGCGGGGCTCGAACCCACAAACCGTGAGATCGTTACCTGAGCTGAAGTCGGACGCTTAACCGACCGAGCCACCCAGGCGCCCCTCACTCACTTATGTAAGAAGCATGTAAACCAGTCCCCTTTAACCGTGGTGTCACTTTCCATGGTTTTGGTTCCCCGAGGGCCGAAAACAGATGAGCGTCTTGCTGATGCATGGTCAGGTCAAAAGCAGCCTAACACTGTGTCACAGTGTCCACGTCACTTCCCTCACTTCATCTCGTCACGTGGCACTTTATCTTCTCACATCATCACAAGAGGAGGGTGAGGGTGGACCCGCAAGTTATCTTAGAGAGAGACCGCATTGACACAACTTTCCTTACAGTATGTCGTTATAATCGTTCTGTTTTGCCGTTAGTAGCTGTTGTTCATCTTGGACTGTGTCTAAGAGACAAGTTAAACTGTATCAGACGGATATATGCACAGGAAAAAATGTATGTATAGGCTTCAGTTCTGTGCGTGCTTTCAGACATCCACTGGGGAGCTTGGAGTGTATCCCCCACAAATGAGCAGGGACTGCTGTATTCATTTGAAAGTGCTTATTCTGTGCTAGGCTCTGTGCTTAGAGCTGAAGAAGAGACTAAGGAATCATGACACATGGCACTCCAGGGTTTTAGAGTCTGGTGGGGAAGAAAAGGAAATACACATAAACACAGAAACGAGGTGAGTATATACTATGCTATGCTATACTTCCCGGCTTTAAGGGCCGGGATGAGTGGAACAGTGGAGGTTCAGAATGGGCAACGGGTCTGGTTTGGAGAGGGCAGGGTGTTGGCAAATACCCTGGAACGGATGAATGGATACGGACCTCAGCTAGGCCTCAGGGGCTGCGCCTTGGAGATAGTCACGGGAAAGCCAGCAGGTAGGCCCTGGTGATCGGAAGGTGTGGTTGGTGGTACTCATTCTCTCATTCACTCACTCATTCATTCAGCGCGTCTATACTGAGGGCTTCGTCTTGCCGGGCCCTTGTCCATACTGGGAACTCAGCAGTGAACGAGACAGAAAACCACCTCTGCCTTATGTAGTTTGCATTCTAAAAGAGGAAGACAAAAAATAATCAGTTATACATAGCAGCAGGTGCTTAAATCTTTGGTCTCAGAACCCCGATACAGCCTTAAAAATTATTGAGGCCCTCAAAGAAATTTTGTTGGGGCAGGTTATAGCTCCTGACAATTACAGTACTAGAAATTACAACGGAAAAAATGTAAATGCATGCGAAGATCTAAAAGTAACAATGTACTCATGACATTTTCATATAAATTACATAGAGTTAGTGAAAAAAGGCTCCATTTTTTTTTCCAAAACAAAGATTTAGAGAAGAGTAGCATTTTTGCATTTTATTTTATTTTCTTTCTTTTTCTTTATTTTCTTTCTTTTTCTTTATTTTCTTTATTTTTCTTTATTTTCTGACTAGTTCAACTTGCAACTCCAGCAATGGCACAGCTGCTTTTTCTGAAGGCAGCTCTCATACTTTGGTCGGTGATGGAAGGGCTTTATGCCGGGTTCTCAGACCATTAGAAAGATGTGCACTCAAGGGTCAAGATTTAATCAAATTAATAATTTATGCAGTTTCCTCAGGGACTTTTTTGAAATCTTTTTTAATGTTTATTATTTTTGAGAGAGAGAGAGAGACAGAGAGAGAGAGAGAGAGAGAGAGAGAGAACACGAGCGGGGGAGGGGCAGAGAGAGAGGGAGACACAGAATCCGAAGCAGCTTCTGGGCTCCGAGCTGTCAGCACGGAGCCCAACGCGGGGCTCGAGCCCAGGAACCTCGAGATCATGACCTGAGCTGAAGTCAGAGGCTCAACCGACTGAGCCACCCAGGGGCCCTCAGGGACTTTCTTAAGTGAAACTATCACCTTTATTACTGTGGCGGGGCTACGGGTATGGTAACCAGCAGTACAGGTTGGTGCCACTGACGTGATTCCTGTGAAGTTGCCAGCACTTTAGCCACCACGGCCTTTGTACCATCAGCGCAAATGCCCACACAGCAAAAGGGACAAATAACATCTCAGGATTCTTATGAAAATAGTTTAGATGTGGCTCAGAGATCTTCAGGGGTTTGTGCACCATATTCTGAGACCTGCTGGCGTAGATGATTTGCCAGATAGACTGATGACAAGTGCAATGGAGAGAATTATAGCATGGGAGAGGTGCAGGGGGGGAGTAACAGGGGAGGGCTGCAATCCTAGCTGGGTAGTCAAGGCGGGCTTCGATGAGGAGGGGGGCATTTAAGCAAAGGCTATGGAGTGGAGGGCGTAAGCCCTGAGTGTCTTGGGGAACAGGAGTCAAGAAAGAGAAAAGAGCATGAAGAAAGGCTCCGAGGCACAAGCATACTTGGCTGATTCGAGGAACAGGCTGGTTGAGAAATGGGTGACAGGGGCGGGGGGGGGGGGGCGGCTAGAAAATGAGGTCACAGAGGAAACCAGAGCCAGACTCTGCAGGGTCCTCCAGGCCATCATAAGGGACTCGGGCTTTAATTCTGAGTTAGCTGGAACACCGTTGAAAGGTTCAAAGAAGACAGGTGACATGATTTGTTTCCATAGCAAAAAGCGGAAAGGTAGGGTGTGGTCAGGTTCTGTTTTGTAAGGTTTGCTCGGTTATCCTGGGACAATGCCTAGCACACAGTAGGCTTAAGAGAACAAAGCTGGGCAAAAACGGCCTGTATTCTTGTATAGGCCTGTCAAGGCACGGCTGTGTTAACCTACTTTTGCTACAGTAACAAACACTCCCCATCACTTACTGGTTTAAAACGACACACATTTATTTCTTGCTTAGGTTACTGATATTCTATTACTGGCTTGTATTACTTGACTGAGGCTCTGGGTGAAGTGGGAGAGGACAGAATGAGTATTTAGGAGCAATAATACAATCTATAAGGAGCACTCTGAGGATGAGTCAGCTATAGTCAGCTAGCTGAATTGGCACATTTGACTAAGTCTTTTGCTTATGAGGCCCGGCAAGGGCCATTTTACCAGAACACCACCGTCAGAATTGAGTCACTGGCTTGCATGCACAAAGAACAAATACACAATCCTCCTTATGTGATTCATTCCAAAAGATGGGCCAAGAAACCGTGGCCTTTTCACCCTAGGAGCACAGAACTTACCTCACAGTTGCTCAGCTGGGGCTGCGAATGTTGTTTGGGGCCTGTGAATGGAGCCAGGCTTGGGGCCCTGGGAGAGGGTCTTGGTCACAATGGGTCCTTCGACCACCAATATCAAAGTCACTGGGTGGAGAAGGGGGATGGTTAACATCACAGATTCCTGGACTACTCTAGGACTTTTCGGTGATCAGCCCTGGGACTTCTCTTCGGTGATTAGACTTTCTCATACACGCTAGAGACAAGATGCGTGTTCATAATATAAAGTCGGGGGTGCCTGGCTGGCTCAGTCGGTTGAGTATCTGACTCTTGATTTCGGCTCAGATCATGATCCCAGGATCGTGTGCTCGAGCCCCGTGTCAGGCTCTGTGCTCAGCATGGAGTCTGCTTGGGATTCTCTGTTTCTCTCCCTCTGCCCCTCTCCCTGCTCATGCTCTCTCTCTCTCTCTCTCTCTCAAATAATAATAATGATAATACTAATAATATAAAGTTAGAAAATGAGCTATATCCCTTTGTTTTCTTCATCTGTGACTACATATAGATTGGACCCTGGGCTGGGTTCATTGTATCAGGCTGAGTATTGCTGGAGACATGGGTGAAGCAACTTCAAAGTTCAAGTTCAAACCACTTTGGAGTTGCAGCCATGACCTGGCCAGGTTACCAGTCGCCCTGGCCATCTCAATTGTACACCCTTCTCACTTGATCCAGCTGACTGTTCGTCTAATGTTAAAAGGAGACAACTGCATATTGCCTTTTCTTGACCTGGACCATTTAACGTTGAACCACAGCCTCGCGGGGCTTAACGCATTCTGCTTTTTGAGACACACGTCCTTCAAAATCTCTCAACTACCAGGACCACACATGTGTCAGCTTCACTTTTGTTGGGTGATTCTGCGGGACCAGGGCCATTGCTTCTTATCCGCCTCAGGTTATTAAAGACAGTCTGTAGTCGGACCCCCCCTCTTCCTGACTTTGGGGGAAGTTTCTTCTTTTCAGGTCCTACCAAGTTCAAGTAGCCTAGGGACACCTCCACGGAAGCCCCGTTTGTGATCCGGAGTGATTTATGGCAGCACTAAAACCTCTCACAACAGACAAATTAATACTCAGACGCCTTTTCAGCGCCTCCTTTGAGAAAGAGGTTTTGACCTGGCGCCAAGATGTGGGAGGCAAGATATTTGTCTGGAATCCCATTGGGTGGCAGCCTCCGGGATCACACCCAGCTTGGCCCCAAGTCCCGTACGCTCCAAAATTGGTCTCCGCTTTTGACTTCGTTTCTGTATCTTTGTTTCTCAGTTTTGGTTTGTGTGAATTCATTGTTCCTAATAAAAGGAACAGCATGGGAGCACGCGGAGTCTCAGGGAGCCGGAAAGAGGTTTGAGCACATCCTGGGTTCAAGCCAGGTTCACTTTTCCTCCTTGAAGGACCCCATCCATGGCTCCCAAACACTTTTCCTTCGGCGGAAGTGTAACATTATATTGCTAAAATTCTGGTGAAGCCTTTGAGATTTGGAATTGGAACTGATGAGACCCTCTCACTAGCCTCCTGTAGAGAGAAAATAAGACTTCAGAGTCTTGGCAGAGGGAGTTGCAAATGGGCTCAGCAAGGGAAATGCTGAGAAAAAGAATAGAAATCCACATGGGGGTCAGCTGACTTGCAAAGATCATGTAAGGTAAAGGCAGGGCTTTTAATCAGTGGGATCTCGATTTCCCTATCTTTGTGTGGGATAATTAAAAAAAAAAATTAACACTTCGAAAAGAAACAAACTGATTGCAGTCATGAGGTGTTTTTTTTCCCCCCTTGCCAAGTGGCAGGGCTAGAAATAGGCCTGTCTGTCGTCTGCAGTTTTAATAGCAACAGATAAACAGAAGGGCTAGAATCATTTTTCCAAACTTGTTCCCACCTGGAGGTCCTGTGTTCAGAAGCCTACCATCACCTACAGACTGTTAGAAATCCAGAGGCCCAAGCTCGACCCAGGATGCTGTTTCAACAAGTCAGTGGTGGGTCCCAGGACATCTGTTTTGGCCCAGGCTGTCTTGTTGCAGGTAGGGCTTATGTTTGGGAGCCGGAACACCAATAAGGTCAAGGTTATCAGTTCATGAACTTGGTCTGCTGGTCCACCCTGAACCTGGGCTCCCTGCCTTCATGACCCTGGACTCAGAAATCCCTCTTCTATGCTACTATCTTTTTTTTTTTTTTAATTTTTTTTTTCAACGTTTATTTATTTTTGGGACAGAGAGAGACAGAGCATGAACGGGGGAGGGGCAGAGAGAGAGGGAGACACAGAATCGGAAACAGGCTCCAGGCTCTGAGCCATCAGCCCAGAGCCCGACGCGGGGCTCGAACTCCCGGACCGCGAGATCGTGACCTGGCTGAAGTCGGACGCTTAACCGACTGCGCCACCCAGGCGCCCCTATGCTACTATCTTAAAGAGGGTCCCTCCAAACTAGCGTGTTGGCAGGGGGCAAGCCTTTGCACACAGAGTTATTCGCTATCATAATTTAGAAAAGGGCTGTGCTGGAAAACAAAGGTCTTTCAAGAGGGAGAATGATTAAGTGAATATGGTAACTCGTCTTAACGGAACATTCTGCAGACGTTACAAATGACGCTTATTAAATCTGTATGATTACAAGGGATGTGCTCACGATATAACAAAAAACAAGACACTGATTAGAAAATGCTGAGAACTAGGTTGAGAGGGGAAAATCTCTCTGTACGTAGAGAAACAGCAGGTAGAAATACAACAAAATGTTACCGGAGGTTGTCTGGATGAGAGTCTTCGGATGCTTTTGTTTATATGGAGTTTTTATTTTCTTTATATGTCATTTTCTTTAATGGTCAATTATTGTTTTATATTACATCACATACAGACATCTGTCTATATGCGTAGATACAGGTATACCTTTATTTTCAAAACGAAAGCGTTTCCTGGATTCGGTTATGAGTTAGGACCTTGTATAACAGTGTGGGCGGTTGAGGCCAAACTATCCCTCTTACTAAGGAGGAAAGGTATACAGGTTAGTGTTATATGCCTGCAGGTCGCATCTAAGCACGATTTTCTCTAACCAGGAAGGAGTTATACGTATATCAATGTCCCGTGATGAGACTTGCTCTCCCTGCATTGAGACAGGCAGATGCCATTTCTGAACACAATAGACCTTGAATGTGGTGTGAGAGATTCGAGGTCCAAATTGCTGAGGTTGTTCTAGCTGTAGCGAATTCCTCATACAGCGACGCCAAGGTTGGACTTCTTCCAGCAAACAGAGCTGCCTTCGTCCTACTCAAAAAGCCACCTAGTCATCCCTGCAGGACACGGACGCTCCATACCCCATCAGACAAGAGACCCTAAGCTTCCCAGCTGAATTAAAATGATACTTGCCTCTAGGATAGGGACAGAGAAGAATTTTTTTTGCCAGTCCTGGTTGCTGAAAGCCTTGTGTGGGAAAAAAAAAATTTGTGAGCAAGTCTGGGGATCAACCCTCCACCCCAACTCCAACAGAGCCCTACATCAACGTGCTGTCATTGCCCATGCTGGTGCCAGTATGTGCTCTGTGCCTGAGGGGACTCTTCATTCAGCTGGTCCTGGGTTTCTCAGGGCATTCTTTCTGTCCTCTCCCTGCTCTGAGTGACCGGGATGGAAGGGTTCACGCCATGCTGGATTTCTCCAGGTTTACCTGGCACCAGGAGTATCCATGACAGATCACTCTAACTCCACTGCCACACCGAGGTCTGCTGGAGAGCCTTTGGCTTCAGTATTCATTCAGAACAAGGCAGAAGGAAATTAAAACAAAAAATTCCGCTGCCGAGTTTTCACAACATCTGTCCCCTGGCCTTGAGACAGGTCTTTATTGACTCTAATTTAGCACCTCATTCAAAATCTGTGCTGTCCAGTACAGTGGCCGTTAGCCACACATGGCTATTTAAATTTAATTTAAATGAATTACAATTAGATACAACTTAAAATTCAGTTCCTGAGCTGAACTCGCTGTTCAACTAGCTGTCTAGCGGTAAGGAGTAGACAGAGAAATTCCCATCACTGCAGAAAGTTCTAAAAGTTTTATTGAGTTATCTTATAATTTCTCTTGTCTCTCTGTATCATTTCTTCTTAAGTTTCTCAACCCATGACAGGTTAGAAATAGCAAATTAAGGGCAGAGGGAATAATGACAACAAATGACCTGGTATAAAAGGAGGAGACAGAGTGGTTACGATGCAAAATACCCATCCGTTTATTCAATCACTAAACAAATGTTTACTGAGCAACTACTGTGTGCCAGGTATTGGTCTAGGTGCTTGAACTACATTATTGAACAACAGAGACCAAAGACTCAGCCCTCATGGAATGTACTGGACCAGTAATACACACTACTTTGAGGACATTTAGTACAGAGATCAACAGCCTTGTTTTCTTTGGTATTCTCGGGAGACATCATCGGTTAAAAATCCGGTTCCATAATTGATGTTTGTCTTGAGTCATCAAGAACAATGAATATACTTTAAGAAGGGCACAAGTATATACATTTTAGAAAGGTTGCTGCCCAAGTAGATAAAGGAGCTAGTTTTGAAGATAAAGGAGTTGATTTGAGAAAACAACCTGGGTTGCCTACATTTTGTTTTCTTCCTGAGTTGGATAAGGGTCATTTTATATGTAAAGAGAAAAGGAAGAAAATCCCCTGTCATTTTATAAGCTCCTTTTTACCAATGAGTTTATGCTGACCTTTCTTTCTATTCCTTTTCATGCTGATATAATTTGCTTTCTAGTTCTGCCCCTTAACACGATATGACTCTGGATAAGTCATTTGGACTTTTCTACACCTCAGTCAAAAAGTAAATAAGAAACAGAGCTAACACAGATGTAACTGTGGGTGGCATAAATTTTATCAACAAAGTGCCTGAGAATTAGTACAAAGGTTTCGAGAGACTTTCTCAAGCAAGCAAGAAGCAGGTGGGATTTCATGAATTCATACAACCTCTTTTCCCCACTCTTTTTCCTGCCCCCCACCTAAAACCCATAATGAACTCTCTTTTTACCCTTTATAACTGGTGAAAAATCAGAAGCCAAGCAGTAATAAGCTGAAATATTTCCTTAGAGAAAGAATTCAATTCTAGTAATAAAAAAAATTTGTGTCAAAACAGGTGAGGAAGAAATTAAGGCCTTTGTAGAACACTCTAGGGCTTGGAATACATAATTCTTCCAGGTGATGGAAGGAGTTCTGTGAAGGAAAGGGAGACATATATCTAAAGTGCTTTTAAAAAGTGTAGGTCAGAATCAGGGCAGAAACCTCTAATTTAAAAATGATTTCAAAGACAGTCCAAGATCATTGACGGATGGGAGACAGGATGATGTAGTGGGGAAGCGGGGGGGGGGGGGCGCGTGGGGTGGGGAAACATAGCCTTTGGAGCCAGACAAATCTCAAATTCCAACTCCAACACTTATTAGCTGTGACATCCTGTCTAAGTAACTTAACCCATCTGTGTCTTAGTTTACTCATTTGGAAAATAAAAAGAAGGATAGCAATAACACCTACCATGCAGGGCTATATTACAAGTGTTCAGGGAAATAATTTGTGGGAAGCACCTGGCATATAGTAGGTACTCATATTAGTTAAGGTAACACTAGCTGTTGCAACAGTTAAACGCCAAATTCCAATGGTTTAATACAGTTAAAATGTATTCTTGCCCATGTAATAGACTAAATAGAAAAAGCAGGAGGCTTTCCCCCATGTGGCGACTCAGGGATCCAGGCTTTCATCTTGTGGCTCTCCCACCCCATAGAACCTCAAAGTCCTCTGCTTCCAAACGGCAAAGGGGAAAACGAGAGCGGAGAAGCCCTATCAGTTTCTTAAAAGCCCTGTCACCTTAGAGGTGACAGTCATCCATTTTATTCACATTGCTTTGATGAGAGCTAGTTATATGGCGTCACCTGGGTGCAAGGAGAGCTGGGAAATGTAGTCCTAGCTTAGCACCTGCCTCCCAGCAAATAACTCCACGCTCTGGAACAGGTGCCACAAGGTTCTGACCAACAGCTAGCCATTTTGCTACCATGTTCAACAAATGGTAGGAACACACAGTCAAATGAGCAGCGATTCTGTTAGATAAGAGAACTGGGCATGCTGCAAAATTCTCAAGGATAAGGGGTAAATTCAAGACACAGGTGGTAAAAATAAATGAGTAAACTAGTTTAAAGGTTCAATAGTATTTTGGACCATGTTTTATTTGGTCGTGTTTGAAACCAAAGACCGTGATGTTTTTGTTAACCTGACAAACAAATATTTATTACACTGATCAGACACAAGCCATTGGGCTAGGTGTTGGGTGTGGGCTGGACAGATGGTACAAAGTTGAGTAAGACCTGGACTTGCCTTCAAAGAGTTTATATTCTGGCGTGGGAGGAAGATACGCACATCTTCAAGGAACTGCAGAGACAGTTTGGGCAGTGACCTGAGAGGTGCAAAGTGCTCTGGGGTTTGAGAAAGGGTGGGGTGGTGTCTGTCCAGCATGATTTAGCTGCATGAGGATATTTCAGGCACTCAGAGTGGGAATCTGTCCTTCTTGGCTCTTTTCTGTCTTGGGGTAGGGGAAATGGACCACATCATGGATAAAATTGTATTTGACTTAGGTCTTGAAATATGCACAGAACTCTGTTAAGTAGAGACAAGGCTTTCATATCTGTAATGCTTGATTCGACAAAAAGGTCCTTGGTTATCACTGACTCAACCTAACTACAATCTTTTCAGTTCCATCCATGTTTTGGGAAAGGCTAGTATGTGTCAGGCATTGGGTTGATTGCCAAGGACACTGAGATTAATAAGATATAGCAACTCTTATGGTGTAGGTAGGACAGTAAGTATCCCTCATTTTATGGATAAGGAAGACTGAGGCTTGGAGAAGTCATGTGACTTTCCTATGGTTAATCAGCAGTAAGTAGAATTGACAGGATTCCTCTCTGGTTCTCCTTAGCCCTAGGGTAGTGCTCTTTGCCATACCGGAAACTACCATGGGGATTCAAATGAATGAACTAAATTTTATCAAATTGAACTCCATTCAATAAGATGCAATACCTTGTAAGACTATTTGCAATGTAATAGGGTATTCTTGCAGGTTAGATTGTAAAATCTTTAGCAGTCAAAGAAATAAACCTCTCAATCACTGTTTGCTGCAGAAATGAAGAAATGCATCAATGAATTAAGGGTACACAGAGCTCTGATAATTCTTCTAATCAGAGTGTGCAGTCAAGTCCAAACCTTGTCTATTTTGTTTTATGTTTTTAAGTTTATTCATTTTTGAGAGAGAGAGAGAGAGAGACAGAGCATGAGGAGGGAAGGGGCAGAGAGAGAGGGAGATACAGAATCTGAAGCAGGCTCCAGGCTCTAAGCTGTCGGCACAGAGCCCCAGTGCAGGGCTTGAACTCACGAACTGTAAGATCATGACCTGAGCCAAAGTCAGAGGCTTAACTGACTGAGCTACCGAGGTGCCCGAAACCTTGTCTATTTAGAAGCAGGTGCTCACTCTGACAGTCTCACCTGTGAGCACAGAGGATAAGAGGTCCTTGCTCTTTGCCTTTTTTTCCCCAGGTTTTTTTAAATTGAAGTAGAATTGACATATAACATTAGTTTGAGGCACCCGCCAGAAGAATTCGATACTCGTATGCGCTACAAGATGGCCACCACAGTAAATCTAGTTATCATCTGTCCCCCTACAAAGTTACGAAATTTTCTTTTTCTCCTGATGGGAACTTTTAAGATGTACTTCTTAGCAATGTTCAAATATGCAATACCATTTTATTGACAAATGTCCCCATTGTATACATTATGTCCTTGGGACTTACTCATTTTATTCCTGGCAGTGCGTCTTGACCCCCGTCTCCCATTTCACCCACCGCCTTGCCCCCCCCCCCCCGCCCCCGCCTTTCCTGGCTGCTACCACACTGTTCTCTCTCTGAGTTTTGTTTCGCGTGTTTGTTTGCTTTAGTTTTTGTTTTTTCATTTTTTATTTTATTTATTCATTTATTTTTTTAATTTACATCCAAGTTAGTTAGCATCTAGTGCAACAATGCTTTCAGGAGTAGATTCCAGTGATTCATCCCCTATGTATAACACCCAGTGCTCATCCCAACAAGTGTCCTCCTTAATGCCCCTCCCCCATTGAGCCCACCCACCCCCCACAACCCCTCCAGCAACCCTGTTCGTTCTCTGTATTTAAGAGACTCTTACGGGGGCGCCTGGGTGGCTCAGTCGGTTGAGTGCCCGACTTCGGCTCAGGTCATGAGCTCACGGTCTGTGAGTTCGAGCCCCGCGTCGGGCTCTGTGCTGACAGCTCAGAGCCTGGAGCCTGCTTCCGATTCTGTGTCTCCCTCTTTCTCTGAACCTCCCCTGTTCATGCTCTGTCTCTGTCTCTGTCAAAAATAAAAACAAACATTAAAAAAAAAATTAAAAAAAAAGAGTCTCTTATGTTTTGTCCCCCTCCCTGGTTTTATATTATTTTTCTGTTTTGTTTTGTTATTATTTATATATCTGTTTGGTTGCTTTGTGTTTTAGATTCCACAAATCAGTGACATCGCCGGGTGTTTGCCTCTGCCCCTTGCTTTGGTGATCCTCATCTGCCCCTCGGGGGGCGAGATCTGGAACACCTGGTGAAAGCGTGCTCTGCTCACATTAGCTGGACCTGACATTGATTTCGGTTCTGCTATGATTACTCTTTCCTTTTCAGACTCTTGGGCAGGGAGGCCGGAGGGAGGCGCTTCCTTGAGGTACCGGGGTAGAAGCCTTCAATGATGGGTAAAGAGGAATTTAAGGAAAGGTGTGTGTGTTTGGGGGGTGTTGAAAGCAGAGTGCCTTGATGGAGTGGAAGAAATTGGTGGTCCTGCACATACAAGGGGCAGCTTTGGCATTGACACAGCCACGAGGCTAGTGGAAGGGATGGAAGGGCAGATTCAGGGCCAGAGGTGGGGATCCCATGTTCTGGGTACTTATTGTGAGATGACGACAAGGCCATAAACACAAGCGAAACGCTCGGAGCAGGGAACGACCACTCTGGGCAGTCTTGGGATGGGGAAAGAATTCAGAGAAATGGCACCTGGAACCAAAAACGGTCAAGTTCGCTGCTATTCCCGGGCCCAGAACCTGTCTCGTATGCGGGAACACACCCCTTGCCTGGTTTTAAAAGGTTTTGAAAAGTGCTGTTTTCCTACTTGGGACCGACCTGCATCCCTTCCGCCCTTGGAGGCTGTGACCGCGAGGTATGAAAGAATCTCTCTCAGTTCTAGCCATGAGCACTATTTTAAAACACTGTTTTCTTAAATGCCCCATATTTTGAAAGGTAACAGAATCTATATTTGAGACTAGAAAAATAAATGGGCAGGAGAATGGTGCAACAGAAAGAAGGTAACGTGGCCACTTGTGGGGGGGGGGGGCTTTTTCACGGAGCTCTGGGTGGGGGGTGGGGGGGGTGGGAGGGGGGCTTATCTCACTGAGCTCTGACCGGCTTGGCCTTCCTGGCTCACCTGGGGCCTCCGTCTTGAGCGCAAGGCAGCACCGGCTACAACATTCATGGACACATGAACGGCTGAAAATAAAGTACTGATACGTAAAGAAACCCGCCTTGGGGTCAACCGAGGAAGCGTGAAATTGAAAGGGGACACCTGCTTCAGAGCAGGCTTTGGGGGCGTGGTGTGAGTGCAGAATGTCGGGAAGCCTGCGTTTCCTGGTTCTCTTCTCTACTGCCCCCCTCCCCCACGACCCCAGGGGTGCAGGGGTGGCCCTGACAGAAACGGGTGGCGAGGAAGGCGTTTGGATGGCGTGTGCACCCCCACGCCCGGGATTCACGTAAGGATGAAATGAGAACATTTGGAACCACTGTCTGCTGAGTTCCCCGCCGCCCCCCCTTTCGTGCCGGGCAGTGAACAGCAAGGAACAGCAGAGGCAAAAGTCCCGCCCTCCCGGTGCTTCCGTTCCAATCGGGTGAGGCAGGAAAAAAAATAGATCAGTAAGAGTGGGAGTATGCTAGGTGTTGTAAAGTGGTAGTGGAGAATGTAGCGGGAGAGGGGCCCGGGGGAGTGCAGAACAGCCGTTGGCCAAGGCGGCGTTTGAAGCAGATTCCAGGGCAAGAGGTGTGGCTGTCTGGGGAAGAGGGGACCCCGTGGAAGGAATAACAGGTGCCTAGGCCAGGAAGGCTGCAGGTCAGGTGGGTCCTAGGAGCTGCAGGGAGGCTCGAGTCGGGGATACAGTCAGAGAGGAGCCAGTCTGCTGGGCCTCACAGGCCCCGCCTAAGCTTTAGGCTCTTCCTGCAAGTGAGATGGGGCCTCTGGAGGCGAACAGAGCAAGGACAGGAGCCGACTTCAGTTAAGCAGGATCACGCTGTGTGGACTTAGGTTGTACGAAAATCTCTTAACGCACTGGTGAGAACATAGCACTTCATAAATGTTAGCTGTAGTGGCGATTCGGCTTCTTAGGATGTGGTGGCGAGAGGGGGATCACAGCGTGGTAGAAGGGTTCCTGTAACATGTGCGCTACACGTTTCTCCACCGGCTCCTCACGCGTGGGTTCTGATAAGACTTGGGGAAATCAGATAGTAAGTGTGACTGGGGACTCCGGGGCCTTGGGCCCAAAACTAGAACCACAAGTTTCTGATTCCATGATTAGTTGCCTCCTGGGCAGAACAGGCGTATATTGAGCATCTCCTGTCTGTGTGGCTCTACAGCAGATGCTGGGGGGTACAGTAATGAGCAAGACGGGTGGGTTCCTGTCTCACGGGTGTCACTCAATCCAAATCTCCTCCTCCGCAGGGTGGGGGTGTGGGATGACACTCGACACACGGTTACGCCAACAATGATCCCATTCTGACGGTGATGAGTGACATGAAAGGGGAACGTAAAGGGTACTGGAAAGCACCGCGGAGGGCCTAACCTGTCATCACGAGGGGCTTCTCTGAGGAAAGGACATTGAAGCTGCCGCAGGAAAAAGAGGAAGAAGGTGTTTGGTGGAGAGCAAAGTGGGCTCAGGCGTTCAGGGAAAGGGGACAACGCATGCAAAGGCCCTGTGGCAGGAAGTAGGAAGTGAATGCCCCATGCCTGGAGAGCAGAGAGCCTGGGCAGAGGGTGAGATGAGCTGGAGGAGGTAGGCAGGGTGGGTCAGGTGGGTCCTTCTGGCGTGTGGGGATCGAGGCCTTTATTCTGAATGCGATGGACAGTGCTAAGGGGTTTCTGACAAGGGAGTGACTTCATCAGACTTGCCTTCAGTCACTCTGGTTGAGGGTGGAGAGTGGCTTGGAGGGGGACCAGAGTGGGCTTGTGACCCATTGGAGGCCCCTGCAGCATCTGCCTGGTCAAACGCAGTTGAAATTGAGGTGCAGCAGGAGGGTGCCTCCAAATATCACCCCACCCATCAGTCCGAAAGCCTTCCTGGTTTGGCTTTTTCGCCCCGTCAAGGTGTCTGTTCCTGGCCGTCCCCATGTGAACTCCGCTGTTAGCTCTCCATATAAAGATCACAGTCATTGGGCTCAGCCTGACTTGGGATCCCAATTCTGCTCCCTCTTGTCTTTGTGGCTTGGACGAGGCTCCCTGGCCACAATTCCTCATCTCCTAAAATGGGCAAAATTGCACTTGGGAGGATTAAATGAAATAACAGTGATTAAGGGTCTGTCTCAACGCCTGTACAGGTAGACAACTCAACAGTCACTAGTTTCAGACTCTCCAAATGAATCATCTTCTAATGAAAACTAGTCTCTTGAAATTAGGTTTCTATTCCACAAAAGCACCCGAGAGAGAGAGAGAGTGAAAAACGTGATGGCATGAGATAGGGGAGACTGTGACCTTTATCTCGGGCCTTCATAACCCACCGGAGTTCTGAGAACTGAAAATGTGGACCGGAGTGAAGGGTGCTGAGCAAATGGGAGATACAACCATCGAAAGATTCAAGTGGCTGCTCTTCTTGCTTAAAGCCATTTCTAAGATTAATGAAGGATCATCAAAATCTTAATTAGGAAAATGGTCCCTAAGTATGGGACGACCGGATCCTATACTTCAACTTGTATGGACTGTTCACATATACGTGACTGTCCTTCATTCGCTCATTTGGCGAGTGATAATTATGTCTTCTGTTGCGGACACGATGCGAGGGGCCATCCATCAGTGACGAGACTTGGCCCCCAGGTCTCTTTCTTTCCACAAGAGACTAAGATTTTCTGACTTGATTCCTCAGAAACCAAAGGGCAAAACTCTGGTTTTCAGTTTCACTAAGTGTTTTAATCGTTCCCTTAAAGTGTCAAGACTTAATTGCGTGTATCATCAGCTCTTAAATTACGTTATCTTGGAAGTTGCTGCTCAAACCCCTACCGTTTAAACATTCAAATGTCAAAACCTTTAAAAAGCAGAACAAAACAAAACATGATGAACCACCAGTAATTCATCTCACGAAGTTACAGAGGATGACTTTATTCCTCAGAGATGGGGAGAAAACAGGCAGAAAACACACACGTGGAGATGTCAAAATGTGTCGTGTACCTCTCAGTCCACCGAGACCCATAACCTACATACATCACTGGCTTCTGGTACTGAACTTAGGACACGAGGTGGGGGCGGTGTGGGTCCCACCATCCCCCTTATAACATGCCCCTGGTGCCAAACATTCTATCCCATCACCCCTGAAAAGCGTGCAGTTGTCAGAGTCGTGATAATACAGTAAGCTCTCCAGGCCGACTGTGAAATGCGAGTCGCGAGTCACGGTTCTATTCACGCTGCAGTTGTGAAAATTGCAACATTTTCATCAAGATAGAAACTGAAAACCCTGAGCGTCGCCTCCTGGGGAGCCCTGACACTCTCACGTCAGACTATTCTTCTCACCCGCACCTCCGACAGCTCGGGTCACGCGATGCCTCCGCCCGGGAGTTACCCACTGTTTAGCTCCTCGGCAGGCTGTCTACCCAGAGGCCCTTGCAAATGGGCCGCACAAGCACCCTGCTTGTGGCCTTCTCTCCAGCTCGCCTGCTGGTCAGGGTGCTTGTTCTCCTGAAGGTACCATCTCTCCCATCATCCTCCCTTCATACTCCTCAGACTCCAGGCTTCCCTCCACCCAGGTCTGCCTCACCGGCGTCCCTGTCCTGTGGCTGGGCTCTCCCCTATCCCTGCTGACCTGCCCTGTGTACCGTTCTCGTAAAGAACCTGGTTTTTGAAAAGCGATTCCTACTAATGTACTAATTTGTTATTCCTTCCTGAAAGGAGGTGTATTCTTTTTTTTTTTTTTATTTTTAAAAAAAAATTTTTTTTAACGTTTTATTTATTTTTGAGACAGAGAGAGACAGAGCACGAACGGGGGAGGGTCAGAGAGAGAGGGAGACACAGAATCAGAAGCAGGCTCCAGGCTCTGAGCCATCAGCCCAGAGCCCGACGCGGGGCTCGAACTCACGGACCGCGAGATCGTGACCAGAGCTGAAGTCGGACGCTTAACCGACTGAGCCACCCAGGTGCCCCAGGAAGTGTATTCTTAAAATGACTCTTGGCAGATAATGTCTCAATCCAGGGGGCTTTAGAACTGCGTTTTATGGAGTCTGAAGCTTTCATGGATGTGCCAGAGGGTCACTCTGTGGAGCCTGGAAACCCTTGCCCTCTCCCCAGGCTCCAGCAAGAGCCATGCTGCTTTGATAGGCTTTCCACATCGGGGCCACGCCGTGGGGTCAGGAAGAGGGCGGGGCTCTGGAATATAATTGGAACCCCGGCTTCACCACCTACCAGCTGTGTGATGTTGGGCAGGTCATTAAACCTCTCTGTGCCTCAGTTTGGCCATCTGTAAAATATTAGCAATAACAGTACACTGTATCTATTTCATAGGGTTGTTGGACCAAATGAGTTAAACCATCTGGCACACAGTAAACACTATTTAAGAACTTGCTATTAGGATATGCATAGGGCACTCCGCGAAATTTTGCTGGAAGGGAGTTTTCCACAGCTTACCCAAAAGCAAGACAAACAAGTAAGCAAAACCCCAAACTCCCACTACCTTCACTCAAAATGTAAGTAACTTATTGGAATTCTGCCACCGAGGGCAGGTTTCCTGGTGCCTCTGAAATCCTACCTAAGTGTGGGGCTGAGCTGGCTTTGGGTCTGCACGTAGACTAGACCTACCAGCTCACAACGAGCACTTACCTTCATAGTTGCTGACTTAGGGAGCAGGGTTAAGTGCACTGTCTGGGGCATTTTATTCCTTCTATTATTCTACGAGGTCTTTTTTTTTTTTTTTTAAAGTTGTTATTAGTAAGCTAATAATATTAGGCTCTTTTCATGACACATGCCAAGCAAGAGGCCGTTGGCTCACACCATGACAAGGGCCACGGGAAGACATGTGTCCTGATGTTCTAGGCGAGAGGTCAGATGCTATTAGAACTTGACCTTTAGAGCCCAACACGTGGTCTTCATTTCAGTGTTGGAGGGTCGGGGAGATAAACGTCAAAGGATACCCGATACCCTTTCTAAATGTTCTTTTGAAT
The DNA here is from genome assembly GCF_027475565.1 of Acinonyx jubatus. Classification (NCBI taxonomy): domain Eukaryota; kingdom Metazoa; phylum Chordata; class Mammalia; order Carnivora; family Felidae; genus Acinonyx; species Acinonyx jubatus. Next base: position 106,730,055 of record NC_069385.1, on the reverse strand, counting down.
TCAGTGCTGATTGAGCTACGATTCTGTGCATTGTGAATCTGGGTGCAACGCAGAGAATCGTGGGTGTGGGGGAATAAGGCAGGCTTTGGAATTAGGCTCCTCCACCCCCTCCTAAGCTCCCACCTCTGGGCCTGTGCACCTGAGCCCTCTGACCTTTGGTGGCTTCAGATGCTCCTCCCTGAGCCTGTCCCCTCCTCCACGTCCCCAGGAGCCCTCCCATGGCTCACGCCACACTGACTCTCTTATCTTAGGGCCTGGGCCTCCTGGTTCTAGACACAATTGCTCAACACTCTAGTCTGGGGCTTCTCTCCACCGTGCCCCATGTTTGTCCTGCACGGCGCTTAGTGTCCTACATTGTTGGTCTCCCCTGCACCCTTGTGAGGTCTTTGAAGGTTGGGTCTGTGTCTAGTTCATTCTCACCTTTCCAGGATCTGGCAATAAAAGTTTGGTGGCGGGGGGTGGGGGGGGGGGGGTTCGTGGTGCCTGTGTGGCTCCATCGGTTAAGCGTCCAACTCTGGATTTCGGCTCAGGTCATGATCTCATGGTGGTGAGATTGAGTCCTGTCTCAGGCTCTGCGCTGACACTGTAGAGCCTGCTTGGGATTCTCTCTCTGCCCCTCCCCTGCTCGTGCGTGCGCGTGCGCTCTCTCTCTCTCTCTCTCTCAAAATAAATAAACTTAAAAAAAGAATGAAAGTTTGGCGCAATGACGGAATAACCCAGCGCGCTTTTTGGTTATGGGTGGCACCATGTTACTGGGCATTTGGGATGTGTCATAGCTCATTTCTAACCAATCTCCAGGTCTTCAAACTTGGTGACAGTGCTCTTCCTTCCTTCCTTTTTTATTTTTATTTTTTGATTTGTGTGGACTCAAGGTTCTTCTTCCATGCTAATCTTCCTCTCACTTGCAGGGGCAGCAGGGTGGGGTTAGAGCCCACGGGAGTCGTGCTGCCGCTGAATTGCACCCAGAGCATGGCTGAGGGCAGGGACGAGAACCGAAGCACAGGCTCCGGAACACCTTGAGGGCAGGGCCCTGCCCACCATGGGGCTGCTGGCACGGTGCCCCACATATTCCCTGGGCTCCACCACGATGCTATAAGCGGGGTCTGGAGTATCCCAGAACATAAATATGGGCTCACGATAGGCCTAAACTGAGGACAGATCCAAACTCTGCAACTGATTTCCAGTATGGGGTGGGCGGGGGTGGGGAGAGGAGAGCATTTTCACAGGGTTTTATTGTCCTTAGATCTGAGAAATACTTGTTTTTGTGTTGACGAATACTCTCCCAGCCATCTGAACCATGGGGTGTCACTTGTACAGCTCTAAGGGATGTTAGAGTCGTGTGTAGGACACAAAGGATGTTGGGTAGGGTGGGAAGCAAATTTGAGGGAGTAGCTCTCAAAATCGGAGTCAAACAAGTCACGCAGGCATCAGAATGTTAATTCTAGAGAAATTCCCATAGCTTCTAGAAAAAGAGGATTTCCTCATGCATCTCTATCTCTACTCTCGGAAGAATGCTACATATATTTTATTAGCAAAGTAACGAATAGTAGCTAACATCTAGTGAGTGTCAACCATTTGCCAGGCGTGGTGTTTCTACACGGATGATCTCATTGATTTCTTGCAGTAATAAGTCTGTGAAAGTAGGTCCCATCGTATTTTACAGATGAGAAAATAAGGAAGGCTCAGCAGGTCTAGGTGACTTGTCCAGAGTTATCCAAGTAGAAGGTGGTGGCTCTGGAATTTGAACCAACATCTGGCCCCAAAGCCTGCACATTCCTTCCCTTTACACACACAGGCCCTCCTAATGGACACGGAGCGTTTATTTCTGTATATACTGTGGCTGCGTTCTCCAAACAGTTCAGAGCTTCAGAAAATATTTTGAGAATTCTCACCAAGAGAGCCTACCAAATACACCTTATGCGGCTCGATGACTTCCCTGTTTCCCCCTCCTTTGTCTCTTCAGCTTGGACACCAAACTCAGGGAATGAAATCTCCCTCCGCATGTTCTCTTTGCTTTAAGACAGCAGCTGAGCTGACTGTAGGTGGCTTCACTTACCAGGACAGGTGCCTCTGGTTTAAACAGAAAGTGTCACGATGGAAGGTCACTCTCCTCAGCATGCCCCCACCCCTCCACTCTTCCGGGCACTGAAAGACCAGGGCCGGATGATGCTAATGAGGCTGGATCCAGACACTGCCTTGACCCTTGAACCGGAAATGAGACATGTACAAGGAAAAGAGTCCTTCTGTGGAGACCTCACAGTGAAGTTGCAAAGGATGGGTGCCCCCATCCACCCCTCCTTGGGCGCTCATAGCCACGGGGCCTTCTTGACCTTTTTCACTCTCCTCTCTACCTCTGAAGAACCGAACAGAGGAACCCCAGGAGTTGGAAATCCCAGTGAACCCTTGGCTCTCAGATGTCATGCTGAGGCTGGGGGAGCCTCATTCCCAGAAGGTGGTGAGAGATTGTGGACCGTGGCTGTCAATCAACCTCCAGCTGGGGAGGAGGATTGGAGTCCAGCTGTCAAAGTGGGAAGGAGAACGAGGCGGTTAGGAAAGAGTGAATGGGGAATGCATTTTTATTCCCGTAGAAGCATTCTTTATCAAAAGAGGCACACTGCCAGGGTCTCAGGCAACCGTGCTGGACGAGGAAAGTCTACTCTGAGGAAGGACAGGGAGGCACAGAAGGGGGAAACTCACCTGGGACATGAGTACGTTTTGAGCTGTTAAAAAAAAATTGTTGATCCTGCCAGGTTCCAACTTTGGACAGCTGCTGAATAAGGCACCTGAGAAAATAGTTTCAATTTTATGATTTGGAAATGGGAAGGGAAAATTCATCAGGGCTCAAGGCAGGGAAAGAGCTCAGGGGGCTTTCCTGGGCCTGTGCAAGGTTTCTAACTGTGACTCATCAGGTCCCTGTGTAAGGAGAGGACATTTGGGGTCCTGCAAGGATGAAAGAAAGACACATTTCCTGCCCTCTGACTTTGCGCACGCACAATGACAAGCTTTAGGCAAAGCCCGTTAGGAAACCGCCTCTATGCAATACCCCCCTCTACTGGACCCTTGTGTGGAAAACACCAACCCAAAGGCCTTCAGCTGCTTTTGAATCTCTTCAGAAATTTTTCTCTATGTGGAAACACATTTTGATGTTGGCCAAGGCGATCTCATCTGCCCTCTCTGCTGCTCCCTGGGTTGGGATGAAACAGTCTCTAAATGCACACACCCAAGAAAGATAAGCCACATACCCAAGGCTGATGGACGAGATGATGCTGATGAGGGGACAGTGGGCAGCGTGGAACTTTAGGGCATGAGGAGACTGGACTGTTCCCTAGTGGGGGATGGAGGGCCAGAGACAGGGAGCCACTTGCTGAAGGCACACCGCTGGAAAAAGGTAACCCCGGGGCTGAAACCCCCTTCTCCTGACTCCCGTTTTGGTGCTCTTTCTCCTTCGACAGGGTGACTTGCAAATATTCAGTGTGGCCGAATCCTGAGAGCAGCCTTTGGTCTTGGAAGCCATAAGGCCAGTCTAGGGAGACGATGTTCATTCAGGCTGTTTCTCTCTTAGGGTCCCCAGGTCTTTGGTGACCATCCTATCATAAGTCCAGGAAGAGCCTCGGTGACCTACAAAGTGCCTCCATGCTCTGCCCGACCACGGGGCCCAGACTCTTTCCTATTAGAGTCACTGCTTCTAGAACAGTACTGCCCAGAACTTTCTGTCAGGATGGAAATGGTCTCTATCCACACTATCCAATATGGTAGCCACTAGCCACATATGACTTGTGACTACTTAGCACTTGACATGGGGCAAACGAGACTGAGACACTGGCTTGGACGTTTCATTTAATGTTAATGAAGTTGAAGTTAAATATCCGCATGCATTTTACCTAATGGGCAGCGCAGTTCTCGAAGGACCTGTTGTCATACGTTCATCACTTGGCCAACAACGTATAGTTTTCTTACGAGGTGTCCCCTGGTAATGCACAGGTCTGTGTAGAGAGGATGTAGCAAAACAGCTCGTACCAACAGCACTGGGAGCAAAACATTGGGGTTATAATGTGTAATCTTGCGTCCGTCCCAGAGAAACCACATGGGTATAGGGGAGATCTAACTCCTGGGACTCTGTTTCCTCACCTATAAAACGGGGAGTTGGTGGTTTTTGCCTTTTTACCACCAAAGAGTACTCTCATTAGTTTTTTCCCCCATGGACTCCTTGTTTAGAAAAAGAAAAGTGGGTCTATTTTACAAATAGCACTGACAACTGCCGACTTCTAATCAGAACTTTTGCCAGCATCAGCTAACCAGAGTGATCACACCGAATTGACACAATTCCATTCCAGAGAGACCTGAGACACGAGTAGCCTGTCCAGTATCCTATGAGGCCCACGTAGGCTTTACCAAAGCTTTTACCAATACCGAGAATATCGCTAGTGCCCCCATGTTGTCTGCTAGGACATCTAGCAGCTCAAGGACCCAAGTTAGAATCTGGTTGAGATGAACCCTAAGTGCCGCCTGGGTCTCTCTGACAGGAAGCCGGGTGTGGGCAAGCTAGTGGAGCACTTCTCGGGAGGGGGGATCTGGGCCTTGCTGGCGGTGTGGGGGGTGGGGAGGGGTGGGGATGGGCTGAAATGCAGATGGGAAAACCATGCAGGAGGTTTTTCCTGCTTCACGCTCCCACTGAGGACGCTGCTTGGGGTCTCCGGGAGCTGCTAGGACCTTCCGTGCAAAGCTGCCACCAGGAACAGGTCAGGCTGTCCCTCCTCCCCTCCGGGCACCACCTCCACCAGCAGGGGACAGAGCATGAGGCAAAGGACCATTTGCTTCCCAGCATGCGACCCTCTGAGTCTCCGGAAAGTGCCACAGAGAGGATGGCTGGAGGAAACCCAGAGCAATGAGGCAGAACTTGAGACAAATTTATACAGGAAGCTGTAAGGACGCTCCTTCTCCCCGTGAGGGTCTCTGGCAGTGAGATGGTCTCTTTGAAGAACATACTGTGTGCTCTGGCCTTGGCCGCCTTACTGGATTCTTCCAGTGGTTCTCTGTGAGGAAGAAGGCGTGAGTCTGCCCTGCTCATAAGGAGGCCAAGGGCCCAGCTCGAGGTTATTCAGCTGGTCGATGAAGGCTCTGGGATTCACACCCAGGACAGCCAGGGATCTGAAGCTAGGTAATAGGACGGAGCCCTCTAATGAGAGAACACAAGCTGTGACATTCTTACTCTGGCACTTAGGGCCATTTTGGCAGGGAACCCCTTTAGCTCAACGCCGAGAACCCTCTCTCCTTGATTCACCCACCATCTGTCCTTCTCTTATTGCTGCCTGTTTGTATATCCAAGTTTCCACCCCTTCAAAAATCTTTCTCACGCTGTCCGATTTGATTCTCCCAGAATCCTGGCAGGTAGATGGAGCTGACCTCTTTGTTTCCACTTTACGGGTGCGTAAACTGAGGCCAGGGCATCACATGACTTGCCATTGATTTCAGGGTCAAACTGGCTAAGGGAAAGGGAACTTTTCTGGCTGGTACATTTGCCCTTTTGACATTCTCTAGGGCCAAAGGATTCATCCTACAATGCCGATATCCTTCTGGAACGTTTTTTGTGGGTGGTGGTGGTAAAGAAGAGGTTCCCTCACTCCAGTTTTGATAAAGAACCAGTGACTGCCAATCGCAGCAATTTTTCTAGTGTGGACAGAGATCCCCAAATCTTTAGATGTTCCCAGACCTTGTGGGAACAGGATTTTCTCACTGTGTGTGTCTGTGTGGGGTGTCTGCATTAATCCATTTTTTGAAGGACCTCAGAGAGCTACATTCTCTCAAGGCCAGGTGCAAGCTTCGATATGGTGCACTAGTCCAACAAGCTAATAAGCGTGAAGGTGCTTTTGAAAATCCCAGCACCCTGGGTCTGGTGGGGACTTTAGTTACAGCAACGTATTCTGTCTGGCAGGCTGGATCTTGACCGAGCATGGCCCAGGGGTCTGCTTGTTATGTATGTGCTTATTTATTTTTAAATAAACATTAACTAAGCATCTACTATTTGCCAAACATTGTCTTATGCACCGTATGCAGTCATCATCCCTTTGAATAGGCTCATGTTTAATTTGGGTTTTGTTTGGGGAGAGTACTTAAGCATCTGGAATAGGATTAAAATAATCATAGCCCTCTCTTTTCCCTCCTTAACTTTTCAGATTTTATTTCCCAGGAGATGGTGTTCAGTTGTTTGATTTTACGATTTATGATGATGGATTTTTTTTTTTTTTTACATTAAATGCTTGCCAAGGAGGTGTGTTCTATTGAGGGTATACATCAGGCTGGAATGAGAGTCTGCGGTGAGGGTAGCTTAGCCAGGGGGAGGGGACAGCAACATTAATAAACTGAGATCACAGAGAAACGGGGGTGGGGAGCCCAGGGCCTTTGTTGGAAAGATATTAATAGGGATAATGCTTACATTCTTAGCTGAAGAAACTATTTGATCTCCTGAGCATAGCTCTGATGTCTCTTATGATATGTATTAAATGTAAAACCCCTTTCTACTCAGAAAGTCATTTGTCAAATCAAGCGGTTGGAAGTTTCTGCAAAGTCCTGGAGCCTCAGAAAGAAAGACAGGCGTGGCTGGTCCATCACATCGGCAGCTACGGGAGACTGTGATGTTATAAATGGGCTGTGGAAGGTTCCGCAGGATGGAGACCTTCACAGCCAGTTCAGCGTTGGCATCTGAACTTTATGGTTTTGGTCAGCAAACATGGAGGATGAGGAAAACAACCTGACGTAAAGAAAGTACCTGTTGTATGCCAGGCACAGAACAAGGGACTTCTAAATCAATTTTCTTATCTAGTATGGACAATGGCCTGATCAACCATGGGGGTTCCCCTTTAAGGGTGGGGTGGAGTCAGGGGAGGAGGGGGAGAAAGGGTAGGATGGGGTGGAGAGGACCCCCAAGTTTCCCACTCAACCTTTGGCCACACCAAGGAAAACAGAAGATTATTCTGTCATCTCGGGGGGGGGGGGGGGGGCAGGTAGGGTGCTTCTCAAAGATATGCTGGTCAAAACTATTTCCCCTACTAGATTAAAATTCCAAGCAACTTAGCCACTGGCAAATTGGATGTGAAGCATGAGCCATAGACTCCAAGAACCCCCTGTTAAATGTCTCTGAAATTCCCTGTGTGAGAGAGAGAAAGCCCTCCTGGCATTGGCAGGTGGTTAGTTCTCAGGTTAACGGAAAACCTGGGAGTTGGCTGAGTTGAAAGGGATGGAGACCCGAAGGTTTTACACAGATAGTTTTCATCTTTCTTCCTTTGGTATATCGCCAAAGAGAGTTTCCCACCCGGAGCCTGTGAAATCTTTATGCTGTTCTGTGCAGGCGAGGTCCAACCAGGCGTTGACATCTCTATCAGTCACAAAGGATGTGGGAGAAGTTGATCATTTATAGGATGCCAGGGCCATTGCCTGTCTCAGGATGGCCTGGCAGTCGGAGGAGAGAGGGGAAGGGAGGAGAAGGAAGGAGAAGAAGACCACTGCTCACCCGCCGGACCTCCACAACCACCTAGGCAGCCAAGTTACTCAAAGGGAATTTTAGGAAAACCAGACAAGAGACAAAAGGGGACAAAACCAGTCGGAGCTGGATAGCGGCAGGTTCTTCCAGGGAAAAAGAAAAGGTGAGCAGAGATCTAGTAGATGCGATCATGCACATGGGTTGCCAACAATCTCAGGCAAGATTTCCTATGTTACTCAGGCATCACTGTTAAGTGCTTTATATGAAATGTCTGATCTCCTCCTCAAAACCACCCTAGGAAGAAGACGCAATGTTCACCCACATTTGGAAGACTTCCCCTCACTGTTCATGGCATAACAACCAGATCCCCAGGAGGAAGGTGGCTCTCCCCTCCACTGAAGGAGTCGCGGTGTGTGGAAGGAAATTTCATCACCACTGGATACTGTAGTTGACTTTTCCAGTGACACAGCCATAGCTGGAGACTCAAGTATCCTCAGTGGTGGCGCATTGTCCCACTAGGGAAACCAGTTTCCATTTTTTGGAAGTCGAGTCAGGCCCGGTGAATACACGAAATGTTTTAAGCTGACCTGGTGAGGGAGAAACAGCAGGGCCAATTTTCTTATATGGTCCATAAATCAATCCAATTCCTAGAAAGGAATTCCGAGAATACTTTGGCAGCAGCCTTGGAATAAATGCATATGGCTTCCTGGGATGACAGTTCTGGGTTAGTGCTCATTTGTAGGAGTAAGTTCTGATGTGTCAGTAAGTAATCCGCTGTGTCACTTTGTGTGTCATGATTTCCCAGTTGAAATAGAAGATCCTGAAAGCTGGGGGCCGGAATACATGCACAGCTTCACGTTTTTTGGTGGGCATATTACTATTTGGTTTCACCCACCCCCCAGCCCTCCCTTCTCTGCGTCATCCTCTCTAACAAAGTGACTCCGTTCTCTGATGCTCTGAACAAAATCCTTGGAATCACCCTGCCTCTTCTCTTTCAGTCACCCTCCAGGGCCAGTCTGCCTTTCAAAATATACCTGTGACAAGACCGCCTCTCATAACCTCCACTGCTCCTATCCACACCCCCTTCCCTCCTGCCTGGGTCACGTAAGAGCAGCCTCGCTGGTCTTCCTGCCTCCACCTTTGCCTCCCACGGTCTGTTCCCACCCAGAAGCCGTTTAGGGAAAAGTTCATCCTTCTACTCAGAGCCTCCAGTGTTTTTGGTGGTTGGCAGATTAATGGTGTCCACTATGTCCACAGCCTCATGCCCAGGGCTTGGGAGTGTGTTACCTCCTACAGCAAAGGGACTTTGCAGATGTGAGGAAAGATATGGGCCTTGACATGGGGAAAGTATCCTGGATTATCTGGGTGCCATGTGAGAACAATCTGACCCCCTGCTGCTGGCTTTGAAGGTGGAGAAAGGGGATCACGAGCCAGAGGATGAGGTCAGCTTCTGGAAGCTGGAAGACACAAACAAGGAAAGGGATTCTCCCCCTGGAGCCTCCACAAAGGATCCCAACCCTGCTGACGCCTTGATGTCACCCCGGTGAGACCCATGTTAGGCTTTTGATGTCCAGAACAGCAAGGTAATAAATTTGTGTGGTTTAAGCCACAGAGTTTGTTTGTTTACAGCAATTTGTTACAGCGGCAACGGGAAACTGATAGAGTTTCTCATTCTACTCAGGTTAAACCCAAAGGGTTTTTTTGTTTGTTTTTATTTTGAGAGAGAGAGAGAGAAGAAGGAGGAGGAGGAGAAGAAGAAGAAGAAGAAGAAGAAGAAGAAGAAGAAGAAGAAGAGGAGGAGGAGGAGGAGGAGGAGGGAGGGGGAGGAAGAGGAGGGCGATGGAGGAGGAGAGGGAGGAGAGAATCCCAACAGGCTCTGTGCTGTCAATGCAGAGCCCAGCTTGGGTCTCGATCTCAGGACCGTGAAATCATGACCTGAGACCAAATCAAGAGTCAGACGCTCAACTGCCTGAGCCATGCGGGCACCCCAAACCCAAAGGTTTTACCACGATGTGCAAAACCTGTGTGCTCTGGTCCCATCACTTCTGACTTAATCTCCTTCCACTCCCCTCTCCTGTTCACACTGCTCCAGCCACATGGGCCTCCTTGTTCTTTCTCTGGACACTAAGGGAACTCTCGCCTCAGACCTTTACACATGCTGGTTCCTCAGTCTGGAGTGCTGTTCCTGATAACCGCATGGCTTTCTCTCTCAACCATTTGAATTCTGCTCAAGCTCAACTCCCCCCTTGCCTGGAGACCGCACCCTTGCTAAAAAGAGCTCCCCCTACTGGTTGTGTTTTCCACCCTCTCTCCTATCTGGCTTTGCTCCTTAGGGCTACCCCCCTGACACACGCAGAGACACGTACACATTGATATTTCTACGTGTTTGTCATGTTTTTGTTTTTTTATCGCCTGTCATTGTCCACTAGAAAGCAAACTCCAAAAAGGCGGGGATTTTCACCAGCTTTTCTTCTTGGCTGGTAGATCCCCCGTGCCGGGGGCACGTGAGCACATGGCAGCTGCTCAGTAAGTACTTCTTGAATGAAGGAAGGAAAAGTGGGTAACGAGGTATTAATTGTCATATGTTATAAACAAACTCCTTGTTATAATATACTGATCGTGGTTATCTTTGACTGCACCTAAAAGTAGCCCTCAACAATGAATTCCCCCCAAAAGCGATTTGTTTGAGAAAGTTTTAATTTTTGTCTTTAGATCACGATGAATCTAGCTGTTTGCATCCAAAGCCCAGAGATAGAATGATAGCACCTCTGTCCCTAAAGACTGCCTGGATGGTAACTTCTGCTTTACAACACAGGACTCGGGATTCCAGCACAGCTGTCCCCACCTGCTTGGTGACCTAGGGTAAAGCCCTTTCCCCTCTGGGCCTTCATTTCCTCCTTTGTTAAGGGGGTATTACATGATGATTTCCTGGATCTCTTCCAGAATGTTGTTCAGTGCCCACCGTTTCTGTAACTGTTTGTCTCGTTCAGAGAGGTTGGGGCACCATTTCTCGAAGTGCCTTTGAGAGACAAATGCTCCTTTGTGCTCTGACTGTGGACACGCTCCAGATTTCCAGAGCACAGGTGAGGTGTGGGTGTGTGTCAGCCAATGTCATCACCCGGAAGGGGAGGGGAAAGGGAGGTCGGTGGGAGGCGGGGCAAATAAGGCAAGGTCGTCCTGGAGGGGTCAGGGAAGAGAAACAGGTCATGACGCATGGGAGATTCTTAAACTTCCAGAGAGAAACCATTTTGAATTTGTTGGAAGGATGTTGATGGCAAGCAGAATGAAGGAGGAAGGTTGTCTGAATTAGGAAACTGGTCAGGAGCAGGGATTTTAAACTGGCTTCTTTAGACAACAGTTTGGCAACAGGCAGGAAGGTTGAAGATATGCATACACTATGACCCAGCAATCCACTCTGCTATGGACTGAATTGTGCCCCCCGCCCCCCACTCCTCATTCATATGTTGAAGCCCTAACCCTCAAAGTGATGCTTTTCGGAGATGGGGCCTTTGGGTTTAGATGAGGTCATGAGGGTGCGGCCCCCTCACGAGGGGGGTTAGTGCCCTTTTACCAAAGCTTGTTGTCTCTCTCTGCCGTGTGAGGACACAGTGAGAGGGAGCTGTCCACAAGCCTGGAAGAGAGCACTCACCGGATACTGACCATGCTGGAACCTTGACTGTAGACTTTTAGCCTCTAGAACTGTGAAGAAGAACAATTTCTGTTGTTCAAGCCACCCAGCCTAATGGCATTTTCAGCCCAAGCTGACTCAGACGCTCCCCTAGCATTTGCATGCTAGAGAAACTGTTGCACATGTACAGCAAAAGATGAGTGCATTTAAGGCACTGTTGTTATAGAAATAAGTTGGGACCATCTCCGTGTGCACCAATAGTCGAAGAAATAAGTAGATGGTAAAATATTCGTATAGCGGCGTATTATACAGCAACGAGAAGGAATCTATTCCTCTAGTCATACCTGTGCAGATGAACCTCAGAAGTTGAAGAAGCATATTTGTGGTATGGACCCATCTGGGTAAAGTTCAGGATTACGCACAACTCAGATGCCTGACGTCACACACACCCGTGTGTATGCATGCAGAGTGAAACTATTGAGGAAGGAGCAAGGTGGAAAAATTACCCACAAAACCCAGAAGAATGGCTACCCTGCGGAAGGGGTCAGAGGGAAGGAACGAGGTGGGCCCACAGGTGAATTCAAAAGCATCCAGGGTGTACTGTTTAAGGCTGTGCGGTGGGGACGTGGATTTTGTTTTGTTATTCTTTATACCTTGTACATAGCATCATGTACATTATTACATGTATGTATGGAATATTTCCGCACTAGAAAAACAACTCAGGCCACTAAAGGAAACGTAGTAAAAGCAGAACTGTTAAAGGCAGGCCAACCTGTGCTCTACTCTGGGTTCTGCCGCTTTATCACCTTGGGGTCTGAGCAAGACACTTCTTTCTGCAACTGATGACATTTCGTCATGGGCATCTGAGGGAAAGCCAGGAGAGAAGCAGGATAGCCCGCACACAGAAGGTGTTCGGCATGTGGGGTGATAATCAGGAAGTGAAAAGACTGATAAAAGAACTATTAAAAGTGTTCTTATTCTTGGGGCGCCTGGGTGGCTCAGTCGGTTAAGCGTCCGACTTCGGCTCGGGTCATGATTTCACAGCTCATTGGGTTCAAGTCCCGCGTCGGGCTCTGTGCTGACAGCTCGGAGCCCGAAGCCTGCTCCAGATCCCGTGTCTGACTCTCTCGTGCCCTGTCTCTCTCCCCGAAATAAAAACATTAAAAAAATAAATAAATACAAAAGTGCTCTTATTCTCCTCACGGTGCTGAGAGGCACTGTGAAGATTTTCAACAGTAACAGTTAATCTGCACGTGAAGCTTTGTGGTTTGCAAACGCTCCCTCCCTTAGAGCTGACGGGTCTCTGCATCGAGCGAGAGCAGATAAGTCTGTAGAGAACGAGCAGGCGAGAAGACACTGAGTCCCATCAGCCCAGGGGGAGAATTCCACACGATGCCCCAAAGATCATGCCAACCACAGTGAGCACGGCTGTGGACAATCAGAATAGCCCACTGAAAAAGATTGGTGGACATATAGGGAGGCCTGCACCCCGCCGTTGGGGCTTCTAGATTTTCTCTTGCGTAAATGTTTACAGAAACTGGCCATATATTAGGCAACAAAGAAAGGTTACTGAATTAAGAAAAAACATCAGGAACATATAGCATTTGTTTTCTGCCTACAATGCAATGAAGGTAGACACGAAGGGCAAAGAGGTAACATACGCACATTTGGAAATTTAAACCTACTTCTAAGTAATTTGGGGTCCACGTTCCCGGACGCAAGCTCTGGCAAGGAGGTCTTAAGAGCTGTAAGTGGCCAGCACTCTTTGCTAAGCTTGGGCTGGCCTGGAAAACGTGACGAGGTGGGTGACGCCTGTCCTGGGACCTTGCCCTTGCATGGTTCTCCTTCATCTAGGCTTCCGGTGTTCGCCTGCTGTCTTCAGGCCCACGGGCAGTGTATTTGCTGCTTGTCCTGTACCCCAGCACTTCTTCCTCCCATCCAGAAACCTCCCAGCTGACCGTCAAGGGGGCTGGAGGAGAGCACGTTCTTGTTGAAGGCTGGCTGGGTCTTAGCTGGGCCTCAAAGGGCGGCGTGGAGTTTCTCAGGGGGAGAGGTGGAGGAAAGGCATGGCAACAGCATGGGGAAGGTAGGTGTGAAAGAGCCTGGTTCCACGTGGGAAACACCTAGGGTGTGGGCGAGGCAGGTGAAGGACTGTCATCTCCAGGCAGGAGCCAAAATGTGAGCGGCCTTGAATTCTAAGGAGTTCGAGTTGTATTTTGTAGGAGAAGGGGAGTTAACAAAGGCTTTTAGGCAGGGAAGTGACGAGGACTGATTTTGTTTGTTTTTTGTTTCTTAAAGCAGTCGCTGGCAGAAAAGAAGATGAATGGTGGGGCGGGGTGGGGGGGGGGAATGGTGCAGGCAGCCAGGGAGGGTCTGCTGTGTGTTGGGGGGGGGGGGTGGTGATGAAAACATGATAAATGGATTCCGAGATGCTGGAGACTGATACTCTGTATGTCATTCCTCTCCAGAATTTTTATATTTTGACAGGGGACACTATTTTGACCCGAAGCAATGTAACTCTAAAGATGGCAATTCCTTGGCTGTGATAAGCCAGTGGGACAGAGGTTTTTGGGTGAGGGGTGCAACGAGGACCCCCTTAGGGGTCCTTTATGTGAGTACCACGTGTTGGGGGGCGGTCACTACACCGTCTTTTATAAGGTTCCGATTTGTGCACAACAGGAATCTTTGTCCACGTTGCATTGTGTTATAAAAAATAGTTATTGCTGAGACTGTATAAAAACACACGATTCAACTGGATTTGAAACAAAAAAGAAAAAGAAAAGCTCTTTCTTCACCTCGACTATTTAAGACCCAGGCTAAACCCAGGGCACCCACTTCTCCTGGCCGGTCAGTGCACTGACATCATGGGTGGAAGCCTGGGACTGGACCAGTCCAGAGGCAGAGGGCTCCTCTGCCGAACTGATTGTGTCACCGAAACTGCTCTAGGGATGCCCTCTCAGGAACCACAGGACCAGAGGGACATGCCAGGGCGGAAACCCTGGGGAGGGGAGCCTCGGACTCCGGGAAATCCCCGTGTCACCTTCAGAGCTCAGGCGAGGACACTTGCCGAATAGTTTCTCCAACCGTGGGCAACTCTTTGCCATCCCGGTCACCAGTTGGGTGGAGAGAGAAGATGCTTGGTACCCACCATGGGGGAGCTACTAGGAAGACAGGTCCTTTCCCGAAGATGAGGCTAGTCTATCCCCACCCAGGGCTGACTTGGGTTCTTTCTGTGGTAGCAGGGACAAGTTCCCGGGGCCATGCACACTCTGGCCTGGGGAGGTGAAAGGTAGGTGGAAGATGGGCCCCCAGGTCCGTAGCATGTACTTTGGAAGCAAAAGAGGACAACACTTTTTACTTTCCTAAATATCTGACAGGGTGTTTTAGCTTGGTTAATGGCTTGAGGACTCCCACGAAGACTCTGGAATCTTCTGGAATACTGCTGGCTATTTGGACTCCGGCATTTAACAATAGAGATTGTGAAGGGGTCGACAGAAAACATTCAGCTTCTAAAACCTGATGCTGCCTCCCCACCCAACACCCCACTCCTGAAATGCCTCCTCCTGTCCCAGGGTGTACGGGGACCAGAGGCAGGCTTGGGCAGAATGTGTGAGGAACACAAACCCTGTGGCTTTACGTGGTTCCCAGTCCCATTCGGGCTCAGGGGGTGGGAGTCTCTCTTTCACTCCTCCTTGTCTTCCCCAGGTGAATCTTGTAGCCAGAGAAACTCTGAGGAGACCCCGGAGCCCCGGGTTTTCAACCTTAAATACCCTCGCCCTCTACTGATAAGTGTGAGTTTTTTACTGGCCATATCTGACCCCCGTAATGGACAGGTCTGGGCCTTTCCTTGTTTGTACCCCTACCGGCCAAAGTTTTGTTGAGCTTTATATCTTGTGGTGTATATTCTGAAAAGCATTTAAAAAATCAGTTTCTTAATTAATCAGTTTCTTAATCTAAATTACAACAATGGATATGTTTGTATTAAAGTTCACAGGCTGGGACTGAGGGTTTTGCACTTGACCCTGAAGGCAGTAGCAAATCGTTTACCTAGCTCAGAATAATGGCCGGCCTGAGGGCTTGGTGAGGTAAGCACATTTGGCTGCTTAATCCTCCCTGTGGAGATAGACTTTGGCAGTCCCATTTTGCAGATAAGGAAACTGAGACTTGGGAAGATGAATAACTAGCTCCAGGTGCCGTAGCTCAGGAGGGCAGAGGCAGGAGTCGAACTCATGTCTACAGGGCTTCAAAACCCGTGTGTTTCCCAAGATGCCAAGCGGCCTTGGAGCTGTCACCCTTCACTGTGCAAGCTCCGGGTCTCAGTCTCACTGTTCCCAGCCAGGGAAATGTCCTCCCAACCCCTTGCAGATATAACAGTTGGCTCAGGTCTTCTCAGCAGGCATCTTTCTCTCTTTTTTTCTTTTAATTGAGATATAATTGACATATAACCGTCTCTTAGTTTCAGGTGTGTTCGGTGTGATTCTGTGTTATATACCTTGTCAAACGATCGCCATAGCTATTCTAGCTAACTTTCATCGCCACACATAGCTACAAAAGTCTTTTCTTATCATGAAAACTTTTAAGATCTCTCTTCGTAACTTTCAAATACACATAGTCCTGTTAACTACAGTCACCATGCCGTACAAATTACATCGTCAGGATTTATTTATCATGTAACTGGAAGTTTGTACGTGTTGGCCACCTTCACCCATTGCGTGCACTCCCCACTCCCTGCCTCTGGTGTTCTCTGTATGTTCTCTGTATCTATGGACTTTTTATCTTTTTAAAATTACACATGTAAGTGAGATCATACGGTATTTGTCTTTCCCTATCTGCTATGTCTGTTAGCATAATGCCCTCGCGGTCCATCCATGTTGGTGCAAATGGCAAGATTTCCTTCTTTTTTTTATGGCTGGATAATATTCCATTATATCTATATATAGATATATATCTCAAATTTTCTTTATCCATTCATCCAACTGATGGACACTTGGGTAGTTCTGTCATTTCTGTAGCTTGGCTATTGTAAATCATGCTGCAATAAACATGGGGGGTGCAGATATCTTTTTGACTTAGTGTTTTCGTGTCCTTCAGAAAAGTACCCAGAAGTGGAATTGTTGGATCACATGGTATTTCCATGTTCAAAAGTTTAAGGAAACTTCACACTGTTTTCCATTAGTGGCTGCACCAGGTTTCATTCCCACCAACAGTGCACTGGGGTTTTCAGTGGGGCATCTCCCCCTACAGCCAGTTGGGCCTGTCAAAATCCTACCTGCCTGTTTGAGCTCATGTGTCCCCTCCACCGTGAAACCTTCTCCAGACCACCTCTGTCCTTTCTGCAAGTGCTGGCTCTATCCTGTTTGTGCCCCAGGCTCTCATTGCCTTCTCTTGTCCATTGTAGCGAGGTCTAAGGACTTGGAGGGCAAGGTGAGGAAAGGGGAGGGGGAGAACAATGCCCTGGGGAGAAAGAGGATTTGGCCAGGAAGTAGTGCCAGTTGGGGGCCACCAGTGGTAATCCCTGGAAGCATGGGGGCAGGTGGGAATCCCAGCTAGAGAAAGGGTCATGATAGGAGTCTTACTGAGTGGGGTTAAGGTGATGGTAGAAGGTGAGTCAGTGATAGGAGACTGGAGGAGTGCATTAGGCATCATTCCTGCTAGGGGCTGAGTGAGGAGAGGGTGTGCCCTAGAGGGAGGCTGTTTGGACAAGTGCCTGGACCTCAGGGCCCCACAGAATAGCTGGCATCTGGCCTGTCCTTTTAAAAGCCTGAGAGGCTTCATGCCTAGAGCAGGCCAAAGGGACAAGGAAATAGTCTGGAAAGTTGCTATGTCCACTTGCCGGGTCATCATCTCACCTCCTGCCCACCAGGCACGGGTCATCTGGGAGGGACATGGGCCAGGGAATGGGACAGGAGACACAGTGGTGAATGAGACCCAAGTGGTCCCCTTTCTCAAGAAACTCACGAGCTACCTGTGTGATGTCAGGATCTTCGTGTTTCTGAGCCACAGTTTGTTGACTTATCTGTAGAATCAGGAAATCACACCCATCCCAAGACATCTGGAAGATGTCTAGTTCTCAGAGGGCACTGAGACAAGGCTAGACTACCATGCTCTTTGCATAGGGCCAGTGCTCAAGGTATGCTGGGCACCACTATTTCTCCTGAACCCACTCCCTTTTTCCTTCTGACTCTACCTGGTAAGAACAAGCTATTGTGGCATCTTTTTTTTTTTTTTTAACATTTATTTATTTTTGAGACAGAGAGACAGAGCATGAACAGGGGAGGGGCAGAGAGAGAGGGAGACACAGAATCTGAAACAGGCTCCAGGCTCTGAGCTGTCAGCACAGAGCCCGACGCGGGGCTCGAACTCACAAGCCGCGAGATCGTGACCTGAGCCGAAGCCGGACGCTTAACCGACTGAGCCACCCAGGCACCCCTATTGTGGCATGTTTTACCACTAAGTACTTGCTGTCGTTCTAAGTTCTTGACCTATGTTATTTGATTAGATCTTTAAAGCAACCCCAAATATCATCCCCATTTTAGAGATGAGGAAGCCAAGGCACAGGCAGGTCAAGTAACTTTCCCAAAGTGTCGCAGCTTGTGAGTAAAGAGGTAGAATTTGAATTACTTGAATTCAGGACTCTAGGCTATGTACTCTCAAAGGCTAAGTTAAGCCACCTTACCTAAGAGCAGGACTGAGTGAGGAAGTGGTCTGACACACACACAGACCCTTTGGCGGTATTTGGAGGGCCAGTGTTTTACTTTGAGGAACCACACCAAAAGGTCAAAACGAGGAACTAGGCTCAGCATATAGAGACGCGTACACAAAGAGAAACTGCACGTAAACACCATTTAGCTGAAATAGCCTTCACTTATATATTTCCATCAACGAGAGAAACAGCAACTGTGGGCACGCAGGAGGGACTCAGGGACGCAGACTATCTTGTCTGGGACAGGCCAGTCCCCTCTCCTGGCCCCAGCCACCACTCATTCTCAGCCAGTGTGTCTGCTCCTCTCAGAATTCACTGTCCTGATCTGCACAGGGGCTGAGCGTTCCTTGTGTGCTGGTCGGCTACTAGATCACCAGACTCCAGAGAGATCCAGGGGCCTGACGAAATGAAATGCTAACATGAAATGTATTTGATGGTTGAATACTTCAGGCAAACTCAAGGCATTGCTATGGAGGGATTGGGCACCATCTGTCTTAAAAAGAAATAACCCCCAAATCAGGGGGCTAACCAGTGGTCAAGGTCACAGATGGGGAGAGTAGAAGCTAGACTTGACCCTAGGTTCTCCTGACTCCTTGTCTCTTCCCACTGGGGCTGGATTCTAAAATTTTGACTCCAGACTGGGCTGAACACACGAGTGCTTTGAAACGTAGGGCTTTCCCTATGAAGAATCAGCTTTAGTGAAATAAGGAAGATGTAATTATTCCTCTTTTGTGTATTGGGGCTGTGTGCATCATACTCCACAACATGGGTCTGCGAGAGAGAGGGGGACTCTGTTCCTACTTGTAGAACTGCTCCTGGCACATGCCAGGTGCCCAGTCCCTACAGGGCCACTCAGCTGAATCATGTAACTGTCATTTCCAATGATCTGAATCCTCTGCCTTTTACCAGGACTGTGACCTTAGGCAAGTTCCTGAACTGGCCTGAGCCTCCATTTCCCCAACTCCCATGTAGAGGTTGTCAAAGATTAGACACTAGGGATATAACGTGACCATCAGGGCAGCTTCCGGGCATACAATAGACCTCAAATGACTGGAATCTATCATTATTATTATTATTATTATTTTACCAAAAAGAAGGAGGAAGAAGCATCCTTCCCACCCTCACCATCGTCCCCACTACCACCGTATCACTGTCACCACTAATATCTACTGAGTGCTCACGATGGCTTAGGCACTATCCTAAGTAATTTGCATGTATTACCCTATTTAACACCCATAACCCCCTAAAAGTAGACACATGAGAAAAGAGATGCACAGAGAGGCTAGGTGATTTGTCCAAGATCACACACCTACTTGGGACACGGCCTCAGTTGAGGAAGGTGGTGGCCTCTGTCAGCGTCAGGCTGTGCATGCAACCTGAGCATAGGGTCACCCTACACATGCCCCAGGATGTAACCCAGTGACAAGACCAGGAACCTTCCTGCTGCCTAGTGACCAACTGAAGGTATGTGAGAGCACTGTAACCTGCAAAGCAACATTCGAGCAGGAGGCATTAAGAGGATGGTGTGGAAAAAAATACCGTGAGCAAGTACCCTGGACTTGAGAAGATTTTCCAACTCCCCTTGCATAAAACTAGTGCCTACCTCTCCCGCCTTGCGGGGAGACAACAACGGGGACCAGAGGAACCCCACTGATTTCTAATTCACTCCTTGTAACCCATCACTCAGTGTCCTCAGGTGGGCCAGTCATCTCGTCCCAACAACCGCAGATGCAATACGGCGAACTCACCACCCTTTGGCACTTGTACCATTGGAAATAAACACACAGAGGAAATCTCTGGTTAAAATGCATGCAATGTTCCTTTAAAGTACACAGGCGCTTTCTAAGACAGCCATTTCACTTGGCAGTTGGGCGCTCAAAGCTCCAAATTAAACAAGAGTGTTAGTGAATTGAGTGAATTCATCTGCTCCGTCCCAATGTAAATGTATACAGCAGTGTGGCCATGGATGTCTGTGTGCAGCCAGGGAGTGTTTACATGGTGAGGGGTGAGCCTGGACAGTTAGGATTTGATCCCTTCCTCCCGCTTGGCCCCGGTGCTCGGCAGATTCTGCCTTTCCTTGTTCAGAGGCGGAAATTCTCTGCACGGGGTGAGCTCACAGCCTCGGGTTCTGGTCTCCTTTTGTGATGTCCTTTTCCTTTGAGGTTTCAGGCCATCACATCAGGAAGGAAGGAAAGAGGGAAGGAAGGAAGGAAGGAAGGAAGGAAGGAAGGAAGGAAGGGAGGAAAGGAGGGAGGAAGGAAGGAAGGAAGGAAGGGAGGAAGGAAGAGAGAGGGAGGGAGGGAGAAAGAAAGAAAGAGACACAGAGATAGGGAGGGAAGGAAGGAGGGAGGAAGGAAGGAAGGAAGGAAGGAAGGAAGGAAGGAAGGAAGGAAAGGAGGGAGGAAGGAAGGAAGGAAAGGAGGGAGGAAGGAAGGAAGGGAATAAAAAAGGAAGGAAGAACAGGCTTAAATGCTCTTCAAACCAAGCATAAGACTGTCCTTTAGAAAGGTACCATCTGTAAGTGGAAAGATTTAAAACTGAAACTTTCAGTACATGAGCAAAATGTAGAGAATCATGAAACCTTCGTCACCTTTCTTATTTCACCCCCAACTGACAGCAGAGGAACCCAAGGCACAGAGTGGTTGCAGCGTTTCCTAGATTTGCACACCTCGTAGTAGAGGATCTGGCCTGGCGCACTTAGGGGGCCTGGCTCCAGAGTCCATGTTCAAATTGCTAGATTTCCTCTGTTGCTTCACTATCTGGAGTCGGCACGGTTGGGATTTCAGCTTGGAGGCATCTGCTTTAAGAATGGCCTCTCCTAAGTAATAAGACAAGTTACTTCCTGTTTCTGGTCTCAGCTTCCTCCTCTGTAAAATGGGTGACGTTTTCCATGTGACATATCCTGTTGGACTGTAATGAGGAACAAATGAAATAGCAAATGTATGTGATAGAGGTGTAGCTACGAAGGGCAGTTGAGAGGCAAATATGTTTATTCTGCTTTTAGATTTTCATTGTGTTTTATTCATGTTACTCGATCTTCATACCAACTCTTTGATCCAAGTCTTACCCATCCCAACCTAAATATGAGGAGATAGATACTAAAAGAGAAAAAGTGACTTTGTTACAGTCCAGGACTTATGCTAAGGTCTTCTAAATTTAAGCCTATTGGGGTGCCTGGGTGGCTCAGTCGGTTAAGCGGCCAACCGACTTCGGCTCAGGTCATGATTTCGCAGTCGGTGAGTTCGAGCCCCGTGTCGGGCTCTGTGCTGACAGCTCAGAGCCTGGAGCCTGTTTCAGATTCTGTGTCTCCCTGTCTCTGACCCTCCCCCGTTCATGCTCTGTCTCTCTCCATCTCAAAAATAAGTAAACGTTAAAAAAAATTTAAAAAAAATAAATTTAAGCCTATGACTCTTCTGTATGATTTTTATGCTAAGAGTTCACAGGTTTGTTGGGGGAGGCAGGGCATAGACAGTGTCATGTTCTTTATTTTTATTTCATTTTATTTTGTTTTACTTTACTATTTATTTTATTTTATTTTATTTTATTTTATTTTATTTTATTTTATTTTATTTTATTTTATTTTATTTCTCCCTAACATAGTGCAGTGACTTGAACATGGAAAGGATTTAGTTGGTCTGTTCTTCACTGAATGAGTCATGACTGGATGGAGAACAGGCTTGGTTAACCAGAGACTGGGGGAAATGCAAGTTCCTTTATTTACGATTGAGCTTCTGCTGAATCTAGAATCACCCCGGAGCAAAGGTGTTGACAATATATCTGAAACATTCCAGTTCACAGCCTTTCTCTCAGGAAAAGAAGTGCCACACGTGTGACATTTCACTCGTTGTCTGAGGGTTGTGCAATGTGTCCTAGTCATGAGATCATGGAACTTTTTGAACTAGAATGTGTCTCAGAAGGCATCTGACCCAATCTTCTGCTCAGTGAGTGGATTCCTCCATCCTTGGGAACCTCAGTCCGTGGCTGAAGAGCCAAACCAACCTAACCCTATCACTTTTCAGACTTGAAATCAGATAAGTTGGATTCTAGTACCAAACCAGTGATAAGAAATGTAAGTAACATTGAGCAAGTTCTTGAAGTACCCTATGCCTCAGTTTCCTGATTTATAAAAACACACTTTGACATCTTGCGTTTTTCACTTAACTACATATCTGGGAGATTGTTTCACATCAATATATACAGAGCTGCCTAATCTTTAATGCACGCACACACACACACACATATGTACAGACACTAAATTTTTAATCAGTCCACTATCAACATAGTTTTTCCCTAATATTTTTTTTTTGCTATTGTTTTCTTATAATATTCTTGATCAGAAAAAAAAATGTAGCACCTACTTCATAGGTTGTTGCGACAAATAAATTCACATAAAGCACTTAGAACCGTGCAATGGTTTGGGGAGAAGGTAAAGAAGGTAAGAACTTCACAAACACTGTTATTGATTAAATTTGTGTTTCTTGAATACATAGAATTCCTGGAAGAGGGACTATTGAAATAACTAGAAGAGGAAACAAGGTGAGGAAACATGCAGCCTATTAGGGGAATATACCAGTTATGATTGGGTTTAGCCATGAGCAACAGTACAAGGAAGAAGTTTATTTACAACTCACTTTCAGGAAGTTGACAGGCAGTCAGTTCAGGGCTACAATGGCACTCTCTGGTATTGGGGATTCAGGCATCTTTAATCTGAAACCCCTACTCTGGGTGACTTCTCCAGGTCATCTCATGGTCCCGATTTGCTGCTGCAGCTGTAGCCATTATAGTAACATTCCAGCCAGTGGGAAGGGAGAAGGTTGAGGAGAAGAGAAGGGACAAAGGGCACAACTTTGCTTTTAAAACCACAGCCAGCAAGTTACACACACCACTTGAACCCCCTTGGCCAGGACTGAGTTACATGGTCGCACAATCGCAAGGAAGGCCGGGAAATGTAGTTTTTAATCTGGCAGCCAGGTGCTCCACAAAAAAATTATGAGTCTAAGTACCGTGGAAGAAGGAGGGAATAGGTATTGGGGGACATCAGTAACCATTGCTACAGGCAGTTTGTGGAATTTGGGGAAAGGCAGTTCTGCAAACTTTGCTCTGGTAAGAGGGGGTTTTTGGTCCAAGCTAAGAGTTTTGGATCCATGCCTCAAGGATTTTTGTTCAAACTACCTCCTTCTCCCCAAACCATTGGCTCTCCAAGTCATGGTCTAGCAGGCCATTGCAGTAGGGTAGAGACTTTCTGATCCCCACAGTGGAGGGTATACGCTTTGGTTGTTTAGCCACTGGCTTGACTTTGTACTAGAGTCAGAGACATGCCTACGAAGAGCCACTTACCACATGTGGCTTGTGCAATAGGCTCACATGGGTTACACTGGGCAAGATCAGTTTGATTCGATGTTGAGCCCGGGTCAGACCTTGAAAGTATTAGCTGCTTTTCTTCTAGAGAGAAAACCATCTCCGATAGGATCTCTCTAAGGCTCTTCTTCTAACCATGTAATGTAGACCTTCTGGTTACTTGGAATATCTAGTAAATCACATTCTAACTGATTGGGCCTATCTGTATTCATTAGAGCCCCTCCTCTTATTCTGGATCTGATCTCTCCTTCTTGTTCCAATGTGATCACTATCTAAAGTAGTTCCACCTGGACACCATACACCAAAAGAAAATTTCAGGCCAGTATCCTTGATGAACGTAGAAGCAAAAATCCTCAACAGAACATTAGCAAACTGAATTCCACAATAGAGTGAAAGCATCTTATGTCACAATCAATTGAGTTTTATCCCAGGGATGTAAGGGCTGTTCAACATCTACAGATCAGTCAAACGTGATACACTACATCAAAAAAATAAAGGCACCCAGAGAGGGGCCTTTTGCTTTCTGGAGAAGATGGGCACATTTGTACAAGGAGTGTGTCTTTTTTTTTTTTTTTTTTTGAATGTTTATTTTTGAAAGAGTGTGTGTGAGATTGGGGGAGGGGGAGGGGTAGAGAGAGAAGAGGATGGAGGATCTGAAGCAGGCTACATACTGACAGCAGAGAGCCAAATGTGGGGCTCAGACTCACAAACCATGAGATCATGACCTGAGCTAAAGTCGGACGCTCAACCAACTGAACCACCCAGGTGCCCCCAAGGAGGGTGTCTTCTGTCTGAGGCCAAATTGTGGAATAGGTTGGGCTGGCTTCAATACCCTTGGGCTCTACTTCAAAACCCTCCTGCTCCCTCCTGGGACCCCCCCAAACTCAGGGCTCTGGCTGAATAAATGAATGAGTCCCCACTACATATTGGCTGACTGACCAAGCTTGGAGAAACCATGTAAGTTTGGGGTAGTAAGACAGATGTTAGGAATTTTTATAAAATTATTGATGTTTGCATCGAGAGTCTGGTGATTAACCCACCCAAATTCATATAGAGAGTAAGGTGGAGGTAGGGTTCAGACCCAGATTCTCTGCTGGCCACCATTCCCATCCTCAAGGGGGATTCCAGAACGGTCAACAGGGTGACATTTGGGGGCAGATGGGCCTTTCAGGGTAGGCCTTGTCCCTCCCTCATAGACCCACTCTTCTCTCCCAAGTTGGGCCCAAGCTCAGGTTATGGGTCTGCAAGATAAGCCAAATAGATGGGAATTTGGGCTCACAATTCGACTTGAGTTTAGCTGGGAGGGAAGTTGGCCAGGAATCACAGAACTCTGGAGGTGAGCCGGGGCAAGTTTTTGTGGGAGAAATTGGAATGAGGCTGGGGCAACCTTCCCACCTCTTTCTTCTCCTTGACTCAGTCTGAAAGTACGTCAAATAATGTGGTTTCAGCTCTGTTTGGCTTCTTGCAACCTGAAAGTCAAAGTCTGTCTCCAAAGGAGGGAAACCTGCATGAACTGAAACCGAAATTAGTTAATTCAAAGCCCTGTGAACTGAAACTGTCAAATTTCACACAGCTCTGGTTCATTTTTCTCTGTTGCCAGCCACCCCCACACCCCAAATCATATTCATTCAGGGAACAAGTCAGATTTAGATGTTTTCCAATTGCCAGGCTCACAGAACCATCTACATACCAAATTTATATTCTGTAGGTATAACGGCTAAATGCGGCAAGGAATTATGGTTGATGTACCTACCACTGGTTTGACGTATTGGGCTAGTTAAAAAGATGACTCCATTCATCGTAGAAAGCCCACCTCATAGAGGGCTGCGCAATTTTCCAGAAGACCTGGGTGACTGGAAGCGATGGTAAGAAAATATATGTTTTCTTTCCTGTCCTCTCTCAATAGTCTCTTCCCCTGCTGCACAAAGACTGAAACATCAGATCTACCCAAAGATGGCCACTCAGAGGCCTGCCCCGATGTCCCTAAAGGACAAGAGATGTTGAGACAAGTAAGGCTCATCTAAACTGGAAACTAGGGGTGACTATGGGATGGTTTGGAGGTTTCCACGGAGAGGTTGCCTCCAATATGTCTCTCCTGTAGCTCCAAATGCCCACTGTCAGGGTCCCAGAGGGGGTCATCAACTCCAGGAAGTAAACTGAATGTAGAAAGTTTGCTGATGGGGTGAGCAACTCGGTTGCTTTTGGGTGACTTGAATAGGAAAGAATAGTTTTACCAGAAACTGGTAAAACTTTTCTACCAGAAAAGTGGGTCGGGTAGAAATTCCTTTGTTATTTGGGTGGATTTCTTAACCACTTTGTACTTTACTTGAGTCCTCTGTCAACTCAGGAAGGGACCTAAGGTGAGAAAAGGAACCAAATGGAGTGGAAATAAATATATAATGTTTTACAAACACACTTCCGTGTATGTCATCTTAATTCTCTTTCACAGTGTATGTTCCCAGTGGCTGTTCGGAAACTCAGAGACAAGCCCAAGGGCAACTGTTTAGGAAATGGTTGAGCTGGGAATCTCTGACTCCTTCCTTGATATCAGTGCTTTCTTTCTTAAGGAAGGGATTTTCAGGATTGCCTAGGACAATCTGCCCGTTTTATAGAAGAGCAAGGTGAGGCCAGAGAAGTAAAAACAACAACAACAACAACAACTCACCTAAAATCATATAACTAGTTGGGGTCAGCACATATTTCTTGATTCCTAGACTACACCATACAGTTGCAAGAAGGAGAATCAAGAAGGCCCTTTGCAAAGGCCAATTAAAAATATCAGAGTATGGGGGCGCCTGGGTGGCTCAGTTGGTTAAGCGTCTGACTTCAGCTCAGGTCATGATCTTGCAGTTCGTGAGTTCGAGCCCCACATCGGGCTCCATGCTCTCAGCTTGGGATTCTCTCTCTCCCTCTCTCTCTCTCTGCCCCTCCCCCACCTGTGTGTGCTCTCTCTCTCGAAATAAATGAACAAACTTAAAAAAATTACCAGTGTATGACTATAGGGTGAAAAGGAGAGTGATTTCTATTTAAGCCATTATCCGGGGGAAATTATATATATGAGCCTTTGAGCCACAGTTTTCATTATAAGCAGAATATTTACTGTTGCAAACATGGATCCAGCAGAGTAAATGCCGGAATGCTTTGTGAATAGACTCTCTCTCTGTGGGGATGGATTAAAAATACCACGGTCCAGGTGCTTCTAATGTGTAGCCAGAGATGAGAACTTCGGTAAAAACTCAGTAAGAGTCTGTTGATTAACTTCTTGGCCTTCGAACTCACCTTCAGCTGAATAAAAGTCTTCTGAACTTAAGTTAATTATCTTTACCTAGGTTGTGAATGGAGATTCTGGCTTTGTCGGGTGCCATCTGCAAAATTTCAGTAGACTGGCTGGACTACAAATGGGTGATATTTCTTCTTGGCTGTAACCCATGTTGTACTTAATGCAGGCATAATTCAGAGTGCATTACGGAGAGAGAAGGAATTCTACCACAAGCGCCCTTCTGACCCTGAGATTATAAGATCTAACGTGCGTGCGTATTATGTCACACACCCACATATATTTATACATAAAATACAGATATCTTCATACTAGCAAACTGAAATGATTATAGGTTTTTCTTCATTTCTTTTTCAGAGTCAGTGATTTTGAAGAAATGCGACATTATTTGGGGGTAAGGGGGTGGATTTCTTGCCTCATCCACTGCCCTGGTGAAAATCTCGCTCGGAACAATACGTCTTCTGTGAAACTCTCTCCACAGAAAGTTGTGGAAATAAATCTTCCCTCTCACCACTCAGGCTGAAGTCAAACCGAGTCGAGCACAGAGGCTTTGGAAGGATTGACACTCAAAGGAAGAGGGAAAAGTATCCTGAAAATGGAATCGGTTAGGGGAGGGCCCGGCATGGAAGCCCCTTCTGGCCACTGTTCTGTGGCACCCGGGAGTTAAGGCAAAAGAGAATAGAAAGGCTTCCCTTAATAAATCTTTGGCTCTTTAGTGGAGGATCATAACAGTGTGAGAGGGCACGTGGGGCTCTCTACTTTGTCTTAACTCTCCGCTTTACGGGTGGGAGAAAACCCACAGGTGAGCCAGAGCCAGCCATTTCTTGTGGCTCCAACTCCTTGAGTGGCCACAGGCAAGCTTGAGTCCCGGTGAGCTGCTGTGTGGACCCAGTGGACCAGAGAGCAGGATTTTAAACTGGGGGGCAGGGAGGGTCTCTGAGATACCTCCTCACTCTCCAGCTGCTCACATTCATTCTGATGAAGCCCCTTGTTCTCAACTGTTGGGGCCAGAAATCCAGTGAGAGCCATCTGGGTTGATAGATGTCTACTGTGGATTAAGATAAGACCATAAATAGGGGCTCAGTCCATTAAGCGCCTGACTTCGGCTCGGGTCATGATCTCGCAGTCCATGAGTTCAAGCCCCATGTTGGGCTCTGCGCTGACAACTCAGAGCCTGGAGCCTGATTTGGATTCTGTGTCTCTCTCTCTCCGCCCCTCCCCCATTCATTCTCCCCCTCTCTCAAAAATAAATATTAAAAAATATAAGGCTGTAAATACATTTGTTTTATTTAATTAATTTTAGAATCGCCTTCTCCATGGGACCTGCCCTTATCACCTTATTAAATTTCACCTGATATCCCCACCCCTACCCCACACACAGCACAGTGCTCGTAGACAGAGGAATGGATTGAAACCCTCTCACTACGTGACAGGCACTGTCCTAAGTGTTGTCATGGTGATCCCACTGAATCCTGTAAACACCCCCTCAAGGCAGGTTCTGTTCCTATCCCCACTTCATACACAAGGAAACCAAGGCTTAACGAATTTAATTGACTGCCAGAAGTTGTGCGAGCAGTTTGACGGGTTAGTCCCCCAAAGGTCACGGGCAAAGGCTCACAAGGCAGGCGGTTGCCTCCTCACTGCCCATTCCCACCCCCCGCTGTGGCGAAGGCCTGGGCTTCCAGAAATTTCTTTGAAGGAGAAGCCCTGTCCTCTGCGGTTCTTGAGGCACTTTCTGGCCTTGCTGTGGGTTCTGCAACCTGACGTTCCGAACAGAGGCATTTGCTAATTTCCTGAAGAAAGCTCCAGGAAGTCTTGTCCTCGGGTGAAAGCTGTTCACAGTAGGTGAGAAAAAGGGAAGTTTTCAGACCACCACACACTTGGAGCTGACAAATAAACCTATCTGAGCTGGCTCTCCTTCCTCTCCCGCCCCACCTCCTGCCTCTCTTCTCTTCCAGATCCATGCGAATGTTTTGGTTAACGTTATCCCCTCCTGTGTTATTGTTGTTGTACCACATATTAATGTGGTGCTTCTGTAGCCCAGAGGAGCACGGTTGAGTTACAGTCACAAGGAAGGCAAGGGCTGCAGTTTTTGGCTGGTCCGGTCCTAGATTCGCACCCGCACATCTGGACAGGAGATCATGTGACAGCTCGAAAAGCCAGAAACATATCCTGGATACCATAAAAAATGGGTTCTGTTAAATTAAAAAGGCTTTAAATACTGGCTCAGCTGGTTTGGGGGGGTCTTTCTCTCTCTCTCTCTTTTTTCATTGTTCTGGAATGTGTTGGAAGATTTGTGATTGCCGAAGCTTTAATTTAATATTGTGAACCCATCATGTTGTGAATTTGTTTGCAAAGTTTTCTGAAGTTCAGCCAGCCCTTCTCCGCTTTCCTAACTTTGGGCATGGCTTGTCGAGTTTTAGGATCAGGGCTTTGCATCTCAGTAAAAAAAAAAAAAAAAAAAAAAAGCGCTCTAAAATAAAAAGAAGAAACTCTCCCCTTTCCCACTTGCCGACCCCTCCCTCAGATTCCATGTCCCCCACAAAGCTTTCAAACCCCTTGGCCAAAGCCCGTCTCCTTTTACAGTCTTTAAGAAAGATCCTGAGGGTAGTACGCTTTAAAATATTGGTAAAAAGAAACGTCATTGTTCTGTCTGGATAGAGTCCAGAACAGATTGGAAAGAAAATGTTTCCTGAGATGAACGGATGTTAAACACCAAAGTATGGTTAAGACTCTATCCCTGCAACTCAGAAAAAAAAATATATCTATTTTCTTTTTCTTACGCAAATAAAACATTCTTGTGTTGCCCACTGGACATATCTTTCTCCCTGATTTACCAAGATTGCAGAAACCGGGATTAAACAAGGCACCCATTCCAAACCAAAAATCTGTTTTCTCAAGCCATCCAAGAGAGGACGACTTTGGAAGTGAGCATGCGATAAAAAGACAAGATAGGAAAACTGTGCCTTGTTTCTTTTTTAAAGAATAAAGAGCCAATTAGGCAGAAGGATCTTTCTTGGCATTTGTACCATCTGCTGGTGATGGTTTGTCTTTTCATTTGGAAAAAAAGTAACAGAAACAGCACTGGTAAAATATTCCCCGCTTTGGGTTTTCTAAAACATGCGAAAATGTTTTGCTTGAACATATTCCTAAGTTTAGTGCTTCCCATCCCACTGCTGAGTGTCAGCTCCCTGGGAGCAAGGACCCGGCCTGTCTTGCTCACCACTCAGTCTTCAGTATCTAAAACAAGGTCTCACCAATGCTGCCGTCCACTTGGAGCTGTGTATCTGTGTTGAGCCCTCTCGATGCACGCCATCCCCTTCCCTGCCCCGCTCTACAGCCTGAGGCTGACTGGAGAACTGGGTCAACGGGCTCTGGAAAGGTGAAGTTCATGTGCCAGCTCGACGAGGCCGAGAGATGCCCAGAGAGCTGGTGAAAGATTATTTCTGGGAGTGTCTCTGAAAATGTTTCCAGACGCAGTTCACATTTGATTTGATAGACAGGATAAGGCAGGCACGTATCATCCTACCTATTTGGGGCCCAAATGGAACAGAAAAGGCCAGGGAGGAGTGAATCCTCTCTCTCTTCTTGAGCTGAGATGACCGTCTCTTTCTGCCCTCCGACGTCACAGCTCTTGGTTCTCCGGCCTTAGAGTCCAGGCAGGAATAGCAGTCCCCAGTTTGCAGGCCTCATACCCCTGGTTTGCCACCTTGCAGATGAAAGACTGTGGGACTTCTCAACTCCATAACCGCGTGAGTCAACTCCTATAATACCTCTCCTCAGAGTTCTGTGGTTTTTTTTTTTTTTTTTTTTTTTTTTTGGAGAACTCTGATGCACACGGGATCCCTGGTCCTCTGGCTTCCCTTTGGATACAGCCAATGAAGACACCATGGTACATCAGCAGACAGGCTGGCTGAGCCCCTGGTAACTCTTACCAGGCCCAGGGATGGTAACGGCTCCCTTCCTTTAATTCCAGGGTATTGCACTAGCCCTTATAAGAGTCTCTTCGTCCAAGTCATAAAAGGACCCATTCGAGGTTATCTGTGTCCACCATTATCTAGATCTTGCTGGTGGTCCTGACCGATGAAATTGAGATTATTAAATGAACAAATGAATGAGGCATTAGAGGCATTACCATAGTGAGTCATGCTTCTGGATCAGTGCAACAAGCGGGTTCCGGAGCCATTTCATCCCATACCCCATTCTTCAGAGAGGGAGTGGACATAATGAGTTCGAGGCTCCAAGGTGTGCTGGAGCTATTTTTCTCCAGTAAAAGCCCACAGTCTGCTCCAACCCCATCCTGCCTTGGTTTCTCTTGCGATCAGTGATATGAACAAACAGTGTAGTTCGCTGCGTTTGGAAAGCTCCACCATTGATTCACCTGTTGTCCATCCACTCATTAATGCATTTATTTATTCATCATAGAATAGAATAGAATAGAATAGAATAGAATAGAAATTTAATAAGTGTCCCTATGCCTCTAGGGATGGCAATTGTATTTCCTCTTGCGTGCCACCTAGGAGATTTATAGGGCATGTGCAGAGAATTCTGACACAGTCTGAGTTCAGCGGGAAAATGTGCCAGGATCAATTAGTAATGTCTGCCTCAGATGGAGGAGTGGAAGCACAGATGATCAGCATTCACATAACCAGTATTTGCCCTCCCTGTGTTAGATGTCACGGAGTGAGCAAAACAAAAACAAAACAAAACAAAACAAAATAAATCCTAGTAACAAGATTATTTTTGCCTTCAGCTTCGCTCCTTCATGTTAAAATTGCATGCTTGCTCGAGCTTCTGGTATACAATAACTACCCCTCCTCAGACACACCCAGACGGTTGTTTTATTTCACAAAGGAATCATTGACCTGGCAGTGCCTATTTTCATCACATTCCAGACAAAACACAAACTAAAGGGAACATTTTTTCAGTCTCCTTTCCTGAAATGTAAATGATGGGCTGCAACGACAAGACAACCCCCAGCCTTAATTAAGATGAAGATCTGCTAACTGGCTTTTATCACTGTTGGCTAATTTGTCACAACCATCACGCAGGGGTCAAAGGCAACCTTTCTGAAAAGCTCTTCTCTTCGGGACTCTCTTTCTGGATTTTCTTAATAAGA
The DNA here is from genome assembly GCF_027475565.1 of Acinonyx jubatus. Lineage (NCBI taxonomy): Eukaryota > Metazoa > Chordata > Mammalia > Carnivora > Felidae > Acinonyx > Acinonyx jubatus. Next base: position 106,698,493 of record NC_069385.1, on the reverse strand, counting down.
GAACGCACATGACGAGCTTGCTCTCCTCAGCCTTTCATTGTTGATTACAGTGTTATTTTGGTTCTGTATCCAGCTTGACCAAAAACACAATGGATTTGACATGCAGATTTCCTTCGGTGGAACTTCCCATGACCTGGGGGCTCGTTCCTTCGGGGTCATATATCCTGACAGCCCTATTTGGCACCCGAGTCTCTTTCCTGAACCCTGTTTCTTTGCTATCACCTAGCTCAGCAGTCCTGGGCAAATCATTTACCCTCTCTAGACCTTCATCTGACAGGAGGGGATTACATAATAAAAGCTAATACTTACTGAGCACATACTTTGTGCCACGCTGTATGCTAAATGCATTTTACTGCATGGGTATAAATGGAGTACTAAATAGCATACTAAATATGTAATAAATTGTTTATATTAGGGATCAGCAAACACTGTCTGTAAAGCAAAAATTTTCAGCCTTAAAGGCCATACACCCTCTGTAATACTTATTTAATTCTGCAGCCATTGACAGTAGGTAAACAAATGGGCGTGGCTGTCTCCCAATAAAACTTTATTTACAAAAACAGGGCGTGGGCTCGATTTGGCCCACAGACGATAGCTTGCCACTCTGCTTTATAGGAATTTTCCCATTTCACTTGTGTAACTCAGTCTTGGCCCTATTTTTAAATCACCCTTCTGAGTTTCTAAAAGCACCAAATGTTGACCCACTCCTCCCTGCACTTGTCCCTGTGCAGTGTCCCAGCCTGAGTCCTACCAACTCTCTCCTGTCCCCTTTCCCTCTCAAAAAGCCCACTGTTCCCAGGCATTCATTTCCTCTGAATTCACCGTCTGTCTTCAGCACCGACTTTGGCATCAACCCCAGCAAGTCCTAAATCCTCTTACATTCTGAGTTATTAAGTCTTCTGCCAGACTGGGGTTTCTCTCGGTCTACATACAATTGGAATGAAATCACCAGATGAAACCAAAGAGCTCACATTTGAACAATGCCTGTTCAATAAATATGTTGACTATCCTGTGGTTTTGAGTTTGAACCTTTAGTTCCACTGTTAACTTGCCATGTGACCCTGGGCACATCGAAATCTCTTGGCTCCTTATCTATTAATGATGGTTTAAAAAAAAAAGAAAAACAAACAACCCATAAGTTTGTTGTGAGGACTTGCCAATAAAAGCATCATGCAGCCATGGAGATACGGAGTGCAAGCCAGACTTTATTCCTTTTTCCTTTTTCATTTCCTTGTTTTGAGGAATGGCTGTACAAGTATTTTATCGGCTGTCAGTGATGTGTGCTTGTGTCTAGTGGTCCTCTGTCTCAGGTGGGTGAGTGGAACCACTGTGATGCTTCATCTCATGCTCTGGATGCAGACCCTGGCGTGAGTGGTACAAGTTACCACTCCCAAGCTTCAGTCCTTGTCATCTCTGCTGGGAAAAATACCAGTAGAGGGTGGACCTAGGGATCCACCCCTCACTGGGTGCCAGCTCTGTGCCAGGCACAATAATGGGCCTTGGTCTCCTATATTCTAGCTACACCTAGAGACACCCAACAGCTCCTCGCCCAGGGTGGTAATGACACAAGTGATAAGTGCTGTGAAGGAAGCCAATGCTGTGAGAGCTTCTGACAAAGGACCCTGGATTGGGGTGAGGACAGTCCAGGGACATCCTGTCTAGAATATGCCTTCACTTTCCTGCATCCACCAGCCCTGGCTAAGTAAAAGAGGACAGAGGCAGCGGGATGCTCTGAAGAAGTGAGAGCAGAGTGCTGGGGGTCTTGGGAGTATGAGTTGAGGCCAGAGGGATAGGCGGAGGCCAGATCAGGTGGCGGTTTGTAGGTGATGGGAGGGGGTATTTGATTTTATCTCGAAGATAAAAGGAAACTATCAAGAGGTGATAAATAGAAGGTAACATAATTACAGACGGGCTAAGAAAATAGGGGTTCAAACGGATACTGATTGAGCTTAAAGTTTTTGAGGTAAAAATTTGGTCCCAACAAACTTTCTCATCCTTCTCTCCCCCACATCTCTTTCAATTTACATTTCACTTATATAAATGAAATTATTTATTTATATCTTATTTATATTATATTTTTATATAAAACTATACATTTACTTTATATTTATGTTATATTTGTATCTCAACCCTTCTTTCGAACACACAGGTCTTCCCTAGATCTCTTGAACTCCCACTCCATGGCCACACCTCTGGCAATACCCCGCTCCCATAGGAAGGGTATCTCATTTCCTGGGTGCTTGTCTAGGGCCTGCCCTCCTTCAGAAGAAGCTCATGTCTCACCTCTTCCATGAATCCTTCTTGGGTGGCCCTTCATCACATTACAAGATGTAGTCAGCCATGTGGGCAAAGTAGAAGGGGAAAGATCAAAGTCTTCCCAATCTCTCCCTTCAATCTTTTCCCCTAAAGTTCTTCCCAAAAGCCCCAGCTCTAAGTTTTCTCTCACCAAGAAATTGTCTGCAGGCCATTGAATACTATCCTTGCTCATTCAAATCCCACTCATCCCTCAAGATGGACCTCAGAATCGCTCCTCACACAAAACCTCCCTGACTGCTCCCGTGGGAACAGATTTCTATCTATCCCCCACCTCAAGTACCCTCCACTTGCTGATGATTGTTATTTAAGAAGACAAAATGAAACAGAACAAACTTTTGTCTGCATGTCCATCATGTTTTCTAACTCCACATGAAGTTTTTTAGGCATGGGGACTGTACTTTGCAACTCTTCCTAGATTCTTCTTCCCCAACACGGCATCTCGTAGAAATTCAATAAATCACGTTTCTCGATAATTCTTGGTCTGAGGTCACATGATCATTTGTGTGCTTGCCTTCAGGGGAAACGAGGAGCTTGGAACCTTGTCCCTGGAAGCTTTTCCCCCACACTGTCATCAGAGAAACTTCCTAAAACTTCCTTCTGTGTCATTCCCCTTCTTTGAGCCGTCAGCATGGCACCTCATTGGCCACATAAGAAAATCTGAACCCCTTACAACAGCACCTGCTTACCTCTAGTGTGTTTTAGTTTTTACTACTGCTGTGTAACAAGTTACCATCAACTCAGCAACTTGAAACAACTCATTTATTATCTCCCGGTTTCTGTGTGTTGGGAATGTGGGCATGCGTTAGCTTGATACTCTGCTTCAGAGCCTCAACGAAGCTGCCATCAAGCTATTAGCTGTGGCTGGGTCTCATCAGAGGCTCAACTGAGGAAGAATGTACTTTTAAGTTCACGCTGATTGGCAGCAGAATGTATTTCTTTGCGGTTGCAGGCACAAGGTCTACCTCGGCTACTAACAGCCTCCTGTAGTTTCTTGTCATGTGGACTTCCACTTACTTCATGGTGACTTCCTTCCCACAGCCAGCAAGGGAAGGAGAGACTCTTCACAAGACTGCTAAGAGTCTTAGGTAATGGCATAGAATCACTACGATCACTTTTGTCATATTTTGTTTGGTTAGAAGTCAGTCATAGGACATTTCTATTCACAAAGAGACATTATACAAGGGTATGAACACCAGAAGGTGGGGATCTAGGGTCTGTCAGCCACAGGCTGTATCTCCCTTCACTGCTTCCGAAAGTTGAACTCTAGGAATACCAGATGTTCCTATTCTGTAAACATACCATGTCTTTTTACAGCTCTAGGAATTTACATATACATTTGTATCTGAATGAAATGTCCTCTCCTACTTCATCATCTCCAGACTTCCCCAAAGTCTTCTAGCTTAGAACAATTTAATCAAACCCTTCTCTATGATACTTCTCCAGGTTCATATCTATGGTCATGCTCATGACTTGTATATCTTTGTACAATATAGCATAGAGTATAGCATAGATATTATATGATGTCTACAGTATTAGACTATAATTTCTTTGAGATTGAAAAGTATGTGTTCTTCATTCCTCTACCTCCAGTGCTCACATCTCATATTTGATTGATAAACTGGAGAATGGTGAAAGGTGGCTTCTTTAACGGGAAATGGTCACAGGTCTAAAATGAAGGTCTACAACCTTTTTGCCCTTGTGCTCCCTAAATAAATTTTGAATAGCTATTTACCCTTTCAGATGTCTTTGAGTTGATAGCTATAATCAGTTTTTATTAGGTTATGCTGCATAACAAACATACCCCGAATCTTTGTGGCTTACAATAGCTGAGTCTTTTGTCTTGCTTACCTGATACTTTGGCTGCAGGTTGTTTATGGCCCTGGTCCATATGTCTTCTACTTTCCAGAATCCAGGCTGAAGCAACCCCTGCTGTTTGGGATGTAATATTCTTGTGACAGAACAAAAAGCAGAGCTCTGGCAGAACCATGTGGTGACTTTCAAAGCTTCTGTGCTACTATGGCACATATTACTCCTGGTCACATTCTGTTGGCCAAAGTAGGTCATACGGCCGTACCTGACCCAAGGAATAAGGCAATAAATAATTAAATTTGAAGCAAAAATCCAACCTATCACAACATCTAAAAACGTTTAATCACAGGCTTGATAGCTGTAAACGTTATGATTTTGCATATTGTGTATGTGCTTTAAATGCATATTTCTTTGGTGATACAAACCCCCTTGGTGAAGGGGCTCATGTGTTCAAATTAATCAGACCAGCCTTGTTTTTGTCAGAAAAAATTGACTTCGAATTTCAACTCAAATACACGTGTTGGTATGTTCCTATGGGAACTGTTCGTCTCTAATTCACAGGTAAGTAGATAGTCACACCAATAAAGTCACAAAGCTCTGTCATTAACTGGTTTCCCAACAGAAATAAAGTTCCGCCCCTTTAGTAATTCTTTCTAAAGTCCTCCTTGCTTTGTTGTCAAGGGGATCCTTTTAAATTTTTTTTAACGTTTATTTTTGAAACAGAGAGAGACAGAGCATGAACAGGGGAGGGTCAGAGAGAGAGGGAGACACAGAATCCGAAGCAGGCTCCAGGCTCTGAGTGGTCAGCACAGAGCTCGACGCGGGGCTCGAACTCACGGACCGTGAGATCATGACCTGAGCCGAAGTAAGCGATCATGTAGGACGCTTAACCGACCGAGCCACCCAGGCGCCCCAAGGGGGTCCTTTTAGAACAATGCATGATTGGTCTGTCTTCTTGTTTGGTGGCCCAGAGTTTTTACTCACCAAAGTAAAGGCCCAAAGCAAGATTTGGATGGGCAAGAAATGTACCATATTTTGTCAGGTAGGAAAACAGTGAATGCGAAATAGGATGTGAAAAACAGACATAGTAGCCTGGAGGTGCTTGGTTAAAGAATGTTTATAGACGTTGAGGATCTGGGGAAAGATTCTCTCAATTCTCTCTTGCCCATGTACCCCTCCGCCCCCGTAGTCTTTGGACCCTGAGAAGAGCACGCGCTTAGTTTAAAGATTATTTCTGTAAGATATGGGATGCTCCAGGTGTACGTGAAGGGTAAAATGAATGGAAGAAATCTCAATGAAAAATAGAACCAGAAAGAAGAAAGTAGAGCCAAAGCCTCAAAGCATATAGAAAAAGTGTGAATGTTGAGAAATAAAAGCTTTCCCTTGCTGAAGCTGGACAGGGAGATGATACAAATCTTCCCTTTCCAGGAGAGGAGGAGACACCAGTGATGGGGGTGGGTAAGGAAAGAGAACTTGAAGGTTCTTCCCCAAGTGAGGAGTAAGCATAAAGGAAAGAGTCCTGGACACCAGCCCATGGAGGATGGATGAATGTGTTGGTGCCAGTTTGAGGAAACATCACGTACATGGTCTCTCTAGTTGATTCAGAGGAAGTTTTAGAAATCATTGATTTCATCTGCTCGTCACCAGCATGATTAATACATGTTTCAGGACACATGCACACACACGCGCACACACACACACACACACGCACACACTTATTAATGAGGCCCGTATGCCTCGCACAAGAAACAGATCACAAAGCTCTGGAAATACTTTTCTAGGACATTTCCTGTCCCTGCCCCCACTACCCCATCACCCACCACCCACTGCTTCTTTGCTTCCTTTCTTCACCTTTTCTTCTGTCTTCCCTGCTTTTTGTTTGCTGCTCCTTTCTTGTCCTTCCCTTTTATTCCCATACTCATCCCCAAAGGCTTTGCCCTGCCTCAATTTTTTTAGTCACCAATTGACACGGATTGAGAAGGAAATGAACATAACCCTGCACCTCACCTTTGAAAAGTTCAGAAAGATGTTAGCTTTGAGAAGAGCATCTTTGTGGGGGAAATGAGTCCGGAAGGTAATAAGGTATTATTGAAAGTCTCTGGTCAGGTATGATGCAGTTCTTTAGGATCCTTCACCAAAACTGTATTTATTATTAAAAAAAATATGTGTTTGGGTAAAACTGTGGGATGCCAGAAGGGGAAAGGAACTTGGAGGCATGGAATTCAAAATGTTCATTTTACAAAGAGGAAACTGAGGCGAGAGAGGGAGGAAAAGATTTGTCCAAAGTCACATAGGACTGGTAATTTTCCACCTTATAATCCATTATATACGGGAAACATTGGGACCCATGTGTCAAAAGTCCACAGGAAGTCTATTGCTAACACGCACAGGTGAGCAAATGCACGTCTCTGTACATAGTAGTTATAGCAAATATTGCAGACAAATGTGCACAGTTTTTATCCCCTTTTTGTTGGTTTTTCAAAAAATGTTTTATTTGTTTTTGAGAGGGTGCAAGCTGGGGAGGGGCGGAGGGAGGGGAACAGAGAATCCACCCCTCCCCCCAGCAGTGGGCTCTGCGTTGACAGCAGCGAACCTGATGTAGGGCTTGAACTCACAAACCTCGAGATCATGACCTGAGCCGAAGTCAGACACTCAACCCACTGAACCAGCCAGGTGCGCCCCCTTTCTGTTGGGTTTTTAACTGAATATAGTCTGCTCCTAGTTATTTAAGAATGGGACACCTAGGGGCGCCTGGGTGGCTCAGTCGGTTAAGCGTCCGACTTCGGCTCAGGTCACGATCTCGAGGTCCGTGAGTTCGAGCCCCGCGTCGGGCTCTGGGCTGATGGCTCGGAGCCTGGAGCCTGCTTCCGATTCTGTGTCTCCCTTTCTCTGACCCTCCCCCGTTCATGCTCTGTCTCTCTCTGTCTCAAAAATGAATAAATGTTAAAAAAAAAAAAAAAGAATGGGATACCTATGGTAATCGAATAACTTGTTTGCCCACTGGTAACCATGTGGTTCTGTCTCAGACAGTGATAAGACTTTTTTAACATTCCAAGACATGTATTTCTGATTGAAGTCTTGAGCAAAATATGCCCTAAATTAAGATTGGTCAGCCTGATCTGTTCCCCTAGGAAGTATTTAGCTGGGAAGTAGGAGACGTGGGTTCTAATCCAGTCCCACCACTGGGTTTTGTTCTGAATGGCTTTGGGAAGAAGTCCCTACTCCTCTCTGGAATTCCGCTTCAGCTCCTTTACCCCATAAATTGTGAGAAGTTAATAAAATGCTGAGTGTAATGCCCATGATAAGTGATTAAATGCTGAAATAATGTAAGGGGCTTTGATTTTTTTAAGTTTATTTGTTTCTAGAGAGAGTGGGGGAGGGACAAAGAGAGAGAGAGAATCCCAAGCAGGCTCCACACGGGAGCACGGGCCCCGATGCGGAGCTCAAACTCACAAGCACGAAATCAAGACCTGAGCCAAAATGGACGCTTAACTGACGGAGATATCCAGGCTCCCTAAGGGATTTTCATTACTAACTTCCATTGCCATGGAGAACTGTGGATTCTCGGTTTTGCTTTTGCTTTTTGTTTTTTAACAGGGGAGCGAGTCCTCGCACACGTTCTCTTGTGGCACTTCGATCTCAGCCAGTGTCTTCCCTTCAGCGCGGCTTTTCTGAGAGGCCCCTTGTCACCCAGTCCCCTCACCCAGCTCACTCTCACCCACTCCGCCAGTGGTTTTTTTGTTTGTTTGTTTTTTATGTTTGGCACTTCTTGCCACCTGGCAGATGATGCAGAATTTGTTTTCTTCCTCTGCCGGGCGAAGGGAAGATCCATGAGGGTAGAGACTTGGGCAGTTTTGCTCGCTGCCTTTTTTCCCAGGGCCTAGAACGAACAGTACCTGGCACATAGTTCACGTGGAATAAACACCGTGCCGATGGATGAAGGAACACGAGGCCTCCTGAGGGACGGTGACACAGGCATACATAGCAGGGAATGAAATAGCCAGAAGAGTAGGAAGAGGTGACTCGGGGGGTAACGCTGAGAGCTTGGGTGACCCGCAGATTCAGATTTTGTGGTGTGGATGGATGGCGTGAATGCCCAGAGCCATCCGAACACTTTTCTCAGAATTTTCTCTCTAAACGTCCCGTGATAGAAAAGACCAGAATGGTCGAGTATCGGTAGCTCAGCAGAGTGAGATGTGTTCCTGCTGACCTTCATCCAGAGACCTGGGTGGGGCTAAAATGGTGGGGAGGGGCAGTCTATTCTTAAAACCCTCTGGGCGGACAGGAGAGGGGGCAGATTGGCCTGTGACACTTACAAACGTGAGCCAGCTGGATCCAAGCCACGATCTGAGACCGACCGTTTGCTCAAGCTTGGAGGCCTGTCGATGATTGACCGTACGTGTGACGGTTTTGGAAGTTTCTGAAAGCTTCTAGCTGTGTGAACCAAATGATAGAATTCACCCACGAAGAACATTTGGAACACTGACAGGAAGCCCTCTTGGTTCTTCCTTTGACATGCTGATTTCTTAAGGGCAGAGGACTCTAGGTGACCCTGCTCTGAGTTGACCTACAAGGGGCTGGGCTGATAAAACTGGCCGTTGCCGGAAGATCAGCTCAAGGATCTGGACCTCTCTGGCAGTACCCAAGAATGTATTGTATTACATCACATTTTGTCTATTATTTAGTATCATATACGGACACAGATATGTATACACGTACATCTTCTGTGTGTGTAAGAGAAAGGGAGCAGACAGAAAGAGGCAAGGAGAGAGGGAGGTGGGGGTGTCCCAGACGTCACAATGAGCCGTGTCGACCATGGGCAATAGCCCCATGCTATTTCTCCCCTCATCCTGGATTCACAGCCCACGTGGGGCCTCTGCAGGGCTCTGCATTGCGACGCCTGCTCGAATCGAGGAGCACATACAAGAAGTGAAAGAAAATGGCGAAACGCACAGCCAACTCCTGCCTCCGTCCCAGGGGGCCGTGCGCGTGGAGCGCCCGCCGCCCAGAATCCCACAGTGTGCGCGAACACACATTATGTTTGCACGTTTCCCCCTTCCACGTGCGGTCCGCCGACTCGGGGTCTGTCTGTCAGCAATTCCCAGTCAGGTTCTTTTCCATTCTGGTTTTGGGACTGGGCCTCCTGAGGCCCCCAGGCATACCCGTTAGGGGCTGCCCTGGGTGGGGGGTGCTGGAGGATGCTGAGCCTCGGGGTCAGCTGGGCCTTGTCCGGGCCTGCTCTCTCCTGGGGGAACAGCTATCTCTTCTGAGTTTGGCAGATGGGGAGGGCGGGACAGGGGATCCTGGTCCCTGGGGCTCTCTAGGGCCTGGGAAGAGTGTGGAAGGGCCATCCATCCTCCCCACCACGATCTCATTCCCACCTCCCCGCTCTCCTCTGGTCAACAGCCGGATTTGGAGAAGCTCTTTCGGTGTGGCTGTGGGATCCCTGACCTCTACGCAGTCCTCCCGCCTCAGAGCAACGGGGCCCAGAGTGGGATCTTTTAAGTTTTTCTGAGAAGCTCTGGGGAAGCTGCTTTTCTCCTCAGGATGCTGTCTCCCGCCAGCCAAGTCATGTTCCGTTGAGGTCATGGGAGATGGATTCTTTTACACAGGCATTTGCAAATGACGGCTCAAACTGGAATCTACAAGTAGGTGTTGATGGCAGAAACTTCCAGGCATCTGTTTCCACCCCTTTGGCACCCCCACCCCCAGCATCTGCTCCACACCTTTGGGGCTTGCGGGAACCTTCTATTCTTCTTTGGGTTTGTCTTCCCTGGCATTGAGCAGGAGCTAGGACGCGTGGAGCCCAGAGCTGGGGGTGGCTGGGAGCCTCGGGGTGCTGGGGGTTGTCTGCCTGGGAAAGCGGGTTAAAGGCGCAAGGCTGAATGGCATTTGAAGTAGCCCGTGGTACCAAAACTCACCCTGCCAGCGTATGTGAGGAGGGACCACACAACACTGTTTTCTTTTGTAACACACTCCCTCCTCGCCCCCCCCACCTCATGTTAGAGTCCATGTTGTGCTATATCCAAGGGAGTTTTTCTTGGCACAATCACGGATTTGTCTCCGTGTTTGACGTAAGTCACAGAACAATGGTTCTCAAAGACAGTGAAAGGAAAATGGAGTAATCATAACCAAGTCCTCTCTTCTACCTGCCCCTTCATTTCCCACCCGTCGGAAGAGGTTTAGAGAGGACAGAAGGCTTCGTCCCCCCTCCCCTCAGTCCCGTAGCTTGCCCCTCCTTCCTTAAACTCCTTCAGATACTGTTATTAGATAAGGAGGGTTTTCGAACAGCCCACAGTACAGGTTGGACAACTGGGCTAGGCTTTATGCTGACATCTCCCCACCCCCTGTCAGTTTAGAAAAACTGTTAACTTGGATGAGGGGTCCTTAACCTCCAAAGGCACTAAGACTGTGAATGTAAACAGCACCACAGCTTCTCTCCTTTCCTCACCCAAATCGGTGGGCCTCACCAAATTGGGCCTCACCCCAATATATGAATACATATATTCAGCAGATATATGTACCCATTTCTAAAACTCTTCCAAAGTCAAGTGCACATAAAAACATAATCAAAAATAACAACAGCATATATAAAAGCCAGATTCTGATATCTCCCCCAAACACCTTCAGGGCCCCACGGCTACCTGCAGGATGAAGTCCGAAGAGTAAGACAAGCTGCCAGGTACAGTTGCTTAGGTTGCATACTGTGCGATGCTAAGGTTCACCGTACTCTGCACAACCATACTGAATCCCAACAACAAGCAAAACATCCACAGTTCTTCGAGGCCCATTTTCAAACAACTCTTCCAATCTTATGTTCCCTAGCCTATAGGTATACCTTCAACTACAGCCAGTCTGGTCTCACCACCTTTAAACACACCCTGGAATGTCTCCATCTCAGCCTTTACACAAACTCTTCCCTGAGCAGGAGGAGCACTGGTCCCTCATCTCCACTCAGCTGCAATCTTCTCAGTGCTTTGAAACCTATCTTAAGGTTTACCTTCTCTGCCCACGACACTTGAAAGCCACTGCTGTTGCCTCTGAACTTCTAGAGCACCTGTTGTCAACAGTCCCCTGGAGACCCATTACACGCAGCTGGAGTTTCAGTATTCTTCCCAGGAATTCTCTGTCTCCACCCAGGTTACGAGCATTTGAAGGCAGAGCCCATGTTAACATTTCCTGGATTTCCTACAGCATGAGACACGGCGCCTGACATAAAAGCACGCTCAGGACGTTGTTCATCTACTGGCTGGTTGGTTCCAGTTGCTCGGGGAAGAATAATCCGCACACCCTCTCTCTCACCCCCTTGTAATTTTATTCCAGTTCCTGGAATTTCCTAATAACAGAGATGGTTCCAGAAAGCTGATACAGTCCATTTCCTCCAAATAAGCCCATGTTTTCACATGACGAGCCGTGGAACTCTCTATAGAAGAAATTCTCTGTTTGGGTCCCATCAAACACATGCCGACACTAATGAGAATAAAACAGTGTCCCCTTATTGAGTGTTTACCGACGATATGCACCTGGACTAAACACTTTACGTACATTCTCTTATTTAGTCCTCCACAAACCATAAGGTGGATGCTTCAATTTTCCCAGCTTTACAGATAAAAACGCAAAGGCTCAAAAAGGTAAAGGAATCTGTCTTGAATCACAGAGCTAGGTAGTGGTAGCCTCAGGATTCGAACCCCGTCCTTTGCATCTCAGGGGTCGTCACCGCCGTGCCGGTCCACAAGGTTTCCCAGGTCGGGTTGACGGCACTTTTGAAGGGCATCCTGGGTAGAAGGCACTGTGTGTTCAGGGCTGACCTTAATGTGGCCACAGGCCTCCCTGCCCGTAGCGTGTCTGCCAGAAGCTAGTTAAAGAGACCTTATCTTTAAGTGATTGGACTAAAGTCCCTTCCTGTTCTAAGAATTTCTGAGGCTACAAGCAAGCAAAGACACGGCCCTTGCTCTCCGGAATTTACAATCTTGTCGGGGAGGGAAGATACAAGCCTCCGTGGAGGAAGAGCTCTAGCTGAGTGGGGTGTGCCCCAGCCAGGTGAGTGGCGGAGATCCCGGGGTTCAAGCCCCTCAGAGGGGCCGGACGCCAGCGCTATTCCTCCGCAAGCAGAGCGAGCTCGAGCTCGGGTCTGCCATCAGAGGGATGCCTGTTCTGGAAGGACGATGAGCTAGACCCCTCTCAACAAGGCCTGGAGAGGCCCGGCCGGAGGAGCGGGACATGTCACAACCCCAGGATGGGTACCGGCCCAGGCCATTTTGACCCTTCAACAAGACGTTTCTTGAGCAAATTTTTTGGAATTTTGGTGGGCTTTGACCTGCAGTTTTCACTTCCAAAATAACTTGACTTTTCTAAAGTGGTAATTTCATTTTCATGATAATACTAAACTGAAGCCACATGATCTCTAATTGGAAGCAGGTCTTGGGCCGCAGCGTTGCCAAGAAGCAGTAAGAAACATGCTTATTCTACTTTGCTTGAGGCACTCAGCGTTTTTGAATGCCTGGGCAAAAAATATAGTTTTTTAAATAAAGCCAATCCCTGAGAGAGGAGGGGGCGACGGAGGGGAAAGCAAGGCAGGAGTGGGGGTGGTTAGAAATGGGAGAAGGTTCTTTCTGCCTTCTCTCTTTTTGCAATTCAAAGCAAGGAGAGTCCTACTCTTTTGTATCTCAATTCGCCCGGCTGCGGCTGCCATCTTCGGGTATGAGTGAACTCGGGTGCGTCCTGCGTCTCTGGGGGGTGGGGGTTGGCAGCCTGGCTGGTGTTCTCTTGACTTTCCAGTTTGCTGCTCTGATCTCCTTGGAGCCCAAAGCCCGCTCCATGAGACGCGCTGGGAACCCTTCCTTGCTCTATTTTCGTTCCCACACCCTTCACTTGTTCTGTTAATTGCATCCTGATGAGGCCCGCGGTAACTCTTCCTCCGGTGGCAGTTGGAAGATTGTTTTAAGAAGTCCCTCTGGAGGGACAGGAGCGAGCAATCCCGGGCTTTTCTTTTACAGAGCAGCAGAAGGGGTCCCGGGGAAGGCTCCAGAAAATACGGACACGGAGGAAATCTTTTATTGACGTTTTGAAAAAGAAACAAAACAAACCCCCTCGCTGAAAACAAAAATTATATAACGGATCAAATGCGCGTCGGAACTTTCTGACGGAAGCCAGCGCTGTTTTCTAAATACAGTGGGGAGCTTAGTAATCACATGGTGTTTTCCGAGACTCTTCCTTTCCTGCTGCCCCTCAGTTTTCTGCAAGGCACCGTTTTAGACAAATTTGCTGGAGGGCACTTCGGCTCCTGGGGCCCGCGTCCCGCCCTGTCGGTTAATATCCACCCTTCGGGGCGCTGCTCTGAGCCCCTGCTGGCCGGCGGCCCCGCGGGGACTCCTCCCCCTGGTGGCAGGGTCCCTTCCCGCTGCACGCTGTCCCTTCCGCAGGCCCTGGCACTTCTGCCTGCGGCGCTGGCCTTCTCTGCCCGTTGCTTGGGCTGTACCCGAAAAATCCCTGGCCTGATTCTTATCCCCCCTTTCCCACTTTGCCCACCGTAGGACTGGCAAGATATAACAGGAAGTATGAAGAAGAGAGGAAGGAAGGGCAAAGAGAGGGGGGGAAGAGACCAAGCTCTGGATTTCAGCTGTAACTGCGGCCTGCAAAAAACCAAAACTGCACCCTCTTTTGGGAAAGGGTAGCCCAGAACTTGGGTTGAAAGAGAAAGTCTCCGGGGGGAGAATATTTAGAAATACAACCGCAATGCCTCAAGATAGATGTGACTCAGTGACTTCCCAAAACATGGATTTTAGATACATATCACATTACATCCTTCTTGTACTTTTCACCTGATTTTTCTAAGGTAGCCGTTGACGTTTTTAATTTAAACCCCGCTGTTACACACCCACTTCAGTTTCCAGGGAAGGCCCGCAGGTGGTGAAGGTCCAGCAGGGACATTTGCTTTCTCTTGACGTCCCCAGGGACCCCAAGGCCCTGAAGCCTGAAGAAGCCAGAACATCTGGTCCATTTCAGCAGCTTACTTGCAAGTTCAGCCTGTCATCTGGATGTTTTGTCTATGCAGTGCCAAACATCTGGGTTGACATTTTTTTTAACCAGACTTACTAGATGTTTTGGCATTGTGTAGACAGGAATTCAATTTTTAAAGTTATTTCTCTACTCATCTGAGATTCTAACCGGTGCTCTGATACCCTAAAGGAGAGAGACAAATGAAGACTTTGATCCCCCCCCTTTGATGGCTTTACAATTTTGGAGGTATCTATCCTACTCTAAATCAGTGGTTTGACTGGTTTGCTTTTTTATGAGATGAACTTTTTCCATTTTAGGATTTTAGTTTTTTATTTTAGTAAACGAATTTGACCAAAATAGTGTGTGTTCATCTTAACGAAACACAACCTTAGATGTTCTAAATTCATTTTAAAATAATTGAAATAAAATAATTGAAGTTTTAATGTTTTTAAAACTTTGAAACATTGAAACCATAGAGGCAAGAGCTTCAAAATAGAGAATTGACTCTTAAAAATACTTTTTGACGATTAGGTTATCTCTGGACCTTGTTTATACTTATTTGAGTAAGATTGCAAGATCCTGGAGGGGAGATCTGATTTTTAAAGAGTTTTATCATTTAACTGGTCACCGTTGTTGTTGGGGATGGTAATGCCAGCAATGGTAGTGGTGGGGGCAGATAGAATGTGAGTTTAGATTTTGTTTTCATTTATTTAGAGTTATTTTGTGCTGTTTATCCTTCAATTATAAAATTCTAGGTGGTAAGTAATAAAAATGTGATTTGTACCTTGAAAACACTATTGAATTAGAGAGACCTTTCTTTCTCCTCAAAACCGTAGGAAAAGTTGATAACTTGCTAGTTTTATCTGCTCAATAGCTTCAATTTTGAGGGAGGGAGGAATAGGTATCTGAAGAGTCTTGTCTCTGTATTGGATATGTTTTTACCATCAATTCTGTGTAAGCGGTGGTCAAATTCCTTTTCAGTGCATGAACCCTGGTCCAGGCAGGGGGAGAAGAAAATAGTGTCGGTCAGGCTGGGAGATCCACGAGGTCTGGGCTCTTTTTGTAAGGTGAGATTTACACAACAGTGTCTTATCTATGAATAGTCCCTGGTTGGTCTTCTTGTGAAGGGGACTGAAGTCAGGAGTGTCCCATGTTGCCATCTTGAGCACTCTGCTATTGTTTTCAGTGTCCTCAGGAAGTTGCTGCCCAGCAAAGCTAGCTGCCCTTCAGAAATGAAGGAGAGGTAAAGACTTTCCTAAGCAGTAGAAAATGGAAGGGGTTGATCACCATTAGATTTGCCTTATAAGAAATACTGAGGAGCATTCTATAAGCTGAAATTAAAAGATGCCAATTACCACTGTAAAAATATACACATGTGTAAAACTTGTCAGCAAAGGTACATTTGTAGTCAATTCTCTAATATTGTAATGGCAGTAAGTAAATCTCAACTCTAGTTTAAAAGTTAAAAAAAACACTAAAAATGAATATAACTACAATCATTTGTTATTAGATGTACAATATTATAACATTAAAATCTAAAACGGGGCAATAAAAATATAAATTATCCGTATGCTTTTTTTTTTGAGAGAGAGAGTGAGCACAAGCAGGGAAGGGCAAAGGGAGAGAATGATAAGCAGGCTCCATGTCCAATACAGGGCTGAATCTCACGACCATGAGATCATGACCTGAGCCAAGACCCAAGAGTCGGATGCTCAACCAACTGAGCCACCCACGTGCCCCCCTCCATATGTTTTTAAAGTTATCAGCTTAAAATAAGAGGTTACATTTTATGTAAGCCTCATGATAACCACAAAGTCAAAATCTATAGTAGATGTACAAAAGGTTATGATACATGAACAATTATGTCAACAAATTGGACAGACTAGAAGAAATGGATAAAATCCTGGAAACATAGAACTTGTTAAGACTGAATCATTAAGAAGAGGAATATCTGAATAGGCCAATTACTAGGAAGAGATAGAATCAGGAATCAAAAACCTCCCAACAAAGAAAAGTCAAGGGCCTGAGGGCCTCACTGGTGAATTTTACTAAACATTTAAAGAAGAATCAATACCAATCATTCTTAAACTATTCCAAAAAAAAAATAGAAGAGGAGGGAACACTTCCAAACTCATTTTACAAGGTCAGCATTACTTTAATACCAAAACCAGATAAGGACCCTATAAGTAAAGAAGATTACAGGCCAATATCCCTGATGAACATAGATGCAAAAATCCTCGAAAAAATCAGCAAACCAAATTCAACAAGGTATTAAAGGGATCATATACCATGAGCAAGTGGGGGTCACTTCTGAGGTGCAAAGATGATTCAATATCCACAAATCAATCAGTGCGATATAACACATTATAAAATTAAGGATAAAAATAAATTATCTCAATAGATGCAGAAACAACATTTGACAAGCTTTGATATCCATTTATGATTTAAGACTCTCAACAAAGTAATGATAAAGAAAATATACCTCAACATAATAAAGGCCATATACGGCAAGCCCACAGCTAACCTCATTTTCAATGGTAAAAAATTTTTCCTTTGAGGTAAGGAACAAGCAAGGATCTTTACTCTAGCCACGTTTATTCAACATAGTACTGGAAGTCCTAGCCAGAGCTAGTAGACAAGAAAAAGAAATAAAAGGCATTCAGATCAGAATGGATCAGAATCAGAATTAAAACTGTCTCTACTTGCAGATGACATGGTATTCTATATAGAAAACTCTAAAGACTCCACCAAGAAAACTGTTAGAACTAATCAATGAATTCAATAAAATTGAAGGATACAAAATCAATATACAAAAATCATTGTTTCTATATAGTAATAATGAGATATCTGAAATAGAAAGAAAACTATCCAATTCATGATAGCATCAAAAACAATAAATATTTAGGAAAAATATAACCAAGAAAGGAAAGCATCTGTAAACTAAAAATACAAGAAAATGATGAAAGAAATTTAAAAAAGACACAAATAAGTGAAAAGACATTTCATATTCATGGATTAAAAGAATTATCCTTATTATCCAAAGCTATCTATGGATTTGTTGCAAAATGTTCAATGGCATTTTTTTACAGAAATAGAAAAACAATCCTAAAATAGTATGGAACCACAAAGACCCTGAATAGCCAAGCATCTTGACTATTCAAACTATATTATGAAACTATAGTAAACAAAACAGTATGGTATTGACATAAAAATAGATGCATAGATCACTGGAACATAGTAGACTGCCCAGAAATAAACACACACATATATATCATTAAGTACATAAAATTCAAAACTACAGAGAGCTATCACCTCACACATTTTAGAATGGTTATTATCCAAAATCCCTTCTCATTAAATTTTTTAAAGACCTCTCTTTAATTTTCTGAGTCATTTTATTGCATTATAATGTTGCAAGCTCAGTGCCTAAAGTTCTAAAGTATATAATTATGTATGTAAGTACATAAAGGATACCTACTGGTAAGAAAAAAGAAGTATATGGGGCGCCTGGGTGGCTCAGTCGGTTGAGCGTCCGACTTCAGCTTAGGTCATGAACTCGCGGTTTGTGAGTTCAAGCCCCGCATCAGGCTCTGTGCTGACAGCTCAGAGCCTGGAGCCTGTTTCGGATTCTGTGTCTCCCTCTCTCTCTGCTCCTCCCCCGCTCATGCTCTGTCTCTCTCTGACTCTCAAAAATAAATAAATGCTAAAAAAAAAATTAAAAAAAAGAAAAAAGAAGTATAAAGAAATGTATCCATATTGAAAATTTATTGAAATATAGATAATGCAAATTAAACACTATATAATTAAATGCTTAAAAAATCCTATTCGTAAAGCAAAATATAGGTAATAAGATATTCATGGGCAGTAATCCCAGTTTATATTCTCTGTTTGTTTGTTTCACAAAAACATTGATGGAGGCAATTAAGCTCCACACAGAAACTACATTCTTCAAAACACTGGATTGCAACAGGAGACTGGGAATTGACACTGACCTGGGGGTCAGATGCTTGTTCTCTAGGGCCACATGACAGATGAAGACTTAACAAACAGAGCAGGTTCTCCCAGGATGATCACATTTTCCCAAGTTGAGTTGCCTGGGTTGAGTGCTGATGCCATTGCTTTCAATGGCTTTTTTTCACAATACGTTAAGACGTAGACAAAGATTTGAGGTTTTTTTTTTCCCCATACCCATTTATTACTACTATTTTGAGTTTGTTCTTTGAAAGTAAAAGGCAAGGGCCAATTTTTCTATGGGACATCAACATTAATTATCTCTCTCTGCCTCTTTCCCAAGTTCTTATTCAACACCTTATTATAAATATGAAATCAACATTATTGTAAGTGTGAAATCCGGTTAAAATGAATTCAGAAAGGTAAATTGCAAACTCAGTACCATATTATCACATTATACCCCCTTCACTGCCCAGCTGGCTGGTCCCTGCAGGCCCCCCAAGATTTGACTGATATGTAGGGAAGATTCTAGCTATCCACTTTGCCCTAGGGATGTGTCTTCCAATAGGCTTCCTTTCCATAGAATGCAAACACAATCGTTTCAGTCACACAGGTCTTTCCCATCTTTGAAGATTGCTCTCCCCCAATTTTTGTGATACAAGAGATAGAGCAGAGCTTCCATCTTATTTTTTCTTCATTAAAATTGCTCTTTCACTATAGAAATGGTGAGTGGCATTTTAAAAAGATCTTTAAGTTAATTCTCTGTGGTCTGACCTTCATTTCCTGGTCCAGTGTCCTGCAGAATCTTCAATCAGCTGAGCTTTCCTACAGGCCTCGATGCACACATCACAGACGCACACATGTGCCCAAGGCAACCAGGAATGAGAAGAGACAAGTGCTAGAAAATTCTCTAACTCAGGCAAGGGGGAGAAACTCAGTCAGTCATTTGAATGAATTAAGACAGAAACTCATTAATTTTCATGATCTCCCAAGGTGTCCTCAGGCTCCGATGCTTTGGACTGGTAAATCTCAGTGGCTGTGCTGAATTAAACACTTGCTATTAAACTCAATGGGATGATTTAAAAAAATTTTTTTTTACCTTTTTATTTATTTTTGAGACAGAGAGAGACAGAGCATGAACGGGGGAGGGGCAGAGAGAGGGGGAGACACAGAATCGGAAGCAGGCTCCAGGCTCTGAGCCATCAGCCCAGAGCCCGACGCAGGGCTCGAACTCACGGACCGCGAGATCGTGACCTGAGCTGAAGTTGGACGCTCAACCGACTGAGCCACCCAGGCGCCCCACAATGGGATGATTTTAAATGACAGCAAGGCTATGGATTCACAGAATCTTCCCAGTGAGAATGTTCTCTTTATGGGCTCCCAAGCCCAACTATGAGAAGAATTAACTTCTCTTTGTATAACAGTTTAAAAAGCGTCATAAGGAAATGGCTGTTTCAAAATAGTACGTCCAGCAAAAGTGAGAATCTCCAGATTAATAAGTGATTCAATCTTTTAGGAAAGAAGTTTGAATTCTCCCCTAGACAACCGGGTGCCAAACTCTCAGAATTTAGGGAGATATAAGAGAACATCTAGCTCAATCCTTTCGTTAGGCTCCGAGTGGTTCAGTGATTTATACTAACACCCCCAGAAACCTCCCGGTCCTTCATTCTGCCTTTCTTGTAGACCATAGGTCTTTGCCTGTCATCCTTTCTCGTAAATGACTTGAACCCCTGGCACTTTAATTTATCTGGAATAGTTCATGTGGCTAATCAAATGCTCCGAGCCTTGAAAATCCATTCAATTCAAAACCTTGGTAACAACTGGGGGAAAGCAAGCCAAGAAACACGGGCAGTTCTGTTCCTAAGCACACTTACCTGAGTTCAGTAGCCACAGCTTCATAGTATAGTACTAGCTATAGAAGAAAGTTAAAAATAAAAGTAATTTTAGGGAACAACACACTTCAGTAAAACATTCCTCAAGCCTATGATTTGAAAAAGAGGGATCCAATTATCCTTGTTAGGGATAACTAGGATCCAGGTTCTGAGATCTGGCTCTTAGAAGCATGGTTCTGCCAAGTCCAGCAGCATGGATCGGCCCCATCCAGCTCTGTTCCTACACTGGCCAGGACACGGTGTGACATCAGCTGTCTTTCATTTAGTTCTGAAGACCATTCCCTGTATGGTTCATGTATATAGCCACCAAGGACATGTAAAATGTCCAATACTGTGTTGAATCATTCCACTCTAAGTCTTTTACCTTTTCAAGTTTTCTGTTTTCCACAAGAAAATTACAAGTTTGTCTTCTGATCAAAAGCCAGTTTGAGATTTCAGTCAAAAATGGAAGAAGAAGAAGGAGGAAAAACAACAACAACAACAGTAAAGTGAGGAGAATTAATAGCAATACCCAAAAACTTAAAAGTCAAATTGTGGAAGGCTGGATAGATTTCATATTTTAGCCACTTAGTGGTATAGTGTGTAGCCATTTAAAATTATTCAGACATTACCGGGGCGCCTGGGTGGCGCAGTCGGTTGAGCGTCCGACTTCAGCCAGGTCACGATCTCGCGGTCCGGGAGTTCGAGCCCCGCGTCGGGCTCTGGGCTGATGGCTCAGAGCCTGGAGCCTGTTTCCGATTCTGTGTCTCCCTCCCTCTCTGCCCCTCCCCCGTTCATGCTCTGTCTCTCTCTGTCCCAAAAATAAATAAACGTTGAAAAAAAAATAAATAAAATAAAATTATTCAGACATTTGTCTATTGACATAATGCATTATGCAGTGAAGTGAAAAAAAAAAAAAGATTACAAAACAGAGGACCTGTTCTTTTCATGCTTTTAGGATTGATTGTAAGGTGTAGACACCCAATGAAAGAGTTCTGTTAAATAAAAGGATAATGTTAGTTCAATCAAATAAGGTGATTATTTTAGCACCAAGGGAATACTCATAGAAATCTAGCAATAGATGTTCCCTAAGTCATCCTGGGGATGTAGAAGCTATCAGACCCTGGGGACATACGAAATGACACAAAACTCTCAGGTGTTGTTTTAAGTTACTTCATTCTTAAAGAATTAAGCTAGACACTTAGTTTTATATTGCAGGAAAGTTTCAGGGTGTATATTTCAATAAAGATCAGTTTAAAAACGTTAATAAAGAGTGGAAAAGAGAACTGTAGATTAAAGCGAGAAACTTATTTAATATATGAATATAGGGATGTTTTTAATGAGATTATAATTTATACTTATTCTTTGTTTTATTTTTTAATTTTTTTCAAGTTTTTAAAAATTCATTTAAGTAATCTCTACACTCCATGTGGGATCTGAACTTACAACCCTGAGATCAAAAGTCTCATGCTCTTCTGACTGAGCCAGCCAGGCATCCCTATACTTATTCTTTAAACTCCATTTTTGTGTGTCTTAAATTGAGAATTGTAATCACCTGAAAATCATGTTACTATGGTTTCAATGATTACATATCTTTAGGATATAATAACATTATTTGTTGAACAATTACCATGTCCCAGGTAGTGCATGGATGTTCATTCTCTCTCTCTCTCTCTCTCTCTCTCTCTCTCTCTGTCTCTCTCTCCCCCCTCTCTCTCTTGATTATCCAGTCAACAAATAATTATTGGGTTCCTTCTTTGTACTACCTTTCTGGCCTCCAAAGGTAGAGTGTTGGAAATTCTGTGTCTACTTTGTAGGCTTACAGTCTACCTTGGAAGATAAGACAGACGTAATATATTAGAAAGTCAAATTTCCTATGAAGTAAAAATAAGTTATCAGGTAATGGAAAGGAACAGGGGTAGGGGAGAGACTATTTTAGGTAGGATGGTCAAGGATGGCCTCTCTGGGGAGGTGACACTTGAACTGAGGCCTCATGAGGAGAGTCAGTGAATTTCAGGCAGACTTATCAATAGCCAAATCTCTGAGTCAGGGTGACTCATCTGATGGATCCATTGGTGACATCATACTATATGGTGAGCCAGTGGAAGGTGTCGAGTGGGGTACATATTTTAAAAGATTCACGCTGGTCATTCTGAAATGAACTTAGTGGATGCTGTGATCTGAATGTTTGAGTCTCCCCAAATTCGTATGTTGAAACCTGATCCCAAAGGTGATGGTTTTAGAAGTTGGGGCCTTTGGCTCCAGCCTCATGAATAGGATTAGACCCTTTATAAAAGTACCGAAGAAAGCTCCCTTGTAACTTCTATCAGTAGAGGACACAGCAAGAAGTCAGCCGTCTACAACCTGGAAGAGGATGTTCAGCAGAAGCTGACCAAGCGGTCACCTTGATCTTGGACTTCCAGCTTGCAGAATGGTGAGAAATAGACTTCTGTTGTTTATAAACCACCCAATCTGTGGATTGTGGATTTTTCGGACTATGGCAAGGTACAAAGGAAGCCCGTAGGGAAGGCTTGATTGTGGTCCAGGTTAGATTGACAGTGGCTTGGACCGTGCTGGTGGCCAGTAATGGTGACAGGTGGTCAGACTTAAGCAGAGTCCAAATTTTGAAGGTGGATTGGATATGGTGGTGGTATAAAGAACTGGCTGGCTAAGAGAAAGAGAAGCAAATTTATGTCCTGCCTCTTCCTTAACTTCTTTGCTTTTTATTTATTCACCCAACAAATACTTACTGAGCAACTGCCACAGGTCAGGCACTGAGCTGAGTACCGAGATAAAATCAAGAGCAAAATACAGACCCAATCTTTGTCCTCATGATGTATAGAGCACAAGGAGAAAGAGGAGCTGGGGTGTCTGGGTGGCTCAGTCAGCTAAGCATCTGACTCTTGGTTTCGTCTCAGGTCACGATCTCACAGTTTGTGGGATTGAGCCCCGCATCAGTGTCTGCACTGAGAGCATGAAGCTTGCTTGGGATTCTCTCTCTCCCTCTCTCTCTGCCCCTCCCCTACTTGCTCTCTCTCTCTCAAAATGAATAAACAAAAACATTTTTAAAAAAAGAGGAAGAGGAGTTAATCAAAGAATAAAAAAATAAAATAAAACATTTGTTTCGTGATGAACGCCATGAAGGAGAGGTGTTACATGATCCTATTAGGTAGGTATTTGCTTTCATTCGAGAGATAAGAGAGAGTTCTCTGAAGAAGCGATGCTTGAGCTAAAGGAGGAGTAAGAGGTATCTGAACAAGGAAGAGAAACCATACAGGGAACAGTACGAGGAGTCCTGACGGCAGGAGAAAAGCAAGAGATGGCAGAAGCCCAGTAGAGACCGTGAAGGGTCTTATTACAAACTATAGGAAAGAATTCTAAATCTCTCTTAAGAAAAATGGGAAGTCACTGAAGGATTTTATGTGGTAACAGGATCAGATGCTTGTGTAAAAAATGGTTTGGAAAGAAGCCAGTGAGCAGGCAGGTAGACCCTGGGCATGTAGGTGTTCATATAGGCAATAGATAATGAGGTCTTTCCTGCTGGTGCAACTAGATGAGATGTTAGTGCTCTTCAATGAGATGGAGAGCTCTGGAGGGGAGCACTGTCCTGGCACGTCAACCTACCCATTGGCTTTCTCTGTTCTAATTCACAGGTCAATGAAACAAAATAAACTCCCAGAGGTAAACCTTATGCATGTGTGGTCGATGGATTTCCCACAAAGCTTCCATAGAAATCCAGAGGCACAAATCGCCTTTTCAACAAAATTTGCTTGAATGTATATGGAAAAAAAAATTGCGTACCTCATATCATACACACATATTCATGTGAAGTGGATCATAGACATGAACATGATAGTTAAAACTCTAGTTTCCAGAAGTCTTTTGACCTTTGAGGAGGGAAAGATTTCTTACAGGGTACATAGAAAGTCATAATTGTAAAAATGATACGGGCACCTTGGTGGCTCAGCCGCTTGAGCGTCCGACTTTGGCTCAGGTCATGATCTCATGGTTCACGGGTTCGAGCCCTGCATCGGGCTCTGTGCTGACGGCTCAGAGCCTGGAGCCTGCTTCAGATTCCACGTGTCCCTCTCTCTCTGCTCCTCCCCTTTGTTCTTGCTTTGTCTCTCTCTCAAAAATAAACACTAAAACAAAAATTAAAAAAAAAGAAAGTAATAATTGTAAAAATGATACATTGATGTTTATTAAAATTAAAAACTTCTGCTCTTCAACAGCTACTGTTAACGAAATGAATGAGCAAGGCTTAAATTGGGGGTAAATGTTTGCATTCCATTATGTGTTATAGGACTTGTATTCAGAATATGTAAAGAACTCAGTAATAAAAAGACAAAACCTCAAAAGGCACTTCTCGAAAGAAGATAAGTGAATGGCCAATAAACACACAAAATAGTGCCACACATCATTAATCACCAGAGAAATGCAAATGGAAATCACAGTGATGTACACTATTCACCCACTAGAGTGGCTAAAGATAAAAATGCTGTCAACACCACGTGTTGGCGAGGATGTGGAGAAACCAGAACTCACATACATTGCCGTTGGGGGTGTCAAAATGGTATGAACATATTTTAGTCAGCTAGGGATACCATAACCAAGGTCCAAAGAATAGATAGCTTAAACAACAGATATTTATTTTCTTACAATTCTGGAGTCTAGAAGTCTAAGGTCAAAGTATGGGCAGGATTGGTTTCTTCTGAGGCCTTTCTTGTTGGCTTATAGATGGCCATCTTCTCCCTGTGTCTTCAAATGGTCTTCCTTCTGTATGTATCTGTCTCCTGATCTCCTCTTTTTCTGAGGACATCAGTCATAGTCGAGTAGGGCCCATTATAATTATCTCATTTTAACTTAGTTACTTCTTTAAAGACTCTATCTCCAAAAGTAGTCCCATTCTGAGGTGCTTGGCGGTTAAGAGATCAACATACGACTTTGGGAGGGATAAAAGTCAGTCCATAACACCTCACTTTGAAAAATAGTTTGGCAGTTTCTAATAAAGTTAAACATACCCCTTTCCAACGACCCAGTAATTTCACTCAACTATTTACCCAAGTGAAATCACATGCCCCCTGCACCCACCAAATGCCTTATATAAAAAAATACATAGTAGTTGCATTCATAATAGTCTCAAACCTAAATGCCCATTAGCAGGTGAATGGGTAAATTGTACTATATTCGTATAATAGAATAATACTCAGCAATAAAAAGGATGATCTACTTGATACATGTGACAACATGGACAATCTTACCAATATTAAGCAAAATAATCTATATCACAAAAGGGTAAATACCGTATGATCCCATTTCTACAGAGTTCTAGTACAGGGAGAGTGAATCTGTTGTCAAAGAAATAGTACAGTAGTCCTTTCTGGTCAGGGACGGGAGGGGTATTGCCTAGGAAGGAAATTCCTGGAACAGTGGATGTATGTTACATCCCGATAGGGATGTGTTCGTTAACATATACATTTATCAGAATCAATCACAGTTACGTCTAAGATCGCTAATATGTAAATTATACCTCTATTAAAAAGCTTCAATAAATAGAAATCTAAATAGTTGTAAGAAGTACCTGAGAACCGGCAGGAAACCAAATCTGTATAATAATTTTTGGGCCAGCCCACCTGTGTGGGCAGGTGCTCTTGGGGCTGGTCTGCTGGCTAGCCTTGCTGGCCTAGGGAAGCTTCCAGGCCCATAGGTCACCTCTTCAGCTCCTTCAGCTCCTAGGCCAGGTATGAATGCAGCTTCATGGGGAAGGGCCCCACACCATCGAGGTTGGAGCTGGTGAGAGCTGCACACTGTTCCTGTTTGTTTTGACCTCTCCCACTTCACCTCCTTCCTCCCCTCCCAACCACCCACCCTGATGGCAGGCAAGATACTTAGAGAGGCCATGCAACCCACTTCCGTGACTTTGAGACCTGCCTGCAGAACATATCCCACCCTCTAGGTCACCATGAGCCATGAGGAGACTCACAAAGAGTGGGAAGTGTTTCTAGGAAAAAACTGGAACGTTGTGAGAGCACATGTACATGTTTTGGCACCTCTTTTCCTTTCTGTGTGACCTTAGCCAAGTCACCTAATCCAGGGGAGCCTACAAAATGTGGGTCATTAGCCTCCTCTCATTACCTTGCAGAACTCCCAAAGGTGATGCAAAATATCAGTGATGGTTGTGATTATTTCCTTCCTACTCTCGAGGAGGTGGTCTTTCTCAACCTGGGGCCAGGGAGTGGGTGGCTAGGCCTTTCCTGGTCTGTTTTTGGATCCTCTCAAGACCTTTAAAGTAAGAGGGAGGAAAAGTTAAAATCGGGGCTAGATGGAAAAATGAGGATCGCAAGGAAACAGGAAACTTGACAGGCTGTGGGTTTTCATTTCTCATGTGCAAAGCACATTTTCTCCAACCTATCATTTCTGAAATAAATGATCCACAATCACTTAATGTGAATGCATCCCAGACCTGGGTTGGGCCCATGTAATTTGGAATCAAAGATGACTGACGGGTTGACAGAAAAGTTCTGCCAATAAATTACATACATCCTGTTAGTACAGTCTCATACCTAAAAATATCTTCAGAGACTAAAGAGAAATTGGCAATGGCTATGGATTGACTGAAAAAAAAAATCAACCATAAAAACTAGGCAAAATTATATCCACACTCCCTGAGCACTAGTTAAAATTAATTTGCTTTGAGACCAAAGTCAAATATGCCAGTGCAACATGCTGGTCATTGAATCCATTCAGCGAAATGTTAATTCAAACTCGATTTTTGGTGTTGTGTAGGCTCAGAAGGTAGGATTTGTGGACAGAACTACAGTATATTACCCTCCTGTAGATGTGGGCTGTGTGTAACCTCATGAAGTGTTTCTGTTTCGGGAAGAAGAGGTGAGTGATGGCAATAAAGATAACAGGATTCTAGTTCTGGGTAATCACCTTTGCTTATTTGTTTCACTTTTTCCAGCCGCAAAGCAGGACCTTTAATTCCTGTAATACCAGCTATTTGCTGCCTTGTAGCTAGAAGTCACTTGTACACAATTGGACAAGGTACAATTTGCCCACAGGAAGCAATTTGGGGCTTTAGACCTTCTCAGAGCGAAGGAATTGCCTTTTCCTTCCCTAATGGAAGACCAGCATCTGGTTGCAAAGGAACTCAAGGTGAGCATAATCTGGACTGAGATTGGGAAGGCCATTCCTCAGCTGCTGCTCCCCATCACTGCTGGCAGTTCAGGTCAGGAAAAGCTAAATAATTTGTTTAACCCAAACCCCCTTTCCTACCTTGAGGGAAAACTCCTATAAGCTCACTGTAAACACAATTATGCCATGTGGGGCTTTCATTAATCTAGTACAAACCACAGCCTGACATACACTGGGCAGGGTTTACTTTATTTTTTTCTTAGCTCATTTTCAGCACCAGCTTATCCTCACACTTCTTACCCAGAGGTGGTTATTTGTACAGCGTGAGTTAGGGGAAGGAGGAGAGTTACTGGGGCCAACCTTTGCCGTTGCCCATTACATAGCCCTGTACGCTCAGACATTGGCTAGGGACGGCCACAGCTCTGGGCTGCAGGAAAACTGTGTTTATCAAATTCTTTCAACCGACACCCACAATAGCAGACACTTAATATTTCATTTCAGTGCGTGAAGAATATTCATGTTTATAGATACAGGATATACACGCATATAGCTAAAAAAAAAAAGTGTTACTGTATACCAAAAAAAAGCCCCAGAAACAATATTTATGTTTATGAAGTATGTTGAGCTGTGGTATTTTCTGTGTTGGGTTTTTAAAAATGCTCACTGTGACCTTCTGCGTTAGAAGGTGAAGGATTGGTTTGTAGCTGAGCATTCCCCGAAGCTTAGGGGTGTGGTGACATTGGTAGAATTGTGATTTAATGAAGGCTTTCGAGGATTTGAAGGATTATGCTGTAGAGGATGAGGAACCAGATGCTTTTGCTTGCTCGAGGCACCGGGGACCAAGCTGAAGGAAGTAGGCTTAAGTGGTAATGGTCGTGATTTAAAGTAGACAGAGGCTGCCAGCAGGAGCATCTTCTTAGGAAAATACCATCTGAAGGAAACGCATGCAGTGGAAGGATGACAGGTTCCATAGATCCTACAGCATGGGAATTTGGGGGCTTATGGGGAGAAGGGATCAGCCTCATTAGAAAGTGGCCACGTGCCTCAGCCACAGCAGGGACACAGTACACACCCCAGGGAAGCACGGCACATAAGCAAAAGTTCAGGGACTCATGGATCTAGCCTCTGGGAGGACTCCCCCGCCCCCCTATAATCCAACCGCTCATGAAACTCATCTTTCTCAGTGAATTAAAAGAGACAAGAAAATGCAGCATTATTCACAATAACGGATTAGTTCTTTTGAGCTCTGTGAAGGAAC
Organism: Acinonyx jubatus; assembly: GCF_027475565.1. NCBI lineage: Eukaryota > Metazoa > Chordata > Mammalia > Carnivora > Felidae > Acinonyx > Acinonyx jubatus. Next base: position 106,670,152 of record NC_069385.1, on the reverse strand, counting down.
TGGAGGTGTTTATTTGGAGAGGAAAATGCCAACATCCACTAAGTATCTCCAAATATTCAAAAAACAGTGACATGAATAATGCATAGATTTGCTGCGTTTCTTTAGATGACAAAACTAGAACCAAAGGGTGGTAGATATAGAAGGCGGAATTTAAATCTAAGTAGGAAAGAACTTTCTAAGGAGTGAAAGCTGCCCCAAACTGCAAGTGTAATCCAAAAGACCAAGTTTAATTAATGTTTGGATTCGTGTGGTCACTCACCAACATTTACTGAGTTCCTACTATGTGCAATATACTGTGCCAGCCCAGGGAATACATTGCCTTTGAGGGTCTTATCAAAAAAATTTTTTCTGCATTGACTGAGAAATTGAGTTTGGTAATTTCTTAGATTTCTTCCAATTCTAGCATATTCTTCAAGGTTTTGAGTGTGTTGATAACTTAGGAAGAATATCTGTTAAAACCACATGCAATGAGGGCACCTCTGAATAATTTTCCCATGGATACTAGGGGCAAGGACTACCACTGACAGAAGTGATCAATATCTTAGATTCACTTAGGGAATTTTGGATGGCCAAGAGCCTACCTCACATTGTTTACCTTTAAGCATTCCCTACTACTAATAGGATAAAATCCAAGTTGCTTAGCCAGGCCAGCTGGTCTACCCAGTTCATTGCAACATCCAATCTTACTGCTCATCCTTCTCCAATGTTAGTGCTTATACTCATTCTTCCAGCTTTTTGGAAGTCTCTCCTTTCCTCTCCACTGTGCCTCTCATGCACCCAACTCAAGGCCCTTCTCCACGAAACCTTCCCTAGTCCACACTCTTCTTGCTCATTGCACATTCTGTCTGTATCTACATTGATATTTACACTATCTGATGACATCTCTTGGGTAGATGTTTAACTCTGGGTACATGTATAATTTACCTCACCAATTGGATGGCGAACTTGTAGGCAGAGGCCACTCATCCTTTGTTCCATACTCTCTTGCCATGGGGCAAAGCACGCCATCAGTTCGTCTGAAGTTGACCGCAAGTGAGTTAAGAACTCTGATCATCCATTCTTGGTACAACCCAGTCACCACTCAGACCTATTATTTATATGAATGGAGAAAGTCTTGTAGATAACAATGCTGAAAGCATTTTAAGATGTCTGCGGCTGGCTTACATTTCACATGGGTTTTGAACAGGAGTGTTTTGGGTTTTATGTTATTTCTTTACAAACACTCTTTCAGCATTTACCATGAGGCAGGTATCAGTCATTCGGGTCCATGAGCCTTTAAAGAGCATGCCTTTTCTTATTTTTATTTTCTTTGTCTTGGCATTTTCTTTGTATGGCGTTGCATGTTCATGGAGTGTTGTTCACTGACTTCAGTTCTATGTGTTGGTAAAGAACTGGAATTCTGGAAAAACTGTAGAATCTTCTGAGTCAGCCTCTGTCTTCTTGTGGGTTTGTAGCTATCTAGAATGAGCACACTCTGTCTTCTCCAGCAAGACTTCTAGTATTTCTCCATAGCTTACTTCTTTTTACTGCTCTCTTTGCCCCATTGTTTTCACATAGGACTCTGCTTTTCTACTTCTTGAACCGTTTCAGGACTGAGGCCTGAGGGCTCTACTCTCCAGGAGTTTTTCATCCAATCATGGAGTGGAGGATAGGCCTTAAGAGCACTCTGAGAATGAATATTTCTTCTTGGAAGACCAGCTCATTAATAAACATGAACATAGAAATGTGGGATGAAATGTGGTCACATCACAGAGAAAATCAGTTTTCTTCTAGAATCAGGGAAGTTTAAAGGGAGTTTATTATTAAACATCTGCCTTGTGCAACCCTCCTCACCTTTCCCACATCTCTCTCTCTCTCTCTGTTTCTCTCTGTCTCTCTGTTTCTCTTTGTCTCTGTCTCTCTCTCTCTCTCACACACACCCAAAAACACAGACACACACACACACACACACGCACACACACACGTGCACACACATACACAATCTTTTCTTCTGGGCTTTCAGATATCTTATGGAGCTATAATTAAGTTAGAGTAAGTTAGAAAATCTGTGTTCTCAAATATAGAAATAAAAATCTCATTTTATGAAAACATAGTATTTTTCTTTAAAACAAATTTTTAGGGGTGTCTGGGTGGCTCAGTTGGTTGGGCATCCAACTTCGTCTCGGGTCATGATCTCACAGTTCATGGGTTCGAGCCCCGCATCGGGCTCCGTGCTGACAGCTCCGAGCCTGGAGCCTGCTTCGGATTCTGTGTCTCCCTCTCTCTCTGCTCCTCCCCCACTCATGCTCTGTCTCTCTCTCTCCTTCAAAAACAAATAAAAACATTAAAAAATTAAAAAAAATTTTTTTGATGTTGCTATTTGTTTTTGAGAGAGAGAAAGAGCATGAGCAGGGAAGGGGGAGAGAGGGAGACACAGAATCCAAAGCAGGCTCCAGGCTCTGAGCTGTCAGCACAGAGCCCAACAGTGGGGCTCAAACTCATGAGCCATGAGATCATGACCTGAGCCAAAGTCGGACGTTTAACCGACTGAGCCACCCAGGCACCCCAATGCATAGTATTTTTCTTAACCAATAGATCCGAGAGGATAGAATTCTGGGATTTGGGTGTTATATGACCTTAGTTGGTAACCTCTACATTTTAAGGATGAGGAACCTGAGACCCAGAGACACTAAATCATTCACCTGAGGCCACAGGTGCTTCCGTGATAGAACTGGACTTAGATTTTCCATCTCCTGTGTCCTGGTTGGTTGCTCCTCAAAAAGGATGATGATTGGGGCGCCTGGGTGGCTCAGTCGGTTAAGCGTCCGACTTTGGCTCAGGTCATGATCTCACTGTCCGTGGGTTTGAGCCCCGCGTCGGGCTCTGTGCTGACTGCTCAGAGCCTGGAGCCTAGTTCAGATTCTGTGTCTCCCTCTCTCTCTGACCCTCCCCCATTCATGCTCTGTCTCCCTCTGTCTCAAAAATAAATAAATGTTAAAAAAAAATTAAAAAAAAAAAGGATGATGACAAATCTTGATGGCTCACAGATACTTATTTTCTTTCACAGGCTGAACACCAATGGTCAGGCTCTGAAGAAAATTATAAGTTGACTGCTGTTTTATTTGGATGTACTCACTATGAGATTTGTTTTGAAATTGATTGGCACTGACTCTTTCTTAGTATCACAATAGGCTAAGGCTGAGTTTATTCTGTTGTTATTCAAATTGCATATTTTTATAAGAAACTTATTAGATGAAAAGCTTGGGAAACCAAATAAGTTGGATCTTTCAAAAAAGTGAAACACATACACACAGAAAGAATGTTTTCCAGATGAAAAGAAATATAATCATTAGAGGCTGATCTTATGGATCCAAAGGGAAAATTGAAAGTACCAAGAAGGGTTGTAGAGAGACCCTATTTACCAGTTCTTACAATGAACCAATGTAATTAAGTTTGTTTCAGCAATTTTTTTTTTGAACAAGGCAAAGTGCTAGACAGGATCTTTAGATGGACATAAAGGAGTATAAAGCCTGGTTTTTTTCTCCAAGCACTAGCAAACTAATGGGGAAAAGTGAAGACGTTTGAGAAATGCTCTGCAGAACCATGCTCCTGGTTGAAGAGAACAACTTTCTCCATAAGAAACTGTCTCTTCTTCTTTGTTTTAATGTTTATTTATTTATTTTGAGGGAAAGAAAAAAAGGCAGAGAGAGGAAGAGAGAGGATCCCAAGCAGGCTCAGTGCTGTCAGCACAAAGCTTGATGCAGGGCTCGATCTCATGAACCATGAGATCATGACCTGAGCCCAAATCAAGAGTCACGTGCTTAACCAACTGAGCCACCCAGGTGCCCCAGAAATGGATCTTCTTTGGTCAAAGACATACAAAGAGCTGCATTCTCCTTAAACCAAGTTCTCAAATTTATAATTTTTTCTAATCTTTCTTGAATGGATTTATAACATCTGTTGGATCCTCCTGGTGGAATAACAAGTTCCAAGCATTTCCTTTGGAAAAATGTGAACACTATCCCTGTGAGATATCCTTTAAGGGCATGTTAACTTATTGAATGGAACATGCTTTTTAATTTCCATACAACTTTCTTTAAGCTCCTATGAGTGGGAGAAAGGAAGGGTGTCATTAGAAAAAGCCAATGGTCACTTTTTCTCTTTTGTTATTTTTGTAGATATTGCTAACATCCTTTCTAAGTTACCCATTGAAGAATCTCCTATCCCTTCAGTTATTTTAATCTCTCTCTTTGAAATACTTCAGTCTGTCCTTCAGTTCTCTCTCCCTTACCCTCTTCTTATTTCTTTTGCTTTATTTTCTCTCTTTGTTTTCTGAGGTGTCTTGTCCAGTTCATTATGTCTTTCCAAGGTAGGAGAATGAGAACAATGCCAATTATCCTAGTTAGGTTTCGCCATGCTTTTATTCAGGAGTTGAATAAAGTATCTGTATTTAAAAAAAAAAAAAAACAATCATACTGATTATGTGCCTGGAATTTTATTGGTCTTTTTGGCCCTGGGTACACACACATTGGGATGATGCCTTCAGGGAATAGCCTATAGCGTTTCTGCATTCCTTTCTCGTAACCAGTTACTTGTGAGGATGCCAGTTGGGTTATGGATCTAGCGGATGCCAAGTGTTTCTTTTTTGTTGTTGTTAGGCTTCCAGCATTCATGCAGAAATGCTTATAACTTTTGGCTTATTTTCCATCCACTTCCCATACCTGTTGGTTGCCTGATAGGTGTGCAAAGAAATTTTCCCAATTTTTCCTATGCATATGGATTCTTTCCAAATCCCTCTAATAAGATTCCTGAATCCAAGGCTTATATCCTTCCTGCTGGTATCTCATTCTGTTTGAGGGGAAGTCACTTCAGCATCTCATCTAGTGGTATCAATTATTCTTCTTCACAGCTGAGGAAGCCTTTTGACAGACCAAATTTTAAACCTTAAATGGAAGATCACTCAGTAGCATTAGTTCATGCATTCATTCGCCCATATGCATTTTTGTGTGTGAGTGTGTGTGTATGTGTGTGTGAGAGAGACAGAGAGAAAGAGAGAGACAGACAGACAGGCAGACAGACTGACTGACAGACAGACTCAGCCTGCCACTTGGCTCAGTAGTGGCATACCCCAGAGTAATTGTGAGAGGGGAAGAGGTGACTCTGTTTTTCTCCACCTGGTTTTGGTTCCTTTGGACTTTTTGCAGTATATATTTGGGTGATTTAAGGGTTTTTTTTTTAAGGGTAATTTTGGTTCTAAGCAATTTCCCTTTATGGACCAATCTTAGGATCTTATAAGTATAGGTGCTTGGACTGAATTAGAGATAAGGATTCCTATCATAGCATCATTCGTGCCTCTTTCCTTTCCTCTCTAACACAGGTTGAAGGAGTATGGCTTGTAAGTCAGTAAACTAGACTAATTCTATTTCATATGCAAGAAACGCTAGATTTAGAGGCAGTGTTGACTTGCTCAAGGTCACACAGCTGGTTAGTATGAGCATAAAATCGAATTTCTAACCCCTGAGACTCAAGGCATTGCTCTGGAAAGAGCACATTGGCTTTCCCTTCCTTCTTTTGGTTCAAAATCTCCTGTATCACCTTGTAAATATTTATTATTCATGATCCGGTACCACTTTAGTTCAAGCTGAGTTCACATTTCCTATTGATCTGTTGCCAAAGATCTCCCCTTAAACTCTACCCGTGCGCTAGTATCCAGAACGTCACTCCCCATGCACACTTTCTTTCCATTATCCATTATCTCATGCACGGAAGCTTAGATTGGTCCTTGCCAATCCCTGATCTGGGTCCTGCTCATGATGTGAGCAATGATTCTAGAACACCTTGCATATGAAGTCTATCTAATGTCATGGTGTTCATTAAATATCATCTACCCACCCCCCCACCCCCACTAGATTTAGGGAGATATTTACAATAAACCTGGCCCTCTTTTAGGCACTTTACAAAAATTATATTAGTCAATGCCTAAAACAATTTCTGAGGTTAGGTCCCGTTTTCTCTTTTCTGGATGAGGAAGTGAGGCTTGGAGAGATGGCATGGAAAGCAGCAGAGGGTTCGAGTCTGGGTTTGTCTGACTCCAAAGCCTAAGCTGTAGACCTCCAGGCTCTCCCGACTCAGTCATTTGGAGCCAGGACTTCCTTATACCATTAGCTCCCACATTTATCGTCTACATAACCATAATGATTAAGGGAATGGTGTGGGGGTGGATTGCTGCTTTATGAAGCAGTCCAAAATGATTTTCACTCCGGTTCGTAAAGACGGCGGATGGGCTTGTTCCTCAAATTCTGAAATCCTAGGGCGAACAGGCAGTTTGGAAGCTGGAGGTAAGTTTAGGGCAAACAAGGAAATAATACTTCTCCTAGCACGTAATAAAGTTATGGAACTCATTACCCTGAGAGGCAGTACAGACAGGAAATGTAAATGGATTAAAAAAGAGTTTGGACAAATTTATGAATGACAGAGTCGTAAAAGGCTTCTAACAGAAGCTGGAATATACGAGGTGTGACTATGAAGCAGTGAAAATCTTTTTTTTTTTTTTTTTTTTTTTTTAACAAACACCAGAACTTGTATATCCGAATAAATATATTTTTCCTTCAAAGTAGCTGCCTTGGGAGAATACGTGCTTACTCTAATACTGCTTGCTTGCTCAGACACATTTGGAACTCACAGGAGTTTCTTAAAGGTTCAAGTTCACCCGCCTCCCCTTTTACAGATAAGGAGACTGAAACCTAAAAGCCATTGCATAACGCACCCACGTTCACACAGAAGCCCTTCTAGGATTAGAATCCCAGCTGCCTGACTTCAGCTGTATTACCCCTTCATTGCCACGTGCTGTCTCCGGCTCTACATTTCTTCAGAGTCGGTGGCTCATTCTTTAGGCCGTCCTAATGGTGGTAAATCTTTATCCTTTGTGAACGGGTTTCTGTGACAGCCAAAACTAAGGAGATTCAAGGCTGATGACTAAGCTGCTTGTTCAAGCTGTGGATTGGTATTATTTGTTCGGCAAAAACGCCTTTGGAGAGGTCGAACCACTTGTACGATGTCAGAAATGAACGGGCTGCCCCAGCTGTATGAAGAGAACAATGCCCTGCAGTGGACCTCGCAGTCCTCGCTTGGCGAGGGTGACCTCCTGCAGATGGAGGTGGGCAGCGGGAGCCGGGAGCCATGCCCGAACGCCTCCCGCAGCGGGGCCCAGCTGAAGGCCCAGTGGAGGAGGAGGCCCAGCCACAGCTGGAGGCCCAAGGCCCAGTGGAGGAGGAGGCCCAGCCACAGCTGGAGGCCCAAGGCCCAGTGGAGGAGGAGGCCCAGCCACAGCTGGAGGACCAAGGCCCAATGGAGGAAGAGGCCCAGCCAATGGTGGAGCCTCAGGGGGAACGAGGCCTTGCTAACCGGCCCGGTCCTGGGGAGCCGCCGGGGCCTGGTCGCGGGCCCTGACTTCGAGAGCCAGGACGAGGGTGAGGATTTTGATGACTGGGAGGACGACTACGATTACCCTGGAAGAGGAGCAGCTGAGTGGTGCCGGCCACCGAGTATCAACGGCCCTTGAAGCAGCCAACAAGATGTTTCTGAGAACATCCAGAGCCAGGGAAGCAGCCCCGGGTGGCGGGTTTCAAATGCATTATGAGAAGACTCCGTTTGTTCAGTTGGCTTTTATCGAAGAGCTATTTACACGTATGGTTGTCAATCGTCTGACCGAAGGACTCGGGTGTGATGAGATTATTGATAGAGAGTAACTAAATGCCGTTAAAAGAGGAGGAAAAGTGGAGGAGAGATCCCACATTCTAAGGTCTTTTGGGTTCATTCCAGAGAGTACCGTGCCCATAAAAAATTTGATCTTCAAAAAAAAGATTTTTGTCATTGTTGTTGCCTTGCAGAATAGAATAGGGCAGTGACTGCACGGTTATGAAAAAGAAAAAATTGTTAAAGAAGAAGAAAAGGCATCTTAGGACTGCGGAAATCTGTTTTCGAGAATGTTCCTGAAACACCTGTGGCTTTGACCTGGCTATTGATCCAGATTCTTTTCCTTGCGTTGGGGAAAATATCTTTCATATTTCACTGTAAGGGATGGTTTTGCAAGAAAAAGTTAACATCAAGACAGACTGCCAAGGGGCGCCTGGGTGGCGCAGTCGGTTAAGCGTCCGACTTCAGCCAGGTCACGATCTCGCGGTCCCTGAGTTCGAGCCCCGCGTCGGGCTCTGGGCTGATGGCTCAGAACCTGGAGCCTGTTTCCGATTCTGTGTCTCCCTCTCTCTCTGCCCCTCCCCCGTTCATGCTCTGTCTCTGTCCCAAAAAATAAATAAAAACGTTGAAAAAAAAATTAAAAAAAAAAGACAGACTGCCAATACAAAAGCCCAGTGATAATAATTACATGAGAAAAAGTAACGAATACATGCAGTTTAGGACATGAGATGTCTGAGTCATTTGGACTGAAAGCCTACTGAGAGAACTCTGAAGATTCCACTTTGTGGTCTATCCAAGCCAATTATCAAAGGCTAAATGTTTTAGTGTAAAAGAAATTGGGTGTTCTTCAGTATCCGAAAAGGATAAGCAAACCCAAAAAGAAATATGTATCGGGTGTGCTATATCTCAAAATGTGTTTTCAAGAGCATCTGAAATTTTGGTTGTACATGTATCTTGACGACTTATAAAGCTACTATGATCCCTAGTTCCAGAAAATTTATTGTCTTGCCATTCGTAAAACTCAAAAATTAACTGTCCGTAGTAAAATTTCAAATGTCGATATTAAAATGTATGTGAAAGAACAAAGAAAACAAACTATTTCTAACACTCTTATAGTAGAGAAATTGTCCTACTCGCTCTCTGTTTTTCGTTTAACTTTACAGGCGAAAGACTTCGGTTGAACTTCATGACATAAGACCTGTTAAAGGGAAAATGTCAAGTAAAAGGAAAGCCCTACATCTACAAAAAGACTGAACAAACTTTAAAGGTTTTAAACCTGCCCAGAAATCCTCTCTGGTATCTGAAGTTTCCCCTCTGTCTCCTCCTCTAAATAAGCTTCTTATTGGTTATGCACCAGCATTCGAGATAATAAAATTTCTTGTTCTGTAAAATATATATATTTAATATATATTTTATATATACATATATTTTAAATATTTATATAAATATATATATGTAATTTATTCAAAATCTGGGGCTTTTTTTTTTTTTTAACAAAGAGGCACTAACATCATGTTCTTCTGCTTCCTATAAACTGGCTTCTTGCTGGCCATCTTCTACTGCCCTTAAGGGGTATATAACACACCTTCACTTTTTAGACCACTTCATAAGCCGGGTCTTTGAGCAGGATGGTGGCAGCATCTTCTTCCCCATGACAGGTAACGACAGCACAGCCAAAGGAAATTGCTCTTTGAAAGACAAAACAAAGCGAGCCCCTCTCGGGGCAGGAGGAGATGGCTTTGAAGCTCTTGGTGCTTCTGGAAGGAACGCTGTAGGTACCCCAGAGCCCAACTTCAAACAGATGAAAGACAGTTTGAATAATGAGGATGGAGAGAAGAGCCTTGAGAAAGCAGGGTTAAAACGTGAGTATAGAACCACCATTGTCATTGAGAAGTTAAAAGAGAATTGCAGAGCTCAGATGACAAAGAGGGGAGATGACTATGAGCCTCCCAGAGGCAGCAAATGTGGGCACCAGGGGTGGATCTCATCAAGATCCAACTAAAGACAGAGGTCACTGGGAGCTCACTGGTTTGTATTCATTCATGCTCTGCCAGTTGAATTCACTTTGATCACCAAATATCCTTTTCATTTGGATTTATAACCAAAATAAAGGAGGAGGGAGAGTGATGGGAGGAAGAGACAGGCAGAGCGAAACCCCAAAGTCCATGAAGCATGTTAGACCAGTTTTGCTAAGGCTTGGAAATGTTACTTCTCCAAATGGACTCACGGCCTTGAACCAAAGCTAACAAAGAAAAGACAAACATGTCACCGAAAGTAACATGTTGACATGTGTTGATGTCTCAGCCAAAATTTATAACATAACCCAGAAGGAACACTTGAGATGCCTGGCCATGCATTCTAGTTACTGGTGTGTTTCTGGGGAATTCTGGTAGGACATATCCCAGAGAGGTCAAGGCCAGCAAAGAAAGCTGGAAACAGCAGCTCTAGGTCCTGTGACTAAAGCTGTTAAAAAAAAAAAAAATTAACCTTCGTTTTGTGATGTGTGAAGCAGACAGAGCAGAAAACCTGGTTAGGATAGAAATGGAAAAGAGTGGCTATCATGATGAAATCTTTGAAGAGAATCTGTAAGAAGAGAAAAAATACATATGTATGTTTCTCCGCACACACGTACACACACGTACACGCACATACACGCGTGCGTGTGCACTGAAGATGCTTATAGAGGTATCCACAGTGCATGGTTTCTTGGGGCTTGACCATCTCTGTAGGGCAGCGTAGGTAAGGTTATGGCCATGCAATCCTTGTGTGTAGGTTTGCACATGCACACGCGGCCCACTGTGTACCTCTGCATGTGTGCGTGTGCACATACAGACGTGCGTACACACTATCTCACACAACAGAATTATTATATACCCTCTTGGGTAAGACAGGGAGGGGAAGAAGTTGAGCCTTAGCTGTAGGTGCGAAGTTGCTAATGGTAGGAAACTGCTTATTTGGAAAACTTCTACAATTCCAGTTAATCCCACCTTGGCTCCCACCCAACCCCACAGAGCCTTGTGGATTTAGCAGAGACACAGAGGTTAAAAAAGGACCCCTGGATGCTTTTCGGGAAAGGCCCTCATTTTGGAGGACATTTTGGAGGGTCCCTACTGGGTCCCTGGAATGAGGGAACAATCACTTCCTCAGCTTTGCAGACAGGCTCCCGGGGAAGGTGCTACCCGGAGCAGCGTCGTTCTTTTGGGGCACAATTTGGGGGTGGGGGTTGGCTTACTCTGCAGTATGGGGAAGGTATAGATATGGCTGTGGAGTCCTTGCTGTCTTTACTTAAGAATGGACAGTCTTCGGGCTCAAAAATATTTGGGGGGGGCGCTTGGGTGGCTCAGTCAGTTAAGCGTCTGACTTCGGCTCAGATCATGATCTCACAGTTCGTGAGTTTGAGTCCCGCGTAGGTCTCTGTGCTGGCAGCTCAGAGCCTGGAGCCTACTTCGGATTCTGGGTCTCCCTCTCTCTCTTCCCCTGCCCTGCTCACACTGTCTCTGTCTCTCAAAAAGTGAATAAAAGTTAAAAAATATATATATGTATATACATATATATTCATATTCTCATATATATATATATATATATATACACACATATAGGTATTTTGTGGATCTTTTCTCCCTCCATCTCTGTCTTGCTGTCACCAGGCTGGATAAGCACCTCATCTTCTTCCTGACCTTTGGCAGACATCGCTGTGGATCCTTGGTGGTCACAGGCCACAGTGGATGCAAAGCTGCTCTGAGTTCAAAGACGGGGCTCCCAGCCAATCCATTTCTATCCACCTGCCTCCCGACTCCTGGCTACTGTGTCAGCCTGGGATCCAATATACCTCTTTTAAAAAGTGGCAAATATTATTTATTTAAAGAAAACCCATTCATTTTCAAATTACAGTGCATGTTTCAAATTGAAAATAAATCTTGAAAGGCACTATGAGGTATTACCAGTGTTTGCCAGACTCAAAGGGGCAGAGAAAACACTAGAATCATCTGGCCCGGGGTGCCTGGGTGGCTCAGTCGGTTAAGCGGCCAACCGACTTCGGCTCAGGTCATGATTTCGCAGTCGGTGAGTTCGAGCCCCATGTCGGGCTCTGTGCTGACAGCTCAGAGCCTGGAGCCTGTTTCAGATTCTGTGTCTCCCTCTCTCTCTGCCCCTCCCCTGTTCATGCTCTGTCTCTCTCTGTCTCAAAAATAAATAAACGTTAAAAAAAAAAGTAAAAAAAAAAAAAAGAATCATCTGGCCCATGAATAACTTGAGGGCTAGAGAAGGAGACACTTATCATTCTGTTCAGTCTCCTGCATGCTCCCCAAATGCGCCACGACAAACTATGAAAGCTTGTTGTCCTTTGATACAACCAAATGAAATCCTTGCTATGCCCCACTTCCCCTGCCAAAGTTAGAGATAGTCCATTCTGGTTCATTGTGATCTCTTCTTGAGTTTAGATGGACAGTTCACTGCTTCATGTGTTCAGGTTCCACATGAAAACTTCATCAATAATGAGCTGTGGAGATAGATAGGGCTTCCATGGGAATCTCAGAGTCCCACAAGCCCTAGCGAGAACTTTGCAGCTTTGCACCCTCAAAGTCCAGTTCAGGCTCCTCCCAGAGCCTCTTCTTTCTAGGTCTTCTTGCTGCCCAATCTCAAGAGTTTCTCCCGCCCCCTAAACAACTGACCAAGTCCACGTTATTTGATTAATCTAAAAGGAAATGGAAACTGGTACCATGGATCCACTTACCTGATCCTGCTGTTATGTGAGAAAAAGCAACATGGCCTACTTAAACTCCATGTGGGTTTGAGACAAATAGTGCCTGTCAGAAAAGAAGCTTTTTCCTGTAGCATCTTTTTAGACTGTTTTTTTTTTTTTTTTTTTTTTTGCTTCCCAGGAACCACTTTTTTACTCCAGACATTCTTCAGACTAGTTCCACACAGTAAGCTACTGAAATGTGAACAGGAAAATTAAAACGTAACATGTTAAGGGCCTCGTTCAAGCTGATCCATGACCCTGGACACTCAGAGGAGAGTGGAGTCCTGGCCTAGGCGTGGGGTATGGAGAACCACGAGCGGATGACCTTGGGGCTGCGTTGCTAAATCTCAAGTCCAGGGAAGGACCTCAAGTACGTGGAATGGAAAACCAAGTATCTAAGCCAACCGACATGCATAGCTTTGGAACCCTGGTTCCACCACTGTTTAGCTTTGTAAATATGGGGCAGTTATTTAATCTCTGGACCCTCATCTGTAAAATGGGAATGATGGTGGGTAATATGGCAATTTGACTTGGCATTTGGTAGCCAGGGTAGAGATTTTGGCATTCACACCAAATTTTATGACCATAAAAGAAAAACAGCAAAATGCTAGCTGTAAAAATTATCAACTATTTTATAAGGAAGACACCCCGTGACTCCCACCTATCCGTGAGACTCATCCTAAGGATGAGAGGGAGTTTGGGATGGAATATGTTTGGAGAAGGGGGTGCGGGGTCAGAAACGGGCTGAGGGTTACAGAGAAAATGGAACATTTAATTATATGACTTCTGAGCTTTATCAAAAGGTCTCTCTTTAAAATGCCCTTCCTTGTGGTGGGGGCGGGGGGACATCTGGGTGGCTCAGTCGGTTAAGTGTCCGACTTCTGGGTCGGATCGGCTCAGGTCATGATCTAGCGGTTCATGAGTTCCAGCCCCGCATCGGGCTTTGTGCCGACAGCTCAGAGCCTGGAACCTGTTTCGGATTTTGTGTTTCCCTCTCTCTCTGCCCCTCCGCCACGCGCGCGCTCGCGCTCTCTCTCTCTCTCTCTCTCTCAAAAATAAAGATTAGATGTCCTTCTTTGGAGATGAATTCTGTAGGTTCTGGGGAGGTTTAAATGAGATAATGTCTGTAAAGAGCCCAACACGTGGCAGGTATGGCATCAGTGTTAGCTCTCCTTCCCCCTCTCCTTTCTTCTACCCTCCACCCTCCTTCTCTCTCTTCCTCTGAGCCCATGCTCTTAACTCCAAGCTATACTGCCTCTCAGACTTAGTATCTCAGAAACTGACCCTGTCATGGCACAGAGAAATCAACATTAATTTTCTTGGCATCCACAGGGGATGCAGCCATTCCCCTCAGTCAGTTAAAAGATTGCCCCCTTCCATCACCGTCACACCCTATTCTCAAAGACCTTTTAGGTCTACCGACTCTCTCCCATTCAGGGTCACCGGTGAATCATGCATTTGTCCCCAGCTAGGTGGAAGGAAGGCATAGGACAACTGTCCAGGGTTCTAGGAGCCCACGGTGGAGATGAACTGGGCTCGTAAGGAAAAGCTGGCCAACCGTAGGGGCTTAATTAAGGGCCACATTGTACAGGATGGGCCAGGAAAACAGGGGAGGGAGTTGAGTTGACTGAGAACCCACGTCAGCCTTGTTCATCTGAACTACTTCTTGGAATCAGAAGCACACTGTTCTGGGTCCCACCTGGCACCTAGGGATAGGGTGATCAGAGAAGTTCACGTGTTGTGATTGTTTTCATTTTTTCATTTTTAAATTACCCAGGTACAGCAGGGATTTTTTTCCCTCCCTGTAGCCTGCTTTTTTCAAGCCCTCATCCCTGTTGGGGAAGAGATCTTCCAGAAAGATATCGAAAACAGACTTCCTGGTGAAAAAAACCTATCAGAGTTACGCTGCTCAAGGAGGCCAATGTGGGCGAGAGATTGGCTGTTTGTAGATGGCCCTTTCTGAGGATCCCAAAGCCCTACAGCCTCCTGAGCCATGCAGGGGTCTTAAAGCTCTCCATGTAGATGGGACTAGGGCTGGGGCAGGCAGGGGGTAGGGCGGTCCCAGAGTTTGGGTGCTGGATTTTGGAAGAGCGAGGTGGCTGCCTTTCACTCTCGCATAGATCATCGGGCAACCCTTTTTTCTTATTAAGTAATTCTGACCACTTTCCCATACTCAGAAATTTATTTCTCCGACATCACTCTTTTTAAACACAATTTCAAGTTTATTTATTTTGAGCGAGAGGGAGCACAGAGCCTGATGTGGGGCTCGATCTGAACAAACCGTGGGATCATGACCTGGGCTGAAATCAAGAGTCAGACCCTTAACCCACTAGGCCACCCAGGCGCGCCCCTTCTCTAACATCATTCTTAGGGCCTGTAGTGGAGTCCATGGAAGGAAGGTACTCTTTTTAGTTTCTAACTTCCTACTTTGTCTTTCTGGGCCGCTTGCAGTAGAATCTCCAGAACTTGTCTGCATGGTTTAGTGAGCTTGGGGGAAACTTCCCCTCCCCAGAGGAAATCAGAGGCTGACGGGGCTGATGTTAGCACCCCTGCCAGGGGTCCATCTTGACCTGAGCCCCTGCTCCTCACAGTGGGACAGGGCCCAGGCCTCGATGTTTGCAGCCACAGTACCCATGGCATTTCAGCCAACACACACAATTACACTGTCCCTTAATTAGAACTCTCTCTTTATACCAGAGAAAGCCTCAGCTGCTTGTCAACGAAAACATATTTGTACCGTGGCCTTCAAAGCACACACACATAAATTGCCAATTATTCCCCATTCATAGACTCTGGCAAGACACAGGGGAGAGCTGTTTGCTTTCCCTTAGGCCAAATTAAGACTTGCCTTTCATGGCAACTTATTTGTGGGAGTAATTTTCCACCTCATTTAATTAGGCTAATTGATTCAGCAGTCCCGTCAAGGGGCAACACGGCACTGGGTGCTCGGGGCAAATTACTCTCGTGCTCTTTGGACTGGCTTTGAGCAATGACCTGATTAGCTTTCCTGTTTTCAAACCCAGGTCAGGCCAGACCCTGTGTGTCTGACTTTGTGGCACACAGGTAAGTACATGTGGAGAGCCACTAATTTATTAAGTGCTTTGAAGAGAGCTGGGTGCTCAGCCCAGGCGGGTGATTCCATCCAAGGGACAATTAGCCCACTGAAGAATGAGAGTGAGTTGTAGTAACCAGATTCTGGGGAGCTGGTGAACTGAGCAGATTCCGGAGCAACTAAGTATTGTCATTCTCTTCAACTGTCGGTTTAAATTTTATAGGAGCCATTCTGTAGGCCATGTTCTAGTATATCCAGTTCATGAATTGTTTTGAAAGAGTTTTGAAAGAGTTTGAAAAGTAAATAAGGGGTAGGCCCTTAAATCTTGCTAAATTACAAATGAGTTTCTGCCCCCTTTTCCAGGTTCTCCTTCTCTCCCCTGTCCTGATAAATGTGTGTTTTATGGAGTGTTAGGTATGGAGACATTGGCAACACAGCGGAAAGGGACCACTTGGCAGCCAATATTCATTGGAGCCATCTATGGCCAGGCACTGTCCTTGACTCTTTATATAAATACAAAATGTATATTCATTTATTTAATCCTTGGGAACTAGGTACAGTTGGTATCTTCATATACACATGAGAAAAATGAGACTTGAGAGGTTAGGGAACAGGCCCAGAGTTATATACCTGGTGACCATAGAGACAGGAGTCAAATGCTATGCTCTTTACAACCCCCCAGGAAATGCTTGTGGGTACGGACAAGCAATGACATGTTCACAAGTTATGAGGGAGGAAGATGTGTTCTCCTTTTGCATTGATATATAAATGTCCTCCTGTTAAATTAGGGAAGAAGATGAGACCGTGTGTCAAAGTTGACCTAAAACAGGAGGCGGCAAACTTTTTCTGTAAAGGTCCAGATAATAAATATTTTAGGCTTTGCAGATCACATGTGGTCTCTGTGGCAACTACTCAACTCTGTCTTGTAGCACAAAAGCAGCCATAGACCATATGTAACCAAGTGAAAGTGGCTGTGTTCCAATAAAACTTTATTTATAAAAACAGATGGCTAGGGGCCCCTGGGTGGCTCAGTCGGTTAAGCGTCTGACTTCAGCTCAGGTCATGATCTCGCGGTTCATGGGTTCGAGCCCCGCGTTGGGCTCTGTGTTGACAGCTCGGAGCCTGGAGCCTGCTTCGGATTCTGTGTCTCCCTCTCTCTCTGCCCCTGCCCCACTCATGCTCTCTCTCTCTCTCTCTCTCTCAGAAATAAATAAACATTAAAAATTTAAAAAAATAATAATTAAAAAAAAAAACAAACACAGATGGCTGGCCGGATTTGGCCCACAGGCCACAATTGCCAACCTGGCCTAAAAAATAGTGTTGTATGCACTTAAACCATCATGAAACAGTCCAAAATCTTAAAAAGAAAATGAAACTTGTAACTCTTCCATTTTACTTATGATACAAATGCACTCATGTTTTCATGCCCAAGCTAACCCATTTCTTGAGCCTCATTCTCTCTCTCTCTGCTTTCTTCTTATAGGCGACAGTTCAGTGCATTGCATAAACATGGCCCTGAATTTACCATTTTCCCAACCTAAAAGCAAGGGTGGTCAGGCCACCTGGGGCAATGGTGAATGGTGGGTGAGAGGCAGAGCCCCTTTCCAATAAACAACCTGGACTGTTTATTGGGTTTTTGAGGCAACTAAGCCTCAGGGAAATTCTGGGAGCCTGAGGTTGGCAGAGACACAGGGTGAGGTATCCCCTTTTGTCACTGACCAGCGCAAATGTGCCTTCATTTTGTACGCCATCAAGAACACCTCTGTAATAATTTTCCTGTCCTCATTAAGTTTGAGTTTGCAAGGAGACTCTCCAAAGCCAAGTTAAATACTCTGAGGCTTTATGTCTGTGATTCAGGCAACTGCCACCCAAGAGAGGGGAAATGCCTGGCTTCTCCCACAGAACAAGGTCTGGGGCAGGGGTGGGGGAGGCTTTCCTCTCAGGGAGACTGACATAACACGGCCAATATTTTCATTAAAATAATAGAGCCTTCAGAAGAAAAACAGTTAAAGCAACTTGAATATTCGTAAGTGCACGGATTGACAACAAAAGACAGTATCTACGACAAGTTAAAGAGATTTTAACAATGTAGCTTCAAAATGTGAAGGGAGGGATGGGAGAGGAGGCAATATTTTTTTTTCGTATTATCTTTATTTCTCTTATTACACAAATCACAACTTATTTTTTAGGAAAGCATCAAATATGAGCCCAGTGAAGACAAAATAATAAATAGTAAATAAAATAATGGCGTCACCCTCTGCAGTGAAGAAGACAATTTTACTTTCACAGTGTCTTTAAATGTTATATATTTATTTAATGCTTGTTTATTTTTGAGAGAGAGAGACAGAGTGTGAGGGGGGAGGGGCAGAGAGAGAGAGAGAGAGATGCAGAATCCGAAGCAGGCTCCGGGCTCTGAGCTCGTCAGCACAGACGGGGACTGAACTCGAGAACTGTGAGACCATGACCTGAGCCAAAGTCAGACGCTTAACCGACTGAGCCAACCAGACGCCCCTTAAATGTTATTTTTGTCATTGTCTCTGGAGTCAGATGTTTTCTGGAACAGAGCCAGAGGCCCATGGCCATATTAACAGGGCTCGTGGAGAGTGGCCCTCTGATATCAGATGGAGGAGGGCCAAGGTGTTCACCCGGCTTCCCTCTGCTGGTTTCAAACACGTTGTTCTCAGAGGCGGCTTCAGACACATACATGGAAATGGCTGCACATGCCTAAGAAAGGCCTATGTTGGGAGAGAGGCTGGGAGACCCCGAAAGGAGGGGTAGCTGGGAGTTAGTGGGCTTTTATAGGCACCATGAGATACCACACATACCTGGCACTCCTCAGAGACGATGTTCGGCATTGTTCTGGGTTCTTTCCTGGCTCTGGCCTTGCTCCTGTCTTCAGGTATCTTCCTGTCTTTTACTCTCTTACTTCCTCTCTTCTGCATCCCTTCTTCCCACCCCCCTCCAACCACAGTTCATTTCCCTGCTCTGTTTTACACTATAACCGAGGGTGACCAATGACAGAGAGGAGAGATTGCAATTTCCATTTAAGTTCCTGACAAAGAATTGCCAACATAAGCCTGTGGATAAGGGCTGAAGTTTTGAGTAGAAACCTGAGAATCACCAACATTCCAAATGAAAGATTCTTTCAAAATGAAACATGCTGCTTTGGCATGGGTATGTCTTAAGCCAAATTATAGAAAGGGCACAGACCCAAACTTCAAAATTCTCAGTGCATTATGTAGGCAGCCTGATCAACAAGACTCTAAAATGTCTCTCAGAGAGAATGATTCGAACATTTTCTGTTTTTTTTTTTTTTTAAGTTTCCAAGTTGACATGTAAAAATTAACTACATTTTCCAACAAGTTTTTGGAACTTGTAAAATTTTCATTCATTCCACAGATATTCATTAGATGCCTCTGAATCTGACAGACACCATATTAGACTTCAAAATATAAAAATGTACAAGACACATTTCCTTCCCTCAAGGAGCCTCATGACTTATTTGTATTCCACGACATCACAAATGTACCTGGCACACTTGTGTTGTTACTCTTCCTCCTTTGGGATTTTCTTCAGGTAGGGTAATTATACGTCTTGGTTTGCCCGGGACAATCCCAACTTACACCCATTGTCCCTGAGGAATTATTGTTAACTCCGCCCTTTGCTCACCAAAAAGCCTCACTTTGGGTGATAGGATGATACGGCAATCCTAACCATAAGCTCCGACGAATGAGTGGGTGCACGAAAACACGCTTTTACCTGGTGACCTGCTCTTTCATCCACGTCTGGTTAAACCGGTAGTGAACATCTGTCTGAAGCAAAGCCAGTCAGATTCCCTCCCTTGAAAATTTGTACTGAGACTCAGAGGTCGAGCCAGATGGAGTTGAACGATGGAGCTGAGGTAAGGTGGAGTGGCCACCAGATCCGTCACCATAACAACCGAAAGCCATATCTGCAAGGTCTCGTTGTGAGGGAAAAGGAACCAGGAGCTTTGGAAAGAAGCCATGTAATGGGGAGTGAGATCCTGCTTTCTTGTCATTCATGTGTCACACACCACCACCGAGCTGGCAAAGAAACGTGACCTCTACTGGTCTCCATCCCTTCTCCCACTAGGTATCAGAAGACAACTGGGAATGGAATGAAACTGCCAAGTTCAGGGGGTGCCATGAGCCCCCCCAAACTACCCTCCCTCTTTTTCCTAGGGGACTTGTGCTCCCTGAAGTCAAAGGATGGAGTCCTCAAGAAAATCACTTACAAGTTTTCATGTAGACCCTTGAAAGTAAGTCCAGAAAGTAGAGGGAGTTGGGTATTCCCTGGCTGTGACACTGAACACAAGTCTTGAGAACCCAAACTGGGGCTACCAGAGAAGAAAAAAAAAACCCTGGCGAGAAATCGCACAGTGTGTCACCAGGCAGAGATAAGTACTGCCCCTCCATGGTTCCTGAGAGTATGGAAAAATAAATAATTGCATGTCATGAACCCAAGATTTGGGGTAAGGAAGGGTAATTAGGATTTGGAGGCATCGTCTTGACAGAGACCAAAATAGTTCGGGAACATCAGAGCCAGTGGGTATATCCAATG
This sequence comes from Acinonyx jubatus, assembly GCF_027475565.1. Lineage (NCBI taxonomy): Eukaryota > Metazoa > Chordata > Mammalia > Carnivora > Felidae > Acinonyx > Acinonyx jubatus. The sequence continues at coordinate 106,650,104 of NC_069385.1, read as the reverse complement.
ACTGCAGGATACACGAAAAAGGTGGCTTAGTTTCCCAAGAGGCCACCCCAACACAAGAGTGGAGAAGAGGACAGAAGCATACGTGGAAGCAGACTGTGTCTTACTCTCCAGCCCCCAGCCAAACTCCTGGTATACACCGCCCTGGGGTCATGAAGGTGGGAAGAGAAGATTGTCCCCTTGGATATGAAGTTGAGGCTTGAAGTCAGTAGCACTGACTCACAGAACTGAAGAGAGGCTGCTTTGATAATCGAGGTGATGGAAAGGGTAACCACTGCTCAGCTGTGGTTAAGAGCAAGGCAGCCTACAGAAAAGGCAGGAAGACAGAGCCCAGCTGGTGGCAGACGCTCCATAAAGGAAACCGCCTCATGTTTCTCTCCCAATGACTTGAGATTTCTTATTAAACCAGTTTGTGGATAGAATGGTAGGGATTCCCTCAAGGTCAGCAGCAGTCTTCCCTGGCAAACCCTGGTTCCTTAGCAGGCTCAACTGCCACCACACAGCTTCGGTGTCTCTACTAGCTGACATGGTGACACCTGCCAAAGCCCCATGAAAATGCATCAGAGAAGTTTTTGATGTGGGTAAATCAGACGCATCCCTTTATTAATACATTGCAGCTACTGCTCTTGAAAAGTATGTCATGATTCATGTACCAAAAATCTGCTAGACTCCAAGCACAGGGCATAACACTAGATTTTATATAATTTCTTAAATTAAGCTGGTCTGCTTAAGGATGGCATCTGAGTCTGGCCATCAAACGTTGCAACAAGTGGTGTCATGTAACTCACCCTCTGTGTCTCCTCTTCCTCATTATAACAGTGAAAAGACATTGAAAGCTTGTGTGGATAAGGAATTTAGGCATTTGGACTTGTGTAGGAGACACCTAGTGCTGGAGGGGAGGGGGGGTTGGTGGGAACCAGTGAGAGCCTTCACCTAGAACCTGTGCTGGAGGGAACTCATGTTCCAGAAGATAATGGAAATGAGAAGCTAGCTGACCGATTATGACTTTCCAGGCCTTTCAAGACTTCCTGAAAGTGACTTCCTTGATATTTCCTTCATTGTAATAAATCTCTTTTTACATGATTCCGTAATCATGTAAATCATGTAAATCATGTAAATCATGGCAGACTGAAGTATGCCAATAGTGGCACCCAGATAAAGGAGAATAATTGCCATTGCAATTCTTAAAGGTGGTTTTAGAATATCTATTTCTCCTGCTTTCGTGAAGAGTTTAGACACTCATTTATCTAGGACACATATTCTTAACAGAGGAAATATTGCTGCCAAGGGGACAAAAACATGGTTGGGGGAGGGGAATTAGATATTGCAATGAATTACGGCCCTCCAAAACTCAACCTTGCCCATCAACATAAGCAGATAGACAATATATCTGCAGTGTCCAAATTTCATGATGGCAGGGATACAATTAGGAAAAAAATGTGTAAAAAGTCTCCCCAAGGGGGAGATATAATGAAAAAAGTCTGAGAAACACTGATCTAGGGAAGGGAAATAGACAGAATATGGAGCCCTTTCCATCTAAAACGCTAGACAATGTTTTCCTGCTTTCACTACACAAATACAAATTCCTCACTAGATGACTCACGTGAGAGAATTAGATTTATAGATGGTCTTTGCTTCTAAATGGACATTTGCCTCAGATTTCTGGCTTCCCTAAGGGTCTTAGGCCCACAGAGAGATTCTCCACACACCAAATCTTGCCTTTCTCCCAGGCAGCTTGAATGTGATACAGACTCTGGGCTAGAAGGAATCCTGTCCAAGCTTCATCTCTCTCAGATGCACCTTTCCATCCTATGAGCAATTTTAGAAGTCTATGAGTATTTTTACAGCTTTGTACTAGATTAATGTGACAAAGTCTAGGATTTGTTGAGGACAATTTATTCCATATGACCAAAAATGTAGAATGAACTCTTAGAATATAGTAAGGCAAGTAAGCAGATGTGAGTTTCCGTGCATGAGGACTGCATTCCAATAGCTGGATGCATTCTCCCCTCATGCTTTGTATGTTTATGGGCAAAGTTAAAATTAATCAGCCACACTGTTCTCCAATAGAAATTACTGACCAGCTGAAGGCTGGTGCCTCAATGGGCCCCAAGGCAGCAAGCTTTGCACAATGTATACGTCTCCTCGTTAAGTCTAATTTATCCACAGTACTCTCTTCCTTGGCATGCTGACTGCCCTGTGATACTTGCCAGAATCATGGCCTGATGATCTTTCCCTAGATTAGTGTCCTATGAAACCAGCCTTGTCAACCTCTCTAGCAAGGTGAGGAAATACAGTGGAGATCAGGGAAAAAATGATTTGGGTGAGACTCAAAGAAACAACAACCAATCTGCATTAATAATCATTATTTGTACCTTCCAGGGATACAAAGCTATTTTAATAGTCAGAAATTAATCATTAACCATATGAACAAGGCTGAAGAAAAAAAGATCACATGATCATATCAATTGATTCAGAAAAAGCATTTAATAACATTCAACACATATTCATGATTAAAATGTTCAGAAAAATTGGAATAGAGGGAGCTTACTCAAATTAATAAAGACCATCTTCAAAAACCCTGCAGTTGACATTATACTTAATAATGGAAGACTGACCGCTTTCCCCCAACAGTAGGAATAAGGCAAGAATGTCCATTTTTACCACTCTCATTCAACATGGTGCTGGAAGTGCTAGCCACTGCAATAAGGCAAGAAAAGGAAATTAAAGTTATGCATATTAGAAGGGAAGTAATAAAACTGTCCTTATTTGCAGATGACATGGTTGTTCATATAGAGAATACTAAGGAATCTTAAAAAACAAACAAGAAATGTTCTTCTAGAATTAATAATTGATTTCAATAAGGTTGCGGGACACATTAACATACAAAAATCAATTGTATTTCTACTTATCAGCAATGAGTACATGGACACCAAAAAAACAAAAAATACAACACAATTTATAATGATTCTAATTAAAAAGAAATATTTAGTCATAAACCTAACAAAACATGTTCAGGACTTGAATGCTAAAAACTACGAAATACTAAAGGAAATCAAAGTTGATCTAAATAAATGGAGAAGCATACCATGTTCATGTATTAAAAGACAACATAGTAAACATGTTGATTCTTCCCAAATTGATATTCAAGTTTAACTCAATCCCTATCAAAACCCTAGGAAAGTTTTTTTGTAGGTATAGATAAGATTAGCCTAAAATTTAGATGGAATCACTTCTTGGCCTTCTGGTTAAAATCAAGTGTAAAATGTATACAGAAAAGCAAAGGAACTAGAATAGCTAAAACAATTTTGAAAGATAAACAGGAGGAATCAGTCTTTCTGATATAAAGACTCATTGCTAGAAGTATTGGTGGAGTGATAGGCACATACATCAATGGTAGGTAACAGGAAACCCACAAATAAACCCACACAAATATGCCCAACTGATTTTTGAGAAAGGTGCAAAATTGATTCAATGGAGGAAGGGTAGAATTTTTAACAAATGGTGCTGGAATAATTGGACATCCATAGCCCTTCCAAAACCAGAAACTTGACCTAAGCCTCACACCTTACACACACACACACACACACACACACACACACACACACACATCTCAAATGGATAATGGACTTAAATACAAAACACAAAATTATAAAATTCTTAAAAAAAACCCACAGAAGTTAACCTTCAGGATCTAGGACTAGGTAACGAGCTTTTAGAGGTGACACCAAAAGCATGATTCACAAAAGGAAAAATGATAAATTGGACGTCATTAAAATTCAAAACTTTCGCTCAGCAAAAGGCTCTATTATGAGGATAAAAAGAGAAGCTACAGACTAGGAAAAATATTTGCAAACTACATATGTGACAAAAGCCTAGTATCTGGAATATTAAAAAAAAAACAGTCTTAAGACTCACAATGAAAAAATCCAATTAAAACACGTGCAAAAGACATGAAGAGACATTTCGCCAATGAGGATATACAAATGGCAGGTATGTACATGAAAAATTGTTCAACCATCATTAGCCATGAGGAAAATGCAAACTAAAACTACAATGTTACTAAACATATATCAGAATGGTTAAAGAAAAAACAGTGATAACACCAAGTGCTGGTGAGGATGTGGGGAAACTATATCATTCTTCCATTCGCTGGTGGGAATGTAAAATGGTGCAGCCATGAGTTTGGCAATTTCTTTAAAAACTAAACATGCAACTACCATCCCATCCATCAACTACACTCTTGGGCATTTACCCCAGAGAAAGAAAAACTACGTTCACACAAAAACCTTTCCATGAATGTTTATAGGAGCTTTTTTCAAAATAGTCTCAAACTGGAAATAACCCCTGTATCTGTCCATGTGTGAACAGTTAAATTGTGGTATATACCTATACCATGGAACTTATTCAGTGATTAAAAGCGAAAAACTATTGATGCATGCAACAACCTGGATTATGTCTAGTGAAAAGGGCCAATTCTATAAGGTTGCATACTGTGTGGTTCCATTTATGCAACGTTCTTTGATTGTCCATTAGTGGTTGCTAGGAGGGGCTGCCTGTGAGAGGAAAGTGGATGTGACATAAAAGGGCAACACAAGGGATCCTGTGGTGATGAAAATGTACCAGTATCAATGCCCTTGTTGTGATATTATACTATAGGTGCACCAATTGTTACCACTGGGGGAAATTGGATACAGGGAACAAGCACTCTCTGTATTATTTCTTACCACTGCCTGTGAACCTACAATTACATCAAAATATGATGTTTAATTGAGTAAGCATTACTCCATTAATGGATCCATTTAATGGATATAAAATGGAGTTATGTGGTGAAAACTAAATGTTCCATCTAGCATTGTCTCCTGGTCCTCATCCACACTGTCTCTCCAGGGGCAATTTTCTTGTTTATCTGTTTAGAAAATTCTATGAATACACAAGCTTAAGCAAGAATATATCATATGAATATATATCATATGAATATATATATTCATAAGATATAATATGAATATTAATATATAACATTTTATATAGAATATTTCTCTATAGTTTTAGTTTGCATTAATTAATCTCATTATGAGTTGAGTATCTTTTCATATAAGAGTGATTGTATTCTTTGTCCTGTGAACTATTCTTAACTTTAGCCTCTTTTTCTATTTGAGCCATCTTTCTCTTTCCCAATAGCAATTTTTAGGGATTTTGTGATATATTGAGGGAATTAGCTTTTTATGATGTGAGTGGCAATTATGTTTGTTTCACAATTTATCCTTTTGGTTTTTCTGTGACGTTATTTTTCCTATGCGGAAATTTTAAAATTTTATTTTGTTAAGTGCATTAATCTTTCTTTTTGTGGCTTCTGCATTTTGTCTCACCCTTAGAATGACCCTTCCACCTCCAAAATTATTTTGTAAATTTCCCACATTTCTCTTATTAGTAGGGTTCTACTTTTCATCAGGGATCCAGGCTTGTCCCGCCCTCCTCTGGTAGCACCTTATTGCCTAGGCATTGGTCTTTTCAGTCATGGGAGGGTTGTGAACTTCTGGGCATATCAAGTCCACATTCTGAGAAGCAGACCGGAGCGGGGGGCGGGGGGCGGGGGGGGGGGGGGAGAAACAAATGAACGAAACAGGCTAATGAGTCCATTCCTTAGAAAAAGCTATCCAGGAAGTTCCAGTGATCAACTTCTGCTGATACTCATGGGCCAGAACTGGGTCAGATGGCCACTCTCAGCCTCAAGGGAATCTGATGACAAGAATAATTTTATCTGGGTACCTTGATGTCCCCCTCCACAAGAATCGGGGTTCTGTTAGTAAAGAAGAAGGTAATAGCAATACCAAGCAAGAAGCTGATGGCGCTGCCCCCAACCTCCTTTCGTGACACACAGGTGCATTTCCTGGCTCCCTTCTTGTCGCCACATGTGTGTGTGTGCACTGCTTACCCGACTTCTAGCACCTGCTGTAACCAGCAAGTAGTCTGATGCCGGTCTGCTTCAACTTCCTTTATGAAAACCACCTTTTCTTCCAGAAACTTTAAAGATTTTCTCTTTATTTATTCATTTTTAAAGACTTATTTATTTTGGGGCACCTGGGTGGCTCAGTTGGTTAAGTGTCCGACTTTGGCTCAGGTCATGATCTCATGGTTCGTGGGCGTGAGCCCCACGTTGGGTTCTATGCTGACAGTGCTGAGCCTGGAGCCTGCTTCAGATTCCGTGGCTCTCTCTCTCTCTCTCTCTGCCCCTCCGTCACTCATGCTCTGTTTCTCTCTCAAAAAATAAACATTAAACCTAATTCAAGATTTATTTATTTTGAAAGAGAGAGAGAGAGACCAAGCAAGGAAGGTGCAGAGAGAGAGAGAGAGAGAGAGAGAGAGAGAGAATATCAAGCAGGTTCCATACTGCCAGATGCGGGGCTCAAACCCACAAACTGTGAGATCGTGACCAGAACCAAAACCAAGAGTTTGATGCTTAATCAACTGAGCCACTCAGGTAGGTGCCCCTCTCTTTATCTTTTAAAATTCTGAAATCTCCCCCACCCCTGGTTGGGACCTTTTAGACATTCTTCTGAGATTTCATGGGTCCCTTCCAATCTGGAGATTCCCATCATTTTTAACCCTGGGGAAAGTTCATCCCTCCTTCTTTTAAATTGTTTTGTCCTCTCCTTTGTTCCTGTTCTCTCCTAAAATTCTTATTGGACGTAGGCTGGATTTAATAGCTTTTTCTTCTACGTGTCCTACCTTACCTCTACATTTTCCATCTCTTTGTCTTGTTGCTTTACATTATGAGATGTTTACAGATTGTTTATACATCAGTTTATAGATGTTAATAGATCGGTAATAAATTCCAGACAACCACCTTGGTCTTTGGCCTACTTTATTCTATGATTGATACAATGGTTTCATTTTGGAAATTATTAGTTTTTAATTTCCCCCAATTTTTTCTTGCCCTTTAAATGCTTCTTTCTCACAGTAACCTGCTCTTGACTTCTGAGTGCATTATCTTCTTAAAACTCTCTGCAAATACTAATTATACATCTTAAAAATGTCACTTCCGTTCTCTGAAGTATGGCTGATCTCTTTATTCACCCGATTCTTCTCTTTTATGGAATCAGCTTTTCTTGAGCATTGGATGACCCTTGGTTGTAGGGTTCCCCTGCTTTTGTTTAGAGCTGTTTGCCTAATGGGCCTCTCCCACAAATAGGACAGGCCGCCTGCTCTAGGTACGTGCACAGAACATGGGCTTCCCTATAGGGTGCCTAAGTATAGAGTGTGGTAGAGAGCCCACAGGGTCAAAATAAAGAGGGCTTCAGTTTGAGGATATTACCTTTCAGTATATTTTACTCCTGGATGGAGCTACCTTTTTGTTTCTCGAAGAATCTAATGGGTGTGATGGCTACAGTTACCAAATGATTTATTTTAATGTGGTCTCAGACTCAAACCCACACCTGGATCCTTCCTGAGCAGAACACCTATTGTCTTCAGGGATCAAGTCTCAGGTTTTATTCTGGGGGCAAAAGTCACCACCAGAGGTAAGGTGTTGTAGGAAGGGGTGAGGTCTCACTGCCTCAAGTGTTTGGAATACAGTTTAAAAATAATAAATACCCTGATGATTACTAAAAGTTCCTCAACAGAATCTTAGGGCCTAGTAGAATGACTGATGCTTATAATTAGAACCATCATGATTCATTGCTTACGGTTTATATTATGTTGAGAATGTTTTGTTTAAGAAGTTAGAGGAGTGTGTATTTTCTTTCAGAAAATTTTGTGATCTCAATTAAAATATATAACTTTAAAGGGGTGAGCTTTGTTTATTTGGGAAATGTACTAACAATAATGTCAGATAAATGAGGCATTAATCTGACTACAGATGTGTGTGTGAGTGTGTGTGTGTGTGTGTGTGTGTGTACATGAAAAAGCTATAGTTAACTGGGCTTCACTTAGCTTGGTCAACAGTCAGGCCTTTTCTTCAGTTACCTGTTAGGTGCTTAGATCTGAGCTAAGTGCTATGACTTATTCCTAAGAAAGAGAAGAGGGGAACAGAGACCCCAGGCCATATGTTTTTCATAACCTGGTAGCACATTCATTATTTAGAGTTATGTTTATATTTCTAATATGAGCTTCTTAGCCTGAATAAGATTCTTTGTCTTAATGAGATATTCGAGATATTTACACACATTTGAGAAATAGGTATATAATTTCTTCTAAACTAAGGTATCATCACTGTTCCAAATATATGATTCTAATTATCAGTAGAAATGTATTCATGACCCTAATTAATTAAACGTCCAATTACTTGTTCCTTGTTTAACACCATTAGCCTAAATAAAACTTTTTATAACATATAAACATATGTATCGCATAAATTACTAGATTTCTTCATTGTGGATGGGCTTCTGTGTGTGCATGTGTGTGTGTGTGTGTATGTGTGTATATATGTGTGATATGTATATATACATATTTTTTTTACAGAAAAGAGGCTCAATGTAATGCCTTGATTAGGTGACTCATATGACCATAAGGAATACATGGATTCATAAAAATTCATAAGGATTTATTGAAAAATTTTATGATTCAAGCTTTTGTCCCATCTTAAGAACTGATATTTGCCCTAATACTTTTATCACTAACTTTAGTTTTGTTTGTTTTGCCCAATACATATTTATTTATACTATTTAAAAACAAAATTAATTGGGGCGCCTGGGTGGCTCAGTCGGATAAGCATCCGACCTTGGTTCAGGTCATGATCTCACGGTTCATGAATTCAAGTCCCACATCAGGCTCTGTGCTGACATCTCAGAGCCGGGACCCTGCCTCGGACACTGCGTCCCCCTCTCTCTCTGCCCCTCCCCCCTCACACTCTGTCTCTCTGTCTCTCTCTCTCTCAAAAATAAGCATTAAATTTTTTTTAAAAGACAAAAAATTAATTAATAGTAGTATTATTGAAAAACAAAGATTTTTACTTCACCTAAAATGTGTGTTTAAAATTTTATAACCACTGGCTTCTAAAGCAACTAAAACTTTTTTTCTTTCTGTCTAGAAGTCTTTTTTGAATCTTTCACTGTAGAGGTGTCTGTAGGGACAGATGGGACACTCCAGTTAGGTCAGTTCCTGAGAGTTTATTTGCAAGGCCTTATTACAGAGGTACAGGGGGCAGATGGACGCGCCCAAGGGAGAGCCAGGCATGAGAGCCAGAAAGAGCAGAACCATTTCCACCCCGGGGCCTAGAGACAAGAGGAGAGGAGTGAGGAGAGGTCAGCAGAGCCAGAAAGGAGGAGATTTCGGAGAGAGAGAATGTAAGGGGCATGGCAGACCAGGGCAACCTCAAAGGGAGGGAAGTGAGCGAATCCATTCCTAAGATACCGAGAATACATAGAATAAGTATGCAGAGTCACTCTCCTTCCGCCTCCTCTCCTACTGCCCGTCAGGGCTCCCCATTGACCCAGTGGGAAGTAGAAGGCCCAGGGATCTGGTTCTGGGTTTATACACGCATCAGTCTCTGGGGTCAGAGAGCAGGGTAAGATGCACATGAATGGGCACACCAGGCAACCAGCACATTCACAGTGTGTGTGTGTGTGTGTGTGTGTGTGTGTGTACGAGGTAATGTGTATATGTGGGAGGAGGTGCACACACTTACATCAGTATCAGAGGTAATCTCCGAAGTCTGAGGCTTAGTTTGGCACAAAAGTCAAAGGAGGTAAATAATTTGATTAATAAAGACCTCAAAGATGGTAGATGTCTTACAGATACGACATAGGACTCTTCAGAAGGTAGGGATGGATAGGGTCTTACAAATCTTGCAATTCTTCCATTTTCCAGGTGGTGACGAGGCCCAGAATGGTAACACAGCTTCTGTAGGTCTGTGCCAAGTAGAGGCCACCTTGGACGAGGACCCAGGCCTCTTGGCTCCCTAACTTTCCTTCTTTCCACCCCCCACAGCTGCCATTCTTCTCCACATTCTGTTGACTGCCCACTGCTCTGGATCCCATGAAATTTACATAGTTGGCCTTTTAAGGCACCCGGTCTACCTGCTCCTGCTTTCCCCGGGGGCAGCCTCTGGTTTTATTCTCCGCCAAACTGGAATCAGATTCCAGTGCTGTGTATGTAGCCCTACCCAGCCTATCCACCGAGAGTCACTGAAGAAAGCAGATTTTGCTGGAAATCAGAGGCGAGGGGAGAAAAATCCTCATTCAATCTCTACGATCTATCCCAATGTTACTGTTAGGCTATACATCTTCCCTTCCTTCTTCTCCTCCCGGATGTACTTCTGTGTCCCTTTCTTTCAGCTCTTCCTTCTCTGTCTCCATCTCTCTCACACACACCTGCCCACAAACCTATCCAAATCCACTTTTTCAGTATTTTTCAAACGGTGGGTTGGCTATAAACCAAGAATGGATGGGTTGTTCCGAAATCGATTTAGTGGGTGAGACCAAATTTTTTTTTAATGAAATAAAAGTTGTTTAAAGTGAAATAAAGAGTGTGTGTGGTCTTGGGGGCAGTTGTAGTGTAAAATGTATTTCTTATGATGCGTCACAGTGAGAAGAGTTTAGAAATGTTGTCCTGCATCATATTGCCATCCATATATGAAAGACCGTTATTCTGAGAATCATAGCACGGGGTTCAGTTTACTAAAGATCTTCTAGTTTCTAGGATTTGCTCTCTATAGGAGACATGGATCAGAGGGTCAGAAACAACAAATGATATTTTCCTGTCACATATGTAATGAGCCCATCAGTTAATGAGCAGCAACTGAATGGTTTTTTTTAATTTTTTTTTAACGTTTATTTATTTTTGAGACAGAGAGAGACAGAGCATGAACGGGGGAGGGTCAGAGAGAGGGAGACACAGAATCGGAAACAGGCTCCAGTTTCTGAGCTGTCAGCACAGAGCCCGACGCAGGGCTCGAACTCACAGACCGCGAGATCATGACCTGAGCCGAAGTCGACCGCCCAACCGACTGAGCCACCCAGGTGCCCCAACAACTGAATGTTTTAAGATGTTGTTGAAGGGGGGCTTGGAGAGGTTCTCTAACCCCAAAGAGTAAGGGGTGAGATTGAAAAGCCATATTGTCCTCCATGATGAGTGAATAGGATGTAGGCGGACAGAGAATGGTCACAGCTGGAGGAGGCATCTGAGGAGCATCCCAGCGTGGGGACCAAGCCACGTAGCTAGATTCCCCTGGAATATAGAATCGGAGCTCAGATGGTTGTTTAATTCAGGGAAGGACCATCCCACCAGGCTGGAGGTTCTGTGGATATTCAAAAGTATAACTTGGGTTACATGAGCTTTGCCCTCTCTACATTTTTTAATACAAACTGACCTTCAGTTCTGACCCCTTTACTTCAGAAAAATATTCTATGATGGCTGGCGAAGGCAGAGAAGGTGGTTTTAAATGTGGAGGAATCCCTCTAAAACCCAAGACACTGACAAGGTACCATTAACTAAGGAGTTGGCTGGGACCTCTCAGGAAGGCACTCTTTGTGTTACCTATATACATTCCCAGGCTTTAAAAAAAATTTTTTTTAAATCTTTATTTACATTTGAGAGACAGAGATAGAGCACGAGTGGGGGAGGGGCAGAGAGCGAGAATCTGAAGCAGGCTCCAGGCTCTGAGCGGTCCCCACAGAGTCTGACGTGGGGCTCAAACTCACAAACTGCGAGACCGTGACCTGAGCCAAAGTCAGAAGCTTAACTGACTGAGCCACCAGACGCCCCAAGTTCCGCTTTCTTAATGTCCAAATTGTTAGAGCATGAGTCCATGCATAATGTATGTTTATTGGAGCTCCAAATGTACCTCAGATGCTTCCAAGAGTCTGGCAGGAGACCGTGCTCTGAACAAATCTTCGTTTTATCTTCTCATTTTGCTTCTGGCTCAGTGCAGAATACTCTGAGATTGCCTTTCTACTTTCTCTTCTGAGTATCCATTGTTGATGACTCAACTGCACCATCAAGATGGGGTGTTGCTCACCTCAAGTTCACAAGAACATAGAAGCTTGTTCTTGATTTGTACTAGCATTATTGAAAACCTAGACATACCTTCTTGAACCTTAGGACTTCGTGACTACTGCCCTGCATCCTGACTGCCTCTAAATGGGCCACCTCTCTACATTGTCATTGCTACCAGCTCCTTCCACTGTCTCAGGGACAGCTGGTTTCCAATACTGGAGTGGATCCAGTGTATCTATGTCTTAGGGTCTGGGTCCAGTGAACACCCAGCCTCCAAGAGAAACAAGAAAACTTTCTACTCCAAAGTTTATCGCTCGTTTCTTCCATTATTAGAACTTTCCAGTGTAAGTGTCAGGTGTTCTTGGGGGTAAATTCCACTTATACACACCAAAGTGGGTAATTACAAGATAGTACTATATTGGTGTACTTCAGAAAGTCTGGGTTATCCTGTCTTATCCATTGTCACCTTGGTAAAACTTTCTAAAAATGGTCATTCATTATTCACTAAGTGGTTGAAGTTGCCTGTGACATGACTTTCCTAGGTTCCATCTCTCTGCATTGCCCCTCATTCCAATCCCCTTTCTACCCCTTCAATTTCTTCTTTTGCTTTGCAGACTATGAATATTATGCCTCTTCTCTATTCTACTAGGTCCACAGACCCCCTGAGTCTTGTTGATATAGACTAACTCAACACATATATTTTTGGACGTTTATTGTGTCCTAGTTACTGCTGCCAGACTACACAGTTTGCTCGTTCAGCAGAGAGAATTCATAAACTCATCCCACCATTGTACCATGCATTCAATGGCCCATGTCTGGAAGCTGCCCAAAGAAAAACAAACATGGAGGAATATCAGAGTCTCTATGCCTGTAAGGGCTACTGAAGATTTGTCTTCATTCCAAATGGCAGGAATAAAATCCATCTGGGCAGGGTGTCTTAGGAAGCTACAACAAACCAGAAGTAGCATATTCATGTAGATTTTATGGGATTCTAGAGTGAAACCATGAATGAGTGTTTATTTTTAATCCCCTCACAAGGGTCATTTTAATTAAAGTCTTAAGTTAAAGGGAGTTGGTGAGTTTATCAGCCTCACATTTGACCTAATGTATCTTCTGTTTCTTTGCAGGGCCATGAAATTCTTCATGCTCTGGGAGTTTTGTTTTCCTGTACCCTTTGACATAGAGCTTTCATTGAGAAGCTATTTCATGAATAGCCCCACCCTAGGGGGAGCCGCTTGTGAGCAGGGGAAGAGCTCCGGGTGAGTAAAGGCCATTTAGCTGACAAGGGGCTTACTGTAAAGCGTGAAGGTAAAGGGAATTTAAGGGAGGGAAAACGAATTGCCAGAAAACCATCCTTTCCAAGTGCGTCCTATTTTCTAGTTTGACTTGTCTAAAATTCTATCCTGGACCAACCACGGCCAGCCCAAGCCTCTTCACTCTGTCTATCAGTGAAGGGAGAGTTGAAAAATCACCTGGGGGAGAAAGATCCTTAGGAATAACGAGAAAGCATTGGGACAAATCTGGTCCAAACTTCACGATTCCTTAGTTTCAAGCCGAATTCAAACCTTTTGGGGCTCAGGTTTTTTTTTTCTGTTGGCAAACCACAACATCCTTTTTCTAAGAAAGGAGCTTTAAGAAAGACTTCTTGGCCATCAAATAGCTGTTAGAAAACAACATTTTGATGAGTTAAGTGTAAATGAATCAGAAACATGTGGATTAGATTTACCTCAAAGTCCATGTGGGTTTGCAGAGAAAGGAGGAAAAGGCTCAGGCAGAATCACACTTGGGGTTTTGCTGAACCTTAATGCGAGTGAAAAACAGGTTTGAGGGGTCATCAACTGCCAACACCGGGAGGCTGCGGTTGCTCCCCTGTGTACTGTCATCATCGTTGTTGTTATTATTATTGATTGTGTATGCGGGCATTCATTTTGCAGTGTTTCTTTTTCTTTCTTACACTTGTTACTCAGACCACGTCTGTGAAGTGAACTGCCCAGAATGCAGAAGGGTCAGTGGCTTAGGACACAGAACTTTCCCTTGCTTTACCACTGAATGATGCTTTGTCTCTCCAAATGTAAGAGAAGAGAAGGTGGAAAAATAGTCCTCACATTGTTTAAAAAAGGAGGTTTGTTCAGATTCATTATGGGAGAGTTTTCAGTGTGAAAACTACCTACCTTCTGTAAGTCAAGAAGTCTAGTGACTTCCAAAGTGGTATGGAAATAAAAGGAAATTTCCAGAGAGAAGAGGTATATTGATGGAAAAATTAAGTGAAGTAGAAATGGCCTGCATGGCCCATTCCGTGAAGCATCCGACTCTTGATTTCAGCTCAGGTCATGATCTCAAGGGTTCCTGGGTTTGAGCCCCACATCGGGCTCTGTGTCAACAGTGTAGATCCTGCTTGGGATTCTCTCTCTCTCTCTCTCTCTCTCTCTCTCTCTCTCTGCCTCTCTCTCTTTGCTTCCGCCCCCTGAATGAATGAATAAATAAATAAATAAATAAATAAATAAATAAAATGTAGAAATGGTTATACTAAATGGTCTTTAATATTCCTTCCATTGTCCCTTATCCATTCACCACAAAGTCTTCAAATCTTCCTGCATCTATGCTCTGAGTCCTTTCTATCTTTCAATGGAAAAAGTGTTCTTCATTCTATCAAAGGCCAATCCCTCTACTTGTGCTCTAGACCTGCACTCTCCAATATGGTAGCCACCAGCCACAAGTGGCTATTGAGTGCTTGAAATACATCTAGCCTGAATTGAAATATGCTCTAAGTATAAAATACCTAGTATGAAAGAGGAACGTACAATATGTTATTAACAATTGCTTATACTGGGGAGCCTAGGTGGCTTAGTCGGTTAAGTGTCTGATTTTTGATCTCAGCTCAGGTCTTGATCTCCGGGTCATGAGTTCAAGCCCCATGTTGGGCCCTGCATTGGGCCCCCTATTGAACTATGTGCTGGGCATGAAGCCTAATTTTTTTAAAAAATTGCTTATGGGGAGCCTGGGTGGCTCAGTTGGTTAAGAGTCAGACTCTTGGTTTCGGCTCAGGTCATGGTCTCGTGGTTTGTGAGTTCGAGTCCCATGCTGGGGGCTCAGAGCTTGCTTGGAATTCTCTCTCTCTCTCTTTCTCCCCTGCTCTCTCTCTCTCGCGCGCTCTCAAAATAAATAAATAAACTTAAAAAATTGCTTATATTGATAACATGTTGAAATGGTAATATTTTGAATGTTGTATGAAATTAAATATATTATTGAAATTAATTTTACTTCTTTCCTTTTTACTTTTTCTAATGTGGTTACTAGGAAATTTAAAATTACATATTTGGCTTGTGTTATGCTGTAGACCCAACATTCCCCAGGGGCTCAGGGACATTACTCTTCTAACAATGTGGTTTCTCTCCTACATCTTCAAGTTTTCCCTCTTGTCTGGATCATTCTGTTAGCTTCCCATGTGTGCAAATGGCTCTCCAAACAAAAGGAAACTAAAACCCTCTTTTGATATTGTCACCCTCAGTAGCTTCTACCCTGTCCCATTTACCATGATGGTCCAGCTTCTTGAAAGCATTGTCTACACAGTCTGCCTGCACTTCCTCATCAGCCAACCTCAGTCTGTTTTCTCCCCCTGCTAGCCCAAATTTGCTCTTGCTAAAGCCACACCTGGCCTCCACAGTGCAAAATCCAAAGGGCACACCTTTCCTGACCATATCTATAGTGTCTGACATAATTGATCACTTCCCTGCTTCTCAAAATTCTCTTTTCTTGGCCTTTTCCTAGATGCCTGCAATCCTCTCTCTCTCTCTCTCTCTCTCTCTCTCTCTCTCTCTCTCTCTCTCTTTCTCGCCATTTCTGCGCAGTCTCTGTTGTTGCCTTAGGTCTTTTATACTATCTCCAAATGCAGGAGTGCCTCAGGCTTTTATCTGTCCTTTTTCTCACTGTATATTCTTTCTTTAGACAATTTGCTCCATTGTCATGATTTTAAATGCCATTTGTGGCATGTAGGCCCCCAGGATCTCAAGATATCTACTAGAGACTTGGAAATACCCACACTCTCTTCCGCTCTTCAACCCCATATCTAAGTGCCTACCTGACTCTTTATTTAGGCATCTCTCACACATCCCCAACTTATGTCCAAAAGGAACTCTGAAGCATCCCCTCCAATTGTTGTTCTCAGGCAGTCTTTTCTATCTCAATACAAGACATTGCTATCCACTCAGAAACCTGGGAGTTATCCTCAATTCTTATCCCCTCTTTCACATAAATATATCACCGAGTATTCTCAATTATAGCCCCCAAAATGTTTCTCAAATCCATCAGCTTCTGTCCAGATGCCTGGTCCAAGTGGCCAGCCTTTCTCCTAGATTCCCACAATTATCTCTGTGCTGGTTTCAGGGAGTAGCTTCAGAGCCAGAGCTCAAACCCAAGGCCATGTGATTGTCCCCCCGTTGCTCATACTCCTGCCTTCTACTCTCACTCCTTTTTGTTTTCCCTACAGGCAGTGGGGATAGATAAAGTTCACAATCTCTGGATTTCTAGATTGGAAGAGCAAAGAAGGCCTCTTTGCAGAGGCGACATTTAAGCTACTGTGAGAAGGATGAGAAAGAACCGAGCATAAGAAGATCAGAAGAAAGAGCATTCTAGGCAGAGAAAGTAGCAAGCACAAAGGCCCTGGGGTGGGAATGGCCTTAGTATATTTGAGGAACAGAAAACAGGCAAGTTGGAGTAGGTGGAGAGAGAGTGTGAACCTGCGTTAGAGGGTCACTGGCTACTGTAGGACAAGTGGATGGAAGGGAGCCCGCCTGAAAGCCTCAACAAGTGTTGGGAGCCTCTGTGCTAAGTTGGCGGCTTGAGCTAAGTTATATCAATGGAGATAAAGAGAAGGAGGAGTGGATTTATTTGAGATGTGCTTTGGAAGTAGAACAAACAGGACTAGCCAGTGGGTTAAAGGTAAGAGAGGGGTAGGATTCCTTTTCTAAGATGATGAATACCTAAGGATTTGGATTTGGGCCACATAAACTATGAATATGCTAGTCTGGAGTCCAGAAAAGAAATCAGATGTGTATTTATTTGGTTTTTTTATTAAAAAATTTTTAAATGTTTATTTATTTTTGAGAGAGAGAGATAGAGCACAAGTGGGGGAAGGGCAGAGAAAGAGGGAGACACAGAATCTGAAGCAGGCTCCGGGCTCTGAGCCATCAGCCCAAAGCCTGACGTGGGGCTTGAACCCACGAACCCCAAGATCATAACCTGAGCCAAAGTTGGATGCTTAACCAACTGGGCCACCCAAGTGCTCTGTGGGTGTGTATTTTAGAGTCTTCAGTGTATACATGACACTTAAAGTCACAAGTACAGATGCGAATTTCTAGAGAAGGAGAATCAAGGAAAAGGAGAAGAGGACTCATTACTGATAAATAAGTATGAGAAGAAGAACCGACAGAAGGGCATGAGAAGAAATAGCCAGAGAAGTAGAAGAAAAACCAGGGGAATGTGGGCTTCACAGAATCTAGGGGGAAACTGTTTCAAGAAGGTGGGAGCAATCCCCTGTATCAGGTGCCACTACAAAGATGATGGAGATGAACCCGAAAAAGTGTCTGTCGAATCTGACTCTGTGGAAAGTTGATGGTGACTGATAAGAAAAGTTTGAGTAGAAAGGGTAGGTAGTGTTCTTAAATACTTTTAGCACATTTTTTTATAAGGAATAGCCAAGAACTGAGGGCCAAGAGAGGGGTTTTGTGCAGATGAGAGATAGTAGAACCTGTTTACTTGCTGATGGGAATGGTCCAGAAGAGACAGAGATAAACAAAGCTAAGACCCATGTTTGACTTCCTCTAAAACAAGCGCTGGGGCCAATAAGTGTTTAACATCTATTTGCAGAGTAACAGTCCCCATGGCTATTGCCTACTTCTCTTCCATCTTGAGATCAGCTTGGAGGGCGTGCGGTGATTCCTTCTGGTCAGATGAGAGTCTCCTTGTATTTCTCCTCCCCTGGACATCCGTGTGCCCTCTGCTGACAAGTGTCTGCCGGAGTTACCCAGGACTAAGCAAGGACGCTTTGGTCTGATAAAGCATACTCCAGGAACGGGCTCAGAACCTGCGACTTTCCCTTTGAACACAATATAAATGCTACCGTGGACCTTGGAGGTTAATTCATTACAACAAAGCAATTAAATTTAGGGACTGTTTGGAAGATAAAAAGCAGCGAGTAATAACCAGTTTGGAAAACTCGGCCATGATGGATTTCTATAATTTCCTCTGACTTCACAGAGGCGCGTCTAGTGACCCGAGGCAGGATGGTGTGACTGCCCAGTGGTGTCAGAAACGCGAGGGGGAGATTATTTTTATTAAACAAGTTACTTCTGAAGCGTTGGCCTCTCTGGCTTCCCCTTTCTCTCTCAAGAAGGTCATTTGCCAGCTGGTAATGCATTTAACCCTTAAACGTACAGGCAACCTCATGTTAGCCGGGAGGATCCTTTTACAAAGGATGGAAAGTGATCGAAACTGCCTTTTCTCCTAGTTAGTAGGCTCAGTTGTGAATTGGGACTGCTTCCCCTCTGCTGTTAACCCACCTACGTTGGTTTAATTGCTTTACTTGCCCACACTCCTTTGGCAGGTTTTGTATAAATTATCGAGAAACAAGATGCTTGGCTTGGCCTCTTCTTCATGACAATGCTTCATCCATAGAAAGAAGAACGAAACGCCCTCATGGCAGGGCTGGAGCTGGGTTAAAACCCCTGGATTTGAATTAACTTTTTTGGTTCTGTCCTCTGCACCTCTTTCTGTCTCACAGAGCACGTAGCCATCCTAAACTGTTCATTCCGTAGACATTCTTGGGCACCCACTTCGTTCGTGACACCGTTCTGGGCACCGTGGGGCAGATAAATGTTTAATCGCGTGGCCCCTACCCTCTGGAAACCTGTCCCTACTCTGTTTCGGCGGAGAAGACGATGAGGTTGCTGACACAGTCATTTTCGGAGATTGTTTTCTCGGAGCCAAATTGCCCTGTCTCATTAATGCCAGGCTCAATTTCCATCAGGTTTCTTGCTGGGTCTTGCAAGATGTCCAAGAGGGAGCTTCCTTCCAGCCCAAATTGTAATTCTCTGCAGATACGTGTTGGCATCCACCACTCAGGAACATAATGAAGTTAATTTTAAGAAAAAGCAAACACAAACATAAGAGCGATCAGGAGAGCAGCCACAAATGTCGGAGCCGTTTCTTCAGTGGAGGAATTAGCTCGTTAAGTAATTTGCACTGCCTCTTTTTCCACAAAGGATTTAAGGAGAGGATCGTGGGGTTCAGAGGCATACGGCTTCAGGTTTGCAATCAGGAGGCTGAGTTTGAGCCCCAGCTCCGATTATTTGCCCCCTGCCCCTTTGTAGCCTGTGGGGCCCAGATGTTGTTAAATCATTTGTTCTACCTACTTCTCGGGGCTGGTGGGAGGATGAAATGAGATAATAATATACATGAAAGGACCTTGTTAAGGAATAAAGCGCTATGCACATGTTAGTTATTATTTCGGAAACCAAAGTTAAGAAGAGATAAAAATCTTAATCGGGGAGGAATTTTCTACAGAGCTAGTTGGCAGGTCGTTTCTCTCTCATTTCTTCTCTGTTTGCAACCCAAAGAATTAGCAACCAGATAGGAAGGAAATGCCATTATTAGAATATAGGCTGTCTGGGTGGCAGGGAGGTTTTAGCTGAGGCATTTTCAGTGCTGTGGTTTCCAGGACGCCGATTTGCATACCTGCAACTGTCTAGCCCGCTGATGACAAAAATACACCCAAGTGACATATATTATGCTTTGGGTTGCTGGGGTATCTTCAATTTTTACCTTGAAGCTCATTCATTTGGGTGGAGGCATTGACTCCAAGCAGATGGTTCAGAACAGTGTTCAGTCCAAAGGTCTGTAGAGAGTCTGGGTATCAGAGGACCGTAGTGACCTCTGCCACCACCAGCTGCTTTGTCCTCCCTGAGAGGCATCACCTTGCATCTGATAGGACCTGGCTAGTGGCTCCTCAGGCCATATTTGCTATTTGGTGAAATCCATGTTAGACATTTCTTATTTGAAAATTAAAATATGGGGGCGCCTGGGTGGCGCAGTCGGTGAAGCATCCGACTTCAGCCAGTTCAGCCAGGTCACGATCTCGCAGTCCGTGAGTTCGAGCCCCGCATCAAGCTCTGGGCTGATGGCTCGGAGCCTGGAGCCTGTTTCCGATTCCGTGTCTCCCTCTCTCTCTGCCCCTCCCCCGTTCATGCTCTGTCTCTCTCTGTCCCAAAAATAAATAAAAAAAAACGTTGAAAAAAAATTAAAAAAAAAAAGAAAATTAAAATATGTATATGTGCAGACACACGTATACACATCCATTTACTTATTGTTCCTTTTAAATCTCTGACCTGTTCATTTTGTTTGTTTATTCATTCACCAGTTGTTGGTGTTGACCAGTTGTTTGCTCACCAAGTGGTTGTTCATCAGTGTTCTTTCAAAAAGTGTTTCTCAAAGCGCGGGGCCCTTAAAGGTCCACCTTTACGAGAATGACTTGGGGTGTTCATTGAAAATACGTATTCCCACCTTTGAGACATGTCAACTAAGACTATCGAAAAGTGGGACCCTGGAATTTGCATCTTCAACAAGCTTTCCTGGAAGACATCAGGCACACTCAAGTCTGAAAACTCTTCTTTAAATAGCGTCCACATGGATTTGGTAGTTTTACTGCCATTTCTCTGGGGTTGAAAGTTCCTGGACTAGCGCTCTGGATTTCACTTAGAGCATCTGGATCAACTCTTATTAGCTCTACATTTATCTTCAGCTTTGGTAGACCCTTCACCAATTTTGATTGTATTCTCCTTGGCCTGAAGATCATTCTTCTTTCCAGACAGAACAAAAGCAAGGCAGGAGTCAGAGAGCTCTGTTTTCATTATGCCATCCTTCAAATTTACAGCATTGAAACCAGCCCCTAGACCTCTTTCTGTGTAGTTAGTCCACGGCTGCCACAAAAAAAAAAAAATAATAATAATAATAATCTCTTTTGACTCTTGCATTGTGACTAGCCTCACTCACCGTGGATCAGGAAGACTATTCTGGTTTATTCAGAAGTCCCCCTGGTTTAGCAAAGTTCCATGTCCTCGGAGACTGGAACAGCTAGTGACCCTATCAGGATACCGACGTCCCTGCCTCTCTTCTTCCAGGTAAGCCTAACTTGCACATGCATGTTATATGCATGTTTCATTTAATGCTCATCTTTGTCCCTATTTCTTAAATTTATTTCCGAGAGTTTCCTGTGCAAGAACACTGGTTTATTTCAATGGCGTTACATTTTTTTAAACCATGCGGTGATGCTACTTGACTTCTGTTGAATGAAGGGATCTTTGGGACTTCCACGGAAGCCTTCCGGGTGCGGAATCCGAGCTGCTCCAAGAACTGGCTGTGCTTTAGCCTCCTGCCCTTTTGCACTGAGTGACACATTAGCTGGTCTGCTTTCCTTATCTGTTAAGGAGGGTCATCCTCTCAGTGTCTTGGATCCTTTGTGCCATTCTTTTGGTCAAACGTAGGATCTATATGGTTCAAGATGCATCTGAAAACAAGAAAAGAACCCAAGTGTCAAGGCAACTTGTAAGTAGAGTGGCATTTAATAAGCCACCAAGTGCTCACAAGGATACCAAGGTATTTCTAAGTCGATTCCATGCCTTCTGCTAATATTACCCCTCCCTGCGTCTCTTACTTCCACCCTCTGATGTGGGTGGTTCTAATGTTATTTTGGGAAGGGGCTGAAACCACAAGAAGATTGTGTCGTATTGAGTTAAGAGAGGGGATTTCTTGAGATCTGAATTAGTCATAGTCAGAGTGCACACATTTGCAGCAGACGTGGGACAGTACACTGTCTCCTCTATGATTCCTTGTCTTCAAATGGATAATAAGATGCTCAAAATTTACCCCATGCCAGACCAACTTCTAATTTTCTTCAGTTACACTAGGCCCCCCATGACTAAAAAGGGGTTCAGGAATCAGTACCCTGTACTGATTTCTTCATTTATTTCATATTTAAAAATAAATAAAACCACTCAAGTAAACCATTTGGGGTACTTGAGGCATCTCCCTCTTTTCTTTCACCAGAGATCAATAGAGAATTTTCCGTCACAGTAATAAGTGCCTCCCCACTCCTTTTTAAGATCTTCCCACTGCCATGAGATAATGTTTCCTGCCTGACCCACAAGGCCATGGAAAAATGCCTTCAAATTCTAGCATTTGCCAGACACTCTGCTCTTGGCATCTCCCATCATCTACATCTGGATGGCATCATCCACACGCTGCAGCTGACCACAGCCTTCCCCCAACCTTCCTCCTGGCCTTGAACCCTCAGCCACCTGTTCTCCAGCAACCTTTTGGCAACAGGCTTCTGAATTCTAAGAGAGCTATCTCCTTGACTTGGGTTACTCAGCCTTCCCCTTCTAAAACATAATCCTCTTATTTTCAATTCTGGTTTGAAAATTCACCCCGCTAGATCTGGGGTTACCTGGGACAGCATAGTCTACATCATCTTAACTCCTCTTTGTTTATGCATCAAACAAAAGGCCACCTTAGTTTGCAAGTGAAGTCTTTCCTTTTTCTTCCAGATACAAGGACACCTTTAAACTCCCTGGAAATGTTTAGGAAAACTAAGAACACTAAAAGCCCTCCACAGTGATTGGAATAAATCCTTAGATTAACCTAGTATGGTGCAACCAAAAAAGAAAGGTGCTTGCTGCTTTTCGAAGTTATAGTCATGCGACTTCCTAGAAAGAAGACAGACCTTCTATTAAGTATGGAGCTGCCTTTTTTTTTTTTTAATGAAAATACGTTCATGAGGCTTTGACTATACATCATGTTTTATTTCTATGGATGCATTTGAATCAAAGAGAGGCCTAAAGTAGCTTTGCATAATTTTTTTATGAAAATTTCAGTGTCCTCTGGGTTAGTTCAAGGGCTTGCCGTTGGGGAAAGGGGGGTAGTAGCAGGCAGAAGCTTGGTTAAGAAATGTGATAGAGGAACTCTGATGTACGGAATTGCTGAACCATGTGGTGGCCATTCAAGCCCTCATGACGAGCTTAAACAACCTACTTTATTAACAGCAGTATCTAATATCCAATTGCATTCAACAATATCCAATTTTAACTGTCTCATATCCTCTGTTGTAATCCCCTAATTTATCTCCAAACCTTCAGAATCTGTTCCACACAAGGCAAGTGTTGGGTCTGCCCTGGGGGATAAAAGAAGGATGATATGCACTTGGGAGTAGGGTGTGGGTAAGAAGATCACAGAATGAAATCAGAGTTGATTAGGGGGAAATCAGGAACGTGGGTTTAGGGCTCATGGGTGGAGGCAAGCTCCAAAAAATTGTAAATACCTTACAGAAATCCTAAGAAATACTTGCAAGTCAGTGAATTCCCCACAGTTACAGAGGATAGAGGCCTGAGGTATTTTACGTGAATATTAGACAGAAGTTCGTAGAAGGTTGTAGACCTTGGGTCACTTGGGTTGTATTATTTATGGAGAACGCTTCTTTCTTGAAAGCAGACGATCTAAAATCTTCAGGGAAGACATCAGATCTCTCAACAGACTTTCATAAACACTATTGGTTGGACCCCAGTCCACTGAAAATTTAATTTGCATAATAACTTTCTTATGTTTTGCTACTTTCCTCTGACACGATCACAGATACATAGTAATGTTCACAGACAACAATTCCACTTTTGAGCACACATCAAGTACTTCTGCTGTCATGGCTGCAAGGCAATCTGAGACTTCTGAGATAGGGCAGCAGAAAAGGGGGGCATGTCAGGATGTGTAAAGCCTATTCTGGGACTGGCCCTCAAGGGGGATAGCTGAGTGTGTCTCACAATGTCCATGGCTGAACTTGAGTGGAATGCCTGTTGATGAAAACACCCTAGGATGCTGATATGGTGAGTGGCTCTCAGCAGCAAGAGTGTTTGGGAGGCGCAAGATTCTTTGTCTGGAGGGTGGGTACCTTGTGCATCCAAGAACTTCTGTCTATTAGGAGCAGGACCCCAGGTAGTGGGGAAGAGGATAGTGAACAGTCTCCTGAGTCTAGGGAAAGAGGCCTGGCCAGAGTTATGTGTCTGTTGAAATGAATTTGTCCAGGATTATGAAACTCTGATACTCGACCCGCTGCTTACTATTGCCACAAGCTCCTGAGGTAGAGGGGCAAGGAAAACATGCTTTATTTCTAACTCCGACTTTGACCCCATATTCTTGTCTGGTGTCATCCCTGAGGCACTGGGCTGGGTCATATGCGAACAGTAATGACCCCATTCTTCTCCTCTTACCCAAGACCCAAAGTCAGGTCTCTTTGGCCTCTAGCCCCTGGGCCTATACGAGGTTTTACTCCCAGCACTCCCACAGTGAGGCTGCACCCAAAAAGGAGAACACTGGCCACATTCACGGCCATGGCATCCCCTTCAGCCACAGTTTCACTGCCTAGGAATGAAATCTAACTTTGTCCTGAGACCCCATGATTTCAGAACTCTTTCTGCTGGAAGTGGCGGAGAGATGAGGAGATTGGAGAAGCCAGCTGGAGAAGAGGGGAAGCTTTAAGCTACTTCTGGAGGTGACAGGGTGTCATTAATGTTATGTTAGGGTAGAGACTCGTGTGAGTGGGCTGTGGTTTAGAGCAGGGCATCCGTCCCCATGGAATTAATGGGATATGGAGAAACAATGACTGAGAGGATGAGCCTAATGCCAAAGGTGTGGGGGGACACCGCATGCTCACCTCATTCCCACGAGCCATCGGTTAACATGACCGATTCCAAACAAATTCCAAACATGCTCATTAATTGGTAGGGGGCCTCTAATTGACCGCCTGGCTTGGTTAGGGCTGAATTGGGGCCAGAATGGGTTTGGGATGGTAATGGAAAATGTTCAGGTCTTACACAATGTGAGGCTGGGGCAGAAAGGAGAGATAAAGTAGTCACCAGTAAGATGTTGTGGGCTCAGTCTCTCCCCACCAGGGAGACTGACATTCGTCCTCTTTTAGCTTTCCTGCTTAGGCAGGATTGGGAAAATAAACATTGATCCGTAGCTATTTTGCAATAACGTCTCTGATATACCTAGGAGAGGGTCATATTCTCATACAACAGCAGGAAATTCTCAGATGAAATGCCCATTGCAGACCCAGCCGTGCCTTTGGCTAGTCGTCACCCGGTTATCCTGATATATTATCTGAACATATTGGTTTCTTGGCTACGTTTATTGCATGTAATAATACATTTACAACACGTAACGATCAGTTGGACACTGGCTCTAGCAATCGGGAAGGATGTCAAGACCAATGGAATGGATGCCCCAACCAATCGGAACGGCCGCCATGGCCAATCAAAATGGAAGCTGACCGTAGCAATCGGTAGTGCCACAACAGTGTGGACCAGCCGAGGAGCAGCTCAGTTCCGATGAGTGCTGGGAACAATTAATTCCAATAGCAGCCTTCTACCAGTGAGAATTTCAGGAAGTATGATGGGCTTGTTGAGTTTGTGGTTCTTTAAATCCCTGCAAGGGCTGCTTTGAGGCAAGGCTGGTCTTCTTAGCACATTGCATGGCATATGCAATGAAACATCTTCATGAGGGTAAGGCGGCAGCCGGAGCTTGGCCACTGGCCACCACTCTTCTGCTGAGAACTTTAAAGCAAATGTGTGTAGGGGGTGGAGGCAGAAAGATACATGCCAAGATTTAGCTTCGAATTCCCTCGAGACGGTCTGGAGGCCGATATGCACACTCACGCACATGTGCTGATGCTCGCGTGTGCACGCTCACAAGGCACTCCGTGCCGGTTAGTGCTGTAGGGGTTCAAGGGAGCCGGGCCCAGGCAGGGCCAGCGGCTGGCCAAGGCATTGTTCATTGTATTGTGAGTGACATGAAATCCACCGTTTGACAGCCAGCCCGCAGAGCTGCGGTGACGTGAAAGGCTCGCTTTAGATCACGCATTCCACTGCTGTGCATGGATTAATATGGCTTTGAAAGGGCTTTTCTTTCTTTCTTTCAAATTTAATATGAGAGTATATGAGGAAGAACATGGTAGCAATTAGCTGCTGCCATGAATTTTATGAGCAGTTTGCTAGAAACCACATTAATGACTCCACGGGTAGTGCTGAGATCAGTTTTGCTATGTTATTTTTTTCTCTTTCCCTCCCCTTTCCCTCTTAAAAGAAGCCAGTTCAAAGCTCCAGGATGGTATCAGGTGGGTGGCCCTGAGGGCCAAGATTCTCTTTTCCAAGACAGGTAGCCCATCTCTGCTTAGGTCCTGCACAGAGCCTGCCCAGTGGCTCCAGCCTTGTTTTAGAGCCTGGAGCAGCTGTAAGGACGGCAAGTAGTCTGGCCTTGGCCCTGACAGGTGGACAGAAACCCCTGTAGGAAGTGTCCACAGTGAAGTTGCCACCGAAGAGAAATTTGAAAATCCTGCCTGCTTCTCAATTTTAACACGGGGAGCTAGAATAAAATGGGGGCATCAGCCGGCGGGGGGGGGGGGGGGGGGGGCGGAAATGCAAGCAAAGAGTCTTTATAAATTCTCAGGAGGCATGGATGGAGATGATTTAAAAATATTGTACCCGAAGCCAAGGGAAAGAGGTGGAATTGGATAAAGGGACTGGATGCAGGAAGCCAAACCTTCTGCACGGCTTCTTGGGCACGTGTGCTGAAAGCCAACTGAGGTCTGTGTTCAAAAGCGATTTCAAGGCTTGGATCTGGAACCCTGAAAGAAACAAAAACGGGTTTGTTACCAAGTCATAAACCTTGATCCAGTCGTGAAAGGAGGATCTGTAAACACCAAACAAGCTCGAGACGGTCCCAGCCACGATAGTCAATCCGCTAGCTGGCAGGAGAGGTATAAGCAAAAGAAAACAAAACAGAGACAATGAGCAAAAAACACCTCGGTCTGCTTGAGGAGAAATAGATGTGAGGGTGCTGAGAACGTAGCTTTTACTTCTGATTCTTTTCTGGGACCTGAAAAGTTAACAAAGGGAGCTCTGGAAGAAGTCGAGGTGAGATGGGAAACTGAGGCCTCCTCTATGATAAGGAGACGAGCCATCTACGGGAGGAGAGAGGGAATGACAGCTGTCTCCTGGGGACAAGCATTTGCAAACCCTTCTCCGTTGGCCAAACTGAAAGTTGTGGCTTCCTGTCCGGGAAGCTTTTGGGCTTTTGACTCAATCAGCGATTCAGACTGACCAGAAATGAAGAGCCTAGGGGCGATGATAAAACAATACCTCATTAGCACATTTTCCCCCTAAATATATAATATGATGGGGGTGTTGCTTTTTCTCAAGTGCTTTTACGAGGCGCCATCTTTCTGACCGGTAAGAGGTGGAAAATTCACGGTAATCAATCTACCGGGGCTTGAATCTTTAATGCGAGGCACATCTAATTCTTGGCAGTTTGTCTGAATGATGGAAACGATACCACCAAATATCGTTTGATAGAAACATGATTAAATGGACTGTTTCCTGACATTTCCTGATGAAAACATCGTATTTTAGCTCAGACATGAATATTTCAATAAGGGGGAACTAGACTGTTAGTAAACTTGGCTCATTGAGGACATTCCCCATTTGAAGATTTTTTTGATCTGGGTTCAGCTTTTTTAGAGTGGGCCATCTCATACAACTTTTGATGCCTCAGCTAAATATTGTCAGATTTGAAAGAGGTTATCACACGCATGTGTGTGAGTTAGAATTGTCGGTTTAAAACACAGTCCCCGTGATGTAAATGTACATGCAATTTACAATGTGATCAGTGGCGAACTGACCCTCTGCCTCTTCTCAAATACAGCAAAATCAAATGTGAGGTCAGTGTTGATACAAAAAAAATCCCTCATGCCGGTCGCTAGAGTTCTCCTTTTGTTTTATTTCTTCAACCATGCACGTGTGTTAGACAAGCTCTTTTTGATGCCTTTCACAATAAAAAAAAGTGTAAAAATTTAACTTGGAACTCTGAGTTAAACTTCTCTCCTACACACACACACACACACACACACACACACACACACTTAGTATTAGTCTAATCCTCATAAAATTTCTAGTTGGGGCCCTGACATCCTGGTGACACCACGAGTCATGAAAATAATAAGAACTGGAAATCAGCAGGTATGAGGGAAAGCTGAAGGCATTGGCGTCATTTAACCTAGAGAAGACAAGGACCCGGTTGATTTAATAATGGTCTCCCAGTTTATGGAGGGTTATTATGCAGAAGATGGTGTCCAGCTGTTTTTCATTTCTAGTGAAGACAGAAAAAAAATAACTCGAGAGGCTGGAATTGCATCGGGGGAGATCGGGGCGAGAGCTGAAGAAGCAGGGCCTGGCTGAAGGGTTATGAGACTTTGGAATGAACATCCAAGGAAGATTATGAAATCCCCATCTTTGGAATTCTGAAATTAATGGGATCTGTGCGGCCCAGCGTGGTAGAACGGGTTGGTTCTCTGCCGGCTAGCCAGCTAGGGCCAGCCGAGCAGAGGGTGTCTGTAGGCCAAGGCCCCTGGTCACCAACAGCCTGCAGCCGGGATCCCAGTGCGGGGAGCCAGGAGCCTGGGGCCTGGTGACAGAGCCCTTCTCTGTGTGCTGGGGTGAGCTGATGCTTCACGTTCCTTTCGGCTCAAATGGCTCCAGAGTCGTTTAGGATCTCTCTGCCTGCCAATGGCCACCTTGAAATAGGGAAAGAATTTGAAACAAACCCTCCAGGACATGCAGGCCCGGGATGTATTTGCAGCGCTCGGGATACACGGTCACCGGGCAGCTCACAGAGGCGACCGAAAAGTGTCAGCGCAGCAGGAATCCTGTGGAGAAGAGATATGGGAAATGGGAAGATCTGGATAGTCAGCTTAACTCCTTTCTTGCTCTTTTTAAAATATTTTTTTGACACAGAATTTAAATGTACTTGATGACCAGATTTCTCTCTCTCCCCCGCCCCTCTTCCTCTCTCGTTTCCCCTTCCTCTCTCGAGTTCTTTCAAACTTTCTTTACTTAAAAACAAAATATTTAAAGTCTGACAATTAGGTCTCGTGGATGCTGAGAGGCAAACCCAGGGAATTTGAGGAAGGCAATCGAGGTTTTTTTTGTTGTTAAAAAAATAAAAGCCTAGAGCTTTGCTTCACTTAGAAAGGATACTCTTACTCGTGTCTGTTTTAAATATATTTTTTAAGGTGATGAAACATCCCAGGGAACAGAGCTGTATGTGAAGAGATTTGTGTGGAAAGGAGGATTTTAAAAACTTTTTTTTTTCATCTTCCCAGAGCAGCCCAACCTCATACTTCAAAGGAACTGAGCAGAACTTCTACCTAAGGGAAGCCTTGCCTCCCCCAGCGGGCTTGGTTTCCATACCATGGTTTTTCTGGAAATGTCCTCTTTCCATACACTACCTCTGAGTCACGCCTCATTGAGAGTGATGATTATGATCTCCTCTGGACGTTCAGTTGCTGCTGAGAATCGGGAGGATATTTTGAGCCCTGGAATTTGGGCTCTGCCACATGTTTGGATTAACAACCAGTTAAACCTTGCAAGGGCAATATTTTTCTATGCAGCTAGTTTTTATACCAAACAAGGTTTGTAGTAATTGGATGCCCTACTTGAGCAAAACTGTTTACCAGAAAATAAATCACTCCTGGCATTAAGAAAACACAAGGGCAGGGATTCGCCAGCACAGCATCATCCCGTTCATTTCTCATAAACCTAGCCCCAAACATGTGCCTTCTCATCTATGATGACTTATGCTTTGAATTGTGGTCTCTTTATTTCCATGCCCATTATAATGCTTACCTAAACATTTCCCTCTGTTTAGCTGCAGTGCTTCTGGTAATGACTTCTATTTGGCTGCTGGGAAGCATTTGCCAGCTTTTAGCAAGCCCCTCGGAAAAGAGAGAGACAGAGAGATTGGAAGGGGGGAAGGAGGGAAAACAGAAGAGAAGAGGCACATTCTTTTTTTCATAATTGGCCGCTGAGTTATGGAGAATGGAAGCTTGCAGCAACTTCAGGCTCATCGAAGTTAGCCCTGTGATTTGTGGATGCGGAGTGTGGGAGCGTGCTGGCTCTAGGGGCCAGAAGAGGCAAAAAGGTGGAGTGTGAACTCAGGCCCTCTAACACCTGTTGACCTTTGCCCTGTACTTCTGCGCTCCGGTAGTCCTCCTTTTCTCTGGACATCGTGGATGCCTAAAAAGGAGGCTACAAAACCAAGATGATAGGCCATGTTGTCTCGGGAAGAGACGGGAATAAGGCTAACGTTAGAGGATATCCATCACGGTAGCCAAGAGAGTCAGTGAGTTGCAGGGACAGGACCACAAGTGGATGACGTGTAGCCGTACCTCCATGAATGGTCTTGCCCAGTTGCTGGCAGTCACTTAACACCAGTTAAAGCCACGTTGGAAGAGGCTATTAGTAATGCAAATGTCAGGAGAAAACAGGAAAATGGTCCAAATATATGAGGTTTTCAGACTTTGAGACATTTGTTGAAATTCGTATAGAAAATGGAAGAACAGCTCCCCCCCGCCCCCGAGTAATGATTTATTTGTTTTAACTGACCTCCATCAGAGCTGGTAGCTCTAATCATTTGGAATGAATCTAATCGGCTTACCGCCAACGGGAATATCTGATGCAAGTCAATTCTGCTCCTAAACCGTAAGTGCTGTGAAAGGGAAAAAGCACCCCAAAAGTAATCCAAAAGATTTAGAATTAGCTCCCTTCATTGTTTTAGTCGGACTTTGGCATCTTGGAATATTTCGGGAGCCTGCACAGCTAATGTGTATTTTTGACAATGGGGGCAAACTCGTGGCTTTTGAGAATCCAAAAATGAGTCGCTGAGCATGAGAAGATTTTAGTCATTAATGAAGTAAACATATTTTTTCTTCCAAGTAGACTTTTTCCTTCACTTTAACTGGGTACTGTCATTTGCAGAGAGGCTGGGGTCATGAACGTGGCTTCAAGGGAATCCCCCTGCTTCACTTATCTCAATGATAAAGTCATTCACATGGAACCACACGGAACTTGGATTCTAGTGTTGAAACCGCTTCTTCAGGCCTGATTTGCATACGCTAGAAGTATCTTGAGAGCTGGGACAAAATTATTGAACCAACCACATTATCTAGCACTTTTCTTTGCAAGTACTAGGAAATAAATACACTTTGGAGGAAGGAATCTGTGAATGAATGAATGAATGAATGAATGAAGGTCAGAAGAAGTCATTTCACCATAGAATAGATAGATGTTCCTACTCATATAACAGCAGTGACTGTTGGGTCCTTGCCACGTGCACTGCAGTGTGAGAGGCACAGAGTGAGGCATACAGACGTGGTATAGCAGCCAAGGCTCCTGCCCCAAAGTAGCTTACACACTACACAGGGCACAGCCACAATTTGCAGTCTTTTCCTCTGGGCGACATCATGGATCCAGTCAGCTGTGGGGTCACCATCTTCCCCAGCGGCCCCTACCACCGTAGAGGCTAGAGTTCCTACCTTTTTTTCCCTGTGAAGCCTTAACTCCCCCTCCTCTCCCTGCCCTGGAACCCACTTCCTAGACCAAGGCAACCGGCAGAAGGACCTGTGCTGGTGATGTGATACCTCATCTACTTGACATCTACTTCACTGACTTCAACTCCTTGACTTCATCATCTTCCGAATACTGCTGGGGGGAAACCAAGTGAAATTTTGCAGTGTTTGTAAGTCAGAATGGCCAGCTATTGATACTCTCACAAGATGCAATCAAATTTTGGCATATTTGTACAAAGTGGATGATCCATAAGCTTTTGGAAGTATTGTAGATTTTTCCAAGAAGTCCTTCCTCTAGGACTCTCTCTCAGCCAGGCAGGCCTGGTGTCGGGGGATGATGTTTTTGATGGACTGCCCTTCTGGGAGGTGAGCGTTGATGAGGTTTTGTTAATTGTAGCGGAGGAACCCTAAAGTGGAGGCATGCTTTGAAAAGTAGTTAAAAAAATGCCCTTTGTTTGCCAAACAATCTGATTGGGATAAATACAGCATAAGAATTTCAAAGTAAACACAGCTATATGAAAAGATCTAATAGCTCAACGTGACGTGATCCCTACAACCACAATATAGAGCTGCTTTTATTATTTCAGTCAAGATGCTTCTGGACTTTTTTTTTTCCACATGGGTAATACTTGAAAAATGGAAATATCCTCAGGAAGTTTGAGGGGAAACTATTAATCACTCATAATTTACTGGGGATTAATTTATATCAAATGCTTTCAGAACTGGAAGTGACTTTAGAAATATTTTAGACCAGTTCTCAACCAAGGGTGATTTTAGCCTCCCAGGGGACATTTGGTAACGTCTGGAGACCTGTTTGGTCGTCACAGCTTAGGGGCCCTCCTGGAATCCAGTGGGCAGAGGCCAGGGACGCTGCTAAACATCCAACAGTGCATAGGGCCATTCCCACAACAGAGAATAATTGGTCTTAAATATCAGTAGTATGACTTGGTGAGAGAGCTTGTTTTCAACCAACTCCCTTCCTTTTGGAGTGAGATACCCAGAGCTTGAAGATGATTTGCAAAGTCACTCAGCCAAGCAGTGACGGGAGGAGGGGTGTCAACCTTGTCCCCTGTTCCGTGCTCAAGGCTCATTTCACTGCAGTGGAATAAAAGGCTTTCCTACTGATATTTTATTGAGACCAGCAGTGTGAGTTGAGAAAATACAAATTTTGATAGCTAATGGAGGATTCAGGAAAACGTGAGAGGATAATTCTCCACCAGAGATCTGGGAGGAAAGATAGATAAAAGTAGTGGGAGGTGAGAGTCTGCAAGCAAGAGAAACGAAACAGCCAGAGAGCCATAGTGGGGGTGACGGAAACCAATTGTAGAAGAGGCACAAAAGGAGCAGTGGGGACATATCCCCCCAAATATTGCTTGCTTAGCAGTTTAATATGGATATTTCTAGGGTGACTAACTTGTCCCAGTTTGCCTGGGACTGTCCTGGTTTTAAGACTGAGAGTCCCATGTTCTGGGAACCCCCTCCGTTCTGGGCAAACCAAGTGTGTTGAGTTTCCCATTCCTTCACACGAACAGACTTGATCAAAGTTTTTCTACCAAATTGCATATTTGGACAATTTCAGTGAAGGGCACATGAGACCTCTTCTGTACATTGTTGCAACTTCCTACGAATATATAATTATTTCAAAATAAAAAATTTTAAGTAGTTTATTGAATGTGATCTGAGTGAATCACTAACCTTCTCTCAACCGAGACTCCAGGGCACTTTTACGGGACCAGATGGGACAGCCAGAGTAGAAAGTCATAGGATGTCACAACCACTGTGGGCACTAATTTCATAGGTAGTAAGGGTACCATGTGGTCATGGGACAAATGGTGTGGTTGCCATTTAAGCATGGTCAAAGGGTTACTTAATCTTGAAGTAGTCCAGATCTTTCTGTGGTGGTAAATAGTGCAGTTTAATGTATATGCAAAGCAGAATGATTTATATAAGAAAAAAAATTGTAGGAGAAACTTCCACTGAGACCATTGCTCATTCATTCATTCATTCATTCATTCTAGTGCCACACACTCTGCTAAGTGGTGAGGAATAAAAGTTGGGTGGGAACTCTTCTTGTCCCTTGAAAGGTTTTTTAGCTTGGGGCTGAAAGAAAGGTATTGAGCAAAAATGTCCATTTTAACTTTAACAATGTAGAACACGCTTCTTTCATAAAAGGGAGAAGGGAACATTCGTTGAACACCTTCTATGTTCAAGTTACTGTGTTCAAGTTAGATAGCTCAGTATCTTCAGGCAGATAAAACCGGACTTTCCAGAGGAACCTGGGGTTTTCAGTGTTTGGACATCTTTAAAAGAACATTTGAATGTAATGGAATATTCATTTTTTAAAAATAATTTTTAGTGCTTATTTATTTATTTTTGAGAGAGATAGAGAGTGAGAGGGGGAGGAGTGGAGAAAGTGGAAGAGAGAGAATTCCAAGCAGGCTCTGCACGGTCAATGTAGAGACCAACGAGAATCATGAGATTATCGTGTGAATCATGAGATTATCACCGGAGCTGAAATTAAGAGTCAGTCACTTAACCAACTGAGCCACCCAGGTACCCTTGGAATATCCATTTTTTAAAGAGGAACATCCACAAGTAAAAATTGGCCTCATGGGCCTGGGAACCTGAGCATTGGGTAGAAGTGTTTGACCAGAAGATTTCTCAATCCATTCCAAATTTGTTATCTCTTTAGGTTAAATCCTGGAAAAAACTTATATAATTATCTGAAAATTTTCTAATTTTCAAGGCCACATGACTCTTCCACAGGGGGAGGGAAGGTACTATTTTACAGGGTTTGTTGTCAGCCTTGCTCCTGTCTCTTAGATGAATTCTCTTTTAGCTGCAAATGAATGTTACTGTATGTTTTACCAAAAGCAGAAGAAAAGTACAGTGGGCACTCGGCCATATCAGGTGGGTCAGGAGACAAAGGAAACAGAAGGAAAAAGGAGAAGGAAGAAGGAAAGCACAATATGCTAAAACAGAAACGGGAAGTCATGGAAGCAAACCATGTACTCTTCTTTTCATTCAGAATTGCTCATGGTTAGGAAGTCAGAGCAGCCATCTTGTTTTTAGGTGAGTCCCTCTCTAGGTTTCTGTCTTTGGCCTTCAGCAAAGACATTACTGGAAGAATCCCTGGGGGGAAGCTTTTAAAAGAATACCTACCCTCAAGCCCCACCTCCAGAGATTCTGATACAATTGGTCTTATATAGGACTTCAGCATTAGTATATCCTCGAAGGTCCCGGGGTAGAGTCATAACTGAGAACCAGTATTTAGCATAAACTGCTAATTTTTATGGATGGAGAAATCAAGCCCCAGAGACATTAGACAACTGAGAGAGGTTCACACGGCTAGACGCAGAGGTGGATCTAGAACTCAAGCCTCCCGCTTCCCATGTGATAATTTTCCACTACTGCATTTCGAATGCCTCACATATGAAGAATAAGTCCCTAATGCACTTCTGTTTTTAAAAACACCTAACATGGTACCGAGCACAAAGCAGCACTTAATAAATATTTGCTGAATGAAGGAACATGGCACATGTTTAATTTTCTCCCCCACACCCACCAGAAGTATTACAATAACATGTTCTTAGACGCTAAAGTGAAATGGAATGACTTTCACGTTGAGTCCCTTTCTTAGGGTTCAGTACCTTTTTGTGACTCAATCTACGAGCCTGTGATTGAGTGGATCATAGAATTCAAGGGGATTTCCATTAAAGTAATGAAGTAGCAGTTGGCTTTTCAGCTTCAAATTCTTTCCCTTGTTAAAGAAAGTGAAACATTATCTTGAGTAGGGTCGGCTATTTAAATCCCGCTGAATGGATTTTCAATAGAAGTGATTGAAAAAAAACATTTTTAATTTTTTGGAGGAATTTGTTCCATTCTGTCTTGTGTTTCATTATAAACAGGTTTTTTTTTTTTAGCAGAAATTATTCTTCGTGCCATAAATGTGTGGTGAATGCCTCCCAACCATATTTCCACACAGACCACAAGTCTTTGCCAATTTTTTTTTTTGTATGTAGAGCCCCCACTGATGATGGCTCAGAACTGAAACCCGATCTAATGCTACTAAACTCCTGGATTGAGAAGGGTCTTAAAATCAACTTTGGCGGTTTAGACAGAAATTAGCCCAGAGCCTCTGGTTTCTCTCTTTTACTAGAATTGTTGATGATGCAAGACAAAGCCTACTGAATATTGGACAGTAAGCCTTTGAGGGCAGGGATCAGCTCTCTTCTCCTCACTTTGATACCCTTCACACATGGGGACCGCTCTAAACCATGCATTCTCAGTGGAGATGAGAGCACCCTCCAGGGTGATTCTTGGGGGAAGGGCGTAAGAAAAACCTTAGAAATGGTTTATGGCCCTTCGAAGGGCCACATTGCATAAGCAGATATACAGTATATCTGTGGCACTAAATTTTCATGGGGAGATTGGGTGAAAAAGATCTAAAGGCTCCTTAGGGGAGTTATAATTTAAAAAACAGTTTGAGGGGCCCCTGGGTAGCTCAGTCGGTTGGGCGTCCGACTTCAGTTCAGGTCATGATCTCACTGTTGGTGGGTTCTAGCCCCGTGTCAGGGGCTCTGCGCTGATAGCTCAGAGTCTGGAGTCTGCTTCGGATTCTGTCTCCCTCTCTCTCTGCACCTCCTCCCTCGCACTGTGTCTCTCTGTTGCTTGAAAATAAATAAAGTTTAAAAAAAAACAGTTTGAGAAACACTGCTGTAAACATATTTATTGACTGAGTGTAATTTATGGCTGGGGATGGTGTTTCATGGCTCCATCTTGGACAAGTAACCTAAGCAAAGATTCCTGTATCTGGAGACTTAGCCAACTGCCATAATATTTTGACTTCGGTTTCAATTATACTCTACATGTCCCACTGTCCTTGTGGTTTGAGATTCAATGTGAAGCCACGGGCACCAGGGAGGACTCTTTGGTCCTTCACCAATTTGAGTGCGAAAGTGAAAGAATTCCATCATGGAAAAATTGGAAGGGAATGAAGCTGGTACCACGAAAGTAGCAAGGAACAAGGCAAAGCTATTTCATGGGGAATGACCCACAAACTATCTCTTACAGAGCGTCCATTCAGCTATGACTCTGCCACTTACCCAATTTTTTTAAGACGCAAATCTCACTTTCCTCCTCTCTGGAATGGGGACAAGAGTAGGTGTCATCCCCACCTCAGAGTGTTCTGGTTGATATCAAATGGGATCACCTGTGCGGACACACAGTCTAACCTGTAAGTTGTTAATTTTAGCATATTGTTATTTTCCCGATGATTGAAATATTACTTCCCTAGACTATGAGGACGCAAGCAAGGATTTGAAAGAGTAAGATCTTTCCGTGCCAGTGAAAGATCCATTTCAGGCCCTGGAAGACCTCACATGATGTGGCGCATGCCACGTGCCCCTACTTGGATGCAAAAAGAGCCGGAAGGTGAGGCCTCAGACCAAGCACTTACTTTCCAGAAGCGAATTTGTACAATTGAAGGGCGCCACAAGGAAGACAGCTAACAGGCTGTGCCATGAAAGAAAACCACTTAAAACTATACCTAAATGTTAATTACCCATAGCACAAGCATACAAGAAGTTAAACCATCTTAGAATGGTACCTTCAAAAGTGGTTCCAGTTCTGCATCTTGACCCCCATTTCTGTCCTTGGGTCTCTTTCTCTTTGCAAGAACACCTCCTTCTTCCTATTTTCATTGTGTGTATTTTACCGTTAGGGCAAGTGCCCTTCTATCTGTAGGAGTTTCTTTAACCATAGATTCCACCCCTTTACCCTACAGGAGTTTTCCCCTATATTGGAGTTTATTCAGTCTGGAATAATCTGCCATCTTGGGAGATTCCTGGGGAGAATGTAGGACAGTAGGGCATTCCATGGAAGCCTTTGACATTCCAAGACCTTCAAACAAATCCACTGGGAGGGGAACACAATGATTCTGGTCCCTGTAGAGCTTTCCACACCAAGGTAAGGGGCAGTTACACTTTCTTATCTTTCCACTTTTTTGGAGTATTATTGAAACAGATACACACGTATACACACATATAGGGGAATCTTCTGAAGACAAAGATCACTTTTCAGAAAAAATTCCAGTTTCAACCCACAGAAAGGGACAGAAACCCTTTTTTAACTGCACCACCATGGTAAGCTGCTTTGGTAAACTGCTTCTCTCATAGTAGAGTTCATGATTCAAGTATTAAAACAGAGTAGTGTTGGTTGGTCATTTGTTTTTCACTCATCTTTGACTTTAAAAAAAAGTTTATTTCTTTATTTTGAGAGAGACAGAGAGAGTGTGAGTGGCAGAGAGGCTGAGAGAGAGAGAGAGAGAGAGAGAGAGAGAGAGAAAGAGAGAGAATCCCAATCAGGCTCCACAATGTCAGCTCAGAGCTTGATATAGGGTTTGAACCTGAGATTGTGACCTGAGCCGAAATCAAAAAGTCAGATGCTTAACCAACTGAGCCACCCAGGCGCCCCACCTCTTTGATTTTTAAAAGTACGCTTAAACTTTGGGAGAATAAGAAATATGAAGCATTGTATTTATCATTTGCAATAGTTTAATTAAATTCCCAGACAAATGCTATTCCTCACCCCCCAACCCTATGGGGAGTAAGACTAGTTTCATTCTTCCACTTAAGACTTATTTTCACTTCCTTCCAGCCTGCTTTCTCCTGTTCATTTGTGCTTCAATGCCTTTGCCTACTGTGTCCCCCTGACTAGCAATGCCCTTTGAATGATTTTTTTTTCATCTTTCAAGATCCAACTCACTCTGTGCCACTTTCCCTGGCTTCTCTGGCCCATGCTGGCCTGTTTCTCTGACCTTCTACTATGTTCCACAAAGTTGAATAAATAATTGCTTTACATGTTTTTTCCTCTGTTGCCAAGGTTGTATTTGCCGGCACGCGGAGTAAGTGCTTTATACATATTTATTGTCTGGATGAATCTCACTTGATGGCTGGAAGTGAGAGAACATTCTTGGGTAATTGATGAGAACTGGTGTTTCTTCAAACTCTCTGGGAACAAGGAAATTAGCTTATGACTTCATTCTCACAGGCTGTGCAACCTTGAGCCACTTACCTAACTTCTGTAAGTCTCGGTTGGGGTATAAAAAGGAGATAATGGAAAAACGACCACTTTGTCCATTTTTTGGAAGAATGAGGAATAAGATAGGAAAAGTGGCTAGTGCAGCGCCTGGCATATAGCAGGTGTTCAATCAATAGTAGCTGTCATTAAGAGTGTTGTTATCATCGTTATGGTAATTCTCCGCATTATCCGATACAGTTCTGAGCATGTTGATTGACCATCTAGTCCTGAACAATGAGGCTGTTCAAATGTCCTGTAGCATCCTTCACTGGCCTGTTCTCTATGATTTGCTCAGGGTGCAAGAGACCTGTCGAGGAAAATAAGTTGGAAGATTCAGTAGAAGTGCTGTATCCAAGTTTCATAGCCAAGCTACGTAAAAAATGAAAACTTTCCCACTGAATTTCCTGGACTGGCATGAGGTGGGTGTCGTACCCACACCTTAGTTCAGACTACGTGAGGAGTGTGATAAACCAGAACTCTGAATAGTGGCTTTCATGAAGCGGCTCAGATAAAAATCTTACTATTCAATTTTTTATTTACAACTTGGAAATTCTAGATTGGTTGACGTTGGCTCCATACTTTAAACCAACTGATGGGAAGAAAAATCTGTTATTGATTTACTGGCCTTCTTTTTTTTTCTTTTTTTTTTCCCCTCTTGCCTCTGAGCACTGATGAAAAGTCTCTCCAAAACAAGTATTGGGGGCCTCACAGTCCTCAGGGAACTGAGGGAGGAGGTGTGGGGTGGGCAGCATTTGCATCTCATTGCTGGCTTCGAGGGTTGTGTCCCTTCTTCAAACGTTTCACTCTGGCAAGCCACTCTTCTTCCCCCATCCTCAGGGAAACCCTTGCCCAGCAGAGTGGCCCATAAGCAGGAATCAGCAGACTTGGATTCGGTTCCAACAGGGCTCCCTCAACAGCCCCTCCCATGAGCTATACACATCTCAGTAGACGTCTTTCCTGGACAGTCTCCTACCTTTGCCACTCTATCCCCCCAAGGGAGGGTCTAGAGGTGGAACAGTTCCATCAGGTAGGTAAAGGTACAGGGGGAAAGACAGACTTTGATCCAGCCATAGAGGAAGCCTCATACTCTGCGTTAGGGCTAAATCTGAAATTGGACACGCACACACACACGCGCACACACGCACACACACACACTAATGATGGGGAGCTGAGTGCCAGATACCACGCTAGGTGCCATCTTACATATTCTTCATAACAATCCTGGATAGTGGAACTTACTACCTTGAATAAGGCTCAGAGAGCCCAGGCGGCTCCCCCAATATCACATGGCTGGTGGGTGGTTGGAGCTGAACAAACCATTTCCCCCGGGCTTCGATCGCTCACGGGA
This sequence comes from Acinonyx jubatus, assembly GCF_027475565.1. Taxonomy (NCBI): domain Eukaryota; kingdom Metazoa; phylum Chordata; class Mammalia; order Carnivora; family Felidae; genus Acinonyx; species Acinonyx jubatus. Next base: position 106,610,247 of record NC_069385.1, on the reverse strand, counting down.
GGGGGTTGCTTGGGCTTCCTGGCCTCAGTAGAGACGCACCGGGTCACTACAGAGAACTGCGCTCAAGTAAGCTGGCAAGAGAATTCTGGCCGCGGAGGCAGCACCCTGTCCCTTGCCCTGCCCGTTTTTCAAAAAAGCCGGCCTTAGACCAGGCCCAGCATCACTCCCGCCATATCTGATTCGATAAGGAGTTGCAGAGCCAATAAGATTCAAGGGGAGGGACGTGAACTTCGCCTCTCCATGGGGAAGATGACAGTAAATGTATGGTCCTTTGTAGTTTCACCAGGTCTCCAGAGCAACTTGTTCCCAGGGAGTTCTGGGGGCGCTGAGTTTTTTACTGTACTTCATTTTCATGTTGTACCTTGCGCTTTTCAGAACATCTCAGGGACTATTTACTTCATTTGATTCTCTTCTCTATTTTTTTTTTAAGTTTACTTATTTATTCTGAGAGAGACAGAGACAGCGCGAGTGGGGGAGGGGCAGAGAGCAGGAGGGAGAGAATCCCAAACGGGGGCCGCACCACCAGTGCGGAGCCTGATGCAAGGCTCAAACTCACGAACCGTGAGACCATGACCTGAACTGAAACCAAGAGTCAGTTGCTTAACCGACTGAACCTCCCAGGTGCCCCTCATTTGATTCTCTTTTCTAAACAGAGCAGCTGGAGAGATTCTTTTTAAGAGTCAAGTCAGATTATGTCATACGTCTGCTGAAAATCTTCCAGTGGTTTCCATCCTACTCAGAGTCAGAGTCAAAGGCCTTACAAGGTCCTAATCCATCTGGTCCCATTTCCTTAGGGCGTCAGACTTACTACACCCCCCACCCTCATCCCTTCCATTGCTCTGGCCTTGCTGTTTTTTAATGTGCAGGCTCACTCACCTTTGCCTCAGGGCCTTTGCACCACCTGGAATACTCTTCCCGCAAATGTTCTCCGGGGTCCCTTCTTTGCATCCTTTGGGCCTAAGTCTCAATAGCCGCCTCTTAGACATGCCCTCCCTGGTCTCTCTTCAGCACTCCTCATTCTCCTTCATGTCTGACTATTTTGCCAAGACACTTATCACCGTTAGAAATTCTACATGTTTAGTTTACTCACTTATTTATCTGCTTCCCCCCGTGGAGCTCTAGGGAGAGAGGTTTTTACCCAGTTTGTTTACAACTGCACCGCCCCCCACTTCCCCGAGACTACCACAAGGCCTGCCCCTGAGCGATGATCCATAAATATTTAAATTCAATATGAAATATTGAATAAAAGCATGAATTCTTGCAGCAATGATATTTTCTAGTCAAGGTAAGTATTGTGCTCTCAGCTTTACAGATGAAGAAACAAGCCCACGAGTTTCCGTGACTGGTCTGAGATCACGCAGATGGTGGTAGAACTGTCTAGAACCGAGTGCCATGACCCCTAGCCCCAGGTCTTTTGGGCAATAAATTGCTGAGTTCCCATGTGGCTATTTCCATGCAGGGATGTGAACGACTCTGATATGGGTTCAGATACACAGACACGCAGGCTCCCACTGCAGTGAGAAGAGGGTACCACACGACTATCATTTCCTGGACAGAGAAATATGCATCTCTGCCCGCTGGGTTCAGAGCAGTAGTAATTACGAGAGTCTGGAAGGAAGTGAGAAAAACATCAGGGACATTTAACAACCTTCACTGACCTGCAAATTATTATTTACAGTAACACAGAGCATTTCCTCTGCGGAGGCGAAGACACAGAACATATTATGCCTTTTTTTTTTTTTTTTTTTTAACATATAAGCCTGAAACCCCATAGCACGCTCCGGAAGCAGACAAAGAACAGAAAAGAGTGAGTGGACAGGTCAGGATGGACTTAGCCTTAGGGGATGAAAGGAACGAATTCTTGCCATCCTTTTTATTAAATTCCTCCCAGAAACTCCCTGAATTTGATATTAAAACAATCTGAGAATCGCATTGTAAACTCTTCAGTGTCTGGGTCGGGCCTTACTGTTCATGCATCTCCTGTTGGTTGAGCGTACTGCTTTGTGACAGAAGGTCCGGAGAAGTGTGTCCAAATTGACTGCCAGGGCCAGGGCTGGAAGAGGCTTTGATTCGAGGCTCTTCCAACCTTGGCCCCCGGGGCACCCACCATCCCTGGCCTGGGCCTACCAGAGCTCTCCGCCTCTGCCGACAGGGAGCTCATTACCAACTAGAGCAGTCCTTGGTTCGTATTATACTTCTCAGGCTGAACTCCTGTCTGCCTCCTGTGAGGCCCACCCTTCGGCTCTAGTTCTGGGCTCGGGGGTGAGAGAGACTAAGTTAACGTCAGGTAAGCACTTGCACGTGTTAATGAACATGTTCTCAGTGTCTCACAGGCTCTAAAAGGCAGAACTTGGCAGCTAGGAGTTCTTGAAAGCAGGAGTTCTCTGAAAGTCCTCCTGTGTGTGTGTGCGCGTGTGTGTGTGTGTGTTACGGGGTGGGGACTGGGTTTCTAGTGTGATGGTGCAGAGCATGACGTTGGAGTCAAGATGCCTGGGGTCTGCTCCTGGCTCTGTCACACAGCTGTGTGGTTCGGGTATGGCACTTAGCCTTTCTGTGCCTCAGTTTCTCCACCTGTAGAATGGAAGTAATAATGACAGCTTCATAGGGTTGTTGTGAAGCTTAAGTGAGCTAATGTCTGTGAAGTGCCTACCTAGCCCATCGTTAGCCCTTCTATGCTGTCCACACACGCCCACTCATGCTTGCGCGCGCGCTCTCTCTCTCTCTCTCAAAAATAAACAAACATGTAAAAAAATTTTTTTAAATAAATAAATAAACGTGACATCCTCTACCTCTCGACTCGTGACAAAGCCTGCACATCAGAATGAATTTCTGGATTCATTTAGTCAGAATTAGCGCGAAATCACATAAAATAAGAAGAAAATGGTAGCCATGTACCAAATGTTGGATGGGTTAGAAAAGAACCATGAAGAAAGGAAGCTGACACTCCGAGGGCCAGCTGTGGCCCGGGCCTGCGTGAGGCCGTCCGCCTGCCCCCTCCTTCCACAGCCCTTGGGGTCGTGGTCAGAATCTCCCTGTTGTTAACGATGAGCAGTGAGCAGCTCAAAGTTCCCCGCTTTGAATCGAGAACCCCAACCCTAGTCAGTCGGCACCTGGCGGGGGGAGAAGCCTTCAGGATGTGGCGGGAATTTGGAGCCGGGGGGCAGGAGACCTGGTTTCTTATCACAAGTATTGAGGCAGGCTGGCTCCTGTTTCTTCACAGGTCAAGTGGGCATCAGAGTATCCACTTTACATTTCTCCCAGGGTTTGTAAGGTTGCTTTTGATCATTTAATTCATTTATGTGTAATATTTATTTATAGGCACAAGAACAAAACCAGAACTACCAAGGGCTGTTGGAGTCGGGGGGGGGGGGGGTGGTCTCTTTCTCAGGCCCCAGCTGTGGGTCCGTGCCCCGGACGTGACTCCCTAACTATGTCAGCATTTCGTTTTGGCAATTTCTACTACAAACTTAGATAATTCCCTTATACAGCTGTGTCTTGAACGTGTTTAAATTGCATCCGCTCTCCCTCTGCTATGACAGGGATTTTAGCACAATTACGCTCTCTCTCCTTTCCTCTGTGTTTTTGTACCTAAGACAGTTGTCTTGATAATCTCCTGGTCACCTTCACGGTTTTAAATAATGTACCTAAATCTTCATGTTGTGATTTCCTCAGCTGTTAAGCAGTACCTGTCGACTTGCCGGTAGAACAGAAATGCCACAGAAATGTCTGCCCCTTTGGCTCCTTGCCACCTCCCAGGGCTCAGGACCTTCCCAACACAGGTAGGCACTTGCTTGCTATTTGCTGCATGGAAGACTGTAACCTGAGCCAGAAGCACACCTGCGCTCCCTTCCCCTCCCCCACCTTCCCACTTCCTTCTCTGAACTGTAGTGTTCACTTTACTTTTTCAGGGTTTTTACGATTTATATTCTAGGTCTTCCAGGTTTCATCTGTAGGTTGGTTGGAAAACCTGAAAAACAAGGACACCAGGGTGGCTCAGTCAGCTGGGCGTCAGACTCTTGGTTTTGGCTCAGGTCATAATCTCACGGTTTGTGGGTTCGAGCCCCCCATCGCGCTGTGCACTAACAGCGGGAAGCCTGCTTGGGATTTCTCCTTCTGCCTCTCCCCCACTTGTGCTGTCCCTCTCTCTCTCTCAAAGTAAGTAAATAAAAAAAAAAAGAGAGAAATTCTGAAAAGCAATACACAGGGTATAGAATACTGTGATTATAAAAATATTATATATTGCAGAACCAAGGAATATAACCACATCTGCATCACTTAACAAGGGGACCTTGGGCAGGGGATGTTCCAGAAGCCAAGGCCAAGTGGATTTTTTTTTTTTTTTACCCAAGCAAATGCCGTCACAGTCAGTTGCTGTCCATGGAGGAAGGTTGGGGGCTGTAAAACTCAGAAAGGCCTTTAATAGTGACCCCACAGCCTATCCCTTTTCTTCATAGCTATGGTTCTGATTTGGGAGTCTCCCCAGGGCTTTTCTGGGAAGGGCACCTCCTTCCCCAGGCTAGTTCTCTCTTCCTCTATGTGTTTCTGGGGTGTAGATTATTCCACTCAACTTTATCCATCAATATGACCTCATCCTCTTTGTGTTCTAGGCGTTTGTGAAATTTTCTGGATTGCTGCTGGGATCTTTTCATGCTTGATATGGATTTATTCTTTTGCATTTATTTACTGTTATTTCAATAAGATTTGGGAAGAAGGAGAGGTAAAGTAGGCCCAAGGTACCCTTTTGACCTTCAGCATTTATTTTGAAAATTTTGAAATGAACAAATATTTCTTCAGTGAATAACTAGGGGACCTTCTGGTTCAGGTGAGGAGGCTTGTCATGAGTGGGGTGTTTGATGGGGTCAGAGAACCAACACTTACATCCTAACAAACAGGGCCAATTCCATGTCCTTATAGATAAAAGAATACTTTCACCGGGACTACCTTGACAAGTTCATGTGTCCATGAGATGAGAATAGAGAAAAAAAGTACAGGAACAAGTTCCAGCGATGAGAAGAAGAATGAAAGAAGCATTCCATAATTTATCTTAAGGCAGCAATAATTTGTGTGTCTGGAGACACGCTTTGCAGGGAAAAGAATCAAGACTCGCTGAGGTAACGTCACGTAACAGAACGCGTGGGGTTGGTGACAAGCAGACGGAACTCTGAAACCTCGTTGTGTCTTGTGTATCTTCTGCAAAGTGGGTACAGTAAAATCTGCTCGGCGAGGATTGAGCAAAGCGACACATGGGAGGTACTCAGCATAGTGTGGGTTCTTTGGGACTGGTAATCCCCATGAGGCTGGGGGAATGGACTAGAAGAAAGTTGAAAGATTTGTATACCAGCTCTGTTGGGTTGACTGCAGCCATTGCTGTATCTTTATTGTCTTTCTGTCTGTTTTTGTCTGTTTCTCTCCCTGTCTCTTCTCCTCTCCCACCCCAGTCCTCAGCGCTAGTAAAATCTTTAAGCATCCTTTGAAAGAAAATTGCATGGTATCAGTCACAGGAATGTGCTACCATTTCACGGTGGCCATCCGCAGCTCTCTCCCAGGACCCCAGATGGAGAATCCCAGCCGGGCAGGAGAGCCTTTGGTGGAGGGGGAGTGGTGTTTCCTGGATGCTCTTTTGCCCTCTCAGCCATTTCCCTTAAGATGAAATGATCCCCTAGTTATGGGACAAATTTAGCCCCTATCACTCCATGGCCAGGGGCTGTGGCAATATTCTACTGACTCCTCCTCACTGGATTTTGGAAGTGTAGGCCGGAAAATCACTGTCAGGTTCTGAGGGCAGCACATTATGGAATAATCAGGACTTGGCACAGGATGATGTTAAAAGTGCTTTCTTTCTTCCCCAACACTACTTTCAGAGATGCTTGGTCAGATCGTTCTTCACTGCTTGGGGGCCGGCAACAGTGCACAGATCCACATGACCTCCCGGAGACCGGGCAAGTCCCTACTCCACTAGAGTCGGACTAGAACTCTTGGTCCCATCAGCCTCTCGTCTATAGACATTTTTCCTCGTGGTAAAGCAGCCCACCATGAGCTCCCCAAACACTCCCTGAGGTCAAGCCTCTCCCCCAGTGAGGGATTAGAAGCGCCAACCTCACTGGCTGTGTGACTTTGAGCAGGTGACCTAACCTCTCTGGGCCTCCATCCCCCCAGCTCCAAAGTGGAGTTAACAATAGAACCTACCTCACTCAGAGGGTTGGGATGGGAATTCCGCACGTTAGTTTATCCATGAAAAGCCTTAAGACAGTGGTTCTCAACTTTGGTGTGCTCAGAATCCCCTGGAGGGCTTGTTAAAACACAGATTGCTGGCTCCCAGCCCAGCACGTCCCTTTAGTTTGCATTTCTAACTAGTTCCCAGGTGATGCCTAGGCTGCCTGACCGAGAACCGCCCCCACCCCCCTACCCCCATTTTAGAACAACGCCTGACATGGGACCAGCGCTGGGACCAGTATGATTTATTTGTTACTCGTTATGTACCTGAAAGATTTAAAAAAGGAATGCCACGGTACCTTTGGAATACTTGGCCTGATTAGGTAGTCCTTTTAGAAGATTTGGGATATCAAGGGGATTAGCTAGCCCTCCTATCTCGCTGGAAGGGCTGTAGGAAGATTAGGAGATGGTGGGGACCGGAGACGAGACGGGCAGCCTGGATGCATTTCAGTATCCAGGAGCCCCGTTGGCCTCCCCCTGCCGCTGAATTTATGGATAAAACAGAAGGCAGGCGTTGGGGAGCCAGATGAGGCCTGCCTTGCCTCACTCTCCAAGTATTTGGGGCTCAGGGTGGTACCAGGGGCTGTGGGAAATCATGACACTAAAGACTGGACCGCGGCCTTCGGCGATCTCAGTTGCAGAGCTCCCCCCCCCACCCACACACCAAACAGTAAATAGCCACTGGGGGCGTGTAAGGTGAACACGATGCCCCCCGTGTACTAGCCTTACGGCCTTGGGGGAGATGCTCTCGCTGGCTGAGCCTCAGTGATCTCGTGTATCCTCCCAGGGTCCCTGTGATGATAGGAAGCGCGGTAGAGCCCCGTGAGAGCGGGGACCTGTCTGTGCTTCGCACCGCGGCATCCCTGCTCCCCGCTGGTCCCCCCCACATGACAGGTGTGCCCTACTCTTGGTAGAAGGGGTGCTCTGCTGAGTAAAGCACTCGCGGCATCTGGCTGGTGGCGTCTGGGCACGGGCAGCTGTCCTTGTGACTTTGGGTGAGGACTGGCCTAATCGGGGGAGACGACTGGAAGATGTGGCAAGCTCTCCAGATCTGGAGGGATGGCAGGGAAGAGGAGGACGGAGGACGGAGGAAGGAGGGTGTTTCAGATGGGGCTGAGGGCATAAGGCAAGGGGTGTTCCAACAAGGGGCGTTCATCTCCCCCCAACTGCCTGCCCATGAAAAAAACAAGGGGCAAAGAATGCAGGTCAGTTTCTTCTTGTTTGCCTTCTAACTGGCAGAACATTTTGATGGAGACCAACCTGGGCATAAAAGAACATTCTTCATGTTCTGTGATCATGCCAGAGTGTCTTAGGTCAGTGCGTGCATAGGAGGCGTTCCACAATCTGTCTTCAGCTTAACCTTCCAACCGCATATCCATTTCTTCCCATCCAGGACTGTGGTGGCCCCCTAAACCTGGAAAACTCCTATTCATCCTTCAGGACCCAGCCAGTGCCTCCTCCTTACGCAGGCCTCAGAAGAGGAGGTCGCTTCTGTTGCATTTCCCCAGCCTCGGGTCTGGAAGGAGAAACACAATTCAGCAAAGCTCCCTTCTCCGGCTCCGGCCCCACCTGTCACTAGGGGAGCCTCAGCCGCCCGACCTTCCACGGCTTCCTTCTGTAGTTTTCCTGAGTGTCTCCAGAAGGTGTCATCTGTGTGCTCTCCTGTGGGCAGCTGTTTATCTCCCGCATGGCATTTGTCAGTGCCCTTCTCCGCGGAGGGGGAGCAGGCTGCGGGGTGCCCCCGCCCCCCGGCTGCTGTCCGTGTGCCAGTGGTGTAACTGAGGCCACAGCACAGCGCCGCCTCCCGCTGCTGCGTGCTGAAAGCTGTGCTTGCTTTCCCGCAATCACGTGGTCTGGCTCCCAGATCCGTGCTGCAGAACAACTCTGAAATGGGGACAATGAGAGTCTAAGAATACAGACGGGCTATGAATAGCTCCCGCTCACCACGCCTTTCCTGTGCACGAGGAAGGGCGCTATAAACCCTTCTGTGGAATCCACGTTGTAATCCCCGCGCTGAACCCTGGATTGTTGCTAGTGAGGACCGCAACCCCCAGAGGCTCAGGGAGATTCAGTAGCTTGCTTCGGGTGTTCACAGCTGGTAACGGGCGGCTAGGAGTTTAAACCCGGGTCAGCTTGGCTCCAGAGTCCAGAACCTTCATGTCCCTGCCTTGGTATGCACACCAGCTCCCATGAGACGGAGCGATGCCCTCCTCAATGCTTCCCAGTTCCCTTGGCAGTCCATCGGCTGGAAGGCTCTATCTTACCCCACAGCAGCGCCTGGCTCTTAGTACAAGTTCAATAACAATTAAATGAGTGAAGAAATAAATAACTAGAGTCTTAGTCTCACCTGACACTCCCACCCCCAACTGATGGGCCTGGGGAAGGTCTCCATATCTATCCTTCCTCAACTTTCACCAATCAGGGCAATAATATTGCTTGGATGGGGTTCTTATAAAGCAGGCTGAGATGCCAACGCCTAGGAAACAGAACTCCAGTCTCAAAGGGGTCAATGGCAACAACGTACCAGCCTCACTGGGTTTGGCCCCCCACCTGCTCACACAGGCCTCAGTCCTCTGCAGAGCCCTGCCCAGTCCTTTTGGGAATCCTGGGAGAATATGTCACTTGTTCCAGCAGTGGTCTCCATGCGGTATCTTCCGCTTCCCTCCTTTCCCTCTCAAGGCCCTTGCGATGATGTCCTCTCTGGGCACGGCCCCCTAGGCCGCCTCACCCTGCACCTGCACCCACCACAGGACTATTGTCCACCATGTTCAGGGCCGTCTCCTCTGAGAGTGGCCAGCCTTCACGGTGCCAGAGCCACTCTGTGTCCTGCTTAGACGTGAAAGGGCTGCTACCCTGCTCCGTGTCACACATTCCATCCTCTGGGGCTTGACCAGATGATGATATGAGTGCCCCATGACTTACCAGGTCCTTTAGAAATCCTCTCCTCCAGGGGCGCCTGGGTAACACAGTCGGTTGAGCGTCCGACTTCGGCTCAGGTCATGATCTCACGGTTCGTGAGTTCGAGCCCCGCATCGGGCTCTGTGCTGATGGCTCGGAGCCTGGAACCTGCTTCGGATTCTGTGTCTCCCACTCTCTCTGCCCTTCCGCCGCTCACACTCTGACTCTCTCTGTCTCTCAAAAAAAAAATTAATAAATAAACATTAAAACATTTTTTTAAAAGACAGAAAGAAATCCTCTCCTCCAGCTTCACATGGCAGCCCATCCCCACAGTGCCCAGACGCATGCGTGGAACCGGGGGGTATGTGTGCACGCGCATGCCCTCTTGTGACTCCATGCTGTCCCCCACCCCACCCCCTGCCTTGTTCCCCACACTACATGCCAGGCTGCTCCTTAGACTTCTTTCCCCATGACGCTAATCAAACCCTGAGTATAGCTGTTTGCTAGTCTTGGTTCCTCACTCTCCTCCCCACTCATCAGGCAAATCCAGCCACATATGGATTCATTTTAAGGATTATGTGGGACCCCCCCCCACTCCCCACCATCCCTTAGCTACAGACTTAAGAAGACCAGCTCCTCAGTCCAGACGTCAGGTGAGCCAGCCTACTGGGGGAGGTGAAGGGTGGATTGAGCTTTATCAACAAGTCTGGCATTTCCAGATTTAAGGCTTGGATTTACTATGAAGCTGATGAGGGCTTAGGTTTCAGGACCTCCCTCCCCGATTTGCATGGGAGAGGCCCCGGTGCTCGTGTGTCTTTATAAAATTGGCAAAAGTACGCTATTTTAAGGTAGTCGGTTAATTGCTGGTTCTTTTTCCTTCCCCATCTTCCCTCCTGCACCTCCCTTCCTGTCAGGTGACATTAGAGTGGCCATGGACATCTTGGAGGGTCTCGGTAAAAGGCTATTAGGCTGGGGATACAGGAGTTCGGTTTCCTTGGGTTATGTTAACATGGTCTGTCGCCATCCTCCTGCGTGGCTGGGTTACTGCAAACCCTCCTGGTGTAGGAAAGGCAGAGATACTCCTGCTACCGAAGGGGGAGACTTGCCTCACATCACGGCCCAAAGATGTAGTCTCAGAGTCATCTCTCACTGTGACTGTGTCCCAAGGCACCTGGCGCTGGTAGTCGGAGACAGCAAAGTAGAGGCAGGACAGCAACGTGTGGAGCCAGAAGCTATGCTGTGGAAAGTTCTTCCCACCATCATGTGCCCAAAATTGTACGTGGAAGATTCTGGTACCACATGGAGGCCTAATTAAAACTATTACCCCCAAATACCAAAAACCAAAAAGCGAATGTTGATCAGTCACTGCTGGAGGAAAGACTGAATTACCTCTCCTCCCCATATGTAGAAAACAATAGTTCATAATCATCACCTAAAGAAGTAAGACATCCAAAAGAAATGCAAACAAAAGCATAGGAAAAAAAACCCCAGTAGTATGGAGGCGTGTCAGAAAGTTAATTGATACAACTACCGTGGGTATCTTTTTGGATTTTATAATATTTGGGTACTGGATGACTTTTGAAAACTTTTGTAATATCTTGTGGTTTCTTTTCTCCTTCTAAATAAAAATTCACACTTGCAACACATAATGTGCAACAAAATTCATTCTTTGTAACATGCTTTGTACTTTTTTCCCTTAAATTTAATTGTAATTAGCTTCAGGCTACTTCTAATTGTATTAGCCTGAATGGAATGGTATTGTCTTCAGGACCCATATAACCTGCATCTGCCCTGGGCATGGAGTTAACGAGTATTTGGACCTCTCCCCGCTTCTTGTCTGAATGTCTGAAGGGCCAGGGTGAGGTGGGGTGAGTTTCCCTCTCTTCCTACTTTTCCTGTCAGAATCGGCCATGGTAGCCACTAGAAGTTTCCTGCTTCTTATAACTCATCCTCTCTGGGTGTCTTTCTAGGCTTTTTCTCCTCACATCTTCTTACTCGTCGCCAGTTTTCTTAGATATGTCACCTTAGGACTTGCTACCCAGTCCAGCCTCAGTCAAGACTCTTCATACTCTGCAGTCTCCCTTCCTGTGCCCCACGTCCACAGGGTGATGTTGGATCTTTCCTTCCTTTGCTTTCCTTTCTCTCTGCAAGTCTCAAGATGTGCTCAGGATAGATCAGGCTCTATTACTAAACAACAATTCCATTCAAGGTCCTCATTGTCCTCAGTTCTGGAAAGAGTGGCCCGGAAATGTTGCCCATGGCCTGAGTCTACAAGACCATGGTTCATGAGGGGTAAGGGAAGGGTGTCTCCAATACTTTGTGAGTTGGTGATATTTGTATTTGAGGTCTCAGCACAGACACAGAAAGGGATGAGGATATCCCAGTGTCCTTCTCTCCCATCAGTGTGACAACTTTTTCAATTTTTTATCAACTTCACTCTCACTAGGTGGGAAGAGCATTTTATCTGTAGTTAGAAGATGTGAAATTGACTCTGCTGCTAATTCACTGAGTGTCCTGAAACAGCTCACTTCTCTCTTGGCGTTTAGAAAATGAGGTGATTAGGTTATGTGATTGCCACAGTCCCCCAAGCTATAACTTATCATGTTCTATGAATCACTGTGCTTGCAAATCTCTAATGAAACAGGGATTACCTACTCCTCCTAATCTTTGCAGACCTAGAATTTGAATCTTGTCTGCTCAGCATTGACAAGAAATCACAAGAAAACAGGTTCACATTAAAGAAAGGGGCCAGGGGGAAAATAACCCCAAGTTTCAGTAGAATCTTTTGTACTAATTACAGCTATAATGTTCTATGGTCATCAGACATTCAATAATCTAAAAGCTCAGTTATGTTTATTAGATTTTACTAACTAAGGTAGGCAGTCAGTGGAAGTATTTTAGAAAGAGTAGCACCTTCAAAGTGAAATTTTGATGTTGTTATTTTTGTTCTTTTAACTGGAAAAAAAATGTCTGGTTCTCAGGATTCTCTGCCCTTTCAACGGTTGTGGGGAGTCTTGTTACCTCCAAGTGTGCACAGACCCTCTTTTTTCTGCCATGGTTAGCCAACGCTAACCCCTCACTTTCTTGGTTAAAAAAATAAATGACTGAAGGAAGGGAGGAAATCCAGAATATTTGAAAGATACCAAGAACTTCTTTGAAGTAACTGAGGCCATGGGCTGTGGAGAGAGACCTTCATGGCTCCAAATACTGCCTCCACCACTGACTAGCTCCAGGAACTTCTGGAAAGAATGAGAGCACAAGGTACAGCTTGGAACAGTAGAAAGACAGACATGTACGTGGAGGGGTCATCCAGGTCCATTCAGGGAGGAGGGACATTTTGGGTGTTTCAAAGTTTCTTCAAGGCCATCCTCCTGCGTTTGTTGAGTCAATGCTCTGTGACTAGCCGCCTTCAGGTTTTCAAGATGGTTTCCCCGGTGTCTGGGGGAAAAGCATTCCACATGGGGGGGGGGGGGCAAGCGAGCAGCAAATCAGCTTTAGGAGAGGGTCAGCCTCATTGTTCCTTAATAGGTTAGCTTCTGGTTTATACATCAGCTTCCTATGTCTTTAGTTATCAAACACCTGTCTATAAGAAACTGATCTCTCGTTTCTGGGTCTGTACGGGCCAAATCTAACTGCTGGACCGGGCGGGCTGAGGACCAATGTGTGGACTGCAGAAACTTCACACAGCTACTGCTTCCCTGGGAGGTGGTCAGCCTACCCTGATGACAGCCTCCCTCTTACCAAGCTTCTTACCTGTAACAGATCTCAAGACATCTTGCAAATAAACAAGGGCCATCACTATACTTTGGAATATACTACTTAGCCAATACAAACAGGGTTTCTCTCTCTCTCTCTCTCTCTCTCTCTCTCTCTCTCTCTCTTTGTTTTTAAACCAAATTTGGTAGTCTGGCTTATCGCTCCCTCCTGCCCTCTGGCAGTTGCAACATATGTTAGCGGTTTGTTGTGGAGCATTGGATCTTTGGGGTTGATGATTTGTCGCTTGGGTCTATGTGGCAGAAGGGGTGGATTCCAAGAAACACATGTTTAAGAAATTCAGGAAGGAGCAAGGAAGTGGATATGATCATTGGCTAATTGGTTTGTTAGGCCAAAAATGCCTTTTGGTGCTCACCACAGCTCCAATGCCAATTCTTAAGTGGTGGTGACCTCCCTTGAGGTCACTGTGTGAATGACTATGATAAATGGCTGGTTTTGGAAGGTTAGGGATTTTTCTCTCTTTGCTTGTTCTTTTTTTCCCCCCCTTTGGTTGTTTGGGATCTTATTGAAAATCACAAACCAGAAAGAAAACAGCTGCCAAGATCGGTGGTGAACATTTCAAGAATCAGGTTACTGTGGCCTGTGGCTCTCAGCTCCACTTGAAGAAAATTCAGGTTGCTCTGGTGATCTCCCAGTACATTTTCCCTAAAATACACGCTTATCCTTGGTTTACCAATGAGCAGGAGGTGGAAATGGGCAGAGGGGTCAGCCTAAATAATGTGGCAAGATAAATATACATCCCTCCTCCTCCCCAACCACTCCCCCCCACCCTGCCCGACCCGCCCCAAGCCAGATAGTTGAGTCTATATGGGACTAACACTGAGTCAGATGCCTTGGAACAAAAGCAAATCCTAGAGGCTAAGGATCATGGTTTGGGGGGAAATTGAACAATTTCATAGGCAGGCTCCCAATGTACCTTAAATAAGTGATTCTGTGGCTCTTTGAGGTTAAGGCACTGGGTCAGCATGCAAGCAAGAGGATCTTCAGTGAGGTCAGCTGTTTTCACACAGACCAGGGTAGTAAAACAGCCTGAACCAAGAGTAAGGAGCCATGCTTTCTAAGGCTTGCTTTTTACTTCTTGCTAAGCCGAGGAGGCTCAGCACATCAGTTTGCCTGTCTGGGCCTTGCTTGCCTCAGATCGGATGAGAACATCCATGCTTTGATGCTAAGCTGTCCTTCTGTGTTCACCCAAATTCACCTGAAACATTCTCATCCCTACAAATGTCTTCATCGTTACCCTGGGGTGAGTCGCATGAAGCAAATTTCACACTGTGATCAAGCACGTCACGTTTTCCCACGTGATATGTTATCTAGTGGCAATAGAATCAATTTCTATTAAGTTGCCGCACAAGTACACCCGGAAGGGAAGGAGCCGGAATTGTGGAATGTTTAAAAAAATAATTTCTATTGTAAACAGTGTCGCAAGTAGTGGCTAAAAATATATGGTGCAAAGAGGGGCCATTGTGACAGTTTTGGAGATTAATTTCGGGTGATTTGTATTTAACATCTTTTTTTTCCAACGCAAAAGATTTTTTAATGCACTTAAAACAATGTCTTCTTGAGAATGTGAAAATTCCTTAATTGTCACTTACATCACTCAATTGCTTAGATTTGCCTATATGCCTGCAGGGTACATAAACTCTAAATTAGTGAGGTCTACATTAATGAGATGTTACTAGACTTACTTTTGGAATGGGTCGAACCGTTTGATACCTGTTGAATCACTCTGAGCTGGAGAAATAAATCTGATATGATCCACGAAACAACATCTGAAGCAGAGATTCTTTTATTTAAAGATTCTAGGATATATAGAGTTAAATTTCAACCAAAATGAGATTTCCTGAGGTCTCGAATGCTAATATGTACCGCATTAGCCTTGAGATGGTAGGGTCCTTCATAACAAAATAGAACACTTGCCAAATCTGGTATCTTAAAACAGTAATGTAGACTCCAGCCTTCTGATTACATTCTTTGGATATTAAAATTTGGTTTGACCTAGATTCAAAGTGACTAGATTTTTCCCCCCTGTAAATTTCAGGGAACTTCCATACGAAGGCAGAGGAACTGTATCTAAATCTCTCTTTTAAAGACACTCGTAAAAATGCACTCAGAGCTAAAAGTTTCCACCCAAGGAAATGAACAAAACAAGTTGGATTCAAATGGCAACAACAGAAGAGCAAAGAAAAAGAAAATTCCACAATTAGACTTCAATGTGGAAATATGTTCTAAATAATTTAAGTAATTGTGGTCAAATCAAGAACAGAAAGACCAAAGCTGCTCCGTTTTTGCAGGAGCGAGTTTTCAGTTTCTTTCCCGGGGCTCATCAGCATCATAAAGCATTAGTACTGGAAGAGTTCTGAGTGACCCTCTGTTCCAGGCCCCCCTTAATAGAGGAAGAGGCCCGGGGAGGCAATGGGGTTGGCCAAGGTGGGGAGCCAAGTAGTGGTGGCCTGGGCACTCGAACTCAGCTCTCTCCAAACTCCCACACCACGAAACTGTGCCCTAATAGGCACTTACCAGGCATTTGTGGGATTGGATGAGTTTACCCTTTGAGTTCTTACTGGGAACCAAACCAACCAAAAAACATCCATTCCTTCTCGAAGGTGTCTTTTCTCCAGACACCTTTTCCCAGTCTGATTTCCTGGATTCAAGAAAAGATTGGGGAGAAGGGAGTTGAGCCGGGAAGCGGTTTTTCTCCACGCTGGAGGTTGCGCTGGGGGAGAAGGGGCAAGAGAAAGAGAAAGGGGTTTCTCAAATGGAGTTATGATTTAACGCTGAGTTTCTGAAACAAATTCTTCTGTGTTTTCATAAGACTGATAGCTAAGTCTGCATTCTCCATTTTTGAGGGAGTTAAAAGTCGTGCGACATAGAACAGAGTGGGTACTGGCTAATTGTTGAATGAATGCATGAATATGTGAGGGAAAAGGCGCTATGTGTTTCCTGTACAATATCTTGTTGAAATCCCTCTAGCTCTCTGGAAGGGGCCATCAACCCCGTTTCCTGAAGGAGGACGCTGATGCTCAGAGAACACAATGGCCAGCCCGACGTGTTAAACAGCTCCTTTGTATACTCGATGCTTTCTCCGCCTGCTTCTTCATGAAAGAATCCCAGTCTTCCCATGAACCTCTTGGTTCCTTTATGAAATTTTTTTATTTGGGAGGAGAGAGGAAAAAGATAGGCCTCTAACGCATGGCTGAAACCGCAGATGAATAGGAAAAATCAAAATGGCTTTGGGTTGGCCGTTGCCAAACGGCACTGAACAAAAGAAGTCGCATTTCCAGTTGGAAGGAGAGGAGGGTGAAAATGGATGACAGCTCAAATGCTTTGTGATTTGTAACTGCTTTACTTAATCCTGTTTCCAATTTAATAGTACACTCCAGGTCGACAGAGTCCTGCATTCAAAGAGACTTTGTGGTGTCTATACAAAGGGACTGGTATTGAGTTCCTGAGTGCCCTTCTCTGAAGAACCCAGCATAGCTCCATGGCCACGTTCTTCCAGTGAGAGGAGAAGAGCAACTCCGTTTATCCCCATATGCCTTGTGTCTGTCTCCGGGAATGACATCGCCTCTCACTGAGGATACTTCAACTGATGGAGAAGGTCGGGAAGAATGGCCAGCGTTGCCCTTTCCTGGACCCTGCTCCATCTCCAAAATGAGCTTTTTACATGGTAAATGATTCACTTACCAGGTAAAGTAAACACAGAAACGTCGTCAAATTAAAATGGGGCGAGTTTAGATTCGGAGTGACCCGGAGCAAACAGCCCGGCTGGGCCTATCAGGCCCTGTGGGACATGGGTGTGCCTGGATGAGATTGGCTCCAATTAGCCTCAGCGGGGAAGGGCTTGCAACGTGGCAAGTCTGCTCCACTGGAGCCTAAACTGTTCAGCCCTGGAGAGCAGAAAGGCGGAGATGCAGAGATGGGAAGATATCCGATTGCAGCACAAGAACACAGCTTCACTTCTTAAAACTCTGGAAATCATACTCTGAAGAGCTGAGACCCTCCAGGTGAATCCTGTCTTCCTAAACACAAGGAAACTGAGGCTCAGGGAAGCTTGGAGGCTTGGCCAAGGTCCCAGAACAATTAGCATCTGAGCCAAGTCTTAGACCCAGGTGTCTTTGTTATCATGAGTTGGGAGGGAGGGTGTCTACCTTCTGGCATTCAAAGCAAGAATCATCTAGGAGAGTAGGAAACACATCTGACTTATTCACCAAAGTACTGGGCGCATAGAAGATGCTCAAGAGATATTTGGAGAATGGGGGCGCCTGAATGGCTCAGTTGGTTGGGCATCCAACTCTTGATTTGGGCTCAAGTTCTGATCCCAGAGCAGTGGGATCAGGCCCCGCGTCGGGCTCCATGCCGAGTGTAGAGCCTGCTTAAGATTTTCTCTCTCTCTTTCCCTCTGCCCCTCTCCCTCTCTCTAAAAATAAAAATTTTTAATGAAAAATTAATAAAGATTGGAAGAATAAAATGAAAAAATCTAGATCTAAATATTGATGAGGTCCGAAGATAAAACCCAACCAAAACTTTGGATTATACCCAGTGTGAGCCATGAGCTGGTTCCCAGGATGTAGGCTGGAAATTACATTCTGAGCCTGGATTAGGCATATCCCAAAGAGAATCTAGAATGAAAACATTGTGTTGATCGAGTGTAAAGGTCAAACCCTTTTCTCTAGCTCATGGTGTTATAAAGGTTAAATGAGTCCATAGCAAGTACCTAATGGAGAGTTCGTGGTGATGATGGCAATCATGATGATGATGATGAACTTTGTGCTATATCAGATAGAAGCCCTTGGCTTGAAGTTCCTTTCAAGCTTTGGGAGCCTGTCTGACTCAACCATAGTCGGGTTTTTTTCGTAGGTAGAACTAGCACAGATATAGTCTTTAAAAAAAAATACAAGAAAAGAAAGATGTTGGGCCTCCACTCCAGACTTTCTTACAATTTATGGTGAGTGTAGGTGAACAAGAAGTGACAAGGCAGAGACTATTCAGAATTACCTCCAAATGTGGTGAACTTAGGGCAAGAGGCATGTGAGGTTCTTGCCATATCCTTCCATGTCACATAGAATGAGAGATCAAAATTGTGTTTATCGTGTCACTTCTCTGCTCAAAAACCCTCAGTGGCTCTCCACTATCTCTCCAGAATAATACAAAGCACACAAGTTCATTAGCCTGGTGTTCACAGGTGTCTTCAGTCTTACCTTGACCAGTTCCCGTGATCCACATGGAATGTGTGCTATAGCCTGGACCCACCTGCCGTTGCCTGAACTCATCTTGCAACCTCTACCTTCCCATTTGCCTCTTGTCCTACAGTCCTTCCAATTCTTTAAGTTCTAGCTGGTCTCTACAACCAGTGGGAAGATCCCTCATTCTTTTGAACTTTGAGTGGTGATTTGACTTGTTTTGTTGCTGAGGCTTTGTACGGCTGCCTTATTTTGTGATCTTTGAGGTTATCGCTCACACCAAACTATAAACTCTGAGGTTAGGGACCATTCCTGTTTTCCACGGGTAAGGGTTCATATTTACTTGTGGAAGGAATGATGGAATGATGGTCGGACAAGAAGGGGAGCACTAGCAGTGTGGAAGGATTTGCATCCCCTGGTGTTGCCCCAGTGAAAGAAGGAAGGCGACGCGAGGTATTTGATGCCCTGGATCTGCTCAGCGCTGCATTCCTAGATGGCCCGCCCAGCGCCTGGGGGTTCTCGAAGGTCTTTCCTCAGCTGGAGTCTTGAGCTCACTGACTTAAAAGATTGCAAGACCCAAGGCTCTCCCAGCAAGGTGCTCTTTCTATTCACCGTCAAATGACTGACCAGCCACTGCAACAGCACCGGGTGTGCATCTATGTGTGTGCGTGAGAGAGGGAGTACATACGCGCTCATGTGAGAAGGATTTGCAGGAGCTGTGATATTTTCACTGGAACCTGGCTACATGATGAGGACTGAGAAATGGCAGGCACATGGAGGCAGGACTGTACAGACATGTTTAGGCTCAGGGAGTAGCTTAGTTTAGCTAGAGTTTCACACTGAAGAAGAGTGAACATTTGAAATGCAAGAGTGGGGTCACATTAGAGAGAACTTAGGAGACAGGTCTGAGGCTTTGAATTCCAAAGAAAGGAAGGCAGAGCAAGATGGCAGGAGGGTCTAGACTAGGGATGGCAAGCAGGTTTTGACGCCCGTCCCAGAAGTTAACCTCTCTGTGTGATGGTTTATTCACAAAATGGGGTGTGGTACTTTTTTTTATACGATCATCAAGAAGGTTCGATTATTCAGTGTGTGTAAAATTACCCGTTGTGAAATGGATGGTAAACAAATTTGGCAAATTGTTGGCCCTATTTTCCAAAAAAGGTAAGAAGATAGGTTTTACTAACTATAGAGCAATCAACATGATGGGGCTCTTGGGCAAGACTCTAGATCACACTATTGAGAACTTGGTTTGTGAGCATGAGATAAAGAATCTGAAGGAGTCAGCAAGGGTTCCCTGAGAACTCTTTGTGGAGGTATAACATCATTCCCTTTTTGTAAAGATTTCCTGACTCAGAAAATGCAACACAAGTATTTCGGTGAGGCAACTTGCTAGGTTCTTCTTCATAACAGGCTGGGGAACAAGACAGAAGAGAGTAAGCAGGACAACGTATTTGGCTGATTTTAAAACATGCCTTCAAAGTGGTGATATCAATCAAAGTGATGTCAATCTGCCTGCAGATGGTCTAAGGCATGATCCACTCTAACATCAACAAAGAACTTAGAAGAATATGTAGAAGGTTTGCTTATTGAATATGCAATGGTGAAGAGCTTGGGAGTGAAATATATGTTAAGTAATAGGACCAAGATTTTTAAAATTCTATTATTTAGAGGCTGCTACAGTTTTTAGGTTTTGACAATAAACACTGTTTATTTCATGATGAGTTTTCAGAACACTATTATCCATGCATCTAAATCACTAACACACTCTCCTCTCTCTCTCTCTCTCTCTTGGCTTCCTAAATTTCTATGAATATTCTGTTCCTCTGGCACTGAACCAGCACCATAGGAATGGAACAAAGACGGAGCCCTCCTTCTCAAAGACCAAGCTGTAAAATTAGCAAAGGAATAAAAAACAGCTGGCGAAATATGATAGCTGTTATTCCGAGCCCATGAACCTGAAAAGATAGTTTATTTTAGAAGACAAACAAAATCTGCCTTCTGTTTGATCTGGGACAGCATCCGCCGTCAGAAGCAGTCCGTTCACATTTAGTTGCTCAGGAGGTTTGGGACAAGAAGTACAGGCACTATAAACAAAGAACAGAAAGGATCGGTTTCCATCTTAATTTGACAGTAAACAGTACTAATTTGACTCTGCAGCTGTTTATCGATACCCAGGGAAAAAAAAAAAAGTTGCAATTCAATAGAGAGAACAGTAGCCAGTGTGTTGAGGCAGAATTGTTCATAAGATGGCAGGAGCCAGGCTGTCTTGAATCTCCTGATGTTAGAAGAACACAATGTAAATTGCCACACGATGTGGTTTTCATCTGGCAACACGGCCAGCAATGAGAGCCTATAGTTTTTAGCCTTCACATAAGGTTCTCTGTAGTGGCTTCATCTTGACTTGCCTTGGAACTACCAATGGATTCCCTGTCCATTGTGTAATATTTTACAGAAAATAGGTCTAGCCCAAGGCAAAATTCTTCATTCGCTCACTCACTCATTTCATAATGGTTATGAAGTGCCTAATGCTGGGCGGAATAGTGGAGATAAAAGGATGAATATTATTCATGCCTACTTGACCTTTACTTTCTAGCTATAGAGAAACCCGCAAACAAATAATCATGAAATGATAAGGTAAGCCAGGAGAATATCCTGGCTAATCAAAGAATCTGTTTAGGTGAGTTCTTGTGTGTATAATCCATGGATTGGTCACACAGAACTTGGCCATGGTATCATAGACTGGATTTGAAAGCTATCACCTACATAGCCCATTCATTCATGCATTCAGTCATTCATTGTATTCTGGGTGATTCTGACAAGGATTAACAATACACCAGACACCTTGGGGAGTACTTTTCATGCATCATCTTCGTCAACCTTCACAACCATATTATAGAGTAGCATGATTGTCAACATCCATTTGGCAAATAAAGAGGCTATGGTGTGGTGGTTCAGTTTCTTGCCTGTGGCGATGAAGCTACTAAGCGGAGAAGCCAGGGACAGAATCCCAGTTTGGTAGACTCCGAATTTCATGCTCTTTATAATAATGCTTCCATTTAAGATGCGTAGAGGTTGTGAATCCCAGTGGCTCGCCATGGCCATCCAGTTTCATTGTCATCCAGTTTTGAAACAGCATAGGTATTCCAATGAATCCAACATGTGCCCTAGTAATTTATTACAATTTCTATCTCAAGCCTGTTCCTGTAATATTAAACTGCCACCTCGAGATGATACTTCGGGTCTTCTTTTAGAATGCGTGGGATAGTATGCTTCGGTTTTTTAAAACATCTTTGTGGAGCCCTTACCATGTGCCGGGACTGAATGCGGGCTTTGTCATACCCAAGAGCCATAAGGTCCGTCAAGACATTGTCTCTGACATTATCCTGATTCTTTACCAGGAACGGCCGCCTGCCTTCCCAACACAAAATCTAAAACAAAAACAATCCCACAGCAGTTTAAATAATTTTGAAGACATTTACCCTTTGCCATCAAACCAGAGAGGATAGTAAGAGCGAACAGCTATCAGAAGAAAAAAAAAATCCTGTCATACATTCGGTTTAGTAAGAACATGCCATTTTACTACTTACGTTTTAATTTATCTTCCTTTCAGATGCAATTAAATCTTCATCATGAGGTCATCTCTGGCCTGGCCCGATAGAACATTCTATTTAGAAAATGGAACACTCGGTGCAGCCAGCATCGCTCCATTTCACTTAAAAAAAAAAAAAACAAAAACAGAAGCAGTGGACTTGTGACTCGCAGATTATTGCCCACCATTGGTTCGCCTATGTTCTGATGCACAGTAGACACAGAGATCTGGATGACAAAGGAAAAGTACACACGGATTTGGTAAAGGGGCAGAATTCGCTCCTTTATTACATGCTCTTTCTTTAGGACACTTATCGTTTGTCGAACACTGAAAAACACAGGGGAGGCAGAGTTCTGAGCATCCTCAGAGGGGGATGCACTGAGAAGTTCAGCTGGACTCCATTTTGCACCAACGCTCTGTTGCTCGTGTCACCCGAGTGCTACAACCCACTGGGGCTTTTCTGGGAAATTTGCTATTAATCTCCATTACACTGAAAATTTGGAGCATTCAATACAAACAATGGCTCTGTAGATACGTAAAACTGTACTTTACAGTCCTCCGTCACCAGAAGCATGGCACCTGACCCCACTGCCTTAAGCAAATAATCCGTGTGTTATTTCATACGTGCAATTTCAGACCCAGATATGGCTACAGCCAGGGGGAGAAGATACCATTTCTTCCTTATGCCCCCTTTTAAAATCAAGGAAACCTTTCCTCCAAGCCCCAGGGGGATCTCGCCTCACTTCTCAAAGGTCAGAATTGCATTACATGCCCTGACTTCCAGGAGTCGCCAGCAAGGAGAATGGAGCCACCTTAGGAGGTGGCTTTATTTGGCCCGGCCAAAGATGACCTAATTGAGATTTAATTGCATCCGAAAGGAAGATCAATTAAAATATAAGTAGGAAAATGGCATATTCTTACTAAACTGGACACATGACAGGATCTTTAATCCCCTTAGGCCAATCAGAGAATATCCCCTAAAGTGCACAACTGAGTGCAAGATGTAGATACCTGAACAAAGTGGGGGTTGTGTCACTGAGTGCTTGGGTGAGTGGCTGTTTAGGTAGGCAGCCAGCAGTATCTGCTACAAGCGATCAGGCCTGGCCTGTCTAACCTTCAAACAGCCTTGTGTGAAAGCAAGTCAGGTATCACAACCTCCAGCAAGCAGAAGAGAAAACCGAACATTTCAGTCTCGGCTCAAGGCCACCTGGAAGTAAACGGCAAACCGAAGATTCCAACAAAGTCTTCCGTCCTGAGTCGGCTGCGTTTTGCGTTAGTTGCCTCCTTGATGTCGGCATAATCTGTCACGTTCCCTCCCGCTAGGGCCCCGTATCCTCATTCCTGGGGTCTGACTTCAGCTACGATTTGTCTTCTCACAGTGATGGAACGTGCAGCCAGTACTCAGAAAATACTTACCCGGCCAGGCACCGCGCTCCACCATTAGTCCCGCAAAACCCCAAATCGCATACGAAATGTGAGAAGATGGGGTTCGATCCCAAGCAATTGATTCTAGAATCATGTTCTTAACCACTACACTCTTCCTGTCTGTTGTCAGGGCAGCGGGCCGGGCTGGGGTTAATTCAACACTGCACAAGCCAATGAGGGCTTTCGGATGGAGGCTGATTTAGAAGGGTAGACCATGTGCCCTTGGAGCCCACTGCCATGTGGGATGATAAGAGAAGGCTAGCATCGAATCCAGTTACTCCCAGTTACAGGCTATTAGATCATGGTAAGAAAATATTCCAACTGAGCCTCAACTTTCTTACCTGCAAAAGGGAGATAGAAGTAATTCCTATTTCACAGCTTTGTTGTTACCAAGGTTAAGGAAGAAACTGCGTAGAAATATACTCTGTAAGTGGCAGAACATTCTGACGATCATTTTATATTATACTAGTTAGTAATTATTCGGATCATTATTGGCATCATCTGTTTTCAGAGGTTAGGGTGATCCGTGCACATGACTCACCTTCTCTGCCCTCTGATGTAGTCAGGGGGGCGAGCAGTGAGAAGCCGTGAAGGGATACTGATGGCTGCAGTCTCGCAGGTGGCTGAGGACTGTCATCAGCTTCCTCCTGCTCGGGACCCTGATGTTCTCCGTAGGAGCTTTGCTCTCCACCACCCCTCCCCGCCTCCCAGGATGTCTTCGTCACCTCTCTCGCGGGTCCCCACGTGCTTCACCTCTTGCCCTCAAAGCTGTAAAATGTTCTCCCCGTCTTGTATTTTTTTTTTCTCTAGGTGGCAGAGAAGGGTGAGGTTGTACACGACACTAACAGAATCAATGAATCCACATAAATCATAATACAGGCAAATTTTGGTACAGGGCACAGCCCTGTGTAAGCTGAGCTTTTGCTCATTGGAGCTGGTTTTGCATGTACTGCAGACGACACAGGCCAGAGTGGAGACAGCCGGTCTCCCAGGGGCAGTACGAGGTGGGCCAGTGGGATGTCACAGTTGGAAGAGACCCTGGTGACCACCTGTCCCAGGTGTTAATGGATGTGACCAGGAAAGAGAATCCATACTCTCACTTGTTTCCCAAGCACAGAGCTAAACACAGTTAAACAGGCTTCTTTACCCATGGTTGGATCCAAAAGACGCTGATTAATCCCGTATTATTTTATATTTGGGGAAACTGAGGTTCACAGAAGTTAAATGAGTGGCTCCAGCTAGCCAGAGGAAGAAGGAGGCTCCTAATTCACCATGCTCTGTGTAAGGTGGTTCTCGATCTCGAGGTACATCAGCATTCCCTGGAAGGCTTGTTGAAACAGACATGTCTGGGTCCCACCGCCCTGAGTTTCTGAGTCAGGAGGTCTAGGGAGGGGCCCAAGAACGTGCATTTCTCATGCCCTCCCAGGTGATGCTCTTGCTGCTGGCCTGGGGCTCACACTTTGAGAACCGTGCTGTGCATTGCTTGACTCTCCGGAAGAGAGATGGCGGAAGGCGGATGCGTCAGGTTTCTGATCTGGGGACAGGGGCGACGTCCTGGACACTGCAGCAGCCTTAGCCCTTGACAGAGTAAGCAGTTGCCTTCATGGTGTGACTCACGGGGCACTCGGAGACCGGCTCAGCCTTCCGTGAAGGCTCCCACCCTCTCTGAAATTCTCCCCCGACCCTTTGCCACCCTCCCCGGGATCCTACCAATTAGACATTCGTCACCATTTTCTGTTGGTTTGTTTTTGCCTTAAGTTGCTCTTTGACGATATAAATATTCCTGGCAGGGTTGAGAAAGAGTATTAGTCACGTACGTGTAAGATTTCGTTAAATCCATTCCCCCTTTGTACTTAGCTGAGAATACTCTCATGAGAGGAGGGGAGTTTTGATGGGGCCGGGTTCGAGAAACTGCAGGAGGAAGCCTTATTTTTGGACGATGGAGGCTACCTTAAAGTGGGTTGCGCGATGCTTGGTGAGTGAGTGTGCCCAGGAGGCGGTATGCCACTTTGGGTCACTGCTCCTTCTTGCTGTGTAGCATTATCCTCAGTCTCACCGGCCACTGAACCAGGGTGGGGCGAAGGAGGGGAGGGAGAATGCAGGTTTTCCTTTTG
This sequence comes from Acinonyx jubatus, assembly GCF_027475565.1. NCBI lineage: Eukaryota > Metazoa > Chordata > Mammalia > Carnivora > Felidae > Acinonyx > Acinonyx jubatus. The sequence continues at coordinate 106,585,054 of NC_069385.1, read as the reverse complement.
GATCCCAAAGGCTCGTCCTCATTCAAATATGGGAATCAATCAAAGGTGGTGGCATAGACCCAACACTCCCAGGGCCCCTGTTGACCGAGAGGACTCCCTCTGGTGACAGAACCCCAGATCTGGTAACGGAGCCGGAGTGCTGGGTGGTCTGTGCCCTGCTGTGCCCTCTGTTCGTGGGAACATCTGCTCTCCTGTTTGCTGAATTCTATTTACCCAAGTGTCTTGGTTTATTCTTTTGCACTGTAACAAAGACCACGCAGCCTCTGACTCCAGCTGCCTCGCTGCAGCTCCCTCTGGATCTTTCTCTCTTTCTTCCTCTTGCCAGCCTCTCCATCTCTCTCTGTTTCTAGTCTCCCTCTCTCTTCCCATGGAAGGAGGTGCGAGGAAACTTTTCTGGACACATCTAAATGGCCAGCACCTGCACTAAAACTTTACCAATTTTCAGGGGACGTCATTGGCAGAGAATGCCCCCATAATGGTACCTCTCAAAGTCATGACTCTTTGGTGGCTGTGACTGGTGCCTTCCACAGTTCCTGCTTCTGACTAGTAAGGAAGACTGAGGGCGGTGAAGAGTAGAGCCCCCTTCAGCAGGCCCAATATCAGGGACAATGGCAATCCCCTTTCAACTTCTCCTCTGTCACTCCAGGGCAAAGGCAGCTGCTCATAGGGCCAACCCTAACTAAGTAACAGACAGAAGGGAATTTCAGAACCTGGAATGCTGGTTGGGGAAATCAACCTCTGGTTGAGGTCATAGATTTGGGGCTGCCCAGAGTTTTCAGAATACCTGTCTCACGCTGTATCTGGGGCAGTGATCTCTGGAGGGCAATTGACCTGCTGCCCTAGTCACTGAGACTTCTGGATCCCCCCAAGGACAGTTCCAAAGCCATCTTCTCCCCCAAATTCCTGTCTTTTGTGCCTGAATCACAGGGCTGTGCACAGCAAGGACCAACAGCCGTGGAGAAGTGTGGAAATCATTTACTACAAGTCCCCCAGAGGAATGCAGAATTTCGGATCAAAGTTAGAACGGACCCATCAGGCAGTATTCATCCTCCCCTTTCTGAGTTCTGATGACTGACATTGTTCTGTTTTTATTACTGGCCCTTGGAAGCAATTGTTTTAGAAAAATATTGTCTAGACCTGAAATTGAGTGAGTATGACATTAATTACAGAGGCTTTCCTCTGAGTGTCTCTTTGCCAGCTGTGTTCTCTGCGCGGGAGCTGCTGGGGGCTCGCAGGGGATACGGATGGTGAAGGGAAGGAACCGCCCCATAGCAGGCCTGCTGTAGGCCAAGTTCTGGGCTCTGCCTTTACCGTGCAGTCCTTCATTTCACCCTCTCAACAACCCAGTGCAGTTGGTACCATTTACCCTGTTTGACAGCTATGGAAACCGAGGCGCGAGAAAGTTAAATACCACGCTCAGGAAGACACAAGGCGAAAAGGTGCCGTCAGGATTCACATCCAGGTCTCTGGGCTCTGACACGGACGGTCTTTTCATTCCCTCCAGCCCATCACAGCTAGGTAGCTTGGAATGAGGCAGCTCCATGTAGAAATGGATTCGCTTAAGATAATAATTCCTTTGTACGGATTTTTAAGGGAGTGTTCTTCAACTGCAAAGCTTTCAATTTTTTCTTAATGTTTATGTATTTATTTTGAGAGAAAGAGAGAGAGTGAGGGAGTGAGCAGGGGAGGGGCAGAGAGAGAGGGAGAGACAGAATTCCAAGCAGGCTCAGAACCCGACGGAGGGGCTTGAACTCACAAACTGCGAGATCATGACCTGAGCCGAAAGCAAGAGTCAGATACTTAACCAACAGCCACCCAGGTGCCCCTTCAACCACAAAGGTTACTCTATTACTAGGCTGTAGCATCAGTATAGTTGGTTATGATGACCAGCATCAAAAAAGAAGGAGAAGAAGAAGGAGGAGGAAGAAGAGGAGCAAGAGGAGGAGAAAACTTGTTTTTTAATAATATACTGAGTGCGGACAAGTATGTCAATAGGCCAGGTGTTGTGGGCCTAATGCTTATATGATTTGTGGGGCCCTATTTATGAAAAAGGGTACAGAATGGTTTTAGAATAAAAATAAAACCGTAAGACACTGCTAATTTTAAAAAGCTGACCACAAACCTCACAAAATCCAGAAAACAACATGATATTTTCATGAATTGTTTGACACGTCCTGTAACACGAGTTTTCCCACATTTGTCGGCTGCATGCCTTTTGATCTTTTTAAATAATTGCAACATTATTATGTAATTGTCTATTGAAGGAAACAGATCATTTGATCCCAACTTCCGTGTGATCAGAAAAAAAAGTTTTTTTTAATTTTTAAATTTGTTTTTTTTTAACGTTTATTTATTTTTGAGACAGAGACAGAACATGAACGGGGGAGGGGCAGAGAGAGAGGGAGACACAGAATCGGAAACAGGCTCCAGGCTGTGAGCCATCAGCCCAGAGCCCGACGCGGGGCTCAAACTCACGGACCGCGAGATCATGACCTGAGCCGAAGTCGGGCGCTTAACCGACCAAGCCACCCAGGCGCCCCTTAAATTTTTGATAGAAAGTAAAGTGTTCTTCGGCTTCACAACCTTGTAACTAATAGTGTCATTCAACATTTTAAGACTATCATCACGTTTGGGAAGATCTGTTGAATGCCTTTCGTATACGAGCTGTAAGACTGGGTAGACTTTTCCATAGACTAGCTTCTGGCTTCACACATCTCAAAACCGTTTCTCCCCCACAATTTCACACATTCGGTGACGGGTGCCCTGGGACATGCTCATCTAGCACGAGGACAGCTATGCCTGCGCCTTTGTGTCACAGTCACAACACCAGTGGGGCAGTACAGTGGGTGGTTGGACTAGGAATGATTCGTGTGCATCATTCCCATCTTGGGAAGGCTGGCAATCACATAACCAATGAAGAGACGTGGCCATGATAGCTTCTATCTATCTCTACGTATGTCCCAGTAAACTCAAACTAGATATATCGCCTAGTCCCCAGCTCAACTTCTGTTTAATCGGATGCACAAAATTCCCACATCCCTTCTGGCACCATCCAGCACATGGAGAAGATCGGTGGAGGGAAAGCTGGAATGGAAAGAGACGATGGCCTCCATATCTTGTTTGTGCAAACATTGCTAAAATATATAACCATATGAACACATGACCGGGGCTCCTTCCAAGGCTTCGTGCAAGCGAGAGAATCTGAAGCTTAAATTTCACTAGCTTCACGGAAAATCTTTTTTTCTCACATGTGTGTGTCCCGGGAGCATCTCCACTACAGACATAAAGATGATATTACTGACGGGAACACGTCTTTTCCCCTCTGTGCTGGGGTGACAGAAGGGTTGAGAGCCAGAGCTTTGGAGTTTATAAAATGGCAATCTTGATGTTCTGTGGCTGGTGCTCTTTCTAGTACAAGTGTTGGCAAACATTTTCTTTTCTTTTCTTTTCTTTTTATATGAGAGAGAGAGAGTGAGAGAGAGAGAAAGAGAAAGTGCATGAGTGGGGGTGGGGAGGGGCAGAGGTAAAGACAGAGAGGAAGAAAAAGAATCTGAATCTTAACCAGGTTCCATGCTCAGTGCCAGGGCAGAGACTGAGTCGGGGTTCAATCCAAAGGTTTTTTTTTTTCTATTTTTATTTTTAAAAAATTTTTAACGTTTATTGAGTTTTGAGAGAGAGACAGAGAGTGATCTGGGGAAGAGAATAGAGAGACGGAGATAAAATCTGAAGCAGGCTCCAGGCTCTGAGCTGTCAGCACAGAGCCAGATGGGGGGCTTGAACTCACGAGCCATGAGACCATGACCTGAGCTTAAATCAGACACTTAACAGATTGAGCTACCCAGGAGACCCAATCCAAACTTTTTCTATAAAGAATGAGGGAGTATTTCACCCTTTGTGGACCATGGGATCTTGGTGGTAACCACTCAACTCTGTCTTTGTAGGGTCGAAGCAAACCTAGACATTATGTAAACAAATAGCACGCCAAGTTCCAATATAACTGTATTTAGAAGACAGGGATGGTTTGCTGACCCCCGTTCCAGCACATCTCCCTTGAGCTGCAAGTTTTCTGTATCGAAGACAGAGAGGCACTGAAGGAGGAGGTGTGGCCTTCACTACCACTACATGGGGCGGAATCGCTTCCGGAAGCCACCAGAAGCCTTTTGGTGACGTAGGGGCAGGAGGGGTTTAAAGGAAGAAAGGGAGGCGGCTTGTGAGAAGGACAAGATCGAGGACCTTTTAGGTACGCAAATTGTGTTTGCTGCTTCTTCCTCCCAGTTTTCAGTCACACCTGCTCCAACATCTAGAAGCAGACATATGGCTCTTTTAATCTGACTTGGGCCACCCCACCGGGTGTAATGGAAATACTTGGTCCGTTGCATTTGTTTTGTCTCTGAGTTTTTGAAAGCTACGGTAACCCTTCTGGCACTGACCCTTGCCATTCAGATCTGCCGCCGCTGGCCCATGCCTATTTCGACAGCCTACGTGTTGGCATTACCAACCATCTTAACTTCCCTGGGTTGGAATATTAGAATGATTAAGGTAAGGTTTCTGTATTTATCTTTTTGAAGAGAGGCCTTGTAAGAAAAACACAGAAACTATTCTTTTTTTTTGCTTTGGAAACTTCAAACTATTTCACCAAATCACAGTGATTATTGTATACTTCAGAGTTAAAATTAGGAATAAATTTTAGTATTACTTTCCCTCTCTCTCTTCTCTTCCCTCTCATTTTAACTGAGTTATAAGAAAGGACTTGATTAAATAAAGTGGAAGGCATCATGTTGTAATTTAAAGCATTTTGGAGTTCAGTTTTCCTCATATATACATGTCTTTATTATATTATATTTCCACTCCCCTAATTAGATGTTTAACATCAGTAACAGATGCATATATTACGTCTAACGCACACTGAAGGGATAATGTCCAATATTAGTCCAGGGAGCTAGCTAATGTTCAACATGAACAGTATAAAAATATTTTATTTAACCCTTCAGCTATGAACGGTTTCATCTCCCAACCTTACCAAGGAAAATAAGTGACACTGCATTTTATTTCAGTTTTGGCACAAAGAGTAAGCCTTGGCTAATGATGAGTTCATTCACTAGAAAAAGTTAGTGACTATCATTTTTACAAATGCAAAATATTTGTGCTATGGTTTTTATTTTTTTGTAATCAATTCCCTGGGAATTATTTGAGAAGATGTCATATTTCTTCTTTGAACTATATAGGACCTATCAGAAAGGATGGGTCCCGAGTTGCATTTTCCGTAAGTGGTAAAGTTGGGACAGTCTGATTGTTCGTGTTTTATTGGAAGACGTTCCCCCATCGTGAGCGAGTTGGGATTTAGTGTTGGTTCTTCCATTGCAGGAGGTACTGAGGGCTAAAAAGCAGAGCTTCTCAGTCAACCTGAACGAGGTTAGCATCCACTCTGATGGTATGAATTTGGGCAGTAAATTAATCTCTAGAATCTCTGGTTTTCATGTGTGATTGGGAACAGTAATACTCAATTCTTTTAGAGTTAAATGAGATTATAATATCAGAGCATTTCATAAGCTGTAACTGACCTAGTTAGGTTAGATATCTTTTCTCTACCTCAATTTCTGCAAATAATGGTTACTGACTTTGGATATACGCCTTTGAATTACCCAGATAGCTCTCGAGGCTCTGACAGAACCCAGGTTAATAAAATCTAATAAATAATTGAAAAAATCAGACTGTTTGGTTCTGAGATCATTGAACTGTATCCCACAATGCGGGCACAAGTGAGCCAGAAATCTTAGCTGTCCACCCAACAGCGTTTCATTTGCGTGTGGAAATTTGGTAAGAGAGGGTGAAGGATTGTGTGACAATAGATTATATTTTCACAGCTTTTTCATATTACGTTTTATGGAGCTCTTCGTATATGTTACTGATTTTATTCTCTTGGTCAGTCTGGAAGATTTTCCCAGCTTCAAAAAGATTCCCCCCACTTGCAAAAGTTCCCACAGAAGTGGCAGAATCAAGACTCGCTCCCCCATCTTCAGACTCCAACTCACTCCCAGTCTCCAAACTCATGTTAATCCACTGCCAGAAGATGCTCCGTCAGGCGTTGCTTGCCTCTGAGCAGACTGGTGAGGGCAGGAGGAGGGAGGACGTGACCTGCCCCCATACTGCCAGTCCTGGGACAGCTGGAGGATGGGACCCACACACTAGGCGGAGTTGCATCTGCAGTCTGAGAACCCAGGGTAAGTGGTTCTTGGGGGTGTGGCTCTCCAGAGGAGAACAATTTCCCCTCGAACTGGGGGACCAACCTGGGACTGCCAACTTTTTACTTTACTGAATGAGGTCATAAAAAGCAAAAACAAAACATCAGTCATCTCCAACCAATATCATCTCAATGAAAACATTTAACACCACCTCCAAAAAGGCGGAACATAATTCTCAGAAAAAAGGACAGCTCTCTCATGGACACTCCCCTCCCTCCCCGGCTGCCTTCCTTTCTTCCTTCCACCCTCTCCCTCCTTTCCTCTCTCTTTCTCTTGTTCTCTTTTGCCTTCCCATCTCAGGGCAGGCCAGCCCACGAGCAGACCTCTGAGAGCCAGAACCAAGCTCTCCATTGTCCCTGGGAGCACACACCTCTTCGTTTTGGTAGAGGCCCCTGGTTAGGAGTGAACTAAACCAACTGTGTGTTTCTTGGAGTCTCTGAGGTCTGTGTGTTTCCAAGAACTGTGAAGGATTAAAAATACTAGCGCCCCATGATGCAAGAAGCATGCAGCAGAGCAGAGTCAGGCCACCAAGGTATTGAAATGTGCCCACAGGAAACAAAAGGGACCCACCTCTCCTCTTCCCAAAGGAGGTGCAAACAGCCCAACTGCCATAGAAAACACGAAGTCTGAGAACCGCCCAACTGTTTGACAGCCCTGGAGGGTTCCCTGAGGAACAGTCTGGGTGGGTCCTGTCAGGAGAGGGTGGAGGCTGTGTTGCTTGGAGAATGGTGCTCTGAGTTGGACGTTCCCCTTTGCAGTGGGGAGATTGGGTTTCTCTCATGCAATCACTGTGGAGCATGAATCACTTCATTTCCTTTATGTTGCCCCACCCTCCTACCCACACCCCTCGACACACACTTAAACCTACCCCAAAGTTCCCAGAAACTCCCCACTTAAGCTCAGATCTTTGGTAGTCTGGACTATCTCTTGGGTTGGTTCCTCTGCCCCTAAGGAAGCGGGGAACGGAAGTTCACGGATTCATTCAGTCTTTGGTGAAAGCTGTTTGCATCCAACAAGCTCACTAACATGCTGTCCATGGGCCAGCATAAGTCAGCATTACCCGAGGGCTCATGAGAAGCGCCCCACTCCAGAACCACAGAATCAGAATCTGCATTTTAACAAGATCCCCAGATGATTCTAATGTACACCAGAGTCTGAGAAGTGCCACTCTAGCTGGGTGTTGACATGTCTCTGACGCTGGCCTCTGCCCATGGCCGAAATGTAGCTGATAGTTTTAGTTCTTAGCTTTCAAAAAAACTAAAGCCATAATTCCCACACAACTGTAGAGTGAGCACAAGTCAAGGATTTATTGAACCCAACCAGGAAAGCTGCAAGATGCTTAGGCTAGTTTCAAAGAGAATAAAAGAGACTGTAGTAACTACAGTCAATGCAAGAGATGGCTGAAAAAAAGAAACGTTAAATACAACAGTAGTTAATGTCCAACAGAACAATAAAAGCTTTGAAGTTATGTTTCTTATTAGGCAGGTAGTGCTTGCATTTCTCGCAGATAACAATTATACATGATTTACCGATCTTCCATAAGTTAACATCTAACTTCACAACAGATGGGCTCTTCATCAATATTAAATAATAAGTCAAAAAGGCTATGTCCTCAAGGACAGAATCAGGTAGTTCTTAGGAAGGCTTGTGAGACAACACTTTAGTACGACTCTGGAAGGGAACCAGCTAATCTTTTGTGCCATTTCCAGATTTTGGATAATCTTTCTTGGCACAAAGTGGGACCGGAGGGGTGCTACCAGCTTCGCTGTGCCACAGATCACCTTCTCCAGGTTCCCAGAACACGCATCCCGTTCTACAAGACTTCAATTCCCCTCATTGGAGACGCTTCGGGATCAGAAAATAGATAGAGGTGCTGCCTCCAGAAAGAGCCATGAAGAACATGGATGGGGTCTACCTGGGACAGAAATGGGGGGGGGGTGATGAGAGGCTTATGTATCACTCTCCCTTTAGCCCGCTGGCATGGAGTCCATCAGCTGGTTGACCACCGTCCTAAATGGCAGACAGAGCCCGCCTCTAGGAGGCTAAGAAGCAAGATGAGAAGGTGGGTTCAAGGAAAGAACAAGTTCTTGGATACTGGGGGGGGGGGGGGCGGGGAGGGGAGGTGGGTAGGGGATAAGACACAGTGAGCAGGTCTATGAGAGTTTTCCACACAAGCACTGGGATCAGCAGGTCACTTGAGTCTGAGACCCATGGAAGGCTGACTGGTGAAGGTCTCTAGGGCCCAAAAAGTAAGGGAGATACAGAATTCATTCTTATACAGTCCATTCGGACTTTATTGACCAACTGCTGTGTTGGCATTGGGTTACTGAGATGAATAAAAATCAAGTATCCCTCAGGGATGGTTCAGTCAAGGCATTTTTTAAAAAATTCTTTATTTTTATTTTTATTTTATTTGAGAGAGAGAAAGAGAGAAATTTCCAAGCAGGCTCCACTTTCAGCAAGGAAGCTGATGTCCCACGACCCTGGGACCATGACCTGAGCCGAAATCGAGAGCTGGGCACTCAACAGACTGAGCCACCCAGGCACCTCCAGTCAAGGCATTTTAACCTCGGTTTCATGAGGCTTCAGGGGTTCCCTAAAACCACAAGCATAACTTTGTGTCTATGTCAATTTTTCTGGGAGAGAGCCCACAACTTCTGTCAGATTTCCAAAGTGTTTGTGTCCCCAAACAGAATCCAATGACCAAGCAGAAACAAAATCTTAAGAAGAGGGCTCAAACTCACAAAATCTGCATTATTAGCACCAGAGGCAACAAAGTGGGAAAACTAGTCACTATGGAACAAAAATAACGCCTATTTAGAAAGCTTCTTTACGGAGAGTCCGACGGGCCTCCCAGAGTTAAACTGACCCACAGAACAATGGTGGCTTGCCTGACCTGCCTTTCCAGTTTACTGCTCCTTCTCACTGAAAGTGTGCATCACTTCCGGCTGCGTTTCTGGAGCCCCAGCCATCCTTCAGGGTCCAGCTCCTCCAGAGAAACTTCTAGAATTCTCTAGCTTTCAGAAGGCCATTTCTCCTCTGAATGCCTCCGGCCCTTGACCTGTCTTGCCCTATTAATGGCTTATGTCTTACTTTCTGTGCTTCGTAAGCATTTTTAGAGCAGGGAATAGATTGGAGAAAGGTGTTACTCTTTTGTGTCCCATGGCAGCATTGTCATTGAATGGTGCTGTGATTTTGGCTTTTTTTTTTTTTTTTTTAACTTTTTGGTCTTGGGCGCCCTATATAAGAAAGAGGGTTGTCTTTCTGAGAGTCTCCTGACAGGAAAATAAGGAAGGCCACGGATACAAACCAAACGGCATGAGGCAAGAACAACTAGAAATCAATCCTACCTTGGCCTACTTACGGCCTCCATTTTCCTCCATTTCTAACTTGAACCATTTCCTTTGCAAATTGTTTGGGGTGGACACATGTCAGTGCTGCTTGAGGGAGTGGAAAAGGAGATACGTGAAAGGAAACACGGAGTCTGGAGAGGGCCGAGACTGTAGAAAGAAATACAAACTATGGATTCCAGAGAAAAGCAAGAGGCTGTGCAAATAAGCCGAAACAAGGAGCGACTTCTCCAGACAACACGGGCTCATCACTGTGCATGCACTGCCCGCAACTATGTTTGCACAAATATATCAGGGGTATCAAGAATGTTATAATGATACTCCATCACCCATGGTTCTCGTTTTAACCACTGTAATAAGCAAAACATACAGAGCACATTGCTGGCTTTAAAGACTATAATTTTCTCGGAGGAGAAATATTGCAAAAAGGGAAAAAGGAGAGAGAGAGAGAGAGAAGAAAACATGATACTTTGTTCTGTTCCTAAAAAAAGCGTTTTTCCCTTTCTTTGCTGCTCTTTCCTTTCATTAAACTGTCCTTAAGTGCTTTTAGAGAAAACTAAGTAGGCCACAATTCTGGGCTGCTGACTACATAATTATAAGTCTGGGAGGCTGTAGGGATGGCCAGAGAGAGGCCCGGTCCCCTTCCTGAAATCCAGAGACCCATGGGGATTGTCCCAGTTGTGGCCGGACGCCTCACGTTGAAATGATTTCTCATTTTGAAGGAAAATCAGGGACATTCTTATCCTTATTAGTCCTCTGAGAACTTGGGCCACTGCCAGATTTTATTGGAAAATTGCAACAAAAGAAATTAGAGATAGTGAGTTCTGCAGGGGTCTTATATTTGAAGGGTTATGCTACAGGCATATCGAAACCAGATTATTTCCAGATCAGCTCTGCTCTGTGAAATAAAAATCTATTTTTTGCTTTTGAAATATTTGCAACTCCTTCAATTGAGATTCATATTGTTAACTAGAGTTCATTTCTGTGTGTGTGTGTGTGTGTGCGTGTGTGTGTGTGTGTGTGTGTGTGTGTGTGTGAAAACTGGTCGTAAGATTACCATAAAGAAAGTTATGATAGAGGGATGGGTGGGTATTCACTTCAACTGGACAAGCATCTCCCTATCTGTTGGGGCTCAGAAGACGGCTGGTGGTGGGGCGGGGGCTGGGGGGGGGGGGACACACCAGACAAGTGACACAATAGGAGTCAGGACATGAATACCCATTGGAGGGAAGGGCAGCAATTTACAACCTCAGGTAGAAAGTGGTCATTGCAAAGGCCTGAGAACAAATGTGTTTGATGCTTGAATCTCTCCAGGGGGTCAATTTCTGAACTTCCCAAGGACACCCCAGCATGGGGAAGGAATGTAGGCTTGGGGCCGGATACACCTTGCATGGTGTCTTAAGTTTGGTTCCTTGTTTATTGTGACCAGGGCAAATTACCTACCTTTGTTCCTGAGATGAAAGGATTGTAGCAGAGCATCTCCAAACCACATCTTATTCTGAAATTCAGAGATTCCTCATTTTCTACATCCAGTATCCTCTCTGCATCCTAACCCTCCCCCTGATTACTCATGTGGCAGGCAACGCTGACAGTGGTTAATGTGGTGCCCTCATGTTCCAGGAGAAAAAACTATTGGGGGGAGGTGACTGTTAGGAATGTGAAATCAAACAAATCATGACATCACATAAACTCAGCACAGTGAAGTGTGACATGTGTCATGTATATCTCTATCCTCTGACAGAAGGGAAACTATAAACGAAGGAAGAATCATGAGCACAATCTCAGGAAAAGACCCCCACCGGGTTGTGTCTCTCCCCCAGCCCTGCACATATTGTCACAGATGGTAGTGTTCATCCCACGAGAGACCTCTGGTTCTTCCAGTAATAGAGAAACACCTTCCCACCTCATTAGATCTTGAGTTTTGCACTGTGATTAGAGTCTCAAGGTTTCTAAGCTCTGTTGAAGTTTCAAATTCCTCCCTCCAGAGCCCTTGGGATTAGATGCCCATTCTAGATGTATCCTTTATGAATTCTAGCCTCATCCATGAGGCTCTGAATGCCCAGGGTACAGCCTCTGTCTTGAAGCATTTCCACCATGAACCGAATTTCAAGAGCGCTTGCACCCCAAGGCCAATGACGCTGAGCTTGGGAGGCTGATCTCCATCAAAGACACTGGTTTGGGCACTCTTCATTTGCATATGGGGTTTCAATGAGCTGTCATGAATTTGAAGGGCCGTATCAGCAAGGTTAAAAAGTGATCGGATGTGAGATAGATAACTTGTAGTATTCACAAAGAATACTTAGGTGCTTAAAATAGAACAAGAATTGGGTAGCTCAGGGCAAGCAATTCTCTCCTCTCTTCCTCCAGCTGTGATTTTTGGAGATCATAAAGTGGTTAATTCTGCTCAAGACCTCAGCTAGAGACCTGTGCCTTTCATCTCCCTGGCCCAGAGCGAGCCGGGTGTCCTGCCCCTGGCCTGGCACCGGGAGGCAAGCCTCATACCTCCTTTCAGACAGATGGTCTGTTCATCGCTGTGTCCCAGTTTCTCCCATACCAATTAGAGTTCAGGGAACATGTTAAAACCCCTCAGAAAAGCAGTCCCTTCAGCACCGTTATGAAATACTTTTTCCAACCCTCGGCCTCCTCTCTCCTTGCTCTCTTTCCAAGAAGCGCTTTGCACCTGAGGCCCCCACTTTATAAACGTCAGGCTGGCTTCTCTCATTGTTCTCTCACAGAATGCTCCGTGCAAGGAGGATTGGGCCATATTTTATCCCGTTTGGCAGGGTTCCCATGCGAGCTGTGGAATGATTCTCCCCATGTGTTACGGGGGGCGGGGGGCGTGGACTTATCTTGCTCGTGGTCATAACAAGCCACACAGGAGTAGAGACAGGGCCCGCATGCTTCACACAGAGAAGGCATTCAACACTTATTGGATGCGTAAAATCAATTAATGACCCTCCACCCCCGTTTTATACTCTCTTTTGCATTGAGACGCGAGAGACGTGGCTAAAGGAGTGTCTATTTTATCACACACTTTTCTTTGCTAACTTCCCCTTGGCTGAAACTGAAGTCCACCCCCAACAGGATTATCGGTAAAGAAGGTCCCTTTGGTATTGCCTGCCTATGCCTTTCCAGCACTTTCTGCCACAGCCTTTTCCCCCGTCGTGGGGGCGCCCTTCTACAGCCTTCCACAGCTGGACAGTGTCACCACCACTAGTCGGTCACTGCGTCTCAGTTTGTGTTTCTACTTATAACTGTTCTGTGACCATCAGCCAAATCTTGCTGAAATACATCACTTGGGTTCTCCCTCCTGGGGCAATATATTTGCATTTAATGGAAGCCCTTAGGAGATCCTGTGCTCTCACTTCCAGAGGTGTCTTCCGAGTGAGGATTTTGGCAATAGAAATTTAACAGCAGGTATTATAATAATTTCTCTCTCCTTTTGGACTAAAATCCTCTTGAGGACAGTCCCCCTGTTTTAGTCATCTAGTATGACTGGAAACACCTAACTCTAGCCAGTCATTGGTAATATTTCATGAATAAATGGCAGTATTTCATGTCTAGCTAATATAGTAACATAACTTGAGAGATGATATATATATATAGATTAATATATATCCATATATCCAGCCCACATAACGTATTTGCATCTTCTACAGTTCTGTTCAATGGTTTCAATCCATTTCACTGACAGAGAAAACTCTTAATATGGAAGTTCCCAGGGACCCCCACGTCCTAATATTCATGGCCTTGTATAATCCCCATTTCCTTGAGTAACTTGCTTCGAGCCAATAGAACATGGCAACATTGATTAGGTCATGTGATCAGACTGCACTTCTACAGTTAGGTCACAAAAGACTGTCATTTCCCTTACGGTAGCAGACACCTTTGCTGGCTTTGATGAAGTAAGTGGCCATATGGAAGTCGGAGACGCCCATATGTCCAGGAACTGAGAGCACCCTTTGGCTAATAGCCAACAAGGAACTGAGACCCTCAATGCAACAACTCTTTAAGGAACTGAATGTGGCCAACAACGACCTAAGTAAGCTCGGAGGCAGATTCTTCCCTGGCGGAACTTTTAGATTAGACCTCAACTCCAGAGGACACCTTGATTGTAGCCTGGGAAGCACAGGACCCAGCTGAGCTCTGCTCCCACTCCTGACCCACAGGAGCTGTGAGATCATAAATACGTGCTGTTTTCAGCTACTAAATGTGTGGTAATCTGTTGTGCAGCGACAGAAAACTAAAATGGAGGTCTTTTGTTTCATTTGTCCTCCAAGTTGTCCTACGATCCCCAGTGACATTTTACTTCTTTTTAAAAAATGTTTATTTATTTTTGTGAGAGAGAGAGAGTAAGCACAAGTGGGGGAGGAGCAGAGAGAGAGAGAGAGGGAAACAGAGAATCCATAATGACAGCAGAGAGCCCAACGTGGGGCTCAAGCTCACGAACCACAAGATCACGACGTGAGCCGAAGTCAGATGCTTTACCGACTGAGCCCCAGGTGCCCCTCCCCAGTGACATTTTAAATGAAATTAGCCCTGAAAAAAATGCCCAGACTGATTGCTGAGTGGTAGGCAGGTCTTGGAGAGTTGCCCTTTTCCATGTGGTCTCCTTCCTCAACATGAACCCTTCAAGAAAATTCATAGCATTGGCCAAACTTCTCATCCTCTAAAATTCTCTATGGTTCTGACTGACAGTGGCTGAGCTACAGCCAAGAGATCATTACCTTGTGCCTGCCTGCCTAAGTCTAACTTCATGTCCCCTGGAGGTCAGCCTCGGTCCTTAGAGGCATGCTTCTCCCTGTCCTTGGTCTTGCCCATAGGAGTCCTCTGTCTGAAGGAAATGCCAACCCCTTTAGCAGTGGGTACCAATCCATTTCCATTCATAAATCACCCGGGAAGTCTGTTCAAGGAGCAGATTTGAGCCTTACAAATAGAAAGCCTGATTCAGGGAGTCTGAAGTGGGGTCCAGGAATCCTAATTTTTAATATGCTCCCTTGGGATTTTGATGGCCATAGTGCAGTCCCTTGATCCAGAGGCTCAGAAACATTTCCCAAAGTTTCCCAAAGCATACCCTCGACATCAAAATGTCCATATTTTAATGACCTGCCAAGAGTGTTAAATTGTCCTTGGGGGGTCACTGGGTGGCTCAGTTGGTTAAGCATCCGACTTTGGCTCAGGTCATGATTTCTTGGTCTGTGAGTTTGAGCCCCGTTTCAGGCTCTGTGCTGACGACTCGGAGCCTGCAGCCTGCTTGGATTCTGTGTCTCCCTCTCTCTCTGCTCCTCTCCCACTCATGCTCTGTCTCTCTCTTTCTCAAAAATAAATAAACATTAAAATTTTTTTAAAATAAATTGTCCTTGTGACCTTGAAAAAGTCAGTTTTAAGCTCTCTACACCTCAATTTTCATAACTGTCATATGAGTGACTGATCTAACCAGTCTGTTAGCCCTCTAATCTAGGATCTCAGTAACGAAAAGGATAGTTTAATAAGAAAATAAGAGCACGCAAATGGCATTTACTATGTAGCAAACACTAACGTCATTTTACACGAAAACTCAACCCTTAACTAATCCCATGAGGTACATGCCGTTATTATCTCATTTTACAGATGAGGAGACTGAGGCCCAGAAAGGCCAAGTGATGTGCCCAAGGTCATACACCTGGTGGATACTGGAGGCAGGAATCAAATACTTCCGGGGTGGCTTCAGAGTCCTTGCTTTCAGCTGCCATGCTAGACCACCTCTCTGGCAAATTGCGTTTGTGAGTTTACCAAATGGCAATATTGGGGTGGACTGCACTTGTTGTGGAAGAATACGAGTTATGATGGTCCTCCATTGTGGTACATAAGATCGTCATTGGCAAAGGTGTGAGAGAAAACTATTGCAAACAGAGGGAACACCCAGAGAAGAAATGTGGAAGCTGGCGCCTGAGACCGGCTTTGGGATGGGCATGTGACTCAATTCAGCCAATGAAACCTAAGTAGAACTCTGCTGGAGGCCTCTGGAAAAAAGTTTTCCTTTATAATAAAAAAGGGAGATCCGTGAGAATAATAAGTCTTTCTGACGCCTCCTTGTCTTCGTCGCTGGGGTGCTCTGGTGTGAAGACATCATGTTTGGGTCTTTGGCAGCCATCTTGCAGCAATGAGGGGAACAGCAGAGAACACGGCAGTGCTAGTCCCACTCCTTGGTGTATTCTGACTACTCGGTGTTCACAGAACTACTGAACTGGTCCTAGAACCACCTCCCTCCATGCTTTTTTCTTCTTTCTTTCTTTCTTTCTTCTTCTTCTTCTTCTTCTTCTTCTTCTTCTGTACTGTTTTGTTTGTTTTTGAGAGAGAGAGAGAGGGAGAGAGTGCAAGTCAAGGAGAAGGGCAGAGGGAGAAAGAGAGAGAGAAAGAGAGAATCGTAAGTAGGTTCCACGCTCCGTGCAGAGTCAGACCCGAGGCTTGATCCCATGACCCTTGGGATTATGACCCGAAACAAAATCAAGAGTCAGACGCTCAAAGCTCAGCCGACTGAGCCATGTAGGCACCCCACCTCCCTCCATTCTTGAGTATATGTCAGATGATGTAATGCTTTTCTCATCTGGGCAACCGACGGTTGAGTATCCTGTTGCGTATGTGGCCAAATGTATCCTGACTGATAGACTATACCAGGAAGCCAGGGTCTTCCGTGAAATAATACCAGTAAGAATTACCAAAGTATCGTGCTCCTGACACATTTTGACATTGCATTAGAAACGAAAAAGCTTGGGAGGTAAAGAAATCATCCTCTCCAGCCTCAGTTTCCTCACCTGTAAAATGTGCAAAATAGTATCACCCTCTTCGAGTTGTGAGGATTAACTGAAATCATGTTTCTGTGGCATCCAGCGTGGCACCCAGCGCTGACTACCTCTAGAGGGTAGATACATACGCTGACGTTGATCATAATAGCGAATACTTGCTGGGCTCCTACGGCATACGCCCACCTCCTCTGCATCAGGAACTTTCGGTGCATTATTTCATTTAATCCTCGTGGAGACAGGTGTTGCTAAAGGCACCGTTTAGGATTCTGAGTCACCAGAGCTCTTGGAGAGTAGGGAGGGCAGGTGGGATCATCACTCCTCCCAGTCTGCAATTCAGGAGGTGGTACAGCGACCGGAAGTGGCTTGCGGAGGGTACAGGATGGCAGAATTGGGAAGTTCAGGTTTCCCCAACCTGAATCCCGAGGAGGAGCCGTGACGTGTCAATGGCCCGTCCCAGTGTCTTGGCGTCTCATGCCCAAGACTGACCATTTGCCTTTGGCAGGCCTCCCTTGTTAACAAACGCGGTAGCATCTGTGATTGTTATTAACAGTATTCACGGCCACAAACTCTGGAGGACGAGAGACCGTAATGCCTCCGCATGTCTCAGGAGACGCCTGCGGTTCCCACCCGATGCGCCCAGAGCACCCATCCAAAGGCCTGGATGCACCTGATTTAATGAGGTCATTAGCCAGCTCCCCACGGTAGGAAGAAGGAACCTTGCTGGGAGAAGCTTCCCGTCCCCGAAGGAGCTCTTTGTGAGGTGATGGACCAAATTGTCGGCAGTGGGAGGTCTGGAGAAAGATCTGGGACTCTTCTTGTGTGGAAAACTCCTCTGAGCAGGTACACGATCTTTTCCACTTCCCTGCGGGGACCACCCACATGCTGTGCGCACTGGAATGGGGAGGGGAAGCGACCATGTGTTTTTACTTAGGTGTGGGTCGCTCAATTGTGTAAGTGTCACTGCCTACATTGCTTCAGCCCCACGCGGCCCCCGGACCCTGAACAGTGGCTCTGACTCCTTTGCTCTGGTTTTGATCACACGAGTTGAAAAAGAATCGCAGAAGTTACAGGAGGACTGTGTCATTAGTGCACCTTCCTTGCCCGCCAGGGGGTCAAGTGGTGTTTCTCAAGCTCACGCAGCCAGTTAGCGTGGCACAGCCAGGCCTACAACCTAAACCAGCCCCATGCCAGAGCGGAGACAGCCAGGAATGTCAAAGGGCACCCAGGCCTGGGTTCTGCTTTCTTTAGAAAACGGAGCCCTAGGATGGCCTTCTACCTTCTGGAGTCTACTCAGCATTGCTATTTGTGTCAGCCTGCAAGGTACACGTTACTGTGCTATGCGCTGTGCAGATGGCTGTAGGGCTCAAGGTCACATAGCAAAGAGGAGACGGAGTTATGGTTTTGTTTTTTTTGGTTTTTTTTTTTTTTTTTTTTTGGTTTTCTGGTTTTTTCTCACACTGCTCAAGGTGAGCCTGATGTCTGAACAGATCCAAAGTGTCCGGGACCGTCCTGGGGCTCGCCTCTTCCCTTCCAGCATAGCGGGGCTTGCCGTGTTGGGAATGCTGCTTTCTTGGCTTTATTTCCAAAGACCTGAGGGACTCTGTAGCTATACTGCAGGTGTCCCGTTATCACTCGTTTTTTTTTTTTTGCCCGTGCCCCTCTCCTGACACCCCATATCCATTATCTGGAGACAGCTCCGCGGGGACACGAAGTGTAGAGGTTGCATGCGGTGGGATGATTTGAGGGCTGGGGGGAAACCCCCAGCCCCAAATCCCTTCCCTGGCTGGAGGCTGCTGTTGATAGCTAAAATTTGAAGCCTGGCTCTTGATTCCAGTCCCCTTTAAATGCAGACCTTCCTTGTGGAGACAGTGCACCCCATAATTCTTGACAGTTCGACTTCTGTCATTTGCATGTGGAGCTTTCCCAGCTCCCAGCCTGGAAGACTAACAACATGAGAACATTTGGGTCTCAGGGATGAGGGAGGAACCGGACTGTGGGAAGAAAGAGGGAGAATAGGGGCTGCTGAAGGGCTGAACCTGTATTGGAACCACGGCCCCGTCGGGCCACATCACGCCTCTGAATTCAGAGCTTCTCGGCATCTGGTCTGGCCGAGGCCAAGGCGGGACTCTCAGCCATGCACACAGGGAGAAGTGACCCAGCAGAGCAAAGGAACCTGCCGTGCGGTGGGTGTTTGCACAGGGCACTTGGGGAGGGTGTCTGTGGGTGGCACAGGGACCCGACTCTGGTATTTCCATTCCTGTCTGACGAGGCCAAGTGAGCCCAGTCTTCCCAGGGCAGTTCCAGCACAGCTCATTTGTGCATGTTTTACAATGGTGTTGATAAAATCCCCATGGAGCCCCGGAGCATGTGTGAGGAGTTCCCACCAGAAATCTAAACAACGCCCTGGCGTTGCTGACAGCTTAATAATGTGACAAAGTTCAACTCGTTCAATGACAGGGACAGGAATGCAGCTGGGCTGGTCTGACCTAGAGCTTTAAACATACCCCCCCCCCCAACGCCCTGACCTAGCATTTGACAAATAACCTTTTCTTAGCCTCCTCGAAGGCACCAGACAGAACCAAGTGCCACACAGGGGCCACATGCCACCGTTAAAATGTTAAATGGAGTGGCAAGGGCCACCAGAGTCACTTGGGGCTGACATTTATCTTTATTATTATTATTAATAATAATGCATATATTGCTTTCTGGTGCATTCCAGGGTTTTTTGCACTCCTAAATCACGCGGCTATACATCAGCAGGCCCGATAAATCACCCCATGGACCCAAATTCGATGCAGCTGTCAGGCCAGATCGGAGAGACGCAGAGTTAGCTTAATTGAGCTACAGCAGGGAACCAATGGGCGTTGCCCAGAAAATCAGAATAATAGCAGTGTTGCTGGTGACATTTCAAGAGCTAGACGTGAACTGCTAGCTTCAGCTTTAATTTTATAAGAGGGAACAGGGGGACGGGTGCAGGGAGAAATCCAGACTTCAACAAATATTTAAACTCTTTTCTTTTTTTTTTTTTCTGCCTCAAAGCCAGTACAGACAATGAGTTCCACATTTAGAAATTTCAGTAGAAGAAATTCCACTTTTTCTTCTTTCTCTAGCTTCTTCTGATTTCTTCAGCCCGCTCCCTCCTCCACCCCATGCCCCTTCCCTACAAAAAGAAAGCTGAAAGCAACGGAACGACAGGATTTGAGTGGGAGCCAATTTAATGGGCCAAGAGGTTACATATGGAGCCAACAAATCATGGAACCATGAAGGATATTACTGATTTAAAGTTATGTACGTTAAAGCCCAAATCTTAACAGCATTCATAAAGGTAAAGGTAACTAATGGAGAGGGTAACCGACGGAAAATCAACCTTTCCCCTGGCTGCCCTGCCTCCCTCGTCAAGATGGCAGCGCTTCTTGGCTGGAGAGGGGCCCCCAGCCACAGACGCTCCCCGTGAGCTGACCAAAGGGAAGGCCTCAGCCTTAACTCACCGAGGAAGGACAAGTTCTGCCGGATCCTGCATTTATACAAGGCCTCAGAGACCATGACTTGGTTTATTTTTGTGTGCACGGGAGTGTGTATTTCTTCTTCAGATGTTTTGGGGGTTACCAGAAAAACCATTCGCTTTCCCCCCTTAATTGTTAAAACTGTGTGTAATTTCAGGGAAATTTGATCCATGTGCTCCAGATCCCTTGGCACATAATCATGAAAAATCTCTCTGGAAAGAGCTATTTTCTGCCCCAGGAGACTTTGGTGCCCTTTTTAATAAGCCCTATAAGCGCTGTTCTACCCCCAGGTCACCCTCTCCAAGTGCAGAAGGTTGTGTTTGGCCAAAGGAAAACCAGCCTGACCACCGAGGGCATGGGCCTGGCTTGAAATGTCGAACACGAGAATTTGGACTGGGTTTTGGCAAAGGGAAAATGACTTCCCCCTGGTCCCGGTGTTTACACGGAGAAAGAAGCCATCCTTTAAAAAAGGAAAAGAGAAAAAGATGTGATGATGTACACATCAACTCCGGAGCGTTACCCGGTGGCCATCGGCATGTGAGTGTTAGCTTCTGGTTCACAGGTTCAGGAAGAGCGCTTGATGCTTTCCTTTGAGGTTCTTTGAGAAAATGCTTTCACCCAGAGACTCCCAGCTACCCCCAAACACTCCGGAACCCTCTTGGATGGATTTCAAGGACCATGGCATTTCTGCGTCCGGGACATGCATTTCCCCACCCTCCGTCCACAACAACCCAACCACTGCATGGAAGCCACAATGGCATTCCTTCAATCCAAAACAAACATGTCATTACCAATCTCAGATTAATTGACGCCATTTGTGTGCCCTGCCTTTTGGGTTTCAGCTGGAGTCTGCCCAACAGCAATGGCCACCGCCCTTGCAAACCTCAAGGCACTCACAACTTTGGCCCCTGGCAGAATTCTCCTAACTATTCTTTGTCACCCCTGTGACTCCAAGCCCTTTCTCCTTCCCACTCCCTTCCCGCTCTGAGGCTTTGGGTAAATTTGAAATGAGTTGCTGGTAGGATGAGGTTATCTGCAGAGCAGAGTTTCGCTTGGAGTCAATGCCTTTGTTCTATTTCATGAATTGTAAGAAACACATTTGTTTCTGTTTTAACACCCCCTGAAATTGGGATATTCCTTACAGCTCATGATGAGAAGCATTATGGTGAGGTCATGGAAAACATTTCCCTTTCTCATGGTTCATGTGATGGTGCATCTATTCTGGTCCCCAAAGAGATCCATGATCACTCTTGAGAACACCGATAAACTTTCACCTCTCTCGCTCATTCTTTTGCCATTCATTCTTCAGTAAGAGCATATTGACCACATGCCTGACTCTGCAGTGAGGAGATTGGAACGGTGTTGAAACGGCCTCTCCCTTTCAGAAAGCTGTAATTTAGTTCTAGACATAAGTGAATACATGACCAACCATGCACAGTACTAAATTAGCGGTGTGGCCAGAAAGTGGCGCAGGAGAGTAAGACGGAGCCACAGAGTGGGATGGAGTGACTCTAAGCCGGGGGCCGGGCGGCCTCACTGCTGTCGTGGCTCTGTGCTCCCACCTGTAGTATGAGGGCCTTGTAGCAGATCCGAGTATCCCGGTGTGGGTCCCGCAGAACAGAGTCCAAGGGCATGCTCTGGGACGCGAGGGCTCCGCGGTGGGGGTGGGGCATCGAGAGCTATCACCCCACTCCTTTCTCAGAGATTCTTTCCATGTACTAGCATAGCATGGGCTCTGAGAAGTTCTACAGTGAAGGACCTGTTCGACTTGTGTTTCACTCCATGTTTCCCAAATATATTGGTTCCTGGGGTCCTTTCTTCCACTCAATATAGCCATTGCTGTAATAAAACTTAGGGACACTGTAAGTCTATTCCGACCCCAACATCGCGGGAATTCATGAGACGACACAGAGCTGTAGCACATGGGGAGAAGAAAGCCTGCCCGAGAGAATCGACTTGTGTTTCACTCCATGTTTCCCAAATATATTGGTTCCTGGGGTCCTTTCTTCCACTCAATATAGCCATTGCTGTAATAAAACTTAGGGACACTGCAAGTCTATTCCGACCCAACATCGCGGGAATTCATGAGACGACACAGAGCTGTAGCACATGGGGAGAAGAAAGCCTGCCCGAGAGAAGAGGCAAGGGCTGTGCTCGCGGTGTGCTGGGCTCCTGCATGGGGGCAGAGTGTACCTGATAAATAGAACATAGTTTAATCCTGACAGCGTAGATTGTAATAAATAGAGCATACCGAGCTGGCTGCCAGGAACTCAGAAACGAGCAAAACACTGGCCCTGACCTCAAGTGCCTCCTAAGCGTGGAGAAGACTAGATGTTAATAAACGGTATACCTGGCTCGGCGATTCTGCTGGAGGTAGAAAGAAAGGGCCCTGAGGAGACGAAGAATGCCTGGAAGAAAGCAATGAAGGCTCCGGGTAGAAGGAACCGTCAGAACTGGATCTGGAAGGAGGAGGGTGAATATCTGTGTGCCTGAGACAGGAGCAGGAGGAGAGCATCCTGGGCAGGAAAAGGAACATGAATAAAGAGAAAGAGGCAGGAGAATGCTTCCGTAGCTGGAGGGCAAGATGCATCGTGATGAAGGCTGGCTGGTTAGGTTGGGAGCAGACCATGAAGGGTCCAACTCAGCAAGTAACAACAACAGAAGAGGAGACTTAATTATCTCCCATAATGAGGAGTCTCCGGGTCCATAATGAGAGGGTCTAAGACTGGCTCAGTGGCTCAGTGATGCCTCCAGGGGCCTGAGCTCCTTCCATCCCTCTCCTTGGCCATTCTTCACCATGCTGGCTTTTTATCCACATGCTCGTTGCCTCATGTCAACAGATGCTGCCCCAGAACCAGGCGTATTTCTGGTGGATGATACACCTTACCCTTAAACATCGGCATCTGGAGCTAATTTTCAGGCAAGGGAAGCAGGCTTTTTTGCAAGGAGAAGTGAGCTGATCCATCAGACGGTTGTTTTTATAGGATGACTAGTCACAATGTAAAGGCAGGAGGGGAAGAAGAGAGACTGGAGGCGGGGGACAGTGTAGCATTGAAATGTTCTAGGCAAAAAAATCTTGCGTGCTAACATCAGATCCCTAGCAGCACTTGGAAGAAGGAGGCAAAAGAGAAAATGCTTTTCTTTTATTACGGAAGACAATTCTAGGCAGCCCCAAAGACTCACCTTCTCTTCCATTGGCTAGAACCCGGGCACATGGCCACTCCTGGCACACGGAAGGCTGAGAAATCCAGTTTCTGGTACAGGCAAATGCAGTAGCCATGAGACCACTCGGGATTCAGTCACCTCAGCTGGGCTGCGACCTGAATGACAAATGAACCTTTTATTTCATTAAGCGCTGAGATTTGGCAGTTACCAGTTACAGCCGTTAGACCACCTTTTCCAATACATTAGAACCCCAATGCTTAATCACTAAGGAAGACAATATGGCTTGACGTACGAGAGATGGAATTGAAAACTGAACTGTGTCAATTGCACTTTTGGGGAGAGGGGACACGTTGGGGATCATGTACCCCTTGCCATTTCACCTCTTCAGAGATTAATTAATGATTTACAACCACCCCAAATGTGATAAGCGGTCAAAAGTCCAGGAAAAGTGCTGTGTATCTCATGAAATCATTTTTTGATAATTTCAACTTTTTTATTAAGGGTTAAAAACAATGACCATTCAGTTGAGAAGTCTAATTGAGAGACTCTGCCATCCCACCCCTGCCCACTATCTAACCCAAGGATTAGCCTCCCCTAAGTATTTTAGTCAATGTTGTGCCCGTCATGTCCACAGAAAATCGTTGTTTCCCCAGAGAAACAGGTCTGATTGAGAGGGTGGGGTCTGGTCAGTGAAGGTGTATGGAAAATGCTTCCCCACTGTTGACACGAATCTGACAGGGAGACGATGAAAAGATGGGAGGGACTTGCAACTCCCTGGTTACTGCCTCTGAATCTAATTTCAAACACAAACAAGGCCAATGAAATGAAGTCACAGAAATCCAGGGGAAAGTGGCCCTCTCATTCTAGAGCTCCTAAAAGCTAAGGGAGGACCGTGATTTTAGGATGTCTGCCGCAGACTTTCAGAAGTAGGCGTTCAAGTAGGGCCAGAGAAGAACACGTATGCAGCCATGTCAAGAAGCTTCAAATGTAGAAATGGCCCGCGAGGGATGGGAGGCCCTCAAAAGTCTGAAAACATGATGAAAACATGACCTTGGTGAGGAAGCAGGGCTCCCCATCGGAAGTAAACCGATACGGCACAGGAACTTCTTTGGAAAAATTCCATGAGACGAAAACAGGGGAACATGAATGTTCTTAAGATGGGTTCGAAAGAGTGGGCCCAGCTGACTCGAGGAGAATCTGGGAGATGAGCTCCCAGTGAGATCAGCCCCGTAACCTGACTACCACAGGGGCTCTTGTGGGTCTCTTCAGAATAAGTCCCGAAAATGGGTTGGTCTAGATTCATAGATGGTACCACACGGCGCGAGGAAGCCAACTCCTCAGCACCTCTCCCACGTGCAGTCCTGACGCTGCCCAGGCTTCTGCCTCAGCGTCCGGGTCAGTAACGGAAGGCGAACCCCAGGGAAGACGCTTGCCCAACCCTCCACCCTTGGGTGTGCGCTGAGCGGCCCCCACCCTGTCCTTGTCCGTGTAAGTCACACCTGCACAGTCCCCTTTCATCAGCCCAGCTTCAAGTGGCAATTTAAACCTTTTAAGGCCACCTGTCGAGCACCCACTCTGTAGATTTCCTTTTATCGCCAGCTCGAGGGGAGTAACTAGATAACATAATTATGAGGCAGGAGAATGGGGTGTTTTGATTTGTGTTCTTTGAGGATTAGCCAAGTGCCCCACTGCCAAATCCACGATCACCTGAAAGGAAATCTGAAGGAAGAACCTGCCAGGTAAGTCCTCCAGGTGCTCTTCAGGCAAACAGCTTTGAAAATGGGCCTTTTCTGCCTTTTTCTCGTCACTGCAGAGCTCAAAGGCGTTTGGGGTGGACAAAGTTGGTGGGTGCCTTCTCGCACAGTGAGGTGGAGGGAGGCAAAGAAAGGTGATTTCCAAACGCCCGGAGCTGGGGCAAGACATTTGGGAAGCCCTTTGGATGTGGGATGATGCGCAAAGTAATGATATGGAGCCAGACCTCTGATCTTCCCGAGCGTCCCTGGGACGTTACCTGTGCCCCCTTCGGTGCAGACGCTCTTGAATACTTTCAGGGAATGTCAGGGAGGTGGCAAGAGCAGGCAACTTTGTCTCAGGCTGCAGGATGTGAAATGCTGAAATCCCGTCTTTGAGGCAGCAGACGGCCTCTCTGAAGATGCTTGAGTGACGTGCCAGTTTGGGTGGGAGCAGATCAAGAGGGGCCACGGGCAGGACATGGTTGCGAATACAGATGCACAGTATGTTAGCCTCCAGGGCTTCCATAATAAAGCACCCTATTCTGCGTGGCTTAAAACAACAGAAATCTATCTCTCACAGTTCTGGAGACCAGAAGTCCAAAGTCAAAGTGTTAGCCTGCTTTTCCAAGGCCTCTAGAGGAGAATCCTACTTTGTCTCTTTCAGCTTCTGGTGGCTTCAGCTATGGCAGCATTATCTCCAGTCTTGGCTTCTGTCTTCACGTAGCGTGTTCCTTCTGTGTCTGTCTGTGTTCAAATTGTCGTCTTCTTATAAGGATGCCAGTCCTGTTAGATTAGGGTCCACCCTAAGCCAGTATGAACTCATCTTAACCCGATTACATCTGTAAAGACCCTACTTCCAAATAAGGTTTACATTCACCGGCACTGGGGGTTAGGACTCCAACGCATCTTCTGGGGGGATGTAATTCAACCCATAACATGTGGATATATGAAAAAGCAAAGTTACAACTGCTATAACTTATCACATGAGTAGATGGAAGGCTTTGGAATCTTGAACCTATTGTCACTTCAGTTTTGGGTTTGCCCTCTAAAAGAGGCAATGGCTTTTTAATATTTTGCTCTAATTCCAAAGAGAGACATAAGACATTAAATAATGTATAACAAACTCACATGCAATAAAATTATAATCCAAATTTAGAGGGTGGTTGTAAGCCTGAGGGAAAGGGAAGCCACAGGGGAAGACTTGTTATAGGAAGACGTTAGGGGAGAGGGGTAAAAAAATATTGAGAGGAGGGAGGAAAATGATCTACTTATTAATGGATAGAATTCCCCGCCCCCGGTACCTCCTGCTGATTATAGCATGGCTTGTTGAAGGTGGTGGTTAAAGACAAACCAACAAGGCAGCACCAGTGTGGTCCTAAAATTCTCGGAAGGTCCAAGTGGTGGGTTTTGGTTGGTGACACTTCTGGGCATTCACAGAAGTAGCAATTTAGAGAAGTGGACTGAGTGAGAACAGTTCCAGAGGGTTCACCCCTGGGAACCTGCGGAGCTTGAGGCTCAAGGCAGTATGTAGCCCCATCTCACCCGTGGGCCCTCGCCTGGGCTTGGCAAACCCAGGCTGCCAGAGAATTCTCTACAGCCATATGTTGTCTCCTCACCCAATGCTGGATCTGTCTGTCATATGGGTATTTTCTACCAATTACATTTCTTTTTTTTTTTTTTTTAACTTTTATTCATTTTTGAGAAACAGAGACAGAGTGTGAGTGGAGTAGGAGCAGAGAGAGAGGGAGACACAGAATCCAAAACAGGCTCCACGGTCCGAGCTGTCAGCACAGAGCCCGAGGCGGGGCTCGAACTCACGGACTGTGAGATCATGACCTGAGCTGCAGTCAGTCGCCCAACAGACTGAGCCACCCAGGCACCCCTATCAATAACATTTCTTAATTTAATTCTGTAGGAAGGATCTGTTAACTCGTATATCTTTCTTTTTTAAGATACTTCTTTTTGAATGTCTTATGTATTTTGAGAGAGAGACAGAGGGCAAGAACATGACTGTGAGCGGGGGAGGGGCAGAGAGAGAGAGGCAGAGAGAGAATCCCAAGCAGGCTCCACGCTGCCGGGTTCGATCCCCCAAACTGCGAGATTATGACCTGAGCCGAAGTCAAGAGTCAGAACTTTACCAACTGAGCCGCCCAAGTGCCCCCATGTTAAATGGTATTTCTAATATTCCTAGGGTTTCAGGAAAAGGGATGATGCTAGCAATATTAAATGAAGCAACTGGGGAAGAAAATTCACAAAAACTTATGCTGATGGTTGTACCACAAGCCAGGTGGAGCAGAGACCGGATGGACTTGGAAAAGAAGCATATGGACATTTATAACTCTGTTTCACGAGCCTGTGGATGCCCTGAATGGCCCGTTTTAAAAAATAACATATGAGTTCGCCTGAAGCTGCTGTAAACAGATTTTGATACATATTACGCATTATCCAAAACAGGTACAGAATGCAACACTATAGCATATTCACATGACCTAAATAATAAAATATAAAAAGGTGTACAGAGAAAAACCTCCTTCCTATCTTGTTCCCTTCCATTCAGCTCCCATCCTTCCCAGCAAGGAACACTATTATGTTGTCTGTTTATCCTTTCAAGGGATTGTCAAAAACCTGCCTGCCAACACAGATACGTAATTCTGTTTTCCCTTATTTTTTTAACCCAACTGGTAACGCACTGTATGCATGTTTCTATATTTATTCACATGAATGCACAGTGATGTATGTACATATTTATTCATTACAGCCTTGTTTGCAGTAGCAAAAATTTAGAAATAACTTTGGGGTCCATCAAAAGGGGATTAACTAAGTTATGGAATATCTATACTTATGGAATGGTATGAAGCTATAAAAAAATGAGGATAAGCCCTATGTGCTTATACGGAAATATCCGGGGGTACATTAAGTAAAAAATGTAAAAGGACAATGTATGTATTATGTACTCAGGGTAACGGAAGAAGGGAAAGGATAAGAATATATATTCGCGGGGTGCCTGGATGGCTCAATCGGTTAAGCGTCCGACTTGGGCCCAGGCAACGATCTCACTATTTGTGAGCTCGAGCCCCACGTCAGGCTCCGTGCT
This sequence comes from Acinonyx jubatus, assembly GCF_027475565.1. Lineage (NCBI taxonomy): Eukaryota > Metazoa > Chordata > Mammalia > Carnivora > Felidae > Acinonyx > Acinonyx jubatus. The sequence goes on along the minus strand of NC_069385.1, from coordinate 106,557,182 downwards.
GACAACTCAGAGCCTGGAGCCTGCTTCGGATCCTGTGTGTGTGTGTCTCTCTCTCTGCTTCTCCCCCGCTCATGTTCTGTCTCTTTCTGTCTCTCAAAAATAAATGTTAACAAAAATAAATAAATAAATAAATAAATAAATAAATAAATAAGAAGAATATATACTTGCATTTTCTTTCAATTGAATAAAGAACAATCTGGAAGGATTCACAAAAACTAATAAAATCTTTACTTACAGATGACGAAGGAAGTATAATGATGAGGGATAGGGTGGTGAGATTTTCCAATATTTATTTTGTTACACTATTTTAAGTTTTGAACCACACAAATGCATTTTCTGTTTAAAATACAAATGAAGGGGCGCCTGGGTGACTCCGTCGGTTGGGCATCCGACTTCAGCTCAGGTCATGATCTTGCAGTTCATGAGTTCGAGCCCCATGTTGAGATCTGTGCTGACGGCTCAGAGCCTGGAGCCTGCTTCGGATTCTGTGTCTCCCTCTCTCTCTGCCCCTCCCTCGTTCATGCTCTGTCTCTCTCTGTCTCAAAAATCAATGAACGTTAAAAAAATTTTTTTAACAAAAAATAAAAAATAAAATAAAATACAAATGCAAATGAAAATAAATTAATTACATGCATATCCCTCAGATCTGCTAATCCTACCACCAGGAACTTATCCTACAGGTATGTTCTCATGTATTCTCAAAAATACCACCAAGAATGTTGGCTGCAGCATTATTTCAATGGCAAAAGACTGGAAATGACCTTATTGATTGTTAAACGTAGGCTGGTTAAGTGAATTGAGTTACATTCATACAGCCAAACACTCTGCAGATGTTACAAAAGATGTGAAATGTATTGATAAAAGATATTTGTATTTAGTAAAAAAAAGGCAGGATAAAAAAATCATGCTCCCTTTTGTTGATAAAATAAATATGATGCATGTATATGCACCCACATATTCTATATTCTTCCAGTGAGGTGCAATGTGGTGTGTGTGTGTGTCGGCATTAAAAATTTCTAGGGGCGCCTGGGTGGCTCAGTCGGTTGAGCGTCCGACTTTGGCTCAGGTCACGATCTCACGGTTCGGTTCGTGAGTTCGAGCCCCACATCAGGCTCTGGGCCGATGGCTCGGAGCCTGGAGCCTGCTTCCGATTCTGTGTCTCCCTCTCTCTCTGCCCCTCCCCCGTTCATGCTCTGTCTCTCTCTGTCTGAAAAATAAATAAAACATTCAAAAAATTTAAAAATTTCTGGAAGTTGATGTAAGAAATTGTTAACAGTGGTGTCTTCTGGGAGGTGGGTGACAAGTGTTTGCAATAGTAAGGTCGCCCTCTTCTTGCAATTCCTCTTGAACTTTCCTTTTACTGTGCAATTTTTCTTTTCCAATTCAAAACTGTTTACAAATAAAGCAACAAATAAAGGAACATCGATACAATAAAAATTGTACGCCTATAACACAAACAACCGAGGAAGTTCTTCATGAACGTCTACAGAACAGTTTCCACCATACGTTGTTAAGGAATGTATATTTTTAATTTTCGATGTTCCAGGGATTCCCATGCTAAGTATACCTGGTTCACACCTCCACCTGGTGAGCAGGTCAGGAGGCTTTTCATTCCTTTGGGTATGATCTTATTTCAGCTCTGCCTTTCAGATCGAGGAAGACTCTTTGGGTTTGTTTGTTTCAGTTCATCTTCCTCACCTGTAAGATCCGCTGTCAGTCTTTTGGGTTGAAATCCTAGTTCCTACTGGCTAGTGAACACGAGCAATTTGTTTAATGTTGCTTAATGTTCTTAATGGCTACGGGCCTCAGATTGCCTTTCTGTAAATACAAAATGGATTACATTATGGGAATGTTGTGACAGCTCGAGATCATTGCAATACATACTATTTAGCATGTGAGGACCCAACGGTAGGCATTCAACATGGTGGCTATTGCCACCATTAATATTCCTTGGCATATGTCGGTCTAAACCGCGGACAGAAGTGACCACACCCTGGGTTTGCACCAGGAAATACAAAGCTTTGTGTGTCGTGGCCAGTACTGTTCCAGAGGAGCCCAGCATTTTTCTGGTCTCTTCGACAGTAGCCTTGGGCTGGTATCTCAGAGAATCAATGTTCTGTGAATGCAATTGGGGTTGGATTCTTACTCATATGGGGCATTTTACAGCCCCTCTTAGGGAAACTTATTCCCACTTTTTGGACATAAATTTTATCCAGCGGCTTCCCCCCCTCAGGATGCCTCTTGTTGCCATCTGTTGCCCCAATCCTATTTGAGTTGGAGTCCATGAGTTTAGGGCAATGTCTTCAAAAGAGGAAGTGAAGATGTCCTTGTAGTCTTTCTTCATTTTTAGAGAGTTAAAAAGAAAAGCAACTGCCTCTCCATTTTATCATTCAATATAGCTCTGGGTCAAGTGGTCTCACTGATTATCTAGTTGGCTTTCTGCCTTGATGCATTTATAGAATCTTTTATTATTGACTTTGGAGCTCCTTGCAAGGTACTCCAAAAAAGCATATTACAATAGTCTCTAGTGGGCAATTTACCTTTTAACTGCTCCTTTCATTACCCCCCCCCAACACCCTCATTTAGTTCCCCTTTCTAGAATTAAATAACCACATGATAGCTTTTGGGCTCCATGTCTCTTTTGGTTGTTGAACTTGGCCCTGTGGTGGTCTTAATTATGTAATGGTTCAGTTAGACTCTCATGCTCTTTTACATTCATCCCCTTTCTTCTACATTTGTTTTCAGGTTATACGGCATCTTGATAGATTCAGAGCCAAATAATTAGGACCATCTTGGTTTGGTTTTTTGAGAATCTCTCTGAGAATCACTGACACCGTGATAAGAAATTGTGCTCAAGGAGTTGTGTGCTGCATGAGAATGGGCTGGGGGCAAAAGGAAAAAATAAAGGCTACCATTTTCCAAAAGTCTTTTGGTTCCAGGTGAATGTGAAGTCTCTTTTCCCCATTAATTAATCTAGGATTAAAGACTGAAGATCTGCCTGTCTATTGGGTCTTACTTTAGAGGCCATCGTACTCTAGAGACCATCACCCTAGAAATACAGACTTGGATTCAAGGTTTTCTCGATTTACTTTCCTATCACACTTCCCATAAATCCCATGGCAGGGCCTGCCGACTCACCATTTTTCTCTCAATTCACTTTATCCACACTCACCTTCCCTAAGGACGGGACTGACCTTACTCTGAAGGCCAAAAGCTCAATGAGTTTCTGGTAGAAATTTCTGGCAGAAAATAGCTCTTCCCAAGTCCAATGCTAATGTTTCCAAAGCCATAAGTCAGAGAAGAACACTGCCCCTCCCACGCATATCCATAGACAGCTTCTCACCATGTTCCTAACACCCTTAAGGCTATACCGACAGGGTATAAACTGAGTTTGATCTAGAGTAGCAATCCTTATGTCGCCAAAAGTATTTCTTTTTCTTTTTAAATTCCCTCACATTTGATCTAAAGAAGGAATTCTACGTGTTTCTGTTCTACTTAAAAATACACCAAGGAGTCCAAAGGGGAGCAAATACACCAGTTTATACTCGACTCATTCCATGATGTGGCAGCTTCATGGATATGTAGTAGCTAAATACTGGAGGAGGAAACTTGCACACTCCCTTCTAAGAGAAAGAAAACCTAAAGACAGTAAAGAAAGTAGAATTGTGCACTTAGGAGAGATCCTCAGCAAGCGGGTAAGTAGACAACAACTTCGGGAGCATGTCACTTCTCAAACTGAGAAGAATCGAAAAAGGATGAATCTCTATACTGGCAATGATGTAAGAAAATAAGCATTCGTATTCTTCTGATAAGAGAGTGAGTTTAGAACAATCTGGAGGCAAATTTAGTAACACATAATAGGTGTCTTAAAAGATGCATGCCATTTGATTAATTTCACTTCCAGAAGTCAATTCTACAGGGAAAATAGAGGTAATGAAGAATCTAGCTTACTGGAACTTCATTATAGCATTGATGATGAGTTAAAAACTTAGAAAAATCCTAAAGGTCAAATAATAGGCAGCTGATTAGATAGATTACGATACACAAGAATGATGTTATAGATGTTATGGAAAAGGGACATGGAAAGATGTTCACGATATGTGAGTGGGAAAAAAAAAACACTGAAAAATGGTATGCAGAATGCCAGTTGACAATTACCAAAACAACACAAACAAGAAAAAAACACCAGAAAGACTTGATTTTAAAAAGTTACATTTATTAGATTGATTTCAATCAAAAAGAACACCTCTTTGACAGAGTCTTAGCAGTGTTAGAGGAGGGAGGTTGGGAAGGATATTTACAGGGTTTCAGAGCCAGAGTCCTGTGACTATAAGGTGGGTCTCACCAGGTAAGGGGCTGGCTATGATTGGGCAGTTGATGACATAATAATTTTGAATTGGCGGTCACAGTAAGGTAAGGTCTTGAAGCAAATACTGTTGAGTGAGATGCTGGTCTTAATAAGTAAGCAAGTAACAAGTTTGTTACTGTTCTTGTCTGGTCCCAGTATTATTTGGCAGAAAAACAGGAAAAAGTGCTTTACGCATAACTGCTTATCATAGAGACAGGAAAGTTCAGTGGTTTTAGCTCTTAATCACAGCTCTCTTTTGGTGAAAAAAAATATATTCACGTTTATATTTCTATCTCACTAGAAAAAGTCTAGGAAGATAATCATTTACACATTAAAGGTGGTGGTTATCCCTGGGGTCCCATGGGTGGCTCAGTCGGTTAAGTGTCCGACTTCAGCTCAGGTAACGATCTCACGGTTCATGAGTTCGAGCCCCCCATCGGGCTCTGGTGCGGACAGCTCGGAGCCCGGAGCCTGCTTCGGATTCTATGTCTCCCTCTCTCTCTGCCCCTCTCCCACTCATGCTCTGTCTCTCTCTGTCTCACAAAAATAAATAAACATTAAAAAAAAATTTAGAAAAAGGTGGTTATCTCTGGATGGAAGGATTACAGGTATTAACTTCTTTGCTTCTCTGTATTTTCTAAATTTTCTCTAATGAACATATATTCAGAAAAAAAAGATTTATCTGTTTAACTCATACGTAACCAGACTATGCCAGAACTATAGTATCCAGAGTCACCCTCACTTCAGAGCATCTAGTCTTCTTGTAAATATAACACGCCATCTATGCAGAATTTTGTGGCCAGCTTGGGAAACTGGCTAAACCATTCCCTGATCACAACCATGCAATCCAATAAGCATCAGGCAACTCTCCATCTTTTCAGACAGACAAACAAATGCTGTGTAGACTGCTTAGGAGGCCCCATTGGTCACAAGTATATTGGAAGCGTATTTAACCAACACAGATGCCTGTTTCTCTCCTAGACTCACGGTTATCACCCCCTCTTCAGAGTGCTGGTGCAGTGGGTGTCGGGGAAATGAACTGTGAGATATGAGGTGAACCCAGAAGCCTGGAATACTGACTCATGATCTCTCCAGTGAACCACTAACGGATGTTTTTGAGCAAGTAATATTTGCTGAGTGCTAGACAAGGTGAGGCGTGGTACAAACATTGGATAGCTGACATTCCGCCCCTTAAAAGAGCTTAGTTGTGGGTTTTTTTGTGTTTTTGTTTTAGGAGCTTGGGTTTTAATTGGGGAAGGGGTGGTGAGGAGCGACTAGCACACAGGCACAATTCCAAACGCACAAAATGGCATGCAACCAAGCACTGCTCCACAGGTCGGGGAGCACTTCATTCTATGCTGGCCCCATTACAGTATTTGTATCGTGGGTCTTGCATGGTCCAGTCTCTGCGTCATATATTCATTTGGAGATAAGAAGCTTTGGGTTATCAAGATATCCTAGTCAAAGGAGGTTAAACTCAAACTTTTTTTTTTTTAATTTTTTTTTAACATTTATTTATTTTTGAGACAGAGAGAGACAGAGCATGAACGGGGGAGGGTCAGAGAGAGAGGGAGACACAGAATCCGAAACAGGCTCCAGGCTCTGAGCTGTCAGCACAAAGCCCGACGTGGGGCTCGAACTCACGGACTGCGAGATCGTGACCTGAGCCGAAGTCGGACGCTTAACCAACTGAGCCACCCAGGCGCCCCTCAAACTTTTTTTTTTTTAATTTCCATACTTCTTACTGACAATCTTACCAAAATTTGATCTGCTTTATTTTCTGCAGCTTAATGACGCAAAGTGCAGGTCCCCAGGGTCATTTCATTGCACATAGATATCGATTTCATGGAATGTGAACTAAAAAGATAGGAGAGTGACATACATGTGAATTGATCCCAACACCAACTGAAGTTTACTTTAGAAGAAAGGAAAAGAGGAGTGCTTGGGTGGCTCAGTCGGTTGAGCGTCTGACTTCAGCTCAGGTCATGATCTCATGGCTTGTGAGTTCGTGTTGGGCTCTGTGCTGACAGCTCAGAGTTGGAGCCTGCTTCTGATTCTGTGTCTCCCTCTCTCTCTGCCCCTCCCCTGTTCTCTCTCTCTCTCTCTCTCTCTCTCTCTCTCTCTCTCATATAAATCAACATAGAAAAGGGAAGGAAAGGGAAGGGAAGGAAAGGGAAGGGAAGAAAAGAAAAGGGGGCTCCTGGGTGACTCAGTCAGTTGAGCGTCTGACTTCTGCTCAGGTCATGATCTCACGGTTCTTGAGTTCGAGCCCTGCATTGGGCTGTCTTCTGTCAGCACAGAGCCTGCTTCAGATCCTCTGTCCTCCCCTCTCTCTGCTCCTCCTTCCCCCACCTCAAAAATAAATAAACATTAAAAAAAAAAAAAAAAACAATCCACCAGTTCCAAATACCCAAGTCTTTTCTGGTGATCAGCTTCTTCCATTAAGGAAGATCACAGTGAGATCTTCTAATAGATTGATAGTTTCAATTGGTTGAAATGTCTTTTCACTTGAAATAACCCTTTATTACCTATAAGCACTCTTCATTAAGGATCTCCTCACCTTAAAATAAGGAACTTTCGTAACCCTCTTGGGGAAATGGGCCCAGAAAGTTCACAGAGTTAATGTAGTGATGGATTTAGGATTACAAGTCGGACGTGCTGTTTTCAACTCTGACCCTCCTCCAGTCTGATACCCCAGTTCTTTTCCTACAAGGTAAAACTTATTGGGGATTCTGGGGATCTTAGCTAGTAGACATAAACATGAAAGAGACACGGCTCATGACACTTGTAAGTACAATGAGACGCTCTTGTCCCCCAAGGGCACTTTCTTGGCAGGTTCTCTGGAACAGAACTCTGTTCTCCTTAATGCCAGGCACAGGCATTGCCACTTATGTGCCCCTTGGTTTCATCACTGCGCAATTAAGGAAACCAAGATGCAGAGAAATGAAGTCTCCCGTGCTCTCAGCTCTTGGTCAGCCTATGGAGCCAACAATGGGAACACGGAACACCTCCTGGCTGGGCACTCTGATGACCAAACTGACTCTTAAAAACAGCGGTGGGGCGCTTGGGTGGCTTGGCCAGTTAAGCTTCTGACTCTTGATCTCAGCTCAGGTCACATTCTCACCGTTCCTGAGACCAAGCCCTGCGATGAGCTCTGTGCTGACAGTGCGGAGCCTGCTTGGGATTCTCTTTCTCTCTCCCTCTCTCCCTGTCTCGCCTCTCTCTCTCTCTCTCTCAAAATAAACAAACACTTAAAAAACAAACAAGAACAGCAACAACAACAACAAACTTGGCTAAGACACCAGTTAAGATGCCTTTGGCTGCCTGTAATAACAAACATACAAACACCCTTCAATGCTCTAGGATGCATTACGGAACAGGAAATGAAGAGTGAGAGCCAGTAGCAGGGTTGGCTGATTCAGCAGGTCAGTGGTCCATTCCAGGAGGCAGGCTCCCTCCATTCTTGGAGAGAATGCGGTGTATTGCCTGAAGCACACCCCTCATGGTCTCCCTGCGTGGCAGCATTTCCAGGCCTCACGCCCGCATCCAGGAGCAGCCTCAGAGGCAGTGACTTAGGGAGTCACTTCTTCAGACTAAGGAGATCTTTCTCAGAAGTTCCTGAACAAATATCCTTTCACAATACTGGGTGGAACTTGGTCAAGAACCCACTCTGAAGTCAACCACAGCCGGAAGGACAGGATCAGACCCTTCATGATTCACTCCCTGGAACTGGGGTTGGAACCACGTCTACCTGAGTCCTATGAAGGTAGGGAGTAGGAAGGAGTGGGGAGGAAGGCCCCGGACCCAATCAGAGCTCTGCCTGAGGAAGCCAGGGGATGATCAGGAGGGAGGGACACCATCGACAGCATCAACTACACCTACTCTGAGCGACAGGCCACCTCTGATGGGAGTTCCCTGAGTTGGGTGTTACCTCCCTTCCAAGGTGAGGAGAGGCTATTCTGACAGAGCAGGAAAGACTCAGGAAACTGAATGCTCATAGAGGTCCCGTTGGGTGTTCATGCTGGCTTCAGGTAAAACTTACTAAAGACTCTGGGGACCCTAATCTAGAGTCAGTGATGTTCTAGGGGTAGAAATTAGGGCCACGAACCCTGACAGGGCTAGGTAACTGGCGGGGGGGGGGGGGAGCGGGGGGGACAAGAGAGAGTTTTGGGTGCAGGTGGACCAGTATTTTAAAGTACTCCTTAAATCATATCTGGATTGTCACTGTTTGCCTACCCCCAAGTGTGACCCTACAGATTGGCAACTGAAGTGAGAAACATGAAGAAACATCAGTGTATTTCTTGACCCTGCCCACGTTCTATAGAATAGAATCGAATTCATTCTTGCTAAAATAAAAATTGATTTTTGGATGACTGGGTCACAAACTTCTTGCTTTTCCTTCCCCTCTTCCTCTTTTTATTTGCTTTTGATTTTTAAGAATAATGAACATATTCTCTTTTATAATGGGAAAACAGAATAACCCTTATTTGGAAAAAACAAAGGGTATTTCACGCTTCTCATTTAGAACAGCATAGGAAATCCCCACCTCAAATAAGCAGTCTGAGGATCGCGTTTGTAGTATTTGAAAATAAACCAACTTTATTTGAATCGGCCAATACCAATCAAGACTGGAAAACAAATTTCTAACTGCTTCAGATTCATGAAGAAAACATTCAACAATATCTTCATTAAAAGGCAACTTATATTTATTAAGGCTTGAAAGCATGTCTTAGTACTTTATCACCACAGTTAAAGGTCTTGAGAAAATCAAGTGACCATCATTTGGAGTGTCTTTCTAAAATGAAATTTTGTCCTTCTATAAAAGCTAGGCATCTTTTGCTAAATTAGCTACACCCCAGCTTTCCAAATGGGAAAAACAGGAAATCAGGAAAGGAAGACAAATTCAAACGTCCGCCGGATATTATATATTTTAAGTAGAGGCATAATCGATAATATGAAATCTCTAACTATACATAAAATACCTTAGATAATTGGATCCTTAAAAGTATGGTTTTCCAAAAAAAAAAAAAAGATTGCTTTTAGCGAAACACAGATTAGCCCAAACCCTATAATGAGGCAATCTTCCATTTTATTTTTGGTTGGTAAGGGGAACATTGGATGTAATTCCTCAGGTAACATTAGACAAAATTATGCACACTTTGGATCATACCGAATGATGAAAGGAAAGCATCCTGAAACTAAGCTGCGAGAAGCATATTGGCAAAGGTCGAGGAACAGGCATTCATGAAGGGGGCACACATTCCTTGGTTTGAATGCTACAAAGCGCTGGATAGAAGACAATGGTCTTGTTTGCAGAAAGAGCTTCAAGCCCAAAGATGTTCAGCTCCAGATGTTCCACATGCATACTTCTTTCTCTAACGCTTACAATTCTTTTCAATGGCATATCAAAAACGACGAAGTGATCCCTTAGGAATCAATGAACTTAGTTTTACTAATGACTTAATACTGGTTCATCTTTCCAAGGAGAGAGACACTGGCATCTTGATTCACTCTGCTGTCAAAAAGGGTCCTGGCCACTGGCAATAGTGGTGAGTCAAATATACCTCCTGCTGCCTCTAAGCCAACTGATGTTTAGACACAGACCTCAATGGTTTCTCACCACGGAAAACTCTTACTAACACACCCTCCTGACTCTGTCCCTTTTTTAAATTCTATTTGCCTAAGCCTCCTGGGATTCTTAGCTCTGCAGGGTCCGTTCCAGGCATCATCCATTTTGCAACAATTCTAAGATGCTGGAGTCGTCTGCCTGCAGAGTGGCCAGAGGGCACAGATGTCGTGAAGAGCTTCCATTGTTTCATTTGATAAATGCTAGCATGTGCAGTTCAGGAAACTTCACTCTTGGTGAAGCCTTTTTTCTAATGAAAAGGCCAATGAAAGGCCAGCGGGGGATGTGAACACCAAAAACAGTGGCATTTCCTGGGAAGCTGAAACCGTCCGAGATTGTTTGACCAAATAAAAGTGTTTTTCACTTTTCACAGCCTGTGATTCTGAATTGTCAGGCATCTGAATTCCCTTATCAGGGGACAAAGACACACAATAGAAGGAACCATTATCCAGCCCATCTTATAAAGTTATTAAAATCATATCCAATACCTTCTCTCTGGGCCATCCTGAGAGGCAGCCCAGCCTGACAGATGGGTAAATTCTACATAGTTATTCTAAGTTGGGTTCTTCTTTCTGCCTCTGCCTCCCACCATGCTATCCCATAAAAATCAAATAAAACAGTGACACGGAAACCAAAGAAGAAAAATAAATCCCAAACAAAATAGGATCTCATCCCAAACCTTTTCAAATGCCAATGAAATGTTTTCTGAAGGATCAGTATTCATTCGAGACCAGTGACAAGGGTGACCTCCTCTTAAAACTATGGAGTCTACACTGCAAACCTTGAATACTTCCTGAGTTGGTTCTGGAGACACCTAAGGACCTCACCATATGGATGTTGGAAGATGATTTGCCATGTATATAACAAGGTTATGGCCAAGATTCTTTAGGGAGGCTGAAGAATCTGGAGGCAAATCTCTTTTGGAAAAAAATAATCAGAAGATAATATTATTGTTACTTAAAAATATTCTAATAAATCTGGTCATAAGACATTAAAGCTCTCAGTCAATAGTCGTATTATATAGTAATCTACTGTTGAAAGAAAAAAGATATTCCTGAATCAAGTACTCAGAAGTGCTTTCCATCTATAACTCTGCCCCCTGTGTTAAATGGTTATAAGTGATCACGTAACTGCCCCCCCAAACTCGTGCCTTAATATTTATGTAAAACTAAGTCAGCCACAGAAGGAATATCTAGAAACAACCATGTTGATTTGGTTTGGCTTGTTTTTAAAGACTCGCCAACGCTGAATTCTGACAATCAAATCAGTCATTAGTATCCGACAACTCATGTGGGGAGCCATCCTCCCCAGGTGGCCTGTTTTCTCTGTCGCGCTGGCCATGCTAACACCTACCTGCTTCAAGAACAGCACCACTGTGGGTCTCTGGAAAGTAAACTGCCTCTTAGGTCATCATGCCTGTGTTGGTCAACTCAGGGAGGGGTTTCTGGGGACAACAGGATTTACACTAATTCAAAGTCCCCTGGGATCATTCAAGACTTCATCTCCCAAGAGACCAGTCTGGGGCTTTACTGTAGAGTAAAAGGGGCCATTTCCTCAGCATTCTCCTTTTTAAACATGTCTCGGGACTAAGTTCCCGGGGAGTCCCAGGGAAGGTTCCTTTAGGGGTGGAAATGAATCGACTCCTCCTGCCCTTGCAAAGCTCTCAGGCTAATAAAATGTCCTACTGAGAAATTTCCTCTTCCTCAGTGGGCTAAGGGGGCCCCTGTTTCCTCCCCAATGCTCAGATCTGTGTGCCACCTTTGTTCTCCAGAGCTCCCTGGAGGCAGGTGGGTCTGGGGCCTGCCGGGTTGAAGATGCACGGATGTCTTCACGGAAAGGCCCCATGCTGTCCTGCCACCCTTCCTGAGCAACGAGCCAGGTCCCAAGGCTTTCTAGCACTTGGAAGCCTCATCCTGTGGCAGGTGGCTTTTCTCATAGGGTGTTCACCAGGATAGGGGGCCGATGGTTAGCTCATTTTCCTGAGTTTCCTCTGCCCGGGTCCCCAGGCTCAAGCCAGGTGAGCTTTGAAGGAGGTGACACTCAAGGAGAATGACCAAGGAGAGAAATACCAACTAAAAAATATCCTTTTTCATCTGGCAGGTGAGTCAGATGGCAGGAAAATTAGCCCAGATGGGGCACCTATTTTTCTTCAAGTTCAAACCACATGGTTTCCCAGTCAGAAAGGCCCATGGACTTTCTTCCTAAGGTGTTCCATGACCATGCAACCTCCCAAATGGACCCATCACCCGATGGAGGCTGCAGCCGACTCAGCCAGGAGCGCCCAGCTAGCAGACCCAAGACCCGCATCCAGGAGCAACTTGAAGGACCTGGAAAGTCATGTTTGGCCAATTCTTGGTTTTTTTGTTATAGGGTTCGCAGTGATATATAACATCAGCAGTTCAAGACTTAGGGAGATCACAGAAGACCTATCTGAAAGATTGCCAGGGAACATGGAGCCTCATGAAGAACTTCTTCACCCAACCGCCCCCCCCCCCATCTGCTTTCTCCAAGACTGAAATTCACTCATGGATCAAACGTAATCTCCACCAAAACAACTACCCCTAAAGCAAGCAAAATCCATGGCTGGTAGACCCCGTGGTCCTTTTGGCATTGACGCTCCTCCTCTGGCCCTTCCCAGTCACTCTGCTTTGCAACTGCATGCCAACTTCCCTTCCTCGAAAGGCCTGGACAGTGTAAAAACAGAGGCTGGTGTCAGCCAGATACACGAGGGCATCGCAATGCCCTCAGCACGGCGGCAAGCGGAGACTACACCTGAAGTGGTTTTCCAATCTGGTCTTCAGCGCCCAGTGGGACGGCAGGTGTCAAGACGCTGTGAGGGACTGCAGGTGTGTCCGTCACGGGCCCAATCCCCAGCCTGCCTGTCCTCCGTTCACTCTCTCCATCTCCCCCAAACGCAGCGGATCTGTTTCTACTAAGAACTACGATGGCATCTGTCCTTGGCCGTGGAGTTCCCAACAAAGAGGAGGGCGGAAGAGGGCACAGTGTCGCACGTTTTCCTAATGCAGCTGAGGAGAGGTTCTGATATTGGCGGAGGGGGCAGTGACGGTCCCTTACGTGGGTTCTCCAACACTGACCCCAGATGCACGGAACCCAGTCTCGGCCCAAAGGTTGAGAGCTTGACTATTTCTATCATTTCTGCTTGCAGATTCCTGCACGATCAGATGGGGTCGGCGCTGACCTTCCTAAGAGACAGCAGGCCGGGATTCCATGAGGCCAGCAAGAGGCGGCCGGCTACAAAAAGGGGTGTCCCCGAGGCAACGCGGAAGAGGAGTGTGTGAGGCCGGAGTCCTTTGGGAGAAGCGGAGTCCTTCTGCTGGAGCGGTGGGGCAAGGTGGCCGAGCTCAGGACCGGCTGAGGCGCTTGGCAACATCCGCGTAGGCCGACTCGATCTCCTTGTCTGCCGCACAGGTGTTGGTGAACTCATCCCGAGCATAGGCGTTCTTGAGGTACCGCCACAGGCCTGTCATCTCAGCCGGGAAATCGTAGTTGCGGTATTTCTTGGCCACAATCTACAACACAGGCGACAGGACAGAGATGGCGTGAGCGGGCAAAGCAAATCACTGAGGAGTTAAGCGGCGTGACCTACCATGTGGGCTGGGAGGAAACCCAGCAGGCATCACAGGGGGCCATCAGCAAAGTGTCTGTGACACAAGCTGGCAAGCGCTGCCTCCTTGTCATCTTATCTAAGCTTATTTATTTCTTAAGTAAATACAATTTGCCCTTTGACCTCGCCATTCTGCTTCTAGCGATGTTTCCTTAGGAAACAATCATGTACGTATACCAAGATTCAGCTACCCGTGTATGATCATGGAACTAAGTAAAAAAAAAGAATGCAACAGTAAAAAAAAATGGTATAGAACACAAATGTCCGCCAATATCTAAATGGAGAAATACATCATCATATGTAAATACAGGGCCATTCCGGACAGCCATTAAAAATGATGCTGCAGGGGCGCCTGAGTGGCTCAATCGGTTAAGCATCCGACTTTGGCTCAGGTCATAATCTCACAGTCCACGAGTTCAAGCCCCACGATGGGCTCTGTGCTGACAGCTCAGAGCTTGGAGCCTGCTTCAGATTCTGTGTCTCCCTCTCGCTCTGCCCCTCCCCCACTTGTACCGCCCTCTCTCAAAAATAAAGATTAAAATTTTTTTTTTGAAAATAAAGTGCAGTATAAAATAAAATTTTTAAGAAATGCAGTATCATGCATTTGGAGAAATGTGTGTGATTACTTAGAAGTACAGGTACCAAAATGTGATCAGTGGTTAAGTCTGACTGATCAAGTTATAAACTGTTTCCTGTTACCTGCTCTGTTTTACATAAGCACCCGTATTTTTAGGAGAGAATAAAAAGCATAAGGAGTGTAAGTTAGATGTGGGAATGGATAGGCAGGTTCTCGAATGAACAGATCTTGAGCGGGAGTGAACGAATGGTGATTTTTATTCTGTCCGGAGTCTGCCACACGTGGGGGCCGTGGATGGGCGTTCTGGGAAAGCGGAGTTCGTGCTGAAATGGTCGCACAGTGGTTAAAGCATGGGCTCTTGATCCCAGCTGAACGCATCTGCAATTTTTACTCCACTACTTAATAGCTGTGTGGCCTTGGACTACTTACTTAGCCTCTCTGAGCCCCAATTTCTTTATCTCTCAAAGGAAGATAATAATAGAACCTATCCTGGAATAACAAATTAGTTAACACACACGAAACGTTTAGAGGGGTACCTGGCTCATACTGAGTGCTCGAGAAACATCACCTCCTCTTCTAATACATTGAGACCCACTGTTGCCCATTTGCATGTGTTCACAGATAAGGATAAGGTGGTCTTCGCTGAGGGTGACCTGTGTAGTTACACGGGGCCTCGAACTCAGAGAGGCCTGTTCTTGGTTTAATGCTCTGCTGTCACCATCTGGAAATTCTGAGTACTTTTTTTTTTAACAGGGCCCCCTTTATTGTCACTGTACATTGGGGTCCACACATTAGCTGTTCTTGCCTCGAGCCCTCGGGGGGCTAGGGTGGGAACAATAAAGAGTAGCCTCTCTCCTAAGGCACTGACTTCTGACTCCTTTCCTTGCTTTCTTTTTAGAGAGGTCGTCAGACTGCTGACCCTGGGATCCTCCCACTCAGAAAACCTCCCCCCCGCCCCCCCCATGGCCACCCCAGTTCAGCTACTCTGGACTTTCACCTTCATGTTGATGCCCATGATGTTCAGGGTCCCCTAGAGAGCTGTGCTGAGTGAGGGCAACGATGAGGGAGGGCAGAAAAAGCCCAGCCTCATCAATTTGACCACATTCCCAAGGAGCACGCATCTCCCCCTCTCTATTCTTCAGTTTGGAACATCTGTTACATACTAAGCTCTGTTCTATTCTGAATTGCAATTACTGTTTTCATATCCTCTCTCTCTTCTCTAGCTTGTGAGCAGTAGGAGGACAGGAACCACAACTTCTTCATTTCTGTACTGCCTGATAATCTCAATGACACGGTTTATGAGCACAGCGACACTAGCAAATACTTATCTACTCTGCACCCTCTGCAAGCTACTTTAAGTCTCTAAATAACTTTATAAGGAAGAGTGTATTATACTCCCATTTTTACAGATGTGGAAAGTAAGGCAAAAGGAAGTTAAATAAGTAAAGGTTCCATAAACAGTTGTATGGAATCTTTACTATCCTCAGTTATCCCAAATCAGAGTGCATCTTCTAGAGTCAAACGTAAGACACGTACTTTTAAAGACCAGAGATCCTCAGCAATGAACAAACTGAAGCCACAAGAGATTCAATGGCTTACACAACATTACACAGGAAATGAATTAATTCGGCCAACATCTACTGAGTAATCACTAATATTTATTCCGGTCCTTGCTTTTCTTTTTTTTTTTTTTTTTTTATTTGAGGGTAGTTGACGTGCAATGTTACATTAGTTTCAGGTGTAAAACGCTGTGATTCAGCCAAGTTTCTATGCTGTGCTGTGCACAGCAACAGTGTAGCTCCTATCTGTCACCACAGGACACTATCAGTATCACTATGTTCCTTAGGCCGTGCCTTTTAGTCCTGTGACAGTCCTTCCCTCCTAATCTGCGGTCCTCTCCACGGGGCTACCGAGCCCTGTGCAAATGATGCAGGAACCGCTACACTCAGAATCCCTCATGTGCCAGTTATTCAGCTACAGCTGCTGATCTCCAAACCACCCTTGTGCTTGTTTCTTCCAGCCGCTGGGGCAGGGACTCTGCAAATCACATCTCTGCTTTGCCAGTGACTCCCTGTGAGGCTCTGTCACGAGGGGGCGCTAGAGAGAAAGCCTGCAAGGCTGGAGGAGGGAGAAGAGACGTCCCTTCCCTTCCTAGGCATTCTGTTCCTCTCAGTCCCCTTTGCTCCCGCAGTGGCAACTGACTCCTGTTTTCTTGTTTTGCCTACACTAGCGGAACCCGTGCATCACCCCGTCTGAGAGAGGCCAGCGCACGACAGTGACCCCTCTGGACTGTCCTCTTAACTCCGCCTCCAGTGCTGGCTCAGCAGCGCCCCACCCCAGAGGTCCGAGGTTCAGCTCTGCAGGGGCCCCTCATCTAAGTTTCCAAGTTTAGATAATTCTGACCTCTTCCGTTTACCTCTGCTGCCCTGGGGGTTGTAGCTGCCTCATCCTGGTGAAATGTCATGGTACACTTTGCCTTCCTAGATCTTCAGTACTTAGTGCTTCTTCCTATTAAATTCTTTTGGTGGGGCGCCTGGGCGGCTCAGTCGGTTGAGCAACCGACTCTTGATTTTAGCTCTGGGCAAGATGCCAGGATTGTGGGATCGAGCCCCGCATCGAGCTCCATGCTGAGCGTAGATCCTCTGAGCGTAGATCAGGCTGAGCTTAAGATCCTCTCTCTCTCTCTCTTTTTCTCTCTCTGCCCCTCTCCCCAGCTCATCTCTCTCTCTCTCTCTAAAATGAAAAAAAAAAATTAAATTCTCTTGGCTAAGATAACTGGTCTGGTGTGGTCACTGGAGAAGCCATCCCCACGATGTTGTGTCCGGCTCAGGTGTGGCTAAAAAAGCAAAGGGGATGGAATCTGAGTCCTCTGGGCAGAGCACCGGCCATAAGCCAATGCCGGGTCCAACAGACACTGCCCGTTCACCTTGGCCTTCCCTTGTTCACCGCAGGGTGAGGGCCCTTGGGTTTGCCCAAGAGCCTTTGAGAAGAAGCTGTCCCTGCCCCAGCAAGAGCAAGTCCCTGCAGGATCCGCGGGTCGCATGCTGACCGACAGAGCGGCCTCAAGTCCCTCCGTGCTGGGATCTGTTTTCATTTTTAAAGGATACGACGTGAGATTTAAAACAGCAGAAAAGCAATTTATGGACATAGACTTGTGTTCATGCCTCCCTTCCTGTTTGCTTCAGGGGCTGAAGCAGGTCACTGTGCTAGGCAGGGGTCCCAGTGGCCCCGAGAGAAGGCCCGCCATGCCCCTCCCTGCCCGGATCTGCACGCCCTGAGCCTTGGCCACGGAACCGGCTGTTTCCTCGCATGTCGGTTTGACTTGAGGAGCCAAGGACTAGAAGGGAGCCAGACAGCACGAGTTCAAACCAGGCACTCGGGCGGGATGAAGATGAACCTGAACGAGAGCCAGGCAAGAGAGAGAGAGGGAGGGAGAACGCACGCTCAAGAGAGCAGGCGGGGATGCGCACACAGAGCTCTGACGTTCACAGGAACTTCCACGCTCCTGCTCTGAATTTGCTCTTTCATATGAAAACAGTTAGCTCCCACAGCCCAGATTAGGTTTTGGCATCAGAAGCCAAACTTGACTTGGCTCCCCCTTCACTCTTTCTTCATGTCGGGGGTTTGCCAGGTCTCTGGGATCTGATAAGCTGGATCAGCAGAAATATGAGGAGACAGAAGGCGAGGCCCAGCCTTGTCCCCTCCAAGGCCGCCATCCCCCCTCCCTGCCCCGCCCGGATCCCCAGCTTCTCCAAGGACACAGGCGTCGCATCATCGTTTAGGACTGGGGAGGCACTGGAGGAGTCAAAGGATGAAGCACGGGGCCTGGGAGATCCACTTGTTTACCTTATTTGACAAGAGATTCTTCAAGACAGAAGAAAAGAGCGAAAGAAGAGAGAGAAAGAGGCAAGAAGGAATATACTTCCTATCTCTTCATTGGGGCATGAGAAAAAAGAATTCCAAAGAGATTAAATGACTGGCCCCAGCTCATCCTGTCAGGACTAGCATGGGGGTCTCACGCCTTTCTGAATGGGGGTCCTTTCGTTACACCACTCTGACGCAGTGTGGCTGACCTGGAATCACACCATCCCTAAGGGTGCCACTTGCTCCTTGGGAAAAGAGAATAAAAGACGTTTCCAGGGCTGTGGTGGCGCATGCAGTAATTAACAACTTCAAAGACGTGTAAACTTGGGTGGACTTATAAGTAACCGTTGGCCTGGCCCCGAAACCCAAAGTGCCTTCATATTCATAGGCTGCATTTTCCCAGCCTATCGGTAACGGCATGCATGATTCCCACCCAGTCTCCAGCTCTGACCAAGTCCCATGGCCCTTACCCAGCTAAGATCGCAATTCAAGCTGGTTGTGCTCTGATTGGAGGGAGGCCCGCGTTTCCAGCTGTGGAAACTAACTGATAAATGATTCTTTTTACGAAGGGTAGAAGGAAAGTGGGTATGATAAAGTCACAAGCTAAGTGATGAAATGGCCAATCAGTGAGTATTTATGAAAGGGCCACCATGAACCCGCCCACCATCATGCTTGGAGAAGCCACTATCCCCACAGAGCTGACTGCCTGAGACGTACGATAGGAGTACATATGAGAGTAGACGACGGTCTAGCTGCACGATCCCACTGTGTGTTTCTCTAGGCTGGTGAGGGCCGGGAAAGGAGGTAAGAAGAAGCATCAGTTTAGAGAGAGAATGTTGGGGCACACTACTATTGTCTTCAAATGAGATGAAAGAGCAGTCCCGTTCCATGCTATTCCAGAATACAAAGGGTGGCCTGGAGGCTGATGGGGCTCAATACAAGGATGTTTTAATAATCAACGCTGTCCAAAGGGATAGGGCTGACTCGTTAGGCAGGGGACTCTTCATCATCAGAAAGGTGCAGTAACAGCTGCATGGAAGCCTGTCACAGACACACAGAAAGTGGTCCCGTTTGGGGTGGGAGATGGTTTGGGATGACCTTGGAATTCCCTTCTTTCCAACTCTCGGATCCTCCGATTCTTATAGGACAGGATTACACGGGGTGATGAAGTTGACCAGTGAGTGCAACCATGACAAGAAAATGATGTCACTTCTTACAGCCTCCGGCTCTTCAACTGATAGATGAGGAGGATGCTATATGCCTGCCCTAGGGAGTTACTGAAGGGAATGAGAAGGCTCGCACATGAAGCAACTTCAGAGAGATGTGGGGGTGTGGCCAGTGAGAACCCAGGAGGCAGAGACAAGGAAGAAGTGCCCTCACTCACTCTCTCTCTCATACATGAAATGACAATGAGCTACTATGTATTGAGCCTTTACAATATGCCAGGCACTGTCACACCGTATTTACTCTCCCAGCCAAGAAGTAAGAATGAGAATAAGGAGGAAGTAATATATGCCTGTTTTACTGACACTCAGAGAGTCTATACAGCCACCAGGCAGTGGAAGCTGACTCTGGGTTCCTATTCGTGTGACTTCAGAGCCCAGGCTCTGGACCGGCCATGTGGCACTGTCCTTGACTCATCCACACAAGTGACCGGGCCTATGGCGGACCTGGATACAGTGAGCCACCTGCAGATAAAGCGGTCTTTACCTTGACCACATGGAGTTTGGGCAACAGATTGCAGTCGGCCAGGGTCAGCTCGTCCCCGTCTAGGAATTTGCGCCGGGACCTCTTGTCTTCATCCCCGCAAGTGTTGGCGTCGATCTCCTCTGGAAGAGGGGTATTCAGGTAGTCATCCAGTTTCTTCAGTGCCTTGGTCAGGCCTTTCTCAAGGGCTAGCATGAAACAGCAAAAGAAGTATCTTTAGCGGACCTTCCTGCCACTGGCAACAACTGCAGGGACTTCGGAGTAAAGGGGCTCATCCCGAATCCTGTCCCCCTCATCACACGGCCAGCTCCCCACACACTACAGAATACCTGGCAGTCACCAATCCAATGCAGAGGAAGAGGACTAAGTGGTCTGAAAAAGCAAACTCTTTTTTTATTAAAAAAAAAAAGCTTTTGAATATTTATTTATTTTTGAGAGAGATTAGCACAAGTGGAGGAGGGGCAGAGAGAGAGAGGGGGAGACAGGATCCAAAACTGGCTCCGTGCTGACAGCACTGAGCCTGATGCAGGGCTCGATTGAACTCATGACCCATGAGATCACGACCTGAGCCAAAGTCGGACACCCCACGGACTGAGCTACCCAGGTGCCCCAGAAAAAGCAAACTTGAACCAAGCAATGTATACTAGCTAATCGTTTGTGGAAAAAACATAAATATAGAAATACAACCATTAGGATATACATCCGAGTTTTTAGAGTTCTTATCTCCAGTAGATATAATGATGACAGTTAATTTTCATTTTCTATTTTGCTTCTCTATATTTTGCCAGTATTCCACAATCAACCCACATAATAATTTTGTAGAAAGGGCTCCTGACTAAGTAAATAACAACTGCGTAAAATCCCTAGGACAGAGATATGCACCAGACTTTGCAGAAGCATTAACCATGGAAGCACTGACGAACCCAACCTGAGAAGGGAAGGCGACAAGGTTTGCAGGAAGACCTGACATAGGAAAGTAAACCACCTGTTTGGTGTTGCCCCTAGAGGACCAATGCATACCAGAAAGCCATACTTCAGTTTAATCTAGAGAAGGTTGTTCTAAAAATCAGGGATGTCCAAAATGGAAGGGCCAGTGTACCAGAAATGCCCAGTCACAGCTGCGTGGAAACCTGTCACGGACACAGCTCAAAGAATGAACGTCCAAAGGAAGATCATGTGGTGGATGACGTTTGCAGTCTTGTCCCAGTAATTTCTTGCCGAGTAATTCATTTAGCCACAAGAGCAGAACAAAATATTCAAAAGAACAGCCGGATGGGGCGCCTGGGTGGCTCAGTCGGTTAAGCGGCCGACTTCGGCTCAGGTCATGATCTCGCGGTCCGTGAGTTCGAGCCCCGCGTCGGGCTCTGTGCTGACAGCTCAGAGCCTGGAGCCTGTTTCAGATTCTGTGTCTCCCTCTCTCTGACCCTCCCCTGTTCATGCTCTGTCCCTCCCTGTCTCAAAAATAAATAAAATGTTAAAAAAAAATAAAAAAACAAAAAACAAAAAACAAAAGAACAGCCAGAAGTCACTATCACTCAGAACCATTCCATCCAGAACTTCATAGTCTATTCCAGGCACAGAACACTGGCCACCTGAACTCAGAGGACAGAAGCGGACAGAGGTCGGGTCACCAGCCAGTCTTGATGCTAATTCTAGCAGATGAAAGGGGGATGCTCCCTCTGGAGGAAGAGCCCAGAGGACTGTACTCTTATTTACTTTTTCCCAAATGTGCCTTCTGTTAGCCACTCCTCCCTCAACCCAAGTTTGTCTTTTCATAGAAGGCCTTTGTTTGAGACAATGAAATGACACCAGCCCAAGATAAATCAATTGAACGCTTACTGGAATGTTGAAAACAGGCTGGAGGTTGGACGTGGTTTCTCAATACTTCCTTCTCCCTGGTGTGGCATTTGAACTTGTACTTCATCATCTGCTTTGTGTTTCCAGTTTGGGAGAATAGTGAGCAGGGCTGGGAAAAATGCTTGTATTCCCTTTAGTAATTGTCTAGACTAGGATGGGACTGCAAGCCTATTCAAGGGCAGGAGCAGAGGGTGGGTACCAAACAATAGTTATTATGCTCCCCACCCCCACCAAAGCACTTGTGATCTATATTGGGTTTGTCTGCTCCCTTAAATCCCTCCCTCCCTTTCAGTTATGGAGATTCTGACAAAATCTTGATGATAATGGAGATAGGAAAAGTCAAATAGAGGAGTGCTTGTTGAAGTCTGACCAATGGATAGCAATGCAAGGGAAAGAGACATATGATGGGAAATGAAACACTGCTGATTGTACTTCTAAAATGCCCGCTGGAGACCGTAGCAGGCCACTGCAGAAGTCTGTGCCCAAATTGCCCAGTGTGGGAACTATAATGACATTTGCAAAAGCCGCCTAGCGCAGCAACAGGAGCTCCCTGGGAGGGCGGTTCTGGATAAGTATCAACTATCTCTCAACGAGCTCTTGAGGTGGAAGAATAAAGTCCGGCAGTGGGCGTGGCTGTTGTCCTATCCTGTAACTGACACGTATGTAACATACCAAGTGGGCGTGTTCTGAGGATGTCCTCGGAGCTTAAGTTTCATTCTGGAGTTTGTGTAATTTTGATCAGGAATGTGAAGGGGGTGGGGGAGTTGGTGTTAACCGTGGTAGAAAGGAGACCAGGCAGCAGGGAAGGGGCCACGTGATCTGGAGCTAACCCTGTGTTTAAATTTTGACCCTCCCCAGGGTGTATTTACTGCGACGTTGCTGAGGTGAAAGCTTCGGTTCCCTTAATCACATGGGCCCCTTCCAAGGCCTTGAGCTCGATTTTTTTTAATTCCTTATTTGTACTTATTCCATTGGCTTCAGACCCCGCAAGTGTTGGGAACGTCCCTGATCCTGGAACTTACCAAGAAGTGGGACCTTGGGCAAGTTCCTCAACTTCACTGAGGTTCCGTTTTCTCATGTCAACTGTGAGAGGAAGATCGCTAATCTTCGTAAGGCCGGGGCGAGGACTAGTTCAGATTATGCAGGGAAAAGTGCCTCAGACTACGCCTGCCCCATGCTGGGACAGCAGTTAATGACTGCAATACCAAATATGGCAGCCATCTGCGCTCTGTCCCTGACCCCACACTCGCCGCCAGTACTTTCCTCAAAAATCCAAGGTGCGGCAGACCGTGAGAGATTCTCAGAAGCTCCAGTTCTGAGGCCCGGTCCTTGGAGGAGAGAATCAACAGCCCCGAGCCTTGCTTCTCTTCCCGATTTAACATACGGCCACAGCCAGTCCCTTACACTCCCCTGGGACCCTTCTTGGTGACGAGCTGTGTGAGGGGCACGGCCAGAGGGAA
This sequence comes from Acinonyx jubatus, assembly GCF_027475565.1. NCBI lineage: Eukaryota > Metazoa > Chordata > Mammalia > Carnivora > Felidae > Acinonyx > Acinonyx jubatus. The sequence goes on along the minus strand of NC_069385.1, from coordinate 106,534,118 downwards.
ACAGACGCAACATGTCTGTGCTAACGCACTGCCCTTATTATCGAATACCAGATGCCAGCACCAAGAACTTCTCTGCCAGTCCTTTTCCCTCCTACCTGCCAACTTATTCCTCTGACCCTGGCTCAATCTGGCATCCATAGAATTTAATTATCTCTTTCGGCTGACGGTACCCAGGTCATGAAAGCACAGGCATTCACCTTTCTGGTAATAGCGCAGGGGACGTAAGAGAAACCAGAGTGACAAGTAGACGGTAATCCTTCAGTGTTCACATTTGGAACCCTCCCTGCCAAAGACTTCCTCTGAGCAGCAGGATGGGGCAACCCTCAGACCACAGCAAGTAAGCCTGAGGCCAGGGGACCCTGAGACCCAGGACCAACCACGTCCCAGGCACTTGACGGGTACCCAGTCCTTTAACTGCTTTCTGCCCTCTCCACCCGCCCTTCCTGTAAAGATTTATTCTGTACCACACACAAATGTGCTGGGTAAAATATGTGATGAGGAAGCAAGGGGAATAGTTCATAAATATTCTCAGCCATATGCAAACAATCTCAAATTTATTTTTCTCCTTTTTAAGGAGGAAAAAAAAATCCACCCATTCCATGATCACTTCCAGATTCATTGAGGTTGATATTACATAAGAACCAATATTGTTTTCTCGTCGTAGAGAAATAATGACTTGGAAACGGCAATTTGAGCTAAGAAAATAATATACTCTTACCAGGGCATGGAGGCTGAATGAGGACTAGGGAGCCAAGACTCTAGCTCAGCCTCCAGCAAGCTCTTGCAAGCACGGCTCAACCCTGCGTTGCTGGCACGCCTTGTGCAGCGGGGGTATCAGCAAGCAGCCACGCAGACTCTTTGGGGCTCAGAACTCACTTAGAGCGGAACAGATGTCAAAGGTGGTCTTTGAAAGGACAGGAGCAGCTCTGTGGGCCCAGGTTCCTGTACCCTCACCTCCTAACGCGTGTTTTCTCTCTGGCATGTGAACTTGCAGAGAGGGAAGAAGCAGGGGACCACCTCCGATCACCAGCTGCAGCCTGGATGGGCGTCTCTTCCACTCTCCCATGGAGAAGAAGATCATGGCTACTGGGAGCTGGCCCCAGGCCAAGGGACCCTCTATCTATCCCGCGGCGCCTCGTTCATGGCTCTGATCCAGCATCGGCAAGAAATACACTAGCTGAATTTCTGAAGTAGACTGGGGATGTTTATGCGACCTATCATCTAAGTACACAATGAAGCTATTGAGATGGGCATTATTATTCATACCCATTTAGCAGATAAAAAAAAGCGAGTCCTAGACTTTCCCCAGGCACACACATGTGTACAAGCAAACTGTTCCCAGGATACGTACTGAAATTGCACCTTGTTTGCTTTTTCACTGCTGTTGCCTTCCTTACAAGGCCCAACCTCTGGGTAATGGGAAAACAACAACTTTAATTTAGTCCACTCTGGATTACAACACAGTCCAATGTAATAAATGGTCTCTCAAAAAGAATTCTCAGTCTCTTTGACATGAGAATGCTCAGTCTTACAGAAAGTCTCCATCACCTATGCTCTCCTCCCTGAGTAAATGAGGGTGAGAGGATTCCTGTGACCTCATGGCCTTGGGGAGAGAGGGGTCCTGGGATCTAGTGGGTGGAAGGCTTTAGGAAGCTACCACAGGTCCCGCGTTTCTGCTCAGTTACTGTGTCCTCAGCAAACCTCCACTCCCTTCCAGAGTAAGGCTGGGGATGTTGAGCCTTGGCTGGTGGTCACAGGTAGGCTGTTGGGCTCCCTCCAAAGCCCTGGAAGACTACCTGAGCAAAGTGTCATGTGGTTTCCCAGATACAACTCTAGGCCCCTGGCCCTTCTACCTCTCTCTCCTCCTTCATCCCCAAATCCCCTGGGCCAGGAGGGGGAAGGCTTTCCTGTACGTTTTCTTAGGTCAAATAGTCTAACAACCACAGACTACTTCTCTAGGAGTCAAGTCCTCTAGATACGGTTCTTGATGTGCTAAATCTGAGAGATAAAGGAATTGAGAACATTCGGAGATAACAGCTTGGCTTGTGAGGCCACTATCTTGACGGAAATGTTAGTTTGAATCAGCAGCTAAATAGTGAATCCTTTTTTTTTTCTTCCTTAGAATTCCTTCTGTAGAATTCTTCTCTCTCACGGGGCCAGTGGATCCTCAGGACAGATTAGAATCAAGAGTGTGGCTACTCCCTCACGTCCTACCTTCAGCTCCTTTGATAAAATATCTGTGTTCTTCTATTAACGGCTTGACTTCCACTGGAGTTCTTGGTACTGTTAATGGCCATCAGTGGATCCAGAAGGAGTTACTATCTCTGAGAAGCGAGCCTACCAGGACCCTTCCCGTCATTTCTCAGCAACAGATACTAACTTTGTCTGCACTCAGGGCCAATGCTGTCACATTGTCTGTGTGACAGCAGAACATCTGGGTGAAAAGACAGAAAGTCATTTGGGTTTTGCCTATGAAGAAAGAAATATCTAGATATTGGGAAATACCTGGAGGACCAAATCAAGTTGTTTCTCTTCATCTCTTTCGAGATCATGTCGATATAACAACAACGACGACAAAGCATAGCTGTGGCTTGAGGGAGGCCACAAAGGAGGTTTCTCTGGCCATCACATATTCTTGGAGAGAAAACACAAAGATGGCCACACTTTGTTGACATTTGATAGTTTTAAACCTGAATGATAATGTGATGGGAACCCCCCAAAATCAAATGGTAACAATGTCATATCATCTCTCCCTCGCCCTTCTGGAGGAAGAAGCCTTTCTTTAGAAACAGTGAGGTCATATGGCTTTAGACAAGATGTCCAGGGCCAACGATCCAAGCAAGAGGAGGAGGCTGGGGCAGCAGTAAGGCTCAGGAGAGTTACCGTGGTGGGAAAAAAGGAGGTGCAGGTAGGGTGGGCAGGAACATAAATGCTCATAAAGAGGACTTGTTTAAGGAGGGACAAGGATGCTCTAAGGTGGAGAGGGGTAGTTAGGACATTTGGCTTTGGGCTGGGCAGTGTAGTTCCCTCCCCCGCAAGAAACCTTCCATAAAGATCTATATTCATCTTTCAAGTTTAAGGAATTGGAAGTCATAGAGCTTTTCTGTGTTGTCCAAGTCCTTAAAGACAGAAAATGTAGCCCTGTTATAGTTGGGTTACATGAAGTACGAATGGGCACATGAAGGCAAAATTATAAGCAGGTGGAAACCGAGGTTCACACCCTCTGATCCACAGCGACCCATCTAGAACACATAGCCGGTAAGTGGTAGTGGGTCCCCATGGTCCTTCTGTCTCTCAAAGTATCATCTTCACCTGGTCCGTCGACCACAGGGTCAAAAAAAGGCAGCAGGGTCGTAGAAGATGGGAACGGAAGTTTGTTTCAGGCTTGGTGAGCCCTACTCTCCTGTGTCTGGGTCCCCTGGGTATGTTAACACATCACAGGTATCAACAGGGAAGGGACAGAGAGGGGCTGGTGGCCCTGTACTGTGCTTCCCTGAAATGTCTGCACATCCACTCTGTTCTTCAAGAGATCTGAGTTTGAATCCTGCACTGATTATGGTTATTCACAAGTTGCTGTTAAAGCATCTTCTACAGACTCTGGTGCATAAAGGGACTTAACAAAAATCAGGCTACAGGGATGTGTCACACTTACTTGGTCTGATAATTTGGAGAATTCATGTCCACCTTTGGCATGAGACCAACACTAGACTTGGCCTCATAGCCAGAGAGGAGGATGTTGTCAAATTGGCTCTAGCTGTGAAAGACCCAGGGGCTCCCCTGTGGGAAGCAATTCCCAGGCCTCCATTTCTAGGCACTGGTGAAAACAGGAAAGGTGGAAAGACAAACAGTGGTTTATGAGAAAGCAAAACGCAATGGCAACTTCAACAGATTCCCTACTGTTCACTCTTGCAATGTCAGCTGAGCTTAAGAGGAGTCTAGCTCATGCGGCCATGGGTATTATTTGTTTGTTCTAGAAAAGACTTCAGCCTTGAATGGGAGGGTGAATTAAATGACAAACTCCCATGGTTCTTTCCAGTAAGTGGTCAGTAAACGATTCTCTAGTCCCAAGGCAGGATTCAGGTCTTACCATAAGGTGGACTGGGGTATAGGACACTATAGGATGCCCCTTACCCACCTTGGTGGAAAGATTCACCAAGCAAATGGGTTTATAGATTTCTTTGATGTATTTTGAAGGTAGTAAGGGATTTTTCCTTGAAGGAGAGAATATCCTCTGTACGATTTCTTCCCCAAGCCCTAGAGGGGATCATGGTGAAGAATCATCTTTTTTATACAGTTCCGCAAATCAACCCAATATTTGCCCCCCATGTTTAGAAGTATGACTCACGACAACAAATGAACTGTGTGTGTGTGTGTGTGTGTGTGTGTGTGTGTGTGTGTTTCAAGGCATGGCTTTGGCAATTAGCTAGCTGTGTTTAAAAAGCCAGAATGGTTGGGGCGCCTGGGTGGCGCAGTCAGTTGAGCAATTGACTTCAGCTCAGGTCATGATCTCATGGCTCGTGAGTTCGAGCCCCACGTCGGGCTCTGTGCAGACAGCTCAGAGCTTGGAGCCTGCTTTGGATTCTGTGTCTCCCTCTCTCTCTGCCCCTCACCTGCTCACACTCTGTCTCTCTCAAAAATAAATACATATTAAAAAAAAAAACCCAGCATGGTAAAGAATTTAGGACTTTTTGGCATGCCTTTCATAAGATATTGTTTTTACGTAAGAAGGGAGGTATGCATAATATAGACACTTCCAGCTTCACATAATTTTCTAAATCTAAAAGCCACAGTACATTTGAAAAGAAAGATGATCACTTATGTCTTCAAATTTAAGTTTCCTTTTGTGTACATAGTCTGTACCCTGCAGGCTCCCCCCAGTGATAACTTATCAACGGGAAGAGAAAGAGAGACAGAGAAAGACTGGGGCCAGTGGAAAGAGGAAGCTTCAGAAACTCCCGGGGAGGGTGCGAGCTGGCTGCAACAACCCAGAGAGAATGTGGTCCCCGTTGGAGCCCTGCCCAGGCTTCAGCCACGGGGCGGTGGCGACCCCTCCTGGCCTGTCCTTAAGCAGCGGAAACTGCATCTTCCACAGCGAACACGTATAACATGCATGTGTGTTTTCTATTAGGCTTTCCAGAAACTCATAAATGGTTGTAAAAACCATTGTGCTAATAGAAAGAACGACATAAATGCTGACTGAAGCTATTAATGCTGGTTGTAGTTTATGTAGCAGACTGAATCAGTCTGAAAACTGTTAGATTTTTATGGCTACTTTGTAACAGGTTATTTTTAACTATCAGGCCATAGATTAGGCTCAGCCCTCATGTTCGAACATCGAACATCGTGAATGAACGAGTCAAGGGAGACGCTTTCTCGGTCCAGCGTTGGGACCTAGTCATGTTCTTTCTCAACGCTCCCTGCAAACGCTCAGGCTGAAGTGACTTAGCCACATTTAGTTCATCCTCCAATGCCCACATCTTTTGTAGAAGAGCCATTGACAAATTTAAGAATCGTCACGCAGCCACCACAGCTCTAAATTTAAATAATTACTGGTTTCTGTCATTCTGTCACTATCCTGTCTGGAAACTCTCCCCCAGCCGCCCATTCTTTCAGTTGTTAATACGTCACTCTCCAGCGCCCTCTGTGGGTGGGCCAGGTTTGGTGTCCCTCGCCTCTCGCGGATGTTGAGTCACGACTCCCCAAGTAAAGCTGGGGGTTGTGTAGTATATTTGGAAAACCCACACGGTAGTTGTTCCGTGGTTTATGAACCGATTTGATCACCGTTTCCTAAATGACCTACCTACTCTTGTTTGAAAACTCAGCACCACGTGCATGTTAAATAATGAATTGTTTCAATGTCTCATGTATACAAGTCAGGTGCACAACTGCGGGACCAGCGGCCTGTGTGGGGATCCACGCTCGGCCATTTACTAACTTGGGTGGGCTGCTTCACCTCTTGTGCCTCAGTTTCCTCCTCTGCAAAACAGAGATCATAACAAGGGACACCTTGTTAGGATTGCCATGGGGGATGCCTGGAGGAGACTTAGAACTACCTTCGTCTCTCGGCGTGTGGTTCTTATGGGCAAGGCGTGACGCTGCTGATGTGTAAGAAACAAAGCATACAAAAAAGCTGGTGAGTTCTTAGAATTGCAAGAAAAAAACCCTGCTTGGTAAACATTGTGCTTGACTTGTCCTCCACCCTGAGGAAGCCACCCCAGATGATTTACGCAGTCTTTTGTTGAGTTTTCAGCTGGCCCTTTCACTCTGACTCTGCTGTCGTAACCACAGTCCCACCAGAGTGAGCCTTGTTCCTGACAGTCATGCAACGGGGCAACCTTAGAGGGTAAGTTCAGCAGGGGTTGGGGGCGAGTGATATTTTGCAGAATTCCCCAGATATACCACAGTAATACCCACCCTCCCCGCCCTTGCTCAGAGGAGTCCTCTGGGTGCCCCCACTTGCCCCCTCACGGCTTACAATCTGCGGGGAGAAGCTTTAGTTGCAAGACTTTAACTTGCATCTTCTAAAGTTTGAGGTAAGAGTGTTGCAGATTAAGTATGCAACTTTACATTTCTGTTTCTTAAAATCTACGTGGGGTAATGATTCAGATTTGGTTAACCCCAACGGAGAATTTGAAATACTAGTTTTTGTTTGTTTGTTTGTTTTTGGCATGGCCAGATCAGATATTTTCACGGTAGTTTTGTGTGTGTGTGTGTTTTAAATCCCCTTCTGTTGAAAATGAATTGTATGGAGAAATTCACTCTCACCTTCCTGGTACCTAAAAGAACCCAGATTTCTTCGTAGTCACGTGCCCAGTCAAAAATACTTATGTTCCCAGACTTTTACTAGAGAAGGCCAAATGACCAAGTTATGACCAATGAGATCAAGGTGGAAATTTATGGATGGGCTTCTGGGCGAGAAAAGACCGACACAGCTGCCCTTGCCTGGAACTCGGACGTAATGTCTGGAAGTGGAGTACCTATATTGTGACATGAGAATGACAGTCACACATTAACGGTAGAGAATCAGTGCTCCAAGGATCTAGATCGATGACTTCTATGAGCAGCTACAACTGCCTGGACCTCTCTACTCTCTGGCCTTCTTGTTATGTGAGAAAAGCAAACTCTGATTAAGAAGTAAACATTTAGAAAGAGTGCTTTAGAGCAGGGCATGGCACATAGTAAAATGCTATGTAGGTTTTTGCTAAGTAAAATAAAATAAATATTTGCTTTGGTGTCTGTAATCAGGTTTCTATTATATGTGGCCAAGCACTGCCCTTGCCAATTCATGTAGATATCGTCAATATTTCTTTATTACATTATTATTCTAGCACCTTGTGCAGTGCCTGGTACTGAATAAGTGTTTGTTGAAAGAATGAGCTATTCAGTAGGGTCTGAGGAAAGGTGAGGGCCCCTAAAATGTAACTCTATATGTGTCTATATGCTTATGCAACTGCTTTATCTCGTTAGAGGGCCTACAATGGTTCCCTTTTTTTGTGTAATGGTAGCCCTCGGTCTCTCGGGGATGGATGAAGGGATTTCACTTGTTTGGCCTGGCATGCCCTCCTGGGGGTGCATCAGAGCCAAATGCGGACAGGTCCCCACCAACCTGCCCCTCTCTGCCCGGTGACACAGGGAGGACTGAGGCCAGGGCCAGGCGTAGACAAAGTGTTGAGTAAAACCTGTCTTTGAGGTCCCCAAAACAGAAACAAAACGTGGGTCAGATTGTTCTTATTGATTGGTTTTAAATGCGGTTCTTCCCCCCCACCCCCCACTATAAGGCTGCATTTAACATAACAAAGGTGATACGAGCATTGTGTATTTTCAGCTCAGAGAGAGTTCTGGTCATAGGACAGAATCAACCAAGCAGACGCTGGGAAGTTTCAAAAGTAGCCACGAGAATGGAGGGCAGGGGATATGGGACAGGCTTACAGGTAAAGCTGGAACAGGAAGCAGATGGAGGAAATGGCCGTGACATTGATGAGGCAGGGTAGACCCTTTTATCGAACGTCTCTTGGGTACCCGAGCAGACAGCACAGGTGCCTCTTGAAGTGTCTGGGAGATGATGCGTTCATTCAGCTCACAAACGTTGGCTGTGGGCCAGATGCTGAGCTGGGCTCTCGAGACAGTAACTAGTGAGACGCACACAGCACGTGTCCTCATGGAGACTGCTGGTCAGAACCCTGCTTCCCAAAGCTCCCTCCTGGACCATCAACACTGAATCATCTGGGAGCCCTCAGGCCTCACCCCAGACCCACTGTGTCATTATCAGTATTTTACCAAAACCCCAGGGGATTCAAACGTGCATTCAAGTTAAAAATGACCTGAATAACATGGCAAACAAACACTGGGCACATAAGTCCTAAATGTGTCTCTTTAGCTCATGGGGCTACTCAGGCAAAACTCACGCATGGGCTTGAGGGGGTGTGGGGTGCCCTCCGGAAAGAGCTCTAGAGCAGATTTTTACAGAAAGTTAGGAGTTTTAAAGTCAAAGTTCTGTGTGGCAACCTTCCGCCCCCCCCCTCAACGAATTATCTAAATAACTGATAAATTCAGAATACCAGACTGCATTTATAACCCCTTGGCTTCAGTTCCCATGCTTCAGCATCACTTAGTCTGCAGCAAAAGAGTTTCTTTTCTTTTTTTTTTTTTAATTTTTTTTTTTAACGTTTATTTATTTTTGAGACAGAGAGAGACAGAGCATGAACGGGGGAGGGGCAGAGAGAGAGGGAGACACAGAATCGGAAACAGGCTCCAGGCTCTGAGCCATCAGCCCAGAGCCCGACGCGGGGCTCGAACTCACGGACCACGAGATCGTGACCTGAGCTGAAGTCGGACGCTTAACCGACTGAGCCACCCAGGCGCCCCGCAAAAGAGTTTCAAAGCTGAGAAATGCCTGGTTTGTCCCGTGACCATCATGGCTCCCTCATGTCTCTGGAACAAATTTTCCACACCCCAACTTTTCCTGTGTGAAACGGAGAGAACGTTGTCCATCCTGCCTGGACGAGATAGTGACCAATTTGGCAAGGAGAGTTTATGATTGAGGTGTTTGAAGTTTGCAAGAGAAAGTTTAATACGCCACCTGGATTTCACATCTTGTCATTCCCCAAAATCGGGAAACCCAGTCTAGATGTTAATTTCCCCAGAGCCATTCTCCAACAAGAGTCAACAGAGGAGAGAGAATTTCCCCTCAGAGCTACGTTCTAATGACGGAGGAGAGGTTATGAGTACAGACATTGCATAACCAACTAGAGTACTCCTGAGCCGCTCCTGGGTGGCTCAGTCGGTTGAGCGTCGGCCTCGGCTCAGGTCATGATCTCACGGTTTGTGGGTTCAAGCCCCGCGTCGGGCTCTGTGCTGTCGGCTCGGAGCCTGGAGCCTGCTTCGGATTCTGTGTCTCCCTCTCTCTCTGCCCCTTCCCCGCTCATGATCTGTCTCTCTCTGTGTCTCGAACACACACAATGAAGTGTGTACACACTTACGCACACACTGCCGCACTTCTGAGGCCTACACACCGTTATGCTTAACAGTACAGCTGTTAGACCCGTGTCCAGTCTTCTCACTAACACAACTTCGCATGCAAGCACATTTTTCAGATTAACGGATACACGTCCTGTTTATTTAAGGAAGTATGTAAAGGCCTCTGCTAGTACCTGGAAATATCAGAACACACAAGAGCCGTCTGTGTGTGTGTCCGTGTGTGTGTGGAGAGAGAGAAACGTATTTAGCTCCCCCGTATAAACTGCACAAAGACAAGAGGTGTCGGTTGCACAGGATGAGGTAACGGTAGCCAGAGGTGAAAGAGCATTTAACTCGCGTTCAAATTAGTCATTTAATGTTCCTTTATTCCCCAGGCCTTGATCTGAGGCCAGGCCAGGCCAGGCGAACTCGTTCTGGTCAGACGGCGGGAAATTCCACCACATGGAATGGTGTTGGTGGTCTCCACTCCCCTCCACTCCGGCCGGGGAGCCCACACAGCGAACACGGGCTCCTTGCACTAATGAATGCGCCCACCCACACAGGACCTGCCCCCCCCCAACCCGGCCCCTGCCCCCCTCCCCCGCCCCCTCCCCGAGAGGGCCCCGTCCACATGCAACCCCACCGCCAACCGCCTTCCAGAAATTCGTTTCAGAAGCAAAATTTGCTAAATTATAAATGGCTAGCATCTGCCTCAATAATGAACCAAATCAAAGACCCTCTGGAGGAATCCTCTGGGCAACTTCTGGGAGGTGCCAGAAGGAACTACTCATGCCTTCCCCTCCCTCTCGCTCTAAGCCTCAAGGACCCCACCGCCTGTGAGGGGGCACATCTATGCAGGACGTGCCAAGCCTCGGACGTGGGTCCCACTGAGCCTAGGTTATTTGTTTTTCCTTGTTAAGAATGCTAATCAAAGCAAAACTTTAACCCAACAAACAAACAAACAAAATATCCTGAGTTGGCTACTTGCACGCAGGGGTGGCCAAGGAAGGCAGCCTGAAGGGTTCCTTTATGACCAGAGGCGTTTTTGAAATGAGACAGCAATGGCTGCTTTACGAGGAAGTGGCAAGACAGTCACCTCGTTATCCTCACCGCTGTGGTGGTCTGGGGACCACCCAGGAGCCTCCACCATGATAACAGCCTGGGCTGAGGTCTTCTTCCAGGGAACCAGTTGTCCCGAGTTGGGACATAGCTACCTTTCTCCAAAGAATAGGTCGGTGTTTCTGACAGAACAGACATGGAACCCCACTGGCTTCCTCGTTCTCAGTGGACTAATTAGAACTCACATTCCTGCCTTCTTCCCATTGCCTTAGCTCTCCCCTCAGAGCATGACATTGAATGAGAGGAGGGGCCGTGCCCATCCCCTTGGAAAGACTGGGCCCACCGGGATATGGGGCTGAGGGTTGGGAGGGAGGAAGAGGAGGGGGAAATAATCACCTTGTGATTGAAGTGGCTTGGAATAATAAATACACACGCTCTTTTAAACATGGCTCACCACATCCTGGGGAATCTAGAGAAACGTTCCACATCACCTCCCCAACCCTCACTCCCAAGAGTAGTTGGCTTTCAGGACGCTTTGGGAGAAAGCACAGGGCCTTTGATAAGAGGCTTGTTAGTTCTGGGCTAACAGTCCTCCCAGACCGCTTTGAATCCTTTCAAATATTTTCCCATTTTAGGTCAAGGAGGTTCGTAACGGTAAACACCGAAGGTGGCGGAAGGGGAAGAGAGAAGGGAGAAAGATGCGACCAGGACAGTAAGTTACCAGGTAACCAACGACCTCTCTGGAGGATCCATTGGGTCTGGTGGACATGCCCTGCTCTGGGTGTAAGGGAAGATGGCTTTGAATCCCCAAGGGAGATTCTTGGGGCCTCGTCTTGAACCCCCAGTTTGGGCATAACTGTGTTCTATGCAGAGGATGCTTGAAAATCCTTAGGCTAAAAAGGATTAGCCCTCTCTGGCGCTGATTCCTCCAACCGCCAGAAGAGGGCAGCACATGCTTCTACATCACAGCGAAAGCCGGGCTACCCAATCCAGACAGTGGACACGAGGGAATTTGGGAGAGGATTTGTGAAATTAGCAGCAGCGGTCGTGGCAGCTTTAGCTATCGTATATTGGTGCCCATGGTGTGCTGGGAACTGCCCTAAGGGCTTTAATGCATTAATTCATTCAATTAACAAGACCACGCTACAAGAAAGAACACTATTATAATCTCCCCACTATAGACGAGGAGGCTGAGAAGTATAGAAGTTAAGAGAATTGGCTACTGTAATCTGAGACTACCTGAGACAGAGGTCAACAAAGTATAGTCCAGGGGCCAAATTCAGCCCACTGGGTGTTTTTGCACTGCCCTCAAGCTAAGGATGGTTTTCACATTTGGGGATGGTTGGAAAAATTCAAAAGAAGAATAACGCTTCATGACCCCTGCAAATGACGAGAAATTCAAGGTCAGTGTCCGTAGGCAAAGCTGTACTGGAACACAGCCACACTCACTTGCTTACGTGTTGTCTGTGGCCGCTTTCTCACTCCAAAGGCGAAGCTGAGCAGTTGTGACAGCCCACAGTGTTGGAAAAATCTGCAGAATTTATCATCTGACCCTTTCCAGAAAACGTGTGCTGAACCCTAACCCAAGGGGTAAGTGCTACCTGTTTCCAGCCACCACGGACACGTTCCCGGACGTGGAGTTAGGACAGCTAGCCTAGAGGGATCCGGAAGTAATGCTGACCTCAGGTCATTTTCTTTCCACCAGCATTTCTGGGAATAGCCTACGTACCACATTTCATTTTTTCACACCTGACATCTCTGAAGTCATACTGCTTCTTACAATCACAATGTTAAGCATATTGTTTCTCACAGGTAGTTAAAATAGTAAGGTCTTATCCTAGATGACACCTTAGATGAGGCAGCTCCCACCTCAAAAGTCCGGCCGCTTTTTGTACCTTTCCATGGATGGGATGCTCACTTCTTTTGCTGGGAGCCCTTTCTACAATTTTAATGGCAAGTTTCTTAATATCGGGGTGGCGCTTGTGAGCCTCAATTTCCATGTATCAAATGGAGATGGTCTAAGGGAGTGACGGGTATATGTTAGGAAGCAGGTACTTGGCCACTGGGATGGGAAGGCGCGTGCACAGTGGCTACAGGACGAGCCTGTCTGCTGGTGTGGTCAGCCAGCCGGGCAGGCTGTGAGGTGGAAGGACAGGAATGAGCTTGTGGGGACACAAACCACGGGGGACATGGCAAGGGAAGGAAAAATTTCCAGTGTTGCAAACAGATTCTTTTTCCACCAGCATCAGCCAGGAGCATGGATGGCCCACCACATCACCTCTTAGAAGAGAAGACAGGACAATTCAAAGATTCGGGCCTGACGGAAGGAAGAGGCAGGGAAAGCAGGTGCAGCTGGCTTGGTCACATTTCCGTGAGGGCTCTGGGGGAAGATGAAGGGAAGGGGGGGGCAGGATGGGAGCAACTGATATTGTGGCGATATTCAATCACACGTCGGTCAAGTGGGACTGGTCATCCCAATGATGAGATGAGCTCGCAGAGTTTTCCGGGACATTCTAGGGGTCCTCTTCCTGATATGTGGTTTTGGATTGCCCATTTTCTCAGAATCAACCTGGAGAGCCCACTGCTTGCTTCCAGGTCCCTGGAAGTGAAGCCGCTGACAGGAGCCTCAGGAAGGAGGAAACCCTCGCCCTTATTCGTAAACACACGACAGCGGCTCAGAGAACTCCGCGGCTAACGGCAACTTGTGTGTTGCAGCCAAGAATCTGGGGCCAGGAGGCGGCAGAAGGAAGCCGTGATATACTCTCCCTCCCTCTGTGGCGGGGCAGCCAGGTTTGGATTTGGGGTTGGGGAGGAGGGAGAACAGAAGGCTAAGCCCCAAACAGGTGCTTTTCATTTGGGGACATGTGTCCTGGATTTTCTGGGACAGTACCAATTTCTTCTAATTTGATTATTTTCAATGAGGGCAATTTGTTCGACATCTGATCTTGAGTTTGGAAAACGACGGCCACTACCCTTATAACTTAATGAGGGCACCAGCTCAGTCTCCGGTGTGAAACCCTACTCTCAACACAGAGCACTCTATCCAGCACATCACAGGTACCCTGGAAGGCGTTTAGGACTTTGCTTAGGAAGTCAGACGTATTTTATTAGGACAAGTACTTTAGGAAGAGTATTAGGACCGCACAGGGTCTTGCATGAGTGGAAAGGGGCCCGTCTCTGCAAACACAGCCCAGGAGCCTGAGAGTGAGGATAAAAACACACAGGCACGGGCAGGCTGCGATGGAACAGAGTAGGCAAGCTGGTGACATAGGCCTGAGGCTGCCAAGAGTTCTCTCCTGCTCCTCAAGAGAGGAGAGGAAAAAAAAAAAAAAAAAAAGAAAATACATCGCAGGGGTAATACACACCAGCAGGGTCGGGGGCAGGGGCAAGGTGGGGCCAATGCCTGCAGGGAAGAGACCGACAGCTTTGTCTACAGACAAAGGAAAGGGAAATCAAAGGAGGCCAAAGGTCAAAGTAAATGAAAATAACAGCTCTGCCAAGCCCGGAGTCCTCAAATCAATAAAATTTGTCATTCTTCCGGGAGGTTGGTAGGTTTTTGTCTCCTGGGAGAACCCAACTGTAGCTGACCGGGGGTCCCTTCTGGCTTTTGTCCGCTGGTAGGTTTAGTGCCAGATTTGCGGTCTGCGTGTGTGTGTGGCTCTCGGAACTGGCTGTTTTAAGCTCACCCTGAGTTCTGTTTTATGGTGCCCCCCGCCTTGTTTTTCTTTCTCACCTCGTTCTGCTGTGCTGCTCTGCTGGGCATGGGCTCTGGGAGCGGTTATGAAGTCTTTCCTGAGCAAGTGGAGTATACATTTGAGGATAACGAGGCAGCTCATCGGAGGGAAGAACACAGACACAAAAATAGAAGAAAATGCTACACTTGACGGGGAAGAGACGAGGGGATTCTGAGGAAGCCTTGAAAGCCGGAAATCATGCAAATTGGGAAAAACACCATTCGGCACAGAAATGTGGGGTACCAGCAGTGTGATGAGTATGCGTTAGAGGAGTTAAAAAAGGAATATGCAAATGTGGCTGGGGAAAGCCATAAGGCTTCACAGGAGGTGTGGACGAGATAAAAGATACAATACAACACGAGGGGCGCCCTGGATGACTTTGTTGGTTGAGCGTCAGTCTGACTTCAGCTCAGGTCATGACCTCACGGTTCATGAGTTCGAGCCCCGCATCGGGCTCTGTGCTGATGGCTCAGAGCCTGGAGCCTGCTTCGGATTCTGTGTCTCCCTCTCTCTCTTGCCCCTCCCCTGCTCTTGCTCTGTCTCTCTCTCCTTCAAAAATAAATAAACATTAAAAAAAAATTTGTTTAAATAGTGACTAACAGAGAATTAAAGATGCATATTAGACCCTCCTGTCAATCGCCTAGAATGCACAGTATATACAGAAAGTGAAATAAACCTGTAGACTTAATAGGATAAAGCATAAGGAAAAAGGGAAGTTGTGAAAAGTAAACTAAAAATATAGTATTTTGGGGTGCCTGGGTGGCTCAGTTGCTTAAGCGTCCGACTTCAGCTCAGGTCATGATCTCACGGTCCATGAGTTCGAGCCCCGCATCAGGCTCTGTGCTGACAGTTCAGAGCCCAGAGGCTGCTTCGGATTCTGTGTCTCCCTCTCTCTCTCTGTGCCTCCCCCACTCACACTCTGTCTCTATCAAAAAACGAATAAATGTTAAAAAAATTTTTTTTTTAAACATAGTGTTTTACCCCCAGATTAGGGTAAGTAGCGAAAATGAGTTTCTTGAAAGCCCAGGGGTTGGGCAGAGATTTTTAGAGTCTTGAAATGGCAGTTTGAAGGTTCGGAATGCAAAAGGGAAGACGGGTGGGTATTCAGAGAGAAAAGCCCAGGTCCTCTTGGAGAAGACAGAGTGAGGGAGACAGGTTTAAGGAGGGTGTAAAAAAAACCCTTCAAGGGAAGGGACAACCAGAGAGGCAGCGATGTCCCCGTGGCATGGTGCCGGAGCAGGATGGGGTACGGGAGCCAGGAGAGCCAGAGCTGTGGGTCGGGGCTGCCGCCAGGTCACCGGACCTCCACATGTGGCAGTGGCATCTCAGAGGAGGGTGAAAGCAGTAAGTCCAGGAGGCAACACTTGCAGAGAGAGGTGGAGGACGTGAGCGATGTAGGCCCAAGCGCTGCTGAAGGTGGAGGCCAGGCCACCGCTGCACTCTGCCTCTCGGGGAAGCAGCATGGCAATCGGGGTGGGGACAGAGCTGACCGCTGGTCACACCTCACCACCAGGTGGGTCACCAGGTGTGCCGAAGACCAGATGGCCAAAGCTGGCGCCTTCCCCTGGTCCTTCTGCTGTAAACCTTCCATACTGAACCAGCTACTTGCCTCTGCTGGATTGAAAATGCACCGTGCAGGGGCTCAGAGCAGGGGCTCCTACAGCCGAATCCAAGCCCAGTGCTGCTCTCTCCATCCTGAGATGTCCTTTCTCAGGCCACGAGCGCTCCCTCCTGGTGAGCTCTGGATCCCATTCCCCCATGGTCTCCTCCTGTGCAGACCTCCCCTCCCCGCCAAAGGAGAAGGGCCCTGCTCCTCTGGCCAGCCCGGACCCTCTCTGGTGGTGTAGGATCTGAGACATGGGCAGCTGCAGGCCAAGGGGATATATCCAGAGAAGCCGCCCAAGGACTGCTCCAGGCAGCTGTGTGCGGCAACGAGGCTTCCCGTGACCCTGTGCACAGCATTTCATACCACGGATCACTCTTAAAGCAAACAAACGGGGGCGCCTGAAAGGCTCAGTCTGTTAAGCGTCCGGACTCTTGATTTTGACTTAGCTCATGATCTCATGGTTCATGGGTTTGAGCCTGCCATCGGGCTCTGCACTAGCAGTGTGGAGCCTGCTTGTGATTCTCTCTCCCTCCCTCCCTCTCTCTCTCTCTCTCTCTGCCCCTCCCCTGCTGACTCTCTCAAGATAAAAAAATAAACTTCAAAAAAACAAACTTTCCTTCCTCATCTTCAGCATCTTTTCCGTCTTCTACCCTTCCTAGCTTCCTTCTTTACTCCCTGGTTAGACCTTAACCTTCCTCCCTGACTCCTCTCTTGCTGCCCTCCCATAAGTATGGGTGATCCTTCATGTTGTCCCTAGTGCTCCCCTCTTCTCACTCATGGACTTAACTATGTGTAATTGTAATCAAAATAATATAGTTATGTATAACATGAGATACGTACAATTATTGTGCCATTCTACAGATGAGAAACCGAGGCACACAGAGTTCATATGATGGGCCCAGTGTCACAAGGCCAGCAAGAAGAGAGGCGAAGCTGGGGTCTGAGCCCCAGGCAGCCGATGCCAGAGGCTGCAAGTTGGAACCACCACACCGTTGCCTGTAGGGTCCTTGGTTCCCCCACGAACCAGGGTGGCAGTGGGGATCCCAAGTGATAAGAAAGTAAGCTCGCGTAGGACCTTACTCCATGGGGGTCTTGGGACATTCTGATGAGGAAGTCAGTGCTACCTTTAAGCGGAGTGAAGAACAAGTTTGGAAAGGGAGCATGGAGGGTGTGGAGGTGGAATCAGGTCTCAGCAGACCAAGGGGACCAGGATCGGGTAATGACAGAAGGAGGAGGTTGAGCAGTGATAGACAACCTGACAGAGCACAGGACCAGGGCTTCGAGGTCAAACGTAACAATCCCAAAGGTGTAACATGTGGAGCCAGCTCACGGACCCTCTTTGACGTGTCCTGCGGAGAGGAGGGAAATGCAACAAGAAAATGGGAAACACTGAAACAAGTGGAAATGAGCTGACACGAGCCGGAGATTTGAACGTGCTGGTTGCGGGTAGCGAGAGTATGAGCTAAGGCGGTAGCGTCTGATGCTGATATTCGTGTTGGTCTCATTTTGTTCAATTAGCAGCGAGACCCAAAGTGAACATTCAATGAGCATTTACCACGGGTCAGGCATGGTGCTAAAGGATTTACAGGCACCGACTGATAAAGCAAATGAGTCTGCATTACAAACCTGGGATATGCTATTAATTGCCTTCTGTGGCAATGAAGACATTGAAAGTATTATTAAGTATATTTCGGGGCGCCTGGGTGGCTCAGTCGGTTAAGCGTCCGACTTCGGCTCAGGTCACGATCTCGCGGTCCGTGAGTTCGAGCCCCGCGTCTAGCTCTGGGCTGATGGCTCAGAGCCTGGATCCTGCTTCCCATTCTGTGTCTCCCTCTCTCTCTGCCCCTCCCCCGTTCATGCTCTGTTTCTCTCTGTCTCAAACATAAATAAACGTTAAAAAAAAATTTAAAAAAAAAAGTATATTTCACAGATGCAGAAACAGAGGCTCTGAGAGAAGTCTCTCTAGTGAGGTTGTGCAGCTAGACGCAGCAGACCTAGAATTCCAACCCCGGCCAGCAATCGCCTGTTTATAGGTTTTACAGCCCCTGGTTAGCTCACTGATGGCAATGACTTTGTCTCATCTGTCTTCACAACTCTAGAACCTAGTACAGTGCCTGGCATACAAGAAAAGCTCTTTAAATTTTTTTTTTTAATGTTTATTTATTTTTGAGACAGAGCATGAACGGGGGAGGGTCAGAGAGAGAGGGAGACACAGAATCCAAAGCAGGCTCCAGGCTCTGAGCTGTCAGCACAGAGCCCGACGCGGGGCTCGAACTCATGGACCGTGAGATCGTGACCTGAGCCGAAGTCGGACACTTAACCGACGGAGCCACCCAGGGTGGCTCAAGAAAAGCTCTTGAAACATTAGCTTTGACTTGTGGCCACTCCATGCAATCTGTTTGTTGAGTGAATAAATGACTGTGTGTACAAACTGGGGGGGGAATTCTCTTGTGTACTAGCTGGGGATGGCTCCCCTGGATTGGGTTTGGGTCTCAGTAGCTGAGGACTTTTAATGTTGTGTGAAACAGGGAAATTTTGAATGGCAGTCCCTGTATCCACCGTGGGAGTGGAGAGATGACCCAGCATGCAGACGATGTCACAGTATTGGGTTTTTTCACACGTTGATGTCATGAGGGCAGGAAAGGAACAAGCCATGGCCCTTGTATATTTGGGGTCTGAGAAGTATTGGGTGGGACAGAGGGGAGGGAGGGAAAGCTTTTTTCAAGAGAAAAAAAAAGTTGAAAACATATAAGGGCCAATCTGAAAACAGGACATTGAAGAAATAGATGCAGAGCTGAAGATCCAGAGAGAAAAATGGGAAAGCGGTATAGGAAGGCATGTCGGAGGAAGCCGGGGGTCTCTTGCTGAAGTTGTCACGAGGGGCTGCCTGCCACAGCTGGGATAAAGCCAAGAGGGGTGTGGACCGTCTTCCAGGTTAAGGGGCCGCATGGGGTGGACCATGGTGTTACTCTCTGCCTTGGCTTCTGGCTTGCTAAGCCTCAGAACTTTTGGACTCAGTAGACCATAACTCGGGGATAAGGGTGGAGGGAAGGAAAAAGAAAGGAAAAGGGCAGGGGTGGGGGTGGCCAAGCTATGGTGACAGGGGAGGAACAAATGCGTGGCATCTAGCTCAAGGCAGGAGAAGAGACCGGCACAAAGGGCCATGAAGGGGATGGGCTCCCTGGGACAGCAGAAATGCCGGAGCCCTGAAATGCGCAAATGAGTCAGGGGGAGAAGGAGTCAGGAGGGCAAAACCCGACCCAGAGAAAAACAGGGTGAAAGAGAAGTGGAAACAATGAAAATTGGAGAGTGTTGAGTTTGTAAGAAATTGATACATGATGTTCAGTGGAAACTGCTGCTTTGGGTTTGGGGATAGAAGAACTGTAAATACGGAGAATATGTAAATACTGTTTGTAACTTGAAAAATCTGGAGGGCTCAGATGAGAGAATCCTCCCGAGGGTGCTTTGACAAGTATGAAGGAAGGTATTTGTGGCTGAGAGGAAAGGGCCCTGGATGTAGAATCTGCAAACTGGAGCTGAGAGCTGAGAGCCAGTCCTGGCCCGGGGGGGACAAGCACAAACCACTGGTCGGCTCATTTGTCTCGGGTCCCCAGCCAGGCAAGCCCGGGCCTGCCCTCGCACACACAGCCGTGAGGGGCCACATTCGTGCCCTCAACAGAGCACCACAAACTGGGCGGCTTACCACACCAGAAATCTGTTCACCCACTTTTAGAGACCAGAAGTCCACCATCAAGGTGTCAGCAAGGCCACACTCCCTCACAGGGCTCTGGGGCTGGCTGGGGGAGAGAGTCCTTTCCTGACTCTTTCAGGCTATGGTGGCCCAAGGCGTCCTTGGCTCCTGGCCACAGCACTCCAATCTCTGCACCACGTTCACAGGAACCACCCCCCCTGCTCTCTGTGTGCCCTCTCCCCTTCTTACAAGGACGCCAGTGGTTGGATTTAGGGACCACGCTAAACCCAGGATGATCTCATCTCGAGACCCTTAACTAATGATATCTGCGCAGATCCCATTTCCAAATAGGGCCTCAACCAAGCAAGAGCACGGAGCATGTTTAAAATATCTCCACATCCCTTCTTGTTCCTCTTCTCCCCGTAGGCCACTCTCCTTATGGCACCTCTTCACGCACCTCTAATGGCTGGCGTGGCCCACAGGATAAAACCCAACCTCCCGGGCTGACGCTTCAGGCTCTGGCCACCCTCCCCAGTCTCTGTCACTGGCACTTTCCCAGCTCCCCATCACCTCCTCCCTATAGTCACAGCCAACTGACTCCCCCTTAACCTTCATGACCCAGGGGAAACCCCTTCAAAGCAGCTTTCTCAAAGGCCCTGGGGTACATTCTTCCTGCCCGGAACCCCTCTGGCAAATATTGCTTCCCCTTCCCCATGGCAGCTAATGAGCTCTTCAGACTCCCTTGCCTCTTTTCTTGCTCTTTGGCTTTTTGTGAATTTAAGCCTTTTCTTCTGCACCAGCCAGGTTTTCAAGACGGGGAAAGTATCCGTTTCTGGTTTTCCTAGAATCTAGTCTGTGCCTGTTACCACCCAAGTCCTCAGTAACTGTTAACCAAAATATTTACTTTCCACGGCACCAACTCTGTTCCTGCCAAAATGTTCTTCCCTTTCCCTGCATGCATGGCTGCCCCTCCTGGTCACCTTGTCCCCAAAGATGCCTTTCTCCTCTGATCTCCTAAAGTGTCTAGCATTTCCCACCTTGCTTGGGTCCACTGTGTGTTCCTCTGATGGCCACTCATTCACAAAGATTCATGAAGCCCCTGCTCTGTTTGGCTCTGTGCTGGGCTCCAGGCTCCCACCCTTAAGGTGCTCCTTTTCCCCCTTGAAGGCAAGCGAACTTTCTCATCCTTCTTCTTTTTCCTCCCGGGGCCTATCACAGTTCTTCAAGTGTTACCCGTGCTCAATGTGAGTTCTATTCAAATTGCTTCGGCGAATTCTTAAAGGAAAGGCCAAATGAGGGACTTAAAGTGCACTGAGCTTAAATGAGGCGCCCGGACCCCTCCGAGAAGGCCTCATAAGAAAACTAGTCCTGGGCTCTGTAGCCAAGGCCAGATGGAGGATGAACCAGATCTTGAGATGTGGCTTCCCCAGCACCCTCTGCACTTGCGGTAGGGCAAGGCTCTGCTTGCCGTCCCACCATGGCCTCTGCACAACTCCTTCCCTGAGCAAGCCTTCAGGGACTGGAAGGAAGTTGGAATATGTGGCTCCAATCAGGGCCTCCTGAGAACACAGGCAGGGTTATGAATGTGGCACAAACGGACAGTGGTATGGCCGAGGCAGGAACCTTCTGTGCAGACCATTATGATGTGCAGTAAGGCACGCTCAGAACACAGAGTGCATCCCTCCCTCCAAATTCAGCAGAAAGGGCCACGGGCCATTCTCTTGCACTAGACAAAGAGAAGGATCTACAGCCCCTTGTCACAGGGGACACAGGTGTGGGCGAACAGCAAGTCGCATGGATTCCAGGCGCTTCTCTGACCTAAGTACCTGAGGTGCCCAGGGCAGAGGTCACTACTGCCAGGGGCTCTGGGTGGAAGGGAGCCACTCACCAGCATTGTTTTGCTGCTTTGTGTTTTTGATGTAGGCAGAGAACTTGGAGAAGATGTCGATGCCTGCCGTGTTGGATTCCCGGTGTTTCGCAGCCAGTTTGGGGTACCTGGAAGGGAAGGCATGGTGTTCTAGAATCAGTGAGAACTTGGAGCTCCTTTACCCCAAACGACTAGCAACATCCCTGTTTCTAGTTTGATCTACAGATCTTTTGGGGGATCTTACACCTATCCTATAGGGCAGATGGGCAGAGAAAAGAGAGAAAACAGAGGCCAGTGAGGTTAGGAGAGTTGCCTGGGGGGGGGGGGGGGGTAGGACACAGTCTGTGGGCAGAGAGCCAGAAAAACCCTTCAGAGGGCCTGGGTGGTGCCCTCTTCAGAGATGACCAAACAGTGTTTGGACAAACAAAAGGACTCTAATCAAAATTCTAGAGGAGTTTGTCTCTACACCAGGTGGGGTTCTTGAGGTTTCCCAAATCATATTAAAATAACCAGCCAATGCCAGGCTTGTGGGGATAATCCTAACTGTACTGAGCTAATTAATTCCAGAGGCCAGGGGATACTAAACACCTTGCCGCTGAAGCTTGGAAACCATTTCTCAAAAGAAAGGGTACTGTTGGTCCTCTTCTGAAATATCCTTCCCACGCACTTCTTTTTTTTTTTTTTTTTAATGTTTATTTATTTGAGAGAGAGCGGTGGGGTTGGGGCAGAGAGAAAGGGAGAGAGAGTATCCCAAGCACAGGCTCTGTGCTAAGCGTGCAGCCTGACCAGGGGCTTGAACCCATTAACCATGAGATCACGACCTGAGCCCAAATCAAGAGTCAGACACTTAATCGACTGAGCCCCCCAGGTGTGCCTCCTTCGCACACTTTTTACTTGTGTGAGGGAAAAAGATGTGGAAAGCACCAGCCTCCAACAGCACAAGTGTTTTCAGTGGTTTTATTTCCAGGCGTGGAGACAGATTTGCAATGATCCAGCCTCTCACCTCTGCACAGTCTTTCATGTGACACCAGAAGAATATATGAGGCAGCCCGGAGTTAGGACTGTTTTCTATTGGCTCTAAAACTGGACGAGGTAAGGTTGCTTGTGTGGGAATCCACGGCTTTGACCCCCTCAGCACCATCCAAGTGACCAATTCAGACCAATTTTTCAGAAATGTTATTTCACAAACGTTTTATGTGTGCGACCAGGCAGGGGTGGACGGAGATGGGGGACAGATGAGTACTTACACAGTTATGTGGACCTTTGTGATCGCTGCATAAATAGCCGGCTACTGCTCACTGTTTGACTGCTTCATGTTAAAAAGCAAAATACTTTTTAAATTTCTTTTAACGTTTTAAGTAATATGAACCAAAAAGTCTCTAAAAATTACTTGTTGCTCTGTTTTTCCCTTCCTTTCTTCCTTCCTTTCTTCCTTCCTTTCCTTCCTCCCTCCTTTTCTTTTTCTCTCTCTTTCCCCTTCCTTCCTTCCTTCTTCCTTCCTCCCTCCCTCTCTTTTTCTTTCTTTCTTTCTCTTTCTTTCTCTTTCTTTCTTTCTTTCTTTCTTTCTTTCTTTCTCTCTTTCTTTTCTTTCTTTTTCTTTTTTTCTTTTTCTTTCCCTCTCCCTCTCTCGCTCTCTCTCTCTCTCCCCTTCCTTCCTTCCTTCCTTTCACTCCTCAAATGGCCCATTAGGTAAGACCGTCCACTCTTGGGCCATGCTAGGCGGCTGTTTAATCTCAGATATTGCTATCAGAAGAGTCCTCAGAAGGTCACTGGGTCCAGCCCTCTGCCATCAGGCAGATACAGAAGGCATTACGGTCCTCATTTTACAAGGAAAGCAACCAGAGACCAGAGAGGTAAAATGGCCATTATAAGGGCCCATGGATAATAAATGGTTGGGGGACCCTGAGAATCTGGCCTGCCCCTGGAGCAGTGTTCCTCATATTCAATCACATCACTTCTCTGATATCAGCAAAAGCTACATTGTATTGAGTGCCTGCTATGTGCCAGGCACTGTTCTAGCCCCTTTATGTGTATTCGTCATTTATCTTTACAAAACTTTTGCTATTATCGGGCTCATTTTCCACATGAGAAAAACGAGGCCCAGAGAAGTTAAGCAATTTACCTGAGGTCACACGGCTAGGTAGCAAAGCCGGGACTCCAACCCAGGCAGTTTCACTTTGGAAGCCCAGCTCTTCAGGCCCTTGTCCTGTGGCCTCTCACGGACTCTACTGTTTACCCTTAAAGCCCCAAAGCCCTCCCTCCAGCCTGGCTGAGCACCATGAATGAAATCTCTCTGTTCACCTGCAGAGGGCGCTCTGAACAAGTTCAGCACACAGGTCTTCTTGAGTACACCGGGAATTATCAGATTCATCTGCTATAACTGCGGGCACAACACCGTTTCCTGCAAGATGCTAGGTAATCCAAGATACTGAACTTAGGATCAACCTTCCCTATTCTGGCCTTTGGATGTGGAATCTGGCATGCTCTTAGAACTGATTGCCTTATTGGGTGTTGTATGTAAGCGATGAATCATGGGAATCCACCCCCGAAACCAAGAGCACACCATATACACTGTATGTTGGCCCAAGTGACAATAAATTATATTTAAAAAATATTATTTGGGATCCTGAAAGAAAAAAAAAAAAAAGAATTGATTGCCTTTATTATTAATAGCTACCAAGGGCTCTTTGTTTTTGCTTGATAAGGTAAAGAGAGAAGGGCCTGGAAAATGCATTTTCAGTGGACTATTTGTTTGGATTTGTTGTTTTACTTTGCTTTATGCCATCATTCGGTCAGACTTGAAACAATGTGACCATTTCTTCACAATCAGCGTGGGCCCAACATGGGTAGATAGAACCAAATCTAAGACAGATAACAAAGGGCCACGGTGGTAATACTGTCCAGTTTTCTAAGTACTATGATTTACTGAGATTTTACTGCATAGCTTACTATCCCATTTGAAGTTTGTCTTTGTGAGAAATGTGTATCCAAATATTAATCTCACCGATTTCGGTAACTAGACTTGAGGAGGCTACTATCCAGGATGTTAAGTACATTCAATGCAGCTCCATATTTATTCCATATTTTGTATATGCATAGAAGTGGGCTGGCTACAGAATACATTGTTTCTCTAAAAGGCTAAGTAAGAAATAGTGTTTCATTCATAGAAGCATCTTTAAAGGTTGTGATGTGGTCTAATGACAATCAGAGATGATGAATTGCTCTAACTCCGGGGTTAGTAAACTACAGCCCATGTGCCAAACTCAGCCCAATATCTGTTTATATACCTCTCATGAGCTAAGGATAGTTTTTAACATTTTTAAATGACTGAAAAAAATCAAAAGGAGGACAGTATCTTGTGACATGTGAAAATAATATGAAAAATAGTATTTCCGCGTTCCTAAGCTCTATCAGAACATAGCCACGTCCGTTCATTTCATGTTGTCTGTGGCTGTTTTCACTCCACAACAGCAGGATTGTGACACAGACTCTATGGCCCCTAAAGCCAAAAAGACTTAGTACCTAGCCTTTTACAGGCAAGTTTGCTGATCCCTGCTCTAACTGATGACAATTTCTCTCCATTCTATTTTTAAGAGATCGTATTTCAAATGCATTCATCTCAGACAAGCACTTAAGTTTCATTCTGGGATGTAAAACAGTTGGCTTCTCATAAGAAAAAATTTTTTGTACATATTAGTGGGAAAAAATATATATATATGCTATAAATATATACATATATATATGGCGCTATGACTAGCTTAGGATCCCAACTGACATCTCACTTCAGAGACGACCATGCCACTGAGCAAAAGGGGCCCATACAATAAAACCAACATGCATTAAGCATCCAGCAGGCCCTGTCTGTCCCTGGGGTTGGGGATACACTGGAGAAAGAAAGACAATTCTCCTGCCCTCATGAAGAGGCCTTAGCTGATTCTAGGGTCTCTCCTGACAGTTGAGTGTTGACCGTCCTTTTTCTAATCAGCTTAAAAGGGGATGGCCCTCCTCTCTCCCTTTCCCTTTATTTCTGCTTCCTCACCTCACCAAATCCTCACTTGAGAAACAGGTTAATGCTTCTGATTCTTCTGATCTTTGTGTGCTGGCTTGTCTTGTCTCTGCTAATTAAGCAAATGATTTTTAGAGGTACACAGGGTCTGGCTTAGTCATTAAAAGACATCCCTTGGGATCTGTGGTTTTGAGACAAAGGTCCTTATGATTGCATCTGGAAAACAGTCACCAAAAAGGGAGACTGGCTTCTCTTTCTAATGCTTCAAGAGGCCATTTAATGAGCTCTTACTCAATGTCAGGCACTAGGCTAAGAAGTATTATCTTCGATGATAGCCCCATGAGATCAACATTACGATCATTAGTTTAGAGATTTGAGAATGAAAGATTAAATATCCACAAGCTTCTCTGCATTTCCCAGCTTCTACCTCTCAGGCAGATTGGGGCCATGTGACTGGATTCTGGCCAATAGGATGAGAGGGTAAGTGATGTAACCACTCACGACCATGGCTTTTAAAAACATTTGGTAGGGGTTGCCTGGGTGGCTCAGTCAGTTAAGCGTCCGACTTCGGCTCAGGTCATGATCTTGCGGTCCGTGAGTTCGAGCCCCGCGTCAGGCTCTGTGCTGACAGCTCAGAGCCTAGAGTCTGTTTCCGATTCTGTGTCTCCCTCTCTCTTTCTGACCCTCCCCCATTCATGCTCCGTGTCTCTCTGTCTCAAAAATAAATAAACGTTAGAAAAATAATAATAAAAAAATAAATAAAAACATTTGGTAGGAACCTTCTTACTTCTTCTCTGCTGAAGGAGCCTTGGAGGTCCCGTACTCCAAAGGCTACAATATGGAAGGGGGCCATACTGCCCCCTCGGACTTTGCTGGAGTGAGGAATAAACTGCACTCTGCTCAGCTGCAGAGATTTTTGTGGCTAATCTGTTACTGCAGTGTGGCACAACCCAGTGGTGTGGATTAGAACGCAAGTCCCTCTGACCCCAAAGCCCATCCTCTCAGCCACCGTGCCATCCTGTCGTTGGTACTGAGGCTGCTTCTCTACTTCCCAGAGGGTTGAGAAAAAGCACTCTTGTTCTACACTATTGTGAGAGATCCCTCAACACTTCTTAAACTCATGAATTCGGAGTGTTTCCCAATTCTGGCAATGTTCCAAATCCTGCTTACACCCAACGCGTTCTTGCTAGTTGACTGACCACATACTGCGCCATGTTCCGTTATCTGTTTCCCCTCCTGACCTCTTAGCACAGCCATCTATGCACTAGGGTTATTTTAAATAATAACCAGCTCAGGTAAAGCGCTTTGAGACCCTCATGGGATCACGGAGCTTCTGCTGAAAGGCATTTTTGAGACTATGTAGTTTCACCCCCTCGTGAGAAAATGGGAGACAGGCTTGCCCAAGGCCATACAAACAAGCCCTATAGACAGGTGGCTAGAGTCTGGTCTCCTGCCTCTCAGTTCTGGATCCTCTGAACCCTGGCCATTCTACAGAGGTGAGAGGTGAGGCCCAGCATGCCTCGACAGCAATCGCCAACGCTAATCCCGGGGCTTCCCTGTTGAGCATTAACTGGGCCGGTCTTTGGGAAGAAATGGAAGTGAGTCTCATTTAGAAACTACTGGAGACTTCCTGAATTCCTTTTGACACCAAATGCTTTGTGGGACCAAATACCAAATACGATTAAAAAAAAAAAAATGGTTGGAGTGTTTGCATTTGGGAAGAAATGGAAGTGAGTCTCATTTAGAAACTACTGGAGACTTCCTGAATTCCTTTTGACACCAAATGCTTTGTGGGACCAAATACCAAATATGATTAAAAAAAAAAAATGGTTGGAGTGTTTGCATGCGGTTTTTTCCTTTAAAAAATAAAGCTAAGGGGAAAAAGGCTACCACAATGCCTTGGCTCTCTGGCAGCTTTTACAAACAGTGGTGTGATGAAAAACACATGGCAGAGCGGCATTCAGTGAACAGTTATGGGGGGTTTGCTGCCCTCTAGAGAATCAGAGGGGCAGGCTGCACTTCTTCTGGGGCCTCCCAGATCCAGGCAGCGGGAAGCCAGCAGGGGCTTGCGGCTTGTTGTGGGTAGAATAGCAGGTTCCCTTTGTGGTGCCGAGGTCCCGGCTAGGTGGCATTTACTGGAAGGTAACTGGGGCATCTGCCCCCGTCTAACCCATAGAAAGGCATCTAAAGGACACTCCTCGGGGCTCTGGAGGGGTTGATGGTCTCATCGCTACGGCCTCCATCTTGGTGGAGTTCGAGAGACAGGCACTGTAACAGTTTGGAGTTTCCGCTACTTGGGTGTGGTGGGTTGTTGCATCACTGACGCACAAAAAGAGCATGGAGGAAGCAGAACTCAGGACAGGTAATGGGGGTGGACAGGGAAGAGAGGAGGCAGCGTCTGCGTCCAACCCCGCTTAGCTCTAGTTGGATCATGGAAATTTTTTAGAAGGATGAAACGATGACGAATCTGATGACGGTCCTCCCGTGGAAGAATGTACACGTGCACTGGAAGAGTGTAACTCCGGGGGTCTTATGGGCCCCGTTGGTCCCACTATGGATGTAGACAGGAGACCCCTGAGTAAGAGAAACAGCCTGGAGAAAGGCACAGCCGGTTGAGGCGGAGGGACCCTGGCTAAGGTGAGCATAAAGCGCAGGAGGGGCCCTCGGGTCAGGGTCATCCTTTCACACCGAAAGGGAACATCCGAGGGGGTCACAGCACACGACTGAACCAGGAGACCAAGCCGCAGCTCCCCGCAGGCCCAGCCCAGCGCTGCATACCTCCACCCACGGGCCTGGCCGAGGACCCAGTAGGACCCGCTGCTCCCCACCGCTTCCATTTCGCGTTCCCCACTGGCCTTGACGCAAGTGGTCACTCCTGAGTGTGGGTCTCATTTCCCAAAGAAAATAGCTTCGCCCTGGATATCCCCTCCTGGGTCTCCCACGCAAAGTCTAAACCCTGTCTAGTTATTGCAAACAGCATGTATTGTCTCATGTGGGATTTCAAACCAGCACCAGCGAGGAGGTGGGAGGCCCGAGGGAGGGGGGTGGCCCCTGAGCCCTCTCGGGCCCCTTTCAGCAAAGTGGCTGGCTGGTGTCCTGAGAAGGGGGGTATGGCTGATTTAATTAATGAGCTCATTCAAAGTCTACACTCAGCTGCTTCCAATGGGCTTGAGGCAGCTTTCCGCTCTCAGTGTGAAAATCAACTGTCCCAACGTGAATGACAAAGAACACCCTTTAGGAGGAATGTAGAAATGTTAAGGCTTATTCAGAGCATGACTGGGAGTTTTAATTTAACAGTGACTTGTTAGATGCATGACCTTAGGCAAGTTACTCAACCTCTCTATGCCTCAGTTTCCCCAAATGTAAAATGAGGCGACTGGTGGGGCGCCTGGGTGGTTGAAGTCGGTTAAGTGTCCGACTCTTGATTCCAGCTCAGGTCATGATCTCAGGGTCATGAGACGAGCCTGCTTGGGATTGTCTCCCTCCCTCTCTCTCTGCCCCTCCCCCACTCGTTCGCTTGTGCAAAAGCTCTCTGTCTCTGTCTCTCTTTCTCTAAATACACTTAAAAAAATGAGGCAACTGTAGCATCCATCTCGCAGGGCACACAGTTAGGGCTATACAAGTATTGATAAATAAATACAACTTTAAAATAAATGCAAGATGGTGATTTCCAGCGGTCAAATCCCAGTTATTTTATGTGCTAAGTAAATACTGAGGTCCTTCGTACCTCTCTGTCCCCAGTTCACTGCCTCTGCCTTAGCTCAGCCACCTGGTCTGTCTTCCATGGGCTGATACCAAGTAGCTCCTCCTAATTGAGTTCTCCACCTCCAGCTTTTCCATCCTCTGCCCTCCTGTCTCCCCAGCCCCGACGTAAGCCTGAAAATGGCTCTAACCACTTTCGCTTCAAACTTCTCAGTGGCTGTCCTACAGGATGGAGTCTGTGCCTTGCCTATAGAAATCTTTTTCTAGTTAAAACAAAACCGTGTGATTGTTTGAATCCTTGATTACAATGAAGTATAGCCAACAAGTCTAGTTTCCATCAATTTTCAGAATTCACCTTCCTCCCTTTATTCCTCTTTTACAGCTTGTCTACCCAAGCCTACAGTCAGCCCTCTGATCTCCTCCTTACCATGTCCCCTGGGGCTCACTTCAGACCAGGGGTCAGTCTAGGGGCACTGGTGGCTTAGCAGGTTAAGCATCTGACTCTTGCCTTGCAGCTCAGATTGTGATCTCATGGTTTGTGAGTTCGAGGCCACGTCGGGCTAGCGCGGACAGCATAAAGCTATACAGCTTACTTGGGATTCTCTCTCTCTCTGCCCCTTCCTCACTCTCTCTCTCTCCCTCTCAAAAAAAAAAAAAAAGATTAAAGAAGAGGAGTCAGTCTTTTTTAATCCTTGAATATGGGCTCCAACCAGACCTCGTCAGGTTTGTGACTCCTATTCATACTTGGGTGTGGTTTTAAGTCACGGGGTTACCGCTCTCCTGGCTTATTCACATTTTGTCAGCCTCCCAGCTCTTGTTCTAAAATGGGGGAGCCTTTGCTGTCGGTTAGGGGTCTTTCAGGCAAAGTGAACTGGAGAGGACTCATTTAGGGGGACGGAGAGGGACACCCTTCAACTGGAGAGGACTCACTTAGGGCGACAGGGGGGACACCCTTCCTGGCGCTCTCCTTAGGAGGCATATCCTGTTCACAGGGGTATCCACCCTTGGAGTTGGACTTTGTGGAGCGGTTTTGAGATTGGTAGCCCTCTGGGGTTGAAAAGAGGGTCCTAGGCTCTGGATTGATGCGGCTCCGCTGAACATCTGCCTCCTCAAAGCTAACGCCGTGCTTTTCTAGTTCCAACACGGACCCACCCCAGCCCGTCATCAGCTTCGGAAATAAGCAGCTCATTACTTTTCAGGAGTCAAGGTCTCCTCCAGGAATTCCTCAATCTTATTGACGTCCGTCTTCACGTCCCCGTTGAAAGTCAGGAAGGGCGGATGTGTGCCAGGGGCCAGGTTGTGCAGGTCGGCTGGCTTTCTGCAGAGAGATCGAGATTCAGGAGGTGGCTTACATCAGGGCGCCTCACCTTCCGGGCAACCTGCGACTTGTCAATGACACTCCTTGGGCCGTCCAGCCTTTCTGTGGGCAGAACAGACGTGTGGTGGGGGGTGTAGGGCAAGGGAGGGTGGAGACAGCTCTGAAGGGATGTGGTGTGACAGCGAGTCTGTCCGGTGGAAGTCACGAGAGTAAGTCAAGATGAAGGAACTGAGTCCTACCGAAAAATCAGAAAGGAATGGCAGGTGGCCGTCTAAATGAGCGCCAAGATGTTAACACCCAGGGCAGAGGCTGGGCTTTGCTTTCAAAAGTTCCTTCACCCCTCAGCTTAACAAAAATGCACTGTACAGAATCCCAAGCTTTGGCATTTTAAAAATTAATGAATCCAATCACACTTTTACGCTAAGAAAGATCTTCTGCACCGTTAAGGGTATGGGCCACAGGAGAGAAAGTGGCTTTGGGCTGGCCCGGGGGCCCTGATGGTGCCAAGGGCATGTTTCCATGCTTCCACCAACTGGCGGAAATGCAAGTGAGGGAGGAGGACCGGTTGATGCAGGGGGTGGTGGGTGGGGTGGGCATGAGGCAAGGAAACAGTAAGGGAGGGGAGGGACAACAAAAGACACTTCCCTGCGCAGGGCTGAACATCCGAGTCACCCCAAATGCTCCCGCAGAGCACACAACACTTGTGGGAGTCGGGAGTGGAAAACATGAGAGGGAAGAACAGAAGAAAAGTACACAAGGGCGAAGAGGAGTCTGTAATGAAACAAATTCCTGGCGGGCGTAATCAGTTTGGGAGGGGACGGGAAGAATTTCAATTAGGGTGCTACTCCCATATCATTGCCCAAACACACATCCTCTCCAGCTGCATCGTGTGACACTTGGAACTCCTTAAGGCGGCTGCGACCAGAAGTAATTTTAAAATCTCATCTACTTGGTCCCTTTGTTTACTTGGTGCGTGTCCCTCATCTGGACAATGAGAGGACATTCTTTACCTGCTCCTCCTGTTCTCCAGAGCTGACACAGGCAGAAAATGCTTGGGTTCCTCAGTTGAGAGGGGAAATCTATACCCATTGTATTTGTCAGCCACTACCTCTC
The DNA here is from genome assembly GCF_027475565.1 of Acinonyx jubatus. Classification (NCBI taxonomy): domain Eukaryota; kingdom Metazoa; phylum Chordata; class Mammalia; order Carnivora; family Felidae; genus Acinonyx; species Acinonyx jubatus. Next base: position 106,502,566 of record NC_069385.1, on the reverse strand, counting down.
TGTGGTTTAAGGATACAGAAACTGGGGAGCCTGGGTGGCTCAGGGGGTTGAGCGTCCTACCTTGGCTCAGGTCATGATCTTGCAGTTTGTGAGTTCGAGCCCCGCATCGGACTCTGTGCTGACAGCTCGGAGCCTGGAGCCTGCTTCGGATTCTGTGTCTCCCTCTCTCTCTGCCCCTCCCCTGCTCACGCTCTGTCTCTCTCTCTCTCTCTCAAAAATAAATAAACATTAAAAAAAAATTTTTAAAGACACAGAAATTAATTTTTTTTTTCCTGTGACTCGAGAGAACAACGGCCTCTGGCGTCTGGCATCGCTGAGGAGTGCTGCCTATAGCTGTCACTGTTCAGGTGGACTTGGCCAGTGACCTGCTGGTCAGTTACGGTCCTCTGTCCTTGTTGACCCTCTTCAGCATTTATGGATGACACTCGACATTAGCATTTAATTCCATGTCACCAAGTCTAATTTATGGCCTATTTAATATAGATCAGCCCTCTTTTTCTGACTGCATCATCAGTTCCACAAGGGAAGGGATGATGCTAAGAACAGTCTGTGGGTGTGGCTCCTGATACGAGCCAGGCACAATAGTGGATGTAAATGCTTTCCATGGCCTGCCTCACTACATCCTCACAGTTACCCTATACAAGGCAGTGCTCTTATCCCTATTGTACAGATGAGGAAACGGAAGCTCAGAGAAATGAAGAGCCTTGTTCAAGGTCACTCAGCCGATAACTGGTGGTGCCAAGACAAGAAAGTAATATTCACTGTATCATACATTTAAAAGGTCCTTAACTCTTTGCTATATACATGTTTTCTTTCTTTGTCTCTTGTTTCTTTCCTTTTTTTCTTTTTTTTGCAGTAAGAAAGTTTCCATATCTTTTGGACTGGAGTTCTGACATCGCCTGGCCTACCTCAGTGGGTGTTGGCAGGGTCAGACAACAGATATGAGACAGCAATATAAGCATCTGAGGAATGCTTGAGGTGGCTTCCTTTCCCATTCTGATCCCCAGCCAAACCTGCAAGTGCACTTTCGAAGATGATAATCCGGGGGAGGGGGGCTGAACACCAGTCTGTCCATTCAGGAAGGCGGGAGAGCCTCCAGGAGGCCGAGGAAACGTGCTAGCCAGGGACTGGAGGCCAGAGGGGACGGGGCAAAAGGCAGTCCAACCTGACGGAGATGGAGAGGCCACCAAGAGAAGCATCGGGAAACAATGTTGGGAAGGGCCGAAGATTAGACAGAGAGCTGCAGCTACATTTATTCCGCAGATGATGGGAAGGATCAGAAGGTTTTCTGAGTGGGGGAGCCACATGATTAAAGAACTATTTGGGGAAGAATAAGATTCAGATAATATACAGGATGGATCAGAAAAAAAGAGAACCCTGAAGGGAGAAGTCCAGTTGGAAGAACAAAGAAACAGTCGGGCTGGCAGTGGTGGGACCTGAACCACTGCTTTGGGCTTTGGGAGCAGATGAGAAGGCCCCAAGGTGAGCAACAGCACAGAGGGACAATGCCTTGCCTTTGGCAACTGATGGACAATGGAGGTGGCAAAAGAAGGGAGCTGGAAACTCTCCAGTGCTTAGACAACGGAAGAACCCAGGAATTCAGGAGGGGAGCCCAACTCAAAGGAGGAACGACAGATAACAATTTTTGACACATAGATTTTATTTATTTATTTATCTTTTAATGTTCGTTTATTTTTGAGAGAAAGAGAGAGTGCTTGAGCAGGGGAGGGCCTGAGACAGGGGGAGAGAGAGAGAGAGAGAGAGAGAGAGAGAGAGAGAGAGAGAGAATATGAAGCAGGCTCCACACTGTCAGCACACAGCCTGACATGGGGCTCGATCTCACAAACCTGAGCCGAAGTTGGATGCTCAAGCGACTAAGCCGCCCAGGCGCCCCTCAATTTTAAAGTGATAATAGAAAATGCAAATGGAAATATCTCTAGATACTTCTAGATGGTAGGGTTCTGGGTATAGAATAATTTACACAAAGGCAACATGGAGAATATGCTAAACTGGCCAGGGAAGAAGGTAGAGGTGGATGATGAACGCTCAGAGAGTGAGCCTTGAGCTCACTGATAGGACAGGCGGAAGACAGGAAACAGGATGTAAGACTGAAATGCGTGTGGCTCCAGATAGTGAATGATGCCTGGTATTTTTAACAACCATTAAAACTGCACGAGTGACTCTCCGTCCCACCCTATGGTCCAGAAGGCTCACACTAAGGAATTCTAAAACTGGGGACAAAGCAGAGGAAATGGTCAGATCCCAACACCCCCTGGAAATTCAGCCTCTTACACCTGAAGTCCCGCTAGGGTCCCCCAGGATGGGGCACTAACACTACTGGAATGGTTGATTTCTGGATTTTTAGATATGCGTGCCCATCTCTGTGCCACTCACAGTTGCACATCCAATATCCATTCCTTCCTTCTTGCTACTCAAATCTTGTTAATTTGGGCAGAGAAATGTTCAGTCCCGGGTGTCTCTCCTGTAAGTGGGGGAGGGTCCTGAGACACGGTCTGGCCAATGAGGTGTGAGCAGGAGGCTGCTGGGAGCCATGGGCAAGCTTTGGCCCCCCCCACTCAGAGAAAGATCTCTGGTCCTGCAGCCAAAGGTACCCCTCATTAATACAGCATTTTTTACCTTTTCAGATCCACAGTGGTGACGTTGAACACAACTCCTTTCAGCCACAGGATCATAAAGAGACGCTGAGAGAAGGGACAGTTGCCAATGCTTTCCCCATCGATTCCAGCCTAGAAAGAAGAGAACCAGAGTCTTGAATCGGCATGTACGTGTTAGCAAGAAGGAATATACAGAGAACTTACTAAAGCCATGACCAGTCTAACTTCAAAGGGCAGTTGCCCTATCTTACTGTTGTCTTCCTAATATCTTTGCAGGGCAATGCCTGGCACGCGGTAAGGACTCAATCAATACAGACTGAACTGAATTTGAGTTCCCAGTATGGCAAGTATGTACTCATAAATTTCTGAAACCATAGAACCATCTCAGGGTAAAGGGAGACCTTCAACACCACATAGTCTAATATAAATGATGTTAGATGACCAACTTCTGTCCCCCCAAGTCATCATCTAGTTTGTGTTTGAATATCTCCACTCACCAACAATTTATATCTCTCAAAGCAGTCCATTCTGAGGGTACTTCTAACAATTAGAAATACTTTTCTTTGGCTATACCGAACCCAACTATGTTCCTCCCTGGTTTACTCTGTTCTATCCTTTGGTCGTTGCTCCATAGTATGTCATGAGTACAAATACCTCAGACTTCAACCCATCTCTTTATATCCAGACAGCAGACTCAAGATTTTAATCAATAGCCCCCTTAGTACTGGTTCTTTACCTCAGTGTCAAGAAGCCATTCGCTTGTTAAACTATTCTTTTACTCAATGACTGTATATTGGCTCTCAATTATGTGCAAGGCACTGGAGAAAATTACACAGGAGATTAAAAAATGCATTTGGTCAAGGAGCTTATGGCTTTCTGTGGAGTTGGCTGGTGGATAAGGCAGGAACACATATACAGTAAAACCTTGGATGGCAAGTAACCTGTTCTGTATGTTCTGCAAGACGAGCAAACATTTCTAACACATTTTAACTTGATAAATGAGTGATGTCTTGCCATACGAGTAGTACGTGATGCTGAATGTCACATGATCACAACTGAGCCCATGGTTCTCTCTGTCTCTTTCTCTCGTTGCAGGATTGTGGGTGATCGGCTCCCATGCCGGATGCTCAGTCTCAGGCCAGTTTGTTTCAGTGATGTTTCAGAACGTTGGAAGGTGCCCCCAACTGGCACTAGTGTATGTTTTGTCGCTTCAAAGCACCTATGCATGGTTCTTTGCATTTCTACACAAGAGGAAGCTCAGGAATGTTTTGCTTCATTGTAGGTCAGGCTGCCTGCGGATATAGCCCCTTTCCTCTGCTGCCTGATTGCCACTTACATTAAATACAGTATATGACAAGTGTTTATTAATACTGTATTGTAGTCTACATCCAAGTGAGCGTATACAATGGCCCCCATGCAGAAAAAGATTCCATTGAGCCAATAGATAGCAGTGATTCCATTAGTGATAGTGAAAGATGTCCTACACAGTAACCTTCCTCTCTCTTACCTCCCTCACACCCGCCAGGAAGGTTTTCAAAGGAAAGTGCAGGTCAATTTGTTTATTTTTCTTTATATTTGGTATTTTCTTTATTATTTTGTATTATATTACAGTATTGTAATCGTTTTTATACGAATATTTTTGGGTTGTGGAACCAATCATCTGAGTTTCCATTATTTCTTATGGGTAAATTTGCTTTGATATACAAGGGTGTTTCTGGAATGAATTAGGCTCGCAAACCAAGGTTTTACTGTATAATGATAATAACAGCATTACTGAGTGTTTGCATAATTCTGCTCACTAGATCTCCCTTTCTCAGTACCTTCCTCAAAATAGCATGGCTTTTTTGTTTTTGTTTTTTAATCAACTGAAAGGCAAGTTTCGCTTTATTGCTGAGCGGGCTACAGAGACGTGAATTTTATAAGGAATTCATTTTCAGCACATCCATGAACAAACAAAAAGGTCAGAGAACCGATCCCTGTGTGATTCGTTTCCACCGAGTGGTTTATGGGCCCCTGACATGGTGCCTAGAAGGGGAGTGAAGGGGAATCACCCACTCACTCCAGTTTGCTAGCAGCTGCCTTGGAAACCACGGCCCCAAGAGGTGGCTGGAGTGCCTTCCTCCAAGGACAGGGAGGGCCAGGGGAGTGAAGGCCCTCCGGGCTTCCCGGCAAAGCTTCAAACAATCCAAAGGTTCCGGGATGGGGGCTTATTAAGACTTTTTTCTAAGGGAGGGAGAAAAAAAATGCACTCCCAAAATGCAACGCGAGTTTTCCCCTTTGAGGTCTATTCAGCTGTGGCATTTGGGTGGGGAGGGGGTGACGCCGTCTTTCATACATGAGAGCCTAATTGTGTGCTTATTTCTGCCTCACAAACTGCTCCCAGCAGAAGCTCAGGTTTATCGCGGAAAACTGGCGCCTTTGACGGTGTTGGTTGTAGGTAATTGCTATGAAATTACAGTTATTTTACCTCTCTCTTAACGACACCAAAAGCCCCATCCCTATTCGGTTCTCACTTTTCCTTGGTGCTGGAAACGGACCCACTCCCGAGCAGCTGAGACACCATGGGCTCCGTTATTCAAAATCTGAAAGGTGGGAGGGCACAGCGTGGGCGCCACACCTACCCACAGAGCTAAAGTTACCGATAAAGCCACACTCCGACAGGCAATGGTGAATTTAATAACAGCTTGGTTTGCTAACTTGCGTTTATGATGTCAGCCCCCTAAGACCTTCCCAGGAAGCACTCACTCAACCGGTACCTGGTTCCTGGTCCTTTAAGACATCCTGACAAAGGAACTGTCCCCTAGGGCCGGTTACACTATAAGTGACAAGAATTAAAAAACAAAACCAAAAGTCATATCCATATACTGTCACCTGTTTTACTCTGGTGGGCGTGGGGAGGGGCAATGACAGGGAATTGAAGGAGGAACCAGTAAAATATTGGAATTCTTATTGGCTGGACAGAAAACTCATGTAATGGTAACAACTGATGTCTGCGTTGTCGGGCACTATTCGAAATGCTTCACATATAATATGAATTCACTTATTTCTCATGAGAAGCCTATGTAGTGGGATATTATCACCCTTTTGCAAGATGTGGAAACTGAGGCACAGAAAGAGGAAATAACTGGCCTAAAGATCCCTGGATTGAACCCAGGCCATCTGGCTGCCGCCATGCCTGTGGTCCAGTCTGAAGACCCAAACAAGGTTAACAGGGTGGCCCCAGGTCACAGAGCTGCAGGTGACAGTGCTCAGGCTGTACGCACGCACCCCACCCTTCAGTCCGCGTGCACGCAGCTGTGCTGGAGGGTGCACAGGGTCCTGGCCTTCGCAGATCCCCCCATTTTCACTATTGTCCTAAACAATGATACTAGGCCCGGTAAATGAAAATTGCCAAAGAAGCAATAAACACAACATGGGAGGATTCTCAGCTTCCTCTTTCGTTTTCTTTTTTTTTCCTCTCTTTTCTTCTCCTTTCTTGTGGGAAGAACACCGAACACGAGATCTAGCCCTTAAGACATCCAGTGGACAATACATTACTGTTGACTACAGGCACGGCGTTGCACAGCAGAGTTCCAGAGCTCATTGATCTTGCTCACCTGAAACTTTATTCCCATGGAATAGCACCTCCTCGTCTCCCTCTTCCCCACCCCGGGCCCTGACAAGCACGACTCCTCGCTTTGATTCGATGATGTTTACCATTTTCGCGACCTCACAGGAACGAAATCATGCAGTAGATGTCTTTCTGTGATTGACTTAACTCGCTTAGCCTTATGTCCTTGAGATTCCTCCCTGGTGTCAAGTTTTCGGAACTTCCTTCTATTTCAAGGCCTCTTAAAATAGACTTCACAGTTTCTTTAGGCATTCATCCGTCCGTGGGCATTTAGACTCTTTCCACCTCTTGCGTGTTGTGAACAGTGCTGCCCTGAAGACAAAGGTGCTCTACTATCTCTTCAAGATCCCGGTTTCAATTCTTCTGGATAAATATCCAGAAGGGAGACTGCTGGATCATAGGCAGTTCTATTTTTAGTTTTTGGAGGAACCCCATACTGGTTTCCACTGTGGCTTCTCCAAATGCACTCCCACCAACAGCACGCTTATGTCCCAATTTCTCCGCATCTTCCGCAATGCTGGTTGGGTCAGTGGGGTTTTTTGATGATAGCCATCCTGACTGATGTGAGGGGATATCTCGCTGTGAGTTTGATTTGCATTTCCCTGATGATGAGTGACACTGAGATTTTTTCATATACCGGTTGGCTATCTGGATCTCCTTTGGAGAAATGTCTATGCAAGTTCTTAGCCCGTGTTTCAATCCGGGTATTCGTCTTTGTTGTTATTGTTGTTGTTTCTGTTTTCCTACTGACTTGTTCAGCTTCTCCCTTTCCTCCTTGGCAGCTCACCAGTTATGCAGTCCACATAAACCGTGGTTAAACTCATGGGTTCAATGAAGGGAACTTGTGGCAACCACGCAAAACACAAACAGGGAACAGCCAGGTGAAACTCAATGGGACTCCAGGCCCTGAAAAGTGTGAGGGAAAATGTGATGGATGGCCCAAAGAGGCTCTGAACAATGAGGGCAGAAGGCAGGCACAAAAGCAGTGTAGTAAGTTAAATAATGCCCCCCCCCACACACACACTGAATCTGTGTCCTTCCAAAACCTGTAAGTGTGACCTTATTTGGAGATAGGGTCTCTACAAGAGGAAATTAAGCTAAGATGAGGTCATATTGGATTAGGGCGGGCTCTAAATATGACTTATGTCCTTATAAGAAGAGAACAATTTGGCCACAAGATATGCAAGGGAAGACTTCATGTGGAGACAGAGGTAGAAATTGGAGTCCCTCATCTACAAGCCAAGGAACAACCAAGGATTGCCAGAAACACCAGAAGCTAGAAGAGATGAGGAAGAGAATCCTTCCCTAGAGCCTTTGGAGAGCATGTGACCTTGCTGACACCTCGATTTCAAACCTCTAGCCTCCAGAAGAATTTCTGTGTGTGAAAAGCCACCCAGTTTACGGTAATTTGTTATGAAAGCCTAGGAAACCAGTGCAAGCCAGAAAGTGTCAGGAGAACAGGGTACCACTGACAGCAATCTTCCCAAGTTCACAATTCTGCTTTGAATTTTTTTTAAATGTATCACTGATTTTTGAGAGAGACAGAGAGAGAGGGAGACACAGAATCCGGAGCAGGCTCCAGGTTCTGAGCTGTCAGCACAGAGGCCGACACGGGGCTCGAATTCACAAGCTGTGAGATCATGACCTGAGCCTAAGTCGGACACCTAACCGACTGAGCCACCCAGGCACCCCTCACAATTCTGCTTTGCCATGAGCCTAGTGCACATGCACAAAATCACCAGCCAACTATGACCCCAAAGTACTTCCTATTTCCTAGATATAGTAAATGTATTTACTATAAGTTATACTCTATTATATGCTATATATAATAGAACTTACATAATACATAATATCGCAAAAGATAATAACCGTATGATGTAATTATGTAGGTTGTATGAATATGCATTATGTTATGTGCCAGGTAAGTCATATTATACACTGAGACATTGCCTTTCATATAGTCTCTCCCTGTAAATGGTGAGCTTGGGTCCTCCCAAAACATGGGCCATGTTTTATTTACTTTGTCCTCAGCAACAAGAAGTGGCTGCATGTTGAGGGGAGGGTGGTACTACTCCCTTTTTATGGCTTGAGTAGCTCAAAATTCTGATGTTGGAACTCTGAAGAGTGTCCTGAGAAAGAAGTTTGGGCTGTATAACACACTATAGCAGGAGATCATTGTTCTAAACCCATCTCTGCCTCTAATTTGCTGTGACCTTGAGTAATGCAGCCACCTTCCTCTCCGCCTTCACCGTCGCACTCACAAATTCCTATAGTTTTATAAATTCAAGTGACTAGTGGAGATTTATTGAAGATAGCAATTCTCAAACATTGTGGTCTCAGAACTCTTTTTAAAATAATTTTTTAAATACTTCTATATTTTTGAGAGAGACAGAGGGTGAGTGGGGAAGGGGCAGAGAGAGAGGGAGACACAGAATCCGAAGCAAGCTCCAGGTTCCGAGCTGTCAGCGCAGAGCCCCACGCAGGGCTTGAACTCACGAGTCTTGAGACCATGACCTGAGCCGAAGTCGAATGCTTAACCAACTGAGCCACCCAGGTGCCCCAATGATCTCAGAACTCTCAGATGTTTTTAAAGATTGTTGAGAATCCCAAAGAGCTTTTGTATTTACTGTATTACAAATGAAAGCTAAAAAATATTTTAAATACTTATTGATTTAAACATAACAGTAATAATAAGAAACATACTGTATGCTAAAATAAATAACATATTTTAATATAAAGGAAGTATTTTTTAAGAAAAGAAATTGAGTGAGAAGAGCAGCATTGTTTTATATTTTTGCAAAATCTTTCATGTCTGACTTAATAGAAGCTGGCTTCTGCAATCTTTTGTTTTTGGTTGAAGTATAAAACGAAAATCTGGCCTCCCTCAGATATGTAGTTGGAGACAGGAGGAGTAATCTAATAGCTTTTTCAGATAATTGTGGGCATTTTTCTTTAATGCCATACCGAAACTCGAGTGATAAGTTTCTTAAAACCGAGTTGATAGGTGGAATTTGAAACCCTATCAATGAAGTTCTTCTGTTCCACTAAACCCCATTCATCTGTCTCGCACTATGAATGGATCTTTCACCCATGAATGATTTTTTAACATCACAAATTCGTCATTTGGAAAACAGCATTTCACCGAGTTATGCAGATCTTCCAAATGCTGATACGTTTCATCACACAATGTCAAAATATTTCATTCAGTAATATCACCACTGAGCTCACCGGAGAAGTTTAAGAGAAGTGGTCAAGTGCATGGTAGCAGGTTATCTGTTTTCCTGTAGTCTACTGTTCTCTCGAAAGCTTGTGTTTTATCACTGGCAAGAAATACTGTCAGTTGTTATCCTCGAAATGACAGGCTCATTTCATTGATTTTCCAGAGAACGTTTGGGAAACACCAAGCCTGAGGAGCCAGTTTGTCCGCCACTTGCTCTTTCGAGTAAAATCTCTGTTCCGTGAGAGAAGCGCCTGGTTCGGTTCACAACTCAATCACGAAAGTGCTATTCCTTAGAGGACCGTTGTGCTTCGGAACGCAGCCCAGCAGCTTTATGTGCATTTCCCATTTCATCAGCCAGAACGTTTAAAAGACATGTACCCAAGGGTTGAGACTTTATTACGTTATATACTTTTTACTGCTTCATCAAGGACATTCATAAATGAGACTCTTTTTTTTTCTGCACCCACGTGACTCCTAACACTGTTTGTACCCCTGCCTTGATTTTTGCTCAAGCACTAGTAGCTTTTACTCATGAAATTTCAACCTCAGGGAGAAATTCTGTTACTTTGAAAATAGTTGTGGGGGCGCCTGGGTGGCGCAGTCAGTTAAGCGTCCGACTTCAGCCAGGTCACCATCTCGCGGTCCGTGAGTTCGAGCCCCGCGTCGGGCTCTGGGCTGATGGCTCGGAGCCTGGAGCCTGTTTCCGATTCTGTGTCTCCCTCTCTCTCTGCCCCTCCCCCGTTCATACTGTGTCTCTCTCTGTCCCAAAATAAATAAAAAACGTTGAAAATAGTTGTGACCTCCCAGAATCCCCGAAAGAGCCTCAACGACCCCAAGAGGTCACCAACATTTGAGAATTGCTCATTTAAGACCCCCCCCCCCCCCCCCACGGACAGACCAGGTACATAGAGCTTTGTCTCCAGACAAAGAAGCAGCTGGTAATTGTCCAAAAGTCATGTGAGGGCACCGAGGTCCAAAAGAGGGAATGATTTTTCAGAGAGGTTCCAAGAAAGAGTGGCAGGAAATGGAAAAATGACATTTAAGCTTGACAGACCCTGTATCATTGATCAGTTTATTGTCTCTCAGCTCCGAAGGCGCCCCGTAGGAAATGGACTCACTGAGCCTCTCACAGAGATGTGAGGCTTACATAGCCAGAAGGCTTCCTACCCCCGCTAATGCCTGGTTCCCACTGACGCCTGTGACACCACTGCTGACCACATGCTGCCACTCGAGCTCTGGACAGTGGCCGGTTGCTTGCCCAAGCAACTCCAGACCGGTTCTGGCCTGGCCAAACCAGTGAGCTTCTATGCATTTTGCTGGGCTGACTGTAACTTCTCCACTGAGATTTGAACCCCTTCCTTGGCTATTCTCCTTCAGCTCCAGAATTTTCATGTATGTTATGCTTACTCTCTTATCACGGTTAATACTTCTTGTGAACCTTCCCCTGTTTCAACTGCTCTGTGGTTTCTCTCTCCTGACTGGGCCCAGCCTCCTACAGATGCTTAAATGTCTGAAACTTCAAAATGCAAGATTTTTAGGCTCTTTGATTCATTTAAAACCCAACAAGGTTGGGGGGCCTGGGTGACTCAGTCGATGAAGTGCCCGACTCTTGATTTCAGCTCAGGTCACGATCTCACAGTTCCTGAGACTGAGCCCCACGTCGGGTTCCACGCTGACAGCACGACGACCACTGGGGATTCTCTCTCTCCCTCTCTCTCTCTGGCCCTCCCCTGTTCTCTCTCTCTCTCAAAATAAATAAATACACATTAAAAAAAATACTTTCATTAAAAATAAAAAGTAGTATAGAAATACTAGAAGACAGAAACCTCCATTTTCTGCAGAAAGTTAACTGATGGCACATTTCAATTTTTTGTTGCTTTAGCCCATAAAAACTGTCCTCAGAGACTCAAATAATCAGGCAACTTTCTCAAGTTTAGAGATAAAAAATTCTACAGTAATAGAGCCAGAACTGATCTCAGGGACGATATGGTCTAGCTCTTTCTTCCTGGTCAGGAAACAGGTCCAGAAAGGTTAAACAACTTGCCTATGGTTGCACAGTCTGGTCCCATGACAGGAGCAGGGATAATTCCTGATTTCTGATTTATAGCTTTCTGCTATGCTAGGCTGATTGTTATCTTATGGGAAAGAGTGTCAAGGTGACAAAGGCCACAGGAAGAGAACTTTCTTTGAATATAAAATGACTCATCTACAGAGCACTAAATAGATTCACATTACATGAAAGAGAAAGAATTTTTCTTTATAATGACAATATTTGGAGCTGCCCACTTTTTCCTTATTAGTGTAGGTCAGGTAGTATTCCTTATTAGGACTATTTTTTAAATACCAAATGGTGTGTAATAATTAGTAAGCCCGCTGCTAGCAGGGATGGGACTTGGTGGTTTGTGGTCCACTTGAACACAGGGAGTTCTGCCCTTGAAGAAACAACATCCCTTTTCTCAGCAGACACTTAGGGCCTCACTCCCTGGGGTCACTCGGGCATTTTTCATTCGGTAAACACAGAGGTAACAAGTACACATTTGAGGCTTCAGACACTGTCAGCATTTATGTAAAGTGGATTAGAAAGGCTGAACCAGCACTATGCAGGTAACCTGAAGAATTCCAAGTGTATGAGTCAGGATTGCCTAGATAGAGCCTACAGGATGTATGTGTGTGTATGTGTGTGTATGTGTGTGTATGGGTGTAGATAGATAGATATATAGAGATATCAAGATAGATAGAGACAGAGACAGAGACAGAGATAGAGATAGAGATATTTATTTTAAGGCACTGGCTCACATGGTTGTAGAGGCTCAGTGAGTCCATAACCTCATGGAGTAGGTCATCAGATTGGAGGGAAGAGTTGCAGGGAAGAGTTGCAGGTTCAGTCCAAAGACAGTCTGCTGGTAGAATTCCCTCTTCCTCAGAGGGGGTCAGTCTTTCTATTATGGCCTTTAACTAATTGGATGAATCCCACACACTGTAGAAAGTAATGTGTTTTACTCCAAGTCCACTAATTTAAATGTTAGTCTCATCCCAAATACACCTGCAGCACAGAAATATCTAGAATAATGTTGACACACAAAATTAACCACCACACCAAGCAACTGCAAAATTATTACCTGAGACATCAATCCAATGTCTGTCACCAACACCTTAGCTCGCCAGATGGTTTTATAAAACAACTCAATATAGCTATGTAAATATTCCCTCCCAAAGGCCCTTGTGGGTGCGATACCAGAAGGCTGCTCTGTTAAGTGTCTGACTAAGAGAGCAGGGGCCGATGGTGCCCGTGACCCTGAGTAATTGGTCTGGTCTGTCAGTGGCTTCAGGCCCAAAGACGCCTACAACTTTTTGTGTTGCATACTGTTGCTGTGCTCGCGGCCTCTTGGGAGTGTCCTTCAGCTTTCCTTGGGCTTTATGTCAATCTGCACTGAGTCTATATACACCTTGGGGTTCTTCCACATACTCTCTGGGAAAGAGCTGCCTTTTCCAACCCAACACCAGTGCCCCTCCTCTCGGCCCCTTCTTCCCACTCTTCCGTGGCTTTTTATGTCTATTCTTTCATGTTCACGCTGTTTGGATAAACGAATGGGTCTCTTTTAAACCTCTTGCCTGTCCTGCTTCCACTTCACGCCCTCTTTTAAAATGATTCTCTCTCAATCACTTTCGGGGCCTAAAAAAAATGCATTTTTGTTTTGTTATCTTTTCTTTTCTTTGTAACTTACTCCTACTTGACTTTTCTCTTGTAGTTAGAACTTTTGCTTATCCCTGCTTCTTAAAAGTCAAGATGGCGCGGCCTCCCTGTCACTGGGTGCCCTCCGGCCTGCTGGGCTCGCTTCACGGACAGGCTTCCCGTGCAGGTGCACGAGGCCCCAGGATCAGAAGGCCTCGAACGTGGCTTAATGTGGTGCTGTTGCTGTCGGTTCTGCATTTGACCCTCCTGCTCCCTGGCTGACAACCTCCTCTTCCTGACCTTTGCCCTCTCAGCTAACAGCTCTTAGGGGTGACGCCCTCGAGAGCACCTCTACTCCCAAGAACATAATTATCCTCCCTAAGTCAGCAGTGCTCTGGCTCTCTGACCTATAAACACGCCATTTACCCTGTGAGCTTAAAAGAAAAAAAAAAAAAAAAAAAACACAAGAAGCAAAAAGAAATGCAAAGAAAGAAAGAAGAAAAGAGAAAATGTTGAAAGGCTATAGGGCCCACTTGGCTCCATTCTTCTTTGTGAGCTCCACCCCCTATGCTATCTAGAATTTGCCTCCTTACAATTGAAGTTTTCCAGTTTTTAGATACCTGAGGGGTTTTTGTAATTTTATTAGTAAAAGTCAGGTAGTATTCTTTGTTATTCATATTTTTAATACCAAATGATCTCCCTTTCTAATAAGATAGTTGATAAATCTTTCGTTAGCATGAATGGGACTTGGCGATTTGTTTCATTCATTCATTCAGTTAAATTTATGAAGCCCTGGGAACCCAAAAGGTGCTCAAGAAATATAAATTTGGTGGTCTTAGTACATCGTCCAAGTTACTGTATTGGGCTTCAGGAGACAGAACGGTGCTCGTATCACAAACCTGCGCCAAGTTTTGGGGGGGCCCCCCACATCCAAACCTCTGCCTCTAAGTTAGGCTCTGTCTGATCTAATAGCCCCGGGTATAATATTTAACAACTAAATGCCATTGCACTAGAGGCAAGCTTGCGTCCTTGACTTCACAGAGTTCTGTAGTACAGTAGAAAGGCCATGGTGTAGAGCCAGGCAGACGTGAGTTCAAATTCTAGCCATGATATCAAGCAGCTGTACGTGACAGGTTTTATTTCCCAAAGTGGCTACAGCAGTATTTCTAGTTCCAAATATTCTCCAGAGGTGGAGTCTATATTTGCCTTCTTCTTGAAATCAGGTGGGCCTTTATAGCTGCCTAGATGAATTGTACAATGTCAAATTGTATGACTTCTCGAGACCAGGTCATACAAGGTGATACAGATTGTTCCCAGCACTCCCTCTGTCCTTTGGGATGCCTGTCCTGGGAACCCTTGTCATGAGGAAGGCCAGAGCACAGGAAGAGGCTTTGTGTAGTGTTCCAGCTAAGTCCTCGGCTGACAGGTGGCACCACCCATCAGTGCACAAATGAGTGAGACTTCAGATGATTCCAGCCCCCAGCCTTCGAGCTGTCCCAAATGACACCTAGTGCAGTAAAATGCGTTATCCCTACCACCCCCTGGCCAAACTGCCAAGTTCACGGACAAAATTAATGTTTTGATCGCTTACAGCCACTAAGTTTTGTAGTGGTATGTTAGCCAGCAGATAACACATACACCCTTATCCTCAGGTTCTTTATCTGCAAATTGGGGGTAGAAATATTTACGTTGCAAGGTTGTTACACAACGGAGTGGTAGTACGTATAAAACCCATGATAGCCGCTTTATAAATTTACAGCTATAGTCATTATGACCACAGAAGACAAACATTTAGGAACAGCTAATTAAACATCCCAGTTTGTGAAATGCTATGCCCTGGTACAGAGTCAAGAGACCTCTCTTTGATGACACAACAATTCAGCATTACGTTGGTGTTCAGGGTTTTGTGTGTAAAGCAATACGTTCAGTAGAGAAAGAAAACACAGGAAGAACCATGATCGCTGTCCACTGGCTGGAAAAGTGTCCCTAAATGAGGACAGTCTCCCACTGACCATGAGGGAGACAGGGAAAGAGATGTATGTTTGGTTAGCTGTAGGTACGATCATAGGCACATGCATGTCTATTCTCTATAAGGTCACTGAGTTTCTCTGCAGAGCTACATTCTTCAACACAACTGTTTTCAGGTCATTCAGGTGCCAAAGACAAGAACTCGAGGGAGGTGGATGGATGAAGGTGAGGGTCAGGCTGTGGCAGATTGCTGGTGATTTTCTGTTGAAGCCCAGTGGAAGCCTGTGCGTCCTCTTGTTATCCGGGAACCTCTGCCCTAAATATTTACAGGATCATCGTGCTGTGTTCTTCAGGCTTGTCTATGCTTGAACCCCAATGCTTGAGTCGGGCAAGCCAAAAACTGGAATTCTTCCACGTCAGAAATGTACCAAAGCCCAGGAAACCAAAGAGCGATACAAATCTACAGCCTCAAATCAACAGAACTCCTTCCCACATGGGTTTAATTTGAAGAAGATGCCTTCTTGCTTAAGCCTACCTCAGAGTATACCAGTCCTAATGGAAGAAGCATGCTTTCCACTCAATTAGGCCACTGTCAAAATTTTGCTTTCCTCCCTCGACATACTTTTATTATTTAAGATGCTAGAGAAACTGCTTCCAGCTTTTGACCAAGGATCCATTTCGCCTACATTCATGAAATGAACCTGCAACTCCTATAACCTTTATACCAAACCAGGATATCCTGACATTGAGTTGGGCTTCTTCCACAACAGTTGGCGCTTGGGCTCCTGTGACAGCGACGACCGTCCCTCCGTTACTATTCGTCCTGCCCTCTGCTTTGGCTGTCTGAATGTGGAGTTTTCAATACCGTATCTTGATTATCACAAGAGGGTCTGGGAAGACTTTAGAGATCTCAGAAAATCTGTCATCCCGCCTCTCAGTTGGGCTCAATAACTCTCATCCACCCTAACCTCCCAAATATGGCAGATTAAAAGCTATGCCACTAACAGCAAATCTGAGTCATGAAATTTATTACATAGGTTCACCTAAATCTGGGACCCTGTGGAACTTTTTTTTTTTTTTTTTGCAAAATTCATATGTTATAATAGGTCAGCAAAGTAGGTTTACAGAACTTGAAAAGTCTAATGCTCATTTAAAAATGCATGCCCAGGGGCGCCTGGGGGGCTCAATCGGTTAAGTGTCTGACTTCGGCTCAGGTCATGATCTCACGGTTCATGAGTTCAAGCCCCGCATCGGGCTCTGTGCAGACAGCCCAGAGCCTGGAGCCTGCTTCAGATTCTGTGTCTCCCTCTCTCTGCCTCTACCCTGCTCATACTCTTTCTCTCTAAAGTAAATAAATGTTAAAAAAATTTTTTTAATGCCATGCCCAGACCCCACTCGCAAATATTCTGATTTAACATTGAATTCTTTTTTCTTTTTTCAATGTTCAACCAGTCCGGGCGACGTCTGACCTAGTGGTGCTCACGGTTGGGGCTATACAATAGAATCAGTGGAAGAATGTGCTAAACAAGAAAATTGACAAAGAGACGTCCCCAGGCCCACTCCAAACGCACCAAGTCAGAGTCTCAGGGAGATGGCAGGTGCCTCCTTACTCTTTTTGTTCCCTATTTCCTTGGTACTCCTGCACTGGAGAAGCCTTCAGATCCCAGCCCTCTTCCTCCCACCCCACTCCTACTAATGCTCCCTCCACAGTCAGCACTTGCATAAGGCCTATAAGAAGGGCGCCATTTTGAGCCGTTCAGGGAATGGAGAGCACACTTTGGATGCAGATGTCTGGAGAACCTCAAGTTAACGCAGCCACAATGCCAAGAGCCTCCCTTGCCAGCTGTCTTTATGGTTGCACCTCCACACAAGATTGCTCTTGATGTCTGCAGGCCGATCCTCCCTGATGGTGACAGACAGCCCTGTGACCAGGCCCACGTACTCACATGGTCATATGTGCTCAACCACGTCTCCTCTTCCCATGCACTATCCTCTAGCCCACATACAACTCTGCTTCTTCTACAGGTGGGATCCCCCTCCCCCCCCCCCCCCCCGCCCCATAAAGTCCTAGTTCAACTTTCCTGACTGTGTGGAGCACCAGGAGGCTTTAGCCACACCCTGAACCATATGCAGTCACCTGACCACTTGGGCAAGGTGGAAGACAAACATCTTCACTGAAGGCCTGCTCGGTGCGGAGACTGGGAGTTTGATGATGAATGAGAACCAGTCCCTCTCCTTGGAAAGCTGGCCCGCGTCGAGGCATCAAGAGGTAAGGAGATGACGTCTGGGTCATAAGCGAAGTGCAATAATGACAGAGGTAGATTGGGAACATGAAGGAGGCCACAGGAGAATCAGGGAAGGTCTTAGGGCGGCAATGATCCTTGACGTGAGCCTAAAGGTAGGAGGAATTACTCAAGCAAAGCAGTGAGTGAGGACATGGGGAGCAGAACTGACTGCATACGCACAGGTCTGGAGGCTCGATTACACAATGTGGGGTGTGTAGGCAACTGCAAGCAGGTGGCCTTGTCCTTTGTGCTGTATCAGGGGAACCCCCCCAGGAATTCTCCTTTCTTCCTTCAGTCTGAGGATGCCTGCCCAATCACAGGCAAGGCCACAAACCAGTCAAAAGCCTATCTTCTGGGCATCCCTGTATCCTTTGGGTCTGTTATTCCTGCCATCACTGGTCCCTAACCCCTTCAGCCATACGTGACCAACATGGCATCTTCCCTACTTCCATTTCTTAAAGCCCACCCTGAAAGCATTGAAATTTAAGTGTGAATTCTTGAGAACTATGTAGCATTGATTGTGGACCAGATATAAGCAGAAGATATAGAGCTCTAATGGTGAGGTTCCAGGCATCAAGCAGGCGAGTGAGGATCTGGGAAAGAAGGAAGATGGGCAACAGCAGCCTCCCGGAGTCTTGAAACCAGACACATGGGCTTTTTCCTATTAAATCCTATTAAATCTGGTCAATTCTTACCTCTGCTGCTTATAAGGGCAGAGCATCTGTAATGGGTGCCCAGGCCAAAGGGAAGCCCTTCTTGTTACGGAGCTGCTTTGGTTTCCATTTAAAATTCTCTATTTAACATTAATTCAGCCCTGGCTGGAAAGGCAAGACTCAAAAACAAAAACAGCACATTCTTTTTTAATTAATTTGGTAGCGGGAGAGACTACAGGAATGTTTAACTTCGCCTTTGATATGAGTGCTATGCATTTGGGATCGCTGCTTGTGGTAAGACCCTAGCCAGGATATTTGCAGGTTGTCTGGGTGAATTGAGTTCCCTGGGTAGCCCTTTAAGCAAAAGACAGGGGTGGAATAACAAGCAGAAGATTAGAAGTCCTGTGTTCCTGGGGTGCCCAGGGGGTTCAGTCTGATGGGCGTCCTACTTCAGCTCAGGTCATGATCTCACATGAGATTGAGCCCTGTTGTTGGGCTCCGTGCTGACAGTTCAGGGCCTGGAACCTGCTTCAGATTCTGCGTCTCCCCCTCTCTCTGCCCCTCCCCCACTTGCACTTTCTCTCCCTCAAAATAAATAAACTTAAAAAACAAAACAAAAAGGCGTGTGTTCCAGACCTAGTTTGGGCACAAGTAACTGTGTGATCTTGTGCAAGTAATTTCCCCCTCTTCCTGAGCCTTAGCTTTGTTATTTATAAAGTGGATAAATTAGAAAAGACGATCTCAAAAGACACTCTAAAATACTGCCAAAGTGTGGGTTGGGGAAGAAAAATAGCACTGAATCTTACAGCTGAATCTAAGAATTCCACTGGCTGAATAGAAACTCCGTGATCCAGCATGGCCCTAGGCTCCCAGACCACACTGGCTCCTGGCACGGGCTCCCTAAACGTTTGCTGAGAAGATGGAACTTTCGGGCTGGCCCTCTACCCTGAACAGCAGGCAAGTGGACCTCCGGGGGACAGTGGGCATCACTGCAATACGAAGGGGAAATGAAGACATAAAGTGAGAACCACCCCTAACCACCTTCATGGGTCCTTCAAGGCTTTGCCTTCCCACAGTGTTCCTCTAACAGCTTTCCACGTTATTCTCAGCACATTACTTCAGAAAGCCATTGAAGAGGCTTTCCTGTTGGAAGGCTGCCCCACCCTCACCCCCACCCAGATCCCTCAAGCCTCACCCAACTCCCTCATTTCTCAGATGAGGCCAACTGAGGTCCAGAAAGCGCAAATGACTTATCTGAGACGTGACTGGAGGGGTGGAGTCTTCAGTAGGAGCAGAGAGGGTTGAAATCTCGGTCGAAACCATCCACCATAAGTAATTCAGATGCACTCACAGGAGCTATGAGAACTGAATCCTTCCAGAATTCATCTCTAGAAGTGTTCCTGTGAGCCCCTGCTCACCTGTCATCACCTGTCTCTTAAAACAGTAAGATACTGAAGTGGCAGGAAGAAAAATCCTGCTGATCGCAGGATACAGATTCAAACCAAGGTTTATTCCACTTTAAGGTGAAGGATTCACTCAGGGTAAAGACAGGAAGCCAGACTCACACGGAAGGTCCTGAGCCCCCAGCGGGAGTAGCCCCCAGGGGAGAAGCTCTATTGCTAAATCCCCACCTCCCCTCATCCTTCCCTCCCCCATGGGGTGGCTGGGAGGATTCAGAGAGATTACACATGCGAAACGGGGGCACCGTACCCATCAGAGAGCAAGCCCTAGACACATCAGCTGCCCTCACTCTCACTCCGCCCTCTGGGCCGGTCCCTCCTTCCTCTGGCTCACCACCCCCAACCAGAACACTAAAAGTCACAGTCTGGAGAAACTCTTCCAGGCAATAGGGAGAGGTTCCCACCAGCCGGCGCCTCCTATCACATAAGCCCATCTCCTTTCTTTCAAGGTCGTACAGAATTTACCGTGAAGATTGTAGTCCTGGATGATTATTTCTTCCGATTTTAAAAACAGCCTCCCAGCTACAGACATAGAAGCTGAGCCAGGTTTTGTGTCAAGGAGACCCACGTTCGTCTTCCCTGCCTTGCAAAAACTCAATCTGACCTCGCGCCTGGCTGAGTTGTACGTTCAAGCTCAGCCCGAGCTATAATCGAAAAGGAGTCTGTCTTTTGTGATCCCCTAGGCCCAAAGGGGAAATGAAAAGCTTTTCCAAATGGCAGGCTAAGGCAGGAAATGTTCTATTTATTGTACTCCCGTTAAAAAATAAATAAATAAACTCACCCTAGTAATTATACCACACACACAACAGTCCAAGCCATCACCCAGGAAGCCATAACCTGAGATGAAGCCTGTGTTTCTACTCGGAAAAGGAATGTTTCCAAGACCTACAGCATTTTCTTTCATAAATTCTACAGTTACCGGAGACAGATTTCTCACCGTGCCTTCTGTCTGGCCAGTGGCGGTCAGAAAACCTGCAGGTCCTGCAAGACAAACGTGCCCTTGAGCAAGTGATTGCCTCGAGGTAGCCTTCCGCATCCTTGCCTATAAAAACGAAGGGGTTGGGCGCCTGGGTGGCTCAGTCAGTTCGGCGTCTGACTTTGGCTGGGATCATGATCTCACAGTCTGTGAGTTCGAGCCCCACCATTGGGCTCTGTGCTGACAGCTCGGAGCCTGGAGCCTGCTTCGGCTTCTGTGTCTCCCTCTCTCTGCCTCCACCCTGCTCATGCTCTGTCTCTCTCTGTCTCAAAAATAAATTAAACATTTTTTAAAAGTAAAATATTTAAAAAAATAAAATAAAATAAAATAAAAAAATAAATAAAAATGAAAGGGTGACTGGATAACGTCCAACTCTGCTCGTGCTCACTCAGGCAGCAATATTATTTGGGCACACAAAAAGTTGGAAATGGCCCATGCCTGTGAGGAACTGTCATGTAAATTCTCCACTTCATGCCTCCGAGGGACAAATGGAAGTGGCCTTTATAAAGATACACAACTACTCCCAGGTGACTCCAAAATAAGTGAGATGTAGGAATTGTTCTGCACTATTGGGTCCTTTCTGGAAGCCTCAGAATTTGGCATAATGCTCTTGGGGTACTAAAGCTCACAAGCACCAAAAAACCTTACTATTGCTTCCGCATCATTATACTGGGATCCACAGAAAGGACCCCTCAAATCAGCCACTTGGTGTTTCAGAAGATGGGACGTCGTTTCCCAGCTCTCATAGAACTTGCTCCTTCCATAGGTTTGGAGTAGAAGGTTATGTAACATAGGTTTAAGTCAATAGTCACGAAAGTACATCTTCTGTATCTCTGTTTAGTTTGAAGGTACCCAATAAAATAGATGCACGCGGTTGTTAAAAATTGTACCACGGGGACGCCTGGGTGGCTCAGTCGGTTAGGCGTCCGGCTTGGGCTCAGGTCATGATGTCACGGCTCGTGAGTTCAAGCCCCGCATTGGGCTCTGTGCTGACAGCTCAGAGCCTGGAGCTTGCTTCAATTCTGTGTCTCCCTCTCTCTCTGCCCCTACCCAGCTCGTGCTGTCATAAATGAATTAATGTTAAAAAACTTTTTTAAAAAATTGTACCGTGGCCCTGCCCTCTAGACCAATCCTCAACCATGTCCTCCACTGTAAGCCAGGACAAGCCATTCACAATAGCTTCCCTTCATTTCCAAGCTCTACCTAAGGAAGGAAGCTCGCTATTGTTGGGCTGTGTTTAGAATGGATGATGCAAAGCCCTGACCTTCAAGAATAGCAGATAGATTTCTGAGTTCTATCAAATGTTCAGGATCAGCCCCTTCAAATTATCTTTTGATGGAGGCTCAGGAAGGGCTAAGATGTTTCCATTTGTGCTTCATCTCTCACCCATTGGAAGAGAATGCCAGAAGCATGATGCAGAAAATTCTGAGGCCTCAACTGGGATCAGTGGGACAGAATGTCAGTGTCATTTGGTGATTACATGTTTTATTTATAAAGCCACCCTTAGATGGGATTCTGCAGACACTTCTCCACAGACAGCAGAGGACTGCTGAAGAGGGACACTAGGACAAAGCTAAAATGAGAAGCTTAATTTCCCCCCTCTGTTCTCCCAATTAGCTCTTATCAGATCTTTTTTTTAAACGGGATTCTTCTACTAAGTCCTAAAACAGACCCTGTTTTAGTTTTCTCTTCTCAGTCTTGTGATAAGTGCAGGGCCAGACACGTTCATTCTAATTGTTCAAAATGTAGTTAGTTTCCATGCAAATACCACAGCCTCAGGGAAAGACCTCAGGGCTGAGGAGAAACAAGGCCTTTGAAACAAAAGTACTAGAAGTGGAGTGTTAATCGTCCAAGACTTTAGTCTAGTGCATCTGCAGTTACCTAACTAGCTTTGAGCAAAGGCCTTTCTTCTCTCAATCCCATCTGTGGTGGGGAAGGCAGAGTGGCTTGAATTAGTCTCAAAGCTCTGCTCCTCCTCTGTCACTGGGAGTAACAACAGCTTCCCAAGTGCTTCCCAAGTTCTCTGTGAGGCTCAAATGGGGGAATGCACACGCAGGTGCTCTGGGAGAGTGAGGCACAATAATAACACCGCAAGCCCAACAGGAGATTGACATTATCGCTGGCGAACCATGCCCAGTCCACGTAGGAAAATGGAACATGAGCCCATTCCCCAATCAAGTCCCATTATGAGCGTTTTATCTCTCCCCAGGATTCCCAGCCATGGCCCTAAAACAGTTCTCCTGATGGGAGGAAATTGTAGGCTGTCTATGCCTTGCTACTCAAAGTAGCCTACAGACCAGCAACATCAGGTTCCTCAGAATGTAGGTCCTGGGTGGAAACTATATCCTCAGGCCCTACCCCAGGCCTCCTGAATCACAATGTTGCACTTTTAACGATCTCTAGGCCATTTCTCCCTATTGGTATTTAAGAAGGCTAGTATTCAGAACCTTTGGAAGACAAAGGCCCGCCTATGGCAACATTGCAAATACCTTCATGACCTATGCCCAAGTCCGTGATATCCAGCTTTTCTTTTTTCTTTTAAAGAGTACATCTTTGCACATCTGGATTTCACATTGCTCCTATTTAAAAAAAAAAAAAAAAAATCTCTACTCCCGCACATGGTAATCTGGCCCTCCCGTGTTCTAAAACTGTTAGTGAATCTCAGCCAAATTTCCATAACTCGTGCAGGGGCGGGGCCTGCTTGCAAATAACAATGGCAGCCTGGTGCTGAAAGTGAACGCTGAGGCTGAAACTAGAGCCAGGATTAAATTATTTATTGAAATTCCATGATGTGGCTTGTCCAGGAGGAGCCCAGCAGAGCCTAGAGTCATCGAATGTATCCATCCTGTGCCAGGCCCCAACCTCTGCCCCCTGAAGTCACCTGCCTCTTTGCCCAGGAAACCACGGGACCCTGGCCTGAGAGGTTAGGTTATGGCAACCTGACATGCTGTCGGCAGTGAACGGGGGTCCTGCAGGCTGCAGACCGAGTGCTCCCAGGGCCCATCACTGTGCGGTAAGGCAGCTGGGCAGGCTACCTGCCCGCACCCCCCAGAACATAGAAAGCCTGTGTAGAAAACTGCAAAAATACAAGAAAGGCAATATGTTGCAGCTAACCCCTAAGAAAGAAAGAAAGAAAGAAAGAAAGAAAGAAAGAAAGAAAGAAGAAAAGAAGAGAAAAGAAAAGAAAAGGAAAAGAAGAGAAGAGAAAAGAAAGGAAAAGAAAAGAAAGGAAAAGAAAAGAAAAGAAAAGAAAAGAAAAGAAAGGAAGAGAAGAGAAGAGAAG
The DNA here is from genome assembly GCF_027475565.1 of Acinonyx jubatus. Lineage (NCBI taxonomy): Eukaryota > Metazoa > Chordata > Mammalia > Carnivora > Felidae > Acinonyx > Acinonyx jubatus. Next base: position 106,478,823 of record NC_069385.1, on the reverse strand, counting down.
GGAAAAGAAAAGAAAAGAAAAGAAAAGAAAAGAAAAGAAAAGAAAAGAAAAAAAGAAAAGAAAAGAAAAAACACCTGTCTCAGGATTTCCACCTGTATAATGCAGACAAATGGTTTCTTTGCCAACCAGCATGTCACTTTATATAAGGTGAACTAAACTCGAACAAGTTGGCCTGTTATACTCACTACTCAAAATCAAAATACTGTATGGGGCACCTGGGTGGCTCAGTCAGTTGAACATCCAACTTCAGCTCAGGTCATGACCTCACGGTTCATGAGTTTGAACCCCACATTGGGCTCTCTGCTGTCAGCACGGAGCCTGCTTTGGATCTTCTGTCTCCTGCCTATCCCCACTCACTACCCACCCCCTCAAAAACAGACATTCAAAAAACCCAAAATACTGTAAACATATGTCCACCAATAACAAACTGGTTGATTACAGTATGGTGTAGCCAGGTTATGAAATAGTATACAGCGGTTTTAAAAGAATGAGTTGGGTTCTTATGCACTGTTCTGGAAGGAGTATGTGATCCCTTTTTTATTTAAAAACATTATAACTTTATCCTTCATTGGATCAAATCCAGTGATTCTCAGTATGAATAATCACTTCAGGCTCTGCTGACATGGGAGATGAACATTGTAATGGTGCAGACCTATGAGTTTTCCTAAAATAAGATAAAAGGCAGCTAGTCAGGAAACCAACAACAAAGGGCTCTTGTTGATTCTCTCTAGGGGCGGGGTGTTAGGTGTGTGTTGTGTGCCTGCAAGGTGCATGTCGTTATTGCCATATTTGTTTGGCTTTTCACTGTTGAATGGGCAGTGTAGTTCAAACAGATCTGCCCACATATCAAAAGAGGAAATTACTTCCTTTGAGGGCTTTGTCCTTTGCAAAGAAGCCCTGTTTAAGCTCTGGGATCACTTATAATAAATGTGATAAATATTTATTTTAAATAAATAGATGGGGCAAGTGCGGTCATTCTATCCTTGAATAACAGAGGTTGTGGAACCTCTCCATTCTTTGTTTTTGGCCCCATGGTCTTTTGGATTTTGCTTCCCTCTTTTCTGGGACGGTACACTGGGCTTCTTACAGTGAACTATAAACCTCATTTTTATCAACGGCCGCTGCAAGCTTTAGTGACAGGCATACTGTAGTTACTATAATGGTATGCAAAATGGTAACGAATCAAAACACATTCTTCTCTTGTGGCCCATCCAGGCAAACTCTCCCAGATCTGCAGTCCACCCAACTTTCCTCTGTCATCTGTAAAATTAAAAATAGGGGCACCTGGGTGGCTCAGTCGGTTAAGTGTCCGACTTCGGCTCAGGTCATGATCTCACGGTTTGTAAGTTCGAGCCCCGCGTAGGGCTCTGTGCTGACAGCTCAGAGCCTGGAGCCTGCTTCGGATTCTGTGTCTCCTGCTCTCTCTCTGCCCCTCCCCTCTTCATGCTCTCTCTTTCTCTCTCAAAAATGAAAGAGAACATCAAACACTTAAAGAAACATTAAGGAGAACCTGGGTGGCTCCGTCTGTTAAGCGTCTGACTTCGGCTCAGGTCATGATCTTGCAGTTCGTGAGTTCAAGCCCCGCATGGGGCTCTGTGCTGACAGCTTACAGCCTGGAGCCTGTTTCAGATTCTGTGTCTCCCTCTCTCTCTGCCCCTCCCCTGCTCTCAAAAAATAAATAAGTGTTAAAAAGAACCTCTGTACCGGGTGTCAAGGATAGAGAAGAATTAAGGCAGGGGTGTGGGTTGGCCTTCCAAAAGAGCCAAGCACCAGGGTCTGAAGAAAACACACAGCAGGGTGGAATGAACCCTGGGCCTGGCTCGAGTACCCAAATTCTAGCCCTGGTGCCATCCTTCACTGGACTATGACCTCGGACTAGTCAGTCACTTGCTCTGAGCCTTGGTTTCCTTATTCATAACATTAGGATAGAACATCCCCTTCATACCTCACGGCGCTGTGTGGACCAGGGACCAACGTAAAGAATGTAAAGTATTATATGTACTGACTGGAAACCAAACTTGAGAGTCGGGGGAGGAGACATACCCTCCCCTTCTCCAGTCCAAAGCGACCCCCTAAATGGAAGAGAAACCCCCTAAGCAAGCCGCATTCTTTCCCAATTCACTGAAGTATTATTTATAACCTTAAAGACCCCAACTGCCTGAATAGATTCCTCAAAGCCTTAAATCAGCTTTGAATCAAGAGCCCCTCTCTGGAAAGTGACATTAGGGACGATCCACCATGGGGTACAGGCACTCTATCTACCCTTTGGCCTTTTGCTTTGTCTTGAACCACACTGGGCTGCCAGTAGTGAAAACCTCCTACCACTTAAGGTTAGAATCTGTGAAAATCACTTCACTTTCTCAATGTTGCACACACACATACATACACACACGCCATACAAAACATCATGTGAGAAATGATCTTAGAACCCCGTGGCACATGTAAAAACGATGCTTCACATGAAGAGTAAAAGCCAGTGATAAAACGTTGTGAATAGAGCACACTAAAATGGATAGGCTCTATGATCCCAATATTAAACAAATAAAAGACTGGAAAGAAAGATACCAAAATGCTACCAGATGTATCTTTGGGAGATGGATCACGGGTGATAGTCTTCATATTTATCCGTTCCAAGCTTTCTACAAGGAACATGAACTGCTTTTATAAATAGAAAACAATTAACATTATTTTTCAAAGTAATTCAGCGGTAGGGATTTTGATTTCCTCCAAAAAATTAGGTGGCTTCTTCCACTCTCAAAAAGAGCATTCTATAACTGATTGCTTTTTGCTTTTTCCTTTTTTCCCCCTGGCCCTCCAAGAAGCTCAGAATCCTATTTAAAGCACACCAGAAAGAGCTGACATTGAGACCCTTATTAGAGGTGCACAGAGTCCTTTGCATTTTGCATTTTACTGCGGACTACAAGTACAGACTACATGCTTTTACCTATTAGGCCAAGTGGAAACTTCGTGTCCTACATCATTTCTGAAGTTTCTAAACACTCTGAACTATTTAGACGCTCATTAGGGGGGCCCAAACAAGCTAAAATTTTAATTTAACAGATTAAATGATGGGAGCCCTGAATACCCAAAAAACTAACATCGTTTCTCAAAGGCTTATGGTTTGTAACCCGAGAGAAGTTCAAGCGGTGGTTGAATCATCGATCAAATCTGATTCATTGTGCACCAAAGACCACAATATGTGTGCAGTGTCCCTTTTATGTGAGCAGTCGATACTCAAGACTAGATACGTGAGGGTTCCCCTGACTGTGGTCTCTGCGGGTGTCAGGCCGAGGTGGAGGACAACTCTGCACCTCCCCATCGCCGTTCAGCTTAGTGGGCATCCGCCAAGGGGACCACCCTGCAGGAAGACGCGGCACCTGACGGAACGTGGGGAGCAGTCCAGGCTACCCCTGAGGCTTTGACCTCAAGACACTGGGAAAGGCAAAGAGGACGTGAGAAATGAGACATATGGGGCACCTGCGTGGCTCAGTTGGTCAAGCATCTGACTCTTGATTTCAGCTCAGGTCATGATCTGGTGGTTTGTGAGATCGAGCCCCACATCGGGCTCTGTGCTGACAGTGCAAAGCCTGCTTGGGATTCTCCCTCTCCCTCTCTCTGCCCCGCTCCTGCTTGTGTGCACACGCGCACACACACATTCTCTCTCTCTCTCAAAATAAATAAACTTAAATAAAAAGAAATGAGAAATAGGAGGGAATCTCACTTAAGGGGAAAATTCTGATGTCTGGTGAGGTGGCTATGGGACCAGCAGGAGGAACAGTGAAGAAGGCCGGACCACAAACCACACAGGTGCTTTGATTCTGGTCCCAGCCTCTCCTTATCAGTTGGGACGACCCAAGGTAAGCCCTTCCTGCCTCTCCTTGAGACTCAGCTTCCTTATGAGTTGAGCCAGTTCATCTCTAAGGTTCTTCCAGTTGCTTCAGTGGATGAGTCTGTGACAATATATATAGGCTCTGCAACCCACGAGAGATTTCACACAGAGATAAAGGTAACAGCTCTGTTTGTCTCAGATTGCACGGCTGCACAGAAGAGTGGTTTTAATAAGACACATTTAAGAACAGGAGACATTTGGGGCACCTGGGTGGCTCAGTCGGTTAAGTGTCCGACTTTGGCTCAGGTCACGATCTCACAGTTCATGAGATCAATCCCCACATCGGGCTCTGTGCTGACAGCTCAGAGCCTGGAGTCTGCTTCGGATTCTGTGTCTCCCTCTCTCTGCTCCTCCCCCGTTCATGCTCTGTCTCTCTCTCTCTCTCCTTCAAAAATAAATAAAAAACATTTAAAAAAACAAATAAAATGGAAAAGAATAAGAGACATTTAAGAAATCAACGATTAGATTTTAGTACTGACTGACATCTATCTCTTGCCTGGGAGCCCGTCTAAAAGACACGCATTCGGAATCTGTAAAAACTAACAAGGACAACGATAAACGCAGAAACGAAACAGAAGGTGAATAGAACAGAATGGTGAATGGAATAGAATGGTAGCAGGTGAGAAACGATTCAAACACAACATGAATTACTGAGGCCGGCTGCCTAGTTTTATGGGCTGCTCAGAGGAAAGCATACATGTTCAGGGAAATGGAGGAAAATGAAACACTAATAAAACAGGAGCTGAGCACCCCTGTGGCGTATACTCAAAGAGAGCCCATACTTGCCCATAAACCCGTTAGATCCTCAGATGTCCACCCCAGGGCTTTTCCACAGGCTGGTCCCACCAGATCTGAAGTTCATGCAGCCATGCAGGAAGGGAGGAGTGGCAGTCAATGGCGCGGTAGGGCTTTGTTAGTATTCTTAGTGGGAAGCTATAAAAATCCATGCCTTCTGGGAAGGGGTGTGTTCAGTCATGCACAGAGCCAGCAAAGTGCCATTGAAAGTAATGTCCCTGCACTCCTGAGAGGGGGCTGGGGTCGGGTAAGCGAAATCAACACATGAAGAGGAGTGCTTGCACACCACATACTGGCGTGGGCAGGTGTCATCACAGCCTGCTGGAACCGTGAACGTGGCACTCTGCAGAGTTCAGCTCGAGCCCACGAGGCACATCAGGCTTACCTCAGGGGATAGCAGGTGTATCAGGAGGAGGGGTGGACGAAGAGTCACATGGAGTTAAGTATGGACCAAATGGTACAAAGGGGCAACAGGTAGGTCAGGATAGAATGCGGGGGGAGGTGGAAGGGGTGGATGACTGGTTAAAAAGAATACAAATAACTGTTTATTCGCTCACTCATTCATTTTAACTTATGCACACATACATTCATTCAACCAATATTTCCTTAGTGCCTGCTTAGGGGCTAAAATATAGTGGCCTTCTCAGCTAAGTCTTTTGTTCCCTCTCACATGGAAATTAGCCCCTTACTGGGACATCTGGGTGACTCAGCCGGTTAAGTGTCCGACTCTCGGTTTCAGCTCAGGTCATGATCTCACAGCTTTGTGGCTTCAAGCCCCCCACTGGGCTCCTCGCTGGCAGTGTGGAGCCTGCTTAGGATTCTCTCCCTCTCCCTCTCTCTCTGCCCCTCCCCTACTCGTACTCTGTCTCTCTCTCAAAATAAATAAACTTTATTTAAGAAATAAATAAATTAGCCCCTTGCTTATTCCCTTAATAACACTATGTATAATCTGAAATTACCTGACTTCTTTATGTCCTATCTATCTCATCCATCAGAATATAAGCCTCGCGAAGGCAGGGATCAGGTCTAATGTTTTCACTACTAGACTCCAGCACCTACAGTAGTGGCTAGCACACAGTAGGCCCTCAAATAACTGTTCTTGAAATGAATAACTCACAGAAATTAACAGAACCTGGGTCCTTGGAGAAGATATTCTAAGAGAGTGCGGGAAAAGCACCTACGAGGGTAGTAAAGGGAAAGAGAAACCAGTACAAAAACTGAATTGGTCACCCCCTAAAATGTAACGAGATACTTGACATCAAAAACAAAACATCAGAAGAACTGTCCATACATTGGATCCCTGTGTGCAATGAGAGGGTTGAGCAGTATTAATTCTTAAGTGCTTTCCGGTCCCTCTGGTCTGTGATCTACTGTCTTCAGCTAGACAATGCCAAGGCTCTTTCGTGTTGTCCGTGCTATCCTTCGTCTCGCTGTGCTGGAGTAGAAAGGACACACTCAGCAGGTCAGAAGGCCCAGCCCCACACTGCCGTGTAATTGGCTGTGTGACTTTGAGACACGACCCATGGCTTTGGGACAAGACGTGTGACTTTGGGAGCTATGGGTTTCTTCTATCAGAAAGCTGGGGATAGTGACATTTGAGCTAACTCTGCCCATTTCCCCAGCTTTGTTTTGTGGTCCAGACTGAAAATGTAGTGCGTGGACTCTGTAAACCGTGAAACCCCATGCAGACATTTGCTATGTGACAGTCACCGGGATGCCTCTTCCTGTGACTCACTGCAACGCGAGTCCTTCGTGGGATTGTTGCCTTCACCAGAACTGGCTACTCACAAAATGGAGTTCTAAGAATGGGCTTTAAAGGAAAAATATAAATCAATAGGTGAGTGCCTTTGTCTACAGCTATTGATCAAAATCACTCATGAAGAATTCATTGAGCTTTCCAGGACACTTTGTTTTCCAACATGGGCAGACTGATGGGCAAGAAATCCTTCTTGTCTTTCCACAAACATCCATTGAGAAGCTCTGTGTGTCAGGCACTGTCTTAATACCAGGGCAATAAGGTCAACAGTCGCCGTCCTTGATCCCATGACCCCTCAAGGGCAGACACTGAACATTCGACATGCTCTCAGAAGGCAATGACATGGGAGCAGTGACAAAGCCATGCACAGGGTGTTGAAGAAACCCCCAAGTGACTTATACCAGGGTGGGTGGGAAAGAGAGGCTGAAAAGGCTTCCAAGGGCTCTAAGTCCAGGCAAAAAGGATAAGAAGGAACCTGCAAGGTAGAGAGAGAAGCATGTGCAGGACTGAGAGGAGAGAGCCCTCCTGGGCCCTCTGGGAGCCTTGAACTGTTTGTTCAGCATGGTTGTCACTTGGATGGTGAGGCAGCATATGGTGATAGATGGGTCCAGAGAGATACAGGAAGCAGACCCTAAAGCAATCCATCCTACCCAGAGCAGAAGCATAAGGATTTAATCTCACATATTAATTTGAAGGAAAGAATCTAAAAGTCACTATACCCTTTTGGTACAGCAGAGCAGGAACTATACATATTCACTTAACCTCCTCATAAACGTCTTCCCATAATTCCCTTTCTGTAAAAAGCAAGCTTACCTCAAAACAATGTTTGACCAGGGCCCCTGGATGGCTCAGTAGGTTAAGCATCTGACTCTGGATTTCTGCTCAGGTCATCATCTCACGGTTCATGAGCTCGAGCCCCAAGTCAGGCTCTGTGCTGACAGTGTAGAGCCTGCTTGGGATTCTCTCTCTCTCTTTCTCACTCTCTCTCTCTCAAAATAAAATAAACATTAAAAAAAAAAACACCCCAAAAAACCAACAATGTTTGACCAGGCAGTGCAACAGTGAAATGACAACTTCCTAACCAGCTGTGTTGGCTATCTCTGTCCCTCCAGACCCCCTCTCCACCTGTCCCACTTGCCTGGACCCTGGGAGGCTGATGTGGGGGAACGTATCAAGGGGTTCCATGCCCCCTGGCTGCCAAGGATGGATTTGACCAGTGAGGCACCAGAGGAAGACAGGAGGTCTGAAAGAGCATAAAGTCAAGGTGTTTATTGCCCTGACTCTACCCTTATCAGGCTACTCTGAGTTGGCTGCAGCCCTCTAGCGAAGGCCACACTCCTTCCAGGGACTCCCTCTGGGTCTAGGTAAAGGTTCAGGCCTAAGAGGGGTAAAGACTCCTTGCTGTTGCTCTCCCAGACATATTCCTCTACTCTCTCCTGATGGTGCCTCTAAGTCCTGGTCATACATTTGTAAACAGCCCCGTTTACCAAACTCTCTTCCAAGTGCCTATTTTGAGGATTGCCAATAGTTTCCACTGAGCTCCTGACTGACACACCTTCTCATTGTCTTCCTGTGTCGCTGGGTTCTTTGGTGTAATTGGGACACAGGGTTGTCAGGATCCTTAGTGTTATTGGACGAGGCCACCCAGAGGGTAAGGAGCACTGGCTGGAGTCAGAAAACTCAGGTTCCAGTCCCATCTTTGTCCAGAAGTGGCTATGTGACCTCAGGCAAGTAAAAATCCTTCTGGGCATTAATTTGGATGAAAGGACTTTGTTGCCTAAAGAGGGAGGGCAGTGGTAGGCATGAACTGAGGTTTGGGGACCATGGTCCCTGGAGCTCCAATGCTTTTCAGAGGTGCCTCACGGTCACTTTCGGGTAAGGGGAAGTGGACCACAGTAGACCCTCTTCTATGTTTTTTCGTATAGTGGGGTTCTATATATGATTTAGTTCAACAACAACAACAAAAATTCTTGGAAACTACTGGGCTTGATGAAGCAGTGTGATCTTTCCTGACTTTTTAGAGCTGAGATTTCCCCTCTGCTCATTCATGGAGTGGAGAACGTGGTAAGGATGTAATCGCCACTACAACCCGTATGGCTGCAGGTAGCATCATTTAAATGCTTAGATTACGATGAGGCGGTGATTGTGACTCCGCCCACCATAAGGAGGCTTGCGCAGGGACAGACGACCTGGCGCCATATTTCTTGCGCACGATTCCAGAATAGCATTTACTTGAGTCATTTTCCACGAACTATTCGTATGTATCGACGGCGGTTGTGCCTCACTTGAAAGTCAGTGTGGCTCCTGTGTTGCCCACGAAACTGGAGACCTGATACTCTGCCCCTGGCAGCCAGTGGAAAGATGTTGAGAATAGCAACATGAGTGGTACGGTGGACTTAACCCAAGCATTTGACCCCATTAACTTATCTGGTATGTGGGAAGCTCTGCAAACGTTTGCTTCCTACAGACATGTATTAACATCACTTCCCACTCTACAAAACTTTTCTTGATAACTCCCTTGTCAGAAGTCATTGCTCCCTTTCCAAACTCAACATTCAGCACTATCTTCTGCTGACCTTCCAAGATAGATTCTTGTTGGTGTCTACACCCAACCTTTATCTCTTCTGCTAAGCTGTGGTCTCCACTGGGGAAAAGAACGTGTGGTGCACTCCTGAATTCGCTGGCAGGGAGGTGATGTCCTGGGAAGAAAACTGAAGGCCAGTCTCAGCCTAAGGGGTCCTGGTTGTGAGTACACAGAAGGTCAATACTGAGGGCCAAGGCTCTCCCCATCCCAGGGGGTGGCATGAATCTCCTGCCCACATGGGTACAAGTGCTCTGCAGCCTGGAGGTACTGACATATGGGACCTGGTCTGCTCTTCTAGACTGCACTTGGTGTGCATTTGATCTTGTTTCACTCTTGTCAAAATGTTGCGGGGAGGAGGGAACACACAGCATGACTGGCTCTAACTGGATACTCTCACGGTCCCCGGTGATACTTTCCGGGTGTCCTTTTATATGAGATGTGTCCCCTTCCCTGATTGTCATCACTAGGACCTCAGAGACCCCCTTCCAGCTTCTCCTACCAGGAGCCCCAGCATCCCATTGAGGTTATATTGTACTGTAAATATCCTACCTCTGAAAAAAAGAAATCAAGTCAGGGTTGCTTTGAAATTCTGGAAAAAGCATTGAGGAAAATCCCCAGCCTAAAATTAAGATCAATGGAAGTCGTTTTCTAGATTCACCACCTTTCTGTGCCTAACATCTTGGATGCTGGTTTCACAATCTCACATCCACAAGGTCAACATTTATTTTTTTTTAAACTTTTTTTTTAACGTTTATTTATTTTTGAGACAGAGAGAGACAGAGCATGAACAGGGGAGGGGCAGAGAGAGAGGGAGACACAGAATCTGAAACAGGCTCCAGGCTCTGAGCCATCAGCACAGAGCCCGACGCGGGGCTGGAACTCACGGACCATGAGATCATGACCTGAGCCGAAGTCGGATGCTCAACCGACTGAGCCACCCAGGCACCCCAAGGTCAACATTTAAACCACATAGTACAGTTTAATCTAAATGGGAAAACAGGAAAGGCCCATCTTGCTCATCGCAAGGATTCTCTGCCTGGCTCTGCTTTGTAAATGAGGGATATTGAAACACACACACAAAAAATACCTTGAAAAATCAGCATCCCATTAAAAGTACCCAAATCCTCCAAGGGGCAGAGTGCTGGGCAAGTCACATTGCCCTCCAGGATGGGAGGTAACAGTAAAAGTACCAGCCCTGAGCTAGTGGTTTGAGGAGTTTACCAAAAGGCTGTTGACAGCTAAATTTTGGGGTCAACTCTGCAGATCCATGATGGAATTCATCTCACATGCATATGGTTTCTTCAGTGATGTCCCCACCCATATAACCATCTTTGCTCATGAGAGCGGGAGTACAGATGGAGGGCTTGGTAGTAAAGACTGGGACGTAGACCCAGCTCTTCCTTCTATGCACTGTGTGACCTTAGGCAAGACGCTGAATCTCTCCCTGAAATGTCCCCTCATCTGTAAGTAGGGACATGGGAACAGAGTCGTTAGGAGAACTCGATTATATAACTATACAAATATGCTTTAGGCTGCAGACTGTTTTACAAACGACAGGTATTATAAAAACCAAGCCAAACAAGGTAGATTCTCTGCCCTCCTCTGCAAACCTCACCCTCTGGATCACTGTAGGCAGCAGCAGGCTTGTGCTATTATTTTTTAAAGTGGTTTCCACTCATGTTTAAGTCACTAGTTTCCAGTCCAGCAACAGGTCAGGGAGTTAAAGAGGCAGCTAAACAAATAACTGCCTGACGCAAACAAACAAAAAAAATCCCTCCATCTTGACTTTGATTTTTGTTTCCTTTTTGTTTTAGAAAGTGATTTGAGTCGGCCCATGGGTGCCTGATGGAATAAAGCACGATAGGGAGATGGTGGGTTTAACATCTGACTCCCAACAACTGTAGGAAGTTCAACGTCACATAACCTGCCTGAGCTTGCAGCTGAGTTTCCTCGTAGCGAAAATTTGGATAATAACATTCACACTGCAGAATGGTTATAAGGGAATATATACAACCCCCACCCCCTCACGCAGTAGGAGTGTCCTTCCTTCCGCAGAAAACAGATTGATGCCAACAAGTCCAAAGGTCATAGATGTGCGCTTCATCTAAGCTTGGGAAGAAATATAAATAAAGTGGGGAAGCTTCCAGGAAGGTCAGAGTAAAACATTAGTTTCCAGTATAATGGTGTCTTCAGAGGACTTAAGACTGTCAATGCACTTAAGTGGCACAGAGACTTTTTGGTTGACTGGTTTGATGTCAGACAAACCTGAATTTAAGACCAAGTTCTGTCCCTACTAGCTGTGTGACCTCGGGAAAGGGGTTGGACCTCACACCTCAGGTTCCTTTACTGTGAAACGGGTCCATATCAATTCTTTCCTCACGAAGTCATGATGACATGAGAAGATGGTGTATATGAAGTGTTTGGCTGTTATTACAGGTAGAGGCAACCTACCTATGACAGACAGACCCTAAGGTGACCCCTCCTCCCCACCGCTGACCATGACTCCGGTCTTCTGACATTTATGCTCTTGTACAATCCCCTCCCTCCCTTGTTTCTAGCTAACAGAATATAGTAAAGGGGAAGGATTTGGGCAAATACAATCACAGCCCCAAATCAGCGGATCTTAATTTAATCAAAAGAAAGCTGTCCTGAGTGGGTCTGACTTAATCAGGAGACACATGTAAAAGACTCTCCTGTCGGCCTTAAAGAAGCAAGCTGCTATGATGTGACTCGCCCGTGAAGGGGGTCCTGTGGCAGGCAACCGTGAGGGGCCCCAGGGGCCTCAGGACCTCAGTTCCACTTCTGCCAACAACCACAAGGGCTTGGAAAGGGCTCTCTGCTCCAGAGGATATGCTGAGCAGAGAACCCATCTAAGCTGATGCGACTCCCAACCCACAGAAACTCTGACATAAAAAATGCATTGGTTTTAAACCACTAAATTTGTAATAACTGTTACACAGCAATGGGAAACAAATACAGAGCCTCTTCTGGAAATCATTTCCTACAGATAGGCTGGGATCGAAGGAAGACAGCGTCCGCCTTTACCCCATCTACTGAACTGTTGGATGTACGGGTGAGGGAAAGAAAAAGGAGCTTCCCTAGACACATGTCATTCCTGTTCTGATGCGGCACCTGGGAAAACTTCTCATGGAGTGCTCTGGGCCCTCCCCTAACCTTTGCCGCTGGTCACACCCAGGTCCCCACGAAGGCTGTTCAGAACGTGGCCACCTGACTCTGGTTTGCTGCCCTGCTCTGTAAAGTTGGGCTAATCTCTTCTTTTCATCTGGGGAGTGGGGGCTTTCAGTTTCCACATCTGCAAAAAAGGTATAATTATAGAAGTTTTACTCAGTTCAGAGGATGGTGGGAAGGTAATACAAAGTAATCACTGTGGAAATAGGGTTTTTAATAGTTAAAATCAAAAAGAATACCAGTGGCTCGCCTACTGAAGAGTGGGGGTGAGGGGGGGCAATCTCTACCCCCTTAAAAGAAGGCTTCAAATGCTATCTGGAAACAGCAACTGCTCTCACACGTACGAGGGCATCAGGTGCAACAGCATCCAGGTCTCGGTAGCTTAAAGCTCAATACAAGTGGTGGCCATAGATTCTTTAAGAAATTTCTTAAAACTTAGTCTTTAATTTCACGTTATTGATTTCAAAATTCAGCACACCTGCGTGGTTCAGTTGGTTGCACGTCCGACTTTCGCTCAGGTCATGATCTCGTGGTTCACGAGTTCAATCCCCGCGTCGGGCTCTGTGCTGACAGCTCAGAGCCTGGAGCCTGCTTCGGATTCTGTGTCTCCCTCTCTCTCTCTGCCCCTCCCCCAGATCACACTCTGCATCTCTCTCTCTCTCTGTCTCTCTCAAAAATAAATAAGCATTACAAGATGTTTTTTAACTCAAAGCTCCTCCCTCCAAAATTTTCAGGGCACTCAAAATCAATATCAGCTGTGATCATTAACAACAGTAATTAACAATAATCATAACTCAACTTATTTAGTTTCATTAAGTAAACTTACTAAAACCACCTCTCAGTGCCTACACAACAGGCTCCAAAGTCTTCTACCTTCTGTTGAAGAGCCGTTATGAGGCTGTCACGAACAGAGTAGATATTTGGGCCGTGCCAGCCGTTCGAATTGAAGTATCTGCACGGGTCGGCCAACAGCTGTGCTGGAGCACCTCCCCGCCACTCGGACGTCCCTCCCTGGGACCCTCTGGACTTCCTCAGCATCCAGCATTAATGGATTAATGGCAGACATGGTGTGGGGCCCCCCAGACCTCGTTCCCAGTGCCACAACTGGTGCCCAAGGTCAGATCATGTGATTATCATCCGGACAACCAACCTTTCTGGTGTAATTCTCAGTCCTCCTCTGGGCATAGCCAAAGCGGGTTTGTCACTGGACGTCCCCCCCCACCCCGCTCCCACTCCACGCCCTAAACTCCAATGCTCTGTCGTATTTGCCACGGCTCCCTCCACCTGCAGTGTCTCCTCCACTCCCCGCTGCTCTCTGCCTGACCATGTTCCTCCTAGCTCTGAGATGCTAAGAGACGGCGACCACCTTTCTAAGCCTCAGTTTCCCCATCCTTAAAGTGGCAGTTCTAAGAGGACGTACTTTCATGAGGTTAAGGATGAAATGGCAGCACGGGTGATGCGTGGGTACAGTTCCAAGAGCAAAGAGACAAAGTGTGGCCCATTTGCATTACCAGTCCTGCTCCTTCCAGGGTCCTCCTCAAATGCCAGGTGAAGCCTTCCGCCACCCTTAGCTTCAAATGGCGGCTCTCCCTCTGAAACCTTGTAGGCTCCCCAGACCTTCCTCTTGGTTCCGGCTCCTCTCCATCAATCTCTCCGTGGTAGGCACGTGGGGATGTGGTAGCTCCCCCCAACCCAAATCCGATCAAAGGCAGACGTCCTGACTCATTCTTGGCATTTCTGAGCCCAGCCTGGACACAACACGGAACGCTTACAGCAGTCCAGGAGCCTCGGCTGACATAAGACGAAATACCAAGGTAAGTGTTTGTCGAAGGAATCAAGGCCAGAAGGCTTTAAATAAGAAACGCCAAGAGAGTAAGTCTTAAAAGTTCTCCCCACAAGAAAAAAAATATATACAGAACTCTGTATGGTGATGGATGGTAAGAGACCGATTGTGGTGATCATTTCCCAATCTATGCAAATAGCAAATCATTATGTCATACACTTGACATCAATACAATGTTGCATGTCAGTTACACCTCAATAAGTAAAGCCAATTTTTAATGCCAGAGAGCATGATGAGAGCCGCATGGCCACGTGCAAAGCCAAATGACAACAGTCAACATCGACTAGCACTTACTACAGGCCAGGCACTATTTTAAGCACGTTGCAGACGTTAACTCATGCAATCCACCCACCGACCCCGTGAGGGAGGAACAGAGATCACTCACTGTGTACCTTCCAGGGAGCAAGCTCACTAAGGGGACCTGTCCTTCATCTCCTGTCCTGCACCTGCCACAGGGTAGCCGCTCACCAAACAGGGAGGGCTCACAGACTGGTTGGTTTTACCTTCTCTGTGCCCTCCTCTCCCTGCTTTCAGGTGTCCTGTCCCCTCACCACCCCACCCCACGTCTGACCTCAGAGGCTTCACCCACGCTGAAGTAGAATAACCGCTTAAGTCTCCAAGGGGTAGCTGCACTATTTGGAAAAACTTGGGGGAGTTTTTCTGTGTGTGCCTGAAATCACACCTATCTTAATCAGACGCAAAGCTGGTATTGCAAATCCATATTCTATTAACTGGGACACAGGGCACAAGAACCAAGTGGAGGCAGGAGAGTGTGCGTGTCAATCAAAAAGGGGTTTCTTGGGGCGCCTGGGTGGCTCAGTTGGCTAAGCGTCCGACTTCAGCTCAGGTCACGATCTCGCAGTTCGTGGGTTCGAGCCCCGCGTCGGGCTCTGTGCTGACAGCTCAGAGCCTGGAGCCTGTTTCAGATTCTGTGTTTCACTCTCTCTCTCTGACCCTCCCCCGTTCATGCTCTATCTCTCTCTGTCTCAAAAATAAATAAACATTAAAAAAAAAAATTAAAAAAAAAAAAGAAAGGTGTTTCTTTAGGGGCACCTGGGCAGCTTGGTGGGTGAAGCATCTGATTTTGGCTCAGGTCATGACCTCACGGTTCAATCTGTGAGTTCAAGCCCCACATGGGGCTCTCTGCTCTCAGTGCAGAGCTCACTTCAGATCCTCTGTCTCCCCCCCCCCATACCCCTGCTCCTGTCCCTCCCCAGCTCCTGCGCCAATGTGCTCTCTCAAAAATAAACATTAAAAAAAGAAAGGGGTTTCTTTAAAACAACAAAAGCTGATTTCTAAGAAGGTAAAGGAGAGAGGAAAAGGAGACAGACGAGCTTTCCAGGTGAAGAAAATGGTATGTCCCGAAGCAGAGGCCGCAACATGGAAGTCTGGCGTCAAGGCAACAGGAAATACAGAGTTCTCTTTCCACACCCAAGTTCCTTGGTGGAGCCCAGGGGCTTGTATTTTTCAGAAGTTCCCAGGAAGGTTGTGATGCGCAGTCCTTTGGGGGACCTGATGGATTAAACAAGTAATGCCCAGATTGGTTGCAATTAGAATCACCAGGGGAGTTTTAAGACAAGCAGATGCTTGGGCCCCACCCCCCAGAGGCTTGGATTTAATTGGTCCAGAGTGGGGCCAGGCATCGACATTTCTTGAAACTCCCCGAGTGCTTTCTAAGGAGGGTTGGGAATACATCATGGAAGTAAGTCAAGGAGTAAGTATGAGCAGAGGGCCAGTATAATGGCCAAGAAGGTCACTGAGATGGAGTGCAAGGAACTCAATGCTGATTCTAGACAGCCTTGTCGAATACAGGTATTGTATGTACGAATGTGTAACAAGACTTTTTTTTAAAAAGTAGACTTTATGAGCAGCTATGTGGCTCAGTTGGTTAAGTGTCCGACTCTTGGTTTCGGCTCAGGTCACGATCTCACAATTCCTGAGTTTGAGCCCCGCGTCATGGGGCTCTGTGCTAATGGCACGAAGCCTGCTTGGGATTCTCTGTCTCCCTCTCTCTCTCCCCCTCCCCTGCTCTCGGTCTCTCTCAAAAACAAATACACGTTTTTTAAACATTTTTAAAAAAATTAGATTTTATATGTACCACCTACTTCCAAAAACATTTTCAGGGCACTCTAAATCAAAACACGGCGTGATCATAGCAAAAATAATTAACAAGAGGAAAGATGAACATCAGGATAAGGTTGATAAAGGAGAGTGAGGGCAGAGAAAATTGGATGGGGAGTACCAAAAGATGTGAGGTCAGCCCCTTCCCCAGTCTCGGGCTATTTCAGTCACCTCCGTTCCTCAATGGCTTCAGGGGCGCTCACACCTGTAAGGCCCATCCCTAACCCTGACTCTACTGTGGGGTCTCAGACCCAGGGGCCGAGCTCCCCATCTCTGCATGCCCCATGGGATACCTTACAACACCAACCGGGAAGGGGATCGGTGGATGTCTGGTAAAGTGAGTTGGTGCTCCAGCTCATGTCTAACAGGCAGCCTTTCCACAGAGTGACAGCGAACGCAGATTATCTGTGTTTGAAGACTGTGCACAATGTTACCTGAAGTGTCTGCAAGTTAAAATGAGGAAGGCAGTTCTTGGCACATCAGATCGTTAATGGGGGACATGACAGTTGAAAGCAAATCCCTCAGTTGCGGAAAGTTTCACAAAGAACACGGAATTCAGTCCTGTCCCTGTCACTAATTCAATCAGTTCAATTTTGGGGTGAATCTACTATAGTATGTATATGTATATGTTTGTGTATATGTATATGTTTATGTATATGTGTGTTTATGCCTAATAGACATACATGCATGTATGTGTTGTATACATGTGGCCCCACAAATACATGTGTATTTATATATCAGTGTATCTGCTATACGTCTGTATCTGTGGTTTTCAACTTTTTTTCAGTATTATCTTCCCCAAGAAGCCTCTGCAGCCATTTTCCCCTCATTACCCCCACAAAAATTTAATACCACAGTTACATTATATATCTGGTTATGTGTTATATATGTATTTGTGCTTTATCTACCAAAACAGAGTAAGAATCTTCACCCCACAAGAGCCAATTTTATCCCCTTGGGGAGATACTGTTCCCCGTGAGAATGCACGCTCTATACATCCCTCTGTACGCACGCGTGCACATGTCCGCGTGTGCATGCACG
Source organism: Acinonyx jubatus (assembly GCF_027475565.1). Classification (NCBI taxonomy): domain Eukaryota; kingdom Metazoa; phylum Chordata; class Mammalia; order Carnivora; family Felidae; genus Acinonyx; species Acinonyx jubatus. The sequence continues at coordinate 106,461,605 of NC_069385.1, read as the reverse complement.
CGCACACATATGCACACACACTCAGCACACAAGCTAGCTGGTTCCTGGGAAAGAGACCTACGAAGCATTTTGAGCTCCCACAGGAGAGGATCGCCGTCAATCACAGCCAATCAGAAGAGTGGTTTCTGGCCCAGCAATTCCTGTAGGAAATAGATGCTGGCAATTACAAAGCCGGGCGCCCTAGCCAGTCTAAGCTCACCGGGCATGATCTCATTTCCAAGTTTTCAGAGTTGGGAAACATTTCAAGAAGCCATACGAGCAGAAAATATCTAATTATGTATAAAAGGAAGGGTTCTGAAATTCTCATTTTCACATGGCCATTGCAAACTATTAAGTTCACGTATCTATTTTAAAGTAAGTGGACAGAACACACTTTGGACAAAAGACAAGAGTCAGCATATTTAACATTTTCTAAATCTCGTCACCAGGACTGGCAAGATTTTATTGACCAAACGATTAATCAGTCTCTGAAAACTCCCGGGGTATCTGCCAAAGGTTTGGCCCTTGCAAAGACTTGCAGGGGACACGGAAATAAAGGTCAGTGCAACTGCCTTCAAATGCCTCACGGCCCAGTTTTGTTGTAACTTAAACTAGATAAAATGCATGGGCACATCAACTCCTGTGTGAGCTACAGCAACCCCAGGACACAGGGGAGAGAGCCCCTCCCGAGCTCCTCTGAGTAACTCCAACACTTCAAAAGCGTAACGTCATTTTAGCAGATTTCGAACCTTAACAAACCCTTCACGTAATAGGTACTGACCACTTGCATGTTTTCCGGTTTACAGCAGAACTATAAATTAAAAAGAATATTAAAACAACAGGCCACTAGAGGGGGAACAGGTTTGCCAAAGATTGCTACTGTTTAATGAGCACCTACTATGTGCTGAAGACTATGTGCTAGGCCCAAATACACAGATTCTTTCTCCACCAGGCCCTGTGGAAGTCATCCAACCACTGTTTAAATATATCCTTCATGAGTAGTTCACCACCTCTCTCGAGGTACCCATCGTTCTGTTTGACAACTCAGTGCAAGAAAGTTCTTCGGTGTGTGAAACTAAAATCAGCCTTCCCTACTTAAAATTTAAAATCAGCCCCTCAGGGGCGCCTGGGTGGCTCAGTCGGTTAAGCACCCGACTTCAGCTCAGGTCACGATCTCAGTTTGTGAGTTCGAGCCCCGCGTCGGGCTCTGTGCTGACAGCTCAGAGCCCAGAACCTGCTTTGGATTCGTGTCTCTACCTCTCTCTGCCCCTCCCCCGCTCACTCTCTATCTCTCTCTGTCGCTCAATAATAAAGAAACATTAAAAATAATAATAATTAAAAAAATCAGCCCTCAGCATTCACCCTTGGGATTGACACAAGTCTAATTCCTTGTCCATGTGGTTGACTGAAAGCAGGGCTCAGGCTCAGCAGATGTCTTCACGGGGGTCCTATCTTCAGCACAGGCTGAGAGGGAGGCATCGGGAGGCTGAGGGTAAGGCTGTTGGTTAACGCCACTTTCCTTTTTAATATTTCTGTGTGAACTTGGGGTATGTATAATGAAGAACATCTAAGCCTGTTACAGTATTCAGAAAGGGGAAGAGAAGGAGGTAGTAAAAAGGCCCACAGGTAGTCAGGGAAGACTGTCCCTTCACCCTCATACACCACACAGCCTCAGGTCACTGCTTCGCAGAGGCGGTAAGTTAGGAACACTTGTGAGCTATGGGATCTGGATAAGCCACTTACCCACTGGTGCCTCAGTTTCCTCGTCTTACACCATAGGGTTACTAGTAATAGTATTATTATGTGTGTAAAGCAGTTAGCACATCGTAAGCACTTAATAAATGTTAGCTAATATTACTATACTCTTCGTTCTTAAAGGAGGCTCTCGGATTACCGTAACTTGTTTTCGTTCAGTGAAAAGGCTGCGCTTTGGTGACACTAAAGGGGATGAGGAGGGTGGAGAAAGAAGCCCATGTGATCTGCTCCACCCCCGCCTACCCCAGGCTGGCCGGATGAGTCAGATTAATTCCGGGTTCCTGGATCTACGTTTGTAGTAGCCTTTATTAAAATCACCCCCAAGAATTTACTGGAGTTATAAAAGAAATATTTGGTGTTAAATCTCCTATTGGGACATTCTAAGGTTTTATAATGAACGTCAAAGGATCTGTAAGACTTCAAAGAAGATCCTGTTGTGCAATTTTTTCTGAGGAAATACTGATACGGACTCTTTGTTGCAAACCACAGAACACCCGCTCGCTCATTTAAGCAGAATGGGAATTGGTCTCCAGAGTCAGTTCCTGGCTTCTGCTTTGAAGAAGCAGGGCCTGTGAGGAGCGTGTTCAAATGTGCTGGGCCTCAGCCGAGAAGGACAAGTGCGCGTTCTACATGTCAATACTGCAATCAGTTGAAAGGACTCTCCAAAGGATAAACACGAAGGATGGGCGGAAGTGCCCTTTATGAAGACTTGTTGGTACAGGAGAGAAATAATTTTCTGCCAGATCTTGGTATGTGAGGCTGCTGAAAAGACCTGAATATGAGGAAACTAGGTGCACACCCATGCGGCCATGCACACACTCACACACCCTCACGCTCACACCCATGCACACTCACATGCACACAAAGACGCACGCGCACAGTGAAACTGGCTAATGTGAAAGTTAATCGAAATAAGTAAACAATAGCCAGAGACCGTAAGTGGATTCCATGAATCTACACAATCTGAAGTGAGGCCAGGATCCAGCAGGCCTAGGAATGCAGTTTCATCCACGTCATAGTTGAAAACTTCCCCGGAGAGGTCAAGTGTCTTTGTCAAGGGCACAGGGGAGTCAACGGCATAAAGTGCCCCCAGTGTTTACCATCAGGAATGTTTGCCTCAGAAGACAACATTCTCCTTTCTCGGGAAAGCAACCTTCTGGAGCAGTCTTCAGAGGCCTCACAGAGGGGCTTGCCTATTGGAACTGCTTACCTATGTCACTTGCTGTGCAAGACCGGTTTGGAAGTGAGGTCTTCACTGTATTTTCACCTGGTGACCTCCCTGGGTAGACCCTGTTGTACCTCCGTGCAGCCAGGTGGTCGTGCCCCAGCACACAGATGTTAAGAGCGCTGCCCAGAGAAGCAGCGAGTGTTAACGTCAAAGGGAACAGAACCGTTCCCAAGCACAGGAAGTGAGAAATAGCACTCTTCTACATACTCTCTATGGCTGCCTTCACGCCACAATGGCGGAGTTGGGTAACTGTGACACAAACGGGACAGACCACAAAGCCAAAAACACTTACTATGTGACCCTTTCCAGAAGCAGTTTGCTGGCCCTGACTAGGTTGTGGGAGCTCCAAGACCCTTCACCAGGTAGATGGGAACCTGCTTGAGAACTCAGTCCTTTTGGAAGTTCTCTCAGGGCCTCCCACAGTGCTCGGTACACAGCAGAATCAAAGGACCGATTTTTTACGGGACCTCAGCTATCATTTGAAAGGGACCTCAGCTATCATTTCATCCAATCCCCGTGTTTTAAGGGATGAAGAAGCCCAAAGCGACCAGTCCAGAATATTAGGCTGGCAGAAAGCAGAAGCAAAAACCAAGTTCCCTGAATTCTATTGTACTGCTCTGTGACTCAACAACTATGCGGTGGCTATGGAATATGGAATAAATGCAGATTAGGTATGTATGATTTAGCAATAGCATTATTTGAACATATAGTACATGCCAAAGCCTTTTTATCTAATGTATGTCTATAACATGTATTGCGTATAATATATGGGATCTACAGACACAGCAATAATAAAATGAGGGCACACAAACTCCTTTGTAGGAAACAGCCAGCCACCAGGAGAGGATCTATCTCATCTGTGACTTCAAGGTAACCATTGTCAGTTGGTTACTGTCCTATTCACTTGGACCCAACTAAAGGAAATCAGCACCCAGGGAGCAGAGCCATGGCCAGAGAGACATGTATCTTCATCCCTGGCCTCTTTTTCCAGCTCCTCGCAGACTGTCCTTCCCCTCATCAACAAGGTGCATCTGATAACCACTCCTTTCCCCTCCTTGACTGATGGCTGGTTACACGCCAGGAGGTACTCCTTCACTCCCAAGTGTGAACCGGCCAGGCATTCCCACCAAGGGCCATTTATCTCCCGCTCTGGAATGAAAGGTGCCTCACCCTTGATAGTGTAATTCTTGGCACACAGGTAGAAAAATGTTTTCTGGAGAGCATCAGGCCTAGATAAGCTTCAGATAGCCCTTTAAGGTGACCTAGCATGGGAGAGGGGCCAGAAGGATCCTCCACGGTTGTTCTTAGTGGTGTCAAGAGAAGGACCCGGAGTCCTGAGAGGGGTGGAGAACCTAGGGTCCCTTCATCACCTGCTCCTTCCAGAATCTGCTCTGGCCATGGGCCCATTGAGGGGAGAGGTAGATGGCATCGTCTCCCTTCTCTGCCTCAGATCAGCAGGGACTCTCATGTCCCACCCCTGAGTTGTATCCTAAGTCCTTTGTTGCCTGTGCTACAAAACTTGCTTAGTGCCTTCTAGATCCCGGGTCCCCTTGCTTGGAGCTCCCATAGCCTTGTACTTGCCCTAGGATCACAACCCCCCTGCATGTCTGGTGTGCCCTGCCCCCTCCACTCCCAGGCTGTGAGTTCTGCCAGGGCTCAACTGCACCTGCCTTGTGCAGCTCATTCCCTATCAGAGCCATGGCCTGGCGGCTGGCAGACCTTGATAAAGAGCTGCCACGTGGAAAATGGTATTTCAAGCAACTTTAAATGTTTTTTAATGTTTATTCATTTTTGAGAGACAGAGAAAGATTAGAGTGTGAGCGGGGGGGGGGGGGGGGCAGAGAGAGAGGGAGACACAGAATCCGAAGCAGGCTCCAGGCTCTGAGCTGTCAGCACACAGCCCGACACGGGGCTCGAACCCACGAACTGTGAGATCATGACCTGAGCCGAAGTCAGATGCTTAGCTGACTAAACCACCCAGATGCCCCTGAAGCAACTTTGACATTAACTTCGTTATTTTTTTTTAAGTCTATTTATTGTTGAGAGAGAGAGAGAGAGAGAGCGAGCACTCATCAGTGATTAAAAATAATTGTGGGGGCACCTGGGTGGCTCAGTCGGTTAAGCATCTGACTCTTGACTCCAGCTCAGGTCATGATCTCAAGGTTCGTGAGTTCAAGCCCCACATCAAACTCCGTGCTGACAGTGTGCAGCCTGCTTGAGATTCACTCTCTCTCTCTCTCTCAAAAATAAATAAACTTAAAAAAGTCTTTGGGGGACATGCCTACCATGTCCTAGCTCTGCAGCCTTGGCCAGGGGACGTTGTCTCTCTGAGCTGCAGTCTCTTCATTTGCAAACCGGGAGTCACAATCAGGATTCAGACAATGCAAGTAAGGTATTCAGAGCATCATACAGCCACGGCTATTATTATTCAGTCTCCAAACTGACCGTCTGGTTTCCACAACTGCAGAGAGACCCAGTGCACCAAAAGAGGACCAGAGAGTGAGGTCTGGTTTTGCTACCTCAAAGTCAAGTCCGTTTCCCTTTGTCTCTCCCACGCGTTGGCCCCCTGCCATCCCCCCAATCTCTTTCCTGACATTGTCTATTTCAAGCACCTTATGATCCGGGGATGGGGATGAACAGCTGGGTAAAAAACAAAAACAAAAACAAAACCCAAAAAACCTGCCAATGACTGTTTTTATAGCTGCACAGTCCGTGGAGGGCATTCTGAAAGCATGGGCCAATATTTAAGATGGGGTGACCTGAGAGCAGTTGGAAGGCCCACTGCTCCCTCAGGTTTCTCTCCTGTGTTTGCATGTCACTGTGCCTTAAATGTCCACCATGAGTTTCACTTCTTTGGGATCAGGATATTCACAGGGGCCCTTGTTATGTTATGGCAATGTTCCCATAACGGACCTTGCATCCGAATCACGGGGTACTAGTGAATTATAGACGTCTGGGGCCCCATCCCCTGAAGACTCTGGCTCCTAACTTTGGGCTAGAATTTGGAAAGTGTCCTAGGTGGTTCTCGTGATCTTACAGGACTGGGAAACCCTGTCCTGGTGGGGACTGGTCAGTTCTGGAATCAGGATCTCCAGGTTTCTCCCTCGGCTTGTGCAGAACAACACAGCACGTAGACCCCGGCAAGCACCTCGTCTGTGACAAAGCTTAAATCTCTTCCTTCCTCAAAGGGGCTATATGTGAGGACAGAATCAGAGAAGAGACTCAAAAAAGCATAAAAAACTATTAAGACACATAAGGAACCATTTTCAGGGAGTATGGGAAAGAAGGTCAGGAAATGGAATGCTGGCTTGCTCTGGACGGTCTTCAAAATGAAGCTGAAGCACTTGACCTTGATCTAGCAGGTAGAAGAGGGGGTGTGATAAAGGGAGTATCTGAGGAAGATTAAGCTAATGGCATTAAACCTGGAGGACAGGAGGGGCGAGAGGCCGCAGGCAGGATGCCCTGACAGGGGTGATGAGGTAATACGGTGGCAAGAAACCAGGAAATAAATCATTTCTATGGTAGATAATGATTTGTGGTTCACCAACCTGTTCCCCCTCTTCCTGGGAACACAGCTAGATGATACTTGAGTTCTGGACTGTGGAAAGTGGGTGACAGTGACGTGGCCACTTGCGGTCAGGGACCACGCACACCTTCCAGGGGATCCTCCTCCTGCCGTCTCCCCCTGTGCTGGCAAACGTGGAGTCCAGACAGAGGAGCCGGCAGCCCTAGGGGGTGGCAGGACCAGAGTGGGAGGAACCCGAGTAGGGAAAACCATTCACTACACACTGCGCCGAGCTGTTAGGGCCCACGCTGACCAATAAGATACCTCTCACACTCCAACAGGGAAAAAACGCTGGCTTGCAAAAGTGACTCGTGTTTCTTACTGGTCCCTTGTAGTATCCTGCCAAACAGGTCAGCTCTCTGGTAGGCTCACTCAGTACCCAAACGAGGAGAGGTCTCGTAGCTTTGCCCACGTGGCTCCCCTGTGCCAGAGTCCTGTGGTCAAGCCCTGCCCAGAACTCTCTATCCGCACAGGAAAACTCTGAGGCAATGGTGATAAATCACCACAGGCGTGTGGCTCCTTTGGTTTCTCAGGCAGATTATAAAGACGCTGTGGATCCTAGGTTTTACGATAATGACTACAGGATGCCACAGCACCCAAATGTGAACAAACGAAGTGCCACCCACCTGCTGTAGCTCCCGGGCCTCTGTTCGCCGTCAGCACCGGGGAGCAGAGGCGTGTGGTTCAGAAGAGAGGAGCCTTGAGCTGAATCGAGAAAACTGGCTCTGTTGCCATGACAACCTCCCAAATTGGATTTTTAAGAGATAGTAACGGACGCCACGCCGAGGTTTTCCCTTCCTCTTCCTTCTAGGTAATGGGCTCCCAGTTGGACTCCATTCACTATAGGGCCTTCCCTCCCTCACCTTGGGCGCCATCTCTCCAGCCTGATGCTGTTGCTCTCCTCCCTTACCAGAGGATAATGATTAACGACGGTGGATAACCTCATCTTAAGGACCACAGAGGTTGTTACCCGGGGGTGGAGTGACCGGCACAAGGCCTGTGACACCGTGAAGACCGCCGGAGTTTTAAACACGTGTCCTCAGATGCGACAGGGCCAGGCAGGCCAGCTTCAGATGATTAAGCACTCCCCTCCCCACCAGCAGGTGGTTCCACAGGCAACGTTCTACGTTGTAAAAAAGCTCCAAATTGCTCTGCCTGCCATCAGCGGTGCCTCAACATCCGACCCTAACTTATGTTTCTGTCGCCTTCCTGCTTCTCTTCACATTCTCTTTGCCACAGCCACAGGGCACTCAGTTCTTCGGGGACACCCTGCTGTTTCCTGCCTCTGAGCCACGTTCCCATAGTTCCCTTCATCCTTCCTCTCTGCTCCTTCCTCACCTTTGCTGGCTTCTCTTGGGCCTCACTCCTCCCCCTCAGGTGGGCATTTCCTGAGCACAGTCCCTGTTTCTTTACTCCTTCACGCTCCTTCCTCCTCCTCTGGGGAACTTAGTCCTTCAGCTGCAGCTCTGAACAGAAATCCAAACCCACACCCCTCACCCTGGCCTTCCGGTCATTCTGAGTTCAGGCTTTCCAGCCCTCTGTTGGACATCTGCACTTGACTGACCTGCCATTGCCTCAAACAAAACCCTTCTAGCACTAGAAGATTATTCTCATTAGCAACCACTCCTGTCCTCGCCGCTCTATGGTAGACTCATAGGGTTTCGGGGCTAAAAAGAACTGTAAAACTCAAGCCCAATTAGTTTATCTGCACTCAGTCCATTTACAACAACTTAGACAATCATGAACAAGCCCATCAGTGGTGTCACCATCCCAAATATGGAAACCTGCGTCTCAGGAGGTGAATTTAGCAACCTAAAATGTTATACTGTGAATTTATCTGCTGAGAGGGGGTCAGAACAAATGACTTCTAAGAGGTTTCTCCAAGTCAGAAGTTCTACCACTTTATGATCTCGTATCCCATGTTACGGAAGAGGAAATTTGGCCTTAAAGACACTCACATACCTAATATGTGGCCAATCGGATTTGGAGTCCCGGGCTTCTTACTTTTGAGTTCATTCAACTGCCGACCACATCATGCGATACGGCATATGAGCCTTTCTAAGCAGGCACCGAATTAAAGTCCTATCCTGTGTAGAAACTTCTGGTGGCTTCCCACTTACTTATGATGGAGCAAAAAACACTTACCGGCCACTCACAACCCTTCCCACTGTTAGGTTTTTTCTACCTTATTTCCAACTGCACCCCTCCTCATAGGCCATTCTCTTCAGACAATCTTATATACCCCCTGGGCCCTAATATCCTCACCTCATTCTGTTGCTGGACCTGACCTGGTTGCCACTCCATGAATCCTAACCATTCTTCGAAGCACAACTCAGGTCCCACTCCCCCCAAATTATACCTGGAAACATTGTTCAGGACATGCTGGTCCCTATACCTGCACCCGTCATTTCATTTCCTGTCATTCATGAGGCACTGATGCTTGCTTGAAGTTTTACTCCTCAGCTGCAAGCTCATGGACTCCTAAGACCCTGTCTTCCTTGCTGTCCAGCAGCCCCTCTTGAGTTTCCATAGAGCCTGGCACAGAATAGGCAGCTTCATAAGCATGTTGGGTAACTAGTTGATTGGTTGGTTGGTTGACTGTTTTCAATCCCTTAACTCCAAAAGTTCTTTATCTCACAAATACCTCCTTCATGTCTACCTTTTAAAATTACTGGTCCCTCCCGGGGCGCCTGGATGACTCAGCTGGTTACGCATCCGACTTTGGCTCAGGCCATGATCTCACGGTTCATGGGTTCGAGCCCCGCTCTGGACTCTGTGCTGACCCCTCAGAGCCTGGAGCCTGCTTCGGATTCTGTGTCTCCCTCTCTCTCTGCCCCTCCCCCCCTTTCAAAAATAAACAAACTTAAATAAATAAATAAACAAACAAAATTACCGGTCACTCCAATGTCATAACACAATATTACAGACGATAAAAGCAAGTTATAAAAGAAAGGTCAAATGCATTCCTTTTCTCCCTTTCCCGGTTTATTTGTGCTCAATCCAGGGTGATGCACGCCAGTAAGAGTACTTGCCTCAGTCTCGTCCACCCTGCGAAACGCACGCTTCAAGTAGGGGCTGGACTTCACGTCGCCCTTTGGATGCCACTACTTGTACAGCTCTATTTACCCATGGTCTGGGCTAGTGGCTCTCAGTCTTTGATAAATCCCAGAATCACCCAGGGATAGCTTCATAAGGAGACAGATGCCTGGGCCTTACCGAAATCCTCCTAAATAGGGATTTCTGAAGAAAGGGCACGAGCAAGCCGGTGTATGTATAGAAGCTTTGCAGTGCCTTTCGCACACCCCCAAACCGAGCGCCATTGGCCCAGCTATTGTTCACCACGAGGGCTACAACACATGCAGTTCAAAGAATCTTCCCACGGAAGCAGAGCGAGAGGGTGCTGGTAGAAGTTAAAACTCCATTTCTTCTTCCCAGAAAAGATTCATTTAGTTTCTGACAACAGGCTCTCTATCTTATTTATCCTGAAAGAATTTCCCATCTCAGAACTAAGCTATTACTTCACTACATGTATGTGTTTCCAAAGTAGATTCTCCATCAGGGAGCTGGCAGACAGATTTCCCCGGTGGTTGGAGCTGACCCCTCAGAATGTAAGCAGAGTCAGGTCTAGGATGCCCTGGGTAGACAGAGAATCTTTTTATCACTGACCCACATCTTCAGGAAAGCCACGCTTACCCACTTTGCTCCTTCACGATTTCTAGTCCTCCAACCTTGATGACAAAGACCGATAAGGATGTCTCCTGGGTAATAATTTTTAAAAATACCAGATATTGAGAGTCTATCACGTCGTTTGTATTGTGCAGATAGATAATACACGTAGACATGCGTGTATATTTTCTAGAAGAGCAGTTATGGCTACTCAGAGCTGGAAGGTTGCTGGGGGGGGGGGGGGTCCTCCTGAAACCAAAGGTCAGAGACTCTAGAGCCTTCTTTCTCATCTAAGGGTTAAAGGTATAGGCATGTTCCCGGTGAGCCAAAGCCCAGTGACTGGAAAGAGAATGACGCCCCTAAAATAACATCCCCACAAGAGGCCTGTGATGCCCCCCCCCCCCCGCGTACCTCCTCCTCCCCCCCAAGGGTTTGATGCATCCTGACCCAGCCCCCAGGGCTAAGGTGGGAGTTCCCTTGGATGAGGGAGCAACTGATGGGGAGGAATCAACTTCCACTGAGCTCCAGAAGCCCAACCACTGGTGAGGGACCTGCACACACCCTGTGGCCAGGTCAACCACATAACTTCAGACAGCGGCCTCTGGGGACACAGAGCAGCACTTCACAGAGGCAATCAGATCCAGTGACGTTTGTACTCAGCTCCAGCAGCGAGGCAGAAGCAGGTAGGACTGAGTCTGTGGCTTCTCGGATACACCAGGGTAGAAGAGCTCACGGGCTTGGCTTCTCACCAAGGACGCTGTAGCAGAAGAAGCTACATTTTTGCCCCAATTCATGCACAGCTCATTCAATGCTCACCCCAACGCTACAAAATATGTATTACCATCATCAGTATTGCTCTGGTTAAAACAAAACAAAACAAAAACAACAACAAAAAACAAAACAAACAAAAAAACAACTGTGGCACGGGGAGCCACAACAGCCTGTCCTAGCCGGCATGGCATGGCTGGAGCCCACGGCCTGACCCCAAAGCCAGCCATTCCTCCAACACACCTCCTGCCGCCACCAACAGGGGCCCAGCACCTGGCAACTCAAAAGGAATCGAGATGAAAAGGTTTTTACCTGACTGTCAAAATTGATGGAGTCTTTGCCCCGTGGAGGGGCGGAGCTGGGGGGAAGGGAGGGGAGCGAGGCAACCTAGAAAAACAACGCAAGGCAAGCGGGCAGGGAGGCAGGAGCTGAATGGACTTCGCTTCTGCAGACCCACAGCCCTCACCCCCACCATCTGCCAGGGGGCCTGAGGCATCCGCCAGTTGACCTCTGACCCTAGCACTCCCATGGATGCGTTTCCAGAAAAGATGTACTCATGGACACAGCAGGGCAGGTGAATGTGTGCACTGGATTATTGACCTCAGACCCAAACCTGGAGTAGCGGAAAAGAAAAACAGCTGCTTAATAGGATGAAGGGGATGTCAAAACCTAATGATCCCCTGCTCAGGCAAGGTGCCCAAGGTGACCGGGCAGCCAGTGGGCCGCAGGGATCTGAGAGGGAATGTCACAACATGTGATCCTGTCTGTTCTGGAAGTCAGATGACTGTACTATGGGTTACCATGACTTGACTTGTGCTCTGCACCACTGTCAAGAGCCTTCTGGATCACTCAATAAATCAAACAACTAGTCATTTCCATCAGACAATCAGCAGGATGCCGTTTTATTTCCCCCACGCTGAACTGAGGCTTATTTGACTAGACCCCATGCACTGATTGTTCTGGAGTCCTGTGGAGAGGGCTTTATAGTCCGTCAGCATCTGTTAACCGAGCACAGATAGGGTGTGAGCTCTCTATCAACATCACTCCTGATCACGATGCCCTGAGGCTGTTACAAATTCTGGACATTAATCCGCACTTGTGAGGCCACCTATTTCAGAGTGACAAAAGCTGCCTGCAATCAAACTTGCCTCTGATCATGACTCAGTGACTCTGTACCAAAGCTGCACCCTGGACTCGCCTGGGGGTGGGGGTAAAAATAGTGCTGCTGGGTCCCACGCCCCTACAGAGACGTCCATGTAATTGACCAAGGGGTAGCCTGGCATAGGGAGTTTTTACAGCTTCCCAAACAATCTGAACATGTAGCCAAAGTTGAGAACCACCAGTCTCTATTGAAATTCACCGCCCTGGCACCAAGAGACATTTGTAGCAAATTGGTCTAACCACCTCAGTGGTTTTCTACTTTTGGGGGTCTAAGGATGAGACTAGGTGAGAAGGCATCAATGCAGATGGGAGGAATGTCTTGATCTAACCTACTCAGCACATCCTGTGTTTGTTTTCCCAGAACCACTTTCTGTTTTGCTTTTACTTCCTTGCTCTTTCTTCGTTCTATAAACCACACTCACTGCCACTGTCAATTTAACCTGCTGTCTTCCTTATGATCAAAGTCCAAGCTGTGTGTGATCTCATTTAGTCTTGAAATAGCCCTGCAAGTGAGGAAGCAGCCAAGCTTTTGTTCCTTAAGGCAAATCAGGGGCCTGCAGATCAGGAAAGGTTTTATCTGACATGGAATTCATATCATTATTTTACTTCTGTGTGTTTATAGCCCTTTTCATTTACGAAGTGCTTTCACTTACTTGCTCCTGTGGAGTCCTCACAGCAAGTCTGTGGTGAAAGTATTTTCATAACCAGAGTGGCCACACATCCTGATCTACCCCGAACAATTCTTGTCCTAGCCCAATTATTCATAGCACCCCCTTTCACTCTCCAACCAAGTGTCTTTGTCGGAACAATAAATGACATGATCACTTTATTTATGACCATCCTCTTGTTTTTAAAAGAGGTTACTAAGGCTCGTAGAAGTTAAGGAATTTGGAGGCTCCTGGGTGGCTTAGTTGGTTAAGCATCCGACTTTGGCTCAGGTCATAATCTCACGGTTCTTGGGTTCAAGCCCCGCATCGGGCTCTGTGCTGACAGCTCAGAGCCTGGAACCTGCTTCCAATTCTGTGTCTCACTCTCTCTCTGCCCACCACCCCCCGCTCCCGTCATGCTCTGTCTCTCTCAAGATAAATAAATAAACATTAAAAAAAAAAAAAAAGAAGTTAAGGAATTTGTTCAGTCATCAGCCAATTAAAAGTAAAACATGACTCGATCTCATGTCCTGTCTCTCCAAACCTCTGTCCCGCCCATGGGGATTATGAAACATTAGATCAGAGCTGATTTACTCAAAGCTTTCTTACTGTTGATGAAGAAATTAAAAGTGTGAGGGAGATAATCTCCTAAAAGTCGCTACTACAATGTTCTCTGCAAGGAGTACAGAGCAAGGAGAGCAGACTCCTTGGCTGCATTCTATGACCACATTAGAATGCATTAGTTAGGTATCAATGAATTGTCCTCTTGGATGGCCCTCAAGAGCTTAACTCAGCAAAACCAGGTACAAGGCCTAACAGGGGTATTTGGAAAAGAAAGAGAAATTCAGAGTCCAAACTGCTACATAGGAGGACTGGATCTGAATGTGACCAGGCGTGTTCAACCATAAAACAGGTGGAATCATCATTCTTACTTCCCTGGGTTGTTACACAGAAAGCAAACTGTGGCTCACTGAGTGTTCTCACAGCAGCTAAGTCTCACAAGGTCCCCGTGAGTCACTTTTTTTTCGTTCTCTTCATTTTTCACGCAAGGGAACCAAGGCTCATAAACAGGATGCTGGGGATCCAACAGGATAAGGTATTTGAATGTGCTTCATAAATCCTAAAATGCTACCGTTTATTATTATTATTATTATTATTATTATTATTATTATTAGCAGCAGCAGCAGTAATAGTTAACAGATGATAATCAGTTGATGTGGGCTAGAATCATGTGTCCTGGAAACTCCCTGGGTGACCCAGGTTTTGAATGACGCACCCAGTGGACAGGCCAGGTGGAGAGAAGGTCCCTTCCAGAAAGTTGTTGAAGATGACACATCGGATTCTGGGTGGGGTCCAGCCTGACTGAGAGGCTTCCTAGAAACCAACCGATCCTGCCTTGCTGGAAGGACCTCAGGCACCAGACACCCTCCACAAGAAGGCCTTTCTTCATGAGCATCACAGAGCTAAGAGAAATGTCAATTCTGTAAATTGATTCTGGAACTCAGGACATTGTTTCCCTAAAATAAAACCAATCATCACCTGGACAGGATCTTGATTTCACAATCATTTTTCAGCCTTTGCTGCTCCCTATAAATGATAACTACAAACCAGAATTGCAAAAAAGAAGGGGGAAAAAATCAAGAGCTAACCTCTGATTTTTTTTTTTTCTCCCATCAGTCCGGTTTTTGAGCTAATCATGAAGGCCTGCCTGGTTCTCATGGATTGCCTTCCTTTAGGGGCAAAACAAATAACAACACAGGCATTTTAGAATTCTTTTGGGGGCACTGAGGGCTGTGCAGTGAGCTTTTTGTATACGTGGAAAAAACCTTCAAAGCTGCCAACACGAAGTTCCCAAGGTGCAGGTAGAATTGGTCTCCGTGCCTAGTAGTGGGTCAAAGGGCTCCTCTGACTCTAAAGAGTCAATTTGTGTTTCAAATAGCTTTCAGGAACTTGACACTATGAAACTACCTGCTCCCAGGAAATCTGAGAAAGTCCTAGAATAGCTTTCTTCAGGGAGAGCAGCGAGCCTCCTGGCTTTGTTAAAGCTCTCCCTGTTCATTCCCTTCCCTAGGCCACAGGACTGGATGGTGAGGTTCAGGGCGCCCGCTCCTGGCCCTTGGTCCAACAGTGCCCAGCTCTGGAGAGGACACGACCTCTTTCGCTATCTGGGTCTGCCAAAGGACCTGGTAATCCTGCCCAGAGGGGACCCAGAAACCAAATGAGGGAGACAGGAGCCACATCTGAGGGGAGACAAACAGGTTCAGCAAAGCAAATGACAGGCATAATTTCTATGGATTATTTTGAAAAATAAACCCAAAGAAGGTAACACCTAGCCAAAAAATATTTAACAGACCTTTGTGGTACGCTAGGGCCAACTGGGGAGGACCACTTACCAAGTCGCAACCTGATGGAGGTTTGGGGATTGTTCAGTTCGATTTTAGGCATCAAAAGATACCAACGACCAAAGGGTTGCTATCAAGGTTTATGCAGATCTTATCCTTTTGTGGTGAAAATCTCTCATCAGCTTGGAGATAAGGGCAATTTGCTCAAAACAACATCTTTCCCATCGCAGATATATAGGTCTTTTCAATTCAGCCAGGAGACTCCTAAAAAAGGCACCAAGGAACTCTCCTCTCCTCAGTCACCTGTGCCTTTGCTGGGAAACTTTGCATTTGAAGGCTATTCCCACCCCCCCCCACCCCCCACCCCCCCCGTGGCTCTCACGCCGCCAGCGGACTCCCCTCCCCCCAAGCCTGGCGACTCTCCCCGCACCGCCCAGGAGGCCGCTCTCCGGCCGCCTCAGGTTTCCCGGCTTCTGCGGTGAGCCCGCCACAGCGAGGACTGATCAAATGTTTCTTTCTTACACCGCACCACCCGCGGACCGGGAAACGCCGCCTCCTCCGCCTCCAAGCTTTGCCTCCTACAGGTTGCAAATGAAATACAGCCGTTTGGAGGGTAGATTGTTTCTGCCCAGGGAGCGAGGCGACTGAAGTCAGTTTGTGCACTGTGCCCCTCCATCCCAGCCTGCCCCAAGTTGACCGGGGTTTTTTTTGTAGTTGTTGTTGGTTTTCTTTGTTTGTTTGTTTGCCAAACCTTGGCATTTCCTGATACTCCCCTGCAGAACCATGATTATGATAATAATAGTAATGTTGGCCAATGGAGTGTTTGTTTTCTGCTTTGCAAGTCACAAAGCAAGAAACACCTTTGTTTCCTTTGCTTTTTTTTTTTTTAGTAGCTCTCAGCAAAAGAGAGAAAAGACATTTGAAGAGATGTTATTTTTATTTTGCCAAAGATAATTGTCCGGATCGGCAATGTTTCCTTTTCTTCCCTTCCCTCTCTTAGCTCTCTCTCCCACCCAATTTTAGAGGCACGCTCACGGCTCCAGGCAGGTTCCGGCCACCTCCTTATACCTTGAGATGCCCCCTTAAGGACTAGCCAGAATCGCACCGGGCAGGGACCTGTAGCGGCGACCCGCCTGCTCTACAGCGGATCTGACAAACGGCCGGCCAACTCTCCAAGAAGACAGCCATCTGCAAGATTGCACCTGACTCCACAGCGGCCGGGAGCCCCGAAGCGAGGCTCTGGCTTGCAGGAAGGCCACCCAAGGGATCGCTGGGGCTGGGCTGCCCTCCCTGGGGAGGGTCCAGCGTCCCAGCTCTTTCCGCGCCCAGGCACGTGAGCCCGCGCAGCCGGGAGCCCGACTGCAGGCGCGACAGATGCGGCGGGCGCAGGGACGCCGACCTACCTTCACGAAGAGTTCGATCTCGGGGTCCCTGTCGTCCCCGTTAGCTGTCGCCGAGTCCGTCATGCCGTCGGCGCCCGGGGCCAGCGTCCCGGGCCGGGGAGGCGCCACCTCTGCGGCGCCTGAGCCAGCGCTCTGCGCTCCTGCTCCTGCTCTGCGGGGCCCTCCTTGAGAGCGGCGCTTATTATTATTATTATTATTATTATTATTATCGGATCTGTTTCTCAAGCCGGGAACCGCAGTGTCTAAGAGATCAAATGTCCCGAGAGATCACATGCAAAGGAGGAGAGGGGAAAGGTGGGTTTAGGGATGGCAGCAGGTCCCCGGAGCAACAAGTGCCGGGCTGCAGAGAGGTGTCACAGGATCCGCTCCAGTCAGCGATCCCCGCGTCGCCGCCAACGCGCCCAAAATAGCCGGAGGCCGCGGGGCGGGGTCAGCCCGGGCGGGGCTGGGCGGGAGGGGCGCCCGGCGAGCGCGGCCTCTGCCCTGGCCCCGGCCCCCGCCCCCTGCCCCGCCGCCCCGGCCCCGCCGGACCGGAGGCAGCCGCGGCCGAGCCGGGCTGGCACCGCCTACGAGGCCCCGGGGACCTCACGGGAAAGGTAAAGGGAGGGAGAGGGAGTCCAAGCGAACGGGAAAAGAGAGGGGAGAAAAGATGGCTTTAAGTCTTATGTGTCATTAACGATGCTTTAGCTCCTCCAAGTTACTCTACTATTGGCGTTACCCACTGGGAAAGCCCCTTCCTGCCTTAGCCGTGCTCAGAGTGGGGAGGAGCTGTGGGGAGGGGGCAAGGAAAGAAAGGACCCCTATGAGGAGCCATCCTAGAGCTGGGCAAATGGGGTAGGACATGGGGTGGGGGTGGGCAGGGCTCGCGTCTAAGGTAGAGGGGTGAGCCAACCTGGTCAGGGGCAGCCGGAGCCGAGCACCCGCGTCTGGCTGATCTTCTAGGCTTACTTTTTCTTCCACTTTCTTTTCTTGTCTCTTCTTTTCATTCCTTTCTTTCCTAGTCAAATTCCGTTCTCTGTTTTGTAGTGAAGTATGATGCACATATGGAAAAATGCACGTATCACAAATGTCCAGTTCAATGAACTGAACTCACCCATGGAACGCCAGATGAAGAATTAAAATACTAACTACACCCCCAGAAGCTCCTTTTGGTCTCTCTTCTCTTCCTTTCCTCCCCCTCCACCCCTCTCTTCCACCAGAGTAAACATTATCTTGACGTGTAACAGCACTTGTCTGGAATCTTACAGTAAATACAGTATATATACTCTTGATGTTTGGCATCTTTTGCACACCATTACATTTGTGACATTCATCCATTCTGTTGTGTGTAGTTGTAAATCGTTCATTTTCATTGCCACAACTTAACATCCGTATTTTTGGTTGATGGACATTTGCATGGTTTCCAGTTAATGACTACCGTAGATACTGCTGCTATGAACATTCTATCAAACATTCTTTGGTGATAACATGGACACTTTTCTGTTGGGTATATCCTTAGGAGTGGAATTTATAAGTTATAGCGTACAAGAATGTTCTTGAATAGACACTGCCAAAGGGGTTGTACCAATGTACGTTCCCACCTTTCATTTTTTTAAAAAATAGGTACAAAATCTTTTGCATCTGAAATCTGGTCAACTTTCATTTGTTTTCTCTGCCTTCTCTCTAGCTAATCCTGTTGTTGCTCTCTCTTGCCTTGCTCACAAATAATGCATTTATTTCACAGCTTTGTAAGAAAACAAAGTAATCCCTTAATAATAAAAATAACTAATAATACTTATTACGTACCAGACAAAAAAAAGCACTGGAGATCTTAACTTGTTTCATCTTTACAGTTAGTGTTATTATCCCAGTGTTCCAGAGGGGGAAACAGGTTTAAAGTATTTAAGTAACTTGCCTCTAGTCATTCAACTAGAAAATGGCAGATTTGAACGCAGAAAGACTGAGCTTCTGCTCCCAACTACTCTACTAACTGCCTCTCTCAAATTTAGTGCATGCTGGGTAAGTCATTCTGAAGAAACAAAGACACTGTCCTGGTCTGAATGGAGATTAAGTTCCATTTCAGGATAATAGTCACATGGAAGGAAGACTAAGGCTGTCACATGAATTGGGCTCCATAAATCAGCATGTAGACAGATTATTCACCACAGTGGGAGTGGGTAGACAGAAAGGCCTCATAAAGCAGAAGGCACTCCGCTGAATCTTCCTGAATGGTCAGGCGTCTGACAGGCAGAGAAGATGGCAGGGTACCCTGACCACCCTTTACGGCAGGCCGTTTCCCCATAAACCGCAAGTACAAATGTTCCTTTTCACTGAAGAAGTCGCCAAGCCCAACTTGCAAGCCCTCACAATACACTACAGCTTAATCAAGGTGAGGTCTAATTGCTCTCCTCCTCCTTGGTTTCAGGCTTACATCACCAAAGCCTTTAGAGAAACAGTCACCTTCACAGCTTGTACATTCTGAGCCAATGACTGCATACCTTCACTGCATGCTGCACAGACTCATCACTTCCTGCTCTGGACTGCAGACAATATTTGCAATAGCGATGTGGCAGAGGTAAATAAAAGTATATGCGTGAAATGCCCTTGAGGGTTTTTTTTTTCTTTAGATGAAAAATGCTTTACACGTGTGATCATGTTCTTGGCTATGATCTAAACAATGTATGGTATGACCTCCACTTTCCTTACTTCCAACCTAGCAGAGTTGGCTTCTATTTTGTTTTCTCTAAACATCTACTGGTTACTCCTTATTGGAAATGAACCAGTTCCCTTTTAATCTCTAGATAATACCTTCCATTTGGACATCCCTACAGACAACTGCTGGTTTTGATATTCTAAATCTTCATGTTGCCACACACACACACACACACACACACACACACACAAGTCCGCATTGGTGATGAAGTACTTTTGTGCCTTTTTCTAGTTTTTAAGTCTACATTCTGCTTTCATTCAAGATAAAAAAAATATTTGTTTTGTACCCTTTAATGTCAAATCATAATTGGTTAGAGTCTATTCCAGCTTTGTCCAGAGAAAAACACTTCCTTGATCATACACTACTTCTGATAATCATAGTTTCACACAGTTAGTGAAAGCTTGGGGTAACTATTTACCAGGAAAGCACTTCAAAGACATATTTAATGCTCACTTTGGTGCACATATACTAAAATTGGAACAGTACAGAGAAAATTAGCATGGCCCCAATGCAAGGCTAACATGTAAATCTGTGTAACATCCATACATTTGTATGATTGTTGAAAGCAAAAATTATCATATGTCTTACGGGGTTTTAAATATATTCAGACTCAAATGATATGGCATAAAGGTGAAGGTAAAGGGATTTATATAGTGGTAAGGTTTCTTCAAGTGGCAAACTATGACCTCTAAGCAGACTGAGAAAAGTTAGGTATGTATGTCATAACCACTCCTAAAGCAACAACTATAAAAGTTGTATAAAGAAATGTAGTGAAAAGCCAAGAGGTAAATCAAAATGTAATGGGAAGAAATTTTCAAATAATCTCATAGGCTTGATGGGGGGACAAAGAGAACAAACATAAAACTTACTATTAGATGGCACACCTAAATCCAACCATATGAATATTTACACTAAATAAAAATGATCTAAACACATCAATTAAAAGCTGGAGATTGTTGGATTGGATTTTAAAAGATACTCAGCTCTACAATGTTACAGAATCTCACTTCAAGCATAATGATACAGATAATTATAAGGAAAAGGATGGAAAAAAATACCATGCAAACACTAATCAAAAGAAGGTTAGTGGTTATATTCATATCTGACAAAATAGACCCCAGAACAAGGAAATTATCAGCGATAAAGTTGGATATTACACAATGATGAATGATTCAACCCATCAAGAAGATATAACAACTCTAAGTGTATACATACCTAATAAAAAACTTTCAAAATACGTGAAGCAAAGCTGACAGAACTGAAGGAAGAAACAAATACACGAATATGGTTGGAGACTACAAAATTTTTTCTTAGTAATTGATAGCACAAATAGACAAAAAAAAAAAAAAATCACTAAGAATATAGAAGACTGAAACAGTACTACAACCAATTTGGCCAAATGAACTTTTATAGAATATCCCATCTAAATAACAACAGAACCCACAGTGTTTTCAAGTACGCATGGAATAGTCACCAAAATAAACCATATTCTGTATCACAAAACAAACATTATATGTAAAAGAATGAAACAATACAAATATATTCTCTGACTATAATAGAACCAATTACATCAATAAAAAATGTTTCTGGAAAACCTCTAAATATTGGGAAATAAAGCAATTCACTTTCAGAAATTCATTGGTTAATAAAGAAGCCTGAAGGATAATTATAAAATATTTTGATCCCAGTGTAAAGGAAGGTACAATGTATCAAAATTTGTGGGATGTAGCTAAAGCAGTTCCTAGAAAGAAGTTTATACTTGAAATGCTCATTTAGGAAGGGAATAAAGGTCTCAAATCTAAGCGTGTACCTTAAGAAACCAGCTAACCCTAAAGCAACAAGGAATAAAATAAATATAAGAAAAAAAAATGAAATTGAAACAAGATAAAACAATGGAGAAAATCAGTGAAACCAGAAGCTAGTTCTTGTAAAAGATCAATAGAATTAATAAATTTGTCTCTGGGTTTGCCAAGAGAAAAAGAGAGAAGATGTATTTTATCAGTATCAGGTGTGAAAGACAGATAGCAATGCAAACTTCACAATCAGGAGAAGGTAATAAAGGAACAATATAGGCAACTTTTTGCATATAAATCAGATACTTAAATGAAAAGAACCAAATCTTAAAAGACACAAAACTCATTCAAGAAGTAGGCGATAACCCTAAACCATAAGAAACTCTTAAATACAGAGAACAAACTAAGGATTGGTGGGGAAGGGAGGGGAAAATGGGTGATGGGCATTGAGGAGGGCACTTGTTGGGATGAGCCCTGGACATTGTATGTAAGTCATGAATCATGGGAATCTACTCTCGAAGCCAAGAGCACACCGTATACTCTGTATGTTAGCTAACTTGACAATAAATTATATTTAAAAAGAATAATAAAAATAAATAAAAAACATTGTAATTAAAAAAAGGAGATAACCTGAATAGTCCCATATACAGTAAAGATATTGAATTCATAGTTGAAAATCTTCCCAAAAAACCCCTACGAAAACTCAAAAAACTCCCAAGCCCAGATGTCTTTATTAATGGATTCAACCAAACCTTTAAGGAAGAAATCATAGCGATTCTTTTTTTTTTTTTTAATGTTTATTTATTTTTGAGAGAGACAGAGACAGAATGCGAGTGGGTTAGGGGCAGAGAGACAGGGAGACAGAATCCGAAGCAGGCTCCAGGCTCTGAGCTGTCAGCACAGAGCCTGACAAGGGGCTTGAACTCACGAGCTGTGAGATCATGACCTGAGCTGAAGTCAGACGCTCAACTGACTGAGTCACCCAGGCGCCCTGAAATCATAGCAATTCTACACAATCTTTTCCAGAAGTAAGAAAAAGGAGGAAATAAAAAACTTGTATCCAGAATTTGTAAAGAATTTTCACAACTCAAAGATAAGAAAACAAACAACCCAATTAAAAATTGGCAAAAAGAGGGGCACCTGGGTGGCTTAGTGGGTTAAGTGTCCGACCTCAGCTCAGGTCATGATCCTGCTTAGGGCTCTCTGCTGTCAGCACAGAGCCGGCATCAGATCCTATGTCCCCCTCTGTCTACCCCTCCCCCACTTACATTCTCGCACTCTCAAAAATAAATAAACATTAAAAAAAAGTTGTTTTTCTTTGGCAAAAAGAATCTGAACAGACATATCCCCAGAGAAGACATGCCAATGGCAAATCAGCACATGAAAAGATGATAAATGTCATGATTCAGCAGAGAAATAGAAATAAATACAATGATACCACAGTATACCTATCAGCATGGTAAAAATATATACCCGTGATAACCTCATGTGGTAGCAAGGATACAGAGCAACTGGAATTCTTGTACATTGTCAGTGAGAAGGCAGAATTGTACAGTCATTCTGACAAAACACTTTGGCAATTCTGTGTAAAGTCAAATATATGTTAACCATAAGACGCACTCGTCATCTCCTGGATATCATCCTAGAGAGATGAAAACTTCGGTTATCACAAAAGCCTGTACATGAATGTGCATAGCAGAATTCATGATTGGGGCAAACTGGAGACAACCTAAATGCCCCTCAATAGCTAAATGAATAAAAAAAAAACATTGTGGTACATCCATACAATGATATACCACTTAGCCATTAAAAAGAATGAATACCTCCAAAACACGGATGAATTTCAGCTGTATGTACCAAGTCAGAGAAGCCAGTCTCAAAAGATTGCATACTGAACGGTCCCATTTATATGACATTCTGGGAAGGCAACATTATAGTGATGGAGAGCAAATCAATGGCTGACAGGATTGCAGAGGGGTGGGGGACTACCAAAGGGTAGCACAAGGGAATATTTTCAGGTGATGGGACTATTCTGTATCCTGTCCGTGGTGGTGGTTATAGATGTTTCTGCATGCATGAAAACATACAGAGCTCTAAACCAAAAAAGAGAATTTTCTGTAGGTAAATTTTTAAATGATCAAGATTCTTTTTTTTTTTTATGTTTTTATTTATTTTTGACAGAGAGAGAGAGAGAGAGAGAGAGAGAGAGAGAGAGCGAGCATGAGCAGGGGAGGGGCAGAGAGGGGGAGACACAGAATCTGAAGCAGGCTCCAGGCTCCGAGCTGTCGGCACAGAGCCAGATGCGGGACTCGAATTCACGGACTGTGAGATCATGACCTGAGCCAAAGTAGGACGCTCAACCGACTGAGCCACCCAGCTGCCCCTAAATGATCAAGATTCTTAAAACCTGCAGAAAAGGTAAAACCACTAGATTTTATTTTTACATCCCCTTTCCACGCATTCTTTGCTTCAAATCCTTAGTCTCAGATCTCATCTTACCATTGACTTCAGATCTATAAAACGGCTCTCTGTTCCATGAGACCTGGTGCTCCTAAGTATAGTCATTCAGTAAAATAGAAAGAACTTTCATTGAAATAAAAATGAAACAACAAAATAAGCATATTTAGACTGAGAGCGAGTGTGTGTATGTGGTAAAAGGACATTCAGTATGAAATAATGATGATCCTTTTGGGAAGATTTGGTAGAAATGTTCACCTTGCCCAGTGCCACAGTAGAAGAACGTCAGTAGATACAAGCTCCAACTTTTACGTACCTAATGATATTCGCTCGAACCCACTCAGTCTGCCCAGGGTAGCAGCTACTTCTATGAGAATTAGATTGTTCCACTCTTACGTTCTTCACGGAGAATCTCTCAGACGCTTGAGGTTCAAGCTGAGGGGACAAGTAGGTTTTGATGGCAGCTGCAGGAGCATCAATTACATTGTGTCTCTGTGAGAGGACCAGGTGGGTGTAGACAAGAGGAGGTGAGTCCTGGAGGAGTTACAATCCCATGAAGTCACTGGTTGGGCTGTGAGGGGGATTAGGGTGGGTTGCTAGTTCTATCTATCCCTTTATAAACTAATGTGCTCTTGGGCGTGCCTAACATTACCAGTAATCTTTGTCCCCACCGCAGTCGGCCTACAGACTCCCGGGGAGAGCCTGGGAGTGGGCTGGACTGAAGCCAGGGGTCCTTGTCAACAACCTTCACTCATCCCACTGATTCATGCATTACTCATTCTCTCCACCAGGGTTTTGGGGAGCACTGCTCATATGCTTTCTAGAACCCTCTAAGAAGAC
This sequence comes from Acinonyx jubatus, assembly GCF_027475565.1. NCBI lineage: Eukaryota > Metazoa > Chordata > Mammalia > Carnivora > Felidae > Acinonyx > Acinonyx jubatus. Next base: position 106,437,309 of record NC_069385.1, on the reverse strand, counting down.
GCATTGTGCACATCACCTCCTGATGATAAGCAGTCTTTGCTCCTGCATTATTCCTTCATGGATTGAGTCAGGACTTTTCCACAAAAGTAAAGTCCCCTTGAGGACAGGAATGCAGTTTTATGTCTCTTTTGCATGACCCTCAGAACATAACAGTTCCTTGCTATACACTTTTAAACAAACAAAAACCACTTATCAAACAAACTGTTGATAATTCAAATACAAGTGTACATGCTCAAGAAAATAGTTGTTGGTGGAATGAATTAATGAATAACTGGAACTTTCTTTCACAGCCTCCTCCTCCACTAGAGATTCTGCCCTTACTTATATTAACTCAAAGGCTAACATCACTAAAATGGACATTACAGTGTGGGGGGTTTGTAAAGATTCTAATTTTGAAGTAAAACATGGAAAAGAGTTTGTAATAATAATAATAATAATAATAATAATAGTCAATATTTATCAAGGGCCCACCATGTGCCTGAAGCTCTGAATCTCTTATGAGCTCTCTTCATCTCTATAAATAACCCTGTGAGACAGGTGCTATCAGTCCCATTTCACAAATGAGGAAGCAAAGACTTAAAAAGATTAAGTAACTTGTCCAAGATCACACAGATAATAATAAACAACACAGCTGGTATTCTGACCCGGGTCTCTCCATTGTGAAAGCCCATTTTATTAACCAGCATGCTTTACTGTATGTGAGAAGCAGGATGGATTTGGAGGAGGTTGGGATGATGTTAGAGACTTAGAAATTGCTTCCTGAATTGCAGTCAGTGAATAACTGGTTTTGGATAAGAAATGGCTAGATTTGGGGATTCTAGAATCCCTCTTCACTCTGCTTAACCTAAGAGACACCAGAGACAAGCTGAAAAAAGAGGCAGGGACCAAAATGTGGTTCATGAAAAATAAAAAAATACGGAACCCCTAGAGAAAGGAAAGCTGTGGGAGACAAGAGGCCAGGGAAAAGTGATCTGAGGTCATGTTCTGTTGCATCACCATGAATTTTTGGCAAGATTTATTGCTCTGGTAATTGTCTCACTTAATGGCAAAGTTCATACTTTAGTCACAGCAAGATCACATTAAAATACAACTATTACATAAATATATTTTTAAAAACCTTGGGCCAGATCCAAGATAAATACATAATTCAAAATACATAATTAATAATAATTCAAATACATCATTTGTAACAAAATCCCCAAAATATGTTGACCCATATTACTTTTATACACACAGCTAATTTTCTTTTGGCCAAGAAGCCTATCTTGACAATTGATGAGAGATCAAAAAAGGGCATGGTGTTAAAGAGGACCCAGGCTGGAGAGAAGCAAGGTAAGGAATCTTGTGGTGTGGAAGTCAGCTTGTCCATGGGTGGGAGCAGAATGAATTGAGGGAAGTGGGAAAATGCCCATGACCAAGCAGATTAGAATTCTGAAAGGAAAAGTGAAGAGTTGTTATAATGATTGACAACTAGAATCCATTTGCCCTTTTGTTAAAGGAACCCCGAATTTTCTTTGGAATCTGCACCTGCTCCATTCACAGCCCATTAGGTTCAAGCGGAGCTTCCTGATTGGGCAGGTAACTTGGATTGGCCAATGGGAGCATTGACTCCCTGTGAGCACTATGATTCGTCCAAAATGGACACATGATCAACTTGGGGCCAATTTTCTGTTTTTAAAATGGTAAAAAAAAAAAAAAAAAAGGTCTTCTAATAGACTTGCAAAGCAAGCTACTTAGTGTTGCATTCATGACATTTTAATTTACAGTGTACTTTGTGAAGAATCATGTTTTAAAACTGTAATTATGTTCTCTAGTTAAGAGAACATAGTTAACTAGTTAACTAGCAAAGCTACTTAAGGCTGTTTCTTTGTCACTCTTAGAAGACGTTATATGAATCCTCATTACGACATAATAAAAACAGCTCAGACTTTGCTCAGATTTGGGGCTTTGGTCAGAAATGTGCCTAAGAGTCAGTCTTTCCTTCTGTTGGACTTACGGAGAAACTAAGATATGGTCCTGGAGCTGCCTGTGTATCTAGCCACTGCTAAGACAGTATAATTGAGAGTAAAGCCAACAGAGAGAAAACGAGGGCCAAAAGCTGGAGAAAGGAAACCCAAGTTCTGATGTCTTGTTTGAGTGACTAGATGAGTGACTTGTTGAGTGACTAGTGGTCCACATGATAGAAAAAAGATTTCAGGGCTCTTGTAAGGTGGATAGGAGTCAACAGCACAGTGATGCCTTTTTAAAATGGAGGCTGCATCCTAAGATGAATAAGTCATAGTTTTAAAGTTCCAGACCCTCTATATAGGCACTTTTAGTCTTTCCAGGCTTGTAAGCCAAAATACAAAATGAAAGTGAAAATATGTCCAGAAATTGGCAGAGTTGCAGAGAAGCTCCGTGTGTCAATTTAAAACAATAAGATAAATGATACAATCATAAAATTATGACTCCATGCATCAATCTTATTTTTCAACAGAGAATGTCTTATATAGTGAAAAGAGCACAGGGCTTGGATCCAAAAGTTCCAAACTCAAGACTTGGCTTCTGTCACTTTCTAGCCTTATGCCTTGATGATCAACCCTCCCAAACCTCAATTTCTTTTATTTTGTTCTTTTTCCAAACCTCAATTTCTTTTTCTGTAAATGGAGGTAACTGTACCTTCCCTGAAGTTAATGTAAAGTTTAAATAATATTATTTATGAATACGTGTAATTCATGCAGCATATTGACTATCCCATAAAGAAAGAACAAAAGAGCTGCCTCTCCACAAATGCGTATAAGACAGCACTGTGTTTCAGAGGTAGTTTCTCACTTAATCCCTCACTCCAACCCTATTCACGAGGTAGCTACTATCATGGCTCCATTGGGCAGAAGAGAAAACTGATACACACAGATTAGTTAGTAAGCATAGCTAACCAGAAAACTCTAGAGCTGGGATTTTAATCCAGGTCTGACTCCCAAGTGTCTGCTTTTATGACCTCAATGAATGAGGACTATTTAGTATTATTTTATTATTAATGAATTAAATAAATGAATAAAAAGAAAGGGAGAGAGAGAGAGAGAGAGAGACAAAAGGCTCCAAGTGAAGGCTGATGGTCAGCTACTGGAACATTCAAATGACAAAATAAGAAATGCCCCCAGGTAAAGAATGGAATATATACCCTGTCGTCATTACTCTGACCACGCTGGATGGCCTCCCTCCTTTATCTGACTGTCTCCCTCTTCTAATGTCAGCTCTTCAAGCTACATAAGGAATTATTTCCAGAATGGCATAGAATATTTTTGAGAACCTTGCAAATTCCTTCTTGGAAATGGGTAGAATTGATCTAACCAAATTGTTTTTTTTTTAAAGTTTATTTATTTATTGGGTCGTGAGGGGAATATATATATACACACACACACACATATGTATGTATATATACACACATATATATGTATATATTCACACATATATATGTGTGTGTGTGTGTGTGTGTGTGTGTGTATATATATATATATATATGCAGAGAGAGAGAGAGAGAGAGAGAGAGAGAGAGAGAGAGAATCCCAAGCAGGCTCCACACTGTCAGCCAGCGTGGAGTTGGATGCAGGGCTCAAACTCAAAAACCGTAAGACCATGACCTGAGCCAAAATCAAGAGTTGGACACTCGGGGCGCCTGGGTGGCTCAGTCGGTTGAGTGCCCGACTTCAGCTCAGGTCATGATCTCTCAGTCTGTGAGTTCGAGCCCCGCTTCGGGCTCTGTGCTGACAGCTCAGAGTCTGGAGCTTGTTTCGGATTCTGTGTCTCCCTCTCTCTGACCCTCCCCTGTTCATGCTGTGTCTCTCCCTGTCTCAAAAATAAATAAAACGTTAAAAAAAATAAAAAAAAAAAAGAGTTGGACGCTTAACCAACTGAACCACTTAGACGTCCCACCAAATTGTTATTTTAAAAATAACCTATCCTAAAGGTAGGGGCAGTTATATATGTCCATTGCACCTCTAGAAGTCTAAAAACATATCTCTGTTTGAGTCTTTTTTTTTCTTTCCATTTATTTCCTTGTATACATATGTCTCCTTATTTTAGGATCTCAGAGAGACAGAATACAACATTTCTATGCCTTATTAGTTGGTCATAACTAGGCAGATACAGAAGAAATTTATCTCTGCAGCACTGTAACAAGTGGCTCTCTTTAATCTACATTCAGGTAAAAAGCTTTGATTCTATTTTTTGTCATATATTTTTCCCAACTGTGCAATCTTTTATGATCTCCCAGGAAGATTAGCCTTACTGCCGCAAAACTTGATGGACAGAAAATCAGAGGCTTGTCTAGAATTGTTTCAATTTCCTTCTCCTGGAGAGAAAGCAGAAAGCACTTCAAATATCTCATTTTGGCTAACTTCGGCCAAGCATACCTTGGTCGTGTTCTATGCCAGGCACTGTGCTCAGTGCTGGGGAATAAATGTGTGAGTGAGCCCTAGCCTCTGTTGCAAGGAGCTCACAGTGCCTACAACAGAGGGGTGCTCCTGCTCTTCGCCCCATTTCTAGCTGAAGAGGTGCAACGTGTTTGTAAAAACACAGAATTGAAATAAGCCTAACAGTATTGAGAAAAGATGCTCGTTGCCAAAATTTTCGTAACCAGAGTAGGAGATAGATGTACACTTGGGTCCACACCAGCTGCCTCCCAAATGAGTCCTCTCCCACCAAGTCAGCGATGGTCAGAGTTAATTCATCATTTCCACGTCATGTTTCTGTTGACCACCTGTTACACACCAAATACTCTTGGAGACACTGAGTGTATCTTGGGGAATAAAACACTTGTGGATAGCCCTCGCTTGGTGGGCCTTGAAATACAGGGTAGGAGATAGGACAAACATGTGAACAAATAAATAGATGCATACTTATAAAATGTGATAGATACTTTCTGGGAATCTGGGTTTCAATGCTAAAGAATCACAGTGGAAGATGAGGGAACCCCGCTTAGGCCATGCATGGGGAAAGCTTATCTAACGAAGTGACATTTAAGCCCAGACCTAAAAGATAAAAAGGGGCTGGTCATTTGAAGACAGAAGGGAAAAGAGAAGTGAACAGCATGTGTGAGGGGCCCTAAGGTAGGATAAAGTTTTTCATGCTTGAGAAACTAAAGATCTAGCTTGAATTCCTCCATGTATCCCTTTGGGGGTCCATGCCGTGGGGTCCCAGATTTACCTTTTCCTACATAATTATATTGACAAACTTTTGGAATATTAATACCCTCTTGGAGAAAATGTGCTCAGAGGCTTTCATTCAGTGAAAAAGTTATATCCTAAAGAAATAATGGTGGCACCACTGAATATACGCTGAGTTGGTAGCAAATCACGCTCTCTCTTGCTCTATAATGCTTCAGAATTTCTTTAGTTAAATACACTTTGGAAAGGGTTGCAATTCACACTTGTACAAAGACAGACATTAACCTAAGACTCCTTTGCAATATATGCTTTTCACTTCAATGTCCCTCACGCTTTGGTTTTGCTCACTGGCTGCATCTACGACAGGCAAAGACATTTGCAGGATGGCAAAACCCACTCCCAAAGGCTGAGGTTTTATCTAAGTCATTTTATGATAGAAGATTGCATTGAAATCCATTCAATTCCGTTCAAATCCATTCTTTTTTTTACCTTGCTTTTTTGGAATCTTGTAAACACAACCATTGTCACTTTTTCCTCTCTTGAGAAATTAAATCCCAGGATGATAAAAGCTGAACATGGAGTCCATCATTTGTCTCCCTTCAGCACATCACAGGGTAATTCCATCAGTAGACATTAGGCTTAATGACCTTAATGAAGCCTCCCTATGTTAGGGCCCAGAGGGTCAAACTGCTGACCTAAGCTCTGCCTTACTCACGGCACCAGCTCTCTGGTCAAAGTCCTTATATTAGAGGGCAGAGGATACAGAACAGCCTGGCCAAAGTGGTCTGGCCAAGTTCTCAAGTCAAAGCCAACTCCTCTGCTCCTTCCCTCTCGTTATAGAGATGCATGTGTGCCCATCATGTGGGTCCTGACTAGCCAAGACCCCTTGCCCTTGTGCCGAGAGATCACTTGGCAGTCAGAGTGTCCATTCTCTTTTTATCCCTTGTATCTCATACCGAGTAGGCACTCAGTGGGCATTTATTCCATAAGTGGGTTGAATAAATGAGCGAATCAACTTGAGTATAGTTCACACACACTTGACAGCTGTTTACATGGAGGCCTACAAAGTGTAGGCTTTCTGTCTGGCATCTTCAAACAATCTTAGCATTTGCATGAAACTTCTAGAAATATTTCTTATTTAATGATTGTCACGGCCATAAAAAGTAGAACAGATATTTTTCTTGTTACCCCCATGTTAACAAGATCAGGGAACTCAGATTCAGAGAGGAGGAATAACTTGTCCCAGTCCTCTGCACTGAAAAGTGGCAGTGCCCGCACGGGCTTCTGTGACTCTCTGATGTACCTTGATGCCTTTATACGGTGCATTGTCTCTCCCTGAAAGCTAGGCTCTGGGTCATTCAAGCTGACAAATATTATACAGGAAACTAACTCATGCTGATAAAGGGCTAAAAGAGACCCTTTCCCCAATCTTGTTACTCGGGGGAACGCATCTTGTCACAAAGAAGAGTGTCCTTGGCTTTGACCTTGCAGCCCATATCAGTGAATCCATTTTCCTTCCACCATAACAAGCAAGCTGCTTCTGGGCTGTGAAATGAATCTCTGGGAAGGACACTCTAACAACTGATGGGTGAGTAGCTCATCCTCACTCAACAGTAAGAATGCACTGCTGGGCTCCCCTGCTCCTGTTAGCATCAAAAGGACTTCAAGGATCTGGGTGACACAAATCCATCCAGATCTGCAGTTGTGATGGGCCCTCGAAGGGACAATAAACTTAGGTTGATATTGTGCCTGGTTATGAGTTACTTATGGGTAAGGCTCATGAAGGCCCCTGCCTTGAAATCCAATGCCATCCAGAATTCCTTCCTTCATTCCCAGATTGTAACTTTTAGCCTTCATCTGTTCCCTGAGAGCCTCATCCCAATATGTAACTATTTGAGGAATATACCCCTTGGGTGTTTCCTCAAGGACAACATTTCCAAAATGCCACACTAATAACCTTCTTCCTGACATCCTCTCCTTACCCTGTATTTTCTTTCCCGGTCAGTGACACCGTCATCTCTCCAGTCACCCAAACCAAAACCAAGCCCATATTTTTGTTTAATTCCTTCATCATCCCCAATCCAATTAGTTACCAAGTCCCTACCCAAATCTCTCCACTTTTCATCCTTGTAAGCTGCAGCTGCATTGCTTCATGCCCAGATGGTCATAGAACATTCCTGACTGCATTCTGTCTTGGCCACCCACCGCACTCCTCAAATTGACCTTCCGCCTGGCAGCCAGGGTGAGCCAGCTACCATGCACGGCAGATCACCCAGCCCATGCAAGAAACCCTTTGGCAGCTCAGCATGGATCACACTCCCTGGCATGACATGACCTATCTGCCTATCGGGACTCCTCTGGCCCGAGGCGCCAGAGATTCTGGGAATCCTAATATGGTTTGCTTTCCTAAGTACACACCCTGCTGTCCCATACCTCCATGTCTTTGTTTCCATTATTTGACTTTCCTCGTGTTTCCTCACTCAGCTAACTCTCTCTCATCCTTAAAACTCACGCCTCGGGGCGCCTGGGTGGCGCAGTCGGTTAGGCGTTCGACTTCAGCTCAGGTCATGATCTCGCGGTCCGTGAGTTCGAGCCCCTCGTCGGGCTCTGGGCTGGTGGCTCAGAGCCTGGAGCCTGCTTCCGATTCTGTGTCTCCCTCTCTCTCTGCCCCTCCCCCGTTCATGCTCTGTCTCTCTCTGTCTCAAAAATAAATAAAACGTTAAAAAAAAAATTTTTTTTAAAAAACTCACGCCTCAATAACATCCTATGCAAATCTCTACTGTTGTACTATTACCTTGAAATGATTTGTTTGTGAATCTGCTGCCTTCTAGATTTAAGACCTTCAAGGACATCCACTCATCCCTCCATTAATCACCTCTAGCATTGTAATTATCACTTTACACAGCCACAGCCCAACAAATCTTCTAGCTTTTTGAAAGAAGGACCGGTGTTTCTTACGTGTGTTTCCCTGTGCCCAGCACAGAGCCAGACGCATAGAATGTGTCTAGATCTGCCTGTCTGTCGACAATCACTCATTTGTTTGAGAAATAACTTGAGATCGGATTTCATTCCAGTCACTGTGCTTTGCTCCAGCTCTTAAGGTTTACACGCCGAACGATATACGTGGTGGTTTTTAATAAGCTGCTGGTTCTGATATCTTGAGTAAGTGGAAAATGACTCCCTCGCTCTTCCCCCACTCCGTGGACTTGCTCTCTGTGGCACATGACCGTTTGCTGTTCGCCACAGATGCCACGGTGAAAATAAGAAAGCACAGTGTTTGGCAACACAAAAGTGAGCCTTGACTCCATGGTAAACGATATGAACAGTTCATTCACAGGAACACAGGGATAAGAAGCATCTGAAAAAGCACACCGCTTAGCTACAAAACTGAAATTGTACTGATGGGATATTTTCTCACTATTTAATTGGTAAAACTTTTAAAGGACTCATGAAAAAAGTTGTGAGCAAATATGCCATACAAGTAGGGACCTTATATTGGTACAACCTTTTGGAGGTCAGCTATCTATCAAGTTAAAAAAAAAATGTTTTTTTAACGTTTATTTATTTCTGAGAGAGAGAGACAGAGTGAAAGTAAGGGAGGGACAGAGAGAGAGGGAGGCACAGAATCTGAAGCAGGCCCCAGGCTCTGAGCTGTCAGCACAGAGCCCGACGTGGGGCTCGAACTCACAAACCGTAAGATCATGACCTGAGCCGAAGCCGGACGCTTAACTGACAGAGCCACCCAGGTGCCCCAGCTATCTGTCAAATTTAAAGACATAGTTGGGTCATACGAAGGCTCAACAGGCCCATTGATAAGAAATTCTTAAGTGAACAAAGGGTCAAAGGTGTTCACTGCATCATTGTTTGAAATAAGAAAAAACTAGAAGGGGACTAAATGTCCGTCAGAAGATAGATTAGGTACGTTGGGTACATCCATATAATGAAGGATATCACAAAAAGAACATACACGGAGTTCTTTTCCATGACATGGAAAGATGTCAGGATATATTGTTAAATGAAAAAGAAAACAAATTATGGAAAAGTACATGTGTTTTTTCATTGTAAAATATATATAATCTTATATATATTGTCTGGAAAGCTACACCTAAACTGTGAATAATGGTTATTTCAGAAAAGTTGGATTAGGAGGGAGACCATTACAATTTTTACTTTTTATAATTTTTACTTTGTGCATTATCTGAATTTTTTTTTTTAACCACAGGTGTCTTTTCTTTTCCTTTTCTTACGTTTTATTTATTTTGAGAGAGAGACAAAAGGAGAGCAAGTGGGGGGGGGGGAGGGCAGAGAGAGGGAGATACAGACTCCCAAGCAGGCTCTGTACTGTTAACACAGAGCCCTACTTGGGGCTCGAACACACAAACCATGAGATCGTGACCTAAGCAAAGCCCGAGACTCCTTGGATTCAGAACCCTCATCCCTTCGCCAAACTCTCACACTAGCAGATCTTACTTTCCTCTTGTCCGTTTATTATTTTTTTAAGCTTATTTATTTATTTTTGAGAGAGTGCAGGAGGGGCAGAGGGAGAGGGGGAGACTGAGAATCCCGAGCAGGCTCTGCACTACCAGCACAGAGCCCGATGCAGGGTGTGAACCCACAAACCATGAGATCATGACCTGAGACGAAATCAAGAGTCAGATGCTTAACCGGCCGAGCCACCAGGTGCCCCATCCTCTTGACCATTTAATAAACACACACCGAGACCTTCCTACTGCTGTTGTCCTCACATCTGCCCACAGAGAGGAACTTAGTGAGTCAGGCTGCAGTCTTTTCTGCATTTTAAAAGTGCATCCCAGGAGAAGGCCATTGATGACACAAAGACCAGCAGTCCCAAAGGGTATGGGACCAGAGGAGTTTCCTAGCACAGTCTGAACCAATCACTTAGGGAGCTTCTTAAAAACGCAGCTCTCTGGGCCCTTCCCACAAACACTGAATCTGAGGGTGGGGCCAGGAAACTGGGGGCCGGATACTTTCCTGTGGCTCTCCACAGCCTTTGTACCTTTAGTCTGCACACATCTGGGTATCCTTGACAATATCAGGTTAGGAAAGTTAAGTTTTGATTCTGAAAGCTCCACAAAGACACCAAATAGAGAAGGGGGAAGAAATACCAAAGAGTGGAAGCCTAGCATCACTTTGCAAAATAAAATTTCTACCCATAGATGTGTTTATCTATAGATGATCTATGTCCGGGAAGAGTCTTTCCTGCTTTGCCCTTCCTGTGCTGACCATCATTGTAACCAGTAGATTGATCACTGCCAGGAATGAAGCTTTATAAAAAATCGCCATTGATGCTTAAATGACATCTGCAGAGCCAGTTTTAACAATAAGCAGAAAACATCGCCATAAAAGCTATGTTAATACAAGGGGTTATTACTTTTTCAGGGTGACGTTGACATGTTTGAGGAAGACCTAAGGTGAGATCCTACGACTTTTATTCACCACTTGCTAATATAACAGAAACCAACCAACCAACCAACCAACCAACCAAAGATGCTCTTTGAGATAATGCCAGAGTAGCTTCTCCCCATTACTGGAAGAGTCTAAAAATCTTAAAATACTGGAAGCTCAAATTTGTTCCTAGGGAGACCCTTCCTCTGTCCTGTGGGATCAGTCGTTCTTAAACGTGGCTGCATTTGGGGACTAAATGATGTCACTGGTCTGGGATGCAGCCTGGGCTCTGAGATTCTTTCTAAACTCCTCAGCTGATTCTCATGGGCAGCCAAAATTGAGATTGTTGCTTGTTAGAGAATTTTTTAAAATGTTTCTTTATTTTGAGAGAGAGAGAGAGAGAGAGAGAGAGAGAGGGAGTATGAGCAGGGGAAGGGCAGAGAGAGAGGGAGAGAGAGAATCCCAGTCTCTGCGCTGAGCTCAGACCCTGACATAGAGCTTGATCTCATGACCATGAGATCATGACTTGAGCCAAAATCAAGAGTCAGACCCTTAAACGACTGAGCCACCCAGGTGCCCCTAGAGATTCTTTTTAATCCCACAGATGTGAAGCAAGACCTACCCCCTGGGAAGCCCTGAGCCAGGAGATAATCCCAGTTCAGGTGCTTCAGGGTGAGACATGTTGGTGTAACATGTTGTCTACGTATATATGGGTGATGGGAGTCCTTGCTTTGGACACTGCATCACATCTTCAACCCATCCCTGTTTTCTGCCTTACTTTGTGGGACAGCGCCCTGTGAGCCTGACACAGGCTAACCTCTCACCTCAAGGCCTGCACTTTCAACCTGGTGTCTCAGACCTTCTCAAAGCAAAAGGGGCCCCCAGCTGATGGAGGACAGAGCAGGCATTAGGGCATGGGCTCAAACTGTGTCACGTGGGCATTAAAGGAGAGAGTACCTACTCAGGTTTGGAGAGCTGGATTGCAATTGCTGGGTGGCATTGAGCAAATCATCTAAGCTCTCCAAATCATCAGTTTCCTTATTGACGAATAGAGCTACTAATACTCAACGTGAGCTCTTGTCCTCGGCATTCAATGACATATAAAGAATGTGAAATTATTTGATTCGAAATAGGGGCTCAACACATTACACATTTTTACCCGTATCATTTTACTTCATCCCAAATAACCCTGTAAAGTAATTAAGGTAGATGGTATCACCATCTTGTGGGGAAAAAAATGCAGATCTCGAAAGTGTAAGTGACAAGCCTCACGTTTCAAAGAATATCAAGGGCAGGACCAGGCCAGGAATTCAGGTGTCTTGGCTCCTAATGGCCACCTCCTCCTCCTTATTTTATATTGTGCTGTGACCTTTTCCTCAAAAGACAGCAGAAATTTTCGAGTCTTTGACAAATATTAGAAGAAAAAAGAAGGGCGCCTGGGTGGCTCAGTCGGTGAAGTATCTGACTATGGCTCGGGTCATGATCTCACGGTTCGTGAGTTCAAGCCCTGCGTTGGGCTCTGTGCTGACATTGTGGAGCCTGCTTGGGATTCTGTCTCTCCCTCTCTCTCTCTGCCTCTCCCCCACTCCCCCACTCTCGCTGTCTCAAAATAAATAAACTTAAAAAAAAACCCTACATAATTAGAACTCTATACATTTAAAAAAGAAAAAGAAGAAAAAAGAGCTAATGAAGCAGAAGATGTTTTCCTTTAAGCAAAAGGCACTTTGATAAAGAACAGGTGTAGCCATTTGTTTCAGAATGTATTGTTTACACAAGCGTGTTGTTTAATGGCTACCCGGCAATCCTCCCATGCTTCAGTTCCTCTTAAATGACATAACTGCCTCAGCTCCCCTATCAATGCCTCCGTCTCTCCCACGAGTTAGATTTGCTTGCCTCTAGATGTTGAATGTCTCAGAACTGCATTTGAAAACTCTAGTGTGGATCTGCATCGAGCTTGTGCACAAGCTGCCTCCGTCCCGGGCTCTCCCTGTGGCCATTTGGGCAGAAGTCACTGGCCATTTTGCATAGTTAGTCAAGTGACTTATTAGACTGGGGCCCCAGGTGACCCAGGAGGGGCTGTGTCATAGCTGGGGTGGGTTTCAATAACTTCCCCACTCATGGCCTTGCCTATGTCCTTCCTGTGTTCAAATGCTAAAGTCCTACCTTGCCAGGGAGACTTTTCTGACCCTCTCAACCTACAGTGATTTATTCCTTTTGAAACTTGCGGTCTCTTTTAGTTGTCTCATTCGGGACTTACTTTAACTTTTTTCCAATTTATTTATTTGCATCCTGGTTTTTTAATCTTAAGCTGTGTTCTTTTATAAACCTGTCCTTTCGCTCTGTAAATCTTATCTCCTCAACTGCACCATCATGTCTTTGAGGTTAAGGACGATGTTTCATACTTTTTTCGTTTGTTCCCAGGGCACAGACAGTGCTAGAATCATGCTTAGGAAGTATTTGTCAAGCAAATGAATGGGTGTTGAACAAACTCAGTGGCTTTGCAGAATATCAATTATTTTATTAGTGGATTCCCAAGCGTTCAACCTTTATAAACCTTATGGGTTTTGCAGTATAATGGTTGTGAAAGCTTGTTTTGAAAATAATACGGGAAATCTTAGTCTTGGGAATTCCTGCCTTCCAAATTCTCTGTCCGTCTCCTTACTCCAAAATTACAACTAAGACAATAACTGAGGTCTCCATAGTATATTCTATAAAAGCTGAAAAAACTGATTTTAAGGCTCCTCCAGAAGAACAAGCAGGAAAAAAATACCAAAAAAAATTATTTTCCATCCTTAGTTTAACAACTCTTATTTAACCTCAGCTCTTAACATTACAAAAAAATTTCAGAGATATAATTGATACGTAACATTATGTTAGTTTCAGGTATACAGTATAATGATTCAATATTTGTATATCTCGTGAAGGTCTTAACATTTTTTACAGGTGCTACATTTTGTCTCTTTTGCTTCCCTCATGAATATTCAAGAAATGCCTCCATAAGAAGGTCATCACTGTCATTTAGGTTGGTGACTATTAATTATTTCTTCTTTTACTCACAACAGTACTAAGGACTTCTTTTGCAAATGGATATCCCAACCTTGAGTTTGGCTCAAAAATCAAAAGCACAATGAATATCCAAAACCTGATTTTGGTTCAAAAATCAAAAGCACCTGGGTGGCTCAGTCGGTTGAGCATCCGCTCATGATCTCACGGTCTGTGAGTTCGAGTCCCGTGTCGGGCTCTGTGCTGACAGCTCAGACCCTGGAGCCTGCTTCGGATTCTGTCTCTCCCTCTCTCTCTGCCCCTCCCTCCCTCATGCCCTGTCTCTCTCTCTCTCTCTCTCTCTCTCTCTCTCAAAAATAAATAAACATTAAAAAAAATTTGTTTTAAATAAAAAAAAATCAAAAGCACAATCTTTTGATCACAGTTTATACACTGAATGAGATAATTGGCAAGCTTGGAAGAACAAATTACTTCCGTTGTGTTTTGAGGCAGAAAAGGTGTGTGTGGGCACATAAGCAGTGTTCTGTAAGAAATTAATGGAAGCAAAAGGAATGAATAAATAAGCGGATAGACAATCTAAGGAACCGCACTGACATCCGAGGGCTTCCTTGGTTTGCTGAGCAGTTCTTGCCTATCCTGGGTGTGCAGTAGGGATGTGGTCATCCCTGGGTGGAAAAAAGTACAGGGGACGTATAAGTGGAGAATCACAGGAAGGACGGGTATTTGGTTACCGATTCACCAAAAGGCAGGTCATTCCGTGGGTAGAAGACACTGAAATTGTATTGAGAAGATTAACCCAGTGACAAGAAGCCTCAGAGGCTGAGACCTGGGTCTTCAGACCCAGCCCAGGACCTATTGGGCTCATAGGGCTCACTAACTAATATCAGTTTTTCATTTGGCAAAGCTCATTGACCCAGCCTCTCAAGTACCTATTTTGTGATAGCAAATATCTTAATTCTAAGGTGAAAGGGACCTAGGAGCAAACCTGATCCAATGCCTTTATTTCTCCCTTTTCATATTGATAGATTTTTTTTTTTAATGGAGACCATGATGTTTTATCCACAGTTAGTGGATTGCATGGCTCAGTAATATTTGTTGAAGAAATAAATGAATGGTGGACTCACCTACTTCTGCTGTGACTGCAAAATCTAATCTCCAAACTTAATAACCCTACCTTTCAGAGAGGCTTACCCAGGTGGGTCCTCAAAACCCCAAGATGCCATTAGTGCCTGGGGGCAGCGCTCTATTTCTGGAAGAAAGGGAGTAAACAAGGGAGCAAACTTCTCAGGGGCCCATCTTTGCGATGATTTTGCCAACTTACACCCCAGTCTTGACTGCTACTCTCTGCTAAAGTCAGCACATAGGAGCCCCAGACAATGGAAAAGGAGAGAACTTGGAGAAAAGGAAGTTTAAGTGGCGTCAAAATCCCACTTCACATGACAGTTTTCCAGAAACTCAGCCCTAGCATGCTCGTCCAAAGTTGGTTTACATTAACGGATATCCATGTGCCGGGAGACTGTTTTTCCCAGATTAGTTGGTCTGGAGGCCCTGCCTTTCTGAAACAGTTTGGCTTTAAAGAACATGTCATTGTTTTTACTAATTTGGATGTTGCTTTTCAAGTGGCAGAAAAAATTGTTATGGTATCTGAACTGTTTATCTTAGATTTTGCAGTTACTGCAAAAACTGATGCATTGGAAAAGATAAATTCACTAAAATTACTTGTATCCTGATACTTAGGTGATGAATCACTTCATATTGCTGTAAAATCTATATACTCTTATGATAAAAATACAATTAACTGCTTAGACAATAATTTAGCTCCAAATAATAAAATGATTTTGAAAAGAAAAATAATACTCTGAATAATGGGAAATTAAATCTTATTCATGAATGCAAAATCGAATATTCTTAAAGTAACAAACTCTCTGTTCATATGATAACAATTAAAGTCTCCATAGTATGTTTTATAAAATCTGATTTTAAGATTTCTCCAGAAAAACAAGCAGGAAAAAATAACCAAAAAGTTTTTCCAAAAGGCTTAGTGAAAGATTTATTTTCTAGATTTTAAAACAAGTGACAATTACCAAAACTATGTGATATTAGATTAAAAGCAAGGAAGAAATGATGAGATAGAGTATATTTTTTAAAAGTAAATTAAAACCATTATAAGAACTTACTACATGAAAAAAAATACAATGCAAGAAATAATCATAATTCAGTACGTGGGCACAATCGAATCACAGTACAGAGAATATATTAGATTCATACCTTATATCATACACTTATAATAAATTTTGGTCGAAACAAAATGATGAACATAAGAAAACTAGAAGAAAATAAGCATATTCTTTCCAACTAAAAAAGGGAGAAATACTTCTGATTCTCTAATGTTATAATTAGACATAAAATAGATGTTATAACATCCAAAAACCAAAAGAGCTTAAAAGATAAAATATAAGTGAGAAGGGGCACCTGGGTGGCTCAGTCGGTTGAGCATCTGACTCTTGATTTCAGCTCAGGTCATGATCCCAGGGTCCTGGGATTGAGCACCGCTTTGATCTCTCTTTCTCTCTGTCCCCCTCCCCCCCACTTGCACTTGCTCCCTAAAATAAAAAAAAATATGTGTGTGTGGGGGGGGGGAAGAGTATACGTTTTAAATGTTAAAGAAAAGTTTTACCATGGAAAAAAATCAGGAATTGATCTAATCATTTGAGGTCAATATTCAGCTTTTCATGTAAAATGAGGTCATAGGAAGGTTTACACACAAGGAAATGTAGACAATAAATCACCATATGGAAAAACGCTCAGGCTGAATAGCAACTAAAGAGATGTAGACGAAAGGACTTTGAAAGACCACAGAACGTCAATTAAAGTAAGTGCAGGCATTGGCGCTACAGAGAATGGGCTTTGGAGTCTGACTAATACAGATACGGATCTCGGCTTTGCCATGGTCCAGCAGTATCCTTGACCAAAAGTCTTAATTTCTCAGCGTCAGTTTTGCAGTCGGCAACAAGGGGCCATTATACACCTAGAAGGGTTATTGTGAGCCCGGAACGGTTAGTGTAAGTAAACACTCAGGACGGCATGTGGCACATGCTCGATGTCTTCAATAATGGTGGTGGCATATGGTGATGATGGGGACGATGATGGTGACAATAGCTGGTCATGGGGAAGGCGGCGGTTATAAAAGTAATGGCGGTAGTGAGTGATGGAGGTATGGGTGGCCGTTTTGTGGATGAGAGTGACCGTGATGTCAGTGACAGTGTTTTGGTGGCATTTTGAAGGTGATGGTGACAGTGGGGGTGGATGATGACGATGGGGATGATATTCATGGTGAAGGTAGCTGATGACTAATGGTGCTACTTTTGGTTGTCTGGGCAAAGGTAACGATAATGGGAGTGGTCATGATGTCAGGGGGCAGGGGTGGTGGCAGCGATGTGGTAAAAACACTTAAAATGATTAATGACATTGCTTGGTAGATAAATCAGCAAAACGGAATGCTAAAGATTCAATGCTATATGGACTTGTAATTTATCTTTTAACCTTCCTAGAAAGCAGCCTAGCAAGATACAGCAAGAGCCGATGTATTGTGCACGTTGACACAGGAATTAAACCCTTGGGAATATGGATTGGAAAAAAATATCCCTAAATTAAAATTGGTCTGGAAATGGTATAGCGATGCTATTTATAACTGGGAACAATCCAAAGCGTCAACAATAGGGAGGTGACTAAGCAAATCATGATACGTCAAGATAATGGAATAATATCATGTAGCTATTTAAAGTGAAACATGAGGAAATATGCATATGAAAAAAATTGTGTTAGAACAGCACAGAACTGTGTGTGGATAGTCAGTGTGTGTTTGTGTGCTTTTACCAAAGAACAGAAGAAATGATAAACACATGTGCATAGAGTTTTGTAAAGATTCGACCTGCATTCAGCTTTTTCCTTTTGTATATATACTTGCTTAATGGACCCTTAATTTTTATGAAAGATTATGATGGAACTTGAAGCTATACCTCACTCCAAAGAGCTGGCCCCTAACTGATCAATTCCAAGGTCAGCCATCTCCCATCCCCTCCTTGGGCCCCGTTTACCACCCATCTTTTAGGGCTCCTCCCACCTCTTTGTGACTCATTTTGTCTTCACAATGGTCAGGGAGAGCTTTCGGAACCAAAATAATGTTCTGTTTCAAAACGAAACACAGAGGTCCTAAAAAGCTTAGCGGCATCTATCTGAGTGTATATCTACGAATTTGAATGTGGGATAGATTTGTGGTTGTGTATGAAAGGCCCGGGAGTATTGATAAGCTGTAAACTTGGGGGTAGTTACTTGACTCCTCCGTGCCTCCATTTCTCTGGCTGTAAAAGGGAAAAAACAATGGTAATGAACTCATTGAGCTATTGCAAGGGTTAAATGAGATAATCCCCGCAAAACATGGCAGGATGCTTGATTCATAATGAGTTCATATTCATTGTTATTTACACTGAATATTAGCATTGCTCTTACTAGTCTAAGTACTCTTCCAGAAATTATCAAGAACTCTGGATTAAATATAAAAGTTCTGGGTTACCAGCTTCGTCATCTATACAATGGAGCATTAGATCAGGTAATTTGTGACATTCTGTTTCTCCGTTGTCTAGGAGACAGTAATGCTTCTTTTTATTGATTTCTGCTTCATTTTTGGAAGGATAATAATAAACTCAAAAAATATAAACTTAAACAGACTTCCCCTCTGTTTAAATATTGTTTTAATAAAATACTAATGTTTATCTTGTTAAAATATTCTGAACCCTGTCTTAATTCTCTCGATGGAAACATCAAAACGTTATCGTTCCTCATGAAACACGTTACACTTATATTTGAAATACATAATACATAATACAAAAGCTCTCTGCTTTTTCAATAATTTCTTATTTGATTTGGGGTTCTGCACCTCTAAGTTTATTCTGGGGGTTTAATTTTCATTTTTGCTAGTTTTATTCCTTTGCGGTTTTGTAATTTTTCAAAACAAATTTATTTCAACCCATCAAGGTAGAAACAACATTGTAAGGTCTACTTAAGAAGTGAGGCAGATAAGAAAAAAAAAAGAAAAAGAAAAAGACGCAAGACAAGTAATTGTAGGCCTTAGGAAATTCAGAACCCCCAGACCCTCCCCCGGGTGTTTTTCATCCTTACATCCTCAACACAGGCACGCCTCGGGAAAACCCTAGAGGGCGCTGTTTTCCTGCTTGTTACCACTTTTGCCTTGCCTTCTCGATGGGAAAATGGAAAGACAAAGGGAGGAGTGAAGCAAATTCATCATCCACAAAACACAAACCATCCAAGCCCGAGGGGGATGAGGGTATGAAGTCTCAGTGCCTCTTTGCCAGGTGAGGATGCAGAAGCCCGGTGAGCTTGTCGAAGGTGATTCCATCACTCCTTAGTGGCAGAGACAAAGCTAGAGTCCAGACCTCGGACCCAGACCTTTTCTCCACCACCTGCTCTTTCATTGGATAAAACACAGAATATCAAGTGGGAGGCCCAGACAAACACTTCTGGGCACACACTCTCCCTTGCTTACTAGTTCGTGTTTCCAAGGAGTATGGTCACTGACTGACAGGTAAGGGTATATTTAGGAGTGTAGAATTCACAGGGATTTTCAATAAGAAATTTTTGAAACCTCAGAGAGATCAGCTTATTTATCTCGAAGTATAAGTTTCATGTATTTCATGAGGAAATATAGCATTTCAATGTTTCCATTGAGAGAATTGAGACAATGTTCAAAATATTTTAGCAAGGTGAACAGTATTTTATTAATGCAATATTTAAAATTTTTAAAAACAAAGTTAAAAAAATTTTTTGTTCTTTATTTATTCTTGAGAGTGAGACAAGGTGTGAGCAGGGGAGGAGCATAGAGAGAGGCAGACACAGAATCTGAAGCAGGCTGCAGGCTCCGAGCTGTCAGCACAGAGCCCGACGTGGAGCTCGAACTCATGAACCGTGAGATCATGACCTGAGCTGAAGTTGGATGCTCAACCAACTGAGCCACCCAGGGGTCCCTAAAAATAAAGTTTGGAGGGGAGGTCCACTCTCTACCTAGGCCACTCATGAATTATACTGAATAACTGCCTTATTAGCCCCAACCAGTTGCTACTGGATGGGATGGTGATGCTATTATTGATGATGATAATGATGATGGCTTACATTTATTGAGTACTTTCTGTGTGCCAGGTACTGTGCTAGGTGGTTTGTATCCATTGGCTCATTTACCCCTTACAATCGCCTTATAAGGCATGTACTATGAGGAGAGTGAGAATTAGGAGTTTTAAGTAGCTAGCCTAGAATCATACATGTGGGAGGCAAATAATTGGACCGTAAAAATAGACCAGGGGTTTCATTTGTTTATCTGCCATGTTCTCAGATACCTGCGACTCTAGAAAATGTGATCGAGATGAATTAAGAGAGAGGGGCACCTCGGTGGCTCAGTCGGTTAAGCATCCGACTCTTGGTATTGGCTCAGGTCATGATCTCACGGTTCATGGGACGGAGCCCCACACTGGGGCTTTCAGTGCAGAGCCTGGTTGACATTCTCCCCTTCCTTCTCTCTCTCTCTCTCTCTCTTTCTCTCTCCCCCTCTCCTCCTCCTCTCTCTCTCTCTCTCAAAAAATTAAATACACTTAAAAAAAAAAAAGATGGATTCAGAGAGAGAAAGACTTAGGGTAGTGGAGGTGTGGCAGTTAGACTCATTTTCTATCTTTAGTGCTGCCGAATCGAATAAGGCAAAGTCCTAATGTGCCCGGTTCATGTTCTAGTTACGAAGAGAAGACCGGAGAGTTGCTTCACAGTTGGAGGTAGCACTTAGAAGAGGTTGAGGTTAGGACCCACATCAAGGACAGGTCAGAAGAAACACATCTGAACCATGGAGAGGAGGAAGAGAGAAATGCCCTTCAACTGTGTTTCCTTTTCTTCCAGAGGCCAGTTCCCTCACCTGTTGGCACACGGCACCAAGGTAAGGCAGAAAAGCTCTCTGTATATAACTTGCATTGGGCGTCCTAATTTGTCACTGCAGGCTCAGAGGGAATGACCGTCCATCCTTCAGTTCCTAGATTCATGGGGTTGGCAAAGCTAAATAAGGCACACTGCCTGCTTTGATATGCTTGTGTTGGAGTTGAGAGAAAAGGCATCCCCATCTAGAATCTGGGGGGAAAATCAAGTTTGGTAAGGAATTCCTTGCCGTAGTTGAAGGCTTTTTGATTAATAAAAAAAAGCAAATATCCTGATAAAAAAATAACCACCTCAAACCATATTTATGCCTTGACATGACTGTACTTGCCAGATATTTTTCCAAGAGTAATGTTGGAAGAAGGTGTGCAAAGAGGGGCGCCTGGGTGGCTCGGTCAGTTAAGTGTCTGACTTCGGCTCAGGTCATGATCTCGTGGTCAGTTCGAGCCCCACGTCGGGCTCTGTGCTGACAGTTCAGAGCCTGGATCCTGCTTTGGATTCTGTGTACCACCACCCGCCCCCCCCCACTCCTCCCCCACTCGTGCTCTGTCTCTCAAAAATAAATAAATGTTAAAAAAAATTTTTTTAATAATAATAAAAAAAGAAGGTGTGCAAAGAGAAGGCAAGGGAGGAGAGACAGGAGGCAGTACAGGGAAACTGCAGATTTTACCTGCATCATCACTGTGTTCAAGAGTAAGCCTCCCAGAGGCGCCTGGGTGGCTCAGTCTATTAAGCGGCAACTTAGGCTCAGGTCACGATCTCGCAGTTCGTGAGTTCGAGCCCTGCAATGGGCTCTGTGCTGGCATCTCAGAGCCTGGAGCCTGCTTCTGATTCTGTGTCTCCCTCTCTCTGTCCCTCCCCACTCATGCTCCCCCCACCCCCCTAAATAAGTAGACATTAAAAAAAAATTTTTTTTTTTTAGAGTAAGCCTCTCCAGGAATTTACATACATTTGGAAATTTTATGCTGCGGCTCTGAATTCTTTTGCTTTCGTTATCATCATGAACTTTCACGGCACAGGTAAAATGTAAATGGAAACTTGGTCATGTTTTGCCTCACATACGGAGAACAGACCTATTTGCCAATGCTAGGGGTCTAGATTTCTTCAAGGGAGGCTGGCTGAGAATGCTTTGGGGAACTTGATTCTTTCATTGAACAGTCATCTATTTCTCTCACGTGGTTTGTCTCTGGGGGCCATAAAGTTATTCAAGGTGTAAAAACGCAGCTCCAGGGGTTCCTAGGATTACAGCACAATTAATGAAAGCTACCGTCTAAATTTGATCCTACTGAAGTCAAAGAAAGTGGGAAATCAGCAGCTTGAATCCACAATACAACTTGAAAAATCACTGGCGATGAAAACCACATTCAAAACTCTCTCATAAGTCATCAGGGTTGAAGGAATTTATCGGCTGCGTTTGAGTGCTCCATTCTTGGGCATGCTGCTTCCCCAGAACCCTGCTGACACCTAGCCCCACTTTCCATAAATAAATAATTCTTCATTTGCTGACCTGGAGCCGTGAGCACGCAGCCCCTCCACCCCTGCTCTCCTCTGAGAGTAAAATGCCCTCTTGCATTTTTAATGCAACTCCCAAGACTGTGTGTCAAGTTTCCACAAAGTTTGCCAGAAGAATTAGCTGCCCCCTTTTAATAGGCAAGAGGTCAGAAAATAAACCTTTTTTTTTTTAATGACAGCGTTTGAAAAATTAAGAAAATGAAACACTTGATCCAGCAGCGTACTGCATTTCACATTTTTGCAAAGATTGGTTTCTATAATTTTACCATCTGGCCCAACACAGTGAAATTTACTTTATTGGATACAATAACAACCAAGTTATTATTATTTTTCTTGCTTCCTTCCCTTCCTTCCGCTGCAGATGTGGGAAGCATGAGTCACACTGGACTGACTCAGAGGAAGTATGACTTCACGAAATACTCACAGAGTCGGGGACTTGGGGGGCTCATCCTCCACAGTGCTGGGAACCAAGAAAACATTGGCCTTCTGGGCAACCATTTCTCGATTTCAGGATCTTTTGTGGAGATTTGCTTAATGTCAGTGGGTCTGTTCACTGTTTCTACAACTAGGCACCTGAACTAAAGCACTAAGCCAGATAAAAATGTATTTAATTATTATTCAAATCCAAGGTAGGGGCACCTGGCTGGCTCAGTTGGTAGAACATGTGACTCTTGACCTCAGGGTCATGAGTTCAAGCCCCACTTTGACCGTGGAGACTACTTGAAACACACACACACGCACACACACACACACACACACACACACACACACATCCAAGGTTATTTTATTTTCTTTATAAAACCTGTATCTAATTTTTTGTATTGATGCATTGAAACTAGTATTAAACAGTTAGACATACTTAAAGAAGAAAACAGTGACAAACACTTGTAAGATGACTATGCAAACATAGCCCCTTATTAAGAGTTTGGTATATCTCCTCCCTGTGTTCTACCCAGGTTTTTATCTTTCATATCTTACAAAATTGAAATTATACTCTATTACCAGTTGGTATTCATCAAGGTACCGCAGTCTTCCACATCTAATTCTTCTCTCCTGATACACAGTATCCACAAAATTTCGAACATGCCCTGGTCCTTAGAAGCCCTGGATAAATGATGCCCAATGGATATACATATTTGCTATTATTGCTTTACAAATACAAGCTTCAGCAATCACTCTAACTGTGTGCAGGCAGGTGTAGACACTTTTGGGGAGGTAGGTGGGAGTGGGGATTAGGATGGGAGCCGAGGGGAGGGTGCCAGAATTATTCCTTAGTTTCCTGAACCATCTTCTCCACTAGGATTTCAAGAAAACCACAGTTTGCTTTAGAGGTAAAGAAACAAAGTGGACTTGGCTTCCATGGATGAAACTGGGTTCCTTTACCTGTGTGTACCAATTTCCTCAACTCTGATATGTCATTTTGCCCATTGGGACTTTAATTCCCTCCACTGTGCAATGAAAATAATCTCTAAGGTTACTTTCTCCTCCGATATCCTCCGTTGCTATCTTGTCTGCCTCACCTGATGATCTCCCCAGTTAAAGTAAACTTATCAGTGAGAGCAGCTCATCAACTCTACCTCAATGGAAACAAAAGAAACATGATGAAGGTTTAGCACGTTTGCTCCCAAACAACCTGACTGCTCACGAATGGCACTAAGAAGGTAGCGAAGGTCAAAAGCCTCTTTAATGTCTGATCACCTGGTGTTCCTGTCCTGGAAGCAGACCCTCTACTTGAGCCTGCGTGGTCATCAGTGTGGTCCCCAGAGACCTCATTTCTTACCTCAACACTGATTTTTTCCCTTCCAGTTGGGTGTATACCCCATGCTGATTTTTTGTAAAGGTGCTTTGAAACACAGTCCATTTAGAGTAGTGGCAGTGTCCTTCTGTTATCAGTGGCTTCCTTAAATGGAAGCATGTGGCAGTGAAGTCCAACACACAGGAGGTGGGTGTTCCTGACAGATATCACAGAGCCTGGTGCCCTTCCTTACCACATGCCCAGAGGAAGTGTGGAGTCCGGGATGGCTCAGCCTTCATGGGTAAGACTGTTGAAAGGTCAGGACTGACCAATCTGTGTCTAAATACCCAATTGGTATAGGAAGTTGCTTGGAACCAACCCTCTGACCTAGCCCAAGCAGGATTGATTGTGACATTAATAAACCTCAAGATCCTTGATCCCCTCCTTTGCACTGGTTCCTTCCAAGGTTTAGAAAAGGACCTATGATAGAGTTCACGTAATCATTTGTGTTTTTTTTTTGTCAAACTTGCAATCAAGAGATATTCAAGCAGCAATTAGTTAGGACTAGTGTCTCCTTCCATTGCAACCTCACCTCCATCATATTTTCTTTAGTGTAAGATTATATTGGGAGTGCTTGGGTGGCTCAGTTGGTTAAGTGTCTGACTCTTGATTTCAGCTCAGGTCATAACTTCGCGGTCATGAGATTGAGCCCCATGTTGGGATCCGAGTTGCATGGAGTCTGCTTAAGATTCTCTCCCTCCCTCTCCTTCTGCCCCTTCCTGCTCTCTCTCTTTCTTTCTCTCAATTTCTCTCACTCTCTCTCATAAATACATACATACATACATACATATTTTAAAAAGATTATATTGGAGTGGCCTTGGGCATTTTGGGGACTTCACAAAATGGAAAGTTCAGTTGAAGAATATATTTAGTTTGGGTTCAGTGGGATATATTTGTGTGGTTCTAAGTCGTTTCTGGTAATAATGACGTTGTTGTTAGATGTCCTCATGAAGGACTGATTTCTGGTAATAATCTTGCCATCCATTGTGCTGACCTAAAGGAGCAAGGTCAAGGGTCTAGTGCAATATAAATGTGTCCCACGGCACTAGGCACTAGACGTATGTGTATCAAAGAGGAGAGTCAAGGTTTGAAATATAGGTAACCAGAAGCTAGTCTGTGGAGAATTCTCCCAGTTACCAGATATGGAAAAGTGCAAGCAGAGGGTTTGGTTCTTACCAATGCTTATTCAAAACAGAAGTTCTCTCCTATCAGAAGTATACTCAGTCATGCAGCATATACAGTAACAAAGGCACTGTACGTTTTTAAGGGGAAGTACCCCAAATACACTTTATATATTTATAGTTTATCAACTTGTTGTAGTTCTATAAGTAATTACATTTTTGTAACTCCCAATTCTAAAAATCAAACAGTGATAATTGCATTAGTGGAGAAATTATCTTTCTCCTGTCTTATCAAAAAGTATATTACAAGATTGTTGTAAAATGGAGCAACGATCAAAGTGTATGTAGTCCAAAAAACGCAGGGGGAGAAAGTATTGGAGAAAGGTGGTGGGTGCTTAATAAAACAGTAAGTCACTTTTCTGGATTTCTGATATTTGTGGTATTTGACAGCTTTTTTAAAAAAAAGTTTTTTTAATGTTTATTTATTTTTGAGACAGAGAGAGACCGTGAATGGGGGAGGGTCAGAGAGAGAGGGAGACACAGAATCTGAAACAGGCTCCAGGCTCTGAGCTGTCAGCACAGAGCCCGACGCGGGGCTCGAACTCACGGACCGTGAGATCATGACCTGAGCCGAAGTCAGACGCTCAACCGACTGAGCCACCCAGGCGCCCCCTTGACAGCTTTTTTAAGTTGGTAATTTGATTCGTTTTCTCACTGCAAATGAATATTCGCTTCCGTGTCTAATTTTATATTCATAATTGTATAACTGTTTGTTAGGAAGGCTCCTTGATTGCCCCAGCTTCGGGCCCCGGAAACCTAGATCTGCCCCTGCCCCTCACCTAACCCTTGCCACGAGCATATTTTCATCCTCTGCCTCTTCTCCACCCTCCCAAGTTCAAATGGCCTCTCTGTGGGCTCCTTGGCCTCCCATCCGGCTTACATCTCCTTCCCAGACTCTTTGCCTCCTTATTCCAAATTCCATCTTCGCTGCTACCTGCTGTCCCCCACTCAGCTCTGCTCACCCTCAGCTCTGTTTTTCCAGTTCAATTCCTGGAACCTAAGCGCAGGACAGAACCCTCCCCCCTCCCCCCCTCCCCCCCTCCCCCCCTCCCCTCCTCCCCCCCTCCTTGCTTGGAAAAGGAGTTCAGGCTGGCAGTGGGGACAGCTTGGAAGAGTCTAACCTATTCCTTGATCAGGTGCTCTATGCCTCTCGGGGGAAGAACGGGCAGAGAGCCTGAAATGCTCAGTCGGTCACACCATGGTGGCTTAGCCATAGGAATTCACGCTCTAGACCATCACAACAGCAGGGAAAATGAGCTCTCCTCACCTGGTAGAGGGCATACATAATCTGAGAATTCAAATTTGCGAATTTAAAACTCAGAGTGGGCAGGGACAAGGGAGGAAAACAAAGAAGGCTGCTGTTCAAAAGCACTTTCCTAAAGGCCTCCTGTATCAATAACCCTGCAACCCCTAGGGAAAGGTAGGTTTGGTACAGGTTAGCCAGCTACACTCTTGCTGTTTTGCTTTGCAAATGCAGGCTGAGAAGGCTTAGAGGCTTAGAGGCTGCTCCACCGGGAGATGGAGGCTAAACCTGGGCCATCTCACTCACAGTCATCTTGCCATCTTTTCCCCGTCCTGGGGAGATACACGTTTGTCATCTTTCAAACAATGATGTCTTAAACGTATGGCCAAGCATAACATCTCCCTGGGAGTTGTGACAATGATAAGCAAACAAATGTTACAAATGCCCAAAAGTATTCCTGTGGCTAAATCTTACCTATGCTTCTACAAGAACTTACTCCTCCCTCCTCCTTCCCTACCTCCCTTCTTCCCTCCCTTCTTCCTTCTCTCTCATTTCTTTTTTCATTTCTAGCAGGCAGGGGACGTTGGGTAACAGAAGACAATGAGATTCCCCCAACTATTGAATTATCTTCAGAGAGAAGGAGTTTAAGTGCACTCATATATCAAGTAGAACAACACACAGTTAAAAATCTGGGCTTTGGGGGCACCTGGGTGGCTCAGTCGGTTAAGCGGCCGACTTCAGCTCAGGTCATGATGTCGCAGTCCGTGAGTTCGAGCCCCGCGTCAGGCTCTGTGCTGACAGCTCAGAGCCTGGAGCCTGTTTCAGATTCTGTGTCTCCCTCTCTCTGACCCTCCCCTGTTCATGCTCTGTCTCTCTCTGTCTCAAAAATAAATAAACATTAAAAAAAAATTTTAAAAAATCTGGGCTTTGGAGGCCAACAGACACAGGTATGAGTCCTAGTTTCAATAGAACCTTCAGGTCCAGGCAAAAGCCATCAAGCTGGTTCTAGGAACGGGAAGAAATTTCAACAAGTGGCAAAGCATTGGGTTGGCTAAATCATCTCAGGGGCAAAACTATAGATTTCATACAGACTCAAATTGTCTCTTCTTTGTCATAAAAGTAATTTTTTTAAGATTTATTTATTTTTGAGAGAGAGAGAGTGAGAGCGTGCAAATGGGGGAGGGGCATGGAGAGAGGGGGACAGAGGATCCTAAGTGGGCTCTGTGCTGACAGCAGAGAGCCCAGTGCGGGGCTCAAACTCACAAACCGCAAGATCATGACCTGAGCCAAAGTTGGATGCTCAACCAACTGAGCCCCCCAGGTGCCCTGTCATCAAATTAGTTTTTGATGTACTATGTTAATAGCCTCAGTCAGAAAGTTTAGGACACATGGATTCCACCGTATGGAAGGTTATAGTTACTCTTTCCAAAATGTTGAGACATGCTGGTTTCTACAAGTTCAAGTTTTCTTGACTGATTTCTTTGCTCCTTTCAGAGGCCAATGTGTGCTGCAAATCTGTAAGAGGAGGAAATCGTGGGTAATTTTTCTCAAAGTTCTTTAGCCATAGGATCCATTTTTTTGTGGACTATGTCAAGGAAACAGTGTTCTGTGGGGTATGCTTTTGGAAATAATCACCAGTCTTAGGAGATCGCACCATGGCTATTGACTGTATGTATCCTCAACAGCAAACCATTTTTGAGCCACATGGATGTCAGCAGGCTGGTTTTTTAGTTGCCCCTTGATCCCTGTCTACATCCCTCTGGGTCCCTGTGAGTCCCCGGGACCATATCCCTATGCAGAGCCACCAAAGCTCATCTACTCAACTGAAGATAACTGTCCTCACATTGTGGACTACTGCAGAGTGGTCTAACTGGCCCTTGTGCTGTTCAATGCTCTGTGCTCTGGCCCTAGTTCTTTGGTTAAATCGAATTTTCTAACATAAATAAAATGGGGAGATGTTTTAAAAAAAGATCTTCTAAGAGATGGAAGCCAAGAGAGTATGCCATCGGTCCAAACACCAAATAAACTTGGCATCCTGAGATATTCAACCGCATCGTGTCATTACTCCTGCTAATGGGAGACAGTGCCCGCTAATTGCCAAGATTGAATCATTCCATCTGAGGGCAGAGTTACTAACAGAGGCCAGACCAATTTACTGCTCTCTAAATTTTAGAAATGAAAATACTGATAGATGCATAAACCTTCCAAACACAAGGATAATATTTCAATAGTAAGTAAATATTGTTGCCAAGAAGATGGGTGTTTTCTACTTCCTCGCCATGAAAGGAGTGTACGGGCTCTGAGGCACTTTGGCTTAGGTGGCAGCCAATATATTTCAGGCAGAATGCCCTCTCCTAGTAGGTCCCCCTTTCTCTTAAAGCTCTTAAGGTCAAAAACTGTCTTTGACATTTGCAGCAGATTCTTCCACTTGCATCTGTATATAGATCCCAAATTATTCTAAAAATAACCAAAAAGAAGAAGTAAGAAAAGAGTGACAGCCTCCCTAAATCATACATATGTATATATGTATATAAAAATCAGAAGTATATACAGTAAAACCTTGGTTGGCTAGCATAATTTGCTCCAGAAACGTGCTTGTAATCCAAAGCACTTGTATATCAAAGTGAATTTCAAGAACCATCGGCTCATTTGTGATTCTGTGACGTCGCATACTACTCGCATTGTAAGACGTCTCTCGTTTATGGAGTTAAAATTTATTAGAAACGTTTGCTCGTCTTGCGAAACACTTGCAGAGCAAGTTACTCGCATTCCGAGGTTTTACTGTATTTTGTATCTGTATGTAAAAGTGTGTGTGTGTGTGTGTAATATACATAATCTCATTGAGGCGTCTTTGAGATGAAGAGGCAGAATTTCTGAAAATGGCAGATACCAACTACCCAAAACGTTTCTGTCTCAGCTATCAACAAAGGCTCTTTCTCTGAACTCCTAGAGCACTTCACTGAACAACCTATTCAGTAATTGTCACCTCTGCACTAGTGATGGCTGTTACTCTCTCCTCTGAGCACTTGCGAGCTTCTTCCGCGTTGAAAACATGCTCCAGCCCCTTGATGGCATGGCAAACCCATGCTGGAGGCTCAGTCGGTGTTTGTGGGACTGAGTTATTTCAGACCTGCTTGGTAGCTCTGCCTCTACCATTATATCAGTATGATTGGGGACGAATTATTGGGTTGGGGTTTCTCTCCTTTTTTTCTAAGTGCTCCTCCCTGTGACCCGTGGCTGGGGACATCTATAAATGTAGGGCGATGGGGTAACCAGCCACATGATATGCTTAGAGAATGCTCGAATGGCTTTCCCTTTCATGCTGTAACTCCTGTGACATGTCAGCTGAATCTCACAACAGCAATCCCTTGTATTTGGTTAGTGTTTTACATTTTACACAATACTGTCTCCTATATTTTCTTTGGATACCCACGGTTACCTTACCAAGTAGGAAGAGTATATATTATTCTTACATCAGAGATATGGAAATTGGGACTCAGGTACATTCATTTGACTAATAGCACTCGGTTAGCTATGAATTCAGCCTATGTTTTCTTTCCACTATAGTCACTCTCTGAGCTTAGGCATCTGGGCTGTGAAGTGGGTCTATTCTTTGGGTGGGGTGAGATGGTATTTAGACCCATATGTTCGGCCTCTTTCTGCACAAGCATTCAGTAAACGTGGTTAACGTCTCACACATCCGGGTCCCAGGGCTAACGTGATACCAGAAAGTAATCCAGTATTTTCCACCATGTACTTCATGAAAGACTAGCATGATGAGATTTCCCTGAAAAAAAGAAAATCTTGCAGTCAAACCAATTATGTTATGTTTATATTTAGGACCCTTTGTGCATGAAGTATTACTGGCACATTTCTGCCCACAGACCCTCCTGAGACCCTCCTGCTGAGAAGCAATATATGAAAGTATGAAAAAGACAAATTCTCACAAGAATAAAGAAAATGGACAAAGTCACTAACAGACAAGGGATGTAGACATACTTGTAGAAGGCAGCTAGGAGCATGCCAACGGGTGATAGGGGACACAGAAAGCTATTGCCCAGAATAAATCCCAAGGGGGCTACAGAGGAGGTGGGGACCATGCTTCCTGCCAGGACCCTGGAGAAACAGTAGACTAGCACATGGCCAGTGGGTGGGAAGCGCAATGTGGGGTTCAAGTGGAGTGACTCATTCAAAGTCTGTCTTGGAACAACCACACTGGATGACAGCCAAATGCCTCCCCCAGCTGGAGGTGACATTTACCTCCAGGCTCTAAATGGAAGGTTCTTCTCAGGAAGCCGTCTGATGAGCAGGGGGAGAGCTCAAGCTTCACGGTATGGGCATGGCAGCACCGGGGTAAAGCCTTGCTCACTCTGGCATTTGGAAATCTGCTCCCTTCCTGCTCACCCTGAAGTGAGGATGGTTGATTTGACTTCCTCTGTCTCTCTGCCTTCATAAGGTGGCATGGGACCCTTTGACAAAGGACCAATTAGAAAATAAGGCCAGAATTATTAGGAATTAAAAATGTATCTGCTGGGGCGCCTGGGTGGCTTAGTCAGTTAAGCGGCCGATTTGAGTTCAGGTCGTGTTCTCGTGGTTGGTGAGTTCGAGCCCCGCATTGGACTCTGTACTAACAGCTCAGAGCCCGTAGCCTGCTTCCGATTCTCTCTCTCTCTCTCTCTCTCTCTCTCTCTCTCTCAAAAATAGTAAAATATAAAAAATTTTTTAAAAAACATACCTGCCAAATATAAAAAATCAAATAGAGCTGCAAAATAAAGAAAATCTTTCAGAACATAGAGGAAAACAGAGAGAGACGGATAATATGAGAGAAATAACAAGAAACAGAGGCCAAACCCGGAAGGGACAATGTCCAACCAATCGGAGTTACGGAAGGTTTGGAGAATACAGACAGCAGGGCCCTGCCTGACACACCACACACTCCGTATGGACATTCTTGTGCCAGACCCCAGATAGGCAAAGCCCCTGCCCCTGGAGCTGGCCAGCATCCTAGCAGCACAGGCAAAAACAGTCAAGTGCAATGCCAGGGGTGGAAAGGAAACAAGAAGATAAGGGAACTGGGCAACAGGAGGTGCCGCCGGCTTGGACGGTGAGGAGGTAACACCGGACACTGAATCAAGCGAGGGATTGAGCCAGTCAGTGTTTGTTGCGCCAAAGAAAGGAGGAAAGTGCCCAGATGGAAGAGGGATATGGTGCTGAGCAAGGACCACCTCACAGTTCTCACTTGTAAACTGAGGGCTCCCACTAGATAATCTCCGAGCCTGTCGTGGTTAGAAAAGGGCCTTCGCTCCCACCCAGTAAATCCACTTTAACTGGTGAGGTCAGCATTAGTGGTTTCCACACATCACGTCTGATGATGTGTTATGAAACACCAGGCAACGCTTTATCTCAGCCTGTGCTTCTTTTCTGGGCGAACTGTTTCCTCCAGAGGTCCCAGGACTGGGGTTTTATACTGTGGCTATTTTTAGTCGCTGTCCGCGGTGGCTGCTGGGACCTATTGCCTCAAGAGGCTGACGAGAACTTCCCCCCCACCCCCCCCCGGGGGGAGGAGGCATTCCGTTCTGTAATCTTGCCCTGTAGAGCTCTCTAATTGAGATTTGACGATTTCCAACTCAGAGAACTAGATACTTCCTTCATGCATTGCGAGATCAGGTAGCTGTGCTGTGTATTCAGCAGTCAGCAAGAAACTAAGTTATTTTGGTCGGTAGATCCATAGCTGCTATTCAAAACCTTTTTGCTGAAGTAAAGGGGATTGTTTTGCTCTGGGTTGACTGATGCTTGGAAAGTGTTGGTTGAAGGAGGTCCAAGGATGATGCCCCTCCTACTGATTTTTCACAAGAGCTTCCCAGGGCCTGTGCCCCCAACGCATGTTCCTTCCTTACCAGTCAACCAAGACACCGACTGGCATTCAGGGAAGCAACTCGAAAGGTCTGGTCGGGAGATTCTGAGCTAGCTTTTTAACCTGTTAGTGCTGACACTTCCTTCTCTGCTCCAAGATAATACAGGCAGGAGCGGCTGTAAAATCCCCCACTGCCAAAATCATCTTCCCAAAGCACAGTTCTGACCTTGCAACTTCCTAGTTCAAAACCTTCAGAAACTCCCTGCTGTAGACCAAATACACTTTATAAATCTTAGCTGCCATTCCAGGCCTTCTTCAGTCTCCAACACGATCCCCAGGTATAATTTTGTTTCTCCATGCCTCTACCTTCAACCCCCATATGCTCCATCCAAACCATATCACTGAATGTTCCCTATAAAGGTATTTTTCCACTCCCATGCCTATTATGGACTGACTGTGTCCTCTCAAAATTCATATGTTGAGGCCCCGAGTCCCAGTGTGGTAGTATTTAGAGATAGGTTCTATAAAGAAAAGGTTAAATGAGATCATATAGATTAGATTACCAATTAGATTATTGTCCTTATATCAAAAGAAGAGACACCAGAGAGCCCATTCTCCTCCCCATGAGGACATGGAGAGAAGGCTGTCATCCATAAGCCATAAAGAGAGCTGTCACCAGCCCTACCATGCTGGCACTTGGACCTTAGGTTTCGAGCCTCCAGAACCGTGAGGACATAAATGTCTGTCCTAAAACCTCCCAGTCTGTGGTACTTTGTTACACAGCCCAGCTGACTGATACAGTGTCCTTGAATGTGCAATCCCTCTTCACAGAGTGTCCCTTTCACTTTCCATTGGACCAAATCCTTCAAAGAAATTCTTCCTTTTCTGGGAAGTTTTCACAGATCTTCTTAGCCAGTAATATCTTCCTTTTACAACTTCCCAAAGAACATTGTCAGCACTTTAAAATTGTTTTCATTTTCTGACTAATAGTTACTTGAAAATATGAAATCTTTCCTACTGAACTGAAAGTCCTTGAAGGCAGGGACCTTGAAGGCAGGTACTTGAAGGCAGATACTCATCCGTGTGTCTCCCATAATTATCTAACCATCATCTTTAACATGTGAAAAATGATATCTGAGCTTTCTCTAGGCATGTGTGAAATGCTTTCTGCATTTAGTTGGAATCTTCACAGTCACCTTACAAAGAAGGTATTGTTATTCTCATTTTTAAAATAATGACATTAACTGTATAATTCCACTTTTATGAAGTCTCTAGAATAATCCAACTCATCAAGACAAAAAAGCAGGATGGTGGTTGACAAGGGCCAGGGGAAAGGGAATGGAGAGTTAGTGTTTAATGGGTACAGAGTTTCTGTTTTGCAAGAGGATAAGAGTTCTGTGGGTATATGGTGGTGACATAGCATGACAACGTGAATGTATTTAATGCCACTGAACTGTATGCTTAAAAAAATGGGTTAAGATGTTAAATTTTATGCTAGGTGTATTTTCCCACAATTTTTTTAAATAATGAAACTGAGTCGCAGAGAGGTAAAGTAACTTGCCCAAGGTTGTCCAGCAAGAAAGGGGGCATGCTTAGATTTGAGCCGTCTCTGCCCACTCTTCTTGTTTTATTTCACTTTGGTGTATCTTCTTTCTCCATTGTATAAATTCTGGTGTTCCTCAAAGCTCTATCCCTAGCTTTCTTAGATTCTGGGTTCAGAATTAGAAAACGATGAACTGTCTGGGTAAACAGAGTAGAATAATGTGCCCCCTGCCTAAGCAGCATCCCTACAACAGCTGGTTTCTTGGGTAGACTTGAATGGATGCCAGCCCTGCCTCCCTTAGACCAGCACCCCTGCATGAGGTGTAACCTGCACAAGAAGTGGTGTGTGTAATGTGTTGTCCCAGCTCATGAGAGCCAACTATGTACATCTGTTCCCAACTTCCTGTTCAGTGATGCCACACCGGCCGCTGGAAATTGGCTTTGGTGGGAATATTTACATTATGGAAACCAGAAAATACTAAAAATGAAGACATTTCTTCCTAGAGAAACTGTTGCTAAGATTTACCAGCACACTGCTGTGCACAACGTACAAACTGGCTTTATTGGGGTCTCTACTCTCCTCTGGCTTGAACTTCTTTACATCAGTTGCTATGGCTGTTATTTCCATATGCCAGCAAGACCTCTACATCTATTGTCCCTCTTTCTACTTTTAGACCCATAGGTCTGCCGCCTTATTGGGCACATCAACCTGTATATGCCAGGGCACATTAAAATGTTGAAAACAGCTCCCTTCCTTCAAATTTTCTCTTCCTTAAACTATAGTGTCACAATCCCCATGGTCTTCCACATCCAACTAGGTACCCAGTCTCAGAAGTTCTGTCTCCTAAATAGTTTTCACTGACTCCGTGTTTGTCATTGCTTTCTGTATGAGTTCAGACTCTCATCATCATCATCATCATCGTCATCATCATCTCTCACCTGTAACATAATATCGACTGTTTCTCTTAGCCGGCTAACTGGTCTACCTGCTTCTTCCATCCTCCTTATTATATCAGAGGTTCGCAGCTGTGCAAATGGAACCCATCATTATTCTGCTTAATTTTTCATGATACCCCATTCACTACAAGGTAAAATCCAACTTCCCTAGTTTAGCACACAAAACCTTTCACAGTAGGGCCCTAACCTTGATTTTCAGTGTCATCTGCTGCTTCCTGAAACATAGTCTGTGAACCACTTGCTCATTCCAAATACCCTCAGATTATTGTTACTGCTATCAGATTGCCTTCCTCTCCCCTGCTCTACCTGGGTTCCCACACGACCTTTAGAATCCAACTCACGTGTCGAGTTGTGAAATCTTCCTGGGCTTCCTCCCTCCTCCTGAAAGATCAACCCCTCCTTCACCACACATTGTCACCTTGCACGGTGTCCCTCTTCCCAGCTATGTTGAGTGTTTGTGAGATTCCTGTTCATTGGTATAATCTTAGTACCTCACAGAACTCCTGGCATATAGCAGATACCAAATATAAATTACCTGGAGACATAAATTTGAAGTGAAGTAAAACGATTTCTGTTCTTAATGATTAGAAAATGTAGAAAATCTTTCCATATCTTGAGCTCATGTCATGTATCCGTGATTCAGTTAGGCACTTCACTCTGTGCTCTCTGTGACTAGCCTCTGTGGTGAGGATCACACCATATCCTCCAAATAGAGATATTAGTGTTCAGCGATGTCAGTCGATTTCCTTCGAAGTTAAAGAGTTAGTAAATAGCAAATCTGATATTTGCATGCAATTCTAACTCGAAATTCCATGCGTTCCCCACCACTCCATGACTCGATTGAACAAGGAAGACCTTTGTAGGAACAAATAATGATGACTAAACGTAATCGGGGCGATATCTGGAACATGTGCGAAGTTCCATGGGCACAATCTGCAGGGAGCCACTGAGTCTGAGTGGGAGGGGACTTGGAGGTGAACTTGTGCTCTGTGCCAGATATTGCTTACTCAAACCTTTCCATGGCTGGAATGACTGCCCTCTACTATACGACCAAAAAATATTACGCTTCTTAGACTCCCTTGCAGTAAGAATCTAGATGTCTGGTTTCCCCCAAGCAAATGCGCTATGTGTGGGAACTGACTGGCAGAAATGAACCTCATGTAGCAGCAGGGTGCACGATATATGAGATCTGATGGCGAGCACTGTGGCAGAGGCATTGGGTTTTCCGGGTTGCAGGTCTGGTGGAAGGTTTAAGGCCTAGCCCTAGTATCACAGAGGCCAGCAGCGGAAAGCAGCAACAGCGGGCTTTCCTCTAGAACCGTCCCAAGATATCGTTCAGTGTTTCTCCAGGCTGTTTCGTCCTTGGAGGCATAGCACTTAACCCTGGCTCCTGGCCAACCCAGAAAAATCTGTGAATTCCCTAACACTGTGTAATAAATCCCTCTCTTCTTAAACTCTTAGCGTGGATTCTCTTGTCTGCCACTAAGCCTGCTTACCAATACAAGTACTGTCGACACAGTGATCGGCTTGCTGCCCCCCATCCTGGAGAGATTATTACAGAAGCGTGTAGCCTATCTTAGCTGTTTCACGAACAAGGCCACACGATCCATCGATCAGCAATTTGAGCTCCATGTGAGGGTTTAAAGCAGATACATATTTGTGTTATTCATATTGTTTTAGTTTATTTTTAAGTTAATTCGGATGGTATGATATTATTGTTCTAAGCAGAGCCAGTTCAGACTGGAGGGAATCCTGCCTCCTTCTTAATGTGAAATTAGCCTGAGGAACTGAGTAGCAGCGATGTGGCTCCTTCTCAGAGAGGGTGGTAATAAATCCAACTTGCTGGGATACTTGAGCAAGCTCCTGCCGCATGCCAGGCATTGAGTCAGATAACCATGGTTTAATCTTCTGAGCAAGTCTGTGAGATGGGCATTGATGGAAAATGAGGCCCAAGAACTTAGGACGTTTGCCCTAGTTCAACTGGTTTATAAATGGCCTCGTTGGGACTATCACCAGGGTTGGACACAGAAGCCCACGGTCCTTCCATGTTGCCACTCTGCCTACAGCGGGAGCGAGGAAGTGAAGCAGGATCATCGTCCCTCTTACACCAATGAGATGCTCATTAGAATGAAAAGTCCCGGCAACAAGGGAAAGAAAGGCAATTGAGGAGAGATGGCAGGCATGGTTTGTTCCCTCCCCAAGAGCACTTCCCTTCAAACTTCCTTAACATATCCTACTTTTCCAGGTGCTCAGGGGCCCTCTTTACCTTGAAGAAGGTGGACTCAATCCCTGTTCTACAGCGTGGCCTCCCATGTGACTGAGAAGTGAGGAGGGCTGCTCTCAACCTCATCGTGGAGTCGGTTGACCTCACCCCAACAGCCAGGCTCCAGGACTCTCACCACACATGAAAAATAAAACCCTGCTTTTAAAGCCATTGTCGTGGTTCCTGTAACAAGCAGGCAGAAGCCCTTCTTGCTTATACAGGGGTTTATAATTCATAGGAAGTCTTAGGAGTGTTTGATGAGATCGCAAGAAGACATGAACAGGAACCCACCCAGAAAGTGAGGCTGGGAAGTTCTATTACGTCCTCATCTCAAGCTATGAAACCACTGAGAGCTTGAGCAAACCAGAATCACCTCTTCAGCAGATCCTGGTCAACGCGCTCCCCAGCATCATTACAAGGCATGGGCCAACCATAATCCGGGTTGGTTTTGGCCTGACGTGCTGTGTCCCGAGATGGCAAGGACGGGGCAAGGCTTTGCAGGTTCCTCTGCATTTCCTAGGGTATCGTTCTCTTAAAAGAACCAACGAAGTGATAGACTGCTCTCGTTAACGCCATGACAGCGGGGACTGTGCCTGAGGCATTCACCACTGGACCCCCGACATCCGGCCCTAAGACAGGCACAGAGGAGACACTCACTAAACATCATTCGAATTGGATGGAATTGAATTACGTTAGCGTCGCCAGTAGATGTCGGGACCAGGATTTGACTCACATAGTCTAGTTCCATGGTTTCTGCTATAAAACACTCTGATGAACTGCCTCCTAACATGACATAGGATTAAAAAGGACAATGCATTGCTGAGGCCTGGAATCTCCTCCCTGATTCCTCCCTGCCACCCCAGTGCCCACATTTCCTTCAAAGTTTAAGACCTGCTTCCTACGTGAAGCCTTCCCAGATAAATCCAGTCTCCTTCATCTCCGAATGCCTTTCGTGCGTATTGGGTACTATGCATCATATGTTCGAGAAACTGTCTTGTATCAATTTCTAAATGCCTTATAATGTTAATCCTTCTTGCTGAGCCAGCTGGTCACAGTCTCACAGAAATAATCCCATCGGAGACTGCTTTTCTGTCTCTCACAGTATCAGCACGTGAAGTACAGAGTACATGCTCTATAAAGATTAATTGACCTTCGATTTGAAATGGATGAAAGGGATGCCTACAAAGGGATGGGCAATTAACCTGAGCTCATTCTCACAGCTATTAAATTTTTTATTATAGAATAAGAATCACGTTCACAAGAGAATTGTCCAACCTTCACCCTCACATTTTCTTGGTAAACAACCCCTTCCCTTAGCCCAGCTGACCTTGCCTCCTTTAATTTGCCAAGTTATTTTGAATAAGGAGAAGGATCCTGGTCTGTGTGTGTGGGTCTCAGGATTAATACTACATTTGGCTCTAGTGGCTGAAGGGGCAGCCTCTTGGATCCTCAGAGTTATGCTTTGGTGGAGAACGCTTGCCACAGAGAGACCTGCGGGGAGCCTGGGCATGGCCAATGGATATTGACAGCTTTACTGACATTTACAAGAGCTGATTATTAGTTGAAGAACTTTGGGTAAACAGTTGCCATTTCAAATCAATTGATTTCTGTGAACTTATAGCACAGGTACTGCTTATGAATATGAATACTTTTCACTGGTGATTTCTTTATTTTGTGGGCCTGACCACTCCTCTGTCTCACTATGAAGCCCAACCTCTTATTTTCAGACGAAGGAATAAAGGCTCAGATAGGGGCCTGTGACCACACAGCTGATTGATTTTCATGCCAGATCTTAACCGAGCTCACCCTACAATAACACTGTCCTATAGAACCTTCGCCAATAATATTCCATATTTGCACTTTCCATGTACTTAGCCCCATGTAGCTGTTGAGCATGTGCAATATGGCTATTCTGACTGAGGAACTGAA
Organism: Acinonyx jubatus; assembly: GCF_027475565.1. Lineage (NCBI taxonomy): Eukaryota > Metazoa > Chordata > Mammalia > Carnivora > Felidae > Acinonyx > Acinonyx jubatus. The sequence continues at coordinate 106,398,496 of NC_069385.1, read as the reverse complement.
TTTTCAGTATTTTTTTTAATTTAAATTAATTTAAATTTAAACAGCCACATATGTATGAGCGCCCGGCGCTTGACTTCAGCTCAGGTCATGATCTCATGGTTTTGTGGGTTCGACCCCCATGTCAAGCTCTGCACTGATGACACAGAGACTGCTTGGGATTCTCTCTCTCCCTCTCTCTCTCTCTCTGCCCCTCCCCAACTTGTGTTCTCTCTGTCTCTCTCAAAATAAAGAAACTTTAAAAATAAACAAATAAACAGCAACATAGGGCTAAAGACTATCGTTCCAAATAGTACAGCTCCAGAATAACCGACCCAATTTGTAGAGGGTCGGTATAAATATAAAAAGGCTATCTACCAAGTTCCTTCCTTTCTTGCCCCATAGAAGAACAGGGCAAGAATATTCCTGTGGAAGGAAAAAGCATGCAGTTACAGTGCAGTCAACAAGAGGCACTCATGTCAGTTACCCATCACCACCCCACATATTTGCTATGCAGTTGCTATCGTCGAAACCGCAGAACGTTAGTGGTTTCCCAAACAATGCATTCTCTTATTTATTTTGGCTGTTGCCATGTTACTGCTGTGCACGAAGCCCTGGTAAAAATGGGAGGCTGATGGCTTGTGACAGGCCTGTCCCTTCTGTTGACCCACAGGCTCATGAAGGGACGCGGAACGCTCTGCCATAAAGCATAAAAGTGACGCGTGGCTTAAAGCCCAGATTTCTAATCTTTGTCTTCACAAGATCTTTGTCTTGCACAAAACACTTGGTTTCAGGCCCCCCTGACAGGGGAGGTCATCTCATATTTTTGAGGGAGTATCATCTGAGAATAGAGCTGCCAGTTAATGCATTTTTTTATGTACACAAATTCATCCTGGACACTTGGGGCCTGGGTACTGGAAGGTAGCTTGAAAACAGGATTCTCTCTTGGGAGTAGTAAAGCTCCCTCCTCCTGGGATTTTCCAAAGGAACTCATAGAATCACCAGGTCTGAATGGTGAGAGGTAAAAAGATGAGAATGTGGCGCTGCATTCTGGCTTGTGTTGGTGAATGATTAGCTGTGGCATCGGCTTTCCTGTCTCTTCACTGCTGAGAACATTGAGGTACAAAATAAAGACTTTGCAAGCGACAACATACTCTTCAAAGAGAAGGGAAAAGAAGGAAGTTTAGCGAGCAACCTTGGCCTGAAAACCAAAATATTTGCTATGGTTGTCTCCCACAAAATCACTTTAATGTCATTATCATTAGATGTTAGTCCAGTTGACGTTTCTGACTACATTCCAGGCTGTGATTAGAACTTGAATCCTTTCCAGTGTTTGGAAAGAAAGGAGAAGCAACTCAAAAGAGGTGGGAATCTTAAAGTCGATCAGGACAACCTCCACCTCTGACCAGAATGGAGTATAAAGACCCAGATTTATACTTAATTACCAGAACATTACTTTAAACAACTAGTAAAGCAGACCAACTATATGAAGTGTTGGTCTTTAGACATTGGGGAGGGGCAGCACAGAGCCCAAATGGAGCCTGATGGTCTCTCTTAGTTGAGGAGATAACCGAGTTTGGGGTTTGGAAAGGTCAGAGCAGCTAGAATTCACAGATCTTAATACCAGAGTGGATGGAGCTAGAGTGAGACAGCAAGAGGGAGGAACTACCAAGTGTGAGGAAAGAACTGGAAGTGAGTAGGAAAAACAATTCCAGGATCTCACATAAGACTGGTAATAGTTTGGTTCCCAGCAGTCAGAGTGGAAAGACCTCCTTGTATGCAGTAGCTGGAGTCCTCAAAAGGGTATTCCTTCCATAGTAGAACCAAATTGGCTTTAAACCATTCTTAAGGTAGGATTTTCTGGACCCACCTTCGCAAAGAGTACAAGTAAGCTTCAAAAGGATCAAATTCGTTCCAAGTAACTTAACTGCATTTCAGAATGAGGTCCAACATTACTTAAAGGAACACAACAAAATCCAGTATCAAACAACATAAAATTCACTGTCTGGCAGCCAAAATATATTATCAGATGATGCAAGTAACTACAAAAACATAACATAGTTAAAGAAAAAGCCAATCAATAAAAGGAAACCCATATATAGATAAGATGAAAAAATAAGTATACAAGGACATTAAAATTATCATTGAGAATAGACTCCATATGTTTAAGAAGGTAAAATAAAACATGCATATAATGAGAGAATTGGCAGTAAATTCAACATTTAGATTAAATCAACAAATAATTTGAGGGGTGAGAATTACCAAATCAATCTACAAAGAAATATATCCCTGGATTTCCTTATATCTATTAAATACACTGAATTTTCAAGGTGGGGGGGGGGGTGGAAACCTCCCCACCAAGAAACGTCAAGTGAAGATGCCTCCACTGGCAACTTCTACCAAGCTATCAAAGAAGAAATAGTACAATTCTACAAAAGGTCTTTCAGAAAACAGAGGAAGAGGAAACACATTCTCAACTCACTCTGTGAGGCCTGCATTACCCTGATAACAACACCAGACCAAGAAATTAAAAGAATACTACAAACTAAGATTCTTCATGAATCCAGATGCAAAAACTTCAACAAAATTGTAATAAATCGAATCTAGCAATCTATAACAATAATAAATCATGACTAAGTGAAGTTGATCCCAGATGTGTAAGGTTCGTTTAACACCTGAAAATCAATGAGTTTATTTCACATTAACAGAAAACCAGATGATAACCTCATAGCTGGAAAAATTCAGCACACATTCATAATTTAAAAACTCTCAGAAAAAAAAAAACTAGGAATAGAAAGGAACATAAGACATCTGTGAAAGGCATACAGCTAATATCATCCTTAACGATGAAAGATTGAATATTTTCCTTCTAAGAATGGGAACAAAGCAATGATGTCTGCTCTCATGGCTTCTGTTCAACAATGTCCTAGAGGTCCTGGCCAGTGTTGTAAGACCCCATCCTACTGGGGGGGAGTGGGGGGAAGAAAAAAGAGAGAGGGAAGGAAGGAATAAAAGAAAGAATACAGATTGGAAAGGAAGAAATAAAGATATCCTTTTTTACAGATGATGTGAAAATAGAGGAGAAAATCTTCATGACCTTGGGTTAGGTAATCATGTCTTAGGAAGGACACAGAAAGCATAAACCATAGAAGAAAAAAAAAGGAAAAATGGACTTTCTCAAGGTCAAAGACTTCTGTGTTCCAAAGACACTATTATGAAAATGAAAAGTCAAGCCACAGACTTGTAAACTATTTGCAAAACACTAATCTAAGAAATTGTATTGTGAATCTATAAAGAACTCTTAAAATTCATTATAAGAAGATACCATACTAAAATAATAATAACTCAACACCACTCATCATCGGGGAAATGCAAATTAAAACTACAATGAGATATTAACCTCACATCCATCAGGATAGCTAAAACCAAAAATACAAGAAACAACGAGTGTTGGTGAGGATGTGAAGAAAAGGGAACTCTTGTGCACTGTTGGTGGGAATGCAAACTGGTGTAGCCCTTGTGGAAAACAGTATGGAGATTCCTCAAAAAGTCCTTAACCATTCCTTAAAATTCCTTAAAAATAGGGGCACCTAGGTGACTCAGTCGGTTAAGCATCTGACTCTTGATTTCGGCTCAGGTTGTGATCTCTTATTTCTTGGGATGGAGCCCCACATCCTACTTTGTGCTGACAGAGTACATCCTACATGGGATTCTCTCCCCCTTCTCTGCCCCTCCCCTCACTCACGCACATGCTCTTTCTCTCAAAATAAACATTTTTAAAAAGAAAATAAGAGAAAAAAGTTAAAAATAGAACTACTTTATGATCCAGTAATCACATTACCCAAAATACAAAAAGGCTAATCCAAAGAGATACATGCCAAATTGTGGACGAAGACCAAGTGTCCGTCAGTTGATGAATGGATGAAGAGATGCCGTGTCTATGTACACACACACACACACACACACACACACACATGCACGCACATATACATACATACACATACACACACAATGGAATATTATTCAGTCATAAAAAAGAATGAGGTCTTGCCATTTGCAATAGCATGGATGGGGCTAGAGAGTATAATGCTAAGTGAAATAAATCGGTCAGGGAAAGACAAGTACCATTTGACCTCACTCACGTGTGGAATTTAAGAAACAAAACAAATGAACAAAGAAAAAAAGAGAGAGGCAAACCAAGAAACACACTCTTAACTAGAGAGTACAAATTGATGCTTACAGGAGGGGAAGGAAGTGGAGGGATGGGTGAAATAGGTGATGGGGATTAAGGAGTGCCCTTGGCGCGATGAGCACTGGGTGATGTACAGAATTGTTGAATCACTATGTTATACATCTGAAACTGATAGAACATTTTATGTTAACTATATTCGGATTAAAATCTTAAAAACGTACTTTAAAGCTGCAAGGAAATAGCGTTATACTTTACCAGTGCACCTAAAACTTAAAAGATTGAAAATACCAAGTGCTGGAAAGAAAGCAACTCGAAGTCTCATACAAAATATAGTAAGTCACTTTGAAAATAATTTGCAAGTTTTATTATAAGGTTAAATATCCACTGACCATATGACATAGTAATTCCACTCCTAAATATTTGCCCAAGAGAAATGAAAACAGAATCAATAGAAAAGCTTCTTTGTGCATGTTTATAGTCGCTTTATTATAAATAGCCCCAAACTGAGAAAGAGCCCAAGTATCCATCAACTGTTGAATGCATGAACAAATTGTGGTATATTCATACAATGCAATACTACTTAGTAATAAAAAGGAATGAACTGCTGATATATATACTAACATGGATGAATTCAAAAGCATAATGTGAAGTGAAAGAAACCGCACACAAAAGGTGACACAGAGTTTAATTCCACTTGTGTGACAGTTTTTAAAAGGCAAAACTATAGTGATAGAAAGAGGATCAGTTGTTTCCAGGAGTCAGAGGGCGGCTGGAAGGAGACTCACAGCAAACGAACAGTGGGGAGCTTTTTGGGGTGATGGAAATATTTTACATCATGATCGTAGTGGTTGTTACACGATTGTATACATTTGTCAAAACTTATTGAAGCTTACACTGAAAATTGCTAGATGTATGCAAATTATATCCCAAGAAAATTTGTTCCAAAGAGGCAAGGTGCACCATAAGGTATACAGTAATATCATAAGTGTTAAATAAAAGGCAGAAAGGAGAGAATTTCAAATATGTACCCATACAGGCTGGAATGTGCGCAAAATACCTCAGGAAGACTATACATGAAATTTTTAGAATATATTGCTTCAGAAAAGGAAATGGGGCATCTGAGGGGGGTATGATGGAGCAGAGACTCTATCTTTTGTACCTTTCAAATTTTGAATCATGCAAATAATAAACCTATTCAAAGGGGGAGAAAAGTCCGTCGCGTTCTAAAACCTGCTGTTATTCAGTATGATTTGAGTCAGAATCCTGTTCTATGTGTGAACATCTCTCTTTGTTACTCATCATTTCCTCCTTCCCCTGTTTTAAAAATCACAGGACTGCCTAAGAGTATATTCAATATATACTTCGGAGCATGACAATAAAACAAGTTTACAATGTGAAAGAGAGAGGGTGCCCGTGGGATTGAGACAAGGTTACTACAGGGTCGAATGAAGTTCCATGCACAGCAGGTTAGAACCAGTGGGTGCTTTCGAGCTCATCTCATACACCTGTTTTTTATTTTTTGTTTTTTGTTTTTTTTTATGGGGAGAAATCTAAAGCCTAGAGAGTGCATGTGACTTCCCCAAAGGTGCACAGCTAGTCAGTATCAGAATCCAGTTGGGGCTTAGCTCCTAAGTCTTATTACAGAAATAATATCAGTAGAGCAGGCAACCTAGCACAGTTCAAAGTACACGTTCAGTAAAATGAGTTTCCCCTTCGCCTCTTCCCCCTGTATCAGCTGGCTTTTCGTCAGGACTCGCTGTCCACCCATCCCCAACTCAAAGTCAAACATCAATGGAAACAGGAACCTAGGGTCTTTGCTTTAATGCTGACCAAATTTCCCAGAATACACTAGCAAGTTTTCCTTTAAAAAAAAGAACTTAATTGCCCTTCCCATAACCGGCTCAGTTTTAATCCATTTGACAAATATTTATGAGCGCCCCCCACCCCCACCCCAACTACGGGCCAGGCTCTGGGCTAATGGTGGGCGGACATACAGAGGTGAATACGATGTGGTCCAAAGTGCTTTCCCTATGGTGCTTACAGACCAGTGACCCACCCCAACTACGGGCCAGGCTCTGGGCTAATGGTGGGCGGACATACAGAGGTGAATACGATGTGGTCCAGAGTGCTTTCCCTATGGTGCTTACAGACCAGTGAGGAACAGCCTTACCCAGGTGATTGTAATATTAGGGGACACATGGTAAGATGGAGACAAGGACAGAGGCAGTATCACATAGAACAACCTGGAGTTTTAGAAATGGCTTCATGGGGAATTTGAGTCCAGAAAGATGAGGACAAGGTGACAAGGTGACAGAGGGGAGGAAATGCTATAGACAGAGGAGTCAGCATGGGCAAAGCCAGGTGAGATTGAACATGTCCAGTTTGTGGGGAGTTCGGTATTCCTGGGACATACTGAATGAGGCAGAATGTGATGGGAGGAGGGACCAGAGAGGCAGTTAGATTGTTAGGAGCGAGGTCAAGGCCTTGGTGACGCTCAAGGGTGGACTTGATCTTGTTGGCAAGGGGCAGGGCTTAAAGCGGAGAGGTATCTAACGTACAATTCTGTTCCAAGGGATGGTCTTTACTCCAGTAGGTGGCTGAACCATAGTTGACAGTTCCCATTACTCTGACCAATATTTATGGAGCCCTGATGACAGTCCCAGCAGCCTGCAGGACACTGTGCTTCAGAGGTAAGTAAAATGTGGTCCTTTCCTCAAGAACCTGACAGTCTGATAAATTACTCTTCAGAAAATGGGAGCTCAGAAAAGGATCTGTCACCCACTTGTCCAACCCTGTGCCCCTCCCCCAATATTCTGATTGGTAGCCCCCTCCTGGTCAGTTGGTGTTCTCTCCGCCAGTGTTGACACGACTCACCTTCTCCTGGTTAACGTGTTTGGTTTTGGCCTCTACGTCTATTGAGAAGACAGTGTTTGGTCAATTATATAGCTGCAGAAACACAACGGCAGGCCCAGGAGGGAGGACACATTGCATTAGCTATGGTGACATGGTTGCCACAGGCTGCTCCTTGTAATGTTTAACACTGACAGCTGTGGGAATCCTCAAGTCCTTTGATTTAATGTTCCTTCAGAGCTCAACAAATCAAATTAAGCGCTCACATACTGGCCTTCTGCCCAGCCTCAGGATGATGTTAAGAACATGTCAGGCATTCTCATAAATGTCTGGGACCCAACGGGAAGGTACAAACCATCCACGACTTCTCACAGAACCCCTTGCATTTGGTGGAAATATGGATCCCAGGAATGGCTGTCCATGTTCCCATGCTTCAACTCCACCAATTCCCACCCTGCAGGGGCTGTAGCGGGTTGAAGAGTGCCTCCCTCCCCAAAGGTGGGTCCAACCAGAACCTGTACCTGCTACCTTATTTGGAAAAAAGGGTCTTTGTGGATATAATTAAATTAAGGATCCTGAGACGAGGTCATCCTTGATTAGGAAGGGCCCTAACTCCATTGACAGGTCTTTACAAGAGAACGGAGGAGAAAATAGAGGCAGTTACAGGAAAGAAGGCCATGTGATATGGAGCGGAGAGTGGAACGATTCAGGTACAAGCCATCAGAGGGGATGCCAGGAGCCACCAGAGGCTGGAACGGGCAAGGAAGGATTCTCCCCTAGAGCTGTCAAATGGAGTGTGGCTCTTACCCCGGAGCTGGGAGGAGGAAGGAGCCTAAGCAGGTTACCCTTGTACCCTCCTCTTCCGTGCAAGCAGAGAAGCCCCTGTACCCCCCACTTTCACTTATAATTCCCATTCAACATTGAATAAAGAACTGCCATGGGGATGGGTAGGGAATTGGGAAGCAGGGATTATGACTGCCACTCTTCTTAGCACTGCTGAATTTCGTGAAAAAAAAGTTCACACATAGGAGCTGAGGTCTCTGAGTGAACAATTATTTTAAAAGGAATGTAAACTGAAAGAGTTAACTCCAATATTTGCTTTCAGAAACTACAGATCTTAAATAACACAAGACCACACGTTACTATCAAACAGTTTTTCCTGTTGCTAATGCCAGCTGGAGATTCCAATAGTTCTGTTTTCTCCTGTTTCTGTTTGGTTCAACACCAGTGGCAGGCTAATTTCTAGTGAAATCAACACTTTGCCAAATTTACAAGTGTCTTCATGTGCCCGTGATGATGATGACGATCCACCTTGTCTGTTGCATAAAGGTGCATGGATGCTTCTGTCCTGAGAAAAATATACCTAGTCTTCACTAGGAGTGGGGTTTTGTGGTCTTTTCTTTCTTTCCTTTCCTTTCCTTTCCTTTCCTTTCCTTTCCTTTCCTTTCCTTTCCTTTCCTTTCCTTTCCTTTCCTTTCCTTTTCTTGTTTTGAAACTAACTTAATGGTGGATATGGAAACTGGAAGACTGCTTGAATGCACCTGCTTGAATGTCACCTCCTTGGTGGGACCCCTCCTGACTCCTTCCTGCACTCTTGAGCACTCCATCCCCAGTACCCACAGCACTAAGTTAACTCATCTATTTCACTGAAATTAACCACGTGCAAGTCTATCTTCCACACCACATTGCTGATTTCTTGACAGCAAAGTCCCTCCCTGTCTTCATACCCCTTTTCCCCCAAATGCTCAGCATAACACCAGGCAAGTTTTGACGGGTACCTAAGTAGAAGCCAAACACTCTGCTAGGTGCTTTTTAAAGACTATATGGTAGAAGAAAGGAAATACAATGTGCACACAAAACAACTAGGGAAAAGTACAAAGTAAAAAAAAAATAATAATATATGAAATTAGTAAATAAAATGAATTTTATTGGAGGAGTAATTGGAAACCACAAAGGGGAGAAATAAGCATGACCTGGGGTTTTGTGGGTTCATTTTATTAGCCAGAAATAGCATTTGCTAATATGTGGTCCTCATACTAAGAAAAGTGTAAATATGAATATTATCAGGGAGTGGACGTTGGGGGAAAATGTTCTGCTTTCTTGATTAATAAAGATGATTTGTCTAGCCCAGAATGCTTTTGTATGTTCTGATAAATCGTAATAGTCTTTACTGTAAATGGTCTGTGTGTAATAAATAGACTATTTATTATAATATGAGTCTAAAACAAAGATTTCCAAAGTTCTCAGTTTATATATCATAAGCATTAAACATTAACACTGGCTGTTAGTGTCTTACTACTACACCACTGAAATCATTTTACTTCATCAGATAGTTTAGTTATATTGGTGTCAAAAGGGCAAACTCAGTGACAGAGGTTACATTTATTGACCATATATCTGAAGTATCTGTGACCTTAGAAATGCTAAGAAGGAAAGCCCAGCACCTGACTGTTGATTTGACTTCCTCTCACCAGCCTTGGTTTCGTTTTTGAAAATCAAGTTGACAAAGGAAATTTAACCAGATGAGAAAATGTACTTAATGTCTGTCACAAAGGTAAGGATTTGAACTGCATTTTCTGCTCACTTGTAAGTGAACTTTTAAAAAAATACTTTGCCCATGGTATATAAAAGTCAATGATCAGACACACAATTTAAATGCACTTTCCAATACTTATACTTTTGAGCAGTCCCGCGTGAACTCTGGAATGACTTGTTTATTTTTTATTTAATTTTTTTCAATATTTATTTATTGAGAGAGAGACAGAGACAGAGGGTGAGCAGGGCACAGCAGAGAGAGACGAAGACACAGAATCCAAAGCAGGCTCTAGGCTCTGAGCTGTCAGCACAGAGCCTGATGCGGGGCTCGAACCAACGGACCGTGAGATCACGACTTGAGCTGAAGACGCTTAACCGACTGAGCCACCCAGGCGCCCCTGATTTTACTTTTTGATTGGGGGAACACAGCAGTCACATTTTCAAAATTACACGAACAGAAACAACATTCTAGAACTAAATTTTGACAGTCATTGTGACATTACTATATGCACATATATGTGTGCATATTTTTATACCATGTATTTGACAGATATCAAAATAAATGCCTTTGATATATTGTTGAAACTTAATTTTCTTAAACAAATAAAAATATAAATCATCTTTTCCTTTTCTTTTTTTGTTTTTTTAATGTTTATTATTTATTTTTGAGAGACAGAAAGAGATAGGGCTCAAGCAGGGGAGGGGCAGAGAGAGAGGGAGACACAGAATTTGAAGCAGGCTCCAGGCTCCCAGCTGTCAGCACAGAGCCCGACGCAGGGCTTGAACTCACAAATGGCGAGATCGTGACCTGAGCCGAAGTCAGATGCTTAACTGCCTGAGCCATCCACGTGCCCCTGGAATGACTCATTTAACCAGCCATACTCTTGAATATGTCTGGAGGTCCAAGGACCATGACATCATGCATCTTTCCCTGGACACTCAGAAAAAGAAGACACCATTTTCTCCATCTACACATGCAGAAGTGCCTACCAGAGACAGCACTTACCTTAACAAAGAGGATAATCTCAGGGTCTGTGGAAGTTGATTCACTTTCTTCCAAACCATCAGCAGCAGAATGGCAGGTGGAGGAATCCCTGCTGGCAAAGAAGGCCCTACTCTGCTGGGTGGGGAAGGTTGGAGAGGGCAGGCCTTTCTCCATCATGCCTCCATCCTCCTGGGGTTCCTGGGCTGGTGAGGGTACTTCTTCCCAGTCCTGGGCTGGTGAGGGTACTTCTTCCCAGTCCTGGGCTGGTGAGGGTACTTCTTCCCGGTCCTGGGCTGGTGAGGGTACTTCTTCCCGGTCCTGGGCTGGTGAGGGTACTTCTTCCAGGTCCTGGGCTGGTGAGTGTAATTCTTCCTGGTCTTGGGCTGGTGAGAGTGATTTTTCCATTGAGTTGTTCCAGTCTTCGCTGGAGACTGGTGGCTCACCCTGTTGAAGATCCTGGGACTCAGGACATATGTCACCTGGCAGGAGGTAGTCTCCTGCTTCTGGTTGGGAAGAGGTCAAGCTGTTCTCCTCACCCTCAGCAACATCAACTGACACAGAGTCGTATTCATGGTTTTCCAGCTCAGTGGCATATGCATCATCTTCTGACCTCAGGCCTTCATGGATGTTATCATAAAGAGGGACTTCGTTTTCTTCTGGCGTTTCTGGAACCTCATACATCCTTTCTTTTTGGACTGTGTCATAGATGGTGCTGCTATCTTCACCATTCATGTTCCTTGATCTGATAAATCTTTTGCAGGCAGACCCGAATAGATCAGAAATGAATAAAGGACTAGAGAATGCGGCACCACCTTGCAGAGGAATCAACAAGCTTTGAAACACGGCAACTAGCAACAGCTACCAATGACAGGTCTCTAACAATCATTTACCAGAGGCTTTAATCAGCAAGCGACGAGTCCATTGGGCACCAGATAAAGCTTACACTCTCAGTTAACTCCTTCACTGCTAAGGATAGTTTCAAGTAGCGTCTGGGGTTTTCCTCACTGCCAGTAACTCCAAGATTCTTTGGATTAACCGGAGGTTGAATTATCTTCCCAGTGCACGCTTAAATTCTAAATATTTAGCCATGGGTCGCTAAGCAGGGCTCCCTCTTCTAATTGCCTCCAAATGTTGACAACATTCAAGAAGTCCCTGCAATTCACTTCTTCACCGTCGTCACTGATCTGTTAATGGCTGAATTCATTGCACAGAACAATTCCTTGAGTATCAGTACCCTGTGATGCATAAGCTGTACATGCTCCAGCTAGGTGACAAATTCCATTTGCATTTCTTATCTGGAAACACCACCAGGTGATTAAATGGCAGAAGGGAAAGGAGATAAATGCACTGGCCTATAATTACATCGGTACAGACCACCCAAAAATAAAAACTCAAAGATTTATGGCTTTGAGTTTTACGTTTCCTTCTTAAATCCGTATGATCATCAACAAAGTCAACGAACTTTTATACCGAGATTCTGCTATGCACAGGATACTGAAATGAGCGCCAGTCCTATGTGTTAGAAGATTCATTCTCTGCTGTTGAGAAACTTCTTTTTTTTTTAATTTTTTTAATCTTTATTTTTGAGAGACAGAGAGACCGAGTGTGAGTGGGGGAGGGGCACAGAGAGAGGGAGACACAGAATCCGAAGCAGGCTCCAGGCTCTGAGCTGTCAGCACAGAGCTGACGCGGGGCTCGAACTCACGAACTGCGAGATCATGACCTGAGCTGAAGTCGGACGCCCAACTGACTGTGCCACCCAGGCGCCCCTCTGCTGTTGAGACACTTCTAAACATAGTTGGAAGACTAGAAAGAAAATCTAGACCCTAATGGGCACAGAATAAACTATCCAAGGTTTTCTTAGTGCAATTGCCCCAGGTCTGGGATAAGCAGTAGGAACTAGATGTACAAGGGTGCCTAGTTGAAGTCACTTACAAATGCCATAAAAATACAGGCTCTTTGTTTCTAATCTGGTATTCTATTCTGTTAATTCCCATTTCCCTTCATCACACCATGTACGTGGTTCTCTGTGAAGTGACAACCAGAGAGGTTGTAAAGGGACTTTAGTGTCCAGAAATCATGTGAAAATTAGGAAGCAGTGCAACTGTGGACATAGAATTTGATGAACATCTTATTAACAAAACTACCTTGTACCCTTAGCTCCAATAATATATCCAGGAATCTTCTGCAGCAAACTAGAGCAGTATTTCTAGAACTCTAGCTTTGGGGATGGCTCAGAGACTAGATGAGTGGAAGGTGACTAGAGACAGACTTTAAGCATCTTGATGTTAGTTAGCCCTTTCTCTTATTGAAACATGAGGTTTGGTGTGTCCAAATCCCTGATAAATTACCGTAGGTTCTATAATTAGGCACTTATATCTCAATGGAGCCCCCCCCCCAATTCTACGCATAATATTAGAGCTGGAGAAAACCTAAAATCTCATTCAGTCTAACGTTCATTTTCCGATTGGAAAAAAGCCTGAAACCTAGAAAGGGGAGGTGAGTGTTCCAAGTTCACACAGAGAGTTAATGACAGCTGATTTCCGTTGCGATTTCCTAACCTCCAGCTTGGTGATATCTCAGCTACTCCCTCCTGAAGTCAGTGTTTTCCAATCTACTGTCATCATCACACAAGCCTCCTCTCCTACCCCCCCCCCAAGGAATCATTGTTAGATATTTCCCCGCCATGAAATGAAAGTCAACTGGGCTCAAACTCAGGTAATGGCTCCCCATTTCTCTCAGTAAAAGAGCCAAAGTCCTTACAGTGATCCACAAGATCCTAGAATATCTGCACCAGCTTTCCTATACCTTTCCCGCCTTTGCCTACCCTGTTTCAGATGACCTGGCCTCGTTGCTATTCCTGGAACATTCCAGAATCGCTGCATAGGATCTTTACATTGGCTGTTTGCTCCACCTGAAATACATTTCCCCTGGATGTCTGCATAGTTAATTCCCCAAACTCTTTTAAGTCTTTGCATATACATACTCTTGCCAATGAAGCCACTCTGTCCTGTTTAAAATCTCAACCCATCCCAACTCCTCTCTGTAACCCCTCCATTGCTAAAAACCCTTACTTGATTTTTTAATTTCTTTTTCCATAATACCTATCAGCTTCTAACAAGAAGCATACATTACTTATTTTATGTCTAGAATTTATTTTCTGTCTCCTCCCACTAACATGTAAACACCCTGTATGGTCACAAATCTCTGTCTGCTTCTTTATCATTATCTCAAGCCTTTAGAGAAGTGGCTGGCAAATATTAGATACTCAAAACATCTGTTGAATAAATTTTTGTGACTGTTTGATATCTTTATCCCTCACTGGACACATAAGTTCCATGAGAACAAAGCCCGTGACTATTTTGTCCATCAGTATATAAAAATTTAGCAAATATCTGATGTATTGTTGATGTTTACTGAATATTTATTTTATAAACAACTAAAATGGAGATGTGCCTAGAATTCACGCCCTTTTACTCCTGGTCCACTTTTCTTTCTGTACTATGTGTATAAATATTATCTCCGGATTATATTTAAGCTCCTACAGGAAAAGAACATACCTGTGTGTTTCACAGCACTTTGTATAGAGCAAGTTGGCTTGTTTACTTATAAAAGAGAGCCCATCAATCAATTATCTGTCAAAAATATTTTGAGGGCTTCATCCGCATGTTACTTACAACGCAGGAAAGGAAATATGACACATTTATTCATTTGTTTGAGAGGTTCTAAGAATGAGCTTGCATGCTTTCTGAAATACAAGTTTGTTTATGTCACTCTCATGTTTGGAAATCTTTGATGAGTCCCAAGCACCTACAGGAAGGTGTCTGTCTCAAGATCTTTCACAATCAGGAGAAGCCTATCTGTCCCGCCAGCTTCTCCCCTTAGAGCTCTCCCAAATGTTCTATTCTGCAGCCAGATAGGCTGCTCATCCCTAAATGCTATTTCCTGCCCCTGTACTTTTGCACGTGTGCTGCCTCTACTGGGCAAAATTCTACTCATTCTGGTATGTGCAAGGTATAAATACACATAGGACATGATCTTATATGCACATACAACTAAGGAAATTTCCAAATTAAAATTCAAGAGAAAGGAGCCAACTGGGCCTACAGGAGACCTGCTCATTGTCTGGAATGACCTGGGGGCCAGTGTCTGGTCTTCTGCTTTGTATGTGCAAAGATTCAACTTGGTTAGTGTGCAAAGGGATTTTCAAACATTGTAGAGCTGGATCACTCCAAACTAAAAAAAAAAAAAAAAAAAAAAAAATCATATTAGCAACAAAAATGCCAATTAATTATTTTACTACGAAAAATTGCCAAAATTGACCTCTATTTGTGTAGCATAACCACTTCACAATAGCAAAGGAATCAGTTAAGATAATGTTCTCATGTTATGTTTGTGTGATGTTTGCATGTCCTGAGACAATACCCCTTTTCCCCAAACCCAATATCAGTGATTTGTGTCTTTTCTGTTTATATTGATTAGTCTCATTAAGAACTTACCCATATTGGGGCTCCTGGGTGGCTCAGTCAGTTAAGCGTCTGACTCTTGATTTTGGCTCAGGTCATGATCGCACGGTTCATGGGGTCGAGCCCCACGTCGGGCTCTGTGCTGACAGCATGGAGCCTGCTTGGGATTCTCTCCCTCCCTCTCTTTCTGTCCCCCCCCCCAAAATAAATAAACAAAATTTTTAAAAAGAACTTACCAATATTATTTTCTTTTTAGGAAACAATTGCCTTTATTAATAGTCTCTATTGTGCATTTCTTTGCAATGTCACTAATTTCTGCTCCTATCTTTATTATTTTCTTCCTTCTCCTCTCTTTGGTTTTACTTTGCTGTTCTTTACTCCAAGATCGCTGTGGTGGATACTTAGATCATTGGTGTTCAGCTTTTCTTCTTTCCTAATTATGCATTTAAGACTATTAATTTCCCTCTAAATATAGTTTTTTCTGTATCCCACAATATTTTATCTTTGATTTTTATGATCATCTAGGTCAAAAGGACTCAATTCTTATTTTGGTTCTCTTGGCTTTTGTTTTATTTGTGTTTGAGGCTATGTTATTAGGTGCACACAGATTCAATATTGTGTCATCTTGGTACATGGACTGTTTCTTCAATAGAAAATGCCACTCTTTATCTCTAGTAGTATTTTTTTCCTTTTTCTGAAATCAGCTTTTTTTGGTTAGTGTTTATAGATATCTTTTCCCAAGTTTT
The DNA here is from genome assembly GCF_027475565.1 of Acinonyx jubatus. NCBI lineage: Eukaryota > Metazoa > Chordata > Mammalia > Carnivora > Felidae > Acinonyx > Acinonyx jubatus. The sequence goes on along the minus strand of NC_069385.1, from coordinate 106,382,746 downwards.
TACTTTCCATTTTTGTGTGCTCTGATACATAAGCATTAGATCATTATATTTTTATTCAATCTAACAATCTTTGCCTTTAATTTAAGTAGTTGGTCTATAAACATTTAATGGAATTGTGGTATATTTAGGCTAAATATACCATCTTACAATCTCTATCTTTAAAAATGAGCAAAAACTTGAAGAGACGTTTCACCAGAAAGTAACGTATGAATGGCAAATAAGGTCATTAAAGGGAAATCAGCAGCAGTAGCCACGAGGGAAATGCAGTTAAATGAGATCACTTCATACCACTAGAACACCTAAAATTAAAAGGACTAACAATACCAAGTGGTGGTGGGGATGTGGAGTAGGCACATATCACTCTCATACACTGACGGTGAGAGTCTAAAATGGTACAACCAATTTGTAAAATTGTGTGGCAGTTTATTATAAAATTAACCGTACATGTATACATGTACCCTATGACTCAGCAATTCCAGCAAATCTTAGAACTATATCCAAGAAAAAAATTAATGTGAAAATCATCACAACAGGCTTGTATGAGAATGCTTAGAGAAATTTGCTTCATAATCCAAAACACTGGAAACTTCTCGCAAGAAGATAATGGGCAAACTGTGGTATACTTATGCAATGAATATTGCTCAGCAATGACAAAGGAATGAATTACTGATACGGACAACAAAATGGATGAATCTCAAAGACACTATGTTGAGTGAAAGATGGCAGACATAAAATAGTATATACTGAATGATTCCATAGAATTATGTCAGTGTAAAAACATACAAAGGGTTACAGGATTCCTAATCATGCTTTTAATGGGCACTTGAGCAAAAGATTTTAAGGATCACTTCTAGAGCCGGTGGATAAGAAATGTCCCATGTTAACAACTGCCTTAGATTTCTAGCTCTGGGAATGGAATGGGAGTGGAATTTCTTGGGTTACTGTCATTAAGTCATGAGAGTTAAAAGCACTCCTTCTCTGGAATACAAGCATCAGGTTGAACAAACCAGGCAAAAGAATTTACAGTAAGCCCATGGTGCTGGCGACATCCTGACCACCAGTGCTGTTAGGTGACCATCAACAATATCATTACAAAGCTTTCAGAGTAGGGGTGTCTGGATGGCTCAGTTGGTTGCGCATCCAACTCATGATCTCATGGCCATGAGATCGAGCCTTGCATTGGGCTCTGTGCTGATAGCATGGAGACTGCTCAAGACTTTCTCTCTCTCTCTCTCTCTCTCTCTGCCCCTTCCCTGCTCACTCTCGAGCCTGCTCTTTCTCCCTCTCTCACAAAAATAAATAAATAAACAAACATAAAGAAACCTTTCAGGATAGGTATAAAACACCCAGGAATCGGTTAAGAATGCCCCAATCCTTATCTGATAGGAAAAGATAGGACTCAGTAGGCAGAGGGGGATAGATTAGGATGTGAGGTCCCTGGGTGAGGGAAAAACACATATTTTGGAACAATGCTGGGAGCGGCTGACCACAGCAAACCCCCTAGGGAGTAAAGTTCCTCTTAAGAGTGTAATAGACCCCACCTACACCCCTTCAGGTTTCCCTCAGGAATTTGACAAAAGATCTAACTAAAAATAGGTAGACCGTAAAACATATGACCCACAAGGAACGGTACGGCCATAGGCCACCCCTCATACAATGGAAATGAGCCAATCAGGAATGGACAATCCGGCACCTAGAGGTATCAAGTGAATAAGGGTAGGACCTGAGAAGGAACAAGGGGGAAAGGAAAGGGAGGTGTGACCAGAACCCTATAAAATAAAGACCCTTGCCTATTGTCACAAGTGTTCACCTCTGAATGTGCTCTCTCTGTCAAGAAAGCTTTCATACTATTCTTCCTTTCTAATCTCATACTCTAATAAACTTTTGCCTGCTGCTCATTTTGTGCCCACCTCTTTATTCTTCGAAGAGTCGAGACAAAGAATCCTGGGTATTGAGGTAAAAAAAAAAAAAAATCCTGCAACACTTACGCACCTGAGGAAATATGTCTTAAAATGTCCCGTTTCATAGATTCCTTCCTCATCCTTTTCTCTGAATCTCTGCCCATCTATGTATTATTCAGATGCAAAATGCCATCTTTTCACCAATTTCTATGAGAAGCATCCACTCACACCCAAAAGTCTCATGGAGATTCTGGGGTCACAGGCAGTAAGTGACCTGAGGTGGCGCCATTTCACTGGCCCCACCCCCATCCCTACCCTTCTCCTCTCCCTTCCTCCACTCTCAGAGAAGCCATCCGTTCTTCTAGTTTCTTCCACAGATTACTCATCAGACTAACTCCACTCACGTTTGGTTTGGGGGAGGGGCCTCTTCACCTTCCTTCTCAAACAGAATTTTAAAGAATGTCTTCAGAACATACCCAGTACTCTCTCTGAAGAGAGTCCCGACGGATATGATGTTCTCCACCTTGCTGCATTTATATTCGGATTTGACAACTTCCTGACGAGATGTTTGGGGCCACTGAAGACCCAGTGGCCATGAATTTCCAAACGGAGGCAGTATCTCTGGATCGTTTGATGTTTAAAGCATGGAAATGGCTCAGCTCCCGGAGAAAATGGGCATAGCCAGGGTACTTCAGACTGAGGGAGCAAACTTCCAGCATTGTTCTGCCTTGCTCTCCCTTCTCACAGTTGTTCTTATCAGCGCTTGCAGATGATGGGGGAGGGGAAAGGAGGATATGTCAAAAATGTCTGTTTGAAAAGGGCTTGGAATCTGTCCAACATTTCGAGGTTAAGGGGATGAGGAGAGTTTATAGGCCTAAATTTCCTGCAGGGATCAAGTATTTGACTTTCACTGGGAGTACTCAATTGAGTTGAGTATCAGTTGTTTCCAGCCAATCTGAAAATTATCAAACCATAGGCTCCTAGAATGGGAAGAGGTATAGAGGCCATACCTTACAACAGGTTCTGGAATGATTGATTGGGCCCTGCTACATGTATTAAACCGGAGGCTTAAAACATGACCCCCTTGCCTGAGGTAGCTGAGTTAGGTAGCTGAGTTAGCAGGTGGGTTTCAGGAAAATCAGCACAAATGGTTGGCCTCAGACGAGCAGGAAAAAAAGAGAGGGGAAAGACAAATGAACGATGTTAAGAAGGGCAAGTTTATCCCCAGTGCCAGCATCTCCCCTTGATTTTCTGCCTTCATCTCTTCACTTACCCGTCCCTTCATCCACCACGTTTTCCCTCTGAGGAGCCACCTACTCTCGACAAGCCATTACCTACCCCCTCAGTAATTTTTTCACTTCAAGAAATGCAAAGTCTAAGCCAAAGGAATGAATGGCTAAAGGTAAATATTCATTTTCCACTCTTCAGGGAAGAGCTACTTCTCACCTCATGTCTTCCCTGATTCTCCATTGCCCCATATGTAAAATGAGGTTTAATAGTATGTGTTATAGTAGGATTTACTTAAACACTGTCGGTAAGAAGCTTATTGCAGTGCCTGTCTGTCTCTACTGTTACTACTACTGCTATTGAGTTTATTGCTTAGATAACAGTACGAGTTCTGTTGTCTTCTTTGGAGGAACAAGCAAACACTGTGGATCCATCCAAAGATAGGAAATCTGAGACCACAAAAGTTATGAAAGGGCTATAAAATATAACCTATGGCTTTCAGAGTTCAAAATCTGATGGAGCGTAAGATATAATGCTGCAGCAAAACAACAACAAAAAGTTAATTGGCAACAGGAGGTATCCTGTGTAGTGACAAACGAGTGAGGTTCATCTTTGGGACCGTAAGATTTCAGAAGAGGGTGAGATAACCCCAGGCTGGGGGGTGTGGGACCGGGAAAGTATCTTGGGTGGTAGATGAGACTCGGGTTAAGTAGAGAAGAGAGGGAAAGGTTTGAGATATGATGCAGAGTTGAGAATTCACAATGGTAGAGAGTAAATTCGATTGGATGGAGTATGCCGACTATGGAAAAAATAGAGACAATGAGCAGTAATGGATTAGGCTCTGGGCAGCCTTGAATGCCAGGCTCAGAAATCTGAATTTTATGCTCAGAGGATGATATTGAGGATGAGCAGACACAGAACACAAAAAGAAGCTCGATTCCAGAACCGTTTAAATGCTAGCTAGCTTCAAAACAGAGACAGGTGCTCAGCTTGGTCTACGGGCACATCCCAACATGACATCCACATCTCACTATGGGCACAGGGAACAAACTGTGTATAAGCCACCTGAGAACTTCCGATGGTTCCACTGAGTCATTCCCATCACAGTAAATACGCCCCTCTCCTGGAATTCTCTTCTCCTTGGCTCTCCACCAAACACGATTGTTCCCAGTCAACATGTAACCTTCATCTAGTGGTTCCAACCTGCTGAGTTTCATGCCTCATGAATCTGACTCTGGCATAAACCCCACCATAGATCCCTCTTGCTTGCATACGAACCCCCTGGTTTACTGCACTTTCTCACTTTCCAAATTGTAAACAGTCATCCACACCTTGACTCATCATTACATTGGTTGATCCACCTTGGTGCTGTCTATTTTAGAGTGTGCAATCTGGAAGACCTCCTGGAGGAGTCTCAGGTGAGGTCATTTAGGATGTTTTATTAGTAGAGGACATGCGTAAAGAAAATAGGAAAAGAGGGACCATTAAATGTTGGGGGGAGACAGATGGAATCCTATTCACTCAAATAATTGAACATGAATGGGAAGGGAAAAGAAGTTATTGAAATAATTTAATTAAAAAATCGACTACCAAAAACAACATCATTTTTGAACAGGATTAACTGTATGCCCTCAAACTATATGCCTCAGGCAGGGCAATCCTGGTTTCATCCTCTCCCCGGCCCTAGCACTGCCCAGGCTGGGACTACACATCTGAGCCCAGAACCCCGCTCTCAAGGATACCCTCCGGCTGTCCCCTCCCCTTGCCCCTTATTCCGAGTGTGTCTGGTTTCCTCCCTCTACTGTTTCCAACGTGACCAAAGCCTCTTTGTCTGACCTTTTGGTAGCTCTCTGTCAGCTCCCGAGAACCTCCACTATAGGGAAAAAGCAACTGACCACAGGTTAACTCACAGACGCCCAAAGACTGGGGTGTCTCCACAGTCGACCTCAAAGCGGGACGAGAGAGGTGGGCATCCTCTTAGCCAGGCTTCTGCAGACAACGATAAAGTCACACTGCATAAATGTTGAAGGAACATGCAGAAATGCTAAGTTACTTAGTTCACTTAGTGTTTATTTAGTATTATATGTATTACTTATATAGTAGCTTAATGGAGTGTTCCTGGACTGAGTATTTTTCATCGCCATCATTCTGCCCAAAGGGAACATGCTTTCCTTCTGCCATAGACAACGGGACTCTATTGAGCTGTTTCACCCAGTTACTTCCTCCAGTATATATTTTCATCTTTGGGGATTTTATGTCATGATTAGAGAGGTTTCAGTGTATGAGTGTGTAGGGATTTTTTTTTTCTCCAAAGACATCTGGGAAGTTTGTTTCTGTATTATAAAACCAAAAGCAACCTATCTCAGGAAACTTCTGAGTAACCTCTGCATATTATATACTTCCCTACATAACAAACATAATGCAAACTGTTACCTGAGCCGTCCAGGAAAGAGGGAGAAAGGGCTGTGTGTTTTGAAAATGCAACTTGACTCCTATAACTCCACTGGGTGGGGGACACCTGCCCCAAGTAAGCTGTCCTTTCATACCTGAGTTTTGCATTGTCTAAATAGTATTGTCCAAGCCCACTGCCCTACTGCCCTTGTTATTCCACAAGAAGCACAAGAAAAATATAAAAATATTTTAATACTAAGATTTCTTTCCGATTACAAACGTAGCTCACACTCATTACAGAAAAAAGATGATAAAAATCGTCTGTGATTGCACTACCCAAAGATAATTATGTTAACATTCTCTTATTCTTTTTCTACCCATATATATATACGTATATATATGTGTATATATATATATGTATATATATATGTGTATATATATATGGTTTTAATTGGAATTATGTTTTATCTTTGTATTCTGCTTTTTTAAATTTGACATTATGTAGTGTATATACATGAAATTGAAGCATATTACCTATGACCAGCCAAGTATTGGTCAAATAGTAAACTCAAATATTAGCTGACATTATTTGTGGATTTAGAAGATTCAAAGATATTTTTCTTTATCATATACCCAATGACTTCTTTTTAATTTATTTTATTTTTAAATTTATATTCAAGTTAGTTAATATACAGTGTGGTCTTGGCTTCAGGAATCGAACCCAGTAATTCATCTCTTACATATGACACCCAGGGCTCATCTCTTGAAAAGTGCCCTGCTTAATGCCCATCATCCATTTAACCCACCCTTTCCCCTCCAGCAACCCTCAGCTTGTTCTCTGTATTTAAGAGTCTCTTATGTTGTGTCTCCTTCTCTGTTTTCATCTTATTTTTCCTTCCCTTCCCCTATGTTCATATTTTGAGTTTCTCAAATTCCACATATGAGTGAAATCATATACCTCTTTTTCTCTGACATTGAACTTTCACAGCAAAAAAAAAAAAAAAAAAATTTGCTGTGATCAGTAAAAATTTAAAATTTATGCCCTGTAAAAGTAGGTCTATAGAATCAGGGAAATTATGAGATGCCCATAATTCAACCAGAATTATAGGTGATGCAGTAAAAACGAACATACTTTTACCAGGGCGAACACAATATGCAGGAAAGGATCCAGTTCAAAAATCGCCCTCGGAATTTGGAAGCCTGAGTGCTTTCTGCGTCCATGGTCCACCAGGGGGCACTGTTCCCCGCCTTCCGCGGGGATCCCTGCCGCGTCTGGACCAATGTCCTTGCAGGCTAAAAAGCTAGGTGACAGTTCCAATTTACAGATACCCAGGTCTGATGGCTTTACTCCATTTCCCAATTATTTATATTTGAGGATAAGATGGCTCCTATTCAAAACATCTTTAAAATATTGTATCTGGGGGCACCTGGGTGGCTCAGTCGGTTAGACATGGGACTAAGACTCAGGTCATGATCTCGCAGTCGTGGGTTCCAGCCCCGTGTCAGGCTCTGTGCTGACAGCTCTGAGCCTGGACCCTGCTTCAGATTCTGTGTCTCCCTCTCTCTCTGACCCTCCCCCGTTCATACTCTGTCTCTGTCTCTCTGACAAATTCAAATGTTTGTGAAAATCTGAAACTATCTTGGTACTAATGCCTTCTCTTTATAATGGTTAGGTAGGGGCGCCTGGGTGGCTTGGTGGGCTGAGCGTCAGACTTTGGCTCAGGTCATGATCTCACGCTCTGTGAGTTCGAGCCCCGCATCGGGCTCTGTGCTGACTGCTCAGAGCCTGGAGCCTGTTTCAGATTCTGTGTCTCCCTCTTTCTCTCTCTGCCCCTTCCCAGCTCTGTTCTGTCTTTCTCTCTCTCTCCCTCTCAAAACTAAATAAACACTTTTCAAAAATTAAAATATTGTATTTATATGTGTCACATTAGGGCTCAGTACCCCAGTCCCCCTTTAAAAATTCCTTACAGTTCATTTAATGAATCTTACATTTTTAAATAGAGGGGGAAAGGAGTTTGTGAGGAACACTGGATCTTCAGGACAATCCAATAGGGCAATTCATTGTGTTTGTTTGTTTGTTTTTAATTTTTCACCTGAGGGAACTGAATTTCAGAGAAAGTAATTTGTCCAAGGTCAGGCGGACAGTAAGCAGAAAAGCCAGATCCCAACCCAAGTCTGTTAGAATCCCAGCCCCAATTCTTTTCACTATTCTCTACTTTATAATAACTCCTCTTCCCAGGGGAAACTATTATTAAGTTCAAATAATGTCTTCTTAGACTTGTTAGACAGACAGTAACAAATGGGATGGCATTTTTTAAGAATGCAGATCACAAAAATCCTCAGCCTTTTAAAAGTTTTTCTCTCTTGGGGCTCTTAGGTGGCTCAGTCAGTTAAGTGTCTAACTTTGGCTCAGGTAATAATCTCACCATTCGTGGGTTGGAGCCCCATGTCGGGCTCTGTGCTGACAGCTCAGAGCCTGGAGCCTGCTTCGGATTCTGTGTCTCCCTCTCTCTCTGCCCCTCCCCTGCTCATGCTCTATCTCTATGTGTCTCTTAAAAATAAATAAAAATGTTTAAAAAGATTTAAAAAAAAATTTTTTTTTTTTTAGCGTTTATTTATTTTTGAGACAGAGACAGAGCATGAACGGGGGAGGGTCAGAGAGAGGGAGACACAGAATCCGAAACAGGCTCCAGGCTTTGAGCTGTCAGCACAGAGCCCGACGCGGGGCTCAAACTCACGGACCGCGAGATCACGACCTGGGCCGAAGTCGGCCACTTAACCGACTGAGCCACCCAGGCGCCCCTAAAAAGATTTTTTAAATAAAAAATACATAAAAATTTTTCTTTCTTTAATTACTTGTCCCCCCCTAGAGTTAATCTGCAAACTAGGTTTGAATGTGTTTCATTCCCGTCTTGGTTTATCTCAGTGATTAGCTACCCATAAAACCCCAACTTTTAGCTTCTAGCACTCATAATGTCCAAACTAAGCAGAAAATATGGAGTGGTATCTGTCTATATACTAGAATCAAAGTTGTTCTTTTTTTTTTTTTTTTTTTTTTGGTATGGGTATACAGGTTTGTACGTAAACACATAAAACTGTATTTGTGGGTTTTAAACAATTATTTATTTATTTAAGTAATCTCTATGCCCAAGGTAGGGCTCAAACTCACCACCTCTTACGATTGAGCCAGCCAAGGCCCCATAAAACTATATTTGTACTCCATTTCCCTACCAGTATTTTGTGGCGTTGTTGCTGTCCTGTGTCTCAGTGTTTATGGTTTCCTTGCCATCACTAGAGAACGTCTGCTGTCACGGCTAATAATCATGGCACACAGTATCTGTCCTGTGTAAGTCCTGAAGTCTCAAACTAAAATAAGACCGCTACTTGAATGAATGAACCTATCTGCGTATATCCACGTATATATACGCTCCGTGCGTATATACGTACGTATACGAAAGACTACTTACATATGATGTGCCGTTACAAGACTGGGCATCATGAGGTCACTGTAGTTTCCATCTTTCTCTCTTATTTGGGCTGTCGCTCTAATCCAAAAATGGTTCTCTCTCTGTCTCCTACCACCCCTCTTAATCTAACTCCTGCTTTTTGCCAGGTTAAGCATCCTACAATGTAGCTAAGATTGCACAAATCTTCCTCCTCCCTTCTTATCTATTGCTCCTGACCAGATAAGTGATGCCTTCCCCATGAGGGCCTCTTTGATCCCTCCAGACTTTGTCTTCATGCCTGTTGGTGCAAGCACTATGTTCCGTCCTTCATAATAGCGTTGCTTCTGTGGGTACCCTCCCTGCCACCTTTTCTATCCTACTCCATCGATCGAGGACAATAATCGTATCTTATTTATCTTTATATCCCCTCAAACAGTGCTTCTTAAACTTGAATGTTGCATAAGACCCACCTGGAATCTTGTTGAGATGCAGATTCAGATCCCCACAGGGCTGGGGTAGGCCTGCGATTCTGCATTTCTAACAGATTCCCAGAGAACGTGCATACTCCTGGTCCACGGACCACACTTTGAGTAGTGAGGCGTTAGTACCCCTTGCATAACATTTTACATGCGGCAGGTGTTAACTCACACCTAGCAGAACGTTAAAAGTTAAAAAGCAAGAGCAAAATGCAAATACCATGAGAGAGCCCCGTGCCCATATGACCTCACCAAACATTGGTGAGGATGTCTGAGTACCTGGCTTCTCATAAAATGTTCATGGGAATGTTAAATAGCACACCTGCTTTGGAAAAAGATCTGGCTGTCTTTTTTTTTTTTTTTTAAACAAAATTAACGTATACGTATCCCGTGACCTAGCAGTTCCTTTTCTAAATATTTATGTGTCCACAAAAAGAGCCGTATGAGAATGCTTGAAACAGTTTTGTTCCTAACAGTCAAAGCCCCCAAATACCCTAGGTGTCCCTTCACTGGCAACTGGGGGAAGTAAACTATGGTATGTGCAATGTTGACATCTATTCTATGGCAAGGGATACTGGCACGAGGCTGGAGTCGTGTAGGGCAGAGCTACAGTCCTCTGAAGGCTTGCCTGGGGCTGCTGCAGAACCTGATTTCAAGATGGCACCCTCATACGGCTGTTGGCAGGAGGCCTCAGTTCCTTGTCACATGCTCCCCTCGCTGAGCCGCTGGAGTGCCCTTATGACATGGCCACTGGCTTCTATCATGTGAGTGATACCAGAGAGACCTGCTGTGGCCTAGCCTGGCTCCAAGCGGCTGCCACACCTGCCGTGAGGCTTTCTTGGTCAATGTTGGGCCACAAGGCTCCTAATGAAAAAGTATGGATTCCTGATGCCCAGACATATGGGTGAGTCTCAAATGCATTATATTGAGTGAAACAACCAGAACCAAAGGCTACTTACATATGACTTTATTCACTTTATATGAGGTTGTAGAAGGCAAAACAAATCTATAATTAAAAAAAAAAAGAAAAAAGAAAAAGTCGGGGACGCCTGGGCGGCTCAGTCGGTTAAGCATCCGACTTCGGCTCAGGTCATGATCTCACGGTTCGTGGGTTTGAGCCCCGTGTCGGGCTCTGTGCTGACAGCTCAGAGCCCGGAGCCTGCTTCGGATTCTGTGTCTCCCTCTCTCTGCCCCTCCCCCTTTCGTACTCTGTCTCTGTCTGTCAAAAATAAATAAACATTAAAAAAAATTTTTTTTAAGTCAGGACTGTGGTTGCCTGGAAACGGGTAGGCAGGGAGGATTATCAGGGAACCTTCTGAGGTGGATGGAATGTTGTATGTTTTGTAGCATTTTCAGTTACACAGCTGCATGCATTTGTCAGAACTCAGGATCATATGCGTAAGATTTGTTGTACATGTGGGTCTTCGTAAATGTTTTTTGAAAAGAAAAAGAACCCTCAACGAATTCTGAATCGTGACGATAAGCTGCTGAAATGTTCCGAGTTGCGGGGTACTGATCTGGCAACTTAGAGTGGCTACAAGAGAGCTAGTCAGAGAGTTGAGCTACATCCTTCCAGGCTCCTAAGGATTCACAAGAACCCTACTGAAATGTCTTGATGGTTAAAATTCAACCAACATTGACAATGTTTACTTAGAAGTGCCTGCCATTCTACGTATACCTGGAACCCTTCAGCATGTGTTGTTACACTTAAATCCATGTTTTTCCTGCTGAGTTAACCTGAAATGGTATTTTTGTTCATCAGTTTCAGGTGGAGACCAACGAGGAGTCAGTCATTTGTCTTAATCAGTGCTGGACCATCTGATGGGGTGTAGACACATCTCCTTCTGGGTGGAACACTGGTTCCCCAAACTGGCTTCCTATTAGACTCACCCTGGAGAGCTCTGGAAGCAATCACGATGCCAGCCCACCCTAGGACAGTTGAATCAGTATGGGAGGGCAAATAGGAAGGAGGTCTGGACATCTATACTTTTCAAATGGTCTCCTGGGTATTTTATTTATTTATGTATTTATTTTTAGAGAGAGAGAGAGAGAGAGAGAGAGAGAGAGAAAGAGAGAATCTCAAACAGGCTCCACACTCGGCACGGAGCCTGATTTGGGGCTCAGTCCCTCAACCCTGGGACCATTACCTGAGCTGAAATCAAGACCCAGATGCTCAACTGACTGAGCCACCCAGGTGCCCCACTCTCCTGGTTATTTTAATATTTATCACATAACTTAAGGTCTATTCATTTTTTTAAGTTAAAAAAAATCCTTAAAAGACACTGCAAAGAAAATATAAGTCTACTTCAAACAATGCTGTTTAGGGTCAAGGTTCTTAAGGTCAGTGGGCATCTTTTTCTTTCAGCTCTTTGAGATCTGTATCAAAGTGTGACAGGTCAGTAAGTTTGTTCATTGAAATAGAACACACTTCTGTTTTTGACTCCTGGGGGATAATAGGATCTCACTGGCAGACGTTATTTGAATATTATTGACACTGATATCTATGAAAATGGTAGTAGTTTCCCAAATTCTAATGTGTGTATGTCCTGTTGGCATAACTGGATTACCCAATAGGTGAGCCAAGCATGTGTTTAGGGCAGGCAACAAAATACGTGTATGGAAAAAAATTGTATATCTGATATTTTATTTATTTTAAATGTTTATTTATTTTTGGGGGGGCCAGAGAGAGAGGGGGACAGAGGATCTGAAGCAGACTCTGTGTTCACAGCAGACAGCCTGACGCGGGGCTTGAACCCACAAACCTCAAGATCATGACCTGAGCTGAATCAGACACTTAACCTACTTAGAGCCACCCAGGTGCCCCATGTATCTGGTATTTTATTTTATTTAAAAAAATTTTTTTTCACATTTTATTTATTTTTGAGAGAGAGAGAGAGAGAGAGAGAGAACAGGGGAGGGGAAGAGAGAGAGGGAGACACAGAATCCAAAGCAGGCTCCAGGCTCCAAGCTGTCAGCACAGAGCCCGACGCAGGGCTCGAACTCACAAGCCACGTGAGATCATGAACTGAGCTGAAGTCAGACACTTAACCGACTAAGCCACCCAGGCGCCCCCCATGTACCTGATATTTTAAAAGCAGTATTGGAGGAGTCATTGTACTTTTTAAAGAAATTAGAATTATATTGGCATTCCTTACACTTATTCTATCTCTGAGAGGCAGGGAGGACCGACGGCCTTGGCAACGATGACCACCATGAAAGGCGCTACCAGCCTGGTTGGCGGAGTAGACGGGGCTTCTGAAAGGAAGGCATAACCAGTGCTTCCTGCCCTGCCCCCTCTCTCCAGCCAGGTGTCAGTACCAGTCAGTTACAAAGTCAAAGTACCCGAGGAGAACGGAGAGAGCTTGTGCCTGGCCCAGAGGGTTTTACACTGTGAACTAGATAGAGAACAACATGCTAATTGTTCTTTGTTTGCTGAGCAGGGCTTGCTGCCAGTGCAGAGCTGGCCCTGAGAAGCTTCCAGAGCCTGGTGATCAGGTGTGGGGAACCAGCACTGACTGCCGGCCACCCTGCTGCCTGCTGGCGGGGGGGGGGCACACAGCTGGCGCATAATAGATGGATTAGAAATCTTGCACAACTTACAGGTTTCAGAGTTTCTGAACTTACAGGTTTCAGAGTGTATTCTAGAAAAGGACAGAAAATGGTTAAAAAACTTAGGCTGGCCCCACTCATATCAACACAGTAAACTCCAGGAAGGTGGGGGGTTTAGGACTGTAAATGCGCAGAGATGCCCCCCCAGAGAAGAGTCTAGCCCCAAATATCAAAGCTCTTCCCGGCCTTCAGATTGTTTGACCTGCAGAGAAATGACCAGACCGAGTTGTCACAGACAGTGTGGACTAATCCTTTAACTGTAGGGCAGTCCCTAGGTTGTGAATAAGAGAAAGGCTCCAGGAAGGCAGCCTCCGTGGAAAGCGAGACTTTCTGGAAAGCAGAACATAAGGTCTTTGTGACGTTATCACTGGACATTGAAAAGGTAAAAATTCTACAGCTATGATTTTGCTGTTGGTCTTCTGGATGTATCTAGACAGGAAAAAAACATAAGTATACGCCAAAGAAAACATACTTTTCTTTTATTTATTTATTTATTTTTTTAACGTTTATTTATTTTTGAGACAGAGAGAGACAGAGCATGAATGGGGGAGGGTCAGAGACAGGGAGACACAGAATCTGAAACAGGCTCCAGGCTCTGAGCTGTCAGCACAGAGCCCGACATGGGGCTCGAATTCACAGACTGAGAGATCATGGCCTGAGCCGAAGTTGGACGCTTAACCGACTGAGCCACCCAGGTGCCCCGAAAACATACTTTTCAAAAATACATGCACATAAAACTGTCATGAGCTCTGGGCATTAGGACTGTGGAAGAATTTTTCTTTTTCTAAACTTCTAGACCACCTTACCTACTTTAGGTATATACACATTTATGTATTTATACAAAGACCGCGCATGTCTAAAACTCAAGAGACGTATAAAGCTAGTTCTACAGTAAAATCAGCCTAAAATTGCAGAGCCCCTAGTTGGGGTCCACACTGGGCGCGGAGCCTGCTTGAGAGTCTCTCTTCCTCTCCCTCTGCCCCTCACCGCCCTCTCTCTTTCCAAAAACATAAAATAAAATACAGACATAAAAAAATACAAGGATCGAGGGAGAGATTGATGTCTCTGGAAAAGTCTCTCATGCTTTCCTGTGGTAATTTAGAATTCATAAGACCATCACGAACAGGGCAAGACCTCTCTTCTGCCGCTCGGACACAACGTCACCGTTTTCTTTTCTTGGAAATGACAGTACTTAGCTGCTGTTCTTAGCTTTCCAGAGACGTCAGGCAAAAGGAGGTCATTACAATGTGTATCAGTCTGTCGACTCATCCCAGTTGGGATCCAGTCATTTTGTTTACCTTTGACCCTTCACCTTGTTTCAGTCTCTAGTTGCTAGGTCACAGCAATGGTGCACGGAAATACCAAGTAGCCAGGAAAAAAACAAAACCAAAGAAAAAGAACAAAACCAAACCCAGATGCTGTGAGTTCGCTAGGACTAGTATCATTGCTCCTACTCTCATGTTGAAGATGAGACGACAGACTTGGAAAGGTCCTGGGATTGTCCCCCAAGTTATATAGCTCCCCAACTTGGCTCCAGAACTGCTTACACCGTGGTGGTGACAGAGGCTGGCCCATGATGCCGTTGGCGCTGGCACGGGCTGCACGAACTACCCTACCCATGCATTCGATTGCCACCCACCCTTTCATCTGACCTGCCCCCTTCAGCATTCCAACCCACATTATTAAGACCACAGTGGCAGCCATTTTGGAGGCCCAACTGGACAGGTACCATTCATGGACTCCATTTTATTCTACTTTTTAAAAGCCATTTTATATACTTTTTATTTTAAGCTACATAAGAAATACATGAGTACAGAAACAACATAAGACCTTCCCATAACCTAAAAGAATATAAAGTCAACAAGTAAAAACTCATCTTAACCGTCTCTCTGTACTCCTCCATCTCCTGCCTCAAGACACGTACTCTCAGTCTCACTCACCTCGCTGGAGGTAGCCACCGAGATCATTGGTACGTATTGTCTAGCAAAACAATTGTCAAAATGGTTGCTACAGTCTAGAGATTGCCATACGCCCCCTGTTCTCCTAGTTCTGTCCAGTTCAATGTCATGTAAATATGAGGGCCCAGGCTAGGCTGGCTCAGAAGTTCCAGGTAGGGCGGGTCGCAATGTGGATTTGACCAAGAGCAGTGGCCATGGAAATAGCCCAGAGGACACAAGCACAGTGTGTCTATGATCACCTCATGGCCTGACTAGTTTTCCACCTCTCATCCACTCCTTTATCATAAATGGACCTTGAACACCTCCTTTCTCATCTCTAGAACCAGAGCTGGCCTTGAGAAGGAGAGTTTTAATAAGCACTTCCCCAGCACTCTGTCACTCAGCATCAAGTCGACTTTGCTTTTGGTCTTGGCCGAACCTTGTTCCTGGTTTTTACAGCGTGTCTGCAGGGCCCAACCCTGACTTCATATCCTAGATCTGATCAGTGGATCCACGATATGTCACTTTCTTGGTAACACGCACGGCAAGTCAGATCCTCTTAATCTGGTAGCCTGTCCTTGCTCTCACGTGTCCCCGGCCCTTGAATTCCAGTCCAAGAGCAGAGCCTGAGAACCTACAGTAGACCTCCCCGATACAGGACTCTGTATGCCAGAATGAACTTCCTCCTGCGTCCACAACGCTACTCATCTTTTTAGCACTTTCTGTCCCATGGTGAATGGGTCTAGTCGACCAGTTATGTCCGAAGAGACGGCAGGTCACAAAAACAGGAGAGAAACGGGTGGCAAAGGTGTGCTGCCAGCTCTCTTGGCCACATCCATTGACATCATCTTGGCCACATCAATTGACATCTTAGGCAGAAGCGGCCTGGACGCGCGGTCCAGAACACCTGTGTGAAAGCTGGGGAAGGAGTGGAGGTCACCGGCAACCTCGCAGCGGGGTCTATGCACGCACTGTACAACCAATGGTGCCGGCTGGCCACCAATGGTGCTTGGTGGTGTTTTGCTTCTCCGTCCATCTGAATCCCATGACCCACGCACAGTATCGCAGGACAAGTGGGGCCTGATGCACGAGGACCAGCGCGAGCCATCAGCTGGAGGGCAACATCGGAGTGCTGCCACCCTAAACTTTGCCTTCCGATGAAGAATACAACCGTGAGAGTGAGTAAAACAAGGAAGTGTTCCCAGTGCTTTCCTGGGCTGCCTTAACATTGGTGCAAAGCTCCCAACAACTGCCATCTGGACCTCAAAGTTAGCTGCCCAGGCACAACAGCCCCAGGGGACCGAGCTCTTGCCTAAAGGCAGAGAGAGTTAGGAGGAAGCGTGGAGAGAACTCAGGAATTGCAATGGGAACCCAGGTGGACATCCCAGCTCTGACGGTGACAAGCTGTCTGGAACGTGCCCCTCTCTGGGCCTCGGCCCCCTCACCTGACAGCAAGTAGGAGTAGCCTCACATACTTTCTAAGGTACTTTCTGGCTTTCGCATTTGATGAGTCTCTGTTTTTCCGCGTTACTGAAACATGAGAAACCACTTAGTTTCATTCTTACCCCAGCCATCCACCATGTCATTAAAACCAAGAAACGGCCTATTTATACATTTAGTCAAGATGATGCATCTGACTACACCATGCAGGCATTTGCGGGGTGATATTCTCCCAGTTGGGGTGATGGATAGATAGATTGCAAGGTCCTTGCAGGAGCACACTCTTGCCTGTTCTTCTTTCCTGGGCTAGCACAAAGTTATGCACACAGTAGGCCCTCAACAATATATTGAATGACAAGATTTGAACCGAGACATCTAATCTTTCCCACCTAATCCATCACGGAGCAAAGAATGTCCTGAGGAAACTTTGGGGGTTTGAAATGCATCTTGTAAAAGACAAAACTCTCTGTGCTCATCAAGTTGAACCTGGCTTGACATGCACCCTGTGCCAACATGCTAACTGAACAAATCTAGACACATACATCTGTTCGGATGGAAATCCTCAGTTTACAAGGATCCACTGCTTAGATGGTTCCTAACGTGCCCAAGAAGCATGGACAAATGGGCCTCAGGAGACCATTCAAAGGAGCACACTATAATCTGACAATCTTATAATGTCCTCAGGGAAGGAATGGGTGTTTCAAATTTGGCATTTAGAACGAAATAGGTCATTAAAGTTTCTTATATGTAAAATGCAGGTTTGGATTCAATAATCTCTGAGGAATTTTTGTTTTTTGGCTTTCTTTGATTATCCATACACTTACATACCCTAGAAATAATCATTTTATACACGATGCTATATGCCATTCTTAGGGAAAAAAATATTTTTAGGTTCATTGCAGTGCATTCTGCACATATTGAGAAATCAAAAAGAAAAAAAAATGTGTGTGTTTGGGGGCGGGGTGAAGGGTAAGGTAATAGAAGGAGAAACTCACGTCCGAGGTCATCTTAAAATTTTCTGCTTCCTTATTTGGAAAATGACTCTAGCCATCTTCACGTTACAGGTTGGAAAGAAAGGACTAATAAAATACACATCACAGAGCTCAAAGTGTTGTTGAATTTTTAAATTAAAATTTTAAAGCATGAGTCAAGTATACAAAGGACAGGTGCTTTTTAAAAAAGTATTTATATGTAGCTTCACCTTGTTCCAGAAGGGACTCGAGGTGGCATAATATAAACAAACTAAAGGTAAAATTCAGAGGAGGGAGAAACAAGGTTGGGTTGGGACAGACGCCATTACAGAATGCCATGTAAAGGATCAGTAATATCTATATCTCTCTCTCTATCTATCAAATTATATCTCTATATTATATATGATTATATCTCTATATAATATAGATCTGTCTATATAAAATATAGATATATTATATATAAGATACAGATATATATAATTATTATATATTATATATATTATTATATATTATTATATATTATATATATTATATATAAGATACAGAGATTATACATACATACATATAAATATATGTATGTATGTATAATCTCTGTATCTCTCCCTTGTGGAGAGGCACATACTCATATATAGCATGAAATATACAAGGAGTTAACAAATGTCTCTCTTCCTTGACTTGCTTAATTCTTTCTCCAAGTATTCTCCCATGTGAACATGTCCCATGTGAAAATCCCACAGCTTTTTGAGGATGGCAAACAGAAAACTTGCCTTTTTACAAGGGACTTAAAGAGATGAAGGAATGCATCTGTGGTCACATAACTCGTTTTGACGGAACTAATAATTAAGATCTTTAAAAGAAAGAATGGGCTTCTGAAAAATTGTGTATAATTTCCTTTCTTGCAGGGCTTTGAGAAATAAGATAAATAACTGCCTACCTAGGGTACCTTAAATGGAGCTCTTCCTGAAAAGAACATTAATTAGGATACGTGTTATCCCTGTAACTTACGGCTTTTACAAAGCCACAGTTTTCAAACATTTGAAGTTATTGACAATTGTGTAAACTATATTTAGTAAGAGAATTTCAATTTAAGCAGAGATTTAACAGGAATTGGGAGTATGGTGTGTGAAGCTTGCGTGGAGGGTTGCTTCTATGTCTTTGAGAAGTTGGAGAGGCCAGTTTGTCAAGAATGGTGTGTACGTGTGGGGCGCCTGGGTGGCTCAGTCGGTTGAGTGTCCAACTTCGGCTCAGGACATGATCTCGAGGTTCATGAGTTCAAGCCCCACATCAGGCTCGTGTGTGACACGGCGAGTTAGAGGGGACTGAGGTCCAGAAAATACTGAGGTGGACAACTGCCATAAACCTCTGGGAGCTCCTGCACGGTCTGAGTGCTACATATACGTAGCTGAGGGAGACTGTGGAGTCCATGGGAGACATGGGACAGTGATATGAGGTTCATGAGTTGCTGGGGGAGAGGCATCCTGCAAATTACTGGGCGGCCCTGGCGAAAATCGAGATGATGGCAAAACAGTTCATTGGCACAAGAATGACAGGGTGCTGCAAATGAAGCAGGCATGGGACTCTGGTGAGCAGCTTGGTGACTCCATTGAGTCCCTGGAGGCTGGATCATAGCAGGTGACCCTAGAGGACATCTGTGACTGTGGTTGAGAAGCTTGGGAGGGCAGCCGGAAGCCATGATGCAGAACGTCACAAGGGGAGTTAGGCCTGGGTGCTGTGGGCAGAGTCAGCAATGGTACCACTGTCATCTAAAACAACAGTGATGAGAAGTCAGGACTCCACCAGCTTCTGGTAAAGGGGCCAGAAAGCCACCTCCTTCTTCACCGAGGCGGTCCTTGGGTGCTGAAGCTGACTTTCTCTTCTTACCAAATATTTGGCTTTATTAACTTTTCTGCTACCTAATCTGTTTCTGCGTCTGCAGAATCTGTTAGGACCTGGCCTAGGCTGGGCAAGCAGCCTGGATGAGCCGCTCCAAACCCTGTGCTTTCATCTAACCCTATAATTTTGTAATGATCATCTTTTCTCTTTTTTAAAACTTTCAAGTTTTACTCTAGTTACATTGATTAAAAGTTTCCATTTTGTTCCTATGAGTTTACCTTCATGACGCGCTGACACAATTAAATGAATGCTAACCAGTTTGGTACTCCTTCTAGAAAAGTGACTTCTAGGAGACAGAAGCAGCCTTCTGTTTGTCTCTGGAAAACATTCCAACGAAACAAGTATGTCTTTGATTTTTAGTGGATGTCAGATAGCATCACAATACATGGGATTCCCGCCCCTGGAGTAAGATACTTACAAATGTCGAACAAAACCAGTTACATAACTCACCCAGGTGCCTTAGGTTAAGCAAGGCAGATTGCATTCATGACAGGTCAGAAATGGGAAAAATCCCAGCCAGTTTTGCTCACGGCAAAGAAGAGGGGAACGGGTATCTCCCGGAATGGATATTATCCTCAAACAATCCAAGGCAGTTGAAAGCAATGTAAAAATATCTCGGAAATCTTGGGTACAATTATGAAAAGGCGTGCGATTTTTTTTCATCCTCTTCTATAATATACCTGTATTGTTTTATTAGACTGTATGCCACAGCGTGTAAGAGAGCTGGTCCCTGACCCTATTACTCTGAGTTTGAGAGCATAGCCATTACCAAACCCCCAGGGTCTGCAAGCAGCTTCAGAGACAATGTGGGGCTGGCTGGGTTCTATCGATTATTAGTTCGCACCTTCACAAGTTCATTCCCGTTGCAGACCTCACGGCCGGCCTGTGCACTGGTGTATTGGGCTCCTTAGATCCGTGGGGTGTCAGAGTCGGCAGGAGTGGCAGAGGCCATGTCATTCAATCCCTAGAATCTGCCAGACCTGAATTTTAATACTCACTCTGCCACTCAGTAGCTCAGCAATCTTGGGCCAGTGTCTCAACCTCTTGAGCTTCCATTTCTTCATCTGTAAACCAGCCCTCTTACAGCACCAACCTCTTCGGGTTACTGTCAAATGTATGAGATAAAGCAAGTAAAGTGCTCAGCACAGTACCTGGCACATGGTAAGTGTTAGCGATCATCATCACTCTGAGCAGAAAAACGTTCCCCATCCTGAACAATGGTCAGGAAAAGTCTGAGTTCCGGGGAAATTGATGTAATGTCCAATGTAGGGGAAATTAATTTTTTTGGCATTCTGACACGAGGTGCATGACTGCTTAAACAGTAGACAAAATCGACTGATACGAAGGTCAGATGTGGAGCGGAGACGGCAGCTGGATGGGCATCGGGGGAGAAGGTTCCCTTCATCCACGGCCACTGCCCATGTGGCTGGGTCAGATCAGGCATGAAAGCTTGGCTTTGACGTTAGTAGGCATCTATTGACCTCAAATTACTCCTTGCCAATTTGAGGTCATGAGCACAGAGTCCTCATGTGTCACATCACAACCTCTTCCTAGATCCAAGGGTCCCTTGGTGTCCTGTCAGCTACATTCCACTGTGGCACACAGGAGGATACCAGGTTACTAACTGGCACCCAATCCAATATTTTCTGAACATGCCTCATCATGAGACATCCAGCGTTCATGAAAAACAGAGTTCTCAGATGCCACACAAGATTTATTGAATCCAAGTCTTGAGGGGAGGGACTTGGGATCTTTTGAACAAAAGCCACAGGTGATTTGTGATTGGGCAAGTTTGCGAAACTGTAATGCAAAAAGCCAGAATGCAAATGTGTTAGTTAACTAAGATGTTACTCTCTCTCGACTTAACCCAATTAAAACATCCAGCTTCTTAAACGCCCCAAAGGTGTTACACTAATTCTGGAAATTCCAAGCAGAACCCTAGGGAGGATTTATGTCTGAGTAAAAAGAATTCCTTAAATCCACTGTTAGGAGGAATGTTTATTAAATTTTACCTACATTGTTCTGTAGTTCCATAGTTGAAGAGAGTTCTGAATATGCTTGGAAGAAAAGCTGTAGAATGATCAAATGGTTAGAAACACCAAGCAATAAAAAAAGATGTAAAGTAATTAAACTTATATAAGCCCCCAGGGGTACCACTTCAGCGAAAGTCTTCATATTTGAGAAGAGATGTTATCCTACTGATCTTAAAATATACATTTCCCCCTACATTTTAACATCTCTGAAACCAGAATGTATCTTACAGCTGATTGGCTATAGTTTTTCTTAGCGATACATCAAATAACAAGGTTTCTTAACACAGCATCTTGTAGTCAATGAAATACTGAAACCAAGCACACGACAATGACACTCTCCTCCATTCCTATGCACGCGCAACAAGTGATCTAGGTGTCCCCTCTTGCCTGTGCATCTCCACAAACAAGCCTGACCACACTTGAAGGTCCAGCAGCCAATCAGTCTAACCCATCCGCTCACCCAGACTGCAGGATATCTCTACTCCTATAGCTCTTACTATCCGTACAACCTATTTTCTTCTGTTTCTCTTGCTTAGCATGTATGTTGCAGCATAAATCCTGCCTGATCAATTAATTTGGATGCTACCCTATCCCTTTATAAACATCTCGGCCTCTAAAACTAGGTGGTAAACAACATGAACACACAAAATTTGCCTGTCTCTTGTTTTTCCCCCGGGGCCTAACACAGAACTCCACCTGGCAATATTCAATAAATATGAAAGATGATGGCACTTCGGTAGGGTGACCATATACTTCATCATCCAAGCCAGGACATTTTGGAAAGTGAAAGGGGCACTGTGAATACGGATGTGAGATAACGGGCATAAACGGGAACTATCCTGGGCAAATGTGATTGATCCCCCTATATGGGAAAGTTTCTCCTACTCTGTTGTAAACCATTTTGAGGGCAGGGACAATGTTGTACTCACTCCTATTCCCACCATACAAATAGCACAGTGCTTCATACTTCATTGCCAAATTGGGTATAACTCCTTCTTTATGTAAAAAATAATATGGACTTTTTAATTTTAATTTTTTAAAGGATTATTTTATTTTTGAGAGAGAGAGAGAGAGAGCATGCATGCAAGCAGGGGACAGGCAGAGAGAGGGGAAGACAGAGGATCGGAAGCATTCTCTGTGCTGAGCGCGGGGAGAAAGGAACCTTGCAGGTGTGATAAGATGAGGATCTTGAGTTGGGAAGTCGTTGTCCTGGATTACCTGGGTGGGCCCAAATTAATGGTAATCAGAAGGTTCTTTATAAGGAAAAAAAGAACAGAAGAGTCAGCGTCAGAGAGATTAGAAGCTGCTACACTGTTGCCTCTGAAGCTAGAGAATGGGGCCAAGAGTCAAGGAAAGTACTTGGCCTTGAGAAGCTGGAAAAGGCAAGGAAATGGATTCTCCCTGAGAGTTTCCAGAAGGATCGCAGCCCTGCCAACCTATTCTAGACCTCTGGCTTCCAGAACTGTAAGATAAAACATTTGTAGTAATTTGTTACAGCAGCCAGAGGGAACTACTCTACAATCTAACTTGTGAGAACCAATCAAAACCCATCTCGTCCTCCATCCATTTTTAGATTCCTACAGCTGAATGTAACCTCTGCATGATTTAACCTCTTCCTCTTTTGGGCTTCCCTTACAGCATTTACTTTACCCAACAGGAATGTAAGCAAATATTAGCTTTTCTTATCCCCTTTTGAGATGTAAGTGATAGAAACCTAATTAAAATCAGCTTAAGCAAAGGGAGAACTTACTGAACCATGTGAATGGAAAAGCCCAGCGATGGAGCTTCAGGTAAACTTGGGTCCAAGGACTCAACATCATCGGGTATCAGGCTCCTTCTCTCGGCTCTGCATTCTCTGTGCTGGCTTTATTCCCAGGTAGACTTTCCATTTACAGTGACAACACTGATCACCAGCAGCTGCCACAGGCTTATAGCCTACCTATTTAGCAGCAGCTCCTGAAAGACTGACCCTCAACTGTTTCAACAAAAGTTTCAGGATTGACTCTTTTTGCTTTGGTCTAGGGCATGTCTCCATCACTGAACCAAGTCCTGTGGTCAATGGAGTGGAATTGGCTCTCCTAAGCCAGGCTTGGGTCAGAGTGAGAGTGACCAACTCATTCCAATTTTCCTGGGACTTTTCTGGTTTCAGCACTAAAAGCTCCGTGCCCCATGAAAGCCCTCGGTTCCAGGAAAATTGGGATCGTTGGTCACCCTAGGCCTCCATGCTGGAGATGAAGGGAGATGTGGTTAGCCCCAAATGACTCCCATAGACTAAATGTGAAAACAAAGTGGTTTCCCGGAGGAACCACCGGGAGAAGAGGAAACGAATATTGGGCAGGCAAACCCAACAGAGAGACGTCCTCTCCATTTACCCTTCTAGATTAGAGGTCCTTGAAGGCAGGTACTGAAACTTACTTATTTTTGTATCTTTTTAAAAATTGGAGCACGTTTCTTTCTACCTAGGAAAGCCTCAAAAGACTTTATACCTGCACAACGTTATTAAATACTTGGAAAAATTCCTTTAGAGGGAGGAATGTCGAACACCGTATAGTTCATGATGGATAATACAGATTCACTTTTAACAGGAGCATGTAAAAATAGTTTACCATCTTACTTGATTGAGATTATTAAAAAGTAATCTTGCAGAAAATGGGGTGGGTGGAGAGTTTTAGTTACATAAACTTTCAAAGATCAGCGAAGCACTGTCATTCCCACTGTCCATTCCACCCGCTATATTAAAGATAAAACAGGCTTCGTCTTTACATCACCATCTAATATATATTAAAAAGTGAAACTTAAAATACCGTAAGTGATTTGAGATCGATTCACTAGTTTCGGTTTTGTTGTTTAATCCGAGGGAGCAGTGGACAGGAATTGTTTTCTTTTGGGCAGGGTGTGGCTTTTCCTCTGAAACTTTGTTTCTGTGACTTCTAACTCCTGACCCATTCCTGCCAGCAATGAGTTATGCACCCCAATTAGGAGTTTAAAAAAGAAATAGCTGCATAAAAAGCAATGTCTCTGATCTAGAAAACATGATAAAAAAAATTTAAGTGTTTTATGCTAATGCTAAATCTTGAATCTAGTAAATGGGGGAAAAGGAGAAACTGCCTCTAACATACTGCTTCCAAACCTGACTTTGGCTGTGGGAGCAAAGACTCGAATTGTAATTCGTTTTTGTGAATTTAGCCAAGTCAGTTCTCTTGGAGGCACAACATTCATTCGTAAATGATGAGTTTAGATTATTGCTCCTTGCACATTTCAGTATCTAACACAAAATGGGTTTCAACTTCCTCCATATTTCTAAGATTTATATAAAATTCCTTTTTCAAGGGGCTCCTGGGTGGCTCAGTCGGTTGAGCATCTGACTCTTGATTTCTGCTAAGTTTGCGGTCTCGAGGTTAGTGAGTTTGAGCCCCTTTCCTGGCTCTGAAGTGTGCTGTGCCTGCTTGGGATTCTCTCTCTGCCTCTCCCCCACGCACATGCTCAGGAACACACACACACTCTCAAAACAAATAAATAAACTTAAAAAAATTCCTTTTTCAAGAGCTAAGCTGAAAGAACATTATAAATGAATGTTATTAGATTGCCAGCTAAATAAAACAATTATATATATATGTATATATATATATATGTCTAAAAATCACTTCAGAAATGAAAAATTCATGATACTGTTATGCTTTCTTTTATTATCATTAAATCGCTCCAATGAATCTATAGTATGCTTTGTGGCGGAGTTTCTTTCACTTATTTTGCCTCACTCCCGTCGAGCAAGGAAGCACGGTTTGGGAAAGATCTCAACTCAAGGTTTGGACTGAATTGATCGCCTGGTAATTCCACATTCTTTGCTGGCTTAGATTTGGGCATATGACACAATTCTAGTTCAAGTAACTGAAGGAGATGGTTGCTGGAGGCTTCTGAGACAGAGGGAAAAAAAACCCTAGAAATCACGTCTGTTGCCCAGTGAAGTGAAAAATGAATCATATGGCTCCTTTTGCTACTGTTATATTTACTACTAGAGGAACCAGATTCCAAGTCTGTTAATAGCCCAGTGGAGAGTTAAAAGAATCTAGTACACGGTGACACTGTTGAGTTGCTAACATAATCGGTCCTGAAGCCTACATTACCTCTGGACTTCTTGTTTCACAAGATTATAAATATCCTTGTTAGTTATGTCCATCCAAAACACATTTTCAGTTGTGGTTGAAATAGTAAATATTTGAAGGATAACAGAATCTTGGTGCCAAAACATCCTTATGAATCATTTTGTCCCCCTGTTCTCAACGACATTATCTGTAAGAAGGAAACCAGACCGCATAGGACTCCCCGTTCTGACCCCGCCACGTGGGCAGTGGCTGTGGATGAAGGGAACCTTCTCCCTCGATGCCCATCCAGCTGCCATCTCCGCTCCACATCTGACCTTCGTATCAGTCGATTTTGTCTACTGCTTAAGCAGTCATGCACCTCGTGTCAGAATGCCAAAAAAATTAATTTCCCCTACATTGGACATTACATCAATTTCCCCGGGACTCAGACTTTTCCTGACCATTGTTCAGGATGGGGAACGTTTTTCTGCTCAGAGTGATGATGATCGCTAACACTTACCATGTGCCAGGTACTGTGCTGAGCACTTTACTTGCTTTATCTCATACATTTGACAGTAACCCGAAGAGGTTGGTGCTGTAAGAGGGCTGGTTTACAGATGAAGAAATGGAAGCTCAAGAGGTTGAGACACTGGCCCAAGATTGCTGAGCTACTGAGTGGCAGAGTGAGTATTAAAATTCAGGTCTGGCAGATTCTAGGGATTGAATGACATGGCCTCTGCCACTCCTGCCGACTCTGACACCCCACGGATCTAAGGAGCCCAATACACCAGTGCACAGGCCGGCCGTGAGGTCTGCAACGGGAATGAACTTGTGAAGGTGCGAACTAATAATCGATAGAACCCAGCCAGCCCCACATTGTCTCTGAAGCTGCTTGCAGACCCTGAGGTTTTGGTAATGGCTATACTCTGAAGTTCAGACCCATGGTGCAAAACTTAGACCTTGGTTTCTAAGGTCCACTATTGTAGGTTACTAATCCAGGTGCTGGGTTTACACCCAGGAAATCCTCAATGCCTGAAAATAATTAACATATGATTCACATTCTTAATTCATTTAATTGCATATTTTAAAGTACCCACTGGGGCTACAGTATTGAATATGAAAGAAAATACCCTCTTGGAGCTTTGTTTGTTTTTTTTTTTTAAAGTTTATTTATTATTGAGAGACACAGACAGAGCACAAGCATGGGAGGGGCAGAGAGAGAAGGAGACACAGAATCTGAAGCAGGTTCCAGGCTCTGAGCTGTCAGCACAGAGCCCGAGGCAGGGCTCCAACCCACAGAAGGTGAGATCATGACCTGGGCAGAAGTCAGACACTTAACCCACTGAGCCACCCAGGCGCCCCTTGGAGCTTGTATTTTAAAGTGAGGGAAGGCAAGAACCAAATGAATCAAAAGCTCCATTAAATTCAATAAACATTTAGTAGGTACCTTTTCTGTTCCAGGTTCTGTATTTGGCACCGCAAATACAAAGAGAGAAGAGACACTATCCACTCTTTACTAAGTATACCAGGGCGACCCAAGTGTTAACAAATAAATCTACTTCTTTTTGGTATTCTTTCCAGTAGTAAGTTTAAAGTTGCAGTCTTCCGCTTGACAAAGCTTCCAACTAAAGGCAGGAGGACAGTCTCCTATGTATCTGTCGAAAGAGGTGCCCATTTCTCAGCTGGCTCCCTACCACAAGGATTGTGTTTCTGTGTTTCTTGTAACCTAACTTGTAAACTGCCTAGTACTCAACGTCCCTTGTAAAGGTGCTCACTTTTCCAGTAAAACAGGTGCTTTGGGTAGAATCACATTGTATTTATTCCAATTCATTAGAAGTGGCTGAAGCTGCTCCAGACATGGGCTGGGCTCTGGTGCAGCCAAAGTCGTTTTTCCTGCGGACATCGAAGCCAACAGGAGCGTATTAACTGGGGGCGAAGCAACAGCCAGAGGCCTTTCCTGGACTCCTTGGGTTTCAGCTCCCCTGAAGGGCACCCCGCCCTAGGATGATATGAAAGGGGCGTGGTGGAAGATAGAAAAGAACCTCTTCGAGGTCCAATGCTAACCCACCGAAGCAGAAGTCTCCAGGTACCTGAATCTAACCAATCGCAAAGGAAGTTACATTTAACGCGGCTCCGGGAACCAATCAGAGGAAACGTCTCAGCCCCCGCCGCCCGCCGGGTTCCAGCTGGTTGGCAGCAGGTTCCGCTGTCGCGCGCCGGGCGGCTGCGCACAATCCGTGGCGGCCCCAGCCAAGCGGTTCTCGGGGAGGTTGGGGCTGTTGACAACCGCGGCTGGAGCGCCCGCCATTGCGCAGGCGCCTTAAGAAGGTTTCTCCCTCGCCGGTGTCCCTTCGGGTCTCCCTTGCCCCCAGGATCCACGAGCGCCGCGTGCCGACAGTTCTGAGTTCCGCGTGCCGGCAGCGGGTGAGTGTGAGCCTAGCGCGCCCGCCTTCCGGAGGGAAATGCCACCACGTCCTCAGTCGCCAGGGGATTTGACACTGGAGGTGGTGAGAACCCCCTCCCCTCCCGTCTCCCAGCCTCAGGGGAGCTGGCGGGGACGTCCCCGAAGGGACCCGGAGGCGCAGGGACCGAGCTGAGCACCGCGAGGCAGAGGGCGTGTGGGAGGCGGAAAGAGCAGTTGGCAGGTGCTTTGGGAAGGGGGCGGGGTGGGGGGGGGGGAGACTGTGGTGTGAAGGGCGGGGAGGGCAGTGGGCTGACCGCGGCGAATGTGGGCAGCGTTGACAAAGAGGGGAGGCGGGCGGCGGGGTGGGCGTTTGCATCTGAATATTAGATCACAGCTCATGGTCATTATATAATCAAATGTAAGAACTAATTTCCTAGAAAACCAGTTAGCAAAGATCACATTTACGTGCTTTTTATAGGCTGGACGCCCTGTTAAGCACTCTCCAAACAATGCTTCCTTTTCTCGGTACAGCAACCCTATGAGATAATAGCGTCCCATTTATATAGATGAGGAAATTCAGGCTCAGAGAAGTCAAGAGACGTTCAACATTGTGCAGCGAGTGACAAACAGATTCAGGTTTATACCAGCCCAGACCCCAGAATGGTTTTGCTTAACCACCAGGTGATCTGCTGGACTGAAGCCTGAACACTTGCCCAGTGTTATAGGAAGTCAGCTGTTCGTTTTAATGTTATGGTTTTTCTTTCCTTTCTTCCTTTCCCCCCAGAGGTTGTTCCAAGCTATTTTAAGGAAATTAAACTCACTTGAAAGCAAGGAGGAGCTGTTTTAAGTATTTGAGTATAGCCACAAAGTAATTTGGGAGAAGTTTTGATGAGAACACAAGAAACACAAAAAGTAGCTGTTTTGAAGACACTAGAAAATTTTGTGAGCCCTTGAAAATTGGAGAATAACTTAGACTCCTAGAATTTTTAAGACTGGGTAAATCTTCTAAAGAGGAGTTACGTTTTTTCTTTAAACACCAAGAAAATAATAATAATCTAGAGGAAATCACCAAAGTTCCCCAGGCCCATAGACAATAATGTTATTTTATTTTAAAGCTGTATAAAAGTTTAATTATACATATTTGTGAAGTCTTTAGAATAGAGCTTTTGTATTACAGAGCAGATGGCAAGCTAATGGTGACAAATACCTTTCACCATTTCCTGTAACTGTTACAGTCTCCTCTCCCAACTTCACACGGGCTAAGAATGCCAGTGCGAATTGTCTGACATGCATTCCACCCAGGTAAAAAAAAAATCATCCCAGAGGACTTGGAGCATGTTCTGTCCCCTGAATTGAAGACAACTACTTACTGCTTCTGGTTGCTGTTGGGATGTTTGAGTATAGTCCGGATGAGTCTGCTTTTTTTCTTCCCTCTGCTATTTTTTTTTTTTTTTTGGTTTGAAAAATTACAGAATTTTTCCCAAAGTTTAGTAATATGTAACGTGTAGTGATTTTGAGTTCTTGAAAATTACTTGAGAACTTCTCACCGGTATTTTGTTGCTAAGAGATTGACACCCCCTGTTAGAACGAAACAGAAGGCAGTAGACGTAGATATGGGCACTGTTAATGAAGGATGCTCTGACATGAAAGGTTTTGGTAATTGTTGGGAGTTTATTACTAGTTTTGTGAACTCGCTGTTACTAGACTCGTAAACTTGTTGAGGGCGTGAATTAGTAAGGGCATAGTAAAGCTGCTAAATTGCTTTCTGAGCTTGGCCAATCACTGGACTTCAGCTCCCTTACATGTAAAAAGAAGGGGTTGGACTAAATTATTTCTAATTATTTTATAGTGGCACAATAATGTTATTCTGCCCATCGTAGTACAGACTTTCTCCTAACATAACAGCTTTGTAACTCAAATGGATAAAGGGAAACTTAAACGTGAGAGCCTGTCCTGTAACACTGTATGCACCCCCATTTCACAAACACTGAAACTAAATCTGAGAGAAGTTAAATCTGCCCACTGTTGCCCATCTACTAAATGTGAGCTCAAGTTCTGGGATCATTCTGAATTCGGAGCCTACAGTCTTTCCACTCTGTGCCTCTAAGCCTGGGGACGAGGACCCTAACAGTGTGCTAACACATTCCTGAACCCCAGGATAAATAGCACGTATACCTTGAACATCCTTTTCATTCAAGGTTTGCAGAAGAAAGATTTTGACTTGTATGTTTTTTGAGAAAGAGGGTCAGACACAGGTTTTCGTTTTGCTGTCGTTTTGCATTTGGAAGGTGGTATAAGGCATTTTCATGTTAAAACACCCCAGGTCTGTATTATGGAGTACAGATTTCACACAATTTTGGAGGTAAATTGAGACATCAAAGATGTTTGCCGTTTTCTGGCAGGGCATTTCAGATGCTTTTAGGATGACAATTTCATTCCCTCCTTTTTTGTTGTTGATGTTAATACAATAGTTTCATTGAGATAGAATTCACATATTATCCAGTTCACTCATTTAAAGTGTAGAGTTTTGTGGAGTCCTGGAGCCATCACCACAGTCAATATGAGAGCAGTTTCATCACCCCCAAAAGATACCTCCTGCCCATTGGAATTTCCTCCTCATTTCTCCCCAGCCCCTTGGCCCAGGCACTACTAATGTACTTTCCATCTCGAAGAGATTTGCTTATCCTAGGTATTTCCTCTAAAAAGTCCTACAGTAAGAGATCTTTTGTGAGCGCCTTCTTTGACTTCGCATAATGCTTCAAGGTTTCTCCCAAGTTGTAGCGTATGTTCATTCCTTTTTATTGCCAAATAATATTCCATTGTATGGCTCTGCCATACAGTGTTCAAAATGCAAGTTCCTGGCTTTTACTCCAGCTTGACTGAGCCGGAATTTTCCCGGTGTAAAGACTGGGCAGCTGCACTTGTAAGGAGCTTCCCTCAGTGATTTTTAGGTCTACTGTGCTGTCATAGATGATATGCAAAGAGAATTGACAAGGCTGGCAACAGATGCTTTACCCAGGGCAGCTCTGTGGTGAGACAACGGGAAGGCTGTTTTGCAGGTTTGGGGACCTAAGGAAAGGAAAAAGACTTGGAGGTGCAGAGAGTGCATTCGGCCTGGTGTACATCAGACCTGACTTGCCTGCAGAGCTGCCTGTGCGGTGGGATTGGTGGCGAATGTCAACTGGTTCCTGAGGGAAAGAGCCAGGGCAGTAGATTATGGTTTTAAAAAATGTATTTAGGAGTGTCTGTAAGATACCGCACCACCTGTTTGCTGTTGTAGTTCACTCTTTCTGGAAACAAACATTTGTGCCTGGGAATGTAGCTGTACCGCAAGAGAAAACAGGGAATGCGCCAAGTTCAGCTTTCATGGTCTCCACGCAAGTTCTAAGGTTGCTGGAACCCAGGGCAGCAGCCTGCACAGCATTGTGGTATGGCCGCACTTGTGCTGACGGTCCGAGGGAGGAGGCGAGTTGTGCCTAAACACTAGGTCAGGAGCACCAAATACTGAATGGAAAGAGAAATGCTGCTGTCTGTCTCGATTCTTGAGAGTTGATATTGCTGAGCTGTAGCCGGGGCTGTGTCTGTGCAGAGTGTCTCTTAACTCTTTTCTTTGGAGCAGTGATTTGATTTTGCCATTCTGTACTGGTTTTGGTTTACTGGATGGCATCAGCAACGGATGGTCCGTGCACCACACCCAGAAGGTAGCCCATCTCGGGTTAAAATGGTAGACTCTGCAGGCCCAGAGATCCTCACCGACAAGATTCTGTGCCTTTCTGATGTTTGCAATTGTTGAGTCCCCTGCTTCTGAGAGGGTCACAGCTTCAGTCAACAAATGTTTGAATGACTGTACATACAAAGATCATCTACCTGGTTGTGCGTTTGAAGGAAAGAAAGTCTCTGTCTTCAAGTCATTGCGGTTTAGTTGGGAGAAAGAAGAACACACAAACGGCTCATGAACTTAATCATCATGTCAGCTCACTGCTGCTTATACCTGGGGCCTCCAGGCACATACCCCACCCCCCGCCTCTCCGGCAGCCATACCTTGGGTCTTACTCTGAAATAGTGACTTCACTCACCTCACTCTGACCACAGTCTCACATTCTTGCAGCTTCCATCAAAACCTCTGGTCGGGGGGCACCTGGGTGGCTCAGTCGGTTAAGCACCAACTCCGGCTCAGGTCATGATCTCCCGGTTCGTGGGTGCGAGCCCCAGATCGGGCTCTCTGTTGTCACAACAGAGCCCACTTTTGATCCTCCGTCCCTGTCCCTGTCTTTCTCTGCCCCTCCCCCACTCACACGCACATGCTCTCGCTCTCTCTCTCAAAATAACTAAACTTAAAAAAAAAAAAAAAAAGAAAAGAACCTCCAGTCCAGGAGCCTTTCCACTTCGCACATCTGTATCGGTTTCATCTTAAGCGCTGCAGTTCAGACTTCAGTCACTCCGTAGGACCTTCAGCTTCCTTCATTATACTTCAGTTTCTGGCAGAGTCTCACACGCAGGCAGGATCGGCTGCCTGTTCATGCCTGTGCTGGGGCCGCCGAATTGCTAGAGAAAACCGGTCAACAGTGTCTCTAACAATTCATGACGCCCGCTGTCAACTTTGACCACCAGTCCTCACTGCTTCCCTGTACCCTCTCCCGTTCTCCACGTTGGCCACTTCAGACATTCTCTGTGATTCTCAAAACCCTGAACCTTTTACCACCCTACTCGCTCTCAATAATCACCCCTACCTCTTGGAACACAGAGAATGCAGCTCCCTTCATCTCCAGCCCTCACACCTGTTAGCTAACTTAGCCTTTGCTCCCTCTCTCTCCTATTGCAATGAAAGAGATATCCCCTCCATCTAAAGTGGACCATCCTGCTTAAATCACCTATCCTGCTTTCTTAAGGACCAAAGATGATAGAGACTGAAGGCAGGGAGATTTATTATGGGAAAGCTATTTTTATAATCAGTGGATTGTCAGAAAAAAATAATGAAAAATCAGGGAGAGCTATGAGCCTGGGGTATTAGGGAGAATGGTTATGTTCTTGATAGTAAAAAGGAAGTTTAAGGGATATGGTGATGAAAGTCATTTCAGCAGCTGTTGGATTTCTTCAGAAGTTAGTACAGCATCCAAGTCCCTGTAGGCTTTGTCTGTCAACCTCATGTAAATACTGGGAATGTATAGATTGAGACGAGATCTTTTACTCAAGTAATATTTATTTCTTATCCTTCTTTTCCTGCCAGTATCTTCAACAGGAACTGGTGATGAGCCAATATGGTAACATTTCCACCACTTATTTCTGTGGGTTAGAAGGAACTTGGGGGTGGGGGGCGCCTGGGTGGCTCAGTCAGTTGAGCGTCTAACTCTTGATATCGGCTCAGGTCATGATCTCAGAGTCTTGAGATCAAGCCCCATATTGGGCTCTGTGCTGATAGCGTGGAGCCTGCTTGGGATTCTTTCTCCCTATGCTCACACATGCGTGCTCTCTCTCTCAAAATAAGTAAGTAAACATTAAAAAAAAAAATAAAAGGAACATAGAGTACTTGTCATTAAACTGGAAAAATAATCTCCTCTGGAGCCCCTGAAGGCTTGGTATTATTTATGTTTTGTGCAAAGGGATCATTTTTCTTTCTTTTATCTGTTCTTAGTAAGTCTTTTTTTTTTTCTTCAAGATTTTATTTTTAAGTAATCTCTACACCCAACATGGGGCTTGAACTTATACCCTGCGATCAAGAGTCTCATGTTCCACTGAGTGAGCCAGCCCGGTGCCCCTGTTCTTATTAAGTTTTTAGGATAATTTCTGCTACTACAGACAAGCAAGGCGACCAAACAGGAATATCTGTGTGGAGTGTAAGAGCGGTCTGTATCCCCTTCAGAGCATGAAGGGTGGAGCAGGACATACATAAATAGGAAATTGGACAAGTAAAGACAGTTTTCGCCCCCAATTTTAGCTTTATTCAGTTATCTTTCAGTAAATGGCATTATGTAATTTTGCGTAGATATGAAGCTGGTATATGAAAGTTTATAAATTTTGATTCTCTTCTCCTGATGGCTAAACTTCTGAAACTGAATGCAAATCAAAGCAGCACTACTACTTATGAACTGTGTTTTTATATTTTAGGAACCCTGATTGCTCTCCTTCAACACATTCATTATGAAGTTATTAGTAATACTTTTATTTTCTGGACTTATAACTGGTTGTAGAGGTAACTCTTCCCATAGTTTGCCACCCAAGTTACTACTGGTGTCCTTTGATGGTTTCAGAGCTGACTATCTACAGAACTATGAATTTCCCCATCTCCAGAATTTTATCAAAGAAGGAATCCTGGTGGAACATGTTAAAAATGTTTTTATCACAAAAACATTTCCAAACCACTACAGTATCGTGACAGGCTTGTATGAAGAAAGCCATGGCATTGTGGCTAATTCCATGTATGACGTAATCACGAAGAAACATTTTTCTGACCTTGATGACAAGGATCCTTTTTGGTGGAATGAGGCAGTACCTATTTGGGTGACCAATCAGCTTCAGGAAAACAGATCCAGTGCTGCTGCTATGTGGCCTGGTACTGACGTGCCCATTCACAATACCACACCTTCCTATTTTATGAATTATAGCTCTTCAGTGTCATTTGAGGAGAGACTAAATAATATTACCACGTGGCTCATCAATTCAAATCCACCAGTCACCTTTGCAACCCTCTACTGGGAAGAACCAGATGCAAGTGGCCACAAATATGGACCCGAAGATAAAGAAAACATGTACAGAGTGTTGAAAGAAATAGATGACCTTATTGGTGAGCTAGTCCACAAACTCAAGGTGCTAGGATTGTGGGAAAATCTGAATGTGATCATTACAAGTGATCATGGGATGACCCAGTGCTCTAAGGACAGACTGATCAACTTGGATCGCTGCATTGATAATTCAAGCTACGCTCTTATAGATTTGACTCCAGTTGCTGCTGTACTTCCTAAAATAAGTAAGTAAACTTTTAGCTGAGGGATATTTGGGAAGGGGGCGATTGAAAGAGGAGGAGGGCGTGTCAAAGAATGCGGCTCTGGCTTTCTGTAGTACGGTACCATATATTCGTAAACTTGCTCAGAGTGAGATTCTGGGTTTTTCCCCTTAATTTGTAAGTCTTGAAGCAGTTAGTTTAAGGTTCATGTTCAAGGAGATTATTTCTCTGCTTTTTGATGTGTTTCTTCATTATTCACACTAATGGAAAAGGACATTGTTGTCCTTTAAAAACAACTTGGATATTTGTGTGAGATATATTCTTTGTCTACTGATCTTAGAATTCGTAATAATATGTAATTATTTCATCTTTCCTTAGGAAGCTATACATAAAAATTGTCCCCTTTTGTATAAAAGCCTACCAGGGAGAGTCACAAAATGAAAAAAGAGATATGTGAATGCTTGGAAAGATAGAAGTGTGTGTGTGTCTGTCTGTCCATCCCCAACAATGTCACATAATTATTATTGCTCTGAATTTTTAAGAATTAAAAGTGATTTAATCGATGGTACTGTTCAGAATTTATTTCCAATTATTCTAGTTAGAAATACCTATTTTCCTTATCATTCAATTGTGATTTTTTTTCCTTTACTGTTTCCTTTTTCTTCCAGATACAACAGAGGTTTATAACAAACTGAAAGTCTGTAGCCCTCACATGAATGTTTATCTCAAAGAAGACATTCCTGCCAGATTTCATTACCAACATAATAATCGAATTCAGCCTATTATTTTGGTTGCTGATGAAGGCTGGACAATTGTGTTAAATAAATCATTACCAAAATGTAAGTATTTAGGATATATCTGTTGTATCCTGGGGATAAATCACACATTGTGACGTATTTCTCTTAACAGGGTGCTTTGATTTAGAGACTTTAACACTGTATAATCAGTTCACTTTTTGACTGGATAATTCGTAGGTTTTCATTCAACAGCAATTTAAAACCGTATTTCACCTTTAGAGAAGGGTGGGTGACCTCGAGGGCAAAGGTGTAGATGTACTTTCTTACCCACATTGCGGTTACTGTCAGTAACGTTCAAGGTTGGTTCTCTTGACTTGTAGAAAATGGCAGAGAAGTAAAGAAACGGTGAAAGGGGACAGATTCGATAGTTCAAATGCCTGTTTATTTTTTGTGTGCATTAATAAACATTGTCCAAGTATCCTGAAGTCTTTCCCCAATGATGAAGTCGTTTACCTGAGTGCTGTTGCTCTATGGAACACTGGGAAAGATTCAGAAGGTAAACAAACAAAAACCTACCAAGTATACAAAACAGGTGTATCAAAATCTCTCCTAAAGCTAAGGAAATAATAGGGGAGAGTTACAGGCCTTCCCTGAACCCAAGCTTATTCATCCATATGTTAAGTTCAATTTGAATACTTTTTTAAAAAATCTGGCTTTGTACAAGTCTGTAGCAGGAGTCAGAACATTTCTGTAAAAGACCAGATAGTAAATATGTAGGCTTTATGAGGCAGCTGGTCTCCATCTCAGCTACTCAATTGCGCCTTTGCAGCGGAAAAGTAGCCCTAGACATTATGTAAACGAACTGACATGGGGGGTGAAATTTTGTTTACTGAAACAGGTAGGGGACTGAATTTGGCCAGGGGCTGTCATATGCAGACCCCTGATCTACAGCACATCAGAAGCTTCAGACAAGGATAAGATAATGGTTATTGGAATTTATATGTTCTTTATGCTTATATACTCACTGTTGAAAACTGAGAAAATACAGAAAAGTTTAGAAACGAGAAAAAAAAAAAACAACTATCCATAATCCCTCCATACAAAGGTACAGACAGATGTGAATTGTGGGAGTTTCCCCCTTCTATACTTTTTTGCTGTTACATATACATGTATATTTTTATACTGCTGAAATCGTAATGTCTATATATAGAGTTTTATTCTGTTTTTATTATATTGATCACATGCATTATTTTTATTATGAAATATTTCAAACATAAAATTAAAGGCTAATATAACAAAAACTGATCTACCTTCCACTCAGTCATTTGCACTTCATATGAAACCAGGAGCTTATCAAATCCAACTGGTGTACATTAAAAGGGAATATTTGCCAACACAAAGCCAAAACCTGAGATTCTGGTGTTGGGGTCATATCAGAGACTATCCTGTCATGTTTTCCTTTGAGTTAGATTTGGAGTTACAGGTTGGTGATCTGGTTAGACTTCACATTCAGTACAAGAATCCCTTCTGTATTCTCAATTCTGTGGCCTCCGGATGTTAAGATATTCATTAACTGTCAGTAAATCAGTATATTGTATCATCCCGTCTCTTACCACGGGAGCAATTGACGTGGGTAAGGCTGCAGATTCACTTCTAACCCCATTCACTGGACGCACTCACTTTTGCTCTCCAGTTATTTAGGACCCTCAGCCCACCCACCCTTTTTCTTTTATAATCACTAGTGCTCTTTGCATGCAGACGGTTCTGAAAATTGAAGGGTGAAATAAGTGGGGCCAGAACTGAAAGATAGGTACCTGAAGTCAAGAAATAGTTTTAAAGTCTCAGGTCATGACCAGTTGGGAAAAGCAGTATGTGTGTCTGTGTGAAATGGGGACATGGCTGAGTTGAAAAAAATAGAAAATTTTATTTCTAGCCCTCATCTGGTCCAAATTAATTGGAATTAATTTTAACAGATGGGAATTACACTGGCAAGAATCAGCATATTTCCATTGGAAGCAAGTTATTTTGTAATAGAAAGATCATTCTTTCTGTTAAGAACTAACATAATTTTGTTCTTTTTTTCAGTAGGTGACCATGGTTATGATAATTCTTTGTCTAGTATGCATCCATTTCTAGCTGCCCACGGACCTGCATTTCACAAAGGCTACAAACACAACACAATTAACAGTGTGGATATTTACCCAATGATGTGCCACATCCTGGGATTAAAACCACGTCCCAATAATGGAACCTTTGGTCACACTAAGTGTTTGTTAGTTGACCAGTGGTGCATTAATCTCCCAGAAGCCGTTGGAATTGTTATCGGTGCGCTCTTGGTCTTAACCACGCTAACAGGCCTCATAATAATCATGCAGAATAGACTGTCTGTACCCCGTCCGTTTTCCCGACTTCAGCTGCAAGAAGACGATGATGATCCCCTAATTGAGTAATGCTTGCTGGAATTTATACAGAGTATCTTTAATTATACATGAAACCAAGGATACATTCGAGGGATGGTGTTATAACTATGAAAAATCTACTTTGAAAGACAAAGAACTTAGACCAAGCATGCTAGAGTTATTTTGTTTTTCCCTGTGCTTTGTTTTGGTGCATCAGCTAATACAGAACAACCATGACCATAGTTAAAATTGCTAGTAAATCATTGGTTAACACCACCGAGTTCTCTAA
The DNA here is from genome assembly GCF_027475565.1 of Acinonyx jubatus. NCBI lineage: Eukaryota > Metazoa > Chordata > Mammalia > Carnivora > Felidae > Acinonyx > Acinonyx jubatus. Next base: position 106,344,571 of record NC_069385.1, on the reverse strand, counting down.
CTAGAAACTTTTTTTAAGAAAAATACTGCCTCTGCCTTTTTCTTGCAATGAAGATTTGACACAATTTTAAAGGAAAATATACCAAAATGTAGTAGGCATGCTTTTCTAATAAATTTTTATATTTGTAACCGAAACAACAGAAATCTTTATGCAGTTAGAGGATTTTGTGTATCAGGAAGGAAAAGTTTTCTATATTTTTATACTTATTAACCTTAATAGAGTTTGTATCCTAAGTTCACCTGTGACGTAGGAAAACCTCTGTGATGGTTAATAAAATCGGTTAACCAGGCAGAACAGATCTAGCATGTGAAGAAATTATTTTAAGAAAAGCTATTATAAAACACAACACAAAGACCATGTGATACAAAGCCTCAGTCTCCACCATTGCGTCTTTGTTTAGACCCGTAAGCTGTTGAAGCCTCAAAAGATCTCTTTTGAAGATTGTTGCTAATAAGAAACTAAGAAAATAGAATTGCTTTCCTCTGTTTGTGCTTAGCGCCTTCGTGTAAGTTATTCATTTGTGTGTGCCCAAGTGTGTTTGTGTGCACGAGTGTGCAGACTTCCTGTGACTTACAGAAAGTGTCAGAGGTAGGCTGGTCTGTAGGCTGACTTCCACAGAACGTGGCTGTCAGGCAGACGGTATAATTGCACTTCATATTTGTTTACTTTCTTCTGACTCACAAGCTAAATTCCTAACTGAAGAAAATTCATCGGCTTTTGTTACCATTTTTTACTTTCTCATGTTTATTATAGCCAGAGGTATCAAGTCCTGCAGAAAAACTGATGACCTGAATACAAATCTGGTTTCAATTGGGTCAGAACGAGGAAGAGAGATTTTAATACCTAACCTTTGGGACATTATGCCTTACTTTTCAGGCATGGGATTTGGTTTCTTTTGATCTTTTCCACTATTCATATGGTAAGTGGCAGAATTTAAGCTTAAACTCTAAGCACTGTTAACATTCTGTAGCCTGAGTGCCACCTCTGATTTTTTTTTCGGTGTTTGGTTCATAGAAATGATCACTCTGCTCCTATTTTTGTAAACATACATGTTCATAGCTAAGGATTTGCTGTGAAGAATCGCCATCCTACCTTGCTAGGTGGTACTTTCTAATAATCAAAATTAATATGCAGAAACTGAGTTGTATCTGTTAAAGAAAAAACTGGCTTTAAGAACCTTCCATCAGGACCTGAGGCAGGCCATTAATAGTGTGAACTTGAAAGTTTTGACAATATAAAATAAACTGGGTAACTGTCTTTCAGATAAAAATAAATTATCTACAGCAAATATACAGCCCAGTTAAATGTTGATTTTCTATGATAGTAAAAAATGCTGCCAGTCATCAAACATATAATTCATCCTGTTTGGTCACTGCTAATTTTGTGATCTTAGCATTTGATGCCTATTGTTTTGGGGGTTCTTGAGAAGCATTTCTACAACCTGCATAAATAGTCCATGCTATTGGTCATAAGTGGACTGTGTTAAGAACAGCATAATAAACAAATGAAATAAAACCAATAGGACTAATTTTGCTTTTTGACAAATTTTGATTTTTTTTCCTCACATAAAAGTTACCCTAACGTTAATAGTTTTTCTGAACAAAATAAAAGAAAATTTTCTATTTCAATTTCCATTAAAAAAAAAAAAGACTGGAACAGCCACATTTAAAACAGTAGACACATTTTGAAATATCTAAAATAGAATATTTCATACTAGCCCAATAGAGCTTGGTCCCTACAATGCCGTGAGTTTTCATGATCGCATTAGTTTGGTGGTTAGGAGTTTCAGAAATCTATACACAGCATCCAGCCTGTGAGTGGACTTCATACAGGATGAAAGAGCCTGTCACTGTCTTACCCTTTTGAATAAGACCTTCACATATTTGTCTTTCATTCCATCCTCAAAATATTAACTTTAATTAAAATTGTAAAATTTTTTATGTATATATGCTGATGGGACAAAACAGTATTTATTTGCTCAGAGACATTTATATATTATTGAACTTTGTGTTAATTCATTTGTATCTTTGAAAAATTATCATCGTTAAAGCCAATGACTCCTCTCGTGCTCTGAGAAAATCTTTTAGTGAAGCCAGCCCTTTACATTAAGGTTTTGGTGTGGATTTTGTTAAATAAGTGACTCCTATATGTCCTGACATGTTTTCTGGGTGATAGGAAGTATTTGGCTCTGGGAAACCCTTAACTGTTGATGACAACAATACTCAAAGGTAATAGGAACGCTTTTTAAAAAAAAATTTTTTTTAATGTTTATTTATTTTTGAGAGAGACAGAGACAGAATGCGAGTGGGTTAGCGGCAGGGAGAGAGGGAGACACAAAATCCGAAGCAGGCTCCAGGCTCTGAGCTGTCAGCACAGAGCCCGATGTGGGGCTCGAACCCACAAGCTGTGAGATCATGACCTGAGCCGAAGTCGGACGCTCAACCGACTGAGCCACACAGGTGCCCCAGGAACACTTTTTATTAAGTAGTTTTTGTTCATTCAGTGAGTGAATTCAGAGTAAGTACATTTATGCGTTGGTGGTACAGTGATGAGCATAGCTGCCTTCCGGAATAAATACCTTTATAAGGACAGTTCTGCTGTTATTAAGGTGCGAGTTCTTCTGGTAAACAGCAATAGAATTCGAATGTAAATTATTTCAGTGCTCTGTATTGTAGGCCTTGTGTTACGGTTTCATCAAGCTTGGTATAAGAATTTAAAGATAAATTCTTGGAATATTAAAGGATTAAACATGCCTTTGTATTGTTCTTGGGTGGCTCCCCCTCTTGTCCATATCTGGTAAGATTTAAGGATGATGGCATTTAATTCCTTTTATTTGGAGGTTTTGCTTCATTGCGAATGCATAAAGTTACAAGTGAAGGACAAAGATGAGATGGAAGGTGTGGATTTTATAGTCATTTCCTAAAATAGTGTGTAAATAAAATGACATGAGTATGCTTTAAAGAAGTCTTTATGTGGTGCCTTAAGTTGAAGTAAAATATATTTTGACTATATTGTTTGAATCCATAGTGAATGACTTTGCTTATGATTAAAAAATTTTATGTGAATAAAAACATTTTTACTGTAATTATTAAATATAGAATGCAATGTTACTGATTTTTTAATTTGTCACCCTGCAAAATACACACACTGTGATAGATGTTGACCTGACCCAGTAATACTGCAAAAATCCACATGGGTGTTCATTAGAGACTTTTTAAATTTTTTATTTATTTTTAAGTTTATTTATTTTTGAGACAGAGAGAGACAGAGCATGAATGGGGGAGGGGCAGAGAGAGAGGGAGACACAGAATCAGAAGCAGGCTCCAGGCTCTCAGCCATCAGCCCAGAGCCCGACGCAGGGCTCTATCTCACAGACCGCGAGATCGTGACCTGAGCTGAAGTCGGACGCTTAACCGACTGAGCCACTCAGGTGCCCCTACAGACTTTTTTTAAAGCCAGGATTACGTAAATATTTAACCAAATTTTTATTTATTTTTCTTATTTTTTAAAATATTTATTTTGAGAGAGAGAGGAAATGTGAGCAGGGGAGGGACAGAGAGAGAGAGAGAGAGAATCCCAAACAGGCTCTGTGCTGTCAATGCAGAGCCCAGTGTGGGGCTCAAACCCACGAACTGTAAGATCATGAACTGAGCCAAAATCAAGAGTTGGAAGCTTAACTGACTGAGCCATCCAGGTGCCCCCCCCCCCCAACCAGGTTTTTAAAACAGTGTATAAGTATACAATCTAGCATGAGGACATCATTGGAAAGAAGGCCAAGATAAATTTTGTAGAGCTTCCAAAACTGTAACTTATTCATGTATAGTAGCAGGGAAGAAGTTTGAAAAAGCTGATTACAAAACTCTAGAGGTGAAGGGGGGATTATAGTATTTAAACTATGTTTTGTCAGGAGCCATAGAAGTAGTTAAACTGTGTTTTGTAAATAGGCATACTCATTGAGTACAGATTCCACAAAGTTTTCCTCTAGTAGAGCAGTGATAAATTCATTCCCTATATTCATACTAAGCAAACACTGCTAGGAACTGTGGGAGGAAACGAGTAAAAGGTACTTGGGAAGAGAGCTCTGCCGTATCTCACAAGTGGTAAAACTTCTATACCAACAAATTCTGTCTACTCACGGTTTAACTCTTGCTGCTGAGATCCTTGGATACAGAACCATTTTCGAGGCCGTGTGCTTCCTGAAGTTTGGATGCCAGCGTCACACCTCTTTCCCTGACCCCCAGCTTCCTTGGTGCCTGTACTTGGGTTTTGTTACCGTCCTCCCTCCCCCAGCACACACACAAACATGCACAGCTTCAGAGAACAGGAGAATCCAAACGAGCCTGTTGGGTCCTGTCGAGTTAGGCTGCAGAGGACTGGTTTGCTTTTTGGCATAAACCCTTTGGAGTTTCATTTTTCATTGTTCCGTGAGTATTTTTTTTTAGTTGAATGGTTTGCTTCATATCTTTCAAGAAAAACAAAGACATTAAGGCAAAAATCTCCCACAGAGATGCTGATCAGAACGTGTTCCGTATTCTTAATGGATGTGTGTGTGCAGGGGGTGGTGGCGGCCGAGTAACTCAGAGATGTGACTCCTCTCCCATGGCCACATTACCTGGCAAGGGCCGAGTCCTACCTAAATATCAAGCCCAACTGCCAGGCAGGCCTTCTACTTGTCCAGGTATCTTCTACCTCCTTGACTACAGAAAACTGATTTCCACCATTAAACTGAATCCAGGGAGCTCCTCGGGTGACAGCACCCCAGTGATGGTTTACAGATGTCTCCAGTTCAGACTGCCCTCCTGTGGTAAAGAGCTGAGTTGCCAGGGACCCAGTCGGCATTCTTTTCTTCCCTACCAGGCTTACTCAACTTCACTTTCATAGCGGAGGTTGGTGGAAAGGATCAATGGAAATTAACCCCAAAGCAAATCCAGACAACCCCACTCTACAAACATATTTTGTAAAATGGTTCATACTGGTTAGACCCAGACCCAGTACTAGACTTACACATTGTTTGAATTTTCCACTGAGGAGAGAGAGGTCTTATACACCAAATTTTTGTTAAGCCTTTTTTTTTTTTTAAATAATAAAAGTTCTGTTTTCAGTAAAATGATGGAGTATGTAATTCAAACCAACCCTCTTGGTGAGGACTCGGAAAAATCTGGACAAAGTATAAAAGACCTGTGCTAAAGCACTGAAAAATTACGAAGAAAGTGAGGGATCAAGAAGGCCACAATTCACAAGGGGGAAATGTAAAAAAAAAGGAGCCCCCGATGGCATCTGTAAATTCTGGAAGAGGCAGTGGAGGGCCTGGAAGCCAAAATAAAAAACCGGGTGGAAGTGTGGAAGGAGAGAAAACATAGATGAAAAAGAGACCAGCAGAACACTGAAAAATATTAAGCTTACTTTATACTATTTGGCACAAATAAGTTTGGAAATACAGACGAAATGGATAATTTCCTAGGAAAAAGATGAACAAAACTGATTTCCATAGAGAAAGGACATGAAAACAGACCAATTTCTGAATCAGAGATTGGGCAAATTATAAACTATTGTACAACAGGGTACAGACCCCAAAGCTAAGAATCTTGCTCATTGCCTCTTCATTAGGCTTGATTATCAATGTTACATTCGCCTCATAAAACATGCTTTAGAAAAAAAAATATGTGGGTTTTTGAGGTGACTATAACATGGATATAAAACCTGATAAAAGCACCCCCCCCCCAATGAAACTATAGACCAATACAGAATGGGGAGGGAAGCAAAATGGAAACTCAGCCACATCAATCACTAAATGTAAATAGACAACCTTCCCGTTAAATGTCAGAGAGTGTCAGACTGGATGAAAAGAAGAGCCAGCTGTATGTAGTCTACCCTTTAAATACAAAGGCAGATTGAAAGTAAAAGGACAGAAAATGATACACCATGTAAACTAACCATGTGATAGCTGGAATAAAGTCATCTTCAAGACAATAATTTTCAGAGATAGGGACATTTCACCACGACAAGAAGAGAAATATATCAAGAAGACCATTCTAAGGGTTCATACCTAAAAGCAGAACTTAAAAGCTTGTGAATCAGGGGCGTCTTGGTGGCTCAGTCGGTTCAGCGTCTGACTTTGGCTCAGGTCATGATCTCACAGTTTGTGGGTTCAAGCCCCGCGTCGGACTCTGTGCTGACAGCTCGGAGCCTGGAGCCTGCTTTGGATTCTGGGTCTGCCTCTCTCTCTCTGCCCCTCCCCCACTCGCACTCTGTGTCTCTCTCTCAAAAAAAAACATTAAAACAAACAAAGTTCGTGAATCAAAAAGTGATGGAACTCAAGAAAGACTCCATAAACATAACTGAAGAGTTTAGTTCTCCTCTCTTAAATAATTGATACAACTAGACCAAGAAAAAAATCAGTAAGGATCTAGAAGACCTGAGTGGTGATAGCAACCATATTCACTTACATGGCATTTAGAGATTACAGCCTCAACCATAAAAGACATGTTCTTTTTCAAGTGCACATGGAATTATCACCAAGATAGATCATATGCAAGACAATGAAACAAGGCTCAGTAAATAATCTCAAAGGATCGCAGTCTTACAAAGCATGTTTTCTGACCACAATGGATTTATAGATTCAGTAACAATGAGATCCAGAGAAGCCTTGAATATTAAACAATGCACTTCTAAATAGCATACCAAACTCTGTAGAATGTAGCTAACGCAGCACTTAGATAGACATTTCTAACTTTGAATGCTTGTCTTTGAGAGGAAGAAAGGTTCAAAATTAACGATTTAAGCTTTCATTTTAGGAGGCTAGTTTAAGATGAGGAAAATAATTCAAAGCGAGTGGAAAAAAAGAAATAATAAATATAAAATCAGAATTAATGAAATAGAAAAGACAAATAATAAAGCTAAATTTTGGAATTTTAAATGGTAAAGCTGACAAGGCCCTAACAAGATTGACTGAAATAAAAGGGAGGTAGCACAAATTAGTAATATCAGTAATAAAAGAGCGGCCATCACTTCTAGATCCTACTTATTTCAAAAGGATATCAAGGAAATGTGCCATTAAGTTTGTCAATTTTGATAAAATGAACCAATTCCTTGAAAAATACAACTAAAACTGATACAAAATCAAATAGAAAATCTTAATAACCTTATGTCTATCACAAAAATTAATTTCTTATCGAAAACATCCCCACAAAGAAAACTCCCAAGTCCAGGTGGTTTCCCTGATTAGTTCTATCACACATTTCTTAAAAAATCATTCATTCATTCATTCACAGAGCAGGCATGCACTCAGGGGAGTAGGGGAGGGGCACAGACAGAGGGAGAGAGAATCCCAAGCAGGCTCTGTGCTGTTAGCATGAAGCCCGATATGGGGCTTGAACTCAGGAAGCTATGAGATCATGAGCTGAAATCGAGTTTAGGCGCTTAACCAACTGAGCCACCCAGGCGCCCCAGTTCTGTCACACATTTAAGGAGGAAATTATTTTACACAAACTCTTACAGGAAATAGAGCAAAAAGAAACATATCCAAACTGGTTTTATGAGACCAGTATGACACTGGTACCCAAATCTGACAAGGATGTTAAAAGAAAACCACAGACCAATTTGCCTATGAGCAAAAATTCTTTAACAAAATACCTAATTGAGTTTGGCAGTTCTGAGTATTTCAAAAGGATAATACACATTAACAAGCAAAGTTTATCCCAGAAGTGCAACATTAGTTTTGATATTTGAGAATCAATGTTAACCTCTATCTTGATAAGAAGGAAAACAAAATCGTGTTAATAAATGCGGAAAAAGCATTTGCCAAAATTTAACATCAATTTATTATTAAAAAACCCCACAAATTTGTAAGAGAACTTCAAGCTGATATATTTGCCACAGGCCTACAGCTAACATCATACTGAATCATATCACAATTATGTAAATATACAATAGACTGAATAGTGAAATACTCAATGCTTTTCTCCTAAAATCCGGAACAAGACAAGGCTGTCCACTATCATCGCTTTTATTTAACATTGCATTGGAGGTGCTAGCAACTCAGTAAGGCAAGAAAAAGAAATCATACGACAATCGAAAAATAATAAAACTGTCATACCCACAGATGACAAGATTACATACACAGAAAATCCAAAGGAGTCAGACAAACCAGAAGCTTAATGAAATTGCTTGCTATATGGTCAATATATAAAGATCAAGTGTATTTTTATACATCAACAGAAAATGAAAATTTAAAACTGGTATCATTTATACTGATATCAACAAGCATGAACTATCTCAGGATAAGCCTAACAAAATACATGCAAATTTTTGCACAGGAAATTATAGCATCGAAAGGAATTGAGAAAGACCAAAATAGCAGAAGGCTGTGCATGATTTTGGGTTGAAAGATTCAATATTGTAAAGATCGTCAATTCTCCTCAAATTGGTCACTGCATCCAAACAATTCCAACAGAGTTTTATTTAATTTTTACGAATTGTATTAACCGACTCACATTTATGCAGAAAGGTAAAGGGCCAGGGCACCTGGGTGGCTCAGTTGGTTGAGCACCCGACTCTTGACTTCAGCTGCGGTCACGATCTTGAGGTTTGTGGGATCGAGCTCCACATTGGTCTCTGTGCTGACAGCACAGAGCCTGGGTGGCATTCTCTCTCTCTCCCCAACCCCCCCCCTCAAAATAAATAAAAATTAAAAAAAAAATAAATGCAAAGGACCAAGACAATTTTGAAGAAAGATAAAATGATAGCACTTACTCTACCAGATGTCAAGAACCATCATAAAGTTGTAATTATTCAGTATGGTGTTGACACAAGGATAGAAAAAAACAGATGAACAGAATTGATGACCTTGGTTAAAACGAAGAATCCGTATACGTGTGGCCGTATTAGACATTCCCCGTGTCTCAAATCCACTCGGCCCACACCTTAACTCCAGTTTCATCCTGGCACAGACCGGCTTCCCACAGAAGCAACCTGACAATGCTGAGCCTTGTTCTTCCTGGCCCGGACACGATGGCGCTGGGTGCCCATGAGCTCACACTTGGAACTTGTGCATACATTACCCATGTAGTATGGGTAGTAGAAATCCATGGAGTCAATACCCATGCAGCCACCCCTAACCAGGGGAGGGTTGGGAAGTTGACGGACAAATGTTTTGCATTCCTCAGGCAGACAGTTCTGAGATTTATTCCATAAGGCCCCTCTGAAGGTGCGGTGACGTTGAGCACCAGTCATAACAGCGGCCAACTCTCCGACTTCTGCTCATATAGGCTTTTCCACATCTCTTTCATTCCTTGTTCCTCACTCTTGTTTCTTGGGATCAATTCACACAAAAATTGCCAGTATCCAAGCCTAGGTCTCTGCTTTTGGGAAAGTCTAGGCTAAATAGTGGATGTAAAGAATATAGCCAACAAAAACGTATACGCGTATGCACCAAAAGACATGTAAGAGAATACTCAGGGCGGCATTATTCACGGTAACATCTAACCGGAAATGATTCAAATATCCAAAAACAGAATCCAGATTGTGGTATATTCACATAATGTCATTCCATGAAGCACTGAGAATAAACAAAGCAATGCACACACAAGGACTTGGAGGAAAGTCACGTGGTCTTGCGTGGAAAAAAACAAACATAAAAGTATATCGTATGATCATAAAAATAAAATTTTTAAGCAGGGGAAACTCTTCCATTGCATTCCAAGTCAGGACAGTGTTTCTTGCAGGCAGCGAGGAGTGACTGGGAAGAGAACTGAGGATCTTTCTGGAGTGCTGGTAATGGTCTGTTTTCTATTTCTCCTCTAAAGTGACAATTACATGGATTTATTCACTTTTAGAAATATATTTATTTACTTATTTTGAGAGAGTGTGTGTGTGTGCACGAGTGGGGGAAGGAGAAAGAGAGAGAGAGAGAGAGAGAGAGAGAGAGAGAGAGAGAGAGAGAGACTACCAAGCAGGCTCCATGCTGAACTCCATGTGGGGCTTGATCTCACGACCATGAGACCATGACCTGAGCCAATATCAAGAGTCGGATGCTTAACTGACTGAGCCATCCAGGCACCCAGCCCCAATGCAACTGTACTTAAAACAAATGTTTATTATTTTTCAGAGAGAGAGAGAATTAGCAGGGGAGGGGCAGAGAGAGAGGGAAACAGAATCTGAAGCAGGTTCCAGGCTCCAAGCTGTCAGCACAGAGCCTGATGTGGGGCTCAAACTCATGGAGCCCAAGATCATGACCTGAGCCAAAGTTGGATGCTTAACCAACTGAGCCACCCAGGTGCCTCACAACTATACTTTTGAAGGGAAAAATATTTCCTTGTTCCTTACATCTGCTCTATCCTCTATTTCTGGAATACATATACCATTTTACCTGTTCATTAGCCAGCTGGCACATTAATATACACAAAATCACAATATTATCTGTGGGCCATCTGTCTATAAGCTGTTTTTTTTTTTTTTTTTTTTTCCGAAGAAAGCTGTTCTTTCCAGGGTTTTCTCTTTCCTCTGAGAAACTGCAGGTAAACCATAGGTCTCCCCAGCCTGACTACTTCAGAGATCTAAAGCACAGCTTTGGTGGTTGGGATGAGAAGAGCTGAGTGTCCAGGCAGATGATAAAACTACCCAGGTGGTCGAAGCCTGTGACCTTGGCTTCATCTTTGATCTCACGGAGCACCCGGTGAGGGGACATCCAGATATTTCATGAAAATAAGGCTATGATCTCAGCTCCCCTTGCTTCGATACCTGTCCCCTCTAGGAGCTATTTTGCCGATTTCTGCCATCAGGCGTCCTTTAGCACTGCTCTGGGTACAGTGTGAACATCTCAGGCACAGTCCCACCTAATGTTCCTTCCCTAGCTCCTCACAGCCCTTTTGGAGAACGGAGTGACCTACACAGCTTGAGCTCTCTCTCGCCTGTGGATCTGCAAGTGCTCAAATCTTAAAGATGCTCGTACTCTGTTCCTACAGGTTACCAGAAAGAAAAGAAACATCGTTGTATCTATTTTGATTTTTAACGTGATTAGCAATGATTCGGTTTTCGAAGGAGCAGAGAATTATAGAACAAGGGAAGACATTGCTGAGGTGGTCCCCAATCTCTTCTGTTCAGAACAGGCCAGTGCTGGACTATGTAGGAAGGACATAGTCCTTCCTATGTTTATGGTGTCTTCTATGTTTATGCTGTCTTATTATATAATCAGAGCAAAATGACTCATCAGAAAATAAGAACAATGAGTTTCATGACAGAAACAGTATGTTTAGGACAAACCTGTCAGCACTTGAGTCTTTTTTTTTTTTTTTTTTAGGAAGCATAAAATGAAAACACATGTCTTTTAAAAAGAAGTGTGAGAAGAAATGCCCACAGATGAGTCCTGCTATTGGGAATGTGTCTTTCCAAACTTCAATGTCATCACATTTAATTTGCAACAGTTTTGACTTTCTTCTTGCACTCCCAGTATAAGGGGATAGATTTCTACAGTATTCAGGAATTGTTAGAAATTTCATTCAGCTTGAACAAGAAATAACAAGTATTCTGCGACGTTGGCCGAAAAAATTGCCTTTGTCAACCAAGCTAGAAGACATAATTGTCAATAAAGTGCATTTCACATAAAAGTACCCTTTAGGAGAGTAATTTAAAGTGCAATGTATAAGGAACTTTAGATAGTGCAAAGTTGCTAAATATATACATTGTACGTGCCAAGTCCAAATAAAGCAGGATTTTATCTACCCCTAAGCCGGAGAAAGCCACAGAAACATACTTCCTCATTTTAATCCTTTATAGGTATGGGCATTTGGTCTATGTGTGTGTTTGATGTATGTGTGTATGCGTGCGTGTGTGTGCGCGCATGTGTGTGTGCGGGGGGGCTGTGCCTGTATATGTATGCAACTGTTTACTGATCTGCGCGAATGTCCGAAACTGGTTTCCTAGAATTTGAAACCCTTAAACACGGACAGCCATTACACAACCTCCACTTTAAAGTAGCGTTAGGCTTGTAGTAATGGTTGAGCTATTTCAGCCTGCATATCTGGTGAGGCAGGTATTTGACTGCGAATTAAATGTTTGAAGAAAATTACAAAAAATACGAGAACCAAAATGCTGCCAAGAGAGACCCCTAGGAAATACGCATACGACGCCTCGTGCTCATCTTCCCTTGGCTTGACCCTACCATGGAGGAGGGTGGGCCTCTGCGTGTAAGGAAACACTCTCGGGGTCGTTGAACTGAGCAGATCCTGGACGCCCCTCAACGACCCGTTGTGTGGCATGCCAGTGATATTGAGCAGGTGGCAGAGTAGCGGGTACAGATCTGTGGAGTTCATGGCTTCTTTTGTGAAATTCTTTCTGAAGGCAGGACCGTGGGCTAAAAATATCGGACGCATTTCTGCTAACGCGTTATCGTAACCATGGTTGCCTACTGGAAAGATAAGATGAATGGGTAAGTTAGCCAACCAGATGGCATTGATACGAAAGTAAGTGGTATCACCAAAGTCTGACCTTGAATGCAACATGTATCTAGTCTGTCTTTTAAAAGAAGATAATCTTTTATGAACAATCTCTGTTGTCGTTAACATCACCATTCACTTTAGAAAATGAAAAGTCACATGATCACAAATCTTTCACGCAGGCTGAAAATACCTGAAACAGCAGAGGAGGAAGAGTAAAGGGCAAAGCTGAGCCAAGTCAGGGGAAAATGAGTGATTTTTTTGTTGTTGTTGTTGTCGTCGTTGTTTTGTGGCAGGTAAACTAATATTCAGCAAATATTTATTCCAATGATGTTCTCAAGATAAAGGGATAAAGGCGTTCTTAGTCATAAGGACAACCAATTTATAATTAACCAATGAAAAGGGAAACATAGTAAATTAAGAAAACAAAAGATGCCACAAAAATCAAACCCCCAGCAACAGCTACAATCCACTAGTGACATTTGGTGGTTCGGATCAAACTACAATTTAGCATTGTGTGCTTGTGTGGCCACACGTAAAAACTTTACAAGTCTTCGGATTTATCAAGAGATATAAAATTGATGGACAAAAATTCCTGCATCATAAAAACTGCAATTTAAAGGCATGTGTGCCTGGTGTATCAGGGTGTGAGGGGAAGCAGCCACAGATGGTAAGGTGGCAACCTAAGACAATTGTCAGGCTTTTGTTTTATCTTATTATTATTATTTTTTTTTCAACGTTTATTTATTTTTGGGACAGAGAGAGACAGAGCATGAACGGGGGAGGGGCAGAGAGAGAGGGAGACACAGAATCGGAAACAGGCTCCAGGCTCTGAGCCATCAGCCCAGAGCCTGACGCGGGGCTCAAACTCACGGACCGCGAGATCGTGACCTGGCTGAAGTCGGACGCTTAACCGACTGCGCCACCCAGGTGCCCCTTATTATTATTTTTTTAAATTATTATTATTAGTATTTATTTGAGAGAGAGAGTACGAGCTGGAGAGAGGGGCGGGGGGGGCGGGAGAGAGAGAATCTCAAGCAGTGCCACACTCAGCACAGAGCCCGATGCAGGGTTCGATCCCATGACCGACCCTGAGATCGTGATCTGAGCTGAAATAAGGAGTCAGATGCTCAATGGACTGAACCACCCAGGCACCCCCCCCCCCCATCAGGATGTATGTTAAAGGTGGTGAGAATGATTAGCAAATCAGTCTCCATATCCCACATTCACTACAGGGAAATAGGCAATTGGAACACAACACTGCAAAAGAGAAAATCCTAAAACAGCTCCTCTGAAAGTCATGAACTCACCCCGAGTCATCTCCTCAAAGTAGTTCCATATCTGCCTGGCACAATCCATCAGAAGAAGTCATTCTGAATGCCACGACTCTTTTTTGACTTTATTCAAGTCAAAATAATGTTGGATTTATGAAATCACTAATTACCTGACTAGTATTATATGTTATTCTAGCTAATTAATTGATAGTAACCCTGGGAAATATGCCATTATGTAATTTGTAATGGGCTAGATGATAGCTGTGCTCATTTCTGTGAAAAGTTGGGATCTAGACTCTCAATCATGAAGGCAAAGATAATTCTCTCATATCACACTTCTTCCTAGAAAATCAGATTTGAAGTGAACTCATGCCTTCTAAACCCTTTCCCATGAGTAGGGACTTCATTTTGTAGTGGCCCCAACCATATCTGCTTGATGCAACAGACGATATTTAATAATGGATGCCTGAGGGCAGTGGTTCTCAAACTTCCTTCTGTGTGTGAGACTTCTTGGCTGGGGGACACGTGTAACACAGATTGTTGGGCTCTACCCTCACATTTCCTAGCTCAGTAGGTCTGGGTTAGGCCCAAGATTTGCGTTTCTAATGAGTTCCCATGTGATTTGGATACTGCTGGTCCAGGGAACGTATTTGCGAACCACTGCTTTTGGACAGCAGGATTTCGTTCTCTTGTGGAACTCAGGATGAGAGCAATATACAGGCCAGTACTTATTTGTTGAAGAAATAATTATTTCATATATTCGTTGAATAAATAATAACATTGAGGGGGCACCAGGGTGGCTCAGTTGGGGAAGCATCCAACCCTTGATTTTGGCTCAGGTCATGATCTCACGCTTACTGAGTTTGAGCCCCATATCAGGCTCTGCACTGACAGCATGGAACCGGCTTGGGACTCTCTCTCTTTCAAAATAAATAAAATAATTATGTTGAACATAATATAACATAAATAGGAGCATTATTAAGGTTTTCTACCAAAAATAGGTGCGACCAATCTATTGTGTAATTGTAGTGCACCAAACCAAAATTTCAAGAGAGCACCTTAAATTTACATTAACTGTAAAGTACAAATCCCCTCAGAGATGGAACAACCCCATCTTCTGAATGCAACTCTTCTAACATAAAAGCTCTCTGCACCATACATAAAAATTTGAAAATCTGAACATACAAAGGCAACAGTTATTCTCATGCCCCTCCCCTCAATTTTTTTTTTTTGAAAAAAAGAAATGATTTTTAAAGGCTTTCCTAAAACAGCTCCCCTGGTGTGATTAAATATTGGCTTCAGATCCTTATCTGTATGGAACACCTGTTTCGGGAACCAGAAACCATGTTCCTGTATGTATGTGCCACTATGACTCCCATATGTACTACAAATGCCATGGCCAGGCAACCGCTTTTCTTTGCGTCAACAGACATGATAGGAACCCAATTCTACCTAAAGGGACATTTCTGTACCTCTCTTGGATATATCAAGGACCAATGCTGAAAAAAACATGTCTATATGGTTTTGATATACTATGTCAAAACTTCCTTCATCATCCAAGTAACAGAGGAGAAATGACTCCTAGTGAACTGGGCAGCAGTCATGTTAATATCCACGTCAACCAGGAAAGCAGAACCTACCCACTCAAGGTAGCCCAAAAGGGGGAATTTCATATGGGGACCAGTTACAAAAGTGTTAAGAGCGGAGAAGCACACAGCGATGGCAAGGTTACCCAAGGATAAGGAATAGTAGGAATCTCCTATGTCCCCTTGGCCTCACAGGGCTGGAGAGACAGAAGGGAAGAGGTGGGGTTAACCAGAGCCCAAAAGTCAGGGCTGCCCAGTAGGAGCTCAGGCTGTAGACAGAAAAGTTGTCCAGAGGGAGCTAACAGAGGAAATGAAGTCACTGTTAGAGACACAGCCTAAGACAGAGAACATGGAGGACAAATATCCTGACTGCTTCCAAACTCCTGCCTCCCAAACTCCTGTGACTGTCTTCTACTGGCCAACTGGTCAACACTTACCAGAAGCCAGTTTGCAAAGGAGCCTGTGAAATTTAGTCTGTAGAAGTCAGTCACTGGCAATACAAAGCAGAGTGGGGAGAGGGCAGGCAGTTTGAAAGCAAATATGCAAATGACAGACCCAATAAAGAAGAGTGAAATCCTATGGATGGCTTTTCCATCTCACTAACTTGTTAAAAGCTATATAAGAAAAAAAGTATACATTAAGGATGGCAGAAAGCACATTATTTTGCATGTTTGAATTTCGAATGGGATTGCCATTGTATCTGACATTTATTCTCCAAAATTATATTGCTAAGTATTAGAAAAATATATCTTGATATATGATTATCCATGCCAGATGCACTTCTTTTTAGAAATGTTTCCAAGGTACAAAACAAAGTTGGCCTATATTTGGTAGAGACAGAAGGGCAAAAAAAAAAAAAAAAAAAAAGAAAAGAAAAACACCTAGAAAGCTAATTAAATTAGAATGCAGAAAGAGATTAAATTATTATGATATCAGAACATAAAACAGATGCAGAAAATAATCCAATTTATACATTTCAGTTATGTTTTTCTCAGGAACACGACAGTTATAATTAGAGGTATAGGGCACTCTGCATATCTTTGGTCTGATGACTTCAAGAGAAATAAACATTTGGGAGATTACCTCTTTTTTTAAAAATTTATATTTGAGAGAGAGACAGAGACAGAGACAGAGCATGAGCAGGGGAGGGGCAGAGATAGAGAGGGAGACACAGGATCAGAAGCAGGCTCCAGGCTCTGAGCCATCAGCACAGAGCCTGATGTGGGGCTCGAACTTACAAACTCTGAGATCATGACCTGAGCCGCAGTTGGACGCTTAACCAACTGAGCTACCCGGGCGCCCAAGATTACCTCTTTTTAAAGCCCCAGGGATCTTTGATTTGCTATTAATGTATGACACCAACTAGTTATTCGATCAGGAAATAAACTGCTGTATTACCCATAGCCTCTACTTTAGCAAATAACAATGCAGAATGGGAAGACACAATATAACATACTCACACAGAAAGTTGTCTGACTTGTTCTGTAAGATATACCACCCTTCATCAGCCACTGCTATGATCGGTTGAATTCGGCTGTTGTATTTGTAATGCCATCTCTCCGGAATCTCCTCTTTTTTGTAGACAGTAAGATTAGGATGACTGTGAACTAGTGCTTCATAGACTTCATCAAATTTACCTAAAAGAGGAAGGATGCAGAGAGGCACTCAGAACAAACCCCTGTCCCAGTCAAAGAAACCACCATGGCAACAGGCGTCAAGGAACATTTCTTTCTTGCAGAAACCCCACTGAGGTAAAACACCAGCAGGCAGAACATAACGAAAGAGAGCCAGATACCTGAGAATTCCTACCCCCTTGAGGAGAGAATCTTGAGGGGGAAACAGACATGATTCATCTTCTGTTGTAAGTAAATTCACTTTACGGAATTGAGAGCACAGTCTATAGAACTAGAAATCTCTAAAGACTTAACCATACACATGAACGTGCGCACACGCACCCCCCAACTGGTGGCACTAAGTCAAATGTCTAGGGCACTGAAATACCCAAATAAAAACAAAGAGCTGAGTTCTGAGAGATACTAGTGCCGAGAGTCTCTAGACCAAAAAATATGCTGACTGGAAGGTGAGAGAGCCATTGAGAAAAGGACAGATTCGCGGTGGAGAGCAGCTTATAAAATAGAAAAGTTCTTCAGTGTTTTAAAACAATTATTGATTTCTGTCAGAAAGACAGACAGAATGGGGTGGGGGGGGGGCAGAGAGAGAATCCCAAGCCGGCTCTGCGCTGTCAGCACAGAGCCCAATGCAGGGCTCGAACTCACGAACCATGAAATCGTGACACGAGCTGAAACCAAGAGTTGGACACTTAATGACTGAGCCACCCAGGTGCCCTGAAAAGGTTCTTTAAAACCCTGGAGGTGTGGCAAAGTACTCCCTGTGGCTTCAAGCAGCGAATCTGGGACCAGAGCTTTAATCCTTTTCTTGTTTTTTACACCGATTTGTTGGGGCTTCCTCTCTGCCTCCCACCATCCAAACAGGGAACACACTCCAAATTTACAAGGAAAACTGAAGAGTTAATGTGACTTTTCTCAACAAAAAAACTTGCTATTTTATACTGAATTTGTTAAAAAGTCTGTGCACAGGTGCCTACGTAGATCTTAACATTCACCGTTTCGTATTCCCTTGTAAGGAATACAATGCTCATTTGTGAGGCATTTGGTTTTTCAAAATCTGGTCTCATTTGATACCTCAGTTAACTCTAGATGGTGACAAAACAGAAGGCAAAAGTCCGAGTTTTGCTCTGCACTTCCTTTGTGAACTGGGGGTGTTAAACCTGAGTTTGTTCACCCGTCTTTACAATCGAAGTAACACTTAGGTGACGAGGTTGGTATGAGGCTTTGAGGAAAGGTTTGTAAAAAGTTCAGGGTGTTGTTATTACTTCCTCTCCTTATAGACAGGAAAAACAAATCTTCAGATTGGCCAACACTTTCTCCTTCCCATACTGCACTGCTTCCCTATTAAGTGGGTCCTGCAAAAGGATCCATAGAAAGCTTTAGAGCTTCCATAAAATCACTGGAATTGCACGCAAATTCTACATGTTTTCCATCTCAATTTTTCTGAGAAAGGAGGCTGTAGCTCTCATCATATTCAGTGACTCCAAAATGGTTAAATCCACCTGCCGTAAGTATATAGAGGACATCAATTTCAATATTCTTGGAAAAAGTGAAAAACCACATGTCGAGAGAAGAGATTTTGTCTTTTCAGAGTCTAAAGGTTAAATCCCAGAATATTACCAACGCACAGGCACGCATACTTAAATTACAGAAACAAAAATTCCCCTCTCCACTGCACTGGGCACAAGTAGCCCCAGCCCGAGATGGCCACCCGGTCAGACTTACCTTCTTTTGGCAAGATGGCCGCTACTGGAGATTGGTCGATCAGAATATAGTGGTCTTTATCCAGATACTGATCAAGTTCTATTACTCTTTCTTCAGAGCACTGGGTCATTCCGTGATCGCTTGTGATAATTAGGTTCAGAATGTTCCACAACTTTGCCTTCTTCAGCATTTGTATGAGATATCCCAACTTCTTGTCAATATCCGAAATGACAGGCCCCATGAGCGGACTCTCAGGTCCCAAATGGTGGCCCATATCATCGGGGTCTTCCCAGTAAAGAAGCCCGAGATTTATGGGCTCTTTTGATGTAAACCATTCAATAATTTTGGCAACTCTATCTTCAAATGAGACAGATTCATTGTAAGGCATATAGTGAGTAGGAAAGCTATTATGTATTTTTACATCTGCTCCAGGCCACATGGCTGCACCACTAGAATGTCCTGCCTTCTGATTTGTGATCCATATTGGCGTTGCTTCCTCCCAAAACTCAGAATCATAAATGGTCATGTTATCCAAGGAGAAAGATTTATTCAGAATAGGATCAAACATGTCATTAGCAACAATCCCATGATTCTCTGCAAAGAGGCCAGTTACCAAAGTATAATGGTTAGGGTAGGTCTTTGTGATAAAAATATTAGTAACTTGCTTCACATGAACACCGTATTTCATGACATAATGAAAATGGGGTGTTGGAACTCTATATAAGTAATCCCAACGGAATCCATCAAATGAAACCAGGAGAACCTTTTGCTGGTCTGGTTGGAGGGAAAATGTAATTGAAAATATTAATGCAGCAAGTATGAAGGATACCCAGAGAAGTTTTGCAGTCATTTTCAAAGTATGTGATCAGTTCAGTGCAAGATAATCTGTATAAAAAACATATAGAAGTTAATGGTAATAATTTTTTTTTTTTTTGGCATACTTAATACCTTAACCACAACTGTCAGTGATGGTACCTAGGAATCCCAGTAAGATCATAAACCACAGCCTGGAAGAATTACGTTGCGCCATTTCAAACAAGAGACCGGGGGCTACCTGCATAATAAAACTAAGTTTAGTTGCATTTTAGAAACTTCTCCTTCCCAAAAATTTTAAAACATTTCTCAAAGTAATCACTTAACTAAACTCCCCAAATATCATTTGAAAGTAGGATATCATTTACTTTTTTCTTAATGTTTATTAATTTTTGAAAGAGCTAGCATGAGCGGGGTAGAGGCAGAGAGGAGACACAGGATCTGAAGTGGGCTCTGTGCTGACAGCAGAGAGCTAGAGATGGGGCTCGAACTCTCAAGTTCATGACCTGAGCCAAAGTTGGAAGCTTAACGGACTGAGCCACCCAGGTGCCCCTGATGTCATTTATTTTTAAGAAAAACAAAAGCTTTTCAGAAACTTTTGCAGGGGACCCAGACTTCTGACTTCTGGTCAGAAAAAATTATATAGTCAAATACCTGTGAACACATATTTATCATTATGGTTAGACCAACTACAGGAACCTAGAAATAAGGAAGCACCATTAGCAAATCCAACAATAATGCTTTAAACACACACACACACACACACACACACCTCTATTTTCAAAGCCAAGGCCTTATGTTTGGTTCATCATGGTTAGGGATATTAGTGGAAAAAGGAGAAAATAGATGAACTTGTTTTTCTGAAGTGACATAAAATTTGTGACACTCAAATATACTTGTGAAATGTAATCTGCATTCATTTAATAATTAAAGCCATAGCCTTCTTAAAAACTAAAACAATTAGTTTCTGAATTAAGTACAAACAGAAACATAATTCTGCAATTTGGTGTTGACTCTCCTGATGCTGAAATTCACCCACACTTAATCTTAGGGATATGTGAGAAAAAGGCACTTGACAGGATTAAAGGCTCTCCTTGGGTCAAGGTTGTTGAGTGGCTGGTTGTTTAAAATCTGCATAGACTTCTAAAAAGCGGTTATGCTATTCAAGAAAGCTAAGAAAACACAATATGGATAAGCAAGACATATGTAAATTCTGTCAGCTCTCAATGGGCTTGCACATCAAACAGGATCTTTGGTTCCCTCCTTTCCTTGTCCCTTCTTGCATGAAGGTATTTATAAGCCCACCAAAACCTGGATCCATCCACACTTTGTGCCAAGAAGTCTCCCGAATTCAGCTTTTGCCACCTTCCTAATTTGAATATGCTGAAGATACTTTTTTTAATGTTTATTTATTTTTGAGAAAGAAAAAGAGACAGACTTCTAGTGGGGGAGGGGCTGAGAGCCAGGGAGACACGGAATCTGAAGCAGGCTCCAGGATTCTCCAGGATTCTCCAGGATTCGAGCTGTCAGCACAGAGCCCGATGCGGGGCTGGAACTCACAAACTGCGAGGACCTGAGTCGAAGTCAGACGCTCAACTGAGCCACCCAGGCAACCCGAACATGCTGAAGATATTTTTAAACCTCAAACACAGATCCTGTCTTGCCTCCTTGCTATATTACAAGTACAGGTAAATAAAAACGGCTCAGCATGCTCACTTTGCTTTCAGATGCAGTACATTTTAACTATGATTTCACCACACTTAGAACATTACCTAAACCGAAATTGCTTTAGGTACTGGTCTCCATACAATGGTTCAAAAATTAAATTTAAAAAACTCTTTTCTCAAATGACCATAATGTTTCCAGTTCTGGAAGGAACGTTACAAATCAGTTCCAATAAGGAACTGCAAATATATTGACTACCATCTGGCTGAGGATGCTGTTTCCTCTCCCCTCTTCTGTTCTCCTTCACCTTCCAAACACAAGGAAGTCTGTTATGAAACAAATATAATTTAAGGCTAATAAAACAATCAGCTACATGAGACACCTGATTTTTCCTCTAAGTAAATTAATCTAGCAACTGTGGTAAGCAGGAAAGAGCTCCTTTCCTGGACAAAGGAAAATAAACAAAGGCTAAGTGTTGCCTACAGCTTAGGAATGTTTGGTAAGAACCAACATTATCACATCGATGACATAAAGCAATAAACAGAGAGGTGGGGGGTGGGGATGAAAGAAATCTCAGATTTCGTTTCTTCCATACACAAAATGCTGCACGGTGCAGTGGAATCCCTCGTTCTGCGTCCGGATTTCACCTGGCTGCTGTCCAGTTCCTCCTCCCCTCCAATCCTTCCACCACAGACAGCCTTAGAAATAGAGGAAAGGGGCGCCTAGAAACGGGGAGAAGGAGTCCGTGTGTATCGGGGAAGAGACGTCGAGAGGAGAACGAAGTAGCGTCCCATCTCCTCCCCTGGGATTCCATCCTAGTCACTGGGAAGGGGCGCGGGTACGGTGCGTTCCCAATTCGTAGACCTCTACCGACCGAAGCCGGCCGGTGACCCACGTGGCTTGTGCGCTTGTGCAGTGGAAAGTGGGGGGAGAGGTCTGAGAGGACCACAGGACCCGTGTGAGTCCCCTGGAGGCAAGCCGCCCACTCCCCTGGACTCTTACCCTCGCAGCGATCCGGACGGTCCGCATGGGCTTGGGACACCTGGAGGGTGAGTCTGGAGGGGCCTCCCTCCAGCAGACCCGTGCGGAGAGCTGGGAGGTGGAGAAAGCGAGCGGCGCCCCTTGAACTTGCAGCGGCTCACCTGCAGCCGCCTCGGGGCAGAGCACCTGACCAGCACGGCCTCCCGGCCGCAGGTCCCGCCTCTTGGCTGCCATTGGCTGCGGTAGGACAGTTCCCTCTGCCGGGCTCCTGGGAGTCGCTGCACAGCCTGTCAATCAGCGGGACCAGGGGGCGGGCGCTGCTTGCGTTAGGAGGGCGAAGGGGCCACAGTCCTCGGGAGC
The DNA here is from genome assembly GCF_027475565.1 of Acinonyx jubatus. Lineage (NCBI taxonomy): Eukaryota > Metazoa > Chordata > Mammalia > Carnivora > Felidae > Acinonyx > Acinonyx jubatus. Next base: position 106,322,129 of record NC_069385.1, on the reverse strand, counting down.
AGAGGGTCACGGGAGGCCCCAGGGGCGGGGCGAATGTGCCCCGCGATCTGCTCCAGCTGAAGTCCGGCTCTCAGCCCGGTCACACAGCCTCCTGCGGTGTGCCTTTAACTAGTCCGGTGTGTTGTAGTCGGTGATGCAGAAAGGTTATAAAACGCTACCCCAGTGGTTTGTCAACACCGTTTTGGTTAAAAGTACTTTTATTCTCTTATCTGATCTCTCAAGTTTTTTTTCGGTCATTTTTTCTTCTTATCAAAAATTGGTGACTCTATACCCTAGACTTTGCTCAGAGGAACCCTTGAGCACCCCAGGGAGTCGATGGGCCAATGAAATTTTAACTCTTTATTAGTTGGTGTGACCTGCTTTATCTCAGAAAAATCTGATTTAAAAGAGTTTAATTCAGTCAGTTCTGCAGCCCCAGTGTTGAAGGTTTTTTTTGCACTATAAGCCCCAGGTTTTTGCAGCATGAGGTCTCTGTGGTACCAGAGACTGCTCAAAGTCAACCAAGCCAGGTTCAGGGTTAGGTTAATCTGCACAGGGGGAGAGGCTACTCTGATAGTTTCATCTAGGCTCTAGACTCCGCTTCTAGCTTTTTTCCCCAAATGCACCATCAGGCCACAACCATCAGGTCTCATTTCTCTTTCAGGAAGTTTTCTAGTTTGTTGGTGGCCGTGTTTGCGTGTGGGCATTGTGCAATGGTTTGTCAATTTCATCCCGGCTGTATTTACCATAAATTGTAATAATGACCTGGAGCTCCCTTGAAAGGATTTGTCCATCTACGTGATCCCCAGGCCTAATTCTGACCATTTTGCAATGGCAAATAATACCTGCCTGATTGTCACAATTTCAGTTTCCACAACTAATTAGCCCACAAAACTGAGCACAACCAGTGGCTTTGGCTCCTCTCTGGAGCTTCCGTTCCCTGTCCAGTGTGCTGGCACTGTAAACTGAATAGACATTCTTGCTGGTAATTAAGGGTAGATGCTTAATTATGGGAATGCTGGGAAACATTGTGGTCTTAATTTTTTCTGTTTCTCTCAACTTCTTGTGGAGGGACAGCCCCTACCCCAATTTGCTTTCATCTGATTGCATCATATCATCCCAAAGGGTATCTGGGCACTCACTCTTCCATGGCCTTTTATTTGTAGTACTTGGGTTTATGGTTTTCCAGACTCAGGGCGGGGATTAGAGAGGCTGGTTTCTGTGTTTAGCCAGACCCAGTGACAGTGAAGTTGGACAGATTGTTCCAAATTCCCTAAGCCCTGTCCTTTGAAATTGCTCAACCTTGGAACGGGGTGGCCCGACGTTATAATTCCTCGTCCCCCACAGACAGGCCAACCCTGTGTTCTCCCAAACACTCAAAGAACAGCGCATGCTGACTAGCGAGCAGAAGGAGTGAAAAACCAGATTTTTATCCGGGTCACTGAACAATGTTGGGTTCTGATCAGATGATGACACTTGGCCTTGCTCTGCAAACTTGTTATGGAAGGCATGATTGTGTTCGCCAGCCACCCTGGTGAAATAGGTACGGTGCACCTGTTACTCGCAGCACACAACATGAACATGACTCAGGAGGGGCTCAGCAAGTGCCAAAGACTCTTCCCAGATCTCCCTATGATGACGCATAGTGTTGTACCGATAGGCTTGTTGTATATCTCACGTCACTACTGGGGAGAAACTCGGTCTTGAATAGTGTAGGTAGAGGAATGATTGTAAACATGCGGAATTTCTACTCACACATCTGTACCACATCGTCTGCCCTGTTGCCTCGATTTCTATCCAATTGTAATAGCTGCTGAGCTATTGGTAACATAAGCTACAGCCTGTTATTGACTTTTGCGGACCACCTAGTCCTTTATTTTATGTTATTAAATTAATATAATCATCACTGAGCTAGTAATGTGTTTCTGAATAATAGGGTACCAGAAGAGCCAACTTCTTTCATGAGTTTTGGAGCAGGAATGGGGTCCCTCTGCCTATCTAAGGAAGTTTAATACCGGATTATTTTCTTCCTCAGGAGCTGGAAGAGGTGTTTGTGCTAAAACTGATATATGAAGTGTGATTTATGAAATAGCCAAGACTGGCTCGGCCAACAGCAGTTTTGTTTTCAAAACTGGTCTCATGGCAGGGGAAATGAGCAAACTATTTTACAATTAAAAAAAACCCCTGGGATGCCTGAGTGGCTCACTCAGTTAAGATACCGACTCTCCATTTCAGCTCAGGTCAAGAGCTCATGGTTCATGGGTTTGGGCCTCGAGTTGGGTTCTGCACTGACAGTGTGGAGCCTGTTTGGGATGCTCTGTCTTTCTGCGCCTCCCCTGCTCATGCTGTCTCACCCTCTTCCTCAACAAACAAACAAACAAACAAACAAACCTTTAAGGTTGGGTACATTGTACCACAAACTGCCAAACTAAAAGAAAGTCGACCTCATGATTCTTTATAGAACAGTCTGCAAAATGTGGGTCTCCCATATTCAACAGCCATAGGTTAGGAACCGTTGGGACTCTGGTTCTGGACTGACCTTGATTCTTGATAAAAAGTAGGTCTTCACTAATTTGGACTTACTGATGGAAGTTCAGTCTGATGACTGTAAAGTTGAATTAGAGAGTTAGTCCAAGTATTTTATGACTATTAGTAATTTAGGCTGCTAATGATATATCTGTACCGATGAGAACTATATTGTCCCGCCAACAATTACTATGTGTTTTATCCTCCGAAAGCTTTAGGTAAGCCAAATGTAACCTTATAAACTTCTTTGTATTCTGGTGTTTTGTAGCTTGTATTCATGTGTATCATTTTTATAGGGCCGCTCTAACAAACTCCGAAAAGGAGGTGGCTGATCACAGCAGAACTTTATTCTCTCACAGTTTTGGAGACTAGAATTCTGACATCAAGATGTTGGCAGGGCCACACTCCCTCCGGAGGCTCTAAGAATCCTTCCTGTCTCTTCCAGCTTCTGGTGGTTTCCGACGTTCCTTGACTTGTTGCAGGGAGCTCCAACTGCTGCCTCCGTGGTCACATGGTGGTCTTCTCTGTCTCTGTGTCTTCGCATGGCCTCCTATAATGACATCAGCCACTGGAATTAAGACCCACTTCAATCAAGGAGGACCTCGTCTGCGCACAAGTAATTGCATCTACAAAGATCCTATTTCCAAATAAGGTCACATTCTGAGGTTGAAGGTGAAACATGGATTTTGAGGGGACCCTATTCAACCCGGGAGATGCAGCTGGCAGAAATGTTCAATTGATTTATTTTTTTTAGAATGTGGAGTTCTATAGCTCAGGCTAGATAAAAAATTCGTGAAGAATTATTAAAATGGCTCACATCGAGGAAACTGACAATGTTTGGCCCTAACGAGGATGCAGAAGGATCACAGCTATCCTTCTGCTGGTGGGAATGATGTAGCCACTTCAGAAGATAGTTTGGAAGTTTCTTATAAAGTTAAATATTCATGTATTACACAAGCCAGGAATCCCACTCTGAGATATTTAGACTAGAGAAGTGAAGACGGTGACCCCTCAAAGCTTAGATGCAAATTTTAGTAGCAGCTCTGTTCGTAATCATTAAAAACTAGAAACAGCCCAAATGTCCTCAACTGTGAGTAGATAAGCAAATTGTGGTATATCCATGAGTGAAATACTATTCACCAATAAGAAGCAATGAAGTGGTGATACACACAATAACATGGGTGAGTCTCAAAAGCATTTTGTAAAGTGAAAGGAGCCAAATACAAATGACTATTTACTGTTTGATTCCACTTATATGACATTCTAGAAAGGGAAGAAGGATAAGGACAGAAATCAGATTGGTGGTTTCCAGGAGCCTGGGGTGAAGGGAGGGCATTAGCCTCAAAGGGGCACAAGGGAACCTTCTGATGTGAAGGAATTAAAAAAAAATTTTTTTAATGTTTATTTATTTTTGAGAGAGACGGAGACAGAATGTGAGTGGGTTAGGGGCAGAGAGAGAGGGAGACACAGAATCTGAAGCAGGCTTCAGGCTCTGAGCCTTCAGCACAGAGCCCGACGAGGGGCTCGAACCCACGAGCTGTGATATCATGACCTGAGCCGAAGTTGGACGCTCGACCGGCTGAGCCACCCAGGCGCCCCTGATGTGAAGGAATTTTTTAAAAAATACATAATTTATTGTCAAGCTAGCTAACGTACAGTATACAGGGTGCTCTTGATTTCAGGGGTAGATTCCCGTGATTCATCACTTACATACAACACTCAGTGCTCATCCCAACAAGTGCCCTCCTCAATGCCCATCACCCATTTTCCCCTCAGGAATTTTTATTGTGATGGTGGATGCCTGACTGTAAGGTTGTCAAAACTCAGAGAATACACCTGAGAATATTTAACTTTATCATATGTAAAGTATACCTCAGTAAACAATAGTGGCAAAAAGTTAAGTCCTATTCTGTAATCATCCGCCCAAAAGTTCGCGAATCGGGCCTAGTGGTGTTTGACTTTTTCATTGGTACTTTTTGGTGTGTAGATCAGCACACATATACGTTCAGTCTGTAGGATCTAAGAACTTGCAACTGCAGAAACCCCGTGGGGCCCCTGCTCTGCGGGTTTTCATGTCCTTCCACCTAATGGAGGGAAGTGTGGAAGTTACACAGCAGAGAAACGATTATTATTTTCTAGGCTAGAGCTGGGTGTCATCTGTTGAGTAACTCGATCAGTCTTGCATGTGGTAGTGTCGGGCAGAGGGCACTTGTCTTTCGGTATCTGGTTTGAGGCTTATCTGGAAAGGCACATTCTCAATGCAAAATTGCACGTAGACTCACGGCGTTTGGGGTGAAAACATTTGGTCACGACCACATCCTTAGTTCTTCGTAAAGAATGCATTCCCTAGGAAGCCTCAAAGTACTTAGTTTAACCTCACCGTTTATTTTGACAAGTATTGGCTCATCATGGGTATTATAATCCTGCAAATTCACTGTGAGTTGGGGAAGGGCCTAAAAAATACCGTCCTACAACTTAGATCAAAAAAGATATTTTTTCCCGCTCTAGGTATTACCTTTAAAACATAAACGTGGACATCCTTTGTAACTATTATGTTGCTTGAGGGTACACTGGGTTCTTTGGTAAGTGTGACAATATAGCAAGAGGCAAAGCAGGTAGCAATTGCTCTATAGCTTTATGGGTTTCTTGGAGTGGCAGCATGGGGCACACCAGGCCAGGCGTCCCCCTGCCCCCTTCCTGCATGGCTCCAACTCCATAATTGGAAATTCATCACTTCACCTTACGGTGTTTTTTGGTTTTTTGGTTTTTTCCCCAGGAGCCATGTCAGATCCACTTCTATTAGCCATTTACTTACACATGTGTGTGGCTCAAAGTCTCTCTGAATCCCTCAAAGTAGCATGCTTTGCTGGAGAGAAAGGCTGAGAAGAATGGGTCAGTAGGCTGGGCGTTTTCTTTTGAGAGATGAGTAAATGGACTGGCACCTAGAGGAAGGTGAAAGCGGAAAGAGAAAGTAAGGGGCAGTCCACCCAAAGCTGACATCTCCCATAGCTTGCTCAAGGCTGGCTCTGCTCTTCGACCGTCATTACGCAGCAGGCCACTGAAAGAAGGTATAAAGCCACAGGCGACAAAGAGGACGCTTGGCTTATGGAGGTTCGAATAGTCTTTGGCCTGGAAAACTCATCTTAAATGTTGAGATTCGTCAGAAAATTCAACATCCTTCTCATAAATTTTCCGATTTGACATCCTTGAGAGCTTCTTGACTCTTCAAGTCACTTTCACCTTTATTCATTTACACCTGTTGTCACCTGTTCTCCGATTTCACAAAGGACTCCATCCATCTTCACCTTGCCTGGGTATGAGCCACCTGCTGGCCTAGTTCCTTCTCTGCTCTCTAATGGGGACTCTGTTTCATAGGAGAATCCATCTAGTGTGAATGGCTTGTTGCTGATTTACTCATCTGTTCTTGCTTAGAACTAAAGGTGTATGTTGGGGCACCTGGTTGGTTAAGCGTCCAAGTCTTGATTTCATCTAAGGTTGTGATCTCGTGGTTCGTGAGATGGAACCCTGCGTTGGGCTCTGTGCTGACAGTGTGGAGCTTAGGATTCTCTCTCCCTCTCTCTCTGCCCCCCACTCCTGCTCATGCATGTGCTCTCTCTCTCTCTCAAAACAAATAAATAAACTTAAAGAAAAAGAACTAAAGGCATATGCGTGCCTGAATTCACTGGCCAGAGTGAGCTATGTTGCTCATGGTAGCGGGGCAGAGTAAACTCACTGACCCATCTATAAAGATTTAACCTACTATTTTCTAAATAACAGCTTCATTGAGGTACAATCCACATAAAATAGAATTCACCCATTTAAAGTATAAAATTCAATGTTAGCCACCATTTAAGGTCTCCTAGGCCTGCTTTAACCAATTGAATATTCATTCATAGGACATGAATAGAATAATGAGACTATTTTACATTTGTATAGCGCTTCATAGTTTTTGATGTATGTTTGGAACACCTTTGCCAGTGTTGTTGAGTTTGTTTCTCATGGCCACGCTCTACATTCAGTGAGAATGAGTGTCTTAACCAAAGCTACATATTTAAACACTTGAAAACAGGGCAAAACATAGTATTTTCTACAAGAGAGGAACAGACAGAAGTGATACAGAAATATACCGGACTGAGAAATTAGCTGTGACTGAATAAAACATTGGGATTTCACGGCAATAGTAGGCAATGGAGAGGCTAGTGTTCAAGCAACGTCTTGAAAGACAGGTGGGATTTCAATAAAGTAGATGGAACAGAGAAGACGGCAAGCATTTAAAATCATGAGGTGAGAAAGTTCGAGGTATATTTGGGGGTAGCAAATAGAGACCCCCATACCAAAAGGCCTTGAAAACCAGACCAGGAGTTTGGAGTTGTCCTTGTGGACAGTGGATAGGGGGGCAGGTGAAGGTTTTTGCTGAAGGGCACATTGTCACCAGAGCAGTAAATATCATTTTTCGATCACAAGTGGTGCTAGGTGGCACAATGGCCCAGCACACTGACATTTAACTGATACCAAGGTTTAATTGTGATTGAAATGAACATCGCTTCTTTAATTCATTTGGCAGGAATTGCCAGTTCTCATGCCATGGGTCAGGCTCACCCGTTCTTTGGACCCTTGTACTGAAAAATGTAAAGTACTTGGGCTTTTGGTTGTGTGCACGTTGAGAGTCAGTATGGTTTTCTTTTCTTGTTTTTTGTTTGTTTGTTTTTGTTTTTTCTTTTGGTAACATCTGTTGGCCCATTCCTAGTTTACTGTGTGTCACATGCTGTCATATCATGTGTTTTCAGTGCTACCACAATTTTAGGATATGAACCTGTCATTAAATCACAGACTTGTGAGTCAGAAGAAATAGGCACATCAGCACAAATGGGTATATGCTTTCCAGTCGTTTGTGGACGTGACTTCATTGTCACATGCTATAAGTTTGTTTGCACATTTTTTATTAATCATGAAGTCAATAAGAAAGGGGATGGTGTACAAGGCAAGGTGAAAAGTAGAAGGCGCATTTAAAAAAATCCAAGAATGGGTACTATAGCCTCATTGAAAAAATATATTAAAATCCACTAGGGAGCCGGATGTAAGAATAGGAGGGACATAGAAGAGACAGGGACAGTGGGACAATTATAAAGCTGGCATAATGGTCATCTGCACGGGAGGGTAAGTGGGCATGAAATGAAGTAAATAACAGTATTACTAAAATAATACTAACAATATCTATTGTTTAGTGGAAACCAGATACCAGCCACTGTGCCTGGCAATACAACAGCCTTGTGAAATACAAATGACTCTTTTCTTATGACAGCTCAGGAACGGGATCTTGGGGAGACAGAGTAACTCATTTAAGATCGCACAACTAGTACGTGGCAGAACCAGGCTATTAATGCATCTCAGTAAGACCCCAAAGGGTGGACATCAGAGAGATATTCTGGGGACAGACTTGGAATTCAGGCTGACAAGACCTTAGCTCTGTAGAAACCAAGCCCATGTGTTTACTGGCAAGGTGTCTGTGGTCTTCAGAGTGGGGAATTCTAAATTTCCTTCTAGACCAGGAGGTTTTCAATGGTATGAATCTGCAGGGTGAAGAGCACAGTGGAGGAGTGCCAGGGCTCAGTCTTGCATCTACAGAAGGAGGATTTGGTATTTTGCCAGTCAGTTTAATAACTCAGTTCCCTTATCAGGTGATATGGAAACGTGGAGCTTTCATAGTCTCTTTCTTCGACAGCCATCACACAGATACTGTGTAAGAGAGAGGTAAGCAAACGGCACTGGAGTGGTCACTCAGAGAGGAGCCATCTTTAGAATTGAAATGACACTGGGTTAAGGACGGCTGCTTTGTATTGAAATAAAAGGTAGAGTATGAGTTTGAAAATCTTGGTGTCTAATTGAATGGGATTCTGCTCACCAAGGTTTATCCAGCCTGAATGTCAGCACCAGAGACCAATGCTAAGCCCTCAAATGAGGAGAACAGCAGCAGTTTGTCCCTACCAGAATTTATATCTACACCAGTTACAAATCAATATCTCCATCAAACGGCATCTGGATGTCTAGTCTACCAACGTGGTATCCCGCAACAACATTTCCTTAGATGAGGGACCAATTTTACTGCAAAGGAGGCAAAACCAGGGCTTCCTGGTTTCACCATATACCTTATCAGCCAGAAGCAGCTGGTCTAGTTGAATAGCACAGTGACCTCTCAGAGAACACACCATGAGGACTAGAGTGTAGTCCTCTGTGTTGGAATATATGTATTAAAATAAGGGCACTATATGGTGCCATATCGTTAATAGTTGGAGTACACAGGTCTAGGAACCAAGGGGTGGAAGTAGGAGTAGTCCCTGTAGCTTTGATCCCAGTGACCCATTTGTGGAATTTGTTCTTTCCATTTTCATAACTTCAGGCTCCACTAGGTTAAAGGTCTTAGTTCCCAGAAAGACCTATGTCTAGAGTAGCAGACAAATTAGGGGTTCTACTAAATTTGAAGCTGTGTCACCATCGGGCCACTTTGGGCTTCTCACGCCAGTGGATCAGCAAAGAGTTACAGTAATGGGGGGATAATCGACTCTGATTATCTTGAGGGGGGAGGGTTGATACCATATCATAGAGACAAGGTGGTGTATGCTTAGCTTTTCTATTTTAATCCTTCTGGCTACTGAGAGATTTCCTTCATGTCTGATTTTCCAGTTTACTAATTCATTCTTTAGCTGTATCTATCATGTTCTTTATCTCATTTTTTTGTGTATTTTTCAGCTATTATACCTTGCAAAATTCCATTTAAAAAAAAATTTTTTTTTCAACGTTTATTTATTTTTGGGACAGAGAGAGACAGAGCATGAATGGGGGAGGGGCAGAGAGAGAGGGAGACACAGAATCGGAAACAGGCTCCAGGCTCTGAGCCATCAGCCCAGAGCCCGACGCGGGGCTCGAACTCACGGACGGCGAGATCGTGACCTGGCTGAAGTCAGAGGCTTAACCGACTGCGCCACCCAGGCGCCCCAACAAAATTCCATTTTTAATAATTTCTTATTCTTTTTTTTCAATATATGAAATTTATTGTCAAATTCTTATTCTTTATAAAGTAATATTACTTTATTTCTTTAAGAATATTTATCGTGTTTACATAAAATTCTTGACCCTCCTTTTCAATCTTTTGCTTCAGATGGAACATCTTAGCGATTTCTGTCCTTTTTTGAATTTGAAACAATTATATTCCTTAGATACATGGCAATTTTGGAATTCAAACTTAGGTTTTTCTGTATGTTAATACGGAATTGAGAGGAACTGAAGGCCAGGATTTAACCGAATCTGAATCAATCCTGACGGGTTTAAAAAGGATGGGAGAGAGTCTGAGCCTGGGGGCAGATGCTTTTTCCTATAAACTTATAATTCAAGGCTCTCGAACTTCTATTTACACATCTTTCTACCATCCAGAATGAATTTTTGTGCATGTTGTGAAATAGGGATCCAAGTCGGTATTTTTTTTCCCATGTGGATATCCAGTTGTTCCAGCACCGTTTGTTGAAAAGTATTTCCTTTGCCTTTGAATTTTTTTTTGGTTCTTTTGTCAAAAACAATTTACCACGTACATACCTATTTCTGGACACTATTCTGGCCCATTGATCTATCTGTATTTCCTTATGCCAATACCACAGGGACTTGGTTACCAAAACTTTATTATACATCTTGAGGTAGGTAGGATGAGTCTTCTGGCATTGTCTTTTTCAAAATTGTTTTGGCTATTTCAGTTCCTTTGCTTTTCATGTAAAGTGTAAGAGCAGCTTGTCCATTTCTTTTTTTTTTTTTAAGTTTTTTTTAACGTTTATTTATTTTTGAGACAGAGAGACAGAGCATGAACGGGGGAGGGGCAGAGAGAGAGGGAGACACAGAATCGGAAGCAGGCTCCAGGCTCTGAGCCATCAACCCAGAGCCTGACGCGGGGCTGGAACTCACGGACCGCGAGATCGTGACCCGAGCTGAAGTCGGATGCTTAACCGACTGAGCCACCCAGGCGCCCCGCAGCTTGCCCATTTCTATAGAGACGCTGGCCTGGATTGAAATGAAGATTTCATGGAAACTATAGAGAAGTTAGAGAGAAAATTGACCTTAACAATATTAAGTATTCCAACCTATGAAGGTGGTAAATAGCCCCAAGTTTCAAAATGAGCAAATGGTTTAGAGAGCCTAAGTGACCTCCTAGGGTTATAAAACTAAAGCAGCAGAAACTCTCTTAATATATTCACACCTAATGGACTCACCAGAATCGCCTACCTTCTTACTTCCTTCTGCAAATCATACTGACTGCTACCCCATGGCATTGTAAGCCATGCTGGCTCGTCTCTATTTCCGTCTAACACTTCTGCTTCTGCCAGGTGATTTGAAGGCTTAACCAAAGTCAGCTGTGTTTTTCCAGTATCAATTTTTGCCAGTGGAGCTGGCGGTCGTCATTCACTGATTTAAGGAAAAAAATATAAATTCTGACCTAGTCAGTCTGTTTTTGAAGAATTTATCCTGTCAGAGATGGGAAACACAAATGTTGGCATGACATTCACCCAAGTCTTAGTACTAATACTCCTCAATAAGGAACGACCTAAGTGACTTATGAAAAGCAACGATTAAGAACATTTTGATATTTTCATATGATGGCTACAATTCAGCCATTAAAGAGCATATTTTTGAAGAATATTTAATAATAAGGGGAAACTCTTATGACACAAGAGAATAGCAGGTTAGGAAACTCTCTATGTAGAAGGATCCTGTTATTTATAATATTTATATTCCTGGTTTTCCAACTACCCTTTGCTGAGTTCTCCATGGTCTTTCGTGTTATTTGGGGGGATATTTCCGTTATCACCTCAGTTCTCTGTGTGAGGCACTCGTGTGGTAAAGCTGACACGTCCACACTGACTTCTTGCTCCTCCAACCCCAGTGACTTTATTACCAGTGATTCCTTTTCACCACCGTCCTCCCCACCTGTGCCCTCCGGACACATCTCTTTGTGTCCTGTGCCATCTCTTTGGATGTTCAAAAATATGAGCTCCTGGAAAGGCCAGTGAAGACAAACTACCAAAATCTGAAGCAAAGGATATCCTTCTGGAAATTGTCTTGATTTGCATATGTAGTCCCTTCCTTAGTAGAGGGACCAGCAAATAAAATCTCTCTCTCTCTCTGTCTCTTTCTTTCAGAACAATTCAATACTGGAGACTCAAGCCACCTCTGCAAGTCCTGCCAGAACGCTGCCCTTTATGTGCTCCTCTCTCTCCCTCATATGATGCCCTTTATGCTGTTATGAATGCTGTGAAGAACAGTCTTGCCATCTCCCATAATTAAGGGCATTTCGTGACATTTAATTTCCTCTATGAGATCTTAGCATTATCAGGTAGAACATTCAGTGATGTGTTTTGTACCCCAGAGCTGGCCACGTGAATTTCTACGTCTTAGAAATGATGTTAGATGAATCCCCTGGCGTTCTACACTAATGGTTGTGTCACTCTACTGGGACCACTGTTTGTACCCAAATGATGAGTTCTCTTCCTCCATATCAAACTGGGCAGGAAACAAAATGAACAGGACCGACCTGACCTCAGGATTCTTGTATCTTGTATTCGTTCGTCCATACATTCCCTGAGAAATTTTGAAGTGCGATACATTAGACTCACTGTTTAATCCTTGTCACATCGGAGTTAAAAAGGAGAGGACTGCAGGCCTGGAGGAAGGTAGAAATGAAATCGGGAGGTCAGTGAGGCTCACACATTCACACCTGGAGAGATGAGTTAGCCTGTGCCATCACTGACTCAGTAAAAGACAGGAAACCAAATAGGTGTCATGGATTGCTACTACACTTTCCCTACAGCTCTTGGACAGGTTGTGAACATGTCTGTTAAAAAAAAGAACAAAAAACCTACAGCTGCAGCATAAACTCATGAAGGGGCCACGAAGAATCCCCAAAGTGATCCGGAGGTGATCCCCTGACGACCTTCCATCTCTGTCCCTCTGTATTGATAGCATTCCAGGACCTGGAAAACACGATTTGCTGGGGGCCTTGACAAAATCTCCCTGGAGGAAGCTACTCATCAATTAACTAATGGCAGAGTGTCTGTATCAAACGCTTACATAAGCCATTTCCTCCCGTGAATTTCTTTAGTTCTCAATGACCTGGCTACTATTATCATTCCCCACTTTACACAGGAGGAAACTGGCCCGGAGACATTGAACCGCCTGCCTGGTTCACAGAGCCGCTAGGTGTTGTGTCAGAGCTCAAATGTGACCCTAAGGGGTTTGGCTCCAAAGTGCCACTATCAACTCTGTCCTGCCTCTAGTACATCCTATGATGCTAACAGCCCAAAGATAACTTTTTTTAAATGTTTATTTATTTTCGAGACCGTGGAGACTACTTGAAACACACACACACACACACACACACACACACACACACACACACACAGCATGGGTGGGGAAGGGGCAGAGAGAAAGGGAGACACAGAATGTGAAGCAGGCTCTAGGCTCTGAGCTGTCAGCACAGAGCTTGACGTGGGGCTCGAACCCATCCATGGACAGCAATATCATGACCAGAGCTGAAGTCGGATGCTTAACCGACTGAGCCACCCAGGCATCCAAGCACAAAGATAATTTTTGAAGCAATGAAATAGCTTGCATTTTCTATCTACCACTTCGGCATTTCTTTCAAGTCTATTTACAGTTGATGTCCTTCCTTCCTTCCTTCCTTCCTTCCTTCCTTCCTTCCTTCCTTCCTTCCTTCCTTCCTTCCTTCTTCCCTCCCTCCCTTCCCTCCCTTTCTCTTCCTTTTCTGGTTTTGTTTCCTTTTGTTTTGCTTTATTTCATTTTGTTTCCTTTCTTTTTCTGAAGTGACTAGCTTTCAACCTATCAATAACATGGGGATGAATTTAGGAATCTCCTAGTTTCACTGGTACATGTTTAACTTGGACTTACTACTTAACGCAAAACTAAATATACAGAAGAGCAAGCTACATCCTCTGTTGTCAAGCTACGCAATCTATTGAAAAGAAAAACCAAGAACAAATAATCCCAACCCCTTCTGTAACATTTCTCCCAGTTCTCGGGCAAGCATGGTGCTTCCAGAAAGCAATACTATTCATGGCTATAGATGAAATAGCTGAGGTGAGAAATCTAGTCTGGATACATCTCTGTCTACTCTTTACCTGCTTACCGCCTTCAAATTTGTAAAGACCAAACTCATGCCTACCTTCCTCCAGGGAACCTCCGCCTCCCTCAGCCCTGCCTGGATATGCGCCTCTCCCTCGTGCTTCCAGGGTGCCCTGCACACCTCTGCTATTGCATTAAAAGTGTTGGTTCGTGTGGCAGGTAGCCAACACTGGGCCTGACAAGCCACACGCGCCCAATAACAGCTCAGTAAAAGTTTACTGAAAAAAAAAGTATGAGGGAGTGAGGAGGATCGTGTTGAGTTGCCTTGTTGGGTTCTCAACTTTGGTGTCCCTTGTAAATAAGGACGATGCTTCCTTCATAGCACCAGGCCTGACACAGCAGTCTTGTTCAATGTTCTGAACTCACTGTTCTTCACCACTTGAGGATGAGACTGTTCATTGAGTGACACAGGGCTTGTGTCCCAATGGTCTGCCATACTTGCCAGCCATGTAGTCACAACAGCTTTTCTACCGACTCATTTCGTTTTTTAGAGGACATGTGTCTGGAGTGTTTCCAAGCAGAGAGATTGGCATGCTTAACAGAATGAACAACTTATGTTTGGCTGATAATGATGGGGCAACTAATCCTGTGAGGAGTCCCCGTGGGAAGTCATGGCGGGGATGGGGGGTGGGGGGAGACAGTTGTGGAAAATTCTAGTAGCCAGCCAGGCCAAGCAGTTTGTGCTTTGACCTGTAGGCAAAGGGAGACCATGGAAAGCTTTTGAGTTGTCAAATAACAAGAATACATAGTTACTAGAAGGGATTTTCTTAAGTTTATTTATTTATTTTGAGAGAGAAAGAGAGAGAGAGAGAACAAGTGGGGGAGGGGCAGAGGGAGAGGGAGAGAGAGAATCCCAAGCAGGCTCCGTGCTCTGTGCTGAGCCTGATGCGGGGCTAGATCTCACAACCGTGAGATCCTGACCTGTCCTGAAATCAGGAGTCAGAAGCCCAACCAACTGAGCCACCCAGGAGCCCCTAGAAGAGATATTTAAAAAAAAAATTTTTTTAACGTTTATTTATTTTTGAGACAGACAGAGACAGAGCATGAATGGGGGGAGGGTCAGAGAGAGAAGGAGACACAGAATCAGAAGCAGGCTCCAGGCTCTGAGCTGTCAGCACAGAGCCCGACGTGGGGCTTGAACTCACGGACCGCGAGATCACGACCTGAGCCGAAGTCGGATGCTTAACCAACTGAGCCACCCAGGCACCCCAAGAAGAGATATTTGTTAAATTAAAATTTTTTTTTTCAACGTTTTTTTATTTATTTTTGGGACAGAGAGAGACAGAGCATGAACGGGGGAGGGGCAGAGAGAGAGGGAGACACAGAATCGGAAACAGGCTCCAGGCTCCGAGCCATCAGCCCAGAGCCCGACGCGGGGCTTGAACTCACGGACCGCGAGATCCTGACCTGGCTGAAGTCGGACGCTTAACCGACTGTGCCACCCAGGTGCCCCAAGAAGAGATATTTTTTAAAAGAAGCTTAAATGAGTCTATTATCTGCTTGAAATGTATCTTTCAGCCACTGAATTTGGGGCTTTATTGGCAGCCACAGCTTAGTTACCTAAGTAATAGCTCAGTGCCTGTCACACAGTAGGAACACAATATAAATATAAATATAAATATAAATATAAATATAAATATAAATATAAATATAAATGTATGATGACGTCCAGAAAATTAGTCACTGCAGAAAATAAATCCAAGGAATAATGTTACAAGTGTTTGCAGACCAGAGACATACAGCAAACAGAAAATGTAAACTCCATTTAAGAATCAAAATGAATGGGGGCGCCTGGGTGGCTCAGTTGGTTAAGCCTCTGACACTGGCTCAGGTCATGATCTCTTGGTTCGTGTGTTTGAGCCCTGCGTCCGGCTCTGTGCTGACAGCTCGGAACCTGGAACCTGCTTTGGAGTCTGTGTCTCCCTCTCTCTCTGCCCCTCCCATGTTCACGCTCTGTCACTCTCACAAAAATAAATAAACATTAAAAAAAATGGAAAACAAAAAAAAGAATCGAGATGAATAGATTAGTGATCTATCAGGCCAAGAAAGAAAGGATACAGTGGAGCAGGGGTCTGCAAATGTTTGCTGTAAAGAACAAATGGTAAATATTTTAAGCTTTGTAGGCCATGTACAGTGTCTATTGTGTTTGGATATTTTGGTGTTTTGGTTTTTTTACCATCATTTCAAAATGTAAAAACATTCTTGGCCCAATGGACTATATAAAAACAAGCTGCATGCCAGATTTGGCCCATGATCTCTGTTCTAGAGATCTAGGCCACTAATAAAATTACTCCTGACCCCTTTTCTTTACATCATTATCAATGTTCTTTTTATTTATAGGTCACAGTAAATTCAATTTGTGGTATTAACTGTTTAATTTTGCTAAAGCCTAATATTAGTAACCTTATGAAAACCTAATAAATAAATACTTAATCTCAGGGACAGAGTCTCAAGTAGGAAACAAGAGAGCAAGAGAAATGTCAGTCTTTTTAAGGTCTTTGTAAAGAAGGGGGAGAAAGAGACAGAGAAGGCAGGGGAAAAGAAAAAGCAGCCGTAGAAACAAACAAACAAAAAACAGATTAGCCCAGGGCTACTTACTAAGCATTCCTGAGTGTTTGTTTAAAAAAAGAAAACAAGGAATTATTCCTCCAGGTTGAATTTTGACCTAGATTCAAATGCTGCCCAAACAGTCCCATTTCTTAGAGTCATGGAGCATATTTTCACAGGAAGCTGTTTTCAAAATGAGATACTTTTACCTTTATTTTGTAAAACCAGCCCTGACTGAAGGTGAACCACAGAAGTCTACGAATTGCACAACTTACTTCAGAGAACAGTGAATAGAAAAATGCAACCGATTCCCTGTCTTAGCCTTTTTATAAGGAAGTAGGCTCACTGACCTCAACTTTTTGGAAGATACTATGGGCAAGAGAGAAAGTATTTTTGATAATGACCTTGAGGTCTCTTCCTGGATTGGCTGTTTAGAGAAAATAAATAAGCAGCTTGATGTGTCATGTCATCAACACATCGACTGACCCCGCGGAGACATCGAAACATCAAGGCATCGTGGAGCTGAGCCCTTCCCTCCTCCTATTTTGAATATCCTGGTGTAATTTCTGGATTTGGTGGACCCTTGAGATGGTGTTGACGCTTTGGAGCTTCTCTGGCCTGAAGACTGAAATAAAGGAGGAATGAGATAGTGAAATGATCCAGAGGGATGTCTTCAGGAAGAGAGGTGACGGTGCCCTTGAGTGAGCCCAAGGCTCTCCCTGGGTTCTTGGTTAGGTTTGAAAAGCCTTGAGAGGAGTGCGGATGAAATTTCTGCAGGTGTAGAGCCTAAAGGACAGACTCTGATGGTCACAGGGCATGTAGGAGAAAAGAGTACAGGAAAAGTGTTCAGAGAAAAGAACAATCACCCTGCTTACAGCACGCTCCATAGTCAACTCACTTGTTGGACGTTGGTTGGTGATTCCAGGCCTTTCCTTTTCACAGGTGGCTCACACGCAGGTATTTGTTTAAATACAGCAGCTATCCAGCCGTCCTCTTGCTCAGTTAAGAGATAAATCAGAAAGAAATCCAAGAATCTGACTTCTCCTCCGTTCTTCAACAACCTGAGCACAGACTGTTATTCCAAAATGCCCTTAAGCAGAAAGTAGCAATAAACGCTTTATCATATTATCTCTTAAGAAAAATAGCAGAGGATCATACTGGGTGGGTGTTAGAGACAGAAGTCTTGAATAGAAAGGAAAAATTGAAAAAAGAAAGCATAAAAAAAAAAAAAAAGCCAAAGTCGCAGAAGAGAATGTTAGCAATGGTCCTCCCTGCCTCTGCCTCTTCCCTGCCCCATCCAGCCCTTTCTCCAGCAGCACAGCAGAATGGACCATGCTTCTGCATTGCACATCTTGTATGCGAATTTTACATCACACTGGACTGAGCCCAGTAAGCCCAGACTGAGACTGAGATACAGAGTCCAAAGGAAATAATTTCTAGAAACTCATGGAACTCAGAATGATCTTCCTGGAAGCTATCTGGGCCATAGAAAGAGTGGGTGTCAGTAGGTGGTTACTCCAGAATTGGGCGAAACTATGCTTTAGGACTCAGACATTGGAATTTATGTAAATATAAGGCAGTACTCCTGCGTTCTAGCTATTTATCAATGACAACGTAATAAATTTTCAACAGCTTGCCCAAAGTCACCCAGCTAGTAGGTGACAAAGGCAGAATTAATACTGTGGGGGCACACATGGAACCTCAGAGTTAGTATAGATTCTTTTAAGCTGCAAACATTTGAAATTCAGCAGCTGTAGAAAGAAGGCTTCTCAGTTTCCCTTATCTGACCAAAAGCAGAAACTTATGTGAAATGAACACGCTGTTAGTTCCACCTTAGAAGCAACTTCTGTACTCCCAAGAGAGAGACCAAGAGTAAACCTGCCATAAATCCCCTCTCTGGGGGGAGTATTACGGTCCTAAAGAAGACAGAAAGACCACTCGCTGTCCCAAACTTTGTCTTCTGTTCTTCTAAGACCCATTCGTATTTCCTAAAGAAACCTATTTGCTCTTCCCACGGAACCCTTTCTCCCTTCTCCCTCTCCTCTACTGAGTTAGCGGTATAAACCTTTAACTAACCATTTAACGAGCCAACCCTGGTGTGCAAATGAATATACCCTTTTCTCCTGTTAGAACCTGCCTATTATCAGTTTAATTGGCAGGGTCATCAGCGGACAGAGGAAAAAGCTTTTCCTCCCCTATAAAACCCAGGCATTCTGGCTACAGAATCCATGCTTTAAAGCAGGGTTTCTCAAGGTCAGCCCTCCCGACATTTGGGACTGGAGCATGTTTTGTGTCGGGACTGCCCTGTGCATTGTAGGGTGTGAACAGATCCCCTGGCCTCTGCTCACTAGATGCCATTGGCATCTCTTTGTGATAACCAGACATGGCTAAATGTCCCCTGGGTGGGGGGTGGGGGCAAAATCTGGCCCTCTGGTTGAGAACCACTGTTCATTACACTGCCACCCCTTTTACTCTGTTGTCTCATTTCTGGGGAGGGCTTTCCTTTTTTTTTTTTTTTTAATGTTTGTTTGTTTGTTTATTTATTTATTTAATATAATTTATTGTCAGATTGGTTTCCGTACAACACCCAGTGCTCATCCCAACAGGGGAGGGCTTTCCTGATTCTCTGTCAAGGCTCAGTCAAGTGCTCTGTGATTCTGTAACACTTAACACTAATGATTACTGATACTACTTGAGCTCTTACTATGTTCTAGGTGAAAGCCCAGCTTTTTACATGTATTTGATTATTGCTCCTCACAAGAAACCTATATGGGCAGGATTTATTGGTGGAATGTATGGAGTTTGGGGACATCAGAGACTCCATTTTGAGACTCGGGTTTCCTCTCCAGCGAATGAACTCTTGAACTGGGCCAAGAGCGGCAAATGTTTTACAAGCAGTTGCTCAGAAAGTTTCCACAGAGTAGCTGGCACGCGGATCATCGGACAGTGAAGTTAATCGATACGTACCAGGGACGGTTTCAATCGACAGCACCCAGGGAAATAATCAGTAAGACAGAAATCAGAAATGGCTCAGCTGCTCAGCACCAAATTAGCAGGGTTTTTTCTTCTCTTCATTATCCAAATCATGTGGTCACCCTTTCCCTCTTTCTCATAAAAGCCCCCTACTTGACCCACACGAGCGCAACACTTTTCTGGTTACTCCAGAATCTGTGCTCCCCAAATTGCAATGCTGAGACCCCAAGTAAAGGCTTTTTGTTCTTGTTCAGTTTTGCCTCCTGTTCCGAGTCGACGTATTGTGATTTGCTTCTGTAAATGAGAAAATGGACTTTGCAAGGTTCAGATCTTGCCCAAAGGCAGAGAACCAGGATCCCTGAAGCTGAGATCCACAGAGTCTGTTGCTTTCCACCCATGGTTTGTGCTCTGAGCCATCCTCTGCCCTATATTGTGAGGCCTTGTTTCTATCCTGGCTTCCTCCACTTGCCTGTGGACTTTTTGGGAGCAGATGCCAGTGTGGCCCTAACACCCACCGCATAGCACTCAGCTCAATATTTCTTTTTTTAAAATTATTTTTAATATTTATTTACTTTTGTGTGTGAGAGAGACAGAGTGCGAGTGGGGGAGGGGCAGAGAGAGAGGGAGACACAGAATCCGAAGCAGGCTCCAGGCTCTGAGCTGTCGGCACAGAGCCCGACGCGGGGCTCAAACCCACAAACCGTGAGATCACAACCTTAGCCGAAGTTGGATGCTTCACTGACTGAGCCACCCAGGCGCCCCTCAGCTCAATATTTCTTAAGTGAGTAAATACAAGACAGTGGATTAAAATCTTCTTAGCTCTGAGGGCAATATTGTGTAAACCACGAAGCAAGAATGTCCAGGCCCTACCTGATATCAAAACACTCTGCATTAGAAAAACGTTGAGAATAATATGGGATATGTGTCTGGATGTTTCTCTGTTTTAAAGCATGTCTTTAACATTAATTCAAGTGACTAAAGAGAGAATATAATTAAATTAACTGCACATTCTTCAAAAAAAAAAAACAAAAAACCAAAAACCAAAAAAACAGAAAATCAAAGAAACCATACATTCCTTTAGGATTTAATCACTTCATTCCAATATGGTTTAATAATTTCTTTCATCCCAAATAAGATTTTATAGGTAAGTATGTTTAATGAAATGTTATAACCAGCTGAGTTAAGTCTTGGCTCTGTTACTGACTAGATGCGTAACATTAGGCAAATCTCTACTTCTCTGGTATGTTTCTTTATCTGTAGAATGGGGAGTTTCCTTGATCTTTTTCTTGTTTTTTTCCTAGTGTGTCATAAGGTTGAATAATAAAGAAATATATTAGTTACCTTTTTAAAACGTTCTCATTTCTCCTACGTTAGCAAGGAGCTGAACTGCCTCAGGGCTGTTGGAAGTGGCTACTGGAGAGAATGTTTTCCAAGCAGTTGTATGAGGGCCTTTGTGTGACTCCCTATTCCTTTTCTGGGTGGTTCCATTTTTGTGTCTGTTACTCTCCCTCCCAGACACTATCAGCATTGCGGGGGAAGGCACAGAACCGTTCTTGGGGGCATTCATCTGGGGAAAGTTACACTGTGTTCTCTCTGGTCCCCAGCACCCACCAGCCTCCAGCCTGAGGGAATTGTAGTTGGTGGCCTTGAGAGAATAAAGGAACAGTAAAACGTGTGACCAGAGGGATTTGGGGGGCAGCAGGGAGGGGCAGTCCAATGACGCTTGCTGTGATGGTCTGGTGTTTTCTGAGCCAATCGTATGTACATGTCCCTCCGGGGTTTTTTGTTTGGTGTCTTGGGTTGTTTTTTTTTTTTTTTTAATTTTTTTTTAACTTGTATTTGTTTTTGGGAGAGAGAGAGGGAGAGAGCGAGCAGGGGAGGGGCAGAGAGAGAGACAGAGGGAGACAGAGAGACAATCCAAAGCAGGCTCCGCACTGTCAGTGCAAAGCCTGACCCGATGCACCATGAGATCATGACCTGAGCCAAAGTCAGCCGCTCAACTGACTGAGCCACCTGGGCACCCCCTTTCCAGGGTTTTTTATGCTTGTGTTCTCTGGGTAACTTCTCTCTCCATAACTAACTTGATTTGGGAGACAAAATGATATTTCTTGGGCAAGTTCGGATTTACCACGTGTAGGAAAAGATACATGTTCTGTGTCTATTATCCTGTCCCTACTTTCTAGCTGAAATCATTCAGCATGGGCTAAGCATCCATTTGGTCTTTCAAAAAATGAGATTCTACAACTTTCCTTAATGCCCGACTCTACACGTGGCATTCTATTTCAGAGGGAGGAGTTAGAGCAGGTTAAGAAATGGGTCATTAGCGTCTTTATTTCCGAAGAGACGGGAAGAAAGCTCCGATACGGTTAGAACGATGAAAGTTATCCTTCTGATTTTTTTGCATGCTGCTGTTTTTCTCAACAGAAGTCAAAGGATGCGCCTACAATATTGCTTCACCCTCATTATTAGGACTTTTATCATCTTAAACAGTTTTCCACACTGTGGTTTCTCAACATGGAGAAAGGCCTTTCTTTCTGGAAGATAATGACAAAAGTTGTGTGCCCACACAGACACGCAACAGACACCCAGGCAGAGTTGTGCTGTCTAGCCAGGCCTTGGAATGGAGCCATTTCTTCCCAAGCAAAGAACATTTCTTCCCGATAGAACGTTTGTTGTTGCTGTCCTAACTGGGAATTGAAAGAAGGCTTTCTTCTTCAGTTATCAAGAGACTTTGGACAAATTTCCTTTTTATTTACACATTCTGGATTCTAGAATCACCATCCACAGGAGAAAGAAGAGAAGAGAACACCGTGAGAGATTGTGTCCCAATTAACTGGCTCTGCCAGAGAGGGGCCGAATGGATCCTGTTTCTCTCCGCCCTATGTGGGAATCGGCGGTCCAAATGAAGTCTAGGAAAGAACCTGGGTTTGCTACCATTTTTTGCTCCTTGGATTGTGACCCATTAGCGAGCCCTGAAATCAATCCAGCCCGAATCACTTTGGCTCCATGACTTCTTTGGAGATTCCAGAGTCAAAGCTCAGATCCCCAACACCCAGGCCAGACAAAGATGCTGGCTGCCATTTCATTAGGTGCCCCAATTCCCTTAGGTATAACTCTGAGATTGTTTTTCAACCCGGGGTTTGTGGTTTATTGGTTGTCAAACTCATTTAGCAGTTGGTGACAACATTTTTAAAATAATAGAACTGGGGTGCCTGGGTGGCTCAGTGGGTTAAGCGTCCGACTTCCGCTCGGGTCATGATCTCGCAGCTCCGTGGGTTCGAGCCCCGTGTCGGGCTCTGTGCTGACATCTCAGAGCCTGGAGCCTGCTTTGGATTCTGTGTCTCCCTCTCTCTCTCTCTCTGTCCCTCCCCAGCTCACACTCTGTCTCTCTCCCTCTCTCAAAAAAAAAAAAACGTTAAAAAAATTAAAAAAAAATAAAACAATACAATGAATTGGAATAGAAAATACCAGAGTGCGTCACACATAACAAGTACAGGCATTATTTTGTAAAAACTTTATTTCAATGTGTACATACCCACACACCCAAACACACACACATATGTATTCATGCATTGAGTCTCATTGTAAAATGTGCTTTCTTTAAAAAATTTTTTTTAATTCTAGTATAGCTAACATACAGTGTTGTATTAGTTTCGAGTATACAACACAGCGATTCAACAATTCTGTTCATTACTCAGTGCTCATCATGGTACATGTACTCAATCCCCATCACCTATTTCACCCATCCCCCACCCACCTTCCCTCTGGTGACCACCAGTTTGTTCCCTATATTTAAGAGACTGCTTTTTTATTTGTCTCTTTTTTTCTTTGATGGTTTGTTTTGTTTCTTTAATTTCACATGAGTGAAATCATACAGTATTTGTCTTTCTCTGGCTTATTTCACTTAGTATTATATTCTTTCTAGATTCATCATGTTATTGCAAATGGAAAGATGACATTCTTTTATGGCTGAACAATATTCCACCATCTATCTATCTATCTATCTATCCATCCCATACCACATCTTTATCCATTCATTTATTGAGGGACGCTTGGGTTGCTTCCATATTTTGGCTGTGATAAATAATGCTGCAATGAATATAGGGGTGCGTATATCTTTTTGAATCAGTGTTTTCATATTCTTTTGGGAAATACAAAGTAATGTGGTTATTGGATCATATGGTAATTCTATTTTTAATTTTTTGAGGAATCTGCATACTGTTTTCCATAGTGGCTGCACCATCTTGATGAGATTTGCAGTAGAGTTTGGGAGCAAACCACCAAGAAAGAATTCTGGAGACATTTTTAGTGCAAAAAGGTGGTTTTATTATAGCACAGGGACAAAAGCCGTGGGCAGAAAGAGCTGACTGAGATTGTGAGGAGTGACTGATGATATACTTTTAAGTTAGCGGAGGGCGGTGGCAGGGGGGATAGAGATCGTGTTAGTTTCCAAGGAATTTCTGTATGCTGAAAGCAGGGTCTTACAGGAACCTGAAGATTTAGCTATTGTCAAGATGAGGTTGCTTTTAGTTTTCAATGACATGTAAACATTAAGGCATTAAAGCAGCTGTGAACTCGTTGAGGAATGTTACCCCTCTGTGGGTGTCTGGTATCTATCAGTGGGCTGTAAGCTGTAAGGAGATTTAATTTAAACTACATATTTCTTGCCTTTGTTGCTCTCATCAAGCTTGCATTCCCACCAACAGACAAGAGTTCCTTTCTCTCCACATCCTCGCCAACACTTGTTTCTTGTGTTTTTGATTTTAGCCATTCTGACAGGTATGAGATGTTATCTCATTGTAGTTTTGATTTGCATTTCCCTGATGATGAGTGATGTTGAGCATCTTTTCATGTGCCTGTTGACCATCTGGATGTCTTCTCTGGAGAAATGTCTGTTCATGTCTTCTGCCCATGTTTTCATTGGATTATTGGTTTTTTGGGTGCTGAGTTGTATCAGTTCTTTATATATTTTGTATATCAACCCCTTATTGGATATATCATTTGAAAATATCTTCTCCCATTCTGGAGGTTGTCTTTTAGTTTTGTTGATTGTTTCCGTTGCTGTGCAGCAGCTTTACATTTTGATGGAGTCCCAATGGTTTATTTTTGCTGTTGTTTCACTTGCCTCAGGAGACATGTCTAGAAAAATGGTGCTTCCGCCAGTGTCTAAGTTGTATTTTCAGTTACGGGCCCCAATGTAAACAGATTTACAAAAACAAGGTGGGGCAGGAAAGAAAATGCAATAGCCACACTTACTGGGCTGGCAATCCTCTCCCCTGATGGCGCTACCCAAACCCACCTTCAAAAAGACAGTCTTTTCTCTTATAGGCTGGAGGTGGGTGAGGGGATGGAGGTTACAGGCCTCATGGTGCTATTTTGTAACTAAATTCCACTGTGGAATGTGCCTAGGGCCTTTAGAAAGGAGGAATGGAGGGGTACTTCTCTCCTGTCATTCTCAGAGTCAGGGCCGCAGCTGCATATGGAGAGAACTGGAAAATAGGCTCTATGCTAGACATCGGCAGCACAAAATAAACAAGACAGCCAATGCAGCTACCTGGGGGAGCAATTCTCCAGCTTCCTGATGACTACTTTCTCTGCGGTGGGAAGAGCCTCTGAGGGGCAGGAAACCACAGAGTGGCCTCTGGGAAGCTGAAAAAGAACATGTCAGATGAGAACCAGCAACCATTTGTGAGCCCTCACCTACAATTGTACCCCACCCCCCCCCCCCCCGCCCCCCACACCCGCCATGTGGACCAGACCAGAATGTGGATCTTAATGAATCTTACTTAGGGAGACAAATGTAACTCACGGACTGGTAGACGGGTTGACTGTCAACGCCCCAAAAGATCGCTAGAAAACCTATCACTCCAACAAAGGTGAGTTTAGTAGACCCACTGGAGTGAAGGGGAAGTCCACTTTAACAGAGTCTTAATGTGTCCCAGGGGGGTGGTCAGAGAGATTATTTGTTGGATTTTGTTGATTGGGGTCCAGTGGGTTAAGGCAATTCCTTCAAGGCAGAGAGCTGACTGAGAACTGGACAAAGATTATGCATCATATATTCTGGAGCAGTGGTTGCAACCAAGCATGTGTCTTGAAATACTGTTTGGTTGGTGAGCAGTTTGCCCGGGCAAGGACTCCATTGTTCCAAAAGGAGAACCACTTCTCCATTGAAACAGACTCTTTGTCTGGACACATGTATGTGCGGGAATTTCCTGACACAGTCAAGTTCGTTATTGGTGAGCAGTCTCATTTTCGTGAACAACAATTTTCTGGAATGAACTGTTAGGTAATACTGACCCACGAATAAAACGTCTACTTATCTTGACCATTGGGAAGTTGCTGAGACAGTCAGCATCTCCAGACAGAAAGAGTTGGTAATTTTTTAACAGTGTGTTTGTGCCCTGCCTAGTGTTTTTGGAAAGAGTAGGGGTCGTTAATGATATATTACCGTATAGCACTATTGTGTTTAAAAACTGTGTTTGGGTAAATGGGAAAGAAGAGGTGTGCTTGGAATTGGAATTAGGTTGTTGAATTTTACTGGAATTTGTTAAGTATTGAAAATTTCCAAGGTAGAATAAGGAAACTCAAAAGAAGAATATTCTAGAGTTGTTGGTGTTTTTTTTTTTAAACAAATAAATAAGTGGTATTTATGTTGTATGTATTATTCTTCTTTTCAGTTAATGACATGTCTTGGGAGTAATTTCTTATATAATTACTTATATATAAATGGAAGACCATATAATATGTGTAATATCTGTATTTTGAATAGACAGATTATCACTGGGAAGAATCCTCCCCTGCGCTGGATGACTGCTTTGCCTGGTCTTAGGCAATGACATTTCTATGGTGACCTCATAGGGGCAAACCCAACCTTAGTTCTGAAATGCTGGTGATTGGGGTATGTTCATACAAATACAATCATTTAATTAATTAATTAATTGAACTTCATACAAATACAAATAAATTATTGCAGGTAGCAGCTTGTGATTTCTACTAAAGGGGCTGGAGTTCCCACGGTTAGAAACAAGACATTATAAAGACGACCTCCAAAGGGTCTGAGACCTTCTTCCTATTTCTTTTTCTGCCTTTTCCTAATCGGCTCTGTTCCTCCCAGAGGATCTTCCCCACTTTTCTTCTTAATCCACGCTTTACGCGTGGGATAAGGCAATCAACCCAATTAGTATGTATGTGTATTTTCCTTTTCTCAAATCCTCTTACCCCAAATCGTTCTGTGAAAGTTCTTGGATTTCTTTATGGAAATAGAATGGCGTGGTGGGAGGCAGCATATGTGAGAAAGAGTTCATGGAATTTGGAATCAGATGGATATTGGTCTGGATCTAGGCTCTGGTTCTCTCTAGCTTTGTGATTCTGGGTGAGTTAGTTAGCCAGGTGGTGCTTCTGGTTCGTCATTTGTAAGCTGGAGAGAATTTTTTTGAAGACCACTATGAGGGAATGTGTGTGCGTGTGCGTGTGTGCGTGTTGTGTGTGTATGAGAGAGAGAGACAGGGACAGAGACAGAGATGGAGACAGAGACGGGGACTGTTACTTACCTGGCATAGTACTTGGAGAAGTATGAACCCTCAAGAAAATGGTGATAACTGCATTCTGCACATGAAATGTGAACACAGTGTAGTTATTAATTCTCATAGGAAACTGTGTTATCATATGCTTTAGAAATCCACGGGTAATCCAAATATAATCAATTTTCGTGAAGGACGTTAATATTCAAATTGATTGAGTAGCTGATAATTTAATGAGCATTGCCTTCGCCCCAGCAGTGTGTCACAGGTAAGAGTCAAATGATTTGGCATTGCTGCTCTTATCAAGCTCTCTGTTTTGTGAGGGTGGTGCACCATATGCAGGAAAACGATCAGAATATTGCAAAAGGGAATAGCATCAGAAGATGATGCGAATTGCAAAATCTTCTGTAAGAATAATGGCCAAGGGGCGCCTGGGTGGCTCAGTCGGTTAAGCGTCCGACTTCAGCTCAGGTCACGATCTCACGGTCCGTGAGTTCGAGCCCCGCGTAGGGCTCTGGGCTGATGGCCCGGAGCCTGGAGCCTGCTTCCGATTCTGTGTCTCCCTCTCTCTCTCCTCCTCCCCCGTTCATGCTCTGTCTCTCTCTGTCTCAAAAATAAATAAACGTTAAAAAAAAATAAAAAAAAAAAAAAGAATAATGGCCAAAGTGACCCATTTCCATTTAGCTTATCATCTGTAACCGTATTACCTCTCAGGTAAAAAAAAAAAGTCGATGGTGGTGTCCAATAGGACCTAAGCTGCACGTAACATTACGTTTACCTCCAGGTGGTTTCAACAATGGCACTTGTTATCTCACTTAAACATAAGCCCAGAGAGATGATTCCAGGTTTCATTATGTCAGTGGCGTAACCAGGTGAGGGACCCAGCCGCGTTCCTTCTTTCTGGCTCTGACTCCCCAAGCTTGCACCATGTGGTAAGCTGAATGATTGCCCCCCAAAAGATGTCCCCATCCTAATCCCTGGAACCTGCGAATGTTATTTTATATGGCAGAAAAAGACTCTGAGGTGGGGACATCTTTCCAGATTTTCTGACTGGGCCCTAAACGCCATCTCAGGTGTCCCAATATGAGGGAGACAGAGGCACATTTGACACCATCCAGGAGAAGAGAAGGCAACGTGACTGCAGAGGCAGAGACTGGAGTGCTGTGGCCACGCTAAGGAGTGCCAATGGCCACCAGAGGCCAAAAGAGTGAAGAAACCCAGGCTCCCCTCGAACCTCCGGAGGAAGTGTGACCATGCTGACTCCTTGCTTTTGACCCAGTGATACCGATTTTGGACTTCTGTCCTCCAGAACTACAGGAGAATACATTTTTGTTGGTTTAAGCCACCAAGCTTGTGATCATCTGTGACAGCAACCATCGGAAACGAAGGTGGGGAACAAAATGGGCATTTCTTCTCATGTGTTTCCTTTTCCAGAGACAAACCCTTCCCAGAAAGCCTACCGCCGACTTCTCTTTAGATCCTATGAACTAAGTTCGAGCTTCAAGGATGCAGGAAAATTAGTATCTGGCATTTTTAGCCTCTATACACCTCTGTTGGCAAGGACAAACTGTGGTGTAGTTTGGGAAAAGTAACCAATAGCATCTGCCGTCGAGTAAAGTGACCACTTCATGGGCAATAGCAGGGAGATGCATGTGGAAAGAGTGTACTGGCCAAACCCAGAGTCAAGCATTGGTCATATGAGGACCATCAGCATGGGAGGTTCACACTGTCTTTCTCACCAGGCAAGTCAATGGATTCTCATGTTCTGCTGTGAGGGAACGATAGACACACGGCCAAAGAAGCTGGCCACTTTTCCCAGGGTGAATTTTTACCCAGCCATGGCTTGGCTGACCTTCCCGAGTGAGCACACAGCAAGGAAAATCCTTCTGGGGGTAGGTGGGTTTCCTTAGCAACTTCAGCCAACAAATTCCGTCTTCTGACTCCTGGTCTGTCCTCCTAGAAGCTGTCCACAGGCAAGTGAAGTATGGTCTCAGCTTCACCCTCCCTTATAGATGGCTTCCCTATGTTTCCAGCTTCCTAATTCATATGTGATAGTCATGAATGCGACATTCCTAGCAGCCGTTCACTAACTGATTTGGGACAAGGGGAGGGGGAAGCGTTCTTCTTACCCTCAGGGTTTGGTATTCATGGACCATTTGCCTCTCTTTCATGCTCACTGAGTTGGCTGAAGGCTTGAGGCCCTGGAATAGCTTGGCTTCTACTACAAAGATCAAGAGAAGCCCTTGACAGAAGACCTCTATACATAGGGCATTTGTTGGAGTTAAACATCCTTCAGATCTAACTAGTAACTCCCCCACCTCCTCCAAGTAAATGTATTTTCTTTTTGCTTCGTTAATCTTAAAAATGTGGCTGGTTTGGGGTTTGGCTTACAGAGCACTGTAAAACAAAAGTCGTGTCATTTGGAAAGTGCCCTTGTTTTCGACACTCTCAGACAGGACTAAATTTAAAAGGAACCCACAGAGACCACCAGGTAACAGAATGGCTTTTTGCCCAAAAATCGTTTAGAGGCGAATGCTTCTGCTGACCCACAACCTGGGCCTAGTGAGGTTTTAAATCTATTACTTATGGGATTGTAACTCTCCTACTGGGCCGTTAATCTGATTGTTTATTAAAGCTCCGCTGACTTGTTCATTTAATGAGTTTCTCCCGCACAGCCGATGCTCTTCAGAGAGCAAATGCTATGCGACTCCAGGCTCTTAATGGAAACCGACAATATATCACAGGGGATGGAGGCCTTGAAGGCTTCAAGAAGAAGATGGACGAGGTTCTCTACCTGTAGCTCATTTCAAGAGTAGTTCAGCAGTTCCGTGACTGACTTAACTGCCTGGGTCTCTGCTGTGCGGACAAACATCTGTCACTTTGGTTCCATTTGCTCACCTTGCAACAGGAGTTCCATAGCAGTGGCCCCAGGGCATTAAAATCCTTCATCACACTGGGAGGCTTGGAAGGAACTGGAAGAAGCAGCCAAGTGAAATAGCTCATGGAGACCAAACATCCCTGGGAAGGTGATCAAGGCAGACAAATAGTACAAAACAGAGAACAGCACGACAAGATGGGTGGAATTAGCCCCAGGTGGGATTGATGGTCTGAAGACAATTTGTAGCCAACTATTGTAAGGATCTTCTCTTTTCCTCCACACCCACCCCCCCACCCCCCGCCACCAGCCTCTCATAAACCTAGTTAAGCCTCCTCTCCATTTGTCAGAATCATGCCCACTTTCTGCTTAGACCTATCTGCCCTGCACATGGAAATGTCCACATCCAGTGGCTAGTCTGTTGAGGCTCAATTCTTTCAATCTGGTACATGAAGTTGGGTCATTGTTCTTCTGAGAGCCATGTTCTAGAGCAGTACTCTCTCGTAGAAGTGTAGTAAGAGCCATATGGATAAAGTAAAATTTTCTATTGACCATATTAGAATAATGGACACAGGTTAAGTTGATTTTGGAGCAGGTTTTATTTTATGTTCTAAAACTTACACAAAACATTTTCATTTCAACATGGGGCACTGGCCACACTTCAAGTGCTCCATGGCTAGTGGCCACTGAAGTTCTAGAACCAGTCTCTTTGCCATGTTCTCTGCACGGCAGGAATTCTCATGGCTGCATTTTCAGGTAAGTCTTGGCATTTCTAGGCAGGACTTGGACTAGATATTTTGTAGCAGGTGAATCCTCACTGGGCTCTCATACTGGTTCGGCACAAATTTACTTTGCATATTGCTCATTTGATATCTGTATATGTAGGTCTTTCACGATCCTAAAATGTCACTCTTGAGAATTCTTAGGAAGAGATGAAATGAGGGGGGAAGTTTCATAATAAATATACTCCTGTAGGTAAATTCTAAGACCAGTTCTCTAAAAACTTTGGAAATTAAGGGCTGATGCTGCCTATGGTTATATCAATATACTTTTCTCCTTCTTCTTTTGTTTGTTGTCTCAGAAGTTCTGCCTTTTTTTTTTCCTCCTCATGCCTTTTCTCTTTGATGCTTCTTTGACATAATATTAGAGCTTTGAATATGTGGAACTCTTTTCAAGGTCAGGAATATGCTTTTGAAATAAATGTAGTAAATTTAATAATAAGAAGAACAAATAAGGGTGCCTGGGTGCTTCAGCCAGTTAAGCATCCAACTCTTGATTTAGCCTCAGGTCATGATCTCACGGTTCCCGAGATCGAGACTTGTGTTGAGCTCTGCACTGATAGCAGGGAGCCTGCTTGGAGTTCTCTCTCTCCCTCTCTCTCTGCCCCTCCCCTGCTCACACACTCTCTCTCTCTCAAAATAAATATTGAAAAAATATAAGAAGAACAAACAGAGCATATTATAAAGTTCACACAATTTCCTTGTGTTTATACCATCTATAAGAAGCTACCTAATGTGGAAAAATAGGATTTCAAATATTGGATTGATTAAGGTCGTGACCTTGGTCCAGATTTCTGGCTTAAAATTTCAGATAACTGAATTGCAGGGTATTGAAACACATTATCTGTGAGGAGGGCTTTCAACTGCAGATAACAGAATACCTGACAAAACAGTGGTTTTCGCACGACAAGAAGCCTGAAGGCAGCTGGATATTGGCCTTGGTTCTGCTGTTTGGCAATGTCATCAGGGACAGAAACTCTTTCTGTCCACCATCCTTAGTGTGTGGCTGTTCAACCATATGCTTGTTATCTCATGGATGCAAATGGCTGCTAAAATTGCAGACATTGGATCCATCTGTCTTCAAGGAAGGCAGGCGTGCTTAACAACAGAAGCACAAAACAATTCCAAACCTGTGTCCCTAGATATCCAAGGCTATGAAATGGGTTGGAAAAATGTGTGTTGAGCTTTTTAGCCTCTACTGTGGAGGCTTTGAGAAGAGACCTCTGAGGTAGTAAGCAAATAAAGATGGCCACAGTGTGGATCTCTAATAGCTCGATAGGAGCAAACATGTACTGAGGACTCATATGATGTGAGAGAATATGCTAAGCTTTGTACAGGTATCATTTCATTTTATCCTCAGAACAGTCCTTTGATGTATGTTTCCTATTATTATCCACTTTTTTTTTTTAGTTTAAAAAACTAGACCTTAGAGAGGTAAATTAATTTACCCAAATCACACAGGAATCCCCTTTAGGCTCCATTATCAGCAAATAACAACCCTTATGACTATGTAGGTCCTCTGTCACGTGACTTACACTTTATCCAAATACTTGTTTAATATTTTACTCCGTGAAGGTAGGGAAAGAGAGAAAGGAAGGAGTCAGGGGTAACTTTGTAGTTTCTGGCTTGAGAAACTACTGTAGGATGGTCTGTCACCTGGGAGAGGAAGAGTAGTTTTTGGCAGACATTATGTAAGTTCTGTCTAGGATGCATTTGATAGGTGGTTCTTGTCAGTCAGCCAAGTGGCTGAGGATAACGGGTATGGGGAGTGCAGGAGAAATTGCACAGTTAGAATTTCTCACTTCTAAGAGGTTGACAGTCACAATGAAACCGATATCACCTTCTTCCACTTCCTTTTCTTTTCTTTCTTTTTTAAAAAATGTTTATTTTTGAGAGAGAGAGAGAGAGAGCGTGCATGTGGGTGAGGGGCAGGGAGAGGGAGACACAGAATCCGAAGCAGGCTCCAGGATCTGAGCTGTCAGTACAGAGCCGGATGTGGGGCTTAAGCCCTCGAGCTGTGAAATCATGATTTGAGCTGCAGTTGGACACTTCACCTGTGGGCCCACCCAGGCACCCCAAGACTTCCTTTCTTAAGAAACATGAAGATAAATAGCTCTTTCAAGAATGCAGAAGAAACTTAGAGATGACTGACACATCACGGTGGCTTATTTTCTGCTCACTAATACTGTGGTGGGTAGCTTCTAAGAGGGTTTCTGATGATGCCCATCTCTTGCTATTCACATCCGCATGTAATCAACACACAACTGCCTTGAGGGGTTTGGACCTAGTGACTTGCTTCTGATCAATAGGACAATGGCAAGGGTGATGAGATGTCATTTCCGTGATTAGGTTACAAGAGATTGTAACTTCTGTCTTGCCAGCAGCTTCTCTTTATATGCTCTCTTAGCTCTCATGCTTTGCTGAAGTAATGGACATGTTGGAGAGGCCCATGTGGCCCGGAAGTGGGAATGGGCTTCGCCAACAACCAGCAGGAATCTGACGCTCTCAGCCCAGCAGCCCCTGGAGGAAAAAATTCTGTTGACAATCTGAATGAGCTTGAAAGTGGATCCTTCCCCAGTCAAACTTTCAGATGAGACTCCAGCCTTGTCAACAACTTGATGCAGCCTGTGAGAGACCTGAGGTACAGGACTCAGCTGGGCTGGATCCCTGACTCCCAAACATGGAGATAATAAGTCTGTGTTATTTAAATAACTGACATTGTGGTAATTTATTCAGCAGGAATAGATAACAAATATAAACACCCCAAGTTCAGCTGTGAGAGCAGAGACCAAGCCCATGTAGCAGTTAGCTGGGGTATATACTTACCTATTTCCAAGACCCAAGGGGAAGGTAGACGGTCTTTGGTGATTCAGAAATACTGCAGAGAGATTGCTTATACATGGAAACACATTACCTTGTTGGCCAATTGAAACCAGAACTGAACATCAAAGCATTTGGTTCATAGGAGAAACAAGAAAACCCTGGGAGGGCTGTAGCTATATTTAGGCCAGACTCTGAGCAGTGGCAGCTGGCGTATGAACTAGGCCGAGACTTGCTTTGGGAGTAGACTATGAGCCTCAGGAGGTAGATAAACATTAAACATAACCATGCAGTGAAAGCTTTAGACAGGGTTGGGAAAGCTAAGTGATCAGCAAGGGAAATATCAAGGGAAACTGTAGATTTTCCTTTACTGGAATCCATGAAAAGTAGAAATGATCTTAAAGATCCTATCTCCAAATACAGTCACATGGGTGTTAGGGTTTCAACATATGAATTTGGGGGGATGCAATGCAATCCCTAAGACTTTCCAACCACTAAATGCTATAAAGACTTGAATCGTCTCTTCCACCAAGATGTCTTGTTTTTCAAAGAACTATTTCAGCGCCTGGAGCATAGTAAGTCCTCAATAATTGTTTGTGGAGTGAATGAGTGATGGTATCATTTTCTTCCATCAAATGGAGATTGCAGTTGAGGAAGTCTGTGAAAATAGGTCAAGCAGCCAAGTATTTATTCTTTCATGGCAAGTTTTCATGTGGTCTTGTATAAAGTTTTTGTTTTGTTTTGTTTTATTATGATTTGTGCTTATCATTTGGATTTTGAATCATCGGATTTATTTACCCATTTTGGTCACCAAAGATTTATTGAACACTTACTAGATGCTCAGCATAGAACCAGGTGCGGCAGGTCAAGCTAAGCAGAAGGGACCATCCTTGCTCTCAGAGCACTTGCCATGTGCTTATCGAGGGATGTGGTCAGCACAAGAAGCAGTTGTGTAACCACGCAATTATATTATATATAACAGAACCATCGAAAAGATCACACTTCTCCCTGAGGACTAATAGAAGAAAACAGTCCTAAATAAAATACAAAGGATTCCTGCTAGCTAACTGTAGTGATTTCTTTATGTCAGAACTGCTTAAGGATTAATGGAAGCAGCTCAGGTAAGCTCAGGAAATGCTTCAAAACTCACTAGTATGAAAGTCTACTATAAGGCAGTTGAGATAATATAAAATGAGCCTTTGGCGATGGGCTCCCATCTTCTGTCATAATCTCATACACGAATAGCAGCGGATTCAAATTTTTTATCTTTAAAGGTTCAGGAAGGGGAGAAAGGAGGACAAGAAAAGGAGGGAAAGGCCTGGGGGGCAACCTGTCTCCAGGGGCAGGTAAGGGGTGGGAGGGTCCCCATGTTTTTAGGATTCCCCCTTGCCTGATCTTCCCAGGCTGGGCCAGCATCTACAATGAGGTCCCTTGAACCTTTGCTGCTGTTCTGGGAATATCAAACAGCCACAGAACCCAGAACTGTCCCTAGTTTTACTTAAGCAAGAGAGAACGAACACTACGAGGTGGTATCACCCCACAGCCAGACCTCCAGAACCCACCGCTGGCCAGCTACTCGGACTAGCCCACTCACTCATTGGTCTCAAAATAATGTGACTCACATTTTACATATTTGCATTTTTGAGTTCCACTTATTTTATTATGATTTCCCCTATAAATTTATGAATTGGCTAGCTACCCATGTGCCCTGAATAGATCAGATACAATCCTCTCGGGGCATAGGACCCTGATCCCCAGCCTTTCTCACGTTTCTTTCTGCTCCTGGATCTGTGAATCACAGGAACGAACGTCAACTTCTGCCGTCCAATTTCAGAAAGAAAGAATGGCAGAGAGAACGAACAAGGATCTGAGATCTCCTCGCTAAAGTGTGCCACTCCTGGAGAAGCCCGCCTCCCTCTGGGACCAGAAACGATGTTAGACACAAACCGAACCTTCGTGCTGTCTTGGAAATCACTGAGCTGGGAGCAGACCCAGAGTGGAATTTGAGCGGATCCAGGGGCCGGAGCAAAGGTAGTGCCCGAGCACGACTGCCAT
Organism: Acinonyx jubatus; assembly: GCF_027475565.1. Lineage (NCBI taxonomy): Eukaryota > Metazoa > Chordata > Mammalia > Carnivora > Felidae > Acinonyx > Acinonyx jubatus. Next base: position 106,286,877 of record NC_069385.1, on the reverse strand, counting down.
TCTCTCTGGAGATCTCACACGTCATGGTATCTTTGCCAAGCTCTTCGGTGTGGGTATTCCACCCACGGCATCAGCTAGTTTCCTGTGGGTGTTCGATGAGGTCAAATAATACGGCACGCGTGAGGGCACTGCACAAACCCGAAGGTCCAATGATAACGTGTGAGTTAAGCTGCTGTAGCTGCTACTGTGCCATCGGGAGTGGAGTGCAGTTTTGGGAAGTGGGCTTCGGGGGCGCCTGGCTGGCTCAGTCGGTTGAGCTTGAGTGTCCGGCTTTGGCTCAGGTCATGATCTCACAGTTCGTGAGTTCGAGCCCTGCATTGGGCTCTCTGCTGTCAGCTGGAGCTTCTGGATCCTCTGTCCCCGCACCCCTTGCACTTCCATTGCTCTCTCTCTCTCTTTTTAAAATAAATAAACATTAAAAGAAAACCCACAAACTCCCCCACCCCGCGCACACACACACACACACACACACACACGCAAACCTGTTGGACTTCAGACTCAGACCATCTGAGCTTGAAGACTAGTGCTTTGCTAATCCAGACTTCCTCATCTGCAGATTGGAAGAATAAGAACAAAGGTCAACTTTTGTAGTCTGTCATGGGGATCAAATGAGGAAAACCATGTACAGGACAGGACTAGGAACAAAGTAGTCAATAAATGTTCCTTATTGTTCCTCCAGTGAACAGAGCTGGTTGCTGACTTGTCTTTGGTCTCCTTTCCTTTAGGCGAGGTTTTGAGTTCGTGCAATCACGTAGATCGCAGTGGTCCAGCTAAAGGCCAGAATGAGGTACATTTACCTATTAGGAATTGTAACAAAACAACACAAAGAGGTAACACGCTTCTGTAGGCTGGGGGAGAGCGTCGCCCTGAGGGAAATCATGTGTAAGGCCTTGGGAGAAGCACCGGCTGTCAGAGGACTTTTGTCTAGTGCTCTTACCATTTGTGGGGAACTGATGGAGGTTTAAAATCTACCTTTGCTTCTCTCTTCTCTGGCTTCACTCAGGTAACTTGGTGACACATTTCTTATTGTGACACACCCAATAGGTAAAAGAGCCTCAAGTCCCATTTTCAGAAATTCTGTAGTTCTTCAGAGGTGAGAGCGTCTGAATGACTGACCATGCACTAGAATGGTCCTTTCGAGAGGACACCATGCCTCTGCGCCTTTGGTAGTCTAAGGATATCAAAGTCTTTTGGTCAAAAGGATGCATGTGAAAGAAATCCACTCCAGTTTCTGGCTACACATGGTCAAGTAAACTCATGAGTTCATTTTTACTTTCTTCAAAATCCTAATGGAAAGAAAAAGATAGTTATAAGCCCACAAGTTCAAGGGGAATGGGAAAGGGGAGTAACAACAACGTTTTGGAAACTAGATAGCTGAAGAAAGCATGGTTGCTTACTTCCCAGACTCGGGAGAGCTAAAATCTCAGCAGGTGTAGGAGACAGGCAGGGGGCTAGTTCATGGGGACCTCAGTAACATTAAGCACCAGCTTCCTCTGAAAGTGGGCGTTCAGGTGGGGTCAGTAAAAGGAAGATTCTTTGAAACATGTAAGAAATTAAAAGACAGTCAGAATCCTCACACAGCCTCCCTGCCCTGCCAGGCGCAGGATTTCACTTAATAGACTATGGTCATTTTTGACTGTAAAGATTCCTACTCCCCGTGGTGATATAATTTGATGTTTTCTGTTGTGGTTATTCCCGTTTCAGACTTTCTAGAAGCCAGAATCCCTGGGGAGACTCCAGGAGAAACATTTGGGTGTCAGGGATAGTGGGTACAGCTGGGGGTTGTGGCAGTGGGTGTGGTGAGCCTCTCTACTGAAAACAGTCTACAGACAGAGGCTGTCTCTCTTGTGCCTCCTGGAATACAGGTTGCCAGAGTTCAACCCTGTAGGCAGGAGGTTGGACAACTCTTCTCTGGATAAACTGATTTCCTATGAATGGTAGTTAATGATAATATATTAATCTTGGTCCAAGTTCATCAGGGCAGTCATAATATCCTGTTATTCCTAGCCTGGTATCTGAGAATATGAATAAAGACAGAGGTTTTCATGGTGGCTCACATACCGTGGCAAGCGGAGATGACTTTAGTCTTATGCTAGCCCAGTATATACAGTACTGGGGTGCTTACCTGAGACTATTCTGTTATTCTTAGCAGCACCAGGAACGGCTGTTTCCCAGAACTCTGGCATGCTCCTGGGGTATAACTTCCTTTCTGGAAATCACACGGTAGCTTATTCAGAAGCACATTTGCTGGAAATCATTGGAATGGCCATTGGCAAAGCTTTATCTGAGCCTGACACATGGCAGTGATACCTGGGTATTTTAGTCAAAATACCGAGGTCAGCAAAACGCGAAGGATGGGCTGTGGATAGATGCAGAGAAGGCAGCTTGGCCAAACAAATGATTACTGGAGGAAGGGAAATTATAGACTTAGGGCATTTTCTTTGGCGAGCACTCTACACATTGAAACAGTTAAAAGTATTGGGTCTACGGTCGTAGCTCGGCCATGATTTGATTTGGCCCTTGATCTTGAGTGGTGTTTAAAGTGTGTAGGAATGAATCATGGGAGTGAGGATCTTGTTTAAATGCAGATTCTAATTCTGTAGGTCCTGGTGGGGCTGAGACCCTGCATCTCTCACCAGCTTCCTGGGAAGCCGATGCTGATGTGGGCAGTGCATGGAGCACCCTTTGAGTATCAAGGATATAACACTTCCGGGATTTGGTTGCCTCACATGTAAAATGAGACATCAGTACCTTCCTCATAGGATCGTCAAGAAAATTAATAAGAATGTAAAAAACTTAGAAGAGCAGCTACTGCAGAAAAGGTCTGTGATAAACGATGACTGTTTTTTATGAAAAATGGGAGCCATGAAAGAACCACCGTGAAGATTATGTGAGGCTATGATGGTCAAGTGCTCCATGTGAGTCCTGATGCATAGCAAACATTGGCCATGGACTTCCTATGTGCCCAGCCTTGGTGTGTTTTCTTAATTCCTCTCACTCTGTGAGGCAGGTACTAATATTCTGCCCTCTTAGCACAGGTGCAAACCAAGGTTTAGCTTAAGAAACTTGCAGAAGATCACAAGTTGATTAGGTGGCAGAGCTGGGGTTTAGGCACCAGTCATAATTGCTGTCATTAGTATTGTCATATTAAGTCCTCACGACCAAGGTGGGTTTTTATACCCCTTTTACAGGAGAGGAAACAGGTTTAGGGACTTTAGTAAACTTGCCGAATGTCATATACACAAAGTCTATCCCTTTCTCACATTCAAGGCACACAGGTCAGAATTTGTGGCCTCCTTTCCTTGCCACAGAGCCCTGTGTTTTTCATAAGGGCCTCCAACAGAAGCTGAATGGGTATTCCCTGTCTTTCTCACACCATGGGGGAGATTGGGAGAAGCCCTCCTTTCTCACCATGGGACTTTGGGCCAAGTTACTCACATTTCTATTCCACGCCCCCTGAACTCGGCTGAACAATGCAGTGGAACTTTGTTGTACTGCTGTTGGCAAAGCTACTAACCCTGGTATAACGGATCCATGTTAGGCATGCACAGGGAATGGCATGAATGGAGAAAGGTGACACAATTCTAGAGAGCTCGAAGCGATGGAGAGAAAGCAATTGAGGTTGTGTTAGACTTGTTTCGTTGGGACACAGACTCTGAGAGGGAGATGCGCATACAGGAAGTTTGCTGGAAAGCCTTTGGTGTCCACACCTGTGTTGGGGTGAAGGAGTATGTTTAGGCAAAGGGAAGAGTGGAATTGAGATGCAGAGACCCCTCAGGTGGCCCCACAGGTGGCTCTGGAGCTGGGGTAGCCCTTCTGAGCCATAAGATGGGGCCTTCCCACCTCCCGCATGATGGGTTACTTCATACACAGTGTCCTGGGGTAGGGGGTGGGACCATGGGGAAGGATTCTGTTCCAGCTGAGTGCAGTGCCTGGCCACTCGGTGGAGGGTCGTGAGCCACCAGCGCCCCAACCTCCAGGGGCATGGGTGACCCCCCCCTCTGAACGGGGAGCTGGCACTTAGACCACAGCGCCCACTCACTACGGCACATCACGTGGGCTATCTGGTGCTGAATGTGGCAACACTATGGAAACAGCTATACCCTTGCTTTCAGAAAAAATGACCCCACAGACACACGCAAAGTCTCTTTGGGAAATCATAATGATGTCACTAACGACTGCAACTTACCAAGGAGGCCCCACATTCCTGCCCAGCCTTGAGAGTCCTTCCAACTCAATTATTGAGAAGGGAAAATAATGCAAAAGAGCCGGGAGGTATTGTGCATAAAAATGCTCAGCACAAAGTATTTCAACCATTTCAGCCAACTCTGGGTTTTCTATTTCCAACTTATATCAAATGTGCTTGGGTACACACACACACACACACACACACACGAGTTAACCTTGGATATGGCTTCCTTTTAGAAACACAAAAATCTCCTGAATCAGCTCCAATAACATCTCCCAAGACTATCTTTGAAAGGAACAGATGAATGAGTTTGACAGAAAACTTTTGCTTGAAATTTTCCCCTTTCTCAGATTGCATAAATTTGAGGGGAAAGCCTGCCAAGTGTTCAATGACGCTCTGCATGGCGGCTTCTGGCAGGGACACTCTGTATCAGCAGCTAAATGGATGTTTTTCCTGAAACACTGACTTCACATTCTTTATCACTTGCCCTGTTCCCCCTTTCCTGCACCAAGCTCTTCTAAATGACTTGGGTAAGAACAGAAAACAGCAACAACAACAACTTTTCTAGAACCATGAAAGATACTGCACGCTGATGGGTGTGGAGGGTTCATGTGGCAGATAAGATTGCAGTGATGATGAACCCAGCTATTCAAAGCCGTCTTTTCAAGTTTAAATTGGGTGCTAGGGGGTCAAGTCCTCACACTGGAGTATCTATCTGGACATTTAGGGCTGTTGCTTTCTGTTAGGATGCTTCTGTCAGAGCGGGGTGTCTTGCATGATGAACCGAGGCGCATACTCCCTGGCTGAAAACCCTTCTCTTGTGCTTTAAACGAATCCCAAACCCCCCAGCTTGGCCTGCCACGTTCCACAGAGCCCAGGCCCGGCCCTCTTTCCCACCCACATTTAGGGCATGCTCCCCCTCATCCTGTGCTCCCCTGTGCTGATGACACCCTGCGGGCTCCTCCCATGTGAGGAGGACTTTCCAAATCCATGGCCTTCACCCCTGCTGCCCAGAATGCTCTTCTCGCCCTTGGATGGCCCATTTTTCTTCAGTTCAGCTTCAAGGTCACCCCTTTGGAGAGGCTGACCCTGACCATGGTCTTCCACTTATATTCTCTGTCTTCATAGTGTGCTCTTGCTTTTCCTCACTGTGCTTGCCTACCAGAACTTGTCATTCTTTATTTGCTTATCTCTGTGTTTATTATCACTTCCCCACACTAGACCCTCCTTCCTGAAACGGCAGGGACAATACCTACCACGTTCACCACTGTTTCTGGTGTCAGGCACACAGTAGTTCCTTGGTAAATATTTGTCACCTGAACGAACAGTGCCTCACCCAGTGCTTAAGGTCTTCGCTTTCTATTCTAGAAAATACTTACAGATTTGAAAGGAGCGCTGTGTATACGTGTGGAAGTATCTCCCAGACATCAGATGAATGAGATGTGTTTTTAGGATGAGGGCATTCCAAACCCTTTTCGCAACCAGGCGTTCCTTCCTCCAGTACTCAGTTGAGGTATAATTTACATACCATATATGGTGCATATTTGAAATGAGTTTTACATATGTATACATCCAAGGAGGTCTAGACAGAATGTTTGTAGCTCCTTTTAGGGGAAGGCTGGCAGGTGTCCCCTTTCATTCAATACCCTCCAAAAGGTAACCACTATTATAATTTCTATCTACATAGGTCAGTTTTGACTATTTCTTAACATCATAAATGGAGTCATACATCACGTCTATCTTTTCACGTCTATCTTTGTACTCAAGAGTATGATTTTGTGGGGCGCCTGGGTGGCTCAGTTGGTTAAGCATCCGACTCTTGATTTCAGCTCAGGTCACGATCTCTCGGTTCCTGAGTTCAAGCCCCACACCGGACTCCTTGCTGGCAGCACAGAGCCTGCTTGGGATTCTCGCTCCCTCTCCCTCTCAGGAGAAACAAACCTTAAAAAAGTAGGGTTTTGAGATATATCCGTATTGTTATATATCTCAGTAATTTGTGTTTCTTTTTTTTTTAAATTTTTTTAATGTTTTATTTATTTTTGAGACAGAGAGAGACAGAGCATGAACAGGGGAGGGTCAGAGAGAGGGAGACACAGAATCTGAAACAGGCTCCAGGCTCTGAGCCATCAACCCAGAACCCGACGCGGGGCTCGAACTCACGGACGCGAGATCGTGACCTGAGCCGAAGTCGGCTGCTTATCCGACTGAGCCACCCAGGCGCCCCAGTAATTTGTGTTTCTATTGCTTTGTAATTCTCTTCTGTGCGAATGTACTGCAGTTCAGTATTCATTCTACAACTGAAGGACATTCGGGTTGTATCCAATTAACGGCTATTATAAGCAATGCTCCTGGGGACATTCCTGTAGGGGTATTTTGGTAGACGTGAGAACTCCTATCTGCTGCTTGTATGTCCTGGGGCCCTGGAATGGGATCGCTGCCAGATTGGCATATGTTTGACCTTCAAACAGCGTTCCCAGGTGGCAGTGACAGTTTAGTTCGCCTCGTTCCATATCGTCACCAGCGCTTCATAGTGCCTCGTGTTTAATTTTGGCCATTCGGATAGGTGTGTGGTATACCTCTTGGAGGTTCTGAGTTGCATTTCTCTGATGAGAAAGGACGCTGAGTACTTTTTTAATGTTTATGAACCAGATGGGTATTTTGGGTTTGGGTGTGTATGCGTGAGGTGCCTGTGTATATGGAGCGCCCATTTAGGTAGTTTGACCATTTTTACAAGACGACTTATCTGCCTTTTTCGTATTGATTTGCAGGAATTCTTCTCGTGTTTTAGTTCTGCGTCACTTAAAAACTATATGTATTGCAAATATCTTCTCCCAGTCTGAGACTTTCCTGTTAACTCTCCTAATGGTGTAATTTGAGAAACAGACGCTCTTAATTGTAACAAAATACCATGTACCCCATCTTGTACTTTATGATCGTGCACTTTGTGTTCTACATAATAAAACGTTTCCCACTTTGGGTTTCTTACAGTGCTTTAAACTAAAGAAGAGTGTGGGAGAGATGTTTCAAGAGGGGTCCTTAGTACATTTGAAATGGCCTTTCAGACCGACATGTTTGAGGCATGACAATAAGATAGTTCCCCTTATCAGAGCCCAACCCATCCCTTTATGCCTTGCTCAAATTTCCTGTTCCTTCAGGAGATGGTTGCCACCCAGCTTCCCCCTCTGCTCCTTTCAGTAAGAACTCAGAGAAGTGAATCTCACCTGTTGGTAACTTTTTAGAAAGACTATTAGAGGCTGCATTGCACTCTTTCACAATTACCACTCAAAAATAGCTAAGAAAGACAACACAGAAATTATACTACACAGACAAAGAGTCATTCACCAGGTATATTTGAAGTCTAAGCTCTTTTGAGCTATACACGTGCACAAATGATTCAGTTGGTGGAAATCTCCCCTTCCCCTCCATATTTAAACTTTTCAAACTTAAAATAGTGATAAAGAGATTTGCATAATGTGCGTCATGGAAATGCTGAGGCAATTCTGACTTTCACAGTGCAGGAGGCTCTGCTGAAACCCTTCCAGGAGTCCTTCCAGTTTCTTACCGATCTCCTGGGAAAAGTTCCTCCTCCCCCCTCCCCAAACCCAGCCTAATGAAAGAAGTACTTGACCTGAGACAGATTAACATCGAAACTTTGCGATAAATGTCACCAAGAGTAACCAGTTCGGTCATACGCTCCACTGCGTTTTTATTTTGTGTAACACAGAATGGTCATTTTAACTTTCACTAAATTTGGCTGGAAATGACTGATGGTACCTGCTCTAAAACGCGTCAAGAATTATCTCCAAATATTTTTCTCAGCCAGATCTCCTTAGAACTTGCATTCTGAAAATTCTGAATAGTTTAGAAAGTCAAATGACCCTCAGAGGACTGAGAGATTCAGGACAAAATGGCCGACTGCTGCAGCTCTCGGTTAGTCTCAGGAGCTCAGAAAATATTTCTTCCACTAGAGGGCAGCATTTCTCCACTCCTAAGTCTAATCTTTCATTTGTTAAGGAAAAACCAGAAACCTCCACAGCAAAGGAAAGTCAAAGCATTTGCTTATTATACACTCCTCAGATTTTATTTTTGAAAGGAGCCTTCATTTTTCGTATGGCAACTCAGGGTTTTACAAGCAATGCTGTCCTCAGTTTCACCTGTACTGTGTCCAGTACTATATTGCTATATTCACAGTAGAACGGACTTTAATTTCTGAGTGATCAGTCTGTTAAGTTTCTGATGAAACTTACATACACCTTAGTCAAAAACCACAACAATCCTTCCATAAGTTGGCTATGTTCTTGTTCTTGTGTGTTTCTCTGAGGCTTGGGTAATGAAAGTATTTCCCCTCTCCATTGTAACTGGCGTTTGCATCTAAAGTAATTCGTTAAATGTACAGGAGTAGATGAGGCCTTGCACATATAGCAGAAGGTAATGGTTTTATAGGTGTATCTTCTGTAATGCACTTCGGGCTACAGAAATAGAAATATCACATGTGACGAAAACAAATGTTTTTGAGCAACATGGCCATTGCATGAGTAGGATTGGTATACGTTTATCTACTATCCTTTCCTTTTTCAAATGCTCAGTGGCTGCTACGTTCTGGTGATTTAGCTTCATCCAAATCGTCTACAACGGACACTTGCGCCTTGCCTTTATTTAAAAACAAGTGTTCTCGATAGCAAAGATGTTGGCTAATCATTTATATATTGGCATGAGAAGTTTTGTGCCCTTTCAAAATTCAGCATTATCCATAATAGAGTGTAATATTATCAGATTATCTGTATTAGTATATGAATGCATTCATAAGCAATGCACGTATCATGTTTGTAAGCAGCTAATGGCTGAACAGTCACTAAATAAAAAACATCCAGATTTTAAAAGCACAGCTGAAACGTTTGTACAAATATACAAAGAGAAAAAAACAATCATTCAGACACCATGAAACTTTTATAATAAATAGGTTTGTCTGAAATCGGTCTCTATCACCCTGGACAAGCCTCCTCAGTGAGGCTGGGAAAGTTCTATACGGAAGTGGTGTTCAAAATCTACTGAGGAATATCTTTGGGGCCAAGCTCAGTGCTGCCTCCAGGAATTTTAACAGAGCTATGAAGTGTTGACTCAAAATAGTGGATAGACCCAGACTTTTTGAGCTGGAGGATGCTAGTAAGTTTTCTAATCTAGACAGGACATGGCTGGATGCTGACAATCTGTGAGTTATAGTATATCCTCGAATCATGAAAATAAATGCTGGTGATCATGCATGTCCTGGGAATGTCGGGATGCAGAGGACTGAGTGAGACCAGATAGGGATATCTCATGCAGTCAAAGTCAAGTTTACTTATGGTCCTACTTAAGTGGCCAGGAAGAAACAACGCACGCACGTTAGGACTGGGACTAAAACAGATCACAAACAACACAGGTGCTATTTGTTACTGATGTCTCTGGCTTGGATCAACAAGAGAGAGTGAAGATATAGGCTGTGCTGATGCTTTAATAAGAAAATACTACTTTTTTTTTTTCTAGAACCTTCTAAATAATGGATTATGCTTGATGGGTATGATATGATCAGGAAACATAATCACCTTTTCCTAGCCCTTTTGTCCGAGAGGCTTGATTACAAGGAAGGAATCTCAAACAACCAAACACCCAGGGATTGAAAGGCAATTATTTTTTTTTTTTGACAAACAAACAACAGAGGGAAAAAAAGCATGATAAAGAGGAGACAGATATTATCGTTGAGGCGGAGCGGTGAGCTCAGTTGGACACGGAGGGTGGCAGGCCAGGACGCCGGGTTTGGATGATTTTTGGCTTTGGGGAAGTCTTTGGATCCTCTTCTTCCTCTATGTCACTGTCACACACGTGCACGACGACACTTGGGGTGGACTCAGTCCCTGCATGGAGCTCATACTTCTCTCCTGAAAAGCAAGAAAAGTGGAGGTGATAAAGCGGAAGGGAGCTCGGAGCAGATTCTTTGGCAAGTTTCGTTCTGCAAGGAAGAAGACAGTGTCACAGTGTCTCAGGAAGCCCGGGTCTTATCCAAGAATGGCGGGGGGCGTTGGAAAATGGAGTGAGATCACTCTGTCATTGTGTCCCTGTTCTACCACCTATAACCAGACAACCCTGAGTGGGCCACTCACCCTCTTGGAGCCTCAGCACTCTCAACTGTAAACTTCGACACGGTCGTAGCCACAACCCACAGGACCGTGGTGATGACATAATAGGTCTGGTAGGGAGTTCTCAGTTTCTTCCGTTTCCCATCATTGTTGCTAATTGCTGAGTGACCTTGAGCCAACAGCTTCACTCGTTCACCTTCTGGACAGCACAGTCTCCAAGGTCTCCTCCAGCTGCATACTTCTTATGGCCAGAGCCGCCCCAGGAGGGAATAAGGCAGGATCATCACTTGTCTGGGATTTGCGGTGGTTACTGGGGGATGGGGTTCGATGGCTGCCGAGGTCCCTTCAAGTTATAAGAGTCTGTCCTTCTTGACTGGCTCATCTTATAGTCAGATGGCTGTTAAACTCACTGGCTTCGTGCTTTTGTTTTATCTCAGGAGGTATTTACTGAGCATTCCCCATGGGCTAGCCTATTGCTGGTGATAAGGCTACAGGCACAAGAGCACAGCCCTGCGGCCACATGCAGACACAGGAAGTACCAGAAGATACCATGGTAAGCACTAGCATGGCAAAATATGTCAAGGACTGTGGTGCCAAACTGTAGGGAGAAAGTAACACTGAAAGGCTTCCCAGTAGAGGCGACGATTGATGTGGGTATAAATGACAAGTAGAAGACCTCCAGGCGGTCTCCATCTGCATGCTTTAACTTCTCAATTTAACTGTTGACACACTCATCATCTTCTCCTGACATCCCAACCTTCACTTCCCATCCTTCACGATGGGGAAAAATCTAAAAACAAACTGCCGCGTCCTCGCTCCTACTGATAAAGGAAATATTCAACTTTCACGCTTGTCCCTGGGCTCCCAGGGAAGCTATATTTAAAAAAAAAATTTTTTTTAATGTTTATTTATTTTTGAGACAGAGAGAGAGCATGTGTGGGGTGGGGTGGGGGTGGGTAGAGAGAGAGGGAGACACAGAATCTGAAGCAGGCTCCAGGCTCCGAGCTGTCAGCACGGAGCCTGATGTGGGACTTGAACTCATGAACCGCGAGATCATGACCTGAGCTGAAGTGGGATGCTCAACCGACTGAGCCACCCAGGTGACCCTCAGGGAAGCTATACTTTAACATTTACCAAGGTCAACATGACTCGGCAAAACCTCTAAAGCATGGGCTGTATTTCTGCCCTGCGCACACATCTTAAGTCAGCTTCGTTAAACAACAACAACAACAACAACAACAACAACAACAGGGGCACCTGGGCGGTACAGTCAGTTAAGCATCTGACTCTTGATCTCAGCTCAGGTCATGATCTCACAGTGTGTGAGTTCAAGCCCCACGTGGGGTTCTGTGCGGATGGTGCGGAGCCTGCTGGAGATTCGGTGTCTCCTTATCTCTGTCCCTCCCCAGCTGTGCTCTCTCTCTCTCTCTCTCAAAATAAATACATAACCTGAAAAAAATAAAAATAAAAGGCAAAACAAAACAACGACACAACCCAAAACACCAAAAAAAAGAGCATTCCAAACAGAAGAAGAACAAAAAAAAACCCTCCCTGGTTCCCAGAAGATTAAAGTCGTACAGCCTTGCAAAGACTAAAAACATAAAGTCTGTACCTGTCTGGAGTGCCCTTTGTTGTGATGGTTTGTAACTCTTTCTGTAAAAAGCATACCTAACCCTGTCCCCAAATGTTCCTTCCTCAGAGCACTCTCTTCTTTGTAAAGCCTGTGCATTCTGGGCAGCTGTCCTAACTTGGGCTCAAATAAAACTCTCTTCCTTTCTCTGTAACATTTTAGAAAAGGTTTGTTCACTTTTGTGTCCGCACGACCAAAGCAGCTACTTTTCTCTGGCCTTAGGCTCACCTCTCTTTGCGAGCTTCCTAAAACCTGCCCTCCCTCCAGGATGAGAGGCCGATACCACCCAGTCCAGAAGCCTTGCCTGTCATCCCCAATCTGTAGTGGGAAGTGTCCCTTCCGGCCGGCCGGAGCAAGTACGGTCAGTTTCGGGGCCGGGGTACTGTGTATGTGCCACTGGGTACATCTTGGTGAGCACCCACGGTGAAAACAGCAAATGCTTACGAGGTACAGGCTTAAAATCTGGGCGCTGGCATAAAGGGGTGAGGAGCACTACTCATGTAACAAGTGTCAAAGCTCTTCTAAGTGATGCTGGGAAGGACGTGAACGTTCAGAGTCTGCTATTGTTATGGGGTGAATTGTGTCCCCCCCCCGCAAAGACGTCTAAGTCCTAATCCCCGGTACCTGTGACAATGACCTTACGGGGTTCTCGGAGATGATTAAGTTAAAATGAGGCCATTAGGGTAGATCCCTAATCCAGGATGACTGGTGTCCTTACAAAAAGGGGAAGTTGGGACGCAGGCCCTCACACAGCCCAGGAGCTACCAGAAGCCAGGAGAGGCTCCTGGGACAGGTCCTTCCCTAGCACCTTCAGAGGGAGGGAGGCCCTGCTGACACCTTGGTCCCGAACTTTTAACTCCAGAACTTGAGTCAGTACATTGTTTAAATTGTTTAGTTGTTTTGAGAGAGAGAGAGAGAGAGAGAGAGCGGGCAGAGAAGATCTGAATCGGGCTCACACTGACAGCAGAGAGCCCGACACGGGGCTCGAACTCACGAGCCAGCCTCGAGATCATGGCCAGAGCCGGAGTAGGAAGCTTAACCGCCCCAGCCGCCCAGGAACCCCAATACCTTTTTTGAAGCCCCTCAGCTCGTGTTTCCGTGGCAACCTTGGCAAACTAATATAGCCTCATGCTGCTAAGAGTGTTCTCTTTCTGTTAAGGGTCAGAGAAGTCTTCGCTGGGCTGCCCTTGACATCCTGGTGTGGAGAGCAGAGGCTTTCCTGGGTGAGGGAGAGGAATAGCTCACAAAAATGGAGTGGTTCAGCTCCAGGATTTCCCCGGGGGGATTGGCAGGAGCCGAGAGTGACAGCACTGGCCAGAGCCATAGGAATAGGGCTCATAAAGACTCTATCCTTTCGAGTCTAGATTTGGTGAAATTGCAGGGAGCGAGAATTGCGTCAGCGGGTGTGAAATCTCTGGCAGAAGGGAGCGGAGGTGGACCGGTGTGGAATCAGGAGGGGGCAGTGACACAAACAGGAGCAGAAGCAGGAAAGAGAAACTTGCCGCCCTCATTCATGCTTGGCTTTGTCTCCCTGCAGCCGGGATTGTTGGCATTACGGGAACCGCGTGGCAACCCGCTCTGAAGTCGTGAGAACGCTCACACCTACAGCTGTGGTGTATATGCGTCGATGCTTATTCAATGGTGCTCCGCCCTCCTCTGAGGTATTTTGTCATTGTAACCAAAACCCCCGGGGCAGAAGAACCGCACACGCATGCGAAGGACAGGAATCTCCATGACGTGGCTTCGGCGTAAAAGTTGCCTGCGAGGCTCCGGGCCAGGGGTGGGCAGACCTGGCGGGTGGCATCTCGGAGCAGGGCTTCTCGAGCTGCTGACCCCTTAGCGGCGCTGCTTGTTGAAAACAGGGTTGACCGCGGGGCTCCTGGTTGGCTCGGGCATCCGCTCAGGTCGCGATCTCCCCGGCTTCGTGGGTTCCAGTCCCGCAGAGGGCTCTGAGCCTGCTTGGGATTCTCTCTCTCCCTTTCTCTCTGCCCCTCCCCCGCTTGTGCCATCTCTGTCTCTCTCAAAAGAAATAAATAAACTTAAAAAAAAATAGTTTACTGGTATGAGGATGCGACCCTGCCTATTCTGAGCGACATCTCCTTTGGTAGCCAGCATCCCCTGGTGCTTCTCGGTGTTAAAGGGCAGCCACCGTTCCGGGGATTCACGTGGCGGGCTGGAGGCTGTGGTCCCGCCAGGGCGCGGGCATGCACCCAGCGTGCCTCCTCCCTGCCTCCCTCCTGCATGCTAATTTTTCATCGGAAAGTGAGAACGGTGCAGGGAGAGGGCAGGAGGGAGGGACGCTGGATGCATAGCGGGAAAGCAGCCAGGACTTATCAACTCGCGAGCCGCCCCCCAGCAGCTCGAATTAATCTGTGGTCTTCTTTCTCATCTTTGTTTGCTGGGGGGACAGCAACCCCTCCGGGTGCCACCGCAAATGGCGGGCGATGACTTCGCTGTACCCAAGCTTTCCAAAACGCTCTCCTTCCTCTGGGGATGCTCTGCAAATTCTGTATGAGAGACGCCCTCCAACAAGAGAAGGAGAAAGGAACGAGTACACAAATAAGGCCGTTCTTTGTTTGCATCCAGGATGTCTTGCAAATTCTCAGGTTTGGAGGAGTGGCACTTCTTGGAGGGACACCAATGGCTGCTGGAGTCCCGCGCGTCGCCCTGTCGCTTGCGATGCAGGGAGAGGCGATGGCAGTCTCAAGATGATGGGACAGAATTTGCTGTCACCCAGCAAAAGCGTGGAGACTGTGAGGCCGGCGGGGGAAGGGGTGGTGGCAGGTCCCCAGCCAAGGGGCTGACCAGACACCCTGCCCCTTTCCTTACTCGTTGGCCAGAAGCTAGTTGCTAGCTTTATATGTATTTATATTCATATTACAGTTTTTTTGATGTTTATTATTTTTGAGAGAGAGAGACAGAGCATGAGCGGGGGAGGGGCAGAGAGAGAGGGAGACACAGAAGCCGAAACAGGCTCCAGGCTCCGAGCTGTCAGCCCAGAGCCCAATGAGGGGCTCGAACTGGGACCGCGAGATTATGACCTGAGCCGAAGTCGGATGCTCAACCGAGTGAGCCACCCAGGCGCCCCTCTATTTATATTTGTATCGTAGTACAATGTATATAATGAAGCAAGCCTTTTAATTAAGTCACTTGTTTGCCCTGGCTTGCTTAAAGAACACTCTTGTAAAGATACGTCTAGTTGCAAGGTGTTTACCAGTTCCAACCTGAGTGAGTGCTTTCCTTTTAGGCCAGATGTGCCGGGGGGTACACTCGGGATGGAACAGGAAAGCTCAGGGCCTTGCTCCGTGCGGGGCAGCTTTATGTTGAGCACGTGGAGCTAACACAGTCAGACTACTTGGTCGTAGACAGACTTTATTGCTGTGATCCCATTAACTCTGACATTTCACTGTTCTATATTTGGAAACTTTCTTACTATCAAAATCCAGCAAAGCTTAACAGCTGCTAAGAGCCCACAAAATAAAAAAGAAATAGCTTTGGTGTTGCTGGATTGAATTCTTCTTTTTTTGGCTTCCCTTTGCTTTTGGGCTTCAGCTAATTCCTCTACCACCAGGGCTGACGTCAATGCTGTCACCCTGCATGGTGACCAACTGGGCTTGGTGGGGGACAAGGAGCCCGTGGGGCCCTGGCCACTCAGGGTGGGTCTGTTCTGCCACACCACACTGAGCACGGCCACAGCGTTTCTTTGAAAGGACAAGCAGAGGGTCACCCATCACACTCCCAATCCTCAAGTCTGTATTCAAACTGTCCTTTCCCCTGTGAGCAGAAAGGAGGCCGGAGCCAAAAGCTTCCAGAAAGTACATCACGCGGGGTTTTCCACCTACCCCTGTTGAAATGAATTCCCAGCTGAGCACGTGCAAGCTCCTCCAGCACGTGGCCAAAAGTGAAACTGTCATTCAGGCCTTTGGAAGTGATGTAGGCGTGGCCACTGTTCGAAATAAATGTCAAATTCTGTCGCCTCTTTTTCTGAGTGGATGGAGACAGGTTGATGACAAGGTCCTGATTCCTGCAGGTCTGGAGGACATGGAGGTGTCCACGGGCTGCCTCCTGTTCTCAGGAGGGAGAAGGTCACATCCCTGTCTGTGGGGGGGGGGGGTGGGGGGGCACCTGGGGGATGTGGTGACACTGTTCTGTCACACTCACAGAGATGTGTGTTGGTGACCGCTGGTCCCAGTACCCCTGGAAGTTCTCCATCACGCTGCCCCCTTTGGCTTATGGGTCAGGAGTTGGCTCCTTCTTGGATTCTCTCTAAAATAATCAGTGTGATTATGCACAGTGTCTAAAAATCAGCATAATGAGATGCGTTCAAGGCAGGGAGATGTTACTGTGCTATATTTGCATATATTACAGCAGAGCTGAGACCGTTCAGATTCCTGGTAAGAAAACTCTCGAGATGGCAGGAAAGGGAAACCCTCCTGTGACTTGAGGGCCTCCTTGTACAAGTCCTTACCTGAGCTCTGCCAAAGAGATGGGACCCCTGTCCCAGAGGCTTTCCAAAGACTGCAGGGTCTAGCAGGCACGAGACTAGGGTTTGCTCTATTCCTCACGTGGCTTCCACTCATCTCTGAAAGATTCTCTCTCTGGAACATCATGAACTCCCACTTTCTGTCTCTATGAGATGTTATGTCCCCAGCCTGGTCTCACACCTGCACCTCTCTGGCCTTAGGGACATCTCTGCAAAAGTCTTCTAGTCTTCTCCAAACTCACATATCCACAGTAGAGTTATTTATGTTCCCTGTCAATCTATGTGTCCTCTCCAGCTATCACATTTCTCGGGGAGGTTCTATCTCCTAGGTGCCAAATCTGTAGAGTTGGTCACCTTGGAAGCTTCTCTGCCTTCCATCCATGGTAGGTAAGCCATCACAGAGCATTATTCAACACTGCTCTGAAACATTTCTCCATACGTTCCCTTGCTACCCTGCTTACAATGCCTGCATTCACGGTTCACCACTTCCCACCCGAATGCTCTCAGCTGATGACCCCACCACAAGAACTAACGTCCACTGCCGGAATAAGCTTCCTAACACAACGTTTGGAGACGTCACCTCATCCTGGGCCAGCGATGTGACGCCGAGAGATATATAACATTCTACGCCCCAGTTTTCCTCATCTGCGAAATGGGAATAACCATCACAGCACCACGCTACGAAATAAGGAAATATTTGTCAGATACTTTAAAGCCCTCCTCAGATGCATGACATGATTATTTAATGATTATTTAGGGTGATGTTGTGGTCAGTGCGGCTGCCCAAAATAATTTCCCGTTTTCAGTGTGATGAACCAACCTGGTCACACGGCCACACAGTTCGAGAATTAAGAAATGAATAATTGCAAAGAGTTTTTATTCAGTCCAGTCACTGTTGTAAGCAGCAAGAGGGGTGGATGGTGACACGCGGAGTCCCATGAAGGGCAGAGGGGTGTCCTAAATCCCGACCCTCAAAATTAACTGATCCTTGTTCTCTTTACCACTCCCCACCCCCACTGGTAAGTTTCTCTCCTTTTTCCTGTCTCCCCACCCTTTTCCACACTTGTGTTCCCACAAGAAGGAAGACCTCACGTTGCTTTTGAAATGACATCTCTCTCTCTTTTTTCTTTCTGAGATTGTGTGAATCACTTGTGTATAACGCCTAGTTATAGCACCTTTTCTATTATACATTAGTTGTTTCATCTGGTGACGTTTTACGTTCCAAGCTGCTGCAGTGGTGGCCGTAGTGACAGATGCGGCTTCAGGTATATGTAAATGCTCCAAAAACATGTTACTGGGTCGTGACACGCTTTTGACACGCTTCTGCCATGTCCAGTACGCACTCACACATTTGCCTCCTATTGTTTAACGTGTGTAAGCTTTAGCTTTTCGGCTAAGCAGAAAACCAAGTAAGGGCAGGTATTTACTCCGTTTTCAGCGTGCCGGCCGTGGTAAGACACGAGAGGTGTCACGGAAACTCGCCATCTGCTTTACACACGGCAACTATTTACCGCGCCGTCGCTAAATGCCAGATGCGTCTCTAAGTCCTTCACGCAAATTGGATATTTAATTATGACGACAGCTCTGTACTGTGGGCGTCATCCTCTCTGGGTTATGCAGGAGGAAACTGACATCACCGAGGAAGTCAATGGCAGAGCTGGGGTTCAAACTCAGGTCTGTCTGACCTCAAAGAACGTGCTTGCAGTCACTCTCCGGCTCTGTCTGTCCTGACTCCCGTGGTGTTCACCTATGACAAGAGCTGGGTTTAACTTTCACTTTAATGAATCTTTAAGGCAACTTCTAGTTTAGCGAATAGTTGCTCTCTAGCTAAAGAGGAACTATTTATTCCTTCTGCGTCCTGCCTCTTCTTGTTCTGGCCAATTGCTAGTTATCCTAGGCATGGTCTCCTTGACAATGAATCGTCGCAAATGATAACACTTAATCATTATGAAAAGAAATACTCTATACTATACATTATAAAAGGATTTGACTTACATCTCTTATGGTAGCTTTGGTCTCTGGCGTTGGGGGGATGTTTCCTTCTGGATTTAATTTTATTATCTTTCATATGAAAGGCGAATTCTCAACAGGAGAGTTAGTGTCGTAGCAGACTGACTGTGTTCGGCAGAGATGGCCATCAAATTTCTTGCTAAACATTACTCTTTAAGAACCTTGCCACTCATTCATGGAGGACTGTTCCCACTGTGGTCCCTCCCCTCAAATCTGGACAGGCCTTTATTTAAAAAAATTTTTTTAAATGTTTATTCATTTTTGAGAGACAAGAGAGAGCAGAGCGTGAGCGGGGGAGTGGGGAGCGGGGCACAGAATCCAAAGCAGTCTCCAGGCTCTGAGCTGTCAGCACAGAGCCCAATGCGGGGCTCGAACACAAGGACCGCGAGATCATGACCTGAGCCTAAGTCGGATGCTTAAGGGACTGAGTCACCCAGGCACTCCTGGACAGGCCTTTATGACTGACTGCCTTGACTAGTATCCTGCCGCAGAAGTAACCGGTGTGAATTCTGAGTCAGGTCACAAAAACGCCATGCACGTCCACCTTGCTCTGTCAGGATGCTCATTTCTGGAACCTCGCCTCCACGTTGTAAGGAAGTCCAAGCAGCCCACGAAGAGGCTCGCATGGAGAGGAACCAGGGGCCCTGACCCACAGCTCATCTGAGCTGTCAGCCACACTGGCTTGCCAGCCCTGTGAGTAAACCATCTTGAAAGCAGATTTGCTGGTCCCGGCTGAGCTGCCCCAGGAACACTGCAAGCAGCAGACATGAGAATGAGCTCTCCCCCAAGCCCTGCCTGAGTAGCAGATCCGTGAACAAAATAAGTGGCATTGTTTCAAGGCCTTCATTTTGGGATCGTTGTTACGTAGCAATCGATAAGTCGTTGGTCACACACGTTCTCTTTGTTCGGAAGCAAGCTGAGCTACGAAATTGACTTGAAATTAATTGCCTGTGTTTTATCCTCTTTCTCTGCTCAGGTGCTACATTCGACTGGACACCACCCCAGTTCCCGTCCTTCCTTCCTTATGGACGAAGCTCCACAGAGGGACCTCTCTCTGTGGCCGCTCTCTCACTCCCTTCCAGCGGAAGCGGAGAGGTGACTCTGGGGAAAAGACCTGCCCCTGCTGAGCTCGCCCTCTCCACTTTTCCCTTTGGGCCATCCCTGCCTGCAAAGGTCCTGTGCCCTTCTCTGCACTGGGCCATGTGCTAAGGCTCCCGGAGGAGAACCAGCCCATGTGGGGTGGTCTGTGGCAGGCATGGCGAGTTAAACTCTGGGTTCTGGATTTCAGCGTTAGGAAACCCGGGCTGGGGTTCACCTCGGCCACATTCTCAGCCTCAGTGTCTCATCAGAAACAAAGCTGGCACTATTCATCTCATCTGTCTTATTCTGACCTACCCGTCAATGAGTTCTCAACCCGACAGGGAAAACGAAGGCATCTGTTATTAATCGGCATTGAATTTAAGAATGGATGAGGGCTTCTCAAGGCCCGTGCTAAGAACACTTCCAGCAGGACCTTTGAACATAGATAGAACCATGCTGGGTGCTGAGCGCTGAGCTTTGGTTTAAGTCAAGAGCCAAGATGAGGAATTTTCAGTAAGATGAGGAATAGGGATTCTAATATTAAAACACGTTTAGGCTTATCATATGTAAAAGGCACTGCAAACCCCCCTCCCCAGTATTTTTATTGTGAACGTGCTATTTTCAAGAGGAAATAGAAGCATCAGTTCTGATCTATGGAACAAGCAACGAGGAATTTCTATGTGTTAGTTTTATCAAACATGCTGCCTGTTGATGGGACTGAAAACAGGGACTGAGGGCCGAGTTCAGCATAATTAGAAATGTGCTTGAAAGGTGTTCATTCACACTTAAGGAGCACCTGGGTGACTCAGTCAGTTAAGCATCCTACTCTTGCTTCTGGCGCAGGTGATGCTCTCACAGTTTGCGAGTTCAAGCCCTGAATCGGGCTCCGCACTGCTTGGGATTCTCTCTCCCTCTCTCTCTGCCCCTACCTTGCTCACGCTTTGTCTCTCCAAAATAAATAAATAAACTTAAAAAAAGAAAAGAAAGGTATTCACACTTAGATTCCCTTTCCTTTCACGTATCAGGTTTAGGACTTAAATTTGGCAGGGTGGGGAAGGGGAAGAAGGTTGCCAAGCCCCGGTAAACCTGTCCCTTGTCAACAGCAGAGACAGAGGCTGCTGGCCCTATGCAGCACTCAGAGGACTGGGGAGGAGGGGCAGGACAGCCCCCCTGCGGGAAGCAGGGGTGCGGCCACCTGCACTTCCTTTCTTCCACCAAGACCCGGGCTGCTGTTCAAAGTCACCATGTCTTTTAAACCTCTCTCAATCCAGACAGGGCTAATGCTGGTTTGATGTGGGGCCACAAGCATTCCTCAAGAGAAAGAGGAGTTATGGGGAAAAGCATCAGGAAGCTTCCAGAAGCGATACCATCCTCCCCCCGCCCTCCATACACGATTTAACAGTATTTTTAAGTTCTCTTCCGGCATTCTTGTCTTCCCCTATTTTTCCAGAGGGAAGCAAAGAGAGCATGTGTGTGTGCGCGCGTGCGTGCCCGCTCATGCGTCTGGAAGGGGCACGGGCGTGGGTGCACTTCTCTGGACAGCTCCCCTCTCTCCTCGCCCCTCCTCCGTCTGCTCCACACTGGTACCTCTGACCCCCTCCTAGGCACTCCTTGCCTCTATGTCTTTCTCGAATTTGAGACCCACCTGATAAATGCTGCAAAGGTGTAATTACTATGGTTCTCAAACAAGGGTGCTAAGTTTTTTTTTGTTTTTTGTTTTTCACAGGGACAGGGTTGGGTGGGGATGCTGGCATTCAGTAGGCGATGCGCGAAAATGCTAAATGGACCACAGGGCGTAGGGCCATCCGTTCCAAAATATCACAGATTTCACACTAAGAAACATGGCGCTAAGAGCTTGATGCAGGCACTTACATTTTAATAAAAGGCTAAGATATGATTTAAAAATCAAGTGACCAAAACCAGGTAATACATATTGAGCATTCACCATGTCCTGTGCTGGACATGGAGATTCATATGGGCTATCTAATTTGATGACTGCAACAATCTGGTTTTACTGTTGAGGCACACAGAGAAATTAAGAAACTTTCTCAAGGTCACACAGCTAATAAAAGGTGGTGCCTGGGTTTAAACTCACATCCCAAGTTGGAGTCATCATTGTAAAGCAAGAGAAATCTCTTTCTTCATGTTGGAGCCTCTCTGACGGCTACAAAAATAAAAGAGGAGATATTTCAGGGAGGAGGGGCTCTTCCTGGAGACTTTACAAATCACAGCTGTCTGTTTACAGGCTCAGTCTGGGGGTGGAGAAAGAACTTATTTTCTAAGTAGAAGTGGAAAGAGGCTTCACGATTAAAAGAAATATTCCAGGGAGGAAGAAACATTCCAGAGAGAGAAGTCCTTTGCAATTTTTTTCTCTCGCGGATACCTCTGTGTTTCCATGAGCTCCCATCTCATTTTGATAGACCCCAAAGAAAAATGCTGTAGGTAGTCTTGAGGGTGGGGTCAAATCATTGAATAGCAACTCTGTCCCTTGTCCTTCATGCAGCAGCTGCTTCTGTTAAAGAATGCCCTAGAAGCTTGGGAGGCAAAGAGTAAAAGCAAAGCACAGACCAACCCAAGTCCATGGGAAGTTCAGAGAACAAACCCATGTGAAGAGCAACCACGACCACCTCAAAGGAGAGGGGCACTGTTCTCGCTGGCAGGGAGACACTATTCCAAGTGCTTTACGTACCTTAATTCATGTAATGGCACAGAAAACATCTCTCAGAGGATGTCCTGCTAAACAGTTCTGCTCTGAACAGAACGACCACAGCAACCACCATGGATCTGATAGTTCCTGTGTGCCAGGAACTGGGCTGAGTACCTCATGTATATTAATTATTCCATCTTCACGATGATCTTGCAGGTTGCCCAATAATCACCATTGAAAAATAAAGAGGTGCAGAGAAGTGAAGTAAATTGCTCAAGGTCCACCTCAAACAAGTGGAGCTAGGATTCCAATCCAGGCATGCCGAGGCCAAAGCATGACCACCATGTTGCCTGCACTCAGGTCTAGTATGAGCTCATGTCAGGAAATTATTATGCACAGGTAAGGGGTTCTTCCTCCTTACCTCCCATCCTCAGTCCCAACCCACATCAAAGTAGGAAACCAGAAAGGGTCCTTGGTAAAAGGGGCTAGGAGGAAAGGGAGAGAAGGGGCGGGGAAGAGAAGTAGAAGGACAGAGAACACTTCTGTAGTTGGGTGATAAGAGGTGTTCTAGTTCAATAAAAGAAAGTTTGTTTATCTTTTGGGGGTTTCCCTCTAAGACTGGATGAGGTGGGGCTGTGTACCTTCAATCCCTCCTGAGTCATTTAGGACCTAAAGTACTTCATGGGGACAACTGATTGACTGAGGACCTGAATTAGTGGTTGAGCCAAGGAAATAGAATCCTACAAGGAAGGTATGGACAAGAAAGACTAAGGAAACTGTGGAGGGAGGAGGGTTGGGAAGATAAAGGGAGACTCTGAAGCCTGTGGGGGGGGGGGGCTCATCCACCCAGGTGAGAGAAAAGTAGCAACATAGGGAAAGAAAGAGATGCTTGGTCAAAGAGGCATGAGGATTTGCTCTCTGGAAGTAACCATTGTGTTTGACCTTGGCTGATATTAGGGGCCTGGCTAAGGGCATAGCTCTAGGGATGGTCAGGTGTCTTTTCTATTGTTCTACAATGTGCATATTTTACCTGGGAAGGAAGAAAAAGAAGAATTTTATATTGCTACTCATCAGTGATTAAAAATAATTGTGGGGGCACCTGGGTGGCTCAGTCAGTTAAGCATCCGACTCTTGATTCCGATCGGCTCAGGTCATGATCTCACAGTTCAGGGGATCGAGCCCTGCATCAGGCTCCGTGTTGGCAGGGTGGAGCTTGCTTGGGATTCTTTCTCTCTCTCTCTCTCTCTCTCAAAAATAAATAAATAAGCTTAAAAAAACATAAAAATAATTGTGGAGTACATGCTGAGAAGAAAAGCTTTTCGAACAATAATTTTTCCCGGGAAGATTCTTTGAAAGGAGATGGAAAATTCTGAGCATGTGGTCCAATATCACAAATCTGCGTGCCTCGGGTGGGGGATGACGGAGGAGATGGTGTGAGCGGAAATCCTGGAGCCTGACTGTTTTATTTGCTTTTCATATCTGTGACCAGGAAATAGCAGTTGTTGAACAAGAACTGAGGCTTATATAATAGTCATACATATGCACCCAAAATATAGGTGTTCATCTATATTTAAAAAATAGAATTTGCTCTACCTTTGAATCAATGAGCCTGAAATAGAAACTCGTTCTTCCTTATAAGTTACATGAATTAATGAAATATATTTTCCTTGTAGAGGAAACGCTGTATACTAAGCAGCAAACCAGCAAAACTGCTTTACTATGGCATGTTTTGATGGAGAGGAATTTGGAAAAAGGCAAAAGGCTAAATATAGCAGATGTTCGCAACTCGAAACTTGGGCACCATTTTAAGCCCTGCTCTGCAGTTAACTAAAATTGATCTCCCTAACAAGATCTAAAAATAGCAGGAGGAAAAAAAGGAACAGACAATGACTTTTCATATCGTTCTCTGCAGGCATTTTCAGTGACAATGAACATGACCTTCCAGAGCCATCCTAGAGAGCAGAATAAAGGCTGGCATTTCACATCTCACTTCTGATTTACCACCCATTTAGTACATTGTAACATCTTTGTGTTTCCATTTTTGCTGATTGGTATAGATAAGCTGGCTTGCTGGGCTGGGTTTTTGTGTTTCCTATTTTGCTGTATATCTGAAAAGAACATAGCACCGTACTCTTTCTGGAGTCAGGAATCCCAGATGTTATAAAATAAACCAAAATACATATTCGATTCATTTTCTTCTTGGTCTAAGCCCACCTTCTTTTGTCTAGATGATTGTTTGATGATGGGCTTCTCTAAATTCACCAGGAGGAATTATGTAAATGTAGAGGGCCTCTGTTTGATAGACACGGTAACTGTCCTTTAAACAGAGCAGAAGAAGGCAAATCCTGATTGGCATGTTCTGGAGGACGAGAGAGAAAAGCACCGAATGGACCTTGGAGGCCTGGGTGTGTTGTCGGGCACTTCCAATAAGCCCAGAAACAAAATGTGGAGGAACAAATTGTGTAAGTTGTTTCACATTTTTAAAACTCCCTCTTGCAACACTCTTGAATTTCTTCTAGAGAAATGAATGTTACCGTTCAGGAGACCTCTCTGGCTTCTCACACTTTTCACTCCCCAGGACAAAGGCGCTGGCTCAATCAAATCGTTCTGCTTCTTGCCTATGGCAGAGGTGCCTGTTTCAACTTACCTGCTGTGTAGCCTTGGGCAAGCTACTTACCCACTCTGTGCCTCACATTCCCCAGCTGTGTAAATGAGAAGTACAATTCCTGTGTCACAGACTTGCTGTGGGCATTAAATGAGATAATATACTAAGGTGTTTAGAACAGTGCCTGGCCCATTATATTAGTAAGCCCCAATATATGTTTTAACTGGTATTTCTATTTAAAATGCTTTTCCTAATTTATCTATTTTACTTAGTTTGGATCAAAAACAGAACATACAGTCTTGGGGACAATAGTTAAGAAGGTTTGAAATTGTGCCTCTCCCATTTTCCTGATATAAACTTGTTCTCTCTGCAACGAATAGAACCAGACTTGCTCCTCCAGGGTGATGCGGCCCTTGTGTCTTAAGAGGTGTTGTAACAGCCTGTTAAGGATTTCAAAGGAATCCCACGGGCTTGGGTTTGATCACGGTTCCACTGTAATTGCACTCTCCACGCTGATTTCCAGAGCCTCTCTGGAAGTTCCAGGGAGCTTGCGCTGGCCCTCTCTGGAAGGGGGTCACCAGGGTTCCTTTCCTGATGAAGGAAAGGGGGCACCATGTTGCCCCTGCTTGTTGGAGCCTCCGTGAAAGAGTCTTGGTGATGTCCGTCATTGCCTTTCAGGGTGGCTGGACACGTCAGAGCTCCCACTGAGGTGGGATCCTGAACCTGGGTGCCATCTTGCCCCGGATCCCTGCTCCATGATGCTCTTTCTTCAGACTTAATTCTTCCCGGCAGCTTCGGATTTCCATGTCTCTAATCAGTCAGTCTGCTCTCCCAATTTTGTGGGGTTGGTCACCCCTCCCAGGCCAACCCCATTCCTCTGACCCTTTGAGTTGCTCTCTCTGCTCTCATTCTGCTGTGTTTCTGCACTCCTGGAACGGAGGCAGCCATCCCTTCATGTGGAATGAGTTATCATTTGTTACTGAAATGATTCTGCCAGAGGATTAAAAATGAATCTCACGAAATCATTTTTTTTTTTCCCCAGACGGAAACGCTAGAAGTCCTCCCCTTGGAGAAAACATTAATTTAGTGTTGCCTGATGCAGTCTGGCGAAAGCCGTAAGAAAGCAACAATTTGCCAGTGAAGGAATTATCTCTAGGCAGGCTAATGGCTCTGATCTAGTCACTCATTCATGCATGCATTCATTCATTCAATATTTATTGAACATCAACTTGCAAGGTGCTTTCAGGCGCTGGGAGTACCAGAATGAATAAAACATGCTCTCCCCCCTCAGAAAGTAGAGACTGAGAATCAGATGATAGAAAATCACCAGAGGAGGGAGCGAGCATTTGTGCCAAGGGCCAAGAGGAGACTGAAGAAGCAAGTCCTCGCCCGGGCACCTCGTGGGGAGGGGAGCGGAGACGGGCATGGGAGGGACGCAGGGCGTGGCTGTGCTCCTTCACAGGTGTGGCGGAAAGGGCCACCGGGGGCCCACGTTTCTAATATAACCTCTGTGATATTTTCAACTCAGTTGTTGGCTCCAGATCATCCGTCTGTGTGGAGCGAAGAAGCTTCAAGGACACAGGAAAAGGACAAATGGATAACTAAATAAAGAGAAGCAGACTCAGACTGCTGGCAAAGGATGCAGAGAGAGCTAGCCCAGAAAACGCTTTCTGGCAGCTGTTCCAGGGGACGCAGTGTCGGGCATCCCTAAAAAAGCAGAAAACCCTCACGATCCACTCTTACACACGCAGTGCACAGGCCTTCATTTGCACACTGGCCAGGCCCAGGTTTGGCTTTCTGAAAGTCACAGTGGCATTAAAGAGAACTGCCGACTCAGGGTCGGGATAAAGGTTTTGCCAGCATCCTAGGCCTGACGTGTGCCGAGGACGCCAGTATCCTCAATCAAAGGCCATGGGATCTGGCGCCCCAGATCTCATGGAGTCAGAAGAGCCAGTCTGGACACTTCTCTCTGCCACCACCCAGCTGCGTCACCTTGGGCAAATTCGCTCACCTCTCTACAGCTTAGTGTTCTCATCTGTCAAATGGGGGTATTAATGATTGCTCTCTCTGTGCAGAGCACTTCAGAGTACATTTACTTGGTAAAGGGAAAGTCAAGCCCGGAGTTTAGCAGCACCACTCAAGTAAAAGGGATGCATTTTAAACGGCTGTTGATAAGCTCCTCACAACTCTGAAAAGAACCCCCTTTTTTCCTCTGCCTCTTTAAGACCATTTCATTCCTGGGGTGCCCGCGTGGCTCAGCCGGTTGAGCGTCCGACTTCAGCTCAGGTCATGATCTCGTGGTCCGTGGGTTCGAGCCCCATGTCAGGCTCTGTGCTGACAGCTTCGGATTCTGTGTCTCCCTCTCTCACTGCCCCTCCCCCGCTCACGCTCTGTCTCTGTCTCAAAAATGAATACACTTTAAAACAACCTTTTTAAGACCATTTCGGCCCTCCTTCCTGCCTCCTCTGTGCCAGGCTCTGTCAGCACCCCTTCTGAGGCCTAAAACCCCCACGCTCTCCGTTCCTTCTGCCTCCATCAGGTCCGGCTCTCATCTGCCCCTGGCAGTGTCTTCCAGACCTGGGACTCAGCTCCGTCAGCCAGTGAGGGTATCCGAGGCTTGCCCTTATCTTGTCTTTGCATCCAGCTTTGTGAACATGAACTACAGACGAATTTCTTTCCCAATTTTGGATAAAATGTGATTTGAGTTGACTGGGTTACCGGCTCCGAGTGAGTGGACCCGAGGCCAGCTGGGATCTGATGGTCACAAAGTCGGACTCCGCCTGGGCCTCCTTTGTTCAATAGTGAAGTAGGAAGATCACCGCCTTGGAACCCTGACTCTGTCCCGGCAAGTGATTTCTCCCCTGTCGGGGCCTCTCGGCTTCCTCCGCTGTAAAATGCAGCTTGGCCAGTGACTCCTAAGTCCTCCGGCCACGACCTCAGGGACTCTCTGAAGCTCCACTTCCTGCCATCCAAGCAACTGTACAAGGGGGTTCAGATGGGTTCTTGTCAGTATCCGTGCGTGAGGATCAGGCGTACCTTGTCTCCAGTCGGTCCACCTAGGGGTGTGCCTTCCTGCTTCTGGAGTGTTCTGAATTACTGTGGGAAAGGCTTGCACAAGGCCTGACTTGAGAAGACCGAACTTATTTCAACTCATTTCATACACTCTACATTTACCTATAGCACAGACACGCGTGGGAAGTGCGTTGGCTCAGGATTCCTGGATATGGACCGGGCTTTCAGAGAAATAACATGTCACAAATACGTCTGTCGTTATTACATTGCTTCTTTTATCAGTTCATCTTAGTCAGGCACCTACTGCTTCTCACAGTGGCTCTTTAAGGGTGGAACCGATGGCCACTGTAGAGGCCCCAAGAAGCTGAGTGATTTGATGGTAATTAGAAAGAAACCCCAGAGGGGCGCCTGGGCGGCTCAGCCCTTCCAGCATCCAATCCCCCCGCAAAAGCATTTCTGTGGAATCTCAGAACTGTGGCAACCTAAGTAGTGCCCCCCACCCCAGGGAACAAAAGTCAAGCATTTTTAAAGAAAAAAGGGAATGCTTGTAGATGCTGTTCACAAAGGATTCTGGTGGGTGTTGGTGGCAGAATATCTTGGCTGAACAGAACTGGTTGTTAAGGTTGTCACTAAGCAAAGTCTCTCCCTATGGAAAGTTGCCGGCTGAGTTCTTGCAATATCTGTGGTTTGGCCCAGTTCAAAAGTTCATGGTCCTACCGAGTGAGGATGTGCACAAGGCCCATCTCTGGGATGGGCCTCCCAGCGCTGTTTTAAAACGCCTTGGCATAAGCAACCCCATTTCATTTCACCTTTCTTAATACTTTGGAGTATTGTTCCAGCAAGATGGCAGCATCTGCTGAAAGTTTTCACTCTTATGTGGATCCTGAGAAACTTAACTGAAGACAATGGGGGAGGGGAAGGAAAAAAGAAAGGTTAGAGAGGGAGGGAGCCAAAACATAAGAGACTCTTAAAAACTGAGAACAAACTGAGGGTTGATGGGGGGTGGGAGGGAGGGGAGGGTGGTGATGGGTATTGAGGAGGGCATCTGTTGGGATGAGCACTGGGTGTTGTATGGAAACCAATTGGACAATAAATTTCATATTAAAAAAAAGAAAAGAAAGTGAGGACGATATCACTTGGGTACAAAACGTACAGAAATTCTGGGCAAGTGCATAGGAGATATGCACGAGGATGTTAACTGTAGCTTTTTAAAAAAATGTTTATTTATTTTTGAGAGAGAGAGAGAGAGAGAGCAAGTGGGGAGGGGCAGAAAGAGGGGGACAGAGGATCTGAAGCATTCTCTGTGCTGACAGCAGTGAGCCCATCATGGGGCTCAAACTCATGAACCACAAGATCATGACCTGAGCCGAAGTTGGACACTTAACCGACTGAGCCACCCAGGTGCCCCAACTGTAGCTCTGATTGTAATGGCAAGAAACTGGAGACTGTCTTAAGTGTCCAACTCAGGAGACTGGATGAGTAAAGCGTGATTGCATATTCACCCAATGGAATACTGTACTGCAGAGACTGAGAGAATCTGAGCCTCCTGTACCAACCACCAGAATGAGGGGACTGAAAGATTTTTTTTAAGTTAGAGGCTATTGTGATCTGGTTCTTGGGGACCTAGAGACTTCACTTTGGCAGGAAGATTGTCTTGTTTCAGAGGGTTCCTGGGCTTTCCTATGGCAGCAGTAAAAGAAGGTTGCATAGCATCGAAGCCTCGTGCCTGTCGCTAGAGCTCATTTTGCCTGTTCTGAGAAAACAAACAACTTCCTCATGGTAAAGGAATTCGGTGGCTCTTCCCGGTCTTAAAGTATCTGCATTGCAACGCAGAAGTTGCACAGACAGGCATTTTAGCACCGGTTCCTGAATTGCAGTTAAACAGGGACAAAGTCCGGTGTTGCCTTCCCATCCGTCAGCCCTCTCGCTGTCCACACAGTGCAATAAACCCATTAGAAATGCCCATGTTACCGTGAGCCCCGGATTTCAAGGCTGTTAATCTTGTTTGGCTTTTCTAGGTTGCTGACGATGTTTCTTTCGCAAAAGGGTCGCAGAGCGTACCTGGTCCTAGTTTGGCCACGGCATAGAGGAGGTCGTAGTTGAGGACTGGCGTGGCATCACTGATGGGCTGCCAGCCCACGGGAGGAGACGCCGGGGGTGAGATGAGGAATTGTTTGGCAGGCTGTGGTGGAGCCAAATGCAGCTTGTCACCGTCTGTCTCTGGAGTCTGAACCTTTCAAAGAGGGAAAAAATGAAGACGCATTATTCATTAGGGCCTCAGATGTGCCGTGTTGGTACACGATGATGCAGAGTTGCATTTGGAGCCTGTGACAAGTGATCCAATGAAGCAGGCTATAATAATAATCACTACTTACCACACACCATATGCTCAGTTATCTTATTTCATCCTTAAAACAGTGGCTCTCAACTTTTAGCGTGCATCATAATTACCTGGAGAGCTTACTAAAAGCACAGACTGCAGAGCCCCCACTCCTGGAGTTTCCGATTCAGCAGAGCTGGGGTGGGGTCTGAGGATCTGCATTGCTAACAAGTTCCCAAGTGAGGCTGAACTGCTGGTCCCCAGGCTCCTTCCTCCCTCCTGTCCTCCCTCCTTCTCTCCTTTCTTTTTCTCTCATTCTTTTAATTGAGGTGATAGTCACATAATATGAAATTAACCATTAGAGTAAACAATCAGTGGCCTTTAGTACATTTCCAGGGTTGTACAATCACCACTTCTACCTACATCCAAAGCATTTTTAAAAAATGTTTATTTATTTTTGAGAGAGAGAGAGGGACAGAGAGACAGAAACAGAGAGAGAGAGAGAGAGAGAGAGAGAGAGAGAGAGAGAGAGAGAGGGCAAGCAGGGGAGGGGCAGAGAGAGAGGGAGACACAGAATCTGAAGCAGGCTCCAGGCTCTGAGCTGTCAGCACAGAGCCCGACGTGGGGCTCGAAGTCACCATCCGAACCCTGAAATCATGACCTGAGCTGAAGTTGGACGCTTAACTGGCTGAGCCACCCAGGTTCCCCCAAAGCATTTTTTTAATTTAATTTAATTTTTTTTAATGTTTATTTATTTTTGAGAGAGAGATACACACACACAGTGTGAGTAGAGGAAGCACAGAGAGAGGGAGACACAGAATCTGAAGCAAGCTCCAGGCTCTGAGCTGTCAACACAGAGCCTGATGTGGGGCTTGAACCCACAGAGACCATAACCTAAGCCGATGTCTGCTGCTTAACCGACTGAGCCACCCAGGTGCCCCAACATTTTTTTAAAGTTTGTTTATTTATTTTGAGAGAGACAGAGGCCGTGTGAGTGGGGAGGGGCAGAAAGAGAGGGAGACAGAGAATCCAAAGCATTTTTATTGCCTTAAAGGAAACCCTGTACCCATTAAACAGCTACTACCTTTTTTGCCCCTAGTCAGACCCTGCAACCAACAATTTGCTTTATGTCTCAATGGATTTACCTATTCTGGATATTTCACATAAATGGAATCATATGTGACCTCTTTGTGTCTGGCTGCTTTTACTTAGCATAATGTTTTCAGGGTTCATCTATGTGGCAGCATGTATCAATGCTTCATTCCTTTTTATGGTTTAATAACATTCCAATGAAAGATGGACCACAGTTTGTTTGTTGAAAGGTGGACCATAGCCACTGATGGACATTTGGAGTGTTTCTACCCTTTCTACCCTAGTCATAGTACTACTATATATGAATATATGTGTACATGTATTTTTTGAGGCCTATTTTCAAGTCACTTATATGTACACCTAGGAGTGAGTATTTGCTGGGTCAGATGGGAACTCTATATGTTTAACTTTTTAAGGAAACAGGTGGGGTTTCATTAGATGAAGAAACTGAGGTTTCTACAAATCACATAGTTACTAGCAGCATGGGATCTGAACATGGGTCTAAGGCCAAAGTCTAAATTCTACCTATTTAGTTTTTATTTTATTTTATTACGGTAAGAACATTTAGCAAGAGATATACCCACTTAATAAATTTTTAAGTCTACAGTATATTATTGTTAATGGGTTTTTTTTGTTATTGTTTATTTTACTTGTTTTGAGAGAGAGAGAGCACGCAGGAGGGGCAGGGAGAGAGAGAGAGAGAGAGAGAGAGAGAATCCCGCACTGACAATGTGGAACCTGATGTGTGGCTCAAACTCACAAACCGTGAGATCATGACCTGAGCTGAAATCAAGAGTCAGATACTTGACTGACTGAACCTAGGTGCCCCACAGCATATTATTGTTGACTATGGGTACAATGTTGTGCAGTAGATCTCTAAAGCTTATTCATCTCATCTAACTGAAATTTTATACCTGTGGATTAGTAACTCATCGTTTTCCACTCTTTCTAGTCCCTGGCAACTACCATCCTACTCTTCGGTTCTATGAATTTTATTTTTTTAGATCCCTCATATAAGTGGAATCATACAATATTTGTCTTTCTGTGAATGGCTTATTTCACTTAGCATACTGTCCTCCAGGTTCATCCATATTGCACAATGCCCACACTATCCAAAGCAAACTGCAGACTCAATGCAATCCTTATCAAAATTGCAATGGCATTTTTCTTTTACAGAAATAGTGAAAAAAACAATTCTAAAATTCATATAGAACCACGAGAGACCACAAACAGCCAAATCAATCTTGAGAAAGATGAACATCACACTTCCTGATTTAAAAATATATTACAAAGCTACGATAATCAAAACAGCAAGGGACTGGCATTAAGACAGACACGTAAGCCAATGGAACAGAACAGAGAGCTCGGAAATTAATCCACACACAGAGGGTCAACTGATCTTCAACAAGAGTGCCAACAGTACACAATGAGGAAACAACAGTCTCTTCAACAAATCGTGCCGGGAAGACTGGATATCCACATGCAAAAGAATGAAGTTGAAACCTCATTTTACACCATACACAAAAACTAACTCAAAATGGATTAAAGATTCTAAACATAAGACCTGAAACCGAGAAAGTCCTAGAAGAAAATAAACAGAAAGCCTCATGACATTGGCCTTGACAATGTTTTCATAGGTATGACACCAAAAGCACAGGCAACACAAATAGAAATAAACAAGCAGGATTACATCAAGCTAAGTCTTCTCCACACCAAAGGACACTATCAACAGAGTGAAAAGGCAACCTGCATAATGGAGAAAATGTTTATAAACCAGATATAGGACAGGTTAATTTCTCTATTCATGTATAGGATGAGAAGTTAAGGAACTCCTATGACTCAAAAGCAAAACAAACAAACAAACAAACCCAAACAAACAAACACAAAACAAAACACAAACAAACACAAACACAAAACAAAACAAAACAAAAACACAAAAAACAAAATAAAACCCAGTAACTCAGTGAAAGCAAACAGAGTAAGGACCTGAATGGACATTTCTCCAAAGAAGACACATAAATGGCCAACAAGTTTATGAAAAAATATTTAGGTCACTAAGCACCAGGGAAATGCAAATCAAAACCACAATGAGATATCACCTCACAGGTGTTAGGATGGGTGTTATCAAAATTAAATAAACAAATAAAAGACAACAAGTGTTGGCAAGGATGTGGAAAAATAGGAACCATCGTGTGCTGTTGGTGGGAATACATAATGGCATAACCACTATAGAAAACAATATGGAGGTGCCTAAAAAAATTAAAAATAGAACCGCCATCTCAATGAGTAATTCCGCTTCTGGGTATTTATCCAAAAGAATTGAATTCAGACTCTGGAAGAAATATTAACACTCCTGTGTTCATTGTAGCACTATTCACAATAGCCAAGGTGTGGAGACAACATAAATGTCCGTCGACAGATGATGCGTAAAGAAGAAGTGGCATCTACGTACAACGGGATACTATTCAGCCTTAAAAAGAAGCAAAGTCTATGCTCTTTTTACTATGCCATCGTCATAGAGTCCAAAGGTGGGAACAACATTTACTGACCGATACGAGATGGATCAGGATATCTAATGATGAAGGGAGGGCACTGATGGAACTAATATTAGGACATTGATTTTCTATTGCCGTGGACTTTGTGAGCATTGCCAAGAACTGTTCATCCCCGTTTGGAATAGCCAGCACTTATTTTTGGATGAAATAAAACACACAACTGATTTCCATATGTTTGTAATCTTTTCTCATGAATCGGAGTCATTGGAAAGATATACAGTCCACTAAAACTATCATATAACTGAACTTTTAATTATAAGCCTGCTAGGAAGTTTAAGAGTAGTTGGGAATAGACCATTCTTTTTTTTTTAATTTTAAGTTTATTTATTTATTTTGAAAGAGCAGGTGGGGGGAGGAGCAGAGAGAGAGCGAGGGATAGAGGATCCCAAGCAGGCTCCGTACCAACAGAGCTGTGAACCTATGAACCATGAGATCATGACCTGACCTGAGCCAAAACAAAGAGCTGGACGCTTGACTGACTCAGCCACCAGGTGCCCTAGGTGTAGACCATTCTTATTACAAGTACTAGCTGATATTTGCTGTGCATGTACCAAACACTAGGTACTTTAACATGCAATAGTCCACTTAATCCTCGTAAAACAACAGAATGGTGTGTGTATCATTCTCCCTATTTACAGGTGAGGAAACTGAGACCCACTGACATTGTGTAACTTGCCCAGGTGACAGCTCAGGCTGTCAGCCTTCAGAGACTGCTTTCTAAACCTCTGTGATACCCCTGTCTGGGAATCAGGGCATAGGTTTATTTATCTGTGAACTAATTATAGACTACAAACCAGTCAAAGTAGAAAGGGCTCCATTTACACTTTTAAAAAGGCAAAATAATAATAATAATAATAATAATAATAATAATAATGTAGAGCAAGAATTACCTTACCTGTGCAAAGTAGAGTTTTAATTTTTTCCCTCTGAACTGGGTTTCATGAAGCTCTATCCTGGCTCGGGCTGCAGATTTGGGATTGCTGAAGTTTATTCGGACACGTCTGAAACTCTTAAATAGCTGGAAGGTCACACAGTCATCGTAAGTCCGAAACAGACCTTCAAATTTTTCCTGATAAAACAAACACAGAGGAAAATCCGTGGGTCATGTATCTTGCACGACACAAATAATTAATAAATAAATAAGTAAATAAATAGGCTGTTCTCAACATAACATTCGAGCGGCACATTAGTCATGCATTTTTTTTCACCTGTCAATCTGTTACTGGGTGTTAAACATGCCCGTGGATTCAGTGGAAGGATTCGCAACCTGGGTCTAGGGATCCTTAGAGGAGCAGTGAATGGGTTTGAAATGCATAACAGACCTGAAAATTATGCAAAATGTTGAGGAAGTTTCTCTGTATATGTATTGTTTTCTGGGGAGAGGGATCATTGTTGTCATAAGATTCTCAAAGAAGTTCATTAACTCTAAAATATTAGAGCTCTTTGAGTAAAGTATGTGGTAAATATTACAAGTGACGACCCACTTTGGTGGCACTAGTTAGATGGTGTCATGGGATGAGTCCTGGTCCATGAAATGTGTGCAGAAGGCAAGAAAAAGCCCTTGAGAAAGTTTCCTATCTTTCTCTGAAGATGCTGTGCGTTCCAAATGGTATACCATCGAGAAACAGGACTTTCCTCGGTCCCTCAGGAGATTCTCCTGGGTCCCTGAGGGGCTGTGTGGAGCAGAAAGATCTTTCTCCCTACTCCCACCCATCCTAGAGTTGACTTTGCTTTGGCAAAACAAATAAACAAACAGACTTCTATCGCATTAAACCACGGAGATCTGGAGATTATTTTATTCCTACGGCATAACCAAGCCTATCACAATACAAAGTAATCATTTGAAGTTTTTGATTCAGTACAATTTTCAATTCAACTAAACACATCTCTATTAAATGCTCACTTATTACAAGGCACGGTCGCTAGGCTTTAGGGGAGTACACAGATGAGTATTACTGCGTTCCAGCTCTCAGTGATCTAACAACCTACTGTGAGAGGCAGACACAGACACAGATATGAGAACGCCCGTAAGGCGGGGGCAAGGCACAAAAGGAAAATTAAAGACTTAAAAAATACATATATTAATACCATCTGTCTGGTTTCTCTTAGCTTTAAAAAATTCTTGTTATAAGTGACACAACCAGTGTATGCGAAGTTACTGTATGTGCTTAGCAGAGAAATTGTTGCTAAGTAAAGAACTTCTATGTAAACAAACCAACAAACCCTGATTCTTTTATTTCTACGACGGAAGGTATATCTTTAAGAGTGAGTACAAGTCGGAATGGAGATGCACCAAGGTTCAGCAAGCTTCACTGAATTTGGTTTGTAAGGGCCCCAAGCCATTTCCTTCCTCACCTCTATCATTCCACAAATCAGGACCCTGAAGCCTGAAGAGACAAGGACCCGCCTTGGTCACATGGGCACTTAGTGGCAGAACTACAACCAGGCCAAAGTCCTTGTGACCCTGAATATAGAGACGCTTTCAATTATATAAAGAATCACACTGCTGGGCTGAGAAGAAGGGAGAGGTGTCACAGCAGGAGCGAATGATGCGGATCAATAAACTGACCCAAGCTTGTGTGTGACCACATCTAGGAGAATCAGCAGTGTGATGCGAGGCTGTGACGTCACTGACCTCTGGGGTTTGCACAGGAAGAAGAGCCCAGATGGCAGAGAAGGTCTCCCCGCCTGTTGGGCCTCCAGATGAACACGTCCCAGACCCTCAGATCCATGGCTCGCGACCCTTCCAAAAACGTGGCTCGTTTCTGAGATTCCCCAGGGCGTGCCTATGGTTCCTCCCATTTTTGACTCCTGTGTCTTTCTTTTTATGCCTTATCCGTCCGGTCCAGAACCACAAATGATACATTCAAAGCAAGTTCCTTTTTTTCAAGTTTGATGACATCATGGAGATTTAAGGGGCTCTTTCTCCCCTTTTCAGACTGAGTTCTCAATCCCCTTCCCCTAACAAGAACAAAACAAGGAAAGAACCAAAGAAACAGAACAAAGACAAGGATCTTTCCTTGTCTGTTCCTTGGGAAGTTTTTCCTTCAAGTCTCAAGCCATGGGATGAGCCGACCCCTGGGCCTGGGGCCTCTGCCACCACTCCAAGAGGGCTCATTAAGGAATCGTTTCCCAACAACATTGTGTTTTCCTGAACAGGGGTCCTGGTGAATACAATGTTTTCTGGTTTCTCACAATGACAAGTGCCCTCAGCTGCTCACATCACAGCTGGTAGTTTAATTAATTTGGGGAATTTTTAGGAATGGAAGGAATTAAGAGATTAAAAGCTTTTATTTCTATCTAGAAATAGTCATATTTCTCAGGACAAAGTTCTTGGGTCTTCTTTGTAGCTCTATGTTTCTCCACCTCTGGTTTGGGAGTTCACTTCCTCATCTCCTCCCCTGCGCCTGAGGGTGGCCATGAAGACCAACTTGGAGGGGAGGTGTTCTTTTCCTTCGACTCTAGTCCCTTGTTTGCATCGTATATCTCTTCTTTATGCCTCGCATCTCAGTTGCTCAGAGCTGTTTGGCCTCAAGAGCCTGGGTTAGAAAAAAAAAATCAAGGGGTCTTGGCATCGGGCTTAGGGGAGGGCTGACAATGAATGGCCTATATGCCGACTCCTTGGCAGGCTTCGGCAGATGTCAGTAACCGAAGGCAATCGTTTTCTCCAACGATCTTCAAAAGAGAGCCCCAGGCAGCTCCTGCATCAAGCTAGAGTTGGCAAGTGACAGGAACCTCATTCCTCTCCTTGTTTTGGGCCTTTAGGCTGATCATCAAAAGAGGTCAGGACTCAGGGGCCAGGGTTTTCACAAACCCTGTAATGATAATAATCATCATCACAATAAATGAACATTTACTTGTAGTGGCAGTGGCGACAGGCAGCTGGCCAAAAATGGGGGGGATTCACTGGCCCTCTCGATTTGCTTCCAGGAATGATATGACAACCATTTCGCTGGTGGAGGTGACAGAGCATGAGGAGAAATTGGTTAGAGGCAGGCAAAGCACAGCGACAAACCCTTAGGCAAAATGGTGTCCTGAACACAGCTACCCACTGGGGTGTCTCACCTTCCTGTAGAGCAAATCTAGGGTCCGATGCCCCGGTTCCCCCCAGACACACAGTGACTGGCACCCCACAAGCCCAATAAATTCCTCATTTCCTCAACAGTCAGTTCCCTTTGTAACCACTGGTTTGAAAAGAGTTCCACAGCAGTGATCTCAAATTCTGGTCTCTGGACC
Organism: Acinonyx jubatus; assembly: GCF_027475565.1. NCBI lineage: Eukaryota > Metazoa > Chordata > Mammalia > Carnivora > Felidae > Acinonyx > Acinonyx jubatus. Next base: position 106,248,905 of record NC_069385.1, on the reverse strand, counting down.
TCGCCATACGCTCAAAAGTCAGGGAGAATCCTAAAGAACTTTTGTTAATGTGAGTTTCACTTACCAATGTTCACTGTACTGCAAAGTGAAAAATATATACACTTATAAATGTATTTAAAAGTAACAATAATAAGCCCATTAGATGTTAAAATAATATTTTTATGAAAAATAACTCTTCCAAAGCAAGAAAAAATTTAGTGGGATGAGCATTTTTTTTCATTTCTGAAAGTTTCTTTAATTTCTGACTTAATAGAAGATACCTGAAATCTCCATTTGCTTCTAGGCTCAATCTGTTATACTATGTGGTTTTGTCTGAAGGATATGAATCAAAGTTGGCCTCACCCAAATACATGGTTGGAGACGGGAGGAGTAACTTAATAGCCTTTCAAATATTCTTCGAAATTCCTTGTGAATATTTTTTCCTGATACTTCATCAAAGCTTGACAAGTGGCAGTTTCGTAAAGTATATTACAATGCTGACTCTGAAGCTATAATCAAATAACACTTTTATTTGATTGTACTAAGGTCTATTTATCTATTTTTCACCTTTAATTTTTAAAAAAACATTTTTAAAGTTTATTCATTTTTCAGAGACACAGAGAGAGCGTGAGGGAGGGAACAGCAGAGAGAGAAGGAGACACAGAATCTGAAGCAGGCTCCAGGCTCTGAGCTATTAGCACAGAGCCCAATGCGGGGCTTGAACTCACGGTGTGAGATCATGACCTGAGCTGAAGTCAGATGTAACCGACTGAGCCACCCAGGCGCCCCTAATGTGTGTGTGTTTTTTTAAACCCATGCATGATTCTGTAATGACATACCTTGACCACTTGAAAAATACGGTTCCTTGCGTTATGTAGGTTTTCCAAATCCTTACCCATTTCATCACACAGTATAAAAAGTCACATTCATTAATATTACCACCTATCTTATCAAAAAGTCTTTAGAAATTGGAAAGATGTCAGATTCGTGTTGGTAAATACAGGCTTTCCAAAATTCTAATTTTTGCTTGAAAGTTCATTCCTAATCACTGGCAACAAACACTGACAGTTATTTTCCTTGGAGTAACACCCTCATCCATTCACTTTTGAGAAAATATCTGCCAAATATCTAAGTCTGCATAACTACACTTTGTCTGTTAGTTGTTCTTTTAAGTACAAATGGTGTTCCGTGAGAAAAACCAATGTCTAGTTCAGCTTAGGACAGTTTAGAATGTTTCCTCAACTCAGACATTGTATCTCACCTCAAACATTGTATCCAAGTATACTTAGTGTATTCCCTATTTTGTTATTCAGATTATTGAAAAGGTGTATGTTCAAGGAAAAAAGATAATAAAATTAATATATTTTATGGCTTCATCAGGGACATTCTTTCTTTTTTTAAATTCTTTCTTAAAAGTTTATTTTGAGAGAGACAGTGAGAGCAGGGGCAGGTGAAGAGAGAGAGGGAGACGGAGAATCCCAAGCAGGTTCCATGCTGTCAGCACGGAGCCTGGTGCAGGGCTCGATCTCATGAACTGTGAGATCATGACCTGAGATGAAACCAAGAGTAGGACGCTTAACCCACTGAGCCACCCAGATGCCCCCATCAGGGACATTCTTAAGTAACACTGGTATTTTCTTTCTTACTTTCTTCTATCTTTTTTTTTTAGTACGAATAATACTGATATCATTTGCTGCCACTGCACTGACTCATACCAGAGCACCAGCGGCTTTAACTGCCATTGCTTTTGCACCATGGACATAACTGTCAAAACAGCTGAAAAGGAAAATAGTGTCTTAGCCTTATTGTGGAAATAGTTTTGACCTCATGGAAAAGCGTCTGTAGACCATCCTTTGAGAAGAGCAGTACTATAATATCTCAGAGAAAGTAAGGATTTAGTTGGCTTGGGTTGAAGTCTAGTGAGAATTCTAAGGACACAACATAATGGAAATCTAAGAGGGGCTATCATTCGAGAAAGTGTTGTTATAGTAACTGAATGCTGCAGGGAAGGTGAAAACGACGAAGACGGTTTTGGCCAGTGCGAGACCACTGGTGACACTACTGAGAGCTCTTTGGACAGATGTGGAGGTGAAACCTGGATTATTATGGATTGAGGCGTGAACGGAGGGGAAAAGGTGGAGAAAGAGAGTGTGGTAACGAGAAAGAGGGAGGTGGGATGATAACTACATGGGAAGTCAGGTCACAACAAGATTTTTGGGAGTGTGGGGAGACACTTCCTGGTTGATAAAATGAAACTATGATGAAGGGAAGAGAGGAGACAGGAAAGAGGAGAGGGTAGTGGAGACAAGAAGAAGAGGCTTCAGAGAGACTTGTAGACACTTCTTCCCGTGAGACAGGAGGTGACAGATCAGGATGGAGGAGTATGGAAATGCAACAAGCAAACTGAAGATGGCTTTTCATCTCAGGGAAATGGATGGTGAGGTCCTCTGTTCAGGTAGAGAAGGTGAAGGGAGACTGAGGGCTTGAGAAGCTTGAGAAAGACTCAGAACAGCTGCTGTGGTCAGAGGTAAGGAGAGTAAATGTGGATGAGTCAAAGAACGGTCTAATGGGCTGAATTATGTCCCCTCCAAAGGACACACTCAAGTCTCCAGTACCTGAGAATATGGCCTTATCAGAAATGGGGTCACTGAAGATGTAACTAAGTAAGAGGGGGGGTCATACTGGCATGGGGTGGGCCCTCATCCAGGATGACTGTTGTCCTTATAAGAAGATAGCCATGGGAAGACAGGGAGACATAAGGAAAGTGTCATTTGAAGACAGAGGACTGGAGTTATGCAACTGTAAGCCAAGGAAGGCCAAAGATTGCTGGAAGACTGCAACTACCAGAAGCTAAGAAGAGACGAAGAGCAATTCCCCCGCAAGCTGCCGACCCTGATGCCACCCTGCCGACACCTGATTTTGGTTTTCTAGCCTCCAGAATTGTGCGATAATACATTTCTGTGACTTTAAGGCACTGGTTTGTGGTATTTTGTCACAGCAGCCCTAGAAAACTAACATAGGCAGTTATGCAGCACTAAGGGACTGAATGAAACTGGGGATCCGATGGTTTTAACAGAGCCAGCCGAATTCTGTTACACCATCTTTTTCCAGGTGAGTGGGAAGTGGAAAGCGGGGTCATTCCAGGGTGGGGTGTGCGAGACAGGTGTGTGCAGTGGGGGGAGTGGAAAAAGAAGGAAGAAGGGTAACTTGGTTTCAAATGTGAATACTTGGGGATTTTAAATTCCCTGCCTTTCAATGTGTTTGCTTAATAGGAACTGAGTTACAGAAATAAAAAAGGAGAACAAAGGTAGAAACATAAATTGGAGCCAAGAACGCCTAGTTATTCTTTTCCCATGAGGAGTCTGTATTGTGAAAGATTTACAAGGGCAGTCCCTCTGACAGGACACCCTCCTGAAAACCAGAAAAGCTTCTCACGGGGTCTTGAACACGCACCATGCATGACTGGGACAACAATGTGCTTCTAATCTTTCTCAAAGCTAACACGATATGGCACTCCCCACCAGCGATACAATGGTCTCGGGGTCCACAGGGTAGAGAGGAGCCTTGCCTTGGAACCAGGAGGAGGGATCTGTCCAGGGTCCTCACAAAGAGGCTCCAGTGATGGGAAGAACCCTGCCCTCAGAAATGATGGAACAAAATCAAGTAGCAGGTGACTAATTATAGTTTCCCAACAACATGGGAGCGACTATTGCTTTTTAAGCTTAGGAAGACTTAGGAAGGGCTCAATGCATTCTACTTGATTGGTTGAGACAAAACCGTAAGGTATCTTATAGAAAGACTATTAGCATATTAAAATTTAACTCCAACCAGACAGGCTACAGAAGAACACTTCTGTGTAATATATTATGTCCCCGAATCCTTACTTATCTGAACTGACCCTCTGAGGGAGAGTTGAGATTGTTATTGTCCTTGAACAACATATGAAGCAAATGGAAGCCAGAGAAGGTAATGACCTCCACAAAGTCACTCAACTATCCAGTTAGCAAAACCAGAACTAGTAAGCTCAAGTTGTTTACACGACGTAAACATCATGCATTAGATGCAGGCAAGAGAGAAGTCTGAAAAGCAAGAACAAGAAAACCAGCTTTCCTTGTCAGCCGGAAAGAATAGTGCTATCCTTGAGGACGAAGCTCCTGGAGAGGTCCGCCGCTGCCTTTATCCGCATTCCAAACGATGCTGTATGCCTTTATATATTTTTCAATTTTCTCACTTATGAGCCCGTTGGGTATAAATTATCTTAATAAGAAATTCGGCTTCTTTCAAAATCACAAGGCTCTCCTCTGTCAGATAATACCTCCGAGAAACTGCTGAAGAATGAAATAATTCATTTCGGTTTATCACCTCTCAATGGGGTCCACTGACAAGTCATGTGAAAATCCCATGTTTAAAGATCATACTGGATTTTACAGGCTGCTCAGGAGGGCCTCCTGGCACAGGGACCCGCTGTTATAAATCTTCCCTAACGCAGACTGCTTGTGTGAAAGGAATATCAGGACTGCACGGGGGGATTTATCCTCCTGGATTTTAACCTGCCAGGATTTCTTAGGCCAAGCAGATTTGTATTAAATGCCGTTTCGTTTCGTTTCGTTTGTGGTCCCGGTGTTACCTAAATAGAAAAATCAATAGGAAAAGGAGGTTCTCAACCCTTTTTTACTGATAGAACAAGCGGACAGACCTTGTGCCACGTGGCTGCTTTGGGAGAAGATAATTCACTGGCAAAGGCACAAAAGGCTTTGTCCCTTCCCACTGGGGTCCTTGTGAGAGTCAAAGGTCTAAACTCTAAAAGAACCCACTTTGTCCTAAAACCTCATCACCTGCTTCTCTCAGCAGAATGCTCTCCACGGCCTGTGTTCGAATCTGTTCTTTCTTTCCCACCCTAAGTCTCGCGGTGGCTGGATAATGCTTCTATGCGAGAGTACATTGTGACTTCTTTCCAGTGGAAGAAGTCTCCACTTTCCTGACCTCACTGTGCTGCCATCTACGCATATAGAACTGGGTAAACAAACCCCTCCAGCTCCTCTAAGCCAAGAATATGTACCGGGGCGACAATCTGGAATGTTCTTTGAATGGGGGTCAACCTAAGCTGTGTGGAGCTTGAGGCTTTGAGAACTTGGGAAACCCTCTTTAGGCAAAATAATATTAAATAGGTGCCAAAGTGGGATATTTTTAAGTTTATTTTTATTTATTTTGAGATAGAGAGAGAGAGCAAGCAGGGGAGGGGCAGAGAGAGAGAGAGAGAGAGAGAGAGAGAGAGAGAGAGAATCCCAAGCAGGCTCCACCTTGTCAGCGCAGAGCCCAACATGGGGCTCAAATTCACGAACTGTGAGATCACGACCCGAGCCAAAGTCAAGAGTCCAACACTTAACCGACTAAGCCACCCAGGTGTCCCAAAGTGAAATATTTTTTTAACGGCAATAAGAAATTCTTAAAAGTTAGTTTTATGTATTTTACCAAAAAATATATGATCACGTGAAACACATCGTCAGGGTCCTGCCAGGGCCTGGGTATAGGCCCATGCAATGAGGGCCTTAAAGCTGAAATTTCATTCATTTCCCAGGAAATATGCCTAAGAGAAATGACAAATATATTGTGCCATCACAAAGGAGTCTGGAGGCCATGTGTACAATACAGCAAAAATATGGTGTTTGTATGACTCTCGGGCTGATAAGGAACATGTCCCTATGTGTTTGGATCACCTGAAAGAAAGCCAAGAAATTGAATTTGCAAAATGTCAGTTCATTTATCATACAGATGCCTGAGTATTTCCCTGCTATGCACACCAGCACCCATTTTGTAAATACCCAAGATGGAGGACTGGCGGGGGATGGGGGGAGCCAGTAAGAGGGGTGCTCGGAACCTGTCCCAACAGCTGTACAGTAAGGGATCTTAAGTGTTAGATGAGTGGACCAAGAGGGAAACGTACAGGTGGCATTGTCCGTGTGCCTAGGACCCTTGCGGGGTCTAACTCCCTGAAGCAAATGTGAGACCCTTCTAGCACCTGAGCCCAGGGCTTGTTCTGGGAGGTCACTCTGCCCCCCACCAAGAGAGCCCAGGGGACATGGATCTTGCTGTACCAAGCAAGGTACCATTTGTGGATGGCTGCAGGCTCCCTGTCTGCCGCAGAACGTTTTTAAGCATCCCGAGGGGTCTCTGGATATCCAGGGAAGAGTGGGGAGGAGCACCCCACACGTACTGGGGATGAGTACGGGGTCAATCAGGTAACCTCGAGACCTCTGAGGGAGGAATTATGAGCACAGATCTCAGGTACAGGCCACAAATGGCACATATCTGCATGGTTTTAAATACAAAGGAAGGATCTGATGATCCTTTTAGAGCTGCCACATTGCAGTTTACAGTATCAATGGCTGCCTCGGTTCAGGGCATTTCCTGAGGGCTAATGACAGTTTCATCCTTCTCTGGGCCATCAGCTCCTCTTCTTTGATCATCAACCTGCAAGAGCGCCTATGGCTGTCCCCAGCCCTGACTAGATAGAAGCTCTCTCTAACTGTGCCTGTGTGATTGGTGAAAGGCACAGCCTCCTTCGTAGCTCGTAAGACCAGGAATTGCATTTTAACTTCATTTAAATATCGTCCTACCTATTACATTTAGGCAATGGGAGGGCCGCCTAAAGCCACGTCACTAGCGTAGACTCTGGAGCCACGCTTAGCTCGTTCAAATCCTGAACCCAGGATTTGTGCAACCTTGAACAATTTACTGATCTATCTGACACCTCAGTTTCTTTGTCTGTAAGATGGAATAATAGTCTCTATGTGATAGGGGTTCCCCGAACATCAAGTCAGTGAGTATGTTTAAGTCACTTAGAAAGGTACTGAGCATTAGTGTGCTCGTACCAGATTGGAGGAGAAGCGATATTTTGTTCATATGTCTGTTCACAGGCCTGCTAGCCCTAGATATGCACATCTCCCTATCCCCAGGTCAAGGTATACCTACATCTGTGTCTATATCCAACTGTATTTATATATCTAGCCTTGTTACCTGGATCTAATCCTTTACAGATGGTAAAGCGCAATTACAGGGATGCGCAGAGTAATAGCTCACATAACATTAAGTCTAATTATACTAATATGATTTTATTGATGTTATTATCTACTTAAGATGTAGAGTCCAAATTAACCATCAGTATTTCTTGCTTGGCTGCGAAGCTTTCAAAGTTTTCTTGACAAAAATGGCACGGTCAATGAAAGAATTCTGAGGAGGAATCAACTGGGTAATTGCTGTCAATTGTTCCCTTTGGAGATCCTGTACCATCAGCGGAAGCCAGGGCTCGGAGAGACAGTGAATACATGACAAAGGTGCCAGCCACTACCAAAAATGTTTGAAGTTCAGGTACATCAGGGATTCATTCAGCCCCTCCCTCACACCTGGCTCCTTTCGCCCCTCCAACAACACTTCACCTAGTTCTTAGACAAGCCCATCTCCAGAACTCGATTCCCCATATTCAACTTTTTTCTTGGACGTTCCCTTAGAGGCCCTAGCAGAGAATTTGGCTTTGGAACTATTCAGTTTAAGGCACCGGTTGGATATCTTTAATTCTGCTGCCCCCACCCCCCTGTCTCAACGAACGGTCTCCATACCCAGTTGCTCAAGTTAGGAAGCCGTGGGTCACCTGATCTTCTCCCTCTCCCCCACTCCCACAACCTACCGCAACTCAACAAGACCTGTGCTCTCCCAACCCTTCACCCTTGCACCAATTCCTTGGCTTGTCACAGCTCGTCCCATTACTGCACTAGGTCTCTCTAGATTCAGTCTGGCAACCCTTGAACCAACTTTGAAAGTCTGCCTCAAGAGAGGTCTTTCTAAAAGACAAAATTCCGATATATAAAATCCTTCAGTGGCTTCACACAGCTGTTCGAATACGGCTTGGCTTAGCATTAAAGGCCCTTTCTAAAATGGTCCTCACTCACCGTACTAATCCCACATTCTACCCCTTCTCGACCCCATCCCTTATACACCAGCCACTCACTTCCTAACTTCCACTCACAGGTTCCTAAGGCAGGCACTTCTGTACTTCTGGCCTTCCTGCACCTGCTCCTTCTTCTGCCATTGACACCCTTTTCCTTCAGATAACTTTTCCCCCCATACTCTTTTTTCCCCGGTTTTATTGAGGTATAATTGGCCCCTACAACACTGCATAACTTTAAGGTGTACAATATAATGGTCTGAGATATATACAGATGGTAAAATGATTGCCATAATGCATTTAGTTAAAAGATACCACCTCAAATAGTTGCCAATTTCTTTTCCTGTGAGGAGAATGTTAAGATCTACTCACAAAGCAAGTTTCGAGTCTACAGTACACTGTGTTGTTAACTGCAGTCATCACGCTGTATGTTACATCCCCATCAAGTAAGGTCTCGTTGTCTCTCGAGTACCAACTTAGGTCTCATATCTGAGAAATCTCTCTGATTTGAATCCTCTGGAGGTTAAGACATCCCATAACACAGTGATCTCGTTAGTGAGGGTAACTGCTCCCTCATTAACTAGACTATAGAAACTTCAAGGGCAGAAATGGTGTCATTTTGACCCTTGTGTCCTTTTCACATGTATGCATTATTGAGTGCCCGCTGTGTACCATCCAGGATGCCTCACTATGGGAAGGGGTCCCTTGGTAATGAATGACAAGGCAAGATGAATAGAACAGTGCTCCCCTTCTCCCCCATGCTACCTTTGGGTGAATTTTCTCTTCTCTTCAAAGTCATCCTTCCATAAAATCCACACATCTGTGGGGCACCGGGGTGTTAAGTTGGTTAAGCATCTGACTCTCGTTTTGGCACAGGTCATGATCTCACAGTTTATAAGTTTGAGCCCCACGTTGGGCTCTGTGCCGACAGCATGGAGTCTGCTTGGGATTCTCTCTCTCTCCCTCTTTTTTCTGCCCCTCCCCTCCCTCTCAAAATAAATAAATAAATATATAAATATACATTTAAAAAAATCAATAAATGTGTACTGAACACCCTACTATGATAGGGAAGTTGACGTCAAGTTATACACACTTCTTTCCTGAAGTCTTTCTTGACCCCTTCTTCCGACATACCCTCTCTCCATTTAGGGTTACCCTCCTCTTCCTTTGATTATTTCACACACTCTGAATCTCCTTTCAGAAATGATGGGTCATCAAAGTTGTGTGTGTGTGTGTGTGTGTGTGTGTGTGTGTGTGTGTGCACGAGCACACGCAGGAAGAGTCAAGAAAGACTTCAGGGAATAAATGGTATGTGACAAATGGACAGAATATTGATGTGCGGAAATGAATCGTGGTGGGGGACGTTTGAAGAAGCTTTTTGTTCTGGGCAGGAAAGCATCATCATCAAAGGATTTATATGTCCCTATTAATCTGATGTCACCTCTAAGGAAAGGCATGCTGGGGGACTGAGGAAAAAGATGACGAAAGGAATCATATTTCCCTTGTGGCACACTCACAACTGTTATTAAATACTCATAGAATCGCTGTAAATGTGAACCAAGTGAGGTTTGAGAGTTTGCTATTTTACGAGTCAGCTCATACATGTTTCTTACAACATTTATTTTCCTGGCAATATATATGCTCCACTGACTACATTTCATTTGAATTCTAATCCTGCTGATGCACATGGGACAGAGCGCTCACTAGCCCAGAGACCAATTTTGGAAATGACCCCTTTCCTGAATGCCACTCTGTGTTGTCATTGAAAGAGGTAGGAAATGAACGTCTAAAAACAAATAGAGAAGACTTCAGTCTTCTCGAGACTGAAGTGAAGCCTCGTTTTAATATCGGGAAGTTAATAATTGATGAGGACATTTTTAGGATGTTTAATGTTAAATTAAAGGGCTAAATCCTAAATATGTTCCATATCACATCCTCCGGAAGACAGGCGATTTAAAATTTAATTCATTCATTTTACCATTTGGCATACGATCCAAGCAAGCTTTTCAAAGGCAGCATGGTATCCTTAACTTACTTTTCTCATGAAATTGAAATGGCATTTCCATTCTTTGGAGAGGCAGATATGAGCAACTTTTTATGACTTAATCTTAAATCTAGAAAGAAAACACAGTTTCTTATGGTCCTATTGGTCCACCCCACTGTTTCTTCCTCCTTTCAATTACACTTTTTCTGTTTTATTTAGGTCCTATCCTCTGTTCTTCACATAATGGCACAAAAAGAATACTTGTTAATGATAAAACCTTAACACAGTTAAATCCCTCATGTTCAAATTCCTTGAGATTTGAAACTAAAAGGTTTGTTTCAATCTGTCCCAGAGTTGGGACACACGCTACCTGAATGAGAGCTTTCCAGACTGAAACATGAGAGCCAATACCCATCGAGGCTGACACGGATCTCCTAAAAACAAAACCACTTCTGCAGCTGTCGCTAACGCTGAGCATAATTTGGGATCGCAATTTTGCACAGTGCTTAAATTTCCACCTGGACATTTATGAGGCAGCCAACCCCTCACTAAGCCCCTTACATATGATAATCCATTTCAATCTCACATAAAGCTTCTGAGGCAGATGAAGAAATGGGTTGAAAGAGACTTGACATTTGCCTTATGTGGCTAGCCGGTCATGACAGAATGCACATCTTACCCCAGATAGTCCAGTAGTTGGAGTTATGGCCAACCTCTAGGTCACCCCACTGAGAGCAGAGAGGAGCCGGCTGGATATGGGTTTCTCCCTTCTGTTACCTCTCACCCAATAAGACAGATGCATCTTTTGTCTTCAGTCAACTTTGCTCCTGTACATGTCATGGACCAGAGGCAGTGTGAAGAATTCTGGTGTCATCCTAGGAGAATGGTTGGAACCCAAAAAGAAGCTTCTCCTGGCCAAAGGATGGGAGCTTCACATAAGCATTTCAGACTAGAAGTATCTGCAAATAGGATCATAGTAATGAAAGTATGTTTTTTTCCACAATACACATATTTGTGTGTGTGTGTGTATGTGTGTGTGTGTGATTTACACACAAAAGCTCAAGATTATTGAATATAAGCCTGATGTAGGGCCGAAACCATTGCCGGCCAAGAAGAATGATTTGACTGAGAATTCCCTTCTCTCTCTGTGGCAGAAAGTTTGGGGAGAAGCATGCGAGCCGAATGCAGCCAGTAACTTGTCGTCAGTGTCCGCTATCATGAGAATCACTACCCTATGTATTGCCCAAACCAGGGCACTTTGAAGCAGGAGCACTATTGATTATACTGTGATCTCAGGACTGTTCAGGGCATGCTGGCTATGTGGTCATCACCTGGCTGGGCCTCTGAATCAGGGATGGCAAAGCTGTGATCCTCAACACCCTAGAAAGAGGTGATGGTCCTGCTGATGGCCACTCCTGTCGGAACGTGCAAGCCCTCTCTGCTGTTCACGGCTGCCAGTCAGGCACATTTCATAGACTTTCTAGTATGGGATACTTATTTGTAATCTAATGAGGCAGATATAGAATACGTTTTTAGGGATTACTAAAATTCATAAATGAGTATGTGAAAAGATTCTAGGTAGGTGTTCCGCTAAGAAGACTGACCATTGCACAACCAAGTGCTACTGCGCACGAGCATGGAGAGCTGGAATCCCTGCACATCTCAGCCATAATAATAATCGCCAACACTTACCAGACCTTCCTAAGTGCAGACACTGTTGTAGGTGCTGTATGTTATCCTGACAGCACAGCCTGTGGACCACAGACCAGCAGCAGCAACCCCAGGGGCTTGTTAAGCAAGCAGTATCTCAGCCCCATAATGCCCCTGGACCTACTGATTCAGAATCTGCATTTCAACAAGATCCCTGGATGATCAGCATCCCATTTAAGTTTGGGTAGCACCAGACTGGAAGGCATGGGTTGGACAATTTCAGACTTAAGAGCTTCCTGACTCAGTGAATACTGATTTATGTAATTGTGCTATTAGGAATTATCAGTGCTGTCCTTGGGTATTAGCGGCTTTCAATATTTTTTGCATTAATTCATATATTTGCAAAGTTATGGTTAGCAATGATACCCATTGATTGCTTTGGTCTTACAATCACTACATTGTTTTTTTTAATCATTATTTTTTCAATGTTTATTTTTGCGTGCGCGAGAGAAAGCATGAGTAAGGAAGGGGCAGAGAGAGAGGGAGGCAGAGGTTCTGAAGTAGGTTCTGCACTGACAGCAGAGAGCCTGATGTGGGGCTTGAACTCACAAACCGTGAGGTCATGGCCAAAGTTGGATGCTTCACTGATTCAGCCACCCAGGCACCCTCACTACATTCTTTTTACATTGATTATGATCTTGCTCTTTGCAAGTTCTTTGTTTTCCCTGGACTCTTTTCCCACACAAGGGAGGAGTCCATTGGGTAGGTAGGGTTCTGTGTTGGAGGTCTCCATGGACAAGTGAAGAGGAAAACCAGAAAAGATTTCCAAATGGTACCAGCTGTGGCCTGAGCTGACCAATCATGTGAACTGCAATCTGCCTTGAAGATCGACTGAGCAATCTATTTCTGTTGTGTGTCGCTTAATCAAGCGACATTTGAGACCAAGCAGTACATATGTAAGAATGATACCAACCTCAGCCACCTCCTTATCTCACTCAGTTTTAATGACTTTTTCCAAAGGTTCACTTGATCATTGATCAAGTTAATCTCTAGTCTTAGAAGGGATAGTAGAGGTGACCAATTCCAACCCCTTGACTTGCAAACTGGAAGAGGTAAAGCAGAGCAATAGGTAACACACCCAAGGCCTCATCACCAGTCAGAGGCAAAACCGCACTAGAATTTGGGTCCTAAATGTACACACACAACAAAACCTAAAGACATTACAGCAACGTTTTTTTGTTTGTTATTATTTCTTTAAGTTTATTTATTATGAGAGAGAGAGAGCAGGGGCGGGGGGGGGGGGTGCGGGGAGAGACACAGAGACAGAGAGAGAGAGACAAACCCAAGCAGGCTCCATGCTTCTCTTTTCATTTTCATTTAAGAGACAGAAGCTCTTATTTCATTAATAACACCACACAACTGTACATCCAGGTTCCGAATTATACAATTTGTTTTACATCCAGTCGAGTCTCGAAGTCACTTAGCACAGACCCCCAGCAAGGCAGAGGCCCTCTTTCCACTGGTTAAGTTTTGGGCCTGTTGTACATCAGCCATGACAAGATTTCTTTGAGTCTCAGTCCTGGGTTATTTCCACCACTCCATGTATGTCCCACCTTTCTATTTCATGAACTAACACTTTCTGTTGGGTGGGAAAACATCTTTGAGTAGTCCCTCTCCCCAACAAAGGTGACCGGTGGTGAACATTCTGGGTCACTGCATTGACAAATATGTCTGTATTTTGCCATCACATTAGACGACAGTCCCAACAAACTTAGCAATCATCTCCAGTTCAGCACCTTACATCCCTTGGATCAGTCGTTGCATGAAAGCTACCCCTAGAGAAGGGCCAGGGCCATGGTGAGATGGCTCCCTGCTCTCCTGGGCTGGGGGGCTCTCCTCACAAGGGGACTCAGCAGAGCACCTTCCAAGGCCAATGCCTCAGAGACTGGGGAATGCATGCCTCAGGCATGTTGGGAGGACCTGGAGGGTTCTGAGGGCGAGGGTGCGTGGGTGGGAGGTCCTGACAGGCTTCGGAACCCAGAAGCTGGGAGGTGTCAGCTGAGTGCGGGAACCCAGGGCTAGCCAATGAGGGCGACGGCTCTGGGGTGGGGGCTGAGCCTGTAGCGCTGCCTCACCGTCATTTTGAAAGTCATTTGACTCAGATTCCCTGAGGCTCAGCTGTTTCTCCCGCAGCCCCGACACTCTTCAAGAAACCCCACTTCATTTCGTGACGGCCTACTCACAGGCTCAGCCTGGGAACGCGTGCTGAGGCTGCGAGCATGAATGTAGGGCAGGCCTGTGACTCCACCTGGTTGGCCAGGGTGATGCTCAGAGAGCGGGGCACTTTTGGCGGCGGGGGGGGGGGGGGGGGACGCCCCTGTGGCAGCCTGCTCCTGCCCATAGGATCCCACTTGCCTGTCTTCCAGAAGGATTCCCGATCTGCTCATATGGCACTTCTTCCTACTTCAATGCCATGGATTACTTCTTCCTATATTTGTTCCTGCCATTTTAGAGAGATTTTAGTAGAGAGAGGAGTTCAACTCTTTCTAAGCCTACTACTTTGGGCCAGAAGGGCACCGGGGACATCTTGCCAAACGATACTGGGTTGAGCCACGTGAAATTGCATTTTATGGAGTTAAAAAAAAAAAATCGAATATTGGTAATTTCACGTGGTTCAATGTAACAAAGACTAAGTCCACGGGGCATCACGTAAACAAGATGAGCCAAAGAATACCTTCATAACTCTCCTTAAGGAAATCATTAGTCATCACAGTCATCACCTTTTAAAAAAAAAAAAAAGGTACCCTCTTCTTTTTCAGAAAATTCATTCATTCTTCAAATCCAAGGCAGGGAACTTATAATTTAGCTCTGGTGCAATGTCTAACACTGTGCTGGGCATTTCTCCACACAATTATATGTGTTTCAGGTGTACAACATAGTGATTCAACATTTATATACATCATGCAATGCTCACTATGATAAGTGTATTCGCCGTTTGGCACCCAAGTTATTACAATATTATTGACGATATTCCCTGGGCTCTACTTTTCATCTCTCTGACATATTTATTTCATAACTAGAAAGTTGTACTTCTTCACCTCTTTTGCCCATCCCCCCACTCTGCTCCCCTCTGGCAACCACCAGTTTGTTCTTACCAGTGGTTACCTCTACCATTTTATGTATCATCTATCTTCCTCTTTCTTAATATTTTCTGTTATGTGGGAAAATATCTCGAGTAGTCACCCTTCCCCTCCCCCCACAAGTTTGATATATGGTACATATTCTGTGTCCCTGAAAAACTGGTAAGTGTCCCATACACTGCTTCAAGGGACAGCAAAAGTAGGGGACCTGGCTCTACACTGTGGCGATTGGGCCAATGAACACCAACCTTTAACACTTTTTAGGCATAAGCTTCACGTCATTAAAACTGTAACAGAGATCATCCCTTCTTTTTTTTTTTTAATTTTTTTTAATGTTTATTTATTTTTGAGACAGAGAGAGACAGAGCGTGAATGGGGGAGGGTCAGAGAGAGGGAGACACAGAATCTGAAACAGGCTCCAGGCTCCGAGCTGTCAGCACAGAGCCCGACGCGGGGCTCGAACTCACGGACCGCAAGATCATGACCTGAGCCGAAGTCGGCTGCCCAACCGACTGAGCCACCCAGGCGCCCCGAGATCATCCCTTCTTAATGAAACTATTGTGAAGAAGTTAAAGACCTTGCCAAAAGCTACTGGGCTACTGACAGGACAGCGGGTGGGGGGTGGGGGGGCGCGGGTTTAACCCTAATGTCTGTCCTGTGTCCTTTACAATATAGTACGGCTTTTTCAAGTGCTTGCAACATGCTGCCCCAAATAGTTTGTTATAATATAATATTTTGTTATCCAAAATAGCCGATAGTGCAACAAAGATGGACATAGCAAAATATTATCATTCTAACAGTCGTCTGAACCTTCAGAATGAAGTGAAACACAGAATACATCCTTTACAAGGTGTCTCTCAACTTCCACCTGTCCCTCACCTCCAGCCTGGTAAAGCTATCACAGCCTCCTTTGACTCCTTTGACTTTAATGAGGTTCTTCCCTGCCCCCCCCCAGCTTTATTGAGATATAATTGACATATATCATTGTGCAAGGTTAAGGTGTCCAACAATGTGATTTGATATATGGATACATAACAAAATAATTATCACAGTAGAATTAGTTAACACATCCATCACCTCACCATTTTTATTTTATAGTTTTTATGGTTACCATTTTTATTTTTCTAGTGAGAGTCTACTCTCTTAGCAACTTTCAAATACATAATACACTATCGTTAACTGGAGTCACCATGCTATTTGCTATATCTCCAGAATTTATTCATCTTATAACTGGAAGTCTGTACCTGTCTCCCCACTCAACACCCTGTTCCTGCCCCTACCACCAGCTTAATCTTTGTTTCTACGAGTTGGTTTTTTTTTCCCACATATAAGTGAGATCTATAGTATTTTTCTTTCTGAGTTTACTTAGTACAATGCCCTCAAGGTCCATCTCCCATCCATGTTGTCACAAATGGCAGGATTTCCTTTTTTCTTTTTTCTGTTTTTCCTTTTAAACAACATGCATTTATGGTCCCACATTTTCTGTGGGCCCGCTACTGAAGGTCTCACAAAGCTTGAATCAAGGTGTTTGCCAAGATGTAGTTCTCAACTGAGGCTTGACTGGGAAAGGAACAGATTCCGGCTTTACGCAGGTTGTTGGCAGAATTTAGTTCGTTTTTATTGTAGGACTGAAGGCTTTAGTTTCTTACTGGCTGTCAGCCAGAGGTCGGCCTCAGCTCCTAGAACTAGCCTCCTGTAGTTCCCGGTCATGTGGCATTCTTTTTTTTTTTTTTTAACTTTCTTTTTTATTTTTTAAAATTTACATCCAAATCAGTTAGCATATAGTGAAGCAATGATTTCAGGAGTAGATTCCTTAATGCCCCTTACCCATTTAGCCCATCCCCCCTCCCACAACCTTTCTTTTTACGACTGAGTAATGTTCCATTGTGTATGGAGACCACATTTGCTTCCCCATTAATCTGTTGATGGACACTTAGGTTGTTTCCTTGTCATGGCTATTGTGAATGATGCTGCAATGAATATGGGGGTGCAGGTATCTCTTCAAGGGTTATTTCATTTCCTTTGGATACATACCTAGAAGAGGAATTAGTAGATCATAGGGCATTTCTATTCTTGGTTTTTTGAGGAACCTCCATACTGGTTTCCACAGTGGCTGCATCAACATATATTTATTCCTGAAGCTACAGTATTAGCCTCTTGAAATAAGGAATGATGACTGTTCCTAACTTAGTAGGTTTATAGGGATTTGTTTTACTATGCTTCACAACTTACAAATACAGTACATAAACACTTCTATTAATATTAAATATTACACAATCAATTACACAAAAAGGAAAACAATTGGAAGAAGATAATGTTTTTGTTACGAACCTGTGTTAATATTCTTTATCTTTTTTGTTTTTTTCCAATTTTTCTATAAATGTGTCATGTTTCTATAATTAGAAAAAAAACACAAATGTTATTAAAGGTAAGATTCTTTAAAGTAGTATTTTCAGCCTGTATTACTCCTAAAAAGAATTAGTTCCATAAGTTTTTCCAGATTTAGTAGATAATTCTGTAAAAGTATAGATTCTTTCTTTTTTTCTCTTTTTTTTGTCCTGAGTTTGGCTTTTATAAGTTTCTAATGGTTTACTATACCATTATGAAGTTATGAAGAAGTTATGAATAAGGGCTATGTTCACCCCTGTAGGCCCCCCTGGGTAAACATCTTTCATGTAGCATTTTTTTTGTTTGAGTTTAAGGGTATCTAATGTTTTCAAATGTTCTAGAATATTTTACCTGTCCTGCTTTTATGCCCTTGTAGGCCTTGGCTATGTCTTTATCCAGGAACGGTAACCAGAGCTATGCTGTTATTTATTTTAGGAGCTGTGTTCCAAATATTGGATGTAGGTGGCTCATGCTGACACATTTTTGCCAATGCCCTTCCTGATGGTACCAACATTATGCTGTCCTTTTGGCCACTGAAGCAATTGGGTTAATTGACTTTCAAAAATTTGTTTCTTCTTTGACTAAAGATGAAGGCATGGACTTCAGAATTTTTCTTTCTCTGTTTCATCCATGAAAACATGTTCTATATTACCACTAATGATGATAAAAACATGAACATCAGGTGTCTTTGTTGTACTTCAGGCTTTATACATTGCTTTTACCCATGTAACCTATGTTTTATATAGATTATATCTTAAGGTTCACAACCCTCTGAGGTATGTAAGGGAAGCATTATCACTATTACCATTTTTTAGATCAAATAAGACTTAAGGGGCTTAAGTGATTTTCCTTTGCTGAAGTCAATCTCTTCCTTCTAGTTAGAATAACTGAAAATTATTACCATCTTTCTTTGATTAGCTAAAAAAATCTATGTGTGTAGGATTTTAAAAATGCAGGGATCATATCCATAAACAGATATAAATAGTAGCCTATAAATCTTGCAAACAGTAATGTATTTTCTCCTCGTTCAGTGCAGAAAGGATATGGATGTAGACTTAGCCGAATGGCTGTGTCCCACCTATGACATGGGCATTTTCTCTAAACGGAATCATGGTTGTTGCACTAATGATGATCATCTTCTCTTTAGAAAGCTGAAAGGATGTGGCCAATGTTGGGGGGGGGGTCATAATTTGTGTATTTCTTTTGTGAATGAGCCTAACCATTGCATTTGGGTCTTAGGTGAAGTTGGCCTGTAACCAGCTCTGTGAAAGGCTAGATGCATAAAATGCTGATAAAGATGATGACGAGAGTTTTGGCTCAGTGGGATAGAGCATAGAGGTTTCCTGGATCATGTGGCCAACAAAATGTGGCCTGTGACTGTTTTACCATCCACTTTCCAGCAGCAGTTTATTGTTTCCTGTTTGTGATTAACACAGAGCTGAGTTCAGACGAGAACAAGTTCGACCTGCAAACCTTTGATAACACAAGCAAAGTGTTTGCTGACTTCTGTTTTTTGGAAGGTTGGTTGTATTTGTTGAGGGGTGTATTAACTGACGGTTTCTTTCTTTGAATGCTATTACTCTATTCAGGTAGCTAAATGTGGGTCAGATGCTCCCTCAGCTGTGAAAGCAGAAAACAAGGGGGTCAGATTCTCAGCTTTCAAGTTTAAAAGATGAGGTCCAGCTACTATATAAAATATTTAGAATATTTACAGAGTCAGTTTTTCCCATCAAAGATGACAAAAACTCTCCAGACTAGAGAGCGAGAGGGAGCTGGAGAAGAGAGAAATACAGTTACGTGCTGACATAGGTCTGAGTAGGGGTCCTACATTCTGCCCTAATCTTGGCCAAAACCTCAAAGAGGCAGGTAGAATTCTGGGATCCCCAAGTGAGTTTGGGGATCTGAGAACAGATAACACCTGTGCCTCACTTCCTTGGAGGGGAAGGGTATCTAAGAGAGCAGCAAGGCTCCAGAACTATCCCCACCACGCCCACACACATACTATTTTGTACAGGAACGGTAGAGTGGGCACAGTTGTATGGCACATCCAGGTAGAGAGGGCCCAGGGCAGCCCCAGTGGGTGTCCTAGGGCTCTAGAGTGTCATGAAAGAACTTTAAGCACTTCTGGGGTTCTTTCAAGAGGATTGCAGATGTGAGCAGAGAGAACAGGGGACACAAGGACTCACCCTGCAATCAGAGCAAGAATAGAGAGTAACCTAAAACAAATGAGCATAGGGAAAAAAAAAGAGAGGCCAACCTAGAGACAAACTCTTAACTATAGAGAACAGAGAGGTTACCAGAGAGGTGGTGGGTGGGGGGCTGGGTGAAGTAGGTGATGGGGGATTAAGGAGTGTACTTGTCATGATGACCACCAAGTGTTATATAGAAGCATTGAATCACTGTATTGCACACTTGAAACTAGTATTACACTGTATGTTAAGTGGGATTTAAATAAAAACTTGAAAAAAAAAAGAATAGAGAGTAACCTCACAGTCTTTTAACAGGGTTGCAGATGGAAACATGAGCACTTCATGCCGGACAGGTGGATGCAGATGACTGGGACTGGCAGCCTGAGGACGGTAAGTTTGATTGGCTAAATTTAAACAAGGCCACCTTTACCCCCAACAACCTATATCTCAACACTGTGGAAATGTGTAAGGGCTTTAAACCCAACATTGGTTTGGATGTGGTCGAAAGTGACTGAGAAAGTCCTGGAGCAATTATGAGAAAAGCCAGAGTGATTTTTACAATCAGTGGGTTAGGGTTTCGCAGCAGATATTACTTTGTCCAAAAATAAAGAACATTATTGCTTTCATATTCCTGAGTCCATGGCCCATAAAGTCTGTATCTTCTATGCCCCTCTAGAGCTCCCGATGAGAATACAATCACAGTGCAATAAATACAGTTGGCAATTTTGCCAAGACTGGACTTGGCCCCATCTTCTCCCAAACACAGACCTCATCTAAGCCATCAGATGGCTTGCATAATCACTTTAATTTTTTTAGTGACTTGTCACTAAACGTAATGAATGAGTGCTTTTTGTTAGGTTGGTATAAGCATCATTGACTCTGTAGTTCTTGAAGAAGAAAAGCTATTTGGTTGTCAAGACCCATGATGATGACAAAGAGCTTATGGAATGACCACAGAGCTAAGTCCCCACTTTGCTACATGGCTATTGAAACATAGGCTTCTTAGAGCCTGGCTAGTTTCTCATGTGCTATCCATACAAATGGCACATAAAAATGGTAAAATCAGATTAGAAAGTTTCTTAAATGTGGGATATGATCCACAAATCTAACAACAATGGAGGACCATCCATTATGAGTTCATCACCATTTCAGTGAGCTGGTTTCTTTTCCGAAATGAAAAGTGTTCCAGGGAAAGAAATATGGGGTCAGGGTCATGTGTGTAGAATTCTACTTAACATACCAGAAAAGATCTCCTAAAAGGTCAGGCCAGAGCTTACAATGTCTGCCTTCAGCTGTTGATGTCGGCAGCGCCCATCATAGGGCATATTTTGCCACAACACAATATTTGAGGAGAGACAAGCCATTAGGAATGGCAACTATGTCCAAGAGTTCATGAGGTGTGGCCATAGCTAGGGGTTCTGCAGCTCCAAGATTTTAGTTCCTCCATCAAAAGAGGCATCCATGAGACCTGTTGGTCTGCCTCAGCTAAAACAGGAAGAATGTGTTTAAATTCTAACCTCGTCACAATCAAACTGTCCTTGTCTCAGATCGTGTGAGCTACACACACTCTTTCCCTCAAAATGTTGCTTTGGGGAACACTTTAAACATGAAAGGCTGTTTGTGTTTGAAAGAAGCCATCCCACACTCTCATAAATAATTTAAATTGCAGTCACACTTTTGCAATGCTGAAGCATGGGAGTTGGAATTGCATTGAAAACTCTCTGGACTGTGTGAACTCATCCCCTGGCTATGCATCAGCTACAATTTATTTCATCTTGATGGAGCCTTTGCTTCCCAAGTAAGTTGAATAGAGTAGTGGGTGTGTGCACCATTTGGTGAGCTAGCTAGACAGGGCCAGAAGCTGGTTGACAGCTAAAGATGCAGTGAGTGGCATCTTTCAGCAAATACCTGGGTGAACTTCCTCTGAAAGTAGATGTGAGTTTCATTAAGTTCTGGAGCAGATACTGTCAGTACTACTGGGCCCTTTTGTGGCATTGAAACACAAATGCCAGTGGAGAATGTAAGGCTCTGATCTGGAAGGGCAGGAGGGAACAAAACTTTATGCAGGAAAACTGTCCTGTTGAATCGCCTTTCTGTTCTCAAGTCTCTGTTTCATTTGTAGGACATGTTTCCTTTCTATGTGTATATCTATCACTGTTCTACCTCAAATGGGCTCAAATTTCCACATGGTTATTTACCTAGATCTGGTTAATTTTTCATTATGAAACCCAGTGATCTGAGTAGAATACCAACCTTTGTGTATTCTCCCACAGGAGGGAGGATGTCCCCCCAACCTGGGACATTAAAGGTGTTGATAATTCTGCTAGGAGGATAGGTACCTACTGGGACTGCACTACGTAAATTCAGATGTTTGGTTACCTTATGCATGGATCACATAGAAAAGTTAAAAAAATCACTTTCTCCAAAGAGAGATTTTTGTATCCAGAAACACTCATTTACTTTTTCTTTTTTCTAGAAAGATTTTAATTTTATTTACTATTTCATTGTCTGGAGAAAAGGAACAGTCTCTGTACCCTTTTGCCCCACCTATTTTTTATTCATGCCACAGGGAGGCTGGGGCAATATTAAGGATGTTTATGCCCCTCCAAAATTCATATGTTGAAATCCTAACCCCTAATGTGATAGTATTAGGAGACAGGGCCTTTGGGAGGCGACCAGGTCCTGAGAGTGGAACCCTTTCGAGCGGAAGAGGTCCCCGAGGAAAGCTCTCCTGCCCCTTTCACCACGTAATGTTACAGCGAGAAGAGGGATCTATGAACCCGGAAACTCGTTACCAGACACTGAATCTGCCAGCACCTTGATCTTGGACACTCCGGCCTCCAGAACCATGAGAAACGAATGTCTGTTGTTTAAGCCACAAGTCCATAGTGTTTTTGTCATGGCAGCCTGAGCTAAGACAGGCGGGGTGTGGTGGGTGTGGGGAAGGGAAGGGTTCTGGAGGGTTATATTCAACTGACTGCTTAGTCTAATTCTGTACTCCTGGGTTGCCACTTTTCCTAGCCTCGCTCTCCACTTCACGAATAAGGAATTTAAAAAGAGGAGGACCATAATCTCTGAGACCAAGTGCTGAATAAAGCTATAGCATTTAGGTGACCAGGACACCACAAGGGCTGAAATATGTAATCAAGGTTGAATGAACTTGTTCACATTAGGTGCTCAATAAAAGAGCATCTGTGTAGAGCTGACTTAGCTCTATCAGAAGAGCCAAGGGGGTCCTAGAAGTCACAGTGAATTTCCCTGACTATAAAAAAGAAAGTTATTTCACAACCTTCAGGCCACCTCTTGTGCATTTCCATCCATTTCCTCTTCTTTGAACAAAAGATGTCACCTAAGTCACCCGTCGTGAAAGGTGGGCATATATCTCTCAGTGCTCCAGGACTCTAGAGACAGGGCCCTCCTTTCATTCTTTGGAGTATTTTAACTTTGTATTCTGCCATAATTTCAACATTTATAGAAAAATTGCAAGAATAGAATAGGACAAAGTATCTGCATATACTCTTTATTCAGATTCCTTAAATGTTAACATTTTATCATATTTGCTTTAGCTTTTAATCCCTCCTACCCCCCTCCCCCATACACCACACACACACACACACACACACACACACACACACTTTTCTTCGGAATCACTTGAAAAAATGTTTCAGATAAGATGCCCTTTGCCTTTAAAAGTTTTATGTATATTTACTAAAGCAAGAACATTCTCTTACATAACCGCTGTGCAGCTACCAAAATCAGGAAATTTACTTCAATATGATATGATAATCTACCATTTTCATTAATGTTTCATTAGTGTCTTTTACAGAAAGAGAAAATCCCACATCATGTACTGTGTCTCTTTAGTCTCATTTGTTCTGGAACATTCCTCAGTTTTTGACATTGACATTTTTGAAGTGCTCAAGCCAGATATTTTCTAGAATGTCCCTCAGTTTGGGTTTGTCTGCTATTTCTTCATGATTAGACTAGGTCATACATCATCTCTAGAAGGCTGTTGCAAGTATTTTAAAGTCTCCTGTACTGACTGGATGCTTATTTTTCAATGGCCAACTTATCCCTAAAGCTGGTGGTTCATCTTGTACTCAGCAACCGTCCACTTTGATCCAATATAGCCAGTGACTCTCAATCTTGGCTGTGCCCTGGAACCACCTAGGCTACACCAGATCCCATTAACTGGAATCTCTTGGATTGAAATCTAAACATGGTTATTTAAAAAGTTTCCCAGGTGGAGCGCCTGGGTGGCTCAGTTAGCTGAGTGTCCGACTTCGGTTCAGGTCATGATCTCGCGGTTTGTGGGTTTGAGCCCTGCGTCGGGCTCTGTGCTGAGAGCTCAGAGCCTGGAGCCTGCTTCAGATTCTGTGTCTCCCTCTCTCTCTGCTCCCCGCCCCCCCCCCCCCCCACTCACACTCTGTCTCTCTCTCCTTCAAAAATAAATAAACATTAAACAAAATTTTAAAAAGTTTCCCAGGTGATTTAAATGTGCAGCCAGGGACCTTCCCCCACCACCCTCTTTGAACAGGTGCTAAGTTTCTTGGCAAATGTGAGAACTCACATTACTGGAAGACCTTTCTATTCAACCCACCTTGCATTATACTTGATTAATAAAAGCCGAAGTTTTGCTTGCTGACAAGGAAATCTGTTGGCTCTTTCTGTGTCCTATCACTTGATAGCTGAATTCTACATTATCTAATAAACATATGTGGGTACTTCATGTCATCAGGCAACACCAATAAAGTGCCTAATCATCTCTTTCTTTGGAGTTGCATAAGCAGAATACTCTTCCTCTAGAACAAGAGGTTTCTTAACCTTGGCACATTTTGCAGTCAAGTAATTCTGTATTGTGTGGGACTGTCCTGTGCATTGTAGGATGTTTATTGCCAGCCTTGGCTTTTATCCAATAAATGCAAGTAGCATCCCCTGATTGTGACAATAAAAAATGTCTCCAAACATTGTCAGATGTCCCCTGGGGAGGGGGGAATTGCCCCCTGTCGAGAACCACTGCTCTAGACTTCTTTGCCTCTCAGCTTTTGATCAAACTACTCTCCACACCCACCTCCACCTGTCCAAATTCCACTTGTCTTCTAAGACCAGCTGTATCAGGGCCAGCCCAATGTACATGTTGTAAACACTGGCTTAGTTATCGTATTGAACTGGGTTTAAGTTTTTGCTTTGCTGCTTATTGCAGGAGAGCGTTGCTCAAGGAACTTGGCCTTTGTAACTCTCAGTCTTCTTGTCTGCAAAACGGGAACAATAACAGCCCCTTCATAGTGTTGTGAGAATCAGTGAGATAAAGTATAAAATGCAGCTCATCAGGAGCAACTGCTCAAAAAAAAAAAGGATTTCTTAATGAAATAGTTCCCGTAAAGTGATGAGAATAGTGCCTGGCACATGATAAGAACTCAGAAGGTATTTGTGGTCAACGTCATCGTCCTCACTGATGAAGACATGTTGGCACAGAGTGATTGAGAGTCTTGGTCAAGGTCGAATACTCCCCGCAAAATGCTCTTCACCCCACTCCAAGCTTTAAAAGATCAAGGACGATTCCAGGAAAGATGAAACTATTGGCCAGATGAGCTCTGGGCAGTGCTGTAATAACCAGGACTTGGCAAGTACAGGTGGGGTGATTAATCATTCTGAATTGGAGAAGTCAGAACTAATGCTGTTCAAGGGAGCATTTAAAGGCACAGAATCCCTTAAGTGCCATCCTCTGAAAATGATTTTTTGAAAAAGGAAAGAGAAAAGTATTAGGAATACTTTAATCTCCTTAAGCGAAGAAGTGGCATACCAGATCCGGACATTTATAAGACAGCAACCCTTAATAGTTAAAAGAACCTTTGTCTGTGAAAACAGGCAGGTGAACATATTGAATATGACTACTGCAGGCCAAATAAAACTACAGAAAAAGGGCAGGCATCACCAGGCACCCAATAAACATGTTACGAGGTAAAGAACTAAGGGGACTTGTTCTCCCTTCAGAGCAATATGTAAGTGGCTTCCTATCAGTTCTTATGGAGCCTTGGAGAATTACTTTTACTGTCAAGAGGCTGTTGCCTGTGATGAAATAATAAGCAGAGGACTTCATTCATCATATCCGGTGGGTTGGCAGCCTTTGTCATCCTGTTCTTTCTCCCCTTCAGTAAAGAAGCTGGGTTTTAATTATACTGAAGGACTCTCGGTAAACTAGTTAGGAAGCTGTAGGTGCCTTGGCGAGGTGTGTGGGCACACGGCATGCATACATGTGGTACGGTGTGTGTGTGTGTGTGCGTGTGTGTGTGTGTGTGTGGCTCTTTTATTCAGGAATGGAGCTGTCACCTTTTCCCTATGGTCAGTCGTTTTCACGGGCCATGTTAAAGTTCTTTATCAATTGGTCCAGTTCTAGAGCAGACATCAGCCACATCCCTAATGGTAGAGGCCCATGCTGTGCTAGGCTCTTTGGTTGCTGATTGTTTGCGAGGGTTCTGAGGGGAAGGGTCAGGCAGCTGAGACTTGGGGTGGGAGGGCATCAGAGGGGGAAGGAGGAACACTCAAGGACTCTGGGCAGCAGCTAGTTAGGGATGGTGGTAGGGGGTTAGCTTGACATTTTAACAGGTGTGTGCAGTCTAATACCAATCCAGGATGTATGTCCAGAATACGGCATCTGCCTTTATTTTATAGGCATAGGTAAGCGAGGCTGGCTGTCATGGGCCGAGCTTCTGAAACTTGTGTCCACCAGTTGGTCTGTGTATGAGAATCCCTTGGTTTGCTTGTCCCAAACACACATTCCTGGAATGGCTGTCTGGGAATGTGTGTTTTAAACAAGCTTTCCAAGTGATGCTTGAGGAGCCACAGGTTGTGATCTACTCCTCAAAAATGTATTCAAGGACTAGGAAGATGCTGATGATTCCGAAAGGTGACATGATCCCACAGCAAGGGAAAAGAAACTGTTTAATCAGATGCGATATAACAGCTTTCATACACTTTCAATTAGCACATGCTCCAAAAGGCACTTGAGGGAGAGAACTAAGCTAAACCTTTTTTTCCCCTCATTTTTGTTTATTCTTATTAGTGACTCTTAACTTATGAATAGTCAGAGATAGCATGTATGAGCACTTACTATATGTGAGTTAACATTCCAAAGACACTATAAGACATAGTATTTTTATTTCATTAAAAGATTTGTAAGTATTATTGCTTCCACTTTATAGATAAGGAGACTAAGCCTCAGAGAGTTTAAGCAACTAATTTGACCAAGGTCACAGAGTTAATAGGTAGCTGTATTTCTCCAGAGCCTACATTATTAACCACTATAGTAATCTGCCTCCCATTATAACCTTTAATGATACCTTTCTTTCACTGAATAACAAATATGCTGGAAACACCATGAGGCCAGGGACCACTTCTGTACTGTTTACTCCTATTTTCACACAGTCTAGCCGAATCCTGAGCTGCCCAATTTTTTTTAATTGCATAAAAGTGAAAACTTCAAAATGTGTGCTTTAGAACAAATAATTCACATTTTCCTAATAATTTGAATATGCTTATCAAAAAGAAACCCTCAATGGGGTGCCTGGGTGGCTCAGTTGGTTGAGCGTCCAGCTTCGGCTCGGGTCATGATCTCACAGTTTGTGAGTTTGAGCCCCGTGTCGGGCTCTGTGCTAACAGCTCAGAGCCTGGAGCCTGTTTCGGATTCTGTGTCACCCTCTCTCTCTCTGCCCCCCGCCCCCACCACTCGCGCTCTGTCTCTCTCGCTCTCTCAAAAATAAAATAAACATTAAAAAAAAAAAAAAAGAAGAAACCACTCAAATAGCCAACATGTAATTTAGGTCACTGCTCTATTCTTGTGGTTACTGATAACTCAAATATAGGCCATCCAATGTGTTAAGAGGAAATGATGCGATCTCAGTCCTTAAATTCCTCTGTAAAGAAGCCCTCTGTCTTCATCTATTGAAAATGCTTGTGTTCACTTTCTAAATCGCACCATGAAACCAAAGCCTGCTTTGTGGACCACTGAGCTAGAGCCCAGGAAAAACCATCCATCTTTATGATGCAATGAGGGCGCCATAGTAATCTCACACTGGGAGTTATTGATGGGCCAAAGCCTACAGATCTATTTGGCAGAGAACTCATTTGAGGCTCTTCCTGGCCTTCAAATGCAAATAGAGCATCATACCCTTTCCCAAAAGCCAGTTCCAGGGGCAAAGGCAGAGTTCTGGCTCCAAGTCAAGCCTGTCTTTTCCTCTAAACCTTAAACATGTAAAATAAAACCTCAGGTTTTTAGGGTTAGAAGGAATCTTACGGTGACATCCAAAAACCCTGGTTTTCTGATTCCCCTCCTGAGATGCATGTGTGGTCTTAATCAAGACTACTTTATTTCTTTGTCCTCAATATTCACACACCTCGATGGTGGCTTGCCATTAACATAACACTTTGATGATAGCTCCTGTAGGGCCAGTTAACTAAGAGATAAGAATCCTTTTCCATTTACTTATAATGTTTTAAAAGAATTCTTAACTACTGTAATTAACTATAAATATACTACAATATCATCACACGAATTACAAACGGAGAAAAAAGAGGTGGGCCTCCCTTTAGCAGAAATAACATAATGATAAGTACTGACCCAAGACCCACTGGGCGCTTGGTTTCCTTTGCATTCCACAAACCTTTCTTTTCTTTTTAATTTTTTTAATGTTTTATTTATTATTTTTGAGAGAGAGGGCAGGGGAGGGGCAGAGAGAGAGGGAGACATAGAATCTGAAGCAGGCTCCAAGCTCTCAGCTGTCAGCACAGAGCCAGACATGGGGCTCAAACTCGCAAACCGTGAGATCACGACCTGAACTTTTAAGTTGGATGCTTAGCCAACTGAGCCACCCAGTTACCCCCTCCACATATGTTTCTAAAGACCTAGACACTAATCCAGGGCACAGCTGGTCACACTGTAGGTGCCAAGGGACTTAGAAAAAAGGGAAATAAGGCTTATATATATATTTAAAATTATATTTTGGTAGACTTGGTTGTTGCATTAAGCTCCTTCAGATAATACTTTTTTATATATGTATATATGTGTGTATATATGTGTATATATATATATATATACACCTGAAAGATAGTTTGAACTATATGTAGCTTTAAAGAATAAAGGGATAGAGTTAATATGAAAAGGAGCAGTGAATTTGTTCCTTCTCCTTGCAAAAATGGTGCTGAGGGTCAAGAACTCTAAATACCAAGAAGAAGGGAGCACTTCGTAATCTCCTCTTGAATTTCTGCCAACATAATTGGAAATAAAAAGGAGAGTGCAGGAGACCACTGTTAAGAGACATTAGTGTATGGGTGGTTGTGGAGGTGGGAGGGAGAATAATTCAGCTGTCCTCTGTGCAGGAAGGTCTGGGATCTGAAGTAACCACAGCTGCATCACAAACCTTTGATCGCGGGTGGCCTCAGGAAGAAGTTACCTCTATACTCCACAGGACTTTTGACTCCAACCTAGAATTCTCTAGGCAGAGTTAAAAGAAGTGCTTGACTAAAACTTGGGGGTAGGTAGGAAGGAGGCTTAGATTAACCAGAGTTTCCCCTTTATAAACTGTTGAGTGTGAAAGAAATGCGTATTGCTTATTTATAATCACTGTCTGAATATTCAGGTGAGAGGCTTAAGAACTCAAATGCGGCCCTTGGGCTGGGGTAAGGATACTGAGTCCTCACAGGGTAGAATCACCATGGTGACACCAGGGACCCGGGAGAAGGAGGGCAGGGGCCACAGTGGTGCATGACCCAGCCCAGCGAGGACACTCCACACGTTCCTTCTGGCCCAGAAGGGACAGAGGATGTCACAACTGTCTAGATGGGAGTGGTCTGCAAACATGGACTTCAAAATTGGTAAAGGGAAGGAAAAGAACTAATTTTAATAACATTCATCAAGCCAGAACCCATAGGTCCTTGGTAAATGAGGAACTGACATTTGACTTTTGACTCTTCCTGAATGGACATGAAGCTCCAGGATCCGGAGTGACTGTAATTTTGCTGAGGGAGGGAGCCTGAGTCATGAGTGGGGCAAGCATGGCACAGTGAGTGGAGCTGAGTGGGCCATCCAGTAGAGAGAACTGATGGCCACGGGGCCCCCACAGCTAACATCATTTCGGTGTCAGTTACACCTGGTTACTGTATTCCTGGAACCCCGATTCTGAAAAGCAGGTGGAATTATTCTTTACTGCAGTGTATTTGGGAAAAACTGTGCCATGGCACGTGGGATTTGAGAAAATGCTAAGTAGCCACCCTTTATTACACTTCTTAAGACACCTGTCCTCCATAAAAACAACACAGATTCTTTCGGTCCTTAAGTTTTCTCTTTTTCACTCCCTGGAATCTGATTCTTTACCACACAGTTAGAATTTGGTTATATGCTGTCTTATATATCTGTTCGTTTTTCAATATGTGTTTGCCTCACTTTCCCTAATATTGATGGGTTCTCTAATGCAGGCCAGGTCTTAATTTCTTTACCTTCACCTGAACACACGTAGACACGCACGACCTGGAGCCTTGCTGAAACTTGCTGACATGTCATTGTCCATAACAACATGTAATATGCTTAACACAATGTATAGTTAAATATATTAATAGATATTAGGCTCTGTCCCATTTCCAGGGATGGAGTCTGGGGCTCTGCACTTTATATAAACCCTCTAAGTGATCTGATGCAGTGGTCCAAGATCACACTTTAGGAAACACTGGGAGAGTGGGGCTCTTACTCTTATTTAACAGATGAATGCATTCCTGAGAGTTCTTCATAGTCAAGAGTTTCAGGAAGAATGCAGTCAAGCCCTCTGCCCCTCAGTGTCCCTTTCTGTACCTTCCATTCTCAAGCAGCAGCCACAGGGAGCTGGAGCAGGGAGAGACTGACTACACATCCCTACAAAACACTGTACGAAGAAACTAAAACAGTCCACTAAATAAAACAGCTAAAGGAAATAAGTAAACAGGGCAGTGACTTTTGGAGGATCGACCAGCTTTCTTGGCATGGAAGCTTTGTCTCTGATGAGGATTTTCTCCTCCCATTCAGGAATCCAAGTCACCAGCAGGAGGGTAGTGAGCGGTGGAATGAGGAGAGGGGAGCTTCCTGGATCCGGGATGTAATCTCCAGTGGCTGTCCCCCTGACCACCTGTAAGGCAGGTCCTGAGTTCACTAACCTTGTATACCCTTGTAACTCTGGAAAATTAGAGGCGGATTAGAGGATTCTAATACTGGATGATTGGGATTCTAGCGCTGAGGACCCGAGAACATGGCTATTCATCTAGAGACTACATTTCCCAGCCTCCTTTGCAGGTAAGTATGGCCATAAGCTAAGTTTGAGCTGTTGGAATACAAGTGGAAGTGATGCATGCCACTTCTCAGTCCCTTTTAAAGGAATCTGGTTGT
Organism: Acinonyx jubatus; assembly: GCF_027475565.1. NCBI lineage: Eukaryota > Metazoa > Chordata > Mammalia > Carnivora > Felidae > Acinonyx > Acinonyx jubatus. The sequence continues at coordinate 106,218,226 of NC_069385.1, read as the reverse complement.
CCTCTACTTCATCTTTTCCCTTCCTCTAGGCTGAAAAATGGAGAAAACTGGAGCACCCAGCCACCTTGTACCCAGAGGGGAAGCCATGTAGGGAACATGGCAGGGCTTGCTCCATCCCTGGGTGGAGCAGAGTTACTGACCCACCATGGATTGCCTGCTATCTCCAAACTGTTATGCAGAAAAGTCCATTTCCTTCTCATGTAAGGCACCACATCTTTAGTTCTCTTTCTACAGTGCTTTAACCTGTACCCTGATACAGGATTTTACCCATCTAACATGCTTAGAATATGCAGGAAGAACACAGAAAATCATGAACTAATGCAAATTAGGAAAGAACTTGCAATTGTGTAGACAGAATTATCAGTCACAATATCTTGTGCAGTAACCATGATAAGTCAGTGCTGACATGTTAAATAATGAGAAAGAGAAACATACAGTAAGATGATCTGGGGTGAAGCTTATAAGGAGGTCACTTTATCTGTTCTTGGTTTATTCTCTTCAGTGACAAATGAAACTTGGCATCACTAGAACTTTATTTTAACTCTTTTCCCCCCTTCATTACACTCTTGTCACCCTTCAATTTTCTAGGAATTATTGTTTCAGAACAGTTTTTGTGTGCCTGAAGTACTTCTTTTTCTTTAAAAAAGATGGCGGGGGGGGGGGGAGAATCCATCTCAGAAATCCAGGGAAAGTGTAGATGGAAATGAATCATTACAGCAACATTCGTTCAGTGCTGTCAAGTTCACAGGCACTAGTTGCGATACATGACTAAGCACGTGAACACGGAAGCCTAAAGGAAAGAATCCTATCTCATCCACTCAGCATAAGTATGAGGAAATAGAGCAGCAAGATCATGATGATAGGGTTAGAGGAAATTATGACATTTCAGGGGGGATCTTGGAATCCTGATTAAAATGCGTGGGGAGCAGTAAAATTGATATTATACATTTCCTCACCGTTCCTGACCTAATAAGCTAAGAATAAGCACAACCAGAACTGAGCCACGATGCTCAGTTGCCCAGCAACTGGCCCAATTGCATCCTGCACCTGACAGACAAGTTGAAGTTCTAAGAGGCTCCGGAGGAGTTCAGGTCCAGGAGACATGAAACCCAGCTTATTGTTAGGCCTAGGAAAGGGTAGAAGAGGACAAGAGAGGCTTCGATCGTGAAATAGGAAGGGGAAATTTAATCAATGTGTTTCTAAGAGGTCTTTTATTTACATCTTAAAAATTCAACAATAAGGTAAAAAAAAAAAAGCTGAATCCAGCTGAACCGAAAGACTTCAGTGTCATTAACCAGTGGTTTCACTGGTGTTATTTTTGCTTTTTAAGTAAAAGCAAAACGGGTCGGAGGCAGGGAAGGAAAATGAGAAGGCATGAGGGCATTTTCCTAATGCTGAGTAACAACTGTTGAGCAGTGAGCTGCTCTGGTGTAACACCGGGACCAACACAGAGCCAGGGGGACCAGGTGCCTTAGCTTCCTTCAGGAATCTCCCCTTCCAGGCACTGTGGCACTTTGATTAAAAGCTCAGAGTTGAGGATGCTTTAGGAAGGAAACTAAATGAAAGCTTGTGTCCTTTTCTTGACAACCAAAAAAGAATGTCCCACACGTAAGCACCTCTATTCCCCCCATAGACAAGGTCACCTTTATCTAGAACAGAACATTCCAGTTCCCAGCCACAAATGTTTTGCAATTCTGTAGCCTTACTTGGCTGGGATTCCTTTCGTCAATGTCTTTCAAGGATACATCTGTCTCTGAAATGCAGTTTTGCTGTGCCCTATGCACCTCTAAGAAGGAACTTATTATTCGGTCACATACATACCTTTCCAGTAGGAGCCACTGGCAAATAGGGAGGGATTTGAAGTGATGAGTGACTGTTGTAAGCAGATAGACCAGTACTTGGAAAGGCACAGAGGCATGAATGAGCAGACAGTATTCAGCTACCAGAACAAATAGTTCGGATCTTTCCAGTTGCTTATTGATGCTTAATATTTCTTACACTCCCAAACTGGAATTAAAAGGCTGAAAATGCAAATACCTTCTGTAACTGCCCCATCAGCAAACCTATTACACTACACTGTGATTAGTTAGTCAGGCAACTGGTATAATGCCAGTCTCCGTTCTTCCTTTTCCATAGAGAGGAACAGATAAAACAGTAGTGCTCAGAAAGCTACTAAGAGGTGAGGCTATAGACATTGACTGACTCCATACTTGAGAGACTGGTTGGTCTCCAAATCATTAAGCAAACCAATCAAGTAAATTGCAGGCATGCAATTATGATTTCAATTTTCTCCAAGACAAATGTGTTTAACAAGTGAATCTTGGGGGAGTGCCTGGCTCAGTTGGTAGAGCATGATGAGACTTGATCTCAGGGCTGTGAGTTTGGGCCCCATATCAGGTGAGGAGCCTACTTTAAAAAAGTGAATCTTGGCTTCCTAATATAATTAATTGATTTCGGATGTTCATATTATGCTTTCCTTTTGACAGATCCTGGGGACGGACTTCTTTGTTTAGTTTTGTTCTAATTTTACAGCAAAATTTTTGTCAGTTTCCCTTTTTATAACTTTATTATTATTATTTTTTATTTTAGTGCGTAATTTAATTGAAACTTGAATGGCCTGTTGGAATGCTACAGATGCATTCTCAGATAATAGAATGCTATGGTCTGGACATTTGTGTCCCTCCATTCCAACATTCATATGTTAATATGTAACAGCCAAATAGTGGTATTAAGATGTGGGGCCTTTGGGAGGGGCTTAGTCATGAAGATGGAACCCTCATGAGTGAGATTAGTGCCCTTAAAAAGGACACCCACAAAGCTCCCTAGTCTCCTTCTGCCATGTGAAGTTGTAGAGAGGATAGTTGTCTATAAAGACACAGGCTTTCACGCCATCATCTTGGCCTTCCCAGCCTCCAGTACTGTGAGAAATAAATATTTGTTGTTTTTAAGTAGCCCAATTTATGGTATTTGGTTACAGCAGCCTGAATGGACTAAGGCAGTAGATAAATTTATCGTTTCCAAATGAATATGTTTTCTAATCAGCAGTAAATGTGAGATGTATTTTCCATCCATCCTTCCGTCCATCCTCTATCATCCTGTCCTCCTGCCCTTCTCTATATTCTTCACATCTCACTATGTTCATCTTAGACTTAAGTTGAGAAATGAAATACTATGACAACCAGCCTCATGAATTTCCAATTCTTTGTGCTTAATAGTAAATGAATTTTGGAGAAAATCAAATCCATGGTAAAGAATTCTTTTTCCACAACTTCATAATCAAGTATAGACACCTGATGTATGGCAACCATACATTATATATGTAGGGGCTTTAATAAACAAGCAAAATACTCGAGTTTTACCCACCTGGACAGAGGAAGAATCAGAATATATTATTTTAATATTCAAATTGGGATAAAATTCCCAGGACAAATATAGCCCTTTTTAGAAACAGACCAGCAGCTTCATTCATCCTTCCCTCTACTTCAGTCTTTATTGTGTATCTACTCTCTGCTAGTTATTGTTAGGTCTCGGGAAGGTAGAAACAAAAGACTCGTCCTCTTTGTGAATAGGAAAAAAATACAGTGTAGTGAGAGCTGTGAAAGAGGCTTGCCAGATCCTATAAGAGCTGTAAGTAGAGAGACACATAATTCAGACCAAGAGGTCATGAGCAGGTCCCACCCAAGGGAGGTACCTGCTGGGTGAGTTTGAAGGTGACTGGCAGTTTGCTAGGCAAAACAGGGGGCAGGTGGACAATGGTGACGGGGGCAGAAAAAAGAGAGCATATTGCACAGAAATGAGGCATATAGAACAAGTACATTATTTTGAGAGCTGGAAATAGTTCAGAATGGCCTGTGGTGTGTTTGTCTGCCTCTTGGCACAGAGAGGGCAGACGGTCAAGGGCAAAATAACAGAGGGCACTGTGTGCCAAGCTGAGGGATTTCAACTTTACTTGGAGAGTTATAGGGAAAACAAAGGATTCTTAAGCAAGGCTTGAAGTTCAGAATGACTGCTCACTCATACAAATTAATAATAATAATAATAATAATAATAATACCTTAATATAAAAACAAACTGAAAACATAAATAGGCAATTCACGGAATAAGAAATAGTTACAGCTAATAAACATGAAAGCATGTTCAACTTCATTTAGAAAATGGCATGGTTTCATTTTTCGATTATTGAATCAGAAAATACACTACTTAAATGTGAACATTCAATTTTGGCGAATGTGAATGAGACGTTCAGTTGCAAACATTCCAGAGGGAATAATTTGCTACTTTTTTGTGTGGGGGGGGAAGCAATTGAGTAAAATATATGGAAAACCTCAAAAATACTCATTCTTTAACCGAATAATTCCCCTACTAGCAATTGATCTCAAGGAAATGAGAAGAGTTAAAAAAATCAAGCACAAAGTTTTTCACTAAGTGTTAATTAAAATAATAAAAAATAGATACGATCCAAATGCTCCACAATAGAGGAGTCATTAAATTATGGTTTATTTGTTTCATTTTCTAGACTATGAGGTAGTCATTAAAATCATATTTTTAAATAATTTCTAATGATATGGGATAATGCATTATGCTTTATGGGAAGAAATCAAACAATAAACTGATATATGGAGCATGATCCCAGTGGTGATTAGAAAATACTATGCATTCATTTTTTTTAAACTGGAAGGAAATGCATCTATAGGCTTCTAATGGTTATATCTGAGCTTTAAGATAATGAAAAACTTTCATTTTCCTTGTTATTTTCCAAGGCATTTCCAAAGATTTAAGAAAAATCGTATGAGCACATATAATTTTTATGTTTTCAAGTTATTTTTAAAAGGGTTAATATTAATTTATCTGTGCTGTGTAGGTAGAACTGGAGGGTGACAGAGAATTTAGACAGGAAGTTCACCTGTGGGTAATCTGAAAGAGAAAAAGTAGGGGCTGGAACCTAGGTGGTAGTAGGAGGATGGAGAAGAAAAGAAAGCTTCAAAGCACATCAAGGAAGAGTCCTCAGAAGAATCCATATTGCTTGGGATAGGGCCATAGGAAGAAGGAGGCAGTGGGTGGCACCCAGATTCCTGGAGATCCTGGGAAGCAGCAGATTTGCAGGAATAAAGATATGAAACATTCCACCTTGAACATGTTTTGTTAGCTATGCCTTTGAAATATCCATGTGGAGATGCCCTATAAAGAATTCTTTACAGATCTGGGACTCAGGTGACAGTTCTGGGTCTGAGGGAGAGGCATGGAAGTCATCACGATATATGTGAAACTTGACTCAGTATTTGGGATGCATAACATGGAGATGAACTGCGGGCCAAAGACAGAACTTAGAAACATTGACATTGAAGGGAAGATCGGGAGAAGAGAAGATCAGAATGAAGGTGAAGAGTCGTTGAAGAAGAGAAGAAAAGCACACAAGAAGAGCCTGACAGAAGCCCATGAAGAAATTCATTCCAGGAAGTGGAGACGAGTGGCCTATGTGGAAGGCTATGGAGGGGGCAAGGTCAAGACTGAGAAGTGGCCATCAGAGGGGGCAGTAGGCAAAGGCAGTCTCCATAAGCAGAGGATGAAGGCAGAACTTCAGTGAGTTGAACACAGGTTACAAAGCTTGGGAAAATAACCTGCTACTGAAAGACACTGAACAGTGAAGAGAAGAACAAAAAGGTGGGAAGTGGGTGGAAGGAGGCAAGGCTTCAAGACTGCAGTCACTGTTAGGTTGGAGGACACCTGGGCAAGTTTGCAGATTGAAAGGAACCAGGAAGGGGTGGAGGTTGAAGATTCAGGGGTAAGAAGGATAGTGATGGATCTTGGAAGGCAGCAGAAGACAGGATCCAGAACCAAGTGTTATTTTAGGCCAAAGAAGAAATACTTCCAACGAAATAGGAAGGGAGGAAGGAAAGAAGACATAAACTTATTAACAGCAATACTCATTGGCTATGGGGCCAACTCTTGTACAAGGGTTAAGAATGCCCTGGAGTCAGGCTGCCTAGGTTTGTATTGCAGTCACTCCATTTGGGGAAGTGAAAGATATTGGAGAGGAGGGGGTTGTTTTTGCTAACACTTACTGAGCATGCACTGTCCAGCAGTTATTGCTCTAAGATGCAAACAATGTCATAAGGTAAGTCTTGCTCTTATCTCCACGTTCACTTATTGGCATAAGTTAAAGACTCGCCTAAGATCACACAGTTGAGAAGCAGGGGGCTGGTATCAGCTCAAGCACATGGGCTCTGGAGCTAAGCTACTTGGGTGCAAAACCTTTTTCTATCACACTGAACCACTGTGGGTCTCAGTTTTCTCATCTGTAAAAAAATGAGTATGATATTGAATTAGCCTCTTCTCTTGTCATGAGCATTATAAATCAGCTAATACATTTAGAATACTTAAGTAGTCCCTGGACGAGAGTGAGCACTCAATAAACATTAGTCATTATTATTATTGTTTATCATAGTGAGACATTGAAGGCGCCTAAATAATGTAATAGAATAGGACTGTTTAAAGGAATTATATATATCCATGTCTGCCCCCAAACTAAAAATCAGAATAGCTCTGAAGAATGAAATTGTGGAAAGTCACCTATTAACCAAGCAATAAGACATGTAACTGACAAGTACCCTCAATCTGGAGCTCTGGGCATAACCTTGAACATATCTGAAGCTGTAAAATTCAAAATAAGGTTGGACAACATGCCCCGCCGGAATTGGCAAGGGTGTGCTGGGCCCTCCCAGTACTCTGAAGAGGCTGGGGTCTCCAGCAGATCCACCTTGAATACAGAGGACATATATAACAGTTGTTATCGGTTGAATTGTGTCTCCCCCCAAAAGATATGTTGGCACTCTAACCCTTAGTACCTCAGAATGTGACCTTGTTTGGAAAGTCTAATTTGTTAGAGAGCTAATCAAGTTGAAATAAGGACACGAGGCTAGGTCTGAACCCAATGTGCCTGGTGTCCTTATAAATAGGGGAAGTTTAAAGACACACTTCATGCCATGGGAAAATGAAGGCAGAGATTGGGGTGCTGCTTCTTCAAGCCACGGAGTACTGAAGATTGCCAACAAACCACCAGAAGCGCAGCAGGATTCATGGGGCGGATTCTCCCTCACAGCCCTCAGAAAGAACCATCCCGGCCAACACTGGACCTCAGACTTCTAGTCTCCGGAACTGTAAGACGATACATTTCTGTGTTTAAAGGCCACCCAGTTTATGGTGCATTTTAATGGTGGCCCTAGCAAACTGGTGCCATAGCCATAATGCTAAGCCATGAAGCACACAGCCCTTGCTCTGGTTCTAGGATCACCGAGAAATCTTGGGATTATCTTGGCCTGCTGCAATGTTGATCTCCCTACATGGAGAGCTAGTCAGAGTATGTGAAAACCAGTTACATTTGTGGTTCTATTTGTCAGTGCATATTAATGAAGTGGCCTGGTTTACACATCAGTCTCTTGTGAGTTTGCACGCGGTCCAAGGAGATTGCGTCACTCTTGGAACATTGACAATACCAGCTTTCTGAGTCACAAAAATGGAGGGTTATTCGCTGTAATGTAATAAAGACTTCTATAAGACAGTGTCATCTGTTGTTTCCTCTGATGGCAAATTTTGGGAATCATGCATTCCCTTCTTAAAAATAATTACACAAAGTCAGAGAGTTTAATTGATCCTTAGTAGATCCCATCTGACTTTGAAGATACCTAAGAAACAAATGGATGCCTATGTTTCTCCTTCCTTCCTTAAGGTTGCGTTTACTTAACACATAAGTCTTTGTATCTAACTGAAGTGGATGTTTTTATTAAAAATTTTTAAAATGTAAACCAATTTGTCTCCACTATAAATCATTAAAACTTGAGTCATAATGGAGGGAGGAACAGCAGCATGGGATACGGTTATATGACACCCAGAGGCCATCTTACCCACCATCTGGCCTCTTATTTGTGCATAAATATTCCCGGAACAAGAGCCTATGATGGTCTGAAAAGCTCCAGGAAAAGATAAATGGCATAAAACACTACCAACCACCTGTGACAAGATTCGTTCCAAGACTAAACCATCCTCTAATGCAATAAGTTAAAAAAATGTATCTCTGTAAATCTTTCCCATTACCAGTTTATGCTTTTCATGGAGTGGCTGCACAGGTAGCCAGTTACACAGAGAAGATTCAGAGCCAGGTCTTGAAGAAGTAAATCCTGCCTCTTCCCATTATACTGTGGTGCACCACCCAAACTATTCTAAATTCCGTCTTCATTTTCTTTCCTTACAGTGAAAACTCTTCTCATTTTTTCCCTCTTATCTGAACTCTCCCCAAGAGAAACTTCGAGATAAAGCCTTGACACAACTTGTAGTATCCCTTTATTATGTCGTAAGGACCTGGTCCTGAACTCGCATGGTTCTGCAGCACGGGCACCCTCTCACTGCAGCAGGTACCCCAGTGGGGCATCCAATTTTGCAAGAAAAGGATGGTAGGGCAGAGGCTCTGCAGACAATGATTGGCTCAGCAAGGGCTCTGCCAGGTCTTCAAGATGAGAAGAGGCAGCCTCTTGTTACTTCAGAGGGTGAGACTACTCTTTCTCCTTAAGGGAGTAATCAGAGTACAGCTCCTTAGCCCTGGAACAGTGAAAGGGTTGTATACAACCAATGACTCTCCTTTACCTCCCACAGGGTATGGAAGTGCTAACCAACCCAAAGTTTGACCCCTTACTGAAATAACAACCACTGCATAGTCTGAACAAGTAGAATCACCACCCCCCCCAACCTAAATACATACATGTATATATAATAATGTGAAGGAGAAATGTTAAAAAGTGCTAGGAGTTTCCATAGGTGGAAGCAACAGAACACATATTTTTTTTCAGAATCCTTCAAGGACCAAATTAAATTTCAGTATGGCTAGATATTCTAAAATATTTGGATAAATATAAAATATATTGGATCCACTATGGATCCAATCATTCTAATGGAAACATAGACTATCGGTCTCCAATTCTTTGAGGTGATAAGAAAATTCCATCTTTTTCATTGATACTACTTACTAAGACAGGGAAATGTTTTAACACACTTTTGGAATGCTTCCTGCTAAAAGGAGTTAAAATAAAGGAATCGATTCTAATTTTCTGTGAAAATCACTTGACTATAATTCATTCTGCCCAAAAATGCTTAATAGAGAGAATGTGCAGAGAAAGATCTAATAGTCTGAAGTGAGAACTTACCCCAAAAGATGGAAAAAATAAGGGAAAATAGAAGTGGAGCACCTTGAAACAAATTTTGCCTGCTTAATATTCTGCAAAAGTCAAACTGGCTTGCCAGCTCTAGTCAAGTCCTGAAGGTCCAAACATCAGAAGAAAGTTGTTAATTTATGTAAATTGCATTACAAAGTCTGTTCTATTGCTTAATGACAGAGTGCCTAACATTCACCTTGTGGTTTCAAAATGCAATTACCTTCTCAGCAGCTTACAAGGGAATACAAATACTAAAAATAATCTTATAAAATACTTTTCCTCCATAGTCTGAGATATTTTATTTATTTATTTATTTATTTTTTCAACGTTTATTTATTTTTGGGACAGAGAGAGACAGAGCATGAACGGGGGAGGGGCAGAGAGAGAGGGAGACACAGAATCGGAAACAGGCTCCAGGCTCTGAGCCATCAGCCCAGAGCCTGACGTGGGGCTCGAACTCACGGACCGCGAGATCGTGACCTGGCTGAAGTCAGACGCTTAACCCACTGCGCCACCCAGGCGCCCCTACTCTGAGATATTTTAAATGCTTTCCCAAGTTAGGCGACATTCTTCCTAGTTGTAAATAAGACTGATTTTATGTGAGGGTCATAAATGTCATTCAGCGTAGGGCAGTAGCATCATGACAGTGTTCAACTAATTAAAAATAATGTTGGGCTGGGAACAGCAGCAAGGGAAATATGAAGCAAAACTGGTACCACCACGCTCTCCGAGGTCTGGCTTAGGCTTATTGACTTTAAACTTTATTCTCTACCAACGGCTCAATTTTTTTACAATGTAGTATTACTAGTGCTTATGCTAAATCAATGCATTTTTTATTTGGTAAACACCATGCAAGCTAATCACAGTTGGAAACTCTCTGTATAAAAAGTGAGCCAACTTAAAAAAGAAAAAAAAGAGTAGAAACTGCTTTAGTTCGTTTGGATTGCAATCACAAAGTACACTAGACTGAGTGGATTGTAAATAGCAGAAATTTATTTCTCACAGTTCTGGAGGCTGGGAAGTCCAAGATCATGGCGTCAGCAGATTCAGTACCTGGTGAGAACCTGCTTACTAGTTCATAGATGGCTCTCTTCTTTCTGTATCCTTACAGGGTGGAAGAAGCAAGGGAGTTTGCCGGGAGCTCCCTTTTATAAGTCCACTAATCCCATTCATGAGGGCTGCACTCTCATAACCTAAGTACTTCCCGAAGTCCCCACCAACAAATCCCCTCACACTGGGGATGAGGTTTCAATATATGAATTTGGGGGGACACAAACATTCCGTAGGTAGCAGAAATCAAAGTGTCATTAGCAGAAATCAAAGTATCATCTGAACATAAGCATAGTGCAGTTTGAAGGCTGGTTTCTTAGGGTCATGTCATCAATGCATATGGCTGTCAAGAGCACCGTTACTGGCTCCTCTAATGCAAACATTTTTAGGACTTGTAGTTCATATCAGAGAACCTGATCAGAACTGCTGTCAGTAATAATAACAATAACAATAACAATAATAATAATAATAATAATAATAATATTTGGGTACCTGCTCTGTGTCAAACATTTAATTTGCATGATCTCATTCATTATCACAATAACCCCACATAATAGGTTCCATTCCCATTTTAACAGATGAGAAAAGTGAGCCTCAGAGAAATGGTGGGTGGCCTGCTATACGTCTAGAAACAAAGAAAAGGTGGGTGGCCTCCTATACATGCAGAAACCAGAGATCTCCAGAAAGCTCTCTGTAGGACTCTACACAACGTCTGGAAATAGGAAAGCAAAATTATGTGACCAAAACATGGATAGATGTCAGTAACTCACCATTCTTCTTGAGGATTCACGTATGGAGTTTACAATTTAAAACTGATACAGGGTACCTGGGTGGCTTAGTCAGTTAAGCATCTCTTGATTTCAGCTCATGTCATGATCTCATGACTGTGAGATGGAGCCCCATGCTGGGCTCTGTGTTGGGAGTAGAGCCTGCTTAAGATTCTCTCTCTCATTCTTCCTTTGCCGCACCCCTGCTTGCATGTGTGTGTAAGCGCTCCCTCTCTATCTCAAAAAAAAAAAGTTGATATGCATTTGACTCTCTCATCACACTTGAGCAAAATTAGGGAAACTGAGATAATGCTATCATAATCAGGAGGCTAGTGTGTCCTTGAACCAAAAGGTTCATAGACTACAGAAAAAAATTCTCAAGTTTTGACTTAAACCATTTTTATTTTAATGTCATTTGAATATTCATTAACACAGAACTAGGTATAATCATCTTATTCTTAAAGCTCATATAAAATTATTTTTTTAAGACACCCAAATGTTCAAATTAGATACAAATTACAAAGCCAGTACAGTTCAAATTAGCAGTGGCTCACAGTGATAATGGGGTGCTGGCCTGTCTACACAGAAGTGGCTCACCACTACCATCCTGTTTGAGAATACAGTTCTTCCTCCTTTTCTTGCATGGAAACCTGAGCCACTAAGAAGCTTCAGTTTCCTCCCCCTTCTAATGGATTAAATCCTACATTGTTCTTTTCTCCTAAAATAAAAGTAGTATTGCCACTTAGTGCCTTGAAACCTGCAGCAAGTTATTTGACTTCTCTCTGCCTCATCTTTCTCATCTGTAAAATGGAGATACATAAACGACCTATTCACATTGGATTACTGCGAGGATCAAATAAGTCAATAAATGTAAAAGTTGTCACAATTGTGTTTGTCACAAAATAAATGCTCCTAATTGTTATATATTATTATTGTTGTTGTTGTTATTATTATTATAAATACAATTATTAAGAAAAATATAAACATGGGAACTGAGATAGAGCTTCAATGCTCAGTTGGTAATAAGGTGATCATACCAATGATTCAGAATCTAATTGTGTTAAATTGTCACACATAAAGATAGACTAATTAATTAAAGGTGTATATTGTATATATATTGTAAACTCTAGGGTAACTAGCAAAGTTTTAAAAAGAGATTTTAAAGACTCCAATAGTTGAAATAAAATAGAATAATCAAAAACACTGCACCCAAAAGCAGGCAGAAAAAGAGGAAAAAGAGAACAAAACTGGATGGAATCAATAGAAAGCAATTAGAAATGTAATGGACTTTAATCACACTAGTAATTACAATAAATGTAAATGATCTAAACAAACGAATTAAAAGACAAAGTTTATCAGACTGGGTGAAAAAGCAACACTCAACAATATGCCATTTGACCAGAAATACACTTTAAATACCAAGCCATATATAGGTTTAAAGACAAAGAATGGAACAAAATATAACATGTAAACACTAACCAAAAAGAAAAAAAAAGCTAGTGAGGCTATATTAAAGTTTAATTACCACAGAAATGAATACATAAAAATTTAAAATGTACAATCGCCATGTCTGTATCTAAATTTCTGATCTCTAATGATCTCCCTGTTAAAGAACCACAGATCCCTGAGAAATAAGGCTAGGAGATAAAACTGAATTAATCTTACTTAATACCATGCCTCATATGCTTTAGAGCTACCATATCAAATTTATTAAAACATTTTTATTTTATTCTTTGAAAACAGATGTTATGGCATTTATTTGTTTGGATGGAGTTAAGATAAAGTAGAACAATTAGGGAGCAGGAATGTTAGACTGAAAGTTGTATATGAATTCTAGCTAGCTAAAAACAAATTTGAATTCTTGTCATGGATTAGGCACATATTTCACTATTAAATGACCACATTCTAAAGATTTCATTTAGCTAGAAGAAGAAACTAAAATGGGATCCTATTTTCAGAATTCCCCAGGTAATGTAGGCCTTAATTAAAACAAAGTAAAACAAAACAGCTTTCTAAAGGAAATGTTTAGTAACTGAAGGGGCAGCAAGACTCTATTATCATTTAAAAAAAACTGAGACATGAAAAAAAAAGCTGGCGTGGGTAAGCTGAAACATCTTGTCCCACAGTGAAAATCTGGGCCATATTTCTTTCTTGTAGGAGGAAATGAGAATTCCAACACTAGTGTTAACATAGAGTAGGTGGAAATGAAGGAAAATATTTATCAACATATAGTTAACACTATTGGTTTTAAAAGACAGAGATGTGGAGTTGTTTCAACAAGAACAGACAAAGCAGAGTCTGCTAACAGAAAATGACATGATTCAATAATGGGAATGTCTCTCATTCACTCTGTACCTTAGTGTCTGTATTTGTAAAATGAGGACTAAGCCCGCTTAGGATGGCTGTTAGGACTGCAAAGATGCACAGGGATAGGTCTCCAGATAGCTGTGCCTGTGCTCAGGGATCCTGGAATCTTGACCAGAGGTGAACAGCCCAGGGGTAGGCATTGTATCCCCTGATCTGGAACAATCAGATTCTCTCAGGCATTTGACATTTCATAAACAAGTTAACACATTCATTCATTCATTCATTCATTCATTCATTCATTCATTCAACAAATATCTATTGTCTACTAAGGAAGCAAGGAAAAATTAGATCTCACACAACAGCGAAAATATAAAAATGCTGAAGTGATGAGGAGTGACTGAGTAAGAGAGCAGCTACCTCAAGTTGGGTGATGAGAAAACTATCTCTAGGGAGGTGATGAAAAGGAGACCATCACATAGAAAATCTAGGGGAAACCATTACAGGCAGAAACAGAAAGGAGGCCAGTGTGGCCTGGAGCATTATAATAGGGAGTGAGCATGTAGAGACGAGTTTAGACAAACAGATCAAATCATGTAGGGCCTTGTAGGACATGGTAATGTGGTTAGATCTTATTCTCAGAGCAAGAGGGAGCCATTTGGAAGGTTTAGTCATAGAGTAACATGACCCAATTTGTGGTTTTAAAAGACCACTCTGGCTGAGTGATCCAGAGACTGGGGTAGAGACTGAATTAGAGTAGAGCAAGAGGGAAGCAAAAGACTTGTCAGAAAATGACTTCAGTGTCCGGGAGGAAAGTGATGTGACTATGGTTACAGCGGGTAAGAAGTGGAGTTTGGAGGTGAAATCAGTAGTCTTTGCTGACATGGGGGGTGTGGGAAAAAATACAGTCATGCAGGGAAGACTGCTTTGCTTAGAGTCTGAGTGACTGGGTAGCTGAGAGTACAAAAAAATTTCCTAACATGGGGAAGACTGGAGAAGGAGCAGGGGTTTTTTTTGTTTTTTTGTTTTTTTTGGTGGTGGGGGTTGGGGGTGGAATCCCAGAATTCTTGTTAGTCCAGATTAAGTCTAAATGCTGTATTAGACACTGAGTGATGCGCTGGGATTATGTTCTGGGAGATATCAGAGCTGAGTCATGTTAATGGTGATGTCTAGGTAAGCATCTGCAAACCCTGCTACCCTCAGGGTGGTCCTGCTTTCTGCCATTCTGTGGTCCTGCTGTTTTGCTTTTCCTGTGACTGCATAAGATGTTCCTACAGACTTTCAATCAATTTCCCTTTTTGCTTAACTAGGTTTTCATCATGTATTGTTTGCAATCCCAAAGGACCTTAACGAATCTTGTTGTTAAGAAGGTCATTTCTAAGGTGCTTTCTGGCTTCACTACTTTATGAAACTAAGAAGCTGTTTTATAACTAAACCTGGTGTTTAACTAAACTGAGAGTACATGACTAAGTACATGTTTAACTAAACATGAGAGACCCATGTACTAAGGGCTTTGGCATACTTTATCTCATTTAACCCTTACAAGAACAACTCTGAACTGGTGGTGACTATCCTATTTTGCAGATGAGAAAACTGAGGTTCAGGGTCTTACGTGACTTGTCTAAGGTCACAAACAGCGTTAGAGCTGAGTTCCAAGCCCAGATCAGGTTGACCCCCAAAGTGCATCATCAGTTGCCACTGTTCTGCACTGTCTGGACCAGGTTTTCCCTCCCATGACTGGAGATGATTCAGTGAGGGCCTGAAACAAAATTCATGATCCGTGTGGTCGTGGTATGGGAACGGCAGGAACGTATGTGTTGCACGGTTCTAAATAGAATGTGTAGAGTTCCAAGCTCCACCCCTCTTCAGCTCAGGACCCTGTGCTCCTCAGTGTCAATCAGCAAAGCAGAACCAACACAAGACACACATCTTCATATCGGCCTTGGGTGGGAAGGCAGGTCACTGGGACCTTGTGATTTGGGAGGACACGAGATACCTTCAACAGTCAGACATTTTAAAGATTGGGAAACTGAGGTCTAAATAGGCCATTTTCCAGGATTGCATGGCTAATTAGTGAAGAGTTAAAATTTAACGACCACATTTCTTAAGTCTATGTCTAATTCAAAAATTTCCAATGTTATTATGGTGCTATCTCCTCTCCCACTTGACAATGAGGTGTTGGAACCTTTCCTGAAGGGATGGGTCATCAAGTTTCTGTTCTCAATCCTCCCCATGTTAATTTATTTTAATTGAGATTTAAGATATACATATAAACTTTAAGCATACAATGCAATGATTTCTTACAGTATAACCACCATCAACGTTAACTAGTTCCTAGCTCCGGATATAAAATCTTTCTAGCACTTTGGAAGGCTCCATTCTGCCCCTTACTAGACAGCAACCACCTTCCCCACTGCCTGAGGTAACCACTATTCTGAAGTCTATCACCATAGATTAGTTTTGTCTGTTCCTAAATGTTATTCAAATGGAATAATAGATATTTACTTTTAAAATCGGTCTTCTTTTACTCTACATTATAACTGTGAGATCCATCTATGTTGTGCATAATAACTTATTCTTTTATATCGCTGTGCAGCATTCCATTGTGTGAATAGATCTGGACTTATTCATCCACTCTCCTGGTGATGGACATTTGGGTATTTTCCCTTTTGGGACTATTATGAATAAGGCCACTGTCAACATTCTGTATGTGTTTCCTGGTGAACATATACAATCATTTGTCTAGGGAAGTAGAATTACTAGATCATAGTGTAGACATACATTTAGTTCTAGAAGACACTGCAGTTTTCCAAAGTGTTTGTAATAATTTTTCTTCCTACCGGCAATAAATGAGAGTTCCAGTTGTTTTACTGTCTTGCCAACCCTTGGCATTGACTGTCTTTTTGCTTTTACCACTCTGTTGGCTGTGTAACGGTATCTCATTGTGGTTTTAATTTGCATTTCCCTGATGAATAATGGTTTTGGCCATTTGGATATCTTCTTTTTTGAAGTGTCTGTTCAAGTACTTTGCTGATGTTTAATTGGATTGTTTGTCTTTCTCTTACTGATGTTTAGGATTTCTTGATATATTCTAGAAATGAGTCCTTTGTCAGATATATGTATTGTGAATATCTTTTCTCAATCTGTGACCTTGCATTTTTATTTTCTAAGCGGTATCTTTTGATGAGTAAGAGTTCTTAATTTTTAATAAAGGTCAATTTATCCATCTGTTTATTATGGTTAGCGCTTTTTTGTGTCTTGTTTAAGAAACCTTTGCCTACCCTAAATCTTGCCTCTTTAAATTCAGGAAGCTCAGAAACCATTTAGAGCTGTGTGTATTTGACAGGTTTGGAAAATGCTGACAATTAAACTTTTTTCAGGCATAGGAGAGGAAAGATGTTGGGAAGTCAGCAGGGAAGGAGCACAGTGGTGCCCAAGCAGGTGGAAACGTATGGGATGCTTTGGAAGGCAGCAATCAAGGACTTATAACTGGAGTTGGTGGGGATAATTTTTTCTTGAGAGAAAATAACAGCAGCAACCATCAGACCAATCTGAGCTATAATGAGCCTTTTGCTGATCCCACCCCCATGCTTTTGATGGACAATAGTCAGCACCTCACTTAGCAGTTACCATAATCTCCTGACCATATTTAGAGCAGGGTCCCAGCAGAGTGCTGCAAAAATGGTAGGTGTGCAAACAATGTTCTGCCTTTCTTAGAACAAGGTGGACTATAAATAAATAAGGAGTCACAAGTATCCAGTGTTTGTACTGAATATTTCTAGTTCATCACTTCATATTCCCTTGGCCCCACCTGTGTTTTACTCCATCCACTGTTGTCGTAACGAGTTCTGTGTGGGTTCTGATCGGCTTCCTGGAGTTGCAACCTGAGGGTCTTTCACCTCAGTGCCTGTTCCTTTCCATTCCAGGCTTTTCTGCTGATACAGAGGCAGATACCCCAGGAACATATTTGGTATTTATGCATGCACATACCGAAGGGGAGGGGAGTTACAATATGTGAGGAGAAACTTGGGCCCATGGGGCTGGGAGCCAATGAGTAAATGATTCCTGGTTCCTTTCCTTGGACAGAAGGTTCTGTACAATGTTTCACAGAGATTCTCGGGTTTTGTAGGGAATCCAGCAACCAGCCACCATAGCAGGGGCCTGCTCCACCACCCATTATCTTTGCACTGGTTCCACCTCCTTCCCTGCTTCCCTCTATGTGACCTCCCTTTCTAGTCATTAGCTCACACTCACCAGGAAAATGCTTACACTTCAGCTTTATTTCAGGCTTTGCTTTCTGGGCACCCGGGCTAAGAGAGCACTCAGTAAGACTTCTGCTTGATTCATTTGACTTCATTTCAAATGTGGATCAATTTTACACTTTTATAGCTTCAAAGGAAGACTCATAGCTTTTCGAGGGAAGGTATCATTATGAATAAAGTCCAACCAATTGGCTACATACCAATTCAGCCATAAGGATAATTTATTCAAGAATCAACATGAAAGGGGTGTCTGGGTGGCTCAGTCGGTTAAGCATCTGACTTCAGCTCAGATCATGATCTCATGGTTTGTGGGTTCGAGCCCCGTGTCAGGCTCTGTGCTGACAGCTCAGAGCCTGGAACCTGCTTCAGAGTCTGTCTCCTTCTCTCCGCCCCTCTCCCACCCGTGCTCTGTATGTCTCTCTCTCTCTCCCAAAAATAAATAAATAATAAAAAAAAATTAAGAATCAACGTGATTCTCTGTTAGCCGCAGAGCTGAAAGTATTTCTCTGTAGACTGCTGTTGGAGAGGGTCCAAGACCAGGATCAAAATTTATGGTGGTTCATGAGCTAACCAAGGCATTGACATTGGTTAAACCAATTCAATATATGAGAAATGTAGTAAAAATCTGACTATCCAAGAAATGTGAACTTGTCATTGACTCTCACACCCAGGGCATAGTCCTGTCCTCAACTGGAGGCCTTTGTGGTCATGATCGCCATCTTATATGACTGGCGCCACTCGTGGTAAGCTGAGGTGCTCAGAACATGTTGCTGAGGTGGTCAAGAGGGAGCCTTTCTAGGTACTGCTGAGGCATTCATGAAAGAATGCTGTAGATAGAACCAGCATGCTACAGAGTGGGGCTGTTGTGTACAAAACGCCACCTGATGTAAAGGAATGTAATGAGAAGTAGGCAGTGTGTCAATAACAGTGTGACATCTGAAGGGGCTGTGTGGCTCCGAGATTGGCTTGTTTTCATGTTTAAAGAGCCAAACAACGGGAGTTGTCAGCAGATGGCTCAACTGAAATCACTTTCTCCCTGGCCTGCTCAGTGCACTTCTCCTGCAGGAATCCCAGGCCAAGAATGATGCTGTGCATCACTGAATAGAGAAGGCACATCAACACTTCCAGACCAACGGTCATCCTCTGGTACACCTAAGGCTCCTACAGCCCCCGAGAACTACACTTTATAGCTTTTCCAGATAAATGTACGTGTTCTGGAATTACCATCTTCACCTTGTGGGCAATGTTAAAGGCTACGAGACAAGGTAGGGAAGAACAGGGAGGGTCAAAGAGAGATGAGGATGGCAATGGTGACATTTGTGACTTTCTGAAAGTCAGTTTTCTCTGCTCACACAGCCTGCTAGCATCCCGTTTTATTTCAGCTGCCCTCACATTTATCAGACTCTGGTTGACGTGACTGTCTTCTCACTAGTGTGAGAGCTCTATTTTGGAATTCTCAGGCTTCCACACAGTGCCTTGCTCATTGCAGTAGCTCAGCAAATGTTTCTGGAAGGCTTCTGAAGCCTTTGCTCAGATGCCGTCTTCTCAATGAGGGCTAACCTGGCCACCCTGTTAAAATTTCCACCTCTTGCCCCAACTCATAATACCACATTGCTTTTACTTTTTCACTATGGCACAAATTACTCATAGCGTACTATGTAACTTATCCATTTATTATTTTCCCTCTCATCTCTCTCCTCCTGCTAGAATGTTCCATGGTAGTCATTTCTGACTGTCTTGTCGGGTGGTATACAATGGGCACGTGATAAATTCTGCTTGGATAAAGAACTTCCATCTCCAAATGAAAATTTCTGTCTTTAAACCCACTCAGAGCTAGTTTATTCCTCCCCTTGTGATTCCAAACCTCCATTTAGAAAAAACACAATATTTTTACTCCACTAATTAATTATTTATTTTGCACTGACTCTATGCCAGGCACTGTGCTGGGTGTTGGAGAGACAAACATGAAGAAGACCGGGTCCCTGCCTTCGAAGAGTTTAGGGTTAGTGAGGGGACATCTACAAACATGGGCTACTGTAATGCAGTGCAACAAATATGATGACGGAGACACCCACAGGGTGCTAAGGAAGCACAGAGGAGAGCACGTGTGCCTCAACAATCAGCTAGGGCTCTGGTGGAAATCAAAGCCCTGGTGCGCAGGCGCTTCGAGGCTGTATAGATATTAGTTAGAGAGGATGTGTGAGGATGGAGGGAGGAAGACACGGGGTCATGGTGGTAGCTGAGAACAATGAGCCTCAAAGCTCAACTGTCTATGGTCAAAAGGTGATGAAATTGTTTTCTTGTTGTATCACACATTCGGCATATCTCTGCTGTGCTCCTGTTCTGTGCTAAGTTGGGGTTGCAGCCATAAACAAGAAAGACGAACATTTTTGCCCTCGTGGAGCTTACGTTCTATTGAGAAGAGACAGTTAATAAAGTAAATAGGTAAGTTATATATTATGAAATAAGTGCTGTGGACAAATGCAGAGCAAGGAAGAGGGGTGAAGAGAGACGGGGATGTGTACTGCAATGCTCAGGGTTCTAATACATTCACCTCTCTGTGGATCATCCTGACACCCTCTATTAGAAACCTTCCTGCAGATGGTGGTGGCCGGCCTACGGTATTAGCGGCTTTTCTGAAGGAAGAAGGAAGGAAAGAAGCCTTCATGTGTCATAGTAATGATAATAGTAATAACAATTTCTGTTTGAAAAAGGACTTTCCTGTGAAAGCCCTCAAGTAATTATCCAGCAAGTGGACAAATGAAAGGACATTCACGAACAGGCATCAGACAAGGACATGGAGAGGAGGCCCAGGGCAGTGCTGAGGCACGCAGGTGCCGAGCCAGGCAGCCCGAGCTGGGATCCCAAGTCTGCCACTTCCAGGCTGGCTGACCTGGGCAGTTCCTTAATCTCGCAAAACCCTACACTCCACACTGTGAAAGATAAATGGTGATAACAGTACTTACTTTACATGGGAGTGTGAAGAATCAATGAGATGATGTGGAAACACAGTAAAGTACAGGGGCCGGCAAGCAGCAAACACTCATCGCTGTCAAACGTTGCTCATAGAGCCAAATATGGTTTCCTCGGAGACCCCGGAGAACATAAACCCTTCTCTTAGACACATTGGCCTCTTTGTAGCACAAAAAGGCAAGAAGTCGGAACTATGGGAGAGGCGAGG
Source organism: Acinonyx jubatus (assembly GCF_027475565.1). Taxonomy (NCBI): domain Eukaryota; kingdom Metazoa; phylum Chordata; class Mammalia; order Carnivora; family Felidae; genus Acinonyx; species Acinonyx jubatus. The sequence continues at coordinate 106,197,459 of NC_069385.1, read as the reverse complement.
CAAATGCTGGGTTGGGTAGGGCTGAGGGTGCTTTTTTTGGCAGAGTCTAAGGTAGAAGGAGACCAAAGAATCCAAGCACAGAACTGCTGAGTGAGTGGCAGAAGGGAAGAGTAGATTCTGACAGCGTGAAATATGGTGAAAGTTGGGCAGACCTGCAGGATAGGATGGGGGCATTTATGGCCATGTCACGTAAACAATAAACTGAAGAAACTCCACATTTAGTCTGGAAAGGAAGATCTGCATGTGTGAAGGACAACAGAGTAACTGTCTTCAAAGAACAAAAGCTAGGGAGCCTGGCTGGCTCAGCTGGTAGAGCATTAGACTCTTGATCTCAGGGTTGTGAGTTCAAGCCCTGGAGGGCTTGTACCTCCACGGGGTGTGGAACCTACTTCAAAAACAAACAAACAAACAATAACAACAAAACCAAAGAACAAGAGCATTTTTTTCTGGCAAAGAGAGAGCAGACTTGCTCTGTTTACTCACAGAGCATACTACTACTGTTACCAGGACAAATAGGTTGAAGTTACAAGGTGGCAGAAACAAAAGAATAATCATGGAAACAGTCACACTAAGGAATGAGGGTGGGTCCCATCAGTGGAGGAGTTCAAGGACAGGCTGGAATACTGGAAGGGAGATGGCTACATCAAGGAAGGGGACCTTCGTCATCTCTCCAGTTCTTCCCCACCCTGAAGTCCTGACTTACAGCCTCGACAAAGGGGGCAAAAAGAAATGAGAAGCCTGGAGGGCTCCAAGCTTGAAAATAATTTTAATAAAGGTGATCAATAGATAAGAGATGGAGGTGAACCTACTGATAAGTTTATAGAAATAAAGTCACGAGGTGATGATAATAGCGTCCATGAAGAGTGCCCCCAATACTGTTTTGCTTAATCCTCACCATAAGCCTGGATTAATATCACCCTCATTGCCATTTCATACGTGAGCAAAGGAGACCTAGAAAGCTCAGGTCTCTTGCCCATGCGTTCTGCCAGAAAGGGCAGACCTATAACTAGACCTGTTTTCTGACTTCTAGTCCACTATATTCTTTCCAGTTCATTCTACACAATCCATACAGGACTATGAAAGGGCATAAAAATGGAGACATGGATGTTTAAGGAATTATAACAACCTCCTGGAGAGCCTAATGGAGAGTCCATATTTATCTCCTTTTTCCTATTTAGGCTAGACTCCTGGGATCCTGGGATCTTCCTAAATTATGGCTCTTAACACTCTGATGGTTCTCATGGCTCATGGTATTTATTACAGTGGTTTGGTTGGTGGTCAAGGTCATCCACAACCTTAGCTATCCTCACTCCTCCCTCTACAGCATTATCTTCCCCTACGCTGCATATACTGCTGTAGGACAAGTGGAGGACAATAGAGAGTGGTGGGGATTGCGGGATGCTGGCTTTGTTGAAAAGAGGAGACTTAGCTCATCTTGAGCCAAGAAATGGAGTCAGCAGGTGATGATAATACAGTTCTTGAGGACTGTCCAAACTGTTGTGTTGAATTCTCACCATAATTCTGGGAGATCAATGGCAGCCTGTGGGAAAAGAGATTCAGGGATGCCAGTTCTACCAACTCTTTAAGGGAAGATAGGATGGAGATTTTAAATGTAGAATCTCCCTAATTTGTAAAGGCTGGCAATGAATTATGTTTAATAAGACCACATGGTACAGGACAAATAAAACCAACCTACAAATCTCGTTCATAGGTGGCATTTTTTTCAACTTCTGATCTAAAGATGCACCATTTATTTATTTATTTTTTAACAAGTAAGGCTTTATTTTTAAAAAGTATTTAATTATTTATTTTGAGAGAGGGACAGAGAGAGCAAGTGGGGGAGGGGCAGAATGGGAGAGAGAGACAGAGAAAGAGAGAGAGAGAGAGAGAGAGAGAGAGAGAGAGAGAGAGGATCCCAAGCAGGCGTTGTGCTGTTACTGCAGAGCCTGATGTGGTGCTCAAATCCATGAACAGTGAGATCATGACCTGAGCCAAAATCAAGAGTCGGATGCTTAACCAATGGAGTCACCCAGCACTCCTAAAAATGTACCTTTTATATGAAACTGGTCTTTATTTGACCAACTTGAAGGGAGTCCTGCTTCCTGAAAGCCCATTATTACTAACGTGCACCTTTCTCAGGGCACTTACACTAGTCAGCCCTGCTAGACTGTAAGGTTTTGAGGGAACAAGTTTTCTAGCTTTTGAGGATTAACATGGTGCTCCATTCACATTAGGTACTTATGAACAATTTGTGAACTTGGATTTAATAGAAAAAGACTTGAAAGGACTCAGTTTTGCTTACATTTGAAGCCAATAAAAGGGGTTGATGAGAAAGGTTCCAGACTCCAAGCGTGGGCAATGACAATAATTACCTGGAATAACTGTATAGGTGGATTAAGCAGAAGGTTCAAGGGGAAGTTGAGATATTCAGAGTTTCATATTATGCTCATTCAGACTCAAGAGCTTAAAGTACTTTTGGGTTTATTTCACTTCCAGGTACAAGAAAGAATCTGGAGCAGGAACACCACCAGGCAGTCTACAAAATTTTTTTTTGTTTAGAGCTTCTATTCTGTAACACAAATTAGAAGGAAGACTGAATGAGGGCACATACTGTCCTGTTCCAACACACTCAGTAGAAAAACTTTGTTTCCCAATATTTGTAAAAAAGAATGAAGACGGATTCATATTTCTTCCAAAGAAATCTCCTGGTTGACCTAACGCAAGATTGCTGCTTGCTCATCTCATCTTAGTATTGGCAAATAAATAGTGGCTCTTAATAATTTTCGATTTTTGCCACAGTGTTGAACCAAAGGAAGCCACTGGTATCATCAATATTAGCAACCTCATGGGAAAATCGTCCGTGTTATCATTTTTGCAGTCTTGAAAGACCTGATGGATTTTTATTTATTTATTTTTCACTAAAATGGTTGATGCCCTGTGCAGGAATGTTATTCAGAAAATTGTGTGGACTTCAGGAAAATGACATATTTGTGGCTGGAGTTAATATGTGATCTTAATAGAGCAGAACTGCTGTGTCTTTAACAGAACTAAATCTCATGATTGGACTCAGATGAATTTAAGGTATTTTCATCATCAAAGTTTAGAGAGGAAGAGGAAAGAAAAATAGTAGCCATTTATGGAGTAGCTGTATGCTTTAAGTACCTTCTTATTCCATTTATAACACCCTAAAGAATAGCATTATTCTATCTGCTTCACAAATGAGAAAACTGTGACTCAGAGATCAAGAAAACTCCCCAAGACTACAAAACTAGTAACTGTTAGAGTCAGGATTCCAGCCCGGGATGGTCTGGCTTTAAAACCTACTCAGAGACCTCTTCATGCTACCCAGTGCTCATCTTGGGATCTTTCCTTCCAGTGGACTACCAGAGAAATTAAATTACTTGCTCCTGGGTCAGCCCTCCTTCTGTCTCCCCACAGCCCACGGTGCATCATGGGCTTTGTTGCATCGCTGAAGGGCAGAGGAAGGCTGAAGACATCTCAGTAGCTCTGGAGGCAGAAACTTGCTGGCTTATTCAACATAGTTCCAGCTCTATCCAATGGCTTCAAAGGATCTGAATGATACTCTGGATCTGATTAGAGATCAGTTGCCATCTCTTAATAAAGTTCTGTCTGCAAACAGACAGAACTACCCCAGTGGTTAGCAACAGTACATAAAGCAGGGTAAGTGTGAAGGACACTTAGTCAGCATGGACAAATGGCAAGTGCCATGGCACTGAGATGGGACTGGAGAGGTTGCCTGCTGGGCTCTAATTTCACCAGCTGATCTAAAGGGAAGTGGCCGCATTGGAGAGCACTTGGTACGTGCCATGCTTTTCAAACCCCAGATCAAAGCTCGCCTCTTTCATGAAACTTGACAAATTTCTCCTAAGTCTGTGTGTTCTGAGGATTCATTAACCCCTTCTGTGCTGTGATTCAACATATGTGAATTCTCGAATGTGAGTTCTCAAGTCATTTATTTAAAGGGTACATTTGTCACCTGCACTAGACATTGCCATGCGCCCCTCAATATCCACCTTCCTCTTCTGTTTATGATCCTGAGTTTTAGTTGGCCACAGGGCTACCAGGAACATTCTCAGCCTCTCTTGCACCTGGTGGTGTTTATGTGTCTGTGTTTCCAGTTGAATCTAGGAAGTAGTGATGTGGATACGTGCCCATTTCGGAGCCTACCCTGACAGGCGGAGATGTTCCCCCTGCCCTTCCTCCATCTTGCTGAATAAAACAAAACCAGCAATAAACTCAAGCACCATTACTTCACTGCCCCATCTAACCTTTATTCAGCATCTATTAAATTTTGACTATTGTATGGAGGCAAGACTGCTGGCACGATGGCAAAAGGACATGGCCCCAAATGTTTCTCTCTCTTTGCTTTGTGGCTGCTAAATTCAGGGAATTTTAGCCCCTATGAATATCTTTTAGCAATAATATAATATTAAGTTGTGATCTTTTGTTTGTTCTGTGTGTGTATTTGCTTTCGGGAGGGGCTCGGAATAGTCTAGGTCCTGCATTTAACATCACTGAATTTTTATCCCCAAGTTGTTAAAAATCTGAAGAGGCTTAAGGTAGACTTTTTGGATGGAGGACATCTGTCTGTGAGTGTAAGTTTGTCTCCTTCACCCACAGAATAGGCGACTCTCCAGGGCAGGGATTAGGGTTTGGATTCCTGATTTTAGGTTCTTGGCTCTAGGAGACAATCAATACATGCCTGCTGAGGTGAAAGTACTTCCTGAGTACCATAGTGCTAACAAACACACCTTCCTTCCCCAAAATACAACCTTGTTGAATCGCAATCTGATGACATCCTCCAGACCAGCTGCCAATCTGTTTTGACTTCTTTCCTCTTTAAAAAGAAGAAACAGAGGGATAACCAAAGGCAATTAACAAGGTGATTTGGAGATGCTGGGACTCTGCCTCTTCCTGCCTGGCCGGGCTGCGGGCTGAGGCAGTCCCCTCCTCTTTGATGGAGCTGCAGGAGTAGCCTTGGTGTGGCCACAGTCACAATACAACCAGAGAGGATTTTCTGTCAGAGCAGGCAGATGAGTCACTCCTCTGCTCAAAATGCTTTCCGTGGCTCGATCCGATTGGACTTGAGCATAAGGTCCATCATTATGTGGGCCTGGCATCCACTCAAGCATTACTTCTTAGCAGCATCACAATTTTCCCTGGCATTTCTGCTCTGACACAGGCCCCTTCCACTCCCAGAGCTATCCCCTCCTACTTCTATCTTTCCTTCACCTATCAAACACCTACTTAACCTGTAAAGCTGTAATTTAAGAGTTGTCCCTTTGGGGACACCTTTCCTCATCATTCCAGACCACCCTCATATCGATTCCCAAAGCATAATGGCTTTACCCAAACCATAGCATTTTCTAAACTTTACGTATCTATTTACCACCTCCACTCCTCCACCAGCCTGTGAACTCCTTGAGGCCAGAGGCATGTCTCCATTCCTGAACTCTCAAGTATGGAAGCAGTGCTTACTACCTTACAGGTGCTCCATCACGTTTGATAAATGTGGGGGGAATGGATGAGATGTCTCATAGGCATTGGTAATAATTTATTGATCACCCATGTACCAGTAGCCCTTAACCTAAATCTGTACCTTTCTTTTACATAAATAAGAAAAGTCATAAAGAAGACATAGCATGCATTCAGGTCTTTTTGCTTCCAAAGACCAAATTGCTTTGCACTAAACAAGTATACCAAGTTATTTCTTGGGTCTACTGCCAAGAACTATACAATGAGGATGCGAGATAAGAATAAGTAAACTTTAATGTCTCTACTGGGCAGGTACATAACTTGGGGGAATGCTTCTATCCTGAATTTCTCATTGAGAGCATACTTCCCACCTGCATCAAAGGGCTGGCATGAAGAAACACTCAATGAAAGACGGTCCAGTCTTCTGAAGCTTATGGAAATGTTGATTGTTGTTAATAATAGGGTAAGTGTTATTTAAATATAGAGTATTATTTTGCCGAGCACTACAAAGTATGGAACACTTCTTACAATGTGAGAATATAAAGTAGATCATCCACTAACCCACTCATTAATGATTCAGATCTACTGAGTATTTATTCAGGCAACAAAGAGTAGAGCTTTTAGTTCAGTTCTTGCGTGTGCGTGCGTGTGTGTGTGTGTGTGTGTGTGTGTGTGTTTTAAGTGTCACAGAATTGTTTACTAGTCTTATGACACAAGTTAATAAGGAGTCAGAGGTAGATGCACATGGCAGGTACAGAGTTTTTAGGGCAAGAAGCCTATTAAGCAAAAGAGAAATTGAGCTCAGCTTGGGTAATTAATCTAATTTCCACCTATCTCCGCAGTTTTAAAATAGAAATGAGAAGTGAAGGTCAATATTGAAAGTATTGCAATTACAGTTTAGCATTACTGTGGTGAAAATAGTCTATAAGTCCATTTAAAACTCCTGCTCAAGGAGAGGTGTTTAAATCTGTTTTGAAGACATGGATTGCGAGTTCAATCTCTCTTTACATTAAGGGGCATCTTGCCTTAAACCTCTGTGTCCTGCCATACATACCTCTCTCTGACTTCTGATTACACCTGACCTTTTACCTAAAAACCGAGACCTTCCCTTTCAAAGAAGGTGGTCTAACTGAATGTTCAAGGACACTCAGAATCGAAGCCTGTCATTCCTTTGTTAACATACATTTTCTCAATGCTACCACAATGCAGCCTCTCGAAACACAGCGGTGGACAAGGGGACAAGCCCCTGCCCTCAGGAAGCTTGCATTTGGTGGGAGGGGATGGAAATAAACTCACAGTGTGTCACCTTGTGATTGTGTTGTGACAGAACACAAGGCAGGGTGAGGGGTGGAGAGTGACCAGCAGGGCTGTGTTATTTTAGATTGGGGGGGGGGGGCAAAGAATGGCTCCATAACATAAGAGCACGCCAGGTGGACCGCCAGGTGGACTCTAAGAGCACTTCGAGCAGAGCTCACAGGAAACACAAGTTAAAGAGATTGCCTGGCATGTGCCGGGAGCAAGGTGGTTAGAGCCAAGGGAGAGGAAGAAATACCCAGAGGAGATGAGGTGGACAAGGCAGCTGGGGTAAGGTCCGATGAACCTTGAGGACCACAGCAAGGCCTTGGGCTTTCTTCTGAGTGAGATGGGAACCACTGAGCCTCTGAATTTTGGCCAAGTCGGGGTGGGGGGTTTCCAGACTGCTTCCCTTTCCATTAACTCAGTCACATCAGCAACTTCCGCATGGCTTCACTTCCTCCACCCCCAAGTGGCTGCGGACTGAGAATACTTCCTGTTTATCCAGCCACTTGATTTCCTGCTGCCTCCTGCTCTCAAGGGGGCGCTTACCTAGGGGCATCTGGAAAAGACAGGAGGAGGCACAAACCAGCGAAGACACACAGCCTGAGAACTGCAGCATCCCTGCCACCTGTCTGGGTCTCTGGTTTCCTCCCCGGTTGCTGAGCCAGTGGCTTCCCACTCCAGTTCTGTGACCTCGGAGTGTCACTGAGGAAGGGCACTGCTGCCCCTGTGCAAAGCTGAGTTGAAAACTGCAGGGGAAGAGTCTGATGTAATTAGGGGTGGGAAAAGTAAAGTGCCCGGGCAAGAGAACTCAAAACTATATCAGAAGTCTACTAATATTGAAAATGATGATGGTGATGGTGACGAAGGCTAACTTTATTTATGCCTGTTCTGTCTGCTAGTCACTGTGTTAAGTGTTTTTATATACTCAAATGCAGGGGCTCCCCGCTACTGACCTCTGAGGTAGATACTATTATTTTCTTCCTTTGGTAGTTGAAGAAACTTGAGGCAAAGAAGTAGGTCTCCTTGCTCAAGGTCACAGAGTCAGTAAGTATCCAACTAGCCAAACAGAGAATTCTAGGTATTAGGCTGTCTGACTTGGAGGCTGGGGTTGCTTCCTTCTCACATGCCCTATGTCAACAAAGGAGGCTTCTCTAGAGGCTGGAGCAGTGTGGTCTTTTTTTGGGAAGAATGAAATGGAGTGGAGTAAAGGCCAATACTGCATCATGACAGAGCACAGGCTTTTGCACCCAACAGACCATTAATCTCTGTATCTCTGGAGTCTAGTGTGAGACCTTGAACAAGGAAGGCACTCAATACATATTTGATGAATGAATGAATGAATCAATGAATGAATAAAAGCACTCTGCATAGAGCCTGACAAATGGTAAGTGCTCAATATACTGTTGCTATTATTAAGTGTGCTCACTGCTGATGCTTCCTATTTTAGGAAAAGTGGCCTGAGATGACTGTCTTAGTCAATACCTAAAAGCTCAGTGAAGTCACAGAAGATGAAATCAATTCTATTAGATGTATTATCGATGCAGGCAATGATAATACCCCAAGAAATCTTGGGTTCTGAACAAAATCCCAGTCCCAGCTTCCCCTTATGAATTGTGTGATCTTATTTACCTTGGAAGCGTCCTGTGAGAACGCTGAGTTTTGCGTAATTTAGAAAGCACTGTCCACAAGTAAATTATTATTATTGTGATTAGCACTCTCATCACTGCTGCTCCATAGTTCTTCACAGGTCACCCCTCCCCCGTCAGTGGAAAATGTTCGTGACCCCAGGAAAGCAGCAGAAGAGCCGTCACGCCAGGTGTTATCAGTCTATTGGTGAGCCCTAGGGTTTTCCATCACTTTCCTTCCCTCCTCCCCACAACTAGATGGCATTATTAGATTTTGAAACAAATTTTAAAATGAAATCCAGAACTGATGCTATGCCTAGGATTGTCACAATGTTAGATTTAGTGAGAAAAGTAAAATGATCTCAACTAGGGATCTATAGAAAAAAAAGTAGTATTCCTACCCCTGATAAGAAATACAAGCCAGAAAGGGTGTTTCAAATACTCGAAGAAATATTATATATGAGTTCAATGTCTTATCCTCTAAGAGTTACATCTTTTCCCCCAATAATGAAATAATGGCTTATTAATTAATCCTTGGGGATTAATCCTGGAGTAGCAGAAAGAATGAAGCAAACCACAGTTTGATTCCCCGTTCTGCCAGGTAACAGCTACATGATTTTGTGGCAAAAAATTTTGTCTCTCTGATTAGGAATCTGTTTTTAATGGGGCAATAGCCTTGGCCTATTAAGGGGATGTCAAGGAGTGCCTGGTATGTGCCTTTTGCTGACACTTAGAAGTAGTCAGTGAATTGGGGGCGCCTGGGTGGCTTAGTCGGTTAAGCCTCTAACTCTTGATCTCAGCTCAGGTCATGATCTCATGGTTTGTGAGTTCAAGCCCAGCATTGGGCCTGTGCTGACAGCATGGAGCCTGCTTGGGATTCTCTCTCCCCCTACCTTGCCCTCCCCCATTCATTCTCGCGCACTCTTTCTCTCAAAATAAATAATAAATAAATTAAAAAAAAAAAGAACTATTCAGTGAATGGGAAGAGTTGTTAGAATTTCTAAATTGCTTATCTTGATAACATATAATATTGTTCTAAGGAGATGAAAATCTCTTGGGGTTTACATTTGTCATCATGTGGAATGGTTTAATGATCAACATATTAAATGGCTCCCCGAAATCAAATCTTTGGGGCACAGCATGAACACTGATCACCTATTCCTTTAGAACCACCAGAGATGACGGAAAAATCTTACAACTAAGCAGCAAACTACCTTATTGTTGAGACACAAAGAATATTATGGAAGGTGCTATTTTGAGGGATCAAAGCTGGTCTGTGGTCTAATCTACCAGAGAAGGATAAATTTGCTAACATCATCTTGCTGGAAGTGGAGGGATCAAGACCTTTTGAAGAACCTTTAAAAATAGGTGTTCATAGTTCAGGGCTCACATATCGGATTCTGGAGGAGCAATTGTGCCACTAGACTGCAGAGATATACAGATCCCTTTGGTCTATAATAAGAAGAAGAAAAGACCATGGGTTTCCTAGCATTTCCCCTGCCTTCAGGAATTGTTTAGGCTTCTGTTTAACTTTTTTTTGACAGTTACCTTCTCCGGGCTCTTAATCCCCTGACAAGTTTAAGAGCTAGATAGGCCAGAGTAGAAGAGAAGAAACCTTCCACGGTCACGGAAGGAAAAAAAAGAAAAAAGAAAAATATATAGTGTATATATGCAACATATTGTTGTGTGTGTGTGTGTGTGTGTTTTCCACCTAGATACATTTCATCAAAAAAGGAATATGAAAGAGCACATACAGTGAATATTTTCAAGGGAAGGTCTAACTTGGTAGGTATTTCATTCTCAACTACTTTTCAATTCTCCATTCTAGATAAAATGGAGAGAATACAACTTGTACCTGCTTGAAATCCTCATTAAATGAAATTGCATTGTGTTTTTATAAGTCGTATTTGGAATGAGTTTAGATTTAGAGCTGGGAGAAGATACATTCTCTTTACGTAAACAAATTCTAGGCCACGCGTGGGCTGGAGAGTTTATGACCTCTCTGGAAAGCTGAGCTATTCACCACAAAGTCACGATGGCTATTAAGCTTACAACCTGAATAGATCAAGTGATAATAAATGTTTCAGATATCATTTTCCTTCTTATTGTCAATTCTGAGCTTCATCAGAAAGTACTAAAACAGGCTATTATAAATTATTGATAGTTGTATTTGAACAGAATCAGGTGCAAATCGTACTCTCTGAGTTTTACATTTAAATCTACTACTTTAGGAGAGCAGTGTTAACAAGGATGTTGTGTCACTGTTGTCACTCAATAAATCTGGCACTTAGGGTAGAGGTGGAAACTGTCAGTGTCTCAGTTACTTTCCAACAGTTAAAAGACTCTTTGAACAGATAAGCAAGTTTTTAGTTGACTTTCCTGCTTGACAATGTCATTAGTTGAATACTATACCTTGTCTTCCCCTAACATGACAGGTGGCTGAGAAATCTGTCTGTTAACCTTCTCAAGGAGCATCTGCCACTTGCATAAAATCACTTCTTCCAAGTCTGTGAAAGATGTTTGCTACTTTCTTCAGAGGCAAGAAAATAGTCAATATAGCACCTCTAAGAATATTAGGTTCCTCAAAGTATCTTTAGGGTTAACTTCTAACATTCAGTTTTGTGTTAAGTCATTTATTTTCAAAAATGACCTCAATTCCGGCGCATTTTATTATTGGAGAAAAGAGCAAGTTTTTGTTTTGCTGGAGGGTTAAGATCTGCTATGAATATGCCACCCCACCCACCCTCCCATACACTCCTTTGTGGTGGTCAGAAAATAAAGTGGACAGATATATGAAACAAATGTTATTTAATATTACAGCCATCAAAGACAGTATGAGTAACATTTTGGCTACTCTAAGTTACCATGTATACTCTAGAGGGTTTCATTCTTTGTTGAAAACTAAATCATGTACAGCTCAAAGTGGTCAATGTTACCCAGTGAGTGCAATGGTTTCTGAAGACTCTGAAAGAACTGTAGAGCTCTGTAGAGACATAAGGTCATGGTTGTGGTCACCACAAGGTCATAGTTGCGATCACCATAAGGTCATGGTTGCAGTCAGACCCTCTACCCAGCACTGTGTTTGCAAGAAGCAGGAGAAATAGGCATGAGGCTTGACCAGCTCTCCTGACAAATACCCACGAGCGTCTCTTCCAAAACAACCCGCAATACTCATTACCCACATATTCACTGTGTCGCTTGTCTCTCTCCTCAAAGCAAGGTACACAGTGTATCATACCAGCTCTGCTCCAGCCTTCTCCTCCTACGATCCCACCAAACAAAACAAGTAATTTGAAATATCCAGTGGCTCAAAATGACAAAGAGATTTCATTGTATTAAGTGGCCTCGATGTGCTGGTTTCTTACATAACTCACACAACAGCATGACACAGACCATGAGTCAGCCACCTCATACTATTGTGTGAAAAAGAAAACCAAATACACAAAGCATTGAGCATTTCCCTCAGCATGATTATCATGTGTCCAGAAAAGTTAAGAGACTTGCCCAAGGTTACATGGATTGGAAGGATACTGGGATGATTTCAAAAGCAGAGGAGAGAAAGTAGGACTTAGGAGTTGACCTTAAAAAGGCCCTGGCCTTTCTGAAGTGGGGGTGGGGTGGGGGGGAGTGCAAGGGCAAGTCCTAGAGAAACCCTAAGATTCCAAGCATAGGAAGAACTATTATGCTGAGAATAATTTCCTGCTTATATTACTTCCTCACCCCAGAGAACTAACAGGCTTAAAATGTAGCATGAGGAAATCAGCCTAAGCACAGCTTCTAGAAAGGAGAATCTTTTAAAAATCTGAATAAGGGCCTAAGATAGTAATAGCCTCAGTGGGTCTCTGAATGAATGCTTGATTGAAATAGGTTAAATGGGGTCCTGAGTAAAACAGCAGAACTTCAAATAAGATGGCCTCTCTTCATCTACCGTCCCCTCTACTGGAATGCTTTGCCCTCAGATCTAAATGTGGCTCTCTCCCTCACTTCATTTAGATCTCTGAATGACATTGCAACAATGACATTTAATAAACTGTCACCTCCCAGAAATGTTTCTACTGGACATCCATTCAAAAGTCGTGAATGGAATTTCCGGAGAAAGACAAATAGGGCAGAATTCTATTTGCCCGATTTCCTCCCCTTTCTTGGTACTATTGACTTAGCAGCTTTGGAAAAATTTAGGAAACTGGAGCCTGAAGGGCCCCCAAAGCAACCCCCTCCTCCAACAATTTATCCCCTCACAGCTTCATTTTTCTTCATAGCCCTTATCACTACATGAAATTACAGAATACGTTTATTTGTTTACTGGTTGACTGTCTACCTCCCCTGTTAGACTATACACTCCATGAGGGCAGGGATGTCTGTCTTGCCCATCTCCCGGTGTCTAAAGCATTGCCTGGCAAGTAGTTAAGTGCACCACACATGTTTTTGAATGAATGAACAAATCTCTACTACCTTTGAAACTTTTGTTTTTCTAATAAGATCTGTCCTGTTTCCCAATGAGAAGAAAGGAGTTTGTGAGCCCCCCTGTCCCCTGTATGAATGCCCATGGAGAAAAGACTGGATCCATGGAATATGAATCAGGAGCCCTCTACCCCAGAGAGGAGGCATCCACCTCTTTCCTGTAGGAAAGGCTTCTATTACAGAGGACGGATAGTCCCAGCCTTGGACGTCCCCAAGGGGATGGGAGATATTCTGCTGCAGGCTGCCTCTGTAGCTCTGAGAAGGCCACCCATGGTGGCCAGCAGTGGAGAAGAGTGTTTAGCATTGGCTCAGAACCAGGTGGAAGCAACGCAGGTGTGGTGAACTGGTCAAAAGTATTGGGTGAGTCTCAACATTTCTGACAGCTTAGCGACATTGCTGCTAAAACTGCATGTATCATACCTTCATTTGGGGGATATGGCTCAAAGTGTGTAAGCAGAGGTTACTCTAGGTAATTCTTGACTGGCCAGATCTTCACTTAGCTGTGCCTAAGAGAGACAAGATGCTGACTTTATATGATAATCCATTCAGATCAGCCAAGTTAGAAGTTCTGGGCTTGAGGCCTGGGCATTGTCAATACTTTTTAAAGTTCTCCAGGGGATACCGATGTGCAGTCAAGTTTAAGAACCACTGGACTAACGTGAAATATAAATTTCATCATCCATATTTAGATCCCTTTCATTTTCTCAAGGGTGTGGTTCCCCGTGGAGGAGGAAGATCACTTTTAGAAATATGAGAAGAACACCGGATAAAATCAACCCCACACACACACAGGCACAATCTACCATTCATCAGATCATTTTCCTTCTATTGGGAGGGCTTCAAATTTCTTCATCTTTCCGAACATTCTTCTGCCATAAAACAGACCACTAAGTTCATACCACCACCGACGGGACTTCTGGAGACAGACAAATATGGCAGAACTCCATGTGCTTGATTTCTTCCTCTTTTCGGTACTATTGCTCTAGCAGCTTTGACACAATTTAGGAAACGGGAGCCCGAAGGACCCTCAATGCAACCAGCTGAGATCCACTGAGGATCTTTATCCATTGAGGATAAAGCTTTCTAAGTTGCGATGAGATACTAGAGAGGGAGAGAGCCAAAGCATAAGAGACTCTTAAATACCGAAAACAAACTGAGGGTTGATGGGGGGGGGGAGGGAAGGGAGGGTGGGTGATGGGTATTGAGGATGGCACCTTTTGGGATGAGCACTGGGTGTTGTATGGAAACCAACTTGACAATAAATTTCATATTAAATAAATAAATAAAAAAGATACTAGATTTGCATATGCCTCTACTCCTTTCAAATAAACGACTGCATTTGTGAAGAGTGCCTTGCATAACCATGCTTTTGCATGGGTGCTATGTGTAGAAAGTGAGCGTCTGTACAACGCAAAAAGGCCCGAGATTAATCAAGCTGGATGCAGGCAGGTGAGAAAAATCCTCCCTAGGTGCCTCCTGTGCTCTGACACTAATTATTAAAGACTCTGAAGAAAGGAACTCCTGGCTCTACCTTGTATCAGGGATTGGTGATTAATGAAATTTACCTTGGGAGAAACTTCGGTGCCAGCATTTTACATTTGAACATCTCTTCCTGACAATAAGCAGTGCTCACCTCTCAACAAACCTCTTTAGCCTGCCTTAGTTTGTTCATTTCCCCCCTTTTTCATAAGCACAAATTAGGTCTTTGCTTGATAATGATGTCACCATTTTACATTAAATGATTAAATGTCTGAAAGGAAGAGCTGTGCTTTCTAAATTGCTAGTGTGTGTTGTGTGTGTGTATGTGTGTGCGTGTGTGTGTGTGTAGGTGTGTGTGTGTGTGTGTGTGTGTGTGTGTGTGTGTGTATGTGTTTGGGGATTTGGAAGGGAAAACAGGCTCTGTGTCCCGGATGGTCAGTGTAAACTCAGCTGGAGTTAGGACATTCCAATTAACTGGCCAAAATAACCTATCACCTTCAGAGAATGTCTCAAAAGATGACAGCAACAATTATGGCTACAGCTAACAGCTATTGGACACTAAAGATGTGTCAGGCACTGTGTTAATTATTTCACATGTATTATTTTCTTTAATCCTCCTACCAAGCCAACGAGGTAGAAACTACTCTTATACCCACGTTACAAGTGAGAAAATAAGGCACAGAAAAGATTTGACCCAAAGAAACAAATCCATTGTGATTCAGCGGTGTTTAGCAGTAAAGACATCTAACGTGTCTTTCTGGTGAGAGTCTTGCCAGAAAACCCCATGAATTTCTGATGAACAGCGTCAGCTGCTTTATAATCTGGCCCTGCCACACTCCACTGTTTCCTCTCCAATCCCTCACAGACATCCTACTGCAGTCAAATGCATTGACTCACTTGACTGCAAAATGGAATGTTTCCCGTCCCCATGCCTCTCCTTTCTGTATCAAAATCCACCCATCTTCGAGTTCAAGTTATCACTTTCTCCACGAAGCCATCCCAACCATTCAGATACAACCAGCCGCACAAATTTTGCGTCCCCTTCATTCCACAAAACACCCCCTGTCTTTAAGAAATATTGTATGTCTTTATTGCAGACACCTCCAGCATATAAGCGTATTTTAAGCTCCTTCCGTGGCCAGGCATATCGCAGATCCCTAATACACATTTCCTCATTATCATTTCTTGGACCCAAAAAAGTTCAGATGATCTTAACGACATTTGCAGAGCAAGCATGTAATCAACAGAGAACGGGTAAGGACCGAGGGAACTATATATAAAGTTTTGCTTTACAGACACGTAATTCTGTTCCAGCAGTTGCTGGAAGACGTGTCTCTCCTCAGTTACCCACACCACGCTTTGAGTTGGCTTTAAACTGGAGGGGCTTTGATGGCTGCTCTCTCTCCAGAAAGGCTATGGCAGGTATGAGCGGCAGGACTGGGACTCTTTGCACGCGTGTTTCCATTCTGGACACCACCATAGGGGGTGCCAAACCACCGCATTCTGATTTTCTGAACCTCAATATGACAGGTGGTAGACACTTCCACAGCACTGGCAGAATTGGTGAACGCGGAGCCACACATTTGAAATAGGCAGGAACACCAAACCGGATTCTTGAGTCTGTTTCAAGAGTGCTCGACACCGCAGTCTTGAATGACAGAGCCAAGTGTGATAATTCTAGGGAACGCAAAAATCCCCACCTGGGAAGCAACGGGGTGTCACCTACACAGTCAACAATAAAGAATTCAGGGACCTCCTTTAAGTAAAGACTAAGGTGAGGGTGGAAAATGATTATGCAATGTAATTCCCCTTTTCTTCCTCCCGTTACACAATGAGTAACTGTCCTTTCTGTGTGTGTGAACTGTTTACACAAGAAGCTTCTGCTCATTCTTCTTTTCAGTACGGGAGGAGAAATCAAAATTCCCATTGTACAAGCACGGAATCTTTTTCATAATATAAAACCAAATGGAAAAAAACAAAAAAGGCTGAATATCATCAGGGGACAATTACCCGTGACAATTAAACAATAGCTGCAGACAATCTGTGAGGACCAACGGCCTGGAACGTTCCGTCTTAAGATGCAAAAGCTGTTTATGCCTGAACTTTCTTTATGGACAACTGCTGAGGGAAAATGACTTGCTTCCTTTGCCTGACAAAGCAAATGGAGGCGGCTGCCCTCCAACTTTGATTTCCAGGGAGCTAGAGATTGAAACTGCCATCTGTGGAACAGCTTTTGTTCAGTATGAAGACCGCACCGCAGCACCGTCAAGTGACATGCCACGAAGGGGGTTGCTTGTCCCACTATCAGGGTGTCCCGGGTGCAGTGTTTATTACGTGTGCTTCTTTTCATTCACTCGTTGATCTAATACCCCACTCAACATTAAGGACCGGCAAATTCTCCCTATTGACACGGATACGAGACAACGAAAACATGTCTACTGTGAAAGGGCTGACTGGGGATCACCTAATAGAAAAGGCAGAACAGACCACGGTCGAGCTTTGCACATTCAAAATTAATGTGCCGTGCCGGTCCCTCTTCTAACTTATTCTCATTAACACAGGCATGCACTCACCGCTGGCATTTCTAGCGCTGTCTGGGAGCTGAAAACTATGAACCAAAGTCCCGTTTCCTTAAGCTAAAAAGGCTCTGCTGAGCAGCTTCGGTAACAGCAATAACGAAACACAAGATTGCAGGTGCATACCTTAACCTCCTGATTGGTAAAGACCTCGACATCCACCACACAGGCAACCAGAGTGGAAACATCACAGTCCATGCTAGGGGCTGGCATTCCCCCTCCTGAATTTTCAATCAAGAGCCAGGCGACCTCAGAGCTGTGCGTGATGGGAAGAGCCGCCAGGTGGATGCTGCCGTGGCCAGCCCGGGTGTCGCCTCGCCCTGGGGATCGCCGGTGCTCGGCACCTGGAGCCCGCTCCCTCTGCACGCACGCAGCCCGCGTCTGAGGCTGCACAGCAGAGTAATGAGCGGCCCGGCTCGCTCATGGCAATGACATCACCACAAAGACTGACACAAGCTGAAGCTATTTTTTTCCCCCAAGCCTTTTATCTCGAGGCAGTGCAGTGGAGCAAATTGAACATGATTATGTGCTAAATCTGAACTCAGACTAAATCAATTCAGGCAGCGTTAGCTAGGAACTGAGTCATAGCTGTTGTTTCAGCCGAGTGCTTATGTTTGCAAAAAGCAAGGGGGAGAATCTGACACCAGAGGCTCTGTTTGGGGAGGGTGGGGAAATAACTCTGCAGATGAGCCTCCTGAGGTTAAGGTGTGACAAGTTTCTGCCTCAGAGATGAGCAGGAAGTTGAGGCATTCTGCAAATGGCTTGGCTTCTGTTAATTGCCCCGTGCCGCTCAGAGCAGGCACACGCGTTCTGGGCATCCTAATGCATCCCGGGCACGGGCTGAATAGAAATCCATTCTTGGAGTAACTAAAGAGCTGGTCGTCAGTCATTTAGGCCGCCTGGTAAGAGAAGATAATTAGAGGTCTGTGAAATTCTATTTGAAGCACATAAGTGCAGACCAGTTACTCTAAAAGCACCCTTCCAAGCACGGGATTTCAGGCTGTCTCCAAGGTCACTCAAACCAAAAGCAATCATGGAAAAGGAGTTACAGCAAACGTCGCATGTGGGGACAGATGGCAGGGTCTAATGGGCAAAGGCACTGATGTGGGTCATTGTCAGAGCCTTGGGGATCTATTTCACCTGAGACTTTGAACATGTCTGGTTGCTTTTTTGTCTCTCTTCCTGATTGTGAATCGTTGAGGGGCAGGGCTGTGGATAATTCACCTTTATACCTTGAGGCTTTAGCAGAGTGGCAAGAGTAAGTGATAATTGCCTAATGAATGAAACTACTGAACAGGAATCGCCTTCTTTGGCAGTAGGAGTGAGCAAAGAGAAAACGTCAGATTAGTTTTTAGTTTAACATTAGTGGGAAAAGTCTCAGCAAAACTCAGTAACATTCTAGCAGGATCTATTCCCGGTAGGAGTACAGTTGCATCATTGATGGCCCCTGGAGCGTCATGATTTGCAACAGATTGGAGCCTTTCTAACACGTGATTGGACAAGAGCGTTCCGATTTTGCATGCAGATGGGAAAGGTGACTTTTCAGACTAAACGTACAAGTTTTGTGGCTGCTCATTGGACTACATTTGAGCCTAGTGTCCCCCTTCAATGAGACATTTCCCATGCCAAATGAAAGCAGTCCACAAACACATTTAGACTGATGAAATTGTGTGTGTGTGTGTGTGTGTGTGTGTGTGTGTGTGGCACTTCCTATGTTGTCCAGGGCACTGTGGGGAATATGAAGTCCTATATGCAGATAATTTAGCTCACACTTACTGAGGACTGTATGCAAAGCTCTGTACCAGATGCTCTCAGGGATAAAATGATGAATCAGCAAAATTCCCCATCCTCATGGGGCTTAAAATCCAGTGGAGGAGATAAGACATGGAGACAAACATCTACACAATGAGGCAGTGGCAGTGGCGATGGTGGCTCAGGAGCTACAGACAGCGTTTAGTGGGAGCACTAGCGAAAGAGCAATGGATAATGAGAGCGGCTGTGGCGGGTGAGCATCAGGAAAGAGAACATGGCCTCTGCTCTGATCTTGAAACACGGGTAAGGCTATGGCAGACAGGGAAGCGGGGAGGGGAGCCCCTCAGACAGGAGCAGCAGACTAGAGGTGTTCAGACCAAAATAAAGAATAGGTTATTTGAGGGGCAAGGCACAGTGAAGCTTAAGTTTGGAGCCCGGGGGGGACAAGGGAGCAACAGCCAGACGGCTCATAGCCTTGAGGGACCCTGGATGCCGACTCAGTCGACCATGGAATGCAGGAAAAGTTTTTGAGAAAGTATATACACAAAGTATATACAAAGATGAACATAATTTTGAATACCATTGATGTCTGTTCAAGAGGCAAAACAAAGAAATAGCTATTGCTTTCATATGCCATGGCACACGCTAAAATTGACTTTTTAAAAGTTGCATACCAGTGACATGCTGGTGAGTGCTTAACCATCAGCGTTCTGTAAGGAAAAGCCCAATGTGTAGTGTTTGCTGATTTCTGTGGTGTAAATATTCTTATCATGGCTGAAATCAAGCAACCAGTGTGACGTCACTTGAATGCAAAGTTGGGAGGCAATGCCTATGTCGGCGCACAACGGCCGTTTGAGCAGCTTCCCGCACACCGTTTAACAGTCATGAATACATTTGTTGGCAGAGGTTAGGTCCAGGATGTAGGTCCAGAGCCCATCAAGGAACAGCAGGGCGGAAGGAACATTTTAATCACTGGGATCTGTGCATCCTTTCACACTTTCTATTTAGGAAAGGACACACATGTGTTATTTCAAGAAAAAGAATCCCGTGATGATCAGTCTTGGCCAGAGGACATGAGTCTATCCAGGAAGCACAGCCCCACTCAAAATCGTAAAATAGGTTTTTTTTTTCCTGATACATCCTCAGTTTCTCCATTCTGATTGGCTCCTGCCCTGGAGATTCCTTCCTTTGCTCAAGAAACCACTAACTTTACATTCTCCTCTTTTCAAGGACACAGCCATCAATTCATTTATATGAACATGAAATGACTGATAATACATAGTCTTACCCGTCAGAAAGGAATCTGTATTTAAAAAAATTTTTTTAACGTTTATTTTATTTTTGAGACAGAGAGAGACACAGCATGAACGGGGGAGGGGCAGAGAGAGAGGGAGACACGGAATCGGAAGCAGGCTCCAGGCTCTGAGTCATCAGCCCAGAGCCCGACGCGGGGCTCGAACTCACGGACCGTGAGATTGTGACCTGAGCTGAAGTCGGACGCCCAGCCGACTGAGCCACCCAGGCACCCCGGAATCTGTATTTTAATAAGTGATCAAATATTAAGCTGAGTAAATAGTGTTTTTAGTGTGGAATTATACACATTAAGAGCATATGGTGATTCTATTTTTTTTTAATTTTTAAATACTTTTTTTTTTTTGAGAGAGAGACAGAGCACGAGCAGGGGAGGGGCAGAGAGAGAGAGAGGGAGACACAGAATCCGAAGCAGGCTCCAGGCCCTGAGCCATCAGCACAGAGCCCGACGCGGGGCTTGAACCCACAAACAGCAAGATCATGACGTGCGCCTGACCCGAAGTCAGACGTTTAACTGACTGAGCCACCCAGGAGCGCCAGAGAGAGCAGATGGTGATTCTAAAATAACATAATTGGGTTTTTTAAATAGGTTGGTTCAACAAATTGGATATACAATACAATTCAATTGCCTACACAAAAACACTCATTTTCCTACAGATCAGAGCCCACAGGGGGGTTCCCTGGTAAATAGTGTCCTGTTTCTCTCGAAAGAATGTACTTTTTATAGCTGGGAGATGAGTTAGCAGGCTTGGAAGTGTCTGGGGTATGTATATAAGCACCTGGCTGAGGACTCGAAGGCCTGACATATCTTGGCTCCTACTTCCTCTCTTGTCTCATCTCATGCCGTATTGCCCTGTGCTGTCCAGGTCCCAGACCCACCCATCTTCTTGGCATTCCAAAGAAGTACTGAGCTCTTTCGCATCTCAGGGACTTTGTACGTATTGCCCTTGTCTGAACACATGCAGACCTTTTCACGGCTGCGTCCTTCCTATCATCCATGTCTCAGCTCAGGCATCATCTCCTCGGAGAAACCCTTCCTGATCGCCTGAAACACAATGTGTACGCACGCGTGCACACGCACATGCGTGCACACACAGAATCAATCACTATCCCAGCGTCTTTGTTTTAGTTTTATTCATAGCACCTTTCACTCTCTGAAATCACTGTTCACTTAGTTCTTACTTAATTCTTGTTTCCCCAGCTAGAATTTAATCTCCACACAAGCAGAGATTTTTTTTGCCTATTCTGTTCCCTGCTTATTCTCAGTGGCTAGAAGCCTGACACTTAGGAGGTACTCTGAAATATCTGATACGTGAATGGATAAGTAAATGAATGAATGGATTTTATTTTATTTTTTAACATTTATTTATTATTGAGAGACAGACGCAGAACATGAGCAGGGGAGGGGCAGAAAGAGGGGGAGAGCAGGCTCTAGGCTCTGAGCTGTCAGCACAGAGCCCAACGCTAGGCTCAAACTCACAAACTGTGAGATCATGATCCGAGTAGGAGTCGGACGCTTAACCGATTGAGCCACCCAGGAGCGCCGCTGAATGAATAAAATTTAAAAGGCAAGTAGAGGGACTCAACCCAAAAGAGGTGCCTCGTGATCTGGGAGTTTTAGGAAGGTCCTTTCAGGAAGGTATAAGGTATATGGGCAGAGGAGTTCAGTGATCACCCCATTCTTGATAGCTGAACCCTGGCACAGCTCTCCTCAGGAGCACCCTTTCCAGCTGAAGTGGCCATAAAATCATAGGATTCATCCCAAGCCACTGCTCTTCTGATGACTGACCACATCACGAAAATGGATGCAAATGATGCAGATCCCTTAGGCAAAGATCACTTCCCTGCCCCTCTGGCCAGGCAATTCTTGCAGTTGTCTCCAAGTGGGCAGAAAGAGATGTGCACCCTTTCGTCCCAGAGGCAGCAGCCGGATCTGTCTTGCTAATGGGCATAGATCTTCCCATTACAGCTGTGGGGTGTCAAAGGCTTTGCTCCTTCCATGTGTCTTCCAGGATCATTTGTTTTTAATGTTCATTATAGAAAATTTCAAACATATTCAGACATAGAATATAATAATAAGCCTTCGCATACCCACCAGCCAGGTGCAAGAATAGCTTTGGGGATCAATCTTGCGTCCTCTCTGCCAGCGGGTCTCAGAGTGTGGTTCAAACTAGCAGCATCAGCATCATCCAGAAACTTGTTGGAAACTTACATTCTTGAATCCCACCTAAGACTGAAGCAGAATCTCTGCACGTGTGGCTGGTATCTGTAGTCTAATAAGCCCTCCAGGGGATTCCAATGCAAGACCAAATCTAAAGATCACTTCTGCATGTCCCCACTCACACTCACTCCTGGTTATTTTGAAGCAGATGCCTGACATCGTATCATCTCATCTGTAAATATTTCTATATATACCTCCAAAAGGTAAGGGCTCATTTTTGGAAATTACAATACCTATCATCACACAACCCAAGAAGAAACAGTAATTCAGTATCATCATCAAATATCCTGCCAGTGTGCACACTGCTCCAAACTACCAATCTTCTCTTCCCTCTCATCCTCTCCTGCCCCCCTTCCTTCCTTCTTTCCTTCTTTTGTTGCTTGTTTATCTAAATTGGGATCCAAACTGTGGTGTCTCTCATGTCTGTTTTAATCTATGGAATTCTCCTCTATCCCTTCTTTTTTCCTTCCTTGCAGCTTGTTGTTGACAATGAAACCATGTTATTTGTCCTTTAGAGTTTCCCCAGTCTGGAGTTTCACGATGAGCTCCACACAGTGTCATTTAACTGGTTTCTCTGTTACCTGCAGATCCCGTTAATTAGGTCCAGAAGCTTGATAGATTTGGGTTTGGCAAGACTCCTTCCTAGATGGTGATGTGTTCTTCCATCAGGGGGTATGTAATGCAAGGCTGTCTCTCTTTTGCGGTATAAGCGACCTTTCATGCAAATGCCTCGACTCATTCTTTTGTTAGGATTTGTGAAATAATGGTATTCCTTCATGCATTCATGGACTACTTCCACGGAGAGGAACTGCTTCTCATCTACCATGTAGTTACTCTGAGCTACATTTTTGTAAGACAGGAAAAATACACACGTTACTCTTTTCCTTTATTAGCTAGTGTGTGTGTCCATGTGTGTGTGTGTTTAAATAATTTGCTTCCTTATTATCCCTCAAAGAAGATCATTGAGGGTTCTTTTTAAAGTATCATTAAGAACTTATGAATTAAACATTTAATGAGTTTAAATCCATTGTAGTTTTATTTCATGGATGCTTCAATTGCCCATCTTTGGCTGGTGAGAGTCTAATCAGGTTGGCTCCTGTGTCCTTTTGACGCAATCCTAGTGCCTTTGAGGGCTACCTCTCCTTACAGCGTGACAAGATATTCCAGGCTTATCTTGTCCTTTTTCTCTTCCAGATAAAGAATCAACCATTTCTCCAAGGAGCCCCAGTTCCATTTAGCAATTATTTTAACATATTTCCAGATCATAATCTATATACTTATAGACAGGTCACTTTGCACTGGGTTGGTTATTGTTTATAAGCATTTCAGTGGACAGACCTAGGAATTATATCAATATATTTAGAAGAGAGCATATGAGTTCAGATTGATGATTCCAATTCAAATCCAAAAGTACAGTGTTTTTGCTGAAACTCATCAGTCTTATATCCGTATCCTATTTCTTCAACATCAAATATCTTGGTAGTTACTAAAACCATAATTATTCATTTGCTTTATCCAATAATATAGGTACTGCAGTCTTGGAATCACATTATTAATACCACAAGGACGAATTTAAGATTTTTCCCCAATTCTTTGTCCTTTGGGTATATCCCATAAAGGAGATACAACATACTGTGCTTTGCAGTCATTTGAAATAGTTACTCGACCCCATCATCTGGATACCAAGTTAGGTTTCATTGGTTTCAAAAATTTATACTTTTAGAAGCATTTACTTTTTAAGGTTCATTTGCTTCCAAAATGTTTCCGAATTTACTTTCTTTTTTTAAAAGTAACACTGAATTCATAAGGATTATTGGTCCCATTAAACTTAATTGTGTTTTATAATTACAAAAATTTTGCATGGTTCAAAAATCAAAACTACAACTCTACAAAGAAATCTGGCTTCTATCCCTGTCTCCTCCATCCCATTTCCTCCCTCCCTCCCATATGGGTTACTGCCATTTCATCTTTACTGTTTATCCATTCTTCCATCAAAAAAAAAATTAGCAAATTTATATGTATATTATTTTCTCTCTCTTAGACAAATGGGAGCATACTTTTCACACTTTACTGTCTTGCTTTTATCACTAAAAAATGTGACCCTAGAGATCATTCCATAATAATACATAGAAATGTTCCTATTTCTTTTAATAGTATTCCACTATGTGGATATGTGAAGTTTGTACAACTAGGTCCCTACTGATAGGCATTAGGATTGTTTCCAGTCTTTTGGTATTAAACGGTGCAGCCACGGATAGACTTTGCTCATATATATGTGATTTTGCTAGATCCAGTCAAATTCTCCTCCACGGGGGTTGTGCCATTTTGCTTCCTTACCAGCAATTTATGAGAAAGCGTTTCCCCACAGAACGTGTTGTGGAATGTACTGGACATTTGCCCATCTGGTGAGCCAGATGCAGTCAGTCTAGAGGAGCTCTGATTTGCACTGCCATTATGGGCACATTTAAGGATCTTTCTATACATGCATTAGTATAGCCTTGTTCTTGTCAGTAGTCCCTACCTTTTCTCCAGGTAATTTAGGTTCTGTTTCTCACCTGAGCAAGCAAAATGTCCTAAACACACACCAACAGGCCTCCATGAGTTTTGTTCACAACACTCTTATGAACAAGGTGGAGCATTTGTTCCAGCGGTTAAGAGCCATTTGAAGCTCTTTTTTCTTCCCAGGACACCGCATGTAGGCCCGGTTGTCACAAGTCAAACATGTTCCCACCCCAGGTCTCCTTCAGGTGGCATCCCTTGCCTTGAATGCCATTTCTCCCCATCTTAGCAGGGCTCACTCCTCCACGTAGGCAGGTCTCTGCTCACGTCAGAGAGGCCTGCCCTCATCAGTCTCGCACTAAGTCTCACACGCTCACTACCTCCTTCCTCTGTTACATTTCTCTTCAAAGCACTTACCACTCATGGATGGTATTCACTTATTTGTGTGGTTTCGTTTTACCTCTCCCATGAGAATGTAAGCCCCGTGAGGGCAGGGCTCCCCTGCCTTGTTCACTGCGGTTTCCCTAAGTGCCTACAACAGGGCCTGTTGCACTATGAGAGCTCAATGAACATGTGTTGGGTGAATGAATAACTGAATAAGTGAAATCCTTGTGCTCTGAGAGCCAGCTGAGGCCAGGTGCTGCCGGGAACATGGACAAAACATAAGTATATGAAATGGGTCCCTGTGAGGGAGCAATGAGCCTGAGAAGGGAGGGTGAGGCCAGTGAAGATGCCTCAGGTCATTGGGCGGTGGGGATGGTGAGGTGGAGGCAGGGGAGGTCCATAAGAAGTGAGAGGAACACGGAAGGGGAGAAGGAGGGACACGAAATCAAAGGTCCCCATTCTGGGGGCGCCTGGGTAGCTCAGTCGGTTAAGCGTCTGACTTCAGCTCAGGTCATGATCTCACAGTTCATGAGTTTCTTCCTCACAGGAAGAAAAGAGGTTGTCAAAGGGCCCTATGTGACTCTGTGCTGACAGCTCAGAGCTTGGAGCCTGCTTCAGATTCTGTCTTTCCCCATCTCTCTCTGTCCCTCCCCTGCTCATGCTCTTTCTCTCTCCAACTCTCAAAAAACAAATAAACATTAAAAAAAAAATTTGCACCTGGGTGGCTCTGTCCGTTAAGCATCCGACTTTGGCTCAGGTCATGATCTCATGGCTCATGGGTTCAAGCCCTACGTTGGGCTGTGTGCTGACAGCTCAGAGCCTGGAGCCTATTTCAGACTCTCTGT
This sequence comes from Acinonyx jubatus, assembly GCF_027475565.1. Classification (NCBI taxonomy): domain Eukaryota; kingdom Metazoa; phylum Chordata; class Mammalia; order Carnivora; family Felidae; genus Acinonyx; species Acinonyx jubatus. The sequence goes on along the minus strand of NC_069385.1, from coordinate 106,171,511 downwards.
CTCCCTCTCTCTCTGCCCCTCCCCCCCCCACTCTCCCTCTCTGTCTGTCAAAAATGGGTAAACATTTTTAAAAAGTCCCCATTATGCAGCAGCCCCATGTTATGTGGCTATGCCCTCGGTCAGACTCAAGGACAGCCATTCCACTACTGCCCAATTGGCACCTACTGAGGTCCTACAAATCTCTAACAGCTAATCCCCAAGTGGCACGCTGAGGGAGCCATCATCATTTCTTTTCTGCCTTGCCCTCTTCCCCAGTTCCCAGGGTCTTATACCTGCCTTGATCCGTCCTTTAATAAGAAGACATATTTCCCCTTTGCAACCTTCACATAGGAATCAGATGGTACATTTTATACTAGGCAGTGCTATGGCCTAAGAAGCCGACATACTTGAAAAATGACAGGGATGAAACTAAATAGAATGTTAGCTTAAGCACCCCTGTGTTTGGCCATTCAATTCTCTGAGAACTGCTCCTCCTCCTTCCATCTTGGGTTCATCTGAGGGGACCCTGATCAGATGAAGTCAGTCAGAGTTCTCATGAAGATTTTCCGAACCAAAACTGGGCCAGGAGAATATCTATGATATTCCAGTATTATTTCAACCAATGCCTCCCTCTTTCCTCAAGCAAATTCAGATACTATTTCCATTACTAACAACCAAAAAAGTCCTAGCTAACTCACATACACACATGCATGCATGCATGCACATGCATGCACACACACACACACACACACACACACACACACACACAGCCCTAGGTTAAATAACAGGGGACAAGGGTACAATAAAGCGGAAGTCATTTGTCAGGTTTTCCAATTGTCTCATTAAAACTACCCCCCAGTTATATTAGAGGTGAGGGAGCTTGCATCATCTTAAACCCCTCCTAAGGTAATACATAGCAAGGGTTCCATGATGGATCTCTGCAAAGAAAACCTCCTCGCAGAACCATCTTTCCACCTCTGATGGCTTTGCCCTGCTCTTCCCTCTTTTAGGTTTTCAGCTATCTAACTAGTTTTTTGGCCACCTACTTTGAATACCTTCATATTGGTCTGATATTTACCTATACCTGGAATGTCATATTTACTATTTTATTGTGTCTCAGTTGAATCCTGGAATTTTTCATCCTGTCGTACATCATTTAAAAAAATATTTTTAAACATTTATTTATTTTTGAGAGACAGAGAGAGAAAGAGAATGAGCAGGGGAGGGAGAGAGAGAGGGAGGGAGACACAGTATCTGAAGCAAGCTCTAGGCTCTGAGCTGTTTGTTAGCACAGAGCCCGATGCGGGGTTCGAACTCATGAACCGCGAGACCATGACCTGAGCCGAAGTCGGACGCTCAACCGACTGAGCCACCCAGGTGCTCCTGTCATACATAATTTAATTAGGGCTAACCTTTGAAGTCACTGCAAAAATTTATTAGCATTGTATTATTTAAACTTCACAATAGGTCCCATTTAGAGAACGAGGAATTAATCTGCCTCAGATCAAATAGCTAGAAGCTGGTGGATGCAAACCACTTGTTTCCAAAGCATGAACTCTGAATGTCTCTACTACATCAACTTTAACATGCTGGAGCAGAAAACATGAACACATCTTTGCTTTTGAGAGAATTCTAGTAGCGATGCGAAGGCTGGATTGGAAGGTATCAAAGTCTTATCTTCAAGAAGATGGTGTCAGGGATAACAGTGGGTTTCTTATAGAGATGAAATATTCCATCTACCAGCAAAATCAAGACTGCCTTCATGAAAGAGGAGGGCATTTGACATGGATACTGCATACAACTACGATGGATCCAGGTCTTATGAGCAAGGGTAGTTGTTCAAAAACCAGTGTACGGGCCATTTAGTTGTAACAGAAAGTGTGAAGAGGGCCATGGTGAGTTATAAGATCCGAAGGGAGGTTGTGGCCAAGTAGATGAGGGCTTTGAGTGACAGGGCGAAGAGTGAGTATTTTACTCTGTAAGGTATCTTTCAAAAGATCATTAAAGATCTGTGCACGAGGTTGAATTAGAGTGAACAAGGACTACAAATTATCATAATTCCAGACTCTTTCCAGAAGGCGCTGAGGGGTTGGGTTATGGAGATGCAACAGTAAATGTAAGCCAAGGGGAGGATACGAGAAACACCATGGAGAAAGAACATGTAGGATTTCACAGTTAATTGGCTGCCCAGGTAATGGTCTGAGAATGGGAAGTGACATGAGGAGGGATGCCGGTTGGAAGTAACAGAAAAAGGAGAAGGGGAGGCAGGAAGAGGAGGAGATTCTAAAGTTCCAAGCCTGGGTAGAGAGTGGTAACTTTATCAGAAATAACTTAGTTATGTAGGTGACAAGAGTAAAATGTGAGCAGTTTTATGCATCCACGACAGTTAGATACATGCTCACAGTTTTTCATTTCAATCCTTAACCAGTGTCACTAATCTTTAGCAAAAAAAAAAAAATTGCAAAAAAGAAGGGTAAGGGTAAAACCTGAGATTGTGACTCACGGTGGTAATAGGTACTAGTCTTTAGATATTAATCAGGGATGGACATTACTGAAAAACTGTTATGAGTCAAAAGCTAGAAACATGCCCTTCCCTTTCCCCCCACCCCATTCTCCTTCTCATGTTAAGACGTGACATGGGAGAAATAACATGCAAATCTATGAACAGGGTCATTCTACACACCTATTCCTATTCTCTTTTAAAAAGGCTAAGGCTTTAGTTTGATGTGTCAAAGATGAAGGTATTTGATAAGTCTTACTCTTTATTTGAAATTAACAACTTATGAAGCACAAAAATACTTCTGGAAAAGAAAATGTACCATTTTTAGACATGAACTTCTAATCTGCTTAATCAAGTCTGCTACTCTTCCTGTGTTCCCGGTCTCAATTGTGACAACATCTTCCACCCAGTCACCTTCCATCATAACCCCACCCACCTCTGATCCCTTTCAATGGCAGACACCAGGGGTGCTGGTTGATCCAGAGGCTCAAAGAGGTTGTCAAAGGGCCCTATGTGACTCTGTCTTCTGAAGGTCAATGTCATTCGAAAGGTGATTCCCAGGATGGCTGCCAGTAGCAACCACTGCCACTATTTCATTCTACAATTGGCCCACATAGGTCACATGTTCACCTCTGAACATGACTGTGGCTGGGGTAAGGACTGTGGGCTGGGCTGTTGATTGGCTTAAGCCAATTTGAACCTGCTCCTCCAGTAAGAAGTGCATGGTGGTTTTCCCTGAAGGTGGTTTTGGGTGAGAACAGACGGATGTGCAAGCAAGTATCTAAGTTAGGAGGGGGGTGGACGCTGGATGGATATCCATCAATGTTTCCCACTGTTTTGATTCCATACCTGTCAGAATATCGGCTCTTGGTGGCAAATGATAGAAAGGGCTCTTGGCTAACTGGCAGAAAAGCATCATGTAAGGAGGTTATCAGGTAGCCTTTGCAGAATTAGCAATTTTGAGAAACAGCTGTAGAAACTAGGTTGGAATGAAGAGGGTCTAAACTGCAGAAGATAACCTCTAAGGTGACGCTGTAGGAACAAAGGAAATAGGACACTACCACTGGAACCCACAACCATCAGATGCGCCACTCCTTTTCTGCTGCCATGAGTGATATATAACTGTTCCTAAGACTTTGTGTAATACTCTCTGGAGTCAAAGTTCTGAGTGTGGTGTTCAGTTGGTCAAGCCTGAGTCATTTACCCCAAGCCCAACTGCCAGGATATCTAGCTAGGGAAGTTTTGGTTCCCATGGCCTCTCAACAACAGGTGGTAACCCCACCAAGGGTCATAGAGGGGAGGCTTCCTCAACATAGAACAAGAGTGGGATGCTGGACAGCTCAAAAATAACAAGGGTCCACTATCAGCCTCCTGTCCGCTATTCCTCCCTGCCCACTCATCTTTTTTATTTACTACCACCAGATTCATCTTTGTGGAACTAGTTCTGATAACATCACTCCCCTGGCTCACATATCTTCATTGCTTTCCTACTGCTGGTAGAATTAAAAAAAAATTTTTTTTAATATGGTGACACCAACCTACTCCTCCAACTGTTGTTTTTCTAAATGCTCTTCTGCACAGATCCTATTTTCCAAACAAAAGGAACTTCTTGATGTCTGCCATATTATTAAAAGTATTTTATTTTGCGTAGGTTGTTTCCTGTCATTGGAATTCATTTGTTCATCCACCCATTCCATCCAATGGTTATTTACTGAACACACTATGCACGCAGCACACAGCAAACAAAACACTGGCCATCGAAAGATGGTAAGTCACTATCTCCTTCTAAGGGAGTTCATGGTAAAGGCAGTAAAGAATTACAATATTATAGGACAGGCTAAGACAGAATGGAATATTATGTACCATAAATTATATTTTCTACAAATGACGTTGGTACAAAGCGTAGTAGAGAGGAGGGCATTTAGAGAAGGTTTCCCTAGTAAAGGAATATTTTGCTCAACTGTGAAAATTAAGTAATTTGGTATTCTTCTAGATGGGCAAGCAAGTAGGGAGATGACTATTAAGATGACTGTTAAGTCATCTTAATGGAATGATGTAGTGAAGTATGAGAAATGATGAGTAGACTCCTATTGCAGAAATTCCCAGGTGGAGTCAGAGATTAGCAGTAGAGAGCTACAGAAAATGCACCCAGACTGTTAGGCAAGGGTCTGACCATGAAGAGTTCTGTGAGTTATAGACAGGGCTTTCAATTTTGTTCCACAGAGAGAACCAATGAAGGCTATAACAGTAGCCTCTTGACTCTCCCTGCCTCTAATTTCACTGCTATTGCATTTATCTTGCCAACAATGTGAGGCCAGACAGACCTTTACACTAAGGAACTATACCCATATTACTCTCCATGAGAGTGGAATGCAAAGTTGGAACCAGGGCTGCATATATGCAAAAGAATGTAGTAAGGAAATCTTAAAAATCTAACAGGGAAACAGGCCACTAAGACCTTGTGTTGGAAATTTCTCATGCTACCTTGGTAGAAGGTCAGCCTTCACCACTAAAATAATGCATATTACCTCCAAATACATAATGCGCAAATCCATTATAGCTCTTACCCCACTGTACGGTTTAAATGTTTTATTGTACACTCAGCATGTTGCTAAACATAAAGCATACAGCAAGTAATCAAGATAATGTCTGATAAATGGGCAAAGGAATGCATGAGTGAAAGACAAAACAGACTAATGCGTCCTCACTTCCTTTCATGGGTGGATTAGTTCTGAGTTGTTCTACCATAGGAAGAGCTCTATTTGCTTTAGACTTTGGTGCTCAGCATGAAGCCCCTGTGCCACCACCCTATTCTTGAACTCCCCAAGCTTGGAGAGTCCTGCGGGTTTACAGTGGAAGAACTAAGAAGCATAGCCATGAGGCCTCAGATGCATTTGTGTGTATAAAGAGAAGTGGCTGAAAGTCCACCAAAGGTCTGTGCTCTTTCCATTGTACAGAATGGAGTTTCCCAATCAGGGCTACAGCTCCCAGTCTAAGGGTGATCCTGTGACTGTTCTGTCCAATGGAGGAGAAAAAGAATTAAATATGCCACTTTCAGACTTGGCCTATAAGAATGTCTTGCAGGACCCTCATTTCTCTTCTTCAAAATGATCTTTGGAGCCAAGTTATGAAGATGGTAGAGTCTAGATCAGCCTAGGTCTTTGAATGACTGCATGCATCACATTCCTATATCCTTCAACCTCCTCCTCTATCACACTGCCAATGGAGTTTTCTATGAGGGGGGAAATAAACCTTTCTTTTGGTAAGCCTCTGAGATTCTAGAGAATATCTGGTGCAGCAGATATCATCACCCTAACTAATCTAGCATCCATGTGTACGTGTGTGTGTTAAAGTATGTGTGAATGCAAAATCCAGTTTTCTACAGAATCAAAACCAAAATGGGGATAGAGCCAGAAGTAAGACTATTTAATCCTTGAATGAGGAAACTCTTTCATTTTAAAATTTAACTTGAATGGCTTAAATTAGCAAGTAAGCAGGTACTTGTGTTGTTATTTGATGTATAATGGTTAGTATGTGTCAGGACACAGACCAAGGAAGAAAATGGAGCTTGAGAAAAGAGCTGGAAAGCAAAAAAAGATAAAATGAATAGGATCAAAAAAGACTTCCTGGTAAAGTTCATGATTTTTTAAACAACTGAATTAGAAATAAACACTGATTATGATTGGTGAGGTTTCAAATAAATAAGGAAATCATTGGGATTATATGTAAGAAACATAACTTAGAAATAATTAGAAATACATTATGAGTATATCATTGGATCTTGTCAAGCTTCAGAATGCTAATGCCCCACGCTTTAAGACGATTTCACTTGGAAAAAAAAAAAGATTCCACTTGCCTAAAAATGTCCCTAAAAAAGGACATCAAATGAGTTGCTCTATATTTCTACACATTCTAGGGCTAGCCTAGCCTAAGAAGGCAGGCATCTAAACAAGTCAATCTTCTTTAATAACCCATATCTTCTTTCATTTACTTTCCCTTTCGTTGTGGTAAATCCAAAAGCTAGAACAGAGAAAGGTAAAGAGGGAGAGGTAAGAAGCTGCATGGAATGCACGAAAGAGAAGTTTCTGGTATTAGATGTCAGGCTGATTATACACATTCATAACACCTAGACTGCAGGTTGGGTCAGTGGTCTGTTGGGCATGACAATACCTTTGGAAATTTCCAAAATTTTGAGAAATCACATTCCTTCTTTCACTGAGATACTACTTTTGAGTGTTTCCATAGAATGGGGGTATCAAGAGTAGAGAAAACAAGAAGGTGGCTGTGGAGGGATGGCTGTTGGGTCAAGGAAAAAAAGGGAAAGAGATTTTCAGGTTACTTTTCAGGCAAGCCAAACTAGTTTATCAGTATACATAAGAACAAAGAATCACAGGGAAAATGCTGTAGAAAAAAATAAACACTATACATCCGGTGGTGGTGGTGGGGGGTTTTCTTTGTGCTGTCGCTGGGACACCTGGTATGGAAAGCAAAGTGGAGAAAGATGTGGGATTCCAGCAGAGGAATCATCAGTGAACTTATGAAAGAGGACATTTTCAATAAGCACAGCTCCGGGACATGCGTTTGAATTTTGGGTTTTGTTATTTTGGGTGGAGTATAAATGGAGTTTGCAATATTCTGTGGGTAAAAATGTAACTTGGAATACTCTTTCTAGAATTCAAGAGGCTTTACAAAATAAATAAAACTCACAGAAACTTCCACTTCCAATTAAATACATTAAATGGCAGGAAACCATTGTCACTCTCTCAAAGAGACACCCAAAGCTCACAACTGCAGATTTGTAACCCCCTCAAGAGAGTTAATAAAAAAGAAACCTAAGTGAACTAAATTCCATAAAGTGATGAGCGCTTGTCATGAGAAAAGAGATATAGGTCTGCTTTCATCTTTCATGTGATAGTGAGAGAAAGAAGAATTTACCAGAGACAGGTGTAAGGACAAATGAAATAAACCCCTCAGAAACGTTTATGGTTTCATGTGGGCTAGAATGACGAATTTGAATCCCAAAGAGTCCCAGGCCAAGAGCACATGTGTAAAGACACTACTTTCTTTATCCAGACCAAAACTAGAATAAAGAAAATGAGATCTGTGGGACATGATAAAGCATTAAAACATATCTATAACTAGAGTTCCAAAAGTAGAAGAGAGAATGATGCAGAAGAAATATTTGAAAATATAATAGCCAAGATTTCCCCTAAACTGATTAAGGATGTCCATGCATCCAGCCAAAAAGCTCTTTAAACCTCAAGATAAACACACGTAAATGCATTATAGTTGAGCCCCTACAATTCAAAACTGAAGAGAAATACTAAACCAAGAGGAGGAAAATAACATGTGTGTAAATACAGGGAACAACAATCAAAATGATAACTGGCTTTTAATGAGAAACAATGGTGGCCATGATGCAAGAGAATAACATATTTAAAGTAAAGAAATAAAATTGATTAACTATCAACGGAGATTTATATATCCAACAAAAAATGACTTTCAAATATGAAGGCAAACACGTATCTGTTGCTTGTGAGAATGTACAACAATACAGCCACTTTGGAAAACAGTTTGTTAGTTCCTTAGAAACTTAAACATTGATTTAAAATAGGACTCAGAAATTACACTACTAGGAATGGGGTAAATACCCAAGAGAAATGAAGACGTATGCTGACACAAAGACATGTATGCAAATGTTCATAGTAGCATTATTATAACAGCCAACAACTGGAAACAATACAAATGTCCATGAATTGGTGAATGGATAATCAAAATGTAGGATATTCATACAATAAAACGCTTAGTATTCATCAATAGAAAGGAATGAACTACTCACATGCTGTAATATCGATAAGCCTCATAAACATTATGCTAAATGAAAAGAAGCAAAAGATCATACATTGCATAATTTCACTGATACGAAATGCCCACAAACAAGGATTAATGATTGCCTGCAGCTATGGGTGAAAAGGGGCATTGTCTGCAAATGGGCATGAAGAAACTTTTGGGGGAATAAAAATATTCTAAAACTGGATCTAGTGATGGTTGGATAGCCCTAAAAGATCACTAATAATCACTGAATTGTGCACTTAAAAATGGGTGAGTTTTGGGGCGCCTGGGTGGCTCAGTCGGTTGAGCATCCGACTTCAGCTCAGGTCATGATCTCACGGACCGTGAGTTCGAGCCCCGCGTCGGGCTCTGGGCTGATGGCTCAGAGCCTGGAGCCTGCTTCCGATTCTGTGTCTCCCTCTCTCTCTGCCCCTCCCCCTTTCATGCTCTGTCTCTCTCGGTCTCAAAAATAAATAAACGTTAAAAAAAAAATGGGTGAGTTTTATGGTATGTAATTTATGCCTCAATAAAATTGTTAACAATATGAAGACAAAATTTAAAAAAATGTATTCAACAACCACAAAAAAAGGGTAGGAGAACTCATCAACTGCACATCTGAACTACTAGAAAGGATAAAGAATATTCTTTCTACTGAAGGGAAGTAATCCCCAGCGGAAACTCCGACTGGCAGGAAGGAATGAAGAGTACCAGAGGGGTGAATTTATGGGTAAATATTCAAGACCTTCAAATTGTATTTATTTAAAAAATTTTTAAGAGAATATTCATTATTTAAAGTAATTTGACACTAATGAATTGTGGGTTTACAGCACCTGCAGAAGTTAATTCTATAATAAGAGCCCATAGATTGGGTAGGTGAAAAAGGAATTGTAATGTGGTGCTCCTTCTTATTATATAGAAATGATATAATATTCCTGAAGACTGTGATATGTTAAAGATACATATTGTAGTCTCTACAACACGAGCAATCGTTAAAAATAAAAGTCCACAGAAGGGGATCAAATGGAATACTAAAAAAATAATTGATTTATGCAAGAAATGGCAGGAAAGGAGAACCAGAATAACGTGAACCAGATGGGACAAATAGGAAACCAATGCCAAGATTGTAGACTTAAACACAACCATATTGATAACTACTTTAAGTGTGAAGGGATTGTAAACACTTGGATTAAAAGGCAGAAAATATCACACCGGGTAAAAAAGCAAGAAAGATTATCCTTATATTCCACACACATGTGGATATGAAACATATTTTCAATCTAAAGACACAGACTACTTAGGGGCAGCTGGGTGGCCCAGTTGGTTAAGTGTCCGACTTCAGCTCAGGTCATGATCTCACGGCTCGTGAGTTCGAACACCGCATCAGGCTCTGTGCTGACAGCTCAGAGCCTGGAGCCTGTGTCGAATTCTGTGTCTCCCTCTCTCACTGCCCCTCCCCCGCTCAAGCTCTGTCCATCTCTCTCTCTCTCTCACTCTCTCTCAAAAATAAACATTAAAAAAAAAATAAAGACACAGACTACTTAAAAGTAAAAGGTTAGAAAAATGTAAACTGTGCAAACAGCATGAGAAACTTGTGTCTATATTAATATTACACAAAGTAGACTTTAAGATAAAGAGAACTACCAGAGAATAAGGATATCAGAATATCCTTATTATTTATTATCCTTATAAAAAATTATCTTATAATTTTAAAATTAAGAAAATATAACGTTTTCTTTGTCTCTGTCTTTAAATATCTTAACTTGCCCCACTCTTTTCTTGTATTTCTGGGATCTAAAAAAAATTACATTTAATAACATACAATACATTACAAAAATTACATACAATATTAGGTATGAATGTAGTTAATAACAAAAAACCAAAATACATGAAGAAGAATTTGACAGAATTAAAGGGAGAAATGGGGATCTACGATCACAGTCGGATATTTTACAATAGAGATTAACAAGAAAATTAACTCAGGAATTAATGGAAACTAATAAAACAAATAAAATCCTCCAGAAATGAATAGAAAAACTCGGTAGAGAAGAAAAGATACAGAACATTTGAATGACTCTACAAACCAATTTGGCCTAATTGACATTCATAGAATGCTATGCCCAACAACTACAGAAATACACATTCTTTTCAGATGCACACAGAACACGTACCGTGAAAGGCCATACGCTGCATTATAAAACAAGTCCCAGTAAGTTGAAAAGACAAAAATCATGTAGATCCGAGGTTCTCAAAATATTGTCCAGGGAACCCTTGGGGTCCCAGAGACCCTTCTAGGAGATTCATAAGGTCAAGATTATTTTCAAAGTATCAAGACTTATTTTTTCTCTTTTATTCTCATTCTCTCATGAGTGTACAGTGTGGAGCTTTCCAGAGGCTGACTGACTTGTGATATCACAAGAGGCTGAATGAAGAAGTGTGAAATCCAGTTGTTTTCCATGAAGGCAGACATAAAGAGGTTTACAAAAATAGAAGTCAATCTCACTCTGTTCACTATTTTTTTTTTGGAAAATAAAATTATTTTTCAAGAAAATGTGATTTACTTTAAAATGTTATTTTAAATATCTTAATAAATATTCTTAAGCTTCTGTTTTAATATGTAATATAAATATAAACAGATGTAACTCAAGCAAAAGTTCTTTGGGGTCTTCAATAATTTTTAGGAGTTGTAAAGATGGTGAGACCAAAATTTTTGATAACCACTGGGATGGAATATACTCCCTGAACACAATGAAATTAAATTAGAAGTCAGTAAAAATAAGACATGTAAAAAATCCCAAGCATTTGGAAACAAGATCACGCTCCTAGAAATAATCTTAACAGGAAATTTAAAAATATTTTAAACCAAATGATAATGATACATCATATCAAAATTTGTGGGATGTAGCTAAACCTAATTAGAGGGGGAAATCTATAGCTTGAAATGCCTATATTGAAAAGCACAGTAAAATTAATAAACTAAGCATCAATTTTACACAAGACCTTTCAGAAAATAGAGAAGAAAGGAACATTGGCCGAAACATTTTATGAGGGCAGCATAACCCTGATGCCAGAATGTGCTAAAGACATTAAAATAAACATGCATAATCTTTTATTGGTAACTTAGTAATCGCTCATAAATCTTTATGTGCAAGAATTATATCGTAAAAAATATATGTCCAACCATTAGGGACCATTTAAATAAATTATTACAACTCTATAGGGTGAGACATTATGCATCTATTAAAAGTATGTTCTCAAAGGAATTAATGACACAGGAAAAGACAGAAGTAAAAAAATGTAGTCTGATCCCATTACTATATTTAATAAACACACATAGAAAATCGTGGAAAGAAATGCACCAAAATGTTAGCAGTGCCTAACTCTGAATTGGAAGGATTGCTAGTAATTTTGTTTTCTTCTTTTATTTTGCTGTATTTTCCAAATCTTTGTGATGTAAATCTGTGCCATTTTAATAATAGAAAAAATAGGGAAAAAAAAAACCAATCAGTTTTTTGAACAGAAGTTTGGATAATGCAACACCATAATTCACAGAATGATATTTCTCTGAAGTACCTTTGAAATGAATCCTTTCTATGCCTGCCATTTTACAGATGGGAAAATGGAGCTCACCCTCCCGGGTAGATATATGTAACTTGTACATCAGGTCATGCATTGAGTTAATAATAGAATCAAGTCTAGAATCTGGATCCTCCTCCTCCCGATAGCATGCCTTTTAATTTAGAGCACAATGTAAGGAAAATGACATTACTGTCTGGTGTACAAAAATTCTTTATATGTAATCACTGCTCTCCAGCCTGTGACACTGGTTTAAGCCATAAGTTCAATGTAAAGTATTTAAACTTATGCTAAAAGTATACTATTAACCATTTCACCAAAAATGCCAGGGCTAAATAATTCACATATTTTATAAGGGGATAGGTTTTTTCCTATCTAAATTTTAATAATATTTTTCCATGTTACCTAAAATATTCCAATTCACTAAAATCTCAAAGTAAGAGAATCCATCACAATTAGAATTGTCAATTGCACAAAAAAGCTGAATGGTCTATGAAAGAATTCTGCAAAAAACAAAACAATGCAACACAAAACAAACCCCCCCCCACCAAAACCAAGGGGCACCTGGGTGGCTCAGTTGGTTAAGCGTCTGACTTTGGCCCAGGTCATGATCACCCTGTTCCCGAGTTTGAGCTCTGTGTCGGGCTCTGTGCTGACAGCTCAGAGCCTGAAGACTGTTTCAGATTCTGTGTCTCCCTCTCTCTCTCTGCCCTCCCCCACTCATGCTCTGTCTCTCTCTCTCTCTCTCTCTCTCTCTCTCTTAAAAATAAATAAACATTAAAATTTTTTTAAAAGAAAGAAAATAAAAAATCAGTCACTGTTCAAAGTGTCCAGGTTTCACTCAGTGAAAGATTCAGCTTAAAGATCATTTCTGCATCAAGAATTTGGATTGATTCACTAAGAAATATCTGTGTAATAGAAACATATTTAAAGAACAGAAGGCATATGTTGGGTTTTTGGCATATGAATGAATAAATTGAGCCTGTGTGAGAATGAATAATCAAGACCCTTTATTGTTCAAAGTCTGAAGAGGACAGCTTGGCTATTGGTAAGACCTGAGCAGAATACTCTATTGTGCTTTAAACCAAAGCATCCATCATTTTCAACCATAAAGACTAGATTTCCACAGATAGCACATCTAGTAAAGCAACTGAAATAGTGTTTGTGTCACTTTCTGTGTTGAGGAAATTAAATAGCCAATTTGTAGTGGATCTAAGGTGACTGAACCCAGTCACCTTAGTAGGCAATGCCATTTCAGTAGACAATAAGAGAATGCTTTTTAACTTTTTAAGTATTTAATAAAAGGAGAAAAAAAACCCACATCTGACTAGCATGTCAGATCACATCCTCCATGATTTGATTGGATAAAAGAGGTTACTGTATACGTCTTTTGTCTTTAAATAGTCATAAAAGTGGAATAAGAGTCCTAGGTGACAGCCAGCTTTCTGCTAAGGTTCAGGGAACATCTGTTGAAGCAAGGCACTCTGGGAGTTCTTTCTATTCCAAGCCTTTCTGAGGGGCTTCCCTGTCTCCCCACTGATTCTGAACTCCACTCACTGCCCTTCACACACCCCCTTAACACACCAGTAGAGCTTCTTCCTGTCACATCTGACCTCGTCTGCATGAGCCTTTATCATTCAGTCAACATCTACTTGAAAGCAGATTGGCCTGGGAATCAGGGTGCAGGTTCAGGCCCTGGTTTTGCCCCTCTGTGCTTGGCTGGAATGGGGAAAGTCACTGACTACCTCTGGGCTTTCATTTGCAACTATTAGATGCGTGGGAAGAGTAACCTGGAGTGCCCTGTTGAGAAAGATTCTGGAGCTGTTTCCAGAGCTCCCGCGAACGAATATTCAATCAGCAAGGCCTTCCAGTGATATAGAAGAGACCGGTGATAATAAACCCTGCTAGTCTGAAATGCATGGTGTTGAGTGGCACCTCAGTAAGACATTTTCCCCAAATTATTTCCACGATTCTTTCTCAATACAGATAACTGAAGACTCTCTATCCCGTATCCCCATATTGTGCGCTACCCACAATTAGGTACATTGCTGCTGCATTTGCATTATAAAGGCAAATATTATGAATCCTATTTCGCAACAAGAAAACTCAGAAAGTGAGATATTGTCTCCAAACCATACAGCAAATCCAGCACATGTATTCACTAATAAACATCTTAGGTGTTGTATTTGCTTGTTTCACAGCTTTCATGATGCATTTACCATGTGCAAAGTTCTGGAAGAGTCACTACCAAGAGGAGAGAAAGGGGAAAGGTAAAAAGAATAAGGATTCCTGGTCTCAAGAAATTTTAATTTTCCAGTAGGCAAGGAAGATATACACAGACAACAGAGGTCAACACACAGATGCCCATCTCAGAGAAAGCACCGTTCACTCTGGAGTCCTTGATTCTTTTCTTTCTCATCCACATCCAACCCATATGCAAATCCTGTTGACGGAACCTTCAAAGTCGACCTCAGCTCTGACCATTCTTGCCTCTTCCACCCCTACCACCCTGGTTCAAACCACGATTTTCTCTCACACGGACTAACGTCAGAGCCTCCTGACTAGTCTCCCAGCTTCCCCTCTGGTTCTAATACAGTCTATTCCACACAGAAGTCAGAAATACACACCTTTACAAAAGCCAATCAGTTCATGCCATTCCCTGGTCTCCCCTTCCAACGACTTCCTATTACACTGAGAACAAAATCCAAAATCTTCATCATGGTCTAAAGAACTTACCCATCTGGTCCTGGCCCCCACTTGACCTGATTTTCCACTACTCTGCTCCTTTTTTACTATGTTCCAGACATTAAGACGTTCTTGCTGTTGCTTTAATTCACCAAGCACTCTCCTTGCCCCAGGGCCCTTGTACTGTTGCTTGCTTTGCAGGGAATATTCTTCCTCCATACCTTCGCATGATTCCTTCACTTCATTCAGTCCTGTCTTCAAATGTCACCTCTTCAGGGTGGACTTTTCTTACCATCCTGTCTAAGATAGCATCTGCCTAGGGCCGCCTGGGTGGCTCAGTTGGTTAAGTGTCCGGCTCAGGTTATGATCTCACAGCTGGTGAGTTTGAGAACCCGCATAAGGCTCTGTGCTGACAGCTCAGAGCCTGGAGCCTGCTTCGGATTCCGTGTCTCCCTCTTTCTCTCTGCTCCTCCCCTGCCTGTGCGGTCTCTCTCTCTCTCTCTCTCTCTCTCTCTCTCTCTCTCTCTCAAAAATAAGTAAACATTAAAAAAAGATTTAAGATAGCACCTGCCATTTCCTACACCTTACTCTGATTTATTTTTTTTTTACCAATAGCACTTATCACCACCTACCACATCATATATTAATTTGTTTACTTTTTTCCCTGGTTTCTCCATCAGAATGTAAGATCTATGACGGCAGGGAACACTGAAGGTTGCATTCAGTGCTGCAGCCCCAGCATCTGTAATAGTGTGTGGCAGGCACACAGTAGCTCATCAATAAATATTTGTTCAATAAATTAATGAATGAGTGAGTGAATGAACGTAGCAGATAGCTAGCAATTGGAGAAAAACCTGATATTGAACAACACCAAGGAACACTGTATTATAATTCCAGCAGGAATCTTTCTGGTATTTAACAATTCTGTCAGAGCTTTCTGTTCCTTTTCAGGCTGTGTGTGTATGTGTGTGTGTGTGTGTGTGTGTGTGTGTGTATGTGTGTGTACGTGCGCGTCTGCATGTCTTCATGTCTGCATGTAGATTTAATTCTGCATGTAGACTCAATCCTGCTAGAACTTGTTAATTATCTAGCATTCTGGCCAAAATGTCTCAAGCCCGGAACATGTCTTGTTATGGTGGAGTGCTGACACCATAAGGGCAGCCAGTGTGGACATTTCATTTTGATTCTATTCTGAGATCCCTTAGCAGAGATCTGAAGGAAGCCATGTCCTTGAAAGTCTCTCGCATACCAATGCTCCACACTCCAGAAGGCTTTATCTTCTAGCTGCAGCGCTCACAAGATATACAGGTGAGAAATTTAATAGCTCTTCTAGTAAACAGCACATATCGCCAAGCTGGCAAAACAGGCTACCTCACGGACAGGAAAATAAGTGAGTCAGTGGGACCCAGACAATAAATACTTTTGGCAGTGATGGATGAGCAAAACAAAATACACCTGCATGCAGTCACAGATGGTTCAGGGAGTTGATGGGGCAGATTGTTTTTGTTTATTTTTATAATTAGGGTGGGTTGGGTGGGAAGTCAGGGAATTGAGAGGAGTGACAGCTTTCTGTGGCAAGCAGCACTCCAGACTTCCCTTCCTATGGCCTCAGGAACTCAGTAGACTCAGAATGTCCTTTGTGCTTTATCTCCTCTCCTTGTTTAATGCTGGCTTCTAGAAAGGGTCAGACACTTCCATTACACTGTAACTAAACGGCTTTTACCTTTTAAATAATGTTAGCCATCTCCGATTATAATTGGATTTGAATAGGCCCACACAAAGCATAAGCCGTGGGCATAGAGGTATACATTAAGGTGTACCAGTAGGGTATTCCGCCAGGAAGGAAATTCTAGAGTAGGCCCCTACTGGGATCTCTGAAACCACAGCAACTAGCCAATCATCATCTCTGTTCAGAGGAAAAGCTTGAACTGATGAACATCCAAACTACTGTTATCTTTATCCAGCTGATCTATAATAATCAAATGTTCCAATAACTTCACCCAGGTTGCTATAGGTTCACAGCTTTAAGTGAAAAAAAATGATGGATTAATCGATGGGATAAGGAGGAAGGAATGATTCTTTGTACCAAAATTTCTGAGAATGACCCATTTCTCTCCCTCCCAGCCCATCCTTCTCCCTTGAGGACTGATTTCAGGGGCCTCAGCCCAGAGCAGGAAAGTTGTATCATCTGGATGAACAGCCTCTCTCCTTGGCCGAAATATCACATGAGGGTCTTCAGCAGTCTCCCTGTGCTCCTGTAAATGCCACTCCAAAACTGAACCTCCCCCTAGAATATTAGATAGAAAGAATATCCTCAAAACTCTGACTCAAACATTCATTATGCTCTATAAGTCTGTGGAATTCATCCAAGTAAAATTCCCCTGGGAGCTCCAGGCTCCAGGCCAGGAACAGGAAGTTGTCAGGGTAACGTGGGGACACAGAGTACCTTGGAGGGATCAGAGAAAAAGCAGAGCGCTGTCATTGACCAGGAAGAAGACCTCTGAAGACAAGAGTCATCCATCCACATCTGAAACCTTTGGCCATCATCTGTTCTTGGAGAGGGCACCCTGAAAGACCTCCAGAGACCGGGATATACAGAGAGCGGAGCTGTAAGGGAGCCAGTAGAGACAGATGGGTCCTGCAGAGACAACCCTTAGTAAATAAATCCCAGCCACTAGGGCAAGGTTCTCCATTAACTTAATAAAAATTTCATCTCAAATAAGGAGAAATCTCTTTTTTGTATAAGGTGAGGACAAGTTTTGTACTCTGACCCAGGTTTGGCTTAGAGCTTATAGTGGTTATAAATGTCCCTATTTAACCTCACAGTTAATACCTGAGAGTAGACGCTAGGATGAGAGGTGGAGTTTATTCATTGCTCCCACTGCTTAACTGATTAATACTCATTTCCACTCTTTTTAAAGAGAAAAAGCATGGAAACTTGCCCAGGACAGTGTTTAATTTCCCAGGTGGCAAAGGAGGAAACACTGATTTATTTAAAGAGAACAGCAGTTGCTTACATGCATTTGGAGTATGATAAATGGGGATTTCATATACATAATTATGTATACAAGGAGTCTTTTTCCATGTTACCCAACTTTCAAACTTAAATTGTGCCTATAAATGACACTTTCAAGACCCATGGAATTTTCTACTTGTTCCTCATACGGACTTTAATTCTGGGAGTCATAAGCCCCAGTTTACTTTTCCAGGAATGCAGACATCTTTTGTTTGATGTAGGATCTAAACCAGGGTACATTTTGTACAATTGTGAAGTGCAGTTGTCCAGCAGGTAAGTTTGCTTCTAAATGCCAGTTACTTTTATCCTGCGGTCTGTTGTTACAAGTTTTAAGTGTTTAGGATGTGCATATGTGAGTGTGGTCTATATTTGCATACATGCATCTACAGGTATTATTTATGTGTGTGTAGATTCAGTCTGATGGTTGGATGTGAGCTTAAACTGTACCCAGAGCATAGGGGCACCCGGGTGGCTCAGTCGGCTAAGCGTCCAACTTCAGCTCAGGTCATGATCTTGCCGTCCGTGAGTTCGAGCCCTGCATCGGGCTCTGTACTGACAGCTCAGAGGCTGGAGCCTGCTTTGGATTCTGTGTCTCCCTCCCACTATCTCTGCCCCTCTCCTGCTCACGCTCTGTCTCTCAAAAATAAATAAATATTAAAAAAAAAAACTGCACTCAGAGCAGAAGTCTTCAATGCCAGCTATATAGTAGAATCACCTGGGGAGCTTTTAAAAGTCTTGATTATCAAACCAGAGAAATCCAAATAAGGTCTGTGGTCTTCTGGTTACCAATATGATTCCAATGTCAGTTCCTTGGCGTTGATCTTGCCACTGGGAAAAGTTGTCACAAGAGACTTCTCTGCATTATCTTTGCAACTACTTGTGAGTCTGTAATTATTTCAAAGTATAAAGTTAAAAAATGCTGATGCATGGGCCATGTGCTGGACCAATTAAACCAGAAGTTCTTAGTGCGAGACCCTGGAATCAGTCATTTTCAAAACCCCCCAGGTGATTGAAAAGTGAGGCCAAGGTAGACAGTCACTGATCTTTTCTAACTAGCTACCTGATGTCTACATATTTTACAGTCTCCTCACACACCACTTATCAGTTTAATAGTAATGAAGCACATTTCAATTACTAAACAAAATATTTATTATGAGCTTTCTAATGTTCTAGGAAATACATATATGTTTTAGGCAGAATGCTAGGCTAACTTAATAAATAATTCCCAAATTACATTTGAATAGACATTAGATCACCCTAAGGGTTTCCCAACATTTGTTCACAGTGGCAGGAATGAACATGCTATTACTGCATGAAGACTTAAATTACTGTTGTAAATAAAAATATAAGCACTTTTCCCACAATTAAAGCTGGTCAAAAACAAAAGAATATTGTATTTGTTAATACCTATTGAACTCCAAAACTTTTGCAATGCACAACCAGAATTTGTCTCCCCAAATAATAAATGAAAGCAAAAAACCTTATTTAGGTATCAGCTTGAAAGGAAGGTGAATTTGCAATAAATTTACTTCTCAATCTAAAATTCGATAGGTCTGGTCTTAACTGCTATGTATCAGCCCTGTGGGATGTTTCTTATTAAAAGACTCTCAGGAAATCTTCTCCGTGCAGCCATATGCATACAGACTGAGAAGAAATATTGCAAAAAAAAATGGAAAACTGCAAAATGAGGGAAGTTCATCATTAGGTCGTTGCTTCCTTTATTGGCGAAATAGAGTGTATTTCAAACACTGAAGCATTCCATGGTCAGGAAACCCACAGAGGTTTCTTAAGAGGCTAAATTGGTCATGTAGCTCCCACTCACCACTGGCTAAAAACATGTGTCCAGTAGGGTTCTGCACAGGCAATGAGTAAGTTCCCTTACAATAGGATGAGAAATAAACTGCTCAAGAGGAATAAAGTGAAAATCGAAAGTGAAAAAAAGAAGAGAAATTTTTCCACAATAATAACTGCCAACTGCATGTTCACATATATAATTTGATAGGTTAAGCAACGTAAAACAAATAAAACTTGGTATCTAATAATTTATACTTTATCTTAACCTAACACCTACATTGACATCAATCACCAAAGAAGCCTAAGGACACTGGCTGTCTGTGAGATCACCATGGGAGTAGGCTTGCTATTTTGTTTTAAGAGCAAGTAATATTTTTTTAATGTTATTTTTAGTTTTGAGAGAGAGAGACAGAGCGCGAGCAGGGTAGGGGTGGAGAGAGAGGGAGATACAGAATCAGAAGCAGGCTGCAGGCTCTGAGTCTGACGTGGGGCTCGATCATGACCTGAGTCGAAGTCGAACGCTTAACCGACTGAGCCACACAACCTTCCCGAGAGCAAGTAATATTTTTATTACAAGTTCTCAGAAAGGCAAATTTAGGACAAACACAAGCAGACATGGTAGCCAATTCAAAGGCGTATTAAATGGAGTTATTTCACCTACATTCACACCTTCCTAGCTAAATTTAAGATCTGATCTCTTTTTCTAGTTACCATTGAACTAGATGGGCAGTCAAATCGTCTAGGCCCATGATCACAAACATCTGTGGGGACCAAGCACAGAAGGAACTAGGCAGAAAGACATGGAAAACATGCACAATATCAGGTCTGTGGTGAACAGGAGCACATCATTGTCTTCTTATTTTTTTAATGGATATACAATTTACATATAAAATATGAGTTTCACGTGTACAGCATAATGATCTGATATCAGTGTATATTGTGAAATGATCACAGAAAGTCCAGTAACACTCATCACCACACTGAACTACAATTTTTTTTCTTGTGGTAAGAATTTTTTTTTTTAAGTTTTACTTAAGTTGCAGTTAGTCAACATACAGTACAATATTAGTTTTAGGTGTACAATATAGTGATTCAACTCCTCAATAAAATACCCAGTGCTGATCACAACACAAGGGCACTCCTTAATCCTCATCACCTATTGAACTCACCCCTCCACCCACCTCCTCCCTATAAGCCTCGGTCTGTTCTCTAGTTAAGTGTCTGTTTCTTGGTTTGCTTTCCTCTCTTTTTCTTCCCCCTTTGCTCATGTGTTTCTTAAATTCCACATATTAGTGAAATCATACGGTATTTGTCTTTCTCTGACTGATTTAATTTGCTCCAAAAAATACTCTCTAGCTCCTTCTATGTCACTGTAAATGTCAGGACTTCGTTTCGTTTGATGGCTGCATAATATTCCATTCTATATATGTGCCACATCTCCTAATCCATTCATCAGTCAACGGACACTTGGGCTACTTCCATAATTTGGCCATTGTAGATAACGCTGCTATAAAGCTATGAGAACTTCTAATATCTACTCCCCTAGCAACCTTCAAGTATAAAATACAGTGTTGTTAACTGAGATTTGCTATTTCCAACTGAGATCCTTGGCCATACATGGCCATGCTTCTCAGATTTTATTGTGTCCCAATTCACCTGAGGGTCTTATAAAAACACAGAATCTGGATCAGAAGGTCTGGAGTAGGACTGAAATTCTACACATCTAACACCACCCAGGGGCTGTGCCCACTGCTCCTCCAGGACCGTGTGCCCAGGAGCCAGGCACGATGGCCCCCAATGTGGGCATCCAGCAGACTGAGTCAGGCTACTGTGTTACCTGAGTGACCAGCTGAAGGCTGTGGTCGCTCTAAACTATTTCATCACACCCACCCTCGCACAGCATATGCCTTTATGGCAGTGGCATCGATAATTATATCACAAGAATGAGGCAGCAGGGCAGAAGAGAAGGTGATAAAGCTAGCCCAGGTCCTTTTTGGTCTTTAAATAACCTCAGATATGCTTCATTTACTCTTATTAACAAATTAAGAACTATATCCTTTTTAAAAGTATAAATAGAAATAGGAATCTGAAATTGTGGATTACTCAAAATCTTAAAGTTCTCATAGAATTCTATGCTTTGATTTCTTATGTGTTTCAGTGCTTTAGGATGAGATATCCTATTCCTGGCCCAAAATAAACAGACAAACATGCTTTATGACTTGTAGAATTGGCACAGTAATATGAATATTATCTCTTTTATAGGTCACAAATATGTCCACTAACCATTATGAAAGAAATTTTAAAGTAAACGTATATGGCAAAGCACTAGACTACCGGCTATTTATTCTGGATCAAAAAGACCACTTTGAGAATAAGACGAAAGCTAGTGTCTCTTCTCCAATAGGAAGACGCAGAAGCAAATGGTTCATAGAAGTCCCACCATGGAGGCTGCAGGGTTTAGCAGAAGCCATTCTGGATTCTGAGGGGGAGGCTCTGACTCCTGTGTCAACTAAGCCTGATGTGGGGCCAGTGGCTTCCCTATGCCAGCCCTTGGCATCCTCTTCTGTAAGTTAAGAAGCAGTGGTGGCTATGATCCTATTCCCTCTAGAAAGCCATGATGAAACCCAACCTCACTCAGCTCAGATGCTACAGCTTAAAATACCTTTAAAAGCCACTGATTCTCCAACTAGTTCATACATCACGCAAAACCTAGTATCACAAAGCAGCTAGTTGTTAACACAGCTTTGGGAAATCCACGGTGCTACCATTTCCATTGCTCACTGGGTAACCTAAGAAATGCATCGTTTACTTCCAAGAGTTCCAAGGAAGGCAGAGAAATGAAAAGATGTTGAGCAAAGATTGATGGCTCAGATAAAGCTTGAGGTGACCTCCAGAGTCCGATCCAAGGAACCTAAGATAGCCCTTTGGTTCAAGTGCTTGAAAATCAAAGTGGGGAAATAATGTACCTCCAGGCTTGGCCTGAGTGGCCAAGGGGCTGGTCTAGTTCTCCATTTGGGCTGGCTGAGCCTTTCTTTACTGACCCAGCTGGCTGAATCTCCAACCTGCCACCTCCAAAGGGCTGCCTCAGGAAAAGGAAGGTTGCAGAGTAGTCTTAGAACATCTGCCATGAAGACACAGATAGGAGTCATTCTGAGGGCCAGAAAAGGCTCACATGATGGCCCTACTTCACAAGGCACTCTTGGAAACTGAGTCAGTGAGTCAGTGACTAAAATAGGATGCATGGCAAGAAGGATCATAATTTTTGCTCGTCTTCACACACTTGCCCAGCTCGGTAAACTGAATTGACAAATATAAAGCCCAATTCTGATTCATGTTTCTCCTCTGATCTTGTGCTGACTTGGAACCCATGATGTGGCTGTCCTCTCTTGTCCTGTTCTTTAGGTCAGCTGGAGGCCCTCCCGCTAGCTCGGTGATTTAGGGCCACACTCCCTGAGACTTGGATTTCATTAGTCTGGCATAAAGCCTGGATGGTGGTATTTAAGTTCTCTCAAATGGTCCCAATGTGCCTACGAGGCTGAGATCCTCTTTTCCAGCCCACCAGAAGTTTCCTGGGGGAAGCCGCTCCTCTCAGATATAGGTGCATTCCTTATGGTCAGAGAAGCATGGATAGAGACACCTGTGCAGATCCATGCTCTGGTGGACTGGAAAAGCTCTGCAAGGGGGATGCTGGCATTCTCAATGTCATTGAGGAGAAAATTGGGAGTCAGAGAGGGGGGGAAAGTTGCCCAACGTCCTAAAATGAGTAAATGGGAGACATGCAATTCTAACTCAGGGCCTGGCTTTTCACACACCAGCACGCTGTCTCCCTGCAATGACCACATACAGAATGACAGATACTGCTGTGTCATACACTGTCCAGACCAGGCATTTCACCCCCCTTGTGAGATCAACATTGTATTACAGCCATTTTACCAAATAAGAGAACGGACACTCAGAGGGGTTAAAGGACCTATCCAAGTTCAATGGTTAGATATAATAAGTAGCACTTCCAGTCTTCCCAATATTTATTTTCTGAGGCCAGTCTTGATTTATTCAGTTCTCCTTATAATTCTGTTGTGATGAACTTGGTCCTCCCCTGCTATGCAGGCTGAAGATTACTACCAGGGATTAGGGTGTGTCACCAGTAAGGGATAAGTGGAGCAGGCTGCCGCACAAGCTGCCACTGACCAAGACCTGAGGGCCCAGCTGGCCTTCGGCTGAAGATAGAATGACAAACTCATCCCACTGTGCTTGAGTCTGCCTCAGTATTAACACTACAAGTGCTGCATTCTGGAACCCCCTCAGTCTTGGGAAAACCAGGATGGTTGGTCATCCTAGATGAAGACGGACCTCAGGGCAATTAAATGGGAGTTGAGACAGCTGGACCCGGGGCTTGCCATTAGAGGAGTCATTAGTCAGGACCTAGAGAAGTATCCACATCTGGCTATGTCTTTAATTTTTTGTTAATGTTTATTTATTTTTGAGAGAGACAGAGACAGAATGAGAGTGGGTTAGGGGCACAGAGAGAGGGAGGCACAGAATCCGAAGCAGGCTCCAGGCTCTGAGCTGTCAGCACAGAGCCCGACGCGGGGCTCGAACTCACGAACTGTGAGATCATGACCTGAACCGAAGTTGGGCACTCAACCGACTGAGCCACCCAGGTGCCCCATGGCTATGTCTTTAAAATTCAGGTGGAAACGTGGAGGTGGCTCATAAAAAATAGTCCGTAATAATCACCAAGATAATTTATGGAATGGAAACCAGGCCTTAGCTCCGGAGTTAGTTACTGGCTAGCAACATTTAGTTAATGATTGTAAATATATCATGGTAATAAAACATAAAACATTCACATATTGCTTATTGTATGCCAGGTACTGAGTGCTTTAAAACCCATATTCACCATTTAATCCCCTCGGGAACCCTACAAGGGAGGCCCTAGTGTTCTCCCTGTTTTAGAGATGAAGTTGCACAAGCCCAGAGAGGTTGACATGTTCAAGGTCACATAGCTACTAAGTGTTGAGGCTAGGATGGTTTTAATTGTTCATAAGGATTTCTTAACTAGGATACCAAACCTCTGGCAGGTGTTAGCAACAGGAATTGCAAACTTTCTGGGAAAGGCAGACCACGTAGGGAAGAGGCTAGGACAAAGAAACGTGTTTCAGGTAGTTTGGGTTTCACCTTGTCCAGGGCAGGAAGAGACTCGGAATGTCTTGGAGTTGCTCCCAACTTCCAGCCAAGATATTATCTTTCCTTCCCCTCACCAGAGGACGCATAGGCTTAATGTGAACTGGAAAAATCTATCCGGTCACCTCAGAACTAATTTTTGTATAATAATCTTTAGTGTATTTTTACAACATGCAAATCAGAAGTACAGACGGAAAATTCAATAACGTTATAATCCTGGTGGTGCCCTAGGTCTAGGATGACATTTATCTAGGCAAAAGCATTTTTGTGGTCCTAGGAATGGTGGTTGTGGCATTTTAAAGCCGCATTAGACCCTGCTGCAGAAATCCTTTCTTCCACTTTTGTAAATCCTGTGGAGTGAGACAGAATTTATCAAGTCAATGAAAAATACACTTCAATAATGACTAAACTGTGTGTGGGGGGCTTCCTGCCCACTAACTGTCACAAGCACATTTCAGAAAAGCTTCTCTGGGCAGCTTATTTGAGGAAGGGATACTGGTGGAGGAAGGGAAGAGACCCTCTCCCCTCGATGGTCACCTGGCACCCGGATGTCTCCAACAGCTGGTCCAAGAGCCTGGGATTCTCCCACCCTTGACCTTCTCTAGTCTTAACTGGCATGTCCTCCATTAAAACATGAGTGCTTGGTATAGTGGGAACATTAGCAGGCACCAAGCCCTGGACATGAATTTTTGGAGAGGAGTTTTCCCATTTTCCCATCTATAAAGTGAAGCATTACACTTGATGAATAATTCTCAACCTCCCCCATGTATCAGGGAAGAGGCCCTTTTACAACCTACAGATGCCCAGGCTCCATGAGATTTGGTTTCAATTGGTCGGGAGTAGGGCCCAGGAATGGCAATTGTTAGAGTACAAGGTGATTTGAATATGCTGCCCATGGTGGTCTCCATCAGTGGTTCCAAGCCCAGGCTGCACATTGGAACCACCCAAGAGATTAGGAAAGATTCCAGTGCCCAGGGTACACTCCGGACCAATGAAATCAGAATCCTCAGGGGTGAAACCCAAGCATGATATTATTTTTTGGTTTTTGTCATTTTTTAATGTTGATTTTTGAGAGACAGAACACGCGTGTCCATGAGCAGGGGAGGGAAGGGAGAGAGAGGGAGACAGAGAATCTAAAGCAAGCTCTGTGCCATCAGGGCAGAGCCTGATGCTGGGTTCGAACCCAAGAACCATGAGATCATGACCTGAGCCAAACGCTCAACCGACTGAGCCACCCAGGTGCTCCAAGAATCTGTATTGTTTAAAGCTGCCAGGTGATTCCATCATGCAGCCAGAGCGAAGAATCACTGGGCCAGGTGATGGCTAGAGGCCCCTCACAGCAGGAGAATCCTACTGTGTTTAGTCTTGTAGTCTCTCCATGACTAGTGCTCTGTAGTTCCTTCTAATGCAGTTCGTGCCCAGACGTGAGCATATCAGAATCACATGGAGAGTTTGTAAAAACACAGCCTTCTGTGCACCCCCCATGCGCCTCAGAGGTTCTGACTCATTAGCTCTAGGATAAGGACACAAGAATTTATGTTTCTAATGAGCTCTCAAGTGATGCTATTGCCACTCCAGAGGTCACACTGTGGAGACCACTGCTCTAAGGCACGGTGAGCACCAGATTTCAGCATCACTGAGAAGAAAACCCAAGACAAGTCATTTTTGTTGGAGACAAATAATCGGTTTGAGAAAAACAATTATACAGGGCTGCCAGGATCAGCCCCATAGGCAGTCGGGATGGTTACGGCGCGTGGAGGCACTGGGCACTCCAATGTAAAGTGGATGAGAAATGAGAAGACTTCATCTCTGTCCACACTGGGCCTCTAGCCTAGAGCTATCTGCCAGTTCAATCGCAGAAGGAAGAAATGGCAGGGCATGCGCTGATTTCATCAATAATTTCATTCTTTTTGTCAGAACTCTTCAGTGAATCTGTTTATAATGTTTCAACTATTCATATTTTATGAATTGGGTTATTTATGATAGTTTTCTAGGCATATATATGGATACATTCAAGTTCCGTCCCAACACGTAAAAAGTGCATAATCATGGCTCTGAATGATTTGGGATGCTCAAAAGATGGAACAGTCAAGAATGGGGAAAAGTACATGGTAGGGGAGGGAGGGGGAGATGGACATACATTAAGCATCACTTGTGTGACCATATCTTGCTTAACTCTCATCAAAACTAGTTTGATAACAGGAGTCACAATGTACAGATGCTAGAACCAAGGGTCAGATATCCCACATCATTAGTCCAAGTGTCTGGAACTCCCAGGAACAAGAGCCAAGATGTGAACCTGGGCATGTCTGACTCCAAGGCCCAGGCACATTCCAATGCTATATCTCTTGTTCCTCACTCCATATACACCCTGTCCCTTTGTTTCACCTACTCAGGGGCTCTGGAAATCATCAGCTTTCCTGATCCAGGGCTTCACAAACGTTCACGTGATGATAATCCCTGAGGGATCTTGTGAAAAATGCAGATTCTGGGGCACCTGGGTGGTTCAGTTGATTAGGGGTCCGGCTTCGGCTCAGGTCATGATCTCACGGTTCTTGAGTTTGAGCCCCGTGTTGGGCTCTGTGCTGACAGCTCAGAGCCTGGAGCCTGCTTTGGATTCTGTGTCTCTTCTCTCTGCCCCTCCTCTGCTCATGCTTTGTCTCTCTCTTTCTCTCTCTCTCAAAAATAAGTAAACATTAAAAAAATTTTAAAGAAATTTAAAAATGCATAGTCTATGATGGGACCTAGGATTCTGCATTTTTAAACCAGCTAGCAGGTGATGCAGAGGCTGCTGGTCCATGAATTACACTTCATATCAAGGTTTTAGGAGGTGTGGGTTGAAAGACAGCTTTATGTAAATGAGAAGGGGCAACAATAAACTTTCAAAAGAACTGTTTTGAAGGAGACGTTGTTGGCTTAAGAAATGGAGGCTCATTAAGAAATGGGGCAGAGGCAGGGTTTACAAGATACAAAAACAGCTGGTTACATTTTGGTTATAAATGGTCAAACAACCATCTGTTTGGTACCAAACAGGCAAATGAGCCACATTCTGTACTGGGTTCAATCCAATGAACTTTCAGGTGGCTACAGTGGGGAAGAATCTGGAAAGGCGATTTACCTGTTGATACAAGGGAGAGAAGTACACTCATGTGTGGTTCTAATGTATGTTTTTAAATGGTCATTAAATTTGTACGGTGGTGGTTGCAGAGTGACAACATAATGACAGGTCTTCTCCATACCCCCATGTAGGTGTACCTGACCTGGGTTTTTAGAAAAATAATTCAACCATACACGGCAATGGTGCTTTGTGTCAAAATATCTGGACACTCTCTCAATCACAAAGTGGTTGTAGGCTCAATCGTGTTCCAAACCAGTGCCGGTAGTTTTCAAATACTTCTTTGCTTCCAGAATTTCTCCACGGATCGCTTCTCGGCCTTTTGGCTAAGATCAAGTGCAGAATTTCTCCACGGATTGCGGCCCTGACATGGTAAAGAGGAAATCGATTTGGCGGCACAGCAGGCCCAGAGTATGAGAAGTGACACGGAGAACACTGTCCTGGGGGAAGGGCGAGAGAAAGTTGAGCTGCCTAGAAGGAGACTGAAAATCAAAGTGAAAGAAGCTGAAATCTCTGGGGACAAGAAGCAAGAGGGAGTAGCTCGACACCAACAGAGTCTGTAGGAATACAAAGAAACAGCTATTTGACAGGGGCCAGCTTTTAAACTAAGAAACAGAGAGCTACACCGGCTTCAGTCGCACTACCTTAATTTCAATGCACACTAGGTTCCCACAATGCCCAAAATCCAGGTAAAGGTAAAAAAAATCAACCAGGTATTTTTATTTAAAAATTTTTTTTAGGAATAAAAAAACTAGTTTAACTATTGTTATTATCTGAAATAAGGATTGAACAAGCTATTTAGAAGTCATGTGGATGTTGCCTTGGGCTCTTGACTTTGCCACGGAACCTGAATATAAATCGAGATTATAGTTGAATAAAATGACAAGTCTGTCTAGTGAAAGAAAGAGATCTCTTTTGAATTTGGAAAATCAACACTTTGGTATAGTGTGCTTGACTCAAGAACTAGGTGCCATTTTTTGCTGGGGTGAAGTGACACCTAGATTTGTTGATGTATGGATCAGTTTAAATGTTCTTGGCAGAAATAATGCCATGAGGTTATTTGTCTTTATACAGTCCCTGCCGCTAAAGGTTTTATTTCAGATCAGAAAGATGGGAGATATTATTGGTGCCTAAGGAGGTTTTAGGGGAATCCCATGGCCATTCTTCTTTAAAAATGAGAACTTACCTTTTTCTCTGAACTTTTCAAACACCTGTCATCATGGTTTGAGAAGTTTTAAGAGACAGAGAAAAACATCGATAAAACAGAGGTTTGCAATTCAAATCTTTACGGAAGCCTTGGACTTTGAAATATATTTCATCTCACAATCTGACTCTGATCAATTCATATGGACTAGTGGGTTGAGAAGGATTCTGAGGTCTCCCACTGAACAACATTAAGAAGTGACGTTTGTCATAGACCTAATTTAGTATAGTGACGATACCTCTGCCGTGAAGTTGTCACCCACTCTGGGACCACACATGATCAAAAACTTTACATTTAAACGGGAAACTTTATTAATAACTTCTTTCCTGCTCCAGAGAAGTGAATCTAAACAACACAGATTTTTGTTTAGAGAAAATGAATGGACCAATACCAGGATTTTCTGCAAATCATAAACGCTGTAGGATTTCCCCTTCATTATACGGTAAGGTGATGTTGATCAGTGGGGTGACAAACCAGATAAATCCTTGAGGAGGTGGCAATCTTAGGCTGCCACAAGCTTCTCATGCAGCAGGCTGACCATTTCCTTTATTAAAGCCTGCATTATGCTAGTAATTTGATTATGTTATGGTTCTATACTTTCATTTTGCATTCTTTCACCCTCTGGCTGTAACTTGTCTTCAGATGGGAAGTCCAAATAACCTAAGGAAAGGCATGATGATACACATGGACCCAGATGATATTTTCTTCGTGATCAGAGAGAAGACAAGTTACTTTGCAGCAGTTTTCTCCCTTATGAGCATTTTCATTGTTAACGGAACAAATATATTTCTTCATGCCAAAATGTATCCACAGCATCCTGTTCTCATGGCAAACGCACGGAAAACTCAGTGAAGCCTGCCATAGCCCATTCCTTCCCTCAGGGTATATAGCACTGATAACACACGGATTTTGAACTATCATTTACTATATACGGTACTTGTATGGTGTGAGACAGAAATTTTTAAGACTGACTTTAATAACAGAAACTTTTTAAGGAGTAGGCCTCCTGTTCAATGGCATGTGACGATAATTATGCCTTTTAAAAAAAAAAAATAGACTAATCCAGTAGTATAAAGGGGAAATTGGTAGGAAACTCAAGTTCATATGAAAACCATCACCTCTTTTGGTGAAGTGGAGAATTCATCATTTACTTTCAAATAGCGAAGAACACTATATCAGGGTCTAAATGTGCTGTTTCACTCGACTTTCTTTTCTTGCGTGTATCCTAGATCGGATTTCGAGGTTCTACCACATGCGCATTGTCTAACTTAGCTGAACACAGGCTGCAATATAATGAACTGTAAGTACACTTCAGGAGTTTGAAAAGAAAATTCAAAGAAATTATCATTTCTAATCTCACAATTTGCCAACTTCATGAATTCCAACTTAAAAATGTATTATTCTTTAAAAACAAACAAACAAACAAACAAAGCTAAATCATACTCAAAATAAGAAACGAGGGCAGTAAATTAAAACAAAAGTGGGGCGTCTGGGTGGCTCAGTCAGTTAAGGGTCCGACTTCAGCCCAGGTCATGATCTCACGGTTCGTGGGTTCGAGCCCCGCGTTGGGCTCTGTGCTGACAGCCCAGAGCCTGGAGCCTGGCTTCGGATTCTGTGTCTCCCTCTCTCTCTCTCTGCCCCTCCTCAACTTGCGCTCTGTGTCTCTCTCTCAAAAGTAAATAAACATTTAAAAAAATTAAAAATAAATAAATAAGTAAAACAAAAGTGAGAAGTAAAGAGAAAATTCAAAAGATATATAAATAGGAATCGACTTTAAAGGATAAGGAAGGCCTGTGATTTATCCTCTTATATATGCATCGAGGAGCTTACCCACAAAACCACAGAAATGAATGACCTAGTAGACAAGGAAATTAACTGTATTTAATGGTGGCACTTGCTTATTATCTCTGGGACTTCCTTTATCACTTATTTTATAGAGGTGTAACTACAAAGCATGGTTAAAAGATGTTGTGCATTGGTTTGATATCATTTCAAATCCACTTGTTTATGACCATAGTGGTTTTAATTCAGTTATGACAAAGACCCCCCAAAAAGTCGTTTTGATATAAGAATGAAGTAAAGTTGTGTCAGGATGTCATCTCACCTGTTTTCACTGATAACTCAAAAGCTCAGCTGCTCAGGGGCCCCACTGGTGACTTAAAGATAATAACAAGTGAAGAAGCAACTATGGCAAGGGACATTTAGACTACAAATACCAAGAGTTTGTGAGGACTGTCAAGAGAGTGTTCGGTCTGGGCAAAGCAACTCTTTGTTGATATAAAATAGCAAACTGGGTGTAGCCCCTCTGGAAAACAGTATGGATGTTCCTCAAAAAATGCAAAATAGAACTACCCAGCAATAGATAGCACTATTAAGAATTTATCCAAAGGATATAGGAGTGCTGATTCGAAGGGGCACGAGCACCCCAATGTTCATAGCAGAGCTATCAACAATAGCCAAATTATGGAAAGAGCCCAAATGTCCATCGACTGATGAATGGGTAAAGAAGATGTGATATATACATACAATGGGATATTAGTCGGTAATCAAAAAGAATGAAATCTTGTCACTTGCAACAATGTGGACGGAACTAGTGGGTATTATGCTAAGTGAAATAAGTCAGCCAGAGAAAGATAAATATTATATGATTTCACTCATGTGGAATTTAAGAAACAACAGATGAACATAGGGGAAGGGAAGGCAAAAGAAGTTAAAAAGAGAGAGGGAGACAAACCATTAGAGACTCTTAAATACAGAGAACTGAGAGTTGCTCCAGAGGTGTTGGGTAGGGGGATGGGCTAAATGGATGATGGGCATTAAGGAGGGCACTTGTTTGGGATGAGCACTGGGTGTTATATGTAAGTGATGAATCACACAATTATACTCCTGAAATCATTATTTCACTGTACGTTAACTAACTTGGATTTAAGTAAAATTAAAAAAAATAGCTCTCTGAAATGGCAAGGTTTCATTTTTTTTAAGGCAGAGTAATAGTCCATTGTATATTCATACCACATTTTCTTTATCCATTCATCTACCAATGGACAGTTGGGTTGCTTTCATATCTTAGCTATTGTAAATAATGACGCAACAGAGGGATGCATATATCTTTGTGAATTAGTGTTTTTCTTTCTCTGGGTAAATACCCAGTAGTGAAATTACCAGATCATATGGTATTTCTATTTTTAATTTTTTGAGGAACCTCCATACTGTTTTCCACAATGGTTGTAACAATTACATTCCCACCAATGGTACACGAGGGTTCCCTTTTCTCCGCATCCTTGTCAACACTTATTATTTCTTGCCTTTTTGATACCTGATATTCTGATTGGTATGGGGTGACAACCCCCTCATGCTAAGTGAAATAAGTTGGACAAAGAGAGACAGACACCATATGATTTCACTTATATGTGGAAGCTAAAAGACAAAATAAATGAACAAACAAACAAACAAACAAACAAAACAACAGACTCTTAAATACAGAGAACAAATTGATGGTTGCCAGAGGGGAGGTAGGTACAACCTTCATTAAGAGGCACCGACTTCCAACTATAAAATAAACAAGTCATGAAGATGAAAAGTACAACATAGGGAATAGAGTCAATAATATTGTAGGTAATAACTTTGCGTGGCGACAGACGGTGACTACTCTTACCGTAGTGAGTACTGAGTAGTATATAGAATGGCCCAATCCCTATGTCTTACACCTGAAACGAATAGAGCATTGTATTTCAACTCTTAAAATTGTACTGTATTTCCACAATTAAAAAAAATACTTAAAAAATTGAAACATAAAATAGCTCTCTGAAGACCTTGGAGCAATTAGCTCTTGACATGGTAAAGGCTACTCTTTTATGGGCAGTGGCATCAGAGCAACCTCCTGAGAAGATTATCTTGCCCATCAACACCAGCACCATCGTTCCCTAGCGACCTGCTCTAGCAATAATGGACTTCTACTTTTTGCACTGGCAGCTGGACCTCAGCTCTTGGTTGGCTAAGCTATCTTTCCTAAGTACCGACTCGCATAAAAGTATACCTCGACTAAATTCGATGCTATTCCTTTCATCTCCCCTTGCCTGGAACAATAGTGTGATTAATCTATTATTGATTTGGCATATGTGATTTCTTCAGTAGTTGCTTACGAGACATCACCCTGTATGATACTGGCTTGTGAAATTATTATACTTCCCACAGTGAATCTGTGTTAAATAAGCTATTGACGAAGACAGTCTCAGTCTCTGAGCATTAATTTGTCTCCCAAAACAAAAAACAAAAGATTATTTTAAAAAGGTAAAGTCATGACACTCTTACAAATATAAAATGAAAGGTTTTATTTAACTCACTATATAATGTATAATATATATTTCACTTCTCTCCTTTAGCCGGCGGATGGTTTTCCATAGCTCACTAGAAAACATGAAGTCGATACAAACTCCTCTGGGCCTTTGTCCCAACACTGGGGTCTTTTTCCTGCCTGATGGTATCTGCACCTCTACCCTCACTGGCCCTGCTGCAGACATCATCCCCTCAGGAATCCTGTCTCAGGGACCTTTTTCCCCCTTCTACTCTGAGCACCTTTGCCTAGCTATCACTAATCCTTGCTACCTCTTCTCCAAGCCTGGCTCAAATGACCTTCTTGTGGAACCTTCCTGACAACCCACCTCCCCATTTGGGATTTACTTCCCCACAGTCGTGTCCATGTGACATGCTGTCTCACTTTATCCTTTCCCGTCTTCTATCATCAGACCTTTCATGACAATCCACAGTCAGCATCTTGAACCGTGCCTCACATGGACAGACTCTGGGGAAATACATTTTCCAAAAAGTAAATTCAAGAATAGGGGTAAACAATAAATCAAAGCCCCAGAGAAGGTACAGTGGGGTTGGATGGAGGCACACAGGAGAGAATCCCACCTGGGGGAAAGTGGGCCAGTGGGGTAGAGGGATGGGAGAGGGCAACAATCTTTCCCATGGCAATCTTTGGGCTCTCTTCTTCCCTTTGGCCTTCAAATCCATACTTCTGGGGTACTTTAGGACACTGAGCACAGGGTGGGCACTCTGTACTATCCCCATCTCTGAAGAACCAGCACACCTAACGTGAGGCCATGGAAACAAAGGTGACACCATTGGTGGTCACCAAGCCACTACTGGGCTGCCCCCTCCCGCTGAGCCTCCTCTCCCCATAACCCCTTCCCTCTGACCCTCTCTTCCCATGACCCTTTCCCACTTGACCTCCCACTGCCTTGACCCTCTCCTGCTGACCACCTTCCCATGACTCCCTTCCTCATGACTCTCTTCCCAGGATGAAAAAGAAAAAACAAAACCAGTTTAAAAGAGAGATTAAAAGAGAATCCGAAGTGTAAACACGTACATATTTCAGGAATGTTGAAATGAAATTGGTTAATAGATATGTTAAAAAATAAAACAACAGGTCTAAAATGGAGTTACTTATGCTAAGTCCCACATAACCAAACAGAGATTTAATTAGAGTCAGCTCTGCCAGAAATAGAATCTTAAACCAGCCCATCAGGAATCACCTGATCACCATTAGTTAGGTAATCTGCTTGCTAGACTCCTGCTATCCTCTATAAGGAATAACCAACCTGCTTTTCCTGCCCAACATAACTTTTTAGTTCCTGTTCCCTTTTGCCTATAAAATCCCTTAGCCTGGTATAGCTCTTGAGAGCTCTTTTCTATCTACTAAATTGTATGCGGCCCGATTCATGAATTGCTGAATAAAGGCAATTAGATCTTTAAAATTTACCCAGTTGAATTTTGTTTTTTAATATATACAAAACTGGCTTCTTCCACAATGGAGGAGGTAAATAAATTGAACCTCCATGAGAAAAGTCATTTGCATGTCTGTGGGCCATAACATTTGTATTGCTGTCTGTTATCTACAATTTAGGTCTTAAATAGTTCAAAGACCCTGAAAGACTCAGAGACTCTATGGGATCAGATAACCAGGAAGGATATGTTAGACAATGCCTAGTTGTCATCGATGACATCCAGTCACCTTTTTGGTTCATTTCAAAGTCTTTAACAATTTTTCCTTATGGTATATTGACTTATTCCATAAATTTGTTCTCTTCATGTTGGTTACCCTTTACAAAGAACTAAATAAAGAAAAGGGGCCAAAGGAGTACAAAGGTGTGACATGTAAAAGCAGATATAGGGGAACAAAACTTGCTACCCCCAAATGTGTCTCTTTGGCATGTGGATTATTCTAGGCTGATTATTTTTAAGAAGAAGAGGCTCCCCTTAACTGCCTAAAAGTATTTAGACAGACAACCTGTATCAGGAAGGGAGATATCACCATAGATAACCATAGTATAATATGAACTAGGATAGTAGACAGGGAGGAACCTAACAGAAACTGTTTGTTAAAATTCCTTTCTGTCTTATTGTTTCTATAGGGCCAAGTAAACATTTGTTTACTCAGCACACATTTACTTTTCATCTTTCTGTAAGTTGCTTTCCTTCCCTTGGAAGTCCCAGAGCCTTATCCCTTCTTAGTCCAGAATGATATATATACCTCATTTTGCCTGTCTTTGGAATCTCTAACGTTTATGTAGATTCCCCATATTGTATGTAATTAAATTTGATATTCTCCTGTAAATCTGCCTGTCAATTTAATTCTTAGACTAGCCAAAAGAATCTTGAAGGATAGAGTGAAATATTTCCTCCTCAACACAGATCATACTTTCACAATGTAAATTTCCTCCCTGATTTTTTTTTTTTGTACTTACATAAGAACCCCTAACTGTTCTGGCCCCTTCAACATCACTTCCAAGACCACAAAGATAAGGAAAGGGAAAAGCTTGGAAATGTAAACTGATTTTTCTTTAATTAATATAGAAGGTTATCTGTAAACTACATACTCTGATATAACTCCAGGTTCTCCAATACTCACTAGCTTGTTGGTAACCAAAACACCACAGACTCCTGTTTCCACAGCTTGTGTGGGACTTGAGCTGTCTGATTAGCCTCACTCACTTTGGCTTGAGACCTTAGGGATTATCTCCCAAACCTGTCCCTTAGTCTCTGCAACATGATGCATGCTTTCTCTTTTTCTCTGGCCAAGCTGGATGGTACGTACTGTTTGAGAAGTTGCTTGAGAACTCCTCACTGCAGCCCCTGCTGTTGATGCCCCCCATGAGTTCCGATGCCCCTACCTTGGCAAGTGCCCTGCCCCCGCCCCCGCCAACTACTATCCCTTAGGGACAAGGGAGGCCCTATCCTCCCTGGAGTCATTGGTGGGCCAAGGTTCCAGGAAGAAATGAACTTACATAATTCTCCTGCTTGCTCACTCTGCTTCAACCACCTCAGCCTCCTTGCTATTCTTTGAACCCAGTGGGCACCCTCCAGCCTGTTCTCTCAGCCCAGACTATTCTTTCTCCAGGTACCAACATGAGCCATTCCCACATCTTTTAGGTCTTTACTCAAATGTCACCTTCTTACTGAAGACTTCCCTGGCCATTCTTCCTAAAATTACAAGCCTTATCCCACCCTGACACTTACTACCACTCTGCCTTGCCTATCTGCTTATTTTCTTATCAGTTATCACAGTCCAACATAGTACATACTTTTACTTATCTTATTTCTTGTCTGATGAAGGGGAGCAGAATATATCATCCCAGAATATGCATCTTGGGCATAAGAGTTATTTTGAGCAGACTGTTTTTGAGAAACAGCAGACACAGGAGAATCTCTGAAAACAGTCTATAAGCTACCCTTCAGTAAAAGAAATTTACGTAAATAAAGGAAATCTCCATTTGTAAGTGTCTTCCTCTCTGTACCAGGAAGTGAAACATGACTGTTGTCACAAGAAAATCTAATCAGTGAAGAAGACAGACTTAGATCGGCATAACAACCTTATCCTTGTTTACTGTGCTTTTCCTCATAACCTCCAATAACTACCTCCAACCCCCACACCCCCCGCCCCCTGCTCACCACACACAACTTCTTTTTCTTGGTATTTAGCAGAAGATGGTATTTAAGGTGGTACCTTCAGCCACCTTGGGGGAGTTTCGCATTTTTCCTGGGTATCTCCCAAGTACACATGAGATACTAAACTTCTGTTTGTTTTTCTCTTATTAAAAGTGTTTTTCTCTTGTTAATCTGCCTTTTACTACAGGGGTCTCAGCCAAGAACTTGGGAGGGTAGCAAGAAGATTATTTTTCCTCCCCATACTGACTTCCTCCATCACCATGGAATATACAAAGGCAGGGGTGCCTGGGTGGCTCAGTCAGTTAAGCGTCCGACTTCGGCTCAGGTCATGATCTCGCGGTTCACGGGTTCAAGCCCCGCATTGGGCTCTGTGCTGACAGCTCACAGACTGAAGCATGCTTCGAAGTCTGTGTCTCCCTCGCTCTCCGCCCCTCCCCCGCTCACGCTCTGTTTCTCTCAGTCTCTCAAAAATAAAGAAATGATAAAAAAAAAAAAGAAAAAGGAACATACAAAGGCAGAAGATTTTGTTTATTTTGTTCACTGCTGCATGTCCAGCACAATGCCGAGCACATAATAGGTATTATGTAAGTACTAATACATACTTACATAATACTAATGTATTAATACTAATACTAATAGGTATGCTCAGTAAGTACTGGTTAAATGTTGAATGAAATGAGAAAGTCCCTCTCCCTAAGCACTGGCGGTGTGTGTGTGTGTGTGTGTGTGTGTGTGTGTGTATTTAATGGGACATTCTCTATAACAACAGCTTCTCTGGTGTCTGTCCGTAGTTGAATTTCTGGTACAGAATTGGTGGATGACAGTTACAGCAGGCAGGCCGCCCTCCCTGTCTCATCCTAGGAGGCACCTTCTTTCTGCACAGATGACCTTATACAAATTTTTGCCTTCAGGATGCTTGTCCTACCTGCGGACCCACCAGATCAGCCTTAATGGTTTATTTAAATGCAGATAGGGATTTTGAGCATTTCTTTCATTTTTACTGTAAAGTATATTTAAAAAGCACTGACTGTCAGTAGGAAACTGTGAGTTTCTTCAGTGGTCTCTCTTCTACCTCCTTATTGTCAGTTTGCAGCCTTGGAAGTTCCTTGGGTGAAATTTGAAACTGGCCCCACAGACAGAGGGTAAGAAGAGATGGAAGGAAGAGACAAACCACTCTAGATTGGTAGGTGGAAGGTTTTTTTTTTAATTTTTTTTTTAACGTTTATTTCTTTTTGAGACAGAGAAAGACAGAGCATGAACGGGGGAGGGGCAGAGAGAGGGAGACACAGAATCTGAAACAGGCTCCAGGCTCTGAGCTGTCAGCACGGAGCCCGACGCGGGGCTTGAGCTCACGGACCGCGAGATCATGACCTGAGCCGAAGTCGGCCGCTTAACTGACTGAGCCACCCAGGCGCCCCGGTAGGTGGAAGGTTTAATAAGCAAGGAACTTACATATGAGTTGTCTTGGGTGGCCTCACGATGAATAGATCTCTGTACCAGCCAACAAGAATCTTAAAAGTTTATATGGCGGTCTTAACTGGGTTCAGTCATAAATTCAGTCCAGATGGTCTCAACAACCATTGTTCTCCTAAGGTTACATCCTTGAAACAGCATCTACTGTGAGAATAGTGTGCAGAACACACATTCCAAGGACAGGGGAAGGGGTGAGGAGCCCGATTTATCAGGTGCCACTTTCAGGACAACTGGAGGTCAAGTCCTCTTCATGCCCTCTTATAACACTGACCTAAGAATTTAAAATCTCACTTTATAGATTTACGGTATCTGTTTTAAACCCCATATATTTGTTTTCCATTTATCTTCCTTAATCACTTAAGGGGTTCAAAACAAGTCTCCCCAAATATGCCAGTTTGGCATGTGGATTATTTAGAGTTGAAGGCAATCAAGACTCAGCAGACTTAAGGAAAACTTTATTGCTTCCTTAAACTTCCTAGAAGAATTTACATAGGAGGCCTGGCCCAGAAAAAGAGCTATTACCAAGACATAACTATTTTTTTTTTCAATCTGTGACCTATCTGTATGGCAGGACGAGTATCTAATTACCAAACGCCTGTTCTTCTTATCATCCTGTGGATCACTGTCCTCTCCTCTAAAGCCCCAGGTAGGCCCATATCCCATTCTTTAGCTTAAGATGGCATATAATCCTCAGCTGCACCAGCTTGCCCTTGAGTCTTATATTCTTATAGGGCTTCCATACATGTACAATTAAATTTGTTTTTCTCCTGTTAATCTGTTTTATGTTAATTTGGCCATTAGGTAAGCCAAAGAACCTAGAGGGGTAGAAGAAAATTCCCCCCCCCCCCCCCCGCCCCACACCATCATCATTCATTAGATATAGCTCACTTAGCTGGTTATTTGATGAGACAATAACTAGTTGACTACGGTTTAAGGAATTCTAGCATACAAACCGTAAGCACATTTTAGATAGTATTAGCTAACATTATCAGTGACTTTCTGTGTCAGGCATTATGGCAGGTGTTCTTCCTGTATTATGTTACTTAACGTTCAGAACAACCCTCTTAGGTATTTTTATTGTCCCCAGTTTATGGATGGAGAAATGAAGTACAAGGAGGCTTAGGTAACTGGCTCAAGCTTATACAGCTGGATGGATCAGGCCAGGATTTGAACTTGGATCATTTGATTCTAGAGTCTGGGATTATAACTATTTTCCTGTAGCCATGGCAATCACCCAGAATCAACACAGTGTGGTTCCTGCTCAACTTCTTTGGCTGCTGCCCTAAGAAACCTGGTTCCCTTTGCTGCTACCCTGTCTCTAATTCTCAGCTTAAAATAAATCCTAGTTCTATACCATCTGGAGAAAGTCAAGACCTTTCCAAATGGCTCTCCAGGCAAAAATTCTAAGACACAGGATGACTATAGTATACAGACATCTTTCTGCCACTCCTGAGAAGCCATTTTTCCTGGGAGCTTCCTGGCAAAAATCCCAGAGATCACTGGCCATCCCCTGCCTCCCACTTTTCTATTAGATTTCTTCTGTCCAGCCCATCTCCTCAATTCCCTACCTCCCATAAGCATTTCTTTTTTTCTTTTCTTTTTTTTAAATGTTTATTTATTTGCGGGGGTGGGCAGAGGCACAGAGGGAGAGAGAGAGAGAATCCTAAGCAGGTTCCACCTGTCAGCACAAAGCCCGATGTGGGGCTCGATCCCATGAACCGTGAGATCATGACCTGAGCCAAAATCAAGAACTGGTCATTTAACCGACTTAGCCACCCAGACACCCCTCTTTTATTTTTAATTATCTTTGACATATCTATCCCAGCTGATGATCCAACCTTTATAGAATTACATGTGTTAAGATAACTTTCTAGGCCCAAGATGGAGGCACTCCTGCCTGAGGTGCCACGTCAGCAAATGGAAACTTGGTTAGCTTTTGTGTCTCTGTAAATGCACAGCTTTCCCAGAAGCATAATCAGCCAATTCCTAAATGCCAACCTACTCTGGCTCTATATTTACTTCCTTCTTCCTTATTCTTTATCCTACACTAGTTTCCTGTCTTCTTCCCCATTTTCCAGTTCTCCATATAGAGATTGCTTCACAGAGTGCTAAAATTTGCTTGTAACACCTGCATAGTCTTCTTTAATCATTTTGTAACACATGCAAATTTAAGTAGAACCTGAAAGGGGACTTCTGTTTTTGACATTAGGGGGCTCATAATAGGGAAGCAACCATCTCAACACATAAACTATTATTGGTATAGTTTAAGGAATAGTTTTGGAAATGGAAAAGTCTTGACTGAATATACTATCAGGTATGTATTTTATTTGGTTATTTTTCTTCACAGGACATTGATAATTCTAGGCTTACAAATTATACCATCAGATGGAATTACTGTATTTTTTTAGAGGAGAAGTTTCAAAAGAACACCTGTTCTTACAAAAAAAAAATACCCAAAATATCTAGTGACAGTCTGAAGATTACATGAAATGCTGACCTATTTAGAAAGCTCTTGAAAGCCCCAGTATTAAAATTATGCCACTGTGGAACTTCAAAGGCTTGGCAGGTTAAGATGAATTTGAAATGTCAGTTCAAGATCAAGCAAAATCATTTAATTATTCTCCCCCATTATTTTCAGTCAAGTTGGGGAGTCATTCTTCCTTTTTTTTCCATACTGCTGGATCTTTTATCAATAGTAAACTGGTGATCTACACATCATCTTTTAAACTAAGTATGTGATTTTTCTTGCTGATTTAACTTCTTATTCTTGAAATAGGTATAATCTCAGAGTATAAGATCATAAAAATAAACCACATATAGGTTGAAATGGTTTTCTCCTCTTCTTTTCTGTGTATGTTGTAATTTCCAATTTTTTTTTTTTGTTTATGTAGCTGGCAATTAATCCTACCATTTTGAAATGCACATATGAGGCAAAAGATAATGAAAAACAAATGTATCTTGGCTTGCCTTCTCCTAAATTCCTCTTCAAGTTCAACTGGTTCCAACACACTTTTCTCTCCTCTCTGCTCTAAGTTGCATATATTATCTGGATGTCTAACTTAAGAGCTATTTATCTTTCAGTCTAGAGCAGAGGTGGGCAATTTTTTTTTCCTATAAAGGAGTCCTTAGACTTTGTTCTTTTACATTCAGATTACTTTTCTTCGGGACTTGGTCCTCAGCATACACCTCCGGTCTACACACATTGACAAGCCCCTGCAGGTGCCTCCTCAGCACCCACAGTACCTCTCAGACTTCTAACTTTGCCCTTTTCTGTCGTTTTGCCTAATCCTCTATTCTGGTTGGTCTCTGTTTGCCTCCTAGATTCATTCTTCATTCTTCTCTACCCTACTCTGCGCCCCAGGAAGCTTTCCCCATGGAATCTATCTCACTAGCTCCCCTATCTTCTGGTCAAGGGCAGCCAACGGGGAGGCCCAGCAAGTGTTGGGGGCATGTTTACAAACTAGTGTGACTATAGCTCCCTCTAGGCAAACTATTTAAGCTCTGACAAGGCCTGGTGAGACCATTTCTCCTTCTTGCTCCTTTGGCCCTGAGGATAACACTGCTCCACTGTTGCTAGCCTGAATGCCTCAATACCCAGCTTAGTTATTCTAAAACTACCTATGTTTCAGTGGGTAGTCTCTTCATTAAAGTCTCTTTGTTTAAAGCTTCTGAGTGATTCTGTTTCATGCTCGAATCCTGATTGACAAATGCCCTGAACTCAGTCAGTACCCAGCTCTAATACACAGCTCCCTCTCCATATTGGATGTGTTTTCCCAGGCATCACAGGGAGTCACCTTGACCATCACAGCCCCATCCTTTGCAGGCTTCTTTCTTCTTCAATTTAAACTCACTGCTCAGTGATCTATCTTCTGAGGACTTAACTCAGGGGACGTGAGATATGAGGACCCATAAGGGTTTCATGGGTAGATTTGAAGAGCGATACATGCATATTCCAGCACTATATGAAAAATTGTGTGTTTGTGAATTTTTCCGGAGAGAAGATCTGGATATTTCATCAATTTCTCAAAAGACTGATGACCCAAGTGGCTAATGGTTAATTTTAACTAAAGATGGAAAGGAAGATACGCATGAGGGGACCTCGTGTGTTTTTACCCTAACAGTAATTTCTGACGATTTCTTGTTTATAATGAGAATCAACTCTGTTAGGTGCCAAACAAACAAACCAACCATCCTAGGTTCTAAAACAATTGGGGGAACAAATTAAGGAATTAAAGATGGTAGCCAAAATATCACTCTTATTAATCATAGAGGCACCTTTAGGGTGAGCTAAGTAACTTAGTTAAGAGCGAAATGGGGCTCGATAGGCTTGCTCATCCAAACATAATCCAAAGTTGGGTCAGGGCAGACTTTTCCACAATGAGTTTGTCCAAGTAAGACTTACAACATGGACGGTAGAAGACAATCCCCTACCCATAAACTATATATTTTTTCCTACTCTTTGCCTTAAATTATACAAGATTATAAATTACATCACTTAGTAGTGTCATATAACACCTCAGAGGTGTAAGCACAGGTTTGCTGGCCTTGCTGGGGACTGTGTATTAGGCTTTAGTCATTCTATCTAATGGCATCTCCAGGCCAGTTCTACTCGACAGCCATTCGCCACCCAATATTGAGGGCAACTTGTAAGAAGGATAAACATGCTAGGTCAAAAAGTCTGCACCATTTATACATAGAATTGACTCATGCTAAGTGGGTGTATCAGAATACTGTTCACCTCAAATAACGGAAAACCCAACTCAAATCAGTTTAGACAACATGCAGATTTTCTTGTTTACCTAACTTGAAGCCTGGCCACCCACTGGTATGCCAATACCTGATAAGCGGGATAGGATTACTCCTGGACTCATCGGGTTTATAGTGGAGATCAGGATGGGGTCAGCTTCCCCTGAGGCACATGGATGGAATGTGGGAACAATGGATATACCTGAAAAAAGTGGGGTTCTATAAGAAGAGGAGGAGAGTGGATGGGGGGAAACCAACAATGTCCAATACAGCTGTCGCATTAAAAGTTATTCCTCCTTTTATGACTGCCTGTCTCTGTATAAATA
Organism: Acinonyx jubatus; assembly: GCF_027475565.1. NCBI lineage: Eukaryota > Metazoa > Chordata > Mammalia > Carnivora > Felidae > Acinonyx > Acinonyx jubatus. Next base: position 106,128,134 of record NC_069385.1, on the reverse strand, counting down.
TCATTTTGGTCTATCACTGAAATCTAGTTTTGATCAATCAAATCCCATAAACAGTGAGAAGAATACAAATGTTCAATGAACGTGTGTTGAATAGAAACCAAATGTACCGAACCATCATATGGGTCACCTGGGACCAGCGTTAGACGAGGTGACCACAGACACCCCTTCCAACTCTAATTCAAAATTAACTTATGAGAACTGTGTGAAAAATTCTCTCCTGGGCAGCAGACTCAAGAGTGTTTTTTATTACCTGTGGAAAAGATAATGCTGAAGACTATTACCTGATTGCAATAATCATTATTTTCTAGTAGTCAACTGGGACTGGAGACACAAAACAGATAAGACAGAATGAAGCAGCCATGACCTCAACAGGAGCAACTACCATGTTTCGGGCACTCTGTTGGCACCAAGCAGTGTGCTAGACATTCAATACGTTTTATTATTTAATTTAAACATTGCAACAACTCTTTGAGCTAAGTACGATTTCACCAATATACAGATCAGGACACTGAAGCTTAGAGGTAAACCCTGTTGCCCAAGATTACCTGTAAACCCAAGTCTGTCACTTGGCAGTCCCAAACTAAGAGTCACGGATATAAACCAAGACCACCTCAGGAGTTCTCCTTTCCTTCTTCTCCAATTGTGTTACAAAGTCAGAAATTCTAAAGGATTCCTTTTCCTAAGCAAAATATCTAGGCTCCACGCATCATATAAACTGCTAAGTGGCCACAATTACTTCAGATAGGATCACCCAGAAAGTGTCCTTGTCAATTGTTCTCAGATATTGCAAAAGGAGGAAAATAATTTGGTCAGCCATACTTACAGTGGAGTCCTTCCAGCTTGGGAGCAAAGCTAGCCCAAGACTTTCCCTGGTCATTTGCCAACCAAGAAAACAAAAAGCCATGTCTCCTCATGGCTCTTTAAAAGCCATGCCAGCTACTAGCTGTCAAAAGAAGAGTTTTGCATTTCTCAGCTCATATCTTACTGGATCCTTTTACTATCAGAAGTCCAAACCATTCCATTTGTAAAATAAGGAAAAGAACATTTGCTCCAAGGTACTATAAAGTGAGTGTTCCGAGCTTATACGAAAATAAAAACAAAATGGTATGTTTGGATTTGGAAGAGATGTCAAAGATCCTGGGGTCAAAAGAAAATGAGTTCCAGAGAAAAGGAGTCCTTTGTGTCTTATCACACTCCCAGTGAATAAGCGAGCTGGGATCGGCATCTCGGTCTCCCACTATCGAGCTGGTGTTCACTCGACATGTCGTTAGTCATGAACACACCCTAGCAGTAAGCTAAAGTGAGGTCGTTGGACAATTTAGTGTTGTTCCATGAAGACTGCTCTGAGTTTCAAGAAATTCCTGTTAATTAATTTTTGTCGATTGACATGAAGTTCAGTTGTTGGCAGGTAAACTAAAGTGAACCTACAGGCTCGAGAGGCATAAAACCTGAAAATCTGCTTTTATTAGGTTGGTACTTTATTTTCATGTAGTGAGAACTAACTAGTCCTTAAGCAGAGGAAAATGTGTCACTACATTTGTCCTGACATGGTTTCTTATCGTGAAATAATCATTCAAAGAAGACAGTGATATAATATTTTACTAATCTAGTAAGACAAAGGCAAGAGAGATATGGGCACCTAAGAACAATAGCAAACATAACCCAGTCTTATGGCAGAACTTGTTGACAGAGAACCTTGATATATTTCCCCTGCTACACAATGCCTAGCACAGGGTCAGCACTCAGTAAATGTTCATTTAATTGAAAAAATCAATTCCTTGCCTCTTTCCAAAACGAATCTAGAGAATTGATAGTGCAGTGAAACCACAGAACTGAGACCAGACAAGTTGGGTGAACAGATCATCAAGGCCAATGTCACCACTGAGGCTGGGCTCTGGGGCTCCGTGCTAAAAGGCAAAGGTGACCGTTACAAGGTCTTCTCAGAAGGGAGGAAGCAGGCCCCATCTTCAACAGAGGCAAAGGTTTGTGACATTTCCTCCCTGGCATTAGGTTTTAAAAGTAGCTGCTCATGTAGAAATTTGTGTAGGGCATTTGGTGACAGGCTGGATACTATCCTGCATGACAATTAATACTGCAAAAACAAATGTGATTTCTATATGGCTGTCTCTCCCCAGCAACTTGGCAAACACAAATGCAACTCCATGAGGAGAAAAGGCCCCAGGATGCTGTTTTCTGGAGATCTCATTTAAAACAAAGACAGAACTTAGAACATACCCACGGCAGACTCAGGGCCCCACATTGTCCAGCCCATTTTCCTTAATGCTTCTTCTTCAAGGTCAGAGACCCATGGTTGATGGGCTGGAGGCCCCAGGCTGGATTTCTGGCAGGGGCTGACATCTAAATGAGGGAAAGGCAGAACTGGCCTTCTCTCCTGAGAACGGAAACACACTCTGCCCCAGACAGAGGTTCAAGGGAACCTACCCACAAAGTGACCGGTGGGCTCACGGCGGGGAGCCTGGACGCTCCAAGCACTGGTTCAAGGATTTAATTAAGACCCCAGAGATCTCCTCCAAAGAGCCTAGTGGCAACGACTCTAGCTTGGAAAATGCTCCGAGTGGGCAGTGCCCCATCCAGGCAGGAAGAACGCTTCCATATGTTTTTCTACACGACTAAATCAGAGTAGCATAGCTCTCGGTGGAACTAGCAGGGTGAGGCAGCTGTGAAGTGTAGTCCGAAGTGAAAGAACAAGGGACTCGATGTGCAGAGTTATTTACTGTCAACTAACTGAAGAGCCACGAGCCCAGCTGTCTCTTCCTGGCTGAAGTTAGCTAATGGGCCAGAGTGCCTCTTGAGGTCACTCCCAATTTGTGCTATCAATACTATTTAGTTGGCATAAATAAAGATCCTACTTCCTGCTTGTTATCGGGCATTTACACCCCCTCTGTCTAAAATTGTATCAGCCTGTTGGGGGACAAGCTGCAAAGATGGAAGGCTGCGTCCTGGCCAGCCTGAGAGGTCAGGGGAAGAACAGTAGAGGGTAGGAGTTCAGTGCACCAAATTTGGAGGCAGGAAGACCTGGGTTCAAGACCCCATGTGACCACTTGTTAATCGTATGACCTCGGATTACTCTGTGGGCTCCATGCCTCACTTTCCTCATCTACAAAATAGAGATACTGACCATGACCCCACGAAGTTGTTGTAAGATTAAAAGAATCACCACATGGGAAACACGTGAACACTCAGAAAACATAGGCTGCTCCTGTAATTAATTACCTGCATCCCCACAGTGTCCGTCACAGCAGCGTGCACACAGTAGGCACTAACTAAATACATGCTGATGGATTAGCTAATTTCTGGCAATTAAGCCGATGGCCATTCACGTGCTAATTCATGGGGCCAGTTCAGAGAGGCTGAGCTCTGCCTCAAAGATTCCATGAGGTTCGTGATTTGTTTATAAATAGCCAAGGTTTGTCATTTAGAAACTGCTTCTTATGAGTGAGTAAACAGGAGACAGGGAATGGAATGTGATGAAAGACAACTTAACAAACATTACTCAGCATTGACAACCGGAGCCACAGGCTGCTCAGCAAAGCTAGCAGATCCCTGGCCCGAGGCCTGAGCCACTCGAAAAGTGGTGGGTGCTATTACGATCATCATTCTACTGCTTAAGCTTGAAATCTGGCCTTCTGGTGTAGTGATCCTATCTGAATAGAAACGCGGGGTCTATAGGAGTATTAACAACCTGGGATTTATGTAAATCCCATATATATTGGGCTGTATGGGCTTGATGATGGTTCAGTGAATCCTGTATTCTTGGAATGTTTACTTACGAAGCGTGAGACGAACGACAGCTGCCACATTTGGTTCCGCAGGTTGCACCCTGCACAAGCCTCAGGGCGCCAGCCGCCTGGACCCGGATGCCCCTAGGGTTATGGGGTGTACAAACCAATGCTGCGGCAGTCCTGCTGAACAGTGCTCGTGCTTCGCTCCTCGCTGAAGACGCTGAACCCAGAAGAGAAGTCTCTTAAGAACACAATTGGTATCATTTTGAGATGCTTGACAATTAATTGGGTTATGGTGCTGACAGTGTAGAGAGTTGCTCCTTTTGGAAAACTGGACAGATAACCCTTCGGATCTATCTACAGGGTTCTGCACCTAACGTGCACATTGAATCAAATCATTTGACCGGAATAGTGGCCCGGCACACGAAACAGGCAGCCCAGGGTATGGAAGCCAAATGGGGACACGATAGGCTTTGTAAGTGTGATACGATGACTCAGACCAATGTATTCTGGCCCTAGCTGAGAGTGCACACAGATCTAGAAAACAGAAGGCAGGGAAGTGAGCATCACAAAGCTAGGAGAAATAAGTCTCCAAGAGGGCAGACAGAGTTTGCTCATTACGTGGGTATGTGCTGGGAAACAGGCAACAAAGAGCCTCCTTGCCACTGGGGATAAGAGGCTGATGCTTCCGGGCACCACACTCTGGACACGAGATACCAGTCTCCGAAAATGATTACAGTGGTGCTGCTCTGAGTCTCGAGAGCACCATCCAAGAGACAGGGGGGTTCTGGAAAGCATGGCCAGGGACCGCATTTACATCAGTTCAGTGACAGGGAGCCTCAGTGATTGTGGGAACACAACACCAAACTATAAACTCCAGATAAATGGATTGTGAAGGTTGCAAATATTTTTTCTCTGTAACTCATTTTAGCTGAGGCAATTTCAGGTAATCCCGTTATAATGTGGGTTCATGTCTCCTGATGAATGTGATTTTTATGGTTTTATAATAAGTCTAAGAAGCATTCTCATTTAAATGAAATGATGTTTGAGGGATCTGAATAATTGTCTCATGATTTAAGCCTGACTCATTATTAAATAAAAATACTAAGTTCTCCTCTCCTTCCCCCTTAGCCTGAACTGCAGCCTAAACGGCATCTCATTCCCAGGTAGAAAAGCAAAGCTTTAGAGGAAGTATGGTCATAAGCATGAATGTTGTTATTGATGGTGTCCCTATTAAATGGAATTAAGCTGCAGGAAATACTCATTTCAGATCACTGTGTCCTTGGGACTTGCCCAGGTATCTGCGGGAAGGACTGCTCAACACTTTTTCTTGTAGCTCAGCACGCAGCAGCATTTCGGCAGCCGAAAAACAGAAGCTTTTGAAGAAAATCTTCCAAAAGGATGCCTCAAAAGGTATGCATTGAGTTCAAATGTGTACGCTTCCGGGGCTACCCAAAAATGGCACTTTTGCAACATCAAAGGCGAAGAATACGATCCCTCTTGTCAGGTTAGTACACATTTTTAGTCCCTTCTATGAAGTCGTTGGCGCTAGATGTGTTTTGGGTTTCGGAGTTTTTCAGATTCTAAAGGGAATTGTGGTGGGTCTGGGAGAGAACGCCCCCACCCCACCAAGTCGTGGGACATCCCCTGTAATCTAGTATGTTACCGCTTCTGCGATAAACTGTATGAGCAGTCACACCAAGGGGTAAAGAAAACGAAGCAGCCTCACCTCAGCGCAGGTCAGGATTTACTGCCAAGTGAGACCGCGCCAACCTTCAGGAAAAAAATGTTCAGTGTTCAGAGCTTTGTGGACTTCAGTATTCAGCAGTTGAGGGATTGATTACCTGCCAAGTGTTCGGAGGCGTTACGGCCAAGCTGCAGAGCAGTGCTTCTCAAGGTACGGTCTCTGGATCAGCGGCAAGTGCCTCCCCTAAGAATGTGTTAGAAAAGTGAATTCTCGGATCCCACCCCAGACTTTTACTGGATCAGAGACTCTGGAGATGGGCCCCCCCCCGCCGTCTGTGTTTTAATGAGTCTTCTAAAGGATTCTGAAACCCACTTCAGGGCAGGAAGTGGGCATTCTTGGAAAGGTTCAGCATAATAAACACTGGTCTAGGAGTAAAGAGAACTGAGTCCTGGTTTAGTAATTCAATTTTCGCTGCCAAGTAGGGATCGAGTCTACCTGTCCTTTTTGTTTAGCAGTGTTGACAGGAAGAGGTAAGGAGAGCGCATGTAAACAGGCTTCAAAAACTATAAGGTACTACGTATATGTTAGTTCTTTTAAATAAGAATAAAATCACAAGTGGAACAGAAGTTAATTAGCAGAGCAAGAATTTATAATAAGAGAAAGTAAATACGCTAGACGCTAGACGTGTAGGACGGCACTTCTGTGCCTGGAAAAACAATACAAGAAAACCGTACTCACAGTGTTTCCTACCTCGGGTCTCTTGTCCCTGGAGGCCCCCAAGCTATGTTCTCAGTCAGTTCACAATGTAACATGGCAATGTACCAAAAACCCTGAGATATTCAATGAAGTATACATATGAATACCCTACCCCCTCTCATTCCAGAAAAGACTTAAGTCCGAAAGATATATGATGTTCCGCTGTTTGGATTTCTGTGCTAGCAGCAGCAAAGAGAACAATCCCAAGAGGCAGATAAAACAATGGGAAGAGGCTTGAACAGTCAGGAAACCCGAATTCTAATCCCAGCGCTACAACAAGTGAACGGGCCGACCTTGGACAAGTCCCTCTGCTCTCTCTGGGTATCACCTCCCAGTTCTTAGCACCTGCTCTTCTAGTTGAGGTGTCTTATCTGCTGCTTTTGTTTTTCCTAGTTCGTAGAATTGGACCCTACAAACGGAAGGAGGGGTGAAAATACAGCAATCCAGTGAGAATGAACCTGAGATGAGCTGTCTCCCATTCCACAAAAACAGATTGGAAACAGAAATACAAGCTGGGTTGGGTTTTAGGGTACTGAGCCTTTATATAGTAATCCTACTGTATATTACAGTTCCACCTCACAGGCAAGGATTTTTATTTGCAGTGGGTTTCCTAAAATGGTTATTGATACTATTAAACAAAAAAAATTTCACAAAGGAAAGCTCAGTCTGTACAGGAATTCTCCTCTTTCCTGTGGCCACAGTCCAACAATTAAACTTCAGTCAAGGTCACTGCATCCTGTTCCTACCTGCTCACCTTGGATCCGAGGTGACAACATACAGCTGCCCTATCCAATCTCTTTGGCACTTTGTATCTTGCCTGGCAAAGTCATGTCTTCAGTGGCTTTCCTGGCTGCAGCAACTACCTTACCAGGTAAATGCCTCCTGAGGCATTGGCTCATGTTTTCTAACACATGCTTTCCAGTTTTTATATGCTCATGTGGGACACAAGATGGTGATGTGGTTAAGGACAGGGTCTTTTGGGCACCAGACTCGCTCCCAATGGTTAAAATTTACACCTTGGATGATTCATTGAACTTCTCCAGGTTATGATTTGTGCATCTGTAAACTGGGAATACTACTAGTCCCTTTCTCACAAGGTGACTGGGAGTATTAAATTATATTCTTTGTGAAAAACCCAACCCCCTATCCAGAACAGTACCTCCCACGTGGCAAGAGCTCCCGATCGAAATGCCATGTCTGTCCTCCAACTACTCGCCAGCTTCAGTCATGGAAACTCCATTCAGCTCAGCCCTGGAGTCCTCAGGAAGCCGTGGTGGGACAGAAACCTCCCCCCTTGAGCCAAAGATAACAATTCCCAGAAGAATGACAGCAACTCAATTTGTCCTCAAGCAAATCTGGTGGCACACGTGGGAACGATGCAAACCCAGCAAAACCAACCCCAGGTGAGTGTAGAGACATCACACTGCCGGTCTTGGGTGCTTCTATTAATAAAAGTGCTCCAGGGCATGATTTGGTTTAAATACTGCTATAGTCATCCTGTGTTTTTGTAAGATTCCTGTGTTTTGTAAGCAAAGTAAGACCACATAGAAAGTAGTGTAGGCTAACATGTCAAAATAAATTCTAATTGTAGATCAACTGACTGGTTTGTATATGGAAATGGAAAGCAGATTTTTCATTACAGTTGTTTCCTGGAAACATGTCAGGAAAACAAGCAAATAAGCCAACAAACAAACAAAAACCAAAGAACCAGCCTGAGAAAGAGAAACCTCTCTCCTCGACAGGTTCAGCATGAAGTTACTTCTCATGGCCTCTAGATGGTGGACTTGGGTTTACAGGGTAATTCGTTCACCCTTCAACAGCTACGGGGGAAGAAACTGAAGACTGGGTTCCCAACAGTCTTCAAGCAGTACAGAGAATCTTCAATATACCATGTGTGGTACTAAGTGTTATCTGGGACAAAGAACAGAACCAACCTAAGTCCTCTCGTCAGGAAGCTGGTCGGAGAGAGAAACAAGCCTAGAGCAAGAATTCGAACACAAAGTAGAACATGATGAAAGCGGCCAGAGTGGAGACAAAACACGAGAGGAGTTTATTTTAGACACCTTAGAGAAGCAACCGGGGAAGACTCCGTGGAGGAGGAGGCCTTGGAAGTGTGCCTTGAAGACAGGAGAATCAGGAAGGATGGGCTGAGAGAAGAGGAGTGGCAGGGGAAGGCTTTCCAGGAGTCAGACATAGTCGAGGCAAAGGCCCACTGGCAGCCATTTTGATGTTTCCTCTTCTCTCGCCCTCACACCTTCTCAAGGGAATAACTCTTGACTCCACCACCTCTTAAACTTTTCTTGCCGGACCAGAGAAGTTTGAGTTCCTCAAGGTTAGAAGCACAGTTCCAGTCTGCTGGGTGTTCTTAGTTCCTAACATGGTGTCCGGGTCCCCCAACTCAAAATGTGCTTACTGAATATACATATGAACTAATGAATGCATGATAGTCCATAAGCTGTGCTGGGCAATATGGTGGCCACTAGCCAGTTATTTAAATTTAAATCAATTAAAGTGAAGTGAAAGTGAAAAATTCAGTTCCTCTCTTGCACTAGCCACTTCTTAAGAACTCAGTAACCACACGTGGCTAATGTGTACGTTACCGGACAGAGCAGGTACAGACTATTGCCATCATCACAGAAAATTCTATTGGTCAGTAGTACGGGAAGGTAAGAATTACCACAATGTTAATTATCACTGAGTGCAGTTTTCTTAAGTATCTCTGCGTATGTTTTCTCCTCTCTCTCTCCCTGTCTCTCTCTCTGTCTACATGTGCTGATCATTTTCCTGTTGATCCCTGACTTCCCTACTCTGCTGCAGAGTCAGTGTGGGTCACTGATTCCTGCCACTCTTTCCCAGGCTCCCTAGGCACCGGGTACATTAACAGGAGACTGGGTACAGGAGGAAGGGGAAGGTCTACCTCCACATCTTCCCCCACCTCGGCTTTAGGAGGTATCCCTGGCAGTGAAAGCATCTTCTCCATATTCCCAGCAGCCTTCTAGGAGGTTCTAGGACCTGCCACTGGCCCTACTTCTGGGGGGACAGGGGACAACAAGTCTTCCACATGGCCCTTCAGCCCTGGAAGTGCTGCTAGATTCCTGCTTCGTTAATTTCCAGTTTGTCTCGTGGCTTCTTCAGTTCTACAAACACCTTGCAACCAGTTCCCAGCGTTAAATTCCTTCTGTTGAACTATCTGGTGTGAGATGTTTTCCTGCCTGGATGCTGACCAATATATTACGCCTATCCAGGCATCATATTTGAAGACAAGCAGTTATCAGTGGAGAATGAGCAAATATGGGCTATCTATCTTTGCAGACAAGAAGTAAACCCTGAAAATCACCACATTCCCACATCTCGGGTGCAGCATAATTAGCATTAGTTTGCATTAGAGAGGACACTTCTATTATCTTAAAGCCCATTTAATTTTTGTTAATTTTTATCGCTGTTACTCTATTTTCTAGAAAAGGGAACTGAGTCTCAAAGAGTCTACATAACTCATCCAACGACATACAGGCACTAAAAAGAGAAATTCAAAGCCAAGCCCATTAGAAGATGGTGAACAACTGAGGCCCCGCACAAAAACAACATATATGATAGGGTTCCATTTATATGAACTTCTAGAATGGGCAAAACTTACCAATGGTGAAATAAGGCAAACAGTGCTGGCCTCTTGGTGATGGGGAGATTAACTGGGAAGTCATACAAGGGAGCCTGCTGGAGAAGTGGTCTCTATGGTAAAAGGGGAATGGGACACACACATGTATACACGTTCGTCTAAACTCTAGTTAAGATTCCGCGTTACCCTGCATGTAGATTTTACCTCACAAATAAAGCACTTGAAAAAAACATCTTGTGAAGCATGAGGAGTGAGTAGAGTCATGGACATAAGAAGAATGGCAGAGCCCTGGTAATGGCTGAAGCTGGATGACAGGGTTCATCACACATGTTGTTTACTTTGTACGTGTTTGAAATTTTCCATAATAAAACATTATCATAAAGACCACAGAAAGAATCTCTAGGTTTCTCTGGCTTTCAGGCTCAAGCTTTTCCTACCAATCACTTTGCTCCAAAAGCATTTTTATAAGTGTACTCAACCACAGGAGGCCAATTCCAACCCAAGGAAAATACAGAGGAGAGGTACAAATCCACAGGAAGGGGAACTGGGCAACGCATCGGAGAAGCCGCCACATCCCAGGAATCGCATTCGATGGAAGAGGCACCATTGCCCTACTCCTGATTTGCAACTCTTCTATTGCTATAAATATTATTCAGGCTGGAGAGAGCAGAGCACGATTGACAGGATGAGGTAGGGATGCAAGACAGGATGAAGATATGCAAATGAAGCAAAGCTCTAGAAGCAGAAAATTTTGTGAGCAGCTTTGGGGGAACGTGAGAAACAAAAAACACAAAAAAGAGCGGAAGACTAAGATCAGGCAAATACTAATTATTTAAGAGAACAAATAATTTCAAAGTTTCCCTGTGGCTACGGGATGCAGTCTGGACTCTGCAGGGGGAAGGCAAGCCAGATTCCGTGCGAACCGCCAGGGCAAGACTTCTCTCAGGTCGCTCCTGGCTCCTTCTCCGCACTATGTCGATAGCAAAATTTTTACAGCCATTTGCACTCAGCCTGCTGTTCTAGGCTTCCTCAGTTTTCTTCCTGCTGTTCCCTCTCACTGGAATGTACTTTTCCTCTTTCCTCTTACTCTTTAAGATGCAGCTTAGCAATTATTTCCCTCAGGAAGGGTCCCTGGAACCTCAGCCCCCCTCGCCTCAATGCTCCCTTGGCATTGATGATAGTGAAGTGATCTGCCTGGGTACCAGCCTCCCCACGAGCCCATCCTTACCTCCTCCAGGTTCCATCCCGTGTGATGCATCTCTGTGTTTGCGGTATCACGCCCAGTGCTTAGGACTCTGCAGGTGCACAGTGTGTGTGTGCTGCACCTTACATAGCTGTTCTGGAGCTCGTTCTATGTGGCTTGTGAATGCAAAGAAAACGAGATAGTGGCTTTATAGCCTTCCCGAGTCTACTCAGGACTCACCAATGTTCTCCACCTATTGTCTCCATTGAGTCTCAGACTCATGCCTTCAATTAGGCTGCCATGTTCCTTTTTTTTTTTTTTTAATTTTTTCAGTGTTTATTTTTGAGAGAGAGAGAGAGAGCATGAGCAGGGGAAGGGCAGAGAGAGAGGGAGACACAGAATCCAAAGCAGGCTCCGGGCTCTGAGCCATCAGCACAGAGCCCGATGCGGGACTCGAACTCACCAGCTGTGAGATCATGACCTGAGCCGAAGTCAGACGCTCAAATGACTGAGCCACCTGGGCGCCCCTAGGCTGCCGTGTTGTGAAGGAGCAATATTTCAAGTGCGTATTGAGATTGCCAAGGAGCCTCTATCACTACCGGGTCAGATGATTTGGGAATGCAAGATAACAGGATGACGGCAAAATTCCTGTCACATAATAATAAAAAAAAAAAGTGCTTCTGTCAAACATCCACCTCGATGGTCCTTTACCTTATGAAATGCTAAAAATAAAGAGAGGTGGACAGGTACCATCACTATTTGAGATCAAATAAAACTGAAAGTTGACCAGACCACACTCTGAACTAATTCTGATTAAAGTAATTAAATGTTAAGCGTGTGCTCGACGTTACAAGCAAAACGGTTGAAAGTATGATCCCAGGGAAACCAGAGGGGGTTTTCAAGGCAGTTGATATCAGAGAATGATCTCAGTGAAATGGAAGAATCTTGAAGAGGACTCAGGACAGGCAGAGAAGGTGAACCCTATGCCCCTGACTATAATGTGAAATTATTTCGAGTCCCACCTGGGACAACTTGGTTCAAAACTGTTACTATTTTATAAATCAAAGGCAAATGGAGCACCAAATATACTGTATGAGAAGGATAATGTTCCCACTGTACTTGTGATCATTCTAGAACACGGATTCAAACCCCAGGGCCAAGCCTCTCCAAACAGAAAAATCCAACCTTTGCATAAAGCACGACTACAGGTAGGTTCCCTATGGAAAGTGACATTTGTATCTTCTTTTGAAGTTTTTTTACATAATGCGTTTATGTTTAGTGTTTGGCCTGTTATCTTAATTAAAGTCAAACAAAAACAAACAAACGAAAAAAGAAACTGGTTGCTCTAAACTTCCACGGCTTTACAGAAGTCCAGTTGAATCCCCTTAACCGTGTTTCTGTGAAGATTACTAGACTCTCAGGGAATGTCATCAGCAGAGGGTTGGGAATGACTTCGTCGAGAGAACTCAGAAGTGGGTAGATAGAAGCAGAGTAAATAGGGCCCTGAAGCAGTGAGATGCATTTTTGGAAGCATACTGATGTTGAGAAAGTTACTTCCCCCTTTCTGTGTCCTGATCTATAAACAGAATAATAAGAGCTCCCTCGCCTGCAGCTGAGTGAGCACATGTACGTGAAGTACACAGTAGAGTGTTTGGATGTCACGGCAGCCAAGTGCATGGTGGGGGGAACGAGAGAGTCTTTCGGAACAGCCCTGAGCAAAGGAGGGCGAGGCAAAGGCCAGCCAGGCTCTGGAACCACAGCTCCTACGGCAGAGGGGAGAGGTAGGTTCTGTGGGCTCCGGCAGCCTGGTCCACACTCCAGCTCTGTTTCTCCAACTCCCAGACTTGGGCAAGTTTCACAACTGCCCTGTGCCTCAGTTTCCTTGTTTGTGACACGCAGGCCCGGCACGGGGCTGTCGCGGGGACAGTGCCCGGCACGAAAGGGTTCCCCGGAGATGTGGCTGCTGAATTGCGGCTGATGGACAGGAAGGGCTGGGCAGGCTGGTGCAAGAGAATTGATGGCCTCAGCCCACAGCAGTTGGGAAGAGTCACGGCTCCCAGCTCTGCTGGAAGCTGTGCATGTCCAGGGCGGGCATCTTCGCTTATGAGGCTGACTTGTGCAGCAGACCACGTGGCCATCTCTTTCCTTCTTCAGAGGGCAATCTACTCTGCTCCCGGGGATACATTTCAAATCTTGAGAGCATGAGCTAACAAAACCCTGGACGAGGTTCTCTTTCTATCCCGAAGACAGCAGGGGCTACATGACAGCAGAAGCCGGAGGATTTATAGCTCATTAAACTACCGATCGCAAGAGTATTGATTATGAGAAGACGTCAACCCAGAGGACTGTGGCAGGTCAGGGGAATGACGATACCAAGAATACGTGTTTATTGTGCTCACCGCACAAGGTAACAGAGGAGAGAGGTAAGGTAGAGAGGAGAGAGGCTTTGAAGATGGGTCCTGCTGGGTTGTACATGCTCACTAACCAATGGTTGAGTGAATGAAGGAATGAAAAATCAACATTTAAAAGGCTTTCAATAGGCTAAATTATAGGTCAAAAACCAATATGAAATGTAAAGGGGATAGATGTTAAGTGTTGCCCGAAGCTAGACATTTTTACCTGATAAAAAGAAATGTAACAAGGATTCAGGAGATGTCACAAGCATACGCTAAATAGATGAACCATATAATGTGACCTAAACAACGCAGGCTTCAGCCGTGTTATGAAGGTCAGAGCGGAAACACACCCTTTGGAGCTGGCCGTGGCAAAGCCCCATGGTGCCCTGCTTCCGGTGTTCAGGCAATGCTTTGGGAACTCCACTTACGCTCTGGGGTGGTGCAAAGGCCGAACACCAGCAAGAGCCTAAAAACTGTCACGGGGGAAGCAACTCAGGGGATTGGTCATTCTTAGTCTGGAAAAAGAAAGAAGCCTTACTGGGGGCATGAAAGCTGACTTCAACCATTAAAAATTTGAAGCGCTGGGGCACCTGGGTGGCTCAGTCGGTTAACCGTCCGACTTTGTCTCAGGTCATGATCTCTTAGTTCGTGGGTTCGAGCCCCACGTCGGACTCTGTGCTGACCGCTCAGAGCCTGGAGCCTGCTTCGGATTCTGTGTCTACCCCTCTCTCTGCACCTCCCTCATTCATGCTCTGTCTCTCAAAAATAAATCAAAGGTAAAAAAAAAAAATTAAAATAAAATTTAAAGTGCCATCAAGTAGATGATGATTAGCTGTATTATTAAATTCAGCAGATACTTATCGAATGTCTGCATTTACAAAGTACTCATTTTGCAAATATTGGTTGCTTACCTCTTCTGTGCCAGGCACCATCCTAGGCGCTAGGGAAAGGGTCTCTCTGCTTTCATGAAGCGGCATCTAGTGCGTGATGGGTAAGACAGCCAATATGCAAGTATTGGAAGGAGGAAAGTATGGGTGATGGGTGCCTCACACATTTGCCTTCAAATCTAGTAGGATATGCTTATTCTTTGTTGTTCCATTAATGAGATAAAGACAGACTGTAATTCAATAAAAGGAAGAAAATTTTCCCAATAGAGCAGGGACTCTGTGAAAAAGTAGTGAATTCTTGGGGCACCTGAGGGGCCCAGTCGGTTGAGCGTTCAACTCTTAAACTTGGCTCAGGTCACGATCTCATGGTTCATGGGATTGAGCCCAGTACTGGGCTTTGCGCTGAAAGTGTGGAGCCTGCTTTGGATTCTCTCTCTCTCCCTCTCTCTCTGCCCCTTCCCCTCTTGCATGTGCTAGCACTCTCTCCCTCTCAATAAATAAATAAACATTAGAAAAAGTAGTGAATTCTATCATTGGAAATATGGAAAAAAAACAAAAAACCTGTGTGGCTATCTTTTAGGGATGTTGTGGGGAATTCCCAAATTAAATTCCCAGATTAAAACTGGATCAGTGGTCCCTAGAGCTTTGGATTTCCTAGACAAGTACAACTGAAAACATGGCAGGTGGCAACACAGGGTCACCAAGTATTTATATTTCTACATATACGAATAGAAACCCAACCATCATTAACATATTTTCATTAAAGAAAGGTCATTGTTTTAGAGACTTATGAAAAAAGGATGACACACTATCAGAATAAGAAATTCTCTAAGAGGGGCGCCTGGGTGGCTCAGTCGGTTGAGCGTCCGACTTCGGCTCAGGTCATGATCCCACGGCTGGTGGGTTCGAGCCCCGCATTGGGCTCTGTGCTGACAGCTCAGAGCCTGGAGCCTGCTTCGGATTCTGTGTCTCACCCTCTCTCTCTGCCCCTTCCCCACTCATACTCTGTCTCTCCATCTCTTAAAAATAAATAAACATTTAAAAAAATGCTCTAAGTAAACTTGGTGATATTAAAATTTCATAATAATGTCCTTATTTTTCTAACTTTGCAACAGACCATTAAAAATCCCATCATCAGCCTGAAAGAGTTGACAGCCTGGAATTTGACAATGGAACCAGATGACCTTGAAATTCTTCCTAATAGTGTTTCAATGTGTTATGTATCACAGTTTACTACACTTGTTTAAGCGTGGGGTTTGGGAACCTATGTCCATGAATTTAAAGCCACGTCTCGAACTAGCTGTGGGCAACTTTCTCTCACTGTCAGTTCCGACTCCTGTGACAATGGGGATAATGACATTTATTGACTCGTGGCGCTGTAAGAATTCACTGAGATCATGCAAACGGAGCACTCAGTGCCGCAAGTGGCATGTAGTAATTGCTCAATAAAAACGTGGCTACTACCCCTTTTGGTCAGACTTTCTGTCCCAAAGGAAATGGTGAGGTGAAGGGCATTTCTTATGGATGATGGTGTCAGTACACAGAACTTTCCATACACTGTACTTGGAGTACTTGGACTTCTGACGAAGGAACAGATTGCCTTTTGAGCATGTAATACTTGAACCCTGCCCCCGATTGCCAGGAAAAAGAAGCATCACAGCTAGCTCCTAAAAGGATGGTTCTCTCCGCCCTCTCCTACATTATCCATTTCCCTACACTCCTGCTTCTCCTTTCTCTTGCCTCCCTTCTCTGGCACTTCCTGGCTTCTCCACAGAATGCCTGGCCACTTACTACCTTTTTTCTTGCCTCTTGGAGCCTCTTCTGAATTCTTTCTTTTTACGTTTTGTTTTAGTTGGTTTGAATTCATCTAGTTTGTGGTGGTCGGTGGAGCCTCCTACATTTTCTCTTCCACCTGCCTGTTTTCTCCCCAGTCTCCTAGGGTCCAGCTTCTCCTCACCTCTTCCCCACCCTGCCTGCAACCGCCAGCGTGGCCAACACTGTGAGCACACTTTCAGAGTAAATCAGCAAATCTCGCTCCAGGTGAACACGCCTGAATGCTGTGGAAACGGAAGTCCTTAGGCCTGTGTTTTCAAGTCTGAATGATAACTAACGTGCAAGATGACTTATGTTTGAAAGCTGAGCCACACCAGTCAACCCTCCACGGCTCAGGCTTTGTGACAATGCCCTGCAGGGTCTATTCAAAAGGATGCGTTGTTCTAACAATAGCTGATACTTCTCTTGTTTGGTAAGGAAGTGATACACTGTTGTTATTAGCAGTGATCAGATTTAAGTCCTTGACAGGTGCTGAGCACTCCAGAATTCAAGAACTCTATTCGTCAGCAGCAGTAAATCTAGACAAAAAGGTTCTGAAATA
Organism: Acinonyx jubatus; assembly: GCF_027475565.1. Classification (NCBI taxonomy): domain Eukaryota; kingdom Metazoa; phylum Chordata; class Mammalia; order Carnivora; family Felidae; genus Acinonyx; species Acinonyx jubatus. The sequence continues at coordinate 106,111,495 of NC_069385.1, read as the reverse complement.
AGTTCTTTATACACAGGTCTTAACCAAGAGACGTCAGCGGAGCTTCTACGATTTGGCATTTGCGTAAATTAAAATGTGCTGAATAAGTCCTGCATTACTTTTCATTAGTGCCTATGCCAGTTCCACATTTATGACTTATTAGCTCAAAATGTGGCTGGCCATGCTGGAAGAATAAAAGCAGGGTGTGGTAGAATTATTGAACACAGTCCAATGGATAAAAACTGGTCCAAAAGTCAGGACATTCAGACTCACGTTGGAGATTTCTTATTATAGATATGGGCTATGTATAACTGATTCTTCAGGATCTCAATAGATAAGTGGAAGTTCTTCTCTGCCTGAGAGACTGCTACACTTTTTATTCATGCCCTCTATTTTCCTTTTTCTTTTACATTTTCTATATAAAAAGTAGGTCACATGGGGCCTTGTGGGATACTGTTAAGACTTTTGCTTTTGTCTTTAATGAAATGGGAGCCAGCGGAGGGTTTTGAGCATTGGGGAGACGGGATCTGCCTTACCTTTTAAACAGGACCTCCTTCATTCATGTGTGGGGACTAGAGCAAAAAAGGAAGACTATCTAATAGGCAGTCGCAGTAATCCAGGTAAGAGATGATGGTGGTGTGGATCCACGAGGGCAGAAACAGTGGAGATAGTGGAAATGGAAATGGTAGTAATCATGTGCTTTGAAGAAGCAGTGAACGCATTCCCTGATAAGACTGGTTGTGCCTCATGAGAAAAAGGGAAGAGTCATGGATGACTGTAAGAATTTTGGCGTGAACAACTAAAAGGAAGAGTTTTTTCCTATCTCCTGAGATGGGGAACCCTTAAGGGAAAGAAACTGCCAGGGGTCGTGACAGGGTGGCGGTGGTACGGGTCATGAATTGGCCTTAGGTCTACAAGGTTTGCGAGGCCTTGACGGGAGCAGGGATGCCAAAGAGCAGACGAAGATCCAATTTGGGATCTCAGAACAGAGATCCAGGTCAGATACGTGCATTGGAGGGTCACCAGTGCATCCGTGGTGTTTATGCTGTGAGATGGGATAGGGCTAGGGAGAGTGGAAAGGTAGAGCCAAGGCTGAGTCCGAACACTCCAACTTGAGGTTGAACAGAGGAAGACAAATCAGCAAAGCGGCTATAGCACAGGCCTCGGGCAAGATAGGATCCTGAAAACCAGATGGAGAAAATGCTACAACGGGGAAGAATCAGCTGTGCTCAAGGCTGATCTCTTAAATAGGTAAAAAACAATGTACATGTGTAATCAAGGTATTGTACCCTTCTCGAAATAAACTAATACATCTAATATTAATTACACATTTCAAATCAAACTTCAAGGCTAATTCTGCAATATTATGTCAGACCATTTCCAACACCTTTAATAGCGTCTAACCACAAATAAAACTGATGGCAAGATGCATTCCTAAACTTAGCAGAGAAGCATTAGGGCTATGGAGGTTGGCTCATTTCATCATCTCTCTGCTTCCCTTAGCATCTTCCGTGGGTTGTAAAGTCATTTTCCCAATTTGGAAAGAAACATTTACCCACCAGGGGTGCCATGTTCTCTGGGTCAAAGATTCAGGACTGTGACACATTTATCTGTCAAATTCAGTATCTAGCCATGGGATCCGGGCACTGTGTTTCAAAGCTGATTCTACCCAGATTCCAGATGAACAAGCTGGTGTCTTTCTAACTGTTTAGTTCTGTGAGCTACGTCAGCAGGGGACCCAATGCCCAGTTCTTCCAGTTGGAATTAGTTTCGGAGCCCTGCATATCGAATATACTTCTAGTTATGCCTTAGACCAATTTTTATCATTCGCTTATTTCAGTGTTTAACACCTAATTTAGGGAGAAGAAATTCTGCTCCTTTAACCAAGTTGCAGCTAGTTTATTTTCCCCCTCAATTAGATTCACCTAACGTCTTTGCTCCGTGATTGAATCCCACATTCTCTCCCTATGTTTCTTGTCTGGATCTTGGGCATAGGTTCAGAATCACTTGTATTAACAAGAGAAGATTAAATGTAAGGTCGGTAGAAGCAGTAGGACCAAACGTAGACTGGATTTCTTTATTCCACGGCATTGCACTGAGGGTTACTGCTCCAGGGTTTGTTAACATGGTGTTCAGAATTGTAAAGGATGCATATGTTATTCGTGCTTAGCTGTGAGAACACCACACAGAAGGCCTACAGACTTCTGGGATTTGGGCCAGAGGAACCATAAAAGAGAGACAATAATGCCTCATTTATTCAAAAGATATTTATCTGGTGCCTCGACATGGAATCAATGCCTGTGTCCCCCCAAAATGCATATTTTGAAACCACACCCCAAATAGGATAATATTAGGAGGTGAAGTCTTTGGGAAATAAGCCAAAGGGTGGAGCCCTCGTGAATGGGATTAGTATCCTTTTAAGGAGGGGACACAAGAGCTCGCTCCATGTCTCTGCTCTCCACCATGTGAGGACACAGCAAGAGTACGACCATCTGCAAACCAAGAACGGGGCCCTCACCAAACCCCAGATCTGCCAGCACCTTGATCTTGGACTTAGCAGCCTCCAGAGTTGTCAGAAATACTTGTTTGTTGTTTAAAGCCATCCCATCTATGGTATTTTTGTGATAGCAGCCCAAGCTGACTAAGACATACCAACAACTGCCTGGCACTGTGCGAGGTGCCAGGCAGGGTTGAGATGCGAGGGTGTCCAGTGGCATGGTGAAGCTGATGAATCTACAGCTCATGTCGATTCTGATCGCTTCAGGCATTGTTCCATATAGGCTATTGCATATAATGAGTATCATCCAGGATGACAGAGATACGAAACTGAATAGAATACATTTCTAGCTTTTAGGGGATTTTTGTTCATTACAATGATGTCAAAGAGACATCTCTTCCTTCTGATCTCAGCTACAACAACCTTGATGGCCAAAGAGTAAACAGAAACCTAGGGCATACTTCCCAGGCTTGTTGAAGTTACTGTGTTTCACAACAAATGCCCTAGTGTGGCTTCATTCATGTAACATTCTAAAAATGACAAAGTTATAGAGGTGGGGAACAGAACAATGATTTCCAGGGAGTGAGGGGAAGGGGAGGCCGGAAAGGATCGTCGAAGGGAGTTCCCGTGTAGTGATGATGGAACGGTTCTCTAAGGAGAATCTCCACATATGAGACAATTTCATAGAACAACACACACACACACACACACACACACACACACACACACACACATACACAGTGACTAGATGTAAAATTTGGTAAAATCTGGGGCACCTGAGTAGCTTAGTCGGTTAAGTGTCCAACTTTAGCCCAGGTCATGATCTCACCACTGGCGAGTTGGAGCCCTGCGCCGGGCTCTTTGCTGACAGCTCAGAGCCTGGAACCTGCTTCCAATTCTGTGTCTCCTTCTTTCTCTGCCCTTCTCCTGATCATGCTCTGTCTCTCTCAAAAATAAATGAATGTTAAAAAAATGTAAAAAATAAATAAAAGTTGGTAAAATCTGAGTAAACTCTATAATCTAGGTAATAGTATAATCCCAATATCAATATCCTGGTTCTGATAACGTACCATAGTTAAGTAACATGCTACCTCTGGGGAAAGCTGAAGGAAGGGTACAGGGGATCTCTCTGTACTATTTTTGCAACTTCTTCTGAGTTTATAATTATTTCCAAAAACGTAAGAGATAAAATCATGTATTCATTCATTTAAAACAATAATAATAGGCCCTTTATATGCAAATAAATTACTGCCCTATGATATTAAAAAGTTTTCATTTTAAGTCAGCTTTCTCTGTCCCAGAGTACCAATAATGAACCAATCATTTTTCACAATCACCTAAGCCATGCGTCCTCATCCAGCTATGAGTTATCACCACCACGTCTTTATTTTAACATATTTGATTCATAAAATTAGTATGTGCACAAATCTTTTAAATTTTGCATTCTCTTTCATGTAGGAGTTCTAATACTAGGACAATATCCCACGAGTAAATACACTCATTATTCACGAGTAACAAAACTCAGGAATAAGCTCATTTATCACAGCATAATTTATGATGGCAGAAAACTGGAAACAATCTAAATATTCAATTAAGAACATTCTGACAGACACCAAGAATTGACGAATTGAAGGCAATCAAAATGTTATTGTAGGAGAATATTTAGTAATCTGGAAAGCTGCCCTCAGTGCTTTGCTAAGTGAAAAAAAGTTCTTCAATAGGGTACAGAAAGATATGCATACACATGTATTTGCATAGTGAAACAAAAGATATTTAAATGTTAACGGTGCCTTTTCTCTGCATGATGGCATTATAGTGTTTATTTTATTTTTTGAATTATTTCAATTTTCTGAAATGTCTACAGTGAATATCTATTATATTTGTAATAAATGTAAAATGAAAAAAACGTAATTCATATATTAAGCCCAGGTTCTGTATAAACCAGTGTTTCTAAGCTGTGGTGAGTCGACAGAGTTCCAAAGATGTATTCAAAGTGGTCCATGGCTACTACTATGAGAATGTTTAATGTGGTGTTTTCATTTAGATGACAACCTTAACACAGTAATATTGACATCTTCTGGATCATCTGGACGATCATGGTACATCACAGATGACCAGAGCCCATACTGGCATTTATTTTTATGTCTGCAGGGTTGACACGGCTGCTACTCATTCTCACAGACTAATGAGCAAAGAAAAAAGTCAAATGTAATAGATGTATTTGTACAGCCTGCTGCACAAATTAGGGTTTGCAGAACTTCCAAGAGAGAAAGTCCTGGAGAATATGGGGCATGCCAAACTCCAAAGAACTTGAGTCAGCATTCAGTACCCAGTTCACATTGTGATCAGTGAATCAACTAGCAAAGAATATCATCAGTCACACTAAATTAGCCAGTGTTTTATAGTGGTTGTTTTTAGTTTTGATTGTATTTAATGTTTGGCCTATATGAAAGCAACAAGTATAGGGACTTTGTGCCTATTTATTTTATTTTATTTTTGGTGCCGATTTTAAATACAGTTTTATTTAAGACATTGCATTTTCCACTTACCATACAGTGCTTATAAAGTGCAATGTTTATTTCCTTCCCCTGCACACACATTACATATTCAAGTATCAAGGATGCCTAGTTTATTTACTACAGCAGCTTGACTTTAAAACTTCCATGGCATTTGCTACCAATTTGGGTCCTTCAAACGTCTCATGCAGAACAATGCTAGACCTATTCTCAGGTTGGCTTAATCAACCTCTTCAATGGTGGGCACAGAGGAGGCACCACCAGATGGGGGAGCTCCACCACCAGGGAAGCCCCAAAACATTCCTCCCAGCACGCCTCCTGCGCTCTGGTACAGCTTGGTCATGATGGGGTTGCAGACTTTCTCTAGCTCTTTCTGCTATGTTCAAATTCTTCCTTATCAGCAGTCTGGTTCTTATCAAGCCAGTTGATGACTTCATTACACTTGTCAAGAATCTTCTGTTTGTCCTCATTGTTGATTCTGCCCTGAAGTTTTTCATTTTCAATGGTTGCTTTCATGTTGAATGTGTGAGATTCAAATGAATTCTTGGAAGACACTTTGTCCCACTGCATCTCATCTTCAGCTTTGTACTTCTCGGCTTCCTGGGCCATGAGCTCAATGTCTCCCTTGCTCAAGCAGCCCTTGTCCTTTGTGATGGCAATCTCGTTCTCTTTTCCTGTGCTCTTATCCACAGCAGAGACCCTGAGGATGCCATTAGCATCGATATCAAAAGTGACTTCAATCTTAGGAAAGGGGTAGGAATGGTGGTATCGCCCTTGATAAGGCAGTCATGACTCCTCTACCAGTTTCAATGCCAAGAGAAAGAGGAGTGACATTCAACAGCAGCAAATCTTGAACATTTTCAGATATTTCTCCAGAAAGAATGGCTGCCTGGGCAGCTGCATCATAAGCAACAGCTTCATCAGGGTTGATGGTCTTATTCAGTTCCTTTCCATTGAAGAAGTCTTGAAGAAGTCTATAAACTTGGGAATATGGATAGAACCACCCACCAGGACAATATCATGGATCCAAGACTTGTCTAGTTTGGCATCCCAAAGGGCTTTTTCTACAGGGTCCAGGGTGCCGTGGAACAGGTCAGCACTTAATTCTTCAAACTGGGCGTGAGTAATAGAGGTATAGAAGTTGATTCCTTCATACAAAGAATCACTCTCAATACTGGCCTGGGTGCTGGGAGGCACCTGGGGGGCGCCTGGGTGGCTCAGTCGGTTGAGCGTCCGACTTCGGCTCAGGTCACGATCTCGCGGTCCATGAGTTCGAGCCCCGCGTCGGTCTCTGGGCTGATGGCTCAGAGCCTGGAGCCTGCTTCCAATTCTGTGTCTCCCTCTCTCTCTGCCCCTCCCCCGTTCATGCTCTGTCTCTCTCTGTCTCAAAAATAAATAAACGTTAAAAAAATTAAAAAAAAAAAAAACGCTGGCCTGGCTGCTGGAAGAAAGTATATGCTTAGCACATTTGCGAGCAGTATGGAGGTGATGGACTGCCCTCTTGTTCTCGCTGATGTCCTTCTTACATTTATCCTTGAACTCTGCAATAAAATGGTTGGCCATTCAGTTGTCAAAGTCTTTTTCACCTAAGTGGGTGTCTCCAGATGTAGATTTGACCTCAAGGATCCCATCTTCAATAGTGAGAGCTGACACATCAAAAGCGCCACTTCCGAAGTCAAAGATGAGCACATTCCTTTCAGCTCCAACCTTTTTGTCTAAGCCATAAGCAACAGCCACAGCAGTTGGTTCATTGATGAATCTGAGTACACTAAGGTCTGCAACAGGTCAGCATCATTGCTAGCTTGACGCTGAGCACCATTGAAGAAAGTAGGTACTGCGACAACAGCCTTGGGAACAGTCTTCCCGAGGTGGGCCTCTGCAATTTCCTTCATCTTTGTCAAAACCAGAGAGGACATCTCTTCTGGATAGAAACAGTTTTGTCTCTCCCTTGTATTTTGCTTGGACTTTGGGCCTGCCAGCATCATTCACCACCATGAAGGGCCAATGCTTCCTATCGGACTGGACAACAGCATCGTCGAATCTACGTCCAATCAGGTGCTTGGCATCAAAAACCGTGTTGCTGGGATTCATTGCGACTGGATCAACCAATGGTTTGGTGTCACTAAAGGTGACATAACTTGGGGTGGTTTGATTTCCCTGATCATTTCCACTTTCCTGTGCCGGAAGACAACCACACAAGAGCAGGTGGTGCCAAGATCAACACCAACTGCAGGGCCCTTAGGTAGAGTTGCTTCCGTGTGGTCCCTGCTCAGCACAATCTGGAGAGCCAGCATGGCATTCATGGACGCCCTGTGCCTGTTTAGCTTTGTGTTGTATTCACTCAGGTAGCACATTGTGAAAACTATTAAATTGAAGTCTAGACATTTTGTTTTCCTTTTCCAAGTGTCTGCACACTGCTCGGGTTTGAGAAACACTGTTCTAGAACCAAAAACATTCCGGGGCACCTGGGTGGCTCAGTCAGTTGAGCGTCCGACTTTGGCTCAGGCCATGATCTCACGGTTCACAAGTTCGAGCTCCACGTCGGGCTCTGTGCTGACAGCTCAGAGCCTGGAGCCTGCTTTGGATTCTGTGTCTTCCTCTCTCTCTCTCTCTGCCCCTCCTCTGTTTGTCTCTTTCTCAAAAATAAATCAATATTAAAAAAAACCCAAACATTCCTTATGCATGAACACAGTACCTTTAGAAGCTACATAAACTCAGGGCACTAAGATGTCACTCAACACTGACACTCCCAACAGCATGTCACTAACCGAGAAGTGGATCCAGTTGCAAAGTTGGTCTCGATATTATTTTAGCACCTCAACTACATTTTTCTTCTTCACAGACATTGTATTAAACACCATGTTAGGGTTCCAGATCAGTTGGCCAGAGCCCTTTTCATGGACCAGGAAGAACGATATGTCCTGGGGTACATTTGAAATCCCTTCCTTTTTCATTAGACCAGGAAACATTTTATAGCAGAGGTTTGGGGCTACCTGTCCTTGTCTTCAGCTTCATTCCAGGCCAACTTTTTCTATAAATCTAAGCAGCTCTTCCTCCTAAAAGCGTTCCCTGCCACAAAACAAATGCTATTATACGTTCATATAATCGCCCAAGGTTTTACAAACAGTTTGACAAGGCCTGTCTTACTGATTCCTTATATTGCAGCAGCTTGATATATAAGCATTAAAATTCTCATCTTCTAGATATCGAAACTAATTTTCAGAGAGGTTAAGTGACTTTCCCGTGGTCAAACAGCTAGTAACAAAATATGCCTAAAGTAGAAGTGTTTGATTCCAATTCTCCCATTTTTCTCCCCCAACCCCTGGGAATAACTCACAACTATTTCTCCTTCCTAGGTCATTAGGAGGAGTAAAATGTTTAGTTAACAAAACTTCTTCTGCATGATGAATAATAAACACTTAACTCGCTGAGATACTTGCATTTTCAAAGCAGAATGCCAGGTTGCCCAAATCTATAACATCGAGAACAGCGGAAAAGATGTGTTTGTTTCCTAGGGTTGCAAATTACCACAAACCCAGTGCTTTCCAACAACAGAAATGCATTCCCTCACAGTTTTGGAAGCCAGAGGTGTGAAATCAAGGTGCTGGCAAGGTTGGTTCCTCCTGGAGGCTTCAGGGCACAGTCCCTTTCCAAGCCTCTCTCCTAGCTCCTGTGGCTGCTGGCTGTCTTGGATGTGCCCTGACCTACAGACACATCACTCCAATCCCTGCCACCATATTCCTATCACCTTCTCTTCTGCGTTCTCCCCTTCTCCTTTCCTCTTCTCAGGACACTTGTCATTGGATGTGGGGCTCACCCTCATCCAGGAGGATCTTATCTTGAGATCTTTAACTTAATTATGTTTGCAATGACACTTTTATCAAATAAAGCCCCGTTCACAGGTTCTGAATGGACCTACCTTTGGAGGTGGGGCACAATTCGAACCACTGCACGAGGGTAACTCCAAAGTGAACACCCCTGTTCCTGGAATACACGAGGCAACTCAGCAATCCTATATCCCACCCGTTATCTTCTAGCCAAAAACAAATGTCCTGCATCTGGAAATTTCCTCCAGGTTCTGGATTCCACCTCTGGTTTCCACCTCTAATTGTTGGTTTCCCATCTTTATGTATTCTGCCAAAACCTGGAATTTCTTCTCTACCTTGCCTGTTCATGCGACCACCTCCACTGGGAGGGCTGCCTGGTTTTCACTGGTTTCTCTACCTGGCATGGTCTTCTACTCTCCTGGGTACTTACTCAAGTCCACTGAATCCAGACTTCCAAGAAAGCTCATTGCCCACCCCTCTCATCCTCAACTACCATTTATCTTGAACCAGAATGCTAACATCGGGGAGACATGACTGGTTGCTCTCAGAGGTGAAGGCAGCACTGCCCTGCCTGGGAATCAGTTTCTCCCATTAGTTCCTGACAGTTGATGCTTTTCGTTGCTTCTTTCTTTCTCTTGCCCCTGCCCTCACATCGGCATCTATTCCTGTGGCCCAGAAATCCCAGGCATTGTCCATGCCCCACTGCATGTAGGGGAGACCTGGCTCAGGGCTCCCGTGGCCACTATCCCATAGCAGTGGGGCGAAAAGGTGGTACTGGCCATTTTCAAGAAAAAAAAATGACCAATATTTGTAAGAAAAGAAAGGCTTCTCTCTGCCTTGGACCCTATTCTCTATGGCTGGTGGCACTTCTTAAAATACCTACTTCACCGACCACCGGCAGGAGAAACACCCATGATGGTTGTTAAAAATGCACCTTTCTGAGCCCAATTCTACGCCACTGTAACAGAAACTCTGTGAAACGACAGAGAACTCAGTTTTATAGCAAGTTTCCTAGTGATCCTCTTACAACAGATTCCAAGAACCGTCACCCAGGATAATCAGAGGGACAAAACTCAGCCATGCTTCCCGGCATCAGCAGGCAACTACTGCTCCCACACAGAATACTTCCTGCAGCACGAGTTTGCCCACAGTTTCGGATCAGAACCTCCTGGTTCCAGAATCACCTTTCCTCCTCTGTCCTTACGACTCAGGCAGGAACCAGCCCATGGTCTTATCTCTTTCCGCTTTGGTTTTGGGGAAGGTGTTGCCCATCCCTGCAACTGGGACATTCATTGCCAGTGCCCTCCAAGAGTCTCCTTTGAGTTTTGGAAAGAGGGTCGAGATTTGGGTGCCTTTCCCCACGAGCTCTAATTATCAAAGGTAAGAAGAAGTGCAGAGAGGAAAAAAGAGCCGCACAAGATGCCCCAACCCTTTCCCCAGGAGGAGGTGTGCCTGCCTGACTTTGACTTGTGTAGTGCAGGAGGCTGGTCCGTGCGTGCGGCCCCCAGTCTGAGTATGTTCAGGTCAGTTTCAAAGTAACTTGTGAACTGTGCAAGCGGAGGTAGTGGGTATCACTTAAATTTCTGCTTGAACATCTCCCTGAAGCTTTCCAAGTCCTCCACAATCATTAGCACATCTTCAGGCATGTGGCAAACGGCTTTAATGGTAAATATATATATAATGATTCACTGGACAATGAAAATACTCATCGTCAACTCAGATGTCTTTCTTCCACTCCCAGCAGAGCCCAGAGAAGTCGGATGCCTGAGACTTTGCCCTTATAATGAGGTGGAAGCTTGTGGACAGACGCATAAATAAATAAATAAATAAATAAATAAATAAATAAATAAAAAAGCAAGCTCTGGAAAACAGTGCTTGTGATTTGGGGAACTTGGTCATGTTGCCACTAACATATTAGGAATGAATGTATCTGAAATGCTGAAGTAGCAGAAGTTTGAGTACAAAACCCAAAAACTTGAAACAACTGGATTCAGCCTACCAACCAGCACCTAGTTACCCAGCACTTATTATGTGCTAAAAAAAATATTTTACATGTGTGTTGTGTGTCTAGATAAGTGTCCGTGTGTGTGTGTGTGTGTGTGTGTGTGTGTGTGTGTTGCAATAAAAAATAATTCTGCAAGCTCCGACTGCTGGGCAGTTCTTGACCTTGGATGTTTAGCTTTTCAAAGGCCTGCTGGCCAGATTTAGGTTAGTGGGATGTACTATTAAAGGGTGGTATCTGGAATGTATTTTTCATTCCTACCTACCCTTCCCTGCTCCCACACTCTTTAAAATAGATCTTCACACAGAGAGAATTATTAACAGTAGCAAAACTTTTACATGCACAGAAAAAGTTTACAAAAACCTCCCAAGATAATTGTATCCTGCTGCACTGTGAGCAAGTGTTCTGGGCCTCTGAGGGGAGGATTTGCTACTTGGTATTTGTGTTTTAGGGCAGGGTATGGGGGTAGTGGTATAATCTCAGAGGAGATGATCTGGAAGGGGATATTGTTACTCTTTTGATCACAGACCACGCTGCTTGAAATATTAATCTTTATAACTTCATAACCACTAAGTATTTATATCTAAGGTGCTATACAAAGGTAATTTGCTATAAGGTGAGTACTATACTTTTGCTTGTTATTTGGGATCTGCTCGTGAAAGCTGTTCTCGAAACCCTGCTTTTGTTCACACTGACGCTCCGGCCTGGTCTAGAGTACCTTACTAGCTATATATTCAATTCTTAAATGTGGCTTGGAATAGAAATTACTCTAGAAATTTAAATAGAATCCACGAAATAAGTATACTTTTAGTACAGTTTAGAAATGTAGTTCTTTGATATACATTGAATATATTGGTTTTGAATCTGTCAATTTCTTTCTAATACAAACAAACTATCAGATGTTAAATGTTGCAAAGGCAGAAAAAAAGGCTAACCTGGTAGTAAAATGGAGGGCAGGGTCTAGGAAATCTGAGATATATGACACTGGGCACACTGCTTCCCACATTGTTATATCAGCTTCCCCATGGAAATCTATAGACACACACACACACACACACACACGCACACACACACACACACATACAACCCCCTACAAGACTGTACCACAGATATTATTTCCTTTTCCACATACCAGGGGTAAAAGCACCCACTTCCCCAAATTCTGAGCAGTTCTTTCTTCTAAAGAAACCAGTTACGATCTCATGAGTGTAATTAATTACAAAAAATTAATTGCAAAAATTACACAATAGCTGGATGCAACCTATTCTGCAATAAAAGATGGCATATCAGTAAATTTAATCTGCGAAGATTCATACTACCATCTTATAACAGGCTTGGGAAATTTGGATATGAGAGTCTCCGTGCATACTCAATGTAAAAAAAAATAAAGATAGATATGTAATTTTCTCAAATAAAGTCATTGCTCCAAATCTCATTAAATTCTGGCAGATATTTCTTGGTCTGTTTCATTTCTTTCTTAGGCTTCAAATACGCTTATCAAAGCCATAAACCTTTGGTCCAGTCCTCACTGATCTCAGCCTTCACAGCATTAATGATTTTGATGGGAGACCAGGGACGGCTGTTTGAGGTTTATAGCAATTTGAAACAAATGTTTCCATCCACTCTTTCTGTTCATGTTCATATAAGACTCAAGAGAGAAACAGGTCTTGTGCTCTGCTTTTAGTAAACCCTTTACTTTAACGTAAGTTGTCTGTGAACACTTTAAAAGACACACTTCACACTTTTAGAGGCCACCTCCTTGAATGACTTGGCTACAAATTATCAGTGAACTTTCAGTGTAAAAACAGCATTTTAATCCCTTCTACTTTATGCTTTATTCCCATCATGTTTCAAAAAAATAGACAAGTAGCTGATGGTTTCTCTGAAATAAAAATCACTGTATTTCATTTGGAGACTAGGTATACAATTAGGTATGGGGGGATTCAGGAACAAATATCCAAAAACTAAGTCCTCCGACCTCCACTGTCCACTAAAGGTGACAGAGACCTCTAAAGTTGACCCTAAAACTCCAAAGTCTCATGGGGAGCCTGGGTGGCTCAGTAGGTTAAGCATCTGATTCTTGGTTTCAGCTCAGGTCATGATCTCATGGTTCGTGAGTTCAAGCCCCACATCAAGCTTTGTGCTGACAGTGCAGAGCCCGCTTGGGATTCTCTCTCTCCCTCCCTCTCTCTCTCTGTCTCTCTCTGCCCCTCTCCTGCTCTCTCTCTCTCTCTCTCTCTTGCAAAATAAATAAATAAACTTAAAAAAATTTTAAACCCCAAAGTCTGAGCTCCTGGAGCATGGGAGTGAGACAGCATTGTGTCCCAGTACCAGAAAAATATTCAACGGCTCTTTTCCTCATGAACTCTTATCACTGGACTGTTTGGTCAAGCAGCCATAGACTGCCAGTGGGGTGGGGAACAGGGAGGAGGCAGCCAAGGAGATAAAGGCCAAGGTGCAGAAACACAACACAGTAAGAGGTCCCTTTTAGCATCCTCAGCATAGTCAGATTTACATGAAAGCAGGATCAAAACTAATGCAGTCAAGAGCCAATGGCAGTATATGCTGCTAGTTTTTAAGTATATCTTTCCTCAAACAGGTAGCAACCACTCAAATAAAAGATCTCAGTAAGAAATGAAACTTGGATTTCTCATGAGAAACAGCAAAGTAATGATTTAGACCGTTTTAAACAGCTGCTTTATCTAAGTCTCCAAGGAGAATTTCAAGAAGACTCAGGCAAAGCATCCCTCTTTAAAAAGTCCACATTCAAAGAGTAGTAAGAACAGGACAAATACAGTAGTCTGATTGTTCAGAAGAACAAAAGCATCCTTGTTGCCGGGAACTGCTTCATGGACAGGGCACTAGACCTTGAAGGATGAGGATTTTTTGAAACAGCGGTGGAGTTTGGGGGAAAGGAATCCACTTCAGGAGTGATAATTTTATATCATTTTAATTTTGTATTTGTTGATATCCAGCTTTGTGACAGGGTCAGGAAGTTTGTATTTGTCATAAGTTATTTAGGCGACTTCATGTGCAACCAAGTTTGGAAACCCATACCTTGACCTACAGCTGTGGTTCTCCCAAGTGTGGTCCCTGGACCCGTAGCCTCAAAATTAGCATGTCCTTGGAACCTGTTAGACAGACAAATGCTCAGGGCCCTCGGCGGACCTATTGAAGCAGAATCCTTAAGGGTGGGGCCTGCGGATTTTAACTAGAAGCCAGGGAAATGGGATGTAGGTGAGGTTTAGACCCACTGGCCTACAGAGATGCCAAAGTTCCCAAGGTGCCTCTTCAGGCGATTCCTGAGAATTTCTGATGCATGGGTAATTTAGCAGTACTAGATAAAAAGAAAGGTGAGGGGCGCCAGGGTGACCCAGGTTAGGCGTTCGACTCTTGATCTCGGCTCACATCATGATCTCATGGTTCGTAGGACTGAGCCCCGCATCGGGCTCCGTGCTGACAGCGTGAAGACTGCTTGGGAGTCTCTCCTTCTCTCTCTCTCTGCCTCTCCCCGACTCATGCACGCGCACACGCTCTTTCTCTCTCTCTTTTTAAAAAGGTAATATTAAAGAGGTTAGAGTGGAAGAGAGCCAAAGCATAAAAGACTCTTAAAAACTGAGAACAAACTGAGGGTTGATGGGAGGTGGGAGGGCAGGGAGGGTGGGTGATGGGTATTGAGGAGGGCACCTGTTGGGATGAGCACTGGGTGTTGTATGGAAACCAATTTGACAATAAACTTCATATATTGAAAAAATAAAATAAAATCAAATAAAAAGGTAATACTGACTGTAGTTTAAAGTAAACTACAAAAAATTAAAAAAATAAAGGTGAGATTACATAATCTTACAGAGGGGCCGATCTTTAGAAGCATGCCTCTAAAGGAAGAGAGAAGAAAAGGAATAATACTGATGGTGGACTATATAAAACTAAAACCTTTGTGTATCCCGAAGAAGTATAATTAAACAAGAAATTGGAGATTAAAATGGAATGGTACTAGCCGACGCTGAAACCGCTCATCTGGAAGAAGCAGCTTTGATTTTTCAAAGTCGTCAATATGTCGAGATTGATATTTACAAAATCCGTGATTATTCTCTCAGGAGGGAAGCTGTTTATAAAACAACTTCTGAGGATTTTCTGGTCGGAGTCCTTCTGGAATCAGGCACATCTTGTTTCCTAGGCAGCCTGTGTCCCATACCTTGAAGAGATAGCTTTCGCTGACAATGTTCCTATTACTCCCCTACGGGTAGCTCCCACTGCTCTGTTGCACATTCTTCTGCCCAGGTACCTGTTTACATGTTTAGAGCCATCCGATACGAGGCTAAACAGCTGTGATGTCTGCAGGCTCTTCGCGGCAACCTGCTGCAGATGGGACCAGCTGGTGAGCTGTTCACCCCGCTACACGGGCTCTCTTTGTCCTGCTATGGAAGATGGTGACTCATTAGCTCACCCTGGCCTCCCTTCTGTTGGAAAAGCAGAACCGGATGTGCTGCCCTTCATGTACCGAAGATTCTGCTAGGAGGGAAGCGTGTCTAATTTTGAATATTTCCAGCACTGCTCCTATTTCTGGGAATGGTGACAGATTGAAGTTCAGTGCTACCACTAGGATGCCTAGTGCAGCGACCAAGGTTAGGGTACCGTTCCCGCCAGCCAAAGAGAGCAAAGCTGCCAGCCCACACAGAGAAGAGACTCACTTGCTTGGCTTCTCCATTTGATGCTCTATGTGACCGAGCATAACCAGATAAAAAGGAATACGAAAAAGATCGGTTAGGGGCTTGGCAAGGAACGACATTTCTGCATGGTTTGTTGTTGTTGCTTCTTCGAGCAGGAAGTAGTTTGACCAAGAAAAATGCCACCTTCCTAGGGATGCTTGGCCTCATGCTTACTCCTGCATGTTGCTTTTGCACGTCAGAAAATCAAGAGGAGCGAAGAAAGGGCCAACCCTCACCTAGGATCTTGGGACCTGAGACATTGCAGGGCCCATGACTTTCATAGTGTGAGGTCAAACCACAAAAATCCAAACCCAGATCATTTGCCATTCGGCTGTCTTTTAAATTATGCAAATAGAATGATTCCTTAGATGTTGATTTATTTGAATACAAAAGTTATCTTGGAGTTTTTAGAAACACAGTTCGTAAATATTAGGAATTCTGTGTAAAGGAAGGGAATAGTCTAAAATGATTTTTCAATGTTCTCATCCAGTCCCAGAATCCTACTGATTCACTTGCTTTTGTATACAACTCTACGAGCAAATATGAATGCAATAACTAAAAATTACATTTAGTAGATACATAAAGGTTATATAATAAGACCAGAAATATTATTACAGAGTCTGTTCTTACATTATTATTCACCTTTCGAAGGTTTCTTAATTCCTTTATGGACTTTAAATAGCACTTAATCACTTCTGGCTGCAGTTCAATTCATATATTCAATTGATCTGTATGGCAATGCACTTCTAAAACATATGCTATAGATATTTACAACTAGACTCCATACTTTCATTCCACAATGTCAAGAGAGGAGAGGCCAAAAGGGATGAACTGCAGTTTGTATCCATGCAAGTCCTAGACCATTTTCTCCAAAAGCACTTCTGTAACAGGCTCTCAAAAGCCTTCCTTCCCTCCCTCCCTCCCTCCCTTCCTTCCTTCCCTCTTTCCTTCTTCCTCCCTCACTCCCTCCCTCGGTCCCTCCCTATGCAGAAAGAGCCTGTCATCTACCAGGAACTATGCCAATGTTTTACTCTCTTTCATCTTTTACACATTTTTCTCCATGTAAAAGTTCAAAAAATATTTTTGCCCAACGCTTTGAGATAGCAGGTGATGTGAGATATATCAATAACAGACCCCATTCTTTCTGAAGTTGATTAGGATTTGCTAAAAAGCGGGATAGTAAACAACACATCAGGTATTTGACATCATATGTCTCCACCTTCTGGCCACAAGGCAGAAAGGCATATGCCTGAAAGATAGTTAACCAGTTCTGGGAACGGACCAGCTTTTACAAATGGAATCTCTTGGCTGTTACTACAGTGTTCAAATATTTTCTGAAAGCCTCGTCTGGGTGTGGTTCCAGATAAGAAGCAGACTCATAAGAATAGTTGGTAGGAAACATGATTTTCTTATTTTGTGAAAAACCCTACCTTATATAAGAGTAAATCTTTGAACAATCCAAGCACACAAAGCTTAACAATGTTGTTTGGAAAATACTCAAATGTTAACAAGGATAATATGATGTTGAGCTATTTGTCAATCTGTGGTTTTCAAAGTCCTTTCATATCCATGACGTTGGTCATCATTACCATGGAAAGGTGGCTGGGTGGGGGGGGGGGGGTGCCGGGGTGGCTCAGTCAGTTCAGCATCAGACTTCGGCTCCGATTTGTGAGTTCTAGCCCTACATGTGGCTCACTGCTCTCAGTGCAGAGCCTGCTTCAGAGCCTCTGTCCCTCCCGCTCTCTGCCCCTGCCCTGCTCACACTCTCTCTTTCAAAAAAGAAAAGTGGCTGGCACATGTAAGAAACAGAGTTGGGGAGAGAACTCACGGGTTTTATAGTGCAACAGGGACAGGTTTGCTTATCAGCAACTCCATTTTTTCCCCACGTAACCGTAAACAAATACCTTAAACTTCTGAAGACACTTACTTCAAATATCAAACAGTGAGAAGAGCCTGTGGTGGCGGGGAAGATCACACAGAATATATAGCTTATTTAAAAGTACAGAGAATGCCCGATGACAGATGAGTAGATACACCAAATGAAGTACAGTAGTCCCTCCCTTTACCCATGGTTTTGCTTTCCACGGTTTCAGTCGCCCATGGTCAACTGAGGCCTGGAAGCGCATCTCCTTCCGCTGACATAGTCAGGAGGTCAACAGCAGCCTCACACCACATCGCAGCGTCTATGTCATTGCTCTCACCCCATCTCATCACGTGGGCACGTTTTCATCCCACACCATCACCAGAAGGAGGCTGAGTGCGGCACAAAATATTTTGAGAGAGACAGAGAGAGACCATATTTGCATAGCCTTCATTACAGCACATTGTACAATTATTCTGTTTTATTACCAGTTACTATTAATCTCCTACTGTGCCTAACTTATAAATTAAA
This sequence comes from Acinonyx jubatus, assembly GCF_027475565.1. Lineage (NCBI taxonomy): Eukaryota > Metazoa > Chordata > Mammalia > Carnivora > Felidae > Acinonyx > Acinonyx jubatus. The sequence continues at coordinate 106,093,573 of NC_069385.1, read as the reverse complement.
TGTTACCATAGGTATGTATGTATAGGATAAAACTATTGTACCTCTAGGGGTCAGCACTATCCGTGGTTTTGGGCATCCGCCGGGAGTCTTAGAACGTGTGCCCCACGGATAAGAGGGGACTAGAAATATTGTTCAGTCTTAAAAAGGAAAGAAATCCCGGCACATGCCGCATTGATGAATCTTGAGGACATGATGCTAAATGAAGTAAGCCAGACACAAAAGGACAGATGCGGCATGATTGCAGTTAGCTGGAGAACCGAGAGTAACCAAAGTCATAGAGACAGAAAGTAGAATCAAGGTTAGCAGGGGCTGGGGGGGAGGAAGGAATGGGGAATCAGTTTGATGGTATAGAGTTTCAGTTTTACGAGGTGAAAACATTCTGAGAGACAGCTGGTTCATGATGGCTGCACAACAGTGTGACTGTACTTAACAGTTACAAATGGTTAAAGCGGCCAATTTTACGTTATATCTATTCAGCACATACAAAACATTAGAGAGATACCTAGTCCATGGGGAACAGAAGCGCCTAGAAGCTGTAACAGCTCCCCTACTTGGCTGTAACACTGCCATGGATCATTTAACAATGATATGAAGGCTAGGGCTTTCAATGATGGGCCTAGGTCTCTCCTCTGTGGGAAAGTAAGTTACCAGACCCTTCCACCAGACTAACCGAGGTATGTATGTCCATAGGAGTTTTTAATGTTTAGAAACAGTCCAACGGCCTTGCACCCTGATGTGGGATATGCTATCTAAGAACACAGGGGTCAAATCCACTAAAGACAAGTTTTAAACTTTCTGGTAAATTTGAACAGAATGTGGCTTCCATTGCTTGTCTTACTTTAGGTGAGATAGATTTTTAGTGTAATAAGTCATATCCAGCACCCTCCTTGTGCTCTGACCCATAAGGAAACATGGCTGACATCACTCCATTACATAGCGGCTGGTGCCTCCCTCTGCCACGTATAACCTCGAGTTTTCAAAGGCGGTGTCACTGGCTGAGTCTAGGAGGTGGCTCAGGCTATAAAACTGAGTTCAGAATTGTCATTTAGTCATAGAATTATGACCAAAATATTTTATTTTTTTTTAATTTTTAAAAAAATTTTTTTAAACGTTTATTTATTTTTGAGACAGAGAGAGACAGAGCATGAATGGGGGAGGGTCAGAGAGAGGGAGACACAGAATCTGAAACAGGCTCCAGGCTCCGAGCTGTCAGCACAGAGCCCGACGCGGGGCTTGAACTCACGGACCACGAGATCATGACCTGAGCTGAAGTCAGCCGCCTAACCGACTGAGCCACCCAGGCGCCCCATGACCAAAATATTTTAAATCATCCACACTAATAAACCAGATAGGTTTCATCAAGAGACCAGGTCCCTGAGTAGATTTTGGGTATCCTGCTTGGTATGTCAGGAAAGTCATAAATCTGTGTCGCCCTTGCAAAAGGTGGTGACGGAAGGCCTGGCAGGCAGAGCACAACAGAGCGGAGGGAAGTGGGGAGAGCGTATGTGCAGCATTTACTGAAGGGAGCCAAAACCCATCTCCAGTAAAGCATCAATAGGCGTTGGATGGGGTATTCCGTGAAGTCCCTTACTCACATGAAGACGCTCAAACATTTCACCATAGGGTTCTGAGGTTCTAGACAGAATAAGAAAACACCTCAGGCCTGAATTAGAGACAGAATTGTTGCCCCCTAAAAAACAACTTGACAAAAATATTAAGAAGGGTCTGTTACAATTTTCTTCATCCGTGAATCATTCAAGAACTTTTAGTGACCTTTTTAAACTTTAAATCAGAGTGTCAAATAAAAATTATTGATTGTAATTGCAGTTACTATTTATGAACACTTATTCTGTGTTTTCCTACATTCTAACTCTCCTAACATTTGACATACGAAGGACCAAGGGTCAGAGATATTAAGGAACTTCTGCAAGGCCACAGTTACTAAGTGGCAGAGCTGGGTTTTCAGCCCAGTCTGTCTGTCTCCAAAGCCTGTGCAATTATCTACTGGATCTACCTTAGGTTTTTAGTGTGGAGTTAGCTCATTCTTTAGTATTTTCAAAAAAATATATTGGGGCGCCTGGGTGGCTCAGTCAGTTGAGCGTCTGACTTCAGCTCAGGTCATGATCTCATGATCTGTGGGTTCGAGCCCCGCGTCGGGCTCTGTGCTGACAGCTCGGAGCCTGGAGCCTGCTTCAGATTCGGTGTCTCTCCCTCTCTCTGCCCCTCCCCTGCTCACTTTCTGTCTCTCTCTGTCTCTCAAAAATGAATAAATGTTAAAAAAAAATAAAAAAAAAAGAAGCCGAGTGGAAACATGGTTTTCCTCACCAGATTTAATTTCAGAGAGCAAAGACAGAGTCCTTTTGCTCTTTGCATCTGCGCTTCTGGTTCAGTGCCTGAAATTAAGGAGATGTTGGAATCAATCCATGAATCAATGGACTCCACACAACTAAATTAAAAGAGTGTTGCCAGAAAATACTGATCAACACAGATCATGGGCAGCCACCTCCAGTGGCTCCAGTCACCTCCAGTGAATGAAAAAAGTCATCAGTCTCTACCTTGGGAATATTTTTATGTTAGAAAAATATTCCCTACTAATGCCCTTGCCCCCTCAGGGACAAAGCGGTGTGAGCAGTGGCCATATGTGACGGACCTGAAGGAGATGAGGCGGTCTGGCGGGAAGGGAAGGCAGCAACAGTAGCCCTGAAGCCTAGCACAGCGCCTGGTGCATGCAAGTGTTTGGTAAATATGTAAATGAACTGATGAACCAGGGCACAATAGCAGGTCTGCCCTTAGAAAGACAATAAGGGCACAGGAAGCAACAGACCATCACAGGGGACCTCATTCCTCCCATAAGACAGGGGCACCCCCCTGGACACCCTTGGAGAGGCACTGTTTCCAGAAGAAGCACTACTCAGGTACTCACACCTGCCTGACCTATTCAGCTGATCCTCAGGTTGCAAAAGATAGCAAAGTTATAGGCAAAGTTGTTAGAAAATGTAGTAAATTCTCAATGATTTAAGTGCTGGTAATTTCATTTGCGGATTACTTGAGTTAATGTTGCTTTTTTTCCCCCCTGCTTGTCATGGTGGTCCTTCCACCATGACAGGGAAACAAAACTAAATTATATCTAGAAAGCCAGAACACAGCAGCTATTTCAAGGAGGTTTTCAGCCTACCAACCTTTCCTCACCCTTACTCAATAATTCTGAATGGCTTATTGTTGTTATTATTGTTGTTATTTCGTGCATTTCAAGTTCCTCAAACTAACATAAAAGAGTGGCATAGTTTAACTGCTTCTTGTACCAAACCAACCTTTTTGCTGTCCATTGGTATCTCTGAAATAAGACTTGTGAATACATTTTCATTTTGGCATACTGGTCCATTCATTCATTCATCAACAAAATGGATACAGACACGGAGAATAGAGCAGAAGGCAGTTCAGACAAGGTCCTTCTCTCATGGAGACAGAAGCCATTTTTAAGCCATTTTTTTATCAGATCATTTTCAAGTAGAGAATGAAAAAGGGATGTGAGAGTAAATCTGACCTCCAAGGATGAGACATTAAAGTTGAGATACGAATGAAAAGAAGCACCCAATCCTATAACGCTCAAGAAGAGACTCTGCAGAAGAAAGAAGAGCTGGTTTAAGGAAGACAGAGAGAGAAGGAGAGAGAGAGGGAAGGAGAGAGAGGGACTATGTGGCCGAAACAGAATGGGCAAGGAGGAGAACAGTATGAGATAATATTTGAAAGGTTGGCAGGGCATAATCAGAGTAAAGAGTTTTGAACTTTATTCTAAGTGTGATGGGAAGTGATTGGAGAGCTTTAAATAAAGAACTGATGTGATCATCATACTTGGAATTTGCAGAGGTCTCTTTGGCTGCCAGGGGCATGGCTTGTAGACAGCCCAACAGCAGAATCAGGAGTACCAGCCAGAAGACTACCGAAGGCAAGAGACAATGTGTCTTAATCTAAAATGATAGTGGTAGAAACAGAATGAAGAAGTCTGATGTAGGATTTTTTAAGATTTGTATAGAGATTATATGTTCAGGAGAGGAAAAGGAAGAAAGATTTTTTATTTGAACAACCCAGTAAGTGGTAATGGTGTTTATGGAGACGTAGTGGGACACACAAGCTTCCTGAGAGGTTATCAGAAGGTCTGCTTCGCCCACATTAAGTTTGAGAAGAAGTTTCAACTCACATGGAAGTGTCCAGTGGACAATTAAATCTTTGAGTCTGGAGTTTCTGGGGCGTAGTCAAGGCTAGAGGTAGACAGTGATGGGGTCACTGGCCATGACATGGCTGAGTGAGATCACTTATGGAGAATATATAAATAAATAATGGGAGGTGGCTGATAACTTGCCTACGGGGCACCGCAAGTTCAGCTTAGAGAAAGGAAGAGAATAGAGCACTGAGAAGAAGTAGTCGGTGAGGAAAGAGAAATGGAGATTACAGTGTGATGAAAGACAAAAGAATTTTGAGGAGGAAGTAATAGTCAACTTTGTCAAATGTTTTTGAGAGGTCAAGAATGATATGGATAGGGGTGCCCGGGTGGCTCGGTCAGTTAAGTGTCTGACTTCAGCTCAGGTCATGATCTCACAGTCCATGATTTCGAGCCCCGCGTTGGGCCATGTGCTAACAGCTCAGAGCCTGGAGCCTGCTTCAGATTCTGTGTCTCCCTCTCTCTCTGCCCCTCCCCCACTCATGCTCTGTCTCTATCAAAAAATGAATAAATGTTAAAAAAAACTTTAAAAAAAGAATGATATGGATAAAGATAACTATTGAGTTTGGCAACATGAAGGTCATTATCACTTTGATGAGAGCTTCTTACTGGAGTAACAGGGAGAAATGTCTGGTTGGTAGCAGGCTGAGGAATCCACATGAGGTAGGGAAACAGCGATTATAGAAAACTCTTTCAAGAAGATTTTCTGTGAAGTGGACAAAAGAAATAGTTGAAAAAAGACATAAGGCAGAGATGAGACTGTTTTGTTTCAAGGACAGGGGATATCTCTATATGCTGATAGGAATAACCTAGTAGAAAGAAAACAATTCATCATGTAGGGGTGAAGGCTCACTTTAGGTACAAAAAGTTTGGGAGGCAAGACGGGTTGGGACTCTGAGCACAGTGAAAAGGTTGCACCCTTGCTGGGAGCAGAGATATTTCTACCTCTACAAAAGGAGACAAGGCAGAGAGTGTGAGTTAACATAAAACCGGGTTGGTATACTTGGAGGTGTGAAGGTAAGGGTGGAGAGTTTCTGCTCGTTTCTCGGGGAAACATGATGCAACATCATTATCTGAGACTGGGTTTGGAGGAAAGATGAAAGTGTGAAACAACCGTTTTAGAGAGTGAAAAAGTAAACATCTACGGCAGAAACACCAGTAGTACTAAATGTCCAATTGTGGTGTCTAATAATGAATATAAACTAGGATCAGTCAGCCAGTTGTGTGTTTTTCTCTAGCAGCTGTTCATGCGCAGACTCCTGAATTGGGGCAAGCTAGGGAAGGCTTTTCCAAGAAAGTATAAGACAGCAAATGCACTGAGGGCATTCTGAAGGAAGCCATTATAGTAATAGGTCATGACCTTTAGGCTGGTGAGGAGGTAGTAAGGTCATGAAAAAGGATAGACTGGACATCTGTCCTAAAAGACTTGAGGCACTCAAGAATTGCTAGAGTAGAAACGTGTCAGGGCGCCTGGGTGGCTGAGGCAGTTAAGCATCCAACTCTTAATTTCGGCTCAGGTCATGAACTCACAAGATTGAGCCCAGATTGAGCCCCGCCTCGGGTTCTGTGCTGACAGTGCAGAGCTTCCTTGGGATTCTTCTCTCCCTCTCTCTCTGCCCCTCTCCCTCCCCCTCTCTGAAAATAAATAAACATAAAAAATGTGTGAGTACATAAAGGATAAAAAGTGGGATGCTTGGAGTTAAAAACAAACAAACAAACAAGGAATGATTTGCTTTATCACCTCTTCTTAGTGCAGCCCTAGTTCTAAACCCTAGGAGATTGAACTTGGCTACTCTGCGTACTTTCTGTATGCCCTTGGGCAAGCCGTGTAATATCTCTGAGCTCCCATCTACAAAATAGAGATAATCGTCCTTTCCTATTACTTAGAAGGTTACAGATAACATATGTAAAGCTATTACTACATGGCAGGTGTTCAATCTTGGCTGCTATTTACAATGATTTTCATTATAACACACAGAATGTGGCTGTCCCTGCATTATGTGTAATATAATGTATATATAATAATATGTGAATAGATTGCTCTTCTCTTGTAACTCAGGTTCCTGATTTTTGCAGCCTTTTTAAAAAATCTTCTCTTGGGAGACTGGTAACTATCACTCCTGTGGCTATCAGGAGTGGAAAGCAGCTTCTGAGCCCCTATAAATGCCGGCTGCAGGAGATGAGACCCATCAGGGAGTCAAGCATCTCCCACTGATGCTTCTTTTGTGATGCCTCTTTCCCTATTCAGAACTCTATTTTAATGGCTTCAGGCCCTCCTGTGTTGTGCCAGATACTTGAGTTTTGGCCTCGGTAAGAGTTACTGTTGTTGTTGGTTTTTTTCACTGTTCTGCCATCTGAATGAAGGAGTATCTCACACAGGTATGTCGCAAAAATAAAAAAAGGAAGTACCCATACATTGTTGAGTATATTTGATTTCATCTATATTAAAACAAACAAACCAATAAAGAACACTGTAACGCGGAAATAAATGAGATGGGAGTCCAGTGTTCTGTGACTCTGTGGGCCAATAATGCTTCCCATTTAGGCTCCCTATTGGGTGTTCCCCTGGTTATGCTGACATCATTAACGGTAACTTAAGAGTTCATAGAACGGGGAAAAAAAGGCTTTGTCTAGACCATTAATGACCTTCCCCATCTGTAGCTGATGCCACAATTCATTCTCTGGATTTAAATTTAGCCTACACAGTTATCAAGAGGAATTAATAAAGTTATCCATTCCATGTAAATTTGCAATTTATTTCCAAATGTCTAAATAACTTAAAGCCAAATGAACCAAGAACCACTTATAAAGAAATCCCTTAATTTTGTGTTCTTACACTTAATTCCTTTTCTTAACATTTAAAAACTCTAACCCAAACTGCTGTTGTAATGAGGTGCAACGAATAAGCTGGGTAATATTAAAGATTTAACTTCTACTAACGAAAAGCACTTTCACTGATTCTGGCAGAATATATAAGTAAAAAAAAGAGAGAGAGAGAGAGAGAGAGAGAGTGAGTGGGGCGCCTGGGTGGCTCAGCTGGGTAAGCGTCCAACTTCAGCTCAGGTCATGATCTCATGACTAGTGAGTTCAAGCCCCACATCGGGCTCTGTGTTGACAGCTCAGAGCCTGGAGCCTCCTGCAGATTCTGTGTCTCTGGCTCTCTCTATCCCTCCCCCACTAGCGTTCTCTCCCTCCCTCCCTCTCTCTCTCTCTCTCTCAAAAATAAATAAACATTAAAACATTTTTTTAAAAAAGCAACAAAACTTTATTATAAAAAAAATTCGGGGTGCCTGCGTGGCTCAGTCGGTCCAGCGTCCAACTTCAGCTCAGGTCATGGTCTTGCAGTTCGTGAGTTCAAGCCCTGCGTCGGGCTCTGTGCTAACAAACAGCTCAGGGCCTGGAGCCTGCTTCCGATTCTGTCTCTCTCTCTCTCTCTCTCTCTCTCTCTCCCCCCACCCCCGCTCATGCTCTGCCTCTCTCTGTCTCTCAAAAATAAATAAATGTTAAAAAAAATTTAAAAAAACAACAAAAAAATTCCCCCTAGGAGGAAAGAGGCAACAATGGATCAAAAGGTTCTCAGAGACAAACTGAATGAAAATAAAACATAAGCAGAAGCGTGTGTGTCTTTTAAAGAACAAATAACATCTCGGAAACACAGTAATAATTGGTCAGTACTTAAATACATTAATTAGGTTCATCAGATTAGGAAATCCAGATAGATATCTTGCTTAGATTTTTAGTGGAAAATTCCCTCCAGTTCTGTAGGGCACTTAAAAGTCCTCTCGTGGATTAGCTTAACTGGAAGACATCATTGAATCTTGGAGCAACAATCAATCTTTCTTGTATCAATGGAACTACCGTGTGAGTGCAATTTCACAAATGTAAGGGTTTGGGGTTTTTTTTTTGTTTTAACTTTAGGGTTGTAAAAAACCCTTGAGGAGCATATGTTGATTGATGTTTTAGATCAAAGTTGACTCCAGTGGGGAGCACCAAATGCCCCTTCCCTGTCTTTTCTCTCTGCCACCTGCAGAGGATGCTGACATGCAAAGATTCTGGGAGAAGACGTCTCTCATGGTTACAGAGCAGAGCACATAGTTCCGAACTACTGCTTACCAACTGGCCGGATCAACCCCTGGCAGAGTGGAGGTGCGGCTTCCTTGAATGATACAGGAGCGCTGTATCGTTCCTCACTCTGGTATCACTGGTGGACCGGAGTGAGGGATGGGACCCAGACAGACTTGGTGACCAGTCCCAGAGTTTTTTCCCCATCACTTTGGTTCTGGTGACAAGACCATGAGGCTGGCCATCTGGCCCCGAAAAAGAGTCATGAAGTGCCTGTTTCTATTTAAAAACATTCAGAGATACTACAAGGTGGGAAGGAGTTGGGGGTAATCTGCCAATCGGTGGGGACCCAGAACACAGTGCATTCGAAACCAAATTAGAGATGAACATGCCAGTAGGTTGAGTTACCTTTTGATGCTAAATGTATTAAGTGCTCATTTTGCAGAGCACCCTGATATCGCGAATTATACAAAGATAAACGAGGCATAGAGGCTCCACTAGTATAAGTGGGAGATAAACCCAAACGACAAAACTGCAAAGGCCTTGTAGAGTATGGTGAGGGCTAGAAGTTTCCAGACCACTAGCTGTGGGAGTGAAAGGTGGGAAAGGCTACTCATGGATAGACAGATAGATGACAAGGGACTTCCTGGAAGGTGGCCCATCTGAACTGGTCTTGGAAAATGGGCCATATTTTAATTAGTAGAGACGGAGGGAGAAAGTGAATGATGGAAATGGAAAGAAGTGCATCGCGATGGGTGAGCGAAGGTTGTGTGTCCAGGGATGATGAATTCCAAATTGGGCTGGACCGTAGATGAGCTGCAGGGCTGTAGAGTGGTACACAGGCCTCGAAAAGTGGTCTGAGACCCGGTCATGCAGGTCTCCTCTGTCTCCTGAGCCAAGGAGCTTGAGCTTTATTCCGTGGAATGGTTTTGGAGAAGAGCAATATAGCCCGGACTGTGGTTAGGAATATGGCGCTGGCCACTGTGCAGAAAACAGAGACAGGCTCCCCCAAAGATGCCTGCATTCTCCACATGAGAGGGGCCAAGCTAATGAGGGCAAAAGCAGGGCACTGGCTACAGGAATGGCTTGAGAGATATACAATCACGATACTTAAAATACGATGGTAAAGAGAACGGTCGTAATCAAAAGTGCCTCTAGAACTGTTGTGATGGACTTGCCGGACGGTGACGCCACTAATCAGGTTAGAAATACAGGAAGAGGCCCAGGAATGAAAGTGTAGGGCCGGCGAGTTCAGCCGTGGACCCGCGAGGTTTCAGGCATTACCGGTGCGTGTGGGTGAAGGAACTCAGTTGACACAGCGGGCTGAGGTAACACCGAGAGCATCTAGTAGACCAGACACTGGGGACAATGCTGAGAGGGAAAAGAAATAAATCACAGACGCCGGTATTGGAGGACTGGGTAGAGAAAAAGGATCTAGCAAAGAAGACCGAAGAAGAAAGGCAGGGTAAAATTAGGAGAACAGGTGCCTGGCGCGTGGGTGACACCCAGTGACTAGAACAAAAGAAAAAAAGAGACATAATAAACCGGGATAGTGCCCTGACACAGAGATTTTGAAAGATGATTATTTTAATAAAGGAGTGATCGTATATGGTAAAAGGGTGGATTTTATTGTATGCGAATTATATCCAAACAAAGCTAGCATGGAAAAAGATTAAAGGGATAATTGATTGTGTGAGATGATACAGAGAAATTAAGGAGACTCAGGGCTGAGATGAGGCCAGAGGAGTCGTCAGTGGGCGATATGAATAACCTCTAAAAGAGCAATCCAGTAGAGAAGGAATGGCAGAAATTGAACCACTGGATGCAAAATGGGGGTTGAAAAGTGGAAAGATCTAGTCTTTTACCTTTACACTAAGAAGTTCAATATCTCTTACTGTTTTTTTAACACTTATTTATTTTTGAGAGAGAGAGAGAGAGAGAGAGAGAGAGAGAGAGAGAGAGAGAGAAAGAGCACACGGGAGACAGAATCTGAAGTGGGCGCAGTGCTCACAACAGAGAGCTCAGTGTGGGCTGGAACTCGCAGAACTCAACATTACGACCTGAGCCAAAGTTGGACACATGACCCACTGAGCCACCCAGGCACCCCCTCCTGCTTTATATTTAGTATAAAAACAATACATTGTTACTGTGAAGTAACTGGAAAATGTGGAGGGGCTTTGAAAAAAAAACAGGACTTGGGGCGCCTGGGTGGCTCAGTCAGTTGAGCATCCGACTTCAGCTCAGGTCATGATCTCACGGTTCGTGAGTTCGAGCTCCGCGTCAGGCTCTGGGCTGATGGCTCAGAGCCTGGAACCTGCTTCCGATTCTGTGTCTCCCTCTCTCTCTGCCCCTCCCCCATTCATGCTCTGTCTCTCTCTATCTCAAAAATAAATAAACATTAAAAAAAAATTTTTTAAAAAAAGGACAAAATGAAAAAAAAATCCAATTTTCTACCATACTGAGATAACAATGGTGAATGTAATGGATTTATTTCAATAAATTTTTTTCTGGACTTATTATTTATAAGACTTAAAATCATGTGAAAACTTCAGTTTTATATCTAGAGGTTTTTACAAATTTTTTTAATGTTTATTTTATTTTTTGAGAGAGAGAGACAGACAGACAGAGTGTTGAGCAGGGGAGGGGCACAGAAAGAGGGAGACACAGAATCCGAAGCAGCCTCCAGGAGCTGAGCACAGAGCCCGATGCAGGGCTCGAACCCACTAACTGCAAGATCATGACCCGAGCTGAAGTTGGACACTTAATCGACTGAGCAGCCCAGGCGACCTTCTAGGGTTTTTATAATTTATTTATTTTGAGGGGCGCCTGGGTGGCGCAGTCGGTTGAGCGTCCGACTTCAGCCAGGTCACGATCTCGCGGTCCGTGAGTTCGAGCCCCCCGTCAGGCTCTGGGCTGATGGCTCGGAGCCTGGAGCCTGTTTCCGATTCTGTGTCTCCCTCTCTCTCTGCCCCTCCCCTGCTCATGCTCTGTCTCTCTCTGTCCCAAAAATAAATAAACGTTGAAAAAAAAATTAAAAAAAAATTTATTTATTTTGAAAGAGAGAGCGCACATGTACACACAAGCTGGAGGAGACTGAGAGAGAGGGAGAGAAAATCCCAAGCAGGCTCCGCAGTGTCACCACGGGGCCTGATGTGGGACTCGAACTCATGAACTGAGATATCAAGACATGATACTACATCAAGAGTTGGTCGCTTAACGGACGGAGCCCCCCAGGCACCCCTATAGCTAGTTTAAAAACAAAAGAAAACAAAACAAAACCGTTCAATCTTACAGCGTTTACCATTGTATGGATCTGTCATCATTTAAGAAATCATTCTCCTATGGCTAGACTGGTTTATCTCCCCTTTATTTATTTTGCTATTTTCATTGTAATGAATATATTTATTCCTAAGTTTTTATCCAATACCGTTTCCTTAGAAAATATACTTGGATGGGGAATTGCCGTGTCAAAACACGTGGCCGTTTTTATGACTCCTGCTGCATTACCAAGCGGATTTTCAGAAAGATGGTACCAATTTACAATCCTTCAAGCAAGGATTCATTGCACGTTCTCCCCTACTGAGTATTTTCATTTTCTTTTCACTCACTTTGCCTATTTGAGAGATAAAAACAATATCTCACTGTTGGTTTAATTTACATATCTTAGCTCAGAGAGCTCTCAAATAAGATTCTCCTTGAAGATCTGTGATTTGTTTCTAAGCTCCCTGATTAAAAAGGCAACAGAGAAACACAAATTGATGAAGAAAGATTATGAAAATGAACACAGATTCAAATTTAGTTCTATAAAGCCAAAAGAGGGACATATCAATTTGGACAAAAAGAAATTAGCTCTTCATTTATGATAACCAAGTACCATAGGGAAAGAATCTGTCTCCCGTTCAGTTGTTACTAATCCTTCTGGTCATTTTCTGAATTCCCTGTTCTTCCCCAAACAATCACAGGAGCTGGGGTAAAATACTGATACATCAATTTTTTCGTATTCTTTATATACATCTCATTGACATGATCCATAATAGTCCATTTCACTTGTGGTGGTGTATTTCCAAGAAACAGGCTAAAATTCTTTCCTAAGTATTTGTACTAAAGGTCTAATGATACTGGAACAGAAATAAAGCTGCCATTTCCTAAGAGGCAGGCACTGTGCCACGGATGTACATGTACTATTGACTCTTACAACACTTCATAGAGGAAACTATCAGGCCCATTTCTCTGACGAGAAAACTGAGGCTCAGAGAGATTTTTTTTTTTGCTGTGTCCTCAGCCACACAGCTATTCACTCAATGATGTGAAACGCCAGTCCAGCTGCTGGTGCACTCTCTCTCAAATCCCACTCTCATTTTGTATGTCATTTTATGTCACTAATAAGCTGCAAGGCAAGTTAGTATCATTACCTTTATTAACCTTATTTGAACTTCAAGAACAGCAAAGTATTATAATATAGCAATTCCACCGTATCTCAACAAAACATCTTGAATACTGTAGTGGGCTAAAGTTTATTATTATGATGAGATCAGAGAAAAATAACTTGAGTTTTTAAAGAAAACGCTTCAAACACCGCTCTCTCTGATCTTTCCCATGATTCTTGCACTTCACTCAGCGCTCCAAACAGTGAGGCTCCCACTTTCCCACCATCCAGAATCGAGGTCACCCCGTGTCCTCGATTCCTCGCATACCTCGGATGCCTTGCCAGCACCCTTAATTCCTGCATCGATCTCTCTCTCTCCATGATTCTCCTCTGACCAACCTTAGGCTCCCCCATCACCCCCTCCTCTGCCCCAGCACCCTGGCAACTCAGTGTTACTAGAGAAAATGACAAACCTTGCCAACTGATCTCACTTTACATTCATAACCCCAAATCTCAAATGGCCACTTAACATTGCCCAGCTCTGAATGGACTGCCTTAGAATTTTTATTTTTCTCCCACTCCAAAAGACTATTTTGCATCTCAAATGCACAACGCCCTTCCCCAACTCAGGCTGAGGACTCTGCCCTCTTCCACATGGGGAAGACAGCAGTGATCACGCAGGGAGGGGCTCACTTCACGCCCCCATAATAAATGCCCATATCGGCATCCCACCGCGGCTTCCCAGCCATCGCACAGGCCGAGCTAACCCTGCTCTAATCCAAGGTGAGTCCTACGTGGTGCTGTTGAGCCCAGCTTTTCCAAGGCTGGAGTTTTCTGGTGGTTCAGGGCTCAGTTCGAATGCTCCCCTCTCACAGAACATCCCTCACCCATCCAAACTGAAATGAACACCCAGCCACTTTCTAGTGTTCTCTTCTAACACAGTGCTGAGTATGGGCCACGGAATAGCTGTGTGGGCACCATCTGGGAATGTTACGGATGCAAATTCTCGGACCCCACCCCAGACCCACGAAATCCACCCCAGATGTAGAGTCAGTTGTGTGCTGGGGCCGGCTCCCACCCGCGCTGGCGACCAGACAGTTAAATTTCCAGGAATTCAGCAAGCTGATCGTTAAGCACAACCACTGTTACACATCAAATTCCATAAGCTTTCAAGTAAATAAACTATGTTTAGAATGGAAACAATAAACATTCAAAATTCAGTGCTTCCTAATGAAACAACTACGTTTTACTATTCGCTACGCCCCTGCGGTTATTTGCAGCTAGCGCTAGGTGCATGGTGGCGACTATACGCGGGCGAGTGACCGTGCGGCTCTTCTTGATTCCACGTTGGTGCCATGAAATCAGCCACTGTGGGATATTAGCAGCTGCTACAAATCAAGAGCCTTTTTTTCAACGAGCCGGCTGTGAAACATTTCTCAGGAGATCACTGGATGAGGCCCAACAATCTGTATCCAACCACGCCCTCTGGGGGATTCTGATGCAGCCAGGATTCGAGCACCGCGGGCTAAGAAGGCCTTTCCTGCCCATCTCTAATCACCCAGTCCTCTCTTTCGACCGCTACCCAGCCCAGTTCTCTGTCATCCACACGCACGAGGCCTAGTTTGGAGATCGCTTCGCTTCAAATCTACCCCCGCGCTTCATGCAACCCGACTTTACCCGTGGAAGTATGTTTTCTATTCTTCTATTTTCCTCTAGAGGAAAAGATAGGACTTTTCCTGGGACCCAGGGCAAATCCCTGTTTAATCTTATATTTATGTCCAGGGGTCTATAAAAAGATATTTTTTTCTAAGTAATGCCTTTGTAACCTAATCTCACTTTAGTGTTTACTTCTGTTTTGAAAACGTAATTATATTACAAGATGATTTTTTTTTTTCCCTAAAAAATAACCTCTTACTGAACACTGTCCTTAAGAAGTTTGCTGCTGAAAATAAACCAGCAGATGGCAGCAGGGGCTCTTGGAAAAAAAGTCTAACGTGTTCAAAGCATTTTGGCTCTGAAAGAACTTAAATTGTTATTGCAAAGTCAAGCACATTTCTAAATCATTTGCTGGTTCATCATATTCTTTGTGTCAGCAAACTGCCTTCTAAAAGGCAAGAGAGATTATGAAAAAAAATAATAAAATGCAAGCTAATGTTTTATAGTTTCCTAAGGTGAATAACAATCAAAAAAGCTATTTACTCTTTTAATGCAAATTGGTCCCTGTCAGACAGGAGTAGAGTTTCTGGCTGTTCTGTGTTGCCAGGTTGCAAAATTTCAAATTCTTACAGATTCAGATCCAAATTGTTTGACTAAATTAATATTTTTTAAAGCTTTTTATTTTATGTCATCATTTCTACAACCAGTTTTCTTATAAATTCAGGAAACAAGATATGGACATAAAGAGAACAGAACATAAGCCACAGAACCCCCACATTTTTCAACATGAAAGACTAGAGCATTTTAATAGACTTTCTAGGTCCATATTATTATATAGTATCACTGAAGGCCATTGCAAGGCAATTAAATTGAGTCTGATATTAAGAAGGATATAAAAGCCTACTGTGTGCATGGGGTCTTTCATTGCATAATGAAGGAAAGCTATTCACGAGGAGTGGTTCTGTGTCTACACAGCACTGAATGTTAAGAACCCATTAGGGGCCTTGAGGTTCAAGAGTTGTTAGGTAACAATGACAGTTATGGCCTAAGGAGGTGATTCGGTGCTGAGCAGTGCATGGACAAACAGGACCAGCACTGAAACAGGGAGAAAACTGTCCTTTGTGTGCCTGAATTTCAATGACTCCTGATCAAAATAGTTTGGGGGCACATACGATGTGCAGACATTAGGGAGAAACAAATACATAACACAATACTTAGTGCACATAATTTCTGTAGTTGCATGGTACGAGGCACTAAGGATGCCAAGATGAACAAAATGCCACCTCCGCCTCCAGGAGCTCACGGACTACTGGATTATAAATTTAAGAGATCTTTAGGAAAATATCATCCCGTAAAACCTTGGTTTGCTAGCATAATTCGTTCCGGAAACACGCTTGTAATTCAACGCACTTGTATATCAAAGCGAATTTCCCCATAAGAAATAATGGAAACTCAGATGATTCGTTCCACAACCCAAAAATATTCATATAAAAATGATTACATTACTGTAATATAATACAATATAATAAAGAAAAATGAACAAATTAACCTGCACTTACCTTTGAAAACCTTGATGGCTGGTGTGAGGGGATGAGAGAGAGGAGGGTTATCATGTAGGATGACTTTCACTACCACGAATGAAATCACTGCTGTCTATTGGCTCAGTGGAATCTTTTCCATTTTGTGCAGCTTTAACAAGGAACCTATCCAATGACACTTGCTTTTGCCTCCCTTTGAGGATTTTGCAGAAATGTGACATTGCATTGTCTTTAAACAGATTCATCGCTTGCACTCCTACAACCTTATTCGGGTGGTGCTTTTCTACAAAATTTTGCAGTGTTCCCCACATTTTACACATCTCCCTAATCTCATTTGAAGTGAGGATTCCTCTGCCTTTTTCTCCTCCTCCTCTACAGATGAGATGCAGATGTAGACTTCTTATAAAATCTTGCAATTTCAGCCACTCACATACCTCGTTCATACTTCTCGATGATTTCCTTCTTAACTTCCACCATAATCATTCTCCTCCTTCATTAAGACCTTTTTTCCCCAACTTTTTTCTGCATGGGGGCCATTGTATTTACTCACATGGATGTTGATGACAGTACTGTATTAATAAGCTCTTGTCATATACTGTATTTAATGTAACTGGCAATAAGGTGGCAGAGGAAAGGGTCTATATCTGCAGGCAGCCTGACCTAGAATGAAGCAAAGCATTCTCAAGCTTACTCATGTATGGAAAAGCAAAGGATTGTCCATAGGTGCTTTGAAGTGACAAAACATACCCTAGTGCCAGTTGTGGGCACCTTCCAATGTTCTGGAAAATCACTGATTTCTGCCAAACCCCGTGGCCTGACACCGAGCATTCTAGCATGGGAGACCATCACCCACAATCTCACAGAGAGAGAGAGAGAGAGAGAAAGAGAGAGAGAGAGAGAAGAATCATGGGCTCAGTTGTGATCATGTGACATCTGGGTGTCATGTACAAGTATTGCAAGACACTGCTTCTTCATCAAGTTCAAATTTATTAGAGATGTTCGCTCGTCTCACAGAGCACTCGCAGAACAGGTTACTCGCAATCCAAGCTTTTACTGTATTTCTTTCACGAGACTGTCCTGATGATGTGCACTGGACAAATATCAGGTTGCCATTATTTTTGAATAGATGAGGGACAAAATCACATGTGTTTATCAAAGATTGATACGGCATTGATTTATAAGACAGATTAAATGGGGAAAGCGACCTCAGGCTGACTGACAAGCTGGAAATCCACTGCAATAACCCAGACAGCGGGTAACACAATATGAACGGGCTGTGGCCATGGGAATAATCGAAGGAAACGAAGAAGGAAGAGCACAGATGCCTTTGTGTCTGACACCAGGGCAATAGAGAGAAAAGGGACAAAAGTGCCTGCAGTGTATTATTCCCTAAATGACCTGGGGGAAGAATTAAATAGCAAAGTCAAGTGGGTGTTGAAATTTAGGGAGAAAGATGGAAATGTGACTTCTGACACGTTGAGTTTGAGGTGACAGCAGAACGTCAGAGAAATACAACACAAGGAAGTCCCGGGATGTCAGAGCTCACCAACTCCTATTCAACCTTCAAGACCCACCTCCCATAACCTCTTGTCTGGGAAGCCTTTCTATGATAGCCTCCAGATTTATTTAGTTCCCCACGTTCCAAAAGCAGTTTTTTAAATACTCTATCCTAGCACCGTCTTACTGGCTTGGCTTTATCAGACTGTGTGTCAGGCACTTCAATTAGACTCCATTAGAACTGCTGAAAGTAGAGAAAAGTCACTCATCTTTCTATCGTTAGCACCAACACAGCGCACTATTCAAGGTGTGCAGTAAATGTCTAGCAAATGATTCGTGGACGTAACTGAGGGAAAAAAATCTTAATATCAAAATATAGGATTTGGAGGTCATCTGCTTAAAGGGGATATGAAGCTGTAACAGACACAATTTTCAAGTGTTACAAAGAAAGCCACAGGCTCAAAATAGTGTCACTTAAGCCAAGTCATGAACTTAGTACCTAACTGAACTGCAGTTTCACGCCCCCTTCCCCATAATGTAGTCTTAACCTGTCAGTTAGGAACATTCCAATCAGCATCCATGAGGTTATCTGTCACATAGGCCCTCTCCATCCCCCCAAAGGAACTTGAGGTAATCCGCGTAAAAAGACCCCCTCCCCTTCCCCGTGAGGGAAAGTGACCTTATCTGAAACAATTCTTTCTTCCTTTGCTAAAAACTTTCTTGCCTCACCCTTCTTCCTGCAAAAAAACCTTCCATTTTGCACAGCCCCTTGGAGTTTCCCTCCACTTGATAAATGAGATGCTACCCTCATATATTGCTTAACAAAGCCCATTAATTCTTTAAGTTCACTTGGTTGAATTTTGGTTTGCAACACAAGGAAGAATATTTAGAAAGAAAAAGCGAGAGCTAAGATAGGACAAATGTAGGCAGTCAAGAAGAAAGAAAGTTTGTGAAAAGAGTCAAAGCCTCATAGAGAAGGGTGCTGTCATTAACAAAGGAGGGGCATAGTCCAGGAAAGGCTTAAAATGCTATTGACATCTAAGCAAATGAAGATAAAGAATGAGCCACTGAGTTTCAAAGCCAAACTGATTTGAGAAAATTCAGGTTGATTTCACTGAGAACAAAAATGAGAACAATGAGTAAATGTAACTTAATTTAGTGAAGACATCAAGGATATGGGGACAATCTATGTCATTACCATGCTGTACGAAGGCTGCACAAAACTGAATGCAGGCTGGGTGCGTATCTCAAGGCAGAGAAGCTGAAAATATTAAAAGGATTAAGAAGCTAATTTTAAAACATGATGAACAGCAGGGAGGTTAGCACAGTAGTGCTGATGAGGTCCTGATGAGGAGGTGAAAAAAGGATAGATGAAGCTCTCAAGGGCGTTTTTCACAGGGAGTGATGACTTTGTTAGGATAACTAACTACTTGTTAAGTGTGTGTTACTTTAGGATACAGCTCACAAACCTCCTCAGGTTGTCCTCTCCCAGCAGCCAGACCACAGGGTCAGAAGGGCGTTTGATCCCGGGGGATCTCTAGATGTTTCATTTGGGACATCCTGCGCCTTGCTGAAGGGGTGGGCCTAAGCATGTGCGCTAGACCATCCAAATTCCTAATTTCATTCCAGAAAGTCCTAGTATTTCTGGACAGCTTAAGTGAATTCCCAGAATCAGCCTAGGAAGGGACTTTAAAAATAATTTAATTTGGCCTTCCTCTTTCCAAATGAGAAGACTGAAGTCCCAGGAGGTCAAGTGGCTTGTCTAGGGTCACACTGTTAGTTATGGCAGACCAAGACTAAAACTCTGGTTTTCAGACTGCCAGTCCTACGGTCTTTCTGTTTTACATTTTTCAATATTAAGGAGCTTGGGGGGAAGAAAAAAAGCAGAAAAGTAGGGAAAAGAGACAAGAGGAGAACTACCTACCTACTGAAGACCTGAACTTTTGGCCACAGCTCTGGCCCAGGCCTTCTCTCTCCCTCGTGCCCTGTGGAGCCATCAGGTGAAGAGGACTAGAAGGGTGATGCTTTCTCTCAGGAATCTGTGCACAGGGTTTTTTGCCTTTTTTATATAATTTCTATCCTCTTTTGTATAAACTGAGAGAGCCCCGTTAGTTCATTGTTTTTACTGTGATTGAATTAACTTATTTAAAATCCCATTGTCTCGGGACAGCTGGGTGGCTCAGTCAGTTGAGTATCAGACCCTTGATATCAGCTCAGGTCATGATCCCAGGGTCGTGGGATTGAGCCCCGTGTCGGGCTCTGCTCTGAGCAGGGAGCCTGCTTAGGGTTCTCTCTCTCTCTCTTCCTGCCCCTCCCCCTGATTCACACTCTCTCTCTAAAATAAAATAACATTGAAAAATAAAATAAAATAAAACCCTCTTGTCTTATGTTGCTATGATCTTTGCCACTTCTTTGATTGACTTTTGAGATTGGACTGAACTTCTCCAGTCACTGAAGACATAATGCAATTACACAGTATGAACTATGTCAAGTACTTACTATGGTCCAGACACTCCTCTAAACAGTTTTGATTCATTAGCTCATTGTTTCCTATCATTTGTTGACATGAGCACTTCTGTCTGTCTTATAGAGGAGGAAGCTTAGGTGCAAAAATGTTGGGTAATAATTCAAGATTATACAGCGAGCAAGTTCCAAAACTCTAGTTCCTGACGCTGTGCGCTATAACCACCCTGCCCCACCCTCCTCATAGCCCTGCCTCTGATTCTGTTGGCAACTGGACTCATCTCTTTGGCTCTCGGTCAACACTGATGAGTCCCAGACAATCACCGATAAAAAAAAAAAATAGCTCGCACTTATGTAGAGAATTTACTAAGTGCAATGCACTCTCTGAATGGTTACGCATATCTTATTAGTTCATTTAATCTCAAACGATCCTCTGAGGTAGGTGAAGGTAGTGTCATCACACTCCCTTTACACAAAACACGGTAGCTTAAGCAACGTGTCAAAGGTCATACAGCCAGCAAATGGAAGAACTGGGACTCGAATCTGGGCAGCGTATCTCTGGAGGCCTCCCTTCTTAACCACCATGGCGTCCTGCCTCACAAGCAAAAAGTGTAAAACAAGTCAGGAAGTAGTCTGCCTTTGTCATGGAATCAGTCTATCAATCCACCTGCAGTGTCTCCTTGCTTTCTTTTTTTTTTTTTTAATTTTTTTTTTAACATTTATTTTTGTGAGACAGAGAGAGAGAGACAGAGCATGAGTGGGAGAGGGGCAAACAGAGAGGGAGACACAGAATCCGAAGCAGACTCCAGGCTCCGAGCTGCCAGCACAGAGCCCAACGTGGGGCTCACACCCACTAACTGTGAGATCAAGACCTGATCTAAAGTCGGACGCTTAACCAACTGAGCCACCCAGGTGCCCCTGCAGTGCCTCCTTTCTGACCCAAACTTGACACCAGATCCTGCCTGCCACCTTTCCCGATAACTCACTGTTTTCCTCCTAAATGAACTGGCCTCTCTAGATTGAATTCCTTCATTTGTGATACCCGCCCCACCTCCTACTTCCGTCACCTTGGCCAGGAGCCAAAAATACAGCCGATCTGTTCATGTGGAGGGCAGGCAACGGGTCAGCAGATCTGCTGCCACTGACTAGCTATGTGACCCGGGCAAGGAACGTCACTTCTGAAGAATGGAGACAGAATGGAGATAACAACAGCACCCTGCACACAGGGCTGCTGAGGATATTACAGATCTCGCGCATCAGAATATTAGCACATAGTCAACAGTTTATACATACACTTCCAAGTCTTAGTTTAAAATCCATTCATTCAGTAATACCTATTGGGGGCCTGGTAGATACTGTCATCAGCCCTGGAGATGGGGCAGTGAGCAAAGCAGTCAGGGACTTCACCCCCGCGGAGCTGGCGTTCTTGTCGGGGAGAATGACACAAAACCAGTGAGCCCGTGACTACATGATACACAACATCAAGTGATGCTCTTGACGATGAAAATCAAACTTCTACGGCCACGCCTGGGGTCCCCAGCTTCCAACTGGCTGGACGTCAGCAGCACTTACAAGATGATGCCCTTGTCTGTCTGAAGTCACGGCTCTAGAGCTCCGGTTCTCAAACATTTTGGTCCCAGGAACCCGCTACGCTTTTGAAAATTATTGAGCATCCCAAAGAGCTTTTGTTTGTTTGGGTTATACCAGTCGCTATCTTCCATACTAGAAATTCAAACAGAAAATGTTAAAACACAAGAATGCATGGAGCATGCTGCGTTAGGCATCAGAGCCATGGCATCCTCACACATCACGCGGCCTCTAGAAAGCTCCACCGTGCACCTGTGAGGGAAGGAGAATGCAAAAGGCAAAGCCATCTTATCACTGCAGTTACTTCACAGACCTCTGAAAGGGTCTTGCCACCACTAGGGGTCTTCAGAATATACTTTGACAGCTGTTGTTCTAGTGAAAATATATTTAGACTGATACCAGCTTTAAATTTTTTTTAAATGTTTATTTATTTTTGAGAGAGAGAGACAGAGTATGAGTGGGACAGGGACAGAGGGAGAGAGAGAGGAAGACACAGAATCGGAAGCAGGATGCAAGCTCTGAGCTGTCGGCACAGAGCCCGATGCGGGGCTCGAACCCACGAACTGTGAGATCATGACCTGAGCCGAAGTCAGACTCTTAGCCAACTGAGCTACCCAGGCACCCCAAGACTGATACCAGCTTTAAACAAAGATGCTTAAATTTACTTTTCCATCCCTGTTGATGTCTTCTTGTTGACTTTTCTACAATCAGAAGCTGAAAAATTTAAATTATAATTTGAATTCCATAAAGTATGAAGACCTGTGATTCGTTTCTCGAGTTGTATGCTTAAATGCTTAGCCAACTTAAAAAACAAAAAACAAGCAAATATCAAAATTCTGGATCTTCAGAAGCGCAGCCATCCTGATGAAATGAAATGTCCTCCCCACTAAAGTTTCCATGTGAAACATTTCTCAGGAGGTCACTTAGTAGCTTTACCTCTTAGAGTTGGTTCAGAAACTGACGACTTCTTTTAAAGTACACCTCCTAGGGGCGCCTGGGTGGCTCAGTCGGTTAAGCATCCGACTTCGGCTCAGGTCACGATCTCACAGTCCGTGAGTTCGAGCCCCGCGTCGGGCTCTGGGCTGATGGCTCAGAGCCTGGAGCCTGCTTCCGATTCTGTGTCTCCTTCTCTCTCTGCCCCTCCCCCATTCATGCTCTGTCTCTCTCTGTCTCAAAAATAAATAAAAACGTTAAAAAATTAAAAAAAAAATAAAGTACACCTCCTATTCCTTCCCAAAGAAATTCTGTTGTTTAATTGCTATTTTAATATGAATAAAATTATTCTGAGTGTCTCTAGGCATGGTTAAAATGGTTTCATAATTGCATTTCACTATACTTTTTTAAAAAATTATAAGAATGTCTACTTATCTATTTTTTTAAGAGGGGGTATGAGGGGGGAGGGAGGTGCAGGGAGAGAGGGAGAGAATCCCAAGCCTACTCCTCACTGTCAGTGCAGAGCCCCATGAAGGGCTCGATCCCACAAAGTGTGAGATCATGACCTGAGCCAAAATCAAGGGTGAGAGGCTTAAATGACTAAGCCACCCAGATGCCCCACATTTCGCTATACTTAAAGCAACTTCTCTAAGTTTTATTTTCAGTATTCCTCTAAAATAATTCTTTCTAAAGACAACAGGGGCTTTTTGCCATGGTAATTTTTTCATCACCAAGCAGTTTTGAAAAAGACATCCCATTTTATTACTTTTAGTAGTAACCAGTTTAATTAATCTATATGGCAAAACAGCAGGCAGCTGAACACTCTGCAGTTCACAACATTCTTGAATAAAACGAGCAGCTGGCTATGCAAATACGTAAAGGTAAACAGAGGAGCCCTAAAACTTCCAATGGAGAACTAAAATTCCTCCTCAATACAAAACCCATTAGCATACTAGAAGGGAAAAGGAAAACAAGTAAATCTGTGGGCAGCAGAGGAGGTATTTTTCTTTAATTTATTTTTTTTACTGCTTATTTTTATTTAGAGACAGAGAGACAGAGCACAAGTGGGGGAGGGGCAGAGAGGGAGGGGGACACAGAATCCGAAGCAGGCTCCAGGCTCCCAGCTGTCAGCATGGAGCCCAACACGGGGCTCGAACCCACGAACCTTGAGATCATGACCTGAGCGGAAGTCAGACACTCAACCGACTGAGCCACCCAGGTGCCCCTACAGGAGGTATTTTTTTTTTATTGAGCCCTTACTGCAAAACAGGCCGTGTTCTATGCACTTTGTAGACATTACTTAACTTGTTCTTCATCCTTAGGCTTACATTCATTTTACAAATGAGGAAACTGAAGCACAGAAATGCTAAATAACTTGCTCAAGGGCACAGGAAGTGGTGGGGAAGGGGTTTGAACTGTGTAACAAGCACAGCTTAGGGTTTGGGTCCGCAAACATTTGGTTACCAGTTAGCAGCTCTGCGACGTTGGGAAAGCGCCTTTGCGTTTCTAAAGAGAATGGTGCTAAGGGCGCCCTTCCCGTGTAGGATGGTTAAGGAGCAGGATGGAAGGGATAGTCACCTCAGGAGGGGCAAGAAGCAGGAGAGCTATCACCGGGATGGTGTCCTGAACCCCTAAAATAATGAAAACGGTCTCGAATAACTCGAATTTAGAAATCCTAAGAATAGGGACTCTTGACGAATGCTTACGCATGACTGAAAGACTGACTAAATGAACCATCTAAGCCAAAATCATAGGGAAATTAAATAAACAATCCCCCCAAATTATAGTTCATTCCTTTTTTAAAAACCACACTGTTCTTTATTACTATGCTCCTTTGATACGCCATAAGAATTGCTACTGATTCCTCTCAGTGGCACAGCGTTAGTGGTCAAGTGCACAAGCTTTGGAGCCAAATTTTCTAGACCCACATCCCTACCTGACCTCGGATGGGCTGCCGAGCCTGCGCTTTAGTTCTTCATTGGTAAGTAAACATAAATAGTGGTTACCTTCTGCATTGCATTGTTATTAAGGCTAAACGAGTTCCTATATATATAAAATAATTAAAACAGTGCCAGGCGTATAGTAAGAGCTCGATAAATATTAGCGATTATTTTTCATTAAATTGTTTTCCAAGCACCTAGTGCATGTCAAGATTGGACAAGTATTTGTATTGAATAAATAAATGACAACACATCCATCAGATGAATATAACAATGCACATTCTAGGGGCGCCCGGGTGGCTCAGTCAGTTAAGCATCCGACTTTGGTTCAGGTCATGATCTTGCAGTTCGTGGGTCTGAGTCCCGTGTCAGGTTCTGTGCTGACAGCTCAGAGCCTGGAGCCTGCTTTGGATTTGGTGTCTCCCTCTCTCTCTACCTCTGCCCTGCTCATGCTCTGTTTCTCTCTGTCTCTCAAAAATAAATAACTGTTAAAAAAATTTAAAAAAAAACATGCACATTCTAAATGCTAACATCCTGCTTCCTTAACCCAGCTCTCAGAGTCACATGACCTTGAAAGCACTATATCTGTATTGATATATGATCAACAATGGGCTCTGGTTTTTCAACAGTGATAGGAGAAACCAACAAATTTTTACTATCAAAAATGAGAGGAGATGAATTCATATGGTCAAGGTGTCACCTGTAAATGGAAATAACATAAATATTCGGAAGATAAAGGCACATGAGTCCAGCCTCAGAAATGGTATCAGGCAATCAATTAAGTAAAAGCTTGTAATACAATATAAATTAGATTTTGTAATACAATATAAATTAGATTTATAATTATTTTAAACAGCAAACCACAGTATGAATAATAGGCAGAAACCATGATGACCCAAGATGATAGAAACCAGAATCCATTATGGAACTGTACCGAAAGCATTCCATTCAGTATAGGGGAACACAGTATACAAAACATAAATGAATAACAGAATGGCAGAAACATTTCTATGGGGTATAACCTGAACACGCCGCTTAAGAGGAAACTTGCTACAACAGGAAGATCTGGTTTTAGAGACAAAAGACATGGTTCAAGCCCTGATTATGCCACTTCTCTGCGAATGCTGGCAAACGACTGTAGCACTCCACATCTTCTAGCTCACATCTTTGCCGTAGGAGTCAAATGAAATAACTCAGGTGAAGTCCTTTGTAGTATTTTCTATCGAAAATATAAAAAGTATCACATGTTCATTTCTCCAATGCATACGTGTGTGCCAGGCACTGTGCTAAGTGCTGGAAAATGGCAAATAAGGGAGACATGTTTCTCTCATGGGCCCTAGATTTTAGTTAACAATCTTATAAATAAATAGATGGCTCATTCATGGTGAGATGAACACTCTGAAGGAAAGAAACGACACACTATGAAGATGCATAACGGAGGGATTAATGAGGTCTGGGGCTGGCACGGGAAGGGTAGGGATAGAGGTGTACATGACAGATGCTGGCAGAAGCAGCAGCATGTGCAAAGGCCCTGGGGACAGGACAACTCTTGACAACTGAAAGAAGGCAGAGAGCCCATGGGACAAGGATGTGAGGGAAAAGCTTTGACGTGGGCGGGGCCCGATGGCCAGGCCAAGCATACTATGAATTAAAGGATCATTTCCTTGTCCTCAAGGACATGGTAAGCCTTTGGCGAGTTGTACGCACATCAGACTTGAGATGTGACACAGTTAACAACAACAGATCAAAGAGTCTGTACAAAGTGAAATGCACTGAAAAACAGCAAGAGGGAGCTAGTCAGAGAGGAGGAAAGACGCAATGGCAACGGTCCAGATGGAAGATACTTGGACCAGGGATGATAGAAAACGGTCAAACTGGACAGAAGTAGAATCACCAGTATTAGCTGTTGATGTGGGGGTGAGGGAGAGGAGAGTCGCTCATTTAAAGAACTGGGTGAAGGGACCTCCGGGTCAGGAATGCAGGGAACAGTGGAGGGAAACATGGTTATCGCAAAGGGCAAGAGTTGAGTTTGGAATCTCCTGACTTCCAAGAACTCAGGGTAGTTCCGAGAGCTACCAGATACTTGGCTCAGGAAGGTGGTTTGGATCAGGGAGGAATTTTGGCAGTTATTAATTAGGGTGTAGGTAGCAATTTGGATGAAAATTGCTTAGGAGGAAAATAAAGAGATGAAAGGAATATATTCATTCACATTTATAGTTGGACTCAATCCACCTAGTCCCCCCTAATGTGGTTTAAAACTGGCCTTCTCATGGCGAGTTTGTATTTGCAACCCCTTATCACTCACTAGGTGTGGTTTCCCCGTTATTGATTCTGACTGAGAAATAAAAGGTTGCTTTCTTTAAAGAGATGGGCAATAGCAAATTCACAGCGCATTTGTGTTTAGTAGGAAACAACAGAGAAGGGAACTAAGGGAGGCTGTTAGCTGGAGGGTCTAAGAGTTATTAAATATTGAGGGATGAGGAAAAAGAAAAAGTCATCTTCCCTGACACAGCCTTTAAAATACTTTTGTGTAGAGGGCTCCAGATGCCATCAATCAGGAAAATGATCTCTGGCAGAGAAGAATATGGCTGGTGTAAATAATTAATGAATGAAGGCAGAAACAGACTGTGGAAGTGAGAGGTGCTCTTGGAGGAACTTTTGCTGGAAAGTTCAGGCAACAGCTAAATGATTTTCTTCTTATTAACAGTCTTCCCAGAATTATATGTGTGTGTGTATATCTATATCTATACCTATCTATACACTTCTATGTATCTATATGTACATCTATGTCCATCTATAGATATTGATAGATAATAGACGGATACAGACATACACGCACACATATATACACACACTTTTATTGTCTTGTTTGAACTTTAGATACCATGGCAGCTCCTTATTTAAAAAGAAAAACTTCTTGCTTTTAAATGTCAATGAAAACCTCTAGAGAAAAAAATAACAATATACCAAAGGTATGAGTTAATACATATCAGTCCTCAATGAATTCTCTCAGAAAAAACAACCTTAAAAAGCCAACTCCTTGTCCTGGATGGCACTCAACAACAGTGAAATGCTGGCAGTGATTCATGTGCCTTCATGGTGCTCTCAGGTATTTAGAAGAACTTAAAAATATCTGTCCTAGGGACCATCGAAGCGACTCATGTCATATTACTAAAATTGCTCTCTAAATCCACAAAAAGTACACACGTTAAAGCCCTCGCATAAGTAAAAGAGCAGCGAGCCATTTATTCACTGGCCTCTTTTAATTTCAACCCAACATTGATTCAAAAGTTAAAGATAAAAAGGGGAAAAATGCCCTAGAGTGTCCACCGATTCACCCGGGCCAATGCTCCATCCATCGTTTCAAAGTGTAATTGGTACTAGAACGGATTTCTACTTTCACAGTATCAGAGTAATAGTACATCATCTCTGATCAAAATAGGAAAGAAAAACACCCTGGTATTTATTGACTTTTTATCACAAGCAACATCTGTGTATTTATATGTCAAAATCATGGCCCTTGGGTTCAAAATTAGATATGTGGACAGCCGAACATGGAGACAAAAATGTTGGGACTGAGACGGAAGGCTTGTAATAAATTCTCTCAGTTACTGCTATTCCGCTTTCCCCCTAATGAATTACACACTGTTGTTTTTCAAGACGGTTTATAAGCTGTACTTAAAATTTTAACTGCACTCTGCATCAGCGTATGAAAGCTAATTCACCATAACAACTAATTTGTACGAGTGTTAATTTCATCTTCTGGTGCTACTTATTTTGGGTGCTTCATCAAAAGCCATCCACGTCTTTAAAAACAATGCCGCACAGGAAACTTGGAAGTCACTGATTAGCAGCAAATTTGGCCAATGGGTTCATTCACTCAACTAGCGCCATAATTACGGAGCTGATAATGTACTCAAGGTACTAAGTGCAATACAAAAATTGTTCATTGTGATAATAAATAATGTTGAGGCTGGTTTAATTTTGTCCTTTCACCACTTATGCTTAAGAGATATATATGTCGTTCTGCTCTATTAATAGTCAAAAAGTGGTATAAAACTGAGAACATGGCATGCTCTCCATAACATTTTGAACATTATCCCTGGATTTGAAGTACTGATTGTTTTGCTTTTGAGGGGGGAAAAAACCCATCTTTGCTCCCCAATTAAGAAAGTCCTAAATGGGGCGCCTAGGTCAGTTAAGCATTCAATTTCGGCTCGGGTCTTAATCTCATGGTTCAAGAGTTTGAGCCCTGCACTGGGCTCCCGGCTGTCAGCCCAGAGCACGCTTCAGATCCTCTGTCCCCCCCTCTCTCTGCCTCTCTCTGTCTCTCTCAAAAATATATAAACATTGAAAAAAAAAAAGAAAGTCCTAAATTATGAGCGTTCTCAAGACGGCTTTGGGTGAGTAACTAACTTCTGCAACTCAGTGTGTCATAAAAATGGAGGTAAGCAATAATAATCATCACGTATACAATACCAAATCGTAACGGCCGTTTTTACAGAGTTGAAAATTATGTTTGTATAATTTGTTACAGCAGCTATAGGAAACTAAGACTGTAGGAAAACAAACACATGTGATTTCTAGAGCTTGCTCATTTCCTTGGTGTAAACACTCCCATGGCCAATATTCAGCCGTGCTGTTAAATGCTGTGCACAATCCATTAAGCCGGTGAGAACTCACTTCAACATACCACTGGTGTAACTATAAAATGGCACTAATAACATGGCCTACCTCTAAAACCCAAGACTTTCGTGTGATTCTCATATGGTCACTAATCTATCTTCAGGACCTTAAAATTTCCCTCAGCTGACCAAGGAGCTGATTATCCATGATCTCAGCCTCACCTTTCTTCAAGCTCCATTCACACCACACGCCTGACCCACACACGTGGTCCGGCTGCTCTTCCCGGCATGCCAAATACATGCCAAAATTATAAAAGTGCTAAGCCCAACCACATGGGTACTTGGTACCCGTGACACCAGTGATGCCGATGATAACTCAACAAGTTCTCTCAAAAATCTTCATTGGCCTGAATGCCATGATTTCTGGCATCCCGAATGTGGGGGCCGTAATGGCGGCAGCCAGGGAGAGGTGTCAGTCAGTCAACCAAGAACAGGTATCCTGTGGTCGGAGGAGAAACACTCTTGAGTGATCCCACAAAAGAGCTTTTTTGGGAACGAAGGGAGGACTTCTCAGACGGCTGCCTTATGGAAGCCTCCATGTTACCAAGCCAGTGACTGACTGAGGTTTGTAAAGAGAAAACTTGAGGAATTTCAGCCTCATTTGGAATGAAGGAAAGAACAGAACTCAGAACGATAGGTAAAGAATTGGATTATAACTTTTTCTTTAGGTGCTGCTTCTAGGAACTCACCCCCGGAGATTCTCATCCTGTGAGATGAGGTGCCAGAATTGGTATTAAAAAAATGCCCAGGCAGTTCTTCGAATCTGTGGTTAGAAACTATCAGCTAGACCAGTGCTTCTCAAACCAGGGTGATTCTGCTTCCCAGGGGACACTGGGCAAAGTCTGGGGACGTTTTTGGCTGTCAAGCCTTGGTGGGGGATGCTAGTGGCATCTAGTGGGAAGAGAGGCCAGGGATGCTACTGAACATCCTACAATGCACAGGGCAGCCCCCACACAAAGGATTACCAGTTCAGAATATCAACAGTGACAAAGTGGAGAGACCCTGAACTAGATCAGACCATGGCCCTAGGCCTCCCCGATGACATCTATTCCTGGCAACAAAATCTCTGACGATCAAATATGTTGTTACAATGCATTATTTACTAATGATGAGATTTCTGTATAGATCAGAATATAAATCTTCACACCTTATCTGTGCCAAACAATAATCAGTGTTACAGGAATAACAACATGTGCCAAAGGAGATTTTAAGAGTCACCATAAATGGCATTAACTATCATCCTATCTACATCAATTGCATTGGGTTCTCTAAAGAACTATTTTTTAAATGTTTATTTCTTTATTTTAGGAGAGAAAGAGAGAGAATGCGAGTGAAAGAGGGGCAGAGAGAGAGGGGAGAGAGAGAATCCCAACCAGCTTCCACACTGTCAGTGCACAGCCCAACAATGAGGCTCAATCTCACAAACCATGAGAGCATGACCTCAGCTAAAATCAAGAGCTGGACGCTTAACCGACTGAGCGACCCAGGCATCCCTAAAGAATATTTTTTAAATCGTTTCTTTAAGTGTAACAAAGTCATTCATACAAATGTAAATTCTCTCTGTAATGATGTTTTTCTCCCACAGAAGCCACTTTTCATTCATCTGTTTTGTTATGATGTTTCCTGCACCATTTTCTTCCGAAAAATATGCTTGCATTAAGTACAGAATCTTCTAAGCAAAACTCTTAAAATACTTAATGAATATGAAAAAAAATCATATTCAGATTTTCTCATTTACCTACTCTTTCTAATGTAAATGTTAATCCCTTCTAAAGTAGTCGGGCCCGCTTAAATTGCCGATCGCAATTACCACATACTCGAAATTTGGTACAAATGAGGATGAAATACCAGCAAAGAAAAATATCTTGTATTCAATAGACTTTTGTTTCCTGCAATGAAAATTTGAAATGACTTTAATTACTCACAAAGAAGGCTCAGTTGACCAATCCATCAAGTTTTCTCTGGAAACAGATGAAAAGATAACCCAAAAGGAAAGAAAAACATGAAGGCAAAACTCATCTTTTCAAGAAACTTCTAAGGACGTTGTTCAGACCGTAACATAAAGCCCAGTACACATCAGGCTTCATACTGAAGTATATAAATGGGATTGCCAAATGACTATAACTCGTCTTTTTAACGTCACATTCAACATTAAGGAAAATGGAGCTTTCTAGTAAGTACTGGCAATTTACTGGTGCAATAGAGTCATGTATGGCTGTTCAAGACACTGTATGTAGGAAAGATTGCAAATGATCATTTCTCTGGGCTGGTTCTTGTAAATAAACTGGTATTTGTTCAGATTGCAAAAGAAAGTCGTCTTGTTTACCCCTGACCTTGATTCAGAAGCTCTTCCGGAGGTGGAGGGAATAGTCAAGGCAGGCTGACTACTGCTCTTTGATGAGTTAGGCAACAACCGTAAGCCAAAGGAAGCAAAAAAGTCCTATGAGTTTTAAATGATGCCAACTATAGGGGTGCCTGGGTAGCTCAGTCGGTTGAGCGTCCGACTTCGGCTCAGGTCATGATCTCACGGTCTGTGAGTTCGAGCCCCGCGTCGGGCTCTGTGCTGACAGCTCGGAGCCCTGAGCCTGCTTCGGATTCTGTGTCTCCCTCTCTCTCTGGCCCTCCCCTGCTCATGCTCTGTGTGTGTGTGTGTGTGTGTGTGTGTGTGTCTCTCTCTCTCAAAAATAAATAAACATGAAAAAAAACAATGATGCCAAATGCAAAAGATCTGACTGATGGGCAGAAATTACTATTACTAGCTGACATTTTCAGTTGCTATGATCAAGGCATGGTGGACTTTATCACTTAGGTCTTCATAACACCCCTCTAAGGTAAAAACCACTACTTATGCTATTTTACAGGTGAAGACACTGAGGCCTGAAAAGGACCAATACACTGCCCATGGTCACACAAGTGACAAGCAGTGGAACTGGCGCTTAGACCAGGCTAATCAATGCTTGAGCTCCTCTCTCTTAGTCACTATGCTACGCTATTTCTCTAGAGACACGATGGCCCCTGTGGGGAGGGGTTTTGAGGTCTGAGAGAACGAAAGAAGAACTGACCCCGTCAGGGTGCCTATGGCTCGGAACAAAGCTGTCTTCCCAGCAAGCCCACCGCACCATCACTGGCCCTGTCAGCCACGCGTACACGCAGATCACGTGACTGCCCTGTCACCTCCAGACACAAGCGGTGTCCTGTACCATAATATTAAACAACTGCCTCATTCTATTCCAAGCAGTTGCTTCCCTTTATGCTTCAGTTAGAATAGCATTTGGCTCGGCTCACAAGCCATTAGTACTCCTATGGGCTTAAAAGTGCCACATAAAATAAATTGATCATACTTGGGTATATGCTCTGAATAGGCAATGGGAAAACCAGCCTCTATATTGACCCACAAAGTTCCATTTCTAAGCTTGCTCGGTCCTTTTTATTGCCCTGTCATCAAGTTCTAATATGGTTTACAATTTATATGCTTATTTAGTTTAACAGGCTATAAAAACATTTATTTTGGCTGATTTCAGTTGATCCTGTGTGGATGCCAATGGTAAGCACCCTCTACCCCGCTCCCAATGTGAGGGATCTAGATTTTACTCAACCCACAAAATACAAGGCATGGAAATATGTCTTGAAATGTTTAAAAACTGGGTAAAGTCACGGGTGAAGGAATTCACAAACCGAATGGGCATCGAGTGCAGGCA
The DNA here is from genome assembly GCF_027475565.1 of Acinonyx jubatus. Lineage (NCBI taxonomy): Eukaryota > Metazoa > Chordata > Mammalia > Carnivora > Felidae > Acinonyx > Acinonyx jubatus. The sequence goes on along the minus strand of NC_069385.1, from coordinate 106,060,929 downwards.
ACACGGAGCCCTTACGGAAGGAAGGCATTTGACTCTGTCGTGCCTGGTGTTATTCACAACAATATGTACGTCTGACAAAGGGCTGAACAAATTCAAGGGACAGCTCCTGACAAAGTCATCATGTCGACTATACAAAACCTCAAAACGTGGAATGTTTGGGAGGTAAAGTGCTGAAGAGTGTGCCCTGAATCTGGCAATTAAGAAAGCATTCCATCCCGACTGTGGAGTGGTGGTGACAGGATCTTTATTGAGGTGACTTTCTGTAGAGTCCAGACACAGGGGCTATTCTTAGAACAACCAAAAAAAGCATGGAGTTGCCTAAAAATAATGATGACTCAACACCTAGAGGCTTCAATGACGTAATGTTGTCCAAGAACACCCTCTCTCCTCACAGGGTGCAGTTTTTAAAATAAGCAAGCTCACAGCTCACCTTCCGAGGAAAGCAAAAATTTCACACACTGAAGGAGAAAATTAGGACACGTGGGTCACATATGGAATGTTCCATCCATGCATCGCCTGTCACCGTGGCCCGGTTTACTCGGGGAAGAAGCCCCTGCCAAAGTCAGAGGCAGTTCTTTCCCTCTGCCACCCAACACACGTCAGATGTCCTTTCAAAACAGGGCCTGTGGGACAGGACAACAATGCTGATTACACAAGAGGCGGGCTGAAAAACCTGTCCTCGGGTCACCCCAGCCAGCACACTGCATGGCGAAGGATGGGTCCACTTGGAGACTGTTGTATAGGGTCAAGGTATAGGCTCAAAATAAAAAAACAAAAACATATCGCAGAGCCTTCTCCCTCCCCTCTTAGGCATGCCCGTTCCTTGGGCTTGTGTATATGTTGCGTCCACTTCCATCTCTCACGTCACCTGACGTGTCCTATAATTATCACACGCCGGGAAACATTAAGCTTTGTGAGGGCTGGCACCTCGTTCGTCTTTGTACTCTCGGTGCCAAGGGCACGGGACATGGAAGATTTTCAATAATTGTTAAACTTGATGGCTGGATTGAGTAGTCTGATTAATGCAGTACTCTCTCCCCTTGCCAGTATATGTATGAGTCACTGCCCTTCCCTGGGTATGTAGATTATACACCTTAGGATATATCTTAAGTATATCTTAGGATGTAGTGTACCCTAGGGGTAGGTTCACTGAAAAGGGAATTCTTGATTAGAAAATAATCTTCGAGTCCGTAAGACTCGAAGAGCACAGCAGGAGGTACTTGGGAACGGGATGTTCCTCGCACCACAATGTATTTGTTCTTAAGGCTTGCTCTGTTCAGCAAGAAAGCAAGCAAGAGACAGGTTTGCGAGTCAGGGTGCCTTATAAACAGATACAATAAAAAAAATCTGCATCCTATGTAATCCACTAGGTCTACAACTGTTTCGTTTTCCAAAAGGTGACTTTGCGGTAGCAATGCCTTCGTGGTTTATTTCTGGAATTCCCCAAAGTCAGTCCCCAACCTCCAAAAGAAAATCATTCCCATGGTTTCGCAGCTCTTTTTCATGATGGCATTTTGTGTGTGTTGTTTTTAAATAAAAATTATTTTACGAGGTCTGGTTACCCACCCTGAATCACCATACACGGCTCTGAGCGATTTGTTTGTTTCCACAACTTCCAATCCACAAAGGCTTTGCACCACTCGCAACATTGCGAAGAACGCGCTATCAGTGATGCCCAAAGAGGAGTCCTTTTGGAAGAGACCACAGTTGCTTAGATATGTAAACTCAGAGAAGTTTCTTTAGGGGAAAGACAATTCCACTGCAGCTGAGAACCCAGGTGTTAACAAGGAAGCAGACCAAAAGCAGGGCCAGGAAACCACATGTATACTCACCTTCTCCTCCTCTTTCTAAATCGTGATGACCCCACCCTCTTGACTCCCATATTTAGCTTTAATGAAAACTAGTTATCAGTGCCAAATTTCCAATACTGAAGACTCATTTCTCTGAAAATTTGGAAAGAAGCTATTTGAAGAGCTAAACTCTTGACTTCTATGCCCCTTGCAAAGCTTTGAACGTCATCTACATAGTGATAAATTTAAAATGCACTTCTAGGGGTGCCTGGGTGGCTCAGTCTGTTGGGCATCTGACATCGGCTCAGGTCATGGTCTCACAGTTTGTGAGTTCGAGCCCCGCATCGGGCTCTGTGTTGACAGCTTGGAGACTGGAGCCTGCTTCGGATTCTGTGTCTCCCTCTCTCTCTGCCCTCCCCCACTTGCAGTCCGCCTCTCTCTCTCAAAAATAAATAAACATTAAAAAAATTTTTTTGAAAATAAAATAAAAATATATACTCTACTAATTTAGGTCATTTTTTTCCTACTCATAGTGGAACTTTAAACATCTGCAAAATATACCATCAGTGACTCCTGGCCAGCCTCCTTATATATTGAAAGATGATTGTTAAACTTTCCATAAAAATATGAGCAAAGTTTGATTAGATAATTCAGAAAGTTTTCTTGAATTATACATATACATAATTAGGTTACTACAAAAGAAACAGCATATCAAGACCATTAAGAATCAAGAAACGGGCCTTGATTGAATATTAATTCTTAATTTGAGCTTCCTGGAAGCCAAGAAAAACAAACAAACAAACATGTAAGTTACATAATCTTCCTAGTGAGAAAAATACCAGTTCCCCAAGGTAAACAAAGTTTTCTTGGTAGTATATTCTAGACAAAAGATAACACATGACTCTTATTTGGGGGAACCGTGAACAACATGTATCTTAAAACCAACACAGAAACAGTTTTCATGCAGCCAAGACTGAAATTAAATTTTCAAGAGCCCAAGGCTGTGATATGGGGGGTACAACTTTGTTAGCCAAGACTGGCTAAATCAAGCCTTTCTTCCTACTTCCACAGTACATGTGCCATCTAAACACATGATTTTAGGAGGGCTCTTTCCTTCCTTGAACCAGAGATGGACGGTCACAGCCTTGGGTGATGGGGACAGGAATGAAAGAGAATGAGAAAGGGAAGCAATGTTTACCAAGAAGACCTAGTGTTGTGCCCCCTCCTCTAAGCATTTCATCTCATTTAATCACATAACAAACCTACACGGAAGGTAGAGTTAACCCCGTTTTATAAAAGAGAGAACTGAGATTCAGAGAAGTTAAGTTAACCAAGATCACATAACTAGTCTGTGGTAGCGGCAGGATTTGGACCCAAGAGCTTCTGGGTAGCCCAAGCCCTCTCACAGGGCCCTTCTGTCTCTCTGGAAATGCCCGTGTTATATCTAGGACCATGGGGGACTTTACAGGATACAGAAGAATGATGAGCATTGCACTGTTGCCTTCAAGATACTTGCAATCCTCCAGCTGGAGTTGGAGACCAGACCATCATATAAGGCAGTGCACTCTATGCATAATAACATACTAAATAATCTGGAGTTAGTAATAGCTACAAGTGTGGGGGGGGGGGAAGTGTAGGCTTTGAACAAGATACGAGATATATTTCAACATGTTTGATGAAAAGTCTTACCCATGTCCTGTATCTGATCAAGTCTCCACCTCAAAACATGGGTGGAGATTATAGTGTTTGTATTTAAAACGTGTTGTTGTGCTGTATGATAAAACATCCCCAGCAAAATACATTACCAAAATACCACTGGAAAGTGATCAAACTTAACAAAATGAACTACACAGGTTGTCTTTCGATATATCCATTCTTCCCAAAAAGCAGGAAAGTATGGTTGAACACTGTATGCACAAAATCATAAATGAGTAGACAATAACCAAGTATAAGCAGTGCAGTAACGTAGAACAAGTATCACATGATATTAATAGGACTTGCACTCAGCTCATCTGTATCACACTGATCTCATCCATGGAGCTAAATGTCAGACCTGCTGTGAAGGATACCTTGGTATTGTTTTAAAGTTCATGTCCCAACTCTCTGACTTTCTCTGGTTATCTCTGAATGGGTCCGGCTTTTCAGACCACCGAACCAAGAACAGCCTCAAAAGCAGGGTGAAGCCAATGCCATTTTCAGCTGGTGAGAGCAAGGAAAAAATAACAATAAAGCTCCTTCGCCAGGCTTCCCCGGGGCTCCGTCTCTGAAACTGCCTCTTAAAAAAGGAGGTTCTTAGGTGACAACTCAATAGTTATCCTTCAATTTACATATCCTTTAAATTGGAAATAACTAAAAATTATCCATCTTGACCGGGGCCACTGTGATGGTTTCGCCTTCTGTGCATTTTTGAGAGGCTGCTGGCCTGGGAGGAAAGTAGAGGATGGAATCAAGCTTGCCCTCCACCTGTCAAGCCACCCACAACGGCTCAGGGCTCCACTCACTCCTTCAGCTTGGGGAAAGAGGGGGCCATTTTTTCAAATTCACCCATCATGGCCCAGGTAGTATGCCCTAAGACTCTGCCCCTGGGGACAGCTTCTCATAATTCACACAGTCACTGGATAGGTCAGCAGCAGCTCTGGTGGAAATCAAAATCAGTGGCTTCCAAGGAACCTTCATTTTTCCAAGAAGGGAAAAAAGCTCCCTGTCCCTCTTCAATATTATCCCAGACTAATTGGAACATGGCAGCCATTTTTCCCCAGGTGCCATCAAGAATACATGCTCACCTGCTCTTTGGCACAGAAACCAAATATTCTCAACTCTGTATGCATCAGGCTTAATTCTTTCCACTGCCTCAATTATTTTCAGGTAGCTAAGTGGGGCATTTAGAGTGGCTCGTCAGGCGCTCGAGCCCCAGGGGGTCACTCAGTGCTGTGGCGAAGCAAGACACTAAATATGCCTCTGGAATATTGCAGTCACTTGAAGAAAGGTTAAGGTTCCAGGGAATGTCCTACAGCAGCTTTCAAATCTGCCCCACGCTGGGCCTCTCATCTGGCAGGTGCCCCCGAATGATTAGCGGTGACTAATTATGGTTCCCAGCCATCGTCCAGAGAAAGGAGAAAACGGGAACACCTGACTGAGTACAATGATATCCACTGTCTTTTTCACAATTTAAAACTTTCTTTAAAGCAACAAACCTATTTGTAAATGTCACTTCCACCTATCAGGGATGAAAAGCACAAGAGAAACGGTGAGACTCAAAAGTATTCCTTGAATATTTGGTATCTAATTTGTTATCTGCTTTAGTTATTTTTTTTGTAAGTTCATTTATTTTTGAGAGAGACAGAGACAGTGTGAGTAGGGAAGGGGTAGAGAGAGAGGGAGACAGAGAATCTCAAGCAGGCTCCGTGCTGCCAGGGCAGAGCCCAAAGCAGGGCTCGAACCCAGAAACCTCCAGATCATGAGCTGAAACCAAGAGTCGGATGCTTAACTGACTGAGCCACCCAGGCACCCCTATCCACTTTAGTATTTAAAACAAATGCTCAGTTATCATTTTCTCACCCTCAGGTCACCACAGTTTACTTCATTTCTTGTTTTCTTCAACCTATATTCGGTGACACTACAATCATCTTCTCGTTTAGCCTTTGCTACATATCCTTAGCATAACTTTTTTTCACCAGCCTTAAATCATCTCATTACAGGGAACCATTACAGGCTTCCATAAGATCTTCCAAAGCTTTGCCTATCAGCTTTCATTTTCTGTTTTCTTTTCTTTTCACTTATTTTCTTTTATCTCTCCCTCTTCTTCTCTAGGGGTAGTTATGAAAACAAATGTGCTTAAGACATCTCTAAATTTTTTTACTCACTTGGCTTACTCAATATATCAGCCACTTCTAAAAATGTTACGCAAAATGTCAGTATAAGCGGACATACAAAACAGGTTTTATTCATATGAGTATCACAGCTTAACTACAAGAGTGATTTGGATTCAATGCATTTATGTTTAGCTTGAATCTTGTTATTGAATTACCTGAGTTCTCTGCCTTACATTCTGTTACCTGAATGTTCATGCTGGTGGATAGCCAACTTTATTTCTAGAATCTGCTTTCCACGGGAGAGTTGAGAGAAGCTGAGGTATGGTGGGTAATGAACCAGAATTAAAAGTCCAGAGGCCCTGTACTTATGGTACCAACCATGAGATTCAGTCTATGTAGACAGACTAAGTTACACTCGGGACAACAAACCCCCAAATCCCAGTGGTTTAAAGCAACAAAGGCTTTTTTGTTTTCTTGTCATGTTGCAGGCTCCTCATGGGCCCTGCTCTGCGTCCTCACTCTCCTCACCCCACAACCCGCTGCCTGGGCAGGCACTCCCAGCAATGCCAGTTGCCCCGGCAGCATGAAAAGAACATTTTTCAGGGTCAAGCGTTGGTAATGAAATGCTCGACCCTGGAAATGACAGGTCACTCCTGCTTCCACATTGAGCAGAAGTAGCCTGAGTTTCCAGGGAATTCTGGTACATGCTCAGGAGGTAGAGAAACGGAAAGACACCACCCTCATAGGGTTGTCATGACAATCAAAGGCTTTCATGTTTATAAAGCATTTGGAAGAGCTCCTGGCACCTTGCTATATGCTATGTAAGTATTCGCTGCTGTTATCATCACCATCATCATCATTAAACTGAATACATTCATAATTTTTGGAGGCCATTATCAAGTCAGGGTTCTCCTTATTGAATTGAATTTGGTGAAATGTTTCGTGGGTGTTGTTTCCTTGCTCTCCTTTAGCTACCAGTGCGTGCCCATGTCCCAGTGAGCAGACCCTCACCCGTCTTCAGTACAGACACAGGGCAGCCCCCGGGATACCCCTGCGGCCTCACCTACCTCAAGATGACTTTTTGCAACCCGGCTGGATCCAGAAAGGCCAACCCAGGGGAGCATGCCAAAGGGAAATGAACCCCAGTAACTTTTAGGTGTTGCACGCTGTGAAGATCCCAGTTCTAAACGTGTTTCATACAAAAATATTTATCCTTCAAGCTGTAGCACGCAAACAGCAATCTGCATTTATTGGTTTCACATGCCAATTTCCTCCAGCTCCGGTTTTCCTTTGTGTTATATAAACAAATCTCAACCATCTGGACCACAACAAGCCACTCTGAAATATGTGCTCACTCCGTGCAAAAGCATCAAATCAAAATACAATCTCGCGGAATTCTGCTTAACAGAAAATCGGAGTGAACAATTTTCACAAAGCTGTTTTTAAAATGTTCTTTAGGTGTCAGAATAGGATACAGAGGAGAGCAGAAATGAACTTATCAGAATATTTATTACTTGGACAAACAGAAACTAGCATAACAAGATCATATCCTACGGTGGTACCTACTAGTTAATAGCCCAATTTAGTGGTTTCCAAATTACTTCAAAAAGGAAAAGGGCTCAGAAAAACGGTCTCAGACAGGTGGGAAAGCAGAGAAGAGACTGCTGAAAGACTCATACACGACAGTCAGGAAAGCAGAAGCTTTAATTCCTAGCCAGCTAAGGAAATTAAAATGTATGCATTATAATAACTGCAAGAAACAATCTAAACTGTAGTCCGTCAATATCAAGAAACAATGAACTGGAAAGTAGACTGTGCCAAGAAAGAAAGGGCTCTGCCAAAACAAGTTCCATATATTGCCAACAACCCACCGGCATCTCTGAAATGAATACTAAGCTCCATTTCCAATGTCTTATCTCCCTGATAGAACTCCAGGCTACTGAAGGCATCTTCCAAGGCCAAGTATTTTAGAACATCACCATGGCTAGCCTTGTCCACAGGCAAATATAGGAGTGCTAGAAATGCTTTGTGTTTCTTTTCCCTCTACCTAAAAATATCTCTTCACCAACTTTGCACAGTGCCCAAAATGTCCACCCTTTGGGAGAGAGAATGATCATCAGACTTTGTGACTTAGATTCATGAACTTTGCACGTTGTGGAAAGAATTTCCTGAGAGAGTGGCATACAAAATAAATGAGTTTTATTAAGATAGTGGGAAACAATGGAGGTAAAGGGAAGACTATAAAGGTCTGGAAGTTAAAGAGAAGGAGGTGGCAATGAAGATGAGGGGCCCCAAGGTTCCCAAACACATTTTTTTCTAGTGTCCCGTGATCATGGCTCCTTGCTATTGTTACCTCATCGGTATCTGATCATCCTGCTTTGTCATCCTTAACCATGTGTATGTAGTTAAAACTGAACCTAGATCAGATAATTTGACATCCTATAGACTCTCTTCTTCAAATGGGGGCTATAAAATCGCACCAAGGTAGAAAACTTTCCATCTGATTTAATAAGCCTAATTACGTAGGCTTCGGCCAATTACAAAATTCACCTCGTCGGCTATTAAAATATGGTCTAAATAATTTGATAATTTGGTTCCACTGAACTACATCTGGTTGATTTCAATTCAATATTTTATCAAAAGGTCATTTTAAAACCAAATACTTATGATCAAACTGCAACGTACCAACTTTGTACACAAATTAAATGAAAATATTTTGTAATCTGTGATTCATTCTCCGATTAGAACATCAGCATAGATGTGGGAAAATTCCCATGAACTCTCCCCACACTTCTGTCTTTCTACATAACCAATCCTGGTTCAGCAGATCAATCATGCTTAAGCGCACTCCAAAATAAGATAAGCTCCTCCCTAGGTCTGACTGTTCCAATCTACCAAGAAATATTTAATCAGGAAAGAATCAAAACCCTCATTTGGCCTCTAAGGAAAATCCATCCAATTGTTGATTAATTTAGACAAATAGATGATAGAATGAGAAAACACAGAATCTTGTTTCATAGTTAATGTCCGGTAGGTTTCCGGGGCGGGGCGGGACGGGGGGGGGGGGGGGGGAGAGAAATTACTGGCTCTGAGTAAATTACAATCTGTGTTATAAACTGATTATAATCCAAGAGCAAAACTCCCAATTTCTTTCAAAGAGACGATGTGCCATTTTCTTACTTTAAATAGGGGATCACATCTAAGGCCTTGGATTTCAAGCTATTTTTAGCCTATCATTTCAATGTTCAACGCCAAAATAATATCAATATAAAACTATCTTTAAATGGCTTGAAATAATTCCTAGTCGTCCAGGCTATCAGAATTGCTTACAAAACCAATAAAATCCAGAAAAAAAAAGATTTCCAGTAATTGTTTTCAGGCAAAGGAGACTGGAGTTCAGCAATTGGCAAAACAGCCCAAATTTGTAAAATGGCAATCAAGAAATCCTACTCTTACGTCTCACACAGAGGCATAAACTTTAGTTTGGGAAAAAGAGTCCCTTCCCCCCAAAAATGTTGCCCATGTTTTACAACATAGTATAATGATTACAATTAGAAATCCACATCCACAGGGAAGGTTTGATCTATTCAGACACCCTACTTGAAAGGTCAGAGAAATCTAAAATGAACTTTGAAAAGATCTCCAAGCAGAATATTTAACTCTGATTTCCAAGAACACTTACACTGAATCAAGCTTGTGTCTTAAAATGGGAAGCTTCATTTTCTGGAAGATACTTGTACACAGACAACCTCATTCCCCAATCATTTCAAATCAACCACTTTCGCTTCAGATTCTCACCACCCACATAACATTTCCACCCTGTGTGGTATCACTGAGCAAAGCAAGACACAGAGGACCAGCCAGCTTACCTTCCCGATAACGGCTGCAGGACTCAGGTCACAGCTATTTTGGGAACATTCATCCCACTGCAGGAGGAGCAGGAGTGAAAAAGAGCTTGTGCCGTTTTGAGAAAGGCAAATCATGGTTTTGGCAGAATAGGGAAATAGGAATAGGGAATAGAATAGGAAAATAAAACTTTTTGTTGTAACAACATCTGCTTCCTAAAGGGGTATCTCCTGCAATCGCTACTCCTAACACCACTTGCTCTGTTAGACAGGCATATGGGTCTCCAAGGATGAGATCTGATTCAACATGTACAACCTTGTCACAGTTAGTTGGTCACAGAGTAGGCTTTTCTACTGCTGTGCATGCCCAGAAGAGAGCCAACTATACATTTTCCACAATTTCCAAACCGCAATCACAAATGAGTCACAAGACAGAGACAATGCCACATCTTCCCAGGATTCAGGAGCAGAAAAGGCTTATTACCTTGCTTTCTTCTCCTTCGAACACTGACTGGTGAACATTGCATGCAAACAGTGAGTTGGGGAGGTCGTTGAAGTCAGTGATTGCTTGAAAGGCTTCCTCTGCGAAACACCGAGTTACAGCCCAGTCCCTGTCTATGCAGCAGAGCAAGAAAAGTTCTCCATCTTCCGGGGTATGCCCCTGCTGCCCGAGGCTCCTCATTCCAATGAAGTAAGATTCTCCCCTCATTCCTGAGGACACAAAGACGGACATGTGTTAGAACAAGCATCGATTCCTTAAAACTTGATCGTAAGGCCGAGCTGCCCAGTGTTTCCTAGACGTGGGACCCGGGAACATTACGTAAACTCTCTGAGCCTTTGCTTCCTTATGAGAATCAAATGGACTCAGGAGAGTGCTTTCATAAGTTAGACAATGAATTATATAAAACCACTGCTGCTACTACTAATGACTGTCCTTTATTGAGTTCTAGGAACTGTTCTAAATGATCGACATGCATCAACTAACCTATTCCATCTCCACAATAGTCTATGAGATTGGCATCAACATTATCCTTGTTTTACAGACAGGGAAACTGAGGAACAAAGCAAGTGAGTAGCTTTTACTATGCCAATGATGAAATGGCAGGACTAGAATTCAAACCCAGGGAGTTTGGCACCAGAGCTCACTTTCCTATATCATAGAAATGAAGTAGATTAAGATTAGTTCAAGTCTGTATTTAAGGAAGTACAACCTACTTCATCACCACCCGAGTCTTGTTTATGGTAACTCTAACAGTTAATAGTTTATCCACAATGAGGACACACACACACACACACACACACACACACACACCTACCTTCTACCTGGGATGATTACTCTATTTGTGAACCTTGGATTTCGAAAATAAGTACTCTCTTGGTTAATAGATAGATCTATAGTAGATAGATCTAATAATAGATCTAATGGTATATAGATACAGATATATAGATATAGATATAGATATAGATATAGATATAGATATAGATATAGATTTCCTTTCCTCATAGTCCCCATCACAAAGCTTTCTCGTATTCATTTTACCTAGCTGTGTCCAATCATTCTATTACTTCCTCACTCCAATGTTCAGATTTTTATCCCATTGCAAATGGTTGGAGAGTTTTATCATTTTCTGATACTGACACATTGTAGTAGATTTTGTCCGTCTCCCCATATGCCCCAAGGATAGGTAGTGTCTACATTTTTCTTTTGTATCTATTTTCATGCCTATCATGCTCAATGATTAGAAGCCCCAAAGGTGAAATAATTTGTCCGTAGGATGCATGTAAGACTGACTGACACCTACAGTGTGGCTGCTGGGCCATCTTCCGGAAGTGCCATTTTCCCAGTCCCATCACTAAAGGGCCTCAGAGTACAGGACAGATGGGTGGGCAACACAGAACATCACTCTGCCCTCATGAGGTTTGTTAGACACAAATTCTGGTCCCCAAACAAGTACGGATGGGTTTCTGCATATGTCTCTCTCGAACTCTGATTAGATCACTCAGGTGATGAGGTTACGTTTTTCTGTTTTTATTTTTCCTAGAAACAAAGGCCAAGTGGGATCCTGGTAAGCATCATTCGATGGTAATATAAATAATGCATTATATATAAAACCTAGGGCCTGGTTGGGACAAGAGCCAAAACTTTAAAATTGTGAGTTAGTAACTCTAAAAGCAGATCATTGTAATTGTGGTAAGTAAAAATCCTCGTCTATATAAAATAAAATAGAACAATTCCTGTATTTTAAAGTTAAAACTCCAATGAATACATTTTCTATATTTAAATTGACAAAGTACTTATTTTATTTTTTATTTTTATTTATTTTTTTAATGTTTATTTACTTTTGAGAGACAGAGACATAACTCAAGCAGGGGCGGGGCAGAGAAAGAAGGAGACACAGAATCCGAAGCAGGCTCCAGGCTCTGAGCTGTCAACACAGAGCCTTATGTGGGACTCGAACTCACGGACTATGAGATCATGACATGAGCCAAAGTCAGTGCTCAACCGACTGAACCACCCAGGTGCCCTACAAAGTACTTGTTTTAAATAAAAATGTTGTATATCTCTTATGCTTTGTTTTATTCTATAATTAATCCAAAATATATGAATATTTGTAATTACAAAAATTTCAACAAAATACTTATATGTATTTTTTCCTTCATATTCATTTATACTATTGCTTCAAATGTTACTATAATATGCATAATAACCATCATTTATTATTATTAGAGTACTAATTATTTCAATAGTAAGAATAATTAGTAAGAGCATTAAAACAGTATTATTTTCATCAGTGGATTATAGGAAAACCTTTTAATAATGAAGTTATAGTCATCCAGTAGCATGAAGTATAGCTATTATGTGTCAATACTGATTTTATTTTTAATCCTGTCCCTCTTATTTAAAATTTTTAAATTAATCAAAATTAATCCCCAAATGTCCCTAAATATTTTCCGAGAATGTTTCAATTACTCTTTTTCCGAAAGAAATAAAAATCCATTGCTGAACAAATTAATTAAATAGACCAAATATTAAGGCTTACTCAGGGCTCATTTTAATCTACTCAAATAGCCTTAACTTCTGTTCTAAGCTGTAACAATACGATTATCTTCAAGGGACTTTATTTTAAGCTCATTACTTTCAGTAAAGATTTAAAAGGTGAATGCATTTTTGGCAAACAACGTATTCTACTTATATGGAGAAATATTTTAGAAGTCAGAGCTCTGAACAAAGGCACCCTGATTTCTCGTGCCAGTTCCATTACTGACTCAACTCATAATTTCGAGAAGTCAATCGATCATTCGACGACTCAGTTTATCTTTATAAAATGAGAACAAGCACATCTCTCTGTTTCCCTCCCTCTGCAGAGGAGGAAGGGGAAGAGGAAATGAAAGGGGAGTGGAGGAAGTGCTCAAAACCAGTACTAACCACTACATAAAAGGATAAGTAATATAAAACACTCTAGAAACACATCATTATGATAATCTCAGAGCAGGACTATTCGGCATCACCACTAACCTTTAGTAAACCCAAATAAACACGAAGAAAGGGAAGCTCTGAAGACCCAAAGAACTCCCCAATACAGAAATGTAAAGGCCCTACAGCCTTTCTCTTTTTAAATTAATCTCAAGACTCTGAACTGCTTGTAAAACAAGTTTGAGGCAACAGTTACCTGCACAGCATAAGAAGATTTACATGTGTCATCCTTATTTCTAAACCTGTGGTTGGTCATCCAAATGATGAGCTGCCTCTTGAGCTGAAGGCAGCTCTTCTGGGAGGGTTTGCCAACCACCCGCCCATGCCCCCCACGCCCCCCACGCCCCATGCATATGGCATCCTTCCTCTGCACATCCTAAGCACACAGCACACAGCCTTCTCTCCCGATCATCGTGCAACACGCCTACTGCTTTACCAGTCTGTATCTCAAACCAGAGCAGGTGTTTTTGACAGGAGAGACTGGCTTCACCAGTGAGTCTTTAGACTGGGTCATAGAGAAAGCCCTCAAAATGATGTTCGACTGAATTAATGAATTCTGTAAGGAGGAGTCATGTTCAAAAAATAACAGACAAGCAATGAGTTAAAGTGGCCAACTTAAAATACATACACTAATAATATAGCATTTGCTTCAAATCCATCCACTAATAAGGAGGACAACCTGCTCACTCCAGTGTTAAGGTTTGACTTATAAAATGCAATTGTATAAATGAGAGATGGCAAGAACCACTCAAATGATTCCTCTAGCTGAAATGGAAAATCTGCAGGGTCTAATTAAAATCACACTTACATTTTTTAATTACACAAGTTCACTCAAGAAAAAACTGAAAAATTCAGAAAGTATTTTAAAAAGAAAATAAAAGCAAACCATAATCCTACTATCCAGAGAAAATTGTACTAACATTTTGGTCTAGTTAGCTGCAGTGTTTTTTTTTTTTTTTCCACATGTATAATTTCTAAACAAAATGGGATCCTGCTGTTTCATATCCCGCTTCTTTCTTGAAACATTGATATAATCAAGAGCAGTTCCCTGTACCATTATATATTCTTTGAAAACACTAATTTTAATAGACACGTAGTATCCCAGTGTACAGATCTGTCATGATTTATTTAACCATTCTTCTGTTGTTTGACATTTAGGAAGCATAAATTTCCATCATCATGTGCATCTGGTAAAGGAAAACCACTATCCACTATTAAAATATAAAGGGTCCCCTGGAAGAACCTCAACACTTCCTTACATGCAGAGAAAGGACATCTTTATGAAACGCTAGGAGGGGCCCCAGGAGGACACTTGGGTTCCATTCCTTCCGTACATCACATCCCTTCTGGACTGTGGTTTTTTACCTCAGCAAAATGGAGAAACAACGTGACTTTGTCTACCCTGTGGTCTCCCATGAACATCAAATGAGATAAAGCATATGAATGTCTTTGAAGCTTCCAAAATAATATGTGAAGTAAAGCGATTCATTACTCTTGTAGGCTCATCGAGAGCAAGGCAATAGCAAAGGAATCTGGCACTAAGGAGGAGGTTGCCATCTACTACTGCTAAGTATGTGGACACATGAATGTCCAGGAGTGTTAAGCCCATAGTATTTAAAAAAAAATTTTTATGAATATAATTTATTGTCAAATTAGCTTACCTACAACACACAGTGCTCATCCCAACAGGTGCCCTCCTCAATGCCCATCACCCACTTTCCCCTCCCTCCCACCACCCATCCACCCTCAGTTTTTTCTCTGTATTTAAGAGTCTCTTATGGTTTGCCTCCCTCCCTCTCTGTTTGTAACTTATTTCCCCCTCCCCTTACCCCATGGTCTTCTGTCAAGTTTCTCAAGATCCACATATGAGTGAAAACGTATGATATCTATCCTTCTCTAACTGACTTATTTCATTCAGCATAACACCTTCCAGTTCCATCCATGTTGCTGCAAATGGCAGGATTTGATTCTTTCTCATTGCCAAGTAGTATTCCATTGCATATATAAACCACAATTTCTTTATCCATTCATCAGTTGATGGACATTTAGGCTCTTTCCATAATTTGGCTATTGTGGAAAGTGCTGCTCTAAACATTGGGGTACAAGTGCCCCTATGCATCAGCACTCCTGTATGCATTGGATATATTCCTAGCAGTGCTATTGCTGGGTCATAGGGTAGCTCTATTTTAATTTTTTGAGGAACCTCCACACCGTTTTCCAGAGCGGCTGCACCAGTTTGCATTCCACCAACAGTGCAAGAGGGTTCCCGTTTCTCCACATCCTCGCCAGCATCTGTAGTTTCCTGAGGTGTTCATTTTAGCCACTCTGACGGGTGTGAGGTGGTATCTCAGTGTGGCTTTGATGTGTATTTCCCTGATGAGGCGTGACATTGAGCATGTTTTCACATGTCTGTTAAGTCCATAGTATTAAACTGAGAGATGAAGAGAGGTGGTGCTCCATTATTTGCTACAAGTGTGGTTGGAGACTCCAGGAGGAGGGAAAGAGGATTGTAAAGCAAAAGAGACCAGTTAAGATAAAAACAAAACAAAATAAAAACTCAAAAAATCCTGTCCCTCCCAAACACCACTAACAATGCACTAATAGTTATATATAGTCTTACCAAGTTGGTAGCAATGAGAACATAAATGCTTGAATTTGACTCGTTTTAATGAAGGAGGAAGCCCAAAGACAGGACGATTTTCAACTCTTTCATTACTTTGCTATAACGTGGAAATGATTTCATCCAAGATCCTCCGAAAACCCTACAGCACTTATTAATTAAACATTAAAAGACCTGAAATAAAGAGGGTATAGTTCCTCCTATGAACACTGAAACTTAAAGATGCCCTTTCAGTATCAAAGAATTAGCAACTGAATAAATGTTTGTTGCACAAATAAGTGAACAAATTCTCTCTCCCCCAATAAACAAGAATAATGTACACATTGCTAGGCTTCTGTACAAGGAATTAATCTTTCCCAAACTCCCTACTTTTCATTCCTAGCAAACATGTATTGGGCACAATTAAACTCAGGAGAAGGGACCTCAAGGAGTCATCTGATTCTGTTGGATATCATTATTGTCACAGTGTTATCAATACGCAGGAGATTCAGATCCCTAAATTCAGAATTCTAAAAAAAAAGAAATCTACCTTTCTGGGAATGGGATATATCTCATGTAAATGGGGAGCCATGCATTTGTTCATAGGATTTCTGGTCTAGAAAGTCTTATATAAGTCTGGATATAGAAGGAGGGGATAATTCTAAATAATCCATGAGAACAGCAGAGAGGTAAAAAAAAAAAAAAAAAAGATTGTAAACCACCATGGAAACACTCATTTTCATACTAGCTTCACTATCAAGTAAATTCATCCCATCAATAGTTTGAGGTATGTCCTATAAGAAAGGCTAATAGCACTTTGGAAGGGTTAGGGTGGTGATATTCTCATCTTGAGTCCCCTCAACATGGAGAGAACATCACGGCCAATTCTGAGTACCACTCACTACAGAAAAACTAGATGTCTTTCTAAGGAGATGATTCAGTCTCATTAAGGGGCCAAAAATCACGTCATCTAAAAAACAGGGGCATGGGAAAACATAGCCTATGAAAGCACAGGAAAGGAGTCTTGAGTGGAATCATAGTTGCCTTCAACTTTCAAAAGAGGAAATAGACTTTTTGTGTGTGATACTAAGAAGTCAAACCAGGGAAAAAGAATTCAATTTAATAAAAGGTACCATGGATCTGTCAACAATTCACATTAAAACAGAAATGTCCTGCCTCATGTCTTAGTAGGAAACTTGTATCAGTGACAGCCAGTGAGTAAGCTCCATAGAGCAGGTGACAAATATCAGGCAGGATGTCACAGAAGGAATCCAAGGACCAGTGGACTGGCTGGCTGGAATTTCCATTAAGGTCTCTTCTTACCTTGAGATTTTTATCTTTCCATGATTAGCAGAGAATCTGAGGGGTGCCAATGTGGCTCAGTTGGTTGAGCATCCAACTCTTGATTTCAGCTCAGGTCATGATCTCATTGTTCGTGGGATCAAGCCCTGTGTTGGGGTCTGCATTGACAGGGAGGAGCATGCTTGGGATTCTCTCTGCCCCTTTCTCTCTGCCCTTCCTCCTTCTCTCTCTCTCTCTTTCTCTCTCAAAATAAATAAGTAAACTTTAAAAAAGAAGAGGGGAGCCTGGGTGACTCGTTTGGTTAAGTACCCAACTCTTGACTTCAGCTCAGGTCATGATGATTTCATGGTTCATGGGATTGAGACTCCATATGCTACTTGGGAACCATTTCATGGTTCATGGGATCAAGCTCCATATGCTACTTGGGATTCTCTCTCCCTCTCTCTCCGTCTCTCCCTACGCATGCACTCTCTTTCTCACTCACTCTTTCTCTCTCAAAATTAATTAATAAACTTTATAAAACTTTATAAAAATAAAAAGAAAAAGGAAATCTGCAAAAGAGGTAACTGTTTATCTTTGGGTTTAAAGATACTCAAGAAAGGGAAATTTATAACCTTTCCCAAAAGCTTTCTCCAGTGTTGAAACCTTTAATGTGATACTCATATCCACCTAAAATTTTCATTTTCCAGGTTACTCAAACTAGAAAGTGAGATTTTTTAAAATAGTAAATAATGATTCATTAAGGAAGAAAAATAAACCAACACTTAAATAAAGCAACTTAAGTTTGGGTTTATTTCTCCTTAGACAAAAGAATGTTAAAGATTTAACTTGTCTGCTTTTTAAATGAAGAACAGGAATCTAAAACTTTTTGCAATAAGAGCAATAAACAGGAAAAAAAAAAAGCCTGATCCCATCTTATGGCCAGCTGAGGAGGATAAATAAGTAAACAGGATAAATGGAAATGATTAAGGAATAATTCACTTTGACTTAAAGTTCAATTTTGATTGAAAAACAATCAAATGGATTATGGGAGGTTTGTTAGTTTGGAGGAACTTAAAAATGACAATGCCAACTTGACTGCTAATGAGAATAACTAAGAATGCGATGTTGAATTAATAAGTAATACAGAAGAAATGTCTATAGTTATTATTTTAAGTTAAACATAAGGTTAAATGAATCCAGTTCAAATTTTTAAAGACTAGAAAACTTTAATTTTTACAGCATTTAAAATCCCTTTGGCTCTACAATTGATTCTTTAATGATAGCTGAGACAAAATAAGTTTATTAGAAGAAAACTTCTATGTGAATAACAAGAATTATTTTAAATTAAATAATACCCTCAGCTATCACTTTTGGTCTGGCCTAAGGGATAAGGTCTTTTTGATGTCCTTTTGGTATTTTAATATCTAGATCCTCTTAGGGATAAACCAGGCCTTTTGCTCATTTTTGTCCATCTTAAAGAGAGATTGAAGTATATTAGTAACAACAAACCATTTCAGCCATCCTGACATACAAAGGAGAAACATGATATTCTTAGGCTGTGCTCCACTGAAACCCATTAGAGCTCTTTCTGAAATATAATGGAACCTATTTAATTCAGCTGCAGAATTTTCACACCTGCTGAGTTGTGTGAACCTCATGCTATTCTTGACACCAATTGGGGTCAGTCTTGAAAGAATCAGGAACATGCAGTTTTCCACTCATGGTTTTCAAAGGAAGTTAGCCACATTCCTTGGTCATGGCTCCCTTCAGGATTCCTTCTGGAGCCACTGTTCCATCTGAAGCTCCCACAAGAACGTAATTCAATTAATTCGGTTCCCTATGGAAGCACCTTCTTATGAATTTTGATGAACTGGCGGGGGGCAGGGGGTGGCGGTGGAGTTGTTTCCATCATCTCCTTTTGTACTGGATTCCATAGGAGTGATGGGACTAACTTGACCAGAATAATGTGCATGCTTCCGCAGGCTTTTAACACCCATGATCTCCCAGGAAGATTCGTGAATCCTGAATATTCTTCCAGTGGAGAAAATAAAGGGGGAAAGAAGAACCTCAAATTTGCTCAGGGTCAGATAGGGCATTTGTATTCCACTCCCACAACCCTAACTGACATCATCAAGAAAATGCATTTCAAATGTCTTGTTTGCAAGAGAAGAGTCAAGTAGAGAAAACACTATCTTTTATAAAAGGTTAGAGGGTTGAGGAGGTTGTTCTTAAAGACAGGAAAATTGGGGCACCTAGGTGGCTCCGTCGGTTAAGCAGCCAACTCTTGGTTTCGGCTCAGGTCATGATCTCACAGAATTATGAGATTGAGCCCTGTGTCGGGCTCTGTGCTGACAATGCAGAGCTTGCTTGGGATGGTTTGTCTCCCTCTCTCTCAGCCCCTCCCCCACTTCTGCTCGTGCTCTCTCTCTCAAAATATGTAAACATTTTTTAAAAAGACAGGAAAACCTATTTCTATAAAGAATGACCTACAATAAACCATACATTTATTAAACAAAACAAGCAATATTAGAACACATCACTCAAAAGACAAGAGCTTTGGTCATTGTATTAGTCAAGGTCCCAGTAGGAAACAGATGGCATGCTCAAATTGGATAATTTGAAAAGAGTTTAATAAAGCAGCTGTTTACAGATGTGTGGGCAGGGTATATGGAAACCACAACACACAGTACAAAATCTGGGCTCACACTATCCCTAGACCTGAAGTGGTAAGAAGAGGGGAGGGGTTTCAGAATGGGGACACCCAAGGAATTCAAAGAGTAGACCTTTGGTTGAGAGGTAGAGCCAATCCACAGTGGCACCACAAAGAGTGAACCAGAGGGATAAATGTCTCCATCTTGCTCTCTGCCTGTGAGCCACTGGCACCTTCCATTGGCCAAACCCAGGTGCAGACCAGAGGGTAAGGGAGCTGTGATACTGAGTATACGACTCAGCCACTGGGGGCACAGCACACAGTGGAAAAGGGTGGGGAGAGAGGTTTGTGGGATCAAGTGAAGAAATCAAATATAGTCTTTATAATTCGGTGGTAGTCTAAATGTTTCATAGGTTAACTTCAAAAGAACTTGGTTTAAGAATTTTGTTTTAATTTTGAAAAGTTTTTATGTTTATTTATTTATTAGAGAAGGAGAGAGAGAAAGACAGAGAGAGAACAGGAGAGAGAGAGAATCCTAAGCAGGCTCTGCACTGCCAACATGGAGCCCAATGTAGGGCTCGAACTCACAAACCATGAGATCATGACCTGAGCCCAAGTCGGATGTTTAACTGACTGAGCCACCCAGATGCCCCTGATCTGGAAAGTCTTAAACTGGATACAAAAGGAAGGGGCAATCACAAAGAAGCCCCCGAGAATGGCAGAAGGCAATGTCTGCACCACTGTGGACTATGTATTTTGGAGCCTGGTGTGGAGGCAGAAGCCCTTCTTTTCATTTTGCTGTCAGAGGAAACTCAAAGAAAGCCCCAAGCCTCTGGATGAGCCTAGCAATTATATGCAAAAGAACTTTTCATAGGAGGATAACACTTCAAAAGTGAGCAGCAAAGCAGGTGAAGGTTGCTATGGTAGCTAAAGTCAGATTTATCCTGTCATCTTTCACCTTCTGCTTTCTGAGCACGGAGGAGAAGCAGAGTGAAAAGGATCTAGAGCAGAGAGTGAGAGATGGGGCACCTCCCTTCTGAGAAAATCCAGCCAAGAAGGGTTGGAGTTATTCAGACCTTCTAGTAAGAAAGAAAAGCCAGACAGGAAGGCTGCTGGGGGGGGGGGGGGGAGGTGGGAGAGGGTAGGGAGCTTTTCTGTTGCTAATAACTTTCTTGTCCCACCCTCCTTCCCATAAAAACCTTCCATTTTGTGCAACTCTTTGGAGCTCCCCTCTACTAGCCAGATGGGGTGCTGCTCAATTCACGGATCGCTTAATAAAGCCCATGAGATCTTCAAGTTTACTTAGTTGAATTTTTCTTCTTTAACAGTAGGGAACAGGAGGGTATATGTTAGAATGCTGTTTGGGAGATTTAATAGCAAACACAAATAACGCATTTCGACCAATGACTAGGACACATTGTGTGTGTTCACGATTACACAATTTTTAGTACTGGCCATCTTAGTCCTCAACAGAGCAATTCCGGAACTATCTTTCACATGACACTTCTTCTCTTTCCTGGAGTCATCAGTCTTTTTGTTTTTATACATTTTATTTTTTTAACGTTTATTCATTTTTTGAGAGACACAGAGAGAGACAGAGGAGAGTGAGGGAGGGGCAGGGAGAGAGGGAGACACAGAATCCAAAGCAAGCTGCAGGCTCTGAACTGACAGCACAGAGCCTGATGCGGGGCTCGAACTCACAAACTGTGAGATCATGACCTGAGCCCAAGTCAGCCGCTTAGCCCACTGAGCCACCCAGGCGCCCCTGGAGTCATCAGTCTTTTTATGCAGAAAAGCACAGGTTGTAGAGGAAAGCAAAATGTGGCCTTTGGGGTTGGTCTGCTACTTTCTAACTGTGTGACTTAGGGCATGTTACTGAACATCTCTGAGCAACGTATGCAGTACAGGGACCATGGGTACCAACCTCATAGGAATATTGTATGGATTAAATTCAACCTTCCCCCACACCAAATACCCACATTTTTGGTGGGTATTCTATTTTTCAGGTCTTTAAGAGGAGTTGGGCTTCTATGCTGAGAAATGTAAGAACTCAGAAGTCAGACCCAGATTCAAATCCCGGCTCTCTACCCACTGCTGACTGTCCATGGAGAGAAGACAGACTGGAGGTGGTAGCTGGGCCCTGGGGTCTTGGTCTGAATCCTCCTTCCACAGCCATTTGACTTGGTGATTTTAGATGAATTAGTTTCCTTCACTAAGCCTCAGTTTCCAGACCTATAAATCAGGACTATTAAGAGGTTTGTTTTTTTTTTTTTCATTTTCTTTTCTTTTCTTTTTTTTTTTTTTCATTATGAAAAGTGTACTCTATAATCTCCATCCCCTATTTCCCTCATCCTCCCACTCACCTCCTCCTCAGGTAATCATCAGTTTGTGTACTACAGTTAAGAATCTGTTTCTTGGTTTGTCTCTCTTTTGTGGGGGATGGGGGGAGGACTATTGAGATGTTCAAGTGAAATCATCCTGGTTTAGAATTTAGGCCAAAGGCAGCAGCTATAAGCCCTCAGGAAATGCTAGCATTTGCTACGACCACTGGTTTGCACTTGTGTTTTCCTCTTCTTCTTCTTCTTCTTCTTCTTCTTCTTCTTCTTCTTCTTCTTCTTCTTCTTCTTCTTCCTCTTTTAGAGAAAGAGCAAGTGGGGGAGGGGCATAGAGAGAGAGGGGGAAAGAGAGAATCTCAAGCAGGCTCCATGCTGTCAGCACAGAACCCGATTTGGGGCTCAATTTCACAAATCACGACATCATGACCTGAGCAGAAATCAGGAGTCAGACGCTAAACATGACTGAGCAACCTGGGGGGGCCCTGCACTTGTTAATCGTATGGTTGGCTGCACTTTTAACTACTTACCTCCTCTCAGATGACTGCTTACTTTCCAAGAAAGGCATATTTAGGGTTAGGCCCAGGGTTTGAGATAACTTGAAGAGCAAGGATAAGGATTTTCCTGGAGGCTCTCAGCCTATGTATGTAGCTTGCTAATACATGTTCCCTGCTTCAGACTTAACAGTGTTACTTGCCATTCTCTTCCCTTTTCAACACCATTCTCCAACTTAGATAAAAATGCCCTCCATGCTCAACCAGGCTCCAGGGTACTTCACAGGGAAGTTCTCACCCCACGACAGGCCCCCTAGCAATAGCCAAGCATCCTCCACCCCGGGAGGCCTGTCCAGCGCCTCCTTTCAGCTTGCCTGTCTGCACATGCATTGTTATTTACAACATTTGGCAAAGGGAACCCATTTATTGATGTTTCTACATCTCCTCCCATATGTTGAGCATTCTTGCTCTTCCTGTAATGGCTGGCACTCAGCATGGCTCCTGACCCGCCGTGCTGGCAAGACAAATGGAATATAACACCCCAGCCTCCACCCAGAGCTCTTGATATTCTGTCTTGTTCATGCCGTCTCTCTCTCTCTCCCTCTCTCTCTCTCTCTCTCCTAATGGATGTCCCAGAGCTTTGTTCCCCTTTGATTACCACTTTCTCAACGGAGTGACTTCCTGAGTCTCAGATTTTCAGTCTCCTGCTGTGTTAAATCCAGGTTGTGTGTTCCCACCCTCTCATCCATATCATTCATTGCTGGCACATTCACCAAATCACTCTTGATCTGAAGGTAAATCACAGCCCTGACAGCTTCAGGTCACATGTAGAATCCTTCCCTTTTTTATATTTCTTTTGGTTGAAGATGTTTGTTCTTTCTCCATCTCCCTCTTTCAAGCTTACAAGTGCAGTATCTAGTAGGTTCCTACAAGGAGCAAAGGCTGATTGGACTTCTGCATTGCACACTAAGAGTGTATCTTCTCTTTTCTAGACTGAGCTGCTTGCCCTCAGCCTGTTCAACCAAGGGCTTCAACTAAGAAGCCAACACAGGCTGGGCAGGGTCCTCCACATCGTCAGATAGTCAAATCCAGGATGATCCCAAATTAGTCCCCCACTTCTGGTGCCATGTGTTGTTTAATAAGACAGAGCTGACCCAGATTCTAACTTAGAAAAAAAACCAAACAAACCAAACCTTTATTAAAGTCCCTTCTGGCCTGCTGCAGTTGGGACCAGTTATTCTCAGGGGCCAGTCTGCCTCATCTCTCACTCTGCCAGCAACTGATCAGGGGCCAGGCCCATGGAGGATAGAGGACAGAACCTGTGTTGGCAGTAAGGTTTCCAGGGAAGACCTGCAGAAGGTTTAGGGAGACAGACTGAGTCCGTGGAAGACACGAGTAGGAGCGGCCAAGAGGATTTAATCACTTACATACCTTTTAAGAGCTGGTGGCCACCTTCGCTTTACATTACCAGGCCTCTACACGGCCTTAGGCCAAAGGCCATGCTTGAAATGAACCTGCAGCTAACTGCAATTTAAATAAAGCTTGAAAGCACGAAAAAGAAATGAAGTGGGAGGAGGATGTAAGCCATCCCTCTACCTGTCCAAAAGAGCAGATGGAAACACTTGTACCTTTAACGAGCAGAAATCATCATGGCAGACGCCATGATGATCAAAAGGCAGCTTCACCACTGTACCTGAGGACTCCTGACAAGTACACACAGAACAGCCCGAGGAGCCCACCGAATGTTCCAACAGGGCGTTGGAACCTCTTTACATCAAGGGAGAACACTAGGGCCCCTTCAACTTCCTGCTCTCCTAGCCAATCCCAGCATCATCCCACACATCCAACTGGAGAGAAGTCAACAAAACTGAAGCTTTGTATTCAGATGCCAAAGAGCAATGTTCACCACTGGATTCCTGAAGCCGAACTCAGCACAGGGGGAGTAGGAAAGATGAGAGACATTATTTTAGGCCTGCATGGCTTTGTGAGAAACCGTTGCTGTTTGTTTCTTTTTATCGTTACCTGACGGTTCTGGCTTTTGGGTGATAGCGTTTGTCACAGGGCAGATGCTCAAAACCATTGGTTCCGCCAACCCAGACAATACTCCATTTTCCTTCTCTCCACAGTTCCCTTACTTTCTCAACTCCTCCATTTTTTACATTTCTTAAAACCGGTTCTGCCCTTCTTCCCAACAGAACTTGGAGAGTCATTTCACTGTTAATGTACAATTACCTCAAATACTAAACACAAAACTCTAAAAATCTACTCAGTATATGGGTATTTGAAAAGGACATGGAAGGTTCATAATATGCGGGGTGGGGTGGGAAGGGTACTGACAACATGAACATGGTTTGCCCTTGGCATAGACGCAGGAGAGGGAAGTCCGTCTGCAATATGCACAGCTCAGTCTTTGTTCCCTGCCCTCCCGGGTGTTGTCGCCCTCCATACCATCAGGCTCGGAAAAACCTTCAGAGCATTCTGCCAGTCTATTAAAATCTGTGTAGTGTGATTAATAGAGGTCGCTTGTTATTTCATATATTTTATTATTATTTTAAGATGTTGATTTATTTTTATTTTAGAGAGACAGAGAGAGAGAGAGAGAGAGAGAGCTCACACGTGAGCAGGGGAGGGGCAGAGAGAGAGGGTGAGACAGAATCCCAAGCAGGCTCCGTGCTGTCAGCATTGAGCCCCACTCGGGGCTCAATCTCACGAACCGTAAGATCATGACCTGAACTAAAATCAAGAGTCGGACGCTTAACTGACTGAGCCACCCAGGTTCCCCTCATATATTTTCTATAGTGATATCTGGAATATGTCTCTGAGAAAGAAGGAAGTGGGTGAGCCGTGTTGATATCTGGAAGAAGGACCCGTCCGGCAAAGGCCCATAAGCGGGAGGATCTTGGTGTGTCTGGGGAACAGCTGGCAGGCTTCTGTGGCTGCAGTATGGTGCGGAAGGGAGGATGGTAGGAAATGAGTCCAGAGGGAAAGAAGGAGGCCAAGATATGTAACAGGACCCCTCAGCCCTTGGAGAGGACTTGGCTTTCTACTCTGAGATGGGAAGCCACGGCACGATTTTGAATAAAGGAGTTCGTGAATTGACTTACATTTAAAAAGAATCTATCTGGCTGCTCTTTGGAGAACAGACCAAGAAAGCAAGGATGGAATATACCAGCATCTTACGGGAATAACAATGGTAGCATCTCCTGGGCATGTTGTAAGGATCTGATGAGACGACACAGGTAAAGCGCTTAAAATAGTGCTGAGAACCTTCTTCAACAATCAACAACATGCATACACACTTCTCATCACATACCAGTCCCTGCCTCTACTAGAGTACCAATCCCAAGTCCCATGGCCCCGGACTAGTAGAATCCCTCTCACATTGCATAGTAAGGAGAGGGGGCAGGAGAAAGGAAATCTTGCTGTCCCCATGAAAGCTACAGAGGAAAAAGCTCTCTTGCTTGTATTCCAACATGGAGTTCTGAACATTTTCCTGCAGCGACATAAACAGTTTCTAAGATCCCTCAAACCAAAAAGCTGGTATTTTATATCAAGTACATCAGGCATATAACAGCCTTTTGCCAGCCTGGGGGATCTTGTCATAATTTCTGATGTTTCTCTGAGAAAATACATTTCAAATTCCAAACAACCCAACAGAAACCTACATTTAAAAGGTGGCAGATGTCTCCTAACACAAAAGCACACAAATAAATTCTAAAGGTGGCTATATGGGGACTTCCTTTTAACAGCAACATTCTGTAACATGCAGCTATATTTTAGATACCCAACCACAACTAAGTACAGGGATAGTCCTTTTGTAGCTCTTGTTTTATTTTAATCCTTGTCTTATCTCTCTATGACCCATCCTCTCCCTCCCTAGTACTCAGCCAGGCAACAAATAGGCCACTGAAAATTTTTAACTCCAAGATAAATTCCCCAGCAT
Organism: Acinonyx jubatus; assembly: GCF_027475565.1. Classification (NCBI taxonomy): domain Eukaryota; kingdom Metazoa; phylum Chordata; class Mammalia; order Carnivora; family Felidae; genus Acinonyx; species Acinonyx jubatus. Next base: position 106,034,704 of record NC_069385.1, on the reverse strand, counting down.
GTTGTATTTTTCCATAATAGCCATTATCTTGCTGCTCTGTAACTGTTTCATTGCCTTCTTTCCAATGAAGTCTGAAAATGCTGGGCTATATCTCACAGCATCCCTTTGAGTTTAGCATAGGGTCTAATACTTAGTTGGGAAACCCTAGAATTTCTCAAATGAATGGGGAAATCAAAACTTAACCTTGGTGCCCAGTCCAAGGCACATTAGTCTCCTTGAAAGGAGGGATCCAGAGGATTCTTCCAAATGAGTTAAGCCAATCAATCTGAGAAGAAAGGTACAGGAACATCAAGACTTCTCTAAAGTAGTAAGATATGAGTATTTACACCCAGAGTAGAACGACTTCAGGTGGCTTTTGAGAGCCCAGAGAGAAGGAAAGTTTTCACAGGACTGGCATCAGGGCCACACCACCTAAGAGTGTAAGCTTCAACTTCAAATCTGTAGTTTTCAGATGATCATGTTTCTTTGCTTAAATGACAATGTGATTTCCCCTAGGCTCTACAGCTCTGAACAATTAGGAGTCATGTTTGAGGACAATTTGATTTGTTATATGCATTCATGCTTTTCCGTTGCTATAAACCATATTTCAATGTATATATACATTTATGGGTTCTCTCACTAATTTGGAAACTCCTAGAGCATATCCATGCTTTCTTCTGCTATATGCAATGTGTTATGGTACAGTTTGATTCTCCATGATGATGAATTATGACCCGACTCTAAAACTTCTCAATAGCAAGGCTTATATTACACACACACACACACACACACACACACACACACACAGCCTTATATCTCAATAGCCAGCATACAACAGGCACTCAATCAATGTCTAGTGAACTGAATTAACTGGCTGCCTGGGCTATTTTTTTCTTATCTTTATTTTTTTAATGATAAACCATCATTTATAAGTCACCAATAAAATCTCAGAATGCTAATGGTCTGGACTCATCCACACCACCACCAGACAATGAGTATTAATCACAAGAGAATACACTGCACATCAATAGCAGGGCTAGTAAAACGGAGGCTCAGCCAGCGTATGGCCTCAGTAGTTGCTATCTAAAACTAACTTGGAATATTTTTTAACCTAATAATTGTCAGATCAATCACTGAAATACTTTTATAGGAGATAATGAAAGACTGCCAGTTCAACCATTCAGGTCTGAAAAATTTATTTAAGATATCCATGGGGAGGAAACCATTTTCTTTTGTAATTCCATCTTTACGGGCACTTTTTCCATACCTTCTCATGAAAAGAATGAGAAGGAATTTATAAAACAGAGATACAATTTCAACATTTGACTATTACATACGACCTTGCACATGCTTCCTTTAGGATTATGTATTGAGACTCTATTGTGTCCAAACTACCGTGATGCCTCTTAGATGATTCAGAGTGGGTCTCTCTGTTCCACTCCTGAGCAGGTGGTAAAGGAGAGGCACCGTGATTCCACAGGGACACCCAGACCTAGGATGGAGGGAGTGATGAGGATGAGGTGAGTATAAGAAGAGAGGAATAGGCAGTGCCCCGGGGATCCCAAGGAGGAAGGGACCCAACTGGAGTCAGGGAATCAGAAAATCCTATAGAAGCAGGCATATTGGGGAATAGATGGTGAGGAGGCAGCAGACATTTAGAGAAAGGGCAGGGGAAGGAGAGTGGGAAGAGATGGAGAACACTCCAGGCTGAGGGAAAATCCTGAGCAAATTGATGGAAGAGGGAGAGCTCTGGGAATATTCAGAAAACTATAGGAGTCTAGACTGAAGCATGGGAGAGAAGGGGTGAGGCCATCTTGTCATGTACATTTCAGACATAAAATGTGCTTCTAGCTGATTGGTAAAAGCCAGTGGTAGGAAGTGTTGTTGAAGCAGCAGAGTGTTATCATCAGAAATTCATTTTAACAAAATTCCCAAGCAACTCAGCTAAGGGTGAGAGGGTTATATGGTTGGAAGTCCTCCTAAGAAGCTATCAGTAGGGTTGTGCAAGCAGTGCTAGGGACTAAATTGTGCTCCCTCCTCTCCAATTCATACAGTAAGCCCTAAACCCCAGGAGATGGGACCTTTAGGAGATACAGCTTAAATGAAGTCATAAAGGCGGGGCCCTAACCTGACAGGATTCCTGGTTTTGTAAGAAGAAGAAGAACGTGCGTGTGCACGCACACACACACACACTCACACACACCCCTGCCCCCACACAGTGCACACACAAAGAAGAGATTATGCAAGAACACAACAAGAAGGCAGCTGTCTGCAAGTCAGGAAGAGAGTCCTCACCAGGCACCAATGGGCCGACACCTTGGTCTTGGACTTCTCAGCCTCCAAGATGCTCAGAAATAAATTCCTTTTGTTTAAGCTACTCAGACCATGGTATTTTGTTATGGCAATCCAAGTAGGCTAATATAAAATTTGGTACTGAGAATGGGGTGCTGCTATAACGAATACATAAAAATATGACAGTGGCTGTGGAACCGGGTGATGGTAAAGGCTGGAAGAGTTTCAAGGTGCGTGCTAGAAAAAGTGTGACTGCCATGAATGGCCTCTTGGTGGAAATATGGGTGTTGAAGGTAATTCTGGTGACAGCTAGAAAGAAAAGAAGGGAGCTAGAAAGAAAGCTTCCATCTTTACAGAGAATATATAAATAATCATGAATGGAATGAACAGGCTTTATCCTTCTAGAAAAGGGCAGACAGACCCCAAAGATGATTCAGAAATCACAGGGTTGCCACTCCCACCTTTGGCCCAAGGGCAAGGCTGCTTCCTCCTTGGCTTCAGAGGGCTGGGCCCCTGCACAGAGCCAGCTGGGGGCAGCCCTCCTAGAGAGCTTTGGGGTGGCACTCCATGGAGCCAAAGGGACAGGGCCATCCACAGAGCCATGGGGGTGGCTTTACCACCCCAATGGACCTGCAGGGCAGAACATCAGACTGAAGAAGATCATTGCCTTGCTAGGTTTTAGACTTGTTTGGGACCCATCATCTCTTTTTTTCTTCTGATTTCTCCCTTTTGCAATGGGAATGTTTAATCTATCCCTGTCCTACCATTGTATTTTAGAAACACAGAACTTGTCTGGCTTCACAGGTTCACAGCTGGGGAGGAATTCTGCCTCAGGATGATCTGACTTCCAGGTTCACCCATATCTGATCCAGACGTGAGTTTGCATTTTAGACTTTAGAGTTGATGCTGCAACAAGTTTAGGCTTTGGGGTTATGGAGGTGGAGTGAGTGTGCTTTGCATGTGAGAAGAATATCAATATTGGGGCAAGGGATGGAATGCTATGGACTGAATCATGCCCCCCATTCATATATTGATGCCTGGTCCCCAATATGGGACCATATTGATAGAAGGGCCCTCTAGAAGAAAATTAAAGGTAAGTGAGGTCATAAGGATGAGCCACTAATCTGATAGGACTGGTGATCTTTTAAGAACAGGAAGAGAAAGATTTTTCTCTCTTTTGCTCTCTCTTGCTCTCCACACAGCACAAAGAAGAGGTCATGGAAGGACACAGCGAGAAGGCAGCTGTCTGCAAGCCAGGAAGAGAGCTCTCACCAAGAACAGAACAAGGCATCACCTTAATCTTGGACTTCTCAGCCTTCCAAACTGTGAGAAATAAACTTCTATTGTTTGAGCCACTCAGTCTACGGTATTTTGTTTTGGCAGCCTGAGCTGACTAATAAAGTAAGTGATGGTAGATTTGAAAAGCAAGAAACGGGTGGAGATTGAAAAGGTGGGGAATCAGGACAATTAAAAAAAAAAAAAGAAAGAAACCTCACAGAGGCAAAGGGAAAGGGTTTCAGGAAAGGAAGAATGGTCAATGGCATTCATGCTACATACAAACTGGGGAAGTTAAAGACTAAGATACAACCTTGATTTCCAGATTAAGGGCACCATGACCTTTAAAAGGAAAGCTACGGGAGCGCCTGGGTGGCTCAGTCGGTTGAGCGTCCGACTTCAGCTCCGGTCATGATCTCACGGTCCGTGAGTTCGAGCCCCACGTCGGGCTCTGTGCTGACAGCTCAGAGCCTGGAGCCTGTTTCAGATTCTGTGTCTCCCTCTCTCTGACCCTCCCCCATTCATGCTGTGTCTCTCTCTGTCTCAAAAATAAATAAACGTTAAAAAAAATTTTTTTTAAAAAAGGAAAGCTACAAAAAAGAAGAACAAAAGATAAATAAAGGAGTAGCTGGGAAAGAAAAACAAGCAGTAGAAGGTATAGAATTTTCTTTCAAGAAATGATATGGCAAATATGCCGAAGCCCCACTGTATCCTTAGGACAAAGTCAAGCCTTATTTTTCTCTAGGTGAGCAGATCTGTCTTACTGTTTTCCTTTTATTTATTTATATATTTGAGAGAGAGAGAGAGAGAGAGCGAGGGCAAGAGAGAGAGAGAGAGAGAGAGAGAAACAGCATGAGCAGGGGAGGAGCAGAGAGAGAGGGCGAGAGACAATCCCAACTGGCTCTGAGCCATCAGCACGGAGCCCGACACGGGACTCAAATCCACTAACCATGAGATCATGACCTGAGCCAAAATCAAGAGTCAGACGTTTAACCTCCTGAGCCACCCAGGTGCAAGTCTTACTCTTTGAATACTATACTGTGTGTGTTTTGTTTTGTTTTGTTTTGTTTTGTAAAGCAGGGCATTCTTTTAGGCCCTGTTGGGGATTTCCAAGGATTTATTTAGGTGTGTTGTTCAACTGCTGACAAATACCAGATTAAAATGATTGTCCTATTTCTCTGCGTAAGAATCGCCCAGAAGCTCTGGAAATGTTTCTTCTTGGTCCAGGTAAATATCTGAAAATCCTTTATTTCACTGAAGTTGATGTTAAAGCAATTTTTAAAAAAAAATCCTCAGAAAACCCTATAAGCATCTTTGTTGTTCAGGGTTAAGTAACATCAAAACCTGCCTAAGAATACAGTGCTCCTCTTGACTTTAGCATATCCCCTTTGGCCTGGCATCATTAATCCCCAACCAGTTTAGATCTGACAGCTGTTTTACCTCTCCTTCACTCCACATTCCCACTGGGAGACACCACATCTGACCACGGAACGAACAGTTTGGGCCCACATTTCACCCCCAGCAGCTAGCACAAGTCTTAGAGGGAGGTCCATAACCACTTGTTAGTAACCGGTCACCTAGAAATCAGGCTGGAGGTGAGGTCATTCTGCACATGACTGAGGACCCTTTTTAAGGACTCTTGACTATTAGTTAAAGAGAAACCCTGTAACAGCCACATGTTACCTTCTACTATTTCCACAGAAGTCAAGAGCCAGCATGGACAGGATGTCATAGAAGCATCCCTTGGCCATTTTTCAAAAAAGCACTCATTTGAGCACGCTTCTGGTAACTTAAAAGTCATGTTCCCCCCCCCCCCCCACCCCGGCTAATTTCTTGACAGTAAAGATTAGTGGCCTGTTTTTAACTTCAGGCAGGCAGTGTATTGTTAAGTCCATTGAGGTTGGGTAGCGGTGTCTTTTTTTTTTAAAGGAGATGAGAGCACATCTCTGGGAAACTGGCTATTCCCACGTTACTTCTCCAGGGTCAATCTACCAGAAGGGAAGTTAAGGATGATTTTCAAGGCTATGCTTGTCTTCAAACAGGCAAAACAAGTAGAATTAAGCCAGTCTTTACTTATTTCAACTTGATATTTATTTTGCTATAATCACTTCTCTCCCTCCACTCTGGTTAGTTTCTGAATTACAGGAACACAAAGTTGTTGAAATGCCGTACTCTCCAGCGTCTCATGATGACTGCTACATTTGCTCTCGTGCAGAGCAGGATGGCTATTTGATTCTGTGAGCTAACACCGGGGCTCAAGAGTTATGCTGATTCATTCAACAGACAAACATTGAGGGTCCACCAGGCTCCCGATGAACAAAACAAAGCGAAGTGAACAACCGAGATCTGTGGTATCCTAGCTTTCAGAGTCAAATGGGGATGTCACGAGTCACCAGAAAGGGTCTTCTCTCTCTCTTATCTTTTCAGTGTTAATCTAACAGGTATTCTCATGAACTTCTTCTTAAAATTTGAAACCAGAGAAAAAATATGCAGATGGACGAAGTGACACCATTAAGGAGTGAGGACTGGATAGCGAGCACTAGTGGGTGAGGCTGAAAATACTAACGCTTTTCATCTGCCATCACCAAACCCATCCGACCCTCCAACGCAACCTTATGTGGTCACACGGCAGTTATCACAATTCCCATTTTACAGAGTAGAAAACTCAGGCTCAGAGCAGTGAGATGACTTGCCCAATGTCTCACAGCTGGAAGAGCAGAGTCAGGACTAGAATGGAGGTCTACCATTCTTTCTATCTCACCAGGCCAAAATAATGAGAAAAATGTACACATATTTTGTGCTTTGGCACATACGTGGCATGCAAGTAAAATACATGATCCACATAAAGTGTATGAAAGATTATTTTGGGGATTAGGTAGAAAACAATCCAGTGAATATTAGTGATAACATGATTATAATGCTATCCACAGTCATCTAATCAATCCCCAAATTTCAATAATATTTCACGAGAGCTTCTTGTAATGCAAGGCGCTCAGGCACGGTAGACACAATGGTGAAGCACAAAACATGGCGGCAGGACTCAGGTTGTAAGGCTCCTAGAGGGGGAAGGTCCTTTGGTTTCAGCTCCTTGCTTTACCCCGGTTATGCAGTCAATATGTATGTATTGACTGAGCGATCAGTGCAGGCTTCTGTGCCACTGAAGCCATGAAGGTCCTAAACAGGAAGAAAGCCAAAGAAGGCCTTGGCTACTGTAAGCGCTCAGCAGCATCTCTACTTCTGTAGAATCCTCCCTCCTCCCCTCCCCAACTCTAGAACTTAATGTTGCAAGTACTCTACGGGGTCCCAGCAGCTTATTTACTAGCGTAAAAAGTAAAAAATGGGAAAGCAGGGGCAAAAAAGTCCGAGCAGCAGTCCTTTTTAGGGTAAAATTATTGGTGAGCTCTTTAAAGCTAAATTCATAAAAATCATAAAATTGAGCCCATAAAATTTTTATGTAACACATGTTAAAGATAGCATCAAATGGTGTTAAAACCACAGATGTTGGAGCACTTATTGCTTGGCTTTGAGTCCCAACTGAGCCATTTATCAGCGGTGTGACTTTTGGGAAGTTATTTAAATTCCTTGTGCCCCCACTCTCTTCATTTGGATAGAGATACAGTAATGATCAAATGTCGTGTTATAGGTAAAAGTCTTAACACCTTGCACATAATAAAAGCTAGATTAAGTGTCACCTAGTAATAGAAGTATTATCTACTGAAAAGAGATTTGCCAACATAAAAATAAGGTATAAAATAAGGTATAAAAATAAGGTAAAGTTAATGATTCCTACAAAACGAGGGCTATTCTTTTCTCCCCACGGTCAGTTGAAGACTTGGCCGGGATTTAGTATCCATCCATCTTGCCATCCTTGCAATGAAAGTACCCTTGCAGAAGGCAGTACAGTTAAAAATAACACTGGAGAAAGGAATGGCCACGGCTCCTACCATTTAATGGCTAGCGCTAAACATACGGAAATGTTTCATGAACTTTTCGTTCAAGCTCTTCCTAATGATATCCTGGAAAGCTGCTGAATACCTTTATCATTAGAGATGACCAAAGTAAGAATTTCCATAGCACCTGTCTAAGAACAGCCCTGCAGTTAAAGATGAGCATTTAAAAAAATAATTACAAATGGTCATTCTCATTAGTGAAATGCAAGTTCGAAGGATGCTATAATAATCTGTTGCAAAGATGAGAATATACAAAGGATGAAAGAACTGGAAGAAACTTTGATAATTTTGCCCACCCCACTCCTAGTATAACCTAGAAAACTGAGGCCAAAGTGGCTAAGGTAAGGCCCCATCTCTCAAGAGGAAAACACAGCCAACCCAGGACAAAAGCCCAGCTGCTCTGATTTCCCAACTCTGCACCTTTGAACTTTCTCTCTGGACCATATCAGGGAGTGATAACGGATGGTGAGAACAGTGATCAGAAACACTGATTGGGCACTTCAGTGTGTTCGACACTTTTCTATACATTTTATTAACATAGGGAAACTCTGGGGCGCCTGGGTGGCTCAGTCGGTTGAGCCTCCAACTTTGGCTCAGGTCATGATCTCACGGTCTGTGAGTTTGAGCCCCATGTCGGGCTCTGTGCTGACAGCTCAGAGCCTGGAGCCTGTTTCAGATTTTGTGTCTCCCTCTCTCTCTGCCCCTCCCCAGCTCATGCTCTGTCTCGGTCTCAAAAATAAATAAACATTTTTTTAAAAATTAAAAAAAAAACATAGGGAAACTTTATTGAAGTTTCAAATAAGAGAAGGACAGTAAACTGAACACAAACATGCCCTCACTTCTAAAGGCTCCTCAAAGTTCCCCCAAGTTGGCATTGTTCTGATGCCAGCCTTTACTTCCCAGCTTCCTAGACCTCACTCAGCCCATAAAGCTAGACTGCATGTCCACGTGCTATGAAATTAATCCCTCCTCTCTTTGCATCAGAACTCACTGGCCTCTGTTGCACTGCTCCAAAATCTTACCAGGGATTCATCAGAAGCAATACTAAAGAGCTAACTACATGTTACCACCTCTCTGAGTGTCTGCATGTAACGGGCCTTCCTTTTCTTTATCCAAAAAAGTAACGAATGTAGTAATTTTGGACAGAATGAAAGGCCTTTCAAACCAGAAGCCTTTTAAATCTCAATACACTGTCATTATCTTCTCTGTTTAGGTGCGAGTGGTACCAAGTCTTAGCTTGCAGTTGCAAATCTTCCTGGTGGTTCTGAGAAAATAATTATAAACTACAGGTGATGTGCATACTGTCAGCTTTCAGAGTCAGGGCAAAGAGTGGCGAAGCATATAAAGGCACTTTGATTGACAGGGGCAGTCAGTGGAGAACCACAGCAAGGGAGAATTTCTTCTGAAGTCAGACCTTAACCTTCCCAGATACTATTTCCAGGTTGAAAGGAAATGTCAATGCCTCATCCCTAAAGACTTAGGCAGGCCAGACCCCTGGCGGGTGGAGAAGCATTGTTTAGAAAGTTTTCATTACGTGGTGCAGAGGAATTCAGTTTGCTCAGATTTGAAAAATGTACAGACCATTTTTTTTTTCGGGAAAAAAATATCTATACTGCCTCCCCCCCAATTTTGACTTCAGTGGTTCTTACTGTAATGATACTTAAATATGTACAAACATAAAACTAAGTTCTTAATAGTTCCCACTCCTCTAAAACCACCAAACTCCAACTAAATGTTCTAACCAAATACAAATGAAGTTTTTAAAAAAATTCGAACTAACAACATGGATGCGATATTCAGACGACGATGCTTTGCTAAAAGAAATCTTCCATTTTCACGGCAACTCACACCGAAAACTGCAACATGGATGTTCTGGGAGTTCCACATGCTTCCAGCACCCACCTTGCAGTAGGACTCTCCTCCCACATTCCTTCATTCTCCACAAAACTAAACCTCACTGGGCCAGTGTTCCACACCATCACGTGGCGTCACAGAAAGCAAATGACATAAGTCCATCAGCTCATTCCCATCAGCCCACAGCAACTAAAGTAGTATTGCCACCAACTTCACTGTACGTAAAAACACAAACTCAGGCACCAAAATCACAATTCTGGTGACTGGCAGTCCCATTCACTATTAGATGGTCATGTGGATGATCCAGAATAGGATAATATTATTTTAGATTATCACTGGAATAAAAACAAAAACAAAAACCCACAAAATTGAAAAACATTACCGTGTAGAAGTCCTATGCCCCTCCCCCATGACCACCTCCACAAATCCCACTTGGACAAGGACAGAGGGCTGCAGGGGTAGAAAGGCCACTGGTGACTCCTGGCTCTACCGCTTGTTACCTGTAAGTCCTTACGCAAAGTCCTCAACTTCCCTGAGCCTCAGTCCTCTCAGCTAGATGAAATAGGGATAAAAATAGAATCTATCTCACAGGGTTGTTAAGAGACTCTGTGTGGTAACATATGGAAAGTGCTTAGCCCAAAGCCTGGTGCTTAACAGGGACTCAATGGCCACCATTATTCTTGTTGAGTCACACACCCAAGCCCTACACACACACACACACACACACACACACACACACACACACACACACAAGGGCTGTCTTACCAAACAGAACATGCTGTCTTACCGAAGCAGAGACATTTCAAAATAATTTGAGTTTGAGACAGAAGCCTTTACTCTGTCTGCCTGTAGGAAGTTCAGACCCTGCTACCAATCATAGTTGTGCTGTGGTATGTAAGACAGATGTGACACTACATCATTTTCTGAAGAGGCTTTTGGCACACGAAGTGAAAGGAGACAACCTTATCTTTGGACTTAATTGTTTTTAGAGTTAGCAATTACGTGAGGAGAACAAAAAGACACTGGAAGGTGTTGGAATGCTTACTCTTGTGCTTCTGAATTATTTAGGATAGATATAATGATCAGTTTATTTTACCACTGACTGAGTGCCCACGGCATGCAAGCCTTTGTGACATTGTGAGGAGTGGAGGTCCGGGGGGTGGGGGGGGTGTCACAGCATGAATGCACAGAGGCAGTCTTCACCCTCAGGGCACTTGGCGTCTGGAGGAGGTGTAAGTAAACAAGTGAGCTTAAAGTCTACTGGACTCTAACTTCTCTACAGACAAGGACTACGTTCTATTGGCTTTCATACTCCAGTGGCTAGCACAAGCCTAGTGCATAGAAGGCATGAATGAGTGAATGAATGAATGAATGAATGAATGAATGAATATATGAATGAATGAGATGTGAAGATTAGCCTGTGTATGTGCCATAAATACAGGTTCAAAAAACGAGTGGCTCTGTTGAGGGCTCAGGGCTTGAGGAAATCTGGAAAAGATGGAACTTGAAGGAAGACTAGAATTTCAAGAAGCAGAAACAGGAGAATGTCCACCTACAATTTTATACAGTTTGCAATGTGCTCTAAATTAGTTCTCATTAGTAAAACAGCTCTTATCCTGATTATTATTATGGGAAGCATTTCTAGGACATTCTATATCTACAAATTGTATGCAACTGTTTCTTCGTTTGTTATTTATTATAAGGACCTTTGATTTAATTATAAACAACTTAGTGGTTCATTATTTATCAGAATAGGAAGCTGATCAAATAATATCTGGCTTTGAGCAGCGATGTCTCAATGATTACTATTGGTCTCCTGGGGTTCATTAATAAGTAGCCATAAAAAAAAAGTCCATTTGCAATTAGGAAAAGGAATGTGCACATTTGGCAACATTTACAGTGGTGTGATTGACAGCAGATAAGACTGACAGAAGCCCTACAACATGAGAAGAATAACCTCATAATGGTATTAATATATTAAAAATAAACCACCACCAACACTAGCATAAGAAAAGAGGCATATCAATGGCTGAAGCAATGATTAGGATATAGAAAAGGCTGCATGCAAATATCTCAATAGTGGGAACCCAAAAACAAAAAGTGACATAATTTTGGAAAAGCACTAAAAGGCCTGGCCTAATTAAAAACAAACAAACAAATAAATAAATAAAATGGAATCAAAAACATCTGGCAGAGAAAACTACTGTCTCAGACAGGATCTCTCACCAAACTAGATGATGACCCATTACTAGGAGATGTTCTTAAATCTAGATGATTTCAAATGACTACCAGGTTCCTTTTTTTTTTAATATTAAAAAAATTATCTTTTAGCCAAGTGTTTATATTCTACCACTGGAACATCACTTCTTTTTTTCATAGGAAGGAGCTTATCTCTATATTTACTTATTTGTTTATCCATTCTTTTGCAAGGAAGAAGTATTATTTAAGCTTTTCAAAGCCTGAGGATCCCTGAGATGAGGGTTTCTGAGAAGAAGAATGAGCGTGACAGATTCTAAAGGGAAATTTTCTGAACAAAGTCAGAGGGAGTCTGTCATGTTCCAGCAGCACCCTTCTAGAAACGGAATAACTCAAAAGAGAGCTCATGGTTGATGGGAGGTGGGGCAGGAAGGGTGCTGTTGGGATCCCTTAGAGTTATGCACCGCTTTGGGCTCCCAGATACACTGGAAACAGCCCCCAACACCAGTTGGTGAAGGTCTTTAATCTTTATTATTTTTTGCATGTTCTTCCCTAAAGGATAATGCCCTTGAAATGTATACTGTTATGAAAATACCTAGGATTGGTTTTCACGAATATCCATTAAAGTACTTCTAATTTTGTTCAGATAAAATAACGTCCTCACAGTATCACACCTTGGCTTGAGTTGTAAGACAATAGCCACGTATGGTTGTGAGAACATGATGACACCAGGGGAAAGAGGTTAAATTAAAGGTGCAAAGAAACACCGAAAGCGGGGTACAGGATTGGGCCTTCTCTCCCAAGACAAGAGCCTTTGCAATAAGTATAGTCATACTTAAATGTAAGATTTTAAAAAAGCAATTTTAAAGAATAAAACTAGAACCTCATGAGGAGCCATGCTACATTTGGAGATTTCCACATTTGGAGACCCTGAAGGCCATTTCATGAGTAATACAGTGTCACCCCTACAGCACCTGCCCTTGTGGCCTCCCGGGAGCTGGTTAGGTTAATAACAGGAAGCATGAAAAAGCCGAGCACCACAGAGGCAAAAACCATGCATCTGGGTTTTCCCACAGGACCACTGTGGACTGTCCCATGTCTCACTGTAAGCTATTAATAATTTCACTAATACGCGATTGCGCCTATCTAGAGCCATTCTAAATTTCTCAATGTCTTCAGTTTCTGGTTTCATGGTCTGAACAGTTTTCACAGAGCCTGAGGAAGGGGCTACAGGTTTGAATCAGAGTAACATCCTCGGGGAGCCGAGGCGAGCTGTCCAGGTTCACCATTTATTTCACGTCTTCCTGGAGGCAACTTTTCCAAATGGGTTTGCACACATGTGGGGGCCATGAAAACCTCCCTGGCCCACCGGAGCCACATTGGCTCTCCCAGGGTAGTTGTAGACCAGAATGCGGAATCCCCTCTCCCCACCCATGATATCCCAGGGTGCCAAGAATCCCCATGGGGCTCCATGAGCTGTGACACTTAGACACAAGGTCAGAAGGTAGGCCTTGAAAATCTGACCGAGCAAATACTTCAATTCAGAGCCTCACCTAAATGTCACCTTGTCAATTTTTGAAGTTTAATGCTAAACAACAGCTGTGTATAGACAGAAATCACCAAGAGACAGAAAAATGAGAAAATAAAGGATACCAAATAAACATATTTATAATATAGCAGTTGCTGAAGATATCGTCCCTGACCAAAATTTAGCCTTTTTATAAACAGTTGTTCATACATCATAAAAGATCAAATGAATATCATTAATGCAACACAGCAGGAAAAAATTAACATATTCATGAATTAATACTTTGCTTTCACTTGTCTTGTCAAGTGAGACTTTGCTCTTGAGCATATAAATTTTTGCTTGAACTACCATTAATTTATCTGAATTTACCATCTTCTATTTCAAAATTCATACGATACCTGTAATCAAATAAATAATTTCTTTCTGGACAAATTATTAAACCTTGAAAGGAAGTATAAATTGGACTTTGATTTTTCTAGTGAGGCCCCATTACTAGACCTTTATCTTTAATAGCTGCAGAAGTCAAATCAAAAAAATAAATTATATTGGGGCACCTGGGTGGCTCAGTTGGTTAAGCGGTTAAGCATCTGACTTTTGGCTCAGGTCATAATCTCACAGCTCGTGGGTTCCAGCCCCTCTTCAGGCTCAGCTGACAGCTGGGAGCCTGGAGCCTGCTTCAGATTCTGTGTCTCCCTCTCTCTCTGCTCCTCCCCCACTTGCACGCATGCTCTCTCTCTCTCTCTCTCTCTCAAAAATAAATAAACATTAAAAATTTTTCAAATAAATCATCAATTTAGCCTGTCTTTCAGAAAATGTCATGGGGGAAAATGATTCAAATTGGCTGTTTACCTCAATATCTCAATAACTGGTCAATATAATCAAGACAGTTGATAATGGCCTAATAGTGAATGCAAAGCCTTTTTTTGAAAGACTAATCTGAATAATCATGAAATGAAAATTCTAGAATAATAACCAGTTAAGTGATTTTTAGGAAGATTCTAATTGAAAATCCTAGTTGTTTATACAAAAGAAGGTGAAAAGACATACCTGTCAGAAGCCCGCCCAAAGGCCCTGCCAAAGTGGAAGGGGAACCAGTCAAAACCAACTAAAGCAAATACACATGCAAATTTACTGTGCATATTTTTCAGGATTTAAAGGCAAACTGAACCAGTTCTCACTTAAATAGAAGTTGCCTATTCCACTTAGTTTAAGTCAGCTTCAGTGGCTCAACAGGCTGCAATGACAGCTGTCAGTGTCCTGGCCCCACATGGCCCATGGCATCGAATGCCAAGCCCCTGATGATGGAACCACCAGGAGAAAAGTGAATCCACTATAGCCAGCTCTCCTATACACACTTATGTACGTAAAATCTACCAGATCCCCATCCACACATTCTCAATTCCCATATGCGTGCGCGTGTGCGCACACACACACACACACACACACACACACACACAATCCCAACCTCCTTGAAGCACTGTTAAGCAAGTGCATTTCCAGAGTAAGAGTTATCTCAGGAAAGCACTAATACCAATCACCCCTACTTCCACCGGAGAGGTGCTTACAAGCAGGACAGAAGTGAGACCTATATTCTAATGCATTGCTTGTGGGAATGTTAAATTACTGCAACCTCCTGGAAAAATAATGAAACACGATGTCAAAACACAGAGAAAGCCTTCAGGAGGTCCATCTATTTGAGCCAGTAATTCTACTTCTAACAATCTATCCTAGAAAATGACCCAAAAAGTAGCAAAAATATGACCAAAGATGTTTGTCAAACTTTATTCATGACCCTTGGTTAACTGAGGATCAGCTAAATGTCCAACAGTAGGGGAGAAGGTAAATGAATTTGGTAAAATCATATATGGGAATGCTCTGCAGATACTGAAAACAATGTTCACAAAGTCTGTTGACTTTGCATAAACAGTTATTTAAAATGTTTGGTGAAATGCACAGAATGCAAAATTCTGTACATAGTATGATTCCCAATTCTACACAAGATAGGCATATCAAAAGCCTGAAAGGAAATAACAACAAAATGTTAATAGTAATTATCACTTGTTCATGAGAATACATGTGATTTTAATTGTCTCTTTTTTATACTATTCTGTTTTAAATTTTTTTAAGTTTTATAAAAAGCACCTATGTCCAAGAAAAAGAAACCATTAAAAAATCAGCTGGGGCGCCTGGGTGGCTCAGTTGGTTAGGCGGCCGACTTCAGCTCACGTCATTATCTTGTAGTTTGTGGGTTCGAGCCCCACATCAGGCTCTGTGCTGGCAGCTCAGAGCCTGGAGCCTTATTTGGATTCTGTGTCTCCCTCTCTCTCTGCCCTTCCCCCACTCCTGCTCTGTCTCTCCCTCAAAAGTAAATAAACGTTTAAAAAAATTAAAAAAAAAAAAAGAAAAGAAAAAATCAGGCCAGAGGGTGCCTAGTTTTCCTGGTAAGTAGACAGACAACAGACACTGGAGGGGGGTATTTGTGGCCTTCTTGAGCAGATTCCATGTCCTACCAGTCGTTCATGCTTAAACCCTGGTGACGATTTCTTGTACTCTACATCATGCCTATGCCTTTCTCGACCTTGGCTTTGACTTTCAGCCTTCTCTGTTTGTACTAAAACACTTCTCTGGCAGTCACCTCTTGTCTGTAAATCAGGTTCTCCACCCATCCCCCTTCACCAGCAGGACCCACGTCTATGGCCTCCTCAGCCTCCTCCTGGCCCAGGCTGGTCAAGTCTTGGTATTGACAACAAGTAAGTTACCCTTAAAAAAAAAAACAGCCACCATAAACAAACCACCAATAAACAAGACAAGGAAAGACAGTTTTTTAATACATTCTATAAAAGCATTTTATACACCAAACAGACCTGGGGCTATACCGGGCCCAACTATAACTGATCTCCTGAGAGGCCCCCACTGTGTCAGTCATCCTTAACATCTGTACAGGGTATCGCATTTTTCAGTGCACAGTCACAGACTCATAGCATTTCACCTTCAGGACTCGAAGGTGGGCAGATCAAGTGTTCTTTTCCTAATTGGACAGATAAGAAAATAGCAATTCAGAGAATGGATACTGAGTGGCTCGCTCCCCCTGCTCCTCAGGGTGTGCTCATCTGTAAATAGTGATGATAATACCCCCATGGTGGAGTTGTTGTAAGGATTAAATGAGATAACGTACGCAGGGTGCTGAGCGCAGTGTCTGGAACAAGGGCAGCATTCAACAAATGCCAGCTCCCATGACGGCTAGGTCAATGGGAAGCTCAAGGTTACATAGCTGGGAAGTGACAACGCCAGGATGAGGATCCAGGCCTTTTCATGCCAAGTCCAGGCTTTTTATGCTTTATCCCCAACACCGCAAAGGGGTATTAGGACATGGCCCATGCCCTCAAAGAACCTAGAATATTTTGTAGCAGGCATCTCTTAAGTACATGAAACAACAAAGCAATTATTCCCACAAAGAACTAAGGCAAAAGTGACAAAAACTAGGATGCAACGCTCAAAGTACACAATTCTTTTGTCCAACAGTAACTGTTACCCTTTACAATGTCTTCTTATGCACACTTTCCAAAGCTTAGGAAACCCATGTTTCATCCCTGTTTCAAAGTGAGTTTGCGTGGGGAGATCAGATATGAAAGTAAGACCCTTTCCATATTAATTACAGAAAATGTTTTCTGTGGGCATTCTGAACTTCAGGAAGTTTGAGCTATTTTTGGAAACTTTTCTTTAACTTCTAGAAAGTACCATTCATGATCATACACTTTTTAAGGGACTTAAAAACAGCTTCAGTTGAGTTTAAGGCTGCTTCTCAAAAAAAAAAAATCTTCAACTTGATTAATTAATTTAAACTACAACATATGACACCCGGTGGTTGATAACATAAGAGAAAAGACACGAGGTCAGTGAATATTTTAAAGGCGTAGGTAGCAGGCACACAAGCACATACAGAGTAGGAAGTCATTCTGTCGCCCATATATTTGATGCCACAATAATAATCCCATAATAATGGGGTTAGGCATACTATTTCTTTACAGTAATCCTGGCCTATTTATGAGGTAACAAAAGAAGAGGCTAAAACTTTGCAGAATGTTGAAACTTCTTTATATGTTAGAGGGTTATTTACTAATGGACACTTTGAGATTCACATCTTGAAAGGTTTTTGATGTGCTATGTGTTTTTATATTCTTAATATAGAGTTCTTTCTTTCCCTTTCTTTCTTTCTTTCCTAGTTTTATTGGGACGAGAGAGAGAGAGAGAGAGAGAGAGAGAGAGAGAGAGAGAGAGGGAGAGAATCCCAAGCAGGCTCCACACTCAGCTTGGAGACCAACACAGGGCTTTATCCCACAACCGCGGGATCATGACCTGAGCTGAAATCAAGAGCTCAACCGACTGAGCCTCCCAGGTGCCCCTATACTACTTTCGAAGATAGAAAAGTGATGCTCATGAAGAGGTGGCCCTTACCAAAACTATGAGGTAGGAGCTTTTCCTAAGAAACACTCTATATAATCCCTTTACTGCATGTCTGTTCCCAGGGTGGAGGAGGGGAGCGTGAGGGGTGAGGACCCCCATTTACCGAGCCCCTTCAATGAAGGACTCTGGTATACAGTCCTGCTTTATGTGATCTGTTTCACCTCCTACAACAGTCTTGTAACACGTATATTAATCACCCCAATTATTCAGAGATGAGCAAGCTAAGTCTCAGAATTTAAGGAACATGTCTAAAATAAAGAAACTGATCAGTGACTACAGAGATTCCTCTGCTTCAGTGCTCATTCAGGTTACCCCTCACTGAACTGGGCTGCCCCCCACATCAGACACCCTTGTCAGCACCTCCACTATAGACTAGTTCACATCAAATCATTTGAGTTAGGCCTTTTAGAAGTACTCCTATTCTATTCTAGACAACACAGATAACCGACAGACACATGAAAATATGCTCAACATCACTCGTCATTAGGGAAATGCAAATCAAAACCACAGTGAGATATCACCTGACATCTGTCAGAATAGCTGAAACAAAAAAACACAAGAGGGGCACCTGGGTGGCTCAGTCGGTTAAGCGTCTGACTTTGGCTCAGGTCATGATCTCATGGTTTGTGAGTTCGAGCCCCATGTCGGGCTCTGTGCTGACAGCTCAGAGCCTGGAGCCTGTTTCAGATTCTGTGTCTCCTTCTCTCTCTGCCCCTCCCCCACTCTCTCTCTCTCTCTCTCTCTCTCTCTCTCAAAGCTAAATAAACATTAAAAATAAATTAAAAAAAAAACACAAGAAACAACAAGGGTTGGCTAGGATGTGGAGAAAAAGGAACCCTTGTGCACTGTTGGTGGGGATGCATTTGGTGCAACCACGGTGGAAAAACAGTATGGAGGTTCCCCAAAACATTAAAAATAGAAATACCATATGAATCAGTAATCCCATTACTGGGTATTTACCCAAAGAAAACAAAAACACCCTAATTCAAAAAGATATATGCACCCCTATATTTATTGCATCATTATTTACAATAGCCAAGATACGGAAGCAACCCAGGTGTCCATCCATAGACGAAGTGATGAAGAAGAATGGGGTGTACATACAATGGAATATTCCCCAGCCATAAAAGAAGAATGAGACCTTGCCATCTGCAACAACATGGATGATCTAGAGGGTATTATGCTAACTGAAATAAGTCAAAGACCAATACCGTATGATTTCACTCATACGCGGAAGCTGAGAAACAAAGCAAATGAACAAACGAAAGACAAAAATCAGACTCTTAAATATAGAGAACAAACTTGGTTGCCGGAGGGGAGGTAGGTGGGGGATGGGTGAAAGAGGCCAAGGGGATTAGGAACACACTTTTCCATGAGCACTGAGTAATGTACAGAACTGCTGAATCACTATACAGTTAAGGAGGAGGAGGAGAAGGAGGAAAAGTAGTAGGAGTAGGGGCGCCTGGGTGGCTCAGTCGGTTAAGCGTCCGACCTCGGCTCAGGTCATGATCTCACAGTTTGTAAGTTTGAGCCCCGCGACGGACTCTGCTGACAGCTCGGAGCCTGGAGCCTTGGATTCTGTGTGTCCTCCTCTCTCTGCCCCTCGTCGACTCACGCTCTGTCTCTCTCTCAAAAATAAATAAACATTAAAAAAAGAAAAAGTCGTAGCAGTAGTCCTATTCTAAAAGTGACCAGGCAGGCATCATTTTAACCCAAATCAGTGACTCTAGTAGTAAAATCTAGTGGTAAAATCTGAGACAGGGTGGCAGGACTTCCAAGTGTCAAGAATCTAGAGATCATCTGGTCAACCTCTTCTCCCATTAATATACAGATTTAAAATAGCTAAAGCCTAAGTGGGGCTGAGACTTTGCAGAGGTCACACCACAAATCAGGTGTAGAGCCCAGATGAGAGCCAGAATTCCTGACTGAGTCCTGTTCTCTTCTACGGCATCAGCCACAAATATTCAAACATAAGGTAAAAAACACACTCCAGACTAATAGGACTTATTCTAACGTTATTAATTCACATGGTGATTCCGAGTGCCGGCAAGGCCTGTGTGTACCTCTTATTAATTGTGCGGCCTAGACAAGGTACCCTCCCTTTGCCTTGGGTTTCTTATCAATTATATGAGAGTAACAATGGTCTCTGCTTCATGTGGGGCAAATATGATAATTCATATAGAGCTCTAACTCCCTGTGCTCAGGATAAACTCTCAATAAATGGTATGTTATTATCATTAAAATTATTTTTACTGTTATTACCACCACTCTTTCAGATAATTGACAGTTCATACTTTCACTTTTGGGGAAGTAGGTAGAAAGAACTTCGTGCAGTCAAATTCATCTCCCTCAGGGCACCTGGGTGGCTTAGTTAGTTGAGCATTGGACTTCAGCTCAGGTCATGATCTCATGGTTCATGAGTTCGAGCCCTACATACAGCCCTGCACCGAGCCAGCATCAAGACCTGCATCAGTCTCCTCGCTCACAGTGCGGAACCTGCTGGGGATTCTCTCTCTCCCTCCCTCTCTCTCTGCCCCTGCCCCATTTGTGCGCGCGCACACTCTTTCTCTCTCAAATAAATAAACTTTAAAGCAATTTAATTGAAAAAAATTCATCTACCTCTTCTCTAAAGTTAGCCCTAGACAGTCTCAGGAATGAAGGCAAAATGAGTAGAAGGTTGGCACCAAGAATAAAGAAATTACCTTTGAAAATACAAGTGCCTGCTGAGCATTTTCATTTGATCTTTAAAGTCAGGGGCGCCTGGGTGGCTCGGTCGGTTAAGCGTCCGACTTCGGCTCAGGTCATGATCTCACGGTCTGTGAGTTCGAGCCCCGGGTCAGGCTCTGTGCTGACAGCTCAGAGCCTGGAGCCTGTTTCAGATTCTGTGTCTCCCTCTCTCTCTGCCCCTCCCCTGTTCATGCTCTGTCTCTCTCTGTCTCAAAAATAAATAAACGTTAAAAAAAAAATTAAAAAAAAAAATAAAGTCAAACTTCCCCATCTTTCTCAAACCCACTCTTTCCCATTTACTACCCTTTTGCCTCAGTTTTACAGAGATACAATTGGTATATAATACAGGTATTATATTTATTTTAGGTGTACATCATAATGATTTGGTATTTGTATATATTGCAGAGTGAATGCCACAATAAGTTTAGTTAACTTCCATCACCTCCCATAGTTAGTTACACCTATTTTTTCTTATGATGACAACTTTTAAGATCTACTCTCTAGGCAACTTTCAAATATACGGTACAGGATTATTAACTATAATCGCCACACTATACATTACATACCCAGGGCTTATTTATCTTATAACTGGAAGTTTGTACCTGTTGACCCCCTTCACCCATTTTGCCCACCTCCCATTGCCCGCTCTCTGGAGACCACAAACCTGTTTCTTAGATCTATAGCTTGGTTTGTTTTAAATTCCACATAGAAGTCAGATCACGCGATACTTATCTTTCTCTGACTTATTTAATTAGCATGATACCCTCAAGGTCCATCCATGTTGTTACAAATGACAGGGTTTTCTTCCTTCTATGGCTAAATAATATTCTATTTTATATATAAAATACATATATTTTCTTATATATATAAAAAATACATATATTTTCTTATATATATATAAAATATATATATTTTCTTTCTTTCATCCATTCATTCATCAGCAGACGCTTGAGTTATTTCTCTCTCTTGGCTATTGTAAATAATGCTGTAATGAACATGGGGGTAAAGATATTTTCTCAGGATAGTGAATTTGTTTCCTATATTTATTTCCTAATAAATTTCCAGATGTAGGATTGTTGGATCATATAATAGATCTACTTTTAATTTTGGGGGGAACTTCCATACTGTTTTCCACAGTGGCCACACCAATTTATATTCCCATCAATTATATTCCCAACAACAGTGCACAGGGATTACCTTTTTTCCCACATCCCTGCCAATACTTATCTCTTGGCTTTTTTGTTCTGTTTTGTTTTGATAATAGCCATTCTAAATAGGTATAAGGTAATAGCTCATTGTGGTTTTGATTTTCACTTCTCTGAGAATTAGTGAGGTTGTGCACTTTTCCATGTACTTAATGGCCAGCTGTATGTCTTCTTTGGAAAAAAGGTGTATATTCAGATCCTTTGTCCATTTTTTAATTGGATTGTTTGTGGGGTTTGGTTTTTTTTGTTTTGTTTTGTTTTCTTGTTATTGAGTTGTATGTGTTCTTTATATGCTTTGGATATGAACTCTTATCAGATAAGTGATTTACAAATAGCTTCTCCCACTCCTTGGGTTGCCTTTTCATTTTGTTGATGGTTTCCTTTCTTATTAAGAAGGTTTTTAGTTTGATATAGTCCCATTTGTTTATTTTTGCTTTTGTTGACAAATCCAAGAAATCATTGCCAAGACCAGTGTCAAGGAAATTACCCCCTATATTTTCTTACAGAAATTCCATGACTTCAAATCTTACATTCGAGCCTTTTATCCACTTTGACTTAATTTTTGTGTATGGTGTAAAACAGTGGTCCAATTTTCCCAACACCATTATTGCAGAGACTATCCTTTCTTCATTGTATATTTTTGGTTCCTTTGTCATAAAATAATTGAACACATACAGGTGAGTTTATTTTTGAGATCTTTATTCTGTTCCACCGATTTATGTGTTTGTTTTTATGCCATGCTGCTTTGGTTACCATAATTCTATAACATAGTTTAAAATCAGAAAGTGTGATGCCTCCTGCTTTGTTCTTCTTTCTTGAGATTGCATTGGCTATTTGGAGTTTTTGTAGTTCCATACAAATTTTAGGACTGTTTGTTCTATTTCTGTGAAAAATGCCATTGGTATTTTGATAGGGATTGCATGGAATCTGTAGATTGCTTTGGGTAGTATGGACATTTTCACAATTTTAATTCTTGCAATCCATGAGCATGGACTATCTCTCTATTTATGTGTCTTCTTCAATTTCTTTCATCAATGTTTTCAGTGTACACATCTTTCACCTCCTTGGTTAAATTTATTCCTAGGTATTTTATTCTTTTTGATAGAATTATAAATGGGATTGTTTCTTTAATTTCTCTGATACTTCGTTTTTAGCCTATGGAAATGCAACTTATTTTGCTTATTGATTTCATATTTGCAACTTTACTGAATTTGTTTATTACTGCTAACAGTTTTTTAGTGGAGTCTCTAGAGCTTTCTATGTATATGTCACCTGCAAATAGAGACAGTTTTACTTCTTCCTTTCTTATTTGATGCCTTTCATTTATTTTTCATGCCTAATTACTCTGGCTGCCAGCACTATGTGGCAAATGAGCATCCTTGTTTTCTTCCTGATCTCAGAGGAAAAGATTTCAGTTGAAATTCCTCATCCTTCTCAAATCTAATCCTTCTCGCCTAATTCCTAACTTAGTTAAAAACCTGACCATCCATCTAGACATCAACTCCTTCCACACCACCACCCACTTGGTGACCTACTACTACTAATTCTCCCTCTGAAATGGCTCTCTAAGGATCTCTCTTCTCTTTCTCTATCTTACCTGGCTCAAGCACAATTAATTTTTCTCCTTCTTCTTCTTCTTCTTCTTCTTCTTCTTCTTCTTCTTCTTCTTTTGCTTGCATCACTCCAGTGGTCTAAAATCTAAGCTCATTCCCCTTTGCGATACCACCTATTTAGGACCTCCAAAGTCACTTTTGCAAAATTCAAATTAGATCAAATCTTTTCTCCTCAAAAAGGCTACATAGTTTCTCCTCCTCAGTAGAGTGTATGCACATCTCAGGCTCACTGAAACACCCCCCAAACTCTCCTGCCACCCCCTCATTTCAGAGGACCTAAATGTTCTTTGAACACAAACTTGCCTTTGATATGGAACACCTACCTGGCCCCTTCTCTAGAAAAAAAAGCTGCTGCTGCCTACTGGAATGCAGTCCAAGTGCACTGCTTTTCTGGAATCTCTTTCAGATTCCCTCCACCCTTCCTTCTTTGGGCTTCCAATGAACTTGTTCCTATCTCCACTAGCCATTCACCATGTGGATCACTATCACTTATTTTCTTATCCTTCTTTTCTGCTAGATTGATTTCTGAAATGCCTGGGCTTCATTCTTTTATCCCCTGGCACAGGGCCTACATGGCCCACAGTAGATGCTTAACAAACAACTGCTAAATAACCTGAGTGGATGGGGGCGCCTCAGTGGCTCAGCCGGCTAAGCATCCGACTTCAGTCAGGTCGTCATCTCGCGGTTCCTGAGTTCTAGCCTCACTTCGGGCTCTGTGCTGACAGCTTGGAGCCTGGAGCCTGCTTCAGATTCTGCGTCTCCCTCTCTCTCTGCCTCTGCCCCGCTCATTCTCATTCCCTCCCCCCCCTCTCTCTTTCTCCCCCAAATAAATACTTAAAAAAATTAAACTGAGTGCATGGTACCCAAAGAAATAAAATTACCCAAAGAAATAAAATTAAACCTCAGTTACTATCAAAACCTATCTCAATAAAGCTACTTTCCGTAATATATATAACTAACTGCAAACAATTACGTAAGTAGCTTTCAAAAGAGTGTAATGGGAACTTGCAAATGGCAAAGTTCTCGAGTTCCCACTTACACTTGTTAAATGTTCATCAATGGAGAGGGAGAGCCACATCCTCCTAGATTTAGTTGGCTTCTGCAGGACCTGCACACACAAGGCATTCTGAAAGCTTCCGGGATCCTGTAGCTTTATTTGAGGACACTTTTCCCTCACAAAATTCTGTGGACTGGACTTGAGTAGTAGGTGCTCAATAAATGCTGATTTGATTTGCAGGGGATTTGAAAGCAAAGTGCAACTCACATTTTAGACTAATTCAATGCAATGACTGATTGTACTTAAGATAATAGCTCCAAGGCTAAAGAAAATCAATGGGCAGCCTGAAAAGCAGCCAAATGCTCGCTCCCCTGCCTTGTTCTACAGTCAATGCTGACCTGCTTCTTGATCCTTTCCAGCTTCTCAGCTTTTCCGACTTCGCTGCTTCCCCAGAATGGAGAGGGCCAGTTAGCAAGTGTTGTCCTGTGCCTGTGATATATTTGTCCTGTGTTTTGATGTTGATGTAATATGTGAGAAAGTTGAGTGGCATTTTTTTTTAAATGTCCTACTTTTCCTAAAGCCTACCCTCTGTGTGACAGGTTAAATGTGATTCTAGCTGAAGGAAGGAAGAAGTGTGGACTAGAAGGCCGTAGCCTTCGTTCACCTTCAGTTGTGGGACTGTGTGTTAAAAGGAGCCCAGAAACTGTTGTTTTTACTAAAATCATACCAAAAATAAAAAAAATAAAAAAATAAATAGCTCTGGTAACGAACTCATTAGATGTCCACTGAACACCTCTATCCCAATGATGCAGAAAATAGGAAAGATTCAAAGCATGCACCCTGCTATAACTCATTCTGGGATAAGAAAAAGACAGCAGTGCCTTGGAGAATAAATCATTAACTAAAAGTCAAACCGAGACACCCTGGAAACCAGTGAGACCAGGCGGCTGGGATTTGCCTGTTCCCTCTGGTGACTTCTAGAGCGAAGCATCCCACAGGCAGGCAAACTCAGCACACTGCACTCCCTTCTATTTCACTTTTCAAACTTGAAGTTATTTTTAGATGACCCATGCCCACTAATCCCAGGCAGGACAATTCCCAGCCCGCTGCGCCTCCAAGTACCTTCCTCCTCTCCAGCACTTTTTAGGAGCACTGATAAGGAGTTTCTAGTTCTCTCCCCTCTTTTTCCTCCCCTCAGAGTGCAGTCCACCTGCCCTCACCCCCTCTCCAAACCTCAGTCCACAGGGGGGCCACAGGCGTCATCTTCGCTGTTCTACTTGTGCACCTGCTGCTGCTACTAGGAAGGCGAGCCCTTGGGCCACTAGGAATGGGGCAGGGGCTCTTAGAGACCCGCGCCCTCTAGAGGGGGGGTCAAGGGAGACCTCCGTCCCCTCGGCCGCCGCGGGGACTGTGAGCCGGAGCAGACCCCCCTCCGTCCGCGGCTGCCGCCCCCCTGTCCAGCCCCCGAACCCCACCGCGCTCGCCCGCCCCTCGCCGCGCCCTCAGCCACGGCCGGGGCGCCGCGCGCAGTCCCCGCTGGACCGGGCGCAGGGGCGAGCGGGCCGGCGCGGTTACATAACCGACCTGCTGGGCGTCCACGAAGCGCCGGCAGGGGCTGAGGCGGCGGCTCCGGCGTCCGCGGGGCCGGTGACTGCGGGCGCGGCGCTGCCTGCTCACCTGCCCGCCGGTGCGAGCGCGTGGGGGCGGGCGCGGTGCCCGCGGGCCTGGGCGTGGGGCCGTGCGCGGCGCGCCCCGCCTCCGGTCTCGCGGTCCGTGTGTCCCCGGCTCCGTGCCTCCCGCCCGCTCCTCCCCGCAACCTCGGCCGCCGTCAGCCGGGACAAAGCGGCTCCGGGGAGGGGCCGAGCCGCCGGCTCTCGCAGGAGCCAGCGGAGATGGGCGCGCCCCCAGCTCCGACTCATCGGGCCAACCTCCAATCAGACCCCAGGAAACCGAAAGCCCCTGTGTGGCCTCCTCTCCTCTCCTCCCCCCTGACCCGGCGCCCTTCCCGGGCCCGCACCCGCTCGGCTCCCCGGGCTCCCACCCTGCCCCCGGCTCCCCCACACCCCGCTTCCCGTTCAGGGTGCCCGGGAAGCGAAGAAGACCCTCTGGACACCTAGCGCGCGGGCCGGTCCGCGGGAGTCCGGCCCCTGCGGGGAGGGGTCCTCGGGGTCACCGCCGGGTAGGGGCCTCCTGGGGGTGTGAGTGGGCGGGGGGGCTGATTGTGAAGCTAAGGGTGTCTGGGCAGCGACAGCCCAGAAGAAACTGGCGGAGAGGCAAACTGGGTGGGGAGTACTGGAAAAGAGACTTTTCTTACAGGCAGGCTGAGCCCCCGACTCCGGGAAAGGAAAGGTCGGGAAGCCTCCTGGGGCGGGGCGTGGGGGGGGGGGGTTCTTCGGGGCGTCTGCTCGGGGTGGGTGCCGCGCCCTCTGGCTGGAGACCTGCGCCCGCCCCGCCCACGCGCTGAAGGTGCCCTGCGCGGGCTCCTGGGCTTTGCCAGGATTCGCAGCCACCAGACCTGGGGACAGAGGGCTTCAAGGACTCCCATTGTGCGAGAGCCGGTGACCAGCGGGAGGCTGGTGTCCTACGGTAAACGGTCGAACGTGAATCAGAGTCTAGGCGAGATCTGTTGCTCGACAAAGTTAAGATAGACGTCTCTGCTTTACAAAAGAAAGCAATTCAGAGCCGGAGGAAGCCTGTGGCTTGCGGGTGGCAACGCGGCGGACGGGGCTGAGCCTGATGGCAGGAGAAAGTCAATAGTGTGAAAAGACCAGAGCACGGAAAGTGGGGAAAATTGAAGGAAGGACGGGGTGGGGGTGAGAACCAACTTGAGTGAATAATATTTAAATCAGCTTGGCATTCTGTCATCTAATTGCTATAAAAATAGCTCTTTTAACTGTTCCTTTTTATGCCTTTCTGTTTCCTGGTACCAATATCAAAATTGCACTGAAGCAGTCTGTACGTTTCACAGTTCCTCGCTTACCCAGACACCACATTGTTTTTTCCCAAGGGTGACACCGAATTCCATCTTAAAAACGATTAAAGAAAAACAAGGAAACAACAAAAAGGTAGTAGACCTTAGCTCTTCACTCCGACTAATCTGCATTAATACAAATAAAGGCAGAATTTTGGAGTTGGAAGTGGCCTTAGACTCGTACTCTTCTAAACTTCTTCTGGATGCATAAATTCATAAATACCTGCTGATTTAGATGAATTGTGTTTTCGGATAGCATTGTGTGAAAAGGCGTTCTTATACTGAGCCCAAACTTGCCTTCCTAGGATTTTCACTCATTGGTTACAGTCCACTTTTGGAAGCCGTGGAGACAAGAGTCCAACTCGTTTTCCAACTGAGTGTGTTTCAAATATGTGGAGATAGTCATCATGTCTCATCCCAAAATCCCCCTTTCCCAGTGAAACATCCTTAATCCTTCGAACAAAATCTCGCTTGTAGTTAGTAGCTCCCAGAATCATCACCAACCTGAAGACTTTCATCTTAATAGAATCTATTTTGTAAATACATATTTACAAATGAAATTCTCTGGTGACAGAAGTAATACATTTATTGCAGAAATTTTGAGAAACAGAAGATTCAATGGGAAGGTTAATCAGTACATGTAACATTCAATATACCTTAACTGTTATAAAAAAAATGAACATGGTCATTTTCCTACCACTCAGATACAGCTATTCTTATTTTTTAAAAGACTTTATTTTTTAAAGTTTAAGGTTCACCACAGAATTGAGCAGAAAGTGTAGATATTTCCCATATACCCCCTGCACCCACAAAGACAGCCTCCCTCATTATCAATATCCCCCACCAGATTGGTGCATTTTTTTTTTTCTTATAATTGGTGAACTTACATTGACGCATCAGTATCAGCCATGTAGTTGATACTATAGTTTACATTAGGGTTCAGTTTTGGTGCTGGACATTATTTGAACTTTGACAAGTCTATGACATACCCACAACGACAGTCCTCTACAGGCTAGTTTCACTGCTCTAAAAATCCTCTGTGCTCCTCCTTGCCTACCCACTCACCTCTGGGAACCACTGATATTTTAGCTGTCTCCATAGTTTTGCTTTTTCCAGAATGTCATAGAGTAGAACCTAATACCGTGAATAGTCTTTTCTGATTGGTCTCTTTCTTCTTTTCTTTCAGCAATATGCATTTATGGTTTCGTCACGTGTTTTCATGATTTGACAGCTCATTTCTTTTTTAGCACTGAATAATATTCTGTATTCTGGATGTATCAGTTTATTTATCCATTCACCTATGGAAGGCATCTTGGTTGTTTCCAACTTTGGGCAATTATGAATAAAAGTGCTGTAAACATCTGCATGCAAGTTTTTATGCGAACGTAAGTTTTCAACTTATTTGGGTAAATACTAAGGAGTGGGATTGCTGGAGCGTATTGTAAAACTGTGCTTTGTAAGAAAACACCAAACTGTCTTCCAAAGTGGCCGTAACAGTTTGCATCACCATGAGAAATGGGTGAAATATCCTGTTGTTCCACATCCTCACCAGCATTTGTCATTGTCAATGTTTAGGAATTTCACTGTTCTTATAGGTGTGCAGTGACATCTCATTGTTGTCTTAATTTACAGTTCCCTAATGACATATGATGCTGAACATTTTTCACATGCTTATTTGCCATCTATATGTCTTCTTTGGCGAGATGTCTGTTCAGATTCTTTGCCCATTTCTTAACTGGGTTGTTCACTTTCTTATTCTTATTGTTTCTTGTTATTGTTTTAAAAGTTCTTTTATAGTTTGAATACCAGTTACTTATCAGATATGTATTTTGTAAATCATTTCTCCAACTGTGTGGCTGGTCTTCTCATTCTGTTAACAGTGACTTTTACAGGGGCACCTGGGTGGCTCAGTCGGTTGAGCGTTCGACTTCGGCTCAGGTCATGATCTCATGCCCTGTGAGTTCAAGCCCCACGTTGGGCTCTGTGCTGACAGCTCAGAGCCTGGAGCCTGCTTCTGATTCTGGGTCTACCTCTCTCTCTGCCCCTAACCCACTTGCATTCTGTCTCTGTCTCTCTTAAAAATAAATAAACATTAAAAAAAAATTGAAAAACAGTGTCTTTTACAGAACAGAAGCTTTTAATTTTAATGAATTCCAGCTCGTCGGTGATTTATTTTATGTAGTGTGCCTTTAGTGTTTTATCTAAAAAGCCATCGTAATACTCAAAGTCATCTGATTTTCTCCCATTTTATCTCCTAGAAGTCTTAAAGGTTTGTAGCATTTTGCATTTAGGTATATAATCAATTTTGAGTTAATTTTTGTGAAGAATGTAAGGTCTCTCTCTCCCTCTCTCTCTTTCTCTCTCTCTCTCTCTCTCCATATATTGTATGTAGATGTCCAGTTGTTCCAGCACTATTTCTTGAAAAGACTATCTTTTCTCCATTGTATTGCCTTTTCTCCTTTGTCAAAGATCAGTTGACTATATTTATGTAAGTCTATTTAGGGACTCTCTATTCTGTTCCATTGATCTATTAATCTATTCATTCACCAATATCACATTCTCAATTACTGTTGCTTCATGGTAAGTCTTGAAGTCTGGTTGAATCAGTCCTCTGATTTTGTTTTCTTCAACATTGTATTGGCTATTCTGGATCTTTTGCCTCTCCATATAAACCTTAGAATCAGTTTGTCAATATCTACAAAATAATTTGTGAGAATCTTGATTGAGATTGCATTGAATCTGTATGTCAAATTGAGAAGAACTGACATCTTGACCATATTGAATCTTCTTATCCATGAACATGGAATATCTCTTGTCCAGTTTTTCTTCAAGTTCTTTTATCAGGGTTCTGTAGTCCCACTCATATAGATCTTATATATATTCTGTTAAATTTATATCTTAATATTTCATGATGGAAATGGTATTGGGTTTTTAATTTCACATTCCATTCATTCATTGTTAGTCTATAGTCTAGAGACTTTACATGGAAGAAAACAAAAGAATACACACATACCCTGAAAGAAATAAAGTCAAAATGATGGACTATGATTCTACAACCTCAAGGAATCTCTGGTGTCAATATCCTCCCACAAAGGCCACTATAAACACACCTGTAGTTAAACAAGCTGAATTTACGCTCACTACAATAAAGGAGAATATATTCCATGGAGATAATGTGACATGGCGTTAAGAGCACATTAGAAGAACTACCATGGGATTTGAACTTGTGTTAAGTGACTTTTGGAGAGGGTTTAAGGAAGCAATGATTTGCTCCAGATTGGATGCTGTTAGAAAGGAGGGTAATAATTTGTTGTCCTATAGCAATAAATTTACAAGGCAGGAGAAATCAAACAGGGCTGTAGCTATAATTATAAAGAAGCAGCAGTCTTTCATATTAGCCAGGATTGTGGAATATCTGATCATTTTTGTAGTTTGGACACGTTTTTGTCTTTGTTTATATATGGTTGCAGAAGCTCTTGCTTTTGTCCTGATTCCTCATGGTCCTAGGATGTTTTGTGAAACTGTTCATATTCAAGAGGAAAACACCAAAGTCAAACTGATCATGCCTGGCCGATCATAGCTGTCTGGGCCACTTGTCTCTTTCTCACTAGTAAGATATTGTCACTGTGACAGGGACACCTTGGCAGCCTCATATAGTTACCAGCCCATCAACAATCCCTAATAATAATCAATAATACCTAGTACCTAATGGCCACCACCTTTTCTACAAGTGAAAAAGGAACAAAAGTAATATGCGCACTTTCACAGGGCTTTTGAAAGAAAAATGAATGAGCATAAGGCTCCCAAGATGACTGGAGAAAAACACGAGTCGGTGCTGTGTGATGGGCAATGAAAGAAAGGAAAGTTCTGCGAGTATAGGAGCAGTGCAGGAAGATGCTACAGACAGGGCAGGATTGGGGCTAGTCTTCAAAACCGAATTTGGAGAAGAAAATAAGGCAGTTGTCCTTTCGTATGGGGAGAGCCACACTAACCCTGGCGAGGAAGATCTGTGGCCTTGTTAACTACTATAACATGGGGCAGACAGGAGAGGCAGCAGCCAGGACAAGATCCACCTTTAGGGCTGGACAGGCACGGGGATGGAGAATTAGATGGAAGCAGAGGGAGAGGAAATTGGCTATAGCACTGGGCCAAACCCAGTCCAAAAGACTCATTTGGTCCCCAAATAACAGCCCAGCAGACAAAAATAACTATCTAAGCACATTGTTGTCATCAAGAAGTCTCCCATAGAGACACTGGCTCACCTTGACAAAAAAAAAAAAAAAAAAAAAAAAAAAAAAAAAAAAAGCTTGGAGAAATGAGATACAGAACAAGATAGAGACCCCATTACCTGGATCCTAAGGTGGGGACTGGTTCTTGGAAAGAGGCTCAGGAGGCTCTAAGGATAGCTTGATTGCATCAGTGCAGCTGGAGCGCCTTACAACTTCCCTCTCACCTAAAACTTGGATCAGTTCTAGAGCTCTGGACGGAACTGAATTGTAGGCAAAGGTACGAGAAGTGAAGGACTGGAAACACTGGGGCGCAGGGCAGCTCTGAAGTTTTCATGTCAACTCTACTACTTATTAGCTCTAGTTTTCTCATCTGTAGAGTCAGGATCATGGTAACCATCCTATACATTGTTGTAAAAATTAAATACCATGATGTTTATAAAGGATTTGACCCAGTGTCTGGCTTCATGATAACCATCATCATCATCATCATCGTTTCATTATTGGCTGCACCAACATCATCAAAAAGAGAAGGCTGCTCTATGGGAAAGGCCTTCAAGTTATGGCCCAGATCTAGTCCCCACATGTTTTTGTCAATGAAGTTCTATCAGAATACAGCCACACTCATTCATTTGTGTATTGTCTATGGCTGTTTTTACAACAATGGCAATTAAGTAGTTGCGATAGAGACCTCAAGATCCGAAAGCTGAAAATACTTCCTATGTGATCTTATCCAGAAAAAGTTAGCCGACTTCTACTCTGTGGCAAGAAAAAAATCAAATGACCGTGGATGGCTATGCTGGAAGCTATAAGGATCCCAAGTGGACAAAGCACAAAGGTGCTGCAGAAAGTAATAAGCAAAGGTTTAACAAGTAAGCCAAGGCACACAGCTTTTTTTAAATAGTCTTTAAAATTAAGAACTAAAATTTTATGCCATGTTCCAGTCATCTAGATCAATGAAACTGACTCTCTCTCTAGGACCAGGTACATAATTTGGGGGACCTATTGCCAAATGACCAAACAGGACCCTTTGATCAAAAAGGATTCAGAATTTTAAAGGGGTGCCTGGGTGGCTTCGTAAGTTAAGCTTCTGAGTCTTGGTTTCGGCTCAGGTCATGAACTCGTGGTTCCTGAGTTTGAGCCCCGCATCTGGCTCCGCGTTGACAGCAGGGAGCCTGCCTGGGATTCTCCCTCTCTCTCTGCCCCTCCTCCACTCTGTCTCTCAAAATAAATACGCTTAAAATTAAAAAAAAAAAGAAAAGAATTTTAAGACGATGGCATCAGAGCGTTAAACCAAGCACAGGGCCTTTCTTCACAGGCTGCATAGCCCTCTCTCACATAAGCATCCGTACACGCATGTGCACAGACACACATGCATAGACCCTACACTCACAGAAACACCTGTAACTGAAGAGCAACGTACAGGTAGCCGATTGCAAACTTAGACGTGCCTACCAGAGCAATGCTCTGCCTACCAGAGCATTTTCTCCTATAAATGATTTTTCTACGCCCACAGCCTCCTCCTCCTTCAATTTTGATGCAGCAGTAAAAGCAGTTTCCCTCTGTCTGACTCCCTCTTCATGGTTGCATGACACATCCATATTATCGTTCAGATGGCAGAGGAAGACTGCCTGTCTCCGATTTCTCTTTTTCCATTTATTGCAGCATGCTATGCCCAAAATAATCTGGTCCGCTCTCACAGTGGCCCCAGGTTCACCATGCCATGATGAAAGCCACTGTTGTCCATGTTGGATCTTACTCGGCTTTGGAGCATGTCAGGTGTATAAAGTCCTACAGTTAAGGCGTCGGTAGAATGACATGCACAAGAACAGCCACGGGGCACCTAAGCTGATCTATATTTCCTTCACAGAAACAAGAATGTGCAAGAGGCTGCAATATGGGAATTGTCTGTTAAACGAAAACTCGTGAATTATTTCGTTTTCCCCAAAAGGAACCAAAAAAAATACACAAAAACAGAAACAGAAAGATAGATGGGTTGTGTTTTGTTTTTAATTAATGCTCCTTTGGCAGTCTATGGCGTGCAAAAGGTATACATAAATAAGTCTTTCATGGTCCGTAGTGTGGAAAATATCCATAGATAGGTAAGTTTTCTAATGCTGTTGTATTTGGGGAGAAGGTTGTAAAAAACAAAACAAAACAAAACAAAACAAGCAAACGCTTTGGGTATCAGGAGTATGAGTGTGCAGATGTCAGTAGGCTGATTTCAGGTGTGACAACAGATCCCCAAGTCCCATAGTGAGGTAAGTGCTCCTACAGGGATCCGGATGACTGAGCACCTTCAGGGATGCCTGTGACTCATCGGTGTGGGTTGATTTTCCAAAGAAGGAGCAACCCATAGGGCCATCCACATTTGTCAGGCATTAGTCAGATTCCTCCAGGATTTGACAAGGTGACAGATTACTCTGATAAGTTAATTTGTGCTAAGGTGGTAATGGCTGATAATAGGCTCTCTGGTTATTCTCAGATAACATCTATACTTAAATGGGGCCAGGTTCTTCAGAATCTGATGGCCACAATCCATCCTGTCTTTCAGCCAGGCTGTTCCTCCCTGTTCCCGGAGCATGCCCTCTGCTTTCAGTCTTCCGTGCTATGCACTGGCAGGTCCCACTGCCTGGGTGCCTTTGCCTGACAAGCTCAAATTCTTCCACCAATGAGCAACTGAAAATAATAGCAACAAATGCTACATACCCTATTCTAAGACAGTGATTCTCAAAGAGTTGTCCCGGTACCAGCAGCATTGACATAACTGGAGAAATTATTAGAACTGCAAATTCTTGGGCCCACCCCAGATCTATTGACTCAGAAACTTGGGGCAAAATCCAGAAACCTGTGTTTAACAAGGCTTCCAGGGGGTTCTGACACACGCGAAAGCTCAAAACCAGTATCCTAACCAGGATGCTGTCCTACATCAGCTCATCTAATTTTCACAGCAGCCCTCTGAGGTGGGTACTAAGATTGCCCCCATTTTACAGATGAGGGAATCGAGGCACAGAAAGTTTAAGCAACTTGACAGAAGTTGTAAGCTGGTAAATGGTAGAGCTAAGCTTTGAATCCAGCAATCCGGCTCAAGAATGTGGTTGTCTGCTTCCCAACTATATTACGCTTTGCATCAATGCTTCTGCAAAGCTTCTTGTGATTTAAATCTCCCAAATCTCACCCAACAACATCAGTAGTCCTCACACCCCTTTCTTCTCTTATGATACTCATGTTTTTCCTGTCATTCTATCTCCACTACCCAATTACAATGAGCTATATTACAATGAGCAAACTTTGGTATATGATGGAAAGAATGAATAATTGAATGAATGAATAATTGGAAAGAATGAATAATTGAATGAATTGATCAGTGAATCAATAAATGTCTTGACTCAGACGTAGCTTGATCAGTATTTTCCAGAGAGCTTTAAAAAAAAAATACTTTCCAGAATCCTATCCCTCACCTACTTAATCAGATTCTCCATGAGTGGAGCCTGGAAATCTGTATTTTAAAAAGTCAAAACCCAAACAAGGAACCTGGGTTTAAGAAAAAGTTGTCCCCGGGGTGCCTGGGTGTCTCAGTCAGTAGAGCGACCGACTTCGGCTCAGGTCATGATCTCACAGCTCGTGGGTTCGAGCTCTGCGTCGGGCTCTGTGCTGACAGCTCGGAACCTGGAGCCTGCTTCGGATTCTGTGTCTCCCTCTCTCTCTGCCCCTAACCCACTCACATTCTGTCTCTGTCTCTCTCAAAAGTAAATAAACATTAAAAAAAAATTTTTTTAAAGAAAAGGTTGTCCCCCATAAACTGATTTCTGCACCCATGGACCCTCTGTCTTAATTAGCACTGACAATTTCAGATAGTTTGGCAAGACCAAGTTGAGGGCATGAATGGGGAAAAGGGAGGTGTCTTTGGACCTTAAATCCTGTCCCATGGGGAGTTGCTAACCCTGTA
Source organism: Acinonyx jubatus (assembly GCF_027475565.1). Classification (NCBI taxonomy): domain Eukaryota; kingdom Metazoa; phylum Chordata; class Mammalia; order Carnivora; family Felidae; genus Acinonyx; species Acinonyx jubatus. The sequence goes on along the minus strand of NC_069385.1, from coordinate 105,999,478 downwards.
GTAAATCCTTCCTGGAAGAAAGCCTAAACATGCTTCAGGTTTTAGGCACATCTGATATTCCTTGAATAAGATCATATAAGAAACACCTGCATTAGGTACCACTGAGCTGTATATGGTAAGGGTTTGTTTTTTTTACCTCCAGAACAGGCAGTCCTCAGCATGCATATATATATATATATATATATATATATATATATATATATATGTCATATTCCAAAAATGTATTTGTAAGTTGAGTTGTTTGGAACTCAGAAAACACTTTCCCACAGAAGTAATATTAGAAAAAGGGTTCCAGTCCTCTGCCAAAACACAAAAACTGATTTAGAACGCTGTCCGAAATAGCAGTTCAGATGGGTTACACGGACATCCATGGGAAATGTGGCTGGGACCCGCCCAACTTGGAACTGGGGATTATGGGAGCACAGTGACTTCTGGGTGAGACTGGGCTGTGACAGCATCAGAGGCATGTCTTGGCTGTCCTCCCTCCCTCAACACATGCACACACACAATTTGGTGGCCACTGGGCACATAATAGAAAAACAAAGTAATCACTCAAGGAAGAATACTTGGGATCCAATGAAACCCTTCGTCCCTTCACTTGTGCAGTCAGGACCTTCCCCAGACCTTAGCTCAGAGCTCCCCAGATAGGCTACAATCAGCAGTGTTTGCGCCAACCTCTGACATCCTCTTACATCCTCTGACATGGAAATATTCTGCAACCTGTAATTACTTAGCTGTGTGAAATCAGGCTACATTCTCTGGGACTCGGTTTCCTCATTGGTAAAATGTTGGGGAAAAGGAATGGTTTATCTAGTCTGTAAGTTCTTTCTAGATCTAATATTCCAGAAATCAATAAAAATAGTTTCCTCTACTTCCTTGTGAAAAGATTTGCCAGTCTGCCAACTGTTCTACATTTTCCATGCTTGGCAGTGAAATACTGAAACCTCCTCTCTTCTTAGGCCCAACGATGCACCCAAAAGCACCAAGACTGGTAAGGGACAGTTTCATTTCACTCTTACTAAAGTTATTTCATTTAATTCTCACTTGCCCACATCCAAACTTCACTTAGGCAACCATAGCTCTTTGGGTTTAATCCCTGTACTTAATGGGACATTTCTCAACACACAGCAGATTGAGGATCAAGTGGGAAAGTAATAATAATTTACCGACATGGAAGGTAAAAAGACGAAAAGAATTTTAAAACTCAAGGGAATTTGAAGTTATTTTAGGAAAAAAACCTTTTAAAGGAACCAATTCACTTAATTTTAATGTGCATCATCATGGACTCGAATTTAACTCAGGACAAGACGTGGTTTCTTTGACAGTACTCCCCTCTCCCAAAAGTAATACTACGTAGAAGAAAAGAAGTGAAGACATGTGGTTATCATCAACCAGTCTTCCCAAGTGAAGACTTGGGATTGGTGACATCTGATAGAATTTGAGCTCAGAATTCCATGCCAGCTGTAAGGATAATGTGCCCCTATGATAGGCTAAGGATGTGCCTAGAGTTGGCATTGAGAACTTCAACAAAGTCCAATTAGTTTCCACTGCCATATATCTTTAATGAGATTCAATTCTCTGACCAAGATAAGAACAGAAACTTTTGCTTTCACTCCCTAAACACACATACATAACAACAACAACATCAACAACAAAACAAACAAAACAAAAGCAAAAATTATCCCAAAATATACAACAAAAATTCCCCAATCCCCAACGCCTTCCTAGCCAGCCTCATAAGAATACTAGGGAATTGTTTGGGGTAGGAAGTCTGGTTCTGGAACCTCTGGAATTTCAGATCTCAGAACCAGTGTTTGAATCTAATAATATCTTATCAGCCTTCTACTGTGTGTCAGACACTTTGCTGAGTGTTTTATATGCACTCTTTAATTCAACCCTTAAAACAACCTAGCAAGGAATGTGTTATCTCCATTTTGCTTAGTAAGCATTTATGTTCCAGTTTAAAGAAGGAAAAAAAAATGGAGAGGAGAAGTTAGCCAGTCTTTTTACCTGGTCCAGCAACTCCATGTTTCTACACACCAGAAGCCTACCTACACTTGGGTAGATTACAGAGATCATATATGGCCCGAGTCCAAAACCAATTCATTCTTACACTCTAAAAATCGGCCTTGATTCTCAAAGTGTGGTCCCCGGACCAGAAGCGTCATCATCACCGGGGAGCTGGTTAGAAATGCAGAGTGTCAGGGCTCACCCCAGACAGCATATTTTAACCAGATCTTCAGATAACCTGCGTGCACACTGAATTTGAGGAGCTCTGATCTCAGGCACACACAGAGTAGCAATTCTTCCTGGCCCTCTGATGGTGGATGCCTAGAGACTTCTTAGCCCTCACATCTCAGGAGAAAGGCAGAACTTGTGTCCACAATATTTCAGGCTGCTGGGCCTCTATCTGCTTTCCTATTCTCCTCTCATGAGCTCATAACGTCCTTTGTCTGATAATCCACCTCGTGAAAACCATTCCTCAAGACTCAACTCAGGTATCATGGAGAGTCTTCCTACCTGCCCTCCTCCTATTCCAAGAGAGAATTCACCACTTCCATCTGTTTCGTCCCCACTAAAGATCAGATCAATGCTGCTGGAACTTCTTTGACTGCAAACCATAATAAGACACACTTTAAAAACACACCTGGGGGCACCTGGGTGACACAGTTGGTTAAGCATCTGACTCTTGATTTCAGCTCAGGTCATGATCTCACGTTTCGTGAATTTGAGCCCCGCGTAGTGCAGAGTCTGCTTGGGATTCTCTCTCTCAGCCCCTCCCCCACTCATGCTTGCTCTCTCTCTCTCTCTCTCTTAAACATAAATAAATAAACTTCAAAGACAAACCTGAACACACACACATACACACACACACACTACCTGTATATTACTGAAATGAAAGGTTTATGAAAGATTACCTGTATTTACTATGTGCAATTCAGTCAGATATTTTCAATGTTACTCTGTTCTATTTCCTGTGTTCGTGTGCTACGTGGGCCAGAACTATTTGTGAAACCCTGTACATAGTTATTTCTTTCAGAGGAACTGCAACACCAGGTGATTTCATCTCATGTCTATCACCTCTTCTAGATAAAGAGGATGTGGCCCCATGTCTGACACCTATAGGGACTCAGTGATGTTTGTTGAATGAATAGTGAATGGATGCATGAATCTTGTTGGGATCTGCTTTTGAAGATGGCTGCCACGCCACCCCTTTGCTCCTTGGCCCCACTGCCATAATTTAGAGAAAAAAAATATGAAGTCTTATTTATCAACCACCAACCACAACTTTAAAGCAACAGAATAGATTTCTATGTTCCCAATAGGAATTTTCTTTTTTTTTCTTTTTTATTATTTTTAATATGAAATTTATTGTCAAATTGATTTCCATACAAGAGCCAGTGCTCATTCCAACAGGTGCCCTCCTCAATGCCCAATAGGAATTTTCAAATGAAAAGTGATTCTACAGAGTGTTGTGTTGAACAACAAGAAAAAAGAGAGTTTAAAGAGAGTTTAAAGAACGATAGATAGGCTTTGCATATATTTTTTTCATTCCTGATGCGTTATTAGTCTCCCCATTGTAAATTAAATGTAGCTTGAGTCACGGTAATGAAGACACATTTAGAACATTCTGTGTCAGGCAGATGCCAGCCTGCCATTTGAGCCTCTGCAGGGTATTCTGCCAGTTCACCTCCATTCTTTCTTTCAACACCTCTGCCCTTCCAGCATGGACAGAGGTTTATGCCCTTGGACAGAGGTTTATGATGGCGAAAAATGATGACCAACCACATTCATTTATCATTTATATCCCAGGCTTGGACATGACTCTCTGGTGCATGAGACAGGAAGGGAGTTTGAGACTAGGTGTCAGGACCTTCAGTTCTGTTTTCGAAAGTCACAGGGTCACGGCATGCTGTCCTTATTGCATTCACAAGAGGTGTATGGAAAAATCGAAGACCTGGAAAACCAGTCTGGAAGGAGCAGCAACTTTTTCAGTCTTACCTCTCACTACAACACGATAGAAAAACAAGCCTACCTAATAATTCTTTTATTTCTTTGCAGCTTATTCTCAAACATCACATTTATGTATAACTTGAGAGTCTAACGGTCTGGGTTTTAGTCACGGCTCTTAGTACTGAGTGACGTGATGCCCCCTGCCTTAGTTTTTCTATCCATAAAATGGAGATAAGAACAGTATCTACTTCACAGGGTTTTTGCAAGGAAAAGAAATGAAATTGTACATATAAACTCTTAGAATTGTACCTGGCACATAGCAAAAGCTTAGTAAATGCTGGCTAACTTTAAGATGATTACGAAACACAGAAACTGTATGTACATATATTATTCCTTTGCTACCATATTTAGACAAAGTAATAAAAGATCTTCTAAACAAAACGCTACTCAGACTAAGTGCAATGTAACATCCCAGGTTGGATCCTGGAACAGAAAAGGCCCCTAGTGGAAAAACTAGTGACATATGAATAAAGTCTGTAGTTTAGTTAATTTAGTTAATTTACTAAATAGCAAATTTAGTGTTTTTGTAAAATGTTAATACCAGGAAAATGAGTGAAGAGGGTTCAGGAACTCACCGTACTAACTTTGCAACTTTTCAGTAAGTCTAAAATTATTCCAAAATAAAAAGGTTATTATTTTTTTATTACTTTTTTATTTTTTTTAACGTTTTTATTTATTTTTGAGACAGGGAGAGACAGAGCATGAACAGGGGAGGGTCAGAGAGAGGGAGACACAGAATCTGAAACAGGCTCCAGGCTCTGAGCTGTCAGCACAGAGCCCGACGCGGGGCTCGAACTCACTGACCGTGAGATCATGACCTGAGCCGAAGTCAGCCGCTTAACCGACTGAGCCACCCAGGCGCCCCAAAAAGGTTATTATTTTTTTTAATTCCAAATGTAGTTCTTGAGAATGCAGTAACTACAGAGTTATGATAGGCCTCATGGAAAACCAAGAGATAAGGAAAATATGACTTTGTCTTCAAAGAGCTTACAGTCTAATTCTGAGAACAGAATAGCAATGAGTTTACTATAAAGTGGCCAGTAAATGTCTTAATAGGAGTGGAAACAAACTTGTCAGCCTGATATTAAGGACCAGTTTCATCAACTCCACTGGTTGGTTGATCAACACAACTTTTCAATTCCTGCCTCCTTGAGGGGTGACTCTGCTTAGTCTGTATTTCAGTGGAGGAATTCTCTCCATGCTGGATGTGCTTTCTGGTTCCTAAATAATGCAGATGTAAACTTCATTTCTTTATTATTTTTTTATAGGTTGTGGAGTATAGGAGAAAGAGCACAAACCTTGTAATCAAGCAAACCTGAGATCGAACCCGGGTGTCACTTACTTGGGCAGGTTAATCGACTGCATTTCCCCTGGAAAATAATGAACTTGTTGGCTGTTATGTCAATCAAATGATCAAATGAGACGATGTCATGAGGACCCCTGGCCTACAACAGATAGGTCTTATTATTGTTGTTATTATTAGAAATTATCCACGAGGCATGTGCGGTGGCAACCATACTCAAACACTTACTCATTTGTCAGGTACTCATTTCACCTTTCTAAGATCTCATTCGGAGAGTCCAGGATTGTTTTGCCAGATGGAAAGGGTGGCAGACCCCAATGCAAGAAGTTGCACAGATTAGGGGTTCATCACATGGGCTTCAGAGCCAATCAGCCTATTACCAGCTTGCTACCTCTGTGTCTTTGGGAGACTGACTCCACCCCTCAATGCCTCTTTCCTATCTGTTAAGTGTGGATAACAAAACCTATGTGCAAAGGTATGTTAAGAGGAATACACATATGTCAAGTCTCTAGAACAGTGCGTGGTACATAGCTAGCTTGGCAAATAGCCATTACTGTTAGCTATTATTATTCAACAAGAATTTCCTCTCTTTTTCCTAGATGTTCAACACCCCATTTTGTTCAGATATGGGGATGCAAGGTACTCCGGGAAGAGGGGCTCTTTACTCCAGCCCCAGGGATGAGCCATGGTTGGTATAAACCAATCATACTGTTTCCTTCCCCTGTTAGGTATGTGGCTGAACTCTGGCCAGCGGAACCTAAGGGGAAATCTGCTGGTAGCTTCCAGGAATTTTTTTTTCTCCTTTGTTGAGTGCTGTCATGAGGGGGTGAGATGGCAGCCATTATATAGCCATGAAAGGAGCCAGGAGAATCACAGACAGGCTATCTCAGGGCCCAGGCATCAGCGAGCTTCTGAGCCATCTATTTTTGGACATCTTGGTAAATAAGATAATAAATGTCTTAGTTGTTTAAGCCACTTTTAGCCAGATTTCCTTTTACTTGCAGCCCAAAGCAAGCTAACTCAGAGGTCACAGAGAGTGAGACACAAGCATCATTATTGTTGATATGATGGATGAAGAAATTAAGTTTCAGCGAGATTAAGGTAATTTCCTCAGGGTTATACAGTTAGTAAAGAGAATGGAATGAGTGAAATATATTTTTATGTATTTCCATTGAACTTTTTCTTGGTCCATTAATTTACCCCCAAAATATTTATGAGGTCTACAAGACACTTTCATAGCCCCTGTGGCATTTTCTGGCTTCAGGGCTTGGGTAGAGCTTCTGGTGGGTAGAGCAGGGTGAGCACACGTCCAGAGACTGCCACTGCCATATGTGCATTTCTAAGCCTTCATAAAATGTTCAGGGAAAAGTCTGCCACTGGATAACTGAGGGGCAAGCCTATAGCAAATGAAAATACTTCCAAAAGTATGAATTCAAAATTTGGTTTCCCACATATGTGAAAAATCACAGAACCGACATATTTAGTTACAAATCATTAATGTTAATACCAGTCTGATGAGATGCTTGGTTTGATGCCAACAATTTTGGGAAACATGAAAAGACAGTATCAGATAGTAAAGAACCAGAATTACCCAGTGTGAGCCCCCTTCTCTTCCTTTCTCAGTTTGGACGACTTCCCTGTATCTTTGTATTTTGGAATAACTTGAATCTTTCAGCCTGCTTACAGATTTACATCTTATTCATTTACTCATTCTTTTATTAATTGATTATTCAATGAGTATTTTAAAGAAGCTACTATTTCCTTGTCAAGTTGGGGTAAATAGTGAATATAAGCACCTGGTTTTGACTTACGATGATGGTTAAAATCAAGTATTAAACCAAGTATAGACAAAGGGGATTAAGAGCACACTTATTGTGATGAGTACTGAGAAATGTATACAATTGTTGAATCATGATGTTGTACACCTGAAACTAATAGAACACTATATGTTAATTATACTTGTGTTAAATAAAGTATAATTGTATCACAACAGTTATGATTTCTTGAGATGCTTTATGTATGTTTTTATTTATCCTCTAAACTATTTTCCAGGGTATGCATCATTATTCCCAACATCATGGCTCAGGACACTAAGTTTCAGAGAAATCAAAGCAATTTTCCACAGGGTTAGACAGCTAGTCAAGGGCAGATCTAGGTTTGAGCCTGGATCATTCAGACTCTAAACACTGAAATTTTCGACAGCATGAAAGTGGTGAGTAGAGCAAAAAGAGGGTGGTTTTTGGACCAAATCTTGTGGGAAATATGGATATTTGAGAGAGAGTTATGACAGGGAGTGAAGCTCGGGAAGGATACAACCCAGTACAGGCTCTGTGGTGAGGATGAGAAGGACGCACGGATAAAAGGAAGGAAAGGCATACTAGAGGAGAAGAGCGATGTTGGGAAGGGAGACCATGAGGAAGGTTAGCCAAGGCCAGGGTAGCTGGACTTAACGGAGGTGATCACAAGTTGTTGTTGGTTATGTAGAGAGGATGAGCCCAGTTTTTCTGAAGGATTGAGAGAAGAAAGCAAGGTGGAGGTATATACACCAGAGAAGCCCTACAACTAGCACCTCAAGGACCCAAGAGAGTTCAAAGACAAGAACGCTGCCAAAAATAATTAGTTGCCAACATTTAATAAGCAGATTTCTCATAAAATTCTGCATGTACAGGGTCTCCTGAGGGGGAAAAAATCATAATATCAGGTTCTGGTTTTGGGGAGCCCTCACTTCTAGAGACTGATAGGTAACCCAAGCTGAATGATGGCTGCCATCTGTAGCCAGCAGCAGGCTCACCCAGACCCTACTGTTTCACAAATTTACAATATTTTCCTGAACGCTGTTGGCATTTTACTTTGCCACCCTTGATAATTACCAAAGTATTAGCTGCAGATATCTCTGGACAGTGGGATTGTTGTTGATAGTGGGATTTTTTTTTTAAACCGGCAAATTACCTAACTGTATTTTCTAAATTTCCTTTAATTATGGCGTACTGCTTTTATCATAAAAGAAAATGTAAATGTTATTTTTAAAACTATCAATTCCACAAATATTGAGGGAGGAGCTGTGGCTTGGCAGGAGTCCCTGTGGAAAGATCCAAGGGTTTTACTGAAGTCAGTCTCAATGTGAGCCAACTTCATGACACAGCAGCTAGAAAACAAGACAAAACAAGACAAAACAAAACAAAACAGAACAAAACAAAACCCTAACAGATAATTGGAAGCCATGGCCTCAGGGTGCTCTGCATGGGTCAGGCCTCACTGGGAGTATAAGCCACATTTGATTGGGAAAATGATAAACTGGAACATGTTTGCTGCTGGGAAACCAAGATAGAAAGAGTCTAGAAGTCAAATCACGTGATGAGAGAAAATAGACATTTTTAGCTTGAGTTTCTTTAGAAAAACCAAAGAGACATGTGATCGCTATCTTCAGGGTTTGGAAAGATGAAATGTGGTCAAGACAGTGTTTGCTCATTCAACGCCAATGTGGAAGGTAGGGAAAGCACCAGAAAGAATGATAGAAAAGGGATTCCACTCTACCGTGAAATACGGATTAAAAAAAAAAAAATACAGATTTATGCAACAGTAAGCTGCCTTGAAATCTTCAGGCAGAGAGCATGTGGCAGCCTATTTTAGGTGGAACTTTGGTCAAGATGACCTCAGCAAACTCTCCACAGGCAGGGTCCACTCTTTCCCGGACCAGGAAGATTTCAGGACTGTTCACAACTCTCCAAATGCAGACCACTGGGATGACGAGAGGAAGGGTTGATGCTAGTCAACCTTCAGGTAAACATGAAGCAGGACTGCCAATGACTAATCTGCCTCAGTTTCCTCAAAGCAATCATCCTTTGCGAGGTGGAATGAAAAATATTTTCTGGAAGGCAGAATAAGCACAAGGTATACCAGCCATATATGTGTCAAAACGGGGGAAATATTCTATACACACCTATGGGAGAAGGGCTCAGAGAGCTCACACTGTGTTAGATTAGAGGGGATAGTGTCCGTACAATAGTGCCAGGTTGAGACAGTACTGGGCATTTGCTTCAATGGTCAGAATTCTCGTTTTTTCCCCCTTTTATAACCTAAACCCTGGAGTCTTATATTTTTGAGATGCCGAGCCCTGCAGCCCAGCAGTCTATCCTCACCTGAGCACAGACCTCAGAGGTTCCTTGAAGGATAATCAATGCATTCTCCTTTAGATGGAAGGAAGTGGGTCATATCTGGAAGGTCCCTGCTAGCAGTAGTTGTAATCTAAGCAATTTTCTGGTGAAGCACTGAGCAAATAAAAATGTTCTAAATCTTAGTGCCAGGATGATGAGATGAGCATTGCCATCGGGAAGTTCGCCACAAGGACAAACACCCGAAGCCACAGATTCAAGGTATCTGAAAGCCAGCCGCTAAGGGAGAGTAGTCAAGTTTCTAGGGGAGCAGCATCTTCCCTAGAGGTTCATTACCAAAAGGTTCTGACCTAAAGGTCCCTGACCACACACACGCCTCCTAAGTATGAAGGTGGGTGAGAGGAGCAGACAAACCTTTTTGGAGAAGTTGGAGCTGGGTTCAGAACTTGACATAGCTGCCATGCTTAGTTATTCTCCCTCGTTCCTTCTCTATCCATTACTGCCCTTCTCTTCCTGGCTCTGTGCTCTGGCTGCATCCCAGATTGGCTGGTTCCTAGGTCCCGGTGGGAGCAACTGGAAGGAGATCAAGGTGTAGGAGAAATAAGTCAAGGGAGCTCACCTCCATCCCATGCTCCCTCTCCACTTTGCATTTTCGGCAGTGGTGTCCCTCCATTGCTATTACTGCTGTCATTTGGTCTCTTGGGAGCCAGATCTTGCTGCTCAGACCTCAAAGCGGTTCTGTCATACCTGGTTCCCAGGGCTTCAGCGGCCTTTGCTGGTCCCCTTAATCTTGTCTGAACTTCTACAGATAATCTTGCTAGTCTCTAACCCCCTGAATTCAATTCTGTTTCCTATCAGAGCCTGGCTGGTACAGCTGCTCCTTGGTTGTGTGCCTTTAATTATTTTGAGTCTCACCTACTTCATTTGTGAAATTAAGATCAAAGTTGTGATGGTATTTGTTGCCTGAGTCTCCACTCTCTCTTATCTATTAACCTAAATGTTGGAGGAAGAAACACTTCTTCCACACTGAGGTTTGAGCACGTGTCGGAGCATGTAGCCAAGATCAGCCAATAAAAGCACAACAATGATTAGATCTAGGATGATCAAATGACTCAGCTGGGGCCAATGAGATACTCTTTAAGATTTGGGCCTATGAGAGGAGGCCCTTGTTTTGCCCTAGAGTTGGAGCTGTACACATGTAAGAATGGATCTGCTGAAGGTCACAATGTAGAGAGAATCTGCCTTAGAGTAGCCAACAAAGAAAGAAAGCAGGATGAAGAAATGATGAAGAGAAAGGATGTCAAACAGCTTGTTTGGACTCCTGGATAGAGCCATGCCTGCACCCCACCACTCTGAGCTTTTTACCGATTAAGCCAACGAATTCTCTCTTTTGGCTTAAAATAGTTGGAACTGGATTTTGTGTCACTTTCCACAAAGGGTCCTAACTTATATAAACATACATATTTTGTAGAGTTGCAGTCAGGATTAGAAATTACTTATATAAAGTGTTCACTTCAATTCTAGCCATGAATTCATTATCATTCTTTCAAAGGCACAGAGACTTTATTCACTAGAAGAAATGCCTGTATCACAGATATTTTGAGTTAAAAAAAAAAAGATCTTGAAAATCATCTGGATTTAAAGGGCAAGGGTTGAATAATGCTCCCTAAGGAAGAGAGAACAAGCATTATCTCCCGGGTGGCCTCAATTTGTAATCCCAGATCTGGAACTGTGAACTGTCATCTGGTTTGAGATTCCATAATCATCAGACCAGTATACTGTAGGCAAGATTAATATGCTCAGTAGGGCATTATTTACAGTAATTGATTTATTTACAGTAGCATCTCATTGGTGTCACTGACACTTGTAGGCTATTTGAGAAAGGTCCCACCAGGGCTTCAAAGCCCAAGTCTCTCCTCTTTTCCAATTCATCAGATCATTAATCAAACTTATTCTTTCCCTTCTCCTAGTTCACTTCCTAAGGGCTTCCATTATAGCATTGTTGCAACCTGTTTTATGTTCTTAAACAGAAAAGAGAGCCTGAGGAGTCCAGGGGCAGCACATGCTCATTTTTATGTCATTTTCTTTCCTCATTCATTCATTCAACAATTCATTCACACAGTATTTATGGACTACCCACCATCTACCAAGTACGATGACTGGAGCTATAAAGAAAAAAAAGCAAAATCATGGGTACTACGTTCATCACCTAGTAGGTAAGGCTAAGGTAAACGAGTAAACTTTCAATTGCATGACAGGAGCTTTGCCCTCAGAAAATATTTTCAGAGAGGAGCCTGGGTGGCTCAGTCAGTTAAGCGTCCGACTTCAGCTCAGCTCATGATCTTGAGTGCAAGTCCCACATCGGGCTCCATGCTGACAGCTCAGAGCCTGGAGCCTGCTGCAGATTCTGTGTCTCCCTCTCTCTGCCCCTCACCCACTTGACTCTATCTCTTTCTCACTCACTCTCTCAAAAATAAATAAACATTACATTTTTTTTAAATAAAAGAAAGTATTTTCAAAATTGAACAGATTGGAATTGGAGGGGAGGGTTCTGTTTCTAAAAGGTTGAACTCCTGGGTTCATGCGGATATTCGAGTGGAGGTGTTCCCAAGGCAGCCAGAGACTTCAGACCAGAGGAAAGAGTAGTTTCCAAAGGTGATGCTGGAGTTACACACAGAGAGGACATTTGGAAGTCAAGAGTGAGAAGGGGATCTCTGAGGCAAGGTTCAGATGAGGGGGAAAGAAAGCCACCTTCCAGGGTCAATGGCGCAGAAAGCAGAATCCCAGTAGTAATGTCCCTGAAGCATGGGAGAGGGAACAGGTTATGTCTTGGAAATTGTCTTCACATTCGGGTGCTGGATCTCTTGCCCTTAGCCTGCCTCCCACCTCCCACCTCAGCTGAAAATCTCCCTTCCTCTATGCACTAGAGTACAGAAAATGCGGGGGGATAGTTTCCCAAACTCCAGACTGCTGGGCCATGGCTCCGGGAGGCACTGGTGAGAAGAGGCTTAGCAGTTGGTATGAATATAAACCTGGGCTTCACCTCCATAGCTAGACAGTCAACCCGTGGACTTTCACATGTTCAAGGTGTGTCGAACCCCCTGATCCCCAGCAAGCTTACACACTGACAATCACTGACAGTTCTGCTCTATTTTTTTTTTCTTTTTGACATTTAGAGTGTTCTTTATTTTATGTGATTTCACTCACATGGTTAGGTAGAGGGCAGGGGGTGCATGGAAGAGGCCAGTACAAACGGCTTTTGCTCGGGTCTCTTCCCTGACACACACATGTGCAGGGACGGTCCGGGACCTCCCTACCTGCTGACTTCTCTTTTCATCCGGGCGTATCCACAGCAGAGCATGGAGGTCCGAGCCTTGGAAGATCATAAAAACAATAATCACTAATGACTGGCGGTGATGATGATGATGATAGCACTGACCCTTATTGGGAGCACAGTCTGGGTATGCTAGACCCTGTTATGAGTACTTCCCGTGTAGTCCTCACTAGAGCTCTATGAGGGACGTACAACCAGGGGGACATGAGGCACCCAGAGGTTAACGACTTGTTTGAGGAGACAGAATTGCTAAAATATCAGGATTAGATCCCATGCATCTGGCTCCTGAGCCGTGTATGGAACCCAAATCCACACCTTTGGTGCTCCAACTGCCCCCTCCCCCGCCCCACCCCTTCTAGCCCCCAGAGATCATCTGCACCATGCTCTTCCTCCCCAGCAAACACCACACCGGAGCACTTTCTCTATGGCTGGGTAACCATCCCACTCCTGCCTGGCAAGAACACGCCTACACCAGAGTTGGAATGAGACTCTTCAAAAGCTGGAGGAACTTATTTGCTTTTGTCAGACCATGGCTAAATTTGTAAAAGCATTCAAAGAACTAGCTCAAACCTCCTTGTTCTTGGAATGAAGTACAACTATTTCTTTTTCTATAAATATCCACGAAATAAAAAATGAGGGAAAATAATTTGATACTTTATTTTATAAGATTAAGTAACCCAATTCCTCCTAAAAGGAGAACATGGCTAGATTCATAAATGTCCTTACTACTATTTTTAGCACTCTAAGAGCTATATACACAATCTCTTGACATTTCCTAACTTTACCGTTTGAATATTTACAAGCCAAAAATTACATTTTGCTTATGTTTTCGTTCTCTCTATTGACTCATGTGAAAAACAGTTGATACTTCAAATTGCCAAAGCTGCCTTTATCAGTTTACTTGTTTCTCAACCCTAAAACATCTTAAAGTGTTTATATAAATATTTAATTACATAAAAGATGTTCACTATATTGTAAATACAAACACAAGTTATAAAGCTCTCTATGGTATGATTCCACTTTTATAACAAGAGTTAAAATATGTATGAGATATGTACAAAGAGAAACAAACTGAAAAAAAATCTGTATCAGAATATTAACAGTAATTTTAGCTGAGAACTTTGTATCTGAGCATTGATGATATAGAAGATTTTTAATTCTTTATTTTTCCTTAAGTCTACTTTCCAAATTTTCTGTATTACTTTTACAGTAAGAAAAGAAACACATTATTCTTTACAATAAGAATTTATTAACTAACATTTGAGTGCCAGGCACTATTCTAGGTGCTTTACAAGTATTAATTTGTTGTAATTTTCACATCAACTCTTCAAAGAGGACAGTGTTCATATACCCACTTTACATATGAGGAATGTGAGGCAGAGGGCAGGTCCATAGGGCCAGGCAACTGGGCTTCAGACCCGTGGTCTGAACCATTCAGTCTCTGAAGCAATGTCTCCCACTTAACTGTGTGTGCTTTTATTATACAACCACTATGGCAACCACTATGCTCTCCATTTCATTTTTTCATTCAAAGTCTTTTGACCTAGAACCAGCCTTGACTTACTGTTGGTCAGGCAGTCCATTCATACTTCCTGAATATTTAGCGTATGATATCTCTGAGAAGCAGAACACTCAGATATAAAAAAGAAAACTGGTATCACAGATCAGCAGAGGCAAAGTTCCGAATGTGGGCTCTTCGGGGACCAGAGGAGGGGGAGAAAACACAAAGATGATCAGCACAACCTCACCTTTCAAAGACATCCACTACTAATGTTTCAGTGTATTTATTTCCAGTCCTCTCTCTCCTAACCAGCCTTAACTTAATGTTTATCAGGCAGTCAATTCATATCTTTTGAATATTTAGCTTATAATTTCCCTAAGAAAGAATAGCCTTCCCTCGTGTTTCCTATCTGATTATGTGTCCATCTGTCTATATATCAATATTTCTTTCCATCTATCCGTGATCTATTTCTATATCTACCTATAAAATATACTTTCTTTTTAAATTTCTTTGGAAATAATTTCAAACTTACAAGAAAGTTTTAAGAACATGACAGTCTCATAAAAACAAGATGATATTTTATACATTAGGATTTGTAATCTGCTTGTTTTGTTTAATAATCTATAGACATTTTTTTCACACTCATGGTTCTTGCTTTTTTTTACAACTTAATCTGAGTGTTAATGACATGATGGTATTTCATTATTTGTATTTAAAACTAACTTATTTTTTCAACCTCATTCTGTTGTATATTCAATTGTTTCTGGGTTTTTTGCCACTATAAACAATAATATAATGAACTATCCTGATTGTAAATCTTTTCATAATCTATGATTTTGTTAAAGCAATCCCTAGAAGTGGAATTACTAAAACAGACTTATGTTACAACCTGTTGTTGTAGATTTTAATATAAATTACCATGTTGCCCCTTCAAAATTCTTAGCAATGGACACTCACCAGTGTGAGGCTATGAGAACTATGAGGCTATGAGAACACCTGGTTTTTGCATGTAGAGCATTGAATTTTTTAAGGATGCTTCACCAATTATGAATAAAGTTGCTATAAGGCTATAAATATCACTGTGCGTATTTGCTGAAAAGACTATCTTTGCCAATTGTATTGCCATTGCTTCTTTGTCCAAGATCAGTTGATCGTATTTACATGGGTCTATTTCTGGGCTCTATATTCTGTTCCATTGGTCTATGTGTCTATTCTTTTGCCAATACAACACTGTCTAGATTACTGTAATTTTAAATATATCTTAAAGTTTAGTGGCATCATTCGTCCAAATTTGTTCTTCTCCTTCAATATCGTGTTGGTTGTTATGGGTCTTTGTCTCTCCATATAAATTGTAGAAGCAATTTGTTTATATTGACCAAATGAGCAGGGGTTTTTCAGGATTGCGTTAAATCTAGAGATCAAGTTGAGACCTGACATCTTGACAATATTGGATTTTTCTATTTTTAAACACGGGATATCTCTCCATTTATTTAGTTCTTTTTTGATTTCTGTCATCAGAGCTTTGTAGTTTTTCTCATATAAATCTTGTCATATTTGTTAGATTTATATCTAAGTATTTCATTTTGGGAGGTCTTAATGTAAATTGCATTGTTTTTAATTTCAAATTCTACTTGTTCACTGCTCATGTATAAGAAAGCAATTGGCTTTTGTACATTCATCTTGAATCCTACAACTGTGCTATGATTGCTTATCAGTTCCAGGATTTTAAAAAATTGAGTCTTTCAGATTTTCTACACAGATGATCATGTCATCAGTGAGCAAGTTTTGTTACTTTCTTCCCAATATATATACCTACTATTTCCTTTTCTTGTCTTATTGCATTAGCTAGAACGTCCAGTATAATATTGAAAAGGAGTGGTGAGAGAAAACATCCTTGCCTTGTACCTTGTACCTAATCTAAGTGTGAAAGCTTGGATTCACTCACCATTAAGTATGTTAGCTATAGGGGCTTGTTTTGTTTGTTTGTTTGTTTTACCAATTTAAGAAACTCCCATCTATTCCTAGTTTATTGAGAGTTTTTATCGTGAAGGAATGTTTGAGTGCTGTCAAATACTTTTTCTGCATCTAGTGATATGATCATTTTTCTTCTGTTGTAATGGATTACCTTAATTTTACTCATCTTTTGGTTTGTTGTGAGGCCTCAGCCAAGAATCTTGACACACTCAAGGACACTAAATGGTCTAAAGTAAAGGAAGTAAAGTAAAGGAAGGATGCATTGGAATAGGAAAGGGTGGACATTCCATGGGAAGCCTTATCAGTATAAAGCTATAGAGGTGGGGACAAGAACAGAACGGGTGTGAGACCATGAAGAAAAACTCAAGCAGAACCAAACAAGCAGCTCTACCAATTCAAGGAGGTCAGATAAGGCTGCTGTGTGAGACCAGGTTTAGCAGGGCCCTGAGACTCCAGCAGGGCCACGTGGGTTTGGGGCAAGGAACATGTGGGGTTCAAAGACACCTCCTTCAAGTATGGTTAGGGAACCAAGGTGTTTTCATTTCCTACTTTAAATAAAATGGACATTCTGTGTTGATCCAGGTTTATGATAAATAAAAAAAGAAACTGACTGGCTTAGAGGTTTTAAAACATTCCAGACTTTGTTTATACAGGGAAGGATTTTTCAAAGGTCAAACTTCCAGTGCTGTAATCACCTTTATATATCTATGTTCAGTATTAATCTAGTTCCATAAACAAGTTTAAAATAGGAGTTGATAATACCACTTGATTTTAAAAGGGGAAGAGCTTCACATTTCTGTATATCCATGGCCAAATGCATATTTTTCAAGCAAGGTTAGTAGTTTTGAAGAAACTTTGTACTTATGAAATACATTTAAGCAATTCACCAGAGATGCCTACAACCCCCTTTAAAAAAAAAATTTTTTTTTACATTCATTCATTTTTGAGAGACAGAAACAGAGCACAAGCAGGGGAGGGGCAGAGAGAGAGAAGGAGACACAGAATCCGAAGCAGGCTCCAGGCTCTGAACTGTCTGCACAGAGCCCGATGGAGGCCCGAACTCACGAACCTTGAGATCATGACCTGAGCCGAAGTCGGACACTTAACCGACTGAGCCACCCAGGCGCCCCACAACCCCTTTTTTTAATGTAGGGTCAAAAATGAGGATTACAAATATATGCATTCACATTAAAACTTGCTTACAAAATATTGATTGAAAAATAGCATACCATTAAAAGAGTAAAATATCATTTTTAGATTAAAAGTATGTATATAATGCATAGGAAAGATATATGGAATATATAGCCCTGGTTTTCTCTAGGGGCAGAATTGCAAATGGTTTTAATTGTCCTTATTTTATTTTATTTTATTTTATTTTATTTTAATTTTTTTTTACATTTATTTATTTTTGAGAGACAGAGAGACATACCGAAGTGGGGGAGGGGCAGAGAGAGAGGGAGACACAGAATGTGAAGCAGGCTTCAGGCTCTGAGCCATCAGCACAGAGCCCGACGTGGGGCTCGAGCCCACGAACTGTGAGATCATGACCTGAGCTGAAGTCGGACGCTCAACTGACTGAGCCACCCAGGCACCCCTAATTTTCCTTTTTGTACTTAATTGTGCTTTTAAATTTTCCACACGAACTATGTATTCCTTGTGCAATTTTTCTTCAAATTAATGTCCTAAGGACATAAGAATTTGGGTACACATCAGATGTTAAAAAATGGTTATGTTTAGACCAGGGTCAAAAAAGGATTTTATCATTACAGCAGAGAGATGGGAAACATAATGTTAATATTTTTCATTAAAAGAAGGACATTATAGTAAAATTATAACCAAAGTGTTCTCATATACAAATGGTTGTGACAACCTTGGGTAAGTCACCTAAATTTCTGGACATTATTCTCCTATATGTAAATGAAAAACTCGATAATCTTAAATGTCTCTTCTAGCTTGCAACAATTACTATGACTGCCCCTTTCTCAACAATCTTGGGACTTAAAGAACTAACTCCTGCCACCTTTCCATCTTAATGCCTAAGGAAGGTTCTGATCCTCACCTACATGCCCATAAAAAGGCACATTATCTAAGAGAGGTAACCTCAAGGAAGCAAGGCCAGCCAATAGGATCTTTCTTAAAACCTGGAAGTTCCTTACACCCTGTGATAAATTCAACTATTGCAATTGCTAGCGAAAAAATCAAGTTAATTACTGGATTTTCTAACTGCAGACAGTATTGTACATTCCTGCGTGCCTTCCCTTTCCCTTTTGTTTCAGGAAAGCTCCTCATCCTTGGATGTTTGCCCAGCAGATTGTGCTTTGTCCTTGGAGCCACTGTTTGGCAAGTTTTCGCTCACAAGATGAAAAGATAATGGGAAACCAGTGCCCCTACTCATCACCTTTTCATATCTTTTCCCTTAAACTTTCCTCAATTGTTACTCCATTTCCGTCCTAATTCTACCCACTCCTCAGTAGCATTCAGTTTTCTCCATGAAGCATTACCCAAATTACTTTGCCCCCCACCCCCCCCCACACACAAAACCAAAAACTAAAAAACTTGTAAAGGAGTTTCTATGAGCTTATTTCTAATACCACACAATTTAACTAATGCTATCTTTTGATCGATAGTATCGAGTATTTATTTACACAAGCCTTTTCACTCTTGCTGGAATGTAAAGACTTCTGTAATAGAGACAAAGTTCTTAACTTTCCTTACTATTCCAGTGATTCCTGACATATCATTCAGGTCACAGAAGATGGTAAAAGATATTTTTTGGTTGAGGAAAGCATCACCGATTAATGATCAATTTTATTTGCAGCAGGTATAGGAAAAGACCAACACGTAGAACTGACATGATTTTTGTGATTCAGGAAAAGGGATCTGTCTCCCCAATCACAAACACTACTTAGTTTCTCCCAATAATCCAGTAGATGTCCTGTGGAGACTGGACTAACTTGGGCTTCTTGTGAAAAGCCTTAACAGAAAGCAAACTGATAAAGAAGTATCATGAAAGGTATCTGAATGCCTCAAAAAAAAAAAAAAAAAAAAAGAAACGTTATGAATTTTGGACCATGATAGAATCAGGAAACTGGTGGACATCTTATAAATAATCTATGAAATCATCATTTTACAGAAGAGCAAAATAAAACTCAGGGAATGACTTGTCTCATAAGTCAAAGATCCTTCCCATTCTGATCATGATTTAGTTTTCCTACGACATTCTGATGAAACAGGATGCATTCAATAATTGCAGCCTCTTTCCATCAGGAAGCAACGCATTCTAGAAGAAGGGAGGATACGTAGTGGGATGTTCCGCCTCCCCCCATTCCCACGATACACTGCCTCTCTCTCTCCGTGCCAGTTAGTATGATTCCACTTTTATATTCCACAGCCCTGAAATCAACATTTAGGTTCAAATTAAATCATCCAACCAAAGGAACATACCATTCGTTCAACTTTGGGTTAATATTAGGAATGACTCATGAGGCAATTCCTGAGAACTGAAAACACCGTGTGCTATGGTAGTGCTCTGGACGAGTGGACTGAAAATTCTTCATGGACAATCTCTGAGGTCTGATAATATGTCTTGTTAAACAATCTTCTAAAATGGTGTTATTAACTCAATCGGCTCTTATCAAAGTTAAGTTGTTGTTGCATTTGGTTATGTGTGGTCTGCTGGAAATAGTGCAGTCATCTGACTTAGGCAAGCTTTCTTTTCTCCATGATGCTGTGGTGGGAACAGTTGGAGAGTCCATAGTCATTATTGGGCAGCTGATGTGAGGAATTCAATCATTACTTGTTGAGATTTTCTAAATCTTTAGAACATTATAAGGAGCTAAGGAGTGATTGTTTTATTGGCCAGGGACTCCCATTAGCGTGGCTGGGGTGAAATAACAAAGTAAACAATCTAGAAAAGTTCTGGCTCGGAATGTTGTATATCCTACAAGGTACTTGCTGAATCTCTCATTTCACACCTATAAAATAGGACACTAATTTTACTTCTTCACTAATTGATTCAATATATCAGCACTCTGTGAGTCATCGTTGAGGGAACAAACAGCAAACATTCTGTTTTTCCCATTGAATCTCCAGTGGGGCGGGGGGCGGGGGGGGGGCGTTGAAAAGAGGTTTAGAGGGAGAATACAAAGTCCGCAAGCTAACATTTCAGAAAGATGCTGGGATGACACTCTTCTCTAGGTCCTTTTCATCAGCTTGACTCCTCCTCCTAAAAGCAGGAGATGGTGATTGCTGTCCCTATTTTCAGATGAGAAAAGTAAAGCTTTGATAATTTAAGTAATTTGTCTAAAAGCACCTCGAGTGAGTGATGGAGCGAAGGAGCTGAGTGTGGTGCCCACGTGTAAAACCTCATGCAGTTTCTGCCACATTCTACTGTTTGTTGTATGCTAAACCCAGCCGAATCCAACCAAACCAAAGATAGATCTGCTTGAACGTTGTTAACTCTCATGAAGCAAAAATAGAGGGAATCCAAGTATATGCCCTTTTCACATCAGGGCTACTTGAAGAAACCCTCCAATAACCAAAATAACTAAACATGAGTAACTCTTTCATCAGTTCAAAGGGTTTAGTCAAAGCGGGTAATGTATATAAATATGATATTTAGACCTTATTTTAAGTTTCTGATAACTGTGTGTAAATATACCATTTTAGAATTGCAAGACGTATGGGCAAAGGATCAACTTCTTCACTTTCTGTTTGTGCCAAAGGTTTGTCTTTTATACAATAGTAATACTTCTCAAACTGTATTTTGATGTTAATATGTGTACTGAGAGGGGAAAAAAAATGAAGTTAAAATAAAATTTAAAACAACATGCGAAAATATCAGGATGCATGTACTATATGTTACTCTGTCGTCAGACTTCTCTAAGCCTTTAATATACCAATATTCATGGACTGGTTCACAAGCATATTGACCACGGGGCTTTTTTTTTTTTTTTCTGGAGGTTTGCATCTATGACCATCTTATGTTGACTGGGACATGCTTCCCAGTAAACACTTCCTAATATAACAATTTCAAACTTGTTCTCTGGAGATCCTAAAGCCTCAGGCTTTCCAAGTTTTGCAAGATCTAAGGGGAGAGCTGTATCTATGACTATAAACCTTGTGATGAATAACTGAAGAAAATGTTTCCAAAATGAACTAAATAGAATTCTATTTATTAATTCAAGTCAGACAAATATAATACAGCGCTTGTTGAAGAAATCTTCACCAATAACTCTATCAGCCTGTCTCTGACCATCAGATCTAAAGCTCCTCTTGCCCCCTTCACATTTCTTGCGTCCATGTCTATCCTATAATTCTGTTTAGCTTTCCACATAGCACTTGATTGTTATCTGAAATCATCTGGTCTGTCCATACTTAGAATCTGAGATTCCCGAAAGTTGACTCGTTTATGTTTTCAGCAACTATTATGGTGCCAAGTTTACAGAGAATAAATGAAAGTTGTTTCATTCATTCATGTATTTATTCACTCAACAAATATTTACTAAATACTTACCATGTATCCCAAACCATTCCTGTCTGAACATAGTAGTAAGTAAAACAGACAGTCTGTTGCATGAATTGTTTGTATGTTGGATTTTTGGAAAAAATAGAATACGACTGCGTTTCCTTTTGGAATAGAATATTTTCAATTCAAATTATCCATAAGTAACTTACCTAATTCTATAAACGTGAATTTTCATAGGACTTGTTTTCATTGTACTTTTTTTAAATTTAAATTTTAGTTAACATATAGTGCAATATTGGTTTCAGAAGTAGAATTCTGTGATTCATCACTTACATACAACACCCAGTGCTCATCACAAGTCCACTCCTTAGTACCCATAACCCATCTAGCCCATCTCCCATCTACCTCCCTTCACCAACCTTTAGTTTGTTCTCTGTCATTATGAGTCTCTTGTGGTTCGTTTCCCTCTCTTCTCTTCCTCCTCCCTTCCCATTTGTAGTATGCTGTCATGGGGCGCCTGGGTGGCGCAGTCGGTTAAGCGTCCGACTTCAGCCAGGTCACGATCTTGCGGTCTGTGAGTTCGAGCCCCGCGTCGGGCTCTGGGCTGATGGCTCGGAGCCTGGAGCCTGTTTCCGATTCTGTGTCTCTGTCCCTCTCTGCCCCTCCCCCGTACATGCTCTGTCTCTTTCTGTCCCAAAATAAATAAGCGTTGTAGTATGCTGTCATTTGTTTATTTATTTTTGCTTTTATTATTTGTTCTTGTCACTTGTTTAAAGTAGAAGGACCAAAACATTTATTTGTATTGCCTCATTTAATCCTGACAACCAGTATGTGCAGGTGGGAACTATTACCTAATAGTGGAGACCATTCCCTCTATTTAACACATGAGGAAATTGAGCTAATGGATATAATTTACCCAAGACATTTCATTAGGACATAGGTGGTATCTGAACACAAGCCCAGAGGACCTGAAATTAAAACCCACATCCTTTTCTACCACACCTACTGCCTTCTTATGATATTAGTATAGCCCAAGAATTATGAAAGGGAAAAAGTCAAAAGCACCAAAAATGACAAAGTCAACAGGACCTTTGTGTCCCATTTTGTAACCACATGAATTCTCTCTAGCTGATTTTTTTTTTTTTTTGCACGGATATTCCCTTTCTGAGCTCTGGGCAGTGTATCTTCTTACCTCCCAAAATCCTGTCAGGACTGTAAGTAGGTAGCCTCTACCACCTTAGAGGTAGTGACTTCTGTATTTCTGACACCTACTGTTTTCCTGGTGAATAAGACCAAGCAGTGTGTTTCATTACATGGATACTGCAAAAGGAAGATAAAGCCAACAAAGGAGCTGAAGGAAATCATAGAGAAGAAGGAGGTAAGGAGAGAAAAGTAAGTTCAAAATGAGCTAAATTTAGAAAACATTTGGCATTTCACTGTTCAAGTTACAAAATTTGTCTTGTTTTCCAGCAGTCCAAGTTCGGCCACTAATTTGATGGGCGACCATTATCAGGTCTCTTTGTCCTTCTGGGTGTCAGGTTGGTGACACCATGGAGTGTCAAGCCAGTCCTGGACTGCTGACCTCGGATGTCCTTAATGTGAGACCATGAGCCCTTGTATGTTTACATCACTGTCACTTTGGGATTTTCCATGATATGCAGCCAAATACAATGTTAATTGAGACAATTGGTGTGTGTGTTTAGTGTTAAAAAAGTACATTTTGAAAGAACTCCTTGAGACTTGACTGACACTCAAAGAAGTGAAAAAGTGGTGATATAAATAGTGATGACGAAGGGGAGAAGAAGAAGAAGAAGAAGAAGAAGAAGAAGAAGAAGAAGAAGAAGAAGAAGAAGGAGGAGGAGGAGGAAAGAAGAGAGGGGAAGGAGCAAGAGAAGGAGGAAAAGGAGGGAAGAGAAGGAGAGGCAAGGAGAGAAGGCAACAGGAATAAAAACAGCAGCAACAACAAACAACAAAACAAGAGAAAGTTCCCTTTCAAATCTAGACTAAAATTTTTCCTTTGACATTTAAGTAGTATTTGTCAAACTCTGAGTATCTTTGGAGGTTCCCTTCCTCATCGGATACAATTTTTCACAAAGATTTCATTATTACATTCTGCTATCAGTCCCATTAAAACCTATAAAACCAAGGTTCAAATTTCCTCTTGCGTATAATAGGCCAGTTACCATTTTTTCTCTTTTAAGTTAACTTGATCAAACACATAGATCATCCATTAACTAAATCTTATCAGTTGCTACTCACTAATCCTGGTATTCTGCCAAGGTTCACTCTTTCCTCGCTGAGGCCAACGTCTGCCTGGGGTTTGTATCTGACTTCAATGTTTCAGTCAAATGCCCTCCCCTCTGCCTCCGTGATGCCCCAATCTGGAATAAATTGGTCCTCTCACTCGCCTACAAGTCCAATCTGTCCACAGCCAACTAGTTAGGAGGAGCTGCACCAGGATGGTGGCCATTCCCTAGAAGAGGACTGGCCACTGCTCACCCCCAGGGCTCGGGCATATGATATGATTTGCTTTGTCCAGTTAAATGGGAGAAAAATAAAACTCGAGAAAGAGGCAGGTTTCTGTTCATCACAATTCCCAGATTATAAAGAGATCCTCTGGCAGAAGGAAAGAAAAGATGAAGGGGATACAAGCAGGAGAGGTCACAGGGAAAAGAGAAAGGGTAGGGGCATGATCTGAAGACAAGGGGCAGAGGAGCAGGGTCAGGGTCTGAAGAGGGCCCAGCCTCTTGTCCACCAACGCCTGGCATTAGCTACAGCCAGGGCCAAAGAGGGGCCAGCCTGGAGTCCTCCATTCTCACCTTGCAAGCCCCATGCATCTCTTGTCCTCAAAGGCTGCACTAGCTTTCCCTCCTGCCGGCATAGGATGAAGATTTTTCCTTAGCAGCAATCCTCACCGTGCCTATTTACCAATGAGTAGGGCGACCCTTGTTTGAGCCCCGCCTCTTTGCTTCAGCCAAGTTGGCTTACTTTGCGCAGAGAACCCCCACCCTACCCCCCTCTCTCTCTCCGTCTCTGCCCCCACTGGCAGCAGGTCTACTGCCCACAGCACTCATAAACCCACGGAGCCTGTCAAGCTTGTGGAGTGGAACTAAATGGAAAAGGGCGAGCGTTTAGACTTGGGACCTGGGTGGGCTAAACTCATCCAGCCTGAGGTTCTCCCTAACTTGCAGTCATGTCACGCTATATCTCTGTGCAGCTTGAACTTGTGTCTCTCAGCTTCTGGTTTAGCAGCTGTCTTCAGGTTCACATGCCTACAAGTGTCTCTCCTGCAGAAGCTAATCCTTGGTTTCATTTGCAGCTTCTACTGCTTGGGGTGACCACACTGAGTCACG
This sequence comes from Acinonyx jubatus, assembly GCF_027475565.1. Classification (NCBI taxonomy): domain Eukaryota; kingdom Metazoa; phylum Chordata; class Mammalia; order Carnivora; family Felidae; genus Acinonyx; species Acinonyx jubatus. The sequence goes on along the minus strand of NC_069385.1, from coordinate 105,974,420 downwards.
TCTTTTCCTTTCATATCCTGGCTCTGCCTTCCTTCTTCACCAGCCACCCACTTTCCTGCTGCACATGAGGTGTTTTTTCCAAGCTTAAGAATTGGAGAGGAGTTCGTGGGCCTGTAAGCAGTTAACGGCCCCAACTTGACACTTGAACTCTCGTCTTTACTGGACCAAGGGCCACTGGTAAAGGCAGGAAGAAAAAAGCAAAGCAAAGAAAAAGAAAAAGAAAACTGGTGAGGTTTCACATGTGAAACCTTGTTTTTTCCAAATCAGAGGGAAATAATTCTAGTGCCTCCTCTCCAACCCCATTCTGTTTTTGGCTTTTGGAGCTAGTGCTTGTGTTTTTATTAATTTGCACCAAATGGATGCTTAGCAACAACAATCAAACACGCTGCATTAAATATAAAACTACTTTCTGAAGGAGTTCAGGATTACAAAAACAAGCTCATTTGGGACACAGCTCTTGAAGGCCCATATAAATAGAACATAAACATTTGAAGGATATATAAAGACATTTACCACATTCCATTTATTGATGGATGAAATGCAGTACATCAAATCAGATAAAAATTTTAATCTGGTTCCAATTAACTTTGTTTCATTTCATTTTATGGTACTTGCACTCCAAACTAAGAAAACTTGGTTTAGTTTTCTTCATGGCATGGCAACAGAAACAATCGTCAAGTGATGTTGAAGTTTATTTAAATCTGATTCAAAGGACAGCACAGCATTTAAATCATGGTACAAAATTCTTATGCAAACACATGGGGTTGGATATCTTCTCGGGGCAGCAATCCCCACATTTGAGTGGCTCAACACTGTGGAAGTGTATCATGTGCTTTCTGAACATTTCAATGTGGGTTGGGCTGGGGGGGGGGGGTGACCCTTCTCCATATATTCAGGGACCCTGACTTCTGCCATCTGTGACCTCACCATCCAGTGGGGCCTCAGAGCCATTCACTGAAACCAAGATGGAAGAAGAGAACAGAGTGGTTCCATTAAATGGGTTCCATTAATGGGTTCCATTAAAACCCATGGAAGGGTTTTAATAGGCTAGGCCTAGAAATCTACCACTAGCGTCCAAATTCCACTGGTCAGGACTCAGTCACGTGGCCACACCCAAGTGCAAGGAAGGCTGGGGAGATGTAGTGTTGTGTTTCCAGAAGGAAAGGGGAAACAGTTTGGTGGAAAAGTTTCTGGCAATCTCAATGAAGATTGGAAAAGGCTCCTCCTGGCTCAGCAAAGGAAAATCAGAAGTAAGAGGAAGTGGCACTGTATGAGGGGAAAGGGCACAAAGCAAGGGGTCTGCAGTTTCTACCTTCGTCTTTGCACATGACGGACGTGGACCACAACCTCAGAGCCTCCTCTGGGTGCTGGACGGTGTGGACATGATGCCCTCACTGGAGGTGACACAAGTCCTTTGGCCACTCTTGGATTTTGACGACAGCTGTTCATTCTGCATCCATTGTGTCTAGTGACGTTCTATTTTCTTTTTTCTATTCATCTAATCTTATGATAAAGAAGAATGCCCCATATTTCAGAAAGTCTTAAGAATATGTAGTGTGTGTGTGTGTGTGTGTGTGTGTGTGTGTGTGCATGCGCACGCACACACACACACATGTGCTGGTGGGGTTAGTAATAGATGGCTGTTGAGAAGGGAAGCAGACGGTGAGCTGAAACACGGCAGTAAATGCAATATTACAGGGCGCCTGGGTGGCTCAGTCGGTTAAGCATCTGCTTTTGGCTCAGGTCATGTTCTTGCGGCTCATGGGTTTGAGCCCCGTGTGGGGCTCTGTGCTGACAGCTCGGAGCCTGGAGCCTGCTTCGGATTCTGTGTCTCCCTCTCTCTCTGCCCCTCCCCCACTCATTCTCTGTCTCTCTCTCTCTCTCTCAAAAATAAGCATTAAAAATTTTTTTAAATGCAATATTTCATAGAAACTAACTACCTGGGGGAATTGGTAGAAGGCTGAATGGACTTTTTCTCCCAACAACAGCATCAAGCATCATAGGGCTGTAATGCTAGAAGGGCTCTTAGGAGGGAGATAGTCTGACTCCCCTATTAACAGAGACATCTTGGAGGGCATGGTGTGCCTCTCTCATTCTCTCTTTGCCTGACACTCTCTTGGCTCATTTAAGATGATGAATGAATGAATGAATGAATGAATGAATGAATATCCTCAAAGGTAGTTTCTTAAATGACGTTATAATACAGAAAAAGCTTGGTGGGGCGCCTGGGTGGTTCAGTCAGTTCAGCATCCACCTCTCGATTTCGGCTCTGGTCGTGATCTCAGGGTTTGTGAGTTCGAGCCCTGCATCAGACTCTGTGCTAACAGTGCGGAGCCTGCTTGGGATCCTCTCACTCCCTCTCTCTCTCTGCCCCTCCTCTGCTAGAGACACTCTCTTTCTCTCAAAATACATAAGTAAAAACATTAAAAATTTTAAAAATAAAATAAAAAAGAGAAACCTTAGCAAAATCTCAATGTGTAGAGTCTTACAAATTGGATTGTAGTTAGGGGCTCATCTAGAAACATTTTCATGAAGGTTAGTCTATTTATGTTTCAGACAGGGGATAATGCCTTTTTTGTTTATTTTATTTTTGAGATAGAGAGAGACAGAGCATGAGCAGGGGAGGGGCAGAGAGAGAGAGAGAGGGAGACACGGAATCCGAAGCAGGCTCCAGGCTCTGAGCGGTCAGCACAGAGCCCGACGCGGGGCTCGAACTCATAAACCACGAGATCGTGACCTGAGCCAAAGTCAGAGAATTGACTGGCTGAGCCACCCAGGTGCCCCGCCTTATTTTTATTTTATTTTGTGCTTGTTACCCTTTTGGCCAGATGAACGATTAACAGAGCATGGGAAAAGAGTGCTGGGAATGTAACCGGGGGCTAGACAGGTCGTTTTGTCCTTCGTGTTTGGTGTTTACCTCACCCCAGAAAAGCACTGGCACCGAAGAGGCAGGTGCAGGACTCAGCGAGGCATCTTCCACAAGAGAGAGCAGAGGGGAGAGACACCTCTAAACATTCGGTTGGGACAGAACCGAAGTTGTTCCCAGCAAGCTGGCCGAGGAGAACGCAAAGGATGTGGGTCTCAGACGAGCGGCCCGTTTTTCTAAAACCATAATGAGAGGGCATCCGGGACGGGAAGAGCAGAGTGGCAGCGCTTACGGCTACTGGAGAAAAACACAGTTGGGTTCCCGGAAATATGACAGCTAGAAATTTCCCAGGTCGAACAAGGCCGAGGGCTGTAGTGAATATCGACTGCAATTGGCAGGGGAGCCTACGGGGCCAAGGAGTTGGTCCGGGAACGTTTTAATCCTTGCTGTGCCTTGTCGCTGGATGGCACTTGCCGGGCAGCAGAGTTCACAAAGCGAGTCAGTTTCAACCTCAGGGCGAGGTGGCTATTGTGATTAGCCCTGCTTTACAGGCTGGGAAACTGTGGCTGAAGGGGCCGAAGGGTGGTGAAGACAAGAGTCAGGACTGGGACGTGGGGGGGTTTGAGTCTAACCTCAGTTCTTTCCACTGCTCCGAGCTGCCTCATCCTTCCTCCCTTCATGACTGAAGATGCAGAAAGGCCTGTAGCTGTGACTTATTTGCCCTCCAAGATTTGGCCCGCAGCGGGCACCTCCCAAGACACCACCACGTCACTGTGCGTGTCGCAATCAGACGTGGGGTTGGCGAAGGGTCTTAGCCTCCCCCAAACAGGCTTCTCGTGTTGCCGAGGGAAAACAAGACCCATGAGGTGTGGCTCAGCCATGCCACCAGGACTCACGTCAGAGTATCTTCCTGTAAACCCCACTGCTAAGCCCAGAAAGGCGAACTTTCTTTATCCTAGACTCTCGCAACAGGAGAGCAGGTGATCTCTGCCTAGTGTTGCAATGAAAAACCTTGCCTTGGAGCTCTTTTTAAGGGAAAACTCGGCTTCCCTGTCTTCATATGGGGGGATGAACTGAAAACTAAAACCCTATTGCCGATTTCCACCGCAATAGGCAACTGTAAGACAAGCCTCCTCCATAAGCACTTTCAGGATGCCTATTTTATGAATCAGTTCACCCCATTTCTTGGAACTGATGACCAAAATCAGTATCTTCTTATGGAGTGTGGTTCTTGTTTGTTGTGGAAAGAGAAAAGGCAAAGCCTGGAAAGGCCTTCCACAGGCCAAACACAATCAATCGATGTTGACCCTTATTATTAGCATTAGTTTATTATCATTATTATCTTTAACTTGTGGCCTTACTAGGCCAAAACACAGAAACCTTCAGAATGCTCTTATAGAGCAATTTAGTTATTCTGTTTGTTCCCTCCTTTGCTGCACCCGGAGAACGGAATGTAACTATTTCTCCTCACTTCCCGGAACACTTCTAAGTTTAAGCCATTTCTGTCCTTAAGATGTAGCTAGGTTGTGGGTGTTATGAGCTATCAAGGCCAACTCTTAAAGAACAGGGAGAACCGGGGGTCAGGGACACTACAGTGACGTTTGGAGAGGCCAAGAGAGGTTCTCCCTCATTAGAAAGAGCTTCTACTGGACTGACAAGGGTGACTGAGCCTGGGAGACCCGAGTCTTGAAGACTTTGTTGGAGATGTGAGACCAAGGGAATCTAGGCCAAACAGAACGTAGGCTCCGGGGTTCTTGCCGTGCTGAGTGAGGTCCAGAACTTACAAGAAGTCATGGGACTTTAATGGACAGCAGTGATGGGAGGGCAGAGGCAGACTGGAAACATTGGTGACCAGGGGGCACTTGTCCCTTTTTCTACTCACCAGGAACATCCTTAATTTTACTATGAAGCTGGGAAGGATGGAGGGCCCTCAGAATGAATTATTCATCTATAGTTTGCAGCTGGCCCAAAAGAACAGGACCTCCGAATCTGGAACGGTGAAGCTTTATGGAGTATTTAATAAGTTGTGTTTTTTGCACAGCTGCCTTGTGTTCTAAGAGTCACACTTACCACATTGCATATTCTTTACGGTAGACTTTTTTCACAGCTTTATTGAGATATAATTGCTTTACCACGTAACTCGCCCATTTCAATGTAAGATTCAATGGTTTTTCGGATATTCACTGAGATGCACAAACCATCACCACAATCAACTGAAAACATTTTATAAAAGTAGCCCTATGTCCCTTAAGCTGTCACTTGTTCAATCATCTCCCCCCTCCCGCCCCCACCCCCACCCGGAGCCCTAGGCGATCACTAATCTGCTTTCTCTCTTTGCAGATTTGCCTTTCTGGATATTTCATCTGAATGGAATCATACAACATGTGGTCCTTTCTATCTGGCGTCTTCACTCAGCATGTTTTCAAGACTCATCCATGTTGCAGCATTTACCCGTATTTCATTTCTTTTTATTTATTTTTTTTTAACTTTTGTTTTGTTTTGTTTTCTGTTTTTTGTTTTGAGTGAGAGAGAGAGGCAGAGGGAGGGAGAATCTTAAGCAGGCTCCACATTCAGCGTGCAGCCTGACGCGGGGTTCGCTTTCATGGCCTGAGCCGAATTCCAGAGTCAGAGGCTGAACCGACTGAGCCACCCAGGCCCCTCTCATTTCTTTTTTAGATTGGAGAAAAGAGGACTACAGGCATGAAAAAGAACCGCAGCCAGATTTCTCAAGAGTGTTCGGGAAGACCCATTTATGCTGTGGCGGCAAGCATCAGCGTTAACTGCTCGCACTGTATGCCTAGTGCAAATTCGGGGAAAGGATTTTTCCTTCTCATCGAGAGTCAGGGACCCAGGCTGATAGAGGCTCCCTTTTTGCTGCTAGCTTCCCCCATCACAACATCAGTGAAGGCAGAAAGAAAGGCCATTTATATCTCTAGGGCCGCCGGGGTTTCGACTTGGAATTGACACTCACCATTTCTACTTACAGATAATTGGCCCCAATTGGTCACATGACCCTGCTTAACTGTCCGGGGGCCCTGGGAAATGTGCGGAAGCGCCCGACATTCAGCAGGCTTGAAATGTCTCTGCCACACAGAGCTTGTCTAGTCCAGCATTTTTCAAAACGTGCTGTTCTGATCCCTGGGGGCTCTGCAGCGGTCGTACAAACAATGTGGTAGGGCCGATTGATGCCGAGTTGGGTTTGTCAGCTTTTATCTGCTTTTCTATTGGGAGATCTACAAATCAATGTGTTGAGGCATGAAAAGTTTTGCTGCCCAAGGGAGTTGGAAATTTCTTTATCTGTTCCATTTTTCTGTCTTCAGAGAATCACTCCCTTAAACCCTCTCGCCTGGGGGGTTGTGCTCACCGGGCACCCAACATCCTACAAGGGCACATAACATTCTCCAGCTTGGATTTTAGCTTCTTAAGCGCTAAAACCAGATGTTCGGCTGAAATCTCAAATTATGTTCTCTACACGTTTATTTTCCGCAACAACCACAATGAAAATCAGAGGGTTTATATGCATTGTGAAGCAAAGACCACACCCCTTCCTTCAGGTCACTTTTATAGAATTCTTCCCAAAGTTCCAAGTCACCGGAAGGCAAAGCTTAAACTAAGACTCTTTGGTATTTAGTTTCTGTCTGTACCAGAAGAGAAAATCCATATATCTTCCTTACCCTCTGGCCTCTTGGGTCCCTAATGACCAGGACTATTTTTATCAGGGAAGGAGGTAGGACTATGCTCAAAAAAAGAGTCGATTGCTGTTAATTGATGATACATGATATATTAGGAGAATTTATGACATTTTTTTTGACATTTACATATATATTCCATTACTAAAAGATGCATATTTTCAGACGTTTTTCTTAAAACAGTGAACGGCCCCCTACCCCATCTGTGGGGTCTAACTCTAGGCCAGTCACTTGCAAGGTTCTTATGAGGGTTGGGGCGGGGTGGAGAAGGAAGCTGAGAAGGAAGGAAACTGGCACCACGAGGAGTCCTTCTCCTCCTCTATTTGTAAAGTAGGCTACACCGCAAATTAGCCACATTTTACCTAAGAGGTAAGAGAGAACCCAGAGTGTGGATTCTGATGACACCAAGGTCAAAGGTGTTGTCACCTGTGGGTAACATTGTCTTTTTTGGAAGGATACAGTGCTGGCTGATGTTACGAGGACATGTTCTGCAGCCAGACGCCCTGGGTTCAAATCCCGCCTCTGCCACTTAGCAGTTGTGTGATCTCACCCAGTCTCTCCAAGCTCCATTTCTCTCACTTGTAAAATAGGGATAATAATAGAAACAAAGTGAACACATGGGACTGAATGTGTTTATGAGACCAAAGTAAATGGATGGGTGAGACGTGCTTGGCCGAGTGAGTGCCATATAGTAACTGCTCAGGTGACAAAGGTCAGATTGTTGGTTTCTAGAAAGTAACAGGTATTTTGTTAAGAAAATAGGTAGTTAAAACCAGTTGTACCCATGTCAGCAACAACCTCTAGCCATTTATTAAACTAGCAAAAAATGAGATTATAAAGCTAACAACAAAACTCTAATTAAAGTTTACTTTAATTACCCAAAACCAGATCATGAGGATATTTATTCAATTTTTTTTTTGAGAGACAGTGCATGAGTGGGGAGGGGAAGAGAGAGAGAGGGGGAGACAGAGAATCTAAACCAGGCCCCATGCCCAGCGCAGACAGAGCCCAATGCAAGGCTCGATCTCACGATCATGAGATCATGACCTGAGCCCAAATCAAGAGTTGGATGCTTCACCAACTGAGCCACCCAGTGGTCCCTGGGAACGTCTATTCTAAAACAAAAGATACTGTGCTGATAAAAGCCGGTGCAATGGTCCACTCTCATGGGGATATTCAGAGACGACCGCCAGCTCCCGGCCTGCTCTACCGAGAGGCATGGAACCCAGAGGAGCATTTGTGGGGGAGGGTTTTTTTTTTTCCTTCCTTTTGAGTGTAATTGACATACGACATCGCATTCGTTTCAGATGTGCAACGCAGTGATTTGACAAGTCTATACATTACGCCGTGCTCACCACAAGGGTAGCTACCATCCGCCCGGTTACATTACCATCCCAATATCGCTGACTCTGTCCCCTCCACCGTGTGTGGACGCAGCTAGAAGGGGCTGGCTATGCACCTGCTAGAGGGCCCTCCCCGAATGCCACCATGCCGGGGCCTTCATCCCGGACTTCCCAGCCTCCTGAACGGTGAGAAATAAATGTCTGTGGTTTCTAAGCCACCCAGTCTCTTGGCATTTTGTTACAGCAGCCCGGATGGACGAAGACGCTTCCTTTTTGTCACACTGAAATCTCACAGTGACTTGTAAGTCTGAGGAGTGTGATCTCCGACTACATGTGGACACTTGGGTTTCAGCAGGTGACTTCTCAATTTAAGTGTTAATGGCCCTTCCCGCCCCCCCCCCATTTCCTGCTTCAGTTACAAGTTTCCGGGGGGCACCACCACCGAGTTCTGCTATCCTGTCAGTAAACACACGCACGCTCACTTCTGCTCGCAGGCTGCCAAGGGAAACTGGAGTCATAATCTGCGCCCATTTCTGTCCTCGGAACAAGGAGAGGGAGGGTTAACTCCTGTTACCACACGTGCTACAACAGCTGCCTCCAGGAGGATGTTCTGCACGTCTGTATTAAGACACGATCACAACCACAGTCGGAATTTCATTCTCTTCACCTAAGTGCCCAGCCAGCCTCCCCTCACACGCCTCCCCTCGGACGTTCCCATCCCGCCCCAACTGCTTGTCCTCTGAAACTTGCCATCAAGACGGTCTGTCCTGTGACCACAGCCCTCTGCTGGGTTTCTCACTATTTGTTCCCACTACTTTTATTCTTCAACTCCACACGGAGCCAGTTTCCTGTTTCTTTTTTGTTGTTATTTTTTAACTTTTTTAATGTTTATTTACTTTTGAGAGAGAGACACACACACACACACACAGAGTGCAAGCTGAGGAGGGGCAGAGAGAGAGAGAGAGAGAGGGAGACACAGAATCTGAAGCAGGTTCCAGGCTCCGAGCTGTCAGCACAGAGCCCGATGTGGGGCTCCAACCCACGGACTGCGAGATCGTGACCTGAGCCGAAGCCGGACGCCGAATTGACTGAGCCACCCAGGCGCCCCGTGACTGATTGTTTCTTCTTTTCAGCCTTTTTCTGCCTCTTCTTTCTTCCCTCTCTGCCTGGTACTCTTAGGTTACCCTCAACCGCACTTAACCTCTCTTGCACACATTCATCCAATGATCAAGATTGCATTAATCCTGTTCTTCCAGCTGTCCTGAAGGCTGCTAGAAGTTCCTTCAGAGCTCATACCACAAAACTGCCATGGTGTTTCAGCATGAAACTATCTCCCCTCCCCTCCCCACTGCCCCAACCTCTCCATTCCCTCACTCCCAGGAAATAACTCACCTACCACTTGACACGGAAAATAAAATCTGTCCAATGAGAATTTGCTCAGTTTCCTGCTACTGCCCTTACCTGAGTCCTTCCTCCTTGCTTCTTTAAGGGTGGAATATGTGACCTTCCTGCCTCCGGTCTACAGCTAATTCCTGTGCATAGGCTCTCTATCCCAAAACCTCCCATCTGAGAGGTTTTGCATGAAAAACTATTCTTCTCTATTGTCTCTTATTTCAATGTATCTCTCTCTACAGGCTTCTTCCCATAAGCACTGGAACATGCTAGTGTCTTCCCTGCATAAAAGAAAGGGAGGGAGAGAGAGAAAAAGAGAGGGAAGGGAACAAAGGGAAGGAGGAAGGGAAGAAAGTAGGAAGGAGGGATGGAGGGAGGAAGGAAGTAATGGAGAGAAGGAGGGAGGAAGGAAGTCCTTTCATGTCCCCTTCCAAGCACCACTCTCCCTTTTCTCCCCTTCACAGGAAAACCCCTTCTGTGTTATGTATGTGTCTCTGTTTCTTTCCTCCTGTGCCTTCTTTAGCATACTGCTTGTGCAACAGCAAGTCTATTCTTCTCTTTTCTTTTCTTTTCTCTTCTTTTTTCCTTTTTAAGTTTATTTATTTTGAGAGACAGAGAGAGCAGGGTAGGGACAGAGAGAGAGAGAGAATTCCAGGCAGGCTCCATGCTGTCAGCATGGAGTCCGATGTGGGGCCAGAACTCACGAACTGTGAGATCATGACCTGAGCCGCAACCAAGAGTCGGACGCTTAACCTGCTGAGCCACCCAGGTGCCCCGCAAGTCTATTCTTCAACTGTGTTTACACAGGCTTCAAGTAGAAAAACTACAAGACCCACTACAACTTTGATAACCTGCCTCCTAAGATTGGGCTGCAAGTTCAACATCAACCCGGATCTCGACAAGCACTTGACACCAGAGTCCTTTCTGGACTTCTATCCAAACAACAAGGACTCTGCCATCTTGTGCCTCCATGCAAGGCCACCCTACAAGGACATGCCTTCAAGTTCATCAACTGCAAGCAAAGATTACTCTCGCCTCCCCTGTCAGCTCCCCGGGAGCATCTTCAAGCTCTGATTCCACTTCAAGCACTACGACTCCCAGTGGTGATGGGCCAATAGATAGATGGATATATCTTTAGGATTCCAGAGCATGAGCATGCCTTCTGCAGGTGAAAACCATTTGTCATTTGAAAAGCAGCTCCCGACATACTGCTCAGTCTCTGATGCCTGAACGTGCCGAGTGAATACTCGACCAGACTTCCCATGATGAGCTGAGTACTGTTCTATTTATGAAGTAAAATATCAGGTGGGCTTGGCAGCAACCCATTATACAATGGCTAGGATACATTTGGGATCAGGTTGGAACAGGACCAGAAGTCAATTACATAACACTCCATCACTTACCTGTGTTTTGCCGATGTATCTCTCTCGATTCACACCGTTGGCCCATTGGGCATGACTAGCTGACAGAAGAGAAACAAATCACAGGCTTGGATGACATATAGATCGGCTTGATACGATGGAACGAACTGACTTCTACCCCACTCAGCCACCTTCAGGGATGCCCCTAAAAGACAGCGGTGAGGGGAAGCTTTCCCAGCGTTTTGAGCAGTACACTCGGCCGTGTTCTTTGTGTGGAGGCAGAAATAGGCTGAGGTAATAATATACATAGACTCTTGGTCAATGGCAAAAGGTTTGGTTGGTTGGTTGAGGCCTAAAAGAAACAAATTTGGACAATGGCTGACAACATGGAGGCTATGTTCTCACTACAGCTGATGTAGCCACTGCCACAGCTGAACGCCCAACCTACCGGAAGAGGGCAATACTGAGTTCTGAATACACCCCGCTGAAAGGGAGAGCCAGCTAATTTAAACTCTACCCTGGAGAGAGCAGTGATTTAGATCTATAATATAGAGTCCCAGCCTAGGGAAATAAAAAGATACGGGACCTCCAAGCGTATTTCTTTTACCATTATTTTATTTTTATCATTTTTATGGTCAACAGATCTCCTGAGTCTACATCCTTTTTTAAAGTGCATAAGCTTGTCAGCTAACATTCATCCTTACCCAGCAAGAATATGGAGATAAACACTAGCCCTGAGTGGCTACAAATTCAGCTGAAGTGTACATTATAGGCAAATACAGTGTTTCGCTGTGGGCCTCAGCTGTTCAGGAGGCCCAGTGTGCCCTAAGAACACTCCCCCCATTTTTAGCAGAGCCTGCCACGTTTGGTCTGCAAGGCTCAGGTCTGCTGTGGACTTCTACACTGCTTCCGTCAGCCCTTCCTGTCTCCGGACCCCAAACCTGCTTAAGCTAAGCTGCGAGCCGGGAGCTAAGCTTCAGAATCGCTGGATTAGTCTGGAAGAGTTAATGCACTCCAGAGTACTTAATTTTCTCCTAGGGAGTCATCCGCTCATTGGTAGGAAATAGATGAGTAAGCAGTCATTATCAACTCCGCAGGGTAGTTCTAGCACAGGGGAGCAAATAATCCAGAGGACAACGTGCACTCAAAGCTTATTTATTGTGAAATAAAGGAGGCAAGCAGCATTTTACTGAATAGAAGTCACATCATGACATCACCGATCGCTCTATTACTAGCATCACAAATTTCCCGTGGACATCACAGGATTTCTTTTCAGGATTTCATAGTACACATTTCAGGTAGAAGTCCTAAGTAATCGGTTCAGATGCTGTTACTGGCCTTGACATCATTTTCTTCCTGTTTCTATACATTAACAAAAATATTACGTCCTAACCCATAATTACCAACACCTTCGATCAAAAGAGTGCTTTCACCTTCATTAAAATACAAATCAATATATCAGTCAGCACACCTTTACTGAATAAACCTTATAGAGAGTGCTGCCCTAGGTGTAGCTGAGCACAGAATGAGTGTAAGACATGCTCCAGGTCTTAGAAAGCTATCATTTCACCCACCCTTTCAGTACTAGACATGTTTCCCATAAAGAATTCTATTACTATAGCTTAAGAATTCCAATTGCCACTTAAGGATCATATAAGAAAAGTAGAAAATTTCCAGAAATTATCGTTTAACATTTTTTTAAGAGTCGAAGACTTTTAGCCTTTTTCAAAATAGAAATTTAAGTATGTTGCCTTCACAATTTACTCAAATTTTCATTCAAATGGCATTATTTCTATTTACAGTTTTAATACAGTTATGCATGAAACCAAACTACAACTTCTTAACAAGCGCCTCTTTTTTTTTAATCATTTAAACATTTTCTATAAACCACTTTTCAGGTCTCTATGTCAGTGAGAGTGATGTCTGATTCTGGGTCTACTCTTACATTACCAAACACACCTACCATTTCGACATTCTCTTGAATTAAATCCTAAAACAAAGTTAAGCAGTAGAGCTCAGGTCTAGATGCTTCCAGGCTAGTGGATGGGGGCAATCACTCTTCCAGAAGGCCCTGGCCCTCCTTAGGCCCGACCGATGTCATTTTCTTTGTTTAAATTCAATGTGGCATTGTCCTTCTGGCTGTTGGACACCTATCAAGTGGAGAGAACTCTAAAAGCAGAAATGGAGAAGAAATACAGACATCAAGAGACATAAGCCAACAGTATTAGACCAAAGGTTTATTCAATGGTGATGATCTCTAAAAGGTACAGAGTCTAGATTTGAAAGAGTGGAAGTATTTGCTTGATGCGTTTCAAAATGTCAGGCATCATTTTTTAGCCTTCCATTCAAGGAACAGAACATTTGCAACCTGTTCTCAGCCTTGAGGGCTGAGGGATAGTGAAGAGCAAGGAAATGGTAATCAGTCCAATTTAAATCCTCAGTCTATGGTCAAGTTTGAACACAACAAGGCATAGAATGGGCTTCTTAATAAGGACGTTCTTAGGGGAGTTAAGAGGATGAGTTGCAGGGTTACCAGGGACTCCTTGAAGATGCAACGACAAATTTGTGTGTATGGAAAGTTATGTTCTTTTCTAGAAAGGGATCCATAGGCTTTGTGAGATTATTTAAGGATCCGTGACCCCCCAAAAGGCAAAATGGAACAAAGCCAACCAACGGGATGAGAAAAACTCCACAGTGTTAGCAAAATTGTGCTTGTTTTGGCAAGACAATTGAAGTTGGTCTTATAAATGCCCCAAACGAATAGCTCTCATTGTCAGTATCTGGACACTGCTCCCCAGTCACAGATCTTGTAAAGCTCATTGTTTGCTTCTCAATGAGAGCTGAAATTAATTTTCTAAGACTCTTTGAGGTAAAATAAAGCACAGGGCTTTTGAAAAATTAAAATTGGGGATTCTAGCATTTGATTTTTGCTACTACGACAAGTATATTTCTTCGGGGAAGCTGATTTCCAAGCCCAGCGATGCCCTTGTACTTGACAAAAGAGTGTTCAGAACATGCCCTGGCAACCCATCCCCTCCCATCTCTACAAGAGCCTGGTACTGTGAAGGCCATTTCCTTCATTTTCTTGATCACCTCATTTTGCAATTAATTAAAATAAGTCCAATAATTAAATAATTTTAATCGATCTCTTTCTAGAATGAGAATTGTGACGTGAAATGCCACTTGAGATCATGAGAATTCACTTAGACATATACTTTTTCTAAACTGAGATAACATTTCTTTTTTTGAGATATTTCTCCCAAAAATGTTCTTAGTAGTGTCAAAACAGAAATAGGATGTGTGTAGAATAGTATGATAAATATAACTAATGGAATTCTTAGCTAGGAAAAAGGACTGGGCAAAATCTTGCCTAAGGAACTGGTCAAAATTACAGACCTCTAGGCTTAGGTGTTACGGGGTTTGGACAAACGTCCTCCTTCTAATCTGATAAGGATTCTCATGTCCTCTCACTGGTGGTAAAATATTTGGAGGGGGAATCAGTCCTGGGCAAAACTGTGACATCTAACTCAGTGGATCAGGAACTAGCATTTGGGGAGTATACGCCTGGCCCTGATCTTCATTTTGACAATGAAACCATACGTGCTAAGAACCTTTGTGACGGGTTTTTTGATTTCCCGTCCATGGTAGGATTTTGAGGGCTTTTCATCCTGGTAGTTACTTGTACTCAAAATAGAAGTGCAAAAGAAATCAGGGGAAAGTGCCGAAATGTGCATATTTATGAGTAATACAACATTGTCTGTGTCACTTAGGCACTTACATAATTTCTATTGAAATGTCACCCAAGAGTTTTATTTATCCCTCCATACATTAGCCTTATTATATCAAGAGTAAATCAAAGCACAATATGCCATGTGAATAGCCCTGAAATTGCAATGCTTGATTTCTGAGCTCCATCCTCAGTTGAAACAGCACCTTTTATCCAGAATCTTCAAAATGACTTCCAAACATTTGAAATCAATTGAACTTTCCCTTATCACCTAGGACAGTGGTCCTCAAAGTGTGTTATCCAGATCAGCAGCATTAGCACCACTGGAAATTGGTTAAAAATGCAAATTACTGAGTCCCTCCCTAGATATCCTAGATCAAGTACTCTAGAGGTGGGGCCCAGTATTCTGTGTTCTAAAATGCCCCCCACCTCCCCAGGTCATTCTGATGCTTGCCCCAGTTTGAAAGCCACTGGTCTAGGAGAACAGGCCTGTAGAAACACAGAGGAGTTAAATGACTAGAATATTGAATGGTCAGAGGAAGGAATAAGGTCATGGTCTTTTCACTTCTGTTTACTGTCTTTACTTCTGCTCCCTGTCTTTGCTGCTTTCTGCTATGGTATTGCTTCCCAAATGGACCAAGGGCTATGACTTGCCTCCAAAACTGATGGGTCACTTTTGGACTCACAGACGTGCCTCTCTAGGGAAACAAGCCCAACATCAAGGCCATGTCTATTTAGCACAGGGAACAGGGTCAAAATTGGTAAATTCACTGAGGAGCTCCTTAACACTGTAAATGGTGGAAACACTGCTATTTGGTCCCCGTCTTGTGACACTGTGGCACATACATTAGACCTGGAAGTAAGGGAATTAAGGGGCTATCTTCTCAGTCTGGTTTCATGTAAGACCCCCGTTAAAATCAAGTCTAGGTGAGGAAATTAGCAGCTCATCTCTAGTAATTAAAACTAAGGGGTTAGAATTTATACCACATTTGAAAGCCATGGTATTCAAAATTCCAAAAACACTTACCTGTTTTGGTAATGGGTCCAGAAGACTACAGTCATATTTATAAAGTATTAAAATAATACATATTTGAATCTGTAACAGCGCAAACCACCTGAAAGAATAATATGAAATTGTCAGTGAAAGATGCATAAATCTCCACCAATAGAGAATATTTAGAAAGCACACATACAGATTTCAGAGCAAGTATATTCTTCCACACAATATGAACTTTAACCATCAGAAGGATAGAGTAAGGAAGAATTTATTCTTTTCTTTTATAATTCTGTCTACTGCAGAGGGTAGATGGGATCATTAAATTGCTTAAAAATGTAGGTAAAATGCTTAGCCAGTGAAAGCACTCAATTAATGAGGGCCCAGGTCTCCTTCAAAGTTTTAGATCAGTGCTTCCCGCCATGGTAGCCATTAGCTACACATCGCTATTTAAACATACATAAATTAAATTTAAACAAAGTTGAAAATTTCAGTTCCTCAGCTGCTCTAGCCATATTTCAGGTATTCAACAGCCATACGTGGCTACTGGCCTCCCTACTGGACAGCACATCTTTAGAACATTTTGCATGATCACAGAAAGTTCTACTGGACACTCTTGTCTGATTTAGACTCTTTTTGCCCATGAGAAATTAGTGCCTGGATGTTCTATAGGCATCTCAAATTCCCCATAACTACCAAATATTATTACTTTTGTGATCGCTCACTAAGATGTCTCCCAACTTTTTGATCATATACCCTATAATGAAATATTTGAGCATACACTACAATATATTGATACTCATTTACTTATAAAGTATATACACATACTACTATATTAGTTTGCTATATACTTTGTAAGACACATACAAATAGAAACTAAAAATATTGAGAGAAAGTATAAATGGAATTCTGTTATTTTTTTTGTGCATCTCTGTGGGTTGTTTTGAGTTCTCCTCAGGGTAGGCAATGCCTTTTAGGGGCCATAACTCTTAGTGAATACGATGAGTCCAACAGGTCAGAAAATTGGAAGTCATCACAGACTCAATCCCCTTCTTTGCTCTCTATATCCAATTAGGCACTGAGTCCTTTTGTTTTATCTTCTAAATACTTCCCCAATCCCTCTGCTTCTTGTCTTATCTCCAGTCCCTCCACTATTCCCTCAGTGCAGTTCATCATGATTTGTCTCCTGGATTACCAGATTAGCTCAGCTTTCAGATTAATTTCGTTGCTTCCAATTTCACTTCCCTCCACTCTGTCCTTCACTTTACCAGTGGAGTGAACTTCCTAAAACATAAATCTGTCACTATGTCCTCAGTGTATGTAGACACACACACAATCTGCTGATGCTTCCCATTTCCTTCCAATTGACAACAGAGAATACAGCCTTTGAAGATATGCCCCCACCTCTCTCCCCAGCCTCCTCCCCACTGATAGCTCCTCTTCGACACCCATGTTCTAGCCACCCCGTGTACCTGACAGTTCCCAAATGGTGACACTCTCTTGCAAGCCCTTCCGCTGCCCAAGCCTCGGTCTCCTCTGGAGGCATTCTCTGACCACTTGCTTCTGAGATGAGATGCCCCTCCTCTCCACTTCTATGGTCCCCTGTGCACATCTCAGCCACAACACCTATTGCACTGAATTGCAATTGCTTATCGAATTGCCATTTCTCTCCTAGAGGAGGAACTGTATTGTTGGGACTTAACAGTACAGAGCATACTATTGGTGCCTAATCATGTTACCTGAATGAATGAATGAATGAATGAGTGAGTGAATAGATGATGGAAAGGATGCCTTCCATAAAAGAGATTCAATTTCCTGCCCTTTCTAGCTCTCTTTCTCTGCATTTCTGTGGCACTTTACACATTCCTCCACCAATGTCCTTACCCTCCAATCCTACTATATCCTACCATGTTACAGTTAATGGTTTGTATGTCTGACTCCCCTTATAAACTACAGTATTCACAAACAGTAGCAACCATGTTCTACTCATCTTTGAGTCCTCAATATTTGTTGATTGAGTGAATGAATGAATATGAATGACCTGATATTCACCTCAGGTAATTAGATTTGTTTCCTAGTAGTATTCTTGAAACATCTCGAAACATTCTTGAAGCATCTTACTTCAAATGAAATCGGGAGTACTCCACATGTTGTTATAACCCACTTGGATGGCACATCACTTCTTCACAAATATTTGTGATGCATATTTAACCCTACTTATTTATGAGTGCTAAAAATAATTTATTCTAAGAGACTATCAGTGGCTATGAAATAGAACATACACAGTCTTTACTGCTTCAAATCAAAGAGCAATGCCAAGAAAAAGCAATTTTGCTAACCCATGTACAGGTTCAGAATTTCTCACAACTAAATTTCTGCCAGACTTCTAACGAATGGAACTTCTACTTCTGGCCATGTCCTGCCCTAAATAACTCAAAAAACTGAGCAAGATTCACAGTATAGGATGAAAATTCCCAAGAGAAAAGGAATCAATGAGGTGAACTCTGCCAGAGAGTCTCCCGTTCTCCGTCCATGGCCGTTTCCAGGTCACGTGCAAGGAGGAGAAAGCCCACGCAGACTGGACAGTCTCACTAGATTAAAAAGACAAGAGATCAAAGTTCAGGGAAGCTAAAGAGACTGGAATTTGCAGGCAAGAATAAAAGAGAGGAGGGAGTTTCACAGAGAGAACAAGAATGCTTCAGAGAGCCACATGGGGGTCTCCTGGAGTATTTGGTTGAGTACTAATCTCAGCATGTGTAAGAGGCAACTACTGAAGTGAAGATGAGAGATGAAAAAGAAAGCTAAGGAACAATAAGCTGAATAATGCCCAGGGCTCCCACAAGATATGGAAGTCTGTTCCCACATGCAAGAGTGAGGAGATCTTGTAACACATGGACAATTGAATAGGGTCTTTAAAAGTTATAGCCTTATGGAGCACCTGGGTGGCTCAGTTGGTTAAGCATCTGACTCTTGGTTTCAGCTCAGGTCATGATCTCACAGTTCATGAGTTCAAGTCCCGTGCAGGGCTCCACAATGACGATGCAGAGCCTGATTGGGATTCTCTCTCTCCTTTTCTCTCTCTGCCCTTCCCTGCTCTCTCTCTCAAAAGAAAAAGAAATAATAAACTTAAAAAAATAAAGGTTATTGTTTTAATTAGAAGTGCATTATATTATCTTAAATTAAACGCCACTCCTGCTTTTACCTTAACAAAGCTTAACAACAAGTCTTGAAAACTCGTTTTTCTGAGCAACTTACTACATGCCACAGTAAAGCCTAAAACTAAAGAATACAATAAAATCTAGTATCCATGACACTTAAATTTTTTTAATGTTTATTTATTTTTGAGAGACAGAGACAGAGACAGAGACAGAGAGAGAGAGAGCAAGAGTGGGGGAAGAGCAGACAGACAGGGAGACACAGAATCCGAAGCAGGCTCCAGGCTCTGAGCTGTCAGCACAGAGCCCAATGCGGCGCTCAAACCCAAGAACTATTAGATCATGACCTAAGCCAAAGTTGGACGCTTAACCGACAGAGCCACCCAGGCAACTCCTAGTATCTATGACACTTAAAATTCATGTCTTGCATTTATTCAGAAATGGCCATGCCTAGAATAAACAGGGAAATATGAAACATGGGTGAGGGAAAAATCATTCAAAAGAAACAGACCCAGAAATGACAGATACTGTAGACAGCTAGTTAGATATATTCCACATGTTCAAAAGGTAGAAGCACAATGAAGAAAGAAATGGAAGATAAAAAAAAAAAATCAAACCTAACTTCTAGCAATGAAAATACAGTATCTTAAGTGAAAATACACTGGATGGAATTAACAGAAAATAGGACACTACAAAAGAAAAGATCATGGAACTTAATAGAACACTGGGAAATATCCCAAATGAAGTACATAGATTAAAAAGGGACTGAAAAAAGAAATAAACAGAGTATCAGTGACCTGTAAAATACCATCACACAGTCTAACATATGTGTAATTTGGAGATACAGAGAAGTGGGCAGGAAAAATATTTGAAGAAATAGAAGCTGAAACATTTCCAGATTTGTTAAAACTGTTAGTTTACAGAGCTAAGAAGCACAATGAAGCGAAAGCAAAAGAAACATAAAGAAAACTATTCCAAGACAAATCAGAATCAAATCTTTAAAAAAAACAGTGACAAAGAAAAAAGTCCTAAAAGCAGTGGGGGAGTGGGGAGACACAAGGAAGGAAGGAAGGAAGGAAGGAAGGAAGGAAGGAAGGAAGGAAGAAGGTCACAGGTCACAAAGCTCTCATCAGAAATCATGAAAGTGGAAGACAACAGAACAACATCTTTGAGGGGTGTCTGGGTGGCTTAGTTGGTTAAGCCTCTGAAACTTGCTTTCGGCTCAGGTCATGATCTTACTCTTCGTGAATTCAAGCCCCACATTGGGCTCTGATCGGACAGTGCAGAGCCTACCTGGGATTGTCTCTCTTTCTCCCTCTCTCTCTGCCCCTCCCCTGCTCACTCTCTCTCTCTCTCTTAAAATAAATAAATAAACTTAAAAAAATTTTTAAAAACAAGAAAAACATCTTTGAAGAGTTGAAAGAAAAAAAAAAGTACACATTGTTCTTTATAATAATATGCTGACTCTATTATGAGAGAAACTTGTCTTGATGATTTGGGGGTAAATATTTAATTTCCTCTTTATAGGTTTAAAGTATAGTATCTTGTGGGGAAAAAATGATGGTCTTTGAGACATATGTGAAATAGAGAAAGAAAGAGAGATGTTGAAATGGCAGTCAGTTATTGAGTAGAGGATTTAAAGGATAAACATGTGTACGTATCTTAAGAGAGTGGGAGATGGTGTGCCCATGCCCAGCACAGGGACTGTTTTGGGGATCTTAAGTCCCAAGGACAATGGTGGACAGTTGTCCTGAGAGCCCCTGGTGTTATTCTACACTCAGACTTTGAGAAAGGTACTCATGGAGGAAGGGAGATGGGTCTTTGAGTGAAATCAACACCCCAGGCGCAGGATGAGGTGAAGAGGACAGTGACCACTCTGTGATTATTTTGCAATAGACAAGCACAGCCTGTGTGCAAGGGCCAACGGTAGGAATGAATGGGGGATTTCCTGGGCTATGGGAAAAGAAATATTTTAGATCCATTTTTTTATCTTTCCCTGACTATTCCACAGGCATACCTTGTTTTGTTGCATTTCACAGATACCGCCTTTTGTACAAACTGAAAGGTGGTGGCAGTCCTGCCTTGAGCAAGTCCTTCGGCGCCATTTTCCAACGCCATGTGCTCACTTTGTGTCTCTGCGTCACATTTGGGCAATTTGCACAAAATTTCAAACTTTTGCACTATTATTATGCTTGGTACGGTGATCTGTGATCAGTAATTACTACTCACTCCAAGTTCAGATTAGCTTACAGTTAGGATTTTTTTTTTCTCTAGCAATAAGGTATTTTTAAGGTCAGGTATGTGCATTTTTTAGACATAATGCTACTCCACACTTAACGGGCTACGGTGTAGCAAAGAAGCGTAACTTTTATATGCGCTGGGAAACCAAAAATTTCATTTGACTCACTTTAGTGCGATATTAGCTTTGTTGCAATGGTCTGGAATCAACTGTGTCATTTTTTAAAAAACATCAGTCAAGCGTGATGCATCTTTATGGCCTGTGTGACACCGCTATGAAGAACAAAGAGATGATAAAATGTCAGGAAGCATGAAGAGCCTCACTTTCCTCTCTCTCCTGGAGACAGGGTCACACAAACAGCGTCTCATCTACCATGAGAAGCTGGGAGTCCAGTAGACATCACAGGACACTACGGGTCAGATTCGGAAGGGACACCTACGGTGTGGATATAAGTTACATGCTTTTCCTCCTTACTCTTCCTGGAAGGGAGGGACATTTATGGGACCAGTGAACAGGCACTGAGGTTACATACTAAGAGTTCTGACGATAACGTGAGATCTCCATTCATTCATCCATTCAGTGTGCACTGTCTTTATGTGCTTTATGCTCTTCTAAGTGCTGAAGTTACAGCAGTAAACAAACAAACAAAAACACCATTCACACTTTTCATAAGAATGCTTAAATTCTAGAAGAGAGGTAGTAATCAGGCAGCACATAAACAAGCAATGCATATATCAACCATGAGAATAAGCACTACAATAACAAATAAGACAAGATAAAGGGAAAGGGAGTGTGGCATGGGCTAAGATATTTCGGATGAGGAAGTCCTCTCTGATGAGGGGACATTTCAGTAGACATTGGAATGATGTAAGAGGGTGCAACATATGAATATCTGGGCACAGAATTCCACACAGAGGGAACAGAAAGTGCACAAATCCAGAGGAAGGAGAATGAGGAAAAAAGAAGAGGCTAGTGTTGCTAGAGATGAGCAAGAAAAGGGGAATGTCAGAGAGACACCCCCCCCGGGCAAGTAGAGAGCCCGTGGGGGCCTGCTGAAGACTACATCTCATTCTGTGAGACGGGAAACCATTGAACAGCTCTGAGCAAATGTGACTTAAGTTTCAAGAGAATCATTCTGGCTGCTACATGGAGAACAGAACATATCGTGATGTAAGTGGAAGCCAGAAGACTGGTTGAGGAAGCCATTAGGATTTTCCAGACAATAGAAAGTAGGGCCTTGGACCAGGATGGTAGAAATAGCCATGAGCCACACAGAACAGGTGAACACAAGGGAAGGGAAGCAAAAATAATAGGAAAACAGGGAGGGGGACAAAACATAAGAGAGTCTTCAATATGGAGAACAAGCAGAGGGTTACGGGAGGGGTTGTGGGAGGGGGGATGAGCTAAATGGGTAAGGGGCACTAAGGGATCTACTCCTGAAATCATTGTTGCACTAGATGCTAACTCGGATGTAAATTAAATAAGTAAAAATAAAAATAATAAATAATAAGTTAAGAAAAAGAAAAAGAAATAGCCATGAGCCAGAGTGAGAGACTGGATATACTCTGCACAATGGGCTGACGGTTTGCCTTCTGGATGCAGAAGACTGAGTCAAGAATGAGTTCTGACCCTAGGAAATGAGTTTCTGACCTGAGGAAATGCAAGAATACAGTCGCTATTTACCTCAGCCACGGGAAGGACGAAAGGAGGAGCAGGATGGGGAGCTATCGCCTGGAACTCGGTTCTGGAACTGTTAAGCTTAGCTTGCTGTGCACCAGTGGCCTGGAGACATCACTGCAGATGCTGAGTGGAGGCTGAGTAAATGGGCCTGACGTTTAGGAGGGATTCAGTCAGGACTGGAGCCATAAGGGATATAAATACAGAGTCTTCATTATTCAGACGATTATTTAAAGCTGTGGGACAGGATGTGATCACTTAGGAAGTAAGTTAAATAGGAAACAAAACAAAACAAAACAAAACCAACTGGCAATCCGACGAGACCGTGCTGGGGACATTCCAAAATTTGGAAGTCAGGAAGGTGAGGGAGAGGAGCAAAGGACACTGGTAAGGAGGAGCCAAAGGGGTAGAATAACAAAAAGAGAGCGGTATCTCTAAATCCCCATGAAGTATTTCATGGAGGGCACGAGCCCCGGATCAAATGGAAAACGTGGCAAGGAGCGCCAACATGTGAAATCAGTCACCAAGTTCCCAGCTACTAAAACGACCAACTCTCCTCAGTACTTAGCGCCCTTCCTGGAATTAAATTAGATGAGATCACTTCTTCAGATAACTAAGCTGACACTTTGTGTCAGTGGAATAAGCAGTGACTTCCCGGATACTCAGTGTGCTCACCTGGCAGAATACTGGCTAACTTTGCATCTGGGAATTACAAAACAGTTTGGTAGGTTCCACTTTATCCAGATGGTCCTATTTTCTCCTAACTCTGGCTTTGGCACTTCTCTCACGTTACTTTGCTATAGACCACGCACTTCTCCGAGCTCGGCTCCCTGGCATGAAGGACCTTGGCACTCTGTCCAGTCCTTGGAGGGGAGGTACTGTAGCAGCATGAGGACAAAATAACCACTTGGGCGGGCAGGGTGGCAGGCGCTCCAGTGGAGAAGGCACTCTGGCCAGAAGGACAACCTGTTACCAGGCACTGTCTCACAAGGGGCCCTGGAACATCTAGGGTCCCGTGACTGCTTCACACCCTGCCCGGCAGAAGGTGAGGTGATGAGAGACGAGACTGGCAGAGTGGGAGGAGTCCATGGAGGGTTTGAATGACAGTGTTGGGTCTTTGATCCTGAAAAGCGCTACAGACCCAATGAATGGGTTGTGCTTATTGAAAACTTATACCTATGTGTGAAAATGACACACATTATTAAGTTATTAAGTTCCTATTAGTTATTAGAAGGGCATAAATATTAACATATTTCATACTAGTTCTAACCATTTTGACTGATATCCTAGCTAAAGGAAAGGTAAGATGCATTCATAATACAGATAGTAAATAATATGTGCTAAAAATAGTTTTCTCCAAATCCAAATATTTGAATATTATAGCAAAATTACCTCCGTTATTCACTAAATACAGTCATTTTTTATGCAATTGCAAAAAATAGTGTTTTCTAGCCTTTACCATGTTATTGAATTTTGTTTGAAGCCTGAGATGTCAGAGACTGACACACACATACCTATGACATTAAAAGCTTTTTATGTCACAGAAAATGGGCTTCCTAAAGTATTTTTAACAGAAGCAAGATGAGCTATGTTCACGTTAGGGGTTGTTTTTGTAATGCTCCTGTGTCAAAACAATGAAGATAATGAGGCATATTATTTATAACAGATTTATTTTTCACACTTACAAGAACCACATAACACATCTACAAATAAAGCTCGTTAAAATATAAACATACTAAAAATTCCTTAAATACGTAGTGCTCGTGTGTCTCCCCTGTTGGTAGATAAATGTTCAAGGAGCACCATACAGACATGGAGAGCACAGAGTCTGACAAAACACATGCTACCTCACAGACCTCACACTAGTAATGCACGTGGAGAGATGCAAAGGGTGACAATATGAGGCCAAGACAGAGACCAAAGGGCTATGGACATTTGGAGCCTGGAGAGAGCCCTGTGGTCTGGAGCAATCAACAGGAACTTCTGTGGAGGTCAAACTTGAGCTAGACCTTGATGGAAGGCAACGGGGCTCTAAGGAAGTAGGCCCTCACCTGGAGTCAGGGCATTCCGGACCCAGCGAGCGCAGGAACAAGCGAAGGAATGGGCATTGCAGTTGGGGACGGCTGGTAGCCCCTTTGGGGAGGGCACTGCCAGATGTTCAGAAAGATACAATCGGCCTAGAGCTCCAGGCTCTCCGTGACGCTCTGCAGGTGACGTCACCAGAGTCTTAACAAGAGTGACCAACTGAGATGATTATTTGA
The DNA here is from genome assembly GCF_027475565.1 of Acinonyx jubatus. NCBI lineage: Eukaryota > Metazoa > Chordata > Mammalia > Carnivora > Felidae > Acinonyx > Acinonyx jubatus. The sequence goes on along the minus strand of NC_069385.1, from coordinate 105,949,716 downwards.
GGAAAAGCAATCCGCACGCAGTAAGACGGGTTGAAAGAAGAGATGATAGAACCTGAGAGAAGGGTTAAGGAAACTGCAATGTCGCCTGCTGGTGAGGCATGAAGACCTGGTTTGGGGGGGGGGGGCGGGGGGCATGGAAGGCCAAAAAGAGGGAAGAGCAAAGGGTCACTCTGGAAGGCCAGGGGTCTAGAGCAGCCCTACGTCAAAAAGAAACAGGGAGTACTCAAGGAATGATAAGATTACGGGAAATGAATGATCTTGGTTTTAGATGTCTTGATGTTGAGATCACCTCCCTCTCTTGCTTTTGGAAGGAAAATCTCTTGCTTTTTTTTTTTTTTTTTCTCCTACCAGAAGAGTCACTGCGGGCAATGCCAGCATGGGCTGGAAACCTGCCATGGTTGCCAGGGGCAGGGGCTCTGAAGTATATTCCTAGTTGCTACCAGCTGCGGCTTATGAAAATAGAATGATCTCGCCCTGGAATTCAGAGAAGGCAGCAGACAGACATACTTTCACAGGCATCCTCCATGGAAGCATGAGTTATTCAAGTTAAAGGGGAAGTACTGTCCCCACAACCTCATCCGCCCAAGAGATCTTTTAGGAAAATGAAATCAATTTGGTGGCAGGAGGCAAAGCAATCTGGCCCAGCGGTTGTCAAACGTTAGCCTGTGTCAGAATCCCCTGGAAAGCTTGTTAAAACACAGATCGCTGGGCCCCGCTCTGGAAGTTTCCGATTCGGGGAGGTCTGGGGAAGGGCCCAAGAATTTGCATTTTTTGCAAGTTTCCAGGTAATGTTCCCACCGGTGGTCCGGGAATCACACTTTAAGAATCACTGATCTAGAGGAATTTGATGAGGAGAAAGGGAAAAGACTATGTTAGAAGATGTATTTTATCATCCTTTTTTAGTTGTAGTACTACAATCACAATGATAAAGATTATCTCAGGTATACATATGGGAAGCTCTACGGTTAGGGCACCAGACTCTTGATTGGGGGTGATGGTGAGGGCAGTGTGGAGTGAGCAGGTAGACACTTACATTAAATAAGAATAAGGTGGGAAGGGAAGAGTGGGAACAGGGTAAGTGGGAGAGAAGGACAAGAAAAAAAGCCTATGGAAAAGGGAAGAGAATGGGAGCTTTTTAGTAGGGGAAGAGGAGGTGAGAAAGCAGATAAGAAAACAAACAGGGACAGGATGGGAAAAACCTCTGCCCTTCCTCTAACTTGAGAGATTGTCTTCTGTTTCATCGAAGCGGGAGGGCACTCTCCAGAGGTCACTTTGAGGTGCTACCCATGATCCTGCTGCTACCCCTCCTAGTGGCGGAACTCTCCTATGGATGCAATATGAGCGAGAAAGTTGGATACAACTTTGAACCTTCCTATTCAAGCAAAGGGCACAGGAATAGTACTGACTTCCGTAAGATTAAGTATGCACCAAATAGAAGTGATCTCATGGTATATTTTATTTTATTTTTTAATGTTTATTTTTGAGAGAGAGAGAGAGAGAGAGAGCACGAGCAGGGAGGTGCAGAGAGAAAGAGGGGGACAGAGGATCCAAAGCCAGCTCCACGCTGACAGCAGAAAGCTGGATGTGGGGCTCGAACCCATGAACAGTGAGATCATGACCTGAGCCAAGTCAGACACTCAGCTGACTGAGCCACCCTCACGGTATATTTTAAATTCCAGACCTTCCAGAAAAAATTGAAGATGAGACACTTGCTTTTGTTTTGTGATGCACCCACAGTAAATGGGTATATCACCCCTCTGCAAAAGCCCATGCTATTTAGAAAGCAATTCATGGATACGGTCAGAGCACATTAATACAATATTTCACAGAGTTCAACAAACCTTGGAAGCACACTTTTGCTTTTAAGGAAATTATGTTACTTAGGATGCTTTGGGTTGTAAGTGACAGAAAACCCACATCAGACTGGTTTCCATACCGAAGGGAATGCATCGCTTTGTGTGCCTGAAAAACTAGAGCTGGCTGGCCTCGGGCAGAGAGGGCCCAGCAGCTCAGTGATGTTCCCGGAAAGCCAGTTTGCCCCTGCTGCTCTGCCCTGTGGTACCAACTTCACCCTAACACTGTCTGCTTTTATTGTCTCCGAATAGCTAACAACAATTTGGGGGGCCAGGTGCTTCTTTATTCACATCCTACAGGGAATGATTATTTTTGACCCAGAAGTCTCAACGGGAACCCTCGTAGTTCCTTGCACTGCTTAAAACATACGCCAACACTGAAACCAGTCACCATGGGAAGGGAACTGGGGGACAGGGATGGTATTTGCACATGGGCTTAGGGAACCATGCTCCACTGTTATGGAGCTGGGGGGATGGAATCTGCACCCCAGAATCCCATGGACCCCCGAAAGAAAATGAGGGAGGGGAAGAAAGGAAAAGGCGTTAGATGATAGGGAGGCAGTAACCCACAAGCAGTATGGTGACTCAGCACAGTTTTAATTCAGTCCTCACTTCCTTGCAATTAAACCCTCCTTCTGAACAGGAGACATCTATCCTGTTCAAGAGTAGTCACTGAGTTTGATGAGTGGAGAAAAATCAAAAAAATGGGGAGAGCAGGGGAAGATACCCAGCCTGGAGTGCTCTTTCCTTCTCTCCACAGATACAAATCCTGTGCAGGTTTTCTGTGCACCACAGAGGGGCTGGAGATCTACTTTGTAAATAAAAGGAAAAGAGGGTCTTTGCTATAATTTTTGCCCAGAAACGAACATGCTATATTTCGGAAGCACTTTGGCTTGAGGATCAAAAGTCAGTCCTGAATTGCTTCTTCTGTTCTTGACAGTCTTAAATCTTAGCCTCATAATGAAGTGTCAGAACAAGGTGGCTGGGAAAGCAATGACTACAATTTTGCCAGTGGTTTCTGGGCTCCTTTCAGCGAGTCACTGCTCCTCAGTAAAGCAGTAAGAAGAGAGATACATGGCTAAAAATTAATAAAGGGGTCTGGCAGCCTGACTCAGTCTTGGAATTAACCACATCCACCCTTCCCACCCTCACTCCTAACCCTTTGTATATGCCCTCCAGGACGTGTGCCCACAATAAGGAAAATGTTAGGAAACAATTATATCAGCAAATACAGTTTTTTCAGTTCTACTTGACAACCAGAGTTGAGGGGATGCGTTTGTTTATGTAACAAATGCCTCGGAATAAATTGAATTTGCAAGGTCTCACGAAATCCGTTGGGATTTGAGTTTCCTCACTCTTCAAAGCAATCAGCTCTTTCTAAGTATAAAAGGGAGAAAAGCTACTTACAGTACTTTGCAGCATACTGCAAAGATTTTTTTACTGAATAAGGCACAATTGTTAAGATTATATTACCTTGAAAACAAACATATAGAAACAACTGTACACAGAGCTTAAAATCCCAACATACAGGTACATTACGTTACATTATATTACATTACATTACATTCCTACGAGCTTTCTCTATACTGTTTATTGCTTATTACCATCTAGTCCATACAGCCTTTTCCAATCCCCCTCTTCGAAATTCCTACAGCAGTTACTACGTATACGTGTCATTTGGCATTTCTCACGGGTCATCTGACACTGTTAAGTAGGGCTTGTTTTTCATGTTGCTAGGGTCTCATCTCCCCAGCTATATTATAAGCAACTCAGGAAAGTTATGTGTCTTTGAATTTCCCCAGTGGTTCATGAAGTGACTTGAGTTAGACTGTAAGTTCCTTGAGGGAAGGGACTTTATCCCTCATTTTGTTTTCCAAGGTAACTCCTAGAACGCTATCCTGGCATACAACATAGACTCCATAAATACTTCCTGAATGAAAGAATAAACATACTAATATTAGGTGCTCCGTAAATACCTGTTAGGTTGAATACTGCCACTACTAATCTACTACCAGCTGGACCTATGTTTGGATTAATTTTCCCATCACCGTGTGACTTTCTTTAGTAATTCAAGACAGGTCCATGACTTCGTAGCCCAGTACTGCCCCAGGATATATGAAGGACCCAAACACACACACACACACACACACACAATAGAGATCGTAGTTGCTATTCCTGAGGACTCCATGCTTCATTTTTACTTCTCAAGTATTGTAGATTTACTCTTACTACAGCCTCTTCTTCTCCAAGCAAGCTTTTGTAAGTGAGGGGTCTTGCCAAAGATCAGGGCTATTGTTTTACAACTGGGATGTGACCCAGATCAATGAGCACAGGGATACAGCCAACCAGGCATCCTCGTGCAGGGATGGGAAGCAAGAGAAATGGGGGCTGTTGGCTTGCAAGGGGGTGGGGGATGTGGAGGGGGGTGCAGTACAGCAAGCACATCCCTTTGTGCTGAGGTCACAACTCTCAGAGATAGCCACGCCACACTGGAAATCCCCTGTTCTCTTCCTTTGTTTCAATTCTTGGCTTCAGAGGAGAACGTCCACTGTAAGGCAACTCCTCATTCTGCACGCTGCCATTGCCGAAGAAGTCTGACAGTTCATGTTGCTTTCTCCTGTTTGTTTTTCTGTACCACCAGGCTTCTCCAGCAATAGAATTACTGGGAAGAGTTCCCTTCCTGCCTGTACCCAGGAGCTTCCTAGCTACCAGGAAGTGCCCAGCAAGGGGTTCTTCCGGCAAATGTATTTTCAGAATTCCCACTCTGCAGAGCCGGAACAATATTCTTCCATCCTGACTTCTGGTTGGCAGCTGACAGCAGTACCGGGTACTTATTTTGCAAACTCAGCAAAACCTTCTGTGTCCACTAATGAGAGGGCTTCTCACACCGCCTCGGTGGCCTGAACTCTAAGGGATGACAGCTGCGAGGCCACAAGGCTATGTGTTCATGATCAACTGTGGTTGTCGGCTACTTGAAAGGCAATTTTCTCTGACTCACAAAATATTTGGTACACGAGAAAATAAGTTGGCTCTTGGTACACGAATTTAGAATGGGTGCAATTTTCTGAGGATTATGCTAAGGATCTGTGGGATTAAATTTCTAGTAGAGAGATACATCTTGGTATAAAACTGTCCAAATGAAGTCATTCACTTTCCTGGAAAATCTTCTGTTTTGTTTGTCTTTAAAGACAGAATGTTTCTGGGGTTGGCTATGTAAAATATGTGATGGAAAAGTTAAGGACTTATAAAAGCAGAAACAATAGAAAAATGAGACTATGGAGGTTCTATTTATTGTTACATGTATTCAACATTCACATTTCTCCCACAGATTTTGGTTATATGATACATATTTTGCCACACCTCAGACTAAAAAGGTTTCAAAGGAAAATGTAACATCTTGTCCTCATACTTGCTCCTGCACCTGATTTCTCTATTTTCACCATCTCTTTCAGCCACCTAGATTCAAGCCACAGTCCTCGAATCCTTCCCCTTGACTGATCCCGTTTCTAATTAGTTTCCAAAATCTGGTAGATTCTACCACTCCATGTCTCTCCCATGGAATATAGCATAATTATATAACCTAAGCCATGCCCCACTCTAATCCATTCTATACAAAACCTTTTAACACTTCATTAGTGCCTTGTGAGCTGTGTACCAACCTCTCAACCAGGTGTTAAGGGGCCTCCCCAATTGGGCCAATGTGTGTATTGAGTCTTTCTTCCCACCACTACCTGTAGTCTGATCTTAATAACAGTGAAACCATAAACCCTTCAACTACATACCCTTGTCCTTAATGACTCTTTGGTCACTCTGTTTTCTCAGTCTAGACGTTCACCTAACCCTTCAAAGGCCACTTTCCCCAGGAAATCTAAGATCATTCTGACCAGATATACCCTTTCTCTCAAATTTCCACAGTGTGGTTTTTGGGCATTTCTTACCCTGCATTCCTTGTAGTTATTTATGAACTCAATATCCTCCTTGCCTTCTCCTAGATAATCATCTCCTGAGGGCTGAGAACATGGCTTATTCTTGATTGAAGCTCCTGCAATACCCAGGGCACTGCCTTGCATAGAGGAAGAGCTGAGTACATTAAAAATGTATAGTTTCTGTACAAATAAGATACTTCTAACTAAGCTGAAATGCCATGGTCTCCTCTATCGTACCTATTACTGTCAACCTCCAGCAAATGTCTGTCAGCCCCAAAAGATATCACAATAATTGCATAACAGCCTTTCTTAGAAAACAGTAATCATCAGTTAATCCTTGACCACTGGCTAATACTACATGCTTCACTGCAGGGCATTTTAGTCCCTGGTTTAAAACATTTCCAGCTCAATTTAAAAGATGGTTATATGGTAGCAGATGGCAGTTACATTGGTGGTGAGCACAGCATAACGTATAGAGAAGCTGAATCACTGTGTGCTATGCCTGAAACGAATGTAATGTTTTGTGTCAACTATACTGAAAAAATGTAAAACAAAACGAAACAAAACAAAAGCCCCCCAAGATCAATAAATAGTTCAAAATAAACTTCTGTCATAAAAGATAGTTATTAAGAAACTCTTTCGTCGTCATTGGGAATACAGGTAAAGGGACCTGAAAAAAGTAACACCTATTGTTTTTAGAAGACCTACTCTGGGTGCACTGATAGTTAGTAGGTGACAAAGCAATAGCTGGGTTACAGGTGTTAAGAACCGCTTCTCCACAGGGGCGCCTAGGTGGCTCAGTCAGTTGAGCGTCCAGGTCTTGATTTCGGCTCAGGTCATGATCCCAGGGTCATGGGATTGAGCTCACGTGTCAGGCTCAGCACTGAGTGTGGAGCCTGCTTAAGATTCTCTGCCCCCCACCCCCACACACCTGTGTGCACATTCCCACCAAAATAGAAAAAATGCTTCTCTAAAGTGAAAGTAATATGAAAGTCAGGATGAACATATAAGTTTTCCTTGATAATGTTTGCTTATTATACTGTGCTCCTAAAGGATCTGCACTCAGTTACAATGTTAGACTTTGGAGTTTCTTGATGTGTAAATCAGCATGCTTTCAGCTCTCAACAATGAAACCTTCAACTCAAACTGCTCTAAAAAACAATGTTTATGTCTATATCCATATATATATGTGTCCATATATATATATATCCATATATATATATATATATATATCCATATATATATATATATATATATATATATATATATATGTATGTGTGTGTGTGTGTGTGTGTGTGTCTATAGAGGCCCCCCCTTTGTCCTTTCCCATTGAATATGTATATATATACGGGTATATATATATGTATATATATATATATATACCCGTATATATATACATATACATATACATATACATATACATATACATATACATATTCAATGGGAAAGGACATAAACGTATACGTATATGTATATGTATATATATACGTATACGTATATGTATATGTATATACATATACGTATATATATACACATATACATATACGTATATATATACACATATATATATATACCCATATATATATACGTATTCAATGGGAAAGGACAAAGTGGGGGGCCTCTATCCCAGCTATGGAAGAAAAGTCTCTCCTTTAGGTCTGATCGATGAGTTTAGGTCAACTACCTACTCCAGGACAAATCGTTGCTCCAGGGAAACACTAGGCCCCAATTTGCTTACCCTTAGACTCCTAGAATGACTTTTTAAAAGGAAGATACTGGGGCACCTGGGTGACTCAGTCAGTTAAGTGTCCGACTTTAGCTCAGGTCATGATCTCACAGTTCGTGACTTCGAGCCCCGCATTGGGCTCTGTGCTGACAGCTCGGAGCCTGGAACCTGCTTCAGATTCTGTGTCTCCCTCTCTGTTCCTTCCCCACTCACTCTCTCTCTCTCTCTCAAAAACAAATAAAGATTACACTGTCTCTCTCTCTCAAAAATAAAGATTAAAATAAATTAAAATAAATAAGTAAAAATGAAGATAGAATTTCCATGGTTGGCTAAGAGTATTTAAAACCATTTTGGGAGAAATATGAATTACTAGAAGCCTACTGATGCTATCAACCATAAAACAAAAGAGGGATAGAATGCATGCTGTGGAGTAAGTCATAATTATAGATATGGATTAGCATTCCTGCTCAAACAATGAAAACAACTGACTTCTTAAATTTAAAAACTACAACTTTTGTGATATAACGAATTTTAAAGGATTTGTACATTCACTGAGTGAGACTTCGTTACAAACAGATACTAATATTTCTCCAACAGAATCGTCCCTGGTGAATAAATGGGACCTATTTCAGGTAGAGTGTAAGTTTTATGAAGTTGGGGACTAAGTCCATGTTCCTCAGTGCTCTATCCTAATGAACAGAAGGCCTGGCCCAGGCAAGGTGTTCAAAACAGCTTCTGATCACATAAATAAACATAAAATAACTTTCATTAAGTGCTGGACACTTGCACTAGAACACAACATCGCAGTGAGCATCGCAGTCCTGGGGACCAGATTAATTTAACTCTGAAAGGATCCAGAAGAAAGATTTCCTAGAACAAAACTGCCCCAACAAACAGAAACCATTTAGTAAGGCGCCACTCTGCTCCAAGCTACAGATGTTCTGTAACCCCAGCACAGGCCCATGAGAACGTTGTAAAGAAATAGTATACTTCGGACTTAATTTTCTAAAAGGTAGAACTCAAGCAACTTCGAATGTATCCTCATAGGAAAGCTGAACATTTGAAACCTAAACCCTGCTTTCATCATGCAGCTGTGACTGTCATATTTGGTTCTGATGAAGTCTCCCATCAGAAGCCACCGTAGACATTCCCACAAGGACATCGTGCAATCCGACCAGCCAACCAAACAAAATGTGGTCTCCCGGATCTCCCTGTAGTTTGGTAATAAAGAAAAGGGAGATTAAGCCAAAGATGTCCCCCACTCTGAGCCATCGTGTCTCTGCAGACTTTCTGGATAAATGTGGCCCAGCTGTCTCACTGACCTCCCAGGACACTGGTACTTCCCGCTTCCAAATGCCATGAACCCGTCCAAGAAAGCATTCTTCTCTAAATTTGCCTTTTTCCAACGTTCCTGTGGGAAGAAATCATTTTTTTTTTCCAAATCAGTCTTATATAAATAAGCTTAACTTTATTTCTCTAGGCTAAAAATGACTTTGTACAGCTAATCCTTGCATATAAAGTTGCAGGGCTGTTGGTAATTTTTTTTCCAACCTGTTATTCATATCAGGCACAATTGTGTTTTTGGAATGTGAACTAATAAATAAAAAGGTTTAAAAAGAATTTTGTTAAGTGGTAAACGTAAATGATAATGTAAATCAACCACAGAACTGACCTCAGAAAAGGAAGACTATTTATAATAAGATCTCAGGCTCCATCACAAAATTGTCCTTGGTAATAAATCTAGTAAGTTACTGGCCACCCTGCCTATTGGAAGGAGCTTGGGATGTGGAATGAATACATCTGGATGCCATTTTTTTTTAATTTGTACCTAAAGACAGAGGATGGACTAAATCACCTCTTAAGATTCTGCTTAGCCTTGTAACCCCCCAATTTTAAGAAACAGCAGAGAACAGCTTTAATTTGTCTTGTTTTGTTTGTTTTTAGTACTCCTTGGAAACTAACAACAGGAGCAATTGCCTGATGAATATAAAATAAGTCTTCTTTCAGAACCAGACATATTCACTTTAACATACTTTGCTGGTTTCAGATCATTTATTTTCAAGTTGGTGAAGCTTATTTCAAAAACCTTGCTATCTCATCTGTGTTATACCCATCCATATTACAAGTCTGATTTTTACTCTGTTGTCGACTTGGTTAGATCACAGAGAGAAATAGGTCTGCTAAAATGACACAATTCTAGTTAATCTATGAATTCATATTCCCACCATAAAGGAAATTAAAATCAAAGGGTAATGCATTTTGAAAGAGAGGACTTACAGGTTTGAACACTTCAGGTTCAGGAAAATATTTTGGATTTCTGTGCAGCCAAAATGGAGACACCATCAACAAGTCACCGGAAGGAACAGTGTAATTCTATGATAGAAAAATCAGTTTCAAGTTATTTTTGGAAATCTGCTTTAAAGAGAGTTTGGGTCATTAAAAATAATGCTCCAACTATATTGTAGAGAAGACATATGCATTTTATAAATCAATGGCGAGAAAATCTAATTCTTTCCTGGAAGGATCGTTTCTGTTTTCCAACTTAAGCAATGACTACATTCTAATTCTGATGATTAGTTACATGTGCATACACATTTGGTTACATGGGGGAAATATATTAGATAAATGTGAAGATTTTAGATACTAGTATATGTCTGATGTAATGCAGCTTTGGATGTTTGATACTGGGGTTGGTAGCAAGTGCTTTTGATGGGACCTACAGTGAATCCCCAGGTCGTGGAATAGAAAAATCTAACTCTGAGACAGGACAGTGGCCATAACAGCACTGAGGGTGGGAACAGTGGGTGTCTCCTATCCCCGGGAACATTGATGACAGTGTCAGGGCAGAGGCAGTGGAGTCTCTCTCTCTCTCTCTCTCTCTCTCTCTCTCTTTTTCCACTCCAGAAATAGCTATTAGGGCAGAAATAATATGAAGAATACGAAGACAACTGGTTAGGAAGACACAGGACACTGAGTGCTGTGTGTTTCTTGGTTGGTTTGGTGTTTGGGAACGCTGTGGCTGTGGGACTGAGGTTAAGCAGTGTGTTTCTGAATTATCCTTCCCCGTTTATGTTATCATAGGTTTTCTAATATATAAACTATACTAAGAACTAAAAACCATGTCATAAAATCACCCTGACTTCATCATGTTCAGGAACCATAGGACAAAGGGCTCTCCCATGGTGTGTAACCAGTAGATAGCTATCAACTTTCCTAAGGCACATTCTGTTAGTAACTCCCATCCCCAATCATTGGAAGTCATATATATTTAACCCTGCATAAGTTTGAAATGTCCTCAAGATATTCACAAAAACACTTACCTTCTGCTTCTAGAATATGAGCACATTACAATTACAAATATGTCTTTTTATAGTAGCAGGGAGTGGCATATGGGAATGGGCCATCATTTTTTAACCAGAGAGAAACCCTGTTAGCTCCAATGGGGACTGAATATTGCTTAAGGTTTGGCCGCCGCAGTGCTAAGTGCTGAGAGAGCTCCCAAACAAGGAAGAGAGAGGGGACTTCACTGGTGTCCTCTTACCATTTTTAAAGTAGAAAAAGACTTAGGAGATCTCAAGCCTATCTGTTCCTTCTACCTCTGGCGGAACTGAGGTTAGAGTGGTCATGCCTGACCTTGAGATCAGCTGCAGAGGGCCTTGATGCATGTTTGGGGGCAGGACCAGGGACAGCCCTGGGACAGGGCTCCAGGCGGGTCAACTGGTGCCCTTCCCCTCCTTACCGCATACACCTCTTTAGTGGCTGGCTGTTGACCCATGACTGTGACTTGGAGACTGACTGCCACAGCCTACAACACAGGCCAGTAGAAGCCTTCAAATGGAATCTCAGTCACAGAATTAACATTAGCAACAGGGAGGAGACCAGAAAGAAGCTCCTGTCACAGCAGCAAATGCCAGGCTGATGAATGGCATAAAGGAATGTGAGAGCCGGTTGAACCTCTGAGCAAAGGAACCTCTGAGCAAAAGGACATCATCGTCCCATCTAACAGTCGCTGTCATCGTCTACATGGCACATGAAGGGAAAGACCAAAAGGGAGACGAAACAGTCCTAGGACCAGAACACAGATCGCCATCAAAATCACAGCTTCTCTGTGTTGTAAAACTGCGTCTCTCAGGTAGGCAGCATTGAGCCTGGCCAGCCCCCTTCATAGGGATCCTGTGAGGCCCAGTGAGCTTAATTTGCTAGTGTGGAGATGGGGTCTTCTTAAAGAGGGAAGAGAAGGCAGCACTCTTTGTTGTAGCTCAAGAAGGATACTGAGAGCAAAGTGGTTGCAAAGAATGTAGAATTTTGAAGAGAAAGCAGCAGTCCTATAGAAAGGCAAAACATCCATAGGAGGGGATTCGAGGCACATACTTTCCTAGCTCTTAACCAGGAACATGATTACGTTGCAAAAAAAAAAAAAAAAGGCTAAAAATCAAAAAGTACACTCTTTTGCATGATAAAAAATGTTCTCTATCCAAATTTTGGAAAATTCAGAAAAATAGAAAAAGCTAAAAAACAACCAGAAAGCTGACAACAAAAAAACACCCATCAACCGGTTAGACTTCCCTCCAGTACTTTTACCGAACAGTTGAGTGTTGTTGTTGTTGTTGTTGTTGTTGTTGTTGTTGTTGTTAAACATAGTCTTTATCCTGATGAATAGTTAATTTTGGAAACTTAACGTTGTTCACCTAATATTATAGCATAAGTATTTTTTCTTTATATTGTGGACTCATTGTGAACAGTTTTGTCTCCAATGTCTCTTTAATCTTTCATTGGGCAGATTAATCATAAATAATTTAATCATTCCCTGGGTTTTCTTTCTATAATAAATAATGCCATCAAAAGCATCTTCTTCCATGAAGCATTTTTTCACATAAAATCTTTTAACATAGATGTTCAGAAAATATAGGGCATGGACATTTTTAAAGGCTGTTAATACATTTTGCTCAACTGTTCCCTCAAATCTGGTAGCTAAATAGGTTTCTACCTATAATATTTTAGTGTCAATTTCACTGCCCTCTTCTCTGCTAATCTGACATTTAATAGGTTATTTTTGGTTCCTGTATAAATCTTTATGTCTTTGTTGAGCATTTTTCCATGTTAAGTTATTTTCTTCTATGAACTTTTGTGTTCATGTTCTGTCCTCATTAATTTATGCAATATTACTGCTTTATTTATTGATCTGTGAGTTCTTTAAATATTAACATCATTTACCCCTGTGTAATACTTACATTAACATTTGTTCTTAATTTTTGGTTTACATTTAATTTGGATTATACTTAAAAAAATACATGCTAAATTTTGATGTGATACATTTAAATCTGTTCATCTTTGTGGTTTCATTGATGAATCCCAAGATTTGGCAGCCCTTTTTTCTCTAAAGTAGTGGTTCTCAAGGGTGGTCTAGAACCTTCTGGGAGTTCTTAAGACCTTTCCAGAGGCTGTGCTAGGTCAAAAATCATGCCTGGGTACAAGATTCAAAGTATAGGACAAACCAGTGGATTTTGACATAACTGAATACAATAAATTCATTGATTGATATTTCAGATTATAACAAACTTTTAGGAAACTCCCACTGTTGCATTTCAATGAGGTATTAGAAAGCAGACATATCTGAAAAAGTTATTGAAATATTGATTCCTTTTCCAGTGACATGTCTGTGTGAGGCTGAATTTTCTTCATTTCCATCAATGGAAAGAATATATCACAACAGATTGATTCCAGACACATTTATGGGAAGCCAGATGTCCTCTATTAGTAAGGCATTAGACAGATTTGCAAAATCTTAAAATAATGCTATTCTCCCACATTTTTTATGTTTTGGAAAATATAGTTATGTTTCATAAAACCATGCTATTATTTTAACATGTAGTAGGTTTCTTGTTATTTTTAAATTAATTAGCAAATAAATATTATACCAATTTCTCAGGTTTAGTTTCTAATACAGCAAATATTTTTTAATTTTTTTAATGTTTATTTTTGAGAGACAGAGATAAAGCACAAGTGGGAGAGGGGCAGAGAGACAGGGAGACACAGAATCCGAAGCAGGCTCCAGGCTCTAAGCTGTCAGCGCAGAGCGTGATGTGGAGCTTGAACTCACAAACCGTGAGATCATGACCTGAGCCGAAGTCGGATGCTTAACCCACTGAGCCACCCAGGTGCCCCTCTAATACATTAAATATTGATAGATATGACTAACATAGGTAAAAGTCTTTGGGGTCTCTAATAATGCTAAGAGGATAGGGGCACCTGGGTGGTTCAGTGGGTTGAGCGTCCAACTTCAGCTCAGGTCATGATCTCACGGTTTGTGGGTTCCAGCCCCATGTCAGGACTGTGCTGACAGCTCAGAGCCTGGAGGCTGCTTTGGATTCTGTGTCTCCCTCTCTCTCTGCCCCTCCCCTGCTGGTCTCTCTGTCTCTCAAAAAATAAATAAACATAAAAAAAAAAAAAAAACAACCAATAATGCTAAGAGTATAAAGGGATCCTGAGAACAAAAAGTTTGAGAACTACTCTAAAAGTTAAAAAATACCCACTTTCTGGCCAGTCATCCCAAACCATATGTTAATCTCTTCCCTCTTCATTGATTTACAATTCACTTATTCTATATTATACTCTTGGATACAAAGGGACTTGTTTCTATGTTACCTATCCAGCCTGTTATATTGATAGTGAACATTAAGTCTGACACCACTATCATACCATTTTAACCGTTGTGGTTTTATAATATGTTTCAATACCTCAAGAAGATAATTAGTATTCTTTAATCATTCATATTTTCTAACACTTCCTTGTTTATTCTTTTCCTGGGTATTCTTGAAGATTACCTGCGTACCAAAAGTATGAAACCTTAAAAACAGAGTACAGGTAGAAGTTTAAGAGTTTTGTAAAGATGATATAAGAAAGAAAAGGAAGGAAAAAAAAAAGAAAAGAAGGAATAAATCAAAGAAAGCAGATGGTGTATGCCCATCTTAATTTGTCCCAAAAATATAGGAAGGAATCAGTACAGGGACATAAATAAAGGAGACCATGTTCAGACTGCATTAGGAAAGAGTAGTAGGAGAGCACTTCAAGCATTCACAGCAAGAAATGTGACCAGTTGCCCCACAGGGAAGAAAACACGAACCCCCACCACTACTTGACATGGATGATCCCATTCAAAGCGTTTTTCATAATCCAAATTTCTGGGAACACATCAATATATTCAATAAAGACATTCCACCTGTTTTAGAAAACATATGAAGCCTAGAAGGACCAAGTTGTATGAATTCATACCAAGGAAATAATTACTACTGTAAACCAGGATTTGGCCATATGGATGCCCATCTTTGCCCTGTTTGTAACAGTAAACACCCGGAAGCCATACGCATTCAGGCATAGACAGCTGATTTAGAAATCTATGTTATAGCCACATATTAGATCATCATGCTGCAATTCAAAGCTGTGTAGATGTCTTCTGTTCATACAGAAAACTTTTGTAACTATTACTAACATAAAAGCTGATTATGAGAAAATTAGCATAGCATGGTCCTAACTGAATTTTTAAAAATGCACAGACTACAGGAAAAAAAAATCTGAAATTATCAGAATACCAAAATGTTCAAGTGGTTATCAGACTTGTGAAATTTTAAGCAATTTTTATTCTCTTCTTTTAGTGTTTTTTTTAGTTTCCTTTTTATTATTTTTTTATTTTTTAATGTTTATTTCTTTTTGAGAGAGAGAGAGAGACAGAGAGTGAGCAGGGGAGGGGCAGAGAGAGACAGAGTAACAGAATCTGAAGCAGGCTCCAGGCTCTGAGCTTTCAGCACAGAGCCCGACGTGGGGCTCAAACTCACAAACTGCGAGATCATGACCTGAGCCGAAGTCGGATGCTTAACCTACTGAGCCACCCAGGTGCCTCATTATGGTTTCCTTTTTAAAACTAATTACCAAGATTTGTTTATGAAATAAGAAGAAAAAGCTGTTCAAGTTGTCATTTTCAAAATTAAAGCCTCAACTCTGCAGGGAGAAGTTCACAGTGATTAGTTTATGCCTCCTAAAAGGGGAAAGGTTGTATACATTTAATTTATAAAAGAAATAGTAAGTACAGAAACAAAGGTCATATTTGTACCTTTTACAAATATTAAAAATATATTGTAGGGGCACCTGGGTGGCTCAGTCAGCTAAACATCTGACTTCAGCTCAGGTCATGGTTTCACAGTTTGTGAGTTCGAGCCCTGCATCGGGCTCTGTGCTGACAGCTCAGAGCCTGGAGCCTGCTTCAGATTCTGTGTCTCCCTTTCTTCTGCACCTCCCCTACTTGCATGGTTTCTCTCTCTCTCTCTCTCTCTCTCTCTCAAAAATAAGTAAATATTTAAAAATTTGAAAAAAAAAGTTAAAAGTATATTGTGAAAAATAAGGAAAAGGAGTTCTAGAACATTCTTGGAAGATAGCAGCCTGAGCACATGTCTCTGGGTTGCGTGATCAGTAAAAGACACCAGCAGGGCTTGGAATGAGCCTGGATCCACTGGCCCCTAGGAAGAAAGTGTGAGTTTGAGGAAGTGGAGATAAGAGATTATGATTTTTTTTCTACAACTTCTCAAATTGTTTCAGATATCTATCACTTTTAATTAAAAATTTTTATTGGGAATCTATAATGTTGGAGTTATAAAAACAGTTCAGTTTTGTAAGAGGATTGTATGCAGTGAATCATAAATGTGTTTATTCCCTTGGACCAATAATCCACTATTAAAGTATAATTCAAGAATAATCATTAAAAAAATGTACTATGGGGGCGCCTGGGTGGCTCAGTGGGTTAAGCGTCCAACTTTGGCTCAGGTCATGAGCTCACGGTTGGTGGGTTCGAGCCCCGCTTCGGGCTCTGTGCTGACAGCTCGGAGCCTGGAGCCTGCTTCGGATTCTGTGTTTCCCTCTCTCTCTGCCCCTCCCTCACTCATTCTCTGTCTCTCTCTGTCTCAAAAATAAATAAAATATTTTTTTAAAATGTACTATGCACAAAGATGCAAATAATCTCCACATTAAAGTAACCACAAAGGAAACCAACCTAAATTCTCAAGAGTTAGGAAATAATGAAATACTTAAGCTATGAATTCAGTGGACTATTACAAGGCTATCGAGATAAATACGCAAGCGCTGGATGCATGAAAGGTGTAATAATGTTAAAAAGTGTCTAAATGGCAGATTTACACTATAATGAAACATAGATTTCTGTATTGGTGCCATACAAGGAGCATGTGAGATAGCTGTATGGCTAACGGGTCATGGGGAGTTGTATACACATGAGTATATACGTGTTACATATGTTTGAACTTGGGTGTTTTTCTAGGTAAAGTTCTTGAACGAGCAAAATTGCTTTTGAAAAAATATGAGGTGTTAATGGCCACAACAAATTTATAACCTCCCTTAGTTAAGCACGACCCTGGTAAGAACATGTGGTTAAAAGCTCTTCCAAGAGCCACTTGCTTAAGGATAGAGGTTTTCAGGTTGGTGAATGGAGCAGTAGAATACAGTGACTGTGTTAGTGCCAATATTGCAGCCTGACCCGCAATTAAGTCAGTTGCATGACGAAAAACAAATACATTTGTAACAACACCTTATGGTAAAATAAAAATACAAGGAAGGAAGAAATAGACTGAGTCATCTTCAAGGGTCCCAAAATGAGAAGCAAACCGAAATAAGCAAAAAACTAACATTTGTCCAGTGGAAAGCTTCCGCTTGAAGGGAAAAAAGAGGGCACAGAAGACAGATTTCAGGTGGTGGTACAGTAAAAAATAAAGGAAAAGTAAGAGGATAATTAGTGTGGCAAGAGAATAGTAAGGACAAATAGTATCCATTTGAAAAAAGAAGGGTTGAGGTATAAGTATAATCAAGTTAAAAAAAAAGTAAATGAACAGCATGATGGGGGACGAGGGATGGGGAAATGGGTGATGGGCACTGAGGAGGGCACCTGTTGGGATGAGCACTGGGCCTTGTATGTAGGTAATGAATCACGGAATCTACCCCCAAAACCAAGAACACACTATATACACTGTATGTTAGCTAACTTGACAATGAATTATATATATTAAAAAAAAAAAAAAAAAGGAATGCTGAAGGTCAGGATAGCAGAAGCTAAAAAGAATACAATTTCAAAAGTGCACCATGTTGATCGGAAACTGGCATGTGCCTAAAGGTCTTTGGTTTGGGTCTGTCTGCAAGAAAATGTATTTATGTAATAGTTTAAACTTTTTCATTATAAAATTAGCATGTGATGACCTCACATACTGAGCTAATGAAATAGCACAAGCTGGGTGTTAAGTTTGAGAAGGAGGGTATGGAGCAGTCATATATGAGGCAGGCAGAACAATGGTCAAGGAAGTCTGAGACAGAACGTGTTGAAGTCACATAAACCACACTGAAAGTTACAGAGAAGATAGTACAAAAGTAACCGGAAGAATATATCTTATTCTTCCATAGATATGATATAGATAGATATATAGATATGAAGATTCTTGTGGTTTTTTTCTCCCTGTTTTAGTGAAGGGCATAGTTAGTAAAGAACTATGGGAACTAAAGAACTAAATGGGAACTTAAAAGGAGAGAGGTTTCAGGGGAAAAGGCTTGAAAAATGAGATCAAAAAGAGGAAATGCGAGAAAAAGAAAGAATTAAGTAAGAAGAAGAAAGAGAGAGAAAGGAGAGAGAGTGGAAGAGAGAGGAAAGAAGTAAAGAAAGGAATCTGAGTGCTTATGAAAAGAGGGCAGGACAAGCATAAAACATCTTTTAAGAGATTATCATGATATAGAAACCAGACAAAACAGTATGAAAGAAAGAAAGAAAGAAAGAAAGAAAGAAAGAAAGAAAGAAAGAAAGAAAAAAAGAAAGAAAGAAAGAAAGAAAGGTAAGAAAGCAGAAAACTACAGATCACTATCTCTTAGGAACTTCCAGGCAAAAAATCCTCAACAAAATATTAGTGAAACAAATTTAACAATGTATAAAAAGAATTAGACAACATGATCAAATGACATTTATTCCAGAATGTCATGCCTAGCATGACATGTCTTTCATGTCTATGAAAGGCTGGTTCAACATTCAAAAATCCATAAATGTAATCCATCACAACAATAGGTTAAAGAAGAAAAAGCATATGATTATATCTACTGATGCAGGAAAAGCACTGGACAAACTCCAACACCCATTCATGATTAAAATTCTCAGTAAATTAGAAATAGAAGGACACTTCCTCAACTTGATAAGAAGCATCTACCAAAAACACACCAAAACTCGAGCTTAATGGTGGAAGATTTTCCCCTTAATGCTTTCCCCTTAAGGCAAGAATAACTGTTGTCACCACTGTTACTCAACACAGTGCTGGAAGTCAGAGTCAGGGCAATATGGCAAGAAAAAGAAATAAAAGAAATAAAATATCTACATAAAAATTCCCAAGGAATCTATAAAAACACTTGTAGGACCAAAAAGCACATTGAGTTTTGCAAAGTTGTAAGTAGAAGGTGAACACACAAAAATCAACTGCGCTTCTACAAACAAGTAATGTACAACTGAGAACCAAAATTTTTTTAAATGCCACTTACAAAAGCTCCAAAATAACTGAAATATGTAGGTATAAATCTCACAAAGCATGTATAGCATCTGTATACCTGAACTAACAATCAAGATACCTACTGGCCGACAAATAACTTCTGTATTTCAGCTAATTATCTGTTAGCCAGAATATAAATAAGGTTTAACAAATGTTCAGTATAAACTACAGTACTATTCAGAGTAATAAACACATTCCTCTACTCAATTGCACCAAGTTGTTTGATTATATCTCCTCAAAGCATATCTTTTTATACTGGTATTTTAAAGTAACTAATAGATTATTTAAAAGCATAAACAGTTAAAATCCCACTAAAACTGAATGCTGTAATGTATGTAAGACCAGTTAAATAAACTATGTCTCCTTTGGGTGTAGCTGCACCTTTTATAAAATTTTGATTTTTTTTTTTGGTCTCTTTTGTCTTCCACTACTAAAAACTGTATCAAACTGTATTATTAAAAAGCTAACAAGAGTTGAGAGCTGAGTAAATGTGATCTATCTGGATAACGCAGGCCCTGTCAAGTCATTCTGAAAAAAAAAAAATTTTTGTTCTGCCTGACTGATTTGCCAAATACGGAATTAAAAGTCAGCCACACGAACATAGCTGCCATGGAGCACTTGCAAATTTTCTCCTACTTTGCTCATAGGAAGGACCTCTCTCCCTCACTCAGCTGCTGACTGCTAATATCAGTTGCTATCACCCACAGCTTTCCCGCCGTTTCCCTGGCTGTTATCTGTAGTCTGAAACTACCTTCCAGTTACCCAAAGGAACTTTCCTCATACCCTCAATTCCTGAACCCATTGCTCAAGATTACTTGCCCATTGGCTCAGCAGACTTTCCAATCCACCTGCTTGACCTAAATAGGATCATATTAATTCTGATGTGGGATCACATAGCCAAAATGATCATCGAAGAGTTATGTTTTAGCTAAAATAGTTGCCAACAGATAAATATTCACATTAATAAAAATGTTACGGCACAACTCTCATCCGTAACCTGTTTCCTTAACGGAACGTGAGGAATTGTCTAATGACATACGGCAAAATATGTACCTTTTTTCCTTCAAAGGTTGACTATTTTAAAACCAAACCAAAGCTCACCAAAATTTGAACAGGCTTCATCACTTTTCTAGTAATGATACCAGGGGCTCTTAAACGAAGGGTTTCCAAAATACACCATCTGATCAGTGCGAGTTTCTTCAAGTCATCCTCAGATACTTTTATCTTA
The DNA here is from genome assembly GCF_027475565.1 of Acinonyx jubatus. Taxonomy (NCBI): domain Eukaryota; kingdom Metazoa; phylum Chordata; class Mammalia; order Carnivora; family Felidae; genus Acinonyx; species Acinonyx jubatus. Next base: position 105,929,410 of record NC_069385.1, on the reverse strand, counting down.
TCTTTACCTGTAGAGAGAATTTCAAAATTTGTTTAAAAGACCGACCTAAAGAGGCCAGAGAGTGATTTCACGGGAGCTCATTAATACAGGTTAGACGCTGCCTTGGACAACAAGTGTTAGCATTGCTATTACTTTTTGCATACCATGTTTAGTAACACATTGCCTCTTTTTATCATTTTCCTTCTACCAAGAGCCAGTGCAGCCTAAAAAATTAAACCGTTGTCGATTCTTTCAAGGTGATGGACTGGGATCCAACCTTGGGCTTCATCTTCGTATGGCTGTCAAATGATTAAGATGGTACTCGTCGGAAAGGTGTTCCATTTTCACTCCTTTCTTTCTTTCTTGTCTAAATATTCCTTCCACTTAAGGAAACAGCAATAGAGGATTGGCTTCAAACGCATAAAGTAAAAGATCGGAGAAGCCACCTGGCTTGCTATTTCTGCCTCTTCCCTGCTGATTGATTTTTGGTTTTGCTTTTGATTTTTCAATCATACATTTCAGAAGGTCCAAAAAGAACATGAGGAAAGGGACAATGAAGAACATGCATTACATCTGGAATGATGAGCTCTCCCTCTAAACATAGGTGCACCAAACATCCCTAATGTAATGTGCATACCTTAGTTTATGTTTAGATTGAAGGTATCTGAAAAAGGATTGGGGTCAATCTTTCCATGACCCAAAATATAGCTGGGCCCTTTCAGTCCACTTAGACATTTTAATTAGTGGTATTTCAAGTAAAATGTTTGCATTCTGAAAATTACTTGAAACAACCCAGCTTTCAATTTGTTTTGACAGTATTGGTTAATAAAAGTAAAAGAACACTGTCAGTTTGATTAAGCCAAGTTGCACATTTGCTTCCCAACTGTAGTGGCAATGCATGGATAAGAGTCTCCAGCCGTGTCTTAGATTCTCGACGAATCTGGTTCTAAAGTAAACCCATTCTGCAGGACAGTTATAGGTGGGTGCTACCTGGGAAATCTGACCTGTCAGTACATCTGTAATTCCTTAGTCAGAAGCAAATCTGAAACCAGGCTTTCTAAGCTATAGTTCTACTAATACCCATAGGGACATCTATACATTCCATTCAACTTGACAGATTCTTGAGCACCAAGTAAGGGCCAGGAGTTGAGTTAGGCTCTACTAGGGTGCAATAATTAAGACATTCTTGTGGAGCACCTGGGTGGCTCAGTCAGTTAAGCGTCTGACTTCGGCTCAGGTCATGATCTCACGGTTCATGAGTTCAAGTCCCTCATATGGCTCTGTACTGACAGCTCAGAGCCTGGAGCCTGGTTCGGATTCTATGTCTCCCTCTCTGCTCTCTCCCCACTCGTAATCTGTCTCTCTCTTAAAGATAAATAAACATTTAAAAAAGTTTTTTTTTTTTTTTAAAAAGACATTCTTGCAATGCATTTAGTCTACTAGGAGGTAAAAGATAAGCCTATAGTTAACTGGTACACCATGCAAGTAAGGAAACTGTTCTGTGATGTGTAAAATATTCTGGTATTTTATTCTAATATAAAAGCAGGGAGGTTCAGGGGCACCTGGGTGGCTCAGTCAGATGAGCAACCGACTTCAGCTCAGGTCATGATCTCACAGTTCGTGAGCTTGAGCCCTGTGTCGGGCTCTGTGCTGACAGCTCGGAGCTTGAAGCCTGCTTTGGATTCTGTGTCTCCCTCTCTCTCTGCCCCCTTGCCACTCATGCTCTGTCTCTCTCTGTCTCAGAAATAAATAAACATTTAAAAAAAATCAGGGAGGTGCATGTCTAACTAAAAGAAAAGCAAAATATTTTGAGTATCTTTGTCTACAACTATGATTATAATGAGTTCCTTGCAAAGAGTAGACTTTAATAAATAACTGCTGAATTAACAAAGGTCCAACTTCAACATGGGGAGATGGATGAATGAACAGTCCAGGCAAAGGAAAGAGGAAAAGCAAAAGGAAGACTGTACAAAGCACGGGTATGTTCGGAAAATGGCAGTGGGTGTAACGGGTCCAGAAGGTGGTATAAATGTGATGGAACAGTGAGAAATCTCCTGAGGCCATTACAGATGATCCATGACACCATTCTAGAAAATGTGAAGACTCGAGAATCTGGGGGCTTCCTCTCTTGGGCCAAGAAAGGATGAACCTTCCAACAATGAAATAGTGATACACAGCACTGTTCTTTACTAAGACCTTCTGCTCATTTGCTCAGACCTAAGAAACCTAATATTTAAAAAGAGACCAGTGACCTCAGGGGCCATTTGTTTAACCTTCACGGACATTGTCTCACAAAACTTTTGCTTTTGCTTTTCCATAACAGGGATGGGAAAATAATAGGTATGCCTTCTGCATCTTCACAACCTAAATATCACAGTTTTTCCAAATTGTGTTCTATGAAGCATTTGCAAGATGTCCAAAGTTCAAAGCAGAAAAAACGTTTTATGGCCAACCAAATTAACAGGAAATGTTAGCATTCTCTTGGTGATTCACTGAACACATTAGCGTATTACAGGTTTTGAGAAATCCCACAGGAGAAACAGCTATTTACGCTAACATTCCCAAACTTTTAAAAACTCCCATTATCTACACCAGCATCATCAATAGCTATTTAACCAGGACACAAAAGATAAGTAGCTATATACTGGCTATGGATACTCTCTGAGATAACCCTTCAACAAACAAACAAACCCTGGTTTTCATGTCTCAGCATTACCAGCACATATCAAATGTCTCAGCATGCATGTGGCCAAATGTTCTACAAGTAGTTACTGGGAACCAAAGGAATGATTACCATCAGAAAACTATCTTGATATGCCATGGAACAAAAATTTTACTTCTTCTTACTTTCCCTGAACTATCCCTGGACTTTCTAAGCTAATTCAGAAAAAAAGTTAATTTAGAGAATCCACGGTCAGAATCAGAAATTTTTTATTTGAAAAAAAAAAATGGCTGAGATCATTGCCTATGCAAGAGCTATCACTACTAAATCAAGTGAGCAAATATTTATTTGGCATTTAGTGGAGAGCAAAGTGCTAACTAAGCACTGCAGGGGAAACAAGAAATTGAAGGTTTAAAGATACTACACTTAAAAAGACAACAAATTCTAAAACTGAAAAAAGGAAGGGTAAGTGCTTTGCCCAGACAGTGTTGAAATGAGGAATTCTGAGGTTCTAACTGATGAGTTTATAAATGGCACACAAACTTAGCACGGTGTCTAACATGAGGTAAGCGTTCAATATAAGGTGGTATTTATTATTGTTACCATTATTATTAGTGAAAATTTAGTAATAACTCTTTAGAAACCACACCTTCCTGATTGATTTTGCTCCATAGCTAGTAAAGTGATTCTTTTCCCTGAAACCTTAGTTGGGAGATTACAGTTTGAAAGCATATCCATACTAATTGGACACCAGGTCTGCGGAATTCTTCCAACCATTCACCCAACAGATATTTACTGAGAACCTCTTAGCAGTGTCCAAGTGCTGAGGATGAACGTGAACGGAAGAACCTTGGCTCTCAAGGCACATAGTCTGATTGAAAAGGCATAGAACTAAAAGTAATTAACATGTGGTAGGTGTTACCACATCAAAATGTGCAATGTGCTATCAGGCACAGTGGTGACAGTGACCACACTGGGGTGGGTGGGGAGGGGCAGGTGTGAAGGGGATGTCAGAGAGGCTCCTCACAAGAAGTAAAATCAGAACAAAGGATTAGATACACCAAAGTAAGGGCATGTTCACATAATAGGAATCCAGCTGGCTGGAACAGAGTTCAGTGTAGGAAGTGACAAGATCAGGGGTCCTCATTGCAGTCCCAGACTGCCCACACCAGCTGAAGCCAGAGCTAATGACAGGTGGCTCCTTTATCCAACCTCTGAATGTGCCCCAGGAGAGTCCAGGTTTCGGTTCTGGGCCTTCCTCTCTTCCCTAACTAGATTCTTTTTCTGTGGTTTTCAAACAAATACTTTTCTATAAAATATCATCAGTGGGCTGGTGAATTTTATCATCTGCCTTTGATCACCTTCCTGAGCTCCATCTCATTTTTATCCAACTGGCTTCTTGATGGCACTGCTTGCACGTCTAAAAGGCATCTTGAGGGGCACCTGGGTGGCTCAGTCAGTGGAGCGTCCAACTCTTGGTTTTGGTCTAGGCCATGATCTCACAGTTTGTGAGTTCAAGCCCTGCATCAGGCTCTGCACCAACAATGTAGAGCCTGCTTGGGATTCTGTCTCCCTCTCTCTCTCTGCCCCTCCCCTGCTCGCTGTCTATCTCTCTCTCTCGAAAATAAATAAGTAAACATTAAAAAAAGAATTAACTGAAAACTTGGTATATGCTAGACCAGTGGTTCTCAAACATTAAGCATGCCTCAGCATCACCTGGGGACTTGTTAGAACACAGATCATAAGGCCATACCCTCCAAGTTTCTGATTCAGTAAGTCTGAAGTAGGGCCCAAGCATCTGCATTTCTGGTAAATTCTCAGGTGCTATTGATGCCTGCTGGCCCAGCAAACATACTCTAAGAACCACTGTGCTGGACTGAAAGAAGTAGAAGAAATTCTTGAATGTTATCAAATAATCTGGGTTTCAAACAGTTTCTATCACCAGTTTTAAAATCATCTCTTTAAGACAATGGAGGGAAACGTACTAAGTGGGAAAAAATAAGATTTAAATCAGAAGTTCTGAGCAGATGCACAGCTGACCCTTCAACAATGCAGGGGTTAGGGGTGCTGACTATCCCCCCCTCCCAAACTCCAGTCAAAAATCCACCTATAACTTTTGACTTGCCAACAATTTAACTACTAATAGCCTAGTATTGACCAGAAGCCTTAATAGTAACATAAACAATTAATAGCACACATTTTATGTTATATATAATATACTGTATTCTTAGAATAAAGTAAACTAGAGAAAAGAGAATGCTAGTAAGAAAAGCATAAGGAAGCAAGAATACATTTACAATATTGTACTATATATATGATACCATAAATTTATATCATCTGTTTATGAAATGAATCATCTGTCAGTATCTATGTCAATATTGTCTCATATATTTATTCAAAAACTTCATGTATAGTTCAGGCCAGTGTTGTTCAAGGGTCAACTGTATCAACACCAAAGTCACTCGTTTTTATTCACATGAAAGTACAAGACAGCAAAGGGGTTTCATTTCTTACTATGAACCCTAAAACGAAATAACTCCGACTGAAGTTTTGATTGCCCAGGATTTCAGAACTGGCTCAAAATTATATCATTTTTACAGCTACAAAGGTGCCGTCTTCATCAGAATCAGACTGCCAAAGTGCCTTCTGGATATCATTGACTTAAGCTTACTTGTAGCCATATATTTGGGTCCTACTCTTCTTCTCTCTTATATAAGGCCATAGTCAAGGACATGGGTTGGCAAACTATGGCCAGTAGGCTAAATCCAGCTTACCATCTGTTTTTGCAAATAAAGTTTTATTGGAACACAGCAAAACTCGTTTGTTATTTATTGCCTAGGGATGTTTTCACATTACAACGGCAGAGTTGAACAGTGGTGACAGAGACCTTCTGTTCCATAAAGCCTAAAACAATTTACTCTATGGTATTATACAGAAAAAGCTTGCTAATTCCTGACTAAGAAGCATCAAGGGAACAAGCTGCTTGTTTGCTCCTCACTGTACCTCCTATTGCTCAGAAGTCTAGATTTTATTCCAGCATTGGAATTTTACAAGTACCATAAATTCTGTGTGACCTTTATCACACAGATAGTTTATATAACCAAGTCAAGTGGACAATGGCTAGCACAGCATCTGAATAATCCTGTAATATGTGTCTATACGCATGGAAAATATAATCTCTTAGGAAAAGAATGGTTTTTGTTTAAAAGATACTGTCGTATAATAGTCTCCAAGTCACATTCATCAACAGAGGGCACATGGACACAATAATGTTAAGGAAACCAATTTTCTGGTACTTCCATATTTATTTTCTTCTAAAATGGGTCTGTCTAAGAAAAAACTGTGGCTCAGTTCTCTTTCCCTATCTCCTAACACAATCAACTTGTCCTCACTTTGTAAAAGTTTGCCTCTCGGTCATCTTGATATTCACACTGGTACGTTTTCCCTGCAGTATAAAAATCTCTTGAGTGCCAAACAAAAGGGCAAGTACAGAACACGTTGTACCTAAAGAAGGAGCCCTTGAAAGCAAAGTAAAGCAGACACAGAAAAGAAATATTAAAAGCAGACAGGCCTTCTTTCTTTTTTTAAATGTTTATTTATTTTTGAGAGAGAGAGAGAGAGAAACAGAGTGTGAGCAGGGGGAGGGCAGAGAGAGAGGGAGACAGAATCCGAAGCAGACTACAGGCTCTGAGCTGTCAGCACAGAGCCCGACGTGGGGCTCAAACTCACAGACTGCAAGATCACGACCTGAGCCGAAGTCGGACACTTAACCGACTGAGCCACTCAGGCGCCCAAAGACAGGTCTTAGCTCATCCATTTCTCCACTAGCCCTTGCACACAAACCAGATAGCTGTTTCCATGTTTGTCCATGTGTCTATCTTAAAATTAGAATTCAAAAGTGAGGGGAGCATCAGAGCAACACACATATGACACATTTATTTGAATTGAATTGAAAAAAATAGGACAGATCTTTCCCATTAGAAAACAAGCTGGATTGCTGATGAGTTTGATAATAAGAACTGGCTTTGACAATTAGGTTATAAGGCAGCCATTTTCCATAACTGCATGAACTAAATCTACAACTTTTGATATTTAAATATTTTAAACAGACTAAAATCATGCAGGCCATATACCAGGAATAGTGTCCTTTGAAGTCACTGAAGTGCAGGATAATAAATGTTACACAGCAAATTAAAAATGGGGGGATCCAAAATTCTTTTAAAGTGTATTTGAGGAAAGAAAGGAAGGAAGATGGGCAGGAAGGGAGGAAGGGAGGGAGGAAGAAGGGTGGGAGGAGGAAAAAAGAAGAGGAGAAAGAAAACGAAGAAAGGAGGAAAGAAAACTAAATCGCTGACGAATGGCATGCCTTAAAAGATGAAGCTCTGTGGGACAAAGCCTGAATGTCCTTGGTCAAACAAAGGGAGAGTCTGTGGCTCTGCTCAGGAAGAAGGGACTGGAATTAGTGGAGTCTTCAAGGTAAGTAAGACAAGGCTGGAGATCTGAGAGAACAGAAGGGACCCAGCTACCTGGCAGGTGACTGATTACCTGATAGGAAGCCCAGGAAAATTCTTCAGGGTAATGGCAGATAAGACTTGTAAGAACAGAAGAATATTCAACTGTATGTCAAGTATCCAATTTTAAGTTGTTTCTGGCTGCGACATCATTTTCTCTTTCCTTGTTCCGTATTTTTAATGTTTTGCAAAGTTTGCTAAGAAATAACCTTAAGGGTACACTCAGGGAAATAAAGATCTGGGCAATGTCCAGTGAGGCAAGGCAATACCAAAAAGAGGCAAAACATGCAGAAGGGAAGACAGAATGTAAATTGAGAAACCAGCAAATGCAAGAACCATGAGTCAAGAGAAAACTACAAGATATACAAGCTTCCACCTCTGCCATCTCCCTCCTTCCTCCCTGCAAGTATTCCTAGAACACCAGGATGGGGTTCCAACCAATTTCACTTTTATCTTGAAAACCAAGATGGCCCCTGGCAAATGGATGTTACAAATAAATTCGCAGTGACCTACAACTCAGATTTTAAATCTTCTTTTAAAAAAAAAATGGTTTCTCTTTAAAAATCTATTTAGAGAATCTACATTGGACAAACAATCCCTCTTTTTTTCTTTTTTCTTTTTGTATTTTACATTACTGCAGCTACAGGATACAGAAAAATATTTTTTCTACTTAATTGAGGATAGATGACTACCAAGGACGAGGGTTTGTATTTAAAATCAGATTTGCATGACTCCAAAGTGACCCACCTATAATAAGACAGGCATAATTCTGGCCTAAAATGTTTGGATTCAAGGAATAGTGAGGTTTTCTGAGCTCCTTTAAAATAAAAATAATAAGGGGAGCCTGGGTGGCTCAGTTGGGTAAGTGTCTGACTCATGATTTCAGCTAAGGTCACGATCTCACAGTTCGTGAGTTCGAGCCCCACGCTGAGCTCTGTGCTAACAGTGGGGAGACCATGCTTGGGATTCTCTCTCCCTCGCTCTCTGCCCCTCCCCCACTCATGCGTGTGTGCCTATGCGCACATTCTCTCTCTCAAATAAACTTAAAAAAAATTTTTTTTAATCAAATAAAACAATGCATAAATAAAAACCTTTAAATTAAGTAACCTTATTAAACTAAGTGAACTGTAAACCGCAAAATTAGGGTGCCTGGGTGGCTCGGTCAGTTGAACATTCCTACTCCTGATCTCAGCTCAGGTCATGATCTCGTGGTTTGTGGGATCTAGCCCTGCCTTGGGCTCCATGTTGACAGCAAAGAGCTTGCTTGGGATTCTCTCTCTCCCTCTCTCTCTGCCCCTACCCCCGCTCATGCTCTGTCTTTCGGCCTCAAAAATAAGTAAATATTAAAAAAAAATTTTTTAAACATTAAAAAAGATAAAGCATACAAATGCTTTGTATTATATCACACAGAAACAAAAGTTTGTTTTGAGTTCAAAATACTTAAAATCTAATGTGATATATAAGCTGTTGAAAGAACTTTTGAGGCCCAAGATGGAGCCACTTCTGCTCAGCAGGCTACATCAGTGACTTAGATAACTTTCACATCCCTGCAAATGCTCCACTTGATCAGAAAAACAGTATACCGTCTGCCAATCCCCAAATGCCAAGCCAGGTCTGAACTCTGTACTTATTATTTCCTTGTTTCTTTTCACCCTAGAGAAGGATGACTGTGTGGCCCTAACCGATATTTTCTATTTGTCTCTTCCTTGTTCTTTATTCTTTATCCCATAAAACCTTCCTGCCTTCCAGCCCATTTTGCAGTCCTCCAAGAGGAGACTGTCCATTTCATGAGGTGTTAAATGAGGTTTGTTTTCATGACTGATATTGTCTTCTTTAATAACTTTTCAAACAAAAACGTATGAGAACTGTAGAGTGCTCTCGGAAAATAGATATTTTGATTAGATACCTTTAGTTTCTCAAATCCCAGTGTGATGCTGGACAAACAAGGGAGTATTCTGGGACTAGACAAAGGAAAAGAAAAGGAAATATGCTAAGTTTTCAAACAACATCTTTAGGTTAAAGACTTTTCTTATTATAACTCTCAGAAATGGCTCTGTACCCATACTCTGCATATTTCAATGCACATCTGTGGTTTGTTCTTCCAGCATTTTGACTCTAAAAATAGAAGACTCCACTGGAAGAATGCCAAGGTAATTATCAAAAGAGCTAGAGCCTAATGGGGACTGGGACCAGTACAGAAGACAACCAGGGAAGTTATGGGGGGGTTGGGGTAAAATTCAGAAACCATCTGTTTAAGTTCTTGGCATACATGCAATAAAGGTCAAACCACATCTTAGGCCATTTGAAACCAAATAACAGAAAGGATGATTTTGCATTCAGAAACGGGAAACCATTTCTAAAATATATATGGTTTGGGGATTCCATAGGCACAATGGCAAGCATGTTATTGCACAGTGAATCATATCTGTTTAAGTATGCGTCATAGATTAGAATTCCATTACTTTAGCCATTAATTCACTCAAGATAAATTTGCTTCATATTTGTTCTACGCCAGGCCAAGCCTAGAGGCTGTTAAAGAGATAGGAAGAGAATAATACTAATTACTGATCATCTAATGTCACAAGTACTTTGGACCACTTCATTTATCCCTCATAACTACCTGCCAGCTATCAAGCCTCAGAGATAATGTGTCCCCGGAGACAACGTTGGACGTGTCAGAGCTGTCTTCAAACCGATACCCACCCAGAAAGCCCTTGCCCTGGCTTACCTTGACCCACCGCTTCCCCTAGAGGAGAAAGAGAAGGAAGGAATGAGAAAGACACAGTCACTAGTCTCCCTAAAGGATTTTGGACACAAGGACGCAAAGTAATATCTGTATATAAATGACTATGATATTAGCTTCCCAAGAAAGGACTTAGGTGGCAAGGGTGTTCGTCCCCTCTTTCCTATGGCTGGAGTTTCAGCTAAGCCTGGAGGGATGAGTCGGACTCACCCAGGCAGAAAGAAAAGCAACTTAAATTCCAAAATTAATCATAAAACCATGATTTCTTGGGCTTATAAAAAGGAACATGACTCAAATAGAATCACGAAAGTAAGTTGTTCTTTGAGATGTGGCTCCTCTGTTCCTTAATATTTCAAGCCCCTTCTCCTTACTTAGACACACACGCAAGCATCCACGCACGTGCGCACGTGCACACACACCCCCCAAACAGTAAGTGAATAAGTACAGAAAATATAAACACCCTGCTTCTATAGCTCGGGAATAATATTACGTAAAGATTTAACTAACAACTTGGAGGAAATAATCCAGAAAAGGAGGGGAAGAGTAGGCACGCGCTAAGTCCTTCAGACCTTCTGAGCCATAATTCTGAGGCGTCTGATTCAGACAGTGGGACTGCAAAACGGGGCTGAAGACTGAGGGGGTTCCATGCTTCTCCACAATGAAAAGCAGGTGCATCTACTGCCCAGGGACATATGGAAAGATGACGAAGAGCAAACATAAACTTCCACAGCAATTTAAAGAGTGCATCGCTACTCATCCCACCACTTCTTTCCATACTTTTGAAAGCATGGATTCTTAGTTCTGTTTGCTTTTCTATGCTGGGAGATCCTTTGCAAATGTTGTCTTTGCATATTCATAGAGCAGCTTGTTTAAAATATTTGGAGCTAAGGTGTGTGCAAAAGGTCACAGTACACATGAAGGAGGGTGGGGCTGGGATAAAAATACATGAGGTCTAGGCTGCAAAATAAAGAAACTGATCTCATAACCTTGAGCAATGATTCCCACCAAAATTTGATCAAGAAATTTGCTTCCCAAACTTCATCATAATTTGCTTAAAAACAAAAAATTAAGTAATAAAAGCTAGCGTTCACTTTAGACTTATTTAGGGAAATTATACAACAGCTTTGAAAAAAATACAGCATTTCTAAAACTTCTACTCAAAAATAATAAAGCAATGACATCAATTACTGATAAAAAAAAATGAGGGTAGGAAATGAGTTTTCTCAACCAGGGACTTCTAGATAAGCTCCTGAAAAAAAAAAAATCAGTTTTTAGAGAACAGAGACAAAGCTAAAGAGAACTAATCAATAATTTACAATATTCCAAAGTGGAGAAAAACTATCTTACATCCATGCCTTCACTTCAGGAATTTTAAAAACGTCAATAGGATAAACAGTGTTCAAAAACTCAATTTTTAAAAATTATACCTCTAATTTATTCCAGAAATATTTTCTAATATTTACAAAATTGCTCTTTTCTTCCCAAGAGAAACTTATATTCACTGGGGAAAGTCTGTACATCTCAAATAGAGAGAGTAAGAGTGGATAAAATGTCCTGAAATAGTTACTATTATTCATAACAGGTTTTATATGTCAGATAACCGTATAACAATTATCAGTGGTAAGAATGTGCTAGTACAGATTTCTGGAAATTTTTAGTGAGATGAAGATTTCTTTGTTGGCCTGTCTCCCAATGGGGAAAGCAATCCCTTTCTACACTTATCCTTTTAAACTTAAAAGGAAGTATGTGAAACTGAGCTTTCATTATTGGAAGGGAAAATTAATTTTCAGCTTTGGATAAAGATTCCAATGACTTTTCCCTTCTCCAAATATGTACCTTCCTCTATTCCTGAGGACTGAGAGACAGTGAGAGAGAGAAAGGCCTAGAACAGGAGTAGACCAGAACTGAGAAACAAAGAGTATCAAGGACAGAAAGAAGAAATGAAAAAATTAATGAGTAAAGAAGGTTGCAGAGTAAAGTTGTTTAAGCAAGCTGCAAATTATGAGGTACTTCATTATTCTGCACAGTAAGACCCAGCTTTTCCCGAATGTGGTGGATTATGTTTGGGGCTGGACCTTCTCAGGTAGTATGAGCCACAAGACTGGGCGCCACTGGTATCAGTGGGCACAGAGCACACCACAGCCAAATGTCTTTATACAGGAAAAAAATCAAGTCTAAATGAATTTCTAGAGCAGATGTGAAAGGAATAAAGGAGATTCAAAAGAGTATGTTGAGAAAGGGAAAGGCTGTTTTACTTTTCAGAAGGGAGAGGGTGATGGAGAGAGGTCACTAGGCAGGGGGACCTGGGGGATAAATCAGGGGTTCCCCTGTGTCAGAGAGCTGAGCTGTTTAAGAATCCATCTCACCATGGATGACACTCTTCTGGTCTCTAGTCCTTCCCCCTCCCCTTTTCCTTTCCTATCTTCTTGTCTCTTTCTCCTCCCTCTTGGAGAAGGATCAGATCCTTATCCATGTAGTAGGGGGTGACTCTGGATTTATGGCGTCTGAAGATATAGAATGGGAGCTTATTGGGCACCTAAAATAATTAGGAAGTAAATATGATTTTCCACACACACACACACACACACGCACACGAAGCAAAAAGATCAGAAAAAGATAATGAGTTAATTAAAGAAAGAGTAGAAGAGATCCCTGGAACTGAGTTATATCCTGTTGCCTCATTCAGGTATCTCACAGAAGCCCCTGGAATATGAGGAACAGGCTGAGATAAGGAGGTCCACTCAGGGAAGCTCCTGAGGTGAGAAAATATATGCAAAAGATAAGATATCTGGACCCTTTTTGAAAATACAAAGCTTGTATTCAAACATAACAAGCAACTATAACATATCAAGCAAACTATAAGCTTATTGTGTTGAAATCCTTCAAAAACATGATTTAAAAAGTAGGTATTCTGTGTTCTCTCTCCAATATTTCTTTAATAAAGAAAAAAAGATATAGTCTTTGGGTCTTTTTTCCTTACAAAATATTAACTTCATGACTGTCCATGTACATTACACATGTGCCTTATTATACATGTTCTGTGAGACAAAACTTTGTGAGAAAAGATTGTAAATTGGCAGAAAATTCAAGAGTGAGGTGATGGTAGATGAAAGACTATGAAGTACATAGTAGCCTACAAAGTTAAGGGCTTTTAGTTCACTGCTGTTTTCTATAAATTCTTTATAGGTATAGTGTCTCCAAGGACTGCGGGTTTCTAGAATATTAATTCATTGCAAACGTTGATGGTTTAAAAACTTTTGCTTCAAGAATGTGAAAGAGAATTTTTAAAATGATCCTTTTCCTATATTTTTTTTAGTCTTGAAAGAAAAGGCTGTGAATTTGCTTTTTTGTAGGCAAAAGGTAAACAAATAAGGGTTATGCCAATCAATTGTATCCCAACTGTGTCCTCTTTTGTTATGGCGGCTTTATAAATAAGTTTTAAAATGAGGTAGGACAAAACTGGCCTTACTAATTTATATTTCCAGTATTTGTTATTTTTATTTACACTTGTTCTTCAAAACATATTTAAGTCATTTAGTTACCCCGCTCCAAATCCATTGGAATTCTCATTAAAATTGATTAAATATATATTAACTTGAAAAGGGTTGGCATTTTCATGATATTAAACCCTTCTGTCCAGGAACATGTGTGCTTTTTTTTCTTTATTTAGGTTGTTTTGTTTAAAGTATATTTTTATAAAATGTTATTAATTCCTCTATATAGGTCATGTCCTAACCCAATTTCTTTATGCAAGACAAATGCCAGTTAAATGAACAGGAAGGACAGATATAAAATGAATAGGAAGGCTTAAAAAAAAAGCAGTTTAAGGCACTGGCAGTGAATACAGATGAGAAAAGTGGATACAGATGGGAAAGCAAAGACGAAGCTGAGAGATTGTCCACAGATTCTGTGAATATGGGCACTAGGGGCTTCAGGAGTTGTCGCTGGAGGCTGGCAAACCATGGCTTCACTCACCCCTTCTAGCCACCAGCTTTTTCCAAACCCCTCAGTCATTTCAGACCTTCCACGTCTGGTTCTTGTGACTTTTCTAGCGGTAGACATGACTTTTTGTCATCTGAAGGATCTAGGATAAAATCTTATTATCAAAGAGGCACGTTCCTATCATTGGGAAAGTCGGTCTCATGCGCCCAGTCCTTGGACTCCAACTCAGCTGTGTAAGAATGGACCTTGGGCTTGGATTACTCCTTACCAAGAATAAAGAGCCCATACAGCCTGTGCTGGTCTTATCACCTCGGGTGGGAGTATCCTTCCTTGCGGCAGGCACAGTGAAAGTTCCTTTGTCTCTGCTTAAAGCATGTGCACCATCTGACATCTGGCTGCCCCCACTGTTTTATCTGTCTTCCAAGGGGAGAGGGCCCCGGTTCCTTCCACTGAGGCACAAGAGGGGTAAGCTAGGGAGAGACCCACTGCTCGGTCTCTTCTGTATGTAAGTGGAGTGTGTTCCATCCAGTGCTTTACTGCTTTGTGTTTTTCCTAAAGACTCTGATACCAAGCTGCAGAAGCATTTAGAGTCCTCCTCTGGGATCAATGACCGGTGCACGGTACTCTGCTTGACATCTATTGAAATATTATAAGCAATAATCTTTTGGAAGTAGCCTCTGCTCAGTGGCTTCAGTTCGACATTCATAACCATAGACTGGGTATGTTAAAAAGAGGCAGTGATGACAATGGATTGAGAAAGATACCAACGAATGAATGCAATGTTGCTTAGAACAGGTTATTATTAGCGAATGTAAGATCAGGAGTTGATAACTAAGGGACTGATGCTCCCCACCCTTTCTTCCATTACATGCACATATAAAAATATCCCAAATCCCATTCTATCATTTTGAGAAAAGCTTAAGGTCACTATACCAAGTCAACTATATAAGATTCTCCTCTGAAAAAAAACAGTATTTTGTGTTATTTTCAGAAATATTTCTTTCATATATTGCAAAGAAGTTACCAGTTTCCCTACTTACTGGAATATAAAATGAAGCCTGCTTTATAATTACAGTATCTTTTTCAAGGAATAAAGGACATAGTCCAATGGATAATAAATAAAAGAGAGAGAGATTAAGTACACAAGACAACAGTAGGTAGATTATAAAATGTTAAATATATTTTGACCTAGAAATGCCCTTTATTTAAAAACTCTACATAATGACTATGAATTTTTAGATGGTGTTCTCTGGAGAGATGTCAACCCAATCTTAAGGCCTTTACCTCAGTGTTTGCTAAAGGGAAAGGAAGATCATCCAAATGCCTGAATAATTCTCTAATGGAACACATGGAAAAAAGAACTTTGTCAGAATGAAAAATGTAGAGGATAAGTAAAGCGGATGAACAGTGCCCACCAAGTGAGACATGAAACACTTAATAAAATGAGAAGCGCCTGAGTGGGACCTATCTCCAAGCTTGTAAATTTGAACAGGATATCAAATGATCCATAGCTATCTCTTTCAGCCTGTTGAAGCTAGGCAATAAAAGAGAGAGTGATTTCACACAAAATCTCCTGATTTAGAGCACCAGAAGATATGCAATCAGGTATTAGAGGCAGAAAATGTAGGAGGAAATGTATCCACCCGGGAAATCTATCATGGGCCAAAAATCTTATGTTCAAGTTTCACCCTGTTCTTTACAGCTAAGTTAGTGGATTGGGAAGTAACAAGTTTTGAGTTCTAAAGTGACACCATCTTGGTCTTTAAGGTCAAGGGAAAAAGAGGATAACAAAATTATATATTCAGAGCGGACTAGAACAGTTCTAGATGGAATATCCTGCATTAATAAACACTTTCTTAGGTAATCTATGTATGTTCTTCAAGGTTGATGAATGACAAGTAGTTTGTGAGAAATTCCAGCATAACTGAATGTTTGCTGGGTCCATTCCAGTATTTATTTATTTAATTTTTTAAAGAACTTTTAGAGAGAGAATGTGATCAGGGGAGAGGGGCAGAGAGAGAGAGAGAGAGAGAGAGAGAGAGAGAGAGAGAATCTTAAGCAGGCTCCACACTCAGCACAGAGCTCAATGTGGGGCTCAATCCCTCCACCCTGGGATCATGACCTGAGCCAACCCAAAATCAAGACATGTGCCCCACTGTTTTTTAAAATTTATTTTTATTTTTGAGAGGGGCAGACGGAGAGAGAGAGAGAGAGAGAGAGAGAGAGAGAGAGAGAGAGAGAGAATCTTAAGCAGGCTTCATACTGAGCACGGAGCCTGCCATTCTAGTATTTAAAAAGTTGGACTAGCAAAGGAAAACAAGGCTATGCAAGAAATTTTCTGTATGATAAGTTACAGCCTCCAAAACCTCTATATTAAGTACATATTCTCAAGGAACCAGTGGAAGTGGAGAAAAAAATTTTTTTAATTAAATAACTTACCTCTGCTCATGACTCCATTGAAGTGACCTTGGTTCTGCTACTTGACCTTTTTTTCTCAATATTTTGGGCAACAAAGGGCCAAGAATCTATCACAGACACAACTTTGGCTATCAGCCATTGAGCCCTGGCAGGTTGCAGAAGGGTAATGAGAGTGAGCTTCTTCAGTTAGCTGGAGGGACTTGGGTCTTTAACATGTCATGATGGAGTCCTCCAAGAATGTTGTTATTGGTTGGCAAGATGGTATGGAGACATACTCAAGTGGAGGGAAATTGTACACATATTATAATATAGCTAAGAAGTGTACAGATGGGGTTTCAAAAATAAATAAAAATGTTTAAATGCAATGAAGTAAAACCAACGAACTATTTGTAATAATACAAACAATATGGATTTTGCCTAGAATATCACCACAGGTTCTGAACTTCATTTATCACACTGCTAATTTTTATACTTGTTTATAATTAGGGGCAGAGACGGAACCTTTTCTGACCAATGTATGGTGAGTGCAGCCACATGAGTCAACGTCACCATGTAATATAGCATCTGGCCACTTGGACAATGTCAGTGACCATGCATCCCCAGTCAGGATTGCTGCTAAATCAGAACACAAGGGAATAAAAAAACATTATTGGTTGTTTCTGAGTAAATTTTCTCTTATATCCAAAGTCACACAACTAGTGAGCGACCAGATTGAAACTTGTAAGTCAAGTTCGTGACTCTAATCCCATGAAAATCTGGTAATGTATCTTTCACAATACACAAACAATAACTTCATGTAAGACAGGGATCATTTCTATGTAGGTGCATTTCTATTACTAATCTGGTTCCCTGTATATTAACATAAAAATTTTATTGGGGCGCCTGGGTGGCTCAGTCAGTTGAGCGTCTGACTTTGGCTCAGGTCATGATCTCACAGCTTGTGGGTTCGAGCCCCACGTCAGGCTCTGTGCTGACAGCTCAGAGCCTGGAGCCTGCTTCAGATTCTGTGTTTTCCTCTCTCTCTCTGTCCCTCACCCACTGGCACTCACTCTCCCTCCCTCTCTCTCTCTCTCTCTCTCTCTCTCTCAAAAATAAATAAACATTAAAAAAATTTTTTTAAGTTTTATTAATTTTTCCTTTAAATAAATGCACAGTAAAACTGAATGCAAAAAAAAAAGTGTTAATGCTCCCTTACATTAAAAAGAATAGGTAGATGGGGTGCTTGGGTGGCTCAGTAGGTTAAGCAACCGACTTGGCTCAGGTCATGATCTCACAGTTCATGGGTTTGAGCCCTGCATTGGGGTCTGTGCTGACAGCTTAGAGCCTGGAGCCTGCTTCAGATTCTGTGTCTCCCTCTTTCCCTGCCCCTCCTCCACTTGTGCTCTCTCTCTCAAAAATGAATAAAAGTTTTAAAAAAATTAAAAAAAAAAAAAGAAGGGTAGAAAGGGCCAATATAACCAGCTAAAGATTTCAACTGCATTTTTATGGGTTTTGTTTTTAAGATAGAATGACCCTCTCCTGGTGGGCAGACCCTCACCATGGGAGCCCAAAATTGGAAAAGAAAATTGCTTTTTAATAGCCTAAACAGGTCCCAAATGTGAGTGCCTGAACTTGCTTTTGGTCAGTTGCTCATAAATGTATTTATGCTGTGTTGGTGAATCTTCTGTGATCCTATAGTCCTTTAGTAGTTATCTAGAGAATACAAAGCACAATGAAGCTAAAAATGCAAGAAGCACCTAAACAAACCTGTAGTCCTACATTTTAACTAAAATAAAAAAGAAAAGTAAACCAAAATGGTGGGTTAATGGAATGACATTATACAAATTAAAATGTAAATACTTTAATACAATCAAATATGGCATAATATGTAGTTTAATGTTAAAGTAAAAATATGAATAGCTTTATTTTCTTCTTAGAATAGTTCTATGGGTACAAAGAGCAATGTTTATTATATTGACAATAGATAAAACCCTTTAGGAAGAGGAAGAGATTCAGAAAAAAACAAAGACAAAAGCTCCTCTTTCTTTATCAAAACACACAAAGTTTGGTTGAACTACAAGTGTGTGAATTTTTAGATACACAGGATAAAGAAGATTAGGGGTGCCTGGGTGGCTCAGTCAGTTAAGTGTCTGACTCTTCATCTCGGCTCATGTCATGATCTCACGGTTCATGAGTTTGAGCCCCGCATCAGGATCTGTACTGACAGTGTGGAGCCTGCTTGGGATTCTCTCCCCCTTCTCTCTCTGCCCTTACCCTGCCCACTCTCTTTCTCCCTCTCTCTCTTGAAATAAGCTAAAAAAACTTTTAATAAAAAAAAAAAAATGAGCATTTGACTTTGGGCAGCACAAAGGTGTGTCAGTCAATTATTGCGCTGTTTTTGAAAATTCATAGTTTATACAAGTACAAAGCGACATGAGAAAGGCGAGAAGATTTAACTGTTCTTTGTCTGCTTTCATGGACTTTGTTAGCAAGGGGTCACCTCACCTGGGAATAGTCAAGGGATGTTATGTGTGTATGTACACAAATATTTAGATATAAAGGTACATATTATATTTATGAAATGTGTTTGCATTTATAAAAATATATTTATATGGTAATATAATAAATATGCTTATTTTCTATACTCACATATATATATAAAGATACATATTCCATTACTTACATACACATATCGATATGTATTAGTTTTGACTGTGCAATATCTGCACCCCATGTTTCAGCAGAAGCTTGCCTACCAGCACAGAGCTGAAAAATGCCAGATTCTTGCTCCCCTTGCCTCCCGGGAAGCTAGGATGTGAAAATAAGACTTTGCCAATCAGATCTACCAACCCAGACTTTGCATTAGGAGTTAGTGATATAAAAAAGTGGACACTGAGGGGCACCTGGGTGGCTTAGCTGGTTAAGCATCTGACTTGAGCTCAGGTCATGATCTCACGGTTTGTGAGTTCGAGCCCCACATTGGGCCTGCTGCTGTCAGCACAGAGCCTGCTTCAGATCTTCTGTTCCCCTCCTCCCTCTGCCTGTCCCCTGCTCTTATTCTCTCTCCCTCTTTCTCTCTCTCTGTCACAAAAAAACAATAAAAAACATTAAAGAAACTTTTTAAATTAAAAAAAAAGCAATTGGAATTGGGTCTGTTAGTCATTATTGTTACTATTGTTTCTACCCTCTAGGATAATATTAGATAGAAATGTCTTCATGATATATTTCTGCTGCATTCAGTCCCTTTAAAGGGATGGCCAACTGATACAAAATAATTCAATTATTGCTGTAAACATTCAAGAAAACTATGGCATTTTAAAAGGAAATGCTAATACTTAAATGTAGAAAAACTCAGAGTCATAACAGTCACTAATATCATGATGTGACAAGATTGTAAAATTTTATACAACTGATACAGGTTATATCAGTTTTGGTCATGGCTAAGATTCATAAAACGACTATAGTTTGACAAATATTGTGCTGTCTGCTTTATATTTGCCATATTCTCCTAACAACTCCATTAGGTGGGCACTCTTATTTTGCCATTTGTCTAAAGAAGGAACAGGCTTAAAGAATTTGGTAACGTGGGGCGCCTGGGTGGCTCAGTCGGTTGAGCATCCGACTTTGGCTCAGGTGATGATCTCACAGTTTGACAGTTCAAGCCCCACATCGTGCTCTGTGCTGACAGCTCAGAGCCTGGAGCCTGCTTCAGATTCTGTGTCTCCCTGTCTCTCTGCCCCTCCCCTGCTCATTCTCTCTCTCTCTCTCTCTCTCTCTCTCAAAAGTAAATAGACATTAAAAAAGAAGAGGAAGAAGAAGAAGAAGAAGAAGAAGAAGAATTTGGTAACCTGAGTAAGGAATTAACCAGTAGTTTGTATCTCAGATTGGATTTGAACCCAGGCATTCTGACCCCTGCATTTGGACTAAGTTTTTGAGGTTATGACAGGCAACTGACATAATGTCTGGTGATCTAACAATTAAAATTTAAAACAAAACGACTAATTTCCAGGAATGCCCAAAAACTCTGTAACAAAGCAAAACATTCTTTGTCAGATTCTTAATAATTTGATAATGCATATTTCACCCATGATCAATGGATACAATAAAATCGTAGGTAAGAAGATTCTGCACAGAGTTCAAAACCCTAGAGAAATGTTAGTTGGACCTGAGACTACTCAGTGTCTCAAAGTACTGATCAGATATTAGCTGACACTAGCATTCTTCTAATTCAAAAATCAAGTGCAGAAACTCATCAAAAGCTTCTTTACATAAAATATTCATTTCATATAAACTGTCTACTGGGATGGGTGATAGAGCTGCCAATGAAAGTTAAACTAAGACATTCATCTCTTAAAATACATTCTTATACAGGGGCGCCTGGTGACTCAGTAGGTTAAGCGTCTGACTTGGGCTGAGGTCATGATCTCGCGGTATGTGGGTTCGAGCCCCGCATCGGGCTCTGTGCTGACAGCTCAGAGCCCGGAGCCTGCTTCAGATTCTTTGTCTCCCACTCTCTCTGCCCCTCCCACACTCACGTTCTGTCTCTCTGTTTCTTTCTCTCTCAAAAATAAATAAACATTTTTAAAAAATCAAAATAAATTAAAAATTATATTCTTACACTTGTTCATTAAATTTACTCAGAAAATATTTGTTGAGTAATTTTGGCTCTAGGCAGCTGGGGATACCTACCATAGAGACCAAGATAGACATCGTTCCTGTTGTTAGAGGGGCTATGTTCTGATGAAAAAGGCAGAAGATGATAGATAGATAGATAGATAGATAGATAGATAGATAGATAGACAGACTAATAAACAAAATAATCATTCTTATTAAGGAAATAGTGAGGTGAGTCACAAAATCACTAAGAGTGAGTTAGAGAAAGTGACTTCAGAAAGGGCAAGCCGAAAAGACCTGAGGAAATGACATTCAAGCTTACTAAAACATGAACGAGAACAAGGAAAAGAGTTCTGAGCATAGAAAACCTACAGAATCCATCAACAGGTACACACCTCCGAAGAAACAATGCAAACATTCCTTGTTCTTTCCTAACATCTTCTGGATACTTCCAAATCTGTTTTCATTTTAATAAAGTACACTTCATTCACGAACTTCCTTGAGAGCCAGTACCACAGTTTACTCATCTTCATAGCCCTGATATTTTCACACAATGCCTTATCACCCACAAAACAGAGTTGAAGAGCAGCTAAATAAATAGATGAATGACGGGTTAACAATGAATTTGAAAGGTTTCTTAAAAGAAATTTTAAAACTTATGGTGCAGGGTAATGTCAGCAAAAGCGGCAGAGTAAAGGACTCCCAAAACTCCCTCTTTAAAATCAATGAAAAATCTGATAAAAATCTCCAGAATCAACTTTTTCAGACCTTTGGAAATTAACCAAAGCTTACAGCAACCCAGGGGGTTTTTATCCAAGAAAAATGGCTAAATCTTGGTAAGAAGAGCAAGCTTAATGACATTTTAATGTGCCCTATTCCCATCCCTCTCACCATAGATCCACGGTACCCTTAAAAACCAATCACCTACAATCACAGTGCAGACCAGCAGCTCAACAGCCATCAGAGGGGACAGAATGATATTGGAACTCCTTCAAAACCTCATTCCTAGAGAATTCTCATTATTTGGCCTGTCTGAGGGTTCCCTACAAAGGTCCCACTTACAAGACTATCTTTATCTGACTGGACTTGGAACTTACTCAGTGGAGTAAGTCTTTTCCTCTGGGGTGTTGGTTGGAAACCTTTAAAGATAATGGACTTTGCAGCTCCCCGAGGCAATAGACAACAGTTGGGACACCACAACAGGCAAATCAAAAAGAGTAAAATGAAGAGCTAGGGAATGACACGTCCTAGGGCTTTGAAGAGGTCCAGTGTATTCCTGGGACTATAGAAATGTGTGCTTATAAAGGACAGTACAAATGCCTGGGGCTTTATTCAGGCTCCAGAAAGCCCTGAGAAGGCTCTAAGGTCTGACTCATGGCTGACCTTGGGGCACTGTGTCAGTGGAAGTGACCATGAAGGCAGAGCTGCCTACTGCCTAGCGGAGTGTTGAAGGCATGCTCCAACACGCAAACGAAATCCAAAACATGCAAACCGAGGAGTCTTATTGGTTCTTAGTGTAAGGAAGTCTTCATCCAGCTATTAGTTGAATACTAAACTAACCAGAGAAACACAGGTGGCCACACATGATAATGCAAAATTTACAGAATTAGTTAACCAAAGTCAATAAAGAAACACCCAAACAAGAGCTGTGACAAGGAGCAGTGGCAATAAACCTTGAGGAGATAGGAGAATCTGATTTCCAGAGCTGCTACATTGTATTATTTAAAGTGTCCCATTATCAACACAAAATTACAAGATATTTAATGGGAAATACGCAAAAGTACGTGGAACAAGAAAATACAGGCCATACACAAGGGGAAAAGCAATCAGTAGGAACCATCCCTGAAGAAAACCAAATGTTGGACTTAGTAAAAAGAAAAAGAAAAAAAAAAGAGTTTAAATCAGATATTTTAAAACGTGTTCAAAGACTGTAAGAAAAATTATGTTTAAAGAACAAAAGAAAGAATATCCCTTTATCAACATAAAGGGATATAAATTATAAACAGTAAAGATCAGGACAGAAATAAAAGAAGTAGTGAATAGAAAAGCAATACGAGAAAATAAAAGCAACAAAACCAGAAGTTAGTTCTTTGAAAACAAAACTGAGAATCCTTTAGCTGCACTGACCAAGAAAAGAAGAAAGAGGACACAATCACTAAAATGACAAAAGAGGGAGATGCTTTCCGAGTGGTTTTACAAACATAAAAAAGATTACAGGCAATAATATGAATGTAACGAGTCACATAGCCTAGATGAAATGGACAAATTCATTGAAAAGACACAAACCACAAAACTGACTCAAGAAAAAAGAGACAGTGCTCACTCTGGCAGCACATATACTAAATTTGGAACAATACAGAGAAGATTAGCATGGCCCCGGAACAAGGATAACACGCATTTGTGAAGTGTCCCACGTTTTTCTGGGGATGGAATGTACAGCAATGGTATAATAAATACGTGACAGTGTATTATGTATTTGAAAGTCGATAAGAGAGCAGTTCTTAAAAGTCTGCATCACAAGAAAAAAAATGAACTGTGTGATAATGGGTGTTAACTAAATTTATTGTGGTGATCGTTTCATAATATATGCATATATCAAATCATTATATTTTGCACCTAAAACGAATATAATGTTATGCGTCAGCTTTATTTCAATTAAAGGCAATAAGAAATATATAATCTGAATAAACCTACAACAAGTAGAGGGGTTGAATTAATTAAAAACTTCTCACAAAGAAAATCTCCGCACCAGATCACCTTGCTGGTAAATCTATCGTATGGTTAAAGAAGAATTAACATCACTCCTTCACAAACACTTTGAAAAATCATAAGAGGAGTGGATACTTCTTAAGTCATTCTATAAAGCCAAAAGTGTCCTGATATCAAACCCAGACAAATCACAAGGAAAGAAAAAAACAGATTAATATCCCTTTTTGATATAGATATAAAATACCTTAATAAAATACTAGCAAGCTGAATCCAGCAACATAAAAATTACAAATGTCCTATGGATATAAATATATGTATATGTACACTATGGATATTTTATATCCATAAAAGTTATATGTATTATACACATGCCTAAGTAGGCTTTATCCCAGGAATGCAAGGGTGGCTTAACATCTGAAAATCAATGAATGTAAAATAACATGATATGAAATAAAATACTGTGCCAAGTGAAAGAAGCCAGATACAAAGGACCAATTATTCAACAGCAACTTTTACCCTGAGACTTATTTTATAAGAAAGTTGACCATCATGCCTGGGATGGGCTCTAGTGGTGAGTGTTGGGGCCACAGAGATGTGGAGAGGCATCCAAGTCACTAAGGACATCTCCAAGAAGGAAGTGGTGATCTTGTAACAGAGAAGAGCATTAAGAATGTGAGAACTGCCATACGAGTCAGATTCTTGTTCCATGCACTCTAATGTGCTTTCTTTGACAGAATTCGTTGTCACATATAGATATCCTCCTTGATATCAACCTTCAAAGAATGAGTGGTCTCCCACCTCTAAATTCCTGAGCTGCTACTACATCTTATGCATAAACGGATTCTGAATCGTTCCATATACACACAGCAAAGAACATTTGATATTTTAGGTAAACTGTTTCAATTCTGCAAGAGTCTTAGAAACTGAAGACATTGATAGATGTAACTATTACACTGGTACTGCTGTTTGAAGGAACATTTTTCTGCCAGAGGAGAAATCCTGAAGATTATGACTTTGGAGAACCTTAAGTCAGGAGAAGACTCCAGTGAGGAAACGGTAAAGGTGAATATGAGACAATCAAAGACACATTCCCTTTTATCCTTTGTAGATGTGCTGGCACGCACATTTCCATTAACTTTGTAGCTCTAAGCCCCATAAAGGCAAGTAGTCTTGTATTCACTAACGTATCTCCAAAATCTAACTTGTTAGCATTGTTGGTGCTCAGTGATTCTAACCCTCACCATATCTGTAAGACCCAACCCCAATACCTGCTATTCATACTCAAGGCTCAGAGACAGTATTGCCTAGACAGTCATGTTGATCAAGCCAATTTGATTTTTGGTTTAATTCAACAAGAAGCAGTAGAAAATAAAGAAAACATTTCAAAGAAAATATTTTCAGCAATCATGAAATGGTGGGGGTGGGGGGCGGGACTATCTATTGGCATCAGACTTTCGTCCTATTATTACATTGTTTTCTTCCAAGTCATTTATTATTCTTTTTATATCAGAATACATAATTTGACACATTGAGGTTTTTTAAAAGATGCTACTTCCAAACGGGTCAAATTATGCTACATAAACAAGGGGTTGAGCACTGTCTTCATTCAAGCTTATTTCTGCTTTTTAAAACAGATGACAAGCATCCCAAACTGAACTAAAAAGTGCAAGGTGGCAATCCCCATCTCCAGTCCGAACCCTCCCAAATCTCTAACTCTAACTTTTAAAACAACTCCTTTAGTGACAAAACATTACCTGACATCTATGTTATGTAATATATGCACCATATTACTTTTTACAAAAATCTGGAAAATCCTGAATTCCAAAAACAACTGAAGGGCCAAGAGGTTTGAAGGTCCAAGAGACTTGAAGAAAAAGCCTGCACGTATGTGTGTATATACATATATATGTGTCCATACATATACATATAGTGTGTGTGTGTATGTGTGTGTACACACACACATACACACACACACACACACACACACACACACACACACACA
This sequence comes from Acinonyx jubatus, assembly GCF_027475565.1. Taxonomy (NCBI): domain Eukaryota; kingdom Metazoa; phylum Chordata; class Mammalia; order Carnivora; family Felidae; genus Acinonyx; species Acinonyx jubatus. The sequence continues at coordinate 105,903,851 of NC_069385.1, read as the reverse complement.
CTGGGATGAGAAAGGACAAATCCAAGTGTCCAAAATGCAACCTTAAAAAAAAAACAAACAAAAAACCCATGTATCAGACAATACAACTTTCTTTGAAAGTGAATGAAAGTGGACTTAGTATTAGCCCTTAACATTAAAAGAAACTAGGCAAATGGGTGATGGGCATTGAGGAGGGCACTTGTTGGGATGAGCCCTGGGTGTTGTATGTAAGCCAATTTGACAATAAATTATATTCATAAAAAAATTAAAAAAAAGAAACTAGGAAAATGTTTAAGTTAAATTTAAAGGCATGTTAGTGAGTAGCATATTTGAAAACAATATAAAGATATACACATATTTGAAGAAAAAGCCTATATATGTTTGCATTCAAGTATACATATGCATAGTATAAATGTATATATATGCATAGTATAAATATATATACATACACATATATACATATATGAAGTACATATATACTTGCATTTAAGTAGAAAAATTAAGCAAATCACAATCTTTCTAGCACTTATTTCATGATTTGGAAAGTAAGGGGGTTGCACTAGATGACCTCCAAAATCCTGGACAGTAATCAAATTCTAGGAATCTACCTGATCAGTTTATATCCTGTGTTCAATTCTGGATTATGTTCAACTTCTATAAAATTCTGGGCACTTAGGTTTGCCCGTGACATGTGACAAGCGCATATTTATTAGATATCTCTTCAACTGTGTAATTCAATCCAGGTTTAGTACCTGCTGTGCCAAACACAGAAGATATGCCTTCCACAATGGTCTTGTGGACACTGGGATGAGAGAGGACAAATCCAAGTGTCCAAAATGCAACCTTAAAAATAAAAACAACAACAACAAATCCATGTATCAAACAATACAAGCTTCTTTGAAAGTGAGTGAACACATACTTAATATTAGCTGTAAACATGAAAAGAAGCCAGGAAAATGTTTAAATTAAACTTAAAAGCACACTGAAGAGCATTTTTGAAAACAGACTTTATGAACAACAGAGATGTTACCCGTCTCTGAGAGCCAAAGCTATAATTTCATTCTGTCACGGTAGTTTAACTATATTGTTTATACAGATTAAACTATCTCTACTAAAACATAAGGCAGGATTTTTTTAGTAATTCACATTAGAAGATATTACAGAGGCATACAATAAATATCCAGAAGCAACGAATTATGACACTTAAGAATGTTAATCCAGACAAAAACATTTTCTAAAATTTACTTTCCTTGAAATAGAAATGAATGAGCAAATCACATATTCTGCAAATAAAACATGGTAATTTTCAATAAGCCTAGGAAAGTATACCTAAAATACAATAAACTAAAGGATGAGAGTTACTCAGTATCAAAACTACGGTTCTTTCACACCTGAAGGTTACCAAACATAGCATGCTTGCAAATTCTCTCTCTAGACCAAAGAAAATCATTTCATGTCTTTCCTCACTGTGGTATTACAAGGTAAAGTTATACCGCCATACATTTCAAAAATTAACTTTCCACTAACTTGGGTAGATGTTTTTGCTTCTATTTTTAGGTTACACAGTCAACTTGCATAAAATCATTAAAAGAAGCTTGGGTTTCCCTTTCATCCTTTCTGTAAATATGTATTGTGACAGAACTTTCATCTAGGAAAATCAGTCCTGAAAGACTCAGAAAATACTTAATATTTAAAACACTTAAGTTTTTTTGTCTTTTTTGTGAGGTAACTTTAAGTACCTTTAAATAATCCCAATACTCCCCTCTGTGGTCAAAGAAGGAAGAGCAATTATCGGAAGGAAGCGCTCAAATAAGCCAAATTTGATACTGCTCAATGGTGTTCCCCTCTGGGGCAGGAACTCTGTCTGTGGGAGGGTAAATATGGTACTGTGTACGTAAACAAAGTGAATGGGAGAACAAAGGCCGCCACCATCTGGAGAGCCTCTTTCCGTGGCATTATCCAGATTACAAAAGACTTATCCTAGAGATCATCCAGGCCGATTTACACTAGAAGAAACATGACCAGAAAGCTCTCTTCTCCTGTCTCCCCATTCGGGCTCCTTCTATTATTATCTATGGATGGAAAGGCCAAATTATTGGATTTAATTAATAACCACTCCACCCTCAGTTCATCTTATTTATTAAAGGGTCAGAGTTCACGGGGCGCCTGGGTGGCAGATAAGTCAGTTAAGCATCTGACTTTGGTCCAGGTCATGATCTCATGGTTCATGAGTTCAAGCCCCGCATTGGGCACTCTGCTGTCAGCATGGAACCCACTTTGTATCCTCTGTCCCCCCCCCGCCCCTCCCCTGCTTGTGCGCACACACTCGCGCACTCTCTCTCTCTCTCTCTCAAAAATAAATATTCAATAAATGACTAAAAGGTCAGAGTTAATATTAGGGGAAAAAACAGCTTAGTGATAGCACATAGACTTTCAGTTATACAAAAGAGGGGTTCAGAGTTACACTAAATAGTGCCTAGAGTTTTAGACATTCACAAAAATTGGGTAATATTTATTTTTATAACAAACACAAGAAAATCAGCTAAATTATAAATGGCTGTACAATGATGTTATTTATCACTTAAATTTGGTAAAAAAAAAAAAGCTCAATTACTTTTTCAAAAAGAAAAAAAAAAGACACATAAAAGACAGCAAAGAGTAGGGGCGCCTGGGTGGCTCAGTCAGTTGAGCATCCAATTCTTGATTCAGCTCAGGTCATGATCTCATGGTCATGGGATGAAGCCTACTTAAGATTCTCTCTCTGACCCTTCCCCTCTCTCTCTTTCTCAAAAAAAAAAAAAAAAAAAAGGACAGTAATAAGAAACTAAGAAATTTACATATATTACTGAATCAACAAACAAGACTAAGTGACCACAAGACCTTGGCAGTCTCAGTTAAACATTGCTCCCAAAAATGACAATTAGAGTTCTGTCAAAGGGGTCAAGTCCATGGTGAGGCCTGGGCAAAAAGAAAAAGGGTGCCCTGGCTCACTGGACTTCATAAGCAGCCACTATAATGCTTCTGGAGAGGTAAGAACAAAGGTGACAATGGACAAAGAGGAAAGCCCTGCCCAGCTCTGTTAGAGAGAAGATGAATTGGGTATGTTCTTCAGCAGCATTTATTCCCCCATTCAAAAAAAGATTAATAAATATTGAGGGAGTCTCCATAACATGTCAGACAGTCTTCTACAATCATGGTAAACACAAATATGTACAAGACATCATTCCTGCCCAAAGAACTTTACACATCTAGTTGGGGATATGAAATACAATCAGGTGAAAAAGGAGCCAGGTGTGGTGCCAATAACCCATGCTGTGCGAGTTGAAAGTGAGATGGGGTGGGGTGGGGGGTAGTGGTCACTACCAAAAGGATTTAGAAAGAGCTTCAGAGAAGCGGTCGATATCAAAGACAAAATGTCAGCTGTGAGATTAGTTTTGGAAAAATGTTCTTAAAAAGTTCATTTGAAAGGAATTTCTTGGAATTGGGAAGTGGTTTCTCCACAGGAATAATTTCACAAATTATGGTTAATATTTTGGGCCAGTCCACCAAAGGTCACCTTGACCATAATGGAGCCTTCTAGTGACCTGTCCCAAGCCTATCCTTCAGATAGGTCTGAGTTCCATGGGCCTGGAGGCAGAGCACAGAGTGGGAGAGAAGAGAAGAAAGGACAGGCCCCACCTCCTGTCCCTCCAGCAGGGCCTGCAGTGGTTGTCTAGGCACTTATGGGACATCACAGAAGCCAGGCAACATGGCCACTCCCACCCTGGGGCATTTGGTCCAGGTTTGAGAACCAAGCCAGCTTATAATTGATGGGCCATTGAAAGTAATGATTGACTGGAAGGATGGCCTTACTTTTTATAAAAGAAGAAAGCTAACACTCATTGAGCACCTTCTTTGTGCCAGGGACTGTTAGCCACTTGCCATGTCTTAAAAATACAACCATCACGACTATCGTATGAGGTAGATCACATTCATCCTATCCTATAGATGAGAATACTGAGGCTCAGAGAGGTTAAACAATTGGTTCACTATCACCCAGAACGGGGATTTGGCAGTGGGCCTGACTCTCTGAAGCCTTTCTAGGGTGTCTGTCCACACACCAGCTGCCTCTTGGAGATGCCAACAAGCGCCAGCAAGATGGATCTTTCACTAATCATCAGACACTTTCTTTCTGAAATTAATGATTTAAGTCCTTTCAGATGAATGCCAGGAACACGTTCCAAAGAACTGACTTCCCCTGAGTCAGATCAATTGGAGCTTTGTGTCCCTTTTTTCTGGGGGACCTCTCTAATGAGATCTTGAAAATTAATCCTGTGACAGGAGTGGCTGTTTTGTTGCTGCTTTGGGAGCTGTTCTGATGTCTGCCTTTTAATTTTGCTGTAGCTTACTCGGTATCCAAGAGCACTGTCTAAGGAGAAATCAGGGAATAATGTCAGAGGTACATAAAGAAGAGGAAAGGATTAGACGATTCTTATTTGCACATTCCAGATGAAATACGTAAGACTGACACACATGTGAGCAGAGAGGCCAGTGTTTCTATTTCCGCTTCTTACCCAGTCTGTGTTCCAACAGGTTAAAAGAGACTAGACTATCAGTACTTAGAAAGCCTTCATTAAGAGGAGGGAGAAATAAATAATACTTAAAAATATCTTATTTCTATTTGCTAGAAGAAAAAAAGAAAAATGGCTACATGTATCATTAGAGATGGGCTGAATAGTCCCATTTAGTAGAAGACAGATGCATAAAAAAGGTTACTCTTTAATTTCTCAAATAATGTAAGCGCAGCTTAAGCTAATGTGGAATCTTCTGACACAGGTAGCTGGTGCGGGTCAAACATGAAGTGGCACACAGCACATGGCTTTGATCTAGTTTATAACAACTTTAAAAGAAACAGTTAAAGGGGCTCCTGGGTGGCTCAGTAGGTTAACTATCTGATTCGGCTCAGGTCACGATCTCACGGTTCATGAGTTCAAGCCCCACGTTGGGCTCTGTGCTGACAGCTCAGAGCCTGGAGCCTGTTTTAGAATCTCTGTCTTCCTTGCTCTCTGCCCCTCCCCTGTTTGCGTTCTGTCCCTCTTTCGCTCTAAAATAAATAAATACTAAAAAAATAAATAAATACTAAAAAATAAATAAATAAGAAACAGTTAAAAAGTCTTTGTTCTCGGCGCACCTGGCTGGCTCAGTCGGTTAAGTGTCCAACTCTTGGATTTGGCTCAGGTCATGACCTCAGGATACGAGTCCTGCTTTGGGTTCTGTGCTGACAGTGTGGAGCCTGCTTGGGATTCTCTCTCTCTCTCTCTCTCTCTCTCTCTGCCCCTCCCTGGATTCTGTGCTTGTTTTCTCTTTCTCTCTCTCTCTCTCTCAGAGTAAGTAAACATAAAAAAATTCTCTGCTCTCTTCAGAAGTATTGTGAGTTCCAAGGTCACCAGTTCCATTCATGGGGAAGCTTACAGGACATAGATGCCACCTAACACAAACTGATATTCACCGGATACCAGCGGGGTTTATCTCACTGAATCCTTGCAACAACCTTGTAGAGAAATGAGAGTCACCACTCATTAAGTACCCAAGTCCTAGGACCATACCAGGAGCTGTATTATCCCTTCATTACCCAAAAGGAAATGGAGGCTGAGGGTTGAAGTTACCTCTTTGAGATTCCACAGCTCTGGAGGGGGATATCTTGATGCCAGCCCAATTCTATCTCAAATTATCCACTTGCTTACTCTCTCCCCAGTAAAATGTTAGAGTCAAGACCTACTCATTTCAAGCGCTAATACTAAGCATGTTGCCTGACAAAGAAAGTGCTCCATAAGCAGTGTTGTCACAATTGACCCCAAAGTGCAAGTTTTTCCCTTAGCCTGGGATGAGCTGCCTTGCAGAGGGCAGAATTCACTTGAGATCTCTGCTTTGCCTCCTCTGTGGTTTTATCAGATTTTACTAGCCATGTGAGTTTTGTTTTCCTAGCTCACAACCAGATCCACTGCTGTCTTTTTTCTTTCCCATAATAGAAAGAACAGAAAGAAAAACGAAGGAAAAAACTTGAAATTGCAGTAGACAGAACTGTAACCCTTACTTTACTAATATACTTACAGGGACAGCATTGGACAGAGAAGCCCAAAGTATTAAAAGCCCATAGTTGGGGCTCTTTTCTTCATTTCTTTCCATCTCTATGATATCCAGCAAAGTCTGCATTAATGTCTGTTTAAAAGAAATACATACTGTCAAACCACAGCTACGTGACAAAGAGTGCTGTTAATAAACAAAGAGCATGCATATTTTTCAAATAAGCTATTTCTGCCATTCCTAGCCTTGGAGCTTGAGGCATGCTAAGGGATATATATTCTTACCAGCAGGATAGCAATTAGGAGTAGGGGCTCTGCTGCTTTATGCACTGGTTCAAATTCTGGCTTAGGTTTTTGGTTTTTTTTTTAAAGACTTTAGTTTTTTTAGAGCAGTTTTAGGTTTACAATAAGATTGAGAGGAAGGTACAAAGACTTCCCATATGACCCTCACTCCCACTCATGTACAGCCTGCCCTACTATTAATATCATTCACCAAAATGGTATTTTTTTTTTTACCATGGATCAAGGACACGGACACATCATAATCACCTAAAGTCCGTAGTTTACCTTAGGGTTCACTTTTGGCATTATAAACTCTATTGGTTTGGACAAATGCATGATGATATGCAGACATCATTACAATGTCACACAAATTATTTTCACTACCCTAAAAATCCTCTGTGTTCTGCCAATTTACCTCTCCTTCCTCTCCAACAACCACTGGTCTTTTTCCTTTCTCCACATCTTGCCTTTTCCAGAGTGTCACACGGTTGAAACTATACATTACGTAGCCTTCTTAGATGGGCTTCGTTCACTTAGTGCTATGAATGTATGGTTTGTCCATGTCTTTTCATGGCTGCATAGTTCATTCCTTTTGAGTGCTGAATAATATTCCAGTCCCTAGATGTACCACAGTGTATCCATTTACCTACTAAAGGGCATCTTGGTGCCTTCAAGTTTTAGCAGTTATGAATAAAGCTATTGTAAACATCCATGTGCAGGTTTTTTGTGTGAACATAAGTTTTTAAATCATTTGGGCAAATATCAAGCAGCGTAATTGCTACATTTTATGGTAAGAGTATGTTGTTGTTGTTGCTGTTTTCTATAAGAAACCACCAAAGTGTTTTCCCAAGTGTCTGTACCATTTTGCCCCCTCAACAACGAATGAGAGTTCTTGTTGCTTCGCATCCTCACCAGCAACACCAGTGGTGTTGTCAGTGTTCCAGATTCTGGACAGAATGAGTGTCGTGGTAGTTCAGTGTTGTTTTCGTTTACATTTCACTGATGACATATGATGTGGACCATCTTTTCATACGCTTTCATCTTCTCTCATGGGTTGTATTTTTTGGTGTGATACCTAAATAGGCATCACCATACCCCAAGGTCAAGCAGGTTTCCTCCCATGTTATCTTCCAGTAGTTTTATACTCTTGCATTTTACACTTAGGTCCGTGACTCATTTGAGTAAATTTTTGTGAACTGTATAAGATCTGTGTCTAGATGTTTTGTTTTTTTTTTTTTTTGCATGTGGGTGTCCCAACTGTTTAGTACCATCTGTTGAAGAGTCTATCTTTGTTTCTTTATATTGCCTTTGCTTCTTTGTCAAAGGTCAGTTGATTATATTTAAAAGGGTCTATTTCTGGGTTCTCTATTCTGTTCCATCAATCTATTTGTCTATTCTTTCGCCAATACCATACTGCCCTGACGACTGTAGCATTACAATAAATCTTGCAGTTGGGGAGCATTGCTCTTTTGAAGAATTTTGTTATTCTCCTTGAATATTGTGCTGGTGATTCTGGGTCTTTTGACTCTCCACATAAACTTTGGAATCAGTTTACTGATATCCATAAAATAACTTGCTGGAATTTTTACTGAGACTACATTGAACGTATAGGTTAAGTTGGGAAGAACTGACATCTTGACAATATCGAATCTTCCTATCCATGAACATAAAATCTCTATTTACTTGGTTCTTTGGTTTTGTTCATCAGAGTTTTGTGGCTTTCCTCATGCAGATCTTATACATCATTTGTTAAGTTTATACCTAAATATTTCATTTGGGGGGGATACTAATGTAAATGGTATTGTGTTTCTAATCTTATACTCCACTCGTTCACTGTTGGTATATGGGAAAGCAATTAACTTTTGTATATTAACTTGTCTCCTGCAACTTTGCTATAATTGCTTATTAGTTCTAATAGTTTGTTGATTCTTTTGGATTTTCAATACATATGATCATGGCATCTAAGAAAAAAGATAGTTTTATGTCTTCTGTCCTGATAAATGTAACTTTAATTTCCTTTTCTTGACTTATTGTATTAGCAAGCACTTTCAGCATCATGTTGAACATGGTGGTAAAGAGGACATCTTTGCTATGGGGTTCTGGTACCAATGTCTAATATGTATGTGTATGGGGAGTGGGGGAGGGAAGTTTCAAACAATGATAAATGGTATTCAGGACAGTATCTGGGTGCCCTATAATTCAATTCAATTCTGACACTATCTACCCAGAAATAGCATGAGATTATACAGGTTAAGTGTTAGTCTGTCAGGACTTGTTAGTCCTGGACTTGTTAGTCCTACAAGATTATACCCTTTCTCCACCCTTGCACCTGCCCTTCAGATGCCAGTCACAGCCCAGGTTATTACCTGGACTTTGGACCAACAGGCTGCAGACTGGAGGTTCCAAAAACCTCCTCCTTGGGCTTCAGATGCCAGCTGCAACTCCAGGTTGTTATCTGTACTTATAAAAATCAGAGGTTCCCACAACGCCTTCCTGAGGTTCAATTAATTTGCTAAAGGGGCTCACAGAACTCAGAGAAACATTTTATTTACTGGATAACCAGTTTATTACAGAAAGATATGATAAAGAATATAGAGAGACAACCAAATAACCATATATAATTTCATTTATATACAAGCACACATAAGTGTGCATATATATATATATATATAATCAAATACATTGTTGCTATTATAAGTTGAGCAAATTATATCTGTTAGATCAGTTAAGAATAAGGAAAATACATTTTTATTTCAACTTCGTTTATTTCTTTGATGCTCTTCCCTTCTTTATATAGATCTGAGTTTCTGACCTATATTATTTTTCTTCTCTGTAAAGAACTGCTTTATTAATATTTCTTATATAGAAGGTGTATTGGCAACAAATTCCCTCAACTTTTGTTTGTCTGAGAAGTTCTTTATTTCTCCTTCACTTTTAAAGGATAATTTCACAGGGTATAGAATTCCAGACTGGGGGTGCTTTTTTTCTCACTCGACTCTTTTAATACTTCACTCTACTCTTTTTTTGCTTGCATGGTTTCTAAGGAGAGGTCAGATGTAATTCTCATCTTTGTTCCCCTGGAGATATGGATTTTTTCCTTCTGGCTTCTTTTGGGATTTTTTATCTTTGGTTTTCTGTAATTTAAAAGTAATATGCTGAGGTGTAGTTTTTGGTGTTTACATGATTGATGTTCTCTGAGCTTCCTGGATCTATGATTTGGTGTCTGACATTAAATGGGGGGAAATTCTGTCATTATCATTGTCAAATATGTCTTCTGTTCCTTTCTCCCTTTTTTTTTCCTCCTTTTGGTATTCCCATTATATGTATACTATGTCTTTTGTAGTTGTCCCACATTTCCACAGTCTTTGGATGTTCTGCTGTATTTTTTTTTCAGTGTTTGTTCCCTTTGATTTTCAGTTTTTGGGGATTCAACTGATACATCCTCTAGCTCAGATATTCTTTTCTCAGCTCCGCCAGCCTACAAATAAGTCCATCAAAGGCATTCTTCATTTCTGCTATAGTGTTTATTATACCTAGCATTTAATTTTGGTTCATTCTAAGGATTGCCATCTCTCTGCCTACATTGTCCATCTGTTCTAGCATTCAGTCTATTTTCTGCATGGACCCCAGTTGTTTCAAAGTCTCAATCTGATAATTCCAACATTGGTCCATTCCACCTGCTACTTGTTGTTAGGATGGAGTTGCAACTTCCAAGATCCTTATGTGTAACCAGAACCTGGTTTAGTTACTCAAGACCTAGGTAACCTTGGACAAGTTGCTTTAAGCTCATCAATAAAACGGCCATAACACGGTATCTACCTCATAGGATTGTTGTGAGAATTAAATCAGTTAATACCTATAAAGTGCCTAAAACAAAACTTAGTACATAATAGCATTTTGACAATTTTTAAAAAATAAACCTCTGCTTTTTGTTGGTGGGAATGCAAGCTGGTGCAGCCCCTCTGGAAAACAGTACAGAGGTTCCTTAAAAAACTAAAAATAGAACTACCCTATGACCCAGCAATCACACTACTAGGCAGTTAACCATGGGATACAGGTGTGCTGTTTTGAAGGGACACATGCACCCCCATGTTTATAGCAGCACTATGAACAATAGCCAAAGAATGGCAAAAGCCCAAATGTCCATCGGTGGATGAATGGATAAAGATATGGTATATATATACAACGGAGTATTACTCGGCAATCAAAAAGAAGTAAATCTTGCCATTTGCAACTACATGGGTGGAACTGGAGGGTATGATGCTAAGTGAAATTAGTCAGTCAGAGAAAGACAAAAATCATATGACTTCACTCATATGAGGACTTTAAGAGACAAAACAGAGGAACATAAGGGAAGGGAGACAAAAATAATGTAAAAACAGGGAGGGGGACAAAACAGAAGAGACTCATAAATAGGGAGAACAAACTGAGGGTTACGGGAGGGGCTGTGGGAGGGGGGATGGGCTAAATGGGTCAGGGGCACTAAGGAATCTACTCCTGAAATCACTGTTGCACTAGATGCTAACTAATTTGGATATAAATTTTAAAAGTAAAAAATAAAATAAAAAAATAATAAACCTCTGCTTTTAGGGAAATGCCAGCAACACAGAAACACAGATCTCTGAAGAATTCAAGAAAAAATCCTTTCCCCATTTTCCACGAAGATTCTCAGCCTATACACCATGAAGAAAGTATCATCAAGCCAGTATATATTATAAATACTGCAACATGAAGAGAACTGATATTTGACTGGAATGGTTCCAACTAAGCTCAGAGCCCCATCCAAGACCATCTACAGTTGCTCTCGGGCCACCACACAAATTCCCTGAGCATGTTTTCTTCACTGGGAGGTTTCCTGAACGCCCCTTTATCAGTGGCCATTTCCCATCAGGGGGAAGAAATTCAGACACTGTACCATTTTCATTGAGCTGCTCATGCACTTGGAGCCTTCAATAACTCAGGTTTAGGTTACAGAAATGATAGTAGCTAATGCCTAGTCATTGCCTGCTAAGGCGAGTTCTGTTTTATGGGCTTTACAAGTATTTAACCATCCAATCCCCACCACGATTCCAAGAAGTAGATACCATTATCTTCACCATTTTACATTTGAGGAAACTGAAGCACAATTAAGTTAGGGAACTTTGCCAGGGATAGGCAGCGTGTCGATGACTGAGCTGGGATTCCTACCCTTTGAGCCAGGTCCTGGCTCTGGAGCCCACACTCTTAGCTACTACACTGTAGCTACTGCCCCATGAGAGATACAACCCACAACTCTCATGGATTAGGGATTAAGAGAACTGCATTTTACCGTTAGTAGTTTTGCTTCGGGTCTTATGATATGAGAAATAACTGTTAAATCACTATCAAAGAAAATACATGATGGGAGACTATTGCTGTTACTTACAAAGGCATGTAATGTTTCAAAAGTGATTAACCACCCTAATCCTCAGCTTCCTGGTTTTAATAATCCCCAGTTTTCTAGGTATTATAGTGATTGTGAAAAATGAGTCATGAACTTGTGGAATGTGTAACACTACACCTAGCACCGAGTAAGCACCACAGAAATGCTACCGATGCCTCATTGTTACTGTTTTTGTGACAATGGATTAGCAAAATTGAAAATCCTAGGTTTTATCATGCAACGTAAATTGTTGCAACACAAAGTTTGTACCTCATGAAAAATCCTATAGATGGATTTCATTCTCTGGATATGCTATTCTGTAGGTGCAGTCTTAATTTTAAATGAAAATACTAGTTTAATATACATCTAGAATAACAAGAGAGAAATCACCACGTTTGATGTTTATAATGTGATGAAATGTGTGGGTAATATTTTAAAAAAACAAAAACTTCTTCCAGTCTTCTGCTTAACTAGGCCATTGAAATCTACTTATACAGTAGAAGACAACAGAATCTTTTATTTTCTTCTTAGCCCACATTAAAAAAAACTGGGTACAAAACACAAGCTCAGTGTGAACACTGTTGGAAGAAACAGAAATGATACACAAAAAAATGAAAACTTCTCATGAATGTTCAAACTGAGTTCTCTCCCAGTCTTTTAAAAAAACTTTTTAAGTGTTTATTAATTTTTTTTAGAGAAAGAGAGAAAGCGCGAGCAGGGAAGGGGCAGAGAGAAAGGGAGACACAGAATCCGGAGCAGGCTCCAGGCTCTGATCTGTCAGCACAGAGACTGATGTGGGGCTTGAACCCCAGAACCATGGGATCATGACCTGAGCCGAAGTCAGACACTTAACCGACTGTGCCACCCAGGTGCCTCTGTCCTAAAGTCTTAAATGTTGGACTATCTTCAGCAAAGTTCAAAATGTGTCTCTATTCAAATAGCAAGTTGGAGTACCTATGATTAAAAATGCCTCCTTTCGGGGCGCCTGGGTGGCTCAGTCTGTTGGGCGTCCAACTTCGGCTCAGGTCATGATCTCGCGGTCCGTGAGTTCAAGCCCCGCGTCGGGCTCTGGGCTGATGGCTCAGAGCCTGGAGCCTGCTTCCGATTCTGTGTCTCCCTCTCTCTCTGACCTTCCCCCATTCATGCTCTGTCTCTCTCTGTCCCAAAAATGAATAAACGTTAAAAAAAAAAAAATGCCTCCTTTCTTCAGAATAGGAATGAGAAATGTTACTCTAGAAGTATTGTCAGTGGAGAGTTTAACTGTGGCATTAAAAACCCTTTTTCCACACCCACAAATTGCAGATCTATCTGGATGAATCTTTTACACACATGGGGCTTTTCCCCTCAATCCTGGAAAATTATGCAAACAAAAATGTATTTGTCTGGGTCTGTTTATAAAATAGAATCCTTAGCTGCAACATCATTTATCAATAAAGGGCATTCCAGAGTAGCTTTCTGTTCTCTTTATTTAGGAGGGAGATACCTAAGCATTTACACATCCCTATTTTTCTAAAGCGACCTTCCTCTCCAGTGTTAAGCAGAGTTGCTTGTGATAACACTTGCTGTCATAACATAAAAGCAAGCAAACAGAGATGTTTGATATCATCTGTAAATACTAAAAGATCTGATTTTTAAGAGGTTAGAGAGGGAGAGAGCCAAAGCATAAGAGAATCATAAAAACTGAGAACAAACTGAGGGTTGATGGAGGGTGGGAGGGAATCTGTGGCACATTATTATCTACCCCTAATATATATATCTATATATATGGGTGGGTGGGTGATGGGTATTGAGGGCACATTTTGGGATGAGCACTGGGTGTTGTATGGAAACCAATTTGACAATAAATTTCATATTTAAAAAAAAAGATCTGATTTTTAATGATAATCACATGGTGTAAGCTCTGATGTGGTCCTCACTACTCTCTAATTGCTTCACAAATATTAACTCATTTAAGCCCCACATTCTATGAGGCAGGTGAAGAAACTGAGGCCAAGAGGCGAGGTGCCATGCCCAAGGTCATGTGACTGGAGACCGAAGTTGAGCCCGCGCTCAGACTCAGTGAATCCCAGTCTCTGATCAGTGGAGGGTAGGGGAAGTCTGGAGAATCAGATAGTTTTCAAAGCTTCCCAGAGATTCTGATGAGCAGACAGGGCTGAGAACCTTTCTTCCTTTCATTACGCAAGTGTAAGAACCACCTGGAAGGCCCATGAAAGCACAGACTGGTGGGCTCCACCCCAGAGTTTCCGATTGAGTAGTCCCAAGGCGATGTTGGTACCATTGGTCTAGGGACCACACCTGAAGAACCACAGATCTAGGACCCTTAGGACAGTGGCTCCCAGGGCATTGCTTTTCAAATTATATCTTACCACATCCTTGCATTTGAAGAGAGAAACAATCAGTGGTAGTGGCATGAAGAACAAAGTCTATGGAGCTTTGTTCTCCTTGCCTGACGCACCATAATTCCTACCTACCATTGCTGACACAACTGTAGGATACATAAATCAGTAAAACCTTGAGCATCTTGTTATATGTTGTTGCCGTAGCCTCAGTTTTTTTCTTTATGTAGAAGACCAATAATACCTACCTCATTGTTGTGAGGATGTAGCCACAGATTAATGTACGTAAACATCCAACACGGTACTTGACACAAACATGTCACCTGAACAATCTTATGAGTTTTTAGCAAAACATCTTTTAAAAACCATAGCTTATGACTGCTTTCATCCCACATATTTTAGAAAAAAAAACAACTAAGGGATACTTACCACGGAATTATCTTTCGCAGATCTGTATGTTTTTATATCGGGAATGTTTTTCTCAAAGAGTGCTAAAAGCCACTTTTTGGATTTCGACCAGTGACTGGGTGAGGAAAAAGTAGGTGCATAAGTTAACGGGAAAGCACTTCAGGAATAACCGGTCACGGCGCGAAAGGGGGAATATCTATGGAATTATTTCTCCAAGCTTCGTCTTCAGTTTTGCCAGAATTTCATGCGAGGTCTTCCTTCAGACTTACTAGTCCACAAGAAAAATCGAGGAGGCAAGGCAGCCACATTTTTAGTGATTTTTTTTTGCGAATAAATGTTTGCATTCTTACAGGATTGGCATCAAATACAAAAAAAAAAAAGAGTATGACCTGCTTGCCCTACTTTTACTCGGGCTGTTGTCAGTTGCTGAAGGATGAAAAACTTGCACAGGGACCGAGGACTGGCTTAAGCCGGGTGAAACAAACCAGCTATGATCTTTTTAATATTATCTGACCAGCCACTACTGCAGACCAGCTGCTAAGGCATTTAAGAATTCATGTGTTATTTTGCATTCAAACCATGGGAGCCAACCGTGAGAAATACATTTGACCATGTCTCCTTTTGCCTCAGAGAGACTAAAAACAACAACATCTATGATCGATGATACTTGGTGATTTAGCATGGTTCCAAACTACAGCCACAACTGTGATAATAAGAAGCAGTAAATGAGAGAAATTCTTCGTTTCATGTTGACACTCTCTCTCTCGCTTTCCCTCTCTCCCGTCTCATTTTTGCTCTTCAAAATTAAAAAAAAAAAAGGAAAGAATGCATTTCTCTCTTCTTCAGTTCCTCCAATAATTTAAACACAAACCACAAACAAAATCTGATCATGAGAAGTAGCTTTTGTGTCTTCCACTTGGATGCTGCTCTCCCTACTCAGAAGAGGAAAATGAGACACGTATGTATTTCTGGGAGGAGCTTGGTTGGTTAATTAATTATAGGGAAAATCTCTCTACCTTAGGAGACACTCTGGCATCTGGGACCCGTACTCGAAACCTTCGTCGTAAGCTTGAAAATGCTGATGGAACTCCCTGATTTTTCTCTCATTTGTGGGGAACAAGCCTTTTTGGAAGAGTATATTCACTGAAACCGGATAAAGCAGATGCCTACAAAGATAAAAACACATAAAAAGTCAGACCCAATGACCAAAGAAGAAAGGTACAGGATACAAAAAAAAGGGCGTTACTTTAATAGATATATATTAGGGGTAGATAATAATGTGCCACAGATTCTTTTGGGAAAGTGTTACTCTTAAAAGGTTTTAATATTTGCTCACTGTGGTCAAGATAACTTAGGGGTAACTGAAATTTTGGTTTATTTCTCTGAAGATTTTAAAATGCTTTCTAAGCAAGCATTGTTAGATCTTGACAAATGTGAGATGATACGCCAGAAATAAATTGACTCAATGTAATTTCAACAAGCGCTTACTTAGCAAGTAATACCAATAACTAAGATACAGCCCATGATTTTAGAGAGCAGCAAAAAATAACCAAAGACTCAGGGCAACACTAGTTACCAAATTTCCTAAGCTCTCACAGGATCCCACAGATCTGAACCACTGCGTACTGAAATACAGTACCTATCATCATTAAGTTTTGCCATAAGTAAATAAAATGATTACTGTGGCATACTTAAGTGAAAAAAAATCAAAGATTATTAATACAACTTAGACTAGTGACACCAAGTACTGTTTCATTTTTATTTACCATCCCTTCTTCACTAGTTTTTCAGGATCTGCTTCCCCCAAAGTTTCAAAGACATCCAAGAATTTGCTTTGTTTTGTTGTAGGTACTGGACATGCTACAAGTTTGGATGGCTGCTTATTTTGTTTTTTGGTTTGTTTTCCTCTCTCTCTCTTGTTGGACCTCTAACAAAATAGTAAACGCTGCTCTTTTATTATGAATCTGAACTATTGAATCCTGCCCTCGGCATCCTAATGAGATGGAAAAATGGCCGACGCGGTAACTTCAATTTACCAAATCTCCTTATGCATGCTGGGAATTTTTCTCATGGCTCCCTCTGCCCAGCCCTGACCTTTGCCAGAAAGCTTCAGAACACAGCTGAGGCCATTTGGCTTCTTCCACTGCCCTTCCCTGTCTCACCTATCAGCATCCCCTGTAGGTAGATATGTTCTATGGGGCATGGCATCACTAAAGAGAAATTACTATAAATGTTTTTAAATGATTGTATGGGCTTATTTGCTCACCTTAAAATTGGTGTGCCAACTAAAAACTACCTGTTAATTAGAATTGAAAAGATTAATATAATCTCATAATTACCTACTTAGACTTCATTAATCCACCAGATAATTTTTTACATTCAATGCACTGGCTGCAGATTTTTTTATCCTCCCCCCCCAAAAAAAGACCCACATGCAAAAACCCTACAAGATTAACCCCTACTAATGCAACTATTTACCTTACGAAGTTGCTCAGCTCCATTGTCCCATGAGTGCCTAATTTCTCCAGTTGCTCATGTAGTTCCTCAGTCAGTTGTCCAGTGAATTGATATAGGTTCACAGTCCCTATTTTCCCTTTGATCATGACATAAAGTTTTTCATGCAGTGTTAAAAAAGTATTTTTTGGAATCGATGCTATAAACAGAGAAAACTATTTTCAAAAGAAGCAATGACTCCTTGAAGCAAATAGTCAACCTACATCTACTATTACTTGGTCAGGAGGGACTAGATCCAAAGTCCTCCCCTTACATAAAATCGCCTCCCACAAATAAGAGCAGGTGAAGATTCGACCTATCCTGCGAGTCAGTAAAAGTCTGTAGGGAGATTCACTCTAAGGGGTGATCTACAAGTGGGTGATTCGGAGGACCTCTGGGAAACATAAATGTAGTGGTTTTATTTTTATCTTTATTTATTTAAAAAAAAAAGTTTTGATGTTTATTTTTGAGAGAGAGAGAAAGACAGAGCATGAGTGGGGGAGGGGCAGAGAGAGAGGGAGACACAGAATCTGAAGGAGGCTCTAGGCTCCGAGCTGTCAGCACAGAGCCCAACGCAGGGCTCCAACTCAGAAACTGAGGTGAGATCACAACCTGAGCCGAAGTCGGACCCTTAACCGACTGAGCCACCCAGGCACCACTTATTTCCATGTTAGGCTTTCGTTGGCTTCCTATCCTTAACAAAGTTTACAAGGCATTCTACTACCTTTCTAGTTTTCCTGTGACATTTCCAGCCCCTTCCTGCCCCCCCTCCTGAGATTTGTATTCCAGGTACAGTGTATTCTAATATTTATATTTCCCATCATTTTTATGAGATGTACTATCTGCTCAAAACTCTTTACTTGACCAGCCTCACCCCATTCCCACACACCCACAACTATAAGCCACACATTTATCCTGCCAACTTCTTTTTCTCCTTCAAGTGTTTTACTGAATATCACTTCCGCCAGGAGGCCTTTCCTAATCCCATGAGTAGCTCTTGTTCCTTTGCATTAGTGTTTGTTCATGATCCTTCCATGATACACACACACTCCTGCTTGAGTTTGGCCAGTAAGAGTATGAATTTTTAAACTCACTAGTCTTACATATTTTTCTTTAGTCCTCTTTTATTGTCGGCAAAGTAACTTTTGTAAAAAAATAATGTTTGGTTTCATATTTCATCAGCCTATTATGGGTAGGTTACATTTTATACAAGTTCATTAAAAATAATGTTTAGATCTCCTGAGCATACATCTCTGTAGCAGGGGAATGTACGAGAGGCAAAGGAAGCTGGCTCAAGAGTACTTATATTAACATATTTTGTCTATTAAATAGAAATATTTAAACATGAAAGTCCCCAGTGGAGGCAGAGGTGAAAAAACTTGGCCACTTCTATGCAGCCCTAACACATGAGAGGTTGGCATATTTTTCTGGAGGGATATATGAAGATACAGATCAAGAGCCTTCAGAATATTTCTATTCTTTGATCTGGAATTCCATAGTTTATTTATTTAACTTTTTTAAGTTTATTTATTCTGAGAGAGAGAGAGAGAGAGAGAGAGAGATGAGACAGCATGAGTGGGGGAGGGGCTCGGAGGGAGAGGGAGAGAGAGAGAATCCCAAGCAGGATCTGCACCGTGTGGAGCTCTACGTGGGGCCTGAACCGTGAACCGTAAGATCATGACCTGAGCCGAAGTCGGACGCTTAACCAAATGAGCCACCCAGGTGCCTCTGGACTTCCACAGTTTAAATATTAAGAAGCACTAAATAGTCAAAGAATTTGGCCAACATGTTGTGATTTTCATGCAAGCAAAAAGAAATGATCATCATGCTATCGGTCACTCACAGCTTTTAAAAACGTTCTGTTTTAATGGTAAGAAATGCATGAGAGGCTACATGAAGAGAAAAACTAAGAAAGAAGCAAAAAAAAAAAAAAAACCCAGAAAAGAAAAGAAAAAGAAACCAAGGAAAAGAAGAATCAGGCACAAAAATGCAATCGCTCTGCATTCTTGGGAGGACAAATGGCTTCAGCACCACACGTTTGCAGCCTGGGAAGAAATAAAGTGGACGGTCACACCAGAAGCATGCTGACAAGTACAATCCAGCAGTCTCTGAGGATGGAGAACAAAAGGCCGCCGATTACATGACGCCAAGCCCCACTTACCTTAATAGCCCTATGGAATGTGTCAGGAAATGCCATAGTAAAGGGCTTACTAAGCAGTGGAATTCTACTTTCAGTGAGCAGAGTAGCAACATGTGATCAAGCCAAGAGCTATAGCCTGAAGAACACTGTATACACGGCAGCAGATGTTCATGTCCCAGTGAACATCGTGGGAGCTGTAACAGGATACAGATTCCGAATATTTTCCAAATAAACAGCAGCGAGGTAACCTCGTCTCTTACACACGTCTAGTTAAGACTGAAATGAGGCTGCCAAGAATTCGTTTGTCAACTACCAAAATCATCAGATGTTCTTTCTATCTTATGTTCCCACTTTAGAGCATAAAATAAGGGTTGTCATCATTCTCGGTAGAGGAGTGAGGGGTTGTTACCCAAAGCTGCTCTTGGACCAATGCTGTATTCAAACAAACTATCTGAAAATATTCTTTACCTGTACGATAGACGGGCTTTTGCACTGCTAGTTCAAAATTTATTTCTTTGGATTTTAGAAACACATTAATTCCCTCTTCTTCAGTAACAAAGGTCATTCGGGTGCCCATAACAAAGACTGTAAATACTGGTCCATACTGGAAGAAAACACATAAATACAGATATTAGGAAGCATTTCTAATAAATAAGTTATGGGCCATGGGTTACACAAGAACCCCAGTGCTGAAGTTATAGACAAGACACAAATTATTATGCTTATATATAGTAACATTATACATCTTGGCAGATTCAGCCAAATATAAATTATATAAATCATGATTTATTCTGTCCTGATACTTAACCTTCCTTTTGATCATGTTATTTGTTTGAAGCTTCCTTTCTTGTAGTAAGAAATAATAACTAGAAATAATTATTAGAAATTATGTCAACAGTGATGTTTGAACCTTGTTTTCCAGATAGCAGTAGGCTCACGAGCAATCTACTGCTCAATTTTGTTCAAGAAAAACATACAAAACAGCTGACTGATTTTACCTTAAATCTGTGGTCATGCAACAATGTCCTGCGATCCTGAAAAGTCCTCTAATGTGTTCACTGTCTCACTTTCCAAAATTACTATTTCCCTTGGATACCTGCCCTACCCATGCCACACAGAGATAGTTCTGGCTTCGTAGCTCACGAGGAAAACGGGGGCAATCAAGTAAGGGCACTCTCAAATTGTCACCACCAGATCTTGCAAAGATACACGTTTGTATCCATTCTCCATGCTTCCCTTTGGGTTAGGACAGAGGGGACGTCCTGCTCCTGTGGAATGTCTGCACTTGCTCACTTGCATCATGGATTCCACACTCTTACCTTCTCTTAACTCCATGTTTATGCACCCTGTCATCCCACATCATCACTCCTGCCCTCCATCAGATCACCAGCAGCCTACAAACACTAGCCCAGAGTTTGATTTCGGGAAGTCCGTGACTTTATTGGGAGAAAAGTGTATCATTATATTCATTGACTTCAAATTGTAATTTTGTATTTTTTTCGATGACGAATGCAGGCAAAACAACCCCAATCTTATCTGTGACTCTATCATCGAAAGAAACCATTGTTCCAACTATATTCTCTTATACTCTGTGTCTCTGTGGCATCCATTCATCACAGGGCCAATTATATTAACTATATTTCTTATTCTTGATGCTCTGGTATTGGAGTTTCACTACTGGGTAGAGATTGTCCTCCTGGGGCTAGCCAATTCTTCCAGGGAGCAAAGGGCTCAGCCATCAGGGAGCATACCTTTCACATGCAAAATAACCAACCTTGAGTTTATATCACCATCTACTTCCTTATCTAACCCTCACACACCAAGTCAGTATTTCCCCTGCCCGAAATCATCCAAAGGCCAGGTACCAGGCAAGTAGACCCCACCAGTATGGCCCAACGCCCGCAAGAATTATTCAAACTAGCCAGTCCTCAATTGTTTTCCCTGCCCTGCTTGCCTTTCTTGAGGAAGCCCCAACAAAGGCTCAGGCACAGGCTTTTCTCTTGCTGTTAATGTCTGCCTCCTGACTCTTTCTTCCCTGTGGCCCTGCATGGTACCCAGTGGCCACGCTCTCAGACCTGTGAGCATAATACACTTCTTCCTTCCAATCCCTCCTTCTCATTTCCTCCTATGGCGGCTCTGACTTTACAATACCACATGCAACATATACATTCTTAGAACAATTACCCATACTTTCATATCCCATCATTGTTACTGTAAGTATTTCGAAATATTATGCTTGTCACTACTTCAATATTACAACCATTTCTAGGACCACCCTGAAATGGCACGAGATCATTCCTCTGACACACTGTTGGGCCCGATCAGGCAACTGTGGGCTTGTAACCGTTAAGCCGCCTAACAGTGAAGTCTCATTTTCTTACACTGGTGATCTGGACATCTGCATTACTTTCCAGTATTCCTTATCTATAGTTATTTGTTAGTCAATATTTAGAAGCAGATGAAGGATTTCCATTGTTGGTTAAAGTTTTGTTCAAATGAGAATTCCAATTAGGAAAGTGGCCTCTGTAACACATAATAGGTACCCAGGCCACAGTGCAGAGCAGATGAGTTCAAACACATTGAATAACTGAGGTAACTGCTGATGCATGGTATTTAAGGTAACTTATCGCAAAACTGTGTCGTGCAAATGATCATGTGCGATGTTATAAATTCGCTAACGGGGTTTTTTGGGTCTTATTTGATTTGCTTTGTTCTTCTGTGCATGACGTCTGAGTGTTATGAAGCAAAGGCAAGCACATACAGTATGTCATAGACATGGCCCTTGTGTGGTGTGTCATTAAAATTTTTATTTTGAGATAATTACGGACTAGTGCACAGTTGTAAGAAATAATACAGAGCAACCCCACGTAGCCATTACTCTGTTGTGCCTAGTGTTAACATCTTGCAAAACTACAGTATGGTATCACATTGGTATTGTGGCCGCTCGTATTGATGAAGTCAAGGTACAGAGCGTTTCCATCATCACAAAGATGCCTCATGCTGCCCTTTTATAGTCGCTTCCATTTCCCTCTCACCCCCACCTCTTCCTTAACCCTTGGCAATTGCTAACCTGGTCTTCATTTCTATAATACTGAATTTCCAGAATGTTATACAAAGAGAATCACATAGTATAGAAATTTCTCAGATTGGCTTTTTTTTTTTACTTGGCAGAATTCATTTGAGATCCACCCAGGTTGCAGTAGGTACCAATAATTCTTTCCTTCCTTGGGGCACCTGGGTGGCTCAGTTAGTTAAGTGTCCAACTTCCACTCAGGTCATGATCTCACGGTTCATGAGTTTGAGCTCTGCATCAGGCTCTCTGCTGTCAGCACAGAGCCCACTTTGGAACCTCTGTCCTCCACTTTCTCCGCCCCTCCCTCACTCTCTCTCTCTCTCTCAAAAATAAACATAAAAATTTAAATAAAATAATTCATTCCTTTACATTCCTGAGTAGTACTCCACGGTATGGATGTACTACAGTGTTTTTTAAACATGTTGAAGGGCATTTGTGTTCTTTTCAGTTTGGGACAATTACAGTTGCCATAAACATTAATGCACAGATTTTTGTGCGAAGGTAAGTTTTCATTTCTCTAGGATAAGGGCCCGGAAGTGAAATAGCTGGGTCGTATGGCAGCTGCATGCTTCATTGTTGAAAGAACTGCCAGAGTGCTTTCCAGAGTAGTTGCATCATTTGACATTTCCACCAGCAAGATATGAGTGATCTGTATGAGTTTCAATATATGAGTTTCTCCGTATCCTTACTAGGATCTGAGGTTGTCACTATTTTTTATTTAGCCATTCTTATAGGTGTGTAGTGACAGCTCATTGTGGCTTTAATGTTTATTTGTTTATTTATTTATTTTTGAGAGAGAGATACTGCACACATGAATGGGGGAAGGGCAGAGAGAGAGGAAGACAAATCTGAAGCAGGCCCCAGGCTCTGAGCTATCAGCGTAGAGCCTGATGCCGGGCTCAAACTCCCGAACCATGGGATTATGACCCGAGCCCAAGTCAGACACTCAACCAACTGAGCCACCCAAGCGGTCCTCATTGTGGTTTTAATTTGCATATCCTTATTGTCTAATGATGTTGAACGTTTTTTCATGTGTTTATTTACCATCTTCATATCCCCTTCAATAACCTGTTCCTATGTCATTTGCCATTTCTTTAGTTGACTTGTTGGGGTTTTTTCAATGCTCAGTGTGGAGAGTTCTTTATATGTTCTAGATAGCAGTCCCTTGTTGGATATGTGGCTTACAAATATTTTCTCTCAGTCTACAGCCTGTCTTTTCAGTCTCCTAACAGGGTCTTTCACAAACAAAAGCTTTTAATTTGGATGAGGTCCAATTTATCAGTTTTTGTTTTTATACATTGTGCTCTCGGTGTCAAGTCTAAGAACTAGTTTTTTGACCCCAGACATTCTCATTCTTTTCTAAAAGTCATATAGTGTTATGTTTCACATAGAAGTCTACGATCTAGTTTGAGTTAATTTTTATATAAATGGAAGACTTAGGTCAAGGTTCATTTTGTTTTGTTTTTGTTTTTGGCTTAATGGTGTCTAATTGCTTCACTGCTATTTGCTGAAAAGGCTATCTTTATTTCATTAAATTGCATTTGCAATTAAATTGAACATTTAGCGCATCTGAGTTCTCTATTTTGTTTCATCAATCTCTGTATCTATCATTGCACCCACATAATCTTGATTAATGTAGCTATGTAATGAGTCTTGAAATCGAGAAGAATGACTCTTCCCGTTCTATTCTTCTTTTTAAGATTATTTTAGCTATTCTAGTTCTTTTGTTTTTCCATATAAATTCTGAAATGATCTTGTCTATATCCACACCTTACAGGAAATTTGGTAGGATTTGCATTAAACCTGTATATCAATCTAGGAAGAATTGGCATCTTTACTATGTCTACTTCTGCAATACGTGAACACAGTATGTCTCTTCATTAACGTCTTTGATTTCTCTCATCAATGTTTTGTAGTTTCCAGAATAAAGTCCTATACACATTTCATAATTTTTACACCTATTTCTCTTTTTGAGCAACAGCACTGAATTTTTAACTACCATGTGTACATGTTCATTGTTACTATGTAGCGATACAACTAATTTTTGTGTGTTGACTTTGTATCCTGTGACCTTGCTGGATTTACCGGTTAATTCCAGATTTTTTAAGTAAACAGCCACAGCATGTGCAAACAGAGACAGTTTTATTTGTTCCTTTCCCTCTGACTCTTATTTATTTTTCTTGCTTTATTGCACTCATGGAACTTCCAGTACCATGTGGAATAATAGTGGTGGCAGCAGACATCCTTGCTTTTTTTCCAATCAGAGATGGAAATTCTTTCACCATCAAGATTGCTGTTAGCTGTAAATTTTTTGTAGATATTCTTTATCGAGTTGAAGAAGGCTCCTCCTATTACTACCTTTCTGAGAGTTTTTAAGAATCATGAATGGGTGTGGGATTTTGTCAAATGCTTTTTCTGTACAAATTAATGTTAATGTGTTTTTTTTTTTCTCCTCTTACCTATTAATATGGGAGCTTGGACTAACTGATTTTCAAATATTGTACCCGTCTTAAACCCCTGGAATAGACCTCACTTGGTCATAGGTCATATAATTCACTTATACATTGCTGAATTTTATTTGCTGGTATTTTAAGGATTTTGCATCTTTATTCATAAGGAATACTGATCTGTAGCTTTCTTCTTTTGTGCTGTCTTTATCTGGTTTGGTATCAGGGTAATCCTAGCTTCATAAAATACACTGGGACATGATCCCTTCTTTTCTACTTTTTGGAGGAGATTGTATAAAATTGATGTCAACTCTTCCTTAAACATTTGGCATAATTTCCAGTAGAACAATCTGGGTCTTAAGATTTCCTTTTTGGGGAGTTTTGAAATTATGAACTCAATTTCCTAAGTAATATAGGGCTATTTAAATTATCTAATTTATACTGAATAGTTGTGGTAGTTTGCATTTTGGGGGGGAACTTGGTTCATTTCATCTAAGTTGCCAAAATTGCTATGTGTAGGGTTGCTTATGGTGTTCCCTTATCATCCATTTGATGTCTGCAGTGATATGCCCCATTCTATTCCTGACATTAATAATTTGTGTCTTCTTTTTCTTGCATAAGGTCTTTCAAAGTAATTGATCTTGTCAGGGATTGGCTCTTTCTTTCACTGATTTTCTCTATTTTTTTCCTGATTTCAATTTCATTGATTTCTGTTCTTTAATATTTCCTTCCTTTTGCTTGCTTGGGGTTTATTTTGCTCTTTCATGGGGAAGGGGTTGAAAGACAAGCTTTATTCATTTCACACTTATGTGCTTTTATAATGAAAATATTTAGTGATAATAATTTCCCTCTCAGCACTTCTTTAGCTGTGCCCCAACTTCTGACAGGTTGCATTTTGATTTTCTTTCGATTCAGCATGATTTTTTATTTCGCTCAAGAATTTCCCTTCAACTCATAGGTTATTTACAAATACGCTGTTTGTTTCCAAGTGTTCAGAGTTTCCTGTCATCTTTCTGTTACTGATTTCTAGTTTCATTCCACTGTAGTCAGAGAATACATTGTACAATTTGAATCATTTTAAATTTTGTGGGGTTTTGTGGACCTGAATATAGTCTATCTTGTCCTATGTCTCATGGGCACTTGAAAAGAATACATAACCTGCTTTGTTAGGTAGAATGCTCTACACATATTCATTAGATCTGTTGGGTTGGTGGTCTTTTATAGTCTAGCTGATTTTCTGCCTAGCTGTTCTACCCATTGTTAAGAGAGCATTGTCGAAATGTCTAATTATAACTGGATTTGTCTGTTTCTTCTTTCAGGTCTGGTTTTTGGTTCACATAATTTACAGCTCTGTTGTTTGGTGCGTACAAATTTAGAATTGCTAATTCCTTCTGACCATTTTATAATGGTCATAAATTATCTCATAATGTCTCCCTCTGTCTCTGGTAATTTTACTTGCTCTGAAGGTACTTTTTCTGTTATTAATATAGCCACTCCTACTTTCTTTTGACTGATGCTTACATAATGTATCTTTTTCCATAGTTTTTTGTTTTTCACCTGCCTATTTCATTATACTTGAAGTGAGTTTCTAGTGTATATCATAGAGGTGGATCACTTTTAAATCCATTTTGCAAATGTCTATCTTTCAATAATTGTATTTGTACCATTTATAACTTAAATTATTGATATATTACGGTTTAAGTCTCTGCTATTTTATTTTTATTTTTCTGTTTATTCTCCCTGGGTTTTGCTTTTCTGTTTTATCTCCTTTCCTGTGTGTTATTTTAACATTGTTTAGAATTCCATTTTAACTTATTTATACTATTTTTAAGTGGATCTTTTGTGTAGAGTTTTTTAGTGATTACTCTAGGTATTACATTAGATATATATAACTTATAGTCAGTTAGTATAGCCACTTTTTAAAGTTTTTTATTTTAATTTCAGTATAGCTAACATACAGTGTTATATTAGTTTCAGGTGTGCAATATAGTGATTCAACAATTCTATACATTACTCAATGCTCATCATGATAACTGTACTCTTTAATCCCCATCGCCAATCTCACCCATCCCTCCACCGCCTCCCCTCTGGTAACCATCAGTTTGTTCTCTCTAGTTAAGAGTCTATTTCTTGGTTTGTCGCTCTTTTTCTTTTGTTTGGTTGTTCCTTAAATTCCACATTTAAGTGAAATCACATGGTATTTGTCTTTGTCTGCCTGACTTATTTTGCTTAGCATTTTACTGTTTAGTTCCAACCATGTTGTTGCAAATGCCAAGACTTCATTCTTTTTTATGGCTGAATAATATTCCACTGTATGTATATGTGTGCGTGTGTGTGTGTGTGTGTGTGTGTGTGTGTGTGTCATATCATCTTTATCCATTCATCTGTTAATGGACACTTGGGCTCCCATATCTTGGCTATTGTACATAAATACCGCAATAAATACTGGGGTGCATGTATCCGTTTGAATTAGTGTTTTTGTATGTGGAGGGTAAATACCCAGTAGTGCAATTACTGGATTATAGGGTAGCTCTATTTTTAATTTTTTGAGGAACCTTCATACTGTCTTCCACAGTGGCTGCATAGTGTAGCCATTTTATCAACTCAAGCAAATCTCTCTTTATGTCCCTTTACCCTCTCCCATTTGTAATGTAATTTTCTTAGGTAGTTCCCTTACATACAACTAGGACAATATCAAATAGTGTTATAATTGTTGCTTCAGGCACCGATAATGATTTAGAAATCTCAAGAAGAGAAGTCTGTTGCACGTACACATCTTTTGTTTACTGTGTCCTTTCTTCCTTCTTGATGTCCAAGATTCCTTCTTTCATTGGTCCTTTTCTGTTTAAAGAACTACTTCTACTCATTTGTTTAGGCTAGTCTTCTAGCAGCAGATTCTCTTAATTTTCCTTTAACTGAGGATGCCTTGATTCCTCCTTAATTCCTAAAGAATATTTGTCCTGGAGATAGGACTCTAGGCAGACAGTTCTTTTCTTTGAGCCCTTGAAAAATGGTATGCTATTCCTCCTGGCCTACATGGTTTCTGATGAAGAATCTATCATTCCAGTTTCTTTTCCTACCATAATAAGGTTCCATTTGTCTTTTGCTGCTTTTAAAAATTATCTCTGTCTTTAGTTTTCAGAAGTTTGACTTTCATTTGCTTTGCTATGGATTTCCTTGGGTTTATCCTGTTTGGGATTAGCTTGGCTTTTCAAATCTGTAGGTTTATGTCTGTTAAAACACTTGGGAAGTTTTCAGTTCTACTTTCTACAAATACTTTTTCAGCTCCACCCTCTTTCTCCTTTCTAGGACTCTGATGACATAAATATTAGGTCTTTTACAGTCCCTGAAGTTCTGCTCATTTGCTTTCAATCTTTCTTCTCTTTGTTTTTCATATCGGGTAACTTTTATTGACCTATGTTGAAGTTCACTGATTCTTTTCACTCTTCTCCATTGTGCCATTGCACTCATCCACTAAGTTATTTTTTCTTTTTTAGTTATTGTATTTTTCAGTTCTAAAATTTCCATGTTTCCTCTTGATATGTACTATTTCTTTGCAGAGACTCTCTGTTTTTTCCTAAGACTTTGTTTTTTTTTTCATTTGTTTCCAGCATGCTTATAATTGCTTGTTGAAGCATTTTTATTATAGCTGTCTTAAAATCCTTGTCAGATCATTCTAATATCTGTGTCATCGGTTGATTGTCTCTTCTTATTCAACTTGAAATCCTCCTGGTTCTTGGTATGAGGAGTGATTTTCTACTAAGATCTGAACATTTTGGATATAATGTTATGACACTGCATTTTATTTAACTGTTACATTTTTCCAGGCTTCCTTTGGCATTATTCTGATATGGGAAAGGGGATGCTACCTCATTGTTGCCAGGTAGGGGGATGGAAATTTAGGTTCATCACTCAGCATGGGGAGAGAAGAACTCCTTATTACTGCTGAGTGGGGGTGAAAGTTAAGTCTCCCTTCTAGGTTCTTCTTATATCACTCTGGCTGGGAGAAGAAGGGGTTTTTCATTACTGCTCTCACATGACACCACTGGCCTGGAGGTGTTTGAAGAGCAGCCTCTTTATTGCTGAATGGTGGTGAAAATCCTGGCTCACCCTCTAAGGTTCATGGGTCACCACCTCAGTGAGTAGGAGAGGGACTGCTTGTTATTCCTCAGTGGTGGTACAGTCCATGCTGTAGGTGTGGTCTCCATTAACACTGTTGTGGGGATGGCCTCATTATTGCTGAGCAGTATGGAAAGTCAAGATCCTCCTCTAGGTCTCTTTTGCCACTACCATTGCTAGGAGGGGACGAGTTTTACTTCATTTCACCCTGGCTAGGAGTCAGGGGTAGCCTTTCCACTTGGCACTTGCTGACTGTGGTGACACCATGTTTTTTTTTCCCTGTGGTGTTTGCCTGGAGCAGTTACAGCCTAAAATTTTTCTGTCTTGCTAGGCTGCTCCTTTTTTGGACCTTTACCTAGAGAGAGTCGTCTTTTCTTGGGGCTTACTTTTTTGCCTGTGCCCACTGGCATCTCTAGGTTGCTGGCGTTTCTAGAGCCCAATCCAGATATATGAAGCAGAAAAAAAATCAAGGAAATTCACTACCATATTGTTCATCAGATCCTGTTCATAGGTCGCTAGCCTATCAGCCCTCCTCTCTCCACCTTGCAAAATCATCTCACGTTTGTTTTATATATAATGTTTAATTCATATTTAGCTGTACTTAGTGGGAGGAATAGGGGAAAGTACAACTACCCCATCTTTTCAGAAGCAAACATCCCTAATTCGTTTCGTTTTATTTTTTCACTCACAGAATATCTCTGAAAGTGATACAAGAGAATGGAAACATTCTTGTTGGAAGAGAAAGTAAGCAGTTAGAGGACAGAGATGAGACGAAGACCTTTCATTGTATATATGTTCATGCCTTTAGAGTATGGACCTATTTGAAAAAAACACACACATTTCTTTAAAGAAGCACACAGCCTTTCAATTCTGGTGGTGATGTCACAGCGACGTGTTTCTGAATTGTTCTACCTCTTTCTTGGAAACCACACAGAGCCACAAGGAGAAAAACATATGTGCACAAGCAACATTATTGAGCTAGACAACAAGAAGAAAATTTACTAACTACAAGAAGCATGACCCACGGCACTTGAAACCAGTAGAACTCTTCGCTCTGCTCTTAGAAGCTATCACAGCACCGTGAGAAAGACAAGGAGCATGTGCAAGGGGTTCGACAATGGAAAAGCCCAGAAACACCCACTCTGAGATAGGAGAAGGAAGTCTACAGAGTTGGAACCACTATGAGATGGGCTAGGATAAACAGCCCACGGATACTGAGGGAGGTAGCAAAAGATAACACAGAGAGTGGGCTCCCAAAAGCACTTTCTTGTAAAAGCGAAGAGTACACCTGAGAAGACAAGGGTCACCTCTTTTCCTAGCAGCCATTATTGAAGAAAGGCAGTGAGAGCTCAAGCGTGAAAGATTGTATCCTAAAAAGCAGAGGAGCCATGGGTGCACAGAGGCACTAGATTTTCACTGTAGCAAGGGAGGATAGGATAAAAGAGCTCCGTCAAGAAACCTGGAAAGCAACTGCCCCCAGCCAAAACCTCCTGCTGACAGCTGGTCCAAGACAACTTAACACCTTAAAATGCAGTTAAATGGAGGAACTTAGGCATCCGACTTCGGCTCAGGTCATGATCTCACAGTTCTTGGGTTCGAGCCCCACGTCGGGCTCTGTGCTGACAGCTCGGAGCCTGGAGCCTGCTTCGGATTCTGTCTCCCTCTCTCTCTCTCTGCCCCTCCCCTGCTCATGTTCTGTCTCTCTCTGTCTCTCAGAAATAAATGAATGGTAAAAAAAAATAAAAATATGGTTAAACAAAAAAGGAAAACGTCACCACTGTACGAAAAATTCTTTAAAAAAGGGCAAAAAAGGACATCAGAACTTCCTTACAGATGAAGTAACTCACCAAAAACATTCTGCCATAGGGCACCTAAAACCAGTAATGCAAAATTATTTTTGGAATAAAAAAAAATTAATCTAATAATTTTGCCAACTGCGAAAGAAATAAGCAAAGAAGAAACATAAGAAGCCATGGAAGAAACAGCCAGACAATAGAGGAAAATTAGGAGATAAAGGAACTGAGGAAAGAAAGAAACAATAAAGACATTTCTAAATAAAAGATAATAATTACAAGAAGCACAAAGGAGACTATAGGAAATAGTCTAAAGACAATACAATATAGAAATGCAAAAAATATTAAATAGAATTATGTGAAAAGAATTTTAGGGGAAATGATAGCTATAGAAGACAGGGAAAAGAGGTTGAACCTGTGCATCACGGGACGTCTTTTGCAACTCCAAATTCATTTATCCAACTACTTAACTCAGCATTTCCACTTGGATGTCAACATTCCAAACTCCTATGTATCTAAAGCTGCACTTCTGATAACATCTTCCCTTTCAGTAAGTTCTTGCAATCATGGCGATCTCACTGGACTCCCATTCCCTAGCTACTCAAACCAAACTTCTTGGAGCCATCTTGGACCCTTCGCATTCTTCTACACACCACGTGCAATTAACCAGGAAATCCTGCTGCTTCCACCCTCAACATATACCCAGCCGCTTCTCAAGTTTCCACTGCTATCTCCAAACCACTTGACCTCAAGTTTGAATTACTGCAAAGAACCTTCAAATTATCCTTCTTTTATTCTTACAGTCCTGTTTTTAACAGAGCAGCCAAAGTGAGCCTTTAAGATTTAAATCAAATCCCATCATTCCTCTGCTCAAAACACTCTCAAAAGATTTCCTACTTCACTCTAAATTATAAATGCTTTTATACTTTGAATCTGATCATTCATTCTATGGATACATTTTCACACATACAAATGGGAAACAAACTACTGTATGTCAATTATTAAGTCACTGTTGAAGGAAACTATAATTTAGGGAATACTTTGCAGCTTTTAAAACAAATGCAAAGGCTTCTGTTTTGGTGTAGGATGAGGTAGAACCAGGTGAGATAAGGATTTCACTGGCAGTTAGGAAAAGATGAACAGGTAATAAATCACTATTTAATTCCCTGGTGGCATCTGTGAATTCTTGGTATGGATTGAAGGTCTTGACTGAAATAGGCACCTTTGAAAAATCTACTGCTAACGTCACACTCAAATGTGAGATACTGAACGTGTTTTCGCTAACATTAGGAAAAACACAAGCTTGTCTAGTCTCACCACTTCTAGTCAACAATGTGTTATAAGTCCTACTGATGGTAATAATATAGGAGAAAGAAACAAAAAGCATAAAGATCAGAAAAAAAGCAAGTACATTTATCTTTTTATAAGACATATCGTTTACGTATAAAAATCCTAAGGAATCTCCAAATTAGCTAGTAGAACTAATAGGGTGAATTTAGCAAAGTCACAGGGAATAAAGTTAACATAAAGAGAACAGATTGTATTTTTTATGTTTCAACGGGATACAACTGGAAAACAAAAATTAAAGCAATTTTATCCACGAGTGCCTCCAAATATAAAATACTTAAAATAACTAACAATTGCATCACAAAAAACTACAGAATATTTCTGAAAGAAATTATATAGCTAAAAAATGGAGAGATAGATAGTATTCATAGCTTTGAAGACTTAATATTATTATGAAGTCAATTTTCCCTAATTTCCTAATAGATTTAACAAACTTCCAATCATAATTCCAGCAGTCTTTATGATACATATTGACAAGCCAATTCTAAAACTTATAATAACATGCAAAGAATCTTGAATGCCAAGTCAATTACAGAGAAATATGGAGGGCTATCACTGCCTGGTTTAAACACTTACTATAAAACTACAGTATTTAAGACAGCGTACTAGTAACAAAGGAGTGGGCATATAAATCAATGGACTAGGATATAAAGGTTAGAAATAGATCTACATGTATATGGTCAACTAATTTTTGAGAAGCTGCAAAGGCAACCAATGAGGAAAGGAGAGTGGAACAATTAGAACAACGAGACCATCCAGATTGGGGAAAAAAATGAACTTCACCCCTGACTCTTACCACCCCCCCACACACACAAAAGTAATAACTCAAAATGGATCATAGACCTAAATGTAAAATACAAAATCACACACCTTTTAGAAGAAAACAATAATCTTTTTGACCTTGCTTGACCTTCTGAGACAAGCCAGTGAAACGTTCCTTAAAATTTATTAAAATCATATGCCTAAGAAAGGCTACCAGAGGCAAAGAAACATTCTTTTAAGATATCATTTTTCCTATATCTGGCTCTCAATAATTATGGTATCTAGAGTGGGCTAGAATATGAGGAGGTAGGCAATCCCGAACACTCAAAGGAAAAGGTGTATATTGTTACATTTTTTTTTGCAAGGGTAACACAATAATATAAACAATTTAAATATTTATGTCACTGGACTAGGCACTTCCACTTTTAGGAATTTATTCTGAGGAAACAACTGGATAAGTGCCAACAGCACAACCACACGACACACATACAGCAATGCACCCTGAAGCACTGGTAGCAATAAAGGGGAAAAGTTGGCAGTAACTTATATCCTGTTTTTGAAAGATACACTGTATTTAAAAGCTATTTTAAGGACAAAAACGTCTCGTACAACAACATTAGTAATCTTAGTATGCAGTGAAAATGGATCTCATCATCATCAAATAAGAACACCAGCTGAAAATACAGCGCAGGCTAAATTTGAAAAGACCGTTTGTAAGCAATTTTTACAGCGGCCTGGTGTTAATCTCAGTTCGGACACGCACTTACTACACGTTTTCATAAATTTAATTTAACTGTATTTCACTTCTGTGTTTCTGAATTATTGCAAGTTGTTAGCTAATGTGTATACACTTAGAACTTTTAAACTACGGTGAAGTAACTAGCATTTATAAATTATGTATCTACTTCCAAAAGGGCAGCTACGAGCTGATAAAAATCTGTTCATAATCGATAAAAATCTATTTCGAAAAATCTTGCATAAGGAATAGCTGTCAATAGTTGAGTAATGATCGTCTTTATCTGTGGATCTAGGTATGTTCTCCATATTCTAGTATTGCATTTGAGAACCCGGGAAAGAAAATAAAAAAGAAAACATTACCTCCTCCGCAAACCCCACCTGCTAAGGCCACATACCTTGATTCTTGCTTTCTCTATAAATTCTAGAGGGGCTTTCCCAAACTCAAATCCAGCTCCAATCCAAGGAATCCAGCCCCTTATGCACGGGGGTCCACGCAAATTCTTCCGCTGAAAGAATAATAAAAGAGCAAGGAAACCCAGGATTATAATCACTGTTGGGGAAATTAGTTCCATGTTTTTGTCTAGCGCCTTCCACAATCAGAGAAGGTAAAAATCCTGCCGCCGTGGCACTTGCTCATTCCCTCTTGGGAGGGTGCACCTACTGGACCTGCCAACTTGTCTGCTACAACTTCCGCAGTTTGTCTGCCTTCTAAACTGTAGCCTCTTTTCCCCGCCCCAATTTTTAGATGACTTTTGCAGCATCGCTCCCTCCTCCCACCTCCACTTGTCTTTCCTGCCCTGGCCACCCCGGACCAAACGCTGGGGCTGGACCGAACGGGCACGGGTGAGGCGGGGTGGAGGGCGGGGCGAACTTGCGCCGTTGCCATGGAGACCGGGGCCGGCGGCGCGGAGGGAGCTTTGCTCCCGGCCAATTGGAGCATGGCGCCCAAGAGGCGCGCAGCCCGGCGGACTACATTTCCCAGAAGCCTCGTGGGCTTCGCGTTGTTGTTCTGCTCTCAGTCCGGTGGACCGCTGCAGCCGGGGCTGCTAGGAAGGCTGCAGGTTCGCGGGGCCGCCTGACTGAGCCGAGCGAGGGAAATGGTCCCCGGCCCGCCGCTCGCCGCTTGAGGACGGGCCGCCCTGGCAGAGGGGCAGGCCAGCCGCGGCGCGGGGCGCCGGCCAGAAGGGGTGCATTGTCGTCCTGTCTTGCTGCTGAATGTCGGTTCCAGAGGATGAGGAGAGGCTTTTGCCGCTCGCCCAGAGATGGCCCCGGGCGAGCAAGTTCCTTCTGTCGGGCTGCGCGGCTACCGTGGCCGAGCTAGGTACCCGGCTGCCCCCGCCTGGGCCTCCCCCGCGAGTCGTCGCGGTGCCGCGCTGGGGGTGGGGGTGAGGGGCACGGGGGTGTTCGGCCGGCTGGGTTGCGCCCTCTTCTTGCACACCTGCCTGGCAGATGTGGCAGGGCGGGGGCAAGGCCGGCCTTGCGAGGAGGACTGGAGGTCACCAAGGTCTTTTCCTAACAATTTCGTCTCCCTCAGAGGTGTGCCATTGTGCCTGAGTGTCTACTCTTGGAAGCTTCATGAGCGGTCATTCCTCTGTAGGAATCCTTTTCGCTTCCGCGAGGATGACCTTCTAATAAAAACACAATCCACTTTTCATCCTTACTGAGATCATCTGATTCATATTCTTACATAGCTTCACTAGATCATTGTCTTTTGGGTCCAAGTTGTGGAACCAACTTGTGGGACTTACGTTATTAACCTGTCACTTACGGATCGTCTACTCAACATCCGTCAGTTGTCCTCCTTGAGCTTAGCTCATCTATACTGTGTTTACCTTGCAGGATTCTGAGAAGTCAAATGCTAAGTCCAAAGCGGGGCACTTATTAATTGCAACATTATCATAATAGCTACAATACTAGACTGTGGTAATAGAGCTTAAAAGACTCAACCCTGACCTTACAGGCGGGTGGGGACACATGCAGAGACAGACAGTTCCATTGTGCTAATTATTAATAATGAAGATATCAAGTACCATAAGAGCGTAGAAGATGGACAGTTACATATGCATAAGCAAGTCAGAGAAAACTCGAGACCACCTGGAGAGAATTCGGATGCCCTTGCATGAGCAGGTGGCGTTCTTTCCAAGGATTTTGTAAGCGGAGTGCCTATGTGTTCCCTCTGAAGCCTTCTCTGTGCATTTTAAGAATACCCTTTCATTTTCTTGCCTGTTGCGGGGGGAGGGGGGAACAACAGCTTTGATGTGTTACCATTAAGCAATGGTAGTTTGTCCTCTTGTGAAATGAGTGTTTGTATTATTTTGTATTTCCTGCAGAGCCAGCACCGTCTGTTGTTTTGCCCTTTATGCTCCTCCACTCTTGCCCTTTGGACCCTCTATGTTTTCTTCATTCTTTTCTAAAGCTGATGGGAAATTTTTGTTATTCATTGCTTTTACTGAGACACACTTCATCGGCTTTTTAAAACATGCAAAATCAGATTGCTGAATTAGGTATTTGCACTTCGTTTGTTTGCTGGTTTGTTTTTTAACTTGATAGTTTCCCCCTGTGACCAATGGCTTTGGCACAGAACCCTTCCTTTTGTTAAAAATTTGTGGAGAATGGTGTGGGGGCTGGGCATGAGAGGTGGAGAAATCAGAGTATGAGATGGTTTGAGTACAAAACAATTTAGGATCGGAACCTGAAGCGTTATTTAAGTAACCAGCAAGTAAACGAAAATTATTTTGAGAGGCACATGGTATAGACGTGCCTATATCATAAGACTTTTCGGGGCTCATATGTTAAGAAAGCATGGCTTAAATTCTCTTCATGCAAACGACTTCTGTTTTAGGGGAACTATCAGCAAGATATTTTTTCCAAAGACCAGTGGTAAGATTTAATATTCCCTTCCCCCCTACTGTCTTCTCTTAGAAAAAGCATAACTATGGTTTTGTGTCAGGCGGTGGTCATTGAAAAGACTCATGTAATGTCAATAATGTGCATGAGCTTCTCTGAATCTGGTTAAGTTATTCAAGACATTATGCCTATAAAGTTATGAGCTTGATCTTCCTAATGTGGGCCAGTTAGCTTCATCATTTCAAGGTAAAATGTCTAGCTTGAATTCAAAATATAATTATTAGAAAAATTGTTTTCAAGTACAGTGGGTACTTGTGAGGAGGCCATACATAAAACTTAGTGCTGGAAAAACGATTCAGTATGTGCCTTAATCGAAAGTATATTGAGCATGCTGCCCTTGTATAAAAAGACAACATTACAAACTCTGTATTACATCTTCCATATCTCAAACTTGGGGTCAGTGAGCATCACCCATGAAATTATAGAATTCAGCTCACCCGCATTTATTAGGAACCTGTCATAAGTAGTATAGTATTCTAAAAGTCACATTGTGTCCTAATCATGGTTGCAGTCAAGGGGACATCACAGAATATGAATATTTGAAGTTATTCCTATGGGAAAGCAAAAATTAAGGACTGAAGTATATTTTAGGCTGAAATTTCTGAGTAAAAAAAGCCCAAATCCTGTCACTTACCCCCCACCCCCGGTGATCTGGGGGGTAATCTGGGACAATGATTCTTAAATTTGGGAGTGCATAAGAATCAGCTGATTTCTAAACCCCCATCAACCTACTGAGAATCCATAAGCATGGGGCTGGGAAATAAATACTTTTTCACAATTTCCCCAGCTGATTCTGATGTACTCTAAAATTTGAGAACCGCCCATCTTGTAGTGACTAAAATATTAGACCTATGACTTTAGAATTTTAGAATTTTTGTTGGTTTCTCTGAATGTTGCGGGTTTCCCCCTCATTTTGTTTTTCTTTGTTAGCAACCTTTCCCCTCGATCTCACAAAAACTCGACTCCAAATGCAAGGAGAAGCGGCTCTTGCTCGGTTGGGAGACAGTGCAAGAGAGTCGGCTCCCTATAGGGGCATGGTGCGCACAGCCCTAGGGATTGTTCAAGAAGAAGGCTTCCTAAAGCTTTGGCAAGGAGTGACACCTGCCATTTACAGACACGTAGGTATTTATCTTGATTCCATCTGGTAAGTTTGTTATGAGTGCTGTGTTTGTGTCCTCTGCTTTTGTGTTTAGCCGTGTCCAAAAACCAGTAGCTTTTTTCCTATTAATGTGATAAATGAATACATATTCTCTTAAGAAGAAAATTGACTACCAATTTAAGGCAATTAAGGAACAATCACCTTAAATTTTTAGAAATGCACATACAAGTATTTAGGGATGAACTGTCATGATGTCTGTAATGGACTTTAAGAAAAAAATGAGTCATAAATATGGAGAACAAACTGAGGGTTATGGGAGGGGTTGTGGGAGGGGGGATGGGCTAAATGGGTAAGGGGCACTAAGGAATCTACTCCTGAAATCATTGTTGCACTAGGTGCTAACGAATTTGGATATAAATTTTAAAAAATAAAAAATAAAATTTAAGAAAAGAAAGAAAAAAATGAGTCAAATATGGCAAAAATGTTAGCAATTGACCAATCTCAAGGATATAGAGGGAGTTATTTTCTCTACTTCTTCTACATGTTTGAGATGTTTTTAATGTTTATTTATTTTTGAGAGAGAGAGAGCATGAAGAGGAGAGGGGCAGAGAGAGGGAGACACAGAATCTGAAGCAGGCTCCAGGCTCTGAGTTGTCAGCACAGAGCCCAACGTGGGGCTCGAACCGCGAGATCATGACCTGAGCCGAAGTCAGACACTTAACTGACCGAGCTACCCAGGCACCCCACATTTGAAGATTTTTAAGAAAAGAAATGAATAATCGATACATTTCTCTACTTTGGAAACTTTAAAACACAAAATTTAAATTTTTCGTGTTCTTTGCAAATTAAAACTTATTTGACTTAAATGCCAAATCTCGCTAGTCTCTGTCCCATATGTTACAGACTAGGTAACTCTGAAAGAAAACAAGGATGACTAGTCCTATTCTGGCAATGGAGTAATTGCAGTGCAGCTGATTTTTGCCTCAGTTTCCAAGGCTACCTAACTACCTGTGTGGGCCTTCAGTCATTCTTCAAGGAAAATAGTTGTAACTATGTCATAACCAGTGAAGATGCTTTTCTGCCCTGCTTCTAAAGTGGCACTCACAAACATAATAGTTGTTGGGTTTTCAGCTTGTGGATGGGAGAACGTAAAACATGGTTTCAAAGGAGGTAGGACAGACATGGCATTTTACTCCTCTACATTCATAATATTTCCTCAAATATGTGGGGACCTTTGACCAGAAAAGTGTCCAGACTTAATATTCACCAGCTTATTATTTTTAAAGTTTCAGTTCTTCAGATGAGTAAGTTAAGAGTGTATTCTTCAAGAGCTATCCAGAAGTATGTACAGAGACTGTTGGTGTCTTGGTGCTTCGTATATTTTTGCATACATTAAAACCCCTGATCAGACTTCCTGAAATATCACGAAAAGTACTCTCTGTGAATACCATGTACTGATTTTAATGATTTTTATTTTCCATTCTTTTTTTTTTTAATTTTCTCCTTTGCTTCCCATGATTGTTCTGATTTCTTTTCATTTGTATTTTGTGGATCATCATATATGGCTTTCCAGTTAAGGTTCATGTCATATGTTTGATACTTGACTGAAAAATTACCTTAATATAATAAGTCATCTGATGAAGTTATGCATGTTTGTTCAAGGAAAATCCCTGCTGTATACCAAGCTCTGTCCTTGAGAGGGCACACAGAGTAATGAAAACACACAAAGCCTGCCCTGAAAAGCTCACGGTCTGATGGAAAGATAAGCAACAAAGCCAAGTTAATCTCCAATTAATGTGATAAAAGTCCTATTAGATGTATGCCTGGGTAGTTCTGGGAGAACAGAGGAGAAGCATGGCAGGTGCAATGGAAGACTAGAACAGAGCACTTTTTAGACAACATGTTCTTTGAATTGAATCTTGGAGGACTAGGAGGAGTTAGCAAAGCAGAGAAGGGAGAATCCATTCAAGAAAGATCAGCCAGCCTGTGAGAAGGCCTGAGGCTTGATGCATGCCACATTTAGAGCAACATCAAGAAAAACCCACGTGTTTGAAGAATAGGGCTCATGAGGGAAAGACACAGCTAAAGAGATCCACTAGCTCAGGTCAAAATGTCCTCTTGTCTTATTAAACATGTAGCCGAATTCACGTTTTAAATGATCTGTTTTACACAGTGTACTCTGGAGGGCGCATGGTCACTTATGAACATCTCCGTGAAGTTGTGTTTGGCAAAAGTGAAGATAAGCATTATCCTCTTTGGTAAGTTTTGTTTTGAAAATAGTATGTGCTCTTGCCCCCGAGGCTTTCATGTTTACCCATCAGATACATATAAAATTGTACATTTATGCCACAACTGCCTTGTCATAGGCTTAAAATAAAGAATAATTACAATGTAAATTCAAGTAATTGAGCGTTTACTGCATACAGCATAAAACAAACATGTACATATGTATATTAAGGTTTTATATATATTACTTAATATTTTAATGTTAAAAGAACTCTTACAGAGCACCTCCTTTATGCCTCTTTCTACTGAGAAAAGAGCTTTCGAGTCAGACAGAGAGAGGCTCAAAAATTCCTGCTCTACTAGTATATATGTAAGCTGATTAAATTACTTGATCGTTTTTATCTTCAGTTTTCTTAGCTGTAGAACTAATACCTACCATCAGGCTTTTGTGTTTGTACGATTAGATGAGATAATGTATGTAAGTGCATATCACTTAGAGTGTTTATAACAGAAACAGAAAAATAGGTTATTATAAATAAATTAAATATAAATAAATTAAAAACATAAAACAAAGAAAAATAGGGAAAGGATATCAACAGGCAAAATTCACAAAGGGAAAACTATGTGTTTGTTAAACATGTAAAGTGTTCAACCTCACCAGTAATCAAAGCAATTAATCAAAATTATCTTTTAGCCATTACATTAAGCTATTAATGGGAATATAAGTTATTAGAGAGCTTTTTTTTTGAGAATAAAATTTCTGTTAAAATGTTTAAATGTGTAATCCTTTGACCCAGCAACTCTTCCTTTGTGATATAATCACATTCAGAAATACTTGTACCAATGCATAAACACACACACACACACAAAGATATCGACTGTAGCAGTGTTGATAATAGTATTTTTTCTTTTTTTAATTAGATATATTTTTAAATTTTAAATGCAAGTTAGTTAACATATAGTGTAGCGTTGATTGCAGGAGTAGAATTTAGTGACTCATCGTTTACATATAGCACCCAGTGCTCATTCCAAGAAGTGCCCTCCTTAATGCCCATCACCCATTTAGTAATTTTTTTAAAAAAGTAAATATCGGGGCACCCAGGTGGCTCAGTTGGTTAGACGACCGACTTCGGCCTCAGGTCTTGATCTCGCAGTTTCTGAGTTCAAGCCCCGTGTTAGGCTCTGTGCTGACAGCTCAGAATCTGGAGCCTACTTCAGATTCTGTTCTTCCCCTCTCTCTACCCCTCCCCTGCTACGCTCTGTGTCTCTCTGTCTCTCAGTAATAATAAATAAACGTTAAAAAAATCTAAAAAAAATAAAATAATAAAAAAAGTAAATATCAATTGGGAAGTGGGTAAATTTTGATATATTTATTCAGAAAAGCATAATGCAGAGCTTTGAAAGACTGAGGTAAGTTTTATATGACTAACCAATAATGATGTCTGTAATAATATCTTTCCTGGCCTAAAAAAAAAGTCGAAGTCACAACGGTAAGGAAAGGGCAATAAGCAGAATTTCACCTTCCAGATGAAATCTGTTGGCTCTGTTTTTTAAAAAGTGTAATGTACTAAGTTACACTAATTGCTTTCCCAGAACTAGTGATAGAATAGATTAATAGTCCTTGCATTTTGTAATCCACCCCCCCAGCAGAGAAAGATGTAGATAAGGGGTTCAAAGGAAATATTTCACCATGAAGTCACCTCTCAGGGTGGATGGGTTTGATGTCCTTTGACCCAGTCCGAACAATTAATTCAGTCAGTAAGTATTTATTGAATGATCATGGCATGCCAATTCTGTATTTAATACTGAGGCTATCGTAATGAAAAAGATACAGTCCCTGCCATCACTGAGCACACAGTAATAGAGACAGATGCCTAAAGAATTACAATTATGTCACAATTACCAAGGAGGCCATGGTTATGAGATTCTCACAGAGAAAGACAATTATGGTGTACCATGTTCATGATCGTGAGAACCAGGCACTCTGGTAGGCCACTGGTGGCACTGGAGATTGATGTAAAGTCTATGGAAGATAATTTGGCAGGGCCTATCAAACGTCCTGTAAATCTTCAAATTTTTTAAACATTACACCGTTTAAATAAATTGTGGTGTGTCCATAAAGTGGGATGCTATGAAACAATCTTTTTAAACGAGGCAGCTCTGTATGAATTGATAACCTTTGAGATACAGTATTAGGAAAAATATATCTTAAAAGATATTATTAGGGAAAAATCAAAGTGTGAAACAGCATACAGCCTGGCATTCTACATTTATGCCTTTCAATAGGAATATTTATACATACATGTTTGTGTGTGCACTGTCAGTTGTAACTTAGTGCTTAAAACTCTGTGGTCCAGGGGCTCCTGGGTGGCTCAGTCGGTTAAGTGTCCTACTTCAGCTCAGGTCATGATCTCACAGTTCATGGATTCAAGCCCCACATCAGGCTCTGTGCTGACAGCTCAGAGCCTGGAGCCGCTTCGGATTCTGTGTCCCCCCGCCCCCCTCTTGTCCCTTCCCTGCTTGTACTGTGTCTGTCTGTCTGTCTTTCTCTCTCAAAAATAAATAAACATAAAAAAAAAAAAAAGACTGGGTGGTCTGCACTCAGACTTCCTGGCGTTATATCTTAGCTGTTCCACTCACTTATATATAATATATAATAACTTATATTCCCATTAATAGCTTAATGTAATGGCTAAAAGATAATTTTAATTAATTTCTTTGATTACTAGTTGTGTGATTTGAGTTATCATTTAACTGCTTTTATGTCTCAGTTTCCTTATCTGTGAAGAGAACGTAACAGCTGTACTAATATCATAGGTTTGACATAAGAATGAAATGATGTTTTTAAAAATACTTAGAACAGTGCCTGACATAATAAGCATTCAGTGAATGCATTACTGTTATGTCCAGGACACCATAAGAAACTAGCAATTGTGATTATTTCAGAGGAGGGGAACTGGTGATAGGGACCCTT
This sequence comes from Acinonyx jubatus, assembly GCF_027475565.1. Lineage (NCBI taxonomy): Eukaryota > Metazoa > Chordata > Mammalia > Carnivora > Felidae > Acinonyx > Acinonyx jubatus. Next base: position 105,861,265 of record NC_069385.1, on the reverse strand, counting down.
TTTACTCTATACCCATTTGTACCTCTTCTAATATTGTTTTAGAGTAAAAGGAAAGAAAATACCCCCTGTCTCCTAAGAAAAGGTAAAGCATGTTTAAGTGCAGTAGTCTAGACATGATCGCTATTGGCTTTGGGAGGTGAGGAGAAGAAAGTCTAGGGACAGAGAGAGCTTCTTCAAAGAGAGGAAAGTTTTCAAACCCCTTTTACTTTGCAACTACTAAAATAGTAGTTTACAAAATTTGACCAGCTTCTGTCTGTTAGACTGATTACATCTGCGCTCTTTTTATTTCCCTGTGGTCAGAATTAAGCAACAATTAAATGGTCAGTTCACGTATTTATGTCTTTGAAGCAACTGCCCTTCCTTTGAATTTCAGGCTATGGAAGGCCCCTGAAACCAGATTTGAATTTCAACTCCTTCTAGTCCTTTAACCCTCCCTTCAGTAAACAGACAAACCATCTGCCTTCCCCTGTGATTTGTTTGGGTCTATCCTTTTCTGCACTTTGTCTGAAGTCCCCTATGCGGGGGCTGTACCAGCTTGGTACTGTTCACTACAAAATTTGTGAAATTCATAGAAACTATTAAAAATGTATCTCCTTTCATAATTAGGAAGTCAGTGATTGGAGGTATGATGGCTGGTGTTGTTGGCCAATTTTTAGCCAACCCAACTGATCTAGTGAAGGTTCAGATGCAAATGGAAGGAAAAAGGAAACTTGAAGGGAAGCCTTTGCGGTAAGTTCTCCAATTAACTGATACCTTTCCTCTCCCCCATCATACTTTGAACACTTACCTAATGATTTATGCATTTTTGCAATCCACTGTTCAGTAGAGACATTAATTCTGACTTTTTCAGCTTGGAAGATACATTCATTAAGAGGAGAGCTAACATGGATCATTTCTTTGCATGTTAAGGTGCACGTGTTCTCTACCAGACAAATTCTATGCGTGCGTAGCTCTTAGCTGCTTTTCCCAGCCAAGTCAGCTAGACTTGTCTCCTGCTACAGCTTTTGATATAGCGTCTGATCACTAAAATTTGCCCTAGTGTGAATCCCAGTTTTGCCATTATGGGTTAGTGCTGTGGAGGTCACTTAGCACTCCTCGTCTCTGTTTTTTCATCTTTGGAAAGGTTAATATCAGGTTTGCATGACAGATTGCCTGGCTCAGCCATGTCTAAAAGCTAGGTTTCATTCCCTTTCTCCCTGAAAGAAGGGAAATAGCAAGACTGACCTTGCAAGTTCTTTCCACTTCCCTAATTCTGTTCCATCTCTTTTCCCCAAGTTGAAGGAAGGTTTTCATTTGACTTTGTGATATAAAATTCTCCTATGGGATTACTCTACATTATTGAAGTCTGCCTTTCTTCAAAGGTTTTATGTTAAATAATTGATGGAAACACCACTTGGAGTGTTTCCCTGGGAAAAGGGCAAAACCTTAGAGATTGATAGACCTCTCTCAGAAAAGAGGAAAAGTGCAGGATGCCTTGGACTGAGTACAAAGAGGTCTGCTCCTCTGAACACTGCAGGTCTGTGACTGGGCCAGAGGGGAAGGAGGCTTTGGCGGCCCCTTCGAGAGCCCACCACTGACCACTGCTCTCCATTCAGCCCCTCCTCCAGCTGGCTCCGTGAAAAATGAGGTTGGGCTTGGCAGTCCACATCCCCCTTGAGCTCTGCAAACAGAGAGAGGACACCCACCACAGAGGACAAAAGGGTACCACTCTGACTTAACCGAGCAGTTTACAGAATCCCAGGGCCCATTTGATTGTCTTGTAACAACTTTGAGTTAATTACTAAGTAGCAGGGCACAGCTATGTTGCCATGGTTGGATATATGGAGAGAATTATTGGGATCCAGAAAAATCTGACTTTTTAACTAATCTCCTCAATTTTTCCCCCTTGTCTCCACTGTTAGAAATTTTTGGTTTGATGTAGTAGTAAAACATTTCATGTACAGAACATCAACCTTGGGGTCACACATCCTGGGATTCATATCCAGCCTTTGCCACCTTTTAGCTCCAACCCTAGTCAAGTTCCTTAACCTCTCTGAGCCTCAGTTTCCTCAGATGGAAATTGAAATATTAATACATATTTCATAGAGTTTTCAGGAATAAAATTTATCTTATGTATATAAAAAGTCTTGTGCTTAATAAGTGCACAACAGATTTTAGCTACAAGGGCCATCATTTGTGAGTATCACTTCCCATGTAGCATAAGAGCCATTATGCATGCCCAGTAAATATGTCATACTATCTTTTTGCTGAGACTTAGGGAATGTAATGCCTAAGAAAAGCCACTCAGCTAGTAATGGTAAAGGAGGCATGGAACTCCAGGTATTTCTGACTATGTAAAACCCAGACTTTTATTTTATAACAGAGGTTTCCGGATTTGATTCATGGTTCAGCCTCATTTTTTACTTGTGTACCATAAACAAGAGCAAAATCAGGATAGGATAGTAAATTTTTATAAAGCCATAAGTACTCAATTTTAAGAACTCTTATTATGACATTACCCTCCCTACTCTTTGGGCTAAAAATGTCATTTCCTTTCTGAGAATATTTGGGGATTGATTTTGTAACGTTATTTGGTGAAATTACAAAATTTGCAGGTCTCACGTAGTACTAGTAAAATGAACCCAGACATTTGATAGCTTCCCTCCTGGATTTAATATGTGCGTTGATGGCTAAATATCAAGAAAGGAATTTTAAACTGTTTAATAATCTGAGAAGAGGATGAGAGTTGATAAAGACTTCAGTAAAAAAATGTTTAAGTCAAATGTCAGCTTTTTTTTCCCTAAAAAAAATGGCTTTTTTTGGAAATTGACTTATATGGATTGCTTTAATTTCTAACAATTCTGGATAATTAAGATGTTATTTTACTCCAAATCATAACAGCTATAGGCAAAGCTTATCCAGCTGCATTCCATGCACAGAAATGCATAGAATTTTCATATTTAATTATTATTTTTCCTTTAGATTTCGTGGTGTGCATCATGCATTTGCAAAAATCTTATCTGAAGGAGGCATACGTGGGCTTTGGGCAGGCTGGGTACCCAATATACAAAGAGCAGCACTGGTGAATATGGGAGGTAATGGAAACTTTATTGAATTCTGAGAAGTCATACTGCCTTGATCACCGTAAGGTTAAGCACTTACATTGGAGAAAATGAAATTTTTTTTATTAGTTTTAGTAATGTATATTGGCAACAGTCTTATTTTATGTTGTTAATATTTTAATTGAATATTTTCCCTAGAGCATTTTTACTTTTCTCCATGGTGATCTATGAAAAGGATTTCCTAAAACAAGCAAATTGTGACAATAAGGATATTAAGACTAAATAATTGTTCCCCCTGTAACCCTGCTCCTACTGCTATATAACCCAGCTTGTGCAGCCAAGCACTCCAGGCTGGAAGCCTGAACATTTCCTTAACTCATCCTGTCCCTCACCTTTGATATTCAGTCACTAATTGCTTCTGTCTTCTAAATATTTCTTAAAAGTGCCCCCCCCCCAATACATAACACCATAGTGTCCTTAAAACCACCATTTTTACAATATTCACCATCAAAGCCACATAGCTAGGGCACTGACGCAGCCATCCAGCAGATGTCATTCTTTGTCCTCATTATTTGTACCCAATACCCAGAGGGATTTATCTAAAATACACATCTGAACATGGTACTGGGACCCTTAAAACCCTTCACTGGCTTCTCATCCCTCACAAAACAAAGTGGAAATTTCATCACATAACACAGAAAGTCTGCACAATCCAACTGGTGCTTCGGGGAATTGAGCAATTCATTGATGGAGGAGTAAAGAATGAAGTAGAGAGTCACAAACTAGAAGGTTCCACTGCCTACACATATCACACTGTTCTTCACCTCATACTTTGTTCTTCCCTCTCTTCTTCTATCTAGTTTCCTCCTGCAGATCACTTAGCACCAGCTGAAGTGTCTCTCCACCATGTAATTTTCCTGAACCCCACAACCACCCTGCCCTAGCCATGTTGTGTTAGATGTCCTTTCATGTGTTTCTGAAGTTCCCGGTGCTTATCTCTGTTATTGCTTGTACCTCATTTCATTGCTTTCTAGTATATGTTTATCTCCACTAGATTATGAGTTCTCTGAAGGCAAGGACCATGTTTTATTTATCATTATTTTCCTAGTCCCTTACATGTAGTCACTAAACAGTTGATGAATGAATTAATGAATGAAAGAACCATTTCTAAGACCAAAATTATATGATTCTAGGAAATTAACAGATAGCCTCTTTGAGGGGTGTAGGAACATATCACATAAACCTCAAAGAAAGCAAATCTGTTTTTTTATTATTATTACTTTGCCATTTCAGTCCATCCATGTCTACTGTATCATACTTGTGGATATTTTGGTTATCAGGAATCTTGTCTGATTGTAGTTTCTCAATTCGATGCTTCAAAATCTCTTGTAGCTCAGATTTCTCTCCTAGGTTCCCAGTTATTTACTCAGAATGTTCACTTAGGTTTTCTCAAGTACATTGCTTTGTGTCCAAACCACACTCATTATCAAACCACTTCCTTCTCCATGCTTCCCAATCTCAGAATATGATAAAATCGCCTTCTCATCTGACCAACGCAGAAACCTAAGCACGATTTTTGTCTCTTTCCTGTCACTTCAAGTCCAGCCACTTCTGTCTCCTAGCTAAATCTCACATCCACCTACTTCTTCTTGTCCAAGGAGCCACTCCTCTGTCCAAGTATAATTTATCTTCCCTTACTGGATCACGACAAAAGCCTCCAAACTGGTCTCCCCATATCCACCCTACAGCCATTGTGTGCCACCTTGCATCTGAAAGTGCTCCCATCAAGGTCACCAATCCATCATCTTACTTGAAACATTTTAAATTGGCCAGTTCTCATTTTCACCATCTCCAAAAATGTCAGCACTGCTGACAGAGTGTTTAAGCCCAAAATGTTATAGTCCTCTTTGATCCCTTTCTTTCGCTCTCTATACAGTCTGCTGGCCAATCCTGTTGATTCTGCCTTTAAAACTTGTCCTGAATCTGACCAGCGCTCCACAACTCCCTTGTCCAAACCATCATCATCTCTTCCCAGAATAAATGCAATCGTCTCACGTGTCATCTGCCTTGTCTCCCTATAGTCTCCTCACAGCCAAATAAGCAGAGTAGTCCTTGTAAAGAATAGCTTAGATCAGTTCACTGCTCTGCTCAAAACCCTCCCTTGGCTTCTGTTGCTCTCCATCTCTGGACTCGTACTTCTCTGACACTTGCTTCTGTTAGACCAGTATTCTTGCTGTTCTTCTAACGCACGAAGCTGACTGTCACCTCAGGGATATAATGCATACTGTTGTTTTTCCTGGAACACTTTCTCTTAGATTATCTCCAAGGTCTGTTTTCTCCTGTTTTCTTTAGGCTGCTGCTCAGATGTTATTAAGAAGCCTTCTCTGATCACCATCTTTAAAATTGATATACGTTCTTCTTCTCCACCCTCTGGTCGTCTTATCCCCCTTGCTTTGCCTTATTGGTTATTTGTATCTGAAATGCCATGTGGTTTACTTCTTTGTTCATTGTTCATCCCTCAACAAAGAATGAGAATTTTGTTCGGTTTGTCCATGGCTCTTTTCCCCAGCATCTAGAATAATGCCTCACTAGACGCTCACACATCTAGTGAATGATCAAATGCATCTATCCATTCTTGCCTCTTTACAGTTCACTTCCCTGTGCTTCACTGTAGGTAATCTTTATAAGACTCCAGTGTTGTGAGATACCACTGCCCTGTTTAAAGCTCCTTAACAGCTCTGCATTGTCATTAGGAAAGAAAAAAAAAAAACATAAAAAGCTTAACAGAGAGTAATAGTCAGGACCTTTTATTATAAGTGACAGAATTGCAACTCAACTTAAATTAGGATTAAAAAAGGAATTTATCAGCTCAAATACTGAGAAAGGCCACCAGTTGAGCTGACTTTATGCTTAGCTGGATTCAGATGTTCAAAGGATATAATTGAGTGTCTGTCTCTCTTCCTCTTCTCCTCCCCCTCCATCTGTGGCTTGCTTTCCTCTGCTTGAGAACAATAATGGTGTCTTTCATTCCCGCCCCCAGCCTAACATATTCACAACATGAAACACATTTGTTGTCAAATGAATGAATATTCCAGCCTTCTTTTTCTTTTTAATTGCCAGATTTAACCACTTATGATACAGTGAAACACTATTTGGTACTGAATACACCACTTGAGGACAATATCACGACTCATGGTTTATCAAGGTAAGTGATTATTTTAGTTTGATTGATTTTTTTGTGTGTCACTTTCCTTGCATATTTGGCATCAATTCTAACCTTCTGTCTCTTTTGATTGAGAATCTAGTGATATTACCCTTAGAGTAAGGTGATAGTACAACGGACAGATTTTCTTTACAAAGGACAATTTTCTTAAAGATAGTTGCAGTTATTATGCTAAGTGAAATTAGTCAGAGAAAAGACAAATATCTCATGACTTCACTCATATGATGACTTTAAGATACAAAACAGGTGAACATATGGGAAGGGAAGCAAAAATAATATAAAAACAGGGAGAGGGACAAAACATAAGAGACTCTTAAATACAGAGCACAAACAGGGTTGCTGGAGGGGTTGTGGGAGGGAGGATGGGCTAAATGGGTAAGGGGCATTAAGGAATCTACTCCTGAAATCATTGTTGCACTATATGCTAACTAACTTGGATATAAATTTAAAAATAAATAAATTATTGGGGCGCCTGGGTGGCTCAGTCGGTTGAGTGTCCGACTTCAGCTCAGTTCATCATCTCACAGTTTGTGAGTTTGAGCCCCGCGTCAGGCTCTGTGCTGACAGCTCGGAGCCTGGAGCCTGCTTTGGATTCTGTGTCTCCCTCTCTCTCTGCCCCTCCCCCACTGTTCTCTGTCTCTCTCTATCAAAAATAAATAAATGTAAAAAAAATACATTAAAAAATAGATTATTAAAATTAAAAAAAAATAGTTGCAGTTAAAACGGGGGAGAGACAGAGGTGCAGAATGTTTCATATTAAACCTTCCCAAATATTTGCACCTTGATGGGACCCTCCTGGGGTCAGATTCTGGTGATTCAGTTCTCAAATTCAGTCCCACAGATATGTTTGAGCATCTTTTTGATAAAGGCACCTGCAGGCCTCTGCAGTGGGTACAGAAGGTAACCCAGGCTCCTTTGCAAGGAGTTGACCAAGGGGAAAGCAAGACAAGTATAAAAACAACATAAGGTAAATGCTGAAAGAAAGTGACTACTTACTGTAGCATTCGAAGAGGAAGAAAAAAGTAACCATCTGGAGGGGCCTATAAAGAAGACAGGATTAGCTAAGTGTTTTGAAGGGCTGGAGCTCTTGACAGAGACAGGAAGTAGAACACTCCAGGAAGGAGCAGTACCTTAATCTCTTTGCAACACAATTTCAAATTATCCATTGGAGTGGTTACTTTATAAATATCTAGTATCCTGAACATTATAATGATTTTATTTAGCTTCTGATCATGTGTCCAAATTCCAGGACCCTTTATACCATTTAAAGAACCCCAAAAGTATATTAATAGTGTCAAACCAATGACATTTGGAGACACAGGGATAGAAGTCATTCTTCATTTCAGATTCACCTTAATATTCCTTGAGTAGCTTTTCTTTATTCCTCCACTTTAAATATAAGTGTTATCCTTAGTGCTACTAGGGCAATCTCTGTATATGTCTTTGCTTACCATCCTTTCCATTCCAAATTCTCACCCACGTGTGTTCCCAAGCTACACCAGACTTTCTGTAGCCAATAGTCTGGCCTCCTCTTTCAGAGGAAACTGAGGATTTTGGCTTCCTTCTGCTTCTTACTTCCATCCTTGTACACATATGTATTACATCTGTACCCACCCTTACCATCTTTCCTGCACTGTCTTTGTTCATGCTGTTCATTCTGCCCAGGAGTCGTTCGTCTCCCATTTCGACCTAGTCAGGTCATCTTGTGAGACTCTCTCATCTTTCAAGACACTGTGTGTTCCAGTGTTATGATCTACTCTAGGAGCAGGATATTCAGATCTGTCCTGGGGTCCCACACTGATATTGCCACTCTTTCCGTTTCATTGTCTTTCTATCCAAATGGTCTCTGAAGTACCACACTTCTAACCAAAGAACCGTGGATTTCCCAGCGAGTGTAAATCTTCCTACCGTATACTACTCCACCAAACAGGTCTGTCTTTTTTGGAAAGACATAAGATTTTCAGCTATATATATTCCAGCCCTAATCTGAAATAACATAGTCTGATTATTCTCTAATTCAGGTTTTAGGAAAATGAATTCTCTCATTCAGTTTTTAGGGCATTTGGTTCATTTTTGAGCTCTACCCACCAGATCAGGTGTTTTAATGGGTTGATATGAATATGTGTGGTATATGAGGCAGCTCAAAATTTGCTAACCATGAACTCTAAGTAAGTAAACAGTGCTGTGTGATCTGGAAGTTCTGGATATTGTGTCATAGAATAAAATGAATGCTCATGGAGGCTTGAAGGGGATTGCAGCTGTACAATCAGAGAGCTTTATATGAGCCATTGACACCTAGGGAAAAATGAGTTTGATATAAATAAAAATGGTATAAGCACTGAACTGCGCACTTAAAAATGGTCAAAATGGTAAATTTTGTGCTGTGTGTATTTAACCACAATTTTTAAAAATGGTGTAAGTAAAAGTACCTCTCCCAGGGTAGAGCAGGAACAGTAAAAGGCAAGTCAGGATTTTAGTGAGGTGAGAAAGCAGGTGACAAGTTATGTTTACTAGAGAAAGCAGAGGAACAGTGGAGAGTTGAATTAATGGTCAGGCGATGATAAAGAACAGAAAGGCCAGAATAATCTTTTTTTTTCTTATTTTTTAATGTTTTTTTTTTTTATTTTGAGAGGATGGAGTGGGAGGGAGGGGGAGAGAGAGAGAGAGAGAGAGAGAGAGAGAAAAGAAGAAGAAGAAGAAGAAGAAGAAGAAGAAGAAGAAGAAGAAGCAGCAGCAGCAGCAGCAGCAGCAGGAGGAGGAGGAGGAGGAGGAGGAGAAGAAGGAGAAGAGGGAATCCCAAGCAGGCTCTGATCAGGCTCTGCTTTCTACCAAAGTGAGGCTCAGTCTCAAGAACCATGAGATCACGACCTGAGCCGAAACCAAGAGCTGGACTCTTACCTGACTGAACCACCCAGGCACGCCTTTTTTCTTCTTTTCAAATCATGAGGCTATTGAGAGGTAAAACTGGCTAGTTTACTCTCTGTGAAGATGATACATGAGCATGATTATTTAGTTCATCCTTGAGAGGATCACTTTCTCTGAAACAGTGCTGATGGAATATCTGACACTGGTCTTGCAGGTAGCCATTGGGCCTTCTGGAGAGATCAGAAGACTCACCCGGTCACTTTCTGTCCATTATCACTTCAGCTGTGGCCTGGGCTTCATTTGGGGGTATTACTAGCAAGGAGCGATAAAGGCCAATAGCAAAAAGCAGCAACGTCCATTTCAGTGCAAGTAGCTTGAGCAAAATCCATGTTCCTTTTATTGCCCTATCTTTTCATTTTGACCCTAGATACCATCTTATTTGAGGCCTCTTTAACACATTATTTGCTCTTTCAATGTTTATTTTTTTAAAGAAGTCTAGCCAAAGCACACTATATCCTTAGGTGTTAGTTAAGATTTTCTGTGTGAAAATATGAAGGTGTATTAAAATTGATGGTATTAAGCTTTCAAAGAATCCGAACTAATAGGAAAGAATATGAAAAGAGCAGTTGTGTGCGCCTACTGGAAAGTATATGGTGAAACAAGAGCTCTTCCCACATAGACAGTGGCTGTTATGTGGACAGAGACACAAGAGAGTTATTAGGTCATTTGCTGTAGCATATGAAATAGGCTGTATGTACATGACATACAGTTGGGTCATTTGCTGTAATATGAAATAGGTTCTATGATTTCCTTCTCTCAAATTCAAGTATTTCTAAAGTAATTTTCTCCTTTGAATTATAAATCCCGGCTGGAAAGAGGTAGACAGAGTCTGGGTACTTCCTAGAGTGAGAGAGAGTATGAAAATTCCTAAGGTAGCTTCAACTTCCTGCCATAGAGCCTTCAGAGATTTCAAAAGCCTTGGCACAGAAGCCAGTGGTCCCTGTCTTTGTGAGGTATTTGATGTCCTGGAAGGACCTAAAAGTTTTCCACGGTTTCCTTTCCTTTCCACGGTTTCCTAACAGCTTTCCATTGGCTGTTTATGTTTATAAGCCGTTATGCTTACTACCAGGATCCCAGTCTGCGGATTCGGCTTCTGGGACATGGGACTTCCATTCTCTATGACTCAGGTCAACCGCCCTTTTACTCATCATATGTCTTTCTCATGGAAAAGTTTCAAGAAGTTCATGGGTTTTCAGTGTGTGGATGCTCATGCTCTGTAATTGCCTCTCATGCCCACATATATAATGAACTGTTAGTGGTTTCTTCACTTCTCAGTCTCTTGATTAACTTCTCAGTATCTTCTCAGAATCTTGATTTACTCTGCAGTAGGCTGACCACATCCATTTTGTCTTTTCTGAGTAACTGACATGCCATTTTCAAGAAGGAGTGATTAGCCTTGGTGGATAAAGGAAGAAGGGATAAGCCTAAACTTCCTAGCCCTTATGCCTGAACATAGATTCAAGGAAAAACAGGAATTTTCCTGCTAGATGGGGGTGCAGGACATTCCAAATGGAAGAACTGAAGACACGGAGGTGTTACATAGTATGGGGAGTAGAGAGAACTACACTTAGTTATGTTGTTAGAGCATAATGGGCAAAGAGGGATGTGATTTTGGAGTAATATGTGCGGCAGCCAGTGTAGAAGCTAAATCAGGGAATAGGGAACGAGTCTTAGATGCCTCTAAGTAGGGAAAAATGACATAGTTAGACTTGTATTTTAGAAAGATCCTTTCGGCTGGCGGGAAAAGCTAAGGTTATTATATTCAAATCAAACAGCTTAGTGAAGTGAGGCTTAAACAGCGGTCAGAGTGAACTTTTTCTTATTTGTTAACTATTAACCAAAGTAGGTGATTCCCTTGCTTCCGATCCTCTCGATGACTTCCTTTCATATCTAGGATAAAATCAGACTCCTTAAATAACCTTCATGGGCTGATCTCTGCCTGCTTCTTTAGTCTTCCACATGGCTGGCCTCCCTCCTTCAGGACGCCATAGCCATGCTGGCCGCCTTCTGGCCATTAAGCACACCAAGGGCACTTTCTGACCCACGGCTTCTCCTGGGCTGTTCCTCTTGCCCACAACATTCTTCCTCCGTGTCTTCACACGGATGCTTCTCACCATTCAGGTCTCGGTTCTGCTGCTGCCCCAGAGCCTCTCCCCGGCTGCCTGTCACCCAGTTACTCCCTAGCACACTGTCCCATTTTGTTTTTTTTTTTTATTGCACTTACCTGCATCTGAAATTATTCATTTCCTCTCTGCCTCTTCCCAACTAAGTGCCTCAGGGACAGGACAGGGTGTGTCTTCCCCACTGCCTAGAAGAGGGCCTGCCACCAGCAGGTGTTCTGTGTATACTTGTTGACTGGACATTATTTTTAGTTTTTCTTTTTTCTACCTCTTTAGTGAATTCATTAAGCATTGACTTTAAGGTAAACTAAGATCATTATGAAGAATAATACAATGATACATACATTCTTTCTGTCTACATATCAAATTTCCCTTTCTCAAAATTTAGAAACCCCTATGTTTATTATCTTTCAAATTCATTTCTTTGTATTTACAGTTTATGTTCTGGCCTGGTAGCTTCTATTCTGGGAACACCTGCTGATGTCATCAAAAGCCGAATAATGAATCAACCACGAGATAAACAAGGAAGGTAGATAGAAAGTCTTCACTATTCATGTGTTCGAATGTCTGTAATGATAATGTTTCTTTAAGATGTTTCCCTGCATTTATTCTTGTTAGAAATGAATACGTGTGTTCGTGTGTTCAACCAGCAAACTGTTTGTATGTAATTACTTGCTCTTTGTCTGATGGAAAAGTACTGTGCATTTGAGGATATAAACTAATTTAATGATCATATTATTTAGACACAAGGTATTTATTGTGATTTTATTGTTTTCAAAGAGTTTATGAAAATATACTCTGCTGAGAATTTACAGAGCACTTTCTTCAGAAGCTTATGACTTACAGGTAACACGGAGAATTTGATTTGATATAAAACACTATATTCTCTCTGGAAGAGATCAGGTAGAGCGAATTCTAAGTATAAGACTAAGGGTGGGATGAATCAGAAGAGTCAGCCTTAGACATCTAAAGAAAATACCTTTAAACTCAAAAGAGGTGATTTATATATACTGAGCTACAAATATTATTTGTTCTAAGCTAGCAGAAAATATTTAAGTTTCATTAGAGTAAGTTTGCTTAGACTATTTTTTATTTATGTTTTATTTACACATCCATTTACACACAAGAAATTTAGTAGAACTGTCTTCTTTCCTTTTTAGGGGACTTTTGTATAAATCATCAACTGACTGCTTGATTCAGGCTGTTCAAGGAGAAGGATTCATGAGTCTATATAAAGGCTTTTTACCGTCTTGGCTGAGAATGGTAACGTCAGGTTTTTCCTTTGTTTTTGTTTTCTTTGTACTTAAATTGCTTTTAATCTGTAAATATTTTCCCCTTTCTCTTTTGGTTTTTAGTATGGCTCTGCCCCCAAACCACAATTCTTTCTCTTTTTTATATCTTTTTTTTTTGTTTTCTTTTTACCTCTCCTCAGAGTCCTGTTACCTTTCTTGGTAGAATAAAGTAAAATAATTCAGTTACATCCAGAAATAAATAAGTTGATATTCTGTTGTTATAAAGCCAGAGGAGAGGGTTTTTCTGCAATTTAAAAACCTTTAGTGGTCTATTTAGTCAAAGTACTGTAGTTTGGGACAGGTATAAAGATTTTATGCTAGAGACTATTCCTATGGAAATGTTACTGTTTCAAACAAATTTTTGTTACTTTGATGGCAAATGTTGCATTATCCATTAATACTTATCACCACAAAGCTCTGCTTAGTAAGAAAGCCTTATGTCATTTTTATTAGGTCTGGATGTTATTTTTTATGGAGGTGAACAAAGATGTAGTGTGAGACTTATTCAAGTAACAACATATATAATAAACACAGGGTACTCAAGGACTTTGTAAGTTGGAACATATTTGAAAGACTGAGTCGTGCATTTAGAAATTCAAACAATCAACACTTTACACAATATGATAATATTTATTGAGCACCTACTCCATGCAAAGCCCTGTACTCAAGGCCTGGTTTGGGGGGATGAACAGAAGAGTCTCACCCCCTGCTCTAGTGCCAGAGCTGCTGGTTTGATAAGGCCAAACACTGAATAAAAAACTGGAAGTGATGAGTGGTGGAGAAAAAGTGCAAGGTGCTATGGCAATATATAGCAAGGGCATACAGCCTAGGCCTGGAGATGAAGAATACCTCCATGGACAATGGACTTTAGAATTGAGTTTTGAAGAATGGGTAGGACTTAGCCAGGTAAAAAAGAGCAGAAAAAACATTCTAGGTAGAGGGAATCATTGGCATGGACAGAGAACATGAGGGTTCGAGGAACTGAAGGAAACCCAGCCGGCCGAGGCATGAAGACATGGAGGAGAGAGGTACAAGGTGAGGCCAGAGAGAGGCAGAGATCAGTGTGGGAAGAGTCATAGGACCCATAAGAGTGAGGGGCACCGGCTTGATGATACGTGTATTTTTAAAAAGATCATTCCAGCTGCCATGTGGATTAGAGAAAGGCCAGGAACAGTAGTAGATGAGACATAATGATAGTGCGGACTAGAGTACCACAATGGGGAAAGAAAAAGATAGATGTACAAAATAATTTAGGAGAAAGCAAGGAGCTGGAAGCATGACAAGCATGACTGGATGAGGAGGGGAAAATGGTCAAAGAAGGCAAGAAATGCTGGGTTTCATTCCCAGATTCCCAACCTGAGCAACGGATGATCTAATATCCTAACACGGAGATCATTTGTAGGGATGATTTCATGGTAGAATAACAAGTTTAGCTCTAGATTTGTTAAGCTTTGAATACTCATAGGACATCTAAGAACAGAGGTCTAGATAACTAGCTTCGTATATTGATCTGGATCTTACAGAAAATATGGGGATGGAGATTTAGAGGGGAGCACTGTCTACATATAGATGGGAATTGAAGCTCTGAGAATAAGTGACATCACCAAGCAATAGTAGGTATCTATTAACATAGATTTAATAGCTAAAACCCTGGGCAATAGCTGGTCCAAAAGTGCACCCAAGTGTAAAACCTTATTTTGATTGTCTAGATTATATCTTGAAATTATCTCAAATCTATGGATGTTTCTTAATGGAAAGGAGGATTTTGATTTGGCCTGCCATGAACCAGGCACTATCGTAAGTGCTGGTAGCCCTAGGGAATAAGTGTTTTGCCTGAGAGGAGCTTATAATGTGATGGAAAATGTAGACATGTAAATAGTGAAAATTACAGAAATAATAAAGTTAACATTATTAAATCACTTGGTAAGAGCACCAACACCGTGCTCATCATTTTCACGGATTAACTCACTGAACTCTCCCAACAATCTCTTCAGTAGGTTATTGTGATTTCTCTCTTAGAGAGGAGTAACAAAAGCTTAGAGTATAAAGAACTCAGCCAGGCTAGGTAGTTATCAATTAGTGGCATCAGGGAGGCAAACCCAGCAAGTCTGACTCCAGAGGACATGGTCTTACTAAGCAGTTTGTATTACTGCTCTACTAGTGGTATAAACAAAATGTGTTGGGAACACGGGTAGTGAAGTAAACATGGCTCTGACTGTTTGGGAAGGCACAAAAGTCTTCTGCAGAGGCACGTTTGATCCGAGCTTTGAAAGATCAGTAGGCATTTATCAAGAAAAGCAGTATGAGCCTAGGGATCAACTCATGCGTGGACCCAGTAGGTTGGGGCAACTGCAGAAAATTCGGTGTAGCTGGAGAACAGGTCCTCAGGGGAGACGTGGTGGGACAGAATTCTAGAGAAATATCTATGGACTGGGTTATAAAAGGACCTTACTGGGGTCAGTTTGCTGGTTTAGGTAAAACCCCGGAGCAAGCAAGCAGCTGTTTAATCATGGGAGGAAAGTACTCAGGTTTGTTTGGGGACAGGACTACTTTGGCAGCAATATAGAAGATACATTTAAAGCCAGGACCCAAGAAAGGAAGTTTTATCCGCACTCTATCCTGGAGATGATTGTAAAAAATGGAGCAAAGATATATTCTAGAGACATATATGGTTAACTCCACAGGACTTAACTGACTCTATGTAAAAGGTGGGGAGGGAACAAAGGAAATGGGACTTTTGGGTGTCTAGTGTGGGAGACTGTGAGGATGGTGAGGCCATTAGTGAAAAAATCGGGCAGGAGGCGTGAGGGCAGGGAGAATATCCAAGTCCAAAGGAATACCGAGACCACTGAATCTGACCCATTCTCTTTATGCGTGAGACTCAGGGAATATAAATGAGAAAAAAAGAGTACTTCACATAGGACAGGCACTGTGCGAAGTCTTTGAGAACCTAGTAAAACAGGTGGTGTTATCCTCATTTTTCAGATGAGAAAAACATGGCTCAAAGGATGAGACGCTTGCCCAAGTTCATTTAGCTGGTATGTGGCAGAGCTGGGAACTAGCTGTGGGTCTGTTCAGCTCTGAAGCCATGCTCCTAGCTCATACAGTGTAGTGAATCTCTCAAGATCCTGCAGGTAGCTATGGAAGTCGTCAGGGAAAAGAGACAGTGCGTGCTGATAGAGAGATGTTCCCAAAACAGCTGGCTAACCAGCAGAGATCTCCAGGGTGGCACTGCCTTGTTGGTCTGCCACAGTGCATGACCCTGAGCTTAGAAACCTGACTCATGAAACCTGCAAGTAAATTGGCCTTGCAAATACAGATTCACTTCAACCGTATTCGTTGAAACTGATGATCAGACCACGGCACTGGCCCCTTCACACTGAGAAACACACTTGGCAAGTGATCCAGACGCTGAAGTCCTTTGGACAGTGTGCTTCCTAAATTCAAGCTGTACGTGAAGGCAGGTTACAATCAGGAGGCTGCTTGCTGCACACAGAAAAATAACAGGAAGAGCTTATTTGTAATCTTAGTATTTAAGAATATCAACCCAAGAGCCCTTATGTGTTCAGCCCCACAGTGAAAGGCATGGAGAAGGACTCTTTTGAGCAGTCACAGCAATAGCCAGACCAGAGGAGACCACATGGGTTCATATTCACTTGGATTATTTACGGCAGTATAACTATACTGGTGAAGAGAAACCAAGTGCACATGCACCACCTACATGTGATCCTGTGCAGACGCTCCAAGGATCCCATCTATGTAGTACCCCTGTTAGTGGCTGTATGCTCTCCCTGTCCAACTCCCATTCATAGCCCAGCTAAACTCAAGCCCAGTCCCTTCCACTACGTGAAAGTAGTATGGCCTTGCTTTGCTCAATCCCTAATTAATATTTCTTTCATTCGCATACAGAAGTCTGATTACCAGAACAGTTAGGAATGATTATATAGTCCAGTCTTAACCAAGACCTCTAATTCCTTGATCTGATTGCAATTATATCCGTGGCTCACTTGATTTTTGTTGTCACAAGAATATGATATCGTCATGGCTTCACCTTCTTTATTTTATGTCCGTCTTCACACATTTAACTAATCAAGATGTGTTCTCCTAAGCCCACCGGTAAAGTCTCCGTCTCCCATATAACATACTCTGTATTTCTAAACACGTGACCTAAATATTGCTTCACAGAGTGTCTAACCAAATGCATTTTATAGTCTAATTGCTCAGGCTTCTATTTTGATTCTAGTGTGATAGTTTTTCTCTGATCTATATTACCTATAACCTATGAACTAAACCATACAGGAACTGGATCCAAGATACTCTTTCCCTGACGATTCCTTCCAGTGTTTCCTCTGTGATTTCCTTCCACGTTTATATCTTCTATTGTTGAATAACCCCCTTCCCTTTAATTCCTTTTGACACAGTTATATCAAGATAGGCATGTTTCCCTGAGCTGGAAGCTCTTTTCTCTCTTTAATGGGAATTTTTCTATCCACTTTGTGAGAGATCAGGTGTTGAGTTTATGGTTTACATCTCAGGGGCTAATCTTCTGTCTTCAGTTTCAAGTTCTTAAATGTCTCCTTGTCCATCTCCACACAGAAAGTACACACAGAAGAGCCCAGCCTAGAATTCAGGCATGGCGAGTCCTAGCCTTTTAGCTAGTAATGGTTCAGTGAAAAGAACCCTAGAATGGAAGCCAGAAGCCTGTAGTCTAGCTCTATCATATGTTAATAGGTATTCGATTGCCAAGCCTCAGTGCCCTCATCTGTAAAATAGGGGTGTCAGTACCTTTCCTTTCTATTGTAAATTGTTCAGAGAAATCTATGAAAAATAAGATATGAAAATGTTTTGTCAGTTATAAAGTGCTCTTTAAAGGTGAAATACCAAAATATTTGTTTGCAGCCTAAGTGGATTCAAAATGACTTCGTCATTCAAAGATGTATATGCGTATATGTAGAATATTCATAATCGCTTTGAAATATGCACTAACTTCTTTGGTTAATCTTTCAGACCCCTTGGTCACTGGTGTTCTGGCTTACTTATGAAAAAATCAGAGAGATGAGTGGAGTCAGTCCATTTTAAGCCCTTAAAGATGCAGCCCTTAAAGATACAGTGTTCAGTATCATTGAAATATGGGCACCTACAACACACACCCCTATTATTTCTACCTCTTTAGGAAGACACTGTACTCCACAGAGACTGTGATTTATAGGGGGCAGCACTTTATTTTTCTCTGGAAACCCAAGTTCTCTTTGACTCCTCTTTTTGTTCAAAAGCAATCTGGTTGGATTACACAAGGCCACCCAGTGAGACCCAGCACAGAATTTTCAAGAAGACTGAATCCTGAGCACTTCCCTTGGGCCAGAAGATTTGACCTTTGAGATGCTATTCTGTGCTGAGGAGCCTACTTAGAAAAGTGCCACAAGGGGGCATCTCAGACCTGAAGTAGATAATAGGAATGTGGAAGAATACATACATACTTAGTGATTAAGAAATACATTGAAACTGTTGTATTTTCAGCTGAAACTCGGGGATTCATTGTTGTTGTTAACATGCACATACTGTAAATTAAAGGGAGGTGGCTGAAAATTCATGAATAAACATTTTGAGTCTCCCTAGTGGTGACAGAAGTTGATGTACCTTTTCTTGCCAAGAGGACCAAAAAACGTCAATTTGACATGATGTTTGGATTTCAAGGAAAGAAGCTCCCTTCTGTCTGTGTCCCATCTTTAGTTAGATCTGTGTTACTGGTCAGCACTCCACTGCACACGCTTAGGACTTCCTGCCAGCCACAGACCGAGTCTTGATGAAAGCAGAGAAGAGTGTTTGCTTCGTTACATATGCCATTGCGACCAGAGTTTGCTGCTTGCTCCTGAGAATCTCGATATATAAGAACATGCAACTTGTTTGATTAACGCTTAAGCGGACAGCTTAAGTTGCTTGAGTTGCTTAAGCTTAAGTTGCTTTTCATAAAGAAACTTGTTATTATCATTATCAGCCTTTGAATTTTAAACTGTGGCATTTTAAAAGCAAGGCTGAGATGATGTCAGCCACTTTTGACAAGCATCCTTTCTTATCTTCCCTTCCTTAACACTAAGGGCCCGAAGGAGAGATAACTAAGAAATCATACTGAAGCCGTCTCTGGCCTGAACCTTACTCCATTTTGACAAAGCTTCCTGCCTAGTGAGAAGTATAAATTGCCTGTGATATATGGTTATGTCTCTAATTATCAGATCAAACCCTTTTTCTTACTTTAGAAAGGTGAGAGATTTCTTCAGATTGACCTGTATACCACCTGCTCCCACACCCACAGACAGTGGGCATTTCTGGATAGATGGATACAGTTGTAGGTAGAGGCTATAACTGTCAACATAGGAAAACTCAAAACGCTTAGACCCAAGAAAGACAGTGGAGTTGACCAAACAGAATTTGTTGTCCATGGGTGTCATCACCCATGGACATGGGTGATGTTGAACCACACACAAAAAAAAGTTTACAAGTGCTCTGTGGTTGCACTAATGTATAATCACTGCCATTTAAAAGAGGATGTATACTTTAAATATATATTTTAATGTGATGTATGAATATGCAGTGGCTTATTGTTTTTCTATGAAATTTTCAGATTGTGGAGTTTAATCAGAATCTGTTGGTGGTCTACTTTTCCATTGCATCTGTCAATCTGTGTGAATTGAGTTGTTAAATATATTTAAAATAATATTGTGTTCTTAAATTCCCAAGTGTTCTGCATTGGGACCACTTTGGGGGACTCTTGGGTTTTCATGTTTTATAACTTTTAAAATTAAGTAAAGACTGGATCAAAATATGCAAACTGGACCATGAAAAGTTTGTTTAGCTCTATTCTTTGAGGGGTTTGGGGGTAAAAACACTGCTTAAGTACTGAGTACTATTCCTTGATCTCTGGATTCAACATGAATAATTGGAATTTTTAAACCTGAAGTGACTCCTTGGGATCATCTGGTTTAACCTTCTCATTTTACATGTTGTGAAACAGAGGGCCAGAGAAGTAGAGATGTTCATGCTCATAGGTCACTTGATGGCAGAGCCTGGATAAAAATACAGATCTCCTAATTATTATTATAATTGGCAGTTATTATATTCTAATTAGGTATACAACAAATACCTTATGTTATCTTCACAACAACCCAGTCCAGTGCTCTTGAATCTTCTAAAAGTAGATTTTTCTTTATGGCATTTTTTTTTGTCTCGTACATTTTAAATAAATTTGAATGGTCTTTAATCCAAATTTTGGAATGGAGTCGCCATGCCTCATCTCGAGCATTAAGACCCTCCATAATATGACCAAATCCTTTATATCCAACACATATGTCTCTTCCCATTTCATACTTTTCCAGTGAAGTCATTTTCATTAATGTATCTTGGAATTTCACTTTATTTTTACCAACTCGAAATCATCTTGATCTGCTTCAAAATAATCCACAGTAAATAAAAAGGAATTAAAATTTCAGTAAAGATGTAACCATTTCAATCTCACTTTCTTCTACTACTACTGTATGTAGTATTTATCTTCAGTATTGATAATAACTAACATTTAAGTTTGTTTTGCTTCTAGCTTCCGCATTTTTCTCTTCCCAAATGATTTTCTCTCATTGAAAAATATATAGCGATTGTTAGTTACATACAATTCTTTGTTCTTTATACATATAAGTGAATTAGCATATATATCTAAATAGAGATAACATTACTGAAATTTGCTTTCAGTAAGGAATAAAGTATCTATCAAGTGCTCCAAATCCTATTTGATTATAAGCCACTAGTGGTGGGACCATGTCTTATTTTTATATACGTCTTTATGCTCATTGGCAGCATTTCTTTGCTGTGAGGTACTCAACAATTTTTTTTTTTACAGCTACAGATAACATAAATCAATTAATTTTGTCTTCATTATTTTAAGAATGTCTATCATAAGACTAGTCTGAAATTTCACTTCGCTAAGAAAAAAAGGAAAATTCAGGGAGATTTTAAATGTAAAAAAATGCTATTCTGCCATCATCTTCAATTTTTTAACCACAACATTTATTTACAGTCAAAATAGTTATACATGTTCTTTTCTGTTTGTGAAAACAGATTACCTCCACTGGAAAAAAAAATGTGTATTTTAATACATGAGGGTTAAAAATTGGGTGGGAGGAGTGAAGTATTCAATTCTCTTCTCCTCAGTTAAACTAGGATTCTTTAAAAATGATTACCAAACAAATATATGTTATTATTAAATGCCAGGTAATGTGGAGGAATGATTGAGCTTGAATTCTAAAGACCTTTATCCAACTCAGGTTCTACTTATGACAAAGTAGTATAACTAGATTAAGTCCTTTCACTTCTCTTGATTTCCATTCCATTATAAGATGAAGTGCTGGAACTCTAGAATCTTCTAGAATCTTAACTTGCACATACTTGAAGGGGGCCATTATATTGATGTCATGTGGAAAAAAAAACGAGATTAAAAATTTGTTGGGACTTGCTTTTTCCTGGGTTTGATTAACTTCTCATATTTCAAGCTTGGTTAAGGTTTACTCAGACCTTAAAGTACAATACAAATTTTTATATAGATGGCCTGCGTCACGGGAAAATCCTCCCTCACAGAGTGGCAGACTCTTCTTCCTTTAAGCAATTCTGGACACGTCACTCTACGTTCTTACCTTCAGCTGCTCCTCATACACACATAATAAAGGCACAAATCTTTAATACCACGTCCGAGCCCCTCTCAATCTAACTCCAAGCCATTTTCCTAACCTTTGCATTTCAACGCATACCTGCACTCCACCTTCTTGCAAAGGCATTCCCCCACGTCTTTCTCTGGAGCTGTTCTTCACTTGGCCGCTTCTCATGCCATGTTCCCACTGTGTGCTCCCGTCACCACTGCCCATTCATCCTCATGTTGGGGTTAAAGCCTACTTTAATATCTAGAATGACCTCCGGACACTTCCACATTTGCAACACCTCTGTGCTCCCATTGCCTCCCCTCCTAAGAACACATGACTGTGTATATGGATTTATGCCTCCTTCCCCCGTACAGAATGAACTGCTTGCAAGCAAGGACCATGTAATACATCTCTGTTTCTCTTAAAACTCCAAATAGAAGCCACTCAGAAGGTATTTGTTGCATTCAGAGAATTTTTGGGGGGTGGAGAGAGAAAAACATTTATGCACACACAGGATTCTTTAAAAACGATTCCCCCCAAAATATATATGATTACTAAATGCCAGGTCGTGTGGAGGAATGATTGAGCATGAATTCTAAAGACCTTACATCCATAAAAACTCATGTGTTGTTTTCCTCCTACCTTCAGAATAATTGTGTTGGGTCAGTAACACTTGATTTCATGAGATTCTTCACCAAACTAACTGTTTAGCTGCACTTTCAAAAGATCGTGTGTTTTTGAACATACGTAATTATTACAATGTTTACGAAGTAGTCATCAGTTTAATAGCTATTCCACAAAACTCTAGGGTTTAACACAAAGTATTTGGTGAGTTCATAGTTAATAATGGGACAAGTTTATATTATTCATTTTAGAGTGTGTATGGAAATTACATCACTATTTTGGCCTTGGTTGGTGCCATACAAATGCACATTTACCCGCTCAAGTGCTTTATTATTTCTGAATTTTGAGGAATATGTGATTATTTTTCTCTCCCCATACTTTACCCCCAACAGGCTGCTGTGATTGTCAACAGCAGCAGGAGCCACTTTGAAGGTTTGATAAAAGCAGATGAAGAGGCTTAAAGATGTCTGTTTGCTGAAAATATCTGGTAACAAACAGGAATATATGTGAGTAAATATAGCGCATTATTCTGATTTTTAAAATAAATGTTTTAAAAACGCCTGATGGGTTGTAAAAGGTTTTGTTGTGTCCTGGTGCGGCTTTGCCCTGGTGTTATTTTTAAATGATGATAATAAATTTAGAGATGATTTTTAAGTCTTAATCTGTACTTTTCACAACTGAAATAAAAACAGGCTTAATTTAGATGTCAGCTTTGAAATGTTAGCAAAAAGGATGCTCATACCTTGTCACTACAAGCTTGTTAATTTATAATAAATCCCGCTCTGCCATTGACCCAGTTTTCCTATTAATTCGGTTCTGCTGGGACTAGAAAGGATATCTAATAAATTACAGTGATGGACATGATCACTGGCTGAGGACCGAAGAGGAAAATAACACTGGAATTCCTTGAAACATTGGAGAATCAGCTCTCCTTTTTAAATACCATATTTTACTTTGATTTCAAAATACTATTCCCTCCTGCTGCTTCCTATTTTGCAGTCTCTATTGGCTATTTCTTTGCTGCACAGTACTTAAATTTTGGTTCTTCGGGGTTCTGTTCTTGGCCCTCTTGCCAATTGTCACTCTCTCTGTCTCTCGGGAGAGTCCTGCAGTTCTGTGACTCCAGCTACTACACTTAGGCTGGGAATTCGTAAACGTTTACCATTACTCAAGAAATGGCAGATGCTCCCATCATCTGTCTTCCTGGTTCTTACTCGTTCTCAAGTTTTGATCATGTTCCCTCAGTTGCCAACTATATACCTCCTCCAGGAGGGCCACAGTCCTTGTGAGCTGAACTTTCCCAATATTACAACAGTACTTTTGGTACACATCCTTCCTCCCTGTCCTTTAAAATCTGGTCCTGCTCCAGGATTCTCTGTGGCACTACAAGCTCACCAACACAACCAAGAAACCTCAGGACAGCCCTGACTTTTTTTTTTTTTTAATTATTATTATTATTGTCCCAAATGCTTAAATCTATTTATAAAAAAAGACCACTACAGACCAACGTCTTTTATGAACATAGGTGCAAAATTCATGAGTACCACTTCATACCCATGAGGATGGCTGTTAAAAACAACAACAGAAAATAACAAGTGCTGGTGAGAACGTGGGGAAACGTGGCTGATGAGAATGTAAAACTATGCAAAACAGTGTAGAGGTTCCTCAAAAAAAAAACTGAACATAGCATTATTGTATGACCCAGCAATCCGGGTCTAGGTCCCTACCCCAAAGAATTGAAATCAGGGACTTGAACAGCTACTTGCACACCAATGTCCATAGCAGCATTTTTCACAAAGCCAAAAGGTGGAAACCCAAGTGTCTGCTGACAGACGATGTATGAAGGGATAAACAAAATGGTGTGTGTGTGTGTGTGTGTGCGCACACACAATGTAATATTACTCCACCTTAAAAATCAGGGGAATTCTGAGACATGCTGCAACACGGATGAATCTTGAAAACATGGTGCCGAGTGAAGTAAGCCAGGCAGAAACGGACACAGACCGTATGATCCTACTTATGTGAGATAACCCGGGGTAACCAAATTCATAGAAAGGAGAATCGTGGTTACTAATGGGCTGGAATGGGAGAGAATGAGAAGTCTCTGTTTAATGGCTACAGAGTTTGGGATGAGGAAAACGTTCTGGAGATGGATGGTGGTAACAGGAGCTTAATCCTCACGGCACAGTGGTCTGATTTTTTAAGCTCCCTGTCCAGCAGCAGAGCAATGCAGGGCAAATAAAGCTACCTCCCCCAGACACAGAAGAGGGGGGACATTGGGAACATCTGGGAGGATGGGAGGAACAGGTTCTCAGCCCATTATAGCCACATGATATGCCCTGACATTCAGGAGTCAAGGCACTGAGCCATGGAAGGAGGTTAGGAGACAAGTTCAACAGAAGACAGAAGTCATTTCCACTATCTACAGCCCTGTGGTCTCTGTAAGGGTTTGGTTATACTGCTTGAGCTGCAACAGAGAATTGAAACCTCCATTATTCCGTGGGATGATCAAACAATTCCAGATGATAATAAGACCATTTTATAATGAACTCCTTCCTTCCACCATAAAGGACACAGTGCCAGATAATCTGCTTATTCTCTTGTTCAACATTTATTGCGTGCTGACTGAAAGTCCAGTACTGTGCTAGGCACTGAGAATATTAAAAATGAGAGGAGTTCTTGCCTTTAAGAAGTTCATACTCGAGTAAAAAGGAGAAATAGTAAACAATTGCATGGTGTGACATCATATGTCACAAAAACTAAATGTAACAGAGGGGGCGGGGGGCTAGCCAGTTCTGCCTGGGTGAATAGTAGAGTCATGAAGAAGAGACATTTGAGCTACATCTTGCTATATTTTTTTAACGTTTATTTTTGAGAAGGAGAGAGAGACAGAGCACATGCAGGGGCAGGGGCAGGGAGACAGAGACACAGAATCTGAAGCAGGCTCCAGGCTCTGAGCTGTCAGCACAGAGCCCGACACGGGGCTGGAACCACAAACCGGGAGATCATGACCTGAGCCGAAGTCGGAAGCTTAACCGACTGAACCACCCAGGTACCCCTAGATCTTGCTAGATGTTTTTAAATCAAATGTTTTTCTTCCATCATGAATATAAAACATTACAGAAAAATTGGAAACTGAAACTGAATTGTCAAGGATGAGTTTATCAGATAAAAATCTAACTTCTTAAGGAAACCAAATGATTCTTGTATTTATTCATCCAGCAAGTACTTACTGTGTCAGCCCCATGTTAGGTCCCAGGAATGCAACTAACAGTTATTGCCACAAGGAGTGTTTAAGTTGGTGGGATGCCAAAGTGCTCAAAGCCAACGGCAACACAATGTGAAAGTGCCATTAAAACGTATGGGGGGAGGGGCACCTTGGTGGCTCAGTCGGTTAAGTGTCCGACTTCAGCTCAGGTCATGATCTCATGGTTCCTGGGTTCAAGCCCCATGTCGGACTCTGTGCTGACAGCTCAGAGACTGGAGCCTGCTTCAGATTCTGTATCTCCTTCTTTCTCTGAATCTCTCTCTCTCTCTCAAAAATAAAAATAGACATTAAAAAAAAAATTAAAAAAAAAACGTATGGGGGGAGAAGGCTGGGGGGACACTCAGTCCTTAGTCCCCTCAGACTGGGGGTCCCCTCAGTCCCTAGAGCATGTGCCTCTTGATCCCAGGGTTATGAGTTGAAGCCCCACCTAGAGCTTACTTTAAAAAAACAAATATTAAAAAAAAAAAAAAAAAACTTGAAAGAAGTAAGCATGGGAGGTTTCGGCAGAAGGAGGTTACTTCTAACCTGGATAGATTGAAAACGCTGAGATTTAATAGCCCAGGATTGTATTAAGAACTGTCTTGATTTTGTTTACATTGTATTTGATGGTATTTCTTTTTCTTTTTTCTTGTTTTAATTTTTTTTATGTTTATTTTTTGAAATAGAGAGAGAGAGCAGGGGAGGGGCAGAGAGAGAGAGAGAGAGAGAGAAGCACAGAGTCTGAAGCAGGTGCAGGCTCTGAGCTGTGAGCACACAGCTGGGAGGGACGGCAGAACCCACAAACCGTGAGATCATGACTTGGGTGAAGACCCACCCTTAACCGACTGAGCCACCCAGGCGACCCTTGATGATATTTCAAAATGTGAAGGAGTGACACGAGAAACTCCCACGAACGTGACTGGCTTTGCGAATGAACAAAAATCTATTCTAGGCATATGTCTGGGACCCCCCCCCCCACACCACCCTGCACTTTCCCCTTCCACTCCCTCCCCCTGCAGTCTTCTAAGGCTTATCTTGCTAAGATTTCAATGAGGGAACAGAACAAGAGGACAGCCAAGAGGTCCCCTGCCGTAGTAGATACAGCAAGATACCAAGGCGTGTTTCTTCCGTTCCTCCAGACCTCCTTTTGTTAAGTCCGGTTCTGCGCTAGCCCTGTGAGTAAAAGAATAAATGCCTGCAAAACCGAGAAGCCGGAATTAGACCAAAAAAGCAGAGCAAGTCAAGCCCAGTAGCTGTGGGGAAGATGTAACAGTCTCCAAATACATTCCTACTTTATTGTAACCCAAACTTCATCAATTCAAGCGACTAAACAGGTTCAAGAAGAGGGTAAGCAACTTGCTCAAGGTCACAACACCGAATGGGGAATGGGCCGCAAGCAAGCACCCCTCCCGCGGGGCGCGGGGGCATCCCTGTCGGCCTCCGCCCTGGAGCCCCGGGCCCTCTGAGCGTTCAGTTCGGCCCTAACGCCCGGGCCTCGGCGCCCCCAGGTCTCGGCGCCCCCAGGTCTCCTCCCGTTCCTCCGGAGCCTAGCACGGGCACACGGGGCTCCAGCAGCACTAGGTGGACGGCCAAGAGCCTGCCCCACTTCGGTGTCCCTCCCCACCCCCACCCCGCCCTCCGCCAGGCCCGCCCACTGCGCCCTCCGCGGCGGAAGGCGCTCTTTCGAGAAGTAGGTTGGGTCGCGACCCCGACACCCCGTGGCCCCGGGAACAGCCCTCCCAGCCCCTTCGGCCAAGCCGCAGGCCTCGCCCCGCGCCGCGCCACGCCGCCCGCAGGCCCGGCCGGCCTCCCGCGCGCAGAAGTGGGGCGCCGCGCGCTGCAAATGCATGCGCGGCGCGAACGCGGCGGTTGGTCCCGCCGCCGGTCTTACCAGTCGGCGCGAGTCCCGGAGACCCGGCGTCAGAGACCTTGCCTTCGGGGCGCCTCGCCGGGCGTCCTTCCCGGTCCCTCTGTGCCCGGAGCCTGGGGCCGTGGGGCCGTCCCTCCCGCGGCACGGGCGCGGGGGCGCTGGCGGCTGGGTGCGCCAGCGCGGAACCGCGCCGCGGCGATGTCCTCGACGCCCGGTCTGCCCACCCCGGGGACCTCGCTGGTTCTGCGGGTGTCGTTCGTGGACGTGCGCCCTGAGGTGATCCCCGTGCAGCTCTGGGGGCTGGTGGGCGAGCGGCGGGAGGAGTACTTGCGCCTGAACCGGGAGATTCAGGAAGCGGCGGCCACGCGCCTCCCGTGGGCGCCGGGCAGCGCCACGGCCTCTCCGGGCGAGCTGTGCCTGGTGCAGGTGGGGCTCGTATGGCACCGCTGCCGCGTGGTCAGCCAGCAGGCGCAGGAGAGCCGCGTCTTCCTGCTCGACGAGGGCCGCACCGTCACGGCGGACGCGGGCTCCCTGGCGCCGGGGCGCAGCGAGTTCTTCCACCTGCCCTCCGAGGTGCTGGGCTGCGTGCTGGCCGGCCTGGTGCCGGCGGGCGGCGGCGGCGCGGGCGGGGGCGAGCCCCAGCCCTGGCCGCCCGGCGCCGTGGACTTCCTCAGCAGCCTGCAGGGCGGGCAGGTGCACGGGCGCGTGCTGGACGTGCTGCTGCTCCATCGCCTGGTCCTTCTGGAGGCGCCCGGGCTGTCGCAGCAGATGCAGGAGCTCAGCCTGGCGCGGCAGGTGCCCGACAGTCTCTTCCGCTCGCTGCTCAAGCGCTACCTGACGGCGGCCGCTGCCGGCCTAGGCTCCGGGGCCCGGGTCCTCCCGCGAGTCCCTCCGAAGCAGGAGCACCCTGGCCTGGACTATTTCTACCCGCAGCTGCAGCTGGGCGTGACGGAGCCGGTGGTGGTGACCCAGGTGTGCCACCCCCACCGCATTCACTGCCAGCTCCGGAGCCTCTCGCAGGAGATCCACCGCCTGTCCGAGAGCATGGCCCAGATATACTGGGGTTCCACGGGGACGGGGGATGAGAACTCTACCAGTGCCACCCGGGAGGAGAGGGAGGAGAGCCCAGACAAGCCTGGCTCTCCGTGTGCCTCCTGTGGGTTGGACGGACATTGGTACAGAGCGCTCTTGTTGGAGACGTTTCGGCCCCAGCGCTGTGCCCAGGTGCTTCACGTAGACTATGGAAGGAAGGAGTTAGTGAGCTGCAGCAGTCTCCGCTACTTGCTGCCCGAGTATTTTCGAATGCCCGTGGTGACCTACCCCTGTGCCTTGTATGGGCTCTGGGACGGTGGGAGAGGCTGGTCTCGGTCACAGGTGGGTGACCTGAAGACACTGATACTGGGCCAGGCGGTGAATGCAAAGATTGAATTTTACTGTTCCTTTGAGCACGTGTATTATGTCACTCTGTATGGAGAAGATGGGACCAACCTGAACTGTGTATTCGGGCTACAGTCCTGTTGCCTGGCCGACCAATTCCTGCAGAGCCAGGGAAGGGAGGAGGAGGAGGAGGAGGAGGAAGGGGAAGAAGAGGAGGAAGAGGAGAAGGCACAAGCCACAGCTTTTCAGTCTCAGTCTCCTGCTGAAGAAGCGGATGAAGAGATTCCACTGCCGGCCTTAAGATCTACCAGGTTGAAGGTAAACGCCTTCTATGATGCCCAGGTAGAGTTTGTTAAAAATCCGTCCGAGTTTTGGATTAGGTTGAGGAAGCACAACGGCACCTTCAGCAAGCTGATGAGGAGGATGTGCAGTTTCTACTCCTCAGCCAGTAAGCTGGAGGGGGTGGTGTTGAAACCCAAACCCAATGACCTTTGCTGTGTCAAATGGAAAGAGAACGGCTATTATCGGGCCATGGTCACCAGATTAGATGACAAGAGTGTGGCCGTATTCCTAGTTGACCGGGGCAGTTTGGAAAATGTGGATTGGTACGACGTGAGGATGCTGCTTCCTCAGTTTAGACGACTGCCAGTGTTGGCTCTGAGGTGCACGCTGGCCGATATTTGGCCTTTGGGGGAAAGCTGGAGCCAGGAGGCAGTTTCCTTTTTCAAAAAGACTGTGCTCCACAAAGAATTGGTTATCCATGTCCTTGATAAGCAGGATAAGCAATATGTTATTGAGATTCTCGATGAATCAAGAACAGGGGAAGAAAACATTAGTAAGGTAATGGCTCAAGCCGGATATGCAAAGTACCAGGAATTTGAAACACAGGAGAACATTCCCGTAAGTGCCCATTCTCCAGGGCGTGTTTCAAACCATTTTCCTGCCGAGAATAACAAAATCTCTCCTGCCAAGAGGGGAGACATAGAACAGAAGGCCCAGAGAGACAACACAACTAGCTCTGTTGCAGAAATTTTGACTGATCCGCCAGTCGCTGCAGAGACCCCGGCTGGACTAGTGGTGCAGGAGAAAGAAAAAAGAGTATCTGTTTATTCTCCTCTAGTGCAGAACTTCCTGGAAATTACGCCAGACTCTTCTTGTGAAGGAGAGGTGAGAGTCGGAAGTACAGTAGGAGTCAAAGTGTCTTCTGTTGAAAACCCCGGCTACTTCTGGTGCCAGCTGACCAGGAACATTCAAGACTTTAAAACTTTGATGTGTGATATCCAGGACTACTGCGAGAACACAGCTGCTCCTTACCAGGGGACCACCCCCGCTTGTCTGGCAAAACGCACGGTAAATGGAAAATGGTCCAGAGCTGTGATCCGCGGGGCACAATCTTCACAGCGCGTCAGAGTAATGTTTGTAGATTATGGAGACGAAGATATGGTAGCTGTGAAGAATATTTGCTCAATTAGTGAAGAGTTTCTCAAGGTTAAGGCTCAGGCTTTTCGGTGCAGTCTTTATAATTTAATTCAACCAACGGGTCAAAATCCTTTTGCTTGGAATGAAAAGGCAATCCGAGCTTTTAGGGAATTTGTAGACAACGCATGGGAAGACAATCTCGAATTGAAATGCACAGTATTTGCTTTGGCTTCAGCGCATGACGAAGAGCTGTTTAACATAGTGGATTTGCTAACACCGTTTCAGAGTGCCTGCCACTTTTTGGTAGAAAAGAGACTCGCAAGGCCAGTGAAACTTCAGAAGCCCCTGGAGTCCTCCGTTCAGCTACATTCTTACTACTATTCGACACACGAGATGAAAATCGGAAGTGAAGAATTGGTGTATATAACGCATGTCGATGACCCTTGGACATTTTATTGCCAACTGGGAAGAAACGCAAATATTTTAGAACAGTTGTCCTGTAATATTACACAATTGAGTAAAGTTTTGCCGAATTTAAAAACATCCCCCTTGACCCCTGGAAACTTGTGCCTTGCCAAGTACACTGATGGAAACTGGTATAGGGGGATGACAATAGGAAAAGAACCAAAGAAAGTCTTTTTTGTTGATTTTGGAAACATTTATGTGGTAACCAGAGATGATCTGCTTCCGCTACCTAGGGATGCGTATGATGTCTTACTTCTGCCCATGCAAGCTGTTAAGTGTTCATTGTCTGACATACCCGATCACATACCAGATGAAATTACAACATGGTTCCAGGAGACTGTTTTAGATAAGTCATTGAAGGCTTTGGTGGTAGCAAAAGATCCAGATGGGAGACTGATTATAGAACTCTATGACGACAGTATCCAAATCAACGCTAATATCAATGAGAAGTTAGGGTTACTTGGCTACAAGGGTGGGACAAGAAAAAAAGAAGAAAGCAAAGATCTCACCACCACGACAGAAACTCTTGAAGTAAAGAAGGAAAATCTCAAGTTGTCACCTATGGAGTATTCAAGTAAATCAGTAGAGAACTCTGCATTATGTAGCATGGAGATCTTGGGAGAACCACACAAATCTAAGACCAGCCCAGCATGTAGGGAAACCAAGCTTTTACGAAGTGTGACAAAGACAAGCTTAGTCACTCAGTATCAGGACTCCGTGGGAAATAAAGATAATCAAATGTGTCCCTTCACAGCCGAGAAGAAAGGAGAAAGTTCTGCTGAGTCGCCTTTGAAAGCCACAAGACTAGAAGCTACCCTTTCACAGAGAAACATAGGAGATTCGTGTAACAAAGATTTGCCTCTAAAATTTTCTGAGCTCCCTCAGAAGATTATAATGCCTGGCTTTAAAACAGTGGTGTATGTTTCCCACATAAATGACCTTTCAGACTTTTATGTTCAACTAACAGAAGATGAAGCTGAAATCACTAGTCTTTCAGAGAGATTAAATGATGTTAGGACCAGGCCAGAATTTTATTCAGGTCCACCTTTGCAGAGAGGAGATGTAACATGCGCCATTTTTCCGGAAGACAGTTTGTGGTATCGGGCTGTGGTCAGGGAACAACAACCCAATGACCTTCTGTGTGTACAGTTTATAGATTATGGCAATGTTTCTGTGGTCCATACTAACAAGATAGGTAAGCTGGACCTTCTTAACGCACTGGTACCAGCCCTGTGCATTCACTGCTCCTTGAGAGGACTTTGGGTTCCCGAGATTTTAAACTGTAAGGCAGTGACGCGTTACTTTTCCCAAAGGACAGATGAGGTTCAAATAAGATGTGAATTTGTTCAATTTCAAGACAGATGGGAAGTTATTCTTGCTGATGAACATGGGATCATAGCAGAAGACATGATTAGCAGATATGCTTTCAGTGACAAATCTCAAGTAGGACTTTCTGACCAAATCATTAAAGGTGCCTGTTCAAAGTCTGTCCACAAAACAGACATTGGCACTTCACTGTTTCTTAACTGGTACAACCCAAAGATGAAGACGATAAGAGCATATGCCACTGTGATAGATGGACCTGAATATTTTTGGTGTCAGTTTGCTGATACCGAGAAACTTCAGTTTTTAGAAGTAGAAGTACAAACCGCTGGAGAACAAGTAACGGCTTGGAGAAGTTGTGTCCCATGCCCTCATATTGGAGATCCTTGCATAGTGAGATATAGAGAAGATGGGCATTATTACAGGGCACTTATCACCAATATTTGTGATGATTATCTGGTATCTGTCAGGCTTGTGGACTTTGGAAACATCGAAGACTGCGTGGACCCCAAAGCACTCTGGAATATTCCTTCTGAACTCTTGGTGGTTCCCATGCAAGCCTTTCCATGTTGCCTCTCAGGATTTAATATTTCAGAAGGTGCGTGCCGTCAAGAGGGAAATGACTATTTTTATGAAATAGTAACAGAAGATGTGTTGGAGATAACAATATTAGAAATCAAAAGGGATGTTTGTAATATCCCTTTAGCAATTGTTGACTTGAAAAGCAAAGGCGAAAGTATTAATCAGAAGATGAAGAAATACTCTAAGATTGGCGTTAGTAACAGTGATCTGCCCTATGAAAAACATGACCCGGAGATAAAGGGAGCTCTTGGGTCCCTCGGTCCTGAGGTTGGATTTAAGAAAACAAGTAGTAAAGCTGGACAAGAGAAAGCCCTATATGTCGAGTCCCAGACAGATGAGCTCTCTGAAAGAATTGAAAAAGATTTAAACATCACTGAAGCCAAACCAACTAAGTTCTATGACCCTGACACTGACAACATTTTTGAAGCTTTCGAAAACCCACGCAAAGATAAAATAGGCATCGAGGTACTGGAAGGTAAAACAGAGTGCCATCTGGTTGACGAAGCAAAGTTTGATGATAAATACCTCATGACGGGATTTAACACGTTACTTCCACTGCAGGCTAGTGAAACAAAGGAGATATTAGAACTGAACTCACTTGAGGTGCCACTTTCTCCTGATGATGAATCAAAAGAGTTCCTGGAGCTGGAGTCCATTGAGTTACAGCATTCTCTAGTCGGGGATGAAGAAAAAGAGCCAGGCCGGGTGCCTCCACTTGTGCCCCTCCCCCAGGGCTGTGACACAGAAGCCACCCTGCATCCATGTACAGCGCAGCTTCCCCTCAACTGTGAATCTGAGAAACAGCCGGAACTAGAATTACCCACAGCCCAGCTGTGTTTAGACGACAAAATAAACCCTTTGTCTCTACGAGTCGGTCAGAGAGCCCAAGACCCCACGTGCGCTGAGGAGGCAAGGAAGTCAAGTTGTATGGAATGTTTTGACAACCAGCCTAGGTTACCCTTGCACCTACACGGAATGAATTGCGATCCCAACAGGCAAGTTGAAATGAACATATATAAAGAAGTATTTACAGAGTACAAAAGCAGAGATGCCATTTCACCACTGACTTTGTTCTCCGAAGAAGAATCCAGAGACGGAAGGAAGCGCAATAATGCTTTACAAGATCCTGTCTCAGGTATGTAATTCCTTATACTTTTACTTAACTTAGTGTTTTTCAAAAAATACCTACTTGTCTTAAAGACAATAATTCTTATTTACTTTTTGCCTTGTTTTTTTCTTAATTCATTTTTGGGGGAAAAGATTAAAACCTGAAAAGAGAATCAGATTTGGATTTCATGATGAGCATTTCAAGTGTGGGGAGATGAAGT
Organism: Acinonyx jubatus; assembly: GCF_027475565.1. Lineage (NCBI taxonomy): Eukaryota > Metazoa > Chordata > Mammalia > Carnivora > Felidae > Acinonyx > Acinonyx jubatus. The sequence goes on along the minus strand of NC_069385.1, from coordinate 105,827,751 downwards.
TGCGAAATCAATGTAGAACCATACCTTGTAGGCTGGATGAAATGCTGCTAAATTATTAATTTTGTGTTTAAGAATAAAATGCTTAGAATCAGTGTTTCCAAAAAGTAATTATGTTTCAAATGTAAGCAAATAATCTTTAAAATCAAAAGTTCTGTTTTTTGTTAAGTCTTAAAAAAACATGTTGTTCCTTTGCTAAGCACTACTGTAGGCGTGAATTGACGATAGGGATCATTTTTGCAGAGTTTTCAAATTTAACCATTTTGTTCATGCATACACCTTGTCATTTATTTAGAAACCCCTAAACAAACACTAGATTTGGGGAGCTTATAGTAACCAAGCAAGAGACCAGCCATGAGTAAATATTGGAGAAAATTTATTATGAACTTTTTAAGTAAACTACATGTATGGCTGTTTTCTTTCTACTTAATAAGATTTAAAAGTTACATGAAATGGGGGCCCCTGGGTGGCTCAGTTGGCTGAGCATCCAACTCTTGATTTGGGCTCAGGTCGTGATCCTGGAGTCGTGGCACTGAGCCCCACGTCTGGCTCCACGCTGAGCATGGAGTGTGTTTAAGATTCTCACACTCTAAATTAAACAAGCAAACAAACAAACAAAACAAAGTTACATGAAATGCCTAACTTTTAGGGTTTGGGAAATAATCAATGTTAGACTTCTTATATGTCAATTTTTACTTATTATCATTATTATTATTATTTTTTTTATCTGAGAGAGAGAATGTGTCCCGGGGGGTGGGGGGAGGGTGGGCAGAGTGGGGGGGAGAGAGAGAGAACCTTAGATGGTCTCCATGCTCAGCACAGAGCTCGATCCCAAGACCCTGGGATCATGAGCTGAGCCGAAATCAAGGGTTGGACGCTGAACCGACCGAGCCAGGTGCCCCGTATGTCAATTTTTAGATTATTAAATTTGAGCCATCGTACAAAATAGAGAAAACAGTAGTCTAGGGAGAATGAAAATCTCCCATATCACCATAAGCCTGCCACTATTAAAGCTGCAGTGCACTTCTTTCCTGTTGTCTTTCACCCTGTGTCTATTTACATACAGTGGAAAGAACTAAATAGAAATCATATTATCGGGGCGCCTGGGTGGCTTGGTCGGTTAAGCATCCGACTTCGGCTCAGGTCATGATCTCACAGTCCGTGAGTTCGAGCCCCGCGTCGGGCTCTGTGCTGACAGCTCAGAGCCTGGAGCCTGTTTTGGATTCTGTGTCTCCCTCTCTCTCTGCCCCTCCTCTGTTCATGCTCTGTCTCTCTCTGTCTCAAAAATAAATAAACGTTAAAAAAAAAAAAGAAATCATATTATCATAGTGTCAAATCCTGCATTTTAATCCCTTAAATATGCTTTCAAAATATTTTAACTCTCTAGGATTCCATTCGGTGGCTGTACTACAATTCATTTAAATATTACCCTAGGTTTTTAGTCCCCCTTGCCACATTTTATTAATAATAAGTAATAGCTCTGTGATAAGAATGTCTACCAATTTGTAATATGCTGCTTCAGAAACAGCTGTTGTAACCATAGACCACATCGCATGTGGCAACAATAACCAGCTTCCAACAGTAAGTTTCGAAGTCAGGAATCAGATTCATATTCTTTTTTTTTTTTTTTTTTAATGTTTTACTTATTTTTGAGAAAGAGAGAGAGAGAGCGCATAAGCGAGGGAGGGGCAGAGAAAGAGAGGGACACAGAATCCAGAGCAGGCTCCAGGCTCTGAGCTGTCGGCACAGAGCCCGACACGGGGCTCGAACTCACAAGCGCTGAGATCATGACCTGAGCCGAAGTTGGACGCCCAACCAACTGAGCCACCCAGGCGCCCCCAGATTCATATTCTTAAAAGACGCATCACATCATGCTGGTATTTTTTGAAGAAAGCAATAAGGAATTTTATTGGGAAAGGGCCCTGGAAGAATTTAAAATGAAATCCAGGAAAAGATACAGACTGAGACCATCCATGACATTGATTATATAGGAATAGTCAATGCAGATAAGAAAATGCTTTGCTTGTGTATTTAACATCAAGGGATTAAGAGGTACACGCTGAGTCTTTATTCAATTTGGCAGCTCAAGCAGAGAAGACCTACACTCTGGAAGGATTTGCCGTTGGATCCAAGTGTGTTGTGTGGTCAAGTCTAAGAAACACATGGTCTAAATGTGAGATTCTGGAAATAGGTGAAGAAGGCACAAGGGTAAGTGAAATGGAAGCACTTTATCTCAAAAGATACTTTGGAGACTGTTGAGGAAATTTTAGCCAACTTTACCAGACTAGAAAATGCACTTGAACAGACGTTTACCTGATCATTCCCCTTAAAGTTTGGTGCGAGTGCAGAACTCATCTCGAAGATCAGATGTAAGCATCCTGGCAAGAAATCATCCCCGACTCTTGTATCTCCCTTGCCTCTGAAATCCTATCAGTCACCAAATCCTATCAGTCACACTTTCCACTTCTTATCACTTAGTTGAAACTTTTTACACCTACTGTCACTGCCTTGGTGTGAAGTCCCTTATTTTACAAGTGGATTACTCTGTTAACCTATTTTGGTTTAGTTCTTCTAGTGTTCCTTCAGCTGACTCTCTACACTACCGGTGTGACACTTGTCAGATGCAAATCTGACGACAGAATTCCTGTGTGTAAAACTCCTTGGGGACGTCCAGTTGATTGTGTTTCTCCTGTGGTCCCAAAAAACCACCTGTGTCAGAATCACCTGGTGGGTTTCTTAAGCTGTCGATTCCTGTACCTTGCCCTGGCTGGCTACTGCAGAATTTCTGGGGGTAGGACCAGGAATGAGCATTCTCTTACCATTAAAATTTGAGAGCCACTGGTCTAGGATAGAAAAGCCAAGCCATGCTCACTCACATGGCATAGTCCTCTAGGGGACCTGAGGTCTTCTAGGGCCGAGTGTCCGTATTCTTCTCCAGTCTTAGGTTTACTCCTTTATGTTTTGTAACTTATATTGGATGGGCACCAAATTGCTCGCTCTCTCTTATATATATCATTCCACAGGGCTTCTTCAATATATTTAATAATGCAGATCCAGTCACTTGTATTCTATCCCCCTCCCATACTGGCTCATTTTCACTTTTATTTTTATTTTGTTATTATTTTATTTTTAGATAGGCCTTATTTTTGGAAGAGTTTTAGATTACAGAAAAATCATGAAGATAGTACAAAGACACCTAATTTCCACTATTGTTTTTTTTTTTTTTAATTTTACATCCAAATTAGTTAGCATCTAGTGCAACAATGATTTCAGGAGTAGATTCCTTAGTGCCCCTGAGCCATTTAGCCCATCCCCCCTCCCACACCCCTCCCGTAACCCTCAGCTGGTTCTCCGTATTTATGAGTCTCTTCTGTTTTGTCCCCCTCCCTGTTTTTACATTATTTTTGTCTCCCTTCCCTTATGTTCATCTGTTTTGTCTCTTAAAGTCCTCATATGAGTGAAGTCATATGATTTTTGTCTTTCTCTGACTGACTAATTTCACTTAGCATCATACCCTCCAGTTCCATCCACGTAGTTGCAATCTTTTTATTTTTTTGAGAGAGGAGAGAGTGTGAGCAGGAGAGAGGGACAGAGGGAGAGAGGGAATGAATCTTAAACAGGCTCTGTGCTCAGCGAGGAGCGCAATGCAGGGCTTAATCCCATGACCCTGGAATCATGGCCTGAGCTGAAATCAAGAACCAGACTCTCGCCAACTGATCCACCTGAGTGCCCCGATTTTCACTTATTTTTGGAAGATTTTCATTGCGTCTTCATTTTCGTTTTGCATTGCCTCTTCCAGGGAGCATTCACTAGCATTATTTCTAAATCTCTCCATCTCTTCACCCTCCCCACACACCAAAAACTTTATACCTATATTATATTCCCATTTCTCCTGCTACAGAGGTCTGTACTTACTACGATGTAATGATCTGCTTAGAGATCTGTTTCTCCACAAAATGTTGAGCTTCTTAAGATCTCATTTTTAGCTACCTTTGATATCTAGGCATACTCAATATGTTTTTTGAACAGAAGTTCCATAGAGTTAAAAGCGTAAAGTTGAAGTTTAATAAAATTATTTTCATTGCCTTTTGAGGTATTTCGGTTGAAGAAGGATTGCTAGGGTCCATAAATCAGTTACAGTTTTTGGAAACTACCAAGTTTTATTAAATACCTTTTTTCTCTTGTAGGTTTTGAACCTTTCAAATGGTATGGAGGAGATAGTGAACCCTGAGAATGTCTGGAATGGCATACCCAAATTAGATAAGAGTCCATCTGAGGTATGGATATAAATACTAATTAATGAGAGCATTGTGTCTCATTTTGAAAGGTAATTTAAACTATTTCCAAAGCCCTTGTGTTTGGGAATAATCAAGAAAAAAGAATCCTAATACTGGAATTAATGACAATGAAAAGCAACAATAACAAAATCAGTGATTCTGGACTTTATGCCAAGTATCCCTTTGGGCAAACGGGTTATTAATGTTTTATGCCTTGATTCGGGGGAGAGGGGATTTTAAAAATGAAAATTGTTTGGTGTCTGAGATCTTTATAAAATACACCTGATGTAGAAAATCTGGAAAAATGGCAAATTTGAAACAAAGTATCTATCACCTATAACACATCTATCTAAGACAAAGAGCTTGATCGGTTTCATTTTATTTCATAATTTTTCTGTTTATATGGAATGTACGTATGTCATCGACATATTTTGTGCATAATTGATTTCATTCTGCATATAGTTTTATATTTTGTGTTCTGTGTTCTATATTTTATATTTTGTGTTCAATTTCCCATGCCATTATAATATCTGGGCATTTGAGTTTATTCTGTTTGACATTTGTTGACGTTTTTACTTTAAAATATGTATCTGATAGTTCCAATATCTGGTCACCTCAGGGCTTGCCATCTACTGATCATCTTGAAATATGATTAGCTTTTCCTAGTTCTTTGTATGTTGAGTAATTTTGGATTATGTCCCAAATGTTTTGAACATTATGTTGCAAGACTTTGAATCCTATTAAAATCTTCTAGAAAATATTGAAGTCTTTATTTTAGCAGGTGGTCAACCCAGTTGGGTTCATACCACAAGTTCTGTCTCTCCTTCTTTGCTTGTGGGTTCCAATGTCAGTTTAGTTTTCAGAGACTTTGCTTTGGTGTTTGCATCCACCCAGAGCATAAGCCTCCCAGGGACTTAGGTAGCAGTTTATATAGTAGATCGGGTGTTAAAGATTGCTATGCTTAGTTGGTTCTCTTCTGCATATGCATAGTTGAGGGTTGACCTTGGGATTTATATCAGTTCATTTATAGTATTAGGGATTCATATTTTTCAATTCCTTTTCTCTCTGAGATTTCCTCCACACTTGCTGGCCTCAAGGATCTTCTTTATTATTATTATTATTATTATTATTATTATTATTTTTACTGTTTATTCATTTTTGAGAGACACAGTGTGAGTGGGAGAGGGGCAGAGAGAGAGGGAGACACAGAATCTGAAGCAGGCTCCAGGCTCTGAGCTGTCAACACAGAGCCCGACGCAGGGCTCGAACTCAAGAACTGTGAGATCATGACCTGAGCCGAAGTTGAGCGCTTAACTGATTGAGCCACCCAGGTGTCCCTCAAGGATCTTCTTTAATCCAGCTCCTAGGGGCTCTTTTTCTTGCTCCTCTAGACAGCATGTTTCTCTCAAGGTTTCCTTCTTTGCTGTCATGCTGTTCTGTTTGACTGAGCCTGCCTTTGGAGTGAAGCAGAGAGAGAAACAAGAAAAATCAATCCCCACCCCCCCATTTCCAGATAACAAACAGCCCTTTTCCCGTTCCACTGGTCAGAGTCTTCTCTCAGACTTTCAGTTGGGGCTGCTCTCATGACAGGGTCAGAAGGTAAAAAAGAAAAATAGTGAAGAGATTTCCCATTCATTCGTCACTTTCTAGCATTCAGGGGGCCTCTTTTCCCAATCTGCTGGCTAGAAATAGGGATCTCCCTCAGAGTTTTGCCATCCACACAGGCTGGGCAGCTCTGATTTGGTCCAGGCTCAAGTCAAAACTAAGAGACAAAGAAGGAAAAAAATAAGGAAAGGCAAGGAGAGGAGAGGAGAGGAATGAAGAGGAGAGGAATGAAGAGGAGAGGAGAGGAGAGGAGAGGAGAGGAGAGGAGAGGAGAGGAGAGGAATGAAGAGGAGAGGAGAGAAGAAGGAGGGAGGGGAGGGAGGAGGAAGAAGGAAGGAAGGAAGAAGGAAGGAAGGAAGGAAGGAAGGAAGGAAGGAAGGAAGGAAGGAAGGAAGGAAGGAAGGAAGGAAGGAGGAAGGAAAGAAACATCTGTGAATCCACCCCTGTTATGAGTCATTATTCAGGTTTTTACTTCAGTCCTCAATCTGCCTGTTCCTATTTACTTTTCAGAGCCCAAGGTTACTTTTTGTATACTTTCCAGAATTTTTAGTTGTAGCAAGTATAAGAGAGGCAGGCTATAGTCAACTCACTCCATCTTGGCCACAGCCAGAAGGCCATAGTTGCATAATCTTATATGACACAAATGGTCAGTCATTTGTTAAACCGTTTCTTGTAGCAGTGCACATTTAGGTCATTTGAAATTTTTCCACTGTGAAAAACCACTGAACATCTTTCTTCACCTTCTTATATTAATTTCATGTTTTTGTTTACTTGTCAAAAATAACAGCTTGCTTCACTTAGGTTGCATAAGTATTTACTAAAGTTTTTCTTTTACATTCTGATCTTTTCCATTCATTACTTTTCAAGAATCCACATAGATGTACACATATGGGATTCTATTTGGATAAACTACCCTATGCCTGCCAAATAGCGAACTATGTAAGGCAACTCAGAGTGTTCATAAAATAGTATAGACACAACTGGCTTTTACATCAGTTAGCAAATATAGAAGCTACTTATGGATAAGGCTTTACTTTTTAAATTTTGGTTCTTAATTTTATTTATTAAATGATCCTTTCCTCAAATTTGAAAGAACTCTTAGATATGTGTCTACAAATAAGCTGGTTTTCCTTTACAAGTGGATATTGTGAGGTATTAAATTATGCATGACTTTTTTGGTCAAGTCACTGTGATCTGATTGCATTTTTTAAGGATTTTTTTTTTTGTATCTGAGAGATTTCATTTTATTGTAAGAATATGTCTCATGAATCAATTTCTGTATAGACTTCATGCATACACACAATGCTGTTATTTGTTGAAAGGAATATAGGAGAAATATCCCTCTTCAGTAAGTCTTTAGTAAAGGATCTGTGGCTCACCGTGGATAATGTGTTTGCATAGGAGCCCTTTGAGAAAGGCATCAGACACCAAAGTTGTGGGAGATTGGGAGCTGAAAATTGGAAAAGGCTACTTTACTCCAGTAGACGCTCCAGTAGAGATGTTCCAGAGAAATGAGTATTGGAAGGATAGAAAATGTTCTTGGGTGATTCTTCACTACAAAATCAGATTGCCACACTTTCAAGAGGCTTAGTTTTTCACTGTTACCATTTTTTTCTGGTTTATCTATGGTCCCTTTCTGATTTTAATCATTTTGTGTCTGTAACAAAGAATTGGTGGTAATCCAAAGGTTCCTTTTGTTAGGCTGTATTCCAAACAGTGGGGAAAGACCTCTACTTCATGTCATTGGATTAGACTACAATTGAAGGTGATTTGTGTCTTTAAAAGAAAATAGCTTTTATCAACAGATTGCCAAGCCTTAAAGGTACCATTATTCTGAATCCTCAAACAAAAATGGTTTATCAATTTCCTTGGATGTTAGTAGTAGAAAATTTTTAGCTAAAAATGTTAAATGTGCATCTGGGAATAAAGAACGAAGAAGAGGATTTCTTGAAATATCATAGAAAATTTGTTTGTGGGTTGAATTAATCTTGAAAGTTAAGTTGTGAATATGATAAATTTATATTTTAAAGGATTTTAAAGAATTTTCTCAGCGTTGACTAGCTCATACATTCAAGTGACCTTCATATATTAAGGTCTCAGAATTTCTTTCTGGGTTTTTAGTTTATCTCGTGATAAGATTCAATTTGTTGGAAGTTACTGGTTATCGCATGATCTTGTTCATAAGTAGCACATGGTCCTTAGAAGTAAGGTACATTGAGAGTGAAATCTGCTCTTGGTGGCTTTCCCATTATTTGAAAAATACATATTAGTGAAAGAGAATAAAGGACTGTTCAGTTATCAGCTTTACTAACATCATTCTAGAAAAATATAAAATATGCCAGTTATATATTTTAGAGAAACTTTGATAATAGGTAGAGTGTGAGAACCAAAATGCTAAAAGACAAAAAACATTTCTGTAGGAATAATTTGCCATAGAATAATTCTCACCATTTTGAAAGGACATTAAATTTGTTGTGGTAGCACTCGTGTAGATAATTTTCTTGTTTTTCTTTCTCAACTTGAGGTTTCTGTCTCTTCTCTCTCTCTTTTTTTCCAGAAAAGGGGTCTGGAGGTGATATAGATTTAACTGTGGATCCATAGACGTGGCCAATCTGTCCGAAACTGCTCTTAAACATGTGGCATCTTGCCCAGACTGACAGAGTATTTGAGCAAGTCGAGAGCATATGATCACAAGAAGTTGTCATTTTTGAAAACTCTGATATGCACTGAAAACAAAATAGATCTCAGGGCCACTACGAAATGTATTTATAGTGGTTTTGCCGTACATATGGATCTGGGATCTTTCTTCTCCCTTTAAATATGTTATGTTTCTAATCAGTTAAGTGGATTTATTTTGCTAAACAATATGCTAACACATTACTCAAATTGAAAAAAAAAAAACAAAAACAAACAACCCACCCCTATTTCTGTTTCTTTTGAATATAGTGTTTAAATTAAAATAGAAAATGCTAGGTTTATGGCAAGTATATTATATGATACTACTTATAGGGATGGCTTTGTTAGCAATAACTCCTTCAGATTTTTGTTTTGTTTCTGAGCTTTGTCTTGTTGGTCTAGTTAACATTTGATCAATATTCTGTTTGATTTTGGAAGTATTCTAATATGACACAATATTTGAATAAAGTTTCTCCTTAAAGGTGTGGTAGTCTCATTTTATTAAAAAGGAGGGGCGCTGGGGTGGCTCAGTCAGTTAAGATTCCGATTCTTAGTCTTGGCTCAGGTCATGATCTCACAGTTCCTGAGATCAAGCCCCATATTGGGCTCTATGCTGATTGTGCAGAACCTGCTTGGGATTCTCTCTTTCCCTCTCTCTGTCCCTCTCCGACTTGTTCTCTTTCCCTCCCTCCCTCCCTCCCTCCCTCCCTCTCAAAATAAATAAATAGACTTTAAAAAAATAAAAAGGAGGGGTGCCTGGGCAGCTCAGTCAGTTAAGTGTCTGACTCCAGCTCAGGCCATAATCTCACGGCTCATGAGTTCAAGCCCCGCATCAGGCTCTGTGCTGACAGATCAGAGCCTGGAGCCTGCTCTGGATTCTGTGACTCCCTCTCTCTCTCTGCCCCTCCCCTGCTCATGCTCTATCTCTCAAAAAATAAATAAATGTTTAAAAAAATTTTTTTAAGTTAAAAAGGAAATATGGGGCACGGCAAAGGCAGTCATAAGAGGGAAGTATATAGCAATCCAGGCCTTCCTAAAGAAGGAAGAAATGTCTCAAACATATAATCTAACCTTACACCTAAAGGAGCTGGAAAAAGAACTGCAAATAAAATCCAAAACCAGCAGAAGAAGGGAAATAATAAAGATTAGAGCAGAAATCAGTGATAGAAAAATCAAAAAACAGTAGAACAGATCAACGAAACTAGGGGCTGTTTCTTTGAAAGAATTAACAAAATTGACAAGCCCCTAGCCAGACTTATCAAAAAGAAAAAGGACCTAAATAAATAAAATCACGAATGAAAGAGGACAGATCACAACCAACACTGCAGAAATACAAACAATAATGAGAGAATATTATGAGCACTTATATGCCAACAAATTGGGCAATCCGGAAGAAAAGGATAAATTCCTAGAAACATATAAACTACCAAAACTGAAACAGGAAGAAAGAGAAGATTTGAATAAACCCACAATCAGTAAAAATATGTTGAGTCCGTAATCAAAAATTTCCCAACAAACAAAGAGTCCAGGGCTGGACGACTTCCCAGGGGAATTCTACCAAACATTTAAGGAAGAGTTAATACCTATTCTTTTGAAACTGTTCCAAAAAATAGAAATGGAAGGAAAACTTCCAAACTCATTCTATTAGCCCAGTATTACCTTGATTCCAAAACCAGACAGAGACCCCACTAAAAAAGAATTACAGACCAATTTCCTTGATGAACATGGATGCAAAAATTCTCAACAAGGTACTAGGAAAATGAATCCCGTAATACATTAAAAAAATTATTCATCACAATCAACTGGGATTTATTCCCACGCTGCAGGGGTAGTTCAATATCCACAAATCAATCAATGTGATACATCACATTAATAGAAGAAAAGATAAGAACCATACGATCCTCTCAATAGATGCTGAAAAAGCGTTTGACAAAATACAATATCCTTTCTTTATAAAAACCCTCAAGAAAGTAGGGATACAAGGAACATACCTCAACATCATAAAGACCATATACGAAAGACCCACAGCTAATATCTATCATCCTCGATGGGAAAAAATGAGAGCTTTCCCCCTAAGGTCAGGAACATGACAGGGATGTCCACTCTCACCACTGTTGTTCAACATAGTACTGGAAGTCCTAGCCTCAGCAATCAGACAACAAAATGAAATAAAAGGCATCCAAATTGACAAGGAAAAAGTCAAACTTTCACTCTTCACAGACAACATGATACTCTGTGGAAAACCTGAAAGAATCCACCAAAAAACTGCTGGAACTGGCCCATGAATTCAGCAAAGTTTCAGGATATAAAATCAACATACAGAAATGTTGCATTTATATACACCAATAATGAGGCAGCAGAAAGAGAAATCAAGGAATCTATCCCATTTATGATTACACCAAAGCCCATAAGATACCTAGGAATAAATCTAACCAAAGAAGTAAAAGATCTGTACGCTGAAACTATAGAATGCTTATGCAAGAAGCTGAAGAAGACACAAAGAAATGGAAAAACATTCCATACTCATGGATAGGAAGACCAAATATTGTTAAAATAGCAATGCTAACCAAAGCAATGCACACATGCAGTGCAATCCTTATCCCAACAATACTACCATTCTTCACAGAACTAGTACAAACAATTCTAAAATTTGTATGGTACCAGAAAAGACCCCAAATAGCCAAAGTAATGTTGAAAATGAAAACCAGAGCTGGAGGCATCATAGTCCCAGACTTAAAGCTGTATTACAAAGCTATAATCATCAAGACAGTATGGTACTGGCACAAAATCAGACATAGAGATCGTTGGAACAGAACACAAAACCCAGAAACGGACCCACAAATATATGGCCAACTAATCTTTGACAATGAAAGAGTATCCCATGGAAAAAAGACAGTCTCTTCAGCAAATGGTGTTGGGAAAACTGGACAGCAACATGCAGAAGAATGAACGTGGACCAGTTGCTATACACAAATAAACTCAAAATGGATGAAAGACCTAAATGTAAGACAAGAAACCATCAAAATCCTACAGGAGAAAACACGCAACCTCTTTGACCTTGGCCACAGCAACTTCTTACTAGGTATGTCTCCAGAGGCAAGGGGAATTTTTGGGACCTTATCAAGAAAAAAAGCTTCTGCACAGTGAAGGAAACAATCAGCAAAACTAAAAGCAACTGATGGAATGGGAGAAGATATTTGCAAATGACATCAGATAAAGGGTTAGTATCCAAAATCTGTAAAGAACTTATCAAACTCAACAGTCAAAACCCAAATAATCCAGTGAATAAATGGGCAGAAGACATGAACAGGCACTTTTCCAATGAAGACATCCGGATGGATAACAGACACATGAAAAGATGCTCAACGTCACTCATCATCAGGGAAACAGAGACCAAAACCACAATGAGATACAGGTGTGAGGACACTTGTCAGAATGGCAAAAATTAACAACTCAGGAAACAATAGATGTTGGGAGGGATGAAGAGAAAGGGGAGCCCTTTTGTACTGAGAATGAACACTGGTGCATGCATTCTGGAAAACAGTATGGAGGTTCCTCACAAAAATTTAAAATATAACTACTCTATGACCTAGCAGTTGCGCTATAAGGATTTTATCTAAAGGACACAAAAATGCTGATTCAAAGGGGCACATGTACCCCAATGTTTATAGCAGTGCTATCAACGATAGCCAAATTATGGAAAGAGCCCAAATGTCCATTGACTGATAAATGGATAAAGAAGATGTGTATATACAATGGAATATTACGCGGCACTCAAAAAGAATGAAATCTTGCCATTTGCAACAACGTGGATGGAACTAGAGTGTCTAGTGCTAAGTGAAGTAAGTCAGAGACAGATAAATATATTTCACTCATATGTGGAATTTAAGAAACAAAACAGATGAACATGAACATATGGGAGGAAAAAATTAATAAGATAAAAACAGAGCGGGAGGCAACAATAAGAGACTCTTTTTTTAAAAGCGTATTTATTTTTTGAAAGGGAGTGAGGGAGGAAGGGAGAGAGACCGAGAAAGAGCAGGGGAGGGGCAGAGAGAGAGGGAGAGAGAGAGAATCCCAAACAGGCTCCACGCTGTCAGCACAGAGCCTGAGGCGGGTTCAAACTCACAAACTGTGAGATCATGACCTGAGTCAAAATCAAGAGTTGGATGCTTAACTGACCAAGCCACCCAGGTGCCCCAAGAGGCTCTTAAATACTGAGAACAAACTGGGGTTGCTGGAAGGGTGGGTGGGGGATTTATGGATGATAGGCATTAAGGAGTGCACTTGTTGGGACTGGCAATAGGTATTATACATAAGTGATGAATCACTAAATTCTACTCCCGAAACTAATACTACACTATATGCTAACTAACTTGAATTTAAATTAAAAAAAAGAGAAGAAAAGAAAAATTCCCTGTAAACTCACATTAGCATCGTTCATGTAAAAAACCTGAAATGGGGCCCCTGGGTGGCTCGGTTGGTTACGTGTCCAACTCTTGTTTTCTGCTCAGGTCATGATTTCATGGTTTGTGAGTTTGAGCCCCGTGTCAGGCCCTCTCTCTGCCCCTCCCCTACTCGTTCTCTCACTCTCTCAAAATAAATAAACTTAAAAAAAAAAACTAAAAATAATCAGAAATAAATGGTGATGAGAGCCTAAAACAAATAGGAAATACGATTGTGGAATATCTGTGGTTCTGGATTATCTGTAGTAATGGAATCACAGTTCTAAAAATGGGGGAAATAGTAAAGTCAGTATTAGCTCTTATGTGTCAGTCACTCCGCTGGTACTTTAAATGCATTTCCTCCTTCAATTCTGAACTCTGAGGGGCGAATTAATATTATCCATGTTTTATCGGTGAGAAAATTGAGTATTTATTTTTGAGAGAGAGGCAGAATGCAAGCGGGGGAGGGGCACCGAGAGGGGGACACAGAATCCGAAGCAGCTCCAGGCTCCGAACTGTCCGCACAGAGCTCCACACGGGGCTCAGACTCACAAACCACGAGATCACGGCCTGAGCTGAAGTCAGACACTTAAGGGACTGAGCCACCCAGGCGCCCCAGGAAATTGCAGGTTTTGGGAGAAGTTAAATAACTTCTCTAGGTCAAAGAGCTGGAGAGTCTCAGAAACCTGATCAAACGCAGACCGATCGAACTTCAAAGCCCATGCTTTGAAAACATGGTTTTGTGTAGGTGGTGAGACAGGTCCCAGCTTTAGGACCTCAGCTATATGCTACTGATTAGATATGCGACCTGGGCAGGTGATACAATCTGTCTGAGGCTTCATCTTCCTCATCTGTCAGATGGGGTTAATGAAACCTTTCTCGAAGTGTTTTTAAGATTAGAAATAGTATTCTTTTCCCTGAAAGATACTCAGTGCGCGCACTACATCATTATTGTATTTGTAACCTTTAACTCGGGTCTTTCTCCTGTCAGCATCTGCATGTACCACCCACAAAGATGCTACCGAATGGGCCATCACCACAATTGGAAGGACCATCCATTTCTAAAATGAGTAGAGAGGTTTGCTCCGTGAGCGGGGAAAAGATCCCTGCCTCTGAGACATTACCAGACCCTGAAGCCTGATGGGGTAATGGTGAGAACTAAGGACATTAAAAGCTGGGTGTAATTTCAATAAGTAGAAAGGAGAGGGTTTTGCATTGAACAGAGCTGAGGGAGAAAGCGTGTTACCTGTTCCTGGGATGAGAATAGACAAGTTTGGTTCATTCCTGTAGGAGATACAGTTGTGGGGTACTCGCAGAAAAGGTCAGAGAAGATGCATTTGGGCCAGATGGTGGAGAGGCTTCAGTGTCCTGCTAAAGAGTTTAACTCTTAAAAATTTTAAAAACCGGAATTGGCTATAGGATTGAGAAATTAAATTTCTCAAAAAGAGCGATTTTGCACCCTACCACATTAGGATAGCCCGAAGTGCCAAATCAAAATACACCGTTGCTTATTAACTGAGCACAATAAGTAGGTGATGGAATAGTTACAGTTAACCTGGTTTGCTTATGAAGTCCTGGTTATCCTGTTCACACAGGCTTAAACAAGCTTAATTATGAAGAATTCATAGGAGCCAGACCATAATTAAGCCAAAATATACTTAACTATGAGTGGCATAAATTTTTATATTCATTGGGAAACAAACGATTTCCCATGACGCCCGACGTATAAGTGCGTGAAGTTTTAAGCCAGCTTTTTACCTCCATTTACAGCTATACCTGAGAGAGATGTGGGTTCGGCTCCAGATCGCCACAAACACCACAATGAAGCAAGTCAAATAACTTTTTTGGTTTCCCAGTGTGTATACAAGTTATGTTTACACTAGAGTGTAGTCTATTAAATGTGCAATAGCATGTCTAAACAAAGCAACGTACATACCTTAATTTAAAAATACTTGATTGCTATACAAATGCTAACCATCATCTGAGCTTTCAAGTGAGTCATAATCTTTTTGCTGGTGGAAAGTCCTGACTCCATGCTGATGGCTGCTGACTGATCAGGAGGCTGCTGATGGCTCGGGTGGCTCTGGCACCCAAAATGGGGGCGCCTGGGTGACTCAGTCAGTTGAGCACCTGACTTCAGCTCAGGTCATGATCTCACGGTTCGTGAATTCAAGCCCCGCATCAGGCTCTGCACAGACAGCACAGAGCCCACTTCAGATCTTCTGTCCCCCCCCCCTTTTCCTCTCTCAAAAATAAACATTTAAAGCGTCTTTTAAAAAGACAATGAAGTTTGCCACATTGACTCCCTTCCATGAACAATTTCTCCGTAGCACGTGATGCCGTGCGGTAGCCTTTTACCCCCAGTAGAACTTCTTCCAAAATCGGAGTTCATCCCTTCACGCCCTGCGGCTGCTCTGTCAACTAAGTGTACCTGGCGTTCTAAATCCTACGTTGTCATGTCAACAGTCTTCCTGGCATCTTCACCAGGAGTAGATTCCATCTCAAGAAGCCACTTTCTGTGCTCATCCGTAAGAGGCAACCCCTCATCCGTTCACATTTGATCGTGAGCTTGCAGCCATTCGGGCACATCTTCAGGCTCCACGTCTGATTCTAGTTCTCGTGCTATTTCCACCACAGCTGCACGCACTTACTTCCTCCACGGAAGTCCTGAACCTTCAACGTGTAAAAAATGCAGTATCTGCCCTGTGCCATAAAGCAAGGTATATGCCTGTGTTGTGCTATTCCACTTCTACCACTGCATACACAATGTAAAACATAAATAAAACCAACTGGAAAAACAAACCAATTAAAAGCAATTCTGTTTCCTTTGTTATCCTTCACAGGCTTCGGCTGCATAACTAATATGTTGTAACTGGAATCCCTGGCCCGGGTCCCGTGCACCTTTCTTGAGTAGGTGGAATCCATCAGAGATAAAGCATTAAGTAAATGCAAACAAATTATAAACTCTCTTTAATCCATTTTAATCTGCTGCCTTTGCCTTGTCTCCAATAGTCTCATCCTTGGCCACTCCCCTAATTTAGTTTTCATACTGAAATTGTACAGTATCCCTAATCCTGTGGTAAATCAGTGCTTTAATCATCTGTGTGATCTGATTTTTCTCACCATGACCAAAAGTCAAAGGGGAGTGCTTCCAAAGTCTACCTAGAATACCATATTGCCAAAACTCAATTCTACTCATAATAGAAAAGAGAGGCAAAAAAAAAAAAAAATCTGTATTTATTGTATTTGGGGGGAGTTAGTTATGTCATTGCAACATGTTTTCATTAGCATTGTGCCTGTTTTGATATACTTGTCCACTAAAGAAATGTAAAAATAGTTATTAATTTTGGCACTGAAAAAGTATCATCTTAGTAAAATAAAAATTTAGGCTGGTATGATTGTTATACATAGCAGTCGTTCTTTACATTTAAAGAAAAAAATTCCAGTACGAGCTTCAATCACTGTCATGATACAGTCTACATTTTACAATAGAGTTATTTGAGAAAAAAAAAACATTAAAATCACACACATACACACACTTTTAGACAGCTTTTTAAAAAGTGCTCTTGATCTAAATTCTATTTCTCTCTTCCTGCAGAGTTCTGTAGAGTGACATGCTGGTTGGTTGTGTCAATGTTGGTCCCTGGAATAAGATTATCATCTTCTCCTTCAATTAAAGAATCCCACTGATCGAAATCTTTCTGCAGTCCTGGAAGAGAAAAATGTTAACAAGAATATGAAGCTTTGGAGAGTACGAGACAGCTCAGTGCCTCTAGGTGGCAGGACAGCCTCACAAATTACACCACAAACGGCCACCAAGTCTGCACAGAAAGACAACAGGATTCCACAAGCTAGACTTCCAGGGCGCCTGGGTGGCTCAGTCCCTCAAGTGTCTGGCTTCAGCTCAGGTCACGGTCCCACGGTTTGTGGGTTTGAGCCCCACGTTGAGCTCTGTGCGGACAGCTCAGAGCCTGGAGCCTGCTTCAGATTCTCTCTCGTTCTCTCTCTCTGCCCGTCCCCTGCTCATGCTCTGCCTCAAAGATAAATTAACAAGTAGACTTCCTATCTGTGATATGTAGCATGAGAAGCAGCAAAACTCAATCTCTCAAGTTTCTTTCTTCAAACTGATTTACTGTTCTGGGACATTGTAAACCAACTGGAGACAGTTAAAATGGGACTCACACTGCAATAAAACAGTTTTGTCTTAAGAAGCACCTGGTTTGTGTCCTGAAACACTCTTAGTTTCTTACCTAAATGCTTTTGTAAGAATGCTAATGAAGCTTTGTTGCTAAGATCAATTGCTACATTTGAATCGATATCTCCTTTTAAAGTGAACATGTATCCAATTATTTTGCCAGTTGCAAAAGTGAAATCCACAAAATTCTGATGCACTGAACCCCTGAAAGAGAAATGAGAGGTTTATAAATCACATTGTTTGACAAAATTATTTTGGTACTTAGGGTGCAGGAAGGATAGTGGTCTAGGTAGCCTATTGAGTGAAAACTGAGGAAATAAACTTGTAGATTTGATCTCTGTAGATGTGTTTGTGGGTCACAGGCTGTGCATCTTAGTATCTATACATCCTCCCCTCTAGATAAACAAAGATTCCTGAGTTCCTTGGCATCTTGGTTTTAGAAGAAATGATTCCAGCTTTTCGGTGGGCTAGAATAGTCCCAATTTGAGCTGACAAAATGTGTTACGTGTTGCAGGGACTGTATACTCAGAGCCAGAAGCCTTTACCAACACTGTTTAACTTCGTATCTATGTGATGCTATTCAAAACACACTGCACCTAAACCTTGGATTAAATATTTGGTGGGGGGGGGGAACCTCTTTTCCTTGTATTATTTAAGCTGTAAACACCTTACAGATATCATTTACACTGCTCTTTAAATCTACCTAACATCAAGTAAATGGCCTTTTTTAGTGATCACTTTCCACTGCCTGTAAGAAGACATTTGACACTTTCTTGCCGTTTTTTTTTTTCCTTTTGTTTCTTTGATCTCCTTTCCCTTGTTTGTACCTTCCCTTCTTCCCCTAACAACTCTGTTCTCTTCACATACATATAGACATTCCTCGATATTCTGCTCTCAGACCACTTCTTCCCCTACTTGGTGGCTCTTATCTACTTGGTGGTCTTATCTACTCCCAAGGTTTCAGGTGTAAGACACAAATCTGTCCTGCCCGGTTTGTGGCCAGACATCTCTACCCTGGTTTCCCCGTCCCAAGCTAAGAAATTCCGAGATGAAAACATATGTCTCCAGCCCCGAATGGTGCAACTCTTCCTCTTCACTTTGCTGCTGCTTCTAAGCAAACACCACTCTTTCAGTTATCTGTACTCAAACCAGAGCCACCTGCCTCCTGCTCCTTCTTCCCTGCTTCCAAACACAACGTGAGTGTCAGAAGGTAGAACCGGGTCATGAGAGGGCTGGGAGTAGAAGGCTGGATGCTACCAACAGTGGAGGAATGGCCTCAGGAGAAGGAGAGGGTCGGGGAGAAAGGGAGGGTGCAGTCTAGATGGAGCAGGAAAGAGCAAGGGTGTGGTAACCAGGGGAGGAGAAACAGGGGGAGTCCACAGTGTCTAACGGATGCAGAGAGCAAGCCTGAGGCTGCGAATAGGCTGCTGGGCCTTTTATGTCCTCCACAGAACGCATTTCGGCACATTGGTGGCGTTCAGGAAGCTGGTCCACAGGAGTCAAAGTGGAAATGGAAGTCAGGATGAGCTCTTAAGTATGAGCTATTCTTTCCAGGCTCCTCACAGAGAAAGGATGAAAAAGGTAAAGAGCCTAGTAAGGAAGTGGGGTTGAGGGAGGCTAGGCGCTCTGCATTACCTCTGTTTCAGAATTAGACTTATACATACAAATATTGAAGTCCTTAACTAACTTGAAGCTAAATTGAGGTCCTTAACTAAACCACCTTAGACCCTCCTCACTATCCGTTTAATGTCTCTTGATCCTTCAAGGCCAATTCTATTCCCGTGTCTTCCAAGGCGTCTTCTGACCACATCAGATAAAAAAGACTCCATTCTCCGACCCTATCACAGCGTTTATCACCTATGCTCTTTGTGTTTCCTTCCTGCTATCACTTGTCTTCTTTGAAATAAACCATGTTTCAGATAGAAGAGGAATGCCCCCTACCTTATAACATCACATTGTGAGTTCAAAACTCTTTGGGGATTTCTTTTTCACATTCGTGATATACGCGTATCACGGATGCTCAAGGGGGTCCCATTATAGCTTTTGGGAATTTCAAGATTCTTTCCAAACAGGTAAACACATTGCCGATCTCAACAGATGCTCTGACTTTTTTTCCAAAGAGTTCCCAGCCTGGCTTAATGATACAATACCTCTCCCTACCCTTGCCCCCCAAATTGCATAAGCCTGCTCTTGTGTTTACATAAAAATAGCATGTATCCTAATGCAAATTTTAATGATCAATATATGAATGACATATGTTAACACTACTCAAAACATTTGCATTTTATTTTTTTTTAATTTTTTTAAGGTTTATTTATTTTTGAGACAGAGAGAGACAGAGCATGAGTGGGGGAGGGTCAGAGAGAGAGGGAGACACAGAATTGGAAGCAGGCTCCAGGCTCTGAGCCATCAGCCCAGAGCCTGACGCGGGGCTCGAACTCAGGAACCGCAAGACCATGACCTGAGCTGAATTCCGACGCTCAACCGACTGAGCCACCCAGGCGCCCCAAAAACATTTGCATTTTAAAAGAGTAAACACAAAGGCTCTTAGACCCTGAAAGTATCTAATATTCTCCCTTATTGAAAGTCTAAACAGTGAATTTAACAACTCTGGGACGGCTACCAATGGTACCTTGGGATGCTTATCCAAGTTTCAAGTTTCTTTTCAGAGGATGAAATAAATCACTAATACTTACCGGATTGTAATCATTTTTCTTTCTTTGTCAGGTGAGTAGCATTTTTTCATTTTTATGATATTAGCAGGATATTGGAACCGTTCCGAGTTGATAAAAAAGAGGGGCTGAGGAATTCTGGAATATACTTCGTCACCCAATGGAAGCATCCATGCATCCAGGGCAATACCACACCTGCAGGTGTTTGTAGACAATGATAAAAGAAAGCTGGTTACACGCTGGCCGACATACAGTGTTCCTGATGATGCCAGGATTAATGGACATGCACCACACTGGTTCATTACAGGTTAATCTCACTGGTACTATACTTCAGTGTGGGAAGGGAATATGATTAGCTTCATAAGGCGGTCGACTTGGCATTACATAATCATTTTCTTTAGGAGACATTTAGGAATCGTGACCTTTAGAACGATATAATATGCTTAAAATGTTTTCATTTTTGTTACGGTCTTCAAAATACATTCTCGAACAAGTAACGATTTCTTCAGAACTGTAGGGTGTCTGAAGAAATACAATACATGCACTATTGCCCCTGTTTCCAGCACGTACGGCCAGTCTGCGGTTGATTTATTATGCCTTTTTCAGAGCAACCGTTGGACCACTTGCTTTGAGGTACTACACCTGAAAAAGTGGGGCTTGAAGAAAAACATAGGAGGCGTATCATTCGAAAATGTAACTTTCTTTTTAAAAGTATGTTTATCCTGTTTCTGGACCTTTTGGACACTCTGTTTTATGTGCTAAATGGGCAAACTAAGATAATTCCCTTAAATGGAAACCGATTTTAAGGAAGAAATGTGAGATGAAGTTTCAGAGATGATCCTACCCACTTTCTTTTTTAAATTTTTTTTTTTCCCAACGTTTATTTATTTTTGGGACAGAGAGAGACAGAGCATGAACGGGGGAGGGGCAGAGAGAGAGGGAGACACAGAATCGGAAACAGGCTCCAGGCTCTGAGCCATCAGCCCAGAGCCCGACGCGGGGCTCGAACTCACGGACCGCGAGATCGTGACCTGGCTGAAGTCGGACGCTTAACCGACTGCGCCACCCAGGCGCCCCGATCCTACCCACTTTCTTACTGGTTGGCTCTACATGATCTCATTAGTCTGTGATGACATAGTTCAAGAAAGAAAGTATTTTTTTCTGGGGTCTGGTCCTGACTGTCACCCAAGTTAAGTGTAATTTAAGACCTCTGTCCATCTTAAGGATGGGGAAAAAAAAATTAAAAATGCCCTGCATATTGAGGAAGTCTAGAAATACTACAAGACGCATTACTGGCATCACAATCATATGTCATATATGAAATGTATACGGGGGCGCCTGGGTGCTCAGTCGGTTGGGCGTCCGACTTCGACTCAGGTCATGATCTCGCGGTCTGTGGGTGCGATCCCCACGTCAGGCTCTGTGCTGACAGCTCAGAGCTGGAACCTGCTTCAGATTCTGTGTCTCCCTCTCTCTCTGCCCCTCCCCCACTCACGCTCTGTCTCTCTCTCTCCCCAAAATAAACACTAAAAAATAATAATAAAATAAAATGATGTATAAAGATAAATTTCCAAGTGAAAATGTTAAGTCCTTAAGCAGATAAATAAGAATGATGAAGAAAAATATATAGGAATGGGGAGATCTTATGATAGCAAGAGAAGTAGATTATTTCTGTCTAGGAAAATTCATATAGAGTACTTATGGAGGCAAAAGAACAGACTTATAAGCCCTGAAGGGATCCTTCCTCCTTAAGAATTTGAAAAATACTCTATCTCACATAGGTTATCACTTCCTCTCTTCCAATAGCTTACTATTTTCTCTCTTTGCCTCCTCTTACCTGAATCTCTGGTCTTCACTAAGAGTCTGAATAACTGTGGCTCCACCAAAAGAATGTCCAATTACTGCTAATTTATTCCTGTCAATAGAGTCCTATATGAAAAAGCATGATATATATTCATAACTATCTCACAGGTTGTTAGAATAGACTAAATTAGTTTTTAAATTATAAAATTATTAATAATTTCATGGGCATGGTTAAGTACCTTGATTTCTTATAAAAGAAATACATACATACATACACACAAATACACACATATACATACATGTGTATGTACACATATATGTATATACGTATACACAAATAACACACACACACATGCACACACATTGAGCATTCATAGAAGTTCAGAAGTGAACTTAATGATCTTCCTAGGCACCCACACTTGCAACACCAGCATCATTGCTGACTTCTGCCTCTCCCTCCGTCCACATTTAATTAGTTTGTTCATTTCATGAGTATCTATTGAACACCTGCTCTGTGCCAGGCACCGTAGTTCATTTTCAATGAGCTCCCAGTCTATCAGTGAAGAAAGAGACATGGACACGTGATGCAAATACAACAGGGTGGTGCCAAGGAGCTAGGAGGGTGATAGATAGTTCGCCAGTCCAGGGCGGGGGTGACAATGGGGTCCAAGAAAGCTTCTCGGAGGAGGTGATGCCTGACTTGAGATGAAGATTAAGCAGGACTCAGGGAGAAGAATGTGTCAGGCCAAGGGGAAAACATGTACAAAATCATGGAGACAGGAGAGGGAGTAGACGGTCGAGGGACAAGAAACTCTTCACTGTGTCAGGAGAACAGACGATCATCTTCTATCCAGACTGAAGCCCTTCTACCTAGACCCCTCTACTCCCTGTCCTCCGTCCTCCATACACACTCTTGGGTCTTTGTGCATGCCCTCCACTTTGATACTCTTCCACCTCCTGTCCATATTCTGCTGAAAACTTTTGGCCACCATTTCAGGATCACGCTCAACAATATGCAGGAGCCATCCGAGAAATGACGACACTTCTGCTGGAGCTCTCGAGTTGAACCACAGAAACGGCTGCTTCTGTAGCTCAAAGGTGACTGTGGGCAATCTCATCTACAGTTCAGCCTAGTTCATTCCTCATCACTATAATACTTCACATACACTTTTTTTTTTTTAATTTGCAGCCTTTTGTCACACGGTTCCATGCATTACAGCAGAAAAGCAGATGACAAGGAACAATAAAGAACTACAGGACAATGGAAATGACTTTTTTCAAGCTCACCTTCAGTTGTTCCACATCAAACTCTACATCTAATGCATTCTTCACTGGCCTTCCACGATCAATGTCCAGAATCAAATCGAGAGCCTGGGAACACTCCTTTGCCCTTTGGCGCACCTAGTGTGATTATTAGAACAAGGAAATGACCAGTAAAGGAGCTGCGATACTTATTTTAAAGTGTGTGTACGAGTTGCGTGTGGGAAAGACGATTGATTGCTTATAAACTACAAATGTCTCAGCGATTAGTGACTGGAACACAACCTAGTGTAAGGACACAGGCTTTAGCCCTGCAGGTAGTTACAGCTGAGTCCAGATCCTGTCTCTGCTGCTTCCCCACGGTGTGACTTCAGACGGTTTCCTTAACTTCCGCAGCTCCCATTTGTTGTGTAATAAGGCTTACCTCAGTGAAATGTGGGTGGGGTTAGATGCAATGACATATGGAAAACGCCCATTGTAGTAAAGCTTGGCACAAAGGTGGAAGCCAATGTGCCCTCTATCACTTATTTTCCAGACTCCCCCGTGAGCCAAAGACGGTTATTATTCACTACTTTGCAACAGGTAAAACATAGAAGCAAAATAGAGTAAGTCGCTTGATCGAGATCATCCCACTAGGAAGCGAGGGCATCAGGATTCAAACATAGAAATTTGGATTCTAAGGCCTGGACTCTTAATACTGTCCTATACTGCTTCTCCAAAAAGTAGTGCTTTTAATATGGCCTTGGCAGCAAGGGTATTTATGGATTCCTTTTCTAGCACCTCTGAGATTCTAAAATTAGAAGTTCTTTTTTTTTTTTTTAATTTTAACGTTTATTTTTGAGACAGAGAGAGACAAAGCATGAACGGGGGAGGGTCAGAGAGAGAGGGAGGCACAGAATCCGAAGCAAGAGCTGTCAGCACAGAGCCTGACGCGGGGCTCGAACTCACGGACTGTGAGATCATGACCTGAGCCGAAGTCGGACGCTCAACCGACTGAGCCAGCCAGGCGCCCCTAAAATTAGAAGTTCTGATGCCAATGATTTCTGAATATCTACTGTCATCTCTCAAGATTTTTATGCTGGTCTTTTGTTTTTACCATGATCCAGACTTTTCATCAAGGGAGCTGTATCACTCTGAAGATCTTCCGACAGGCCTTTTGGGAATGGGAAATGGGAGAGCTCGGAGCAGACCTTACCATGTGCAAATTAAATCAGCAAGCATCATCATCGTGCATACGATTTTTAGTCACCACGCCTCCTCCTGCTGCTGCAATGTACCTGCTCATTTCGTAGAGGCACCTCCTGGTCCCCTGGTTTTAGGGTTTTAAGATAGAGCCAAGACTTGTTCCCTATTTCTACAGCAGACTGGTCCCTGAAATAGTAAGTCGCAGACGCAGATCCGTCTCTACAACACAAACAAATCAATTACTTACATTCACTCTTCCTCATCCCCATCCCGCACTTCACTCTGATCTTTCCGACTTCCCTTTCTTCTTCCACTCTACCTTTGTTTTAAAACCGTTCTCACTCGTCTGTGGACTGTGAGGAACTTAACAGAAGACCGTGGGGGAAGGGAAGGGGAAAAAAAATAGTCACAAACAGAGAGGGAGGCAAACCAGAAGAGACTCTGAAATACAGAGAACAAACTGAGGGTTGCGGGGGGAGGGGCGGAGGAGAGGGGCAAAATGGGTGATGGGCATTGATGAGGGCACTCGCTGGATGAGCACTGGGTGTTGTAAGTAAGGGATGAATCACGGGAATCTACTCCCGAAGCCAAGAGCACACTGTGTGATGGCTAACTTGACAATAAATTGTATTTTAAAAATAAATAAATGAAAATAAAAATAAAACCAAAGAGGCCCCCAAGGGAGTCCTCAGAAAGAGCCATCGCTGCAGGTCAAGTCAACCCGTCCTATAGTCATTGTTCTAGGAGGCCCCCTCGCAAACTCATGCGTGGAATCCAATCCCAGTGCTGCCATTTTTTCACTGTGTGATTTACAGCAAGTTACTCAACCTTCCCCAGCTTCATTTTTCCTCCTCCTTAAAAGAGTGACAACAGTAACCATTTCAGAGGGTTGTTCCAAAGATTAAATGATGTATGAACACGGCACACAATGACAACTCTAGAAATGCTAGCTGGTTTTCAACTCTTGACAATTTAACTCAGTCCCCTTTTATCCCCTCATCACGTAACCATAGTTGACAATTTCACTGATTTCTTTCTATAAATCTTCTTGGAAGTTAGAGCCCAGGCGACATACCTGTGTTCTACAGCAGCAACTATGAACCCATGAGATGCAAGATCAATGCCAACAGCAGAATAAATTGTCCTTCAAAACAAAACAAACAAACAAACAGGAAGCACTGAAATAGCTGTCATGCAAAGGCGGGGTCCACTAACGAGCCTCGGAATGTGGAAGCCATCACACCCCTGTGGTAGTGCCCAGGGGTACACCAGAGAACTGTGGTTCTCAAAGGGGGCACACTTCTGCCTCTTGGGGGATACCTGACAATGTCTGGAGGTAACTTCATTATCATGACCGGGCAGAGGGTGCTGTTGGCATCCAGTGGATAGAGGGATGCTGTTAAAAATCCTACAGTGCACAGGGCTACCCTCCACGGTAAGAAATTCTGAGAAATGTCAGTAGTCCTGAGGTTGAGAAACCGTGATGCAGTGATTCTAAATATTGCCTTTGAGAGCGCTGGATTTTAATCTTGGTCCTACCACTGACCAGGTATATAACTTTAGGCAATTGCATGACCAGATCTTTGTCTGCACCTGTAAAATGGGACTTTATAAAGCCTTTGCTTTAGAACAGTTAGAAGGTTTTGCTAAGACAGCGTATGTAGGAAGGCAGTGCAGTGTGGTGCTGAAGAGAACACGACCTGCTGTCTGACCACTACATTTGAATCTACCACTGCTTTGGATAAGTAACTTATCTGTCCTCTGCAACACTATGATAACTGGTGGGATTCTTGTAAGGATTAAGTACATTAATATGTTTTCAGTGCTTATAACCACATCTAAAACAGGGGAAAGGCTGAACACGTGTCAACTGTTATTTATTTAAAGGACTGGAAACAATCATGTGCTAAGTAAGCTGCATTGACCCCTTCCAGTTCCTCATTCTGGACGATCTTCTCGTGTCATGCATTCAATAGGAAATGGCAATAGAGAACCAAAGAGAGGTAGTGGGAACGATGTCCTCTATTGTTGAAGATACGCAATCTACCCAGGAAGGGGAAATGGGTCTAGTACAGGGATCAGCAAACGTCTTCTGTAAAAGACCAGAGTGTAAATATTCCCAGCTTAGTGGGCAATACGATATCTGTCACAGCTGCTCAACTCTGCTGTCGTAACACAAAAGTCGCCGCAGACAATGCGAAAGACGAATGAGTGTGGATGTGTTTCAGTAAAGCTTTATTTATAGAACTGAGCAGCAGGCTAGAGTTGGTCCTCAGATTCTAACGTGCCAACCACTGGTCTGGTAGAAATCAAAGAAATGGCTCCAATTGAAGTACCGAAGATAATTTCTTATTGCAGAAGCTACCCAACTTCTGGCCAACTAAAAGTCACCTTTTATTTTCTGAAAGTCTTATAATCCTCTGAGGTAGAAAGAAAGGTAGGCAGTTGAGAAAACAGAGGAGGCGTGGGTGTGGCAGTCATGAAAACGTGCCACTCTGAGATCATGCCACAGAGAGCATAGTTGACTAAAGACCCCACTGAGCCCCTTCCCCTTTGGATCTACCACCACCAGCTAAGCTTTCCGTGGGCTGTGCCCAGTGACTGGGCATGGCATGGGTAGCAATAGAGACCCATTCCTGTGAGATGCGAGGCTCCTTTGATGAGCAACTTCGAGTTAAGCACTCTCTCATTTGGCCTGGTCCAGTGTCTGCTAGAACTGTGCTGTAATCTGGGATTCTCCATACCCAATCTCTCCATTCCCCATCTCCTTCCCAAGTGTCCAACCTGCATCATGATCTGAAGATTCTGTCTTTTCCTCTCTGTTCCCTCTATCCTTCACGGGCATTTCTCTCCATAAATGTCTTTTATAGCCAATCCAATCTTGGTGCACGCTTCTCAGAAGACCTGAGCTAATCCAGGGGATGGTTGTGAGAGTGTATTGTACTATAGAAGGGTGACAGCCCCAAATGCCACCTCTTCTGTCCTCATCATGAGGCTAGTCCCCATGAGCTGGAAGGAGAGAACAAACTACTTGACCAGATAGGGCTGGACTGATCAACAGACCATGGTCAACATTTGAGGAACCCCAATTCCTCCAAGACGGGGGTGACCATGATACTCCAAACTCTGCTTTTCTTTTTGCGAGGGGAGGGCAGGGAATGCATTGCCATTGGACCTTAGGGGTTAAAAGTTTTCCTCTCACACGTTACCGGAATGCTCCGAGACCATGAGAAAAAACTATTAGTGGGTATTTTTCACCAGTCCTCAGAGGAGAATTCCAGTTTGCAGGAGTTGTCATTGAACCTAGACAACAATGAGAGATTATAATTAGTGTTTGCTCCGACTTGAATGTTGCCGCCTAATTTAATTTACATCTTCTTAGTAGAAATCCTAACTCATGGAATTTATACTTATGTTTTTATGTACTAATAGTAAATTCATTAAAAAGTCTGCTGCTAGATACTTAACACCCAAAGACCTGAAGCATGTAGTTTTTCCTAAGACGGTAAAATCATGAATTATCAGCTTTCACTGCCAGCTCTGAACTGAGGGTGAGACTTTACCCCTTACAGGTGTATTCAGAAGGCTGTTCCTGAGCACCAACCCCGGGTCTTGGTGAAACTTCAAAGGGAATATTCTGAAACCAAACTACCGAATAAACCTCAGGAGTGTTACCCTGAGAACCAGAATCTTCAAATCTCCTTTCATTCCATGCTAATTTGGTAATGATCAAGACAGACCGCTGACTTCATACTCGGATGTGCCTTTGGATGCAGCTCTACCACTTACTATTGACCTTGAGCAAGTAAGGAGAATTCTCTGAGTCTCCGATTCCTCTTTTGCACAATGGAGGAAATGATACCTGATAGGGCTTTTGTGAGAATGTTATCTAAGTAGGCAACATATGTAAAGCGCCTATCTCGTGCCGTAAGAAGGGGCTCACAACGTGGAAGGCTTTGTCTTCCCTCGTTTCACTTCTCCATTGCTATTGTCATTATCACCATGAGTTATTTGTGTTTCATTTTCTCATTTATAAAATGGAGAGGCAGTCATAAAGCTTGAACGTGATGATTGCCGTGGAAGTGATCCGTTAACTTATTCGGCAACATAAAGAGGTGTTAGTTACGGTTCCATCATTTCTGTTATTAGGTGGTTTTTAGGAAAACTCCAAGGAGATGTTTCAAAGAATGCCAAAAGTGGCAGGTAGTTTTGAGAGGGAAATTTGAAGATGTAGTCAACACCGGCCCAACAGTAGTGTCTGGTCAAACAGATAAGGAAGGAAACGTCTATATTAGTTATAAGTAGACAAATGAAGTGGGGAATGCACATCAGATTGTCTTGGTGAGGGAGGCTGGTCCCTTGGCAGGTAGGAGATGGGAATGACAGCGGAGTCTCATCATTTATGACGGGTGAGAAATTAGTTTTCACTTTCGCACAAAGCATACAAAAGGGAAGTGGGCACTTACCAGATTATTGCTTCCCTGCAGTATATGAGCAGGAATATCAAAGAATATCTGCCACAGGCAGATATTACAGCCGTCTTAAGTCTGGCACTTTCCCTACCTCCATATACCCCGATATATGCAAAACGAACAAAACGAGAACCCCTGCTTCTCTGACAGTTGCCTGGGCTTTTAAGAAGCAATTTGTCATCTTAGAAGTTTAGACTGGAGAAAATCTACTTTGATCTTTGCCAGAAACTCCTGCTGTTTTCAAGGTTTTCTTATATTCTAGAGCCTACCAAAGCAGGATCAACAGAAATCTTACCAAAAAAGAAGCTCAGTATTTTGCCCATAAGCCAGTGTGTTCCAAGAAATTTACTAAGACCAAAAAAATATTCTTTGTTTGGGATCCAAAGGGTGTCAGAGTGGTCATCCTCTTGGGATGGATAATACAAACGCAAGAAGGTGCCCTGGAGAGGAAAAGAAATCAATGTACTTTTAGTGAAGTTGCTTCTCCATTATGTCCCAACAGCTATTTGGCATATTTAATTAGAGGGGAAACCTCGGTTGTTCACAAGGAGGTCCAGAGAGAACTTTTTAAGCTGCTGTGGTGCCTGAATACAGTAGAAAGAGAAGGGGAAACATGTTTTCTGAGTGAAAAGAAAGCATGAGCAGGCTGGTTTCAACCATTAAGGAAGGGGAAAATAGAGCTTATAGATAAATAAATCAGATGATAGCAACAAATCTGGGAAAGACTTACGTAGCAAAAGGCTTCTTATGCAACAACATAAATAACAACATGAGTCATTCTCAGGTGAGGGCAAGAGCAAGTTTCAAAACCTTCTAGGGGACCACAGGAACAGTCAATGTCAGAACATAAAGATTAGTGCTATTAATCAAAGCATTACCTTATTACTGTAGTCAAACATCAAGTCTGTACAACCGACAGAATAAGAGCCATTTCCTTTGGGAATTTCAGTTTGGCCTAAGCTTGCAGCAGCCATCAGAGCTTGTATTTTATTGACCCATGCTGAAAAAAAAAAAAAAAAAAGTGAATATTATCTCACTGTCATCCATTACACCCCAGACTTTATCATGCAAAAGGAAATTCCAAGGGAATTAAGTTACACCCCTTCGTTTTTGGCCTCCTTCATTTCTTTACCTAACTAGTAAAATATGCAAATAATTATTAAAGGCCTGATATAAGCAAAGTATTGTGGGGGAATAAAGATAGAGGTAGACATTTCTTAAGATGCTTAAGACCATCACCTCCTAACACTTACAAACTTGCCCTTAGCCTCTGCTCTGATCCAGATCATGTTAAAGACCC
The DNA here is from genome assembly GCF_027475565.1 of Acinonyx jubatus. NCBI lineage: Eukaryota > Metazoa > Chordata > Mammalia > Carnivora > Felidae > Acinonyx > Acinonyx jubatus. Next base: position 105,797,864 of record NC_069385.1, on the reverse strand, counting down.
CTTCCCCCGACTGTTTTTCCCAAACAGGAACCTTATCTCACACTTCAGATTTGGGCTTACAACTTCCCGTTGGGTGCCTCTACCTGCTATCCTTCCCTTTGGAACATCAAGGCCAATGGTCCAAAATAAGATCGAATGGCCATCTCGCAACTCTCCTTCCTCATCCCCCAACCACACAGCCTGCAGCTCCAGCATTTCCTAGCTCGTGTAGCCCGAGTCAGAAACCTGGGAATCCTCCTCCTATGTCCTTCTCATCAAACCCCTCCATCCAACGAGTCTCAATTTTAACATTTTGTTTTTAGCCTAAAATTCTCTCTCCAGTATAGCCCTGATCCCCTAATTGTCTATTTACACTTTCAAGGTCTCAGACAGTTGTCATCTCCCCTAACTGTCCTATTCATCTTGGATCTTAACCTTCAAATGCATCCTTCACATTTTACCAGGCTACTCTTCTTAGAATTTATCAATGGCTTCCGATCACTAAGTGGCTATTTCTGAAAGAGGAATATATTGGAATCTTTTTGGAAGGCAGTCTGTAGACGGTATTTAAATCTACACGTCTTCCTAAGCTACTTCCGTTGCTACTTGAGGCACAAATGTGGCCTATCCTTCCAATGTTCTGGAGTTGAAATGTGTAGATTTCATAGGGGCATAAGTTACATCCCAAGTTCTTGGGCACTGTAAGAAAGACCCTCAGTGATCTGAAGGTCTACTGCCTTGTACTCTTCTGCTTTTTCTTTACCTGCCTTCCGTGGGCTCCAGCACTCCTGAGCGATACACGGAGCTGTTCGACGCCTCGGCACCTTTATAAATTCTATTCCTTGTGTTTGAAATCCCAGGGGCAAATTCCTGTTCACCCTTTAACATCTTGATCAGATGTCAGGTCTTCTCTGAAGCCTTCCCTCATTCCCCAGACTTGTTTCATTCTCATTATTAAATCAGTTCCCTCTATGTGTTTCTATCATTCTTTTTTTCCTATCGTATTAAAATTATGTGTTTGTACACTCTGCTTCCCACACTAGGCTATTTCTTAAGAGCTGTGTACTTTTGTATATTCAGATCCTAATGTTGGCACACAGCTGGTGCTCCATAAATCTTTGTGAAAGTAAGCTGAGCTGAGCTTTTCCACGGCTCACCAGGCTCTCATCTGCATCAATCCCTTTATGGTATATATTCTTTTACCCACCCCCTCTTGAAACTGTTTCTCCTTCTTTGGTGCCTAAACTCTTCAACACACCTGCAGTTTTGCCTGTTACCCTCCTTTCTGAATCCCAGTTGAATCCGTATTTACTTGGTAAGATGGTGAGTCCAACTATCATTATAGCCAGACTTTCACGTTTCTATTTGTCTTTCTGAGCTTGCCTACCTGATACTGTGTGAGTCGATTTCACTGCTCGACAGACTCCTTCAAGCTTTCCATCGCATTCTGCCTCTGCCACTAAGACACAGGGAGCCGTTTTAGGTATGGAACTTATGTCGATATCATGGGGCATCACCCAGAAATGTTCTGAGGTCTGAGAAGAAGCCTGTCTTTCATGTCGGTGACTAATGTGTGAAGCACTTGCCAGCGATGGGCCCTTCAATACATGAGGCTTGCTAGTCAAAGTTGGTCCCTGAATCAGCATCACTGGGAGCTTGGAAATCAGGATCTTCAGCCGTACCCCAATTCTACTAAATCAGAAAGGCTGTGCCTATTCAAGTTTACAAAACGACTAGGCGAAGGTACCAGACCACCTGATCTGCCATTCATAGTCCAATAGTAGGAGCTAGTTCCAAGGAAGGTGGGAGTGAGGTGAATGGCCTGGGGTATTAGAGCCAGGTAGTCCTATTTTGGATTCCAGCTGTACCCCTGAGAAGCTATGGCGCTCTGGCCTAGGCAAGTTGCTCCCCTCTCTTATTCTCATTTGTCAAATGGCGGAAAAAGGCACTTGACAACCTGCAGGACAGCTGTGAGAATGAAGTGATGGTAGAAGTCAAGGGCCTAGCACAGGACACATCAGCAGCAGACAACTGACACTGTGTGTCCCTTACCTAGAGGGAGTTAACTCTGGCTACCCAAATTCAAGCCCTCAGAAGAGTTTGAGCAGATGGAAACTAGACCATACTATTTTCCCTTTGGGCAGATTCAAAATCCAAAGTATTTCCTCAGACGTTTAAACAACAACAACAACAACAACAACAACAACAACCCACTTTACCTGTAAAGGCTAACGGTTTCAGTGCTATTTAGAATCACAAAAGGCTCTTTCTTTCCCATTTAAGATTGTCTACCAAGTCAGGCTTCGTGGTGTAACAGGGAGATGTTAAGCCCTGCCTTTCCCTCTGTGAGGGGCAGGCTGTGTCCAGCTGTGCCCCCACCCACATCAGCCATGATGTGATGGTACGGGCATCGAAGGGGAGGGCTACGGCTCATGGAGTTTGGTGAGGAGCGCAGAGAACGCACAGCCGCCTTGGAGGTACTCTACCTCTGGAAATTAGGAGTTCAGTTCTAGAGTAATGGGAGGGTTCCAAGGCCCACAAGGTTTCTCTTGTGAGATCTCAATTCCACCTCGGCTCTGGGAACCTTCTCCAATTACCTAGGAGTGCCCTGGTTCTCTAAATCCTGCTCTACCAAAAAGCCCCCTTGCTCAGCATTCAGGAGCCGCAGGTCAAGGTGAGTCTACAGTTCTGCCCATTTGAAGACGGCCCCTCAGGAATCTTGGAGCTAACCCAGGTGTGGGTGTAGGTCTACAGAGCCCTGTGGCTGTTCAGTGCCAGGGGGTTACAGAAAAGTTTCATCAGCCTGCAGGTAATCCAGTCACTGTCCCCGGTTTCCTGTTCTCCAATCATCTATCAGGACTCATCATGAAGGGAGAAACGAGGAGTCTTATCAGGTTGAGCATCCATCCTCTAGATGATACAGTTTGTGGTTCAGAACTCATACATGTCACTCCTTGTTTTTCTTCAACTTTATTTTAATAGGAGCGTTGGAACCTCTGGACTATTTATAGGCTATTAATCTTACAATACATTTTTTGGGGTGTCCATTTGTCAAATATTCCTGATACTCACTCCTGGGTTTCGAGATGGATTGTATACACGCTAGGAACATAACATTTTCTTATACAGCTTTATGTCCTCCGTTAACAAAAAGGATATTTCTAGCCCATACTTTACCTGCATAACCATGTTTTCTACATACTCACTTAGTTAGGATATGAACAACCATCTATTATCCTAATCCTTTATTTAACCAAGGATTTCTAACAATTTACAAAATATGTATGCATTCGGTTGCTCAAGACCGAATGGGACACTGGCCTTGACTGTGGGACTACAAAAGATGAAAAATGTAGTGTCCCTGTTCTTAAGTTTCTGCCAGTCCAATGACAGCCTTCCCATGACTTTCAAACATGGGATATAAAACATGTTTTGAAATTCCCACCCTGATCCAATAAAAAGTGCATGATGTAAACGTCTCCTAGCTGATAATCTGTCCGTCGGGTAAGATGTTACTCGTTTCCAATCCTTGGAAAAGGTAATGGGAAAATTAACTTCACTAGGCTGGAAGGTCCTTGAGCTTGACCACAAGCTCACCGTCTTAGTCACCGGTGTATCAGCGATGACTCAACTTCCTGATAAGTGTTGTTGAATGAATGCACCTGTGAGATATTATGCCATTTCCTGTGTAAATACAGATACAACATATAGTCTGTCCGACCGATGCATTTGCTTTGCCAACTACAAAGCAAGGCAGTATTTATCAGGTGCAGGGTTATGAAAGCCCTTTTGTAAATGTTACAGTAAGGAGTCACCCATCAAACCTGAACAGCTAGATCCAGAGTCACCAGGTCTGTGGCTTCAGAAGCCACCTACACTGCTCACCTGAGGAGAAGCTGGACAGAGAAGACCGTGCAGCACCATGCTCTGGGATTCGCAGGAACCCACAAAACTCCGGAAGCAATCTCTTTGCAATACAGGTCCTTCTCGGTGATGGCAGATGTACCTTTCTAGAGGTGGCTGTCCCACTCTGGCCACCTCTTCTGGGCCTGACTAAACCTTCCCCTCCTCCCCTTCCCTCCCACCACAAGGTAAGAGAGAGCAAGAGATGTGCATCCATTGTCCCCTGGAGCTCTTCAGCTGGTCCCTGCTTCCCCTTGTGATAACATAGAAAACATGGTTTCCCTCTGGACCCCAAGAGCCTAAATGGCCGTCTTCTCACATCAACCCCCCCACCCCCCCAGAACTAACCAAGACTACACCTGTTGATTAAGACACCTGCCTCTCCTTCACCTTCATGGGAGCAGGTTTTGAGGTTGCCTCTGAGAGAACTCCAGGGGCTTTGTGTCACTGCGCCTGAGTGAGAGTGGGCTAGGGCAGTGAGGGACAGAAGGGGCCACGTTGAGGAAGTTCTTCACAGTGGTTGCCAGCTGAGCTTCCAGTCTGTCTGAAAATGCCTCATCTTGTTTCTGTCCTGCAGTCATGATATTGAAGAAGACAGGTGCTTCTTCAGTTTCAGTTGCAATGAGGAGAAAGTGAGGCTCTCTCCCCAACCCCAGGAGAACAGGTCTCCATGAGCCTTTTTATAATAGAACTTGGTTAGAAGTCCACACATGCAACTTCTCCGGGGCCACGTGGAATCTGGCCACGGATCAGTTGCTCAAGCCCTGGAACAAAGATGCCTCTTACCTGATGATCTAATATGGGCAACAGGATTTAGGTCTTGCCAGTCAAAAGGATGAACCAGTGCGAGGCTGCTGCAGAGGCAGAAAAGCGCATGCAATTTGGATGGCAACATCTTGGAAGCTGAGGAGTGGTTTCAGCTTAACCTTCTTCAAGGCAGGTTATTAAAAGAAAAAAAAAAAACACATGCAATCAAGAGGACTTTAATAGGCTGACAAATCAGAGAGATTAAGGCACTAGCAACACGATTTTACATACAATTATGGGAAGAAACCACCTGGAAAAAAACGGAATATGCATTTTCTGGGCCGGGTTTTTGAAAGGCATCAAGGTGGGCAAATCCTTGGGAATGCCGGATCATATCATAGCGTGTAGAAATAACACGTTGAGGCAGTCATATTAGGTTTCTGGTCACTAATTCTCTAACTCTGTAGCAGTCTAGTTTGGTTATAAAGAATAGCATCAAAATAGAATAATTGTAGCAATCACAGATGGCAGTCAATAATGTCCACACACATGTCTAGCACATTCGTAAACGCTCCGGGAGTTCTGGCTAATGTTTCCGTCACAATTATAAAGTCATATTGCTGCAGAAATGATGTTTCATTTTTGGTGATCTCTATGCCTCTTCTACACTGAAACCTTCCCAGAGGCAGCGAGGTCAGGCCTTATGCATTCTTCCCACTGCCTACCAGGGGCCTGGCATGCCGTGGGTGTTGCATAAATGTTTACAGAATTTGTGAAGGAATGATTATAGTCCAACACGTGGTATATTAGACTCATGATAATAACAAATGATATTACAACTGGGCGCTATGCTAACATCTTATTAGCAAAAGCCTATCTTGTAGTTGTGCATCATCTTTACCTTCTAGAACTTCTCCCTTCATAAAACTGAATTGTTTCCTCACTGGTAATAACTTGCTAACAGACTTTTGTTTTCAGATGTATTTCTATGCTTGAATACATGCATAGAATACATACATAGCTATAAATACACACATACATATAAATATCAATATGTAAAACTATACTCTTAAAATTTATTTGCAGAACTTCATTTCAAGTTACCCTTTTATTTATTTATTTTAACGTTTATTTAGTTTTGAGAGAGAGAGAGAGACAGAGCATGAGCAGGGGAGGGGCAGAGAGAGAGGGAGACCCAGAATCCAAAGCAGGCTCCAGGCTCCGAGGTGTCAGCACAGAGCCCGATGCGGGGCTCGAACTCACAAGCTGTGAAATTATGACTTGAACCGAAGCCAGACGCTTAACAGACTGGGCCACTCAGGTGACCCTCAAGTTACACTTTTAATCTGATAATATGGTTAGAGTCTTTTCATATGAGTATACGGCACTATAGTTTGTCTTTTTATGTAAAATGGCACTTAGGAGTTCCTCAAAAAAGCTTGTTCACTAAACAAATGACAATATTGCCAACATTTGAAGGCTTATTATGCACCCAGCATTTTTCATAGTTTCTGGCATGTGTTTTCTTATTCAGTTGGCCCTAAAACAATCTGTGAGGGAGATTTAATCATCCCCATTGTATTGATGAGGAAATTGAGGCAAGGAAAAAACAATTTTTATATAATTTATCAGGTTGGCTAATATACATCGTATCCAGTGTGCTCTTGGGTTTCGGGAGTAGATTCTTGTGATTCAACACTTACATACAACACCCAGTGCTCATCCCAACAAGTCCCCTCCTCAATGCCCATCACCCATTTTCCCCATGCCTTCCACCCTCAGTTTGTTCTCTGGATTTAAGAGTCTCTTATGGGGTGCCTGGGTGGCTCAATCGGTTAAGTGTCCGACTTCAGCTCAGATCATGATCTCACAGTTCGTGAGATCGAGCCCTGCGTCGGGCTCTGTGCTGACAGCTCAGAGCCTGGAGCCTGCTTTGGATTCTGTGTCTCCCTCTCTCTCTGCCCCTCCCCTGCTCATGCTCTGTCTCTCTCTCACAAGTAAATAAACATTAAAAAATTTTTTTTAAAAAAAGAGGGTCTCTTATGGTTTGCCTCCCTCTCTGATTATAATTTTTTTTCTTTCTCTTCCCTCATGGTCTTCTGTTAAGCTTCTCAATTTCCACATATGAGTGAAAACATATGACCCCTATCTTTCTGACTCATTTATTTCATTTAGCGTAAGACCCTCTAGTCCCATCCACGTTGTTGCAAATGGCATGATTTCATTCTTCTTCAGAGGCAAGGATAATTTAACCGACTTGTCCTAATCAAACAGTTAGCAAGTTGTTAGCTGAAGTTGTTAGCCCCGCTGGAGGCGGGGCTTGAACCCAGACTATCTGAGGCCCTGCTTTTAACCACAACTTTGGGCGGCACCAATTTCTCTTCACCTTAAAATGATAATCTTCTAAAGTTAACGAACACAACGCCTATTTTAATGACGCTAATGTGTCATTAAACTTCCTGGATTGAAAAGATGGCTTAATAGGGGCGCCTGGGTGACTCAGTAGGTTAAGGGTCTGACTCTGGCGCAAGTTGTGGTCTCATGGTTCATGGATTCAAGCCCCACATCAGGCTCTCTGTTGTCGCTTGCTTCGAATCCTTTCTCCCCCTTTCTCTGTCCCTCCCCCCAACAAACAGGAATAAACATAAAAAAAAAATTTTTTTTAACGTTTTTATTTTATTTTTTTTGAGACAGAGAGAGACAGAGCATGAACGGGGGAGGGTCAGAGAGAGGGAGACACAGAATCTGAAACAGGCTCCAGGCTCTGAGCTGTCAGCACAGAGCGGACCGCGAGATCATGACCTGAGCCGAAGTAGGCCGCTTAACCGACTGAGCGACCCAGGCGCCCCTAAACATTTTTTTTTTAAATGACTTAATAAAGGGCTAGAAACTGTTCTCTAAAGAGGGGAGACTCTGTCTCATCGTTCTTGCCCTAATTCATATTTGGAGCAACATGCTAGAACCCTTGGAGACGGCAGAGTGCTGTGTATGCATCCAGAGAAACAGCTACTGAGTTTCCCAAATAAGCAGCAGACGAAGTCGAACAGAAGTCAGGCGATCCGCTCCCCAGCCTCCACCAACCACTCTCCTGTTATACAGTCACAACTGGGGTTTTCACCAAATGACACCATCCGCAGAAAGTATTTACAGGGCCATGAGCAGAGGGCTTTAGAAAATTCTGCCCCTGGTGCTCCAGCCCATGGCTGAGTTAGAGGAGCTTCATTTGGCCATCTGGAAAATCACTGGGGATGAAGATGAGGAAGAAGGAAGGCCACGTGAAACACACAAGGAGATCAACAGAGAGTTTTAGGAACACTGCACTAACCCAAAGAAAGTTAGCTTTTGCCCACAGCTCTGTGGTACTCATGACAGCTTCCCTGTTAACAACCTCAGGAAGAGCTAGAGATGGCCAGTTGCTGGAAGGGCTTTGCCAGGTCCTCCACGCAGGACTGGGGTGCTTTGCCCCCCCCCCCATGTTTCTACCAGACCTGTGCCAACACCATCACCGTCGGTCCTCAGAGTGAAGCAGGACAGACTGAAGGCCAGGTGAAATGGCACGTTAGAGTTCCCACCCTGACCTCATGCTAGCTACAACGGCTCTTGGGGAACCTCAGAACAGACTGCTTCCTGAGTCCCACCCAGACCTACTGATTCAGAATTTTTATAAGGCACGTTGGGGCATCTGCACTTTAGCTCTTGAGGGATCCCGACACAGCCACTCCCAGAATGTAGCATTTGGAAACTGCTGCAGTGGGACAAAAAGAGTACTATTCAGTTAGCATTATTAATTAACTCACTATTTTTTTATTTAAGTCATCTCCACTCCCCCCGTGGGGCTCGAACTCATGACCCCAAGGTCAAGAGACACGTGCTCTGCGAACTGAGCCAGCCAGGCACCCAGAGAGTACTACCTGTTTAGAGGTTTTCACCACCCTCTTATAATGTGCTATCTGATCTCATGCTCAAGAGAGTAAGCCTCTAAATAATTTAATAATTGGCTGACTCATTCATTCGTTCATTTGTTCACGTACTCATGCACTCAATTTTAAGAGCGCCAATGTCACATTTTGGGATGAGCACTGGGTGTTGTATGGAAACCAATTTGACAATAAATTTCATATATTGAAAAAAAAAAAAAGAGCGCCAATGTGTCAGCCCATGTTTGGGATAAAAATACTTTTTAAATCAAACTTTTTTTTTTAATAGATGTGATTTTTTTATACTAAAAATTCTGGTGGGCAGAGAGACTTTCAAACAATTGTGGTAAATGCCGTAACAGATTATTTACAAAATGTAGGGGGAATAAAGGTTTAGTGGACATAAAGGAGAAGCAAACTTTAGCACCTGCATTTTTCCTTTTGGGGGAAGAAGGTCAAGGAAACACAGAAAGGCTCCGGCTCCGGCCTGAGGTCACCTAGTCACTGTTTGCGGCCAGGAATGGACGGCGGGTCTTCTTCCTTTGGCCCCCGTGTACCGAGTGATAGAAGGATCCAGATGGGATCCTGCCTGCTTTCCACGCCCCCCCCCCCCACCCCGTGCCACAGAATGAACTGCCTTCCCCTGCTGCCTCCTGCTGGTGTGCTTTGTGGGATGAAACGATATGCCAACACTGTCCCCAGCTGATGGCAAGACAGCTGGGTCCAAAGCAGTGGACAATCGTCACCAAGGTTTCCTTGCAGTTGGGAAAGGAGGCCTTCTCTGGGCCTGGCTCCTCAAGGACACCAGGGAAGAAGGCATTTCCCACCCCAGAGAACAGGGGCTCCTGTGCCCTGGAGCCACTAGCAACACAGAAGTCTGCCCCCCCTCTGGTAGCATTCTTGTTATTTTTTTTTAACTTTTTAATTTATTTTTGTTAACGTTTATTTATTATTGAGAGACAGAGAGAGACAGAGCACGAGCATGGGGTGGGGGGCAGAGTTGGGGGGAGGCACAGAACCCGCACCAGGCTCCAGGCTCCGAGCTGTCAGCACAGAGCCCGACGCGGGGCTCGAACTCACAAACTGCGAGATCCTGACTTGAGCCGAAGTCAGATGCTCAACCGACTGAGCCACCCAGGCGCCCCTCTGGCAGCATTCTATACACGTCCTCCTTTGGATACTTTGCAGCCTCCAGTACAATGCTCTGTTTACAGAATTGTTTCACCCTTAGCCTGTGAGCTCCTCCAGGGCAGGGATTGGTCTCATTTACCTCTTCACTACTTACAACGGGGCCAGTATATAGCAAGTATGAGTAAATACTTCCTTAATGAGGATGAAGAATCCTGTTTTCTTTTTGGTACAGGCTACCAAGCAGCCCAGAAACACATTCCCAGATGATTTCACACCAGGGGTGACTTCTCAATACACCAAAGTGGGTAGGGGTCAATTACTTGGGCTTTAGTGCCTAGAGCCCAACTGCCTGGGTCTGAATCCCAGCCTGGACGCTGGTAGCGTGACCCTCAGCAAACTATGGAATCCCTCTCTGCCTTATTCCCTCATCCGTAAAATGGGGCTGAGGATGATAATAATATTACCCAGGGTTAAGTGATTAACATGCGTAACACAGTGTTTTTGCATGGAGCTAGATGCAAACATTAGCATACTCGTTTTGCATTCCTAGCACCGTGGGTCACTCCCAGGTAGGGAGTTGCTCAATAAGTGTCATCCAAATAAAAGCTAGTGTGCCAATCGAGACCTTGAGATAGAAACAGGAAGTCATGCTTGGTCATCATCCCCTTTGTCCATAGGTGGTTCTGCTGAATAGATCTTCTAGGTTTCATTAAGGGCTCCAATATCTTCCAAACACTGTAATTAGCATCTCCCCTATAATTCTGGGGGAACTTTGTATTCACTGGCCTTCTCCCCCTCTGCAGGCTGCTGGTGCCCCCATAATGCCTGCGCACCTCTTATCATCTACAACCTGCCTCTTAAGACTTCTCAAATGTTCCACCTTTCAGCTTCTCACGTGGCTTCTCGGAGTGACAGCTCCCCAGTCTCGCAAGCTGCTAAAAGGTACTGGTGTGTTCATGGGGGCTTTCCTCATCAACTTCCAAAATAACAGCCCCTTCCTTTAGCCAAGCTCTCCCAGAGGCAATCTATCAAAGCCCCTGAAGATTTACTCCCAAGGAAAGAATCATAAACTATTGGGAAGAAATGCTTTGGGGAAAAAAGGCTTTTCAAAGTCCTGCAAGTCAGATCCTGTGGTCAGTAATCCACTCTGGCTACCCCAGCACCCTCTGGCCTCCAAGCTTCAGGCAAGAGTGAGCGAGCTGTGCTCTACCATTCGGTACGGCACTGAAGAGACACTCTATAAACTAGGGGACTAAATTGTCCCGAGTATAGTTTGTGATGTAACTTTTGTGTTTGAAGGAGATAGGTAACAGACAATACTTAAGGGGTACGAACAGCTCTGTTCTTGGGATGCAACTTCTCATAATTAAAAAAAAAATAGGAAAGTTGGTTTTTTTGAAACCATTTTTTTCTCTCTGTATTTGGGACGGTATCAGCGAGTACTCTCTCAGGAGGTTTAGTAGTGAAACAGGCAATCCTGGGCAATAAGTCCTTTTAAAACTAAACTAGGGAGGGGTGCCTGGGCGGCTAGGTCCGTTGAGTGGCCGACTCTTGATTTCAGCTCAGGTCATGATCCCGGGGTCGTGGACTGGAGCCCCACCTTGGACTCTGTGCTTAGCAGGGAGCCCACTTAAAATTCTCTGTCTTCCTCTGACCCTCTCCCCCAGCTCGCGAGCACACTCTCTCGTTCTCTCAAATAAAAGAACAAACCAAACAAACTCGTGATGTTATGAAAAAAGCTAAAGAAGTAATAAGATAATAAGAAAGAGGATTTTGATACACATTTTTAAATGCATTTTAATCAGTTTTACATTTTCTTTTCTTTTTTTTTTTTTAAGATTTTATTTTTAGGTAATCTCTACACCCAGTGTGGGGCTCAAACTCACAACCCTGAGATCAAGAGCCACATGCTCTACAGACTGAGCCAGCCAGGTGCCCAGTTTTACATTTGCTTAAAACCTGAATGAGCACTCCCTGGCCCAGGAGAAGGACTTGCTGAAGCATGCTTCTGGAAGTCTCCAGGAAGGCTCCTGATTAACATATCGTAGGCATCTGAGAAAAGACTTGGAGATTAGTTTTCCAGTGTCTCAACTTGTTGCCTTTGGTTTTGGTTTACGTGACTTTTCGCAGAAACTCTAAAGATAAACAAAGAAGTATGTTCACTGCAACTCAGTTCTCCTGAATATAAAACCTGATTACTGGTTAAGAAATTTTAAAAAGGATACGAGGTGTAAATGACTATCTTACCTACTTAGGTGAACATGAGCCCCACTCTGGGTAAAACAGGAGTCCTGCTTCAGGTGAGCCCCGCTTCTCTCTCTCTCTCTCTCTCTCTCTCTCTCTCTGCCCCTCCTGGGATTCTCTCTCTGTCCCTCGCTCACTTGTGCCTTCTCTCTCTCTCAAAAAAAAAAAAAAAAAAAAAAGTGGGCGAAGGAAAAGACAGGCCTATCTTATCGACGAGATGGGGCAAAACCACATAGTCAATAAAGACCAGAGTTGAAAACCATTGATTTTAAGAGAAAGAACTTTAAGTATGAGCCCTCTTGCTAAGCAGGTAGGTTGATCTAACAGTAAACATAGGGTTGAGTGGTTGGTTTAGGTTTACTAAGAGATGTGAATTCTTCAGTAATGTATTCAACTTGTGATATGCACGCGCCCTCACACTTGCCTTTCATCTTACTCTCCCTGTAGTCTAGTTGGGGATCTTTTGCCGAGATGCCCATGATGGTTTCCCCGAGCGGAGGCACCTGCCCCTCCCCACAGTGCCCACATATTTGTTCCTCCCAAATGGTGTGTACTCTCCCCCACAATGCACTGTGCCACAACAGCCTCTATGCCAGGCCATCCGTTGGCCCATCCCTCCACTCAAGCATTTCCTAAGCACCATCACTGTGCCTGGTCTTGAGAGCTAAATGGATGGCTGGCACCTATAAGCCAAACCCTATGATATATATATATATATATATATATATATATATATATATATATGCACGCCAAACCCTATGAAGGGAAATCGTGTGGCAAGGGCTCCAAAGCTAGGAGAAAATTTCAGTTTTGATAAATTTATTTATAATATTTCAATCAAAAAGTCTAAATGAATTATTCTAAATTAACATATACACAGGTTTTATGTGTGATTTTTGGCTTAGGATAGTCTTCATCTTGCATTACAGGTAGAGGACGGGGACGCTGTAGTATATTTGCAACACTTGTAGCTTCTAAAGGTCTTAACCCTCCTTTGGCTAAATGCAGAGGAGGCACAGAGAGAGCCAAGGATTTATTAAAATGCAATTTGGAGTATGAGATGTTTTGATAAAAGTGTTTTCGGTGCGGACAAAGGTCAATTTCAGGGGGTGGGCGATGCCGGGTGGTGTGGAAAGCCCTAGAAGAGGAGGTCATGCTGGAGCTGAGGCTCCCAAGAGGAGGACGCCTTAGCGGACTGGCCTGGGTTGATGAGGAGACGGAAGGCATGCCCCAGAGGAGGCTGTAAGTGAAGGCACTGTGGGGATGCAGCCTGGGAATCGGTGAGGCGTAGAGGGTGGTAGGAGACTGGAGGCAAGCGCAGGGGCCAGAGCACAGAGACCCTTACAACAGTGCATCTCAGGGGGGACTTTTGTCCTGCACGTAGTGATACGTCCCGCTGCGCCCAGCAGTGAGGGCCTTTCAACCAGCAGGTGACCAATGAAGATGTGCTGAATTAACACAGGAATGACTTGGGCAGTGCACAATGCTGTCTGTGGGTGTCCTTAGCCCAGTGACGTGTGTATGCATGTGCACGTGTGTGTGTTTGGGGTTTACAGGGGATGTAAAGTGCAGGGCTCTGGGGCCTCAGCACCGCCACCGAGCACAGTTGTGTCCCCAGGCCACAGTTCAGTCTACAACTCGTGTCCCCATGATGTCACGGCAGCCCCTTGACCCTTAAGCTCATTTCTTCCTGCTAGGTGAAAATTGTGACTCCTTGAATGATGCTCTCTCCTTCTCCCTGCCCTCCTGTTCCCTACAACTGAAGATGTGAAAGCTTCCCCAAGGAAAACGGAAACCCCAGGAGGACACTCCCTCCGGAGCCTTTCTCTCCGCCTTTGATTCAATTCCAGACCACGGCTCATCCCCCCCCCGCCCCCCCGCAGTCCCAGGCTGTGGCCCCACACCTCCTCATCAAGGGGATCTGAGCTCCTTAACGGTAACATCCGTTCCCCCAGTGCCTCCTCAGCACCCCAAAACCATGCTCACTCTATCCCATTACGTTGCAGTTAATTCGTGTGTCGCTTTGTCACATTTAAAAATCGTGTCCATTTTCTTACCCCAAATAGACTGAAGCTGCTCCTGAAAAAGGTCCAGTATCCTTCACCTTTTCAAATTTCGCCTTTTTATGGACCTTCACAATACATTCTTTTGGTTTCTAATCCATTTCTCTAGCTTTATTTCTTACATGAGCTGTTTTGTTGCTTCACGTGATTTTATTATAAGCAACTGACAATCCTCTCTGGAGGTATTACCCATTTTAGATCAATATGACCAAACAGTTCCCATATTATTAAAATGAAAAGCGCCAAAAAAAAAAAAAAAAAAAAGAAAGAAAGAAAGAAAAGAAAAGTGCTTCTTGCTTTTCTGAACAAAGGGCTACTATCACCGGCTACAAGTCCCTGGCTTTCTCAAACACTGGCTTCTTTTATCTTCTGATGGCCATTGAGATGTCTGAGAAGAGGACTAGGGAGGCCTCTGAATCCAAACAGAGGGATAATTCATAAGAAGTCTGTTAGCTGTCATGGTTCCCCTTCCACAGAAAAATACCTTTTTCCTAACCACGGGCTTTGAGTTAGCTAGAAATGTATTTACCTCTGAAAACGAGGGCCCTGAACAGTCTAATATTGACTTTGGACATTTACAACTGGAGAATCCAAGGCGACAGTGCTAAAACGTTTGATCCTGCAACCTTACTAATCATAATGTTTGAGGATTCGTTACTAACGGCGCCAGCCAATACAAAATCTTCATTGAGAAAGAGGTACCTGGCCAGGCAGAGCAGTAACTGGTAAGCCAAAGGCTGGAGAACACAGGATTTACCTTTTTCTTTAACACTGTCAAATTTACCAAAGCAAAGTCAGCAGTTCTAGCGGGAGTATAAATAGGTACTCTGACTTTTGGAAGGCGATTTGGCAAGCTTTAAGTTGTCCATATCCTTGGACCTTTTCACTTCATTCCTGAGATCAGCACACATGAAAAAATCTTATTCACAGGGAAAGAAAAGCCTAAAAATATAATGCACTATGGTGTTCATTCCAATTCCATTTATGAGAGCCAACCCACACATACACACATGGAAACCCTACGGATTTCAAGCAATATGAGAGTATCGTCAATGGGATTTTATTCAGTTACTAACAACATATTTACAAAACAATTCATTATGACTTAGGAAACCTTTACAATGCAATTTTGATTGGAAAAAAAATGATGCTGTGTAAAAATTCACACTAAAAAGACTATTGATATAATAAGGGTGATAGAATTATGTGATTTTCCCATGAAGTTTCATATTTTCTTTTACAATAAAACATAATGCTTTATTGTTAACAATTTAATTTTTTTCTAAAGTTGATTTGTTTATTTTGGAGAGAGAGAGAGAGAGTGAGCAAGTGAGAGAGGGGCAGAGAGAGAGGAAGAGAGGGAGAATCCCAGGCAGGCTCCGAGATGCCAGCCCAGAGCCCAACGGGGGCTTGAACTCACGAACGGTGTGGTCATGACCTGAGCTGAAATCAAAGGTCGGACGCTTAACCAACTGAGCCATCCGGGTGCCCCCTAACAAATAATTTTAAAAGAATATTTAGTAGAGTTGGTATGACCATGGAAAGTGTTTACGTTTAACATTAAGTAAACTGTTACGTGGAGAATAAAAAGGATTACCCACAATCTCAGATACATAAAAGAGGAAGAAGGAGTGCGGGGGATTGGGGGGCAGGGGGAGGACGGTGGGACAAGAAGAAGACCCAAAATCAATAAAAGAAATAACAAACATTTACAAAGTTTACCTTCTTGGAAGAGTTTTGTATAGGTAAAAACTGAAGGTAATTTTCTATCCTTTCTACTTTTCCCTTGGCCCAGATCTTAAATCAATGAGAACATTTACTTCAAAAAAAAAAAAAAAATCACTACTTTTTAAAATAATAAAACCTGAGAAGCATTTTCTTCAATTTTGACGCCCTGACCATGACATAAAATGCCATGTTGATAGATCAAGAAGACCCTGTAAAGAGAGCTCAAAGAACATCTTCTTTCTAAATCCATCTAAAAGTTAATACCTTCTTGGGGCGCCTGGCTGGCTCAGTTGGTTGAGCATGCCTCTTGATCTCAGGGTCATGACTCCAAGCCCCACGGTAGATACGGAGATTACTTAAAAAAAAAAAAAAAGTTGATACTGTCTTTTCTCCTGTACTTCCGTCTGTCCCTCAAGCCACAGTCCCCTACTTGCCCTTCTAATCTCAGCTGAGATCTCTATATTATTAACGCCGTGACCTCTGCTAACCCTCTGTTCCCCTAACGGTCACTAGTAAACTCTTATCAGGCATCATTTCCGTTTCTGAAACAAAAGACAAACCAAAATAGTAAGCAAGATGCCCACTCTTGAGTCCAGGATTTATGTCAAGAGGTGATAGGTAAACCTGTGTAAATCCCAATGCTGGTGAGAGATTAGGGCATGGGCCTTAACTCTACTGTTCTTGGTAAAGAGAAAAGAAATGGTTCTTTCACAAGTGCCAGTACTCTGTTCCTCAGATTCTTTCTGAAGAACTTCTGGAATGGGGGTATAAGGCAGACAGAATAGCGACACGCCCCAAATTCCACATCTTAATCCCCAGAACACGTAAATATGTTTTCACGTGGCGAAAGGGAATCACGGTTACAGATGGAATTAAGGTGGCTAATCCGTTGACTTTAAAATAGATTATCCTGGGGGTGCCTGAGTGGCTCAGTCGGCTAAGCGTCGACTTCGGCTCAGGTCATGATCTTATTGTTCACGGGTTTGAGCCCCGCATCGGGCTCTGTGTTGACAGCTCGGAGCCTGGAGCCTACTTCAGGTTTGTGTCTCCCTCTCTCTCTGCCCCTCCCCTGCTCACATTCTGTCTCTCTCACAAAAATAAATAAACATGAAAAAGACAGATTATTCTGGGGACGCCTGGGTGGCTCAGTCGGTTGAGCGTCCCACTTCGGCTCAGGTCATGATCTTGCGGTTTGTGAGTTCGAGCCCCGCGTCTGGCTCTGTGCTGACAGCTCGGAGCCTGGAGCCTGCTTCAGATTCTGTGTCTCCTCCTCTCTCTGCCCCTCCCGTGCTCATGCTCTGTCTTTCTCTGTCTCTCAATAATAAATAAATATTAAGAAAAAAAATTAAAAAAAAATAGATTATTCTGGATTATCCAGGTGGGCCCAATGTAATCATGTGTCTTTAAAAGTGAAGAGGTGGGGCGCCTGGGTGGCGCAGTCGGTTAAGCGTCCGACTTCAGCCAGGTCACGATCTCGCGGTCCGTGAGTTCGAGCCCCGCGTCAGGCTCTGGGCTGATGGCTCGGAGCCTGGAGCCTGTTTCCGATTCTGTGTCTCCCTCTCTCTCTGCCCCTCCCCCGTTCATGCTCTGTCTCTCTCTGTCCCAAAAATAAATAAACGTTGAAAAAAAAAAAAATTAAAAAAGTGAAGAGGGAGGGTGGCCAAAGAGGGCTTTGTGTCTCGAGACCAGACACCGTGCTGTGCAGTCCTTGGGTGCAAGCCAAGAACCCTGGGTTCAACACAGCGAAGTCCCCAGTCCCTGGCAGTCCCTCGAGGCTCTCCGAGTGCCTCTGTGGATGCCTGAGACACACACGCAAGGTGACCACCGCAGTGGGTGTGGATGCATCCGACAAGATGATGAGCCAAATCCTAGTGGTGCTCCTGGTTTGTGGCTCCCTCAGTCCCATCCCCAACGAGCAGCGGCGTCTGTCTGAGGTGGCCAGAGACTGCCAATGCCAAATGAGCAGGTCAGTTGTGGGGGGGCCAGGTCCAACGGAAGAACCAGTAGGACTGGGCCTCCTTGGGCTTTGCTGACGGTTGTCATCATTGCCATTATTGACACTGCTCAGTTTATGAACTCACGGCATAACTGGGGCTGTACGTTTCCTCCATCATATTTGAAGAGCTGACGCCCCGTAGCCCCGTGACATGTGTACAAGTCATACCCCCGGCCATAGTTGAACACTTCTCAGTGTCCACCACCCACTGCCATCTCCCGTTGCCCATGAATGCCAAAAAGACCTTGGGCACTTTATGGGGTGCCTGGCTGGCTCGATCAGTAGAGCTTGATCTCGGGATTGTGAGTTTGAGCCCCGCACCGGCTGTAGATTACTAATAAATAAGTAAGAAAATAAAATAAAATAAAATAAAATAAAATAAAATAAAATAAAATAAAAAAAGAAAGGTGCTGAGCACTTTCTAGAAACTGCATCTCAGGGCATTCTTTCTGGTATTCCCAGGAAGCATCTACCTACATAGCCAGATGAATGGGTAGCATGTGCCTCTAAGAACTCTTGGGATTCTTCAGTGGGAAAGCAAATATGCTGTAATGGGAATTTCGGCATTATCTCCTTTGAAAGACTAGATGTTAGACAAGTACAAATTAACCATCTGGCCTGTGGGGCGTTTCCAGTACAGGTGGTATGGCTTTGCTAGACATATTTAATCAGCTGGGAATAGTTAATCTCGAAATACTTCATCTCTTTGACTTCCCAGTTTATCTTTAAGAGAATAAGACGGCGTTTGGGATCTGAAAAAATAAATAAATAAAAGTGGAACAGGCTGGAAGAAGAGGAAGTCAGAGTGATGAGATGTGAGAAGAACTTAACCCACAATTGGTGGCTTTGAAGATGGAGGAAGGGAGCCATGAGACAAGGAATACGGGCTGCGTCTAGTGCCTGGAAAAGGCAAGGAGACGAATTCTCCCCTAGAAACTCCAGAAAGGAATGAAACCCTAAAGACACCTTGCGGTTAGCCCAGGGAAGTCGTGTTAGACTTCCGACCGATGGAACATTAGGGTAATAAAGTTGGGTTGCTTTAAACCAATAAATTTGTGATAAATCATTACAGCAGGAATAGAAAACTCACAGAGCACATAAAGCTACAGAATGAAAGCAGAGAACAAATATAGGCTGATTCACTTTCAACTAAAGTTAAAAAATAAAAAGTGCTTTAAATATCTCAAAATTGACCCAATATCAAACTGAATGACTGAAGAAGATAAAATCTTCCGTTTTGGATCTTTTACAATAGGATGAAGGCAGGAGACTGTCAATTTTCCAGCCCTGATTTCTAAGCAATCTAGTACTTTTTTTTTTATGTTTATTTATTTTTTTCTTTTTTTCAACGGTTTTTTTTTTTGGGGGGGGGGACAGAGAGAGACAGAGCATGAACGGGGGAGGGGCAGAGAGAGAGGGAGACACAGAATCGGAAACAGGCTCCAGGCTCCGAGCCATCAGCCCAGAGCCTGACGCAGGGCTCCAACTCACGGACTGCGAGATTGTGACCTGGCTGAAGTCAGACGCTTAACCGACTGCGCCACCCAGGCGCCCCATATATTTATTTATTTTTGAGAAAGAGAGGGAGAGAGACACAGCACCAGTGGGGGAGGGGCAGAGAGAGAGAGAGAGAGAGAGAGGGAGACACAGAATCTGTACTAGACTCCAGGCTCTGAGCTATCAGCACAGAGCCTGATGCAGGGCTCAAACTTAAGGACTGCAAGATCATGACCTGAGCCGGAGTGAGATGCTCCTCACTCACAGCGTGGAGCCTGCTAGGAATTCTCTCCCTCCCTCTCTCTCTCTGCCCCTCCCCCACTCACTTTCTCCAAATAAATAATAAACTTTTGAAAAATATAGGGGGAGGGGCACCTGGGTGGCTCAGTCGGTTAAGCGTCCAACTTTGGCCCAGGTCATGATCTCAAGGTCCATGGGTTCAAGCCCCACTTTGGGCATTGTGCTGACAGCTCTGAGCCTGGAGGCTGCTTCAGATTCTCTCTCTCTCTCTCTCTCTCTCTCTCTGCCTCTCCCCCACTCATGCTCTGTCTCTCCCCATCTCTTAAAAATGAATAAGCATTAAAAACAATTTTTTTTTAAATATATAGGGGGTGCCTGAATGGCATAGTCAGTTAAGCATCTGACGTCAGCTCAGGTCATGATCTTGGGGTTTGTCAGCTCGAGCCCTGCGTCGGGCTCTGTGTTGACAGCTCAGAGCCTGGCGCCTGCTTCAGATCCTGTGTCCCCTCGCTCTGTGGCCCTCCCCTGCTCACACTCTATCTCTCTCTCAAAAATAAATAAACATTACAAAAATGTTTAAAAAACTTAAAAATAATAAAAATAAAAATAAAAGCGTCAGTAAAAAGTTCTTGCCTCAGACTTGCTAGTACTGAAACTCAAAAAGAAAAAAGATAGTACCTAATCTATTAATATCATTTTTGCTCTGCCGTTTTAGCTAAGGGAATCAACACTTCATCTGGACATTGTCTCAAATGAATGCAAGACTCTCAAGGGACTTCTGCAAAGTCTCTAAAGCCTCTTATCTTGGGCACAGCAGACACAACTCTTGTGTAATCATTTCACAACCCAAGAAAAATGATAGATTCCAAAAAGCAAGATAAGGAGCAGTTCCCTGTTGTGCGAGTAATTTAATAAAACATACGCTCATAAGCGTAAGCACTGAACAGCTGCAAACAAAACGCGATGAACTGATTCTACTCACACGCTGAAAATGTGCACTCACCTGCATCTGGTTTCCAAACGTTTGGTGCCCTACATGGCTTCCAGGCCACAAATGTTAACAGTTACCTAAGATCGCTGGACAGTTTGCGGCCGTGCTGGAAGCATATCGGTATATTTCACCCCGGTTAAACCCCACCTCACTGAACTGGTCAGGTTTTGAGGACTTCAACAAATGACAGTTTATGCAGAAGGACGATCGCTGAACAATAACCAGACTGATAAGGGAACAAGGCAACAAATCAAAAGAAGAGCTGTTCAAGGCACCAGGGATGTTTTCTCTGGGGGAGACACGGATGGCACACGGCCACCATAGTTCCATGGAAAGAGGACATGTTGTATATACACCCAGACTGGAGAACTCTGTATCAGCAGCCTTTCAACAGTTACCATGTTCAATCAGAGGAGCAATGTAAATGCAGGTCTGGGGACTCCTAGCAAAGACACTGAAAAGGGGACTGTTGCATTGGCTAGAGGTAGAAATGGGATGCACAGGCTGGGCTAGGTAACCCTAAACCTGAGGTTTAAGATCAGAAGTCTGCAAGGGCCAGCCAGGTAACTCAGATGAGCTAAACGGGACGTGCGAGAAAGGAAAAAACAGTGGTGGGGACAGGGGCAAACAAGACCAGCTGAAAAGGAACACCACCACCCTGTTCCAGTTGATTGCTGTCATGTAAGGTTGATAGCTCCATGGTACTAGATTTTCTTCTTTCCAAGAAAAGCTGGGAAACCGTATTTGTATGTACAATCTACTGACTCTATTGATTTTTAAAGGATAGTGGCTAATTCAACATTTCAAAACATTACGGAAGTCAAAGAGAATAATTAGTCGTCTCTAGGAGAAACTATAATCTCTCCCTCAAAGATGCCCCCATTGGGGCGCCTGGGTGGCTCAGTCGGTTAAGCGTCCGACTTCGGCTCAGGTCACGATCTCACGGTCCGTGAGTTCAAGCCCCGCGTTGGGCTCTGTGCTGGCAGCTCAGAGCCTGGAGCCTGCTTCGGATTCTGTGTCTCCCTCTCTCTCTGGCCCTCCCCCGTTCATGCTCTGTCTCTCTCTGTCTCAAAAATAAATAAACATTAAAAAAAATTAAAAATAAATAAATAAATAAAAGGAATGATTAAAAAAAAAAAAAAGATGCCCCCATTACTCCCAACCCCAAGGGGAGATACAGATCCCACAATTATTGTCATATTTTGCCTGCAGTTTGAATCACCAGACTGGCCACTTCAAGCTAAAATCAGATGCCCCAGCCAATAAATAATTCATGGGGCCTGGGGCGCCTGGGTGGCTCAGTCAGTTGAGTGTCCGACTTCGGCTCAGGTCATAATCTCCCGGTTTGTGAGTTCAAGCCCCACGTCCGGCTCTGTGCTGACAGCTCGGAGCCTGGAGCCTGCTTCCGATTCTGTGTCTCCCTCTCTCTCTGCCCCTCTCCTGCTCGTGCTCTGTCTCTCTCTCTCTCAAAAATAAATAGACATTAAAAAAATAATTAATGGGGTCTGGCAAATGAAGATAAATGACGGCCCATTCCCAGAGCAGAATCCTCCACTGCACACAGTGTAAATGAGGAAGGACTTCTATTTCCTTGTAAACAGATACATCCCCTCTTAGTATGTTGCATGTCAAAATGAGGCAGGAAAGAGAAATAGCGTTGCCTCATTGTGGCAGTTAGTTGTCCCGTCCCTGAGACGGTCATCCCTACCCCAGTTGGTAAACAACTTTGAAACTCCTCCCTGGCCCTCTAATATTTAGTCAGTGATCAATCAGGGAAAGTTCAAGAGTCCCCTCTGAGAGAGAATGCTTCACTAAGGGAAGCAATTCCTATTCAACTCTGGGTCACAGCCCTCTCCAGAAATTCTGCTGCCACGTATAGACTTTCAATTATCAACAGACCTTTGCACTCAGATCTCTGCATACAGCCCTATCCAGGACAAAAGGAAATCTGCTAACTTCCTTGTGAACTGTTTTCAGATTCAAATACTCTGTTTTGAACTTTACCCGATCACATTCCACTCCTCACTCGCATCCTTTTACTCCACTCTGAGATGGCGCGTTTAATTGGTAACTCTTAGTTGAGATATTCCAATCTTCTGAGCAGATCAAAGTATTTTTTATGTGCAATACACATAATTTATTGTAACGAGTAAAGTAAGTGAAAAGAATGAAATCTATGGTAAACTTTTTGAAAACGAAGCACAGAAAATTCCAAGTAATGCGGCATTAGCAAATAATGCCAGTAATAAAGTCTTACCTCACCCTTAAGAGCATAATCAATCGCTAGCTTATTTATTTTTACAAGCTAAGTGGACCAGGCATAGCAATGGCATCCCCACCAAGTAGAAGGGAAGTTTGAGAGAAAAACATTAAGGAACTTCCTACTCTGCTTCCCCAAACAGCTTCTGCCCACCTACGGCTACCATCATCTTCTAGGTCACCATAAAAAGCCTGGGGCTAGTCTCCTTCTTGCCCTTCTTTCCCTGCAATCCATTCTTCACAAGGCACCGAGAGTAACTTCTGAGGAAACGTTAAGTCTATTATGGCACGCCCCTGCTTTCGGTTTACCACTGCCCTTGAAGTCCAGACAGTGTGCCCGAGCCCAAGAGGCTCTGCATGACCTGGCCCCTGGCCCTCAACCTGACTCTCTTCCCTCACCCTGTTCCAACCTTCGCTCTCTTCCCTCACCCTGTTCCAGCCACGCTGCCCTCCGACTATGTCTGGAACACACTGAGCTCGTGGTCAGAGCTGTGTGATTGTGGTTCCTTCACCAGAACAATCTGTCAATGTTCTGGGAGCTCATCTCAAGGCCATCTCTCAGAAAAATCTCTCCTTAAAACCCAATCTAAGAAGCTGGGCCTCTCCCACCATCTCTGTCTCTGTCTCTCTCTCTCTGTCTTCCTCCCTCCTTCTTTCTCTCTTTCTCTCACACACACACTCATCACAGTACTCTACCACAGCACTCTGTTGCCTTTGCTTTAAAACATCTAGTGGTATCTGAATTTACCTTGCTCATCCCTCGATTCTAGAAGGTGAACTCCCTAAGAACAGAGACCACATCTGTCTTATTCACTGCTCTATACTCAGTGCCAGGCACACAGTAGGTGCTCAATAAATATTTCTTGACATCAATGAAGGAATGCACAAACTTGTTATGAGGAATCAACTGGCCCATTGAATCCAATCACTATTGATTCTTACAGCTGATTTTTTTTTCTCAACTAAGTTTCTTTTTTTAAAAAAATGACAAGCCCATATAAGACTGTTTCGATTAGTGTGCTATGAGTCATACCTGTAAAATGGAGCAAAGTGACAGTGAAGGTACATAATAAGTGCCTGGCTTCATAGAGAGAGGCGGTAAGAATCTGCTGCCCGTCCCTTCAAAACACAAAGGTTCCTCAGAATTCTGGTACAATGCAGTTTTAGAACCAGACATTCCCCTTCAATTGCCCTTCACTCAATACTTTCTCTTCAATGCTTCACTTCAATGTAAATTTCTCAATACCTCCAGAGGTCAGTCTAGCCAATAACCATGGATCTTGGGGGAAAAAAAAAGGTTCATCAACCTTCAGATGAATCAAAGTACAAATAACCTGATGATCACCTTCCTTTCCAGGAAATAATCCGTTTTCTGGGGTGTCACTGAAAGGAATACAGATTCCTAAGCTCCGGTGACATTCCCAAGGGTTGCACTCGTGTTGCTCAGGTACCTAGTCGGCACTTGTCTCAATGCTCTATGATGAGACTCTCAAACAGTATGGTAAAACCTAACTGGGTAGGGAAGGCGTACTCCTCACTACTGAAGTTCAAAGGGCACAGACATACAATGGACAGGAAATGAGGAGCCAGCTGTCCAGGGCTCTCTTTACAGGAAAGCCTTGGGGTGCTGGGCAAACCCCTTCGACACCTCGGAAAGGATTTCTCTACTGTAAAATGAGTGGCTGAACCAGATTAATATCCCTCACAATTCATAGTGTCCGCCTTGAGTACAAAGGGTCCCGTTCAATGAAGAGCATCACCATGCCATCCACGGCGGCAACCCCTGCCCGAATGTCTGGGGAAGGGAGAGAACCTACAGTGCCCACACACAATGAGTGGAGGCTGGGAAATCCAAGGAGGTAGGTTCTCACCAGCTTCTAGGGGACCACCAGAATTCCCTCCCTGAGGAGATCTGTGGGGTGCTAGCAGCTCACCAGTCCCTTGTGGTGGCCAATACTTAATGCCCTGGTCTGTTGAGTTCAAGGGGAGCCCAAGATTTGGTCCTGAGCCTTTTGGGATTGTCAACACTTTAAGGGATACACTTTCCAGCTCCTACTCCCATACCAGTCTGTCTCCCAGCTCAGGATTCTCGCCTAGGTCAAAGGTAATTTGCACAAGTCTGATTTGTTCACACAAATCTCTCCCAAACCCGAGCTCACGTGTCCTTCAAGAATGGTGAGCTCCCCTTTATGAACCCTACACACCTCTCCCTCCTCCTGCCTCATCACCTCTGCGGCAACCGCAAGAACCAAAGACCTGAATGAAAGCCTGACCTTTTCGTTCTCTGGGGCTAGAAACTTCTACCAGAAGCTCCAGAGTATGATGGGAGGAGAACGCTCTCTGCTGTCTGGTTTCGTGTGGCTTTTTACAAGCAAGCTTCCCCTTTACTCTGGGTAGAGCCGGGGTGATGGTGTCTGAAGGGGGGGGGGGGGGCGGCGGGGGGAGGCGTGGGACCCGCGGAGCCTGTGAGCAAAGCAGAGGTAGTGCTTTTTATTACCCTAGTGGTACGGCAGCTACTCGGAACTGGTCTGGAAAACGCCACACGCCCCAAAGAGAAGTGTCCGTTTTGTCCCAGCACAGGAGACCTAGAGATGAGAAACCTCCCCGTGTCCCCTGATTCCCTCTGGGCACCGAATTCTTAGGTTAGGAGGGTTGCCTCCTCGGTGGGGGGGGGAACAGGCGTGGGAGAACTGGGCTCCAATTCCGTGACCCTCCCCGCAAAGATGCCAGCGTGCTGTCGCCAGGCGGCAGGGACGGCGAGCCGACCCCGGGCAGGACGCGGCGCGGCTGCCCCCCTCCCCCCCACCCTCCAGACGCCAGTGGCCGTGGCCGCTCAGGGATCGCCGGCCTCCCGCGCCGGGGCCGCGAGGGTCCGGCACGAGCCCGGCGCGCCCCGCGTTCGCTCCTCACCCGGGCGCTGCGGTGAGCTGCTCGTCTGAACCAGGAGCCCTGGACCGCTCCTCGCCGCCAGCGCTGCAGTTCCCCCCGGGGCGCGCGGCGGGCGGGTGGGGTGCGCGCAGGTTTTGCCCTCGGTCCGCCCCGGTGGGGGGTGGGGAGGGACGGGGCGGAGCGTGTGGCCGCCGGCCTCCCATAGGCAGACGCGCGTGGGAAGCCAGCGCGCTCGGGCGCAGCCGGCACCCTCCCCGCGGCCCCGGGGTCCCGCACCCCGCGCCCCGCACCCGCTGGATAACGCAACACGCCCCGGGGACGGACCCTAACGTGCCTCGGGTGGGTGCTGTGGCGCCCAATTTCTGTTCCCAGACTCCGGCCTGATCAGATCCGCTCCCTGCTGCACTCCGCATCCAGCCAACCTTGTCTGTCCTGCTCACTTTCCAGGCACTCTGCTTCCATCTGTAATCCCAAATAGCCTGCGCCTTCCTCATTTCCCGACCCTTGTGCGTTCGACTCCGACTCGGACACACTGGGCTGTGCTCAGGTTTGGAAAGCCTGCCACTGTGTCGGTTTCATTTCTGCGTGGAGATGCGCGGGAGGGCCATCAGAAGAGCATTTATGACGGGAAACGTAAGAAGGGCCAATCTCGTAGCTCAATTTAACACAATTATTTGGGGTTTAGCTGACATTTCCTCCGTTTCCCAATGCCTTCTCCTCAATCTGCTTTCTAATGAAAACATACTCATTTAAAACTTCATTTAGAGACTCGGGGAAAATAGTTTGAAATTCCTGCGTGGCGTTATTAAAGTTCTGTACGTTTAAAATAGTGATTTTTGGTTTGGGGTGAGGTGACGGAACGACTCTGGGCACGGTTTTGTTTTGTTTCGTTTTGTTTTGTTTTTTCACTTAAATCCCTTCTGCTTCTCAGTTTCCTCACCAGTAAAATGGAGATAATCAAAACACATCAGTCGACGGCCTCTTGGAAGAATGAAATGCCTGTGCATGTGAAATGCAAGGACAGAGCAGTCACCTGGGCAACAGTCACACTGTTATCTCATATCAGTATCTTTAAAGAAGCAGGCACTTATTTAAACCTAGCAGTAGATGAAAATTTAAATAAAACTTGATCAGCTTAACGACATTTTCCTGTACTTCCTGGGCTGACCTCCTGTGAAGCAAACTGTCCCAGAATATTCATGGAAAAGGGTACATGTGCCCTACGTAAGAGATCTCTAAGGACCTCAAGACCCGATGAAGAAGCTGGAAATTCAGCATCACACCTAAAAATGTGGTGGGCTTTGAAAGCAGGTCTGGAAGGCGAGTATGAAATACTGTATTTGTTTCTTTCAGTGCCAGCCAGCTCTATGCTTTTCCCATCATAATAAGGTCAGATTCTCTGATGGGATGACAGTGGTTGGCATTTTATAGGTTAGTGCCCTGAGAAAATACCCAGTGTAGGGTTGCCAGATTTAGCAAA
This sequence comes from Acinonyx jubatus, assembly GCF_027475565.1. Classification (NCBI taxonomy): domain Eukaryota; kingdom Metazoa; phylum Chordata; class Mammalia; order Carnivora; family Felidae; genus Acinonyx; species Acinonyx jubatus. Next base: position 105,770,800 of record NC_069385.1, on the reverse strand, counting down.
AAAATAAAAACAGGATACCCAGTTAAATGGAATTTCAGATAAACAACAAAAGCTAAAAAGCTTTATACATATGTATAAGTAGGTTCCATGGGACTTGGAAACAAATGAGCAGAGAAAGGGAATCCCAAGACGACAGCTAGGCCTAGCCTGGAAGCCAACCCATCCTGATGAAAATAATAAGCTAGAGGAGAAAATGGGATTCAATAAAACTGAAGATATGATTGGGAACTTGGAAACCCCTGAAGCTCTTAGCTGGTGACAGAATGCAAAAAAAAAAATTAAAAGATTGTGGGGGGAATAAGCTTAGAAATTCCCTGGCTTACACCAATGGGTTACCAAGGCATAAATAAATACAAAGCCATAGGATGCCCACACACTGAGCTCACAAGATTAGGCGAATAAGGATAGAGAAAGGGGGCTTAGGCCTCCAGAATGGGGGGGGGGGGGGCGGTGCAGAGCCCCCAGGATGGAGAGGGAGGGGCAAAGGTCCCAAAATAAGGGCACAAAGGTGAAATAAACAAGATTAGGTGTTCAGGGTGGAAGCACCCCCCCCCCCCAATTTAGTACTATAGCATCAGGAAGATGCTATCTTAGTACTTAGATATTAGTACTATCTTCACAGGAAGAAAGGATCAAGTTAGGTAAACAGGTAAATTGGGCTATAGACCACTATGCTGCAGGTAAAGCAGCCCAGAGCAAAGATGATTAACAAAAGAAAAGGTGCCTTGTTAATTCTGAGGTCACATGTCCTACCTGTCCCATCCCCTAGGCTAGCTAAGATAAACAAGGGGGGTGCCTCAGTCTTCTGTAAACAACCTTCTACCTGACTGCCCAGTGTCAGGATTTTGTTTTGTATTAACCCAAACCCCTAACCCCGAATATCTTCAAGACCTCGTCCCTCACATCCACAAGTTAATGTTCACAGATTCATTGTCTCTTTGTGCACACCCATCACCATGTTTGTAAGCCTTCTGATCCCAATAAAAATGGGGCAAGTACCCTTATTTGAGGCTCTTGTCTTTTCCTGGACGTTAGCCATCTCTTGCTTTTCATCCTGCATCCTGCTCTTTTGCTGGCCAAAAGAGAACTTCAGATTTAGAGTCTACGACAAAAAAGAAAATTAATTAAATTTAAAAATTTAAAAATTATCCTTTGGATAAATACCTAGTAGTGCAAAAATGTTGATTCAAAGAGGCACATGCACCCCAATGTTTATAGTAGCACTATCAACAATAGCCAAATTATGGAAGGAACTCAAATGTCCATCAACTGATGAATGGATAAAGAAGATGAATCAGGAAGATGGAATATTACTTAGTGATAAACAAGAATGAAATCTTGCCATTTGCCACAATGTGGATGTAACTAGAATATATTATGCTAAGGGAAATAAGTCAATCAGAGAAAGATAAATATCATATGATTTCACCCATATGTGAAATGAAAACAAAGCAGATGAACATAGGGGAAGGGAAGGAAAAATAAGATAAGAACAAAGAAGGAGGCAAACCATAATAGACTCTTAAATACAGAGAACAAACTGGGGGTTATTGGAGGGGTGTGGGGTGGGGTGGGGCTGAGCTAAATGGGTGATGGGCATTAAGGAGGGCACTTGTTGGGATGAGCACTGGGTGTTATAGGTAAGTGATGAATCACTACATTCTATTCCTGAAATCTTTATTAAACTGTATGTTAACTAACTTGGATTTAAATAAAATTTAAAAAATAAAATAAAATAAAAGTAGGAGCTCCAAGGGAGGAAATGTCCAGGAAAGGCCTAACGCTAGTGTGACACAGCTTACAATAGATTGATTTTGAACTACTGAGTCGTATCTAAATATAGAAACTACATTTAAACCAGAAATCCAAGAATATACCTCTCTGAATGGCCCAAAGAAAAAAAATATGAGCAGTGTGCTCTATTAGACTATTGGAGACAATATTCAGATAGTCTAATAATGGGAACATTGCTTATTGGTTTTCAACTTTTAGAATCACCTTATAAACAAGCCAAAGTAGAATAAACTATGATTGTACAAGACAATGTAAATAGATTAATTTTTAAATGTAAAAATAAAGGTAGGTAGGTAGAAGGAAATAGAACTGGGGAGGAGGGTGGAGAGAAGGTTAGGTTACTAAGGGTCTCATTTTAGAAAATCGAGAGATTCTGTCTACAGTTGGTAGGACAGAAATAAAGTTCTGGATGTATAGCAATTCTGCAGAGGAGAGAACAAGTAGACAGCATGAATATACAGAAGTAATTCTATCAGGAGGCTCAGGGAAGAGAAAAGATAGGGCCGGTGTGTTTGTGAGCCAAATGCTCCCTCTCTTAGTAGAAATTAGATAGATAGTGCCTAAGATGACCGACTAAGAAATAATAGTACCAGGTATTATTTTGGAAACACAGGGAGATCACCAAAAATCCAACAAGAAACACTGTTAAGATTGATTATCTTTGGGGAATTAGACTGGGGTAGGGATGGAAGAGTCTGACTTTTCTGTTCTAGTACTTCTTTTCTGTTCTAGAACACCTTAACAATTTGAAGTATGTGCATGATTATGTTGAATAAATATTTGAAACTTTTTAAAATAGGAATTTGTCCAAAGGAAGGCTTCACAGAGAGTGGCTTTTGTGAATGAGTGGGAGGTCATCTGGAAGAAAGAAAGCAAGAGCACGTAGAATGCTGGAACAGAATGTAGAACTATATGAGCAAAGGCACAGGGACCTAAAGGTGAATGACGTTCCTTGGGAATGTCAAGTTCCCCACTGTGGCAAGCATCAGCTGTACAGATGGGGTGGGCCAGAAGTTAAGGATGACAAGATAAGCTGGGATTACTATAAGAGTCTTCCGAGTGATGCAATGGGGTGTAGAGTGTGAGCTCCTTAAGGACCAGAACTCTGTCATTTTTATTCCCCTGCATCCAGTACGAAGCCTAGCACACATTAGTTGCCCTCTGGAATATTTAAATGAATGCAAAACATCGTGGGGCGATGGGAAACCATCAACATTTGTAAGCAGAGCAGTAGCATTACTGATTTTTGGAAAACAATACTGTACTAAAAAAAAAATGAGATTGGAGAAATTGAAAACAGGGGATGAATTGGGAGACTATGGGGTGAAAGGTGGTGATATAAACTGGGATAGTGACAGTGGGAACTGAGGTAGGAAGATCTACTTAAGGGATATCAGCAAGGTATAAAGGATAAAGCAGAGGGATGAGTCCAAAATGGCCCCGAGACCTCTAGTGGGGAAACCAGGTAGATGATGGAGCCATTAATTGAGAAAGGAAAAGCAGGAAGAGGAGCAGGTTGTTGAAAGTGAGATAATAAATGCAGTTCTGTACACATTGAGTTTGAAAGACTCGAGGATGATGTTTTTAAATTGTGAGTCTTGAACCTTTAATGGCTTATTAAATGTACTTGGTGAGTTGAGACACATTTTTTAACGAAATGAAACGTGATAGACTTCAAAGTATATCACAGGTGATAAGGTTATGTTGTTTCACAGAACAACTTTGTTCCAGTCGTATACATATTCAGGTAACTGACATAGAATGTGTTTTCTACCATATGTTAAAAAATAATGTTTGAGAGCCTTTGGCCTTGGATACCAGGCAGAACGAGTGGGGGCGTGGAGTTGACTTATTCCTCTTCAACCCCTGCCTGTGCACATCTCTTTCCAGCTCTGTAGTCAGTGACTTCGCTCTGATAGCTTGAGATCAGCCATAGGGAGGGCTTCATGTCACAGAAATCAGCAAACACTACAAAATGATCCTTTCTTCCAGTGAGCTAGCACATCTGGGTGGAACCATCTCCTGGGCCGTTAGTTGTGCAGGTCCAAAACTCAGTCTCAAACCTGTGCAGAAGTCATTTATTTGGAAGTGAAAATGCTGAGAACTCATGGGATTGGCCATCAAGGGTTTGCAGAGAGAGCAGAGGTGGAAGAACTCTAAAGAACATCACAGTCATGGACGGTAGGGGGAGGAGAAGCTGGTGAATGAAATTGAGACAGGCTAGTCACAGTGAGGATAGAAAATGGGAAAGAGAAGCTCTGTGGAATCAAGAGAGAAAAGAGGTTTTAAAAGGTAAGTATGACCAACACTGTTGATGAGATAGAAGGAATGAAGGCTGAGGAAAGGGTCATGAGGCTTAGCAATTAGAAAGACGTGGTGACCCCTAAAACTAACAGTATCATGACTGAGGGGTGAAGTCAGAGTCTGTAAGGAGTAGAAATGCAGATGCAAAGACAGTGAGTGTAGACTACTTTTAAGATAGTTGATGGAGAAGAAAAGGAAGGAGATACGGCTGTGACTTGGGTAACAGTAAAGCATGAAGAGAGTGATAATGTGGGAGATGGTCCTGGGCTCTGTCTGAGGCTGTTTGAAGCTTTCTGAGCCCCATGGTGGCTGGAATTCACTCCTTAGTCATAGAGTCAGTCTGTCTGGTGATGTGCATTCCCAGATGATGTTTGCTCTTCCAGGAACAAGGCCAGAGTGGCGGCTTATCTGGTCTTGCAAAATTAGACAGCAGATTGACCAAAGGCAGAGAAAATGAGGGAACTGATGGTAATTTGAAAAGAGATTTTTTTTGTAGTTAAGATGAAATAATACATTCCTGTTATTAGAAATCTAAACCAAACAGCAAACATAGGAAGTGGGTGGGTCACGCAACCCCAACTTCATGAAGTAGTTATTTAACATTTGGTGCATATCTTCCTGACATTTTTTCCAGACATAGTGTGGTAATTAAGAAGGCTGAGTCAGACAGAGCTGGGCTTGAATCCAGTTCTACCTTTACTAGCTCTCAAGGCCTTTGGCAACTTCCGTACCCTTGTAACCCTTCAGTTTCCTAATCTGTGAAGCAGAAATAAGAATAGTATTTGTATCACAAGGTTGCAGTAAGAACTGAAAGGGATAATGCATGTAAATTGCTTAGGACAATACTAGGCAAGCAGAGTGAGCATTTGAAATACATATGCATGTGTATGTATGTGAACATACACATTATACGTGTATATGTACAGTAAGACCTTGGTTTGGAAGCATAATTCATTCCAGAAACATGCTTGTAATCCAAAGCACTTGTATATCAAAGCAAATTTCCCCATAAGCAATAATGGAACGCAGACAATTCCTTCCACAACCTAAAAATACTCACACAAAAATGATTACAATACTGTAATATAATACAAAATAATAAAGAAGATACATAATAGAAAGAGAAATAAACAGCACTTACCTTTGAAAACCTTCCTGGAGGGTGTGAGGGAGATAAGAGAGAGGAGGGTTACTGTGTAGGAGATCTTTCACTATCACTAATGGAATCACTGCTGTCTATTGGCTCAGTGGAATCTTTCCCATTTTGTGCAACTTTAGCAAGGAACCTATCTAATGACGTTGGTTTTGCCTCCCTTTGAGGCTTTCGCAGAAATGTGACATTGCCTTGTCCTTAAACAGATTCACTGCTCTCACTGCTACAGCCTTATTCGGGTGGTGCTTTCCTACAGAATTTTGCACTGTTTCTCACATTTTACACATCTCCCTAATCTCATTTGAAGTGAGGGATCCAATTCCCCTGCAGACGAGGTGGAGATATAGACTTCTCATAAAAAAAAATCTTGCAATTTTGGCCACTCGCATACCTTGTACATACTTCTTGATGATTTCCTTCTTAACTTCCACAGCAATCATCTCCTTCTTACCGCCTTTCTTTTCAACCTTTTTCTGCATGGGGGCCGTCGTATACACTCACACGGATGTTGACTGTGATACAGTGTTAATAAACTCTTGTCATATACTGTATTTAATGTAACTGGCAGTAAGAGGAAAGGGTATATATCTTCAGGCAGCCTGACCTAGAATGAAGCAAAGCATTCATCAGCTTCCTCTTGAATGGAAAAGCAAAGGACTGTCCATAGGTGTTTTGAAGTGACAAAAAATACATTAGTGCCAGGTGTGGGCGCCTTCCAACGTTCCGAAAAATCACTGGTTTCTGCCAAACACCGCAGCCTGAGACCAAGCATCTGGGCATTCCATAATCTCACAGCGAGAGAGAAAAGAACCATTGGCTCAGTTGTGATCTTGTGACATTCGGCATCCCGTACTACCACTCGGGTTGTAAGACATCACTCCTTTATCAAGTTAAAATTTATTAGAAATGTTTGCTCATCTTGCGGAACACTCGCAGAACAAGTTACTCACAATCCAAGGTTTTAGTGTATGCGGGAAAGAGAATTAATATATATAAATGCACACATACATACATAACATGAATAACCAAGAAGAACTGAGAAATATTGGTCACGTGGGTGGGTTGAAAGACAAGAGAGAGGAGAGTTATTATTGTAAGCCTTTGACTCTTGGTTTTGGCTCAGGTCATGATCTCATGGTCCATGAGTTCAAGCCCGGCATTGGGCTCCATGCTGTGGGTGTAGAGCCTGCTTGGAATTCTCTCTCTCCCTCTTTCTCTGTCCCTCTCTTGCTTGCTCATGTGCTCTTTTTCTCTGTCTGTCTCTTTTTCTCTCAAAATAAATAAATACATTTTAAAAAAAGATTGATGAGTAATATCCCAAACACCTAGAATAATGCCTGATGCACAAAGGCATTCAACAAATATCTCATTTTTTCCTGTCACTCCCAGATGCCAGATCACCATTCTGTCCTCCCCACTGTATTGCCTCCTCACAAGTATTGCTTTGAGAACAAAGTCTATATAGGTTTGTTGTTATCAACTTCTTTAGCATTGGAGGGAGGCAGAAGAAAATCAAATCATGGTGTTCTCAGCAGAGGTCAACAGTAAGCAGTAAATATACAATGGAGTGACAAAGCGGCCCAGCCAAGCTTTGAACTTGTGGTCACTGAGCATCTCTTATATATCCTGAGTTTAGTTAGGGTGGGGATTGTGGGGAATAAGTTTAGGAATTCCCTGAACTTGCACCAATGGGTTAAGAAGGTTTAGGCTGGAAGCATCTGAGATTAGGTAAACAGAGCAGAAGCGCCCCCAACATAGTACAAAAGCAGAAAGCTGCTTTCACAGGAAGGAAAGTCCAGAATAGGTAAACAGGTAGACAGGGCCATAGACCTCAGTAGGGTGAAACTGACTGGAGTAGGGCTAATTAGCAAAAGTAAGGTGCCTTGTGGACCCATGCTCTGTCTTACCCCTAGGCGAGCTAAGATAAACAGAAGGCTCTCCTTGTGCCTGTGGTAAACAACCATCGGCCCAGTGCCAGGATTTTGTTTTGCATTGACCCAAACCCCTATCACAGGATATCTTCAAAACCGCCTTTCTCTCACACACATGAGTTAATGTTCGTGGTTTCATGGTCTCTTTCTGCACGTCCGTCATGTTTGTAGGCCTTCTGATCCTAATAAAAATAGAGCAAGGACCCTTACTTGGGCCTCTTGTCTTCTCCCAGACATTACATCCTCTCTCACATTTTAATTCTGTGTTTGCTCTCTTGCTGGACAAGAGAGAACTTCAGGCTCAAAGTCTGTGACAGGGGGAGATGGTAAGAGATGCATTAAAACACAGTGGCTGTGTGAATTAATCAAATCACATAATGTCAACGGATCGCAACATTCTCATCTCTAAATGAATTTTTGAATCACGATTTCTAAAGTCCCTTCCTGATCTAAAAATGGCTTCTATGGAGAAGATACTCAACGGCAGTCACTTCAGCCAGAAATGCTCGTCCCAGTGCTTGAGCCAGTGTGACCAAAGGTCAATGTCTGGCCCATAGATGTTGCCGGGTGGCCTCTGTGTCCTATCACAATATAAGCAAGTGACCCTTGAGGGTAGATTATTGACATTCACCCCAGATGAAGGCATTCATTCAGTCATAATTTAAAAAAAAATTAAAATTTTGACAGAAATAGCACACAAAGCTTTATAAACATAAGATGAAGATAAATTCTGATCTTGCAACAATATCAATTCTTTGTACACTGCAAGAAGTGGACTCTGCTAATGGAATACTGAATTTGTGTAGTAAATGCTTTCAACATGGTCTGTCTTTTATTTTGGACTCTCAGCTCGAAGAAGAAAGGAACATGAGTCTTGTTCTCCACAGAGCCTAGTACAGGATATAAGGCATTCAGTAAACACATGTGGGAAGAAAGGTAGCAGAGAAATGATAGGAGAAAGAAAAAAAAAAGAATGAAAGAGGGGGGAAGAGAAAGAGAGGGAGGGGGAGAGAGATAAAGAGGGGGAGGAAGAAGAAAGGAAGGAAGGAAGGAAAGGAGGGAGGGAGAGAGCGAAAAGGGAGACAGGAAGACCAGCATCACCATAAAGATAGGAGATGCTAGAGTAAGGGATCAAAAACGAGGAGGCCATGAGACATTGACTGAAGGCTTTCTCCTTCCTCCACCCTGTTAGCAGGTGCTTTATCAATTATTTCAGCTACGCATCTTTTGTTGCCGAATGAGAAAAGTGTTAAAACTTCCTTTTATTGCTGAGAATTGAGTTTCAGCAAATTTAAGGGTCTTGCGCAAGATCCCAAGCTGGTTCTGAGAGTGCGGGGTGCATGTCATCTACGCCACCCCGCGGTGGTCACCGGGCAGCGTGTTTCCTTCACAGTGCCCTGTGGACTGGCAATCTGTTTTTCCATTTTCATGCATTTGGATGAAATGCTACTTGAAGAGAAGCTGTCAAGGACCACACTCAGACTACAGAAGCAGGCCAGGACCGCTGACCAGCTTCAGTGGAAGCAAAGGGGCAGTCCCCTTTCCTCCAGCAAGCACCCCCTCCCGGAGGCCTACCTTGATTGACAGGCTTTACTGAGGAAGGAGGGGCCAGTTTCCATGGTGCGAACAAAACAAACCTCTGGCCCCTAAGACGCCTGCCCGTGCTGGGTGCCTCAGATCTCAAGCAAGAGAGTAAGTATTTTTATATTACTCCTGCCTTCAGCTTTTTACACCTATTATGGATCATTCATATTATTAGAACTTATATTTACTGGCTACTTCTTTACATTTGGGCGCCTGTACCAGAAAGACAGAAATTCAGGTGCACTTCATGAAATTTATGAAGATTCATGTGAAGGAAAGTTTGCTAAATTTCAGTAGTCAGTTGCAGGCTAGTGAATTGGACGTTTTCTACAGTTTTTTTTTTTTTTTTTTAAAGAAAGCCTCTAGCAGTATCATTTATTTTTTAATTTATTTTTTAAAAATTTTAATGCTTATTTATTTTGGGGGGGGGGAGGGGCAGAGAGAGGGCGACACAGAATCGGAAGCAGACTCCAGGCTCTGAGTTGTCAACACAGAGCCAGGCAGGGCTCAAACCCACGAACCATGAGATCATGACCTGAACTGAAGTCGGAGGCTTAACTGACTGAGCCACCCAGGCGCCCTCTCATTTATTGTTTTTAAACAGCTTTATTGAGCTGTAATTCACATACCATAAAATTCATTTATTTATAGTACATAATTCAGTGGTTTTTAATATATTCAAAGTTATGAAAGCATCACTTGCCCCTGCCTAATTTTAGAATGTTTCATCACCCCCCCAAAGAAATCCTATCCCCATTAGTAGTCACTTCCTACCCCCGCCTCCTCCCAGTTCAGGCAATCAATAATCTACTCTCTATCTCTGTGGATTTGCCTATCCTGGACACTTCACATAATTGGAATCTTACAATGTGTGGTCTCTTGCGCCTGGCTTCTTTCCTTTAGCGTGTTTTCAAGGTCCGTTCGTGTCGTATCAGGTGTCAGTACTTTATTCCTTTCCTTTGTCAAATAATGTTACATCGTATGAACTCCCACATTTTATTCATGCATTCACCTACTAAGGGACATTTGCGTTGTTTCCACTCTTGGCTATTATGAATAATGCTGCTGGAAACATGCGTGTAACAAGTTTTTGGGTGGATATATATTTTCATTTCTGTAGGTACATAGCTAAGTGTGGAGTTACAGGTCATATGATAAGTCTAAGTTTAACTTTTTGAAGCACTGCCAAACTGTCTTCCAAAGCAGCTGCCCCATTTTATATCCCTACCACATCTGTGAGGGGTTCAATTTCCCCACAGCCTCAGTGACACTTGATATTGTCTGTCTTTTTGATTACAGTTATTCTAGAGGGTGTGAGTGGTGCTTCAGTATGGTTTTCATTTGCATTTCCTTCGTGACTAATGATGTTGAGCATTTTTTTCAGGTGCTTATTATTTTGTGCGTATCTTCATGTGCCTATTCTTCTGGAGAAACTTCTGTTTATATTCCTTGACGATTGTTAATGGAGCTTTTTTGTTGTTGTTGAATTGTAAGAGTTCTGTATTCTGGATACAAATCTCTTATCAGATATATAATTTTCAAATATTTTCTCCCGTTCCATATTTGCTTTTATACTTTTCCTAAGGTATTGTTTGTAGAAAAAAAGTTTCTACTTTTGGTAAAATTCAATTTATCTGTTTGTTCTCTTTTGTTTCTTGTGCTTTTGCCGTCCTGTCTGTGAACCGTTTCATTGTCTGACCCAAAGTAATGAAGATTTGCTCCCATGTTTTCTTCTAAGTGTTTTAGTTTTAGGTCTTCTAGAAGTCTGCAATTCATTTTAAGTTAAGTTTTGTGTGTGGCATGAGGGAAAGGATTAACTGAATTCTTGAGTATGTGAATACTCAAGCATTCACTGTGTCAGTGTCTCTGTGTCACTGTGACCCAACTGTGTCAGCACTATTTGGAAAGACTACGATTTTCCTGGCACCTTTGCTGAAAACCAAATGACCATAATGTAAGCGTTTATTTCTGGACTCCCAATTCTGTCCCTTTTCTCTCTCTGTATCTATTTCTATGCCACACAGTGTACTTTGTATCACACTTTTTTCGTTACTGTATCTTTATAGTAAGTTCAGAAATCGGGAAGTTTGAGTCCTCCTACTGTGGTCTTTTGCAAGATGGTTTGGCCTATTCTGAGCCCTTTGTATTTCCATATGAAGTTTTAGGATCACTTCATCAATTTCTCTGCAAATAAATGTAGCTACTCATTGGAAACTTCTACTTGAATTGTAGCTTCTCTGTGGGAAGTTGTGGAATTTCCTTGGTATGAACACAAATGTGACCCCGATGGAGTTGATTTAAGCCCAAACCTGGTTAAAGGTTGGCGTGAAATGTAAGCAGAGGCTTCCAGACAACTGATTCTAAAAATGGTTTGGTTTTGTGACACCTGCAGGTCGGAAAGCCTCCAGCACTTGTTCACTATTTGATTTATCATCGATCAAATCTTCCGGTGTAAGGGTTTTCTTACTAAAACAAGCCAAAAAGAGGAAACACATCCCATGCCATCTTCTCTTACCTAACATATACTGAGTGCTCACTTCATGCAAAAAGGCACGTCCTTGTCCGACACATCTAGTGACTCTGAAGCACTTCAGGCCGAGGCCCGGGCATCTATTTTTTAAAAGTCACCAGTAATTTTCACACAGTCCTTCAGTGAGGAACAACAGCCGCATCTTTACTGCTTCTCCCTTACTTCAAGTCTCTCCCCTGCCTTGTAGCCAGAGACATTGCTACTCAGTGCGGTCTATGAACTGGTAGTTGTCGTGTTGACTTGCTACAAATGCAGGCTCTCAGGTCTCCTCTTAGACCTACTGAATCAGAATCTGCATTTTAACAAGATCCCAGATGCTTTATATGGACCAGAGGTTGGTAAACTATGGTCTACGGGCCAAGTGTGGCTCACTCCATGTTTTCAGGCATGCGGTCACCACTTATGATGGTGGCTCTCGGGGGGCAAGCACAGTGAGCTTTGGAGAGCTAACTGCTCTCTAGTCTGCTCTTAGCACTTGTCCGCTGAGCTCACGGCTGTGCCTAGTCCCTGCCCAGGACCCTGCTGGTCAGCACCTACACTTTGGGGACTCTGCTGTCGGCAGTGAGCAATAGGAATGGTCCAGCCAAGTTACCTTGCCTCCCACCAGCTGTCAACTTGAACCGATTGGGCTGTTGGAGAGGAGAGAGGGCATGCTGGGATCTGGGCATCACTGGAGTAAAGGGCAAGTGACCATCCTTTCAGCCAGACCCCTCCTCCCTGGGCTGGTTGCCCTTGGCCCTGAGAATGTCTCCAGCTGAGCGTGACTGGGCACAAAGGACGCTCACCCACCACCACCGATCCTTCCCCTCCCAGGATGGCCCGCCTCTGGCAAGAGGTTTTCTCTTGTTGCATAATAGTTAGGTAACATTAAATAATAGCCTTGAGTTTTGCCTCTTGGCCTATAAAGGCTAAGAAGTTTCCTAGCCAGCCCTTTATTGGAAACATTTGTGGATCCTTGGTCTGTACGTCAAAGTTAGAGCCACTTGCTTTTTGCAGAATGTGCCTCCCTCCCCACTCCCGATGTGCTGTTGCCTGGGCTGGATCTTCCACTATGGCCATGCCCGAGAAGACTCTTACTCATCCTTTTGGGACTCGGCTTAGGTCACTTTTGGAAAAAAGTCCCTTTCACTTCCTAGTCCTGGGGAAATGTCCTTTCCTTCTGTCCCCAGAAAAATCACTGCCATTATAACACTTAGGACATTGCATGTTAATTATGTTCCGCACTTCTCTCCCCCTCTAGGGCTGTCCTCATATTTCCGTCTACATCAGGAGGTCTGATATGAGGCTCAATAATTCACATTTCTAATAAATTCCTAGGTGCTGCTGCTGCTGCTGGGCCACAATGTGTCTGGCTGACTCCAAATTCTTCTTGAGATCTCAACATTTCAGTTGAGACATTCTCGCTGGCCCCACCACACGTGGCTCTCTCCTCATTCTTTAATTCTATCCCAACCCCTGGGGCGCCTGGGTGGCCCAGTTGGCTAAGCGTCCGACTTCGGCTCAAGTCATGATCTCACAGTTTGTGGGTTTGAGCCCCGTGTCAGGCTCTGTGCTGACAGCTCAGAGCCTGGAGCCTGCTTCGGATTCTGTGTCTCCCTCTCTCTCTGCCCCTTCCCCACTTGCAGTCTGCCTCTCTCTCTCTCTCAAAAGTAAGTAAACATTTAAAAAATTTCTATCCCAATCCTTATTTTGTTTATATCTGTAATTCCCAAACTTGTTGGTCTCAGGACTCTGTTACCTTATTATTTACCTTATTAGAAATTAAAACTGAGAAAAAAATTAAATGTTTATTAAGTCACTTACAAAAATCATAACAAGCCTAATATACAATAACAAAAATATTTTTATGAAAAATAATTACATTTTCTAAAGCAAAAGAAATGAGAAGAGTAACATTGTTTATGTATGTATGTATGTATGTGTTTATGTAGTTGAATCCCTATAATATGTGGCTTAATAGAAGATAGGTGGGTTCTTAGATCTTCTGTATTCAGTTTGTTGTTTTGGCTGAAATATTGAAAGAAAATCTGGTTCCACATATATTGGAAAAGGGAAGAGTATTTTGTAGCCTTTTCAGATAACTGCGGATATTCTCTGATACTATGCCCAAACTGACACATGGCTGTGCTTTTTAGTGACTTGGAATCTGAAACAACCTCAGTGTATTTTTTGTCCTCTGTCTCACTACAATCCACAGGTCTATCTTGAATGGGTCTCTTTACCCATGCATGATTTTGTAGCATCATCCACTTGTCATTTGGAAGACATCAGTTCAGGGAGTTATGCAGACTTCCCAAATGTTGACACATTTCGTTACAGAATCTTTTAAAATAACTTTTGTGAAGTCATGCAATTAAGGGTCAACATACATAGTTCTTACTACTTTAGTTTCTTGGTTGAAACTACCTTTTCGTTTTTTTTTTTTTTTTTTTAATATTTATTTATTTTTGAGACAGAGGCAGAGCATGAACAGGGGAAGGGCAGAGAAAGAGGGAGACACAGAATCTGAAGCAGGCTCCAGGCTCTGAGCCATCAGCACAGAGCCCGACACGGGGCTCGAACTCACGAACTGTGAGATCATGACCTGAGCTGAAGTCGGACGCTTAACCGACTGAGCCACCCAGGTGCTCCCCTTTTCGTTTGTTTTTGACTCTCCGTGTGTGATGCCACTGCCTTGCTTCATGCTGAGGCAACAGCAGCTTTGTACCTCATTGCTTTTCAACCCTCAGGGCAAATGTCGGCACAGTGAACAAGGCCAATGGCATTTTCACATTATAATGAAAATAGTTTTGACTTCATGCATCCCCTGAAAGAGTCCTAGAGATTCCTAAGCATCTGTAGACTATAGTTTGAGAACTGTCGGTTTCTGCATTGATGTTGTAGATAACTTGTAGCTGTGTTGTTTCCATGTTTACATCTAGTCCATCTGAATTGGTGTGCCAATAGTATTGACTTTCTCTGGAGTCCCTTCTCTGCATTCAGTCAGTAGACTTTTCACATAGATTGTCATTGTACCCTCACAACAACTCCGGCAAGTTGTCTCCAGGTTATAGATGAGAAAGCCAAGGCGCAGAATCACACAACTAATTCAGAATCGCACTACCAGCCCTTTGGAATGGGAACTGGAGATAGCACTGGAAAGTGGTTTGAGGCCAAATAGAAAATGCCAGCCCATGAATTCAGCCTGTATGCCTGGAGGCAGAGGGGAGCGTCGATAGATTTTAGGTAAGGGACTGGCATGTACTAACCATGGTGGCTGAGATCCAAATACACCCTCAGCAGCGCACACACATGCGAATTTGTGAGCTGAGAAAGAAAGTAAATGGTAAAGAATCCCGTGGAATCACTTACTGAGAAGAAAGAGCTGTAAAGAACTTCCTAAGGGGCATGTTCCCCCCCCCCCCCCCATTATTTCAGTCATGGAATCGACCAAAATGTCAGACATGACAAAGCTCCACCAAGCTGTGGCTGTTGGGGATTACAGTTTCGTGAAAAAGATTTTGAAGAAAGGTCTCTGTGACCCAAACTACAAGGATGTGGACTGGAATGACCGAACTCCACTTCACTGGGCTGCAATCAAAGGTGAGTGGGCAGTGCCTGGGTAGAATCCATCTTTTTGGGAAGTGACCAGTCTGTGTGGGGTAGTAGAAAGAACATTTCTTGAGAGCCAAATGGAACATTTCAACCCTGGCACCACCACTTACTGGTTGTAGCACCTTCAGCAAATTATTTAATGTCTCTGGGCCTTAAGTGAGTTATCTACATAATGGAAACTGATGCTACCTTGGAATCTTGTGGTGAGGGTTCACTAAGATAATGGATGTACAGTGCCCAGCCCATAACTTGCTCTCAATTGGTATTAGTCTTCTGCCCTCTTGACCTCCAACAAGAAAGGGAACATCATTGCCGAGGTCGGACGGGGACTCTGCCTTGTTCATTGCTATAACCCCCATGCCTCACATGGCTCAGTTACAGAATTCAAGGAGGATAGTAGCAAAAGCAGCCAATGGGCCTATCAAGGCCTTCAGCAATGGAACACCATGGAAGGATGTCAAGTAAGAGAGTGTTCCGTTTGCTTTTTAAAATTTTGTTTTGACTTCTATATGGAGAATGGATTGGCAGGAAGCAAGACTGGATGCAGAGAAATCAGTTGGCAGAATTTTGCAGAAACTTAAGTACAAGGTGATGGTAGCTATAATGAAGCACCTTTTAGTGAACATTTGCTTTATGCTGGGCACTGCGCTGTATACATTATGTCTGTGATTTCATTCGTACTTCACAAGAACTCACTGAGGGAGGTGATAATATATAATATATATTATATATAATAGAATATATTATTGATTATATATTATATATAATAGAATATATTATTGATAATATATTATATATAATAGGAAACTGAGCCTCACACCTTCGTTTCTCGTCTGGGATGCCGTAGTTAGCAACTGTTATTTCCTGGCAGGTATGAGCCCACATCCGTCGTCCCCAAAAGCCTGGGCTCTTAACTGGTGCTAACTATAAAGTCGGTGGGACTTAAAATATTTTTTATGGAGGTGTAATTGATATACGGCATTATATCAGTTTCAGATGCACAACAACACAGTGACTAAACTTTTTTATGCGTTGCGAAATGAGCACCACAGTAACTGAAGTTAAAATCTGTCACCATTTGTAGTTACCAAAAAGTTTTCTTCTGGTAAGTTTTAGGATCTGCTCTCTTGGCAGCTTTCCAATCTGCAACACAGTCTCGTTAGCTATAGTCACCCTGTGGTACGGTGCATCGTCGGGACTTACTCATTTTATAATGACGTTTGTGCCTTTTGCCGGGCTTTACTCGTTTCTCCGGCCCCTTACCCCCCACCTCTGGCACCCACCAGTTTGTTCACTGAACCAGTGATATTGGCGTGTTTGTGTGTGTGTGTGAGGTTTCTGTTGTTGCTGTTGTTGTTGTAGATTCCGCGTCCAAGTGAGATCCTAAGGTATTTCTTTTTCTCTGGCTTATTTCCACTCAGCGTAATGCCCTCAAGGCCCATCCCTGTTATTGCAAAATGTTTGTTTTTCAATCACCATTGACACTGCCAAAAGCTGAGTGAGCCTGACCAGTGCCCTACAGGCATGAATACAGCGCCTTAGGAGGGAAAGCAAGATTCCTAGGAAGGGATTGGGGGGAAGGGAATGCCCTGGAGGGAGGGAGTAGAGGGAATAGTTGGAGGGCCCAGGCCCCTGGTAGGAGCAAGGTTCATGGGGTGAAAGTGGGGCACTGAGTCCCTGGTAAGAAGGGGAGGGCGGAAGGAGAGGGAGGGTGAGGAGGGGCTTCCCAGCAAATGTCTTCCCTTCTTTTGGACAACCTAGGCTAGTTCTGGCCTCCGCGGGGGCAGAGACATTTTAGTCTTAACCTCCTCCCATTTCTTCCTGTTACATCTAAGGGCATGTGGAGGTGATGCAGCTCCTTATAGAATACGGAGCCAGGCCCTGCCTGGTGACTGATGTGGGCTGGACCCCAGCTCATTTTGCAGCTGAGTCAGGCCATGTGAGTGTGCTCAAAATTCTCCATGCATTGCATGCGGCCATCGACGCCCCCGACTTCTTTGGAGACACGCCGAAGAGGATCGCACAGATCTATGGGCAGACCGCCTGTGTGGCGTTTCTGGAGAAGTAAGTTTCCTTTATTTCCGGCTAGAGAAGTGGCAGAGAAACAGGAGCCTGTGATCAAGATATCTGCCAACTCAGTGGTCTCGGCTCCGTCCAAGGGAATGAGCAAATTCAGCTAACTGTTGTCTGAGTTGTTTTTATGAACTTTTCACAGAAATGACTAGTTTGGGTGGAAGCGACATTGCTGCAGATTATGTGAAATCTATTGTTTTTGTATTATACCAAAATTAGTCATTTTAATGATACATATTTATAATAATGTTAACAACATCTCATTGTTATAATTACTATTTTAGATTGTACAAAAATTATCTCAGATAAGAGAGGTGAGACACCAAGTTTGCCAATGGGACGTGGGACAAGATTCATGCAGCCCCTGCAGATTCCTGAAAGGTATTCATACTAGCTCTGTGACCTTGGGCAAGTTAAGCCACCTTGCTGGCTCAGTTTTCGTATTAAAAATGAACCTGGTGAATTAGGCTATCAGCTGTAAGGTCCTTTCTACCTTTTAAAACTGCTGTTCGCCTATGAATCTTCTATTCTCACACTCACCAAACATAAGGACTCTTCTAGCACTTGTTAATCTTTTCTCTCACCCACACATTCAAATGGAATTAAGTGTCAGTTACGCACGTGACAGTTACAGCTTCGGGAGGCATGGAAATAACGTTTAGGAATTTATGATCCGGTTGGGTTAATCAGTAGTTCGTACACGAGGCAGTAAAGTAACAGAATGAGGGTGGCGTTGCCTGAAAACCAAAATGAGATGCGTAGCAAATCTGACTCCAGGGCAAGGCAGTTCATGGTGGGGAGGGGGGATGACCGTGAAATCACCTTCTAAGAACTTGAAGATAAAGTTATCTTCTGTAAAGTAAAATAGTAGCTTACAATGAGGTTAGATATCTGTAGAAGTAACCAAAGAGACCTTCTCTTAAGAAGGTGTTCCACAGTAAAAAATACTCAAGCAGTGCCTGGGTGGTTCAGTCTGTGAAACCCCTGGCTCTTGATTTTGGCTCAGGTCATGATCCCAGGGTTGTGGGATCAAGCCCCGTGTTGGGCTCCGTGCTGAGCACAGAGCCTGCTTGGGATGCTCTCTCTCCTTTTCTCTCTGCCCTCTGCCACATGTACACATGCACGTGCTCTGTCTCTCTTTCTGTATCTCAAAAATAAATAAATAAATATCATGATTGAGGTGATTTGGAGGTTAAAGAGACAGAACCTTGAGTCCTGACTCAAAGGCTCTTCTCCCCAATCCTGCATCATCCCCTACATTCAGTGAGCGTCATCCATTGTGGACCTCAGCATCTGCAGCATTGTTCTCTGAACTTGTAAAAACTCTTAACATATCACTATGTGAGCGTGGTGCCCTCTCTTCGTTTTGCCAGTTCCTGGATCACCACACGGGGATTTGAATGCATCAAGACCTCTCCTCATTCAGCTTCTTCTTTCCTTCCCGATCCGTCGTCTGCCTGAAGGTTCCACGATCTTCCGTCTATCTGCCATGTGGACGCCATGATACACTGCTTCTTCCACTCTGTTCCCATGATTCTTAAGTTTCCAACCGTTTGTCCTTCTGTACCATATGACCCAGCATTCCCACCCTTGAGTCAGTGTCTGTCTTCTCCACTCCTGTGCCTGTTCTGGTTGAGAAAAGCCCACAACGACGTACACAGGCACCATCAGAAATTCTGGGATTCCTGTCTTCAGCTGAGCCCTCAGGACAGTTGGACTATCCCTTCTTGTCCTGCTCCCTCATTGACGACTCACGTCCCCATCGTACTTCCACCTGTTCCTCAGGCAGTAGGCTTTCCCCTTCATAGAGAAGATTGAAGCCAAGAGCATATGTATTTCAACCTCCTACACCTACATGTGGTATATACACCACATCTGTTCCTTCTTACCTTCCTGTCTGTCCTTCTGGGAGAAGTGTTATCTGTCCATATAGGCCCTGACCCAAATCTTTGTACCTCCTACAAGGCCATCGTTCCCATACTCTCTGTTGCATCTTTTATCCTCTCTTCTGTCTTTTTGGCTTTTTTTCTACTCCTTCCCTTCAGTCCTCATTGGCCTTTGAACCTGTTCAAATAGATCTTACGGAACAAACACACAAACGATTGGAGGTCCTTCTGCTGTCTGCTGTTTCTTTTCTCTTCCTGCATTTCTGTGCTACTTGAATGTTAATCTGTGTAATCGTCTCTCCTTCCTCACCCACCTTTGTGCTTCTTCCCCACTGTTGTATGAATCAATGCTCATCCGGGGAGGTCCTTGTTGCTAAATGAGTGACCTCTTATCAGTTCTCATCTCCCTTAATTTGGTATTTGACTGCCCTTCTCTTTTGGCATTTCTCCTTGGATAACTTTTTATCCTCTCTGATGCTACTCTCTTCTATTTCTCCTTGTACCTATCTGATCATTTCTTCTCATGATTCTCTTGGGCTCTGATTCTCGCTTGCCTTTTAGATGCTGAAATTCCTCAGCATCTTATCCTTGGCTGTCCTCTGCTGAACCTCTCTGCATAATCTCATCCCCTTCCTAGTGACCCGTGGGTGGATAAGCATGATACATGAGCCCAGCATAACTGAAGTGGAGGATGGGTGGTTCCTCCAAAGAGCGGGGGGGTGGGGGTGGGGTGCTATTACCAGGAAAAGTGGGCCTGCAGGGCTGAGCCGACAAAAACAACAACGATCGGCCACATCACGTGTAAGTCATGTTTGGGTATCATCATCTTCCATGTGGAACTTCCCTTTTGACAGTTGAAAGGGGTTAGAGAGAAGGAATCCTGGTTAAGAGGAAATTAATCTGGACCTTGAAAGATAGCTAAGGCCTGACTAATGCAGAAGGGAGAAAGATTCTTGATTTGGAGAGAAGGGCACCAAGTTGGAAGTATGCAGAGGTTGTGCATACGTGTGAGGGAGCGGAGGGGGAGTGAAAGGATGAGTGGCCTGGCTAAGTACACCACTCATGCTAGAGAGAAGTGGAGAATAAGGTTGGGTGGGTGGGTGACCATTATGGGATGGGCGAGCAGATGAGTGTGAACTCATCCAGGCATTGAGGAGAGGTAACAGATGCTCTAGCAAAGTCCCTTCTGTAGGGGAAGAGACAGCAGGGGTGGTATGCAGCTAGGATTGGAGGCACTCAGACCATAAGTAGGGAGGTCACTGAGGAATTTCTTAATGCCTCATGTTGCAAGTAGGTGATCTCCTGGGCTAGGATGACGAAAAGAAAGGATATAAGAGAATTTCAGAAAAAGCCTAGACAGTATTTGACAACTTGCTGAATATCCTAGGGGTCCTAGTGAAATAATTCAACTTTTGATTCGGCTTCCTCTAAGCCGTGCATTCAACAAATATTTTGGAACCCTACCTACCATGCCCATTGCTTCGAACTCGATACCACAAAGGATTTAAAGATAAATCAGATACAGTGTTGGATGTCAAGTTCCCTGTGTGAGAGGAGAGATACTTGTTTACATAAATAGTGCTACTATGGGATAGCAAAGTCCAAAAAGAGCAGGGCAGAGGAAGGATGTTATGTGGTCTAAATACAGAGCGGTCACTTCTTGTTGTTAAGGGGACAAGCAGGTTTGCTATCTCCTTATTGAACTGTGCTTTTTATAAAACTTTGTACCTGAACTACTTCAAATGATACTGTTGTCTGCTTTCCTTTGTCCATGTGTGTATGATGATCTCTTTACCCATTCCTCTCTTACCTCTTCTATTGTTCCATATCTATCACCTGTCTATATATCGTGTAAGTATTCTTTTCACAAATCCTTCTATGTACAAATAATACATATATGATTATGAGTACTTTTCTTTCTTTTTTAAATGTTTCCATAATTTCAATTCTTATACAACAAGGGTGCCTGAGCGGCTCAGACGGTTAAGCACCAACTTTGGCTCAGGTCATGATCTCTCAGTTCGTGGGTTCAAGCCCTGCGTGGGGCTCTGTGCTGACAGCTGAGCCGGGAGCCTGCTTCGGATTCTGCGTTTCCCTCTCCATCTGTCCCTCTCACACTTGCACTCTCACTCTTTCAAAAATAAGTAAACATTTAAAAATTTTTTTAATAAAAAAATAAAATCTTATGCAACAAATGTACATGGTTTTATAATTAAGGAAAAAATACAAGGGAAAAAGAAATGAAGGAAAACAGCATCCTAGTAATATGCTGGTGGCTCTGTGAATGTGAGTCCTTCAGCATTAACAGTGTCGTGTTCACGCTAAGCGCCCATCCTTCTATGAACTTCCCACTCTGGGTATGCCATTTTTCTCCACCTCAGTAGCTTCTTTAGTGTCCGAGGTCCCGAAGCGTACACTTGGAGATGCTGGAGCTCGGCCCCCTTCTTTCTCTCCGGGACTCCTGAGGTGGCCAGGCTGTGTGCAGAGGGCTGGAAGAGACACCCACGTCGATGTCAGCCCAGGATCTCCCATCCGGGTACTGAGAGCCGCCATCTTGCCCACACAGGCTGTCCCATCTGGGTACTGAGAGCTGCCATCTTGCCCCTCTCCAGGGCCGAGCCCGAGTGCCAGGACCATCGCCGCACTGCCAGGCAGAAGGGGCTGCCTCTGGACCAGAGGGACGAAGACTGGGATGCCAAGAAAAGGGAGCTGGAGCTGTCTCTTCCCTCCTCGAATCAAAAAACTAATAAGAAAAAGATTAAAAAAATCCGAGGCCCCACCAGGCTGAGCCATCCCAAGGAGAGGAGAATGTGAGGACAGCGTTGGTGGCTCTGGCACCCATGTTTTCGGCGGAAATAGCTTTCCCTGGCACCAGACTAGGAGTGGTTAGATCTGTGCTGTCTTTACATGATTCTAGAGAACATTCTGTAAGACCATTCTGTAGACCCGCCTTCTACCGGCAGCTCATGACCTGTCATTCAACCCAAAGCCTTGCTGGGTGTTCCCTACAGGAGCTGCTGCCTCCTTGCTGATCCAAGCTGTCCACAAGTATTGCCAGGAAGGGACAAGTGTTAGCTGCTTGTGTTTGGCCACGAGTCCTTTGCACTGTCAGCACTCCGTGACCCACTATATGCAATTATTGAATTACAGGGGCAAAGAAAGAGCTCTCCCTAAGGAAATTGGATTGTTTCAATGAAAAAGAAAGTAACAATACAATCCCAATAATTTCCAACCTACTCAGTTCAGTTAATCTATGAAAAAAAAAAAAAGGTATTTGTTATCACGTAAACCAAGCAAGGAGGTGAACAAATGTAGCTCCCAGTTTCCAGCTTTTTTTTTTTTTTTCTTTGCAGAGTAGGGGCTCACAATCTCAGCATGGTCATTTTGATCCATGATCACTTTCACATAAGAAAAACGGTGTGGGTGATGGACCAACTCAGTGAGCGATAACCGGAAACCCCGACAAGAATTCATTTCATCCCACTTAAGAAATGAGAGGTAGCAAGGATAGCGGATCATGTGAATACAGCTGTATTTGTGCAATGTGTATTTTAGGGACTCTGAAGACAGATCAGGTATTTCCAATGAAAATATTGCATCCAAATTGAGATCTGCTCTAACTGTAAAATATATATCAGTATTTGAATACTTAGAAAAAATGTAAAACAACTCATTAATGTTATTGATTACACGGTGAAATGATAATATGTTAGATGTTGAGTTACATAAAACGTATTACTAACATGAATTTTATCTTTTTCCATCCACTTTTTGAAACACGTGGCTGCCAGTGGGGTGCCTGGGTGACTCAGTCCGTTAAGCGTCTGACTCTTGATTTTGTCTCCGGCCTCAGGTCACGATCTCATGGCACGTGAGTTCAGTTGGAGCCCTGCATCCGGCTCCGTGCTGACAGCACACAGCCTGCTTGGGATCCTCTCCCACCCCCCCTTCCTTCTCTCCCCACCCCGTGCGTGTTCTCTTTCTGTCTCAAAAATAAATAAAAGCTGAAAAGAAAAAAAGAAAATATGTGACTGCTAGAATGTTTGAAATTCCAGGGGCGCCTGGGTGGTGCAGTCGGTTAAGCGTCCGACTAAAGCCAGGTCACGATCTCGCGGTCCCTGAGTTCGAGCCCCGCATCGGGCTCTGGGCTGATGGCTCGGA
This sequence comes from Acinonyx jubatus, assembly GCF_027475565.1. Lineage (NCBI taxonomy): Eukaryota > Metazoa > Chordata > Mammalia > Carnivora > Felidae > Acinonyx > Acinonyx jubatus. Next base: position 105,747,790 of record NC_069385.1, on the reverse strand, counting down.
GCCTGGAGCCTGTTTCCGATTCTGTGTCTCCCTCTCTCTCTGCCCCTCCCCCGTTCATGCTCTGTCTCTCTCTGTCCCAAAAATAAAATAAAAACGTTGAAAAAAAAAGAAAAAAAAATTAAAATTCTGTAGGTGGCTTGCCCTTTTTTTTTTTTCCTCCTGACAGCACTGCAGAGATTTGCTAGTTTCTAGATTTTCTAGATTTACTAGTTTCTCTACCTAACTCAGTGTCTTTAAGCATCTAACGTCTTCATTACGCCTTCCTCAATCCATGTTTGTGTTAATACAGGCCGCGCTCGGTTTGAATTACCTGAAATGAACAAATGCTTGAACGTCTAATAGGAAAGTAGCATAGCTGTGGAGGGTACGCTTTCCAGTGTCTATATCCGTCCTGAGCATCAGTCCCCTTTCTCCTTGCTCAGCAATGCACCAAGGTGGCTCCTGCTCCCCTTGATCCTGTTGGTCCTCAACCAGTATGAACTTCGGAAGGCTCCTGACTCAAGCTGGTCCAATAGGATTCTTCTCCCGGGAGGGTCAAAATGGAGGCTCTGGGCCAGCTGGTTCTGGGGTATGAGACTAAGCTCTGGGTGGAGTAGTGTCTCTGACTCTGTCCTGACACCACCCCACCTGCCCCCCCCCCCCCCCCCGCCCCACTGCCCTTGATGTCTGCACAGAGCCCATCTTCTCTCTCTCTCTCTCTCTCTCTCTCTCATTCACACTTCCCTCCACTTCAAGACACAACACACACAGAAGATTGTAGGTGGAGGTCTTGGGGGTAGGATGGAAAAAGGCCCAGGCTGCAACACAGAGCCCCCTCCCCCACCCCCACTCCCCCAAGTTGGGGGGAAAAATGCCTGTAGTTTTCTGTCGTCACTCATCCCGAGACCCAGTCTTCTCACCAGTCACCCCCATCCCACCACTGATGGACCCTTCACAAATAAACCCCCTCCCTCATTGAACCCTCATTCCTCTCACTAAACCCCCTCCATCTCAAAGCCCTCACCCCCCTCAAAGAACCCCCTGTCCACAATTTCCCCTCCACCCACAGCACTGGCTAGGCCCTCAGAAAGACCGCCATCAGAGCCTGTGACTGAGCTGGGGCATGGTCGGGGTTGGGCTCTGTGCCTCCCCTCTTGACTGGGCCTTTCTGGGGTCCCTGCCTCCCTGTGAATCCTCAGGAGCAGAGGAGTCCCCATTACCACCCCCTGCCTCAACATTGCCTCTGCCCCTGAGCAACCCACAATGGGTCTTCCTCTGGAGCAGTATGTCCCCCTCAGCACCAGCCACCGTGTGCTGGGCTGAAAACCAGTAGGGAAATCTTGCCCAGAGGTTGGAGCTGGAGGGTGGTAGTCTCACCTGTTTCAGAGGAACACTGATGACCGGAGCTTGTGGCCCAGGGGCTGGGGTGGGACGAACCATGGGGCTGAGGCCACCTCCCAGGCCTGCCCCTCAGCCTTGGTAGGCCCCATGAAGGAGACTTAATAAAGGTAAGAACAGTGTAAAGGAGGATATTTTAACAGCCAGGACGCCCACAATTAAACTGGCTGTCTTGGAGGTGTCTACACTGAGGTGAGCACACTGTGGGGGTATACAAGACTCCCATGTACGAGTGGGCTGGACTCAAGAATTTCTGTGGCCCAGCTCAGATTTCACACCCCTCAGATTTCACACCTGGGCCATAAATACATACATACATACATAAATATGTAAATAAATAAAAGATTCTTCTCCTGCTAACTGGAAAAGAAATCTTCATGAGAGGATGGGCCAGTTGCCTATAACCTCAGAACTGTGGAGTGGCTAATTCTACACAGGGCTGAGGAAGTTTTGGGAGGTGCTCCACGGAGAGAAAGAAAAGACTGAGGGAAAAGATGGCGGGTGGGGGGGTGTGGGGGGGATGAGGGTGGGGACGGGGTTCAGTGAGAACACGCATGCACATGCACAGCTTTCTAGTTTCCAGTTCTGGTTCCTTACTCAGGAAATGTGTGAAAAACTACTTTCATAATAATATTTCCTCTTTTGCTTACAGCGTATTGAATTGATCCCTCCCCCTCTTTTTTTTTTTTTTTTCTAAAAAATCTTTTCTAAAAAAGACACTATTTTAAGATCATAGGCTTAGGAGTCAAGTTGATTTAGGTTTATGTCCTCCTCTATGAAATAGGCAAAATAATCCTTACTTCTTGGGGTTGTGCAGTGAGGATGAGATGAGATGTGCAGCCTAATGCTGGCATTGGCACTCTAACAGGTCGGTGTGATGGCTATTATGTTTCTATAGGAGTGAGCTCAGTTTTCTCCTGAGAATCCCAAAGGGGTCCAGGAACAATGCTCTGTAGGGGTCAATTGAGGGTCCCCCATTGTTCAGTTCATAAACACGCCCGGTCTAGTTTCCGTCTTCCATCAGCTTCACAGACCCGGACCAAACTGATAAGTGTTCTCAGGGTCCTTTACTGCAGCTACGGCCTCCCAGTGTCCTTGCAGAGTCCTTTGTTCATGGTTAGTCTCATTGAGACGCTAGAAAGGAGAGATTGTGTATAGTAAATGAAAGCAATAGGAAGAAGACACTGAGGGCTCTGCTGGAATGTGGATTCTGTACTAAGCATGTATTATATCTAATCTCCATGACCCACCTGCAGAGTAGGTCTTACTGTCCCCCTGTGACACCACAAACTGAAATTCTGAGAGGTTGTGTGACTTGCCCTAAGCCCCTGGCTAACGCTCCTATAGCCTTGAAATTCTGCCCACATTGGAAGGCGTTCTAACCCTTCAAGCTCTGGGATCTCAGTCAGATTGCTTAACTTCTCTAGAGTCCTCACCTGTTAACTGAATTTTAGCTGAGTTCACAACAATTCTGAGAATTTGAGACAGAAGACACGCACTTCCTCAACCCCCTCCATTTTAAATAATGCTCTCAGCAATGCTCTCAGAGATGTTTACCCTCATTTCTCCTCTGTATTCCAAGAATCGTGACCAGCTGAGGAAATACACAGTGGGGAATGCAAGTGGTTAGTAATAAACACCAGCTATGACCATGTGATCAATTTCAGAGATAAGGACTGTGATTCTCATAAGTATCCCTCCTCATTTTGTTATGAACATGTTTGGTGTGTGTGTGCATGTGTGTGTGTGTGTGTGCGCGCGCGTGTGTGTGAATGCAAAATGGTACAGCCACTTTGGAAAGCAATTTGGCAGTTTCTTATGTGGTTAAATATACACTTACCATATGACCCAGCAACCCCAATCCTGGATTTCACTCAAGTGAAACAAAACTTACATTCATATACAATCTGTAAGTATTTATAGCAGCTTTATTCATAATTGCCAGAAATTATGGGGACTATCCAAACATCCTTAACTGGTGAATGGATAAACAAACTTGGTGCATCAATATCATGAAATAAGTATTACTTAGAAATAGAAGGGAATGAACTACTTTTGCACAAACACCATGCATGAACCCCAAGTCCATTATGATAAATATAAGAAGGGCAGATCAAAGCCTGTATGAATCATTTGTAGGACAATCTGGAAAGGACACAACTAGGACAGAAAGCACATCAGTTGTTGGCAGGGACTGTCTACCAGAGGGAAGAGAGAGGGAAGGACTATCTACAAATTTTACCTGTATAAAATTTTAGGGTGATATAACTGTTCCATATCTTGATAGTTGTTGTGGATGTATGATTATCTGATACATGAAAAAGTATGAATGTTACTGTATGCAAATTATATCTTAAATACTTTTTTTATAGGAGGAAGGAATTAATGACTACTTAACTCATACACTGAGATAAATCTTTCAAACTACCGGGTCCACGAAAGTTGAGAGTGGAAAAGGGAATATATATCAGAAATTCTTGGAGAAATTCCTTGGAAATACTAAGAGTTCAATGAATTCCTTGATTGCCTGTGCAACAGAATCACCTTTGGGATTTATAGAAAATGTACGTGGCTTTGGCTTCAGAGATTCTAATTCAACAAGTCACGGCTAGGTCCCAGGAATTTCTATTTCTTCAATATTCACTAAATTGTTGTGAAACCCATCTTGGTTTAGAACCCCTGAGACATAATTTCTAACGTCCTTTCCAAACTAAGCATTCCCATGACTGCATAGAAATTAGAATTTATGTCAACTTCTCTGGTGGAAAAAAAAAAAAAAACAACAAAACAATCTTTACTTTTACTAATACTGATATTTAGCATTTCTTTCAATTATGAGTTGGGTAATAAAACTCAAATATTAAGGGTGCTTGGGTGGCTCAGTCGGTTGGGCGTCTGACTTCGGCTCAGGTCATGATCTTGCGGTCTGTGAGTTTGAGCCCTGCATCGGGCTCTGGGCTGACAGCTCAGAGCCTGGAGCCTGTTTCAGATTCTGTGTCTCCCTCTCTCTCTGCTCCTCCCCTGCTCATGCTCTGTCTCTCTCTGTCTCAAAAATAAATAAATGTTAAAAAAAAAAATTAAAAACAAAACAAAACTCAAATATTAGCAGTTTCTATGACTTTGCTGCACACAGACACCTCATGTATTTTCATTACATATTGACATAATATAAATCATGGTATTTCAGATTATTAAATATCTAGATATGTTAGATCTCTTGAAATAACATTAACACTCATCATTAGTTGGAAATTATGATAACTATTAGAATTATCTTTGTGTCTAGTTATACAATACATTAATAAACATACATATTATATCACAAGCTATTATTTCAACATTTTGATAATTGCATTTTAATAAAATTAGTTTCCTTTATACTCTTTTACATTTTATTTTATTAAAAAAATTTTTTTAAATGTTTTTATTTATTTTTGAGACACAGAGCAACAGAGCATGAGCAGGGGAGGGGCAGAGAGAGAGGGAGACACAGAATCGGAAGCAGGCTCCAGGCTCCGAGCTGTCAGCCCAGAGCCCGATGCGGGGCTCGAACTCATGGACCGTGAGATCACGACCTGAGCCGAAGTCAGATGCTCAACCGACTGAGCCACCCAGGTGCCCCTACATTTTATTTTATTCATTTATAAACACTTATTCTAAGGTTGGCTCAGTTGGTTGAACTTCTGACTTCAGCTCAGGTCATGATCTCACAGTTAGTGAGTTCCAACCCTTCTTCGGGCTCGAGGCTTTCAGCACAGAGCCCACTTTGGACCTTCCGTCCCCCTCTCTTTGCCCCTGCCCCACTACTGCTCTCTCTCTGTTACAAAGAAATTAAAAAACATAAAAAACAATTTAAAAACACTTTCTCTAGAAGAGGTCCAGTGCTTTCCCAGATGACCAAAGAGGCTCACAGCACAACAGACTTAAGCACTTTCATGGTAAGTCTTCTGGATTTGAAGTGTGATAACTTCCATAAATGAGACACACCCATATTTAAATAAAAGCAGAGGGGAAAACTGGTCTAAAATACAAATAGCCACTGGGTTTTGGGTCACCTAAAGTATTTCTGGTGAACAACGCCCTTCTGCTCAATCAGGTTGGCAAGGGAATTTGTTTACTTGTTTGACCCAAGTTGACAGGTTGAGGGTAATAAGCCTGGGGTTTGAGAGCCACGCTGAGCTAAATCTGAGCAATCCCCTATCACACACACTGTGATACTTCCACATATGCACCTGATGAGACCTCTTCTTCACCTACGCTTTCAAGAGCATGACAAAACAAAGCAAAGAAATCAAGCCCAGCCAAGGTTCTGAACTGGGTGCAAAGGCGTAGATTTGTAAAAGCAACAGATATCATGGAATACACACAAGTACACAAACACACACAAACGCATGCATAGAATCAAACAGTAAATGTTAAGCTCTATTGAAGAAGGGCCACATAATTTATATATCCTCTTTTAAGATACTATACTTAATTATTTATTTTTATTATTTTAGTGTTCGTTTTTGAGAGGAGGGGGAGCATGAGTGGGCGTGGGGGGCGGGGATACCAGAGAGAGAGAGAGGGAGACAGAATCTGAAGCAGGCTTCAGGCTCCGAGCTATCAGCATAGAGTCTGACGCAGTGCTCGAACCCATGAGCCACGAGATCATGACCTGGGCTGAAGTCGGTAGCTTAACTGACTGAGCCACCCACGTGCCCCTAAGGTACTATATTTAAAGCTCTGATCATAGCACAGTGAATAAACCATGAGGTGTTTTTGTCGTTGCTATTGTTTCATTTGGCTGTAAAAGATATTAATTGCCTATGGAAAACAATCCCTAGTGGAAATGAGCAAAGATTATCAGAGTGAAGGCATAATGACTACTTTTGGAAAAGTACTGTGTCAGAGGGCATAAGAACATGAGGGTAAGAGTCTAGCCTTTAGCCCAAGAGACATATAGACTCTACTGCTTCCTAGCTAAGCGATACTGAGTGAGCTGCTTACCTTCATGACCTCATCCTTTATCCATAAGGCAGGATTGTACCTGCTACATTGGCTCTTGTGATGATTGAATGGTATGTGGACAGGGAGAAAAGATTGAGAAAATGTGATGGGAGAAGCCTTTCTCCAAAGATCAAAATCAAGGGATTCCGTAAAAAATAAGATGGATGGAGGAAGAGAGGGATGGATAGGTAGTTGGCTTGATGTGTGGCAAAGTAAGCAGTGAGAACTAGTAGAAAATCAGTGTAAGGGTGTTTACTGTAAAATTCTTTCAATGGTTCTGTAGGCTTAAAAGTTCTCTAAATACAATGTTGGGGAAAATAATCAAGAGGCTTTTCTGTAGCAGTGAGTGGCCTTTGGAAATGTCGATGGTGCCAGGAAATGAGGAACGACTCCCTCACGTTCCACTGTGTAGTTGGGTTTAGGGCCCAGTGTAGAGTAGACAGATTTGGGCAGGCCCAAGTAATTTTGTTTCCAAGCACTTTGAACTTGAGCAATTTTTTTAGCCTGACTTGTCCTCATTTTCATCCATGACAAACAATGAGAACCATGCCTACCTCTTAGGACGGAATGCAAATGTTCCCGGCACTTATGATTAGGAAAATGGTTAGGGAATGAAAATTATTATTATTATTTTTATCAGAGTAAAGAACACCTTAAAATTCATCTAATCCCAAACCCTCATTTTACAGATGGACAAGCAGATGCTCAGAGGGGAAAAGTGATTTCTCCTAAGTCACACAGCTGATTAGTTGTAGAACCAGAATTTGAATTCACATCTTCTGTGTTCCAGTCCTGTAATCTGTCTCTTGAATCGCTCTTTCTCCCAAGGCTGGTTTCTTAAATCTTATAGAATTACATGATCCAACTCCATGGCAATCAAGTATCGTCAATCAATCCCAATGCAAAAGAGCAAATGCCTAGTAAGAGACAGACCAAGGCTGGAATGGTGGAGTTCTCACCCCTGCTGGCTTTGCTGATCTACCCTCAGGCAGTCCCAGATTCCAAGGCATCAAGAGATTTTGGAGCTGCCCGCTTTGAGCCCTCTAGGGATCTTGGGCCTGAGAAGCACCGTGGTTCTCCCACTGGGGCACAGGGCATGTGGTAACTTCACAGGTGTAGCTGCAGCCCCTTACCAAAACATTCCTTGTCCGGTCTCATTTGACAAGATCAGGGCAAAGAAGCAGTCCTACTGGAATATGACTGGGGTCCCAAGGCCTGCCTGTTCCCACATATGCTCCCCACGTTGGGTCAGACAGCTCCAAATTCTTGCTGAACTTGCAGAAGGGAAATCAGAGAACTTCCACCCCTTGGGAACCATGTGACTATTTAGCAACATTCCACCGAGAATTCAGCAATTGGAGAAAACAGCTTCTACTGTCTGAGTCATTCTCCAATCTCTGGCCGGCTCACACGGGGACATTTCTCCAGCCTTATCTAACCAGGACACACGCCGTGCTAGTCTTAGAGAAAATTAATCTACAAACATTTCTTCTTTAATGTTCGGTACAGGAATTCTCATGGCAATATGATTCTGGGCTTCCTTATCAGTTGCCATGAAACTTGATGATTGTAGACCCTGAAGAATCTAAAGTAGCAAAATACTTTCCACAGAGAAGTTCAAGTTGTGTATGAAACAATGAAATGCGAGGTCTGGATATCATTGTTTTTATAAAAATGTTAAGCTACGTCAGATTTTCGGATCGCTTTCCTGCCGTCAGAAAAAACATCTCTGGAACTGGCTGGCAATGAGCGAGCAGACACTGGATGCGTTCTTTTTTTTTTAAAGTTTATTTATTTTGAGGGGGGTAGGGGCGGAGATAGGAAAAGAGAGCATCCTAATCACACTCTGCACTGTCAGCACAGAGCCCTACATGGGTCTCAAACTCCAGAACTGTAGGATCATGACCTGAGTCGAAACCAAGAGCCTGATGCTTAACCGACTGAGCCACCCAAGTGCCCCTAGATGCATTCTTTAAATTTGTTTTTTATTGCTGTGTAACTTACATGCCATTGTCATGGCTCTCATTTTAAGTGTACTTACTGTTCAATGATTTTTAGTTAACCGAAAGAGTTGCACAACTATCACCCCAGTCCAGTTTGAGAACATTTCCATCACACCAAGGAGATTCCTCCTGCTACTTAGGCAGACACTCTCCATTTCCACTCCCAGCCCTTGGCAACTGCCAATCTACTTTCTTTCTCTATAGATTTACCTTTTCTAGAAATCATACAAATGGGTAGATGGCTTCTTAAGAGCTGAGAATCATAAATATATTACTCACAGATTCAATCAACCACTTACCAATGTGTATTATGCATACCAGTTGCTTGCGAGTGAAACAGACTAGTTCCTGTCCAGCTAAGAAGGCAAGAAGTTCAAACAACTAAAACCAAGAAAAGCTGATGGTCTATGAAAGGGGAGGTCCAGGGCTCTCTGGGAATGTTTATCTGGAGTTCATAAAGTAGCCTGGAAAAGTCAGAGGAGTCGTCTTGGAGGAAGTGACATATGAGTGAAAGACTCAAGAGTAGGCTGGAGGTAAGCAGGAGAATTGGGAGAGAACTCTGCAGCCCAGACGTAGAGGATGTGTGTTGAATCTGAGGGACCCAAGCAGGTTTGGCAAGGCTGAAAATATAATGTGTGTGAAGGAGCAGGGAAGGCCAGGGGACATGGTGACCACGGCGGTTGGCCTTGGAGGGTACATAAAGCCAGGTCACAGTCGGCCATGGTGTGATGCTCGGATGGTGTCCTGAAGGCAAGAAGAAGCCTCTGAGGAGGTTCAGGTAAGGTTGCATGTGACATCACAAACAGACTGGAGCAGGGCAAGAATGCAGACAGGAAGACCAGCTAGGAAAGTGCTGGAATAATCTGGGCGAGAGATGCCACTGGGAGGCAGCATAGCCATGTGGTTAAAAGCTTTGGACTTTTCCAGAGAAGACATACAGATGGGGGTGTGGAGAAAAAAGGAATAAGGAGCTGGCTTACACAATGACAGAGGCTGGCAAATCCAAAACCTGCAGAGCTGATGTTTAAATTCAAGTTCAGTAGTTGGCAGTTGTCGTAGTACCAGGAAGAGTGGGTATCTCAGTTAAAAGGCTGTCAATTAAAAAGAGTGGATATCTCCGTTAAAAGGATATCTCAGTTAAAAGGCTCAGTTAAAAGGATATCTCAGTTAAAAGGTGGCTCAGGTAGGAGAATTCTCTCTTAGTTGGGGGAATGTGAGCCACTTCTTCTATTCAGGCCTTCAACTGATTGGAGGAGGCCCACCCACATTAAAGAAGGCAATCTATCAATTACTTAATCTATCAATTTAAATGTTAATTCCGTTCAAGAAGACCCTCACAGAAAGACCCAGAATAATGTTGAACCAAATACCTGGGCACCCCATGGCCCAGTCAAAATTAACTATCATCTAGGTTAAGAGTAAAGGTAGTAGCTAGGGGTACCGTTTTATAAAGAGGAGTCAGGGAAGGTATCTCCAAGGAGAAGCAAGATGCTATGGAGGAGGCTCATTCTGGGTGGAGGGAACAATAAGTACCTAGGGCAAATCCAGAACATCTGAGCTACAGTAAGAAGCCACCATGGCTGGAGCAGGAAGCTGGTGGGGGACGCCTGAGGGAAGGAGCTGAGGTTGAAGAGGCGGTCAGCAGCAGGTTCATGTCAACCTTGTGAGCCACGGCAAAAATTGGGCATCTCGTTTTAAGGGCTGTGGAAGACTACTGCAGAATTTTAACCACATTTCTGACTCCTGTGCTGAGACTAGGTTGCAGAGGGGCAAGAGAGGGAGCAGGGACACCAGTAATGGAATTTATTGTGATCAGGCTAGAGATGATGGTGGCTTGGGCTGTAGTGAAGGCTGTAAGAAGCAGCCGGATTACAGGCATACTTTGGAGGGGGAGCAGAGGACCTGATGGTAGGGTAAATAGACACATTAATAGACAAGAGACAAATCCTCAGGATGTGCCCCATCAACCCTTTTCACAGACCTCAATTATGCTCAATGACAATTCAGCTTTCACACAGGGAAACCCTTTGCTGGGGCGGCCTCTGTCAGCTGATGCTTTTTCCGAATGGCTGTGGATGTGCTCACTCTTCTGGAAAGTTGCTCTTGCTTTATTCATCACTATATGCTTCTGTCTGTTTGCCAGGAAAGCTGTCTGTGCACGTGCTGCCTTCACTAGATCTTGGGAGCTCAGCTTTGCTTTGTGAGAGCTTCTTGGCTAAATATCATGGACTTGTTTGTTTGCTTTTGTCTTATCTTTCTGAAGAACTACAATGTTATTGAGGTCTAATATACATATGTCAAAGGCACAAAGCTTACGTGAACTGTTTAATGTGTATATTTGTGAAATCTACACTCTAAACAGGACTAGAACATTCTCATTGCCCAAGAACGTTTCCGCATGCACACTTCCAATCCAACCGTACCACCCTTGTCCCTGTTCCCCAATCCTCTGTTCTGATATCTGTCACCATAAATTAGTTTGGCATATTCAATGTGATATAAGGAACTCATTAGTATGCCTTATCTGCGTCTGGCTTTTTGCATTCAACATGATGTATTTGGACCATTCATCTATGGTATCGATTGTGTCAGTGGTTCATTCCCTAGATGAAGAGAGCATAATTTACTTATTAATTTACTACTTGGCGGACATATGAGTCGTTTACAGTTTGAGGTCATTATGCTCAAACTTCAGTGAAGCATTGTTCACAACAGCCAAGAGGTGGACATAACCTGGATGTCCACTGATAGACGTATGGATAAAAAAGATGTGGTGTATACACATAATGGAATATTATTAAGCCTTAAAAAGGAAGGAAATCCTGCAATATGTGACAGCATGGGTGAACCTCATGGACACTATGATAAATGCAATAAGCCATCACGAAAGGACAAATACTGTATGATTCCACTTCTACGAGGTCTCTAAACTGGCCAGAGTCATAGAAGCAGAGAGTAGAATGGTGATTGCCAGGGGCTGGGGAGAGGGAGAAATTGGGAGTTGCTATTCAACGGGGAAAAAGTTTCAGTTATGCAGGATGAATAAGTTCTAGATATCTGCTCTACCACATGGTGCCTACGTTAACAATGTTTTACACTTAAAATTTTGCTAAATGCATAGATCTAATGTTGAATGCTTTTACTACAATAAAAAGTTGCAATGAACCGTGGGTACATGACTTTTTATTTCCACATATTTTCATTTCTCTTTGGTAAATACCTGGGAGGGGAATCACTTGGTCACAGGGAAGGTGTATTGCTAAGTTTTAACAGAGTTTTGTTTTCAATTTAGTTTTCACGCGTGGGAAGGCACACAGGACACCCACTTAAAGGCTTTCATCAATAGACCTTAGAAGGAAAACAATACGTGGCGATAATGATAAACATAAAAATTATAGGGTGCCTGGGTGGCTCAGTGAGTTGAGTGCCCAACTCTTGATTTGAGCTCAGGTAATCATCCCACGGTCATGGGATGGAGCTCAGCATGGAGCCTGCTTGAGATTCTCTCTCTCTCTCTCTCTCTCTCTCTCTCTCTCTCTCTCCCCCTCTGTCCCTCCCCCACTCCCTCTCTCTCTGTCTCTGTGTCTCTCTCTTATTAAAAAAAAAAAAGAACACGATAATGGGGCTCCTGGGTGGCTCAGTTGGTTGGGCGTCCGACTTTGACTCAGGTCATGATCTCACAGTTTGTGAGTTCGAGCCCCGCGTCGGGCTCTGTGCTGGCAGCTTGGAGCCTGGAGCCTGCTTCGGATTCTGTGTCTCCCTCTCTCTCTGCCCCTCCCACACTTACCCTCTGTCTCTCTCAAAAATAAATAAACACTAAAAAATTTTTTTTAAAAAGATACAAATGATGATAAAGAGAAAGAGAGGATCATGATAATGGTGATGTTTTTGTAGTACTTACCATGTATAGCTTCATATTTGTTAATTTATTAAATCCTTACAACAACACTGAGAGGTAGGTATTAACTCTCCTCATTTTACAGTTGAAGAAACTGAGGCTTGGAGATGTGAACCAATGTTCTCAAGGTCATTCAAACCCATATTGAAAAAGCCCATATTTTTCAACTAATCGTACCACGTCATATAACAAGTCCTATGGCCATCATCTCTCACATCTTCTCCCAATGCCCTGACCATCCTTCTGGGTGGCTGCTTTGCTTTTTGGTGGACCTTTTGGAACCCTGTTGTGTCCAGTTTGCTTGGCGGCTGCTCTCTTGTGTCTGAAGTGCTAACAACATTTGCCTGCCTAGAGGGTCCCTTTGACCAGTTTGTTTGCCTTCCTCCGACCCCCTCCCATTGGTCTCCACACCCCTCTCTCTTCCCCTTCCTTATCCCTACCCGCTTCGCCCAATCCTCCATCATTACTGCACCCCCACCGCCAGACCCCATTATCATTTACCTAAAGCCCATAAACATGCATCCTTGAATCAACTTCTCTCAATGGTTAGAAGAATCTTCCCTCAATAAAACGGCTTATTTGCTCTCCAAAGTATTTTGTTGTTTTTGTGAAGAATTGTGTCCAGAATCGTTTTTATAATGAAAGTATTTGACTCAACGTCCTTATTTTGGTTAAACCACCTTGTAGCATCAAAACTGTGATGCTGCTGAACACAGACATGCTGTTTATGTGGGTACCTTTCTTCTATCCGATGGGGATTTCAAATGAATGGATTTCAAGGGAAAAAAAACCACTGGATTTGTTATGATTTCACTTTACTTTTTTCTTCTAGATATGTCTAATTATAGTTAAAACAATTAACACACATCCCGAGTCTTGGTTTTTCAGCAATAAACTCCTGCCTAATAACAACATACTTGAGTAGCCATTTTCATATCCTTTAAATTAATCTCCATGAAACCCTCCAAGGTAGATCCAGCAGAAGTAAGTGGGAAATACAGACATTAAGTAGGAACATGGCTAAGGAATGGAGATTGTCTTGAGCTTGGAATAGAACCTCCAGTTCAACTTCATACAAATTTCATATATTTCATAACTCCAATATCATGGGGAAAATAACAAATTCAACCCGTTGTGGAGATGCTCTTTTTAAAACATTGAAATCAATTTGTACTAACAATTATCTTAAGTTGTTTATAATGCTGTACTCGCTGAAATGTTCCTGAAATGTAGGAGATGATTTCTGTGAAGCCAAGGCGCTGATGTCCAATTTGCTAGAAAGTCGGCGCCCCCTGGTGGACTGTAGAACAACAAAGGGATTTCTGTCACGAAGTTCCAGTCTAAACAGGACAGATAGCCTTCACCAAAGTACACACTGAATCCCTAGCATTGGATTATAAAAGCAAATAAAATTTTGAAAGCGGGCGGTTAAGTTTATTCAGGACATCATAGAACCTTCGAATTTGAGGTGCTATATCATCAAGGTATAACATCATTTTACAGATAAGGAAACCAAAGCTCAAAGAAGTCAAACCATAAAGCATCAAACCCTAATGTCCTGACAAGATATGAAGACCTTTCATGAAAACAGAGTTAACATGCTCAGTAACCACACAGGCATACATATCAAGAGAAATACCTATAGAAGGTATGGCAAATGTGAAAATGTGTATTAATACCCTACTATTCTGCATTCCTTAAACATTCTTGATGTTTCCCACCCCACATAGAGTGAATTGGTGGAGAGGCAGGTTAGGAGGCTGATGCAGTCATGCAAGGGAGTGGTTATACTCATCTGAGACATGGTGAGGCTCTCCGGAAGGGTGGCAAGCAGATGGTTTTGAGAGTTGGTTATGAAGGCGAATCCACACCCCTACTGCCATTAATTTCTGGGAGAAGGAAAAGGCAAGGATTGTTCCTAACGTTCTTGTTTGGGGCCATTGGGTGGATGGTAACAGACGGGGAATAGAAGATCAAGACCAAAGGAGAAGACTTTGGAACATTGGACCAAGATTGTTTAATAGTGGATTTTCAGGAACTGAGACATCTGATAAAGAACATGTCTCGGGGCCCAGAAGGGCTGAATATAGTGTCTCAAATCACACTTGAACTAGTCCCCATTTCCCCCTCCTAGAGTGAAGGGGATAAAGCAGATAGAACATGGACTGTGGCATCAGACACAGGTGAATTTAAAAGCTGGATTGGGGTACCCGGGTGGCTCAGTCAGTTGAGCACCCGACTTTGGCTCAGGTCATGATCTCATGGTTCATGGGTTCGAGCCCCGCATCGGGCTCTGTGCTGGCAGCTCGGAGCCTGGAGCCTGCTTCACATTCTGTGTCTCCCTCTCTCTCTGTTCCTCCCCTGCTCCGCTTTGTCTCTCTCTCTCTCTCTCTCAAAAATAAATAAATGTTTTTTTTAAATTTAAAGTAATTATTGATAGGTATGTACTTACTGCTATTTTGTTAATTGTTTTTTGGCTGTTCTTTTTCTCTTGTTCTTTTCCCTTGTGATTTGATGATTTCTTTAGTGTTAGGCTTAGATCCCTTTCTCAACTTTTGTGTATCTCCTATAGGTTTTTGTTTTCTGGTTACCATGAGGCTCACCCCCTATAATATATGCAGTCTATTCTAAGTTGATAGTGATATAAGTTTAAATGCATTCTAAAACTCTTCATTTTTACCCCCCTCCCCCATTTTATGTTTCTGAAGTCACATTTTACATCTTTATATTTTTTGTATCCCTTAGCTGTTTATTGTGGTTATAGTTATTTTTACTACTTTTGTCTTTTAACCTTCATTCTAGCTTTATAAGTGATTAATTCACTACCTTTACTGTATATTTACTTTTGCTGGTGAGATTTATACTTTCACATGTTTTTGTCTTATTAATTAATGCCCTTTGTTTTCAGCTTAAAGAAGTCCCTTTAACATTTCTTGTAAGGCTAGTTTAACGGTGATAAACTCCGTTAGCTTTTTTTTTTTTTTTTTTTTTTAAACCTGGAAAGCTCTATCTCTCCTTCAATTCTGAATGATAACCTTGCCGGGTAGAGTATTCTCAGCTGGAAGTTTTTCCCTTCCAGCACTTTGAGGACACCGTGCCACTCTCTGGCTTGCAAAGTTTCTGCTAAAACACACTACTGATAGTCCCACGGGCTGCTTTGTACGTAGCAAGCTTTTTTCCCTTGCTGCTTTTATGATTTTCTCTTTAACTTTTAAGTTTAATTTTAATGTGTTCTGGTGTGAATTATTTGGGGTTCATCTTCTTTGGAACTTTCTGACATTCTTGCATCTGATGTCTGTTTCCTTCCCCACCTGGGTGAGGGACGTTTTCAGGCATTATTTCTTCAAATAAGCTTTCTATCCCTTTCTTTCTCTTTTCCTTCTCCTCCTCCTCCTCCTCCTCCTCCTCCTCCTCCTCCTCCTTCTCCTTCTTCTTCGAACCCTATAATGCAAATGTTATTCTGCTTGATGTTTTCCTATCAGTCTCTTAAGCTATCTTCACTGTTTTAAATTCTTTGTTTCTTTCTGGGGCTCTGTTTGGGTGAGTTCCACTGCCTTGTATTCTAGGTAACTGATCCTTTCTTCTGCTTCATCAGTCTGCTATTGAATATTTCTAGTGTATTTTTTGGTTTAGTTATTGTCTTCTTCAGCTTTGTGACTTGTTCGGTATTTTCTTACGTTTTCTGTCTCTGTTGAAGTTCTCACTGTGTTCATCCATTCTGTCAAGTTCGGTAAACATTTTTATGACCATTACTTTAACTCTTTTCTTTTTTTTAACATTTTATTTATTTTTGAGACAGAGAGAGAGAGAGAGAGCATGAACAGGGGAGGGTCAGAGAAAAAGGGAGACACAGAGTCTGAAACAGGCTCCAGGCTCTGAGCTGTCAGCACAGAGCCCAACACGGGGCTCGAACCTACGGACTGTGAGATCATGACCTGAGCTGAAGTCGGACGCTTAACTAACGGAGCCACCCAGGCGCCCCTACTTTAAACTCTTTATCAGGTAAATTACTTCTCTCTGCTTCATTATTATTATTTTTTCCTGAGGTTTCATCTTATTCTTTCATTTGGAACATATCCCTCTGTTTCCTCATTTTGCTTTTCTCTCCGTGTTTATTTCTGTGTATTAGGCGAAACAGCTACCTCTTTCAGTCTTCAAGGAACGGCCTTGTATAGGAGATCAGCCTTATCTTTCAACTTTGCCCTAGCTCTTGGTTGTCTCTTAAGCCTTTGTGATTGCCTATGCAGGTTGATTTATACTTAATAGGTCCCAGTTGTTGAGGGTGTGCCAAGACCTATCAAGTTTTCAAAGGGACGGGCAAGATATATCTCAGTCAGCACCTCATTTCAGGTTGATTGGAAGCCAGACCTTAGCAGAAGCTTTTAAAGTATGCAAATATAGACAATTCTGCAAATATATACAGTACATACAATTGCAAATGCAGATATTTACTGTAGGATTGACCATGATAAGTCCCACAGTCACCCCTGGTGGCCTCCAGATCAGGAGAGCTGGAGATGTTCCTTGGGTAAAAAGCTCCTTTCTGGAAGATAGCAGGAGATGTAGCACGGCCAAGAGAGATCACAAACCTGGCACTTCCCAGCCTATATTCCCCGAGATCTCCTCCATAGCCAATAGATACCTGGAAAACCTGAATTCTGCCTTTCAGACTGAAGCTCCAAGACAAGAAAGTAGGTCTTTTTCGTAGAAAAGGGGGCATAGTTTTTGTCTGCTGCTTATGTAGCATCGTGGGGATGTTAGCCTGACAAAAACTATCTCTCCATTTATAGTTACAGTCTTCTGGGGCCCAGGAATACAAGCCCCTTGATCCAGAGCCAGGCAATCAAGGAGCATCCCCTGTGTGGGCTGCACATGCCCACCACCTTTAGCAGGGCAGGGTTGTGGGAGAGCACAGGGCTGGGGCACGCCCACTGACACTATCAAGATAGAGAGAGAGCACAAAAATTATTCCTGCCATTGCCTCCATCCCTGGAGAGAGCCTCAACAGGCCTCTGCTCCTCTGGCAGATGCTTTAAGATCAACAAATGAATCTCCTTCATGTATAATCTGGGTACTTTTTAAAGTGCTGCTTTTGCACTGGTCTCTGGGGTGAGTGAGTCTGTGCACAAGCGCTTTAAGAAATGTATCTCCTGGACAGGAGCCCCATTGGTTTTCAAAGCCAGACATTTTGGGGATTCCTCCTTTCACTGCAGGTTCCAAGGGCTGGAGTGCCTGATGTGGGGCACAAACCCCTCAGATCTCAGGGAGAAGTTCCGGATTCATGAGACACTTCCTGATTGTGCATTGCCACACCGTGGGTGGCATGTGGGGCGAGACTATGTCTCTGTCACTCCTATGCATCTGGATGTAGACTTCTTACTCTTTGTTGTGAAAGAGTTGTTCAGCTAGTTTTTACGTCTTTTCCAGAGGGAATTGATCCATATGTAGTTGTTGATTCAGTGTGTCTGTGGGAGAAGGTGAGTTCAGAATCTTTCTATGATGCCTTGAAAAGTCCTGTCCTGTTTCCCTCCTAAAGGGTTAATTCTGCATTCTTTGGGTCTTTGGCTAACGGACTTTGAATCACCTTCACCTTTCTGTGACGTGGTTTCAGAGGGTGAGGAAATTAGAGATTCTCTTAAAATTACCTTCCTCAAAAATAAATAAATAAATAAATAAATAAATAAATAAAACAACTCAATACATCAACTCAGCAATTCCACTTATTGGAATTTGTTCTAAGGCAATAACATGAAGTATACAATTGCAAACGCAGATATTTACTGTAGTATTGACCATGATAAGCAAAATCAACTGAAAATAACCACTCTATCCACAACACAAACTTCATTAGTTAAAGCCAGTATATCCATTCAATGGAACTATATGTAGCCCCGGAAAGGCATTTTGTTAAAGAATATCTATCGACATGGGGAAACATTTATAAGCCAGGCTATGAATGTAATATAACTAACATTTGTACAAAAAAAAAAAAAAAAAGAAAGCATGGAGAA
The DNA here is from genome assembly GCF_027475565.1 of Acinonyx jubatus. Classification (NCBI taxonomy): domain Eukaryota; kingdom Metazoa; phylum Chordata; class Mammalia; order Carnivora; family Felidae; genus Acinonyx; species Acinonyx jubatus. Next base: position 105,729,512 of record NC_069385.1, on the reverse strand, counting down.
AATTCTAGGACATATACTAAGATGCTAACTGATTATTTTGGGTAGTGGGATTACAGTTAGCATTTTCCTACAGTGTTTTCCAGTCTTTCACACTGAATAACTACTAATTAAGTTTATAAAAGAAACTAGTAAGTTTGTAACTATAAATTCATTTTATAACAAAACTGAATAAATATTATTTTTCAAAAGCTGAGGTATCTGAAGATGCCACAGTTTTTTGTTGTTGTTATTGTTGTTGTTGTTTTGGGTGGGGCTGTTCATTGGTGAGAGCCAGTTGAGGGAAAACTGAGCACTGATATATGTTCTCAAGAAGGATAATTTAGCAAAAATAGATGAAATTCTAACTCAGTATTTCCTTTAAAGACTTGATGACCAAAAACTAAGTGAATAAAAATTTATATCACTATTATATATATATATTTATATACATATATACATATATACTATATATACATATATAATATGTATATACACTATATATACATATATAATATATATACAAAATTTTTTTATTTTTTTATTTTATTTATCGTTTAAAAAAAATTTTTTTTAACGTTTATTTATTTTTTTGAGACAGAGAGAGACAGAGCATGAACAGGGGAGGGTCAGGAGAGGGAAACACAGAAACTGAAACAGGCTCTAGGCTCTGAGCTGTCAGCACAGAGCCCGACGTGGGGCTTGAACTCACGGACCGCGAGATCCTGACCTGAGCCGAAGTTGGCCGCTTAACCGACTGAGCCACCCAGGCGCCCCTATACAAAATTTGCTAAATGAAAGGTAACTGACTATGTCAAAAGTGAGACTTATGGTGACTTTTCTCTTCTTTTTAATATATTTTTAAACTTTAAATATTATATACTTCATAATGTACGCATTACCACACTATAAATATATATTTTTTCCTGATCCAGTAAATGAAAAGGCTGAACTCTCAGGAAAAGCTAAGTTTAAGGGCCTTGAGGACAAAAATGTGCAAGGTTCTTCTTGGTTTTCTCCTTAGCATCCACCATGGACCCAAGTGCATTTTGGTAACTGGATCAAATACCAGCTGGATGGTTACTGTGTCAAGGTGGATTCATGTTCTTTCTATGTGAGTAACTGCAAACTCAGTGACATGTTAAACTAAATAAATACATTAAATAAATAAAGATGAATAGCATAAGAATTGCTTTCAGAATTGAGAATAGAGCAGTTCTGTTTCTTCGGGAAAATAGTTGGCGGTAAAGCGATAGATCCCGGGATGAGAATCAAGAGCTTTTCTAAACATACAGCCAACCATCAATTGCCCTTTTGGTTTTGTGGCCAGAATCTGGGGATCCACCCTCAGCATTTGTCTCTTATCCAGACAGACTTGTCTGGATACGGACTTGTTAACTACGTAGGGATGTGTGGTGATTGGGAAAACGCATCGGAACAACGTTGTTTCCATTCGCTCAGTAACTTGATGGTCCAAATCCAAAGCAGATGGTTGAGTCTTCTCTAAAACATGTGGACTCAGGACTATGAAACCCTGCCTGAGGCTCAGAGGCTGTTAAGAAACCTATCAAATTAAATTCATTCTAGGCCTCTGGGAATGGAGATGGCATTCCTCCATGGAGATAGTCCTCAGTGCGGAAACAATAACAGTTAAATTACGTATTGATAAAGCATTTGATACATGGTAAAACATTTCTCCACATTTAAAATTCCCTTGACCTAGTAGTAAAAGAGGGAGAACACGTCTCATTAGCCCCATATTTTTGAAGAATAAATCCAAACATAGACTATTCTGCCCAATGTCATCTGGTGCGTTAGTGGAAGAGATAGGATGTGAACACCAGGGTTCCTGATTTTTTTTTTTTATTTAAATTTTTTTTTTCAACGTTTATTTATTTTGGGGACAGAGAGAGACAGAGCATGAACGGGGGAGGGGCAGAGAGAGAGGGAGACACAGAATTGGAAACAGGCTCCAGGCCCTGAGCCATCAGCCCAGAGCCTGACGCGGGGCTGGAACTCACAGACCGCGAGATCGTGACCTGGCTGAAGTCGGACGCTTAACCGACTGCGCCACCCAGGCGCCCCCCTGATTTTTTTTTTTAAAGTCAGTCTTATTGACATATAATTTACATACAACAAAATCTGCCAATTTTAAGTGTACAACGCCTTGATTTTTGACAAACTTATACGGTTACATAACCACCAACACAGTCAAGATATAGAATATTTTCATTACTCCCGCAAGTTTCTTTCTGTCCTTGGTAGTCCGTCTCCTTCTACTGCCATCCTTTGGTCCCTGGCAACTGCTGATTTGGATTCTACTACTATAGTTTTGCTTCTTCTGGTGTTTTATATAAGTGGAGTCATACAACATATGGTCTTGTATCTGACTTTGAGAGCTCAGCATCATGCTTTTGAGGTTTATCCATGTTCTTGTGTGTGCCAATAGTCCAATTGTTTTTTTATTGTTTAGGAGTACTCAATGGTGACTGTTTTATTGTGCATTCTATTTTATTTTAGTAGAAGTCTGCTGTGATCTATGTGATCAATGAATACATCATGATTTGTTCATCTATTTCCCTTTGGCCCATCTTTACCTTGGGATCTACTAGTAACGCTGAGAGATGCTGGCCTCCCCATGATGTTCTCCTCTATCTAAGCTCCATGAGGGCAAGGACAATGTCTGTCTGGTTCACGGGTGTTTTCCTAATGCCTAAGACAATGCCTGGCACAGAGGACGTGCTCAATAAAGGAATTGTGGACAAATGCATGGATGAACAAAGAAATGAATGAACCCGATATGGTGGTCTAGCTAATCAGGTAAGAAGGAAACTGCCCTGGAAAGAGAACCACATTACTAAGCTCATTTCTCTGTTTTGATATTTTTCAGGTTCTGGGTACTATATACAACCTCTCTGAGCTCAGGCTTATAAAATGAGGGCAATAGTTTTTACCTTATGGGATTGCTATGAGAATTGAATGAATTGGCTTATGTAAAGCATCTTACACAGTGCCAGGTCATAAGTGCCTAATAAGTCATCTGGTTAGTATCATCATAATCGCTCTTATTTGGATAAGAGAAATGGTGCTCAAGGTAGGAAACTTTGTAGGCAGTTAGCAAAGTGCTCTTCCCAGAAATTCTATTAAAAAACCTAAGGGACAGCTAGTTTTCTTCCTTTCCTGTTATGTAGCATCACTTAGCCCATCCATTCACAGGACGTCAGTGACTGGCATCCTTGCTTGCATGTTTGTGCAGAGCTGTCCTCATGCGTGTTTTGCAAAGTGGCTGCCACTGTAGTCTTCCTGCTCTCGCCATTGGTAATTAGAAGATGAATTTATGTTTAAAAATTTGATTCAGCATATGAATGTGAGCAGACCTGACAGATGAATGTCAGGAAGACCTCATAGCTCATCTATTTACTGTGACTAATTACTCTCAGAATTTCCAGTAATGCCCCCACATAGGTCCTCCTGATACCTTCCGCTGTGCTAACTCAGATTCCTATTAAGGTGTCAGATATTGCGACTGGCCCTGAAAATAGGGGATGGCCACTTGCATAAGAGAATCTGCTGTCCCCAAAACAATTTTGTGGTTTTCAAGGGGAAATGGGAGTGTAATTCCCATTTGTCTTCTAAAACGATTGACCTTCTTGTTCTCTGGATTGAGTTACATGTGTGACTTACCATCATCTTGCTTCCATTAAATGACCTCTGAAACTGAATGACCTCTCCCAGGACAAAGAAAAATCCTCAAGCCAAGCCTCACCCATTCTTTCTCTGACAGCATCTCTTTCTGAAGAATTTCATCTGTCCACGCGTGACTCACCCTACCCTGTAGCTTTGGTGTTATTCTCTATGACTAACACTGTCTCCCTCCTTAAAACACTTTAGAGCCCCCAAATCCTCAGATGGCAGGAAGGTCTTTGTATCTAATAATTAAGCATCCCTTTTGCAATTTAAGCTTGTTTCTTTGTACCCTAACTTCAAGGACAGCAGTGTTGAAATAAATTTCCAAGCCCAGATAGAGCCACTTTTGCCCAGTAAACGGAACTTCTGTGATCCTGTAAATGCTCCGTGTGACCAGAAATGCAATGTATCCAGTCAACCAGTCCCCAGCCAACAAGCCGACCTCAGGCTTTATGCTTATTTCTTGTTCCTCGATCTAAATAAGGTCAGATATGCAACCCCAGTCGATCATGCCCTGTTTCTGTGTTGCCACTTCCAATGCTTTGGGAACATGCTCTTGCCCAAAATCCCTCGGGAGGAGCACGCCACTGTTCGTGAACCACAGTGCCCCCACCCCCATCTGTGGATTATTTCCCTTGGATAAGGGACATCAAACTTATTGCTCAGTTGTTTTACGTTTGTCATTTGACACTAGAAACCCGAACTCTTCCTCTTTAGAACCACGTTTCCTTTTAAAGGAAAGCCCATCCCAATAGTGTCTCCCCTTTACTCAGTAATTCCCATGTGTTTGGTCTTCCTCCTAGATGCCATGGTCTAACCTGGCCTCTTGGGCAGTAATGATCTTTGTAATTAGCAGAGGTTATAGATTTTTCCTAAAATCAGGGGCAATGCTGTATCTTTCCGCTGAGTCTGTTTCAACTTCAATACGTAGGAAGGGAATCGGCAAACAGAAAAGTAAGTCTCTTATCTGATTCTTCCCCACAGCATGAAAGATGGGTGACTGTATGCTCTTTCGATCCTACAAAGGAGGAAAAGCTGAAACCAAACCCACTGAATGCCGACCTGGATACGGAGAGTAGCTTATCAGGGGTCTCAGTGCCCAGGATAGTAGGACGTCTCTACTTGGCTCTCCAGTGGAGGCCACTGGGATTGGTGTTGGTACAGGGCAACGTGGAGTTGCCTGCACAGATCAGTGGGTCTCATATTTTCCATATAGGGTTCACCGTCATGCTTGTTAAAAATGCAAAATTTCAAGCTGCACCCCAGAGAGGCTGTTCCTGGACGTGTTCTGAAGTGGATTTCTGCACCAAAGATCTTTCTAATTCTTAATATTGTATATGTCCCTGCTAGGAAAAACTGGAGGCTGCTATGATCTTTTGATTTTTTTTTTTTTTTTATTAAAAAGGAGCCGGGTGTAAGCTAACTACTAACCACAGTCAGAATGGAAGCATCTGGTTATTGTCAATTCCCCAGGGTCCTGTTTATCAAAGTGTCTTCCATAGACTACCTGGCTGTCACCCTCAGGTAGATTCCTGGCTCTTACCCCTGACCTGAATTAGAATTTCCAAGTCCCAGGCCCAGCCATGTTTATTTATTTATTTTGAGAGAGACAGTGCAAGTGGGGGAGGGGCAGAGGGAGAGAGAGAGAGGGGAGAGAGAGAGAATCCCAAGCAGGCTCCACACCTGTCAGCACAGAGCCCGATGCGGGGCTTGAACTCACGAACCTCGAGATCACGACCTGAGCTGAAAACCAAGAGCCGGAGGCTTGCCTGCCTGAGCCATCCAGGTGCCCCAGGAATCTGTACTTTAAAAGACTTTCCAGGGTGCTTTTGAAAGATACTATAGCTGTTTTCCTAGCGGCTAAGTCTTCTTAGTAAAAGGTTGGAGACGGACGCTATTGGAATGGGGGCCCTACATGCTGCAGCCTGATGGCTGAGCCTCTCGCCTGGGCTGTAGCTGTAGGTAGAAACAGCTGACTCACAGGTGGTATTTTAGGAACATTGCCAGGAGCCCTGTGGGTTTGGTCAGGTCTCTTCATCTTTCTGTGTCAGTGTTTTAGTCTTTACCATGGGCATGAGAGGAGTGCCTGCTTCACGGAATTGTTGTGGGGATTCAAGGAATAGCTATACTTTAGATCCGCAGAACAGCGTCTGGCCCACAGTAAAAGCTGTGGACACGACAGTTGCTGCTGCCGCTCACTTCGATAGTTTGCCAGTTCTTGCTCTGAGCACCTTTGAGCCCCGGTTACACGTCGATCGCCTGGAGCAACAGCAAAGGCAGTTGTGTCAGAGGTTAACCGATGGACTGATAGTCTGTTGAGGGCAAGCTCAGTGAGTGAAGCAGAAAGGGGCACGTGGAGGAGGCAGAGGGCAGGGAGCATCCCTGAGAAGGGCCTGGGGGGATAGGACTTTGCCGGTCTGGAGGGGGGTCCTGGCCTCCGCTTGGACGAGGCGAGAGGGTGTGTGACAACGGGGGACGGCTTCCCTGGCCCCACCTGCCACTGGCTTTTCTCTTCCAATCGTCACAGCACTTTCTCAATCGGTCAGTTTATGAAACGTCCTCCCTGAGATCAAAGCAAACCGCTGCACCCAATAGCTTCAGAGAAAATCCCATCTTACTGTATTTCATCCCACATGATTACAAAGTGCCTACTGTGCGCTAGACACCGGAGCAGGTACGGAAAGTAAAATGTGACCCTTGCCCCGTGGAGCGCCTGATCTAGCTTTGAGCTGCAAAGCCATAAACTCTTTAAACCTGGGACTTAAGACTCCAGCCTTGCTCACTTGACACTCCGGGACATGAAATGCCTAGGACTGCAAACAGCTGGTAACTGATTAACGTCCGCAGTCAAGATCATGAAAAGAAAGTCGTTAGAGACAGGTTGCGTCTGCTGAAGACCTATGATCCCATCAGTGGATGTTCGGCTAAGCAAGAAGTGTGCTGGGCTTTCGTGTTCTTATGGCCTGTCTTTTGCCAGAAGGCAGTGTGTACGGTGGGAAAGAGCTATAGCTTACTGAGCGCTTCCTAGGTTTCTGGTGCCTGTGGTTTCCGTAGGTTATCTTTCAATCCTTACAGTAGCTTCATTAACTAGGCACTGCTGTCCATTTCACACACGGAAAGCAGGTGCTCAAAATGGCACAGCTAGTCAACGGCAGAAGTGGGATTTGAGTTCCTGTCCATCCGATTCCCAGAGCCGTTGTTAGAGTATATCGTTTAGATAAGGATAAGAAGGAAGGGAACGATAAATGCACATCGGGAGGCAGGGAAAGGTGGGGAGAATTCAACAGCCCTGCAAGTGTCTGTTTGAAAAGCTAACAGGAGAGATTTTAGCTGGAGGGGGACCAAGGCAAGAGTGTTGCCCTTTTCTTTAGAAAACAAATAGCAAAGTCCTAAACCCCTGCTTCCTGGCTTCGGAACGAACAAATATTCATTCTTTTAATTGCTTCAAAATTTGAGAAAAATTAAACCATACATTTAAGAAATTAAAGCCTCCTGTGTTTTCCTCTCTTATACTCAGAGCCAATTATTCTCACAAAGTTTATGTTTCTCATGAAGTCTCCTGTTTATCTAGTCCCTCCCCACCCCCCTTTTTTAATCATCAAGATTGTATTTGCTGACCTAAGCCATCTTTAGCCATTGGGCAAGTTCGGGTTCTTTTTGAGAACACTGGTGGCTTCCCGTGGTTCGAGAGTGTGGGCAATGGCTCTCTACCCGCCCTTACGACCTCACACTCGATGGCTGCAGTGACAAGGAAGTCCGTCGCAGATCTCTGCCCATCCAAGGCTGACTCCGGGCTGTCATGCCTCCTGTTTTATTGCTCCGGAAGCCCACTCTCTGCCTGAGGAAATGCTTTTCTGACAGGAAGTGCTCTTCTGACCACAGGACTGGCCCACCTGCCCACAAAGTAGGTCTGAGATGGAGACAGGCAGGCCCTGGACCTTGAAGATTGCTGATATCAGAGACTGTCATACGTCCTGCATGCAAGAGTCGGAGGGCATGTAAATATACGCAGTCCTGTGCTGGGGCAGGTACAGCCCATACTGAACACCTCTTCCCCACACTGCATTCGGTGGCATAGTGTTGGTAGCTTGAAATTAACCCTGGTAGGGATATTTACAGCCAGGAAATCAACAAACGCTACAGGTAAAAGCTTGTTCCCTCTGAGATCTGGTTGTTGAACATTTATCCGTGCATGACTGGTACTTTCTTTCTCCCAGTATAAATACATTTTTCCAGTTCTTTACTATTACAAAAAAAAAACAACAACAACAACCCACAATGATATGGTACTTCGTTATACGGTACTTTGTATACACGTCTGTGAATCTCTAGTTAGAGTATATAACTGGAAGTGGAGTTTTTAGCTTCTAAACTATGCACATTTCAACTTACTAGATAGCATCGATTGCTGGTCTGCCAGCAATGTGTAAGATTTCCTATTTCCTCACTTTCTTGTTGACATTTGGTATGGCCAGCCTTCTTCATTTATGCCAATCTGAGCTTGAGGTAGCATTCATTGTTATTTAAACTGATATTTTTGGGGGCGCCTGGGTGGCTCAGTCGGTCAAGCGTCCGACTTCAGCTCAGGTCACGATCTCGCGGTCTGTGAGTTCGAGTCCTGCCTCGGGCTCTGTGCTGATGGCTCAGAGCCTGGAGCCTGCTTCCGATTCTGTGTCTCCCTCTCTCTCTGCCCCTCCCCCGTTCATGCTCTGTCTCTCTCTGTCTCAAAAATAAATAAACATTAAAAAAAACCTGATATTTTTCTGATTACTTGTGAGGTTGAAAATCTTTTTACATGTTTATTGGACATTTGGGAGGTTTGTGGTGAATTTTGTGTTCACACTTTGCCCGTTTTTCTCTCGGATCATCTCTCTCTCTATTTCATATTTATTTGTAGGTATTCCTTTATATACCCTGGATAACTTACTCTCACTCAATTATATGCAGTATCAAAGTCTTCTTCCATCTGTGGCCGATCTTTTAACTATACTGTTGTGTCTTTTGTCACAAAAATTTTAAATCCTGATATAGTCAAACTTACTATGCTTTATATGGTTTTTTTTTATTGTTTAAGCAATATTTTCTGACCTCAAGGTTAAAAGCATTTTTTCCTATATTTTTTCAAAGTTTAGATTTTTGTATATACATCTTTAATCTATTCAGTTTGTGTGTGTGTGTGTGTGTGTGTGTGTGTATGAATGGTGTATGAATTTAATTTTTTCCTCATATGGAAATGCTGTTGTCCCCACATTACTGTTGAAAGACTAAAGTTTCCCTATGGACTTTTTGGCTCCTGTCATGTGAAATTCCCATATAGTCTTGCATCTGTTTTGATAGTCTATTCCATTCTGTAGACTAATTTTTCTGTCTTTTTTGGCAATAACACACTCTCTACTATGACTTCAAAAAATTCTTGATATTCCATTAGGGCAGTTCTTTCTCCTTGTTCTTTCTTTTCAGTTTTCTGATCTACTGTTGGAAATTTACTTTTTCATGTAAATTTCAGAAAGGGTTTGTCAGTTCATCAAGTTTCACAAGAAACTTGGCAAGATTTTTATTGGAAAATCACTTAATTTATAGACAAATATCAAAATAATGACCACCTTTATTACATGAAGTCTTCCCATTCATGAATATTTTATAGATATAAATATGTGCGTGTGTGTGTGTGTGTGTGTATGAATAGATCTATGTCCTCTGATAATTGCTCAAAACATTTCCATAAAATTTTAATATTTTTATTGGATTTAAGTACTTTATAGATATTTTATAGATTGTTTTGATTTATACCGTGGAATGGGTTTTTTTTATCTGTTATATTACATGAACAGTTTTTGCTGCTATATAGGAATGTTATTGCTGGTGTATAGAAATGTTACAGGTTTTTATATATTCATCTCAATATTATCCTTTTCAAACCTTTCCCTGGTCTGGGGAGCTGGAGATTTTATGTTAAACTTGGTATCTGTTCTTCAAAGGACCAATGACATTTCCTTTGGTTATTTTTTTTTAATGCCACAGTACATATGTGAGGGTCAAAGTTTCTAAAATGACGGCCAGGGCAAGGTCCGAAAAGTATTTATCACAAGGTGTATTTGCTAAATGTGTTCACTTGCAACAATGATTTGGATTAGATCCACTTGTGTTCTGTCTTTCATCTTGTTTTGTGCCCACATAGCAGCTGTATCTGTAAGTAGAGTTCTTCTGTTATGAGTGTTCAGAAATATTAATTCTGGTATATGTTATCCATTTTCTGTATATTTATTTCTTTCAGATTAAACATCTCTCTAAAGGAAATGGTAAGAATCCATTGAAATGCATAGAGAGTGTTTCTGAACTTTCTTTTGTTCAGCAAGATTAATAAGAATTTTTCCCTACTTTTGACAGTGCATGATGAAGATTTTGATGAACAGAGGGATATTTCAGAAATCAATTTTGGTGGGTATAATTTCTGCATTATTAATGCCTTGAAATAATTTTAAATCTTATGATACAATTGTTGAACAGCTCTTATCTCCATGATAGAGTACTGGGTAACTTTAGGGGAGAAATATCTATTGGTGTTTCTTTGGAATTTGCTAAGTTTCTGAAAAATGGAAATGATAGACCACATTTTCTAGAGAAACTAGTGAGTGCTCCATGGATTTAGAAACATATAACATGATTTTTGTTTACACAAATTTCAGTGTTCCTGTCTTTATTTTGAAAAAAGGAAAGAAAAGTAGGTGATTATTCTGCTTGATATATATATATATATATATATATATATATATATATGTACATGTAATATATGCCTAGGGCTATATTTAGTGGGGGAGGGGGGAACCCAGCCCCTCTACTGGTGTGTCATATTCATTAACACCTGTTTGCTTAGGATTTAGAGAGTGTAAAGGTATTCCATTTCAACATCTTGGCTGCAAACATTTTTATTGAAGAACTCCAGCAATCTGGTCCATTACCAAAAGGAGAGAGAAGCTTTTCTCTCTCTTGTTCTGTTTCTAAAATGAAGGAGAAGCCTTTACATTCTGGGTATGTTTGGTTAGGATCGGTGGGAAACAGATATGCACGATCCTAAATACCTTATCAAGAGCTTTCCTATCCAATTGCCAAAGCCTGTAATAGAGTAAGCGCTAATTTTCATTTTGCAAGAAGGGACAGGAAGCTCCTTGTGGTGGAGGTGATCTGCCCAGATCACAGATGGCAACGATGGGGCTCACCTTCAGTTCTTCTAACTCAACCCAGTACTATTTGCAGACTACAAAACTGGAAAAACCCACAGCTAAAAGTCAAATTTCTGTGGCTTTGTCCCATTTACAGGAAAGGGAGGCTAGTCGATATATAATTGGAAGAGCTTGAAATAGTTTTAAAGAAATAGTTCGGTAAGATAAATGGGTGAACGGGTCCCAAGACTTCAGAGCCAGGCATGAAATCATCTCTCTTTGGTCAGGCGATCGAGGTGTATGTACCTGAGAGGATCGGCTGTATTTTAAAACAGGGCTGGCACTAGAGTTAGAGTTTTTTCCTTATCACATCCTTATTTTTCTAGACAAGATCATTCTTCTATCTTAGAGCCATTGTTTTCATCTCCACCACCGCTCTGAGCTGTGTGACTCCAATGAAGAAATTTTACCATGTGGGTTTTTTCTCTCTTTAGGTCATTCCAACCAAGCTGCTAGGATTGTTAGGGTTAGCTACATAGCCGGATCCTACATCACAAAAACTGTTCGGGAGAAACCACACACCGGAAATTGTTACCTTTTTACCTATCTTGTCTCCATGCCTCACAATTTAACCTTTCTATCCCAAGATTTGCTTTTTTTCAGACTTTTCATTTCACTTAAAGAAATTCCCCCCGTCTGGATCAGTAGGCTCAGATCCTCAGAGCTGCCCCAACTCTTATCTGTCTCCCAACATGCACACCATCTATCAGCAAATGCTATTAGATCTGCCATCAAATTATATCACGAGTTGTGTGTGACTTTTGAGCACTTTCCCTTTACCTGTGTTGCTCTAAGGCATCTGGGTCTGGCCAGGTTCTTGCGGTGGCCTCATAACTGTTCTTGCCTTCCTGCCCTCACCCTGCACAAGGCTCTTCCTCCCAAAGTAGACAGAGCTCTCCTTCTGATATGATTCGGGCCACGTCACTTCTCTTATCCAATCTTCCAATCTCCCAACACTGACCAGTGCTGGTTGACATCTTGTCCAACACAGAATAAAGCCCCTGGAACCTTGACTCCCCAAATGTGTTCTGCAGGTCAGTATCACTTGAACCACCTAAGAGCTTTCCTAGAAATGCGGCATCTTGGGTCCCACCCCCACCTCCCTTTTTACAGACCCCAGCTGATTCCCTGCACATTAAAGTTTGAGAAGAGCTGAACTTAGCCAGCCGTCTGATCTCTCCTTTTTTTTTTTTTTTTTTCTACTTTCTCCCTTAATTACTTGGATTTTCCAGCCACCCTGACCTCATAGCTATTCCTCTACAAAGGTGGTCCTCAGTGTGTGGTCTCCCAGCCAGAAGCATTAGCATCGCCAGAGAACTTATTAGAAACGAAAATTCTCCGGCCCTGCCCCAGACTTGCTGACTGAGAAGCCCTGAGGGTAGGCTCCGCCATCTGTGTTTAAGAAGCCCTCAGGGGATTCTCAGGCTAAAGTTTGGAAAGCTGCTCTGAGACATCAAGGCTTTCCTCATTTCTATTTGCTGTTGCCTTTGCCCTCAATACTCTTCCTTTATTCCCCATTCCATCAGATTTCTGCTTAAATGCCACCTTCTCAGGGAAGCCTCCCCTGACCACCCTTTATAAAATGTCAACCCTCCCCTGCCTCAACACTTTCCCCCTGTTGTTCTTTTTTTCTTTTATTGCTCTTTTCTCCATCTTCTACTCAAGTTCATTTATTTGTGTGTCTCTCCTCCCTCCCCAGTCAAGAATATCACCTCCTTGAGGGCTTTGTTTTATTCCGTTACATCCCCAGCAGGTAGAACAAAGTCTGGGACACATTAGGCGCTTAATAAATATATATGCTGCACGAGCAACTTGGGTAGTGAATCTCCTGAGGCTTCTTTTTAAGGGATATGTGCTTCTTTGAGAATTCCTCCCCCCAGCTGCTCTACTCTCTCACACCTCCATGACCTCATCTATGCTGACCAGCCTGGGCGCCAAGGTCTGAATGGGCTTGTTCATATCACTCTGGAAAAGTCCAGCTCTCATCTGCATCCCTAATCCAAACCAGGTGTCAGGAAATGTATGCTTTTGTTCATGACATGCCTAAGGCAGAGAGGGGATAGACCAGCACATACTACCCCTATCAAAAAGGCAATTTTACGCCGATGAGGCAGTCGTGTCATTGCTATTTGTTTTTGTTTAATTGTGCTGTGATTGTACACATAGGTTAGGCTTATGGAGGTTGGGAAATGTGTGCATGGAGGGGCACCTGGGTGGCTCAGTTGGTTGAGTGTCTGACTCTTGACTTCAGCTCAGGTCGCGATCTTGCAGGTCATGGGTTCAAGCCCTGCACTGGTCTCTGTGCTGATGGTGTGGTCCTGCTTGGAATTGTCTCTCTCTCCCTCTCTTTCCGTCCCTCACACACACTCTCTCTCTCAAGATAAATAAATAAACTAAAAAAAAAAAAAAAAAAAAAAAAAAAAAAGAGATGTGTGCATGGGGAAAGGGATGATACAAGGGTAGGCTTAGTCATTAGGAAGTGAAAACACAGCTTCTCCTAATACCTACAACCCCAGGGGTGTCCTTTATCATGAACGAGCCATCAGCTTTGCCAAATGGGACCTCTGTTACCATGTGAGGCTGTGGTGATAATTCTCTAGCTTGGTTTCCCAGCTGTAAATCAGGAACTGTTCTCACAATGAAATAATCTACCGACCCTGTTTGAAGTCCTTTGTGTTTTACAGGGGAGGCTGCTTATCAAATATAAGGGTTATGATAAGAAGAGACATTCTTTTACGTGCTCATAATTTTCCCCACAAGGGTCTTCCCTTTTAAGAATCCTATTTTCAGAAACACAATGAGGCCAGACTCAAAGGATACCATCAGGGAGAAATTTTATCGTGCTAAGCTCCTGATAGATATTTGGAGATACAGTTTGAGTGGATTTATCCATATTTGCCTGGTCTTTATTGCAAGGGCATTATCTTGAGTTTGGCTTTGGAGAGTACCATTGTTTATTCATGGGACAGAGAAAAATCAACCCATTTACCTACAGTCATGAAGAAGGATGGAACAATAGCAGAGAGTGCCCTGAAAAGCAAGTCAGGAGTTCTCAAGCTCCCTCAACTGTTGACCACCTAGTGCCTTACTTCCTGTCTCAAGATTCCCTTGTGCCCTCCTCAAGTATGAGAGATTTGGAGTCAATGATCAAAAAGATGCCTTCTAATTCATTGCTTACTTTTAAGATTCTTGGACCAGGTTTCTTGTTGCAAAATGAGACCAAGGATGTGATAAGACATGATATTTATGGGTTGTTTACATTTACTCAATTAGAAGAAATTTTGCCTATTTCAAAGTGACTTTTATCACATGAAGATGAACACTGGAAGATTTACAATGGAAAAGATTAATTTTATTATGAGAAATGCCTTTTAGTAATGCTCACTCAAATATATATTTTTTATATCTGCATCTAGCTGAAGGCTTGGATCTCTTTCAAGGGGACATCCTCCTAAGGGTGAGTACCTGTTAAGGACATAATGATGATCCTCAGTACTGGCTGTTTTTTATGACTGGGAGCCTCTGCTGTGTCCAGCCCTGGCATGGGCACTGTGGAGGACATGAAAGAATCTAATCTATCATCTGTACCCACAGGGGCTTCAACTGTGGTCGATGATGACAAAAACAGATGAAAAATAAGTAAACAGTACAAAGAGTCTATAATTACCATATTACATGTTCACTTATTTTTCCCAGTAAGTGAATGAGAGAAGGAAATGCACCAATATATGTATCTATTTTTGAGAGACAGAGACAGAACACAAGCAGGGGAGGGGCAGAGAGAGAGAAAGAGACACAGAATCCGAAGCAGGCTCCGGCTCTGAGCTGTCAGCACAGAGCCCAACACGGGGCTTGAACTCACAAGCCGTGACATCATGACCTGAGCCAAAGTTGTATGCTTAACCGACTGAGCCACCCAGGTGCCCCAATGCACCAATATGCTTAAAGTGACTATCTCAACTTTTAGAAATTGTAGGTCTTTTAAATTTTGTCCTTAATAATTTCTCTGAAGTTTCCAAATTGTCTATAATGAACTTTAATCACTTTGGTCATCAGAAGACAAATGTGATTAAGTTGTTTGAAATTGTATGACAGGTTGTTTGTGGTGTGAAAATTTAGTGAAAGAGGAGGCCAGGGGGGCCTCAAGGATTGTCTTTCTTGTCATCTTTGCCTTGTTTCCACAGAACTCCAGAAATGGCCTGAGAGACCCTAACACCAGATGGAAGTTCCCCATCCCTTACATTCTGGCTGACAATTTGGGTAATATTAATTGTTTTAATTAGACACTTTGGGTTTTACTCTTCTCCCCCCCCCACTCCTCCTGTTCATCAGCTTCAGATTGGGAGTAACACCATTGCATATGAGGGGTTCCAAGTCCTGATGGTTCTTTATCCCATGGAATGGAATGTATGACATTACACTGACACCAGGGCAGCTTAACTGGTTGGAGATACAAGAGGTAATTTTAAAAATTACAGAATATCAAATAACAGTTTAAAAATGCATAACACATTCCATGTTAATAAAACCAAGGGCACCATAAAGAACAAAAATACAATGAAATATAATTTGGCTTCACCACGGTGAAAAACTTACACTTTATTTTTTTTTAATTAATTTACTTTTTTTTATGTTCGTGTCAGTATTTTCTTTTTCTTTCTTTTTTTTGTTTAAATATGAAATTTATTGTCAAATTGGTTTCCATACAACACCCAGTGCTCATCCCAACAGGTGCCCTCCTCAATAGCCATCACCCACCCTCCCCTCCCTCCCACCTCCCATCAACCCTCAGTTTGTTCTCAGTTTTTAAGAGTCTCTTATGGTTTGCCTCCCTCTCTCTCTAACCTCTTTTTTTTTTCTCCTTCCCCTCCCCCATGGTCTTCTGTTAAGTTTCTCAGGATCCACATAAGAGTGAAAACATATGGTGTCTTTCTCTGTATGACTTATTTCACTTAGCATAACACTCTCCAGTTCCATCCACGTTGCTACAAAAGGCCAGATTTCATTCTTTCTCATTGTCAAGTAGTACTCCATTGTGTATATAAACCATAACTTCTTTATCCATTCATCAGTTGATGGACATTTAGGCTCTTTCCATAATTTGGCTATTGTTGAAAGTGCTGCTATAAACATTGGGGTACAAGCGCCCCTATGCATCAGTACTCCTGTATCCCTTGGATAAATTCCTAGCAGTGCTACTGCTGGGTCATAGGGTAGGTCTATTTTTAATTTTTTGAGGAACCTGCACACTGTTTTCCAGAGTGGCTGCGCCAGTTTGCCTTCCCACCAACAGTGCAAGAGGGTTCCCGTTTCTCCAATCCTCACCAGCGTCTATCGTCTCCTGATTTGTTCATTTTAGCCACTCTGACTGGCGTGAGGTGGTATCTGAGTGTGGTTTTGATTTGTATTTCCCTGATGAGGAGCAACGTTGAGCATCTTTTCGTGTGCCTGTTGGCCATCTGGATGTCTTCTTTAGAGAAGTGTCTATTCATGTTTTCTGCCCATTTCTTCACTGGATTATTTGTTTTTCGGGTGTGGAGTTTGATGAGCTCTTTATAGATTTTGGATACTAGCCCTTTGTCTGATATGTCATTTGCAAATATCTTTTCCCATTCTGTCGGTTGCCTTTTAATTTTATTGATTGTTTCCTTTGCAGAAGCTTTTTATCTTCATGAGGTTTGCCTTTGGGGATGTGTCAAGTAAGAAATTGCTTCAGCTGAGGTCAGAGAGGTTTTTTTCCTGCTTTCTCCTCTAGGGTTTTGATGGTTCCCTGTGTCACATTCAGGTCCTTCATCCATTTTGAGTTTATTTTTGTGAACAGTGTAAGAAAATGGTCTAATTTCATTTTTCTGCATGTTGCTGTCCAGTTCTCCCAGCACCATTTGTTAAAGAGACTGTCTTTTTTCCATTGGATATTCTTTCCTGCTTTGTCAAAGATTAGTTGGCCATACATTTGTGGGTCCAATTCTGGAGTCTCTATTTTATTCCATTGTTCTAAGTGTCTGTTTGTGCCAATACCATGCTGTCTTGATGATTACAGCTTTGTAGTAGAGGCTAACGTCTGGGATTGTGATGCCTCCCGCTTTGGTCTTCTTCTTCAATATTACTTTGGCTATTCACGGTCTTTTGTGGTTCCATACAAATTTTAGGATTGCTTGTTCTAGCTTGAGAAGAATGCTGGTGCAATTTTGATTGGGATTGCATTGAATGTATAGATTGCTTTGGGTAGTATTGACATTTTAACAATATTTATTCTTGCAATCCATGAGCATGGAATGTTTTTCCATTTCTTTGTATCTTCTTCAATTTCCTTCATAAGGTTTCTATAGTTTTCAGCATACAGATCTTTTACATCTTTGGTTAGGTTTATTCCTAGGTATTTTATGCTTCTTGGTACAATTGTGAATGGGATCAGTTTTTTTATTTGTCTTTCTGTTGCTTCATTATTAGTGTATAAGAATGCAACTGATTTCTGTACATTAATTTTGTATCCTGCGACTTTGCTGAATTCATGTATCAGTTCTAGCAGACTTTTGGTGGAGTCTATCGGATTTTCCATGTATAATATCATGTCATCTGCAAAAAGTGAAAGCTTGACTTCATCTTTGCCAATTTTGATGCCTTTGAATTCCTTTTGTTTTCTGATTGCTGATGCTAGAACTTCCAACACTATGTTAAACAACACGGTGAGAGTGGACATCCCTGTCGTGTTCCTGATCTCAGGGGGAAAGCTCTCAGTTTTTCCCCATTGAGGATGATATCAGCTGTGGGCTTTTCATAAATGGCTTTTATGATATTTAAGTATGCTCTTTCTATCCCGACTTTCTCAAGGGTTTTTATTAAGAAAGAATGCTGAATTTTGTCAAACGCTTTTTCTGCATCTATTGACAGGATCATATGGTTCTTATCTTTTCTTTTATTAATGTGATGTATCACATTGATTGATTTGCGAATGTTGAACCAGCCCTACAGCCCAGGAATGAATCCCACTTGGTCATGGTGAATAATTCTTTTTATATGCTGTTGAATTCGATTTGCTAGTATATTATTGAGAATTTTTGCATCCGTATTCACCAGGGATATTGGCCTGTAGTTTTCTTTTTTTTTGATACAAGAGGTAATTTAAAAAATTACAGAATATCAAATAACAATTTTAAAAATGCACAACACATTATCATGTTAATAAAACCAAGAGCACCATAAAGAACAAAAATACAATAAAATATAATTTGGCTTCACCACAGTGAAAAATTTACACTTTAAACAATAATAGAGGTGAATCTAAATATATTGTCAGCATACTGATGTCTTCCCCTGTTGTTGCAAAACAAACCCTCCATCCTTTTGAGAAATAGAAAAGTCTATATTTCACATTCTCAGAGCCCTTCCTCCTCAGAAGTAATAATTTCAATTCTTTTCTCTCTTAAGATAAAGGACTGGATAAGTTATAGTTCACTCATTGTTAGAAATAACACTTGGGGGAAATAAATAAATATTTGAAGCCACGTGTGGATACTGCCTGACCTCAAGCAGGTAACTGACAACTGAACAGCCACGATGATGCAATGCCTGTGCGGCCCATCTCATGGATGGGGGAAGGTCACAGGAGAGGGGAGGCTGGGACAGGCTTGCTCTATCTTAATGGGCTGCCAGGCTACTCCCACTCTCAGGAGACATAGCTTATGTTTCAATATTTTCCACCGCTGTTATTAGTGCTGATCCCTTTTCTGGAGAAGAGCTAGATATAAACAAATGCTGTTGTCCTCAGTTATTTATTTATTTATTTATTTATGGAAATTTGAGTTCTTATTCCCCCAGTGTTTGCCAGCACATTTGCAAATTTATGGAGCACCCATATTTATTGATATGTGATTGAAGAAACATCAACTTTTGAGAGGGGTATTTGCCCCATTACACTTTTTCTTCCTGTCTGTTGCACCTGCTCTGTCCCCCTTCCATCAAGACATGGACATGATTTTTGAATCACTATTATGTGCTGGCCACTGTGCCTTCACCTAATATTGTATTTAAGCTTCGCCATGCCTTGGTGAGGCAAAAGTCAGTGCCTCACAGACTTTAATGTCAGTAAGGCCCCCCTGAGGATCTTGTGAAATTGCAGAGTGGGTCAGGGGTGAGGTCTGAGATGCTGCACAGCCGATGCTAATGTTTTTGGTCTGCCGGCCACAGCTTGAGTAGCAAGGTCTCTTTAGCAGTAATGTAGGTAACAGATTAAAAGAGCAAGCTGGAAGACAGAGATGGCCTGAAATAAGGTAGCAGCAGTAAAGATACAACAGTGGTTCTTAAGTAGTATCACAGGAGAATCACCTTTAGGGTTAAAAAAAGTTCAGATGCCTGGGCCCAAACCATTGGAAAGAGCCAACTTACTAGTTTCATTTTCGTTTATAATTCTTTTATCAAAGTTAAATTTACATGGATTGAAATTCACAAATCAGTGTAAAAGTCAGTGGCTTTTGATAAACACGTAAACTTATGTAACCCATGCTCCCATCACTCCAGAAATTTCCTGTGTGCATTTCCAGCCAATCTCTACCCCACGCTCCAAAAGACACGACCATTCTTTTCCCTTATACATTAGTTTTACTAATGTATACCGATTTACCGATTTACTAATGTATACTGGTTTACCGATAAATGGAATCACACAGTATGTACTGTTTTGTATCCAGCTTCTTTTGCTCAACATGTTTTTGAAGATTTTCCATATTGTTGTGGACCAGTATTAATTCTTGTTTTACTACTCAGAAATATTCCTCAGTATTATGGCAGCTGTTTATCCCTTTTTCAGTTGATGGACATCGGGTTGTTTCACATTTGTGAAAGTCTTGTGTACAAGACTCTGATCATTGTGTACAAGTCTTTGTGGATATGTATTTTTTAATTTATCTTGGGCCAATGTCTAGAAACAGAATTGCTTGATCATATGGCAAATATATGTTTAACTTCAATAAAAATGCCAAGCAGGTTTCCGAAGTGGCTGTACCATTTTTCATTTTCACTAACAATGTAGCAGTGTTCCATTTGTTCCACATTTTCAGTAACATTGGCAATGTTTACCTTTTTAATTGTAGCCATTCTGGTGGTTGTAAAATGGACTCTCATTGTGATTTTAATTTGCATTTTCCTAATGACCAATGATATTTCCCACATTGTCATGTGCTATTGGCCATTTGTGTATCTTTTTTTATGAAATGTCTGTTAAACTCTTACCATGATTTTTAAAAAGTTTTATTATAGTGAATATTTTCTCCCAGTCTATGACTTGCCTTTTTTGTTTGTTTTTTAAGCAGTGTATTGATTTATTAATCTTTTCAAAGAAACAACTTTTGACTTGTTAATTTTCTCTTGTTTGTCTGCTTTCTATTTTGTTGCTTTTCGCTTGTCTTTATTATTTCCTTTCTTCTACTTCCTTCCAGTTTAATTTGCTCTTCTTTTTTTATTTTTATTTTTTATTTATTTTTTTAACATTTTATTTATTTTTGAGACAAGGAGAGACAGAGCATGAACAGGGGAGGGTCAGAGAGAGGGAGACACAGAATCTGAAACAGGCTCCAGGGTCTGAGCTGTCAGCACAGAGCCCGACACGGGGCTCGAACTCACGGACGGCGAGATCATGACCTGAGCCCAAGTCGGCCGCTTCACCGACTGAGCCACCCAGGCGCCCCTGCTCTTCTTTTTTTTTAAAATGAAGGTGGAAATTTATATCATTGATTTTAAAACTTCATTTTTAGAATATAATATCTAAATCTGTACATTTTATTTGAAACTATGCTTTTACTGTTTTTCACAAATTTTGCTATGGTTGTGTCTTTATTAAAATTTAGTTTAGATATGCTCTAATTTCCTTTGCAATTTTTTTAAATCAATGGGTCAATTAGATGTGTGCTTTTCAATTTACAAATGTCTGTAGCTCTTCTAGATATTCTATTATTAATTTCTAGTTTAATTTTGTTGAGGTCAGAGAACATATTGTATAAGATTTCAATCTTTTGAAATTTACTGAGACATGTTTCGTGGTCTACCTTTGTAACTATTCCATGTGCACTGGAAAAGAACTTGTATTTGGCTGGTTTGGGGCATGTTATTTT
The DNA here is from genome assembly GCF_027475565.1 of Acinonyx jubatus. Lineage (NCBI taxonomy): Eukaryota > Metazoa > Chordata > Mammalia > Carnivora > Felidae > Acinonyx > Acinonyx jubatus. The sequence continues at coordinate 105,708,523 of NC_069385.1, read as the reverse complement.
ATCAACGTCAAATAGGTCAAGGTGACTGTGTTGTTCAAATACTTATATCTGCATAGAGTTTTGGACTTATTGTTTTATCTGTTACTGAGAGAGAGGTGTTAAACTCTTTGACTATAATTGCGCGTTTATTTCTTCTTTTTGCACTTGCGTGAAACTGCTCTTCTGTGCAAGCACATTGTCATATCATCTTGCTAAATTGACTCTTCTCATTTAGAGAAGTATCTCTTTATGTCTGGCAATCTTCTCTGTTTTGAAGTCTACTTTGTCTAATGTAAATCTAGCTACACCAACTTTATAAACTTACTGTTTGCACTGTGCATCTTGTGCAACTTTTTACTTCCAACCTATCAATTTTTTTATATTTAAAGTGTCTCTTTTTCAGACAGTATATATTTGGGTCTTACTTTTTTATACAGTCTATCAACCTCTGAATTTTAACTACAGTATTTGGTGTATTTATATTTAATGTAATTATTGATATAGTTTGATTTAGAACAGTTATTATTTGTCTTTTATTTTTGCTTTTATTTCTTCTTGCCTTCTTTTGGTTAAATCCAAGAATTTAAAATTTCACTTGGGGCCTGTAGTGGCTTTTCAGCTCAATCCCTTTGTATTGTTTTGTGAGACTTTGCAGTAGGGATTACAATTTGTAGACCTAATATGTGACAGTATCCTTAGACTTAATATTGTGCTGTTTTGCATAAAATGTAAGCATTTTAGAACAGTATAATTTCATTTAAAACCCTTTCTTTTGTGCTATTGTTGGCTTATACTTTTCAACTGGATACTTTATAAACCTCATAATACAGTGTTATCATTTTTGCTTTAATTGTTGTCTTTTAAAGTAAGGAATGAAAAAATTTCTCTATATTTACTTTTATACTTGCTATTTCTGGTTCTGTTCATTCCTCCTGGAGATCTGGGCTCTTAGCTGGTGTCATCTCTCTTTAGCCTAGTGAACTTTCTTTAGCATTTCTTGTAGAGCAAATTCTCTTCTTTCTTCAAAATCACCTCTTTTTTGCCTTCATTTTGAAGGACTTTTTTTTTTTTTACTGGAAATAGAATGTAAGCTGATAGGTTTTTTCCTTCTTTCTTTCAAGTTGTAATTATTGTCCTTTTCCACATTTTATTATGAAAAAACTTAAATATACAAAAAGCTAAAACCATTGTACAGTGAACACTCATATACTTATCACCTACATTATACAAACAACATTCTGCTATATTTGCTTTATCTCATCTATCCATCCTGTCCATCTTTCTAAACTTCTGTCAATACATTCTATTTTTGATACATTTCAGAGTAATTTGCAGGGACCAGTATGCTTTACCCCAAACACCTGAGCATGCATATCTTTAACTGAAATTTAATATTTATTTATAGTTCTTTTTTTTTTAAATTTTTTTTTCAACATTTATTTATTTTTGGGACAGAGAGAGACAGAGCATGAACGGGGGAGGGGCAGAGAGAGAGGGAGACACAGAATCGGAAACAGGCTCCAGGCTCTGAGCCATCAGGCCAGAGCCTGACACGGGGCTGGAACTCACGGACCACGAGATCGTGACCTGGCTGAAGTCGGACGCTTAACCGACTGCGCCACCCAGGCGCCCCTATTTATAGTTCTTTTTAATGTAAGATGTACAGAGAGTAAAATGCATGAGTCTTAACTGAACAGTTCAGTGGGTTTTATATATTACACTTCTACAATGTAAACATATTCATACAACTCCTATTAAGAGCACTTTTATCGGGTGCCTAGGTGGCTCAGTGGGTTAAGCCTCCGACTGTTGGCTTGGCTCAGGTCATGACCTCCTGGTTCATAGGATTGAACCCTGTGTCAGGCTCTGCACTGGCAGCATGAAGTCTACTTGGGATTCTCTCTGTCCCTCTCTCTCTGCTCCTCCCTCCCTCTCTTTCTCTTTCTCTCTCTCAAAACAAATAAATAAACTTAAAAAAAAAAAGAGCATTTTTATTATCCCAGAAGGTTCTCTCATGCTATTTATAGTTCTTCTCACCCTTCCAGAAACAACTCCTTTTTTGTTGTTGTTGTTTTTGCCTGTTCTAGAATTTCATAGGAATGGAATCATATTTTATGGGTTTTTTTTTTGATTACCGAGTAAAATGTCTTTGAGATTCACCAATGTTGTTGTGTTTATCAATAGTTTGTTCCTTTTTATTACTGAGTGGCATTCCATTGCGTGAATACAGTATATCACAGCTTATTTAACCAATCTCCTGTTTATAGACAACGGGCATTGATTCTATGTTTGAGCTATGATGACTAAAGCTACTCTGAACATTCTTGTACATGCCTGTTTGGAATATATGCGTTCATATTCATGTCTCTGGTGTAAGTATCAAAAGTGAGGGATGCCTGGGTGACTCAGTCGGTTAAGCATCCGACTTGGCCCAGGTCACGATCTCATGGTTTGTGGGTTCGAGCCCTGCGATGCGCTCTGTGCTGAGACCTTGGAGCCTGGAGCCTGCTTTGGATTCTGTGTCCCCCTCTCTCTCTGTCCCTCCCTGCTCGCACTCTGTCTCTCTCTCAAAACTAAATAAACCTTAAAAAAATTTTTTTTAAGTGAAATTGTTGGGTTATAATACAGACATAGGTTTAGTGTTGGATCTCTTTCAAAGTGCTCGTACCTTTTTACAAACCTCTACAAATGAGGAATGAAAGTTCATTTACACCACTTTCCAACATTCGTTGCTGTTATTTTTTTAAATTTTAGCCATACTGGTGGACATGTAGTGGTATGTAATTGTGGTTTTAGTTTACTTATTGTCATTTTACGTTCTTTTTTATTTACTTACTGTTCATTTGTATGTCTTCCTTTGTAAAATACCTGTTTAAATAGTTTGCCCATTTAAAAGATTAGTTATTTGTCTTTCTTCTTTGAGTTGTAGGAGTGTTTTACATATTCTGGATGCACGTCTTTTGTCAGATATGTATTTTGCAAACATTTTGTCCCAGTTTGTGACAACTTTCGTGGCAACTAAGCTGTCTTGAGTACAAATATTCATATTACAGATGTCACAGAGGATAGGTAAAACTTCATGAAAATCTGTCATGTTGTCGTTGTTACCTGTGTTGCTTCCACAAGTAATTTACTGATTATTCCATTGATTATTTATTTAATGACCTTGATCTAATCTTACGACATCCGAACTGTGAATCTCTAATTTGGTAGTTTATTAAATGACATAGGGTCAGGAAACCATAAAGTAAGTACAGAGTAAACTGCCAAGAACTATAAACTCTTTGAGAGAATGCACAAAAGCAAATGTACAATAAATATAATGTAACTTGATATAACATAGCTTAATTTTTAACTTAGAGCCCTACCTTCAATAAGTTGATGGGAGAAAAAAGGACACACACTAAGTAAAACATAATCTCTGTTGCTCCAGAGTATCTTTCCTCCCCACCCCACGCTTATCTTTTGCAATGTCAGCATGTGTGCTTGTTAGGGGACAGGAAAGACATTTGATCTTTGGTCATTGGTCCTAACCTACAGTTTACCAGTAAGCATCTATTGTGCTGGCCTCTTCAGGTCCATTAGGCTTCTGCTGCTTTGGTTCCAAGTTTGGGTCATAGAAATCTTTTCCAGGGGCACCTGCGTGGCTCAGTTGGTTAAACGTCCGACTTCGGCTCAGGTCATGATCCCGCGGTTCGAGTCCGGCATCAGGCTCTGTGCTGACAGCTTGGAGCCTGGAACCTGCTTCGGATCCTGTGTCTCCCTCTCTCTCTTCTCCTCCCCCACTTGCACTCTGTCTTTCTCTCTCTCTCTCTCTCTCTCTCTCTCCCAAAAATAAATATTAAAATTTTTTTTCTTAAAAAAAAGAAAAAAGGAAATCTTTCCCAAGGCTGTTTCCAGCGCTGTTTAGTCTTGTCATCTCTCCAGAAGCCTTGCCGGGAAGCAAGGTAAAATATCAGATGCGCTTCTCATGCTCTTAGAGCCCATAAACTTCTCAAAACTCTGCTGTCCAGCAAGAAGGTTATCTTTTTAGACTTCAGTGAGCACCATTCTCACTGCTTCTCTACAAGGTACTTTATTCACACAGAAGACAAATGGCTTGCAGTCTTCTGCTCTGCAGCGGGACTTTCCTGAGGCAATTGTACTCAGGATCTCTGCTTGAATGGGGAAAGGGGAAGGGAGGAAATAAGGAAGTCAGTTTATAATTTTGTTCAGCTACACATAGGAGTGTATTCTTATTTTGTAGTTATATTTACATTATATATTTAAAGTTTGCACTTAATGTTTTTAAAACAATTTTTTTAATGTTTATTTATTTTTGAGACAGAGAGACAGAGTGCAAGTGGGGGAGGGTCAGAGAGGGAGACATAGAATCCTTAGCAGGCTCTAGGCTCTGAGCTATCAGCACAGAGCTGGATGCGGGGCTCGAACCCACAAACCCACAAACCGCGAAACCATGACCTGAGCTGAAGTTGGACGCTTAACTGACTGGGCCGCCCATGTGCCCCAACACTTAATGTTTATATACAGGACTAGTTTTATACTTGTAGTTTCCAAAGAATCTACTAACTACCGAAAAATATACCCATAAACCTCTGTGGATTTCATGTGGTGGCAAGATTTTCTCTGAACCATGTTATATATATTATCTAAGGTTTAAGTAACGCTCATTGATACTTTTACTGATTTCTGCAGGGCTGAACGCCAAAGGAGCCATTCTTTACGCCTTTGAAATGTTCCGCCTCAGGTCCTGTGTGGATTTCAAGCCCTATGAAGGAGAGAGCTCATACATCATATTTCAGAAGTTTTCTGGGTAAGTATGAAATTTTACAAAGTGTGAAGCGACACATGTCTTTCAAAAGAAGAAACCGGAAAGAAACGGAGAGCGGAATCAAGTCTTGCTCTGTGAATTTTGAAACTATCGTATTTTTAATGTTCTAGATGAAGAATGAGTCATTTGGCTATGTCTGGGCAACAGGGAGATTTATCTCAATTCTTTTCCTGGGTTTAGGTCATGTTTTAACTTGCGGAGTGTTTTTTTTTAGGTCAGGTGTATTAAAGTATAAATTACACTCTTTTTATGGTACTGTTTAAAATTTTTTTTTTAACGTTTATTTATGTTTGATACAGGGAGAGACAGAGCATGAACGGGGGAGGGTCAGAGAGAGAGGGAGACACAGAATCTGAAACAGGCTCCAGGCTCTGAGCAGTCAGCACAGAGCCCGACGCAGGGCTCGAACTCACAGACCGTGAGATGAGATCATGACCTGAGCCGAAGTCGGACGCTTAACCGACCAAGCCACCCAGGTGCCCCTTTATGGTACTGTTTTAAATTATAGTACTCTATTGGGTGGAACTATACATAGAAAAGTTCTATGTACAGTTTTTACTTTGTATTTCTCCTAGGAAATAAATGATATATCAAGAAAGAAGCTCTTCTTTCCCAGTGGTGTTTATGTCAACCAACCTGGGCGAGATGCAGTGGGGAAGCCAAGCTGTCATCTGCTGTGACGGCCCCTCTGTGTCTTTCAGCACACATTTCCTCATGCTGCAGTTCCCCAAACTGCCTCTAGGTGTTGCCTGGATTTGGTTGTCTCCTTCTGATGGTGGTTTTGTTAATCATGGATGGATAGGAGATGGGGAAGGAAGTTAGCATATGATTTAGCCTCTCAAGAAAAAAAAATATGCAAAAAAATAGCAGTGAAAAAAGTAAAAGTTGTGGCGACCACTTAGACACAAGTTCCTTACTTACCTGAGTGCTTTTTTCCTTAGCTCGGACTTTTATTAAAACTGCAATTTATGCACACCTACTCTGGGCCGGGAAGTGTGTTAGTCTCTAGACACAAAGAAGCATGCTGCAGGGTCTTAGATCCCACAAGGTTTACAGCTGGCAGCTGGGGGTGGTGGAGAAAATTATATATGCTAAGGGGAGTGCCGTGGGCCATAAGAGGGAAGAAGCAGGAACTCTCACTTAGCATGTAGTGAAGCATCAGGGAAAGCCACACTGCTTGTTAAATGAAGATGGGAGAAAGACATAGAGGCAGAAGAGAGGGAGGTACAAAATGGGGGATGGGAAGAGCGGGAGAGAAGGGGGGGGGGAAAGAAAGAAGAGGAAGAGGAAGAGAAGAGAGACAAGAAAAAAGCAAACATAAACACGAATGTGTCTTACCCGGAGAACTCATGTAAGCGGCATGTAAGGGGCAGCGAGATGAGCCGTGGAGCCAGGCGATAAAACGGAAGCCTGGTAATAGACAAACCACGCGTGCAGGAGTGCCCTCTTCTGTGCGTGATTCATTATATGTTCAGTTTTCCATTTTGGAAAGATTACTCTAGCAACCGTGGATAAAGAATCGAAGTAGGGGCAAGACTGGTGGCGGGAGACCAATGAAAGAATGTTCCAGTCGTCCAGGACAGAAATGAAATGGACACACACTAAAGAAGAGACAGTTGGAATAGAAAAAAGGGAATGAATTTCAAAACAATGAAAACGGGGGGACTTCTCGAAAGCTGGTGGCTAGTTGATGGGAAGGGTTAAGAAGAACGAGGAATCTAAGATTTTTGATTCAGTGACTGCCGGGTGGTTACTTCATTCACTGAGCTTGGGAATATTGCCAGAAGAACCGCTTTCAGGGTAAGAGACTGAATGTGTTCCTGGACAAGCTCTGAGGTTCTTGTGGCTCATGTAAGTGGAGATAACCAGTAGTGTTCCCACAGTTCCTCTTTTTGTGAAGGAAAAACATGTAAAGTACACCTCGGACCTCGCCAAGAACACGGATTTTAGAGTTTCTCTGCTTTTGACATGTTCATTTTGTCCCTTGGCGACCTTTGCACTTCAAGAAAGTACGGAAGCCGGGGTGCTGGGTGGCTCAGTTGGTTAAGTATCTGACTTCGGCTCAGGTCATGATCTCATGGGTTCGTGAGGTTGGGCTCTTGTGCTGACAGCTCAGAGCCTGGAGCTTGCTTTCAGATTCTGTGTCTCCCTCTCTCTCTGTCCCTCCCCCACTCACACTCTGTCTCTTTCTTTCTCTCAAAAATAAATAAACATTAAAAAAATATTTTTTTTTAAGTACCAAAACCTTTAATTATTTATTGAAGGTTTCAGGGAAAAAAGTTCATTTTCTTAACACTTTTATTTCCATTTGTAGCTACCACGGTTTCTCTTTTTTTTTTCTCTTAAAAATAAAATGAAGCTTATACAATCACTTTCCAAAAGTTCTCTTTCCCCTAGTAAAATTCTCTGGACTTGTTCTCAGTTTGTAACTCAATCCCCAAGTACTTGATGAAGGGGAAGGTCAGTTTTAAGGGATGTTCTTTCTTGTGGAATCTGAGTCTGGGAGATTCTTACTGCCTGTGGCTTAAGTTAGGGGAACGGAAAAAGGAGGAAGAATGGTGAAAAAACTGGACCAAAGGACCCAAAAACCTTCAAGGCCCTGGTCCCCTGAAGGGGGTGGGGGAGTTAACTGGGTTCTTTCTAGAAAGACAAGGTAAAAGAGTCAGACAGGCAGAGTTGTGGCATTCTTGCAACTTACACATTTCTGTTGGGAGAGGGATGTTTAAAAACAAGATAAATAAGTACTTCCTGTAGATTGTGGGTATTTTGCAGAGTCAACTCTAGTTTGGAATAAAATGCCACCGTCAGAGATGCAAAATGATCATGGTGATGCTCGCATAACTCAATACATTTACAAAAGAGCATTGATTGTATTCTTAAAATTGGTGAATTTCATGGTATGTAAATTATACCTTAAAAAGTTGTTGGAAGATAATTAAGATCTATCTTTGAGTAGAAACCAAAGTCATTAGCATTTGAAGGTATATGATGTTAGCAATCTTGGTGACAACAATGGTGGGTAAGACAATGTGATTGTCATCAAAGAACTTGTAATCCATTGGTCACACTTAAAAGTTGGGCGGGGCACCTGGGTGGCTCAGTTGATTGGACTTCAGACTTCAGCTCAGCTCTTGATCTCACAGGTTCGTGAGTTCAAGCCCCCATGTAGGGCTCTGCGCTGACAGCTCAGAGCCTGGAGCCTGCTTCAGATTCTGTGTTTTCCTCTCTCTGCCCCTCCCCTGCTCACACTCTGTCTCTCTCTCAGAAATGGATGAACATTAAGAAAAAATTTAAAGTATGAGCAGATCTCTTATTCTGTAGATCACTGGTTAGAGTATAGATCCTGTTCCACAACTTAAAGCAAAGGAGACAATTCGTGGAAAGGTTCAGATTTGCTACTAGAGGCGGAAAGTTGGATTTATGAGAAAAGACAAAAAATAATTGGGAAAAAAAGGGGCAAGAGACTGCACCGTGATGAATTTAGAGAATCGGCCAGCAATTGCTGAGTCTATCGCTTTCTGTGAGAAGTTATGTGTCCTTCTTGCCCCGAGTCTGTAGAACTGGAAGGCAGCCAGCCCTGCGCTTTCGTAGTGCTGCAGGTTGGCCGACAGCCAAAGAAGTAGACTCGTCTCTTTAATGAGGTTCTTTTTCACGACTGTAAAATTGATACCTGCTCCTTATAGGAAATTTGGAAATTCATTAAAGTACAAAGGAGAAAAATTTAAATCAACCACAGCCACTACCCAGAGACAACTTAATACTGTGGTACAAAGGCAATAGTGTTATACTGTGGAATGTCCTTTGAGTTTGTGGAGGTGAGAAAGAATGCCAACTTTTACTTTTTTCTACCTGGTGCATTATTAGGATTGATTTGCCTCTGAGTAGGTATCACACTGATAATCGACCATCACTTTTATTTTTTTTAATTTTATTTATTTATTTTGAGAGAGAGAGAGAGAGAGAACAAGCATGGACCATTGGGGGAGGGTTGGGGGGGGAAGCAGAGAGAGAACCACAAGCGGGCTCTGCATTGTCAACATGGAGCCCAATGCAGGGCTCGAACTCAGAAACCATGAGATCATGACCTGAGCTGAAATCAGGAGTTGGAAGCTTAACTGACTGAGCCACCCAGGGGCCACTGGACTACCACTTTCAAAGACTGTATGTTATTCCCTGCAGGGAATGTTGCTCAGTTAACTAGTCCCCTATTTTGAACTATCAGCTTATGAGAATGCCGTTGACAGTTCCTTTTTTAAAATCAAACCTAACTTCCTTCAAATTTGTGTTCTGGAACCCCATGAATTACAGCCACTTGAGAGTTCTTTAGGAGAAAATCTCCCTCTCCTCTTCTTTAAAGGTGCTGGTCTGAGGTTGGAGATCAACACGTGGGACAGAACCTTTCCATTGGCCAGGGGTGTGACTATAAGGCCATCATTGAACATGAGATTCTCCACGCTTTGGGATTTTACCATGAGCAGTCAAGAACTGACCGGGATGACTATGTGAACATCTGGTGGGATGAAATTCTTCCAGGTGTGTACAGACCCAAGGGAGTTGGGTGGGATTTACCTTTATCGCTTGTTGGGACCAACCCTGGGATGTCTAAGCCACACCGGTGTGCAGACAGAAGCTTCAGCTAGAGCACAGCGGAGGAAAAGTATATTATTTGTTGGCCTATTCTGTGGGTGTTGCTCATCTGATCCTAACTGACCCCAGAGAAGGGCCTTAGGGAGTGATGTGTGTTGGCTAACTCAATGCCAACTGAAAGTTCATCGGAAGCTTTTGCTTTGTTTCGGTGTTTTTGTTGAAAATCCATCTAGAATGCTATCGTCCTGTCATTGTAAATTGAATTAGGCTTCCGAGGATGTCATGGCCATTTTTCTGGGTGTGAAATCTCATGTAGGTCTAGGAGTCTGCATGAAGTTTGGCTGAACAAAAGACGACTCAAATATATACTCAAGAACTTTGCTGGTGCTTTACCAAATCAATGATAGGTGTTTAAAAACAGACCAAAACAGGGCGCCTGGGTGGCTCAGTCGGTTAAGCGGCCGACTTCAGCTCAGGTGGTGATTTCGCAGTCCGTGAGTTCGAGCCCCGCGTCGGGCTCTGTGCTGACAGCTCAGACCCTGGAGCCTGTTTCAGATTCTGTGTCTCCCTCTCTCTGACCCTCCCCTGTTCATGCTCTGTCTCTCCCTGTCTCAAAAATAAGTAAAACATTAAAAAAAAAATTAAAAAACAAACCAAAACAACAACAAAAATGAATTCTTTCATCTGAAATTGTCCCCCCAATTGTGTTAACTCTGGCTGATGATCTGAATTCTAGTTAGTAAAAATTTACTGGCCTTTCTTCCTCCTGTACCCCTCCTCCCCTTCCTTCTCCTCCTTCTTTCTTCCTAAATACCTCTCTCCTCCTGCCCCCAGCCACATTGTGCAAGGGATAATACAGTCTTATTTCACTTATTGTTATGCAGGTATGTTATTCTAACAATTTCTGTTCTGTTCTGTAGTTTCTTTAGACTTCCTTGGCATTACCTTTCCTAGTTGTTTGAGACAACTAAATGGTGCTCTTAGGTATATGAAAAACACTCTTTTATCGAACAGCTTCCCAACGTGCTGGGAAGAAAGCCAATACTGTGTTTCTGAAAACATCTGGTTTTTAATTAGGACTTAGTTCAGGAAGGGGGAAAACATCTTTTCTTGGCAGCAATAGATTAATAAAACTCCCATGTATTAAAATGCCTTCACCATTACCAATCGTGGTTTTCACAAAGCAAGTAATTGTCTTATAATTATCGGTTTTATTTAGATACCAGTTTCACGTATGGGTTCATATACGGCAGTGCGTCTATAATGATTCGACTTTGAGGGACTTGTCAGAACCACGATTAACCCCCCCCCCCACTTCCACTGATCCTACCACCGAACCACTGAGCTAAAGTAATATTTTTCTTCGCCCTTCAGTCCAATCTGGAGATATGTTAGCAAGTATTCACCCGGACATGAAATAACAGATCAAATTTGATGCATTTGTCTCCTAGATGTAAGTGTGTTAGAACTGGGTCTGCGTAGGAGGGAAAGTAGACTGGGGGTCATTGGTCCAGGGCACTGGTGGACTGCCTGTATTTGCCTCTAGGCTTGACTTTCTTACCTCCCTGTACATATACTTGGTTCTGCTGAACATTCATTAAGGGTGCAGAGAACGTTCACATTTTTCAGTCTTGGAGAACACAACGGTTAGTGTTTTAATACCATGTTAGGCCAAATGATTTCTCTTTCTCAGAGGGAGCCAACGCATTTGACAGGGTAATTTTCAGACTGGCTCGGCTCTTGGCTGAACATGAATTGCTCAACACATGTTGTTTATCTCCTCCCTATATTTTCAAATTCCATATATCTAAATTGCTCACTATCTCTGGAGAACTGCTCTCAAATGAGACTTCGAACTAATAAGACAGTAAGGGAGGGCGCTATTATGGCTCAGGGTAATTTATAACTTTCATTGCGTCTCATCTTTCGTAGATGACAATCTAATTGTTCAACCTAAGAAGATAGTATACTGGCAATGTAGTTCTCTCCCCAAATCTGTCTCCGTCTCTGTCTCTTAAGCCAGAAGTGTGTTTTCTGGATCATTTCTCTCCCACCAAGGAAAGACCTCAATTTCTGAGGTCAAGCAGGATTCCGCAAACTACAGCTTGTGGGTCATATCCACTTTCTTTTGTAAATAAAGTTTTATGGCAACACAGCCATGCCCGTTTATTCACCTATTTCCTATGGCTGCTTTTGTGCTACAATGACAGAGTTGAGTAGCTGTGACAGAGACCACATGGCTCCCAAAGTCAAAAACATTTTCCGCCCGACCCTTTACACAAGAGATTTGCTGACTGGCCTCTCTGGGGTACAAGACGGCTCCCTCTTTGAGGCTCTCAGCTGCGAGTTCCCTGAAGGCAGGACCTGGCCCATCCTACTCACTGCCAGGGGCCACCACCACTTAGCATAGCTCCTCAGATATAGATAGTAGGCACAGCAAAAATGTGTTGAATAAAATTTTAAAAATTACTCAAAACGTTTATGTCGTGAAGCATTGTGAAAAGAATCCTTGAGTAGTAAAGAATGAAATGGTCTATTCCAACCCGGTGATTTTAGTTAAAGTTAAGGAAAACCTATCCGGTGAATTTGAGAGTGCTTTTCTTAAGGTTTCATCACAAGTCACCAGGAGATCCCAGACCAAGCCTCAGTCCTCACACTGGCTGGATGTTCTTTCTAGTTCTATCCCTTAGGGTAGGACAACCTAGGGCCAAGTGCTCTGGAAGGAGTTACTTTCCCCTTCTGTTTGGCTCACTTGTTTCTTACAGTCCTGTGCCACCTTCGAAAATGCTTTGCTCCCTTTCAGGTTAAGTCTCCACGAAATCCCATGAATTGGGAGGATGAAGTGTTGGTATTCTCATTTACAGTTAAAATCAAGTTTTGATCAGCAATATTTTCCTTTGCTATTTTGGATGGAAAGCCAATTTTGCGCTTCCTATTTTATTTTTCTGTCCATGAGGCCATTTCTGGAAAAGGACGTGAGCCTTGATTGACAGGATGCCCCTTCCTTGGCAGTACTGACCTTTCCTTCTGCCCCTTGAATTGACTTTCTAACCTATGGAATTGGTACAGCTTTTGGTGGATGAGGTACTTGCTTATTAGCAAGATGCATCAATCCTGAATATTTTTCTGAATTCACAAATTTCCTTTTCCTGACTTTTGGAACACCTGCCTCTACTTTAATGTTTTATCTTCTCTTTCTTAAAAGCTTATACGTACACACACACACACACACACACACACACATTTATTTATTCATTTATTTGTGAAATGAATCTTTGATGTAAATGTATACAAATATTTAATAAATTGTATGCAAATTTATAAATTAATTATAACATGTGTTTTTATATTTATTTTTAAATATGCTTTTGATTTTTATAAGTGGACATACTATTATATAATAAATTAATGTAATTAAAATATGATTTGTTAGGGGCACCTGGGTGGCTCAGTCAGTTAAGTGTCTGACTTTTTTTTTTTAACATTGATTTATTTTTGAGAGACAGAGTGAGACAGAGCACGAGTGGGGGGGGCGGGGGCAGAGAAAGAAGAAGAGAGAATCCTACGCAAGATCTCAACTCAGGTCTTGATCTTAGGGTCGTGATATTCAGGCCTGTGTTGGGCTCCACTCTGGGCATGAAGCCTACTTAAAAAAATTATTTGTTGCTATTAATTAATAATATGTATTGATATTATGTACATTATTCTAGTATAAAATATGTTAAGTATACATATATTTGTATATTTAAATCAAACGTTCATTTTTTCTTTGTGGTCTCTGCTTAAGTATCTAGTCAAAGGGGGCACGACAGGGGAAACGATATAACTAAAAAGGACCCGTCGATGCCCTCTCTGATAGGTTTTGAGCACAACTTTAACACCTACGATGACAGCTTCATCACAGACCTCAACACGCCCTATGACTACGAGTCTTTGATGCACTACGAGCCTTTCTCATTTAACAAGAATGAAAGCGCTCCTACCATCACGGCCAAGATCGCTGAGTTTAACACCATCATTGGGCAGCGCCTGGACTTCAGTGCCACTGATTTGGAGAGGCTGAACCGAATGTATAATTGCAGTGAGTACTGCTGGGTCTGAGAAGTAGGTAATCGAACCTCAACAGAGCTTCCTCTGCTCCCCCAGTTTCCCCTATATTTCCTTTCACTATTCTTTCCTGTTCTAGTGAAGGACAGTGGACAAGCCACATAACTTTAACTTATCGCTAGATTAGAAAAAATAGTAACACCTGCCTCACAAGATGGTTATGAAAATCAGTTACGTGGTTGTGCTTTGCAAAGTAAAAGTATTGGACCAATGATGTAAGAAGCTGTAATTGTCCAGCTTCTTTAGCATCCTTTTGAATGGTGCATCATTCTGTAAATCTCAAGATAGGGGACAAGCTTGGCAGTATTTTTTATCCTGCAAAATTCTTTACCCAGAGTAGTTGTTCTAGAGCAATCTACTGCTCAGAGATGGGATGTTTTCTAAAATGACTCTACTAGTCTTGAGAGACACATTCTTTAATTCTGTTCAATATGGATGTACAGAAGACTTACTACATACAAAGATCTACTAGGTACCTCCTTCTTGATCTAAAGCAGTTCTTGGTTGGCATTTATAGCAAAGCATGATGACAGGTCTTTTTATCATTTGACTCTGTGAGGTGGGTAGGGCTGCATCTATGTTGGATGTCCTAAGATGTAATAGAGGACAGCAGAATTTGCATTTGAGAAAAGTCAAGAAAGTGTGCTGTATCTGAACAATGAGGTCTTTCTAGCACAAGACATCAGGTATTTGAAATAAGAGGACTTAAACTTTAAACCAGGTGACAAAAATATCATTTGCAGCCACAACTCACACCCTTTTGGACCACTGTGCTTTTGAGAAGGCAAACATCTGTGGGATGATTCAGGGGACCAGAGATGATGCTGACTGGGTCCATGAGGACAGTTCTCAGCCTGGACAAGTGGACCACACCTTGGTGGGACAATGCACCGGTGAGTGAAGGCAGAAAGTAGGAACTCTGCAGTGGTTCACCAGGTTCAGTCAGGGAATGGCAGCTTACATGTTTTGTCTCAATTGCAATGTTAGTTGTCCAACATGGAAATCTGAACAAGCACAAAGAACATTTCTCGTATCTTAATTATTAGCTCAACAAAAAGCATGCAGGTTCTGGGCGTGCAACAGAAAGATGCACTTAGGTCATGACAAAACTAATACAGACATGTGGTTGCTAATACATGATTTTGTAAATAAAGGTCATGTCTCTAGAACAGTGCCCTCCAATTGAAGTATAATACAAGTCACATACATAATGTGAAATTTTCTAGTAGCTACATAAAAAAGAAACAAGAGAAATTGTCTCTAGCTACACATTTTATTGAACCCGATATATTCAAAATATTGGCATTTTGATATACTATCAATATTAAAGTTATCAATAAGCTACTCCACACTTTTGTATTAGGTATTTGAAATCTGGTGTGTATTTTACCCTTGTAGCACATCTCAGTCCGGATTGGTCACAATTCAAGTGCTCAATTACCACGTTTGGTAGCCGCCATATTGGATGGCACAGCTTCAGATCGTTCCTAGGTGTGTTTTGTACAGTGAAAAATTCATAAAGTCAGATGGGCCCGGACAGGAAATCTGGCCCCACCACTTGCTAATTGTAACCACAGAAAGTTGTTTTTGTTGGTGCCTTTTTTTTTTTTTTTTAAGTCTTCGCTTTTGTCAGACTCTCTGAGCATTCCAGGATTTTGACACTTAAACATGAAGATGGAAGGAAATAATGCATACAAATCCTCCGGCTGCAGACCAGCAGCTGCCCTCTCTACTTTTTTTCTATCTTCCCTTTCTGTCCAGAGGTTCCATTCATTTTTTTATTTCTACTTTAGCAGCCTTTTATTTAGTGCCTGTCTTAGAAAAAAATCTCAACCCTATAGATTATAGTCAGTTTCTAAAGACTAGACTGTTACTGCCTGTGGGAGTTGGTTATATTTCCTTCACAGAAGGGACCTGGCTTGTCACTCAGTTGCCAGGCCACTGGGCTCAGAGGTTGTAAACAATTGCCACTCTCCCTCCAGCCTCGGCAAAGGGTGAAAGTCTCTGTCACACATCATATTACTAAACACATAATCTCAAGTGTCCAAAGGGTGATCTAAGTCTGAAGTTCCCTCTAAATTCCCATCAGAGCTTCCCACCCACTCTCTCCCATGGGCTGGCTGACAGGCCAATGTACAGTTTCAGGCTAAACAGAAGGGTGACCTTCATGTGAGAAGTCCCAGTACCCTAACAGGAACAATGTCCCAGCACCTTAATAGGAAAGGAAAGAAGAAATATCTGAAAAGTTTTATCAGGTTAGCTTGACAAGCCATTATGCATCTTCCACGGGGGACATTTAATGGGAGTGTATTCCCTCTGCTAGAGGGCACCGGTGGTGGTAAGGTAGATGTATAGACTTAAAGAGCACAAAGGATCCCTTGGGATAGAAGCCACCTCCCATCTGAAACCAGGAGAGATGAATGGGCACCTTCTAGTTAGAGGCAGAGCATGGGCAAAAATTCAGGTGCCCCGATTCCCAAGTCTGAGTTATTGGACTTTCATTTCCTACCCCTCAGTGCACCTGGGTGAAATTCCTCAGCAAGGACCACCTGGAGACCCTCTTAGCCATGTGACCTCTTGAATTTGACCCAAGCACTCAGTAATTCACAACGCAGACAATTCAGGCTAGTAAGTTCAAGTACTCAGAAGAACATGCAAGAAAATATCATGTTTCCCGATATAACATTAAAGCCATTATGATATTGTTAAGCTTTGTAGAAAGCTTATTTAACCACTGATGCTTGCTGCCATTGGGGAAGGTACAGTGCCCCATGTATGACACTGGATGAAGCGGAGAGTCATATTGCCAAAGTACCTAGAACTGTACTAGAAGCTCACTTCGTTTGTACTTTGTGAGATATTTTGAGTGGGCTGTTTGGTAAGAAGTTGAACGCTGTGGTACAGCTTGAAGGACTTCTTTATATGCAAGAATTGTTCTTTGTGGTTGACTTTGATGTGCTGATTTTCCATATGACATATTCCTTGAGCTGCCTGCTTCTTTTGGGGGAGAGAGTTCTGAGGTTTAGGAGTTGGACAAACCCCAGCCTGGTTACAAATACAGACATTTTGCACCCTCCTTTTCAGTGTTCTTTCGAAGGTTTCCTTACAGGCAGGAGAAATCTTCAACTAGTCCCCTTAATATGCCTCGAATGCCCCTTCTTAAGGCACAGTAAGTGTGATTCTTTACCATCAATAATACATCCAATTGCAGGCTAGAAACAGGTGAGACTGAATCTTTATTATCATAAATATTTAAATTCCAGTTTCCAAATATGGGGAGCGCACAGTTTGTTATACAACCAGAAGTCAGCTCTTTTCCTTGGAATGAATCTCTAATTCAAACAAGAAAGCCAATGAGGAAGATAGAATTCATCTCAGAGATGAATTTGCTTGAAGCCCATGTCTCCTTAAGTCAGAAGTATACATTTCACAAGCTTGGTGACAAAGGCATCAGAAGAGGCACTGGGGCGCTGGGGCTTTAGCTGGGGAGTCAGTTCACGGAGACACAAAGGAGACTTACTGACAAGCCATCTTTGTTCATTTTCCCCAGTAGAGTTCTAGCTTGTGTTGCCTGGATAATGGCCGTTGTTCACTATTTCACTTGGCTGGCATCCAGGGCCCCCTGGGGTGTGGGCAGCTGGAGATGGGTCACTGGGGTGCTCTCGCCACAGGTGCCGGCTACTTCATGCACTTCAGCACCAGATTGGGGGTGGCGGAAGAGGCAGCCCTGCTGGAGTCACGGATTCTTTACCCAAAGAGGAAGCAGCAGTGCCTGCAATTTTTCTATAAAATGACAGGAAGCCCTTCAGATCGACTCGTCATCTGGGTCAAGAGGGATGACAGCACGGGCGACGTTCGCAAGCTGGTCAAGGTGCAGACCTTCCAAGGTACCTAGAGACATTCATGCAGGGGCTGATTTGGCTTAAATCTGGGACCCTGCTCCTTCTTCCCCTTTCCCTTTCCCTTCTGTTGCTCCCTTCCCCCCCCCCCTGCTTTGTTCCTTCTCCTCTTCTTTCTCCTCTCCTTCTTCTTCCTCCCTTTTCCTGCATCCCCCCCCCCCCCCACTCCTGCTCTTCTAAGAGCCCAGCATAATGTCTGGTATGTTTTAACCCCTCAGTGAATATTTTAACCACTCAGAAGTCAGAAATAGCATCAAAAATTTAAGTGAGGCTGAAATACACTTTTGCAAGAGGTCCTAGACCCTCAAGATCCTTTCTGGTTTCTTACGCTGTCCAGCCCAGGACCCCATGTTCTAGAATGACCTCACTTCTTACTCAGTTCTTTATTCAGAATTATTACTTCCCATTCAGTCTCAGGAAAAAAGCAAATAGACCTAGTTTTCACTAGAATGTGAATATCTGGATAGTAGCAACCCTGATTGTATTATTTGCTTCCTGAAAGAGGATGGATCCCCTACTTGGTGGAATTTCAGATAATATGGAAAACAGAAAAAATTAGGTGTTAGTGGGTGAGTCGGTTCTGCATAGGGGAGATCCAGCTTGTCCTGTATATGAACATTTAATGTAGAGTCTGTCATATATCTCTCTAGCATCAAGTCTTAGGTTGGACCATATGAAGTTGCCATTATTTGACTTTGAGTTTACAAAATGATTGTTTTATATGGTTCGGACTAATATTTAGGTATTCAGTGCAAACATTAGGGGCTGGGGTGCATTTATACCATGAAACCCATGGGGAAACACAGAACCTATGGAATTTAATAATAATGGAAAACAAATTCTGGTTAAGATTTGAATATGAGGGGTGTCTGGGTGGCTCAGTTGGTTAAGCATCTGACTTTGGCTCAGGTCATGATCTCACTGTTTGTGGGTTCAAGCCCTGTGTCGGGCTCTGTGCTGACAGTGTGGAGCCTGCCTGGAATTCTGTCTCTCTCCCTCTCTCTCTGCCTTTGCACTCTCTCTCTCTCTTTCTCTCAAAAATAAATAAACTTAAAAAAAGATTTGAATATGCATGTGAAAATAAATTATAGTGTATCTTTTTATAGTTATTTTCCTTCAGTAGGTATGTGACTTTGGAGAAGTTCCTTAACCAGTTTATAACAGTATCTACCTCATAGGGATGCTATGAGGATTACATTAGATAATTCATATAAATCTCTTGGCCTGGTACCAGATTCATAGTCCGTGCTCAATAAATGTTGGCCACAGTTGTCACCAACCTTATTCTCTGTCCTTAGGAGATTTGGACCAAAATTGGAAAATTGCCCATGTGACACTTAGAGAAGAAACGAAGTTTCGCTACCTTTTCCAGGGCTCCAAAGGTGACCCCCAGAACTCAAATGGGGGAATTTACCTAGATGATATCACCCTGACGGAAACCCCATGCCCCACAGGCGTTTGGACAGTACGGAATTTCTCGCAGGTCCTTCAGAGCACAGTTAAAGGAGACAAGCTCCTGAGTCCTCGATTCTACAATTCAGAGGGATATGGTTTTGGGTTGACTTTGTACCCTCATGGCAGAGCAAGCTACAGTCCATCTGGCTACTTAGGAGTTGCGTTTCACCTGTGCAGTGGGGAGAATGATGCTATCCTGGAGTGGCCAGTGGAAAACAGACAGGTGATAATGACAATACTCGACCAGGAACCCGATGCCAGGAATAGAATGTCCTCAAGCATGGTGTTCACTACCTCTAAGTCCCAGACATCTTCAGGTAGGTGCTCTAAGATCTGCCACTCGACCCAAAAGGGCCAACAGATGTGGTTCCCATCTGTGTACAAGAGGTCAACACCTCCTCTCACATTTCCTCTTCGGGTGTATCAACAGCATAGTCATGTGGGAATAGTCAGCTGAAAATTTTCAATGTCATTGCATCTCCCTTCTCTTTTCAGAATTTACTCTTCAAGCATTTACTAAGGACTTGCACTGGGCCAAACTCAGTGCCCTGTACCCAGCATAGAAGCAAATCAGGCAGTTCCTGCTTCGTCTAACTCAGTCTAAATGAGAGGACAGAAACGGCTAATCATTTATCAAATACTCAGAATTTCCTAGCCTCTGTGCCGAACTAATGCACTGACTCCTAAAATATTAGTGATCGTCAGCATGTCAATGAAACAAGTTTGTATCAATAAAGAAATGCACAGACTTTTTAACTTTCAAATGAAGAACCTTAAGCCTTAAAAGGAAGAGGCTATCGCCATCCTGTCTTTCCCTCTTCACTGAGGAAGTGACCTAGTAATGGACAAATGACCATTCAGAGCTCTGGTTGTCTGCCCCTCCCCCTTCCCAATTCTGAGTTTTGATTCTCCTGGAAAGCATGAATAATCTGATTTTTTCCAACTTGGTTTTTTTTTTTTTTTCTAAGAAAGCTCTATATACTCATTAAAGACAAGTTGGAGAGTGAAGTATAAAGAGGTAATGTGATGTTATGTTACCTATAACTTTGCAGCCATAAATGACTCCGTCATCTGGGACAGGCCGTCGATTGTGGGATCCTATCATAAGGACTGTGATTGTTTTAGAAGCATCGACTGGGGCTGGAGTAATTTTCTCTCCCACGAAATGCTAAAAAGGAAGAGTTTCCTTAAAAATGACGACCTTATACTTTTTGTGGACTTTGAAGGTACTTTTCCTGATTTTCCTGAATAACTAAACCTATGTTCTGGGGCTTCTACTGATTTTACACCGATTTTTAAGCATCTCATGGGGGATAGGGATTGTTTTGCGGACCAGGTTAGAAAAAAAAAAAAAAAAAGATGTGCTCTAGGAGAGCTATTGCTCAAGGACTCTCATCTTTATTTTAACAGTCCTTGGGAGAAACTAAAACTTCAGTGTCATCTTTTTTTGATAATTTATCAAATATGACAGTTTGTTGACTTCAGTTTAGTTTGGGTCAGTGTATCTATGCTAGCTTGGTGCTTCTTTTTCAAGCTGGATAAATAAAAATGTGATTGCATTAGTTTGAAAAGAAAAACAGCTAGCATGCGAATCAGCCGGATTCAAAGCCACCTCTCCATGGCACTGAAGGTGATGTCCACGAGGGATAGGGGTGGCCCAGGGAACTTTCTCCAGAAGTGGAAGTTAATTGTAGTCAGATATGAAGTATAGATGTTCCTCACCGCCCTTTGTCTAATTCCTCAAGATATAACCCACCTTCTCCAGACTGAAGTTCAAATTGAAGACACAAGGCTGATTCCCCAAGGCCTCGTTCTCCAGGGCCGGGAGCAGCAGACCTCAGAAGAAGGCACAGGAAAGGGCTTGTTAGAGAAAGCCCTACCCAGCAACCTGGACCAGGGGCAGCCCAGCCGACCGAAGCGGTCAGTGGAGAACACAGGCCCCTTGGAAGACCACAATTGGCCCCAGTACTTCAGAGACCCATGTGACCCGAACCCTTGCCAAAATGAAGGCATCTGTGTGAACGTGAAGGGGATGGCGAGCTGCAGGTAGGCTCCCTGGCCATGTTGGGGGGGGGGGGCGGGCAGGCGGTGGGTCAGCAGAGGTGAGCCCAACATTTGCTTCCCCCTGGTAAAAGGTTAGGACAATGACTACATCAGATGGTCAACTGGACGTGTCAGTCCCTGACTCCACAAAGCTGTGCTCTGAATCAGTGGGCCTGTGCTGTCGGGGCACAGAAGGGGTCCTGCCAGGGCAAAGGGGTCCCACATCTCCTATCTCTTGACGTTTATCCCTTCCCCCGCTCTGGGATGTGATCAACAGGGTCTTGAATGTTGTGATTTTGAACTCCACTGCAGCGCTCACAAAAGTTCCAGGGACTTTCTACTCCATGACCTGCCTCAGTGGGACTTAGGGCCAAGCTTATGTTTACTGACTGCCAATGTTGTTAATTATGATTTCTGTTGTCTGTTCTGTTGTACTATTTTTATAGCTATGTTTTTAATAATAGTAATAAGGACATCTGATATTTTTTGACTGCTTGCTCTGGGTCTTGGGGTCTCCTGAGTAGTAAACATGCATACTCTAAATTATTTGTCACATCCACCCTGTGACATAAGGACCCCCCTTATCCCCATTTGGTGCTTAAGGGAGCTGAAGTTTAGAGAGGTTAAATAATTTGTCTAAAATTACCCAGACATCAAATACTGAAGCTGAGACTTGCATCCAGGTCTGTCTGTCTGCACGGTTCGCTGTATTTAATTGTCCTTTTTATAATGTTTGTTGTTTGCATAAAATATTTCATGAGAGGATATACGTGAGGACAGAAGCATCGATTTCATCTGGCGGGATAGTAGCAGAGGTAGCGACCAGTCTGCTCAGGTCAAAATACCTACGTTTCTTTGGAGTTCTTTTCAATCTCCACTTTGTTTCTTCTTCTGTAAACTCTTAGTTTGAAATAATTTTAGATTTACAGGTACATTGTGAAAATACTGCAGAGCTCCCCATTCCCTAATGTTCACATCTTACCTAACCACAGTACAATCAACAAAGCCAAGAAATGAACATTAATGCAACAAAATAGTGTTAACAATAGCATTACACCAAACTACAGACCTTATTCAGATCTCTCCAGTCTTTTCACCAATGTCCTTTTTTGTTCCAGGATCCGGCATAGGGCCCCACATCATATTTAGTTTCACCCTCCTTCAATCTAGGACAATCCCCCAGTCTTTCCTTCCCTTTCACTACTTTGACAACTTTGAAGAGTACTGGTCAACTATTTTGTAAATTGTTCCTCAATTTGCATGTATCTAATGTTTTGTCATGAGTAGGTTGAGGTTGTACATTTTTGGCAAGAGTCGGGACACCTGATGCCAATGGGCGTTATGACTGGTGCTTCTAACCTTGATCATGTGGCCAACGGGTGTCCGTTCCTTACTCTGTTGCTAATATATGTCTTGGGAGAGACATTCAGAGATCATGCAGCATCCTGCTTTTCCTCAATTCCTCATCCGCTGATGTCAGTGCCCATCGGTGAAACCGCAGCAACAATACCTCTGTAATATTCCAATGGTGATTTCTCATTCCCCCCAATCCCTCCGCATTCATTAAGTGACATTCTTCTGTAAAGAATAACTGTCCACTCCTCACCATTCATTTATTCATGCAATTACTTATTTCTATCGCTAGGGACACACAAATGTTGATTTTATTCTATGGGCTATAGTTCCATAATGCCAGTATTTCTTATATTGCTCATATTGTCCCAGCCTTGGCCTTTGGGAGTCCTTCCAGACTGGCTCTTGTGTCCTTTTTGCACACACTCATTTTTCCATGAACACAATTTTACCTTCTGGCACCACAGGATACTCCAGGCTTATCTTTTACTTTCCCTGTCCCAGCCCTGGAACGAACCGCTTTTCCAAAGAGCCCTGGTTCCTTTCATTGGAGAATGTCCTCCTTGTAGAGGGCTCCACAGCCATGGATCTGCACTGCTTAGCTGATAGGTCCTTGGATGCCAGATTTCCATATTTCCCAACTGGCTTCCTCCTCAGAGTAAGGACAGCCAGTGGTTTCCACTTGTGTGTCACCCTCTGCTAAACCCAATGATTCCTTTTCCACAAACCTACAGCTTGCGGTATAAGCTCCTCTAAGGTAATGCGAGGGAATTAATTAAACTGTATTTGGAGGGTACTGGGCCAGAAAAAAGATTGAATGAACTTGCTGTTATGCACTGATTTGTAAGAAGCCAACGTCTAGTTTGGAGGAAGATAAAATAGTTCCGGCGTTAGTAAAAGCAGTCCGTGACTTCTGATTGTCACATTCCACTCTGTGATTAGACTTTGTGGTGAGGAGATTGTTTGAAACAAAGGCTAGAATGGCTGCCATGGAAAGGATGAAACATCCCCCTCAATGCCCTGCTTCTGAGGTTAGTTGATCTCTGTACCAAATGACATTAAAAAACAAACCAGCAAACCCAGGGGGTGGCCATTGTGTGCCTACTGCGTACCAAACATGACAGTAAGCACAACGTGCTCACGATCTGGCATATTTCAGGGCAGCCTGGGATACAGGTGACAGGATGCTCATGTTACAGCAACATTCAAATTGATATTGTTGGAAGATCTTGGGCTCCCACCAATGCACTGAGCCAGACTCTTTCTGGAGAATTTCCCCTATAGCTTATAGCCCGAGCCAGTGTGGACAGTGTATTCTTCAAGTACCCCAAACCTTCCTCCTAAGCCTTGCACGTGGTGGCCAAGAGTCCCCGGTCTGGAGACGGACCTCCGGAAATTAGGCTTTTAAGTGTGAAACACTAAAAAAAGTGTGACCTTGAGCAAGTGATTTAACCTTTCCTGCAAGGACAGGATAATAAGAATAAGGATAATAAGATAATAAGGATAATAATAAGGATAATAAGAAGGGTCTGGGAATAACTACCACCTCCTAGGGCTGTTACAAGGTTGTATCGACTCATGCAAAGCCTGGAACGGGGCCAGGCACGTGGAGCTGCTCCGCCAGAGGCTCGGGTGGCTCCCATACTCCTCCTGTGTCCTGTTCCCCTAGGTGCGTCTCCAGCCAAGCCTTCTTCTACACGGGGGACCGCTGTCAGGCCATGCAGGTGCACGGCAGCCTCCTGGGCCTGATGATCGGAGGCACAGCTGGTGTGCTCTTCTTGACCTTCACCATCATCAACATCCTGTCTCAGAAGCCAAGGCAGTGACACGCCTGCTGACAGCAGCCAGATCACAGAAGCACCTTTGCTACTTCAGACCTTCCTTTCTGGGCCTCAGCACAGTTTGGGGCAATTTTTAGCAGCCTTGCTTTGAATAGGCCTCCAGCCTCTGGTGTGGCCATAATGGTTCTTCTGCCCCTGATTCCCACATGGTTCTGTGACCCTACCGTGTGCTCCGAAGGGATCTAGCGTGTCCTGGGACAGCATCCAGGACACTTCAGTGCGAATCACTTATTTAATTGGCTGTCTTTCCCGTAGACTGTAAGCTCCATGTGGGCAGGCCCTCATTTATCATGTTAGCTCCAATGCCTGGGGGCACACCTGGCTGGCACATCATGAGGACTCAATAAATACGAATGAATGAAATACTAATGAATGAAGAGCTAAGTTATAGAAACTCTCACTCCTACTGCAGATAAAATAGATACAGTGATACTTGTATGTCATTTATATTAAAATCAAATACTTATTTTTCATCAGACACCATAGTACTCAATACACAATAGTACATCAGACACAATAGTGTCGTGGGTGAGAGGAGCATTCCTCCTTACAGCAGACTTAATGGCATTTGCTTTCTTCCTCCTCTGATTCTAAAAATAGGTCTTTAATAAATTCAATAAATATTGAGTCGGTACCTTCTGTGTGTCCAACATTGCATGTAAATTTGTGTGTGTGTGTGTGTGTGTGCGTGTGTATGTGTGTGTGTGTGTGGAGAGGGAGGGTTGTCCAAAGCTCCCTCAGATCTGTTTAAGTTTAAAGTATATTTTATATACTGTTCATGTATAAAATTACTATATTAATAAACGGAAAGTATCTGGTAGAAGAAAGTTAAAATTTTTTTAATGTTTATTTATTTTAGAGACCGAGAGGGAGAGAGAGAGGCTGAGTGAACAGGGAGGGGCAGAGAGAGAGGGAGACACAGAATCCAAAGCAGGCTCCAGGCTCCAAGCTGTCAGCACAGAGCCTGACATGGGGCTTGAACTCACAAACCACAAGATCATAACTTGAGCTGAAGTTGGACGCTTAACTGAGTGGACCACCCTGGCACCCCAAGAAAGTTTTAAAGAAGTACTTTTAGATGCCCTTTCTTTCTGCAGTTCCTAAGGAGATAAAACTGTCTGGTGCAAGAAAGTTCCAAGATAGGTCAAGCCACAGGAAAGCTGAGATTCCCATCCCCAGTTGGCACAGACACCACAGAGGGCTGGCTCTGGATGTTTAATAAAGGAAAATACATCAAGGAGCCTGAGTGGTCCAGGAGTTAGGGTACCAGCTTCCTAAGTACACATTTTATGGCCATTCTGTAAACAAACATGAGGGGTTAAGAAGAATCCCTTGAATAGAAAGGTGTGGGGAAGGTACGTAGCAGGTGCAAACAGCACCTCTTGGGAATGACTCTCTAGTCTGAGTGCGTCAGTGTCCCTGGGGACCTGGTCAAAGCACAGATTGAGGGCACCACTGCCAGAGTTTCTGACTCAGTAAGTCAAAGGTGGGTCTAAGAATCTGCACTTCTAGCACATTCCCAGGTGACATTACTGTTACTGGTCCCTGGACGGCACTCGGAACCGCGGCTCTGATGGAAAACGGGTCTGGACGTCAGATACCTTAGACACATCTAACCAGCCGTGCAATTTCAGTAAAGTCACGTAAGCTCTGGGTCTTAATTTCCTCATTTGTCAAACGGAAGTAATAGTGGACCACCTCCTCTCACCCCACTTTAACACATCCCGGGGTGCAGAGTAATAAAGTGGGATCATGGGTCAGAACGTATTTTAGAGTTGAATGCGTGCAGATGTTACCTTTTAGTTTTCAGACCAGATGAGACCCTATCCAGCCACCAGCCTAGACTTCTATCTCCAAAAACCAAATTGAAAATAAACAACTTCCCTATGGGCTTTGCAGCCTACGAACCCACACTGCCTTTCCAGCTAGGCCTGGAGGTCGTTCCCTCCACAACCTTCCAGTGTCTCACCTCAGAAGGGAGCTCCGCGGGGCACCTGGGTGGCGCAGGAGGTTAAGCATCCTACTCTTTATTTCGTCACGATCTCACCTTTGGTGGGTTTGAGCCCTACACTGGGCTCTGTGTTGACAGAGGGGAGCCTGCTTGGGATCCTGCCTCCCTCTCTCTCTCCCCTTACCCACTCACACTCTCTCTATGGCTGTCTCTCAAAAATAAATAAGTAAACATTTTAAAATAACCTCGTCAAAACGACGGTAAGAAGGTACCAGAGTGAGGGTCAAATATTTTGATATTTCTCTGTAGGTTCTCACAACCAGTAGCACACCTACTATATAGGTGCATCTCCATTGATGATTGATGGTCATTTCTATCGGTTAAGAATTGAGTACCTCATGGACTGGACGCGGCATTTAGCTTTTCTTTGAGCCTGAAGTTTTCAATCATTCCAGGAGGGTTGGAAGATATCTTATTCTTCTGAGGTGTTGGGGTGGTGATGGAAAAAATAGGCATTCGTGACAGGCGAGAGAAATGCACATTTCATCACCTCTGGGCAGGATGGGATTTAGACGGGCAAGGTGAGAAGGCAGGAAATTCTCTGTATCTGGGTGCTTGGTTCCTTGGTCTTAGTGGGAAGGAGGCAGAGTAGTTTGAACATCTGAAAATGTCTCGTGCTTCCCCTGGCTTCTCCCATCCCTGGTCCTTTCCCCTTCCCCCAACCGGCTCATTTCCTTCTGTGAAGTGGCCTGGGCCGATCTGGCCATCCACCAATGTCAAGTTCTTCGGTTATATCTGGAGCATGTGGGTGGGAGAAGGGCTCGGGACCTACATGCCTTTACTTCAAATGTTACAATGAAACACGATTCTAAATTCTGTCACACATTAACATATTTGTCATCCATCAAGCCCCACAAAGGTCATCTAACTTGTTTTGTAAATGTAGTGAAGTGTCTGCTCTGTGAAGTTGCTCTCCAACGAGCATCTTAGATTAAAGGTTCATTCTAGGAACGTGCAACCAAATAATTTGAAGGCCAGGAACAGAATCGTCCAGCTCACGATCTCTCACCTGGGCACTACTGACATTTTAAGCTAGATATTCTTTGCTGGGGGCTGTTCCGTGCATTGTAGGATGTCAGCCGTGTCCTAGCCTCTGCTCACTAGACATCGATGCACCACCTTCCCGGTTACAAAGACTGAAAATGTGTCTAGATGTTGCCCAATGTCCCATGGGGGCTAAAATCATCCTGGTGGAGAACCACGGATCTAACTGGATCAGCCAATGGAATATTCCCTCAAGTGAGGAAAATCAGAACCAAATATAGTTGTAATCCGAGATTCTACTCCACATTTAGTTCACTGGGCCTGGCAGAATTTTGTACCTATAAGTGTTTGATAATTCCATTTTATTGATGCAAAGACGAGTTCATCCTTTATACTACACCACCCTCTGGTGTGGTTTGCGATAGCAATATTTAAAAGTTTTTGCCATAGAGGGGCGCCTGGGTGGCTCAGTCGGTTGAGCATCCGACTTTGGCTCAGGTCATGATCTCGTGGTTCGTGAGTTCGAGCCCCACGTCGGGCTCTGGGCTGATGGCTCAGAGCCTGGAGTCTGCTTCCGATTCTGTGTCTCCCTCTCTCTGCGCCCCTCCCCTGCTCGTGCTCTCTCTCTCTCTCAAAAATAAATAAACATTCAAAAATTTAAAAGGAGAAAAGTTTCTACCATATGTATTTCTGCAGTACAGTCTTTTGGTTAGGGCCCTTCAAGGCTAACTACCATGGTAACGTTGCAAAGTACTTTGACAAGCGTCTCACCCCCTCCAGCTGGGGATCACAGGTGACCCGAATACTGTATCCTGTGTAATATGATATCGATGCAGCCCTGCATGCAGGCAAATTACAATCTAACACCTCTTCTCCAGGTCCTCCTTTCTGATGAATTATGTCATCCACTTTACGGCTTGGGGGAAACCTAGGGATCCTGAGGTTCCATTCAGATATGTGAGTAAAGTGGGCCGATTCTAGAGAGAATGAGTGCTCTCGTCGGGTCAAAGATCCCTTTAATCTATTTGTCCCCTTTGGGCTACCAGGGAAACTTAATAAGACCAGTAGTTTGGGGAGGGGTGATGTGTGTGTGTGTGTGTGTGTGTACATGCGTATTAGAGTCTGTAAGAGATACAGCTAAAAGTCAGATGGGAGAAGACAGTGAAGACAAAACCCATCTTTCTCCACCTTTCACAATTTGGCCAAAGGCTGGTTCTGCAGTCCCAGAATGGATTGAGACACGGCCTTGTGTTGGGCACAGATTCCCCTGGGCCTAGACAAATTTAGGACAGTTATAACCAAGTGTGACTCAACAGCTCAGTGGAAATCATCAGGAACATTTAAAGCTTTCTGTCCGGTCAAGAGAGTAAAAGGAGAGTGGAAGCATGGGATCACCACCCTCTATTCCCTAAACTGGCTGTCAATCAGAGCTGAAGACAGCCCAGTGCTCTCACAAATGAATCGGAGAATCCAAATAATTCACTTAGCAAATCAGCAGCTGCTTCAGTCTGCATATCACAGGGGAAATCACGACATAGCCAAGTTTATTCGGACAAATGTCTCAATTCTTCACTTGTGTTTAAACGCCACCTTAAAGTACCTGGGTGGCTCAGTCGGTTAGGCGTCAGACTTCAGCTCGGGTCATGATCGCGTGGTTCGTGAGTTCAAGCCCCGCGTCAGGCTCTGTGCTGACAGCTCAGAGCCTGGAGCCTGCTTCGGATTCTGTGTCTCCCTCTCTCTGTGCCCCCCTCTCAAAAATAAATAAACATTAAAAAAATTTAAACACCACCTTAGAAACATACTTCATTTCTGAGAAATCCTTTTCTTCTGTGTGTTTAAATGGCACCCAACACTCCGAAAGTGCTCGATGGATCTCTGGCAAGAGTAAAACAGCATCGCTGGTGACAGGAACCTCATGGAAGTTTGTCTGAATGAAGCCCAAGATTGAAATGGCTGCTCCATTTGGGAAGTCAACTAGGTGGCTAATGTGAGATCTGCTTTCAATAAAGCAACACGGTGGGAATCCTTTTATGGTCCATCAGAGGCCAAAGAAGGAAGTGGACCAACTCCCAAGTTTGCCAGAACACTGGTCATTGTGTCCTGGGCTGGCTCTGTGTGAAATCATAAGGTAAGATTAAGGTTGGAGACGCCTTCCCTTCTCCAAGCTTTCCATCACTACTGCTCTCTCTCTCTCCCATCTTGTGTACTCGGAACTCTCCCTGCTATTGGACTGTACATGCATCGGGTTGCATGAAGAAGCAACAGAGAGAGGTGGCCAAGTGCACATATTCCAGGTCAGACCCTCTGCATTCGGTACCTGGCTCCACCATTCTTGAGCTGTGTGACCTTGGGCGTTATTAACTTCCCTGTACTTAGTTCATTCATCTGCAGAATAAAAAGAATGTCTACTCAACCCAAGGTTACTGTAGGGCTTAAATGAGATTATATGCATTAAAAGCTCAGGACGGGCACCAAACATGTGCTGAGAACTCAATAAATATTGGCATAGATGGATACTTATCAGCCAATTGCATTGGAGGGTAAATTTTATTTCATTTGCTGTGTACTTCTCTCCCAGAGGTTTTTGCACGGTAAGCCTCATGTCTCCTTGAGATTTGGTTTTCGGTTAGAAGGATGTCCCATAAGGGAGAAGGTGGCAGAGTTATTCTGGAAGGGGGGTGGGGTGGGGGCTGTGTAAGCAACATCCCAAAGCATATGACATTGTCCCATGTTCAGAAGTTGCCTGCTCCCTTACACAAGGCCGGGTCAGCATGTTCCTTTGTGCCAAGGATTAGCCTTCGTAGCAATTGGTACTGTTTACTTCTTCTGGGTTTTCTTGGATCACACTCTGGTTGGCCAAGCCAGCAGCCTCCTCTTGAATGAGTGTCCAGAAACTAGACCAAAACTCACCAGCTGGCCTCAGCAGTGGGCTGCGTGTCAGAAAGCCCTGGGACAGCTGTGGGTCCAGCGTGGGTGGAAAATGAAAACCCAGCTTGGCAGTAATTTCCCATGGATGGAGTAGAATAGGGAATCAGGTCTACCCTAGTTCATCCTTTTGAAGGTGTATTTGTGGGAACAGCGTGAAGGCCCTGTAAAAAACGGAAGGCATCCGTCTGGCTTCCTCAAACTACCTTCCAGACAGACTGCTGTCTGAAAGGGGAAACCAGGTGATTTCTGGGCTTGCCTTTTGGCTTTGGCTTTGCCTTTGCTTGGGTGCAGAAGATTCGGTCAGTAAGGCGGCGCCCCCTCCGAGGACCACAAGGTGGCGATCGAGCCTCAGCAGAAGCCTGTGGGCCCCGCGAGGAAACCCCCGAGCAGGAGGCCAGCTGTCTGTCAACTGCGGAGCCCAGCTGGAGATTCCTGTCGGTTCCGCTTTGACTCGGACAGACAGCTGCGGGAGAGCGCCTCCGGGCCTGGGCCTGGGAACCGCTCACTGTTCCAGAAAAACATTCCTCCTCGGGAAAGCAAAATCGAACACCTCCTTCCACCGCAACCGGGGGGTGTGGAGGCTGGTTGGCAGGATAGAGGAGGAGGACACGGGATGGCACAAAATGGAAATTGCTTCCCAGAAGGCGGGGCCCGCGACGCTCTTGGAGGTGCTGTTCAACGGAGGAAGTGAGCTGCGAGGACCGTCTTCCCGTGACTTGCCCCATCAGTTCCTGTTGCTTTTCGTGCTGAGAAAAAGCCTCTTTTTTTTTTTTTCCTGGGCTCCTGGGTGTGTTATGTGTGGTTTGTAACAGTCTGCGGCCTGCCTCCCTGGGACTTGGCTCTGCATTAAAGAATGAAACCCTGGGGCATGATCCGTCTCACCTCTCCCCTACCCCACCGCCCATTTGTGCAGAGGGGACCCTGGTGACCTTGCAACTCTCTCTCTCTTTTTTAATATAAAGTTTTTTTACTTATTTTAATTTTTTTAAATGTTTGTTCATTTTGAGAGAGAGAGAGAGAGAGGGAGAAAGAGGGGCAGAGAGAGAGGGAGACACAGAATCCGAAGCAGGCTCCAGGCTCTGAGCTCAGCACAGAGCCTGAAGTCAGGCGCCAGCCCACCAACTGTAAGATCGTGACCTGAGCTGGGGTCGGATGCTTTAACCCACTGAGCCACCCAGGTGCCCCATAAAGTTTATTTATTTATTTTTGAGAGACAGAAAGAGAGCGAACGGCGAAGGAGCAGGGAGAAAGAGAGAGAGAGAACTCCAGGCAGGTTCCACACTGGCAGCGCTCCACGTGCGGGGCTCGAATTCACATGACCTGAGCGGGAATCAACGGTGGTCGGACCCTTAACCCCCACAACTGACTGAGGCAGCCAGGCGCCCCGCCCTTGCAAGCCTTCATCCCAGAGTTTAAAGGTCAAAGGTTAAGAACGGGTAGCTAGAAAATCACTTAGAAAGCAGCAAAGGTGATGATAGCTACGTTGTGGGGGACCATGTGTCCCCCCCCCCCCCCCCCCCCCCGCCCCACGGGAAATTGGTGTCTGGAGATAAATGACAGGGGCCTGCTGTGGGATAGGCTTCAGGGGTTGTGCCTTCTCGTTCTGTGTGCTCCACAGTCACTGAGCATAGAAAACTTGTGAAGATGGTTTCCTCTCTAGAAGGTGCTAGAAGATAAACTTAGGTATCTGTACTGGACATAAGGAGAGATGGGGTGGGGCTGCGGGGGAGGCGGCGGGTGAGTGGATAGAACCCTAACCCTTGAGGTTGGTAAATGGGAAGCAATCAGGTGCTTTCTCGCTGCCCCACTCCTTCAGAATCGCTGAGGGGGACCAGAGAGAAGGGGCGGATGCATCACAGGCGTGGCCCAGGGGGCCAGTTCCACTCTCTCAAAGTCCACACTGCTGGGCATCTGGATCCCCGAGGGGTCATTTGATAGGAGCCTCCCCCCGGGGGTCAGGCTGTATTTGGATTTTGCTGCTGCTGCTGGCTGGCCTGGAGGTCTGCCGCGTGGACCCATTTGATGCTGGAAAGCGTTACTCAAAGCAGGCCTTCCCTGGGAACCCACTAATCACACTTAAAAAGCTTTCCCGCTTCCCCAAACTTTCATCCTCCTGGACCATCCGGTCTCCAGGCCCCGGCTCAAGGGCCCAGAAGGAGTTGCAGGGGGAAGTTGATCCACAGGGGAGCCCGGTCCTCAGAGTTCTGAAGGCCCCTGGGGTGGTGGGACAGGCCTGGGCCTCCGGCCATCTTCCCTGTACCGTGGGCGCCTTCTGGGCTGTGTGTGCTGGGGACTGAGCCCTGACCTGTGACCCAGATTCTGAGGCAAGGAAGAGGGCCGGACTCTTCCGGGAAGTGTGGACGGTCTATGTGGAGGTACGTCTGCATATGTGCTTTGGGGCCTCCTAGGAAAAGTCATCTTGTTATGTACAGGATTAGCTTGCAGGAGATCTTTGGAGCCAGTAATTTGTTCAGGACTCATTTCCTCATAGGTACCTCACGAACTGTGACCTAACCTTCCTGATCCAGGGTCCTCCTGATAACCCCCTAGATGCCCAGGGCTTAGAATGCCCCTGGAACCCCATTGGAATCACCAGAACTTAATGCCACTCCTTACAGCTGTCTGTGGGCAGCCTCTATCTGCCTTTCAAAGAGATATTGGGAGTAGTCTTTTGTTTGAATGCTTGACAGGCTTAAGAAATCTGTTTTTATGTAAACGGTGCTTTGTAAGCCTGACCACAGCCTTGGGAGGTAATTAGAATGATCTCCAGGTTTTAGGTGAGCGAACCAAAGACCAGAGAGGTTTAGGGAAGGCTCGGGTGAGCGAGGAATCGTGTGTTTCTGTTCTAGGAGCTGTGTTCTTTCTGCTACATCATACTGACGAGACGGCAAGCTCCTTCCCCAAGAAAGAAGGCTGATGGAGGTTCCAGACACTTCCTCCTTCCTAAGGAAGAGGTGTAACTGTGATTTGTTTTTTCTTTTTTTTTAGTTTATTTATTTATTTATTTGGAGAGACAGGAGTGGGGGAGGGCAGAGAGAGAGAGGGAGAGAGAGAGAGAATCCCAAGCAGCCTCCAAGCTGTCAGTGTGGAGCCTGATCCAGGGCTTGCACTCATGAACCATGGGATCATGACCGGAGCGGAAATCAGGAGTCGGGCACTTAACCGCCTGAGCCGCCCAGGCACCCCAGAGCTGTGATTTTCGGAGGCAAATGCCCCATGCTTGTCACAAGTCTTGGAGGAGAGTTTTGAACGGTGTGGCTTTCAGGCCAACTTGGAGGGGCAGGGGTGGGTGTTTGGGGCCTTATGGAGCTCTGCCCCCTCCCCGCTGCCCCAATGTGTGCCGGGTCTCTGCACAGACCAGCACGGGTGGTGTGGTACAGGTTTTCTTTAAATTCATTCTGCTGCCTTCCTGTTGGCATACACAAGGCAGAATAGCAGAAAGCCTTTGTCTCTGGTTTATGCTCTAAAGCTGCGTTGTCCAATGCAGTAGCCTCTAGAGACGGGTGGCTGTTGAACACTTGAAATATGGCTGAGCCATTTGGTTAGTGTGAGATGCACACTGGCATTTCAACACTTAGTACAAAAAAGAGAGAAAGGAATGTAAAATGTCTCATTAACACATTCACATCAATGGCATCTGGAAACGACAGCGTTTGGGATATACTCAGTAACATAACAGCATTATCGCAGTTAATTTTACCTACTCCCCTTTTGGTAACTGGGCCGCTAAAAGTTCAAAATTCTCACGTTCTAGTTCCTCGAGACAACGCAGCTTACAAGGTGTTGCCGAATAGTTCAAAGGAAGCTGCGTTCATGTTCACATAAGGTGTTCATAGGAAGCCTGCTTTTCTTCCTGTTTATATGAAGAAAGTATAAACGTCGTAAAGCTGGGGTGGGGGGAAATCTTCAAAACACAAAAATAAACAATCTTCCTTCTGAAAGATGTATACATTTTCGTACAAAGGAAAAAACTCGGTGCAAAAGAGCAGGAAACTCCAGACAAGTTGCTGTGACCCGTAAGAGCATATGAGAGATCTGTGGGTTTATGGAGGATGAGATGTTCCCAGTCCTGGGTGTGAACGACAGGCTCCCAGTGTCATCACTGCACGGGGAGCCTTGAAGGACGAGAAAGTGCCCAGCACAGGAGGAGCACTTCGGCTTTATTTTAATTTTTAAAAAATTTTTATGTTGATTTTTGAGAGAGAGAGAGAATGAGTAGGGGAGGGGCAGAGAGAGAGGGAGACACAGAATCTGAAGCAGGCTCCAGGCTCTGAGCTGGCAGCACAGAGTCCGACGCGGGGCTCGAACCCACGAACTGTGAGACCGTGACCTGAGCTGAAGTCAGATGCTCAATTGACTGAGCCACCCAGGTGCCCCGGCATTGAAATACTTGAGTCACAAGAGCCTTATTACTGACACTGCCTGAGAGACCCTTTAAAGTGTGATTACTGTTATGGATAAAGAAACATTTTCAGGTCACGGATCCACAGCTAATGCCTCAGAGAGAATCTACAGGGTGGTGTTGGGTCCTTAATGTTGTTTGCTTGTTTAAACAATCTGATGAAATATCTCGTGTGATACTCCCCCATTAACTGTGAGCAGGACCTGTAAATATGATATCACTCCCACGAGTAGATTCCATTATGTGGCAAAGGTGAAGGGATTTTGCAGAGGTAATCAAGGCCCCTAATCACCTGACTTTGAATTAATCACGAGGGTGATTATCGCGGGTGGGCCTGACCTAATCAGGTGAGTCCTTTAAAAGAGGGTCTAGGATCAGAAACTGAAGGAGGCAGGGAGATTCGAAGCAGTACAGAAGTCCTCCTGCTGACTTTACAGAAGCAAACGACCATGTTGTGGAGAAGGCCATATAGCAGGGAATGGCAGGACACCTCTAGATGCCGAAGGCCTCAATCCTATAACTGTAAAGAACGAATTCCACCGAACAACCGATGAGCTTGGAGGAGAAGCCCAGCTTTCAGATGAATCCACAGCCCCGGCTGACAGCTTGAGGTCAGCCTGGGAAGACCCTGAACAGAGGACCTAGTTAAGCCGTGCCCAGACTTCTGACCCACAGAAACCATGCGATAACAAGGCAAGTGCTGTTTTAAGCCTCTAAGTTTACGGTAACATGTTACACCCCAATAGAATATTAATACAGGGCATATGGACCCATGTTGCAGAAATACCTGTTGCTAACAGAACTCATGGGACGCTGTTTTCAGCTGTCGGTGAAAATTCCAACCAAGCCACACACAACTGGTAGAATAGATATTTGTTTAGTTGGGTGCTGAGAGCTTTTACTTCAAGGTCCCGTGTTTAAGCCCTCTGTAAGCCTCCAGGATTCACACGCTGCATCAGGGTATGGCTGGTGTGATGGGAGACGTCAGGGCTGTCAGCCAATGGAGCTCTGCTGGGAGCTTCTGGGAGCCCCCCACCCCAAGCCTGGAGAATGGAGTTAAATTCTGGTTGGATTTCCGGTGGGGGAGCCTGAGACCGCAGCACTGACCTACTGCAAAAGAGCAGACAATCTGTATAAAGAGAGTTCCAGGAGACCTCGCTGGGTATTTTCCTGTTACAAGCATGGAAAGCCCACATAGAGTTTGCCGACACACTATTGTGACCCGATTTAATATCCCCAGTCATAATATTGGAAACCTATAGCATCTCGTTTCAGAGCTAACGGTTTTCAAATGATGAGACACGATTTCCATGGCCTTTTAAACAATAACACAAGGAAGATAAATCTCCACCGTAAGCCCCTCCTTTATTTTGGACACTCAGGGAATCAGCCTTCCCCTGGCCTGTGTCACCGATGCTCTTTGGGATGCAGAGTGCCCTTTGACATCAACTTCCCACGCCACAGATAAAATGCATTTCACCTACACGGGATTTCTGTGACTAGACTTGTTTCCTTTTTGTCTCCTCAAAATCGGTTGTGACTTTCCTTTCCTCTCACCTCAGAATAACTCCCTCCCCCACTTCTGCATTTACTGGTCACTGTCGGCTTCCTCCTCTCCACGTCACTTTTTTTTTTTTTTTTTAGCCTTCCAACCCTGATCTCTCTGCCGTTCTCTACACAAACCACAAAACGTTCTCTACACAAACCACAAAACGCTATCACTTGCCAGTGTTTCTTTTTTTAAAATTCATTCATTCATTCATTCATTATTGATTTAGAAAGGGAAAGCAGGCATGCACAGGGGAGAGGGAGGGAGAGCATCCCAAGCAGACTCCACACTGTCAGCACAGAGCCCGACATGGGGCTCGATCTCACAAACTGTGAGATCACGACCTGAGCTCAATATCAAGAGTCAGGCACTTAACCGACCAGGCCACCCAGGTGTCCCACTTTGCAGCGTTTCTCACTTTCTTAGCAACTTCTATCCTGAAAACCCCATGGATGTTTATTTACCTCTTTCTCCATATATAAGAGATGGGCGGGGCGGGAAGGGGGGGAGGAGAGTAGCCACATGGGTCATTCAAGGCATGATGTGTTACCAATATTCCCAGAGAATATTTCCATAGTTTATTTTAATTTCTCATTCGCCTTTTTTTTTTTTAAGTTTATTTATTCATTTTGAGAGCGAAGAAGAGAGAGAGAGGCAAAGAGAGAAGGGGAGAGAGAATCCCAAGCAGGCTTTGCACTGTCAGCAGGGCTCGATCTCACACATTGTGAGATCATGACCTGCGTTAGACGCTTAACCAACTGAGCCACGTAGGTGCCCGAATTATTCACAAATAATTGCTATTTGTGACTGCTCTGACCTCACGACCTCTGAAGTATTAGCACAGATCCCTTTGCAAGAAACTGACTTACCAGAAGGCCCTTAATGCAAGCAAGTCCTGGCCCATGGAACTTTACCCACTGAGGGAGGTCAGGAACATGGGAAACACTAGACACTATGGGAGCTGAGTGGACCACACATCCCACTTTGCCCCATCAGAGCCAACATTCCTTCTCCCTCGTCCTCAGAAATCTGCTGCCAAACCCTTGCAATCCTTGCTGACTGAAAACTAGTGAACGCAGGGCCTGGCGGGGCTCCCGCTTCCATAGGCCTTCCAGATTCATGGGCTGCTCTCTCTCACAATTTTGAATTCTATTATTTATTTTAGGATAATCTTGGCAAACCGCAGCGGTTGAACTATGTATCTTGCAGTTGGGCAGAAAACCAGCAAGTATCGCTCTAATTTTTTTTTTATTTTTCATAGGCTTTCTGGAATTTGGATCTGGTACTGTGGCTTGAAAGGTGGAAAGTGCACGCACACACACGTGTGTGTGTTGGGGGTAAGGGAACGTGCTCCAGTGAATGCACGTGGGCAAAGGGACAAAGCCACATCCTATGGAACTCTGCAAAGGTTCCTGCCATTATGGAGGATCCCCCCCATGAACACAATGATTCCCAAGGTTATCCCTGCTGACGTGGGGGGAAGTTCTATGTTTCTTGTCCCGTTGTGTTTTTGAACGCCCCCTGAGTGCTACGCTTTCCTTGGCTGATCATGTCACGATGGCCATGCTCACATGTTGTACTATATAACCAAGCCTCCATCATCCCTGCCATTACTACAGGAACCAGCTCCGGCAAAGCCATTACGATCTCTAATTCTCCTTCCATCCATCCTGGAGCCTAGCCTCCGGCTCTGTCTCCTCAGGACTGAGCTCTGCCCAAAGGTGACCATTCCTGGAGAACTGTATAGCTGAATCATTTCCTTTGTGACCATTTCCAGGCAAGCATGGGAGTAGAGGTCTACACCATTTGGGAACACGTAGAAATGAAGAGCTCATTTACCTGAAACGTGATTGGGACTTCTATTTGTCCCACCTCCTTCTCCCCATGAAGAACAGAGAGGCAGAAGTAAGAGTTTTAAACTACAAATAAGAAGAAGGGATGTCAAAGAGTTAAAATATTAAAAAGAAACCCTCGCAACCCTTGAGTTCCTTTCGGAACTCAATAAATAAACGGTTTCTGTGTCACAGCCTCTTGGTTCCTACCTTCCTGATGGTGAGGCCTGTTTTGGTTCTCAGCCCTTACGAAGACCACGCAGCCCACATTTCCCGAGGAGCCTCACGTTTTTATCGTGTTTTGCTCTCTCTCTGCGATCAGACTTCACTTTGGAACGTATGGTTGCTGTGGCTACAGCCGACTTTAATATGGAGGCGATTTTAATAATAGTTGTATTTTTATGAAATGCACACAGCACGAGAAACACACACACCTGCACCTAATTCATAAACAGTCACCTCCTTGGGAAAAGCTCCACCATCTGCTCATTGAGGTAAAGGGTCATTAGGAGCGTAGACTGAGCCAGCTGTAAAATTTCTTTCCAGAAGATTGCCAAGTGGTCGGAATAAACACAAGTTAGACAATGCAAAACTCTTAACGTATATTGGTCTCGGAACTCAAGCACTTAAAGAGCTAATGCATAGGGAGCTACACAACACACCAAGGGCCACGAAATCCACGGTAGCAACAACAGGAACAATAAACCGTGCCATACGATTATTAAAATCTATTCTATTGTGCCCAGAGAAGTACCTGGTTAAAGCTGTTAAATACAGTATATGACAGGTGGGATCTGTTTTCAGTGCAATATATCACACTTATATCACATTATATCACATTTGGCAAGTGATGGATATAAAAAAATATATTTTTGGCCTTCAAAAAAGTGGAATAAACCAACATGTAAGGCTTTTCCCGATAAACTTTAGAAGATGCAATTAGCCGTTGGGTCTGCTGGGATCTAATAAAGAGCCTCAATCACGCTTCCTCTGCCTACTCGGTCCACTGAGCTCAAACCTTAGCACAAACTAATAGCATCTGTGTGTGTGTTTAGCATCAGGAGAATTACATCTCCTTCCATGCATTTCTTATAAATATTATTATCCACTTGAAAGCATCTTCATGTTACAATTTCCTCCCTGTCTTTTCCCACTGTCCTTTTTTTTTTTTTTTCCTCTCTCTCTGTCCCTCTCTCGTAGCTAAGAAAATACCAGGAAGATACCAGACTTTCCCCCTGGCTTCAGTTTCCGTTTTGAGCCATTTTTGCATTCTCCATGTGGCAGTGTCTGAATAATTACATTAACATGGAAGTAATGTAGTTTTTAATGTTTTTCTCTATCTTTTTCTTTTTTCCTGTTTCCTTCCTTCCTTCCTTCCTTCCTTCCTTCCTTCCTTCCTTCCTTAGAATTCACTGAAGTAGTTCCTAGGTATTAGCCTTGTACCTAGGAAAGCTTATTTTTGTGACCAACGTGTGAAAAGGAACAATGCCTCTTTGAAATTCTATTTTACAATACAGACAGGGAAATTGGGCCTCGGGGGACTTGAGTTTCACTTAAATACTATACACATTTAGTATCACACAAGAGGTGGGGGTGGGGCAGCAAATAAACTTAACAATGACTTTGAGTCCGTCCTTATGAAAGAAAGCTTCTTCCCCTAATGAAACAGTCTCTTCAGCATCCGCTCCAGGAAGCCTGTGGAGAAAACAGTTCACCCGTGGCTTTGGAAGGACTTTTTTCAGAGCGCATCCACTGTCCTTTAAGAAGTCGTATGGGTGGATTTTCCTGTTGTTAGTTGAGCAACGAGTAAGCACTGGATGTATTTTCCAGGGATGAGCTGGTTGTTTCTGGGGTGGAGACATTGTACGTGCCTGAAAAACAGAGCAGCAGCTCGGCCTTAAGGACAAGACTTCCTGATCACTGCGGTGTGAGCCTCTCCTAATGGCCCAGGGGGAGCTCTAGCCCGAGAGCCAGGGAAGCTCGGCCATGCCTGGAAACACACCCATGCCTGCCCTCCTCCCAGGACCCAGAAGTGCCAGAGAACAAAGCTGTTGTTCTCAAGCATGCGCGGCAGCCCACGAGACAAGCGCTAACTGCTTCACATCAAACCAGCAGCCAGATTTCTACAAAGGCCAGGGAGATACGAACTCTGGGCAGCCCTCCACATGCCACCACATGCACGGGCCTGGGGACATCTGTGTGAGGGAACCTCCCTGGCCCCCTGGGGTTGGAGTGACTTGGGAAGGTCTTGGTGGGGGGAGCCAGAGGCTGAGCTGAAAGGTGAGGGCGGCGGTTGGGGGGGGGGGGGGAAGGGGAACAAGAAATGAAAGGAGAAAATTACAAGGGAAGGAAAGACAGGACTGGGAAAGAAGCAGAAGTCAGGGGATGCTAATGAAAGTGTAGCTGAGGGGGCAGCCACGGAGCAACCACAGGGGCTGGTGTCAGCGGGAGGCGGGGACTGAGCACAGGGCGAGTGAGGGTGGTGTTGGGCAAGGAGGGGACACGGTGCCCACCCTACCATCAGACTGGTGAGCTGCCACTGCTAACAAGGTTCCCATCACTGCCTGGGGGGCCCTGCGGGGCTGCCAACAACATAAACCAAAGTTACAGTGATTACGGGACCCTCAGGTAGGCCAGTAGGGCGCTTGCGTTAATGACCTTCGAGGGGTCATTGAATGGCAGTGACTGGAAATCTCAGGCCCTGGGACCTCAGGAGCAGAGCCCCAACTCCACCTTTGAGCGGACTGGTTCAAAATCAAAGAGCACATTTTATCGGCCTTGCATATTGTGTCATTCTGATTCAGTAGAATCATTTCGCAGAGTTTTAACCCGAGCGGGAATGGTCAACACGTTCCAGCGACAGTGCCGGCCAAGTGCAGTGGTTGTACTACAACCCTGAAGATTTGATAATTTCACACCAGCTGCCATCGGTGACTTGCCAGATCGCAAGTGAAGGTCCTCCGGTTTCATGAGTAACGCATCAGGTCGAAGCAAAAAAACACCAAGTCCTCCGGAGTTTTAACAAATGGTAGGCATTCTCAATTGATTTTATAGGAAGAGCCTTAGTCTGGAATAATGACGCTTTTCTAGATGCGGCATTTGTGAGATCTGTTCAGTTTCAAGAAGCTGGAGGGAGTTTTGGTGCTTATTTTCCTGGGGGTAGGGGCATAGCGGGCAGAGGTTTCAACTTGCCCGACTAGCTGAGACCCATTGCTTAAAGTCATTCACATTATTGATTTTATACCTCCAAGGTAGCAATTTAACTGTGCATGTTCCTAACAGAACAGCTAACTTGGGTGATTCCTCCTCTATGCATGCACGGTTTTATACATGCCCATGTGTAAAACAAGCACACTCCCCCCACCCCCCCAAAAAAAGAAAAAAAAGGGAAAAGAAATCCACAGCATGTGATCCTGTAGTAGTTTTCTAAATATATTTTTTTGCCGTACCTTAACCCATAAACATGACCTGCCTATTGTTATTTAACGCGAATAGCAATGAACTCCGCATTTGACAAGGCTAGCAATTTACAGTTCCCACTTTTGTGGTGGATACAGTTTTGACAGCTCTCCACAGGCTTATCTAGATTCTCCAAATCTTATCCATTTTAAGTTATTATCAGTTGCCCGCTGAAGGCAGTTGCTCTCTCTACAACCTGCTGATGGTTTGGGAAATAGAAGCGAGTTCCTGTATTTAACCTCTGGCCCAAATGAGGCTGTTCATGGTAAACGCCACGAAGTGGGCAAGTAGGGGTGTGAGAGTCTGCATCAGGGCAAATTTGCTCAAGTCAACCCAAACTAAGTACCCCAGGGAGTGAGCTAGAGGTCACTACGTACCTGTTTTACCAAACAAATTGTTAAATCTTCTTGATATCGGAGAACTCATAGAAAATACTGGTGTAGATGAACCGAGGGATGTTGACTGAAAAAGAAAAAAAGACAACTAGCAAGCAAATGTTAAACCAAAGCCCTGTTTTGATTCCTCTTTTTTTTAATTTTTTTTTTCTAACGTTTATTTATTCCTGAGAGAGAAAGAGGCAGAACATGAGTTGGGGAGAGTGAGGGAGGCACAGACTCGGAAGCAGGCTCCAGGCTCCGCGCTGTCAGCAAGGAGCCGGACGCGGGGCTCAAACTCACAAACTGTGAGATCATGACTTGAGCCAAAGCCTGACACTCAACTGACTGGGCCACCCAGGTGCTCCACCAAAGCCCTCTTTTGATCTCTCTGATGGTTTGTTTGCTGCCCTCTAGTGGTCACTGCCTGCATCTCTCATTCCGCTTGAAAGTGAGCCTGAAAGAGCATGAATTTCAAGTTCAAACAAATCAAGTAGGAGGGCCACCTTGAAACATCGGACTCTCACCAGAATTAGGAAAATAACTTTCAAATATGTGTTTTACTGTTCTATAGGGTTTAGTGTTTTCTGATGTGTGAAAACAGTCAACTCTGTTTGAGCGCAATCGTTCTTTTCCAAACAGAACTACCAACAATCTCTGCATTATTCCTCACATTCTGTTCTCTATTGTCTTCAATGTCCCCAGAAAACTTCTTGTTTCTCACTGAACTTGGATTTTTGACCTCCAGCTGGTATTGTCTGTGCTACCTGATCCCTACTTAAAGATGTGGGACAGCATCTTAGTGAAAGCTCCGTGGCTGACTTTAATAGGCAGAATCAGGTGAGATGCACAAGCAGTGGAATGATCTATGGTGAATCAGGCTGTGGAGAGGGAAGGGTTTGCCAAAGTCCCTGCAAAGGAAGGACTTGCCTTTGAGTGCTGTGAAGACCATCTTGACAGTGAAAACTTCTTCAGCAAGGCTTCCTGCACCTGCAGTTGTTTAAAGGAAGCCCTCGTAAGTTCAACATGCCACGAACACTGGGCTTTTCTGGGAGCACGAAACTGTGATTGTTCTTACCTTCTGATCCCAGAGG
This sequence comes from Acinonyx jubatus, assembly GCF_027475565.1. NCBI lineage: Eukaryota > Metazoa > Chordata > Mammalia > Carnivora > Felidae > Acinonyx > Acinonyx jubatus. Next base: position 105,665,795 of record NC_069385.1, on the reverse strand, counting down.
CACCCAAAGAGTAAAATGAATAGCCCCTGAAAAAAGAATTGGCAGGAAGTACATTTTAATCTTATGATTTTATGGTTTAAAATTATGATTATAATTCAATACGATTTTAATCATGTTCTATTGTCCGGCAACATAGGAAGTATTGTTACCCCGGCAATGAATTCGTACTACATCTTCCCACTTCTGTGTTTGTGGAATGGGTCTGGTAGATAATAATGTTCAAAGGGATTCAGTAGGTCCACACCAAGAGACCTTAAATGTTATAATGTTATAAGGATATCATTCTATTTCCTTATCCCCGCCCCTTTGTGAACTGGAGGTCCTATTGGCTATGCTGTTAAGTACATCTCTTACGTTTCCGTAGGGTTCACATAATTGTGATGAGGACCTGGGGCATGGGGTGACATTACCAGTCCCTTGTAGTCAAGCCATACTATAAACTTCATTAGATATGAGCCATATAGTTTGAGGCCGCGGGCCTAGCAGAAGTTAGGATCTGGCATGAGCATCGGGGCAATGTCTCAACTTCACCTCCAGACCCACTGACCCCTCACCAGCTCGTGAGGACCTATGCTTACCACCCACCTACTGGTTGAATCAGAATTAAGCATTCCCTTCCCTGTGCTCCAAACGCTTGTTGTCTGTACCTCTACTAAAGTTCTTCTAACAATTGGACTTATTTTATAGTTATTTATGTGCTATGTGCTATGTGCTATGGGAGAGCAAAGAGTGTGTCTTTTTTTTTTTTTTAAAGTTTATTTATTTATTTTGGGAGAGACAGAGACAGCACGAGTGGGGGGAGGGGCAGAGAGAGAGGGAGACAGAGAATCCTAAGCGGGCTCTGCTCTCAATGTGGGGCTCAAACTTACGAAACTGTGAGATCGTGACCTGAGCTGAAACCAAGAGTTGGACGTCTAACTGACTGAGCCACCCAGGCACCCCAAGAGTGTGTCTTTTTCATTTTAGTATAATACAGCAGAATGTCTACCTTACATAGGACATTCATTCTTCCTTCTTTAGCAAATGTTTCTAGGGAACTTACTATGTGGTACATAGCACTCATTTTATTTAGCAGATGGTTATCGAGCACCTACTCTGGGTCAAGTTCTTTTTTAGGTACTACTAGGGATACAGCGATAAGTGAGATAGATGTTATCCCTGACCCCACAAAGATAGAGTTCATTTAATGCTTGTAGAAATTTAACTGGAGAGATTACTTGGTTTTATAGTGGTATTTTCAATTAGGAGATAATAGGTGGCATCCTGATAATGTTGGATAAATAGCAAAATCCTGTGTAGGGAAGGGACTTTCCTCTTACGTGTATTATCAGGGCTTTTCAAAGAGAGTCATGCATGCAACTAAGTTATAATACCAGTGATAAGAGGTATGAGGTTCCATGGGAGCTGAGGAATGTGTCCATTCTATATCACCGAGTGCTTGTAATTACTTCTCTTTAGGGCTCTGAACTAAAATCCTTCCCCATTCCTACCCTTGTTTGTGTTGCTATCATTAATTTGTCCCACCAGTACAGATACTTCCTGAGAGCCCTGTAGAGTGGAACTTACCTGAAAGGCATTGAGGAGAGTGAATATGATATGGAACACAGCATTGCTTCCTTGGAACACAGTGGCAAGACCAAATCCCCAGGTGAGCCCCAAGAGCGGCGTGAGGACCCCAATGCTCTTGCTGATCTGAAACAGACTACTCTTCTCCTGCTTGCTTGGCTTGTCCCCGATGGAAGGTCTCAGGATCTTGGAGATGACCACAATCATGATGGTCATGTTCACCACCACGATGATCAGTGCTGGGATGACGAAGGCCAGCAGGGCCTTGGTATCCTCCCAGTTGAGCCAGCAGGCATTCTTCCTCGTGTAGACTTCTTGGGGCTGGGTGGCCCCCACTGTGATGACCGAGATGACCAGAGGGCAGCCATAGCCAAGAGAAAAGGCAATAGTCTTCTGAATGGACTTGCTTGCGTCATGCAGGATGAAAACCAGGCGGTAAAAGAGCATGAGGCCCAGAGTCAGCATCCAGAAAAAGACACTGAGGTAGAAGAAATGGATAAAGAAGGTGGCGGCCACACAGGCTGTCTTGTTGAGTGGGTGATAATGGTTATGAATGGCAGCGGCTACAATGAACCAGCTGTCAGCCACCAGAAGGGAGGCGGCGATGTTCACTATGCAGATGTGGCGCATATAGGAAGTCCGGTTCTTGGTCACTGATTTCCACACCACGGCTTCCACGACTAGACAGGCTGCCAAGCTCAAGATGGAAAAGCACAACCCAATGTAGGAAATGATGTCCAGTAGTATTTCCAGGAGAGAACCAGGGTACGGAGAGTCAGGGGACATGAGGATGGAGAACGACGTTAGGTGGTCACAGACGCAGGAGACGCTGTCCTCATCGACTTTGTTCACGTAACACCCACTGCTGTCCCACCCCCCTGTGTGGTTGGCGAGGTCGAAATTCCAGAAGACACATCGCGGTACCGCACCTGAAGGGTTGATGTTCTTAAAAGTCATTGAGATACTGAATGGCAAGGTTATATTGTGGCTGACGGTGGTTGTCATCACTAAGCTGTTGGCAAAATTCTTTCCTGGAACATCTTGGGCGAGGATGGTTTTGAGAGTTGGAAAAGCCACAGTGACAATAGATGAATCTCGCTGCAGGTTTCCCAGCTGGCAGTTTTCAATGGCCACATTACCCCACAGGTCTGAGTCTGAGAAAACAAAGCTCTGTTTGTAGGCTTTTGGATGGCCAGGTTTTATCACCATGCTCCTCATCTGCACATTAGTTTGGTTGATGGACAAAACAGTGCTATCTTCTGGCCGTAATGCTCGGGAAAATCTTTCCACTGAATCCAGTAGCTGTGAGCTCTGGTTGGTCTGTTGCTGTTGTACCACCTTCCATGTACTCAAGACGGGCTTGCTGAGAATGGTGTTAACCGTAGACAGAACGTGCTGTAATTGACATGGCATGGGGTCAGACCAATCAAATTCTTTCAATCATAAAAGGGAGAAAAAAGAACATCTCCCTGGAAACTGGTTGCATGGGTACAGGTAAGAGGAAAAGAGAAGAGAAAAATGAGGCCTCGCAGGCTGTAGGGACCTGTGTCCCACCTTCTTACGGCAGGGAGTTAGCAGAGGATGTGTCCCCAAAGCTATGCGACTTTGTTAAATATTTACCAAGAGTCAGCCCCAACACACACCCACTGAGACCAATTTAGCAGGCTGGGAGAGATTTATTAGTGGTTTTATTTTCCTTTAAATCCCAAGCCTGTAAAGGGTGATAGTTTACCGGCAAGGGCAAAGTAGTTTCAAAAAACCCTCTCCAATGCTGAGCACCAAATTGTTGGCAGAGGCATCATTCTTTTTTTTTTTTTCCTGAACATTTTGATGTTCTCTCCTATGAACTCGGGCTTGTCATTTTCCATTTGTGCTTTCTCTCAATATAATTTCTTTGCCCTTCTTTGCCTCGTTCTGTTCAATCTGAAACTATGAGCCTTGTAGTTCGTCGAATGGTGGCTGCCCGAATAATCTGTCCCAATACCCAGACCCTGTGAATGTGACTTTCTTTGGGGGAAGGGTCTTTGCAGATGTAATTAAGGATCTTGAGAGGAAATCATCCCAGATTAGCTAGGTGGGCCCTAACTCCAAGGTCAAGTATCCTTTTGAGAGACAGAAGAGGAGAAGACAAATGGGGAAGAGGAGAAGGCCATGTGAAGACAAACTCGGAGGGTGTAATGAGGCAGCTGCAAGCCAAAGAATGCTGGAACTACTCGGAGCTGGAGGAGGCAGGGAAAGACTCCCCACTGGAGACTTCAGAAAGAACGTGGTCTGGCAGACAACTTGATTTCGGACTGCTAGCTTTGAGATCTGTGAGAGAATAAGTTCCTGTTCATGGTGAGCCACCCAGTTTTTGGCTACAAGGAGCCCCAGGAGGTCCACATAACCTCCTTGGACCCTTGTTACCCAAGCTGCTTTCTAGATGCCTCTGGCTGGGTTGCACATCACGGAGCACTGGCAGGAGATGGGATGGTGGGAGAAGAAAGAGGCGGAAATATATTTTCCCACTACCCACCGCAGCCACTCCCTCGCCCCTACACACATGCTGTCCTCAATGCGTCTGTGGTGCTGGTTCTGTTGCTACCGCTCGTGATCCCTCCTCTAAGGCTTAGTTTTTCCTCTGCTGTAGCTACACTCTTTCCCCTCCTTTCCCCTTTAGTCCTCAGGGTAGTACTGTCTTCCATTCTTTTTGTATCCCCGGTTTTACCTCTTTAAGTATTTTTTTTCATTAAAGCCTCTTCATTTGAACTCTTCACTTGAATCCTGGGTGAATTTTCTTTCCTCTCGGAACCTTGACTGCTTCAAAGTTCATGTTCAGTGCTAGACCGCTGAGACGCCCACTTTGTACATAGTCTGAAAACCTTTAATGACTGGTTTTCTTAGGAAGCAGATACGGATTCATTCTATTTTCATGAAGAAACTAAGATGGGGATTCACTAAAGAAATCTTCTTAAGTGCCCCAAATGAATACTAGAAACACTCCCTGTGACCCTAACAGCCACGGCTGGCAGAGCATGCTACCTGACCCTAATATCCAGTGTATGTCTCCGGAGAAGACAAAGAAGGGGCTGCAGTGGGGGAGGGGTAGTTATGTTTCTTGACTACACGTCCCAGGGGGTGAAAAGATGAGACTCAAAGCTCCTGTAAGGCCCCAAACAAACTCACCGTCATCATTTCTGAATTCACTTGGGTTGGAACCGTTGAGAGCAAATCAAGGATGTTAATGATGGCTCCCAGGCTCCCAGGAAATGAGCTGACTTCGTGTTTCACCTTGCCTGTGCTAACAGAAAGATCCTTTAGGTACGTCGGGAGTTTCGCATCCTGATAGGGGCTCTTGATCAAAGCCTAGTAAAACAAAAGCCAACACAGACAAAGGGAAAACTTGCCGGTTGGTCTGGTCATCAAATCCTGCTGATCTATCATCCATGATGAAAATCTCTTACACCCGTGGTTTCCTTTTCTCCATTCCTAGAAGTACATCCTATAAGGTAATTTACTTATCTCTTAATTTAATCTGTGTGCCATTCAGACTAGAATATTACGTAAGTCCTCACACATAGAAAGGGAACAGTAAAGTGCATGTTAACCTGATGACTAGTTTTTTTTTTTTTTTTTTTTTAAAGGAGAGTAGATGTGATTGCTAGACAACTAGATTAAAATTGAGTAAATCGTCACTTGGTGGTCTGTATGGAAGCCACGTTGCCACTCTGCTTTTTCTCATCGCTTACCTTGCTGGCCATTGGAGGGGTGACTGTCCATCCCAATTTTCCTGGGACAGTTCTGTTTTATATCTGCTGTCCCGGTGTAATGATTACTAGTGCCCTCTTTTGTTTTCAAAATGCATCCTGGTTTGGATGATAAATTATATGGTCACCCTATCTATAATGATCACACTTCTGTTTTCTAATTAGCTAACTACCTATATTATAATGACACAATTAATTAAACTACTTATAATTAAAGATTTCAAATTCTACCTCCTCCACAAAGAACTTTGATGAGTATTCCAACGTAAGGGAGTTTCTTCCTCTGAATGCATAAGTGTTTGTTATTTTACATACTTCACATTTGTGACATTTCTGTTTGTGACAATGTCATCTTGTGTTTTAATTTCAATATCTCTCCAATTAAATTATAAGCTCCTTAATATTATGAAATGTGTTATATTCCTTCTGATATCCTATAATGCTTCACATAGCATAAGCCATATAGGTTGGTGCATAGTAGGTATTCCATAAATATATATGGAATGGATAAATCAAATAAAGCATGATAGACCAACATGCCCCTTTTCCATTGAAAATGTATCTAGGTATCTAGAATTGGGACCAGGGCCCAACAGGGAGTTCAAGTTATAATATGTCTATCTTTCTTGATTAGGAAAATTTATATCACTGATGTATCCTTCATCAAGGCCCAAATCAGATGCCAAGTTTTTCAAGCAGACCTTTCCCGATTATCCTAAGCAAAATTAGTGTGTATATAACTACTCAACTGGATTATGTTCTCTAGAAAATCAGAGACCAAGTTCTGATTTGGTCTCTTTACCCTGATAGCACCTACAATAATGCTTTGCACCTAGTAGGTATTTTAATGAATTTAGTGTCAGACAAGAAAAGAGACAGAAGATGATCAGAGGAGACACAAATCAATATTACCCCTTTTCCTTAATTCGTCTTCCAATGGTGAGAGCATTTGGAACCAATTGGTTAATGATATCATTAATTATAACCACTAAGTATAACTCTACTAGTTGCCTCATCAATGTTGACTTATTGTAATTCATTAGGATTTGCATTTTAGGAGTCTCTACTCTAAGCAACTTCAGTATGAGGTCACATTTATTTTGATGAAAAGAAATTTTTCCCTACCATATGGCAGTAACCTCTCTTCTAGTTAAGAGAGGCAGGCTAGTTACATCTCCCATTACTATAGGGTTACCTCTAAGATTGAGGAAATCTCAGACCTGTAAAAACATAAAGCCCAAGTATATATATTTTTTGCACCAATGAACCTTATTTTTTAAGTTTCTCCTTTTTCTGAAAAGATTAGAGCTACTTGCTTGATATCAAGATTATTCAAAGGGGATCGATAAGAGAGGATAATTCTACCTGCACCTTCAAGGTAATAGAAACAAGGCACTGAGAAGTCAAGGTAAAAAAGTATACAGCTGGTCCTAGGGCAGAATGCATATTTTGTTGTCTCCATATTTGTATGTAAGAAAAATGTAAAGCATTTCTAGGTTTGTATCTTCTTTGGAAATAAACAAGTAAAAGTCACTTTGGGAGCAACACAAACCAGCCCAAGGCCCATTTGCTGAGAAATGAGATAAGCTAGAAATATCTCCCCAACAAGAGCTCGGAGTCAAATATTTAAGGATCACCTTGGCCAGCTGGAGAAGACTATTTATTGGGGCAGAGATGCAGTCATTCTTCTTCACCTTCCACTGGGAGCCTACACATTTGTATGTTATGATCCCACCAGTGGGACTTCCAGGGCTGCTGGGAACACTTGAGAACTGGCACAGTTTCTGGATGACTTTCCCAGGCTCCCCAACACCTATTATGGGATCTTGGCACATGATGTTCTCTCCTGCATTAGGAACATGGAAATAAAAGGGACTGTTTGAAAAGGAGGAGAAAAGGTAGTCGAAAATAGGGTCAGGCCTAGGTAGAATATTGATGTTTGAATTCATTTTTTTCTTTGCTTTCAATGACCTTTCCAGAGTTACCCACTTTTTTTATTTTGCACCTGACTTTTCAAAACCCCTCTTTGTGCTTTCAACACAAATCCGACTTTAATCTGCGCTTGCTTTTCCTAACAGAACTTATTTCCTCTATGCCTCATCACCATCTCCAGTCTGCAGGAATCTTCTCTCCGCTGCCTGTAAAATCTAAAGCATGGAAAAATGAGAGCTTAATGTGTGCTCATCTAGATAAGAGATAATCAAGTTACTAGGAATCTTCAGGAACATAATGCCTAATCCAAGGGATTCTCAACTTTGGCATATTAGAATCACCTGGGGATCTTGGAAAATACCAATGTCCAGTCTCACTCCTGCTCAAATATAGGAAACTCTTGGGCTGGGATTTAGACATTGGCAGTTTTTTAACTTTCCCCGGTGATTCCAGTGTGCAGTCAAGGTTGAGAGGCACTGCCTTCATTCAAATATGTAATTAATGGTCGGAATTCCAGGCACCCATGACCTAAATATTCTAAGCAATATTTGTAAACATTTGTTCCTTCTGGCTTCCCTTAGTGGTGACTCCATTTCACGTCTACTCAAGACCAGACTTGCATGGGAAAATGACATTTGTTGAAGAACCTCTAATCTCCAGGGGACCTTGATTCTCTGATGAGCAGATCCCTTTCTCACGAACTTACAAATTTAGCATTAAGTTCTCAGTCATTGTATAAAGTCTTGAAATACTAAGTAGTTTCTACTAGGAAAAGGAAGTGGAATCACACCTGGGATGAGGAAAGAGGAGAAGAACAAGGATAAGTCAATAAAACATGTCAATGCCTGGGTGAAGATGCGGCATGGGGGACAGTGAAGAAGTGGCCTTGGTTACCCCCCCAAGAAGAGGTGTGCTTAGTAGGGTCAGGGGACAGTGACTCAGAGAGATGGGGAATTCTAAATTCCTACTTTGATGTCCAGGGCTCAGTCACCAATACACGTGAAAATGACCACAAATCACTAAGTAAACCCAAACATGATTTGTGATAGAGCTATGAATCCCTTGGATATCAGAGGTGCTGTTACAGAGAAGGGTTCTGGGGGAGGGGATTGCTTCTTGCAGAAGCCCAGGACCATCCTTTATTCACTTGCCTCTCTGCTGCTCCTGAGGAGAGCTGTTGGTCATGGGCCATTACAGAAATGGCCACAACCCATGACCTTCAACCTTGAAAATATGTGGGGTGATATTGGCCCAGTGATGACAAAGGATGACAAAGATGGTTGCCTATTTTTTAGATTGATTCTTTTCATGTAGCCCTAATAGGGACACTTTTCCTTTGCTGAAAGTTCAAAGATACTGTGCACTTCCCAGTACAGTGCTTAGCCTCCCAGACTCCACTGAAATAGGGCTTCGTCCACAAGGTTTTCTTGATTGTTTGCTCCCTACCATCACTAGGAGAGTTAAACCTGGAAGCCTCTTTGGACTGCCCACAGCATCTGGAGTTCAGCCCTTACTGCATTAGATGTAATAACATTTTTTATCACATCCATCTTTTCCCTATGCCTGAGGCTAGTCAACATGGCTTAGTTCTTTTCAAATCCCCCACCCTTAGCCCAAGGCCTGCCCCATGAAGGTGCTTAATACATATTTATTGAATGGATGAATGAAGGAATGAATGACTAAATGAATACCTTGCTCATGACTATAATATTTTAAAATAATTTAAAATGCTCTTACCAGGAACCAGGTTAAGCTTCATAGAGGGGCTCTGGACTGAATTATTAGCAGCATTGGTAAAGTGACAAAATATGTTGAGCTTTTTTGGACACCAGGAAACTGAGCTTGCCATGAAATTATATTTGTAGCACACTTGCTTTCCATTAACTTCTTTTTCTGAGATAGAATTATAGAAAGAATTAAGTCACAAGATGAGTCTCCAAAGCACACATTTTTTTTCAGATAATCCAATATGGATATGTGTGTCCAGACTTTTCCAAGGAATGTGCCACATTCATTTTTTGATATGGGTTTAAAAATGGTCCTAGCGTAGAAGTAAGTCAGCCCACATTTACACTGTGCTCACCTCACCTTTACCTCTACCATTCATGACTCCAAATCTGTGCCCGTACAGTTTGGACAATCAGAATGCCTTTCAGCTTCTCTCTCCTCCTTCTGCCTGTCCAAATCCCAGCATGTCCTGTGCATTTATTCTGTCTTGCCTTCACCACATTGGTTTAGAGTCACCTCTTTATGGACCTGTCTCCTCCATTAGACCATAAAGTCTTGGAGAGAAGGTATCTGGTCTTACTTATTGCATCTCCCAATGTCTAGCTGAGTATTTGGCACACAGAGAGCCTTGAATGCACGCATGTTAAACATAGAATGTTGAAATGTTTAAATACTTCAGTATCCAGATTGATTCTAGACCCTCCTACCATACAACCTTCTCTAAATTCTCATCTTAATTGGGTCCTGCTTTTCTGAACTTCCAGTGTTCTTTTGATCTGAGTTGCTCATTTTAGAAATGTATTGCTATACCCATTGTCTTTTTTGACATGAACACTTCCAGCTAGATATTAATATATGTGCCCCACCTTCTTTTGTCTTCTTTTAATTGACTACTATAGTGTTTTGCATTGGGCATGTCTCTATGAATTGTTGTTTAATGAATGAATGAATGAGCTTGTAAGTCCTTCAAGAAGGTGTCTGTGTTTTGAGATTTGGGGTTGTGAGCTCATATTTGGTTGACCTTAATCTGTAGGAATCCTGAGGTCCATGGATTGAGGGTACATCCTACCTTAGAGGATTTGAATTTTTTTGGCAGGTACCATTGGGTGCTACCAGTAGGCCACTTTAAATTAGTCACTCTTCAGTGTGGAGTTCCTGGACCCCATAGGTAGTATAAATTCAAACCCCAAACCTGAGTGGGGGCAAGACAGTTATAATTCTTAGGGGAAATTTTTGCCCACCCAGAAATGAGGCTAAGCTCTTAACTCTGGCAGACAAATTTTGTTTTTCTGCTTGTCCTCTTACTGAGTGAGCATCTCACCCTTTGAGGGTTCTGACTTTGTGCTGGTGATGTAGGGTGCCTTAAGTTACTGCCTAGAGAGTAAGGCCTTTTCTGGAATGTCCTTCAGAGCCTTAAAACCCAAGGTGCTGTGTTTCTGACACTGGCAGATGCCTTCAGAGAAGGCCCAGCAGTACTAAAACATTTCTATTTTTTTTTTCTTTATGCTCTTGGCCTCTTACTTTCTTGAATGCTCAACTGTGCATAGTTAAAAGGATTTTTGAGGTACTTTTGAAGCATGCTGATTCATAGCGTGGGGGGAGGGACTACCAGAATTTCTAGTCTGATGTACTGAGGAAGTAGAAGGCCTGTGAAAGTATTCTAGCACTGTCCTCGACAGCTCCCAGTAAAACCAATGGGCTTCCTTCACCCTCACAGACCCTCAAGATTTTGCCACAAACCAACAAGCCATGGGTCACACAGCAAAACAGAAGGTATTAAGGTTTCGTGGGGTTCTCTCTGTTACGTTCTGTCTCTGATGCAGTCTTCATATCTCTTTACCTCTCTTTTTTTTTTTTTAATTTTTTTTTCAACGTTTTTTATTTATTTTTGGGACAGAGAGAGACAGAGCATGAATGGGGGAGGGGCAGAGAGCGAGGGAGACACAGAATCGGAAACAGGCTCCAGGCTCCGAGCCATCAGCCCAGAGCCTGACACGGGGCTCGAACTCACGGACCGCGAGATCGTGACCTGGCTGAAGTCAGACGCTTAACCCACTGAGCCACCCAGGCGCCCCTCTTTACCTCTCTTTTAAGATGAGATGTTTAGACTCCACATGAAGGAGGTGTGCCTCACAATGCAGCAATTACTGTCTTACCTGCAAGAAAGGATAGGGAGTCCATTTGGAAAGTGACTTTGTAGTCTTCATTCTCCTCAATGCAACACTTGAAGTGATGGGAACCTTTACACGGAATTGTAGCTTCCAAGGGATCAACCATGATGTTTGGCTCCAGAGGCAGCGGGTAAACAGTCACATCTTTTGTAGCGACACTGTATGAATTCTTATATCTAAATATGCAGTGATAGGTTCCTGAGTAGAAGGAAACAAAAATGAGATGGAGTGTAGTCACTGCTCCAAAATAGCGTTTGCTGGGAAGGTTAAGAAGAGGATTAAATTTCCCTGTCAAGCACGGGCAAGGGCACATCATACCTTCCTCTGGACATTGGACAAGGGAATGTTTGATCACCTCTCCTCCTGGGTTCTCTATGTATTTGAAGGACCAACCAATAGCCTACATAAAACTCCAAATAAAATTAAGTGGCTTATCCAAAGTTATACAGCCTGTTGGCTGTGGAATTGCATTTGAAGCCAGGTTCTTTCCCAATACCTACTCCCAAAGTTATTTTATTAACCCAAGGGGAAAGATGGGAGTTTTGGTGTGTGCTGAGATGGGGTGTTCTTTGAGGGGAGTTGTCAGCCAGATGGAGCACTGAGGTGTTGTGATGTCTCCTCTCCCCATCTCTGAGTGAGTGGTTTCCTTAGGTTCCAGGGCACCATGACGCCACTAAAGAGTGTGGAAGGGGCAGGGTAGGCTAAAATTCTTGAGAGAGCTTCATCTGTGGGCTCTGGAGTTAGATGTATGATGCCTGACTCCTATCTAGAAAAGTCTAAAGATGAGAGGCTGGCTGGCTTTGCCAGAGTACAGAAGGAAGGCTACAGCGGGAGTAGCCTGTGACCCTGTGCTTGGTGAGGCAGAATAGACTGTGCACAGTACTTGGGTTGAGCTTCTGGAGAGGATCTTTTCCCAGTGGACTTTATGGCAGAGCCCATCAGAGGATGAACCACCACCTGAACAGGTGCCATGAAGACAGTGCAGGAAGATTATAACAGTACCTATAGCTCAGCGAGACCCTTTGATTTTCTTTACATTCCCTCTCTTTGCCCCAACTCTGGGGTGGCCAGAGCAGCAACTAGCCAGAGGAAAAACAGCTAGAACAAAGACCGAGAACAAAGCCCTTTCAATTTCTGTTGGGAGGAAGGGAAGCTTAAACTCAACATAAAATAAAAGTGTAGTCAGTTCAGACGACAATAGATTTTTTTTTTTTAGTACCTGAGTATAGGACTGCTAAATAGTTTATGTGACTGGAAAAGCTATAACTTCTTCTCAGTTATGGCTTCTCAGTAGGAACGAGCAGTTGGACAGAGTAGATATAAGTCCAGCGTGGGAGAAAAATACTCCCATTTCCTGACTGTATTCTACCAAGGCCAGCCAAACAATGACTAGCTCTTTCTACGATGTTGCCCAGGCCTTCTATGGACAAATAGAGATGACCTGGGACTTGGAGGACCTGGACTGATTATGGTTAAGGAAAGGCTTCAGAGTAGAGCGGTCAGTCGAGAGTTGACCACTGGAGCCAGTCAGTCTCAGTTTCACCCTGGATCTGCCATTTATCAGAGGTATAACCTTGGGTATTTTACTTATACTCACTGGGCCTCAGTTCCTTCATTTTTAAAGTGGGGACACTAATACCACTATCCTCTAGGTTTATTGTTTTAATTTAACTAACCCACTTAAATACTTAGCACTGTGCCTATCACATACTAAGGACTCATTAAATGTCAGCTCTTATTACAACCATTCTATCAAATTCTCTTTTTTCCCCTCCAAATATTTGCATTTCTTTCCAACATGAATAATGTGTAGCGATAAATAGGAAATAATGCTCCCTTCTTTGGAACCAGGCATATAAATCCTTTACCTAGATTTTTTTTTTTTTACATCACGATTGGGTGAAAAACTCTAAAAGTCTGGTGAAACTACTTTTAAAAGCAGTCCTCTTAACTTCATGGCAAGAGCACAGGCTCTTGAATTGGAGACGAGTTCCAATCCTGTCTCTGCAACTTAAGATGTAGAAGCCTAGGTGTATTTGTTAATCTCTCTGAGCCTCAGTTTCCACATCTGTAAAATGGAGATAGTGACATCTTCCCCTAAAAGGCTCTTGCATGAAACGTGATGACATAGGCCCTCCAGGGGCCTCTCATAGGGTGTTTCCGGGGGTCCCGGCAGCAGAGTGGGGTCCAGGGTCTTTCACTCACCATTCCACTCCCGGGTCACGGTCTTCACTGTGAGTACTGACTCTGCTCCATCAGCATACCTCTTCGTGGTATAAAACTTTGGGTATATTTTAATTCCAGCAGAAGTGTTCCAGTATACCTCATCATAGTTACTCACATCGCTGATGCACTTTATGGAAAAGTTTTGCCCCTCAGAAACAGAAATTGGGTCCCGGGTTATTGTTAGGTTGGCTGAAAGAATGCAAACAAAACAGACAAAAGAAAAACCAACAACAGGCACAATGTTTAGTCTTGCTGGTGACATTGACACGCGAGTGAAATTTCAGACAGAGACAGAAAGTGTGGGCCGTCCTCACTCTACTTGTGTCAATGCGGGACTGGTACCTTGCCGTTCCTGGGCTTTACTGGTTTCTAGGCTGTTCCCGTTGGTGCTCTGAACTGTACTCATTTCCATCACATGCCTTAGGAGCTCGTGCACTTTCCCATTGTGGCTGGAATTATTTCCTGATGATCAGCAGGGCAAAAGGTTGCAAACTTAGGGGTGTTGACTTAACCCATGTGTTCATGAGGAATTCTTCAACAAAAATGTTAACCGGACCCTTAACAAATGTAAGAGCTTACATGAACATTCCACTGTGTTTGCCCCTGCTTCTCTCTTTCCATTCCTCTTTGAGCGTGTCATTGACATTTCAAAATGCCATTCACTTTGATCTTCTATAAGCGAACTGTTTCATGCCTTGAGCCCACTGATGCCAGCTTGCTTTTTCAATCAGTGTAAAATCATACTCTTGGTCACAATCAAAAGAAATCAGGGCTCCCCATTGTGCCCTTTAGAAGCTGGGATCCCAACGTTCAGATACAGTCCCTCAGTTCCATAAGCATGGATTGCTGTGTCCCTCCCCCTGCCCTGATTGGCTGTAGGGATCTCAGGTAGAGATGCCTTTCTACAGTTTGGTGGTTTCTGAGAATGGAAAGGTAGGAACCATGGATCCACGGAACCATGAATCTGTTCCTCTTGATTCTCAGGTGAGCTCCAAACTACCGGACCAGTGGTTTTCCGTGAAGTCTAAATACGTTTCTAAGACAGCCTGAACCGCACATGATCAATACAACTCAGAGTCAGAACTGGAAGTGTATAACTGCTCCCACTATAGACAATTGCAAATCATTGCTCAAAAGACCCCCGAACTCATCCATGGCAGTAATGTTTTCAGATAAACATAGTCTTGATCTTTGTAAAAATGCTAAGTCATAAGAGCAGAAAATGTGAATGAGACTAATAAGTATTGTTCATATGAACCTTTCTCCAAATTGTTCAAAGGGGTCTGATGATTGACCTAAGTAGTTTTTCGGGTTTTTTTTGTGTGTGTGTGTTTTTTGTTTTTGTGAGATGGGTGGAAAAACAAGTTTGACCGCCCCTTTTTTTGCCGATAGGGGTGAAGTTATCATGTTTTATTGTATGGGGAGAAGAAATGACACTTTTAAGAGGCCTAACTCAGTCAAAAGGCTAAAAACGACTCATGACGACTGTAAAATAACCACAAAGTATCAGATTTTTAAAGCTTTCTGCAGCATCCTCTCTAGAACAGGTGGAGTGGGAGAGAAGGATGCCAGAGCAGGCGAAGGGTGGTAGGCAGTGAGCCAGGCTACTGGAAGGGAGGGAGGATAGGATTATGGGGGGAAAGGGGAAAATTAGGGGCGCTACCCTCATTAGAAATTCAGGGATTAAACAGAACTAATCCACTCCTGAAACTGTATTTCCCAGTTCACACTCTGCTTTATCAGCACGATGCAGGCCTTGGCCTTCCCTGCAGCCATGTCTTCACAGCCCCATCCTCCTTTCTTTTAAAGACTCCATCTGAATTTAGTTTTTATTTTTTTTAAATATAACTTATTGTCAAGTTAGCTAACATACGGTGTATACAGTGTGCTCTTGGTTTCGGGAGGAGATTCCCATGACTCATCGCTTACATACGACACCCAGTGCTCATCCCAACAAGGTGCCCTCCCCAGCACCCATCACCCATTTTCCCTTCTCCCCATACCCGCCCCCCCCATCAACCCTCAGTTTGTTCTCTGTATTTAAGAATCTCTTATGGTTTGCCTCCCTCCCTCTCTGTTTGAAACTGTTTTTTCCCCTTCCCTTCCCTTCCCCCATGGTCTTTGTTAAGTTTCGCAAGTTTCACGTAAGAGTGGAAACATGACTTCATCTGCATTTAAATGGTAGACAGGGAAATCCTCTTCTGTCTCCCGTTAGTGATTTACCCCTACCACACCCCCACTACCAGGGGAGGCCCTGTTTGATTGCTCCTCGATATTCCCAGGGGATTCATGGCCCTTGGCTTGAGGGGCAAAGCCAAAGATCCCAGTGAAGGAGTCCTTACCCACAGAGGTGAACGTCACTTCTATGCTCTTACTGCCTCTGGCTCCGTGCTCGCTGATGAACTCACACACATAGGTGACCCTCATGCCACCCAGGCTGCTTGGACACTGTCTCCCGTCGGCCTTGAGGGTGTATCTGCTGCAGCCGGAATCTGTGTCTGTTTCAGGGTTTCCTGCAACGACACAAGCATTTTGTTTGTTTGTTTGTTTGTTTTGCTATCATCGCTGGGTGACTATTTGATTTAGGAGCAAAGAGGCCAAATCAGTGCCGAGGAGTTATTATTTAAGTCAGCTTTCTTCTTTTTGGAGAAGGAGGATTGTTACGATGGTGACCACTTACAAGCAGGGTAGTGTTGAGAAAGTCACTAGACTGCTCTGGGCAGAGAGAGAGAGAAGCAAGGTGTTTGGATATGATTTCAACGGCAAGGAAAAAAGATGTCAGATTATTTAGACTATTATTATTGAAAGGAGAAAGAAGCCTGGAGCCTGTGATATTTGTCTCGTTGGAGAAATGTTTCATCATGACGTGTACCCTCTTACTAGTCTGTATGTTTCCGTGGAAGTTGCAACTTCATGCTTTCTCAGGTTACCAGCTGTTTCCCCTTCAAAATACCTCCCCTGCCTGAGGCATCTGGGTGGCTCTGTTGGTTAAGCGTCTGACTTCAGCTCAGGTCACGATCTCATGGTTTGTGGGTTCGAGCCCTGTGTCCAGCTGACAGGTCCGAACCTGCTTCGGATTCCGTGTCTCCTCTCTCTGTCCCTCCCTGGTTTGCACTCTCTCTCTCTCAAATATAAATAAGCATTAAAAAAAATACCTCCTCTTTCACATTTTCCTTTCCGTTCCCAAGTTGCCATCCCCGCCATCTTTACTTCCTGTTAACGACTCTCTAACTCCCTCCCTCCTTCCATCCCTCTCCTCCCACCCTGCCTGCCACCACATCCTCATCAGGCTTCTTCAAATACTGTCCAATCTTCCAACAACCAAGGAAAACGATAAGCTTTCTGATAAGCTCCAGCATAAATGCATCTTTTCCAGCCTTGATTGGATGACCACTGATGTTTGAAATGCTCTGATTAATACATAACCAGCTTTCATCCCCAGTCCCCCAAATGTTCCGAACTCCAAATCGATCTCCATCTTCCCCCACTTGATTGGATGAGCTCCAAGCTCAGAGGCACAAGCGTCAGCTCTAAGGCTCACCTCTCCACTTGGCCCTTGAAAACCCACTTCTCCCAACTCTCCCAGGACCTCATCCTATCCTTTATCTTTTTCCCCCTCCCTTGTGACTTGAATTTTCCCTCCTGTTCTTTCACATCAACCAACAGATCTATGTAAGCCCACGATTCCTATTTTAGATTCTATATGTGGATGGCTCTCGACTCTATCTGTAAGAGAAACGCTCTTGTTGGAAACTCTAGAAACAGATTCCCAAGCATCGATTTCACATCTTAGGTACCTCCAACTCAACATGTTCAGTTAAGAGCTGACCTTTCTTCTCCTGGACAAAACCTGCACATATTCTGTTTCTTCTCTTGCCATTGGCAGCTCCCAGAATTAAAGGTCTTAAAGCCATCTTTAATTACTTGCATTTCCTCACATTCCACTCCCACTCACTTGTAAACATCTTCTGGCTTATTCCTCTGAAACATCTCAGAACTGTCTTACATACTCCAAACATGGTCACTTGCCCAGGCCCCATTTTCTGTTATCTGCCAATGACATCTGATTATAACTGGATCTCCATTTTCAGTTATTTGCCCCTTCAATCCATTGGCTACACTACCTTAAAATTGTTTTTCTTTTTTTTTTTTTAATTTTTTTAATGTTTATTTATTTTTGAGAGAGAGACAGACAGACCACAAGTAGGGGAGGGGCAGAGAGAGAGGGAGACCGAGAATCTGAAGCAGGCTCCAGGCTCTGAGCTGTCACCACAGAGCCCGATGCACGGCTCGAACTCACGGACCGCGAGATCATGACCTGAGCCGAAGCCAGACGCTTAACTGACTGAGCCCCCAGGCGCCCCCAGAGACAGGTTTGATTGTTACAACTGGGGGCGCTACTGGTATCTAGTGAGTGGCGGCCAAGGATGCTGATAAACACAGTACAATGCACAGAACAGCTCCCCTCAGCAAAGAATTATCCGGCCTCCAATGTCACGAGTGCCGTGGTTGAGAAATCCTGCGTCACGCAACCAAACAAGATTTTCCTTGAAGAAAGATTCTACCGTTAACTCAGAAAACCACTGCTGTCAACCAAAAACCCAAAAGCAGCTGCTTGCTGTTCAGGGGGTGGGGAGGAGCAGGGAGAGACACAGCATTCGTGAGGCTGACACAAGTAGGTACAGAGAGAGCAGAGACAAGGCTCCGAGGAGATGGTAAACCCAGAAAACACAAGCAGGACCTCTGACCAGCAGCCTTCATGCTGTGTGTCATCCAATACCCCGAGCTCTGCCCCTCAGGGTCCTGCTCGGAAGGTACTGAATGCGGCAAGTTGGTGCTGGGTTTTCTGGAGAACCGATGGCATCCAATTACAAGTTAGCATCTCAAGGCTAGCTGCTTCCCACCGAAGAATCCCGCCGCACGGAGGAAAAGTGAGGGCCTGGGTTTTAGAGCGATCGTTGTTATCAGACCATAGCTCTTGTGGCAGATTCGGTGTATTCGACTCTGTTTTAAATATTTACATTTATCATCTGGGTTTTTCTCCCCACAAAGTTTTGTAAAAATGGGTAGCGTCATCACTATTTAACAGATGAAAGTGTGATCAGTGAGGTGACCTGACTTGCCTGGCGTCAGGAAGAGGGCACGCGGCAGAGACGGGATTGCAGCTTTCTGGGAGTAGGTTATAATCGTCCTGGAAAGCACGGGTCATAAGGAGGATTTTTTCAGGACAGACGACTTGGCTCAAGTTCTCTCTTTTTCTTGTACTCAATTCTGTGGGCGTTCCCACAAGCAGAGGAATCACTATTGAAAATCGGATTTGAGGGGCTCAGTCGGTTAAGCGTCCGACTTCGGCTCAGGCCATGATCTCACGGTTTGTGATTTTGAGCCCCACGTCGGGCTCTGTGCTGACAGCTCGGAGCCCGGAGCCTGCTTTGGACTCTGTGTCTCCCTCTCTCTCTCTGCCCCTCTCCTGCTCACGCTCTGTCTCTCTCTGTCTCAAAAATAAATTTTAAAAACATGAAAAAAATTAAAAATAAAATAAAATCGGATTTGTCCATGGCATCTGTAGGAACACATAGAGAAACACAGAGGAGGAGAAAGAGTAGTTGCTGAGATGGGGCATCCCTTGCTACTCTTGGGGAGACACGGGGCAGCACACAGAAAGCCTCCGTTTCTCATGTGCAAAATGAGGAACTAGGCTAAAGACACGGTCCTCACTCCCCTATGCCCAACAAAAGTTCCTGCAAAATTCAAGAAAATATGCCACTGCCTGGATCCCAAACCCAGAGATCCTGACACGATTGCTCTAGGGTAGAGCCCTGACAGCTGGTCTTTTTCATAGACACCTGGGGTGACCCCACGTGCAGAGGAACGGAGAACACAGCCACCCATGATGCTATCTGCTACTTCCAGCTGCTTCTCTACATAGGTCTTGCCTCAGACCCTGAAGCCAGCCTACCTCCAGTGGCACGTCATGAAGGGACTCCAAAGCCACAAGACTGATTTCTACTCAGTAAAGAAAAACAACCAGCCTCCCTTCTTTCTCTCTCACTGATGCCCTGTTTGGGTGCGAAAACAAAACAACACAAACAAAACACACAACCCCAAATAAAATCCATTTGGGGCAGCACACAAGCACACAGAATAATACATGCTTAAACATTTCAGCAGAGCAATCAGAAGAAAAGACACAAGGAAGGGGACTGTGGAGTTTAAAGCTGTTCCCTCTAACGTCATCCAATGTCTGTCAGCCAAGAGGGAGCTGGCTCTTATAAAGATTCAGTTTTTTTCTGAATACTCCGCATGGTGATGGGCCACTGGATGTGGCAGGCAAGGCCATGAAGAAGTTTATGAACTCATTTGGGAACGGCTGTAACTTGTGAGCCAGGAGGGAATTAAGGCTCCCATTTTTTTTTAATGTTCATTTATTTTTGCGAGACGGAGAGACAGAGTGCGAGCAGGGGAGGGGCAGAGACAGAGGGAGACACAGAATCGGAAGGGCGGCTCCAGGCTCCGAGCTGTCAGCACAGAGTCCGACGCGGGGCTCGAACTCACAAGCGGCGAGATCATGAATGAGCCAAGGTTGGACGCTCAACCGACTGAGCCACCCACGTGCCCCATGGCTCCATTATTTTTTTATCATCACACCACATAAGAGCCACAGTGAGGCTACCAGGTCTGTTGCTCGTCACTTCCCCCAGCCTGTCAATCCGTTTCCATGCAGGCCATACAGGCCGCCTAGACGCTGCACTAATAACAATAACTGTGAGTACCTTTACTATTACCAGCGGCAGGAGCAGTATTGATGCTCTTACCTCTGTACCGTTACCATTTATATCATCAGTTGCTGCCTGATGAGTTGAAAAGCTCCAAAAAGCCCTCCGCATTCTACGAAGACCCCCTTCTTAACGCTAGAAATTCTACCAGGCTGATCACTGTCTTGCTGTCTTATCCCTTGGGTTTTGAAAATGAAATGCACCTGTTTCTGACATGAGGCAGTACTTTCAGTCCCACCTGCGTTCCAGTGAATTATTTTGCTTGACTGTTTCCTACTGACCTTGACAGATGGGTGCTGACGACCTCGTGGAATTTGGAGACAGAGAGAGAGAGAGAGAGGGAGAACTTCAGGAGCGGGGCACGGGGAGGGAGGCAAGGTGCTGAGGGCAGAGGCTAAGTTCATCAGAGAACAGACAGTACAGGTCCCCAGGTGGCCAGCCCCGTGGCAGGAAAGCCATTGTTCTGCAGTCGGACCGGCACTGGGTATCAGGAATGTCTGAAGCAGTGGCGGCCACAGAGAGGTCCCTGTGCATCTGTACCACAGGCTTCCTGGTTCCTCTGCCAGAGGGCAAGGTTTTTCACCTCTCAGAGTTGAAAGCTTATGAAGTCAGCACCAAGGGAACTTTGCAAGGTCTTTCTCCCATCTGGCAATTCCTCCAGGGTGCCTGCCTGCACCTCCTCTTCCTGAAAAATCAAGGAAGTGACTAAACGTATCATGTGTCAACATTTTCAGCAGTCACCAGATGCCTTTCCCATTCTTGGGAGTATTTAAAGTGAAATACAAATGGGGCAGGTGAAATGTGCTTTGCAAATAGATGTGCTCAGGAAAAGGTGCATGGAAATTCATCATCGTTTTGTCTTTTTTTTTTTATAACTTAATATCGTCTGGTAGCAAAGGCTTTGTAAAATAGAGCCTTGCCATGCTGATGGGTAAAACCACATTTTACTTTAATGATTTTTTTTAGTTTAAAAAGGAACACATAAAACTGTCATTTCTTAAGGGAAGGACTGGATCTTGTTACATGAAGTTTCTAGACCAAAAGCAATCTTCTGCTTCAGAACAAACTCTGCCAGATCAGCCGACTCCAGCACTGGCTCATCAGGCATGGGAAAAATAGTTTTGCCAAGGTAAACACTGGTCTTGTGAAATCAGACCTGAGGTGAATCTTTTCCTTCTTTCTTTCTTTCTTTCTCTTTCTTTCTTTCTTTCTTTCTTTCTTTCTTCCTTCCTTCCTTCCTTCCTTCCTTCCTTCTTTCTTTCTTTCTTTCTTTCTCTTTCTTTCTTTCTTTCTTTCTTTTCTTTCTTTCTTTCTTTCTTTCTCTTTCTTTCTTTCTTTCTTCCTTTTCTTTCTCTTTCTTTTCTTTCTTTCTTCCTTTTATTCCTTTTCTTTCTTTCTTTCTTTCCTTTTTCTTTCTTTCTTCCTTTTCTTTCTCTTTCTTTCTTTCTTTCTTCCTTTTCTTTCTCTTTCTTTCTTTCTTTTCTTTCTTTCTTTCTTTCCTTTTTCTTTCTTCCTTTTCTTTCTCTTTCTTTCTTTCTTTCTTTCTTTCTTTCTTCCTTTTCTTTCTTTTCTTTCTTTCTTTCTTTCTTTCTTTCTTTCTTTCTTTCCTTTTTCTTTCTTTCTTCCTTTTCTTTCTCTTTCTTTTCTTTCTTTCTTTCTTTCTTTCTTTCTTTCTTTCTTTCTTCCTTTTCTTTCTTCTTTCTTTCTTTCTTTCTTTCTTTCTTTCTTTCTTTCTTTCTTTCCTATTGTGACAAACTTGAATAAGTCATTGTAGACCTCAATTTCCTTATTTGCAAAGTGGAGGCAAAAAAAGCCAGCGTCAAGTGTGTGATCAAGGTTAAATACGATTAAAAGTGATAACAGATTTTCAAAACTGGTTAATCATAAAGTGTTATACAAAACAGAGTCTGTGTAGGGTATCAGAAATTGACGTGGAACAATTGACAGACACACAGGTCTACACAGAGAGATTTTAAAAAGAGAGAGAGAGAGAGAGAGAATTAGGTAATACTGAAGGATCTGAATACAGAGGTGGAGGCATGAGAAGGACAGACACCAGGAGAAGAGACACAGAAAAGAGAAATTCCAAGTCAGGCTCCAAAGCAAAGCCAGTGACCTCATCCTAAGGTCTTTGCTGAAGATGAAGAGGAGAAAAAGGTGGGGCAAACTTTTGTACAAGTGGGAGATACTATGGTCCAAAGTCATCAGGTCTTCTCTGCCAGGATCTTGTCTACAACCCAAGCATGACAGTTATATGCATATATTTTTGGAATGTTCTAGAATAGCGAAGCTGGAGCTGGCATCAAGCCTAGTACTTTTTCACAGTGTGAAGTTTGGGAAAAAACAGCCGTCTGACATTTCCTCTTCTACCCAGTGCCTCTCCCATTTTTACTTGGCCAAGAGGCAAAAATGTATATGCACAAGGGCATCTAACATCCTTACCTGGAATGTTTATTTTCCCCTGCTGCTTCCATTCTACCGTGCTCCAATTAACGTTAATCTCGCTGCAGCAGTTCAAAGATACAGGATTGTTATCACACGTCACCTTCATTTCTTCAGTTGCCAAAATTCGGATGGGTGTAACATCCATTTTTTTTCTGGACTCATATTCAAAAATATCTAATGTCAGCTTGCAAATATATTCACCTGCATAGAATATACAAATGCATTTTTTAGGGCCATGTATATGTATTTCCTTAGAAGAATGATAGCCTCGTCTCGTGTGTCATGACAGTATTTCGCCAAACATCGTTTGCAAAAGCATCCAAGGCTTGCTCTAAACAACCCTGAAGACACATTCAGGAAGTGCAGAAAGTCAATGCAGATCATTTCTGATGCCGCAAGTTAAATGAGTAGAGAGATATTCTAAGGAAGGAGCAGAAATCTCAGTCTTTGCTGGTAAGAAAAAAAATGTGTGGGGATGGAAGAGGTAGCAAGGAGAGTTAGAAGACTGTGGATGATTTGGGTGTTCTATTTAACTCTGCGGCAAAATCAGAATCAATAAAGATGAACAGGACCCGTGGGTCTGCAACCCAACTTCTCAGTCAGCGAAAAAGAGGTGCCCGCCCCCACTGCCCCATTCACATCTGGGTTACAACGGGGTTATTAAATTCTAGAATGTCAGGTTTCAGACTTCTGCTTCTGTTGTTTTGGGGGAAGGAGAGATTACAACAGAATGCAAGAAAACTGGGCAGGGGGTGATGGAGGGCGATGGTCCTGACGAGGGTGGTAGTTTCACAGGTCTATACATATGTCAAAACTTGTTAAACTGTTAAACTGTACAAGTTTTGAGTATGTACAGCTTATTGTATGTCTCAACAAAGCTCTTTAAAAGTTTTTGAAAATTAAAAACAAAAGTCAGCTTTTCCTCTCACTTTCTAACTCATAAGCCCTTGGTAAATGTGGAAACCGGTTTTTGTCTCCAATGCTATCTATATTCGCTTACGCATATGCCATGGGATTCATTTTTAATTTTGAAAAGTTGAGCCTGGTGACTTCTTTCCAGAGAGGAAAACACCATATACACATTCCACGCCTTGTTTCTTTATGAGTTTTTTTTTCCTTTCCCTGCACCAGTTATTGGATGAAATCCCACCTGCGTCCCCCTGAGTGATGTTGTAAATAGTGAGGCGCGATATCGAGGTCATGTTGTTGAGCACGAAGGTGTAAACCGAGAATCTGCTGTTGTTCTGGATGTCGGAGTGCCTTTCGACATGGTGCCAGGACACGTTAGAGGACAAAACTTCAGTTTCACACATCAGAGTTACCGTGTCCCCTTCAAAAATGATTTCTGGCACGATGGTGAACTTAGTTTCATCTGGAAACCCAAAGAAAAGGTAGTAAGATGCCAAGGCAAATGAATGTAATTCACGCTACCCACCGGACGCCCCCACCACATGGGTCCGTAGTGCTGTCTGGAATGAGGCAACACATCTTCCTCATTCCATGCCCGGATAGCTGGTGTCTGAGGCCCAGAGACTTACCAGCTGCCAGATACCGGGGACATGGCTTCCAGTTTGGAATCTTTGCACAATGGTAGTAATGGAAATGGTAGTAAGAACCCTCAATGGTAGTAACAGGAATTTCAAAGCTCTTTTCAAAATTTCAAAGAGTCTGGTGGAAAATTGCTCGTTTGCTGCTAAAAAAGCCACCCCAGCTAATTTAAACATCAAGCTTCTTTGCTACTGACTCAATAATATCAACAGCTTCCTGCTGATAACAAATACCCCACACCACTGAATGCTCTGTCCTATGTCTTTGATGAATTATAAACAGGGAAAAAATAATTTCTTGCAATAGTCTGTTAAGTTTTTTTTTTTTTTTTTTAAAGACTCAATACCCACAAGCCCGTAAGAAAGAGAGCTTGTTAGACATACAGGTCCAGATTTGAATTTTGGTTCTGTGCCACACATAGCTGTGTGGCCCTAGGGAATTTACTAAGCCTCTCTGAGCCGCAGCTCCCTTGTCTGGGAAACGGTAGCAGCAAAAGCTATCATGGGAGGTGATCTGGGGGAATGGTACCTATTACTGTTTTCACAGTAAAATTCTGGAGAACGATGGCATGAAGTCATTTTACGGGTAGAAATAAAACACAACATTTACTATTTTTGTGCGTGTGTTTTATGGCTGTCCTTTGCTCACACAACATGCAGTTTATGCCCTGTAAGCCGTGTTTCTTATTCTATGTCCTTCATGAATTCCACGTGTTGAGGGAATCAGAGGGGCTGGATAAAGAAGCTGTATGAGGCCTCTTTTACACAGGCGTCAGGCTCAGGCCAGACCCTTTCCATATTGTAAACATGGGACCAAAACACCGTAAAATTAATTTGGGGAGCTATGATGTTCCAGTCAAAATGTCAAGGTATCTAAATATTTCTTATCTCTTTTTTTAGGCTCCTGAATTAAATAAGATTTTAAAATATCACATTGAACTGTTAAGAAGCCAGGCCTTCTGTGAATATTGAATGTAGTGAACGGACTCTGAAGTCATACAAACTTATGTTACTTACTCTGTGTTCTTGAGCACATTCTTTACCCTCTCTCAGCTTCCATTTCCTCACCTATAAAATGGAGATAATAGTACCTGTCTCACAGGATATATGAAGACAAAATATGTGTAACCCTCTGGGCTTAACACAGGAAAGACACAATAACAATGTCTCTCTTCATTATCATTGTCGCCAATAATAATGATTAGTAAGACTGCTAGTGGAATGTGGTTATGTGGAATTGACCATAAATCTATCGGCAGTGATTAAAGGAGCATTCTGGTTAAGTAATTAACCAAACATTAATTATATTGAAGATTAATATACCACCAAATAAATGGAAATGTTCTGAACATTGCCCTGTGCCCTTTGTAGTTCATAAAGGTTTAAAATAAGTTCCTGATACTCATTCGTTTGGCTCTTTTTCTTTCTGGTTCTGTTCCTCTCCTCTGCCTCCAAATATAACTATAAGTTAAAAACAAACACCCAGTCACTTGACCTTCTGGATATTTGTATTCTAGGTAAATACCACCAACACTATGGAAAGCAGGATGATGTCTGAGCTCTCCCGTGGAATTGCACATGACATAAGTTCGTGTTTCTTGGTCTGAGTCCGTGCACATCCCAGGATCATCCTGGATGTAAACCCTCTGTAGAAGCAGGGTCAAGTGCCGTTCACAATGGCTTCATTGCTCTTTGGAAGAATAAGGCACAAACTCCAAAGTGCCTTTGTGAACTGCATTGTCAACACCATGTTTCTGGACTGGCAGTCAGCCACCAACCAGTAAAACTCATTTAAGTGGCTGACTAACCTCAACACAACTGAAATTTGGAGGAGAGAGTAATCATAACCAAAGCTTACCTCTGCGAGAGGCCGATATTGTCCTCGGCCCTCAGAACCATAAATACAGGGACTTGTTCAAGGCAAAACCTGTGTGGGTTGGGGGGGTGGTGTTGGGAGTCAGGCAGGGGTGGCATGGCTGGCTGCCTTCCATGGGAGTCTGAATTTTAGGCCACTCACTCCCCTTCCTTCAGTTTTCCAGTTTTCACCTGTGTCGTTGCCGCCTTATTTATTCCAATTGCTATTTTTCTTTTCTCCTTGCTTAGGTTGCAGCACTTTCTTACCACTGTGCATATCTCTTTTAACATTTTGTTTTTGAAAATGACCTGGCATCTAAAACTACCGGAGAATGTAAAGACGAGCAGTGTAAATCTGTTGTGGGGATGGCCTAACCCCTGTGCCCTGTCTCCCAGAGGCGCCTGCAACTGACCTTTCAGAGTCCTCCCCGAATGGACCCAGCGTGGTTCTGAAGAGGCATAGACTTTATTCTGGAACCATGTACCAGAATTATCTAGAACATCTGCCTCCAAATTCCTGCCTGTCGAATCTCTGCCCAGCTGGCTCTCTCCTTTCTATTTCCCAAGTGACAATAGGTCCACCCACCTGGTAACACACCAGAACACAACTCTGTACCCATTTGTAAAATGGGGGAAAGCATCTGAAAATCCCAGGATTTTCACCACTGCTCTATGGGATCCAAAGCAGAGGTTCTCAAACTTTCCCACACGTTAGAATCACTTGAAGGGCTTGTGGAAACACAGATCACCCTGGTTGGTTGCGGTGGCCCTAGGAATTTGTATTTCTAACAAGTTCCAGGGGATGTTGATGCTGCTGGTTTGGGGGGGGGGGCATACTTTAAGAACTACTTCTCTAAAATAACAGTAGCAATTGTTTAATATCAATGCATTTCATGAATGTCCCAACCCCACTCCAATGTTCGTTTTGGGATGTTTTGGGACTTTTTTTTTTTTTTTTGAGAGCAAGAGAGAGAGTGGGGGAGGAGCAGAGAGAGAGAGAGAGAGAGAGAGAGAGAATCCCAAGCAGGCTCCATGCTTTCAGGGCTCTGTCCTGATTACATGAACCACGAGATCATAACCTGAGCCTAAATCAAGAGTTGGCTGCTTAACCGACTGAGCCACGCAGGCGCCCAGATGATGTGGGACTTCCGATTATGTGTTTATTTTTTTATTTTTAATTTTTTTTAACATTTATTTATTTTTGAGAGACAGAGCATTTTTGAGTAGGGGAGGGGCAGAGAGAGAGAGGGAGAGACAGCATCTCAAGCAGGCTCTGGGCTCCGAGCTGTCAGCACAGAGCCCAACGCAGGGCTCGAACTCACAGACTGTGAGATCATGACCTGAGCTGAAGTGGGACGCCCAACCGACTGAGCCACCCAGGCGCCCCCAGACTTCTGACTAAAAACGAAATGAAACAAAACAAAGCCCTCCATCGACCCGGATGGCTCTGGGACCCTCCTGCAAAATCTCTCCCCACTGCAACCCCTTTCCCAACTGCAGTGACATTAGCCTGGTTGGCAGGATCTGTAACGGTGCCTCAGACGGGAAGCCTCTGTGCCAGGAACCAGACAGCCTCTCCCCATGGAGACACTGTAATGTAATTTCCTGGTTTTAAGCATAATGATAAATACCATTGCTATAGCTAAATAGAATCCATGTATAGGAAAAACGTGGAGATGTCCTACTTACTGCTAGTAACTACTTGAAAGGAATTGTAGTCCATTTTGTAGGTCTGATTAAGGTTCCGCATTACTTGATCATTTGCTTTACGCATCAATTCAGGTGATGGTGTTGTAGTCTTGACCTCGTATGTCACAACCACACTTCCGGGCCTGCATGGAGACCACTCAGTTCAGTAAGGCAGTAACTGACCTGGAAGAGTCTAGATCCTTATGGTTTATTTACATGGGAAAACAAAATGGCAAGCACAGCCTGGGTACTTTTTATCTTCAAAGGTTCACTCAAATCAACCCGGTTTCAGGCTCTAGCTGAAAGCCTGCGACAAAGGCTTGCACACTCAAATGTCTGCAGACAGGTAACATAAGTGAGCAAAACGGCTGGATGGGAATGAGTGAAGTGAATCACACAAGTTGGTCATAGGGTCACAGCCACAGTGCAGAGACTGTTGTCACACAGCCATGCTGGCCCGAGGTTACCAGATATGCTGAATGTCAACTGAAGCAGAATCCCGAATGTTTCTGTGAACATTCTTCGTTGTTAAAATTGGCATCTAACTTTTTGAAACACTGTGCATACCTCCTTAGGGCTGCCGTGGAGCCCAACTCCAGGCGGAGCCATTTACATAGCAGCGTGCAACTCTGTGCCCGTGGCTGGCTGGACAACTTTTCTTGAATAAAGGCATCATGCATGACATTCTTTCACTTTTATATTTTGGAACTCCCTAGTCTGTGGACTTATCCCTTATCTGTTTGCAAAACCCCTGCAGGCACAGAATAAACACAAGTCTTGGGCTCATTTTCCATTTAAGCAGGTATATCTGTGAGGAGCGAGTTTCCGTTCTCAGTATTGCCTCCCTCTTTGCGCCCTACCAATCGAGCATTGTCTCCACCTCTACCAAACTGCTCTAGATGATGCCCCTCTAATGGGTTGTTTCTTCTTCACTAATGTAGTGGTCTCTGCCGTTGGGTAGGAATGACCCGATTACAGCTTCTTACCTGAACCCTGTCACAGTCACCAATTTGAAGCCTGGTAAAATACTGTAACCTTTCCAGAACTGGAAAACAAAGAAAGACAAGTGTCATGTATCAAGGTCCAGTGAGAGATAAGTCAAAAGGTTGAAAGCAGAGTAAAAAGCACATATTTTTTTCTTATTATCCCAGGTAAAACTTTCTCCTGTATATTTTGTTAAGGCTAACACTGACAGAACTTTGAAGAAGTAATTCCTCTTGACCTATGTCAGCCTGGGTTCTCCAAGAAGCAAACAAACACCAGATTTAACGTGCCAAAAATTTTGCTCAGGGAAATGCCTGGCAGAGAAAATGGGGAGGTTTCTCTGAACACCCATCCCAGGGAATTCATTTTGATTCAAGTCACATTTACGAGTAGATGCAACATGCAAAGCACTGTGGGTGCAGAGCACCGTGCCAGGAAGCTGAGTTGGTAGGATCCAAAGATGAATATGCAACTCTCTCTTCCCTCAAAAGCATATAATTGAGGGCGCAGTGTGTGCGGAAGGTTCTCACGCTGTGTAGTGCTATCACATGCCAGATATGCACATCGGCTGTCCCAGAGCCCTTTGGCGCTTCAGCATGGCACCCACAGAAAACGAAACCTCATTCATGTGGTTTCCAAGGGTAAGCTGAGGCTGCTCCTGGACTGAGGCAGGGGCTTGGCTGCCCAGAGAGTTAAGGGAAGTCATTATCTCAGCCCCCCTGTAATAATTTGTACCACACCAACTGGGACGCTCTATCGCAAATGAGTTCGCTCAACCAAAGCCTTTAGGTTCAGATGAATTAATCCAGTGTAAATCACTTAGAGTAGTGTCTGGCACTCAGTTAATACTACGGGAATATTCTCTATTTTTATATGAGT
The DNA here is from genome assembly GCF_027475565.1 of Acinonyx jubatus. Taxonomy (NCBI): domain Eukaryota; kingdom Metazoa; phylum Chordata; class Mammalia; order Carnivora; family Felidae; genus Acinonyx; species Acinonyx jubatus. The sequence continues at coordinate 105,636,252 of NC_069385.1, read as the reverse complement.
AAATTGAAATCTGTCTTAAGTGAGAATGCCTCATGACCTTTAATGTGGAATGATTTGAAATCACGGTGCCAGCCTTGGGCTGATCTACCCAAAAGACGTTAGGGCTTCATCCGTGAAGTGTGGGAAGACAAATAGAAATGCGCTTCTAGACCTGAATTGGATTCAGTGGGTTGATGACACCAAGTCTTCTCTGAATCAATTCTACCCTGGGTGGAAGTTCCACCTATAGGTCGAGATGACGTAAAATCATCCCCTGCACACTGTTGGGTTTGAACACTCCGTAATTCATCATCCCAGATATCTAGAAATATTTTTGATGCCCATATTCATAAACTCTGACAGAATTTATCCTTGGTGAATGCAACAGATTCAGTCCAGCCCAAAGAACTTGTTGGCTAAGACGTTCTTGGGGTCAAAACCTACCGCTGTTTCCAAGTCAGTCTTGTAGGACCTATAGAGAGCAGAGGAACAGTTCTTGAGGTCTTGTTGAAAGCCTACATTGAGTCGGACTGACATTCTCAGGGTAACATCTGCTGAAAGAATCACAGGGCAGTATTTCAAAATCTCATGTTAGCGTTTGAATACACACAGGACCGAGAAACATTTGCTTGAGTTGATATCGGTCACTCAACAAACAAACAAACAAACAAACAAACAAACACTTAATCAACAGTTACTTACCTCCCTGGAGCTGGCAAAAAGGTCCCTTGGGAGGTAGTCCTTTAAGGCAACTGCAACGATGCCCTGCAGGGAAGCCATCATGCTCTTGACAAGTGAGATTGTGGAGACACCTTTCTTGAGGCCACCTATAGCCTGTCTCACACGAGCACCAGATTTCATTTCCGGTAGGTCTGCAGACTATCAACAACCAGAACAGTGAGGAGAGAGAAGGTGCTCGCCACCTTTACATGTATAGACTGTAAGTATTTATACTCTGTAGAAAATTCTAACTTGACTCCACATTGCCCTTTGGGAAGTTCGACAGTACTATGTTGAGATTCGTGTGATTCCCGTACACATCACCACGCTATTAGGTATGGCTGTCTGAAGGATGACTGCTCCGACTGTTACAGCGGATGCCTACAATAATAATGTGATAGACAGATTTCTGGGCACAAAGTGTATGGTAGCCAGCTTCCAAGGCAGCCCCTGACCACCTCTGTTTCTGGATATTAACACTGTTTTGTCACTCACTCTCATGTTGCCCTAGACTTAGTCTGTGTGACCAACAGAATATGGCAGAAGTGATGATATATCACTCGTGAGATTAGGATATGAGATGCTGTGGCTTCCTTCGGTGATGTCTGTCTCTCACCGCTTGCTCCGGGGGGGAAGCCAGCTGCCATTGCATGAGGACGTGTCATGGAGAGGCCAACATGGTGAGAAGCAAGTCTCCGGTCAACAGCTAGTGAGGAGCTGAGTCCTGCCAACAACCATGTGAGTGGGCTTCAGAGGATTTTCTAGCTGCAGTGGAGCCTTCACAGAACTGCTGCCCGAAGCTTGACTGCGCCCTTATAAGAGACCCTGAGCCAGGGTCACCCAGCTAAGCTCCTTCTGAATTCTTAGCCCTCAGAAGCTGTACGGTACGATAAATGTGTGTTGTTTTAGGATGCTAAGTTTTGGGGTAATTTGTTAAACAGCAAATACAGAGTACAAATAAAATTGTGCCTGTTACATTTCTAGTCACACGTAAACAAACCAAATACTTTCTAATCCCCCTGGGGACACTGGAAAATGCTCTGAAAACAGAGGGCTTTGAATTTATTTCTAAAACTCGATCAAAGTCATGTCATGGGGAGCTGTCTATTCTAAGAGTGACTACCCAAAGGAAAGTCATCAGATCACTGCTCCTGAAATAGGAGAGGCACCCAAGCTCTAGTGAATCTGTGGACACTGATGCAGTCCTTTACTACAGCATAGGTGGGAAGGGCATCCAGAGGGAGCTAGGAAGCAGCCATTTCGGGTTCAGCTAGCATATATTAAGAATAAAAAATTGGATTGGGGTGCTTGGTGGCTCAGTTGGTGACCTGGGTGGCTCCACCGAGTGTGGAGCCTGCTTAAGACTCTCTCTCTCCCTCTCTGCCTCTCTCCCCCATTCACATGCTCTTTCTCTCTCTCTCAAAATCAAAGGAATAAACATTGGAATGCATAGACTGATGCTGATGAACTATTTGAAATATAATTCAAAAAATTCTTGAAAGACAAGAATTTTATTCTTGCCTCCATTTTAGAATCATGAAACCCCAAATCTGTTAGTGTTTGCAAGGCAATACCTTTGTTTGGGACAAGGGGGACTCCCATATCATAGCTTCCCAGGTGATGGTGCCTGAGAAATAGGACAGCTCGCATAACCTCAAAAAGGAGGCAGCGACCAGAAAATCCCGTCGCACGGCCTTAGAGTTTCTGTATTATGTCTTGCTTCCAAATCCAGGTGTGTACCTGGTTCCCATTTCCTGACCTATGCTCCCAAAATGAAGGGAACTTGCTCCTTATTAATACCTGAACCAGCCCTTGCCATACCCACTGACTACCCAGACGGATGGGACCAAGTAGCCTGTTGTGAAGGACCTGGAAGTATCTTGGGACCATTTTGTGACAACCAATACACAAACCACCAAGCAAACATTTGGCTCCCATTTGAGATAAGGAACTGGCTTATGGAGTCTGCCAAGAGGGGCTGCATTCTGGAAGGCCGTGAAGTCATAAAATCACACATCAGGCCTTTTTGAGTCACGTCACTTGCCTACGAATTGCAATTTGCTGTGACAGTAAGGAGCTCGGACAGCTTCTCTCCTGATATTCCCAACCCTCCATTCTATAGCAACGGGCCTTTGACTCACCTGTGGTCACCTCAATGCTTAAAATGGTGGTGGTGGCTTGGTCAGTGCTGTTCCCTTGAATTGGGAAACTGAGGCTGTTCAAGTAAGTTTTGATAGGCTCCAGGAAGGAGGCGCTTTCAAAACTGATCTCAACATCAACAGTGTACTCTTCAGCCGCAACTCTGCTTGAGGCAACTGAAAGGAAAGCATAGGAACCTGTGAGAATTCACCACGGGGCGGGGGGGGGGGTGGGGGGTGGGGGGGGTGGGGGCGGGGGGTTGGAGGGCAGAGAGGGAGCATGGCGGACAGTTCCACATTTAAAGGCAATAACAGGACTATGTGGATGCTGGCACATCAGCCTTGCCCCCTTCATGGTGCTCCCTGTCTATGACTTTACCATTTAAAGAAGGAAGGCAACTGATTTTTCTGGTCTAAGTGTAGTGGCCTCTGGCCATTTGAGAGATTCACAGGCTAAGCTCAGGACCTGTCTAGAACAGAAGCAGGGAGATCTAGCAGGGGGCCTTGGCAACATCCAGACAATAAAGCCACGGTCCTGACTCAGAGAAATGAGTCAGGGTGTTTCCAACACCATTCAACTGACATGTGTATATTTTGAGATCTGAACTATGCATAGCTTGAAGGCCTCCAGGAAGAGTCATCCTGTTAATTCCCTTTGCCCTTAGCCTACACACATAGCATGGGCTCTTAGTTCTCGCTGTGTACCTCTGGTGTCCTGAACATGATGGGTACTCAACAAAAGTAAAATTTGCCCAGGAGAACGTAAAATCAGAGATATCTCCAGCTCTTCATCGCCCTTCCAAATGGCCTCCAGGCTGTTTCTGTGTCTGGCATCCTAGATGCATTTGGTCCAACACATACCCACCCACCAGCAAGCCAGACAATATATAAACTGGAATGTCCTTTCATAATTTCCTGTATTACAGCATGTCTGGTTCACTAGTTGTAAGCTTCTCAAGGGCAGGAACTGTTTCTTTCACTTCGCATGGCTTGACTCCATCTGGCATGGAGCTCACCCCATAATAAACATGTGCCCAATTAGCTCTTATTAAAATTGTGACCCTCTAAGAGAGCCACACATTCACCTCCCCATCACTGCCCGAATCTTTGGCTCATTCTTGGCTGAAATACATAAGAGGAGCAGAAGCCAAGGGCAAGTTTCATAGCTAATGATGAACCTTCAAAGATTAGGAGAAATTTTTACACAGATGCGTTGAGAAGACAAATTGTGGCTTATTTGATCTTGTCAGTCAAAGAAGGAAAAGGTTAGAGAATACTTGCAAAAGTATTACTTGAAAATTTAAGTCAAATCTGATGTATATTTTGCATGATGTATATTTTGCCAAAAAAATCAATTCTATGTTTTCTAAAAGGGCAAAAATTTTTCCCATAATATTGCCAGATTTGTTTAAAACTTTCCAAGGAATATTGATGTGAAGGACTAAAAATGAGTTAAGTTCATTGTGGGAAACTCCAGTAAATAAGTTTTTATTACAGAAAGCTGTAATATTTGTAAACTGATAGTTATAAACTATGCCTTGGAAGGTTGATTGTAGAATCACTCACTAAATTCTACTCCTAAAACCAATGCTACACTACATGTAACTAATTTGAATTTACACAAAATCTTGGAAGAAAATAGGCAAACAAACAAACAAACAAATAAGAAGAAGTTGGGTTTTACTCATCAGCCTTGTTGAGAAGTATTTCATTTTGGCATCCGTCCTGCAACTTGCTGTAATTAACTCAAACTGTGAAAAAAGTCTTTGTCTATCTCTCAAAATTAAGACTGCATCTTAAGGTATATTTCCTCCTTATAAAAATGTATTTACAAGCAGAGCAAAAAGGCTTTTAAAACCCGACGCAGAGTCACAGGCTGTCATGATACCACAGCGATGCCTAAAATTTCCTGTTTTCTGTCTGATTCTCTGATGGTTCTGTGATGAAAACAGGCTTCCCGGAAGAGTTGCTAACCTTAATCTGTGTGAGCCTAACTCTAGACACGGTGGGTTGCCCACAGGGAACATTTGAGAGGAGGGCGGCTGCATAATATTTATAAAGTCTGCCTTGGAGCATATTCTTTTTCCTGAAAAGTAATGCAATGTTTATACCCTCCAGCGCATTCCTAGCTCCAGGATTCTCTTTGTCCGTGGGCAGTCTATCTCCTCCCTTGAATGTAAACAGGATATCCTAGACGGTAGGGTTTTTTAGCGGAGTGAAGTCAATAACAATCCCACATCCCCCACTTCCTCATCTGCGTTGTTGTACCCCAGGGTCTGACCCCCACCATAGCCTCAATGCCTGCCGGCTCACCATTCCTCCCGCTCATCCCTGAGCCCACCTCTCTGTGCCCTTTCCAGACACAGTTGCAGAACAAGCGAATGCCTGGAAAGCACATGGTGATTCATCAATGGCATCATTCCCCACTGAAACCAAGGTGGTCCTTCCAGTGAGATCTTGCAGGGAACTGAGCCACAAGCTTAGAATATGAAGAGGAAAGTTCCTATGGTTTTAGCAAATTCTCGTCCATGGGATTTGTGCAACTGTAATTAAAGCACTAGCCTCTAAGTTCCTCTCCCCTCATCTGCTTTTTATGTTCTTCAACAACTTCTAAAGGAGTTTCAGAACTCCTGAGTGCCACTTCTCCCTAGAGGCTGATAAAGATGGGGACCTCTACTAGAGAAGGAAATGCCATCAGCATGGAAATAATTCTTTAAAACAAGCTCAGCAACCCAATAGTAACTCAAAAAGCTAGGGGCTTGCCCTTGGAAGTCGTCTATTCCAGTGGTCTGCACTTGACTGATGATTATGTACATCTAGGGAATTCAACACACATGAATACTTTGGAGTCTCAACCCAGGTGAGTCAAAGTAAAATCTTCATGGATTAGGTCCAGAAATGTGTGTGTGTGTGTGTGTGTGTATGTGTGTGTGTGTGTGTTTCAATTCCCACTGGTGATTCTGGATCAGGCAGGTTTAGGATTTAATGTTCTAATCCAAGTGAGGAAACCAAGAAAGTAATCCTGGAGAGCCAATATTAGCGCCTAAACTTGTTTTTTTTACATGTGTGTGTTTTGTTGTTTGTTTGTTTTGTTTTTGCTTTTGCTTTGTTTGTTGTTGTTGTTGTTGTTTTCAGACACCCCCTGCTTCTGGTCCCATGGAGACAGTCAGGTGGCCTCCAAGTGCATTTATGCACATCTTTCTTCAGTCATACCAGATGGATCAAAAGTGATCATAACAAAAGTAACAATAATAATAGCAGCTGCCATTTATTCATTGGCCAGCAGGGTCTGAGGTCATGAGGAGAGTATGCATATACCCATTTTGCAGATGATAAAACTGAGGCTTGATGGGTTAAAGCCACATAAATAGCAAATGTTAAAGCTGGGATTTGAAACCATATTTTCTTAACTCCAAAGTTCATTTTACTTTTTTTCCCTTAAATGTTTTATTTAATTTTGAGAGAGAGAGAGAGAGAGAGAGAGAACATGAGTGGGGGAGGGGCAGGGAGAGAGAGAGACAGAGGATCTGAAGCGGGCTAAGCACTGACAGCAGAGAGCCTGTTGTGGGGCTGAAACTCACAAACTGTGAGATCATGGCCTGAGCTGAAGTCAGACGATCAACCCACTGAGTCATCCAGGCGCCCCAAAGTCTATTTTTTCTTTTTAAAAAATTTTTTTATGTTTATTTATTTTTGAGAGGGAGAGAGACAGTGCAAAGAGGGGAGGGTCAGAGACAGAGGGAGACACAGAATCTGCAGCAGGCTCCAGTCTCCAAGCTGTCAGCACAGAGCCCGATGCACGGTTGAACTCATGGACCACGAGCTGAAGTCTGATAGTTAACTGACTGAGCCACCCAGGCACCCCAAGTCCATTTTCTTTTAACCACTCCTTGTCACAACTCTAATGGAAGAAGATAATGAAAGTGACCACTTTGTAAACCCTAATGTACTCTAAAAGACAAAGAAGGCATTATTATGAAATGTGTCTTTAGAACTAGTGTGCAATTCTCAAAGTCAATTTCAAAATAAAAGCATATCCAAGAGCAAAATTATTAATAATAAATGGAAGAATTATCTAAAACATTGTTCTATTTGTTTCAGCATCATAAATGTCTTAGAAATCCACACTGAGGAAAAACACACTGTGACCCCTCATTGACACTCATGGATTTTGATCTTAAGTCTAGCTAGGTTTATTCATTTGTGCCCTAGTTTTTTGACTTATCAATTCATAAGTAACTTTACTGTTGGCTGAGTGCCTACTTCCCAGGCACGACGCTAGGTGCTGGGGACCTGGCGTAAATAAGAGAGGCAAAGCTCTACCTACTTCCATGGGTCTCCTGCACCCGTGCGGGAGGTAAAAGTAGGCTGAAACTTCAGTGTCAGGCAGTTCTGGAGGGCAAGGAGATACTAAAGCAGGGTCAAAAAACAGAGTGGCAGGCAGAGTGAGGGCAGAGTGGCATTTTAACCATCTAGAATGGTTAGAAAAGACCTTTCTAAAGCCATAAACGTTGAGCAAAGATGCAAGTGAGAGGAGGAGATTGCCATGTGCATATTCGGGGCTTCTTACTCCAGGAAGAAAAAATCAGGACCAAAGCCCCGAGAGTGATTTCCATGGCCTGCCTGAGGAACAGAAGATGCCCTCGGGATCTGGGTCATTCCTGTCCCTGTATGGCCCTGGGGGAGTGAGTGTCTGATTTGATGTGCAGGTGTCATTGTGACCCACAGGTGGGTGGGACCAGAGGCACACTGTACTCACAGCCCTGAGGCAGACCCACAGTTTGGGATGGAAATGCCAACTCCTGCTTGCCTCGCCTCTCCCAAATCTGAGGACTTTGGAGCTGGGGAGAGTGATGTTCCTTGATCTGCCCCAGGCTACAAGGGGGCTCAGGAGGAACAGGGGATGGTTTTCCCACCTCTGTGTCATTGTGTGTCCTTTTAGAGCCCCTTAAGCTCTTCTCTGCTGCCTCTGGACCATCTGATTCCAGAGTTTAATGTGTTTGCTTTTTCTTGGGCTCCTGTGGCCTCCTGCCGTTTGCCTGAACTTTCCTGACTCAACCGATGCCCCAAGTGGAAGGTAGCACATTCCAGGTGTCATCAGTGTCACAGATGGAGGCCTATCGGGCAGGCCCAGAGGTACGACACCACCAGGATTTCCCTTCTCCTTTCCCATAAATCGCTGCCCGACACGCAGCACTTAAAGAGACATTTCTGGAAAGTTGGCCACAAAGTGCGACAAGTAGTTCTGGGTCTTAATCTCAGCTGTTTAAACAAACAATATTATTTTTGCCTGGCAACTCTAATGGGAATTGTGGCTTCTCAGAAGGTGGAGACTTGAGTATGCCTAAATCAATCTCCCAAGAGAAAGGAGGTTGGTGTAATCTTTCTCTTGACCAAAAAGGGACGATGCTTTGTGATCACTGAAGACTTGGCTCCCTTGTTTCTCACCCTGGAGCAGGTAAATATTAACAAACGCCTGTCTTTCTGCTTGTTTCTTACTATGTTCTAATAGGTAGCAATTTGGCTACACATCTGTCTCTGATTGCACCATTGTCAACAGATAGACCAAGGATCCTGTTCTCCATTTGGATTTTAGAAAGGTTTGTTCACGCAGGGGAAAACCACCAGAGCCCCAGGCTATGGCTCACTGGCAGGTGTGGATGGGAGAGAGGGTGAGCATCCCCGCATGTCATAGAACGCTGGGCTGTAAAGTCTGGAGAAATGAATCGTTTCTACTAGTTTGTCACATACCCAGGTCAGACCCGTAGAAAGCTCTTTTCCCACTAAGTTGAAGACGGTGCTCTGTACTCCTTACCCTGTGAAGCTGCTCTAATAACCATGGAATGGAATCTAATGGGCAGGAGCCAGAAACACATGTTGAAAATTATTAACTCTGCACTATGAGCATGGACTGTGGAGCCAGCGAGAGGGGCAGCGGAATACCTTCCAAAAAAATTTTTTTTAATGTTTTATTTATTTCTGAGACAGAGAGAGACAGAGCGTGAGCAGGGGAGGGGCAGAGAGAGAGGGAGACACAGAATCCAAAGCAGGCTCCGGGCTCCGAGCTGTCAGCACAGAGCCCGATGCGGGGCTCGAACTCACGAACCGTGAGATCGTGACCTGAGCCAAAGTTGGACACTTAACCAACTGACCCACTCAGGCGCCCCCGGAATACCTTCTTACCTGGACAGGCCATTTAGCCTCTGTGAGTCACACTTTGCCATGTGTAAAAAAGGAGTGATGTCTTCTCTGCAGAATTGCTAAGAAGTTGGTATGAGGGCCCCTAGCAAATTGTCTGGCCTATAGTAGCCCTTTTGAAACAGCAGGTAGAAAGAATAATATTAATGATAGTAAGTGTGATGATGATATTATAGGCAGATGCCCCCTGGTAGGTCAAGAAAAGCTAATGCTACTCCGATGGTCTCACCTTTGAGACTGTTACACAAACAAACGACACTAATCAGAGATTAAAAGGGGGGTGCCTGGGTGGCTCAGTCAGTTAAGCGTCTGACTCTTGATTTTGGTTCAGGTTATGATGAGATCGAGCCGTGCATCGGGCTCCATGCTGAGTGTAGTGTGGAGCCTGTTCAAGATTCTCTCTCCCTCTCTCTTTGCTCTTCTCCCCTGCTCATGCTCTTTCTCTTTCTCTCTCTCTCAAAAAAATTATTTTAATTAAAAAAAAAAAAAAAAGAAATTGGGGCACCTGGATGGCTCAGTTGGTTGAGCGTCCGACTTCGGCTCAGGTCATGATCTCACAGTTCGTGGGTTCGAGCCCCGTGTCGGGCTCTGTGCTGACAGCTCGGAGCCTAGAGCCTGCTTCGGATTCTGTGTCTCCTTCTCTCTGCCCCCACCCCCCCTGCTCACGCTTTGTCTCACTCCGTTTCTCAAAAATAAATAAATGTAGGGGCGCCTGGGTGGCGCAGTCAGTTGAGCGTCCGACTTCAGCTGGGTCACGATCTTGCGGTCCATGGGTTCGAGCCCCGTGTCGGGCTCGCTCTGGGCTGATGGCTCAGAGCCTGGAGCCTGTTTCCGATTCTGTGTCTCCCTCTCTCTCTGCCCCTCCCCCGTTCATGCTCTGTCTCTCTCTGTCCCAAAAATAAATAAAAAACGTTGAAAAAAAAAATAAATGTAAAATAAAAAGAAAAGAAATTAAAAGGAAAAAGCATTCCCAACACATGGAACAATCAACCCTAAAACCAACCCCAGACCTTGGGCTGAGAGTGCTTCATTCTTGCCATCTCACTCTGCCACCACCTCCACTTGCTCAGTGCACTAAATGCCGTGTGTTATCCTAAGAAAGACAAAAACATAACCCCCGCTCCCCGAAATACGTTCCTCATCCTAGACAATGCACAGCATTTCCTGGACCCAGATGAAGGGCGAGCACACACTGGGGCCGCCAGGTCTGCAGAAAGATTGAGATTCCCACACCAGCAGTCAACAGCCCAATTTCCTCACTAGGTAGGTACTTAAATGTGAGCCCTTCCTGCACGGGGCTAGGACACCCTGGGTCTCCTTTTCTTGAAAAGGTGTCTATTCTCAGTCATTCCTTCTGAAACCAAAGAAGAACCCACGAGGACTTTTCAGCCCAGGACCCAAGAACATTCCCCAATCGGGCTCAGAAACCTGGCAGAGAGCACTTCCACACTGACACGGAGAACACATGCGTGTTACTTCTAACCAATAAAGACACGGCCACTCGCACTCCCCTGAGAAGATTGCCCTTAAGAGTAACTTTGGAGCTTCTTGGCAAACCTCCGAGACAAGATTCCCATTCCAGCTGTGGTTCTCCCTGTGGCCTCCACATCCCTCAGACACCCAGGTCTGTGTGCTCCTACCGTATCACGTGGATCACCGCTACCCTTCACCCTATGTCAAGTCTGTCTCCACGTCTTCTTGACCCGCTCTTTGTAAGGTCTTTCACAAATGTTCCCCTTTCTCCTTCCCCATTTCACTCGAGGAACCAGGACCAGTGATGATCCATGCTGCTGAGCCTCCTCGCTGGTCTCCCGAGCACTGACTTCTTCCTCTAATTCGTTCAGCCATAACCATCTGGCTAATTTTCACTTCAGGTGGCTTCCATCGGTCCCTTCTGTGTGCCAGCCTCTCAGCCGATCTAGAATCCACTTCCTGGTTTCATCGGGACGTAACTCTGGATGCTCTGTCCTATTCTGATTTTCCCCCTGCCCCCCAGTAGCCTCTCTGCTCTAACTGGCAGATCCACCCTTCTTCTGATCCTCTGGCCTCTAAGTGTTTGTGCAGACTCCTCTTCCCCAACAGGGCTCTGAATTCGTTTTCCTAAAACACTACTTTATGCCATGGCTTCCCTTCTCCTGCCTTCAGTGGTTATACGGGAACTTCTTTGCACCAGGGATTTCAGGCTCTTTCAAATGCAATATTATTTCTATAAATAAATCTTTGTTTTTAATGAAAAAAACACACAAATAAATCCCTAGATAATACTAGTAACATTTAAATAAAATGTACATAATATTATTTAATCGTCTCAACAACTCTGAAATGTAATAACTCATATATATACTTGCATGCAATTATATGTCTGTGTTTGTATGATGTATGTAATATACATACACATACACATATATGTACCTGTGTGTGCATATCAGGGTCCAGTGAAGAGATATAACTGACCAGAGTAACTGAGGAAGAAGCCCAGAGTGCTCTGAGCATAAAAGTGAGTGCTGATCCTACTTTTAAAGATGATTCTATCTATCCCAAACCCTAAAGCTTTGATCCAGTGCCTCAAAAGGAAATGCCTGTCGACAATTCTCTTTTCTTGGAAACTTTGTTTGCCTCCTGTTGGTTTCTTTCATTGTTTTCCTCGAGAATGGTGCTCTCCATCGCAATTTATATTTCAGCTCTCTGAGGTCTAGCCCCTGAGTCTTTCCATAGCCACTCCTTACATTGGTGATTTTGTAGAAGCCCCAAGGTCAAACTGTCTTCTGCAGATGATGGGTTGAGTCCTTATCACCTTCCAAAACGACTCTAAAAGCCTAAGCGCACAGAGGATCATGTATAATAAACGGAAAATATATTTTTATGGTAATTTATTATCATCATGATTGTTTTCAATGAAAGCACATCTGGAAAATTTTGGAATGTCAAATCCTTAGACGCAGACGTGGCTTCCTTCCAAAAGGCTAACCTCTCACGATGTCACCATGGGTCACAGACAGCCAGGCCCGGAAGCGCAGGAAGACGCTACTTTTACAGCTGTATGGTCACCGACTGTCCCCGAGGAGGCTGGCAGCCTGGGCCTTACAGGAACCTGGGAGAAACCTGGAGCTGGAACTCACCCGCAAGTACTTTGGTTCTTAAAAAGAAAATCGTTCAAAGTACCGAATGGGGACATCTCCAGCTCCGCTCCTGTCACAGGGTGCCAGGGGGCTCAGGGGATGGGAGTGCCTGCACTGATGCTTTGTTTAAACGCACAGAAAGTGCCACTTGTGTGCTTCGGACTGCTTCAGGGAAGGAGGGGAGTGGGAGAGTGAGGGTGTATAAGGATATAAAACAAAGCCGAAACAGAAAAGGAAGGAAAGAAAGGCAAAGGAAGAAAAAATGAAGGTATGACCTTCCAGCGAACATTTTGAGTCCTTAATAAAATATGATCGAATTGTCATTTCAAGCACTGGGCAGAGGTCGATCTGGTTGGTGCTCTGAGAAGCTCCAACAGACACCTTTATCCTGGCCCCCGCGAAAGCCCACCCCCTTTGGTGGCTTTATGACTCCTGCAGATGACAAGGCCAAACAGACCAAACCACGGCATGTCTGGGTGTGATTCAGTCATAATCCTGAAGGTTAAGAAGTTCTACCTTCTCCAGAATTGGTACAGACACTGGGCCAGCAGCTTTGGCGGTAGGAACCCACCCTCGACTCACAAAGGGGCAGCTGCGACAGGGACATACGCTCTCTATTTGTTCACTCATTTACTGAGAAACTGGGCTCAGTGCCAGGCTACAGAGATGAGGAGGGTTCAAGGGAACTCATGTCTACTGGGGATGACAAACGGGAAGTAAAGTTATTACAAAGCATTGGGACGCATCTTGTGCTATGGGAATGTGACAAGAGCAGTGGGAACCCAGGAAAACGGCCCCTCCCTGTCTGGGGAATCAATGGAAAGCCTTCCGTGGCAGGAGCCCATGTGAATGGAGTCTCTCCGACAAACAAAGGAGGGTGGTGGGTGGGCAGCGACCATGTGAAAGGAAACAGAAGGAGAATAAGTGGGAAAATCACATGGGGTCTGCTAAGAATCCAGCAGGTGATTGGATTTGAGAAAATCCTTGGAGAGATCCAAGGCATTTGGGAGCCCATGAAAGATTTTATATGGGGAATCAGTTTGGTGTTTTTGAAAGGCAAGGAAGTGGGAGTTGAGGAGAGAGCCACTGGGGACAGACTCTTCAGGATCTCGGGAGCAGAGAGGGGGGAGGTGAGGGGCTTGTAACGTGCTGCTAAAATCCATTTAATATCATTAGGTAGAGGAGGGAATGGAGTTCCCTTGTAATTGCTTCTAGAAATTGAACCCTGATACACTCGGAGACTGCATTATAGGGATCACAGGGTTTGAAAAGTTACAGCAAATGTCATTTGATCGGGCTTACTAGAAGAGGCTGCCAAGCAAAGGCTTTACGTACCTGCTCGTTTTTGCCTTAGTGGCTCCTTCCCCGCTAGTTCATGTTCACGGAGAATCTGAAAGAACATTTTAGGAGACTGTCAGTGAGGGTTACAGACGTCTTATCTCCTTGGCTTCCTGCTCATGTGCTCTGAAACGTAGGAGCTGAGCGTAGGGCTGCGGATTCCGGGTGAGCACCTTGTACCCCGCGGATGGTGGGAACTCTATGAATGTGAGCTGGCGCTCACTTTTCATAGACCAGTCTCTGGGCCCAGGAGCGGAACCAATCACCACATCTGAGTTTCTCCGAGTCCCCGTAGTTTGAGTCGGGTCAAGAAATACAAATTATGGTGTTTTTAACTTGTGCCCTCTGCCTAAGACTTGAACCCTGAGTCATTCCGGTGATGAGTCTTAGACAAGTCTGAGACATGACCTCTCCTCAGCACTCAGCTTGTCCCCACCCCAATCTTTCTGCTGCGTTAGGGCTGTTTACATTATGCATGCTTAGAAATCATCTTCTCCTCCTTTGTTCCTTTTTCTCCTGGATGGTTCTATTGTTGCTTTCTGTGGCAGGGGCTGTGAGAGCTAGCTCTGGAGTCAGGCTGCCCGGGCACAAGGTTGTGCTGCTTACTAGTTATGTGACCTGGGGGAACTTACTTACCCTCTCTGAGCCTCAGTCTTCTTTTCTGTAAAATGGAATAATAATATTTCCGACCTCATAGAACTGTTATAAGAATTACATCAACTGCATGTGACACATAGTAAGCCCTTAATAAAGTTGAATTATACCATAGACTATAATAGTTAAGAGCAAAGACCCTACGGACATTGAGTTCAAATCCTAGCTCTGCTGTTAAGTGGCTGTGTGAACTTGGGCAAGTTATTTAACCTCTCTGTGCCTCCGTACTCATCTATAGTATAGGAATAAAAATAGTCTGCCTCGTGAGGTTGTCATAAGGATCAAATGATTACCAAATGTAAGGCACCGAGAATAGTTTGGTGACGTTGTAAGAGCTATTCTGGGACAAAGCGTCACGCTCTTCTAGAAGCACCATTGCCATGGACCCTTTCATCCACACATTGACACTCACTTCGTCTCTATAAAGCTCTTCTCCTGTCGTCATGCAGCTTTCTTTAAGAGTTGACTTTGATTGGCTTTGTTGGGATCACTGCCAATTCTGCGGCTGGTAACCACACCTTGACCTGACCTGGGTTTCCTAGTTCATCCCTGCTAGGCTGTGCTTCCCAATCCAGACTCCCTTCAAGGCTCAACAGGAGAGCCATACGGCCCCTACCCTCTGTGGTGTGTCCTTTCCCATGAGCTCAACACATCCATGAACGCCACCCCAGGCAAAGCTCATTATACCATCTATGGTATCTCTCATTATTTTCTAGTTATCTCCCGTCATAACAATTATAAAAATATGAATGCCTAAGATATATCCAACACTCCTGTGTCGGGCACTGTTGAGTACTTGATGCGTGCTTAGGTATTTAATCCCCACGACAATCTAAGGCATAGGTACTATGATTATTCACATTTCCCTGATGAGAAAGCACAGGTGCAGAGAGGTCAAATGACTTGCCTAAGGTCACACAGCCTTTAAAGGGCAGAACCAGGACTCCAACCGGGCTAGCCTGGCTCCAGAGTCTGCACGTGTCCATACGGGCATTGAATGATTTTATCAGGAGATACCCCGGGAAACTGTGGGTCTGTCTCCGTGACCTCGGCTCTCTTACCTAGCACCCTTTCTTTCTCTGTCACCTCCTCCTATCCCCTCCTTCTTTTCGATGACAGTGTTAACAGCCATGAGGATCTGTACAGGAGTGGTGTGCCTGACAGTTCATAAATGTTCTTGAAGAAACAAGTAGAGGAACGATGCATGACGATTGGAATGTCAGAAGCCCAAATGCTCTTTTGTTTGCAGCGGGCTTATCTTAGCTGTACCTAAATGCACAGCAACCAAGAGGGAGCAAAGTCAGTGCATAGGGCTGGTTCCTGTCTAGCTTCTCCCGGAGACTGCTTTGGCTCTGTGCCCAGGCAGAAGGGAAGGGGCTTCTGCTGTATTCCTGCCTGCATCCTCTCTGGGGGGCTAGGGGTAGGGAGTGGGGAGCCACCAGGAAGGCTTCTCCATCCACTCTTCATGGGCTGTGGTTGGGGGACTCGGCCCAGGAGAAGGTGATCCCTGGCAATCACCTTCGGGAAGCTCTCCAAGGTCTCGATTTCATTTGCTCCATTTTCTGGAGGGGCTAAAGGCTTGAGGTTAAAACAATTCAGGTGCAGTCAATTCCCTCGTAGATAGCATTTCAATCTGTGACCGTAAGGATCACTTCCCTTGGCTCCCCCCAGTCCAGGTTAGCAGGTCTGGGGTGCGGTGACAAAAACTGTCTTTTTAATGGGCACATCTCTGGACATGAGGCCATCTTTTGAGAAACACTACTTTTGAACTATTTCCTGCATTCTTATGGTGAGTATCGGGAACTGTCAGGGGACATCTCTGCAAAGCACCGCCTCTGTAGCTCTGTCACCTACTGCCTCTGTCGTCCTTCCAGCGAGGATGCACAGCCTCTTGTGAGAATAACCCATTTTTTGTTTTAAGTCCCGCAATCATTGGGGCAAATGCGGCAAAAATACTGAAAGCAATAAAGTCTTTGAGGAGTCCCCTGCGGGGGTGGTGGTGAATACCCTTGGCTCTCCCAGATTTGAGAAGGTACAAAGAGATGGGTTGCAAGGTCAGGAAAGGGTTGCAAGAGATGGGTTGCAAGGTCAGGGGGGCCTGGATTTCAACAAGGCAAACGTTAGAATCGCACCAAGCGAATCCCACCACCTCCCCCTCTTCCTGGTTGGAAAAGTCACTCACTCATTCTGAGGCTCAGTTTCTCATGTCGTGGAAAGCAATGTTCTCAGGCACACCAGCTGCTCGTACGGTTTCTGTCAGTGGAATGTGTCTGTGTGTCAGGCTGGCTTGGGACTCACCAGAGGCCATCCTTGCCCTCCTGAGTCCTCGTGTCACCCCCATTCAGGGACCACTGTGACTCTGGCACTTGCCTTTTCTCTTAAACATTGGGTACTGAGGAGAACTCTTAGGGGAGCATAGATCTTCTCAGATGAGTCTTTACTTCGGAGAAGAAAACAGAACCTCCAGAGGACTTCCTCCTGCTTGTCCATGTAGAGGTACCCAGATGAGTCTCTGAGGACAATGGCCATCCCCATCCAAAGGGGATTTCCTGATGGCCAAGTCTCAGCCAGAAGACACAAGGTCACCAAATCCAGGAAATGCCCCACCTCTTGGACATGATGACTTTAAAATAATTGTGTATGGGTTTGGGTGGGGGAAGGGGTGGCCTGGAGTGATCATGGGCGATCAGTCAGGAATGAGAGGTGGCATTTTATGTGGGAAAAAAAAAAAAATCCCAGGGAACAGGATGATAAATAAGGTGGTGACTAAAGGCTCCAGGGTCGTCAGATCTCTCTTCTCGCCAAGGCCCTGTCCCTCACTCCTCTTTTTCTTGAGCTGGACTCCCCAGCTTGACATCTTTGCCTCCAGTTAGATAATTATCACCTCGCAAAGGCATCCTAGCACGGGTTTACGTGTGCTAGCAAAGTAAAAGTAAATAACTCTGTACCAAATCTTAAGTGTTGGCCCTGTGCTGGTATGAGAGCGTCTGACCCTCACAACAAAGCAATGGAGGAGATGCTATTTATTCTCATGCTATGTAGAGGAAACAGGTTCAGGGAGACGGAGAAAAGATGAAATTTCCCAGGCTGACCAGAGCTGGGTTTCACACTCAGCGATGATGCGGGCGGGGGCTGTGTGTCTACAGTCTTGAGGCTCAAAGCACAGCCACCGGAGCAGGCACGACGTCAACTTGTCAGAAATGCAACATCCGGGCCCCACCCCAGACTTCCTGAGTTGAGATCTGCACTTTAATCAGGTGCGCCGGTGGGTTCATATGCACGTTGAAGTTTGAGGGGCTCCGTTGCCACACTTTGAAAGCCCACCACCCCACTTTGCACACGCAGGCTCGCTGTGGCATTACTCAGAATAGCCTAGACATAAAAGCAGCCCAAGTGTCCATGAATGGGTAGACGGATAAAGAAAATGTGGGATATACGTCCAACGGATCATTATTCAGACTTAAGCAAGGAAGGAAATTCTGACGCATGTCACAACGTAGGTAAATTTTGAGGACATTATGCTAAGTGAAATAAGTTAGTCACGAAAAGGCAAATACTGGATGACTCCACTTATGTGAGGTACCTAAAGTAGTGGAAATCATAAAAAGAGAGTAATAATAGTCATTGCCAGGAGCTGGACGAAAGGGGGGAATGGGAAGTTCTTGTTTAACGGGGTTAGGTCTTCAGTTTTGCAAGGTGAAAAATTCTGCACACTTGTTGCATGGCAATGTGGATCTACTTAACGCCACTGAACTTAAAAATGGTTAAGGTAGAGCGCCTGGGTGGCTCAGTCGGTTGAGCGTCTGACTTGGCCCGGGTCATAATTTCGCAGTTCGTGAGTTCGAGCCCCACGTCGGGCTCTGTGCTGAGAGCTCAGGGCCTGGAGCCTGCTTGGGATTCTGTGTCTCCCTCTCTTTCTGCCCCTCCCCCTCTTGTGCTCTGTCTTTCTCTCAAAAATAAACATCATGGGCGCCTGGGTGGCTCAGTTGGTTGGGCGTCCGACTTCGGCTCAAGTCATGATCTCACGGTCTGTGGGTTTGAGCCCCGCGTGGGGCTCTGTGCTGACAGCTCAGAGCCTGGAGCCTGCTTCGGATTCTGTGTCTCCCTCTCTCTCTGCCCCTCCCCCACTCAAGCTCTGTCTCTGTCTCTCTCAAAAATACATAAACATTAAAAAAATTAAAAAAAAATAAACATTAGATTTTTTTAAATGGTTAAGATGGTAAATGGTATGTATGTTACCACAATATTTTTTTAAAGCTCATCAGCACAGGGCTGCATTTGAAATGGTAGAAGGTCAGCCTTGGGAACGGATGAGCATCTTAGGGCAGTACAGGCTGATGAGGCAGGTTCAGGTGTATCTCTCCAATGAGATGGTCTTTGGCCTTTGGGTTGTGTGAAGATATTATATCTCAAAGGCAGATCTAGAGAGGAAAAGTGGAGACCTCTGGGATAGTGGTGGGAGTTTCTAGAAAGATGGAATTTGAACACAACCAGAAGCCTTGGGAAGTCACTGGCTTATCCTCCGACCAGCCAATGCCCCCAGATGGATGGAGGGGCATTGTTGGGGCCACAGCAACGGAGGCCATCCTGGTCTAGGGGGAGGACACAGCTGAAGCCAGGAGGCCAGGAGTGCTAGGAAATTCTGGAATAAAGGTCAAGCTGACTGTATTGCTGAGATCACTTCAGCCTCGGGCTTTCTGCCCACACGTCTGAGTAACTAGAGCTCTGCACTGACCCCGTGAAGTCACAGGAGGTGTGAATGTTTGTCTCCCATTTACCTGGGCAAACTGCTGCCTATGATCACACAAGGGGAACCTCACACTGGAGTTTGGGAGAAGAGACACATAATGCACACCTCCCAAGTCATGACAGAAATAATGAAAAAGACAAAACAAACCTAGGTCAAATGAAAGACACAAAAACAGAAAAGAGGAATTAAGTGTATCAAGTTCTAAAACACAACCCTGAAAGTAAGATCAAGCATCTTCTATATGACATTAAATGTGAATAAACTATGCTCCCCCAAGCAAAGTCAGATTTACTCAGATTATGTTGAAAAGAAAAAACAAGACGAAACTTCAAACACATGTTGTTTATAACAGGACTTCCAACACAAAGTGGTCCGTTAAAGGCTAAACAAAAAACAAAGAACAAAGATTGGGCAAACATGAATATAAAAACAAATTTGATAACGGAAACAGGGGACAAAGAATTGAAATTAAAAAGTACCAAGCAGAGGGGCGCCTGGGTGGCTCAACTGGTTGAGTGCCTGACTCTCAATCTCGGCTCAGGTCATGATCTCACAGTTTGTGGGGTCAAGCCCCGTGTCAGGCTTGTGCTGACAGCACGGAGCCTGCTTGGGACTCTTTCTCTCCCTCTCTCTCTGTCCCTTCCCTGGTTATGCTGTCTCTGTCTTTCTCAAAAATAAATACATAATTTTTTTTAAGTACTAAGAAGACCGAAAGAGACCGTCTATAATGCCACAAAGTACCAGTGAAACTCTAACAGTAGTGACAGACTGAATACAACAGTGCTAAAATACCTTTTAAAAAAATCAGTAGCAAAAAATGCCATTACAGTAGAGAAATAGCAGCAGAAACAACACCACAGCTTTTATTATGTGCCAGGCACTGTTCTAAGGCATCTCACACATATTAACTGACCTAATTCTCGTAGCAAGCAGGAAATTGGTACTATTCTCATTATGAGACAGGTGAAGAAATTGAACCACAGAGAGAATTACATCGGTTTCCCAAGGTTTCAAAACCAGTAATGTTCCCTGTCTCTGGTGCACAAAGTGGCCTAAGGAAGGAATAACTAATAATTTCCATAAGGAAGGAGGGAGTATTTATTATCCTCTGTCTTGTCTTCCCAAAGACAAGACAAAACCACCTGGATAATTTGTGAGCAAAGAGTTTAAATGACGTCGACAGCCCTTTCAGCTATATCAATCTGTGATTCTCACACACACACACACACACACACACACACACATTTTGAAATGTGTTCTAGTCTGATGCTCACGTTAAAATAAATGCTTTGAGAACGTATCCTGCCCCCAGTCCTCAAAATCTGCCTTCTGGTCATTGTTGTCAGTTTCAGAGTAGAGTTTCAGGCCTCAAAGTGGCCATTTACTTAGGGAGGGAAGCCTGAGGGATGTTCCCTTGACCACCACTAATGGCGGAGTATGGTAAGTTGTAGCCAGGTAGACAAACGAACATCCACGTATGTCTACCACCCCCTCCTCGCATTTGCAACATTTTTTCAAAGGCCCAAAAAAACATTTTTTAAAGCAATTTCCATCTGCAAAAGTCCCAGGAAGTCAGAAAAATTTGACAGGGAAAAATATAGCACACATGGATGTACTCACCAAGGGATGAACAATAGACTCTAAATTCAAGTTCGGTGTAGCTTGGGAAAAATAAATCACAATAATCATACAGCACAGCGTGGTTCTCCTTGGGGATTTCATTTCTTTACGTTTGAGGTGCTTTGCCTGAAATGTAAATATGATGGTTTAGAAATGGGAGAATTTGTTTATTACACATAGAAAGAACTAGCAAACCCTGTTTCGAGCGTCACACTACCAAAGGACCTTTGCAAACAGACAGGAGAACAGAAGGAGCATGAAAATATCAACTATAGAGGACAGTCCTTGCTTCAGACCCAGGGATGAGGATATGATCATATCAGGATGGATGAGGGTTGGGGCGGGTTGTGGAGGGACCTGTACATAGGACAGGTAGCGGATGTTTGGGTACCCTTCCTATATACATAGAGAAGGAGACAGAGAATAAAGGAGAAAGGAGAAAGGGGGGAGGGAGGGAACAAAGCAAGAAAAAAGGAAAGAAAAAATTTCTTCTTCTCAGCAAGAAATACTTTAAACATTGTGATCCAGTATACCTAACATACGAACAAAAGGATTCAGAGAACATTACTTGCCTTTGTTACATACAACACACTGTGATATTTCCAATTGTATTCTATCCTATCTTACCTTATTTTTCCTTTTAATTCTGGTAGCAACCCATTAAATTGACTTCATGATGCATAATAATGGGCGAGGGACCCATTAGTATGAAAAATCTTGGATTTAGCCATAAAAATATAACCTGTAATTTATAGTCTTTTATAGTATTACAGTAAATAACATAGAATATTAATACAATATGTCCCATCTTATGCATTGATTTTTGATATCAACCTCTTTATAATACTGGTGATTAAGATGAAGTTTTTGGTGACCAGATTAATCATCTATGCATTTAAAAGGTAGAATACACAGGGGCACCTGGGTGGCTCAGTCGGTTAAGCATCTGACTTCAGCTTGGGTCACGATCTCGCAGTCTGTGAGTTCGAGCCCCACGTCGGGCTCTGTGCCGACAGCTCAGAGCCTGGAACCTGCTTCAGATTCTGTGTCTCCCTCTCTCTCTGCCTCTCCCTCACTTGTGTGCTCTCTCTCTGTCTCTCAAAAATAAATAAACATTAAAAAATTTTTTTTAATTTTTTTTTAACGTTTATTTATTTTTGAGACAGAGAGAGACAGAGCATGAACGGGGGAGGGGCAGAGAGAGAGGGAGACACAGAATCGGAAGCAGGCTCCAGGCTCTGAGCCATCAGCCCAGAGCCCGATGCGGGGCTCGAACTCACGGACCGTGAGATTGTGACCTGAGCTGAAGTCGGACGCTTAACCGACTGAGCCACCCAGGCGCCCCTAAAAAAATTTTTTTAAAGAGGAATATCACATTGCATAATCCCAATCCAATGAAGTGGACCCAGACAAACCACTTCGTACAGATTCCCTTCCTTACCAACTTTTTTACAGCCATGTATTTTCATGAAAAGAACACTAGACCGAGAGACAGAAGATATGGGTTAAGATGCAGAATCACCATAAACTGTGTATCCTTGAGTAAAGTCACTCACTTTCACTGAGCCCAATATTCCCCATCTATGAAATGGGGATAATTATACCTCCTCTAATTTTCTCACAGACTTTCCTGAGGCTCAGATGATTAAAAGCCATGGGGGGGTCTCGGTGGCTCAGTCAGTTAAGCGTCTGATTCTTGGTTTCAGTTCAGGTCATGAACTCACGGTTCATAGGAGCGAGCCCCGAGCCAGGCTAGGTGTTAGTGCCCAGCCTGGTTGGGATTCTCTCCCTCCCTCTCTCCGCCCCTCTCCCATTCTCCCTCCCTCTAAAAATAAATAAGCTAAATAAAAGTTTGGGGGCGCCTGGGTGGCTCTGTCAGTTAAGCATCTGACTTTGGCTCAGGTCACAGTCTCATGGTTGAGCCCCATGTCGGGCTCTGTGCTGACAGCACGGAACCTGTCTGGGATTTTCTCTTTCCCTCTACTTCTCTGCTTCTCTGTCTCTTCTGTCTCTCAAAAATAAATAAACTTTTTTTTTTTAAGTTAATCTGTTAAAAGCCATGAAGAGCAGCAGGGGTGCAGGCTGCCGTGGTTTCACCCTGATTGTTAGTGGAATCCAGAGGGCAGTCATCAGGAAGGGCAGGCCCTGGCCCAGGCATTCGAGGGAGTGCCAGGGGATCGTGGCCAGGATAACACACAGATGGTAGCCAAGACCTACGTGCCAGGGAGAATTGTGTTTCAATCACCAGCTGCTGACTGCCTCCTTTTCCTTTTCCCCCGTGGAAAAGGGGGAAGCAGAAGGCCCTGGAAAAGTGACCCAATTTGCAGATCTGGCAATCAAATACATTTCTAAAATTCTGCAACCCAATGGCTTTTGGAAAATGCTTTGCAATTTAGGTTGCGAGAATAGATATCTAAACCAGATGCATCTGCTGTAGGGCAATTGTAGCAACTGATTCTTTGTTCAAAGGGAACAGGCTTTTGTGGGTATTGAGCAGACTGAGCGGGGTGATACCAACTGCTCCCGGGATGAATTGGGTATTCAGGAGGTGATGTAACCTTTTCGTGCCCCACCTTCGTGCACTATGCTAGCTGGTTCTGGATTGAGACAGTTAATCAAAAGGATGAGATTTAGTCACTGAACGGTTAATGAGCCTCCCTTGACTCATGACAGCCAGGGAGGGATCCAGGTGTTAGAGGGACTGGAGCTGACTCTATATCCTTTTTACCATTCCCCAGAGGTGGCTTTTCTGTCAGAATTAGCAAGAATTATAATGTCTCCAAGTGGTCATATGTGGTCCTTTTGTATAGGCCACTGGCCAATCCTGCCCATTGTCCCCATCTTCTCCCAGCTCCCTAGAGACAGGTATTGATTAAATTAACACTCTCTATTGACCTATTTGGTGACAACAAAATCACAAGCCAATAGAGGTGTCGAAAGGACCCCACTGTGGGGAAGCGAATGTTCCCTGGATGCAGGGGCATGAGAATAGGTACATAGCCATTGCTTACCCAGTAAGGGTGAGAGGTGGGTTCTCCACTTGAGAGAAGAATGCCACCACTTTGAAGGAAAGGTAATGTTAAAAGTATTTGACAACCAGTTGTGTATGGGCCTGGCCAATCAGAACAGTGATACCAGCTAAAGATCAGTTCAGCTTTTGGGGTTCCTACATTTTGGGAGATATCTGAAGACAAACTTCCTTTACCTATATCAATAATTTTTCGGTAACTCTCCAGCTCACAGCTGATTTTCATCTGTGAGAAGGCCAGTGGAGACTGTGGGGGCTACTTAGCACGGCTAATGGGCAGAAAAATCCAAATTCACCCAATCAAAAGCATGAAGTAGAACCCCAGATTCAAGGCAATATATCTTCACCAGAATCTCTTTAATTGTAAATCCCCTAGAGGTTCTTATGCATTCTATATTCCTGGATTAAATGGCGGACAACAACCAAGAAACACAGAGACAAACGGAGGCAGAGAAGAAAGAAAATTATCTGATGTTCTCAATTTCATTCTCTTTTTAAATTATAAATCTGGGATACTGTCTACTAAAAACTCACCAACCTGAATGAGCTGGCTGTGTCTCAGAACCAACTGGGAACTATGATCTCATACTCAGTACAAACCCTGGGGTGATGAGCAACTTCCAGATCTTCTCTGGCCCTATTTTCCTGTCTATGAAGTTAAGGAACAGGGAGAGGGAAATCAAGCACCCTGACATCATATGCCAGGAATAGGTCCTCAGGATTCCCAGAAGCCCTGCACTTGCAGGATGAGGGTCTGGCTTCCTTGAAGCAGTCTATAATGACATTCTCTTGCAGAGTGATTATGCATCAGGAACTGCCACTGTGAGACTGGCCTGAAACACATTAGGGAATTATTCTCCCAAACCTTAAAATCACCCACTTTCCTGGAAACCCTTCATCAGCCCTGACTGGCCCATACTTTATCGGGGGAGTGGGAGGAGAAGTAAATGGCCTTGCATGCCTTTGCAAGGTTAGAAGCATGTTCACGAAATGGCCACATCTGTGAGGCTCGATGCCCCAATGTCACCACGTTGTGTTTCCACACTCTGTCTAAGTAGGGCAAGAGTGAGATTCATTCTGGAAATGATTTATTTCCTAAGCCCTACACAGCTCTGCCTTTTCAGGCTCTCTGGTATCCTCAACCCCTGTCCTCTGGGGACCCTAGCCCAGATACTCTCCTGGTTCCTTCTGGAGAGGAGGAAGGTAAGATGACAATGTGAGCCCACACTTGCTCAGCCTCTGTGACCAGGGCTCTGCTCCCCACTCTAGTCCCACACACATTGCCTCCCTTAGCATTGCCTAGGGGAAAAAGTTCCCTGGAGTATTTGTACATCATCTGCTTCAGTGGTTCTTCGCCCTGGCTGTGCATCAGAAGCATCACCTGGGGAGTTTCTTATTTTCCTTTTTCCATTTGTTTGTTATTTTAAAATCACCCTAGACCACTTGAGTTGGAATGTCTAAGGGGTGGAAGCTGAAATTCTCCACCTACCAGAGCTGTTTCTGATGCAAGGGAGGTTTGAGGTCTACAGATCCATATTTTCGGCCACCTATTGTCCTTTCTACATTTCCTTGCACGTTGGTACCTTCTATCACCAGCCTATAGCGCTCTCTACTAAAGAACTTACATAGAAACAGAAGTTTGAGAGGATGCATTTAGGAAGCAGTCAATTATGAATGAATGAATGAATGAATGAATGGAAGTGTGGGCTCCAACGTGATCTTCCCACCAGTTTTTGATACAATCCAATAGCCAAGGCCGTTAATTGAGATTGTGTTCAACGTCTCATACAGTTATCAAATGTGTTGCACACTTGTGCACTGGCAAATACAGAGTGTTTTCTGCAGTCCCCAAATTGTGCTCTGCCTGCATAAATTGAAGTGAGCCATGGTCCTTACCTCCAGGAAGTTCCCAGTCTCATTGGGAAGGCACGCAACATAGACTGAAAAAATATCAACGTAAAAACCACTATGTGCTGAAGGTCTACTACGTTCCAGGCACACTGCTAAGTGCAGTAAATAGGTGAGCTCACTTTGTTTCCCTGTCACGATGACCCTGTGAGGTAGGTACTTTTATCCTAATTCATAGATGAGAAAATGAAGGCCCAGAGAGGCTGCAGAATTCACCCAGGCCACCCAGCTAGTTGAGTAACAGAGCCAGATCCGCCCCCACGAGGGCCTATCTCCCAAGTGAGCTGCACTGTGCGAGTGATAAGCATGCCTGGAACTGAAGATGGGGGAAAGCTGGGTGAGTTTGGGAGTGATTAGGGTCAGTGGCCAGACTTTGAAGGATGGGTGATGCTTTCACGTGTAACAAGGAAAGAAAAGAGAGTCTCAGGTGAAGGAGAACAGCATACGCAGAGAAACAAGAGCCCAAAGGGGGAGATTTAGTAGTCCCTTGAGCCCCTCCTGGAGGTTCCCTTGAGCAGCTTGCCCGGCCGCTGTGCAGTAGGCTCAGCCTCCTTAGGAGGGCTTTGTTCTCCTGAACAATTACTGGCACCAAAGAAGGCAGATCTATTTTTGCTCTAACTTGGAAGGAGAATTTGGTGGCATTACAGTTCAGGCGATTTCCCTTTTTCCTGTAGTAGCCTACAGTGGAAAAAGCACCAGTTTGGAAGCGAAACAGGGTTGTATTCTGACTCAAGCTCCACCGCTCGGTAACCATGGTGAGACACTCACCCCCACCGAGCCTCAGTTTGCTGATATGAATGGCAAGGATCCCAGCGCTCGCCTTGCGGCACCGCTGTGGAGATTAGAGATCATGCCCACAAAGCACAAAAGGGCCTGGTCTTCGTTGCAACTTGTTCTGGGCTGTGTTGTATCCCTCCAAAATTAGTATGTTGAAGTCTAACCCCCAATCCCTCGGAATGTGACCTTTAATTGAAGATAGGGTCTTTAAAAAGGTAACTAAGTTAAAACGAGGTCATTAGAGTGGGTCCTCATCCAGTGCGGCCAGTGGCTTTATGAGAAGAGGAGATTAGGACACAAACAGATACAGAGGAAAGACCACGTGAAGACCCCGAAAGATGATGACCATCTACCAGCCCAGGAGAGAGGCCTCTGAAGAAATCAACCCTGCTGACATGTTGATCTCCAATTCTAAGCTCCAGAGCTGTGAGAAAAGAGATTTCTGTTGTGTAAACCACCCACAGCCCTGGAAAACTGATTCGAATTCAGTAAAAATGATACCATTCTTTTTTTATTTAAAAAGGGTAAGTGTGGCCCTCTGGTCTGTTGCTTAATATTTACTGAGTGTTTATTTTGAGTATGTTTTTGATGAACATTGAAAAATGGATTATCGGTGTGTCTGAACAGAGCATAAGAACACACACAATCTGAATTAGAAGACAAATTAGAATTTATCTCTAGTTCCAGCACTGCCTCCATGGAAGTGTGGGCTCCCCTTAGTTTTTCAGATGAGAAAACGAAGGCCTAGAAAGGACTATGTGGCTCAGGAGACCCCACCAAACATTCTTACATTCTAGATGACAATATCGTCCTACAGTCGGGCAAACCATTTATGATAGAATTGTGGATAGTGACTGTCATCAAAGATGATGATGAGAAGTATAGATCTCTGTAATTTATTAGGTGCTCACTGAAGTTTGCCTCTGAAGTCCCATTACTATTCAAAGAGTCTAAAATTTCTCACATTTATTTCAAATCCAAGGTAAACCTCACGTAGGCTTCTGAGCCTAACCATGATGATCTCTTGTATTTATCCAACCCACCTCTGACTTACTAGGCAGTTCAGGCCTTCACCGCCTCTCTCGTGCACCATTGCAATAGCTTGCATTCTTTCCCTCTCCGCCCCATTGTCTACATGGACGCAAGATTAACCTTCCAGAAGTGCCCTTCTCACATGTTATTCCCTGTTCAGCTCCCCATTGCTTTTTGAGTAAAGGCAGTTGCTTTCATTGATACTCAAGGCCTTCCATGACCTAGATTGTATATTCCAGAGCAAGTATATGTAATAAGCATCTATTAGATTTTCACCACTGACGGTGGCTGATTTTTCATAATTGAAAATAGAGTGAGAGGTTTTCTGGGGTTCACGCCAAAGTAAAAATGCAAAAGCTAATCTTTGAGAATCAATCCTGGCGGTGGAGAGGAGCAGTTATTATTGTCAAACTATTTTTGAATGTTTGGTAAAACCAAATGAATCCTACCATTTACTTGGTTTGTTAATCTCCATCTTTCCCCGCCCTTTGGCCTCGGGATAATCACTGCATACTCCAGTTCAATCCATCCTTCAATGACAAGG
The DNA here is from genome assembly GCF_027475565.1 of Acinonyx jubatus. NCBI lineage: Eukaryota > Metazoa > Chordata > Mammalia > Carnivora > Felidae > Acinonyx > Acinonyx jubatus. Next base: position 105,608,447 of record NC_069385.1, on the reverse strand, counting down.
CAAAAGGCTGCCTCCTGGCTGGAGGTTCCTTGATCTGCCTAGCTATAAATAGTCTCTACTTCCTCTTAATCGAGGTCCTTAACCTTCCTCCTTGTATTATATTTGTTGTCGTAAGCATAGCATGAAGCAAATCTATTTATTCCCTTACTCATGTATCCATTTCTGTATTCATTCACTGGGAAAACATTTATTAAGTCCTGCTAAGTTCCAGGTGCTCTGCTAGGTGCAGAGAAAGGAGCAGAAAACAAGCAAATGATCCCTGTCTCCATGGAGCTTAGAGTCTAATGGAGTAGATGAGCATCATTAAAGGATCAGTCACTCAATTCACTGTTTGACCATGACCATGAAAGTGTGACCAAGGAAAATAATCATGACACTAATATGTTGTTGAGCACTTACTATGTGCCAGGCGCAGAGCTGAGCATTGACTGTATTAAATCTTTTAATCCTCATTGCAATTCCAGTATAGGGATTTTAGTATAGTATCTACTTAACAGTATGATATCAAATGAACTGAGCCACAGAATGGTTAAATAATTTTCCCTAAATTACACAAGACGGTAAGTGGCAGAGCCAGAATGTGAACCGAAAAAGCTTAATTCCAGAGACCATATTTTTAACCACTGTGCTGAATTTTCTAATAAAGTCTATTAACAGAGGGACATGACCTAGTCCTGGGGATCTGTGGAAGGTATCCTGAAAGAAGTATTTAGTTGAGCTGAAATCTGAAGTGTGAGTTGGAATTAGCTAAAAACAAAAGGGAGCTCAGAGGGGGAGGAGGTTGAGAGTTCCAGGTAGGACAAAGATCATGTGCAAAGGCCCTGAGGCAGAAAAATGCATGGTACATTCAAGGAGCTGCAAATAGGCCAGAGTGGCTGGAACACCAAAAGGAGCAGGGGATGTATACGGGAGGGCTTGTGAGGTGAGCAGGAGCCAGGACAGGCAGGGTAATTGCAACCACAGGAGTGTTAAGATTGATTAGGAAGACAGTAGAGAGAGTAGAGATGACAGCCAAGAACTGAGGCCCAGAGAATTCCAGCAACCAGAGGTCCTGTCAAGGAAGATGATGGAGCGAAGATGTTTGCGAATGAGAGACCAGAGAGGCAGGAAGGAAACAAGGTTAGAAGAGAGTCTGGAACCAGGGAAAGCCAGGTTTCAAGAAGCAGACTGTCACAACTGTGTCCAGTGGTGCTGAAAGGCCCACACGGAGGGGGCTGATTTTGCCCATGGGATTTGGAGACATGATATGTTCTCAGCAAGGGCAATGTACTCGTGATATGTGCTCAGCTCTCCTTGGGGTGAGTAGGGAGGAAATCACATTGTGGGTAGCTGTAGACTATGTGCAAGATGAGTGAGTGTATACAACTTAGGAGATTTGCAAGGTGGAAGAGAGAGTGGAGATGCCTCCCATTTGTAACCTGCTTGGCTCTCATGTCGCATGGAGTAGTGATATTATATGTGTGACTTTCTTTTTTTTTTTTATTAATTTTTTAAATGTCTATTTACTTTTGAGAGAGAGAGAGAAAGAATGCCAGTGGGGGAGAGGAAGAGAAAAAAGGAGACACAGAACCCAAGGCAGGCTCCAGGCTCTGAGCTGCCAGCACAGAGCCCCACATGGGGCTCAAACTCATGAACGGTGAGATCATGACCTGAGCTAAAGTTGGACACCCAACCAACTGAGCCACCCAGGAGCCCCATGTGACTTTCTTTTTAAGAAAAGAACTCAATGTATTGCACGTGAGGACTGTATCAAGGGAAGCCATGCCTCTTACTCAACCTTGGCCTGTGGCTGGCCAACTAGACAAGTTACTGTCCCCTTTGAGAGAGGCCACATGCATATCTCCCCGTGTCCTGCTTTGCACGTTCTGGGGAACAGCCTAGATGTTCAGGTAGTTATTTTTTAAACACGTACTTCTGATCAACATAGTAGGTGAGAGACTGAACATAGATCGGCACATACATCATTCTACTCCTGGAGAATAATTCAGAGCAGATTGCTTTTGATGACAGGTGCTAAATTATAACACCAAATTCCAGGAGGGCTTCAACTGCAAATTCTGCTGTGATTATTACTCATCTCCACGAGGCACAGGGTATCAGCCATAACCTCCCTCCTGAACTTGAGGATTAAAAATCTTCACGTATAACCTTAAGAGCCTGCCTTCATAGATCTGTATTTTCCACGGCAGAGGTGACAAGACTTATCTTTGCCGACATTATTTAATTAGATGATTCATCCCTCACACATGCAGAAGTATAAGCTAAATATTTATTTAACACAAACACGAAACACAATACCAATTAAAGGACTGCCTTGAACATTTTTTTTTTCTATTTAATTTTCCCTTGCCTTGAAATAAGGTCCCGCAACAGCATTGTGTCAGGGCGGCTCGGTACCATCAGATTACAGAAGAACATTTGTTTGTACACAATGGGGTCAAGTTTTCCAAAACACACTGCCCGTGTGTGCAGCATTGATAACCTTTTACACTTCTTTCCCTGTTATAAATCCCTGGAGAATTTGAGCCTTTAAGCAAGAGATTGCCATCTTTACGAAAACATTAAGTTCCTCACTCTGCTCTTATCTCATCGATCTTCCTACTTTCAATTACTGTGTGGAAGGGGTTCCCTAGGTCCCAGCAAAACAATGCCGGGGCTGTGCTCCAGCTATGATGGAGGGTAGCCCTGTGGTTGGCTGTAGGGATGCACTGAGCAGCAGAGGGCTTGGGTGTGGGGCCAAGCCTTACAGATCTGTGGTCCTACCCTCCATCGGGTATTCAAAAGAATACTGGAGTGTTAATCATAAAAGTAATGGACCATTTGGAGCAGTCTCTGGTCACTATGCAGGAGCAGGGCCCGGGGGCCCTCATTCTGGATGGTACGGAGGTCTGCGGGAGGGTCCGAAGGCTGGGTGGCTGAGGCAGAGGTGGGTGGAGGGCATTTGGACACTCCAGGGGCTTGAGGGGCAGCAGTTATTTACAACATGGTTTAAAATATTCCAACATTTTAGGGGTGCCTGGGTGGCTCGGTCGGTTGAGCGGCCGGCTCTTAGTTTTTGCTCAGGTCATGATCTCATGGTTCGTCAGTTGGAGCCCTGTGTCAGGATTGGCGCACTGTGGAGCCTGCTTGGGATTCTCTCTCTCCCTCTCTTTCTCTGCCCTTCCCATGCTCTCTTTCTCAAAACAAACAAACATTTAAAAAATTATTCCAACGTTTTAATGATTGGCAGGGCCACTTTAGCCCTCTGTGTCTCCCGCTTTCAGAGACCTCATCGTCTCTGTCTCCTGAGACCAGGCATGGCTGTCCTTGGCCCATGACTTCATTTCTCTGAAATTTTCATTTTCCCTTCTAGGGATTTTGTTAAACTTTAAGAATAAGGTGTGTGTACTACTCAAAATGAAAAAAAAAAAAGTATTATTTCCCCCCAAATACAGTTCCCTGAGAAGTCATGAATATTCCAAGATTTCTTTAATCTGGAGCGTCTGATATTAGCCAGTGCCATTCTTCACTAGTCCTCGTCCTCCCTGGTTTCTTGGTTTCTGATGCCCTTAGTGCCTCCTCATTCACGGGGCCCCCTTTCCTCTTCCATCACTCTCCCCTTCCTCTCCCATCACTCCAGCTTTTGCTCCTTTCCCTCCTCCTCCCAACTGCCCCACTGTGGACCTGGGTCCTTGGCTCATCCCCCCGACACCCTTTCTCTTAGAGAGCTTGTCCACTTCCATAGTTTTCATTATCAAGTTACATGAGAATTCCAAAACTTTATTTCCACCCTGATCTCTCTGCTACGTATTAGGTGCATCTCCCCAACCACACTCTTTCCTCTGGGTGGAAAAGTCAGCTCCCCAAAGACTGAATGTCATTCTTCTCTCCCACTGCTACCTCATAACCCATCCCTTTCAAGATTTCCCAACAGCTGGCTTCATCGTCCAGTTCCCCAGGCTCACCACCGCACGGGTATTCCTCACACAAGAATCCAGGGCAGGAGAGGGAGCCACAATGCGACCAGCCACCAAGTCCTGTCACTGCCTCTGCTGCTGTTTTCTTTCCCTCGGCTGCCACCCTGGTTTGGACACGATCACCTCGCACCTGGATGATTGCAGCAATCTCCTGGATGGGCTTCCTCCCCACCCCACCCCCACTGCCCTGCTCAATAATCCAACACACCATCGGCAGATTCATTTGCCTAGAACGCGATTTCTCATAGATTGCTGTCTACCGCATTCAAATTCTTCAAACATTCTCAAGTGACCAGGCAATATTTGGGCTACTTCACCTGGCACACACAACCTAAATATAAACCCAGTTCTGCCATGGTTTTCTTCCATAAAACTTGCCTGCAAAATAGGCTGACCACTCCCAAGTTTTCACCGTGCTTTCTTTGGCAAAATGTGTCATAAATACTAACAGCAAGTTTTGGTTGAATGAATGGCTGCCTCTCAGTTTCTTCTCAAACCATTCCTGGCCACTGAAATGTCCCATTCCTCCTTCCTGAGCTGTCTTTTGGGGTCTCGCTATTCACTTAGTAATGGCAATAATTGCTATCATTTATCAAGACTCGGCTACATGCCAGGAATTAGACTAAACACCCTGCATGAACTAGGCTCATCTAATCCTTAGGTCCTACCTTGGTAGAACTATCATCGTCCCCATTTTATAGACGAAGGAACTGAGGCATGGGGAAATTAAACAACACACCCCGGTCACACGGTAAAGTAGTCGAGTCTGTTGCCAAGGCTGGAGCTCTTAATCTTTACAGCATCCTGCCTCTTTTCTTATCGCCTCCAGAGATGCATCTTTCTCCTGAACACACTGCATGTATCTGCCGTGTGGACCTTTCTGCAGTGCCCTGTGAGGTTTGCAGCATCACATAGTAATTAGGCATGACTCATAAGTCAGACTGCCTGGGCTGGAGTCCCGACTTCATCCATTGCTGGCTTTGTGTGCCTCGGGCAACTTACTTAAAACTGTGTGTTTCTTCATCAGTAAAACGGCTACTATAAAAGCACCAGACATATAAGATTATTGGAATAACTACACGAGCTAACAATCTTTGGAAAACCCTGAGCCGAGTGGCACATAATAAACACTCAGTAAATATTGTCAGGTACTATTAAAACACTCAATGCCTGTGTTTGGCCCTCTATTAAGAATCTACGGTAATTAAAGGAAAGGATTCTCTGCCTGGGTAACCCCATAGCACTTAGCAAGTCTATGCAGCACAGACGCTTTCACCACACTGTGACTTCAAAGGTTTCACTTTGGGGATTATTTTTAGGAAATAGGCAAGATTTCAGTTATTGAACCTTTATGACTAGAATCACACCATGTGGGCTGAAATGCTGTGTTGGTAAATTACTTGTGAATTCATAGTGTACCCACAGCCAATGCAGACATTTCAGTCAACAAGCCGCGCGGTGGTACTTACTATGTGCTGAAACCCAGGGGCACCCTGGACTCTGACGTAAAGCTGGCAGAGCCCCTCCTAACGCTCTCCATTCACACACACACATGACAGCCACGAGCGATTCTAGCTTGAACTGTATTGAGAGATCTTGGAGGGGATAGTTCTAGGAGCACATTTTATGATTAAAAAATAACCCTGATTTATTGTCTATCCATACCTAGCTCAATCCACAAAGCGGCAGATCACGCAAAGGATAAGTAGTATTTCTTTCTTCCCTTTTTTCTGGACATGGGGACACACATGTCAACGTGCCGTTGGATAAGATATATGACCCCCATAATCATTTGGCACCAGAAGAGCACATCCTGTTTACCTTGAACATTTAATCTGTGTTCGTAAAATTCGCAAGGAACAAGGGAGCCAGTCTATCTGCAGTGAAGTCAGGGGTGTGGCCGGGCCCTTGGTGGGGGAACTGGAAATCTCTGCATTCTCACACGTGGGTGTGAGATGGGTCCGTTTCTCTCACGGGCAGACAGCAGCAGCCAGAATCCTAATGCACATTGCTCACATGCTCACAGCTGCTGGCCCTTCCGGCCCCAAATGCTTGGCCACATGAACACGTGTTGGTTCTGCTTCTCCATCTGGCAACTTTCTCTCTTACAGTTGGGACTCCATGGTTCCCAACCCTAGCTATATAAAAGAATCGTTTCGGAGAGAAAGAAAGAAAGAAAGAAAGAAAGAAAGAAAGAAAGAAAGAAAGAAGAAAGAAAGAAGGAAGGAAAGAAAGAGAAAGAAAGAAAGAAAGAAAGAAAGAAAGAAAGAAAGAAAGAAAGAAGGAAAGAAAGAAAGAAAGAAAGAAAGAAAGAAAGAAAAAAGAAGGAAAGAAAGAAAGAAAGAAAGAAAGAAAGAAAGAAAGAAAGAAAGAAAGAAAAGAAAAAAAGGCCCTGCCCAGATCTCTTTCCCAGAGATTCTGATCTAGCTGTTCCAGGGAAGTACCTGGGCATTGTTTTCTTTTTGTTAAGTTTCGACGGTGATGCTAATGGACAAGTGTTGGAATCTGCTAAAATCTGGCCCAGGCAATAGCTTGATCTGTCTGTAGATTCCCAGCAAAACTGGGAACCCATGTTGCTAGGAAGCTGACAGAATCCAGCCACACACGTTAATTCTCTCCTCTGCATGACTTTTATTCTCACCTTGCTGACCCCAAGAGGGGCTGGGAAGCCAGAGACCTCGGTCTTTTTCTTATCTTGGTGCCCCAAAAAGATCCATTGTGTGATGCTGGGCAAACCGCTTAATCTCCGAACCTTTCATTTTTGTATTCCATAAAATGAGATAGGATATGTGTTTCCCCTGAGGTGGGGTGGAAGAAGCAGCAGTCCCTGCATGGGGACATGGTGACGTGATTGCTCTGATTAGCCCAGGAGAAGGGATCCAGGCTGAAGGAGCACGGCAGAATGTCCAAAATCAGCAGGGCCAAATGGCCTTCTAGTTTTGGATAGGGAAACTTTGGAAAGGCCAAGAAAATACCAAATAGCAACTGAAAGTATTTTGTAATTATTCTCGGGTTTGACATTGTAACTTCTTTCCAAACGGTCTCTCCATGACCCATATCGACTGGTTCATAGGGAATTTTTCTTATTCACTTGTCTCATGACATCGTGCAGGGGGGAGAAATAGATGGTTACCTTTTCACAGAGGGCCAAAAGAGGTAGAAACTGAATTTACCTGTTTTTTTTTAAAATCTATTATCCATTAAATAAAAAGGGAATCTCTCCTACCCTCATCCTATCTTCCCTGAACCAACCACTTAATCTAACTAGCTTCTAGCTAGTTAGCTGGCTAGCTAATCATTCATCTATCTATCCAAGTTCATTTTCCTTTGCTTTCCTTTCCTTTGCTTCCTTTCCTTTCCTTTCCTTTCCTTTCCTTTCCTTTCCTTTCCTTTCCTTTCCTTCTTTTCCTCTTTTTTCTTTCTTTTTCTTCCCCCTTTCATTTCTAAAACAAGGCTGCCTTTGATGGCCTTCAAAGAAAGAAGGCCAAACCTCCAGAAAATCCAGAGTTTAATCTGTGGGATGCTCTTCTTTTTAAAAAATATTTATTTATTTATTTTGAGAGAGAGCATTGCACACATGAGCAGGGGAAAGGGGCAGAGTGAGAGGGAGAATCTCAAGCAGGTCCCACAATCAGTGTGAAGCCCAGTGTGGGGGTCAATCCCACGACCATGAAATCAAGATCTGAGCTGAAATCAAGGGTTGGACACTTAACCAACTGAGCCACCCAGCCGCCTATGGGAAGCCATTATTAATAGTGATTGCCAAAGCCAAAATCAATGCAAAAGTAATAATGGCAAAAATGAAAAACACTCTTTTGGACTTTTCTAAGAGTCAAAAGAGCCGTCAACACCTCCAGGTATCATTTTATCTTTCAGTGAGAAAAGGTCTTGTTAAAGATCGATAAATGAATCTGACAATGAGGATTTATTGTGCTCTGTGCCTTGGCTTGTCCTGAGAGCAGAGAAGACAGAAAACAACTGACAAGATACACAGCAAATTATTGATGGGATAATTTGGGGGAGGAGAAAGACATAGTGGGTACTGGAGGGTGTTAGAAATATTCTATTACAGGAGGAATATATTCATGTGCTACTTATATAATTCAGAAATGAAAGACCAAAAACATCAGCCCTTTATGGAAGGAAAAACGGAGTGGTGGTGAAATGGCAGGGCCTGGCTCTCTGCAAAGCATAAGAAAACATGGTTTAAGCAAGCCACACATCAAAGAGCTTTTCCTCCTTCTAGAATGCTCAAGGCCAAGTCTGCTGAGCTCTTAAACTCAGCACTTTTCTTGACTTCCTTCCCAGCACTGACTGTAAATGCTTTCCTCTCCATCATGGGCGGGAGGTGACAGTTTAACATTTTGGAGATCACCCGTTACCCCAAGGACTGCCTGGGAGCTGAGAGATTAGCTGGTGCTCCCCCTCCTATACACAGTATAGCCTCTTGGCAGCATGGCCATGGAAATGCTCATGGCGGCCTTCATGCATGCTCTGGTCTTTATGGTATTTTCTGGCTCAGGGATGGGAAAATTGATTTTAAAAAGAAAGAAGAAAAAAGAAAAAAAAAAAAAGGAAAACTCTCTTCATTATAGAGGAAACCCTTAAAAGATGCCATCTAATTGCTGACATTCAGTCTTCCTAAGCACAGCCTTGTCAACTTGGCCAACAGCCTGAACAATGCTCTTGAGCAGATATGCTTTATGCTGGCAACATACATGTGACAGCTATACAAAAGGAAGTCAGGCAAAGAGGATCATAACTGGACCGAGGCGCCCCCAGGGTCTTGCTACAAAGGGAGACGAACCACAGTAGAATGCCTGTTACCTGTTCAGCACCGCAGTCCCCAGGCTGGCTTCTGCTCTGATCAGATGTCTAAAATCATCCAGGTTTCCACTATGAGGCCATTGGCCCCATGCTCTCCAAGGAAATCTACACCCGATGAAGGGAAAACCAAGCAGGATTCATTGTGAGGGCTCCGTGCCGAGCTCTGCCTCACCCCTCTCCCGTGCCTCCCCTGCAGTGATCCTCCAAGCCTCACAGAGCCATCCGTTGAGAGACTCGCTTCTGTTTGAAAAACAAGAAGCGATTTCCTGGTCCTCTTCCCCGGATGGCGTGCTCAATTTCCCTTACGCCCATGGGAAGTCCTTCAGATCCTTCTTATCTAGAAACCTCTCCACTGAGTGGCCAGACTTGTTTGGCCAATGCCCCTAGCTCTTGCTTTTCTTTCACCAAAGGAAAAAAATCAGAAAAATGAAACCAAAGCAAACTCCAAAGGGGTTAGAGCTAAGGAATGGTGTAGGATGCACTGTTTCAACCTTTGAAAGATGTTCACTAAATCAGACTGTGTTTTCAGAGTGGAAGGAAAGTAGAATTATCGATGAGTTCTTATTTCTGGTAGCATCAAGAAGTCAGAGAATTTTTTTTAAAATCCCCAGAAGATGAAAAGACCTAAAGATACTCTTAGCCCCAGCGCTGGGAGAGCTGTGCTTCAAATCTGCCACATTAAGGGGACAACTGTGGGCACCTGGCTGGCTCAGTCGGCTAAGCGTCCGACTCTTGATCTCGGCGCAGGTCGTGATCTCACAGTTCCTGAGTTCGAGTCCCACATCATCAGGCCCCGTGCTGATGGCCCCGAGTCTGGTTGGGTTTCTGTCTCTCCTTCTCTCTTCCCCTCCCCTCCTTGTGCTCTCCCTCTCTCTCAAAGTAAATACATTAATTTTTAAAAAAGATTTAAAAAAAGGGGACAACTAGTTCTCTCGGATTTCCAGGAACACTCTGGATGCTTATGCATCCAATGCTGCGATGCTTCAAATATCATCTTGATAACAGCGCTAATATTTAAAGATAAGGAGATACATGGAAAAGGGCTGGTTGGAAGGCTGTATTCAGGTTGTTGTGTTTAAAGACGAATTATAATCAGAGTTTTGAGCTGGAAGTGACCTACCCATCCTCATTTTACAAGTCAGGCACCTGTGAGCCGGGGAGAAACAGCGACTTGCCCGCGGCCAGAACACAGATGAGATGTGATAGATTACCACTCTTGTTCTCATGCTTTAGTGTGGGGAATGTTGTTCAGGTAGCCCTCCTCTGGACCCCTTCCCGTGGAAAGGCTGAGGCACGAGGCCTGGGCTGGGCTCAGGCAGTGTCAGACTGTAGGGATTCAGACTGTATTCCCATGGGTTTCTATTTATGTGGCCTCATACACATGACAGCACGTTGCTGAGACTTGGTTTTATTGTGTGTGAAAGTGGCTAACACCACCGCTGAACGTACAGGCTCCCGTGAGAGCCTGGTATAGAGGAAGAGAACTGTTACTAATTAGAGACCCGGGCTCTAATCCTACAAGCTCATACTCTTTTCCTATCCCACACCATCTCTCTCTCCTTCTCGCCCACCTTCCCATCTGGTCAAAGCTATCCCCGGGGCGCCTGCGTGGCTCAGTCTGTCGGGCATCCGACTCTTGGTCTCGGCTGAGGTCATGACTTCGTGGTGCGTGAGTCTGAGCCCCGCATCAGTCTCTGTGCTGACAGCGTGGAGCCTGCTTGGGATTCTCTTTCTGCCTCTCTCTCTCTCTGCCCCTCCCCTGCTTGCTCTCTCTGTCTCTCTCAAAAAGTAAGTAAATACGCTTAGAAAAAGCTATCACCCGTAGGCATGTTGACACCTACCAGTAGTAATCAGCCCTGAGACAAAAGTGAACAATTTTGACCAAAAAAGAGGATAGACTTGCTACGATGAGCACTGGGGCTTGTATGGAAGTGCTGAATCACTGAATCATGCCCCCTGAAACTAATATCACACTGTATATTAACTAACTGGAATTTCAATAAAACCTTAAAAAGAAACAAACAAGGAAATACCGGACATCCCAATACAGTTGTGACTCTCACTTGCAAAAACAAAAGATGAACCGTCACAATATTACTCTACCTCTCGGTAGTGATTCTCAGTTGTATTCTCCAGTTAGCTTCACGTCGTCGTGGGCGGACTTGGAGTTTGCCCGCCACAGTCAACCCTCCACTTCCTCCTTGCTGCCAGCCCAGGCTGGCTGGGGAACTCAGGGAAGGCAACCTGGCTGTCTCGGGCCAGGTGGGCATCGTGATTGGTCTAAAGCATGCGGATCTCATTCTCCTTGCCGGACATTGGGGCATGCTTGGACACGAAGCCGAGTGAGGACGCACATTACCTCTGGATTCACCCTTAGTGGGGCAATAAAAGCCCTTATTATTTAATCCGGTTCCAGTGGGTTTTCCATTATTTGTAGCTAAAAGCTAAAAATCGTAACCTGGTGAATCACAATGAAGAATAGATCTTTTGGGCCTATCTGTAATACTACTCTTGGCCTAAAAAATATTAGGAAGAGTATTAAAACACATACACACAGAGTCAAATGGCTTCAAATCATATCCTAAAATATTCCAAATTAATTTCCTATGCTAAATATACGAAGTATTGACTTTTTCTGTAAGGAATGGATAGAGATACTCTAGATTCTTTATTACACTAAAAATCCAGAATACTAAATGTACGTAGTGGAAAAGCGCCCAGGTCTTGAGAGCCCAGAGTAGGATGGCGGTGAGAGTGCCGACCCCAGATTTGCTAATAGCTCTGGGCAACCTCAACAGGTTATTAGTCCTTCTGCACCTCAGTTTCCTCATTTATAGAATCGGAGTAATAATAATACCTACCTAAGGGTTGCTGTGAAGATTAAAATGCTTGCAAGAGTGCCTGGCGCATAGAGAGATGGTGTAAGTGTTGGCTACTGTTATCTTTACTGAAAAGAAATTTTTGTTGTAATAATAGTTGCGCATGTGGATTTGGTATTCTCCTTTGCTTTCTGCTAGCGTTGATTTCTTCCTTCCTTCCTTCCTTTCTTCCTTCCTTCCTTCCTTCCTTCCTTCCTTCCTTCCTTCCTTCCTTCCTTCCTTCCTTCCTTTCTTTCTTTCTTTCTTTCTTTCTTTCTTTCTTTCTTTCTTTCTTTCTTTCTTTTTTCCTTTCTTTCTAGAGCACAAGCAAGGGAGAGAGGCAGAAGGAGAGGGAGAAAGAATCTTAAGCAAGCTCTACACTCAGCACGGAGCCTGACGTGATGTTCGATCTTACGACCCTGGGATCATGACCTGAGCAGAAATCAAGAGTCAGAGACTCAACTGACTGAGCCACCCAAGGCGCCCAGAGATTGGCACTTTGAAGAGGACTTTGGTATACATCTTGTTTTCATCATGATATTTGGTTCCTTTGGGGGCGACTTGAATGTAGATTAGGATAAATGTAGGTGTGTTGGAGAAGAATGAAGAAACAATAGGAGGAAACTGGACGTGGATGTGGTAGTTATAAAGGATGCTGAAAGAATTTTACTGGCTGACCGCTTTGGAAAAGGATTGCAGGCTAGAAGTAAATGTCAGGTGGCCCGTTAGCCCACTCCAGGTGAAAGGGAAGTTTGCAGACCTCAGACTTACAAAACAAGTAATGATACCAGGGAGCTTGACTTGCATCCATCTTACCTTAAGAAACACCCTGCTGTTGGGGTGCCTGGGTGGTTCAGTCGGTTAAACATCCTAGTCTTGACTTCGGCTCAGGTCATGACCTCATGGCTCATGAGTTCAAGCCCTGCATTCAGCTTCAGGCTGGCAGTGTGGACCCTGCTTGGGACTCTTTCTCCCTCCCTGCCCCTCTATGATTGCTTGTGTATACACACACTCTCTCTCTCTCTCTTTCTCTCTCTCTCTCTCTCTCTCTCAAAATAAATAAACTAAAAACAACACACAAATTTAAAAAACACCCGCTGTCAGAGTGAGCTCCCAGTAAATGCTTCTTTTAAAATGCTCCAAGACTTCCTGCTTTGGGTGGGTTGGGAGCGGGCTGTGGGCACAGTTGGCTCTCTGACATGGAACGGGGCATTGTCAAGGTGGCTGTTCCTTTGCTTCCCTGAGGAGCAATTCCTCTCTCACCCACAGTCCCGTTTGTTGCTAGGAACACTCTGTGCTTGTCCCCACTCACTTTACAATGAAAACAAAGACAAATAAAAAATGGAACCACCATATGGTCTCGGCTGCAACCCAGAATCAGCTGCCGATGGGGAGACTTTGCCCTGTCACAGCTAAGGATTCAAGTGGCTGTGACAGAAGCCCTTCTCCTGAATTCTAAGATGTTGGAGTTGGTGGAAAGATGAACCCAAGCTTCTTCAACCATCCTTCAGTGGTGCAGCCAGAGTAACTAACTCACCAGTCATGTTATATATGTTTGTTGGCATGACATGTCTCTTAGGACTTGAGGGTATAACCTCATTCCGTACAGAGCTGTTTTCTCAGGCAGAAATGTCAGCCCCAAATTAATGCACATTCCCAGCAGGCTCCAGGCTGTTTCACTGCTCTGCCCTTCCCTCTTGCTCACCTGGGTAACTTTCAGTCTCCTTTTAAGTTATAGGTGTTATTTATTCCAAGGACCCTCCTTGCCCTCCCAGCCTGGGACACATGTTCCTTCTCCCTGGACCCATAATACCAGGTACATGTCTTTTTGCAATTACCTCACTGCATCCAAATGATTATTTTGATGGATTGACTTTAAGCAGCCTGAGGGCAGAGACTAGTATTATTTATTGTATGCCTAGAAACCAGTCTAGTGCTGGCATATAGTAGATGATCAATAAAAGCAAAAAGAAAATGAAACTTCCCCACCTCGGTTTCCATTGCTGGTTGCCCCTGTTAACACTGGCGTGTTCCATGACCCTGTCTTTGCAACTCTTCTGTGTTGACACTTATTCCCCACGTGATCTCCAGCAGTTTTATGGTTTAAATCTTTGTGCTGATGACTTTCAAATGCATATCTCTATCACGGACTTCTCTCCTGATTTCCGGACCCATATATCCAACTGCCTACTTTGTATCTGGATATCCAGTGGGATCTCAAACTGAACATGACCAAACTAAAGTCCCGATCTGCCCTCCCAAACTAGCATTTCCAACAGTCTCTCCCATCTTAGTAAAGGACATGGCCATCCTTCCAGGTTGTCCAGACCACAACTCTAAGAGTCATCCTTAAGCTCCCCCTCGTACACTCTCTATAATTTGTCATCAAATCCTATCATCTCTACCTTCCAAATATCCACATCACTGGGCACTTCTTACCTTTTGCATTACTATCATTCTCATCGAGCCATCATTGTCTCTTGACTGCATTATTATCACTGCCTTTAATTGGTGTCTGTGCAAGAATGCAGTTAGAATGGTCCTCACAAAAAGTACGTTATATGATGCCCAGCGACACTCAGCAATCCTGTGCTCCCATCTCTCACGGTCAAACTGAAAGTTCCTTCAGTGGCCTGCAATGCCTACACCCCCCACATCTGTGGGCCTCCCACTGTTTCTTCCTTTAATTCCTCTCCTACTTCTCTCCCCTTGGTCACATTGCTCCGGCCATGCTGGCCTCCTTGCGAGCCAGGCACAATTCCGTCTCAGAGTCTTGGCACTGGCTGTACTCTTTGCCTGGAATGCTCTTTGCCTAGATATCCTCACATCTCCCTCCTCGACCTCATTCCCACCTTTGTCCAAACAGAGCTTTCGTAGTGGGGCCTCTGCCAATTGTCATAGCTCATAGTTCAGCCTTTCTGATCCTCCCGCCCGGATCAACTTTTTCCCACATCACATATCACCTCTCGCGCATTCTAACGTAGTTATTTGTTGTGTTTATTGTCTGTTTCCATCTTTCATCACCCTCTCTAGCATGTAAGCTCCTTGAGGGCAGGGATGCTTATTTTGTTCATTAAAACAGAGTACTTGAAAGGGTCACACACAAAGTCATGAATGCCACAGCATTACTATATACACAGCAGAAGTACGTCCAAAAGTACATAATGGTTCAACTTGCAAAACACTCCCACCTTCATGTCTTGGCAGGGTAAGCCCTGGTTTTTTAATCTACAACCAGATGTTGGTAACACTTTTGACCCCGTGTGGCCCGGGGTCAGCTCTCTTTTGGTGTTTCTATATCAAGGCCAGGAAAATTCCCCTCTGGCACTGACCTGTCCTTATGCAAGGAAGGAACCAACAAATAATCGGTCAGTTTTATAGTATACAAATGGTCTTATTCTTATCTTTTGTGTGTGTATCTTGGCAGAGTCTCTGCTAATTGGAGTTGGTCAGATTTACAGTCAGCTGGGACTCTCAGGTTTAATCTGCACGTGCTGTTACTGGGTCCATTCCACCAATAGAGTTATTACACCTTCTTTGTGTTCGTGTCTTTCAGATGCTTAGATTAGTTTGCTATGGAAGATCCCAAAGCTTCCATCTTTTGAACCAATTAGATACGGTTGACAGCTCCATTGGACCCACCTGCTTATGCTTCCAGTGATGGCTCTGGCTTCTGTCAGAAATGCAAAGCCCAAAGGCACACTCCAGATGGAACCCTGTTTTGCACTCCACACCCATCATTACTTTCTCTACATTTTCCCAGAAGAGGGAAGGGTAGCATATGGGGGACGTGGAGGCAGATTTAGGACATGGCTCCATAGAGATGTCATCAACAGCCCTCCTTTGACCTTTATTGACCATTGCTTGGAGAGGGGTGACCACCAATGGAGAGGATGAGCCATCCCCAGCCTTCAGATTCCACCTTCAGTTCCCATAGGTGACATGTGATTCATAGAGCAGAAAGTCCTTGCAGATGCCCACAGCATGACATATGTCACCCACATGCTGCAGCTGTGATACACATGACATCAGTTATTGATTGACCAAATTTGTCATTGACTCCTCTCCCTTCAGTCCTTCCCTCAACGCTTCTGTCAGCATCACGCCAAAGAGCGGGTTATTTGAGGACACGGGGATTCTTTCTTCCATTGGTCTTAGAAGGAATCTATTTAGAAAGCAGCTGCATTTACTAGAAAGTGCACATGTTCTGTCCATGCTCACTCCTGTTCTAACCTCTGCTTCTTCACTGTGTATCTGGGGAGCACATGCTCTGCTCTGCATCAGCAGGCAGCGTAGACCTCAGGTAACAGAGAGGGCCACCTGCAAACAGGTGGAAGGCCCGAGTTTGGGCCTGCAAAATCTTGTCCCCATAAGGGCAACTCCTATCCAGATTCCATTGCTCTCTACTGTTTTCAGGGTCTCAGCACTCCTGACCCCAAAAGAAAATTTCCCTCATTTTTGCCTCTGATTGCAGAGGTAATTTCCTCAGACTTTATCAAGTTGATTAGCAGACAGCTATGATGCCAAAACTACTAGATAAATATGAGTTGAAGAGTTATCCAGGTGAGGATAAAAGTAAGAATCAAAGAATGTCATAGTAAAAGGAGTCCAGTGATCATTATTCCAGCTGTCTGATGTCAGAGGGACATTGAGGGGCGACCAAGGTCATAACACCCAGTAGTGTCAGAGCCGGAACTGGAGTTTAGGCCTTCTGTCTCCCCATACAGGACTCTCAACATTGTGCCCTGGTGCCTGCCCCTCCCCTGACCCCAACTAGATACTGTACAGATATCTTTCCTCTTACGTCTAAATTGGGACAATTGCACGATACAGGATGGAGTAATGATTCCTGAGTAGAGAGAGAGACGATATTAAACTTGTGTTAAACTTGCAGACTTTTCTTTAGGGTGTTTGGTTCACGTCATAATGAGTGCCTGACATGGTGCCTGAAATAAATCAGCCCAATTTTTCCAGCGCCTATATTCTCTCATGGAAGAAAGTTCAATGTTGAAAGTTAAATGTTCTTTTTAACAAACTGGAATGCAGCTGCACTGAGAGTGTAGTGAATGGCACCGTAGTGGTCTGGAATATATGGGGCCGGGTGACATCAGTAGTATAGGCTGTCACGACTGTGGCAGGATTGGAGAAGCAACAGAAAAATCTCCAGTGAGTTGTATAGAAGCTTGAATTAGTGTAGGTCATCGAGGAAACTTTCATATGGGGGAGACTCAAGATACCAGAGGGGGATGAAGCTAGAGAGAAGTGGGGAACACAGAGGTTGTATTTCAGACAGCGGTTCTTATCTGCATCTGGGGGCAGACTTATAACATCAGGACAACCTCCTGCTAATTGTTGGTGGAATTGCTACAGTCACATAGCCTGACAATCCCAGTATTTATGTTACTTTTCTCACTCCCCAAAATGGCCGTTTCATACCTTCTCTTCTGTCCCCACTCTTTGCAGGAGCCTTGCCTCATACTTCATTGAGAAAACAGAATCAATCAAATGGGAATGTTCATCCCCCCACACACAAACTTTCAGCCCTCTTGCACCTGCACTGCCCTCTCTGGCCTTCCCTCCGGGGTGAGAGGATGTGTCCCTGCTCCTCCTGATGGCTTGCCTCTTCCTCCACTTGGCTCTGGGTCCCATTTCCTCTTCCTCAGCACTGGATCAGTCCCAACGGCACACAAACATGCTCCAGAATCTCTCTTCATATGTCTCTCTCTCTCTCTCTGTCGCCATTGACCGCAGCGTTTTCCTGCTCACCATTATAGCAAATTTTGAGCAGAGAGCTGAGTACATAGATTTTGTCTCCACATTCCCACTCTTCTTCGCTGGCCCCAAATTCAATCAAATCAATCTTCCTCCGCTGGCACAGCTGACCTTTTACAATGTAGAGGTTTAGGGGCATTGACCCCCTGGTCAGCTGAAAATCTGCAAATAACTTCTGACTCCCCCAGAATTTAACTACTAATAACCTACTCTTGACTGGAAGCCTTCCTGTAACAGAAACAGTTGGTTAACACATATTCTGTATGCTATATGTAGTATTTATTGTGTTCTTACAATAAAGTAAACCAGAGAAAAGAAAACGTTCTTTAAAAAGTCATGTGGAGAAGGAAATGTACTTATAGTAATGTACTGTATTTCTCAAAAAAAAATCCATGTATAAATGGACTTGTGCAGTTCAAATCCCTGTTGTTCAAGGGTCAACTGTACTGCACAAAGTGGCTTTCACGGTGTTCACCATGGCTTCCACGTCACCATAGTCAATGGTCCATTGGCCGGTCTCACCTTCCTTGACCTGCAACACCATTTGACAGAGTTGGCCAGTCCCTCCTTGAAACCCAGTATTCTGGCTTCTGTGACACCCACCCTTCTGGCGTTCTTCCTACTTCATTGGTTCCTCCTCTCAATCTCCTTCGTGGCCTTTCTTCCTCTATCTGATGTTTAAAAGTTGGTGTGCCCCAGATTTGGTCCAGGGTCCCACTGTCCCTTCTCACCTGTGCTTTCTTCCAGGCAACCTCATCTGGCTCCATACTGGGAAGAACATTCATGCACAAGAGCAAAATAAAGATCTTTTCAGACATATAAAGACTGAAAAAGTTTGCATCTCATGACTCTGGCTGAAAGTACTACAAAAATAGGGTGAAAATATTTTTTTGCGCCATGGACTCCTTTGGGCATCTGGTCAGGACTATCGATCCTTCTTGGGATTATGTTTTTAAATGTGTTAAAACAACAACTACAAAAATAAAAAAATAAATGCATAAAACAAAATACATAGGGTTACAAAGGAAAATAATTACCTTGCAATGTGCTTATCAAGATATTAAAACATAATGTGACTTAGTAATACACTGACTTCTTTGTTAATATATTCAACTAAAAGATTTCATGGTGCAAGTTTAATAACTACACAATTTTAAGTGGTAATGAAAATAAACTGGAGTTTAAGGACCTGCAACCTAGTGACGTGATGTAAAATTATCTGGAATTTTTATTGGTGACAAAGTCGTACGTACAGCAAATACTACAGTGATTTGCTGTCTATGTTTCTAATTAAAGGAAGTCCTAGATTTCAATCAAGGGTTAGTGAAAATAAAGGTACTTTCTCATTCAAGTTCACAGACTCCCTCAATCTTACTCATATGGCATCCATGTACCTAGGTTAAGGATGTATTTAAGAAAGAGGGAAATTGAACACTCAAGAACTGAAAGTTTAAGAACTATCTTTAAACTATTAGTTTTAAAAATTATTAGTTAAAAATGACTAACTTACAGATGGGATTATAAAAGAAAATATGAACTAAAATACTAGGTAACTGTGAAAAGGAACATGGTAGGTGTTCAATTAATATTTGCTTAATGAACAAATCGACAAAGAGGAGATTGGTTTTATCATCCTGTCTTTTTCAGCTGGCCAGACACACACCATCAGGGGATTCAGTACTTCCAAAGGCAAGGTCACAGCATGGTTTTGCTAATACACTGTGCACACTAATGCCCCCTGCATGACTCCCTGCTTGTTAATAGGGTTACAGGAGCCCATCTACACGAAAGGGAAGGTACTCCATCATCTTAGCCAAACAGTGGAAGTAATTTCTGAGGTAGGGCTAGAAATCCCTGGCACATAACAGATGCTCAATAAAATGTCCAAGACCCGCAATATGAAGGTAACACTAATAGGCCAATAGCAGCTCTGGTCAACCAGAGAAGGCCACTCTGTGGCAGAAGTTGCCACCCCTCCCCCCAAGTATACATCTCACCTCCTCCAGAGTCACTGCTCTCAGCTTCTGCTTCACATCTAACAGTTATGGCTCTGAACTAACACTTCTCTCAATTCTTCAAAAGAATAACGCATCCTTTTTAAATGCCCTTTCAAGAATATATAATATGTCAGGCACAATGACAGTGTTTGCTTGAGAAAGAAATCGGAAAGAGACTGGTTGACGCCTGTGTCTGTGAAGAACAACGAAGACTCTGAAATTCAGCCCCGTTGAGGAGAAGCATAAAATTGGGGGCAGCAGTGTTGAGAATGGAAAATGAATCACAAATGAAAATTAATCAGAGCTTCTTAAGTTAAACTCCCTGGGGAAAGGAAGAATGTGCCTTTTAAAAGCATAGAGATGCAGAACGCTGAAAAATGACAGAGCTCATGAGCTCCGGGAAACCTAAATATTCCATAGTTAGCAAGATCTTGTTAGACCAAGAACACCATGTTTTATGTCACCTGTAGTGAATTACTTTTAACGAAAATGGTAAGGACACATAATTTCCAGATATCACCCCTACTACTCAGTCAAATGGCTCCTGTTCAAAACAACTTGTTTGTTTTAATGTTGGGAAAACCATCAGTTGTTCACTTCGAGTGGCTTAAAAGTAGATTTATTAAATTCCCCATGTCCCCGAGTCTAAGCCATGGATATGGCATCGCTTTGGCACCCTGTTTACTCACCAATCTGTTCCCATTTCATACCATTATGGCAAACCGAGAGTCTGTCTGACCTTCTAGTTGGCCCGGTAGTTGAGTTGCTCTGGGTTCCAGCCTGCACTCTTTGGGTTTTTTCAGAAATAGATGGGTAAGACATTAGGGGAAAGGTGCTCATGGAGGCTGCTACTGCCCTTTGAAGTGGCCTACCATCGGGCACATTGTCACCCTAATTCATGGAAGCTGCCCATCTCTCCACAGCTCCATGGTCCATCCCAGGACAATGCGGGGTCTAGGTTTCCAAGTTCAAGTCATCTCCTAAATACCTTGCCTTCTGTAAGTCAGAATATGCCTCTAGGCACCACGAAACTATTTTTAGACCTCATACATAGCACACAGAACACAGCTACATATCAACAAGGACATGATTATTCCAGGTCCTCACCCCTTATGTTTGCTTCATTTGACTTGGAACGTTAAGAGAGGGAAAACCACATATTATTCTTAGTCTTTTCCTGAATTCCTCTAATGTTCAATTTTCCATTTTTAGGGCCATTGAGATCTGAGCTTTGTGCTTTACGTGACAGCATGTATACACAGTTAGGGTGCACTTCTGTCTGGGACTCTCTATTTGAACCTGCTGGGCTCTCACCAAATATGGGCCCTCTTATGAATGACCTCTGGTCTTTGGATCACTTACTAGTAAGTTAGAAATGCTCCCGCACTGTCCCTTCTTAAGTACCAGAGCCACCTTATACATCAGGTGCCTGTCCCGGGATTATTTATGTGCACTACCGGGAATAATATTTGAGTATATTTCTATGTTTAAAGCAAAATTTTCCAGGAACCAAGAAATGACCAAGAGAGAATTGGTTCCCTAAACCCACTAATACACAAACACACACGCACACACACGTATACCCATGCCACACTCCTCCTTCTCCGCATTGCGAAACCAGAGAGAAGAGGTAGCAGCCAGCTCAGGGCATTCTGGACCCTGGGCACATCCAGCATGTTTGATTTCCGGACCAGATCTTTCACTGGCCCCTCCCTCTTTTAGAGGAGAATGTTATTTTCAGTAATAATCCGTACTTTCTTGATTAAATTATTCAGATTTAAAGCAACCAAGAAAACGTTTCACTTGAAAATATTAAAATTCAATACAACATTTCAAGGGGAACTAAAATTTGTATCTGCCAGATGAAAAGAGTGCAATCTGAAGTCTGCACTCAGCTTCACTGTTTTAAGTTTTAAACGCAAATAAAAACTCAGTGTGGTCCCGTAGAGTAACAGAATTGAAGCGACTCCCACTCAGTTTCTTTGTCTATACAACCACCCCGTTAACCTTGTTCATTTTTTTAAGGTTTGTTTATTTTTGAGAGAGAGAGTGAACGCAGGGGAGGAGGCAGAGAGAGACGGGGACAGAGGATCCAAAGCAGGCTCTATGCTGACAGCAGAAAGCCCGATATGGGGCTCGAACTCAAGAACCGTGAAATCATGAGCTGAGCTAAAGTTGGAAGCTCAACCGACTGAGCCACCCAGGCACCCCATAACCTTGTTCATGGTTTATTTTTGAAAGAGAGAGAGAGAGACAGAGGATAAGCAGTGGAGGGGCAGAGAAGGACACGCAGAATCTGAAGCAGGATCCAGGCTCTGAGCTGTCAGCACAAGCCTGACGCGGGGCTCGAACCCAAGAGCTGTGAGATCGTGACCTGAGCCAAAGTCGGACGCTCAACCAACTGAGCCACCCAGGCGCCCCAACCTTGTTCACTTTTAATCTCTGTTCAAAGACAAGGACATGTCATGTCCAGGGGCCAGAGACACTTCAAACAAGCTCAGACAGTTACAAGGAAGTTATTTTGAAAGAAGCACATGTAGCTGAGTCCCTTTGTGTCAGGAGTCACTCTCTTACAGAGTTTTCTAAAGTAGGTTCTATGTAGAATACAATCTTTATTGAAAAAGTAAGGAATGAAAATATAATTAGGAGCTTATATTGCTGAAATTCACCAGGGATGGTGGCCATTGTTCAGAACTTAGACCAACAGAAGACCTTTTAGGAAGAGTATTTCGTCACTGACATCGTTTGAAATCGCTGGTATGTGTTGATAGCTTTTTTAAAGGCTTTTCGTTGGTTTCGTTAATGATTTTAAATTCTCTACAGATAGTGTGCCACCTTGCTGCCTACAGCCAGGGGGGCCTGTCACCACGTCCCGCCCTCGGGGGCTACCCATTCCAGAGGGTTTCTTGTAAGTTCGTCACGCAAGCCCCGGGAGACCCGGCGTCAGAGGGTCGCCCGTTCTCTCTTCGTTCACTAGCCTCATCTGTTTGAACTTGAAGCAGCCCTGTCGGGGATACAGACCCACAGGGGGTGGAGGAAGCCACGAGCGAACGGAAGTGGAGGAGAGCTGGAGAGGGAAGGCCATGTGAATCCCAGGATGCCTGTCCCAAGGCCTCAACCTGCTCCTCACTTCAGCTCCATCTGGAAACCTCTCCCTGAGCAGAGGAAGGAAGAGCTGCACCCTCCTCTTTCTCAATACAGTTCTAAGGCCCCCAGGCCACCTGAAAAAAAAAAAAAAAAAAAGGTAGTGTGTGGCTCTGATCAGGGGTCAGAGGGAAACCAGCTTCAGCTTCATTTGACTTAAAGGAAGGAAGCAGGAAGCCCTGCTTGAGGACAGGGGTGAAGCCGTCCTCTGGGACCGGCTGTCCTATTACCTCCTGACCCCCTGTCTCTAATCAAGAACACGCACAGAGAGCAGAGCGTCTGCAGCACTTTCCACACCTCTCTCAAGATTAGAGACCACGTCTTGCACAAGAATCGATCCTTCTGGTTACTACTAAGTGTTTACACCCTGTCAGGCAGTGGGTCGAGCCCCGAGAGAGCCTCACAACTGCCTAAGGGAGGAGCCACTGTTGTCCTATTTTGGAGGCAAGAAACTCAGTCTCCGAGCTGAGTTGGAGAGGATGGAACGCACAGCGGCCTCATGGCCGAGGCTCCGTGTCCTGCCTCGGGTGGGGTTGAGCCCTCCCGGGACTCTAGCATCTGCGGGGCCTGGAGCACGACCCTCAGAACATCGTGGTTGTGCTGCTGGATGGACAGCGCTGGGGCCTATCTGTTGTTAGTCAAACCTAGCTGCCCGTAGAGCAAGATTTAGAAACGCATAAAGTGAACTTCAGGATAACTTACTACTATGATACGTGTGGGATCAGATGCCAGGTATCCTTCTCATTCTGTTCTTCTGGGTCTGCTGCCTGTGGCACCTGCCCCTCAGAATATCCCTTCCCACAGAAGCATTACATGCAAGGACGGATTTAAATATGGTAATGGCGACGTTGTGTGGATTCGCATCACGCACTCTACGTCATGGCCGAAACCCTCTTTTCGTATGTCTCTTCTTCTAAGTCATGCGTCGTTCATTCATTCATTCATTCATTCAGCAAATATGTATGAAAACCAGACACTAACCTAGACCCTGGAGTCAAGCGTAGAAAAGATAACTAAAACAGCTGTCCCTGAGTTCGCATTCTAGTTGGGGAAGAGTGCTGACAAGCCTCCAGGTCCCCCTCTGCCCTTTGCTGCCCTGCTGTGTGCCCCAGAGGCCGACCCCACACCTCGTGGTGGCTTGTCATCTCAGAAGGGGATGGCAGGACCAGGAGGGTGGGAAATCCCAGCAGAAGGCTGCAGGATGGAAAGAAAGGGGAGCCAGCTACTTGCTCCCTCCTTTCCTTGCCGGGCTGCAGTTTTGGCAAGAGGCTGTGTTCCTCCACCCTCAGCCCAATTCTGGGGAGCTCCCTCCGCCCCAGCCACAGATGTCGCCAGTCTCCTGTGACACCCCAACATTAACCTTCTTGCCCCTTCGTGCCCCAGGGGAGGCAACCAAGGTCTTCTTGATGCTGCTGGTGCCCTGTTGACTTAACTGCCTCTACTTCTTTCAAGTAGCCTTTGACAATGTCATTTCTTTTTAATATAGACCAAAAAAAAAAAAAAATAAGTTATATATCAGAGGAGCAAAAACGCTATGTAGAAACATAGAGCCCAGCGCAATAAAGTGTGTGTGTGGTGGGGGGTGGGGGAGGGGGCGCCTGGGTGGCTCAGTCGGTTGGGCGGCCGACTACAGCTCAGGTCATGATCTCACGGTTCGTGAGTTCGAGCCCCTCGTCGGGCTCTGGGCTGATGGCTCAGAGCCTGGAGCCTGTTTCCGATTCTGTGTCTCCCTCTCTCTCTGCCCCTTCCCTGCTTGAGCCTCTCTCTCTCTCTCAAAAATAAGAAGCAGTAAAAAAGTTTTTTAAAAATGTGCGTGTGTGCACGCACGTGTATGCACATGCACACGAGCTTGTGTGTTGGTGGGGGTGGCATCACGCCCCTCTTTCTCCCATGTTATTGAAAATCCCTTTTCGGACCCTTATCCCACCCTTACCTAGCCTCAGAGACTCAGACCTCTTGCTTTTGGGTTTCCTGCTGTGTCCTTTTTCCTTATGTGTCTTAAACAGAGCAGTTCAGACCAATCACAGCTTCTACTTCCGAGCATGTGTCCCAGTCTTCCCAAGCAAAGTGCCCTCCATCGGTTACCATCCTACTTCCAAAGTGATGTTAGGAGGTATTGACAACCGTAAATGTTTTCTAGAACATGTAGTTTCTGAATACACACGACTTACAGTTTACATGATTTAACACGATTTCTAGTTTTGTGTGTTTGGGAGGCATGTAGGCTCTTTAACCATGGAAAGCCTGCCGGACAAGTTCCAATGTTCTCTCAGCACGTTCTTGCTGGAAGAATGATGATGCTCTGGGTGCCTTCTAAAGCACCGTGCTCTCTTTCCCTGCCTTTCTGGTGGCCTCATCCCACCTCCCACATGCCATTTCATGAGCAGAAAATCAGAGCTGAGCCTGATGGCTTCCCTCCCTCCCACATTCTGAGAGCCCTTGATGAATACTGTTGACTGGAAAATAATTTTTGTGTATTTCTGTAAGTTTTTGTTCTTTCAAACATCTAGGAGGCTGATGATAGTGAGCAACTTGTGAGGTTGCTGCCAAAGTAGATGAGGCCTCGGGAGGGGAGTTGTTCTTTGATGGAGTTCAGGACTCAGTACCCTCCAAATATGGCATCTTGGCATATTGAATATTTTAAGCTGAAGGAATGTGAGAAAGTGGCAGAAGCAGGAAGATCCCCTTGATTTTCCCCAGCCCTTCTCCCCTGGAGCAGATGAGAAGACCCTCATGGAAGAGGTACACCCTACCCTCCATACCCAAGATGGAAGGACACTGAGAAGACTGAGCAAGAAGGCCCTGCTGAGTCTCCGCCTTTAACTATACTTGGCTCATACTCTGTCCTACTACATCTTTCCATGGCTCTCCATCCACCACCATACCTGGCTCAAAGGCCCTCAGTTCTGTTTCTTCAGGCCCTCATTTCTTTAGAAAGGCTTCCATATCATCTAAAACTTATGTTAAATAAATGTATATGCTTTATCCTGTTGTCTTTGTCAGTGTAATTTTCACACTCAGCCAGGGACCCATTTTTCTCCCCTACATTCCCAAGCCATGGATGAAACCTTGGAGCATACCTGCTCTTCTCACCATAAGAGGGAGCATCTTGGTGGATGTGAACCAGCACCTGAGACTAGGTCCTGGTGATTCTCATGGGGAGAGTACTTGATAAGCTCTTGGGGGTCTACTGACCAGGGCTTCCAGACCCTGCATGTGACCTTCTCCAGTGTCTCAGGATAGAGTCCAGAATCTTCATCATTAACAAGCTCTCTAGGTGGCTCTCGTATAAGATCAACTCTGAACACTTCTCTTCTAGGGACAACCAGCTATGTTCAACCACAAAGAGCTCCACAGTAAGCCCTCTCCTCTCCCCAAAGTTCACCTTATTTTTCTCCATTTTTCAGATCACATCAAAGCACAAGTCTGAGGGACTCATTGCTCCCTCCTTTAATTAGGGGATCTTTTCTGCCTGTAGGTGTGGGAGTCTTGCTTGAACAGGGCAGTTGAGTGGTCAAGCTCTAGGTATCTGGATGGCGTCTAGGCAGGGATTAGAACTCAGGCAGCTCAAAGGTGTGGTGACGACATCGAGCAATGGGAGAGCACTGGCTGCCCCGTGAGTTTGCGGAGGCTCAGGGCAACTATCTAAGCAGACAACCAAATCGATATATTTGGGAGACTTTGACTAAAATCCTTATGTGAAAATTAAATAAATGAGGGGATAGAGCACTCTGGTGCAAGCGTATCGCTTCTTGGGCTCAATGAAAGCCATTTTCTGCTTATTTCCTTTTTATATAGTTACTGTTAATTTCAATTATTTTTAGTAACTTCCCTTTGAGCTCATTGTGTATAACTCAAAAGT
Organism: Acinonyx jubatus; assembly: GCF_027475565.1. NCBI lineage: Eukaryota > Metazoa > Chordata > Mammalia > Carnivora > Felidae > Acinonyx > Acinonyx jubatus. Next base: position 105,582,031 of record NC_069385.1, on the reverse strand, counting down.
GATTTTCAGTGAATGCTGACTTTTGTTGTGAGGATGTAGAATGCAGAGCTCTGGTAACTAATTTCGCTGGTAAACTAAGGGGCAAAATGGGGTAGTATAAAAAAAAATCTTAAAATGGGTATTTAGCCCATTTCTTCCATTTGCAACTGAGATTGTCAATGGAATTGAATCTACTTTGGATGGATGAGGATGTCCAGATGCTTCCAAATATTCAGAATGGTAATTGCATTTTAATATTATAGATAGAGGAATTTAAGCTACTGGGCTGGTAATAAAACCCTCACAGAAACTTGGTTTTCTGTGATTTGTCTTTATTTCTGCTCTTGGGAGCCTCACTTTGATTCATCACTCATTTATGTTAATGATTGTTCATTTGGCCACTGGCTATTGTTCACATCAACCTTTTTCTTCTAGATCTTTGGTGTAAAAATTTAGTTTGTGACCATGACAGTAAAAAATGTACCTTTTTTTTTTTATTGTAAGTAAAAGGAAACATTAAACTTCCAGGATCCTTTCCTCTCCATCCACCCTTTCACCCCTCCTTTGTTTGGGGTGATTCTGGGTTTCCCAGCCTCTTCCTGTTATATCTTTCGAGGAGGAAATAACAACCTTTGGGACATATGTTGGCCTTAGCCAGCTGGCCATACTCAAAGACACCAATCACCTATTTCCACTGTTCACAGGCCATTCCGTAAAGACTCAGATTCAAACTGTTTTCAAAGGTAGAGAAACTTGCTTAAAAGCTGAGGCTGTAAAGCCCTCCAAAGGGACAAACCCTTGACTTAAGTGTTTGCTTGGGGCAACAAGTGACTTCCTGCTTTGCAAACAGAAGTTTCAAAGGGTTGATTGTTGAAATTCCAAAGAAATCTACAAGTCACCATATTTTGAACCATTTACAGAGCAAAAGGAGCCTGAATATGGGGAATATTTGGATTAAATTTTCTTCAACTACAGAAATATTTAGAAGTTAAAGGAGCATTATAGCAAAGAAAGTAAGAGACTTAGTCATGCATCCTGGCAGGAGTTTTCAAATTTTAATGCGGCTTAAGAATGACCCAAATAATTTTGTGTAAGTTCTTGGCTATATGATCAGAGATTCTTCCCAGTAGCAGCACGAACACCACCCAGGACTTTGTTAGAAATGCCAATTCTTGAGACTACTCAGACCTTCAGATTCTAAAATTCTGGGGGATAGACCCAGTGATTGGTGTTTAAACAAGCTCCCCAGAGGTGATTTTCAGGCACACAAAAGTTTAATAACCACTGAGATACAGCATGATCTCTCTCTCTCTCTCTCTCTCTCTCTTTTTATCATAGTGGTTCTCACTTTGAGAAAAACACTGTTGCCTGGTTCCCAGGCCTAGGCCTGTCGTATCAAAACATTCAGAGAAACACTGAGGTACAGGTGTCACTTGCCTGACGCCCCCACGTGGTCCTTGAAGGCCCAAGTCAAGGTCATTCCCTCCAAGAACCTGCCTCTGACTCCCCCTGGTTGCATGTATACCTCTGCCCCTCACTACTCTGTCAAAGCACTTCCTGAACTGCACTGTAATGGTCTATTTGTGGGTTCTTCCTCTGTCCTGTGATCCCTCTTTCCCCTACTCTCACCCCGAAGGCCGGACCTTGTCTGTCTCCTGTTGTGCGCCTGGGACCCAGCACAGTGTCGCACATAGAGTAGGCTGGTGCTCAATCAGCGTTTGTTATGAATGAATTCTCCAGGCGGCACATGATTAGAGGTGCTTATAAGAGGTTAAGAGCAGGGGCTCTGGCACCAGAGTACCTAGGCTCAAGTCCCAGCTCTCCCATTGACTAGCTATGTAAGTTTAATCTTCCTGTTCCTCAGGGGTTGGCATTGATGATATTTTGTTGTTATTATTAATCACCGCTCTGGCAGAGAAGCAACTCCACCACAGGGTATGTGCTGAGTGCCTTTCAAAAAATCGTTCCTGCACAATGTCACTTAATTGTCACCACAATCTGTGAACTACTTGGCGATTCCCATTTGAGAGAGGGAGGCTTAGAAAAGGTAATCAATTTGCCAAGCCTCCTTGAAAAACTCTATAGATTGGAGGGGTGCCTGGGTGGCTCAGTCGGTTAAGTGTCCACCTCTTGATTTCAGCTCAGGATCATGATTCTGGGGTCGTGGGATTGAGCCCTCCATCAGGCTCTGCACTGAGCATGGAGCCTGCTGAAGATTCTCTCCCTCTGGGGGCCTGGGTGGCTCAGTCGGCTGAGCGTCCGACTGTGGCTCAGGTCATGATCTCACAGTTCGTGAGTTCGAGCCCCCACGTCAGGCTCTGTGCTGACAGCTCAGAGCCTGGAGCCTGTTTCAGATTCTGTGTCTCCCTCTCTCTGCCCCTCCCCCACTCACGCTTTGTCTCTCTCTGTCTCAAAAAATAAATAAAAACATTAAAAAAAATAAAGATTCTTTCCCTCTGCCCCTCTCCCCTGCTTGCATGTGTGCTCTCTTTCAAATCAAATATAATAAATAAATAAATAAATAAATAAATAAATAAATAAAATGGGTTCTGGAGGACAAGTAGTTTACTTGACAGAGAAGGGAGAAAAGAGGACTCTAGACAGAGGAATGGAGTGCAGCAGGGAGGTGGTATAGATGGAGGGGAGAAGGTGGTCCAGATCATGGCCATCAGGAAGGTGTAGGGAGAGCAGACCGAAAGGAACCTACAAAGAAGACTGGGAAGGCCCAGCGAGGGAAGGAAGAGTGAGACTGTAGTGTCCTAGCAGGCAGGGACCAGACTGAGGGAGGTGGTCGTCAACAAGTGCTGTGGGCAACAAAGTGAGATGTGTCTGGGGACACTGAGGTCAGAGAGAATCCTGGCAAGAGCATTCCTCAAGGTGCACGGGGGGAGGGCACATGGGAAGACAGAACAGAGCAGTTTTCAAGGTGCGTGGTTGGTGACGACTTGAAGACAGGCACATCCAAAATTCTTCAAAAATTTATTTGGCAAGAGAAATGGAAGATGAACGAGGAGTGTGGGGTGGGGAAGATATGCTGTTCCTGTAGTTTTGAATTAAGAAGGACCTGAGTAGGGACATCTGGGTGGCTCGGTCGATGGCTCAGTTCATGAGTTTGAGCCCCACATCGGGGTCTGTGCTGACGGCTCAGAGCCCAAAGCCCACTTCGGATTCTGTGTCTCCCTCTCTCTCCCTGCTCTTCCCCCACTCGTGCTCTGTCTCTCTCTCCTTCAAAAATAAATAAAAAAAGAAGAAAGACCTGAGTAGAACTCAATAATAATGGGAAAGAGCCAATCACAGAGGAGAGTACCGAGGCCACTGGAGGTGCCTGGGAGGGAGAGGAGAGATGGCCTCTGGACGCAGGGAAAGGTCATCTCTTCTCTTGAGACAGGAAAGGAGGAGGAAGAGTTGAGTGTTGAAAACGATCCTTTCATGGAATTAGTGGTGAGAAAGCAAGGGAGTTATTTCCTTTGGGAAAGCAGAGCTGTCCCCTGGGAGTGATGTGCGTGTGTATGTAGGCACCCATTTGTGTCTACCTGCACTCACGCACTTGGCTTGGAGATTTGTGGACAGAGGAGTCACCGTGAAAATAGTGATAATTAGAGGCTCCAGCTGGGCGAGGGTTCATGTATCTCTTTTGATTGCCCTAGACTTAGACTATACAGTCACCTGGATTCTTTGCATCCTCACTTATAACATATGAGTGTGTGTATGTGTGTGTGCGTGTGTGCATGTGTGTGTGTATGTGTAACTGTCATATATTCTTGAAGTTTCTTGCCGGCAGAACTTCTGCTTTCCCTGGGTGCCTAGTAGGGTTTAAGTATGTAGTAAATGCTCAATAAATAACTTAGTTGATTGGACGATTTCAACTCATGGTGCCCTGCATGAGCCAGTAAGCAGACTCCAAACAAGAACAGCAGCTGTCATGCTAGGCGGGTCCTACCCTGGGGTCAGGGAACTGAAATCGGGTCAGCATTTTTCTGTAAGGCATATATGGTAAAGAAAACAGACATTTCCCCGGGTCTGAACAACGACTGCATGCACACTGTGATACTGAATGAAAGCTTTTCAGATAAGATGTTTTGTGCTTTATCACCCATTTCCTCCACCCCCACACATGCACACTGACGCACACACACACATACACACACACACACACACACACCTGCAGGTGCACACACACCCCCCCAAGTATGAAATCTTTCTTCTTCTTCGAAGGCTGGAAACGTGACTCTTCTGTGATGCGGGGACACAGGAGTGGTGGGCAGGAGAAAGGGTTAAGTAAGGATCTCTAGTAATGCTTCCACTTGTTCTCTGAGGATTAACAAAGAGAGGAAGCACAGCCTTTGTAGAAGGAAATTCCCAGGCCCCACTTCGGACATTCGCAACCTGCCCTGTGAACCCCTGAGGGGGTGTCTGATAATAAACACTCGCAAACAAAACAATCCATAAAGGCGTTTTTGACAACATTCTTGCATTTTCACCAAAGAGTTAGAACACCTTTTCCTGCCTCTGCGGGCCTGGAGGGGGCCTGGACATCCACCTACTGGCTGAGCCCAAGGATCCCTGCCCAGGACTACTATTCGTACGTGCGGGTCTCCTTGCCCCTCGGGCCTGATTGTACAGGGGCCTCGTCCCCACACGGGGCTGCTAGCATGCAGGTCACAGACCCCACACAGAGTGGCCATGGACCGCCCTGCACAGACCTGAGACCTACTCCTTCATCTTCCCTAGTGACCCCCAGACACGACTTTTGAGTGTTGCAACCTTGAGTACTAATGCAGTGACCTTCTCCAGCTGTGGAGACAGCCTGACAAGAGATAAAAACTCTACTAGCAAAATGTGTCAATGAAGTAAGAAACCTAATGGCTTCTCTCTCTGTAGTGGCAAAAAAGATAATAAAAGAATAAAACAAACAAAAACTAAACAGCGACCTCCAAAACAGCAACAACAAAAAGCCCTCCAGACTTGATGGTCAATAGTTTTAGTCATTTCTTGACAGGAGCTCAAAGCATATTAGGCCCTGAATGCAAAACCTTGAGCCAGAGTCTACTTTGAGTCAGTTTATTCGTGATATTGCACCTTATTCCTCCCCAAACTAATAGGATGTGAGGTTTGTTGCATCCATTTTGTACATGAATAAATCAAGGAACAGAAACTGACCCTAGGATAATAGCAAAGATCCCGGTGATTCAGATAGATTTCTGATCACCTGCTCTCTGTACGTGTGTTTGTGTATGTAGCTGTATGTATGTACATGGATGCTTTTTTTCAAAATATCTTCTTTTTTTAAATTTTTTAATGTTTATTTATTTTAGAGACAGAGAGAGAGAGAGAGAGAGAGAGAGAGAGACGGAGACAGAGTGTGAGATGGAGCTGAGCAGAGAGAAGGAGACGCGGAACCCAAAGCAGGTTCCAGGCTCTGAGCTGTCAGCACAGAGCCTGACGCAGGGCTTGAACTCACCAAGTGTGAGATCATGACCTGAGCTGAAGTCGGACACTTAACCGGCTGAGCCACCCAGGTGCCCCAACTTTTTTTTACTATAATGTGCTTGACAACCCCTTTACTAAATGCAGTCAAATGCAGGATCTTTGAATGACATCCGTTTCTGGGCTAGACCAGAATCCACTTCATGGCATGGGTGAGGATTAGATCCTCAGCTGCCAATAGAAAGCTGAGTCTTTATTTCTGAAATGCCATCACTGATCTCTGGGGTATTTTTAGATGAAATAATCATACATGTCTATTCATTTGCATCTGCCCAGAGCTGGCGGGCGACCTCCATGTTGACCCCGGCATTCAGGACCATGTAGACGAAGGGAATGACAGGTTCCAGATCTCTCTCTGGGCGGGGTTACCATGAGCCTTCCACTCGGGCCTCCTGCCCTTTGTACTGTAACAATGCACGGAAACACAGCCTTGTTAGAGGAAATTCCCAGGGCCATAGCTTGGACATTAGACAGTTGCTTTGCTATGCTGGCCAGGCTGATGTGCATCTAAAAATAAACACACTGGTCTGCATGGGTTTCTATGATTTTGCCATGCACAGTTGATTATATTTCAAAGAGTTCTATTTTTCACTTGGCTTTTAAGAAAGCAAACCTTTAGGTAAACCTGGAGAATAAAATATATCACGGTTTCATCTTGATTTGACAAAACGTTAGCATTTTCTGACACCCATTTCTGTTGGAAGGACCACTGTCCTTTTGTTCTGTGACTCCACGACAAGACGGAAGAAGCATAGCATACTGAGTTGCTGCATAAGTGACTGCAGAAGATGTGAGGGTTCAAAACCACATGTCAGCCAGTTCTGAGTGCAGGAAGGGTAAAGTATTAGCAAAGAAGCCTCGGGCCACCCAGCCATAGATGATGCAAACACACAGGACCCACCTAAGCGAAATTCTCCCTGCCCTAAGTCTCGGGGTCCTTCACTGGCAGAGAGGCTGTTATCAGCTGTGGCTCGTTTAGCAAAAGAAAGATGGGTGGAAAGATGGGCTAAAGACCTCAACTCAGAGCAGGCAGACAGCCCCAGCCAGTTCTCCTCTCTTCCTAAGAGTATTCTGCTTGTGGTCCCCGAAATTTAGAGGAGAGTAGAAGCACTTAGTTTGCACTTAAAATTAGATTTCTGAATAGCTAAGAATACATATTCATAGAGTAGTGTTTCTATTTTATAGATAAAGCAGAGATCGGAGACAAAGCCCTGAGTCTTGCTGTTACTTGCCTGATCCTAGTTTGGCGGGAAAAGTACCAGAATGTGGCAATTTTCCATCAAATAAGAATGTGTTTGCAGCCCAAGAAGTAACCCACAATCTAGTTACCGAGTAACCCAAGAAGAGCGGTTTGAGGTGAACTTTTCCCACCTCATTGTTCTCATTTCTTTTTTTGTTTTTTTCCTGGACGTCCACCGTAGCTCTATTGTTGTGGCAAAGGCCCTATTTAGAAACGATCGTTGCAGATGTGTAGAGCTAACTAATGAAAATGCAGCTAAGATCACTCTCCAGCCTGATGATTTTTTTTTTTTTTTTTTTTGCAACCCTCCTTTGGTGGTTTGGGCTGGGGCCCTGACATCACAAGACTCCTGGTGGCTTTGAGCAGGAAGCACCGAGAGGTCATCACCCGGACTCCACCCAGTGCGGGCATCCCTTTGGGAACACCCCGGCCGTGGGCCTCCAGGGTGCTGGCATACTGCCTGGGACAGGGCGTTCACCGCACCGCAAGGCAGCCAGCCCACCCTGTTTCAGACAGTCCTGATGGTGGGTAAGCCCTTCCACACGTGGAACTAAACCTCGTGGCCCTATAATTTCCACTCGTCAGTCTTCCGTTGACTTCTTTTCGCACACAGAGCGATCTTTAAGGATTTGAAGGCAACCTTCACATGCTGCAAGGGCAACTTTGTACTTCGAATATCTCCTGGTTCCTTCAACCAATCTGCAAATGACAATTTTCTCACTCTCCCCATCTTGGCCAGCCTCCTCTTTCAAGATCTGATGTACTTCTCGAGGCAACATATTCGATACTGAGGCCGATGCATCTCTACAACCTTGTGTGCCAAAGATTATCTGCATTTTCAGAAACAAAACTAAGCCTTGACAAGATACAGCCACTTATTTTAAAAAGTGGCAGAGGGGGGACCCAAAACCCGGGCCGCCTCTCTGTAGCCCACCACATGCCTCTGATTAAACAAGAAATGTTGACCAGGTATGGCCAGGGTTGATCTCAGGCACGTTGTAAGACTGCTGGCAGGTCATTAGGAATCTCGTATGTAGGTTGATATCCCTTTTGTTGCAAATAAGTAACTTGTGTTTACTACTAGAGAGTCAAGTTCCCTGGAGAGGTTAGGAAATGACCAGCAGAAAACACTCTAGCTCCTGAAAGGCAACTGCAGACAAGGTGCGTGTGCACGTGTGCGTGTGTGTGTGTGTGTGTGTGTGTGTGTGTGTGTGCAGGGAGTATGGAAGCAAAGAGGTGCATGAGTGACAAGAAGCAAGAAGGAATTCAGAAAGTCTGGGCGGCCTTTCCTTTGGAAGCTCCAGATGATGATGGAGCAAGACAAGAAGGCTTGAAGAAGGAAAGAGTCATTACCCGAGATTACCCAAGCGGTTTGCTTCAGACGGTGGTTGTGTCTGCGGCACAAAGAGGAGGTATTTCTTTCCTCCCAGCTGTCCACGCATCCCGTGGAAGCGCAAACTATGGGGACAAAGGCTACGATGTCCTGCACAACATCTGATTCTAGGTGAAATATGGTTAAGACATACATCTTTGGGTGGAAAAAAAGAAAAAGGGAATCCTTGTAGCTGTGCCACAGTGGGGGTCAGGGATGGGCTGTCTTTAAGCTTTTAGATTTTTCCTTCACTGCTTGATAGAACTACAGTCTTCCCGTCTTCTGGCTGCTTTCCAAAAAGAGAGATTGCCTGAGGATGATATGGCCCCCTTCCTCAGCTGCCCTACTTCAACCAGCTCTATACCCAGCAACTAATGCCAAAGGGGTTTCTTTAAGCTGCAGGGCACTGCTCCCTAGGAACTATTGCCACACTGTGCCTGATGGCCGAGCACATGGCACAGTAATGCAATGACTCCCTTAAGATCTCTTCTTTGTCAGCGTTGCCCTTCAAATAACCATGCAGCATGAGAGAAGATGAGTGCATAGGCTCCCTGGATCCTCTCATGAAAGCAAGAGCTTCTCCTCCTTAGAGCTCTGTGCCCTGTTCACCGTTTGAGAAAATCAAGTTTCAGGGAATGGATGTGGCCCCACCTGAGTTCATATGGTAAGTGAGTTACAGGTGCAGGACTAAATCAGGACTAACTAAAGCCCAGCCCGGCTTTCTTTCTGCTAAATCACACTGCCTTCTGGTGCCCAATGCCTTCACCTGCATATGCCAATATTTATTACAGATCGGACTTTCAGTTTTTCTTAATCCCTTTCAGGAAGAAGTGGGATAGAGAATAATAAAGACCGTGTCCTCTGTACGGGGAGCTTCATGGTGGCAGTATTCGCATCCGTGTCGTTTGCCATCGTATCCTTATCACATAGCGCAGTGCCTGATATGTGGAAGGTGCTCAGCACATAGTTGCTGAAAACCGAGTAAGTCTCTGACTTGGAGTGGTGGAGGAGGAGGGGCACAGGTAGAGAAACACCTAATGGGAGAGCCTGCCCACAGAGACGTAAAGAAATAGATTCCGAAAGGTATGGCACATAGTAGGTACTCAAAATCCTTGGTGGAAAAAACGAATTCAGCAAAATCTCGTAAAAGATAGCAGGGCAAAATGTTGTGGGGCTTGGCACTCTCCTTGGAAAACCGCACACTTTAGACCTCAGTCTGGTAACTAATTTGGGTTCTTCAAACAATATATCCATTTATTTGTTCATTCATTTGTTCGCGAATTCAGTAAACATTCATTGAACACACGGTATACACCTGGCATGGTTTCAAGGGCTATAGCTTCAGAAATAAAAGACCAATAACCCCTCATGGATGAAAATAAGCACAGCAACCATAATTTAGTGTGCTAAGGGCTATGACAGAAGCATTTCACCAAGTGCCATAAAGGCATAGACTTGAGAGACACTTGGTCTGCGGTGGACTGGATGAGGGGTAGGAAGGGGTAACTAATCAGGCCGCAATGGTAGCTGGGTAGAGGGGATTAATGGCAGCCTCCTGGACACACAGCACACAGAAATGTAAGTAGGCTTTAGAGCTCTCACATATTGGGGAAACAGAAGGTGTTCAGTACAACCAGAAAGACTAATGGACGGGATGAAAAGCAACAAACTTTGAAGGTCTTCTCTGCTTTCCTTAGGTCGGGGCTTCTCAGACTGTAATGTGCCTATCACATCACCCAGGAACCTGGTTAAAATAGAGATTCACTAAGTCTGGGGAAGGAATGGAGAATTTGCATCTCTAACGAGCTCCCAAGTGATGTGTGATGCAGCTGGTCCCAGAATGGACTACCCCTTAGGTAGCAAGGAGATAAGCAATGGGGTGCAAAGGAAACATTTCACTGAGGAGAGTGACATTGTCAGAACTGCATTTCCCAAAGACCTCTGTGGCAGGATATGCAGGATGGAATGGAGAGAGACTGTGCTGAGGTAGAATTCCTAAGTGCAAGAAATTACGAGCATCTGAACTAAAGAAGCTTTGGGAAGAACAGTTAACGTTGGCTGATATTCTGTGAAGTCACCATAATTTATTTCTCCCAGAGGAAGGGCTGGTTGTGATGACAAAAATGAAACACTAAAAACATAAAAAAAGCAAAAAAAAAAAAAATCCAGAGAAATATGTAGTGTTATTTGAATAAAACTTGACCCTTCTCCAAGTCTCAGTTCACACATCATCTTGATTCTCAGTAGTGACCAGCAAAAGCAACCAGTTAAGGGGTGAGCACTATCCTTGCAGACAATTATCACAACGGAGTCAGTAAAATCAGCCTCTCGGCCATCACTTGACAGACACTGTCACTGCTTGCATCTAATTTCAGGAGACCACAGAGAGAGCAATTGTTTCATAGCAAAATCTGGAAAATAACAGGGAAGTCCACCAGATCTGAACAAAATGCTTATTCATTTACTTATGACTTACAGATACCCTAAATTAGAAACATCTATTTCTATTTCTGTCAGAAAATCCTCTGTAAACTCTGGTACATTTTTAACACCCCCCCCCCCACCAATAAAACCCCCAAAACTCAGAAAGAAGTAAAAACAACAACAACAACAACAACAAAACATGGTAGGGGTCTATGATTTGAAAAGAAAAGGCAGGCGGTAAGCTTTTCCCCTTTATGTGGAAGCCAAAACAATGCAACTTCTAATGAGATGTGCCCTCCAAAGAAAATAAGAATCAGCTTCATGTTTTCTGTCTCGTGCTAGTTGGCATTCTTTATCCAAATGTGTTCACATTCAAAACAAAAACCAAAAAACCAAGAAACCCAAATGTCATCTCCCCACTCACAATTTTTTCTCACGGTCCAGTCATCAGGCAGTCTCAGCAAGACCCACATGTTGAAAACACACAGCCAGCTAGAGAAGCAATATGGACATACATATCTACTTCAGAGCACCTTGATTCACGTCAAGACAGAGCAAAATAATTCAGGGACCTACCTTTCTCTTCTGTGGCTTGCAGGCTCCTGAAATTTGACCCTGTACTGGAGATCTTCCTGGGAACCTCTTAAGTGAGGTGTAACTCAAGGGTGAGTTCACACAACCACAGGAGGGTGGGGTTTCACAAGACCAGACTTCAGATCCTCGGGACTCACACAGACCTTAGGGAGCAGAGGTGAACTGCCTTCTGTCCTCCTGCTGCAGGAAAAAGCTGGAAGACTGAGTATGGCTGGAGGTGGGGGCGGAGGCTGGGGGAGGGGAAGTAATATGGGAACCATAATAAATAAGAGATCCTCTCCACATGATTTCCTGTATTTGGTGCCTGTTGCCTTTCTTCAGGCTCCCTAGAGGAAATAAGAAATTTAAACTTGTCCTTTGGCCACTGGGAAGAGGAGAATAAACATGCTAAGACCCAAGAAAAGTGTGAATGAGCAGAGCAACAGGCAGGGAGCTGAGGGGCCAGCTAGCTTTACCTTTTACCAAGTGCTTTCTTCCTGAAGTTTCTCCAAGTGTTTAACTCTGAAAAAGTCAAGAATGCCCTCATCCTCTCCCACTGAGCCGAAGCATTTTCTGGCCACGGTCCAGATGTGTTCCAGAGCCACTGAAGGAAGACAGTTCAGAGCAGGCCTGGAAGAGTCTGTTTGCCAGCATAGGGGAAGACGCTCTCCTTTCTGTCTTTGGAAATGCTGGTGACATTCTGTGTCTAATCATGGGACAACTCCCAAAGTCCCAGGCCGTTTTGCCTCAGGGTTTAAAGAATTATCTGAAGGCTGCCATCCCCAGACTGCTGGAAGCAGAACACCCTCTGCTAATAATTTGAGGGGCTCAATGCAAAAATGAAACCACGAGGCCATTTATCCAAAAATTAAGGGTTTCAAGACAGTGGGGCACCTGGGTGGCTCAGTCCGTTAAGTATCTGACTCTTGACTTTGGCTCAGGTCGTGATCTCATGGTTCATGATTCGAGAGCCCATGTCGGGCTCTGACAGCGCAGAGGCTGCTTGGGATTCTCTCTCTCCCTCTCTGTCTCTCTCTGACCCTCCCCTGCTTGTACCCCCCCCCCAAAAAAAAATAAATAAACAAATAAACTTTAAAAAAAAAGGATTTCAAGATAGTGACAGCAGAACATAGAGCCAAATACAAGGACCCTTTTGATAGGGGCTCTATGCAACTCTACAGCTTGTATGCCCACGAAGCCAGTCCTGGCTACGGAAAGAAGGTTGAAACTGCGTGTGTTGGTTTTTACCAGCTGAGCTACCAAGAGGCCTGGGCTGTAGACATGTTTTCCCGAGGGGTGACAGTCAGCCCTCGAATGCCGTGCACCCGGAGACTGGTACCGGGGGTGATGGAGAATGCATCACTGAGTTAAACCCACACCAGCGGTCTACTTGCAGACCTTTGATTCCCCTCCAATCTGTTCTCCACCTCGCAGTCAGAGAAATTTCCCTCAAGTGCAGTCCTCAGGATAGGATTCACATGCTTAAAATTTCTCTGTAGCCTAGGACCTAAGGCCAAACACTTCGGCCTAGCTTTCGGCCCCTTCCGCACTAACCTCTCTTACTTCACCTCAGCGCCCACCGCCACCACACTCTCCCCCTACTCCTTCCCTCCTGCCCTACCTTTCCTCACTGCTGGGAAACCTATGAAGAATGTCCTCCCCGGACCCCCAACCCTTCAAATCTCACGTCCTCCAGGTAACATTTTTCTGCTTCCTGGGCCCCCTTGGTTTTCCGCCTCAGTAAACCATGCTTCTCACAAAGTGCCAAAGACCCGCCCGGTGTCCACCCACCCCCCACCCCCGCAGCTGCACTAGAAACTGCAAGGTTGTAGACTCTGTCTGTTTTATCCTAGACCCGGGGCCCAGGAGGGGGGAATTTGTGTACGTTGAGTATGGGCAGGAGCATTATTCATTATGGTTGTCCCCCTTTAGGGAGAGGGAAAAACATAGACTCAGAAGAAAACGTAAGGTTGTCGTTAAGGTTTTATTTACGGTTTAAACTCCTGCAGAGCAGAGCAATTTCACATGTGCTGTGGTTCAGCATTCATTAAGACGCCTGTTTGTCATGTGCTGGCCATCCCCGTTCTCACAGGGACTATGTTATGGGGTGGAAATGACCTCTGTTGAGAAAATGAAGCTTTGGACAGGTCAGCCATGAGGATCAAAGTTGGTAAGGGTGAAGGAAAATGGGAAGATGCTGGGTAGAGGTGAGGAAAAAGGTAGTGAAGGCCACACAGGTGGGAAAATGGAGAGGACAGGGGACAGGAGGGGAATGCGGGAGGAAGAGAGAGGAAGGCAGGGAAAGACGGATGAGGTGGCAAGAAGCACAAGGATCCAGCAAAGGCTGGAAAACAGAGGGGTGGAGGGGACGACAGGAAAATGACTGGCCAGGCCAGTGTTTCATCCAGAAACACAGCACCCAAGGCGGGCTCCGTGGTCCCTTCCTGATGCCCATGCCTTTCTTAGCTCCCTAACAAATCAAACCATGTTTTCTAAACATCAGAAGACATCCAGCTGACCTGTACCTCCCTTTTCTGAGACCCAACCTCCCATCCGCAGAGATGGACGCCTCCATCCATGCATGTGCCCGTGACCCTGCTCCACCCCTTCACGCTGCCCTGCTGTGGCCACACGGATTGGAGCAAGGGGGACACTGACCCCGCGGAGGCAGTTACACTACCTCCTATAAGAATCTGAACTTAGGGTTGAGCCTCGGTGGCTCCATCAGCTAAGCGTTCAACTTCTGCCCAGGTCATGATCTCACAGTTCGTAGGTTCAAGCCCCGTGTCAGGCTGTGTGCTGACAGCTCAGGGCCCGGAGCCTGCTTCGGATTCTGTGTCTCCCTCTCTCTACCCTTTCCCTGTTCACACGCTGTCTTGCTCTCTCTCTCTCAAGAATGAATGCAACATTAAAATTTTTTTTTAAAGAATCTGAACTTAGGTCAAACGGGTACAAGTCAGTCTTTGTTGGTCACTTGAAACAAGGAAGTAAAATTTCCACACACTTTGCACAGGATCTTTGCTTCACAACCCCCAAATCTTCATGGATCTGGGGGGACTGAGGGGAGCAGAGAACAAGAGCAAGAGAGAGGAGAGTGGAGAGAGACAGAGAGTGAGGGGAGCTCTCCCATGAGAGGACATGAAGTCCCTGCAGGGGAGGGACGGGCATGGGGCCCAAACTCCATCCCAGGAGCCAGGGTTCCATGAGGTCCATCCTCCTACAGCCCAAATAAAATTGGACTTTTTTGGCTCCTGTTTTATTATGAGGACACACTGAAAAAGACAAAACTCACATATCTAAACACCAAAAGGCCCAAAGGTGAACCATAGCTCCCGACTGAAATATTCTTGAGGATTAGGGGGACGAGGAGGCTGTGCCTAACAGTACCAGCAACATTGCTAAAAACATTTTTAATGATTTCTCTTCTGAGTCCCCGACCTCAAGGTTGCTGCTCAGATCTCTCCACCCTCCCTCCTTCTCCCTCTACCAATGCTTCCAGGAGACATCTTGTGAAACATCATGCCCTCGTTCTTGCGAAAGCCACCAGCTGTCTCTCCCGTCCCTGCCAAACACACATGTGCAAAACAGTGACTCATCCATGGTCCCACGCACAGTGAGCGACTGTCGCCTGTAGGACCTGCTCGCGGGCAAGACACAGGCAAGGCACGTTACCATCTAAGAAGACTTGTAACTTAACACTTGGGTCCCTGTCAGACATAGCTATGACCAAGTCCCCACTTTTTACAGAACCGAGGTAAGTGATCTTCTGTTACAATCAACCCAAAGTGCCTTGCTCAAAAAAAAAAAAAAAAAAAAAAAATCCCTGAAAGCTGGCCACGCCTTAGCCTTTGCTGCACCCATGGGAAACAGCATGAGATTTGGGGCCAAACAGACATGAGGCACATGTCAACTTCTTTAAAAAAAAAAAAAAGGGGAAACGACGAAGGTCACATTTCTCCATTCAGCAGGATGCTGCTGTGGGTTTGGGGTAAGCAGCCTTTCCAGAGTGAGCAAGTTCCCCTTCATTCCTAATTTCCTGAGAAATTTCTTATATTGGTGATGGTTGTTATGAGTGAGTATTGAATTTCATTGCTTTTATTAGTATCCTTATAAATAGGTACTGAACTTCAAGAAAAGCCTTTTTGCAAAATAAATAAATAAATAAATAAATAAATAAATAAATAAATACATAAATATCAAAGCAAAAGGTAGAGGGGGTCAAGGAACATGCCACAGTGATGCTGTTACAACACAAATTAAGTTCTGAGGTTTGTTTGGATTTGGAAACATTGATTGTCATGGTTTTGAACACTTCCATGACAGTATGATTTTTTTTTAATATTTATTTATTTTTGAGAGAGAGAGAGAGAGACAGAGTGCAAGAGAGAGAGGGAGACACAGAATCTGAAACAGGCTCCAGGCTCTGAGCTGTCAGCACAGAGCCTGAGGCAGGGCTCAAACTCATGGACCACGAGACCATGAGCTGAGCCAGAGTCAGAAGTTTAACCGACTGAGCCACCCAGGCGCCCTACCCATGACAATGTTACTACTAGAATTGTTAAGCGTGTAATCTGGCTGCTTCTCGTGGTTCCTCTGAACCAACAGGTTACCTGATGCATGTAAAAGGGTTGCATTTGTCTGAGAAGCCCCTGTTGAGGTTGTCTGATTAAAATATAAACTATAGTAACAGAGCCATAATCTAGCAGCTATAAAAACAGTCTAGGTATGCGTGATTCTGAATATCTTGCTTGGGGCAATTAATTATAACTTAATATACACATGTATCTATAATAAAGCAAAGATTTATTAAACCAATAGTTTGAATTTTCTTCATAGCATCTCAATTTTGTTTCTAATTAATGTCTGTTACTGACATTTAAAATAGAAATGTCAATGGGCACCTGAGTGGCTCAGTCAGTTAAGCGTTTGACTTCAGCTCAGGTCATGATCTAGGGGCTCATGAGTTTGAGCCCCACTTCAGGCTCTGTGCTGACAGTTCCCAAACGAGGGATGGACAGAGAGAGAGGGAGACACAGAATCTAAAGTAGGCTCCAGGCTCTGAGCTGTCAGCACAGAGCCTGATACAGGGTTCGAACTCTGGAGCTGCAAGATCATGACCTGAGCCACTCAGATGCTTATCTGACTGTGCAACCTGGGTGTTCCCATCCATAATATTTTTAAATAGAAATGTCAACGGGCACCTGAGTGGCTCAGTCGGTTGAGCTACTGACTCTTGATTTCGGCACAAGTCATGATCCCGGGGTCATCGAGCCCCACATCAGGCTCCTCACTGAATGTGGAGCCTTCTTAGGATTCTCTCTCTCTCTCCCTCTGCCCCTTTCCTGCATTCTCTCATTCTTCCAAAAAAAAAAAAAAACAAAAAACGGGGGGGGTGATTGCAATGGCAGAATTCTGTTTTCTTCAATATTTTGCTTAATTGTATATGTTCCCTGAATATGTAAAATATAAACAGGGAGTAAGTGAAGCATGTTGACTATCAGAGTAAATAACAGAACTGTCTCAGCAGAACAATTGGGAGAGGATAGGCTCCAGGTTGGCTCAGTCAGTTAAGCATCCAACTCTTGGTTTCGACTCAAGTCGTGATCTCGCCGTTCTTGAATTTGACCCCCTGTCGGGCTCTGTGTTGACAGTCCGGAGTCTGCTTGAGATTCTCTCTCCCCCTCTCTCTCTCTGCCCCTCCCCTGATCACTCTCTCCCTTTCTCAAAATATATAAACTTTAAAAAGAATTTAAAAAATTTTTTTTTCACATTTATTTATTTCAGAGACAGAGAGAGACAGAGCATGAGCAGGGGAGGGGCTGAGAGAGAGGGAGACACAGAATCCGAAACAGGAACCAGGCTCCGAGCTGTCAGCACAGAGCCCGACATGGGGCTCGAACTCACGGACTGTGAGATCATGACCTGAGCTGAAGTCGGTCGTTCAACTGACTGAGCCACCCAGGTGCCCCAGAAAGAATTTTTTTTTAAAAGAACAATTAGGAGGATACAGCATCTCAATTGGGGAAGAAGTATAAGCAAAGTCCAAAATGAGACTGTACAGAGTCGCAACTGGACCCAGGTTCACCAGGTAGAATAAAAGTGCCAAGGTTTGGGCTCATTTGAAACTCGTACCTTCTCACCTTGGCGGTGAGAAGACCTTCATGAGCAAAGGACACATATCTCAGGTATTTGATCGTTTTTTAAAACAGTATTTTCAGTAACTCCGGCTGCCTAGACAGCCATCCAGAAATACCCTACTGTCAATCAGCTATAGCAAAGCCTTCAACAAAGGGGTCAAGTGGCACTTTGCCAGGAAGAGACCAGAAAATATTAATATATCTGTGTGATTTAGTTTCTCTTTAATTTTGATATTTGTTGCATTTTTAGTGGATGTAACCTGCAATATGTACTTGTAATATCAAAGGCAGACAATAACTTCTCTTTAAGGAGTGATCTGGTCAATCAGTTCAGTCTGCTCCCTAAAGTCCTACTTTCAGGTATGCAAGTAAACATAAAAGTGTCTTGCTTTGTTTTGTTCTTTAGTTTTGAAATGAATTCGTTATTTGTTCTATTATTTGGAGGGGAAATAAATAACACCCGTAGCAGCCCAACGTGGAAGTTCGGATGTTTTCCTGAGAAGAGTGATTCTTGATTTGGAAGGAATCATGAGAGGTATACACACAGTCGTGGCAAGTAATAAATAGGACACATGTGATCTGTTGGGTGCTCAGACATCACTTACTGCACTCACGTAGCTCTTTCTTCAAGAGCTCTAAGCGCCTCTGGGAGGGAGAATCCGTCCTGTCCTGACAGCTTTGGCTCCGCCAAAAGGTGGAGGCTAGTCTTGTTTCATTAGCTGTTTTTCTCTTCGCCAACTACCAACATCACATCGGTCTTTGAGGATGGAACGCTATAGTCAGGAGTTCTGTGACCTTCAGTATTTCATGGAGAGATAAAAAGGAAATGTGTATTCCCTAATACCAAACTTGTCAAAGAGGGAGCATGTGCAAGAGACATCAGTGGGATTGTTCTTTGAAAAAAAGAAAGTTTGCCTGAAGTAAGGCCAACATCAGAATCCTCCCCGGAAAATAAAAATGTTGGAAGAAAGAAAGGAAGAAAGACGTAAATCCAAGTATTCGGGAGAACTAGGAATTCTCATACACTGATTGTTTTGTGGGGAATTAGGAACTCTCACAATGCTGAGGTTATTTGGTAAATCACTTTGGAAAGCAGCTTGGCAGATCCGCGAAAGTTTAAAATTCTGATCACTATATGCATTCTAGAAAAGTCTTTGTCGATATATGCAAAGCAGAAAACACAAACATATTCAAATGTATTGCTCTTTATTGTTAATAGTTAGACTCCAAAGAAACACATATACATAATCAGTTAGGAAATGGATAAAAAAATTAGCATTACTATAAGAATAGTGCTCTAAATCAACATGGATGGATAATATTTTAAAAAGTGGGGGATGGGGGGAAGCCAGAGTGAAAAAAGTCAGTTGCAGGAATGTATGTACAAAATGATACATAATGAAAAATTACCCAATGGTATCCAGGAGAAGGAAGGTATGGAATAGGACTAAGCAGGGAATAAACAAGATTTTTCATGTTATTCCACGTCTTTGGTATAAAAACAAAAACAAAAATGGCAAAATATCTGTCCTTTAACTCCATATGGCACACAGTACAGTTGATTCTTTTTCTCCATAGCTTGTCTTTCAAAAAGAGACGAAAGCAAAGTCACTAAAATATTATTTTAAAAAAGAGACATTTGAGTCATAGATTAAACACATTCTTTTCACATCCTCCACCTGCAATTGTGGTAGAAAAAAAGTTGCTAGGAAAAGAACTCTAGGGAACATCATAATTGTGTTTAATCTTGATGAATGGCATCGTTATCCTTGGCTGGAGGTCAGATTCACTGACTTCCTCTATGTGAAATGAAACCTGGTCTCCTCAGGGACCCCTCCAGGTGCCGTATTTTCCAGGGTCCTGCACGTTGACTGACATCTCAGCATCCTTGACTGCACACGATCCTCCACACAAGAGAACCTACGGAAACTCAGTGAATAGATCTAAAAACTTTCCCCACACAAGTGGCTTTAAAAATGTATGTATCTTAGAAAGTTTGAAAAAGGAATGATTTTCTGTGGATGATGTAAAGCAGAATTTGTCTTAAAAGTTAAACTAAGGCATTCTACATCTGATTGTAAATCCTGTTTTGTGTGGTTGGAGGAATTTTATTTATTATTTATTTTTAATGTTTATTTATGTTTGGGGCGGGGAGGGCAGAGAGAGAGGGAGAGAGAAGAAGACCGGGGTCCAAAGTGGGTTCCGTGCTGACAGGAGAGAGCCGGATGTGGAGCTTGAACTCACAAACCAAGAGATCATGACCTGAGCCAAAGTCGGTCGCTTAACCGACTGAGCCACTCGGGCACCCTGGTTGGCAGAATTTTAGCAACAGACCGATGTGAGTTGAGAATACACCAAGAAATTTGTTCCTAGTTCCAGAGGTAGAGGAGACAACTATGGCTTTGTGGAAAAGTCCTAAATTTCTCTAACCTCTGGCTTTCCCATTAGTTAAGGGATGGTCCTTGTTTCAGACTCACTCCCAGCCTTGCCATTCCACATCTCAGAAGGAACAGAGAACAAACAGAGACCATGTCTCTTTAAAGATGGGAAGAAGGGAAGTCACCTGGTGGTCCAGGTGACCTGACTGTGATGACATCACAGCCCCTGGCAAGGCACGTCTTCCTGGATCTCCACCCCCTTACCTTCAAGGAAAATGTGAGGGAGAGTTGAGTTCTTCTGAGACATCCTTGCTACACTGGAACCAACACCAAGTGTTTTACCGCCAAGCCATTACTCTTGGTTCCTGCCTTTGAACCCCACATCCTTCATTTCCCAAAAACCCCATTAGCATAAGGCTTTTGGGTCCAGCGGATTTTTTGAAGGTCTGAGAAAACGGAGAGGGTAATTACATCGAAGCCCAGAAAACAGCTTACACTGATTACTGGAGCCATGGTCTTCAAGTCCATGAAAAAGAGTCCCTCTGCCACGGCTCCGCAGGGGATTTTTCTAGCCAATGTTCTCCCGAGGCCTCCGTCTATATCATGTGCTTGGACTCTCCTTCCTTTCCAGGACCTCCTGGCAGCTCCCTCTTCCCTTTCCCCTGGGTCCCATCCTCTCACTGCTGTGGAAATTTCTAATGCGTCTCAATCCACTAATCAGAGCAGTGTATCTCTCTTAGTTTTGCACCCACTCATCCAGAAGCGCCCCCCCCCCAGGGGGAGGGTTCAGTTTTCACCTCCAAACTGAGCCAAGGGAGTTATCTTCTAAAATAAGCATCCACTTTTATGCTACCCCCTTCGAAGACTATAGTACTTATATCAATTTAAATAACAACATTTTCTTTTTCTTCTTCACCCGTGCCTAGCTGATCTTCCTGGATATGCATGGCTTAGCTTTTATACTATATTTTAAGCATCTCGATTGTATCTTTTATCAGCTCTGTATCCCTCTTTGTGCCACCTATTTACTGAATAAATAAATAAGACAAAGAATGATAGAAGGCGTGAGATCAGAGGGTCTTTACGAAAGGATATAGAGAAGGGAAGATTGATTTCTATTAATGATGAGAAAAACGTAAAGGCCTCTTTTTCATGGTTGCAGATGACCCAAAGCTGGGAAATAGAAAAGTACACAGAAGTGAAATTCAGCAAGCTCTTGAAAATTCTATATGATTTCCAGAATGCGCTGCCTCTTTATTTGGCCTAGATTATGAAATGTGTTCTGTAAATACTGAATGTGTTAGGAAATGACGTGAGGTATTCCCCCTCGGCCTCCCTTTTATTTCTGGAATGAGAAAGGAAGAAAAATAAGCTTCTGCCATGGTCCCTCTGGACTGAACCGTCACACCAGGGTGTGTGGGCAGCACTTGGTTGAAACCACTTCCTTTGGTTTATCATTGTTGACATGGCCCCAAAGCTAACGTCTCAGTTCATTCCCGAAGGATGACTCCCATTCTCTCTGCCTCAACAAGCTGTCATATCTTCTCACAGAAACAATGATTTTCCCAGCTATCAATTCTTTAAATCAACCAGAATTTATAAAAACATGTTCTTTATTCCTCTCTGAGAGTCACAAAGAATTTTCACTTAATGTGGTTTGTTCCTCATCATCCCCAGCTACCTTAGAGGGAAAAATCTGTCAACACCACCAAAGATTTGACCGTCTTATCACAGTTTCCATGTTTGGTTTTATCCCCAGCACTAGAGACTCAAGCAGCTCACAGTCTTAGTAGTTAAATAATTTCATAACTCTTTAAGTTTAGAAACACCTAAACTTCAGAACATCGACCACGTTGAGAGTTTGAATACAACTTTAACGTAATTTAGAAAGAATTACTGTCTACTATTACCTCAACTGGCTTGCCCATATTCCCATGTCTGATGAAAATAGGATAGAAATGTGGGTACAATGGTTTAGAAGTCACAACGTTTTATTCCAAAACCTAGTCATTTATTTGTATATGCAGAATGTTTTTTTTAAACAAAAAACATCATGTCTAAAATAACAACAATAATTGCTATCATGTCTTGAGTACTTACCATGTACCAGAAGTGATGCTAGGTTGAATGATACCTCACTTAATTCTGATAACCACTCTGAAAGTTGGGGATGAGGACTTCCATCTTTGATAGGAAACTAAAGCTCAGAAAGGTGTTGTAACTTACTCATAGTCACTTAGCTGTGCTTTAAAAATGTAGTTATTTTTTGGCTTTCATAGAAAATATTGAATAAATAATTGAAAGAAAGAATTACTAAATATATGAACCAATGGCTTCCTGAAATGGCCCACACTGCCATTGTTATTGTTCTTATGCAAAGAAAAATAAGCACAAAAAGTTACAATATTAATAATAAAATGATCCAGAAAATCAGCGAGGTAGGATGAAACAGATTTTTACATTGAAGTATGATATTTGGGAGAAGCTGGTCCAAATAGAGGGGAGAGATGAACACTTTCGGGAGATAATTCTAGTCCTTTTAACTTTTACTTGAAAAGTTTGGCTTCGCTTTTCCTTGATACTAGTATTTCTCTTTACTACTATTATCTTGACCATCACGACAAGTTTCCTTTTAGTTGTCATATGGAAGAAAATGAAACATCCCTAATTACAGGTGGCAGAAATTCCAGGGCAGTGACTCTCCACATTTTATATCTTAACATCTCTTGTCATTATTAGAGACTCTGGATCAAAATCTGACTGGAACAAAATTCTCAGCCATCCCCTTTCCCCTCGCCCTCTATATCTACTAAGGACAGCGATGTGTCCATAAATACTGATGTTTATTAATCTTTCATTTTAAGTGTATACAATTTCAAAAATATTATATTAAACATATTAATACAAATATTATATAAAAATAAAAATATCATCTTAAACATTGCTATTAAACAGAGCACCAAAAATCATAAACATAGAAAAATAAATTCATTAGTAGCTGAAATAATAATTCTATTATTTAAAAAGGATAATAGTGCTATTTTTAAAAATGTATATTATTCTGACTGAAACACAAGCAAACTTTCCTTTAGGTTATCAAAAATAGGACTGATGATGTTCCAGGTATATGTGGAGTTTGAGGAAATATTAATTTATTAATGTTACTGAACATGCTTATCTGACCTAGTCTTTCTGCAGTCCCTTCACCACGTCTCGAAAGGAGCCCATGAAGAATCAAGACTTGGAAGCTGGAGGCATGGCGCTGGGTAGGGCAGGTGCAGACTGAAGGCCCGATAAAAAACAGAAACCATGAGGGCCTAGGTCTGGAGAACAGACCCAAGGCCCATCAGGCATTCAAAAACTGATGAGGTAGGTTAGTGGTCAAAGGTCTGCCAAAGACCCAGTTCCGAGAGAGTTCGCCTGAATTAAGGGAACATGTTGGTAAGACAATGAACAGGCCCCCAGCATCAACCACAGAGTCCTGCGTACCTGGGGGAGGTGGGCCCTTTGAGTTTTAGCAGCCTTTATTGCCTCCCCCAGCTCCATATGGAAGTGGCCTGAAGGTGCCCAGCTCGAGGCTGCTACATCAAAGAAAGGAGAAGGACCAATTCTTCAAATGTCATTGGAAAAGAATTGGTAGAAAGGAACACAAAATAGTATTCGAAGCTGAATGGTTATGGATGAACAGGAAGAGCTTAACTGTTCGTCTCTAGTTTACAAGTGAGAAATGAAATTAGTTTGTGAGATGATTTGCTGCACCCCCCCCACCCCATCATTCATGTCTGAGGAGCATTTGTTCTGGACTATTGGCCGCTGGGCTCACTCGAGTAGTGGGTAGAGCTGAACGGTGTTGGAGGTCAGAGGAAGAGCTTGAGATATGTAGAATACCAATGGAATGGTCAAAATCCTGCTGCTGGGCAAAAAAAGACCAGATACAGCAAAGAGAAGATAAGGAAAGAGAAAAAGTAGCTATTGCAATTCTGCAATTCAAATTTGGAGAAGACATTTTGAGAAGGGCCAAGCTTTCAGGCCTTGGGCCTGCTCTCCAGACCTAGGCTCTCATAGTTTTTGTTTTTTATCAGGCCGTCAGTCTGCACCTGCCCTACCCAGCGCCATGCCTCAAGGCTTGTGTTTACGCTTGTAGGACTGAACAAGAGTACACTTAGAGAGCCACATCCTCTATGTTCCTATATCGAAAGATTATAAACGAAGCTAACTCTATCAATCAGGGCTCCACCAGCAAAACAGAGCTAGATGGAGATACGTATTAAGAGCTTTATTGCAAAAATTGGTTTATGCATTTGTGGGAGCTGGCTAGGCAAGTCTGAGATCTGTAGGGCAGGTGGTCAGGAAGAATAGGCTGAACTCTGGGGCACGCTCCGATGCTGCAGTCCACAGGCAAAATTTCTTCTTCCTCAGGAGACCTCAGTTCTGTTCTAAGGGCCTTTCAAGTCATATAATCAGGTCCACCCAGATTATCAAGGATAATCTCCTTAAGATCAGTGGATGATGGGGGTACCTGGGTGGCTCAATCGGTTAAGTGCCCGACTTCGGCTCAGGTCATGATCTCACAGTTCGTGAGTTCAAGCCCCACGCAGGGCTCCGTGCTGACAGTTCAGAGCCTGGAGCCTGCTTCAGATTCTGTGTCCCTCCCCTGCTCATGCTCTGTCTGTCTCTGTCTCAAAAAAATAAATAAATAAATAAACATTAAAAAAAAAAGATCAGCTGATGATAGATATAAATCGTATCTATAAAATACCTTCAGGGCAACACTTAGATTACTATTAAATTGAACAACGCTTTTGCTCTGTGGGGAAGATAATGCTGGAATTATTTAAAAATGCCTTAAATAAATATTTAGATTGAGAAATAACCATGAACTTTACATTCCTTTTTCAAATATTATTATATAATCACATATAATAAATTAGCATTATCATAGAAAATACTATAAAATATTTTAATTTTAGTATATAAATTTAATCATATCACATATTGTGATTTTAACGATCTCACAAACCAAAATTTAGATATATATGATATCTAGATAGATAGATACAGATATAGATATATAGATCTATCTATATATATCATATAGATCTATGTATTTATATATCTATATAATATAGATCTAATTAACGTGAGTATAAGATATATATATCTATATATACATAAAACTATATATATATATATATATATATATATAATTAACATACAGTGTAGCCTTGGCTTCAGGAGTGAAACCCAGGGATTCATCTGTTACATATGACACCCAGTGCTCATCCCAAAAAGTGCCCTCCTTAATGCCTGTCATCCATTTAACCCACCTTTCCCTCTCCAGCAACCCTCAGTTTGTTCTCTGTATGCAAGAATCTCTTATGGTTTGCTTCCCTCTCTGTGTTTATCTTATTTTTCCTTCCCTTCCCCTATGTTCATCTATTGAGTTTCTCAAACTCTACATATGAGTGAAATCATATTCGTCTTTCTCTGACTGACTTATTTCGCTTCACATAATACGCTCTAGTTCCGTCCATGTTGCTGCAAATGGCAACATTTCATTCTTTTTGATCACCGAGTAATATTCCATCGTATGTGTATACACATCTTCTTTACCCATTTGTCAGTCGATGGACATTTGGACTCTTTCCATAATTTGGCTATTCTTGCTAGTGCTGCTATAAACATATGATATTTTTACATTTTGTTTTCTTTCAAGTTTTTCAAAGCTGAGGTAGTGCAGAGAAAACTAAAAGTAGCATTATGTTGCTTCATTTGTTCAAATCTCTCTTCAGAAGGGAGCACACCTTGATCCACAATGGCAAGAAAATCATCCTTACAGAAATTTCTTTGGGGATTATTTGTACATGAATCTTCTTTATATTCGTGTACACATTTTTGTATCCTTGTTTAATTAACTTATATTTTATTGGAATGTCCCTTTGCTGTGCAGGTCACATGCAGTTTCTTTTGATTCACAAAAACACTTTTCCTTTAAAAATTAAAAGCAAAAACAAAAACATTTTTACCTCTTTTGTAAGTGAAGTAGCCAAATTCTCATCTTCTCTTTTCATAAGATTTTGCCTAAGTATTTATACCAAATAAACAAAGTTCACTCCCAATAACAAAATAAGGGGGCAGCTAATGTTCAAAATTAATTGCATTTTCTGTGGAAGACCACAGTTTGCTATTTATTTGAAGCTCTTTTGTTGTGTCACTTAACTCCCCTAATCATCTGATATTTGGTCTAAATTAAATCTTATTGCCTAACAACATTCAGTCAGCCTTGCCCTGAGGTGTCTGTGGATGATTGTGTGGTAAAATTTGATATTGATTTCTTCCATTTTCCATCTTTCGGACATGGATACAGACAATAACATATAATTTTTCAATTGTTCCATAGAATGCCAATTGTTATCCACAAGCTGATGCTTTGTGTCCTGGTAACAAACTCAAACCACATTGAATACTCTGGCTGATGTGTTTTTTCTTCACCTGAATACAATTCTCAACAAATGTTTAAGTCAATGCCTAAAATTGAAAGTTGTCCTTTCAGCTTTTCATAAAAGCCAGAACTTATTACACCAGATGTAAAAACCAAGAAGGCACTTGTAAATTTTGACTTCTTTACTTCTTCATCTAGTGTTTTTTTTGTCATTTGTCTGATAAATGTAGGTGTACAAGAAGACTTTTATCATCATATAATCTAGTTGACCAGAAATATGCATACTTTAAAATTTTATGTGTTAAATATTCTTATTTTATTATTCATGATTTGCAATCCCTTTAAAAATTTTCCATTCCAGATAGTGGTCATTTAATTTTTTTTTTATCTGTGGTTTTATCTGTGTGTCCAGTTTAGCCTCAAATTTCAAAATCACTTCTGCTTAACCGAAAAATTTTCCAGTGTTTTCTGTAAATATTGTTCTATTATTGTCACAAAACATCAATGTGCTTGGATGAATATTGGACACAACATTATTCTTTTAATAATCTCACCCAATTCCTCATGGTCTATTTCAGTGATTAAATACTAGTAATTGTTTTCCATTTATTCAGCCTTTTTTTTTTTTTTTTAGTTCTGATAATTGCCATTTACTTTGGGAGGGGGGGTTACATTGTTTATGTTCTGTTTTTTTGAAAGCCTAAGAACTTCCAGTCACTAATATCTTCATTGGCCAAAGCTGACCTTGAAAATGGATTGTGCAACATGCATTAGTAGTCTCAAAACACTGGCTTTGAACTTGCATTATAAAAACCAATTAGATTGTTAGAAGGCAGAGGTTTTATCGGTTTTGTTAAAGTATCCAGAAACTTTCAGGCAAGGAAACCTTTAAATTAAAAATTTAAAGGACATCCTTAATTGAGTACATTAGCATCTGTTCCGGTATTTGTATCTATAAATAAATATGTTTGGGAGACAACAGCCATTTTATCATACCACTCAAATTATCAGGAAGGACTAAGGCAAAAGTTAGAAGCTTCTGCAATGGTAGTTCTATTTATTTGCAGACCAAAAGTCCTCCTTTAAAATTATTCTGCCTGCAATGCTGAAGTTTCGGCCTATTCCAAATGTGTTAATGAAACCAACTCCTCTGAGGTTAGCCCTTCCTAATAGCACGGCTATGCCTCCAGTCCTTCAGCTGTACAGTTAGGGCTGTCTTTAACTCATTCCTCTCCTTCACCTCATGGTGAATGTCAATTACCAAATCCTGGCAGTCGTTACCTCAGCAATGTGTCTCTTGTCTCCTGCCTTTTGGCATCTGCTAACACTCTCCTAGTTTGGGCCATCATTACCTCAGGCCCAGACTTCTAAATAGATTCTTAAGTCCTCTCCTAGGCTCTTTCCTGCTCAAGTCAAACCGCACACTGGTGCCACATTCGTTCTTCCAAATCTCAGCCTGATTTTCGCTTGTAGATATCCTCCTCGTACCTTGTTCAAAATCAAGCTCATTTGCCTCTTCTTTCACGAAGCTTTAGCTGATCCTTTCAACCAGAGGATGAACCTCCTTCTTGAACCTCCTAGTGTCCTCTGGGAAGGACAGTCTTCTTGCTTTGGTGTTGTCTGATTACTTCTCTTATTCCCCTTACTAAACCATGAGTTTCTTGTGGTCAAAGTCCTGGTATTTCTTTCTTTTTTTTTTTTTTTTTAAGTTTATTTATTTATTTAGAGAGTGGCAGAAACAGAGTGAGCAGGGCAGGGTAAGAAAGAGAGGAAGAAGAGAGAGAATCTCGATCAGGCTCTGTGCTGTCAGCACAGAGCCCGACGCAGGGCTCAAACCCACAAAGCTGGAGATTGTGACCTAAGCCAAAACTGAAAGTTGGATGCTTAACCAACTGAGCCACCCAGGCACCCCAAAGTCTTGGTCTTTCTATTCTTTGTCTCCCCTGTATCCTTCACATGATACTATATATACAAATATTATCACTAAAAATTTGCTGAATTAAATTAAATGGAGATTTATAGACGCTTCCTTTTCTAAATGAGCCAGTTTTAATATCTACTCAGATTAAATTTTTTATGAAGACATTTTCTTTTTCTTGAGTAACCAGAAATTTATGGCTCTAATTTCCTTCTTCTGAGGAATTAAAGTAATAATCTCTTTTCACAGCTCCCCATTGTATGAGTAATGTTTCCAATTCTAGATCTGTGGACAAACTCATTTCAGCCTAATGTTTTGGGCTTGTTGTAAGTTTTAAGCAGAAATGACTTGGAGTTGTCTTTTCTTCAGCGTTACAAAAAGTGGAAAAGAAGTGGAAATGAAATCCTACCGATTTCCCCTAACAGGGTTCCTCAGTCCTCCAAATCTGAGGGCAAGCTAACAGTAATACCTTATAATTCTATCTCATTCAAGAGATCCCAGGATTGGCAAATGACATAGCCAATAAAGAATAAGCATCCAAAATCTATAAAGAACTGATAAGTCTCAATACCTCAAAAACAAATAGTCCATTTTAAAAATGGGTGGAGGACATGAACAGACACTTTTCCAAAGAAGACATCCCAATGACCAACAGATCCATGAAAAGGTATTCATAATCACTAACCATCAGGGAAATGCAAATCAAAACCACAGTGAGATACCACCTCACACCTGTCAGAATGGCTCAAATTAATGACTCAGGCTAAAATTAATGACTCATACATCTCAGGATGTGGAGAAAAAGGAACCCTCTTGCCCTGTTGGTGGGAACGCAAGCTGGTGTGGCCACTGTGGAAAACTGTATGGAGGTTCCTCAAAAAGTTAAAAAATAGAACTGCCCTACGGTCCAGCAATCACACTACTGAGTATATACCCAAAGAATACAATTCAACACTATAATTGAATACACTATTCAAAATAATTTAAACACTCATTCAAAGGGATACATGCTTCCCTGTGTTTATAGCAGCACTTTTTACAATAACCAAGAAAGATGTGGAAGCAGCCCAAGTGTCCATTGAGAGATAAATGGATAAGGAAAATATGGTATAGATACACATGGAATATTATTCAGTCATAAAAAAAGAAATCTTGCCATTTGCAACGACATGAATGGAGCTAGAGAGTATAATGCTAAGCGAAATAAGTCAGAGAATGACGAATACTGTACAATTTTGCTCATATGTGGAATTTAAGAAACAAAACAAACTCTACAGCAGCAGCTGCCCATAGCATTTAACTGAGAAGGACTGTAATACAAAGTCAAGGCTAAGTGGCAATGATCCGTGATGGGCTGGCTGTATCTGCCAAGGATAGAGGAGAAGGGACAGCATGCGTGCAGTACATTCGATGAGCCTAATCTGGTTCAACTCTTTGGTTTTATAGGTGGAGAGATTGGACCTCAGAAAGTTGGAATGACTGGTGTTAAGCCACATTGCTCCCTAAGGCCAGAAACTGGGCTAGATCGCAGAATTTTGAATGTCAGCGAAGTTTCACGTCTATTCCTGCCCCCTGTCCATATTCATGTAAACAGTTATGCCAGATGTCACTGACTGCTAGCATCACCAAATTAGGGAGACAATGACCAATGACTCCTAAAAACACATACAGGGATAACAATCTAATTGCTGCTCCAGGAAAAGATCTCAGTTTTTATGGGCATGAAAACACCTGCAGAGAAAGGAATGACTACTGCTTTAGAGGGGTGGGAGATTGTGAAGTCGATTTGTTTTCATAACTTCTGTTTGAAAAATCTCAACGGGAACTCCAACATCAAACAAGAGAAAACCTTTCTAAGGATGTTTGTTCCTGTTTTTTTAAATGAGAATATTCTAAGATATTTTGGCTACCTGGTCTGCTTGTTTCCATGCTGAGGGACATTCTGTCCTCTAGAAAGAGAAAAGAAAGAACAAAGCCTGAGCCTGGGAAAAGTGGAAGTAATATTTTTCCCTAAAGATAATTGTCTTGCAAAGCCATAAATATGACATGTTGTTAATGGAGGATAATTAATTCATTCCTCATAAATATCATTCTTATTTCACCTATGTGGGTATTTTCTCCAATGTTCTTCTTTTCCTCAAAAGTACAGACACCTCCTGATAAGACGTGGATCATCTGACAAAACTGAGAAGTCCCTGCATTAAGAAAGCAAACATTTTGAGATTTACTAGGGCAATTCACATAGAAGGCAAGAGATACATTTATTTCAACACTTTACTCCTACCCCTCTGAAACATTAAGACAAATATTTACCCAAGCTGTCAGGATATATGGCTGTGACCAACACAAAATTGATTTTTCACATACATATCAGTCTCAGAAAAGTAAGTTATAAAAGAGCAGGTTCACAAATACTTTGGAGACTTTGTAAAAATGTCAAAAGGAAAGCTGTTTTTTTCTTACACAACATTCTTAGTTTGAGGGAAGAGGGCTTTGAGACAACATGACATGTAATTTTAAAACCTTATATAAAATGAAAAACCTTGAGTGTCTGCAGTCCATTATTATTTTGTGTGCGTTACGCATGATTCCATCACACAGAGTTCTGACATAATACAAAATATTTGCAGAATCAACAGTATAATACACCTGTAAAGGACCATGGAACAAAGCAAGAACATTACAACCTTGAACTGTTCTCCAATCCTTGGCCACTTTGGAGGCTGCTAGTAAGGCCCAGACCTCACAGTGAAGACGTGGGGCTTAAACCATGCCCTGCTTTGTACCTTCAGCTCCCAGGCCCTTCTCTGAACTGGTGGGTGCAGTGCAGATAAAAAGGAGGGGGCAGATGGTGAGAAATATTTAGGAGGCAAGAAGGCTTTGCTAGTAGACCATGGTGAGGAAGAGGAAGGGACTGAAGACCAGGCCCAAGGTGGCCAGAGGGACTAAGGAGACCAATGATGGAGACATTTCCTGAGAAGGGGAAGATGAGAGAAGGATCTTGTTTGGTGTCTGAGATAAGGAAAGAATCACAGATGCGTGGACTCACTACCAGTTTTCCCGCATAGGATGTGATGGTAGAAGTCATTCCCCTAGAGTCTGGAAGTAAAGAGAGACCT
Organism: Acinonyx jubatus; assembly: GCF_027475565.1. Classification (NCBI taxonomy): domain Eukaryota; kingdom Metazoa; phylum Chordata; class Mammalia; order Carnivora; family Felidae; genus Acinonyx; species Acinonyx jubatus. The sequence continues at coordinate 105,550,962 of NC_069385.1, read as the reverse complement.
CATTCCTCCCAGTCAGAAGATGGAAGCTTCCCTATACCTCAGAGTCCACCTGCACCACTACCTGTGCCCTCAGCCCAATCAGGTGGGTCTCCAGAGCACATCTAACTATTAAAGTTATACTGAATTAACTACACGCCGTCAGTAGAGGAATAAAAAAATAAAGACAGAACTGATCAAATAGTTGAGGGGATTCGAACTGCCACCCCTCTCAATCAACAGAGGCCTCCTAGCAAGTCAGAGGGGCATGGGGCCCCCAGATCTGAGCAGGGTTAGGCCCCCGACCTAACCCTCCTGGCCCCCTCCTGCTCCACAAGGTGTCTCACACATAATAGGTATGAACATCCAGGTTAGCACAGCGCCACTGTAACCTCACACTCTTGGTTATCCTGTGGGGTTAGAGACGCGCACACCAATGGTACAATCCATCTGGGGGGGTGGGGAGCTTACAAGAAAACAAGATTGAGGTCTTTGGCAGGGAGTTCCAGGATCCTGGGTTGCTGTAGTGAAGTCTAGAGACTATAGGGTCATGGGCTCTGGATGCGCTTGTCCCTTTGGCCCTACGAGGAGACATGTGGCTGGAGGATGGCCTGTCTCTGCATTGCCACAACCTGGCACAAAATTCTAAGGAGTCTGAAAAATTCCCAATTTGCACTTGTCCATCCAGTCTGACCTGTCACTACAGGCATTTACATCGAGGTCTATATCTAATGAAAGTATTTTTTGAAGTTACTGTGGACTATATTTCAATTTAACTATATTCACATGTACATGCTGATTGAATGACTACCAGGCTTTCCGGTGAATGGAGCCCTTAGGCCAGATTGGAGTGTGAAGGGAAAAAAGGTAAGTGAGATGAATGGGGAATGGCTTCAACCAGAAGAAAAAGAAAAGATGTAGGATAATTTAGGTGTTTTATTCTTTTGCCAGCCCAAAGACAAACGAGAATGGCCAAGTCAACCAACATCAACCCTCTGACTTACCTACTTCGAAACTGATGAATTGATGGAGGAGTTAAGCAAGTCCTTTGTCGATAGGATAGATAATTCTATTCATAAAGATGGGGAAGAAAATACAATAAAAAGTTCACGTTCTAAAATCCCTCTATGAGGGTTGGTATCCTCTGCTCTTTGATAAAAGTTCACAAGATAACCGTCCCACTCAGCCTTAAGCCCACCACTATAGCCCCTGTGCCTTGAATTCATCAAGAGAAGGCCATGCCACCGTCTGATGAAACTGGTTCCTCCTGAAGCTTTGAAACAGGTCTCCTGGGAACAAGCTGTTGGAGAGAAAGATGGTGTTACTGAATATGTAAGGCCTAATTTTCAATGACTGGAAAAAGCAACATTGCTTGAAGAAGGACAACACTGTCAGTAATTGAGTTCTTCTGAAGGAGGTTTGAAAAGATAGGATGGTAAACGTTCAAAGGGAACTAGGCCTTCAAAGAACTAGGTGCCCATGGCTGAAAACATCAGGGTTGTTTTTTTCTGTCTGGAAGATGGTTCAGATGCTTTTATTGTAGAGGAAATGTCAGTTATTATCTGAGAGCTGTTTATGATCTGGTTCAATGGGCTTAGAGAATCCAAAGTTAGCAGGAAATGAGACCACGAAAAAATTTAAAGAGTGGAATGTGCATCACAATGGTGAACAAAATTCCGAGGTGGAATCAACTATAATCATAATTAGAGTGGGATTGTGAGAAATATACGGACCGAGCGTGGAGGAAAAGCTTACAGATTCCCAAGCTTAGGTTTGATAATTATTTATTAAGGCTACTAAACATATTTCTTTAAAAACCAGATTTTTCTCCTAAATTAAAATCTGAATATAACATCAAGATAGAGTCAATTATTCAAGAACAGATATTGTGTACAACACCTTCAATTTTGTAAGAGGTAAGAGGCGTGTAAAGAACAGGTCCTGATTTCCGAAAGGTTTTTCTACCGGGGAGGAATGCAAAGCCAAGACCACGGACTGAATTGCGTTGACAGAAACGAAGAGGGCTGCCCATTGAGTGAACCTACCTGCGCCATTGACTGTGCGTGTGACCCTGGGGAAGTTTCTCGGCCTCTGTGCATCCTCGTTCATAAACTGAGGATAAGCACTGTATACCTCTCTATGGAACCGCTGGGAAGATTAAGTGAGTTAATGTACGTAAAAGTGCTTAGACCAGCTTCTAGCACACAGTATGTGCTCACTATCGTTATATTTATCATATACTTTTTAAATAGACTTAGAGACATAATACTTAGTTTTTGTGAAACAGGTTTCCCGCAGTGTGGAATAGCACGTTTGGCGATATAAAAATGAAGAATCAGGCTCTATGCATTTTTGATATAAGTTATTACAATTATAGTATTTATAATATATATATATATATATATATATATATATATATATATATATTACGAACCAGACACCGATAAGCACTTCACGTATGCCATTTTTTCTCACTTAATGCTTGTTACCACTTTAAAAGATGGGCGTGGGTGTGTACATTTTAATTGAGGTTCTAAAAAGTTAAGTACTCGCCCAAGGTCAGTCTCACAGTTAGTAAAGTGGTGCAGCTGATATTTGGATCATGCCGTCACCCCCAAACAAATTGGGAACCTCGTGGCTGTATCACTGTCTTACACAAAGCAGTTGTGCTCTGCGTGCAGCCCCCATACAGCCATCACTTCTGAAATCCTCTGAAATATATTCAAAAACAAGAAAGAAATGAGCATGAAAGCAGGAGAGACAGAGCCTTCTGTTGAGACTGAAATCTAGGGTGAAGGCACTCCCTCGCCTGAGAAGAGAATTTTCTCCCTGGTTACTTAGGCGCACAAAGTAGGAGCACTTTAAATTTGACCTGGGCTCCAAATGTGGTTCGGTCTGTCTCTTCCTGGTTGTCAGGACTGCACCTTGCAGGAAGAGGACAGTTGGCTGATGACATTTTTATTCTCTAGCCCATCAAGCGAGGAAGTATCTAGTAAGTCACTCCTCTGGAAAGCTCAATTGAATGAGCTTTTCCCCTTTGTAATGCTAATAGTGGAAAAAAAAAAAAAGTTCTATCATTCTAAATGAAGCAATGTACTAAAATGCATTTTCTCCCAGCAAGTTTTGCTGGAAACATTTCTTTTGTTGAAACCAGTGCTTCAATTGCTTGTCTCAGGAACTCTAGACATTAAAAATTAAGAGCTTTTTTGCATTTTTGTATTCTCGTGCTCTAAATGTTTACCAATAGTGACCATATTAGGAATGAAATCAGAAATGTAAAAAATGTACGTGGCAATTCATCTTGTTTTATTTTATTTTTATATTTTATTTTTTTAATTCCAGTGTAATTATCATGCAGTAAAAAAATGCACTCTTTTTTAATTTTGGGTGTACAATATAGTGATTCAACGGTTCTATACAGTACTCAGTGCTCATCATGATAAGAGTACTCTTAATCCCCTTCACCTATTTCACCCATCCCCCCCCCCCCCCCACTCACCTTCCCTCTAGGAACCACCAGTTTGTTCTCTGGATTTAAGAGTCTGGTTTTTTTGTCTCCTTTTTTCTTTGTTCACTCGTTTTGCTTGCTTCTTAAATTCTACATCCAAGTGAAATCATATGGCATTTATCTTTCTCCGATTGACTTATTTTTTATCACTTATCACTTATCGTTATACCCTCTAGACCCATTCATGTTGCAAATAGCAAGATTACATTCTCTTTTATGACTAATATTCCATTGTATACACATATGCAACATTTCTTTATCCATTCATATATCGATAGGCACTTCAGCTGCTTCCATAATTCAGCTATTGTAAATAATGTTCCAATAAACAGAAAGGTGCATGTATCTTTTTGAGTTAGCCTTTTTGTATGTTTTAAGTAAATACCCAGTAGTGGAATTATTGGATCATATGGCATTCTATTTTTAATTTTTTGAGGAACTTCCATGCCATTTTTCACAATAGCTTGGCTAGTGTGTATAAGGGTCCTTACCTCTGCATCCTTGTCAGCATCAGTTTTTGGATTTTTGATTTTAGACATTCTGACAAGTGTGAGGTGACATCTCATTGTCATTTTGATTTGCATTTCCCTGATGATGAGTGATGTTGAGCATCTTTTCATGCGTCTGTTGTTCATCCGTATGTATTCTTTGGAGAAATGTCTGTTCATGTTTTCTGCCCACTTTAACTGGATTATTTGTTTTTGTTTTTGTTTTTGTTTTTTTGGTACTAAGTTATTTATGTTCTTTATAGAAGTTATTTATGTTCTTTTTGTAAGAGGACACTAGCCTCTTATCAGATATGTCCTTTACAAATATCTTCTTCCATTCAATAGGTTGTCTTTTTGTTTTGCTGATTGTCTTCTTTGCCGTGCAGCTTTTTACCTTGACATCGTCCCAATAGTTTATTTTTGCTTTTGTTTCCCTCGCCTGAGGAGACATCTCCAGCAAAAAGTTGTTATGTCCAATGTCAGAGAAATTACTGCCTGTGCTCTCTTCTAGGATTTTTATGGTTTCAGGTAGTACATTTAGGTCTTTAATCTATTTTGAGTTTATTTTTGTGTGTGGTGTAAGAAAGTCGTCCAGTTTCATTCTTTTGCATGTAGCTGTCCAGTTTGCCCAGCATCATTTGTTGAAGAGACTGTCTTTTTCCCATTGCATATTCTTGCTTCCTTTGTTGTAGATGAGTTGACCATCAACTGTTTTTGATTACTACAGCTTTGCTGTATATCTTGAACTTTTTCAAGTTTCATGCCCAGGAATTTTACCTCATTAATCCTACTTTTATGAATCTAACGAAAGGAAATGGAGAAAGATACAGATGTGTGTGCCATATATTACCATATTATTTACATTATAAAAAATTGAAGCAATTTGCCTTATTTTCCTAATTCTAAGAGTTGTACTTTAACGCACCTCACTTCTCTAATGCATGTTACAGATGGTGTATATCTAAGGTAATTTTTCTTTCATTCTATGAAATGTATTTTAAAACCATGTCTCATTAAAAAATCATTGACAACTTAAAGGGAAATATTAATGCTCCTGTGAAATTAGGGAGTACAGTCCACAAAGTCACCCAGATGCCAACTGCACAGTTGGGGATTCTTTCTTTTTTTAAGTTTATTTATTTATTTTGAGAGAGAGGAACAGAGCAGGCATGACGGTGCATGAGTGGGGAAGGCGCAGAGAAGGAGAGACAGGGAATCCTAGTCAGGCTTTGCACTGTCAGCACAGAGTCCGATGTGGGGGCTCAAACTCAAACTCATGAGTCATGAGATCATGACCTGAGCCTAAGTCAGACACTTAACTGACTGAGCCACCCAGGTGCCCCGAGTTTGGGGATTCTTAAGGCCACCCTCAGGTTTGATAATTCAGTAGAAGGATTCACAGAATTCACCGAAAACTGTTATACTTACAGTAATGGTTTGTTATAGTGAAAGAATTTAAAATCAGTCAAGGGAAGATATGCATATGGCAGGGTTCCAGAAAATTCCAAATGTGTAGCTTCCATTTGTCACCTTCCAGGAGAATCATGGGCCACATGAAGTCCCCTGGCAACAATGTGTGACAATATGACAAAGTATTGCCAACCAAAGAAGGCCACCTGATTCTCGGATGTCCAGAGTTTTTATTGGGACTCAATCACATATACATGATTGACTGCCCTATGACAGTGCGGCATATCCTACCTAAGTCTCCAGCCCCTCTAGAGGTAGAGCAAAAGCCACATGGCCTAAAGCCTGTGTCATAAATCGCATTGTTAGACTGCAGTACGGCACAAGATCCTAAGGTAAACAAAGACACTCTTATCAGGCAGGACATTCCAAAGGCCCAGAGAATACCTTCCAGTAGCCAAAGCCAAATGCCAAACCTCTCTTTGGGTAAGAATAATTCTTCAGCACAGAGCCCTGCAAATGGGGAATTGGTTAAATTATTAAATATAATTCAACAACATAATGGAACAGTGTGCAGCTCATTAAAATTGTTTTGAAACTTACTTATGACATGGGGAAATTTGGAGAGCATAGTCTTGTATATATCCTCTAAATTGTGCATGTGCATGTGAGTGTGTGAGGTCTTTGTGCTACATCCGCATTCTTCTGCATTAATGATTTTTCTCAGTTGCTCACATTTAGTTTTCATGGAATGAATTTTTTATTCTCCCATTCAGGTTCTGTGTTTCCTTACAGGATGACAGAGGCTTCTCCTTCCTTCCTATTGCCTTTGTCCCCAAACCAGGCCTTGTGTCAATGTTTAAAGTCAAAGAATGGAAATTTACCTTGGAAAGTCAGTCGTAGAGAGAAGAGTTTCTCAGCAAGAATTCTCTGTTTCTCTGTCTATTAAACACAATCTTTCATTTCTTCATTCAGTGAACAAACCTTACAGAATTAGTGTTAGGAACAGGGCCATCCAGATGAGTAGGCTCTACAGTCTTCTGTCCGAAGGGCTGGGAACCTGGGGACACAAAGAAACATACAAAGGGTAAACTACCACATATGACAAGGGTGTCTTCTTGCCCCACAAAACCCCAAGTGTTCCCGCATGTTCCAGTCTAGAAACTTAGAAAGTCAGTGGGAGGTTATTCTACCTGAGCTATAGAGGTAGGGCATTTACGGTAGAACTGTCCTTCCTCCATGGGTCTATAGTTTTCAGGCCAGGACCAAATCCCAGGATGCACTATTAGGCTGGGGACGAAAGCATCTGCGACCTATGGACGCAGAATCTGAACTATTTACTTTGGCATTTAGTCACTCGCTCCCCTTTCAATTCCCATGCCCAAAAGGCACATTACGTTGTCATTCAAGACATTAGAATGACAGGACAGACATCTGAAGGAGACACCGCAAGTGACACTGAGGTTTCCACACGTTATCGTCAGTGATTTCACAGTAATTTAACTGACACCATTCCTGGCTTTGCCATTTGTTTTAGGGCAAGATAAGCAAAAACAGAACAATGGCAAAATAGAACCAAATAAAAACACATGTTTCTTTTCCATCAAAATAAATAATTAGTTGAATGAAAGAATAAATTTTAAATGTTCTTTAATAGATACAAGTATAAGCACATAGACACAAAGTGGAAAATACCATAACATCAGAAAAACAAACTAAAAGATCGTAGAAATACCAAAACAAAATCAGCACATCTCACTTGGGGAAAAAAAATATTCCTCTCTTACCCCTCATATGCAGAATCCGCCTCGACCCCCAGTATTATTTGTTTCTAAGAACCATAAAAATTGTCTTCGGCGCCATTTCTAATGACTGTCACAGCTGCTGTGTGTAACATCTACGTCAGCTCTTTTGATGCAGTGTTGGGTGTTTTCTTAAGCACTCAGCATTGTTATTACTAAGTTAAAAAACAAGCTCCACTTTTCTGCCCCATTCAAAGCCCAGGGGTGTGGGGGAAATCTCTACCTACAATCCAGGCAGGGCGCACAAAGCACACGCACGCACAGGTCCACAGGCCAAACAACCAACCACCAAGAAGGGAAATACTTCTCATTTTGGCTTGTCCAGAAAGGCTTGGCAAACAATGGAGAAAATTGAGATGGGAAAATACCAAAAAGCTGCTCGAAGCATTCATTTGTGTGTTTCAGAGAAAACCAGGGAGGTGTGAGTGGCTCTGGATTATGGTGCGTTGAGGTGGGTATATAGTCATATTAAATGAAAGGGCCTCACTTTCCCGGTCTCCGTGACCATATTTTTTTCTGCCACACCCAGAACTACTACTTTTCTACAGCAGATTTACAACTAAATAATAAATAAAGCAATATGATTTTGACCACAGTGGTGGCAATTTTCCAAATTGCACAAAGAGGGAAATATCTTACCCATTTTATCCCCTTAGGCCATTTTATCCAATGGCCTAGTTTTCCTGCAGACAATTTTAGCGTAATAAAAATTTGTCCAAAATAAGGCAAAGCTGACCTTTCCCCTTATCAACTAAATGTAATACACACCACACACACGTATGAAGGCACACTCACACACATACATACACACACACACACACACACACACACACACACACACTCAATTTCTTGTAACCAAAACCAAGAATTACAACAAGGGGTTATTTTTTATTTCAAAATTATTGAATCACTCCTTGGTCTTTCTTGGTTCATTTTGGAAAATGTGAACTCCTCAAGGGCATATATTGTGTTGTCAATTTCCTTTCTATGTCCCCCACAGCACCACACTGCTTTGAACTTAATAGGAACTCAGAATATGTTAAATGAATATATACACGGATGATTCAGAACATAACTCAGAATTTATACACGAATGATTTCAAGAGTAGAATTTAGTGACTCATTTATATTCATTACATATAACACCCAGTGCTCATCACAACAAGTGCCCTCCTTAATGCTTATCACCCATCTAGCCCGTACCCCACCCAGCTCCCCTCTAACAACCCTCAGTTTGTTTCTATAGTCAAGAGTCTCTTACGGTTTGCTTCCTTCTCTTTTTTTCCCCTCCCCTGTTCATCTGTTTTGCTTCTTAAATTCCACATATGAGTGAAGTCATACGTTGTTTGTCTTTCTCTGACTGACTTATTCCACTTAGCATAATACGCTTTAGCTCCATCCATATCACTGCAAATGGCAAGATTTCATTCTTTTTGATGACTTAGCAATTTTCCATTATACTCTTTCCATAATTTGCCTATTGTTGATAATGCTGCTATAAACATTGGGGTCCATGTGCTCCTTTGAATCAGTATCTTTGGGTCCTTTGGGGAAACACCTAGTAGTGCAATTGTTGGGTCATAAGGTAGTTCTATTTTTAACTTTTTGAAGAACCTCCATATGGTTTTCCAGAGTGGCTGCACCAGTGGAAGAGGGTTGCCCTTTCTCCACATCCTTGCCAACATCTGTTGTTTCCTGTGTTATTAACTTTAGTCATTCTGACAGGTGTAAAGTGGTATCTCATCATGGTTTTGATTTGTATTCCCCTGATGATGAGTGATTTTGAACATCTTTTCATGTGTCTATTAGCCATCTGGATGTCTTCTTTGGAAAAATGTCTGTTCATGTCCTCTGCCCATTTCTTAACTGGATTATTTGTTTTTTGGGTGTTGAGTTTGATAAGTTCTTTATAGATTTTGGATACTAACCTTTTATCAGCTATGTCATTCACAAATATCTTTTCCCATTCCGTAGGTTGCCTTTTAGTTTTATTGATTGTTTTCCTTTGCTATGCAGAAGCTATTTATTTTGATGAAGTCCCAATAGTTCACTTTTGCTTTTGTTTTCCTTGCATCCAGAGATATGTCCAGTAAGAAGTTGCTACAGCTGAGGTCAAAGAGGTTTCTCTCTGTGTTCTCTAGGATTTCAATGGTTTCCATTCTCACATTTAGGTCTTTCATCCATTTTGAACTTATTTTGGTGCATGATGTAAGAGAGTGGTCCAGTTTCATTCTTCTTCATGTTACTGTCCAGTTTTCCCAACACCATTTGTTGAAGAGATTATCTTTTATTAAAAGATTTTAATTAGCAAATGAAAAGGTGTATTTCAAGTGTATACAATTCATATTCAAATCTAATACAGTGAGCTAGCTACCATCAAAGAATAAAGCACAGTCCTTGCTGCAGAGGAGGGTATAATCTAGCAGGTGACTTAAGATTAAAGGAGATGAAGAAAAAAAAAGAAAAAGAAAGAAAAGACAAAGAACAGCAAATAATAGGAAAAGTATTCAATAAATACCCTTCATAACATCTTGGTGGCTACTTGAGTACAAGGCTCAGAGGAGAGGGAAGTTGACAGAGGCAGGAGCAGGCAGGAATGTCTTCACATAGGACATGGGATGTCACCTGTACCATGAAGAGTCAAAGAGACTTGCCAAGGTGGAAGATAGAGTGGGTGGGTTTTTTAGGTGAGTGGTAATGTTTTTCTTTTGCAACTATAGCATAAATGTAGATGAATACCAAGTTATTTATTGATGGGGCCTACATACTTCAAATCAATAAAAATAACAACTTGAAAGATGGAAGAGGTTAGGAGAGAGCAAGAAACTGACCCGGAAAGCTGAGAAGTTGTAGGCTTGTGATAGGTTGGTAATCATGTGGAAATGCAGGATGGATGAGGAACACATAGGTTCCACATAGATAGGCACCTCACCTGCCTTGTTCATCGTGCTCGATACTCTATGCCTAATATCTACAACAGTGCCTGACCCGTAACAGGAGCCCCGTAGATTTTTGTTGAGTAGATGAATGAATCTTGGAAAGGCTCAAAGTAAGACTCAGGTTTGTATACTTCCAAGCAGAACCATTTTAGAGACATGTAGAGTGAGTGCTATGTTTGATTTCCTGAATGGATTGGTCTCCAGTGGTGTTTGCTAAAAACATAGTCCAGTCCTCCATTAGAGTAAAGGTAAAAAAAAAAAAAAAAAAGCCCTCAAAGAATGTTCTTTCTCTTCCCTTCAGAAGTGCATGAAGGTAAATACTCTTTTCTGAGCCAACCTACTCCCTGCCCAGACCCTGTAGAATGAAGTTTGATTGTTCATTCCAAAGTTTGCATGACTACCAATGTTAATAAAGGTCACAAAAGTGTTCAGCCCTTTACAAACAAGCCAGTTATTTATTTTGCCTGTGTCATCTGTGCACTCTGAGAATTTAGTATGTGTGGTAGAGTTTATTGTGCATAATGGTTTCGAATCTAGTCAAATCCTCAGATTTAGCTTCAACTAAATACAAAGAAAGGATCTGTCCCAAGATTTATAGGATATATTTGGGAGGAAGAAGTGCCCCAACTAAGAAAACATGGAGTGAGTTGACATGTCAATTCATAAGATGAATATTAAAAAGAGACTGTGTTCTATTCCTAAAACTAGGGGCAACTGTGCTATTTCAGGGTTTTCTCATAATGACGCTGTCCTCTTATGCTCTCCACCTGGACCTTTCACTTTTGACAAACAGAAGGAAATAAAGAGATTCTCCCCAATACATATCTTTATCCTTGTGTGGTCTCACAAGCCCTTCAGGGAAAGAGAATGATCAATGTCCTCCATACAGTAACCTTCAGTGTCTGCACTTTGTTTTCTTCTAGGAACATGAAACCCATTGTGATTTCTCCAAAACATACTCTCAGTAGCAGTAGAAATAGAAATAATTGTTTTCCCCCTTTTTACTTTTTTTGTCCCTCTCAAGTCTTCATGCTTTCCAACATCCAGTAAGGAATTTTTACTTATGTGTTTATTTTTCATTTGTTTGTTGGCAGGTGTCCTCCGTCCCCATATCCCACAGAGAAGGGCTGAGAAGGCACGTGCAGTATTTCCCATGGCTTCTCAATGACCTGCTTTTCAACACCTTCACTGGGGGAGAAAGAACAGCTGTTATCTTCCCATTCAAGAAATTCAGCCTGGAAGACTGGCTTCCTGTGAATGTGTCCTCACGCTCCTGGGAGGTCATTCAACCTTCTTGACATTCTTGTCTGTCCGTGGCTTATGAGGGGTATGTTTGGGGAAGCAAAGACTGGAGTCTGTGACAGCCTGTGAAGGATATAGGTAGACCCAGCAGAAGACCATCAACTATGAACTCTATGGCCAGTATTTTAGTGGCTAACTGATGACATTTCTTGCGAGGGCTAAATAGGTTGATAGGAAGACATTAACCAAAGTAGAAAAACATGATAGATACCAGCAGGCATCTTGGTAATTTCTCTTTTACCAGCCTTTCAGCAAATCTTGGATCTTGAAGAGTTTTCGAACAGAAAGAACAAGGGTTTTAGAGAGAGTTTCTGACTTAAAAATCTCACTTTTGTTACTTTCTAGGTAAACTTGGTCTCTGTTTCCTCACCTATAGAACCTAGAGGATAATCATAGGGGGGATAAAGTGCCATTCTGTACATAAAGAATCTGATGTTGAGACATGTAACTGGGACAGAGAAGATTTGTAATAGAAGGCTTGTCGAGTCTAAAAGTCTTTAATAAGTGGACTTGAGTGAACTCTTTCTGGACAAGGTGGAGATGATAACCATGAGCATTAAGTCAGTGGTGGCACAAGAAAAATGCACCTGTACCTAGGCAGATGTCCAACCAGGAGGCAGAGCTATGTCTTAAAGTGGTGTCTGTGTGTGTGTGTGTGTGTGTGTGTGTGTGTATACACATATGTGTGCCTTATCCTGGACTCCCTACTCCCAATCCTCCTCCTGGGAATGTTGCAAGATAACTGAGCACACACACAATGTACTTTAGTTTATCCAGAAGAAGCGTTTGCAAAGGGAAAGCTAGAAATCAGTAATGAAGTCTCACTTCTTGGCAGTAGAAGTTGCTGGTCCCTGCCAAGGTGCAGATGACATCAGGTCTTGAACAAAGTTGCTCAGTGCCTATATCTACGTCCATTGTGTATTTTTACACATGAAACTGGTTTACCAGCTGCACGGGAGGGGGAATCCCAGAGTTAACACGTTTAATTGGGACTTTATAGCACTACCAGGCTGGCGTGGAGACGGGAGAAGGAAGGCCGTGTGTGCAGAGTTAACTCTTCTCTTGGAGTTACCTTCAGGGTCAGCGTCATAATCTCCTAAATATGATGACAGTACCAGCAGCTTTGAGACGAGTGTGAAGTTTTTGAGGAAATCAAATTTCTCCAGATCCATATTTGTGGATATAAGTAGAGCCGTACAGAACAGAGCAGTTTTTTGTTTTGAAAGTTAGGTATGACTCTAGAGCTCTATAGAGTTATAAGATCTATTCCCTCTGTATTTCATACTAGTTCAATCTCATGGAAATTTTCCAAATGTCCTTGATGTGAATGTTTGAAATAAACATCAAATATAAACTTACAAGGGAGAATGCATACAGCGGGTCCCCTTTGCGGGGCAGGATAGTCTTAAAAGATATATTCCAAATGTTTAATAATGATAATTTCTTGGGGGATGGGGGGCGCTGGGGGAGGCAAAAGTATAATAAGGAAAGAGTTTTTTACCTTGTATCTTATATAATTTTTATATTTATAATAAAATAAAAGCTAAAAGTGAGCTTTTAGATGTTCACTAAACATATACTGAACATCTACGATGTTCCAGGAATTTTGCCACACGTACAATTTGATCCAATTACCTTAACAATGCTGTGGGCAAGGTATTATCACGGCCTCAATTTTACCGTTGAGGAAATTGAGGTCTTGGAGGAGATAAATCACTTGCCAGAGATACATGGCTGAGTATAAGAGCTATAATGTAAATGAGGAGCCCAGATTCTATACTTCTGGTCACCATGCTAAAACTTCCTCAGCTGAATAAACAAATAAAAGTTCAAATTCCTCTTGGGGGAACAAAGAGTCAGTCTCATTACCTCGTCGTCACACCTTCCATACATCTTAAGTTTATACTTGGAATGTAAACTTTGGTTCACTTAAACATTCAATCAAATGTGCATAACTGGGCGCCATCACCCCTCCCAGCACCTGCCACGCCTGGGTCGGGGAAATGGACACATGTTGGCGGTCAGAGAGGGAGAACGCAAGAGAGCCCAGAAAAAGATACCGGAGGCTGCTGGTTTGTCTTCCTTAAAGTAAGAAACAAAAGGCAGAGAGAGAGAGACGAGCTAGAAAGGCCTTGTAATTGGGGAAACTGAGAGCATTGCATATTGGGAGATGTCCTGACCAGAAGTTACAGTAATGTTTTTTGATATACTTTAAAGGTTTTTTTTTTACATTTATTTATGTTTTGAGAGACACAGAGAGACAGAGCACAAGCTGGGGAGGGGCAGAGAGAGAAGGAGACACAGAATCCGAACCAGGCTCCAAGCTCCGAGCTGTCAGCACAGAGCCCGAGGCGGGGCTCGAACTCACAAACTGTGAGATCTTGACCTGAGCCAAAGTCGGATGCTTAGCTGACTGAGCCACCCAGGCACCCCTTCTTTTGATATACTTTTCAAGTCCACTTTGTATTCACCAGATAAAAATAATTAGAAATTTCTTTTGGTTTGTAACTCTTCAGTATTCTTGTTTTTAAAAGCCTTCTTTTGCCTGGGCATTTTTTCTTATGACTTATCATGGGTCATTAAATAATGAACAAGAAAAAAAATATGCATAAGGGGTCCTTCTCTCCTTCACAGCTCCCTATGTCTTTCCCTTCCCTTTTAATTTTTTTTAATGTTTATTTATTTTTGAGAGAGAGATAGACAGAGTGTGAGTGGGAGAGGAGCAGAGAGAGAAGGAGACACACAATCGGAAGCAGGCTCCAGGCTCTGAGCTGTCAGTACAGAGCCCAACACGGGGCTCAAACCCATGATCCGTGAGGTCATGACATGAGCCGAAGTTGGATGCTCAACCGACTGAGCCGTCCAGGCGCCCCTTCCCTCCCTTTTAAACAAGTATTTCCTAAGCCATCCGGATAGAATGTCCCATTATGGATATTTTCCTTGGTTAAATCTCTGGCCCACTGACTACTTAAAAACTTGTGTTTGTTTTCCCACTGAGAAAGAGGAAGAAAAATTAACACCTATAGTATCTAGACACTAAACAAGCTACTCTACCGACTTCATTTAAGCCTTCCAATGACTCTGCAAAGTAATTGTGATCTTTCCCATTTTACAAATGGAGATAAGATAGCCTGTCCAAGGTGGCCAGTAGCAGAACTGAGTTTGAAGCTTTGTATTTGGTTTCTGAAGAGTGTATCTCTCCTCCGAAAACACTGCTTTGATGTGGTAACAATGTCCTATGGAATCCATGCTCCATTATTAACATTAGCATCATTAATATCATTAATAGTCACCATTTGTTGGATGCTTACCAAATACCAGGCAGGATGCTAAAAACTTTCAGCCTGTCTCATGTGCTCCCAGCATTAACTTTACACGGAGTTCTGACCTTTGCTTACAGACGAAATAACTAAGGTTTGGGAATATAACAAGTTAATACCTCTAGCAAGCTTTGGAACCCGGCCTCAAACCCTGCTCAGTAGGGAACATGCCCTCTCGGAGTTTGCTAAGTCAATGCTTTCCAAATCGGAGCACGCATCAGCGTCACCGGTGGGGGAGGGGGGGGGGGCTTGTTAGAACATAAGTCCCTGGGCTCCACTCCAGAGTTTCTGCTTTAGGAGGTCTGGGGTACATCCAAGAATTGGCATGTCTAACAAGTTCCAGGTCCGATGCTGCTGGTTGGAGATACACTTGGAGTATCGTTGCTCTGGCCTGAGAGAAAGCAGGGCGTGGGCACTTCACGTTGTGGCAGACTTGAATGTGTAAATAATTGTCGATATAAATTCTGGAAATGATTCCGTGAGTGTGACTTCCTTCTATTCCTTTTTAAAATTGGTGAGGGTGCAGGCCGTATGACATTCCCCACGAGCGGGTGAAACAGCCGACAGGTGGGACCGGCTCGCCCAGCCAGCCAACGTCGGGAAAACAAACTCACATCATCACCAGCGCCAGGCGGGCCGTTCGTGCCTCGGAGAGTTGTCCTTGGCAATGTCCAGCAGCACATTGTCATGGAATTCACAGCTGCCTTGCCCATTCCCTGTTGGGGGACATGGCTGACATCTAAGAACCAGGAAACCTTATCCACAAAAGCACTGTGTCTCTTGGTGCCACGCCACCCTGGGGCACTCCGGCTTCAAGCATCGGGTCAGAATTCCAAAGGGGCGTTGCCTCCCATCTGGTTGGCACAAATGTAGCTGTTGGCGGTGCTTTATCTAGGATTCCTACCCAGCACGATAAGGTCCCGCCAAACCCACTTGGGCTGGTTCTCGTTGGTGATAAATTTCTCTTCTCTCAGCATGTTACCTATGAGGGGACACGGGATCAGAGAAAGTCGGGACTGGCAGGGTTCTCTAGGCTTATCTAATGAGGGCAGATCTGCGCATCTCACTGATGGGAAACCGCAAGCAGAGAAATGCCTGGCACTCCTGAAAGCCAGGCTTCACCGGGACTCCTTCCCAGAAAGAACCTTCCACGTCCACCCCAGGAGGCCATCAGGGAAATGTAACTAGGCATATCTGGCTGGGATTAAGCCAGGTGAAATGTACACCCATTCTGGGAAGATCTGTTGTCATCTGTTGCACACAGGGGACTCTTCCCCCATCGCTTCTGGCTTCAGTTGTTTCTCAAGTCCCAGCCCTCCCCCCTAGCCTCCCTCAAGTTCTCAGGAGAATCCGGAGTAAAGTATCTGGAAAAATTACATCATGGTATCTTAGGACCGTGATATCACTTTAAAAAGACAGCCTCGGGGATCCCCTATTTATCCCCCAAGGGCCAATCTCTGTTCAGAACATGCCAAGCACTGCGGCTGCTCGTGTGAACTGAGGCCAGAGGCTTTCTGAACACGAGAAGTTGAGGCAGAGTGGGGCACCTTGGTGCCGGATCTCTTTGCTTCCGTGTTTGTTCTCATCTGATCCCTGAGTCCCCACATCCTTCTACAGAGGGGAAAATGATATACAGCATACTGTGCTGTTTTGAGGACCAAAAGATGTAATCTATGCTGAGTCTAGCACAGAAACTGGGATATTGAAGGCTCCATGGTCTCTGTTCCCTCTCCCACCCTTTCTTCATACCACACTGTGTGCTAAGGCAAGCTCTGGCAGTAAGGGGAGGGCTGAGGAGTATGCTTCAAACACCTTGATCCTTCCGGAGGAAGCTGTGAGGGCCTAAATACAGTTTTATGTTCACTTGTATTACTTTGTCCACCCCTAAGACCTTGGGTACAAAATGGAATCTATAAAGAGTTTGGATAGCACGGTCATGGAGTATGTGGCTCCTGGCCGACAAAACTCTAAAATTTGCTAAACTCCTTCCTCCCAAAGGAAGAGATGAATCCAAAAACCTCAGGATATCCCCAATCTAATTTGTACCACGTGCTTGAATTAACTCTGTATTAGTCCAAAGTACCCAAGGACATCCTGTTGATGCAGCCCAAATTTAAATAAAACACTGCCTTTCTAGCAGGTGGAAATCTCGAGTCGACCGTGCCTAATTCCTGCTTGGCTTAGAAGCAGGCAGCCTTCGCTATTCACCAGCACCCTTGGGCACAAACCCAGGAAACAGAGGTATTGTTTGCTGTCCCAGAACAGCAATTATGTTCTTAGCTTCCTAATCTCTTTTACTGTACAAAACACCACAGAAACACTGTAAATTGTTCCTAATTAGAGTAGCTGGATTAAAACGCCTTTTATTCCCCCAAATTCCAAAGTGTATTTCAGGTGTGTTTAAGCTTTGAGCAATTTGTTCAGATTTATTTCTTGGTCAGAGTCCGCCCCCTGAAGTTTGATAAAGGTAAGTGCAGCACAGCCCTGCTGCCTTCTTAACAAAAGGTAAATCGTCTTTCCATTTAAGAGTCCTCTGAAAGGACATAGCTTTGGGGCTCTTACCAAAATTTTTATCAGTCTGAGAAACATTGTAGGTGCTACAGAATGACTATTCCTCAGCCCCTTTATTTATTCTGAAAGCGTCAGAAAACCCTGGAGAAAATTAATCTTTCTAAAATAGCTAGTTCCGGATCTGGAAGAGGTTATCCAATACAAGGCCAAGCAAACATAATTATTATTAATTATTATTATTATTATTATTATTAAACATAATTCCATGCTATATATTCAGTATGAAACTTCCCAACAGTGGGATTTCTTATTCTGAGTGCCTATTATATTCTTATATCTTGATACAAGATGGGAATAAGCAAGTCAGGGTCTTGACTCTCAGCAGTATTTAACCCGGTTGCTATCCTTGAAATCTTTCTTGAAAGCTTTTCTTACTTTCTGGGATGCCACATTCTCTTGGTTTCCCTCCTGCTTCACAGGCTGCTCTTGCTCATTCCCCTTTCCAGGATCTTTTTCCTCTCCCTATTTCTAGATGCTGGGGTGCCCTGGCTCAGTGCTTGGACCTCTTCACTTTTGCCCTGTACTCACTAGGTGATCTCGTCTGGCCCCATGGCTTTAAGCAACATCTCTAGCCCCGCTCTTCCTTTGACAATAGACTATTATACCCAGTGGCCTACTTGACATCTCAAATTGGCGCTCTCATAGGCATCTCAAAAACCTGAAGCAGCTGGCCAAAGCCACATAAGCTTGGAGAGCCCTGTGACTTCTGAGTTCAAGGAAATGAATCAAGGGGACTTACAACTTTAAGATAGCCCATGCCTTCTTCAATTCATACACACACATTCCACATTTATTTATGTTTAACCACAGTTACAGGGATATGGTTTCAAGACAAAAAAAAAAAAAAAAACCTTTAATTTCCTGCTTCCCAGAGAAAATCTCTGTTAACTGTTTTATTCCTTTGATAGTTATTTCCATATTTCCAAATATCTTGATTATAATGTTGCTTCTTGGTTTCTCAGTTTTATCGATTTCCAAACACAAAGAAAGATTTAGAGCTCTTCTGCCATCCCTCAAAATAGACTTCCTATTCTCCACTTTCCCAAACACTTATGGTGTTATTGTCTTGCTTATATCAAAATCACTTTTCATTATTGGTACTCTGTATACTCTATTCATAGCTGTGTTAGGTAGTATGTGTAAGTACTTTTTCTTTTCAGCACAGCATTTTGTTTCTGTTAGAGGTAACGCTTTTTTTTTTTTTTTTTTTTACTTGTTTGGATTTCTGTGTTCATATCAAAAATTTATCCCAACCCACCCCAGGGTATGTAAATCTCTTCTAGATAACACTCAGGGGTGCTTGGCCGGTTCAGTCGGTTGAGCGTCCAACTCTTGATTTCGGCTCAGGTCATGATCCCAGGTTTGTGGGATCGAGCCCTGCACTGGGCTCCACGCTGAGCATGGAGTGTGCTTGAGATTCTCTCTCTCCTTCTCTGCCCCTCCCCTGCTCACGTGCTCTGTGTCTCTCTAAAAAAAATAATTAATAAAATAAAATAGATAACTTAAAAAAGTAACAACACTCAGATCTATTAGGTATCCTACTCTCGCTTTCATCTTCTTGAGCAATCTTTCTTGTAGATCTAGCCTGGATCTGCCCCAGGTTGTTGTCTGGGTACAAACTCCTTTTAAGCCCACCCTAGATAGCCCCTCTGCTCTCTCTTTCATAGCATCTTTTGTTTTGGGGGTCCCAAGCCTTTTCCTTTCTAGCTCTATTGCCACGTTTGATACTATTTCCCAACAGCTTTTGGGAAGGGAAGCTTTGCAGGAAAATTTATGGAGAATTTTGGTGGCTGAAGTTATCTTTATTCTTCCTCACACTTAACTGCTTCTGGGTTGCAATAATTTCTTCTCAACGTTTTGAAACCATTCTCCATCGTTATCTAGCTTACAACGTTACTGCGAGGAGTCTGATAATATTCTGATTTTGACCTTTTACGTAAAACCTTTTTTTTCCCCTCTGAAAACGTTTTGTTCTTCTTTTTTTTCTTCTGTCACAGAATATCATAGAAGAAATTTCACAATGCTGTCATCTCAGTTGGTTCAAGCTGCTATAACCAAATACCATAGACTGGCTTCCTTATAAACATTTATTTCCCATAGTTCTGGAGGCTGAAAGTTCAAGATCAGAATGCCAATACTGTCGGTTTCTGGCAAGACCCTCTTCTGAGATACAGACTGCCAACTTCCAACTTGGTAGAAAGGGCAAGAGAGCCCTATGGAGTCTTTTGTAAGAGCACCAATGCCATTTACAAAGATTCCACCTTCACGATCTAACTACTTCCCAAAGGCCCCACTTCCTACTACTATCACTTGGGGGTTAGGTATTAACATATGCATTTGGAGGGGCACAAACCTAACTGTGGGTCTATTTTCACCTATCATCTCCTTGAGTGTGGCCAGGACCTGTGACCTACTTCCAGTAATTGAATATGGTAAAAGTTGTGAGATGTCACTCACCTGATTATGTTATACTTTGTCATAAAAGCCCACTGGAGTAACAGACTGTTCTGGCAGACTTACAGGCATAAGTGGCCATGTTAGAGAATCTCTTGTGTCAGGGAAGTATAGGCGGCCTCTGGGGTGTCAGGGTAACCTCTAACCAATAAGTCAGCAAAAAGTCAAGGTTCTCATTCCCACAACTGCAGAGAAATGAATTCTGCCAATAACTTGAAGGAGGTGGAGTTCCCCAGTCAAGCCTCCAGCTGAAAATGCAGCCCTTGATTACAGTCTTGTGAAACTGAGCAGAGGACACAGTTAACTGTGTCTGGACTCCTGACTCAGAACCTATGAGATAATAAACGTGTGTTGCTTTAAGCCCCTGTTTGTGGCAATTTTTAAATTCAGCAATAGGAACTTTTGCAATGTTTTACTCTTTTTCTGACTCTTTTATTGTTTTTAGTAGCATTTTGGGAAGTATCTGAGGTGAACGTGTGTGTAATCAGTGGATTAGACAAACGTGGCTTATGACATGTGATCAAACACCCTTTTTTTTTTTTTGTCTCTCATTATCCTTATAAAATTTATTCAAGAGTAAAAGCTTTTCTTTCCCACCAGATATGTTCCAGAAATTACTCCAACATGCTCCAATAATAGCAGCTTTGTGGTCACTTTGGATAGTTCACACACTCTCAGTTTGGTTATTAAGATGCTCAGTCTCATGTAATAATAATAATTACAAATAATTTGGCTTAAATTTCTATTCTCCCCCAACTCCCTCTCCAACTGAGTCCTACTCTGGGTTGGCTCTTTGCACTGGCACATCTTTGCTGATGGACAGTTTTGCTTAACTTTTCTTCCTCTCCTTCTACCCGCCCCACCTTGGGCAATGAGGTTTCTGACCTCCTTTCCCTCAAGTCCAGGAAGAAAGATTTGTATTACAAGATGGGGTTGCCTTCATATGGTGCCAGGTCTCTGGATGTAAGGGAGGGAGTGTTCGGGAACTCTTCTGAAATTTCGTATCCCTGACCTCTCTCACGTGCAATTCCTTTAGCTCATACAAATTCATCTATATTCCAGGTGCTCATCCCCTAATCTGGCTTCACCTCCAACTTCTTTCTGCTCGATCTCTACCACTTTGGGTGGCCTCCTCACACAGCACCCAAGACAACCCCGTATTGTCTCTCTCTTGCTTGCTTGTCTCACCATTCTCCGTAAGAAACACACACACATGCTTCACTCTGACAAACTGTAGGCATGTAGGCTGGTCTCAACACAGAGTCCATTCAGGGCCCCAGACCAGGGCTGTGGCCACAGTTCCAGGCAAGAATAAGAACCTCATCTTCCCCCACCCAACTGGTCAGCCATAGAAGGCTAAGAAATCCTTCATTAAGTTTGAGGTCAGGGGACAAGTATCTCTTCTTCTCTCACCTCTTGGGGTAGATGAGGAGGCTCACAAAGCAGCTTTCTCCAAGGAAATTCTCATAAAATTCTCATCTGTATATCTCTGGGGAGTATGGAACATCTACTGGTCTCTGATCATTTCTTTTGAACATCTCACTTTGGTATCTCATGTGTACTCCATCTTGGTGCCACATGGAGCCTTACATCTTCATTTGCTGTATGCATGCCTATTCAATCCACCACCATTAACTGGAAGGTCCCCTTGCTCTCTTTATTTGTATATTATGAAGGCTATTCATGTCAGAAGGCTAACAGATACTCTTAAGACTTTGTAACTCTCGGGGCGCCTGGGGGCCTCAGTTGGTTAAGCATCTGAGTTCAGCTCAGGTCATGATCTTGTGGTTTGTGAGTTCATGCCCTGCATCGGGCTCTGTGCTGGCAGCTCGGAGTTTGGAGCCTGCTTTAGATTCTGTGTCTCCCTCTCTCTCTGCCCTTCCCCACTCACACTCTGTCTCTCTCTCTCAAAAATAAATAGACATTTAAAAAATTAAATACAAAAATAATTTTAAAAAGACTCTGTAAATCTCAAAATAGCCCATTCAGAAATCTGTTCTGTGTCCTACTTGAACATGCCTAACGAATGTTCATTGTGTCCATGGGGCTGAATTCAGATGCACTGTCCTAAGTGGGACCTATTGCAGTAGAGAGCCTGGTCTAAGAACCAAATGGTTGGCACAAATTCACATGCTCTATTGCCTTCTTCCATCAGTGACTCCAATGGGCATAATAAAAATGCATCCACATCTCCTCCCTTGTCAGTAGAAAGGTGGAAGAATGTGGGGCAGCGACTGTCCAACCTGGAGTTTGATCTTTACAGGCTCACTCTTTACTAAGTGCTGGCACTCACATCTGACCTCTCTAGCTTGCCAGACAGAACTGTTGACAGTGGGTATATCCAGGCAATATGAGGTGGAGACTGGGAGGAAGCTACCCCAACCCACTCTGATGCCATGAGCAACGGGAGCCTTAGAGACCTCTAAGATCAAACTCTTGGCATGAGCACTGACACGTCCATGAGAGGTAGGGCGTGGCGGCGAGGCTTCACCAAAGAGATTCTGTAAGCAGCAACTATGGATGAGTGAGAGGCAGAACAAGAAAGGGAGGCCAAGGTGGGTGGACCTAATTAGGGTTACCACAAGTGACTATGCAGATTATGGCCTAAACCACTTTAGTTGGCACAATTAATATCACAGGTGTGAGAATGGCACCCTCTTGAGTACACAGCCTGTAAAGCCATATGTGGTGACCCTGGAAAATTATGGTCATTGCACCTGAGATTGTCCTTCATCATTCCCTTGGGGACTTCAAGAAATAACTGAGAGGATATGTTGAAAGACCCTATGTTCAATTAAACAGACAGATAAGAACCCTAGCTGCTTGTTAGGAATTGAACTGCGTGTCTGCAAAATTCATATTTTGAAGCTCTAACCTCCAATATGACTGACTGTGGAGACAAGGCCATTTAGGAGGTGATTAAGGTTCAGTGAGGTGATCAGAGTGGGATCCCCATCTGGTAGGATGGGCGCTCTTAAAGAAGAAGAGACACCAGAGACCTCTATTAGCATGCAATGAGAAGAGACCATGTGGGGACATAGCAAGAAGGTGGCTGTCTATGAGATGGGAAGAGTGGTCTCATCAGAAAATAACCCTAAAGACAGCTTGATCTTGGAAGTCCTAGCTTCTGGAACTGTGAAAAACATGAATTTCTGTTGTTTAAACTACCCAGTTTGTGATATGTTGTTATAGCAGTCTGAGTTAATATACTACTATAGATAGCCATTAAAAGTGGACATGACTTCATCTTGTAATCATGGTCTGCTGAGATTCGGGACATGAGGACTACATGTAAAATAGGGACTAGATGATGCTTGAGATCCCTCACAGACCAGAGAGTGTAAGATTCTAATTACAATTAAATAAGCAGTGCCCTTGCCTTCTAGTCTGACTTATAAAACCCACTTCCTGTTAAAATTAACATCCACGACTATTATATGTATAACAGCTATTCATCATCCGTGTTGCCCTGCTCACATTATTTCCCCTTTGTGCCTTCGTTTCTGCTGCTGTAAACCAGGGACAGTAAGGTTCCCCACTCCCAAGCTTCTTGTGAAGATTAAGAGTTAACATATGCAAGGCACTTAGTGCCTGGCAGGGAGTGAGCAGTCTATGAATGTTGCTTCTTCTTCTTTGACCTCTTACCATTATCGTCACCATCACCATCGTCATCACAATTATTGTTGAAAGAAATCTGCCCTTGCAGATTTTTAGGATGTCTAAGATTTCTAGAAGCAGGGACGAGTCAGATAAGGCTCAGTCTTTCTGGGCCCAGTGGCCAGGGTTGAAACACTGGCGAGCCCAGGGGGTGAAAGTATGGAAAGGAAATGTCACTTCGTGTGGTGCCTGTCCACCTGCTGCTCTCTGTCTCATCTGAAAGTGGCATTGGCTGTACATGTAAACAACCCCAAAAGTACTCACAGTGGTTATGAAAGAAAACCAGGAAAAAAAAAAAAAAAAAGAAAACCAGGATGTGTTAGGGTATCTCCCCGGAAGGTGACAACCAAACTCTCCCTCAATTTGCCTCTTACATCGAAAGAATTCTGGGAGTAATGAAACTCATATCTGACCTTATAAGTATTGTTAAGGTTGAAGGTCATTTCTAAGGCTGTTATGGGCCATAGAACTGGACTAGGAACCCAAAGTCCTAAAAGCCCTCAGTACCCCTTTACTGGCTACACAATCTCCACCTCGTTGAACATCTGTTTCCTCATTTCTGCTTTAGATCTTCCTGGACATCTCACTTCACTGGACTGGGGGCCAGATGAAATTACAAGGTGTAGACTGAAAAACACTGCCTTACGTATAAAATCATATCATTATACTTCCCAACTAATGGCTACAAAGCTGTGTGAAATAGAATTTTTTCATTTTATTTCTGAATGAGTTTCAAAGGTAAGTGACTGAACCTAAAAAAGAAAAAAAAAGGATAAAATCCAACTGGAAAATTTGGGAGGGAAATGCCTCTTCTCTAGGAAATTTGCGCCAATGACTTTTTGATAGGAAGCGCACGTGGGCCATCCATTTATCTCAGGTGATTTCGTGATGGTTTCTGACTGCAGTTCAGATGCCTAGGAATGCGACAAGAATAATGCTATTTCATGAAAAACGAAACTGCGGTCTGTGGCAGTGAACAGCTGGTACAACGGACGCAGCTTCTAATAAAACCTACTTTCCTACGTTTATGAAGCAATTCCTTTGAGTCAAACCACATGGAAATAAACGGTTCCATTTAAATGAAGATAAAAAGAGCAGGGATAGAGCTGCTGAAACCTTCTCATTTTATTCCAGATGCCCACATCAGAAAATTCCATCTAATATTGTGCTAATTTTTTCACTGACATTTAGTTCTAAATGTCAAGTTGCACCAAAAATTTCCCTTGATTTTATGGTTCGCAGCCTTACTCAGTTGATAAAAACTGGGTTAGCATGATGTCATTTGACGATTCTCCCATATGGGAAAGAGCATAAATGCCTAGGAGAGGAAAGAGACAATAAGAGTTACTGCTTCTATGTCGGAATCAAGCATGAGACCAAAATGAAAATATGCCTAGCCAGGTCCTTACAACTCTGGACAGCTCCGGAAAGATGATAGGGAAAGCTACAGAATGTAGTTGGCTGATAGGCAGCCACATTTTCATTAATGCCCAAGAGACTTGCGTTTATCAGACGTCTCTCATAGGAGAAGAGAAGCACCACAGCTTTCAGATACGGCTGAGAGGTGAGATAAAGTAGGTGTGAGATCATCAAATATAATTGCTAGAAGGAAACTTTGTGGTCTCTTAGGTTTTTCATATTACTGACGAGGGACAAACATCCAAAAAGGTTAAGAGATTTGCAAACAACACGCAGGCTGGTTGGTGACAGTGATAACAGGACCCAAGGTTTCTGGGTGGGCACACTGGACATTTGGGGAGGGAAGCCTTTTCAAGTTCAAACACCTGAACTTTATTTGGAATTCAAATAATTTTTCTTAGAAGCTAACGTGAGTGGCCCATTTCTCTGCCCTCATAAAGGTATTAACCTAATTTAACATGTAGTGAGACTTGGGCATTTAAATGTGACTTCAGCTTAACTTGTAACACAATACCTCTTCCTCACCCCTCTTGATCCACTCTTCTCTAGGCATATTGCAACCCTTTGCAAGGCATACATATCAGTCTTCCTGTAGCTGAATATCATTGACTTTAGCAACAGCCAATAGATGAGGGTAAAAACAATGCATGTCACAGCTGGAGGGGACAGTGCTTTCTCACCCATAGCAAGTGGTGGCTTCTCCCTTTGCAGGAACATTTTAGAGGGGAGGGGATGCCTAATACCTGGCCCATGCCCACTGCTCAGTTGCTGACACAAGGGGAGTGACTCTCCGGTAAGGACAAAATTGGTGTTCATCTAACCACACTCCTGCACCCCATGACCCCAGTGATCAATGTCATCAATTTACATAATGTCTAAGTGAGGAAATGGTGGTAATTTGTGATGAAATTAAAAGGGACACCATGGGTCTCCATGACCCTCAAATCCTTAACAATGTTCGGTCAGCCCTGAGCACCATCCAGATGAACTTCAGACATATGACCAGCTCATATTCCTATACATCTCACCTAAGGTTTTTAAAAGTACCCCTTCAATTTTCCTCATGTGATATATTCATATTCTTTCTTCTATTTTTTATTAACCTTTGGCTTATTGTTAACTCACCTTTGTGTTGCAGTGGGTTGAAAGGCTTTGGGAATTTGGGTTTGGCAGATACATCTGTTGAGTTCTGCTGCATAAAAGAAAAACAAGTCATTCGGAAATTAGTTCTATTCGTTTAGTGATGCTCTGCATTTCCGACATCTTAATGTCATTAGTGAACCTTTACTCCGTTTACATGGTGCACTATTCTGTTTTATTAGAGTACTCCTTTCTTACGCTTTCTCCTGCTTTAATCTTTTTAAAATGCCTAAGGACTTATTTCTAAGTGAATCTTGTGTTCCTGTATATTCTCACAACTTCTGACAACAAACCAGAAAGAAGGTGTTTTTTTTTGTTTAATTTTTTTTAATGTTTGTTTTTGAAAGAGACAGAATGCGAGTGGGTTGGGGCAGAGAGAGAGGGAGACACAGAATCCGAAGCAGGCTCCAGGCTCCGAGCTGTCAGCACAGAGCCCGACGCGGGGCTCGAACTCACGAGCTGTGAGATCATGACCTGAGCCGAAGCTGGTCGCTCAACTGACTGAGCCACCCAGGCGCCCCAAACCAGAAAGAAGTTTTAAAGAGGGCATTATTGGGGTGCCTGGGTGGCTCAGTCGGTTAAGTGTCCAACTTCAGCTCGGGTCATGATCTCACAGCTCGTGGGTCCCCATGTTGGGCTCTGTGCTGACAGCTCAGGGCCTGGAACCTGCTTCAGATTCTGTGTCTCCCTCTCTCTCGGCACCTCTCCTGCTCATACTCTATCTCTCTCTCTCAAAAATAAACATTAAAATAAATAAATAAAATAAAGAAGGCATTATCTTTTTTCATGTCTATGTTTACGTTTCTTTGGTTCACACATGTATCACTAGGAAAGAAACCCCAGGGGGGAAAAGCAATAGTTCTATAAAAATGGTCTCAAATAAAACTTTGCCTTATTCTCACTCATCTTAGCATTCAAATCCCTTTGTGAATAATCCTTTAGCAACTGCTGCAGAGGCTAAATAGAGTTCAAAAGTTTGAAAACTGAATTATCTCACTGAAATCAAATTTTTAAAATGAAGAATATGTTCTTATGGGGCAAGGTAAATGTGTTAAGATACACTGTATCCTTTTCCACTCACCAGTTGATTTATTCATCAATTTAACATCTCCTATTGAGTACCACTGTATGCTAGACACTATGTTAGGCACCAGGAATATTAGAAAGAATAAGATCCATTTTCTATCACTGTCCATATCATGAGGAAGCTAAATCAAAGTGGAAGAAAAAAGGTTCTTGTTACAGTGGGCAGCCCAGTGATAGCTCCTGATTTTCATGGAAATATAGAAGCTGCTACCCCACATTGAGCTCTGGAAAAAAAAATTATCATAGAGAGAGGAATGAGAAATGTCTGAAAGTTCCAAAGCAAAATAATTGATTTTCTAGATTCAGGACTTAGTAAACATATACTAAAGAAAAATTCTACGGTCATTATCATTGCTTTTAAAACTGCATCCTGCCCCATAGAGAGAGAAGAATCTTAGATTGCTTAGATTTCAACACACTCAGGGATTTTACACGGTCTGAGGTAAAGCAGCCTCTTCAGACATGTGAATATATGGGGCTAAGCTCTTGGTCAAATAAAAGGACCTGAATCATTGGAACCATAAATAATTAAATATCTTCTTTCTGGAGGGAAATTCTGTAGAGGCCACCAGTGTCTGCCTCTTGGTGAAGAGCTGCAGAGAACATGGCTAGAGACGATGGAAGGGCCAAGAAGGGTCCCTGAGCCCTCAGCAAGGATTTGAGAGAAACTGCACCACGGGTCCACACGGTGTCATGGCAGCTTGAGGGATGGTCCTTGTGGAGAACACTGTGGGCTACTTTCATTCCTTTCAGCCAACAACCCAAATTTCACTGCCCTTTTAAGACTCCTATTTTGCCATCCATTTTCCCATCTCTTATTGGATAGCCTTTTCTCCTACTGTAAAAACAAAACAAAACAAAAAAGTATCCAGGTCTGAATTCTCTCACCCCCTGACCCAATCTACACACGTTGCTCTATCTGCATCAAACTGATGCTTCCTGTGTCCAGGGAAGAGTCTGACCCCTCTGTCTTAAGTCGAGCTATTCCATGTGCCTTCCCAAGAATCTTCTTCCTTCGGTCATCCTTCCCAACCCCCATTTGTCTTCAGACTATCTTTGCTGGATCATCCCTCCCAGCATATGGACTTGCTCACATCCTCGTGACTCAGCTCTACCATCACTGCTGTCCTGAGTCTGCGTCTGCTTTCCACCCTCACTCTCTTTTCTCTCACAACGAGTTTCTTGCAGGAACATTCCCACAGAGGTATCTTTTCCTCCCCTTCTCATTCCTCAACCGGGGTAATCTGGGTTCCTGTTTTACGTTCAAACTTCCTCAGCATTTAAATGTGACTTCAGCTTAACTTGTAACACAATACCTCTTCCTCATCCCTCTTGATCCACTCTTCTCCAGGCATATTGCAACTCTTTGCAAGGCATACATATCAGTCTTCCTGTAGCTGAATATCATTGACTTTAGCAACAGCCAATAGATGAGGGTAAAGACAATGCATGTCACAGGTGGAGGGGGCAGTGCTTTCTCACCCACAGCAAGTGGTGGCTTCTCCCTTTGCAAGAACATTTTCGAGGGAGGGGATACCTAATACCTGGCCCATGCCCACTGCTCAGTTGCTGACACAAGGGGAGTGACTCTCCGGTAAGGACAAAATTGATATTCATCTAGCCACACTCCTGCACCCCATGATCCCAATGATCAATGTCATCAATTTACATAATGTCTAAGTGAGGAAATGGTGGTAATTTGTGATGAAATTAAAAGGGACACCATGGGTCTCCATGAGCCTTGGGAAATTACGAACACCCATCTTCTATTCTGTCAAATATACATTTATTTTAAAGCAAGTGAGCCACCTAACCCGAAAACAAAGTCCCACTTTTGTCATCTGATTTAAAAATGACATTGGAGGGGCACCTGGGTGGCTCAGTCGGTTAAGCGGCCGACTTCGGCTCAGGTCGTGATCTCGCGGTCCGTGAGTTCGAGCCCCGCGTCAGGCTCTGGGCTGACAGCTCAGAGCCTGGAGCCTGTTTCAGATTCTGTGTCTCCCTCTCTCCGACCCTCCCCTGTTCATGCTCTGTCTCTCCCTCTCTCAAAAATAAATAAAACGTAAAAAAAAAATTTTTTTTAAAATGACATTGGAAAAGGAGTACAAATCCACAAGATGCCTCAGTGACCACAGCTGCCTGCTGACCAGTGTCAACACTTTACATTAGAAACAGGGAGAAAAAACACTGTCAGGCATCCTTACTTTTGTTTTTGTTTTAATTTATGTTGGGGTGTTTTTCTCTCTTTGGTTTTCAAATGAGAAAAATTCTGACTTCCTGCTTGGTGGGGTGGGGGGTGTCCTGTATTACCTTGTTAACTTCAGGTCTTTCTATAATGCAGTCACATATGCTGTAGCTCCCTCCTTTTCTGAAGAATAGTGAGTGATTTATTAGTTTCACATTTTCTGGTTGAAGAGTTTGGTTCTTCAAGACATAGACTCAAAATCACAGAAAGTCAGAACTTCTGCTTTAGTGACCAGCCCAACAGTTAATATTAACAGTTGAAACAAAAATTAAAACCAAAAGGTACCATGTGACTTTCCTAAAATCATTCAGCCAATTGGTTACTGAGTCAGAAATACAGGGCAGGTATGCTCTCACGGGCCACCGATCCCTAACTCACAACAATTTCCGATACTAGGAAATGCAGAGCCAGGGAAAAATTTTAAGGTCAAAGGTTAATTTCTTCACAGTTGGGCTTTTTTTTTTTTTTTTTTACTATTATTATTTCAAAAGATTATCTTGTCCCTTATAAAAATCTCTAAACACCATGTAGGTTTACATCGACTTAAGTCAGTTGACTTTTATCAAACACAAAAATCTCTGCTTTAGAGCTCGTTCTGAAAGGCCTTCAGTGTTTTGCTGAAAAGCAAAAGACTAAATTGACTTCAAAAATACAAAACATGAACACAAAGGCGTTTGTTCCTACTATATTCTCCTTAAATGGATTGCACTATCATGGCAAAGAATGAAACAGGAATCCTCTGTTGCCATACAAATGTCTCCGTTTGTAGATTTAAGAGCTACAGTTGCAAGGGACAGTTATACCCACTTAAGAGGGAAAACTCAGAGAGGACATTTCACATATTAAAAGTTAATCAAGGACTTCACCATTTACCTTTATGAAAGCAAAATGGTCTGCAGGAGGTCCAGAAAGTCATTCAGAGAAAAGGGTCTCACTGACTCAAGATATTGGCAGACAAGTCAGACTAAAGCAAATGGTTGCTCAAAGGTAGTTGCCCACAAGAACACCCACAGACCTCAGTGCTTGAACATCTTTGTAACTTTCCCTGCCTTCTCATTCACTCATCTATACACTCATTCATTCATTCACTCATTCATTGTCTCACTCACTCAACTTTATGAGTATTGACGCTGTGCTAGGAACCATGCCAGATAACAGAAATATAATGGTGCCACAAACTCAAGGGGTTAAGCAAAAGGGCTTGCTGTAAAATGGCACACAGAGAAAAGTATGAAACCGGAACTTCAGGCATTGGACTCATGGCAGCAGATGATTACCTTTGATGCTTGCTTCTGAGAGCTTAAAGGAGACAATTTGTTGAACAGCAATTGTCGCAGCTATAAGGCAACAAAGAAATATTGAAGACAGGCACATATTCAATCATAAAAGACAAATCCAGAACAAAACTACAGATTGGAATTGTTGTTTACTAGAGGTATTTCCCGGAAGTGCTTAATAGACCTTAACCATGGCTATCTGATGAAAGGATTTGTTATATTTGTTTGCTTTACCTATAAACAAATCTAAGATTCAACAAAGAACAACAGTACCAAAAGCCGTCATAATTCAGATCCTAGGCAATAGTAATTTATAATAATTGCTAAGTTGAAATTTATCTTTGAAGTAAAGACTTTCCTGACCATGTGAATGATGCCATTAAGAGAATTATTTAGTCTCCTCAAGAACAGCAAATTGCTTCTCTGTAAACAGGGATTTTGTGTATGTGCTAAAATTGTGCTAATTATAAAATATTCTTATCTTCTTATTAAAACAAAGTCCATATCGCTTAGCTTACTGTCTTTACGTCTCTCAACAGACTTGCTCAAAGCTTGGGCAAAATAATGAAACAAGTTGATATAAAATTTTTTCCATAATCTTTTGCTCACATTGGTTGTCTTTCATTAGAGATTTTATTTAATGTTAAAGGCTATTTAATATTTACCATATAAAACTCTAGAAATATGGGAGGAGATACTTCTTTCAGCATGTTCTAAGTAAATGCATACATTTAATCGAGGAGAAACAGAAAATTCAACCTTCCTGAAAGTACTTTCGCTCTTCAATGACTGCCAAAAGGTGGATAAATGCAGCAAAATGAAAAGTAAAAACAATTTCCCTTTTTTGTCTACAATGTTCACATTGTATGTTGTGATTAGTTCTATATAGTTTTATTATCAGAGGTGAGTATTTCCACTGAGTCTTCCTGAGTCTACCTTTTATAAAATTATAGAATTTGATTACAAAATTACCCAGGGTCTCACCTCTATTGTGAATAAGAGCCCAGAAATCTTATTGGGTTGGATGCCTGGATTAGAAGAAGAAAGAGATAAAGAGAGAAATGAACACACATACCTTACTATCCCAGAGCATTCCAAAACATAAGATGAAAAAACCCTAAAAAAAAAAAAAAAAGAATAGATCACGTGCATGGTCTTATCTTTTCCAGAAAAATGAAGCACTGATATGTAATACTATTCTATCACCCAACATGGAAGTTGTTTTCTTGTCTGTCTTCCTACTAGACAGTGGGCTCCTTGAAGGCAAGGACCCTGGGTCACTCCCCAATGCCTGGCATAACACAAGCCCTCAAAAATATTTGTGTCGAATGTATAAAGAAGTGAGTGAATAAAGTTTTAAATGCGTGCCGAGATGTCTTTTCCCCCTTGTGTCATCCTAAACCCAATACAAATCACTTCCATTTGCCTCTATATCTTAGTCTTTCTTTAGAATAGGCATTAAATAAACATTGACTAAACATTTATGATGGCAGTGGGCATTGAGGTCCAACCCTATGATCAAACGGAGGACCTTTATCTGCACCCTTTCCATCAAGTCCACCCTTGGGGAACCCCTGGAAGAGGCTTTCTTGTACCTTGGAATCCTCTTCCCTGTCAGAGCACCCTCAACTGGTGCCTGTTCACACAGCATATCACCATGGGTCTGCCCTCAACAGGAGCTCCCTAAGCCCGTCACCATTAGGTCCGTGCTTTCGAGGTTTGCCATCTGTCCCACCACTGAAAACATTCACCAGTATGCTAACATAGGTGGAAAACCACTTGCTTTTAGAAGACGTATTAGCATCTGCTATGTGCCAGGCACTGTGCTAAGAGCTAACTTATGCTATTTAATCTTCACATCTACTTTATGATACAGGTAATGATATTATCCGTTTAACAGATGAAAGAATTGAAAGAGAGATTAAATAATTTTTTTATGGGTCACAGTTGATAACGTGACATATTTGAGCTGAGACCTCTTTAAGTACAGAGCTCAAATGTTTAACCACCACCTTCCCAAATCATTGTCCAGAGGGGACCAGCAAATTTTCGTCAAACCAGGATTAAAGGCTCTCTTCCAGACTCATCAAATCCTAAAGATTACTTTGTCTACCTACTCTCTGACCACTCTCTGGTTGTGGAATGTAAAACCCATGCTTTGCAGCAGGGGTAGGCCAACTTTTTCTGGAAAAAGCCAGAGAGGACATGTTTTAGGCTTTGCAGGTCATACTATCGCAACTGCTCAGCTTTGCCAGTGTAAAGAAAGCAGCCGCAGACCGTATCTAAACAAACTGGTGTGGCTGTCTTCCAATAAAACTTTATTTACAAAAACAGAGCTGGCTACAGTTTGCCAGGTCCTGCTCTGTCATGCTCTAGAGACTTCCTTTGCACCATGCAGAGTCAACAAACACTCTTGATTTCTTTCCCTTTCCCTGTGTGCTTTTGCAGAGAGGTCTGCCCAAGAGAAAGGGGACTGACTCAGCAGCAAGAGGGATTAACGTTAGTTATATGAACTCAAACAGATTTAAAATCCTGGGATGGAGGGGTGCCTGGGTGACTTCAGTCGGTTGCGTCCGACTTTGGCTCGGGGCGTGATCTCATGGTTCATGAGTTCAAGCCCCGCATCGGGCTCTGTGCTGACAGCTCAGAGCCTGGAAGCTGCTTCAGATTCTGTGTCTCCCTCTCTCTCTGCTCCTCTGCCACTCACGCTCTGTCTCTCTCTCAAAAATTAAAATCCTGGGATGGATTACTGAAGAAGTCTAATAGTCTGCTTCAGTATAAGAATAACTCTTGGAAAATATGGATCCTTTTGTTTGTTTGTTTTCTATTCACTGTTGCCAGGCATTGTTGGTTTACAGACCTGGTGGGGCCAGGAGAGGACATAGCCTCCAGAGTGGTATCACCAACCTCAGTTCTCTATAATTATTCCCATCACCTGATGATATAAGAAGTTATTCTTATTGTTCTTACCTGGAATGCATTGAGTAATGCAAAAATAACATGCCAAGCCAGATTCCGGTTGTCCACTATTGTTCCTATGCCAAAGCCCCAGGTGAGCCCCAGCAGAGGGGTCAGGATGAGGAGGCTCTTCCCCATGCGGACAATAGTGGCCTTGTTGTCCTGACTCGGCCTTTCTCCAACAGTGGGCCTCCAGAGCTTTGTGAGAACTAATAGCACCACAACCAAATTCACAACCACAATAGTCAGTGCAGGAACAGCAAAGGCCAAGAGGGGTTTGCTCTTATCAGACCAATTAAGCCAACACACGTCTTTCCTTTCGTAGCCATTGCCAGGTTGCGTGACGGCAATGGTGATGACAGATATGATGAGAGGGCACCCATAGCCCAGGCAGAACCCGAAAACCATCATCAAATGCAGGCCCATGTGATGGAACACAAAGAGGATCCGATAAGCTAGCAGGATGCCAAGCATGAGCATCCAAAAGAACAAGGAGAGGTAGAAAAAGTGCATAAAAAACACTGCAGCTATGCAGACTCCAGAAAAGCTTACTGTGGAGTCTGCAGTGGCAGCAACGATAAACCAAACATCAGCAATCAGGAGGCACAAGGCTATGTTCACCATGCAAATATGGCGCGTGTAGGAAGTTTGGTTTTTCTTGACCTGCTTCCAAAATAGAGCTTCAATGATTAGGCATAAGGTGAGACTTCCGATGGAGATGCCCAGTCCCACAAAAGTGATCCATTTCACAAAGGGGATGATGGCAGGGGGGACAAAGGGTGACATCAGTATGGAGAAGGAGGTCAGGTGAGTACATTGGCACGTCACCGTGTCTGGAGTTTCATTCACTAGGTGGCAGCCCGCATTGTTCCATTGCAAATGCCTGAAATCCCAAAACACACAGTGAGGCTGGCTCAGATTTGACTCTGTCTTGGGAAAAACCAGGAAAATTTCATTTATGGAATAGTTTTGGATAACCGTGGATATCACTGGCCCATTGACCTGAGCATTTCCATTTTTGGCAATGGATAGAATATTCCCCAGGGTCAACGAGGCCATGCTGATAATAGTTTCTGGAAAGGACCCCTGGAATTGGTCTGACCCAATTAACACATGGCCTCTGATGGGAATGGAAGTATTTGGGGGCGATATTTTAGCCTCATAGCTGTAACCCATCTCAAGTTGGCTTTGGAACCCTGGAATCCCTCTCCAGTGAATGAATTCCCGAGAGAAACTCAGGGGCAGAGCTGTCGAAGGTACGAGGCTGCTGATGTTTTCCAGTGTCTCCAGTAATCGTGAGCTGGCATGCTGTTCTTCCTGCAGTAACACCGTCCAGTTGGTTACTGATGCTGAATTAAGGATGTGGTCAGCAATACTGATGACATCCTGAAATACAAGGATGAAAGTCGGTTTGCATTTTGAATAAGCAGTTCAGAGGACTAAGAGCAGAGAGTCATTAGAATATTAGGTATACTACAATTGCGGGGGCGCCTGGGTGGCTCAGTCGGTTGAGCATCCAACTTCGGCTCAGGTCATGATCTCATGGTTTGTGAGTTCGAGCCCTGCCTCGGGCTCTGTGCTGTCAGCTCAGAGCCCGGAGCCTGCTTCGGATTCTGTGTCACCTTCTCTCTCTGCCCCTCCCCCACTCGTGCTCTGCCTCTTTCTGTCTCTCAAAAATAAATAATGCAAAAAAAAAAAAATTTTTTTTTTTCAAAAAGTATAGTACAAATGCCCAGAGAGTTGACTTGGTTGAGGACCACATTCAAATTCATCAGCAATAATCAGCTTAGTTGCTCTGCACGGTGGAAGCTTTGGGTTAAGAAACTTGGGTCAGCAGAATCATATAAGTCTCAGAGTGATCTCCCCAGGGCATTCATATGCACACTGGGGATCCAGCATGGCTGACAAAGAATCCTGTGATGTGGGTTGCAGCAGGGCCCATTTCTGTCCTCAGAGATGACCAACATGGCTGCCTTATTAATAGTTCAGCTGAGGCTCAAGGAGTAAGATGTTATTTTGAACTGCTCTCCAACATTATGTTTCTTTTGCTAACATCAGAAGTTCTAAATTCATGTCATGGACGTTCAAGTTTTAATCCATGTGTGTTTATGACCATTTAATAGAAGAGAATATAAAGTAAAAATCCTTAAAAACTGGACAAGCAACCAGGAAGCATGGAATTATTGTGGGTTTTAAGTGTCAGTCTTAGTTTAAGAGATTCCTTTTCCTAACAAGCCCTTGAAAGGTGGACCGTGTCTCTGGCTTATGGCTCAGGTTCCCAGGCATTGTCAATGCCCCAGGCATTGTCACTCTGAGTCTCACCCTAAATGGGCCCTCTGTGGCTTCTGGCCCTGAGTCCCATAGCATGCTTCTTGTACTGCCCCTTGGAACCTCTGCCTTCTTTTGGTTTCTGTTTGCCTGTTCTGTGCTCTTCAGTTTATTTTTAAAATTTTTATGTCATTTTGTTTTAGCTGGCTTCTAGTAAACAGCACAAAGCCAGGCTTTAAAAAAAAATTTTTTTGAGCATCTTTCCTTTGATTCAGGGAGTTTAACCTATTTATATTTAATGTCATCTCTGACATATCCATTCTATAATCCAGTTGTGTAAAATATTATGTACTTTAACATACACAATGCATGTATCCAAAATGGTTGGAAGGACATTTAGTTAAGAGATATTTATTGAGTACCTTCTATGTGCTACTTGTCATTTTGTCATTTTCTAGGCACTGAGGTGATACCTAAAATGTAAGCAATGGCTATTCTAGGGTGACCAGATTACATATCTTTATTATTATTTTTTGTCCATTTGCATTTCTTAGTAAGCAAGTTTTACTTGCATAAATTTTAAGCTAATTTTTATTTGTTTGTTTGTTTGTTTTTGAGAGAGAGAGAGCATGTGCACGCTCGAAGGGGAGGCACAGAAGGAGAGGAAGAGAGAAAGAACCTAGGCAGGTTCCATGCCCAGCCTAGTGCTTGATATGGGGCTTGATCTCACAACCATGAGATCATGACCTGAGCCAAATCAAGGGTCAGACACTTAACCGACTGAGCCTCCCAGGTGCCCTTAAACTAATTTTTAAATATCCAAACCAGGGGCGCCTGGGTGGCTCAGTCGGTTAAGCGTCCGACTTCAGCTCAGGTCAGGATCTCGCGGTCCGTGAGTTCGAGCCCGCATCGGGCTCTGGGCTGATGTCTCAGAGCCTGGAGCCTGCTTCCGATTCTGTGTCTCCCTCTCTCTCTGCCCCTCCCCCGTTCATGCTCTGTCTCTCTCTGCCTCAAAAATAAATAAATGTTAAAAAATTTTTAAAAAATAAATAAATAAACAAATGTTAAAAAAAAATTAAATATCCAAACTAAACCTTGAATTCCCCGGTCAAAATGAGGGAGTTCTTAAAATATATACTACTAAAATTAGAGCTTTTAGCCACAGGAAAGATAACTGCAAAGACAGGAGAAAGTTGGCACCTGTGCCACACAGTGGAGAGGCTCATTCCTTCCTCTAAGCCTGCCTAGAGGCAGCCCCTCTTTGAACTCACATAATCAATCCCGTGACTTCATTGTACACTGTGGAGGAAGCAGTAAAGCTCATACAAAGACTGTTACATGACTCTTCAGTCTTTTTTTCCCAAA
Organism: Acinonyx jubatus; assembly: GCF_027475565.1. Taxonomy (NCBI): domain Eukaryota; kingdom Metazoa; phylum Chordata; class Mammalia; order Carnivora; family Felidae; genus Acinonyx; species Acinonyx jubatus. The sequence continues at coordinate 105,513,780 of NC_069385.1, read as the reverse complement.
GGTTATTTTGAGAGAGAGAGAGAGGGAGAGAGAGAGAGAACACGAGTGGGGAAAGGGCAGAGAGAGAGGAGAGAGGAAATTTCAAGCAGGCTCCACACCGTCAGCACAGAGCCTGATGTGGGGCCTGAGAGACTGTGACCTGAGCCAGAATCAAGAATCCACGCTTAACTGACTGAGTTACCCAGACGCCCCTCTTTGGTCTTTTTCAATGGTGGGTCTTCAACTCAGGCTTTTATCATTCTTCCTAAGAGACGGAGCACACCTAAGGTGAATTCTTAGGATGCCTAGGTGACTCCGTCAGTTAAGTGTCCCATTCTTGGTTTAGGCTCAGGTCATGATCTCACAGTTAAGGAGACCATGCCCCACATCAGGGATTCTTTCTTTCCCTCTCTCTCTCTCTCTCTCCCCCTCCCCAACCTCTCGGGTTAAATAAATAAACTTAAAAAAAAAAAAATACAGGGAGTTCTTCTAGCACAGGCAGACCATACCTCCATGGTTGAATTGGACACCTTGAAATGACTTGACAGTGACAGAGACAAGATGTTGTCCAGAATGGACACCACTGAAGCCAGATTGCCAGCTGTAGTTGATGGGTTTTGCCGAATGACGACTGAAAGATTTCGCACCAAGGATGACACAGCTGCCTCAGTGGCATTGCCTGCGATCACACTGAAATTCTAGGAATAAAAATGGTTAGGTTCTAGAGAACAACAAATGCTTGTGTTTCATATACATTTTTACCCTGATTATACAGAAACTGATATTCAGTGAGATTTGGTGACTTTCCAAACTACACAGCGGGAAGTGGAAAGGTAGGCTCTACTGGCACTAAGTCCTATGTTATATCCACCATACAATGCCAAGAAATCCTTGTGGGATGAGAAGGCAAAAGGACATATGTGGAGATAGGACTACACTTTTCATTGGATCAGGAGTTTTGCTTCTTCCTTCAGGCTCCCCTCTGCCTTCGCTACACTGAGCTAGCTCGAAAGGCAGCCAAGAAGGGATATTCCTTTCCGTTCAAAGTCAACCCAGGAATCAGATCCCATCTGTTTTCTTTTTTGCTCTCCTCAACTGACAGTGCTGTTCTCTACTCAAAGCACCTGGGATCTGCCTGCCCTCACACTTGGAGGGGACTAGTCCCAGCTATGGTCCCTGTCTGGAACCGATGTAGAGAAGGCAAGAACAAGGATAGACTCCAGAAGCCATGTGGTCCAATCTCCCTCCCCAGTTTGCAGATGAGAAAACTCAGAAAGGAAGCAGTAAACTTTCTATAGTCTTCTGAGAAAGATCATTCTGAGTTTCATCTACAATAGCAGGGTCTCTGGCTGGGAGATAAGTTCTGCTCAATATGGACATCTATTTGCAAAATAGTGTCTGTGAACTGATCTCAGAGTCCCTTCTTTCTTTTCCTTGAGTTCTAATCCCTCACCATTTGCTTCCATCTTTCTATCCACCTTGCCTTAAGGACCTGAAGCTTTCTAAGGAAACATCATGTGGAAGTCATAGTCCAGGACTGGATATCAAGTGATCACGTTTTTAGTTCAGTGCTATTGCTACCAGAGGGACCATTAGCCTCTTAGTCTTTCAATTCCTGATCAACAAAAACGGGTTGATAAGCCAGATGGCCCTTGAGATCCATTGCAGCTCTGTCATTGTATATGGTTCACCCCTGGCTGACCCAGTCCCTGCCCAGGTTTCTGATGTGTGATCCTCTCACTTGTACTGAGTTTACAGCTTCTGACTCACACCTTCACTTAGATCTTTGATTCCCCGGCTTTCTGGACTTCTAAGGGCAGCTTAGTTGCTGTTTTACTATCTTAGAACTCTTCAGCATTGACTCATTCCTCTGTAGCACCCTCCCAACTAGAAACATCAACTCTGACTTGTTCTGACTCTCTCGGCTTCCACCTGGACTCTGCTACCCATGCCCATACTCCCTGGGGTTGCCAGGCTCTGATAACACCCTCGACCTCTGTGCACTAACCACTGAGACAAATTGATATATTATCTACCGCCTAGCCCACGCTCACTGGGGGATGCCCACCGTGAAATTCAAAACACGAGACAGACACGCTTCACCTTCTTCAGTTCGTCCAGCTGAGAGTGTACACATGTCTCCCTGAGGACCTGCCACCCAGAGGGCTGGCACCTGGCTGTAATGTTTCCAGTGTAGCCGCTGCTACAGGGAAGAGTGTACTCGTCATTCCCGGACCCAAATCCAAAGACAATGCTGTTACACTGGGCTGGGAAAAAAATGGAAACAAAGAGGAAAAGTGTCTAAATATCCCGGCATGCCGTATAAACCATACGGCAGTGCTTTAGAAGTCATATTTTCAGAGACAAAACGCAGGCAAAATTCAGGAGTAGAAATCTGTCCTTGATGCCCAGCTTCAGCCTTGTCAGTACCCTTTTGTCCTTTCTGGCGCCTTCCCCAAGGCTGGCTGGTGTCTGATCTGTGCCAGCACTCTTGCTTTTGATGGGCTATCAGCTAGTAAGCCGCAGGTGGAAATAAGACAGGGTGCAATCACTCTCAGGAAAGAGTTTCACTCTGCAAGGAAGTGTCAGAAAATCAGAAACTCTTCCAGGAGCGAGGGAACAAAGTAGTAATGATACGGTTAAAAGAGGAGCAGTTGCCGTGGCAGGGTGGCACGTGTGTTCCTTTGAAAGCTTCTCACGTTGTGACCAGTCACGAGTTTGAGTCGTTTCCACCACAGCCTGCTGAAAAGCCCATCTTCCACAGTGTCTGCCCTGGGAACTGGAGACCAGATCGCACCGAAATAGTCCACTGAAGCTGAGTTTCATCATGGTGAGGGGGGAAAGGCTGACTGTGTCTATGGAAAGTCAGTCTTAGAACAATCCTGTATCAGAAACATTTCCAGTCTACTCCCCGAAGACACAAGTAAGCGACTAATTAAAGGACTCCCGTAACCTGAGCCAGGGAAGGGAATTGGGTAGTACCTTTTCCAAATACTCTGAAAGAGCCGTCTTCTAGTGGGAACAGCTTGCGAAGGCCTGCCTTCACCTTCTCAGCCACCTGTTCGATGGCTGACAGCAGCTCAGATGTGCTGCTGGAACCCACAACTTCAAACCCAGCAATGATGCTTCCATCCCTATAATGACTATGTGGAAAGAAAAATGAGATTCATTCAGTCACGCGGGGCCTGCTGTGTGTATGCACGGCATTGGGTCCACAGGAACACATCAAACAGATTTGGTCCCTGCCTTCATGAAGCTTACATTCTAGTGGAGAAGACAAGGCAAATAGGGAACAAGTGACCAGCATACATAAACAATTATATATAATTTATATAACATAAAAATATACATATATATATATAATATATACATTTAGTTAAGTGTTATAAGAGACAGGTGCAATGATGAGAATAGCAGGTGGAGGGGCACCTGGGTGCTCAGCTGATTGAGGGTCTGACTCTTGATTTCAGCTCAGGTCATGATCCCCGGGTCGTGGGATCAAGCCCTGAAGCTGGCTTCATGCTGAGTATGGAGCTTGCTTGAGATGCTCTCTCTCCCTCTGCCCCTCTCCCCTGCTCATGTGTTCTCTCTCTTTCCAGAATAAAATAAAATAAAATAAAATAAAATAAAATAAAATAGCTTTAAAAAATAAGAATAGCAGGTAGAGATGAGGCTCACTTTAAATAAGGCTGGATAGAAAAGGCTTTTCTGTGCAGAGAGTCTCTGAAGCTGAGGCCCAAATGATGAGAAGAAAAGCTAGTATTGCAAAGAACATCGATGTAGCGTGTCAGCACGTGTGAAGGCCCGCATGCAGGAAAATGTCTATGAGTGGGACAAGTTGAAAGACTAGCTTCCAGGGGTGGCTGGGTGGCTCAGTCAGTTAAGCATCTGACTTCGGCTCAGGTCATGATCTCGCTGGGTCGAGCCCTGCGTCAGACTTTGTGTTGACAGCTCAGAGCCTGGAGCCTGTTTCAGATTCTGTGTCTACCTCTCTCTCTGCTCTTCCCCCGCTTGCTCTCTCTCTCAAAAATAAATAAACATTAAAAACAATAAAAAAAAATAAAGTCTAGCTGCCAGGTCAAGAACCGAAGTTGCTTCTCAATGTGCAAATTCTTCAACTACGTTGAAGAATTCTAGCATAACTAAGTTTTCAATGAGCAGGAGAGAAATGGTAGAAGATGATATTAGATAAGCAGCCAAGAGCCAGATCGAATAGGGCCTTAGAGTTTGAATTTTATTTTTTATTAAAAGGTTTTATTCTTTAGTAAAAGTCAGTGGTATGCTCAGGTTTATTGCTGAAGAGCATCACTCTGGCTGCTGCATAGAATGGACTGAAGAGAGGGAAGCGGGGAAACAGGAGGACTCATTAGGAAAGAGGTGATGGTGGCTTGAACTTGGGTGCAGTGTATGTGGAGAGAAATGGCCAGGTTGTACTTGAAGACTGAGCCACTGGAACTGCTAAGGATGCTGGGAATGGAGAAAAGAACCGGTCAAGAATGACTCCAAGGGATAGAAAAAACAAATTGCGGTGCATTCGTACAATGGAATAGCACTTGGCAATAAAAAGGAGGCAGCCCCTGACACTGAGAAAAACAAGAATGACCCTCAAAGACATTATGCTGAGGGAAAGAAGTCAGACACACAAAACAATTACACATTGGGTGATTCCATTTGTATGAAGTTCTAGAATAGACAAAACTAGCCTATGATGATAGAAAAATGAGCAGTGGTTATTTCTAGTGGCAGGTAAGGCATCGAATTGGCTAGAAAGAGGCACAAGGGAACTTTCGGGGTGATGAAAATGTTCTGTCTTATTAAAAGGTGGCTGATGCAAGCATTTGTCAAAGCTTATTAAACCGCACACATGAGGTTTGAGCATATCACTGTACATAATTATATCTCAGTAAAAAATGATCACAAAGGATGACTCCAAGTTTGGGTCTCTGCAACTAGAAGACTAGCACCGCTGTAACTGAGATGGGCATGATAGCAGGAGAAGTAGGTTAAAGGTTCTGAGAAGAAAAGTTGGAGGACCCCTGTTTTGGACACATTATATGTGACGTGCCTGCTAGAACATCAAGTGGAGATGCTCACAGGTTGTTGGATATTTGGGTTTGGACTTTATGAGAGGAGCCAAGCTCAAGTAATAAATTTAGAAGCCATCAGCTTACACATGGTGTTCGAAGTCATGAAAACAAGTGAGATCACATATATTAAGTTAATCCTGCAATAATTCCATGAGGTACACATTGTATTAGCCCCATTATGTAGATGAGGGAGCTGGAATCCTAAAGAGAACTTGGGTCAAGCAATTATTAGTTATTAACTGATACTCCCAATATCAAATTCTTAATCACTACACCGAACTACCACTCACAATGTATGAGTAAATCCAAATATTCTTTTAGGTAGTGGGAATCACAATGTCTTTGCATCAATATGGTTCTTCTATCAAGAAAACATTGTTTACAAAATATTTTCCTGCCTATTATTTCATTTGATTTAATGAAGCTAAATCACATTCCGCATGTATTAACAGTCCTGTTTAACAGAGAAGTAAATTGAGACACTAAGAAATTAAGACTTACTTTAAATCATATACACAAAGAGTGAAACCTAAATAATAGTATTTTATAGACTTATGCCTACTTTAGCTTTGATTTTTTTCTACAAATTATTGGAGACAGCTTATAAGACACTCGGAATGGAATATACATGGGAAATATAAATGGAGGGGCACCTGGGTGGTTCAGTCAGTTAAGCGTCCAATTTCAGCTCAGGTCATGATCTCACAGTTCATGAGTTCAAGCCTCACATCGGGCTCTGTGGTGACAGCTCAGAGGTTGGAGCCTGCCTACATATTCTGTGTCTCCCTCTCTCTCTCTACCCCTCCCTGACTCACACTCTCTCTGTCTCTCAAAAATAAACATTGAAAAAAAAATTTTTTTAAGAAATATAAATGGAAAGCCAGGACCAAGGTAAAGAAAAATATGAATATTGAAGACAAAAATTACTGATTAAGTTTCAAGTTTGTCTATGCATTCAGTGACTGCAAAGTCAGAAGGAAAATATGATTCATTGTATAGACTTTAGTATAAGAAAAAAGAGGTGGGGCACCTGGGTGGCTCATTTAGTTAAGCGTCCAACTTCAGCTCAGGTTGTGATCTCGCGGTTTGTGAGTTCAAGCCCCACATCAGGCTCTGTGCTGACAGCTCAGAGCCTGGAGCCTGCTTCAGATTCTGTGTCTCCCTCTTTCTCTGCCCCTCTCCCACTCCCACTCTGTCTCTCTCTCCTTCAGAAATAAATAAACATTAAAAAAAGAAAGAAAGAAAAAAGAAGCAGTGTCCTTCCTAGTGTTGAATTTTAAAGAAAATTATCCACGTGGGCCTGTATATAAGAACATGGGATATCTGGAAGGATAAGATCCAGGACAGTATATTGGTGACAAATGCTGTTGAAAATTTCCTATAGCTATTCTTTAAGTTAACTGTGAAAAAAAAAAATATATATATATATATATATATATGAAGTCAAGTTCTCTGACCTCTAAGCCACTTCCTCTATCCAGCAGATTATAAATAGTTAGTAATCAATGTACACATGGCTAACTAACCATATCACTTTTGGAATGAAAGCATAAACAAAAAGATAATTTACTAAATATCTCTTTATTTGCTGTAGACAATGCCTACTGGGTTATGAGTTATGGTGCATACATGATACCTGCAGAAAAATATAATGGTTCGCCGTAGGCTGCCCCCACGGCTCCCAGTTATACAGCTTTGTACCATATCTCCCTGTGCTTAGGACAGAGAAAAACCATCCCTCTGCAACCCATAACCCTCATCTCCACCCCTCATCCTGTTCCATACGTGCACACCACGATCTCCTGCTTCATCCCAAGTTCTCCCACTGTGGGTTTGCAGCTCTAGTCTCTAATCTATAGCTTGGAGAACGCCATTCAATATTTCAGTTTCCTCTTCTGACATTTAAAAGCATTACAGACTCTTGTCTAATTTTAGTAAGAATACTAGAAAGACCAGTTCTGCCCTATTTTCTGTCAAGGTCATTTGGGAACCTAGCACTAGGAATTCTGCAGGATGGGTGCACAATTCTGAGGATGCCCTTCTAAGGCCATTGTGTTACTTACCGAAATTGGGTGACATGAACCGACTCAAAATCTTGAATTCTTTTGAATGCTTCTTTAAGCTTACAAACAGAAAAAAGGGCGACATGTTGATCTTTGCCCCCATTCGAGGAAGATATTTAAGCAAAAAACTGATGGAGATAATAAATTTACCAACAGAACCACTGAGCAAAGAGATACCACAAGAGGTAGTTGCTATTATACAAATATAGTTCAAATGGCACTTGAGAATTTACACACACACACACACACACACACACACACACGAGTCACACCATTTATTTTTTAGTTTGCTAATAAAGACGGAAGAACCAATTTGTTATAAGGGGGGATTGGGTGCCAGATAACACAAATTTACCCCCGAAAGGTATGTTTTCTCCCTCATAAAAATACGACATAAATTTCCATATGCATTGAAACTGAATCTATTGGAAAGTATCTGTGTATGTCTTCAGTGAAAATCACATCTGAACCATCATCCGAGGCAGACGGGCACTAACCGAATTTTTGGATGACTTCATTATATAGTCCAGAATTTTTCTCAATGATTCTATTTAGCCTGTAACAAGAGAAGCTTCTTTCCGGAACAAATCCCAGATGCTGACAATTGAGCCTAGATCATGAAAATTTTCTTTTGACAAATAAAAAAACAGAAAACAATCAAGAAGACTCGGTAGGATATGACTCACATAAATGAGCAAAAGTGAACACAACAGAAATGGAACGAAGTCAATTACTAAAACTCTCCCAGAAAGAGAATGTTCAATGTACGTCAGTTGTGAGCTATGTGATTAACTGTTCTGTAATAACTCATTGAATGTGAATGATTAAGAATATGCATTAAATAAACACGCGGAATTGAAAACACTTGAACTTATGTTTAGCCAACAATTTCTTATGTAATAAGCAGAAAGTGCTTACTTGAATTTCAATTCCAGTTGTATACTTGGAATATGAAGGAGAAGATGAATTCAAAAGGTCTTTGGTAAATCGTTCATTGATTTTGAAAGTGCCCCAAACCTCTACGGGAAATAAAAAGAGGTTGATAGATATAAAAATTATTCGCTTGAATTTATGACAGCATAAAATTACAGAAGTACATTTGGAGCCCATCTATTTAACAGCAGTATTTCAATTTCTTTTTGTAATGAATGTTCACCTAAAATAATATAGGAAGTGTACATAAAACTAGATTTTCAACCGTGAATTTGTAATGTAACAGGAAAGTGCTGGTGATCAAGACAACTTTATAAGTAGGTAAACGTGTGGCCACCATGTGTGGTTAAAAAAAAAAAAAATCAGTCACTTAACCCTGAAATACATGCCCATCTAGACATTGAACTTAAATACTGTCCCCATTAAAAATTAAGAAACAAAACAAAACAATAAAACACTACTTGCTATCTCTAGCATATGCTTGTTTACCCATTGCTGGTACTTTTCTGTTCAGGGACAAGTTGTCGCCCATTTTTATATGGATAAATACCATTTATCCTTCATTAAGGACCTAGTGAAATGTACTTCCTGTGCAAGCCATCCCCTGATCCCCAGTTGCAAAGATTCTTTCCTTCCTCTAAATTCCTACAGTCCTTTGTTCATACCCCCTTTACAACCTCTTGTACAGACATATCTATTTGTAAGCATTTCTCACGTTTATATGTCCCTGCTCCACTTTGGGAAGACCTTTGTGAGTGTAATCCCTGTCTCATCCATGGTTGTCTCTCTTCAAGATGGAATAGACACAGACCACCCTTCAAAAGGTAGACTTTCATTCAAATTCGTTGAGGAAAATATATTATCTTCTTTCTTGTATTGTAGCCTAACCTCCCCAACTAGCCTTCTAATTCATACATAGAGAGAAGTGCTTCATTGGGTCCTCCCAGAATTTGCCTCTGATCCGGGTATAAAGATGGTGTTTCATAAATATGCATTGCCTTTGTGAATTGGCATCGTCCTGGGAAGGGGAGCGAGAAATGTCCAGAAGATCTGGGCTATTTCAGTTTCTCCTTCACTCTTTGCTCAGCTCTGCCCAAATCCAAAGCTTCAAGATAACTGGAGTAATCTCTGAGGAAACTTTTTAAAGACCTTCAAGCCCTGAAGCCCATGTCATTTGGCTCGCCTCATCACCCACTGAACATAAACCTAAGGCGACAGCTCACTCAGCTTCCACTGGTTTCCTAAAATAGACTTTTAATTTCTTGTTTTGTTTGGTAATGCATTCAGTACACCTACCTGTTGGCAATTTTGAACATGTATTTCAATATAATCACTATGTGCTCCTCCCTGCTCTCACACCTCTAGACTTCCCTTTTCTGAAAGCTGATGTTGGCAAATGAAATGAAAGAAGGCAGGAAAGAAAATCAAGTACTCAAGCAGCTCCCCTACTTGGGATTTCGGTGCATCTCCCTAAATCTCAATAAAATCAGAGAATTGCAGAGCTCAGCTCGATGAACCTCAGGGTTGAATTGATGCTCAAATATCAACTTGCACGTCTGAATTTTCTGCAATTAGGATGTTCTCACTGTGTGCAGTTAAGCCTAGTGGGGTATACTGTTACCACCTTTTGATGACCCTGCAAACACTAGCTCTGCTAGTGGAATACGTGGGTGAAGAGCTGGGGTTCCCTCTCCATGGCTTGTTGGGTGCCGGGGTGCAGGCCTGGAGCTCTCCTCCCAGCACCCTGATGTGCTTACTTGCTCTCTCGCAGAAACTGAGGCTCTGGGTGAGGTTGTTGAGATAACAGTCACAGCTCTGGAGGGCTCCAGCCGTGTGAAGGTAGCATTTCTGGGGATCAAGGCATGAGGGAGGGAACCAGGAATAGCCGTCCTCACAGGAACACTGCAGGACCCCATTCTGGTGCCCACAGTCTGCACAGAAAACAGAGCTTGGTCTCGCGGGGTCTGATTTATCAATTGACTAGCGCTGAGTTCTCATCCTTGTTTCTGACTTAGAGTCTGAACCCAGTGTTTCCCACCAAAAGCCAGAAGGATAAAACTAGGATGGCGATGTGTTTAAGGTAAGGAAACGTCCAACTCAATAGATTCTGAGGCTGATATCAAACGCTTGGCAAACATAAAATCAAGTGGTTGGGTCAAGCATCCAAAGGAAGGATGAATGCCCAGTAGATAGCCCTTGGAATGGCAAAGAGAAGCAAAAGAGGGTATACAAACCTGATAGCTATTTAAGAGTTCTAGAAGGTATTTCTCCACTACTTCATTGCAGGCTCCTCTTATCTACCTAACACCGTTTTTAGGTAGGCCCCTTAAGCAAGATGGCAAACACCGAGAGACATTTTTGAGAGTCATGAGGAAAAATTCCATCAGCCAATTCTGTAGTCTCAGTTCCTAACTAACTGACCAAAAATGCCCCGTCAAAAGGCATTCCTTTATAATAGACAAAAAACTGGAACAAAGTCACCAGACATCTTTGTGAAAACATGCATCATGATATGCAGTGAATGATTCTTTAATTTTGCCATGTGTCAGAACCACCTGGAGGGTCTCATCCCAAAGTTTCTGATTCAGTAAGTCTGGGATGGGGCCAAGGATTTGGATTTCTATTAAGTTCCCTGGTAATGCTGCTGCTGCTAATCTGGGCACCATACTTTGACAACTACTGCTTTAGACAAATCGTTTAACATCTCTGAACCCCAGCATTGTGGTCATTGGTGCTGTTTGTCAATTAGTTCTTGCTCTTTTCCAGGCACATAGTAAGATTACATATCTTGCCCCCACCCCCTCCCCTTCCCCGAGGTTGAATGGAACCATGGCCAATGTGTTTTGGCCAATAAATTGTGAGCAGAACTAATGTGTGTCACTTCTGAGGTGGAGAATTCAACTGCGAATGTGAAACCCTCTATTTTTCCATTTCTTTTTGGCTCAAACTGGGTACATTTGAGGTAGTTTCTGATTGATTAGCCTGGATTCCCAAGTGACACAAACACAACCATGCTGCCAAACTGCAGTAGAGATATAGCGTGAAGAAGGAAGAACGCATGTATCCTTTCCGGCCACAGATATGGTGGGGATGGTTGTCTCCATAGCATAACCTAACCTATCCTGACTGATACACCCACCTTCCCCATTTCTACTCCCAGTTCCCAGAGGGCAGATTTACATGTGGTGGCCTTTGCGCTGATAATCTTCATTGGTTCATGTAACCATAACAATGGAGGCTTCAAAAGCTTCAGAAAATTCTTCAAGTGTCTCTTCTCCTTGGAATCTCTGTAGGCCACCTGAAGCAGCAGCTCATATTCCTGGACTGAGCCTAAAGACAGGAAGAGAGTCAGGAGTCTCCTCTTTCAGCCTGAGAGACAAATATTGTCAAGGAAGCCACCATGAAGCAACCATCACATGTAGTCTGGGGGGTCACAGGCTGGGCCACAAAGCTTGTTACTGACATCTGCTCGTCCAGACATTAAGTACAAATGAGCGTCCAGAGCAAACACTTGCAGGCAGTCCCACATGTGAGTGATATATGTCTATCCCCCCACTTGTGCTCAGGCAGCTGCTCCCACTCTCCCTGACCCACCCTGGCCTCCCCCTGCTGACTTTACACAGTTCCTCAGGACGTCCAAGGTCACGTTTCAGGGATCAAGACCCAAGGGAGAAGATGGGAGAAAATCCGAGTCACTCTTCCTTCTTACTCTCTCAGCTCTGGGCTCCTTGAAGTATCTCTGGCATAAAACCCCCAGTCTCACACTTAGCAAAGAGCCCTTTTTTCTCCTGGGAAGAGGTTCCAGCAATTAGCCAAGTTTGAGTACCTTATGTGATGTGCAAAAGCCAAACGAAACCAGACCCTACTCAAGTCTCATCAATGCCTTATCACTGAGGAGCAGCACCTTTTGTTTCCCTAAGGAGAGGCCGTTAAGCGTTCTGGGCTCAGAGAGAATATGAGTCCTGTGAGTATTCTCTCACCCAGAACTCATTTAGGCACGTTCACGTGAAAGTTAGTGCACGATTTCATGGGGTTTCAAGATCCTCCAAAGCTCATCTATGGATCCCAGATTGAGAAAGTGAAGGACCTTAGAGAAAAAGGGGGAAAAGGTGAACATCCTTTTATCCTGGGTCTCCTTTCCACTGGCAGTGAAATCTCTTAGAAGTCTTAGATTTCTCGGGACATCCATGCTTTTTGCAGGGACAGATGAGCTGGGAGCTTCTATGAGACTGTCCCATTTCTTAGGGACCTGGTGGGGATGTCCAAGCAAAAAGGAAATTTGTAGAGAAAAAATCAGCAGATCAACCCCTAGACTTTTCAGAAGGCAGGAAGCTGGCTGAGGCTAACATGTTCCAGAACATTTATAAGAGCTTCCTATCTGCCATAACTTCCACCATCTCACTCCATAAAGCCTCAGCCCTGCCTCTTTCTCTCCCCTCCCTTTGTAGGCTGGAGCCTCTGCCCCAGGTTTGGGAGCCACACCAAGTAGAGAGAGCTAAGGGGACTCCTGTTCCCACTGCCCAAGCAGGTAAGAGGTGGGGGAATGGTCAGTGTCAGAGGTTAATGGCACTGGTTCTGGAGCCAAGTTGACTGGGTTTTAATCATTCCATTTGCCCCGAGCTCTGTTTTTAATTTCACTATCTATAAAATAAAGATGACCACTGTTCCTAAATGAGAGGGTCAATGTGAGGATTTAATTCATCTAATGCACTTAAAATAGTGCCTGGCATCTAGTAACAGCTCAATAAATACTAGCTGTATTTTTACTCCGAGGGAAAATGTATTCATGGCATTCCAAATTGAATTTTTATTTCACTTTCTGAAGAATCATAGCCAGCCTTGCATGGTGGTAAGTTCAATGACACCATTAGAATGCTGTTTTATGACAGACCACTGCACTGGTGAAAGGCTTTTGTGGACTGACCCAGGAACCGAACAACCATCTGTGGACATCATTATTTCCAAGAAATATATTCGGTGCTTGAAACGTCAGAACGACAAATTGAATTTCAGAACACAACCCATTTCTCGACTGAGAGTTGTACCCACTAATGACTTTGTTAGGATTGAGATAAGGAAGGAAAGGGGGAGCTATTTGTCAGGTATGGTGCAGGATGCTATGCCTTCGTATGTTATTTAACCTTCACAAATGTTTTGCTAGTAGGGATTGCTCTTATTCTCATTTCACAGATTTAGGGTCATACCACCAGTCACAAGCACTACTGAGGTTTGAACCCTGGTCCCTTGGCACCAGTGTCTATCACACCACACTCTACAGGAGTCTCACCTGGATGATTTTTCTTATTCACAGTGAGTCCTCTTTTTGTTTTCATGCCTTCATTTCTCTATTTAAGAGGGGAACAAAAGAATAATTACAACATGGCCTTGTAATGATGTACTTCATAAGGCGCTGTTGGAACTCCCAGAACAATTGAAATTATGGATCTAAAAATCCAAGCCAGGGATGGTGGAGAGGTGGCCAGAGAAGACCTCACTGAGGCAACTTTTGAGCACAACCCTGAAGGAGGTGAGGAACTGAGAATCCCTGGAAAAGAACTTTCCAGGCAGAGGGAACAGCACATGCAATATCCTTGGGATGAGAACATGCCTGGCATGGGAGGACAGAATGAGGAGGCCAGAGTAGCTCAGCGGAATGGGTAAGGGGAGAGGGGCAGGAAGTGAGATCAGAGAGTATCTCCAAGGAGACAGGCTGTGTAGATCTTTATAGGCTATAGCAATGGTTTAGCTTTTACTTCAGTGAGATAGGAACCCACCGGAGAGTTCTGAACAGAGGTGAGAATGCTCCACTTTACTTTTTAGAAGGTTCAATCCCGCAGCCATGTTAGGAACAGACAAGCACAAAAGCAATGAGAGCATCTCAAGAGTTAGTGCAATAACACAGGTGAGAGATATTGAAGGTGTGGATTGAGGTGGTAGCCATAGAGGTAATGAGAAATGTTTGAATTCTGGGTGTTTTATAAAGATAAAGCAAAACAAAACAAGAGCCAATGGTTTAGATATGGATTATGAGGAGAGTCAAGCACGAAAATAAATTTTCTTCCCAGGCATCTAGAGGGACAATGGCACCACTTGCTGAAATGAGAAAGGAGAAGCAAGCTTGGCAAGGAAAAACTCAAGAATTTAATTTTGGACTCATTAACTTAAGGGGCCTATTGGACACCCAACTGGAAATAGCAAGTAGGTAGTAGATACACGGGGTTAGAGTTCAGGGGAAAAGGCTGAGAGGTAGATGTAAATTGGGGAGCCATCAGAGAACATTAAAACCATGATCCTAGATGAAAGCATCAAGAAAGTGAGCATAGAGAGGGAAGAGAGTCCAAGGATTGCCCATGCCAATCTGTATGCCTCTTCTTGGTCAAAGAAACCATAGGAAGGAATGTGCTGAGCTAGCAGAGATCTCCAAGATGGTTCAGTCTGAGTTCCTTATTTTGCAGTTCGATCATCTAAGCTCCAGGAGATGAAACTGTTTGTCCAAGGCTACACAGCTCATGTTGGTAATGTTGAGACAAGAACCCAGGACTTCTGATTCCAAGTCTACTAACTTATATAGCTCCAGTTGCTGAGGGAGTGATAGGTTCTCAAAGTGCAGAGGGAGAGAAGAGTGGCGGTAAGGAGGAAAAATGGGGCATGTGCCAACTCACCCCCAGGAAGCCTTCCCCGCCGTCGGTGAGTGTGAAGAAAGAGATGAGCCAGAGCATGCGGAATTTCATCTTCAGCTGGTCTCCCTCCTTACCGTGGACTCAACCGGGCTCACGGTCTGTGGCCAGACGATTGATGTACCATGCAAGGCTGCAAAGCTGATGCAAAAAAAACAAAAAAAAAAAAAACAAAACAAAAAAAAAACCAAAACCAAAACCAAAAAAAACCAAAAAACCAAACAACAAAAAAACACCACCAACAACAAAAACAAAAACAAAAAAACAAGTTGTTCAAGCCAAAATTTAAAAATGCACACAGTGGTTGGGCCTAAATGAGCAGATCAGAAGCCCTGAGTGTTTGATGATTTTTCCATTTCACATGTGTAGCCTGAGATACCATTACTTTCGCTCCAGTAGCAGAAGGTATTAAGTCTCTGTCTTTCCAAACTTCCCAGAAAATTGCTCAAGAGCACTCAAATTTGCCTAAACACAGGCTATTTTATTTTATTTATTTATTTAAAAAAATTTTTTTTTACATTTATTTTTGAGAAACAGAGACAAAGAGTGAACAGGGGAGGGGCAGAGAGAGTAGGAGACACAGAATCTGAAGCAGGCTTCAGGCTCTGAGCAAGTGGTCAGCACAGAGCCTGATGTGGGGCTCGAACCCACGAACTGTGAGATCATGACCTGAGCCGAAGTCGGACGCTCAACCGACTGAGCCACCCAGGCGCCCCAACACAGGCTATTTTAAAATTATGACTTGCTTAACTTTGTGACTAAATGCATTCAACATCCAGCCTTTTTATATTTCACGGTTTCCCTTTTATCAGTAAAAGCAAGCATTAAAATAACCAATGATCCTTAGAAGCATTAATATATATGGAATATATATTGGAATATATATGGAATAATATGGAATCAGTGTTTAAGCATAAAATAATGAAGCAATGCAGCAAATTTCCTTCTTTATAGTTGACGTAATTATCAACGAATTATCCTCAAGCTTATGGTTATGTGAGAAGAATTGAGACAAAATTCAGCACATGGTCAGGGTCACAAAATTCATCATTTATACCTGGGTTATTTGGTGTCAACAACAAAAAATCACCGTAAGTTAGAATTGTTCTGTCCAATATAGTAGCCACTGGATACATGTGGCAGTCTGAATTTTAATTTTAATTACAATAAAATGAAATGAACAATGCAACACCTCAGTCACACCAGCCATTTTTCAGGTATTCGATAACCACATGTAGCTGGCGGCTACCAATATTAGGCAGTGTAGACACAGGACATTTCTGTTATTGCCAAAAGTTTTATTAGGCACAGAATAGTATTCAGCCTTAAAATAAAAGGAAATCCTGTCCCATGATACAATATGGGTAAACCTCAAGAGCATTATATTAAGAAAAAGAAGCCAACTGCAAAAAGGCAAATCCTGTATGATTCCACTTGTATAAAGTATCTAAAGTAGTCAAGCTCATAGAAATGGAAAGTAGAATGGCAGTTGCCAAGGGCTTGGGGGAGGGGGAAATGGGGACTTGCTATTTCATGGGTCTAAGTTTCAGTTTTGCCAGATGAGAAAGTTCCAGAGATCTGATGTATAACAATGTGAATACACTTAATTAACACTACTGAAACCACACACTTAAAAATGGTTAAGGTGGCACATTTTACGTGGGGTTTTTCTCACAATGTTTGAAAAGTGGTATTGGACAGCCTCGACAGAAATGAAGGAGTGCAATGGGCTCGCAACATTCTTTCACATCGCCATAGGAAACGACGAAAAAATAGGATTCCTAGCCTCGATAACCCACCATTAGAATAAGTGTGCTTGACCAGGAGCACAGAAAACGCAGAGTTGGACCCTGCCTTCCAGCTCTTACCTTGTTTCCTGGGTGTACCTTAACCCTCACACAAGTCCTGACATCCCTGACAGGCCCCCACACTTTGCCCTCTGGTCTACAAGAAGAGAAAAAAGGCATTAGGGACAGGATAAAGACTACCACAGGCGTGGCCTACGTGTCAGCAGCAATCCTTTCCAGGGCTTTCTAGGGAAGAAAAATAAGCAATGAACCATATACAACTTTTGTGTTTACCTTCTCCCCTTAGGTGAATTTCGGTCCTCTCCCGTCGCTACCTCCCCACTTGCCAAAACTCCTTCAAAATCTACTGATTTTAACTTTCTTTGAGCAGCAGCCTATGCTCCAGATTGTTCTTATAGATTCTTGCTTCTCAAAATTTATCTTCTTCGGGTCCTATTCCCAATGGCCTGCTCTGTGCGTTCTCAAAGTGATGGCTATTTATGCTTAGGGCAGTGTTTTTCAAACTTTTTGACCAGGCTCGATAAAAAGAAATATATTTTATAACATGTGCATGTATAGACACACATATAATAAAATGTAGGAGTATGTATGTATAAATAACGGAATAGTTAAATAACAGAACAATTCTGTGAAACGGAACTTAATAATTTCTGAGACGTGCCCATGGACATTTCTATTTGTTTTTTTGTATGTGTGGTTGCTGTTGTTCTTATTCAAATTCCAGTTAGTTAACATACAGTGTAATATTAGTTTCAGGTGTACAAAATAGTGATTTCACACTTCATACATCACCTGGCGCTCATCACAGCAAGTGCCCTCCTTAGTCCCCATTGTCCATTTAACCCTCCTCCCACCTACCTCCTCTCTGGTTAACCATCAGTTTGTTCTCTTTAGTTAAAAGTCTCTTGGTTTATCTCTCTCTCTCTCTCTTTTTCCTTTTCTCATTTGTTTTGTTTCTTAAATTCCACATTTGTGGAAAGCTATTTGTCTTTCTCTGACTGACATATTTCAATTTAGTGTAATACTGTCCAACTCTACCCATGTCATTACAAATGGCAAGATTTCATTCTTTTTTATGGCTGAGTAATATTACACACACACACACACACACACACACACACACGCACACGCACACACACATACCACATCTTTATCCATTCATCAGTTGGTTATTTCCATATCTTTGCTATTATAGATAATGCTGCTATAAACATCAGGGTGCATGTATCCCTTTGTATTCTTCAGGGAAATACCTAGCAGTAAAATTTTTGGATAGTAAAGTAGTTCTAGTTTGAACTTTTTGAGGAATCTCCATACTGTTGTCCAGAGTGGCTGCACCAGTTTGCATTCTTACCAACAGTTCAAGAGGGTTCCCCTTTCTCCACATCCTCGTCAACACCTGTTGTTTCTTGTGTTGTTGATTTTAGCCATTTTGACAGATGTGAGGTGATATCTCATTGTGATTTTTATTTGTGTTTCCCTAATGATGAGTGATGTTGAGCATCTTTTCATGTATATTGTTGGCCACCTGAATGTCTTCTTTGGAAAAATGTCTATTCATGTCTTCCGTCCATTTTTTAATTGGATTATTCATTTCCTGAGTGTTGAGTTTGTTAAGTTGTTTTACAGATTTTGGATACTAACCCTGTATTAGATATGTCACTTGCAAATATCTTCTCTAATACCATAGGTTACCTTTTAGTTTTGTTGATTATTTCCTTCACTATGCAGAAACTTCTCATCTTGATAAAGTCCCAATAGTTCCAATACCTTCTTGGAGTGCAGCCACATTGCAGAGGAAGCCTGTGCTCTTTCCAACCCCATTTTCACTTTTTCTCCACCTCCAGGGAAAACATTTTAATGTCAGTTCCTGAGCACTGTTTGGACCACGGTCTGTAGTGGTGAAGATTTCAAAGAGGGAAACAGTCTCTGTGCCTGTAAGGTGTGATCTATCCTGTCCTTGTGCCAGGGTCTGTGTCCCAGTGGGAGGCTCGCCCTCATATGGGTCTTTCTCTCAATTCTCCCTCTCAATCTCTCTCTGAAAAATCTTCTTTCTCACCTATGTTGTCCAGACTGGAGGCTGCAAACCCAACCCAATAAGGCCTAGATGACAGCCTGGGCATCGTAAGGAAACTCTTTCTCATACTTTTGGCCCCTTTATCCACTCTTCCTCCCATGTGGAGGGTGTATTCCAGGCTGTCTCCTCGGACTTGCTAGAAATGGTAAACTGTCACTTACAGTCAGGACTTCAGAACAGTGATTCTCAGTCACCTCTCTGTAGGCCAATCATGAATAGCTAGACTATAAAACAAGATGGGGAAAGAAGAAGAGGATGAGAAAAGAAAACACTGGGAAGCTCATTAGAAAATACAAGTGTCTGCATCCCACCCTAAGCCTGCTAAATCTCAAACAGGCTAGGCCCAGCCATGTGCATTATTAAAGTTACCAAGAGATGCTGGCCTCCAGGCAGGTTTGAGAGTTATTATTCTAGACTGGTTCTGGGATAGGAAAAAGGAGTTCTGCCCTAAGGCCAACCCTGTGATTTGAATTCTAATTTGGGGCTTGGGACCAAAGCTCAAACTAATCAAAATTTTTTCTTTGCTCCCTTGGTGTAAACACCTCCTCCTTAGATAGAGTTGGAAGACTGGATTTCAGGTAAATAATGGCTAATGTTTCAGTGTTAAGTATGTGCCATACAACATTTGGGACACGATTCATTGTCCAGAATTATTCGTTGTTTTTCTGAAATTCAAATTTAACTGGGCATCCTCTATTTGCCAACTAGTCAAAGGTGGGAAAATGGTATCTCAAGGCACATGGATCAAAACAAGCACTGTAGTTGAATTGTCCAGGGTTCAGTTACCAGCTTTGATATTATCAAGTAGATGCCCTCTGACATTTTCTCAGGCTTCCCGTACCTCAGTTTACTAACCTATAACATGGAGGAAATAGTATATAATTCAGAAGTTCTTACGAGAGTTGAATGCATTATTGCATACAAAGTAACCAAAACAATACCTGGCGGGTGATAAGCCTCAATTATGTTAGTGGTTAAAATGAACATTACTAATATTTCAATTTCAGCACCAGTTTTTACAGTTACTTGTTGAATTGTGTCAGAATTTGACTTCGATTGTGAACCAAATTAACTTAACCAAATAAAGACGCTCCCAGGTCGATGGCCACCGCTATGTAAATAGAAGGATGGATTTCAGCCTCAAGGTAATACAGTTTCATAGTAACTGAATTATCTGACTCAAAGGAGAGTCATCAACAGTGTAGATGTCAAGAAATACTGTGTGTGTGTGTGTGTGTGTGTGTGTGTGTGTGTGTGTGTGTAGGGTACGGTAATCTTAAATCCCACTTAACATTGCCTTTACTCGAGGCAACCTTCGTGGTATTCTCAGGACTTCCTTTCCAAACTGAAAGGGTCCTGATTATTAAAAATTCTCTGAATCCGTGTGCCTTAGCCACAAACAAGGAGCTGTTGTTGTCATCAGAGTATATGTGTTTACATCACTTGCTTTTGGCAGCTGGGGGCCAATGATGCCTGAGCCACAGCTGTGTTGGCACTGGCTGCAGAGGGAAGGCTTGGCCATGGCAAGACTCTCGTCACTTCCTTGAATTCATTTAAGTGAATTCATTCCTGATAATCCCTGTCCTTCAGTTTGCAGAGAACAATCATTAAGACTTGCTGTTACGCCTGTGGAGAAGGCTGTCCATTGTCTCTCCATTCTTCCAGTTATGTATTTATGGGCTCCAAGTATTATTTATTTATGTCAACAGCTGTCACCTTATCAACAGTGGTGCTTAGTTGGAACTGCTCACACCTACACTTCCCAGAATTTTTAGCAACATTCTAATCTTAGGCACGGTTGACCCGTTGGGCTGCTTTGTTGGCACCAATATTTATGGGATTGTTTCTTCCTCCATAAATAGAAGAAATCCTAGTAGAGTTGTCTCCCTCCTCTCTGTCTTGGACTCACATGGGCACGTGTATACAACACATGCACACACACACACACACACACACACACACATGCTAATGCAAAGAGCAGATCTCCAGCTAGGATCTGAAAGAAATCATGACTCAAATAGAAGTGCTTGCTTTACAGGCAGAGGACCTATACAAACTTGGTTTTATTTCATGTCTTATTTTATAACTCTTTGGTAACATTTTCATTGGATCTGTCTTTGTGTAGGAATCCTTGGGCCTTTTGCCTTTGAGAAAAGTTTCTTTGTGCTCCTTTAAGTAGGCAGATATAGTAGAAAAGGTGAAAAGATAGGTGGGGACAGGGAAGGCAACCCATTCACATCTGGAAAAATGCTGGGAGGTCTGGTGAACCTTATGAGCTAGACAAACTCCTTCTGGAAGAGCTACAATTTAAAGTTATTTAAAATCTTGGGGGCCTTGGGTGGCTTAGTCATTTGACTTCGACTCAGGTCATGATCTCACAGCTTATGAGTTCGAGCCCTGTGGCAGGCTCTGTGCTGATGACAGCTTGGAGCCTGGAGCGTATTTCAGATTCTGTGTCTCCCCCTCTCTCTACCCCTCCCCTGCTTGCACTCTGTCTATCTCTCTCTCTCAAAAATAAGTAAACATTAATAAAATTTTTTTCTAATTTACAGTTATTTAGAATCTCAGTGAGTATCTGCATAAATATGTGTGCACAGTAAATTTTAAGCCCGTATTTCACATTTTAGCAGGTTTTTTAGCATGCTTCTGTTGTATAAACATAGTGGAAAAGACCTAGATTAATTAGAATCCAACCCCAGGTTTGTCTCTTATCTGTCAGAACTTGTGAAATTTAAAAAACAAAACAAAACAGAACCTTGCTGGACTCAGTTTCCTCCTCTATAAAATAACCAATAGAATAAGGTGAGTTCAAATCCATTCACATTCAGATTCTATTGTTATATGCCCATTTCCCAAGTTCTATTTGCATATTATTTATTTATTGTTCTTTTCCTTAGTGTGTGTCAGTCATCAAATAGAACCTGGGAAAGATAAAAAAAAAAAAAAAACTTACTGGGCTTTATACCTGTTTTCTCCTCAAACTGGTTATTCTAATTCTGGAACATCTTTTGAAATGGGCTGAAAACCTACTAAGAATGATGCCCTTGGGTTGAGAATAGAGGTGTGATTTTTAAGAATCCTAAAACTTTAAGCCTGGAAGAGACCAAAGGGATGAATGACTTAGCTCAGTCATTCCTTCCCCAGGACACTTTACCAATCTGCTAAACTCTAATTTGAGAGCTTCCAATTTCCCAGGCACCATGCCAAGCACTGGCGGTTCACAGCACAGTCAGGCGGGCTGTTCATACACCCTAACTCTACCCATTAAGAGAAACTCCAAAAGCAGCAATCCAGACCCACTTTTGAGAAGAACTTCTCGGTTGCTGGGGTCTCTGTTTCCTATTTAAACTCTCCAACATTGCATCGAAGGGATCTCCCTTCAGAGTCCAGCTTGTGACCCTACCTCCTCCTCTGATCCTTTTTGTTCCAAAAATTAACATACGTTTTACAAGTCTGTGTGTCCTTTGCCACTCATGGGAACTTCAGTTGCAGGGGATTACTCCTAATGCTGGTGCTGTCAGCCTAGCACAGCTGTGTGTTCCCCACGAACAAAGATTCTGGGCTTTTTTAAGTCATTCCATCTGTGCTTTGTGTCTTAGTTACAGGATGAACTGTTGTTCTGAGCTCATCACCCAATATGGATGTTCTAATACAGTTCATTTCCTACAGACAAGTCCAACTCAATCCCGTTGTAAGAGCCTGACTGCCAGCCTCAGGGGTTGGCTCTATTCCAACGCCTTGTAACTGAAGCTTTTTTCCTGTCACTCTTGGTTCGGTAGAGTCAACATTACCACCAAGCCCTTCAAGGATGATCAATGGCATTCCAGAGAAGGTGCCAAGCTGTTTCTTCCAGCCAAGCCTTCAGCTCAGCAATGGGGACCCAGCCTTCCTGGAATCCCCAGATGACTTCTTCCTCACATGACTCCATGGGTAAAACCCATGGAATTTGAACTTCCTCTCATATTGTTCCTTTGAAAAAGTATTTGCATGGCACTTGAGGGAGGTGATGGTTACACAAGAAGAAGAAATAAGAATAATTCTTTCTAGTTTACAAAATACTTTCATATGGATTGATTTGGTTATTTTGGCAATCTTGTAAATAAAGTGGGAATTATTTCCATTTCACACTTGCAGAAAATGAAAAGGGCAGGCCTGAATCCTACATAAAGACTTATCTTTAAATGTTTATCCTTTAAAGAGATTTTTATTCTTTAAAAAGAATTTATCAACTATTTCTCTAAATTTCTCTCCCCAAAACAATCTAACCTTCCTCTTGGACTTTGAGCCAATGCATTTTGTTGCTTGGGAGATGATTTTAAGAAAATCCTGATTGTTAATTTGATCTCCATCTGACTTCCTTACGAATAAGGTTTCTTTGTTCAAGAAAAAGAAGAGAATACATTTCAAAGCAATCCTTCTAACAAATATGAGTGTCTTCAGTGTCAACGGATGAAAACACACTTTATCAGGCCTACTGGAAAGAACCAGAGAACAGGCTTTGTGGCAACTTCTTATGTGAAAGTTCAGATTAAAGACGTAACAAGCTCTTCCTGTGTATCTTTTTAAATAACACAAATATCCAACTTCCATTCAATGCTTAGAGCCATAGAGTGATAAATCTTAATTATTTCAAATACACCAAAAAACAATCATTCTCTGTTTCCCTATGCCTAGTAACAGTACTTTCATCATAATTTCCCGATGAGTAAAAGCAAGTTTTTCAATCATATTCCCCAAGCGATTCTTCTAGAAATAGAACCAGTTTCCTGGCATTCCCCCTACCTTGCAAATATTATGGCAGTTGATATTCCAAAACCTTCCAGGCTCCGCTCTATGTTCAGATAAAGACGCATTATGGTGGCAAATTCATTATTTGGACTCTTACCATCTGCCCTCAAATGTTCCTTCTGTGAAACTTCTTGCATATCCTTAATTCCAGGCAAATCGGGATTTTTCCAGGTTAGAGTGAAGTCCTGCCTCTGTGCACTTTGACTTCTGATCCGCATGGCCAACGTGCCCTCCTCGTTTGTACCCCTGTCCACACCCCAGTGAGGTGTAGAAATGCCAGTTTCATCACCCTGTCCCCAGCATCTTTTTTAGTGTTTGCCAAATCGATAAGCAAAATTTTTTTCTAATTGCTTTAATTTCCATGTCTTTGATTATCACTAAGAATAAGCATTGTTTTTCAGATGTTTATTAGCCATTTGTATTTTTGTTTTCCTCGCTTGACTTTTTAAGTCATTGTTCTAAGTTTTTCTATTGAAATGTTTACTTTTTCTTAAGAACTGCTTCTTTGGAGCTTTTATGTAACATGGATATTGGCTTTTTTTCACTTCTGTTACAAATCTGTGCCCATTTGTCTTTGGTCTTTTAACTTTTTATGTTCTGCACAAGAGCTCAAAATGTTTGTGAAATCACATCTGTCGATCTTTCCCATTTTGTATTTTAAACTAGGAGTCAACCTCAAAAAAATGTTTTATAAAACGATTATAAAAATATTCTATGTTTCCTTCTAAACTTTCATTTTAAAGTACATTTAAACTTTTAATCCTTCTGGACTTACTTTAGGTTTTGGTATGAAATAGGCGTTTACTTTCATTTTCCCCCAAATGAACAACCAGTTATCCCAACTATGTTTCTTGACTGAACCATTCTTTATCAAGACATCTTGATAATCCTTTATCAGTTTTAAAGGCCACCTTGTCACATAGTGAAATTCTGACTTATGTATCACCACTGTGTCTTTTTTTTTTTTTTTTTTTACCATTTACTTGTTTAATTGGTATCTTGATCAACAATACAGTAGAGTGTAACATACCTAGGAATTATATCGTTAAGTTTCTTATGGGAAACAATTAGCCAGATTCGCTAAGAGATTAAGTATACAAAAGTCTTCAAACAAAATTAGGCTAAACTACAAACACAAGTGTGCAAGGTTTTCATAGAAAATATAATCTCCTTAAGACAAGGTCTCTTTGCCCAAAACTTCGCAGGTGTGAACCTGTTCCATTGTGACCAGCTATCCTAATACCACAAATTTACAGTAAATGGGTGCTTATCCCTAAACAATAAAGGAACTTATACGATCAGGGTCTTTTTTTATTTAATCTTAGTATAAAAAAGCAAATAAGGAAATTATCTTAGACTTTATTTAACATCTTAATTTCAAAAGACTTTATTTAAAACAAAACAAAACAAAAAACTAGAGTTTCCAAGGTGTGTGGGCCTCAGAGATTAAAAACTGACATTTACAATGAGGACCCAGAGACACCATGGGGGACTGAGAACCCTCATCAACGAGATTTCACTACAGGTTCACAGTTTGAGGGCTACATACCCCACTGCTATTCTCCTCTTTACTTGCTATTTATTCAACTGCCTACTCGCGGGGAATTTACTCCAACCTTATGAAGTTCCAGGCACTGTCACACTGATTCTTACGGAATTTCATTCTCAACATCTCAGAGCCCAGGTTTCCACCTGCCATTGAACAGGACCCCCTGAGATTATCTTTCGCTTTGAGGGGAGAGGGGTGGTAAGAGGGCCTCCTTTCCCCACGGGTTTTGTGTACCATTCAGCAAAGCTAGAATCAGCTGTGCATGTGACAAGACTATGTTTCAGGCCATGATACTATAGACCTTTTCCACTATCCCTCCAAGTTTCTAGGTTATTTTCACAACTATTAAGAACAGGTGTCTATCTATCCTTGAACTGTAGAGACCCTGACATCCTGTGAGCACTTCCCTGCTCAAACACAACTAGAACTCCCCGATGTGTCTGGGAACAGTTTCCCCTTTTCTGTAGCTATGGGTTTTTCCGGCCAAAGAGCTTGAGGAAGAAAACAAAGCAGAATATTGTTGAAGTGGTAAATACATGTTTAGATTGGCTGGACTACGGTTTCCTAAGCGGCGTTAAGCAAAACAGAGAATTCAGTGACATTGTACCCAGGATACCACTTCTCCACTGTCTGAGTTCTTCACCCTTTATGGCACACCCCTCCCGCTGGTAATGCCCTTCGATACTCAGTACCCTCTGGCTGCTTCCGGTTTACTGTTGCTCCCAACCAAAGTGCTAAATCGGTCACTTACAGACCCTAGTTTAAATGAATGTGTTCATTTATTTTTTTTAGGAGAATATTTACATTCCTTTCATTGTGGAATGAATGAGTGACATCAGAGGGCATGTGGATGCAAAAATCTGGTGTTCCCCTTACCCTCAGCACAGCAAGAGACAAACTGGGTAATGGGAACTCTACCCCTACTTGAAAAAAATAAATAGGGGTTCCTGGGTGGCTCAACCCGTTAAGTGCAGACTCTGGCTCACTTCACGTCAAGTGAGGTTCAGTTTGTGAGATTGAGCCCCACGGGGTACATGAGGTCCAATTCCGCATTGGGCTCTGGGCTGACAGCATGGAGCCTGCTTGAGATTCTCTCTGTCCCTCTCTCTTTTTCTCTCTGCCCTTCCCCTGCTCATGCTCTCTCTCTGAAATATAAATAAAAATAAACTTTGAAAAAATTATAGACATTGACTGCCATTTTAGAGGGGCAGGGCGTGTACACCCGTGAGGCATGTCAACAACAGTTCCCATCAGTTTGTGGCTGTGTACAAAACAGAAGTGTTTGCAAGTCAACCTGGTAAATCTCAACATGCACGTGCTCTGATTTTAAGTCCTAATGCTTATTGCCCCCATTCAGCAAATTTAGTAATCAGAGCACGAAAAGCTTAAATAATGTGTGCAAGGTTATAACCCTTGCTAGTATTACTAAGTGTGGCCATTTTGTAAGATTGCTCTTAATTTCGATGATGGTTGTATAAGTAGCAGTGGTCTGTTACAGTAAAAGAAAATAAATAAAAGGCTGTGCAAATATTCTAATAGATTATAGAATATATGCTTATCTATTTTTTTTAATTTTTTTAACATTTTTTTATTTTTATTTTTGAGACAGGGAGAGACAGAGCATGAACGGGGGAGGGTCAGAGAGAGGGAGACACAGAATCGGAAACAGGCTCCAGGCTCTGAGCGGTCAGCACAGAGCCCAACGCGGGGCTCGAACTCACGGACCGCGAGATCATGACCTGAGCCGAAGTCGGCCACTTAACCGACTGAGCCACCCAGGCGCCCCTATGCTTATCTGTTTTTATTATTTCTTTCTTATCTGTAATTTCGCACCAATGTGTGTTATTATCAAGATTAGTTTAACAGGTGTCGTCACGGAAAAGCCACAGGTATCATTTATCTATATCTCTTCCACCTTGATCTTCTTTCTGTACTTTCTCCAGTAACTTCCCATATCTAGGATATCAGGCTCACATAAATGAATTTCTCATTTCAAAAAAAGGAAAAGGAAAAGAAAAATTACCAATTTTCAAGGCCCGTCAGTCAGAAAATAGAGTTATCGCTTTATATATATTAGTGGGAAGGAGCAGGGAAATGATTGTAAGGGTCAACGTTTGGATTTTTTCTCAGTTCAGGGAAGGAGCTAAATTGCAAAGTACTTCCTAGATTTATACTGGTTCATGCAAAGCTTATATGAATTCATTCTAAAGTGAAAATAAATTTACTCTTCTCGAGCATATTTGTATTTTAAGAGATTGCTAAAGCTAATACATTACTAACCAGTGGCAGTCGTGAGACTAATATTTGTAAGTTTCCTTGGTGGCACCTTCTTTATCCAGCCAATCTACCTCCCAGGCACACCTGAAGAAGAGGGTACCCCCTATTCTGTGTTATAATCGATAGGGAGACGTGGGTGCTTTGAGTCAGCAAACCTGGAGTCTGCGAATCAGCAAATTCCCTCAATTTATATAGTCACCAAGAGGATGAACTCTCTGCTCATCTCTGCTTGTTGCTTTTTCCATCCTCTGTTCCTTTATTTAGCCTTCTTTGGGAAATGGGATGTTGAAATCAGAGTTTTCCCCGGGGGAAAGAGATCTCAACTCAACAGGTAGTACTGGGTGATAGCAACACACAGTCTAAGGAATCAAATCTCAGCTATTGGGCTTACCTGGTGATTCCTCTCTTCACATCACAGCCTTAGGGAGCCCCTCCTCCAGTGTACCTGTGGTTCAATCACTTCTTAATGCTGTTTGGAAAGACATCGCTAATATCTGACCAGCAGCTCACTGGCATTCATGCAGGTCCACTGGTTCATAAGCAACTCCTGGTGCATGTTGCTGCCCTTGTAGGCAGACAAGCCCGGGACACACCCCCTTCAAGAAGGAAAAGAGAAATACTTTTATGCTGACTCTCCCTCCCACTTGGAGTCAATACCAGGCCTGGTAAGAGGAAGGAGATCTGAGCCCAAGACCTAACGATTCTTGCAGCAGACGGATTTCTGAAACCACAAAAGGAAAGTGGGGGGAAAAATGCTCTAGGGGAACGCGGAACACTTCTGTCCTAGATCAGTTTGCTATCAAATGCCACTCTGTCGAGTTTCATGTCCAGCCTCAGGACACCCGCGGGTCATACCCCATAAAGCGGAAGGAATGCGGTCCTTCGTGTATAATTCCAATGGCGGGGGAGGTGGGCAATTCCAGTGGAGTGAAGATAGGGGTCAATATTATTTTTCCTTTTCTGACTTCTTTCCCAGACAAAGGAACCTCAGGCTTACCCGTGGGATAATATGGAATGGGCAAAAGAGAACAAGAGCATACATGCTGAGGGTGGAATGCTCTTTGGCCTTAGAAAACCTAGAATGGAATCATGTTAACTTTTTAATAAATGCTTCTTTGCTTTCTAAGGACCCATCTGATTTGAAAATTACCATACACACGTACACACACACACACATATATGTTTTTTAAGTGTTTATTTATTAATTTTTGAGAGAAAGCACAAGCAGGGGAGTGGCAGAGAGAGAGGGAGAGAGAGAAAATCCCAAGCAGGTTCAGCACTCTCAGCAGAGTCTGATGTGGGGCTTAAACTCACAAACTGCGAGATCATAACCTGAGCTGAAATCGCATGTCAGACGTTTAACTGACTGAGCCACCCAGGTGCCCCTAACACCCTTATATTCTGCAAGTGACTTGAGGTGGCTCACCATGTCAATGCATTTAAAAACATTATATTGGACTAGAAATAAGGAAACGTGAACTATGAAAGTTCTATGTACACTACACAAATGATAGAAAGGGAAGCTATAGAGTGTCAATGAAGAAAAAGAATGCAAATAGAAACCTATGAGGCATCTACACTATTTTATAAATTTGAAGCTTAACTTTAGGAGAAGAGCTTCCTAGCATTCAAGAAAAGGGGAAGTCAATCAGGTACATTGTTCTCATCACAGAAGAGAAAACATTCATCTTCTTCAGAAGGAGAAAATGATCTTCAGAGCACTGGATTCTAATAGAAATATCTCTTTTAGAGTGAACAATTCTCCGAATAAAATTGGAGCTCATAATTTCATGCTGAAGACCTTTGGTGTCAAGAAGGCCTAAACACAATGTGCCCTTCTTGTTTCCAATACCAATTGAGCCACTTGGTCTATAGCCTAATTTTTCATGATCAGGACTAAGTCTGGTCCAGTGGAGAAGTTATCAAGAGAACAAAGACGACTTGACAACCCCTAACTGTTCAAAGGCATCAGCCATCCCTCCTTTGTCGGCCACCAGCCTGGGCAAAATAGAGCTGATCTCATAGTCTAATCAAGTCAATGTCACTCTCTGCTGTGCCCTTTCTGCAGGGTTTTGCGCATTTTCCAGATCCACCAATTGCAAATGGAGACCAAATTTCCTTTCAGTACAGAAGGTCAAGGGCTTCCAGAAGGTCCTCACCCAGTTGATCTGATGTCTGAAGTTCTAGGATTAAATGCCATCTTTTCAGTTCAGTGCTATTTGTTTCCTATTGTCTGTGTTAAAATGCAAGTGCATGTAGGAGCACAGAAGTCACTGACACCGCAGTGGGAATGTGTTTATAAAATGGTACTAATAGTCTATTAATTACTTAGGGAGGGAAGTGGCCGTGGAATTGGAAGGGGGTCAGGCGAAGGAGTAAGACAGACAAAATGGCCAATCACTCTGGAGCTTAATGGGGGAGGGCTTGCAGCTCAGATAGAAGGTCTGTTAGTGACCTCCAGCTCATCGTGTTGCAAAGCCCAGCAACTTCCTAGGGGCTGGCATGTGGCCCTTGGAACCAAAGGGATCCCTATAGTTTCTTCTTAGACCGAAAACACTTTAGCAGATAGTAGAAAATTAGGCACCCAATAGACGTCAATAATTCCTTGAGTAGATTGGTTTTGGAGAAAATCTGAATCCAAACAAATGAATATATTTAATTGTTAATTCCGCATTTAATGGAAGGAGGTCATAGTATGCCCAATGTTTAGGTTGTTTCACAAGTAGGGTGTGCTTTTGAATTACTGATGGGTGACTCACCAGTAAGCCACTTACTCACCCCTTCTAGTTTCCTCCTAACCATCTACTAACACATGCGAGGCTGAATTCGATACTTCCTGGTTAGGTTATAGGGCTCCGGAGTCCCTGCGGAGGACAGAAAGCAAAAGAGAGTAACACGGGTTTTTGCTCACTGTGGCAGCATGGTGACATATCATTCTTCTGAGCCCAAGGAGAGCTGGTCTTCTGGGAAGGCAGAGTTGAGGAAGGCTTGCCCCTCTGGTACAACGGCAACTCTCCTTTGGCTGCAAAATCGCACACACTCCCCTGTGAAGCAGGTACAAGGTGTCCACCTGAGCATACAAAGGCAGCTAAACGAATGTGTTTTGG
The DNA here is from genome assembly GCF_027475565.1 of Acinonyx jubatus. Taxonomy (NCBI): domain Eukaryota; kingdom Metazoa; phylum Chordata; class Mammalia; order Carnivora; family Felidae; genus Acinonyx; species Acinonyx jubatus. The sequence goes on along the minus strand of NC_069385.1, from coordinate 105,483,435 downwards.
TCCCTCTGGTATATTTTATATCGTCTGCTCATCCGGACCACAGAACTTCCTTGACTAAACCAGCCCCCAGCCCCGGCATCCTATAGATAGATGCCCAAGAGAACAAGGAGGAAGACCAGGGGGCCGAGGAAGCACTTTGAACCCTATCAAATCATCTCTCTGTTTGCGTTGGTTTCCTGGGCAGTCTGATGGCTTGCTTTCCTGGTAAAAGTGTAGAGTCACAGCAATAAATATCAACAACCCTGAGGCCCCGGAGAAAGGACGAAGCGAACAGAATCTCGTTATTGGAACTAGTTTTCTAAATCTTATCACGCCTTATCACCAGGTGTGAGGCACTATCTGAATGTGGTCAGCAGGTGAGCTGCTGGAGAGGATCCTGGAGGGCAGTGTTTATCCTTCAGAGGTGCTAGGAGGTCTCTGCCCTTGGTCTTAGAGAAGCTCTAATCCAGGGGCTGTAAACACAGTTGGTCGCCTTGAATGATATGGTGACTCGAGGGTGTGATAGGCCCTGAGCTGTTTCAGGTGGCTTTATTCCACACTGTGAAATGATTAAATGCAATAAGAAATATTTCAAGTACAATTTAAAAAAAAAAAACACAAACCTGAAAGGAACAGTAAAGAGAAGAGTTGAGTGTAAAATGTACATTATAGTGAGAAGGTTTTCCTAACGAATAAAGATTTTATCAAAACTGATATAGTCTTTTAACACTCAACACCAGGTCTTAAAAAATAAAGAGAGATGGGAATTATTAAGTTATTTGAGGATAAAGCTTAGTCAAAGGGGCTTATGAGAAACTGTTTGGGGGTGGTATTTAATCATTGTAATGCTACTTAGCCTGAATATAAGGTATACTCAAATACACAAACGGAGAGCTCACAAAACTGTAGGAAATCTTTTCCCATCCATATCACAGACAAGTGTAGCAATCTATACACATGAACACTGGCCTGGGCAGAAAATCAGAGAAGAGATCAACAGTCAAGCACGTAGTAACAGCCCCCATTTACTAAGCACTTACTATGTTCCAAGTAGTGTTCTGAGCAGTTTCCAAGTGCTTTTATACTCCAAGCAACCCGCGAGGCAGTTCCCACCATCATTCCCCTTTTATAGGTGAGGAAATGGAGGGACAGAGCAGGTAAGTAAATGATGGGCCTGCCTTCAAAGTCTGTGTTCCTCTTTTTTGTTGTTGTGAATTTTTTAAGCTTATTTATTCATTTTGAGAGACACAGAGTGCATGGGGGAGGGGCAGAGAAAGAATGGGAGAGAAAACCCCAAGCAGGCAATGCACTGTCAGTGTGGAGCCTGATACGGGGCTGGAACTCACGCAACATGAGATCATGACCTCAGCAGAGATCAAGAGTTGAGCGCTTAACCAACTGAGCCACCAAGGCACCCTGTGAGAAAAGGCAGGTGAGAAATACAAACAGAAGTGTCCGACCTTTCCAAAATAACCAAAGAAAAGACCAAGGCAACATTATGGTCTTAGGCACTAATGAGGCACAGCATTCTTATCAGCTGAACCTTTCATAGTAAAATGAAGGGCCACCAAAGCCCCCGGAGAAAATCCACGTTTCCATTTCATTCAGCGAGTAAGCTTCACGTGTCCCTAAATTCAAAGCCCTGGACAAACTTAGCAAGGCCAAGCAGAATTCCCCCACTGCCTGTCATCAGGTCAGAGCTTACAGGGTTTGAATGCCAGAGGTAACACTGACTACGAAAATCATGAACTTTGCTTTTTTTTTTTCCCTCTGCCTGTCTTTAAAATGAGAATTACACAACATCAAGCAGCCTTCTCTCTAGACTCAAGGGACCCAACCGGTGTGGCGGGGACAGTGCAGCCACAGGCAACAGAGCCCATCCACTTACACTCAACATGATGTGGAAAAATCCATCCGCGGGTCGGGGCAGCCTCAGTGGAAATGCTCAATCTGATGCAGTTTACAAGAATCCTGCTTTGACCATGCAGGTTCTAGAAAACGAGACCTTTAACAGGAATGTGCATTTCTCCACTGGCCTATAGCGCCAGACAAATGTAACACAAACAAGGCTCCCAAACAACAGTCAGGAGTCGGCTGGATTAGAGGCTAAAACCCAACAGACTGTCACTCTGTCTCCCAAGAGAGAGATCCTGTGGGTGAGAAGCTCTCCCAGAACAAAATAAATCTGATTCTGTCCCTGGGCATTTTTTCTTTGTCATTGTGGCTGTAAGCAACTTCCTCATGAGGACAAACATCTGAAGAGGCGGCCTGAGATGAAGACATTCTATTTTTTGCGGAAGTATGGTTTCTGTTTAGCAAACCGCCAGTTGACCCCAGGGTTTCGGAATGTCCTTTAAGCAAAGGGAGACATCTAGTGGCCAAGATTTGCATGTTAGAAGAGGCCACCTGTTCATAAAATCACTGTAGGGTACAGAGGTTCAGTTGCCTTGAGGATGGACTGGGGCACTTGGCCAGAAGGGAGTAGAAAGAAGGAGTGATCTGAATCAGGTAACCCCTGAGACCCTGAGTTACTTTGTTCAGATGCTTGGCAGGGATCCTGCTTGTGGTGGAATTCATTCATTCATTCATTCATTCATTCAGCTATCTTATTAAATATTGACTAGGTACAAGACTGCTAGGCCATGGGGACCTCAAAATCTATATACACTGCCTTCAAGGATCTTGTAGCTTAGTAGAAAGACTAGACCAGCAACAATCAGTTAAAATACATCATGATAGGGGCTGAGCACACTACGTTATAGTAGCCCATAGAAAAGTCACTTAAATGAATCTCCAAGGGTGAGAGGAATAAATGTCTAGACCGCAATTCCCAAACTGGCACCCTGTGGGCCCCATCTGGCCTCCAGATGTGTTTTGCTTGGCCCATGCAATGTTCTTAAAACTCTGAATTAGTTGCTAACATTTCAAACAACAGGGGATTTCACATGAAAATCCAGATTACAGCTTCTTTTGAAAAATGACAAGATCTGACAGCATGGTTTCCATATGGCTGTAGGGAGATATTAAAGTGGAGTTGGGTAGGGGCTGCTCACCTTCCTGTTCCTGTTTCATAACAATAAATAATTTACTTATTTCAGTGAAGTTTTGGTAGATTTCACACGAATGGGGTACAAAAGTCAAAATTACAAAACTCTATTCATTGAAAAATTAGTCTCCTGCAATGCCTTGTTCTACAGCCAACAAATCGTCACCTACAAAGGCACTCACTATTGTTACCAAGTAGAGATTGAACGTATCCCTCCCTAACCCCTCACATCAAAATTAATTTCATCTGTTTTACAAATTTTAAAACAAAATATAAAACTACAAATACTAGAAGAAAACAAAAAAGGTTATTTTGTTTGTATTCTTTAAATAATATGTTCATTTATGATTAAGGCATTTTGTAAAGAGAGACCATAATTCAGGCATCACAAACACACACACACACACACACACACACACACACACACACACAAAATTGATATTTGACTACATAAAAAGGGGGAAATTCTTCTTGGCAAAAAATACAATGAACAGCATCCAAACATAAATAAGTACCTAGAAAAATATTTTTGATTTATATCAGAAATGACTTTTTCTTGAATATGTAAGTAGTCCTTATAAATCAATAAGAAAAAGACACACCAGGGGCATGTGGGTGGCTCAGTAGGTTAGGCAACTGACTTGATTTTGGCTCAAGTCATGATCGCATGGTTCATGAGTTCAAGTCCCATGTCAGGCTCTGTGCTCGTGGCATGGAGCCTGCTTGGGAGTCTCTCTCTGTCCCTCCTCCCCTCTTGCTTTCTCTCTCTCTCTCTCTCTCTCTCAAAATAAATAAATAAACACTAAAAGAGAAAAACATGCCCAAGGACACAAATGGGCCAACAGGAATAAGCCAAAAAAAAGAATACAAATAGTTCTAAAATATATTAAAAGGATGAAAAGTGACGTTTCACTTCTCAGGTGAGAAAAAATTCAGCAGAAATGATAACATTTGTGCAGGTGGGAAGAAACAGGTAGTCTCATATGCAGCTGGTGGGTGGGTAAACTAGCAAGTCAGTATCAAATTTTAAAACGTGCTTGTCCCTTGGCTTAGCAGGTCTACAGGCAGACTTCCTTTAATGCATCTCACTTGGTTGTGCTCCACAGATAATGTGTTTTTTTTGTTTTTTTTTTTTTATAAACTGAAGACTTGTGGCAACCCTGAGTCAAGCAAATCTATCAGTGCCATTCTTCCAACAGCATTTGTCCATTTCATGTCTCTCTGTCACATTTTGGCAATTCTCACAATAGGTCAAACTTTTTCATTGTTACTGCATTTGTTACGGTGATTCGCGATCTGTGATTACAGCTCGCTGAAAGTTCAGATGATGGTTGGCAATCTTTAGCAATAAACTGCTTGTTAACTAAGGTATGTGCATTGTCTTTGTATACGTAATGTTACTGCACACTTACTAGACCACCATACAGTGTAAACATAACTTTTATATGCACTGGGAAACCAAAATTTTTGTTTGATTTGCTTTATTGCTCTATTCATTTTATTGCGTTGGTAAGGAACCAGACTGGCAGTATCTCTAAAGCATGCCTGTATCTCCGGAAATGTAAGCTACAGATATGCTTGCCCATGTGCAAAATGATATCCACACAAAGATGCCCAGTGCAGAATTATTTCTGATATGTGGAAACTAGAAGCGGTATAAAGTTCCATTAATAGATGCGGTGGATTGTAGTTGTTTAAAATGTGTTATATGCTCGGGGAGCCTGGGTGGCGCAGTCGGTTAAGCATCCGACTTCAGCCAGGTCATGATCTCGCGGTCCGTGAGTTTGAGCCCCGCGTCGGGCTCTGGGCTGATGGCTTAGAGCCTGGAGCCCGTTTCCGATTCTGTGTCTCCCTCTCTCTCTGCCCCTCCCCCGTTCATGCTCTGTCTCTCTCTGTCCCAAAAATAAATAAACGTTGAAAAAAAAAAATTAAATAAATAAATAAAATAAAATGTGTTATATGCTCAAACCATAAACCTTTTCCCTGTCTGTGTCAAGCAATTGAAATTCTGAAATTGTTACTACAATGTCAATTAGCTAAAGTTACAACGGAAATTGGTCCTAAGAGTGGGGCAAAAGCTCTCATAAGAGAGATCTGAAAATATATGGCATTAGCCTCTGGTCTGCCGATGGGAAGCAAGGAAATTTATTGGAAAAGAATGGAGGCTGTGTATGTAATGCAGTGAAACATTTTATGAACTTGGATGGCAGATAACGTGCTAACCAAGCTTGTGGCTTTCGGCAAAGAAGTTAGAATCCCTTTTAGTGCAACAGTGGCTCCCCTGACAGGGCAAGCCTCTTTAAAATATACTTGGCTTTTTACCTATCTCATTCCAGTTAGCTCTAGGTGCCTGTGATATGATCAATAAGAAGAAACATGTATTTGGCCTTTTCCCTGTGCTGGCAAAGAGCTCCTAAAACCCTTGGAATTTCCTAAGTAATGAATGCAGTAAAATTGTCTCATGTTAACGAGATGATTTTTGTTTAGCACTAGGATGCAGGGTGGGGGAGGCTGGCTGCCAGGAGAACCAGCTGAGTGGTTAAAGGATTAGAACTTTTAACCCCACCGCCCTGACCTCCCTCCCGGGGGAAGAGATTGGTGCTGGAGGTGCTTGAATCCATCGCCAATGGCCAGTGATTTCATCAACCATGTCTGTGTAATGAAACCGACATAAAAATCCAAAAGGACGGGTTTCAGAGGGCTTCCAGGTTGGTACCCATGTGGCGATTTGGGGAAAGTGGCACACTTGGAGAGGGAACAGAAGCTCCAGCCCTCTCCCCAGCCTTGCTCCATGCATCTGATTCATCTGGCAGTTCCTGAGTAATATCCTTTTATAATAAATTGGTAATCTCGTAAGTAAAATGTTTCTCTGAGTTTTACGAGCCACTCCAGCACATTGAGCAAACCCAAGGAGGAAGTCATGGGAACCTCTGACTTATAGCCAGTCGGTCAGCAGTATAGGTAACAACATGGAGTTGCAACTGAAGTGGGGGGTGTGGGGGACAGTCTTGTGAGACTAGCCCTTAACCTATGGAACCCGACCCTATCTCCAGATGGACCGCGTCAGAATTGAGTTAAATTCTGGGACACCCAGCTGGTGTCCAAGAATTGCTTGGATTTCTGTGGAAAACCCGCCCCCTGCCCCTCCCCCACACACAATGGAACTGGATACAGAACTTTTAGTGCCAGTAGTTATGCGCCCAGTTCTTTTCCAGACAGATAACCTTGAGGGAATCGGGCTTCAGAGGGAGAGGCACACCTTTGGCCTCTTTTCCCTGAGCACTTTTTCAAAGGAGAGTATTGACTTAGAAGCACCTTAATCATTCCAGCTCTTTAAGCAACAGGTTTGATGGCCCTACCTTGACTTGTTTCTAGTCATGAGTCTTAGCTATAATTGGTCCTCATCACTGAAGGTCCATCTCACTTTTATATTTTACCAGTTAGAGGTAGGAATCAGTTACTAGTTAGAGGTGGAAGTATGTTGCATCTTCTAGTTGGAATTTTTGTGCCTATTGTTTTTCCTTTTTGCACCTGTGTGAGAACTCGTCATTGCTTTCTTGCAACATGTAGTCTAAGCGGGCCAATAGCAGCTAAGGCGTGCTAATAATTGGTGTTTCAGCTATCTAGCCATTTTTCCCACACCAATGACTGAACAATCCATCTTTTCCTCACTGTTTTGAGATGCCACCTGCGTTAAATATTAAATTCCCGGGCATCTTTGGGTCTACTTATGGACTTTGTTGTTCTTTTCATTCATCTGTTTACTCGAGACTAAACTCAACACTATTTGCTGTAGCTTCATGATATATTTTCGTATCCGATACAATAAGTCTCCCTTAGCATTCTTCCTTTTCAAATGTTTTTCTTTCCAATGTTTAATAATTTTTTATAGAGGGGCGCCTGGGTGGCTCAGTCAGTTAAGTGTCGGACTCCTGATTTCAGCTCAGGTCATGATCTCACAGTTTGTGAGTTCCAGCGCTTCGTGGGGCGCTGCATTGACAGCATGGAGCCTGCTTGGGATTCTCTGTCTCCCTGTCTCTCTGCCCCTCCCCCACTCACATGCTTGTGCATGCTCTCTGTCTCTCTCAAAATTAATAAACACTTAAGAAATACTTATTTCTGGGGCACCTGGGTGGCTCAGTCGGTTGGGCATCCGACTTTGGCTCGGGTCGTGGTCTCACAGTTTGTCGGTTCGAGCCCCACCTCGGGCTCTGTGCTGATGGCTCGGAGCCTGGAGCTTGCTTCGGATTCTGTGTCTCCCTCTCTCTTTGTTCCTCCCCCACTCGTGCTGTCTCTCTCTGTCTCAAAAAATAAAATAAAACATTAAAAAAAATTTTTTAATAAAAATAAAATAAAGAAATATTATTTATTTATTTATTTATTTATTTATTTATTATTTTAGAGAGAGAGACAGAAATACAGCATGAGCAGGAGAGGGGCAGAGAGGGAGACACAGAATTCGAAGTAGGCTCCAAGCTCTGATCTGTCAGCACTGAGCGCCACACGGGGCTCGAACCCACACACTGCAAGATCATGACCTGAGCCAGTCCAACACACTTAACCGACTGAGGCACCCAGGTGCCCCATTAAGAAATAATATTAATGTTATACATAAACTTTAGAATAATTTTTCCACATAGACTTTATTTTTTATTTATTTTTTGAATGTTAAATTGTTTTGGATTTTATTTGTTTGGGTTTTGCTAATTGATAATAGGTATATGACAGAATTTGATTAGGGGCTTATTTTCATTGTAGCATATGAACTTAGGAGATACAGATATCCTATGTATATATATATATCTTTCATTCCCTCTTAGTATTAAAGGATATAGTTATTTATGAAAAATAGTAATATAGTGCCTCTGTCTTATAGCAGTTTACAACAGAATAAAACAATAAATGAACAAGGTATTATTAGGGTGATGAGTGAAGTTCTTTCCTAAGTGTTCATATTTAAGTTGAAGGATGAGAACGATAACTATATTACTATCAATATATTGGGAAAATTGGGGAACTATATTCTGTATTTCAGAGAGAGAGAGTGAGAAAGAGAGAAAAAATATTGTAAAGATCTTTAAACAGGAAGAAAACATGACACAATCCAGAGAATGTCAGAGGGATTTAAGACGAGAAAAAAGTCAAGAGAATGGAGAGCCACTAAGAGTCAGCAGGTGAATTTGAGCGTTTGGAATTTCAAGGCCTTGCAAGGCTTGTTTAAAATAAGGCACAAAATTAAATATTATTGTAAGTAATATTAAGCATAATCCTGTAAAAATTTCAAGAGGCGCATTCATATGATCTGTTTGGGATATAAAAGGAATACTCAAGATGATGTGTGAAGAATGAAGGACTAAAGAAGAGAAAATAAGGCAGTAGAGAAACCACTTTAATGGCTAATAATAATAGTCATTTAGACATTACTAAGGTTGAAGAGGAAGATGGATGCAAATATGTTTTGAGGAGATCATTAACCTAGATGTTGAATTCACCAAGGATGATGATAGAAGTATATAGGAAAATTATGAACCATAAATATTCCTAAGAAGGAGGCCTCTTTTCCCAAAGTATATGGTGTCAGAGAAGTAAATGCTTCTTGCTTATGTGTGTCACTGGGGAAAAAACATCATCAGAGAATAGCCACATATCATCCACATAGACTTTAAAATCAGTTTGTGGGTCCCTCCTTCCAGCAAACACCACCCTCCCAAATCTATTAACATATTTATTGAGATTTTGTTAAATGTATAAATAAACTTGGGAACCATTAATGTCTTTTGAATGTTGAGTTCCCATAATTAAGAATATGATTTGATTTTCTAGTTCAAATAAAATAAAACATTAAGGAATGATTCTAACAAATATACAAGATCAATGTGAAGAAATCTTTCTAAATTTACTAAAGAACACAAAAAAGAATTTTTTAGTTACATCCAAAGCTTGTGAAGCATGTGTGCATGCTCACATGTATCATTAAAATATAAAACAAAACTAACCTGATGTTGAGAAATATTTCCACTCAGGATGATGTTCCATTGCAAGTTTACCATGAAATTGCAAAGAGGAGCTTCTGGGATAAATGGGTAAAAGATACACCTTTATTTTACTTATTTGTTTGTTTGTTTGTTTGTTTGTTTTGCTTTTCAAATTCTTATTTAAATTCCAGTTAGTTAACATACAGTGTGGGGCACCTGGGTGACTCAGTCGGTTAAGTGGCTGACCTCAGCTCAGGTCATGATCTCACAGTTTGTGGGTTCGAGCCCTGCGTTGGGCTCTGTGATGACAGCTCGGATCCTGGAGCCCGTTTCGGATTCTGTGTCTCCCTCTCTCTCACACACTCTCTGTCCCTCTCTCTCTCTAAAATATAAATATTAAAAAAAAACAAAAACAAAAACAGTGCAATATTGGTTTCTGGAGTCGAATTCGGTGATTCAACACTTACATACTACACCCAGGGCTCATCCCAACAAGTGCCCTCCTTAGTGGCCATCACCCATGTAACCCATCCCCCACCCACCTCCCTCCATCAACCCTCAGTCTGCTCTCTAAAAAGATACACCTTTAAAAATAGATACATTTTCTTCATAAAGAAAGGGTGGCAAGGGAAAGGAAAGAAGACAGGGAGACAAAAAATATATATACTCCCTTTTGCTGCTCTGGCTATTTCTGGTTGTTGCTGTTCTTTGATGACCTTGGAGTATGATGCGTATCTTCAGACAGCTTTTATTTTCCTGCACACAAATGAAATTTCAACAGGGCCAGAGCATGCTCAATTATCCATCTACATTTGCTACCCCCCCCTTTTTTCTCTCTCCCTTCCACCTTTTCCTCACATTGGCGTGGTGGGGGAGGGTACTGCAAATGATGAAGAGTGAATCCAAAACCTTTCTTTTGAAATACGTGTTCCGTCCCCGGGTAAGCATCAACACTGATTATTGACAACCTCTCTTAAAAGACTTCTTTTAACTTGACTTAACTCTAATTCTCAGACCTCAAAAGCAGACTTTTATGTAAAGTATTCTCACATTAAATGTGTCTTTCACGTATTCTGTAAGCCTTTATTCATAAACTTGATCAAACACATTCTCACACTTACACTTTGCAAGCTGGAGACCTAATTTATAATTTGTCATATACAAAACCTTTTAACAGAAACTTAAACAAAAATCCACATAAATCCACATAAAGGATATTAGGGAGTCGTGTAAACATATCTTCATAAATCTATATTCTCTTTCCTAGTTCACAGTTAGGCAGCAGGTCAGAGTTAGGGGTGTGGTTACTTAAAGTGGGAAAGCAAATTTAAATGACTCATCAAGTGCCTGAACATAATACCATGGCTAAACAAAAGTATGTTTAGTTTACCAAGTGTATTATTAGTTAGGGTTCTCCAGAGAGATAGGACCAATAGGGTATATGTATATATCTACTTAGAAAGAGATTTATTATAAGGGATTGGCTCAGGTGATTACAGAGGCTAAGAAGTTCAAGATCTGCCATCAACAGGCTGGAGACCCAAGAGAGGTGATGTATAGTTCCAGTCCAAAACCAAAGCCCTAAGAACCAGGAGAGTCAATGGTGTGAGTTCCAGTTTGAAAGCTGGCAAGTTCAAGATCCAAGATCCAAAAAGAATCCAAGTCTGAAGGCTTGGAAAGACCAATGTTCCAGCTCTATCAATCAGGTGGCAATGTTCTCTCTATTCACAGGGAAGTCAGTATTTTTGTTCTACTCAGGTCTTTAACTGATTACATGAGGGCTACTCACATTATAGAGAGCAATTTTCTTTATTCAGTCTAGAAATTCAAAGATTAATCTCATTCAAAAACACCTTCACCCTCATTACAAGCTAACTAGCCACAGACTGTCCAACCCAAGGTTCTGGATTTTTCATGCTACTCTTATCAGCCTCCACATGATTTCTTTTTTTTTTTTTTAGTTTATTTTTTTTCAACATATGAAGTTTATTGTCAAATTGGTTTCCATACAACACCCAGTGCTCATCCCAAAAGGTGCCCTCCTCAATACCCATCACCCACCCACCCTCCCACCCCCCATGATTTCTACCACGTTCTTCGAAAATTATAATACTGTACTATTTTGTTGAGACTCATCTATTTAACCAGCCAGAAATAGATAAAAATCAATGAAATATTGGGCATTACACAGAAGCCATCAGTAGATCAAGACCTGCCATCTTTGTCAATGGCGTGGAAAATTTCTGACACTTCATCTAGATCACCTTAGCCACCCTGATCCCACAAATAACTCCTATCACCTGGTAGATATCAGGTATTTGGATACACAATACCTGAAGAACCCAATATTAAATCCAACTGTCCCCAACAACTCTGACTAGCTAAAACAATATCTAGACCCTTCAGACTCACTCAACAAGCATCAATGCTGTGTTTCACATGACCCAACATTTCAAGAGGTCTCCAAGGGGGACACCTTTTCAGAGCGAATACTTGGGAATGGGGAATACACTGAGAATTACAAATATCAGTTCTTCCCTGCATTAAAGCATTTTAAAGCATTGGCTTGCCTACCAGATACAAGAAACAAAATCCGAGAGACAGAAAAGATTTTTCTGAGCGTACACTATTTCAGGTGGTCTTTGGAAAAGCAGTATATGATACAGAACAGGTTTCTAAACTAAGAAACAGGGAGAACTGTCATTCAGAGAAAATGTGAGGATCGACCTTTCTCTATGATGTGGACAGGGGGAGCAATGAGTTTCATTCAGGCATAACAATACCTATGCAATTCCACCACTGACTCATGGAACCTGTTGAAGCAGCTTTTCCATGTGGTTGTCCCACAACAAACAGACCACAACGCTTCCTTCAACCACCCATCCTCCTGTGCCACCTACTCCTTCCTAGGGGACACAAATAGGCTTTGAATGGAAATAACCAAGGCAATTCTCCTAATTTATTTCACCTACTAATTTTACAGTTATGGAACACACTAATGCCGGGAAATACTTTGCACGGACTTTCTCCATTAAATTTCACAACCACCACCTACGATGGGTTCTATTTTTTTCTTCCATTTTATTATGACAAAACCAAGGCTTTGAAAGCCAGTTCATTCAAGGTCACAGAATCAGTAGAAAAGCTGACTGTGGAAATCAAGTCTGCCTACCTTGGGCTTCTGAACTTTTCCTTATTTGTCTTTAAATCATGCCTTAATGCCTGTCAGTCCAAATTTAGAAATCATGAGACTTTAAGTATATGGTTTAAAGCAAACTTTATCAGTCTTGGGATATTTCAAAGGATGAAATTCCCCCATATGTGCAATGCATAAAATTTTCTGAACCTACAGGTTAAAAAAAATGCTACTTCAGAGATTTTATTTGGGTCCCAGAACATAAATCTAAATTACTGCTTTAGATTCTTAAAACAAGTTTGACTGTTTGAGGAGGCGATGGGAGCCTTGAGCCTACCTGTTTTGTAATTTTACTCAAAATCATATGGCTAACATTTTTTTTCTCCTTTTTTCTTTTCCCCAGCTTTATTGAGATATAATTGACATATACCATTGTGGACGTTTAAAGTGTACAATGTGAATAACTCGACACGTGTGTCTATTGTGAAAGGAGTACCACAAAATAATTTGATTTCACCAACTCAACTTGAGGACCTCTTGAAGGGATTGAGGTAACCGGAGTTTCTTTAATTACTGAGGGACTTAACTGAGCTAAACACTAGCAACCCCACCCTCAGGGGACATACAAATTAATAAAGGACATGGACAAATAATAATAGTGTAACCACCTCACCTATAAATTTGGGAATTGGGGAGTAACAGGGCTGGTGATGAGCAGACTCATCCGGGTCATTTCATTAGCCTCGCAATGAGCTGACCCTACACCCCATGAAACTGAATTTGGGGGATCTCGTTGACGTGGTTACAGCCGAGCTTTCTGTAACATTAATAGAATAGCTAAGTGTTAGATCAACAGGTGCCCAAAGAGGTACTGAGCACCTAGCCATGTCTGACCGCAGAAAATGTACGTAAATCGCACCCGTTTTGCCAATCAAATCCACTCCCTGCTTCTTCCCAGAACTCCCTCGTGTCTCTCCTGTTCCACCATGAGAAGCAGATAGTGCAGGGATTGAGAACAGAGCTCAGGGGGACAACCGCCGGGTTTAAATCCAATGCCACGTCATGGGTTGGTGACGCTAAATAAGCATCCCCCCCTAAACTCATCCATAAACCCACAGCACCTCGCGCCTACCTCGGAGGGTTGCTGTGCAGATTAAATAGGACAACGTATGTAGAACACTTTGCTAACAAGTAGTGTGTAATAAATGCTTTTACAAAAAGTGGCTTCAGAAACATGAAATAAAATAAATTTCTAAAGTGGTCTCCTCCAATGAATGTCCATTTCCTTCTTCTCCATCTCATCAGGTTCTGTAGTGAATTGAAAGGCTGAATCAGGGGCGCCTGGGTGGTTCAGTCGGTTAAGCGTCCGACTTCAGCTCAGGTCATCATCTCGCGGTCTGTGAGTTCAAGCCCCGCATCGGGCTTTGTGCTGACGGCTCAGAGCCTGGAGCCTGTTTCGGATTCTGTGTCTCCCTCTCTCTCTGACCCTCCCCTGTTCATGCTCTGTCTCTCTCTGTCTCAAAAATAAATAAATGTTTAAAAAAAAAAAAAAAAAGAAAGGCTGAATCAAGTGCTCTTCTCCATGGCTACTTTCTCCCTGACGATTCTGGCTCTTAACGGGAATGATTTCCTTTAAATAACCACTACCACACATGTAAGCCCTGGATAATAGGTTTACTAGATTCTGGTGACTCTTGAAGAGGAGCTTGGTTGGTGGGTAAGGGACAAACGGGCAAGCACAGTGCTGCTCATGCTGGTCCGGGCTGGCCAGGATGTCAGGATGTTCCCAGGAGGGCACAAGAGGGGACCAAAGAGTGCTTTTCTACCTTACGTTCCTACCCCCGCAATCTATTTTTTAGCTGTACAACCCAAGATAAGGCCAGGTTTGGTTGGTTTACCTATAAATGGGAAGGATCCCGTTTTCCCTAGCTGCGGTAGGAAAGCTGAACCATACCCTAATTGTCAAACCTCTTTCGCCGCCGGATCTGAAGTTCTGGCACGTGTGCCCCTGGGTGTGGGAGGCTGCAACACCCTGAAGCCAGGTGACCTGTCCATCTGGCCTCTCTAGAGGCCTCCATACCTTCCAAGTGAACAAGACATGTTGTTCTTACTTCCCTCCACTCCCTCCAAAATCTGGAATCTCTTTCCAGTCAGGCTCATGAGCCAACAGCTACTTGAACCCAGGCTGCCAGCAGGGCAGTGCCCAGGGCTTGCTGATGTAAACACTGATGAGGAATGATGGAAGTTTGGCTCTGTCCGTCCCTTTCTGTGCTATCTTCAGCCAAGGGCCTGCAGGCTTTCATCTGCTGAGCTGAACAGTGTTAAACAACAACATTATTCTCCCTGCCTGCCTCAACGGCCACCCCTCCTTCTGGCTGCTGTCTCAAAGGAAATACGCAGCAAGGACGGAAGAGCCCCCGCCATTTAGACCTCTTATAAATGGGGAGGATTCTGGGAAAGACAGCCAGCTTGTCTACTTTCTTTAATACTGGCCTGGTGACTAATCTCAAGGAGAAATGACAAAGAGATAGAAGAGGGGACTGGGGACTTCTTCTGGCGGGAGAAGAGAGGAATTTGTGAGCCAAGAGTCCTGATTTAATCTGTAACCAGCCAAATCCTGTCTCCCCCCAGGTCTGCCCTAGGCATTACAGGAGTAGGTCCTTGGTGAGAGTGGCCATGAGCCCAAGGCCAACGCTGTACCTCACACACAGTGGGAAGGCAGCAGTCTTTGGAGGCCATTATCAAGGAACTGCATACAACTATGTAGGTTGTATCTTCCCAAGAGCACCTGGGACAGCAAAGGCTGAAACTCAGCTTGGTCTACACTTGCCAAACCATTGTATTGTCTCATAATATAATGCTCAAAATGTCCAGATTTCCGTGGCAAATCATTTGTCATATCAAGAACTGGAAAGATCCCGAAGCGAATAAAAAGAAGCAATAGATCCCAACATGGAGATGACAGAGGTATTAGAATTATCCGACAAATATTTTAAAGCAGCTATAATAACGTTTCAATGAGCAATTATAAACATGCTTGAAACAAATGCAAAAATAAAAAGTTTCATCAAAGAAACAGAAGATATAAAGAAGAAGCAAATGGACATCTTAGAATGGAGAAGTAAAATAATCAAAATAAAATCCAATGTATGAGATAAGTAAGTACTGTGAATGTAATGTTCTAAATGCGAGCTAGAGTTAACACTGCTGTATGATATACAGGAAAGTTGTTAAGAGAATAAATCCTAAGAGTTCTCATCACAAGGAAAATTTTTTTCCTTTTTCTCTTTTTTCTTTTTATTGTAGCTATATGAGAAAATGGATGTTAGCCGAATTTTTGAGGTAATTATTTCACAATACATGTAAATAAAACAATCGTGTTATGTGCCTTAAACTTATACAATGATGTATATCCATTATTTCTCAATAAGACTTGGGCACAAAACTCAGTGTATAAGTTTAGCAATAAAATAGAAGGCACCAGGAAAAGAATCAATTAATTTGAAAATGTAACATTAGCAATCACCCAATTTGAATAACAGAAAGAAAATAGACTGGAAATAAATGAACAAAGCCTTAGTGACCTGTGGCACTATAACAAAAAATTTAATATTCATTGAAGTCATTGGAGTCCTAGAAATAGAGAAGAAAGCAGACAGGGCTGAAAAAAGTACTTATAATGTCAGAAAATTTTCCAAATTTGACAAATGACTTAAATTTACAAGCTAAAGAAGTTAAACAAATCTTAAATAAGATAAATCCAGAGAAATCCACACCAAGACACAACAAATTCAAATATCTGAAAACTAAAGACATAGAAAAAAATCTTAAAAGCAGTTAGAGAAAATGATATTTTACCTATAGTGAGAAACAATTAAATTGAAAGAAAAGAATTCTTCATCCAAAAAAATATCCTTCAAGAATGAAGAGCAAACCAAGACATTCTCAGATGAAAGAAAACTAAGAAAATTTATCAATAGCAATCCCACCCTAACAAAAATGGCTAAAAGAAATTCTTTTAAAAAATAATAATGGAGCATAATGTTAAAAAAAAAAAAAAAAGAAATTCTCTAAATAAGAAACAATGAAAGAAGGAACTTTCGGGGGTGCCTGGGTGGCTCAGTCAGTTGAACATCCGACTTCAGCTCAGGTCATGATCTTGTTGTCTTTGAGTTTAAGCCCTGCATCAAATTCCACTCTGACAATGTGAAGCCTGCTTGGGATTCTCTCTCTCCTCTCTCTCTCCCCTTCCCCCACTCATGCTTTCTTTCTCTCTCAAAATAAATAAATAAACTTAAAAAAAAAAAAAAGAGGGAACTTTGGAGAATCAAAAAGGAAGAAGGAACCTGGTAAGCAAAAATATGCATAAATACAATAGGCTTTTCTTCTTTTGAGTTTTCTAAATTATGTTTTAAGGTTGAAACAAAAATTATACTGCTATTTGGTGTGGTTCTAAATGTATAAAGAGGAAATATTTAAGACAATTATAAATGACAGAAGGTAAAGAGATTTACAAGGAGGTAGAGTTTCCACACTTAACTCCAACTGATTAACACCAGTAGAGTGTATTATGTATATATACACTTAACACAATCACTAAAAAAAGCTCTGCAAAAAGACACACTCAAAAACACCATAAGTAACTAAAAAAAGAATTATAAAAATATTCAAGTAACCCACAGGAAGGCAGGAAAAAGAAAACAGAAAAGATTGGGCAGAGAGAATAAACAGAAAACCAAAAATAAAATGGCAGGCTTGTACCCTAACATATCAATGTATTACCTTAAATGGTCTGAAACAAATGGTATGAAAACAGCAAATAAAGGACAGAAATTGACAGAATGTACCAAGAATCATGACCCAATCATATGCTATCACAAGAAAGTCACTTCAAAATATAATCATATGGGCAGGTTAAAAGTAAAAGAATGTATGTTATAGAATTATTAAGCAAAAAAAAAAAAAAAAAAAAGATTAAGAAGCAGGAGTGTCTATATTAGTATAAAATCAAGTAAAATTCAGAGAGGAGAAATTATCAGAGACAGAGAAAGGCACTATAAGATGATAAAAGGTTAATCTACCCAGAAGACATAGCAACCGTACATATATATGGACCAAAGAATAGAGCTGCAAACTATGTGAAGCAAGAACTGAAAGGAGAAATGGACAAATCCACGATTATAGTAGGAGATTTCAACATGCTTTGCTTAGCAACTAATAGAACAACTAGACAGAAAAGCAAGAATATAGAAGAACTCAACACTATCAACCAATAGAATCTAATCAAAAGCTATAGAGCACTCCACTCCAAAACAGTAGAATATACATTTTTCAGGTGCCCATAGAACATACACAAAGATAACCCATATCCTGAACAATAGGGAAAATCTCAAAAAATTCAGATAATTGAAATCATACAGAAAATGATCTCCAACTACAATGTCATCAAACTAGAAACCAATAACAAGAAAAATTACAAGAAAATCTCCAAACTTCTAGCAACCTAACGATACATCTTGAAATAATCCCTGGATCAAAGAGGGAGTTTTCAAGGGAATAAAAGAATACATTAAACTGAATGAAAATTTGAAAAAATAACATATTGAAACTTATGGGACAAAGTGAAAGCAGTGCAGAGAGGGAATTTTATAACACTACATGAATACTTCAGAAAAGTGGCGCGGGGTACCTGGGTGATTCAGTTGGTTAAGCGTCTGACTTCAGCTCAGGTCACGATCTTGTAGTTTGTGAGTTGCAGCCCCACGTCTGGCTCTGTGCTGACAGCTCAGAGCCTGAGGCCTGCTTCAGATTGTGTGTGTCCCTCTCTCTCTGCCTTTTCTCTGCTCACATTGTCTCTATCTCTTTCTCAAAAATAAACAAACATTAAAAAAAATAGAAAAGTGGAAAAATCACAAATCAATATTCTAAGCTCCCACCTCAAAAATCTAGGAAAAGAAGGGCAAAATAAGCCAAAGCAATTGTAAGGGAAATAATAAAGATAAGAGCATAAGTCAATGGAACTAAAAACAGAAAAATAGTAACGTCAATGAAACAAAGACCTGGTTCTTTGATAACATCAATAAAACTAACAAACCTGTAGCAAGACTGGTTTAAAAAATAAGAGAACACACAAATTACCAATACTAGGAATGAAACGGGATATCATTGGCGATATTAAAAGAATAATAAAGTAATGAATAATAATGTAACACTACAAACATTATACACGTAAAGCTGACAACTTAGGTGAAATGGACTATTTCTTAAAAACCACCACAACTCACCCAGAATGAAATAGACAATTTGAAGCCCTATAAGTAAGGAAATTAAAGTTGTAATTTAGAAACTGCCCTCCCCCATAAAAAAAAAAAATCTCCAGATCTAGATGATTTCACTGGAGAATTCTACAAAATGTTTAAAGAAGAATTAACATAATTCTACACACTTTTTTCCAGGAAATAGAAGGGAGATGAACACTTCTAATTTGTTTAATAGAGACAGTATTGCACAGATTAAACACAGACAAATACACAGATAGACAAACACAGAATTAAAAAAAAAAAAAACAAACTATAGACCAGTATGCCTCATGAATAATAGACAAAAATCCTTAACAAAATATTAACAAGTAGAATTCAGCAAAATATAAAAGTAATTATATACCATGATCAAGTGAAGCTTATTCTGGGAATGCAAGACTAGTTTGATATTGGAAAATCAATCAGTGTAACCTACCATATTAACAAGTGAAGAGGAAATATCAAATGATCATATCAACTGATGCAAAAACCATATTAAACTTCAACATCTATTTGTGATATAAAAAAAACCTCTTAGAAAACTATGGGGCACCTGGGTGGCTCAGTCGGTTAAGCTGCGGACTTCAGCTCAGGTCATGATCCTGTGGTTTGTGAGTTCGAGCCCCACATCTGGCTCTGTGCTGACAGCTCAGAGCCTGGAGCCTGCTTCAGATTCTGTGTCTCCCTCTCTCTCTGCCCCTTGCCTGCTCACGCTCTGTCTCTGTCTCTCAAAAATAAATAAACATTAAAAAGAGTTTTTAAAAACCTCTCAGAAAACTAGAAATAAAGAGGAATTTCCTCAATTAATAAAGAACATCTACAAAATGCCTACAGCTAGCATTAGGCTTAATAGGGAAAAACAGAGTACTTTCCTCCTAAGATTGGAAACAGGGCAAGTATATCCACTCTCATCACTCTTGCTCAGCGTGATGCTGGAAATTCTAGCCAATGCAAAAGGGCAATCAAGGAAATAAAATGTATACAGACCAGAAATTAAGAAATAAAATTGTCCCTATTTGCAGATAACATGATTGCCTGCATAGAAAATCCCAGGGAAACTAAAATGCACACACACACATACACGCATGCACACGCGTGTTTGTGCACACACACACACACACACACCAACTGTTTGAACTACTATGTACATTTAACAAATCTGCAGAATTCCCATGTAAAGGCAATTATATTTCTGTATACTAGCAATTGCATTCCTAGGCATTTGTGTAAACCTATGTTCACACAAAAAGCGGTACATGAATGTTCATAGCAGCTTTATTCATAATAGCCAAAAACTGGGGGGTACCTAGGTGGCTCAGTTGGTTAAGCATCCGGCTCTTAATTTTGGCTCAGGTCATGATCTCACAGTTCATGGGATCGACCCCACATTGGGCTCCATGCTGATAGCAGGGAGCTTACTTAGGATTCTCTCTCTCTCTGTCCCTCCCCTACTTGAGCTCTCTCTCCCTCTCTCTCCCTCTCAAGCTAAATAAATAAGCTTAAAAAAATAATGGCCAAAAACTGCAAACAACTCAGATATCCCTCAGCAGCAGAGTGGTTAACAAATTGTGTTGCATCCTACCATGAAATACATCACAGCAATGAAGAGAAACAAACTACTGATACCTGCAACGTCCTCTGAGAGAATTTCCAGAGAATTATGCTGAGTGAAAAAAAGCCAGTTCTGAAAGATTATATACCATTTAATTATATTTATATACTATCCTCAAAATGTCACAGTTATAGAAATGGAGAACAGATGAGTGGTTTCAAGGGCCAAGAAGGGGGTGTGGATGGGAAGGAGATAGATGTGACAGTAAAAGGGCAACATTAATGATCCTTGTGGTGAGAGGAGTGTTCTGTATCTTGACCGTATCAATGCCAATATCTATATTGCACTGTGATGTTGAACTGTAGTTTTGCAAGATGTTTACAGTTACCATTAGGGGTAAAAGTATACCGGAACCCCCTACTGTTTCCTACAACCATAAGTGATTCTACAGTTATATCAAAATTAAAAAGCTTAATTTAAAAAAAATTAAAAGGACGCATCATGCAGCAATGCAAGGTAAATATAGTATCCACTAAGTTTTCAAGAAAGCAAACAAATAAAAGTCATGTAAACAGTATTCCACCCAGTTCTGTGGGTTCCAAATGAGTCATAATACCATTCTACATTCAAGCAGAAGGGGAATTAGACCCCACCTATTGATGAGGGCATAACAAGGTCCCATTATAGAAAAGCATGTGGAATGGGAGATGTGGCCATCTTGTGAAAACACAATCTCTGAGTGTTATTTACCACCATCTTTTTTTAATTTTTCTTTCTGGAAAAGGGCTGGAGAATAAATGAGTGAATCCTTTTATCCTATTTTTATCATATCTCTTCTCTTTCATTACTATTCTCCAGCTCCCTTTATTTAGGTTTCTGCTATCTTGGACTGTTTTTCACAGACTTCTTGATGTTGAGCTTGTTGGCTGGAGTCTTCTGAATGTTAATTCTGGGATGTTAGAACATTTACAAATAGGTACTAATGGTGGGTCTAAGTCTACTGAAAAAATGTGTTTCTGAAAAGGTAAATTGTATTTTGTAAATCAAGTTATCCCTTAAAGTTCTTTAGGAGACTGTATTATTGAAAAAAAAATTTATAATCAACATTAGTAAATGCTTTCATACATCTTCCCTGAATTGATATGTTAAATTGTCCTGAATTCGTCCATTCTGCAAAAAACAAAGGATATCCTTTATGTATTTGGCCAAAATTTGCCAACTATTTCCTTTAGGATATGATTGCTGTTTCCACCTCTAAGGGTCCCTCCATCTTTGTGTATATGTAATAATGTGAATTGTTTTTCTAGTAGCAATGAAGAATTTGGGCAAATCCATTGGAAGTTCTTGGTTGAGTTCTTACTGCTGAACCTGCTACCATAAACTAGAGATAGTGACCTTTTATAATCTAACAGCTGTTAAATAAACAGATAAAAGGCCTAGATAAAGTGAAGGAAGGAGGTAAGTTCTGCTTAAGTAATGTTATTTGTTCAAAATCTGTAAGAGAAACCAAAGGCCTAAATACGATTTTTTGCTTAAAACAATGATTTAATGGATAAGAAAGGTGTCTTGCCTCTCTAATACCTATAGAGATAAGGTTTTAATTGCAAGTATCCTTGGGAGAGAAACTCACTAGCTTGAATTCACACTAATAAATGCCTACTTATTCATTGTTTTCTGAGACATTTGGGGCAGTGGGCTTTGTATATGTGGACCAGGTGAAGAGATATAGTAGCCTGAAAGAGAAAAGTACATTACACGGGCAGTTAAGAACCATAACAAGGGGAAGCGTGGACTTACCCCAAAACACCACAATTTTCCCTTTTAATTGGTTCCAGGTCCCATAATATGTGCACAGGAACACATGACTCATCAATTTACTTGGCCTCTTTCTTCCTTTGCAGCGTTTTCACTTCTACTATACGCAGAGTCTTGAAGTTGGCAGCTAAATATTTGGGGTCATAGAAGATTCGAGGTGGAAAACACTTAAGAGACAATCACATCCATGCCTTCTGACTCTGGAAATCCTCTGCTTCACACAGAGAGCAGTTGAAAACATTAGGAAAGCTTAACCGAAAGAACAAACCCAGGGACTACATTGATCGTCTTAAGGTAGTTGTAGTTGAAACGTTCTCCTATGAAAGGGGTATTAGGTTTGTTCTCTCTCAACGTGGGGGTTCAGAGTCCAAAAACGGGCTAGAGGCCAGAGAATCCCAATGTTGGGAAGCAGTTCTGTGGCTAGATAGGCTCACTCAGGGGCCAAGCAGCTACTTAGCCTGGATGCTCTCTATGGGTTTCAGCCCTCAAAGAATGGTAGGATTTGATAACTTTGGGTTTTCTTTCTACCCTGGGATTCTAGAGCTGTGCTATACAATAGGGTAGTGTCTAGTTATAGAGCTCTTGAAATGTGGCTAGTGGAGTATGTAAAATACACACAAGATTTCAAAGACTTGGTACTAAATAATTACAAAATACCTCATACTTATTATATTGATTATATGTTAAATAATATCTTAAATCAATTAGCCTAAAGTATATTTTTAAAATTAAGTATATTTTAAAATTAAGTTTCTTTTTATTTTTTTGCAATGTGTCCCCTAGAAAGGTTTAAATTAAACATCTAACTATGGGGCTAATATTATATTTCTATTGGAGAGCACTATTCTAGCTAATCTGAGGCTTTTTCCCAACTCAAGGCCTCATACTTTCCTAAAATTGCATATCTTGCAGCCAACTGTGGCATGACCCTTTCCCACTTCATGCTTTGAAATTTATTCTAAGACCCATCCTTTGGATAAACAATACTGGCACAGTATGGCATAGTTTCGAGAACACACTCATTATAATTTTCAATATGAATGGGAAAGATAAAGATTCCCTAACCCTCCTCCAATTACTTACTAACATAGATTATAAGATTGGAAGATTGGTATTTGACCTTGAAAAGAACATCTGGTTCAAGTTGAATTTCAGAGGAGTTAAATTTGAGCGCAAGAAATACACTGACACGTAGGTAGTCAGGGAGCATGAAAACTAGGGATGTAAGAATCACAGTAGAATGGGAACACCTGGGTGGCTCAGTCAGTTAAGCATCTAACTTCGGCTCAGGTCTTATCTCACGGTTCATGAGTTCAAGTCCCTCACTGGGTGAGCATGAGCCCCGTTTTGGATGAGCCCCCCTTCTTTCTCTCTCTCTCTCTCTCTTTACCCCTTGCTCACTTATACCCTCTCTTTCTCTTTCTCAAAAATAAATAAATAAAATAAAATAAAATAAAATAAAATAAAAGGGGGAAAAAAAGAATCACAGTAGAATGATGCAACCAAGTCTTTATCCCAGGTAGTTATAAAGTATGAAGGTTTCTGGGTACAGCAAGACCCAGGATGATTGCCAGGTACTTAGAGGCCAGGGATTGGCAAGGATCCGCAAGCAAGCACCTATGCCTCCTCACCCTACTCTGTACAAAGACATCACCAAAACACATTGATAAAAATCCACAGTTGGGCAGGAATCTTTCTACTGAATGGCATGTGTAGGGCCTCAGTTTCCCCTTTTGTACATGAACCCTTGCCTCCAGAGATTGTTGTAAATATTAAGTGAATGTTGTAAATATGTAAATGTTGTACGTAGAATGTGCCAGAGTAAGTGCTCAGTAAATGGTGGTAGGTATGATGCGTCTTTCCTCTGTCACCTTTAGGCAAAAATATTCTACGGAGGTAGACCTGAGGATGTGTTCCTCACAGCCACCAGCGAGTGAACTTGTGCTCGCGAAAAGTAAAACAGCACACCCCACATTCAAGTTAGTTGTGTTGCCAGTACCTAAAAGTCAAATACAAATCCATTTGCAAAACTTGTAAATTCAAATTGCTTAAGTGTTCTCTAAGCAAAATACTAAAGAACATTAAAAGCACTTACCCTGACAGAGCTATTGTAATTTTGACTCACAGCAGGGTATGTTTCTGTGCTATCTCATATTCAGTAAACACTCCACAAACCCTAAATAAGAGAAAATTCAAATTCTTGATTATTAAAAATATTGGGTAAACCCAATGACTTTTAGTTCCTTTCTCATAGCAGATTTATCTTCTAGGAAAAAACTCTTCAGTTGTCAATACTTGAGATTTGTAAGTTACCCTTGTCCAACTAGAAATGGTAAGAGTTCATTCATTCATTCAGAGGAACATTTATTCCATCCTGGCATGGTAATAAGGGGCCGGCATGGAATTGGGGGCTGGGCACGGGGAAGTTGTTGTAGGGGAGGTTCAAGGTTTAAAGAGGAAACCACGGTCATGGGAAGTATAGTGGCTAAGTGTAGTTAGAAGTAAAATGTCAAATATAAAGTATCCTTTGTAGGATGTGATCTGGAAAGGGAAGGGAAGAGAAAGGGAAGTAGCTGGGACGAAGGGGGAAAAGACACAGGTTAAGTAAGAGAGAATGTTTTTATTTTTTTTAAGTTTATTTATTTTGAAAGAGAGAAAGAGAGAGAGAGAGAGAGAGGCAGAGAGAAAGGGGGAGAGAGAATCCCAAGCAGGCTTCATGCAGTAATAACCTGAGCCGAGGTCAAGAGTCGGATGCCTAACCAACTGAGCCACCCAGGTGCTCTAAGAGAATTTTTTTAAGGCTTATTTATTTACTTTGAGAGCAAGACAGTGCAGGTGGGGAAGGAGCATAGAGAGAGAGAGAGAAAGAGACAGAGAGAGAATCCCAAGCAGTCTCCATGCCTAGTGCAGACCCCAATGTGGGGGTCAATCCCAGGACTTGAGCTAAAACCAAGAGTCAGACACTTATCTGACTGAGCCACCCAGGTGCCCCCAAGAGAATTTTTTTAAAAAATAAGAGAGGCTTGAGCATTTTCATAGGATATGAGAATGGACCGGTTCATGGAGAAAAGGATATGACAATACAGAGCAGGGATAACTTGGGACAAGCTCCTGGAGGAGACCTTTGGATGAAGAGCACAAGAGTAGGGACCAGCAGTAGCCTGGAAAAAGGCTGCCTTTGCCTGAAACTGGAGGAAAAGAGAGAGGCACATGGTGGGGGACAGCCTCAACTTTCCCTCACAGGTTGGAGGCCAGTAGGTCTGCCGGCAGGCAAAGGCTTGAGGGGAGTGAGGAAGGTTTAGGAGGGCAGATGTGGAAGTGACGACGTGCCCACTGTCACGACGATCGGAATTAAACCCTCTAAATGAATAAGAACATTCTGTTAGAAATGAAAAAGGAATTGGTTTAGGCTGCAATCCCGGGGGTGGTTTTCCTCTGAAGAGATACCCAGCTTACTTAGAATTTCTTTGCCCTTTATTTTTCACACTTCTGTGTTCATTTTAATTAAATTGGCCTTTATTCTTGTGAATAATCAAGGAATATTCTGGGATGAAGCATGCCGCAGCATGCAAAAAAGCTACTCTCATTTCTCCCTGTGGATCGAGTTAGCAGCCCCTGAGAGCTCATCATCACTCTGTCTACTGAAGTGACACAACCATTCTTGTGGTGCAGAATTACAGTAAGTCTGGGTTGGCAATCTGCAGAGGTTGTCAAGGATCCTTGTGAACGGAGCGAGCCTCCTGGTACTGAGGGAAACAGGTCTGCTCTGTGTAACGGTATTGTGGTGAGAAAGCTCTGACAAAAAAAAAGGGCACAACATCTCCTTTGGAGACCAGATCGTAGAGCCAAGCAAGATGCTATCTGGGCTTGTCGGTCTCAGAGAGAAAGATTGTCTTGAAACAATTTGGGCAGGAAGACAATAGAATTCTTTATTTCTTGGCACAGGAATGAATGAATCTTTATCCCAAATGCAAAGCAGGCTTTAATCCAAGGACAATAAATGGTGAGACCAGCATTCCAGGAACAATCATGGGCTTTCTCTGTGTGCTCACAGTGAAAACAGTCCCACAGGGCTTCAAAGAGATACGTGGACTTCTTTTTCTCTTCTTAAGTAAACAAAATTAAGAGCGAATAAGCACTTCCTACAGCTGTGGATGCCAGAATTTCTCCCTACCCTATCCCAACCCTGACCCCAAACAAGGAGCCGCCATCATCTTTTCTGGCTTAAAGCAGTGTGCACACAGTGACCTTGAGGTTGAACATGAAGCTATCTGGGCGCCCCATGTGAAAAGCAAGGTTGAAATATTCTCCAGGGCAAAATGAACTTTCCTAACCCCCCTTGTACCTCACTGCTTTTTTTCCTATTCTTTGAAAATAAATACATGTGTCTTTGAACAAACCCTAATATTGATCATGTGTGTTTACAAAATGGATAAACTTGAGGAAAGTCAGATAGTTTACGACGAAAAGTGTGCACTGAGACTTTGAATTGTAAGCTCTTTGATGCATTTTAACAATTAGTTTTTATTTATAGAAATAATTGAATTTGGCCTTCCAGTACAAAGGAACATTCCAGCGTTCCTTTAGCTCAGCTTTCAACTCCTGAAGGAGAAGCTTTATGCTAAAAAATTAGCCGATAAAAAGCTGTTGCTGGTCAGGATGGGACCTGGAGTCAGCTGCCCCTTTGTTTTCTACTTCCTGTCAGGCTGGCAGAGTGCCATCCTCATAAAAAGTCTTGTCTTTGTAGGGGCCGGCAAGGCTCTCTGTAGAGTCACCTCTTGCCACTTCTCAGAAATCACTCCTGAGTCAGGGAATTGTGAACAAAGATTGTTCCACGTCACATGATCCCCTCCTCCTGCAAACATCCCTCTTTGAAGCTCATGGTTTACACATTCCCACAAGGTCAAGTCAAGGACATTTGGTCACATGCAGAGTTATGGAAATAGCACACATAGGGCAGGCCATGTAACAAACTCAGAGATTCAAAATTCCTCTAATTCCACGTAGGATGTCACATGGGACTGATTCCCTTTGAAAGAGAGCCGTCCTTTTCCCAGAGCAAGACCGAAGTGTGGCCAATTCTTTGGGCCAGACAGTTCCTGTTCAGTTTCATGAAATTTCTGCCCTGGACCAACCATTTGCTGAACACGAAGGTCACAAAAGACATTGAAAAGCGGGTCTGGGCCTGAGGGATCTTACAATCCAGACAAAAACACAGGAAACACACACACACCCATAACATAGTTTATGGATTCATTTATCCAACGAACACATTTTTGTTAAGAATTCTACTTTGTGGCAAGCATTGCGTTAGATACTAGAGAAATAACAAACAACTAAGTCTTGATCCTGTCCTTAAAAAGCTTGCAGTCCACCTCCTGGAAACAGGCCCGTCCGTAAACATAACCTCTATTGAAAGGGAATGTGTCAGGCCACTGTCAGGGACCAAAATGACTTGGACATCCGGCAAATGTTGTAAGAGGTCTTTACAGAAGAGATGAGCAAGTACAACAGAAATCAGGGCAAACTGCATGGAAAGATAAGATTTGATGTAACTCTTAAAGGACGGTTAGGACTGGGACAAGTAGAGAGAAGAGGTGAGGCCATTCCAGGAAGAAAGACCATCTGAGATTATAAGGAGGGAAGTTCCCAGGACAGGGTGGAAATAGCCACAGCTGGAGTGCATTACTATGAAAGCTTACAGTTCTTTAAAGCAGCAAAGCCTCCAGCCCCACACTGAAGCAGTTGGCCACAGAGAGGTTATCACTGAAATGATGATTAAGACATAATGCAGACATTTATATAACTCATCCAGTTCTGCCAGTTTTTTGCTGTACATCCTCGGATCAGTTACTTACCCTGTCGGAGCCTCAGTTGCCTCGTTTGAGATGATAGTACCCACTAGATGGGACTACAGTGAGGGCTAATTGAATTGTACACGAAATACGTCAGAACGGTGCCTGACCCATGGTGTGTGCTTAATAAATAGATATGATTATTAAATACAGAAAAAGCACTGGGGGAATATGATAATAAGGGCTAGCGTTTATTGAGTGCTTACTATTTGCCACGGAACGTTCTACATGCTCTACAAGTATTAGATAATTTCACACACACCAAAATATTAACCAATCTGGGTTAGTATCTCTGGGCAGGCGAGGCATCAAGAGATGGCTTGGAAAGATTTCTCCCCTACACTTCTTAAAACTTCCCTTAATGCCTGTTTAAGGTAACACCTAGATGCAGAGCTTGAGACAAGGATTACAGCCCATGTGATGCATTGATGAAGCTTTCAGGAGAAAGGGAAAGAGAGAAGAGGATGGGGTAGGGAAAGTAGCTAGATAAGGAGGCAGCCTCACTGGGGATCTTGCTGTAGCCTAACCCAATAGGAAGCACTGGAGTGTGAATTGTACCATAGCATCAATTCTGCCTTGAGGGAAGGGGACCACCTTTTTTTTTTTTTTTTTTTTTTTTTTTTTTACCAATCAGTCATTGGCTGCAGGCTGCCCCTGGGGTGGGGGTGCTGGACATGACCTCCCTTGTGACTCCAGCCAGAACAGGGCAGTTCTCTGGAGAAGGGAGCAGCTGTAAACAGTTAGCAGCCCACATTCACAGCAGCTGGAGGATGCATGCATTGGCTGGATAAAAGGGATCTGGGCTCTGTGTAGCAAACCACCGCAAACTTAGTAACAGAAAACAACAGCAATCATTTATTTTCTTTACAAATCTGTAATTTGAGCAAGGTTTGTCTGGGACAATTTGTCTCTGTGCTCCATGCTATCAACTGGGGCAGCTTGAAAACTGGGGTGGGGTGGGGGAGGTACTTGCCCAGGGATGGAACCATCCAAAGTCTCACCATGGCTCAATTTAAAGAAAATGTGTTTTGTACATGAGACTTTAACACACCTCCCTAATTGTCAACCTCCAACCAGTTCATTGCCTTTAAGCTCTTCCTACACAAAAATTCTGAAGCCACCACTATTCTGAGTGATGAAATTACGATGCACTATTATTTTTAATAATAATAAACAGGCCTTCACAGGTAGATGCTATGTTATATAAAGGGCATAGATTAAGAAAACGTTACAAAAGTAATGCACTGATGGAATGTGGCTTTGGTAAAGTATTGGTAAACTCTCCAGCAGAGTCAAAACTGTAGCAAAGTAGAAGACTGTTCTACCTACTGTGTGTCAGGAATAAAGGTCTCTATGTTGGGAGATGGTTGTCTTTATTTTTTTTAATTGTTTTTTATCTGATTAGAAATTAATACATGCTATGTCAGTCAATATTGATTGCCTATACAAAATAGCCACCTTCTCTTTTTATTTTGAAAGAGATGGGGGAGAAAGGGGAGAGGGAGAGAGAGGCAGAGACAGAGAGAGAGAGAGAAAGAGAGAGAGAGAAAGAATCTTAAGCAGGCTCCACACTCAGCTCAAAACCAGACATGGGGCTCGATCTCACTACTATGAGATCGTGACCTGAGCCAAAATCAAGAGTCAGACACTTAACTGACTGAACCACCCAGGCGCCCCATCCATCTTCTTTTTTTTTAGCATACTTGTTTATTGAAAAGATTTTTTTAAAGTTGGGGCTACATTCAAAAATTAAAAATTCACAGAATATAAAAATAAATGCAGTGAAACGGCACCTGGGTGGCTCTGTCAGTTGAGTGTCTTGATTTCCACTCAGGCCATGATCTCAGGGTAAGGACACCAAGTCCCACTCAGCTTGGAGCCTGCTTAAGATTCCCTTTCTCTCTCTCTCTCTCTCCCTCTCTCCTGCTCGTTCTCTCTCTCTCTAAAAAGTAATAATAATAAATGAAAGATATGTAGTGAAGTCTTCTTTCCACCCCTGTCATCTGCCCAGTTCCCACCACTTTTCTTAGCATATCTTTCCAGATTTTGTTGCATATCAGGCAAATAATACAAATATAGGTTTTCCTTTTTGTCTCCCTTTTACATAAAAGGTAGGTTATTTTTCATAGTCTACTATACACAGCTTACCTTTGTTGTGTATATCTTGGAGATCTTTCCAAATGAACTCACAGGCATGGACATATCTGTGATACACATAAACGTATTAGATTGCCCTTTGTAGAATCCTGCCAACAGAACATATTTTCAAACTTGTATTTTTACAAGTCCGATTGGTGAAAAATGGTATCTTTGTGTAGTTTGAATTTATATTGGTCTTACTCAGAATGATGATAAGCATTATTTTACATGTTTAAGAGTCCTTTCCATTTCCTATTCTCTGAACTGCCAATTCATCTCCTTTACTCAGAATTCTATTTGGTTGTTGGTCTTCCTTTTATTAATTCCTAGGAGCCCTTTATATGTTAAAGAAATTAGCACTTTGTCAAGGATGCAAATCCCATTCTGCTCTCAACCCTCGCATTTGTTTAGATCCTGGGCTACTTCAAGCCTCCTGACACACATTTACTATAGAAAACATGGAAAATAGGAAAAGAAAAAAAATAATCAGCATAATCTCACACAAGAGCTCTCAGAGCTGACAAACATAAAACTTTTCTTGACCTATTTCTTTAAGGAGATGAGAGTTGCAGAAAAGAGTGGGGGGCGGGGGAAGGAAGGGAACATTTACTGAGCACTGGCTAATGCCTGCTAACAACATTTTATTCCTGTAATTCCATGTATAGAGCTCAATACAGCTTTATCTGATGCTTCATTTCCGTTGTACAGCTAAGAAATTTGAAGCTCAGACAAGTTAAAACAACAACAACAACAACAACCAGACCAAGATCATACAACTAGTAAAGAGGTAGCAGTGGGGTTCCAACTTGGATCGGTCGGAGCTTGGAGTTCCTTCCCTTTCTATAGCTCCCGTGGCTTCCTTGCCACCTGTGTTTTAAGAGTAGGCTGTTACATCCTTGAAAGATCAATAACAGCCAACATCATCAAGAGGATAGCAATCTCAAGAAAGACAACAAAGACCTTGTTGTTGTTTTGAATACCACTGGAATTCATTCACTCTCAGTTCTGGAACATTCAGAGGTCTGGAACTATGACAGTCAGCAGGAAGTAAGGCCCAGCTGGCTGCTGCTGGCTCCTGGCCACGTGTAGACAACCCTTGGTCATTTGTCAGTGTTCCCAGGGGTGCCTGCTTCATGTTAAAATCCTGGCAGAGTGCCCCACTCCACTGTATAATTGTGCTGGCCATAGCAAGGCTGACTAACTCCTCTTGATGCTTCTGCTACTTCCGTGGGCCCTGTAGGCCAGAAGAACCCAGAAACAGAACAGGACACACCCATAAGTGCAATCCAAAGGCTGGAGACTCCTCCGGTTTCTTAAAATGGGTAAACATTTCACTGTCAGATTGTCAACATGCAAATAACAGGCAGAGCTTTCTTCTGGGCTAGAGTCGAATGTTAGAACTAGAGTTGGCATCAGTGTTTCCCTAACACAGCTTGGAGAGCCCTGAGATGATGGAGGAGGTTTCCATAAAGGCCCCTGTGGGGGACCAGGAAACGTTGAACAGGTGAGGGTGTTCGCACCCCAAGTTCAACCAGATCAGTTCTACTTGTGCCTGTAGCTGCCACATAAGGTTTATTTGGAGAAAGGGCTCCCAGCAAAAACAAGTATGAGAACCACTTCATCTTGCTGGTGTACAAACTGAGGCTCAGGAAGGGTTTGATGCAGGCAATCACATGGGAAGTCAGTGGCAGGACTAGGCTTAGTGGCTGACACAGCAGCCAAGCCTCTCTTTCTACCGTCTGGGCTCCATGATCACACAGAGTCCCCTGTTTCCTTTGTGCTGGGTCCTCATTCTATGGATTTGCAGCCAACTATTCCCCAGACCGTCAGTTGTAAATCAACTCATCCTGAATTCTCAAAAGCCCCTCTGTGTAGCAAGCTTTCAGTAACAGTGTTCTTGGCTATTCCCTCCTCTGTGGCATTCACAGCACATCCTTCTCTGTGGCATGACAGGCTGAGCCCTGTTGGAACCAGTGACAAAGGAATGATGTGCCCACCTACGGACACCAAACAAGATATCCTCCCAGACTTTGAACCAAGTGGAAACATTGGTGAAAGTTCTACAACTAAAAAAACTATCTATACATAAAGTCGTGTGATGCCCTATTATCAACCATCATATACCCACTTGGGCGGGGGGGGGGGGGGGGGGGTGGTGCATCAGCAGCGCAGACCCAGGAACCAAGGGCTGATTGGAAACAACCGTCGCTGCAGCCGAGGAACTCAGGGTCATGCTACAGACAAACAGCAACAGCTTGCTTTTATGTAACATTTTTGATATTTTGTTCCTCGTGGATTGTTTTTCATGAAACTTGATTAAGTATTGTGTTAAAATTTCTATCTTTGGTTAAAAAAATAATTATTGATTGCTTGATTCTTGAGGTTTTTTTGGCACTCCTTCAAATTTTGTGCCTCCCTCACCTGACCTTGGGCTAGTGCTCCTGCTCCCTTGCACGGTCTCAACAGCATCTCCCACCTGGGGCTTCCAGACCCAGGCTAGTTCTTTATAGAACCCAAAAACACAATAGCCCATGTAACCAGCCAGTATTTTACCTCTTGTATCCTCCTTGAAAATCTGAAGGCCCACACTGTCACTTTTTTAGTAGAAACTTCCAGCATAGTGTGTTTATTTTTTTTTTTTACATTGAAGTATAGTTGACATAATATTATATTAGTTTCAGGTGTCCAATGTAGTGATCTGACAATTATATACATTACAAAATGCCCACTATGATAAATGTAGTCACCATATAAACAGTATTATTGACTATATTCCCTTACACTCTGCTTTTAATCCCCATGACATTTATTTTACAACGGGAAGTTTGTATCCCTTCATTTCCTTCACCTATTTCACCCATCTCTCCATCACCCCTCCTCTCTGACAACCACCAGTTTGTTCTCTATCCACATTCTTATTTTACTATGTATCTTAGCCCTCTCCCACCGGCTCCAATAAGGAATTCTCTCTCAAGTCATAATTCTTTTTTGGAAAGGGCTATGTTCTCCCTCCACTTAGCAATTCCTCCTCTTAACGGATGCTGAATTGGCCCCAGGGCAAGACTTGGTTACCGTCAGGACAGAATCAGACACGTACATTCTAGAAAACTACACAAAGGAGTTTCCAATATGTTCACACATGGTTTGAAGTTCCCAGTGTCATTTGTCTCCCTCACATTGCTTCAGTCATTTGCTTCCCCCACATTGCTTCAGTCATTGCAATTCCTTGTTTCGACAAAAGTAATGTGGAATTTGGGAATGTCTTAGTGTGAGCTTCTCAGGCACCTTCCTTCCCTCACAGCTGTTGATTGTGAAACCACCACCACTGACTTGGAAATCGTATGCTAATGAAGTGTGTGGTCCGTGAACAAACTGAGGGATTGGTGGCAAATAAGTTGTGCAATGCTCCCTGCTTTGCAACACACCAACACAGGTGCAAAAACACGAGGTTGAAGAGGGTCAGGAAGGTGGTTTTGCTCGTTTCCTTCTTCTAGCAGTATCTTAGAAATGTAGTTAGCAACATGCTTGGCCATTTGCTTGCCCAAATTAGTCCAGAGTGGCTGGCTGTGGTTGGCTGTGACTGGCACTCACTTCCCAAAGCCTCACCAGACTTCTCTCAGTGGTAAGGCAACCAGCTGCGGAGATCAGGCTTATAGCACCAGCACCCTGAGCTTCTTACACGTTCCCCACCTTCCACTCCAGTGACTCCGCCCATTTTTGTTTATGTGTCCTCAGTTTTGCTCACATCCTTAAATCTGGGACGTCCCTTCTGAATTCCATTTCTTTCCTTCTTGTTCTCATTAAGGCCGGAAGGAGTCAGGTCACTGAGGAGCTGTTTTGGAGGCTCACATCTGGAGTTTGCTACCCTTTGGTTCCATGGTTATAATCTGAGCCTGCTGTGGGATGGGTTTGAACATCTGCAGTGAGATTCATATCTGAATCAAACGAAGATAATTTGGAATTCCATTGTAATTTATTGACTTTCTAGTCGTACCTACTGCATTATGGTTTTGGTGTTTGCTGTAGAGATTACAACATATTTGAATTCTTAATGTGTTAAACTCAGCTTCAAGTTAATATTGTACTACTTCATGTAAAATACAGAAATCCACATCATTTATACTATCGTTCTAATATGTGTTACATCTACATACATTATAAATTCCACATGACAATGTTATAATTTGGGGTTTTGCTTATACGTAGACGATGTTGTTCTGTTTCTTCATATATCAACTAATTTTGGATTATATGGCAGACATTATGAAAAACATGTTATAGAGAATCTGGATTCTGTTATGTTCCTCTGAAGAGTATTGATGTTTTTTTTTTTAAAGTCAATTCCTTGTGCATGCATGATTCAGAGATTAGTCAGAGATTTAGGCAGTTTAGAAACTAGAGTTTGGGGCTTTCCTTCTCTGTTCCTTTCCTTTTTCAGGGTTTTCTCTTCTTCCAGCCAGTAAGATATGATTTTCCACTTGCTTTACTCACCCCCACAAGCCACAGACGGGGATCTTCCCTCAGGCTAACAGCTATTAGAAAAAGGGGCAGAAGGAGAACATACCCAGTACCCTCTACTTTGTCTGTTGTCATACTCTTCCACTATCTGTGTGCTTTTGTTCACTTTTTGGTATCTTCAAGTAATTGAATTTTTTCAGTATCTCTTGTCCAGAGTTCTCAGTTTTTATCTTTATGTAGGTTGGCTCAATAGAGACCACTTAACCAAACCAAAACCAGAACTCTCTCAAGTAATATTGGTTGGATAATTCTCCTTATGTAAAAATGGCATAGGGCAGGTGGAAAGACAATTTGCAGTTTTATTAACAACCTGGTGACAGTTCCAGCTCATAAATATTTTTGGACACCTTCTAAGTTCTAGGCACTGTGACAGTTACTGAGAATACATAAAGCCCACAAGCTCTGTTAGACTTTTATTCCGGTTAAGAGGGAAATACAACCTCCTTTCCTTCTGGCCTGTAACACATGAGCTATTTATTACCTTAGCTGGGAAAAGAAGGGGTTAAATTCATGACCACAACTGACGGAGATGATAGAAAGACACACAGTTCTGTACCAGATGTATCCCTGCCTGTCCTATTTCACTTTCCCCCAAACCAACTCAAGCGATGCAATTGATGCTTTGTTCTTTTCCCTTCTTTTACAGATGGGGGAAAAAAAGTGATGCTCTAAAAGGTTCAGTGTAACTTGTCTGTAGTCTCATCACTAGTAAAGGGAGGGATTGGTTCTAAACCCTTGTTTCTTTCCACTCCCATTAACCAAACTTGGAGATGTTTGGTCTCTACCTCAAACTTACTGTCTGACTCTGGGCAAAACAGGAGACTTTTATTTCCTCTCTGTAAAGATAAAACTTACATGTACCCTTGGTACCCAACCTCACCCTTCCAAGATAAACTGGATGACTTAAGAACCTTTCAAATACTTTAGGTCTACACTTCAAATACCACGAGGATGAATTGTCTCCAAGGTGCTTTGTTTTAGTCTAGGAACCTCTGAGTTTCAGACAATCTGTAAACATTAATATGCTGGGTCTTTCTCTGAACTCCTTATGGTTCTTCTTGTTCTATCCCTTATTCAACACCTCTTACACCCTGTCTTCTAGAGGGCACCATCTATCAGTCTCCTTTCTGTAAGGATTGCAGCACCTTAGATGCAGCAGTGGTATTTAACAATAATAGACAAGAACAACAATGCTTTATAGCTAAAGCATGCTTTTTATTTTCCAACCTCCTCTTTCAGATATTATTTCATTTGATCTGCACAATGCTTTGGGGGTAGCCTCCATTATACTTTCTCCTTCACCAAGTGAAATACTAATTACATTATTTTAATGTCTTTTTTTTTTTTTTAATGAGAACATTATTTCTATTTTAGGAAGGCAAGTTTTATGTGCCAAAGAACACAAGATCCCTAAGAGATTCTCAGTCTCTGACAGTCCCTCAATGTCAGGGTTTATTTCCCATTTTCTTCGTATCCCAATCACCTAACTCTGTATTTATAACATAATCAGTGAGCGTTTGACAAAACGCTAGTTTGATAAACCTAGCACTTATTAAGTTTTAATGTAATATCTCATTTTATTAATGGTGTATAAACAAATCTCAAAAAATCCAGGCTCCAGTTCCAACCCTGCCATTCAATAGTGTCATGGTTTGGGCCCAATTACTTAACCTCTCTGGGATTCTGCAACAGTCTACCTCACTCAAGGGCACAAAGTCAGTAAATGGCAGATCTGGGCTTTGAACCCACATTCCAAGACCCATGAGTTCTTTCCATTGATTCTTCTCCCTTTATGCTCTCTTTCCCACGGGAAAAAAATAATATGGAAATATGACAAGTTATTGGGAAAATTTACAATTGATGCTATCTAATCTGGGGACAAAAAACTCCCTCATTTATTTTCTGCCTAATTGGTGCAGTTCTTTCTCTAGTAGTTGACCAGGCGGTGCTGTTTTCGTGGACCCCTAAGGCACAGAGCAGAGGGAGAACTTAGAAAGGCAGTTCACCCCAGCAGTGTTGGGCAAGGTGAGCCCAGTGTAACAAATCCACCAAAGGAGTGCTAAAGGCCCATGGGTTCCAGCATCCTTCCAAGAGGAACACACTGAACTTCATCGTTTGGGTATAAACATGTGTTTCTTCTCAAAAGAAACAGACTCCCCCAGCAAGCCTTTTCTGAGCTATAAGCTGGACCAATCTGTTTGCTTGTGAGGGTCGACTCCCAGCTGATGTTTTTGGTTGTTCTTGGCTCCATGAGCAAATGGCCATAAGGGAGTGATTGCTGCGGCTTCCGCAACTTGGCAACCAAAGCTCTTGGGTGTTCACTGGGTGTTTTCAATCCTGACAGCTACTTTGGGCTCTCCGGAGAGACCAAGGCAGACAGGCAAAGAAGAAATCCAAGTGGTGGGCAAAGAAGAAGACCTGGGGCAAGCCAAAGATGGATAAAGAATTGTCAAATGACCCTGAAAACACACAAATAAGACAAGTGAGATGTATTCTGAACGTCCACAGGACTTCATCCCAGTACTGGTTCAGATGTTTTGCCTAGAGCTGTAGACGTAAGCTCTTCCCATGTAGAAACCTAGATGGTTTCTAGATGGAGATGTTTGAGTAGCCGTGTGTAACTGCTTTCAAGCTCTTTCCTTATGTGCCATGTTTACCACAGAGGTGGCACAGGGGTGGATTGTGACAACGCTGAGTTATACCCTAAGGGCATGTAGACACCCACGAACCAACTAAGAAGCAAATCGGCCACAGTAGGAAAAGCAAAGGGACCGTTTCTAACCTCAGTATATGCACTTCATAAACTGAAGCAAAATCCTTAGCTTGTCCATGGCAGCAAACATCAAGGCTGAGCAATGAAATCCCCAGAAGATGTGGGTTCTAGTGTGAGCTCTTCCATTATTCAGCTTTGCAACTTTGTGGCCCCAGTTTCCTAAAATCTGGGCTCCGGATACAGAAAAGAGAGAGGCAGCACAACACGGGAGGGAAAAAGTGCATCAACTTTGTACACAAAGGGCCTGCAGAATGTCACTTAACCTCGCATAGCTGACTCAATGCAAAAGTTATTTTTCAGCAAGTATTCATAAAGCATTGACGAGGCTCTGGGAATGTGGCAAAGAGCAAAACAGACCAAATCCTTGTTCTTGTGGACCTTTTACCTTTAGATAGGCAAATCGATAATCAGAAATAAACAAACACATGGACACGGGATATAATGCCAGATAGTAATAAGCTCTATGAAAAAATGAATAAAGCAGGAGAAGGAAAGAGGGAGGGTTGGCCATTTTAGTTAGAGGAGCCAGAGGCAAATAACACCAACCTCAGAAAGTTATTGTGGAAAAGCTAAAAGGGAATATATTTCACCGTCAAAACACGAAGCAGACGTACCATAGCACTGAATGTTTAAGTGGCTAACTGGACTACTTCTCATAAGATAAGAGTAGGGTTTTCAGGCTACATCCACGACTGAGAAACAAGCTAAGCCTGACTATTGCTGCCATGTCACTTTCCCTGGCTCCTTTCCACAAGGCCTCCTTAGGTTTGGGGGTGTTTTGTTTTGCTTTGCTTTGCTTTGTTTTTCCCCATTCCTGCGGAGGGAACTTGACCTCTGGTAGCAGGAAGTGAACGAATGTAAAAACTTCTCGGAGCAGTGGTATTTGATACCACTGATGATGTATCCCTGGTTCGTCTCTGTTCCCCAGCTTTCAGGGCTCAGCACAGGGCTCAAGGTTTGGAGCGTGACGCCTGTTTGTTTTGGAGCGATCCATCCACCAGGTGGTAGAACCTTCCCATTCAGGAAATAAGCCCTGAAGCAATCAGGCCAGTGGACTCCATCTGCCCAGAGCATAACAAAGGGCTCCACTGTGCAGCCATATCCTGGCCCAGAAAATGTCTACAGGTAGCAATACCCAGACCATGCCCTAGCCTGACTCTTGGGCTCAAGGTTCTGACTTACATCTCTGCGAATTCATGGAGGTTAGGGCTTTAAGGCGGTTTTAAAAGGGAAGGCATCTGAGAGGTGACACTTCCCCGTCAAAAGCCAAACTCTCTGTTTTGCTCAAGTGTGACTCAGTATATACATTTCTGAGGAGTTTCTGCCTCCATGTTAGGGCAAAGCTTTACTGGAGGCTGTAGGATATTTAACAAAACAGCTTACAGATCATGATCTGTTGTCATAGGTAGTATTACAGGAGATTATAAAGTAAGAAAAACATTTTAAATATTTCTGGCTGTCCAGTCAACAGGCACTTTCCAGTGGAACATGAATCTGTTGTTGTTCCACATGGTCCTCACCTCAAACACCGTGTAGAATGAACTTTACCCTAGAAACCCACGCTGACCAGCTTCCAGATCCCTAGCGATCCTCGCATCCTGCTATCCATGCCCTTATGTAGCCCTCCTCCTCGCTGAATCAGTAGTGGTTTGTGTGGTCAATGGAGTAGAGCAGAAATGACAATATGTCATTTCAGAGGCTAGGTCAGAAAAGACACGGCAGCTCCTACCTTGGCTTCTTAGATTACTCCCTCTGGGGTAAGTAAGCCACGATGCCATGAGAATTCTCAAGCAGCTCTCCAGAGAGGCTCACACGAAGAACACCTACACCATCTCACCTATGGGCAGGCATGTCAATGAGCAGCCTAGGAAGTGGATCCGTGGCCCCAGTCAAGCCCTCCAATGACTGCACCCTCAGCAATGTCTAACTACAACCTAACGAGAGACCCTGAGCCACCACCCAGAGAAGTCACTCCCATGTTCCTGACCCACACTGTGAGAGGTAATAAATTATTATGGTTTGAAGCCACCAGGCTTGGGGTAATTTGTTACGCAGAGGGTGATAACTAATACAAAACCAATTCTGAATTACTAGGATTGAAAGGAAGAAACCACAGTCTGTTACACACACTCAATACTAGATTCCAATCAATGCTATACTATTTTGCCCAACACCACAGCAGCGATTTTTAGAGAACTATTACCTGAAATTGGCATTGGATTTTCAGTACTAGTTAAGGGCCAATCTTTGCCTTTAAGACACTCATGGACATTCTAAAGGAATAAACCATTTTTTTTTAGTTTATTTTTATTTATTTTGAGAGAGAGAGAGAGAGAGCAAGCGGGGAAGGGGCAGAGAAGCAGGCTCCCTGCTGTCAGCACAGAGCCTGATGTGGGGCTTGGACCCATGAACTGTGAGATCATGACCTGAGCTGAAGTCAAGAGTCAGACACTTAACCAGCTGAGCCACCCAGGCGCCCTCAAGGAATAAACTTTTTAAGCATTGCCTCTGAATATGATCTCCCAGATGTGCTGGGTTTCACATTGTCTTTACATTCTGTAGATGATACATTGGATTTCCTATAGTTATTGGCCAAAGACTACCAGAGAGGTGGACATCATCTCACTTCTGGCACTTCTGGCTTGGTATGCATGTAGCCAGAGCAGATCCCTCCCTCTAAAGAAGGCCAGCAGGCCAGTGGATGCAGGTGCTGGTGGTTACAAATTGAACCAGTGAACTCAGAAATGGTATAAGGTGGGAGAACATGGGTGGGGACACCAACCATCCGCCTCCGTTACCAAGTCAAGGCCTCAGCCACAGAAGAAGGCACAGATCTGAGACCAAGGAGCACAATCAAAGCCCAGCTATCCACATGGGTGTTCAAGTCAGGGCCGGACTAGTCGCAGAGGCATCCTAGACCTGATTGGTAAGTCTGACCTTCCTAAATCGCTCTTGCCGGGAGCAAAAAGGAGGAGGGTTAGAGACTGGGAGTCCCTCCCATGCCCCTCCACCCTAACCGCAGGCACAAGATCTGCTAGGCTTGCCCTGTTGGGACTGTGCTACCACATCCTTTCCTTGCTGCACGCTCTCACCTGAAGCAGCTCGTCTGCTGTGGGCCATCCTATTGAAGGGACAAGTTAGTCCTTCAGAAATAAATTCACCAAGGACTTTAAAGAACCAAAGGACAGCACTCCTCCTCTTAAGGAAATCAGTGAGTTAAAGTAGGGCTTGGCACACAGTTGGTGCTCACAAATGTTAAGCTGGTTTCTCCCCAGCCCCTATCAACACTGCCTTGGGACGGCCAAGCAGGAACGGAGTCATGATGTTAATCCAAATCTGCACGCCGAACTTTCTTGTTTCTCAACAAAGAAAACACGACATTGGCACTGAGTCCTTCAATGCGTAGTGGTACTGCTTTTTTCACTGGGAATCTGCTTTGCTGGTGGCTTACTTCCCAGGCCTCATTAGCCAGTCCAATAGGATAGAGCATGTGGGAAGAGCCAGCACAGGGAACAAACCAGCACCTGGGGCTTGGACTTGAGGAACCTCTTGATTTCCTCATGACTAACCCAGTAGAGTGGTGCCATGGTATTTCACACTCGGGTCACACTAGAAAAAAATTTTTTCCTCCAAACTCCCCAGCCTATGTTTTAATGTACCTCAAGGAAGGGGCTTAGGGAGCAGAAGCAGAAAAGGTTTTGAGGGTCCTTTTTCTCTCTTGCATTTGCTTCTCTAACTTCAACCTCCAGAGGGCACTGATCTTCAAAAGACTAAACCCAAACACCAAGGCTGGGCACGGTTGAATGCCAGCTGTTGGCTGAACAGGGTGGGGAGATCCTCAGCAGTTGCTAATTCTCTGTGAATAATTGATACTTGTGAAATTGAACCAGATACTTCATTAGCACTTATAAATGGGATTTCTTCCCCCTGCTAATATAAGGAAGTCCCAAAGCCAGGGGTTTGGCTACTCTTCAGGTCCTCCTCTTATAGAGGTTCCCTCACCTCCTATTAGCTCCATGCATCTTGTAGGCTTCCTCTGGAAATACTCAACATTTCTTGGTCATGCTGACTACCTGGGTAACATCGGACACTGGAAGAAACCTGGTTGCCCAAGGAGCCAGTCCAGAGACTTTCAGGGCCACCAGGAGGCAGCAGTGATGCTTCACAACGGTGTGTTAGCAAACAAGGATGGAGTTTTTTGAGGTTAATAGACGTGGTTTCAGATCTTACCTCTGCCTCTCGCTAGTTACACGACTTTGGATAAGCCGTACTTGTAAATAGAAATGATAATGAATCGCATAATAGCTTGGCATAGAATAAACTCGTTTGGACATATAAAACACTAGCGCTGTTCCTGGCACAAAATAATTGCTTTGTAACAAGTAGTTCCTTCCTCAACATCTCTCTCGCTACCTTTAATAATATCACACAGGACGGATGGATTCCTGCAAGGTTTTCTACAGAAGCCTCAGTCACTTACTTGAACCAAATCTTTGCCTCCTTAAAAAGAAACATTTTTTTCATTGGTCTGGCACCCCCCAGAAAATAAGGAAGGGTGAAGACCAATGTGAGAGTCAGAAAGCCAGCTAATCTAGGGACCCTGGGCTGTCTTCATCTTTGTACCCTGACTCTTGTGGAGCTGGAAGGGAGTGGGCAGAGTCTCCCACAACACAGAAATCTTTGGGGAATGAGACTGGAAACTTCCTTAGCAGAAAATTCTCCTACAACGTGAGGCACCATGCTTCCCCATCCCTTCCTCCAGTGTCTTACATGTTTCAAAGGTGATACCTGAGCCAAGTTCTACGATGAGTAGAGAAAATGCAGAAACAAATCTTGGGTAAATGCACCTCCCTTGTGTCCCGGATATTACCCAACAACTCATTGGGCTGCTGCCATGGAACAGGCCCAGTTTAAATCCCGAGATGGCTGAAATCCTTGTCCTCAATGATCTTTGTCTACCAAGGGAGACAAGTAATAAACAAGCAATGACAACATCATGTAATAAGCTCTGTGTTTGGAGGCAAGTACCACATGCCTAGGACTGACCTTGCGGATGAAGATCTGGGCTGTACTGAGGACGAGCCACATCCTTCATCACTTGCCATCCCGTCTTTGGCTGCCCAGATAACTTGCCTGGGCTGAACCTTCTTTGAGTTCTCTGTCCACTGTGCTATCCTGTGACTTCTGTGCCTCAGCCTATTTGTCTTAAATAAGGACCAGAGACTAGACCTTGAGTACTGCAGGAACAGATCTAACCAAGGCCTAAACGGGGGGAAAATGTGAAGAAAATCGGACTTTTAAAATGTTTTTAAACGTGTTTTTAGAATTTGTTGTGAGGCTCTCGATTACAAAGCTGAAACTATCTTGAAAACAAACAAGCAAGCAAGCAAACAAACCGGAATTTACCAACCATCCTGTTTTTTTTTTCTGGGGCTGTTCCAGTTTTTAAACTGAAAGTCCCATGGCCTAGGAAACCCCTCAGTTGGGACACACTGGGATGGTTGGTCAAGCTAGTTGTGTTCTGAACACAGAAGTACCAGCAGAGCACAGAGATAAGGTACCAACCCAGTGCTTCAGCCTGGAACCATGAATGCATAAGCTAGTAAATGGCCAATCCACAAGGCCCACGTTGCTTCCTGAGCATGAATGTGGAGATATATCATATTTATCAAACACAAAAATTGGTTAAGTACTGAATGAATATGAGACTGTATTTAAAAAATACAAGAAATTGTGGTTTCTTGTTCTTGACAAAAGGTCTAGAGAATAACCTTCCAAGTCACTGAGAGAGACTGTGCCTTGCGTTTTCTTGGAGAGGCTTCACAAAATCACATGGAGGTTAACAGCATGGGCTTTGATATAAGACAAATCTGACCCTGAAGCTTGGCTTTAGGCTTATAGACTGTGTGACCCAAGGTAAAGTTTTTAACCTCTCTGTGCATTAATTTCCTTTTCAGGAAAATGACAATTTCTACTCAAAGTCTTATTTTATAAATTAAAATATGATCACAATATAGGAAACATAATGATTACTCAATAAATATTACCTGCTATCAAAAGAAAAACAAGAAGAAGAACAAATACCTACCGTTTTGTTATCTCTGGGGTACCAAGAAAAGTTAGCAAGAGGCTAAGAGTTAGATGGCTCATGAAAACAGTTTTGCCATGAAGTATTAGGACTATGGCTTTAGATTAATTTGGGTACTATATTTGCATATATTCCTATTTTCATAGATTCAGCCTTGAGCTGAACATCTTTATTTGCCTGTCCAGTTTCACCGTCCATCTTTTTCTCCATCCGTCTTTGTGCCCTGGAGGCTGGCCTCTGTGGTTGACGTCAGTGGACTTCTGGCCCTTGGACTGGGCTCAAGCCAGCTGACTGCTTCCCAGAACTGAAGGTCACAGCTCCTGTCCAGAGCC
The DNA here is from genome assembly GCF_027475565.1 of Acinonyx jubatus. Taxonomy (NCBI): domain Eukaryota; kingdom Metazoa; phylum Chordata; class Mammalia; order Carnivora; family Felidae; genus Acinonyx; species Acinonyx jubatus. The sequence continues at coordinate 105,439,928 of NC_069385.1, read as the reverse complement.
CTCTCCACCCAGCCCTCTCTGCCTCCACGTCCCTGCCTCCCTGCTCCTGTCACTCCTTCGGGCTTGGAGATGTTGATGGTTCCTTCCTTGACCAGCCTCGGAGCTCTGCACCGTCCTCTGGGGTTTCCCAATAGCCTGACCACACGTTCGTAAATCATCCCATTGTAAACTCTCGATTTATCCAACTGAATGTGTTTTTTGTTTCCTGCTAGAAGGCTGACAGACACAAATATCAGGAGAACATCTAGCTCAGTGATTTCCAAACACAAGTTTGGGCAGAGTTCTGGACTGGCCACATCAGAATCACGTATGGAGCTTTTGAGAAAACAGATTCCTGGACCTCGTACCTGGAACACTAATTCAGAGGAGACTTGGGTGAGGCCTCCCACTGTACTCCTGCTACAGAGCCAGATCGGGGGAGAGTTCACCGCCAAGGCCTCCAGTGCAGCTGGACTCTTTTTTCATCAATGTTTTTTGTTCTTGTTTCACATTTCACTCTCTTTGATTTCATTTTGGTTAGAAACCAGAAAATACAGCACATACAGAAACTATATATAGCCTCTAGAAAGGTGATGTCCATTAGGGTGGAAATTTTGGTCTATTTCTTTCAGGCCTAGAACACTGCCTGGCACGTCGTTGGCCCTCGGTGAGGATGTGTTACGTGAATGTTAGATGAATCATTTACTGAGAACGTTTGCAGAGCTTTGCAGGGCTGAGATGAGTTCAAGTTGGTGACCTCAAGGAGGATGTGACCTAAGCTCCACATTTGATAAAGATCCAAATAAACAAGTGATCTTGATAGAGAAAGGTGAATTCATCATGGGAGTTAAGTCACTTGCTGCATATAGGTATAATTTCAAACTAGTGGCTTTCCTGGAATTTTTCCCCGTCTGTCCTTGGAAGCTTGATGTGCAGTCCGCTAGACGGGGTGGCTTATGCTAAAAGCCAGGAAGTTACTGGCCATATGGGGAGGTACTTTTGAGGTGAAACTTTTTTTTACTTCCCCCTGCTCTACACTATTACAACCTCCAGAGGACTCGTGGTAACATTTTTAACCCAGAGGTTGCTGTACATTTTCAATTCGAGTGTTCAAAATAAATTTCTGAGCAGAATAAAAGCCCAGAGTCAGGCACGTCCTTCCTACACCCTACCTAGTTCTACCCAGTCCTCTACCTATTCCCAATTGCCCAGGGGGACTTGTCCCTCCTTTTTTTTCCCCACCACTGTCCCTTTCTTTTTGCATTGCTAACAACAACAACAACAACAAATCTCTTGGCTTATATTTTTCTAACAATACACATCAGCAAAACTGCTAACTAATTGACCACTTTTCATGCCAAGACTAAATTGGCTTGAATAAACTTGGTTAGAGAGCGTTCTAAACCTTTCCTTTTTTAAAAAAAATTTTAACATGTATTTATTTTTGAGAGACACAGAGTATGAGTGGGGGAGGGGCAGAGAGAGAGGGAGACACAGAATCCGAAGCAGGCTCCAGGCTCTGAGCTATCAGCAGAGAGCCTGATGCGGGGCTCGAACTCATGGACCACAAGATCATCAACTGAGCTGAAGTCAGAGGCTCAACTGACTGAGCCCCCCAGGCATCCCAGTTGGAGAGCATTCTAGAGTAAGAAACACACTTCTCCAACCCTTTAAATGGATGATATGGCTCATACCCTTTGTGAACAGCATCTTTTCTAAATGACCATGGTCATTATGGTGAAAATCAATTATTGATTTTAAGGTGTTTAAAACCCACTGACTGCCTAGCAGCCAAGAAATGTATAGCACTACTTGGTCTTTTTATAACTGGCCCCAGCCCAATGCATTTGGTCAGTCTATTGTTTGCTCTTTACAGCTTTTCTGTCCCCTTCTTTGCTGATTCTGGCTGGCTCTTGTCAGGATGCTTGTTCCTGTGAAATTGTCCCCATAAAGAGCTCTCTGGGCAGGTGAGGGGTCACTTGGGGCTTTTATGCACGTGTGTATTTCTGCTCTGAATTATGCAGGAGCTGATCTGAGAGGAATCTTCACAATTTGAGAGTTGTTATGAAATGAGAAAGTTCTAGGAATTAGCAATAAACCGACAATTCATCAGATGTCTAAAAATATTTTTTAAAGATTCGAAGCAAAGATTAAGAAATTTGTGCCATTTAACTTAGAAAATAAGTCTGATGAATGATTAGATCTTGCTTCTCAAACATTTGTTACATTTCGGAGCGTATGCAACTCTAATTAGAGAAAAGGAGACAGAATGGAGAAAGAAAGAAAATGACTATGAAGGTTACTTGAAACGTCCTTCCAAAGGGAGTTACAGAATCAGCTGGCCTTGTAATCCCTACACCTAACATGGCTTCCTAAATTTACCTGGAACCCTGGACTGAGGAACAAGGTGGGGGGTGGACGGGGGGCGGGGTGGGTGGTGGTGGTGGATGCTATGGGTTCTCCAATTTCCTTCTATAACTTCAGAATTCGGAAAGTTCGTTTCCCTATGGTCCTCCTGCAATTTTATACCTGTTTAAGGTATCTTGTCCATGGATTCAAAACTATGCCTAATCTCTTCAATAGCTTGGTTTTTGTTGGAGTGTTACAGCAGATAAGATAAGATAAGATAAGATAAGATAAGATAAGATAAGATAAAAGATTTCTTACTTCACGTAAAAAATAAAAATAAAAACAAATAGAGAGGAGTGCCTGGGTGGCTCAGTCGGTTGAGTGTCCAACTTCAGTTCAGGTCATGATCTTGCAATTAGTGGGTTCAAGCCCTGAGTCAGGCACTGTGCTGACAGCTCAGAACCTGGAGCCTGCTTCGGATTCTGTGTCTCCCTCTCTGTTCCTCCCCTGCTCTCCCTCTGTCTCTCTCTCTCTCTCTCTCTCAAAAATGAACCTTAAAAATTTTTTAAAAATAGGAGAAATGGAATTCAGGATTTTTAAAATATAGTATTGTTTCTGCTCTTTGGAAGTATCTATGCCCCAAAGCATCCTAACTCAGCCCAACACCAGTCTCTAGCATTAGATACTACTCTGCATTATACACTGGGGAAATCAGAAGTATTAGGAAGGAAACCATGTGGAAAAACAGAGGTTAGCAGATACCCAGTATCTTCCTTCAGATACCAGAGGCATGTATTTACCCTCTATGAAACATGGGTCTAGTATTCTCTGGTCTCGTGTTTGCATCTCAAGAACCAAAATTCAAGCAGTGGAACATGGAATGACTGTCCCGTGGTTGCCTGGAATTAGTCAGGCGAGGTATTTACTGTTCAAGAAAAAGTGTCCTCCCATAAGTACCAGCAGGCTTCATCTGCCCTGGAAGGCCCTCCCTGAACTTAGTCACAACTCCACCCCATTCTAGGGAGGAAGTCATCAAACAAATGATTCAAAACATTTTCATTCGAAAATAATAATAAAGCTGACAATGCCTTCCTTTCATAGCACAGCAGAAAAACCCCCATGACCAGGGAAACAGCCTGCCTGTTACCTGCATGACTTGGCAACTGGGGCCCGCTGCCACGGGAGAAGTTTGTCTGTGGTACCACAGTGGCTGAGAAAGGGCAAATATATTCTTAGAGCAACTGTGTGGTTGAATCGCCAAGAAGTCAATCGAGTCCCAACTGCTCGCATTTAGCAATTTTTGTTAAATTATAGCTCTCTGAGGATTCTCAGAGAATTCTAGTTCTCTGAGGAAACATCAGGTGACAGAGGACAGCAGGAAAGGAAACCGGTGTTGGGGCCAAAGAAGGCAAAACAGCAAAAGAGAATCAAGTCACCTGTCCGTCCTCACAAAACCACCGGTTTCAGACTGACCTGCCCGCTTCAGGTATAACCTCAGTCCGCGCTCCAGTTACGACACACACATCACGGGATTTTGGAGCTTTAAAGAACCTCAGAGAGAATATAATCTGCCTCTCTCATTTCAGAGGTGAAGAAATAGACACAGGGTCTGTTTCTTCTCGGCGTCTGCAAAGTGATTTGCTGAGTGTCCCGGAAGCTGACCGGGATTAGAACTGGGGTCTTCTAACTGCTCATCCAGTACTCTTTCCATGTGCCATTCGAGGAGCTTTCCCGGCCTAATGGCCCAAATTGCGGGACACAGGCTTTAGGCTAGATCTGCCTGTGGAAAGGAAGGGAACGGTGGTAGGCCAACTTTTACAAGGAAGTCATTCTGTGCTCAGGCGGGTCCCCAATACCCCCAGAGGCCTTATTTTTCTCTTCTTAGAGGCCCAGCAGAATATTGAAATGCATGTTAAGGTAAACTAAATGGCCATGCTTTTGATGGCGGCTCAAATTTCCAGTCTTTCAAGGACAACATACCCGCCGGCCCAGGGATACTGGTTTCCAACACTTTCACACAGCCCGTGGTGGCCTTTGAGAGACTCAGCGCCTTAGTGGTCACAGCCTTCCTAGCTGGCCCAGAAGCAGCCAAGACACCATTTCTCTTTGGCCTCCAGAACCAGAGGCTGGGCACTGGCGGGACAGGAGAGGATTAATGTACCAGGAGAGTGAAATGGAGGAGCTCCCTGTTGTCCTTTTTGTGATCGTTGCTGCTGCCTCTGGACCAGGAACGGCTCGGAGTCTCGATTCTCTGCTCCCCCGTGGTGGGCGTTTTCTCCAGGTCTCCAGCCCCAACTCACCTCAAGCTGTAGGCTTGTGTCTCTCGGGGTCTCCAGGGGTCTCCACGGGACGTCCTCTATCACCTCATTCTCAGCAAACCTGAAACTGAACTCACTCTTCCCCCCCTGACAGATGGACATCTCCATTTCTGTTTGAAAAACACCCAGCATCCTCCCAGTTCCACCTCTGTGTTACTTTCTAAGCCACTCCCCCTTTCCCGTTCCCGCCTGGCGTATCCTCCGGTCTCCGTGTCTCTTCCAGGCTCCTTGTCTACGTGTAAAGTGTTATCTTCGGCCTGTAGCACCAGAACAAATCACTATGCTGCAAGCTCCACGCTGCGTGCTCAATGCATAGGAAACAATACATTTCTGTTTGTTTAGGTCACTCAATGTGCAGTATTTTGTTAGGGCAGCCTTAGCGAACTAGGACACTGCCTGCCTTTCCCTTCGCAGTTCCAGGGTTTACTCTGGCATTTCAGTCCTCCGGGCTGATTTTTTTTGCACCCCATCCCCAGGCTGATTGTTTGGCACCCCACTCCCTTTGTCTGATCTGGTGAACTGCTAATCCTTCCAGATTCAGCTTAAGTGTTCCTTCTTCTGTGATCCGTTTAGGAGACATCCATCCCCTCCCAAGCCAAAATTGATCTCTTCCTCCTCGGTCATGACTCACCAGGGACTCTTGGCTATAGAGAACAAACTAGTGATTGCCAGAGGGGAGGTGGAGGGGCGGGGAGGCGATGAGTGAAATAGGTGGTGGGGGTTAAGAGCACACTTATCATGATGAGCACTAAGTAATGTATAGAATTGTTGATCGCTGTATTATATACCTGGAACTACTCTAACACTGTATGTTAACTATACTGGAATTGAAATAAAAAGCATAATAAAAAAATACTGTTGCTCTGACCCTACTCCCGAAGATTCCGGTCAAATGGTCTGGGTGGGGTTCTGGCATCAGTGTTTATCGAAAGCCCCCCAGGTGATTGTAAGTGCTGCTGGGACAATACACACTGTATTAACATTTATTTATTTTTGAGAGACTGAGAGAGACAGAGAGCAAGTGGGGGAGGGGCAGAGAGAGAGGGAGACACAGAATCCGAAACAGGCTCCAGGCTCTGAGCTGTCAGCATAGAGCCCGATGTGGGGCCCGAACCCACGAACCATGAGATCATGACCCGAGCCGAAGTCAGACGCTTGACCGAAGGAGCCACCCAGGCGCCCCAATACACGCTGTATTAGACAGTGCCCCTGAGGGATAGGGTTTCCACCTTATTCTTTGATCTGCTGCTACCCTGAATAGTGTCAAGTCAGCACTTCCTAAATATTCCTTGCCCTGGATGAAGGACCCCAGACCTTTTGTCTATTCTCTGTTTCTCTCCTCATTTCTCTTCATTTAATATTTTCACCACTGCTAAAAAATAAAAAAAAAAAAAAATACATGAAACAAACCCTCTATAAAATGGCAATTTGAGATTTAGAGAAATCAGACTGTCTGAAACCAGCACAGGCAGGGGGACATTGAAATATGATAATACTATTTTAAAGGAAGGTAAAGCAAAAATGCAGAAGCCCGTGTTCAATATCCGTTTCCCCACCTTCTCATGTTTAAAGTAATCTCTTTGCTCTGTGGGAGCACAGAACGTGGGAAACCAAACTGCCTCATCAACCCCGCACTCCTACACCCACGCCTTTCCCTCCAGGGATTTCAGAGAGGAAATAGATGCTATATTTATGCTTTTCTAATGCCCTTAACCAATCTTCCCTCAGTGACAGTGAAATATGGGAAGATTTGGGACCTCTGGTTTTCCTTCTAGCACCCCCATTTAGCTCCTTTCAAATACCGGGTGCCCTCACAAGTCTTTCTCCCTTTCTTCTCCCTCTAAAACTCTAAAACGATGGGGTGTCTGGATGGCTCAGTCAGTTAAGAGAGTTAAGTCAGTTAAGAGTCAGCACCTGACTCTTGATCTCGGCTCATGTCATGACCTCACGGTTTGTGAGATCAGGTCGTGATCTCGGGGTTCCTGAGATTAAGCCCTGCGTCGGGCTCTGTGCTGAAAGCTTGGATCCTGCTTGGGACTCTCTCTCTACCTCTCTCTCTGCCTCTCCCCAGCTCACGTGCTCACTTGCTCACTCTCTCTCAAAATAAATAAATAAAGTTAAAAAAAACCAGTCTAAGATGAAATGACTGATAAAGAGCTATTTACTTTCATTTTTTTCTGGAGATAAAATTAATGTTCCTCACACAAGTTTAGAAAAATACAAAAAATATTAAAAATTAAAAATAAAAAGGATTGGTAATCCTACCATGAAGAAGTAAAAACTGTTAAGATTTTGGTATGTTTTGTCATATATTACATATCTATACAAGGAAAATTTGTCCATAAATATATACAATGCATGTGAGTAAATGAGTGAGAGAGGGAGAGAGAGAAAGGAGGGAGGGGACAGAAGGAGGGCAGGGGAAGGAGGAAGGAAAAAAGGGAAAGGGAGAAAAGGAAGAGAATACATACTGACTGTCTCATGGTGAGGAGACCTGTGTTCACATTGCACTAATTTGCTTCTTTATATACTCAAATAAAGACTCAACCTTACAATGCATTAGGTTGACGATGTTCCTGAAGATTCCAAAGAGGAGATGGAAGAGGGTTCTCATCTTGCTGGCCCACAGCTGTCACCATCTTTTTTTTTTATTTTAAGTTTATTTATTTTGAGAGAGAAAGTGCTCATGGGAGGGACAGAGAGAGAGAGAGGGAGAGAGAGAATCCCAGGCAGGATCCGTGATGTCAGCGCAGAGCCCGACTCAGGGCCTGAACTCATGAACTGTGAGATCACGACCTGAGCCAAAACCAAGAGTGGGATGTTTAACTGACTGAGCCACCCAGGCACCCCAGCTCTCACCATCTTTATCGCCAGTGTGTCTCCTCTTTTCAGCCTCCCACTCGACATGCTGCCCAACTTCACATCCCTTCCCATCCCTTCTAGGGCTTACCTTAGAATCTGAGACTTTGGGCCTGTTAGGACAGAGTCTGTACAAGGACGGAACAGGTTGTGTAGAATCAGAGTGGGGATCAACGTCCCCCAACAGCACCCCACCCTACACACCCATAACCATAGAAACGCCCCTTAGGAGCCTTCTGTAAGGATCAAAAGGGGTTGAGTTATCCTAGCGCTAACTGAAAAACATTGCAAAAGCGTCAGACAGCAAAAAGAAGTTTTGCAAATCATAAAGCTTTCCACGAGGGATTCGTTCTTGAAAAATAATGTAGTATGGTAGTGAAATGCCTTGTCTCTGGAGGAGGCAGACAGGCATGGGATTGAGTTCTACCAGCTGAGTGACGAGGACCAAGTTACTCTACATCTTGAAACCTCAGCTTATCGTCTGAAAAATAAGAACAATAGCTTCCTCATAGCATTGCTATGAGAAGTAAATTAGATAACGTATGAAAAATATTTAGCACAATGCCCAACACATGAGCAGTGCTCAAGAAATGCTAGCTGTTATGAAGACGGTCCTCTGGCTGACTCATGCCCTAGGAGTGTTGTTATTGTGATTTCCTGAGAAGTTTTTTTAAGCATTATTACTAATGGCCCTGGAAATTTTTAGGCTTTTGATACATGGTAGCTACAAAGATCTAGTTTGTGGATTACTTTGGCTAATGGAGCATCTTTGAAACTTGCTTGATTGAATCCATGAGAAGGAATACATATTATAAAGAAACCCATCACATACACTTGTGCGTGTGTGTGTTTGTTTATAAATGAAAAATAAGTCCATGAAATGCACAACCTTCTGACACGTAGTGCACTTTGATATTTTCTACTGTAGTTTGTAAATGGTGGACATAATCAACTTAATTAATTTTTGCAACCCACTAAAAAGTTGAGACCTACAGTTTGAAATCCATATACCATGGGCCATCAAATGGAATGTCCTAAGGAATGGATGGGTGTCTCTTATCTCCAACACAACCATCCCTTATAATTTTGAGACCTGTAACACCTTCTATTATTATTTGTTCTATGTTTCTTTGTCTTGCATCCTTGATACATCTTCTGAGGTTAGAATAAAGCTGCATGCTTCCTTGGAATCTTGCACAAATTTCTATGATAGTGGTAGAAACAAAAGACCTCAGAAGAATTGTTTTTAGGTGAAATTAAATTTCTATTTGCAGCAAAATTAAGAAACAGATTGTTCTTTCACAAGAAAGTCTTAACACAAATTGTAGAAGATAATCAGATGTCAAAATTACCTGTCTAATAAGTCTACACCAGGGGCACCTGGGTGGCTTGGTCGGTTAAGCGTCCAACTTCGGCTCAGGTCATGATCTCGAGGTTCATGAGTTCGAGCCCCGCGTCGGGCTCTGTGCCAACAGCTTGGAGGCTGGAGCCTGCTTCGGATTCTGTGTCTCCCTCTCTCCTGCCCCACTCCTGCTTGTGCTCTGTCTCTTAAAAATGAATAAATGTTTGGGGCGCCTGGGTGGCGCAGTCGGTTAAGCGTCCGACTTCAGCCAGGTCACGATCTCGCAGTCCGTGAGTTCGAGCCCCGCGTCAGGCTCTGGGCTGATGGCTCAGAGCCTGGAGCCTGTTTCCGATTCTGTGTCTCCCTCTCTCTCTGCCCCTCCCCCGTTCATGCTCTGTCTCTCTCTGTCCCAAAAATAAATAAACGTTGAAAAAAAAATTTTTTTTAATGAATAAATGTTAAAAAAATTAAAGTAAAATAAAAATAAAAAGGTCTACACCGGAGTGTAAAAGAAGAGATATTGAGCAAAATACATAACAAAAAAACCAGCCAATCCTACTAGTCCTTATCTCCATCTACCGCCACACCATGTTGTTAATGACAATTGTTAAAGGGCTGGATGCCAATGACATATCATCAAGTAGGTCATGACGTTCTATCCTATCTTGACTCTTGTCTTTCTAACTGTACTCTTTCAAACTTTCTCTGAATTATGATTCCCTCTGTCACTGACAGAAACGCAACTGTATCCACTGGCTTTCCCTAAGTGACTTAATCAGAACTGTCAGACAGTGAAGATCCTAGGAAGAGACTCTGAGACTGAAGCACACTCTAGGTCCAGCACCTGCATTCCAGAGTCACACGTGTCTTTCAGCACCTGCAACCGCCCACGGTCCTGAGCCAGATGAAACCAGCTTGCAGAACTCCTAAATCCAGAGACCTCATTGTTTTTCTATTTCACACACGTCTTCTAATCTTAGTCCTATAACCTACGGACCTTTGCCCCCATTGGAATTCCTAAACAAGCTATACACGCTTGGCCAGGGTAGAGAAGCTACTTGAGTTTCAAGTAAAGTTTCAAGTTCTTACATTTTTCCTTGGGTCTTTGTGCTTCAACATTATGCCTTAGAGAAATACCACAGGAAAAAAATCTCAAAATATTAGTAGTAGTCTAGTGGTGACATCTTTCTTTCTTTCTTTCTTTCTTTCTTTCTTTCTTTCATTGGTTCTTTCTGGTAACTTGCTGAATTTTTTACCCTTTCTTCAATGAATCATGAGGTGAGGGGTATAAAAATGATTACTTAGGAAAAAATTATACTCTCTCTCCCTCTTAAAATGTCCAGGAGCTTGTGTAGGAGAATTCTTCCTAGTTGGTGTGTTCATAGCTCAGTATCAAAGGCAAGGTCAGAAGAACAGGACAATTTTATGTAGAATAATTATTAAAGGGAAGATGACCTGGGTTCAGATCTTCTTTCCTTTGTTATTTTGTAGCTAGTGGCTCTAGAAAGACGCCTTGCCCTGCCTAAGCTTCAGATTTTTTTTTATCAGGAAAATGAGGCTAATAATAGTATATAACACTCACAGGTCCCAAGCAAGTACACAATAAATATTATTATTATTATTATTATTGCTGCTGCTGCTGTTGTTGTTGTTGCCATAAAAGCTTTCCTCCACCAGAGCCCTTACCGGAAAAAAACTTTTGGTGGTGATAGAAATGCTTATTATCTTGACTGTGGTCATGGTTTCACAAGTGTGCATGTACGTTGAAACCCACAAAACTGTATACATTGAATATGTGCAGTTTTAAAAATATCAATTATATCTCAATAAAGCTGCTAAAAAAAAGTCGGACTGGCATGCACGAAAATATGGAGGAGGCAGCAATAGTATAAGAGACTCCATTAGAAACTAAATGATGCTATTAATAAATGTTTAAAAAGAATTTCTGATTAAATAGTAGAAATGGCAGAAAACAAACAAAGAAAAAAACCAAACAAGCAAATAAAAAACCCACAGAAGCCAGAGCCCATACTCTTGGATAGAAAGAGGACTCCAGCAGCACAAGAGAGGCAAAACTTCATTTCTAGTCCCACCAAGAATTTCCCACCAATGAGTAACTAGTTTTGTGGCTGGAGGCTATGGGAAGGACCTACAAGGTCGATGTGACCAAGCGAATGTTCCATAACGGAGCTTCCAAACTTTCAGATGTTACTAACCTTCTGCTCCAAACAGCCTCCCCAAGGCCAGGGGTCCTAGGAGTTCACGGGCTCTTCCTGACAGTCCCTGAAAAGCACACTGCCAGTGGTGGAGTGAGGCTGAGTGAAGGTCCACACATCAGTTTGAGAGAGATTCCCACAGAATGGTTATCAGAAGCAGATAATCTGAGGCAGGATGAGGAGGACAGGCTGCAGCTTGTGTTTCATAACATTACCCAGATTTCCCCAGACTCCACAACTTTGACCCCAGGTCCTAGAACCACAAGCTGAAAGCACATGAACTGGGAACAAGGGTCACGTGTGTCCCCAGTTCCCAGAGTTTCCTGCCAGGCTTCCTAGTGGCGGGGAACACTGTGCAGGCCTTTAAGTGGGTGTGAAGGCTGGCCCTGAGTTCACCAGGCCTACTGAAAAGATAACTTCCTGGCTGGGATGCCCAAGATAGACCACCTGTAATGGGAAGAGAGCTTTGGATGTTCCTGAGGCCAGCTCTCTACTCTTTTAAATGCTGTGCACTGTAGCTCAGCCTTTAAAGGGAGTTATTGAGTAAATGGTGACCTCTGGCTATTCGCTTAACCCAAAGGATGAGTCTAGGAAAATTATTCATGATATAGATGTTAGAAACCGATTGTCTAAGCCTTGATTCGAAGAAATGAACCTGCAGAGTCATGTCATAACATTCCCCTGCATTTCTTAGTTTCCAACAGTTTAGCCCTGAGCCCCGGAGACCCAGGAAGCTGAGAACAGCAAAATTAGACACTTGCCTCATGCTGAATTATCATCTCCCACAATTTCCTGTCAACTCTGCAGTTGTTCTCTATGTCACGGCCTCACAAGGCACACAGTCACATCTCTTAGGTCAGGAAGGACTCTGAGGATGATCCAGGTCATTCCACTGCCTCTTAGGAACTACACTCACATCATGAGATACACTCACAGCTTTATGATTTTGACTTCCCTTAAACATCTTCCAGACCCTTTGCAGAATGAAGCTTCCATACGTAACAGGCTTGGACATTCTGATGCCGATGCAGAGTCAGAAGGGAAGAGCTGCTTCCCCAATTCTCCCCAGCCTCCCTCCCATGTGCAGAAGCTCTGATTTGCACCTAGCAGGAGCCTTTGATAACACATATACCATTGCCATATATTACAGAAGCCACAGGCTACTGGTCAATGCCCCTGGGTTGGGCCAGGCCACAGTATGATGGACTAAATCTAGTTGCGTCTCAAGATTTGGAGCTTTATGAGATCTAAGGAATGAAGGAGAAGATGAGTTAATGGTGACTCTGTAGTTTGGAGCCTGGATGACTGAGTCATGGTCGCTGATAGAATAAGCAAGTCAAGAAGTCCAGGAACGCTGAGGGTGTGGGGATGACGAGAGCAGACCTGTGGGTTCCTTTGGCATGGAGTCATTTCAGAGGGCATTCCGACCTTTGTTCTGAGTCCAGAAAGGATGAATCTCACTAGACAAATAAAACTATTTTGGAAGACTTGAGGTGGGAGGGATTGCTCTGCTATGAAAGCGATTGTTTGTCACAGGAAGTAGCTAGAATAAGAAGGAGAGGGGAGCCTGGGTGGCTAAGTCCGTTAAGCATTCAACTTCCGGCTCAGGTCATGATCTCACGGTTTATGAGTTCCAGCCCTACCTCTGTAGGGTCCTCTGTCCCCCTCTCTGCCCCTCCGCTGCTCATGCTTTCTCTCTTTCTCTCTCAAAAATAAACAAACATTTAAAAAACAAAGGAGATATTATGAGATAAAACTTACTTGACACATATACATATAATAAAATAGCAATCTTCCATTTTCAGTGTAATATCCAAGGAAAAGAGAAATTGTGAGGAAGATTATGGGGGAACTACCCCATCCCAAAGTCAACCTAGACTCTGAACTAATCTTAGTATTCAAGAGTAATGCTCATTTCCCAAAAAGCCTTTTATTTATTTATTTATTTATTTATTTATTTATTTATTTTTATGGAAACATGATTGTTTCCAAAACCCTCAACACTCACTCTCCTCTGAATACTTTTTTTTTTTTTTTTACAGTGTAATGTTAGTTTCAGGTGTACAATACGGAGATTCAACACTTCCCTACAATATGCAGTGCTCATTAGGACAAGTCCTCTGAATACATTTTAGTTTGTCAATGTGCCTCTGAAAATGTAGCATCTAGAATTTTAGACAAGTCTCTAAATGCAATATGATCTAAAACCAAAACAAAAAAGTTGAGAAACCTATTATCCATCTTGTGCTCACCAGTTTCCCTTTATTTTTTTTTAATTTTTTTTAATGTTTATTTAGTTTTGAGACAGAGACAGAGCGTGAGTGGGGGAGGGGCAGAGAGAGAAGGAGACCCAGAATCCGAAGCAGGTTCCAGGCGCTGAGCTGTCAGCACGGAGCCCGACGCGGGGCTCGAACTCACAAGCCGTGAGATCATGACCTGAGCCAAAATCAGACACTCAACCGGCTGAGCCACCCAGGCACCCACCAGTTTCCCTTTAATGTAACCTAATGTCACACTGGTGACTGAAGGCACAAATTTTCCAATGTTAAATTATACAGATTTTAGATGCTTACCAATGCAACTTATTGAGATCACTTTAAATCTGAATTCTGACCTCTTATTAATTATCCTTCCCAACTTTGTGTCATTCCCAGATTAATAATCAGGCCACTTGAGATGTCTCTCAAATGTTTGATAAAAATATTGAATTGAGCGAGAGGGGAACCAAGATCACTGTGGCATATGATATCATTTTCCTCCTTCTCGACTGGTTTCTTCAGGATCATATTATTTTTTTAATGTTTATTTATTTATTTTGAGAGAGAGAGTAGGGGCGGGAGGTCAGAAAGAGAAGGAGACAGAATCCCAAACAGGCTCTATCTGGTTAGCACAACTCCTGACCTGGGGCTCGATCTCACAAACCATGAGCCAAAATCAAGAGTCAGACGCTTAACTGACTGAGCCACCCAGGTGCCCCCAGGATCATATTATTGATGTCTGCTTCACTTACTTACAAAATAAGCCATTAACTATATAAGTATTTGAAGATTTTATAAGCTATTTTTATACTGCCTGTTTGATCAACTTCGTTGGATAAAGAAATTAAGTGTCTGACTCTTAATTTTGGCTCAGGTCATGATCTCACGCTTTGTGAGATCGAGCCTGTGCTGACAGGATGGAGCCTGCTTGGGATTCTCTCTCCCTCTCTCTCTGACCACCCCCTCCCACTCTCTCTCTCGCTCTCTCAAAGTAGCTGTTTCATTACAAAAAAAAAAAATACCTTTTATTAAATTGGAATACAAAAACATAAAGTATTCAACTTGAGGCTCCCATTTGAGTTCATAATTTAATGACTTTCTAGCTCTAGATCAAAGATTAAGGCTAAAGAGAGTGGAGAACCCATAAGATGGATATTGACAATGGCTAGAAGAGGTCACCACTCAAACCTCAGCAGTGTGGTGACATCACAATTACTAAATGACATTCATGGGACATTTTATGGTTGTGTAGGCACATGAATCACCCTGGGGCTTGACATAAATACAGTAATAAAAAGAGGCCATTTAAAATATCATTTCCCTCTTAAAATGATGTTTCCCCATTGAGCTCAAGTCAAGGAATTTGAGTAACTGAGGGACATATTTTAGTGTGATTATAAAGGCGGCAGAGGGAAATTTTTATGGGTATGCTGATATTCACCTAATAAATTTTGTGAGTGAATTAGATTGAGTCTCTTCCCAACTATGGTTTCCTGAAGGATAACCACAGTTCCTCAGAGAAACAACCTCCAGCCAAACCCATACCTTTCCCTCCTGTAGTCTCCCTAGGAAAAAAAAAAAAAATAGACTTGTTTGCAATCACAAGATTTGAGTTGCTAAGAGTGTGTATTCACTGCCCGGGCATCAGAGGCTCCTTGCCCTGAGAAGGTCAGCAAGAAGGTTGGAAATGGGCACAGACAGAGGGCACAGGGTTGGATGGAGAGTCAGTGACTCTTCTCTTCCCTTCTATATCAACCTGGCCCAAATGTGGCAGAAGTGCTTCAGATTCATGCACAGAAACATCACACTAAGGGGACAAAACACCCAAATTTGCCAAGGACTGAGAGGTTGTCCGGGACATGGGATTTTCAGTACTAAAACTGGGGACATCCCAGGCAAATGGGATGAGTTGGTGGCTCTACCTCATACAACTGACAGTAGGATTATAAAAGCTCATCCAAGTCACCAAATCCCTTCTCTTATTTCCCCCTGAAATCCCAACTGGTATGGAAAATAAAAAGAAAGAAAGAAAGAAAGAAAGAAAGAAAGAAAGAAAGAAAGAAAGACAGACCTGTCCTTAATGTCGTCAAAGCACACGATATTGAATTTGACCCCTACCTGTGGATCCTGAGGGTGTGCAGGGTTATGGTTTATTATGGGTTATTATCCACTGTGTTATCCATTTAACCCGGTGGGTGGGGACATAGACTCTTGCCCCAGGCTGTGTGAGTCCAAATGCCATAGAGAATTTTTCTTAAGCTGTCCATTGTTTTCAGGCTTTTTATTTAAAAAATGGGAATGAGAGTGGGGCCTACCTCACATGCTGGCTGGGAGAACTGAGTTATAATAGCAAGTACTGAGAACAGGACTGGCCACGTGGTACAGAAACACCTGCTATCATTTCCATCTCTGGCAAACCAGCAGCTCTTTGCTTAATCGCTGTTTGATCATTGCCTGCAACACTCGCTATGCGATCACTCTTTCTCAGTTCCAAGCACTGTGCTAGGTGGGAGGAATACAGTGGGGGATAAGGAGACTAAGTAAGCTCCAGCTCTGGAGCAGATCACAGCTTCGTAAGCAAGACAGACAAAACGGTGAGGGAAGACGGATATTAGGAACCAAGTTATAAATGCTGCGGGATGCCTTAGGGGGTAGCTTAACTGTTTGCAGAGTTAAGAAAGCGACGACTACATTGACATCCGAGGGAGAGTAAGGAATTGGCCAAAGATGGGGAGGTGAATGGTGGCAGCACTGACGGCAGAGGGAACAGGGAGCAACCTCAACTGTTGTAAAGTTTGGGAAACGCGCTACCAAAACCGGCTGTCCTGTGCCCTGTGAGTCCCACTGAGAAACCCAAAAACTGTGGCAGAAACTAAGAACTGTCTCCCATTCCCCCCCTCCTTCCTTTTAGGGATAGGACTCTGATCTCTGGGTTTTAGCTGAGCCCATAGCCTCCCAGGTTGGAACCTGAGCCTGGCCTTGTGACTACGCCGTGGCCAATATGCTAACTTTCAGAACACGTTTTTTAAAAAGGAATTTTCTTGCCCTCTCTTTCCCCTCCCACCTTTCTGTGGGCTGGAATATATGGATGTGGAGCAATCCAGTTTCAACCGGGCAGATGAACCCAATATCCCAGGAGACAGAAGAACAACAGCATGGAGGAAGGAATCGGGTCTGCAAATGGCCAGACCTGTGGGGAAAGACCTGTAGGGAACAGACTTCCTGCACCTCTGCTTCTGAGCAGAGCTTATCGTTTTCCCTAAGAAAATGATATGAGCTTATCGTTTTCCCTAAGAAAACAGGAGGAGAGGACAACATTGGATGGGGAAAAGGGAGAGGGAGAATAGAAGACAGGAAGCAAGTCAGGTAGAAGCTGAGGAAGAAAGATAGGACCGAGAAGAAAACAAAAAAGCTGTTTAAATTTTCCAATGCTCAAGTGACTGAGGGCAGTAACTATTTCCAAATAACCAGATCTGGCAATTGCAGAAAAGATGGTCTGAATCAGTCAAGGCCAAGGCACGAGGGAAATAGATGTATGAGGGAGCTGGCCCAAGGGCTGATCTACAATCTGTCTGGCAGAACAGTCTCCACCTCTCCAATGCTGAAGAAAAACTTAATGACAAGCGCTAACTTTTGTGGGTACTTCCCATATGCTGAATTCTTTCCATGGATTCCCCCCCTTCTTTTTTTTATTTTTTTTTCAACGTTTTTTATTTATTTTTGGGACAGAGAGAGACAGAGCATGAACGGCGGAGGGGCAGAGAGAGAGGGAGACACAGAATCGGAAACAGGCTCCAGGCTCCGAGCCATCAGCCCAGAGCCTGACGCGGGGCTCGAACTCACGGACCGCGAGATCGTGACCTGGCTGAAGTCGGACGCTTAACCGACTGCACCACCCAGGCGCCCCTCCCCCCCCCCTCTTAATCCTACAGTGACCCAAAGGGTAGGTAACATTATGATCCTCACTCTTCATTTTAGGACCAAAGAGTTAAATAATTTATCCAAGGGCACACAGAGAGCAAGTGACCAAGATAGGATTCAAATCCTATCTTCTTCAGTCAGGTGTCTCCACAGCCTACTTGTTTCACTGCTACACCACATCTCAGAGTAGATTGGAGTCTTAGGGGGAGCGTCTGGAAGTTTCAAAAGACAATGCAAATTTAATCAAAATGGGGTAAATTCTCAGCCAGCATAGAAAAAACACAGAAGAAATACACTCTGCACCAGGCGACCCTGTCCACCATCCACAGCTGACGGGCTCTGAGGGGCACTTGACCCAATAGCAGCGGATCCATAGTGTCTCCAGTGAATACGCCATGACTGGCACAAAAATATGACCAAGTATAGCTCTTCTCCTGTACACGTGAGCTTGAAAACATCAAGAGAATGTATAGTTACAGCTAGCACTTAAGCTAAAATGTCTTGATATTGAGAGGGAGGCTAGAGTAGGCACGGGCAAGTTTGAAATTGAGAGATCAGAAAGGATGAGAAAGAAGAGAAAAGAATGGAGATGGGAGGGTGTCATGGGAAAGAGAATATGCAGTCCAGGAAAGTGAGCCAGGGAGAATTACACAGGTCAAGTTCAGGCCATTTGTAGCTAGAAAATAAAGCACTTCTTCCGAGATAACCCGAGGAAGTCTTTATTCTCTGCAACCACACAGCCAAAAGGTGAAGAGAGGTGGGGGGCGGGGGGGGGAGGTAATTTACCTAGAAAAAGGGTTCTTGCAGTGTGTTCTAGGAATCCCTAGGGACTCCTAAGAACTTTACAGGGTCCCTTTAAGGTCAAAACGATTTTAAGGAGAGGAGAGGAAGAAGAGGAAGAAGAAGAGGAGGAGGAAGGAGAGGAAGGGGAGGAGAGAGGGAGAAGGAGAGAGAAAGAAAAGGAGAAGAAGAAGGGGAGGAAGGGAAGGAGAAGGTATCCTCTTTCCACTCACTCTCATACGTGTGTACAGAGTATCAAAAGCTTACTGATACGGTTTGAAATTTCACATTGCAACTCATCTTTAAGAATCAAACGTCTGTTGAACACCAGGGAAGGGAAGCAAAAATAATATAAAAACAGGGAGGGGGACAAAACATCAGAGACTCTTAAATATGGAGAACAAACTGAGGGTTGCTAGAGGGGGTGTGGGAGGGGGGATGGGCTAAATGGGTCAGGGGCACTAAGGAATCTACTCCTGAAATCATTGTTGCACTACATGCTAACTAATTTGGATGTAAATTAAAAAAAAAAAAAAATTTAAATTAAATTAAAGAGAATCAAACATCTGTCAAATTTTGCTATATTATTAAAGAAGGATATCCATAATTTCCTGAAAGGCTATTAAGATACTCCTCCTTTTCCTCACTAATACATGTGTGACAAGGTAGATTTTCAACCAAAATGATACATCACAACAGACAGAAGAAATAGATTTAAGAATCCATTTATGGGGCGCCTGGGTGGCTCAGTCGGTTAAGCGTCCGACTTCGGCTCAGGTCACAATCTCACGGTCCGTGAGTTCGAGCCCCGTGTCGGGCTCTGGGCTGATGGCTCAGAGCCTGAAGCCTGCTTCCGATTCTGTGTCTCCCTCTCTCTCTCTGCCCCTCCCCCGTTCATGCTCTGTCTCTCTCTGTCTCAAAAATAAATAAATGTTAAAAAAAAATTAAAAAAATTAAAAAAAAAGAATTCATTTACTAAAACAACAAATATGTGCCAAAATGTAAAACAATAGCATTCTTACTATTTTTGTTTGTTTGTTTTGGAAACGATAGCTGCTTTTCATTAGAAATGATATTATGCCATCAAGGAATATATTTTTGTTATTTCGAAGCGAATTAATAAGTAAATATTTTTAAATGTTCCCAGCCCTAATATTCAATAAGGTCAATATGATATCAACGGCCTACCTAAACCAAAGCTCTTTGGGGTCCTCAGTAATTTTTTAAGAGTGTATGGGGTCCTGACACTCTTAAAAGGGCTTGAAAATCACTGTTCCAGTGATTTTAATCCCCCTTCATCATTTTGCTTTTCATCCAACCTGCTTTGCATGCTGGCCATAACCCCCTGGGACGCTGCTTTTCCACCTTTGAAGCCGCCGCACTCTCAAGTCACATTAAGAAGACGGACAGGAAAAGCCCAGCGTCCCTGGCGTGCTTCGAGGCCCCCTCTGCACCGCCTAACCAGCAGGCACTGGTTTTAACTCACCCTTTAATTATAGCCTTAAGTTATAGCTCTCCAGCTGTTTTCATTTAGTGGGAGCTTGTTGACAAATCCAAATGAACTGACTTCTTAAGTAAGATTCATGGAGATTGCTTCATATTGAAATATCCTCCCTCCTGTTAAATTATTTATTTCGCTTCAAAGTTATGCTGATTTCACTTTGCACCCTCTTTGGGAACACAGAAGGCTAAGTAACCTGTACTGAGTCTCAGTATGGCCAGGCAGAGTCTTAAGAGCTTTCCATGAATGGCTTAATTGACTTCTATGGGTAAGCCTCTTGGGGTTGTTGCAAAATTAACTACTGAGGAAGCGTTCAATAGCAGGACAAGCTCAAGAAACCATGGTTGTTGTTAAAGCCTCTCAACCGCCTTGTGAGTTATCTATTGTTATCATACCCACTTTACAGATGAGAAAACAGACGTTAAGCAACTCCTCTAATGACACCCAAGCAGTATAGCCAGACTTCAGGGCCCATGAGCATAACAACTATACTTATGACTTTTATTTGCTAGAAATTTACAAAAGCTTCAGGCAAGACTATTTTCAAAATTTTACTTCAGACGTCTAACGGTCTCTAAAATTAGAGAAGTAATCTTCTTCCACTTAAATTACTTTGTATGGCTTTTCAGAAATAATTATAAACAATCGCTTCTCGGCCTTTTGGCTAGGATCAAGTGTAGAAACAATTATAAACAAATTTACAATTACTTAACTGTCCTTATCAACACTGTAAAAAAAAAAAGGCATAATGAGTTGACAGTTACCTAATATTGGGGGTGATAAAAGGATAATTTGCCCCCATATCTCCTCTTTTAAAAGGTGAAATTTTGGGGCGCCTGGGTGGCTCAGTTGGTTAAGCGTCCGACTTCGGCTCAGGTCATGATCTCGCGATCCGTGGGTTTGAGCCCAGCGAGGGCTCTGTGCTGACAGCTCAGAACCTGGAGCCTGTTTCCGATTCTGTGTCTCCCTCTGTCTCTGACCCTCCCCTGTTCGTGCTCTCTCTCTCTGTCTCAAAAATAAATAAAGGTTAAAAAAAAAAATTAAAAAAAAAAAAGAGGTGAAATTTCCCTACAGGTAAAATTTTGTCTCTCCTTTTCTCTCTCTCTCTCTCCCTCTTTCTTTACTTTTTTGTCTCTGGTTATCTAGATCACTAAAAACTCCTTTATTTTGGATTCTGGACTGTGGATCCTACAGGTCACAAGAAGAAGACTGATTGATTTGGCTGACTTCAAACACGTTAATGGCAAGGCCGGGATCCTACAGGGTTCTTTCCATCTGAGTGTGCGTTTAGTTGATACGCAGAAAAACCATGCCACAAGATGTTAATGAGCAAAAGTTAGAAGGCTGGCAAGGGAAGAGCTATGTATATTCATGTTGGTGATGTGAATTTCCATTATTATTAAATATAGTAACCATAGTGATACTTTCACTTTCCCAGGCCTTTTGTTCTGAGGATCATAACACGTGCCACAATTCACATCTATCTTCTACATACCCAGGGAATAAGGGACAATTTCCATTTTACTCACTGGGGTACTGAAAAGATTACCTCTAGAGCTAAGGTCAAATACGGTAAGCTGGAGGAAGCAGAAGGATGTGTGGTCTAAGAGTTGGATCAATAACAAATAGACCATTTAGTGAGTAAACATTGGAGTCAAAATCAATGATACCCAAAGACATAGTTCAAAGTTTATCTGTGGATAAGCCAAGGCAGTGTGAAAGGGTAGCTGCATTCTCAAACGAGCACACTCTTTAGGAACAGAGTTTAAATTTATTTTAGTACAGTTACAACAGATGAGAGAAGGAACCAGCCCTTTGGTTCCTCTCATTGTTTACAATTAATAAGAGAAATAAATAAAGATAGAAGTAACAGCAAAAGAGAGCGGAGGGAAGAAATTAGGAGTCTTGTAACACTTAAGAGAAGTTGGGAAAATGTTGCTTTTAGGGATTTGGCAACAACTGAATTTGTGAGTGTTGAAATGAAAAAAAAAAAAAGACAACAGGAAATCGGCTACATGGCTGTGGGGTTAATAGACAACAAAGGGCGAGGTTTTGAGTGTTACAGAGTTACAGAGTGTTCTGTAATTCAAATCTGAAGACACACAGCTTTGAGGAGTCTTCCGAGATGCCAGCCTCAGACCCAGCGACTA
Source organism: Acinonyx jubatus (assembly GCF_027475565.1). NCBI lineage: Eukaryota > Metazoa > Chordata > Mammalia > Carnivora > Felidae > Acinonyx > Acinonyx jubatus. Next base: position 105,418,255 of record NC_069385.1, on the reverse strand, counting down.
GAATGTTTTTCAAAAAGGCACGGACCCATATAAATAGAAGTCATTTAGAGCCAGAGATGGAAGTGTTTTTAACTCATCACAGGCTGCACTTCTCGCACTTGAGAAAAGGATCAGGAGTGGCCCAGTACCAGCATGCTGAACAGAATGTCATGCACAAGTCCTCAGCGGAGAGGCTAAGCAATGACATTGACAGAGGGGCACCCAAGAGGTCTGGGCCATTTTGAACCAATGCCTGACAAGGGAGGTGATAACTGTCCCCTAGGTATGATGTGCCCCACATGCCTTGAAGAATCCCGGGCTGGTGGGGAAGTAGGGGGAACACTTTGCGGGTTTGCATTTAACAGAGTAAGCAGAGCACAGATGAAAAAGACGACATCTGGGCCTAGAAGACGATGACCTCCACGCTCTAGAAGTGCTGTTGGGAGACACAGGTGACAGGAAGTCCTCTGCAGACGTGTCCGTGTTCTTCTTCCCAAGGCCACGCAGTAGGAGCTGCAGGATTCTCTGTGTGGGTGACAAATATTTTGAAGCACATTGGACATACTTTTCTGCAGAATGTGGACAGCACCCTGCCCCTCCCCCACGGAATAGGCTAAGCCGACTACATAACTCCTTGCGCTCTAGAAAGCCTTCCTTCCTTTCACCGTGATGGTAATTCTGTGAGCCAGGCAGGAATGTTTACGGAGGGCAGTCACAGGACAAAGCTACAGCTGTCTCCTCTGATTGTCATCCTGGTTTCATCAGGCCTGCAATAAAAGAGTCAGAAAAGAGGAAAAGTAAGAAAGAAATTTCAAGGGCAAATGCCGGTAACCCATCTTCCTTCCACCCTGCCCCCCCCACCCAATCTCTTGGCTGAGAGGCTGAGTGCATCACACTTCATTTCCCCCCCTGTTTTAATGACACCAGATATTAAGAAGCCACTGGGTAGCCACGGCCATAAAACACCCAAATTGCTTGAAGCATTCCTTCAGAGACCCCAGTGCCACCACAGACAGCAAAAGTGTTCACAGATGATATCTTCTCTTTATTTGTGCTTAATATATGAGGGGTCAAAGGGTGCACACCCTTCCCTGCAATGCCAAGCACTTGGCAGATGGTGAAAAAAACCAACTTGGACGGCCAAAGCCCTGCTCTGGGGATTGGGGAATGGGCCAGGAACACACCGCTTAGTGAGCCCTACCAATATTTACTTATTTTTTTTAATTGTTTTTAAGTGTTTCCTGTGGTTTCTTTTTCTATCTTTAAATATAATTCATTGTCAGATTGGTTTCCATACAACACCCAGTGCTCATCCCAACAAGTGCCCTCCTCCCTGCCCATCACCCACTTTCCCGTCTCCCCCACCCCCATTTACCCTTGGTTTATTCTCAGTCCTTAAGAGTCTCTTATGGTTTGCCTCCCTCCCTCTCTGTAATTTTTTTTTTCCCCATCCCCTTTCCCCTGGTCTTCTGTTACATTTTCTCAAGATCCACATATGAGTGAAAACATATGGTATCTCTCTCTGCCTATTTCACTTAGCACAATACCCTCCAGTTCCATCCGCGTTGCTGCAAATGGCCAGATTTCGTTCTTTCTCATTGCCACGTAGTATTCCATTGTATATATAAACCACATCTTCTTCATCCATTCGTCAGTTGATGGACATTTAGACTCTTTCTACACGTACCCCAATGTTTATAGCAGCACTTTCAACAATAGCCCTAGCAATATTTAAACACAGGTGAGGACAAGTCAAAGGAGCTTCAGAGATACATCTTTTTACAAATAAGTTCTTGATTTTGGCTGTCCTACCACAAAAAGCAATAGTGTGAGTCACAACAGGCCAAACACTGAAATGTACAACGCTATGGCCAAAACTCTCCTCCCCTCCCACTCCTGCCTAGGCACCACGTAACTTAAATATCATTATTAACAGTTTGGTATCTATTCTACCTACCGTGTTCCAGAATAACCAATCCAGCATATACTGAGATTTTTTTTTTTTTAACTCCACATGCAACCCATCAGGAAAATCTATAAGCAACACGTCCAGAATCTGACCACTCACCCCCTCCAGGGTGACCACCCAGGTCTGAGAAGCCTCATCCCTGGCCTGGATTCTTTCTTTTTTTTTTTTTTTTTATTTATTTATTTTGAGAGAGAGAGAGAGAGAGAGAACACGTGTGAGAGTGGGGGAGGGGCAGAGAGACAGGGAGAGAGAGAATCCCAAGCAGACTCCACACTGTCAGCATAGTCAAACCCACGAACTGCAAGATCTTGACCTGAGCCGAAACCAAGAGTCAGAAGCTTAACTGACTGAGCCACCCAGACACCCCCCTGCCCTGGCCTGGATTCTTATAGCACCTTCCTAAGTGGTCTTCCTATTCTCTTTAGGATTAAAAAAAAAAAAAGATGCACATTCCTTCTCTGCCTAAGTCCTCTAAATAGCACTACTTTAGAGGTTTTGCCTCAAGGTACTTATCCTATCCCGCAAGCCCTGCCCCAATGCCTCATCCGAGCTCCCCCAGCTCCTTCTAGTGCATTCTATGCTCGAGCCTGAGCCCCAGCCTCCTGCTCAGTTCTTCAAACACACCGGCCACACTGCCCCCAACCAAGAGCCTTTGCCAAAGCCAGCCTCCTCTGTTCAAAATGCTCTTTTTCTGGATTTCACTATGACTCTGTCCCTCATTTTCTTCAACCTTTTGGTTAAATGTCACCTTCTCACTGTGGCACGCCCTACAAACCTGATTTTAAAAGTAAGATGGGGGTGCCTGGGTGATTCAGTTGGTTAAGCATCTGACTCTTCTTTTTTTTTTTTAATTTTTTTTTTCAACGTTTATTCATTTTTGGGACAGAGAGAGACAGAGCATGAACGGGGGAGGGGCAGAAAGAGAGGGAAACACAGAATCGGAAACAGGCTCCAGGCTCTGAGCCATCAGCCCAGAGCCCGACGCGGGGCTCGAACTCACGGACCGCGAGATCGTGACCTGGCTGAAGTCGGACGCTTAACCGACTGCGCCACCCAGGCACCCCGTAGCGTCTGACTCTTGATTTCAGCTCAGTTCATGATTTCACGGTTCTTGAGTTCGAGCCCCACATTGGGCTCCACACTCACAGTGCAGTGCCTGCTTGAAATTCTCTCTCTCCTTCTCTCTCTGCCCCATTCTCTCTCTCACTCTCTCTCTCTCAAAAAACATAAATAAACTTAAAGAAATAAGTAAGATGCTGTGCCTCACTTTACCTTGCCCTCACCTCTACGTTATTTTATTCACAGCACTTACGATCCCTTCTGACAAAAGATGTCACTTTCTTAATTTAATTTATAGTGCTCGGTAGTTATTGTTTATCGCCCAACTAGAAAGTGTGAGAAGGTTTTCATCAGTTTGCTCTGCATTTCAAAGGCTTAGGTCGGCGCCTGGAACACAGTTCACGAACAGTGAAGGAAAAGTATGTTTGCATCATTGAAAATGACTGCCTGTCACCACATGGGTGTGTGCTCTGTAATTGATTCACTCCTGATAGGGTGCTAAACAACAACAGAAGAAGGATCTTGACCGGGAAATAAAGTTTGACTCATGGAGTAGAAGGAGGAAATCGTAGAAAGAGGGCCTTGCGCCCCAACACTATTATATACTAAGACAGACCCTCTTAAAACACCTATACAGCACGTCTATGTGAGTGTTGCCGTTACTGGCACCAATGAGACAGTGCACACAAATAAAACCAATAAAAATGCAAAGGATCTAAAAATAATCATGGTCAAACCTCATCATTTAGGAAGTCAATCTTCATCCTTTGCTCTTCTTTGAGCTGTCTTTCTAAAAACTGGAACTTACCGGGGCACTTGAGTGGCTCAGTCAGTTAAGTGTCAGACTCTTGATTTTGGCTCAGGTCATGATCTCATGGTTCATGGGTTCGAGCACGGAGCCTACGTGGGATTCTCTCTCTCTCTCTCTCTCTCTCTCAAAATAAATAACCTTTAAAGATAAAAAAAATAATAAATAAGAAAAATTGGAATTTACCAATGCTCTACTGTCTGCTGGGTGCAGATATGAGAACTAATACAGCCAAGTGTATTCTATTAGGAGAGAATGAGATGAAAAATACCAAAATAAGAAAGGAAAGGAACAGAGAGGGGAGAGGAGAGGAAAAACACATTTAAGATTGAAACTGGTGCTATACAATTAGAGTTTTACTTTTTTTTTTTTTTTACTTTTTTTTAATGTTTATTTATTTTTGAGAGAGAGGGACAGAGAGGGAGAGAGAGCTTGGGGGGGGGGGGGGGCAGAGAGAGAGGGAGACACAGAATCCAAAGCAGGCTCCAGGCTCTGAGCTGTCAGCACAGACGCGGGGCTCAAACCCATGAACCGCGAGATCGTGACCTGAGCCGAAGTTGGGCCTTAACCACCCAGGTGCCCCGATTTTTAATTTACTTAAAACGCAAATTATTGTTGTCTTATGTTTGGGGTAGCTAAACGGAAGTAAACTACAACGTAAGGCCCATTTCTTTTCACAACAGAGGCAGGCAGCCCAAGTCACATAACATAAGGATGTATAACTGCTCCTACAGATGAAATCTCTCTGAGGTCCAAGTCACAAGACACTTGCTTCAGCTACGTTCCAGGACCTAAGAAGCCCACTTCCATCCAGTGCAGACGGGTCAAGGCCCTCTCACTGGGCCTGCGCAAATGTCCGCAAGTGGTCATTTGACTTCAAGGTGCCTGAACCCTCCACCCCCTGATCATGTCAAAACCGCATCTTTGAACATATGACGAACGAAGCAGCAGGATGGTAGGCTGGGCCTGCGTCGATCAGCAGTTCCCCGACCCTTGCTGGCTTCCAATCCCATTCACGCGCGCTCTCCCTAAAACCCCATAAATACTCAAGACCTAATTTTTCAAGAAGGGGAATCTACAACCCCGGATTTGACTTCTCCCTCTCCTCGTTCGGGGCTGCCTTGTGAATTAAACTTCCTTTCTTACTGCAAACCCCGCTCTCAGTGTTTGGCTTTGCGGAGCCTCAGACATAGAAGCTGTGGTTGCGTTGCCAGATCGAGTCCCTCCACTGTCTACTGTGCCCGTTCAGCCAGCCACACACATCTTTGCGGCAATTCGCTTTGTTTACTGTAGCCTTCCCATCCCGCTCCCCAAGCTGTCAAGTTGCTAGGGAAACAGTAAAGGGCTGGCCTGAAGAATGGATTAGAATATCCATGCTGTGGGGTAAAGTTTATTTGGGTTATGAGAGGGTTGAGATTTCCCCCCAGGAATTACTGTGATTGCTCTCAAATCTCTCATGGTCTGTAAATATACGTGCCAAAGGTTCAACACCCTCTCTACTTGGAGTTCAAGGGCCTTAAAAGTCTGGCCAGAGGGGAAAATCTCCTGGCGGGCATTTCCCCTGAAAGCCATGAAATTCAACTCAGTTATTGAACACTTAGCCAGTATTTGAAGTTGCCTGCCATCCAAGCATATTTCTCTTTCTCCCAAGCCTCTCCTTCCCTCACAAAAAAAGAAAGATCCCTTTGATCTACACAAGATTATGAAATGATTACCATAGTACTGACCCTACTGAGCCAAGCAGATTGGCCGCTTGATCCTCTCTTTCACCATTTGGCTAAACACCAGTCGCCCAGCTCAAATACTTTCGGTTCCAGGCTTTGCCTCTTCTCAGGTGTTGTGGCCCAGAGGTGAGTGGGGGAATGCAGAACAAGGATGGCAGGGCAGCCAATCTGGCTGTTGCCATGGCAATTTGCTGTTGAATGAAATCTCCGTGTGGGTGATTGGGTGACACCCATAATGTAGCATGTTTTACATTCATTTCATGCCATAAGTACTTTTCAAACAGCTGATATGTACAGAAACTGCCACCCTGGGGACGCTATTTCTGTATCTGTTGAAAGTCGTTAGTGAGCCACACGTGATCCATAGACATAAACCCTGTCCTTACTATCATGTATTTGTAGAAGAGAAGTGGAGCGCCTACGTGTATTATCACAACACATTCGTAAAAATTAATCATTGCACGGGAAAAACAAGGAGAAATGTCATCTGATAAAGGGAATGTCAAGGAATCCAGAGAACCAAGCCTTATGGCACCAGTAATGTCTACGCTACACTTGGAAACGATGAAGTCTTTTCTGAACAAGAAAAGGAGAAGCACTGGGAGAGGGGCGGAGAAGAGAAAGTGACACTTCACTGTCAGATCTAGGGTAGAGCTGCTGGAACCAAGCTCGGTTCATGGAAATGTCATTCTCGCTCTCCACATTCACGTCTCCTGCACGCCCTGGCCCTCCTGCACCCTATTTCCCTGCCCTCTACTTTTCTGAAAGCGGCAGGGCTGTGACCCCCATCTCTTCCTCAGCGTCCTTTCACTGCCTCCCCTTGGGCCCTTCAAGGGCAGATAATCTGCTTTCAGGAAATGACTCATGCTAAGGTATACATTACCAGTGTTGACACAGCACTGACTCCTAAGGAGATCATGCACGTTAGCAAGAGATAAGCCACCTTTATGCCAATAAATGACGTTGGACCTCAGATTGCAGGGTGCTTGGGGGAGTAGGGAACGAATGTTGCTAGGAGGGGTGGCTCCCTCAGAAATATCCACTTCACCTGGATATGAGGTCCACTCCCTCCCCTTTCTTTATGTGTTTATTTTGGATCTTCCCTCCACCGAAATGTAGGCTCTTTGAGAGCCACTTTGTCCATCTCGTTCTCATTTACCTCTACATCCAGTGCCTAGAACACTGCCTGGCCTACAGTGGATACTCAAAAAACCCTTATTACCTGAGGGTTTAGTGAATGTTGTCTGTGTCTAGTGCCCTGCAGCACAGACCTGCTGAACTAAGGAAGAAAAGGAGAGGCAACAAAGCCCAGAACTTGCAAAACATGTTCATTGTTGGAAAAAAATTAAAACAGATAAGCAAAAATAAGAAAATTAAAAGCACTCATAATTTTCTCTCCATTTATTGTTAACATAGTAAGGTAAACCAATCCAGATTTTTATCTATATATATATATTATATATATAAATAGATATCCCACAAATATACTATATACTGTCGATATACTTTGCCTGTATTATATGTATTATATATTATATATCTTATATCTATATATATGAGATATTTAATATATCTATATATTATTATATATTTATAGCATATATAATTTATATGTATAAATTTATGTGTGTAATTTATATGTATAAATAGATATATATTTTATCTATATCTACAAATAGTTATACTATATATAAACTATGTACTATAGGTATACTATGCCTATATTGTATATATTATATATATAAATATACTATATACTATAGGTATACTATAAATATACTATATATATATGTCTATTATACACACACACACACACACATATACACACACTTTAACCAAAAAACATCACACGGTCCTTAATATTTTATACCTTGTTTTTAAAGATACAATAAATTGGGGCGCCTGGGTGGCTCAGTAAGTTAAGCATCTGACTTCAGCTCAGGTCATGATCTCGCGGTTCGTGAGTTCGAGCCACGTGTCAGGCTCCATGCTGACAGCGCAGAGCCTGGAGCCTGCTTCAGATTCTGTGACTCCCTCTCTCTCTGCCCCATCCCCTGCTCACACTGTCTCTCTCTCTCTGTGTCTCAAAAAATAAATACATGCTAAAAAAATAAAAATAAAAACACAATAAATCGCAAAAATCTCACCACGTAATAACATATTTTATAATCTTTTAAGTGACTGTCTAATAGCCTAGCACCACTTAGTACCAGCAGGCTTCTCTTCAACCAATTCCCTATTTCTGGACATTAGGGTGTTTCCAACTACTATTTATAAAAACACAGCTAAGAATGTCCTTATTGCCAAATCTTTGTGCTTGTTATTTCCTCATACAAATGAAAATATTATCCATCATTAAACATTGGCAATGACTATTGGATGCACTCTGCATGCCAGTATACTTACATTACTTTATTTAATCCTCCCCAAACCCTATTATTCACAGATGAAGAAACTGACTTTGAAGATACTGAGGAATTTGCCTGAGGTTACCATTAGTCATGTCTTTTAGTGCTTTTGATATATACTCTCTTTTGGAAACACACTTTGGAATGTTTCACGGAATAAGTAGGAACTGTTGCTTCAGGTAAACCTTCTATTAAGGGAGAGATTACACAATCTCCCTTAGTGAACTGTCCCCATGTTCTATTGACCTGTTAACATTTACTTTCCTCTTATTTTATCCAAAATCTTTGTGATGGTTTAATCACCCTGTAGTACCTGGCAGCAATGTATCTTTTGATGTACATACGCTCTGATCAGACTGCATTCCAGAGAAGCAGTGTGGTCCCGGACTCAGAGTCCTAAAACAGAAGACATGAACCCTGATTTCATCTCCTCTCCTGGAATGGGACTGTAGGCACATCAGTTAATTTACCCAAGCCTCAGTTTCCATAAAAGATGGTAAAAATGATTTGCACCTAACTTGTCTCCCAGGGTTGTAATGATGGGACGAGAAAATGAAATCAAAAGAGCTTTCCGGAACAATGGGGATGCAAGGTATGGCTATCATTAGCAACACATCATCTTTATCGTGACCCCTAAATCGATTACCTTGCTCTTGATTCAGGCCTTACCCTGAATAAAATGTTGGTGCTTTTTCTAAGTAATCAGAGAGAAAGAACATTGTAGACAGGAAAAAAAAAGGAAGATGGAAGAAAACAAAGGTCAGGAAGGAATGAACTGTGCCATTGGGGAATACTTGAGGGAACATCCTGTAAGAAGGAGCAATTGATGAAAATTCAGGACAGGCTTGGGGTGCCTGGGTGGCTCAGTTGGTAAGCGACCAACTCTTGATAATCTGCCCAGGTCATGATCTCACCGCTGGGTTCCAGCCCTTAATCAGGCTTCGCACGACAGTTTGGAGCCTGTTTGGGATTCTCTCTCTGCCCCTCCCTGCTACGTTCTTGCACACATGCGCGCCCTCTCTCTCTCTCTCTCTCTTAAGAATAAATAAATAAATGTTTTTAAAAAATCTAAAAACCAACAACAACAACAAAACCACTTTAAAATTCAGAACAGGCTGAAAGACCGGATCTACATGCCAGTGTGTGTATTCAGAAGGCGGAGCATTAGAGAAAGTATCTCTCGTAGGGAAACCTAACCAGACCTGCAGACACCTCCAGGCTTCACCGATAATTAGCTTTGCATCTCATTTCCCTAATCTTTAAAATAGAGGAGTTAAATTCTATACTTGGACACTTCTAGTCTTGAATTTGACAGTTATCCAAAGTATCCCCTATAAAATTCCTTTGTCCTCAGGGCTTTGGAACTTTCTTGTCCTCCTTGCAAGATCCTGCGCTTCACGAACACTGAAATGTCATCCTGCAGGGACAGAAGAGTAGATTTATAGCACCTGGTGTCTGTTATTCAAGATGTGGTCCCAAAGGCATTTTGTCTTTCCAGCAGCCACAATACAGAACCAAGTGGAGGTTTTACAGAAGATCCCATCCATATTGCCAGCAAAGTCTAGCGGGCTTGAGGAAATCCACTGCATAGAGAAGTTTAATTTTTAAATTTCATTTCTGCTTGCTAATCAGTCATTCCCAATTGAAAGAAAAAGAGGTTAATCTAATACAGGCCTTGAAACAAAGCAGAAGATTAATGCGAGCTTCTCAGGAAGAATTCTGGGGATCGCACAGAGACAGGAAAATGAATAACTGATATTAAGCACGACATGTCAGAAAGAAGCTTGAATGATTTCTAAAGGGAGCTATTCTGTCTCATAATTTCTTAAAGATGCCCTTCTCCCCCTTAAGGATGGATGTGAGACTAATGGTTTTCCTTCCTCTCTTATTTAAGTCAGAGAACTGAATGACATCTCACTGCCCAATGATGCTAACATTATTACTTGGCTTTTAAAAGGCACAATAGATGTTTCTCTGAATGGCTTGCAATTAACTTTGCCTAATTTACAAAGCCTTTGGGGCGGGGGGACAGGGGCCTACAGGAGTAAGCCCTGAGGTTCAATCACTAATTTTCCAATTCTGTGGAAGGCAAAAAAAAGGGGGGGTGCTTGGTGCAGGTGTCTCCAATTCTCTGCATGGAAAAGTGGGACTTATTGTCTGAAAGCCCATCATGTTATATGGGAAAACTTTGTCTTAAATTGTGTAGACATGAAGTTGGGCAATGACTCCTATGAGGAAATCCAATTCCTGGAACCACATAGATGGGGGAAAAAAAAAGATTAAAAACCGATAGGCAGCTACGTGTCTTGTAAGTGGTATTTTGGAAAGAAATTTAGCGGAAAGGATGGGAACGTAATGAAAGTTAATGAAGTGAATTGTGTCAGTTACAGAAGCTGACCTGAGTTTTAGGGATTACCCTGAAGATTTCTGTTGTGGGAAAATACCCAGGAAGTGACTGAGCCAGGCCAGTCTTTACTGGAGGCACGTAGAGGAAAAGGCAGGGTTGGTTGTGAATGTCCTCTTCTGGGAACACTCTGGAAAGGGGTAGTTTGGCTGCTGGGATCAGGCCAGCCCCACACGGCCTGGGTTTGCAGGGCTCAAGAGAAACAAGGGTTGTGGGCAGGAAGGACAGAGTGGTGCTAAGAAAACCAAGACAAGGGAACAAAGAGGAGGAGGAGCATATAAGTGTGGTGGCCTCATTGTGACAGTCCTGCTGTGTCCAGGATTGAGCAGCGTGGTCCAACAGTGGGAGCGTGCACAGCTCTGAATAAGATAGCTCCCCCTTCAGCCTACTCTGAAATCCCCACATATTTCCATAACAGCAAAATGCAGACCCTTGTGGGAAAGCAAAACAGCCGTTGTTAGGAATATTGGAATAAATTAAGCCTTGATTACTCATTCATGTCTTGGAAAAAGTTTTCTTTACCAGAAGTTACCCCTTTCGCAGGAATTCTGATGAAATGGGTACAGTTATTTTCACAGTAACCATGGAGAGAGGGGAACCGGGAAATGCTTGCAAAAGGTTTCATCCATGGAGGTGTTTAACAACGGTTTATTGAGCACGTACTCTGTTGCAAAGTCCTATACTTGAAGGAAATACTCTCAAAGAGGCTGAAGATAACATCTCTGCCCTCAGATTCTTACAGACTAGTTTGGGATCTAAGACATGAACTGTAGGAAAGGTAACGACTTAACAGAGGTAGACATGAATGCCAAATGAAAAGCAGAGTAGATTCTAAGTGCCACAAGAGGTCAGAGCAGAGAGAAGACCTTTGAGGAAATTCAGAGCTACCCGAAGAGAGGGGCCTGAGTAGCATGTTGCAAATGGCACAAACAATGCAAGAGGGGAAGGTGGGAGTGGGGCCAAGGAAGGTCTCAAGAGGTAATTAGCTAGAGGATGAAGACGTGTAACACAGGAAGACACAACTTGGAACAGGAAGGAGAGCTCCAAGAGAGGATCACAGCTGGGAACCAGACTTACCCAACACCAACCACCATACCTCTAGTAGGCCAGTCTGATACAGCAGAAAGAGTGAGTTTGCAATCAGAATGACCATGAATAAGATGACTGTCTTGCATTGGGTTCAGTGCAGTGCCTTGGTGTTCTCGTTTGTAAAACTGGACAAAAATCCCTATTTCACAGGATAAGATACATAGCAATGAGCCTGACACATGGTGAGATCTCCACACAAGTTCTTTCCCTTCCCTGACCTCCAGATTCTCACACACACACACACACACACACACACACACACCTCCCCAATAAGCCAGGAAGAAAAAGGACATTCACCATATACCTTTGTTTAATTTGATCCATAAATCAATTCTGTAAAGTATCCTTAGGAGAGGGAAGAGTGGAGACGTAAAAAGGATTCTGAGTTAATAGAGTAGAACATCTTCTAGGTTGAGTTCTTTTTTCTTTCTTTCTTCTTCCTTTCTCTCTCTCTCTCTCTCTTTCTTTCTTTCTTTGTTTCTTCTTTTTAGGGGATGCTGGGTGACTCGGTCGGTTGAGCATCCAACTTCAGCTCAGGTCATGATTTCATTTTCCACCAGTTCAAGCCCTGCATCAGGCTCTGTGCTGACAGCTCAGAGCCTGGAGCCTGCTTCAGATTCTGTGCCTCCCTCTCTCTCCCTCTCTCCCACTCGTGCTCTGTCTCTCTCTCAAAAAATGTTTAATGAAAACATTAAAAAAATAAAATAAAATAAATTTTAATGTTTATTTTTGAGAGTGAGAAAGAGAGAGAGAGAGAAAGAGGGGGAGGGGCAGGGAGAGAGAGAGAGAGAGAGAGAGAATCTAAAGCAGGCTCCAGGCTCTGAGCTGTCAGCACAGAGCCTGATGCAGGGCTCAAACTCATGAATTCATGAACAGGGTTATTTGAGTCGACAGGTTCTGTGCCCTTTATTGTCTTTGAGCCGTTTTATAACTTTAGACATTATAGAAAACTGGTAGCATTGTAAGTGAGTATTGTCCATAAAGATGGAAATGAATTGTGTCCAGTAGAAATTCAACTGATTTCTCGCTAGCAGAAGAGGACAGTTTTGCACTTAGTAGGAAGTCTACTTTGGTATTACTTATTGAAGCCTCTTCCTACGTCTATTCTATGGGTTGTCCTTTGGACTGGATGTAACGTCTTACTGGCTTCCTCCATTAATTGATGGCTTAAAGGGAATCTTTCACATGTGCTCACTTCATGTTTGTGTGAGAGTCAGAACGTTACCATTTTGAAAAATTTCCTTTAACATTGGAAAAGTACAGTTGACCCTTTTTTTTTTGTTTGTTTATTCCTTTTTGAGAGAGAGAGAGAGACAGACCGTGAGCGGGGGAGGGGCAAAGAGAGAGGGAGATGCAGAATCTGAACAGCTGTCAGCACAGAGCCTGACGCGGGAATTGATCTCACGGACTGTGAGATCATGACCTGAGCCGATACAGTTGTACAACCGACTGAGCCACCCAGGTGCCCCAGTACAGTTGACTCTTGAACAACATGGATTAAAACTGTGCAGATCCACTTATGTGTGAATAACTGGTACATTGGTTTTAACAACACAGTACTGTAAATGTATTTTTCTCTTCCTTATGATTTCCTTAATAACATTTTCTTTTCTCTAGCTTACGTTATTGAAGCAATACAGTCTATAATATATATATAACATATAAGATGTATATTTTTTAATAGTGTATTTATTTATTTAGAGAGAGAGAGAGCATGCACAGAGGGCAGAGAGAGAGAGAGGGCAAGAGAAGATCCCAAGTAGGCTCTGCGCTGACAGCGTGGAGCGCGTCCCCCATCTCCCCCCCCCCCCCCACCCCCTGCCTTGGGGCTTAATCCCAGAGCCTTGAGATCATGATCTGAAACAAAATCCAGAGTCAGACACTCAACACACTCAAACAACTGAGCCACCCAGGCGCCCCTAAAATGCATGTTAATCGACTGTTTATGTTACTGGTAAGACTTCCGGGCAACAGTAGGTTAGCAGTAGTTGAGTTTGGGGCAGTCAAAAATTACACACAAATCTTCAGCTTTTCAGGAGATCGGCACCCATGGCCCCTGTGCCGTTCAAGGGTCAACTGTATAACGATTATTGATAACTAATTCTGTACGTAAGAGAACCAAAGGAAATAGTACAAGACTTACATAATGCATTTAAGTGGATACATTGACTGATGATAATGCCTATCAAGCCCTCCAAAAGAATGGTAAAATGCCTCTGAGCTCGGTGTTCAGGTGGTCATTTCCCTCAGGAAATCTACAGTTCAGTTTTTTTTTTTCCACAAATAAATCTCACCTGGGCCATCCTTCTTCTGCTTGCGTGGAGAATTGCTCGCTCCATCACAGTTCTGGGATTCCCTTCCATCTCCATTCAGGTCCCACACTTTCCTCCTTATTTAATCCTTTGTTTTTGAGATGCACAGGCTGCGGTACCATTTGAAAAAGAGTTTACGAGAAACAAATTTTTTGAGATATTGCCAGTCCTAACATATATCCTTATTCTACTCTTGTCCCTGTTGTGCTGTTTGGGCTAGTATAGAATTCAGATCTTCCTGCAGAAAAAAATAAATTAATTAAAATAAAATAAAATAATAAAAAATATTAAAACAACTAACTTCCTTAGAATTGTTATTACGTTTCTTCGTTGTCTTTTTTGCTTCCCATTTTCATTGAGAAGCCAATACCATACTTTTTCTTGTTCTGTGAACGGTCTGTATTTCCTCCTAGAAACAGGATTTTTCTCTTTATTCCCAGTTTATGGATATTTCATGATGAAGCACATGGGTGGGAGTCTTCTTTCACTGGACTAGGTCCTTGGTGGATACTTTCTATCAGGAAACACAATTTCTTCTGTAGTGAGATGTTTATTTGTATTATTATAATACTTTTCTCCCTCCTCTCGTTTTTGGTTTCTATTTCTGGAATCATATTATCTACTAGATCAATGTCTCTAAGTTTCTTATTTTTTTCTCTACTTTTCAGGGTTGTGTGCGTGTGTGTGTGTGTGTGTGTGTGTCTTTTTTTTTCTATATCCGAGAAGATTTCTCCAACTTCATCTTCCAACCTCGCTTCATTTTCCTTCTCTCCTATTTTAAACTCCCAAGAATTCTTTCCTGTCTTTGCTCCTTTCACTAGAATGTTGACCTTATTCTACAGATACAGTAACTTCTCTTGACCTTTGAAGATTTTTTTTTTTTTTTTTACTCTTTGAAGATTTTAGTTACACATTTTTAAAGTTTGCTTCTATTCCCTGAATTCTCTCTGTTGGCAAAAAAAAAACAAAAACAAAAATAATCTCAACTCTAGCAGTGAGCTGAGCTCTGCCTGGTTCCCTGTCCTCCACCACAGCCCCGAAACTCTCTAAAGGCAGAAGCTGGGGCAACCACAGGACTCAACATTTGCTTTCTGTCTCTCGGGAATCAGTGTCCATTGTTCCCTGATGTCCATTGTTTCAAAAACTATTGTTTCATGTATTGCGTGTGTTCTTGGTCCTATCAATTGGGAAGGGAAATCCAGTCCCTCTTACTCCATTTTAGGAAGAAACAGAAGTTCTGTGTGTGTGCATGTGTGTATCTGTCTGTCTGTCCTTGTTTTGTAAAAGCATCAATTTTTGAGATCTCTTATTTTTTAATAGTTTTTTCTCAGTTTATTGTCTTGATGTAATATTTATATATTTTATTCACACTCTTGTCTAATGGTGCTGAGAGTAGTAAAATTTCTAGTGTTTTCTCCCTAAACCTAGGGTTTGACATATCTTTTTTATTGTTTGGTAAACAAAGTATCCATCCATTATAGTTTTCTTATGTGTTTGAGTGTTTGTCTATGTTTTTAAATCAGAACTAATTCTTGAACTTCATGAAATGCCTGTTGGCCATTAATTAAGATGAACATCATTTTCTATTTGATCTGTATTAGTGTAGTATTTAGTTTATGATGAGTATCATAATATATGTCAGGTACTAAGCTATTCTTAGTTTTCAAAAATGAATTCCACTTGCTGCATTTTATTGTTTTGCTGAATTATGTATTTTTAATATTTAATTGAGGACTTGTCATCCTTATTCTTAAATAAGAGTGGATGTTAGTCTTCTTTTTTTAGTTCTAGCTTTGCAAGGTCTTGATACAATGTTACTTTGGCTTTCTAAAAATAAAATGAAAGCTTCCTATAAATGCTCTGAAACAGTTTAAATGGTGCAGGAATTACCTGTTACTTAAAAATTTGAAACAATTCACCCATGAAGCAATTTAGGCCTAATATTTTAAGCAGTGGCCAGCAGGTGTAGGAGTCAGGGAGGTGAGTGGACAGTGTTAATGATTTTTTCAGTTTCTTTCCTCTTTTTTTTAAGTTTATTTATTTTGAGAGAGAGAGAGACAGAGAGAAAGTGTGAGTGCAGGAGGGGCAAAAAGAAAGGGGGACAGAGGATCCAAAGCAGGTTCTATGCTGACAGCAGTGAGCCTGGTGCTGGGCTCAAACTCACCAACTGTGAGATCATGACCTGAGCTGAAGTTGGAAGCTCCATCAATGAAGCCACCCAGCTGCTCTGTGTCTTTGTATCTTCTAAGGTAAATTTTGTTACTTATAAAATTATCCTCTCACCCCAGTCTCCAAGTACATTTGCATATTATCTTGCAAGATGCTGTTTAATAATGCTTTAAGTACCTTGGGGAGCCTGGGTGGCTCAGTTGGTTGAGGGTCCAACTTCGGCTCGGGTCATGATCTCGCAGTTCGTGAGTTCGAGCCCCGCGTCGGGCTCTCTGCTGACAGCTCGGAGCCTGGAGCCCGCTTCGGATTCTGTGTCTCCCTCTCTCTCTGCCCCTCCCCCACTCATGCTCTGTCTCTCTCTGTCTCAGAAATAAATAAACATTAAAAAAATTTTTTTTAAATAATGCTTTCAATATCTTCAGAACGTGTGGTTATTTCTAATTTCTCATGATACTTACATCCGTGATTGGTGGTGTTTTTCTTTTGTCTTCTTGATTAAACTAGGCAGGGGTTAGCACATGGTTAAGGGGTACTGGGCTCATCTGACTCCATGTCACTTTCTCTCCAGGGCGCCAGCTAACAAAGTAGCCTCTTTCGGGAATGTTGCCTGACTCTTCTTAGCAGAGAGGGAAAAGAAATGGACACAGAAGATCACATGCTGGCTCTTAAAGCTTCTGTTCAGAAGTGATACACATCACTTCTGCTCAGATTTCACCTGCCAAAGCAAGACCTGGCTAAGCCCGTATCAATGAAGCAGATAAATTTAATCCTCCCCAAGAAGGGACAGCACATATCTTGAGGGATTATGCAGTCTACGGGAGGAGATGATATTAATAAGTTTGTGAGGATAAATCCACATAACTTCCTCCATGTGGTGCTTAACCATAGTAAAGACTTAACTAAATTATCCCACTCAACAAACATCACAGAACCCCTGCTGCATTCTCTGCTTCGTGCCAGAGAGATCATGTAATTGCATGGATTCTTACTTACAAACGCGTTCTACCCAGTTCCTCAGAAGTGAGCCGTGAACGTATTTGAGCTAGCTCCCAGAATCTGTGGGAGAGCCAGAGAATGTGGGTTGGAGGCTACCGCTCTGCGAACAATTCCCAGTGACACCACGGGCCAACTCCAGACAGAGCCCAAGGCCCCACAGATTGTTCCAGATGCCAGAACCTTCGTCACTACTGTCCTCTAAAAGCCTCAAGCCCTCACACCGTCCTGGCCACTGATGGATCCCTCCTGGTACCGGGTCCTTCACATAGTTGCTTCCCAATCAGTGTCACACAGACTGGTGTGACTGGTAGAGCCTGGGCAAGCTGCCTGGACTCTAGTTGTAAGGGAAGACACGTGAGCGAGCTGTGGACTCTTTCTTGAAGACAGAGGAGACAGGATGAAGAAAACCTGCCAAATTTAAGAAGGTGGTTCAAAAATACTGGACCACCACACAGTGCCTGACATCAACCTCCCTACACAGACACGAGGAAGAAGTGCACGTGGACTTTACCCTCACGTGGAGCTTTGTAGTGCAGTAGAGACACTGCTGTTAATGGAAATGCAATCAACTCTAAAATACATAAAAAGCTATCCACAGTTCTAGGAGAGCTTTTGAGATTCAGGCCTAGTCTGATGGTCAGACATCCCTGAGGAAACGTCACTGCGTTGAGATCTGAAGGTAGTACAAAGGAAGAGCTTGTCAGACACAAGGTGCACAAACAGCCTAAGAGGCAGAGGGAATGATTTGTGCAAAGAGCCGTCAGGAAAGTGCTAGAAACCCCTTGAGGGACCAAAAGGGAAGTCACCGAGTCCAGGGGGTGGAACTCCTGTGGTAAGACACACTGGAGAGTGGGCAAGACTGCGCCTCACATCCCCCACAGAGCTCTGAGCCTGGCCAGTTGCATGGGCCCGGGTTGTGATTCAGTTGGTGAAGACTGACAGGGCTGTGTATCAAGTTAAACTTCCCCCAAGGCTCTAGTGAGGGTTTGGAAGCATCAGTCTAGCCTAGTGTCCCCCTTAGAGTGACTTTTCAAATGTATTAGTGAGGCAGCAAGAGAAAAGGACGGTTTGGTGAGGGAGAGCACTATTTTGTAAACGCCTACCGTTTGCCAGGCACTGTGCATCGGGGCTTTGTATAAAGTACCTCAGAGGTTGGTGTATTGACACAAATGAGGAAGCTAATTCCCAGCAAGGTTAAGGAACTTACTCAAGGTCATGCAGGTTAGAAGGAATTAAGAACAAGCTTTGAACTCATGCCTCTGTGGTTCCAAACCCACATCATGGTCGTTCCATAACGCTTTGTAGCCAACTGCGGGTTGGGGGGGACAATGCACCAGGCCCGTGGTTCTCTACATGTGGTCCCAGCAGTGACATCAACTGGTTTAACAGGAATTTCTCAGAAATGCAAACTCTCAGACCCCACCCAAGACCTAGTGGGTCAGAAATACTGCGGTGAGGCCCAGTGACCAATGTACATTGGAACACACCGTCCAGGTGAGCGTGGTCCACACCAAAGTTTGAGAGAGAGGCCGGCCGTGAGGCTGGTCATTTTCAAGGGTACTGATGAAGGGCCTCTACACCCACCTTTACCATTTCCTTAGCCTCTCTTCTCCTTCCAACACACAAAAAAAGCAGTCTTAGAAGAGCTTCTTGGACAGGACCTCATGTTGCTACTGTGAATCTGTGGTCAGCAGCTGGGCGGTCGCTATCGCTATGTTCACAGATGTTATTGTCCTGATTTAAAAATAGTCCATCAGAACCTTGCCCCCAGGGCCCATGAGTAACAGCGTGTGCTTTCTCTGCTCCCCTGGAGAATAGAGAGGACAGGAGGAGCATAAAGAGAGACTTCCTGTCCCTTTGTACTTAGAAGAATGTCAAAGAACTGGGGAGAATTCTCATCATCCTCGATAAAGGAAATCCCACAAGAGGGGCCCTAACAAGGCACAGTTACCCCAGGGAAGCATGAATCAATCATTTTTTTATGCTTTTTTTTTTTTCACAATTACCAGCCAAAACCATGTTTCAAAGAGCACGGGAGCAGTGTGATAGGCAGGGAAAAGCGAATCAGGGAAATCAGAGAAGAGAGAGGCACTCTTCAGGGTTCCTGGAAGGAATAAAGGTGGTTCCTCCAGTCAGCCTGTCCGGGTCTGCCTGACTGAGGGGTGTGGGGGTTTGTCACATGCCCATGAGATGTCGCCGTTTTCCCACAGCTGGGAGAGTTTTCTCCTCCCTCTCCCCTTCCCCAGTTGCAGCCATTATTACCTTCACCTGCCAGGGCCCCAAACAAATTCAGGGTTTCCCTAAAGCGTCCAACTCAGGAAGAGTGACCCAATTCACGGTGCCCCGAGAGAGCCTAGCATCTGGCAATTGCAGCGTTAGGTCACCCGGCCTCTTCGTCATTCTCTCTAGACATGTGTCAAATGCCAGCTTAGTGCCAAGACAGCCCAGATCTGAAGGGACGGCAGCAACACTGACCATGCAACCTTTACTTGGGATCTAAATCCCAAAGCAGACTTATGCTGACCCATGAGTTTTTAAGCAGGACACTGGGAAGTTTAGAGAGTTGGTAGAGGAAAACCTGAGGCTCAGTAGGACCCAAAATCCATTTATTGCCTCCGTCAATAGTGATGGGGGCGGACCAAAAAAAGCTCATTCAGTTTACCCAAGGGAATTGGGCTGCACTGCAAAGCCAGGGCAGCTTGTGAAATCTCAGTAGCCTCTTTATTTACATGGTAACAAAAGAAAGGGGGGGAAGAAAACTCTATTTGCTTTCACTAAGCAGACACCACAGGTGAGTATTGAATCCGTCTTTTCTTCCTTTGCTTTCTTTCTTTCTTTCTTTCTTTCTTTTTTCTTTCTCTCTCTTTTTCTGGAGAACAGTTTTTGGTTTTGGTTTTGGTTTTTTAACCAGATGCCATTGTAGGGAAAGGGCCTGGGTTCTGAATGAGCATTTTTCTAGAAAAAAGCTTACATGCTGGTGCACCATTTACGAATCATACTGCAATTGCTCACAGAAAAATGGGGACCAGGCTGATGGTAGAAAGCAAGCTGAATTATTTTAGAGTACTTAATCACATGGCTGACTCTACTTGCCCTTAAAAGCTCCTTCACCAACCTCTCATGGGAGTAGAAAAGTAACATTGAGGTTCAACAGATCCCACCAACATGAATCAAACTCAACATGCCCAATTAGTAGGCTCCATGTTTGGTGGGTCAGTGGAAACTGGGACTCAGGCCCTTTCATCCTCCTTCTATACCTTCCTCACTGCCAAGGTGAAGACCTTCCTCTCAAACAAAGATAAACTGCAGACTTAAACATATGTAATAAACATGTGTTGTTGTTGTTGTTTTTCAGTCTCCCAGCATTTTTCAACACCTTTCTTGTGATTGGGAAGTTCCTCACTGTAGACACCAGGCTTTCTTTTCCAGACTAGGGCCTGGAATGTTACTTAGCTGTTGCCATGAGAGCCACCTGCTTCAGACTTTACTTTGGACGCCAGTGGCATAAAGGAACAGGTACCATGCAGATTGCACTTTGGTGAGGATGGCAATGGCCAAGTCCAGTTTCCCAAGGCAGCAGCAATGGTGATTCCAGCAGTAGCTTCCAGTGTCCCTGCTCAGAGAGGGGCCATTCCTGTTGTCCCCAGCCCAGATCTTCTATCCAATGTTAGGCATCCCTCACTATGTAGCCCCTAAGCCCAATTTTTAAGTCCTAATGGGGATTCTGTAAGCTATCCCTTCCCCAGTAAGGTAGTTTTCAGCCTAAATTGGCCTGAAGTGGATTCTGTTGCCTGCAACCAAGAATCCTAACTTGTACAACATGCTCTGTCTCATTTAATCCCCAGAACAATCACGTAGAGGTGGGTTAACCTCATTTCACAGATGGGAAAATAGAGAATGTAAGCAGTCATTAAGCCTTATAAACGGGAAAGCTGAGTTAGCACATCTCTTTTTCCAGTTCCGTGGCCCCTGAAGCACTTCAGGGTGCACTTAGAATTGAAGTTTCTTCTTCTTTTTTTTATATATATATTTTTATGTTTATTTAGTTTTGAGGGAGAGAGAGAGTGCGTGCTCAAGCAGGTGAAGGGCAGAGAGAGTGGGACGCACAGAATCCAAAGCAGGCTCCAGGCTCTGAGCTGTCCGCACGGAGCCCGACGCGGGGCTCGAACTCGTGAACATAAGAGCTCATGACCTGAGCCGCAGTCGGATGCCCAACCAACTGAGCCACCCAGGCACCCGAGAACTGAAGTTTCTTGGATTTGTCTGCCTCCAGTCTTCTCTCCTCAACTTGAATGTCATTTCTTTTCATTGCTCAGCATGACCTCCCAGCCGCTGGGACCCTATCGAATACCTGGCCCTTCTGTGGCACTTGTGATTTATGGCCATCCACCCCCAGTCCTTCGTGCACACCTGCAGACACCTTCCCTGAATCACTCAGGCCTTCTTGCTCCCAAAGAAGCTCAAGGCCTCGTCATCTCAGAACTCTTCCCCAGCCCGTCTGCAGCAGCAGGTGAGACCCGTTCATCTTGGCTTTCCAAGAGATGCTGGCAACAGTTGCCCATGGCCTGACATGCTGCCTGTGTTTCAGTGATAGTGGCAGCGGCCACAGGCACTGGGACGCCCATCCCCCTTGCAGAAAATGAGGCTGTTTATTACGTGGTGGGTGTTCTAGATTTTGTCTCTCTTACCTCCCCCAATTTTCCTTCTTCCCTGCGAAGTCTCGGGAAACTCAGGAACTGGTGCCCCTCAGAGTCTGACAGTCTCTCAGGGTCCTTTGGGGTTTGGTGTTCCATGTCCAGAATCTTCCCTACTAGTGAGCACAAGCCAGGCACCGCGAACAAGACCATCTGGGAATGGCGGCCGAGAAAGATGTAATATTCTAAACCACTGTCTGTCACTCAGATGTGATGGGCTGACTGTCTGTGTCCCTCAAAATTTATATCTTGAAGCCCTAACCCCCAATGTGATGGTGTCTAAGGGTGGGGCCTTTGGAGGTAACTAGGTATATTTATTTTTTTAAGTTTATTTATTTATCTTTCGAGAGAGAGCAAGTGGGGTAGGGGCAGAAAGAGAGGGGGGAGAGTGAATCCCCAACAGGCACTGCACTGTCAGCACAGAGCCCCATGCGTGGCTCGAACCCACAAACTGTGAGATCACGACCTGAGCTGAAATCAAGAGTTGGGCGCTTGCTGAGCCACCCCGGTGCCCCGGAGATAGCTAGGTTCTCAAGAGGGTGGCACCCCATGATGAGATTAACGTCCCATAAGGAGAGATAGAGAAACCAGAACACCCCTCCCACTCTCTCTCTCTGCCACGCGAGGACACAACAAGAAGCCAGGAAGAGGGCCCTCACCAGGAGCTGAATCTGCCGGCACCCTGACCTTGGACTTCTCAACCTCCAGAACCGTGAGAAACAAATGTCTGTTGGTTAAGCCACTCAGTCTCTGCTCTTTTGTCATAGCTGCCCAAGCTAACTCAGACAGCTGGCATCCCATCATTGCTGTAACTGATTCATTCTTCATAGCATCCACAAAAAGGGGAGTGGAAAATAAGCAACTCACATTTCCCAAGTGCCCACCCATGCTCTGTGCCAGATGATTTAAGCTATTCACTTAATCTTTACAACAACTTTACAATATCATCTCTTTTGTTTTGGTTTCATAAACAGGAAAATGGAGCTAATAAGGGAATACACAACCAGAGTTATATATGTAGTACCTAGAAGTATGACTTGAACCCAGAAGTTTTTTTAATGTTTATTTTTGAGAGAGAGACAGAGCACGAGTGGGGAAGGGGCAGACAGAGAGAGAGGGAAACACAGAATCCGAAGCAGGCTCCAGGCTCTGAGCTGTCAGCACAGAGTCCGATGCAGGGCTCGAACCCATGACCCATGAGATCATGACCTGAACCAAAATCAGACGCTTAACCGACTGAGCCATCCAGGCTCCCCTTGAACCCAGAATTTTTGATCCCATAGTTTCTCCCACAATAAAGTGAAATCTAAATACAAGGCCTGCCTTCTTAGAGGCACATAGCAAAACAAAATGTTGATGAACAAAAGATTTTATCTTTTTTTAAATTGTTTTTTAATTTGAAACAGGGGAGAGGGACAGAGGGAGAGAGAAAATCTCAAGTAGGCTATATGCTCAGGGCTAAGCCTGACACGGGGCTCAATTCCACAATCCTGGGATCATGACCTGAGCCAAAATCAAGAGTCCTACACCCAACCGACTGAGCCACCCAGGTGCCCCCAAAATTTTATCTTTTAAAATCCAGGGTCCAGGTGTTTCTTTTGGCCTTGGGAATTTAGAGAAATGTAGGTATTAGTTGCTTGTTCTTTAGTTTATTTCATTTAATCACTCAAAAATATTGTTTCCTTAGCTGACAAGCCTAGAGGTTCAGGCAAGCTACATCTCATTCGTTTTAATATATCTTATGGTGACACCACCAGCAAAATGTAACAGGAAAATGCCATTGGGCTTGGGATGGCCTTAAAATGCAAAGCAAAATGGGAAAAAAAAGTATAATTCTCATATTGTCAGGTTATAGTCTTTGATGCAAATTTTAAGTGAACTGACTAGTACATGAAACGTCTGCCACCAGAAAACACAGAGAATTCCAGAGTTTTGACTCCAAAATTTCCCGTCATCCTTCTTTGCGTCCACCAGCCATTTTAACAACCACTACCACCAAAGATTATGCATTGGATCCGTTTCAAAAATCTGGGAAGCAAGTAGATGAGAAAGTCTTCTTTATTTTTTTTTCTTTCAGTTGAGTATGTTCTTCCAAGATCTCATGATTCCAGGAATATGGAAGGCAGTTCTGCTAACTAAACAAACAAACAAACAAAAACATTAGTGCTAATTCACTCCAGACCTAGAATGGAAACAAAGAAATCTATTACTCCCTGTGATGAAATTCAAACAGGCAGATAGGGACCAAGAAAAGTGTGCCGACTTTAGGATCACAGTGTTGTTTTGTTTCTCCCTTCACTGGTGACGCCATTCTCCCCCAGTGTTCTTCCACGTGACAGATACCCAACAAATTAAAGTGAAATCCACTTGGCCACCATTAAAACTTTGCCACCAGATAAAATCTGTGCCCATCGGCTGGGTTAGGGGTCAGCTGATTGGCAAATACGCGTGTCCTAAGTTCTCAGAGCTGTGCCTGGTGCTGTAGAAAATAGAGAGGTTCAAAAACGTGTCCTTTTACTGAAAGAGGTGATAGGCTTTTATGGACCAAGATGATCACAAATGACAAGAGTGAGCAAAGTCAAATGATACTAAATTACTACACTTCATGGCATGTTTTGCAAGAGCTGTAAGGTTTCGGAGGGAAGGGGAATGGATTTGAAGGCTGTTGGTAGGCAGAAGCAGGCTCATTAGATTCCTTAGCCTCAACTTATCCTTCCCCGAGACCAGCTCCGAGCCCAGAGCCTTCCCTGCCAGACCGGGTAGCATCTTATTAACCTTAAAGTCTTCAGAAACTCATTCCTTACTAGCTTCCAGTTCAAATAAACAGAAATGCATGAATACACTACCATGTGCAAAGTAATTCCTGTGTTTTGAGGACACAGCAATCACTGAGAAACCAATATTCTTCACTGAACCACTGAAGACCACTACCCTTCAGTCTTTGGATGTGGGCTGCTGCAGAAAGGGGGCATGTGGCCTTGGGCAAGGCAACCCTCTTGAGCCAAGGCAAATATTACAAAGGGCTGACAGTTGAGGGTATCTGCACGCGGTAATTCTCAGCAGGTGGAGGAATAAAGCCCTACAGGGCTGAAAGGAGATCTAGGCAATGCGCCACAGCCTATGCTGGTCTTTCCCTCATCCCACTTGGATCCACTACTTTAAGTTCTGGAAGCAACTCCTCTCGGCTTCTGGGGTCAGTTTGTAGGGGGGGAAGCTTCTCTCAAGGAAAACTTACACAGGAAGGTTAGCCCGAAACACTGCAGCTGGTTTCAGGGTAACTGCTTATACCCATTATCTCTTTCCTCTTCAACCATTGTAGATGCCCCCCCCTCTTGTCTAGTACTTGGAGTCCTGGTGACTTACCTTGTGGCTTTGCCCATATCATCATCCCCAAGGAATCTCACCCCTGGTTACCCCGCCTTTATGTGATTGCTGCACGCATTTCTTATCGGACAAGGGAGTATCAAGAGGAACCAGGAGGAACCCAAGTGAATTACTTGGGTTACAAACAGGGTTCTCTTTGCCGCCATTGTGTAACAGAAGCCATACTTCCTCCTGATTATCAAGGTTAATTATCCCTGCTAGAATTGTGGCTTAAACCTGCATATATAGCCACCCCATCCTAGAATCCAGCTCAGAGTTTTGCCTCATCCACCAGCTGGTTGTTAGGGATACTCTATATGGTCAGAGGTGTGAACTAAGAGAGAGGGATTCTGTTGGATGGATGACATGGGTGTCCGGGCCACTTGCTTAGGGAACTTGCTTGTGTCCTCTGCCCTGCTCCCACCCAATTCTTCATGTGCTGCTTTCATCTTGCAATAGATGCTTGCTGGATCTGTCCAACGACATGACTTGGTGGGTCGGATAGAACCCTGCTCATGATGGACAGCTGTGACTCCGTGGTCATTAGATTTCTCATGATCAATCATTCCACCTCTTCCATGACTCAATAGCATGCCAGGAGCTTTCTTTCAAAAGGCGTATAATTGTTTATTAAAGTTTGTGTGGTCTTATTCCAGAACCCTAGGGTCTGTATTGTGATTTGTCTCGTCTTTGGAGCTTAGCATACTCTTTACATGGAGTCTTTTCCCACCACTAAAGATACTTCTTCCCCCCCCCCCCGCCCCCTCCGCCCCGAGTACTCCTTTATTTATTTATTTATTTATTTATTTTTAATTTACATAATATCACTGGTCTATTAGGTCATTAGGCCAAAGGCCAGTGTCAAATAATGCACAGAAGCCTTAATCTGCTGCAGGCCCTAATCAATATTGGCAACTTTCTGTTTCCCTAGGTATTTGGGCTGCAGCAATATTCTTAGATGCGGAATGTGCAGCCTCCAGAATTTCAAGAGGTCCACCATGTGTTGAGTGCCCTTCTTTCTATTTGGAGGTGCAAGATGAAATCATTTACCCTTTTCTGCAGAGATGATCTGAACACCTAAATTTTTTACTCATATGGGACCCCATATGAGTTTTTTACTACATCCGGAAGCACATGGGGCTTCCATGAACCAGTCACTACTTTTTCATCTAGTCTGAATAGCACGATTCTATCCATATAATGAACCAATAGATGTTGTGTAGAATGTCCAAGTCTCCGAGAGTTAACATAGCCTTAGCATAAGACTGTAAATGCATACAGGTTTCTGTCTGAAGTGAATCCAGATATCTTTTTCTCTGATAGAGATAACAAAAGAATGGATTGGCCAGATCAGTGGCCGCATACCATGAATCCGAGGCTATGCTAATCTGCTCTAAAAGGGATACCTCAGGGCCAGCAGGTGCAATGGACACCAGAACTTGCCTGAGCTTGAAATATCTATAGTCATCCTACAGGATCCATCTGGTTTTTTCAGGGCTCATGCTAATAAATTAAAAGGAGATAGGATGGGAAAGAATTTCAGGAGTGGTACTAACTTCTTTCATTCCTCCAGGATTTTTTTTTTTTTACTTGCTACCTTGGCAGGAGAGTAGAGGTGCAACTCCAGAGGCTCCCACCCAGTTTTCTCTGCTACAGTAGCACATATCCCACCAGCTAAGAGGCCAATGTCAAGATTGTGCCTGTTACCAAATATGTCTCCTCCGACTATCCATTCAAAGACTGATTAGGGGACCACTGGACGAGTCCACAGACCCAGTGGACACACTGCAATCCAGACATAAGCCTGAGCTCCATTTATCACCAGGTGTCCTATGCCCTACTCTAATAAAGAGCCCAAGTTGAGGCTTCGAATCTCTGTACATCAGTGTTAATTGAGACCCAGCATCCAATACTCTCAAGTGTTCACTATTCCCTTTTCCCTAACATATGGTTCCCTGAGTAAATGTGTATAGATTCACTTGGGGGAGTACTGGAGGAATAATTCTCTGTTAACGTATTATGGTGTTATGGAATCCTTCCTCCTGGGTACACAACCTACCCTTCAGTCAGTGGGTTCTGGGTTTGAAAACGGGCTTATATGTGAAACCGGGTGAGAAGTCATGACTTTGTGTTGGGGCAGCTGCCCTCAGCATCCTAATCATACACCTTTGATAGCTTTTGATCCCGTAGACCGCATAGGTTCCTTGTCGTCTGACCATCTATTTTGATCCTAGTGATGCGAAGTTGTGTTAACTAATTCCATCATTCTCTGTGGGTCTGATCAAACAGGCTGTTTCTCTGTCCTTGCCTTTCATTATGATAAATTCTATCCACCTGGCTTCCTAGGGTTAAGTAACACTACCTGCAGCTATTGTTCTGGGATCCTATTATCCCTATTGCTGTCAGGCAGTCCAGCTCTATAGTGGCATCTCTTATAACAACTCTGCAGTACAGATCATGGCCACTACTGAGCTTCTTAATAATGCTGGTGCCCCTCTCATCAGCACCTCTCTTAATGCTACCAAGAAAACCCTTTGACTTGCAAACTTACCTTTTATTTCTTTTTTTAAAAAAATTATTTGAGAGAGAGAGTGTGTGAGTGGGGGAGAGGGGCAGAGAGAGAGAGAGAGAGAGAGAGAGGGAGAGAGAGAGAGAATCTCAAGCAGGATCCGTGCTCAGTGTGGAGCCCAACACAGGACCCGATCCCATGACCCTGGGATCATAACCGGGCTGAAATAAGAGTTGGATGCTTAACTGACTGAGACACCTAGGAATCCAGAACACTTAGCCTTTACTTGTCAATTAATCCCTCACAGCCTTTCATTACCTAGTTTCCAAACTGTCCATTGTGCTTAGCAACAGCTACCCAGTTTTACTGTTCATAGAATAACTTTTCTTTCCCCTATGTCTCAAAACTGCTAGAACATTCTCTTCTATAAGAATACCTTTCCAGTTTACCTCTGGTGTACATATTAGCAGGTGCACTGCTATCTCATGCCAGATGCTATCCTGTGGTTGGTGGAGGTCCTCATTGCCAAACGAGCAGCAAGTGATCCAGCTCCAAAATCTCATCTTAGCAACTGATTTCGGAAACCACTCTTGGCACCAACTGTCATGGTCCAAGTTCCCAGGAAGCCGACGCTGAGCCAGAGAAACACACAGGAACTGTATTACAGATAGCTCTTGATATTAATACCTGTGGAAGAAAAGGGAAAGCTTATGAGTCAGTCTTGACAAAGCCCCAGTTGACTCCTTGGATGCTCTGAATCTTGGATGACCTATACAGTTGTGCAGAGTTGGGCCAAGAGGCCAAGCACTTGTATCTCCATATTAACTAGTCATTAGATACAGACTGACTCAGGAAAGTGGTCTTCAATTTGGGTAGAATGACCTTTTTTAAGTAATTCTGCAGAAGACTGATAGCTGAAGGCTCTGTGGACCATGTACCAAGCAGCTGGGGAAAGAGTCCTTTGTTAATGAGGGACTTGGGTGACACAATCCAGCATCCACCACAGCTGCTGACTTGCTGTGTAAGGAGATGGGTAACTAACACGGGCTAAGGAGCTTTACAAGACCAACCTCAGTTGGCTCACACTGGAAGGCTGTGTGCCTAGAAAAGGACTGTTAAGTTTAGAAAAATTATGTGGACTACATCACAGGTAAGTTGCTGAGTCAGGGAGACATCAAGGTAAACTGTGAGAGAGGTACAGCATGGAGATTCAGGACACAATGATTTTGACCTTTCTGTCCTGAGCTACTAAGCGACCAGAAAAGTCATTTTACTTCTCTGCCTCTCAGTTTCCTCAACTGAAAATAAAAGAAGATATTAGAAGACTTAGAAGATAATATAGGAGGAAATCTAGAGGACCTTGGCTTTGAGGATGAATTTTTAGATATAACACCAAAGGCATGATCCATGAAAGAAATCATTGATGAGCTGGAATTCATTAAAATTAGAAGCTTCTGCTCTGTGAAAGACTACATCAAGAGCTACAGCAAGAGAATGAGAAGACAAGTCACAGACTGGGAGGGAATGTTTGCAAAAAATACATCTGATAAAGTACTGCTTTCCAAAATATACAAAGCCTTCTTAAAACTCACCAGTAGGAAAATAAACAATCCAATTTAAAAGTAGGCCAAAGGATGCCTGGTTGGCTCAGTTGGTTAAGTGGCTGACTTCAGCTCAGGTCATGATCTCACGGTTCGTGGGTTCGAGCCCCGCATCCGGCTCTGTGCTGTCAGCTCAGAGCCTAGAGTTTGCTTCAGATTCTGTGTCTCCCTCTGTCTCCGTTCTTCCCCTGCTCATGCTTTGTCTCTCTTTCTCAAAAATAAATAAACATTAAAAAATGTATTTAAATAAATAAAAGTAGTTCAAAGTTCTTCTTCTTATTGTTATTTAAATCAAGTTAGTTGACATACAGTGTGGTCTTGGCTTCAGGAGTAGAACCCAGTGATTCATCTCTTACATATGACACCCAGGGCTCATCCCTAAAAGTGCCTTCCTTAATGCCCATTACACATTTAACCCATCCCCCAACCCACCTCCCCTCCAGCAACCCTCAGTTTGTTCTCTGTATTTAAGAGTCTCTTATGGTTTGCCTCCCTCTCTGTTTTCATCTCATGTTTCCTCCTCTTTCTCTATGTTCATCTGCTGTGTTTCTTAATTTCCACGTATGAGTGAAATCATGTTGTGTGTCTTTTCTCACTGACTTATTTTGCTTAGCAAAATGCATTCTAGTTCCATCCATGTTGTTGCAAATGTCGAGATTTCATTTTTTTTTTTTTTGATCGTCGAGTAGTATTCCATTCTATATATACACCACGTCTTTATTCATTCATCATTCAATGGACATTTGGGCTCTTTCCATAATTTGCCTATTGTGGATAGCACTGCTATGAACATGGGTGGCATGTGCCCCTTCAAATCATCATTTTTGTGTCCTTTGGATGTATTGGGTTTGTATTTCCCTGATGATGAGTGATGTTGAGCATCTTTGCATGTGTCTGTAAGCCATCTGGATGTCTTCTTTGGAAAAGTGTCTATTCACGTCTTCTGCCCATTTCTTCACCGGGTGATTTGTTCTCTGGGTGTTGAGTTTGGTAAGTTCTTCCTAGGTTTTAGATACTAATCCTTTATCTGATATGTCATTTGCAAATATCTTTTCCCATTCCATCAGCTAAAAATACACCAACGATCTCAACAGCCACCTCACCAAGGAAGATATACAGATGCAAAAAAAAAAAAAAAAGCTTTTGAAAGCGTGCTCCACATAATAGTCATCAGAGTAAAATGCAAATTAAAAACGACAATGAAATACCACTGCACACCTACAACAATGGTATGAATTCAGAACACTGATAACACCAAATGGTGGTTTGGAGCAGTAGGAATTCTCATTCATTGCTGGTGGAAATGCACAACAGTACAGGCACTTTGGAAAACAGTTTGGCAGTTTCTTTCTAAATTTTTTTGTTTTAACGTTTATTTATTATTGAGAGACAGAGAGACAGAGCATGAGCAGGGGAGGGGCAGAGAGAGGAGGAGACACAGAATCCGAAGCAGGCTCCAGGCTCTGAGCTGTCAGCACAGAGCCCGACATGGGGCTGGAACCCACGAACCAAGAGATCATGACCTGAGCCGAAGTCGGACGTTCAACCGACTAAGCCACCAAGGCGCCCCTAATTTGGCAGTTTCTTATAAAACTAAACATATTCCTACCATAAGAGCCAGCAATTGAGCTCCTTGGTAATTTACCAAGAAGAGACCGAATAAGGACAGGGATTACTTATGGGGTCGAGAAACAGGTAACTGCAAGAGGAGGAAATATTCTAGAGCCTTGAGAATGAAGGGGACAAGCAGTGGTAGTGTACAAGGGGCCGCAAGAGAGGCTGGACAGGGAGACAGAAGCTAAATCATGCAGGGCCCCCAAGGCCATATTAAAGACTTTAGACTTTAGCTCAAGAGCAATGGGAGGACATAGAAGGGTTCTAAGAAGAGTGAAGGGTGATTGCAGCTAAATGAGCAATCTAAGGTATTTTTTAAAACTTTGTGATTACAGGAATAATTCAGCACTGGAAAAGATTATCAACAGAGCTTGGGGGAGTATTCTCCATAAATAGATTGAGTTGACTATGAAGGAAGATAAATAACTTCGCATGGGAGGGTTGCAGAAGAGTACTCCAGGGGGTTGCACATTAGGTCAGGGTGGGGGAGTTAGACAAAGCATAGGTATCAGGCTCTTGTCCCCGAGATAGGGAGCCTTGGAAGTGGGAAAGGAAAGGCAGACATTTTCAAAATAGGCATCTGAAAATCTATTTTGAAGTCATTTAGGAACATTTTCCTTTTGCATCTTAGACTCGCCAATGTGCAGGATGAAAAGACAATATTTCAAAAGAGAAGGAATTTGTATGACAGCCAGAAGAACCACTCCCTTAAACTTTGGCAGAGACTTTTTAAGAGACTTCTCCATCCACATCAGTGCATGACTGTTTTCCTGGGGCACCACCTGACCTTAGCAGGTGGGCGACTTGGGAGGAAGGGGAATTGGAAACAAATCCTCCAGGGACTTTTTCCTAGCCACTCTTCCCAATCTCAAGACCGAATCATGTGTGACTCTTTTTGTTTTAGTATGCAATTTCTGCTACTTAAGGAGAAAAGGTTACAATGCTGGAGTGGGGAAGTTTGCAAAATCCATTGTAACAGTGGTCAGTGGTGATATTTCTAAATACAATCCCAAATGTACTTAGTAATAACATTAACACCTATTTGAGCACCTACTAAGTGCCATGCTACTATAAATTGTTTTATACCTGTACTTTCTAGAAAAGATGAGTGAAAATGTTTGTTGAATACGTGATTGAACAGTAATTGGCAGTCATCATTAGGTAACCAGAATCTGACAATCAGAAACATCGTGAATGGATCAATTAGGGAATGAGTGAAAGGGAGTCCTACTAAGTTTTTGTTGTTGCTGTTGTTTTGTTTTTAACCCTAGGAGTGCCTGAGTGGCTCAGTCGGTTAAGCATCCTACTCTTGATTTGGGCTCAGGTCACGATCTCATGGTTTGTGAGATCGAGCCCAGCATTGGGCTCTGCACTGACAGCATGGAATCTGCTTGGGATTCTTTCTCCCTCTCTCTCTGACCCTCCCCTGCTTGCATGTGCTCTCTCTCTCTCTCTCTCTCTCTCTCTCTCAAAATAAATAAATAAATAAAAATTTTAAAAAATGAAAAAGAAAACCCTAATTGTGCACATTTATCAGAGAATAAATCTGGCTGAGGAAAAACTGAGCAATACTTCTTCAATTACCTGTATCGAGAGATCTCTAAACTAACTTGAAATCCTAAAAACTCAAGTGCACCTGGCTTTAGTGGGTTATTAATTGATTTGATGAACTGTCAAGGTTAGTGGGTTATTAATTGATTTGATGAACTGTCAAGGTTAGTGGGTTATTAATTGATTTGACGAACTGTCAAGAAACATTTAGACAAAATAGAATTACCTGAGAAAGCTCAAATTTCATGAATAAGAATTAAGGATCATTTTGATTGCATTTAATGGGAACTCCCAGTTAAGAATCCTTTTAGTGAGCATGACCAGAGCTAGAAATTCTGAATGTACTATGGTAACTGAAGCCTCGATGCAAATGGGGATGATATATATCATATATCATATATATATAATATTGTTGGAAATGGAAAATTTCACATCTAGTAGCATTTCAACCTAAGTATTGAACTCTAACATCTCATTTGGTATTGTGTTTGGTATTCCTCACAATTGGTCCTTCTCAACTTCTTTCTTTCCCTTCACTGAACTCAGGAATAGAAATCAAAGGAGAAAATGCTGAGAGTCTATTGCATGGTAGAGAGATCAAAACGTATGATAAATACCAACATCCAGGGTGTTGCTTGTTCTCTCAACCTGGGTCCCTGAGCAAAGACCTTCTGCTGAGCTATAGTTGAGCAAGAAACAAACCTTTGTAGCTGAAACTCACCAATAGTTTGGACATGCTTGTGATTGCAGAATAAATCTAGAGCATAATTTCAGTTCCCACTAGGAGCTCAGTAAATATTCTATTTCATTGTCTTGTCAGACCCACCAAATTAAATTGTCAGACCCACCAAATTAAAACATTTGTAATCTTTGGCTCATGAAACCATGTCAGTAATCCTCTTTCATTTTATCTGTTCCCTTGAATTTGATTATTTGGAATGTTTTTATAATGAACTTCCACGAACATCCCATCCAGGCCAAGAATTAGAATATTGTCAATAACTTCATCTCTCTATGTTCTTTCCCTATCCCATCTTCCTACCTCCCTGCATTGAGATAACCTCCATCCTGAATTTTATGTTTCTCATTTTCTTGCTTTAAAAAAAATCAGTTTTCAGGGCACCTGGGTGGCTCAGTCGGTTGAGTGTCTGACTTTGGCTCAGGTCATGATCTCAGTTTGTGAGTTCAAGCCCTGCAATGGGCTCTGTGCTGACAGCTCGAAGCCTGGAACATGCTTGGGATTCTGTATCTCCCTCCCTCTTTCTGCCCCTCTCCCACTCTCTCTCTCTCTCTCTCTCTGTCTTTCTCTCTCGCGCGCGCACGCGCGCGCTCTCTCTCTCTCAAAATTAAATAAACATTAAAAAAATTTTTAAATAAAATAAAATAAAATAACTTGGTATTATTGTTAGAGCTGAGCATTGGCATACCCTATAACAAATGCCAGTAAACATTGAATGAATACATTAATGAGCAAATAACCAGAGAATTAGTTAAGATACTTTCTATTTCTCTTTATTTTTGTCCCTTCCAATTTCCCAGTGACTTTTCCGTATTTCCTCTCTGCCTCATGGTCTGCTGCCATTTAAGTTTGCTTTGACTCCCAAGTGGATGATTCACCTGATATGCTAGACTTCTCTTTACATAACATTGGTTGTGAAGGCTAAATAAGCTAACAAATCCAAGGTGCTTAGAACAATGCTTAGCACAAAATGATATATAAATGTTTCTTATTATTGTATGTCCTTCAGGGCTCTTAAAGAAAAATATGGCTATGGTCTGATACATAGGTGTTCTTGGTTCTTTGGCCAAATACCATATTTGTGTACTCATTTCCATTTCATTTTGATTTGGGGCCCACATATTCGTTTTCTTAACACGCTTACCCAGATTTTCCCTTGGGAGTTCCCCACCATAGTAAAAGATGAAACTTAAGTGAATCTTGTGTCTGTCCAAAGCACCCATTAGTCAAATGAGTCTCGCCTTCCCTTCCCTTCCTTTGGAAGGCTGGCTCCACTCTGATGTTGTCTGTTCACAATCATTACCACACCTAGTAAAGATCTTGACTGCACCCCTTGGAGCTGTGCCTATGTCTCCTTCAGTGAGCCTCATCTCTCATTAGAGTTATGACTTCAAAAATTGTCCAGTCATTTCTACTTCTTCCCCGTAAGTCACACTGCCCCCTTGAAACTTACTAACCAATGCTCAGCAGAAGCCTTGCTGCTTTCTTTCTTTACCTCCTCAAACTATTCAAAATTTCTTTACCCCTTATAGCTGTCCCAGTCATCAAAGGTAGGTTCCTCTATTGAATTTATTATCAATTCCCTTTCTATAGCTTTCAGAGAACTGCTAGAAACTGTCCTCTTGCATCAGGATCAAATGTGCATTAGGCATTGCTATTTTGGGATTTCGTGCATGTGCAGTTGGCCCTGGGGTTTATCAACTAGAATTCCCACTAATCCAGGAAGGACCTGGAAAGTATATCTGAGATTTAGATGAGGTTGCTGCCATACTAATCATGCAAGCCATCAAGCACCGTCTTTCATTTTTATCTCCACCAGGCAGAGGTTATCAAAAGAAGTCAACTTCCAGGCTCTGTGAGAGGACTGTGTCCTGGGCAGCTCAGATATATTGTTTACAGGCTTCTGGGGAAGGGCTTAGAATGAGAGATGGATGTCTCATAACAGCTCCAGGAGACAGCTTGCTCACTCAGGAACCATAGCATGAACTAGTCTGGGTCAAGAAGAGAACAGAAAAGAGAGGTGGATGCATAGAAAGAGTGGGATACCAGAACCAGATAATGAGCCCGTCTAATTTAACTAGCTCATTTTACAGGTAGGACAATTTATATCATAGAGGTGAATGGACTTGTCCAAAGTCATAGAGCTGTTGCTTGGGTGGAAAATCCTTTTTACACAAAGGTAGTTGTTCTTTGTTTGTTTGTTTGTTTTCTACTTTATTATAAAGAGAGACTATGGAAGAAAATGACTAAAAAATAGAAGGGAAGGGGAAAAAAACTTTTTGTTTATATCAACTTGTTAAAAACTACTTTTGTTTATGATAACATGCAAAAATGCTTGCTATATGCAGGGTTAAAAATAATGGGAAATGTACTATAATAAAATTTTAATAAAATAAAATTAATCAAGAGTCACTGATCCCCTGCTCAAAATACCATCATTATTATATCTTGGCTTTTAATCACTAATGGCAGCTTTCTCTGATGCAAGGAAGTATAAATATTTCTTCCTTCTACTCTTTTGTTTTTCCATTATAATGACACATATCTTTCATAATGATTAAAAAATGTTTTACCCATTTGCTTTAGAGCTATTTGGCCCAATTAAATTGTCCAGAAGGAAACAGTAAATTGGATAGTCTAACATTTCATTTTATGATATGAGGAACTATTCTTAGCAGAGTACCGTCTTAACATTCTGTTTCACAAATATTCTCAGATGCCTTCTTCACTTTCAAAGCACTAATACAAAGCACTAATACACGGTAATTTAGGAGACATCACAAATATCCATGGGAAAAAAATCCCATGGATTTATATGTGGGTCATGTTAAAAAGACAAACCGAGGAGGATTCTGGGAAGATGGGACGAGGAAGCGCCAAGAATCTATCTCCCCACCTAGACCGCAATTGCACTGGCAGAATCTACCTGAGGTAACTATTTTGGAACTCTGGAATCTATTGAAGGCTTGCAGCATCCAGGAGAAGGCTTGGAAAGTTAATTGTGGTTAGTTTCAGTCAAGTTCAACTCTTAGTCCCGTAGGAGCCAACCATCCCACAACCCCAGCTGTGCATGCGTTCCTGGAGCAACTGGCACACACTTCCTGGGAACCAGGGTAGTCAGAAAGGACTCTGTCCTCCAAATATCAGGGATCTGGGTCCTAATCACTGACTGCTGCTTCTTATCACAAACGAAGAGGCAACAATTGCTGCATTTTCTCCCGTTGTTGCAAAAGCGCCTACCCCTCAGCTGAAGTGATTTCCAGGGGACTGAAGAGGTGCCTTTTCTCCCCCTTCTTCATTTAAAAAAAAAAAAAAGTGTATTTATTTATCTATTTTGAGAGAGAGAGAGAGAGAGCACAAGCAGGGGAGGGGCAGAGAGAGAAGGAGAGAGAAAATCTCAAGCAGGCTCTGCACAGTGCAGAGCCCGATGTGGGGCTCTATCTCACACACCGTAAGATCATGGCCTGAGCTGAAAACAAGAGTAAGATGCTTAACTGCCCGAGCCACTGAGGCGCCTCCCCTTCTTCATTTTTTAATGTTTCCCCTTTTGGGAGTAAAGATTAGGACATTCAAAAATAGCCATATAGAAAGGGAAAATTAGAAAGTGACCACACATGCCCAAGTAAAGGCATGGGCTCAGAAAAGGCCTAAAATGACCATGAATTTACACACCTCAGGCTAATATTTGGGGCAGAGATGGCTTACGACAATCAAAACCACAAATAAACATAATAACAAAAAACAACAAACTCTGAGAAAGAGGGAGACTCTGATTTCCAGAATTGTCACATTATTAGATTCAAATGTCCAGTATGCAACATCAACAAAAAAATTATAAGGCACACAAAGAAACAGGGAGGTATAGTTCATTCAAAGAAAAAAATAAGTCAACAGAATCTGTCTCTAAAAAAAAGACCTGATGACAAATCTACTGGAGAAAGTCTTTAAAACAACTGTCTAAAAGATGCTCAAAAAAGTAAAGATATAGAGAAAGTCAATAACATGATAAATGAACAAAATGGAAATATAAATAAAGAGATTAAAAGTATAACTGAAATGAAAAAAATTCCTAGAGGGATTCAAAGGCAGATTTGAAAAGACAGAAGATAGAATTAGTGAATTTGAAGACAGGGCAATGGAAATTGAGTTTGGAGAACGGAAAGAAACAGGATTGAAGAAAAGTAACCACCGGCTAAAGGACCTGGGGACACTATCAAACAGATCAACACGTGTATTGTGGGAGTTCCAGAAGGAAAAGAGTGACAGAAAAGGGCAGAGAGATTATTTGAAGAACTAATGGCTGAAAATTACCCAAATGTGATAAAAGACATGAATATAAACACACAAGAAACCCAAAACCCCCAAATAAGATGACTCAGAGACCCATACTGAGACACTTTATAATCCAACTACCAAAGGCCAAAGACAGAGAGAGAATCCTGAAAAATTCTACTTACTGTTTTCTACATAATTTGAGACTAATATATTTTCTAAAAGTAACAATTATTAGTATGAAAGCTAGTATTATTGTAACTTTAGTTTGTGACTCCACATTTTGTTCCCCACATAATTTGAGAGACTAATGCATTTAAAATAACTATTGAGGCACCTGGGTGGCTCAGTTGGTTGAGGATCTGACTCTTGATTTCAGCTCAGGTCATGATCCCAGGGTTGTGGGATTAAGCCCTGCATAGGTCTTGAGATTCTCTTCCTCTGCCCCTCTCCCCCACTCATGCTGTCTCTATAAAATAAAATAAAACAAGATAAAATAAAATAAAATAAAATACTAAAAAAAGAAAAAAGAAAGAATTATTAATTTATTTTTTTGGTCACGCAATGTATAAAAATGTAATTTTGTGGCACCAACTACCAAAAATGGTGGGAACAAAGCTATAAAGGAGCGAAATTTTTGTGTTATTCAAGTTAAGGCAGTATAAGTTTAAACAAGAGTATATTCATATTATAAGTTTGGATCCCCATGGTAACCACAAAGAAAATAGCTATAGAATATACACAAAATGGAAATGAGAAAAAATTTAAACATTTAACTACAAAAAAAAAAAATCAATGAAACACAAAAGAAGACAGAAATGCATGATATGAGGGATAAAAACTATAAGGCCTAGGGGCGCCTGGGTGGCTCAGTCGGTTAAGCGGCCGACTTCAGCTCAGGTCATGATCTCACGGTCCGTGAGTTCGAGCCCCGCGTCAGGCTCTGTGCTGAAAGCTCAGAGCCTGGAGCCTGTTTCAGATTCTGTGTCTCCCTCTCTCTGACCCTCACCCGTTCATGCTCTGTCTCTCTCTGTCTCAAAAATAAATAAATGTTAAAAAAAAAATTTTAAAAAAAACAACTATAAGGCCTATAGAAAACAAATTGCAAAATGACAGAAGGATGGCATAGCTCAGGAGTAGAGCATTTGACTACAAAATGACAGAAGTAAGTCCCTCCTCATCAGTGATTACTTAAAACGCAAATGGTTAAACTCTTCAACTGGCAAAATGGATTTGAAAAACAAAAACATGATCCAACCATATGCTGTCTACAAGAGACTCACTTTAGATCTAAAAACCCAAATAGATTTGAAATTGAAATGATGGAAGAAGTGTCCCATGCAAACACTAACCGAAAAAGAGCGGGGGTGGCTACACTAATATCAGACAAAATACACTCTAAATCAAAAAAAGATTACTAGACACAAAGGAGATGATGTATTCATAAAAGGTTAAATGTAGCAAGAAGATAGAAGTTATAAACATCTATGAACCTAATAACAGATCATCAAAATATATGAAGTAAGAGCTAAACAAATTTGAAAGGAGAAATAGATAATTCTACCAAAGTACTTGGAGATTTCAATGCCCCACTCTCAGTAATAAACAAAACAACCAGACAGGAGGCAAGAGAGGGCTTAACCCAACAAAGCAACTACATCTAACAGACATACACCGAACTCTCCACCCAACAACTACAGCATATGCATTCTGCTTAAGTGCACGTGTCATTTTCCAGGATAGACCATAAGTTAGATGACAAATTGTCTGATTACATTTTAAAAGATAGACATACAAAGTATCTTCTCCAACTGTAACACATTGATGCTAGAAATCAACGACAGAAGTAAAACTAGAAAATTCACAAAAGGTGGAGAGGAAACAAAATACCCTTAAACAACCAAGAATCAAGGAAGAATTCACAAGGGAAGTTAGAAAACAGTTAACAATGAATGAAAAAGAAAACTTGGGAAAACAAGAAAACTTATGACACCAGAGAAAGCAGCGGAAAATTTTACAAGGGGAAATTTTATAGCCGTAAATGCATACGTGAAAAAAAAAACCCCAAGAAAGATTTCAAATTACAACCTAACTTTACATCTTAAGACAATAGAAAAAGATGAACAAACCAAACCCACAGCTGGCAGAAGGAAGGAACTAATAAAGATTAAAGCAGAAATCAATGATAGACCATAGGGCGGAGCAGCAAACCCTTTCCACATATGGTCATTGAAGTGTTGCATACACACTGGAACCAGATACTTCCAAACGGCTTGTTCGGAGAGGTCACAAAATGTTTATGGTGAAAGCAACTGCTATTTGGGGTTTCTGTTGCTCGTAGTACAAAGCATTCTTAACCAATGCCACTGGCCAGGCCCCTAGTAGTGACAGTACAGCTGGGCTTGAATGCAGGTCTATGTGGCTCCAAAGACCTACCATTTCAGTTATAATGGAACATCTTCCTTCATCCCTCAATAATGAATGATTAATGTCCCCGAAATGCTTTTCAGTTTTTGAAAGAAAAACTTTCTTTCAAAGGAATACCACCCTGTTTCTATGAGACCAGAAATGTTACTCTGGTCTTTCTAAATATTGATCACAGTATGTCATTTTTGCACACTATGTACAAGCTTAATTAACGCCGTTGTCATTGTTTCCTGCTTATTAATAATGATGGGGAATAAGATTGTCTCCAAGTCGATGCCAAAGAAATACCATTTGTTTGTGGGCGTCCCTCCTCCCCATCCGTCCCTCCCAGGATTGAGTCGCCAACAATCTTCCCTCGGAGCTGGTTGTGAACGTGGCTGACCGTAATAGTGATTCCTTCCACCACCCTGCCACACCCACAGCGACTCAAGGGCCTGGATGCTCTCTTTTTGCTTCACCAACTTCCAAAAGCTACTCAGGCTGCAACCTGGTCCATCTATTCTACTGTATCAACCAGCCGTTTAAGTTAAGAAGTTTTGGTGCTTCTGTGACCTGAATTCCTAAAGAGAAGTGATTACTAACAGCATAGGTTTTTAATATCCCGCATCACGTATTTCCCTTCCTAAGGGAATTCCAACAGACTGTTGAAGAAAGTCATTATGACCTTGCCACTTCGAAGGAAGAGAAGGCCTCCACAGTGATATTCCCTCCCCCGCCACGTGTCTTTGATCCCAAAAGATTAATTGATTGAGCCTGAAAACCATAAGGAAAAAAGAAGTTCCGTGTTAGGTCCTGGAGAGCTCACTGGCTAAAAAAATAAATAAACTGTTGAATGCTCAGAAGGATGGGACAGAAAGCAGTTCTGGGGATCTTGGTAACCAGAGCTAATGGACAGGCCCTTTGGGGAACTACCAGCAGGATCACATTCTGCCGTAAGCGTCATTGATTCCAAGCAGAGCACCTGCAACGGGGAAGGGAAATTTTCCCAAAGAAAAGTGGAAATCTTTAAAAAAATGTTTCCTTTTTTTAATGCTTTATTTATTGTTGAGAGAGAGAGACAGAGTGTGAGCAGGGGAGGGGCAGAGAGAGAGGGAGACAGAACCTGGGAAAAAGGCTCCAGGCTCTGAGCTGTCAGCACAGAGCCCGACGCGGGGCTCGAACCCACAAACCGTGAGATCATGACCTGAGCCAAAGTCGGACGCTTAAATGACTGAGCCACCCAGGTACCCCAAAGTGGAAATCTTTTAAAAAGAAAGAATGAAGAATGCGGGGCATGTAGTGTGCCCGTGTTTGTGTACAGGTGTGTTGCAAGTGGGAAGGAGAAAAATCTGTTCTCTGAAACCATCTATCCCTCTATGCCGCAGGCCATAAGGAATTACAGGAGCGGTATTTACATCTGAATAAAGGCAGCCAACAGACTGTTTAAAGGTATCCTGCCCTAGGCTTCACTAGCGACTGGCTTTCACCAACCACCTAAAAGACTGAACTGTGGTTTGGGAACTTATGTCATTTGTGAGGTTGGATTTCCCGGAGAAAGGGAGATGGGGTTATATGAAGTTACATCAAATGCTGGGAATACTGGCTACAACATGCTTGAGAT
Organism: Acinonyx jubatus; assembly: GCF_027475565.1. Taxonomy (NCBI): domain Eukaryota; kingdom Metazoa; phylum Chordata; class Mammalia; order Carnivora; family Felidae; genus Acinonyx; species Acinonyx jubatus. The sequence goes on along the minus strand of NC_069385.1, from coordinate 105,376,968 downwards.
TGTCCCCCAAGAAAGTCTGTGAGCTGTTGTAAGCTTCTCTAGGTCTGATACTGACCTGCACGGTTTGGCCACGCCCAGCCGTAGAGCCACACAGGCAGCCTGAGAACCTGCTTCCCAGAGCAGCTCTGACGATCATTCCAGCAAAATGTGCTTGACTCACCATCTTAGGCCTCGGGGAAGTCATTCAGTGTAGGCGCAGAGTCTCTCTGCACAAGGGCAAGGCCTTGCCACACTATTCACCTTCTTAACTTCTCAGCCCTGGAGAAAAGGGTTTCAGTTACAAAAGGTTATGAAACTTAGCCTGAGGGCCCAGAATGAGTCCATACTCTTTCCACTGAGGACCTTCTTTAGCTTTGCGTAATAAGCTTCTTCCCTTTATGTAAGCTGCTTAAAGCAGAAACTTGAGTCCCTGGCTCCTAAGGTCAGTCATGGGTGGGGGAACAATGGGGGCATTCGGGGAACACTCTCCGGCTTTTTATGTAGCAATAGTTATCTCTGTCCCTCCCCACCTCCGTCACTGACATTTCTGGGGACACAACCATACCTGTCCATTCAGGACTAGTGACGCAATTTTGGCAACATGAAAATGTGGGGCCGCATTCAGATCTTATTAAAAATTTCAAGACTGCACCAGTAAAGCACTAGGTGTAGACCCTCCTGAGTGCAGGGTCCACGGCACAGGCTGCGTGCCCAGTCAGGTTTTAATGGATTGAGTGAGGCCTACTCACGCTGGGGAGGACAGTCTGCTTTACTTGGTATTTATCAATTCAAATATTCATCCCATCCGGAAACAGGCTCACAGAAACACCCAGAATAATGTTTAACCACCTATCTTGGCAACTCTGGCCCAATCCCACTGACACATAAAATTAACCATCACAAGGCTCTTTCTCTCCCTTCTCTCCATCCTTTGCTAGAATGTTCGTTGTAGGTCTGGCATCTCCAACAGAAGGTGAGAGCCAGGCCCAGCTTTCAAGAGAGCCATGAAGCCTGTGAATGAAGTCGGTCTCCACACGGGCCGCAGGCCTGCTCTGCTCACTCAGGAGCTATGTTGATCCACTCTCTTTATCCCCTTGAACTCTTCCTCCAACCATGTGGTGGCCATCAGTCCCTCCAGCATCAGGGTTAGGCTCTCTTGGCTTTTTCTGAGCCTAATTACTTAGTGTATCTCTCCCAGTAGAAAATCTCAGTAGCCCATCTGTACTCTCCACTTCCAACATGTGAGTATTGTCACAGCAACTTCCTGATAACAGAAGCTTTTCTTTCTCTCTTTTGGTCCTTTCCTCCATTTCTTACACTGGGGGTTGAGCTAACGTGTCTGACAAAAAGAGCCATGGTGGATCACTTGAGGCATTTGGGGGCAAACTACTCTGTTTAGCAGAGTAACCCTGGACGTCAGACAACGGCATTTAGGGGAGTCAGGGTAGCAGGGCTTAATTTTCTGCCTTTCTTCCTGTTCTTGCCGGAGGACTAAGGTTACTCCCTTCGTGTGGCCTCTTGCTTATCCCTGCTCACTAGGGAAGAAAGAGTGGAGTTTTGGAGTGAGACCTTCCAATTGGAGCCAGACCTGAATTCGTCGCTAACTTGCTTTGTGGCCCTGGACACACTTCTTAATGCTTCTCTCTGGGCCTCGGCTTCCTCATCTGCAAAATGAGAAGGCTAATATTGCCTCTGTGAGATGGATGTGTAGAGCACCTGTCAGATAATAAAGGCTCAGAAGACAGTTGCTCACGGCCAGGTTCCTTTTCTACGACTGCATCCTTGCTCACGCACTCTCACAAACCAGGGGAAGATGAGCATTTATGCTAAGGGAAGCTTGGACAGGCTGGGTGTGGTGTCCATCTTCAAAGGAGAGCCCTTGGGTGTGGTGAGCTTTTTGCTTTCCTTTCCCCAAATCACTTCCCTTGCTGGCTTCCTGCAGCTCAGACCACCCTGGGGTCATCTCAAGCTTCCTGCCAGCATCCTGCCCCTCCCTCCCTCTTCCCCGGGCCAAACATGTCAGCACTTGGTGTTTAGAAACAGAGTTTTGAGGCCCATCCCAGCATACCCAGTGGCCATAAAAGAGCCACTTGGCCTTGATCCACATTTGGCAATGAGAAAGCACCTAAGGATATGCAGCTTGAGATGCGTGACTCAGGCGAAGAAATCCCCTTCCTCCCTTTCCTTCTTAACATGCTCTATTTACAGAATGTCGTCCATAACTGCTTAATAGTTACATACATGGACCGGTATCTTTCTACCCCAGACTTGCCCACACACATGCATTCCACTTCTGAGGCTCCAGGACGACAAAGAGTTATTTCCCCCACCCCTTACATAAAAGTGCGTTCAAGGTATACATCCAGCTACTTTTAATGGATACATAAAACTAGCCTTCTTTCTGTTTTGAAACCTAAGACTGTGTCTCACTGAGACTTCTCTGGACTCTCGCATTCCACTGCTTCCTCCTCACCACCACCCCCCAACTGCCCCACAGCGGTCAGTCTTGTCCGTGTGGCTATTCCTTGTCTTGTCAACCTTAGAATGCCCCCTCAGGCTGACTGAGGGGCTTCTGTGCAGGTGCCTCCATGGCAGGGATTGGCACAGCTTTCTATAAAGGGCCGGATTGCAATTATTTTAGGCTTTATGAGCCAACAGGCAAAATCAAAGGTAACATGTGGTACTTATACAACCCTTTAAAATGTAATTTTACAGGGGCGCCCGGGTGGCTAAGTCAGTTGAGTGTCCGACTTCGGCTCAAGTCATGATCTCGTGGTTCACGAGTTTGAGCCCCACATCAGGCTCTGAGCTGTCAGCACCAGCTCAGATCCTGTGTCTGCTAAGGATTCTGTGTCTCCCTCTCTCTCTCTGACCCCTCCCCCACTTGTTCTCTCTCTCTCTCAAAAATAAATAAACATTAAAAAATAAATAAAGTGTAATTTTAGATTAAATTTAAACTAAATGTAAATTTAATTTTCACTTCTGGAGATGCTATTTGGTTGTCAGGACTGGTAACTTCAATAGCCTCTGATTTTTCACTCGTCCATTTGATAACATTTTTTCTTTGTTAACCATATTAAATAAACTCAAATTCATTCCATAATCAATAGCCAAATATCTGAAGTGTTTGTCAGCCTGATCTGCTGTCTGTGGTTTTTGCTGGTTCTCTCTAACCATGCCTTGTTTCCTCAAGTGTTCTGTGATTATTATTATTTTTTTTAATCATGAGCACCAGTTCAATGGGATGTCGTATCTGGGAATCTTTAAGGCCTCTGATAAAGGTGATGACTTCAGTGAGGACTTGATTTCTTTCTAGACCAAGAGTGCTGCCCACTCTGAGCCACATTAAGACAAAGTATCAACTAGGGATTTTCAAGCCACACTGAGAGCGTCAACTTGGCCTAGGTTAGCTCATGGTTACAGATTTTCCGATTTTTCCTCCTGCTCTCCAGACCCAGGGATAAGACAGGCCAGTTTCCTTTCTATGTCCTTCAGTGCGGAAATGGAGTCCCAGAAATTCCCGGCTTAACTCTCACTGAGGAGACATCCTTTGGGTCCCAACGTAATTTATTAGAGAGCCGCTGATCTGACTTCTCATGTTCCCCTACACTTGGTCTCATGCTTGCCAGGCAGACATTAAAACCAACTCTCTGGGTCACTTGAGGGTAGACAGATACCCCCAAGGTTAACTTTCAGCATAAACACTCGTGCATCTCTCTGGATTCATGCTTTCTCATTTGCTTGTTTTTCCCCTTCCTTTCCGGCCAGCGTAGCAGTGCATTCTTGAAGATTTTTAAAGTATTTTATTAAGAATATTTAGGGGATGCCTGGGTGGCTCAGTCGGTTAAGCGTCCGACTTTGGCTCAGGTTGTGATCTTGCGGTCCGTGAGTTTGAGCCCCGCGTCAGGCTCTGGGCTGATGGCTCGGAGCCTGGAGCCTGCTTCCGATTCTGTGTCTCCCTCTCTCTCTGCCCCTCCCCCATTCATGCTCTGTCTTTCTCTGTCTCAAAAATAAATAAACGTTAAAAAAAAAAAAAAAAAGAATATTTAGGTGTTTTATGGGCTTCTGAATGGCTCAGTCGGTTAAGCACCGGACTCGATTTTTTCGGCTCAGTTTATGATCTCACGGCTTGCGAGTTCAAGCTCTGTGTTGACAGTGTGGAGCCTGCTTTGGATTCTCGGTCTCCCTCGCTCTCTGCCCCTCCCCCACTCATACTTGCGCGCGCTCTCTCTCTCTCTCTCTCTGTCTTTCGCTCTCTCTCTCTCAACAAATAAATAAACAAACAAATAAACATTAAAATGTTTTTTTGAAAAAGAATACTTAAGTGTTTTACAGAAGGAAATTTTAGGATATCCAGAGCACCATATTACCGCTGGTATATGTTTTAAAAGCTCTAGTGTCCCCCAAATATGATTTCAATGGCACTGGCATTTGAGATGGTCCCGAGTGGTCCCCAACTTTATGTATCCCCTTATATAATTCCCTGGCACGCTGTGTCCCGGAGGGTCTGCACGACCAGTAAAATATAGCAGAAGTGATGCTTTGTCAGGGGCTAGGTCATAAAAGGCACTGAGCTTCCTGTTTGCTCTTTCTTTGATCCCTCATTCCAGGGCCAGCTGTGAGACGGCTCTCTTATGGAGATGCCCGTGAGACCGAGGACCCCCCTGCCAACAGGCAGATAGGTGAGCTTACAGCCCCATCCTTCAGTTCCAGTCAAGGCTTCGGATGACACAGCCCTGGCCAAGACGGTGATTGCAACTTCATGAGAGACCCCCCAGACCTCGACCTACCCAGCGAAGTGGTTCCTGCATTCCTGATCCTGAGAAACTGTATGAGATAAATGTTTGTTGCTTCAGGCTGCTAAGTTTGGGGCAGAAGGTATTGCATAGCAAATAGGTATGAAACATAAACGTCCTCTGCCCTGCCCGCATTCCCAAAAGTTTCAGAAATGTTTTAGGGCAAGATACCCAGAAATCCCTCCTTCAAATGTCTCTCTGTTATGTGGGTGGGTTAATATATCAGCCCTTAACCCCAGATTCTCTCGCATAACTAGCTACCACCCTTCAGGAACCAGACCTGAGAGTGCTGTGGTCTGGAGTGACAGTTGCACATGAGAATGGGGAACGAGAGCGGGTGCCATGATACCAGGGGGTGACCAGGGTTACCAACGTGGGGCCTGTCCCCACATCATCACACGTGCTGCTTTCTCCCCCTGCCAATCCTGCCCGGTCTTCTCCGGTTTTCTGAGCCCTATCTGTTCTGCCTTCCGCTCAAGTCCCGCCTTGTCAGTGCAACCTTCTCCGATTGCAGAGAAAAGAGGGTTATTCTCTCTTGTGAGCTCCCCTAGCTCTCACCGTCTACAGCGCTCGAGCCTGCCCTTGGAGTTGGGTTTGAGACCCCCAGCCTTCTATGCAGCCCGCACCCTAGAACCTAGCAGAGTACTCTGTGTGCAGCGTGTGCTTTATACAATGGCATTGACCAAGGCCCATGTTGGAAGTGGCTTTTCTCCCAAGAAAAGTCTATTACTATCTATGTTGTAGCCTTAAATGAGGTGTTTTAGTCTCCTGGGACCTAGCTTCTTCATTGGTGAAAGGGGAGCCACGTGTCGTAGAGTAGTGAACTTTTCCAGGGTCACTATATACACTTACAGAGTGCACATCACGAAAGGACCCAGCCGAGGGGTGGATGGAGGTTGAAATCCAGCCCCCACTCCCCTCCCCAAATCTTGTGCCAGCCCAGAGGAAAAGTCACATTTTGTAACTCATCCACCCACAGGGCACCTTTTGTAACCCACACCGGGGTGTTCACTGTGCTAGCAGGGCTCACTGCCAGGGTCTTGTCAATCGCAAACTTCCCCAGAGGACAAACCCCTGGGCTCTAAAGAGTCCTGGGACTGGGGTGCCTGGGTGGCTCAGTTGGCTAAGTGTCTGACTTCGGCTCAGGTCATGATCTCACAGCTCGTGGGTTCAGGCCCCACATCGGGCTCTCTACTGTCAGTGCGGAGTCTGCTTTAGTTCCTGTCTCCCTCTCTCTCTGCTCCTCCCCAGCTCATGCTTTCTCTCGGTCTCAAAAAAAAAAAAAAAAAAAAAAAAGAGTCCTGGGAGCATCAAGGAGGCATCAAAGACAGGCAGGAAGTCGGTTCTGTTTCTTGAGCAAATGGTAAAGAAGTGAGTGTTATTTGCTCTCTTCCCAGTGTGACTGACGGTAACTGGCTATGACCTTGATTTGGATATTTGTGCCCTGCCTAGGATTCTTGCGGGTTGCCACGTTGCTCTCTCCTGACTCTTGTTCATTCTCTCCTTTTTGTGTGTTTTAATGCTCATTGTTTCCTTGTTAAACCAGTTTTTAGTGTTGCTATTTAATACATCTGCTTTTAGTAAACCCTGCAGGGTGTTTCCATTTATGTAAACAGAAGAAAAAGTCAAATAAATGGGCCTCACAACTGCCACTTGAATGAGCTAATGATAAAACCATGGCCCTTTTGTTCAGATGTACAATAGCATGAGCACTCCTTCCCATCCGCTTTTAAGTCTTCCTGTGCTCCATCATATACTTCCTGTGGCCAAGAGAAGATACTTGTATTTCCTTCGGCTACCAGTGTGTGTTCCTGATTATTTACATGTATATAAACCTAAAACTTATCTTTACCCATTCTCCAAAACATTCTAACTTGTAGGAAGTTGGCATATAGTCTCAAACTTATCACATCCTTTCTTATTATGTCTTTCCACAACAAGACAAAAACTACCTTTCCAAAAACCCAACATCTTAAATACCTTTCCAAAGAAATGGTCTACATGTACCTTTGTTCATGATTCTCTATGAAATGGCCAATTATTTCTAACATTGCTTACCTACGTGGTAACTAGCAGGCACGATAATAAGTCTAGGAGCCAGAGATCAGAGTCTCATCGTCTCTCAGCAACCCTGGATGTCTGAGATTCTAATAATTTAGTTGTTCCCCCAAAGTGCCAAAGGATAGCCTACTTCTGTCTTCCATTCGTCGTGTGCTCTTTTCAGTGCTATTTTTTTTTTAATTTTTTAAGGTTTCATTTATTTTTGAGAGAGAGAGAAAGAGAGAATCTGAAGCAGGCCCCAGACTCCAAGCTGTCAGCATAGAGCCCAACACGGGGCTCAAACTCACAAACTGCGTGATCATGATCTGAGCTGAAGTCGGACGCTTAACCGACTGAGCCACCCAGACGCCCCTTCATTGCTGTTTTTTTCAACTCAGACCTTGTTTTCTTTCATGTGGGTTAGCACTATGCAGAGGCAGTGTTGGAAGTTTTTTATGGGCTGTGATTAATAGAGAAGCAGGAAAGTCTTCCTAAAATATAGATATTGACAAGTACCACATGCCTGAAATCCAGCACGATGAGCCTGCCTTGGATTTAGGATTGCGTTTCTTTCTTTTTCCTCCCAATGTTTTATTTATATATTCATTTATGAGAAAGAGAGAGAGATAGAGAGAGAGAGAGAATCTTAAGCAGGTTCCGTGCCCAGCATGGACCCTGCCACCGGGCTCCACGTCACAACCCTGAGATCATGACATAAGCTAAAATCAAGAGTCAGAAGCTTAACTGACTGAGCCCCCCCAGGTGGCCCCCCAACAATTTATTATGAAAAATGTCAGACATACAGAAATATTGATAAAAGTGCGCAGTGAACACAGCTAACCCTTAGATTCTATAATGAGCATTTTGCTGTACAGTTGACCCTAGAACAATACAGGTTTGAAATGCATGGATCCACTCGCGTGTGTATTTTTTACAGGACAGTACTATAAATGTATTTTCTCACCCCTATGAGTTTCTTAATAACATTTTCTTTTCCCTAGCTTACTGTGCTGTAAGGATACAGTATGTAACTCATGTAAAATACAAATTGTGTGTTAATTGTGTTATCAGCAAGACTTCTGGTCAAAAGTAGGCTATTAGTAGTTAAGTTTTAGGGGAGTCCAAAGTTATACATGGATCTTTGGCCATATGGGGGGGTTGCTATCCCCTAACTCCTGTGTTGTGCAAGGTTCCAGTGTATTTGTTTTATCACATATTTAGGCACCTCTCCATTCATCAACGCATCATATTTTGTAATGCATTTCAAAGTAAGTTGCAGACATCATTATACTTTACCCCTAAATCCTGCAGCGTGTGTATCATTAACTAGAGTTCAAGATTTGTATGCAGTTTCTTTTTCTCATGTTTATTTATTTATTTTGAGAGAGATGGAGAGAGACAAAGAGAGTGTAAGCAGTGTAGAGGCACAGAGAGAGGGAGAGAGAGAATCCCAAACAGGCTCTGCCCTCTCAGCACAGAGCCTGACACAGGGCTCGATCTCACAAACCATGAGATCATGACCTGAGCCAAAATCAAGAGTAGGACGCTTCACCGACTGAGCCACTCAGCCCCCCCCTTTTTTTTTTTAGAGTATTATTTACATACAATGAAATGCACAGGTTTTAAATGTGGCAGTGAGTCCTACTTTGGGTCCTCTTTTAAAATACAATTACACATATACACACTCCCACACACACCCAGAACTCCTGACGTAATTCATATCTGAGCATAAATTGAATTTACTTCTTTTTTTTTTCCTCTTTAAAAGGCGTAACACATTGCAGGATGAAAATATATAGGAAAAAGCAAGTACTCAAATTCTACTTCATTAACTTCCCTCATTGGAACTTCACAGCTATTTTTTTTAAGTATTTTTTTTCTTAAATTTGGAATATATGTCTGGTTTCCAACAATGTTATGGTGGAAGTCAATATTTCTAGAAAACATGGTCATCTTCATTAGCAGTATGTTTTCTTTTTTTAGAGAGAGACAGAGAGAGTGTGTGTGCGAGCAGGGAAGGAGCAGAGGAAGTGAGAGAAAGAGAATCTTAAGCAGGCTTCGTTCTAAGTGTGGAGAACTTGATATCCAAATCAAGGTCATAGCCAGTTACCGTGGGCCTCTATCCCTGGGATCAGGAACTGAGCCGAAACCAAGAATCATCCGTTCAACTGACTGAACCACCCAGGTTTCCCTTCATTAGCACTTACAAGGGTATTTTATGTGCCATGCACTGAACTGATTGCTTTTTCTTTAAATTTTTTCAACATTTGGGGTGCCTGGTGGCTCAGTGGGTTGAGCGTCCGACTTCGGCTCAGGTCATGATCTCACGGTCTGTGAGTTCAAGCCCCGTGTCGGGCTCTGTGCTGACAGCTCAGAGCTGGAGCCTGCTTCCTATTCTGTGTCTCCCTCTCTCTCTGTCCCTCCCCCGCTCATGTTCTGTCTGTCTCTCTCTCTCTGTCAAAAATAAACATTTTTTAAAAATTTAAAATTTTTTAACATTATTTTTGAGAGACAGAGAGAGAGAGCATTAGTGGGGGGAAAGGGCAGAGAAAGAGGGAGGCACAGAATCCAAAGCAGGCTCCAGGCTCCAAGCTGTCAGCAGGGAGCCCAACATGGGGCTTGAACTCACGGACCATGAGATCATGACCTGAGCCAAAGTCAGATGCTCAACCCACTGAGCCACCCAGGCACCCTTGAACTGATTTCTTTATTGGCACATATCACTTAATCTTCACTACTATCTTCACTATTAGGTTTAGTATTATTATTATTTTACAAATGTAGAAATGAAGGTTCAGAGAAGTTAAACAACTTGCGCAGGGTCACACAGCTTGTAAGTGGTGCAGCAGAAACCCAGAACGCAGCATGCCTGACTCCCAAGCCCCCTCCACAGTCCACGTGCCACCAGTATTTACTGAGCATCTACTAAACCCACCACAACTCAAGGCACCAGACATATAATGGTAATCAAAACAGACTTGGTTCCTAGAAGGTCTTATAGTAGAGGAGATGCATTGGACAAATAAACACATCAATTTTGTTTGGTAAATGAATTTTCATGGAAATCATGGAAGGTAGGTTTTTGAATTTTTTTTTTTTTTTTAGTTTTTTTAATTTATTTTGAAAGAGAGAAAGAGCACGAGCAGGGGAAGGGGCAGAGAGAGGGGGGAGAGAGAGGGAATCCCAAGCAGGCTCCACACTGTCAGCACAGAGCCTGACATGGGCTCGAACTCATGAACCATGAGATCATGACCTGAGCCGAAACCAAGAGTCAGACGCTTAACCGACTGAGCCACCCAGGCACCCCGTGAGTGGTAGGTTTTTATTAATCCATTTAGCGATGGATAAAACTGAGAATCCCCAAAATGAAACTGGTCCCAGATTACAGCCCTAATAAGTAGGCCAATGGTATTGAAACAAAGGGCAACTTCAAATGTAGATCATGAATAGCACATGACAGCTTTCTTTGTGAGGGAGACTTTCTAAGGTACCCTGAAAGCAAAAGAAAAGGGAAAAATGAATACAATCAGAAAAATCCTTAGAGTGAAATAAAAAGAAGACAAATTCGACGGAGCACAGAAAACAAATCATACAGCCTTAGCCTGCTCCCATCCTGGCCTGAAGAAAGATGAGCTAGTCCATGGAGTAGACTGTCCAAGAAGACAGTCTAAGAAGACTGTCCAAGAAGTCTCTGGAAATTGGGTAAATTGCAACAAAGTTCTCCCCCAAGAGCAATATAAAATGAACTTGGAAAGAATCACCAGAATACTTTTTTAAGGATTCTTTTCACATACGTACGTACCTGGGACCAATCTACAGCAATTGAGGCAAATAATCTTTGAATACAAAGCATAGGGAAGTTTCAGGACCCAAGATCTATAAATGATGATCATGAAGAATTGTACTAGATTGTGTTGGATCCTTTTAATTCATGTCCTAGCATATGGGATGATGGCAGACCAATATCCTTGCAATGATCCTCAAAAATAATTAAATCAGAATTTCTGGGGAGGTGGTCCAGACATCGGTGCGTTGGAAAGGCTCCCTGGGTTAATTCTAATGAGCAGCCGGGGTGAAGAGCCAATGGAATTCGAAAGAGCTTGAGGGTTGGAGTCAGGGAGCTGGGTTTGATTGCAGCTAGAAGTTACCTGCATGGTGGCCTTAAAGCAAGTTACTAATCTTTTTTTTTTTTAATTTTTTTTTTAATCTTTATTTTTGAGAGAGAGAGAGACAGAGTGAGAGCAGGGGAGGAACAGAGAAAGAGGGAGACGCAGAAGCCAAAGCAGGCTCCAGGCTCCAAGCTGTCAGCACAGAGCCCAACGCGGGGCTCAAACCCACGAACCGTGAGATCATGACCTGAGCCGAAGTTGGACGCCCAACCGACTGAGCCACCCAGGCGCCCTGCAAGTTACTAATCTTTTACATTTTGTTTCTGCATTCACAAAACTGAGGTGAGAACATCTACCTTACAGAGTTGTCCTGATTATTCAGTGGGACAATGTAAGCAAAGTATCTGACATAGTGCCCGGTAGAGCATAGAGGCCCCATTAAAGTCACTGAGGGTGTTCCCTGCACATAGCCTGATAGGAATAAATACATGTCAGATTTAAGTGATTTTGCTAATGGCCACCCACCCAACTGTGCCTGGATGATTAGGAGATACCAAAACAGCCGTTTACTTTCCCCATTATACACATATATATGCACACACACACACATACACACACATCCAGCAATGCCATCCAAAGGAAGTGGCAAATCATTCTGCTTGGGGAACTATGCACCCAGGACCGGGGGGAAAGGGGAAGATGCATACTGGAGAAGACAGCCTTAGAACGAGAGATGAACTGACATCTCAAAAGGGCAGACAAGAGCCTCAGCCTGAGAAAAGAACATGCCCTTGGCCTAGGAAACTGAAGAGAAAAACCGGATGAGCTAAGAACTCTCTCTAGGGGCGCCTGGGTGGCTCAGTCGGTTAAGCGTCCGACTTCAGCTCAGGTCACAATCTCTCGGTCTGTGAGTTCGAGCCCCACGTCGGGCTCTGGGCTGATGGCTCAGAGCCTGGAGCCTGCTTCGGATTCTGTGTCTCCCTCTCTCTCTGCCCTCCCCCGTTCATGCTCTGTCTCTCTCTGTCCCAAAAATAAATAAACGTTAAAAAAAAAAAATTAAAAAAAAAAAAGAACTCTCTCTAAAGGAAGACTAAGGTCCATCTTGCATTTTATATTTCCAAACTACATAAAGTTCGTTCCTTTACGTAGTCTTGACTGCCGGCAGCAAAGTAGTTGCCGCTGAAGCCACACTGTCTGGTCTGAATGCGTTTCATCATTTCCCATAGTAATAGCTAATGATTACTAGGCATTTTCTATGGACCAGGCTCTGTGCTAAGCCCTTTAGATGTGTATTAAGAACTGAAGGTTGGTAATCCCTGCAGAATAGGTGCACTCTTCTTCCCACTGCACAGATGAGCATGTCTGAGAACGGGGTAACTTGTTAAGGCCACGTAGTTGGTCTAGTGGTGGGAACATGACACACTCTGGTCCATATGACTCCAAAGCTGAGCTTCTCAGAAACTGTGCTGAATGCTCATACCTGCTGGCGGGACAATCCCTGTACTCATCAATGAAGATTTACTAAGCAACTGCTTGGAGGAAGAAACCCTGGGAGTTGCAAAAGATGGATGAGACAAGATGGCCACTGTCACATAATGTGCAACCCAGCGAAGAAGCCAGAGAAGCACACAACTATCTGCTTCAAAGAGTCGGGTGTGACGGGCGGCCAGATCAGTGCGTGTGCAATACAGGGTGCGCAGTTAAATTTTACTTTCAGATAAATAAAGAAATCTTTTAATAGAAGTATTTCCCATGCAATGCTGGGACCATACCTACACCAAACGAATTTACTCGTGGTTTATCCGAAATTCAGACTTCACCGGGTGTCTCTCTTTTATCTGCAACCCTACTGGACAATAGGTTTTATGACTTTGAGAGTCAAGGTAGAAATGCAGAAGAGAGAGAGCTCTAGGAACAATAAAAATCAAGCGCTGAAAAATGGCAAACAGATGGGGCTGAGATAACTCAGAAGAAGAGATCACACCTATTTGTTAGGAAGGGCTAAAGGTGGTATTTGCACTTGACCTTAGAAAGTGAATAGGGTTTGCCTCTATGTGAAGGAGCAGAGATTGCATCTCAGGCCAAGATAATGGTATAAGCAAGGGTGTGGGGATGGGGAAACATAGTTATAGCTCAGTACAGCTAAGAATAATGAATAGAGGGGGGCGCCTGGGTGGCTCATTCGGTTAAGGTCTGACTTCAGCTCAGGTCATGATCTCATGGTTCATGGGTTTGAGCCTTGCATTGGGCACTCTGCCAACAGCTCAGAGCCTGGAACCTGCTTCAGATTCTGTGTCTCCCTCTGTCTTTGCCCCTCCCCCACTTGCCCTCTCTCTCTCTCTCTCTCTCTCTCTCTGTCTCTGTCTGTCTCTCTCTTAAAAATAAATAAAACATTAAAAAAAAATTTTTTTTTAAAAAGAAGAACGAATAGAGGTGGATTAGAACCCAGGTTTTTCTCCAGAGTCCAGGCCTATCACATTCTACCAGTAAGAGAAAAATGCAGTCTACTCGGGGTAGAATCCAGTGACAACAGTTGGTTGGGAACAGGCTGTCCAGGGACTAGAACACCAGGCTGAGTCCTGTGGGCTTAATTAAGAATAATTCAGTGTGAGGAAAGATAACAACCTTCCAAGGACACTGCATGCCCAAACCATAGCTAACAAAGGGATTCCAGAAACTCTGGGGACTGTGGATGAGGAGAGCCACAGGGGTCACACAGCTGTTCAGTTGGCCCACCCCCAGACCCACAGCGTGTGTGGAAATCCCCAGCACGTATAACTTGGTGTGGCTGCGAACAAAACAGGCCCTTGGCGTTTTATTGGCCAAAGATGCATTTGGCTTCAGCTAGGTATCAGTGTTCCAGGCGCGGCATCCATTTTGTACTGGCTTTTACCAAACAAAGCTACAAAAGAGTGCATCTCCATTGTAAGTCAGAGCAAAAGAGAAGCGCGGTGTGACAAGCTCACCCATGATTGTGCTGACTCCGAAAGTGCTTTCCTGATGAATAGCTGGGTCACAGCAACTGTCACTCTAGCCTTATCTTGGTTGCAAAAATGTGTCTTCCCACCCAGCTGTTCCACCTGCTGAGGGTGGAGTCCGGGGAGATGTCGGAGTAGCCGGGAGGGCCCGGGGCAGGGCGAGTGGACAAACCACGCCTTCTGTCTCATCTGCTTGTTACCGATGACTCATCGAAGGCACCCGCTCTCTCAGGGCTGCGTGTTCACAGAGTTTCTCATCCTGAAGAACCAACTTGCCTGCCACGCAGGCTTTGCCTGGTTAATCATCCATATGAGGCTGTGGAGGGAGTTAGGAAATTGTCCCATTAATAATCACGCCCCTGATCTCAATATTAAAGAGCTTTGTGCATGAGGTTCCCTTGAGGGGAGGAGAGTCCTTTAGAAAATTGACTCCTTGCAGGCAGGGTGTTGAATGAAACCTTTCCTGGCCAGAGAAAGGACAACATTGATTAGCAACACAACCAAAGCAACTGCTGTTTGCCAATATCTGCCATGTGCCACGTACTGTGTATCTTTGAAAAGCGGACAAATTTCTTCTTTAATTCTTGTTCAACTCCCTTAAAATGTTTTTACCCTGACCACTCCGAAAGTGGCTCAAAGACACCTGTTTAGCAAAACTAATTTATGGGGATACAGATCAGAATGTTGTTACATCTGGGCAGAGGAAAGGTTGACTAGGAAGGGCACAACGTGGTTTTCTGGGGTGATGAAAATAGGCAGGTCATGATTGGGGTATTGGTTTCACAGGGTACACAATTTGTTAAAACTGGACAAATGGCACATTTAAGATCTATGCAATTCAATGTATATAATTATACCTCGATTAAAAAAAATGGTCCATTAAGGACATGATTATACAGATATTTCTTAAATGAGACTAACAAGGTGATGGCTATTTCCATTTGCCTAGACTATCTCATCTTCTTTATTCATAGAACCCAAGTTTTGTTCAGGTAGCAATATTCCCAGTTTAAAAACAGTCATCTCGCCAGACTCTCTTGCAGCTACAGGTAGTGTGTAACCAAGTTTTGGCCAATGCGATGCAAACAAAAGTCTACTGAATAAGAATTTAAGGGAAACTATCGTTCTCCTGATAAAGAGGGTCAGACAGTTGACAGATATCTTTTCTGTCCACTTCTCTTGGAGCCCCCATATCTCTGGCCTGGAAGGCAGGTGAAATGGCTGGACAAGGTATTGCTACATTGGACCATGAAACTGCTAAGCATGGGAGAGAAGGGAGAGAGAAAGAGGCTGTTTCACTGACCTCGTCTTCGACTTTCTAGCGGTAGTCTCTTTACTACATGAAAAACAATCCCCTTTTTTGGTTAAGCCACTGTGGTTAGGTTTCTTTTATATCCAGCCAAATCTAATTCTGTACTTTATATTTAAATTCTTCAACTTGAAAATATGAGTATAAGTATAGATGATCCATGATTAATGCAAAAAACATAAGCACGAGATCCAAGTGTTGACTTCTAACTGTGATGATGTCATAAATATGAGACCCAGGTGATGACATCTATGTGAGACCTGCATGATGATTATACTAGACTTGTGAGCTCCTTGAGGACAGGGACCATGTCTAATTATCGTTACACCTTTAACACAGCACAAGTCTAATTTATAGTTGCTGGATGGAACCCCCCTACAACTCCAAGCAAGGAGTCACATTTCAAGAGTACCCATCGAGGTCCCCAAATTTGTTTTCTCTATAGGAACCTGACCTGGTAGGGTTCATAATACAAGACTTTTCCTTCAACTAAATTTGAATTCTTCCTGAGGCTATGTAAAGATTCTATTCACTCTTTTCCCCCATATTTTTTGAGATATAATTGACATATAACATTGTATTAGTCGAAGGTATGCAATATAACGATTTGATAAATGTATGTATTGCAAAATGACCACCACCATAAGTTTAGTTAACATCCATCACCTCACGGAGTTACAATTTTTTTCTTATGATGAGAATTTTTAAGATCTACTCTCTTAGCAAGTTTCAATAGACTGGACCACAGTATTGCCAACTGCAGTCACCTTGTTGTACGTGACATCCCCAGAACTTACTTATCTTATAACTAGCAGTTTCTGTCTTTTGATCACATTCCCTCTCCATCTTCCCTTATTCAAGGCAGAGATACTCCAATTGAGAAAATCACAAAGTGCAGATTCTCAAAGAAGGTTATTTCCCTGATGGTACCACTGAGCTCACTGTCATGTTATGGCCTTCCTGTGAGGATTACCTTGACCACCCACCAGAATGAGCATTTTCCATGCAATTTTTTTGTGGTGGGGGCAGAATTTGAGCTCTAATACTGAGAATGACAGGGCCTTCTATAGACATCCCCACACTTTTCAAAAGTTTGCATGAGGCCACTTTGCTTTTACAGAAGACCTACATTATTACCTGGTGTTGCTAACTGAAAGAAATCCGCAGAGGATTTTTGCGTTGACCAAAAAAGAAGAAAAGCAAAAATAGCGCTCAGCATTTGTTTTTGCAGCAAGTTGTTATGGAGACAGCATACCCCACGCAGGAAGAGGGGCCTTGCCAAGCCTCTTCCACGGGAGCTACACCCAGCATCCCAGCATCCAGCCAATGTAACTTTGAACTGTGTCTGGGAGCATCTGTGCTTTATCTCAATTTACACTGTCCATGCATTACAGATTATCTTGGGGGTCTAGGAACCCTCAAACAAACCCTCAAAAAAAAAGTTTGCACATAAATTAATGATGATCGCTTCTTCCCTTTATGCCATTTTGCATTATGAAAGTTTTCATAGGGACGTTCTAGTTTTGGGTAACGGGGATAGCTATATTTGGATGGTGGGTTACAATATTTAAAGTGGCATCACATAAATGATTTCTTTTGGCTCTCACGGCAATCCTATGAGGTAGACAAGGAAAGCATTATCTGTCCCTATATTAGTTTCCTACTGCTACTATAAGAAATTATCACAGGGGTGCTTGGGTGGCTCCATCGGTTAAGCGTCCGACGTCAGCTCAGGTCATGATCTCGTGGTCCGTGGGTTCAAGCCCCGCGTCGGGCTCTGTGCTGACAGCTCAGAACCTGGAGCCTATTTCAGATTCTGTGTCTCCCTCTCTCTCTGCCCCTCCCCTGCTCACGCTCTGTCTCTGTCTCTCAAAACTAAAACACACATTAAAAAATTAAAAAAAAAAAAAGAAATTATCACAGCCATAGTGGCTTAAAACAAAACTATGTATTATCTTACAGTATCCGTAGGTCAGAAGTCTGAAATGGGTGCTGAGGAGCTAAAATCAAGGTGTCAGCAGGACTATGCTCCTTCTGCAGGCTTGAAGGGGAAAATCAGATTCTTCCCTCTTCCAGTTTGTACTCCCAGGCTGCCTACATTCCCAGGCTACTGGTCCCCTTCCGTCTTCAAAGTCAGCACGCCTATCACTCCAACCTCAGCTTCTGTGGTCACATCTCTTGTAGCTCTGTTTCCTCTGCCTCTCTTTCACTTATAAGGACCCTTGTGATCATGCTGGGTTCACCTAGATAATGTAGGACAATCTACCCATGTCAAGACCCTTAATCACATCTGAAAATCTCCCTTTGCTATTTACAGTAGCGTATTTACAGATTCCAGGAATTATGACGTGGGCATTGGAGGAAGTCATTTACTTTGTTTACTACACACCCTTTTACAGAAGAGGAAGCCAGCTCTGAAAGATAACCGTCCCGCTCAAGTTCACGAAGGTGTCAGCAGCAAGGAGGGACTTGGGCCGAGGCCGGTGCCCTGTCCACTGCAGTGTGCTGCCTCTCTTTGTAAATATTTGTCCGACAGCTGGCCCAGGAGAAGGCATGCTCGGGGACAATGGGTACAGCACAGCTGAGGGTAGAGCCTCCGAGGGACTGATTTTTGGATCTTATGAGTCCTCCCGGGCCCAATCTTCCACTAACCAAAGACTCTTAATTTTCCTTCCCAGCATCCCTGGGAGACTTGGAGGTCGAGGTACGGTGACCTAAAGTCCCTAAGAGCTGGATTTTCTTAGTGTTGGTTGAGACATAACTGAGGACGTGCCCGGACACATGGAGACATTTCCTTCCACCCACTCTATCTATTTACCAAGCCGGTTAACCCCTTTCCTTTCTGGGGCTTTGCTTGCAGCTTCAGGACTTAACCATTGCCCCCCACTCTCTCTTCCAGGGCAAACGCCACCTCCCTCAGTCAGATGAAATAGTGGGTAAGTGGGGGAAAATGATTAGAATATCAGAACATCATAAGGCCGTCTATGCCAATTAGAAGGTGTCCACCTTGGGGATCCAAACTGGAAGAGAGCAAGTAGAGCCCTTGCTCGCTCCTAGTGTTCTATGTCAAAAGAAAGTAGCCTAAAAAGATGTTGGATTAGGACACTTGTGTCCTCATTCACACTCATGTTCCAATTCATTGCATGACTCTGGGCAAGTCACTTCTTGTGAGCCTTTATTTCCTCATGTGGACAGGTGCAAGGAGCAGTTCACTCTGTGAGGTCCTATGCCATAAAGTGACTGATAGTGCCAGACTTAGTATCTGACGGCCCAAGTTCAAAATCCTGCTCCCAACACTTGTTGGAAGGGTTACGTTGAGCAAAAGACTTAACTTCTCTGTGTTTCATTGTTCTTATAAATGCAATGGGGATCCTAATAACATCACCATCCTTAGACTTACGGTGAGGATTAAATGACATGAGGAAAGTAATGCACTTAGCATAGTGCCTGGCACATAATAAGCCCTTGATATATGTTATTGTTGTAGCAGATTAGTGATTCTCAAAGTGTGCCCCCCGAACCAGCAACATCAGCCCCATCTGGGAACTTGTTAGAAATGCACATTTTCATTGTTAAAATGTCAACACCACCCAAAGCAATCTACACAGTCAATGCAATCCCAATCAAAATTGCATCAGCATTCTTCTTGAAGCTAGAACAAGCAATCCTAAAATTGGTATGGAACCACAAAAGACCCCGAATAGCCAAAGTAATATTGAAGAAGAAGACCAAAGCGGGAGGCATCACAATCCCAGACTTTAGCCTCTACTACAAAGCTGTCATCATCAAGACAGCATGGTATTGGCACAAAAACAGACACATAGACCAATGGAATAGAATAGAGACTCCAGAATTGGACCCACAAAAGTATGGCCAACTAATCTTTGACAAAGCAGGAAAGAATAGCCAATGGAAAAAAGAGTTTCTTTAACAAATGGTGCTGGGAGAACTGGACAGCAACATGCAGAAGAATGAAACTAGACCACTTTGCTACACCATTCACAAAAATAAACTCAAAATGGATGAAGGGCCTGAATGTGAGACAGGAAACCATCAAAACCCTAGAGGAGAAAGAAGAAAAAACCTCTCTGACCTCAGCCGCAGCAATTTCTTACTTGACACACCTCCAAAGGCAAAGGAATTAAAAGCAAAAATGAACTATTGGACTTCATCAAGATAAAAAGCTTCTGCACTGCAAAGGAAACAATCAACAAAACTCAAAGGCAACCGACAGAACGGGAAAAGATATTTGCAAATGGCATATCAGACAAAGGGCTAGTATCCAAAATCTATAAAGAACTCACCAAACTCCACACCCGAAAAACAAATAATCCAGTGAAGAAATGGGCAGAAGACATGAACAGACATTTCTCTAAAGAAGACATCCAGATGGCCAACAGACACATGAAAAGATGCTCAATGTCGCTCCTCATCAGGGAAATACAAATCAAAACCACCCTGAGATACCACCTCACGCCAGTCAGAGTGGCTAAAATGAACAAATCAGGAGACTATAGATGCTGGAGAGGATGTGGAGAAACGGAAACCCTCTTGCACTGTTGGTGGGAATGCAAACTGGTGCAGCCGCTCTGGAAAACAGTGTGGAGGTTCCTCAAAACATTAAAAATAGATCTACCCTATGACCCAGCAATAGCACTGCTAGGCATTTCCCCAAGGGATACAGGAGTGCTGATGCAAAGGGGCACTTTTATCCCAATGTTTATAGCAGCACTCTCAACAATAGCCAAATTATGGGAAGAGCCTAAATGTCCATCAACTGATGAATGGATAAAGAAGTTGTGGCTTATATACACAATGGAATACTACGTGGCAATGAGAAAGAATGAAATCTGGCCTTTTGTGGCAACGTGGATGGAACTGGAGAGTGTTATGCTAAGTGAAATAAGTCATACAGAGAAAGACAGATACCATATGGTTTCACTCTTATGTGGATCCTGAGAAACTTACAGAAGACCGTGGGGGAGGGGAAGTGGGAAAAAAAAGTTAGAGAGGGAGGGAGGCAAACCATAAGAGACTCTTAAAAACTGAGAATGAACTGAGGGTTGATGGGGGGGTGGGAAGGAGGGGAGGGTGGGTGATGGGCATTGAGAAGGGCACCTGTTGGGATGAGCACTGGGTGTTGTATGGAAACCAATTTGACAATAAATTTCATATTTAAAAAAATAAAGAAAAGAAAAGAAGTCTTGAAAAAAAAAAAAAGAAATGCACATTTTCAGTCCCATTCCAGACCTTGCGAACCAGAAATTCTGGAGGGGCTGGGGCACAGCAATCTGTGTTTGAACAAACCCTCCAGAGGATTCTAATGCTACATGTCAAAGCTTGAGAACCCCTGGTGCAGATGGTTCTAAGATCCCTTCCAATTCTGGAATTCTTTTTTTTTCCTGCAAATGTATGCATTTATCCAAGACCCCAAGAAATCATTAGTATTTACTCACATCATTCCACAGACACTTCTCAAACATCTCTTCACAGTGGAATCTAGAGACAAAAAACCAAACAAGAAACGGCCCGTGGGCTCAAGAAGTTGACCGTGCATCTCCCTAACCTTAATTTACCTCTACAAACATATAATTTGGTAAATGTTTCTGCATCCGTTCAGGATACCTGAGTTTCACTACATGAAAATGGTATCTTTAAAAAAAAAAAAATAATAAAGATAAAAGATTTTCTTCAGATCACAGTTAGAGCAAGATGTTAGCTAAGTGACCTTGAGTCTCAGCATCTTCATTTCCAGAGCAGGATTCATAATACCTGTCTCACTATTTTGTGGTGAAGATTAACCTGATTAAATGTGATGACATATATGAAATAACAGTTTGTTCTAGATGTCCAGGAATGCTTGGTCAGGTCGCAGCTTAAAGCCAGCTCATAATTAAGTATTGTTGACTAGTATTGATTTGGCTTTATGGCATACAGTGCTGATATGCAAAATTAAAAAAAAAAAAAAAAACAGATCAATCCATGACATGCAGAAATCCTGAATGCTATAAGGTCTGTTCATCACTTTCGCATTCTCTTCTGCAGAATTCAGGCAATGAAGCCCCTCGACAGGCTCTTTGTACTTTGGGGATAAATCTGGTGTTTATTCAAAGACAACCCCGAGTGCCAGGAGTCAAAGCGAAAACCTTGATATCACTTCAGAAACTTCCCTTTTAATTCTATCTCAGAAGATTCTATCTGATTAACCAGACAGTCTACAGATTCCAGAAGAGTTTTACCCCTCTTTGTGTAAAAGCCAGTAGCTGCCCCGAGCTTGGCCTGGAAATGGGGCTTCTTGTGGTTCCCCAAATTTAATTCAGCAAATACTGAATTTCTGACAGACCACAGGGGGCTGTTCTCAACGTTTGTGGCTTCTTCAAGCAAAAGGGCTTGCTCAGGGCTCAAAAGTCTTTTACACATGGGGAGAAGGAGAGTAGCAGTCCAGTCTGGTGACGTGAAGCATTGTGTCTGCTTTTTCTTTATCCACTAGAGCTAAGGAGAGAGTGCTTTTCTTGAAACTCTTTGGGCTGAGATTTGAAATGGGAGCCAAGAGTTTAGGGGTCTGACAAGTCCCAACCAGAAAGGAAGGCCAACCTGTCACTGTGAGCCTTGTCTACAGGTAGAGACATTCCTTCTATTTAGTGAATCATCAATCCTCAGGCCCTAATGCTTCTCTACTTCTCCTCACCCTTCCTTCTCCAATCTCCCTTTGCCCAAGTCTAAGTGGCTTCTCACTTACCAATGAATTCACGTAAGCCTTGGAGGTCTAACACCGCAATGACAGTCCCAGGTCCTGCAAAGTGAGGTAAATCAAAGTGAGAAGGGTCATGAGTCTTCTATGTTGAAAGTATAGCTTTTGATAAGTGCAGTAAGCGACAGTCTAAGGGTGCCTTTTGTTTATTTGGGGAGATGTTTTGTCCACAAAGATAAGCCTCAGGGGCCTGGGATTCAGCATCTTCAAACCCTAAACCACCAACAGCACGGGACTCCATTGAATGTCTGCCATGTGTGGGTCAGACACTAGGAGAGGCACATTCCTCACTTGACCTCATTTCAAGCCTCACGACTCTGCAAGGTTCATTTCATCAACCCCATTTTCTAGAAGGAGACATCAAACCTCAGTATGGCTGCATCACTTAGCCGAGGTTTCATGATCATTCAATAAAAGAGAGACTCCTGGGGCACCCAGGTGGCTCAGTCGGTTAAGCATCTGACTTTGGCCCAGATCATGATCTCATGGTTCGTGAGTTCCAGCACTGGGTCAGGCTCTGTATGGACAACTCAGAGCCTGGAGCCTGCTTTGGATTCTATCTCTGTCTCTCTCTGCCTCTCCCCCACTTGCACTTGTCTCTATTTCTCTCAAAAATAAATAAACATTAAAAAAATTTTTTTGTTAAAGGAAGACTCCCCCAACCCTCCCAGGTTCACCTGACCCCAAAGCCCAGGCTTCCCCCTATTTTGGTTAGTGGCATAAATAGAAATACAAGTGTTCATAACAGAACCCTGAGTATTAACTCCTCGTTCTCCTTCACCCTCACACTTCCCATCTAATGGGCCATCAAATCTTTTAATGCCTCCTTCATTTATTTTATATCTGCTCCCTCCTTCATCTGATTCTTCAGTGCTAAATTACTACAATTTCCTCCTTTTCTTTTCCTGACTCCAGTTTTCTACATTCCTTAGAGTCATCTTTTCTTTTTATTTATTTTTTGAAAAAAATTGCAGTTCATTTATTTATTTTGAGAGAGGGAGAGCACAAGCTGGGGAGGAACAGAGAGGGAGAGAAAGAGAATCCCAAGCAGGCTCCACACTGTCAGCGCAGAGTCCCATGTCGGGGGTCAAACTCACAAACCTTTGAGATCATGACCTGAACCAAAATCAAGAGTCAGATGCTTAACCAAACGGAGCCACCCAGGCTCCCCGCTTCTATTTTTAATGTTTTTTTTTTTAATTTTTTTTTTTAACGTTTATTTATTTTTGAGACAGAGAGAGACAGAGCATGAACGGGGGAGGGTCAGAGAGAGGGAGACACAGAATCTGAAACAGGCTCCAGGCTCTGAGCTGTCAGCACAGAGCCTGACGCGGGGCTCGAACTCACGGACCGTGAGATCATGACCTGAGCCGAAGTCGGACGCTTAACTGACTGAGCCACCCAGGCGCCCCAAATGTTTATTTATTTATTTTGATCGAGATAAAGAAGGGCAGAGAAAGAGGGAGAGAGAATCCCAAGCAGGCTCCACATTCAGTGCAGAGCCCAAAACAGGGCTCGATCCCACCACCCTGGGATCATGACCTGAGCCAAAATCAATGGCCAGGCGCTCAACCAACTGAGCCACCCAGGCATCCCTTAAAGTTGTCTTTCTAAGATTCAAACCTGACCATGTCTCCTCCCTCATTTGGGTTCTTCAGTGATCCTTTCAAAACTAATAATAATCATTTTGTAGCAGTTACCATGTGCTAAACATTGTTTTAAGCACTTTACGTATAGTAAGTGGTATGGGATAAATGTATAATTACCAATATTATCCCCATTTTAATGGTAAAACTCAAATCTAGAAATTCTGTTCCTTACCCAATGATACCAGCTACTAAGTAGCTTAAGTAGGATTTCAACTCTGTAAATATGGTTCTAGAATCTGTGCTTTTAACTTCATCTTGTTTGTAAAGTCTGGGCATTTCATATAGCTTAAAAAACTCTTCATGGTCCAACCCTGCTCTATGCTCTAGCCTTGACAACCACTTAGAAAAGTTTTCTGAATGCAGTGAGACCACAAACCTTAGTGCCTTCCAGTCTCATAATCCGTTCCTTCTGCCTAAATCCTACCCTCCGTGCCTATGCAGTTGATTCCTGTTCATTCTCTGAGCCTGAATTCAAGCCTCACCACTCTGGTAGGACTTCCATGATCACAGCGATTCTCTGAGATTTATGCCAAAGGTCTTATCTATACTGTAGTGGTCAGTCTGCCAGCGTGTCTCTACCTTCTAAAGTAAGCTATGGGCTCCTTGAGAGAGGCCTGGGCCTTTATCATTTTGTACCCCCAGTGACTGGCACATAGTAAGTGCTCAGTAATTTTCTTCAAATGAAAAAGAGTGAAGGCAGTATATGACAAGGGTGTTAAAAATAAGACCACAGACCCAAAATGGTGTCCTTAGGCCAAGTGACCAGATTAGGGCGCAGTATTTAACCTAGTTGCACTTTCAACCTTCCCAGACATATAATCTTAACTGGGCAGTCAGGAATTTTCTGATCAGCACCAAGGGTCATCTGTCATATGGGCCCTCTCCATCTCCCAAAGAAAGAAAGATGAGGTAATCTGCCTAATTAGATCCCTTTCTTTTCCCCCTAAAAGGAGGTGACCTTGCCTGGGACATCCTTTCATTCTTTTTTTTTTTTTTTCCTGCTGATAATTTCTTTGCCCCAACTTTGTACCTATAAAAACCTTCCCTTTTGTACAACTCCTAGGAGCTTCCTCTATTTGCTGCCTGACTCATAAACCACCTAATAAAGCCAATTAGATCAAGTTTACTTTGTTGAATTTTTGTTCTTTAATAAGTGACAAGTAAGTTGTGCAGAAAACAAGATAGAAAGAGCCACTAAAAAGTTTGAAAGAAGGAGGAGATCATAGTAGGCTGGAGCACCCAGCATTCTTACTTTGTGTGAGAGAAAACTAAGGCCCAGAAAGGGTGAGTGAGGTACCCAAGGTAACACAGCTAAGTAGATAAGATTTAGCTCAAGTTGTCAGGTGCCAGATCCCGTGCTCTACCTGTATAAACATTTTGTACTTTAAGTGAGATATTTAAGTTATGCATTTAAGTTATATATTACAATGCATAAAAATGTATGTATGAACGAGCGATTTCATGGATATTATTTTTTAGAATAAGTATAAGAAAACAATGGGTCCTTTTAAAGAAAAATAACAGGAGGATGGTTCTCCAAAAGAACAAAAATCAGGAAGGTGGAATGCTAATGACCAAAGAGTCATCTTTATGAAACACGTAATTAACTATGTTAAAAGTTAACAGACCCATTATTTACATAGCTGGGCAGATCGCTGATGAGATGAACTACCATGTCAGGTTGACTTGACTCAATGGAAATTTGACTGGTTAAAACTTGCTACTATAACCTTAAGAGCTCTCATTCCATTGTCAATAAATTCCTTTACACTTTGGACCTTTGCCCTGAACACTTTCATCATTTCCTCCTTCCACTTCCTACCCTTACTGAAAACCTCACTTTCTCTTTCACCTGGCTTTTTACCCTCTCGAGTGGAATTTACTTTCTTCCTCATTCCTCCTTTATCTCAAAGTCAAGAAGGGGCACATTCTCATTGCCCTCTACCCTCCTGTTGCCTCTGGATCATCTTTGCTGTTCACGTTCTAAACTTAACTCTCTCTCCTCTGTTGAAATCCACATCAGATTATCACCTCCTCTCCATCATTGTTCTGCTATCTGCCAACTTTCAAGTTATTTTTCTACGTTTTGAAGATTCTGATCGCAACATTATTTGAGTGTGACTACCTTCTCCTTTTTGAAAAACTCTTCCTTTGTTCTTTGCTGGTTTTGTGTTCCTCCACCAAAAGGGTGGATCTTCTTCAAGGTCCCACCCATAGCCCTTAACTCTTTTCCTTTTGTCCTCTCTCTGGTAAACTTCACAGCTTCAACCATGACCTCTTTTTAAATGTCTCTCCAATACAGATCTCTTGCTTAAAACTTCTCTGAACTACAGGCTGGAATTTCTAAATGTCTCTGCACTATCTCCATAATATACTGCCAGGTTCAACAAACTATCAAAAAATGAACTCACTCTTCCTTCTCCTGGCTCTCCCTCTGCACGCCTTCTCTCAGTGAAAGGTGGTCATGTAGAAGAGAATGCTCAGAGTTACTTCTAATGGCTTTCTCTCTTTCATCATCCCAATATACCTTTGGTCGCCATGCCTCATCAATAAACCACTATCTGTCTGTTCTTACAGTTGCTCAACCAGAATCTCCTGTATGCCTCACCTCATGGGTCACACTACACCAGCAAACAAAACAGACGACTAGGGTTATGCTAGAACATGTCACTTTCAGGCTCCAGACCCTTGCAAATGTCAATTTCGTCTATCGAATGGAGTTTAAACGTTTTAGTTTAAAGTCCAAGACTCTCTCCCAACCTGTTTTTTCCCTCATCTTTTCCTATATATGCATCCAATTTTAACCAACCCAGATTTCTTGATGGCCCCTGAGTAAACCTATTATTCATTTGAGAAGTATTTATTAAGCACTTTGTATTAGCCCAACACTGTCCTGAGTGTTGGAAATATAATGGGGGACAGGACTTCTGTGTTTAGACTTAGATGATACAATCAATGGAAACACAACGTGGTAAGTACTAATCTAGGATCACAGCTCGATACTATGAGCAATCATCTGGAGGTTCCTAACTGTATTGGGCAAGATCTAGGGAATGCAGAAATAGGAAAGGTTTTCTGCAGTAGGTAATAACTGAGCTGAGAACTGAAGCTAAATAAGAATTGTTCAGATATAATATGGGGAGAGGGCTGTTATTAATATAGAAGGAAATGTATGCATAAAGACTTGGGGCAGGAAAGGATGGCCAGACAAAAGAGAAATGAGAATAGAGATCAGAGGAAAAAGAAGGAAAACAAAGTGTTGCAGATGCCAAGGGATGAATGAGAAAGCCACAGCGGACCACAGGGTCCATGCTGCCAAGAGGTCAAATAAGATGGAGACTAGAGTGTCCATTGGATTTAGAATAGAAAAATCACTAATGACCTGTGCAGGAGTCCTTCAAGCAATTGATGCAGGCAAAGCTAGATTACAATAGAGAGAGAGATATATGGAGGGTAAGACACCGACGACTAGAATTCTAAAAAATCGTTATGGAAATTCAAAACTCACTACAGCTTTGTTCCATTTGCTCATTCTGTACCAGTTTCCTGCTGTCCCACTTCTTTCCCTATTTTACCTATACAGTTATTCCTAATTCTTTTCCCACTGAAATGGTGGCTATTTATCAAGACCCAAATCAATTACCATATCTTGAGCTTCCCTGCACTCCTGGCAGTTAGAATGGATTACTCAGAACTTGCCACATAAATCTTTGCTGAATTAGCAAAGTGTGTTAACTGATCACACGGAATTTCCCTTGTACATCTGTCATAGCACTTGCTTCTTCTTAACTTGTGGTTTGTTTAGTTGCACACACCTGTTTCCCTGACTACATAACTTGATGACAAGCTAGCTGTGTGTTAGTCATCTTTGAACTTCTCAGAGTTCCCAACTAAGTGCATTGGGCATTGCTGTCACCTAAATTATCTCAACTGACTGCTCTCTCTCTTGCATTGATGTAAACACATGCTATATGTATGACATGCTCTTTGTCCTTGGAGACAGTGATTTTTAATAGTACCTATAATGAGAATGGAAAACCTTAGGATTTGCTAGGGTTATCTTTGATCTCTCCAAATATTTCCACTATTACTCACATGTTTTTCATATTTCAAATGCTATAAATCATTATCAGATTGGCTCTCTATATGAATGAATACAAACCAACTTTCTGATTCAAGTGAAATAAGTCTAGGCCTCTCCAACCTTTAAGCTCATGGTACTCATTAACGAGGTTGAGTTAATATTCACACGTATGTCTCTTTTCAAAGAACAACCTAGGAAATTGTTAAACGAAGCCAAAAGAGAGAAGTGACATTGAACTTTTGGGTTTCCAAGAACTGAAATCAAATGAATAAGTCATGTTCTTAAATTCCAAGTGCCTGATGATTATTCAGACATGCTAATTTGAGGAAGGCAAGGAAAATAATTAGAATCATAGATGAATTTATTTATTATGCTGTAGACAGAAAGACTTTCGAAATCTTTCAAAAATTTTAGTGGTTAGGGAAATTAAGATCCACTTAAACCCTGCTTAATGAATACAATTGATAAACCACATTGAAAAATATTTTAGAATTTCTATTAAGTATATTTTATAATTCTTCTGCAACGGAATCTGGAACTTTGGTCCCCTCCCCTCTCTCAAAGCCCAACCGTTTGCTACATTTTTAAAACAAAGCACAGAGATAACCAACCCGTTCCTAGGTCGCATCACAGAATTGGGATTAAGTACAAAGCTTCATTTCTTTGAAAACCAACGATGGCAAAATGTTAGTAACCTCACAGAACTGGATAGTGGCTATCCGGGTTACTGCAATGTTACTCTCCATTTTTCTCTGTTGGTGTGAAATATTCCATACCATTAAGATAAGAGAACAAAGATCTATGCAGTCCAAAATCACTGGCGAATTCAATCATGAAAGAATTTCTTGTACTGATTCATAAATATCCCATTTCTCTACTGCCCCATGGATACTTAGGTCAGAGATATTTCTTTGGTTTCCAGAGGAAGGAAAAAAAATTAATTAAAAGAAACCAAGTGATTCTGGAGCAAGGGCAGGTCCAAGCTCAAGCCAGAGTTAGAAGTTCTGAGGTGTCAAAGGCCAGGAGGCTGCCTCCAGATACTGACTGGCATAATAGACATTCAATTAGTACTTATTAGATTAATTGATTGCTTGTTTAACGGGAGCAAGAGCTCAGCTCCTTGGGAAAGATGGCATATGTCACCTACCATTCATCACGGATCACGGCAGTGCTGGCCCACCCTCAGGAGACGCTCGTGGGACTTCAGTAGCAGTGACAGTTTAATCCGGAGACAATCACAGTCTCAAGGGTCCCTGCAGGTATAAGGTGGTTGGCCCGGGGTTGTGGGTACTAGTAATAGCCTTGGTGTGAAGCAAAGTTAATAAATCCAAGACTGGGGAGAACTATAGAACCTAAGGGCAAGAAAGAGCAAAGCTATCTCCAAAGACATTGGCTTCCAAGATGCTCCCTCCTTTTGCCAGTGTTTCTGTTGCCATGGGCGTTGCCATGCCATGCCAGCTGCGTGGTGCTGACTTGGTGGGTGAAGGAGTCCAGCAAACAGGAAAGGGAATGTATGGTGGTCCCAGTACAGATCATTAATTGTGCTGTGTTCTGGAGTTCAACACAGTGGCATTTATTAAGCACTAACTTTTACTGAGCATCAACAGTAAGACACCACATTGTCTTTTCTCTCCTCCCTGCTCAACCTCAATGTGTTACCTCTCCATGTCTCTCTCTGTCTCTCATTCTTTTGCTCTCGCACACACACCCACGCATGCACACACGCCTGAGATTGCTAGCCTGCCCGCATCAAACCCACGTTCAAAGTCTGTGAGGCAGCACTGTAAGCAACTATAGGGAGTGGAATGGACAGAGGATGGCCAATCTCACTGCAAGGAAAGAGACTGGCTGCAGAAACGAACGGACCTCTTGTCAATGTTCATTTCCTCAAAGCCGTCTTACGATTTCTTAGCAGTGCGAACTCATAGCCAAGTCTTTACGATAGACCTACTATCCCGTGAGAACCTTAGTAGCTGCACACTCACTTTTCCGATTGCAGGCTGGCTGTTCGGCTCATCCCCAGTGTCCTTGACAGATTCCTCCTCTCTCCCCAACATCATCTCCCACTACCCATGAAACTGCTTTAAATAGCAAGTCCAGGCTTGTCATGGAGCTCCTCTTTCTTTTCTTTTTTTTTTAATTTTTTTTAATGTTATTCATTTTTGAGAGGGAGAGACAGAGACAGAGCGGTAATGGGGAGGAGCAGAGAGAGAAGGAGACCCAGATCAAAAGCAGGCTCCAGGCTCCGAGCTGCCAACACAGAGCCCGAAGCAGGGCTCGAACCCACAAACCTGACATCATGACCTGAGCCAAAGCCAGACGCTTAACCGACTAAGCCTCCCAGGCGCCCCCAGGGCTCCTCTTTCTGACATGAGCACTGGCTCACGTTCTTCTGGGAAACATCCTTGTGAATACCCCACTTACCAAATCTTCCCAATCTGTCCTATCTTCACCGCAGTTACATCCTCGGGAAACCTTCCCGGTGCCGATCGGTTCCTCAGCTGAAGGGAGGACTCCTGTGGCCCCTTTCCTTCCTGGGGATTTACCACATAAACCTCTGCAGGGTTGAGGGTTGGTACCTATCTCCCTTAACCAGACTGAAATCTTCCTTCCAGCCGAAACCCCGTCCTGCGCACATCCAAGGCAGCGTCGTGGGCATCCATCTCCTGTGGACTAATGTTGCTGTGGGGTCAGCACAGCAGAGAAGTGAGTCTGGCAACCCAAGGGAATGGGGCAGAGCGGTGGGACCAGGCGGTGGTCTGACTTAGGGAGCACACAGGCATCTTCAACATAGAATTTTCCTCGGCTTTATCTCAACCGAGGACCTTAACGCATGAGGATGAGTGACAAGGGCCAGAGAGTTTGTTCACTAAAGCTTCTCGAGGAAAACAGAATTCAAATTCATCCCTCCTGGCGAGAGAGAGAGGTGTCAGAGTCACCGGAAGCAAAGCTGGTATGTGTGTCTGGGAGGGTAAGCCCTTACGTGACTGTTGCTTGTAAGAGTGGTTTCTACATGGTGGTCACTTGCACGTGCCCACACTGGGCAGCCACAGCCCCAGCGGCCAACACGCTGAGACTGGGAAGACGCTCAGTGACTCCTGAAGGCTGGGTATCCTGAGGCCTGCCATCGTGCCAGTGGAAAAGTGGGACCTGGAGATAGTGGCGGGCTTGGGCCAGGCTATGGTGGAGCAAGAGGTGTAACTCAGGCCCACCCTCGACCTGCCTAGGGGTGGGCCACCCATGCCTGCGGGGAGCCTTCTTTGTCACCCATAAAACACTGCCAGTAGGGAGAGTAGGAGGAATGAGGCTCACCTCTCATTAAGTCCCCATCCTTGGCTTGGCAGTGCATGGTGTCTTCCCAAAGCTTGCTGCTGGAACTGGCAGCAGAATTTTCCCTCAGGGCCTCCACTCCCAGAAGCCAGCGGAGTTAGAGAAGGTTTCAACAAGCGCAATGAGTGAACAGGTGGGAGAAAGAGCCACCCGAGAGGAGACGGGGATACGAGGTAAGCCCAAGAGAATCCCAGGTCAGCTGTGGACACGTGGATTGCCAAGGCCCTGGTCAAGTTGAGCAATGTGTTCTCTCCCCTCTGCAGGGGAGGAAAGCCAGACCAGGCAAGTTTGGGGAGTTGCCTCTGAAAACCCCAGCCTGCTGAGAGGATAACAGAGGTGAGAGGATAACAGAGAAGCAAAGCTGGTGGCGGGATGGGTCCCAGAGACACACTGGAAGGTCCCCTAGATAATTGCAGCCTTCGTACAAAGACTGCCATTACCACAACTGGGAGACCGAAGCTGGGCCAAACCTCAGGATATGGCAGTTCCTTCGGGACTTCTTGTCAACCCTCGGTCTGAACCTGCCTAAGACCAAGTCATCTTGTGCCTTGGCCAACCTAATCCTCTCGAAAATGCTTTCATCTCACCCCTCCCTGGATCAGAACACTCCCCTGGCTCCATACTGCCTCCTGCTTCAAGTCTAAACTGCTCTGCCCCCAGCCCAGCCCAGCCTCCCTCCCCATGCTCAGCAACCCTCTCGCCCACACTCCCACTTTAGTCAGAACCGCCCCTTATTCCTCCCTGTGCTCTCTGTGCTCACTTCTCTCTTGTCTTTTCCCCTCCTGTCTTACCTGGGAAATCTTGTCTTCACCCCTGTCTAAAACTGATCTGCCTATCCATCAAAGTATGGCTTAGGCTCACTTCATTCATGAATGCTTCTTCTCTACCAATCCACGTTGACCTCCCCCTTTTCAAAGTGTCATTGTAAAGTCCATTGGACCCCATGGAATGTTGAATCTGTCCTCTGTAGGACGTTCAGGCTTAGTCCAAGGGGAATCGAGACTCAAAGCTCCAAATCCCAAGTCGGCTAGGCCCGGGTTCACACAGGGCCCACACTAATCTGCATGGCACCTATGTGCCCATCAGAAAGACCTGCACAAAGGTACCCAGCAGCCCTGGTATAAATCCCTCCCCTGGTGCCCACTAGCTGCTTGACCTTCAGGAAGCCCTTAACTTCTGTCAGCCTCAATCCCTCATCTATAAAATGGAGCCCATTGTGCCTACCCTACTGGGTTGTTCTAAGAGCTGAGTAGGAAACTAATACAAAGTGCTGGGCATTAGAATCCATTGAGTGGCCACTAAATGTTTGCTGTTACTGTCATTAGCCTTCTCTACCTCTTCAATGAGCTGTCTCTAGAAAGAGGAAGGAGCGTCAGTAATTTCTTAAGAGAGCAACTGACATCTCCTTCCTTCTCCTCTTTGTCTTTGGCCATCATAGCACCACGTCCTATAACTGAAAGTTTCAAAGACCCCAGTACCAAAAATAATTTAGCCAAGCGGGAAAATTATACCTGAGGGCTAGAGTAGACATATTTAGCCTAAGGCAATCCAGGCATCAGGTGAGGGGCGGGGGGTGGGGGGTAGTTATCCTCTAAAATGAGGGAAAGGGAGTGAGAAAGTTTTCCTTAAAGCCAGTATTTGAGAGTGGGAAGGTATGAGACCAAATGAAGTTGATATGGAAACCAGTGCGTAGAAGCTGACTTGGGCATTTCTTAACGATTAAATGAATTGGCTTTGGGGTCTGACACCCTAAAGTTCAAATCTTTTATCTGTCCCTTACTTGCTGTGTGAAATTGGACAAGTTACTTAACCTCTCCCTGCCTTAGTTTCCTTATCTAAGGATAGTGGATGAATGAAACCACGTAAGAGATATAGCATGGCTAGTGCTAAATGTCCCCATACTTTGTGGATATTTACCATGTAAGAGGCCCTCAGTGGCATCCAATGACAAGAGAAAGCTATTCCCATTACTCAGCCATGAGACGATTGATAACCCTTACCATCTCCTCCAAAATATATCATCCCTGAACTGAGGGTCCAGGAAAACCAGGATTCAGGTTGAGGAGGAAGCAGGACACATAGGGATATTTGCATGTATCACAGTAAATATCTTATACCTCACAAATATCTGACACATTTCGTGTATGCATTAAATTTTGTTGAAGGCATGTAAAAACATCCAATTAGTATTTCATTTAGCCTGGTAAATTATTCAACTAAGGCAGAACTCCCAGTTCCTGAGGAGAATTTATTTTGTATTTTTTATTATGAATAATTTACAGGAAAGTAGAAAAGTTTAATAGGTCCCGGTGTACCCATCACCCAGCTTCAAGAATAGTCAACTCATAGCCAGGCATTTTCATATATCCCACTCTCTCCCTGCCCAAACCCAAATTATTTTGAAGGAAATCCCAAACACCGTATCATTTAATAAAATGAGGATATTTAAAAACATTTTTTTAAATGTTTATTTATTTTTGAGAGAGAGAGACAGAGCACGAGCAGGGGAGGGGCAGAGAGAGAGGGAGACACAGAATCCGAAGCAGGCTCCAGGCTCTGAGCTGTCAGCACAGAGCCCGACGCGGGGCCTGAACTCACAGACCATGAGATCATGACCTGAGCCGAAGTCGGACGCTTAACCGACTGAGCCACCCAGGCGCCCCGAAATGAGGATATTTTTAAAAGAAAGGAAAGAGAGAAGGGACACATACGTTTTACATACCTTTTACTTTTCTGAGACATCCAGCTGTCAGGATGGGCAGCAAGTGACTAATTCTACACCATTTTAATTGCTTCTCCACTATGTATTTATTCCATCTATTTTCTCATCGTAGTTCTATATGTTTCCCTGTAATTTGTAATTTAATAGTCTTACGTGGCTTTGCCTCACCAGCTGCAATTGGATTGGAAACACCTGGGAAGCAAGAGCCACATTTTCTTCTCCGTGAATTTAACATTCTATGTTCTAGTGCTCCACCTGACATCTGGCCTGCCTTCCTCCTTTTCTTCTTAATGTTCTCTCTTCCTCCCTAACCAACCTCCTAACCTTCTCATGACTCTAAAGCTTCCTTTTATTAATTCTGTCAACATTTACATGGCAGGGCTCCTGCCATACAGCTGACAAAAGTAAGCTGGGAGCACCTAGCAGACCACGGGAGGCCGAGAGGTAGTGGGAAGCTGGTGAGTGCAGCTGAGTCTTGCCGGGTAGGGATGCATTCGCCAACAGAGGAGGAGGTGGGAGGGCGCCTGAGTGGCTCCGTGGGTTGATTTCAGCTCAGGTCATGATCTCATGGTTCCTGGAATCTAGCCCCCCACCAAGCTCTGCACTGAGAGTGCAGAGCTTACTTGAGATGCTCTCTTTCCCTCTCTCTGTCTGCCGCTCCCCCGCTCTTGCCCAGGCGCACATCTGCACGCGCTCTCTCTCTCGCAAAATAAATAAACATTAAAAAAAAAAAAAAACTTCAAAGAACATGCCCTCCTGGGACTAGCATATCTCTTGGATAGTTTACTAAAGACTGATGCCTCCCTCAAAGAGGTTTCCTTGATATAGAACCTACCTGCACGACTAGGCATATTATTCAAGCACGCACGTTCATTTAGTGTGCAAATATTTGTTTTCTCTCAAAATGTTTTCAAAACAGAAAGCAGCCCAGACCTCATTATTTTTCTCAATTTGTTTCACTTGCTGCAACAAAACAAATGCTAATTGGAATGAAAGGATGATAATGTACATAAATTGTTTTTATTGGGCTTGGTATTAGGTTCACGGTATCTGCAATTGCACCTGTGCAAATATATTTGGAAATATTCACTTCATAGCGCAAGAGCCGCTTAATCACGTAGCTGAGACTTTGAGCTAGATTTGCAGAACTCAAAATGCAATCCAGAGTTGCCATTTGGCAGCTGAATTGGAGTGTGTAGACAATCATTGCCATGGAATTATCTACTCGGGCTATCGTCACTGCCCGAATTTGCTTGGCAGTTGAAAATCCCACACTTTGCACTTAAGCGGTTGCACTTGACTGGTTTCAGAGCTCAAAGACTGGAGGGATGTTTGTAGGTTCCAGGGGTCATGCATTTGAATTGCAATGAAGTATGCAAGAGAGAGTTTGGGAGTGAGAAGGATGATTAAGTGACCTCTAATGTTCCTTGCATTTACATAACTCCCCCATCCTTGGAACACGGATATCTGAAGCTACTACATTGATAATCATTTTATTGTAAAATTAAGTTGACCAGACTTTGGAAGGATGACTCAGTGACCAGTTTGAATGGTGGAGGGGAGAGTTTGACCATGTTGAGATCTAGTTTCACGTTTTATGAGATTTAGAACCTTGTTCCATGTGATGCCAGGTCCCCTGCGTCCAGACGTGACTTCCCTGCCACTCATTTCTTCGCCATTTGAGTCAGGGGCTCACTCGCCTATTTTCCTCATTTGTGGCCCATGATTTTCTATGCCTTGACTGGATTATCTCTTGCTTGCCTTCCACTCACCTGCCTCTCACCCTCATCTATAAGCTCAATTGCACCCTCGACCTCCAGGAATACAGCTAGTCTTGGAGGTGAAGGGCTATTTGGGGGGTACTTGGAGACTAAAATCCTCCTCAATCACCACCAGACCATCACTAGGTGTGGATTTTACCCCTATTTCCAATCTTTGGAGAGCTGCTGACCTGACACATGTTGCTAGCCTTCTAGAAACCTGCTCTCTGGGCCTTGGCTGATCTCCCACCCTAATCCCGCTCAAAGCCACCAGTGGATTTTAAACCGTGAGGGCTTTAAAATTGTCCCCGTGACCTACAAATTTTAGATCTCTGGGACACATCCTACCTAGAACCATGCTGCCTTACATCTCCCAGCTGGGCTCCCATGAGGACCTTCAGGCCTGACTTGACATTTCAGCTCAGGCTCATCATCCCACATAGTTCCCATGTCTGTCCCAGCCCCTGTCAGGCCAGAGGCCCCACTTATGATCCCAGACTTGGCTTCTGACCAAAAAGAAAGTAAAAGTAAAATCTCTGGCTCTACCAAAGCTTTGCCTCAGTTATCAGCACCACATTATCACTTTCTAACTGGCTTCGCCTCATATGAATTTTCTCGTTTATATGTCCTAACGCTGGTCTTGGACCCAGAGCTTGACCTGACCATGGTAACAGTGGCCGTTTTATGCCTCTTGCGTCCCTAGAAGTCTCAGGGCCTCTTTAGCCATGGGGTTATTACCTTATTCCAACAGCTCGCTCAGATGTGCTCAGATATTCCCAGCATTAACCAACAGCAGCAATGGGCACAGATCTTCTGTTCCTAAATCCGTGTCCTTTCCAGGTGCCACAATGTTCTGATCTATCTCAGCATTTCCTACACTCTGTTCCGCAGAAAATTTGTATTCCATGAGACAATAAGCATTTGTAAAACAAGCAGACAAATTCACTATACGAGCATATCTATGTATATTTCATAATCATGTGAATTTGGAAAATGCTGTGTTAAACAAAGCTAAGTGTGTTACTTCATTGCAAGACTTTTCAGGCCCTTTAATATGCTACTAATGACCATTGTAATATTAATTCCGGGAGTGGGAGGGAGAAAAATGGAGTATGTAGCTTTTTCAAATTTATTGGCCTATAGAGTTTTTTTTTTCTGTGGAACACTCTAAGCATGTCACCAGAAGTTCCTCAGAACATCGTGTGGGAAATGCTAAGTGACTTAAGCTCCATTCTTTGACACTGACCTGAAGTCACCTGAACAAAATTCTCCCTGACAGAATGTAAAAGGAGCAAGGAAGTCAAGACTTCCCTAAAAATTAGACTAAAACTCGACCCTTATCATACACCATTCACAAAACCCAACTCAAAATGGAGTTAAGACTTAAATACATGACCTGAAACTATAAAACTCCCAGAAAAAAACACAGGGGACAGCTTGACATTGGTCTTGGCAATGATTCCATGGGTATGACAACAAAATCACAGATAACAAAAACAAAAGATAGACAAGTGGAACTGGATCAAACTAAAAACCTTCTGCACAGCAAAGGAAACGCCAATGGAGTGAAAAGACAATCAATGTGATGGGAGAAAATATTTGCAAAACATGTTTCAAAAATATATAAAGAATTCCTGCAACTCAATAGCAAAACAAAACAAAACAAAAACAAAAAAACACCCTAAAATGGGCTAAAGACATGAACAGACATTTCTCCAAAGGAGACATACAAATGGCTAAGAGGTACATAAAAAGATGTTCAATGTCACCAATCATCAGGGAAATGCAAACCAAAATCACAGTGAGATAACACCTCATACCTGTTAGGATGGTTATTATCAAAAAGTAAAAAAAGATAAATGTTAACTAGACTTATTGTGGTGATCAGTTTGCAATATATACACAAATATCAAATCATTATGTTGTATATCCGAAACTAACATAATGTTGTATGTCAATTACATCTCAATAAAAAAAAACAAACAGTCAAGAGATAACATGTTGTGCAGAAGAATGAAACTAGACCACTTTCTTACACCATTCACAAAAATAAACTCAGAATAGATGAAGGGCCTGAATGTGAGACAGGAAACCATCAAAACCCTAGAGGAGAAAGAAGGAAAAAACCTCTCTGACCTCAGCCGCAGCAATTTCTTACTTGACACACCTCCAAAGGCAAGGGAATTAAAAGCAAAAATGAACTATTGGACTTCATCAAGATAAAAAGCTTCTGCACTGCAAAGGAAACAACCAACAAAACTCAAAGGCAACCAACAGAACGGGAAAAGATATTTGCAAATGGCATATCAGACAAAGGGCTAGTATCCAAAATCTATAAAGAACTCACCAAACTCCACACCCGAAAAACAAATAATCCAGTGAAGAAATGGGCAGAAGACATGAATAGACATTTCTCTAAAGAAGACATCCAGATGGCCAGCAGACACATGAAAAGATGCTCAATGTCACTCCTCATCAGGGAAATACAAATCAAAACCACCCTGAGATACCACCTCACGCCAGTCAGAGTGGCTAAAATGAACAAATCGGGAGACTATAGATGTTGAAGACGATGTGGAGAAACGGGAACCCTCTTGTACTGTTGGTGGGAATGCAAACTGGTGCAGCCATTCTGGAAAACAGTGTGGAGGTTCCTCAAAACATTAAAAATAGATCTACCCTATGACCCAGCAGTAGCACTGCTAGGAATTTACCCAAGGGACACAGGAGTACTGATGCAGAGGGGCACTTGTACCCCCAGTGTTTATAGCAACACTTTCAACAATAGCCAAATTATGGGAAGAGCCTAAATGTTCATCAACTGATGAATGGATAAAGAAGTTGTGGTTTATATACACAATGGAATACTACGTGGCAATGAGAAAGAATGAAATCTGGCCTTTTGTGGCAACGTGGATGGAACTGGAGAGTGTTATGCTAAGTGAAATAAGTCATACAGAGAAAGACAGATACCATATGTTTCACTCTTATGTGGATCCTGAGAAACTTACAGAAGACCATGGGGGAGGGGAAGGGGGAAAAAAAAAGTTAGAGAGGCAGGGAGGCAAACCATAAGAGACTCTTAAAAACTGAGAATGAACTGAGGGTTAATGGGGGGTGGGAGGGAAGGGAAAGTGGGTGATGGGCATTGAGAAGGGCACCTGTTGGGATGAGCACTGGGTGTTGTATGGAAACCAATTTGACAATAAATTTCACATTAAAAAAAAATAATTCCTTGCTGGAAAAAAAAAAATAACATGTGGGTGAGGATGTGGAGAAAAGGGAATTCTGGTACAGTATTACTAAGAATGTAAATTGGTTACAGCCCTTCTGGAAAACAGTATGGATATTTCTCAAAAAATAAAAAATAGAAAACTTTATGATCCAGCAATCCCACCTCTAGGAATCTATCCAAAATAATTGAAATCAGGATCTCAAAAAGATATTAGCACCTTCATGCTTACAACAGCCCTATTCACAATAGCCAAAATAGGGAAACAGACTAAATTTCCATTGAGATATGAATGGATAAGGAAAATCTGATATATACACACAATGGAATATTATTTAGACTTTAAAAAAGAAGGAAATTCTGCAATGCATGACAACATGGATGAACCTTGAAGACATGATGCTAAATTAAACAAGCCGATCTCAGAAAGACAAACATTATATGATTTCACTTCGGTGAGGTATCTGAAGTACTCGAATTCGTAGAATCAAAGAGTGGAATAGTGGTGGCCAGGGGTTGAGAGTAGAGAGAAAATTAGGAGTTACTAATCAAGGGGGCATAAATTTTAATGAAGCAAAATGAGTAAGTTCTAGCGGTCTACTGTATGCATTGCACCTGTAAATTATACTGTACCATATACTTAAAAATTTGTCATGAGAGTCAATCTCATATTAAATATTCTTACCCCAATAAATGAAATTTTAAAAAGAATGAAATACGGCAATTAAACAGAAGCGAGCATCAGAGAGGTAGCACTTTTTAATTTTAAATTCTTACTCATTTGTATGTTTCCACGATTTTATAAATTCAGGTTTGTACTACCACATACATACTAGCATAACTAACATAAAAATACTGACAATATTGAGGACTAGCAAGGATGCAGAACAACTTGGTCTCTTATGCATAATGCTGGGAATATACAATGGTCCCACCACTATGAAAACGGTCAGTTTACTATAAAGTTGAAAAAGCACTTAGCATATTATCTAACAATCCTATACCTGAGTATTTACCCTACGGAAATGAAATTTATTTCCACATAAAAGTCATAGAAGTTTTATCCGTAATAGTCAAACACTAGAAACAGCCCAAACGTATTCATGAATAGTTAACGAACTGTGGTACATCCCTACCGTGGAATACTACTCAGCAGTGAAAAAGAACGTGTTCGTATGTGCAACAATTTGGTTAGATCACAATGGAATTATGCTGAAGGAAAACAAGCCAATCTCAGGTTACATCCTGCATGGTGCCATTTATATAACACTTTCTAAATGACAAACTAGTGACAGAAAACAGTTGTCAGGGTTTAGGGTGGAGGGGAAGGTGTCACTATAAAGAGGACACGGGGGAGAGTTTCTTTGTGGTGATAAAGCAGTTATGTATTCTGATTATGGTAGTGCCTTCATGAATCTACATATGTGATAAAATTTCATAGTACTACACACACACAAACACACACACACACACACACACACCAAAAAAACAGGTGCGCCTGGGTCTGTCTGGGTGGCTCAGTCAGTTCAGTGTCTGACTCTTGATTTCGGCTCAGGTTATGATCTCCCGGTTCATGGGATCAAGCCCTGAGTCAGACTCTGTGCTGACAGCGCAGAGCCTGGTTGGGATTCTCTCTCCCTCTCCCCCCTCCCCCCATTCCCTGCTCTCTCTCTCTCTCTCTCTCAAAATAAACAAACATTTTTTTAAAGAAGTGCATGTAAACACTGGTGTGAGCTGAGGAAGGTCTGGAGCCTTAGTTAGTAATATTATATGAATGTCAATTTCCTGGTTTTGGTAATATCATGGTTATGCAAGATGTTATCCTGGGGAAACTGGGCAAAGGGTGGATAGGAACTCTCTATACTACTTTTGAAACTTCTTTCAAAATTATTTCAAAGTAAAAAAAAAAAAAAAAAAAAAGAACAGTGTGAAAGCCAAACAAAAAAGCAATTCAACTTCGGTCGATTCCAGATGAGATGCTCTAGAAGGGGAGCAATCCAGTCCACCTAATTTGTCATTTAGGACCATGCTTGGCTCACCCAGTTCTACAATGGTCTTCCTGGCTCCACCATTTACTAGCTGTGTGACTTGGGGAAGTCATTATCTGTGCACCAGCTTCCTCATCAGCAGGAGAGAAATTCTAACAGCTCCTGCATCATAAGATGCAGGTTAGGATTAGAGTGAATAATACCAAGTGCTTTGGATACTTTATAGGAGGAGGAGTTGTTCCATGAAGGGACATATACATTCTGGACTCCCAATACGTGATGTATGCAAAGCAGTCACATGACTGGGCCTCGTGTCTTATCGTGATGGTTAGCCAATATTTAAATATGAACTCCTTGCTTGCATAATAATGTCTACAATACCTACGTTTTCCTTTTGGAAAACTTTCTCTTTACAAACTATCTCTCTCCCCAGAGATTTGGAATGTATGGAACTGTAACTGTCTGCCCTTTCTTTTAGCGCAATTTTCTTTAAAATTAGAAGGAAGAATTCCACTAAAGGATTTTGTGATATTTTTTCCTTGATTCATATTTCATTTCTAACTCTCCTAATACCCTCTTTGTATCTCTATCATTTCATTTAGATACATTTGATTATAATTTGATTTGATTACAATGTCCATGTCTGTTTCCTGAGCTGTGAGCTTGAGGTCAGGGCCTGCATGCTTTCATTTACTCAACATAGAGTAACTGAGCGCCTACCATGTTCCAGGCATTGTTCTAGATGCTGAGGATACAGCGATGAACAGACAAATGCCCTGGTGTCGACGGTCGTTACTGGCTTGTATAGAATTCTTTGTATTCTTGGCTCTTGGCTTAGTGCCTCACCCATAGTAGGTGCTCACATGTTTCATGGATGGATGAGTGGAGTGACAAAATGAACATTTCTGTTGATGTGTACCCTATGTTTAAACAAAAGGGGCCAAAACCTAACATGAAATTGTTCTAACTTCGAAAGAGAATGAGACACAATTGTCATAGGACTTTTGGAAACGAGCTACCTGTGTCCCTCTTCTGCTTCCTTCATGGGATTTCTAGTTTGGCATCTTCCTATGGACAAAGCACTAGGTGAGTGAAAACAAGACAATGCCAGAGCAGAACAGAAGCGCCTCCTTTGGAGAGATGAACAACTATCAAAAGGCTCTCAAGAAATCTTTGACCTTTTTCCTCCTGAAGATCTTAATTACAAGTGATTCCTGTATTGAGAAATATAAAAAAGATGGGCCAGAAAATAGCTGCTATGTTCCACCTCTCTGAATTTCTCGGTTTGAAGTCCCTCCCTCTAAATTTTGCATTAATTAAGTTTGTTGGGAGCCAAGTCCGGGAAAAGAATCTAAAATCACAGAGGTTGGGGTTGGCGGTGGGCAGAACAAGACCCTGTCTCCCTTTTGCAGATTTTACAAAAACGCCCCTCACAGAACTATTAGTGACATTTTAAGCCTGGTTCATGGAACTCTTACCTTGCTCTTCACGGGTGTACATTCCCTAGATGCCTTAGAAATATTCTAAAAATAGTTTTTATTTGTAATTTTTCAAATTCCACACACAATACACACACATGGTGCAAAACTCAAAAGTCTCCAAAGAACAAACCGTGGAAAGAACGTGTCCTTCCTTTCCTCTTCCTGTCCCCTGGATAGCTCGTTCCTTTTCCCAGACGTATCCATTGCCATATTTTTTATATCCTTGTGAGGTACTTTATGAAAAGCTGTTATTTTAGAAATAGTGAGGCTCTGGCATCCAACATGCTTCACATATTCGGCTACTTGAAGTCAAATAGCATAAAAACTGTTTTAGATTTCTAATGCAAGTAACTCTCGGTCAAATCGCTAACTTCATTTTCCACCTGCTTTCAAGAAAAGAGGCCAAAGAAGTATCTCAGAATAGTGGACGAGTACTGGCAGGGACTAAGGTAACTGGGGTCTGCCATGAAGTAGCAGAAATGAGCCTAGCTTCCCATCTGAAAACCGCAAGATTTCTAGACAATGTCCAAGTTTCCTTACAAAGGTAAGGGCCACAAGTCTGCTAAACAAGAGACTGATCGCATCTCCTTTTCTCAAGTCAAAGTGTAAGATAGGTACCCGATACATCTACAGGACCGTACATCGAAACTGACACTCCCATAGCCCAGGTGCGACCCACAGTCTGAGATTCTATGCCATAGTCAGTGCAGTTATGACTCATCAGATCTTACTTTATTTTTTGAAAATTGGCAAACCTTCAATCAAATTGATATAGAAACATAAATCAGAACAACATCACATCCCAAATATTCTTGATTAATCATACCTTATACATTATGCTCAATGTCATGAAGAACTGGTCAGTTGCATCAATTAATTGTTCAGCAGCGCAATTAAGCCTTAAGATATTGCCCATCCTTGCTACCTAGCGTATCAGTTCTTAACAGTTACATGTAGTTTTACAGGACGGTTATGGGTTCTAAAGCAAGCCTGCAGAGTTGAGTGGGACGATTTATAGCAAACTCACAATTGCAGATTTCCGAGTTAGTTCCCTGTAAGATTTATCCATCAGATCTGGGGTGAGGATTGAGAAGCACTCTCTCTTCACAAACTCTTAAATCAGTGGCTGCCCAAGCTGACTGACTACACATTGGCATCTCTTGGGGAGCTTTAAAAATTCTGATTCCTGGGTTCCAGGCCCTTAGATTCTGACATCACCGGTATGGAGGTTGGCCTGGGCACTGGATTTCTCAGAGCCGCCCTGCTGATTTCGATGTGCCGCCAGGATCAAGAACCACTGCTGTAGATCTTGACCAGGACTGCCTGATTCTGGAAATCTCTTTAGATCATCGGAAATCATTTACTCCTCTCATTTGGAAATGGTGTCATCTTCTCCCACCTCAGCACTACTCTTTGCATGAAAACGAGGCCCAGTTGCAGGCTACCCGGTGTCGATCTAGAGACCAGCAGCATCCACATCACCTAGGTACCTATCCCCTCACCAACTGAAACAGAATCTGCATTTTAACAAGATCCCCAAGTGTTTCATGTGCTCATTAAAGTTTAAGGAGCACAACAAAGTGGCCTCCAAGGATGCATTCTAACAACCTCCTGGGTGCGGTGACAGCCCACAGTGGCAAGGATCTCAAGCACTGAGCCCAAGATTTTTCAGAAAAAAAAAATATGGGAGACACTTGTTCTGTACTTCACGGCAAACCTTCTGAATTGCACTCTCTGGGAACCTGCCTTTAGAACAGACTGCTCATTCCCAGGTGATTATTGACATGAAAGGTTGATAACCCAGTGAAGCACATCCAACTTTTTCCCAGAGTAAGAGAGATTTTCTCCTTGGAAAAGCAGCCAGATCTAATTGTTTAAGAGCTCTTCTGCATTTCACCTAAATTGGCTTAGAGGAAACAGTATTACTCTCTAAAGAAAAATAGTCTCTTCCTTAGCCCTGCAAATATCTGAAGATAGTCTTTCCCCTACCCAGATGATCTTCGTAGTCAAGTTTAGATTTCTCAACAA
This sequence comes from Acinonyx jubatus, assembly GCF_027475565.1. Taxonomy (NCBI): domain Eukaryota; kingdom Metazoa; phylum Chordata; class Mammalia; order Carnivora; family Felidae; genus Acinonyx; species Acinonyx jubatus. The sequence continues at coordinate 105,332,732 of NC_069385.1, read as the reverse complement.
ATGCTCCTGTTTCTGTTTCCTACTCTTCTGGTTATCCCTCCAACCCTGCATTGGAAACCTAGTTTAGCACAGCCCTCAAAGTAAGCTAGTTCACACCAGAGAAAACCTCCAAAATGAGCCACATAATATATAAATCGGATTGTCATCAACTCTGACCAGAACATTATATATTATTTTTAATAATGCAGCTCAGGGTTACTTTTGGGGGTAGGTGGAAAGCTATGTATTATATTAACTCAATATTAAGCTTCTGTTTAACCCTAACTTCCATGTCCCTTCCCCTTGTATCATCAAAAGATGCTACCCCCTTCTCACACTTCCACAATTATTCATTGAACTTAAGTATAAGGCTTTCTTTATAAGCCACATACATTTCATCACTGTGATCTCTGTATCCACGGCTTCAGCCTGGCAGAATATTTCTGGTTATCAGTCCTGAATAAACACTTTTGGATTCAGATTCAAGTCTGATCGCTACCACTCTGTTGTAGAGCCTTAAGCAAGTTCCTTAGCCTTTATAAGCCTATTCTTCATCTATAAAATGGGTACAATAATAGTACCTATCTTAAAAGGTGGTTATGAGGTTTCAATGAGATATTGTAAAAGTCACTTTGTAAAGTACAAAGCTGTAAAGGTTAAGAAAATAATGATCTCCAAGCTAGAAGTAACTTACAAACTTAATAACTATAACACTGATTTGTTTTCAAGCCCCACAAAAAATAAGTCGCAGTCTCCAAATCCTCTGAAAAACCCATCTGTCTCCTTGCCTCCCATCACCGACCTATCCTAGTTTGTTTCCCTTTTGAAGAGTTTCTGTCTTCTGTTCACAAAAGAGGAAGGGAAACCTGGCCTGAGAACCATAAAACCAAATACCAGAATTGTTCTCTAGAAACCAGCCACATGGGAGTGGATGAAAGCAGAAGACCCCTTCAATGTCCCTGACATGGGTGTCAAAGTGTCCAGACAGGGCACCCACTTCCAGTTCCTCACCGAAGGAGGAATTCAGAATTGTTGATGTCCTGGCCACTGGAATTCTATAGAGCCAGGGTTCCCAAGCTAAGGAGATATGATAACACATGATAAAAAAATAATATATATAATATGATGTAATACATCCATCATCATGAGACTTTACCTTACCCTATTGCCAAGAAAGCCCCTTGAAGTTACTCATGGGCAATGAAGTTTCACACAGAAGCCTGTGAACTTGTACAGAGCACCCCCCCCCCCCCCACGAGTGGTAAAATTCCTAGATGGAAATGAGTAAGAATACACTCCAGGACCTATGTCATCATTTATACCTCTCCACCTCCAAATCCTCTTTTCTTAAAATAGAGACAAAATAGGAGCCCAAGATTTATCCCCAAAAGACTAGGGAATGCTTGGTCATCTCTAACACTTGGTCATCCTTCTCTCTGAATTTCCAAATACTCTTGCAGACACAAAGCTTTGCGAATCTGCATGATTCACAGGTCAGAAATGCAGAGATTTTTAGAATACACACATTTTTTCCAAGAGGCTAACCAAAGAGTTGTAATTTGAGCACATGTACAAGGCAAGTAGTAAATACACTCAAACTACTCAGGTAACAAACACCTAATATTTATTAATAAATTAGTACACTTGAAGGCATTTTTTCTGCTATCAGTCCCTCCCCATGACCCACAAACCCCGCCCACACAAAGGGAGCCCACGCCACCTTTGCATTAGAGTCTGGCAACTGAGCATTATTAGAGAGCATGTTTATAAACGGGAGCAGAGTTGCAAATATATCAGACAAGAGCTCTTACAGCTGCAGCCACTTTTAATTAAAGTGATTGAATGACAAAGGACACCCACCAAGACCAAGGCCTCGAGGGCAGACTGGACCTACCGACTACGTGTGTAGAAAAAAAAACAAGACATCTTTTAAAGCAAAACTGAGCAAATCCCCTATGGAAAAAGGTGCCACGGGCACCCAGTTGTGACTTTCCAAAGTGCAGCAATACGTTCCAGAATAGCTCAATTCCTAAAAGATGAAGTTCAAGTTCTTTGGTGGCCCAGGTGTCAAGCCACTTAAATAGCAAGGTCTGATGGCTTGAGGATTTCATGTCTCCAGCCCAGAGCATCATTAGCGTAAGAGGGGCACAAGTAATCAGGCATTCTACACGGTGCCCAAGTGAAAATCATACAATCAGCAACAGTGTGGTCAAGTTTCAGCCATGAATATGAACTATACAACAAGGCATATTAAAACGATAACTCAAAATCTATTGCATTACAGTAACGCAACGGGGTATTACACTTCTTTAACCCTTAAGAAAATTTGTAAATTACAAATAATAATAAAAAAAGTTACAATTAAAAAATAAAAAGCTGATGTGGATGTTGAGACATGAAGACGGCGTATAGAATTCACAAGATGCCATTACACTTTTAAGAAGTTCAGAGCCTCACAATCCAGTGTGCAGGAAAAGCCACACTGCATTTGTGGTACATTAAGTGAATTTAAAGTGCACAGAACAATTTTGAAAACACATAAGAAGTCGAAACAGAAAATATGGAACCTAAAAAACTTTAGTGGTGGGTATTTTTCAACAGTTACACCTTGAGGAAGGCTTATAAACTAACTTCCTAGAAGGGTTAAAAAAAGAAAGAGCTCAAAACACTGGCCATATACTCTTACACACACACACACACACACACACACACACGCACGCACGTGCGCATGCACATGCACACACACGCAACTAGAAAAACAGAAACAAAACAAACAAAAAACCACCCTGCCACTAAATTGAGTAATTTCCAGAGTGCGGTATCCCTCATGGTCTACAATAGATCGGGAAGATGGCTATATACAGAGTCCAAGAGGGTCTGGCTGGCTTCCTGACTCTTGACTCCAATAATCTCAAATAGCCGGTCCAGCTTGTCCTCAGCCTGAGGAATCTCTTCAATCACCCGCAGCTCCTCAGGATTCAGAATGTGGAGCATGTCGTCAAAAATAGGCTGTAAGTCACAGGGGTCCAGGCGTACCTGCCGCAACACCGTGTCCTTCTTTTCTGCAGGGAGGACAGGGAAGATAAGGGGCGGTCAAGGGACTGGACTGGGGAAACAGAACAGCGCTAGGAGGGGCAGTTCCCCTCTCCCAGGCCGTCCCCACCCCCACCCCAAGGTGTGTGAGTGAACCCCTGGCACATTTTAAACGATACAATAGTTTTTACTTGCATTGCGCTTAAGATAATAAGATCTGCCTAACAGAGAGCAGACAAGGAACCACTTGCATGGGTTGCTGACTGTCCTTAGCGTGACTTTTGTCTAGACCTAAAAGACTTAGGGATTCTTCTATAACTCAGCAGAATGCTGAAACACTTAGAGACACTTAAGGAAACAAAACAAAAAAAACCACTTTTCCATCTGCAATGTGTTTACTAAACAAAGATCAGTCCACCCTTTTCCCCTCAAAAATTCCAAGTCCATGTAATCTGCTTATCTGACTTTCAAATTACATTGCCACATTTCAAAACTAAACTACAAGGGCAAAAGCACACAAATAAGAAAATACTGCTTCCTGGATCACACCTTACAATGAGACAAGGGACTGTAACGTATTTATTACTCCTCTAAAAAGCTTTCTCTAAAATATAATATGTAGCATAAAATACAAACTAAAATATAAATCTTTCCTATAAATATAAAATAGATAAATGTAAATAGGTAAGGTATATAAGAGAGAACATATTTTATAAACATAAACTACAACATAACATGAAATATAACCCTTTCTTTAAAATCTAACTGGAATTACCCAAACGGGGAAATTTCGAACAAAAACCCATTACAGATATAGTGTGCCTGCTAATTCCCTAGCCTGCCATGAAATATCCGAAAGTGGGAAATTATTTACCAAAAGTACCAATCCTCAATGTTTAAAACCTTGTTCTCTGCAATGATTCTGAAGAGAGTGCATTTTAATTTGAGTCACTGAAACTTATACTTCAGACCCCCAAGATAGGTTAGACTCTAAACCCTTGGATTCTGCAAACCCGGTCTGGTAAATAATTTTCAAAAAAACCTGCCAGACAACATTTTATGGGACCTTCCCTGAAACACCTTCGATAGCATCATGAGGATAAAGGGCGACCAATGCAGGCTCTCGGCCAGATCAAAAGAGCTGTAAAGACTTCCTGGGTGGGTCCCCGCTGTCTGATGCCTCGGTTCCTCTGGGGCCAGCCTCACCTTGGGGTCTGTCATAGGTTTTCCTGGGCAGATCACTCCCATGAGGCAACTACCTGGCTGTGAGGCTGGCCAGGGAGAAACCCCGGGGACTCCTCTGGGGGAGGCTTAAACAACGAATATGCCCTGCTGCCGTTCTGCCAACATCTGTACCTTTGGTAATAAAGGAGCCCGTCCTGCTCAGAGCCGAGGAGCCGCTGGATGTGGAGTCACAGCGAAGAAGAGGCTCCGACTCATCCACGAAGAAGCCCTTGTTCTTGTCCAGCGGGGAAGGCTCCACCGTCAGCAGGGTGGAATTCTCAAGTTTCGTGTTGGGGCTGGGGATGGGGCTCGGGCTAAGTGGGCTGGGGCTCATCGGGAGGGCCAGTTTGTCAGTTTCCAGCTGTGAGGGGAAACAAACAAATAAAACTGTTTCTTATTATATACTTCAAAAATTGTAGAAGAAAACAATGAAATCAAAACACCCTCTCAGATGCTATTTTTGTTCCATTTACTATTTTATAGATGAATTCTGCCATTCTGACAGTCTGTAACTCACATTATTGCTAGACACACATACACACACGCTTTTTATTTTTTTTTTTCAACGTTTATTTATTTTTGGGACAGAGAGAGACAGAGCATGAACGGGGGAGGGGCAGAGAGAGAGGGAGACACAGAATCGGAAACAGGCTCCAGGCTCTGAGCCATCAGCCCAGAGCCCGACGCGGGGCTCGAACTCACGGACTGTGAGATCGTGACCTGAGCTGAAGTCGGACGCTTAACCGACTGCGCCACCCAGGCGGCCCACACACACGCTTTTTAAACCCTCAAGAATATACGTGGCGCTGGCTAAGCATTAAGCATTAAAAATTAGGAAGCATGTGCACGAAGCTGTTACCTCACAGGAACGGAATTGGAGTAAACAGGAAGATCTCCAACTTAGAAAAAGATTGATTGAGCTGGTGTAGGTCTTAGATAACATCTAGTACCTTCCCCTCTGTATGAGCTGAATTATGTCCCCCAAAATTCATGTTGAAGTTGTAACTTCCTATACCTCAGAATATGACTGTATTTGAAGATGGGGCCAACTAAGTAAGTTTAAAAAGAGGTGATTAAGGTATAATTGGGTTCTAATCCAATATGACTGGTATCCTTAAAAGAAGCCTTTAGAAGAGGCACACAGCAGAAAGACCATGTAAGACACAGGGTGATGGTTACCATCTTCTCCAAGTCGAGAAGCCTGAGGACACCTCAAACTTCTAGCCTCCAGAACTGTGACAAGATAAGCATCTGCTGTTTAAGCTTCCAGTCTGCGATACTTTATTACGGTAGCTCTAGCAAACGAACACATCCTCTTTTTACAAGTAAGGAAACTGAGGTCTAGAGAAATGATGTGACTTTCTTAATTATGGGCTCCCAAAGAGTAAGGGGCAGAGCTAAGACTCATTCCCATTTCAAAGCAGCTCAGGAGAACACCAGAGGCCAAAGCAGCTGGAAGAGAGTGAGGACCACCCCACTGGAGCCAGTATAGAGCTCCTAAGGACTTAATGGAGACAGTGAAGCTTGCATTCTGGAGGGGAGGGTCAGAAAGACAAAAACAAGGAAGCAAACAAACAAGATGGTTTCATATGGAGATGGTGAGCTTCATGCCCATTGGCTGGTATGCAGAGAATGGATTTTGGGGGGCGCGGGGGAGGGCGGGCAAGAAACAAAAGAGAGAGCCCAGTTAGGATGCTGCTACAGTGGCCGGGTCAGGTAAAAGCATGGTTTGTACCTAGGTGTGCAGTGGGGAAATGATAGGCGATATCACCCCGTTTTACAGATGAAATGACCAAGGTCCAGAGAGGGCACACAGCCCTTGGGAGAAGGCCGGTGCTCAACTCAGGTCTGCTTAACACCTCTACTTAGCTTCTCATTTGACACTCTGCTTTAGAACTCTGGCAGGCATTTGTGGCATCTCTTAGTTCACTGACTTGAATCTTTTTATTGGCTCTTCTGGCATGGATGAAAATCTGGGGGCCAGGGGGCCAGGTGGCCAGATCGCACAGGGCAGGGTTCAGGGAGTGCTAATCACCACTTATTAGAACCCTCATGACTTCACTCAGACACGACAAGCAAAACATTGTCAAGTTCCTCAATCAGGAAGACACTGACCCTCATTTCAAAGTATTGTGCTCAAGGGCTGTAAAACGCACAAGGCAAACACAGCTGCTTCTTTTACAACCTGTAAGGCCTGAGGAATTCTTGCAACTGACTGGAGATTCCAAAGACCACCGATTACTGCACCTGCCCACTGTTCCAACAGCATTTTTCCTCCCCACAACCACCCACACCCTGCTTCTGCTTCCCAGTACAAGCTGAAGACTTGCATAACGCATTCCCAGCTGCCCCCTTTCTGATCCACAGACAAAATTTTATGTTTCTGCTTTTACACTTTTAATTCAATAGGCCTTGGCATGTGCCCCTCCTCTCTGAAATGCACATGGCCATTCATGCCAATACACATTTTTTATTCACTCAATTAGACAAAGAGCACTTGTCTACACTCTGGTTCTCAGGGACCACATTACATTGGACGACATGGTCAGTCAATATAGTGCACTGTTCTTGCTTAAAAAAAGAAATTCCTGCCCACAAATCACATGCCAACAGACTAAGGAGTCCACCCACCTATTTCCTGAACTTAGCTCAAAACTTTAAATATTTTATTTTTCCCCCACTTTTGCCAAAGGATCCTATCAGTGGAAATTAGGTACGTGATTTCCAACACAATTCAGTGAGACAGAATGCTGCAGTGATGCTCTCTTATAATCAACGATGAGTCCAGCGAATAAGAAAATGTCCCTAAGAGTGGTTTTAGCATCATCACCGTAGGGCTAACAATCACAGCCAAAGCCAGAGCTCATGTGACAATCATCTTTCTAGAAAATCTATTCAGCTACTAAATATAGGTATCTCTCCCTTTATGCAGGATACACAGCAGCTGGTTGATTTCCAGATTTCTCTAAAATTATCTGCACTTTTCCTATAAGGAAAAAAAAAACCCTGCTCATAGAAAGTTAACTTCTTTCCTCCCTTTCTTTACCTTACTATTTACAATACCCATCAACACTGGGTTACAACACAGCAACTCAAGCATTGTATTACCTACGATACCTATTAGATAGCTCTAAATGGAAATTAAGTCATTGGGGGTCACCTGGGTGGTTTAGTCAGTTAAGCATCTGACTTCAGCTCAAGTCATAATCTAGCGGTTCATGAGTTTGAGCCCCACATCAGGCTCTGTGCTGACAGCTCAGAGCCTGGAGCCTGCTTCAGATTCTGTGTATCCCTCTCTCTCTTCCCCTCCCCTGCTTGTACTCACTCTCTCTCTCAAAAATAAATAAAACACTTAAAAATTTTTAAAAAAGAAAATTAAGGGGCGCCTGGGTGGCTCAGTGGGTTGGGCGTCCGACTTCAGCTCAGGTCACGATCTCGCGGTCTGTGAGTTCGAGCCCCGCATCGGGCTCTGTGCTGACGGCTCAGAGCCTGGAGCCTGTTTCGGATTCTGTGTCTCCCTCTCTCTCTGCCCCTCCCCCGTTCATGCTCTGTCTCTCTCTGTCTCAAAAATAAATAAACGTTAAAAAAAAAAAGAAAAAAAAAAAGAAAATTAAGTCATTGGGATATGTGGAATAAATTAATTCTTTATTAATTCAGAAAGTTCATGTTCATTGTTGAGTTGATAGCAAATAAAGAATACTTATTAATAAGATTTAGATACTAAATGAAAAACACTCTAAACAAGAAAGCCAGAAAAGGGTCCTCTTGTTAAATCTTTAAGCATACACTTAGCCAAATATTCACAAAATAGATTATGAGGGACTTAATTTTTTCCTTATGCATCTTTGGGCCTTCCAAATTCTCTACAGGGACATATCAACTTTTATAACTATAAAAACAATAGAAGTTATTTTTAAAAGAAGTTACCACAATGGGGTGCCTGGGTGGCTCAGTTGGTTAAGCAGCCAATTTTGGCTCAGGTCATGATCTCACGGTGTGTGGGTTTGAGCCCCACATTGCGCTCTGTGCTAACAGCTCAGAGCCTGGAGTCTGCTTTGGATTCTGCGTCTCCCTCTCTCTCTGTCCCTCCCCCCCCCTCAAAAATAAATAAAATACTGGGGTGCCTGGGTAGCTCAGTCGGTCGAGTGTCCAACTTAGGCTCAGGTCATGATCTCGCAGTTCATGAGTTCGAGCCCCGCATAAGGCTCTGTGCTGACAGCTCGGAGCCTGGAGCCTGCTTCGGATTCTGTGTCTCCCTCTCTCTCTGCCCCTTTCCCGCTCATGCTCTGTCTCTCTCTGTCTCTCAAAAATGAATAAACATTAAAAACTTCTTTTTCAAATAAAATATTTTTTAAAAATTTTAATAAATAAAATAAAAGCAGTCACCACTGATAAGTATATTTTCTCTTTGCTAACTTGGAAATATTATGGCTACAGTAGCTCTTATTTATTTATATTGGTAGCCGAGGAACAGGATCACCTTGGAAGATCACCTACTTGGCTGAGCACCTCGCTATACTTCCGTTACGTGTCCACAGGCACAAAAGGGTAACATTACCCTCCAATTCACTGCAGTGAGATAGACACTCGACTTAAAAGAAAGGCCTCTGGAGAAATCTGGCCAATGAAGGCAATACATCCACCAGATATTTGAAGTCCTTTTGCAGAAACTTTAAAAATACAATTCTTTTTGCCTTACAGCCAGGAGACAAATCATGCTAACTTAGAAGACTCACTTGAGAAATGAGGTAGAGACGGTAAGACACACGGAAGGGGGAGGCAGCAGGGATAATGAGGGGAGAGCTCCCCAAGTAGCCAAAACCAGAATGGTTCTATTGTGCGAACTTCAAGAGTGTGCAATTTACTTTCGCCAAATGAGCCCCAAATGTCCTCCTGATGAGTTTCTATGCAAGTACACTTAGTCCTGCCAGATACTGTATTTATTAGTCCCAAGTGATAGGGGAAGGGAGATAGATAAATGATTCACCTACTCAACAGCTGAGTCACACCTAAAGGTCCACTGCTGACCTGACTGCTTTCCTTTCTGATTAGCAGAACCACCGAGTACAAGGTACCATCCAAATGGATGAGGGAACCAAGGTATTGATTGAAATTGGTGGGCTTGACCATCCCGGAGCTGTAGAGGTTTGTAGCAGTCCTTGTAAGAACAGTGATTTAACTTGTATTTGGGCTACACCGGGGTGAGCCATTCATTTCCAGCTGTGTCTTTGCGACCCTCCACTCCTATGGCATCCAAAAGAGCAACCACTCTGGGTGCTCAGCTCAACTACAACCTGAAACTGAAGCTCAGAAGTAATTCTTCTGTTTTAGCATCAAACCCCAAATCGCTTTCCTTGTTGACTAGCCTTGGGGATGGCGTGGCCAGGGATGGTAAAGGAAAATCCTTCCAAGCCTCAGTCATGGCAAAAGTGGTTTATAAATGAAATAAGGTTCCAAGACTACTCCCAAATATAGTCTGCAAACAGGAATCGGCCAGAGAACGCCAGCCTCAGAGGCTGTCTTTCCAGCATGCATTTCATATGCCCCACAGTCAACTCCTCAACATCAAAATCATTAACATCCTGGAAATTCCACTGCAAGAGAGGAAAGGAAATCGACTTCCAACTAGCTGTGTGGTCTTGGAGAAATCACTTCCCCCCTTAGACCTATTTCCTTATTTCTGAACAAAAAAGATTAGACTAGGTCATCTCTGTTGAAATTATGTCTTATTGTTTGCCACACTATGGCTATTTCCTTCTCTCCCCTCAACCCACCCACCCCCAACTCCCTTTCTCCTTCCAAGTTACCCCTAACTGGTTCACTCAACGAAAGTTTACCACTGAGTTATTTTCAATTACTACCCAATTATAATCTCCCTGTGGTTGCACAATCTGTTTTCATAAAACGAATTCACAACTTTGATGCATCAATGACCCCCTGAAATGAAGCACTAATTACCCAGCCTAGATGCTCCTTGCCAATCTGCTAAAATGGTTCAACTTAACCCCTTGGCTCCTGGCACTAGCCAGTTGGGATTCCACAAGATTTCATATCCCACCGATACGCCCGACAGCCTCAAGAAGAGAACTCCTCACAATCAAAAGCTACCCTTTCAGCTGAACTTTCCCTCCAGGCCTCCTCCAACACTTAGAAAGATGAGAGAATCTTATGTCACATTTGCGACATTTTCCATCACTTTAATAATGGTGTTTAAAAGCCCATTTGCTAAATTCAATGAAAACTAATTGCTATTCCAACTGAGTTGACCAGCTTGTCACTCAGATCCAGCAAACAACAGGGACTTCAAGAAATAAACCATTACCGGTACTGTGCTTAAATGATTCAGTGTGAAATACACATATTCCATTTGCTGCGAAGGTAGCTCTTAGGGGCTTCATTTTACAAATGAAAAAACTGAGGCTCTAAGAGGTTTGACTACCCTGCCCAAGGTCACGGAGCCAGGATTCAAGATCAGGTCTGTCCAGTTTCAAAGCAACCCTCTTTGCTGAGCCATGTCACTTCTCTGTCTGGACGCACTACGTTTACAGAAAAACGACAAACCCCGTAACCTCAGTATGAGCAACCACATGACCACAAGGAGGTGCCCTGGCTGCTGAGCCAGAAGGAAGAAGCAAAAGGCAGGGTCTGCAAGGATCTGTAACTCAGTGGCAGAGCTTAGACTCCGGCTGGATGACGGCCCTGAGATAAAGATGAGAGAGAGATTCTGTAAATATCAGACACCTCAACAGTGGACCAATGGCTTGCATTTGTATTTGAAAATATTTCCGATCCGACAGACCAGGGACTGTTTAAAAAAAAAAAAAAAAAACACACGTAATTTCCACTAAAGTTTTATCTCAAAGGAATTACAGTCACAAATAAATACATAACTAAAATTATTTGAGGATTATGATATTAGCTCAGGCTTGTTTCCCCTGCTCTCCCAGCTGCTCGTGTAATCAAAATCAAATTAGATTTCATGACGTCCTATAGGTCTGGTAGATATGTAAGCCGGGGCTCTGATAAAAGCAAGTGCTATCTTCCCTGCCCGTATAAGCATCTAGATATCTGAATCTTATGCAGTCCCTTTGTTTAGAGAACAGGAATCCAGATGATAAGGAAACTTTTGTCATCTAAATCTATGTGATTCCAGGATTTCATATATAAGTAAGGTTCAGACAATGATGGTTACCAGCTGTCTCTCAAAAAACTTATCTGAATCTATTCAATTCCTACGTTCAGATACTGAAGAAAACCTGAGAAATACAACAATTTCTCTCTTTAATAAATGAAATACGGTGGTGATCCCAACAACGAAAAAGAGAAAAAATGGGTGGGAGACAATGGCTTTATTCTTCTGAGTGTGAGTTCTTATTAAATTCACTCAGAGTAAAAGGTGTTGGCAGGAATAATCCAAATTTACACCTAGTAAAATTATAAATTTTTTTTCACAAACAAAAAGAAAAAAAAGGAAATGGGAAGATGCTGATTCCTCAGCCTTTAAAAGAAGTGTTATCAGTTGTTAAGAAATTTGGAGGGAAGTCTTAGAAATGGGAATATGACCCGGAAATATACATTCACGTATATAGATAAAGCAAAGACGTTAAAATGTGAGTTAATTGTTAAATCTAGGTGGTTAAGCTTATGGGTATTTGTTGTACTGTGTTTTCAACTTCTCTTTGTTTCATCAGGCTTATTTTCTTAATTGGGAAAATAAATTTTAAACAAGGGCTAAGAGCCAAGTAACTATAGGACAAAAATTCCCCAAACTTTTCCTAGGCTTCTGATTCTTTAGTCTGTTGTCATTCCGTCTTTCTTCTCTTGCCCAGCCCCTGTCCCAGGAAAGGGAGACAAGAGGGGGCTTCCATTGCATAAGCAGGGAACAAGGCTAACACTTAAATCTAAATCATCAGTTGGCAAGTGGGCATTGCTGGCCTCATGCTGTCTAGATCCCCCTAGGGCCACCAGAGGTCATGGGATGGAAGCAGGAACAGGAGTGCGATGCCAAAAAGCCCTGCTCGTCTTCCCTGGAAAGCCCGATGTCAGCCCACAGCAGTAGCAGAGCTCTGTGGACGCAGAGGTGTGCACTGTCCCCGAGAGCTGGGGACCAATAGCAGGACCTACAGTACTCATCCTCGGGAGGCTCATAGGATTAACTTGGCCCAAGAATGGCAAAGCCACCGGGAAATTATTTTAAAAGACACCTCACACCCACCCTAGATCTGTCCAAGCATAGCATCATGAAAGTATTTTGTATCGACTGCAACCTCAGTTAAGGCTATATTGAAGCTGCATCCCAGGTTAGCTGGCCATAGTGTGTTTCTCCCTTAACTACGCCAAGCCCAAGTCAAGGCAGTTGCTACAGTCTTGTGTGTATGTGTCATTTCTAAGAGTTAATTTCAAAAGGGAATCCCAAAGGCTACAAATCCACCCACATTTAAGTGAAGGTGGCTAATCCCTGCCCTAAGCAAGAGAACTGTTCCTCTCCTGAATGCAGAGGGGAAAAGCCACAGGAAGCCACAAGTAGTGCTGTATGAAGCTGCCAGAGCTGGGAAGAACCAGCTGGCTCTGGAAGGAGAAGGAAGGGAGGGTGAGCCCCGCCCAGCTGCTGGCGCTGTGTCTGCAAGCTGTCCAGCTTGCTGACATCAACGGTAACATTGCAGCCCTGAGCTGACTCACTGACTAGCTTTCTCGAAAAAGGAAGCGACGAACAGAGAGAGTAAGTGGGTTCTCTTGGTTCCAAGCTGGAGCCCACTCACATCCAAACATACTGCTGAGCCTTACAAGAGCTCGGCCCCGTGGACACATGAGGAGGTCACGCTGCCGGGAATGACGTGGGTTTCCCTACATTTCACTCACTGAGAACCCATGAGGAAGCCTTTCCCACAAAAAAGTCTTTGACCAATTCTAACCATGAAAAGGAGGTGCATGAATCTGACAAAGCTTGCCTTAAGGCATTGTGGAAGACAGAAAGTAATTTCACAGGAAACTCATGATCTTGAACTAAGAAGGCTCAAGCTCATCTCAGTGACTCAACTGTTTTGAACTTGCTAAGTTTGATTAAATTAGTATTATTTAATAAAATCATTAGTTGGATGCATGCCATTAGAATTGGAATATACCTGGCACATAATTCCAAAAGGAGCTACTGTGAAAAATACTTCTCCCTTATTAATCTCTGATTCACAGTTCTCATCTAGTCGGTTCCCCTGCGGGTGGTGATTCTTACCCATTCCTCGCGTGTTCTTCCTCCCAGTCGATACTTACACCAATAAAGAGGTATTATATAGTCTCTACCCTTCCCCACCTCTTCTTTAGTTGTTACTAGTTTTCTTATTTTACTTTTTTTTTTTTTTAACACAATACTCGCTCCTTTCAACAAATGCATGCTGTTCCACTGTCCGGGTGTTCCACAACTTCTACAACCAGTTCTCTGTTGAAGGTCATTTATGCTGCCTCCACTCCTTTATTACAGATGACGTTACAAGGAATACTTTACTTGGGACATTCTACACACATGGCAGAGGCACGTGGGACTATTCGTAGGACATAGTCCTGGAGGTACCAGGTCAATCATCAACTGCCATATACTTTGGTAGATAATACCAGATGGCTCTCCATAAGGGTTGGGCTCACGTACACACACATCGGCAACAGACAGTATCCCTTTTTCTCTATACTCTCACAACACAAAAAATGGCGTCACACCTTCTCCTCCTTACCAATCTAAGAAGTTAAAATTGTATCTCTGTGCAGGTTTCCATTTTAATTTTTCTTGTTCTGAGCAAGGCTAAAAAACCTGTATACCTTTAGGAACCCTCACGATTTCCTTTTCTGTGAACTGTCTTGTTCACAGACTGCCCAATTTTCTTTTGGGTCCTTGGTCTCTTCATTAATTTGTAAAAGCTCTTGGTTTTTTTTAAGATTGTTAACCCTATGTTGCAAACAACTTCTCCCAGCTATTATTCTTTTGATTTACCTATGATGTTTTCTGGCTTATCCATTTATTGTTAAGTAGTTGAATCTTACTTGTGTGACTTCAGTGTTTTCTATCCTTCTCAAAAGAGACTGACCTACTGTTGGGATAATAAGAACAAAGAAAAATTTCCCCATGTTTTTTTCTAGTACTTTTTTGGTGACAAGTCATGTTCATGGTTGTTCACTGCAGACTGTCCCCTGACAAAGTCCAACTGTGGGTAAATCAAAAGTTTCTCTGTGAAAAAAAAATATTTTAATGGGAAAGTCAGGAGTGAAAGCTACCTCTCCCAAAGAATATGAAGAATTAAGCATTGAAAGTGTTGAACTGAAATTAACTGGTATACAATAAAACCTACTGCTGGCCATGATGCAATTCCTCACCAGCACGTGTACCTGTGATTGGTACATGTGTTATAACAGAACAAGAGATAGTCTCATAAACATAAAATGGAGAAACTGGGCCCAAATTGGAAGCTACTAAGCTTTATCAAGATATGAGTTTTGGCTTTAAAAATAAATAAAAAATACAATATCCAGCACTGGTAATTGATGGAGAAAATAAGCTTCTTTTCACTATATTGATTCTGATTTCATTTCAGTGGATTCTTTGAGAAAGCCAGTGAAGGTGTGGATTAAGCAATGGAAAATGTCATCAACTAATAGACTGCCTTTTCTGAACATGGAGACACCGTGTCTCAGGAAAAAAACAAAAGCCCACTTCAAGTCTACAGAATATCCTTTAACGTGGGGCTCAAATACCTACCCCTCCTGTAAAACTGTCAGCAACTTGAGGGAGGATTCCCAGGTTTTGTGTTTTATGTGTGTCTTATACGTAAATGTTTCCATCTAGTATCTCCAGTGTTGGACACAGGGCTCAAAACATAATGGGCATTCCATTAATGTTTACTAAATAAGTTGTTTATGTTAATCCATCTATCCTCAAAAGCAATTTTAAAAAGGAAAAGAAAAAGCATGTGCAAATACATGTGTTGGGAGAGAAAATGTATCAATCTCAAGATCCCCAAGAAACTCCTTATAAACTATACACCTCAAGCTCAACTACCATACTGGATTAATCCTACGATATGTATTTTTTCACATTTTAACATCTCTCAAATAGGGATAAATCTTACAACTATAATTGGCAGTGTTTTAATTGCTACCTTGGTAGTATATACAATAATGGTGCATCTTACAATGGACATGGCCTTGAACTAAATACAAAATGATGTCTTAATTCTCATACCTACCTATACCCTGCAGAACGATGAAGCTTGCTAGATAATCACAGATGTAAAGCATCCACACAGCATTTGGGACACAACAGATACTCAGCAAATGCTGGCTCCCTTTCTCCTTAATGTGCATTTATTGAAAGTAGAGTGGTATCATTTGCTCTTGAGTTAAAAACAGAAGAAGGCAGAATTTAATTTCAACGTAGAAGATAGTAGCAAAACTGTATTGAGCCCCCACTCAATGGCAAGTGCAGGACTGGGTATTTACACTCCTGATCTCTAGTATACACACCCTGGTTCCAATCTTCCCCAGATCCTTAGAAGACAGCCATGAATTCACGAAGCTGAAAGTCAATTTGTTGGATCCGCCAATTAGTTCTATTAGTTCTTAAAGATTCAAAGTTCGAACTTCAGCACTTCCATGAAGTGGGGCATTGGAAACTTATTTATGTACCTTTAATATTGTGCAACAGTGAAAGCTTTCTGAACAGCTTGCGACGGAGCAAAACAAAACAAGGTTCTCAGTAAAACAAGTGTTCTTTGCAGAGTCAAAAGCGTGAGAAGCCCTAAGTGTGATTAGGTAGGGCTTCCTCAGCAGAAACCAGACAGAAAATCTCGGGGAAGAGGACCCAAATCCAGTCTTGAAAGAAACTACAGCCTGTTTTTTTAAGAGTGCCTTTTTTGGGGGGCACCTGGGTGGCTCAGTCAGTTAAACGTCCGACTCTTGATTTCAGCTCAGGTCATGATCTTGCAGTTGGTGGGTTCGAGCCCCATGTCAAGCTCTGTGCTGACTTCGCAGAGCCTGTTTGGGATTCTGTCTCCCTCTCTCTCTGCCCCTCCCCTGCTCATTCTGTCTCTCAAAATAAATAAACATTAAAAAAAAAAAAGAGTACCTTTTTTTCCTTATTTATTTTGAGAGAGAAAGAGTGTGAGTGGGGCAGAAAGAGAGAGAAAGAGAATCCCAAGCAGGTTTCACACTGTCAGCGCAGGGCCCAACGTGGGGCTCAAACCCATGAACGATGAGATCATGACCTGAGCCAAAATCAAGAGTCAGATGCTTAACGGACAAAGCCACCCAGGCGCCCCTAAAAATGACTTTTTCAAATGGACAAATATACGTCTGCTATTGTTTTCTGTATTTTGGGGTAGGTCAGTACCCCTGCCTTCTGCTACAACCTTATAATTTCCTGTGTACCCTTCTGTTATAACATTTGCTTATCACACTGAATTGCACATTATTTGCACAAGAGTCTCCCTCTCGGTGACCGAGCTGCTGAAAGGCCTAGAGACCACCTTTCTTCTTTACAGAGCACCAGACACACAGCTGGTGCTCCACAAAAGGTTGTTGACCAACTGAATGAAACCTTGGAATGTGATAATAAGTAGAATGGCCTGAAATGACATTAAAAACCTAAAAGCTTATTCACAGAGCTTGCTTCTTTATACACGATGGCCACCCTAAACACAAGCACCACGAAATGTACCTAAGCCTATCGTGTGGCAACAATCCCTTTATAAAGTCCCCTTGTCACCACACAGGGGAGTTCCCCAGAGCCCACAGTCACACCCTGCAAATTAAGTGACTTGACCTTAAATGACCCTCTATGCTGTGGTAACACGGCCGGCCGAGGGCAGGCGCGAGATACAGGCTGAGTTCAGCTAGCGTCTTAGGGCTTTGGGATAATAATCCCTATCTTCTCAGAGATGACCAACTGGTAAATTAAAGACGAAGACAAATCTGAATGGCCAAAAAGCCAACAGTTGAACATACAGCTGGTATTCGCCTTGACTCGCCCTCACTATGTTAAGTGTCTGAAAAGAGCTGGTCTCAGTCAGACCTTAGGTAAGGACAGCTGCATCCTGCAGCTGGTTAACAAAAAAAAAAAATCAGCAACTGTAGTTCCCTCCGCCACAGAAACAGTGGCAAAATCAGAATGCCCAGTGCTGTCCCCAACGCAGAGACTGTCCCAGTTGATTATACAAAGCAAAGCCATCCAGTGTCCAAACAGCGTCGACTATAGTTGGGGGCCGGTGGGGGGGAGGACTCTGCCTCTGGGATGTAGGTCTCCTGCATGGTTTCTGGAAGGGATCGAGAATGTCTAACAAAGAGTCATTCTATTACCCAGCAGTCCACAACAACAGCACTGGCTGCAAGTCCACTAGTTACATTACAGCATAGTTTTGATCAGTCTTATCTAATGGAAGGCAAGCAGGAGGGGTAAGGTACCCAACTCCCCTGCTGGATTAGCACCAGTTCTTTATATCTGAGGATCGCTGGTCAAAGCAGACAGCTGAAGTAACACTTTACATTATTTTCAATTGTTGCAGGTCTTCTTAATATTATCATTCTGTAAAAGGTGCATAAAATCCCTTTTTCTATCCTTTATCAAACTGAGACGATAAAGGAATACTGAAATTCCAATCACAATTACTGTCGAACCCAGCCAGTAAGCATTGCTTTACTATGTCACTTTCTTACATCCCGCAGTTTAAATAAACAGTACCTCATTCAATTTTGATAACCACTTGATCTTCCATTTTAAATAGAAAAATCTGGGGCCTTGGGTGGCTCAGTCTATTAAACATCCGACTTTGGCTCAGGTCATGACCTCATGGTTCATGGGTTTGAGCCCTGTGTCGGGCTCTGTGCTGACAGCTCAGAGCCTGGAGCCTGCTTCAGATTCTGTGTGTGTGTGTGTGTGTGTGTGTGTGTGTGTGCGCGCGCGCGCACATGTGCACGCTCAAGTGCACGCACCCCTCCCCCACTCATGCTCTGTCTCTTAAAAGCAAATAAAAGTTAAAAAAAAAAAAAGAAAAAACTGAGAGGGGAGGACAGAGAGAGAAGTTGAAGGGAGGGGAGGGGTGAGGAGGGATGAGAGTAAATCTAGAGATTCAGTTGCTCAATTTTGTTTCCCTTTTTCTGACAGCCACTGAGAAAGCAGACCGTTATCTTCACACATACCATCACCTTTGTTTCTTCGCTAGAGAAAACATCCCCAGCCTAGGAACATTCGCTCAGGCAGCAAGGAATAAATATTTACCATTAGTGGAATTTCCAGTTCTTGGGCACTGAACCCAGATGGCAACCTGATGCTTAACCGCCCACTTTAACCAGTGTTGGAATGGGAAGTACCTCCCCACCCGACACTAAGTGGATGGATTTAAAGGATCCATTATGTGTATGAGTTGGAGCTACTTAGGAACACTTTTTCCATCTCTCTTGCCTCTAGAGCCCGGGGAATAATGGCAGCCATGCACAGTAAACATTCACCAAGTGCTTACTGTGGGGACACACTCACCTAGCTCCCACAACACCTCATAGGACAGGCACTAATGGCGCTCCCATTTCCTCAGGAACAAACTGAGGCAGAGAGGCCAGGGTTCCCCGCGACGTGCTGCCAGGGCAGGAACTTCACCTGGCACACATCTCCACACTGAGGCTCCTATCTGGAGCCTTACCGGCTGATTAGCTGTATATCCAGCAACCCCTCCTCCCACCCTTGTGGATTTATTCCCTCACACTCCCTAAGTATATAGAAGTTTCTCCCATTCAACCGTAAGCTTCCTTGACCGCACTGACTCTGTCTTAGACTGGTCTTTGCATTTGCCCCAAATGTCCGGTATAATACTGCACATCTAGTCTGTTAGGTAATAGAGATTTGAGCATAAAATCACATCATCTCCTTTGCTCTTTAGCAGAGGAAACTTACATACAGATATGAGAGCACTGGAAAGAAACAACGGTCCCACTAAATTCTCTTTTCCAGCTATCCTTCAAAACCAAAGGGCAGCTAATGCAATTTATTTATTGAGTTGGCATTTTCCAGACACAGAAAAACAGAATTTATTGCCGGAAACCTACCCCAAGTATTCTTGGGGCCAAAGAAAAATGATCTCAGGTAGCAGCAGAAGCTGCAGAAAGGAACAAGGAACAACAGAAAAGATCAAGATGCAGGTGTTATCCATGGGAATCCTGACGTGAAAAATCGTAATAATTGTGCCTTTTGGGGGCTAAGAAATGTGTGGTGTTAAAATTCAAGACAATAAAAAAACATAATGCAAGAGAAGGATAAATAGAATTAAGGTCTCCTAAGGCCGTTGTGCTGTTTAGAAATAGTAAGAAGTACGCACTTATGAAACATCTCTCATAATTTAAGTTGTGATCTCTATGGTAACCATTAAAAGTACAGTAAAACATGTGTAACTAACAAGCTAAAAAAGGAAGAGAAGTAGAATCATAAAAAATACTTGATTAATCCCAAAGAAGGCAAGAAAGAGGGGGAGAAAAAGAGACAAATACAAAACAAATAATCAGATGGCTAGATTTAAACCCAAATATATGAGTAATTACATTAGAAATGTAACCACACTAGAATTCTCTAATTAAATGACAAAAAGCTGTCGGACTAAATTTTTTGAAACCTTAAATATATGCTACTTACATAAGACTTTCTTTAAATAATGCCATGGGGGTAAAAAATCAAAGTAAAAGGTTGGGAAAAAAGAGATAACATACAATTTGGAATGCTGTATTGGAGTTTTTAAATAGCTTTGGCAAAGTCCCAATAACTTCCAACTACGGCCCCACTGCTGTTTCTACCAAACGCTGATGCCCTGGAAGGGAAAAATAGATCCGATTCTAGAAGGCTTTAGATGTTGAACTCCAAGAAGAGAGTACTGAAAAACAACTCACACCTTAGATAAAGAAAGAGTCAGGTAGCTGAATGGATTAATAAACTGGTACAACTAAACACTGGAGTATTATTCCGGGCTAAAAACAAATGAGCTATCGAGTCATGGAAAGACACGATGGAATCTTAACTGTATATTACTAAGTCAAAGAAGCCAATCTGAGAAGGCTACATACTGCATGATTCCAACTATATAACATTCTAGAAAAGGAAAAACCATGGAGACAGTAAAAAAAAAAAAAAAAAAAAATAGTGGTTGCCAGGGTGGGTGGGGTAGGAGAGAGAGATAAACGGGCACAGCATAGAGGGTTTTAGGGGCAGTCTAAATACTCCACATGATGGTATTGTATCATTATACACTTGTCCAAACCTGTAGAATAGACACTTAGTGAACCCTAAGGTAAACTATGGACTTTGGCTGATTATTGTATGTCAATGTAGGTTCCTCCTTGGTAAAAAATGTGCCATTCTGGTGAGTGATATTGACAATGGGAGAGGCTATGTATATGTCGGAGGAGAAGGTATATGAGAAATCTCTGTACCTCCCTCTTGATTTTCTTTTAAACCTACAACTGCTCTTAAACACTTAAGTCTTAAAAAAAAAAAAAAAAGAACACGCCAAAAAGTGAATTTTATTATGTAATTTTTTTAGTACATAAAAAAATTTTTTTTTAGGTCAGACTCTGGATGTGTTTAACTAAAACATGGCTAATAGGCCACCATGGTTAATAATGGCCCAGCTGTCCTTGCCAGAGGTAACTAAAAGGTACACCAGGCTAATCCTTTGAGTGGAAGCTAATGTGGGTGCTCTCGGGTTCATGAATAGGAAAAACTATTAACCATTTTTCAACATACGCACGCATAGTCATTTTTACACATTAAGCTTCCATTAACTCCTAGGGCAAAGTCTCAAGTCCCCAGCAGTTACCACAATACAGCAAGAATACAAATCCATCATAAAGTGGGAAGAATAAGTCTCAATTATGCCCCCTGCACTCTGTGTCTTGTTTGACTCAACTAATCTCAGAGATAAGCTGCAGACAATTACATACTGTGTGATTAATAAAAGCTGGCAGCCAGAAATCCATGCTCATTGGCTCTTAAAATGAGAGTCAGAGCTGGGTCCACAGGGTTGCTAGACAATGATGGCCATTATGAAAACACGGAACAAGAAGCTTCATATTGGCTTCTCAGGCTCCATCATCACACATAGACTACCCCAGAACTACAGAGAAAGCGAGGATGTGTGATGCCACTGTTCCTTAAAAAATAAATAACAAAATAGATATTAGAATCTTGTTGGATATAGAGGAGACAGAAGAAAAGCGCTCAAGGGTACAAGAGTCTGGCACTTTGGGACTCAGTATTTTGTTTTGTTTTCGGATTCACTGACTCAGTGATTTTTGTTACGAATCACTCTCCTTGGTACACAAACACAGTCGCCTCCACAGAAACTTTGGGGCCTACCTCTCCCAACACCTGTGACAGTGCCTGGAATAAAGTAGGTGCTCAAGAAACATTTATGGACCTCAACGGAATCATCAGAGAAACATCCAAAGGTCATTTTTTACAGTCAACACCCTACCACCATCACCAGCACCCCCCAAAAGAGAATTACCCTGAAGATTAGGACTGAGTTTTCTAAGTGATTGCTGAGTATGCACAGAGAAATGAGACAGACTTGCAGAAATCAAAAAGCGAAATAAGTCTCGGCGATTTTTTTGGCAAATCTGACCCAACATCACAAACCTCAAGTCAGTCCTTGTAAACATTTACAAGGAAGACTGTCACACAGATACGGTCACACTGTCTACTCTCCCTAAACTGAAACAGGATGGGCCTCCCTCTCTCAATTCAGCAGTCAAACAAAGCCCTACCTACCCTTTTGCTTGTGCCCTTTCAGCTCAGTCATTTAAAAAATATTTTAATGGGGAACCTGAGACCAGAGAGGTTTAGTAATTTGTCCCAGATCACACAGTGGGTAAATTGAGGATCCAGAATTTGGACTCTACACAGACTGATTCCAGAACATACTTTCTTCAAATCTATACCCGCGACACAACTTTCAATTGTATGATTGGGTGTGAAGAGTGGGCATCACTTGATTTATGAAATCAGTATGTGAGGGTAACTTGAATATAAATAAGTCATATTTGGGGTGCCTGGGTGGCTCAGTAGGTTGAGCGTTCAACTTCGGCTCAGGTCATGATCTTACACTCGTAAGTTCAAGCCCCGTGTCAGGTTCTGTACTGACAGCTCGGAGCCTGGAGCCTGCTTCAGACTCTGTGTCTCCCTCTCTCTCTGCTCTCCCCCACTTGCACTCTCTCTCTCTCTCTCTCTCTCTCTCTCTCTCTCTCTCAAAATAAGTAAATATAATTTTAAAAACTTAAATAAGTCACATTCTATTTGCCATTTAAATAAATAAACTTTAAATCACAAAAGTAATGTGTTTTCATTACAGAAAAAAATAAACAAGAAAATTCACTTCTCACTGTACCACCTGGATTTAATGACATAACATTAATGCTTTCTCATTTCCCTATGTTTATATTTTCCTACGCTTGAATTTTTTTTCTAATAAGACACCTTCTTTTCCCTTAAAAATTCATCATGATCATCTTTCTACTTTACCAAAGATTCCACTCCACCAAATGCTAACATTGCATCGATCACAATTTACGTTTCTTGTAGGGATCATCGAAAAGACCTAGCGGCTTATTCTCCAACATCTAAATCCTCAAGTCGCCTGCTTGCCCTGCCAGCTCTTTCCCTGAGTCAATATTCCAAGGAAGCCCATTCATGTTTGCCTCTCAACTCCCTTACTCAAACGGCAGTCATTTCATCCAACTAGAGATTAAACATCTTCCTTTCCTTTCCCCCAGATCCAGCTAACTCGAAGCCAGCTTTAGTTGTGAGCCGTACTTTTGGTATCATTCTCAGGAAGTCACAAGACACTACTGCGTGCCTTTGAATGTTTACCACTGCATCTGTTCATAATATTTTTTTCTGGGGGCACCTGGCTGGCTCAGTCAGTTAAGCATCTGACTTGATTTCAGCTCAGGTCATGATCTCATGGTTGGTTCATGGCTTCGAGTCCCGTACTGCCTCTGTGTGACAGCACAGAGCCTGCTTCGGATATTCCCTCCCTCTCCCTCTCTCTCCCTCTCTCTCCCCCTCCTCTGCTCACTCGCACTCTCTCTCTCAAAATAAACAAATAAATAACAATAAATAAATATATACTTTTCCTGAAATTCCACATTTCAAAGAAGCCAAAAATATACCAGGAGTTTAAAGACCACCTTCAATACCAATTAGCACCCATAAATTTTATCCACTCGCTTAGATAAAAGAGCCACCTCTTGACTGTTTACTTCAATAGTGAAGAAAGACTACACTGTTAGTACAAAAAAATAAAAGCACTTGGACCTCTTGGATATATAAAACTGAGTCCCTTGATACACAAAATTTGGTACAGAACAGTAGTGAGTTAGAGTTGATGCGGGGAAAAAACTCTCTCCAGCTCTTTAGGTAATGAGTTTGGAGCACTGGAAAATAACATCGACAGAATGGCCTTTTAAATTTTAAGTGGGTTTTATCAGGTCTCGGTGGCAACATCTTCTTTACTTTGGGAATACATTCAGAAACTTTAATTGAAGTTTGTGAGAAACAGAAGTCAATACTCAAGTTTGTACTTAATTCACGGCCTTTCAGGGAAGCATATTATGATTAAAGGAAAGGCTGAGTAAAATCAGGTATGCTATGATCATAACTACCATTTGTAGAACATCTTCAACATATCAGGACTTCCATATACTTTATTTCTAATCTCAATTAGCCCTTAAGGCTGGCTTACAAATGAGAAAATAGAAGTAGAGAAAGGGGAAGTAACTTGCCCTTGGTCACCCAGATAATAAGTGTCACAGCCAGGATTCAAATCGAGCGCTGCCTGGCTCCAAAGCCAGAACTCAGTGACCAGTGACTATAAATAAGTCACACTCCTGGGTCCCCTCTGTTCCCGTCTGATGTACAGATTGAACGAGCGCAAGAAGAAGGATTGATTAATCCTGTTACCTACTGCTGTCAGCAGCACGTGCAACCTCAGAAGGTAAGATTGAGTCCTCCTAAACTACATCACAAAAAATATCCTGGGGGAGGGTTGGGAAAGGGGAGAATAGGGGGAGAAAAAAAAGAAGTCCTCCTTCTTGGACTTGTTCAGGTGTGTTATGCAAAATGAGACCGTACATGGGATAACGAGATCTGGCTGCATAGTCTGAAGACAGAACATACCCCAAACACGATGATTCTCACCTCTGCGCCTCCAAATTAACACCATTTTGAGAGCTTTTTAAAATACTGATTTCTGGGACACTTGGGTAGCTCAGTCGGTTAAGCATCCAACTTCAGCTCAGGTCATGATCTCATGGCTTGTGAGTTTAAGCCCTGCATCAGCTCTGTGCTGATGGCTCAGAGCCCGGAGCCTGCTTCGGATTCTGTCTCCCTCTCTCTCTGCCCCTCTGCCGCTCATGCACTCTCTCTCTCTCTCTCAAAAAAAAAAAAAAAAAAAAAAAAAAAAAAAATTTTTTTTTAAGTACTGATCTGTGGTGCTCCACCTACAGATTCTGATCCGACTGGTCTACAGTGGAATCCAAGTACCAGAAATTTTTTAAAGTTCTCTAGATGATTATAACCGACAACCACCGAGAACCACACTGTCCCAGAAGGGGAGTGTGTGTGATCCAAACACCCAATATCTGTATTTTTCCTTATTATATACACCTGGTAAAATCTGAACACAGGGACCCAAAGGTTAGTTGGAAAGACCAACAACCCAGGGACATTACCTGGGCCGTATCTTCCATCAGTCCCCGAATCTTCTCCACGACATCGTTGCGCCGGTGCTGGCGCAGGGCACTGATGAGCTGGGCGAGGCTGGCCTCAGGCCCCCGGATGGTCCAGTGCTGCAGAGCTGCGTAGGCCCGCTCGTGGTCAGCCGTGTACCCGTTCGAGAAAGCGGCCACCTCCCGCTCACTGGCATTGCACAGAAACTGATAGATATCCTTCCACTGGCTTCCCACTTGGGCTGCTACGAGCTTCAGGATGTCAATCCCTAAACCAGAGAGAAAATAAAATGAAAAACAGACACAGGCACACGAGGAAAGGTCCTTCTTTATATATGGCGACTGATTTAATGACCTAAAAGAAGCATGCTCTCCCCTTGTAATAAGATCCAAGGGAGTGGACTGCCTTCTATAAGCACTTAACATACACAACCCCTCCTAGGGACTAGTCAGGTACCCTCCTATAAATTTCACTTCCTGAATATGGAACCAGAAGAAGGCACAATCCTGGAAGTACAATAAATAGCCCCCAAAACGATGTTTTGAAAGCCAAATCCAAACAAAAGAACCAGGGACTCCTTTGTTACTGCTAAAAACAAGTGCATCCACGGCTCCTGAGTGGCTCAGCTGCTTACGCGTCTGACTCTTGATTTCGGCTCAGGTCATCACGATCTTGCATGGGTTTACGGGTTTGAGCCCCACATCAGGCTCCGTATTGAGAGTGCCAAGCCTGCCTGAGATTCTCTCTCTCCCCCTCCACCGCACACCCTTTCTCTCTCTCTCAAAATAAATAAATAAAACTTAAAAAAAAAAAAAAAAAGTGTAACCAGAGGCCCCCGGACTAAAAAAGTGGTGAAATTAAGAAATTAAGAAATTCATGAGATTAAGAAAAAAGTAAGCCATGGATTAAAAGCGCAGTGGACTTTATCCAGCACCATCTGGGTACAGTGTTCAGATTCTGGAAATAATGTCCTTTATGTCAACTGACGGTATGCCCAGCCATTCCAGCCCAATGGAGGCACTCCTTAAGAACCTCTGGCTCCTTGTGCTCTAATCCTATGCTCAGCAAGCAATTTTTTCATCTATTATTCAGTCTCCGAAGCTGACTTGCACAGTTAAAAGGGAGACAACAACCAAAGTGAGACTATAATAACAATAGCTATTATCTCCCCGGTTTTATGTCTCAGGCACTAGCTCTTGGAACATCTTTATAAAGCGTTAACATTCCAACCACACGGATAAGACCACAGCACCTAGAAAAGTTAGACAATCTGCCCAACAGCACAAAGGCAGCTGGGTCAGAACTGAACCTGACTCACTGGATCACGTGTTATACGGTCACTCTGGCGGATCGGTCACTTGTAAACTCCGTCAGTGTGGGTCTACGGGACCCAGATCTGATGAACGCAGGGTGAAATGCTGAGTCAAATCCCGGCAGCTGCAAGCTCGAGGTGAGTGCCTGACACTGACCCTCTGTGAGGCGTGGCTCTCCCTTAGCAACACGCTTTGGTGTCTTCCTGTACACAGCACGTTCTCTCGGCATTTACACGTTGGCTTTGCCCAAATTGATACACGGCATTACAGAGAACCTCACAGTTGGGGACCTGGCAGGCAGTTTACCACAAGAGGGGGTGAGCCCTCTCAGCCAGTACCATGTCTTTGAATGAGGCCGTGCTCCCATGCCCAGATACCGGAGGTATTATAGTCAACTGTTATGTCTTTAAAACACTAACTACTCAAAAAAAAAAAAAAAAAAAAAAAAGGAGTCAAGCTCCCACGTGAAGCTTAGGAGAAAAAAAAGAAAAGAAGAAAAGAAGAGAAGAGAGGGAAGATTCCTGGGATCGAGAACTGAATTTTTTAATTAACTAGAGGTTAACCAAGGGGAAACTTTTTTTTTTTTTTTTTTTTTGCTTCAGTCAGTTCTTGGGGAAAATAATTATAAAACTAGCTCTCAATGTTTGCCTAAGAAAAGAGCAACACTAATTCCAGAAGTTTCTTTGAAAATGGAGCGCTTTGTGTTTCCTCGATGTCAATCCTTACTCTGCCATGCAAACCTATAGAGGCAGATTTATCTGCAAGATTGCATACATATCCTGAACCAACCACCCGCAACTGGCTTTTAAAAATAAGTAAGTTCCTGGTAGAAGGCTGCTTTCTTGTCAACTCTAAGAGTAGAATGCCACAAATCGAAGCATTACTGTACTTTCCACACGATTTTCCCTGGGCAGTGTGAAATACACTTGAACTAGTTGCTTTTCAATTTTCATGGCAATGTTTAGTCAGATACAGAGCTTTTGATTTCAAGCAACAGACACCTAAAAAAAAAAAAAAAAAAAAAAAAAGTCTATGTCCTATTTAAAACCCTGCAGGTAACTTTAAGGAGACAGCCAGCTCTTTGTGATTGATGTGGTAGGTTCTTCCAAATACCAAGAGGCTTGTTCATCCCTGAATCTTAATTTAGGTTAATTTGACTAAGGCCCACAGTGTCTTACACGAAAACATGACTGCATTTTCTTGTACATGGGACTTTTGCCTAAATCTTCATAATGCCCGTGACAGTGTGGCTTTGGGCAAACCACAAACTGTCATGTCCATTTCCTCATTTGTACAATGGAGATACTCACTAGAGTCCCTGGGGATGGGCTGATTAACATTTTCTATAGAGTTGATTTATTTTTGGAAGCACCCCGTCATTATAAATGCTCCATATACTAAACACTAAAACTTAAGACTAAATGCATTTCTGATGCAAATGCACAGCCTTTATAGAGTAATTACAGAGTCTAAAAGGCTCAAACCTAACAACAGTTCTCTCTCCCCAAACCCAGTATTTACACTTTGTTTCAGTCACAAAATAAAGAAAAAGGAGGAAAAAAAGAAAAACACAAAGAATGGATACACTGAAACTTTCCTTCGACTAACTGACTGGAAGCTAAATTTAAGGCCCACAGATCAGGTCTCATTTTATTTCTTTCTTTATTATTTTTTTAATGTTTATTTATTTTTGAAAGAGAGAGAGAGACGAGCGTGAATAAGGGAAGAGAGAGAGGGAGACACAGAATCCGAAGCAGGCTCCAGGCTCCAAGATGTCAGCACAGAGCCCAACACAGGGCTCAAACTCACAAGCGGTGAGATCATGACCTGAGCCAAGTCGGACGCCTAGCGGACTGAGCCACGCAGGCGCCCCTCATTTTTTTTTTTTAATGGCAGAGAGAGCTACTGGAGAGAGCAGCCTTTCCACACCACAGGGGATCACAACACAGCAGGAGACGGGCCAGTCTGAACTGGCCCAAGAGCCTACGGCCCCTGGTCCCCATCCCCACAAAGGGGAAAGAAAGACCTGTGGAGTATTTCAAGAATATTTCTGAGCAGCCACTGCGGCTTACTGTGTTTGCTGGACTGATGACCCCTACAGAATTTTAATGCAGAAAGAATGATATCGCCAAGAAAGTGAAGTAATGCCAATGAAATGGAAAGTGTGATGGGCTCTGGGAGTGCTCTTTACTTAGAAAGAAGTTTTAGGCAAAACTAAGCCATACAACTATAGAGAAAAGCAGTAGGATAACAAAACCACATTGAGATAGTTACGTGGGGGCTGGGGGAGCGAGGCGGAGGTTACCGGGTAACGAAACAGAAGGGACTTGAGAGGTAGTCACAAGGTTCTCTCTGTCAAACTGGATGCCGGGGAAATGGGTCCTCTTTTTATCTTGTTACTTTATTATTGGTTTGAGATCAGCTAGCCAGTTAGTAGTACCTCTACTGCAGTTAACAGGGAACGTGGTGTAGAACAGGAGCGTTATTATATGCTGAAATTATGAATGCACTTGGGGTCAGATACAGTGTGTATGCTTCTTCCTGGCCTGTTATTACTGACCAAGCAGATGCTGGGAAAGTTTTCTGTGGGGCTAGTAAATTTATTTCTTTTCTTTAAAAATTATGGTGCCCTTGGGGCGCCTGGGTGGCTCCGTCGGTTGAGCGTCCGACTTCAGCTCAGGTCACGATCTCGCGGTCCGTGAGTTCGAGCCCCGCGTCGGGCTCTGGGCTGATGGCTCGGAGCCTGGAGCCTGCTTCCGATTCTGTGTCTCCCTCTCTCTCTGCTCCTCCCCCGTTCATGCTCTGTCTCTCTCTGTCTCAAAAATAAATAAATGTTAAAAAAAAAAAATTGTACAAAAAAAAATTATGGTGCCCTTAGGGGGGAAGAAAAGGGAGGTCAGCACAGGTTTTCCGTAAAGGGCAACAGTAAATATATTAGGTTTTGAGTACCGCCATGATCTCTGGCCGAGGTCTCTTCCGTGACTCTGTTGTAACATGAAAACAGCCATAGATGATACACATGAGTGTGCCTGTAAGAACCTTTATTTACAAAAACTGGGGGTGGCCTATGTATGGCCCACACACTACTTTGCCACCCCCTGAAGCAGATGCACTTAAAAGGGACCATAGCTGGGGGCGCCTGAGTGGCTCAATCGGTTAAGCGTCCGACTTCAGCTCCAGTCATGATCTCACAGTTCATGAGTTTGAGCCCCGCATCAGGCTCTCTGCTGTCATGATTGAGCCTGCTTCGGATCCTCTGTAATCCCCCGACCCTCCCCGACTTTCTCTCTCTCTCTCTCCCTCTCGTTCTCAAAAATAAACAAACATTTAAAAAAAAAAATAAAGGGAACATAGCTAGATTATCAAATGGCATAAAGATTTAGAAAAACATCTTGTTAAAAGAAACACCCTGCCGACACACACACAAGACAATGAGAGTTCTCACCCCAATCATTAATGTGAAATGGGGGTAACTGAAAGAGAGACCAACCCTGGTCCTGGTCACCTGTCCTATCCAAGTCCCAGGTTTTTATCTATCCCGGAGACAGAGGAGCTGAATAGATGGGACTCATTTAGCTGAAAGGGATGCCACATCTCATTCCTTAGGTTGAAAAATAACACATCCCTCCACCCACGGAAGTGCTGACAAGGGTGTGAAGCTTAACTTTGCTCTTCCTGTGATGTCAGGTCCCGGAGCTCTGAGAATGAAGCTTCTAAAGAAATCAGCATAGGAGTCAAACAAGCCCTTATCTGCCAGATAGTTGCTAGGGGCTGTGTGTGAGAAGGTGGCCCTGGCCCCAGGACACGGCTTTTGAATTTTGAGGAGCAGGTAGCAGAAAGATCATGAACTTAGTCATCACAAGATACGGTTTCAAATGCCATGACTTGTTAGTTGTGTGACCTTGGGCAAATGACCACCCCTAAGATTTCAGGGTCCACATCAGTAAAATGACAATGCCACCTCTGATCTCATAGGGTAGGTAAGGAGATTTATGGGATCGGGTAGTAAAACCGTCAAGCTGAGAGCCTGAGTGCACATTGGTTTCGCTTCCTCTGTCCCCTCCACCTCTGCACAGACAGGTCGTCGGGACAAAGGACCTGAAAGATGGCAGGGGTTTTGCAGAGACCTAGGGATTATAGCTACTTGACAATGAAGGCGAGCACCAGCATCCTGGCTTCCTGTGCTTTTTGGAACCTCACTGGCACATACCAGAAGGGGCACCGCCACACAGAAGGGCACCATCCACAGAAAGGCAGATGTGAAAGAAAAATGTTTCTGCCCCTGCAACATGCAGGGCATCCTATCAGTACTCACTGCTGACCTTGCCCAGATTGGCCACCAGGGAACTCAAGAACAGAGGCATGAAGGAGGTCATTGACTGAGCTATTGTGGAAGCAATGGCATTTTTCTAGTGCATCCTAAAATCCTGAATTAGATATCATCTGGGTGACAACATTAATTTGAGGCTCATTTTGTTAAGCCCAATGTCAGCTCCAATATGCAAAAAAAAAAAAAAGAGTTCCACCTCTTTTCATAAAAACCTGAACTGACCTTTATAATCAGAGAAGGTATTAAAGCTCTTTCCTTTTAGAGATAAATATCTGAAATGAGTGCCATCATTAAGAACCCACATTAAAGCCTCCCTGGATGAGGTATGAAGGACAGTGATGATGGAAACAAAGGCCATCTGTAACCCACAACACAGCACCTGGTTTCATGCCGTGCACCCGGCTTCAACAGAACGGGTGCGTGGAAAAGATGAGTAGGTTATAAGCCTTGTGATGGTACCAAATTCTCATCATTTAAAAGTTTCAAGCATTCCCACTGCATCTCCCATACTTGTGAAATGTAATGTCTGTTCTCATTATTCTTCTTAGAAAGAGAGGTAGAGCGACAAATAATGAGAAAATTCCCATAGAGGCAATTAATACACAACTTCCTCCTCCCTGGACAGATAACTCCATAATTATCTCTATGCTGGTTTCTCTACACACAGCAGTCTCCTGCAATGTAGACACACGAAAGAAAGAAAGAAAGAAAGAAAGAAAGAAAGAAAGAAAGAAAGAGCAGGAGAAATGAGCTCAAGATTATCTCCCTTCTACCATCATCCTAATTCCTACCCCCCCCCCCGCAACATTACTCTTTATCAACACTTGCTGTGTCCTAAATGTACAGCAAGTTGGAAATCTCAATAAAAGCCTGGCTTTAGCATTCCTAGAATTGATGTTCTTCCCTATCCAATGGTCATGTCCTCATTGGTGCCTTTTCTGACCTCCTTCTTCTGCCTGAGCCTCACGTTGGCTGTGACTACCATTATCCCCAGCACCTGCCAGAGCCTAGCACATAACGGGAATTACAACGAACATCTTGAATGAATGAATGGGAGCCTTTTTTTCTGAGCTTTCCCCTCTTGCCTGAACACCCCCCCCCCCACCACCACCTTTTATCATCTCATTAATCTCTATAACTGCAGCCATCGAGAACCTGAGGGGCCACATGCTGACACACCCTCGTCATGTAACCGTGCCAGATCTCATGTGGTCAACAATGGGTGGAACCTGGGCTTCCTGGCACAGGGACCCAGTTCTTGTGCAAGAGCCTCTCCCTCTGGCAGTGCCCTCTTCCCAGTGAGGGTGGTCCACCACAACCATATCAGGCACCGGAGGAAAAAGTCTCCTAGACTGTGTGCCCCTGCAGCCAAATCCTCCTGCGGAGAGAAGCTGTCTAGACCAAGGTCTGTCTGGCCTGATTACACAGTAAGTGCTTCTAAAAGCAACATACCCGGGGCGCCCGGGTCACTCAGTAGGTTAAGCGTCCGACTACAGTTCAGGTCATGATCTCGTGGTTCGAGACCTCGAGCCCTGAGTCGGGCTCTGTGCTGACAGCTCGGAGCCCGGAGCCTGCTTCGGATTCTGTGTCTCCCTCTCTCTCTCTGTCCCTGCCCCACTCGTACTCTGTCTCTCTCTCGTAAAAATAAAACTAAAACAAAAAATAAAATAAAATAAAATATAATAAATAAATAAATAAATAAATAAATAAAAGCCACACACCAAAAATGTGCACCTGTGTTTGGTAGTAACTAGTATGGTTACGGGATGGTTTTAAAAATGGGATATCAACAGGAATCACTCTCAATGTATCACACAGGAAACTACTTTATCAGCACTTGGGAGCTTAGTACGCCCCAAGTTAAAAATACTCCTTTCCTCTAGTTGAAGTACAAAAGTTGAAAGAACTGCTTAAACTTCATTTTAACTCGAAAAGTGACTTCCGAAGCAGAATTAATCACTATCTTGTTGAAGGCTCAATGGACAATCACTATAAGCTCAGATGAATCTCAAAAGCTACTAAAAAAAAAACCACTGTGCAAAGGTCTCATAAAGCTAATGATGGGCTGTCTACCAAAGACAAGTTCTATCAAAACAGTAGACAATTTTCCAGATGGAAGAAATAGATACCACTGATGCTGTGGGGAAAACTAATAACCTTGTATTTCACTCCGTGGAGGAAAACAAAAAGCACAAGGCCCAAGATGCCTCCTTTCTCCTGGTCTTAGTCTGTTTGAAGCTGTTCATTTATTCATTCGACAAAAACATATCGAGCCCTTATTCTGCACCTGCCACTGTCGTAGGCACTGGGGACACTGTGGTGTACAGGGCATAACAAAAGCCTTTCCTGCATTCCACTGGGAGATATGGAAAGTAGTAAGATATTTAGCGTGATAGACAGTGAGGCATGCTGGGGAGAAAAATGCAACAAAAAGTCACTGGAGACGTTTGAACCAAGGAATGGCACCATCTGACTTCCATTTGAGCAGGGTCATTTTGGCTGCCGTCAAGAATACATGGAAGGGGTACAGGTAGGATAGAAACCACCAGTCAGAGGTCACAGCGATCTCCCCAGGGAAGGGACAGTCATTTGGGCCTGAGGGGCAAAATGATAGGAAAGGGTCAACTTCTGAATATATTTTGAAGGGAAGGCTGATGAGATTTGCTACTGGGTTTGCTGAATATGGGGGGAGATAGAAGGAGTCACTCTAACATTTTGGCCTGAGCACCTGGAAGGCTGGAGGGGCCTCTTTCTGCAATGGGTAACTGATGTGGAGGTGTGGCTTGGGATTCAGTTTAAACGTCTTAGGTGTCGAACGTCTAGACATCTGGGTCTATCGGGCAAGGGAGAGGATATTTGCATATTACATTCAGGTTCAAGAACCAAAATGCACTTGGGAATCACCAGCAGATACACGGTATTTAAAGACCTTAGCCACCAAGGAAGGGAGAGTGTACAGGTAGGAAAGAGGTGCAAGTCCTGAGTTCTGGGGCTATCCACTGTTTATAGGTCAAGTTAAAGAGGAGGAACTAGCCAAGGAGATGGAGAAGGAATAACCAGAGAGGTGCGAGAAGAACCAGGAGAGAACAGTGTCCTGGAGGCCAAGGTAAAGAAATGTTTCAAGGAGAAGGGGATCAAGAATGTTAAATGCTGCCAATAGGCCATGCAGATTCAGAGGAAACTGAACTGAACAGACAAAATCATGTTGTCAGACTCTAAAGAAAAGATGCAAGATTGTAGCTAAAATACTGCCATATTTCACTGATTCTAAGACATCTGAATGCATATTTCAGTCAATGCCTTTTCATATCTTGGTTACAGTGGATTTTCTTCCTTAGTGGCATTATATTTTTAATGTTTATTTAATTTTGAGAGAGAGAGACAGACAGACAGACAGACAGACAGAATCTGAAGCAGGCTCCAGGCTCCGAGCTGTCAGCACAGAGCCTGATGTGGGGCTTGAACTCACAAACCACGAGATCATGACCTGGGCCAAAGTCGGCCATTTAACCAACTGGGCCACCCAGGCGCCCCCCTTAGTAGTATTTTAAAAAATGTTATGTCACCATCAGTGGTGTCTTAGATTTGATAAAATATAAAGAGTCATTATCTTTTTAACTTATAAACTTGAACCCGCCTATTTTTTAAAATCCGACACAGCATCCACAACTTAATATGTCAAATTCTGTGCATACCCTGCAATGTTAAAAAACAATTACTCAAGAAGAACAACCAACAGGAATCTAGAAATTCCTCCTCCTCTGCAAAATCTGCTTACATAACACCTGACCAGGTTGATTCAAGGGCACTGATTTTTAAGGATTTTTTTGTTTTGTTTGGTTTGGTTTGGTTTGGTTTCTATTTGGATTTTAGCCCTCTGTGGGGGAAAACACTAATCTGTTTTCCAAAGAGCTTAAATGCAAAAGCTGTTAGTTAGATAAATTACAAAATAAAATATACACTTAAAACTAAATACCATCCCCTTAAAGCCCAGAGGAAGCATCATCAGCGGGTGGGCCTGGGGAGGACTGCAGCCTGCGATTCCCAAGGGCAAAAGCCCATCCCTGGCCACTTTGTGCACGAGATAATGCTTTTTAGGCTCCAGCGATAAGAGGCTTTTCTCCTGCAACAGTTCTTTCTGCTGCATAATCCTCAGACATCCTCAGAGGTTAAACAGATAGGTGCTGTCGGCGGGAAATGGCATTAGTGGAGGCAGAGGTGGAAAAGGCAGCGGGGTAAGGGGGGAGGTGGAAAAAACGTCTCTTCCTGCCACTGTAAAATAACTGTGGTGGGGCAGCCCCGGGGACGGAGCAAAGGACACAGCGGCCTCTTAAAATGGAACAATCTGCTCCCTTCAGCCCAGCTTCCCGGTGTTTACATTTCAAGTCTACTTCCCATAGGAAATTTGGGCTGACAGAGAGGTGACCGCCTGGAATTTTTAGTCAAGGAGGCTTGAGGCAAAGAAGGAAGGTTTCTTTGGTTGCAGCTGTCTGCTGTCTGGGGCTGAGAACACCACCAAGTTCAACAGATGTGACTTCAGATTAGCAGGACTCCATCACCTCTGACTTATCTGTAACGGCCTTTATTTATTTATTTTTTTACGAGAGCCCTCCAAGCCTAAGCTTAAGAGAAAAGTGAAAAGTAGGAAATCGGTGTAACTTCTATAGAGGAGAACTCATTATTGATGACAATTTTGTAGTTGTTTTATTTCAGACAAGTTGGGTTTTGCTAAGGGAAATAAAATTTTCTTAATAGAGCATGATAAAAAAAAATCAAGCATAGAAATTTAGAAGTTTCTAGCCTCAGGTGATTCATGGGAAATTTCAAAAAATCTCTCAAAAAATAAAAATCAAATACAAAATTCGTAGAACAGGATATGCCACTCAGTAAGCATGAGGTAAGTCTTTGTTGAAGCAAAGTAAACAATGGAAACAATGGTAACAGAAGCCTTTCTTATAAGGCTAGAAAAATATATTTACTAGTCACAGTTGTACCCCAGAATTACTTTCACGATCTTGCCTATGTCAGCACTAACAAACATCCCGTAACATCACTTTAGGGGGAAAAAAAAATGAGTCGAGTACTTATTATCAAATTCCTAACACACTTCACTTGTTCATCATTTCTGAATGCTGCGTATGGTAGTTTCCATAATTCGATTGCAATGTTTTAAGTGCTCCCTGAAACCTGACTGAAGAAGTCGATTGATATTGTTCAAATATATCCAGGGCACCCCTTCCGGTTACTCAACCTCTGTCCCCTACCAACCACTGCAACCTGGGGGAAAGATTTATGCCAGAAACACAGTCCCAACTGGACTGCACCTGGCTGCTTTCCCTGGAAAGAGGATGAAGGTTATGAGAGCTGGGAATCCAAGAGACAGGTTTCCTTCACAACCCCCGTAAAGACCCATTCTCCCATACCTGACCCATCCTGAAGGAGGAACCACAATTTGGGAAGAAAGGAAACACATTTCCTAAGCCTACTGTTGGGATTCATAAGGACCTAGAACCAAGGATGATGCTCGTAAGTAACACTTAAAGAAGAGATAGGTTTTGCTTATTTGCTGGGTAGTGCTTTGCTTGAGCAGCGGGGTAAGGATAGAGAACAGGATGGAAGAAACAAAACACATATTACCAGAAACTCAACCCCTAAAATATACCTTCGCTCAAGGACAGTGTCTGAACTTTTTAAATAAGTGCACTGGCAAATTACGTCCGGGTTCTCAGGCAGCACTGTTTTCCCAAAGAACTGTCTTTACAGACAGACTGGGATATCAATCTTAGACAAATAAAGTCATGCAATCAAGTTATGCAAATAAGAGGTTTAACGACCAAGCCAGCTGAGCTGTACTTGAACTTGAACTTCATCTTCAGGTTTCAAGCCTGAGACACGGAAGCAGTTTGGTGTTTGGTCGTGGGTCGTTCTTAACTTCACTGGTAAG
Organism: Acinonyx jubatus; assembly: GCF_027475565.1. NCBI lineage: Eukaryota > Metazoa > Chordata > Mammalia > Carnivora > Felidae > Acinonyx > Acinonyx jubatus. The sequence continues at coordinate 105,296,166 of NC_069385.1, read as the reverse complement.
TTTTTGCAGCGCCGAAGGACAGGATTTAGAATGGAAGGTGTTAGAGATACTTGAAGCCAAGCCCTTCATCCTACCAGTGAGCAAAACCGGGCTCCACAAGGTCACAAGGTCCTTCCCTCTGCATAGCCTCCCTCCAAGCCAATGCTGTCCTACTGCACATGTCCCCTGAGCATGGTGGGTTCCTCCCCCCTCCCCCTTGCCCCAGGCTGCACTGTCGAGGCGACCACGGGAGCAGGCTGGGTGAGCAAAATTCCTTCCTCTCGCGCTCGAGAATGCTGAGAGTCACAGACTATGTGCCACACTGTCAGTTTCTTTCCAGCTCTTTTTGTTCTGGTCAGTCGGGCTTTGAGGCACATTATGGCCACCGTTCTTAGTGTAGTTTTTTTTTTTTTCCCTACAGCCATTTCTCCTGACCCACTGGACTCATTAAATCTCGCCCTCGATGGAGTTCTACTTGTCTTGAACATCAGATACAACTGTCCCTCCACCCTGGCCTCAGCTCTCCACGAATGCTTAGTACAGCTCAACTTCCTGACCTTCCTGTGAGGAAAGAGAGAAAGAGAAGCAAGCCGAGCTGGCAGCTTTATCAATATTTACATATGATCTCATTCAGTCTTCATCAACAACCCCATGAGATAGGAGCTATGTCCACATTACAGATGAGAGAACTGAGGAGAGGTTCGGTAGCTTGGCATAGTTGCACAGTCAGGACAGAGAGTCAAAACCGCAGGTGAATCCACCCATCAGCCCACATCTCTCACTGCACCATGATGCCTCCCAGGACCAAGCAAAGTGTTACCCACCCTGTCCTTCTTGAGTCTTGGTTGCTTCCCTGAACATAAATCTTTTGAATATGTCTCCCGCCAACCCCGACTGCCCTTCATGGGGTCACAGGAAAGGAGACAAGTGGAAATAAAGGAGAAATCGGTTACAATGATAGATTTACGATAGCCCAGGTTTCAACCTTCTGCCCACTCTTCCTCCTCCAAACAATGGAGAGACGTGGGAGAGGCAGCAGCACATGCTAGTGACCAGCTCAGAATCCAAGGCCAGCTGCATGAATGCCAGTCCTGGCTCACCACTGGCTTGACGTGTGGACCTTTGTCAAGTCATGTAATCCTTCTGTGCCTCCGTTCTTAATATGCTGTAGAATGGGCATGGTCCTGCCATTATAAGGTTGTTCTGAGAATTAAATGAGAAAGTACATATAAATCCCACAGAACAGTACCTGGCACACAGTAAGCATCTGATAACCCTGGTGTATTCTCTCTCCCTTCCTCCAAACCAGTGTGTCAATGCCAAGGCCTTACATAGGCTCCCTTAGAGCAATTTGCTTATAGAATAATCCTAGGCAAGGACATTTCTGAGTAAAACCGAGTTAAAGTCAGAGGATGTCAAGAGCAGCCAAAAAGGTGCTTGAGTGCCTGAGAAGCAGGCCATGAGGGTGTAAGGAAAGGATCAATGAAAGGAGAATGCCTCTGCCTCTTCAAGGTCAAGGTGGGAAAGTTCCGTGTATATTGCAAGAGCTTTAAGAACTTCTTTACTTTCACCTGCTGCCAAGATCTAATTCATCTCCAGCTCCCAGCTTCTTCACCTCCCGCAGTCGGAAATCATCCAATTAAGAGGCTCAGCAAAGGTAGCGGAACACCGCCACCACCTGCAGCCCCCCGCAAATGAATGACCACCTAGGGACCATCACCATCCCCATGAAGGCGATCCAGGGAGACGTCCCCTCCTGAAACATGCCTTCGTCTCTCCCCCACCCCCCCCCCCGCCCCCCGTCCACTTCTGAGTCCCTGTGGCCAAAGGGCTAAGTTCTTCTGCTCCCCCAGTCTCAGCCTTCGGTATCCTCACAGGCAAACAGCCTCTCCATGCTGTCATTTAAGAAACAGGAGTAATTGCTTTCACACCCCGATAGCCTCTGAACTGAGCAGGCCCTGAACTGAGCCTCAGACCCTGCAGTCCTTTGACCAGAGAAGCAACACGTGAAATATAAAGAGCACTGTCCCAGGAGCCAAGAGACTCAGCCTTAGTTTCTTCTCTAAGCCTACTGGCCACATGACGTTGGGCAAGTCACTGTTCTCGTCTGGCACTCAGTTTCAGCTCCTGTAAAATGGTAGATTAGACAAACACACACACACACACACTTCTCCACGATCTCCAACTTGAAGCTCTCCCCAAATAAAACTAAACCGAATACCTTCTACGTTACTAAAGCCTAATCCTTAGACTGTACCTTAACCTTGGTGTTCACACACACATAATTAGATGAAAATAACAGAAGTCAAGCAGTTTAATAACGAGTCACGTTTGAAATTTCCTCTTTTTTTTTTGCCTTGGGATTCCTTAAAGGTGACCCTGGTTACAAACAGGAAGAGTTTACTTCAGACACTATAGTCCCCTACTTCAGCCAAAGTACAGCTAATTCAGAATCAGGCAGATTGACCACTGAGTTCCTTTTCAGGAAAACAAGTCAACATCTGGATGACAACTCTGAAATGGGAGATAATGCGGCAAAAGACTCAACAAAGAGGGAGAAATATGTAACTAAGATGGAGACTAGCTCCTCTCCAATCTAATGTCTCTCATAGCACTTTCCCCTGAAGAAATAAGAAATTCCTGGCTGTCGAGGCGAAAGGCAAAACCTGTGGACAAGAGCTCTGCCTGGGCCTCTGAAGTACCCGGCAGGGCGCCTCGCCTATTCCCTGCAGGTGAAACCAGACTTGGACATTGCCTTTCTGGAAGCGAGATAAATTCTTTCTATAACCCCAGCCTTCCACTGATCTATGAGTGACATTTTTTCCCTCATCCTCAAGGATTATTTTTGGATTATCCTGGAACATTTTAAGCATAGTCCCAACAAATTACAAAGCTGCACGGATCTGTGCTAAATGTGTAATTTAAGAACCCCTTGACAGGGAGAGTAATCCTCCCTGAGAACTAATAAGAACTCGTAAAAATATATATGAAAGTTAAAGAGAGTTTCAGCAGAAGTCTGAACTTATTCATTGATCCTCAGCTAGACTGCCAGGGGGTACTGCCCCAACATGTGTATCCTGGAAGCTCCTTGACAGGTGGATATGACAGGTGGATATGAGCTGCTGGCCACCCTCCAGCCAGGACAAGAGTCAACTAACTTTTCCAAGGCAGGAAAGCACTTACCAGGTATGCTCTCTGTGTCACCAGGGTAAAGCTGTTCTCAGGAGTTCTGTTGGGAATGGAGTCCCTCGCCCACATGAGGAGACCAAGGCCTTCCTCAGCATAATAATTCAGAAATGGATGAGAGCCTTGGACACAGCTTCACCTTAGGCAATCAAGGTGACACATCTGAAGGGACTGAAAGACTCAAAAGTAGCTCCCCCCCGCCAGTCCCAACCACGCTACAAAAATGTCTCACATTCTCGCCAACAAAAGCATGCACAGTTATCGCACGTTCCCCTGGTCCTCCCCAGCCACGTGTCCTGACTTAGGTGGAAATTTCCGCTGCCCTGACCTTACTCTAGGGTAAGCGCAAGGGAAAGCTTTACTGCGTGGCAGTGAGCACGCGGTCCTTCTTTCGCATCAGTTTGGGGTTAAGCCTGGCCTCTTATCTCGGCCCGGAAGCCCCTGTACTCCACTCTACAGCCCGCTGCAGGATCCATGAGGGCAGATCACACTGGAACAGACAACAGTGTGACGGCGGTGTCCTCGGTTACAGTAAAATGATCATGCAGACCAAAATCTGATGACCCTGCTGTGTTGGGTTCAAGTTTCCTCATTCTTCAAAGTTGAGATTCAAAGAGAGCAAGTCTTCCTCCCAGGATCAAGCAGCCTTTTAGTAGAAGACCCAGATCTGGACCTCAGGTGTCACAGTCCAGTGTCATTTCTGCTGCTGTGGCGCCTTCTGGGCACCGCGATCCAGCCTCTGAAGAACAAGCCCGTGGCTCCACTCAACCAGCTCATGCTTGTTGAAGGGACTGCATTTCAGATATTCTTAGTCTGTGCAGCAATCCGGCATGCCTCCCTTCCAACTCTCCTCAACACCACTATTCGGACACTGAACGAAGAAAATATTCAATGCAGCCGTGCACGCTCTCAGCTTCTGAGGAAAGGAGGGGCGCGCTGCAGCGTATAGTTGGTTGTGCATGTCCACTGCCTCGCTCGGTCCCTCTCTCCACGCAAAGCACATCGGTCCCCTGAGCAAACGACGAAAGGTAGGCGACCAGACTGCACCCCAAACCACTGCCTCCTCCCTCTATGGCTCTGGTTTGCCTAAGAGGCAAGATATAGCAGGTGCATGGCAGGTACCCCCCCATGAGGTGGACCCACGAGGTGAGACTAAGGTCTCTTGGCAAAAACTGGTATCTATCAGGAGGAGGTGGAGAAACCCTGGAGTAATTTTTCAGCAAAATACAGGGTAACTGCCACCTTTTCCTTCCCCCCCCCCCCATATCCGATGGTCCTGTTTTATAACTCAGCCCTTCAGCATTCAGACTGGGAAATAGTTGCTGCTAAATATAAGGTAGAACACGGAGGCTAGAATTCAAGCAGCTGTCCAAGAAGAACCAGACTGCTTCTCCAAGCCGTACAAGGCACCGGGAGGCAAGATACAAAAAGAAGTGCTAAGAGGGGTGCCTGGGTGGCTCAGTCGGTTGAGCATCCGACTTTGGCTAAGGTCATGATCTCCCGGTCTGTGAGTTTGAGTCCCGCGTGGGGCTCTGTGCTGACAGCTCAGAGCCTGGAGCCTGCTTCAGATTCTGTGTCTCCCTCTCTCTCTGCTCCTCCCCTTCTCACACTGTCTCTCAAAAATAAATGAACATTTGGGACTCCTGAGTGGCTCAGGGGTTAAGCGTCTGACTTCGGCTCAGGTCATGATCTCATGGTTTGTGAGTTCGAGCCCCGCGTCGGGCTCTGTGCTGTCAGCTCAGAGCCCGGAGCCTGCTTCGGATTCAGTGTCTCCTTCTCTCTCTGCCCCTCCCCCACTTGTGCTCTGTCTCTCTCTGTCTCTCAAAAATAAATAATAAATAAAAGTAAATAAATAAACATTAAAAAAAATTCATTTTAAAAAAGCTGCTAAGAGACAACGCTATGGTATACATCAGGGGCTGGCCAACTAGAACGTGCAGGACAAGCCCCCTGTTTCTACAAATAAGGTTTTCCTGGAACACAGCCACGTCCATCATTTACATGTTGCCTATAAGGCTGTTTTCATCCCATAAAAGCAGAGCCGAGTATAGCAACATAGACCGTATAACCTTCGAATGCTGAAATACGTCCTAGCTTGCCGACCCCGGTAGAGCGTAGAGAAAATATTACCATGGAAAGGATAAATCCATATCTAAATATAAAGCCAATAAGGAGTCTTGTTTGACTGTCTGTGAGGCTTTCTGCCATTTCAGAGAGCACTGCCTCCAGCAGCAGATTAAGTAAACCAAGAAGGAACCATACCCTGCATGGAGGGAAAACCACGTTTCCACTAAGCTCTTTTAAGGTAGCAGTTTTGACACTATGTAAGCACAGCTGCACGCACTATAAAGGAGACTCGTGGTCATCATTTCTGTGACTGAATCAGGAAACAAACCAAGAGACTACCAGAGAGGACAGAAGTGACGATGACGAGTCACTTCTCTACCATCTCTACTTGCGAACCACGGACCACATGGCCAGCCACGTACTGAGCGCTGGGCACACACTCCATTCACTCCCACAACAAACGATCTGTTAGTATGATTCCGATTCTATACACATGGAAAACGAGGCACCGAGGGGCTAAATAACTGGACCTTGATCTTGATCACATAGCCACTAAGTGGAACCAGACTCCAGAGACTTTGCTCTGAAGTGCATATGAGAACAACTTCTTTCTAACCTTCTAAACAGAGGCCCAGAGAAGTGAAAGGTCTTCACTGAAATGGACAGGGAATGGCAATTCTAGAATTTTAGAACCCAGCTTTATTGCTGTCATTTCCAGGGTGTAGTGTAGTGTTGCTCTCCTCCCCAAACCCCTGGCCTCCACTGCCTCTGGTGCTCTCACCTCCGACCCAACCAAGGGCCGCCTCCCACTGGCTTCCTTGCTTGAGGGCACCCACAAGACTAAGCCATTTGCATTCTGCTTAAACGCAAGCACCAAAGCATTCATGAATTAATTCCCTCTCTTCACCTCACCCAGCTCTCCAGTGTCCAAGAGCCCAAGTGTTCCACATTGAAGAAGCATATCAGATGGAGGAATATCAGCAAATTTTGTAGCTGGTTTTTGCATATTTTAAAGCACTACTGTCACGAAAGCTTCCTTTAGCTCCGAATAATAACCCTTGGTATCTACGGCAATTTCGTGTAAAGAACCCACCTTAAGATCTTTATGTGAAATCCCTCACACCAAATATGATTATAAGCCAATGGAAAAAAATCCAATATTTGAATGGAAAACAATGCAACCTGGAAAAGGATTAGGTAGATTAATTAGTTCATGGTTGCTCTAGACCAGTGTTATCCAATAGAACTTTCTATGATGGAAATGTTTCAGAGCTGTCCTGTCCAATCTGGCAATTACTAGATACATGTGGCTATTGAGCCCCTGAACGGTGGCTGGCATAACTGAGGTACTGATTTTTTTTTATTTTAGTTACTTTTACCTTTACGTGCAATAGCTCGGGTGGCTACCACACGGGCCAGCTGGACTCCGGACCACCCCTCTGAGGGCCCTGTGCTATTGCCCAGGCCTGGGGACAACAATAAAACCCAGTGTCTGCTCTCTAAGAACTTAGAAACAATGTGGGGAGACAAACCACATAGACACAAACAGTTAAACAGTGCCAGACAATAAGAGCAAAAGGAGTTAAGAAATAGCATCTTAGAATCTAGTTCTACAGAATGAGTCCTTTCCCCTTTTGCTGCAAAAGAGTTGCTTGAGAAAGAGTGCACCAGCTGTGTGTACTATTGTTTTTGCAGTCAATTTCTAGGAGATGCCGCTGTCCTCATATGTCATGTGCTTGAAGTAGCCACACCAGAAGGGCTCACTGTCCCTGGCCAGTGCTTACTGTCTCCCCGAGACACAGAACTCAGAAGGTGCTAGTCAGGAGCCAAGTTCAGTTTAAACGAGATAAATCCACTTCCTTGGTCTCTCACTCTTTTATTCCTCATTTTTCTCCATATCCTGAAGTCTGAGAGAGAAAGGAAATACGATCGAGGAGAAATACTGTCCGTTTTTTGTTCCCTTTATCACCTTGCAGAGCCTCCTGTCTGTATTCTCCTCTCTTATCCATAGAAGCATTTTTCGGGGTGACTTCCACTCCTCGCCCTGCCTTTCAAACTTCCCCTTCCAAATCCCTCGGACAATAGGTTGCCTGGGATCGCAACTTCACACTTTTTGCAAATAGCTAAAGAGAAGGGGGAATAAAGGAAGGAAGAAGAGAGAGAAGTGGGAATGGAGAGAGAAGGGGAAGAAAGGAAGGAAAGGTAACTAGAAATGGCCCACGAAGGAACAGCCATGAGAGAGCGGCGACAGATTCCCGTCGTCAGCCATCCCCTCAGCTACCGTTCTCTCTCTTCCATGGTTACCAGGAAGGGAATAGAGAGACTATTTTGAGACCATTTGAGCCTCTCACGTTGCAATGTATGGCCAGTTGTGCACAGGCTAAATTTCACTATCTTTGCTTTCGTGCTTTTTGTGACAAGGCAGATCAAACAAAAACTACTGTTTCCCATGTGACCTCCCAATGAATGTGAACCCACACCTCTCTTCATTTTAAATTAAATGGAACATTTTGGTCCCACCATTGACCCATTATGTTGGGGTTATACTACAGAAAGAAGGAACGTTGTTAAAAGTGACAAAACGATGACAAATGGACCATTAACAACAGACATACATCTTGAGGACACTCATGACGCAGTAATAAAGAGTGACATAGATTTTTATGTATAAAACTTCTGGGGCGTCTGGGTGGTTGAGTCCGTTAAGCAGCCTACTCTTGATTTCAACTTGGGTCATGATCTCATGGCTCGTGAGACTGTGCCCCACATCAGGCTCTGCACTGATGGTGAACTGCTTTTTGGGATTCTCTCTCTCTCCCTCTCTCTCTGCCTCTCTCCCCCTCCCGCTCCCACGTGCGTGTTCTCTCTCTCTCTCTCAAAATAAATAAATAAACTTTTTTAAAATTCTGAAGGGACTTCTACTTCTGTTGCTGCAATAGATGCATTACAGGAAACCACAGTCCAGACCCAATCAACCAGACATAAAATTGCTATGACTTCAAAAAGGAAGTATACAAGTACCACAGCACCTTCGGTCTTCGATCCTCTTGGCCATATAACGTCTCATCTGGTGTTTCCAACACTAGGATCCCATGAACGCAGGATTGCAGTTTGCAGGAATTCAACTTTAAAACCCCTAACCTAAGTCCATAGTAGGTAAAGAGGGGTGAGTGGGGCCAAATAAAGGAGAGACTCCTGTTGGGAAAATGGATGGGAACCAATGGCCCCGCGTCAGAGTGCTGAAGGTCTATGAGGCACTCAGGATCACAGCCAGGGTTGCTAAGGTAGGGAGAGATAAGTGACGTCCTACATGTACATGATCTCTTATAGAGCATGCCCCAGGGCTAGGTGATTTTATCCCCTCTCATCCTCATGAACAACTCAGTGTGAAATGGGTGAGGATCACAAAAAGATCTTATTATACAGGATTATCTGCTGCCCAGAACTCACTGCAATCAGATCAACAAGGTATTGTTTCTAGAGGCCTCTCTGAGCCCCTGAGACGGTTATTAAACAGAACCTCGCTTTGTAATGGGATTTTACCTGGTTGCACCTTTGAGAATAGCAATTTGGAAAGAAGAGACCTTCCTTAGGTCTTCACACTTTTTGCAATATAAACATTGCAATGCAAAAACCTGGGGGAAAAGTTTAAATACGGGAAGAGATCATTGTACCCGAATAAGACTACTGTGATTTAGCTGGAAAAGCATAATCCCGAGGTACTGATTTGAACGCAGGAGTTATGGTTTTATTTGACTTGGCACTTCCATTCTTTTTTACGAGACAGGAGATTGTTTCAAGGACACAGGCATGGGACACAAGGGCACGGGACACAAGGTGGTCCTAAGAATGCCTAAAGGTCACTGAATTAAGCTGCTTTCTACCGCCGAACCAGTTTTACTTCTTCAACTCGCAGTGTTCTCAAGAATTCTGACAGCTATGACCGAGATCTAATCTGTAAGTGCGACTACTACAGGAATGGAGTCACTTTTTTAATAAAGTAGGAGGAGGGTTCCGGACACTTACGGAATCCAGCAAGATGTTCTTTGCTCGTGTTCTCCTAATTAGATATATCAGAACAAGTGTCCTGACTGGCCATTTAAAGGGCAATTCAATGAAATAGCTGATCCTAGACCGATCCTGGACCAGAGGAAAAAGGTACGCTATCCATCGAGGGCTTTACTGGGTCAACTGACAACACTGGAATATGGGCAGTGAATTAAAATACTGTAGCCAAAAAAATAAATAAACCCAGGAGCTCTTGATAACGTTAAAAAAATAAATAAATAAAATAAAATAAAAAAAAATACTGTATCCATGTTAAATTTATTAAGTTTGAAAATGACTACGTTTTTTAAAGAGAGTATCCTTGGGGCGTCTGGGTGGCTCAGTCAGTTAAGCGTCCAACTTCAGCTCAGGTCACGATCTCACCCTTTGTGGGTTCGAGCCCCACGGCGGGCTCTGTGCTGACAGCTCAGAGCCTGGAGACCGCTTCCGATTCTGTGTCTCCCTCTCTCTGCCCCTCCCCTGCTCGCACTCTGTCTCTCTCTCTCTCTCAAAAATAAACATTTAAAAACTTAATTTAAAAAATTTAAAAAAATATAGAGACTATCCTTACTGTTAAGAAATGTATACTAACGTACCTAGGCTTAAAGGGCCATGAAATGACTCAGAAAAATTATTGTATGCATGTACGTATGTATATAGGTCTTCCTTAACTTGTGATGGGGTAACATCCTGATAAACCCATCGCAGGTTGAAAGTATCATTTAATACACTAAGTTGAAAATGCATGTAATACACCTAACTCATCATTCTCAATTAAGAGAAAAATACACCTCACCTATCAAACATCACGGCTAAGCTTAGCCTACCTTAGACATACTTGGAACACTTACATTAGCATACAGTTGGGCAAAATCATCTCACACAAAGCCTAGTTTATAATAAAGTGTTGAGTACCTCGTGTAATTTACTGCATACTGTACTGAAAGTGAAAACCAGAATGGTTATTTGGGTACATCAGGGTTATAAGTGTATTGGTTGGGCACCCCCGTGACCGCGTGGCTGAGAGATGCCTGTCACCCAGCATCATGACAGAGTATCATTCTGCACATCACTGGCCCAGAAAGACCAGAATTCACAATCTGAAGTACAATTTGGAGCGAATGTATATATATATCACTTTGGCAACGTCGTAATGTCAAAACACCTGAAGTTGAACCATCATTAAGTCAGGGACAGTCTGCATATATACACTACGTATTATGTAACACTATTTTATATACATTATATAACATTATGCTATATGTAACAAACTCATCTGTGTCATTACGCATGTCACAACACAAAGTCTGTATGTAATTTTATATAAAAAGAGCAAATAATAGAGCAAAAGGACAAAAGTTAACCACCAGTCGATCTGGGCACAGGTATATCGGTATTCTTTGTACTATGGCCAATATTTCCATAAGTCTGAAATTATGTCCAAATAAAACTACGTTTTATGAAGAAGGAGGGGAGAATTAATTGAAGCCTTCCTTCCCCAGCTGGGTTGCCTGCAAAGAGACATCTTATTCAAATCTATGCAGGCTCTATCCCAAACAGGATGTTCCCCCCAGTCTGATTTTCACTCAGACTAGCAAAAGGAAGCAAAATGAGTTTTGGGTTTTTTTTTTTTAACTTTCCCTAAATTTCTGATTATAAAAATTGCACGAGCTTATTATAGAAAATTTGGGGAAAAGAACAGACAACTAATAAAGAAGGGGAAAACAGCACTCAAAAATTCCACTATACCCCACCAAACTGGAAGAAACATTATTTTTATTCTGGCGTATTTCTTTTCAGTCTTTTCCCAACATTTTAAGAGAACCAGGATTATATTGTGTAAAGTGTGTAGCCTGGGTTGGCTTTGTTGTTTTTCTTTTAAGCTAGTATAAACATTTCCCTATGGCGCGGGTAAAAAGAACAACACCTCATTAAATCGTCAATGTCAACACTGTATTCCACTACATGGATATGCCATAATTTACTTATTCATTTCCCTAAAACTAGGCCTTCGATTATTTTTAGTTTTTATTTATTACACAACATGCTGAGTTAAAAGTTTAAGGTCTTGGGGCTCAAATCTTTTTTTTACTATTTCCAATTTATGCCCTTATGAGAGATTCACAAAAACTGAATTACTGGGGCAAAGGGCATAAACATTTTTAAGACTCAACACAGTGGTGCCCGGGTGGCTCAGTCAGTTGAGCGTCTGACTCTTGATTTCGGCTCAGGTTGTGATCCCACTGGATTGAGCCCCCGAGGATTCAAAGAAAGGGAAGTTACTACCACAAGTTAAAAACTGCACTCGTCACATCAAACTTAGCTGCTGGGACACGTCCTGTTAGCTGTTTTTAGCTTTCGAAAAAAGGAAAAACTGAAATATTCTAGCCTGTATCAGCACACACTGACCACTCGGTAGAAGACACAGGGTCCAGCTTCGGATGATAACCAGTAGAGTAAGCTTTGGGTGTCTATAATCTAAAAGACTTTCCTAGCCTCCTGATAGAAATGGGATCCTCAAAACACAAGGAGGGGGAAAAGCACTTGTGAGAAAGTGACAGGAATCTAAAAACAAGGTTCAGATTCAAAAAGGCAAACTTAATGAAGACAAGATGGGTTTTTCGCCCTCTATTTTTCCAGCAGCCTCGTATTGTAGAAGCAAGGGACCTAACAGTCAGGAGATACGGAGTCAGTCCCATCTGGGCTGAACAAACAACCAGCCTGGGTCAAGGACACAGCCAAACTTCCCTGAACTCTATCTCCCCGCTTGTTAAATGACACGGTTGAACAAAGTCCCTAAGGGTCATTCTCAGGTCTCTGATTTGTCAACATTCTCCTTTAAATGTGCCGGGGAGAAAAAGGGCAGAGTGGTTATTGTCTGTGAATGTATTACGTCAAATGCGGACCACCTCATTTTTCATAGCACAGCTAGATCCAACAGCACATGGTATACAGCAGCTTCCAGAAACTTTGCATTTCCCACTCCTTCAGGCAGCAAGGACTAAGAAAGGACAGGCATGGGGATCTGTGAGCAAGGAGAAAAGAAGGCTCACCATGGCCATTGCAGTAGTAGATCCACTTCTCCCGGTTCTGGGTTGGGGTCATGGATTTCTTCAGCCCTGCCTTTTCCACAATGGCGCTCGGATCCTGCCGGGGCCCCTTTTTCAGAGTCCTTGAGCTTTTCCGGATACTGCATACCACTATCACCACAAGCACCAGCAGCAGGAAAAGCACAATCATCCAGGGCAAATGTTCATTGATGTCAAAATGCTTGTGTAAATTCTGTCTGGGGTGACCCCTCTTGAGGCCTTTGATGGGCGTGCTGGACTTCTCCCCCCCAGTGGCCTCCATGGATGGCAGCAGCTTCAGGATGTGTCTGTGGTGGGGGCCTTGCTGGTGGTTGACTACCTGGAGGTTTGGGAAGGTCTGGTTCACGCCTTCCTCACCCCTCGCTGAGCTTGTGTTGTTGGGGACTGTCCCTTCCTGGATGCCACTCGGTACCTTTGGTCTAACAGAGGCAGAAGAGCTGGATTCTGTTGAGTTCATGCCTAGAAAAAAGGAGGGGGGGAGAGCTTTTCTATATTTGGGGATCTGTATATTCCTCCTCTTCCTGTTCATCTTCAAACCAGGCCAGATAACGCAAGATGTGAACTGTTGGAGCTTAAGAGTAATTTATACTGCACGTTTTCGTAAGGACTCTAACGGCACTTTTACGTGGAAGGTAAAAACTAAACCTAACAGCTAAACTCACTTCCTCATGGCAAAACCAACAGCATCCTCAGGGACCCAACATCTGAGCTTCAGGGCAGCTTCTCCTACACTTCACGTTCAGAGCAGACCCATGAATGTTCAGGGTTCTAGTCAACTCTTAATTGAGCTGATTATTCACAAAACTAATCTAATTCCTTTACTCCTCCTCCTCTTGACCATTTCAGGATCCAATGGTAAAATTGAGACTATAACTAAGGTAGGGAAAAAGAGCTCAAACTCAGTTCCAAATCCAACCAGGGAAAGCTTTGGTGAGAAATGTCAGTGAATAAAACAAAGCAGGACTTAGCATCGGCTATTAATAGATTAGTAAATTTTGGGCAGCTTAGTGGACTTCTTTCAGAGAAGCTTGCACATACTCCTGGTGTGAGAGCCAGGGATTTCGAGTCCCAAGAGACAGGACCTAGACTGCCTTCACTGAGAAAACCTGGACAGTTCATTTGAGCTCTTTGAGCCCATTTCTTCATTTCAAAATGGCGGTTGTGAGAAGGCCCTCCTTACAGAGTTATCATGAAGGTCCAGTGTAATCACACACAAAGAGTATGCTAGAAAGCACAACTCAAGTTGGCTATCATCTCATGAAAATTAATCAAAAAGGACTTGGAAATAAATAATAAATTTTATATTCTGCCTGACGTCCAAATCCTAACAACTAAGATACTTGATGAAGGGCATAAAGTTAAAATAATTGGAAAAATTAAACTTATAGGCGCACCTGGGTGGCTCAGTCGGTTGAGCGTCTGACTTTGGCTCAGGTCATGACCTCACAGTTTGTGGGTTCAAGCCCCATGTCAGGCTTTGTGCTGACGGTGTGGAACCTGCTTCAAATTCTCTGTCTCCCTCTCTCTCTGCCCCTCCCCCAGTGGCTCTCTCTCAAAAATAAACATTAAAAAACTTTTTTTAAAGAAAAAAAATTAAACTTACTATTTTCCAAATGTGAATGCCAGTTATGTTCAACATGCTACAAATGTGCTTGTTTCCTGAAACTTCTTTCTTTCTCCTTTTATGCCCCAACTTGTTTCTAATATTCATCCTTCCCTTCCAGGCATCATGGTATTTTCTCCCCTTATCCCTCCTTCTTTCCTTCTGGCTGTGTCTATCCAGGATTGATTCCATGTTGGAAAACTGAGTCTGGATGGAACCTTGAACATCATGTATTTAACAAGTTTGAAACCAAGGCCTGAAGAAGTGACTTACATAAGGCCACACACTATCTTTATTTCTCTCGTTCTTATTTTTAAACTCGATGTGACCTAGTTTTTAGATATTTGATCCCCCCCCCCAACAGAAAACCTGAGTCTAAATGTTTCCAATACATGCAAAGAAGCCAGATTAAATTAGCCACGAAATGGAGGCCCCTTCCTCAAAGGGTGACTTTGGAATATACAAAATGGAGAAAACATCCTCCGTACAAGCCCATTTTCGGTAGTTCCACCGGCCTCGAAGCCTTTTTCAAATAAGTAACTCATGAGGTTAAGTTACCTTTGGGAATATAGGTGGAGGAAGGGACTTCATGGGATTCCATGTGCTCCGGGTATGAAAAGATGGCTGTGCCAGGGGAAGGTGAGGTCGTGCTGGAGGACGAAAGTGTGCCACAGACGTTGTCTGCTTCCTTGGTCCCCGGCTTGATCACCACCAGGTTCTGACTCAGACAGTCTGTGTATGCTTTGCATTTCATCACACTAGAAGGCACATCAGAGAAGGTACCCCGAGCACACTGCTTACACCGCACGTCCTCGGTCTCTGTCCCTTTCTTCCGCACGCCCCAACCCACAGGACACACCGTATGGGGGGTGCAGGTACCATTAAACTGGAACATGCCAGGTGGGCAAGTGCATTCTCGGTCAGTCAAGGCAGCACAGGGTAATTTCTCAACCATCGGCCATGGGCATGGCTGACTACAGTCATGGCATTTCTCTATGCCATTCTCATGCCTGGTAAAGGTCCCCACAGGGCAGCTACTACAGACACGCAGGCTTGTGTTGGTACAGTGCTCGGACACATACGTTCCTGCCGGACATTTGTCACAGGTTAGCACCTGGCCAGTGGCACGGTCCACATGGTGGTATTTGCCAATGAGATTTGGGGCCTTCTGTTCTGGCTGAGCTGTGGTGGTGCTAAGGAATCCAAGCTGAAAGAAATAAAAGGGGAGGGAGAAGGGATAAAAACCAAGAAGGTGTTAGATGGGAACAGAGGAGAAGAAAGAAAAGAACACCACAACCACCATCGCTCCCATTAGAGATCCAACCGGTCCCATAGCCTCTTAACACAGTAGGAAGAGACCAAGACTCTGATTCCATCCTGAGGCCTGATTTGGTTTTGTTGCGTGACCTGTGCCTCAACTGCCTTCTTTTTCTGTCTGTAGTGACATGAAGTTGATGATACCGCTCAAATCGATTACAAAAAATCAACTGAGAATATGAACATGAAAACACTCTGTAGTTCATATTCAAAATGCTATACAGGGGCGCTGGGCTGGCTCAGTTGGTGGAGCTTGCAACCCTTCACCTCAAGGTCGTGAGTTCAACCCCCACGGTGGGCATAGAGCTTACTTAATTTTTTTTTTTCAAATTAAAAAAAAATTGTTTTTAAATGCTGTGTAGAAGTGAAAAGTCCTAATGCAAGAAGAAACTAACTTCCTGAATAGTTGTCTTCCTTCTCGTGGCCCAAATGTTCAGTTGCCATTGCTTGGTACCAGGACAAAGCAACTGAGAAGTATGACGACGTCTATTTAAGCTACTTCTTATCAGGGGTTAACTGATAATGCATGATTTTTTCAAAGCTTTTCTCTATGCAACGCCAAACATTTTTTGGTTTTGTTTTATTTGCGAAACAGAGGCAGGCCCTTGGCATTCTTAATTTGCTTTCAACAATAGAGTCGATGCTTTTCGATGTACATCCTGTTCTGCTCAGCCTCTGAAGACCATAGTTGCAGGAGCATGGACCTACAGACACCTAGGGGGTCCAAACACAAAGCTGGGTCCAGCAGGGACTCAACAGATGTAAATTTAATTCACAGGATGGAAACTTCACCCAGCTAGATTTTACATTAGCTTCCAAACTGAAAACTTCAGAGAAAGTAAATTATATTTGTGGCACTAAATCTTGAGGTCCTTCCGAGAGGGGAGAAAAATATTTAAGAATGAATATTAAGAGAGAGCTTTTCTGCATGAATGAAGGTTGAGAGGGTCCAACAAGAAAGTTCCCACTGCCCTCCTCAAAATGGAGAAAGGTCAAGCGTCAAGAAAATAATGGCTGCCTCAAACTACCAGATACCCATCAGGGCAATTTCCTTCTAAATTAGAACCAATAACTAGGAGAATAAAAGCAGAATTTTTTTCAAAAATTGATCAGAGTTCCTGTCTCCTTAGCACCCTGAAACTTAAACCAAGATTCAGTTCCCCTCCACTGCAAAATTTAACTAATTGAATCAAAAGTATCATCCTTTACTCTCTCCCAGGGCCGCCTCCAGTTAAACAACAATACTGAAAACAAATTTTTAGCTTGTGAGAATCTAGTCATCGTTTCTTTAATCTGAGACACACACAAAAAAGCTAGTGGTTGATTTTTCTTGGTAAGAAACTTAACTGCAGGTTGGACTGTGAAGAAAAAGAATCTCATGCTTAATAATGATAAATTCTCTACTATCATCCCCTTTTTGCTTCTGGCTTTCTTTCCTTTTCTTGGTCTTTCTGTTTGCAAAATCAGCCCAGCCACACTCTTCTGAGCATTGCAGATGTATTAGATTGAGGGAAGAAAGCCCATCACAATCGTGTGGAGCCCAAGTTCCATTTGTCAAGCACATGAGGACAAATCTTGTCCCCATCTCCTTGACACTAAGGACCGACACAAGAGGTCGCAAAAGTGGCCCTGCTCTGTGTTGCTCCAAGTTCCTTTATATGTAGCTTCTAAGTGCAAAAGCGCTTCTAGATGGACACAATGTTCTGGAAGTTTGAAAGATGTATAAACAACCCAAATGGCAGGTTATTACACTTTTGTAAAGGAGATAAATCAGAGAACATACAGGAGATCTGGCCAGAGAGTGGTGGTCAGGACAACCACCACCTTGCTGTGCAACGTATGGGCTCTGAGTCTGGCCCCTACCTGTGCAAGGCTAGACAGTCAGCCAGGCATCTACTCCAGAGTGGCTCTGCAGAACAAGCATAGTGGTGAATAGCAGTGTGTGTGTGTGTGTGTGTGTGTGTGTGTGTGTGTGTCCAGGCATGGGGTTGGAGCTTGTCTTCTATAGCTTCACTTCACTCCCCAGGGTGCACACTTCTCAGGGATGCATCAGCCCCTGACTACCGAATTACCAGAGGTCCCCCCTCACCGCCCCGCGGCAGCACACAAAACCCACTTCCAGATCCCACTGCACCCCTGCTCTTCGCCACTCATTAAGTAGATGTTTCAGTTCTCTGTTTCTTTAGAATTTGTCAGATTTCTAACTGAAGCAAAGCTCGGGGCTCTTTAACTGCATCATACTAAGTAACCCACTTTATAGACAATGGGGCTCTAAAAATGGACCTTTCAATTACCTCATGTTACAGGAGGCAATTCTGGCTCCTACACACGGAGTTAACAATGATGCCTCAGCATCTCACCCGGACTGAACGCTAGAAATGAGATTTGTGCAGAACTAGGCATCTTGAACGCACTGGACAAACGTGTAGTGAAGACCTACTATGTGTATACGAGGCACCATGCCACCGGCTGACAATGGAGCCCTGTGAACTCCATTCCAGCCCCATGCAGTGCACCTTCTAAAGCAAGGTGGACAGAAACAACGAATTACATCAGGTATTACTTAATTCCAATTGCGATTACTGCTAAGGAGAAACACAGAGTCCCGTGAAGGGGAGGTTAGCACATGCTTCCTAGCTCAGGGATGTTATGGAAGTGTTTGGAGTCGTTCCGAAGGACAGAGAAGCAGAATTTAATTCTGCACAGGGGGAAGGGAGGGCAGATTAGGCAGAGGGAGCCCCACAGCAAAATTCTGAAGCAGAGGGGCACCTGGGTGGCCCCGTCAGTTAAGCATCTGACTCTTGGTTTCGGCTCAGGTCATGACCTCACGGTTTGTGGGATCGAGCCCTACATCGGGCTCTGCGCTGACAGTGCAGAGCCTCCTTGGGATTCTCTCTCCCTCCCTCTCCGCCCTTCCCCTGCTTGCATGCTTTCTCTCTCTCAAAATAAATAAATAAACTTAAAAAAAAAAAAAACCTGAAGCAGAATAAAGCTTAGCTCAAGAACGAAAAAAGTTTAGGTGGCTCTACCTCAAATGCAACACAGTGGCCATAGTTAAATTTGGAGAGGCTCTGAATTTTTATCGTAATCCAAAACGCAATGAGAAGTCACTCTGCATTTATATGGGGGGGGGATACATATAATCACATTTGTGAATAAAAAAGTTAACTGGCAGCAGAGTAGAGGGGGAAAGTGGCTGGGGGGAGAATGGATGAAAAAAGGTGAAAGCCGAAGTGAAAGTCAGGGGTGGCTGGGATTAAGGGGGTGGCCATGGAAAGAGAAGAAGGCAATGGATTCGAGAGGTCAGAGCAGCTAGATTTGGTGAACAATTACCTATGGAAGGAGAGAGAAAAAAATCAATCATCTTCATATCAGACTTGAGAGCACCGTTCTCGAGGCTGCCCCTGAAGCCAGGAGCGTGCACCTGTGGGCCATGGCAAGGTCAGGAGGTAGGGCTCCGAGCTCCCCATTTCTGCCCCAAACACAGCAGCTCTGATTTACCAATTTGCTAAGGGGGCTGGGGCTCCGAGTAAGAACTCATTTGAAGGAAGGATTACTCCTAAAACAAGTTTGCAAATCACTGCACTTGGGGGACCTCTAATATCTCCTCCAATTCCAAAGTCAATGGCAAAAACCCATCTGAGCTACAAAGCTGGAGGACAGTCCGTTGAGTGTTCGACTCCTGATTTTGGCGGGGGTCATGATCTCAGGGTCGTGAGATCGAGCCCGGAGCCAGGCTCCATGCAGGTGTGGAACCTGCTTGAGATTCTCTTTCCCTCTCTGTCTCTCCCCTGCCCCTCCCCCCACTCACACTCCCTATTAAAATGAATCTACTATATAAGTATTGTCAGCCTGTGGGAAGACCAGACCTGAATAAGAAAGGATATGTGCACTAAGGTTTAGAAAACAGAAGACGAGTTTTTGTCCAGGTTATGCCTTAAGATCAGTTGCACCTTGCCTCACATGTGTGTCAAATTAGGTACGTTGTACTAGATCCTATTCAACTCTAACCTTCAAGATCATATTCAACTCTGTCTGCGGCTATAGGTCAAGTTCCACCTCCTCCATGAAGGCTTTACAATTACTCCTACGTCTAGGATTCCAAGCAGATGAGCAAGCTCTTCATCACATTTCCTGTTTCTAGTCTTCATTTCAGTGACTAATTACATCTTGCTGGTAATGTTTGTTGATGGCCTCATAAGTGTATATATTTATCTTCCCATAATGATTATAAGCAGCTCAAGGCCAGGGACAACCACATGGATTGCATTTCCTTCCTTGCTGAACCACTTCAATAATGACCATGGAAATCATAAACAAAGCAACCTCTGAGCCAGGGGTCAGCGAACTAAATCGCACATGCTACCTATTCTTGTAAATAAGTTTTACTGCAATGCAGCCATTCATTTAGGTATTGCCTATAGCAGCTTTCAACTACAACAGCAGAGCCGGATAATTCCAAAAGAGACCAGATGGCCCACAAACTTAAAAATATTTACTATCTGGCCTTTTATAGGAAAAAAGCCAACTAATACCTGGTCTGAGAAGTCAAAGAAAATGTCAAAAAATGCAGGGACCTGGAGCCTACTCATAGGAACCCTCAGACCTTCTCTCAGTCTAACAATCAGTATTGAGTTCTTGGCTTCCTTTGTTGACACACACACCAAATCTGATCCATTTATCCCCAGCTTAAAACTCAATAGCTTCGAGGGGTGCCTGGTAGCTCAGTCAGTTAAGCAGCCAACTCTTGGTTTTGGCTCAGGTCACGATCTCACAGTTCGTGAGATCGAGCCCCACATCAGGCTCTGCGATGACAGTGCAGAGCCTGCTTGGGATTCTCTGTCTCCCTCTCTCTCTCTGCCCCTCCCCTGCTCATGCTCTCTCTCTCTCTCTCTCTCTCAGATACATACAAACTTAAAAAAAAAAAAAAAAAACCTCAGTGGCTTCACATACGACTTAGGATGAAATGCAAAATCTTTCACAGAGATCGGACTTCCTCTGCAATATCATCCCTGCCCTTCTCTTCCTAACTTAAATCAGGTTTCACGTTGTCCCCTCCCCTTTTTTCCTATGAAACCCATAATTTTGCAGTGGTACATCTGTCAAGTTTAGGTGTGCCTTCCCACCTGGACAAGCTCCATGAGGACAAGGATAGAGTCTGTTTCACATACCGATGCTAACGCAAGCCCTCAAGGCCTGTACCCGATTCATGACATACCTGACGAGTGTTTATTGACTCAATGAGTGGATGTGCAGACCACAAACAATTAGAAGCAACAAATTACAGTGTGATGGTACAGAAGCGGCTGCTGGAGCACAGGTATGAGAGCCAACGTGAGAAAGCCAAAAGGCCTCCACAATGTAGCCATCAGAATCCAAGTCTGGCAGCCTTCGGTGGGCGGGCAC
Source organism: Acinonyx jubatus (assembly GCF_027475565.1). Lineage (NCBI taxonomy): Eukaryota > Metazoa > Chordata > Mammalia > Carnivora > Felidae > Acinonyx > Acinonyx jubatus. Next base: position 105,275,472 of record NC_069385.1, on the reverse strand, counting down.
ACAGTCTGTTTCACCTCCAAAGACACTAAGGACACATCACCGTTTTAACAGAACCATGCCTGATGTACAAGAATCACGTTGGGCGGGGCGCTTGCGATGACAACCAGATGTCATGAAGAATTTAAAACATCCCTCTTCCTTTTATAAAAAAAAAAAAATCACAGTAATGTGAGACTTGGATTTGTGAGAGGTATAATGAGATTATTCTTCAGAAACTATTTATGTTCCACCCTAGTCGAAACTTCAGTTCTTGGGAAATTTTCATTTATCCGGGATGCTGATTTCACCGGCCATAATGGATAAATAACCAAATGTCAGTGTACCAACCCTCACCGTACAGGATGTGGGAATGCTATAAATGCTTAATGAGTAGCCAAAAGGCAAACCCCTGGATAAACCAAATTGCAAAAGAGGAAAGAGGCAGCTCCAAAATGACCAGCTGTAAAGGCCCCCAAGGCTGCCACACTCACCTTGGTGGCCCACATCACACCGGTCCTGTTGTCACTTCTCCTCTAGGGCACTGGGATGAGACTGAGGACCAGAAGCACCCAGATGTGCAAACATAGGTCAGATTGCTGATGTTTATAAATCTTGAACAAGTCTTATCCCATGACCTCATCCTTCAAACAAACGGGAAAGAAAATCCCCTGCGGTTTACCTGTACAATGTATTTATGCCATTCTTGCTCTGGATCAAATTCCAGTAATTTTTCATGGAAAATGAGTAAGCTCAAGGCAGTGACAGACTTCTGCCTACTCACAATGGGCAAGCAGGAAGACTGCTTTTGAGTTTGCTAGAGAAAATGTTTAATGGCACGTCAAACTATTATTTTAAGAGGGATCTCAGTTACTGTGATATTCTAACAAAGACAAGGCAAGCAAGTTATTCCTGAGATGGTGACCATAAAGCCTACCAAATGATGCTCAAAAGGCAAAAGCCAGGCAGAGCTAGGCACCCCCAGAATTTCTGACCATTTTATTATGAGAGTCACATCAAATTTATAAGAAGCAGACATTGCTGGGAATTCTCCAAATTTGAAGGGGAAAAAGAACGGTATGAAGAGGAAAGCTGCAAGGACAAAGCTTCCACAAAACACAGATCTGTTCCCAGGTATGTTATATAAATTTGGTCAGCTTCTTGCATTCCCTATTATCTACGCTGCCTTAAAAAGGTCTTCTGTTGCTAGGGCAAAAGCAGGGACTGCTGTTAACGTCGGCGAATATAAAGAAACACCGAGGCTAGAATGTGCTGACTCCAGGGCTGGAAGGAGGCGAGCTCGGGGCATACTGGGAAAAGGAAAAACACAGGCACAACTTAACCCAGATGCTGTCTGGCCTGGAACCTGCAATGCAGAGGAGTGCCCGCACCCAGCACTGAGTCCTTGGACCACAGATTTCAGCTCCTTCCATCTAGGCCAGTGGCTAATTCCGTGGGCCAGGACCCTCGCCTACATGGGGAAGCCACATTATAAACAAGACAGTGGTCAAGGTTTAGGGGAAACACTTTTCTGCGCTCCCTGAGCATTTATAGAATCCTCATATAAACCAAGGCAACACTAACAACACCAGCCAGGGCAACGGTCCCGGCAGGAGAGCATAAACAAGACCTATTTTAGCCTGGCGTGTGCCCTGCAGGCTGGCTCCACCAGGTCCCGGCTGTAGGATCTTGGCGAGTGACCCAACCTGTGTCTCCGTGTCCCCATCAGTATAATGGCGAGAACTACTCTCCCAAGACTGTTTTCAAGATTCATTGTTAATACAGATAAAGCGGGTGTAACACGTGAGACACAAGTCAGCCCCCCGGATATTGTAGTTATTTTAATCATCACTCCTTCTGCTTATCACATTACTATATGGTAGCTTCATTGCCTTGGGATTAGACAGTCTCCTAAAACACCCCAATTAAAATGCAAATGTCCAGTTCCTGAGAAGTGCATCAAAGACACCAGATTTTAGAGGCGCCTGGGTGGCTCAGTCGGTTAAGCGTCCGACTCTTGATTTCGGCTCAAGTCAAGATCTCAAGGTTCGGGAGTTTGAATCCCACATTGGGCTCCACACTGACAGCATGGAGCCTCCTTGGGATTCTCTCTCTCCCTCTCTCTGCCCCTGCCCTGCTGATGCTCTCTCTCTCTCTCTCTCTTTCTCTCTCAAAATAAATAAATAAAACGTAACAAAAAAAATTTTTTTTAATTTTAAAAAGATACCAGATTTTAGAAAGCTGTAATCCTAAAACATTCCCTACTAGCCTTGGAGCATGCTACAAAAAGCAAAAAACAGAAAACAAAATACAGAGTGCACGGTGAGGAGTTAAGAGACAAACAAGGGCCAACTGACACTTCAAAAAAGATTTAACATGTAAACAATACATAGCAAACGAGAAAACACAAGAGAGGAGAAAGGATTTACTTTCAATAAAGTGTACTTCAGACAAACGGAGCAGCAGAATTTCAGCAAGCATGTTCCAGAATGAGTTTCCCTGACCTGGTCCAACAGGATGCTCATGCTCTTGGGTCTGAAACACGGGGAAGAAACTCCCGCCAGTCTCCTGCTTTTTTATAGCCCAGTCCCCTGCTTTTTTATAGCCCACGAGCTAAGAATGATTTTTACATTTTAAATAGTTGCGGGCGTAGGGGGGTGGGGGTGGGGGTGGGTGGCTGGGGTGAGAATCAAAAGACAAATAAAATTTTGTGACACATGAAAATTTGAAATTCAAATTTCAGTGTCCACAAATCCAGGTTTATTGGAACACAGCCACGCCCATTCTTTTAGGTATTGCCCAGAGCTGCTTTCAAAGCACAAAAGCAGAGTTGAGCAGTTTCCACAGAGACCACATGCCCCTCAAAGCCAAAAAAACACTATCTAGCTCTTTACAGATAAAGTGTACCAACCCCTGGCCTAAAAGTTTAGGAAATACTCCTGATGGCAGCCCTCCCAGAGGCACAATTCATATTAGCCTGTTGTGGCTCCAGGAGGCTCCGCAGGAGGGCTGCAGAAAATAGTGACTTCGCTGAATCCGGCATTTCCCAAACTTTTTTGGGAACTGGCCATACAATCCTTTACTCACGCAAGATGGATGAACACCCCGCAGAACACACTGACGCAGTTTCCACCACCAACGTGCTGCTCGAGACCAGAAAAGTCAGCTAACCTGACGTTAAAAAGATCAAGCATAAAATTCAAAGCCGTCAGAATAGTCGGTTGAGCCCGACTGTAAAGAGATCCATTTCTGACTATTAAAACAAAACCAATGACAACCAAAGACCCTCTCGGACACAAAAAAGAGGGGGCTTAAGAATTTACTCACCTCAATTTTTGTTATGAAATATAATGTTAAAAGTAGAACATAAAAATGTGTGCCACACACAGCTAACAAAAGCTTATAACCAAAAATGTAACGAATGAATGCAAATGAGGTTAACATAAATTCCACCCAACAGCTGAGACAGAGGACAACATGAGTAATTAATGACAAAGGTAATTATCACATGGATAAACTTATGACACCCTAGCAATCACCGAAATGTAAACGTGGGCAACCAAGGACCCTTACATATCTATATTAAAGCCGCATAAATAAATTAAAATGATAAACTCCAATGTTGGCAGCCTTGTGGGCTAGAAGACACATTTATAGTTCCTGGTGGCACTCTAAATTAATTCAGTCTTTCTAAAGACAATCTGGCAGTATGCAGCTAGAGCCATAAAACGGTTCATTCATTTCCCGTGACCCAGCAATCCACTTTGGGGAATACACCCCAAATATACCTCACTTTTGGGAACAACCCAAAAGGAAAAAGAGCAGTTGGTCTGTACAGAGACAACTTCATCAGTGCTGCTCGCTTGCAGAGCAATGCCAATATCCCAGGCGTCCACCAACGGCAGGGTGGCTCAACACATGGCCAACCGGAGGAGAGACGGCTATTTAAAAATGGCAGGCGGGAAGGCTTGAACTACATGAACCACAGGCACCTCAAACTGACCAACACACATCCAAACTTTGGGTTCCCGAGCCCAGCCACCCCTCCCCCAGCTTTCCCCTTCAAAGTAGTCAGACCACCAAAGACTCCACTCAGGAACCAGGGAGTCCGGCTTGATGACCGAGTGAAAGCTGTCATGCTTTCCTTCAGCTCCTGCCCCCTCACATCTCATGGTCAGTAAACCCTCTCCAAAATCTTTCAAATCTAGCTAGTAATCCCCATCTTCCCTGCCACGACCCCAGAACCATAGTCTTTCCCCTGAACTAACAGCAAAAGAATCCAACTGGACCTCCTGTATCTCCAGGCCCCCTTCCTTCCTTCCTTCCTTCCTTCCTTCCTTCCTTCCTTCCTTCCTTCCTTCCTTTCATGTTTATTTATTTTTGAGAGAGAGAGAGAGAGACACAGAGCATGAGCAGGGGAGGGGCAGAGAGAGAGGGAGACACAGAATCCGAAGCAGACTCCAGGCTCCAGGCTCTGAGCTGTCAGCACAGAGCCCAACACGGGGCTTGAACCCACGAGCTGTGAGATCATGACCTGAGCCGAAGTCGGACACCCAACCAACTGAGCCACCCAGGCGCCCCTACAGGTCCCCTTTCTAAGCCTTACTTCACAGAACCACCAGAGTGATCTTTAAAAGAAATCTCATTAAGGGGCGCCTGGGTGGCTCAGTCGGTTTAGCAATTGACTTCAGCTCAGGTCATGACCTCATGTCTCATGAGTTCAAGCCTCTCATCGGGCTCTGCGCTGACAGCACAGAGCCTGGAGCCTGCTTCAGATTCTGTGTCTCCCTCTCTCTCTGCCCCTCCTCCACTTATTCTCTCTCTCTCTCTTTCTCTCTCTCTCTCTCAAAAATAAACATTAAAAAAATTTTTAAGAAATCTCATTAAAATCATATTACAAGGTTGCTTACAACTGTATGCCCAGCGACATCCTGACATGTTCACATCTTTAAAGGGCTTGTCCAACCTGACCCCTGCCTGCCTCTTCAACCTCAGCCCACACTTCCTTTGCCCCTACTCACTGAGCACCAACTGCAATGGCGTTCTGCCTACACTCTGAACATGTAGACTCCTTCCTACCTCTGGACCCTTCTACATGCTGTTCCCTCTCACTGGCATCCTCTTCCTTGTGCTCTTTCAGAACATCGCCCTTCCTGTCTTCCCTAATAAACTATGAACTCCAAAAGGGAAGGAGTAAAAGGCCACGAAAGGCCTTTTACTATCACACCCAAAGTCTAGCAATGCCTGACATTTTGCAGTGCAATTTAGCAATGCGCCGTAAATATTTATTAAATGAAGGAAAATGTCAGATAAGATAGATGCATAAAGGAAAGCAGAATACAAGCAAGTATGTATACATCAGTTTTAACTACTCGTAAATGTGTGTATATCAAAGAATAAAAATGAATTGGGAAGAGAAATCCATACCCACTTGGTTCCTCAAGTCTGCCAATCTGCTTAAGTTTAAAATGTCCTTTGTTAATAACTCAAATACCCTTCAGTTGTAGCTCAAAGTGTTGAGATGCAGCTCAAGACCCAACTACCCTCCAGCCTGTCTAGAATGAATGGTTAGTTTAGAGCGAGATCCTGGACTCCTAGAAGTAAAGGAAGAGCAAAAAGTGAATGATAACCAGTTAAATTATTCTGGAAACCTGTTACCATTTGCCTTTGAATCTTTTCCTCCCTCCCCGGCCCATTTCTCTTAATCCTGGTGAAGCCAACTTGGCCGTACCTAGGATGAAATCAAATAATGGTCTTGTCTCAAGAGTTCTTTGAGAAACCAGAATCCCAACCTCTTTCCCAGAACCAATGGTTAAACTTCTCCTCATCCTTGGCCTTTCTTTAGTCTACTCAGCATCTACAATCTAGGAAGAGATATGTTTAAAAGCCCGCTTAAGAGAATGCTAAAAGTGAGTGTCAGAAACCACACACAAACACATGACTTACGGGATCGTGCAGATCATGGAGTTCAACCAGTTTCTAAGAGACCTGCAAAGTTACTGAAGTAAATACTACTAACAGATGAGGCAAACCCATGCACTAATCCTACACAAATAACCAGGCTGGCAGTGAAGAAAACCCTACCAGGTCCTCAAGTTCTCCGGAAAAGTGAGTTAAAACTACTTGCTAAGCAGAACCCCTGTCACACCGTTACTCACTAAGCAAATATTTGTCAAAATGACCCAAGGCGTAGGAAAGCAAAGCATCCATTCCCTAGTTATAACATTTCAATTTGCAAGAATATCTTTCCATCCTAACCATGGCACCATCGTCCGTCCGCTTCCAGTCCACACACACACACACACACACACACACACACACGTTGCTCTTACTTTATAATCAGCTGTTCTGGCTAAACTTCCTAGTGCCATCACAGGGCAGAATGGCTTGCCAGGGAGAAAGGGAAATGTTCGACTCTCAGGTAAAATCATTCCCTTAACGAGAAACAAAATTCCAATAACTGAAGGTTACTTGTTCCCTACCCACAACTTGGCCGAGAAAGCATTGCGTACGAAGCCACAATGGCCTAGATGGGAATCCTCTCTCTGCCACTTGCCAATTGCTTGACCATAACTTCTCTCACACCTCAATCCCTTACTTATAATATGGGGCTAATGCTACTACATCACAGACTTGTAAGATATACTGAGATCATTTGTAGAAGGTATTCAACACGATGTCAATGGTAATGTCAATAAACAGGAGCTTAGTAATATCCACATCAGTGATTAATATGAACAGCCATTAATATTCCTCCTCTTTGGGCTCTCGGTGCAGAAGCCTTCTTGAATTCACAGCTGCTCTCATTTGATTCTGGGACTCACGGACGCAAGCCTTTCCTGCCTCCTAAATCCATTAAACTGAGGTTCCTTCTCCCAAAACAGATCTGCATACAGCTCCAAGCGGATGACCCACCAAGCAGTTCTGGTGGTGAAAAGGCAAATGGAAAATGATATAAGATCGGGGAAAGAGCCCCTGCTATGACGTAGCTTACAAAGCCCCCTTACTTCTCTGTTGGTTTCCTTTTGTTCTTTACTTTGCAACAAAGCCTTAGACAGAATTTCCAAATCTCCTAAATTTTGTTTAATGTTTATTTATTTTTGAGAGAGAGAGAAAGGGAATGAATGGGGGAGGGACAGAGGGAGAAGGAGATACAGAATCCAAAGAAGGCTTCAGGCTCTGAGCTGTCAGCACAGAGCCCGACGTGGGGCCCAAACTCACAAACCACGTGAGATCGTGAACCAAGCCGAAGCTGGATGCTTAACTGACTGAGCCACGGAGGCGCCCCCATAATTTCCAAATCTTCTAAAGAGGAGATGGGGCTATAGAGGTCAGTGTCCTGACTACCCACCTACACCCGGCCCACTCTCACCCTGCTTGAGCTCCCTTGGAGCAAACTTTCCCTCCACTGCAAGCATCGGTCTCTACAAGGCCGGGATGCTGATCAGGGTGGGGGAGGGGGGGGGGACAGCCAGAATCCAGGGAGAATGGACCATTCCAGGACTCTCCACCCCTCAGGAAGAGTGAGGTCAAAAGCGTAAATATCCGTGAAACCACGGGTTTGAATCAACAGCCTGAATATCAGTGAGCCTCACCTGTCTGCAGCCCCAAGGTTAGGACACACTCACTGACACCTGCCAAGCTCCTCCCTGGTTATACCTCTGCCCGGGGTTCCTCTCCCCTGGACTCAGGCCAGGAAACGGGAGGTGGTAGGAAAGCCAGGTGGCAGCAGAGAAGCCAATTTCAGACTCTTGTTTATTTTTTGGTACTTGACAAATACAAACACTCGGACAAAGCCAGTATTTATTCATGATCTAGCACCCCTCCCCAGTTCCTAAAGAATCAAAGCTCAGCAGCTGCTACCCCGGCAGCAACAAAGCCCAGTGTCCTGCTAATGCTAAACACGGATCCAATTTGGGGGAACAAGTTGACTCCTATTAAGGCTTCTGTTTTCATTCCATCAAACACACATATCTGTGCCTGATGGCCCAGACTGAATCTGCTTCAAATGGTCATCGGGCACATGCCCAAAGGCGATGACATACCCTAGGTTCCTCCAGTCACAGAGCAGAAGCATCTGAGTTTTCCAGGAAGTTGCCAGTGACTTGGCCTCAGCAGAATTTGCCAGGCCTGTTTGGGGGGGAAGAGGGTCAACAGCGTTTAGTGCTTACTGGAAAATAGACGTTGCCATTTATGCAGTAATAAGTCACTCAATTCATACTTGCTCCTAAATAGTCTGGCGATCTGACTATTTCCTGGCATCAATCAATCAATCGATCGATTGATCAGGTTTACCCAAGCCAATTATGCGTTATAAAGAGCGGTGGAGTACAAAACCAATTTGCAGCTTGTCAATGGAGTCACCAAAGACTCACTTTCACCCCTCACTTTCACAGATGGACTCAAAGGCAGAGTTGAAGTGGGATGTCTCCACATTCTGATCTACAGTGCAGAAAGTACACAGATCACCTGTTAGAGAGCCCCTTAAGCCACACCTACTTGCCTCTATCCAATAAGACATACCTGGAGAAAGTCACCTTCTTCAACCTGTCCTGGAAAAGAGGGCATTAACTGTTTGGACCACATCCAGCTCGGTAGCCTTTGTGCAAATTTAGCCACACTAAAACACGTATAATTTCGCCAGTTGGTGATCTGTGTCTATTTAGTCTCAGGTTTTTTTCCTTTAACTTAAGGTAGTGTACTTTCCACAAGGAATTTTTTTCTTGCTGATCTGGTTTGCCCGTGTATTTTATTTTACAGTAGATTTTTGTCTGTTTGTTTTGGACTGAACCTGAGGCAGATTCAGCCATATGCCTTTGGAAACAGTGCAGATTGAGAAAGCTTGATCCTATTCTACACATTTTGACAAGGGGGATGGGAGATTCACGGGGTAAGTCAGAAATCCTGCGTTCCAGTACAAGTCGGCCCTCCCTATTCTTCCGATTATAAGTCACTTCCCCTACCAGTGCTAATGTAGGTTATTCTGAGACCTGGGAAGGTTTTTCTTCTGCTGGCTTTCAAACTAAACAAGCCAAAGTCACTTAAAGTAGTCTAAAGATTTTAACATCAACCACACGTTGTGTATTACTTTGAGTACATTCATCCACGGACTCCATATCAGCCCTACTGATAGCCATGTGCATTTTACATACCACAGAAACCGTGCCTGAGGAGCAAGATCCAAATCCTAACTCATCCCTGGGTTCCCACTGCCTAGTACAGCGCCTCTCTCAGAGCAGGTGCTCAGAGTAGGTTTGCTAACATGGAAAGGAAATCAATTCCCCTAATCTAGGCTCTTGTCTTCCCTCCAGCTTTCCCTTGCCACTTTCCCACTCTACGATTTGGAAGTTATATTAAAGAAAGGAGAAAATCTTTTGGATATAATACCAGCTCTGATTCAGAGTTCTACTTGAACTTGCCATCAAGTGCTTCAGGACTTCAGGCCCCACCAGACCACTCCAGGCATGCCTAGCCCAATAGGCAAAGTCAAGTGCCAAGAAGCTAGATGATTAACTTCAATAAGCGCAGGGCAGGAGGTGACACGAAGCTAGACATCCAGTCTCAATGACCCTGGCATTACTTGGTACTTTCTAGGCCGGCACATGGCTGAACAGGCTCCTAGAACGAACGCCCCTCTATCTGGAATTCGTAATATGTGCAGAATAGCAGTTTCCAAAACTTCAGGCCTCATTTCCTTATCCATTACGGTTCCCTTCTCTTCTGACTGCCTCCCTGCCAACATTCTATCTTTCCGGTCAAAGCAAGCTCCCTGAGAGCAGGAGACCCCTGTGAGTGTGTCCTACCTACTGGGCATGCCCTTGTAGGGCATTCCTTAACAACGGCACAAACTTCAAAGCCTCACTTCTCTCCAGACTTTCGGCCTGGAACACATAACATTTCATCTCTCAGTTTCTGGTTTACGTTTCTCATTAATACTCTGCAACAAACCAAACCACCAGTCTCAACTTTCCTCCGGTGAGCCTTCGGTTGCTACACTTCATCGTCTAGCAATTTGGAGTTGTGAAATGGGTAAAGTGGCACAGGAGTGAGCAAGAGTACGAGCCGAGGAGTCAGGCGCTGCTGGGTCCCGGCCCGAGTGCCATCACTAATGAGCTGTGTGGCCCAGCACAAACCAATGAAGTTTTTGCAGCCCTAGGTTTCCTCATCTGTAAAATGAGCATAACACCACCTGCTTTGCAGAGATGTTGGGAGTAAATGAGATACGGTATATAAAGCACCTGACTCTATATATATATGTGACTTATATATATATGTGATATTGTATGTTATGTAGGTATCATAAGTTTTTTTTAAAGCTTATTAAAGAGATATGAGATTTTCATACAGTTAGCCTGTCATCCCGAAAAAACAGTGTCAAAAATGATGACAATAATGGGGTGCCTGGGTGGCTCAGTCATTTGGGCTGCTGACTTCAGCTCAGGTCATGATCTCACAGCTCGTGAGTTCGAGCCCCGCGTCGGGCTCTGTGCTGACAGCTCAGAGCCTGGAGCCTGCTTCAGAATTCTGTCTCCCTCTCTCTCTACCCCTCCCACACTCACGCTCTGTCTCTCTCTCAAAAACAAACATTACAAAAAAAAAATTTTTTTTTAATTTTTTTTTAATGTTTTATTTATTTTTGAGACAGAGAGAGACAGAGCATGAATGGGGGAGGGGCAGAAAGAGAGGGAGACACAGAATTGGAAACAGGGTCCAGGCTCTGAGCCATCAGCCCAGAGCTAGACGCGGGGCTCGAACTCACGGACCTCGAGATCGTGACCTGAGCTGAAGTCGGCCGCTTAACCGACTGAGCCACCCAGGCGCCCAGAAAAAATTTTTTTAAATGATGACAATAACAATTATAGTCATAAAAAGAAGATATTTGAAAAACTAGAGTAACTGAAAGCCATAATAAAAAGAATATTTTATTGAGTGCACTCTTTTTTAATCTAACTGCAATATGTGGGTAGAACACTAACTTCCCCACTTCCCCCACGAGCGTTCTGAGCACCTGCCATGGTTCGCTGGGCTCCAGTGCCTTGTGTCTGCCATTTTCACATGGCTAAGAACTCCAAAGGGATAAATAATCCTATACCAATATCATGAGATCATCATTTTACACATTAGCAATGCCTATCCTGAGGACTGGGCTTGCAGAGTGGGGATGGGAAAAAAATAAAAGACATCACCTCGTTGGGTGTTAGAGCAAAATCCCTGGTGACCCCTGGTACACCCTCTCGGTCACCCTCAGGACAACTGGGTCAACCCCAAGCCATTTCATGGACTGAAATTAGTTGCCAGGAAAATACAGACGCTCACTTGAGTTAACAGCCTGAGATAGCCTCCAAGCCCCCCTATAAATCTCATTTTTAAAAAAGACAGCTACACTTGAATTCTCAGGTCTTTCGTTGCAAATCCAGGGCACAATTTTTAGATAAACTGAGTTTAACGATTTCAGAAAAGGAGCATGGTTCTTTCTCTGATGGTCAAAGCAGTGGAGACACTTTCATTATGTGGAGACCTTCCTTTAAACACCTATCTCATGCTCAAATGTAAAATGAATGAAATATCACACGGACTCAGGATTTAACCGAGGCAAGGACTGTGTGCGGCATGTAATAATCAGATATGTCAGAGGGACCAACAGGCATGTGGTGGGTAGAGGAGCATGGAGAAATTCAAGGACTGATGTAACTCCACTGATGTTAGGGTCAGTGTTCCCATGGGCCGCGATGGGTTTCTCTCCACACCAACACTGTTAACCCAGGTCCACTGCTTGAAGAGACGCCCATCCCCACCCCCTTATGCTCAGCATCCCTCCCACTTGTTTCAAGGATACAGATCTTGACTTTGCCATTACTATTAATGGGCAGAAAAGACGCTGAAAGGAGACTGGGACTTGCCTCATTATAAATGCTAACAGCACCAAACTTTTCTTTAGCCTCTCTTTTCCCCTTAAGACCTACACTCACACAGGGAACCAGAGCGTCTGTAGGATGAATTCCCAGGCCATAGCAACTGCAATGCCCTGGGATCTAAGAGATCTTGGCTAACCAGCCATTAAGCCCTTTTCGGGAAGGAGACAGCGAGCCTGCCTTTCCCTTACACAGCCCAGCCATGAAAATAGGCTCTTGTCTTTTGTTTTTGTTTGGGTTTCAGCTAAGAATCTCTGTCCTCCCTCCAGAGACAAAAAGACAGGCATGGGAAGCTTATGGTGGCTCAAGGGCTTGATCTCAATTTTTCTTCCACCTGACTCGCCCCCTCCCTTCTAACATTTGGAAAGGGGAAGGGATCTGGGGAAGTTGAGGATAAGTTTTAGGTCAAGGGGTGGTTTCAGGCTTTGACCAGGTAAGCGAAGGAGGACTAGGTCCAGGGCACGCCCTGGAGGCTGAATGCGGCTCGGGTGAAGAACGAACCTGCTCCCCTTTGCAGGGTCACCTGCCTGGCCGCAGGTAAGCGAGCGATAGGAAAGGCTGGAGCAATTCATCTTCCTTTATGTGGGTCTCTCCCCCTCCCCCCACTCAAGTGGCAGCGAGCTGGCTGGCTGGGAGCCTGCGCTTCGGAGGCGCCCGACAGCGGGTCTAAGGGTCCTTTTTTTGGCACGCAGAAACTGCGACCCACCCGAGGCGCGGAGGAGAGGTGGGGGAGGGGCGGCCGGCGCGCCGCTCGGGAAGGCACCGCGCGGACGCACCTAGGTCTCCGGCGGCCGGGGCGCACCGGAACCGCTCTCCCACTGCGGTAGCATCCCGACACGACACTGCAGCTGCAGCACAGCGGCGGCCGCCGCCCCCGGCGCCCCGCCCCGCAGCCCCCGCTCCACGCCAGGCGGAGGGCGCAGCGGCCGGTGCCTGTGCCGGTGTGTGGAGGTGGTAGGGGGCACAGGGGGCCCGAGGTGCGGGAAAAGCCCCAAAATGCGCAGGAAGCCGGGGGGCCACCTCTAGCGCCTCCTCCAGCGCAGCCAGACGGCGAGGAAACCAGTTCGCCTTCATTCCAGAGTCCCGGCTGAGCCCGGTGGTTCCCCCAGACGACCCGGGTACCTTCCCCTCGGCCTGCACGCTCCGCCACCCCCACCCCCACCCAGCCGGGCGGACCCCGCGCCCCCCGCAGCCCCGGCCCGGGGACCCGCCCCGCTCCCGGAGCGCGGCGCCTTGGGCTCCCGCGCGCCCGCCGCCCCCGGTCTCCCCGCGCGCTCACCAGGAGAAAGGAGCCCGCGATCATCGTAGCTCTAGCGACGCGGCTGCAGGAGGCGAGGGCGGTGCTGCTGCTCGCGGAGGTCCCCATGGCTGAGCCCGGGGCTCGCAGAGGCGCCCGGGGCGCGTGGCCCCCTGGCAGCTGGAGTCGGCGGCTGCTTCTGCCCAGCGCCGCATCCACCGCCGCTTCCCGGGCCGGGAGCCCATCTACCTCCAACACCCCATGTGCACTGCGGCAGCCGGGCAGCCGGGCAGAGGAGGGAGGCGGCGAGGGAGGCTCCGGGGGCGCTCAGCACCTGCCCAGCCGCGCGGCCGCCCGGGCGGGGAGAGGCAGCGGCGGCTGCAGCCCGCGCCTCCCCGTGCTCTCCTCCGACAGCGGCTGCGGAGAACCAGGGAGGAGGGCTGGGCGCGAGAGAGCAAAGGAACAACTTCCCATAGCGAAGCCTCCAGCCACTGCCAACCACCCTCCACCGCTGCCCAGACCGGCCGGTGAGGGACTGAGTCGGGTGGCCGCCGGGCGCGGGGACACACGTGGTGGCGCCGAAGGGGCGGGGGATCGGCCCTTTGTGATGTCACCCGGGAGGAGGCCGGGCTCTTTGTGCGATCAGCACCGGGAAGGCGTTCCAGGTCGAGCGGGGAGGGAGAGGGTGCCCCTTGGCGTTGGCTGAAGGAACTGCAGCTGCTTTTTGACCCGGGGAAACCGCGGCGAAGGTATGCCCACCCCTGGCCCAAATTTACTTGTTTTTTCTAAGACGATTCTAAGTAAATTATTTCTGCGACAGGCGCCCATCTGTGGCTGTTGACGCAGTGATTAAAAACAGCCAAGCACCCTAGAACACGTAGATGATCTGCGTGTCAAAAATATACCAGTGAGTTGGTTCTCAAACCTGGCTGCGTTTTCGAATCACCTGAAGAGTTGAAAACACACGTATGCATGCCTGATCCCACCCCAGAGATTCTGATTTAATCGAAAATGGGGTGTGGCCCGAGCATTGGGATTTTTAAAGGTTCGCCAGGTCATTTTACTCTGGAGCAAACTCCGAAAACATCTGGGGTGATGAGCACAGTTGAGGAAACCCAGACTAAGAGTTCCAGACTCAGAGTCTGTGGAGTTGGGTCCGTGGGTGGTCTTTGTGAGGCCTTGGAAATCCTTGAGATGTGTGGGCAGGTGCATCTTTCTAATTAAAGGATCCAGTGTTTTGAATCAGATTATCACCGAGATGAAAAACATTTCTTCCCCCCACCCCCCCAAAAAAAGTGTTAACATTTTGTAGTTGAGTTTCAAATGCCGTTGTGGGCGGGTAGAAAGGAAGTTAGTTAGCACAGTGCTTCAGAAGTAGGAACAGCCAGAGCGTTATCTTGGATAGTTAACATCTACATTTCTGAATGTGAGATACGACCCAGCATCCCTTTCTTTGGAGGGAGTCCGTCCCCTGATTGTGACCGCCTTGTCTGGTACCATGGTGTCCATCGTCTAGATACTGACTGCTCATAAAATACTGTATTGAACCTGCCACTTTCACTCTGTCATCCTCATTTGTCAGCCCTGTGGTGCTGGGCTTGTTCTAGCTTTCCTTGACCCCTTCTAGTTGAAGGTACACACTTTCTCAGTCACCTGCTTCAAGACTCACCCAGTACCCCTGAAGATAACCTATTAAAACAGAGGTGTGAACTATTCATTTTTTGATTGACATATTTGTGCTTTGCCCATTGTTCTGTGCTTGCTTGGAAGATGATAAATAGATAGATAGATAGATAGATAGATTCATTCCAATCTCTTATTTCAGACATCTGTCGGTAAAGAAAAGGATTATCCATAAATATTAAAGGGGGGGACCATAATGTGTAACCTCTGGTGAAATTAAAAGAACGTGTAGAAAATATTACCACTCAATATGTAGTTTGGGGAGAGGGTAATGTTTGGATTTGAATGTCTCTAGCTATTTCCAGAAGTTCAAGAGAGTGAGGGTTATTTATTGTGTCTCCATATATAAGGGTTTCAACTATTTCTTTAAAAACTCAAAGGACTGGTCAATATCATCATGTTTTTTTAAAAAGTTACATGGGTGTAAAAAAGTGGGGGTGGATGGGTGAGAGTGACAGCCCTTGTTTGTTAGCTAGTTCATTTAACTCCTCACAACTAAACCTACCTTGCTCAAAGCTGGAGCTGATTGATTTGCTTCGTGAACTTGGGCAAATTTCGGGTTTAGGTTTTGGGTTACTATGCAGGTGTAAGGAGTCCTGTCTTAACTGTCTCTCTTCTTAAAAGAAGTTTGAATTGTGATTTCACCACTCACAAATTTTACCATTTCCCCGGTGTGGTATTGATCACATCAAGTTGAAATTAAATATCCATTTTGAGGGATGAAAACTTCACTCAATCCTGTTTTCTACTAACATTTAAGTAAATGTCCCTCTATAGGAGTCATAAGTGGATTATGGATAATTTGAATCTAAGTGGGGTGTGAAACTGTTACTTTGAATTAAAATATATGAATGATCTTATTTCACTTCGTAAAAATTCTTCAACTATTCATTAACTCATTGCCACATTTTCAATATGGTCACTCAGATATGTTTATTTTCTGGGAAAGGATGGAAATCCAGTAACCCATAAGGATTAGCTTTGTCATATTTCTGCCACATCACACTCCAACTCCCATCTCCTTATACACCTCCCAGCTTTGGGCTTTTTTTCACATTTCTGCCATTGCTACACATTTCTTCTAGGCTTCCAGTTTCAAAATCATTGTTGATTCTTTTCCCTCTGTTAGCGCATTTCCAGTCAATCTGCTTCTTCTATCCTCCTATATATTTTTTTTCCATTGTCTTTGTCTTGCTAGCTAAATCCGGATTATATATTTGGACGCTGGAGAAATCACCAAAACTACCATCTTGCCTCGAGTTTTGCCTTAAACTGTTATTTATCCTGCACACTTGGGGCGGTTCGAATAAAATTCCAGTTTTCAAAAAGGTGAGCATGCCCAAAAATGCGAGCACCCAGTTTTTATAATGAAAATAGAAGTGGGCCACATCCTGAGTAGTGTATGGCCAATATCCTGAGCTGATCCTCGGTGAAGGAAAGGCAGGAATTGACAGGAATAGGTGTGAGCACGTGGAAGGTACAAGAATCCAAGGAAGCCAGGCTCAGAGAAAGAGCAGGAAACTTGTCTAAGCAACAGCAAGATTGTTTCATTGCAACATGTATCAAGTATCTATTCTGTGTCAGGCGCTGTTGGGTACTGCAAAAACAATACTAAGTGATCCTGTCTGAGGCGTTCACAGTCTCCAGGAGAAATAATAGTATAGCAGGTGTGGGTGGTAAAGATTGCTTTGTACCCCCATTACAGATGCACACCTACTGCAGGGGTCACGCGGCTGCCCACAGTAAGAGTTGACCTTTCCCAGCCTACAGCGCTCCTAAGCGTGCATGTGTCTCACATTTCAGCGAAGCAGAATTGTCCCGTGTGTCTTCTGAAAAACATTCCCATTGGCTAGAACTTATTCATCACCCCTCCCCTTCAAACTTCACTAAAACCTGCTAATCCTATCTCAGTCAAGTCTGATCTGGTTCCACATGGAAAATTTCCCCCTTGCTCCTCCTCTGTAAACCTTCTGCCTCTTGCCTAGGGGGTTATGCAAACCTCCTGATTGCCTCTCTGCCTCTAGTTTTGCCTGGACCCCCTCGGTTCTGCAATAAATCTCTTCTTCACACCCTAAGGAAAAGGAGCTTGGTAGAACCCAAATCCGATCATGCCCTTCCCTTGCCGAAAGCCCAACAAAGAACCCTCATTAGGCTCAATTTGAAGTTCAGAGTCCTAATAAAACCATTCATATTCTGAACTCCGCTTATGATTCAACTGTCACCACTGCTACAAGATTGAGTAAACAGGCACAAATATGGCACACAGAGCCTTTACGTCCTATATCCAGCTCAGATTTCTATCCCCGATGCTACCAGTCCCTGCAAATCCCAAGGTCTACATACTAATCCCATTAGATCATTGTGTTTCCTGACTACCTTGTCCCTGTGATTCTTCCAGACCTTTGTTAGGTGGTGTTTTCATTTCCCCCCTCCGCTTTTGAATTCCTGTGAATCCACTCTTTAAGACCAACCTCAAACGGTACTTCATCTAAGAAGCCTTCTGTAATGTCCTCTTTTCACCTTCTCTACCTTCATTTGAAAGATTTAGTTATTCCTTCCTTTCATTTTTTTTTTCCCCAGGCAGCTTTGTTATAGCATGTATGACATTATATAGTTAGCTTACTTCTCTGTGTCCCCAGCCAGATATTGAGCTCTTTGGGGCCAAAGTTGATATCTTAATCATCTTCATATCTCCATGGTCAAGGTTCAAGATATTTACCTGCCTCAGTAAATATGTGTTGAGCAAAACAAACTTGGAAAAATTTGACAAGCAGCAGAGGAGTTAACATACCAGATTGTCCTTTTTCCAAGCCTTAATTTAAACATCTTGAGTTGTGTTATTCAACAACAGGTTTAATCTTGTGTATTACTAAAGGGCCGCGTCCCACACTTGGGTTAAACATATTGTCCGCAGGCTCTGTTTCCTTCAAAAATTCATTTACGAACTTGCTGTGCTTTGGCCTAAGAAGGAATATCAGCCATTCAGCAACAGATTGCAAGATTAAGTGCATGAGCATGAGTTTGATCAAGTCTCCATGGTGACATTCTACAAAGAAGGCACTCTTGGATAAGATCAAATGGGAATAGAATTGCAAAGCAGGCACAGTTCCAGAAGCTTCCTTGTCTCTTGGAGGATAAGAGAGGGATGATTTGGAAAATAAAATAGACAGCCCTTTGAAGGGACGACACCTTTGTCTCAGTCTGAAGAGCAGGGAGGTGACTAAATTAGTTCCCTTCCCTGAAGGAGAGAATCTGTAGAGCTGGGAATAGTGGGGCTCACCTTGAAATGCCCATCATCCATGCACTTTAGGGTTCCCCACCCGTAATGTTTTCATTTTGCCATAAGCTTTTTCACTCAGGGCCCTAAATAATTTTTCACTTCATGTGAGACTTGATGAGAAAGTTTAATAATTTTATATATAATACTTAATTTTTTAATTTATGTATTTATAAATATATCATTATGTAATTTTATATAATAATTTCATGTATGATATATTTATATTTTTATATTTAACATTTAATAGTTTAATTGAAAGACAGTGGGTTTGAGGAGTGACCAGATAATGGGATCAAATCTCTGTTACACCACTTACTAACTGGGTGGGTATGAGAAAGTCCCTTGACCTGTGTGAGCTTCTCCATGTGTAAGACGTGAGAACTATCTCACAGTGGTGATATCAGGAATAAATGGAATAAAATATGTAAAATTCCCAGCACAGTGCCTGTCCTTTCGTTTGTACTCAATAAATCCACTCCTCTTCTCCAGTTCCCTTTTGAGAGGACAGTATTTTATAAACTATTCTAACTACAGAAAAGCTGGAAAGTGTAATATTTCTTCCTAGACACATTAGAATTTGGGGTTGGGACAAATAGAAAAATTGCTTACTCTGTTAGGATGCAAAGTGGTGTCAAGAAAGGTGCAACAGGAGACGCCTGGGTGGCTCAGTCGGTTAAGTGGTCGACTTTGGCTCAGGTCATGATCTTGCGCTCCGTGAGTTCAAGCCCTGCATCGGGCTCTGTGCTGATAGCTCAGAGCCTGGAGCCTGTTTTGGATTCTGTGTCTCCCTCTCTCTCTCACCCTCCCCTGTTCATGCTCTGTCTCTCTCTGTCCCAAAAATAAATAAAACATTAAAAAAAAATTAAAAAAAAAAAAAAAAGGTGCAACGGGACTTCTGATTTCTGGTCTTGGCTCTGGCAGTAGCCAGCTGTGCGAATTTGGACAATTCACTGCATTCCTCTGCATCTGTTTGGGTTTGTTTAAGCTTCCTGGTGTGCAAACTGGTAAATATGAACTAAGTAATCATTTATGATTCTTTCTACTACTAGGATTCTAATTGGCTCCCGTAGCATACTTTCTCCTGGCCAAGAGGGGTTCAAGTTCTTTAAAATCAGAAGGCAGAGAAGATTGACGAAGAGAGGATTGGGGGAGGAGGAAGTCGAAGCAGATGCAGGGAGGGGTGCGAGAAGCGTGGAGCCCAACTAGCTTCTGTTCAGGGTTCACGTTCAACATGCTCGTCCAAGTTGGCAATTTTCAAGTCATTGGCTTCTCCCCTTTCCTCACTTGCTTCCTCTGATGGACCTTTCATCCTCTCAGTGACTCAGTAGTTACGGTGGACATTCTCTGGCTTGGTCCTCACCACTCGGTGGCAATCAGCCTTTTTTCTTTTACTTCTGTTTCCCTCCAATCTTCTCTTTCCCACCTGGGCCCCTTGGCCCTCATCAGATCACCTTGATGTAATGTGAGCTTCCTCTGCTCCCTTCTTCCCAAGCCTGAATCATTCTCTACCCTCCCTTCCTTTTCTTTCTTTACTTCCATTTCAGTGCTTGAAGCACCTGTCCTTGGCTAGGCTGACGCTTCCTTTTAAGATCTTGACTTCACTGCTTCTGCCTCTAAAATCACAACTCCTTCTCGCCCTGCCTCTAGAAAATCTCTCTTTTCTGGTTTTCCCATCCCTATAATATCCAGAGACCTTCATCCTTAAATATGTAAACCAATAAGTAAATAAACACATAAACAAATAAAGAAAACCCGTACACTTCTC
Source organism: Acinonyx jubatus (assembly GCF_027475565.1). NCBI lineage: Eukaryota > Metazoa > Chordata > Mammalia > Carnivora > Felidae > Acinonyx > Acinonyx jubatus. Next base: position 105,255,619 of record NC_069385.1, on the reverse strand, counting down.
CATTTCTTTCCTAAATCAACCAACACCTCTTTTTTGCAAGGACGGGGGGGGGGGGGGGTTGTTTTTTGTTGGTTTGTTTTGTTTTGTTTTAGTGGCACCACATTTTTCTCATCCACAGCTCTGGATTCCCAAACCATCCCTGAGTCGTCCTTTTCTTTGCCTTCTCTCTCCCACCTCCCAACCCTTGCGTCTACTTTGCTGCTAAGACCTGTACTTTAGCAAAGTCTCGCGTGTCTTTGTATGTCTTTCCATTTCTCTCTACAATCAATATCATTGAAGTTGTTAACATCTCTGCTTAGCTGAATTCATTAGTTTGATGACTGGGCTCCTGGTCTTTAGCTCATCTCCCCTAACACTCTGACACACCAAGGCCAAATTTGCTTCCTAAATCACAGGTTTGATCATTCCTGCCGAAGAACACTCAATGGTTCCCCATTGATTGAAAAGTGAAGCATGAAAATTTCGTTTTGGACTTCAAAGTCTCTACAGTATGGCTTCATCCTCCCTTTTCTGCATCATCTTCTGCCACTCCCTTAGCTATAGAGAATAAAAACTTTTCATCATTCCTAGCACACACCGTGCATTTTCCTAAGTGATTTTGTGTCGTCTGTTTTCTCTGCATGCGGTCTCTACCAGTTGAAATCTCAGTCAAGACTCACCTTAATATTTCACCTCTCTTATTTAGTTCCATTCAATTCAGCAAACATTTACTGAGGACTGTGTTCAATGCGCTAGGCTAGGCAATGTAAGTCATACAATGGTGAATGAAGGTGACTTCTGCCTTTAGGGGCTGGCAATATTATTGAGAGACATGATGTTGGAAACATACAAATGGCATTCAGATTTTCACACTCTGCCTTAAATGCCTAGCTAGGGCCTGGCACCCAGATGACGTGATGCATGTTTGCTGAATGACTAAATGATTAAGCGTTCTGTGAGATGCAAACATAGTGCCGTAGTAGAGTATAGGAAGCAAAGATTCATTTCAACTGGGAGCACATCTGAGAAGTCCTCAAGAGTGAGATTTCCAGGAGAGGGAGGCCCTGCAGTGTAGTGGTTAAGATCATCGGCACCACACAAAGTCGGATTCGATGCTGTTGTTCTGAAGTCTGCTTGCTTGTCAAAGGGAGCCAAGGGAGTCAGAAGGAGGCCAGCAGCCTTCTCTGTCCTGAAGATTCCCACCTTGCTTCTGGGCCGGCCCTCTCTACAGAGTCCTTTCCAGCATCTTTTCTCAGCTTCCCTGCCCTTCCCCAAACCTTTCTAAGGTCTCTAGAACCCCATGTTATTTTGCATGGAAAAACCTACACATCGTAGGGAAGAAATATTTTGCTTTTCACATCCAGCCCTTTGGCTTCCTGTGTCTTGACACAGAGAACCTTGCCTTGCAATTACGCATTTTGCAAAGCAAACAGCAGCTTTCCCCTTTTGCCAACTTCAAATGAAGAAACCTGATTCCATTTATGATGAGAGCAAGGAGAGGGTTTGGGGCACTGTAATCAGAGTAACACTAACCGTCAGCAGCATGTATTGAACATTTACCATATACCAGGCACCATATAAGCCGTTCACGTATATTATTTTGTTTGATCCATACAACGGGGTACGTATTATTAGAATCATCATCTCCCTTGCACAGATGGGCAAACGGAGTCTTCCCGAGGTTTTGTAATTTGCCTGTGGTCACACACCCAGTCATTGGCGGAGACAGGATTTGAACCCAAGTCTTGTGGCTTCCTAGCTCACCTGCCCAGCCAATATACAGATTCTCTCACAACGGTAGGTTGTTGGTTGTAGACGATCCCTTGGAAAAGGAGATACTGCAGCACCTCTCTTAAGCCATTCTCTCAGCTTTTATAAATGGTAAAGGCAGCATTAAAAGCCTCTGACAAATGGACAGACAACTTCATCAGCAAGAGAAAACTGGATCCAGAGTCATTTAAGCAATGGAAATTTAGGTAATATGATCTCATATTCCAATTCACCACCCCACACACCCTGCCTCGCCCCTTCAAAGGCCTTTGGGGTTTTCTGGATGATTGGTCTTTGCTGCCCTGCATGCAGCAACTGATCTCAGGGAAAGGGATTTTTTTTTTTTTTTCTTGAGAGGAAACTTCCCCTTCTGATTAAATCTTTTTTGTTTTTATTCCTCACAGCACTTACTAGGTAGAGGGTTCTTACAGAGAGTACCCCCCACAGGTCTTAGTGCAGTTTCAAACTTCAACGCTTGCAGAAGTCTATGTTGCAAACTTAACCAAAAAAACATTCCGAAGTTTCATTTTTAAACTTTGTACTGTGACTACATTTTTTAGTCTTTGGAATAATACACATTTAATTTGAATTTTGGACCTAACTGAAAATGGCAAACATTGACCAGAACACACACAAAAAAATTAAAATAAAGCAGTGGTTATTCAGAATTCACCAAATTGCATAAAGGTAAAATCATTGAAATAACACTTTCAACCAATTCGTTATTGTTTGTAACACATACGTTTTTCCAGCAATTAAATCTTAAAACCACAGTAAGGTATGGGGACATCCTATACATATTATGCGTTAGGCTCAGTTGAAGTCATTTGCTTGAATCCGAAATCATTTCCCAAGCAACGTGGACAACCAGAATGTGCTTGGAAAAATAATCATTTCACTGAAATATCTAAAGTACTTAAAGAGCTTAGTTTAACCAAAAATGTTGTCACTGCACAGTTTTCAGCCATCCATCTGCACAGCACTAAAACTAATGCTACATAAAGAATTCATAATGATGAGCACAAGGGACATTTGTATTGTAAAGTAGTTTATTTCTAGAAATGATTTATGAACAGTGTTACTTGAAAACCCATCCTCCTTACACGTCCACGAATCAGTTAAACTCTGTCTTTAACACGGAGCTGTTTACTATTTTAAAAAGTAAAGGGTTGTAGGGGCGCCTGGGTGGCTCAGTTGGTTGAGCGTCGGACTTCGGCTCAGGTCATGATCTCATGGTTTGTGGATTCCAGCCCCGAGTCGGGCTCTGTGCTGACAGCTCCAGAGCCTGGAGCCTGCTTCGGATTCTGTGTCTCCCTCCCTCTCTCTCTGTCTGCCCCTTCCCCACTCATGCTCGCTCTCTCTCTCTCTCTCTCTCTCTGTCTCTCTCAAAAATAAACAAAAAAAATAAAGGGGTTGTAAATGACTGTATTGGTTGCTAAGTTGCTGTCTTACACAATTTTTCTCTTTGAAGTGATTGTAAAAATGAGTTTCATGTTAAGGAATTAAATTATTGTTTCCCTAAAAAAAAAAATAATTTATCTGTTTACGAGCCATGAAAAAAATAACCACACCCTCATTTCTCTTGCTTCTTTTTCAAATTCTTCTGTCAGTGAGCTGTGACGGAAGGATATGGAAGGCAGAGGACGGAACTGAAGGATGGAGAGGCAGGGTTCAGGGATGGAGTGTTATCTCTGTAGAGCTCTGAGAAGGTTATAACTTGAAATGTCATGGGTCAGCAACTTTAGCTTGAGGGAATACTATATGCCAGATATTTTCGCAGATATCATCTCGTATGAATCCTATGAGGTAAAAATCCTTAACCATATTTTACAGACGAAGAAACAAATTACCAGAGAGACAAGCAACTGGTCCAAGCTCACATAGCCAAGTGATGACGTTAGAGTCCTTCCCAGCCCCTTGGGGAGGACACCTGTTGGTGGCAGGGACAAAGACACAGTTTGAGAAATGCAGTGCTATCCAGCTAAGGATCAGCTGAGATCAGAGAAGAATCTGAGCTCTGTCTCTCCCTGACTGGTTGACCCCTTGCTGAAGACAGGTCTCCAAATTCACAATGTACATTGCCCCCAGCCATTATATATCCAAAGTATTCAGATTTTTACTTTCTCGTCGATACCTTTACTATCTATTCATTTCAAACATTGATTAATCGTCCACTATGGGCGATTTTTCCAAGTTCTGGGTAACCGACAGCAAACAAAACAGACACTTACCCCTGCCTTCTTGGAACTTACCAAGAAGCAGATAAAAATAAATACTTAAGTTATTTTTAGGGGCTGAATTGTGTCCCTCCCACCCTCCCCCCAACTTATATGTTAAAGTCCTAATCCCCAGTATCTCAGAACATGACTATATTTGGAGATGGGGTATTTTAAGAGGCATGTAAGGTAAAATGAAAGCATTGGAGTGAGCCCTACTCCCACATGACTTACGTCTTCATAAGAAAAGGAGATGAGGACACGACACGTACAGAGGGAAGACTGTGTGTAAACGCAGGAGACGGCCGCCATTTAAAGCCAAAGAGAGAGAGAGAGCTCAGAATCGACCGACCCTGTGGACACCCTGACCTCTTACTTTTGGCCTCCAGAACTGTGAGAAAATAAATTTCTGTTGTTAAGCCAGTCTGTGGTACTTTGTTACAGCAGCTCCAACATACTGATATAGTTACACCGTATGATTGTGACAAGGCAGAGCGGAGAAAGACTGCAATCTCTAAACGAGGTGATCAAGGAAGACCATACTTGCATAAAGATCTGACACAAAGGGAGGGAGGGGGGGAGGGAGCCAAGCAGGTGTCTGGGAGAAGCAACACCTACGGTAGCCCTGGCAGGAATGTCCCCATTGTTCTGGAGGAATCCCGAGAAAGCCAAGTGTTGCAGAGCTGCTAGAGAGAGCTCAGAGAGAAAAGAGGGACAGGACCGTGATAAAACATTGGCTTTTTCCCGGTGAATCCAGAAGCCATGAGCAGAGTTTCATGATCTGATGTGTGTTTGTCCAAATCGGCCTGGCTGTTGTGCTGAGGACAGACCGTGGGGGAGCTGGGATACCAGTTAGGAGGTTACTGAAATAACCAGACTAGAAAGGGCAGTAGCTTGGACCCGGGCTGGCATCAAAAGTGCCAACTGTGTCCCACATCCTCATATCTTCTGTAGCTATAAAAACCTCAAGCACAGGGAAAAAGGACAGTTAGGTGATTTGGTTTTAACTCAGTCTCTTTTTATGCATGGATGTCTGCACTGCATTATGGTCATTGTATTTCCGTAAGATTATATGTGAATGTAGCTAGAGTGCAAGCCACTTGAAAGTAGAGACTTTCCTTGCTCATCTTCGTATCATCTCATGGTACCTGGAACAATGCTTTCTGTACAGAAGCTTGAAAAACGTTTGCTTATTTAACCAACTCAAGATTAGCAGTATATCTAATCTTTTTTCTGGACTACATTACTTGACTTGATATAAAAATATGTTTGCAAAACTTGCCCTTCAGGAATTTATATTCTGAAAGGGGGAGAGGGGAGGAGAGAGAAAGAAAGTGGTGGGGAAGGAAAGAGGAAAAATTATGTAGGGTTCTCCTGCCTTGTTTTCTTCCTTCCTTCCTTTTTTTTCTTCCTTCCTTTTCTTCTTCTCCTCCTCCCTCTCCTTGTTATTGCTTTGAGTTTGGTATGACACCCATTATAAACGCTGACACGTTTCCTTAGAAAAATGTCAGCATTTTTATTAAATTCTTTTGGTATGTTTGTACTTTCTAAGTATCTTTGGAATGTCATACAGCTCCTTAAAGAATCAGAAAGAAAAGGTGGAGAGAGGAAGGGAGGAAGGAAAGTTAAAAAGAAGTGAGAGTGGGCCTTACCTACACGTTAGGCAACTTGCTAGACATATGCTATTAGTTAATCCATGCGTTTGTAAGCCACATATTCTTATCCACATTTACACAAGAAAAACTCCTGTAGGAAGAAATGTAACTATGTACCTAAAGTTATACAGCTGTTAAGTTCCAGAATTAAGACTTGAACCCAGGCCTGCAAACCTACTCTTTGAACTCTTTTTAGAAATATATCAGAGTCCAGGTGCCTGGATGGCTCAGTCGGTTAAGTGTCCGACTTCAGCTCAGATCATCATCTCACCGTTCAGAGTTCAAGCCCTGCATTAGGCTCTGTGCTAACAGCTCAGAGCCTGAAGCCTGTTTCAGATTCTGTGTCTCCCTCTGTCTCTGCCCCTCCCCTGCTCACACTCTGTCTCTCTCTCTCTCTTTCAAAAAGAAACTTAAAAATATATATGTACCAGAGTCATGAGATCTGTCAAAAACAAAAAAGTTACATTTTGTTTTTGTTATAATTGTTATTATGAATATTTGGTTTCACCTTTTCAGTCCTCAATTTTGACCAGTGTAATTTTAAATTACAATTTTAAAACCTGGGGCACAAATATATACAGACATCTATTGCATTTCTGTGACAAACTATCAGAGAGAGGAATTAAGGAAAAAAAATTCCATTTATAATGGTATCAAAAAGAATAAAATACGGAGTGCCTGGGTGCCTCAGTCGGTTGAGCGGCCGGCTTCGGCTCAGGTCATAATCTCACGGTCTGTGAGTTCGAGCCCCACGTCAGGCTCTGTGCTGACAGCTCAGAGCCTGGAGCCTGTTTCAGACTCTGTCTCCCTCTCTCTGACCCTCCCCCGTTCATGCTCTGTTTCTCTCTTTCTCAAAAATAAATAAACGTTAAAAAAAAAATTTAAAAAAAAATACTTAGAAATACTGGAAGCTGTAAGACATTGATGAAAGAAACCGAAGACACAAATAAATAGGAAGATATTCATGCTCATGGATTAGAAGAATTAATGTTGTTAAAATGTCTACACTACTGAAAGCAATCTACAGATTCAATGCAATTGCTCTCAAAATTCCAACAACATTATCACAAAAATAGAACAATCCTAAAGTTTTTATGCAATCACGAAAGACCCTGAATAGCCAAAGCAGTCTTGGAAGACAGGAACAAAGCTGGAAGCATTACACTCCCTGATTGCAAATGCTATTACAAAACTCTAGTGATTGAAACAAAAACAGATACATAGATCAATGGAAGAGAATAGAGGGTCAGAAATACGCCCATGCATGTATGGTCAACTAATTTACGATAGAGAAGGCAAGAACGTACAATGGAGAAAGGACAGTCTCTTCAGTAAATGGGTTTCGGAAAACTGAATAGCCACAGGCAAAAGAATGAAACTGGACCCCTACCTTACCCATATGCAAAAATTAGCTTCATAAAAGTGGATCGAAGACTCGAATGCAAGACATGAAACCAGAAAACATCTTGAACCAAACAGGCACGAAGCTCCTTGATGTTGCTTTTGGCGATGACTTTTTGGATGTGACACCAACACAAAGGCAACCTACCAAATGGAAAATATTTGCAAATGATATATCTGATAAGGGGCTAACATCCAAAAATACATAAAGAACTCCTACAACTCAGTAACAAAAACAAAAAACAATCCCATTAGAAGATGGGCAGAGAAGGGCTCCTGGGTGGCTCAGTTGGTTAACTGTCCAACTTCCACTCAGGTCATGATCTCACGGTTTGTGGGTTCGAGCCCCACTTCAGGCTCTGTGCTGACAGCCCGGAGCCTGGAGCCTGCTTTGGATTCTGTGTCTCCCTCTATCCCTGCCCCTCCCTCACTCACACAGCCTTTCTCTCTCTCTCTCTTTCTCTCTCTCTCTCTCTCTCTCAAAAATAAATAAACATTAAAAAAAATTATATTAAAAAAAAGACAAGAGGGAACAAGTGTTGGTCAGGATGTGGAAAAAAGGGAACTGTCATGCACTGTTGGTGGAAATGTAAGTTGATGCAGCCGCTGTGGAAAAGCCAATACGGAGCTCCTCAAAATATTGAAAATAGACTTATGTCACAAGGTACCAAAGGTGCTAAGAAAACATAAGGGACAAGGTCATGGTGTCTAACTCTTTGCTCCCATATCATTTGCGGATTGTTTTAACATTGGAAGAGATTTGAGATTAGATCAAGGATTTAAAATGAATGTTCCTTTGGCTGTTCTCCTTTTTTAAATTTCTTACAGCAACACTGTTCAGAATGTCTGTCTTTACATAGCTATGGTCCTAGTTCCTACGATAACCTATGGAACGACATAAAATCAATAAAACCTTGGTGATTCTTCAAGCAAACAAGCGAAAAGCAAAAGCCTAACGCCCATTTTTCCTCCTCCACATCCTCAAAGGTGAGCTCCCCAGCCCTCGGACGTTTCAGCTGCAGGAGGCAGACAGGACTGTGCCACCGCTGGTGGGGACAGTCAAGGACATCCACTCTAGCCCCTGGATTGGGAAGAAAGCATTAACAGCAATGGTGTGGAAGTCGATTTCTCAGGGGGGATCAGACTTCTCTCCCTTGCTCTATTTTGTTTCTTTACCCTTGCTTCAGTATGCTCTCAACTTGTCCTTCTAAGCTCCCACCTCCTCTCTGACCTCCCCCTGGCACCTTCTACGCCTTCGGGACCCTCTTCACCCCGTAGGCCAAACATGCAAATCACGTAACAAAGGAAATCATAGGAGAGGTCAACAAAACTAGACAATGGAGGAGAAAGCAACATTTCTTTTCAAATATAGCAGAAAGAAGAAAATCCTCTAAAAAATCTTGACATGTGGTGGTGACTCATATATTGGAGTTTGGGAAGAGATGTGTCACTTCGACTCTCACAGAAAGGTAGAGCTGGTCCAATGCAGAGGCGGAGATCTTGAGAAGCAGTGACTTGCCCGAGGGGAGGTACGCAAGAGTCAAGGGCGAATACCGGAGGCTGTGATCAGGTATGCCTCCAGGGCATCCAAGAGGACTTCCCAGCAGAAGTGACAGAGAACAGAGCTCTGCTGAAGGCAGCACAGCTCTTCAGTTGAGAGGAGGAGAGGGGCACCTGTCTCCCTGACCAGACATAAAATCCTCCGAGAAGACCCTCCCTGGAGACCGTCCCAGCTTCATCCACCACTCCTGTCCATGCCACACTCACTTTCGTGCTGTTCCTCAAACTCACCAAGCAAATCCTGCCTCAGGGGTTTTACACTTGCTGTTCTCCTTGCCTGCCCATCTCTTTGTGAACTCCCTGGCTGCATCCTGGGCTCACAGGCCACCTCCTCAGAGAAGTTCTAATTCCTCTTTCTGAAATAGCAATCCCTTGGAGTGCCTGGGTGGCTCAGTCTGTTGAGCATCTGACTTTTGGCTTGGGCTCATGTCATGACCCCAGGGTCTTGGGATCAAGCCCCACGTGGTACTCGGTGCTGAGTGCAGAGCTGGCTTGGGATTCTCTCTCTCCCTCTGCTCCTCTCCTGCTCATGCTGTCTCTCTCTCTCTCTCTCTCTCAAATAATAATTTAAAAAAGAACTTAAAATAGCAAGCCCTGTTATTCCCCATCCTCTTCCCTGTTTTATTTTTATCAGCATTTTTCTCCAACTGGCATTATTTTTTATCTTTATGTGTATCTTTATTTGTATCCTTATCTCTATCTCATTTCCTGTCTCCCCCATAAGAATGTAAGCCCTGTACTTACATGACCTTTTCCCCAAGCTTCTTAGCAGACCTGGAAAGATTCCCTTCTTTTGAGTTAGCCACACAACTTTCCCTCTGCTGTAGAATTCCATCACCAAGAGGGCGTCACATAAAAACTCTTCACTGTCAGGGCAAATGTTCCTCACAATTCACTTTTTAATCCAGTTGCATTGTCTTATCTCTATTTAACATCATCTACCTTTTTTCCCCTCTCCTTTACTAATTATCTCAAACTGAATCATTCTACCTCTCCCTCTACCCCAGTCTGTGCCCCGGGGTATGTCAAGAGCTCTGCCATAATGCTGAGGGCCCACTTCAGATTTGGGGTAAAAAATATTAGGCAGGACCTGCTGGCAAAATTGCATTTTTCTCCAGACTCATTTTGCTGCTTGGAGAAGTTGAGTTAATCAGGGATGAGGCTTACGACAGAAATGAGAGCAAGGGTGTTGAGAGAGTATACAATGGAGCCTCACAGACCGTCCAGGAATCTACACTGGGGAAGTGGGGAGATGGGGAGAGATGATGGATGGTTGTGGTGGGCCGAATAATCTCCCCCACCCCCGCACCAAAATATCCACATCCTAAGTCCCAGTACCTGTGACTATTGCCTTATATTGCAAAAGAGACTCTGCAGACAGAAGTTAGGCATCTTTAGATGGGGATATTATCCTGGGTTATCCAGTGGGTCATAAATGTAATCACTAGCATTCTTATAAGAGGGAAGCAAGAGGTCAAAGAAACAAGAAAGGCAATGTGATGACAGAAGCAGAGATTGGAGTGATGCACTCGGAAGATGGAGCAAGGCCATGAGCCCAGGAACGAAGATTGCTTCTAGAAGCTGAAAAAGCCAGGGGAACAGATTGTCCCTGCCCCACCACAGCCTCCATGAGGAACCAGTCCTGTTGACATTTGACTTCAACATTCTGACTTCAGAAGTGTAAGAGAATAAATGTGCGTTGTTTGAACCCCACCTCCGGAAAGGAAGAAAGGAAGAAAGAGAAAGAAAGAAAGAAAGAAAGAAAGAAAGAAAGAAAGAAAGAAAGAAAGAAAGAGAAAGAAAGAAAAGAAAGAAAGAAAGAAAGAAAGAAAGAAAGAAAGAAAGAAAGAAAGAAAGAAAAAGAAAGGAAAAAAGAAAAAGAAAGAGAATTCTGCCTTAGGGCTGCTTGAGCACTGATAACTCCCAGGGTGTTCCCTGAGTTCAGTCAGGAAGCCAGTCTTCTTGAATCTCCATCACCATCCATGTCATTAGCGTCTTTGGGCTCAACATTGCTACCCCCCATGGCAACATGCTCAGGTTTACTGAGCAACTGACCTTATACCAGGTTCTTCGATAACTATTTTACATGCACTATCTAATGCCATATTTATGATAGCCCTATATGGAAAGTACCTTAATCACCCTTAATTTTATTTGGGCTTCATTGGAGGCTGTGACTGTTGCAGTTTGGATTTCTGCTGAGCTGGGAACTTAATAAATAGAACCCTGACCTTGAACCTGGATCACAGCTACCTCAACCTTGGGATGGTTTTGTCAGCTGTTTAGCCAAGCAAACTAAGGTATTTCATTCTGAGACATTCAGTTTCCAGAGATGAAGACAGGCACGTGTTTGGGGGCCATTATTCAACCACCACATCGGGAAATGCAGATCAACCCAACCTCAGACTGATAGCCCGAGTCCCTCCCTTCAAACCTGGCTTTAGATTCCACATCTTGTCTCACTATCCACCCTGTACCACCGCTGCAATTGGCCAAATTCACGAGAAATTCAACAATAAGTAGTTATGCAATGCCCTAACACGAGCCGGTCACCGCGTTAAGCTCCAGGAATTCCAGATCACATGTGATACACCCAGAACCTGCTCTCCCGTCATGGATGGGAAGCAGAGGAAAAAAACAAGTAACAGTAACAGAGCAATAAGTAAAAAAAAAATTTGCAAATTTTAGCAAGTTCTAAAAAGTAGCAACATTTTGTGACATGGTCAGGTAAGAAATCTCTGAGGAACGTTTAAAACTGAATCCTAAAGGAAAAGAAAGAGCTAGGTCATGGAAAGAGTATGGAGAAGGGGCACCGGGATGGCTCAGTCAGTTAAGCATCTGACTCTTGATTTCAGCTCAGGTTATGATCTCACAGGTTCGTGGGTTGAGCCCTGAGTTGGACTCTGCCCTCTCAGAGCCTGGAATGTTTGGGATTCTCTCTCTCTCCCTCTCTCTGCCTCTCCCCTGCATGTTTTCTTACCACTCCCTCTCCGTCTCAAAAAGAGTGTGGAGAGGAATATTCTAGACATAGGGAAAAGGCCTAATTAAGACTTTTTAGAGAGTCTGGCATGGTTGAGCCACAGAAGGACGTTAAGCAAGGGAAGAGTGTCACAAGATGGCTGCAAAAGCAGTCTGGGGACAGATGGTGTGGATAGCGTAGGCCCTGGATACCATTCTAAGAGTAGTCAGAAGTCCATCGTGGGGCACCTGGGTGGCTCAGTCGGTTAAGCATCCGACTTCGGCTTAGGTCATGATCTTGCAGTTCATGGGTTCAAGCCCCGTGTTGGGCTCTGTGCTGACCCCTCAGAGCCTGGAGCCTGCTTTGGATTCTGTGTCTCCCTCTCTCTCTGCCCCTCCCCTACTCATGCTCTCTCTCTCTCTCTCTCTCTCAAAAATAAATGAAAGATTAAAAAATATTTAAGAGAAAGAAGTCCGTTGAAAGGAGAATACGGTTCAAGCAGAGAATGAGAAGTGGCCGATGATATTAAAGGACCAACCTGTCCTCCTAACTCTGGTTACACATTTCTCCAAAAAAAGATGGACAAAATGGAAGTCAGCCCTCAAGTGGGCTCCCTTCCCATGAGAGAGGAAACTGAATGTGGACTCATCAAGTTTACCCCGTACTTGGGAAGAGGGTCCCACATCTTCTTTACCACTCCGTCTCAAAGAGGACTTCTTTCTTTGCTGGAAACATCATCATGCTTTTTGGCTCACTATTCCTAGATCTGGGGATCTACCTTAGGGAATAATAATTAATGCAAATAAGGATTTACGTAAAAGAATATTTACATCATCATTGCCATAGCAAAAACTGGAAAACAACTTAAACATCCACCAGGAGGGAAATATTTAATTTATACGCTATACTGAAGTGGTGGAATATTATGTAGTTTATTAGGATAACATCTTTTGAGAATAATATCTTTCTACATGTTCAGTTACATAAAAATTCTTATAAAGTGAAATTAAGACAAATAGAATATTAATACATACATATGCATATACACACATATTCTCAATTTTATTTGAAACATGAACGAAATAAATGTAAAAATAAAAATATTCACAGTGGATATCTCCATGGGGGCTCCTTACTCAGTTCTGTGCACTAATTGGCATTTCTTAAATACTACCCACTCCATAGTAGGCATTAGGTTAATATTGTGGGTTCACAACTCTCCAGGAATACAAGTGAACTCATTCCAGGTCTGTGAAAGATAGTGTACCTCTGCCTTGCAGGAGAGTGTGATGGGTAATAGAATGTTCAAGAATTCTTTAAATTAGAAACATTTTCCCTTTACCTTGTATTGCATGAACTTCTTCTGGAGCATAAGAAGTGGTTACATGTGCCAGTCTCAACTTCCCTAATCTGGGTTGTGCCCAGAAAATTTATTAACTTCTTAATCTTCATCTGTGAAATAAAGGTGGTGGTGACAGAGGAGATGATGGATGTAGAAGAGGCTGGAAGCTCTACTTACCAGCATACAAAATAAGTCGCGGTTTATATGGTAATTGAAGCGCCCTGGAAAATTTGCTTCCTCCCAGATTCTTCTTTCCTTCTTGAGCAGTCTAAAATGCCACATTAGAGGGTAATTTGCTCAGCTTAAGGCATTGTTAAAATGTAAATACCCAGGGAAGTAGACTAAGCCACTCTTAGTTATAATTACTTGATCGGGTCCTTTTCAATAATTCCAGGCTCTGAGCGTGGGCCTTGCTCTGTGGGAGAGCGAATGCACTAGGAGGCCATGCACAGCATGAGAAGGTAAGGGGCAGGCAGGTGGTAAGGAAGAAATACACGAACCATTGGGAACCCAGGCGAGCGTGGCATAATAGAAAGGGCGCTGAACTAGGAGTCTGAACCTGGATTTAAGCCCTATCTTAGTCACTAATATTTATGGAGAGTCCGCTTGGAGAGGAGGTTGGTTCAACACGGCCACCTGCACAATCCTGTCTTACGAAGGAAAACTCCTGCCATCCTGGCCACAAGGGAAAGGCCCACGGACAGCTGATCCACGGGCCAGGTGGCAGTCTCCAAGAAGGGCTGCCACAAGAATTTTGTCCACAAGGAATAACTATGAGACTAAATGAACCAGTCAGTGCCTCTCAGGGAGACTGAAGGCTAGACAGAAGGAGAGAGAGTTAGCAACAGACAAGCTGAAGGTTCCACAGAGGGAACCAACAAGCAGAAACCACAATCAGGAGACGCCAAGAGTCAGCATAAGCCCTAAAGAAGACAGATGAGGTTCTTTTCAAGTTATTAACATGAGGTGATAGAAGCAGCTGGAATAGTCAAAGCAGAGATCAGGAGGAATGGGGATATGGCAAGGCATACCCTTAAGTAGGAACTTAGAGTTCCTGATGCTGAGGGCATGGCCAGCTGGCCTGGATTCGGTGCTGATTCAACTTCTGCAGAGCCTAAAGAATGTTCCAGCAGCCATAAGCCTGCCTGTATGGCTGTTGGGATTGCATGTTACCTTTTCCACTTTCCCACATAGCCCCCGGGCTTCCTATCCCACACTCCTCTACAACACACACACACACACACACACACACACACTCCCACAAACACACTCGCACACAGTCACACTCTCTCACACTCACTCACACACACACGCTCACACATATCCCCCACTGATTAAGGAACCAGAAAGTGCTCATGTTGTTTTCAACTGCAGAGCCTTGTTAACTTTAGATAAATTTCTCTGAGACTTTTTCTTTTCTAAAATGAAGGAGGTGGATTTCATTACACAGTCTCTAAAATCCTGTCCAGATCCTTACAATTTCATGAATCTAATAAAGATGTGAGGAGATTAGGATCAGACCATGTTTTTATTATAGTACCTTCCCCTACATTAAGGGAGATAGGTTCTAAGAATTTACCCCTTCTTTGTTATGGCAATCCAATGAATATTATGGCTTGCCCTAACAAGAATCAAGACCAGACAACAGGAAAGAGACCCACTTGTATGAAGTGTGTGTGTGTGTGTGTGTGTGTGTGTGTGTGTGTAGTAGGGGAAGGGGCTGAGGGGTGTGGAGATAGGGAAGGAGAAATTCCCTAGGGAGACAGGCTGAGGAGAAGAGTGAGCTGAGCCGATCAGGACTGAATTAGGAAGGTCTGAGTTTCGCTGCTCTCAAACTAGTCTTAATCATGTTATATGAGTGTGTGTAATGGGTCTGGTGCCTTTTCTCCAAATGATGTTGACACATGTCTGCTCAAATAAATTAATGCTCCCATCTCCACTGACTCATTTGGTGGGACTGACAAGCACACATGCTGACGGGAATAGAGAGGAAGAGAGGGCACAGCAGTGGGGGAAAAGGAAGGCAGAGACATTACACAATTAATCAAACCTTCCCCTCTCCACAGGATAATACCCAAGCTCCCAGCTGTGTGCCTGACTGGCTCCGCCTCATCTCCCTCCATCTTTGCCATCCAACCGAGCATCCTATGAGCCAACCATATTAAGCATTTTGAGTGCTTTAATTATATTTCTTGCTATTTCTTGCCTTTGTGCCTTTGTATGTCCTATTCTCTCTACTGGAAAAGTCTTGACTCCCTTACCTGCACAGTGGACTCCTATCCTTCCTGCAAGATATGAATCAAAAGTCATATTCCCCTACTGGAATATAAACCTTGGTAGGGCACTGCTCTTGCTGTCTTATTCATGACTGTATGTCCAATGGCTAGAATAGTGTCTGGCACATAGATGATTCTCAGTCCATGTTGGATGGATGGATGGATGGATGGATGGGTGGGTGGATGGGTAGACAGATAGATGAGTGGGTGGATGGATGGATGAGTGCGTGGATGGATGGATGAGTGGGTGGATGGATGGATGGATGGGTGGATGGATGGATGACTACTTATACAGCTTTCCCTTAATCCCCACGTCGGGCTCTGAGCTGACAGTGCAGAACCTGTTTGGGATTCTCTCTCTCCCTCTCTTCTCTCTTTCTCTCAAAATAAATAAGCTTTAAAAAAAAACAACACCCTACAATGCACAGGACAGCCCTTCCCAAGAAAGAATTCTCCAGCTCAAAACGTCAGTAGTGCCCCAGTGGGACAGCTGTAGACTGTGAGTCCCCTACGAGCAGGTGCTAGGAACCACTTGTGTTTGTATCCTCCACAATAGTCCTTCTCAACACGCTGCCTTTCACAACCACTTGGGAAGCTGCCTAAATCACCCTGAAAAGTCTGACTACCTGGGTCCGGGTGGCCTGGGCATCCATACGTTTTTTCAAAGCTCCTGACACGATGGAAACGTTCCAAAATAGGATTGCCACAATGTTCACACAACTCCGCAAATGTACTACAAGCCATTGAATCATACGCTCAAAATGGGTAACGTTCAGGAGTATGTGAATGAAGCCTCCACAAAACTGTTTTGAAACAAGGAAAAGAAAACTCGCCAGGTCTTCTTCTATTCCCTCCGTGAGTGAGAACTGCTATCCATATGCGTTTACATAATGCTTTGTTCGTGGTACCCACTCAGCAAACATGAATGTTGTTAATTGAAATGTAACTGGACTGATGTAAATGTACGGGATAAATGGCCTGTATGTTAAAACCAAAATAGAATTACTTTAAGTTCCTTTGAGGGTTCGAAGCGCTTCATAGAAATCTGTACTACGTGAGGAGGAGAAAAGACCTTTGATTGGAGAGCCTGGGTAATTGGACAGCCCGGAGCTGGCCGAGTGATTGGCTTCCTGGGAACCGCTGTAACATGGAAACTGAAAAGGCAGCCCATGCACATTCCCACTAGCCAGGGCACCTGGCTTTCTGCACCCAGGAAAATGGGGAGCATCTCTTTTCCCGGTGAATCTCGAGGAAATGCGTCGATTATATAGCCATGAAAGCATCCATAAGGCTTAAAGATTTTATAAGAAATTTAGCTATCACTCCCTTCCCTTACCAGTTAAACTGTATTTTTTTCTGATTGGGAGCAGTAGGGATGACAGTGACCTATTTTTGTGCTTTGACATATCATAGGCCCATGGGAAATTATGAGTTTAAATGAACTAGGAAAAGAGAAGCCTTTTGACTGTGAGTACTGCCTTATTATCTGGAGAAAAGAATGATTATCTACTTTAAATTTGTCATAGAAAAAATAAAGTGTCCACCTTCCTTTGTGGCTGCAGATGAGGAGAAGTTGAGTCACCACTATGTGTGTGGAGGCGAAAGAAAGACGCAATTTTTTTATTTTAGAGAGAGAAAGAAAGCACACAAGTGGGACAGGGGAAGAGAGAAAGAGAATGTCAAGCAGGCTCCACGCTCAGTGAGGAGACTGACAGGGGGCTCGATCCCACAACCCTGGGATCATGACCTGATCTGAAATCAAGAGTCAGATGCTCAACCAACTGAGCCACCTGGTGCCCCCACCCCTCTCTATCTTCTTTTTTCCCCTACCACTGATCACCAGTGGGGTATGTTAAGTCAAATGCAAAGCCCCCTCAGTTTGTATCTATTCATGATAATAACATGCAGCCAGGTTCCTATTCTAACGGGTTCACTCCCTAGCAGTTTGCACAGGCTGGATTGTACACAGTCCTCCTCTATCCCTCTTCCTTCTGGCAAGGTGGGTTTTTCTTTTTCTTTTTTAATGTGTATTTATTTTTGTGATAGACACAGAGTGTGAGTGGGGGAGGGGGCAGAGAGAAAGGAAGACCCAGCATCCAAAGCAGCCTCCAGACTCCTGAGCTGTCAGTCCAGAGCCCGACGTGGGGCTTGAACCCACAAACTGCAAGACCATGATCTGAGCCGAAGTCAGACGCTTGACCGACTGAGCCACCCAGGCGCCCCTGACAAGATACGTCTCTCTTTAATGCCTGTTGTAGTTTTGTGATCCTGCCTTCATGGGCTGGTGTATCCAGTTCATCTGATTAGGAAGCTTCCTGAGACGTGCTCTTACGGAAATGCTCATCTCCCTCCACCCCGCCCCCCTAAGATTCCCTGGGGTCCCCTCTGACCATGTGAGGCCATGTGGGGCCAGGCCCTGGAGAAGTGTCCTTGCCAGCCAATCCCTGGCCTCATCAAATCCGGTTTCGAGGACTGGATGGAGAATGAGACTCCATTTTACCCATTTAGAAGTCTGAGGGAAGGAAGCTTCTAAGGGAAGCATTCCCCTGCATTAAGACTCACGAGATGAGATAAGATTTTCTCTTCCTTATTTAACTATGAGTGGCGGTGGAGCAATGGATTAGATTAGGCAGTAGAGATAGACCTTATGCAAGTTATGCAAGCTCTCTGTGCCTCAGTTTCCTCAGTTGTAAAATAGAGGTAATGACAGTTCATATCTCATGGGCTTAAGCATAAATGGTCCGTAAATGGGAGGTGTTTTTGTTACAAGACAATATAGAAATGGAGGCTTTGCCAGCAGAGTGAGGCGACAAAATTGTCCCCTGAGCAGCATTTTACCCTGACAAAAAAAAAGGTTTGTTTATGGCTCTGAAGTACCCCCCTCTGAAGAATCCGAAGGACGCAAAGCCTCTTTCAGCCACACCCAGGGAACGTCTACAGATACTCTGGATGGAGCCACTAATGATTCCCAGGGCACAGAGACCCAGAAAGTGCTTCTCTGGGAGTCCAGCAGAGCGCAAAGCAAGGAAAGGTTGGGAGGGATCGTCAGGGAGGAGAAAAGAGGAACCAGTTGGAAAAGGCCTCTGGTTGCCCGAGGTTGGCATTATAAGGACTAACTGTGGGCACACACAGAAGTACTTGGCACCACCTGCTGCATTGAGATCGTGTGCCCAACAGTGACATTTTGCTTCACTTTCTGATAATAAACTTTTCCTTCACTCCTGTCCAGACATGTTGCCCCTGACTGAGATGTTTTCCTGGAGGCCTCTGGGAAAGCTGGAGGCATCCTCATCATCATGCCCGCAAGGGTTTACTAAGTGCGAGGTCTGCTAGGCACAGGAGGCGGGAAACAGGGAGAAAAGGCAGGGGACAAAGTGAGAAGAAGGAAAAGACCGTCATGCCAAGCTCTTCCTGGTGAGATGAGACTTACACCATGAAATGAGATTACCATCAAGACAGGAGGTTATTGAGTTACACCTACATGTGTTGGGGAAACTCCAAGAAGGGAGAGGTGGACGGGAACAAGAGTAGTCAAGGCCTGTGAGGGGGAAATAATGTGTCAGTATTGATTTGAGCATTCGCTCTGATTCTTTCATTGCCACAACTTGAAAGTTAGGTATTCCCCACACCCCCGCCATTTTACTCGGGAAATTGCAGCACCGTGAAATTTAAAACTATGGCCAAGTTCACGCAGCCAATAAGAAGTTGAATCTAGATTTGAACCCAAGTTTGTCTGTATCCAATGCCCTTGCTCATTCCACTCTCTCTTGGACTTGAGATGAAATTCAAAGAGTGATTATGAATTGGATGGGTGGTGTTGATCAAGCAGGGGCACTCCTGGATTTAGTTCAGTAGAAGTAAGTTTAGTTTGGACCAGTGTTTTATGAAGGAAAATGCTCATTTTCTCTACTTTGGGAATTACTGTGCAGAAACAAGACAAGAAGAGTGAAAGTATCCTAGTGGCCTTCTCCCCTTAGAAATGCTCCTGATGATCTGGTGCCACAGAATTTTGTGGAGACAGTTCAACCCAGTGCTGGAAAGTTCCAACAGCTTCTCCATGATTTTATGAGCAGATGGCACCCTTTGGACCAAGACTTAACAGATTTTGTCCAGGAATTTGTTTCATTTTCTGTGTATAATTCATAGGCACCTTGACAGCTTGCCTTACTGAAATATTTTCTTTTTTTAAACTCTACCCTCCCAGGGACACTTGGGTGGCTCAGTCGGTTGAGCGTCCGACTTTGGCTCAGATCATGACCTCACGGTTCATGAGTTCAAGACCCACATCGGGCTCGCTGCTGTCAGCCTGTCAGCGCAGAGCCAACTTCATATCCTCTGTCCCCATCTCTCTGCCCCTCCCCCACTTGCACTCTCCCCAAAATAAATACATATTCAAAAAAATAAAAATAAAAAAAGTAAACTCTGCCCTCCCAGTTGCTCTCTACCTGACTAAGCCACAGGCCAGTTAAAACGAATCACTGGTAATTTTTATAATAGTAATTCATGTCTAATTTTTACAAAGGTAATTCAAACTATGGTTTTCGTGGGAATCTTCACGAATGTTTCTCGAATGTTTATCTAATCACTTATACATACATTATCTCATTTTATCATCATCAAAAATATTATGGGACTCGTGGGCACACAGAATGGCATAGGACCAACTAATAGGACCAATCAGGGGCTCCTGGGTGGCTCAGTCAGCTAAGCAACTGACTCTTGATTTCAGCTCAGGTCATTGTCTCAGAGTCATGAGGTCAAGCCCCACATCAGGCTCCACCCTGAGTGTGGAGCCTGCTAAAGATCCTCTCTCCCTCTCGCTCTCTGCCCCTCCCCCACCAAAACTTTTAAAAAAAATAAAATTAAGAAAAAATAGGGCCAATCATACTCCTTAGTTTGGAGCATATTATTTGGAGCACTACCAGCAGTCTTTTTTTTTATTCCTCTGTGCCTTTGCCTAATCCATTTTTAATTTAATTTTAATGAGTTTATTTTTTTTTTTTGTCATCTTCCCTTTCCCTTACCCACTGCCATTCACCATCTGATCTCCACCACACATAGCCTCATGGATATTATTTCACCATCCATATCTTTATTCACAAATCTGTGTAACAATGAACAACATAAAGTATCTTTTTATGTTCTACGTCAATTATGTCATGCCAAACACTTCATTTTGCTTTTCAGTTTTCATACTCAATATCACATCGGTAAACCATCTTTACTGATATATCTACTTCCTTCTCTTTCATTGATACACTTATTTGATAACATGCATATACCACATGGGTTCATCCATTCTCTGTTGATGCACTTTTGGCGGATCTCAAATCTTCACTCTAACACATATTAATAACAACGCTGCCATGAATCACCTTCCTCTAGCTTCTTTGTGAAGATTTTCCAACGTATTTACCAGGCATGAAATTTCCTGGGTTATAAGCTAAATGCATAATTGTTTGTATTAAATACCACCAAATTGCTCTCCAAAAGCTTAATCTCACCAAGAGTCTGTGAGGCTTCTGTTCCCCATTTTTCATCAGTATTTGACAGAAAATAACTTAATTTGCCCTATTATTTGGATTAAAGTAAATATTTTAATTGCATTTTAGGACTGCGAATGAGGCTAAGTCTCTCGTTCTGAACTTATTAGCCGTAAGAGTTTCCTCCATCTCTGAACCACTTATTTTCATCCATTGCCCATTTTTCTATGAGGTTCCACATCATTTTCTAGCAGATTTACAGGAATTCCTATGTATTCTGTATATTCCATTAAAAATACACCATATTTTATTATTCATGTCTTCTGAAATTTTTTCTATCATAATCTGCTATCTGGTAGTCACCAGTTAACTACTTAAACGCCATCCATTCTTGAACAAAAACGTTTCATTCTAATAGAGTAAACACCAGTGAATTCCCCCCTTTATGGTTTTAGTTTTGTTTTAAAAAGAATCGTTACTACTTCCAGTTCCAGAATGGTAGCATGAGGAGCTCTGTGGAAGAGACTCAACAGGAAATAACTAGAATTTGGTGAAAAATATGTAAAAATGGCCATTTCGAGTTTCTGAAAATTGTCCTAATGGCATACAACACATGAAGAAGCATTTATTCAAGAAAATCTACTAAGTAATCTCAGTAGTAACACCAAAGATCTGTGGCACTTGAACCAACACGGCTCCTTTCTACCCTCAGCTGTAGCTCTGTGCAAAGACAGAGGCTTCAGTCTGGAGGGGTGTGGCCAAGAAAACAAAGCTCCCTTTCCTCCCAGCTTCCCATCAAGGAATACAGTACCTTACCAGAAGGAGCAAAACATCATCATTTCTCATTTCCCTCCAGCTACAAGTTGCTGAACTTAAATTCTTGGTGAGTGTGACCAAAAGAGAGGGGAGTCCCTTCCTCCATCCATCTCACACTTAACAAGGGCACAGACTTGGCCCAAGATGTGTCAGGTGGACAATATTGAGGCCCTGACCACCCTTGCCCCACCTCACTCATAGGGCAGAGATTCCATGCTGGGAAAAGCAAACGGAGAAGACCAGAAGCTATTACCTCCATCCAGTGCCTTGCTTGTTAGGGAGCAATATCATTACAAGAGACATGAGCCACTGTTTCTATATCAAAAGCAGGAGCTCAGAGATTTTGAAAAGGGGGAGAGGCAGCTCCTAAGAACAGAAAGTTCCAAGGTTACTCCCAGAGGAACCGATTTTATTTAAAACAGATTATGGGGAAGCTTAGGCTTACAGTCACTCTTCGAAACATTAGAGATTTTGGGGGTAGCAGTTAAGAGGGAAGTTGGTAATTCCATTGGAGTAACATCTTAAACCACAGATCAGCTAGTTCATCAAAGAGAACCAGGAAAGCATAGATCTAAGGAGAGCCCTCCAGGGGTCAAAACAAACCTCGAAGAATTGCCTCAAAAACTATCTCTGTGAAGGATTCAAATTTAGCTAGCTCTGAAAGACAGCAAGTTAACAACCAGGGTGTCTAAGCAATAGAGCAATCAACCAGCAATGAGAGGAGTGGGAAATCTGGGTGTGAACCCCCCAGAGGCAGACAGCTTAACAGGGAGATCAGGGGGAGGGTTCAAAGCGAGTCCCAGTGAAATCACTATCATCCCAGGTGTGACAATTTCATTTACAATAGTATCAATAAAATAAAGTTCTTAGGAAAATGTTTAACCAACTTTTTGTGTACAGTGAAAGGTACAAAACATTACAGAATTAAATTAAAGAAGCCCTAAATAAATCTTCATGGATTGGAAGACTTGCTATTGTTAAGACAGAAAAATTGAAAAATAAAACCAAAAACCTCACATGGAAATGCAAAGGACCCAGAACAGCTAAAATAATCTTGAAAAGGAGACTACGGGGCGCCTGGGTGGCTCAGTCAGTTAAGTGTCCGACTTTGGCTCAGGTCATGATCTCATTCATGGTTTGTGAGTTCCAGCCCCACATTGGGCTCTGTGCTGAGAACTCGGCCTGAAGTCTGCTTCAGATTCTGTGTCTCCTCTCCCTTTGCCCCTCCCCCACTCACACTCTGTCTCCCTCTCTCTCTCAAAAATAAATAAACATTAAAAAAATTTTTTTAAAGAAAAGGAAACTACTGAAAAAGTGCAAAGGCACAGAGAAAATATTTTCAAATCATTGGATCTGATAAAAGTCTATATCCAGAATAATAAAGAACACTTATAATTTAACAACAAAAAGACAAACAACACAATTTAAACATGGGCAAACAATTTGAATAGACATTTCTCCAAAGATATATACAAATGGCCAAGAGACACTGTGCCTCTCTGTCTCTCAAAAATAAACATTAAACAATTTTTTTAATATATGAACGCAGATGTAATTTTAAATTTCTTAACAGTAACATTAAAAAAGGTAAAAAGAAAGTGAAATAAGCCAGTCAGAGAAAGACAGACATCATGATTTCACTCATATGTGGAACTTAAGAAAGAAAGCAGATGAACATAGGGGAAGGGAAGGAAAAATAAGATAAAAACAGAGAGGGAGGCAAACCATAAGAGTTTCTTAAATACAGAGAACAAACTGAGGGTTGCTGGCGGGGGAGGGAGGGGTGTTGGGTGGGGGGATGGGTGATGGGCATTAAGGAGGGCACTTGTTGGGATGAGCTCTGGGTGTGTAAGGGATGAATCACTAAATTCTATTCCTGAAACCATTATTACACTATGTTAACTAGCTTGGATTTAAATTGAAATAATCACAATAATAAATATAGTAAAATAGATAAAAAGAAACTATTTGAGGTTAACTTTAATAATATATTTCATTTAAGTCCATATGTCCAAAATATTAATATTTTGACATGTAATTAATATAATACAGTTATTTATGAGTTAGCTTACTGTTTTTTTTGTTTTTTGTTTTTCTACTAAGTCTTCAAAATTGGGTGTGGGTTAGGGGCGCCTGGGTGGCTCAGTCGGTTAATCGGCTGACTTTGGCTCAGGTCATGATCTTGCAGTCTGTGAGTTCGAGCCCCGCGTCAGGCTCTGTACTGACTGCTCAGAGCCTGGAGCCTGTTTCAGATTCTGTGTCTCCCTCTCTCTCTGACCCTCCCCCGTTCATTCTCTCTTTCTCTCTCTCTCTCTCTCTGTGTCTCAAAAATAAATAAATGTTAAAAAAAAATTTTTTTTTTAAAAATTGGGTGTGGGTTATATTCATAGCACATCTCAGTTTGGATAACCACAATTCAAATACTCACTAGCCACATGCGGCTAGTGGCTGCTACATGAGACCACGTATTTCTAGAGCAACCCACGCTCACCCTCCTCATAACACCTATCACGCAGGATTGTTATTCTGCTCTCCTAGCCTATCCCCTCTTGGGCTATAGCCCTCTGAAGGCAGAGACCATCTCAGGGCTGTTATATCCTTGGTGTTTGGTACGGAGCCTATGTGTTTGTTGAGTGTATTTGGCTAGAAAGTAAGTGTGCTTCCTAAGCATAAGTAAGTAATGCACTGACAACTCAGAGCCTGGAGCCTGCTTCAGATTCCGTGTCTCCCTCTCTAGCGGGAGCTTCTGTGTCTCTCTCTCTTTCAAAAATAAACTTTAAAAAAAAGAAAAAAAAAACTTAAAAAAAAAGAACTGAGCAAGGAACTAGGGAATCAAGGATGGAGGGTGTGGATGGTGATAAGGAAAAGCAAGTCTCATTCTACTTGAGATTTTCACCTGTGTGGTCTTCACTGCCTCAGGGTACTCAGAAAACCGGGACTGGGGAGTCCTTCCCTGGAAGAAATGCCATTAGCACCTTCTCTGGCTAACATTAATATTAATCATCACTACTCTCAGCCACTTTCAGTTTTTCATTATGTTATGTGACACAAAGTCCCTGTGACATGGGTAGAATGTGTTTATGCTCCCTCCCCTAAAGGTGAAGAAACTGAGGCTCAAAGATGTCAAGTTCCCCAATCAATACCCAGTGTTGTGCTGACACATTATTTAGCAACAAACTTTCTGGGGAGAGAAGTAGATGAGAAAGCCCTGACTGAGAGCATTTGTCAGTTTCCACGGTGTAAATATTCCCACCGCAGCAAATTCCAAGCCACCAACAGCACGTCCCTCAACATAAAGGGGAAGCGTCGCATGCAACTCACCCTAGCTCCAATGTGAGTCGACTCCCAACACATCACTATATGAGACAGAGGATTTGTGGGAAGGATGTGGCAGCTGATGTTTTTTTAGTACCTGCTAAATACTGGGCCATCTCCAAGGTGCTTCACCAACATTATCTTGCTTAATCGTGGCAATAAACATTTGAGGCCGATACTCATTATCCCCCCACGTCAAAGCTGTGGAAAGTAAGACTTTGGTGAAGTAACATGCCCAAGGTTGCTTGCTAATGTATGGGATGGTATCTTAGCTAAGCCAATGGCGAAACCCCCTCCTTCTCCTTTACTTCTCAACTCTCTCCATACATATTTGGGGTTCTCCATTCCTGGCCTTTGTAAGAGTCTTATTTTTACGTGGACTTCACTTCTATGCCAGCTGCCCAAGACCAGCTTGTCTCGCAGAAGATTCTGATAGCAGCAGCAGTCTTGCTCCAAGGAACTTTAGATGTTCTTCTAAAATATTCTAGGGATTCCACTGAACAGAAGGCTCAGGGAGGCTGAGGTGAGAAGCTCTCAAGGCCGGCAAATAAAAGTACCTGCGTGGTCATTCTGGTTCTAGAACATCCTTCCGTAGGCTTGCGTCCATAATCAATGCCCATGTGAGCAGGAGACGTGTGGAATAAGACAACATCACCAATGTGCATGGCATGAGAAGAGAAACCCCTCAGGAGGACACAAGCTTACATTTCATTTTTAATGCATTTCCAGTAAGCTCAACTGTAGCCAAGAGTGAGTCCACACGAAAGATGTTTCAGGAGAAAAGCAAAACCAAATGAAACCGATAGGCAAGGGACTACTTTTGAAGCAAAATTTCATCTTCAAAATCTATTTCCCAGTTTAACTGGTGGATAATAGTTTCTCCCAGCACGTAAGAGAAAAAATTGGCAACTTTCTTCCACCTGAACGTACAGCAGGACTTATCACACTTAACCTGCTCTCTCCCCAGAGTGTCAGAAACAGTATCAGCTAGTAATTACTGAGCGGTACGACAGAGTTTTGGTTTACATACAGGTTTCTAATTCTAGTTCTAGACTGTTTGTATGGCGATCCCTATTTTAGTCTTGGAAATAAGGCTCAATCATTTAAGTAACTTACAGAAAGACCCTCATCTGGGATTTCAATCTGAGCCTGCCTAACCTCCAAACATGTGATGGCTCGATCACACCATCCTGAAACAAAGGACCCAGACCAAAGCTCTGCTACTCAGCAGCCTCTCTTGGGTTCCTTTCCTGCTTTTTTGTTTCCCCGGTTCCATGCTTCGTTGCTTAGTTGGGCCATTTGATGCCAATCTCAGTTTGAACACTGGGCGACTGGCACCTGGCATGTGAGCAGACAGCTAATTAAAAAACACTTTCCACCTCTCCTATGTTCTCTTTGGTTAGGCAAACAGCAGCTTAATGAAGCTGACGTCAAAGTTATAGTCCTTTGGGAAGGTGTGGCGTTCACACACCCATTTCATAGATTGGGCAGAGGACTAGAGAAAGAACCAGACGCACTCAAAACAAATAGGTGGGAAAAAGCCTAGTGGTTTTTCCCATTGCCTCATCATTAGCACCTGTTCGCATAGATTATCTTTGAGATAATGTCAGCACTCTAAAACGTGACATCTAGAGGTACATTTCACAACTTTCCAGAGGGACAAATTATCTAGGCTACATGAATGTTTTCTGCCCGGACTGTCTAAGACCTAGCTAATGTGATTCAGCGCTCCCTTTCTTTCTTTTTTTTTTTTCTTTTTCAAAGTTTATTTTTATTTATTTTGAGAGAAAGAGAGCAAGAGGGGAGGAACCCCAAGCAGACTCCACGCTGTCAGCACAGAGCCCCATGCGGGGCTCAAACTCATGAACCGTGAGGTCATGACCTGAGCTGAAATCAAGAGTTAGACGCTCAACCCACTGAGCCACCCAGGCACCCCTGGGACGTGTAGATTATTATCTTTTACGGCAATATATGTGATTAAGTTAAGGGCCTTAAGAGGGGAGCTTATCTTGCATTTTCCAAGTGCACCCTGAATGCAGTCACATGCATACCTCATAAGAGAGAAACACAGAGCAGGAGACATCCAGGAGAGCAGGAGGCAACAAGTGACAAGAAATGCCAACAGCCTACTCAAAACTGGAAAAGGCAAAGAAGGAATTCTCTCCTGGAAACACTGGAGGCAGTGTGGCCTTGCTGAGATCTTGATTTGGGGTTTTTGCCTATAGAACTGTAGGAAAATAAATTTCTGTAGTTAAGCCACCTCACTTGTGGTGATTTATTACAGCAGCTGTAGGAAGGCCTGGGTGGCTCAGCTGGTTGAGCCTCTGACTTTGGCTCAGGTCATGATCTCACGGCTTATGAGTTCGAGCCCTGTGTTGGGCTCTGTGCTGACAGCTCAGAGCCTGGAGCCTGCTTCGGATTCTGCGCCTCCCTCTCTCTCTGACCCTCCCCTGCTCACACCCTGTCTCTCTCTCTCTCTCTCAAAATATAAACAAACATTGACAAATTTTTCTTAATTTAAAAATAAATAAAAATAAGAAGTAATTGAGTTGCCATCAATTTTCCTAAGGGCATTTCCTAATCCTTTGGCATTCTGATCCATTTCTTGACAGTTTAATCCTGTCATTAATGTTGATCTTTTTTTTTTTCCATTGTAAACCAGTGGCGCCCTGCCAGATCCTGTTTACCAAGGGCTTTCGCTTATGATGTAAGCACTTTCCTATCAGTGAGGTGGGTGATTAGGTGGAGATTAATTTTATATAACGATATATATTTATATAATGATCCACTCTTTAGTAAATACTGCCAAGTTATGACCACTTTTGCTCTCCTGGCCCAACTCATAAATGGAGACTTGGAATAGAGGACTTATCTTGTAAGGAAAGATCAATGTGGGCTCCATAGAATAATCAGAAACGTCCACAAAGAAATACTTGGCCTGTGTCCTAAATGATGGGCCAGGGGTTGGATTAGGGAGAGAGGGAATTGAAAAAGGGCATTCTAGGCCGTAAGTGGTTTAAGATCTGAGCCACTTCCCTTGCCAACTTTACTTGGTAGGTTTCCATGAAATGCGTTAATCAAGCTATGGCTAAGGGTAGGAGGCTCACTTGGGCTTTGGTGATGCAGACAAACTCAAAAGCAGAAGAAGCAGGTCTGGGAGGAGCTTCCAGCCCACATTTTCACTCTGTTTACCCATCTCTTTCTGAGCACCTGGAGGGTGGCAGATGGGCGCCACTTAA
Organism: Acinonyx jubatus; assembly: GCF_027475565.1. Taxonomy (NCBI): domain Eukaryota; kingdom Metazoa; phylum Chordata; class Mammalia; order Carnivora; family Felidae; genus Acinonyx; species Acinonyx jubatus. The sequence continues at coordinate 105,227,608 of NC_069385.1, read as the reverse complement.
TTGCCTTCCCAGAGAGGAAGTGACAAGGGCAAACCCATTTTTGATCTGCAGGCAGGCTAAATGGCATGTTCTGTTCCCTCCACCTACTGAACTCAGCTGTGCTCTGCCCCGGAAGCAGGCACCGGGGTCCCGACCCAACATAACAAATTGATAGCATAGCCCTTTCATCTATTTTGTAGGTGCCTTCCTAGGATAGCCTGTCAATTAAGTTGATATAAATTGAACCTGATTTCCCCACATTTGGACACAGCATTGGATGCCAGAGTCAAAAATCTAGGTCAAGTCCTGGTCAATTTCATTTTCTAGATATGTGACTCGTAACTTTCTTGAGTCTTGGTTTTTCATGTCTAAAATGGTTGCTCTCCCTCTCCCACTTAGATCAGGCCGATCGCCATTACATCTTGGAAACTGTGCTGTACATCCTCATGGGTCCCTGGGTGTTTTGTGGATGTATATTCTTTTTCCCCAGGAAGGGATTTTCTCATCTGCCTTTATAGGTTTTCCGAAGCCACTGTCATACTTCAGGTTTTTTTTGCAAAAAATACATATCTGAAGTCCCCTTCATGAGTAAGTAAGCCATTCCCTGCCATGAAAGGGGGCACCAGAGGTGCTTGAGTAGCTCAGTCCATTGAGTGCCTGACTCTTGTTTTTGGCTCAGGTCATGATCTCACAGTTCGTGGGTTCGAGCCCTGCATTGGGCTCCATGCTGACATCGAGGATCCTCCTTGGGATTCTCTCTCTCTCTCTCTCTCTCTCTCATTCTCTGCCCCTCCCCCACTTGCTCTCTCTCAAAATAAATACATAAACAAAAAAATATCTATAGGTTCTAGGGATTAAGACATAGAAACATATCTTGGGGTCCACCATTCAACCTCTTACAGTGATCATGTTACAAAACTTGATGACACAGCAAAGAATACGTTTATTGTTCTAGCACAAAATCTTGTGAGGAAAGAATTTCAAAAGCAACATTTGAAGAGTTCATCCTTGTTGTTAGTTGATGATTGGTACTCATACCTAAGTTTACTAAATATAGGATAAAATACATCAGTGACTCTAAGAATGTGGTGATAGGACTCTGATTTATTCTGCTGATAACAGAAGTGTGAAAAAAAGGCATATGCATAAGAAATACTACCGGTATTGCTTTCCAGAGTATCCTCCTGCCCCCTCCCCCAATGGCAATACTCCTTGTTTCATCTGGTGATTCATTCAAAACATCTGTTGAACCCCAACTATATACTAGACACTATTCTAGGTCCTGAATACAGGTGAGCAAGAGAGCAAGATCTCTACCCTCATGGACTTATAGTCTATAGTCTAATAACCAGTAATTAGACTATGATAACCAGTAACCATTGTTTTTCCTAGTACAGCATAAATAATAAACAAATCAGGGAGTCCACCCTCCCATCATCTGCTCTAAATCCCCTTACAAAATTCTCTTAGTCTTGCCCATGTTCAACGGTCTATGGTGGCAAAGTTTACATAATGAATCGGCTGAGTCATGTTTAGAGGACTTCAAAACCTAGCTTACCTCTCCGCAGCCAAATTTCTAACTAGTTCTTTAAGCCATGACAAATAAATTGGTTGAACGGAAATAATAAAGGCAGATCAAAGCTATTTATTAATTATCCAAAGGAAATTCAGGAAATAAAAGTAGAAGGCAAAGCTCTTGTCCCTGCAGAAAGAAATAATTTAAATCACAAAGAAAACATGCAGGAGGAACACATGAATGAGCATCAATTTAGAATTCTAGGACTATATGCCATTCTGTTCTAGGCATGAAGGATAAAGCAACGAAGTAGGTAATGTCCCTGCCCTGGTGGGTCTTCCATTTCAGTGGGAGACAAGAGCAAGAAATAAATGATCAAATAATTATGTAATACGATGTCAGAGGTTAAGATGAAAAATTAAGTAAGGTCAAGAAACACTATTGGTTGGGGGATGCTATTTTATAAAAATAAATCTGAAAAGGATACGCGGTGTACAAAGCACGAAGCATGAAAAAATATCTGGGAGAAGACAGTCTCAAGGGGAGACGCAGACCATAAACCATGGAGACGCAGACCAAAAACATTTCAAGAACCAGAACAAAGACACTGAGGACAGAGGGGAATGCGTGGAGAGCCAAAGCCAGATTTTGTAGAGTTTTTTAGGTCATGGTAGGGATTCCATCTGAAGACCTCTGTCCACCAGGAGCTGCATCATCTAGGTGTCGGGTCCTCTTGTATTCCTTTGCCAATTCTTTCAAAAGGTATTGTTTCGATCTTCAATCTGAGAGCAGGAGAACAGATGTTAAAAACATAGGTCATAGTCTACCATTAATGGAGTCAATTATAGGAGCGCCACTGGAGAGTTTGATTTTGAGGTATGGATTATTATCCTCTCCCACTTTCTTATCTCCAAATGCCTGCACTGGTAGTTCATGGAACAGAGAGAGACATCAGCCTTGATGAGCTGTACTTCTGTTCAGAGGGTTCCTACTTCTCAGGTCCTCATTAGTTTTTAGGTACGTTCTAAAAACTATTTGCGGATAATTTGATTAGTCAGATTCATTAGTCAGATTAATCTTCAGACAACAATCACTTGATGTATGACATTTCTATTTGAAAGATAATAAAATTAAGTTTCAGGGAGGGCTGGTTACCATTCCAGTGTCACCCAACAGGACTGTGGAAGAGGTCTCAATACAGAGAGCTCTGCTTCCCACACCAGGAGCTCTAGATGGTTTCAAAGTATGAGCAGCATGAGTGGTTGGATCCAAGTACACACCACTCAGGGAGAGGCTGACAGTTGTAATTACTTTAGGAAATGACAATAAAATACTACCAGCTGGAAAATGCACTTAAAAGATTTGAGAAAAACACCTTAGGGGAATTTTTTTTTCTGTAAGTGATTTTGTACCTTATCGGACCCCATAGACCCCTTTTATAATAAATATTTCATAATGTCCCTTTTGCTACTCCGAAATAAAATTTACAGATGATATAACCTCCTGGTGGTTTGTAAAATGGAGATAAGTTCTAGCCCCAGATAATGATAAACAGGTTTTTCACCTACATCAATGTCCTAGGGGACATATGCAAGTTGGGTAGGATTTTGCAAAGTTGTATATAGAACATGGGTCAGCCCTTTTTCATTCAAGAGTTTCCCACACAGGGCAAAGTGATGAGTGTCACAAACCCTCGCCCACTGTACCAGTAGTGTCCCCAATCGTCCTAATTCCCAATTTCCTAAACTCCCCCCTATGTGACATTACATTCCACGTCAAAGTTCTTTCCCTTTGATAATTAGTCTATTTGCCCTATATGAGAAAGCTGGAACATTTACGGTTAACCATTTGTAAGGGGTTAATGGTGGCTCCCAAAAAGGTACGTGAATGTTCTACCTTCTGGAACCTGTGAATGTGAGCTTATTTGGAAAAAGGATCTTGACAGATGTAATTAAAGAATTTGAGCCGAGACCATTCTGGATCATAAAAGTGGGGCCCTAAACCCAATGACGAATGCCTTTATAGGAGAAGAGAAGACACAAATAAGAAGAGAAAGCCATGTAACAACAGGCAGAGATTGGAGTTCTGCTCCCAATAAGCCAAGGAATGAGAAGAGCCATCAGAAGTTTCAACCTTAGAGCTTTGAGAGGAAACAAAGCCTTGCTGACACCTTGTTGGACTTCTGGTCTCCAGCACCATGAAGGCCCACAAAGAGCCCTGAGCTCTCAGCAGTCTTTGAGACTAGCCTTCTGCTGAAAAGAGCTACCTTGGGGCGCCTGGGTGGCTCAGTCAGTTAAGTGTCCGACTCTCGATTTCAGCTCAGGTCATGAGCCCCACGTTGGCTCAATACTATGAGCAATAGTACTGTGCTGAGCACGGAGCCTGCTTAGGAGTCTCTGTCTCCCTCCTTCCTTCCCTCTCTCTCGTTCTTTCTAAAAAATAAAATAAAATAAAATTTGAAAAGAGCTGCCATAACCCAGCTCGTGTCCCTTCTACACCAGAGCACAGATTGGCATAGGAGACAGAGTCTGGCTCCCTTGCTCCAGCTTGGGACCACTGGGAAGAGCTATCTCAGTTGCAGAGCCCCCTGTGAAGTTGGCTCAGGCCTTTCTTGAATCTGAATCACATCTGCTAACTTCTCCCTCTGCTTAATCCTACTTTCTTCCTTTCCCTGTACAACCGATCCCAAAAGAACTCCCTAATTTAAACACACACACACACACACACACACACACACACACACACACTATGCAGTGTCTTCCTCAGATCTGCATTTCAGAGAATGTAAGCTGCAACACAGACTCGCAGGTCTCTTCATACACAAAGATTAGTGGGTAGAACCACAATTGAAAGAATATTGAATGAACTGATTTCTTGGGTTCTTTTTTTTTTCTTTTTTCTTTTTTTTTTTTTTGCTGTAAAAGTAATGGATTTTTGACTGAAATCCCCCTACTGCCACTAATGAAACAATCAAAATGCTGAGCAAATAAACTTAGGTTTGCCGGACACACATTTACAATATATTTGACACTGTAGTGCTTTTCAGTCAAAGGTTGTACCATCCTTATGAGGAGCTTTGGGAATTAGTAACAGCATTTTTTTATATAATTTTTTTTTAATTATTTTGAAAGAGAGACTGAGAGCGTGGGCTGGGGAGGGGCAGAGAGAGAGGGAGAGAGAGAATCTCAAGCAGGCCCTATGCTGTTAGTGCAGAGCCCAGTGTGGGTTCCCAGTCCATGAACTGTGAGATTCTGACTTGAGCCAAAACCGAGAGTTGGACACTTACCTGACTGAGCCACCCAGGCACCCCTGTAACAGCATTTTTGTGGTCACCATGACTAATAGTAATTAGTATTTGGTGTTGAGGTTCAGAGATGTTGCACATCCAGGACTAATCAAAAGAGTCCAAAAAGTGGAGGGATCTTCTTTGCTGAAGAGAACATAACGAGATATAAGATACAGTCTTCTCTATCTGCCCTTATGGAGTTTATTTTTTAATCCTGGAAAAAGGAAAAGTGTACCAACAGGATATATATTATGTGATGATTAATTTTATGGTCAATTTGATTGGATCACAGGGAGGCCGGGAGTATTTGGCTAAACATCATTTCTGGGTATGTCTGTGAGGGTATTTCCAGATCAAATCAGTATCCGAATCAGTGGACTCAGTAAGTGGGCCCCTTCCTCAACGTGGGAGGGCATCGCCCAATCTGCTGAGAACCTGGATAGAACAAAAAGGTCAAGGAAGGAAGAATCTGGAAGAATCTGGCTTCTCCCACCCCATTGCTTGAGCTGCCATATTAATCTCGTTCTGCCATTGGTACCCCGTGGTACTCAGACCGAATGTCACCACTGGCTTTCCTGGGTCTCTCGTTTGCAGATTGTGGATTGTGGGACTTCGCAGCCAATTTCCTTACGATAAATCTCTTCCTATATATACCTGGTTGGTTCTGTCCTTAGCAAATCCTCACTAATTTATATTAATAACCAAATGGTTTGCATAGATGGTAAATACAAAAATGATTTAGAGGTTGAAAATATTATTACAATGGATTGGGGTGTGCAGGAAGAGCTACAAGATTTTAGAAATTGGCAAAAAAAAAAAAACCCTGAATTTTTAGGGATCTAACTCATTGAGAACTTTGTGTCTCAAAATTCGGGTCTCATAATTTTGTGACAAGTTATATATGACTCTGCTAGTAATTGAGGAAGCCTAGATTTAAGCTCAGGGCTGTCTGATTCCAAAGCCTATTCATGCCCTCTCTGCTCTGCTGCTTTTATTTATGATATCTCAGTCTTTAAAACTCCCACATTCGCTTAACAGTAAACCTGTCCCCTCTCCAAATTGAAAAGTAATTGTTCTTCAGAGGAGGCATAACTCACTTCTGTTGGTCACTACAGAGGATGCTAGAGGCCAGCTCTCCCTAGAATGCACTGGCAGGAAGTGTCCAGCATCCAGTGTGGATGCCCCCGGATCCTGCCCCCATGATCTCGGCAGATATCTTCTGTGCCCATAGATATCATGGTGCTGGAGAAATGGCCACGTGGGCCTGTTCTTCCTCACAGCTGGAAATCAAAGTCACCGTGGTGATTCCAGACGCCAGCTTCCCGCACTGCTATCCACCTGAATTGAAGAAAAAGAAGTTGCCGGAATAACAGGAAGAGCAAAGATGTCCGAGAGTGGGAGTATAACATACCATTAGGCCATATTTTTAGGTTGTTAACTTAATGCCAGAAAGGCTATTTCCTCTTGAGCTGTGTTGCCTACTGAAGGTCTCCAGACACCAGGGAAACAGTCATGGGTTTGGTTAAGCTCCTGGAGAAACAGGAATCCTTTGCCATGGACGTGGTCTGCTTGAGTTGGAAATTTTGGCGTAAATAAAATAAAAACAGAACTACATATAAAAATAGCTAACTCCACCAAGTATTACTAAACTATACTAAGTCTGTCAACAAAGGATTAAGAATAGAAACAAATATTTTGTCTTTTCTTCACTCACTCTTACTAAATTCTTATGGCTCTAAATCATTTTGCATTGGTCCACTCTCCTCCTTATGTTCCAAGAAACAGTTAACCCGTTGTTCTCACTCATTGGACGCGATTCTCAGAATTTTCCCAGTGGAATCACTGAGTGGAATCACTGAAGTCTGTGGAATTTGGGGGAGTAAAGACCCAAATTCTCCAGAGCCTTCACAACGAGCCAGCCCTCGGTCTCTCTCTCCCTTACTGGAAGTAGATTGGCCGGGATAAAGACATTGCCATTTCTCCTGTGCCTGTCTCTTGGCCCTTTCTTAGTTTTCCTTACAAGACAGACGCTAGAAAGCTTCTGGTGCTCTCCAACACAGAGGCACAGAAGATATTAGGTTATCTTCCCTTTTCACAGGTTTCCAGACAGCGTGTCACTTTGGAAAGAATCAAGTGACTTCTCTTGTCTTCGCCTTCTAGATGCCATTAAGAGTTTGCTTAAACAAAGTCATGTAAACACCGCATTTTTCTCCGCTGACAAGATTAAGCCTGGCAACGTGTTTTCACATATTAACAGCTACCGTTACTTTTTGAGGCAGCTTGACCCTAGGAACAAATTCGAGCAAACACCAGGACAAGATTGTTGAAGTAAAGTTTAACAAAGTGTCTTTTTTTTTTTTTTTTAACAGATGTCTGGGGTTTCGCATCCTTTGCTATCTGTTAACTGACTTGGATGTAAGTAAATAAATTACATCAACAAATAATAAAAAGAAAAAAAAAGGAGTAAACATATTCGGGAAAAAAAAATACAAAACAAATCCTAAATCTACATCCCTATGCAAGGACTACCTAATCATTCTGCAGATTCCCTGAGTTAATTCTCTCCACGAGCATCCACCCATATGTGTTGCCAGGTTACAGAATGTCTGGTCCTTTGGAAGTTCCACACAAATGTCATTCACACCCGAGCATTTTGTGCCTCAGGAACTACAGGCAAGGCCGCATCATGAACGGGCCGGCTTCTTCGTGCATAGGCCATTCCTTAATACCCCCACCACCGTTTTCCCTGCTTCTCTGCCTTGGAGTGATGGGCACACTCTCCCCCTGTTATCAGCAGAATAGTTCTTTATTCGGATCCTGGAGGCTCATCTCCTTTCCGGGCGTGGCTTTAAATAAGCATCTTCCCAGCCATGGCGCATCTCAGTCGATAAGGAAACCTGTACCTGCTATTATAAAAGTAAAGATCCTCCAACTCACTGTAAAAAGTCGAGAGGGTTCCGTGATGGGAGTGTCTGGGTATCCCTTTGTGAAGTTGAGCCACGTGATTCCGTTGAATAAAACTGGATTACCCAGGGGCACCCGGGTGGTTCAGTCAGTTAAGAGTCTGACTCGTGATATGGGCTCAAGTCCTGATCACACAGTGTGTGAGACAGAGCCCCGTGTCAGGCTCTGGGCTGACAGTGCGGAGCCTGCTTGGGATTCTCTCACTCCCTCTCTCTCTCTCTGCCCCTCCCCCACTTGAGCTCACTCTCTCTCAAAATAAATAAATAAAGATTAATTTTTTTTTTTAAAAGACTGGATTATACAAATGGAAGGTGTGTCCTCTTTGGGGCTGTAAAACATTTCTTCCACCAGTCTGTCACAGCATCTGTAACTCCCAACTTTGTTTATATATATATTATTATATATGTTAGTATATATTATACTATGTATAACAGTATGTATTATACTATGTATAATATATAATATATATGTTATATATAGTTATATATAGTTATATATAGTTATATATATGTTATATATACATATATACATATATGTTATATGTTATATATGTGTGTTATATATATACATGTTATATATAGTTATATATATGTTATATATGTTATATATAACATATACATATATGTTATATACAGTTATATATGTTATATATACATATATACATATATGTTATATATGTTATATATGTGTGTTATATATATAGTTATATATGTTATATATCGTTATATATATGTTATATATGTGTTATATATACATATATACATATATGTTATATATAGTTATACGTTATATATACATATATACATATATGTTATGTATGTTATATATGTGTTATATATATAGTTATATACGTTATATATGTTATATATATAGTATATATATTACATATATATACTATGTATAATATATAGTATATATAGTATATATATACTATGTATAATATATAGTGCATATATATGTTAATATATATATTAGTACATATTTTACATATGTTAATATATTATATATGTTAATATATATTAAAATACACACACACACATACAATGGCACCTGGATGGCTCAGTCATTTGAGCGTCCAACTCTTTATTTCGGCTCAGGCCATGATCCCAAGGTTGTGGGATCAAGCCCCATGGTGGACTTCTCACTGAACTTGACGGCTGCTTAAGATTTTCTCTCTCTCTCCCTCTGCCTCTCCCCCCTGATTCATGCTCTCTCTCTCAAATAAAAAATAAATAAAATTAAAAATATATAATGTGGAAATACATATAATAAATATATAAATATATAAAATAAATATGTATTATGTACAAATATGTCTTTTTAATATATTTATTTTATATATATTTGTGTGTCCATCTATTACATATGTATATTATACATATGTATTTAAATACGTTATCGGAAAAGACCAAGCTCTGAAATACTGGTGTGGGTGATTCTGGCTATCCCTTTGGAAAGAGGGGAGAAGGGCATGAGAAAAGGTACCAGTAGAGACCAGGTCCATGTGGAGGGACTGAAAGAGAGAAGCAGAGAACTCTGTGAAGATTGGACTCTTCACACAAAGGCCAGGCAATGGTGGAGCGTCTCAGTAAGGGATAGCTCTATTGGCCAGGGCTCTTTAGGTCACAAAAGAGGAGAACTAAAAAGGGAAAGGTGTTGGCTCACTTACCTGGGAAGGATACTCGGGCTATTCACATGCCTGAAGAGTGAGCTGCAGAAACCAGGCCTCTGAGAGAATTCCCTAACACCAGGATTCACTCTCTCTTCCATCCACACCCAACACCCACCCTGCTTGTTTCTCCACACAGCCTCCCTCCACCTCACACAGGAAGATGGCTTCCTGGAGCCGTAGCCTCAGATCCACCCACAAAGAAGACTTTTTTCCCACCTCCCTTAGGTGAAGTTCAGATAGGGCCCTGATTGGTCCTGCTTGGGTCACGGGACTGTGGGGGTGAGGGGGTGGGAATCCTCCTCACCAGTGGGGGAGGGGACCCTCACCAAGAACACCAGGAAAAGAGGGAACGAATACCAAACAGGAAGAGTGCTGTAACCTGAAGAAGGAGGATGAGAAGGTATGATAAGACAACAAAACATCCACCAGCTATCACCAACCCCCCCAAGAGTTGAGATTAGGCCTGAGAGCAGGAGGCAGCCAGGAAGAAGGTGTGCTGAAAGAGGGTGGTGCGAGAAGCAATGTTCCAAAATCTTTGAAGAAGCCACACCTCTCCTTGACCAGATGTATGCAGATGTCAGGAAATCTGAAGATATGGCTTAGCGTCTTTGGTGTTGCCCAAGCAGATGCATGCCCGGAGGAGTAGTTAACCGACAAGGTCCTGAAGAGTTGAAACTGGAGTGGAAATTTCACGGTGGGAAACAAATACTGAATAGCAGCTGGAGACTCCGTCTGGAAACCACTATTTTCCAGTCCAGCAGATGGGGAACTTTCACAACTCCCTCTACTCTTGTGCAGCCAGGAACAGCTCTGAGATCAGAGGCAGAGAGAGCATGCCTGACATGATGATGTTGTGCCTCCTTCATTTTATATTCACGTACACGTGTGCATCCCTGAACCAGATGGTCATAAATGAACTGAAGGTATTGGGGCCCCTGGGTGGCTCAGTCGGCTAAGCATCTAACTCTCGGTTTCAGCTCAGGTCATGATCTCACACTTTCATGGGTTTGAGACCCGAGCTGGACTCTGCTCAGGCAGCGTGGAGCCTGCTTGTCCCCCACACGCCTTGTCTCTCTCTCTCAAAATAAATAAATAAACTTAAAAAAGAAAACTGAATTCAAGGTATTGTCCTGCCACTTGCTATGTCTGTTCAGCACTCTGCTTTTGAGATCTACCCAAGATGATGTAAATAGCTCCATCCCATTTCTTTTAATGACTCTCTAGTATTCCATCACACAAATACACCAAAGCTTATTATCCGTTCCCTTATTGATGGTCACTTTGGTTAGTTGCAATTTTTTTTTTTTTTTTTTTTACTGTTTCACTATTTTTACTACTGTAGTTTTAGGGAGGGCTAGAATGGGCATCTCTGAATGTTTTTCTCCTTTTGCAGACAAGTGTACGAGTTCCTCTTGAAGCATATTTAATTGCTGCACCAGCAAATGAACACATTTTGGGAGTTTTACCAGAAACTCCCAAATGGTTTCCAAAATGCTTGTACTTCATGCTCTTATACTTAGTCCCTGAGCACTTGGGAGAAAACTGTAAAACATTTACATTAGACTTTCTAAAGAGACTCTTGTTCAGGTAGCACTCAGTTGCAAACCCCCAGCCTCTTTGAAGGTAGAAAATGAGGCTCAGATTTGCAACAACGGGGATGGAACTAGAGTGTATTATGCTCAGTGAAATTAGTCAGTCAGAGAAAGACAAATATCATATGACTTCACTCATATGTAGAATTTAAGATGCAAAACAGGTGAACATAAGGGAAGGGAAGCAAAAATAATATATAAACAGGGAGGGGGACAATACAAAAGAGACTCTTAAACATAGACAACAAACAAGAAACTCTTAAATACAGAGAACAAACAGAGGGTTGCTGGAGGGGTTGTGGGTGGGGGGATGGGCTAAATGGGTAAGGAAGACACTTGTTGGGATGAGCGCTGGGTATTATATACAGGGGATGAATTACTAGATTCTACTCCTGAAATCATTATTGCGCTATATCCCAACTTGGATGTAAATTTTTAAAAAAGAAAAAAAGAAAAGAAAATGAGGCTTAGGTTAGCCCAAGAAGCTTCTAGGCATGCCATGTGTGGCTGGGAATAGAATGCAGCTATTAAAATTGGATCTTCAAACACTATTGAAAGCATAGAACACGGTAATAATATAATGTTTAGTAAAAAAAATAAATAAAAGCCGCAAAATAGTCTTACATTATATCCCGATTTTGTGAATGCGTATGTATCTGAAAAATGGCAGAAGAACTAATAACAGCGATAACAGTGATAGTAGTGTCTCTTTCTGGGCGAGTTTTTTGTTTTTTGGTTTTTTTCTTCGTAATTCAACCTCCCCTGGGCACATGTGCCCCAGGCGACTCAAAAGTTTTCACCCACTGCCCCCCCCCACCCATGCCTGTCTGCAAATGACCACAAAAGCACTGTGAATAATGACTTGGGGGTTACAAAGAAATTTCAGCAAATAAGCAAATTTGCAAATACAGAATCCATGAATAATGAAGAGGAACTATATATACTTATGCAAATCAGTCACACAAATTATAAATGGTAGCAATATCTAAACAAGACCCTATTATTAAAACCCAATAAGTTGGGGGTATTCATTCAAGCGACAGACGTCAACTGCCCTCAGTCCTGCTGAGACTCCCTCTTGTGGCATTTAGCTGACCATGTCACTTGAAGAGCCCATCCACTTAGCAGGTAGACATTTTGCACCCATGTCTGGAACACCCCAAGCCTCATGGGTCTCCCTTTCTTTTAATGTTTATTTATTTTTTGAGAGAGACAGAGACAGAGCACAAGCAGGGAAGGGGCAGACAGAGAGGGAGACACAGAATCCGAAGCAGGCTCCAGGCTCTGAGCTGTCAGCATAAAGCCCAACGCAGGGCTCGAACTCACGGACTGTGAGATTATGATCTGAGCCGAAACCGAGTTGGGCCCTCAACCGCCTTAGCCACCCAGCTGCCCCTATTTATTCTATTAAAAAAATTCTTGTTTTACATTTATTTATTTTTGATAGGAAGGGGCAGAGCACAAGTGGGGGACGGGCAGAGAGAGAAGGAGACACAGAATCTGAAGCAGGCCCCAGGTCCTATGCGGGGCTCGAACTCACAAACTGCGAGATTATGACCTGAACCAAAGTCGAATGCTTAACCGACTGAGCCACCCAGGCGCCTCTCATGGGTCTCCCTTTAGTCTTTCAACATAAAATACAATCAGGATATTTTGTTTTCAGGAATCTTTTCCTATTTAGAGAAGTCGGGGCTGTATATATTGGTCTTTGCCTTGGTTATTAAAATTCCACTCTATTTTTTGTTGTAAGCAATCTCTGAATTTTCAAGTCTATAAAGGATCCCATGTGTACACTTTTAATTGGTTTAATTTCTCCCTGTATAAGAGAGAATAAATTTTAAGAGAAGCATTTTTAAAATGAGACACTGAAGAAAGGAGTTAGCATACCAAAATGCAACCCACCATTTTGAAAGATTTCAGACCTCATATCTATTTTTTCGGGGCCTCTCGGTGGCTCAGTTGGTGAAGCATCTGACTTCAGCTCAGGTCATGATCTCGAGGTTCATGAGTTTGAGTCCTGCTCGGGCTCTGTGGTGACAGTGAGGAGCCTAAAGCCTGATTCAGATTCTGTGTCTCCCCTGCTCTCTGCCTCTTGTCTGCTCATGCTCTGTCTCTCTCTTTCTCAAAAAGAAATAAACATTAAAAAATTTTTTAAAAAGACCTCATATCTACTATTTTCAGGTATAGCCCTCAAAGATGGATTACCCCAACAACTCTGCCAGGAATATGAACTAAGAAATGTTATTTGGAAAAAAACAGTCATTGTCTCACAGCTGACCTCTGTATGCCTGCCAAACTAATAACCAAACTTCAAACACAAGGGGCATTTGGGTGGCTCAGTAGGTTAAGCAACCGATTTCAGCCCAGGTCACAATTTCACGGTTCATGAGATCAAGCCCAGGTCACAATTTCACGGTTCATGAGATCAAGCCCTGCCTCTGGGTTCTTACTGAGTATGGAGCCTGCTTGATATTCTCTCCCTCCCCCTCTCTGTGCTCTTGCCCCTGCCCTCCCCTTCTGCCCCTCCCCTGCTTGCACTCTCTCTCTCTCAAAACAAAACAAAACAATTTCAAACACTATATTTTCCGATTTTTTTTTTTAGCAGCAGGCAAAAGTTTATTAGAGTATAAACTCAGAAAATAAGAATAGTGTGAAAGCTCTCTTTGCAGAGAGGGGACATTCGAAAGTCTGAAATTTTTTAAGATTATATGCTTGATGAAAATTATCTTTTAAAGTCAGTCTATTCCGATTCTGTGTCTCCCTCTCTCTCTGCCCCTCCCCCGTTCATGCTCTGTCTCTCTCTGTCCCAAAAATAAATAAATGTTGAAAAAATAAATAAATAAATAAAGTCAGTCTAATTTTTAATGATTTTAATCATATCGTAGATGGGTAGCTTTTCTTTTTTCTTTGTTATGACTATTCTCAAGTCCTAAAGCATTCCAAGATAAAATTGCAGGAAAATGCACTGGCTCCAAGAGCTTTGTGGAAAGTCGCCTAGAAACTCATTGATATGGAAAGGATGAATATTGAACGTGGTGAAAGCAATCACTTTGGTGGAGTCCCAGAAGATTCAAATGCATAAACATAAGCCTTGTGATGTTTGGGAACTACAATAGCCAATATAAATAAATCATCTGTAAAACGGTAACATGAAAAAAAATACAAGAAGAGATAGAAAAGTGAAAGAAATTACTTTTACCAATATGTTTCTCAAATAATGGGAGGGAGGATGAGGAAATAAATCAGAGACTGTGGTGTTTTTAAAAAAGGCTTAGTAACAATTGAAGTACATTGTCTTAAATTTCTGAAATTTACAGATCTTTCCACAGAAAGTCAGAGTTTGTACAACCCATGTTGATGATTTGCCTGACATTTGAATTAACACACACACACGTGCATTTTTCAAGCCAGGTCTTTTAAAAATCTCCAGTTAAGAAGACTTAATAAATGGAAAATGGCGTGAATTGTTGACTTACTTTACCCAAGCAATGAAAACCATGCAAATGCTTAACTTTTTGGTGCATATTTCTGGTGTCAGGCCCTCATGTTTAGATTCAATGGCATCAATGCAGTTCTATCTACAAATCTGAAATGCAACCCAGGCAATAGAATTAAAGGAACAGACTGCCTTGGACAGCAACATCAGAAACCGAAACACAGAGGTGCCTGGGTGGCTTAGTCGGTTAAGTGTTCAACTTCAGCTCAGGTCATGATCTCGCAGTTTGTGAGTGTGAGCCCTGCTTTGGGCTCTGTGCTGACAACTCAGAGCCTGGAGCCTGCTCTGGATTCTGTGTCTCCCTCTCTCTTTGCTCCTGCCCCATTCACACACCGTCTGTCTGTCTCTCTCTTCCTCTCTCTCTCTCTCAAAAATAAAAATGTAAAAAAAAAAACAAAACAAAACTTAACAACACATGACAATTTAGTTTTTAAATACATACAATATCCCTGAAGGCAAGTTGACACTATATGTTAACTCGAGAATAAAAAAAGTAAAATAATAAATACATACATACATACATAAAACATCTATGATTTCAAAGTGAGACCATCGCCATAATTTTCAATTTAGGAGAGAAGTAGTAAGTAGGGACCTGAATGTAGGAGAATGAATACCCAAAGAAGCAAAGACCACACTAACTTTGGTTCCAAAGGAGTACAAGTCAAATGAGTACCAAAAATCATAATGTTGAATCGAAGGATCAGAACTAGTTTGTAAAAGATGTAATCCTAAACAATCAGGGCAGAAGAACAAGAAACTGAAGAGTCAGAAGGGTTAGACAATGTCTGGGGTGCTCCACAGTCAAATTGCTCTCCTCTCCCTGTGATTCCTTTAGCTCTGAAAGTTGGTTTGATTAACCCAGTTTCAGTCCAATTACCTTTTTAATTCTTCAAATTTACTCTTGGCTAAGGTACCCAAAAGCTTTAATTTCTTTCTAAAATTACCTCATTTTTTTAAAAAAGTGTCTTTAAAAGCTCAATGCCTCTAAAAGATCTGTGTGAGCAACAAAACATCTTTTTCTTTTGCAAGTCTACTAACAATGAGTCTTGGGAAATAACCATAAGTTTACCGTCAACATGAGCAGCATAAGCAAAACACGAGTGCTTGGCTAAGTGCTCCTAATGATACCAAAGGCCACAGGAGGGCAGGTCAGCACCTACCTTGAAATGATGATCATCCTTTGCATTTGCACAGTATGGTTAATATCTTTAGGGTCTGCTTTTATTGACTGGATGTTAAATTACAATGTATGTTCATTTTAACAAAAAAAGCCTACAGAAGCATGCTATAAAAGGATAGCAAAGTTACTAATCCCTCCTCTCATCACTTCCATTTCCGCCCCCTCAACCAGCACACCCCCTCTCCCACTTCCACACCACTTTGAATGGCAGTCAAGTCAAGGGCTCTTGACCACCCGCAAGTGTCATTTAGTGCAGGGTGGAACTCAGGTATAAGGGCCCCTTCTTCTCTTCTGGGGATAGACAAACTTGGGTTGGGTACAACTAGACACAGCATGGGGCTGTGCTCCAGAAGAAGGACCCCACCTCTCTCTGACCCTTCTTTTTTATGGGGCAAGTACTGAGATGTGCTCACAAATAGGGGGAAATAGCCTTGAGCTTGGGGACCAAAAGGATGAGCGTGGGTACCAGCTCCTTTACAAGATTCTAGGACCATTATCGCTGGCAGCTGGGAGTCTTATGAGAAATTGAGTTGGTGTGCCAATTCACCACCCCATCCCTGGGGGAGGAGAAATCCCTGTCCTGGCCAGCTTATTGCCAGTAACAAAAAGAGACACTCAGGGGTCAAAAATCCAAGCATTCTGTGCAAAGCTTGCTTTGTGTTTATCCGTGTATGCATATTTATATCTTCATATAGATCTAGACATATATGTATGGATCTGTGTGTGTGTGTGTATACATCCTCCCTATATCTATACAGTTTACGTATGCGACACAACACAAATAGAAAGGGTTTGCTTTTTATATTATTGAAACAAAAGAGGAAATAGGATCATACATTATTCGGCAACACGTCTTTTCACTAAATGTATCATGACTTTCCTGATTAAAGCCGAGGAAATCAGGGACCAGAGAGGTAAAATGAGTACTCCGTAACTGGAGATCATTCAATGACCGAGCAGAATTGAAATCCTTGTGCCTCGGTCTGCTACACTGCCTGGCCTGGACTCAGTAGCATGGACCCTGCCCGAGATGGGGTTCGGTAGATGTGAGACCTTTGTGGGTGCGAAGCTGTACAACTTCTGCTCCTCTGCAAAAGCGCGATTTCATTCCAGATCCCGCAGAGCTGAAGCATCTGACAAGACAAGTCCACTCGTTTTGTTTTGCTTAGCCAAAGGAAGACAAGTCCCAGGGAAGGTCCTTAGGGCTAAAAGGGTCAGGTGCCTCAGAGGCCGAAGAAATAAGTGGTACCAAGGAATCGCCTCTAAAAATTCCATCTTCTCTCATCCTTGTCTCAAAGAATGCATACATCTATTTATTATAGTGGAAGATGGCAGCTTTGTTTCAGGAACCTCAGAGACGACAGTCCGAAAAATTTGTCTGTTCTCAGCACAGTACTATTTCTCAGTTTAGGGGAGTGTTTTCTCGGTGTCTCTATCTTGTTATTCTGTGTAATTTAGATTAAAAAAAAATCAGGGGCAATTGTCCGGTGGCACACTGTATTTCTCAGGATTGTTTAAGAACAGAGAATGTGTATGCCCATAAACAACGGTGCCCATGATGAAATGAATAAATGATATTAACATGTACACCAGACCTTCTCAATGAACTGTGACTTATCATATCACAACCCTTGAGAAACAACAGTCTATTAGTAAATTGGTCTACCTGCTCTTCTCACACATCCTTTCAGTACATTCTCAACATAGTAACCAGAGTGATGCTGTTAAAACAGAAGCCGAACCCGCCCACTGAGTCCCAACTATGCTACAGTGGAGGCAATGCTGAGTGCTTTGAAGAAAAATAAAACAGGATAAAGGACTAGAGAGGGAGAGGCACTCCTTCAGATAAAGTAGTCAGAGACGGCCTCACTGAAGAGGCAGCCCTGGGGCAGAGTCTGAACCCAGTGAGGGAGTGAGACACGGATATAATAGGGGCTGAAGGAAAGACAAGATGTGAGTCCGTAGCAGACAAACAGCAATCTCAGTGCCTTACTTATAGAAATGTACTTCTCTGTAAACGGGCACGAGTTATTTTCCTTCCCTACACAGTTACCCACGCCATTGTATCTTCATATCTGCTCCCCAAAACGGTATTAAATGAAAAGTTACCATATAACCGATGCCATGGACTCTCATCTCCCCTGGAGTAAATGCCAAAGTTCTTTCAATGGCCTCAAAGTCCTCCCACTCTGACCTGCCTCCACCCCCCCACCCCCTTGCCCAATTCCCTCTCTGGCCCTCATTCCCCCTACCCTCCCCCTCCTCACTCAACTCCACCTCTCTGGCCTCCTTAGTGTTCTTGGAACATTCCAGCTTCAGGATCTTTGTACTGTGTTGTCATTTGTCTGGGATGCCCTTCACCTACCTGGTTTTTATGACTCGCTCCCTCACCTCTTTCTGGTCTTGACTCGAATGTTGCCTTCTTAGGAATTCTTTCCTGGCTAACCTTTATAAAACCGCAGCCCCACCCCACGCCCCTCCACACACACACACACACACACACACACACACACACACAGGCTCTCTCTCTCTCTCTCTCAACTCCTTATCTCTCTCCCTTTCTCCCCTGCCTTATTTTTCTCCTTATGGCTTCACATTATCCAGCATACTATAGTCTATAATCTTATCTAATTTTCTTATCTCTCCGTGAAGTCAGGGATTTCTCATTCTGAAGGGGGTTTGGTATGTGTTTGGTTTTTTGTTGTTGTTGTTTTGTTTTGTTTTGTTTTGTTTTTTCTCCCTCACTGCTTTATCACCAGCACCTAGGACAGTACGGAGCAACGCGTTAGGCACTCAAGAAATACTGGTTTGTCGAATGAATGAGTGACAACTGTAGTCAACAAAATGATCAGCTTTTTTTTTTTTAATTTTTTTAATGTTTATTTATTTTTGAGAGAGAGAGAGATTGTGAGCGGGGGATGGCCGGAGAGAGAGGGAGACACAGAATCTGATGCAGGCTCCAGGCTCTGAGCTGTCAGCACAGAACCCAATGGGGGGCTTGAACTCACAAACAGTGAGATCAGACCTGAGCTGAAGTCGGATGCTTAACTGACTGAGCCACCCAGGCACCCCTAAAATGATCAGCTTTTTGACGCTAATTAGCATTTTGGTGAGTGACACCAGAGCCATGGACACCTGAAGCCAGTTTTTCCAACCAAAAGCACCCCAGGTGTCATAAGAGTTAACCAGGGTTTAGTTTACAACAGGTCAAATGCACCACGCGTTTCTTAGGGTTTGCCAGGGTCCAGGATGGTTATAAGGTTGGGATATTAAGCCAGCCAAATATTCCAAGGGGAGCCAAAGCATGAATGGACAAAGCCCTTGTACAGGGTAGTTCCAGCTGGAGGGCTGTATCACTCTCTAGGGAGAAAGGCCTCTAGGTGCTCGGAAAAGACTTCGTGGAGAGTGGGCTGGACACTGTTAGGTTGGCTCCCAATAGAGCTGCTCCTCAAGGCTCCCATCCAAGAACCCTCATTGTAGTAGGTTCACGTCTGCCCCTTTTCCTCCTCCTCCTCCTCCGTGCTCTACAACCAGAGTCCTCTCAACTCTGCTCCCCTTCAGGAACTTGTTGCTACCCTCCAATGGAAGGGTCGATAAGACCTATTTGTCTTTATTGCACTGTGAGCAAGGCAGACCCTGGTAACTCTGTGGCCTCCCTACAACCAGAAGGAAAATTGACCCCACCCAGTCACTAGAAGAATCTTGTGAAAATCTTCACCCCTTTGTTATCCTATGGCATATCTAACACTCTTTGGTTTCCATAAATGCTGGTTCATGAATTAATGATCTATTACTAATGTCTCCGGTCAATATAGAGCATTTATTTATTCCAGAGTTCTCTGCAAGACTGCGCGCATTATACCTTGTCGGTAATTAGATTATGCCCTAGGGATCTGTGGATAAACCTAAGCCTGTCTCAAATGTCATGTTTCAGAATCCGAAGTATAAAAATCCATAATTGGCTGCCTTCTTAAGAACAAAGAGAATGATAGCTTGTCTGCTCCAAGAAGGATACGCGAGAGGAACACAAACAAAGAATTGTTGTATAGGGAAATGAGATTTTAAAATGACCCGAGAAAAGCTGATGGTCTGGTGCACACGAGTGAACCCTGCTAGTATGAAAACCAAGCTAGGAACATGGCTAATCAATGCATATGCAAATGCTCTCAGGAAAGCCCTCTGAAACTAGTGTGCGCTCTCTCTGGATGCTGGAGAATTGTGAAGATAATCACCTGTGACACTCAGCCTTTCCTTGAGACACAATTTTGAACAACTGACCTTATTTCTGAGCTGAGTGGATGCCAAAATTGAATTTCTGCTCAGCTGGAACCAAATTCACTCCCAGCCATCTCTCAAGTGAGTTGGCAACACTTGCTTTGAATTCTTTGTCCCACTTATGCAGAATTAATTTGGAGTCATTTTGAAGTCTTTCCCCTTTGGACCGGGCAGTGCCAAGGAAGAAGTGTGGTGTCCATCGGGTCTCATATTAACCTCTTTGTCTATGTGTCTGCTTGGCTTTCTATTAACTTTGGAGGCTTGTTCACTTAACATGGTGAACAAGGCTCCTCTAGGGTTCACCTGAATTCCACAAGTATTTGTGGAGTAATCACCCCAGGTCGGGTACTCTGAAACACGCTGGGGTGGCAGGGCTGGGGTTTACAGACAGTGTCATGCAGGAAAGGATCTTAGCTCTGGAGTCAGACTCTGGCTTCTGATGCTGGCTCCACCGCAGACCCGCGGCCGGGGGTAGGTAATGAACAAGTTACATACGCACCACGAGCCTTTGATCCCTCAGCTGTGCAATCGGGGTAACAATCCCAAATTGGAAGACATTGTGAACAAATTCAAAACAGCGTAAAACAGAATAGCGAACAGCCCTAAATGCAACACGTAATAAAATGAGCTGTGACGTCACCTTCAGTGCATTGTTAATCCCTAATCTCTAGAAGCTGACACACTCAAGCAGAAGGGAGCAGAGGCCAAATGATGATGACATTCATATTAGTCAGGACAGGAAGGAGCAGAAGGAAGGGAAGCCCATGTGAAAACGTACACTAAAGGACATAAGTGCTGTGAGCCCCGGGAAAGCGCGTCCCAGTCCCCACCTGGAGGCCTCCTTCCCAACATTCACCCTCCAAGCCTCTCGCCGCATAATTAGAAAATGTCTTCTCCTCTCTGTGGTGAGCATGCCTCATTTAAATTCCATTGCCTTCCAGTCCAGTCACATGAGATCAACATATAAATTAAAAGCAGTTTGAATCTCTGAGATGAGATGTAATTTTTGACTTTTCTACTTGAGGGAACAGAACAGCATCATTGTTACTCTACTGAATAAAAACGATTTTTTAAAAATGTAAAAATTTAAAAAAATTAAAAAAAAAGCTTCGAGCCCCCCTCCACGCTCCCATGGATGGTAAGGGGAAAGGACAGAGAAAATCATGCCTAAAGTTTGACTGAGGAGTAGTCTGCTTTATTAATAAAATTTCTCCCCATTGGAATAAGTCTTACTTATATAAGACTTACATATAAGACCATGAGTCTTACTCTAGAGAGAGAGAGAGACAGAGACAGAGAGAGAGTATATATATATATATATATATATATATGAAGTCTATATATATATATATATAAAGTCTATATATATATATAAAGTCTCTCTCTATATATATATATAGTCTATATATATATATGATAGTAAGGACGCCTAGGGATTTCATTTGGTCAAGCATCCGACTCTTGGTTTTGCTCAGGTCACGATCTCATGGTAGGTGGGTTCCAGCCCCGCAACCGGGCTCCGTGCTGACGCTGTGGAACCTGCTTGGGATTCTGTCTCCCTCTCTCCCGGCTCCTCCCCTACTTGTTCTCTACCTCTCTCTCTCAAGAATAATAAACATTAAAAACAAAAGCCTTTAGGGGCGCCTGGGTGGCTCAGTCGGTTAAGCGTCGGACTTCAGCTCAGGTCACGATCTCGCGGTATGTGAGTTCGAGCCCCGCGTCGGGCTCTGTGCTGACAGCTCAGAGCCTGGAGCCTGTTTCAGATTCTGTGTCTCCCTCTCTCTCTGACCCTCCCCTGTTCATGCTCTGTCTCTCTCTGTCTCAAAAATAAATAAACGTAAATAAATAAATAAATAAATAAATAAATAAATAAAACAAAAGCCTTTAAAAACTAGTAATATATATCTGTATATGTGATACTGTATATGTGTATGCATGTATATGTGATCGTATAATAACATAGCCAACTATTGTCAATGGACAACCTCTACAGTGTAACCTTTGGCCCACGTGAAGTCCCTTAAGGTCAGTGACCCTCTAAATGTAAAAACAGTACATGTGAAACCCCACTTATGGTTTGTTCAGAGCTCTAGGAAGACAGGTGACCTGTGAGTGAAACAGGTATTTAAGGCATCGACTCTCCTCCACAAGTGAGCATTTCTGGGTTTCTGACTTGAAGAGGTAGATATTTTCCACCTTTTGATTCCAAACTGCCTTATTCTTGTCTCCCACGGCGAGGCACACACCCTGCGAACCGGGCCCCCTCACCCAAGAAAAACAGCCTCGACAGGCCGCCTCCTCTTTATCTCACCTGGCGCAAACCAGCTTGTGCATCTTTCCCTGACATCGGCACGTTGACATGCACACGAATGGCCACATCACTGAAGCTCCCAAAATGTCTATTAAAAACGAATTCTCCCTTAATTTAATAACACCAGTCTCTCTTTTAAGACCAGTTTCTGGCCAATAAAATGCTTGGGTCAAATGATTGTGTAATCAAATTCTTTCCCTGTCCTGCTAACACAGCTTGATGATTTTAATCAATGGTCGCTTTTAACTCCTTCATGCATTTTTTTTTCTTTCCCCTAAAGCATTTGTGATGCCAAGATTTCAAATAGAAATTTCCCCTTCCGGGCAGCTTTGGCAGACCATACCTTCCCCCCACCCCCGCCCCTTCCAAGGTGAGCTTAAGTTGACTGTGATTTCATAATATCACTGATACAGTGTTCCCTTTTTAAGGAGGTGGATTAATTGAAGGTGTGGGGAAAGCATAGATGTGTAGAGGAGGAAGCGTTCCCTTTTTACACAGTTATTGAGTAACTTGGAAGGCACTGCAGAAACTATTTACATCTCCTCTGTAAAATGAGGGGGCTGAATTGAATTTCCTTTGTGTCTCCCCCAGCTTTGGCAGATTTTGAGTCCACCAGGCCCTTGACTTTGAACTCCTGGGGAGCAGTCAACAAGAATTAATCATCCCTGCACTTCCAAAGCCTCTCCCGAGGTCTGGCACCCAGTCCGGCCTTCGATGTTAATAAATGAATTAATCACCTTGCCTTTTTACAGGCTCCACTCCAATTCATTCTGACTAGAGCAAGAGTCATAGGTTGCCATTAATGGCTCACAATTCCGTTCCAAAGATCACAGAATCTTGAGTGTAAAATTTTCCTCTGTTTTGCGTTTCATTCTGTTGCTGGAGGGCGCAGGCACGTTTCCTACGTATGGACGTAGTGCTGACGCTTTCTCTCGAGATGGACCCTTTCGTTAGTCCACACAACAAATATTCGCAAACACCTGCGAGGCCATAGTATTACAATGCTGAACTACACACAGCTCTTTCTATCAAGGAACTTACAGTGCGATGAAGAAGTCAGACAAGTTAACATAAAACAAGTTCTATGAAGGCTAAGCACGGGTGCCGTGGGGACAAGAGAAGCTGACTGGGTCTGAGGACTTCAGGGAAGGTTTCCCAAAGGAAATCATAAACACACTCAGAACTTTCAGCTCAATAGGAGTTAGCAGAGTGCATGTGGTCGGGAGGGTGGATGGCATTGAAGGCAGTGAGCGTGACAGGTTGCTGAATTGGTCTTTATTTACAGGCAGCAAAGGACCCTGGAAGAAAGTTCAAGCAGGGACTTGACATGATCTAATCTGTATCTTGGAAAGATGTTTCTAGCTGAAGTTAGAAAATTGGAAAGGGATGAGACCAGGGGCCAACGGCATAAGAAGGCTTTTAGGGGGGCACTGAAGATAAAGTGGGTAGCCGTGGACATGAAGAGAATTCAGTGGATTCTGGCTATGTTGAGAAAGGTGGATGTACATGTGTGCGTGTTGGAGGGCGAGGAGAAAAAGACAAGTCAAGCCTGGAGAAACCGGGTGGATGGGGCGTCATTCACTGAGATCAGAAACATCTTCTAAAGCAACCGTACTTTGGGAGGCAAGAGAAGT
The DNA here is from genome assembly GCF_027475565.1 of Acinonyx jubatus. Classification (NCBI taxonomy): domain Eukaryota; kingdom Metazoa; phylum Chordata; class Mammalia; order Carnivora; family Felidae; genus Acinonyx; species Acinonyx jubatus. The sequence continues at coordinate 105,203,700 of NC_069385.1, read as the reverse complement.
GATGATGAATTCCATAGGGCGGCCAAGGGATAGTCAAGATGAGATGCCCAGCAGTCGGTGGGTTAGATGGGTCTAGATCTCAGGAGAGAGTTTGGGGGTGAAATATATACAACTGATAGCCATCGACATGTCGACAGAAACTGAAGCTATTAGAATGAATGTCTTGAGGAGGAGAAGAGCGGCTGGGGAACCTTAAGAAATACTTTAAAGTCATTCAAATACTTTGCTCACTGATTATTGTCACCTGCTTGGTCCCTATTGCAAAGACACCGTTTGACTCTAAGTCTTAAAAAATCTGGCCAGTCACCTTCCATTGTGGTCCCAACTTGGAGCTCTGTGGAGGACGGTGCCAAGCTCTAGGCACTTTAGATGTCTCCCATAAATTATCAATTGCTCATCCAAAAGAATTCGCAAATATTGCTTGGTCATATGAGTGTGGAGAACAGGAAATGTTACTATGAAACACGTGGGAGCTAAAACATGTTCCCGAGTTTAATGCAAGAATGTTTTCATTGATTATATCGAACACTAGAGACGGAAGATACAGTATGAAAACAATCCATCTAGGGCAGAGATTCCTTGTGTCTGTCACTAAGCTGTTCCTGGGCAGGGGGGCGGGGGGGGGGGGGTTGCGGGTAGGGCAGAGGCGGCACAATTCTCTGCTTTTACCATCTTCCCAAATCACAGGCACAGTTTAATCAAGGAAGAGGAGAAGACGGCGGCTGTGATGTAACAGCCAAAGTGATGTCCACAAAGAGCCACAACCAAAAACAGCACTTATACCCCTGGTAACAAACTGAAATCAAAAGCTTTTGGCATAATCCTTGAGTCACATATGTATGATGTCCCAGTGGTCGTAAATGTGGGTCTCGGAGGCATTTTAGTAAACAGGGTTAGGCAGAAATTCATAGCCAAGCAAATAATAATTCCTTTCACCATTTTATGAAACCCTGGGAAGATTGAAGTTATTTTTTATTTTAGTTTGTTTTGTTTCACGTAATCTGAAGTATTCCAGAGCCATTTAAGATCCCATCTGTTGAGAATTTCAAAGGTTTTGTCAACTTTACAACAAATATTTTGATGTTCTAAGGAGCTTAAATCAGATAAGAGACTCCGGGGAATACAGAACCATCCAAAAATTGTTATCCCAAAAGATTTAGTTATTTTCTTAATCATGCATCTGCTACATACTCATATTTTAAAGAGCTAACTTTTTGCGGGCAATCCAGTTCTGAGGATATAATGAATCCTTAAGATTAGACATCTTGGTAAAAATAGACATGTGGATTAGTGGCAAATAATAGGTGCCGAAAATGGAATCATATATCCCGCTGAAAAACTTCTCCAAGTGTTGAACTCTTTGAACTTTAACAGGAATTTGGGCATTGCACATTGGTCCAATGATTTTGTAAATAAAAATCCATCACTCTTAATTTTCTTTGTAGAGGGATGTTCTAAGTAAAATGAATCTCTATTTTTTTTTTTTTTGGTCTAATACTGGACGTTTCTTATATTTCAAACACTTAACATTTATCAACCCATCCAATCCTCACAGCCATACAAAGTAGGCACTATTATCAGTCCCATTTTCCAGATGAGTAAACTGAGAGACAGAAATGCCCATCAATTTCCCCAAAGTTGCATAGGTAATAACTAGTAGTATTTAGATTCTGGCTTCAAAGTCCTCATGCTGAGTCACTGGCATCCTAGAAGCAACAGTTCCCCCTGTGTTGTCCCCCACAGGACACACACATCAGTGTCACCTGGGGAGCTTGTTTAAAACTCCCAGCCCCTGGGGAAAACGACCTCTCCCTGCTCTACCTCATGGGGGCGGGGGTGGGTCCCACCTTCCATTTTCCTTCTGAACCCTGTGGATATCATATGCCAACATGTCTCAGATTTGGGGCTCATTAGAATCACCTTTAGAGTTTGTTAAAAATGCAGGTTCCAGATACTAACTTTTTCAAGTTTATTTCTTCCCTTTAAGTAATCTCTACATCCGACGTGGGGCTCGAACTCATGACCCTGAGATCAAGAGTCACATGCTCTTCCGACTGAGCCAGCCAGGCGCTCCTAGATAATTTTTTTTTTTTAAACCTTTATGGTTATAATGATGGAAAGCTTCCAGTTTTCCTGTTTCCTCAAGAAATGTACATTTTCTCCTATTCTGTGTTTAATCCTGCGGCTGTAGGGCACACACACACATATACTAAGTTGTATATGCAGTGCTGACACTTTTGCTTGAGGGGAACTCATTCATGCGTCCATGCAACAAATATTTGCAGAGCACATGCTAGGCAGTGGTACTACGAGTCTCAACTACACCCAGCTCTTTCTTTCAAGGACCTTAGAGAGTAATAAAGCCATCAGACAAGGAGAGAGGTTTATTGGATCTTTCCACGGTTTACACCATCGCAAGAGTCCAGGTACGGAGGTTGGGATGGAGCCGGGAAGCTGGCTAAGCGCAGTAACATAGAAGTTTATCTTCATAGTGAAGGGAATAGCGTCTCTGAAGATGTTTTTCCTGCAGCTGTGGGATGAGGTAAAACAGAACAAGCACCAAGAGGTCTGATTTCTCCGTAGGGGAGATAGGCTCAGGTGCACCCCTGCTGAAGGCAGATCTACTGACCCCTGCAACATCGTGGCCGAAGTCTAAGGAGGCAGGAGGTCTGTGGAGCCGCTGCAGATGTCTGCTTGATGAATTAACAACCACTCTCTCGTTTCACGGTGATTTCATCTTATCTCCACTATCGGCTTATTAGTTACCTTGTTTTTAAAATTCTGTTAGTGGTTGCTGCATGTATCTTTTGGTATCACAGTCTACCTTCAGATAATATATTACCACTTCAGGCACAGTGTGAGAACCTTACAGAACATTCCTTCCAATTCCTCTTCCCTGTCATTTGTGTTATATTTTCCCACATTCCACTCGTACATGTATTATAAACTCCATTATACATCGTTGGCACGTTCGCTTTCGACAATCTACTATCTTCAAAGTCATGAAAACTCTCACTCCTCTCAAAATAAAGACACTTAAAAAAATAGTCATTCTATTTTTCAAGGGGAAAAAGACTTTTCTTTTTATCTCCATTTTTGCCATCTCTGGTGTTCTTTCTTCTTTTCGTCAGGTCTCCGTCTGAAATTTCTGTCTGGATTCCTTCTGCCTGAAGACCTCCTTTGATATTTCTGTAGCACGAGTCGGCTAGCAGTTAATTCCCTCAGCTTTGGTTTGTCTGAAAATACTTGACTGTGCTTCCAGTTTTGAAAGTTGTTTTTATCACGTGTATCACTTCAAGTTGACAGTTTTCTCCCAGTATGCCAGAGATATTATTCTGTTGTCTTCCCGTTTGCTCACTTTGTTGAGTTGTTGGGTTTTATCCTTGCTCTCTGGGATGAATCTCCTCATGGTCTTCAAGATGGTCTCATTATCTTTGGTTCTCCGTGATTCAAATATATTTCATCCAGATGTGGGTTTTGTTGGTTTGTTCATCTTTTACTTTTTAGCTGTTTTGGGTTTTAAAAAAAATTTCTTTGATGAAGTCAATTCTACCCCCAACAGGGGGCTTGAACTCTCGACCCCAAGATCAAGAGTGGCGTGGCTCTACCTGAGCCAGCCAGCCGGGTGCCCCTATCTGTTCTTTTGTTTGTTTGTTTGTTTGTTTTTTACTTTACATTTATTCAGTTTGGAGCTATCTGAGCTTCTTGGTTCTGGAGTTTGACATCTTTTACTGTTTTTGTAAAGTTTTGGCATCATCTTCCAAATATTGCTTCTGCCGTTCTCTCTCTCAACTCCTCTTTCCCCTCTTCTCCTCTTCTTTCTTCTGGGATTCTAATTATACATATATTAGACCATTTAACATCGTCCCACATGTCTTGGGACCTCTTTCCAGCTGTTTGTTTTTTTTTTTTTTCTTCTTTTTCTTTTTTTCTCTTTGTATTTCAGTTTGGGTCATGTCTACTGAGCTATCTTCAAAGTTGCTGATTCTTTCTTCAACTCTATCATGTCCACTGATAAACCTGTCAAAGGAATTCCTTATCTCGGACATCACATTTGTTTTTATTTCTAACATTTCAGTGTGACTCTGTCTTACAGGTTTCTGATCTTAAATCGTTCCATTGGCAGATGGTTGTTTTTGCCTGCCCCAAATCCATTCCTTCTTTTTATTTCTTGTTTATACGCTGTGATTTTTGGTTGGTTTCTGTTTCTTTGTTCAGTTGTGCAGGTAGAGAGCAGAAATGTATGGGTATAAATTAGTGGAGGCCTATACACATTAAAATTCTACTCTAAGCTACTCACATTTTATTATTATTGTTATTATTTTTTTTGTGTGTGAAGACTTTTGAAAAAGCTCTTTGCTAATATCTTCTTAACATTTGATGAGTTATTTTTGGCTTTCCTAGAACTTTTTTTTTTTAATTTTTTTTTTTTTAACATTTATTTTGAGACAGAGAGAGACAGAGCGTGAATAGGGGAGGGTCAGAGAGAGAGGGAGACACAGAATCCGAAACAGGCTCCAGGCTCTGAGCTGTCAGCACAGAGCCCGACGCGGGGCTCGAACTCATGGACCGTGAGATCATGACCTGAGCCGAAGTCGGACGCCCAACTGACTGAGCCACCCAGGCGCCCCTGGCTTTCCTAGAACTTTAAGGAAACACTTTGATCACTGAATACATCAAGTCTAAAATTCCTGGCCTGACATTTTTCTCGCCAGTGTTATATTGGTAGTATCTGGAAGACCTTAAGAGATTCATATGCTTGTGTTATTCTGTACTCAATCGGGGTGATCGTTTTTCAATTATGAGATTGAATTTATATTTATTGAATTAATTTCACTTTTCCAATCACTGATGAGAAGAATTCCTGCCTGGTCTGAAATCATGACGTGTTTTTCAAGATTTATTGGAAGACCTTGGCTGTGTGACGTCCAGCATTTTAAATGTTCTCATTTCAGAGAGTAGTTTTCAGAACGTAGTAGGTGAGGGGATGGGGCAAGGGGTCTGGTGATTACTTGCCTCATCTGTTTTGTCTGGGCTTCCGGGAAGGCAAGAGTCAGGATTGCTGAAAGTGAAGAGGAGAGATTTGTGTACAGAAAGCTTGGGTAAGGGTGTGGGGAAAACTAGGAGAGAAGAAGGTAGCATGTCACCTGTCCCTCTGGGTGACGCCTCATGTACAACCTCTTTGATTGTATCTTTCTCCAGACTGTGAGCCCCTGTCTCCTAGCACTTTCTACAATTACATTTGTGTGTGTGTGTTCGATTAATTTTTGAGTTCTCCAGATACAAGCTCTGTGGTTTTGTTCACTGTTTATTCTTCACCTCTGAAGTTGTGCCTGGCACATAGTAAACACTTTGCAGTTACTTGTTAGATGGATGGATGGATGGATGGATGAGCCCCTAACTTATTCCTGCTAGAATCTGATACCAAAGAGAAATGCTTAAAACCGCAAATAGTGGAATATTGATAATGAAGAAGGGTATACATGTGTGGGGGCTGGAGGCACGTGAGAAATCCCTTGACCTTCCACTCCATTTCGCTGTGAACCTGAAACTGTTCTAAAAACTAAAGTCTATTCTAAAAATTGCAAATAATTATATGATTTTCATTGTTTTCTCACTAGATGATCGAGATTAATAATCTTCAGCTACTATTACAAATAGTGTGGCTTTCTAACACGAATACAGCTTTCAGTAGTAGAAAAATTTTGCTGTCATGAGTCTCTGCTCTAAATGTGCCATGATATTCTGGGGCACCTGGCTCAGTAGAGCATGTGACTCTTGATCTCAGGGTCGTGAGTTCAAGCTGCACATTGGACGTGGAGCCTACTTAAACAAAAAGAAAAGACAGAAACTGTAAATATGCCATGATATTCTGCTATTGACTAAGATTATAACCTATATTTCATGAAACAGAGATTAAGCTGCAGCCCTGGGGTATATCACAACCCCACCAAGCCCCATTTGCGTGGGTTACAAGTGAATGTTATCCCCTGGAGCTGTGCAGTAAGGTCATCCTGGTTAAGGTCTGAGGTAAAACAACTGAGCTGATGATGCACTTTGGAGACTTTGGGGTTGGGATTGAAAATGAGGAGTCACTTCAAATAAGGGCAAAACTTCTTTGGGAGCTGATGGAAACGTGCTGAAATTATTGCTCTAAAATTATTGTTGGGATGCCTGCCTGGCTCAGTCAGTAGAGCTGACTCTACTCACAGGGTCAGTAGACCCTGACTCTCGATCTCAGGGTCATGAGTTTGACCCCCACATGTGGCGCAGAGATTACTTTAAAAAATTAGATTGTTGTGATGGTTGCGTAACTTTGCAAATCTACTAAAAGTCATTAAATTGTACACTTAAAATGATTGCATCTTATGTTGTGTAAATTATACTTCAATTAAGCTGGTCTTACAAAATGAGCAAACAAGGGGCACCTGGTTGGCTCAGTCAGTTGAATGCCCGGCTCTTGATTTTGACTCAACCTGGCATTGAACTCTGCACTGAACATGGAGCCTGTTTAATATTCTCCCTCTCTCTCTCTCTCTCTCTCTCCCTCTTCCCCTTTCCCCTGCTTGCTCTCTCTCTCTCCATCTCTGTAAAAAATTAAAAAACAAACAAAACCAAGCAAATAAAAACTACTGGGAATTCTCTTCTATTCCTGCCTTCAACCCTGTTCTCTCCCACCCCCTACAGGAAATTATGTTTATTATTTCTTGGTATATACTACCAGTTTTCCTTTGACAAATGCCAGCAAATACCTATTTATTAATATTTTAAGTGATTTTTAAATGTTGCCTTCAATACCGGTGACTGAGAAAAAGCGGATTTAATTGAGAGGTGAGGAGAAACACCGTTTAAACTTTATGAAGATTCTGAAAGAAGAGACATTCTGGGGAACACAAAAAGGTTTTAATTTATAACGTTGGTTTCCATTAACTTGAGCGAGGGAGTTAACGGATCAAGAAAAAAAAGAAGGACCAAGAAGGAAATAACAAAATGGGCTTGTGGGAGAGCAGAAAGAAACAATCAGCAACAGTTGGGAGGGAAAATTATACGAGGAGTTGAGTGGTGTGGGTGGGACTTGCTGGGCTGTGAACCGTGGAGAGCGAAAAGAAAATCTGGCATATTGCAAATTCACCATGACTGAGGGAGAAAGAAGGCAGGTTGGCACCTGACAGTTCCCCGTATTGGCCACGAGGTGGCGGCATCCACCCAAGACGGTCCTCTCCGGAGACTGCGGAAAGAGGCTGTGCGGGTAAGTACACAATACTTCAACATACAGCACACTTTTTTTTTTTTTTTTTTTTTTTTTTGGTGGTGGGGAGGCTTAAACAACAGACATTTCTTTCGCATGATTCTAGAAGTTGCGAAGTCCAAATCAAGGTGCGAGCAGACTGCGTGACCGGTGAGGACCTGCTTCCTGGTTCACAATCAGCCCTCTCTTCTCCGCTGTGTCCTCCCTCGGAGGAGGGAGCTCTCCGGTGTCTCTTTTATGAGGGCACTGATTCCATTCATGAGGGCTCCTCCCTCTTGTCCTAGTCACCTCCCCAAAGCCCCACCTCCCGATACCATCGCACTGGGGATGAGGTTTCTGTATATGAAGTGGGGGGGGGGGGGGCACAAATGTTCAGTCTGTAGCATTACCATTACTTACTTTGATTGCCCCAGATTTGGCCAGTGGAAACCCCTTCAAGACGGCACCCGTCCCTTTGGACATGCTCCTGCGATTCTTAGAATACTTCCCTACTTTGTGCAGTCAGGACAAATCTTAGGATCAACTTGTACTTTCCCTGCCCCAGTCCTTGAACCAGTCATTTCTCCAAGAAGAGTTGCTTCCTTTTGGCGGAGAACGGATTTAGAAAGCAAGACCTTGCTGCCAGGTAGGCACATTTCCCCTGGTGTATCGTTGCTTCTAGGCTATCTTAGCAGACATGGTAGAAAAGATCGGAATATACATAACACACACACATACATGTACATATTTCTGCTATTGTTTCTATACAGCCTGTCAATCAAAGACGATGGGTGGCTCAGTTAAGCGTCCGACTTCCGGCTCAGGTCATGATCTCACAGTTCATGAGTTCAAGCCCCCCCCCCACTCCCCGACTGGCTCTGTGCTGACAGCTCAGAGCCTGGAGGCGGCTTCAGATTCGGTGTCTTCCTCTCTCTCTGCCCCTCCCCTGCTTGCAGCACTTTTTTTTTTTTTCTTAACACACTTTATTTTTAGAGCAGTTTTAGGTTTACAGCAATGTTGCGCAGAAGGTACACAGATTTCCCATATACCCTGTGCCCCCCACAGGCATACCTTTCCCGCTATTAACATCCCCCCTACCAGAGTGGTGCATCTGTTATCATTGGTGAACCTGTATGAACACATCATTATTCCCCAAAGTCCTCCTTTCACATTACGGTTCACTCGGTGTTGTATGTTCTATGGGTTTGGACAAACATGTAATAAACGGGATGCATGTATCATTAGAGTACGTACTGATACTCACTGCCTAAAAATCCTGTTTTCTGCCTATTCATCCTTCCCTCCCCTAACCTTACGCAACCCTGATATTTTTACTGTCTCCATAATTTTGCTTTTTCCAGATGTTAGACAGTTAGAGTTACACAGCACGTAGCCTTTCAGATTTTTCACTTAGTAACATGCATTTACAAGGCATTTACATGTCTTCTCACGGTTTAAGTACTCATATGATATGTACAAACTTAAGAACGGAAAGCCAGAGGGGTAAATGAAAAGCAAAATCTCTTCCATGGTTCACATTCACTTTTCCTCTCACTAAATCTTCCAGTTGAGGGATTTCCTGATATGAAAATGGTCATGGTCCCCCAAGTGAGACATGGGAAGTCATTTTGTCTTCAAGACAACAGAACCTATTTAAACTGTAATCTTGCTGCCAGCACTTAAGAAAGGAAGCATCACATTTTTACGTTTCCCTGGGGAAGGTGTTGATACAATTAAGTATGCCGAGACTATCCTCTCCTGTCCCTACTCCGCCTGGTCATGGGGATTTCTTCAGCTCAAAGCCAGAGTGGCAACTTGTAGTGCGTGCCAAGGATAAGAGGTCTGGTGGGCTCTTTTTTTTTTTTTTTCTTCCCATCTCATCAGGGTGGAACCATCAGCTTCCATTTTCAATGGTGTTTCCAAGAGGATTTTAGTCCTCCCAGTGTCCCATGCTTGGAAAAAGTTAACGTGACCTTCCAGACCGCCTTAAGATCGCATAACCTTTTTGAGGTTTTCCAAGGACTTTTTGTGTGGGTAGGTTTGGTTTTGTCATTAATTATAACAGGAAACAGGAAAGGGGTAAAAACACCAAACAAAGAGAAAATTGCAAAGTTTCAAACAATGCTTCAATAAATAGTCACACAAAGAGAGTTCTCCCTGGTATTCATCGAAATGTAAATGAACCCACCTTTGATCTTTCTCATTACTTCACAGCCCCAGGTTAGCTGCGTTCTTGGAAGCCCTCTCCATCTCTCTAACAATCGTTTTTAAGTCGGCTCCATGCCCGGTATGGGGCTTGAACTCACGACCCTGAAATCAAGAGTCACATGTTCTACCAACGAAACCAGCCAGGTGCCCCGAAGGCCTCCCCAGCTCTTATCCCCCAAGAAATTTCTCTCCCAGTTGACCTCACCTCCTTCTTTTATTTAATACAGGAAAAGCTGAAGATACATAGAGAGGTTTGGGGATACAAAAATAACTAAATGCACTTTAATTACGTTCACAAGAAACCAGATTTTTCGCCCAAGTTCTCGTTCTTGAGAAAGGAAAGGCTGCTTTTCCTTACCGCAGCAGGGGATGAGGAACAGATTGGGGAAAGGAGACGTGGACCAAAGCTGAGGGTGCTACAGAGTAGACGGTTCAAAGACCGAAGTCACAGGACGGGGGTGATAGGGTGCTTAATATGTGTTGCACATCCAGTAAATCCTATCGTACAGTATTCAGGATCTGCCTAATTGAGAAATCTCTTACTATTTAATTAATGCCATTCCATTTGAAATTAGTCCTGGATTAGTCCTGGGTTTGTTTTTTTTTTTTGTTTTTTTTTTTTTTTTAAGGCAGATCTTGTCAGTGCCCCGGCCTTTACTATGTCCAGCTGCCAGATTAGGATCCCTTTGCCCTAGGACTTTCCAGAGTCTCAGGCGTCCGCTCTCCTGCACCCGGCTCAAGGGAATGAGCAGAATGTCAAGAGAGCAGCTCTTAAAGAATGACTGATGGGAACTGGTGGGGCAATTTCCCATTTCCTTCACCCGACCCAGAGACTTAGCTCTGAGGTTTGCGTTGTACTGGATCCCGGGTTCCCAGCTGAATTACGTTTCAGTTGTACAGGGTGGTACCTGGCTTGATAACGTAGACCGTCTTACTCGCCTTCTCTTCTTGCCTTTCTTCCCCATTCACAACAATATTTCTGGGGATCCCAAGTAAACTACTCACTCTCAAATCCTCGTCTCCCAGGGTCTGCTTTTGCTTAAAGCCTCGCTTCTCCGAGTCTCCGAGTCTCCCTCCTTGGATTGGATGGATGGGCTTATTTCCAACATGTAGTTAAGTCCCAAACTAACATGTAGGGAAGTCTTATGGGGATTGTAGGGATGAGCTTATTTCTAACATGTAGGGAAGTCCAAATTAAGAATATGTAGGTAACTGTGACAGGATTTGTGTGTGTGTGTGTGTGTGTGTGTGTGTGTGTGTGTGTGGTAAAATATGTATAACACAAAATTTACCACTTCAATCATTTTTCAGCGCGTAGTTCGTGGCATTAAATACATTCACGCTGTTGTCTGGTAACCGCCACTACTGTCCCGATGCTACAACTTTCTTATCATCCCAAACTGAGACTCTCTACCCATTAAATGATAATTCCGCATCCCTTCCCCGCTGAGCCACTTGACTGCCCCTGCTTCCCAGCCCCAGTAACTACTGTTCTACTTTCTGCTCCATAAATTTAACTATCCCGGTTACCTTTATAAGTGGATTTATACAATATGTGTCCCTTTGTATCTGGCTTATTTCACTTAGCATAATTTCTTCAGGGTTCATCCATGTTGTAGCATGCACCAGAATTTCATCCTTTTGTAAAACTGAAACTATTTCGTTGTATGTAGTACTACATGTTAGAAATAAACCCATCCACCCAAAGGAGGGACTCAGAGACTCAAAGCACAGCGAATCGAGGCTTTTTATTTTTTAATTTTTTTTAATGTTTCCTTATTATTGGGAGACAGAGAGAGACAGAGCATGAGCATGAGCATGGAAGGGGCAGAGACTGGAGGAGACACAGAATCCAAAGCAGGCTCCAGGCTCTGAGCTGTCAGCAGAGAGCCCAACGCAGGGCTCGAACTCACCAACTGAGAGATCATGACCTTAACCAAAGTCGGACGCTTAGCCAACTGAGCCACCCAGATGCCCCGTGAAGCGAGGCTTTAATTAACGTTCTTGCAAGAGCGGGTGTCTGATGGGGCAGTTACAGCAGACAATTTTTCTCCTAGTGTGCAAGTCTCCCCTCCCCCCAGTTCCTCCTTGGCTGAGTATTACAGAGGTTGTAGCCGTACCCTGATGTCAATTCATCCATGGATGGACATTCATTTTCACCTTTTGGCTACTGTGAAATAATGCTGTTGTGAACATTAGTATACAAGTATTTATTCAAGTCCTTGCTATCAATTACTTTGGATATATACCCAGAGGTAGAAGGCTGAATCATATATTAATTCTATATTAAATTTTTTGAGGAACCTCCATACTATTTTCCATAGTGAATGCACCATTTTGCATTTCTACCAGCTATGTATAAGCCTCCAATTTTTCCACCTCTTTCTCAAGACTTGGTATTTTGTGTTGATTTCTTTTTTTTTTTTTAAGTTTTATTTATTTTTGAGAGAGAGAGAGAGAGAGAGTGCAAGTTGGAGAGGGGCAAAGAGAGAGAGACAGAGACAGAGAATCTGAAGCAGGCTTCAGGCTCCGAGCTGTCAGCACAGACCCTGACTTGGGGCTCGAACCCACGAACCACAAGATCATGACCTGTGCCAAAGTCAGATGCTTAACCTACAGAACCACCCAGGTGCCCCTGATTTCTTTTTTTTAATAATAGCTATTCTAATGGGTGTGAGGTGGTATACCATTGTGGTTTTGATTTGCATTTCCCTAACAGCTAGTGATTTTGAGCATTTTTCTTTTCAGGTACTTACTGACCATTTGTATATCTTGTTCGGAGACATGTCGGTTCAAGTCTTTTGCCTATTTTTTAATCAGGTAATTTGCCTTCTCATTGTTGGGTTGTAGAAATGAGTTCCTATGTATTGTAGATATTAACCCCTTATCAGATATATAGTTTGTAAATACCTTCCCATTCTGCGGGCTGTCTTCTCACTCTTGATCATGCCCTACGATGCACAGAAGTTTCTAAGTTGTATAAAGTCTAATTTATCTATTTTTCTTTTGTTGCCTGTGCTTTTGGTGTCATATCCAAGAAATCCTAGTCAAATATAATGCCATGAATCTTTTCCCCTTTGTTTTCTTTTAAGAGTTTTATAGGTTTAAGTCTTATGCTTAAGTATTTGACCCATTTTGAGTTAATTTTTGTATATGGTATAAAGTAAGGATCCAACTTCATTCTTTGGATAAATAATGTGGTTGATAAATTAATTTTTAAAATAAATAAAACCTCAATGATTATGAAATAACTTGAATAGTTTACTAAAGGCAAGAGGAAATAGACTATTATCTTTAGTAAGCCTCTTACATTCTTACTTACATGGTGGATTTCTAGTCAATTACCCATGCCATTCTAAAAGAACTAATTCAAAGACAGAAAAAAAGTGATAATTCTGAAACCTGTGGGGACTGAACAGTGAGGTCTGACTAGTACACAAATGAGTGTGTGTGTGTGTGTGTGTTTAATTTTTTCGTGTTCATTTATTTTTGAGGGAAAGAGAGACAGAGCATTAGTGAGGGAGGGGCAGAGAGAGAGGGAAACACAAAATCTGAAGCAGACTCCAGGCTCTGAGCTGTCACCACAGAGTCCAACGTGGGGCTCAAACTCAAGAACCGTGAGATCATGACCTGAGTCAAAGTCAGATGCTTAACTGACTGAGCCACCCAGACACAACCACAAATGAGTGGTTTTAACTTCACTGTCTCCTCCCTGACTTTGGGGGGCAAATTATATTTAAGAGATGAGGATATGAAGGATAAAGGATATGAAGAAGCAAAATAGTATTCAAAAAATGAAAGCAAATAAGGGGTGTTTGGCTGACTCAGTTAGTAGAGCATGCGACCCTTGATCTCGGGGTCATGAGTTCAAACCCCACAGTGGGCCTTGAGCTTACATTAAAAAATATAAGCAAATTAAGGCAGAAAAAGTTAAAAAAAAACAATGCAAGAGCAAGTCTTGCTCTGAGGCCTTAACAATAAACTTCAAGACATTTTATTTTTGAGTCTCAGATGATTCCTAGGTTTTGTGAAAAATCTGTCAATCACATTTGATGTGTTAGACCTTTAAGGGAAAATTAGAAGATTAGTTTGGTTTAAAATTAGAAAATTAGTTTGGTTTAAAAGATAGTAAATAAGAAAGAAACAAAAAGATCTAGAAAGCTCTGTATTTCGGCTTTAATAGAAAATACCGGAATGTGTGTTTTAAGCTTGAAGTTACCTGATGAAAGATTAGTATTACAATGAGTCACTAGGAGGGCGATAACAATTTCAGAAGTAAAAGTGAAAATAAGTAGAAAGTCAGGAGGAAACACTTCAGAACACACATTTCTAGACTAACCAAAGTTGTCCTCTCTTGGCTTTTTTCTCCACTCTAAAGTTTTAAAACAATATTTTCTGCAAAGGAAATAAACAGAGAGATAGGTACCTAGAGGCAATCCACTTTTTAAAGGTCTTCCCTACACTGTGCATAATTATGCCTTGGATCCAATTAGAATAGAGGAATCTCCCTCAATTATCAAGCTCCTTGGCTTGGCTGTTAGAAATGCTCCTTGTCCAGAAATGCTCTGCGTCTGTATAAATCTGGCAAACCTTCCTCCGCCTTGGATAATCATTAACCTTCATATCAAATCCCAATCACTTGCAATCAGATCCTAGTGACTCTCCCTTCCAGAGTACAGCAAGAGTGAAAAAGAAAGGAGGCAATTTAAAAGCAAGCTTCATTTCTTCTAGTTTTCTAGAACTGGATAACTTTGGCTTTCTTTCTTCATTTTTCCCAGGAAATAGCCCAAATGATTGTACAATTAGGCATCGCGTTATTTTTAAGCAATCATAAGCTTCCCTTAGAGATCCTATGCCCCAAATGAATAACCAATGGATGAAAGGCAGAAAAACACGATAAAAAGGCGGCAATAAGCCAACACGTATCTAGTAAATACAGTGCTTATTTTTATGCTTAGCCACGATGCCAGATTTTATATTTTGTTAGCTGAGGTTGGAGCGCAGTTTCTTCTAGGAGAGTTCAACTTCAACATCTCCTGCTTCTGATCTCGGCAGATATTTTATCAACATACTGAGACAATAGAGAGCATCTCCCCTCCCCACACCCCACTCCCAGCCTCCAGCCTTCGTCTTTCTCCTCCGCATTTGGTACGTTATTCTGTGTCCTGTTGCAGAGGCAGCAGGTGAGATTCTGGACCGCTCCCTGAGTCCAGAGCTAGTAAGCAGTTAGGATGCTCCCACATGGCTTCCATGCATTTGTGTTGGACGCTCAGTTGATCATGGCATCGGGATGAAAATATTTCGAATTGTCCAGAAAACAGCTGTGGGTGGCCGAAGCACCAACCTTCTGGATTCTGAGTCATCTCCCCGGAACGGAGGACACAGTGTAAACATATTCACACCCACCCAATCTATCTCAACTGCGAGAAGGTATCCTGAGTGAAGCAGGGATTTGCGTGGCATTGGCCCGCAGCTCTTACTTCCTGAAAACAACTTTTCTCAGTGGGAAGAATCAGACATATTTGCTAAAAACTCTGAACCACCAAAAGTTTAAAAAAAGGCCCGTGCTTCTACAGCCCACCTGTTCCATCACATAAGAGATGTCGCTAAGCTCTTAGAATCTTCACCCTGTCCGGATGTATTGCAAAAAGGAAGGTATGTTTTTTAGGAATGAACTGAAATACGGGCCACTGGCCCTGATAGTGAATATTCCTTTATTGATGTGCATAAACCCGCTCTCAATTGCCATGGCCCTTTTGCCTTTGTGATGTCCTCCCTCTACCATTTTATTTCTGAACTGCCTCCCCATACATAACTTAACTTGGGCTCAAGTAATGAAACGCATTATAATTTAATAGAGGTGGGTAATATAACAAACAGTAAAAATTATATTGAAAGCAAAGTATTTGCATTATCATTACTTTAAAATTGCTTTCTCCATTGAGTTTATTGCCCAATAAATAAATATATATTTACATATAATTTAAATACGTGTGTGTGTGAGCATATATATACTTAGGAACCCCTCTTATTGGTTATTGCCCTTACTTTGGCATTACTATCTTAGTCCTAAGAGGTATATTAAGGGGAAAAAAATGTGGTGGGGAGTGGTGTTGAGCCGATCAATGAAATTATACAGATAATCAATAGTCAAACCACGATTGGAGTATATTTTCTTCCTTCAATTTGCTGCTGCTTCTTCTTCTTCTTCTTCTTCTTCTTCTTCTTCTTTTTTAAAAAGGTTTATTTATTTTTGAGAGAGAGAGACACAGAGTGTGAGCCTGGGAAGGGCAGAGAGAGAGGGCGAGACAGAATCTGAAGCAGGCTCCAGGCTCTGAGCTGTCAGCACAGAGCCCAATGCCGGGCCTCAACTCACAAACCATGAGATCATGACCTGAGCCGAAGTTGGACGCTTAACTGACTGAGCCACCCAGACGCCCCCAGTTTGCTTCTTAACACACACTCACTGATGAAGGTAACCCATTACCCAAACTAAAATAAAACCAAGTATTCCATTCAAGGGGTATTTACTAGTCTCTACTGCTGAGTTTTTTTTCCCCAGAATTCAACATCATCTTCTGTGTGTAATATATTATTTTCTTGCATTTGATAGTCGTGTCTAATTGGCTTTGCACATGGGTTTTGTTTGTTTGTTTGTTTTGGTTTATTTATTGGCTTGTTTGTTTTCAGGTCTGCACAGAGGCAACTTGACAAAAATCCTTATTATTATTGCTATTAAACTTCACTGGAGTTTACTACAAGGCGGGTTTGAGTCTGATGTAAGTCTGTCCACCTTGTGTTCTGTACAAAGTTCTCCTTGTTGGAAAACCTTACACATCTAACTTGGTTTCACCAATTAACACTTTCTTCAGTGTGTTCCCGAAGACAATACTGAACTACTTATAAACTCATTTTGAGAACTGAATATGACCTCCCCCAAACCTCATCTAATCTTATCATGGAAGGGGAAGCAAAACTTGTCAAGGTTTAAGTTCCCTTATCTGTCCCATAGGGGAACTAGGCTAAATGACCTTAAGATCATTTGAGGTCCGTGAATGCTGATTTTTACTTTCGGCAATATTTTAAGAGCATACAGCCACAGAAATGGAATGTATCTTTAGAGATTATTTTATATAGTTGCTTCTAATGAGATTTCTGGCTTTTGTAAGAATGTCTTATTTCCTCTGTCCCAAACTTCTTATTTAGAGTAGTTAGTGATGGCTTTGTATGTATCAAATAATCCTTGGAACAGCTCATTTCTTATCAAATAAAACAAGAACCCAGACCCAGAAGTTAAGTGTCTTTCTTTGGGTTTCTGGAAAAGAATGAAATCCAAATTTGCACTAAGTTTCCAAGTTCAATGTTAAATGTTATATTTTTATATAATGTTGGAAATGCACTGCTCAGATGATCATCCTCCTTCCTTTGTTTGGTGACTGGAGCTAGATCTGATTTGTCATTTACATTTCTTGCTAAATGTCAATGTAAGAATTGTGTCCCAACACGAGTCAGTCTATAATGTTTACTGAGTGAAAAACAACTACAGCTTTCAAGGTAAGAGTATACGGAAATAGAATGCAAATGAAAAGTATATATCCCTTCTGGGAAGATTTCAATCTCATAGAAAAAATAGAGATAGATACTTCTGGTTTATCTCAACTGTAGAAATTCACAACTAAGCTTAATAGTTAGTGACATTATACAAAGTTAATATGGTATGGCTGGGTGTGGTTATTGGAGTAACTAAGACTGGTTTGAGGGGAGGAAGAAAAAAATCTTTTTGGCCAGTATGAGGTTTTCTTTCTTTCTTTCTTTCTTTTTTTAAGTTTATTTGTTTATTTTGAGAGAGAGAAAGAGAGAGAGCATGCCAGCTGGTGAGGGGCAGAGAGAGAGTGAGAGAGAGAATCCCAAGCAGGCTCTGCAGTGTCAGCACAGAGCCAGACTCCGAACTTGAACTCACAAACGGAAAGGTCATGACCTGAGCTGAAATCAAGAGTCAGAGACTTAACTGACTGAGCCACCCAGGCAGCCCTTGAGCAATGGGAGTTTTATTTTTTTATTAAAATTTTTTTTTCAACGTTTATTTATTTTTGGGACAGAGAGAGACAGAGCATGAACGGGGGAGGGGCAGAGAGAGAGGGAGACACAGAATCGGAAACAGGCTCCAGGCTCTGAGCCATCAGCCCAGAGCCCGACGCGGGGCTCGAACTCAGGACCGCAGATCGCGAGATCATGACCTGAGGGGCTCGAACTCCCGCACCACGAGATCGTGACCTGGCTGAAGTCGGACGCTTAACCAACTGCGCCACCCAGGCGCCAGAGCAATGGGGGTTTTAAACTGAGGGATGGACGTGGGTAGATGGGGACAGGACAAGAGTTCTGGGGCAGAGGAATGGTGTGTGTCGTGACTGAGACAGGTGCCAAGTATGCAGAAACTTACGAGTGATTCAGTTTAGAAGGGATCGTAAAATTACCTTTCAGTGTTTGATATCTTATTACGCTCATTCATTTGCTCATGCGGTAAATCCTAGATACCTACTATGTAGCGTTTGTTGTGTATGATGTCATGTAATTATAAACACCATGACTGAGATGATGGATTCCAAATAAAAAATAAATATCCTCCCTTTCTAACTCCATTCTCGTCATCTCTTACCGAGCATTGGTGTAAGCACCAAGTCACTTTATCACGGAAGGGAGTCTCCCTTAAGCTCAGTCTGCCATAAATCAGCATACCTGTTGGTAGGTCAGGCGGCTTCATGGAGACCCCAGGGACTGGACACTTCACACTAGAGGTTCAGGCCTTCTATTCCAACCCTGGAGACTCGAGAATGGCTTCTTTAGCCTATTTTTCTAACCATTCTCCCCCATCCTGTCCATAAATATAAGGCTTGAGTCCTAGCATCTCAGGCGCACCTCAGCCTTACCCCCTCTCTCCACTGAGATAGCATTCCTTCAGCTTCTGTTCGTTGTGTCCTCTTGTGGCATTTCTGCCCAGTCACACAGAGTCTCACCGTCCTTTTTAACCTTTTAGCTCCTATGCAAGTTAGGGGATGTGCTCAAATACATAAAACAAAAAACCAACTAGAGTGGTTTATTCATATAGGGATTTGTTTACCTAAAGCAATAGGAATCCAAGCCTTTCTGTGAGGAAGCCTTCATTCTCCTGCTTCACTATTCCTTAGCACCGATTGCTCCAGACCCAAGCGCCATATGCACTCCAGATAGGAAGAAGTAGGAAGTCAAGAATTTCTATTTATCTGTATCTCTTTGGCCAAACTAAGTCACATGGCCAACCTTAACTGCAAGGAAGTCTGGGAAGGGAAGATTTTTGGCGGAGTAAAGGCTGGGTAGACGAGGGCTGCTCTGGGTTGTTGAGAGTACCCCTGCCACAGATTCCAACTCCAAAGTCCTACCTCCCCTTTCTTATTCCTGTTTATGAGTTTCAGTCATTCTTTTCTTTAAGACTATTTTTTTTTTTTTTACTTTTTTAAATTTATTTTGAGAGACAGTGCAAGCAGTGAAGGAGCAGAGAGAGAGAGAGGGAGAGAGAGAATCCCAAGCAGGTTCTGCCACTCTCAGGCTGGCGCCCAGTTGCAGGCTGGATCCCACAAACAATGAGATCATAGCCTGAGCCGAGATCAAGAGCCAGACACTTAACGACCAGGCTCCCTGAGTTGCAGTGATTCTTAAACAGGTCTGCAACTGTGGCTGGATGGGTTGAGTATACAGGTTTGGGAGTGAGGGCTGCTTCTGTTCAAAGAGCTGAAAAGAAGAACCCTCCATACATTCTGGCTTTAGACAGAACATCTAAAAAATACTCAAACACCTTCCTGTGAAGATTGACCTCTTCCTAGCATTTTTATGTTAAGATTCTGTTTTATCGTTATGCTAAAAAGGTATTTGCTACCTTTCCAGCCTGAAGCTACACTGGAAAAAGCCACTTTCTATTCCTTTGGTCTCAGTGGATGTCAGACTCTATAACAGGAGAAAGAGATTGGAACTAGGATCACTCTTTCATGCTTGATATTTTTATTTGGAAATATAATCATCCAATCAAACTCAACAAGTGTAAAGCATAAGTCCTTATCTTATTCTTGACTTTCTATAATTACTTCTTTGCCCCCACAAATGCTTCCCTTATCTGGCCTCCCTATGTTTGTTACTGGCACTATTCAATCACTCAGCCCCCAAAGTTCAAAGTCATCTTGACAATTTCTCCATCGCATCCTTCCCTATAGCCACTGGAAGTCCAAAAAGGAAAGAAGTAAGAGTGTAGTGCTCAAAATATATTTGAAGAGGGGCGCCCAGTTGGCTGAGTCAGTAGAGCATGTGACTGACTCTTGATCTGGGGGTCACAAATTCAAGGCCCACATTGGATGGAGAGCTTAGTTAAAAAGTAATAAAAATAAAAATATGTTTGAAGAAATAATGGTTGACACTTAACTGGAAAAGACACACAGGTGGCAAATAAGCACACGAAAAGATACTCAACATCTTTAGCCATTAGTGAAATGAAAATTAAAATGATAATGGAATACCACCTCATATCTATGAAAATGGCTTTAAAAAATACTGACTGCACCAAGCACAAATAAGAATGCAGTGAAGTCAGAATTCTCATACACTGCTGGTGGGAAAACAAAGTGGGACAGCCATTCTGGAAAACCACTGGGCAGTTACTGATAAAGTTCAACATACCCCTACCATAGGACCCAGCAATCGACTTCTGCTGTATTCATCCTCGGAAAATGGAAGCTATGTTCACCCAAAAATCTGTACATGAATGTTTTTAGTAGCTCTATTCATTAAAGCCACAAACTGGAAACAACCCAAATGTCCTTCAATGGGTGAATAGCTAAACAAGCCGTGGTGCATTCATCCAATAAAATACTGCCCAGCAATATAAAGAAATGAATGACTGAAACACGCAGCCATTTGGATGAATCGCAAAAGCATTATGCTGAATGAAAGAAGCCAGTCTCAAAAGCTCATGTACTGTATAAATGCATTTATATCATTCGCAAGAGGACAGAACTATAGGATTGAAGAACAGATCAGTGATTGCCATTGTAGGGATAGGGAGATGGTGTGACTATAAAAGAACAGCCTGAGAGACTCTGGGGGTGGTTAATGGAACTTTTCTGTATCTTGATTGTGGTGATGGTTATACTAATCTGTACAATATGTCATATATACGACACAACATGTCAATGTTCATACAAATGTACACCAAAAAAGTACATATTAATAGATCATAATTTTTAAAAAAGGAGAACATACATAAGTGTAATAACAAGTACTGTTTGTGCAAATAATTCAACTGACAGGAGTGGAAGAGAGCTAGAAAGTGGTGCACTAGGGGTGCCTGGGAGGCTCAGTTGGGTGGGCATCTGACTTTTTTTTTTTTTAATTTTTTTTAACGTTTATTCATTTTCGAGAGACAGAGAGAGACAGAGCACGAGTGGGGGAGGGGCAGAGAGAGAGGGAGACACAGAATCTGAAGCAGGCTCCAGGCTCTGAGCTGTCAGCACAGAGCCCGACGCAGGGCTCGAACTCACAATGTGAGATCATGACCTGAGCCAAAGTCAGACGCTTAACCTACTGAACCACCCAGGTGTCCCTGAGCATCCAACTCTTGATTTCAGCTCAGGTCATGTGGGATCAAGCCCCACATCAGGCTCCCTGCTAAACGTAGAGACTGCTTGGGATTCTCACTCTCTCTCCTGCTGCCCCTCTCCCCCACTCTCTCTCTCTCTCTCTCTCCCTCAAATTAAAAAAAGAGAAAGAAAGCAAGAAAGAAAGCAAGAAAGCAAGAAAGCAAAAAAGCAAGAAAGCAAGAAAGCAAGAAAGCAAGAAAGCAAGCAAGAAAGAAAGAACTAGCCATGGGCATTTGCCAGAACATTATAGAGAGAATGGAGACGATTGGCTAATCTGGACATTTGGTTAAATGGAGGTCGGTTAGGAGAGCCTCTTCTACACTTTCATAATTTCACTCTTAAAAAAAAACCCAAAACCCGCATTTTGATTGTTTGAATTCTCTAGAATAAAAAATATATCTATCAGGGCACCTGGATGACTCAGTCGGTTAAGCATCGGACTCTTGATTTTGGCTCAGGTGATGATCTCCCAGTCATGAAGTCGAGCCCCACATCAGGCTCCCTGCTGAGCGTGGATTCTCTCTCTCCCTCTCTGCCCCTCCCCCCTCGCTCTCTCTCAAAATAAATAAAAATTTCTTTAAAAATCTGTAGAAATGTCCTTCATCGTTCGATTGCTGAGAATCAATAACACTTTTTCGGTGCACACGAACTCCCAGATGTCCTTTACATTCTACATGGGCCGTTTCAAATTCTTTCCCAGGTCACAGTCCTCAGCTCCTCCTCACTGCCTTCACGTTACCCTCCTGCATGGGGACGGCTTACGTAGTAGGTGAAGATCTCTGTTGACCAGAAGCAACCTGTCAACTCTGACTATCACTCTTACAGGGGCTCGCCAACTTCACAAAGCGCGTGATGGGTGACAAAATGGAATGTTAACTCCAGGGCTGCATTTACGTGCGTGTCAAAAATAATTCTGAATATGGGCCCCACTGAGGTCAGATCTTGAGAATGTTCCTTTCATAGATAGATCAAGAGACACTTATCATGGAAACTCTGGCTACCTTTCCACCTTCTTATTTCCCTGTATCCGTCATCTTTTCCTTCTCCAAAAATCTCAGAAGAAGAGTGGACCCTTCAAGGCTAGCAATCCTTCCATGTTCTGAATTCTACAAGCCTCTTGCAGTCAAAATCTCCTCCTTTGTGTGATGGCGCTCATTTTCCTATGTTCCAAAATCATTTATCCTTGTGTAATCCCTTCCGTGAACATTTAGAGATTTTAAAATGAATGGAGAGTTACAGGCACATATTTTCATACCTCATCTGTGACATTGTTAAGTCATTCTTCAGCTGCTTCTTTCAGCACAAACAGGTAATCTACTTTTTCTAAAGACATTTATTTACTATTCCTTTACTATCATTACTGCTTTACTCAGAAACTTTCCTATCACTAGGTAGAGATTCCATCTAGGGATAATCCATTAAGTGTGTTTCTGTCCACGTAAGGCAATATGTGGGAATTTCAAGTCATTTGTGGTGTAGAGAACAGGAGACTGAGGTATATAGAAGCAACACTGAAGAATGGAATGTCCTCGAAGACCCCCATATTGAAAGTTTTCCTACACACTCATGGCATGTGAAGCATAGGCTTGAGGACAAATCTGTTCGAAACAGATCATGACTGTGGCATTTCTTCTGGTTCTGCAGAACCCTGCGAGGTTGTGCTTTTACTTCATGAGAGGAAGATTTAGGAAGAAGTCTTAAGCTGGGGAAATAGGAAGAGTCCACAAGAAATGCCCACTGTCTCAACTATCTTCGGCTGTCCCAACCCTGACCTAAAAGAAACCTAATATTAGTCTGTGGGGCCTGTCTGGCCAGGAATGCATACTATGAGTGGCTGGGAGCCATTGGACCTCTCTTCTCCCACACTTTACACCCACTCACAAGCATTTCTTGGCAGTCAGGGCTTTGATCTCATCAGACCCAAGTCTGGCCTCGTGGAAGAAATAACAATACCTAACAAAGGACATTGGGCAAAGCATAAGAATAACAAGAAAGTTCTGATGTAAATGCCGTGTGCCCATTTTTAAATGAAGCATGGAGATATCCAAAAGTCAACACGGGCTAATTGTGACAGAGTAGTTTCTGAAAAAATGACTTCATTTTTGAGTTGAAACTTTATTTATACATGTACTCTTGCTCCACCTGCCTAGCCTCCTTTCAGAAAAAAAAAAAAAAAGGATTTGCTCTACATGATTCCCTTTCCCAACTCTCCTTTCCACTTTAAAATAATGACTACACTATGTGAGATGGGATCTGTTGTGAAAAGCGCAAATGAAGAGTTGATTCTGCAAAAGACTTATTATAACCTTAGTCTGTGCAAAACAATGCCATTCGGGGTCTGCAGCCAGCAAGGATTCTACAGGCCCTGCCCTTCTGAAGTTTACCCCCTGGAATAGTCTTTTTCTACCTTTTTTCATTATTGCCCCTCCAAGGAAACATTTCAGATATATTTTTGCTAACCACCCCCATCATGAAGTTTTACTACCACAGGTACACTGTGCATCTGTTTTTATACTGTGTCTATTATCTGTGCTTTATACATAGAAAGATAAAGATTATTTTGCCCCTCTAAGAATCAATGTCTACCTTTGGGGATTTTATCCTTGTGAAAAATGCACGCTCTAGGGGAAAGACAGATAATAAGCAAATAAAGAAGAAAAATAATTGTCATAAATTTGGAGGAAACACAAGAGGCTAGAAATTCAGTATAGTAATACTTTATTTTTAATGTTTATTTTTCAGAGACAGAGAGAGAGATGGAGTGTGAGCGGGGTAGGGGCAGAGAGAGAGGGACACACAGAATCTGAAGCAGGCTCCAGGCTCTGAGCTGTCAGCACAGATCCTGATGTGGGGCTCGAAATCATGAACCGCGAGATCATGACATGAGCCGAAGTTGGATGCTTAATCAACTGAGCCACCCTTGGGTATGGTTACTTTAGATAGAGATAGCCAGTTGCTTGCACTGACTGAAAGAGAGATTGGAAACAGTTAATATGCAGCCTTTCCTTGTCTCTATTTCTTCTCTACCTCACATTGCTTGGAATATTGGACTGTTTAATTGCCCTGCATAACTATATGCTTGCAAGCAAGCCCCGGGGTAGTGATGTCCCTACTTCCTGCTCCCATCTTTCCCTGGAGTCCAGCTGCCTAAGTTCTCCATCTGAAACTTGAAAGGCAAAGAAAGATTGAATGTGGAAAATACAAATCAAAACCACACTGAGATACCACCTCACACCGGTCAAAGTGGCTAAAATTAACAACTCAGGAAACTACAGATGCTGGCGAGGATGTGGAAAATCAGGAACTCTCTTGCACTGTTGGTGTGAATGCAAAATTAAAAATAGATCTACCCTATGACCCAGCAATAGCACTGCTACGAATTGACCCAAGGGATACAGGAGTGCTGATGCATAGGGACATTTGTACCCCAATGTTTATAGCAGTGCCTTCAACAATAGCCAAATTATGGAAAGAGCCTAAATGTCCATCAACTGATGAATGGATAAAGAAGTTGTGGTTTATATATGCAGTGGAATACTACTTGGCAATGAGAAAGAATCAAATCCTACCATTTGTAACAATGTGGATGGAACTGGAGGGCATTATGCTAAGTGAAATCGGTCAGTCAGAGAAAGACAGATATCACATGTTTTCACTCATACATGGATCTTGAGAAACTTAACAGAAGACCATGGGGGGAGGAAAGGGGGATAAATGGTTACAGAGAGGGACGGAGGCAAACCATAAGAGACTCTTAAATACAGAGAACAAACTGAGGGTTGATGGGGGTTGGGGGAGAGGGGAAAGTGGGTGACGGGCATTGAGGAGGGCACTTGTTGGGATGAACACTGGGTGTTGTATGTAAGCGATGAACCACGGGAATCTACCTCCAAAACCAAGAGCACACTTTACATACTGTATGTTAGCCAATTTGACAATAAATTATATTTAAAAAAAAAGGAAAAACAATGTAATCCATGATGTGCAAATAATTTCTCTCTTCCTGTTTGTTTGTTTGTTTGTTTGTTTAGAGCATGCATGTACGTGTGAGCAGGATGGGGGGGGTGGGGAGAGAGAGAGAGAATCTCAAGCAGTTTCCATGGTGTCAGGCTCCATACGGGCCTCAATCTCATGAACAGGGAGATCACGACCTGAGCTACCAAAGGAGCCAGCCAGGCCCCCCTCTCTTCCTGTTTTTCAAACAAACTCACAGTAAGTCGTGCTGCTTCCCTGAACCAGCGTCAGCAAAGGCAGTCGTTCATGGAATCCAATATTCTTGGTCGTTTATTTCTAGGCAACTCTGAGTAGGCCATAGTTCTTAGTAAGGGTGTGAGACTATCAAAGATAAATCAATCTTGCCATGGTTGGGGTGGAACAAAGCATAGATATTTGCATAATGCTCTCTCCACATAGGTGTGCTCCAGAAAAATAACAGAGAGGATAGCTGAGTGCTGACAAGCAATATAATGCTCTGATTACATGCCCTGGTATAGGTTTTAGAGTCCAGACCGCTGTTTGCAATTGACAGGCAAAGTAACTACTCTAAGACTCAGTTTATACCAATGTAAAATGAGAATAGTGACATGATCGTATTGGGTTGTTTTAAGCAATAATGCAAGTAATACAGGTAAATTATTTAGTATAATACTTAGAGTGTAGTAAGCCCTCTATAAATAGCTACTGTTACTGTAACTGTTTCTGTAAGCCAACCATCTTCTGTTTTGATAATCTGTCCTAATTTTGCTATTTTTCAGAGTAAAAAGGTTAAAATTTGGTTAAAATCAAAGCAGGAACTCTGGTATTTAATAGGGAGCGTAGCATTGCTTCTAATATGTCTTGGTTACATTTCCCTTTCAGTTACATTTGTTAATATATTTTTTAAATTAAGGTTACTTCATTTTCCTCCTTTGGCTGCTAAGTCACATTTTATAAGTGATATTTTTAGCACCTTTCATCAGCGCTATGAGATGGCAAATTAAATACTAGTAATCTGCCAACTTTAGTCCTTGACGTGGCTTACACAATGTGAATCCCCAGACATTCAAAAGCAAACTGTCTTCCCAATTCCTCCCTGAACCTGTATCAGCTCTGAGATCCTTATCCGGCTTATTAACATCACCAACCTGATCATCATCTAAGCTAACCATCAGGGTTATCTCTTTTTTGTGCACAATCCAATTTCTCACCATATCTATGTGGTATTTCTATTATGTGTTCCTGCCTCTCTGTTCCTTTTCCAAAACCTAACCAAGTGTATTTCCTCAAGAGAGGTGTCGTTTCCACATGCCAGATATACGCTCAAGCGTATATGTCCAATGGAATAGACATTTATTGTGTTTGGGGCCACCCAGCATGTTTAAACACCCTTCCTATGTTTGGAGAATTTTCCGTAGCTCTCTCGGCCTGTTTAGTTAGGAGTCAGGAATGCAGCCAGGCCCAGATCCTGGTTTTGTGGGGCTTGAAGCTAATACAATTTAGGAGACCTCCTTTAAGAAAAAGCAACAAAATCATGAATTTAAAATTTGGTTTAAAAATTAAGAGCTTATTTCAAATTAGAAAAGCAAATCAAAACAAATTACAAATTTCAAAAAGGTGACCAGTACCAGAATCATCACAAATCCAGAAAAATAATCTCATTTTTAAATTAATTGTCTAGTGGACCTCTTCAATATTTTTTTCTTTATTATTTTGCCTGTATACTCTTTGATTGCCTCTTCACGTGACAATGATTTTGTAATATTTTTTCTACAAAAGAAGAGAAGGAGGGGGCGCCTGCCTGGCTCGGTTGGTAAAGCATGTTACACTTGATCTCAGGGTTGCAAGTTCAAGCCCCATGTTGGGTGTAGAGATTACTTAAAAATAAAATCTTTAAAAATAAAGAATACAAAGACACTTTAGTCTTTCCTTTAGCAAGGTTGGTCAAAAAAAATTGTTTTATTGATAGTTTAGAAAGTTTCTTCAAAGCTTCACAACTCATGGTTGATAATGTTGTGTACATTTCGTAAGTGTGGTGGGAAAGGCAGAGTTGCATTTATGGTATCTTTCTTTTGCAAATTGTCATTTCTAGAACTTTCCCAGGGACTTGGGTCACCCTGTGCTGGTAAGGAGTCCTGAAGAGCCAGCTTCATCAGCTCCATATTCATACCATCTCTGCATGCATTTAGGCTTCACCAACCCGATACACTTGGAAACATTTCACCCCAGAAGCAAAGAAATGCAGGAAGCAGGCATCTTTTCTAATCTGCCATTTCACAGGAATGATAGCAGAGGCCTTGCTCTTCCAGAACCTGCTTGGGGAAAGTTCCTGTGTTGGGTCCCCGCCCAGCAGCAATAGCGCCCTCTCCCCTCAGCAGCCTCACAACATGCCGTGGGAGTGGATCCTAGCTGCGGAGCCTCTGGGCCTGACTCTCCAGTCCCCTTGGAGAGTCTACAGTTGTACCAAGCATGTTGTTTTGGTTTTTTTTTTTTATTTTTTTAATGTTTATTTATTTTTGAGAGACAGAGAGAGCAAGTGGAGGAGGGGCAGATAGAGAGGGGGAGACACAGAATCTGAAACAGGTTCCCGGCTCTTAGCTGTCGGCACAGAGCCTGACGTGGGGCTCGAACTCACAAACCATGAGATCATGACCTGAGTCGAAGTCTGACGCTTAACCGACTGAGCCACCCAGGTGCCCCAAACATGCTTTATTAAATTTAAATTATTTTGGGGGCACCTGGCTGGCTCAGTCAGTGGAGTATGCCACTCTTGATCTTGGTGTTGTGAGTTGGGTGTAGAGATTACTTAAAAATAAAATCTTAAGGGGTGCCTGGGTGGCTTAGTCAGTAAAGCGTCTGGTTTTTGGTTTCGGCTCAGATCATGATCTTGTGGTTCGTGGGTTCAAGCCCAGCATTGGGCTCCATGCTGACAGTGCAGAGCCTGCTTGGTATTCTCTCTCTCTCCCCCTCTCTCTGCCCCTCCCCTGCTTGTGTTCTCTCTTTCTCACAATAAATAAAGAAACATGAAAAAAAATAGAAATAAATTAATAAATACAATCTGAAAAGAAAATTAAAACAATAAATTTAAATTACTTTTCTGTGTCGACCCTAGTGAAGGTAGTTTCTGTTTGCAATGGCAAATCCTAATACCTGTGAGAGGTGCTCTACAAGGCTAAAGGCAGGCCTGAGGCGTCAGGTGCCTGCCTGAGAGAATGGAATAATCCAAGGATGGAAAAGTGAATCCAATCAGAGTACACAGGAAAAAAACTAGTGTCCAAATGCTGGAAGAGTAAGGATGAAGGTCAAATGCGTGGGTCTCAGAGTTGAAGGTAGAAGCCAGGGAGCCAAGAATCTGTCAGTGGAAGGAGATGAAAGCGAAGGAAATTGAGAAAAAGCCAGAGAGGTAGATCAAGACGCCATTTGATAGGCCTGAGGTTGGGTAGCATGTGGGAGGGTCAGGGGGCCTTGAAAAGGGATAGGAGGCTGGCCAATACTTTAACTCAGGCCTTCATTAGCTCCCACTTGGAAATGCAAAAGCCTTCTAACCTCCTCCCACCTTTTTTTTCTGCTCTGCAGTAAGTTGTTCACACAAATAATCACTTGGGGCCATTGTCATTGCCCTACTTAAAGACAAAATCAATTGTGGCTCCCCGTTGCCCACAGAACATCACAGAACTCATTAGCCTGGCATTTCTAACTCTCATCTAGGTCAGTCTACTTCTCCAGCTTAGTCCTCATTAATCTTCTCATACTCTCTACGAGAGCCACACTTAACTCTTTGGTGTTTCCTAGACATGCATTTCATTTTCCCATGTGTGTGCTGTTCTTTCTGCCTGGGTGGCCCTCCCTGTCACTTCTCAGCACATCCAAATTCCCTTGTCTTTCATAGTCCAAATGCAACATTTTTTTTTTTTTTTTAATAGCAACATTTCTTCTCCTGGAGCTTAATGTTGACTGCACTTCTCATGGTACTTTGGCTTTCCTTCTTGTATTATAGTTACTTAGAAACTTATGTCCTCTAAGGAGCCATAAGCTCACTTTGATCAGAATGCATGGCACAGTGGCTCTTATATTACAGGTGCCCCAAATAGTGTCGAGCCAAGAAGCAAATGAAGCAACTCCTGACACATAATTCTCTGTAGAACCTCAACCAGGTGATGGTGACCTAAGGTGCGGTAGGAGAAGGGGAGGTTCTATATCAGATAAGGGAGTCAGAGTCACAACGATAACTGACCAATGAAGAATCTTTTGACCTGTGGCCTAATCACACACAGCCACTAGTGATACGGAGATAATAATTCCTATAGATTAGGATTGTTTTGAGAATTAAGTAAGGTTCTAGAAGGCACTGAATACAATTCCTGACGCAAAAGAGATGCCAACTCAATATTAGTGATTTTCCCCCCCTTACTCTCCCCTTCAGACTCAGCATCTCTAATTTCACACATTGTTCCCCCCCCAACTTTGTTTTCTGGTCTGTTTACCCAACTCCATTGTATCAGTATTATTCTTTCCCCAAGTGGGGGAAGGACAGAGAGAGGGGGACAGAGGATCTGAAGCAGACTCTGTGCTGACAGCAGTGAACCTGATGTGGGGCTCAAACTCATGGACTGTGAGATCGTGACTTGAGCCGAAGCCAGACTCTCAACTGGCTGAGCCATCCAGGCACCCCTTATCAGTATTACCCTTAAAAATTTGACTAAGATGCCCGAAATGTGAGCTGATCAGATCACAGAACAGTGGGAATAATTCTTGGTGTGATCTTGAAACTATATTTCCATTTTTGCAGTACAACCTAGCTATGTCATACTTTGGCAAATTTTAAACCTGTGATTAGGTAAAATCTTCAGATCTTTTTAGAGCAAGCCACCTCCAGGTCACATGTCCATTTCATACTTGAAACTAAATGTAAATGCTTACACTTATCTCTGTTGAATTTCAACTAATTTCTTTTTAGTGTTTATTTTTGAGAGAGAGACAGAGTGTGAGTGGGGGAGGGGCAGAGAGAGAGCAGGAGGCACAGAATCCGAAGCAGGCTCCAGGCTCTGAGCTGTCAGCACAGGGCGTGACACGGGGCTTGAACCCACGAACTGTGAGTTCATGGGCTGAGCCGAAGTCAGATGCTCAACCGATTGAGCCACTCAGATGCCCCAAATTTCAACTAATTTATCTAAGACCAGAATCTTACTTTACCAAAACCACTTCCATCCTTGGTTTTAATAATCATTCAAAAAGGTATGGGGGAACAATGGGGGAGGGACACTAAAATAACTTCAGGGCATTCTCTTTACTCTTATTTGATGATTGTAAAATAAACACTTCCCACCGTGATCTGGAATGCAGGGCAACACTTGTGTCTATGTGAAGGGGAAAAAAATAAATTTTGCACTTTTCTTCTCCCAATCATAGCCACATGAGTAATTACACTTCAACAAACTGAATAACAGAAATATATTTTTTGGAGATCACCTTAAGAAAAATTAAAAGAAAAAAGATGACATTCCTTTAATTTCTCAAACAGAGTTATTTGTTTTAATTAAACATTGCATTGGTGTACCGGCAGCACTGTTTCCAAATTTTGATTAGCAAGTAATATTCCTACTATAAAAATCTAAGAAATTTAAGTTTCTCAGATTCTGTGCAAATGAACTTAATTTCTTTGACAACATGTTAAACAAACAAACTGATCTAAATTTCAAGTCTTTTATTGAGGTTCTTGCATAACTTCCCCATATAGGAGCCATATGTGATGTTTCTCCTTATCAGACATGTATGGGAAATATTCTTGGAAGCCTTCCAATTTCCCTTATCAATGTAAATCGTACATATATCAAACATACTTTTATTTATTTTTTTTTAATTTTTTTTAACGTTTATTTATTTTTGAGACATAGACAGACAGAGCATGAACAGGGGAGGGGCAGAGAGAGAGGGAGACACAGAATCTGAAACAGGCTCCAGGCTCTGAGCTGTCAGCCCAGAGCCCGACGCGGGGCTCGAACTCACGGACCGCGAGATCGTGACCTGAGCCGAAGCCGGACGCCCAACCGACTGAGCCACCCAGGCTCCCCTCAAACATACTTTTAAAGGGAGGCATATTGAGGGGCACCTAGATGGCCCAGTGGGTTAAGTGTCCAACTTCCGCTCAGGTCATGATCTCCCAGTTCATGAGTTTGAACCCCCCACGGGGCTCTGCACTGATAGCTCAGAGCCTGCTTGGGATTCTTTCTCTCTCCCTATTTCTCTGCTCCTCTCCCACTCACATGTGCACAAGTACACCAGCTCTCTCTCTCTCCAAAATAAACATTAAAAAAAATAAAAAAATAAAAACAAAGGAAGGGATAGTGAGTGATAAAGACAAACTTCTTCAACAGAAAATTTCTGTGAAAGTGAAACAATTTTAATGGGATAAAGAAGAGTATTTAAATCTCTGCCCACACTGGGGGGAAAGAAAATGAGACTAACATCTATACCAAAAGTTTTTGCGATTTATTTAGTCTGGGACCAATTTTTCTTTTCCATTAAAGTCTATCTGGGATATTTAATATGTACCTTAAAATATTTACAAACAAAGTCTAATCTGGGACCCAAACAAAGAAAATGGTCCATTGGATAAATTTTGGGGATTTCAGTGCCAATAAAGTTAGAAGAGAGGGAAGCTGAATGGTAAGGTTAGGGAGTAAAATCATTCAAAAAATTTTTTTTTTCAATGTTTATTTTTGAGAGACAGAGAGAGCATGAGTGGGGGAGGGGCAGAGAGAGAGAGGGGGAGACACAGAATCTGAAGCAGGCTCCAGGCTCTGAGCAGTCAGCAGAGCCTGATGTGGGGCTTGAACTCACAGACCGCGAGACCATGACCTGAGTTGAACTCGGATGCCTAACCGACTGAGCCACTCAGGCGCCCCAGGAGCGAAATCATTTTCTATTATGTTTATAAAACTCAGAAAATAGTTTTCCCCATCTATAGCTGGGGATTCAATTACTTAGTGTAAATATGAAAAGATATCTAAGATAACCAAGACTAAAAAATGCCACAATTTTTCTTAGTTCGTTTGAATGCATTCAGACATGTCTATTCCCCAGACATAGAAAACAGACCATGTGAATATAATTAAGCTTTCTCTCTATAAGTCAATATTGTTAACACCATTTTATATTGTATCATAAATGAAGTCTCGATGGAG
Source organism: Acinonyx jubatus (assembly GCF_027475565.1). NCBI lineage: Eukaryota > Metazoa > Chordata > Mammalia > Carnivora > Felidae > Acinonyx > Acinonyx jubatus. Next base: position 105,171,445 of record NC_069385.1, on the reverse strand, counting down.
GCCATTAGGCTGAAAGTGAATTTATGTTCTAAAATTTCTTTCATAAATCCTTTATATGTGCTGCTATGCTTTAGAGCACATATCTTTAAGGCCTTTCGGGAAAGGCCTTTGTTAGGTTGAACCATGAAATTGCCAATATTTTAATCATTTTTAACTTATTAAGCATCTATTTCTCCTGGCTTAACCTGACATAATCAAGGATCAAGTCAAAAACTGAAGAGGTCTTTTGCCAACTGTCTTTCTCAGCACCCTGTGACATCTGCAGAACTCTTGCCATACTCAATATGATGAAATGTGGACAATGGTGAGCTGCCTTTTCCCATCCCCACACACAGCTGAGCAATTTCTTATTTCCTTCATCCACCGTTGACCGGAGCTCATGGTCTTCTTTTCCATTGCCACTATCTCTAGAAAATAGAGTCACCTCTGTAAGAGAATGCCATCCTGCCCCGATGGCTTCTCTGGCAATATAACTTTTTGATCCCCTATTTCTGGTCCGCTGTCATCAATTGCTTTGCATTGAATTAACTTTTTAGTGCATTTGTATTGCTATTGCTTTATAACTTTTAGTGCACTATGAGGAAAAACACTTGGGATTTTGAATCACTGAGTTTTAGCGTAAGGAGAAATCTTAGCAATTACTTAGCCTAACTGTCCTATAATGAATATTGCTGGTTGCTGGTTCCTTCTGTCAGCCCAGTTTTCACCTGGGTCTTCCACTCTCCCTGATGCCACCAGTGTGTTTTGGCAATGGGTTGACTAGCAGTGGGGATGATCTCATTGGTTCAGAATCTCAGTCTAAGCCAATCTCTCCAGCTAAGTCCCTGCTATTAGGATGAGTGTTATGGGTTGAATTGTGTCCCCCCCCCCCCTCCGGCCCCACCAGATTTACATGTTGAAGTACTAATCCTTGGTACTTCAGAATGTAACTGTATTTGGAGATAGGTCTTTTAAAGATGTAATTAAGTTAAAAGCAGGTCGTTAATGTGGGCCCTAATCCAATATGACTGGTATCTTTATAAGAGAAAATTTGAACACAGACATGTCCAGAGGAAAGACAAGTTGAAGATACAGGGAGAAGAGAGCTATCTACAAGCCAAGAGGAGAGGCCTTAGGAGAAACCAACACTGCTGGCCCCTTGATCTCAAAAATCTTACCTGCAGAACTGTTCGAAAATACATTTCTGTTATTTAAGCCACCCAGTCTGTGGATTTTGTTATGGTGGCCCTCGAAAACTAGTACGATGAATTAGGCTTTGGAGTGGGACCCTACTTGAGACAACAAGGAGGGAAGTTTTTGGAAACCGTTAGGAAAAGAATATTCCTCTTTGTAAGGAGACCACTAGAAGTGACACTCTCCTCCGTGTGGTGAGGTGGAGATGTGAAGCTGGTGAGTTCTGCAGCCAAGTTTGCCATCAAGAGGGATGCCACCCTGAGAATGAGCCAATACTCAGTGTTGCGCATAGCCAGGCAAATTGTGAAAATGGGAGTTACTCAATTCAGCCAACCTCAAAGCCTGCTCAATCTCTGAACTTCCAATTACGTGAGGTAAGGCCTCTTCTCCGTTGTTTAAGCAAGCTGAAACCAAGTTTTCTGTTAATCTCTGAACTTCCAATTACGTGAGGTAAGAACTCTTCTCCATTGTTTAAGCAAGCTAAAACCAAGTTTTCTGTTACAGTCTCTGTCGTATTTGATGAGTTACCTACCCCTTCCTTTTACAGAGAGGGCCTGAGTCGTCCTCAAATTTAAGTGACCTGTCTAATGTATCAGGACACAGCAAGAAACTTCTTGTTTCAGGTTACTTAATCTATCCTTACTGAAGCCAGGTTAAAGATTGAGGTTACATACCTAAATGGAAGGAACATTAAGAAGAGTACAGGTAAAGGGTTTCATGAACAGGATGAAGACGCTATTCACTCTTTTGTGGTCAATTCAGGAATGTAAAAGATAGAATTGGAAATATCGGAAAAGAAGAAAAATCATCTGAAAACTAGCTTCTTGGGTCTGCAAGTCAACTCTTATGCCCTTCCCTCTGGCCTTATAGTTAGTGTCTTTAGTGGGGACTGTGTCTTCCCAACATTTAGTCCCTCTCTTTCTTTTATTACCTTCCTGCTCATGGGTCTCAAGATTCCTGTGCTGCTCCACCTGGGAGCAGCCCACTTGCACCTCTGCCTAGTTTTGAGTGCCTGAACTCCTATGTTTATGCTCTTTCCCATGCTCTGAAAAGCATAATTACATTTTCAAAGTAGCTTCCATGTTTTTTAAGTGGTTAAGGAGCACGTTTTATGAGAATGTAGACCGTGGTGATCCCATACACAGAAGAATCATATTAACTATTTGAGGAAGTGGGAATTTTACCATATTTGGCTGCTTTGAACTTCTTGACAGCTTCAAACCATTCTATCTCATTTACGTTAACACTTTTGTTCCAGAATGTAGAAAGTATCACACTGAGATATTCTCATTCTATACATTCTAGGCCACGATTTTGCAAATGAACTCTCTCTTTTAAATCTTGGCAAGCTAAATTATGAATAGGGATTATCATCAAATTTAAATTTTATCAGGGGCACCTCAGTGGTTGAGTCAGTTTTGCATCCAACTCTTGATTTCAGCTCAGGTCATGATCTTACAGTTTGTGAGTTTGAGCACCACATTGAGCTCTGCACTGACAGCGTGGGGCCTGCTTGGGATTCTCTCTCTGCCCCTCCCTCACTCGTGCACGCTCTCTTTCTCTCAAAATAAATAAATAATTTTAAAAAATTAGGGACGTCTGGGTGGCTCAGTTGGTTAAACGTCTGACTTCAGCTCAGGTCATGATTTCACAGTTTGTGAGTTCAAGTCCCGCATCAGGCTCTGTGCTGACAGCTCGGAGCCTGGAGCCTGCTTCGGATTCTGTGTCTCCCTCTCTCTCTGACCCTTCCCTGCTCACGCTCTGTCTCTCTCTCTCTCTCACTCTCTCTCTCTCAAAAACAAAAATTAAATTAAAAAAATTTTAATTTGATCTTTTAAAAACACATGTTGTATGTAAGTATAATGAGAGCAGGAAAATCTCCTTAGAGCTTAGAATTGTGGCATATAGTGCATGACAAATAAATATACATCAGACAAATATTTGAATGAATAATGTATTTGTTTAGTTTTTTTTTTAATTCCCTTTACCTGAATGAATGACTTCTGATACAATTTTGTGATGTGTTTGTGCACTGCAAGTTGATAAATAACTTTATGTAAAAAGATTACCTCTCAGGTCAGTTTAATATCAAATTTCCAAAATTTCAAGTCAACATATATAACAGGAAAAGATAGGCTGTACAATGAAGTTGGTGGGTTGCACATGGGATGTTATTAGTTGAATATGACCGTTAGAGACAGCGTTGGACAGATATCACGCAATGACATGCATTTTTGAATACCATTATGCAAGGAACCCAGAGATGTTATCTTTTTCTCCCAGGAGTGGGATGGGTGATAAGAGTTACAGTTCTTCTAAATTGCTACACTGTCTTCTTTCACATGGTGACATCACTTTCTTGTCACCCTTCTGTATGCTGTGGCTCAAATCAATAAAACCATTCTGGGTTTTTACAGTTGGCAAGGACAGCGTATCATACCCCTGTCTTCCAAAGGTTTCCCGGTTTGCTGTAGGGCCACACTATTAAGTATTTAAGCACAACAGGCGTTGAGAGGCCTGTATAATTCTGTGCTAGAAAAAAAAATCTAAGAACTTTTGTTTGTCTTTTAATAAATTAGGTGGCGTCGTTGTATTCTCACGGTTAGTTCTTTTCTGTTGTTGTTCTTATTTTAATGATTTCAAAGTTTGAATTGTTTGGGGTTTAAGTTGCTTGCTATCTTAAAGTACAATTGGCATTACACCTAGATGTATGTCCAACCCCTCACCATAGTCAGGAACTTGATTTGGGGAAAGTGTCATGTTATTAGTGTCAATCTACTTGGCCCTTCATATTTTTCTAGAAACTATAGTCTAGAAACTGGATGTGAATATTCTAGAAACTGCAGTCTAGATTTTCTGCATTTGTGATTGAAAATCCTAACTATTCAGAATATCAGCCTTTGAAGTTAGCCAAAAATAGTCACTGATGCACTGATTGATTTTGTATTTTAATATACTTTATGTCCTCTTTCTTCATGCCAGAAACAAACAAAAAATTTCCTTAAGAAGCTATTGACTACTTGATCAAAGAATGAAAAGAAAAATCCATTTAAGTTTCATTTAGCAATGTCCATGCTTCACTGCCCTTAGCTCAGCTTTCTTTTCTTAATTTTGTGTATCCGGTTCTCCTTCTGCACAGATATTTGAAGGCAAGACTGATTAAAAAGAATATCCTATTTTTGTTTGTTTGTTTGTCTCAAAGTTTATTTATTTATTTGGGGGGGGGCGGGGAAGGGTCAGAGAGAGAGGGAGACAGAGAACCCCTAGCAGGCCCCGCACTGCCACCACAGAGCCCAACACAGGGCTCAATCTCACAAACCATGAGATTATGACCTGAGCTGAAACCAAGAGTCAGACGCTTAACCAACTAAGCCACTCAGGTGCCACAGAAGGTCCTGTTTTTTGAGTGTAGCTAGTAAGAATTAAAACGTTGGCCAGTGGGCAATCAGCTATGATTTTTCTTTCTTTCATGCCCAGTGTTGACATAACAAGGTGAATTTAATCCTCTATCCAAGTTAAAAACAAATTTTTTTTAACATTTATTTATTTTTGAGACAGAGAGAGAGACAGAGCATGAACGGGGGAGGGGCAGAGAGAGAGGGAGACACAGAATCCGAAGCAGGCTCCAGGCTCTGAGCCATCAGCCCAGAGCCCAACGCGGGGCTCGAACTCAGGACCGCGAGATCGCGAGATCATGACCTGAGGGGCTCGAACTCACGGACCGCGAGATCGTGACCTGAGCTGAAGTCGGACGCTTAACCGACTGAGCCACCCAGGCGTCCCTCCCCTAACCAAGTTTTACTAACACAACTCTGGGTGGAGAAAGTTCTTTCTGATCTCTGCTCTTCTAAGAGCTAGAGTCACTGAATAATTTCCATATTAAATTTCATGGTGAGCAAGTTATATTTTGTTTCAGGCTATCGAGAAGACTTTGACAAAGTACTTTGTAGTTCCGTTTGTTTCCCTAGGGCGATGGTTTCCTGCTCAAGCCACCATTATTATTTCCAATCACTGAGCTCTAAGAAGTTGAATGAAATGGGAGTAGTATCAATAGCATTGTGGCACCCAACAAGAAGCCATTAGAAATCCCTGAAAGTGCACATAAACTTTCTTACAGAGGCTAGGAAATAACACGTCAAGTGAAAGTACCATCCAAGATCATTAAAAAAACAACAACAAAACTCAACAAACAACAACAACAAAGTAGCAATAACAAACAAAAACAATCCTTCATTTGTAGCCTCCTTACTGGCTGCAGATTTGAGATCCCGTGCACATGCCAGAAGCGGCCAGCCAGGTCTTGTGACTCACAGACACACAATGCTTCCATTGGAAGCACAGACAGGTGGATACAGATTTGATCTGTTCACCAACTTTGTTCTTCAATATATCAGCCACTGGTTGGTGGAAGACAATGCCATTTGAATCTTTCAACAAGTGCTTATAGATTCAAAGTAACTTTGAAAAAGGAAAGAAAATGAACTTCCAAATCAAGTAAGTTATGTGACAGCAGGCTCAGCATGACAGATTCACTTTTAGGGGTGATCTAGGTAAGATCTAGGTCAGTTTTCACCGTCTTTGTGCCTCAAAGTCACACTGGTGCTAGGGCTCCATCCGTAGAGATTGTGAGTTGTTGACCCCCCAATTCCATTTCTAGAAGGGGGGGCAGAAGAGATATATATATATTATATATATATGTATATATATATGTATATATATAATATATATGTATATATATTATATATATATGTATATATATGTATATATATGTATATATGTATATATATGTATGTATATATGTATATATATGTATATATGTATATATATGTATATATATAATATATATATGTCTTCTAATTAATTTGAAAAGTATTTGTCATTAATGTGGCCTTTCCTAGCCACTCCCCGCTTGCTGGTGGTTACGGTTTTTCTAGGTAGTCAGAATATCAACATCAAAACAGAAATCTATGTGTAGTTTTAAATGTATGGGACTGGCATTGTAAACTTTCTTGATACAAATGGATTTGAAAATTTGGAAGTCTGGTCTGTCGGCATACGAGTGAGGAAGTTCTGTAACCTCTCAGAGCCTCAGATTCTTCAACTGTAAAATGGGTACTTTAATATTGTACTTGTTTTTTGAGGTTGAGTGGAAATTAAATATGATCCATATAAAGTAGATGTTGTGTAGCAGGTGTTCAATCAATGGTTTGTAGCTACTATCCACCCTAACCAACCCCCATTCCCACCCCAACGTTAAGAGACAGTTTACAGATTATTGCATTCATTTATTTATATCATCTTTTCATGCAAATATGTGGCTTTTTCATTTACAAATGTACAAAATATATGAACATTTCCCTAACAGAGTATCCCAGTCTGACCCAAAAGCAAGTAAGAGTCAGTATACAGGATTTTTTCGAGCTAGCGAATGTTGTCTGATCCTTTTCTGCCAGCCTTTCCTCATCGCCCACCATTTGTATACCTTTATTTTTATTTTTTTAAATTTTTTCTAAGTTTTTTTTTTTTTAATTTTTGAGAGAGAAAGAGAAAGAGTGTGAGTGGGGGAGGGGCAGAGAGCAAGGGAAACACAGAATCCTAAGCAAGTGCCAGGTTCTGAGCTGTCAACAAAGAGCCTGACTCAAGGCTTGATCTCAGGGGCCATGAGATCATGACCTGAGTGGAGGTCGGATGCATAACCAACTGAGCTACGCAGGTGCCGCCCCCCCACCTTCTTTTTTTTTATGTCAATTTATTTTGAGAAAGAGAGAGCACGCTTGAGGGAGGGTCTGAGAGAAAGAGAGAGAGAGAATTTTAAACAGGTTCGGCACTGAGTACGAAGCTCACCACGGAACTTGATCCCAGGACCGTGAGATCATGACCTGAGTGGAAATCAAGACTCAGATGCTCAGCCAACTGAGACGTCCAGGCACCTCTGTGTACCTATCTTTCTTCACTGACTTTTGTTTCTATATAACCACAGCTTCCACAGCTTCATAAAACTCAAATAATGTTTCAGTGTGTGGTGTGTTTTTTGATAGGAGACAGATGGATTTGGGGTCAGCATGAGTCTTGGTTGTTGCTGAAGGTGATGGTGTTTCATGCCTACCAGGTAGATATAGAATCCAGGGACCAAAATAAACTAGGAAACAGATAGATTGTACTAATATAACAAGTAGCTTGTGTTTGGGGCTTCGTGTTTTTTTTCTATATACTTTATCTCATTGAATAAGGTTAATGCTGTTATTTAGCATTCCCCTGCCAGTTCTGGAGAGGGCCTCAGAGTCCCTTATGGCTGAACCAGCAGCAGCATCACCTAAAAACTTGTTATAAATCCAGAAACCTCCCCTGCCCCCTTCCCAAATGCTGAATCAGAACCTGCATTTCAGTAACTCCCCTGCATGATGTAACGGTACAGTACAGTTCGAGAAGCTCTGACCTAAGGAACATTTACGTCTTTCACTCACCAGATGCCTAGACTGTTTTGAGATGTCTTTTAATTTAACTGAGACTTAGTTCAAGTCTCATAACCTGCAGAGTAAGTTTACTACCTCTGCTCGGTGGTGTACAATGTTAGTGATGTTTTACTGACTTTGGACACACTAGGTTTACTGAATGAGAGTCGACAAAGGCATTGTTTTTTTCTTGGCCATACTTGTGTCAAGATATTCAGAAGGTTTTGCTGTTCTTTGAACCTCTCAGTCACGTGAAAAATTATGAAAGGTTTCCCAACCAGTAATACAAGAGAAGAGATCAGGTTGTTAAGGGCAGTGACGGGATCTACTTTTGCTTCTATTTCCTAAAAAGTTTACAGGATTTTGGTTAATGGTGTTGAAATGCATTTGTTCATTACTCTGTCTACTTGTTTTATCACTCAGGTGGGACCTGCTACTCACTATGAAGTTTTTGGTCAATACATAGCATTACATCACTCTGTTATTCATATATTGTTATACTCATATTGGATTGTTAGTTAATAACTCACAAAACAAAAGAAATACTAATGGTAAAATACAAGATTATCAATGAGGAGCATAAGCATGACAGTAATTCTCCAAGTCTCAGATTGCTCCTCTCCAGATCCAACAGAAACACTCAATAATCAAATTCTTAGAGGCGCCTAGGTGGCTCAGTCGGTTGGGAGTCCGACTTCAGCTCAGGTCACGATCTCGCGGTCCGTGAGTTCGGGCCCCATGTCGGGCTCTGGGCTGATGGCTCAGAGCCTGGAGCCTGCTTTGGATTCTGTGTCTCCCTCTCTCTCTGCCCCTCCCCCGTTCATGCTCTGTCTCTCTCTCTGTCTCAAAAATAAATAAAACGTTAAAAAAAATTTTTTTTAAATCCTTAAACAGTACATCCACATGTATTGATTTCTTTAAAAAAAAATCAAACTTAAATACAAAACTGTTGCAAGGATTATTGCCACCAAGACTTTTCGATAATTGGACATGACTACTCCCACATGTGTCATTTGCAGGAAGGTGCTTGCAACCCCTCTTACCTCATCATTAGTAAACAAAACTCAAAAGAAAAGAGAGCAGTTGATTTGCTCTTAAGTGGAAAATGCAAAAACTCAAAACACCAATTTATGAGAGCATTTATCAATTTTTGGTGCCCTAACAGTTAAATTTTTCTCCAAAGTAAATATAATATGCCCTTTAAAATGTATTTGTTGGTAAGTAAATATTCCTTATAAAATTAAAGTGATCTAATAATGATCTAATTATCTAATAATTATTTAATTAATTTAATTATTAGATAATTAGATAATTCCTATTTGTTAAGTAGGTAAAGACTGGATATCTTTACATATGATGACTCTTACTAAGGAATATAGGCCATATGTGCTCGCCTTGCTCAGCTCTTCTATCAGAAACTAGGTTTTTTGTTTGTTTTTTTAAACTGTTGTTCAAGCCCCCACTCTCCTCCCTTGTTTTCACTTACTCTGCGTGAACCCTTCCGGAGACTCCTCCCCTTCTCCCCCTGCCGGCCCAGGAATGGCAGAGAACGATGTGGACAATGAGCTCTTGGACTATGAAGATGAGGTGGAGACAGCAGCAGGGGGAGACGGGGCTGAGGCCCCTGCCAAGAAGGATGTCAAGGACTCCTATGTCTCCATCCACAGCTCTGGCTTTCGTGACTTCCTACTGAAGCCAGAGTTGCTCTGGCCCATTGTTGACTGTGTCTTTGAGCATCCATCAGAAGTCCAGCATGAGTGCGTCCCTCAGGCCATTTTGGGAATGGCCGTTCTATGCCAGGCCAAGTCAGGCATGGGAAAGACAGCAGTGTTTGTGCTGGACACACTGCAACAGCCAGAGCCAGTTACTGGACAGGTGTCTGTGCTGGTGATGTGTCACACTCGGGAGTTGGCTCTTCAGATCAGTAAGGAGTACGAGCGCTTCTCTAAATACATGCCCAATGTCAAGGTCGCGGTGTTTTTTGGTGGTCTATCGAGAAGGATGAAGAGGTGCTGAAGAAGAAAACTGCTTGCATATCATCGTGGGGACCCCTGGCCGCATCCTAGCCTTGGCTCGAAATAAGAGCCTCAGTCTCAAACACATTAAACACTTTATCTTGGATGAATGTGATAAGATGCTTGAACAGCTCGACATGCATCGGGACGTCCAGGAAATTTTTCGCATGACCCCCCATGAGAAGCAGGTCATGATGTTCAGTGCTACCTTGAGCAAAGAAATCCGTCCAGTCTGCCACAAGTTCATGCAAGACCCAATGGAGATCTTCGTGGATGATGAGACGAAGCTGACGCTGCATGGGTTGCAGCAGTACTATGTGAAACTGAAGGACAACGAGGAGAACCGGAAGCTCTTTGACCTTCTCGATGTCCTTGAGTTCAATCAGGTGGTGATCTTTGTGAAGTCTGTGCAGCGTTGCATTGCCCTGGCCCAGCTTCTAGTGGAGCAGAACTTCCCAGCCATTGCCATCCACCGAGGGATGCCCCAGGAGGAGAGGCTTTCTCAGTATCAGCGGTTTAAAGATTTTCAACGACGAATTCTTGTGGCCACCAACCTATTTGGCCGAGGCATGGACATTGGACGGGTGAACATTGCCTTTAACTCTGACATGCCTGAGGATTCTGACACCTACCTGCATCAGGTGGCCCGAGCAGGCCGGTTTGGCACCAAGGGCTTGGCCATCACGTTTGTGTCAGATGAAAACGACGCCAAGATCCTCAATGACGTGCAGGATCGCTTTGAAGTCAATATTAGTGAGCTGACAGATGAGACAGACATTTCCTCCTACATTGAACAGACACGGTAGAGGACTCACCCATAGTTTTGGAGTGTGACCATCTGTCCCTCTTCAGGAGATGACAGCAGGCATGGGGGTGAAGGAGACACTACTGCCACCTGCCCTAGCAACCCCCCACACCCCACCCCATGACTTCCCCCTTTTGCATCACCACCACTCCTAAACTCCTATTTCCTGAATCATCTGAATTTTTTTTAACAAAACTAAAAACAAACAAACAAACAAACAAACAAACACCAGGAATATATACTATGAAATGAGTTTCCTAATACAATATTAAATACTATGTATGCTGCCCTAAAATAAAATATTTTAAATTTAAAACCTCTTCTTTAGGATTTGACTTTTGTTTCTTAAAAAGTCTGTAGTGCTGTGGTTATGGAACCCAGATTCACTTTTTTATTACTTTGTTTATCCCTCATCTGAGACTCGTAACCCATTATAACATTTTGTATTATATCATCGAAAAAGGTGAGATTATTTTTATTTTTAGTGAGCTCTGTGCCCAATGTGGGGCTTGAACTAACAACCCCAAGATCAAGAGTCTCGTGTTTCACTGACTGAGCCATCAGGCGCCCAGGGTGAGATTATTTTTAAATTCATATGAAAGTTTAGGTAATCAGATGTGAAAAGAGTTTGAGGTCCAAAAACACTGAATAAACTGAAGTAAGTGGAATTTGCGAGGGTGTCTTCGATCTCCTTTCAAATTCTCTTACTTCTCAGATATCCTGGGCCTTCCTGCAGTCTCCACTCTACTCCCTGTGAAAATCTGCCATCCCGGAATTTGCTGATAAATTCACATGCAGGTAAGACCAACGCATTTAGTGCCACTTGATGTTAGCTTGTTTTAAATAGAAGGAAAATCTCAGATACTATTAGAACCCAAAGTATTGAGAATGAATTGCGCATGCATTTTGGTAGGTTGGGAACACTTGGTGCTACCTTTGAAACCACCTGCCTGCTTCATTTACTCGTAAGTCCTGTCTAGCTGTAAAATGTTTCTACTATTTAGAAGGTGATTTAGCATATCAGTAGTGTCAATGTCAGCAGGCTGCAGATCTCTTTGTCCTTGACTCTACGACAGAGTTTTACATTAGTGAAGAGCCATTTGTCAGATTTTCAGGTGGCATGAAACTGATAGAGTGAGTGGGGTGAATGGCAGTAAATTATAATCCGAAAGAAACGGATCGCCGAATAAACTGAATTTCACTTTCAACCGGGACAGAATGAATCACGCTTGAAACCCCAAACCCTACTACACCACAGGAAAAGATGGGTACAGGGCAGTCACTGAAAGTGCTCATTGCTTCATTAGTAGAAGTAGAGGGTCTAGAATGATAGGCGGCAGAATTTACTAGTCGGGACATCTGATGCATTTAAAAAGTTTGTTGGAAAACCTCGAATGGAGACTATCAACCAGGAGGGGAAAGACATATAAAATAAATCAGCTGGCAAGGGTTGAAGGAACTGGTGATGTCAAGCTTGGAAAAGTGAAGACTCAGGAGTAAGAAGCTGTCTTCACATTTTTTAAAGTAATCTCTATGCCTGATGTGGCTCTCGAACTCACAACCCCGCGATCAAGAGTCACGTGCTGCACCCTGAGCCAGGCAGGTGCTTCCCTCTTCACATCTTTCAAGGGATCAGTGAGAAAGGGTTAGACTTACTCTGTCAGGCCCTATGAGGGCAGAGTGAAACACACTAATGTAAATAACTCTATCATTCAGAGGTATCTGAAGAAAGGTTTCTTTGCCTCAAGGAGTAGCTAATTCCAGTTAGAGGTAGGCTTGAAGGATAGACTGAATTCTACTTGGCAAGCATAGCTTCAAGAGCCAGATTAATAGTTGGACTGAATGCCTTTTATGGCCTCTTTCAGCCATGAAACTCTGCCACATTTCTATTATAAAATTACAGGGACGAGAATCAGAGTAATCAGAAAATGCAGGTTTACACAGTATTTCTAAATCTTGGGTAAATTTCTTGATCACCTGCATAGTATTTTGACGTTTCTTTTCTATCAAATCCTTTTCTATTTCCAGAACACTCAAAGTGCATTTTTGCTTCATATTGGCAAGTACACACGCTTGATAATTCTTTGCGCTAGGATACTTCTTGGTGACAAACTTCTGCTTTTATTTTTTTTTTTTCAACGTTTATTTATTTATTTTTTTTTGGGGGGACAGAGAGAGACAGAGCATGAACGGGGTAGGGGCAGAGAGAGAGGGAGACACAGAATCTGAAACAGGCTCCAGGCTCTGAGCCATCAGCCCAGAGCCTGACGCGGGGCTCGAACTCATGGACCGCGAGATCGTGACCTGGCTGAAGTTGGACGCTTAACCGACTGTGCCACCCAGGCGCCCCGAAACTTCTGCTTTTATAATGCAGATGAAAAAATTGTTATACTTTTTCCCTTCAAAATTTCTCATCCATCAATATATTCTTTATAGTAATAATCTTTAAAAAAAATTGAAGGTTTATTTATTTATTTTGAGAGAGAGAGAAAGAGCATGAAATAGAGGGGCAGAGAAAGGGAGAGAAAGAATCTCAAGCAGGCTGTCAATGCAGAGACTGATGTGGAGCTCAAACCCACAAACTGTGAGATCATGACCTGAGCTGAAATCAAGAGTCGGACGCTTAACTGACTGGGCAACACAGGCGCCCCTGTAGTAATAATCTTTGATGTCAAAGGTTATTGGTTTTGTTGACATTGTGTTTGTAAAGAAACAGACCAACTTTTATCACATTATTTCTGAGTAAACAAAGTGCTGATGTCAGGAAAATGGTAACTTTTGTGTAATGGATTTAATGTGTGTCCCATTTAAGGCAGAGCCACCTTTCACAACTATGAATCCTGAGTCAAGAATGGTTACTTTGCGTACTTACAAAATGTTTACTGTGTGTCAGACAGTGTCCTGAGGCTTAAAAAGTATCAGTTCGTTTGATGGTCAGAAGGCTAAAAGATATGTACTATTATTATGGCCATGTTATTAAGGAGGCAATAGTGAGGTCAAGTAACTTGTCCAAGGTCACACAGGCAATAAGTATCCCAAGTGCCTAGTGAGGTGGCAGTAAGCCAGTCCTCATGGTCACAGTTCCCTAGCTTTTGTCTCTTCTAACCGAAACCAGGCCCAAAGCCCTCCTGAGGCACGCTTCAAAACTAATTTTATTCTTCCTCTATTTCATTAAAATTAACATTTCTGGTGCATGTATTTCAGCCAGGTAAGGAAAAACAGAAATCTGACTGAAATGAATGAAACTAGGGGGCATTAAACCATGAAGAGATCAGATGCTGGCTTAACATAGTTGCCGCATGGGTGTTCACACTTTAAAGGAAAACGCTTGCTACTTCGCAGTAGTTTCAAAATTTAGGAGGGCCAACTTTTGGGGCGTAGCAGAGGAACGGAAATGCCAATAATCTAGCTCTGCTTTTCTGTATCAGGGTTGTCTATAAATTTTCGTTTGGAAAAATAAAGGAGACGCCACTGCTTAAAATAGTAATAAATAGAACCATTGCCCTAATGAACTTGCTGGTTCTTCAGCCCCTCCCTTACCTGCCGTCGGACACATTCCCTCCACCCCCTCCCCGATAAGGAAGCACTTAGGGGCTTGCAAAACAGGGCACAGCACCTCTGTGTTCAAAGAACTTCAGGAGGAGTTTCAGGAAGTAATTTTTTAAGTTTTTATTTAAATTCTCGTTAGTTTATTTAATTCCAGTTATACAGTGTTATATTAGTTTCAGGTGTACAATGTAGTGATTCAACTCTTCCATACCGCATCTAATGCTCATCACTGTAATCCCCATCGCCTATTTTTTTTTAATGTTTATTTATTTATTTTGAGAGAGAGAGTGAGCAGGGGAGGGGCAGAGAGAAAGGGAGAGAGAGAACCCCAAGCAGCCTCCACACTGTGAGTGCAGAGCCTGACACAGGGCTCCATCTCACAAACTGAGCCAAAATCCAAGAGTCAGATGCTTAACTGATTGAGTCACCCATCCTGCCCCCAGTCACCTATTAAACCCATCCCCCCCACCCCTCTCCCGTCTGGTAACCATCAGTTTGTTCTTTATGGTTAAGCGTCTACTTCTTGGTTTGCCTCTCTGTTTTTTTTTCCCTTTGTTTGTTTGGTGTTTTAAATTCCTACCAACAGTGCAAGAGAGTTCCCCTTTCTCCATATCCTTGCCAACACCTGTTGTTTCTTTTGTTGTTGATTTTAGCCATTCTGACAGGTGTGAGGTGATATCTCACTGTGGTTTTGATTTGTATTTCCCTGATGTTGAGCATCTTTTCATGTGTGTGTTGGCCAGCTGGGTGTCTTCTTTGGAAAACATGTCTATTCATGTCTGCTGCCCATTAACAGGATTATTCCTTTTTCGAGTGTTGTGTTTTATTTATTTTTTTTTTAAATGTTTATTAATTTTGAGATAGAGAGCACCAGTGGGGGAAGGGAAGAGAGAGAGGGGATAGAGGATCCAAAGCAGGCTTCATGCTGACTGTGGCAAGCCCAATGTGGGGCTCCAACTCACGAACCGTGAGATCATGACCTCAGCCAAAGTCAGATGCTCAACTGACTGAGCCACCCAGGCACCCCTTGGCTGTTGAGTTTGATAAGCTCTTTATATATTTTGGATACTAATCCTTCATCAGATATGTTATTTGGCAACTATCTTCTCCCATTCCATAGGTTTCCTTTTAATTTTGTAGATTGTTTCCTTCGCTGTGCAGAAGCTTTTTATTTTGATGAGGTCCCAATATTTCCTTTGTGCTTTTGTTTGCCTTGCCTCTGGAGATCAGGAAGTAATTTTGAGCAGATGCTTTCAGCCTCTCAGCAATGCGAAATCACACTGCAGAGGTGAATATCTCGGTGACAGGATATTCTATTTGATATGTGGTGCCAACAGTCACATTTCCCAGCATCCTGGCCTTAAAAATGATGGATAGAGCAGAACTTTTAGTGCCAAGCAGAACAGGAAATTCACCAGCCACCTCTACGCTTCCACGGAAGCATTCCTCCTGCCCACCTTAGAAACAATCTGAGTCATCTGGGGTCCTGGAAGCCTTGGCCCCAGGCAGGTGGCCCTTCTCCTGCTTCCTGTCGTTCTTGCTGTTAACTGGCTGAGATTGTATCTGAAAGTGTCTACAACTACTTTGGTGGAGTCAGATTTCTGGTCACGGGTCAGATCACTGCTTGAAGCAGTTTCTTCCTCCACACCCAGCGAATTCTCCAGGGAATCATAAGTGTACATGCAGGTTTCTACGGTCACATATTGTGATACTGAGAGCAGTGGAGAAATGTCTTTCTGGTTCTAGTCAATGATTAACTTTTGAAGGCAGCTGCTCTGCAGCTAGTGTGTGTGTGTGTGTGTGCGTGTGTGTGTGCGTGTGTGTGTGTGTGTGTGTGTGAGACACAGAAGACTCATTTTAAGCATTTCTACACAAAGTTACATACTGCTTTTCCTGATCAATTAATGACCCAATTCCAAAGGGAATTGACTATCACTGAGTCAATACTGATGTAAGTAAGCAATAAAGTATTGTGCACTTGAAATTTCATTGAAATGGTCAATTTCATGTTCCCATTAAAAAAAAAAAAGGCGAGGAGAACATAATGAAACTTTTGGAGATGATAGATGTACTTATTACCTGGATTGTGGTGACGGTAACAAGAATGCATACGTATGTTCAAACTAACTAAATGGTATACATTTATTAGGTACAGCCTTTTCTATACCACTCTTTCTCAATAAAGCTGGAAAAAGAATGAAGTCCCATTTTCTCAGAAATCTCTCAAGTGGTGTAGAGGGGGATTCAGCGTACCTTCTCCCGGATGATGCACTGTGGTCAACAGCTGACTAGACAGCTTTCCACTTACTCCTCTAGCCCCTGGGAGTCCACAGACCAATTCAGTGACATATGCCCAAAGGAATCAACAACTTGATTACAGTTAGGGCTGTATGCCACATTTCCCAGAGAGAAAGCCTCAGATTACCATTTCTACTCAATTCCTACTGATAGATTTCATTTGTTATTACTAACAGTGAGACTCATATCACTATATACATTGGAATCATGCTTTGAGCCTATGGTAAAGCAGATTTCATCAAGACCTTTATAATAAAGGTTTTACATGTGCTTGATGATTATTAAATGCATACGTCCAGCAGATTTGCCCTCTCTTAAATTTCAGTTCCTCGTTTCAACTGAATGTTCAGACTCTGGTATTGGAAAGACCAGCTACCAACCCCAATGTTGCATAAATCAACTTATTATCTTCCCCAGACAAAATACCACTTCCTCTGGATTCCCCATTTTTTCCCCTATTTCGTTAAATAAAGCCTTTTTCTAGTCCCTCAGGCTCAGCATTATGTTTAATTGACTCCTCAAAATATTTTCATGATTTAATAGATTTTGGTTTTGTAAGACCATCCTACAGAAATGTTCCTTTTTTGGCATCCAGTCTTTAATCCTTGCAGGTGCCAACAGTGGGACTGTGGTTCCTGGCTATGGAGTTCAGTCCAAATGGTCAGCTTTACCCAAGTGACTGATAATTGAAAGTCAGTCTTTTGTGTATATGTTCGTTAGTCACACTAAGAAATGAGAAAGTAATAAATGAGAGCAAAATGGAGGGTAAAGAAAATATGTAACAGTAGAAATGATTTTTTTTCACAAGTGATGTCAAAATAATAAAAGTAATATAAAAGAAAATCCAATAATTATCAATTACTGCTGCACCTGTGTTCTTCCTCAACTAGATCAAATAGAAAACACAGTAATTTCAGCATATTAATCAATGTGTTTACCCTGGTCTGTGGACCAGCTGCTATATCAGAATCATTAGAGATCTTTTTATTTTAGTTTACTTGGTTTTGTTTTGCCCTTTACTATTTAAAAATTATTTAGTTATGGGTGCACCTGGGTGGCTCAGGTGGTTCAGCGTCTGACTCTTGATGTTAGCTCAGGTCATAATCTCACAGTTTGTGGGTTCCAGCCCCCAAACCGGCTCTGTGCTGGCAGTGCAGAGCCTGCTTGGGATTCTCTCTCTCTGCCCCTCCCTCTCTCTCTCTCTCTCTCAATACAAATAAACTTTAAAAAAATTATTTAGTTTTGAAAAACCAATACATGTGCCAAGTAAGTACCAATTTCATTAGTTACAAAGGACACACAGTGAAAAAACAGTGTCTCTCCCATCCCAGCCTCCAACCACTCCATCCACTGTACTGATGTCTTACATTTCCTTCCAGAAACATACCATGAGTGCTCCTAGCAGATATCTTGGTTAATCTGTTCAATATCCATTCTTAACCTCTTGCTATTATGCCTTCCTGTGTGGCAGAATCTGGAAGACTAAAAATAAATCGCCCAGACTCCATGATAATCAGAGTTCCTGATGTGATTTAGGTTCCTCTAGTCAGGTGCACTTGCATGGCACTTGATTTTGAAACGGAGCTAAGTGAGGAGAGAGGGCAAGAGGCATCCATTTTGTTGGTGTGAATAATGGCAGAAGCCACCCAAGTCAGCAGGGTAGCACTGGACTTCCAATTTAGCAGAGGCAGCTTTCTGATGGTAGCGGAGGTGATGCTGCCTTTACAGACAACAGCCTTACCCACAGCCTCCAGATTCCATGTATATACACCTGACTATATCAGTGTTGTCAGCTCTCTGGTAACCTAGCTTTGCACTGTTGTTCTTTCGAAATGACTCCAGGAAGCTTAGCTGAAATCCAGTTAGTTATTTGACCACCAGTTCTGAGGCCATTGAAATAGATTCTTTTCTGCTTAAGCTAGCTAATCTCTGCAATTGAATCTTGGCCTATAAAATGTATACAAATGTTTATACTAAAGTTGAGAGAATAATGGCTTTCCCAAATATTCATGTGCTAATCCTTGGAGCCTGTGAATATGCTACATTAAATAGCCGGGGGGAAAATTAAGATGGAATTAATGTGGCTAATCAACTGATTTTAAAATAGGGAGAGTATCCTAGGTTATTCAGGTGGGCCCAGTGTAATTACAAGGATCCTTAAAAGTGGAGGAGAGGTGCAGAAGGAGTCAGTCAGAGGAAGATATGACTATTGAAAAATGATTGGAAAGATGCAAAGTTGCTGGCCTTGAGGACAGAGAAAGGAACTGCAAGTCAAGAAGTCCTAGGTGGCTTCTAGAAGCTGAAAAATGCAATGGACTATATTGAGTATAAAAAATAAATATTGAGAAGGAGTTTGGAAAGAACATTAAATCCTTGTTGTGCTGTAATTGTTTGCAAGATTTTAAATAACAATAGAAAAAAGAAAATAGAAATTATGTTTCCTCTAATTGCATTTTTTTTTTTTGGTAGAAGTGTTGGGAATGTTGGCATTCACTGCATTAAAGAAAATAAGTCTTATGAAGTATATTTAATTTCTAGTAATTTCTTTCCAATTAAATGATCTGTCAAGAAAAAAATTTCTTGTTTGGGAATTCTGTTCATGGTGTAATGAGAAATGAAAGGCAGGATATCAATTGTACCATTTCAATATTTCATGGAGAAGAAAAACTTCAAAATCACACACAACATAATCCATATTATCTTCATTTACATAGTAAAGAGTTTCAAGAAAAAAAAAAGAGAGAAACAACCAATTTTCTCTTTAACCAAACAACAGAAAAAGATTTAGAAAGAAGTCTTTGATAATTAAAAGATATAATTATCGTTGACAATTTGTGAATCTATGGAGACACTGCTTTAGTCAATTACCAAAGAATTGGCTTTTATGGATATATCATTTTCAAATTACTCATACAAACTTACCACGGAATAATTATGTATTTTGCCCATCATCAATCTGTTTCCAAGACAGATGCATTTCTTGTTCAACTGGAATCATAATTTTTATTAAAATAATTTTTTTTAAATTTATTTTAGAGAAAGAGAGCAAGACAGCAAATGTGAGCTGGGGAGAGGGGCAGAGGGACAGAGAGAGAATCTTAATCAGGCTCTGTGCTTACTGCCTAGCCCAAAGCGGGGCTTGATCCCACAACCCCGGGATCATGACCTGCGTGGAAACCAAGAGTCGATCGCTCAACCGACTGAGCCAACCAGGTGCCCCACAGAATAATAATTTTTAAAGAAAAGGAAAAGTTCAGATTTGTTTGTTTATGCTATTATTTCAATTTATATGGCTATATGCAGCTTTGATCATGAGTTCTGATGAAGATTGATTTTTAATCGTTGCAATGTAGTCAAAATATGTGTCTGGCATATGTTTAATGCTCAGTCAGACTTGGGAACTACATGTTTACTGAATATTTACATGTACCAGGTCCTGGCTAAACCAGCAGTAGAAAGACAAACATCTGCACAGAGTTATACATAACGATTTACTAACAACTATGTTCACTAACCTAGGGCTTGTTTTTTATATTGACTCACTTTTTCTTGCAGGGGCAAGGCCCTTCTGAAATTTTAAATGTTTAAAACAGATTATATTCTGAGGGTGAGTAATCAGGGTGAGAGGGAGTGTTTCTCACAATTTTATATTAAAACATTAAGCACAGGTATAGATAGATCAGAGTACAGAAATTGATCGAGTAGATACAGGATTAAGTATATGATAAAGGTTGCATTTCAAATCTGTAGGAGAAATCCGGATTACTGTTCTCAAACATTATGAATAGCTAGTCATTGAAGCGAAAACAAATCTTAATTCCAATATCACTCTATCCACCTTAAATCAAACCCAAATATTTCAGCTTAAGTGAAAAAGTGATATTATACTGACTAGAGCTTTTACAGTTTATGAAAATTCAGCAAGCTGTACATTTATGACATAAATAGTTCTGTGATTATATATTATTTATCAATAAACATTTTAAAACTGGGTTAAATGATAGAATATTTTTATGAGTTTGGAGGAGAAAAGACCTTTCAACTGTAACATAAAACTCAAAAGGTCATTAGAAAGAAGTCAATAAGTTTAACTACATACAAATTTAAACCTTCTGAATGGCATGACAACACTGTCAAAAGTAAACAAACAAACACATCAAGCTGGAAAAACATCTGTTTACACCCTTGTACAGACTCTGTCAAAGCAGGATCCAATCAGCAAAGAGATCTCTAAATATCTGAAACATAGAGAATCTAATATAGGAATGGTTTTCATTGCTGATGAAGGAGGCGAAAAGCCAAAAAGAGGATGCACCTCAGAGGTTACCAAGAGGAAAATGGAAGATGTGGTACTCCCAGAGCCCAGAACCTAAGGTCAACTAGCTGAAACCAAAACCATGCGGGCCTCTCTGGTGGAGACAGAAGCCAGAGGGATATACTGAATGCTGGATATACTATTTGACCAAGGAGCTAGGGGTGGATTATCCCTTCTTCTGGACCCCTGTGTTAGTCTCTGCTGCTATAACAAATCAACCCAGATTATGTGGTTTAAAACAAGAAATATTTATTATTTTACAGTCTGGCATTCAGATGTCTGAAACAGGCCTCAGAAGGCTAAAAAGATGTCAGCAGGCTGCACTTCTTTATGGAGGCTCTAGAGGAGTAACTGTTTCCTTGGTTTTTCCAGCTTCTGGAGGCTACCTGCCTTGGGTCAGGGCCTCTTCCTTCCTCTTCAAAGACAACAATGACTGGTTAAGCCCTCCTACTGCCATCTTTCTGGTTCTTGAACTTCCAACACCCTCTTCTATTTTTAAGGATCCTTGTGATCATATAGGCCCCACCTGGATAACCCAGGATGCTCTCT
The DNA here is from genome assembly GCF_027475565.1 of Acinonyx jubatus. Taxonomy (NCBI): domain Eukaryota; kingdom Metazoa; phylum Chordata; class Mammalia; order Carnivora; family Felidae; genus Acinonyx; species Acinonyx jubatus. Next base: position 105,150,289 of record NC_069385.1, on the reverse strand, counting down.
TTATTTTAAGGTCAGCTGATTTGCAAACATAATGCCGTCTGCAACCCAATTCCCTCTTGCCATGTAACATAACATGTTCTTCTAGGGATTACAACCTAGGTGTCTTGGAGGGGCCATTATTCTGCCTTTCACACCTTCCAATCTTCTACCAGGGCCTCTCATTGTCCAAACTCAGCTAAAAGCCAAATGGGAGAGCAGTGTGCATGGGTCAGTGCCTCATATCTCTCTACCACCCCATACATACCAATGGGAAAAGGAGAAATGGATCTAAGAGCAAATAGATACCAGAAAAATTACTAATATTCCTGGGGGTGGGGGTAGAGTTCTTAGAAATCAATGAGAAAATGATTAATAACAAAAATAGAAAAATAAACCAAGGATATGGCTTTGTGAGTTGGCAATTTTTAGACAAAGAAATAAAAGTAGTCAATCTACAAAGATTCTCAGCCTCCTTGATATAAATTCAAACGTTAGGGATCAATATTTCTCCTACCATGTGGACTAAATTGAAAAGATTTTTAACACTCAGTTTTGGTGGCTGTATAAACTGTTGAAAATGAGTAATTGGTACAACATTTTTAGGTGGCTTTTGATCTAGAAATTCCACCTCTATGAAAAGTTTCACACAAGTATGCAAAAGCATTATGTATAAAGATGTTCACTGAGGCGGTATTTATGGTACCAAAAAATAAAACAACCTGGAAATAATCCAGAAAACCATTAACATAAACTTGGTTATGGTCAGGAAAGAAATGGAATATACCATTTGAAGCAATGACTTGATAGGGAAATAAATACATTGGCATGGGACTCTGCCTATTGATGGAATGAAAAAGCACAATTGCCGAGCAATATGTGTAGCATAATTATAAGCCGTTTACATGTAGGAACATGAACAAAAATTCCAGCTAATACAAACCAAACTGTTATAGTGGTTGCTCTGAAATGTGGGAGTCTTAGGGACTTTCACCTTTCACTTTACACATTGTCGTATTGTTTGAATTTTGTACAATATGTATTTTTTATATAATCAGAAGAGGCGCATAAAAATGTGGATATGATTACATATGAATTTAAAATAGGCCAATTTAAAAATTTATATTGGATTATTCATTTTCAATTTATTCATCCTGTGTCCTGGTTAAAACATTCTCCTTTCAACATGAATGAATGGATGAATGAATGAATGAATGAATGAATATGAGAGCTTCCCTCTCAGGCCTCTTACCGTCTGACATTTCTGTCAATAAATTTGTTTAGAGAGTTCCTCTTTCTCAGGGTCTTCCCCCCACAAAGGAAACCATCCCCATGTGCTTTCAATTCCTGTCTCTACAAAGTGTCTACACTTTGTTCTACAAAGTTCCTACAAAGGAACCATGAAGTTCCTTTCCCTTTTATTTTTATTTAAATAATATTCTAATAGACCCATCAAAAACTAACAGTCATTTGGGGAAGAGAGATCTGAATGTGGGCTTCCATTAGAAATGGGAATTCCTGGGGTGCCTGGGTGGCTCAGTCAGTGAAGCATCTGGCTTCAGCTCAGTTCATGATCTCACAGTGGGTGAGTTTGAACCCCGTATCAGGCTCTGTGCTGAGAGCTCAGAGCCTGGAGCCTGCTTGGGATTCTGTGTCTCCCTCTCCCTCTGCCCTTCTGCTCAAGCTTTGTCTTTCTCTCTTTCGAAAATAAACATTTAAAAAAAAAAAAAAAAAGGAATTCCTACAAGGCTGTTGTCTATTGGCATAATATCCTGTCCCTGGGTTTCGTCTTTTAACAAAACCCTGTTGCGTGGTGATCACATCTTTCTGCTTTCTAAATGTTTTATTTGTTTAATCGGATTCTGAAACATTGAGCCTGTCTCCAAATTCTGGGTTCTTGTTTCTAATCTCATTTGAGGTAAAACCGCACTCAGGTAGTGAATGACTAACTTCCAAGTCAGCAGGTCATGACTTTTTTTGCCCACAACCTTGTAGTGTTGTTAACAGACCGGTTTTCTTCATGCTTTGTACACTCTTCAGGGGTGAGAGGTAAGGTTTGAAGAACACAGTGGTGAACCTCTGATGGAAAGAGAGCGTGTGCGCATGCGTACAAGCACAACTACGTGTCTCCACAGGGGCTGATGAAACCCAGACTTCACCTTTAGGAGTGGCTGCTTTGGGGTGGACTATGGAATAGATAAGACTCTTCCAGCATTTCTCTCCCACTGTCAGCATTTATTTCCCTACCCTCTCCCACTCCGTAATTACTAGAAAAAATTACAACCTTGTAATGAAGAGGATGTACTTCTTCAGGTTTTTTGAGATAACATTTCTAAGAAATTCAGGTATGTAAAAATTAACTTAAAACTATTTCTTCATTGTTTATCGGGCTGTCTTCACTAAAAAGAGATAAGGGACCACTGAGTTAAGCAGATATCTTAAGTAATCACATCTTGGCTAATCATCTCCAGGAAGAGTTTGTTGCAGAGTGGTGAATAACTCATTTATAAGACAGCATTCATAAGAAGGAAAATCTGATCTAATCACCAAAGTAGTAATTCCTTGATTTGAAATTTCAAAGACACAGAGACATAATTTCACAGTGTCTTTCTATTGTTAAATTTAGGACATAATTATCGAGTACCTCCTGTGTGTTAATGGCTGGCAAGACTGCAGAACATAGGGAGGACATAGTTCCAGTCGTCAAGGACATCACCATGGTAACATGAAATGAAAGTTGCATGATATTAGCTATATTACAAAAGAAAGCACACCAAACATCCTAGGAGGAGTATAAGGAGAATGTTTATGAAGAAGGGGAGTACACTTTTAAGAAACGAGTCATGTAGCAGGTGGCACATGAGAAGTAATACAGATGATTTGTATCGTGTACTTGGGAAATGCAGCTTCCTTCCTTACACCATAAGTTCCACGATGGTAGGAACCATGACTCTTTCATCACTTCTCTATGCCCATCTATACAAGCACCTTGTTCAGTACTTCGCACAGAGTAGGTCTTCAATGAATGCTTAAAGGCGGGGAAAGAAATTGACATCAAGTGTGTACTCTGTGCCTTTCCTGGTTGATCTATACAACAGATCTTTGAAGAAAGGTTCCTTTATATACTCCTCCTACCTCTTTCTCTCTTCCCTTCTCCTTTTTAAACATTATTTTATTTATTTATTTAAAGTAGGCTCCCTGCCCAACATAGGGCTTGAACTCATGACCCTGGGATCAAGAGTTAGATGCTCTACTGACTGAGCAAGCCAGCTGCCCCATCTTTGCTCCTGCTCTTAAACAAAAGAAGAAATCATAGCTCAAGGAACAAATGGCCTTGAGATAAGTTAGAACATTAGCTATGGCGTTAGCACTGTGTTCAAGCACAGGCTCTGCCACTTAATACTTATGTGAACTTAGACAAGGTAATTACTGGCCTTAGTTTCCTGCTCTTTAAAATGGGGATGATGATACTATGACTTATAGCCTTGCAATGAAGATCACATCAGATGAGATATATGAAGTGTGTAGGTCATTGCCCAAGACTTAAAATGGTCAGATGGTGTTAGCTCTTATTAATGTTGCTATTGTTGCTAACATTGTGAAACAAGAAATATTACCTACTTCACTGATGTATTTTAAGGAACACGTTCAGATTATGTGCTATTAATGTGTAAAAAACTGTTAAAATAGTCTCGATAAGGTACAAGATTATTCTGTGAAGATATTTAATGGTGAAGGAGGGTTAGGAGGTCAAGGAGGCTACATATGTAGGGTTTACTAGACCAGGCAGACTGGACTGACAATCTGAACAGTGTTAAAGAGTTAGAAGAGATATGGTATAAGATAGAGGAAAAGGGTGGGAAAGGAAGAATGGAAAAAGGAGGAAGACAGTGTCTAGGAAACTAAAGGTGGGGAAAAGATAGGCCAAATATAAAATTATGGAGGGTCCAAATCAGAGACGTGACCGTCAAGAGAATAAAAGGGGACAGGGTCCACGTTGAAGACAAATCTCTTCTGTAAAGTAGGTAGACAGTGTGTGTGCAGCTCATTTAGAATGACTAGGTTCCCTGGTTGTAAACTGGAGGTATTAGTACAAGCCTAAGTATTGTACTATGTTTCACTCGAACTTGCCCTCAGATACTTAAGTAGATGCGAGGAAGGGCAATGCTGGGTGAGGAGATGTGGGCGGGTGGACAAGGAGATTGAGAAGAGCTGCTTTGAGCCATGTATAGAATGTAGTGTGGTGGGGGAGTGGCGAGACCTGGCCCAGAAACCAGCAGAACAGAATGTGAGTGGGGCGCCTGGGTGGCTCAGTCGGTGGAGCGTCCAACTTCGGCTCAGGTCATGATCTCGTGGTCCATGAGTTCAAGCTCTGTATCAGGCTCTGTGCTGGCAGCTCAGAGCCTGGAGCCTGCTTCCGATTCTGTGTCTCCCTCTCTCTCTGCCCCTCCCCGCTCATGCTCTGTCTCTGTCAAAAATAAATTAACGTTAAAAAAAATTAAAAAAAAAAAAGAACAGAATGTGAGCTTTCAGGAACATGCCAAGAAGAACGTCTTGGTTAATGAGCTTCTTTTGCTTTGGCAGGCATTTTAATTCTGGGCATCAAAATAATATCAGAACGGGTGGTTTAAGACTTCCAATGTCAGAGGGGACATGCCCTGCATTGTCATCTGGACAATTAAGGAAGTTATAAGGGATTTGAAATAAAATTTCCACTTCTTTTGGAGCCTGGGTGGCTCAGTTGGTTGAGTGTCCGACTCTTGATTTCGGCTTAGGTCATGATCTCATGGTTTGTGAGATCAAGCCCCACATCAGGCTCTGTGCTGACAGCACGGAGCCTGCTTGGGATTGTCTCTCTCTCACTCTCTCTCTCTGTCCCTCCCCTGCTCATGCACGCACTTTCTCTCTCTCTCTCTCTCCCAGAATAAAGAAACGTTAAAAAAAAATTAAAAAGAAATCCACTTCTTGTTTCAGAAACAATTCCTCACTGGGTAAGCAGAAACACAGAAATGTAACAATTTGTTGAGTGTCTTTTAGTGTCACAGTAGGCCAGATGCAGGAGTGGTAATGCCCAAGGGATAATAAATACAGACAGAACCCTCTGATGAGAGTGCCCTTGGGTTACTACTAAACAAACAAACAACTTTTCTGTCATTTATACAAATTCACAAGGGAAGAAAACACAGATGACTAATATTTTTGTTTTCAGATAGGCTACCTTGTGGTAGAGTAACTTGTGATGTGTACGAATGTCACCTTCTGCTTATTGGGCAACAGTTCATTTGTATTTACTGCTTAAAATTTGCAAAGTGATATAAGTAAGAATATTGCAAATATATTACTAATGTGAGAATGTGCTCCATTCACTGGTCTGTGCCATTTTTTTGTGCAGATTTTCTGCCATCAGGTGGATTTTACTTAAATAAGCATATGTTCAAAACAGTTAAGCTTATCTTAGACTTTAGCTGGAAATCAGATTTCTTAATGGCAGAGTTTGTGTTTGCTGTGTTGCATCTCTCACAGTGCCCAGAACACAGTGCCTTGTATATGAACTTAGACGTTTTTTATGTTAGAAAAAAAAAAAACAACAACACACAATTGATTGAGGGTAGTGGGTGCTTAATCAATGCTTATTGAATCAAAATTTATATCTAATTTTTTGGGATGGGTCCATTTTTATGCATGACTGTGAATGTGACTGATAAAGGCATCCCAGGGTTTCAGTTCTACATCTGCCTGTTGTCCTGGCTGTCTGAATCCTCTTGCTTGTCCTTCTCACCAGCCAATTTCAATGTACCCCTTGGGGCTCCTCCAAAATTCCTCTTTGAGGGCAGGGACTATGTTTTCTATCTCTATATTTATGACAGAGCAGGTGCTGATCTATCTTGGGTGATCAGCAAACGTTTGTTGAGTTGAATGAACGAGTACTCATGACTTGAAATTCTTGATGTAATATTGTGTGTATAACTGAATTACCTGATATTTGAAAAAAGCAAATATATTTGTCATTGGGACTACCTAAAACATCTGGCCCCTCAGAAGAGACGAGCTTTAACATTTTTGAAAAATAATGCTTCTTGAAAGAGACTGTGTTTGAGAGCCTATGAGGTTCTATGGCTCACCTATTATACACCAGCTCTGTGATGACACTACTGTCTGAATAAAGCGTGAATAACATTATTAAAAAGGTAATTTCAGTTGGCAAAGTGTTGAGTCATTTGGATGGGCTCATCATGTATTAAATTGAATTTCTTCTTAGTGTGCAATAATGAAAAGTGTTTAGAGTGATCATATGTGTGAGCACATCCCCGAAATTGCTAGCAAAGTAGCAGGATTTTGTTGCAAGCTGATGGGTCACCAGTTTGAGCAGGGAGATTTTCCAGCTTCAATGACCTCATAATATAGGCATTGTGTTTGAGATTATTATTTCCTGCAATTGTTTTCTAAAGAATAATTTTAAAAATTCAGATTATACATTGATGCAATTTGTGCGTAAGTATACAGTAAACTAGCTAAGTCAAAATAAGAGAACAATAAGAAAACTGGCCAGGAAATCTAGTAAGTACTGTGGAACTAGAAAAAAGAAACAAACAAAATTAGTTGCCTGTAAGTTTTGAGCTAAATGAATGTTTTTAAAAATAACACAATCGAGTTGATATTTAATTTAAGTTCCTTCAGAATAATTTTCCTGCTTAGAACAGTTTTTACCAGAAGGAAAGATGGTAGGTGATTTTTTTCAATATATATATCTTCTGATAAATTCCTAAAAAAAAATAGGTAAAAATGATTGCGGTTTAGTGAATTTGGTTGATCTGGAGTTATGTCATTTTCACAGGGATTATAATATTTTCTTTGATGCCAGATCAATACCTTCAGTAGGGAGCAGAAAAAGAGAAAGTGATGGTTGGAGTGGTATTAGTCCATTTGTCTGGGAATACAAAGAAGGGTGAAGACAGATGGATAGAGAAAACCTAATTTATTATAAGGTAACAATAAAGAAAACAAATGCAAAAAGATGTTTGTTTTTCGGTGAAAGGTATTTGAGGTCAGATCTGAATACAGGGTAGTATGAGATTATCTTTTCACCATATTTTCTACCATCCCATTAAGAATGATTGCTGAGGAAAGCAAGGCTTTGAACTGAGTAGAGTGCTGGCTATATGAAAATGTACAAAATGTAGTGCCATACTTTGAAGTCTCATTGGGGAAGTCAGACTCACAAGATGGAAAGACCGCCATGGAGTAATTAATAGCAAACATTTGCTTAATACTTAAACGTTTAGAACATAGTTTTATGTACCATTTTGTAAATTTAAAAAATTAATTTGTAGATTTCATTCTTCTTTTGGGACTTTCTCTGGCTTTACCTTTGGAAGATGGCAATAACTCTGGGATTGTGATTTACTTCAATGTTCTCAACCTTTCTTACGGCTACTGTTCCCTGATCCTTCTAACTTCTTTTAGGATCCAGTACCCCAACATTACCTCAATGGGAGGTATGCAAAGTGCATACCTCTGAATATGCAAAGTGATTTTCTTATTCCGATTTTCAAAATTGTAAAGTACCTGGTTTATTATGGAAATAAAACAGATCCTGAAATTTCTATGATAGAATTGACTGTAAATGTGTTTATCTTGATGTCAGATCACGTGACCTGACTTCTAGTTAAGAAAATCAGGTCACCGTATCTACTTGTGGTCTCCTTATCAATCATTTAGACACTGAAGCATTTAACTGACTTCTAACTTTTCTGTTATATATATTCTGAAATTATACCTTCAAAGGTATCCTTATTGTCAAATCCAGTGGTCTTCTTTCCTCCTTCTCTTTGTTTTCTTTAACCTCTCTTTAGTTCTACACATTGGTCTTTCTTCTTGAAATGTCTGGGATCCTAGAGACCTAGGGATTTAGTTCTCTTCCTTTGTTTCGTATTTTCCTTTGTCTCCTTTCATGAATCCTCTTTTGCCTCTCAATAGGCTCATTCTTTCAAATTTTTAAATCATTTAATTTCTTATGGGCAGCTGGAGACACACAGGTTTCTCTAAACTCAGGAATAGTCTGTTTGCATATCCACCAGCATCCCTTACTTCTATGACTCCTCCAGGCTGAAATTACTGCCTTCCTCCAAGATTTAGTTCCATTTGTACTGGCTTCCAGAAGTTGGCCTTGCCTATGGTAATTTATTTTCCTTTCAATTCTCAGGCATTTTCACCTTCACTACCTCATACTTTCAAAAAACTACGTGTCCATGTCTTACTTCCTAGTTAGCATGCAAAATCTTTAAGGATAAGGGCTGTACATCAGCTTTTGTTTGTTTGTTTGCTTGGTAGGGGACAAGGAACATAATACTCCACAAATATTTGTTGAAGGAGGGGATCAAGACAGTGGAGTAGGAAGGTCCTGAGCTTACCTCCTCCCATAGACACACCAAAACTGACAAATACGTATAGGACAGCAATCTCTGAGGATGAACTAACTGAAGGCTAACAGAACAGACCTTACACAAGTGAGGATATAAAGCAAAAACCACACTGAGATGGGCAGAAGAGGTGGAGACGCAGTCCAGTCAGGACCCACAGCCTGTGACCCACAGCAGTGACCCACAAGTGGAGGGATATCATAACCATGGAGGCCTTGAGGAACAAGGGGTCCAAATCCCACATTGGGCTCCTCAGCTCAGAGAACCTGCACTGGGGAGACAAGCACCCCGAATGGCTTTGCAAACCAGCAGGGCTTAGGTCTGCAGAGTCAGAGGGCGGCAGGAAACTGAGACTTTGTTCTTAAAGAGCCCACATACAATCTCACTCACTCTGAGTTCCAGTGCAATGGCGACAGTTTGAAAAGCCCCTGGGTATCATGTGAAGGAGAGCCATTGACTAATTTTAAGGCATGTGCTGGAGAGGCAGGGATCTGTTAGAACATTCTTCAGAGACGGAAGGATTGGTGGGCACCATTTTCTTGTCACTTCCCTTCCACCCAGCTGGCTCAGCACTGGTGAGTGCCATTTCTGACACTGTCCACCTCTTGTGCTAGCACCAGCGTTTTCCTACAGACTCACCTTACCCGACCTGTCCAACCCAGCTCAGCACTCCTCCCAAGTGGCACGCCACCCTCCCTAGCAGCTCTCAAGCAGCTCCTCTTGCCCCACCACACCTTGTGGGAGGTCCTGGCCAGCATCAGTGGTCCCTCCAAGTGCCCCCATACCGGGGGGCCCAGGCTTGCACACTAGCGTGCCTTCAACAGTCACAACTGGACCTTGTAGCCAGCCACAGTGGAGGCCGGCCCTGCCCTCCAGCAGGCCCAGGGGTGTAAAGTTGGGCAGGCGTGCAGGGGACCAAACTCACACAACAGTGTGCCTGTAGCAGCTGCAGCCAGGTATCTTAGCCAGACAGGCTCAGGGCCAGCCGCACTTAATAGCATGTGTGTAGCAGCCCTACCAGGGGCTAGCATACTGTCACAGCAGGGCAAAGCCTCATACAACAGCAAGTCCTCACCAATCGTGATCCAGCCACAATAGGAGGGTGCACGTAGCTCACACAAGAAACACCTTTGGGACACTGGCTCAGTTGGCCAAGAGACTCACTTCAGATTTAAAGTCATACAAAGACTGATAGCAAAGGAATGGAAAAAAATATTTCATGCAAATGGAAATGAAAAGAAAGGTGTGGTAGCAATTCCTATATCAAACAAAGACTGTGACAAGAGACAAAGAAGGGCATAAATAATGATTATATGATTACATATAATAATGATTAATAATGATAAAGAGATTATCCAACAAGAGCATATAACTCTTGTAAATATCTATGCACATAACAAAGGGGACCTAAATACATAAAGCAAACATTAACAGACATAAAGGGAGAAAATGATGGCAATACATTAACAGTAGGGGGTTTTAACACCCACTTACATCAATGGATAGACCATCCAGACAGAAAATCAATATAGGGGCACCTGGTGGCTCAGTCGGTTAAGTGTCTGACTTCAGCTCAGATCATGATCTCATGGCTAGTGAGTTCAAACTCCACATTGGGTTCTATACTGACGGTTCAGAGCCTGGAGCCTGCTTCGGATTCTGTGTCTTCCTCTCTCTGCCCTTGCGCCAGTCATGCTCTGTCTCTCTGTTTCTGTCTCTGTTTATGTCTCTCAAAAAATACAGAAACATTAAAAAAACTAAAAAAAAAAGAAAGAAAATCAATATAGAAACATTGCCTTAGATGACACATTAGACCAGATGGACTTACTAGATACATACAGAGCATTCCATCCAAAACCAGCAGAATACACATTCTTTTCAAGTGCACACAGAACATTCTCTGGGATAGATCACATGTTAGGCCACAGAACAAATCTTAATACATTTAAGAAGATTTAAAATGGATTGAGCATCTTTTCTAACCATAGTAGAATGAAAGTAGAAATCAATTAGAAGAAGAACATGGAAAAAACACAAACTCTTGGAGGCTAAACGACCTTCTACAAAATAATGAATGGGTCAAGGAAGAAATCAAAAAGGGAATAAAAAGATACCTTGAGACAAATGAAAATGGAACCACAACAGCTAAAATCTATGGGACATAACAAAAGCAGCTCTGAGAGGGAAGTTCATAGTGACAAAGGCCTAGCTCAACAAACAAGAAAATTCCCAAATGAACAACTTTATACCTAAAGAAACTAGAAAAAAGGAACAAAACCCTAGTCAGTAGTAGGAAGGAAATAATAAAGGCTAGAGCAGAAGTAAATGAAATAGAGATTAAAAAATACATAAAGAAATCAATGAAAATAAGAGCTGGTTCTTTAACAAAAATAGATAAAATTAATATACCTTTAGTTAGACTCATCAAGAAAAAAGAGAGGGCTAGGGCACCTGGGTGGCTCAGTCAGTTAAGTGTCCAGCTTCAGCTCAGGTCATGATCTCATGGTCTGTGAGTTTGAGCCCCATGTCGGGCTCGGTGCTGACAGCTCAGAGCCTAGAGCCTGCTTTAGAATCCCACAGAGGGATTCTGTGTCTCCCTCTCTCTGCCCTTCCCTGGCTCGCATTCTGTTTCTCTTCTCTCTCTCTCTCTCAAAAATAAATCAACATTAAAAATTAAAAAAAAAAAAGAAAAAAAAAGAAAAAAGAATGCCTAAATAAAGAAAATTGGAAATGAAAGAGGAGAAGTACAACAGATACCACAGAAATACAGGATCATAAGAGACTTCCACAAAAATTACATGTCAACAAATGAAACAACCTAGGAGATATAGATAAATTCCTAGAAACACACAACCTCCCAAGACTGAATTAAAAAGAAGTAGAAAATCTGAACAGACTGATAACTACTAACAAAACTGAATCAGTAAAAAAAAAAAAAGGAAACTCCCAACAAAAAAAAGTCTAGGACCAGATAGCTTAACGGGTGAATTTTACCAAACATTAATAAAGCGTTAATACCTATCCTTCTCAAAGTATTCCAAAAAATAAAGAAGAATGAAGACTTTCAAACTCATTCTATGTGTCCAGCATTATCCTGACACCAAAAACAAACAAAAACTGCAAATGAGAAAACTACAGGCCCATATGTCTGATGAACACAGATGCAAAAGTTGGCAGCAAACAATCTTAAAACTTATATGGAAACACAAAGGTCCTAAAATAAGCAAAGCAGTCTCGAGAAAAAAGAACAAAGCTGGCATTATGACACTTCCAGATTTCTAACTATACTATAAATCTCTAGTAATCAAAACAGTATGTTATCCACACAAAAACAGACCTTTAGATCAATAGAACAGAGAACAGAGGGTCCAGGAATAAACCATGTGTATACAGTCAATTAATCTTTGACTAAGGAGGGAAGAATATACTACTGGGGAAAAGATAGTTTTTTCAATAATAAATGGTGTTGGGAAAAATGGACAAATACACAAAAAGAATGAACCTGGACTACTTTCTTTTTTCTTTTTTTTTCTTTTTTTTTTAATGTTGATTTATTTTTGAGAGAGACAGAGAGAGAGAGAGACAGAGCACAAGTGGGGAAGGGGCAGATAGAGAGGGAGACACAGAATCCGAAGCAGGCTCCAGGCTCTGAGCTGTCAGAGTAGAGCCCGATGCAGGGCTTGAACTCATGAACCATGAGATCATGACCTGAGCCAAAGTCGGACGCTTAACCCACTGAGCCACCCAGGTGCCCCTGAACCTGGACTACTTTCTTATGCCACATACAAAAATAAATTCAAATGGATTAAAGACCTAAATGTTAAGGCTGGAGGACATACAACTCCTAGAACACCCATGCAGCAAGCTCTTGGACACCAGTCTTAGCAATTATCTGTTTAGGATTTATCTCTTCTGGCCAGGGCAACAAAAGCAAACAAATGAGACTGTGCAAAACTAAAAAAAAAAAAATTGCACAGCAAAGAAAACCATCAACATGGTGAAAACTCAACCTGTTGTATGGGAGAAGATATTTACAAATGATGTAATTGATAATGGGTTAATATTCAAAATGTATCAAAGAACAGACACAACTCAATAATAACCAAAAAACCCAACATAATCAAGTAAGAAATGGGCAGAGGACTTAGACATTTCTCCAAAAAACACCAAATACAGATGGCCAACAGGTACATGATGAGATATGCAACATCAGTGACCATTAGGGAGAGGTAAATAAAAACCACAATGAGATTTCACCTTATACCTGTCTTAATGGCTAGTATCAAAAAGAAAAAAGAAGGAAGGAAAGGAAGTAACTTGTGTTAAGGAGGATGTGGAGAAAAAGGACACTTTGTGCACTATTAGTGGAATGCAAAGTGGTATAGCCACTATGGAGAACAGTATGGAGGTTCCTGACAAAAAATTTAAAAACAGAACTACTATGTGATCCAGCAATTCCACTTCTGGGTATTTATCTGAAGAAAACAAAAATACTAATTCGAAAGATATTTTGTCTCTATGTACATTGTAGCATTATTTACAAAAGTCAAGATACAGATACAATCTGTACAACATCTGTTAACACATGAATGAATAAAGAAGATGTGTGTGTGTGTGTATAATATATGTATATACATATATATGTATATATATGTACAATGGGATATTACTCAGCCATAAAAAGAATGAAATCTTACCATCTGTGACAAAATGAATGGACGTAGAGGGTATTATGCTAAGTGAAATAAGTCAGAGAAAGACAAATACTGTATGATTTCACTTACATGTGGAATCTAAAACAAAACAAAACAAAGCAGAGAACAATGTGGTGGTTGCCAGAAGGAAAGAGCTAGGAGGGTGGGTGAAGTAGAGGAGGGGGAATAAAAGGTACAAACTTCCAGTTAAAAAATAAATAAGGGGCACTTGGGTGGCTCAGTCGGGTAAGCGTCCAACTCTTGATTTCAGCTCAGGTCATGATCTCAAAGTTCATGGGTTTCAGTGAGAGCCCAGTTGGGATTCTCCCTCTCTCTCTCTCTCTCTCTCACTCTCACTCTTGCTCTCTCTGCCTCTTCCTGGCTTGCGCATGCACACGTGCACTCTTTCTCAAAATAAATAAATAAACTTAAAAAAAATACACGGGGATGCAATGTACAACATAGAGAATACAGTTAATATTGTAATAACTTTGTATGGTGAGAGATAGTAGCTTAATTTATCCTGGTGTTCACTTAATAATGTATATATGTTGAATCACCAAACTGTACTAATATTATATGGTATATCAATTAGGCTGAACATGTACATCTCATTTAGGTATGCATATTAACATTTTTTTTCTTTTCTCCTTTTCAGCCTCTGATTGTGACTCCGAATTCTTATTACAAAGGTATCATATGCAACATTTTGGGAAGCCAAAAAAAAAAAAAATTGAAGGCAAAAGCAGGTCTGTATGAGATAGAGGGAATAAATATTTAGAAGGTTGCTACTAAGTGACAGACACTGTGCTTTGCAGGATACAGATTTCTTTCAACAGATTCAAGGAACTGAAATTCAGCCAGGTTTAGTTAATTTACCCAAGGTCCCACAAAAAAGTAAAGAACTGTGCTAAGTTTCAGAACCCCAAGTCTGCTTGATTCCAAAGGGCAAGGGAGTTTTTGTGTCGAGAATCGTAATTCTTACAATTGATAGTTTTAAGAATTAAATGATATTTCTTTAAAAAGCACTAGGCACAGTAGTTGGCATTTAACAAATGTTGCTCTCTCACATCTGTCTGGAATTGGGTCTACTTGAACAGTGGGAAATTATACTTGTTGGCTGAATTATACTTGTTTCCAACTCTTCTAAGAAATGCTTATGTTTAATTACAGCAATCCTATGTCCTTCCTCATACGGAGGCTAGAAAAAATGCCGGGCAGTATTTCAAATCATGACTATTTCTCCCCCTGATCAGGTACAGGGATTTCGACGTTGTAGTCAGCAGACAGAGGCTAAATGAACCAATCACTTATTTCTGTAAAACATGCTTTTCTGTGTGTGCCTAGGGTTTTGTTTTGGTTTGGTTTCCCGAAGAACAAGCGCTTGTGATTCGTTAGGAACTTTGCGAGGTAAACTACGGGGGTCCCAGTAGCAACTGGGCCTCTGAAGGTTGAAAGCAAGAGGTCTCTGTCTCTCTGCCTCAGTTTCTGTCTATCGACGACTCTTTTCTGGGTAAGTCCCCCAGAGCCTGCTACTCTGCACCGAGCAACACCGACCGCATCGCTCCCGCGGAAAGTGGGGCAACACAGGCTCCCTCTGCCTATGGGCAAAAACTTCGTATCCATCTGGGGCGACAAACCATACAAAACGGCCGTCCCAGCTGTGCCGAACTTCAAGGCGGAGGAGTAGCCACAGCTCTTCCGGATTCCTTCCTCTTCAGCCCACTGCACCTGGACGCGGGCGGCTCGCGACTCCCCGGCCCTGACGTCACCGCACCTGGCACCAGCTGGGGTGCCGGGTGGTGAGCCCGGCCGCGGAGGGGGCGGGGCAGGGAGAACGAGGGGGCTCTCGCGAGATTTCCTTCCTCCCGGGTGCAGCTCCCGGCACCTTCCCGGCCTCAGTCGGGTCTCAACCTCGGTCTTCGGTGTCGCGTTCTAGAACAGCGGTTGCTGAGGGGAACCGCGGGAGGCGGGCTCCGGGTTGGAGGCAGCGGCCAGGACGAACCGGCTGGTCCCACCTCTGCTGCGGGAGCGAACCGGGCTGGGAAAGCCGCCGTCTGGGCGGGCGGGGGAGGGCCCTCCCGCCGCGGCGGCTTTGGCGGAGGCCCGGCGCGAGGAGCCGCCGCCGCCGCCGTCTCCTGCTCGCGGGCCGCGCCGACGGGACTGTCCGGGGAACGCCGCGGGCGGATGGAGGCGCCACTTCGCCCCGCCTGAGCTCAGGAGGGAAGGAGCGCAGCGCGGGGCCCGCCTCCCGCCGCAAGTGCGGCCGCGCGATCGGCAGGAGGAGGAGCAGCGGGCGCCGGGCTTCTCCCCGCGGGAGCCCCCAGCATGGGTAAGAGACTCGAGGGCGCTTCCCGCCGCCCGACTGCACCTCCCCAACTCGGGCAGGCGGTTCCCCTTCTCCGTGTCCGCGGGGAGGAGACGGGGTCAGCCCCTTCGCGGCCGCCCCACACCCTCCCCGTCGCCCCTCCTCGCCCTGCCTTCCACCTTGCTCTTCTCGCGGAGGAATTGGTCGGAGGGCTCATGGGTGCTTTCTCCTGCGCTCCCCTCCCCGCTTCATCCTGCTTTGGGGAAAGGTGAGGGGTTGGGGGCGGGGGCACCGGGTCCCCTCTCCTCGCCCACTGTCCGGCTAACCTCGGACACTTCCCTCCCTGCCCCAGCCTTCTCTTTCCCTCCCCCATTCTGGTTGGATGGGGGAGGGTGATGGAAAAACTTGACAAAGTAGCACTTTTAGCTTCTTTATCTTCAGCGAGGCTTTGTATAGATCGACCTTTTACTAGGTTTTCCGTTTGTTGTTGTTACGAGAGGTAATTTTTCCCTCCGCTGAAACTTGCAAGGGATGCCTCAAGGACAGGGAAACTTGACTTATTTACTTTGTTTTCACGTAGGCAAGTGTATTGGCACTTAAATATTAAATCTCATCCTGAGGACTGGGTTAGGGTTTGATGAGGTTTCAGTGTTGAACCCTTTGAGAAGCTGTTTCCTGTTTGGAGTTAGACTTCCTTGCGAGAGGAGAGAAAAGTACACGGCCTTATATGTTATTTACTGTGTGCTTTAAAGTTTTGTTAGGAGCTAGCAAAAGCAGACTGTGTTGCAGCCTAGTTTGAAAGGGAGTTTTGTTAAGTAGTGTAGCAATTCTTTTGATAACAAATATCGGTGTGGGGTAGGCACTCTCTCAATCCTTTAAAAATTAAAAGCAATTTAAAAGAAGTGTCTGTACTGTTATAAGTGTGTGCCATTATAAAGCATACATTTGTGCCACCAAAAAGCATAAGCATGTTCTATAAGAATAATCCCAATTTTGGATTTATAGAATAAATCAGGAGGATTCTATCCTTTTTTTGTAGTTGAGAGTTGGTACTCTTCATATCAACACACTGTTAACCGAAATTAATAATTCATGCAACTAACAAATGATTTAGAAGCAGGACAAATACAGACTACTGCTGATGTGGCACCTTCTGCCCACACATTGTTTTGTCGGAATGCTTTAAGCATAGTGTTTACAGGTCCTCGCTTAGCTCTTCTGTATTTTGCTAGACTTTCTCCTTTTATGTTCTTTCAGGTAACTTTTGTACAGAAAGTGCTCTTAAACCTCCAAAGAGTAAAACCTTTGCTGTTTGGAACTTACAAATGAGATTATTTCCAATTAATTAGTTGAGTGTAACTGAGTTTTTGAGGGTTTATTCCTTTAAGCGTCAAATTATAAAACCACTGAAACCGATTTGGATGACATTTATACTAAAATAGGTAATTCTTTTTTGTCTTAAATAGGGTGCAGAGTGTAATTAAACCTCTTGATGACCAAGGGTCATCATTTGTGACCATCAGTTACTGTGATGCCTTGAGGATCTGCTGGATTGTATACAGGACTTTTGATCAGATTCCTTTGCATTTTGAAGTTATTTAAATACATATTTTTCTGCTTTGCTATTGGATGTGCTTGTTACTGTGCCCTCTTCACCCTCAGTTCTCTAACTTTTCTACAAAAGTGGGAATCATATTCAAATATGTAATTCTGCATAAAGGAAAAATAAGTCTACCCTTAGTGTGTGAGATGTTCTCTTCAGGAAAATTAATGTCAGAACTTTGGCTTTGGAGTTACTAATTATCCAGAGGCTTTTTCTTAGTGACTTCTCTGCTGTGTTCTGGTTAGGCAAGTTGCTGCATTATCTAGGTAAAGTGTGGTATTTGTGTGCTTTCGACTACTCAGAATGTGTTTTGCAGGTTGATTACTTGGGGGCATTTGTAGTTAATTTTTAAAAGGTATTTGTCAGACATTTCCATATGAACGTGTACTTTAAATTTATCAGTCATGTAAAAATTCATATTAAAGTTATCCAAATCATTTAAAAGGAGTTTCCTTTATAATATAAACCTCATTTGTTTGGTTTTGTTATCAGCAGTCTTTATTCCTTATGGTTTAAGATGGTAGCTTAAAATATTTTATGTATTTTTATCTATTATTTTATCTGATGTGTCACAAAATGAAAAATCTCTGATTTCATTGTTTTGAAATAAATTGGATACACATTAAGTGACGGTTCCTACCATCTGTACTATTTAGGTAGTATAGCGAGAGAATTAAAGAGCATGGCTCTCTTCTGGGACAGCTTAAGGTCAAATCCTGGCTCTTCCACCTTGTAGCTGTTGTAACTGAGCAACTTACTTAACCTGTCTGTGCCTTCAGTTTCTTACTCTAAAAATGGGGTAAAAATAACCTTGCAGATGGTAATGGGGATTGGATGAACTAATACTTGTAAAGTGTTTGGAACACAGCCAGTGCTGATTCTTGTTATTTTCATTTTCAAATGATTTCCCTAATTCTTGTACCAGTTTATAAAGACAATTCTCAATTTTTGACCTTTGTTAAAAGGTGGGTATTGCATTTAAAGGAAGGGTGAGATAAGATAGATGATTTTGTAGTAATGCAGAAATTAATTTTTTTTCAGAAGTTTAATTTTGTGTAATACGTCTTTATAAAATTTATGTAGGAATTTACGGGGTTTTTTTTCCAGTGTTGATTATACTTTGAAAAAGTCCATTATTGGGAGTAAGTTTAGTAGTTCAGGAGAAAGTATATGGGATGAATAGTAGGAGAGACTAGTAGTTTCTTTGAATTTTATGTTAAGCTTTTATGTGTTTAGTTTCTACATTTATTAAATATGGAAGAATACTTAACATAAAGAAATTTGAGGTATTCTCTGTGAAAGAATTTGGGGAGAGTTTAGAGAAATAGAAAGGTAAAACTTTACTTTTCTTACTCCAGAAGTACAGATCTGCATCTTAGAGGGGGAGTAAGACAGAAAGCAAGTGGCATAAAGTGTTAGTTACTATGTGTGAATTTTTATTTTTGAAAAAGTAAGTGGATTTTAAGGATTGAATTTCTGTTACTTTTAGGTAAGGTTCTGAACTTCTTAGTTTACATTATTTTTTTAAGCTCATATATGATTATTCAACATGTTTAAATAATGAGGCAGTTTTAATGGACGGGAATACGCAGTTGGTTTAGAGATGATAAATGCACTTTTATAATAGAGTGATTTATTTCCTTATTTTGTTGCGCTGTTTGGAGAAAATCGTGATTTATGCAGATAAGTAGTGGCAAATGGAAATTGCCTGCTAAAGGCTCACCTTTCAGTCTCAGGATTTACTTTAATTAAACTAATCCAGAGGATGAAATGGGAATATTAGAACTTTTTTGTTTCGAAGTTCGATCACTAGCAAAACTAGTAATAAGTTGTATTCCTTAACTAGTAAGTACTTGTGATTAGATTTTTCTGAGTGTTTCAAACTTTGAATAGCTATAGTTCCAAAAAATCCCATTAAGGGTGGAAATTCACATTGATATTTTAAATTCACATTGATATTCACATTGTCATATATTTTTCTAAATTGGGGATTGGCAAAGTAAAACGATGTCACATTAACTTAATAAGATCTAAATTTTAAAGCATTTGAGTTAAAAACAAAGTTATACAACATGAAGTGCATTCCACTTGCCAATCAAAAATAAATCCAAGTTTTTATTTACACGTAATCCAGATCTGTGATTTTTTTTCCTCCTCTTATTTGTCACGGAATATCCTTCTCTATTAAATGTATTTTAATTGCAAATTGAGCCATGTGATATATCACATAAATAAAAGAAAGGATAAGAACCATATTATTATTTCAATAGATGCAGGAAAAGCATTTGACAAAGTACAACATCTATTCCTGATAAAAACTCTCAACAAAGCAGGTTTAGAGGGAACATACTTGAACGTAATAAAAGCCATCTATGAAAAGCCACAGCTAACATTATCCTTAATGGGGAAACATTGAGAGCTTTTCCCCTAAGGTCAGGCACAAGACAAGGAAGGATGTCCACTCTCACCACTTTCATTCAACATAGTACTAGAAATCATAGCCACAGTAGTCACACAATGAAAAGAAATAAAAGGCATCCAGGTCTGTAAAAGTCACAGGATACAAAATCAATGTACAGAAATCTGTTGCATTTTTATATACCAGTAATGAAGCAGCAAAAAGAGAAAATAAGAAAACAGTCCCATTTATAATTACACCCAAAATAAAAAGATCCCTAGGAATGAACCTAACCAAAGAGGTGAAAGACCTGTAGTCTGAAAACTGTAAGAACCTAGTGAAAGAAATTGAAGATGACACAAAGAAATGGAAAGACATTCCACACTCATGGATTGGAAGAACAAATACTGTTAAATTGCCTGTACCCAAAGCAGTCTACACATTTAATGCAATCCCTATCCAAATACCAACAGCATTTTTCACAGAATTAGAACAAACAGTCCTAAAGTATGTATGGAACTACAAAAGACCCTGAATAGCCAAAAGCAATCTTGAAAAGGAAAAGCAAAGCTCGAGTCATTACAATTTTGGGCTTCAAGTTATATTTTAAAGCTGTAATAATCAAAACAGTATGGTACTGGCACAAAAATAGACACGTAGATCACTGGAGCAGAATAGAAAATCCAGAAATAAATCTACAATTATATGGTCAATTAACCTTTGACAAAGAAAGAAAGGATATCCAGTAGGAAAAAGTCTCTTCAACAAATGGTGTTGGGAAAAGTGGACAGCAACCTGCAAAAGAATGAAACTGGACCACTTTCTCACACTATACACAGAAATAAATTCAGAATGGTTAAAGACCTAAATGTGAGACCTAAAACCATAAAAATCCTAGAAAAGAACATAGGCAGTAACTTCTTTGACATCGGCCATAGCAAATTCTTCCCAGATATGTCTCCTGAGGCAAGAGAAACAAAAGCAAAACTAAACTGTTGGGGCTACATCAAAATAAAAAGCTTCTGCACGGCAAAGGAAACAGTTAATCAGACCTAAAGGCAGCCTAAGAATTGGAGAAGATATTTGCAAATAATATATCTGATAAAGGGTTAGTATCCAAAATATATAAAGAACTTCTACAACTCATCACCCCAAAAATGAATAATCCAATTGACAAGTGGGCAGAAGACATGAATAGACATTTCTTCCAGAGAAGACCTACAGATAGCCAGTAGGCACATGAACAGATTCTCACCATCACTTACCATCAGGTGAATGCAAATCAAAACTGCAGTGAGGTATCACCTCATACCTGTCAGAATGGCTAAAATCATCAACACAAGAAACAACAGGTGTTGGCAAGGATGTGGCAAAAAAGGAGCACTCGTGCACTGTTGGTGGGAATGCAAACTGGTGCAGTCACTCTGGAAAACAGTTCAAAAGGTTAAAAGTAGAACTATCTTATCATCCAGCATTTGTACTATTAGGTATTTACCCAGAGAATACAAGAATACTAATTCAAAGGGATGCATGCACCCTATGTTTATAGCAGCATTATTCATAATAGCCAGGATGTGGATACAGCCCAAGTGTCCATTAGCTGATGAATGGATAAAGAAGATGTGGTGTGTGTATATGTGTGTGCGTGTGTGTACACATATGTGTGGAATATTATAGTGGAATATTAAGCTGTAAAAAGATGAAATCTTGCCATTTGCAGTGACATGGATAGAGCTACAGAGTATAATGCTAAATGAAATGTCAGAGAAAGACAAAAACCATATGATTTCACTCATATATGGCATTTAAGAAACAAATAAGCAAAGGGAAAAAATAGGAGGGACAAAGCAAGAAACAGACTCTTAATTATAGAGAACAAACTGATGGTTGCCAGAGGGGAGGTGGGTAGGGATGGGTGAAATAGGCTATGGGGTTTAAAGAAACACACTTGTTATGATGAACACCAGGCGTTGTATGGAAGTGTTGAATCATTGTATTGTACACCTGAAACATATGATACTGTTAACTAGAATTAAAATAAAAACATAAAATGTATTTTAAGTATGGTAAATGTTTGTCATGGGAAGGGCTTGAATATAGGCAAAGAAGGGTGTAATGATTCTTGATTCGGGTGAGAAGAGAACAAAGCTGCAGTTCTGCTTCTTAGGTAAACTGGTGAAGCAAGGTATTAAAGATCTGAAATTGTTCAGTTTGTGTTCAGAAGAGAAAGGGCAAATAAAATCTAATATGTTGTTGTGATTGAAATTAGGCAGATTAGGTAATTGTTATGATGGATCTGTGACTTGCTTATCTGTAGGATTTGATATCTAACTACTAGGTAGATTGACCTAAATCAAGATATATAGGTCTTTCTACATGGAAGAGAGGCCAAAACACTGGTGTGGGGAATCTGGATAGAGATCCATAAACGTATGTAGTCAGCCTGTCGGCATGAGCGATATGTAAAAGGCTGTGTGTATAGATAAATAGAGTGGCCCAGCTTGGTGTGGGAGTGGGATGTTGGTTGGTAGCAGGCACTAGGTAGAGGTTCAGACTGACATCTTGTGGGAAAAGGGAGGAAATGGGGTTTGGCAGTAGTCTTTGAAGTCCTGGCCACAGGGAAACAAAATCAGATAGCGTCTAGATTTTTATGAGAGACAAGGCAGGTATTTTTTCCCAGGAACAAAACCAGACTTGGTTATTGGAATTGTGTAGGATGAGCCAAGCAGTAATACTGAGCTCCTAAGCTATAGATGTTATATATTTTCTGTCTTGAGAGTATTTTAGTAGCCTGCATTAGTTCCTGGATCTGTAAGTGGCCTTGGATAATGGGGTGATGTGAGATTCTCTATCTAAATACTTGAGAGGGTATTTCCTGGTCACAGTCTTTCTCTTTTACTTGGTCTTCTTGGTCTTCTTTCTCTTTACTTGGTCCTAGGGATTTGATGTATCTGCCTTTTCTTTGCTGTTTTTCACCCCAATGCAAAGCAGATAACAGTTTCAGTTTACCCTTCTGTTTCAGAAACAAGAACACAATCCTTAACAAGTTGAGTAGTTGTAACTACCAATATGTAATATTAAACAGGCAAGTAAGAAGAAATTTGAAAGTACCACTGATTATTGGTTTCTTTCACTGAATTAAAGTTAGGCTATTTATTAGAAAGACTTGTTTGTTTGTTTTTGGTTTTGATTTTTGTTCGATTTGTAGCCCTTTTCACTGCTCCCACCATACTCTCCCTCCCTTTCCTCCAGATTTTTTTAGGTTAATGTTAGATGTTTAGACACAGAGTCATTTATTACCATTGTTAGGCAGATAAAATTCCTTTCATAATCCTACTAGGGCTTCTCTGACCCAAGACTGTGTTATAATACAGTTGACCCTTGAACACCTCTGGTAAGGGGTACTGAGCGCCCCCCCCCATCTCTAAAGTTGAAAATTGAGTATAACTTTGACTCCCCCAAAACGTAGCTAATAGCCTACTTTTGGCCAGAAGCCTTACCGATAAACAGTGGATTAACACATATTTTGTATGTTACATGTATTATTTACTGTAGTCTTACAATAAAGTAAGCTAGAGAAAGAAAGTCAAATGTGGGGGCACCTGGCTGGCTCAGTTGGTAGAGCATGTGACTCTTGATCTTGGGGTCATGAGTTCAAGCTACACTTTGGGTTAGAGCTTATTTAAAAAAGAAGGGAGAGAAAATACATTTGCAGTATTATAGTGTATTTATTAAAAAAAAAAAGAAAAGAAAAGAGAAATCTGTGTATAAATGGACCTGAGTAGTTCAAACCTGTTTTCAAGAGTCTATTTTACTTTGTTTTTCAGTCAGAACTCTGGTTTTAGCTCCAAGTGAAGTAGGCATTTTGGACTAAATTTGACATTGTTTCTTTTTTGTATTTTGGATTTTTGTTTGTTTCTGAAGGTCTCAGGTATCTGGATGTTCTGCTTTCTTAACTGGTTTCTTCAATCGAAAGTATATTTACTAGTTTTTTGCACTTAGGGAAACTTTTACTCTAAAAAGAAACTGCTTTTTTAAAAATTCATTGTTCTAAATTGAGATCCAGCTTAAGATGTTGATCTGTTACAGATATGGCAGTGTTACAGATGCTTTCTTTGCTAGAACCTATTTATACTGTAGCAGTCCTTTTCAGTACCTCTAGGAGACTTGGATTTTATAATCTTTCACATTTTGTATCTGTTTTTAAATTTCCCATCATGAACCCATTCTCTTTCTCAACTAATTTACAAAGACAGAGATGACTCATATGGGATCCTAAATTCTAGTATCTGTTTTAGTGTCATGTAGCTCAGGTTCTTTTTAATGATTCGGTGTCCAGGTAATTAATTCCAAGAGAGTGACTGTGTGGCATCTGATCACTGGGAGTTTCTAGTAGGAAGATACTTTAGTATGGTAACAGTAACAAGTAGTTACCACCAACATTAAGAGACATGCTGTGTTGCAGGGTCTTATGGTCAAGGAAAGGAGCTGTATGTGAAAGCTTAATCAAGAAGTATTTGCCTTAATGTGAGGATTGTAATTGATGTCATGCGATGCACTAGGGAGAGTAGGACAGATATATATTTTGGTGCCTCAGGTAGTTTATAGCAATGTTACGGATTGGGCATATTATTAGAATCCCCTAGACTAAAAAAAAAAAAAGAAAAAAAAATTCATAGCCGCTGGAGACTCTAACATAAATAAATGCTCCTGCCTCTTCCTCCCTCCTGGTTGATGAATGTTTTGAGATGGCTTATAGTGTTATGATAGGAATAAGACTTAATAGGAATAAAATTTAACATGTGAATCATTACAAATCTAAACAAGAGAGGGAGTGTAGTTCGTTAAGATGTATTCCAATGTCAGAAATGTTAAAACGTAAATAGAGAAGCATGAGGAAGATCAGTTGGAAGGCAAGTGGGATTTGTTCATCTCTCATTAGTTTGACCAGTGACATAGTAAGGACTTGGCAGTAGCCAAGCTAATTTTTTTTTCTATTCCTGGTGCTGAGTCTTCAGAGTGAAGCATGTCTTCATTTTAACTGATACCTTTAAGATTCTTTTACTTGAAAAATTAAAACTGCCTTAACATTGTTAGTATCTATCAGTGCCCTAGTACTGAGGCCCGAAATTTACTATGAGTGAAATTTCTAGAGCATTTATCATGATTATTATAATAATCAAGTGCCAAATTGTTTGCTTGGATTTTAAGTGTAGAAGTTAGTATATTTGTAAAATTGAGACCTGTAGTCTTGGCTATAGTATAATGTTTTCAGGAAACATTGAAGTTGATCTTTCAAATGTATTCTCTCCTACATGGCTTTTTTTTTTTTCTTATTCTTTAGAGTAGAAACAACAAACTTCAAGTTATTTAGCAATTTGTTCTCCTAATATCAAAGTTTTGTTACATTTCAAAATTCCTTCTCTGCTGCAGCAGGTTTCCCTCTTACATTTTGCCTTACTGTTTTGGAGTGTGTGTGTGTGTAAATAAGATGGAGACTCCATTTTTACTTAACTATTAGTTAGACCATTCTTAGCAAACACATTTTATGAAGCAGTTAAAACAATTTTGCCTTAAATGATGAAAATAAATCTGTTGAAAGTTTAGAATTTCAGAATGAATGTCAAATGGAAGTGTAAAGGTGATATTTTAGACCCCAAGGTAACCCCTTTCCCATAAACATTTCCTGAATTTCTTATATTCTTTATATTTTATAAAACCCAATTGAATTTATAGCTAGAACGTCATAGTTTAAAGCCTGAATAAAAACTCCTTTGTTATTTTCTTCATTTCATATGTAATGAATGACCATACTTGCCTCATCACTTTTATTTTACTAAAAAAATTTATCACCTTTAATAACTGGCAGAAAATTATGAGTCTGCTGTGTATCCACTAAATCTATGATTCAGCAATACTTTAATTTGGAATAATAGGGGAGAGGGATCCAGCCAGTCTAAAGAATAATACAAATTTAAGTATGGTATATTGAAGTATGTCCACCTAAACCAAACTAACAAAATCTGACTAGTGGAGCTACTGTTTCAAGTTGGTATGAGGTCTAACTTGTCTTTTAGAAATAAACCCTTTAGGGGTGCCTGGCTGGCTCGGTGGTGTGCAATTATTGATCTCCAGTGAGTATGAGCCCCACTGTTGGGTATAGAGATTACTTAAAATCTTAAAAAAACCCAAAAAACAAACAAAAAAATCCCTCTTTAATCCTTTCTATATGACTCATTTTAATTTTTTTTTTCAACGTTTATTTTTATTTTTGGGACAGAGAGAGACAGAGCATGAACGGGGGAGGGGCAGAGAGAGAGGGAGACACAGAATCGGAAACAGGCTCCAGGCTCTGAGCCATCAGCCCAGAGCCTGACGCGGGGCTCGAACTCATGGACCGCGAGATCATGACCTGGCTGAAGTTGGACGCTTAACCGACTGCGCCACCCAGGCGCCCCCCTATATGATTCATTTTAATAGAGAAATCAGTAATGTCAGATATTAAGCATCTTGTCAGGTGGGCATCTGTGTTGCATTGATGTTACATTCTCCTAGTAAATAAAGGGAAGATTATCTGTTTTGTAAATCAGAGACATTTCTATATGAGTCTTCACATGTTAAACAGATGTAGGCATAAAGGCTTAATTTGCTCAAAATTTGTTTAAAAGAACTTGAACAGGGCACCTGGGTGGCTCAGTTGGTGGAGCGTTCAACTCTTGATTTTAGCTCACGATCCCAGGGTTGTGGGATCAAGCCCCACCTTGGGCTCCATGCTGAGTATGGAGCCTGCTTAAGATTCTCTGTCTCTCCCCTGTTCCTCTTCTCTGCTTGCACGCTCTCTCTCTAAACATAAATGAAATAACTTGGACAGTGTTGAACTATAAAATTATACCATCTTAAATGAGTGTTGTGAAGCAAGTGTACATACGTTCTTTGAGGCATACTAACCTGATAAATTACATATATAATTAAAAGTTTCCTAATGTGTTAAAAAATAAAGAGGAACAGATGAAATTAATTTTAATATTTTGGCTATGTTGGCTTAAGGAAAATAGTTATTTCAGTATATATTCAGTATAAAAAGTTATTGAGATAGTTTACATTTTTTTTCCTGTCTTTGAGATCTGTTGTGTATTTTACATTAATATAACACGTTAATTTGGATTAGCCACAATTCAAGTGCCCAGTAGTCTCATGTGTCAGGTGTTACCAGCTGAACAGTACAGTTTTAGGATGTAAGCCTTTAGGTTTGTTGTGAATCTAATGAAAGTATAAAAATATTTTAAAATTATTATACAATTACAAATTATCACATAAGGAATTGTACTCTTTTAGAGTTTCTTAATGATAAACCACTTTTGGTCTTACCTGATTAATTTTATATTAGATATGAGTGATAATCTGTTGTAATTAGATAACAAATATATTTTCTCATGGAAAAAAGACTTAGTTTAGTAGATTGCATGTAATAGGCCTGAAGTTTGTTTCATTCTGCTTTCTTTTGTTTTGTTTTTAATTTTTTTGACGTTTATTTTTGAGAGAGACAGAGCATTAATGGGGGAGGAGCAGAGAGAGTGGGAGACATGGAATCCAAAACAGGCTCCAGGCTCTGAGCTGTCAGCACAGAGCCCGACGCAGGCTCTAACTCAGGAGCCATGAGATCATGACCTGAGCCGAAGTCGGACGCCCAACCGACTGAGCCACCCAGGCGCCCCTCATTCTGCTTTCTAAATGAAATACGGTTTTTGGCACTTGGTCTACTGGTATAATAGAGAAGTTGAAGCTTTGCAACCACATTTGGATTGTTATTTGAAAGTATAGTTTGGCCTAGTAGTTAGCAGTTCTTTCATTTTATAATGCTTAACTTTGGAGATAAGATTTAAGAGTGGTATTTCACAAATACATGAATACTGTTGGTCAAGACCACAGAAGAATAACAGAAATAATAATTGGTGATGTAATATGTTCCTAGTTGATATGGGAATACATGTCAGGAGCCTGTCAGTTTTAAACGTGTAAAATTTTGCATGAACCTTTGTAATGGAATTGTTTTCGGTACAGGATCTATATTTTTTATTGGATTTTCAGTGCATTCTGAAAAAAGTTCTCAAGGAGATTCATAAATGGCTATTCTATGATTTCCACATTTTAACATTTCTGGTTCTTTGTAATCAGTGCTATCCCACACTAATTGCTTTTGCCCAGAACAATAATAATTATAATTCTGTCTTGTCAGTAAATACTTTGGTTTAAATTAGATATTTTTTGAGGTCTTGTATACCAGTACTGACAGAAGCATTCAAAATAAAAAGGTGGACAAGATCCTTGCCCTGGGTTGTTTAACAATTAATGGGGAGATTGCAGTATATTGTAATGGCTGTTAACATTTAGTGACTATTTATTAAGTACTTCTGTTTAAGGCATGGTTTTAAGCCCTTTACAAGCATTATTTAATTTAATTCTCACAACAAATCTATACGTTTTTGGGTTCTGTTATTTTTCTCATTCTGTAGATTAGGAAAGAAGCATAGAAGTAGTAGGTAATTACTACTGAATCCAGGCAATTGTCTGTATTCCCAGTGCTTGTGCTACTCTTAACCACTAAAAAATGTGGAACTAATTCCTAACTCTTCCTCTGAGAGGTGTCTTTAGGGTTATAGATAACAGGCATTTAGATCTTCCATATCCTGCCCTACTTTTTTTTTTTTTAATCCTCCATTCTTAACACATTGTGACTGACTTTGTAATTTCCTTACTTACATGTTATTGCTTATTTACCTTACCTTTTTAGAATGTAAATACAGGGTGTACAAAGTTTTAGAATATAAATTCCAGGAGTGCAGAGCTGCTACTTTTTTTTTTTTTTTTTTTTTTTTTTAATTTTCGTTCTTCATTAGATGTATTCAGGTGCCTGGAACAAGTGGGAACCTTCCAGTAGCAGCCCCTCAAATATTTGCTGAATGAGTATGGAGTATCATATTTGTGTTGAAAGAAGAATTTAAAATTCTAGGCAATTTAGTATCTTCCATTTCAGTGCTACAAATAGCTATGTACATTTGATATATCAGGCACTGTGATAGGGCTTGGGAATACAAAGATAAGTGAAACAAAGTCCCTGCTCTCAACCCTGGCCAGATAATGTTTTTTGGTAACTTGAAGGTAACACCTCTTTGAGTATATGAATTTAAGTTATTTTTTAATGCACGTATTTACTTTTGGTGTATGCTTGGAAACATGGAGAAATTCAAATGATAACTTTAGATTTTTTCATGATTCTGATTATTCTTATAGGTTCTTGCAGTTGTTTACATAACTTCATTACATTTTTAAAGTCTTGAGAGTGAAATTGTCTTTTATAGCAATTTTCCATTTTTTGGTAAGCTAAAATTTCTTTTCAACTGATATATTGGCTAATTGTTAGCATTTAAGGAATGCTTTAAATGCTAGGCATTTTATTCAGTATTTAATTTCCATTGGAGCGTTCTGGGATTAAACATCATTGTTTCCATTTTCCAAAATCAGAAATTGAAGTTAAAGAGATTGTTACTCACCCAAGGTCAGAGACAGGATGTGGAGAAGGCTGGAGTGAACTTGCATTGTTCTGATTTTAAAGCATGTCCTCTTAATTATTTCTTAAAACATTGAGGGAGAAAATTGAGCTACACAGAGCAAGTGATACAGATTGAAATGACTATTCCAATGTGGTGTAAGAAAACAAATTTAAATATTTATTACCCTAAAATTGTGGATTGGTATTATCCACATGTATTTGGTATTTGGTACATGTATTTGGGTAACTATTTTCTCTTAAAAGATTTTAAATTTCAGCTGTGTGTTACACTTTGGTCTTTTACTTATGTATCCAGTAGATTATCATAAGATTTTTTGATGAATTCTATAAAACTTTATGACCAATACATGGTATGTTTTTAATGTGCCTTGAAATGTGCTTAAAACTAATTTCTACTGTTTTTTCAAAATTAATAGTGGAAATAAAAATCTGAATGAGGACTATATAAACAATTATTTTTATTTACTTATTTATTTTTATTTTAGAGAGAGAGCGCATGTATGTGCAAGTGAAGGAGAGGGGCAGAGGAGGAAAGAGAGAATCTTAAGCACGCTGCACTTAGTGTTGAGCCTTTCATTAGTCTTGATCTCAGGAGCTTGAGATCATGACCTAAGGGGAAATCAAGAGTTGGGTACTTAACCAACTGAGCCACCCAGATGCCCCTAGATGAGGAATATTTAATAGAATTTTCCACCTTGTTTGCTTTTCAGATGTATTTTGTATATTTGTTCTTAGGAGGCATTAATTACATGTGCATGGTAATATTTTTGCTTTGAACTAAGTCTTTATGTGATTAAAATCCTTTTGTTTTTTAAACTTAGATTATTTTTGTAGATATTTGTCACCTATGGATCTGACTTAGTAATATTAAAAGGAATGTAATACTGTGTAAAAATTTTCTTATACTACATACTCTATTCTCTGAATACTCTGAATAAGAGCACTTGGTACTATGCAGACTTTTGCACTCTATTTGAAATACAAAAAGAGGGTTGCATTTTGTGTATGATATCTTTAGATTAGGCACAAATCACTACCAGTGATTTACTTATTTCTGTTGAAAGTAAAGCATGTTTATCAGTTCTCTTTTAATTTGAGGAGAGCACAGAAATTCTGATATTATATGGCTAAAAGGACTTTAGGGCTTACCGTGCTTTTCATTACTATTTTGACTGGGTAACTATAGGGAACCTGAATAATGAAATGTCAAGTAACATTAAGCAACGCTCATCAAAGTTGCATTTCTCCATTTATGTAAAAATAGCCCTGGAAATAAGTTCCTGGTAAAGATTTTTGGTTTTGGCAAGAAATATTTATTACTGAAAATAAAAAGTAAAAATATTTTTTATTTTTATTTTAAAAAATTTTCAAAATGCTTATTTTTGAGAGAGGGGGAGGGGGGAGGGACAGAGGGAGGGAGACACAGAATCCTAAACAGGCTCCAGGCTCTGCACTGTCAGCACAGACCCTGATGTGGGGTTTGAACTCATGAACTGTGAGATCATAACCTGAGCTGAAGTCGGATGCTTAACTGACTGAGCCACCCTGGTGCCCCCAAAAAATATTTTTTATTTTTTATCTTAATTATTTAAATAAGAGGTATAAAGTATTTCTATCATATTACTGCTTCTTTGGAGTAAAGCTTATAATTGTTTCTGAATTTACAGTGGAAATTTTTTTTTTGTTAATATCTGTACAACTTCTTGCATTTTGTCCTTTGCTCTAGTAAACAAAGGTTAAAGCTCAACTGTATAATATAACCAGTGATGCTAGATAGAGTATATTTAATTTGACAGACCTAATTAGATATTGTAATATTTATCTATACTGTATTGATCAGAACCAAAGTAAATATTCCCTAGTGAATGCCCATACAGTTCAAACCTGTTTAGAATTTGTATAAATTGTTTATATTATTTTTTTATGAAGTGACTTTTCATTATCAGAAGAATAAATATTTATTAGGGCAGAATAGTTGGCAAACTTATAATATTACCATCAATATTTTGTGTATAATTTTTTAAAAATTCTGGATTTTAAGATTTTTAACTTTGATTTTCAGGCAGTCTTTTGTTTTTAAAAAAATCAGTATTTTTATTGTGGTTTTTTTTATTGTTTTTTTTTTTAAATTACTATTAGAAGATAAAATTGTAGACTCCTTAAAAAATACTACCAGTAAACACTGCCCCTACCTGCAGCCAAGTTGTTAAGGGGAAAAAAAAAATTTATATATATATATTCTTAAACTCTTAGTGGCTGTACTTCATTTTAAATACTACAGTTTTGCTTGTTTTTCAATCTTGGTTGTATTATTTTTCTTTTTGGTTCTTTCAAATGCCTTTAATTCTTTGTCTGGTTTGCTGCAGATATTTATTCCTAGTTTCCAATTTGCTTGCTTTAAATTTTGATTGTTTTGTTTGCTCTAAGTTTAGAAATGTCTCCTCACCAGTTTTGATACTTCCATTTCCTTCCCTCCCTCCTTTGTGTTCCTCTTCCTCCTTCCTTCTTCTGTGTGTGTATGTGTGAAAGAATTCTGTTTTTTTTTTTTTTAAAGTTTATTTATTTATTTTGAGAGAAAGAGTGCACTCACATGCACAGGGGAGGGATAGAGAGAGAGGGAGAGAGAATCTCTAGCAGGCTCCATGCTCAGTGCAGAGCCTGATGCAGAGCTGGAGCTCAGGAACCATGAGGTCATGACCTGAGAGGAAATAAAGAGTTGGCACCCAGGCACCCTGGTTTTTTCTTCTTTTTTTTTTTTTTTTAAGTATAAGTTTTTAGTAATATTTACACCTGACGTGGGGCTTAAACCTATAACCCTGAGGTCAAGAGTTACACCTCTTGGGGAAAAAAAAAAAATAAGAGTTATACCTCTTTGGGCACCAGTATTGCTCAGTTGGTTAAGCGTCTGACTCTTGGTTTTGGCTCAGGTCATGATCTCATGGTTCATGAGTTTGATCCCTGCATCAGGGTTTGCTATGACAGCACAGATCCCGCTAGGGATTTTCTCTCCCCCCCACCCCCCCACCCATTTCAAAATAAATAAATAAACTTAAAAAAAAAAAGAGTTACATGTTCTGACTGAGCTAGCCAGGTGCCCTGAGAAGAGGTGTTTTTTGTTTTTGTTTTTGTTTTTTTAGTAACTCAACTGGAACCCACCAGATATGGTATGAAATGAAAATATGTATGTTGCATATTTCCCCTTATATGGAGCTTTTCAACCTTAGTAGTTTTGGGCCAGAAATCAATTTGTTGTGAAGGGCTGTCCTGTGCATTGATGGGTACTTAGTGGTATCCCTCGCCCCTAACCATGAGATGCCAGTAGCATTGCCTGAGCCATAACCAAAAGTGTCGCCAGACTTTGCCAGCTGTTGGGCAAATTCATCTTGGTTGAGAATCATTGCCCTAATATAGATTAGTTCTGAACTTGCATGTTATAAATCTAGTTATCCTGAGAGAAACTGAATTGGTAATTTAGCCCCAAAGCTTAAGTTTTCTAGGGCAAAGCTTGAGCTTAAGACCTCATGTTAGAAGCTTTTTCCTGCAACAAGAGGGATTGAGTTCACACAAATTACAGTAAGACTGAAGTTTGTTGAATGCTGTTTAGAACCTGTGGATCATGTGGTATTTTATCTATTTATATGATAAGTGAGATTTTCCAAGACATTTATTTATTAATTATTATTAAAAAACTTTTAAAATGTTTATTTATTTTTGAGAGAGAGAGTGTGCACGTGCATGAGCAGGGGAGGGGCAGAGAGAGAGGGAGACATAGAATCTGAATTGTCAGCACAGAGCCTGACGCGGGGCTTGAACTCATGAGCCGTGAGATTGTGACCTGAGCTGAAATCAGATGCTTAACCGACGGAGCCACCCAGGAGCCCCTATTATTGTTTTTAGAGTAAGTGTTATGCCCATTGTGGGGCTTGTACTTATGACCCTGAGTTCAAGAGTTGTACGCTCTACTGACTGAACCAGCCAGGTGCCCCAGATTTTCCAAGATTAAACCTCTATCCCCTGCTTATTGTGGTGGCTAATTATGTATTTGAATTCCCTGTATTGGCATTTTATACAGAAATTTATGTGTTTGAGATGGTACGTTTGTGGGTGCAAATTTTGGTCTTAATATCATTTAAATTATGTTTAAATAATAAGTTATGAATAAATAATGAATACATTATTTTAGTGAATAAATTATTTTAAGATAGTGAAGTTTTGTAAATCATCTGTTTTGGAGAACTGTTTTTGAGGACATTTTTTAGGCTACTTTCAGATTTTATTCCTGGATTATGAAGCTGTTGATTTTTTTTTTTTAATCCCCTGAGTAATTTGTGTGTGTGTGTGTGTGTGTTTAATAAAAATTTATCCATGTAAGTGAGATTTTTAGGCTTGGCACTCTATTTATTTATTTATTTTTTTAGGCTTGGAACTTTATAGCCTAACGAAGAACCAGCCTAGTGTCGTAGGTTCTCACATGCCTCTGGGCCTCTGTGTCTGGCCCCAACTCTGCAGCATCTCTTTCTAGAGTGTTGAATTGACAAATCTCTTTGTGTATTCTGTAATCTCTTGTGGCTCCAATTTATTTTTCATTGCTCATCCTGATAGGCTTCGTTGAGGTATTTAATCTTTTGAGATGTTTTAGAAGTGGATAGCTGGGTGAGCTAATCAACCATACAAGTGCTACTGCTTTTCATTGGTTAGTTAAATAATCATAACTTAAGTCTTTGGGGTTAGGATGGCTCTTTATATATTGGCAAAAATATCCCCAAAGATCTAAGATGAATTTATTTTGAATTTTACTGACATTAGGAGGATATGGTCTCTTTAGCTCTGATAAATGAGAAGTTAGTGTTTTTGGTTGTAGTTTGATTATTTGAAAAAATTAAAAATAGAATGCTACTTTAACATGTATAAAAAGAGCTTTCACAACAAACTAATTTTTAAGCAATAAGTGAATTTATTGGAAAAGATGTGAACTGTTGAAATGAAAGTTTGACTTTTGAGTAGAGACTTTGTTAAAGTGGACAAAATATTTGAAAGTCAACTCTGTAATTCTGCAAGATGGCACAAATAATTTAGAGTATACAACATAATTTAAAGAGGCGTTCATTGTATTGCTGACATTCACTGGAACATATTTTTTTGCCATATACTTCATGACTTCATAGTATTTTGAAAAACATTGTGTATATTTATATGTGTATATTATATACAAGAATATTACTAAGGAAGCTTAACAATTTTCATGTCCAAATATAGGCATTATAATTAAGTAGATAGCTAAGAGCAGGTAGAACTATTAACTGAGTAAATAAATAGCCAAGAACTTGAAAAAGAGAGCATTTGGAAGTTAGGAACATTTCTTGTTTCATATGACTTGTACTATAGAATTTGTGGTTTTTAAGATAGTGAAGTGATGTTGGAAGATTGATGTTAACCTTTTTGTATCAAGTTTAGTCTTGGTAACTAAATTCTGGAATTCTATTGGAGTAGGGTGGATGGAATTTACTGTGTTTTAATGATCCCTTCAGGATTGAAACATGTCCCAGTTGGTTCTAACTGGCTCTACTACTTACTAGGTGAAATGTTTTGATGTGTACTAGGGGTCATAACCTCAGATACCCTCTTGTATCACCTTGGGATGAAGCCCTAACCAGAAAAGTTCTCATTATAATAAGGAACACTGTTGCATAATTGGGGTTCTGCCACACCAACATTCTGTAAATCCAGTATATTGAGATACAAACATTAGTAACATATTTTCTGATTGTAGAAACTGTTCGTTTTAGGAGGTTTAGAAAATACAGAGAATAAAGAAGAAGAAAAAAGATCTGTAAACTCCAGAGTGGTTATTTTGATGTATTTCAGATCTTAAAAAATAAATATATTTCACAGATTTGGTTTATACTTTACATGTAGCTTGGTCTCTTGCCTTATTCATTTGAAATTTCATTGTTCATATTTTCCTAAACTATATCGTCTCTAATTGAGTCTTATTCCCTTGTATGGTTTTACTGTATTTGATTTAACCAGTCACCTGTTGTTTGACATGGATTGCCTAAGGTGTGTGTATTTTTATGATTAAAATTTTGCTCTTCAAGCTACATAATTTGGATTTTTAATAGAAAAATAAGAAAATTGCAAATAATGCAAATGAGGAGGAAAACTTACCCAAAGTTATTACCTGTCATTGTGATATATATCTTTGCAAACTTTTTTTTGTGGTATATAAACCAATGTGTGTGTGTTTTATACAAAAGGGAAATCGTATATTTGACACTTTTTTATCTTGATGGTAGTATTGTGAATATGTGTCATTTTGTTCTGTTTCTTTTTAATACAGTAGCCTTATTATTCTGGCTGT
Organism: Acinonyx jubatus; assembly: GCF_027475565.1. NCBI lineage: Eukaryota > Metazoa > Chordata > Mammalia > Carnivora > Felidae > Acinonyx > Acinonyx jubatus. The sequence continues at coordinate 105,114,958 of NC_069385.1, read as the reverse complement.
AGTATTAATTAGTTTTTTTTAAAAATCAGGTATTTGAGCAATTTAGAAAGTGAAAGAAAATAAAAATCTAAGTTTCTCACCACTCAGAAATAACTATTAACATTTTTGTTTATGGATTTCTATATTCAAATTTTTTAATCCTTCCCCCCCTTTTTTTTTCCTTTTTGGAAAAAATAAGATTGTGTGATACATGCCACTTAATATACCTTTCATTTATCACGAACATCTTTCTAGGACTACATTACCATTATCCTCACTGATGTCAGAATTACTAGACTCTTGCTCTTTATAGCATTACAAAAGACAGATTATATTTGTACATAGTTATCCTGTTATTTATTAGAATTGACATACAGGAAAATGGACTTTTTGGATGTGTGCAGTTCTATTAATTTTGTAGTGACCATCTCTTCTCCCTCCTGTGGCAACCAGCTGTTCTTCATAGATTTATCTTTTTGAAAATTTCATATAATTGGTTTGTACAATATGTAACCTTTTGAAATTGGCCTAATTTAATGTAATGCTCTTAAGATTTGTTCGTTAACTGTATCAATAGTTCATTTTTGTTGCTGAGTAGTATTTCATTACATGACTATACCACAATTTTCTATCCATTTGTCTCTTGAAGGGTGTTTGTTTTTCTTTTCCTGGTTTGTAGAACTTATGGATAGAGCTGCTATAAACATTTGTGTAGAGGTTTTTATGTGAACATGTATTTTACTTCTCCAGAGTATATGTAACTAGGAGTGGGATTGTGAGTCATATGGAAATGTGTATGTTTAACTTTATAAGAAACTGCCAAACTCTTTACTGGTGTCTGTACTTTTTTTTTTTTTTTGGTATTGCTACCAGCAATATTGTAGATTTCCAATGGCTTCACATCCTTTTTAGAATTTTTTATTTTAGCCATTGTGATAAATATTTTTTACTTACCTCATTGTGTACAGTTGGGAGAGTTCATCATTAAATATTTGGTAGAATTTGCCAGGAAAACCATCTGGGTCTGGAGATTTCTTTTTCTAGAGTGTTTCCAACTACAAACTTAAAAAAATTTTAAAAGTAGTTATTCAGATTATCTGAAACTACCAAAGCACCAAAACTTTGAGGCTTAATGTTTTTTAAAATAAAAAAAAAATTTTTAACATTTATTCAGTTTTTGAGAGATGGAGATAGAGCATGAGTGGGAAAGGGGCAGAGAGAGACAGAGACACAGAATCTGAAGCAGGCTCCAGACTCTGAGCTGTCAGCACAGAGCCCACCACGGGGCTCAGACTCAAAAATGGTGAGATCAAGACCTGAGTCGAAGTTGACACTTAACTGACTGAGATACCCAGGTGCCCCAAAACTTTCAGGTTTTCTACATGTGTATGTTGTTTACAGTTTTCCTTATTATTATTGTTTTTAATGAGTATAAAGTCTTTAGTGATGGTGTCTCTTTTTATTCTTGATATTGGTAATTTGGGTCTTCTCTTTTTTTTTCTTAATCATTCTTCCTAGAAATTTATTAATTTTATTGACCTTTTAAAATGATCAATTTTGGTTTCATTGATTTTTCCCTATTTTTCTATTTTCTCTGTTTTTATATCCTATTTCCTTTAGTTGTACATTTTATGATTTCAGATTTTATGTTTTCTCCTAGCCTATGAATTATACTTAGAATTTTTTTAGGTATTTGCCTTAAAGTTTGCTATATATATTTATAACCAGTCTGAGTTCACCTTTATTTATTTATTTTTTCAAGTTTATTTATTTTGAGAGAGAGACAGGGACGGGGGGGGGGGGGGGAGAGAGAGAGAGAGAATGAATCCCAAACAGGCTTTGTGCTGATAACAAGAGCCTGACATGGGCTTGATCCCACAAACCATGAGATCATGACCTGAGCCAGAATCAAGGATCGGTTACTTAACCAACTGAGCCACCCAGGCGCCCCCTGAGTTCACCTTAAAATAGCACTGCACAACTTCACATGTAATGCAAATACCATAGAGTATTCCTAACTCTTCCTTTGTCCTTTATGAAGTTGCTGTCACTTACATTATTAGCCTGTCGATGTGCAATAATCAGTAAATTATTATTTTAAACAGTTATCTTTTAGATTAGTTACGAGTAAGAAAAAGCATTTTGTTTTACTTCCATTTATTCCTTTTCCTTCACTCTTTTTATTAAGAAAAAATATTTAATAATGGTTGATATGCAGTGTTATATTAGTTTCAGGTGCATGACATAGTGATTTGGCAATTCTATATATTATGCAGTTCTCACAGTGGTAAGTGTAGTTGCCATCTGTCACCACACAATGTTATTACGATATTACTAACCGTATTTCCTATATTTTTCGTCTCTGTAACATATTTATTTTATAACTGGGAGTTTGTACCTCTTATTCCCCTCGCCTGTTTTGCCCATCTCCCATCTCTTTCCCCTCTGGCAGCTGGCAATTCTCTGTATTTACAGTCTTTCTGGATTTTACTTTTTTTTTTTTAAAGATTCCACAAATAAGTGAAATCATATGGTATTTGTGTTTCTTTGACTTATCTCCATTTTAGCATAATTCCAGGTCTATCCCTGTTAATGTAAATGGAAAGATCTCATTCTTTTTTTTTATGGCTGAGTAACACGCTGTTATCTATCTCTTTGTTTATACACATATGCATATACGTATATATACACACACACACACCACATCTTCTTTTATCCATTCATCTATCAATGGACACAGGTTGCTTCCATATCTTGGCTATTGTAAATAATGCTGTAATGAACACGGGCTGCGTATGTCTTTTTGAATTAGTGCTTTTGCTTTCTTTGAGTAAATATTCAATAGTGAAATTACTAGATCATATATTCTTTCTATTTTTAATTTTTTGAGGAACCTCCATACTGTTTTTTTTTTTTTTTTACAGTATCACCAATTTACAATCCCACCAGAAGTGCATGAGGATTTTTTTCTCTATCCTCATCAACATTTGGTATTTCTTGTCTTTTTGATTCTAGCTGCTCTGACTGGTGAAAGGTTATAACACATTTTTTTTTAACACTGGTTTTGATTTATATTTCCTTGATATTTTGTTATTTTAAGCATTTTTTTCATGTGTCAGTTGGCCATCTGTATGACTTTATAAAAATGTCTCTTTAGGTATTCTGTCCATTTTCAAAACTGGATTCTTTGTTTTTTTGGTGTTGAGTTGTAAGAGTTGTTTATATATTTTGGCTATTAACCCTCTTGTTGGATAAATCATGTGCAAATATCTCTTCTCATCCAGGAGGTTGCATTTTCATTTTGTTGATGACTTCCTTTGCTGTGCAGAAGCTTTTTACTTCGGTAGTCCAAATAGTTTATTTTTTATTTCCCTTGCCTGAGGAGACCTACCCATAAATATGTTATCAGGGCCAGTGTCAAAGAGACTGCTGCCTGTTTTTTTTTGTTTGTTTGTTTTTTTTTTTTTTTAAGGAATATTCTGGTTTCAGTTCTCATATTTAAGTGTTTAAACCACTTTATTTTTCTATACATTGTAAGAAAGTGGTCGAGTTCTATTCTTTCGTGTGTAGCAGTCCATTTTTACCAACAGCATTTATAGAAGAGACTCTTTGCTCCACTGTACTTTCTTGCCTGCATTTTTGTAGATTAATTAATCATATTTCATCATTTTGTAGATTAATTCATCATTATAACTTTCCATTTGTGTCATCTGTAGTTTCTTTCTTCAGTGTCTTATAATTATCACATTATAGGTTAGTCACCTTCTTGGTTAAATTTATTCCTAGGTATTCTATTCTTTTTGGTGTAATTGTAAATGGGATTGTTTTCTTAATTTCTCTTTCTGCTGTTTTGTTTTTAGTATATAGAAATGCAGCCAACTCCTGGATATTTATTTTGTGTCCTGCAACTTTACTGAATTCAGTTTTTCTCAAATCTTTTTGGTGGAATCTTTAGAGTTTTCTATATATAGGGTTATGTCATCTGGAAATAGTGACAGTTTTACTTCTTCGTACCCATTTGGTACCTTTCTTTTATTCCTTTTTTTGCCTGATTGCTATAGCTAGGATTTCCAGTACTGTTTTGAATAAAAGTGGCAAGAGTAGGTACCTTTGTCTTGTTCCTAATCTTAAAGGAAAAGCTCTCAGTTTTTCACCATTGAGTATGACATTAGTTATGGGTTCATTATATATGGCTTTTTTATGTTGAAGTGTGTTCCCTCCACACCCATTTTGTTGAGAGTTTTTATCATGAATGGATGTTGAATTTTGTCAGATGCTTTTTCTGCATCTATTGAGATGGTCATATGGGATTTTATCTTTTATTTTGTTGATGTGATGTGTCATATTGATTGATATTTGGATACTGGACCATCCTTGCATCTCTGGAATAAATCCCATTTGATCATGGTGAATGATTCTTCTAATGTATTTTTGAGTGAAATTTGCTAATATTTTGTTGAGTATATCTGCCTCTGTTTTCATCAGATATAATTAACCCATAGTTTTCTTTTTTCATAGTGTTATTGGTTCTAGTATTACGGTAGTGCTGTAAGCTTTTCTTCATTTTTTTAAATAGTTTGAGAAGGATAGGTATTAACTCTTCTTTAAATGTTTGGTAGAATTCAACTGTGAAGGCATCTGGTCTTGGACTTTTGTTTATTGGAAGTCTTTTTTGATTACCAATTTAATTTTCTTAGTTGTCATCAGTCTGTTCAGATTTTCTATTTTTTCCTGATTCAATATTGGAAGAATGTATGTGTCTAGGTATTTATGCATATCTTCTAAGTCGGCCAATTTGTTGGCATATAAATTTCTGTAGTAGTCTTTTGTAAATCTGTGGTCTTGGTTGTTACTTGTTTCATTTCTGGTTTTATTTACTTGAATTCTCTTTTTTTCTTGATGAGTTTGGCTAAAGGTTTATCAATTTTGCTTATCTTTCAAAAAGCAGCTCTTGGATTCATTGATCTTTTTTATTTTTTAAAAAATATCATTTATTTCTGCTCTGATTTGTTATTTTTTTTCCTTTTAGCTTTGAGCTTTGTTTGTACTTTTTCTACTTCCTTTAGATATAAAATTAAAGTATTTAATTCAGATTTTTCTTGTTTCTTAAGGTTGACCTTTATCTCTGTAAACTTCCTTCTAAGAATTCTAAGTTGGAAGGTTTTTTCTTTTCATACTTTAGTGTTCTCTACTCTTTTTTTCCTAAGTTTATATATATTTATTTTTGAGTGAGAGAGAAAGCAAGAGTGGAGGAAATCAGAGAGAGAGGTTGAAAGAGAGAATCCTAAGCATGTTCCACACTGTTAGCATGGAACCTGATACGGGGCTCGAACCCACAAACCATGAGATCATGACATAAGTCGAAGTCGGACACTTGACTGAGCAACCCAGGTGCCCCTACTCCACTCTCTTTTAAGTCTGCTGTAGTTCTTATCCTTGTTCTTCTATACGTAAGTTTTTTTTTTTCTTTCTTATGGCTTCTTTCAAGAATTTGTGTTTGGTTTTCTGCGTTTGCATATGGTATGCTTAGGTGTAGATTTTCCCACATTTATCCTGCTTTGTATTCTCTGAACTTCCCATGTATGTGGTTTGGTGTATGATAATAATTTTGGAAAATTCTCCATTATCTTTCTTTTCTAGCACTCCAGTTATGCATATATTTTATCTTTCGAAATTGTTGCACCCTTCTTGGATTTCTGTTCTATTTTGTTTTTTTTTTATTAAAAATTTTTTAATGTTTATTCTTGAGAGAGAGAGAGAGAGCACGTGCGAGCATGCATGTACTAGTTGGAGAGGGGCAGAGAGAGAGGGAGACACAGAATCCAACGCAGGCTCCGGACTCTGAGCTGTCAGCAGAGCCCAAGGTGGGGCTCGAACTCAGGAACTGCAAAATCATGACCTGAGCCGAAGTCAGATGCTTAACTGACTGAGCCACCCAGGCGCCCCATTGTTTTATTTTTTTATATTATTTTTTTCTCTTTACATTTTGGTTTGGGAAGTTTCAAATGACATATTTTCAAGTTTGCTGGTTCCATCCTTGGTGGTGTCTAGTCTGGTGATGAGCCCACCAATGGCATCCTCTATCATTTTTGTTTTGTTTTGTTTACTTTCCCAGCTTTTATTTATGTTTTGTGCTTCAAAACACTTGGAGATTTATGTTTTTGCTTAGATTTTAGACCAAAAGTATTATCTGTAGTGAAGGAAGGTGTAGGGTGGGTAATTATCCTCATCATATTTCTAGAAGAAATGAAGAGATGGGTAAGAATTATATTTGAGTTTTATTTTAGGAAATACTCTTTTTCGTAGGCTGTAACTAACTAGGGTCTATAACATTATGTAGAGCGTACTATAAAAAGGAGAAGTATACAGAGCACACCACTGTATCTATGTGCAACACAATAAAATTCGTCACAATTCTTACCACTCTCCTGATTATCTCATAACTTGAGAAGTGACACAATAAATCAGTGATTAGACAATGATTACAATGTACTGTGACCATGGCGTAGCACAGAGCTATGTTTAGTCCACAAATTTTTTTCATTTACATTTGCTGGGAAAAAAAACCCTGGCCTTTTAATTGTACTGATGAGGTTTATTTTGTTTCAAAATTTTTACATATTTCAAAATGGTGTCTAAAACGGTGCCTGTCCAATGGTGATGGTAGGCTTTTTGATTTTCTTTTCTTCTCTTTTCTGTTTTTAATTTGTCACTTGTGTTACTGAGAATACTTTGCATGTTGTAAACACTGTTCTGCTTTTCTCAAGCTTTTCTTTAGCTTTAGCTCCTGTAATTTTTGCCCACAATTCTTTGTGTTCCAGTTTCTTTTTTTTTCTCTTTTTGTCTTTCATCTTCGGAGCTAGTAAGGTTGTTGAAAAGCATTTTTAGGGGCGCCTGGTTGGCTCAGTCGGTTAAGCGGCCGACTTTGGCTCAGGTCATGATCTCGCGGTCCGTGAGTTCGAGCCCCGCATCGGGCTCTGTGCTGACAGCTTAGAGCCTGGAGCCTGTTTCAGATTCTGTGTCTCCCTCTCTCTGACCCTCCCCCATTCATGCTCTGTCTCTCTCTGTCTCAAAAATAAATAAACGTTAAAAAAAAAAATTAAAAAAAAAAACCCTATTCTTAAAAAAAAAAAAGAAAAGCATTTTTATGTCCATTAGGGATTTCAGCATGTTGTATACGAATGCTACAGTTGTCGAATTCCAGTGTTCAATGGAGATTTTTTACAAACTGCGAAATGCAATTGTCAGCATTTTGTTAATCTTTCCTCGAAGAATGTATTCATTATTACAGCAGGATGGTACCCTTTCTCCAACCTAAAACTGAGAACTGGGTACATACTTGGATATCTGCTTGCAAAGGGCTCTTCACTTCTTTTGAACTGTGTTGGTTCAGTGACATCTAAGATTTCTTCAGTTTCTTCTGAAAACATCATCTCTTTCTGACTGCATGTTTTTGGCCAGAATTTCAGCAATCCTATAATCATTGGTTATGTTAGTGTTGTATCTTTTCTTCAGAAAGTATACAACACAGTAGGCTAGCTGAGCATGAGACAAAGCTAATCCTTTTGCAGTGTGGTTAAGAATAAGAGCCATCATTAGAAATATGTTCTGTTTTCAGTGGTAATCGCCTAAAGCCATTGATAATACTACTAATATTTTAAGGAGTTCAGCAACACCTTTGAAATGTGTATCATACATAAACCTGAGGAAAATGTTGTTAATTTGTTTTCTTATGAATGCTCATAATCCAAGAAATTTCCGATAAATTCAGTGTAGAACAGTCTTCAGGAAGTCCTATTCTGTTAGGTATCTTCACTGTTGAAAAGCCCAGGAACTGTTTTACAAATTTCTGGCCAATACATCACTTTGTAATGCTAGGCTAGAAAATCAGAACTCCAAAAATCTTAAGGCAGACACCAATTGTATGTGAAGCCAAGAGGCCTCGAGTTCATCCTTTTCTGGATCAAAATCTAGATTATCACTTGGAGGAAGAGTATAGAAGATGTTAGCAGTGATCATTTTTACTTTTATCACAATACACTGATTCAACAAATTACTTCACAGTTAGTTGAAACATACTCCATCAGTTCATTCAGTGTTGCTCTTTTAATTTTGTTGATCTTCAAGGCTGAAACAGAACCCATGAAATCAAACAGATACAACACCGATGCAGCTCTGACAGAAAGCTCTCGTTCATTGGAGGTGGCGTCTTTGAGTTGGGGCAAGGAGTGCCCCTCTGCCTGTTGCCCTTGCTGTGGAGCTGTCAGGAGCCCTGGGAGCACTTCTGCCTCTGTGCTGTGCATACCATTTCAGGATAAAGCTGACTGCTTTCTCTGAGGCCTAGATGGCAGTGCCAGCAGCTTCCATTAGTGGTGATTACCAGGATATTTCCACGGCCCTGGTGCTTAGGAGGGCTACTTGCACAGAACGGGCAGTGGCAGAGGGAAGAGGTGGGGAGAGGTACAGAGAGCTTGTGTCCCTTTGCCCGGTCTCCTTCCCCCGATGTAATTCTCTCCTGGGCATTGGGGACCTTTTTGCTGCCTGTCAACCCCTCAGGGCCATATCTCAGTGCTGGAAGTTTCCGGTCCCTGCTTCTCACGGAGCTCCAGGGGCTGAAGGAGGCAAGGATAGGGGAGGAGAGGTTTGAAAAAGTTGCTGATCCTGGGCATGGAGGTCCAGTGGAAGGGAGCCTGAAGTTCAGGAAACTGAGGCAAGGGCTCAGGGGTGTGGATGCTGAGCATGCCACTTGTCCCTTCAGTTTAGGTTGCCAGCCCACTGGCCAGCATCTCAGTGGCTGCTGCCAGTGTATCCTACCTTTGCTTGGAACTTCCTGCTTATGGGTTGCCATTGTGGATCCCCTCCAAGACACCACAGTTGCCATGGTGCCCACTTTTCCCTTTTAGCACTGACCCCTCATTTCCTGGAGCAGTGACATGCTACCTGGCATCCTTTATTTCTGTTAGTGATTTTTAGTTTTTTCATTTCCTTTTGATTTTAGAATTTCCATCTGCTTACTTTTTCCATCTGTTCTTCTTGTTCCCCCCCCCCTTTTCCCCCATTATCATCCTTAACATTATTAATCATAGTTATTTTAAATTCCCTATTTGATTACAAAATAAGTGTTATATTTGAGTCTGGCTCTGATGCTTGCTTTGTCTTTGTTTTTTCTTGCCTTTTAAAAGCATGATGTATAATTTTTTGTTGAAAAGTTTGACATTATATGTTAGGAAATAGGAACTGAGATAAACAGATCATTAGTGTGAGATTTTAAATTAATCTGTCCTAGAGTTGTATTGTGTTTAATATTTGTTGTAGGTATAGGTACCAGAGGCTTATTTCTTTAGTGTCCATTTTTGTCTCCTCTTTGTGCTTTCCTAACAACTCCTCAGATGGAATCTGCACCAGGCAGTAACTCTTTCAGCAGTAATTAACTTACTGTATTGGAGCCCCCCTGGTGTGGTGGTAAGGTGTAGAGGAGAGAAAGCATCCTATAATCTTATAATTAAATCTCATACTTTTGTGGGTTTGTGGCCTGGGACTGTGATCTTGATAGGTCTTTCTTAGGTCCCTCCCCCCCACACTGTCCCCCATCCCTCCTGTGAGACAGAAAGGTTAAGAGAGGACCAGAATCAGAGAAATGACCTTTCCACAGGTGGATAAAGTCTTTTCTGTGGAGATTAAGTCTTTGTTAGGGTGAATGCTCTGTTTTCTGTTTCACACTGACTTCTTTGACCTTCTTCCCTGCTGGAAGCACAAGGAGATCTTTATGGACTCTTCACTCTGAGAATCTGGTGATGTTCCTGGAAGTAAACCCCACAAAAATGGGTGACTCCCCTAAGACTGTGGTTCCCAGAAGTTTTCTCAAAAATACCATTTAAGTCCGTTGACTGATGAATGGATAAAGAAGATGCACACACGCACACACACACACACACACACACACACACACACGTACATACATACAATGGAATATTACTTGGCAATCAAAAAAATGAAATTTTGCCATTTACAACAATGTGGATGGAACTGGGATGTATTATGCTAAGTGAAATAAATCATAGAAAGACAAGTAGATGACTTTACTCATGTGGAATTTAACATACAAAACATGAACAAAAGAGAAGGAAAGCAAAATATTGTAACAACAGAGGGAGAATACAGAGAATACAGAGACTCTAAAATACAGAACAAACTGATGGTTGCTGGTGGGGTGTTGGGGGGAGCGTTAAGGAGGACACTTGTTAGGGTGAGCACTGGGTGTTGTATGTATGTAATGAATCACTAAAATTTATTCCTGATATTATTATACTGTATGTTAACTAACTTGGATTTAAATTTTAAAAATAAATAAAAAATAAAGCAGGGGAAAAAATACCATTTAAGTGTTTGTAGTGGATTAACTTTTTGCCTCCAAAATGATATGTCCAGGTTCTAAGCCCTGGTACAATAATGTGGCATTATTTGGCAATGAAGTCTTTGCAGACATAACTAAGGATCTTAAGGTTGTATGGTCTTGGATTTAGGATTGACCATAAATCCAGTGAGTGGTGTTCTTATTAAGAGTTAGAGGAGGGAGATTTGAGACACACAGAAGGGCAAGGTCATGTGCAGATGGAGGCAGAGGTTGGAATTATGCAAGCTAAGGAATGCCAGAGATTTCTGGCAGCCTCCAGAAGCCAAGACACAAGTGTGAAGCAATTCTTTCTCTGAGTCTTCAGAAAGATCCAACCCTGTTGATAACTTGGTTTTGTACTCTGGTCTCCAGAGCCATAAATGTGAAAGAATAAACTTCTATTGTTTTAAGTCACCTAGTTTGTGATTGTTATGACAGCCCTGGGAAACTCATATAATGTTCCTATCAGTTTATGGTTCCAGTTGTTTGTGTTTGAGGTGATCCAGTAGTTCTTGCCTCTCCATATCCTGAGCTGGCAGTTTGCCTTGTGTCCTCAGTTCTATGGTGGGCCCAAGAAAAGCCACTGACTTTCAGTTTGCTTAGCTTTGTTCTTGTTGTAAGGGTGGGAGTGATACCATCCAAGTTTTTCACATGTTGGAGCCGAAACTGCAAGTCCACTATTTTTTGTTTGGCATTTTATACTTATTATCTTAGTGATTACCACGTGCATTATTAGGTTTTAAAAATGTACAGTTAATTAATACACAGTCTGTTCTTCATTCCTTCTTGCTCTGAAATTCCTCCTAGAACTTTTTGTCTCCTGCTTAGTCTAGACTGTTTCTTATATTTGTTGCACGGTTGCTGTCTTAGCACTTTTCTCACTCTCTGGGATTGGCTCCACTATTTCTTGGATTTCATGTCTTCTTCTCTTTTGTTTCCTTTTTTTTTTTTTTAATTTTACTGGATAACATCATGTAAGGTTATATGTAGGAGTTAATTTCCTTTTCCTTGCCTGTGTGAAAATGTAACACCCTTGTCTGCTGATTTGGCTGACCGTGGAATTCATTTTCCTTTAATACTTAAGTGGCCTTGCCTTTTTATTTTTCCTGTAGAATCTGGTGTCCTTAATGAGAAGTCTTCTGATGATTCTCATTCTTTTGTAGACTAACTCTATTTCCTTTCAGACACCCTTCTAGGATATTTTTTATCTTTTTTACGAAATTTCATCTAGATGTGAGTACTTACTTTTTGTTATTGTGCTGGGTTTTCACAAATCTCTTTATTTTTGCAGATTTGTTTCCTTTAAGCTTTGGAGTATTTTCTTGTATTATTTCATTGTCAGTTCTCTATTTTCTGTCTTTTTTTCTAGAACTGTTATTTGGATGTTGAATTGTCTGGATTGATCATCTGTCTTTTATTTTTTATATTTTCCTTATGTCTTTTTGCTTTACCTTTTCTGGAAAACTTCCTTGGATTTTGTCTTCACTTCTCCAAAAGAAAAAAAAATTAATGGGGCACCTGGGTGGCTCAGTCCATTGAGCATCCAACTCTTGGTTTCAGCTCAGGTCATGATCTCAGGGTTCCTGAGTTTGAGCCCCGCATGCATTGGGCTCTGTGCTGACAGTGTGAAGCCTGCTTCGGATTCTATCTCCCTTGTTCTCTGCCCCTCCCCCACTTGCGCGCGCGCACGCGCGCTCTCTCTCTCTCTCTCTCTCTCAAAAATAAAAAATAAACTTAAAAATTAATGAGACATGCTGAAAGACACAAATTTCCAAACCTTTTTTATTTTCTCATTTTTTTTCATAGCATTTGGTGCTGACTTTATGAACTTTGTTACATCTCTTGAGGATACAAATTTGCACATGTTTACATTTTTTTATTTTGAAATGATAAGTTATAGAAATAAGTACAGTACAAAAAATTTCTCCCTGACTGATGCCTTTATCCTGAGTATTTTAGTGTGTATTTTCTACAAACCAGGATCTACTTAATCACAATCCAACCATAGACTTAAATAATTAACATTTATTTATATATGTATGGACTCTGGTTTCTTTATTCAACTGGATATGTTCTGTTACTGTCATTGTTTATTCTGGTGCTCAGATTGTCCTGGTTTGGCCAATAAGAGCCTTTTTGATATTACTTCTTTCTGTCCTTTGGCATCACCTTATCTTTCTTTAACTTCCTTGCTTTGTGGCACAATACTGTACTTCTGGCTTATCTTGTACTTTTCCTGCTTCAGAGGCGGAATTGCCTGTCTTCCCAAGGTTTCCTAGTTCTTTTTAAGAGAAAGTGGTGTTTACAGGATCTGTGCATTAGGTTGTGCATTGCTATTGGACTTTGCTGGTTTTTTAAGAGGACAGCTGGTATGTTTATGTGTATGTGTTTCATGTGTGTGTTTGTGTATTGAAAACCATAAGTACATGGTGGTACTTCTCATTTAGCATTACAGGATTGAACCTAGCCTTTTCTCCCTTATGTTTGCAATTCCCTTCTCTGACATAGAGAAACTTGACTTCCATTATCCTTAATATATTTACTTATTTAATCAGTCCCCTGGATTTAGCCAGTCTTCGTCCCTGTTGTCACTCTTCACCCTCACCCTTGCATGGACACCCTCTTCTGCTTGGGCTATTAGTCTTCATTCTAGGTTGCTTTACCCTTCTATACCTCTGCATGGAAATCTGCCCTCCCACCCCCCATCTCCAATACCATTTGGCCTTTGATATCCCTCACCAAACTACTCCTCAGCTTGGATGCCCTCTCCACTGTGCTTGGGCTCTGATACACCTTGTCAAGTTGCCTTTGTGTAGATACCCTCCTCACCTTGCTTTAGAGTGCTGATATGCTATACTAGGAAAATCCCCTTATGTGGATGCTCTCCTTACCATATTCTGGCCCTGCCTCTACCCCTACCCCAGCTTTGGATACCTTTTACTTTTTTACATTTTTTGGTCTTTGATTCTCATACCAGACACCCCCACCCGGGCTTTTCCCTTTTTCTCCCACTGTACTCTTCTATACCTAATGACTTTAGGACTAAATTGTTTTGGAGAGTTGAAAGGGGGGAGGTGGGTATATGTTTCATCCAGGAGTAATTTTTCATTTTATTATGGTTTTTCACAATTAACTATTATTTGTTCATATTTATGAATAAATAATAAATAACAAGCTGGGGAGACTATTTATGTAGGTAGAACTTACAGCTTTAGTTTAGAATTATCAGGCAGGGAGCTGAGCTTTGCTGTGGAGACCTAAATTCTGGGAATCAGTAGTCCTTTCTCTAAGAATGAGCACTCATCTATAGGAGCTTTACTAGTTTCCCCAAACTGTATGTGTGTGTGGGGGGGGTGGCTGGGGGAGCAGCCGGGGAGTTGGAGGATGGAGATTAATCCTTTAGTTTTCGGCCTTCAGAGAAAAATGCCTGCCTACTTAGCATTATTGTCTTAGAGCTTTTGTTGTTGACAGTGGGTGTTAGCTCTTCCATGTAAAGATAATTCCCTATTTTCATTTCTGCGTTTCTCATGAGCTTTCCTTTTCTGAATTTTTAGCCTTTATGGGATTCTGCAGGGCAGTGTGGTATCTCAGTTATAGTTTCCTGAAGTTCTCTGGACTTTCTGTTCGTGGCTTTGTTAGTTATGGATCCATTTTCATAAGTTTGAAAAATTTCTTTCTGGCTTTCTTCTCAGGTTGGGATGTTTTCAGCTGTAAATAGAAATCCCATCTGAAATTTACTTAACAGTTGGGGCACTTGGGTGGTTCAGTCAGTTGAGCATCCCACTTGGGCTCAGGTCATGATCTCATGGTTCGTGGGTTCGAGCCCCTCATCAGGCTCTGTGCTGACAGTTCTTAGGGAGCCTGCTTCCGATTCTGTAACTCCCACTCTCCCTGCCCCTCCCCTTCTCGTGCTCTGTCTCTCTCAAAAAAAAAAAAAAATTAAAAAAAATTTTCTTAACAGTTAAAAAAACTGCTATAACAAGAAAACTAAAGGTATTGTAGCATAGGGGTTGGTTAATTTGGCAGTTTGATCGTTCTAGCAAAGATCCAGGTCATTTTCTTTTTTTTTTTCTCTTTCATCCTAAACTTTTTCTTAAGAAAGGATTGAGACAATCTCTTGGTCTTTTTCTTGTCTTAAATAGTTATGGCACTTTTGGGCATTACATTCTCATTGACGAACATCCAAAGTCTTCAGAAGGACTTATTTTTCCTTGTGTTTTGTTTTTAAGGTTGGATAAAACTTTCCCAGAACCCCTGCTCATATCTTACTGGTTAGAGTCCATCCGTCACATGTGTATTTGAAAAACAGTCTGTGTGTGTGTGTGTGTGTGTGTGTGTGTGTGTGAGAGAGAGAGAGAGAGAAAGAGAGAGAAAGAAATTACTCTAAATAAACTTATCTTTAGACCTTTGCCTCTTTGACCAGCAGCATTTGATATCTGGGGCCTTTTCAGAATCTGCATTTAAGTAGGAGTCAACCAGATAATCTCTGCAAGTCAACAAGATGACTTGATTGTACATTCGTATTTGAAAAGTACTGGTCTAAACTAGTAAAGACTTAACCCCTGGGACTGAGAGAAACCTCATTTGTGAAAGTGTACAGGGTCTCAAAATACCTGATCAAAATCAGGGTTCAATAAGAAGGGAAAAAGGAGGAGGGAATCAGTGTCTGCCCATAATCCTTCCCCCCCGCCTTTTTTTTTTTTTTTGGTTGTAGCTCTGTGTGTGTGTGTGCTTTTTAAAAATCATACTCATAGTAGGAGAAAAAGATGAATGGAGGTATAGCTAGTCTATCATCTTGAATATGAAATCTGTTATAGCTTTTCTTGTATTGAACCTTGTAAAATATTAATAGTATGCATATATGATGTCCTGTAATCTAAAATTCTATACTTAAAGGTGGTAAAATAGTTCCTTATTAATCTTTACTTAAGGGTGTATTCATTTTCTATTGATTAGTAACAATATTGCCATAAACTTAGCAGCTTAAAACAATACACATATATGATCTCACAATTTTTGTGTTTCAGTAAGTCTGGGAGTGACTAATTAGGTACTCTGCAAGGCTGCCAGCAAGGTGTTGGCCAGGTCTGGGTTCTCTACTGGGGGAGGATCTGCTTCCAAGCTCACCTGGTTGTTGGCATCATTTAGTTCTCTCTAGGCTCTGGGACTGATAGCCTCAGTTTTTTGCTGGTGGTTAGCCAGAGACCTTCATCAGTTTCTCCATAGGTCAGCTCATAGCAAAACAGCTTGCATCTTCAAAGCCAGCAAGGGTGAGAGATTCCTAGCAAGATAGACATTGTAATCTTACATCATTATATACAATCCATCATCTTTGTCATATTCTGTTGGTTAGAAGTCAGTCATAAGTCATGTCTACAGTCAAGGAGAGGGAATTGCACAAGGACATGAATATCAAGAGATTGGGCGGGTATCATAGGGACCACTCTAGAGATTGTCTATTGCAAACAATGTATACATCTGACCATAAAAACACCTGATGATATGAATTATACATTGTATTCAGGCTTCTACTTATAATTTGTACTGTACTTTATACTAAGTCATTTGAGAAATTTGCTGATGTAGCCAAATATTTAAAATCGTTGAAGGAAGCCTTGATGCTATCTTTGTAATGTTGTCGTTAAACAGGTTCCTTAATTTTAAGTTTATTAATATGGTTTATTATATTTCATGAATTAAATTTTAGACATTTATTTTTCTTTTTTTAGTTGACTATATCGTAGAGTATGACTATGATGCTGTACATGATGATGAATTAACTATTCGAGTTGGTGAAATCATCAGGAATGTGAAAAAACTGCAGGAGGAAGGATGGCTAGAAGGAGAATTAAATGGAAGAAGAGGAATGTTTCCTGATAATTTTGTTAAGGTAAGTACTCTCACCTAAATTTTTAGCTGTTGCCTCATAGGATTTGATCTTTAACTTTAAGAAATACATGTATTTTAAAAACTAAAATGTTGAAAGTGAATTTTTACTCTACAGTTGTTTGGTGCCTTGGTGGATTATAACAGTATGTGTATGTATGTGCACATGTGTTTATGTATGTATATATGTATCTATTTACCTGTCTTTTTATAAAAATAAATAGTACTTTGTGTTAGGGTAGCACTTTGTAATTTACAAGGTAGTTTTGCTGTGTACATTCTCATTTGAGCCTTCAAGCCTTATAAAGTAAGTAGGGTGGGTGATGACCCCATTTTTAAATATGGTGACATTACAGATGAGAGGTTAAACGGCTTACCCAATGTTGGCTAGCTAAGATCGAGAATCTGAACTGAAATCCAGGATCATTTACTTAAGTCTAATTGTATCTTGTTGCTTTTGCAGCCCCTTTGCAAATATCTTAGGTTCCTATTTTAAGTGTCAGCCCTGTAGCAGTTATTGGTCAAAGTAGGAGTGTGTTTCCAACTAAGTACCAAACATTCCTTTGTTAGTGAATATTCAGTCACTTCCCCCCAGAAACAATCAAGATTCTTAAGTCTTTTGCAGACAGAGTTCTCACTAGTTTAGGGAAGGAAAAAAAAAAGTAAAGAATATCTGTATATTTATGCTTCACTTATAATTGCCTTGGTACCTCTATTAGTTTTCTTATGCTTACTTACTACTGGCCTCTTTAGATTGATTCTGAGTTCTTCTGGGAAGGCTAGAATGTGTCTCATTTTTTTGTCCACCTTATATAGTAATTGTTACAAATACCTGCACACTGTGGATATTTATATAATATTTGTTCCCTGAATAGATTTGTATTCGGTTGTGGTTTTATGTCTAAAGATGAACTCATACTGTAATGCTAATTGATTTCAGAGAAGGTGAACTAACTATATGCTACCTAAATACATTTTATCTCTTGAAACAACTGAGAAAGGCTATAGTAGGGATTTGAACTTGTAATAGGGGAAGATTGCTTTTGTTTTTATTTTTTTGTTTAATAAATTGACTTATTTCTTATAACCTAAAATGGAGTGTAATGCAGATACCTTGGTAATTGAATAGAATAAATGGATTTAGATATGGTCAAGTTCTAGATTTGTCCCTTGCTGGTCATTTGATGTAGTTCAAACCACATAATTTATCTGTTTTCTTATCCTTAAAATGGCATATTTATAGTCAGTATATGGTAAGCCATGACATTGCTCTCTCACCTCTCTCTCTTTCTCTGTGTCTCTTTAAAAAAAGGAAAGTGGCTTTTTTTTTTTTAATTAAAAAATTTTTTTTAAATTTACGTCAAAGTTAGCACATAGTGTAACAATGATTTCAGGAGTAGATTCCTTAGTGCCCCTTACCCATTTAGCCCATCCCCCCTCCCACAACCCCTCTTCCCTCAACAGAGTAACCCTCCGTTTGTTCTCCATATTGAAGAGTCTGTTATGTTTTGTCCTGCTCCCTGTTTTTATATTATTTTTGCTTCCCTTCCCTTGTGTTCATCTGTTCTGTGTCTTAAAGTCCTCACATGAGTGAAGTCATATGATATTTGTCTTTCTCCAACTGATTAATTTTGCTTAGCATAATACCCTCTAGTTCCATCCACGTAGTTGCAAATGGCAAGATTTCATTCTTTTTGGTTGCTGAGTAATACTCCATTGTGTGTGTGTGTGTGTGTGTGTGTGTGTGTGTGTGTGTGTGTACACATATCTTCTTTATCCATTCATCCATTGATGGACATTTGGGCTCTTTCCATACTTTGGCTATTGTTGATAGTGCTGCTATAAACATTGGGGTGAATGTGTCCCTTAGAAACAGCACACCTGTATCCCGTGGTTAAATGCCTAGTAGTGCAGTTGCTGGGTCATAGGGTAGTTCTATTTTTAGTTTTTTGAGGAACCTCCATACTGTTTTCCAGAGTGGCTGCACCAGGAAAGTGGCTTTTTAGAGAAAGTATGTTGAAGTAATAGAACACTAAAGAAAAATACATGAAATGTTAAGTATTAATATAGCTTTAAAAAATTTTTTTTCATTTTATTTATTTTAGAGAGCATGATCTGGAGAGAGGGGCAGAGGGAGGGAGGGAGGGAGGGGGGCGGAGAGAGAGAGAAAGAGAGAGAGAGAAAGAGAAAGAATCCCAAGCAGGTTCCACGCTTAGCATGGATTAATCCCATGACCCTGGGATCATGACCTGAGCCAAAATCGAGACTTGGATGCTCAACCGACTGAGCCACCCAGGCGCCCCTGTATAGTTCTGTTAATTGTGTGCTGATATATTGTCCCGGTAGTGGAGATGACTATCATAGGACTCCATTTTGAAATATATTTTACTTTCTTGTTTCATGACAACACTAGGACTTGAGTTTAATGCACTGCCTGAGAATGGAGGATGCAGTTTGAGTATGCTAAATAATGGAGGGAAGCATAATCTGGGATTAAAAAGTAACCACAGGATACCAAATTAGAATGGGAGACATAAGTATGGACTCATGTTCAGTTTAAAGTATGTATCAACACATACAGAAACTATGTGTGTGTTAACACTTGGGTTAATGCACGTCCATATATTTCTCAGCTGTTTCCACTGAGAGGGCCTAGAAACAGTGACATACAGTAGCAGCAACTATCCCCAGTTACCAGATTTCGCTTTCTAAATCTTATTCTCCAATTAAAGAAGCAGGGCTCCTTAGACAAATAGCTGATTCTAGGGCTGGAGCAAGGAAAATACATGATGACCCCAGACCATCTTGTATGTAGTGCCAGAAGGTAGAGAAGTGCTCAAAAAAACCTCCACAAAATGATGGCCCATGTGAAAGCAGCATTAGAACCAATCTAAAGACTTTCCAGGCTCAGCTTCCAGTGTCCAGAGCTGGACTAATTTAAGCAACAGAATAACCTAATACTTGATAATTACCCAAAGAGGAGCATAAATATACATAAGCCCGTGCTGATATAGATACGTGGTTGAGTAAATAAGTGAATGGAAAAGAAGGAATAAATCTCAGAGAATTATTTCAAATATTTGTAGATACTTCCTTTCCCTCCATCCCCTCCCCCCAAAAACATCCTGTAGGATGGGCCGGAGTGAAAAATAGGTGGAAAAGAAAAATAGTAACTTTACACAGTGGAGAAAACTGGCAAATACTACCATAACCAACTGTTAAAAGCTAATATCATCAGTGATATGTTGATATCATGTATCCTCTTTACCTCTGTGATACTTATTCTTCCCCCAAACCCATAATCCCAGTCTAAGCATGAGGAAAAGCATCAAACCCAAATTGAAGACAAACTACAAAATATGTGACCAGTGCTTAAAGAAAATTTCAAGGTCATGAAAACCAAGTAAAGGCTGAGAAACTGATGTTGACTAGATGAGCCTAACACGACATGTGATCAAATATATTGTGGTATCTTGGGTTGGAATTTGGAACAAAAAATGGGTATTAGTGAAAAAGCTGATGAAATCTTCATAAAGTCATTGGTTTAGTTTTGACAAGTGTAATATGGTTATGCAAGATGCAACATTAGGAGAAACAATGAAGGGGATATGGGAGCTCTGTGTACTACCTTTGTAATTCTTTCAAGTTTATTTTTGAGAGAGCGCATGAGTGAATGTGGGGCAGAGAGAGAGGTTGAGAGAGAGAATCTCATGCAGGCTCCACACTGTCAGCACAGAGCCCAAAGTGGGGCTCAAGTTGACCTGAAGTGGAGCTTGGGCTTACCCAAAGTGGGGCTGGAACCATGAGATCTTGAGCCGAAGTTGGATGCTTAACTAACTGAGCCACCCAGGCACCCTGAAAGTTAAATTTTTATTGAAAAATTAGCCAGAGGCAGTCAATAGCAGTAGATAATAAGATAGTTGACTTCAGATGTGAAGATTCAAGGGAAAGTTGTAATTTATAATTCACTGTCCACCTGTAAATAAGCCTTTTATGCCTAATGTACTGTTACTTTAAGATATGTATGTTATTTGTAAATCTGAGAAGACTATGAAGTGGATGGTAGAACTACTGAGGCTTCAAAATTCACATCCCTGTTATAGTTTCAGATAGCTATATTGAAGGGCATTGATATTCCAGTTGGGCTGGAAGGTTAAATCATTTTTGCAGACTATTGAAAACAGACTTTATAGACACTAAATTTGTTTTGTGACAAACTGTTCATTTCATTGTCTCTTTGCAGTTATTTCATCTTTACTTGATTTAAAAAATATTTTACAAAGAATGTAGAGCAAGGATCCATGAACTTAGGTATAGAATGTTATCATTTTGTCATTGTTGCTTTAGAGTGTTACTTTTATAATAGAATATTACAGATAAAATTGAGTTCTTTGTTACCTCCTCTTATCATTTCCCTCTCCTCCCAACCTCCATATTCTGAAATTAAATGTATCCTTCTAATATATATTTATCTGTGCATAAACAAATAGTATTTTGTGTGATTTAGACATTGACATAATTATTGTGTCATATTGTGACTTTTTAAAATTTAATATGCCTTTCAATGTGATACATAACATTGTGTTTTTATGACACTGTGCAGTTAGCTCATAACTCTTTGGTAAATAGAGGAATGATGTCGGGACAATGAGAAAGCCGTGTTGGTTTATTTTCTAGGTAAAGGGAGCTGTGATAAAGAATGTAAAGTATCATTTAGTGAGAAAGGGATAGGCTCTTAGCTTGGCTGCTTGCATAAACAGGAGTGCTTTTAGCTTTTAAATGAAACCTTTCCTCCCTCCCTCCCTCCCTCCCTCCCTCTCCTCTCTTTCTTTCTTTCTTTCTTTCTTTCTTTCTTTCTTTCTTTCTTTCTTTCTTATTTATTTGTTAATGTGATCATCTCTACCTAGGTATTTTTCTCAAAGTTGAACAGTCCTAGCATAAAATGTTACAGCTTTTAACTCCTGGTGCTTACCTCCTCTTGTCTCTGCATCATCTTAGTACCCATAAACCAACCTATCTACTCTATTGTTTTTATGCATTAATTTTTTTTAAATTTATTTATTTATTTTGAGAGAAAGAGACAGCTATTGGGCAGAGGCAGAGAGAGAGGAGAGAATCTCAAGTGGGTTCCATACTGTCAGCACAAAGCCCAGCGTGGGGCTTGAACTCATGAACATGAGATACCGTGACCTGAGCCGAAACCAAGAGTCAGACTTAAGTGACTAAGCTACCCATAGGCGCCTGATGCATTTTTTTTTTTAATGTTTTATTTATTTTTGAGACAGAGAGAGACAGAGCATGAATGGGAGAGGGGCAGAGAGAGAGGGAGACACAGAATTGGAAGCAGGCTCCAGGCTCTGAGCCATCAGCCCAGAGCCCGACGCGGGGCTCGAACTCACGGACCGCAAGATCGTGACCTGAGCTGAAGTCGGACGCTTAACCGACTGAGCCACCCAGGCGTCCCCCAATGCATTTTTAATAGCTATAGTGGAATCCATTTGTCACGACTGTTTGGGCAGTCTTAAGTTATTACCCATTTTCCAAGGTTTCAGTTATTGTTATTTATTTTTACTTTCATTTTTAGTGCTCAGGTTCCAAACTTGTATAGGTTTAAAGTGGTATGCCCCAAACCCTACTTTCTTTTTCCTTTTCCTTTTCTTTTTCTTCTTCTTCTTCTTCTTCTTCTTCTTCTTCTTCTTCTTCTTCTTCTTCTTCTTTCTTTTTCTTTTTTTCTTTTTCTTTTCCTTCTTTTTCTTCTTTTCCTTTTTCTTTTCCTTTTCCTTTAACTTTTTCTTTTTCTTTTTCTTTTTTCTTTTTCTTTTCTTTCTCTTTTTTCCTCTTCTTCTTCTTCTTCTTCTTCTTCTTCTTCTTCTTCTTCTTTTCCTTTATATTTTCTTTTCTCCTTTCCTTTCCTTTCTTTCCTTCCTTCCTTCCTTCATAATCACTGGTATTTTTCGTGTGTTTGATTTCACAGAATCAGTAGTATTTTAGTGTGTGATTCCCCCCACCCCCCGGAGGTTAGATGTTTAGGAATACATGTGTAGTTTTATAGTAGAGATTCCTTTTTATCAGTCACATAATATTCCATTCTAGGTCTTTACCACATTATATAAATATTTAGAGCATTTTCTTTTTCTTTCTTTTTTTTTTTCTTAGCTATTGAAAACAGTGCTGTGGTGAATACCCTTTTGTAGGTTATATACATTGCTGAGAATTTGCTGCATCATAGGGTATGCCCATATTCCACTGTTTTAGACATTGTACAGTTTCTCACTAAATAATTATACCATTATATTTAAATTCCTACCAGTAGTATGAGTACCTTTCTTCCATGTTCTTATAAACATTTGATACCATCAGATCTTTTATTTTCTTTTTAATCTTATAGATCTATAGTAGTATCCACATGTTACAGTGTTTCATATTTGTGATTACAAGGGAAGTTAGATATCTTTTCACATTTACTGGCCACTTAAATTTCTTTTCCTGTGCCTAGCCTGTTCAGATATTTCTCTCCATTTTTCCATTGAGTTCTTGCTCATTCTCATTGATTTGTAGTACTTCTTACTGTGAATTCTTACTGTGAATTCCGTATTGTGAATACTAGGCCTTTGTCTTCCTTCTGCTTATGTGTCTTTTTCTTTCATAAGTGCTTTTATTTTCTTTATCTTTTTGTTATTTAATTTTTTAAAAATTTACATCCAAATTAGCATATAGTGCAACAATGATTTCAGGAGTACATTCTTTTTTTTTTTAATGAGAATTTAATTTTAATTTTTTTAAAATTTACATCCAAATTAGTATATAGTGCAACAGTGATTTCAGGAGTAGTTTCCTTAGTGCCCTTTACCCACTTAGCCCATCCCCCCTCCCACAACCCCTCCAGTACCCCTCAGTTTGTTCTCCATATTTATGAGTCTCTTCTGTTTTGTCCCCCTCCCTGTTTTTATATTATTTTTATTTCCCTTCCCTTATGTTCATCTGTTTTGTCTCTTAAAGTCCTCATATGAGTGAAGTCATGATATTTTTCTTTCTCTGACTAATTTCCCTTAGCATAATACTCTCCAGTTCCATCCACGTAGTTGCAAATGGCAAAATTTTATTCTTTTTGATTGCTAAGTAATGCTCCATTGTATGTATATGTCTGTGTGTGTGTGTGTGTGTGTGTGTGTGTGTGTGTGTGTATACACACACACACACACACACACACACACATACATACACCACGTCTTCTTTATCCATTCATCCATCAGTGGACATTTGGGCTCTTTCCATACTTTGGCTGTTGTTGATAGTGCTGCTATAAACATGGGGGTGCATGTGTCCCTTCGAAACAGCACACCTGTCTCCTGTGGATAAATACCTAGTAGTGCATTTTCTGGGTCGTAGGGTAGTTATATTTTTAGTTTTTTTGAGGAACCTCCATACTGGTTTACAGAGTGGCTGCACCAGCTTGCATTCACATCATAACTGCTTTTTGTGACTTGTCTTAGTATAACTTGGGAGCAGGGAAGGTTTAAAGACATTAATCTTCTAAGTTTTCTTTAGTTTTAAAGTTTTGATTTTCAGCATAAATCATTAATCAGTCTTGCTTTATTTTTTGTACAGCTGTGATTTAGGCACTAATTAAATTTTTTTCCACATTAAAAAATATTGAATAGTCTACTCTTCCCTTATGGATTTGTAGTGTTTAAGAATTGAGCCAAAATTGGGAAGAAACTTGCTAGTTTATCAGATCTTGCCACATTCTCAACTTCAGTGTTTTAGACTAAAGCTTAGACTCAAGTGTCTGATTTGTTTGTTCATGTAAACTTTGAGATTCAGTGTCAGTGTTGTTATTTGTGATATTTAGCACTCTGCTGTAACTGAGATGAAACAAAGTAAATACTCCATTAAATAAATGCTTAGTGATTGACTATGAAGTATTTTGGGGTGTGGTGAGAGGAGTTCCCACAACTTACTTTATTGGGGGAGGTAACAGCATGAAAATAGGTGGGAAAGTTGCTGTGCCTTTTTGGCTGAGTGTCAGATATGTCGTAAAGATAATAGGTGCTAAAGGATCTTGGAGAAAATATTTTTCAGAGATTTTGGAAGTAACACTTGAGTTGGTCTTTAGAGATAGGAAGTTAGATGAATAATTAGTGTGCTCTATGTCTGTCAAAGACGCAAAATGTTTTGTGGTAAAAATAATGGACTATTTTGGCTGAATGCAAGTTTTTCTATGGGAGTGTGTATAATGGGATTTAAGGCCAAAAGTATGGATTGAAGCCAGTGGTGCAGTGCATTTTGAGTGTCATTTAAAGGTATTAAGACTCATTGAGGTGCTTGGGTGGCTCAGTCAGTTAAGTGTTTGACTTCAGCTCAGGTCACGATCTCATGGTTTTTGAGTTTGAGCCCCAGGTTGGGCTCTGTGCTGACAGCTCAGAGCTTGGAGCCTGCTTGGGATTCTGTGTTGCCCTCTCTCTCTGCCCCATCCCAATCCTGTTCTGTCTCTCTCTCACTCTCTCAAAAATAAATAAACATTAAAAAAAATTTTTTTTAAAGGTATTAAGACTATTTGAAAGATACTAGGGAAATCACAGGTTTTGGAGACAGGAGAAGGAAGATAGAATGCTTTAATGGATTAATCTTAGTGAGAAGGAAAGATTTTATTAAAGAGGAAAGAGTTGAAGTTATAAAGTGTAGTGAGAGTGGAAGCAAATGGATAGCTAATAGACATAATACCTTTTATTCATGTTAAGACTTTGCATGTTCCCATCCATTTTCTCAGTTTATTCTGACATCTTTGAAAATTAGGGAATATGTTATTCATGCCCAAAATCATACCGGTGATAGTCGGTAGGCCACGGGCTTGGTAGTAGGTAGCTCTGTGACAGGCAAATACCAGCCTGTTTTTAGATGAGAAATGTATTTTATGTAGTAGGTGCTGGTTATTACATTTTGTAACATTCCCTGCTTTTAAGAATCTAAGGACAAAGTGATATGAATCTTAGCCGTTGAAATTCTCCAGTAGCATCAGCATAGTTGAAAGAGGTTAGAATGACAAAATTAAGTGCTTTTGATAACCTTTAGAATTGACTCTTGAAAAGAAAAATCAAACTGCTTCCTCAAAATGCAATTTTAGGGAAATAAACTTTTTCCTCCCAAAACTAAACTTGAGCTTTGATGTGAGGGCATTTCAAAGACTAAAGATGGAATGAAAATATGCAAAAAATGTAAAAAGAATAAGATATTTAGAAAATGAAGCCAACTCTCAATGCTCATGTACAGTTTTCTGTAGGTAACTTTATAAAATGAAATCAGAGTTTCATTCTTGTTCTCCTACTGCCTCCATTCCTGGTAATTGTGCTGAAAAACAAGGTTTAATTATACAAGTTAAGAAAGTAGAAGGCCCAGTGTATCAGTAAGAATGGGATAGCTTACATTGTAGTAACAGCATTACAATCTCCGTGGTGGCATAACACAAGGAATACATGCTTTCATACAGGTCGTAGTCCCGCTAGTGAGTTATGTTTAATTAAGTAAAATAAGAGCTTTCTTTCTCTGTTGCAAGTAAGATCAGCAGCAACTTTAGCACCAAGTAGGGGATACTTCTCAGCTGTATTTGAAGCCTGTAGTTTTCATCAACCACATGTCTCTTTCTGCAGCACTTGTGTAGCAGGGTTTTCAATTCCTTTTAGATCACGAGCCTCTTCAGTATCTCTGTTCAGAAACCCAATTTCCCAGGTACTCTCTTTTGAGGTATGTTATAGTAAGATCAGTGGCAGTACTGCAGTATAGCCTCCGCGTACCCTGCCTCTCCATTGTATTCTTTTCTGTTTGTGATCTGTTCATTTGTCCAAATTCTTACTGAGGCTCTTTCTGTGTGTTAGGACTTTGTATAGATGCTAGGGACACGGTAGTGGATAAAACAGGTAAGTTCCCTTCTCTTTGTGAATTTATTTTTAATGGTGGGAGGAAAACAGACAAATGTAAAAAAAATTAAATGAATAAGATGATAATTTTCGATAGTCATTAGCACTTTGAAAGAGAAAAGGTGAGTGATGGGAGGTGGAAAATGGCATTTGGTACTTTAATTTGGATGTTGTAGGATAGCCTCTCTGAGGTTATTTGGTCAGAAAAACCCAGAAAGGTGTAGAGGAGATAAGGAATGAATTCCTTTTGAGGAGGATCTTGATATTAGAAGAAGGTAGACTTACTGTGATAGATGTGGTTGCCAACTCCTCTACGAGAGCTATGTCAAGAAGATAGCGTGGCATTAGGAAAGGAACGTGGCCTTTGGAGTCTGGATGTATAGACCTCTGTTTGACTTCCTACCCCCACCTCCCCCATACCCATACATATGCCTCCTGCATGTTCTTCCTTAAAGGTGTTTCACTCTAGAGCATGCATTTCTTACTGTGTAAAGGTGGGGAATCCCACCTGTTTGAGTTGTTGGTAGGAATTAGATTTTGAGTGTCTGTACTTTGCATGTAGACATGAAATGGATTTATTATTTCATCTTGTTATATTTTGCTCAGGAACTTCCTTTTCATAAAGGGAAAATCAGAGAAGAAAATCACCTATGTTGTTAATTTAGTCAATAAATAGGTTCCCCTCCCCCCCCCCGTGCCTGTACTATACCAGCTACTGTTAAATCAAATGTTAAAATAAGTAAATAAGAACTTTTCTAATTTCTCTTTAAGAAAAGCCAGTGGTTTTTAAGGAAGGACAAAAATAAAGACGAAAGTAATTGGGCAAATATGAGATAAGAAGTTAGCCTGATTAGCCTGTTTCCCTAAACCAAATCTGTAGCCTTGGTGTTGGTTGTGGTGGAACAGATCAAGTCTGTGTAAAAGTGGGCCAGCTGTGTGAGAAGCTAGACAGTAAAAAAGCTTTTAGTGTGTTAGGATTTGTGTAAGCTCTAGCTCCTTAGGGTAAAACTAATTTTGATAGGTCTTGTCTGGGGAACTAAAGTCTTATATTTAGAAGAGTGATCTGGAGGAAATTATTATTATTACTATTTTATTTATTTTTTAAGTCCTTTGGAATGGAAAAGTTAGTTCTAAGAAGATGAGGGGGCTCAAATGAAATGCCTTTGGAAAGTTGTTTCAGATACTGAGAAAGGAGAGAAAGCAGACATTTGTCAGGACTTGTTATTAAAAGTTGAGGATTTGTGTTCAGGTCTTGGTAGAAGTATTGGCAGTATAAATACAGAAAAAAATAATAATGTTGGTTGAGGACCTTGGATCTATATTGAAACTTTATTTTTCTTAGAGAACCTGTGCTGCGGAAAAAAAAAAGAGCTACCTCCAGTCCAGTTTCCCACTCTGTCTCCATTGACACTTGGAGAGATAGGAGCTCCTGGTTACTACTGGGTTGGGTAGGAGTTCAGGCTCCACTTGGCCTCCGTTGAATCCTTGACTGAAGGGCAGGTGTGCCTCATTAGTACTGCCTTGTGGCCTCCACTGGCAGTGGGAGGAGAGGAGACACATTCCCCACCCTCTCCAGTGGGGAAGGGAGTCTTGGCTCTCCACTTGGCCTTCTCTGATACCACCCTGGCTGGGTGAGTGGGGTAGTGGTTGTGATTGGGGTGTCTGGTTATAGCCTGGTGAGGGTGGAAGGAAGTCTAGGTTCCCTACTTAGCTTTGGCTGGCATGGGTGGGGAGGGGGCTACAGTTTTGTTTTCTGGGTTTTTTTTCCCCTGTGTTATTTGACTGTAGTAGAGTGATTTTATCGGCTAGGAGTTTTCTGTCTTGCTAGGCTACCCTTTTCTTGGTCCTCTGGTTGGAGAGACCCCAGCTTTTCTTGGAGCACCCCACCCCCCGCCTCATTGGCATTAACAGGTTGTCAGCTTCTCCAGTATTTAGTCTAGAATATATGAGGCAAAAAGAAACCTCGTGAACTCACTAACCAGGTTCTAAGGAACCTGGGCTCTCTTGGCTGACCTGTCTTCTTTTCTTCACTTTTCAGAATATTTTTATCTGTATTTTTAAGTTATTTATTGCTTTAGAGAGAGAGTGTGGGAGGGGAGAGAGAGAACCCCAAGCAGGCTCCTGCGCTGTCAGCACAAAGCCCTGTGCGGGACTTGAACTCACTAACTGTGAGATCTTACCTGAGCTGAAATCAAGAGTCTGATGCTTAATCTAGTGAGCCACCCAGGCGCCTCCAGATTATTTTTATCTATTTATTTTTAATATGTAATGTCTAGAGTTTTTAACATTTTATCTAGTGGGAAGAAGAAGGAAAAGTACATCTGTCCTATCTTTACGTAAGGGAAATCTAGTTGGTGATGCAGTTTTTAAAAGTACTTATTTTAATTCCAGTTAGTTAACATACAGTGTTATATTAGTTTCAGATGTACAATATAGTAATTCAACTCTTCCATATATCACCCTGTGCTCATCACGCCAAGTGCGCTCCTTAATCCCCATCACCTATTTCACCCATCTCCCCACTTCCTTCCCCTCTGGTAAGCATCAGATAGATGGTTATGCACTTAATAGATTGTAATGCATATCCTTAAAGTCTAAAAACTCACTACATAGAGTTTCTTTTAGAAATGGTTTAATAATAGCTAGTTTTTCTTGGGGCGGCTGGGTGGTTCAGTCGGTTAAGCATCCGACTTTTCGGCTCAGGTCATGATCTCACAGTTTGTGAGTTCGAGCCCCATGTCTGGCTCGGAGCTTGGAGCTTGCTTCGGATTCTGTGTCTCCTTCTCTCTCTGCCCCTCCCCCACTGGTGCTCGCTCGCTCTCTCTCTCTCTCTCTCTCTCTGTCAAAAATAAATAAATGTAAAAAAAAATTTTAATAATAGCTAGTTTTTCTTAAAAGTAGAGAAATATCAGTGAAATAAGGTATTAAAAGAAGTTAACAGAAATACTTTTATTAGTTGTACAGTGTTTGGTGTATAAGGGATGTTAATTTGTGAGCTTTGATAGAGCTTTCTTGTGAGCTTTATACTGATGGTATTATAGTTTATTACATGATATTGTTACATATTTTTACTTTAGAAAATAAATATATATATTCACAGAAGAGGTCTCAGGTGCTGGTAAAGGAATTGCTGTTCCTTGCCTTTTTAAATGTAAAACGAAATTTTGATCCCTTTTGAAGAATTCTCAGAGCTTGGTAAAGTGTTTCAGACTTTTTATATAATAAAGAACAAGGAAACAAGTTATTAACACTTAAATATTTTCAGGAAGCTGACAAGTTACTAAAAATCTTTTGGATATTTTTTCTTTATTTTGACTTAAATTTCTAGCCTTTTTTTCCCCTCATTTACAAAAAGGTTAAAATCATTGAATCCTTTTTTTTGAAAACTTAGGCAGTTTGACA
Source organism: Acinonyx jubatus (assembly GCF_027475565.1). Lineage (NCBI taxonomy): Eukaryota > Metazoa > Chordata > Mammalia > Carnivora > Felidae > Acinonyx > Acinonyx jubatus. The sequence goes on along the minus strand of NC_069385.1, from coordinate 105,085,384 downwards.
ACTTACCTCTCATTAAAAATGTTTATTTCTTTTTTTTTTAACGTTTATTCATTTTTGAGAGAGAGCAGAGTGTGAGTGGGGGAGGGGCAGAGAGAGAGGGAGACAGAATCTGAAGCAGGCTCCAGGCTCTGAGCTGTCAGCACAGAGCCCGATGCGGGGCTCGAACTCACGGAGTGTGAGATCACGACCTGAGCTGAAGTCGGACGCTTAACCGACTGAGCCACCCAGGCGCCCCTTATTTTATTTCTATATTCCATTGATTAAATGGTTAAGTAGACATTAAATCTTTAAGTATATTTAAAATCTTTTTAAAAAGTTACTTTTAAAGAAAAACTAGCAATATGGGGAATAAGATGGTGATCTGTGACTAGTTTGGATGAGTCTTAGTGATTTCTTGCTTTTTAAATATCGCAGCTTTTGGGGTGCCTGGGTGGCTCAGTCCATTAAGTGTCTGGCTCTTGATTTCAGCTCAGGTCATGATCTCATGGTTGTGAGTTCTAGCCTTACCTTGATTCTCTGTCTTCCTCTCTCTCTGCCTGTTCCCTGCTCATGCTCGTGCACTCTCTTGCTGTCTCAGAACAAAACTTTATCACATCCTTTTTCTGGAAGAATGCTGATTTCGTTTTTAAATCTGTTGATACTCCACTGTTCTTATAAGAAGAATTAGGTTTTTAATTCAGGAAATGGCAATATGATTTTATGTGACCTTAATTTTTTTGAATCATTTATTTTATGAACACTGTTAGTTCTTTTAGATAAACCTTAGCAATGTTTTCAAGTTTTAGAAGACGTATTGGTGACTTTGATAGAGTAGTTCAGGAAACTGGCTTTGTATCAGGAGAAAATTTTGTGTTTGATTTACTTTCACTATTTGAAACACATTAGGTATCAGAATACTAAATGGAAGACAACTCTACTTCCTTTCTGGGAATTACAATAAAAACAGTAGATAAAATGTCAAAGTTGTGTGTAGTCACTTAAGATACATCATAATACATATTTTATTACTGTACAACATTATTCACATTGATTAAGAACAATTTGTTCTGTGACTTGGAATATTTTTGATAATATTCTGAATCCTACTATGGAGACTATATTCACTGAGTTAAAGAAAGAGTTCAGTACAGGTAATGCTAGAAAAGATGTGTTAAGATGTGTATTTAGTAATGTGTGCTCATACAACTAAGATCTTTCTCTAAATGCCCTAGGACAATTTGACTTGTAGCACTGTTATTTCTGAGCACACCAAATTTTTTATTTAAAAAAATCACTGAAATAATACATGTTGAAACAAAATTCAAGGAATATAGAAGTGGCTATTGTGAAAAGTACATTTCTTTCCTTACAGCCCTCCCCCAATCTCCTTCCACTTTTCGGAATCTGGTAGATACCTTATAGACTGTTACCTATGTTTTTAACTGAATTATTTGTATTCTCTTCCCCATTTGTATACTATATTTTACACCATAAATTTAAATTCAAAACATTATTATATAAACTATGTTAGTGTTCACCTGGGACTTACCTGGGAAGTTAAATTCTAATTTTTCCCCTTAAGGAGAAATAATAAATTTTGTTCCTGCTACGGTATTTCAAATCATTAGAAATAATTTATTTAAAAAAATTTTTTTTAATGTTTATTTTTGAGAGAGAGACAGAGTGCAAGCTAGGGAGGGGCACAGAGAGGGGGAGACCAGAATCCAAAGCAGGCTCCAGGCTCTGAGTGTCAGCACAGAGCCTGATTCAGGGCTTGAATTCACGAACTGTGAGATCATGACCCAAGCTGAAATCAGATGCTTAACCGACTGAACCACACAGGCACCCCTCAAGTTGTAGAAATAATTTAAATCAGGAAGGTTTGAGTGCCAGAACCTGGGTTTCTGGGATATCTCCTGACCTGGCTTTTTGGATCAGCACTCATTGTCTACTTGATAATGTCATCTGTGGCCTCAAGGAGTCTAGCAGCTTTGGGAGAAGGATCTTCCTTCAGTAGGCCTGATGTCTTTTGAGTCATAGATACTATAGCCCTCATTATTGGCAGTTCTTATCCTAAAATCCCTTCAACCTAGGACTGAAAGCACAAATAACATATTTAAATCCATGTAACTAGTGTGAAAAATGTGACTATTATAAATTGTTGGGGTATTTTCAGTCCATTTCAGTGTGGTATGTCTGAGTTATTTATTTAGTTTTTTTCCCACTCTGCTTCACTTGGCTCTCGTTAACATTCTTGTGATGGAGAAAAGAAAGGAGTAGGAAAGAAAAGGAGTAGCCACTGAAAATGAATGTATGTAACTTTTCCTCTCTTTTCCTACTTTTGCCTTTTCCAAATGGGGGAGGGATAGTTGGCAATGGGAAGGCCCTTTGTCCAGGTTGGAGAGACAATAATTATGTGGAGAAGAGCATATTTGGGAGAGAGAATAGACTTAGAAACTTTCAAAATAGTCCTGTTATATCTGTTATTGTTGTTTTCCTTCATGATTTTGATGTGATGGCACTCAGAAGGTACATACTGATTTCATATTAAGGAGATTTTCTCCTGTTGGTCCTTTTCAATTTGGACTTAAAGGTTTTTTGTTACTATACAACTTAATTTGGTCATAAGAAAAATGAAAATCTAATGATTTGATGTAGTTCCTTCTGGATTATTCCTTATACACTATCATTTATATTCTAAAAACAATAAATACTATAGGAATGGGGCAAACCATTTTTATTATGTTGGAAATCTCATTTTTCAAGTGCGGGTCTAATGTTGATGCAAAGCTAAAACAGTGGGCATATGTTAAATATTTAATCCTGCTTATATTCTTAAATCTTTAGTAAAAATCACTTTTCTGTATCTTCTGATTTATGTTTCATAGAGTTGGAGGTACTAGTTCTATATAACACTTTTGGAAATTCTGAATGTCAAATTAAAAATATTGTGTATTCCTTAAATTTTAATTAGCATAAGCAGAACTCACTCTGCTTAGGGTAACCTCTTTCATTTGAGAAATAAGAATAAGTTTTTGCCCTTTAATTTGTGTCATTCTTTGTGACTTTTATAGAAGTTAATTGCTTACTTTTTTCAGATTATGTGATCATGCACTGGCAATGATTAGATAACCAAATTATTAATAAAGATACAGCATGAAGAAGTGGTTTGTGAATTTTGTTGATCATCTTTTAAGTTGTTTTTGGTTAGTGCAGTCAGAGTTAAATATCTTTGATTATTTTAATAGATGAAGAATAACTATATCCTTTCCAACCTTTTTAGCTCCTTCTCATTTGCTTATATTTATCTCCCATTTGTTTATGTTTCTTATCTCCATTTAATTTGCTACTTCTTATTCTTTATCTGTGAAGCAAATAAATCAGTGTAGTTGCTTTCTTATTTATTTATTCTTATTTTTGTTGGCCTATTTTATTGCATTACATTATTACATCAATTTTAGGGAGAATTGATAACCTTATGATAATTGGGTTTTTAATTACTGAATGTGGCACGACTTCCCTTTTGTATGTCTTCTTTTAATTTCATACGTTGCATATTTTCTGTTAGAACTATGACGTAGAGCAGGGTTCATCAGACTACAATTTTTTCTGACCACCTATGAAGTGTTACTAAAGTTTTCAGTGTTTCTTCCTTCTTCTGCCCTTTACTTCCTTTTACCTAATCAGCCAGTAAATAAAACGCATTTAACATAGTAGCATCTATTTTCCACCAGCTTCACTTACTTTCCTGATTTTGAAAACGATTCCAGGAAATCCAGTGAAAAAGTGTCCTCACTTAAGAAGAGCATCAAGTATTGACAAATTCAGAAAACCTTTTAATTTCGTCCTACAAATGAGAAAAATCTCTTAGAAAATAGGTAATATCAATGCAAAACTGGCCAACAAAAAGACAGTGTGCATAATGAGTGTGGTATGCTCTTCGTTATAGTATTTGATGGGGAGATTAAAAATTGTAATGTTAAGTGAGGAATGGGTCCATAATTTGAGAGTTTGGTTTGATCTGAACGTTTCAGAACTATGAAAATATTTGCCATTCTTGATGGACCTGCATTTCTTAAGATTTTCCATTTTCGTAGGAAAAATAGGAAAGTAACTTTACTGAGTGTAAAATTTTATAGAATTTGGTTTTGTTTTTCAGAAAAATACAAAATATATTTTTTCAGTATATATAATCTGCTTGCATATCTTCTGTTATACCTATGACTTAGAGCAGGGTTCATCAAACTACAGCCCACAGGCCACATCTAACTGCCTGTTTTTATAATGCCCATGAGCTGAGAATGCTAGTTAAGAATTCATAAATAGTTGGAAGAAATCAGATGAACAATATTTAACATCATATGAAAATTATATGAAATTGAAATTTTAGTGTCTATAAAATTTTGTTGGAGCATAGCTATGCTTATTCATGTAAGTATATAACTGTTTTTCCACTACAAATGGCACAGTTCATTTTTCCAACAAATTATATGGCCCATAAATCCTAAAGTATTTTACTATCTGGCCTCTTCTAGAAAAAGTTTGCCCAACCTGACTTAGAAATTATTGTTTGTTTTATTGTTTGTTTATGTATCTCAGAGTTTCTTTGTATCTTGGGGTAGAAGTGGTATCTTAGCCTTTCTTTACCTCTTTCTCTAGTTCTGAGAAGACTTAAACTCATAATGAGTCACTGTTACCAAAGTGTGTTGCGTTTTTTAGAGATGTGGGGGAGAGAAAAATGTTGAAGACTGTTGCTATCATGTTTTGTATAATAACCACCGTACCTGTTTTTTTGGGTATTTTACATTTGAGGATTTAATTTGATAAAATACAACTTAATCTGCCTGTTTACTCTTCCCCTGTTATAGGAAATTAAGAGAGAGCCAGAATCCAAGGATGACAATTTGCCCATTAAACGGGAAAGACATGGGAATGTAGCAAGTCTTGTACAACGGATAAGTACATACGGACTTCCAGCTGGAGGAATTCAGCCACATCCACAGACCAAAAACATTAAGAAGAGTATGTAAATAATTTCTTTCCTGTTTAAATAATTCAAAATAAAGAATGTTTTATAACTGTTTAGAAGTTATGAAAAGAAAAATTAGCTTAACCTTTTGTGGCCGACTGCAGAAACTTCGTACATATTCACATTTAAGTTACCGGCCCTGTAGTCATTTTTCATAAGATATTTGAGCATGAACTGCTGATGACTATTAATAGGAATTATAAATTAAAATATTAGGCTTTGTTTTCTTATTAGCCTTACAGACTGTTGAATAGTTAATGCTTTGCCTTAAATTTATTTTAATACCATTTATTTAATGGGATGTTTAATGTTTGTTCATTTTAAGCAGTGTAGATGCAAGAATTTTGATAGTATGTTTTCTCCAGTGGTCAGACATCTGAACATATACTCAGTTTTCCAAGGTCATTGGCCCAGCAGAGCGCCCTTTAAATATTTGGTATTCTATAAATATGTTAGAACATTTTAGTATAGAGGGAGAGCACCCCATTTGAAATCAGACATGAGTTTGAGTCCATCCTATGACCTTAGATCATTTAAATTTTTTTTTTTTTTTAACGTTTATTTATTTTTGAGACAGAGAGAGACACAGCATGAACGGGGTAGGGGTAGAGAGAGAGGGAGACACAGAGTCAGAAGCAAGCTCCAGGCTCTGAGCCATCAGCCCAGAGCCCGATGCGGGGCTTGAACTCGCGGGCCGCGAGATCGTGACCTGAGCCGAAGTCGGACACTTAACCGACTGAGCCACCCAGGCGCCCCCCTTAGAGCATTTAAACTCTTGAATTTTATTTTGCTTCTGGTGAGAAAGTGGTAAGTAACATAGATTGTATTGCTGTTTTCAGAATGCTTACAGTATTGGGAAAGACTCATTAAAAAAAGTATTCAACATTAAATGTGTACAAAATACAACATTACGGGAGCAGATAGTATTTTAACATAGTACGATCTGAAGCCCCTTGAGAGATTGAATACTGATTACTAGGATGAGAGTTAGTAGTAAATGAGTATTTAACCACATTTATCTTATGTCAGTGCCTTTGATACTGTGGCTTGTAAAGTCCCCTGTGGAACCACGTAGTCCACAGTGAAGAAATTTTGTTCACATATATTATCTAAATTTCTCCTTATATCTTGTTACTTTCTGTGTTACTGTCTGTGAAGTTTGGGGGAAGACTTTACTTTCTAGGTGCTGTCATCCTTTGATTATTTTCATAAAATGAAAACACGTTTTCATAAAAATGAAAAAGATTTCTTGACAGAAGACAAGGACAGAAGAATTCTTCTAGGACAGAAGAATGCTGTGTGTTTTTTGTTTCCCACTAAACGTGTACAACCAGTATTTAGGTACTGCCTGTACTGCTTTCAGCCTACTGCCTGAAGGTGGACAGGTTCAGTACTTCTAATTGTCCTGGATGTTCAGACTCTGTTTCTTTAGAGACGTGGGGACAAATTACAGAGTATGTTCATATCCTACAGGTGAAACTGTATATAGAATTTCTGTGCACAGGAGAATTTTTAGGCCCATGGAAGAGTTACTTATGACCTCGATTGTAAAATCAATTTACCACTTTTAGCTTTGCTGAGCTAAAAGAAAGGACAGTTTTCTTAAGTAGAGGCTAGACCAAGGGCTTCAAGGTTATGATCATTTTATTCATTTTGTCTCCTAGTAGGAAAAGACATACTACATTTTACTTTCCCCAAGAACACTGGTCATAATTCTTTTTCTTGTAAAAGAAAACCTGTTATGTAGCTGGTGCCAGGAGACTTAGACTTTTTCCTAAGGATGCTCCATAACTTGTTTTTAAGTGCATGTGCTACAAGGACTAAATTGGTCATTTGGTGCTAACATGTAAAACAGGATGCAGGTTGCTTTTGCTTTGATTGCTTTTCCAGGAAAAGCAAGCTAATGTTTTTTTTTTTTTTGTTTTTTTGGTTTTTTTTTTGTTAATCTAATTTTTTTTGGTTACTGTTTGTATCTTATCCTTAATTCACAAAATAGACCAGTTACTCAAAAGGTGGTTTATTGTAATGTTAAATAGTAGTGGATACTACTAACCAATATTATTAATAATTTTAAAAACCCCACAAAACCATTGTAAAGGTTGATAATAATCACTGCAGTGTGAATGTTCAATTTTAATCTCTGTATGCCAAGGCAAGTGAAATCTGCATGTGTATTAAATGTATAAGCAGCTAAAAAGGAGAATTTCGGATACATCCTGTGGGGTTAAGTATCTGGAAGCTGGAATTGTTAGCTATTTTTCTGTAGTTTCCAAAGCCAAAAAAGTGTTGGTTTTTTAATGAAGTCTAGTCATAAAGCCATTGAAACTTTCGCTGTTGTGTATAAGTTAACCATAATAACTGTGGTGAAACAAACAGGTTTTTCTACAGTGAGCGCAGAATAATGTTTTCCAGGACAATTATTGTAAGTTGCTAAAGTTATAGAAGAGAACAAGTTTACATATCTTATAGCAAAAACACATACTAGTCCCATTGCTGCTGAAGCCCTTGTAAAATCAGGCAGAGATAATGATTGTAGAGTAATATTACTTAGCAAATAAATAATTGCCATCTTTCAGCATCACAACTCTGTATTCTGTTCAGTGAAGAATTGAGTAGATATTTCACTTTGCATGTGGAAAAAAAATTGATGCCATATGTGAATCTACTCTTGCTATAAGTGAGGGAAGACATCATTGCTTGTAACTTTGTATTCATTATTAGTGCTGCAAAAGTGACTTTTTATCTAGTTAATAATTACTTTGAATGTAAAAGATACATTGAGATTGATATTACAGAAATGATCTTGCTGCATGAAAAATTAGTTGACCAGAATGCCAAACATTAGTGTTTCATTATTAGAAAATAGTTGCTAGCAAATAGTTTGCCTCCTGATTCTGAGTCAGTGCTAAAGAAAATAATGAAAATTCTGAATACCATCAAGATATGGTCATTGTCTATACATTTTTACAGCATACATTAAAAAAAATATGAGCATATTAGCTCAGGCTCTTTTTGATATTAAAATATTCTGACTCATGGGGCGCCTGGGTGGCTCAGTCGGTTGAGCGTCCAACTTCAGCTCAGGTCACGATCTCACGGTTCATGAGTTCGAGCCCCGCGTCAGGCTCTGGGCTGATGGCTCAGAGCCTGGAGCCTGCTTCTGATTCTGTGTCTCCCTCCCTCTCTGACCCTCCCCCATTCATGCTCTGTCTCTCTCTGTCTCAAAAATAAATAAACATTAAAAAAAAATTAAAAAAAAAATATTCTGACTCAAAAGGGGAAAAAGGCTCATGGCTCATCTGACTCCTCTCCAGCTGCAGCTTATCAGATAAATAGGATAGCGTGTTCTAACTTTCTGTTTTCTTTTGAAATCTTCTAGAAAGGTTGAAAGAATAATTGTACTATGAATATTTTATATTCTTAAGTTTGACGTTAAATTAATTTAAGACTTAAGTTTGATATTAACATTTTTCACATTGTCTTTCTATCTGTATACGTGTATGTAGAACACGTTTTTAACCGAATCAGTTGCAAGTATGTTGTAGATACAATACCTCATCCCTAATCACTTGAGTTTTTTCTTCATGATGGTGATGACAATCTAAGCTTTGATTGTTATAATCAAGAAGTATATCAGCAGTATAGTTAGATTCTTCAGATAGCTTGGTCTTTCAATTAATGCTTTAGGCAGTATGAGCTTTTTATTGCTGAGGATAAGAAAAAAATTTAAGGAAAATTCAGCCCTATATAGCAAATGGCTCTGTTTCTTAGCATTTTATTATTTTCTTTGCTTATTGGAGAAAGAAATTGGTAAAAAAAAAAAAAAATTGACATCAGAAAATTTTCAGTGCTACAGTAAAACATGAAGATAAATTTCCAGAACCAAACAGAACCAAAAGTGGATCAGGAGTCCTTTTGCTACCGTCTGTGAAATTGTTAGCATTCAGCCTCCTAGCTTCTGAATGTGGTGTGCTCTTTGTTTTAGTATTTGATGGGGAGATTAAAAATTGTAATCTTAAGTGAGGAATGGTTCCATACTTTGAGAGCTTGGTTTGATCTGAATGTTTCAGAACCATGAAAATATTTGCCATTCCTGATGCAGCTGCATTTCTTAAGATTTTCCGTTTTAGTAGGGAAAATAGAGTAACTTTACTGAGTGTAAAATTGTATAGAATTTGGTTTTGTTTTTAAAAAAAAAATACAAAACATATTTTTTTAATGTTTATTTTTGAGAGATAGAGACAGAGTGTGAACAGGGGAGGGGCAGAGAGAGAGGGAGACACAGAATCTGAAGCAGGCTCCAGGCTCTGAGCTGTCAACACAGAGCCGTAAGTGGGGCTTGAACTCAGGAACCTGGAGATCATGACCTGAGCCAATGTTGGACACTTAAACTGACTCAGCCACCTAGGTACCCCAAAATACAAAATGTTTTTTAAAAGATTTTTTTGAAAAAGTTTCAACATTGATGTGCTGAATGCTTTAATACCTGTGAATTTGGAGACTATGAGAACAGTGTTAATGGGGCAGTCAAATCTGCCAAGTAAAACTGGGTATGGATGATGATCCAGAACTTGTAATCTAACAGGGGGAAACATCAAGTTACTATAAAACAGAAATGATAGTAATAATTACCTCGTAGGAGACGGGTATTAACATATCAGGTAAATATTATAAGAAGTGCTCAATAAATGTTTGTAACTATTATAGTTTTTAAAGTATGTAGCTGTGATTCAAATAAAGGGGCAGTTCTGTACTGGGTTGTCAAGCAAGATATATTTAAGCCCTTCTTAGGTAAAACTTGTCATTCACATGAAGATTGGGGATTATGACATTCCAGGTAGAATTGCTACCTTAGGAAGAAGATCCATGGAGATAAGCAGCCGCATGGTATTTACAGGTAGTAAGGATCCAGCATGAGTAGATTGTATGAACTATGTTAAAGCACTTTGTAATTTTTAAAGGAGACAGCATCGATAAAGTGGAAAGATAAAAGGCTTAAGAGTCGTATGTGGGTATGATTCTAATTTTGCCTCATTTTAGTTCTTTGGTCTTGGACACATTATTTAACTCCTGAGTTCCTGTTTCTCACTGGGAAAAGATGATGACAACAAACTGTATTATCTGCTGGGGAGATGTTTGTGAAGGATTTAGAATAGTACTGGTACATAAAAGGCATGAAAGTATATCCCTGCTTTTTTTCCCTATATCTCTTTTATATACTTCCTTGTCAATAGCTTTACTTATAAAACATTGATTTGACAAATTTTTTATTTCTTTGTGGATCTGAAAAGCTATATAGAGGTTGCTTGTGATGAAATACTGGTTATAGTTATTTTAAAAATTGACTTCTATTCAGGTATCCTTTTATTAACTAGTCTTGTGCATACTATTTTATTTTCTTTTGTGCTTAGCATAGGTTCTGATACATTGTAGGAATTCAGTAAACATTACGAGTAGATACTGTGTATGCCTTTTGAAGTATAAAAAAATCTCAACATTCCTTTCATTGTGCTGGCAATTAATAGATGAACTCAACAACATAGGCAATCACTTCAACTTATGAGTAAACCATATTTAAATATGGAATTACAAAAATTTTCTTTTTTAAATGGCTCATATTTTGTAGCAATAATAGGGGCCTTTCAGGTGTTTTTATCTAATGTGGTTCTTTGAAAAATAAAAAAAAAAATCTTTGTGAATAATTTTGCCAACTACTTTGGAGAACACTCTGGTGAATTATGCTTAGTGTGACCAGGGAGAAAAAACACAAACTCAAAGTTTCTTTTTATTTTTTTTTAATTTTGTAATTTTTTTTTTTTAACGTTTATTTATTTTTGAGACAGAGAGAGACAGAGCATGAACAGGGGAGGGGCAGAGAGAGAGAGGGAGACACAGAATCTGAAACAGGCTCCAGGCTCTGAGCAGTCAGCACAGAGCCCGATGCGGGGCTCGAACTCACAGACCGCGAGATCATGACCTGAGCCGAAGTCGGACGCTTAACCGACTGAGCCACCCGGGTGCCCCAATGTTTGTTTATTTTTGAGAGAGAGAGAGAGAGAGAGAGAGGGGGGGGGGGGGAGGGGCAGAGACAAAGGGAGACAGAATTGAAAGCAGGCTCCAAGTTCCAAGCTGTGCCCCAGTGCAGGGCTTGAACTCACGAACAGTGAGATCACGACCTGAGCTGAAGTCAGGTTGGATGCTCAACTGACTGAGCCACCCAGGTGTGCCACAAACTCAAAGTTTCTGGTTAAGATATAACTAGGATCCTCAAAGTTAATTGATCTGCTTGGGAGCAGGGGGGCTAATTAATTCTCTATCCACTTTAAATAATTTAAAAGATACTAATACTCATTAAAAAGAAGCAAGCTACATTTTTTTTTTAAAGGCCTAAGATCACCAAAATGATAGAAAGGATTTTCTTTGAAGTGCACCCTGAGCAGAAGAGAATTTCTTTTCAGTAATGTAGATCATTTTCCCTTCATCTATGAAGTGCTAATGACAGAGAACACATTTATGGACTCATTTTTTCAAGCTCACTTTAACTTCCAGAAGTATTTATGAACTATATTTATCTGTAGTAGAAGAGATGAGAAGTTTTCTTATGGTATGCATAAAAACCACTATTACTACTTAAAAATTAACTCTGAGATGTGATGAAAGTGACATTTGAAAAATTTTACTATAAACTCTAGGTTACTTATAAAAGTATGGTCAGTGGTTTTTTTTGTTGTTGTTGTTTTTTGTTTTGGTTCCTTCTATTGTAAAACAGTTTTAAAATCAGATATTATTAATTCCTTAATGAAGTGGGAGAAACAGAGGTGTAACTGTTTCTTATTTGGAGACTCTAGATCCTTCTGCTTGATTGTCATGTCTGTTTTGCACCTCTTTCATGGTGTTGATTGCATGCAATATGCTTCTTTTATTGTTTTGGAGGTTCAGTTGGATTTATTTTTTGTCTTGATGAACAATTTCATAGATCCATAAATGTCAGAGCTCAAGTAACTGTCATAGTTAATCCAGTCCAGCTCTTTTACTTTGTAGTTCAGGACATTGATTCCCAGAGAACTTAGGTCAAATAACAAGGTAATGACAGCTATACTAGAACCCAAGTCTTCTGACTTCTAAACTAGTGTTATTTCTTTTAGACCATGGCATCTTTTTTTTTTTTTTTAACTATATAAAAAAGTTTATTTGGACTTGTTTTGACATGATTTGATGTAGTTAAGTTGTATCTATCTAGACTACTTCTCAGGAGTCTCTTGTCAGCAACAACTATCTCCTTAGAATCCTTGTATTCCTTGTATTATCAACTCATTGGGAAAACTTTTATCTAGAATGTCTGCTACATCTTTTCCACCTTATTGTATTGTGTTCATGTTTAATTGTGTAACTCTGTTACCATTTCATCTTTGAATTCTTCCACATCTGCTCCACTCCAAACCTATCCTTTATTAATTTTGGGGATATTTGTAGCTTGTACTAAATATTTGCCATCTCATTATGTATTTGTATTTTATTACTAATTGCTTCCTGTTTCCTAAATTCTGTTAGTTCCTTAAGTGTGCATTTAAATTATTAAGAAAAATCTTAGGATTGTTGGTGGTAAAGGGCTGATGGAATGTTGATACCCTTGGCATATTTCCTGGCATTGATGCCGTATGGTTAGGCCTATTGTTCATATATGTGTGTGTGTGTGTGTGTGTGTGTGTGTGTGTGTGTGTGTGTGTGTGTGTGTATGTAAATAACGGGCCTAGCATAAGCACTATGCTGGGTGCTGGGGAGAGAGCATTTAACAAACTCAGTGCCCATTTATCTTTAGCCTACAGACTACAGGGAGTACACACAAGAAAATAAATCATTATGATTGAAAAGGAAACAGATTTGTTAGTAACAGGTAGGTTGTAGAAGTAAACAGTGTTAAGTATATAAGCACAAGGGAAGATTACCTAATCCAGAAAGCTGTTTTGGAAGAAGTTTTTTCTAAGTTGAGACCTGAAGATGAGTTGAAGACAGCGAAAGGTGGACTTTGTGGATGAAAGTGAAGTGTCCTTGGCAAAAGAAACCGTATATTTAGGGATGCATGGGTGGCTCAGTCGGTTAAGTGTCTGACTTTGGCCCAGGTCATGATCTCTTGGTTCGTGGGTTTCAGCCCCATGTTGGGATCTGTGCTGACAGTTCAGAGCCTGGAGCCTGCTTTGAATTCTGTGTTTCCCTCTCTCTCTGCCCCTCATCCCCCACCCTCTGCCCCCAAATAAATAGACATTAATTTTTTTAAAAGAAGCAGTGTATTTAAGTCTCAAAAGGAATAGGGCTTGTCATTTTCAAGCAATTAGAAATCAGTATAATTAGATCATTGAGTGCAAGATTGAGAATCACCTAGGAGATCTTAAAGTACAGTTTCTGATTCAGCCTGCTGGGGCTGTCATAACAAAATATCCCCAACTAGATGGCTTAAACAACAGAAGCAATATTATTTTCTTACAGTTCCAGAGGCTAGAAGTCTAAAATCAAGGTGCTGTCAGAGTTGGATTCTGGTGAGGCCTCTTTTCCAGACTTGCAAGTCTTGCCTTTTTGCCCCGACCCCGCATCCTCACACAGCCTCCTGTATATGTGTGCGCACGTACACACATGCACAATTAAGTGTGTGTGGGGATTAGGGCTCCATTTTTATGTTAGTTGACTATAATTACCTCCCTAAAGGTCCTGCCTCTCAGTACAGTCAAGGACACAATTCAGTCCAGAACAGGTAGGTATGAGGTGGAGCCTGCATTTCTAAGAAGCTTTGAAGTGATACTGTTGCTGCTGGTCTGAGGAACATAGAGGATTTGACTAGCAGGAAGTAATCCTTTTATCGGTGATACCTGGTCATCTATCCATAGGTACTTTAATGATTAAATTTTAAAGATGGGAGTGAGTCTGAGTTCTCAATTCTTAGAGTTTGAAAGAAGTTGAGAACCTCAAACTGCATGGTTATAAGTTAACATTATTTGTCTAAATAAATGAAGTTCGTTTGAAAAGTTAAAGTAAAATTACTGTTATCTTTACCTGTGTGAATTTGATTTTTATCTGTTGGAAAGTAGAGCTGTTAAAGAAGATAAGATACATTTTGGATTTATTCATTTTGTGTCTTTTTAACACAGACACTTTTAAATTAGCGCATTTTGAGTATTCCTAGACTTCGATCAGGAAGTCGTCTGAAAATTACTGTCTTGGAGGATAGCTTAGCTATGATAAAATTTGTTTTGCTGACAGTGTCTTTTATTGTATGTGTTTTTAGTCTCACAATTGGCATTGGCTGTTTTACTTTTGTCTAGTTGGGGATCACACATATACATAGATTTCATGGCTAGGAGCCTTGTTACCTTATTTGTAGTTGGTTTGAATTTATTTTGGCATGAGTAGGTTGTAGTGTGGGGGCAAGGTGAAAAGCCAGCCAGAACTGATTGTGGTTAGCTGCTTAGAATGCTTACATATTCTGATTTTTATTCATACATATACAAACTCATACATACATATGGCAGTAAATACACTGTGTAAATAAAAGTGCTGTTATTTGTTTTAATGATCTTTCTCAACCTAATTTTGTTACTAATTTACTTCCTTTAGAGACCAAGAAGCGTCAGTGTAAAGTTCTCTTTGAGTACCTTCCACAAAATGAGGATGAACTGGAGCTGAAAGTGGGAGATATTATTGATATTAATGAAGAGGTAAGGAAAACCTATGTTAGAGACGAACCAGCAATTGTAATTGATGCTCTAGGTATTAGAAAACTGACTTGTAAGAATATTAAGTTTTCATTAGAACTTTTTTACGAGTTCCATTGCTTTTTATACACATTTTAACATACAGGTTTTAAAATGGTTCTTTAATGACTTATGTAAGGTTGTCTTATCCTTTGGAATAAAGCTTTATTCATTCTTTTTTTTTTTTTCAATATATGAAATTTATTGTCAAATTGGTTTCCATACAACACCCATTGCTCATCCCAAAAGGTGCCTTCCTCAGTACCCATCACCCACCCTCCCGTCCCATCAACCAAGCTTTATTCATTCTTACTACACCTGGTCTTGTGTACTTACTGTATTTGTATGTATTGACTTCAGGAATAAAAAATTTTTAAGCTAAAGATTAATGTAATGTAAGTAGCTGAGAATAAAAATAAACATTTTCTTTGATTCTGAATTCACTTTAGGCACAAAGCAATAAAATAGAATCAATTTTACCTTCTGCATAGCAGAGGGATACAAAAGTAGAATCTCTTTAAAAGGTTTGCCTTATTTGAATTATCATATTCAGATGTTAACCAAGGGATATTAAAGGAATTAAAGGAATATTAAAGGAATATTAAAAGTTTTATTTGGCAGCTGAAGATCCCATTTTCAAAGTGTATCTTTTGATATCATGTATAGTCATGTATATCATGTATAAGTATTGATTTTATATCATAACATCATGTAATTTATCCCTTAATGTTTATATTAAATTCCAATGTATTTATACAAAAGACAATTCTGTTTTATTTCTATCAGGTGGCAATAATAATTTTTATTGAACCTATGTGTCTGAAGCATTATGCTAAGTGTTTCACATTTATTATTTTCTTTAAATTTCTTAACAGCCTGAGGAGATAGGAATTTTTATTTCTACTTTATATATGAAGAGTTTGAGTCATAGAAGATAAGTGATTAACTGTTCTAGTTACTGTTGATGCATATCATGCTATCCCGAAGTTTGTAGCAAAGAACAACTGTTTTATTAGGTCATAGATATTATGTGAGTCAAGAATTCATATAGGGCACAGCTGGGATGGCTTGTCTGTGTTCCATGATGTGTGGGGGCTTCAAGTCGAACGACTCAAAGTTTAGGTGCTGGTAGAATGTTAGGAAGGCTTCTTTACTAATGTGATTGGTACCTAGAAGACTTGAAGACTGCCTCTGGAGAGCCATTATGTAGCTTCTCCATTTGGCTTGGCTTTCTCACTGTATTGGGGCCTTAGGATACTTGGACTTATTGCATGGCATTTCAGGGCTCTGAGTGTAAGTATTTCAGTGAACATGTTGAATTTTAAGCTAAAGATTGATGTAATCAAAGTAGCTAAGAATAAAAATAAACATTTTAGAATGCCTACATGTTTTGATTTTTATTCATACATACAAATTCTATGGCAGTAAATACAGTGTGTAAATTAAAAGTGCTGTTACTTGTTTTAATGATCTTTCTTAACCTAATTTTGTTACTATGTTACTTCCTTTAGAGACCTTTTATAATCAGACCTTGGAAGTGGTAGTGTTACTTTCACCCTATTCTTTTGGCTACAAACATGTCAGAAGTCAGCAAGATTGAAGGCGGTGGGGACAAAGACCACCACTTCTTGGTGGAGGGGTGTCCCGATTACCTGGTTGATGAGCATGCAGGCTAGGAGATCTTGTTTCAGCTATTTTTGCCCATGCCCATACACACGGCATGCAGCAGAGCAGAATCTTACTATTCTTCATTGCTGTGCTATCCTGCCTTTTGAGAATTCCTTAATTTATGGGAATTATAAGGTTATTTACCGTAACTACTCCCTTGCTGCCAATTTGTGATTGCAGGTGTAGATAATACGTTTTCTGATGCTTCTCTCTTAGTTGCCATTTGGTCTATATATCTCCATCACCATGGTTTGAAGAACTCTCAAAACTTTGGAGTCTCTTTAAATCTGCTAAAAAAATTCTGAACTCTTCACTCGTAACCGCCTTCCATTTCTTCCTCAGACAGCTTGTATTCTAGCCATCTTGTATCTCAGCTGTATATAGTCTAGAAATAAGTCCTTTATTTTTATGTCACTGTATTTTTCATTTGCTTTGTACCTAGAAAACTCTTACTCAGCCTTTAATGTCTAGCTCTTTTGTCATTTCATTTTAGGGGAGCCTTTTAAAAACTATTTTAAGCCTTTCTCTTGTGCTTTTTCAGCATTTTGTTCATAGCTTTGTTACAGCACGCATTGTATTGTAACTACCTGCTTAGTGTTTGTTTTCTTTAGGTTATTTCACTCAAGGGCAGGGATTTCTCAAACGCAAATATCAGTCTTTCCCTAGTAGTTAACACCAAGGTGTTATACTAGTGAGTGCCTGCTGGATGAATACCTTATTAAAGTTTGCTTTGTAATTCTGAGGTGAAAAACACTTAAAACATATTTTAAACAGAATAAAGAGCCTTTTCTACCTATGATATTTCATGTAGTGCTGTTAAGTGAATTTTTAGAATGAATAGTTTACTCTTAAATTTTTTTTTAGAAGTTCTACATCTTAAAGCAGTTATTAAATATTATTAAATAACTTCATGAAACAGAGTAACCTTGTGATTAGTGAATGTAAATATTTTTCTAAAGAGTTTGGTTCCGGAAGATATTTCTGGTTGAGGTGGGGGGGAATGTTTTGAAGAGTCTAGTATCTGGATTTTAAAAATAAGTGATTCTTTTCTTACTTGGGTTAAGAGTCACTTCAAAGGGAAATTATATTCATCAAGCTTTTTCCAAATAAAAAATCTTCATGTACTTAAATAATATATGAAATAGATTATAAATAGTGAAATGATTACAAATTGAGACTTAGTTGGGTTTAAAAGAAGTGACATTCCAGGAGAGAGCTATCTACTTCCTGCTATTAATACCTTATTCTTGGTTATCTGATATTTTCATAACAATTATTTATGTCCTACATTGCACTTGATTACAAATTCTCGTTGTAAATGTTGTAAAATACTACCGATATGACTAATCCTATATATGATCAGTCTAATCCATTTAGATTTAATTTACTAAAAATATATTTTCCCCATTGTATTTCCTTAACAGATTTAAAGGGATTATTTTGCGTCATTAACTTTGTGCTCACTTATGTGGCTTAATTTTCCCACAGTGGGAAATTTTTATCATTTTTGAGTTGTGAACTCTTTCAGGTAGAAGAAGGATGGTGGAGTGGAACCCTGAACAACAAGTTGGGACTGTTTCCCTCAAATTTTGTGAAAGAATTAGAGGTAACAGATGATGGTGAAACTCATGAAGCCCTGGAGGATTCAGGTAGATTGTTTAAAAATTTTGAATAGATTTAAATAAAATTATATATGATCTAGTGTTTATTCTGTATTATTTGAAACTCTGTTCTTGTGTTGAACTCTGAGCTTCAGTTTTTCTACTTTTATGAAGCAGCTTATGACAGGGACTTAAAATGAACTAAATTCCTAGGCAAATACTTTCATATTTTTCCTTCTCTGATGTTTGTTTCAACCCAAACTAAATGTTTAGTACCCTGATTATGAATTGATAGTCCTTATGTTTTCTGATTTCTTCCCACTTAAGATGTACTGATACAGTGTTTTGAGTTTGCAAATGGCCTGTCTACTTCAGAGATTCTAGGAATTGAAAAAAAAACTTGCTTTTGTGTTTTTCCATATTGAGATAATTACATTTTTTTGTGCAGCCAGAATGTCATTTAATTATTTTGTGATTGCCGTCATTTATAGACTCACCTGCAAATTTATCTTAAATTTGCTCACCATGTAAAACTATGATCAAGAGCATTTTATCCCAAGCTAAATTTAAATTATTTTTATTATTTTTATTTTTAAGAATTGCTGTGGAATTAGTTTTGTTTTTTTTTTTAAGAGAAATTAAATTCCTAAGTGGTAATGCAGGGATAAGTAGCTCTTTTTCTGTATGGAACAGTATATGTAGTGAGGTTTAATATACTTATCAAAATCAAGACATTAAATATTGACAGTATTCAATTTGACAATATCATTTAATCCATAGTTCATATACAGATTTAATTCTAGTAATGCTTTATATAACTATTTTTTTCTCCTATTTCTGGAAAAGCATGGAGGGAATTTGTTTCTCAAGTTTCTTTCTTGAGAATTGTTTCCCAGCTTTTCTCTACTTTTTTCTTGACGATTTTGAGAGTTTAAGCTGGATATTTTATATAGTAGATCCCAGTTTGGGCTTTTCTCCGGATTCCTCATCATTAGTTTTAGGGTGTATTTTATTGACAGAATTACAAAATGATGCTATCTCATTGCATTGTATCAGAAGGCACATGATGTCTGTGTGCTTTATTTTTGGTGATGTGAAATTTGATTCCTTGGTTCAAATTGTGTTGCCAGTAAATGTACTTTTTTTTCCTTTATAATTGGTAAGTGTCTTGTGGGGAGATACTTGGAGACTTTGTAAATATCCTGTTTCCTCATCAAACTTCTCCCAACAGTTTAAGCATCCATGGATAAATTTTGCCTGAATTAGTTACTACTTCGATAGTTGCAAAATGATGATTTTCTAACTCCACCATTCCATCTTTATTTATTACTTGACATTCTTCTCTAAAGAACTTTTATTTCTGCTCAGTTTTAATAGGAGTGCCTGGGTGCCTCCATCAGTTAGACATCGGACTTTGGCTCAGGTCATGATCTCGCGGTCCATGAGTTCAAGCCCCACGTTGGGCTCTGTGCTGACAGCTCAGAGCCTGGAGCCTGCTTTGGATTCTGTGTCTCCCTCTCTCTCTTTGCAGCTTCCCCGCTTGTACTCTTGTCTCTCTCTCTTTCTCAAAAATAAACATTAAAATTTTTTCAAAAAAATCAGTAGTAGTTTTAACTCTAATCTTACTTTTAGAATAAAATATATGACCTTAGGAAGTGGTAGAGGCCAGTTTAATCAGTGAATGTTTCTTAAGCTTCTTGTGTGCTAAGTGCTAGTTTGGTTTTGTGAGGGCACAGAATCCCCTCTGCAGTCCAGAAGCTTAAGGTCCAGGCCTCTGGGCGATGAGACAAGATATGAACTCAAATTTTAGTACATTTTAGTCTGGAGTAAAATGATCTGAGTATAAGAGGTACTAGTGAAATATAGTTCTAAACGGAATATATTGTTTGTCACTTACTTTGTAGGTTTTCATCTTCTCAGAAATGTTCCAGGAAATATTAGAAATAAAATATGCAGCTTGGGGGTGCCTGGGTAGCTCATTTGATTAAAGGTTTGACTCTTGATTTCAGCTCAGGTCATGACATTGAGCCCAGTGTTGTGCCCTGAGCCAGGCTTTGCCCTGGGGGTGGAGCCTGCTTAAAATTTTCTTCCTCCCTCCTCCTCTCTCTGCCCCTCTCCTGCTTGTGTGCTGTCTTAAAACAACAACAAAAGCAAATATAATATGTAGCTCTGACTGCAACTTTTTTAGAAGATGTTATGTCCTAAACGTCTGTGTTTTTCCTTCTAATCATTCTTGCCCTTGTTTTCCTCTATGTAGACTTTTTTTTTTTTTGAAAAATGGTTGTAAAAAACATATGGAACTTATCATTTTGATCATTTTTTAGCATAAAGTTCATTTGTTGAATAATATTCTGTTGTATGTATGTACTGCATTTTGTGTAGCTGTTCATCCATTCATGGATGTGTGAATTGTTTCCACCTCTTGGCAGTTGTGAATAATGCTGCTAAAACATGGGCATACAGATATTTGAGACCTGTTTTCAATTCAGATACATACCCAGAAGTGGGATTGCTGGATTATATATAGTTCTTTCTTTAATCTCTTAAAGAAGTGCTAAATATAATTTTCTATAGTGTTTGCCCCATTTTACACTTTCACCAACAGTGTAAAGGGTTCTAATCTGTCCGTATCCTTAGCAACACTTTCTGTTTTTTGATATTAGCTATCCTAACGGGTATGAGATGTTATCTCATTGTGAGTTTGATTTGCTTTTCTCTGATGATTACTGATGTTGAGTATCTTTATATGCTTGCCGACCATTGTGTATCATCTTTGGAGAAGTATCTGTTCAAG
The DNA here is from genome assembly GCF_027475565.1 of Acinonyx jubatus. Taxonomy (NCBI): domain Eukaryota; kingdom Metazoa; phylum Chordata; class Mammalia; order Carnivora; family Felidae; genus Acinonyx; species Acinonyx jubatus. The sequence continues at coordinate 105,064,570 of NC_069385.1, read as the reverse complement.
TTCCTTGTGCGTTTTTTGTTTTTTTTTTTAATTTTTTTTTTTTTTTAACGTTTATTTATTTTTGAGACAGAGAAAGAGCATGAACGGGGGAGGGTCAGAGAGAGAGGGAGACACAGAATCTGAAACAGGCTCCAGGCTCTGAGCGGTCAGCACAGAGCCCGACGCGGGGCTCGAACTCACAGACTGTGAGATCGTGACCTGAGCCGAAGTCAGCCGCTTAACCGACTGAGCCACCCAGGCGCCCCCCTTGTCTGTTTTTTAATCAGGTTATTATTATTATTTTTTATAGTTGTAGGAATTCTTTATTATGGACATTAATTCTTTATCAGATATATGATGTACAGTTATTTTCTCCCATTCTGTTGACTATTTTCTTTGTTGTAGAAAAGTTTTTACGTTTAATGTAGGTAGTCTATTTTTTCTTTTGTTGCTTGTGCTTTTGGTATCATATTTAAGAAGTCATTGCCAAATCCAGTGTTATGAAACTTTCCCCCTGTATTTTCTTCTAGGAATTTTATAGGTTTTGGTTTTACGTTTAGGTCATTAATTCATTTTGAGTAAATTTTTGTGTATGGTTTTCAGACAAAGGTCCAACTTCATTCTTTTGTATGTGGGTATCTAATTTTCCTAGCAGTATTTGTTGAAGATGTTACTGGACAGAGGATCCGTTCAAACTCTGCTTTGGTTGATCACTGCTCGAAAATTAATACTCAGGAGACAAGTGATGGTGGGAAAGGAAAGGTTGCTTTTTCAGGAAGTTGGCAACCTGGGAAGATGGTGGTGGATTAATGTCTCAAAGACCATCTTCCCCATCCAGGCAAAGCTGGACAGTTTTAAAGGGGAAGGCATGGAAAAAAGTGAGGGGCGGGGGTGCAACCTGCAGGAGAAGCAGGTGCCCAGGCAGTATAGTCATATGTGGACATGACCCTGAACAGACTTGCTGGCAGCAGCAGCAGTTGTTTTTGAATGTAGTTAAGCCTTATATTCTGGTCCCTTCACTCCTCAAGGTCAGTGGTCTGCAAATCTCAAAGTAAGTTAGTTCTACTGCAAATCAAAGGACTTAGGTTAGCAAGCAAGGAGTGCAAAACTTGAAGCAATTAACCTTTAACACTGGTTGAAGTTGAAGTACATTTGACTAGTCTATGCACACTTTTATCATGGCACCCACGACTGTTGTACATGTTTATGACTTTCATCTCCAGCAGGCTGTCAGCTATTTATTTTGTTTTTCTTTTTTTTCTTTTTTTATTATTTTTTTTATTATTATTATTTAAAAAAATTTTTTTTTAACGTTTATTTTTGAGACAGAGAGAGACAGAGCATGAACGGGGTAGTGGCAGAGAGAGAGGGAGACACAGAATTGGAAGCAGGCTCCAGGCTCTGAGCCATCAGCCCAGAGCCCGACTCGGGGCTCGAACTCACGGACCGTGAGATCGTGACCTGAGCTGAAGTCGGACGCTTAACCGACTGAGCCACCCAGGCGCCCCAAGCTGTCAGCTATTTATAGGCAGCTATTTATGGGCAGAGACTATTAGAAGGGTCCAAAAAGTGAATAGCTTATGAGCTGTTTAATTTTTACTCCAGAGTATTATATTTTATCTCATGTCACTTATGTGCCTTTTTATAGTGCCAGCCCTTTGAGGAAAAATAGTATAAATAAAACTCCATAATTTATATATGGAGCAGGTAGCCCTCATTCCAGTTGATGATGTCATCTGTTTTCCGGAACAGAAGATAATGGTACTGTTTTTTTCTAGGGAAAGTAGATGAATGTCTGCTACAGTTGGTTAGCCTACTTGCATAGAGCGCTGTGCTTTTAAAATCAGGGGTTGATCAGTCAGCATTTGAGGGTGATTATTGCCTCTAGGCAAGAGTATTGCTTTCTTCATGTTTCTTGGTTCACTTTTGAGAAGCACATGAAAGCTGTACACTCTCTGGAAAGTATACATATAATGATATGAATAAAATTTTACCTATTCATGTGGTACATAGTTCACATATACACACATATGTATACACACACACACACACACACACACATATATATGACTAGATGATATATTCTCTTGGTTCAAAAATTAGTATATAAGGGCATCTGGGTGACTCAGCCAGTTGAGTGTCTGTCTTCAGCTCAGGTCATGATCTCATGGTTCGTGAGTTCAGGCCCCACATTGGGCTCTTCTGCTCTCAGTGCAGGTCCTGCTTTGGATCCTCTGTCCCCCTCTTCTCTCTGCTCCTCCCTGTGCACTCTCTCTCTCTCAAAAATAGAAAAAAATATCAAAAATTAGTACATAAAAATGTACATTATAATATAAAAACCTTTTTCTTTTAAAAATTTTTATTTTTGAGAGAGAGTATGCATGCATAAGTGGGTTGGGACAGAGAGGGGGCTGGGGACAGAGGATCCGAAGCAGGCTTTGTGCTGACAGCAGAGAGCCCAGTGTGGGGCTTGAACCCATGAACCGCGAGATAATGACCTGAGCTGAAGTTGGATGCTTCACTGAATGAACCACCCACACTCCCCTATATGTTCTTTAAAAAAAAAAAAAAAAAAAGTGCATTATAATACTTGTCTCCATCCACCCGGTTTTTCTCATCTGCTCCGTATAGCAAGCATTTGTACTTTCTTGGTATCCTCCCAGTGTGTGTTTATGCAGGTACACAGGAAAACATGTATTTGTCTATTCCCCTCTTTCTTAAATAAACTGTAGCATAATATGTTTTTCAGAATATGCTGCAGTGAAAACAACCTAAAAATCATGGAGGCTTAAAGACATAGTTATGTAGGGACTTAAACTGATGGAGTCTGCTCTTTGACATATGGCTTAATGCCTTTTTCCTTATGGGAAAAAGGAGCATGGCTTTTAAAGCTTCTGCTCCAAATTTACACATATTGCTTCCACTAATACTGTATTGGACAGCCATGGTCATGTCTAAGTCAAACAGAGCAGGGATATATAAATTTTTCTACAAGCTGAGACGCCAAATGTAAATAAGAATACAATCCGCCACATATGCTATCATTGATTATCTTTTTAGAATCCCTTATTTAATACTCATTGCCTTTTGGGGTGCCTGAGTGACTCGGTCGGTTAAGCGTCCAACTCTTGATTTCGGCTCAGGTCATGATCTCACCGTTTGTGGGTTCGAGCTTCGCATTGGACTCTGCATTGACAGTGTGAAGCCTGCTTGGGATTCTGTCTCTCTCTCTCTCTCTCTCTCTCTCTCTCTCTCTCTCTCTCTCTGTCTCTGTCTCTGTCTCTGTCTGTCTCTCTCAAAAAGTAAATAAACTAAAAACAAAGACTCATCGGGCTTTTAAAGGTGTTGAAGTGTACTTTTTAGCTTTGTACACGTAATAAAAAATTAATGAAAAGAACACTAACTTTATGGGTATTTAGTACGAAATGGTGATGGCCAGTAGCCTTGTGAAAGGTGCAAATTTCCATTTTTAGGTTGCCTCCCATTTCTAAGTGTTCTTTGGATGTATTTTTTCTCCTTAACTTTGCAATGAACTTTTTAAGATTCTAAATTTCTCTAAGGCTGTACTCTAAACTGTATGAATTGAAGCAACAAATAATTGAATCCTTTAAAAACTTGTCTTTTGGTCAATGTCTGTCTAGTGTCCTTTATTTAATCAGTACCTCATTTAAGCATGTCCTCATTTTTCAGATTATGTGTATAGAGAAAACTTGGCATAGTACCCGGCAAGTTTTGAAGCATAATGGATGTTAGTACTTTTCTTACCACACTGTTTTATTTTTACTTCTTTACCTCATTCTTTCCTTTAATTTGCCTGTTTAAAAAAATGTGGAGTCCGTGGGACACCTGGGTGGGATCAGGCGGTTGAGCGTCCGACTTTGGCTCAGGTCATGATCTCACGACTTGTAAGTTCGAGCCCCACATCAGGCTGTGTGCTGACAGCTCAGAGCCTGGAGCCTGCTTTGGATTCTGTGTCTCCCTCTCTCTCTGACCCTCCCCCGCTCATGCGCGCTCTGTCTCTTTCAAAAATAAATAAACATTCAAAAAAAATTTTTTAAATGTGGAGTCAATTGTATTTGAATAGTGACCTGATAAAGTTGTGTTAAGCAGAGCAGTTTTTATTGCTAGGAGTTGGAGTGCGGTGGGGTTGGGACACTGAAATCTGTTTCAGTGCAGATGTTGATTACATTGAAAGATAGAAAATCAATGAGATAGGAAGATATAGAAGAGTCATAGAAAACAGATATTTTATGTTACACTTATTTGAGAATACTTGGTATTCTAAAGTCAGGACTTATGTTTTAAGGATGTGTAAAAACCATTAGAGAACAAACAAATACTGAAAACATCTGGCTTAAATTTAGTGGTACAGTTGTTACTTAACACTATCCCCTGAATTACTTCTTATGTGTGTTATTGTTTCTTATGTTTCATAGGTAACTGGATTTTCTGATATTTATTTTTAACATTAAAATTTGTTACAAATTAAAGCTTATGGTGAAATGATGTGTATGATGCCATGGAAACTCAGCCCTTAAAATATGTGCCAAAGTTTACGTCCATATAGGGCCACCAGCAAAAGATGGACAATTTAAATTTTTATTATATTTTATATTTTGTATTTATAATTTTTTATAAGTACTTTGGGTACTTTCTTGCACTATTCAGCCTTGTTTGAATTTTAGTAACTTTGCAGAATTTTATCTGCTAAAAATGTACTTCCTTGCTTGCTTAACCCCTTTAAAATAACATCACATTCTAAATGTGGAGCTTTGTGATTATGGGGTGGGAAGTCAGTGGTTGAAGTACACTATAATTCCATTTTTTAAAAAACTCTAACTTTTAGGGCAGAAAGTTTTTGCATATTGATTTGAATGCCAAGGAGTGTGTGCTTTATAAGGACTTTAGAAACCTCTAGTGATAAAAGAATATAGTTCTTTTAAGTTCTGATTTAAGAGTTCCATCTTATGCATTATGATTAGAAGAATTGATCCACTATTCCTATGTCCTAACGAAATGTAATGTACTCTGTAATTGGTATTATTACAGTCTTTTTATTGTTTTACTTATTTGGTATGTATGCTGTGTTTATAGTAGCTGTTATAAGAATTATAGTTGACTCTACATTACAAAATGTTATTTTTTGCTTATAGTATTGAAAAGCCATATCCAGCACATTTGATTAGTTTATGTGGTTTCTCCTTATACCCCTTTACATTTAGTAAAGCTGTTCTCTTTAATAAACTAAAATATATGGGATGGTCTTCTTGGTTTGGCCAGTTGAACTCCAGCTATTAATGTTAAGATAATCCTGACTCAAGACAGTGTAGGCAGGTCATGGGCACTTTATTTTTATGTCCTCAGTTTTCATTGAAGAACTGTAGAATAAAAGATATAAGAAAGTCACTGTTACATTTTTTATAGGAATGTGGTTAAGTTTATAATCTATTCTATTACTTGGTGATTTCTTTATAAAGTCTCAAGATAAGTGTCTTCTGATAATCAATTTCAGGAAAAGCTTTGCTTCTCTATGGAAGTGTTATGTTTCCATTTTTATAAAATGAAATGACTCCTTTTTCATTTTATCAAATATACTTAACCATTTTTGTTAGGTGTCCTTTGTAATCTTTTACATTCCACTTAATTTGCTAAGTAGGACTTAATTTCAATATCCCCCCTTATTCTATAAAGCCAGTGACTATAGCTTCTGGTATTTTCTACTGTGTGTGAGTCTGCTCCCTGCCCTAAGCCTATAAAAATCTCCCTTTAGATGTCTAATAGGCATCTCAAACTTAAGTTGGTCAAAGTGATCATCTCTTCTTTTCCTTGCACCTAAATTTGATCTATACTGTCTTCTTCATCTGAATTAATGGCAACTCCATTTTTCTTTTATTTAAACCAAAGAGCTGGATTCATCTTTAACTCTTTTAATCTCACATTCATTAGCTGATTTTGTCACCTGCTAAATACTGCTCCTACTCTGGTATGTTATTTTTTGCTGTACAATTGCAGTAGGCTGTTACTTGCTGTTACCTGCCTCCTGAATGTTAATGTGCTCACCCTCTAGTAGGTACATATTTTACTTAAAGTAAAGCCAGAGTCTTTTTAAATTGGCTACAAATGTGACTGGGCATCTACATATGCCTCCCCCTACCTCTCTTTGTCTCCTATTTAACTCGCCCCTTTGTTCATGTTGGTCTCCTTACAGTTTTAAAGATGTAAGGAACATTCCTGTTGCACAGCCTTTGCAGAAGCTTTGGAGTTAGATGAGATCACCTAGAGAGACTGTCTAGAGTGAAGAAAAGAGCCTTGGATCGAATCCTATATAGCAACATTCATGGTATTAGCTGAGATAGAATTACTAAAAAGAAGACCAAGAAGGCACAGAGAGAGAGAGAGAGAGAGAGAGCCAGGAGGAAACCCATGAGTGTGCAGTAGTCAAGGGGAGAGTTTTTCAGGGAGGACATAGGCAGTATTGTCTGATGCTGCTTGTGAGGTTAAGTAAGATAAGTAAGATAAATAAAATGTAATCTTGGATTTAGGGACAAAGAGATCATTCATGACCTGCCTAAGGGCAGTAAAGACAGATGATTGGGTGGGGAAGCAGTGGAGAGAGTAAGTATAAAGCAGTGCAGCAGTTGAGAACAACATATATTCAGTGGCAAAGAACAAGTGGAGAGGGAGGAGTTGAAGATGCAAATTCAGAAGAATGGGATTGATCACCAGAACAGGATTTGCCCAGAAGGTAGAGGAAGTGAGATTGTCACCATAGGTATCATGATTAGTCTCAATTGATTGGAGAGACACCAGCGTTAGTGCCGGGAAACTGAAGGAGAGATGTCTGAGTTTTTTTGTTTTTTGTTTTTTTTCTATGAAAGAGGAGAGATGCTAAAAATGAGAGGTCAGAATTTTGAGGAAACTAAAAGGATCCTCCCAGTTCAATGTTTTGAGCCACACATTCCTCTGGGTTCGGGCTACTAGATGCACGCATGACACGAAATGGTTAAGAAACTCTGATGGGTTGTTCTTTAGAAGTTCTGATTTCTTATGAGTAGGGAGGGTTCATTCTCTTAGAAGGAGTCAGCAGAGGTTTCATTTGATTATTTGGGCTCTGGAAAAGAAGATAGTGCTTGTTGCTAGTGCACGGGATGCTTGTGGAAGGGGGTATATGCTGGAAGTGCCAAAGGTGGTGGAGGGAAATTTGGTGGTTTGCAGCTTGGCCTGCAGGGTTTAAGGTGGTGCACACTTACTTTGGTGTTTGTATTCCCACATTGGCATTCACCTTGAACAACTCCCAGTGAACAGCTTTGTAAGGAAAATTGTTATGGGGCTTTGATACTTTTACTGGTAATACATTGTGAGTCTTTGTATAGCCAGATGCTGTTTCTGAAGATTCTCTTTAGGAACTAAGGAATATAGATTTTAACTATTTAAAATACACACAACATTTTCTTGGGAAATGTAGGATTATTTTCAAAATCTTTGAATAATGCTGAAAGATATTCTTTGGAGTAAAAAGAGGGGGAATTTATGCTAGCAACTTTAGATTCTAAGTCCTACTTGGTTTACGTGTTTTACTTTAAGATACTCTACATTAGTTCCCCATTTAATGTGTAATAGTGAGCCGGGGGACCCGAGTGACTCTGTCGGTTTAGTGTCTAACTCTTGATTTCTCTGTAGGTCATGATCCCAGGGTTGTGGGATTGAGCCCCATGTCAGGCTCCATGCTGGGTGTGGTGGCTGCCTAAGATTCTCCCTCTCTCCCTCTGTCCCTTTTCCCCATTCACATGCTCTCTCTCTAAAAAAAAAAAAAAAAAAAAGTGAACTTGGATTGCTTCTATCAAATGCTTTGTATTTTCATCAAGTTTCTACTTTGTTTTACTTTTCTTTAGCACTCAGTACAGCTCACATAAAGATTCCTTTTTTTTTTCCCAACAATTATATTTTAGGACTTTTGGTTATTTTAAGTCACTTTATTTGGAGGTATAAGCCATTAAGTGGCTTTTGCTATAGAGATTTAATGCAAAAGGAAGAGAGAGTTTTAGGCTTAATAGGAAGACTTACTTGCTTGTTATGTTTTCTGACAGTGGCACACATGAAATGTAGATACAATTTTTCTACAAGCTTAGCAATTCAAGTACAGTCTGACAGATGAAGTATATAGGCATTTGGTAAGATTTCTGTTTTCTCTGATTATAAAACCTCCTGTTCACACCCAACCCCCTTCTCCATATACCTTTCTTCCTTTCTCCTCTCCCCTTCTCCTCCCATTCTTCCTTGTTGTGTTTAAGATGTTTTCCCTTTTGTTTTTTGTTCTGTGTTATCATGTTGTCTCTTAACTTGAATGGTGCTCAGTAATACATCTTTAAACTCATTAAAAATAAGAGCCACTGAGCCAGACACTGTCGAGCACTTTATAGGAATCAGTTTAATCCTCATAGCAGTCTTATGAAGAGTCTTGTTTTACAGGTGAAGACACTGGGCACATATAGTAGAGGAGGTGATATGAATTAGGCAGGTTTGACTCTGTGGGGCTTCTGGGTGACTCATTAGGTTAAACATCTGACTTCGGCTCAGGTCATGATCTCACGGTCGTGAGTTCGAGCCCAACATCGGTCTCTGTGCTGACAGCTCGGAGCCTGGAGCCTGCTTCAGATTCTGTGTCTCCCTCTCTCTGACCCTCCTCCGTTCATGCTCTGTCTGTGTCTCTCAAAAATAAATAAACATTAAAAAAAAAAAGGTTTGACTCTAAAGTTCATGTGCTTTATCGCTATACTATACTGCCTTCCAACCATTGATTTAATAATATAGTAGTTTTGACAATTTTCAATGAGGTGAAAGCAATCAGCCTATCTATTAGTACTAGATACTTTTAATATCTAGGCATTTATTTTAATGATACGCTTTAAGGACTCCAGTAAAGTTTACAGTCACTAAATCTAAAAGAAAATTTTCACTTTTGGTCATAATTCTAAAAACTGGAAATTGCACCTTAAAATCATTTGATGAAGTTGCATTTGTCAGAGTATGGTTTATTAATACCATAGATTGTTTCACTTTAAAAGGCCTCTCAGTAGGTACCTCATACTATTCTGTCTGAATATTGTTTTGTCTGATAGGCTGGTTATTGAAGCTGTATATTACAATATTTAGACCACAGTTCTAGCAGTGAGGGAGTAAGACAGTGTGGAATTACTTTCCCACCTTAAAAACTGGGAAATTGAACAAATTATTGAAAACAAGTACTTTCAGGGACGCCTGGATGGCTCAGTTGGTTGAGCATCCAACTCTTGATTTCGGCTTAGGTCATGATTCCAAGGTCATGAGATTGAGCCCCGCATTGGGCTTAGTCCTGAGCATGGAACCTGCTTACCTGCTTAAGATTCTCCTTCCCTGCTCTCCCCCCCCCCCCCCCCCCCGTCTCTCTCCCCCTCCACCTCCTGTCCCTCTGCCACTCTTCCCTTTTCACATGTGCTCTCTCTCTCTCTCTCTCTCTCTCTCTCTCTCGCTCGCTCTCAAAACAAAACAAAAACAACAACAACAACAAAAACAAGTATTTTCAGAGTATAGGCAGCACAGGAATGAGATACTTGAGAAAAGGGCAAATAAGGAAAACCCTATCATTGTCCTGAATTTCTACCAGGAGGTAATACTTGGACTGTAGTGCAGGAAGAGTGAAATTCAACAGAAGGTTGTCAGTTTTGTTGAGGAGTTAGAGATTAGAGTTCAACCAAGCCAAGATAGTTAGAATTGTGGAACTGATTACCTGGAGAGAGGGAGAGAGAAAGTGAAAGTGAAAGTGCTTTAGCAATGTGATTACAGAGTTTACCTTGAGTATTTGGCTGAATACCAATCTATCATTGTATAGGGTGTGGCCTCGTGAGGTTAGCCGTGAGCAGTTTGTGAAGAGTAGTAATTACTGGGGATTAACATGAATAATTCCCATAACTTAAACAAGGTCAAAAATTTTTGAATTCTCTCCATTTGGTTTTGAGAGACTTCATTGAATACATGGGTAACTCAGTGGAAGGGTGAAGTGAGAGTAGATGGGTTTTCAAATAGCAGCTATTCTAGGTCTACCCTGAAAAAGCTTCATACTGGTATGCAGATACTTACCTGTTTGCTGGAAAAAGATCAGTTTTCTTTAATATAGGGTTTCTTAACTTTGTCCCTAATGACGTTTGGGCAGGATAGCTCTGCTTTTGGAGTCTATTCAGTGTATTGTAGAATGTTTATAAACATCTCTGATCTGTACCTGCTGAATATTAGTTGCACTCTTCAGCTATAATAACTAAAATTGTCTCCAGACACTGCTACGTATCTCTTGGGGTACAGAAACACCCCAGGTTGAGAACCAGTGGTTTTTAAAGGATTAGAACAAGATCTAGCACTCACTGACATTGAATAAAATGAAATACCAGCTATATATCTAAGAATTAGCAAAATGTGACAATTTGGAGGAAAAATTGATTGATAGAAAGTGGACCACAAATGATGGAGTTGGCAACAAGAATATTAAAATAACTATAAAAAAATGCTCAGCATGCTCAAGGAGGTAATCGAAAGTGTGAACTTAATGAGGAGGGAAATAGAAGATATAAAAAAAGAACCAAATGGAACTGACTACTAGAGACAAAATACACAATGTCTGAAATGAATTCCTTCTTGTGGAATTTTGCCAGTAGAGCACGAAGAAAAAAATGATCGAACTTGAGAATGTAGTAGTAGACTCCATCCCAAGTGAAGCACAAAGAGCATAAAGACTGCAAAAAACTTGGGATAATTTTAAAGAGTCTAACATACATAGCTAGAGTTACAGAAAAAGAGGAGAGAGAAGGTGGTCAGGAAAAATATTTGAAGAAAGATATTAAAATATGTCCAATTTGATGCAAACTATAAATCCACAAATTCAAAAAGGGTGACCATACAATCCAGGGCTGGTAAAAGCACATCATAATTAAGTGCTAAAAATAAACAGTGAAGTGGAAAATTTCAGGAATTAGAGGAAAAAAGCACTTCAAGTAGAGAAGAATTAAGATAAAAATCCACAGAAAGGTGGCTCAGTCGGTTGAGCATCCAACTTTTGATTTCCCCTCAGGTTATGATCTCACGGTTCATGAGATAGAGCCCTGTGTTGGGTTCTGCACTGACAGCAAGGAGCCTGCCTAGGATTCTCTCTCTCCCTGTGTCACACACAAGTCCGGTCTCTCTTTCTCTCTCTAAAAATAAATAAACTTAAAAATAAAAAAGATAAAAATCCACAGATAATCATCAGAAACTAAGTATGGTGGAAGGTAATGGAATGAGATCTTTGAAGTGTTGGAAGAAGAAAAGTGGTCAACCTAGAATCCTATTTTTGTGAAAATACTCTTCAGAATAAAGGTGAAGTAAAAAAGTTTTCAGCCTGGGACACCTGGGGTGGCTCAGTCGGTTATGTGTCTTACTCTTACTCTCAGCTCAGGTCTTGATCTCAGGGTCCTGAGTTCAAGCCCCGTGTTGGGCTGTGCACTGGGCAAGTGTGGAACCTGTTTTAAAAAAAGTTTTCAGCCAAAGAATAATAGAGAATTCATTACCAGCAGAATGCATCCTAAAGAAGAATTAAAGCAAATTGTCCAGGAAGAAAGTAAAATGATACTAGATGGGAACTTGTATCTATATAAGCAGAATGAAGAGTGACAAAAATAGAGGTAAATATGTGGATAAGCATAAAAGTTTCCCATTTTTAAATTTCTTTAAAAGATAATTGACTATTTAAAACAAAATAATATATCATGGGAAACATAATGTAGAAGTAAAATATAGGTATGTATGTATGACAATAGTAGTTCTAAACACAGAAGAGATGAAATGGAAATGGGCACATTGTATGTGAAGTGGTATAGTGTTATTTGAATGTAGATTTTGTTGGGTTAAAGATGGCATATTATAAAGCTAGAGCAACCCCTAAGAAAGTAAAACAATGAGGAATAGCTAATAAATAATAAAATGAAGTGGTAAAAATTACTTAAAAAAAAAAAAGACACGAAAATCAGCTCAAAATGGATTAAGGACTTCAACAAATACCTGAAACCATAAACCTAGAAAAAAACCTAGGTGGTAAGCTCTTTGACATCAGTCTTGGAGATGAGTTTTTGGACTTGACTCCAAAAGCAAAGGCAACAAAAGCAAAAATGAACAAATGGGACTACATCCATCTAAAAATCTTCTCCACAGCAAAGGAACGCATCAACGGAACGAAAAGGCAGCTTATGGAATGGGAGAAAATATTTGCAAATCATTTATCTTAGAAGACATTAATCTCCATATTTATATATATATATATATATATATATATATACACATGTGTATATATATATAGAGAGAGAGAGCTTATCCAACTAAAAACCATTAAAAATGGGCAGAGGATCTGAATAGGTATTTTTTCAAAGATGATGTACAGATGCCCAATATATACATGAAAAGATGCTCAACATCACTAATATTCAGAGGAGTACAAACCGAAACCACAATGAAATATCACCTCACACCTGTTCAGATGGCTGTTATCAAAAAGACCAGAAGTGTTTGTGACGATGTGGACAAAAGGGAAGCGACCTGCACTGTTGGTGGGAATGTAAATTGGCACAGGCACTATGACAGTATGGAGGTTCCTCAAAAACTTAAAACTACCATGTGATCCAGCAATTCCACTTATGGTCATTTACCTAAAGAAGAGTAATACACTAACTTGAAAAGATACCTGCACCCTTGTGTTCATCACAGCATTATTTACATAATGGATAAAGAAAATGTATTATGGGGCACCTGGGTGGCTCAGTCAGTTGAGCATCTGACTCTCGGTTTTCAACTCTGGCCATGATCTTGCAGTTTGTGAGATCAAGCCCTGCGCTGATCTTGGAAGTCTCTCTCTCCTTCTTTCTCTACTCCTCTCCTGCTTACGCACTCTTGTGCACACACTCTCGTGTGTGCTCTCTATCAAAAAAAAACAAAAACTACAACATTAAATTAAAAAAAGAAAATGTTATATATACACAATGGAATATTATTCAGCCACAGAATATAAAGAAATCTTACCATTTGCATCAACATGGATAAAACTTATAAGCGAAATAAGTCATGGATGACTTACAAATGAAATAAGTCAGACAGATGAAGACACATACTGTATGATCTCACTTAGATGTAGAATCTAAAAACACACTAAACTTAGAGATACAGAAAACATTGGTGGTTGCCAGAAGCAAGGGGTATAGGATGGGCAGAATGGGTGAAGGTGGTCAAAAGGCACAAACTTCCAATTATATATAAACATATATATATAAATTTATTATATATAAAAATAAATTCTGGGGATGTAATGCAGAGTATGGTGACTGTAGTTAATAAAATTGTATAGTTGAAAATTCATAGGAGAGAAGATGTTGAAAATTTTCGTTATAAGAAAAAAAATTTATAACTGTATGGTGATAGATGTTAATTAAGACTGGTGATCGTTTCACTATACACACACACACACATACATACATACATGTATGGAATCATTATTTTGTACACCTAAAACTAATATAGTGTTATATGTCAGTTATATCTTAATAAAAAAGGAGACAACAGAGCCCTCTGTCTCTATGTGCACATACTGAGGAAAGGCCATATGAGGGCACAGTGAGAAGGCAGCCATCTGTAAGTCAGGAAGAGAGATCTCACCAGAACCCAACATGCCAGCACTGATCTGGCTTCTAAACTCCCAAAATGAAAAAAATAAAAGTCTATTGTTAAAGCAAAAAACAACCCAAAACAAAAAGAGAGAGAAAGGAACAAAGATCAACTGGGTAAATAGAAAACAAATAGCAAGATAATGGATTTAAACCACATCAGTGATTACATGAAAATTAAGTTCTCTAAAAACTCTAATTGAAAAGGCAGTTGACTGGATAATATGCTTAATATGCTTCCTACCAGAAGCTCACTTGAAATATTAAGGTAGTGGTTAAACGAAAGAAGAAAAAGAGAATTCAGTGCAAAGCATAAGAAATCTAGAATGGTTACATTAATGTCGAAGTGTATTTCAGGAAAAAAATATATTACCAGGGATAAAAAGGAACATTTCATAATGGTAGAGTCAATTCATAAAAATTATGTAACAATTCTAAAACTGCATTATTTAAAAAAAAAATGTTTATTTTGAGAGAGAGCAGGGGAGGGGAAGGGAAAGGTGGGGGGAGAGAGAATCCCAAGCAGGTTCCATACTCAGTGCAGAGCCTGATGTGGGACTCGATCTCACAACTGTGAAATCGTGACCTGAGCTGAAATCAAGAGTCAGATGCTTAACTGACTAAGCCACCCAGGCACCCCTATATGTGTAATCTAATACCAGAACTTCAAAGTACGTGAGACAGAGACTGCCAGAACTGAAACAGGCAAATCCACACATAGATTTGAACATGCTTCTCTCATTAATTGATAGAAATTAGTGATGATGTAGAAAACTCAAATAATCAAATAAGTGGATCTAACTGATGTTTATGGATAGTTAACCTGGTAAGAGAATACACATTCCTTTGAAGAGTACATGGAATATTACCAGATACACCCTTAATGTTTGGGCATCAAAGAAGTCTCAGAAAACTTAAAAGATTTCAAGTCCTATGAAGTAGGTTTTGTGAATACAATGGAATTATTTTAGTAATAGATATTTGGGAAATCCTCAGTTACTTGGAAACTAAACAATATTTGTAAGTAACCTGTGGGTCAAAGAAGAAATTGTGAGGGAAAAAACTGGTTTTTCAAATGAAAAAAATGGAAACAATCAAAATTTGTGGAATGCAGGTAAAACAGCACCTATGGAGAAATTTATTGCTTTCAATGCTAATACTAGAAAAGAAAAGACTAATGTCCGTGATCTAAGTTTTTATCTGAAACCAATAAAAGAAGAGCAAAGTAAACCTGAAATAATTTGGAGCAGGAAATGAGAGCAAGAAACTATGAAATAAAAAACAAGCCAACATTCAAGAAGATCAAGTTCAACAGTTGAGTTTTTTGAAAAGATACAAAATTGATAAAGGTCTAATGACTGATTGAAGAAAAAAGAAAATATTACTGTCTGATTAATAACCAGATGTGAATGTCACCACAGATCAGACATTAAAGGGATAATGAAAAAATATACTTATGAATTTGATAACTTAGATGTACAAATTCCTTGAATAGTACAACTTCTCAACAAATAGAAGTAATACAAAGTCTGAGTAGCATATGAAGAAATTTGAATTCATTATCAAAAGTCTTCACACAAAATACTGAATCCTATCAAGCATTTAATCTTTTTTTAAAAAATATTTGTCTATTTTTAGGAGAGTGCAAGTGGGGGAGGGGCCGAGAGGGAGACAGAGGGTCTGAACCAGAACCCGGCTTTACGCCGACAGCCTGACAGCAGCGAACCTGTGCAGGGCTTAAACTCACCAGCTGAAGCATGAGCTCACTGCCTGAGCTGAAGTCAGATGCTCAACCAACGGAGCCACCCAGGCGCCCCCTACATTTCTTAATTAGCATTTTACTAATTGAATATACCTAAAATTGATACCATCTTAAACAGTATCCAAAAAATGCAGTATAAGCGTATCTTACTTTTTTGGATATTTTAGTACTCTGTCATTTAACTTTATTTTATCATTTTTAATTAGGCATAGGATGTAAACAATATGTGAGGGAAATATCACGATCTTTGTAATTCTGCATTCTTCAAAAGCAAATTATTCTTTCAGAAAATGTTTTCGCTGGGCCTACCTCACCCTCAGCGTCTCTGGGCAGTGGGAATGAGGCTGCACTGGGATCAGTCACACAGCCAAAGAAAATTCGAGGAATTGGATTTGGAGACATTTTTAAAGAAGGCTCTGTGAAACTGAGGACAAGAACATCTGGCAGTGAAGCAGAAGAAAAGAAAACAGAAAAGGTAATAATGGTGAACTTAGATTAACTCTACTTAACTCTCTCATGAAGCACTTTTTAAGGTGTAAGTCAGTTTGCAACTCTGTTACACACCCTTTTTTGAGATTGCTAATAATTGGTTATGATTGAGACAACTGTGAGAAACTGTTTTCAGCATTACACTGATTAATGTTTATGTTTGATTCTTATAAAATGAGAATGTTTATTGGTATTAATACCAACTTTTCTAAGTTTTTAGTTACCATAGGTAAAAATGGAAAGGGCAGGAGTTTTTTTGTTTTGTTTTGTTTTTTGCCTTTTAAAGCTAAAATTACATACTTTTTCTTTAAATTTGAAATAGGCCTAAAATGGGTCATTTTAAAATGGATTCACAATGAGGTATTAAGTTAATTAGGCACTACTTAACTCTCCTCTGGATTGTTGGCAGTGGTGAAATTTGCTTCTCCTCTAAATGTATGGAGAACTTTGTTTTTCATTAGCATTTTGATGGCATTATGAAATAAATCAAAATGAATGTACCATAAATTATAACATCTAATAATAGGTTTCAAAGATTTTTTTTTTAAGTTTTATTTATTTGAGTAATCTCCCACCAGGTGTTGGGTTTTAATTCACAACCCCGACATCAAGAGCCGTACGATCCTCTAACCAAGCCATGCAGGCACCCCTTTAGTAACAGATTTTGAAATTAACTAATAACGTTTTGTTTTGGGGGAAAAGAGCTACAATTTTTAGAACATGAATTTCAAGGCTGTTTTTGAGGTTCACACCTTAGAGGTACAGATTGAGTACTTCAGTTAGGAGGTTTTCCTGTTGACTTTTAGGGCATTGTTTCATTTTAGTTCTCAGTTGTATGTCTGTATTTAAGTTTTAAGAGTTGAAAGTATTTCAGTATTTACTTACCTAGTTCCGCTATATTTCACTAATTAGACTGATTTGGTTGGTGAAATATATTCTCAGGTTTTCTTCTAAAATGGTTAGTTTCCACATATTTTTTCTTTCCCAGTTTGCTACATATATTTTCATGTAATAATGATTTGGGTTCAGGAAAGAGAACTTGTACTTTCTACCCTACCCTCTCCTCCTCTGAGACTGTCTGGCAGTAAGATTATGGGGCCTAATTGGTTCTTGGTTTTGATACCTTGATTCAAGGTAAAGATTGGAATTCTTGTGGTTTTTGGAATGGTGCTGTATAGCCAGCCATATAATAGCCAGGGATGCTGGAGAAGCACTGTTTGCATTATGAAGGACATTAGATAATCTGGGGCTGCTTTTTAACTTTAAAGCTTATGATTCATAACGAATAATTTTATTTAGTTAATGATTACACTAATACTCTTTCAGTTGCCACTTACAATGTTCACTACTCAAGAGTAACTGTTAGTGAGAGTCCTCTCAAATATCACCCTATTTGAGAGCCTTGCAAGCCTTGCTTTTGATCACTGATCCAGGAATTGATAGCACATTTGCTATATTTGTAGGTGATTGATATCAGATTAGAAGAAATGATGGTTAGACTTGTGAAAAATTAAAGTATCTTAAAAGAGAAACAGAACACACAGTGATAAGTAAGTTAGTAGTATATTTAGATTTTTAACTAATGAAAGCTAAGGTCAAAAGTAATGTTCTTTCTGGGGAGAGAAGTCAAGGAAAACACTAGTATGAAGGACTTACTTTAGTCAATTACAATGTAAAATTTTCTACTGACTATAGTTGTAAGGGTTGTAACATTACCTAGGTGTTTTCATTCAGATAGCAGCAATGAAGTATAAAGACCTTTTTTTTTTTTTTTTTTCCTCTATCTCATCCTAGGGAAGTTTAGTGCTGTGGTTTAAAAGCCCACTTTCTAGAGTCAGACTTCCTAGGTTCAAATCCAGGCTCCACTACTAAATTACTGTTATGGTGGGCAGGTTTCTTAACTGCTTCCTAGTCTGTAAGAGGAACGAATAATAATGCTTACTTTATACAGATTATTCAGAGGATTAAGTTATAAGGTATGTAAAGTGTTTAGCTAAGGAGTTCCTACTCAGTACATTTTCAGGTGCTATTATTTTCATTTATTTTGGAGGTTTAACATTAAGTGACACTTATGGGTATTATGGGTATCAGAATGTGTATTATTCTTAAGATAGGAAGTTTTAAAAATTTGAAGTTCTGAGCTATCATTTCAGTAGTTTTGTTATCTCTGTCTTTTCAGTCACATTACTAACCTGGCTATAAGTACCATTAGGGAAGGCTGGCTTACTGCAAATGAAAATTTTGTTTAATACTGTTATCTTAATTCTCACTTAAAATAGTTGATATTGTCCTTTTCTTTTCTAGCCCTTAATTATACAGTCAGTAGGATCCAAAACTCAGAGTGTGGAGATAACAAAAACAGACACGGAAAGTAAAATTAAAGGTAAATTTTTGAATAAAATTTTCATGTTGGGAAAGAAGCATGCTCAAATGTATTATTAGATTTTTTGAAACTGTATATCAACACTGTACTACTTGATCAGAGTATTAGATCCTACTAGAGGTAAGCACTGCAGGGTCAAAGAGTTCAGTGTGCTTTGTTCACTGATGTATCTCCCTACAGTTAGAACCAGCGCCTAGAACATATTAGCACTAGGAACTATTTGAAAGTATGAATTAATGAAATTGTTACTTAATTCAGTATATAGTGTCGGCCGACATTATTAAATTTTCTTTAACAGCTTCTAGTGTACTTTTTTTAACACAAAGTAGAGGCTTAATATGTATTGTTAAAAGAACCAATTTATTTAATCTGCATTATTTACTTTATTTTAGCTAAGGAATATTGTAGAACATTATTTGCCTATGAAGGTACTAATGAAGATGAGCTTTCTTTTAAAGAGGGAGAGATAATCCACTTGATAAGTAAGGTAAGATACTTGTCAGGTGTTTGGTGAATTATTTAATTTATTCATTCTTCTATTTCCCCGTACAATGTAAGCTCTGGAGGAACTGGGATTTTGTCTTGTTTCTGTGTCCTGAGAACATGAAACATGGTAAATTCTCAGAAAGTTTTTTTTGAGTAGATTTTTATTGTCTGTTTGTATAATAATTGATGTTTTGGGGATTACTTTTGCCATCCTGTTATATTTTCTCTCTAGCCCCAGCTCCTCTAAGTTTCTGTTCTCACTTCCTAGTTTACCCCATTACATTTTTTTTGCATCTAATGCTTTTTGTATCGTTTATAATATAACAAGAAAAAGAATGGGGCCCCTGGATGGCTCAGTCTTTAAGTGTCTGACTCTTGATTTCAGCTCAGGTCATGATCTCACAGTTCATGGGATCGGATAGAGCTCTGCATCTGGCTCTACACTGACAACAGGGGAGCATGGTTGGGATTATGTTCTTCCTCTCTCTCTCTCTCTCTCTGCCCTTCCCTCACACCCACACTGTCTCTCCCTCTCTCTCTTTCTCTCAAAAATAAACTTTAAAAATTAAAAAAAAAATGAATAGGGAAACAATTCCATCAATATTGTAGACATTTATGAGACCATACTGTGTTTGGAAAATGATGCAGCTATTTCAAAGAGGTCTGGGCAGAATCCTTTAACTATTTTTTGTTGTTGTTATTGTTTTATTTTTGAGAGAGTGCAAGCGAGGGAGTGGCAGAGAGAGGGGGCTCTGCACTGACAGCAGTGAGCCTGATGTGGGGCTCAAACTCACAAACCGCTTGATCACGACCTGAGCTGAAGTCAGATGCTCAACTGACTCAGCCACACAGGTGCCCCTGTAACTATCCGTAATAGAAGAAAACTATAAATAAAATACAGTTTTTGTTAATGACTGTATAGCACAATTTCTGAAAAATTTTCCCTTGTCTTAAATTGACTTTGTTATCGGATGGTTTAGTATATGTAATTTTTAATATCCGTACAGTTTTGGACTGGTTGAACCTTATTTCTCATGGCCAGGTGGTATTTAGAAGGAATTGTAGAATAACTTGTTAATTTCTAGAGAAATGAATAATATGATTGTGTTTTGGTATATAAAGTGTTAAGAATGTTAAGTAAGATACAGGTTAGAAAGTCATATTCTCTGTCCACCCTCTTCTCAGCACTTTGTCCTTTCTCTTCGCTGAAAACCTTTTATCCTCATAAACCAAATTTTAAAATTATTTGACTCATTTGTTTTTTATTTATTTTTTAAAGTTTATTCATTTTTGAGAGAGAGAGACATAGAGCGTGAGTGGGGAGGGACAGAGAGAGAGGGACACGCAGAATCTGAAGCAGGCTCCAGGCTCTGAGCTGTCAGCACAGAGCTTGATGCAAGACTCGAACTCACAAGCCATGAGATCATGACCTGAGCCAAAGTTGATGCTTAACCAATTGAGCCACCCAGGTGCCCCTAAAATTTTTGACTCATTAAAAAAAAAAAATCCCAATTTTATAACTACTGCTGGAAGTAATATATGGGTAATATTTGCTTTTTAGGGAGGACCTTATGATCTGTTTAACTCTTTTTTTTTCTTTTTTGTAAAAAAAATTTTTTTTTTAATGTTTATTTTTGAGAGAGAGAAACAGAATGTGAGTGGGAGTTGGGGAGGGGTGGGAAGGAGACATAGAATCTGAAGCAGGCTCCAGGCTCTGAGCTCGAGCCCACAGACTGTGATATCATGACCTGAGCCACAGTCAGACGTTCAACCAACTGACCCACCCAGGCTCCCCAACCCTTTTTTTTTCTTGTAAAAATAATGGAATTCAGTATTTTTATATTTTGTTGTGAACTTTTTTCTTATTTAAAGATAACACCTATTATTAATATTATATAATATTTTGCATTGTGAATGTTATATTTATTATTATATTTCAATTTTAAATATAATACTTGTGTGTAGTTTACAGTATTTATATAAATAAGTTTATATAATGTTTAATAAGTAAATATATATTTAAATAATATAAAATTAATGTAATTATTTGATTTTTCATTTGCATTATAGGAGACTGGAGAAACTGGCTGGTGGAAGGGTGAACTTAATGGGAGAGAAGGAGTATTTCCAGATAATTTTGCTATTCAGATAAATGAACTGGATAAAGACTTCCCAGTAAGCTTTAGTTTTTCAATGATGATAACTGTTTAATGAACCTTTGGCCAGTATTTCTTTACAAACAGTTTTGTTTGCATTATTACTGAACAACTTTATGAGGAGGTTTCCATTTTATATATTCAGGTAAAATTGATTTGAGCTGTAGTAAAACAAAAGAATATTTCAGTTCTGTGCTTTATTTCAGGTTTTCTTTCCCCACTGACTATATTGAAAAGTAACCTTAGACTTCATTACTTTATTATAATTTAAAGAAAAAAGTCTCTCATACTAGTTAGACAAATTAACACTTGCCTGGAAGAATTTACACTTTAATTGTACTTTTGTTGAAAATCTTATTTTAAGGAACTGTTAATCTTACTATATTACTCTGTAGTGCATTTTCGGGAGGGTAAGAAGCAGTCTGCTTTCTTACAAGACTTAAGACCTCTGTCTCACTTCTTACAGTGAATAAAGTGAGGCTGAGTCATTCATCAGTGATCTTTTGCTTTTCTGCAACTTGATCCCTTTTTCCCCCATGGAAGAATGGATCTAATTGAGGATTGATTGATTGACTGAAGTATAATTACATACAGTGTCCTATTGGTTTTAGGTATTGTAGATCATAAGGTTTAGATATTTTTATATACTACAAAATGGCACCCGTGATAAGTCTAGTTATCATCTATCACCATACAAAGTTATTATAACATTATTGACTATATTCTCTATGTTGTTCATTACAGCCCCATGACTTAGTTATTTTATAACTGGAAGTTTGTACTTCTTACTCCCCTTAATCTTATTTTATCTGCTCCCTATTTCACCTTCTCCCTTACAGTCACCAGGAGTTTGTTTCCTATGTCTATGGGAGTCTATTTCTGTTTTGTTTATTCATTTGTCTTGTTTTTTAGATTCCACATATAAGTGAAATCATACAGTATTGTCATTGCTGTCTGACTTATTTCACTTAGTATATTATTGTGTAGGTCCATCTGTGTTGTCACACATGCTAAGATTTCATTCTTTTAATGGCTGAGGAGTATTCCATTGTGTATGTATACATCATCTATATATAATATATTATCTTCCAGTAGTGAACAGTTTTACTTCTTCCTTTCCAATTTGGATGCTTTTCTTTTTCTTGCCTAATTGCTATGGCCAAGGTTTCTAGTACTATGTTGAATAAGCATGGGGGAGTCCTTGTCTTATTCCTGATCCTAGAGGAAAGCCTTTTAGCTTTTCACCATTGAGTATAATGTTAACTGTGGGTTTGTCATGTATGGACTTTATGGTTTTGATGTACATTCCTTCTATACCCACTTTGTTGAGAGAGTTTTTATAAATGGATATTGTATTTTTTTAAACGGTCTTTCTGCATCTGTTAAGATGATATGATTTTTATCCTTCATTTTGTTAAAATGGTGTGTTATGTTGATTGATTTGCAAATGTTGAGTCATTCTTGCATCCCTGAAATAAGTCCCACGTGATCATGGTATATGATCCTTTTGACATGTTGTTCAATTCATTTTGCTAATATTTTGTTGGCAATTTTTACATCTATATTCACCAGGGATATTGCCTGTAATTTTCTTTTTGTGTGTGTGATATCTGACTGGTTTTGATATCAGGGTAATGCTGGCCTCGTAAAATGAGTTTGGAAGCATTCCTTCTTCTTCGATTTTTTGGAATAATTTGAGAAGGACAGTTACTAACTCTTTAAATGTTGGTAGAATTCATCTGTGAAGCTCTCTGGTCCTGGACCTTTGTTTCTGGGAGTTTTAAAATTACTGATTGAATTTTATTATTTATAATCGGTCTATTTATTATTTTTTTGTAATCAAGTCTTGGAACCCAGAAGAAATGGATACATTTCTAGAATCATACTTTTTATGTGGTTATCATGATTATCCATTTCTTCTGTGTTTGCCAATTTGTTGGCATGTAATTGTACTAATTTCTTAGGATCCTTTATATTTTTATCGTGTCAGTT
Organism: Acinonyx jubatus; assembly: GCF_027475565.1. NCBI lineage: Eukaryota > Metazoa > Chordata > Mammalia > Carnivora > Felidae > Acinonyx > Acinonyx jubatus. Next base: position 105,041,611 of record NC_069385.1, on the reverse strand, counting down.
ATAGCTTCTCGTGTTTAATTTATTTATTTGGGTCCTGTCTTTTTCTCTTCATGATTTTGACTAGAGGTTTATTGATTTTGTTTATCTTTTCAGTAATCTGCTTTTAATTTCATTGATCTTGTCTGTTTTTCAATCTCTGTTTCATTTTATTTCTGCTTTGGTCTTTGTTCTCCTAACTTGGGGTTTTGTTCTTTTTCTAGTTTCTTTACATGTAAATTAATACTGTTTATTTGGGAATTTTCATATTTCTTGAGATTGCTATAAACTTGTCTGTTAGAATTGCTTTTGATGTGTTCTATAGGTTTGAAAGTTGTGTTTCTATTTTTCATTTGTTTCAACATAGTTTTTTATTTTCTCTTTGATTTCTTTGTTGACCCATTGATTGTTTAGTAGCATTGTTTAGTCTCCATATGTTTGTGCTTTTCCAGGTTTCTTCTTGCAGTTAATTTCTAATTTCATACCGTTGGGGTTGGCAAAGATACTTGTTATGATTTCAGTCTTTGGAATTTATTTCTTATTAATTTTTTTTTTTTTACTGTTTGTTTTTGAGAGAGAGAGAGAGAGAAAGGGAGGGAGGGAGAGAGAGGGACGGAGAGAGAGGGAGGCAGAGACTGAAGAAGGCTCCAGTCTCCGTACTGTCAGTTCATGGCCTGAACTGAAGTTGGACACTTAACTGACTGAGCCACACAGGCGCCCCTAACTTTTGCCATTTTAATTATAATATATCTTTGTATGGCTCTCTTTGGTTTCATCTTGTTTGGAACTCTCTGTACTTCCTGGACATGGAAGTCTTTCCTTTACTAGGTTAAGGATGTTTGTAGCCATTATTTCTTCAAACAGATTTTCTGTCTCTTATTTTTATCCTTCTGAAACCCCTACAATGTGAATGTTAGTACAATTATTGTCATTTCTGAAGTCTCTTAAACTATTCTCATTTTTTAAAAATTCTTTCTTCTTTTGCTGTTCTGATTGGGTGATTTCCACTATTCTATCTTCCATTCAAGTGATCCATTCTTCCGTATGCTCTAATCTGTTGATGTCCTCTAGTGTATTTCTTAGTTCAGTTATTGAAATTTTCAGCTCTGACTGCTTTTTGGTACCTTCTTATATTTTCTACCGCTTTGTTAAGGTTCTTACTGTATTTCTTCATTCTTCTAAGTTGAGCAAGCATCTTTATGACCATTACTTTGAATTGCTTATCAAGTAAATTAATTACCTCTATTAGGGTTTTTTTTTCTGAGGTTTTATGTTGTTCTCTTGTTTCGAACATTCTGTTTCCTTATGTTGTTTGTCTTTCTGCATTTGTGTCTGTAAATTTGGCAGAACAGCTAACTCTTGGTCTTGAAGGAGTGGCCTTATGTAGCAGTGTCCCCTTTGTTTACTGTGTCTGCCAACAGGATTTGGTTGGGCAGCTGGAGCTGGAGTAGGCGTGAGCTAGGGTTGCCCTGGGGCTTGCTACAATGGGTCACATGGGCAGGATGGCTGCGGCTAGAGCTGGCGCGGACTCGTTGGTATATGACTTGAGCTGGTGTGGACATGGGACCAGGCATTCCAATGTACTCTGTGCCAGGGCCACACGGGCAGGAGGGCTTGAGCTGTTGTGTGCAGGCCTGGGGTATGCTGGAGCTTCCAGGGCCACCTTGTTGGGATGGCTAGAGCTGGGGCTGGCAAAGGCAATAGGCTGTCTTGGTGGGAAAGCTGATGTGGGTTAGGGGCCTGGGACTTGCTGGGGCAGTTTTAATAGGCCAGCAAGAGTGCCTGGACTCTGCTTTCATTGGCACTGTCAAAGTAGAGCGTTGGGAAATAAATAGTGGCAATTTCAGGCATCTCCGACCCTGGAGAGAGTTCTAGCAGTTCCTTCCACCATTTGGCAGAAGCTCTATGGTCTTCACTTATAGTCTACTTGCCCTTTAAATTGCTCTTTTGTTTCTGTGCCCCAGGGCAGGTGTGTCTGCTTGGGACCCTCAATGATACCCCCTACTGCAAGTCCTTACATATGGGGTGTGTTTTGTGTTGTTACCTTGTCTCCTACTGTGCTCTGTGTGGTCCCTCTGTTGTTTGTTGTACAGAAGCTGTTCAGTCCACCCTCAATTCTTAAGGAAGAATTGCTCTGTATGTAGGTGTAGTTTTATCATGTCCACGAGAGAAGGTCAGTTCAGAGTCTTCCTATTCCATCATCTTGGACTGCCTCCTCCTTGCTCCTTTTCTAATGGAGTTGGAGAGCAGACACTGAGAGCAAGATGGTCTGCTGGATTTTATTTAAGCCAATGTTGAAATTTCCAAACTTTGCAGTCTTTATGTAGTTAAGTGAATCACTAGAGGTTACTCTATGGGTTAATGCTGTCTGAGGCCCTTCTTTTGCTCGATTTCATTCAGTATTCAGCCTTCCGGGTGCTTTATTTTTATACCCAAGGAACACATTATTTGGGAGGGCTTATTTGGTGTTCATACAGCACTATCAGTTAATTTTAATTTGGGAAAACCTGATTCACATGTCTCAAGTTTTTGATGTCATTAAGTCTTAAAAATGAATAAATGCTAAACCCAACAAATTTGAATAAATTGAAGAAAAACAGGCTTTTTCCTTGAATCTTCTCTTTGAGAGTTCTGAAGAATCAAGAGTATAAGCTAGATATATTTATTAGGTGACTCTTTTTTTTGTTGTTGTTTGTTTTAAAAACAGTCTCTTCTCTCTCCTTTTCCCCAGTACTCAGCTGTTAAAGAGAGGTAAAATTGTGCCTTGGAATGTTAAAGTAGGGGAGGCAATAATGAATATTTTTGATTATCATTATGATTTTTTTAATGCTTCTTTATTTTAGAGAGAGAGAGAAAGAGTAGGGGAGGAGCAGAGAGGGAGTCAGAGCATCCAAAACAGGCTCCGTGCCGAAAGGAGGGAGCCTGACGTGGGGCTTGAACTCACAAATTGTGAGATCATGACCTGAGCCAAAGTTGGATACTTAGTCGTCTGAGCCACCCAGGTGCCCCTGATTATCATTAAGATTTTTTAGATTTATCATAATCACTGGTAAGTTTTGACATATTTGAATTTTGATCAAGAAGGCATTTGTTCTAATAGAATAAATTTTTTGTCAGTGGCCTTTTGGTTGTTAAGATCTTACTATTTTATAACAGATACTCATATAATTTAGATTATTAACGATCAGAAGTTATTTTAAGCATATGTAAGATATAAGTATTCACATATTTTTACCATTGTTATTTTAATAGAAACCAAAGAAACCACCACCTCCTGCTAAGGGTCCAGGTATGTAGGAAACACATTATTCAGTTTGCTGTTTCTCATATTTTCAAGTTATAAAATGGTAAAATTGGATTTTAAGTAAACCATTTATATGAGCAAAAACCAAATATGATGTAATATATACAAATTCTAGAAATACATAAAAATTGAGTGTTCACATGCATTAAGTGTGTATTTTTTAAGTATAAATTGTATACAAATAGGATGTTAAAAATAATTTGTATACTTTAGTTATGACTTGTCATATTCCCCCCCACACACACACAATTTAAGTTTATTAGTCTTGAAAGAGAGAAAGAGAGCAAGCAGGGGAGGGCCAGAGAGAAAGAGGGAGAGATAGAGAATCCCAAGCAGGCTCTGCACTGTGCAGAGCTTGATGTGGGGCTCGAACCCACGAACCATGAGATCATGACCTGAGCCGAAATCAAGAGAGGGACACTTTGAGCCACCCACGTGCCCCTGTCATTTCTAATTAAGAAAATTGACCAAGTTTAAATGCATTTGGAATAGTATACTTCAGGGGCACCTGTGTGGGTCAGTTGGTTAAGCGTCCAACTTCTGCTCAGGTCATGATCTTGCAGTTTGTAGGTTCAAGCCCCATGTTGGGCTCTGTGCTGACAACTAAGAGCATGGAGCCTGCTTTGGATTCTGTGTCTCCCCCTCTCTCTACCCTTCCCCCACTCATATTCTGTCTCTCAAAAACAAAAATAATTTTTAAAGATTAAAAGAATAGAATACTTAATATATTGACCTGACTAATTAGTTATTCCACTTTTTCACATTAAATTCATTTGTTAATGTCTCATATAAATACTAATTATTTGTATTTCTTCAGAGAGTATGCTGAAGGGTTAAACAAACTCGAAGAGTTTATTTTTATTTTTTTAAGCAGTTGAATATATTATGGTATACTTAGAAGAGTTTTCCAGAGTTACAGTTTCATAATCTGGCCCTTTGTCTATTTCTGTAAGTTTTAGATCCTAATTTCATTTCTTTTCCTTTTTTTCTTTTTTTTTCTTTTCTTCTCTTTTTCTTTTTTTCTTTTTATTCCTCTTTCTCTTTCTCTTTCTCTTTCTCTTTCTCTCTGTTTCTCTTTTTCTTTTCTCTCCTCTTCTGTTACTTTCTAGTTTTTTGTTTTCTTTTTCTCTTCTCTCCTCTCCTCTTCTCTCCTCGTCTCTTCTCTTCTCTTTTTCTTTTCTCTCCTCTTCTGTGTTACTTTCTAGTTTTTTGTTTTCTTTTTCTCTTCTCTTCTCTTCTCTTCTCTTCTCTTCTCTTCTCTTCTCTTCTCTTCTCTTCTTTCAAGGGGGGGGGGAGGGGCAGAGAGATGGAAAGAGAGAATCCCAAGCAGGCTCTGAGCTGTCAGCATGGAACCCGATGTGGAATTTCATCTCACAACCAGGAGAAGATCATGACCTGAGCCCAAATCAAGAGTCCATATTTAACTGAACCACCTAGGTGTCCCTAGCCCCTAATTTTTGATTTTTATAAGTGCCGTACAATTATTTTCTTGAAAGATTTGCTCTTTTAAGAAATAATACAGGTCCTTTCCTACTCCAAGTTTTCATCTTTGTATTTGCTGACTTAATCCCAGAGCAAGGAAAGCATAAGTTAAAAGTAATTTTTATGGAAGTTGGTGTTCTAGGCTTTTTATTCACTAGTCATATTGGGGCTTTCAAAATTTAATTAAAGTTAAATAAAATATTGAATTCCCCAGTCACAGTAGTAGTATTTCAAGTCAATACACTCAGTATTGATAACACAAAAATAGAATATTTCCATCATCATGGAAAAGTTCTACTGGAGAGTGGTGTTGTAGAGGGTATGAACACCTTCATTTGGCAAAGAAGGAACTGAGACCAGAGTTACTACTCAGCCATGTAATGGTGGTAGGTGCAGGATTAGATAGCCTAGTGATTATGGTACATTGTTGTTTCTGTTAAGTCATGTTTTCCTCTGATGTTATTTTTAAACTGACCTTTTCTGCTTAGTAGTATAATTGTTTTTGTGCTTTGAAACTAATTTTTTTAAGTACTAATTTTGGCTTTTTTCCTTAGCTCCAAAGCCTGAGCTAATAGCTACAGAAAAGAAGTATTTTCCTATAAAGCCAGAAGAAAAAGGTAAGGGTAATTCTTCCACTTTCAGAAAAATAATTCTTCTTTGGATTTGTCATTGTAAATAATAATATCTCTCCACATTGATTGATTTACACTGATTTTTTTTTTATTATTAAATATAATTTATTGTCAAATTGGTTTCCATACAATACCCAGTGCTCATCCCAACAGGTGCCCTCCTCAATACCCATCACCCACCCCCCCCATCCCCCATCCCTCCCATCCCCCATCAACCCTCAGTTTGTTCTCAGTATTTAAGAGTCTCTCATGGTTTGCCTACTTCCCTCTCTGTAACTTTTTTCCACCCTCTTCCCCTCCCCCATGGTCTTCTGTTAAGTTTCTCAGGATCCACATATGAGTGAAAATATATGGTATCTTTCTCTTACTGACTTATTTCACTTAGCATAATACCCTCCAGTTCCATCCACGTTGCTGCAAATGGCAGGATTTCATTCTTTCTCATTGCCAGATAGTATTCCATTGTGTATATAAACCACATCTTCTTTATCCATTCGTCAGATTTACACTGATTTTTAACAACTGTTCAGTATTTATTTGGAGTTTTCTGGGAGGAAGTACTTTATCAAGAGTGATAGGAAATTAAGGTTTTATTCAAACTGATCCCAATTTAAAAAGTTAAACTATTACTTCAGTAAGGTTATAGTATTTCATTATATTATTATTATTATTATTATTATTTGTTTTTTCAAAAAATAACAAAAGTAAGCATTAAATAGTTATACTTTATCTTTTTTGGAGTCTCAAAATAAATTTAAAAAAATTCTTAGGTGTAAGAGTGAGTTATGGGGTGCCTGGGTGGCTCAGTCAATTGAGCGTCCAACTTCAGCTCAGGTCATGATCTCCCTCTGTGTGGACAGCTTGCTCAGAGCCTGGAGCCTGCTTTGGATTCTGTGTCTCCCTCTATTTCTTCCCCTTTTCTGCTCATGCTCTCTCTCTGTCTCTCAAAAATAAATGAATGTTAAAAAAAATTTTTTTTAAAAGTGAGTTCTAACATGGAAGTGATTTGTTATGTATTATTTAATTTTCACTGTCTGTATTTGTCATATAAACTTGGAAAGTATTCCAAGGTGCCATATCTATTTTGTGAAAAACATCATTTTGTTTTGTTATTATTAATTTGGAGAAAATAACTGTTTCTCTTTGTGTACAGAAAGATCTGCAATGGTTATATCTAGTATTTTAGGTTATATATACAGTTGACCCTTGAGCAGCATGGGTTAGAACTGCACAGGTCCATTGGTACATGAATTTTTTTCGATAAATAGAATACAGCACTGTAAATGTACTTTTCTTATGATTTTATTAATAACTTTTTCTTAAGCTTAATGTATTATAAGAATAGAGTATATAATGTACATAACATATAAAATATGTGTTAATTGACTGTTTATGTTATTGGTAAGGCCATTTATTCAACAGTAGGCTTTCAGTTAAGTTTTGGGGAGTCAAAAGTTATATTCAGGTAACTGTGTTCAGCTGTGTAGGGTATTGGTACCCCTAACCCTTGTGTTGTTGACTGTACAAGCAAAACCTTGAATACTATTTTAGAATGCTTCTGTTTCTACTGCCAATATTGTTTCTGCCTATCCTTGTGTGTTGCCTGCAGTGTTCCTGTATTCTCTTAACTGATTTCTCTCACTTTAGTCCCTTGTCTGGCTCTATTTCATAGTTTTGCCAGATTCATTTTTTAATAAACTATTTTCTAGAACAGTTTTAGATTCACAACAAAATTGAGCAGTAACTACACAGAATTCCCATACACTCCTTGCCCCACACTTGTACTGCCTCCCCCACTATCAACATCCTGCACCAGAGTGGACCTCCACTAACACATTATCACCTGAAGTCCATAGTTTATATTAGGGTTCATTCCTGAGTTGTACATTTTATGAGTTTGGGCAAATGTATAATTTGACAAATGTGTAATACAATGTCTAACAGAATAGGTCTTATTATTCTAAGAATCTTCTTTGCTCTGTTATTTCATCCCTCCCTTCCCTCAGCCCCTGGTGACCATTAATCTTTTTATTGTCTCCATAGTTTTGCAGAATGTCATATGGTTGGAATCATACAGTATGTAGCTTTTTCACTTTAATATGTGTTTAAGTTTTCTCCATGTCTTCATGACTTAACAGCTCATTTTCTTTTAGTGCTGATTAATATTCCATTATCTATCTATAGCACAGCTTATCCATATTTACCTACTGAAGGACATCTTGGTTGCTTCCAAACTTTGTCAGTTATGAATAAAGATGCTATGTATAATTAAACATCCTTGTCAAGGTATTTGGTGGACATAAGCTTTTAGTTCACCTGGGCAAAAATAACCAAGGAGTATGATTGCCAGATCATATGTTAAAAGTATGTTTAGTTGTATAAGAAACTGTCACATCATCTTCCAGATTATGCCATTTTGCATTCCCATCAAGAATGAATAAAAGCTCCTGTTGATCCTTATCTGAGCCAGCTTTTGTTGTTATTGGGAACTGATCCCCCCCCCCCCCCAATTACAATTTTGGTATTATCTTCTACCCTTTTCATTCACTAAATGCAGTAACCACATTCTTGTCCCTGAATATGCCATGTATTTTCATAGCTTTATCTCTTTCTCGTTATCTATGCTCAGCATAGGAAGTTTTTAGATTCTTTTTTTCTTTATGTTTGAGAATGTTTTATTTGTCATGCAAAAACAACTTAGTAAAAGTATTTTTTAATTTCAGATGTAATATGGCTATTGTTAGGTCTGAGCATTGGATTGGTTTATTTTGGTGCCTGGTTATAATACCGGTCCTACATGAAAGACTCATTTTACAAAGATACTGAGAACTAAATGTAAGAACTATGTTGTTGGCTTCATTACCTACATTATGATATTCCTTTTATAGTCTCCTCCATCAAGTAGGTAGGGATTTTATTAAAATGTAGTAATGACTTCCCATATTCCCTGAAATCAGTTGTGTGGATCCCATTAACAAAATGGAAGGTGATCCATTTTTAGATCATTTATCTGCTCAGTAACCTGGCTTGGTGAAGTAACAAGGACTGAATTTGCCCTCCTGAGTTGAACAACTAGAAGACTGGACAAAATAGATGAAATAGTGGTTTCAGGTATTGGACAATAGATCATTTAGGACTGTTATCACTGAAGGAAGTTATCACTGAGCCAGTAAGGCAAATCCTAACATTACCCCGGCTTATTGTCTAGAAGCAGTTTATAGGCAGTAGAAAGGAAGAAGCCAAACAGAGTCTGGTTTTCCTCTAGAGCTGAGGAAACAGGAGAAAAGGAGTTCAGGGAGGTCAAAGCAGCTACTGTTTGTGGGGCAGAGTGCCAGAATAGAGGGAACTGCACAGAGAACATTCTGAGATCTCAGTACAGCTTACCATGAGGCTTTGGCTGAGTACTGTGAATTATATACACATGAAAGGAAACTTCCACAGGTAGAGAAATAACTACTAGAAAGCATTTGGTGAAGCAGTTTTTGGAACTCACTAATAGTTCATATTCCCACAAGCCACAGGGGAAAGACTTCATAAAGTGTAGGATGGAGTCCATAAAAGATTATATCACCTTAGACTAAAGTCGTCTTCACATTTACCTTGGAAGCAGATTGAACTATTTCCTGAACAGGATTCTATACAATTTGGAAGAGTATAACACCTGAGAGTGTTAAATATATAGTGTCTGGGGCGCCCGGGTGGCTCAGTCGGTTAAGCATCCGACTTCAGCTCAGGTCATTATCTCGCGGTCTGTGAGTTTGAGCCCCATGTCGGGCTCTGTGCTGACAGCTCAGAGCCTGGAGCCTGTTTCGGATTCTGTGGCTCCCTCTTTCTCTGACCCTCCCCCGTTCATGCTCTGTCTCTCCCTGTCTCAAAAATAAATAAACGTTAAAAAAAATTTTTTTTTAAATATATAGTGTCCATTATCTGATAAAAAATTATTAGGCATGGAAAGGAGCAGGATAATAGCAACCTGTAACTAGAAGAATTAGTCAATGAAACAGACCCAGAAATGGCAAGAGATGATGGAAATAGCAAGGACATTAAAACAGCTATTATAGGGGCACCTGGATGGCTCAGTTGGTTGTGTCCAACTTCAGTTCTGGTCATGATCTCATGATTCATGGGTTCGAGCCCCACGTCAGGCTCTGTGCTGACAGCGCGGAACCTGGAGCCTGCTTTGGATTCTGTCTCCCTCTCTTACTGCCCATCCTTTGCTCGTGCTCTGTCTCTCTCTCTCTCTCTCAAAAATAAACATTAAAAAGAAATTTAAAAAAAGAATGGAGTTTAAATCTTGACTATTTCCTGCCCGTGCCAACATGTAGATTTTCTCAAACATGCTTAGCAGTTTTCTGCCCCCTAATTTCTGAGATACCTGAATGCTGGCCATATTATGCTTCATTAGAATAATAATATCAACACTTTTGAAGCAGAAGTTTTTCCTCCTGCTGTTTGGAAAACGTTTCTTGGACATACCTCTCAGTAACCCACTCCATTCTCAATGACTTGTTCTTGGTATGAACTATGTGTGAAAGGAAGGGAGCAACTAATGTTTATTTTGGAGTGCCAGGCAGTGAGGCATATAAATGTGTAGGAGCTCTATTAGGCTTGTAAGTCATTTAAGTGTTTACCTTTATGTACATGTTCTCCTTGGTAGCCTCAGTCACATCCATAGGAAGGGCATAATGGGCTAAAGTCCAGCCATTCAACACTTACTGGTAGAGGCAGTGAATCTGCGCTCACTTGCTTGAGGAGCATTTTTCTCTAGAGTTTCTATACCTGCAGGTGTTAAGACCGGGTTTGTTATTTTTCAGTCAGTTCATAAGCAGAACATAACCAGATGGCACACACCTCCAGGCAGGAAGTAAACACCAATATGTTAATATTGGCAGTATTGTTTCCTAATTAGAATAGGAAGGGAGAGTTGTGCTGGTAGATGTTCCTCTTGAGTTTTTTTGTCTCTGTATCTGACATTAAGGGAGACAAGTTATTGTTGCTGGGGAAATGTAGTCACATGCTAGGAATTCATTGTTAATACACGAGACTACAGATTTTCAGGGTCTAGTTGGCCGATTTCTGGGACTCTGAACCCCAGTAGATTGAATTGTGAATCTTACCCTATCTTTTGGAAACAGTTGTACTTTACTATGTAAAATTTTCTCTTGCAGAAGGTTGCGTGACTGCTGCTGGTTCCCACACAAAGGTCCAGTAGCATCATTAATTAATTCATTTGCTCAAATGCTGAACTAAAAATTAATAAAGACTATCAGAGTTGGATTTTTGTTTTATTTTTGATTCTTTGGACAGTCAGATATATAAAGCTCATGGCTTAACCATCATCTGCATTCTCCTGATTCCCAGTCAGTGTTTGGATTTGTTCATATTCGTTGCTGTTTGTACTTTGATTTGTTTGTATTTCATATTTTCTACCTATATGTGTGTGTGTGTGTGTGTGTGTATTTTATATGTTTTTTTTTTTTAATGTTTATTTATTTTTGAGAGAAAGGAAGACAGAGCGTGAGCAAGGGAGGGGCAGAGAGAGAGGGAGACAGAGAATCTGAAGCAGACTCCAGGCTCGGAGCTGTTAGGACAGAGCCCGATGCGGTGCTTGAACTCACGAACCGTGAGGTCATGACCTGAGCTGAAGTCGGGTGCTTAACCGACTGAGCCACCCAGGCACCCCATACTTACATTTTTAATGAATTTCTTTTATGGAGGGCCTAGTGGTAGAACATGTTTGTTTATTTTTTTCTCCTCATTCTTGGTATTTTTGCCTTACGTTGAATTCCAAGCTGGCAAAATTGGTCTTGGTACATAATTGAACATACTGCCTGTAAGTCTGGAGGTCTTGTTTGCTTAGGAGTGTTCTCTTCTTCCTATGAGCCAGTAAAAGGAATGCAGAGTAAAAACTTAATGGAATTGAAATGTGATAAAAATGTGTAGTTTTCTATTCATGTGCTGGCTATGGATAGTATTCTTCATATTACAGAGTGATTTGGAAATCAGTATTCAAAATATGCTTTTCAATTAGTATGTGCTCTGGAATTTTGGTGTAATACAATTTAGTATGGAATTAAAATCAAGATCTGTGTGTTTGACTCATTTAGCGGCAGTTATTATTGGAGACCCTGAACTCAAATGCATGCCTTTTTATCTGTGATGCAGTCTGTAGTACAGACTCTTGAGTTGAGAGACCTGTGGTAGAACTCTATTGTATTATATATTTAGTATGCTTACCAAAAAGGAAATAGTACTTATCTCTAATGTTCTACAAAGAATATTTTGGTATCTGTAATATATTACTCCTGTTTGAACCTAAAAATAATCTTGATCTCTTAAGAAGTAGCAAATATTCTTTATTATACTTAACCCACACATGGGACAGACTTTTAATAAATGTCAAATATGCAATAACATAAAACCAATAAATATGTATGTATGAGGCAACTGGCTTCTGTTAATCACTAAGATTTAATTTTTTTTTTCTATTTTAAGTGATACTCTAATAATTCTAGTTGAATAGTTAACATGTGCATGGCAATGAGGAGATTGTAATTATTCAGAGACTTAGAAAATGAGCCTAATGTGTTGACTGGAAAAGAGAAGGTGGTTCCAGACCACAGAAAGAATGTGAAAAGAATGAGAGAAAGCATATTCAAGAAATGGCTATAGGTAACTTAGGAAGTTAGAAATTAGCTAGAAATGTGGCGTGGTGCAGTTGTTTTTGGTCTTGGTGGCATATTAGAATTACCTGGGTGTCTTTTAAAAATATGCTGATACTAAGGATCCTCTCCAGAATTTTTATAAGGTAGAACTCAGATAGTAGTATTTTTTTTTAATATTTATTTATTTTGCGGGGGAGGGGCAGAGAGGAGGACAGATCTGCACTGACAGGTTGACAGCAGTGAGCCCTATGTGGAGCTCGAACTCACAAACAGCGAGATTGTGACCTCAGCCAAAGTCGGTCGCTCAACTGACTGAGCCACCTAGACGCCCCTCAGGTAGTAGTATTTTTAAAGCTCTTCTCAGGATTCTAATCTGAAGATAAAACTAAGAACCACTTATGTAGTTCATAAAAGGCCTTTAAATGCTATGGCAAAGAGTTGTATTTAACTATCTGTTTATATGTTGCCTTGCACCAAAAAGGATTTAAAGTAGTGATAAGGATTTCAGAATTTATATCATGGAAATGAAGGGTATATGCACATGTTTCATATAAATATGTGTTGGTCATTATGATGCATGGCACATGAACTTAATATATTTGAACGTTTTTTGTTGCATTTGGGAAAAAACTCTAGCCTACAGTGTTTTCTTCCCCAAAGCAGACTTTCTTGACCACATTAGCCTTAGTATAGCCTACCAGATTTTGAGTGATCTGGCTCCCTATTGAGTTTTCTCTTGTTAACTGTTTGTGGTTGGCTCCCCCAGTGTATAACATTCACAGAATATCAGCTTTCTGCCCTCCCAGTTGCATGTAGAGTATCCTTTTCCTGGCATCTCCTCTTTATCTTGCACTCCTTCAGATTCTTTCCATATGTGATTCCTTCTCATTTTTTCAGATTCCATCTTAAAACAGCTATCTTAATGTCACCTCTTTGACATTAGTCTTTTCTTTGTTACTCTGTCTAAAAGTAGTTATTTCTCATTATTGTATGTTACATGTACATTAGGTATTTTTTGTATATTGTCTTTTTCCCACATTTGACTAAACCACTAAACCCTATGGGGCAAAGGTGTAGTGTGTGTGCGTGTCTGAATCTTATTTGACATTGGTTCTGTAGTTTCTTGCAAAATATATAATGAATAAGGGATATTTAATACAATAATTACTATGTAATTGGAAGGCTTTTAAAAACTGGTGTGACATGTTCAGATAGGTTTTTCTGAAACTGTTTTAGTGCTATTTGAATAGGTTTGGTGATGGTATGGATAAAAAGGAAATTGGAATGGTTTCAGAGCAAAGAATAAAAATCCTTATTCAAACTGAAACAATAGGGAAACAGTCTCATATAATTGGAAGTCTAGAAGTAGGAGTCTTATGACCCTCCATTGAATAATTTCATTATGGACCTGGATTATATCTCTCTCCATTTGCCATCTGCCATCTTTAGTGTCTACTTTGTCTTCAGATTGGTTTCCCTTGAGGTCACAGGAATGCTGACTGTGACCATCAGGGCAACTTGATATTTTGTCCATTTAATAGGAAAGAGGAAAACCTCTCCACACCTGTGGAAAGTAAGTCCTCTTCAGTTTCTTGGACCAATTTGGGGTACATGTTCAATTCCAGATAAATGTAAAAAGAATGCTGTCTATTTAATAGCTTGGTATGATCGTATGAAGGTAGGATAGATTTGAGTGAATCAGCTACATTATCTGCTAAAGATGTTGAGATATATTCAGGCTCTCCCATAAGGGAGGTGGTTTAGGTTTATAGTAGTACATCTTGTTGACTAATTAGATCCTAACGGTTGTGAGGATGGGAAAATGAGATATGATTTATAAAATAAAATAAAGACAGTTTCTAGGAGAAAATACACGAGTTCAGCTTTTGATACACGGTTTGATATGAATATAGGAAATATGGGATATCTCTTGTTGAGAGTTTGTATTAAGCATTTATTTGTAAGGTGCTGTCTTGGAAGTTAGCTAGTTAAATTTATGGATACAGGTAAGGTTGTTCGAGAAGGTTGCTTAAAATCAGAATAGGAAGAGTTTAGCTTAGAGTCTTAGAATATGTACATTTGAGAAATTGTTAGATGAACTGGAACTCTTGAAGAAAACTGATGAGTGATCATATAGACAGGCAGAGAATGATCTGAGTGAGAATAACTGGAAAGGTTGTGTGAAATATATACATATATACTAGACATAGGAGAGCTATGAAGGGTACAAGAAGTTACAGGGTCAAGATGTAGGAGAGGAGGGGAGAAAGTGAGTCTGGCATTTGAGCCTGTGTTTCCTTTTGAGGCATTTGCCATTTCTGAAAGTGCTGGCTGAGACTATGAAAAGAACTTTCAATGTATTTTTGGGTTTGAGAAGACAAAAATTGGAGTTTAGGGCCCACAGAAAAAGAGATACATTAGTAGACTCTTGAACTTTAATTGGGTTCCAAAAAAGACTCCGTTTAATAAGTGTGAAATGGAAGTAGAACTAGCTCTCAAAAGCACTGAAGCCCACGTGCTGATTGTCTCAGTCTGATTGGAAGAGAAGGTGCTCTGGGATTTTACCGTGGCTTCGCCTCGCTGCCTGAAGCAAAGTAAACCCTTATTCCCTGGAGAAGAAGACATCATCTAGAATTTTAAATTATCTTTGTATATTTTCACACAAATGTTTTATGTCTCTTACTCATAGAGAAATAACCAGACATACTTGGAGATACGACACATGACTAGAAACAGAAAATAAACCTGGTCCACAGTGTTCTAGGTATTTGAAATATCAGACACAGGCTATAAAGTATCTATGCCTAATTTATGTTCAAAATAATAAAAGATGTGATTGATAATTTTGGCATAACTAAAAACCATGTAAGTATAAATGGATTTGTGTAACTATAAAATATACAGTGGACCCTTGAACAATGCAGGGGTTGGGGCGCTGGCCCACTGTACGTACAAGTTTGACTCAACAAAAACTTAACCAATAGCCTACTGTTCACCAGAAGTTTTACTGATAACATCTTAAACCTACCATATAAATACCTTATACCTTACCTAGTAACTTCTACCTACTTTACAGTATGCATTAAAAAAGGCAGTTCTGTGTGGATGGTGGTGCCACAAATATTTTGCAAGATACCATAAGCTAGTATTTCTATGCACTTGGAGTAGGAAACTGTTTCTTTAACGGGATGTATACATACGCACACATACACATGCACGCGTGCACACACACACACACACACCCTACCACATCTTCCTTATCCATTTGTCTGTTGATGGACACTTAACTGGCTCTGTATCTTGACTATTGCAAATAATGCTGTTATGAACCGGGATGCATATTATCTTTTAGTATTTTTATTTTCTTTAGGTAAATAACTAGTAGTGGAATTATTAGATCATATGGTATTTCCGTTTTTAGTTTTTTGAGAATTTTATCTATTCTTACTCATGCAGGAGGGAACTAAGCCTCATCTGAATTAACAGATGGATTCATTTACTACATACAGTGTTAATAATATATTTTTGTATTCTGTAATAAGATGTGGAATTTTTCATTTATTTTGATGGCATTTTTTTAGCTGCCGTATATTTTAGCTGTTTTCAATAAAATTATACTCTTATGATAATTCTTTTCTCTATCTTAAATTATAACATCTGTATCTTACATATTTCTTTGGGCATTTGAAAAAATAACATAAGACTTTTTTTTCTTAAATTTCTTCTTGTTTTTGGTGAATTTCTAACTAAACTAAAATTCTGCTGTGCACAGTTGGATATCCACATACAAAAGAATGAAATTGAACCCCTGCCTCATACCATATATAAAATCTGACTGAAAATAGATCCTTCACCTAAATTATGAGGTACAAAACTAAAGCTCTTAGAAGAAAACATAGGGCTAAATCTTGATCGCCTTGGGCTTGGCAATGGATTCTTAGATATGACACCAAAAGCTCAGACAACAAAAGAAAAAAAAAGCTAGTGGTATATATATACAATGGAGTATTACTTGGCAATCAAAAAGAATGAGATCTTGCCATTTGCAACCACATGGATGGAACTAGAGGGTATCATGTTAAGCAGAATTAATCAGAGAAAGGTATCATATGACTTCACTCATGAGAAATTTAAGGTACAAAACAGATGAACATAAGGGAAGGGAAGCAAAAATAATATAAAAACATAAGACTCTTAAATATAGAGAACAGAAGGTTGCTGGAGGGGTTGGGGGAACGGGGATGGGCTAAATGGGTAAGGGGCATTAAGGAAGACACTTGTTGGGATGAACACTGCGGATTATACATAGGGGATGAATCATTGGAATCTACTCCTGAAATCATTGTTGTACTACATGCTAACTAACTTGGATATAAATTTAAAAAGTAATTTTAAAAAAAGAAAAAGCTAAATTGTGATTCATTAAAATTAAGGACTTTTGTGCACTGAAGGGACATTATGAAGAAAGTGAAAGATTTACCACAGAATGGGAGGAAATATTTGCATAAATCCTATATTTGATATCAGGAGTATATAATGGGTTTGGTATTATATATAAAGAAGCGTTACAACTCAGCAAAAAGACAGCCTAATCCAAAAATGGGCAAAGGACTGCAATAGACATTTTTCCAAAGGAGGTACACAAATGACTAATAAGTACATGACAAGATATTCAACATCATTAATTATTAGGGAATTGCAAACCAAAATGACAATGAGCTACTGCTTCACACTCACTAGGATTGTTGTATTAATAATAAAAATGGAAATAACAAGTGTTAACAGGGACATGGAGCAGTTGGACCCCTCATAACACTCCTGATGTGAATGTAAAATCTTGCAGCTGCTGTGGAAAACAGTTTGGTAGTTCTTCATAAAGGTAAACATGGAATAATTATATGATCCGGCCATTGCTCCTAGATATTTACCCAAAAGAATGGAATACAGATACTCAAATATTTGCATGCAAATGTTCATAATGGCCAAGAGGTGGAAAAAACCCGGATATCCTTCAACAGATGAATGGGTTGTGCTGTATGCATATAGTGGTTATTACTCAGTCACAAAAAAGAATGAAATGATGATACATACTACATTGAGAATGGACCTTGAAAACACTATGCTATGGGAAATGAGCCAGACACAGAAGGTTACATACTGGATGAGTCCTTGTATTCGAAATGCCCAGAATACATAAATCTGTAGAGACAGAAGGAGGTTGGTGATTGCCAGGGGATGGGTAGAGGAGCAAATGGGGAGTAACTGAATAACGGGAACCAGACTTTTCTTTTGGAGTGATGAGTTTTGGAACTTGAGAAAGGTGGTTGTTACATAACAATGTGAATGTACTAACTGGCACTGAATTTTTCGCTTTAAAATGGTTAATTTTATGTTATATAAATTCCACCTCAATAAAACTAAATAAAACTTTGTACACTGACATCATATATGATAAATCAGCATACTGTAGTTGATTTAGTCATGGCTGTACCAGGAATGATGAATCTTAGTTTTGTCACCTTTGATTTCCATGAATATTAAATGTATTCTTTTGTTTTAGAATAGACTACACAGTTTAATTGATTTCAAGCTGTTATTTATGTATCTGTTAAAAGAAGTATGTTCAGTTAATCAGTGAACTTCTATTTGACCTTCAGTATTTTTCCTGATATTTTATATAAAACATCTTTCTTAATATTTTCTACAAATTTGATTGTTTCAACTGATACAGATGGCTATGTTGGTTTATAGTTAGGATTGGGTGGTATAATTATGATGTAATTATATGATGCATTGTTTGTTTTGAGGCCATTTAAAATTGGATTTTTGTACCAAATGATGATCGTGGTTTTAATAGACTAAGCTGTATTTTCAAATGATCCAAGGAAACTATACATAAATAGTAAAACTGAAACAATGGTAGTTTGTATTTTCATTATTATTAAATTAAATCTCTTATTTTGAATGAGGGGGTTTACCTGTGGCTTGCAGTATTCAAGATTCATAATCAGCAGTTTCCTATTTGTGTGAAATTATTTGTGGTCCTGTGATATTCTTTACGCTCCTGTGATATTCTTTACAAAGACCAAGTAAATTTTGAAAATTACTCAGTATGGCACATAAGAGTTTCTTCTTTTTGCATTATATGTGTTAGACACATTTTTGCCGACTCCTGTGTTATCATGAATATCTAGTATGTATGCACCTGTGTCAATTAAAAAAATAACCTCTTTTGCCCACGCCTCCACCCACTTACCCTCTGGCAACCACCAGTTTGTTCTCTGGAATTTAAGAGTCACGTGTCAATTTTAATACTTGTTCTTAGTACCTGAAAGATCAGGAATCAAGTATGTCATTATATATAGTATCATGCCTTTTTGGTGATAAAATTATTTTTATTAACATGGCATAAAACTGTTCCCTGTGTTGTTTATTTCCAGCATATTTTCTTATCTACTTCATAGGGTTTTTAAGGGTGTTAATAAACTGGGAAAAAATGAAATTGTGTTAATGCATTCCTAGTACAATTATGAGGGTTATAAGTACAAGTCTGTAATTTTCTCTCCTGTGTCTAATCAAGCTATCCTGTTAACATTCTTTGTCATTGTGATCACTTTTAAATAAGTATGTTAAATGTCACTGGTTTCCTATACTTCACTTTCAGAAAGTGGTCTGGATTTGAATATAGATAATATTACTTTCTGCTTCGAGTAAAATCATGTGATTGTATTGAGTAGTATACCACCCCTAAAAACAAAGGATGCTGGGAAGACAGGAAAAACCGGGCATTATTTGTTTCTCAGAAGCTTACGCGAGTGGTCCCCCTTCTTACCAAACTAAACTTAATTTTTTTTTTTCCTTTGAGAGTGCAAGCAGGGGAGGGGCAGAGGGAATGGGAGGGAGAGAATCCCAAGTAGGCTCCATGCTCAACATGGAGCCCCACAGATCCATCCTGCCACTGTGAGATCATGACCTGAGCTGAAATCAAGAGTTGGATGCTCAACTGAGTGAGCCACCAAAGGGTGCCCCCAAAATAAGCTCTTTTAGGTATTTAATCTTACTAAGTTATAACTTTAAAACATTGTACACTTATACAAATAATGTCTCTCTTTCTATTTCACATGTTTCCAGCCTGACATTAACTTTAGGAAATAGAAAAACCTAAATAATTTTGATTGTTAATAACTTACTAAATATTTTTAAATAATCAGATGAAAAATCAGTCTTGGAGCAGAAACCTTCTAAGCCAGCTGCTCCGCAGGTCCCACCCAAGAAGCCCACTCCACCCACCAAAGCCAATAATTTATTGAGATCTCCTGGAACCGTGTACCCAAAGCGACCTGAAAAACCAGTTCCTCCACCACCTCCCACAGCCAAGTAAGTTTTACCTAATTTTAAGTTATACCTGATTATTTTTACTGATTTACTTTATCTCAAGTTTATTGATTACCTGCTTTTCTGAATCTCAGAATCATTTCTAAAGTATTTGTTTTCCATATTTTTTCTGTATACTGTGATGGTTCTCTGTTAACTTTATATTCATACTAGGTGAATACACACAGATGAGGCTGTTTTTACATTTCTGATTTTATTGTGATTAGTCTTAATGTGGAGATTTATGTTTATGGAAATAATATTGTGGAACAAAGAGAAAAATTACTATTATGCTATAATATCCTTAGTGTCATTAATTCATAATTTAAAAAAATGGTTATGACTCATATACAGGTGATTTCTACATATGTTTTGATTTTCTCATTTCAGGATTAATGGGGAAGTTTCTACCATTTCGTCAAAATTTGAAACTGAGCCAGTATCAAAACCAAAGCTAGATTCTGAACAGTTACCACTTAGACCCAAATCAGTAGACCTAGATTCATTTACAATTAGGAGCTCTAAAGAAACAGGTAAGTTAACATGTAGAAAGGTGGTGCATTTAAAAAAAGTTGCCAATACAATTTTCAGAAACTATTTAAGAAATTTGTGCATGCATTTTATATCTGCATAGATATAGTGGAAATTAATTAAAATTTATTTAAAATCTATGAAGCTGGAATAGAAAAATAAAACTAAAAGAAGGTAAATGGGCAAAAATACTTGATTCACATAAGGACTGAGAAATGGATTAAAAGATAATCCATTTATCATTCTGTCCCCTCATGATGGAATGTCTGTACTATCTAACTTAGGCAGATAGGAATACATTTTAGTTTGAAAGATTAAGAATAAAGAGATCACATTGATTTTTAATGCCAACACTAGATTACATTGAAGATTATTTTTACTTCTTCACTTTATCTCAAGGTACTTTTGTTTCCAGTTCAGGAAAATATGCTTTTTATATCTGCATGTATGCATGTGTGCGTGTATCAGCAGGCTTTACTTCCTTAGCTAAATGCTGTTCCTTAAGTTTTAGGACAGATTTTTTCAACCCATCATTTTTGTCTCCTGGTCTTTTATACTCTTAGTTGTAAAATGGAAAACTTGGAACACAGAAGTTTTGATAAAGGTCTCAGTATTAAAACATTGCACAATCATTTGTGGTAATAGTTATTATGTAGTACTTTGCATTTATTTTTAGTTCTTTTACATTTTCCAAGCACTTTCTCATTTATATTCTTATTTTATCTTTATAGTTATTCCAAAAGGCAGATGCTATTTTGTGTCTAAAGTCATCAAACTATTGGACACATTACATGTCCAAGATCATGTAAATCAGAAGAGAATTCTTTAAATCCCCTAGAGTGCTTATGATATTCTTTTAAAAGTTTTAATGTCTTAATGTATTTTTTAGCCTTCATGTTAACGTTTCATAAATACATTCAGCCTTAAAGGTCAATTACGCTTAGATTTTTTTTTTGTCACTATATTGTAAGATATGCTGCTTATTAACCTTTTGAAAGTTGTAGGTGATCTTATTATTTTTCCATATTGTCATTTGCCAATGTAAAAGCTCTGACCTGTGCATGGCCTCCTTCAGTTTTTTTAATTTGAAAAATTTTTTATAAAGATCCTTTATAAAGGATCCGTTTTATAAAGATCCTTTCATTCTATATTTGGCTCCTGCCTGCTCTGACTGAAACCATATTCATTAATAATTTCTGGAAAGTGGTGAGATGTTGATTATACTTTAGAGATATTCACTCAAATATATTTAGTGTGTTTTATCTGGTAAAAATTGTTTACCGTTGGTGAAATAAAAACA
Organism: Acinonyx jubatus; assembly: GCF_027475565.1. NCBI lineage: Eukaryota > Metazoa > Chordata > Mammalia > Carnivora > Felidae > Acinonyx > Acinonyx jubatus. Next base: position 105,020,347 of record NC_069385.1, on the reverse strand, counting down.
AAAATAAAAATCCTCTTTATAACAGGTTTTTAAAAAATATCCTTTATTTTTTATTGAAGTCAGTAGTAAAAAAATAACTCTATCAGCTTTTACTGTTTTCTCTTTGATTTAAAATGTTACTGAAAATATGTTTTCAAAAATAATATTTCAGCAAAAAAGATTAAGTGTGCACACTTAAATTTTTATATAAAAGAATCCATTTGTATCATCTTTTGAAATTCTACAGTTTTCTGCAATCTTTATCACAGAGGCCTTACATTTTGAGGCGTCTCTTCAGGAGCTGAAAGAGTAATATTTACAGCCTGTATTTTCTGTATTTTTCTGTTGCTTTATAACATTCTTGACTATTTGCTTTATTTAGTTGTCTCAGGGTTATGGAAACTGTTAAAAACTTAAGTAAATTAAGATAAATTTTCGTCTTTTAAAAAACTTTTCTATATATAATCACCAGCAAGCTTTGTTTCCTTTGCTACATTTTTAGTAGAAATAACACATGTAGTAATGTCAAACTGTTGGTGGTTATATAGTTTAATTTTTTTTTTTATTGCTTTTGGTCCAAATCTTTTCTTTTATCCATAGCCATTATTTACTCTTCATTAAAAAACAAAGAGGCTTTGTGAAAGAGGGTTTGCAAATTCCTAATTTTTTTTTCTTCAAATGAATAAGGAAGTAAGTTAGAGGAGCCAAGACATATGTAAGGACAAAAGACTAAAATCTGACTTCTAAACTGTTGTACTTCATTCCTCCCACGATCAGGCTGCCTTTGGTACTACACCTAACACCCAGTTAAGTTCAGAAAATACACAGACACACCACAGAGATATTGATGGTTCCATTCCAGACCATGCAATACAACGAATATTGCAGTAAAGCAAATTGGATGAATTTTTTAGTTTCCCAGTGCCTTTGAAAGTTATGTTTACACTATACTGTAGTCTATTAAGTGTGCAATGCAGTATGACTAAAAAAATGTGTATACTTTAACTAAAAAATACTTTAGCTAAAAAATGCTAACCATCATCTGAGCTTTGAGCACGTTACAACCTTTTTGCTGGTGGAGGGTCCTGCCTTGATGTTGATGTCCGCTGACTGATCAGGGTGGTGGCTGATGGGGGTTGACGTGGCTGTGGCAATTTCTATAATAAGACAACAGTGAAGTTTGCTACAGCGATTGACTCTCCCTTTCATGAACAGTTTCTTTGTAGCCTGTGATGCTGTTTGATGGCATTTTACCTACAGTAGAACTTTTTTCCAAATTGGAGTCTGTCCTCTCAGACCCTGCCTCTGCTTTATCAACTAAGTTTATCTGCTATTCTGTATGTTTTCTTGTCGTTTCAATAATTTTCATAGCATCTTCACCAGGAATGGTTTCCACCTCAGAAAACCATTTTCTTTGCTCATGAATGAAGTTTTATCATGGATTTGCAGCAATTCAGTTCCATCTTCAGACTCCACTTGATTCTAGTTCTTTTGCTGTTTCCACCACATCTGCAGTTACTTCCTCCTCTGAAATCTTGAACCCCTCAAAGTACTAATCCATGAGAGTTGGAATCAACATCTTCCAAACTCCTGTTAATGCTGGTATTTTTACCTCTCCCATGAATCCTGAATGTTATTATTGGCATCTAGAATCATAAATCCTTTCCAGAAGGTTTTTAATTTATTTTGTCCAAAGCCATCAGAGGAATCACCATCCATGGCAGCTATAGTCTTATGAAGCCTTTTCCTTAGATAATAAGACTTGAAAGTTGGAAGAAATTCAGAATTAGTCCTTGATCCTTGGGCTACAGAATGGATGTTATATTAGCAGGCATGAAATCAGCATTAATCTTGTTGTACATCTCCATCAGAGCTCTTGGGGAAGTAACAAGGTACATTGTCAATGAGCAGTAACACTTTGAAAAGAATCTTTTTTTCTGAGCAGGTCTCAACAGTGGGATTAAAATATTCAGTAAACCATGTTGTAAATAAATGTGTTGCTGTCCTTTTTTTGTTTCATTTATAGAGCACAGATTTAGCATAATTTTTTTTTTTCAGTTTATTTATGTTGAGAGAGAGAGAGCCCACACATGCAGGGGAAGGGCAGAGAGAGAGGGAGGGAGGGAGTCAGTCAGTCCCTAGCAGGCTGTGTTCTGTCAGTGCAGAGCCCATCATTGGGCTCCATCCCACGAACTGCAAAGTCCTGACCTGAGCTGAACTCAAAGAGTCGGACCCTTATCTGACTGAGCCAACTAGCCAACCCAGATTTAGCATAATTCTTAAGGGCCTGAGGAATTTCAAAATGGTAAATGAGCCCTGACTTCAGCTTCAAGTCACCAGCTGCATTAGCCCCAACAAGTGTCAGCCTGTCCTTTAAAGCTTTGAGCCCAGACGTTGATTTCTCCTCTCTAGCTATGAAAGTTCCAAATGGCATCTTCTCCCAATACAAGGCTGTTCCATCTACATTGAAAATCTGTTGTTTAGTGAACCACCTTCATTAATTAGCTACATCTTCTGTATAATTTGCTGCAGCTTCTGCCTCAGCACTTGCTGCTTTGCCTGCAGTCTTTTTTCATGGAGACGGCTTCTTTCCTTAAACCTCAGGAACCAACTTCTGCTAGCTTCAGGACTTTTTTCCTGCTGCTTTCTCACCTTTCTCAACCTTCCCAGAATTGAAGAATTAGGGCCTTGCTCTGGACTAGGCTTTGGTTTAAGGGAATGTTGTGGCTGATTTGATATTCTATCCAGATCACTAAAACTTTCTCCCTATCAGCAATAAGTCTGTTTGCTTTTTTCTCATTTATGTATTCATTAGAGTAACACTTAATTTCCTTCATGAACTTTTCCTTTGCGTTTGCAGTTTGGCTAGGTGGCATAATTGGCCTAGCTTTTGGCCTGTCTCGTCTTTCTGCATGCTTTCCTCACTTAGCTTAATCATTTCTAGCTTTTGACTGAAAGTGAGATATGTGTGACTCTTCATTTTACTCCAACACTTGGAGGCCTGTAGGGTTATTAATTGCCCCATTTCAGTGTCTCAGAGAATAGGGAAGCTCAAAGAGAGGGAGAGAGATGGGAAACAGCTTTCCATGGAGCAGTCAGAACACACACACCACTTACGGATTCAGTTCAACATCTTATGTAGGCACAGTTCATTACAGTTAAAATAGTAACACCAAAGATCACTGATCACAGATCACCATAACAAATACAATAGTAATGAGAAAGTTTGAAATAGTGCAAGAATTACTAAAATATGACATGGAAACTCAGGAAATACTGTTGGAAAAATGACACCGATACACTTGCTCAACACAGGGCCACCACCAACCTTCAATTTGTAAAAAAATGTAGTATCTGCACAGTGCAGTAAAATGAGATATGCCTGTAAATTTTGGAAATTTTGTTTATATTACATAGAAAATATTTACTGAGCAAGTATACCCAGGTATTATTTTAGTCACAAGTACTATTCTAAGACAAAAGGCCTGGCTGCTGATAACATACAGCTCATGTTTCAAACTTCAACTCAGGCTGTTCCTCATTGCCTTTTTTTATTGGAATGTTATGTTTTTAGTATTTGTAGCATAAAAGGGTTTGAAATCCTTTTTTTGAGGTATTGACACCTTAAAAAAAATACTGTTCTGCATCAGATAAGTTCAGATTTGGCAGTAGGTTTAGATATATTTTAATTTATATTTTTGGCTCAGTTTGAGGTTTCATATCTTTAAAATGGTATGTGAAACTTGACCTTTCACATGTTTCAGAAAGTTTAAAACATACATGAAGATCTTCTTAGAATCTCATTATTACATAAAATAATTTCAGGTGATGATATAGTAATAAGGACACTGACTTTGCTATTAAAAATGGGGGTTTTAAATTATCAACTCATTGATCATGGTCTTGTTTCTTAATCTGTTTTCTAGCTTAAGTAACAATTGGTCCAACGTATCTACTAGAATATGTGATGTGGAAGTTGTTATAAAGTGTTATTTCCATTCTTTTCCTTTCCTCTGTTAATCCTGTTTCCTGTTTCTGCTCTCATCTGTAGAGGATGTAAATCTGTAACACTCCTCTCAGATATGACTTTCCTGTATATGAAGCCATTTGTAAACTATTTTAAAAATAAATGTCCTTCAGTATATATTCTCACATATAAGGTAGTACTATAAATTGCATAGTTGTTAGAACCATGTTTTAATTTTTCCCCTCTTTTTCAAGCACTTCATCAAAAATTAGTTTAGAATAATCTCACTGCTACCACTGGTTAATTATAAAGTTCACATGGTCTAAATATTTCTAAAGTAGTAAGCTTTCTGGGACATAACATTGATTTAAAAATTAGTCTTAAAATATAAGATAGAAAATTTAGTGGTAACATACCTATTACAGTGAGAAAGCACAGCTAATGAAGTATGCTTATAGTGTAGTATTTTATCCTTTTTGACTTTCTGTGATAAATTCTTGGGTTAAAAGGAAGTTGTAGAGATGTATAACATTATTTGATCCCAAAGCATTACATTGTTAAATGGTGAAATATTCTTTCTCTTTAGTTTTGCTTGATAATTGATCTATTTTTGTTTGATTGCTTTCCCAGTATTTATTCATATATTTCTTCCAGAAAGAATTCAAGGTGGAATTTTTCTAAGATGCCTACTTGTTGAGTGGTGCACACTATAAAAAATGAGTCTATATACAAAAACAAAACACACCCAAAAATGTGGAACTTACCTGGAGAATAAGAGCAGAGATTAAAATTATTTTATTATAATAATTTTCTTGATGTTTATAGAGAGTATCATATAAAGCATAATTGAAGTTTCATTTATGTATTATGTGATTTTAAATGTTGCATAAGTTGTATCTTTGTAGTGATATTTAAAAATACTGTTTGTCCTATTTTTCTTTTATTATACCAGAGAATTAAAATTGCCTTTTTCATTGTAATTACTGTCATATGCTAAAGACTAAAACTTGACTGAAAGGTAGTTTAATTTTAGTTCTAACTATATTAATGAGTTGTTGATATGTTAGCTATCAATTTATTACTCTCACCTCTAATTTTTTACTAAAACTCCTTTTCGAAGCTGTGTTGGTGTTCAGTGAGTAATTTTAAAAAGGCTTCTTTCTACTTAATGGTGTATTGAAATTAATACTAGTCATCATTTTTTCTTTTGAAAAGACAATAAATCTAAAATCTACCACACATCTTATATAAGTTTAGATAAACTGCAGTAGGTATATGCTAAACATTTAAATGGTTCTATTCATTCTACAGCTGTTCTTTTTTCCTGCTTTGTAAAATAATTTTTTTGGTTTAGTCTTTTTTCTAGACATTCCTATCCTTGACTTTTCTTTCCAGATTTTGTTTCCTAGCCTGTTTGCCATGTTTCCCTTCTTACGTGTCAGGAAATTATCCTACCTTTCTCCATTTTGGTAAGATGACAATTTATAAAAGAAATCAAAACAATATATTCAATATAAATAGGTGGTGCACATTGATTTTTCTTTGTAATTGTACTAAAAGTGTACATGTTTGTCTGTCTATTCTAACCCTTTTGGTTTTCCATTTGAAAATAAAACTGATGTTGGAAAAATTTTCCTGATTAGTGTAAGATACTCTTTTGATAAAAGTTTTTTTTGTAATTGAAAACTGTAAAAGTCCATTTATTTTCTCCCAAAATTTGATATTTCACTTGGACTTTTTAAAATTCCATGTCTTCTTAGACAATATGTAGAAATGTAAATGGCTGGCAGAGTGGCAACGTAATTGCAAGAGTTAAGTGACTATCATGCCTTTCATGCCATGTGTACAGTATAAATCTACTCTTATCACTCTTAGGCAAATTTAAATGTGTTCAAGTAGATCATGAGTCCAAAATGTGCACTATTTTACTAACCTGATGGCTTAAATGGAGGACCTGAGAGAGTTTTAGAATAGTAAAATTATTTGTCTTGGTGTTGTAGCCCCAAACTGGACATATGGAAGGCATTTTTACATGAGCATGGTCTATAATTTTATAGATCTACCTTTTATTTATCCTTTCAGTTTCATTTCTCTTCATTCCTATGTTTTTCTGTTTGTTTCTTTTTCTTTCTGCAAGTTGCTTAAATATGCATTTGAAAATAATCTTCACATGCCAAAATTATTGGATTGTACTTTTCTAGACTTTTGTGTCGGTTGTCAGTACTCACATGTATCAGCAGTTTTTTTAATGTTTATTTTTGAAAGAGAGAAAGAGAGAGCATAGGAGTTGAAGAGGGGTTGGGGGGGTGGGGGAGACAGAGGATCCAAAGTGGTCTCTGTGCTGATAGCAGCAAGCCCGATGCAGGGCTGGAACTCATGAACTGTGAGATCATGACCTGAGCTGAAGTCGGTTGGAATGCTCAACCAGGCACCCCTCAGCATTTTTTAACCCTTCAAACCATAGCAAGTTTTTAACATCTTTTAAATATTGGTTTTCTTTATGAAATTTACAAATAAAGTGAAATATTTAAAAATATATTTAAACTCAAGGTCTTTCACATTATATAATGCATTTGCCATTAAAGCCACTGTGTCTCTTACTATGGTTTATTATATTTTATAAGTACATATGAACAATTATCAAGACTCAAGACCAAAATTAAACTCCTTTGATTGCCTCTTGTGATGTATTAACCTCATGACTAGATAGAAGATAGAACACACAAAGTAATCCAGAATGTGAAAATGGAAAAGAATTAACAGATCAACAGATACTTAAATTTGTTATAAAATGCATATTGTCAAACAGTGATACCTTTGTTAACCCTTAAAATTTTTTTCTAAATTAATTACTTTGAATATGAAAATTGATGAATAAGCTTTGAGGGGAGTAATAGTAACTATTTGTAGATGTCTGTTAAGAAATAACAAATCACTGAGTTTGGATATTTAAATATTCGACAGAAAACATTATAAATATCCAGGCAATGGTAATATACAGAATTTTTTCTGTCTTCTAAACCAAAGATAGCTGTTGGCATATCAGTTATCTTGACTGTGATTGATAGCCTTAGTTTGGAATCTAGGATAAAGGAAGATTACATTGACCATGGAAATGTCTGGAGTTATCCTTAGGATACTTGGATCACTTACAGATTTCTAGGCTTCCAAATTAAAGATCACACCTCTTTCAGCAAGGTTTTCTAGATCATCTAGAAAAAGGGAAGATACTATATACCATTGTTTCAGAGATACGAATTATACATAGGCTTTAAACCCAAGTTACTGAATCAAAAGTTAACCAGCCTCTGATGGTGGGGAAACATGTGAACCATCCTTGTAGCATTTTTCCTTGATACCCAATTTGCCTTAGATTTCTAACTTATCTTATAGTTCCTAAACATGGTAATGTCTAAGCAAAAGTGTAGTGAACTATGAACAGTTTGAATCCCAGCTACAACATACTGTGCACACACAGACACACACACACACACACACACACACACACACACACACACACACACATATATAAAGACTCATTATACTTTCACTTTACATTGAGAAATGCAATTGGAAAGCATACAGTTGAGTCCTTAAAATTTGAATATTAGGATACTACTTGAAATTTAAAACAAATTTATGTGTTGAGTTTCTGATATATTGTAATCAATTATGAGTTGAAGAAGTAGATTATGCTTTTTTTATTTTTTAAACAAGCAAGACTTAAGATTACAAGCTTTTTTATGATACCACAATTTTGGGTTCAGATTTATATGTTTCAGTAAGAACTTTTGTTGAAGTCTAAGTCTCTATTAGAAACAGGAACTCTATGTTGTTAATAAAGTCTTCTAAAATGTATTCAGTAAAGAGGATGTTTGTTTCTAAGGGTGAGTGTTGTTTTCCAAATGCATATGAAAAGCACAGGTTAACTTGTGAGTCCTAGTGGTACTCTTTTTAATGTATAGTTTGTTAAAAATCCAGAAACATTCTTTTTTATCTTTTAAAATGTAGTTATCTCTTAGTAGATGTGTTTAATTTTATTCTCCAGATCTTCTAAATTTTGATGACATAGCTTCCTCAGAAAACTTGCTACATCTCACTGCAAATAGGCCGAAAATGCCTGGAAGAAGGTTACCTGGCCGCTTCAATGGTGGACATTCCGTGAGTTACACTTGCTGTTGTAAAACACAAAAGTTTCTAAGAATGATGGAGGATTTATGCCTTCACCAAAGTTTAAAAATCAGGAAGATAGCTGTGATACTTAAGTGGCAAATGGTTGGTTATATTTAGGGAGATACGAGGTTATGTTCATTGCAGAGAGACTTGGAATGGAAGGTTACAGAATCAGGAATAAAGAATTGTCCTGAGACCATAACCACAAAAGCACAGTGTCAAAAGAGGTCAGGGTATCTGTGTAATCTACCCATCTAACAACAATAATTAGAATTGAGTGGTACCTATTCACTTTAGGAAGGAATGAGAACATTTTTTTCCTGTGCAATAGTCAGTGGTTTTTTGGTAGCATTAATGCTGGTGTCAAAATGTGTGGCTTCTTTCTATGCTTTCTGGACTTTGCCTGGGATACTGGTAGTGCCTTAATACGCTAGCTCTTAAGTGTTACAGTGCTTTTAAATTACTTAAGTAGAGAAAATTTTTGTTGCTAAGAGGCAGGCTATTTTTACCTTGAAGACATGCAAGTTTGTTGTTCAGCTTGAAATTACGTACTATCCTGTTAACAATGATGGAATATCTGGAATAGTAGCTGCTACTGCTAAAAACAGTGATAATAGTTACTTAGTTTATTATCCAAATGTTTATTGCCTTTTCCTTTTTTGGTATTTTCTGTTTCTTGATTTAAAAAAATCATTTAGCCAACTCAAAGCCCAGAAAAAATCTTGAAGTTACCAAAAGAAGAAGATAGTGCCAACTTAAAGCCATCTGAATTTAAAAAGGATTCATGCTACTCTCCAAAGGTGAGCTGAATTGTGGCCCAAGATTTATATAATTTGTAGGATTCTTTGTGAATAGCAAAATTGTGGAATTTAAAGTGTCTTTTCTTCTTTCTTCTTTCCTTTCTTTCCTTTCTTTCCTTTCTTTCTTTATTTTTGGGAGAAAGCACAACAAGGGAGGGGCAGAGAGAGAGGAAGAGAGAGATAATCCCAAATGGGGCTCGAACTCATGGACCATGAGATCGTGACCTGAGCTGAAACCAGGAGTCAGACGCTTAACCAACTGAACCACCCAGGCATCCCTTAAATAATATTTAAGAAAAAAGTTGTTTCTACCAAGAAATAAAATAATTCCTGCTAAAAAATTGAGTTATGAAAGTCACACTATCCTCTGTAGCTCATTTTGTAGAGGACCTTATTGTAAATGAGTAATATAAATGTTAAATACTTCATACTGTTTTTTAAGGCATAGCTCATCCATCTGTTTTCTTTTTTTTTTTTTTTAATGTTTATTTATTTTAGAAAGAGTGTAAGCAGGGGAGGTGCAGAGACAGAGAGAGAGGGAGACCCAGAATCCCAAGCAGGCTCCAGGCTCTGAGCTGTCAGCACAGAGCCCGATGCAGGGCTGGAACTCGCAGACCGCGAAATCATGTCCTGAACCTAATTTGGATGCTTAACTGACTGAGCCACCCAGGCGTGCCCATCTGTTTCATTTTCCCATTAAACGTACACTCTGTGTTCCAGAGGCCATCACTTGTTTATTCCTAACCTAGCTTGTTGTTTGGCACCATAATGAACACTGAATATATCCTGGAATAATGGCAGAATACATGGATTCTTCCATTTATTACATGGTGTTAAGACTCTTCTAAACTCTTGTCATTTTTATGTAAGATAGTATTATCACATCCTATACACATCTTAAATTTAAGTTCATGTTTCCTCCTTAAATTCATTCCCGGGCATTTGGCTACTGCTAAAATTTATCAGATACATTTAATCTGATTCTCTCAACTGTCATCATTAGACTGAAATTCTATTTCGTGTTACTTTAGTGAAATACTGCAAGAGCATCAGGCCGTGGATTGATGTTAATGCCTTGCTAAATTGTTCATAATTACTTTTAAGTGAACCTCTTAGGATATGTAATATGGAGGATCAAAACAACACCCTAATGGGGCACAGGGCACCCAGACGGCTCAGGCCGTTAAGCATCCAACTCTTGATTTTGACTCAGTTCATGATCTCATGGTTCATGGGATTGAGCCCTATGTCGGGTTCTGCACTGACACGACTGCATGGAGCCCGCTTAGGATTCTCTCTCTCACCCTCCCTCTTTCTACCCAACCCTGTTCGTGTGTGTATGCGCATTCTCTTGCTCTCTCAAAGTAAATAAACATTAAAAAAAAAAACCCACAGCACCTTAAAAATGCTGATATATTCTTGTTTCTATATGCGCCACCGGGAAAACCATTCGTAAGATAAATCTAATAGATTTTTCTTTTCTTTTCCACTTTTTTGTTCTTTTTATTGATAAAGCCCTTGACATTTCTCACATAAACCCCTAGTGATTGCAAGTTTATTCTTTGGTCGTTTGGTGGTTTTACCAGTTGTGAATATTATCAAACTGATTTTTGAATTTTCAAGTTTATCATTTATCTTGAAGTATTATTTTAATTATCTCCTTGCTATAAAAATTTTTATGAAAGTTTTATAAATATAAATACAATAAATTAACATTTGCTATTATGTTTTCAGCCATCTGTGTACCCTTCAACACCTTCAAGTGCTTCTAAACCAAATACAGCTGCTTTTTTAACTCCATTGGAAGTCAAAGCTAAAGTAGAATCAGATGATGGGAAAAAAAATCCCTTGGATGAACTTAGAGCTCAGATTATTGAATTGCTGTGCATTGTAGAAGCGCTGAAAAAGGATCATGGGTAAGTAGCCCTTGTTTTCTTTCAATACTACTTACACGTATGTAAAGAATTCTTTCATGTCAAGCAGAGATGTAATGTGCCAAATTTCTGGTATAAGCAAGTATATTTTCAGTGAAATTTTCATTAATAGTACTCTGCAAAAATCTTGAATTTGAAAATTTGTTCTTGTAGCTTGATTGTAGAAAAGGTATAATATGTAGGTATAATTTAAGGGTACAAATTTTCTGGTCAAACAAAGGAGTTAATTAGTCTCAAAAATATTAGGAAAAGTCCTATTTTATTTTATTTTATTTTATTTTATTTTTAAATATGAAATTTATTGTCAAATTGGTTTCCATACAACACCCAATGCTCATCCCAAACACCAATTGTATTTTAGATCTGGAGTGTATCTATATGTAGATTTACTTTTCAGAGGAACTGGATCACTGTCTCTGCTAGGGTTGAGATTGGTATTTAAATAAAACCAATGAGTTGTGTTTAGGTGATTTCTAAGGCTGTTCTCTTAACTCTGAAACTTTTGGTAATGGCATATGATGAGGTCCTAAGTGAAAGTTAAGGACCGTCTAGAGCCAAAATAAATGTAAAAGGTCACCTCTGATAGCCCCCCTCTCTTCTTTTAACTAAAGAGAGAAAGGTTCAGAGAGATAAAGCTCTTTACCTAAGATTACACAGTTCTTAATTTTTTTTTTTTTTTAACGTTTTATTTATTTTTGAGACAGGGAGAGACAGAGCATGAACAGGGGAGGGTCAGAGAAAGGGAGACACAGAATCTGAAGCAGGCCCCGGGCTCTGAGCTGTCAGCACAGAGCCCGACACGGGGCTTGAACTCACGGACCGCGAGATCATGACCCGAGCCGAAGTCGGCCGCTTAACCGACTGAGCCACCCAGGCGCCCCAAGATTACACGGTTCTTAAAAGGCAGAGCTACAACTCAAATCCATTTTCTGTTGGTTTAGAGATATTTTCTATAACCATTATTATTTGAATTTTAAAACTTGTTAACATTTTAAACATAATTCTGCAAAGGACCAGTAGGTAAAACGAATCAGAGATCAGCTGATCTAACTGAACTGAGGCTGAGGGCTCAGGTTCTCTTCCCCTATCTCAGCTTCCCCTGTAGCCTCTAAAAGTATTTGATGGAATCTGAAATCTGGAATAAAAGTCATTGCCAGAGCGGCGCCTGGGTGGCTCATTAAGTTGAGTGTCTGACTTCGGCTCAGGTCATGATCTGTTGGTTTGTGAGTTCAAGTCCCCCTGCATTGGGCTGTCTGCTCCCAGCACAGAGCCTACTTCAGATCCTCTGTCTGCCCCCCCTCCACCCCTCTCCTGCTCACGTGTGTGTGTGTGTGTGTGTCTGTGTGTGTGCGTGCGCGTGCGCGCGGTGGCACCCTTTCTTTCTCTCTCTCTCAAAAATAAAATAAACATTAAAAAAAAGTCATTGCCAGAAACCATGTTACCTCTGAGCTGAATTTACCATTTCTCCCTCAATTCTCATTTGCATTGGGTTGTTTATTAAAAACAATATTGAGATTAACAGTATGACATATTTATAGTTGCAGAGCACTTTTACAAATGTCTCTTTAGGTAGAAACAAAAAAATTTACCTTGAATGACTACTTAAATAAACGTACTTATGTGTATATATATTAGAGAGAGTGTGTTTATAATTTGACACATGATAGGCCTTTTCTTGAATCCTTCAGTTTATCTGAGTCCTGCAGATTTTTTTCAGATTCCACAATATACACAGTATAAATCATAAGTTCATTCATCTAGTAAGTATTTATTGAATACCACCCATGTATGAGTTAGAGAACTCTCCTAATTTGTTGATTTTGGCATTTACATTTTTTGATACCAAGTATGCTATTTTTAATGAACTAATAATTATGTTTACAAATTGCCTGTAGGGTTTATTTTTGAGAGAGAGAGAGAGAGGGAGGGAGGGAGGGAGACACAGAATCCGAAACATGTTGGAAGCTCTGAGCTGTCAGCACAGAGAGACTGGGAGACCATGACCTGAGCCCAAGTCGGATGCTTAACTGACTGAGCCACCCAGGTGCCCTGCCTGTAGGTGTTCTTAAATTAGCTATTGGATGAACAAAATCTTTATGATTTATATATATTTTAAAACATATATATCAGATATTTTAGAAGTCTTTCCAAAGGGCAAATATTTTCAAAGTCTTGTTTCCTCTGGGAAAATGAAATGGATAGCAGATTTTTTAATCTGAAAAATACAGGCATCATAGGATAATGGATAAATACATACTGGTATGTTGATACAACAAAATACTATACAGTGTACAGCAATAAAAAATAAATGGATTACGACTACATATGTCAACATGTAATTAATCTAAAAAAGGTTGAGGGTGGAGAAGGCAAGTCAGAGAGCGACATGCTACAGTATTTACGTAAAGTTTGAAATCAAACAGTAAGTGTGTTGTTTCAAGATATATTCATATATGTGGTAAAATTAGAAAAGAAATAATAAATACTCTAAAACTTTTCCTATGAAGGAGAGGGGGAAATAGATTTGAGGGACACTGAGTATCAGAGGTACTGGTAATAATAACTTATTTCTTAAGCTGACTTGGAGTTCCAGGGTTTTTGTTTTATGATTATATCTTTATAGCTTACAAATACATCTAGAGTCTTTATGCATTCAGTATTAAAATCTAAAATGTTTGGAACAAATCATTTAAAAAATTTAAATGATATTGACATGGAAAGATTGACAAATATATTAGTAATTTCTTTCTTTAGTTGAAAAGTTACAGAACAAGATACATAGTTTGATCTGCTCCTGTAAAAAGGAAACAATGTTACATAAAAATTTTATATTATAAATGTGTTTTTAAAAAGAACAATAAAAATGTGAGAGTGGTACTAAATTATCAGATCAAAGAGCAAATAGAATGATGTAACGCTATTACAAATAAAGATAAACAGAGCAGGATAAATATTTTAGGAATAGATCTTCATTTAGATATAAATTAAATGTATAATAAACTCAGAATAATAGAATAATTAGAAAAAGGAAGCATTATTTAATTTAGTGATAACATTTTGAAATACAAAGTTCATTTTCTATCATATACCAAAATAAACTGTAGATAAATTTGAGTTAAATATTTAAAAAATTATAGTCAGCTGAAACAGTAGAAACTCTCAATATAGTTTTATAATCATTAAAACCACAGAAGAAACTAGTTCAAAACTATATAATTGAAAACTTCCTTTCTTATATATTCTTTCTTAGCATTTTCATGTGTTTCTCAAGCTCATATTTCTATAATACTCTTGAAGATCATTTTCAAGGGGCTGAAAATGTCTGTACTTGTCCATACTTTTTGATTTAGAAATTTGATATATCTGGTATATTAATGATGTTAAATAAAATTCCTATTCTTTCCATCTCCCCAAAACCCAAGTAACCAAACAAAAAAACTTGGATATTTGAGTGTCAAGCAGTAGTTATCAGAAATATGATGATTTTAGCAGCACGGAAGTATTTTTAAATACTTTGTGAAAAGACACAATATGGAGTATATACTTGCAGCTGTGGAGGGAAAATGACTATAGAAAAAGAAGGAAACACAGAAAAATGAAAACATGAGTTAAAGAGGAAGGATTGTTGGCTAATTTTTTTTTATTGGTTTGGTAATTTTAATGTAATGTTTCATTTGAAAAAATACAGAAAGAGAAATGTACAGGTATTCGTGTTAAATCATTTGCCTTGTACTGTGACATGTTTTGACATTACCAAATCACTTGGGTTTTGTCCAGCCTGGGAAATGCATGATAACTGACTATGGAAAACTGCTTCTAAAGGCCAGTTATTATTTCTTTGTTTTATCATGAGCTGCTCTGTATTCACTTAAAAAAAATTGCTTTATTGCAGATAGGTTTGCCATGGTATTGCTGAGCTTTTAAGTGTTGGGTTGAACCATTCCAACTAGAGAATTTGAAGCTTTTCTCAATCAGTACGGCTATTTTCTTTAAAAAAGTTCCCCCCATGTGTTGGTCTGTCAGGTAACAGATCCTGTTAGTCAAATATATTGTTTAAATGAAAGACTTAACAGTAATAAATTGTTTTTAGGAAAGAACTGGAAAAACTACGAAAGGATTTGGAAGAAGAGAAGGCAATGAGAAGTAATCTAGAGGTAATTCATTTCTCCTAACATTGAGATAGTAGTCAGCATAAATAAACTAGTCAGCGTAAATCACCATCCCAGCTAGGTGATTGATTTCACTACAAATTATGCTATCTTAAGTTGGACACTCCCTGCTGCTTGATAGCCATTTAATTAATCTCTTGTTGACTCCCTGTCACATTCCGTTCATTCATTCAGCAAACACTTTTGAGCACTAACTCTCTTAGGCAGTGCATGAGGCATAAGGTATATATATTCTTAAATAAAACAAACATGATTCTTGCCTCGTAAGTGTGTAGTTCTAGATCTTTTGAACTCAACATTGCTTTCTTGAGCTATTTCTCTCATTTTTACACAGTTACCTTTTTTTTCCCCTTTCTTTTCTTTGTTTTTAAATGTTTCCATTTTTATTTTTTGCCTGGAGGCAAGGGTGGAGGGGGGTAGGGGTGATAATGGGATGGCTCTAGATTTGTTCACTTTGATTTCTTCACTGAGAGTTCACTTCATAACCATAATGTTAACATCTTCACTCTGTGCTGATGACCGACAATTTCATTTATTTTATCTTAACTTTTTTTCCATCCTCACTGACTTTGGTCTTCATTTGTATACTTCTTTTCTGCATATTTCAAAGAAAGCCTATTCTGCCTTTTTTCAAAGGCTCTTCCCATTCTGTATTTAAGTATTTCATACGCTTCCCTGTTTTTACCTATTTCTCTTGTTAACATTGTGAAACAGAACATGGGACTTGCTAAGAAAAACTTGAGCTCCTCTTCTGACTTACAATTGTGACTTTCAGGTCTAAACTATGTGTCAGGTTGGCACCTTCTGTACATTATTAATGGACACATGTATCAACTTGTAAGGATTATTGTTCCTGTTTTAAGGATGAGGAAACTAGGGTTTAGAGTGATTTAAGGCAGCAGTGGAGCTGAAATCTTTAAAAGAAACAGCTAGACTTCGGAAACTTTGCTTTTAGGGATTAAGTTAATACTGTTTGAACTTGAGTTATACTGTCAACCTCCTTTTAGCTTTAGCTGTTAATACATGTGAAGGTATTTGGCAGATTACCAAACTCCATTTTTACTCTTATATTGGACACACCCATTTTATTGGCACTTTCCCTTTTCCTATGAAAATATTCTATTTTTCCCCTTTTCCAAAAAAGCAAAAGCCCCCTTTCAGGTCCAGCTGCCCTCTTGATCGACTGTAGTTTTCACTTTTCGTTTGAAGTTCATTTATTGCAAAACAGAAACAACCAAGGTAAAATGTTCCTTCAGAACTGCCCCGGCCCTCCTTTCTGTATCTGCTCTCTTTTCCTACCTGTGCCCACAGAGTATCTATCGTGATTAGCTCTGTGCCTCTCCCTTCTGAATCTAATTCATCTTTTCCCACCTTCTGTCCTGTTTACAGCTGCTGGTCTCCCTGGATGTTCCACTGTGAACTTAGAACTTTCATGTCCCCTTTGACACTTATCATCTTCTGATTTTCTGTTTCTGTTGAGGGTTTCATTGACTTTCAAGTCTTGAGACATGGTACTTCCATTCTAAAGCCATTCCCATTCAGGCCTGCTAGCTTGACTCCCTCACCTTTATCTCTTTGTTTCTAGTGTTTGTCTTTTTCCCTTGCTCTTTATCTTCTCTTTAGCTGTTTAAGTTTCTCTCATTCTTATCTCAAATTAATCTTTCTTGCTCAGTACTTTGAAGAACTTTCTGTTACTTGGTGAATGAAATTCAGACTTCTCAACTTAGCATATGAGGTCTTTTATATCCTGGTCCTAGTTTATCTTTCTTTTCTTGTTCGCTGATTGATGTTCAGTTGCCCCTCACAGTTAATTTGTCTGAATTTTTGCTCTTATTGTATTTTCTTGGATTTTCCTTTTGTGTCATCTTCTCATGCGTAAGTTCTACAGATTCTCAAAGCTCCCCAACAACAGTCACCTTCATTAGTTAGTACCAGTCATCCTCTGATTCAAAGTAATTTTGTCTTTTTCCACATTCATGTTCTTTAGTTTTGAAAAGGATAAATAAGTAATAATTTTGCATCTTATCACTGTGACATTAAGGACTTATTTTGCCCATCTTGTAGACTGTAAGACTGTTCCAGGGAAATCTCTGTTTCATCTTTGTCCATAGCTCTGAGCACAGTGCTTTATGCATATTAGATAGCTAATAAATTTTTTTCAAATTAAAGAATACATATTAAAAATGTCTTAAATTCCCAGTAATTGCCAGTGTGTAACATATAGAAATTCAAAAAATAATAAAAAGTTTCTTGAGGCACCTGGGTGGCTCAGTTGGTTAAACGTCTGACTCTTGATTTCAGCTCAGGTCATGATCTCACGGTTGTGAGATTTGAGCCCTCACATCGAGCTCTGCACTGATCATGGAGCCTGCTTAGGGTTCTCTGTCTCCTTTTCTCTCTGCCCATCCACCCCCCCCCCCCGCACTTTTTCTTTCTCCCAAAATAACACATTTAAAAAAAAGTTTCTTGATCTTTATTCCTCATCTTTCCTACATACACATATGTATTTCTTACATACACAAATATTTCCTGCATACATATATGAAAATAAGGTAACAAGGTAAGCAAGAGGAAACTAATACAGTGTTAAATTTGTATATATGATTTAATTTGTCATAAAAATCATGAAAAGAGTCCAATGAAATATTTCTTTTTTGAAGACTTTCATTTGATTCAATTTTTAAGCAAAATCAGCTGTTACCTAGCCTCACACTGATTTGTGTTATAATTTTTTTTTTCCTAATGGGGAAAGTTTGACTCTTGTATTTATAAAAGCACACTTAATAAGACATTGGAGTTTTAAGATCATACCTTTAGAGGAGAAATTATATTTCCCAAAGATTAAAAGTAGTACTTTGAACTATGAAGTTAACATATGGTATTAAATTATCCTGAGGGATGATAAAAAAACTAAAGGTGAACAAGGAACATAAGTGCTAGAAGAGAAACTCTAGCAATAAAAATATCTGCTTGAGGGCCGTCTGGGTGGCTCAGTCAGTTAAGCATCCGACTTTGGCTCAGGTCTTGATCTCATGGTTCATGAGTTCAAGCCCCGCGTCAGGTTCTGTGCTGACAGTTCAGAGCCTGGAACGAACTAACAAACCATTCTTGAGTAGTTAGAATCCCTTAGGAGATTATGAACATATGGAAATCATACATTTTGACCGTGACAAAATGCTTATCATTTAATAATAAATTATTTGTCAGAGGTTAGCCATAGAATGTGTTATTTGTATGCAATGTTGTGGACAGGGATAATGCTATCAAGAGAAGGTAAGGCCTAAATATTCTTGCATGCAGTGAAAGGTCAGAGATCATCAGCACCTTATATAATTGGGAGGATTAGAAAATTGTAGGTGTCAGAGTCTGAGACCCTATCTATACAAGTTCCATACTACTTGCTAGTGTGGAGCTGTTGGCATGGTATTGAATCTTGTGCTCAACTCTGTTAGCTGTTGTGTGTCAGAATTAAATAATTCTGTTCTCAGTTGTGAACATGTAATGAATTTTCCTAATTCTCTTAAGTTTCTTAAATTGTGAATTTCAGTTAAGTGAAGGATGCCTTCTGCCTATAGGTGAAAATATTTCCAACACATTGACTGAATCTTAGGTATATTCCTGTGTTTTAAATAATAATTTAATCTAGAACGTACTGTTTATAGATAAGGAAATTGAGACCAAGTGAGGTTAGTGATTAACCAATATCACATAGGTAGTAAGTGATAAACATAGAACTAAATTGGTCCTTTATTATTGTTATTTTTGTAGTTCTATATGGCCCCCCTTTGTTTAATTACAGGTACTTGTACATTTCTTAATTTGGTTTCAAGGATTCTCTTGTTCTTTGGAGGGTTAATTTTCTTACAGTTCTTTCAGAGACTCACATTACTTAACATTGTTCTGGCTGAAACAATTGTAGTTACTTTTTGGTGTTTCCTGCCACTTAGGAACTTGCACTGTGATGTGACCTTCTATTAAACTTGTCCTGTACTGATCACACCATTAGAAATTGGATCTTAGAATGGAAATCAAAATCTGGAGGCTTGAAAGTATGATTGGATCTTAATGACAGAATACAGTAAAGTTTACTAAAGATATGTTATCTATTATCAACTCAACATTTTGTATTTTAGGTGGAAATAGAGAAGCTGAAAAAAGCAGTCCTGTCTTCTTGAAATGGCATGGGCCCATGTTCTTAATGTTCCAGGGATTCAGAAGCAACACTATGAACTTCACCTGACTTGTTACTTAAAAATAACAAATGCTGATATCCTGATAAATATGAGTATTTGAACTATAATCTGTAGAAAAGTAGGGAGAGGGTGGATTTTTTTTATATATATTTTGTTTTGCCAATATGAAAAAAAAGAGGCCTTAATTCTCATGTGCTGGAATTGCAAACTTTTTTTTTTTTTTTTTTAGTTTGCTTGAAAATACTACTGAATCTGTATAAAAAGGAAAGTTCACAATCATTTTTTTATTGAAACTTGTAGTATTATTTTTAAAGAGATCTATACTATAAATATGGGGATATCTTTACAAATAATCTGTAAAATATACTATTTGAGAGGGACAAATTAGCTTTATAGTAACTATAGCCACTACTTTTCCCATAATATGTAAGGGATATAAACTTTGTATATATATTTTTTTTACTTTTAGCTTCTTACCCAGGATACACTGTTGTGCCTGTTTGTTTGCAGTGCTGTTTATACTCTGGGTGATGAAATAGGAGTTTCCTAGCTATAAACCAGATTACTCACCCATGCATATAGTAATAACTAATGAAATAATCAAAATAATTTCAACTTTTAGAATATTTTATATTGCTTGCACTATAGGATTCATAAAAGGAATTTAGTTAAAATGTATTGGATTGTTAACTATATTTGGGAAAATATGAGCTATATTTTAAAAAATCATTAGGTCTAAGGAACTAAAAATGTCAATTTAACCCTTAACTTGTGCCTAGAAACTACAGCACATATAATATGCAAACACCAGCCTTACTGCTGTACTTACCTGCTTATTTTACAGGCTCAGATATTACTCATTTCATGATCTTGTGATTTACTTTTTCATGCTCCTCCCTCTGATTTTTAATAATGATAACACAAGGAGAACAAAACTAAGAACATTCAGAACTTCAGTGTGAGGTTTCATACTTTGACAAATTGTCATCATGTAAATGCTCAGGTTTTACAATGTGTAATTTACCTAAAAGACCAAACTAACTGGTGGAGATAGTTTAGGCTGTCATTTATAAAGGTACCAACTTTATAAAGAGTGTTAATATATTATTATTATATTAAGCTGTAACAGTACAGCTTATTTAAAACCAAATGTAGTTGACCATATTCAGAATGCATTTTGAATGCAAGATGGATGAATTGGTAGTTTCTTCAGAGTCACTTATGAACAGCTGAATGTTTTAAAATGTTACGTCTGTAGGTAATATGTCTTAAAATATGTGGGTTCATATTAAAAATAGAAAAATTGACTTTTCATTTGCAAAAAAAATTGATTTTCAGCTTTATTACACAACAAACACTTTGAGATTTTGAATACCACCTATCATGCTTCCATTTTGTGTTATTTTAAACCACCAAACCAAGATTTTGCCTTTAAGTTTTAATTTTATATACTGAAATCTTGTGTTAAATGAAATTTTGCCATGTTGTCTCGTATGAAAGAAAACTGAAGTAGAAAATAATAGAAATTCCAGTAATTACTTAATGTTAAATTCACAACTTACATTAGTGCTTTTGGGGAAACCTGATTGTGCATTGATTGTGTATTGAGTATGTACATTTTAACTCTTGGAAGTCCTTGGGGTTTTCTGATGCGGTCACTACTGAACAAAATTGTTTATTCCTGTTCTAATGTTTTTAAATGACTTGTCAAATGAATGATTTCCTTCTTGCTAAAAAATTAGATTTTATTTTCTTTTAATGAAAGTCCTTAGGTAGAAATAAAAACATTGTATCCTAGAAATCATTCTCCAGCTTTCTGACTGGAAAATCTATTAAGTGACCCCTCCTCACCCTAATAATGGGCTGAAGGAAGTTTCCAGTAGATTTCAGGTCATCCTTAAAGTTTTTCTTGGTCATTTTCTCACTAGTGCATAAAATGAAGATGGTCATGAATGCCGAAATACATTTAGAGTATTTGCTTTGTATACTCCTCAGTCAGAATAGAAAATTAAAATACCGTGTCTCTTTTAGAAAATTATTGTGTCTCTATTTTATTGCCATTGACCAAATAGTAAAGAAAAGAAAGCCAAACTCAAAGGGAAAAAATGATTACTTCAGTCTAGCAATTTACCAGTGTTTGCTCTTGTTATGGGGATTTTAGTATTTTTATTCATAAAGTTCATATCACAAAATGGTATGTAATGATAATAGCCTTTATTTGGCAATAAATCATTGTTTTTCCTGAGTGAGTATAAATGACAGACTAGAGATAAACAGCATGGAGTCTGTCATTGCCAAATTATTAGTGAATGTATTTTTCAGGTTTGCTATTTGAAGCGCATAATACTACTAATTTTCCTACTTGTATTTCAATATTAGGAGTATTGTGTGTGTGTGTGCTTGTGTGTGACCACTAAACTTTAGTGGTTTGGTCTTACTATAAAGCTGTTACCTCTTCACAAAATTTAAGTCTGAAGATAGGAAGAGAGAACGGGCCTCATCGAACAGAGAGTTCTCTTTTTTATGCTTCTTACTGTGATCACAGAAAAAAAACCCAAGTGCTCTCTTGATTTGTTGGTAAATGTTTTATGCTTGCATTTAAACTTGAAATGTATGAACAGAATGAGACAATCAGTTAAAATCAGAAATGAGAAGCGTTAAAAATTTAATGGCCTTGTTTTGCTGTAGCAATAAAATGACCAAGTGCAATGACTTGATTTAATAAAATCATCTTTTAAAAGTTGCTGCTATGAATATTTTTAGCCATAAAATTTTACCCTTGTTTTAGCCTGACTTGCCTTCAGTAACTATAATGTAATGCAGTTGGTGTTGTGGTATTCTAACATTCCAAAAAAATAAAAATAATATATATGTGGGGAAACTCAAAATAGTATACTTCACTGACTTGTTTACAGGTGCTGTAAAAAAGCATGCTACTCCCTCAAAGAGAAAGACAATAAAGAATAGTATTGCCAGTTGTGTCGGTCTTTACTGGTTATTTTTCATTAACATCAGCATGTTTATTGCACAATATGATGGAAATTCTATTAGGTTGAGTTTTTCAATAGAAGAAACCATGCAAATGGTAAAATGGAAGCATTAGAAGTTCTAGACCTATTTGACTTTTACTGAATCTTTGTGGTTCTGTTTTTCCCCTGAAACTGTGAGATAGTAATTTCTACCTCACAGGTTTATTGGGAGAATTTGAAATGATTTATCTAAAGTATGTTAGAGAATACTTGGCATTGAGTAGATTAAAAAAAAAAAAAGTGGAAGCTTGTATTGTACTCTTCTCAACAGCATTTAACAGTGATATGTATGATGAAAATTAGACAGCTAAGATTAAAAGAAAGGAGGCATAGTACTTACCCATCCTGTGCTGTTTTTGAGTCCAGCATCCCTTTTTCTTGGGGAAAGATAACTCCTTACATTTGCATTATATTGAAATGAAACTGCTCCCATCCTACAGATTCTGCCTTCCTGACCACCAGGGAGGTGATTGACCCAAGGGAGAGTTCTTTGCCCAAATTGAATTACTGACTCAGACAGATTTTTTAAATTCGGAATTTTTTGTTTGTTTGTTTGAAACAAGAAGCACTGCTCTCTTAGTTAAGTCTGTTATCTGGAAAAAGCTGATTTGAAAGAACAAATCTTAATAGACCATAAAGAGAAAGAAACAATCCAGAAGGATTTTAAAGCATTCTAGTCCCAGCTATCCATCCACTGCTGGATTCCTTAAGCATAAATTTGCTCATAAATGTTTTTGGTCTTCTGAACTCATAACTGGAAGTCCTGGTAAAAATAAAAAAAGAAGAGTCCTGAAGACATCAAGGCCGATGTCCTCTTGCTGAAAATACACCACGCACATGACTCTAGCTTTTTAGAATCCGCTGGAAGATTTGAATCCTCGAAAAGGAATAAGACACCACGATGAAGTCCTATAGAAAAAAACTGTGGCAAGTCATTTCAGTTAAAATTTTAGTTTGAAAACTACATGCTTCTTACTGGTCTTTATAAACACTGGGCATAAATTAAGCTTTACAAGCACAGGATGGTGAAGTTTTGGATTACAGATTTTTTTTTTTTTAATTTTTTGGATAATAGAATTTTTGTATTTGAAGGGACATTGAAGGGGTTGGACAATCCGATGCCTGTGCATATGGTTTTATATGAAGACACAATTGCACATTTAGTCTAATTCTAGGAAATAAATGCAGAGAGCAGTTTAGTTTAACTGAAATGGATCTATTTGGTGTTATTACTTGCCAATTAAGATTTAGAGAGTAGACTGGGTCTTGATGTTAAAATTTTTGAATCCTAACCACTATTCCTTTTGTGACTAACACCTTTATTGTGAATATGCTTGTTGTATATAGGAAAATAAATTTAGAAATAGGTATCAATATTTTTTGTATAGAGCCAATAATCTTCTCTATCACAGAAGGTGTTGTGGTTTTCATTTTGCAACTATTGGGTGGTATTCTTTCCTATCAAGTTACAAGTGGTTTTTATTAGCCACATTTCAGTTCCTAAAAAAGATGTGTGAATAAAGTTATTAAAAGTAAAACTCATTTTTTAAGTGTACTGAGTAACTTAAGTCTTCAGTAAGGAAATCACTTTTTAACATTTCATGGTATATAGTGTGTTTTTAGTAATATTCCTCAAACATTAACTGAACAGAATGCAAATACAATATATGACAGAGTAATGACATTTTTATTCATCTCCCTTGAAACTAAAAACAAGTAGGTTGAAAATTAGATTTAATAGATTAAAAAAGAGATGTAAAATAAAAAGTCACTCTCCAATAAGGAAACCATCACAATGTATAATAAATTACCTCCCAGGGGCGCCTGGGACTTAAGCAGCTGACTTTGGCTCAGGTCATGATCTTGCAGTTCAAGAGTTCCAGTCCCGCATGGGGCTCTGTGCTGACAGCTCAGAGCCTGGAGCCTGCTTTGGATTCTGTGTCCCCCTCCCCAACTTGCTGTCTCTGTCTCTGTCTCTCCCAAAACAATAAAAATAAACATTAGAAAACAAAAACAAAAAACCTCCCAAATGGTTTGAGATTTGAAAAAGGAGGAGGGACAGCGTGAAATCTGACATACATAAGCCTCCACAGACCTTGTGTCCGACGCAGATTCCTCTGAAATATTTATCTGATTATCTTACGCCCAAATCCGATACAGCAGAATAGCAGCGGAAAGAAGCCAACTAACTACAACTATTAATTTGAAGGCTGAAAACCAGGGGGAGGGAGATGTGCTCTTAGGAAAGAAAACAGCCCTGATGAGAGGGTGTGTTTTTTTTTTACGTAACAGACCGAATTAACGCTGTGGTTCTCTCCCTTGCGCTCCTCCCGGTGCTAGTCAGCAAGTCCCTGACGCCATTCAAAGGTGAGTAATCAGACACACCACACACAAGTGCCTTTTTAGATGCATGTGCTATATTCAAATGTGTAAAACAAATGGTCCTAAAACACAGGCTTGATCCTGCAAGTAGAAATCCCAGTGTCCCAGGGAGAAAATGGAATAAGTTGGAGAACACCAAGACCCATTTTTGTTGTTCTGGAACTTTAGGATAACGAATATTGACCCAAAAAGAAATCAATATTTTTAACTGGCTAATCATACCATAAATAAATAGGATATGTAATTAAAACTCTACCACTAAAAAAGGCAGCAAAGCCAAAGTGAAATCATAGCTTTTTAACTGCTTTAAATTACAGCTTTAGAAAATGGAAAATTCCTCAATTCATTTTATTAATCCAACATAACTTTAAGCCTGATCACCATGACCAATCTCACTTGGAAAGATTCGGTATCAGGTAATGTATCCATCTTCATGCATCGTATGAAGTGAGTGAAAAGGGCAAGGATCATGCTGACAGGCAGGGCAGGGCCAAGCATTTACTGGGAGTGTGGCTGCAGAGAATATGGCCGTTAGATGCCACTGCCTTGATTCACGGAAACAGCCACAGTTCTACCCACGATAGCATTCATACCCATCAGTGCAGATGTCAACAGCGAAAAAAGCAACTAGCATTTTAGTAGTATTTTGAAAGTTTTGACCTCCTGGACCACACTTTAACTACTGCTGACCTAAAATTACCTGGTGGTGTCCCTGGCCTCTGGTACTTCTTCAGTAAGTGTTTAGTGGATGAATCGATAAATGAATGACAAAGAGGATGTGGCCTCTTTTCTCTCCCCATGTCTTTCCCCTCTCCTCCTGCGTTTCCTGTCTTTGACTATTCAAGGATTCAAGTTGAAATAGCTTCTCAGGACTAACCACTATCATGCCAATTGTTACAAAATAGCCATGCTTCCAAGGCTTGTCTGCACTGGGCTCTTGAAATGCTTTTAACACGTTTTGTACTTGGCTTTTGGTGGTCCGTTTAACACCCTAAGGGTAATAGCAAACTTATCTTTACTATAAAAATGGGCATCATGTCAAATACTAATAGCTAATGTTTGTGTTGTGCTTACCATGTTGCAAGCACTGTTGCAAGTGACATCTTTATCTATCTGTCTATCTCAACAATTTTATGTGATAGGTACTATTATCCTTCACAAATGAGGAAACAGGCTTGAGAGGTTAAGCAACTTGGCCAAGGGTGCTCAGTTAACAAGGGATGGAGGTAAACCCAGACAGGTTTCGAAGCCTGTGCTCTTGATGGTGTGCTAGCCCTACATAGATAATGTATAGGAAGGAAGGAGCCTGAATTGAGAAATTCTTCTATTTTTAGTTCATTCTTTGTAATCCTTTGAGTATCAAATTTTTCAATCAGACTATGATTCCATAGTCCGTTTAGATTTCTCTGTGTGACACAGTAACACATAAGATTATAGGGAAGATTCTTTGTTTCTTAGTGTACATCTTTGCAAACTTCAGTGATTTTCATGGCTTTTCAGCAGACGTGGGGAAGGAAAAAATCCTAGTTAGCTTTCATAAAGAGATGCCCACTAGATGGCAGCCTAATAAAGCTCAGCTTCTTTTGTGTCTTGAGTAAACCACTCAGACTTGTAGAAGCTGCAAATGAAATCCTTGGGCTCCAGCCCACTGAATTCATGCAGAAGTGGAGCCCAGCACCACACTTTCTTGGCCTAGCCACTTCTGCTGGGTTCCACAAGATGGAGTGAAAGGACTTGAGGCCTTGTAATCTTGAGAGATCGGGCTTTGAAAACAGGCTTTAAAAATTAGTAGCTGTGTGAACATGGCCAATCACTCAAATCTCATCTCTTCCCTGATCTCTTAGGAGACTTAAAAAAGAAATTACTGCTAAAACAGCCTCATAGACTCCAAGAAGGGAGAGGAAGGGGGCTCTGAGTGCTTTGTATTTGTTTTTCCCCTGCGAGAACGACCCTATCACAACAGCAGCAACAAAACCTTTTTCTCTTGTTTGTCGTTCCTTTTGGATGTTGGTACCATGAAGGCTCCAGGTCCCAGGTTGCTATAGGGGGTCTTCAGCCTTTCTCACACGTGATTTGTCACTGTCAGCCCCTGCTTCTTGGGAGCTGCTCCCGTATCTCCATTTGGTCCTGCAATGTGTACCCATACCCACCAGGCCAAAGGGAACAAATCTCCATGGTCACTTCTGTAACAAGCTCACAAAATCATGAGCGTGTGCTGTGGGGTTCGTGAAGACCCCAGAGGCCTAGTATAATTGCCATAGAGTTGGAGTCTGGCACGACAGCCCGGAGCAGGTGGTCGATGGAGGCTCCGTGGTGCCGTGACTGTGCCTGAAAATGCAAATCTATTTTCAGCTCAAATTCTAAGCCTAAAATGACTTCTCTCTCCAAAAAAGAATGAAAATGTCCATTTCATGGTGCTGACGTGACTACAGGGTCACAGAAGCAGAGAACAATAGCACCGCAGAAAGGACATGGTCAGGAGGGTGCAGGAGGGCAGAGCTAAGAGAACATCACGTAGCCCCTTCCACTAACCAGTAGAAGAACAGCCAGCCATCGGCAGTGTGCTTCCGGGAGAAGTAAGCTTCCACGAATATCAGGCGGGAAACAAAGGTCCAAGGCTTAGATGGTCATTTTGAGCAAGTGACAAAACTAGAGGTTATCTATGATGCTTAACAGTGATAAAGGTTCCGGAGTGTGACAAAAACAAGGTGGGACACAAAAGTATTCAGATGTAGAAAGCCATTTCCTTAACCTCACCAAGAATGTCACCTGCCCCATGTTGGGAGGGGAGGAAATGAAGAATGAAATAAAATAAGGTGTGTTTACCTTCTGGCATGTGTCAATATAGGTGTAGTGCAAAAATGCTTTGTGCTTATTGATTTCATCTTGATCTAAAAAGCCCTTGCTCCCGCTGATGGTAGGAGAAAAGACAAAATTTGTCATTCAAAGGCAACAAATCCTCTATGGCTTACGTTACTAAATATACAAAGTAGTAATGAAAGTTCTTCTCAAGCTGTTTACCCCGACCCAAGAGCCTTTGTTCTTAGTGTGGTGTCTGTGTTGAGGGGAATTAGATACATCTTCTTGGCAGCAGGAGGAGACAAGACCTCAGGTCTGTGCTCTGTCCTTTGAGCCATCACTGTCCATCCCCTCCCCTCCCAGGGCAGTATCTTCACTGATCCCGTGTCCACTGAGGTGCTGCTCGTCCTGGCTAGTTTCTCATGGCATTGCACTGATAATGCCCTTGGTTCCCACCAAAATCTCTGGTAATGAGTCTCTGAACGTTGCCTCATCCCATGCCAATTTTCTAACAGTTCTCGAAGCTTCCCCTAACTATGGCATCCACAGATTTCCAGGTAAAGTTATACCCAGGCAGGGGAAAACAGATGGTCACGTAACACCTGTCTTACTACACGCTTTCCTTTCCTTCTACTATTTTTATCTTGACTCAACGTTAAGCAACATGCTGGGCACCTCGGGAGACCCCCTTGGTTAATGTGAAACTCCCCGTGACATGTTGGGGGAAATAGGGCTTTCATCCTTGTTCTTGGGTCTCCTCAAGTGTAGCTGTGTATTTCTGAGCCCCTTGCTTCCCTCTGCCCTTTCCTTCCCAGGTGAGTGTAGACCTGAGAAGATACTTAATCTCATCTCCTTGCGCTGCTCTTGCTCTGTCTTCCGGGCCCCTCCTGTCCCAGAAGCAGAAGGGCTCTGTAGTCAATCCCGTGGCTTCTGGGATCACCACAAACTCAAACTAGTGGCATAAGCAACAGAAGGTACTGTCTTACGTGCTGGAGATCAGAAGTCTTACTGGGCTAAATCAAGGTGTTGACAGGGCCAGGTCGGTTTCTGGAGGCTCTGGGGGAGTAATTCCTTCCCCACCCTTTCTAATTTCCACAGGCTGCCCACGCTTCTTGACTCCGGTCTCCCTTTCTCTGTCTTCATAGCCAGCAATGTTTTGGGGGGGGGGGCGGGGGTTCACATTGCATCTCTCCACCCTTTTGTGTGGTCACATCTCCCTCTGACCCTGACCCTTCCATCTCCTTCTTCCACTTCCAAGAGCCTTTGTGATTGCATTGGGCTCACCCGGATAATCCAGGCTAACCTCCCCCTCGCAAGGTCCTAACGTAATCACATCTGCAAAATCCTGTTTGCCACACAAGGGGATGTATCCACAGGCGGACATCTACGGTGTGGGGAAGAGACCCCATTATTCTGCCTGCCACAGGCTCTCTGCTTCCTGTCAGACTGAAATGTTCCTATAACCCAGCCTCCTCCTCTCTGCGCTAAGGCATTCGCCCTTCTCTTCTTTTTGGAGCAGCTGGAAAGGCCTCAGGGGAACGATTCAGTTCACATGTGAAAGAAAAGTATGTTTCTAGGGGATGTATTTCAAAAAGCCATCCGCAGAGTTTGAGCAGTGAGTTGCTCACAGAGTTCAGTCAGACTCGAGACTGCAGGGTGCTATACAAATCCCTTGGTACAAAAACAACATGGAACAGAACAAAGAACCCTTTACGTGCTGTTTCACGTGTAACAGACAGCTGGACTGGCTGGACACCACTTTTCTCGAGACCCCCAGGAGCTCCTCCCCCGGTACACCCCCAGCACTCTGGTGCCCCAAGTGGGAAGTTCGAGGTAAGTGGAAACTGTCATGGTGTTATCACTTTTAAAACTTTTGTTGTCGTTGCGTTGCTTGGTTTTACACACACACTTGCCTCTTTGGCGTCTCCGTATGGCCTTTACGGTGTGGTCTGATGGCCGCTGGGGCCGCAGGTGAATGGGAGGGGGGGCGGGGCTTCAGAGCGAGAGGCGGAGCCTGTGGGCCCCACGCACACGCGAGCCGCTGCCGCCTGGGCGTCACGTGCCACAGCGCGGTCCTTGGACGCCCTCAGGGGGCGCTGCGTCCTTCCGGGCGCTTTTCCCTCCTGCCCCTTATGTCTCCAGGGCAAGGTGAGTCCGCGTTGACTCTGTGACTTCTGGGGGGCTCTTGACACCTGCGGGCTGCAAAGCAACTTTGCAGCTGCGGGCTGACCCTTTTGGGTGACAGCTTCCTATTGCTGACCACCGCCTCCCCACCCCCCCCAACCCCCCCCCCCCCCCCCCCCCCGCCGCCACTTCTGACAGATGTGGAAGCTTCTCGAATTCTCTAGGTTAAAACCCTCCGTACTCGGAATACCAAGAACTGCTTGTAGTTTTCGGAGCTGAATTCCAACTGGGGAAGGTTTTTGTTTTGCGCCTTTTTAAACTTAGAAAATATATGCATTGTAAAAACTTGGAAAATATGAGAGTCTAAAAAATTTCCCACAAGCCCAGGTACCAGAAAAGAGAGAATAATTATAAATATTTTAACTTTTTAAAAATAGTTGCCCATGACCGGGGGATATATTTTTGGATATTTTATTACTTGACATTTTGTTATTTTTTTCCCCCCACATCATTTAATATTGCTCAAAACATGAATTTACATGCTGTGTGTTATTCCATCATATGGTTATACTATATAATATAACTTACTGTTTGATTGTTGGACATTTACATAGGTTTCTGTTTTGCACTATTATAAGGCTGTGATAAACCTTCTTTTACGTGAATATTTGGATATATCTCTTAAAAAAGACCTAGGGACACCTGGGTGGCTCAGTTGATTAAGTGTCAGACTTTGGCTCAGGTCATGATCTTGTAGTCTGTGAGTTTGGCCCCACGTTGATACCTTGGAGCCTCGAACCTGCTTCAGATTCTGTGTCTCCCTCTCTCTTTGTCCCTCCCCCCACTCGTGCTCGTGCATGCGCAAGTGCTCTCCCTCTCTCTCTCTTTCTCTCAAAAATAAACATTAAAAAAATTTTTTTAAAAAAAACCTAGAAGTGGCATTACCAGCTTAGTTAATGGTATAAATACGTTTAATGCTTTTAATGTATGTGGCCAGAGTCCTTTGAATGAGTTGTACCAATTTATACTCCGTACATCTCTCTTAACAGCATCACTCTGCATGGGCTCCAAGTGGGCTGAGCCCCTATCCCGAGTTTACCCTTGGTAATAAACTCTATGGCAGCTATAGCTGGAGATGACATTGATACAAACCCATTAATACTAAGGTATTAGTATTACACCCTTTTCTTCTGTTTTGCTCTTCTGTTTTACTTGCCCCTACAAGGCAAGTATGCTCCAAGCTTACACCGAAGCAGTACGAGTGGTGGAAGAGATAGTGGTAATAAGGGTAGTAACTGAAGCAGTAGGGGTCGTAGTAAAAATAGCTAACACATATAACGACATGTGAAATGCCAGGTACTCTTTGAAGTGATTTTAGGGGCGCCTGGGTGTCTCAGTCATTGAGCGTCCTACTTAGGCTCAGGTCATGATCTCGCGGTTTGATAGTTCAAGCCCCAAATGGGGCTCCCTGCTGTCAGGGAAGAGCCTGCTTTGGATCCTTTGCCTTCTGCGCACTATCCCCCCACCCCCCCCACCCCCACCCCCCCACCTCTCTCTGCCCCTCCCTGGCTTGCGGTCTCTCAAAAATAAATAAAACATTAAAAAAATTTCTGAAGTGATTTTAAATGGATTCACTCAAGCAATCCTATGAGGCAGGTAATAGCATCAAATCCCGTTTGGGGCTGCATGTAAAAAAAACAAACTGAGGTGCAGTGTAAGTTTTTCTCCTAATGTCACAAATCGGGAGGCAGTCAGCCCAGAACTTGTGCAGAATGCTCAAGGAAGTCGTGAAGAACCACAGCTTCTCCTGTTTCTGTTCTGGCATCCTTAGCCTGTGGCTTTCATTGTTAATTTTACAGCACAGGTATTGCGTCTGAATCCCAGGTAGAAAGGGAGAATACCTGCTTTCATGTGCCTGCTGAGTCTGTCCCCCTTCCCGGCACCGCCCCCCGCCCCCTTCACTTTCTTTTAGTACAAAAGAACAGGAAATTTTCCTAAAGCATCACGCAGTGGCTTCAGTTAACATCTCATTGACCAGAACTTGGTCACATCCGCAGCCCTAGTGGCAAGGGTCTGTTGGAATGTGTGTATTCCTTTTTTTTTTTTTTTTTAATTTTTTTTTTTTTTAACGTTTATTTATTTTTAAGACAGAGACAGAGCATGAACAGGGGAGGAGCAGAGAGAGAGGGAGACAGAATCCGAAACAGGCTCCAGGCTCTGAGCTGTCAACACAGAGCCCGACGCAGGGCTTGAACTCACAGACCGTGAGATCATGACCTGAGCCGAAGTCGGACGCTTAACCGACCAAGCCACCCAGGCGCCCCGGAATGTGTGTATTCTAACAGAGCACACGCGACTCTGAAAAAGATCGGAGCTTGTTAGTAAGGAAAAGGGAGTATAAATATTGGGTGGACAGATAGGAGTCTGCCACACCCCCATTTACAGATGAGAAAACCGAGGGAAGGAAAGATTAAATAATTGGCCAAGTTCACCTAGCTGGTTGGTGATGGAGTAGGCATAAATGTGCCTTTTAGAGAATCAAGCCCGGGTGCCGTGGGTCTGTACGCTTTGAGAATCCCTCAACAGTTCTTTTCTACTCTTGAACTAGGAGGTAGGGGTTGAGGTCTGCAATCTAACCTGCCCTTGTGTTCACCATCTCAGGGATCTTGAGTAGATTTTATCACACCTCTGGATCTGTTTCTTCAAGTGAAAAATTAGAAACTTGAATTGTAAGGGCTGTTAAAACTCTAACGTATGCACGTTAAAAGTGGCGTGTTTAGTGTTACCCTTTCTTGCCCTTGATGCCACCTATATGAACTGTTGGGTGTAACTCTTCTTCAGAGTTACCGTTGTTTAATCTTAGGGAGGGGTTCTGTAATCCACAAGTCAGCAGTGTCTACCCGTGAGTCCAGCAGCCCTTGAAAAGGCAGGGAAGCAGAGGCTTCTGGAAGCCTTCTGCTGAGCCCCAGACCCACTGGACCCCAAGCAAGACCAGCAGCATCTACACTACACTTGATGACGGCATTGCAAGATACATCTGGAAGTGAACCAGAACAGGAGCTGCCATTAAATATTACACAATACAGGAAATCAGCTGAAAGAACCAGTCTTTTAAAAAGGAAAGCAAGGAGGGGGCCGGGAGGTGAACTGATGAATACAACGAGAAGGAAAAGCATCCCCCCATGGGAATCATTCACCATTACAGTCCCTTCCA
This sequence comes from Acinonyx jubatus, assembly GCF_027475565.1. Taxonomy (NCBI): domain Eukaryota; kingdom Metazoa; phylum Chordata; class Mammalia; order Carnivora; family Felidae; genus Acinonyx; species Acinonyx jubatus. The sequence goes on along the minus strand of NC_069385.1, from coordinate 104,987,584 downwards.
GCAACCTGACTCGTCAAGTTAGCCAGTGATGGTTAATTTTGTGGTAGATGATGACACTGTAAGAGAAAAATAATAGGATCTCCTACTGATCAAATTTGAGCCTAAAAGCCTATTTAGTGGTTAAGATGGTAAATGAGGTTATTGACCACTTAAACAATGGAGTTGAAGAACAGTGAGGGGTGGGCGAAGAACTGGGAATGAATGCAAATTAAATTTGTGAGGGTGAGCTTTAGAACTTGACAAATAAGCTTTCCTGATGGCTGAGATTTCAAACCAAGTACTTTCCTGTGTGAAACAATATTGGAACTAAACATTCTTTCCTGTCCCAGTGTGAAATAACACTCACACAAATAAGCAAAAATAGCTCAGGTACTTGCTCTCCAGGAAATATTTTCTCCTGGAAGATAAGCTCCGAACCGCGTAGAATAGCTCAGTATCGACCGCAGCAGCTTGTTCATCAAGACTTGCTGGAGACCTCTGCTGTGTCGTTCCCACCCAGCCAAGCCTTTATAGTGTAGACTACCCAATCCCAGCCAGTTCTCCAGTTTTCAAGGCCTGAAAACCCTATAAATATCCTCGCTTGACTTCCCTCTTCAGAAACCAACTAAATCTACCAAACTGGTATACTCTCACTACATAACAACAGTGAGACTGTGAGTCTCACTTTGTTCAGCTTTGATCAGCTTTGATCAGCTTTGTTCAGCTGATCACTTTGATCAGCTTTGTTCGAGCAATACATTGGTAGTCATTTGGGCAGTTGACATGTCTAAAGTGAAGTGTTGCTCTCCTGTATGAAACTTTATTGTATAGTGTCAGAAATGATGCCAACTGTAGCATACCAAATGGCCTTGAAATTTGAATATTGGGTTAAATGTCAAGATCTCTTTGGATTCTTCCAGGATCTTGGAAATCCTTGAATTTTTTTCACCCTTGGAAATTCGAAGAGCTTACAGAAACTGTATTTCCCATATCCGTCCTGTGGCAACTCTTACCCTCCTCCCTTCTACCCTCTCCTTTACCCCCAGAAGGCAGAAGAAGGTGACCAGAGACTGATAGGATTTGAAGCAGTGTTCTTTCGAAGATGGCTGAAGAATGGTGGGTATTAAATGCATTCAAAACCAAAAACTTACTGTGTGTGTAGAGCTCTGGTTTTCCTGGGGAAGTGTAGGATAAGCAGGCAACCTCCAAATAAAGAAATATGTAGATAATGTTAACTTGGAATAAATGAACCGAGAGAAACAAATGGTGCAGTGATTCAGGATTACGGGGAGCTGGATAGATGGATGGAGGCTCCTATTTAGAGAGAACGGGCAAAGAAGGCCTTTGTGAGAGGCTTACCAGAGTGAAGACCTGAGAGAGGAGCCAGGCTGGACTGAGGTGAAGCAGGAGAAGGGCCTTGGACATGACACAGTTTAAGGAGGTTCTCACTCTCAGAGTCACCCAAGACTTCCCTGAGAGTGAGAGCCTCCTTAAGGCTTGCTCCCAGGTGCATGCTGAAGCAGAGAAATAACCAGTCCCAAGAATGTGGAGTGGGCATGTGCGTGTGTGTGTGTGTGTGTGTGTGTGCACACGTGCACTGAAGGAGGCAGCAGGACCAGTGTGTGGGGAGAATGAGGCGGCATGGAACTGTGGTCCTAGGCAGAAGAAACAGGATACACAATGGCCCAGAGGTGGAAAACAGCTTGGTATGTTTCTGGAGCATTTCTACCACTGGGCCCTTATGTCTAGATCAGAGTGGATAAGAGGAAGAGAGGCCCAAGGTGGGGCTGGAGAGGCAGGCAGGTCCCAGGTCAACTTGGCCTTGGAGGGTACATGAGGTGCACAGACCTTATTCTAAGTGCAATGAAAATAGGTTTGGGGCGCCTGGGTGGCTCAGTTGGCTAAGTGTCTGACTTTGGCTCAGGTCATGATCTCACAGTTCGTGAGTTCGAGCCCCACGTTGGGCTCTGTGCTGACCGCTCAGAGCACAGAGCCTGCTTCGGATTCCATGTCTCCCTCTCTCACTGTCCCTCCCCTGCTCATGCTCTATCTCTCTTTCTCCCTCTCTAAAAAATAAATAAACATTAAAAAAAATTTTTTTAATACGTTTAAATCCGGGCAATGGTGTGATTGAGCATATGTTTGAGAAGATTTTTGAAAGGCAGATTGGAAGGGGGCAAGGGTAAAATCAGGGAGACAGTATGAAAGTGTTTGTATTAGTGTAAGCAAGGGGAAAAGAGGACCTGGATGCAGACTGGACGGATATAGAGAGAAATGGACAGATCGAAGATGTATTTTGAGGAAGAAATCATAGGACTTGCTGACAGGTGAATGTGGAGCTGAGGAGAGACGTGGCCTGCGGATCTAGGCCGTGGAAGTGGATGAGCTGTTCCAGGGAAGGATGGAGGAGGAGAGAAAGGAGAGTGGAGTGAGTCAAGGGATGAGGGGAGAGGGCTTGGGAAACCCACACTTAGAGGTCAGCAGAGAAGGCACCAGAGAGGAAATAGGACGGTGAGAAGCATATGGATTTACGTAGGTGTTTCAGCAACCCAAATGTCCATTGGTGGACAAACGGATAAATATGTGGTATGTACACACAATGGAATATTACTCAGCCCTCAAAAGGAAGGATATTCTGACAAATGCTTACAATTTGGATGAACCATGAGGACATTCTTCTGAGGGAAGTAAGCCAGTCACAAAAAGACAAATAATGTATGATTCTACAGTGTATGAGATATCCTGCCAAGTCGAACTCCTAGAAACAGAGAGTAGAATAGTGGTTACCAGGGGCTGGAGGGAGGAGGAAATGAGGTGTTATTGTTCAGTGGGTACAGTTTTAGTTTTATAAGATGAAAAAGTCCTGGAGACCTATTGCATAAAAATGTGAATATACTTAACACTATTCAATGGCAAAAATGGGCAAGGTGGTAAATTTTAAAATATATTTTTTTTTACCACATTTACCAAAATAAAGATTTTTTTTTAAGTGTTAAAAAAAAAAAAAGGAAGAAGTGGTCAACCAAGTGGAGGGCTGCCAGATCAAGCAAGAGGAGAACAGTTGATATGTTGATTTATTAAGATGGAGAACACTGGTGACCTTTCTACATTGGCTGTGGTGGCATGGATGGAGGAGAAAACTGGATTGAGGGAGATTGGAAGGCTGGGAAGTGGAGACAGCCATGACACAGTTCTCAGGAGAAAGATAGCTAGGAAGGAAAACCTGGGGCAGAAGCAACAAAGAGGGGCTGTTGTTTTGTTTTAGGAAAGAAGATACTACTTGAACATATTTGAGTGTTGATGGGATGATCCATTGTAGAAGGAGACGTTGATGATGCAGGAAATGGGAAATCTAAAGAAATGCCATCCTTGACAAAGCCCTGAGGAGAAGGGACAGAAATCCTGGGGAGGACAAATTTTGACCGGGAGACAGATACTTCCTCTAACATGACAGGAGGGAAGGAGGAGAACGTGGGGGGTACCTGCAGGGGGCCTTGTGGGGTTGGAGGTGAGACGTGGATAGAGTTCTCATCTGATGGTTTCTATTTTTCTCTGTGAAATGTGAGGTATGGTTGGTCACACGAAGGGTGGGGAGAAGTTACGTCAGTGGTTTGAAGAGAGCAAATTTATTGTCATCAGTCACGCAGGATCCTGCAAAAAAAGAGCTTGCCAGTGAATCATAACAGGATGCATCCTCTGTGTGGAGCAGCTGTGGGATTCTGTATTCATTATTTTAAACTAAAACTACCGTATTTTATATTTTATCAATTCTAAGACACACCTCTGAAATTGAGATATAGTCTAGTATTGTTCTATGGGATTGTATAGTTTCAGGACATGAGAGACTCCATTTTGAAACCCCATTTTCCTTTCCGACCAATGGACTCTTGATCTGGGCCGGATGCAGCACCTGTTCCACAAGCAGTCGCTCATAAAGTTTCAACAAAGCAACTGGCATCAGAGTTAATCAATAGATACCAGGGACAGTTTTGATGACACCAATAAAATAATCAGTAAGATAGTAATCAGAAGTGGATCAAATTAGCCATTTTTTTCCCTCTTCTCTTCTTCATCTACCTCATGTAATCACCCTATCCTTCTCTCATAAACACTGCTTGTGTTCCCCACATGGGGCACTTTTCTGGTTACTCCGGAATCTTTGCTCCTCTAAGTGTAATTCTGAGACCCCAGATAAAGGCTTTTATTTTTTTTTCAGTTTCCTTTTCCCCAAAATATACATCTTATTCTCTTTGCATACTGGGATGTTTCCCTTATTATTTCTACTAGTTTAATTATATTTATTAGAATATAACTCTTAGAAACCTTAAATTCTTAATTTTTGTTTTGAAATTTATCAGGCACATATTTCCTTCTCTCAAAAGGAGGAAATGAGTATGTTAGCTAAAATTTAAATTTAAAAAAAAGGAGGAAACGGTTTTGGAAATAACAGATCAGCGCACGGAAAGTTCAACTTACCTTCTAGATTGTGAAACTTCTTTAAAGTTTCTAAGGGAGGACGGAAGGAGTTCGTAAGTCTCTCCCAAATGTGCCACCTTGGTATGTGGGCTATTTTGAGCTGAAGTTGATGTGGAGAACAAAGGCAAAAGGAAATGTAGATAAAATTGAATTTCCTTATAACCTGCAGCCCATTGACAAATACTTGAGGCAGGCAGACTATGCAATTCCTCCAGGAACTCCCAATTATCTTAACAGAAAAACAACCTTACCTTGACAATGACTAGACCTCCAGGTTCCAGTGATTCTTCTGTAGCACATGAAAATCCTGCAGGGAACTTCCTTTGTCTTTACTCTCCCAACTCCCAAGTATATAATCAATTGCTCCTCACGATCCCAGTGCAGCTCTTTCTGCCCAGGGGACCTGTCCCTGTGCTTTAATAAAACCACCTTTTTGCACGGAAAAGGTCTCAAGCATTCTTTCTTGGCTATTGGCTCATGGACCCAAAGTTCAAACCACGTCATTTTGGCGTCTGAACGGGCGGCCTGAGTCTTCTCATTTGGACTCGGAGCCTTGGCACAAACTTAGTAACTCCTCTCCTCTCCTTTTACTTTTCATTTCAGGGGCTTTTCAAGGAGTATGGTCTTACTGGAATACTTTCATTCGATTGCTCAGGCTGCCATCCTCTATCCCTTGGCTACTCTACCATGAGGAGAAAGCCTGTTTTCTGCCTGGAAGTTAGTATCCTGGTCAGAATGGTAATAAGACCCATAAACCTGATGCCCTTCATTTCTGTCCTTAAACAAAGCTTTCTTGGGTATGGGACAGCCACCTAAGTCCCCAGGATGGCTGCCGATCTTAAGCTTCCCATGTGAGGTTTCCCCCTAATGGTCTAATGTGATCCCCTACACATCTCTGTTCTAGCCGCTTCTGGCAGTGAGACCTCCACCTGGAGCTGGCCAAAACCAGTTCCTGAGTGAATTAAAACCCAACCTTGGATGGTTTCCTAGGGAAGCTGGCTGTAAAAGACTACATGTGTTGGAATATCTCTAGACCATGATGGATTTCTGTCTTTACGGTTTGCTGTCAGTGTCCCCTACTAACTACTTAAATTACAAAATTGGGTAATATCCCCTTGTAAAACCTTTTTACTGTTTTCTCTGGGTTAAAAATGGCAGGTTCTTCACAGCACAGCCTTCAGAGCAAGGCAAGGCATGGCACGGTATTTTGGTCTATTCACCGGCACCAATTTGTAAACTAGGGTGCGATGGGGAAGGGGGGCTCTAGTATCCTCCTACGGGGCCTTTATGATGATATGCCCCAATTCGAGAGACCCCCCCGAAAACAAACCACCAGAGTCCAGAGTCAAAGCCAAGTGGCAAGGGTCGTTTATTGCAGGTTCGAACCCAGTCCTCCGCGCACTCGTTGCCGGTGACGCTAAGAGGCCCCGAGCGAGGATCTTACAGCTTCTTTTATAGACAGGCACAAACAAGTTAGGGATTTTTCGTGGTTACAGAGCTGTTATTGGTTGACATTTAAATTTGAACACTCAGCAGAACTTGATTGGTTCCCGCCTTTTTTTCAAACCACTCAGCAGAACTTGATTGGTTCCCGCCTTTAGGTCAGACCACAACCGGGCACCCCCTGGCTGGTTTCGGGAACGGCGGGGGGGGGGGGGGGGGTTGGGGGGGGAGGTCTTTTCTTTGCAGTTGTGAGTATACCTGGTAATTTTTCTCTTAGTCTCTCAATGACAGGGAGGTTGGTGATCACAGTGCTTTTGTTCAAGGGATGCCTCCAGTTGCCTTGACACCAGGAACCTCTGACAACCTGTGTGGGGAGCCACCTGACAGTCGGGGGTGGGGGTTTGGTAATGGACCTTCTCTACTTTTCTAGAAGCATGGGATCTTCTTCAGTCCCCAAGGATTCTCTCTTGGGATGCCTTTTAACCAACTGTAAACAATCCGGATTGCAAAATTTAAGAAAGGACTGATCTTCTGTAACATTGCATGGTCTCAGTACTCCTTAGAAGAAGAGAAAAAATGGCCCATTAATGGAACATTAAACTTCAATATGATCTATCAATTAGATCTCTTCTGTAGGAAACAGGGCAAATGAACGGAGGTACCCTATGTCTAAGACTTCATGGCCCTAAATCAGCAACCTGACCAAAAGGCCTCTTGCAGAATGTGTTTGGCTAGTAAACCCCTTCCTAACATATTGGATGATAATCGTCTAAACAGTCTTCCTGATGCAGTTTTTGGGGGTGACAGCAGGGTTCGTGGGGTCCAGAGCTGATGACCAAGAAAGAATTCTTGAAGACATCTTTGGTACAAAAAGGTGATATTAAAGCACAGGGACAGGACCCAAGGGCAGAAAGAGCTGCCCTGGGACCATGAGAAGAAATTGGTTATACACTGTGGAGTTGGGTGGGGTAAAGTCCACCCAGTTTCCAGTGAGATTTTCATATGTTAAAGAAGACTCACAGGATACTAGAGGCTTAGCTGTTGTCAAGCTTAGGTTGTTTTTCCCTCTAGAAAAGCATTAGCATTAAGACAGTAGGGAGTTCCTGGAGAACATTTGTCTCTGCCTGCCTCAAGTATTTGTTAATGGGCTGCAGGTTTTAGCTCAAGTCACGATCTCACAGTTCATGAGTTTGAGCCCCACATCAGGCTCACTGCTGTCAGTACAGAACCTGCTTCAGATTCTCTGTCCTCCTCTCTGCCCTTCCCTGCTTGTGTTCTCTCTCTTGAAAATAAATAAAACATCTAAAACCAAACCAAAACAAAACAAACAGTCCTTCTCTGAATAAACCCAGGTTTCTAGAGGAAACACAGGCCACTCCTAACAAAGGGGACGCTGACTCTCACTGCTCCTTCTAACAGATCCAGGTTACTCCAGCTGTATGTGAGGGCTTCTCCCTCATTCATTTCCCTAGTTAATGGCTATGAGAATTGGAGCCTACTGTTTCTGGTTAGTCTAGCTTGGGATGGGGACTTTAAGGAATATTCCCAAGCAGCTGCCGAGAGTCCTTGTTTTGGCGAAGTTCCCCATCTTCTCTGGCCAGACATGGACTGCCTAATTCCACTTCTTGGTGGAAAAAACATATGTCTTTTCATCTGTCCAAGCTAATGAGCTCTAGAACCAGGAGACCTCTTTCTCGGCCCTCTGGACTTTTATCTGCCTCCAGCCTCCCTGGGGGCACCTCACCTCTTCTGCCTCCCTCTCCCCTTCCTCCTGTTTCTGCACCACCTTGGGCAGGGCCTGCATAACTGGCTTCTGTACCGTCCTTGGTGCCTCCAGCATCACTGGCTCCTCCTCCTCTCCTCACTGTCGAAGACCAAAGAGCACCCCTCCCTGGACTTGAACCACCCACTTCAGATTTCCTCAGCAGTGCCCCAGGCAAAACTTGACAACGGGGAACAAACTGACTCTTAAAAGAAGATCCAGGTGGAGCATATTTGGTATTTAAAATAATTTGTTTGTTGGTTTAATTCAGATAGACATGTCTGTCTTTAGAGTTATCAGCATTAAATGTGAAACTTATTCTATCTAGGTTTACTGAAGGTCAAATAAACTCATGTTATCTCTGTTGCAATTTGTCAGCAAAAAGGTGATGGCTAATTTTGTCAGTCTCAAAGTTTTCATGGGTAATTGTTAAGATAGCTTTCAAAGTCTTTGGTAACTTGAAACTTTAAAGTTTTTGTTTGGATGATAAATTAGATTGATTTCATTGGACATCTAGGCATTTTCCAAATGAGACAAAATACTAAAGCATTGATTACTGAATGTAGGTTTTCACTCTCCCTTCTCATTGCAGAGAAACTAAGAATATTTGGGTCTGTTGGAAAACATGCTTTGTGGTTAATAATAGATTCATAAACTTGCCATGTAAAGAATCCTGGTGTGACAGCTCACAATTGGTGAGCTCACAATTAGTTTTCACTGGAGACTAAGGTTTCTAAGAGTAAAAATTCCTCTGCTAAATGTAGTTAAGACTGATGGAAAGAAGAGAAGTAACGCTGAATAAAAAAGTTGTAGAAGGCTTATGAAGGGAAATCTTTGGAAAGGAATTTAATATGTGGTCAGGACTATAGTTGAAGTGAATGGATTTTATTTAAAGTATATTTATTTGTTTTGCGAAAGAGAGAGAGAGAGCATGAATGAGCTGAGGAGGGGCAGAGAGAAAGAGAGAAAATCTCAAGCAGGGTCTGCACTGTCAGTGTAGGGCCCAGTGCAGGGCTGGATGTGGGGCTCGAACTCATGAACTGTGAGATCATGACCTGAGTCAAAATCAAGGGTTGGACACTTAACCGACTGAGCCACCCAGGCACCCTGAAATGAATGGATTTTAAAAGCACATGGGTGGGGCGCTTGGGTGGCTCAGTCGGTTGAGCGTCCGACTTCGGCTCAGGTCATGATCTCGAGGTCTGTGAGGTCTGTGAGTTCGGGCTCTGGGCTGACAGCTCAGAACCTGGAATCTGCTTCATATTCTGGGTCTCCCTCTCTCTCTCTCTGCCCTCTCCGGCTCATGCTGTCTCTCTCTGTCTCTCAAAAATAAACACTAAAAAAAAAAAAATAAATAAATAAATACTAAATAAATAATAAAAAGATAAAAAAAATGAAAGCACATGGGTATGAGATTAAAATGCTGCTTTTCTCTCTGTTAAAAAAAAGTTTTCTTGGATTGCTGGTCTGCTCTTGATAAGAAAATATAAACAAAGGGGTTTTTTCTCTTTTGTTTGCCTGGAAAACCAGTTCTATGTCTTGTCTTTATCAGATCTTTGATTACTTAGTTAAAATGTCTCAGTATGAAAGGTGCTAAGTTTTGCTAACCACTATTTAACCCTACATATTTGCCTTTGGAATCTCTTGTCACGTTGGTTAAATAAAGAAGTTTTAAGTTTTACGATGATCTGTAATCCTATTCAGGTATGTGCTCTGTAACTTTGAGGTTTTTAAACAAACTTCCCCAAGATTTAAATGTAAATGAAGACTTTATGACCAATTAGGCTTGTTTATTCGGTATAAGTTATTTGGAAAGCATTGTCAACAAATAATTAGCCTTAGATTGTATTGCTTGAGTAAATGCTATAGCTGTTCAAGTATATATATATATCTAATTCCTAAAGCTTTAGGAATAAAAGTTTTTGTAATAAAATTATCACTTAACATTGTAATTACTGAAGTGTTAGGTGTCACAGAAATAACCAGTCTTAGTCTTGATTTGGCTATCTCTGGAAATGAGGGTAATTGTAGAGAAAAATTATGTTTCAATAACACATCTTTGTAGATATTATATGTTAATACTACTTATTATAACTAGATCAGATCCTGAATTCTTCTGGTTTCTTCACATATTTGGCTATGACTCTCCAACTAAGGAGAGTCCTTCCATTCTCTTGAGTTAAAGTCACTAATAATGAAAACTGCCTTTTTCTTAAAAGTATTAAAAAACTGATGCTGGACAACTTGACATAAACTTCAGAGAAATAGCTCATGTATAGACAGTCTTCTTGCTTATTATTCTGTGGGTATAATCTAAAGAACCCATGGACATAGGATTATTTGAACAACTAGAAAATGGGAGAGTCCCCCCAGTAATTGTATATGAAAAGTCTTTTCTCACTGTAGACCAATCAATAGATAAAGAATATAGTGCTTTATTAAATTACTCACTTGAGGCTGGGTTAATTCATAAATCTCTAAATGAATATGCAAAATCATATCCCCTCTAAACTTGATCTAACAGTTATTAGCAACCTACAGCCTATAAACCCAAGAGAAATTGTTTATTTAAAGAATTGGAAGTCTAATACAGCAGGGGATTTAATTCCAAATGAAAAGGCCCCTATCAAGTCACATTATGTACTCCCATAACCATAACATTAGAAGGATATTCCTCATGGACTCACGTATCAAGAATTAAATCTGTACCTTCCACAAAGGAATCCAGTGTGCCAGCTAACGTACCTTCTTATTCCTAAGAACCCATGGAAGACCTCAAACTTGTCTTCAGATTAAAATGATGGTTGTTATGTGGTTTTGGAATGGTAGTGGGGTCCAGAGCCGCCAGCCAAGAAAGAATTCTTGAGCTGTCTTTGATGCAAAAAGATGATTTTATTAAAGCACGGGGAAAAGATGGCTGGGCAGAAAGAGTTGCACTGGGGTTGTGAGGAGTGACTGGTTATATACTATGATTTTGGGAGGTGGGTAAGGAAAGAAGGAGGTTTCCAAAAGGACTGTAATATGCTAAACAGGACTCACAAGATACTGGAGGCCTTACTATTGTTGACCTAAAGTTATTATCCCCTCTAGCAAAACATTAACATTAAGACAGTAGGGAGTTCCTGGAGAAACATTTTACTCTGCCAGCCTCAAGTTATTTGTCAATGGGCTGCAGGTTATAAAGAGATTTAATTTTACCTATCTACATTTTCTTTTGCCTTTGTTCCCCACATCACTGTGGAGGGGACGGTGCTGTTAGGGCTCCAGGAAACTGAGTCTGTAGGTTTCTGGAGATTGCCTTTTCCTTGTAATTCACTAAGACATTTGTAAACTGATGGAGACTCCTGTCCGGCATGAGGCATGACCGTGATCTCCATCAGTTAACCATTTGTTTTTCCCTTTCCTCTGTTCTTGGGTAGCCAGGAGTGCCTGAGGAATGCACACATATCCCACCTGGGGGTGTTTACCAGTTGGGTTGTTAGCTTGTGCTTTACTCCAGGCTTGCCTTTGGCTCCCTCACCAGCTGTACCTTTCTTTTTCATTCTTTCCCCTGTTTATACTGACAATTCCTTCTTACAATGGGCCATTCAAAAGGATCACCAGAAACATTTGAATTACAAAACAGAAAAGCCCTTCTGATTCCTGCTGCCTGTTCCCACTCCAAACAAGGATGCTTCAAGCCTGACATCTAGAAATCTCACTGGTAGCATTTGAGACCCAAACACTGGGTTTATAATTTGCTCCAACTATTAACCTATATATTTTTTACTTTGTTTCTATAAAAGTGCCTCTTGTTAATTACCTGATTGCTTGCTAAACCGAATAGGGTATCTGATGGCTAACACCATTAAGGCCTCAAAGGCCTCTCAAAGTAGCATTACGTGTTTTAACTGCCGCACAAGGTGGAAAATGTGCTATCCTAAAAAACAGAAGGGTGTATGTATCCCAGATAACACAAAAATGTAACAGGATTGCTAAAAGACATGGATACTGCAATTGGTGCTTTACACGATCTCCCTCTTTCCTTTAGTGATTGTTAAGCTCATGGACTGGAGGAAAATTTTGGCCAACTGTCAAAGGTCATTTATTCAGGCTTCTCTTTCTCTTAATAATAGTAACTTATTTCGTTGTCTTTTCTGCTGTCTCCCTGCCTGGTGACAAGACTCCTTCACTGTCATAACTTCTAGCTGACAGATCATCCTTTCTACTTGAGGAGGTTCGTATATGTCGTCTACCTTGGGTTGGCTGCCTCTGTCTTCGGTAACTCCTATATATAAATTCCACAATACACCAATGTTGACCCATAGGTAGGGACCTCTCTATGCCCTATCCAGCAGGAAGAAGTTACAGAAAAGAAGACCTTCCACCTTCGGCAACCTTAAACACTTAAGGGTCAAAACTGTTCTGGAGGGAATGATGCGGAGAACAAAGAGACAAAAGGACATGTAGATAAAACTACACTTCCTTATAACCTGCAGCCCATTGACAAATACTTGAGGCACACAGACTATGACATTCCTCCAGGAACTCCCAATTATTTTTTTTCCCCAATATATGAAATTTATTGTCAAATTGGTTTCCATACAACACCCAGTGCTCATCCCAAAAGGTGCCCTCCTCAATACCCATCACGCACCCTCCCCTCCCTCCCACCCCTCATCAACCCTCAATTTGTTCTCAGTTTTTAAGGGTCTCTTATGCTTTGGCTCTCTCCCACTCTAACCTCTTTTTTTCTTTTTTTTTTTTCCTTCCCCTCCCCCATGGGTTTCTGTTAAGTTTCTCAGGATCCACATAAGAGTGAAAACATATGGTATCTGTCTTTCTCTGTATGGCTTATTTCACTTAGCATCACACTCTCCAGTTCCATCCACGTTGCTACAAAGGGCCATATTTCATTCTTTCTCATTGCCATGTAGTACTCCATTGTGTATATAAACCACAATTTCTTTATCCATTCATCAGTTGATGGACATTTAGGCTCCTTCCACAATTTGGCTATTGTTGAGAGTGCTGCTATAAACATTGGGGTACAAGTGCCCCTATGCATCAGTACTCCTGTATCCCTTGGGTAAATTCCTAGCAGTGCTATTGCTGGGTCATAGGGTAGGTCTATTTTTAATTTTCTGAGGAACCTCCACACTGTTTTCCAGAGTGGCTGCACCAGTTTGCATTCCCACCAACAGTGCAAGAGGGTTCCCGTTTCTCCACATCCTCTCCAGCATCTATAGTCTCCTGATTTGTTCATTTTGGCCACTCTGACTGGCGTGAGGTGATATCTGAGTGTGGTTTTGATTTGTATTTCCCTGATGAGGAGCGACGTTGAGTATCTTTTCATGTGCCTGTTGGCCATCCGGATGTCTTCTTTAGAGAAGTGTCTATTCATGTTTTCTGCCCATTTCTTCACTGGGTTATTTGTTTTTCGGGTGTGGAGTTTGGTGAACTCTTTATAGATTTTGGATACTAGCCCTTTGTCCGATATGTCATTTGCAAATATCTTTTCCCATTCCGTTGGTTGCCTTTTAGTTTTGTTGATTGTTTCCTTTGCTGTGCAGAAGCTTTTTATCTTCATAAGGTCCCAGTAATTCATTTTTGCTTTTAATTCCCTTGCCTTTGGGGATGTGTCGAGTAAGAGATTGCTACGGCTGAGGTCAGAGAGGTCTTTTCCTGCTTTCTCCTCTAGGGTTTTGATGGTTTCCTGTCTCACATTCAGGTCCTTTATCCATTTTGAGTTTATTTTTGTGAATGGTGTGAGAAATGGTCTAGTTTCAACCTTCTGCATGTTGCTGTCCAGTTCTCCCAGCACCATTTGTTAAAGAGACTGTCTTTTTTCCATTGGATGTTCTTTCCTGCTTTGTCAAAGATGAGTTGGCCATACGTTTGTGGGTCTAGTTCTGGGGTTTCTATTCTATTCCATTGGTCTATGTGTCTGTTTTTGTGCCAATACCATGCTGTCTTGATGATGACAGCTTTGTAGTAGAGGCTAAAGTCTGGGATTGTGATGCCTCCTGCTTTGGTCTTCTTCTTCAAAATTACCTTGGCTATTCGGGGCCTTTTGTGGTTCCGTATGAATTTTAGGATTGCTTGTTCTAGTTTCGAGAAGAATGCTGGTGCAATTTTGATTGGGATTGCATTGAATGTGTAGATAGCTTTGGGTAGTATTGACATTTTGACAATATTTATTCTTCCAATCCATGAGCAGGGAATGTCTTTCCATTTCTTTATATCTTCTTCAATTACCTTCATAAGCTTTCTATAGTTTTCAGCATACAGATCTTTTACATCTTTGGTTAGATTTATTCCTAGGTATTTTATGCTTCTTGGTGCAATTGTGAATGGGATCAGTTTCTTTATTTGTCTTCCTGTTGCTTCATTGTTAGTGTATAAGAATGCAACTGATTTCTCTACATTGATTTTGTATCCTGCAACTTTGCTGAATTCATGTGTCAGTTCTAGCAGACTTTTGGTGGAGTCTATCGGATTTTCCATGTATAATATCATGTCATCTGCAAAAAGCGAAAACTTGACTTCATCTTTGCCAATTTGGATGCCTTTGATTTCCTTTTGTTGTCTGATTGCTGATGCTAGAACTTCCAACACTATGTTAAACAACAGCGGTGAGAGAGGGCATCCCTGTCGTGTTCCTGATCTCAGGGAAAAAGCTCTCAGTTTTTCCCCATTGAGGATGATGTTAGCTGTGGGCTTTTCATAAATGGCTTTTATGATCTTTAAGTATGTTCCTTCTATCCCGACTTTCTCAAGGGTTTTTATTAAGAAAGGGTGCTGGATTTTGTCAAAGGCCTTTTCTGCATCGATTGACAGGATCATATGGTTCTTCTCTTTTCTTTTATTAATATGATGTATCACGTTGATTGATTTGCGAATGTTGAACCAGCCCTGCATCCCAGGAATGAATCCCACTTGATCATGGTGAATAATTCTTTTTATATGCTGTTGAATTCGATTTGCTAGTATCTTATTGAGAATTTTTGCATCCATATTCATCAGGGATATTGGCCTGTAGTTCTCTTTTTTTACTGGGTCTCTGTCTGGTTTAGGAATCAAAGTAATACTGGCTTCATAGAATGAGTCTGGAAGTTTTCCTTTCCTTTCTATTTCTTGGAATAGCTTGAGAAGGATAGGTATTATCTCTGCTTTAAACGTCTGATAGAACTCCCCTGGGAAGCCATCTGGTCCTGAACTCTTATTTGTTGGGAGATTTTTGATAACCGATTCAATTCCTTCGCTGGTTATGGGTCTGTTCAAGCTTTCTATTTCCTCCTGATTGAGTTTTGGAAGCGTGTGGTTGTTTAGGAATTTGTCCATTTCTTCCAGGTTGTCCAATTTGTTGGCATATAATTTTTCATAGTATTCTTGATAATTGCTTGTATCTCTGAGGGATTGGTTGTAATCATTCCATTTTCATTCATGATTTTATCTATTTGGGTCATCTCCCTTTTCTTTTTGAGAAGCCTGGCTAGAGGTTTGTCAATTTTGTTTATTTTTTCAAAAAACCAACTCTTGGTTTCGTTGATCTGCTCTACAGTTTTTTTAGATTCTATATTGTTTATTTCTGCTCTGATCTGTATTATTTCTCTTCTTCTGCTGGGTTTAGGCTGCCTTTGCTGTTCTGCTTCTATTTCCTTTAGGTGTGCTGTTAGATTTTGTATTTGGGATTTTTCTTGTTTCTTGAGATAGGCCTGGATTGCAATGTATTTTCCTCTCAGGACTGCCTTCGCTGCGTCCCAAAGCATTTGGATTGTTGTATTTTCATTTTCGTTTGTTTCCATATATTTTTTAATTTCTTCTCTAATTGCCTGGTTGACCCACTCATTCTTTAGTAGGGTGTTCTTTAACCTCCATGCTTTTGGAGGTTTTCCAGACTTTTTCCTGTGGTTGATTTCAAGCTTCATGGCATTGTGGTCTGAAAGTATGCATGGTATAATTTCAATTCTTGTATACTTATGAAGGGCTGTTTTGTGACCCAGTATATGATCTATCTTGGAGAATGTTCCATGTGCACTCGAGAAGAAAGTATATTCTGTTGCTTTGGGATGCAGAGTTCTAAATATATCTGTCAAGTCCATCTGATCCAATGTGTCATTCAGGGCCCTTGTTTCTTTATTGACCGTGTGTCTAGATGTTCTATCCATTTCTGTAAGTGGGGTGTTAAAGTCCCCTGCAATTACCACATTCTTATCAATAAGGTTGCTTATGTTTGTGAGTAATTGTTTTATATATTTGGGGGCTCCAGTATTCGGTGCATAGACATTTATAATTGTTAGCTCTTCCTGATGGATAGACCCTGTAATTATTATATAATGCCCTTCTTCATCTCCTGTTACAGCCTTTAATTTAAAGTCTAGTTTGTCTGATATAAGTATGGCTACTCCAGCTTTCTTTTGGCTTCCAGTAGCATGATAAATAGTTCTCCATCCCCTCACTCTCAATCTAAAGGTGTCCTCAGATCTAAAATGAGTCTCTTGTAGACAGCAAATAGATGGGTCTTGTTTTTTTATCCATTCTGATACCCTATGTCTTTTGGTTGGCGCATTTAATCCATTTACATTCAGTGTTATTATAGAAAGATACGGGTTTAGAGTCATTGTGATGTCTGTATGTTTTATGCTGGTAGCGATGTCTCTGGTACTTTGTCTCACAGGATCCCCCTTAGGATCTCTTGTAGGGCTGGTTTAGTGGTGACGAATTCCTTCAGTTTTTGTTTGTTTGGGAAGACCTTTATCTTTCCTTCTATTCTAAATGACAGACTTGCTGGATAAAGGATTCTTGGCTGCATATTTTTTCTGTTTAATACGTTGAAGATCTTGTGCCAATCCTTTCTGGCCTGCCAAGTTTCAAAAGAGAGATCAGTCATGAGTCTTATAGGTCTCCCTTTATAAGTTAGGGCACGTTTACCCCTTGCTGCTTTCAGAATGTTCTCTTTATCCTTGTATTTTGCCAGTTTCACTATGATATGTCGTGCAGAAGATCGATTCAAGTTATGTCTGAAGGGAGTTCTCTGTGCCTCCTGGATTTCAATGCCTTTTTCCTTCCCCAGTTCAGGGAAGTTCTCAGCTATTATTTCTTCAAGTACACCTTCAGCACCTTTCCCTCTCTCTTCCTCCTCTGGGATACCAATTATGCGTATATTATTTCTTTTTAGTGTATCACTTAGTTCTCTAATTTTCCTCTCGTACTCCTGGATTTTTTTATCTCTCTTTTTCTCAGCTTCCTCTTTTTCCATAACTTTATCTTCTAGTTCACCTATTCTCTCCTCTGCCTCTTCAATCCGAGCCGTCGTCGTTTCCATTTTGTTTTGCATTTCGTTTAAAGCATTTTCCAGCTTCTCCTGACTGTTTCTGAGTCCCTTGATCTCTGTAGCAAGAGATTCTCTGCTGTCCTCTATACTGTTTTCAAGCCCAGCGATTAATTTTATGACTATTATTCTAAATTCACTTTCTGTTATATTATTTAAATCCTTTTTGATCAGTTCATTAGCTGTTGTTATTTCCTGGAGATTCTTCTGAGGGGAATTCTTCCGTTTGGTCATTTTGGATAGTCCCTGGAGTGGTGCGGACCTGCAGGGCACTTCCCCTGTGCTGTGGTGTATAACTGGAGTTGGTGGGCGGGGCCACAGTCAGACTGGTGTGTGCCTTCTCTTTCCCTCTCCTAGGGGCGGGATTCACTGTGGGGTGGCGTGGCCCGTCTGGGCTACTTGCACACTGCCAGGCTTGTGGTGCTGGGGATCTGGCGTATTAGCTGGGGTGGGTAGGCAAGGTGCACGGGGGCAGGAGGGGCAGGCTTAGCTCGCTTCTCCTTAGGTGATCCACTTCAGGAGGGGCCCTGTGGCAGCGGGAGGGAGTCAGACCCGCTGCCGGAGGGTGGCTCCGCAGAAGCACCTCGTTGGGTGTTTGCATGGAGCAAGCAAGTTCCCTGGCAGGAACTGGTTCCCTTTGGGATTTTGGCTGGGGGATGGGTGAGGGAGATGGCGCTGGCGAGCGCCTTTGTTCCCTGCCAAACTGAGCTCTGTCGTCCTGGGGCTCAGCAACTCTCCCTCCCTTTGTCCTCCAGCCTTCACGCTTTCCGAGCAGAGCTGTTAACTTATGACCTCCCAGATGCTAAGCAAGTCCCGCTTGCTGTTGGAACACACTCCGTCCGGCCCCTCCACTTTTGCAAGCCAGACTCGGGGCTCTGCTTGGCCGGCGGGCCGCCCCTCTGCCCTGGCTCCCTCCCGCCAGTCCGTGGAGCACGCACCGCCTCGCCGCCCTTCCTACCCTCTTCCGTGGGCCTCTCTCTGCGCTTGG
This sequence comes from Acinonyx jubatus, assembly GCF_027475565.1. Lineage (NCBI taxonomy): Eukaryota > Metazoa > Chordata > Mammalia > Carnivora > Felidae > Acinonyx > Acinonyx jubatus. Next base: position 104,969,623 of record NC_069385.1, on the reverse strand, counting down.
CTCCGGAGACTCCGTTCTGCTAGTTTCTGGTGGTTTTCTGGGTTAGTTAGGCAGGTGTAGGTGGAATCTAAGTGATCAGCAGGATGCGCAGTGAGCCCAGCATCCTCCTAAGCCGCCATCTTCCGGTCCCATCAACTCCCAATTATTTTAACGTTAGTGCCTTGCTAGAGGGAAAAACAACCTTACCTTGACAATGGCTAGGCCTCCACGATCCAGGGATTCTTCTGCAGCACGTGAAAATCCTGCAGGGAACTTCCTTTGTCTTTACCTGTCCCAACTCCCAAGTATATACTCAATTGCTTCTCACAATCCCAGTGCAGCTCTTTCTGCCCAGGGGTCCTGTCCCTGTGCTTTAATAAAACCACCTTTTGGCACCGAAAAAGTCTCAAGCATTCTTTCTTGGCCATTGGCTCATGGACCCAAACTTCAAACCACATCAAAGGCACTCGAGACCCTGTGGGCTCGAGAAATAACCGTGGCCTTCCTACTTGTCTCATTTTGTCTGCCTGCCTGAACATGCAGGTTGTCAGTTCTTTCTTCTGGCTATCTTTGGGGGTGATTCTGGATCTTGGGAAGGTACTACTCTTTGCACCCTCTTTGGCAACCTGTCTTCCAGACAGTGGGTACTTATTTACTGAATACTGTCATATTCAAATACTGAAATATTTACTGTTTGTCTTGACTGAAAATCAACAAGAATTAAAAAAAAAAAAAAAGCTCTGTAGTCATTGGAAGCTGATATTCCGAGCCTGATAGAAATTTTTTTTAATGTTTATTTATTTTTGAGAGAGAGGGCAAGTGGGGGAGGGACAGAGGGAGAGAGAGGGAGACACAGAATCCAAAGCAGGCTCCAGGCTCCGAACTGTCAACACAGAGCCTGATGTGGGGCTTAAACCCACCAACCATGGGATCATGACCTGAACCGAAGTCCAACGGTTAACCGACTGAGCGCCACCCAGGAGCCCCAGTAGAAATTTTTAAAAGCCTTCTCCCCTAAATTAAAATTAGAACTATGTACCTAGAGGGAAAGAAAGAAATTGATTATAATGTAGTCAGATGAATAGATCAACTTATGGTATTATTTAAATTGCAACTCAATTCCTCAAAGGATTAAAAATGTCCTTGTCTTACAAATCTTGGCAAAAGTAGAGATACAATCCCAGAAATAATTCAAAGGCCTTCAACCTATACTTTTCACCAATCCCAAACCTCCCCCACTTGCCTCAAAAGTCTTGTAACCCCTCTGGGAACCCTTACCTAGATCATCCCCTCGTCCTAACACTGAAGAAAAAAAAAAAATACAAAAGGGAGAAAAGAGACCTTTTAAAAATACAGCATCCCTGCCCCAATTAGCCCACAGCTTCTATAAGGTTACTTGTCAAGGATAATACACAACCTAAGTGTCTTCTCCACAGATATTAGCAGGAAAAAAAAGCTTTAGCCATCTGAACAGGTAACGTTAACTTATTCTGTCTGCCAGAAAAATAGTTTGGATCCAACTGTTGTTTTATAAACAAACTAGTGAGTTCTGCATCATTGTCCCGGTCTCGTGGCTAAAAAGGTGACAAAATAGCTATAAGCTTTCTGCTTGTGTCTGTCTGTCTGTGGATGTGCGCTACTTTCTACCTCTGGATGGTATTGCCAAAATTAGCTTGTAAAAGAGCTCTGTTAATTAGCTTACAGAAAGTTAAGCACTTGTATAAATTAAATTCTCAAAATTAGAATAGAGACCAACCCAAGTGAGTTTCAAATTCACGTGATCTGGATTAACCTTTAATAAATAAAAGCGAATTGAAGTTTGTTGGTTGAATTGACACTGGCGTGTTTTTAGAGTTGTCAGCATTATAATACTTTTTCACGTGGAAATGTTGGGGTTCAGAGCTGCCGGCCAAGAAAGAATTCTTGAGAAGTCTTCGGTACAAAAAGATGGTTTTATTAAAGCACATGGACAGGACCCTCGGGCAAAGAATGCTGCACTGGGGCTGTGACAGGCGACTGATTATATACCTTCAAGTTGGGAGGGGGTTAGGGATGGCATAAACCTCCAAGATATTTTGGAAACAAGGTTTCCAGGGCCCTGAGGCGGCTAGCTATTGTTAGGAAAGGGTCGTTTGTTACTGTTTAGCAAAACCTCAGTCATGAGGCCCTTCAGATGTTTATCAGGGGGCCATATGCTTGGAGTGTGTCTGCCAACATACAGATTGGGGGTTTGAGATAAAGGCAGTTTCCAAAGGAATTTCTATATGTTTAAAGTAGACTATGGGGTGCCTGGTGGCTCAGTCGGCTAAGTGTCTGACTCTTGATTTTGGCTCAGGTCATGATCTCAAGATTCTTAAGATCAAGCTCCACAATGGGCTCTGAGCTGACAGCACAGAGCGTACCTGGGATTCTGTCTGCCCTTCTCTCTGCCCCACCCCTGCCCACTCTCTTTCTCCTTCTCTCTCTCTCTCAAAATAAATAAACTTAAAAAAATAATAATAAAGTAGACTCAGAGAATCCTGGGGGATCAGGCTAAGATTGCCTTTTGCCCTTAGCAAAGTTCCTCATGGAGGCAGCTGAACTTCTAGAGGAAGGTCCACTCTGCCTGTCTCAAGGACTTGTCAATGGGATTACATTGCATTGCAGGGATTAAATTGCAAGGAAATTTAATTTTTTTCTTTTGCCTTTGTTTCCCACATTACTTTTTATCCTACTTAGGTTTACCCAAAGTCAAACAAGCTCATGTTATCTCTGTTACAGAATTTGTCAGCAAGAAAGATAACTTATAGGTGATGGTTAACTGTTTAATGTCTCATGAAATTTTCCTAACTAATCTGAGAATAATTACAGAGAATAAATGAATTAGATACATATAAGTAAGATAAAAGTTTATAACATTTTTTTCAGCAACTTTTGTGCTGCTTAAAAGTTTCTCCAAAAAATTTTTTGGTAACTTTAAAAGCTTAGTTTTGCCAGGTTAAATTGTGTGATGGATAATCCTTAAATGTTTAGGTTATTTCCAAAGATGATGAAATACTGCAACATTCCTAACCATGGGTTTATCTCCTTTTCACTTCCTATTACAGAGAAACTCAATTAATAAGCATGTTTTCTGCCATGTTGAGAAATGTACTATAAGAAGGCCTTTGTTTCTAAAAATTGTGAAATGTATTCATAAATTTGCCAATATAAAGAAGGCTGGTATAACAGTTCACAATTGCTTACTTCTTAGCTTTTGTTAGTAATTAAGGTTTATAAGAGTTAAAAATTCTAAAAAATATAATAAAACTACTAGAAATGATGAGAGAACCATCTTTGTATGGAGAGAGAATAAGATGTGTTCTTTTTGATAAGAAAAGTAGGAGCAATGGAGATGCGTTTTTTGCTGAGGGAAAAGAGTAATTTTATCCTAAAGTGAGGCTGGTTGTTTTAAGAGGAAACACACGACAAAATCTGAATGGGAAAAAAAAAAAAAGTTGTAGAAAGTACGTTGAAAAGGCATCTTTGGGAAAGAATTTTATGCATGGTTATCACTGACGAAGATTGTAATGAAGGAGCTGTTTTGGTTTTCTTGATATCAAAAGTACAGTGGTGCAAGATTAAAATTTCATTTTTCTCTGTTAGAATGACAAAATTTTCTTAGATTATTGGTCTTCCCTTAGTAAGAAATTGCTAACACAGATTTTTCTTCACTTTTAATGTAGTCTGCCTAGAAAAACAAAGTTACCGTGTTTTGTCTTGATCAGGTCTTTGGGAATGAAAACTGAATCTTAATACTAAAAGAAGTTTTGGGGCGCCTATGTGGCTCAGCCAGTTAAATGTCTGACTATTGACTTCTAATCAGTTCATGATCTTGTGTTCATGAGTTGGAGCCCTGTATCAGACTCTGTGCTGATGGTGCGGAGCCTGCTTGGGCTTCTGACTCCCTCTCTCTGCTTCTCCCCAATTTGCTCTCTATTTATCTCTCAAAAAAATAAAAATAAAAAGTTAAGTTTTACTAACAACTATGTGACCTTCAGTATTTGCCTTTAGAATTTGCTTTTTGTAAAAAAAAGTTTTGTTTTTTTTTTAATGTTGATTTATTTTTGAGAGACAGAGAGAGACAGAGCACAAGTCAGGGAGGGGCAGAGAGAGAGGGAGACACAGAATTCGAAACAGGCTCCAGGCTCTGAGCTGTCAGCGTAGAGCCCGATGCGGGGGTCAAACTCATGAACCATGAGATCTTGACCTGAGCCAAAGTCAGACACTTAACCAACTGAGCCACCGAGGAGCCCCTTGCCTTTAGAATTTTCTATTGTCACCTTGGCTAGATGGATAATTAAGTATTAAGTTTTGCAATGATCTGTGATCCTATTTAGGCATGTGCTTTAAAATCTTCTGATATTTTTAACAAAATTCCCCAAATTCAAGTTCTAAATGAAGTCTTTTTAACTAATTAGGCTTATTTATTTGGTATGTTAAATTACATGGAAAGCACTGTCAGATAAATGAAGATAAACCTTTTTAGATTATACTGTATAGGTGAATGCTATTAATATCACTGTTCTGGAAATTACATGAAATTCCTAAATTTTTGATATGTTTGGTATAATGTTACCACTTGTTAATTCTAATTATTGAAGTGTTGTGTGTCACAGAAATTACCATATTTCCTTCTCATTTGCATTACAGTGAACTCTCATTGGATCTGTAACCATGACCATTTTTGAGTCTTTTGTCATTTGCAGTTACTGTCTTACCCTGATGCTCTTGCAAAGGTGTTCCGTTTTCAAGGAGATTCTTGGAAAAAACTTTGGACAAATACAGGCTTCTAATACCTTTAAGATCAGAAAACTAATTGGAGAATTTCTGACACTAGTGGTACAACTAGATTCCAACAGAACAAGAATTAATGACAGGGGCTGAATGGACTGAGGAGGGTAGTTATAATTTCTGTGACTTTTGCTTGAAACCTTGCTGGTTCCCTAACGTTTGCTCTTCTAGATTTTAGCAAATGTTTTCTCTTAAGCTATCTACGACTTACAGAAATTTGGTAAAATATTCCTTTGTAAACAAACATAAGACATGTCTCTTTTTCTCCCTACCTGATCCCTCTAGGATTTGAAAACTCAGTGAGTATTCTTACTTTCAGGGCAGTTATAATTATTTGCGTAAGTTCAGTAAGAATCTGTTCTCTTCACTGATAGTGGGAATGCAAACTGGTGCAGCCACTCTGGAAAACAGTTTGGAGTTTCCTCAGAAAGTTAAAGATAGAGCTACCGTATGTGATAATGAAAGATAGAGCTACCATATATAACAATGAGATAGTAATCAGAAGGGAGCCAACTGGACAGCCCCAAATTAGTTTTTTTTCCCTCTTCTCTTCTTTATCTGACTGTGTTAACCCAGCAATTGCACTACTAGGTATTTACCCAAAGGATAAAAAAATACTGATTCAAAGGGGCAGCATTATCAGCAATAGCCAAACTATGGAAAGAGCCCAAATGTCCACTGACTGATGAATGGATAAAGAAGATGTGGTGTATATATATATACAATGGAGTATTACTTGGCAATCAAAAAGAATGAAATCCTGCCATTTGCAACGACATGAATGGAACTAGAGTATATTATGCTAAGTGAAAGAAGTCACTCAGAGAAAGACAAATGTATGATTTCACTCATACATGGATTTTAAGAAACAAAACAGATGAACACATGTGAAGGAAAGGAAAAAATCAAATAAGATAAAAACAGAGAGGGAAGCAAACCATGAGAGCCTCTTAAATACAGAGAACAAACTGAGGGCTGCTGGAGGAGAGGTGCTAAATGGGTGATGGGCATTAAGGCGGGCATTTGTTGGGATGAGCACTGGATGTTAGATGTAAGTGATGAATCACTAAATTCTACTCCTCAAACAAATGCTACATTGTATGTTAACTAACTTGTATTTAAATAAAATCTTGGAAGAAAAATAAAGAATCTGTTCTCCTTGTAACATGACTCCATTAGCAACATTGGTCATATTACCAAGACTTTGGAATGTCATTAAAATTTTTTTTGTTTAATATTTATTTTTGAGAGAGAGAGAGAGAAAGACAAAGCATGAGTGGGGGAGGGGCAGAGAGAGAGGAAGACAGAATCCAAAGCAGGCTCCAGGCTCTGAGCTGTCAGAACAGAGCCTAACACGGGCTTGAACTCACCACCCATGAGATCATGATCTGAGCCGAAGTCAGATGCTCAACCGACTGAGCCACCCAGGTACTCCTGGAATGTCATATTTGAGAGAGGCATGCATAGACTCAGATATGACCATACAGCTTTAAGGAACTAAGGTTGACTTTATGAAGCATGAAGCCCATAGAACCCCTTCAAAAAATCTGCCTGATACTTTGCCTATAGGGTTTCTGGGAGTCTCACCAGATAAGTAAAGAAGGTCACTTCCTGGCAGGCTCAAGAACCTCAGGATATTTGGGGGGACCTTGGGAAGAGTCACCCAAATCTATAGGTATTGCAGGTGAGTCTGATGGCAAATATTTGGCTTGACTTATTATCCTTGAGAGGCTGTTCAAAGTTCAATCTGAAATTCTTTATGAAAAGTTCTAGCAAAGCCAATTTAGAAGAACCTATATGGTCAATCACTATTCTTGCTGTGCTTAAGTAAATAATCAGGCCAAGTTTGTTGAAACCAGACTTACAAACAAAGTAGTCTTATTTTGGCTATCTTTGGTAGTAATGAGGGTGATTTTAGAGAGAAAAATCATGTTTCAGTAACACACCTTTATGGATGTTAGATTCTGGTTTTGATCGTCTTTGAGGGTTTTGTTGTTTGCCTCTAAAACTGGGCTGGATCCTGAATTCTTTGGTTTCCTCAAATATCTGGTTATGACTCTCCAAGCTAAGGTCTCCAATTTTCTCCCATTCTTTTGAGTTGGAATCATTGAGAATGGAAACTTCCCTCTTTCCAGAAGCTCTGCAAACAGAAGCTAGGTGACTTGAGGTAAACTTCAGAGAAATTGCCCAAACGGCCCATGTTTATACAAAAGATCACCAGAGACATTCAAACTGAAGACCAGGCGTGCCTGTCAGACCACAGTGACAGCCCTCACTGCATCTGAAGATGCTCCAAGCCCAACACTAGAAATCTCCTACTGGCGGTGCTCACGACTCAGACACTGGGTTTTATCATTTGCTCCAAGCATTAAACTTTGTTTTTCTTTTGTTTCCAGAGAAATGCCTCTTGTTAGTTACCTGATTACTTGTACAGGAAAGGCCTAACTTTGGGAGCCTACCTGCGGGACCACCTCCTAAAATGAGACAAACTGTTTCACAAAACTGAGCTGTTTTCAAGACCAAGACTGAGTGGGTAATGAGAGATGAAACAGGCTTCTTACCTAAGGTCCAGAACAGAACAGACTCTGGCCAGGAGGGAACAATGTTGATCTCTGATCGTTTTCTAAGAAAAAATCTTCATTGAAAGGGGGTATTATAGGATTGTATAGAGTTTCAGGACAGGAGAGACTCCATTTTGAAACCCCATCTTCCTTTCCGACCAATGGACTCTTGAACTGGGCCGGAAGCAGCACCTGTTCCACAAGCAGTTGCTCATAAAGTTTCAACAAACAACTGGTGCTGTGATCATATGAGGACAGTACATTTAATTAATACATGCCAGGGACAGTTTTGTTTGATGGCACCAATAAAATAATAACATAGTAATCAAAAGTGGGTCAACTGGCTGGAACCAAATTAATTTTTTCCCCCTTCTGTATTTAACCCGTATAATTACCCTATCCTTCTCTCTCATAACCCCCCCTTCCTTTTCCCACAAGAGTGGCGCACTTTTCCAGTTACTCTGGAATCTGTGCTCCCCCAAGTGCAATTCTGAGGCCACAAATAAAGGTCTTTGCTCTTTCTCAGTTTTGCCTCCTTCTCTCAGCTGACACTTCCATAGACTTATATCATTGTTTAGAGTTTCATCATCAGCTTTGCTTTTTCTTAGTGGGTCATAAAATAATGGGAATCTTAGAATCGGTGGCATCTTAGAGTCAGTGACATATGACAGTTTTATCCATGCCAGGTTCATCTGCTTGTGTGCAGACATGGAAAAGGCATTTCTTTTGGGGTTGGGTTTCACAGACAACATAAATAGATAACAGCGTGACAGTTGTCAATAGCTGTCAGTTGCAAAGAAGCCTATTTGAGCTCACTCGGGGAATAATGTAATTGAAATGTCACAGTGAGCACTGGTTCCTCAGGTGATCTGCTCTTCATTATTGGAAGTATTTCATCTGGAAGTTTGGTCTACGAGGCCAATCCCTAAGATATTTTGCCGGGTTAAGACGTTATCATAAAATTTTCTTGTAAGATTAGCTATCATGAAACAATAGTCCAGATTTCCTTTACCAAGGTGTCCCATATTGGAAACTCACCAGTTGTATCCTAACTGGAGTGTGGTTACTAAGAAGGGTCTAGAGAGTACATGTCACTATTCGTTAAATGTTTATTAATTACCTGCTGTATTTCAAACAGTCTGTTTTGGGGGAAAAAATAGAATCTGGGGTGCCTGAGTAGCTCCGTTGGTTCAGTATCTGCCTCTTGATTTCAGCTCAGATCATGATCCCAGGGCTGTGGGATCAAGCCCGATGCTGGGTTCCATCCTGAACATGGAACCTGCTTAAGATTCTCTCTCTCTCTCTCTCTCTCTCTCCCTCCCTCCCCCTCCTTCTGCCCCTCTCCCCCACTCATGCTCTCTCTCTCTCAAAACATAAAAATAGAAAAAATGTATTATCAATCAATCAATCAATCAATCTGGATTTCTGATCTAAAGGAGCTCACAGTCTACTATAAGAGACAGAGAAGAGGGGCGCCTGGGTGGCGCAGTCGGTTGAGTGTCCGACTTCAGCCAGGTCACCATCTCGCGGTCCGTGAGTTCGAGCCCCGCGTCAGGCTCTGGGCTGATGGCTCGGAGCCTGGAGCCTGTTTCCTATTCTGTGTCTCCCTCTCTCTCTGCCCCTCCCCCGTTCATGCTCTGTCTCTCTCTGTCCCAAAAATAAATAAAAACGTAGAAAAAAAAATTTTAAGAGACAGAGAAGAAACAGAGTTGTCCCCGGAGGTATTCATCTAATCACTTGGGTAACACATATTTTTTGAGCTCCTACAAAGTGCCAGGCCCCATTCTAGGTGCCGAAAATATAGCAGTGATAAAATTGACAAGGTTCCTGCCCACAGGGTCCTTACCTTCTAGTGGGGGAAGACAATTAACCGATAGCATCCCAATAAGCACGATAATTTTGACTAGTGATATATACTAGGAAAATAAATGGAATATAATAGAGAATGATTGGGGTGCTACTTAAGACAGGGAGTTTGGAGTATCAGTTAAACTACTTTGGCTATGAGTGATAGAAAACCTAACAGTGGCATAAGACTTAGGAGCCTCAACTATTTAAAAAAGGCAGATGCTATTGATTTCAGTAATTTAGTGGAGTCATTAAGGGTCAAGGCTTTTTTCCATTCATTTCCACTCCTTAGCATGTTGGTATTTTCCTCATTTTCTTCAGCCTCATGTTTTCAAGATGACTGCCATAGCTGCAGACATCACATCTTCTTATGGCTCCCAAAACCAGACAGAGAAGGAGGTGGGGGAAAGGAGAAAAGATAGCTTTTTTTCCTCCTACAGTAGCTCCCTCATTTTATCAGGAGAAACTTCTTCCTAGAACTCTGTCATCTCCCAGTGGACTTTCCCCTGAAACTCACTGAACACAGTCACCTGCCCACATTTGATTCGGTGACTAGCAAAGGGGACCCAAATTGGCACAGTTGATTCAAAATAATCATGAGTCATCAGATGTGGGTTTTGGGCAAGGAAAAGGACAGAACGGCCTTGTACAGGTAAATAATGACCGCCAAATCGGGGAGTGCTTCTTCGAGGAGATGATATTTGAACTGAAACCTAAATGATGAGGTGGTGCCGGTCTTGTGTGCCACGGATCGCGGCGGTGTGAAGCAGGGAACCGGGCCGGGCTAGTTGGTCCTGGAAGGTCCAGCAGTGGAGGAGACTGGGGATGAGAGTGAGGAGTGAGTCATCCAAGTGAAGCTGTGGGTGGGGATAGCCGGATGCCTTTCAGGCTGCAGAAGAGGCTAATAGAAGGAAAAGGGATGTGAACCAATTTGGCAGCTAGAGCAAGATGAACAAGACAGGCTAGGTTGCAACTCTGATGAAGATGACTTCAGAGGGGAAGGTTCAGATTCCGCCATCGCAAAATTAGCCATAAAGATGTACGCAGAAGGAAATGTACTCATTTCACCTCAGGCTCTGGAGGAGACTTGCTCAAGAAAGAGACAGTGAGTTTGAATCCTCACTCGGGACAAGGAGTTAGCCAGCGAACAGAAGTGGGTAAGTTGTCCTAGGCATAGGACACAGTATGCCCAGAGGCCTGGACCCTTGAAACATGATGAAAATAGTAAGGCATTACCAGCGTGCAACACGTGAGGCAGGGCATGACTGGTGATGAGGCTGGAGGCATGCTTGTGAGCGCTGCTTTATTTAGTTTAGGCCAGGACTTACCTTTTAAAAAGGTAAGAGCTCCAGGTAGGAAGAGCCAGTTGGTTTCTCAGTGTGCAGTGTGAGGTTGGGCTTGGATGATCTCTGGGAACACTTCCAGCCTTTACATTCCTGGTGTCTAGTAGGGGCTCAATAAAAGTTTGCTGAGCAAATGAACTATGAACAAGCCTCATTCTTTCCTGCTGCCCAAACTTTGCTCATCCATATGAATGGATATGCCCTGGCCCAGCCCTGCATGCTCCAAGAAGCGGCCCTGACCCCCAGCCTCCATCAAATTTCTCCTGCACTGGACTAACTGCTTCAGCTCTCAGCAGAGAAGCCCTTGTCCACTTTCACGTGTAGGTCTCTTCTCTTCCAAACTAGACCGTGAGCCCTGAGACATCAGGGGTCATATTCATGTAAGGCAATATATCCACCACTATATGGCACATTGGGCACATTGTATATACACAACAAAAATGCTGGATTTTCCCATTCGATGGATGGACTCGAGTGGATTTCAGCCTCAAAGGGGATTCTCAAATCTCTTGCCACGCCCTAGAAGATCAAGAACTAGCCAGGAAGCAAACGTGGGGCAAATGTGCCGGTGACTTTGCTGCTGGGATTAAAAATAAGGGATGTCTCCACAACACTATAAGAACTTCTTAGGGTTTTGAAAAATGCCACTCCGTAAATAAACATAAGTGTGGTTTTTGAAACACAAGCTTGGGAGAGCTAGAAAGCCCATGAATGATGAAAAAGAGAAAAAAATTAGAGTGTTTTGAAGTTAGAAAGATACATCACTGCCCATGTTGCCTTCCAAATACCTTGGTCCTTGTGTCAGTGAATAGAAGCTGGGTTATGCTGAGGTAACAAATGGCTCCCAAATTTCAGTGACTAAGAACAATGAGGAGTAACTTTTGCTCATGCCCATCAGAGGTCAGCAAGGCCCTCTGCTTTTCATTCAGTGACCCAGGCTACCATTTTGAATTGCTGGTCACCATGGCCAAAAACCTGCATGACCCCATCGACCCACAGAGAGGTTAGGAACTGCAGTGCTACCTTGTGCCTGGATCTAGGGACAACCAGAAACAAGCAGAGACCCATAGTCCCATAACCCTAGTGACCAGAAAGTCAGCCAAAGACAGAGCTCCAGGCTTGTGTTTTCCATTCCCCATTTTCAGGCTGAGGCAGATCCATAAGGATGTCAATAGCTATAGTCAAGAACGAAGGATCCTGAGCCACCACTGTAGTCCTGGATCCATTGCCAAAAAGGGAAGCCTTTGCTTATTGTGAGAGTCTGTGAGTGTATCATCTAGTGTGTGACTCATCCATTCTCCGGTACTGTGCCCCTCCCACTGCAGGAGCTACTCCTATGCAGGACTCGTCTGTCGGGCTGTGGGGCCCCTGTATATGGGGCTGGCGCTAGGGCAGGGCCCAGCCTGAATGCCTCAGCTTGAGTATCCGCCATTCGGGGCTAAATTGACTGGTCAGAGGTACAGGAGCCTGCTGATTTGTTGCCAGATACAACGGAGGAGAGCCATTGACACCTGTGTCTTCAGCTGCCACGGAGTGGGGCAAATGTGCTGGTGACTTTGCTGTTGGCTAGCCACAGTGAGTACTCCCACGTCCTCCTTCTCCCTCCAGTGACTTCCTTCGGAGAGGATTTCAGAGATGAGCCATGCATTATGATTCTACACTTTAGAGGTTTTGTCATTTGGGATTCAATTAATAACATACACAGTGAATAAGTATTAAAAAGGAATTTGATCATTTGAAGGCACTTGACATAATTCATTTAGAGCTCCAGTCCGGTAAGAAAATATTTTGTTTTTATTACCCTCTGCTCCTCGGATTCCATCCAAGTATCAGAGTCCAGGAAATTGGATTCTTTGAAGACATCATTTTGTTTTCTAATGGCCTCAAAATGATTAAGTGCAAATAAGAGAAGCGAATCCACTATTTATTAAATCATTATTTCCCCTCATCAACCTTTGTGATGTTTTCTCTATAATTTTACTTATTACTGGATATCACCAGCTTTCAAAGTCTCTCTGAAAACAGGAGTATTTTTACACTTTTTACAAAAAAGATCCTGCACTTCCAACGACTAACTTATGGCATTGAGAATTTGATCCTGAATCTTGCTTTCCTCAGATTAGACTTTCTCAGGAGGCCTGTAAACTTTGGGGACATTTCTCTCAGCTCATAAGCTCTTCTGCATTGCGTCAATCTCCACAGTGGGCAGGGGATGCCCAAACCCCTCTGTTTCCATTGACTTTCACATCCTGCTGTAAATTACTGTGGTGGCTGCTTAGCTCTTCTGCCTTTTTCAGAAGGATTCTTTATCGCTATTTCTTGAAAGTGAATTTTGAGAGTTTAGTTTTGCTTAAAAACTCCTATCCGTTGAATTTTGACAAAGTGTGTGTTTCTACAGTAAACGCACAGATGAAAGAGTGAGGCTTGAATTCATCTCACACTATCTCTGGTTAACTGCGTTAAATCTCTTTCAGAGTTTGTTTTTATTCTTCTAGTTTGGAAACATCAACTTATTTGTAGCTCAGAGAAATGATTTCAAGTACATTGCAGGGCAAATAATTAGCCTTAAAAGACTGCAAAACTTGTACGTTATGCCTGTAGGGCTAGTATCCTAAAATGGCACTAGTCCAAACCCTGTATTTGCATGATATACAGTTACAGCATCCTTGTTGTTTTTTTTTTTTTTTCAAAATGAATGAACATCTGTAATACAAACCACAACTCTTATTCAAATGTATTGAGATTGGGGGGGTGGGTGGGGGGCGGAGGAACAGCTCCAAGCCTGGTGACAGCTTGGTCTTTCTAAAACGTGGTCACAAATGGGGCACCTGGGTAGCTCAGTCAGTTGAACCTCTGACTTTGGCTCAGCTCATGAATCTCACGATTCGTGGGTTCAAGTCCCACATCAGGATCTCTGCTGTCAGTGCAGAGCCCACTTTGGATCCTCTGTCTCCCTCTCTCTCTGCCCCTCCCCTGCTTGCACTCTCTGTCTCTCTCAAAAGTAAATAAATATTTAAAATTGGACCAGGGAGCAGAGGCACAGGGTCTGGGGTGGAAGTGGTTCTGGGTCCAGGAGATAATGGGTTGCAATATCTATGGAGAATAATATTTCTAACTGTGTCTTAAAAAAATAATAGAACCAACTAAAATTCAATCTCCCTTTTATTATCAGCATGTTCTGGTGGTTCTGAACCACCTCACTGATAGAATACTTAGTTCCCACCATTGGGGCAGGGTACTCCCACAGCCACCACCCCCTTCCCCCCCTTTGGTACTGTGTCTGCATTGTACAAGACGGGACTTAATTCACCAGTGGAAAAACAATCTGCTTTAGAACACCAGTGGGTTCTTCCACAGAACCCTAGGTTAGCATGTGGCATTATCTGTGATTCCATTATCTCGGGAATTCATGACTTAAGTGCATGTGTGCATGCGTGCGTGCATGCATGTATGTGTTTTAATGTATTTGATCTCTCAAGTCAATAAACTCTGGTTTCATTTTTAGTTAGGGGCGAGTCTGTAGAATCATACTGCCTTTGCATATTATTCTTGAATTTTTTGATTCCACTGAACAAGCTCCTAAATCATACTACTTTAAGTCCCAAAGGTGATTTTATTATAAAGATACTAGGGTATCTCGTGGAACCCAGGGCGTGAAATACAAAATTCTGAGCATTACCAGGACTCTCTTGTTTTAAAATCTTTTTCCTTCTTGGCGTATCTGCTTCATTTTGTACTGTCCTTTTTTGTAGTTGGATTCTTCGCAATTACAGATCGCTGGGCAGGGGTGGGGGGGTGATCTCATTTCTGTATATTAGTATCAGCTGGGGAGTTTTTAAAAACTCATTCATTCTGAATATTAATAATTAATGTAATCTAAGTGAAGGGGTATATTAGTGTTCACTGTATAATTCTTTAAACTTTCCAGTAGTAATGAAATTATTCAAAATTAAATAGTTTTGGAGAAATATTAGTGCTGAGCCTTACTGCCAGAAGTTCTGATTCAATGGGTCTAGACTGGAGTCTAGAAATTGGCAATTTTTTAAAAAGTTCTTTTGGGAATGTGCAACCAAAGTCAGAAATTACTGCTATGGGTGGCAGCTTTTTTCTTTTTCAGCTTCTCTAGAAATGAGTGACTCCCATTCCCTTCCTCCTATCGAAGCCTGAAAGTCCCTGGGGTGAGGACTGGTTGGCCCAGACAGGCTCAGCTCTGGCCTGGCCCATCTTCAAAATGGCTGCATGAACAGTAAACAGGAATGACATAAGCAGTTTCCAGACATATGTGAGTGCTGTGGGGACGGCTAGGCAAATTATTAATAACAATAATCATAATAGGTGTCCAGTGTATTCCTCCAAAAGAAATGCACATTGAGTTCTGAAAGGCTACATTCAAGAACACCTGACTGTCGAGAAGTCAAAGCCATTATTTCCTATTGCTGGTATTTTTCAAATTATATGTCATTGTTTTAAAAGAATGGAATGATGGAGAATGATTCTGTTCTTTTGAGAGTTTTGTATAGGAAAGTACAAATTAAATCTATTTAACAACAAAATGAAAACTCTGTCCATAGCAAAGCAGGCCTTATAAGTTACTATGCATTAGACAACGCGTATGAGTAAATACCATTAAAGGGCCCTTCTTGGGCATAATGTTCCAGTTGTGGCAAGCATACATTTTCCCCCAGAACACATCTGGTCTTTAAGATTTCATGCTTCCATATAGAAATTCTCTAAATCGGTTAGCAGTCTCTGAGTCACCCCTCCCCCTGCAATTGTCTTGCAGCAATTTCTGTCTCAGCCTTGTCTTTGAAGGGGTTCCCTCTTGAAGAGTCTGGCAAGAATTTTGAAAGTCTTAAGCAGTCTTGGATTGTCTCATAGCTGGAAAGAGAGTGGCACCATCACTTCTGTGCAAGCTTTGTCGTGCAGATGTTTTGTGACGGTCCCTAATGCTGGGTATCTCAGCATTTAGTGCTCCTTGCCCCTGAGTACCCATGGAAGGTCCTGTCACCTCCAGGGGAACTGGGTTGCCAATGTCCAGGGAGTCTCTGTGCTCTGGGGCGTGGGGGTTGGGGAGGGAGAATAACTGATGAAGGAAAGCAGGAGATGCACAAAGCCAATGCAAAATGGCTGAATAGTGTCCTGCTTCCAGCTGATTCCAAAAAGAAGACTGGGCTTCTTCGAGCAAGAACTGGACCTTAGGGGAGAGAAAGATTGTGTTCTGAATCAGAGCAGGGAGAGAGAGGAGCAGTTCCCCATGTCCGTGGGAAGTTGCAAAGACCGGACCTGATCTGGGTAGTTTTTGAACATTGAGAAAATAATCAGTGTGATCTCTGTGGACCTGGCTGCCAGAGAAAAGAGTGTGGCACAGATGTGCAGGCTGAACACCAAGGCCCAAAGACTAGCCGTGATTGTCCAGAGCAGCAGAAAGTAGCATGGCTGGAGGCTTAGCCTTGCATGCCTCTCTTCTGATGCTAGGATATCATCCCTGGGGAGAAAGGAAGAGGAAAAGAAGGAGCAAATGTTGAATTGCTCAAAAGAGACCTAGTTTAAACTGAAAATCGATGAGTTGATCTTGTATGGGCAAATTTTCCATCATTGGTTCAAATAGGGCTCCGGTGCTGTTTACATTCAACTGTAGCGCAAAACATAGTTACCCCCGTGCCAACCTGGTTTCATGACTGCTAACTGTGTGCCTGCTACACATGGTCATCACGGTCATGGTGTGCTTGTCCTAAATATAGAAAGTGCTGACTCCTCCCCGATGGATTTATCCAGAAGATCTTGCTTTCCTCCAAAATGCTGGCTGTGCCTGAGACGCTCTGCCTCATTCACCTGAGCTCCCTGTGCCTTGGTTCTTTTTGCCAGCTGTCCTTCTTGTGGGATCTCCTCCATGAAAGCCATTTCAAAACTTACTTGGAGCAAGTCTCTTTCTGTCCAAGAACCAAATTAGAAACAAATCACCCTTTGAATAGAAACACTGCTGCCTTAGGGCGCCTGGATGGCTCAGTTGGTTAAGCATCTGACTTCGGCTAAGGTTATGATCTCGCCGTTTGTGAG
The DNA here is from genome assembly GCF_027475565.1 of Acinonyx jubatus. NCBI lineage: Eukaryota > Metazoa > Chordata > Mammalia > Carnivora > Felidae > Acinonyx > Acinonyx jubatus. Next base: position 104,953,023 of record NC_069385.1, on the reverse strand, counting down.
CCTAAGCCCCATGTCGGGCTCTCTGTCAGCACAGAGCCCATTTCCTCTGTCTTCCTCTCTCTCTGCCCCTCCCTCTCCCCCCTGTCAAAAGTAAATAAACATTTAAAAAAAGGAAACACTGATGCTTTGATCATTACTCATTCATTGAATCATCCAAAATGAGAATAAAGTAAGAATATTTTTAGACATTCAAAGTTTAAGAGAGTTTGCAATGCAGACATCTTCATCAAAGGAAGTTTGAAAAGGGGTGCCGCGGTGACTTGGTCGGTTGAACGTCAGACTCTTGATTTTGGCTCAGGTCGTGATCTCACACTTTGTGGGTTTGAGCCCCACGGTGGGCTCTATGCTGACAGCCCAGAGCCTGCTTGGGTTCTCTCTCTCCATCTCTCTGCCCCTCCCCTGCTGGCTCTCTCTCTCTCAACATAAATAAATAAACTTAAAAAAAAAAAAAAAGGAAGTTTAAAAAGATACATTCCAGCAAGAAATGAAGTGAATATAGAGAAAAGGCATGTAACACAAGAAAGAAAGTAAAATGTAAGGAACCAAAAGTGGAAGGATTTTTAAAAAAATTTTTTAATGTTTATTTTTAAGAGAGAGAGAAAGACAGAGTGTGAGTGGGGTAGGGACAGGGAGAAAAGGAGACGTAGAACCTGAAGCAGGCTCTAGGCTGTCAGTATAGAGCCTGATGCGGGGCTGGAAATCATGAACTGTGAGATCATGACCTGAGCTGAAGTTGGATGCTTAACCAACTGAGCCACCCAGGTGCCCCAGAAAGATTTTTTTTGTCCAATATGTAGAACTAAACAGGATGGAAATACCCTTCCAGGTTTCTTAGTGGTTTTTTTTTTTTTGTTTTGTTTTTTTACTGTTTTATAGTTTTTGAAGATCTACTCAAGGACATTTTTCTTTTTCTATTTATGTTAGAAAAGAATAATTCATGACTCTTCCATACATATGAGTTATAGATAATTACTTTCTATTTATTTATTTATTTATTTATTTTTATTTATTTTTAACGTTTATTTATTTTTGAGACAGGGAGAGACAGAGCATGAACTGGGGAGGGTCAGAGAGAGGGAGACACAGAATCCGAAGCAGGCTCCAGGCTCTGAGCTATCAGCACAGAGCCCGAAGCGGGGCTAGAACTCACGGACCGCGAAATCACGACCTGGGCTGAAGTCGGACACTTAACCGACTGAGCCACCCAGGCGCCCCTAGATAATTACTTTCAAATATATGTAATATAAATGAGAGGGTACCAAATGTCAAACGTGAGACACATAAAGAGCACCAAAAAAAAAGCACGGACGTTTTTCATCTGAAATAACTATTTTCAGTTTGAAATAGTAATCAGAGGGGCTCCTGGGTGGCTCAGTCGGTTAAGTGCCAACTTCAGCTCAGGTTCTTGCAGTTCAGGAGTTCAAGGTCTGTGCTGACAGCTCGGAGCCTGGAGCCTGCTTCAGATGCTGTGTCTCCCTCTCTCTCTGCCCCTCCCCACTCACATCCTGTCTCTCTCTCTCTCTCTCTCTCTCTCTCCCTCCCTGTCTCTCAGAAAGAAATAAAAACATTCAAAAATAAGTAAATAAAAAAAAATAATCTAAAACTCCAACCTGTGATCTAATGAAAAATATCTCTGGTTGAATGAGTGTGCATATTTTAATGTAATTATTAAGGCACTGAGTCAAGAAATCCACATTTTTAATCCCTCCACTACCATGTTGATCAGAGTAAGAATGCTCTTTAAAATTTCTCACTTTAGGGGGCGCCTGGGTGGCTCAGTGGGTTAAGCCTTCGACTTCAGCTCAGGTCTGTGAGTTCGAGCCCCGCGTTGGGCTCTGGGCTGATGGCTCAGAGCCTGGAGCCTGCTTCCGATTCTGTGTCTCCCTCTCTCTCTGCCCCTCCCCCGTTCACACTCTGTCTCTCTCTCTGTCTCAAAAATAAATAAACGTTAAAAAAAATTTTTTTTTTAATTTCTCACTTTAATATTCTCATTTTGTGAAAAGAAAATGGAATTATTACTCATCAAGGAGCATAATTATGAGGGTTTATATTGTACAAAATTCAAATTTAATGCTTTTATTGACATCCATAGTTCAGAAATCATTCTTAGGTGATGAGACTTATGCTTTTTAATCATCTAAGAGTTGTTTTATAACGATTAGTTATTATGTGCTTTTATGCTGGGCTTGTTCACTTCTGAGCCTTCACTCTTGTGATGATACAGCTCTGGGAGGCTTTTGCAGAAGGATAAAGCATTTATGGCTCCATGTGGTCCACAGCTATGACAGTAGTGTGGCTTTTATAGAAAAAAATGCTGACGACTACTGAAAGCTGAAAGCTGATAGAAGTGCTTTGGGAGCAAATTCACATTAATGGAAATACATAACTCTTGAGACATATTTTTCCAGGTATGTACTACCTGAATATTAGCTCGGCTATCTCTTTTGTTTCTCTTGTCTTCCAGACTTGCTTCTCCTTCTGTACTTCCTCTCTTGATTAAGGTCACCCCAACCCACCCGGATGCTTAGTCTAGAAACATCCACCTCACATTTTTCTCTACTACCTTTTTCACGAATGCTTTCTTTCCTAAACTTTTGCTTACTCTTCTAAACCTAAGTTTTAATAGTAGTCACTTCTTCATCCCTTCTTCTTGCTCTTTTGGTCACTGGGTTCTTTTTGAATCCATCTGAATGCCGTTGCCATGGTCCTGGCTTTATGATTGGTCTCCTGGATTAAGGAACGGTCTCCCCACTGGCTTCCTGGCCCTCATCTCTGCCTTCTTTCCTACCCTCTACACTGTTGGCAGAATAATTTTCTTAAATGACTTCTGATGCTGTCACTAAAGGATTTGATGGTTCCTCATTGTCCATGGAAGAATCCCATTGCTTTCCTGTGGCACATAACCCACCTCATTTTGGCATCAGAGCATCAGAGCTGATGAGCTACATATATTGCTTTTCCATCACACACCTGTTGTTTCAACTTCGTGACCTTCCCAGTCATCTCCGAACATGCCTGGCTGTTTCATGCTTCCTGCTTTGGACCTACTATTTCTCTGTCTGGAATACTGTTCTTCCTCACCTCCTGGCAAGATCCACACCAAATGCCACCTTGTTTGTGATGCTCCCCAAAGTCCCTGGAGGGAGAGCTTATGACTTTTTGCCATAGGTTTGTAAAGTATATTTTGTAGACCTCAGAGGGAATACTTATAGCGTTAATGTATACCCTTTATATTTTCCATCTTCCGTAGTTAGACTTCCGATTCCCAAAGACCTTGTCTTGTTTGTCTTCCTTCATAACTGTCTCTGGATCCTCAAGTTTATTTGCATGAAACAGACCCAAGATAAATGTTTTCTGAATGAATGAAGAAATGAGGCTCAGAGAAGTTCAAGATCTTGCCAAATTTCAGAACATGAATCATGACAGAATTGGAGGAAGAACACAGATCTTCTGACTTTCAACCTACTTCATGCTCTTTCTGCCACAATGCTAAAGAATTTATTTTTCCCCAATTACAAATCTATTTGTGGAAAACAAAGAATGGAGTATGTGGAAAATCATTCGATCTTTTTTTTTTTTTTTGGTAGTTGCTAATACTTTGGTGTCCTTCCAGTGTTTTGACAAAATATTATACTTGCCTTTATACAGATTTATCATAATTTCCTATCCCCTTCACTGTTGTTTGACATTGATACTGTTCCCATATTCTTTTTTCGGCTACTGTATGTACAAGTGCCATCAGCAAATTTGCACACCATGCTTTTTGCCTTACCAGCTCTTTCTATATGCTAGGGCCCCAGAAGTGTTGTAGTCCTACAATGATTTGGGTTTACCAGGCTTTTCAGCATTCCTTTCCACATTTTGTATACTTGTATGATCTCTTTAACTCATCCTGGCAGCCTCTGACTATTAGATAAATCCTCTCCTTGGTTTTGTGGTGACTCATGAGGGAGCTGATTCTCAGGGCACACCTATACCAAGTGCCTGACATCGATGCCCTCTGCACACCTTCATCCCTGTTTACTATTTATCTTTCAGGTATGAGTAATCATCCATTACTTAGCACTGCTTGAAACCTACATGCCTAAGGAGGAAAGCAGCCAGTTCAAAAAAGGTTTAGAGAAGCTGGCCAAGGTTTGGGGAAACCAATGAAAATGATTTAAAGTTTTAAAAAAAATTGGGTTTCAGGAGAAACCTGAGGGCTCATCTAAACATGTGAGTATGTAGCTCTGTGGGTGTGGTTTGGGGCATGGAGAGCCATCCTTACTCCCAAGAATCTGGCCTACTGACCTGGGTCCCTGCCTTTATTTCCTCCTGTGGGAGAGGTTACCTCTAGAAAAACCCTGTTAAAATGTATACTTACCTGGGATGACTAAATCACATCACCACTGGTATTCATTTTCACTTCACTGGGAGTCAGCTTATCTGATTGGTTAACTGTTCCTTTTTGTCAGTGAAATGAATTTCTTAAGACCTAGGAAAGAGGGCCTTGATGTGAGAAAGGTTGCTTCAGAGTGAGGAGTTTTGTCCAAGGAGGGAGCTTCTAGACTGCAGCTGAAAGCAAGAGCCTGAGCATTTGGGCACAGCATGGGACATGACTCAGGAAAAGGACAGAAGGAATTCTGAAGGCAATTCTATTTAATTTTTAAGTTTATTTAAGGTCATTTAAACCTAGATCTCTCTCATTTATCTATCTTTCTATCCAATCAATCAATTTATTATTATTATTTTTGCTAGAGATGATGGCCAGCCTTTTTATATCTTTATGACAAGAAGGAGGAAAGGACAGAATGATGTAGTTAAAAGAGCCTGGATCGGGGTGAAAAGAGTCAGGGTCTTCCAATACCTTGGGGTGCCACTGTGGGGAAGCTACTTGGTATCTGGACAATTTCTTCTTCGATAAAAAAGGAAAATGATAACTTCTCTGCCTAGCTCATAAAATTTTATGATGGCAAGATGAAAGTTACCTGTGAAAATGTTCTGAGAGAATTAACCCCATACAAAGATCAACTCTTTCTTCTATTAGAAAAGCCATATGACATACCAAAAAAAAAAAAAAAAAAAAAATCACAGACCTGGGTTCAAATACCTGTGAGGTTAGGCAGGGTCAACTTTTAGCCCCTTACTTTTGTAAAAACATGAAGTCACTTCAATGTCACAGAACTACTTGATGACATTAAAAGAGTTAATGCAGTGGCACCTTGGTAGCTCAGTCGGTTGGGTGTTAGGCTCTTGATTTCGGCTCAGGTCATGATCTCCCCGTCGCTGGGTTTGAACCCCGTGTAGGGCTCTGTGCTGACAGCTTGGAGCCTGTTTGAGATTCTCTGTCTCCCTTTCTCTCTGCTGTGCGTGCGTGCTCTCTCTCAAAAATAAATAAAATAATAATAGTAATAATAATAATAAAAGAGTCAAGGCAGACATAGTGCCAGACACAGAGTAAACAGACAGTGACTATTTGTTTTATTCTCCTCTTCCCTTCCGTGATGTCTGATTCAGGCAGGACGGGTGGGATTGGTGAGTGACTAGGAGGTAAGACAGTGGGATGGCTAAATGACAGACAGACGCAATGGGATCATCCACCCCTGAGATCATCCGAAGTGTATTCCCAGGCTGTTTGGGAGCTTTGACAGCATTTTGCAGATCTCACTGGAAGCCTCAGCAACTCACTGCAAAACCTAATTATGCAAGTAATAGCTGCAGACTGTCGGCTGACAGCTGGTGATTGAAATACTCCTGAGTGGCTGATAAAGTCCTGCCTGGACTTCTGTTTCCTTTTGTTCGTGATTGCCACGATTCGTATTCCAGTATACCTTTGTTTTTTCCTAATCAAGATTTGTTACTCCCTAATCAAGCTATTATAAAATAGCTCTGGTCTCCCTCGCTGATGTGTGTGCGTTTAAATTAAGCAAATGTTTGTTTCTGATGGAGCCACACAGGGAACATGTCCCAGCGTGCAGCTCACCTGCTCTTCTTGCCTGCTTTGTCTTTCATTAGTGACCTGTGCCTGTTGCCAATCAACGTATGGCTTTGGGCTGGAGGAATTTGACATAGAGATAGGAAGAGATATTTCGAAATTAAATTGTTAGCAAAGATGAGAATCTTTTTGTGAAATTTGGAACTTTGGAATCCTTGCTGTCATGCCTGTTTGACTAGCTTTGACTCCTAGAGTCTGCAGGACTTCTGGGAACAAAGCCCATCCAAGTTCCCAAACCCTTGGAGATGTTTCAGAAGCCTCATTAGCCTGTGGCTTCCCCAAGGTAGTGAGGAGACAGGGAAAGAAGTTATCTTTGTGGTTGTTTAATTTCGAGCTGTTAGGACATTGCTTGCAAATGAGGAGCTCATTTTCTGTCTGTTGAATAAACACATACATTAAACATCTTAGGCACCTTTTTCAGATTTCGAAAGCAGACAGAGAATGGGAAAACATCTTCTAGTTTGGATGTTTTGGAAATACTATCTCTTTGCAGATCTAGCCAAGTTACCAGTACCTTTACTGTTCTCCTCCTCCTCCTTTATAAAGGAGAAGGGAAGTGGTTTCTTAACTAAACAATAAAAAAACAAGTAACATTTTCTTTTTGGCACGTTTTACCTTGTGAAATGTCAGTGCTGATGTAATTGCCTTTTTTTTTTTTTTTTTGGTGTGAATCGCATGAGATGACTGTTTTTTCAGGTTGTATGTTCTTGAGAGATAAGCCTCCTCTGAAGTCAATGTCTGTAGCAAATTGTTTGGCTTGGGCTACACGAAAAGTTTACAAACATTGGTTTTAGAGGGAAGAGTTACATTCCCAAACCCTCCCCCCCCCCCCCTTGCATTTCAGAAAGGTGTGAGGCTGAGCTGGTGGAAGGAGGTCTGAACCATTAGAAACCAAAAGCTTTTCAGAAGGAAATCGGAAGAAGGTGGGAGGCGGTGGGGGTCCAAAGATTGGATTCTTGCTGCTGTTTTCTTTTGTCTTCTTTCAAACTTTTTGCTTTCACAGGATTGGAAAAAGAGCTGATGACTATGGCTTCATATCAACAAGTCTGGAAGAAAATTGATTTTATTGAAGTCCACTTTACTTAAAGAGCTGTGTTTAAGCAAAATGCCAAAAAAGCCAACTTTAGAAACTGTTTCTTCTAAGTAAAAGAATTAAGAAAAAGTTCAGAATGTACTTAGAGTTCCACTGTTGTTGAAACTTGGGCAAAGATAGCATTCCAGAGTTGTGGTCTCCAGTCCTTCCATGGCATGCTAGTCCCGGATAGCAAAGAAGTTGCTAGAAAATTCTGGGCTCCAAAATTTTAATAGCAGAATAACTATCGAAAAAGTCCATACTGTAAGGTCTGTGAAGGGCATTACCACATATAGCACAAAGTGCTCATTTTGCCATGCATAAAAATAATTTTGTTAATAATCAAAATGCATATTGATGAAATTAAAACAGCTATGTTTAAAATTTAAAACAATGGGACCCTAAAATAAGGATCTTTTTTCAATATAACACCTTAACATTTTAAGCAAACAGTAGTTTTCATATTGTTTTGTTGAACTTATCTAGTTATTCAACTTCTTCCCAGCCCTTAAAAAAGAATCTATTTGAGTGTTTGGGCAGAACAGTGAAAGTTTGTTGTCTTCTATCATTCTTTAAATCTTTTTAAAAAGTAGTTTTAGTTAAAGAGAAAACGTTCTGTATAATGAGAATTTTAATATAAAACCAATGAAGGGGCACCTGACTGGTACAGTTAGTAAAGCATGCGATTCTTTTCTTTTCTTTTTTTTTACATTTATTTATTTTTGAAAGACAGAGGGAGACAGAGCACAAGTGGGGGAGGGGCAGAGAGAGAGGGAGACACAGAATCTGAAGCAGGCTCTAGGCACCAGGCTCTGAGCTGTCAGCATAGAGCCTGATGTGGGGCTAAAACGAACTGTGAGATCATGACCTGAGCTGAAGTTGGACGCTTAACCATCTGAGCCACCCAGGTACCCCAAGCATGTGATTCTTGATCTCAGGGTTGTGAGTTCAAGCCACACATTAGGCACGGAGCCTATTTAAAATGAAGTAAAATAGGGGCAATTGGATGGCTCAGTCAGTTAAGCGTCCAACATGATCTCAAGGTTTGTGATTTTGAGCCCCACGTTGGGCTCTGTGCTGACAGCTTGGAGACTGGAGCCTGCTTCCGTTTCTGTGTTTCCCTCTTTCTCTGCCTCACGCATGTTCATGCTCTGTCTCACTCTCTCTCTCTCTCAAAAATAAAATGAACATTAAAAAAATGAAATTAAATTTGTGTAAATCAGAAAAACATGGACTCATGTTCTGATTTTATGAAAATTATGCTAACAAATTCATCAGTGGCTTTTAATTTTTTTTTAAATTTTGTGGTAAGACTGATGATTTTCATACTGAATTGTTATCCATTTGGAAGACTTGGAAAAAAAGGATGCCAACATGGCTGAAATTTTTTTTTTAATTTTTTTTTAATGTTTTATTTTATTTTTGAGACAGAGAGAGACAGAGCATGAGTGGGTGAGGGGCAGAGAGAGAGAGAGGGAGACACAGAATTCGAAGCAGGCTCCAGGCTCCGAGCTGTCAGCACAGAGCCCGACGCGGGGCTCGAACTCACAGACGGTGAGATCGTGACCTGGGCCGAAGTCGGAAGCTCAACCGACTGAGCCACCCAGGCGCCCCCAATGTGGCTGAAATTTATTTGAAATTGTATGCCCATGTGGGTTGCAACTAAATATACTTAAAACTGATGAGCAACAACATAATCCTTGTGCTTAAAGAACTAGGGACCTTCAGCAGAAAGCCTTTTTTTTTCTTTCTATATCACAACATTGTTTATTATGTGAATTTTTTAAAACTATTTATTTATTTTTGAGAGAGAGAGAGAGCTAGGGAGTGAGCAGGGGAGGGGCAGAGAGAGAGGGAGACAGAGAACCCCAAGCAGCATCCACATTGTCAGCTCAGAGCCCGACGTGGGGCTCAACCTCACGAACCATGAGATCATGACCTGAGCTGAAATCAAGAGTTGGACGCTTAGCTGACTGAGCCACCTAGTCGTTCCATTATGTGAATTTTTTACAATACAAACAAAAAAAATATATATGGAAATGCAATATCTGAATACAGCTAAATGCAGAATGGTGACTTTTTTTTTTCTTTTCAAGAGGCCAGGATTCCATTTCTAGTAAAACAAAGAGACTGCACATAGGTAGAAATAGGTTGGTCGTTAGCCTCACAATTAGAAAACCACTGAAAGAGGCTGCAGCAGGCAATGTGGAATATTGTAAATAACCTTTGGATTTCAGTGGAATTTCAGTTAGGTTAGTATTTCAACATAGGAAATATGGCTAAAAAGACATTTTGCCTAGTCTTTAAAATAATGGCCTTATTTGCTGTAGAATTATGCACAAATAGGATAAAAGCTATTCCTTTCTGGCTAAAAATGGTCAAAGAGCAAATATCAGCCATTGCAAAAGCTTCTGGCCTTTCTTGATGATGTCCAAGTCTTCTGAACCCTGCCGTCTAAAAGCAAAGAAATATCAAATACATTTCAAAGAGGATTTCACCCAAAATGAAAAATATTAAAATTATTAAAATTTACTATTAAAAAATAGAGATCTGATATAGATCAGATCTGATAGAGCACAGATCAGATATAAATCATCAGTGTTTCTTGCCCGCCTTGCCTTCCTCTCTTCTTTCCTCTTTCCTCAATGAGTATATTGTGGGCACCACCATGTTTCTAGCGCTATTCTAGGTGCCGACGAATCAGTTTAGTTTTGAGATCAATTTTGGCAGAAATAACAGTAGCAGGACTTGTCTAAGATCAGTTTGGGAAGTTTGCTACCTACCTACGAAAATCCAGTTGGGTGGGAATGAGATAATAGGCCAAGCCTGGTGCTTACTCTCCTTCGAAAGATGTCTCTGGGCTGAGTTTGCACATAGGCACCCCAACTCAGCTTCCACCACAGCCACCCACACGTTTCTCAGGCCTGCCTAACCCAGGGAGTGAACCATCCTGCTGGATCCCTGAACGCGGGCTATTATTCATTACACCCCAGCAGGCAGCTTCCTTTGGAAGGATTCCTACCTCAGGTGTCAGGTTGCCTGTGCTTCCTGGCACCAGCCGCTCACACCTGCAGCCTCCTGGTGAGGTCCATGGGAGGCCACAGGGACGCCACCTCTGGGGCAGAGAAGTCTGAGTTGACAGCACTCAGGACAGAACCCAGACTTACGGGCTGACTGCAGTGAGAGACTTTGAAAGCTTCAGATTGGAGACACTTTGCTTTTTCATTTATTTTTATAGAAGCAAGAAAGGCAGCGGTGTGGAAGACGATGACTCACATGCTTTTGCTCTACTGCTTAGTGTTTCTTTTGCCCACAGAATCCTGCAGGACATTATGCCAGGTAAGCAAAAGGAGGTGGGAGAAGGAACCGGTAGGGAGAGAGCAAATGGAAACGAAAACCCATCTGTCAGGCAGCTCGTAGTTACCTGTGCTCAAGTGTAGGGAGAAGATAGTGGTCCAGCCAGAAGAAATTACAGCTATGGGTAACCAAAATCTGTTTTAGCTAATAGCCTCAGACTATTTTTCTTTTGATTTTTTTCTACAAGTTTCTGAGATGCAATGAGGCTCAAATGATTTAAGGGTGATAAACTCTTTTTTTTTTTCATATCCTTTGACGGTGATGACTTTTCATTGCTCACCACTGGACAGTGCTACTTCCATAGAGGCACTTGAAAGTGTGGGGGCGGTGAGGGATGTCACAATGACTGGGAGATACTTAATGGCATTTAGTGGGCAGGCCCTAGGAATGGTCTGGCTCAATGAGGCATTGTCCCACCCAGAATGAGAATCGTGAGAGTGAACACAGTGGATGGGCCAGAAGGAGAAATGAGGAACTCTGACAGCCAATGGTTAATCAAGGTTTAACTGGGGTAAAGTTTGTAGCAATGTACTATTTGTAAGTTTTGTGGGGCAGTGAGCCTTATGACTCTCTCTAGAATATTTTCACTCATACCATAAGTCATTTTAATGTCCTTAACAGTTACTTACTTCAAATTAGGTGTGGAGAATCATTGAGCGATTGAGAGAGGGAGAGAAGGACTAAGACTACTTAGACCTTCTTAGGAACAGTGTATTATTATTGGACTACAAGTTCTGGACAGGAGTTCCATCTCTTACATTCAGATAGGGAAACTGAGGCCCATGGTGTGGAATGTGATTTTCTTGACGTTCCATATCTACCCAGCCACAGGACCAAGGCCAGGGCCCCGGTTTCTTCAGATTCTGTTTCCTGTTCTTTCCATTTTAATAAGTGCCTTTTTAGCGAAAGCCTCTTTAGGAAAGAATGACTTTGGAAATTCTTTCTGGGAATTTCCAAATGATATTTACTTTATCTTCTGAGTGGTGTGCCACTGGATGGGAATTTTCTCCATGACTTCCCTTTTCCCCAGCACTGAACTGGTGTCTGGCTTCTGGGAGAGGCTAAAGACTCTTTCTGAAAGACCTCTTTCAGAAGACATCCTGACCCCACAGTTTGGTTCTCTTCCCCTTCTTCATTTCCTCATCCATATTTTCCCACAAGGCAGAACTTAAAGAGTAGGCAGAGCCTGGGAGATTGACTTTGTTTTCTTGGTTATTGGGGATCAAGTTATGAGCATTCCATCCTTTTCTTCTCAATTTAGAAGTTGCTGGATGCTGAGTTTCTGAGTGCTACCCCTCTCCTGACCTGTCTACGCACTCAGGCAGCTTTTCAGTTGAGCAGATTACAGGTTTTCAAAGGGTCTTTTTCCTACTGTTATGTTGAAGATTGTAGACCTTTTTTTTTCTTTTTGTAGATAGAGCACTAGTGGAGAAGAGGGGCAGAGGTATTGAAAGAGAGAGAGAGAGAGAGAGAGAAGCCCAACACGGGGCTCAATCCCATGACTCTGGGTTCATGACCTGAGCTGAAATCAAGAGCTGGACGCACAACCGCCTGAGCCACCCAGGTGCTCCTGAAGATTGAGGACATCTGAAGCTCAAGTGGCTCATATAGGATGCCACCCTAGAAATGAAATGACCAGGAGTCATATATGGTTGTGCTTTGGCAAATTCACTGGGAAGAAGTAAATCAGATCTTTCACTTAAGAAGGTAGAATTTCTAGAATTCTTTGTAAATAGCATGCCACGGTCTTCTCCCCACATATGTGATCAATATAATGTGACTTCACTGGAGTCTGTATAATAGGCCAAGTATTATCTGGAGTTTTTCACTTTTTTTTTTTTTTTTAAAAAGGCTTTATTAAGTAATTTCTACACCCAACGTGGGGCTCGGACTTACAACCTCAGAATCAACAGTTGCACACTCCACTGACCAAGCCAGCCAAGCACCCCTGGAATTTCACTTTTAAGTGTTTTATTGTGGTGTATTAGAGACCATGACCCTCTCAGGATGAGTTTAGAGCATCACCTCCCGACACCCTACATCCTCCTCTGCTCTCTCCACATGCATATGGGATGGCTTGGTGGAAAGAACAGTGTTGTAGTATTGAGAAGAGCTGTGTTCTAGTTCCAACTCTAAGAGGAGCCCCCTGCATGGTTTTGTGTAAATCACCTCATCTGTCAAAGATGCGCTTTCTTTATTTATAAAATAAGAAGGTCTTTCAAAAGTAAAAAAAAAAATGCCATTTTATTATTTTTGTTGGGGTCAAAAGCCTTTGAGTCTCCCAGGTATGAAATAAGGCTTGAATCTGTAGACCGTAAAATGGGAAGTCAGCTTGCCTCAGTGCTTTGAAGGATATTGTAACTCATGAGTCCGCAGTGATACCCTTCACTTTAGACAGACCCTAAATGCTCAATTCAGATTCTCTTAAATTCTTATTTGGTAGAGAAAATGGAAGTGTCAGGCTTGCTTCTTGATAACACAGAGAGAAACAATATAGTGAAGGAGAGAGGGACATGACCTCTACATGTTAGTCACACAGTTGAGTCACTGAATTTCTAATTCCTTCCCTAGTGGTTTAGATCTTGGAATGCAAGTTGGAGAATTGGACCATGGCTCTTCCCAGCCACTAGAGAGCAAACTTCTGGTACAAACCCAGGAAGTTTCAGTCTCTCTCTCTCTCTCTCTCTCTCCCCACGTACACACGCACGCACATGTATGTCAGTATATACATACAAGCTAATATGTATATACACATATATGTACAAGACACAGAACTAGCATCTTAGGGGGGTATAAAAAACACAATACAAAACCCATGTTCTTAAGGAACATACAATTTAAATGAGGAGATAATATGCATATATAAAAATGATTAGAGAGTAAAAAGCAGGAAGGTGAGTATATGTGAAGCATTGAATGAGAGATATAGTGGTGTAGACAACAAATCCTACAGGAGACAGAGAGGGAAGGATGTACCATTTAAAACTGGAAAGACTTCTTGGAAGGGATGAACTTGAGCTTTGTATGTAATAGTCAGTAAGTTCATATTCAGAGAATAGTAACAGGAGCTAAATCTTAAATACCACTTACGATATTCCAGGCCCCATTCTAAGTGTTTTCCATAGCTGATCTCATTTATTCTTCATTAAAGTGCTCTGAGGTATCACACAATTCTAATAGTATCATTCTCGCCCTACTTTATCGATGAGGACCCTGAGGCCCAGAGAGAGGAACTTTTTCAAGGTCTCAAGTAGAGGTGTTGGGATTTGGACCCAGGCGGTCTGCTCCAAGAGTATACCCTTCGACCGCAATATGATACTGCTGCTCAGTGAGGGGTCTAGTCTGATGAATGGGTGGGCTAGAGAAGGGTTTTTAATCAGGAGGGGTGGGAAACGCTCAGGATAGGGGGAAGCCGGATGTGAAGAGACTTCTGTAAAAGGAGAAGAATACAGGGGTTCCTGGATGGCTCAGTTGCTTAAGTGTCTGACTCTGGATTTCGTCTCACGTCATGATCTCACAGTTTGTGAGATTGAGCCCTGAGTCTGGCTGTGTGCTGACAGTGTGGAGCTGGCTTGGGATTTTTCTCTCTGTCTGTCTGTCTGTCTCTGCCCCTCCTGCCCTCTCTCTCAAAATAAAATTAAAAACATTTTTTTTAAAGAAAAAGAATACAAAATTACAAATACAAGATTGAGGGTAAAGTGAGAATCTACTTAGGAAAGTAATTGCAACAAATTTCAAATTTAGAAATGCCGAAGAGAATTAGATTCGGTAATTACTCAGCATTATTCAGTAATAAATCCAGTAAAATAGCAATATTTTAATTAATGAACTGCCCACATTTTTGTCTCTACATTTTTAGCTGCATACTTGCATGCCAATAATTTTGTAATATTTTTTTCTAGAGAGAAAATAGAAAAATTATTCAGTTTTCACTCTAGCATTGCTGATTCAATTTGTTTTTTATTATTGCTAGTTTAGAAGAATATCTTTCAGCTTCTCGTTTCATTATTAGTAACGCCATGTAAATATGTAAGACTTTTGTCAGCTTTGGGAAAACATCTAACGAGTTTCTTTCATATATGACCTGCGAAGTGTCCAGAACACTTAGAATTTTCTTGTTCTGTGACTGATTGTAACTACTGTTAAAGTAAATACCATTTATATGTTGATGTCCTCCTTGTAATGTGCTGATGACTGCAAATTACATAAATATATGCTATTAAATTCAAACTAGATGTATCCCCAACTCAACTTCTACTTCTCCAGATTCTCTAGTGCTATCCAGAATGAGGGAGAGTGTGAAGTAAGGAAAGGTGAAGTGGCAAAAAATAATGGTCTGAACAGATGGTGGTTAAGCTGTTTTGCTTTTGAAATGTTAATAAAATACACGATCATGTGAACACATTGCTAAACCCTCTCTCAGTGCTTGGAAGGGGCCCATACACACAAGGAATTCTACAGCCTAACCTTCATTAATCTCCACGTAAGCTCACCTCTGCTCCTGGTGCATTTCTTGGATAGAATGTTGATCCTTCTTGCCGGACTGCTCCTGCTGAGTAGCAGTGGGAGAGAAAGCCATCCAGGCTGATGAGGAATGGGGCCATTGGGGACTTACTTCGTGGTCTCAGCTTTTGGAGGCATTTTGGCATCAGGGCTGAGTCCGATGTGGCTGTTAGTCTGTGACTAGAATGAATCATTGGGCTGGCATATCAATAATTACTTTTCATGTGAATTTTGATTTTCCCTTTCTAGGTTGCTAACAAAAGCAAGGAGATGTCTCCCAGGCCACAAGGTATGTCGGCAGCTGTTAGTAATCAAATGGAAGTTTTTATGTTTATTATTGTAATAGCCAGGCTCAGCCCTCTGTTTATTGGCATGGCAGACGGGACGCCTGGATGGCTGGCATGTGGATTGTTTATCTTTCTCCTATTAAATTGTACTTTTGACCCCTGCTCCCCTCTCCTCTCAGCACCTTCTGCTCCATCCTGGCCTGAGAGTTCTTTGCCATAAACTCTTTCAATTGAGCCAACTCAGATGGGAGCAGTGGCTAGGAACAGGTCTGTGAGAATTCGTTGATAACATACTCATTCCGGAGCTGGGAGCTTTCTCCAAGAACATCGAGCCCAGTGGCTTCCATACTGTGTTCTGGGAAGCTGGAGGGGTTACAGGACGTGTCCAGCGGGTTCCTGTGGAGTGTGACAGACCTAGTGAACTGAACACGGGCTCTTGCTTCTCACTTCAACTGGGATAGTTCCACTTTTATCTGCTTTATATGTGTGAGTTCTGGATAATGTTTTGTTGGAAGCAATAGGTGTTTGCCACCGAAATAATATGACAATCACTGATCTATTTCCATCTTCCCCCACTTTGCAAAGAAAACACACCCGATGTCCGCAGGGTTTACATGCCCTCGCTGTGCTGACGTCTTGGTGATTGGCCCGTGCAGCCCAGAGCCCCAGCCTCTCCATCTGATGCTGATACCTTTTATTTCCCCAGGCGTATGCGATGGCGTCTGTGTGGACAATTCCCACTGCAGTCAACCTTGCCCTCCAGACTCGCAGGGAAATATGGGGTTCTTATGCAGGCAGAAGAAATGGCACAAGATCACTGAAACCTGTCAGACTCTTAATGCCTTCAACATCTTTGAGGTAATATCCTTTCTCTCGCACACAGAGTGGAGTCCCCACATTAGCAATGCATTGCATGGTCAATAACAGAGAGGGAGAGCACAAGGCAGGGCTGGTAGGCGAGTGTGTTTGTACGTGAATACATAAACACACGCTCATCTTCTCTCCCTGTACAAGGAGGGAGATCCTAACTGTGGGCATCTAAAAGTTTGTGCTCTGGTCTCCCACACGCTTCATGACACAAAGATACCTGATCCTGAGGTCAGAGCTAGAAGGGCTTTCTGGAAGGATCATGGCCTACTTCTCCATCTTTGCTCATAGCTTTTTAAAATATTTTTATTTATTTATGTTGAGATAGAGAAAGTGCAAGTGGGAAGGGGGCAGAGAGAGAGGGAGAGAGAATCCCAAGCAGGCTCTGCACTGTCAGTGCAGAGCCCGATGTGGGGCTCGAATTCACGAACCGTGAGATCATGACCTGAGCCAAAGTTGGATGCTTAACTGACTGAGCCACCAGGCACCCCAGCTTTTAGCTTTTTAATACGGAGCTGTGATATTTAACATAGCTTTCGCTGACCAGAAGCACGGGCAACCCTGAGAACTTTTAGATATGCAGAATTCAGACCCCATCCCAGATCTGTTGAATCTGAATTTTCATGGTATCAATCACCTCAGGTGATTTCTGTGCTCAGTAAAGCATGAGAAGCAAGCTGACCTAAAGGGAAGGACTTCGTCATCAAACAAATGAGCACATTTCCATATATACCTAAGTAATTACACATTTAAAAAAATCACATGTTTGATAAAATCAGGACAAATACTTTTTGTTCTCTTTGTGTTTCATTTACTCCTCTTCTTTCTTGTGTTTTAATTTTTTTTTAATGTTTATTTATTTTTGAGAGAGGGAGAGAGAGAGATAGCATGAGTGGGGGAGAGAGAGACAGAGGGAGACACAGAATCCAAAGCAGGCTCCAGGCTCTGAGCCGTCAGCACAGAGCCCGACCCGGGGCTCAAACTCACAAATGGTGAGATCAGACCTGAGCTGAAGTCGGACCCTTAATAGACTGAGCCACCCAGGTGTCCCTTTTGTACTCTTTTTCTCCTAGAGGCTTTACCTTTTCTGAAGTTCAGCTCCTGATTCCTTCAGAGGAGCCAATGCTTTAGCATCTAGGAACATCCCCCTTCAGTGGTTTTGCAGGTGGCCACGGGGAGTGCCAGTGGATTCTTCACCTGAAGTCCCTGAGCAGACTTCAAAGGCTGCCCTCTCCAGGGTGTCTGTCACTGGCCCACCTCTAATTTGAGGGACCTTTGCAAAGATACTCACAGAAAGCCACGTACCACACACTTTAATATCTAAATGCTTTCAATCAAGCTTACAGACCACTAACTAGAATATATTCTGCTGACCTTTCATCCCAGATTCCGTCCTGCACCTGTAGGGTGGTGGAAAGCCAAGACCACCTGTTCATAACCTTGGAAACAGAGGTCCCTGTGCCACCTGTTGGGCCTAGCGGCTAGCACCCCGGTGGCTTGGTCCATCCTTGGTAGCATTTCTAAGAAGTTCCCAGGGGATGTCTATGCTGTTGGATGGAGGGCCATGCAGGCCCTGGAAGTGGACTTGGGGTTGCTAAGCAGGGACTTTGAGTGTCTAGATGCAGGGACATGAGTTCTGAGTAGGCGTATCCTCTAGGCCCATGCAGACTTTTGTCTTGTGAAGGGCCAGGCTAGAGGAGGCCAGAAAGGGGTCCTTTGAAGTAAGGGCTGGCAGTTTTTTTTCTTTTTTTTTTTATGTCAAGGGCCAGACAGTTAATATTTTAGTCCTTGTGGGTCATGGGGTCTCTATTGCGAGTATTTGACCCTGCCGTTGTGGCATGAAAGCCGCCATAGACAATACTTAAACAAATGAGCAGACTGGGTCCCAATAAAACTTTATTTACAAAAAACAGGCAGCCATTCGGGGGCCGTGTTTGCCACTCCTGCACAGAGGTGTGGGCCCCAGAGCCTGAATCTGTAGGAGATACTGCTGATCATTATTTTCAGTCATTCTTTTGTCTTGGTATCAGTTGATTCATCTAAATCTAGTTCAGAATTTCCATTTTTTAAAATACGCTCGTGCCTCATGCTCTGCCCCTCAGGAATAGTAAAAATAAGCTTAAATGACACTAGAAATGTATCTACGTGCACAGGACATATATACGATATAGAGACACAGAAGGGGTCTGAAGTGGTATGCTAAAGATAACATTTACTCTCTGGAGGGAGGGGATTAAGGAGCAGGCAGCTGGCAAGCTGGGACTTTCATTTTCTGTCCGTGTGCCTTGGTATTGGGCAAGTTATTCCACAGCAGATGTGACTTTGAAGATGTGAAATTGAAAAACACGCTGAAATACACAATTGTGTGATAAGGCTGTCCTCAGTTTTAGTAAAGGTGCTTTTATTTTCAAAACAAAAGTAACATAATCAAAACTTTCTTTTTGCCATTTCTTAGACAAATTTATATTCGATCCAACCACTAGGAGGAAATACAAAAGTAGATGAGTATGCCAGAAAGCCTGAGACCATCACAGACAGGCTGATGCAAACGTGTCCGAAGGATTTGTCCTGTGTAATCAGGAACATTCGGCAGTCTCCCCGGATCCCGGGAAACATCGCTGTCATTGTGCAGCTCTTACACAACATATCCACAGTGTTATTGACAGATGTTGACGTGGCGAAGATGAAGGTGAGTAGCCTTGATTTGGCAGAATGATACCTCAGTGGAAAGGAATGCAGGTTGATTGGAATATTCGGTGGGCTTTTGGGGTCCGAGGACCACCTCTTTCACATCAGTATCTGTAATGCGTAGCATAACAATAAGGGTTCAATAAATGCTCAATAAATGTTCACTGAACAAGGAACAAAAGACATAGAAAAGTGAACATGCTCCATCAGTAAGCATTTAGAGACAGCACTTATTGGGTACTGGATCAGATACCGGAATAAGCTTTCCAATGTGTATTTTAGCTACTGGAAACCTCTAAGAACCATTCTGGTTCTTGCAGAGACTTTTCTTACTTTTATTTTTGAGTCAGAAGAACAGATTGCTAAAATAGAAAATGACTGAATGCAAAGAAAACAGCCATACATATGTGCTGCAGAAGTGTGAAATGGAATTGGATTTGTTTCCTTTCCTTTCCTTTCCTTTCCTTTCCTTTCCTTTCCTTTCCTTTCCTTTCCTTTCCTTTCCTTTCTTTTCTTTTCAATAATGTGTTTTTTAAAAGTTCTATCTATCTATCTATCTATCTATCTATCATCTATTGAGAGAGAGAGTGCATGCGAGTGGGGAAAGGTCAGAGAGAGGAAGAGAGAGAATCCCAAGCAGGCTCTGTGCTGTCAGCATAAAGCTTGACGTGGGGCTCAATCTCACAAACTGTGAGATCATGACCTGAGCCAAAATCCAGAGTCGGCTGCTTAACTGACTGTGCCACCCAGACACCCCTTATTTTTGATCTTTGAGGCTGAGGACAAAAAGCAGGTTCAGCCTCTGGGGCTACTTGTCAATTCGCTATGTTCCTGCACAGGGTCTTGCACACAGTTGGGATTTAATAGATGTTAATTGCATGATGGGTATGCTGAGCAGGGTAAGCGAGTTGCTGGCTTCACCAAGATGTGAAGTGGGACCGATGATGTCCATGAGCTGCCCACCTGGCTGCCTCACAGGGAGACATTGCATATGTGACACGAGGGCAACTCACTCCTTGCTCTATCCCTCAGCTCACATTTTGGTGGTGTGTGGGTACCCTGGGGATCTCATTACGATGCTGATTATGACTCATCGGGTCTAGGGTGGGCCCTGAGATTGTGTATTTCTAAGAAGTTCCCAGGGGACGTCTATGCAGTTGGATGGAGGACCACACTTTATGAAAGTGACTCTTGACTGTTCTGGCAGATGCCCAGAGCAGCTCAGTACTAATGCTGGTTCTTCCTTGGCAGAGTTACAGCATCATGGCCAACCACATTCTTAACAGCAAAAGCATCTCAAACTGGACCTTCATCCCAGACAGAAATAGCAGCTGTGTCCTGCTACACTCAGTCAACTCCTTTGCCAGAAAGCTATTTATAAATAAATATCCGATTGACATATCAGATGTCTTCATTCATACTATGGGCACTGCCATATCCCCAGACAACACTGGGAAGAATTTCAGTTTTTCAATGAGAGTTAATGACACCAGCAGTGAGATCACTGGGCAGGTGTTGATCAGTAGAGATGAACTTCGGAAGGTGCCCGCTCCTTCTCAGGCCATCAGCATTGCATTTCCAACTCTTGGGGCCATCTTAAAAGCCAGTTTTTTGGAAAACGTCACAGTGAATGGGCTTGTCTTATCTGTCATTTTGCCCAAGGAACTTAAAAGAATCTCACTGATTTTTGAAAAGATCAACAAGTCAGAGGAGAAGAGGACACAGTGTGTTGGCTGGCACTCCTTGGAGAGCAGATGGGACCAGCAGGCCTGTCAAATAATTCAAGAAAACTCCCAGCAAGCTGTTTGCAAATGTAGGCCAAGCAAGTTGTTTACCTCTTTTTCCATTCTTATGTCACCCCACATCTTGGAGAGCCCGATCCTGACTTATATCACATACATAGGCCTGGGCATTTCTATTTGCAGCTTGATCCTTTGCTTGTCCATTGAGGCCTTGGTCTGGGGCCAAGTGACAAAGACAGAGATCTCGTACTTACGCCATATATGCATCGCTAATGTTGCGGCCACCTTGCTGATGGCTGATGTGTGGTTCGTTGTGGCTTCCTTTCTTAGCGGTCCAGTGACACATCACAGTGGGTGTGTGGCAGCAACATTTTTTGTTCATTTCTTTTACCTTTCTGTGTTTTTCTGGATGCTTGCCAAAGCACTCCTTATCCTCTATGGAATCCTGATTGTCTTCCATACACTGCCCAAGTCGGTCCTGGTGGCAGCTCTCTTTTCAATCGGCTACGGGTGCCCCTTGGTCATTGCTGCTATCACAGTTGCTGCCACTGAGCCCAGCAAAGGCTACCTACGGCCTGAGGCCTGCTGGCTCAACTGGGACATGACCAAGGCCCTCTTGGCCTTTGTGGTCCCAGCTCTGGCCATTGTGGTAGTGAACCTGGTCACAGTCACACTCGTGATTGTCAAGACCCAGCGACCTGCCATTGGCAGTTCCATGTTCCAGGAGGTGAGAGCCATTGTGAGAATCAGTAAGAACATCGCCATCCTCACACCACTGCTGGGACTGACCTGGGGATTTGGAATAGCCATGGTCGTTGATGACAGCAACCTTGCCTTCCACATTATCTTCTCTGTGCTCAATGCATTCCAGGTAAGTCTAGATGCTACTGGCCAAGTACTAAGTGAGAGAATTCAGGAAGAAGTTTTGTGATCGGGAGGTTTTGGAATCATATTTCTTTATTTCTGTCTTTTTAAAAAAATTATTTATTTATTTTGAGAGAGAACAAGCACGAGCAGGGGAGAGGCAGAGAGAGGGAGAGAGAGAGAGAGAGAGAGAGAGAGAGAGAGAGAGAGAGAATCCCAAGCAGGCTTCACATTGTCAGTGCAGAGCTTGATGTGACACTCAAATTCATGAACTGGAAGATCATGACCTGAGCAAAACCAAGAGTTGGAAAGTCAACTGACTGAGCCACCCAGGGGCCCCATAGAATCATATTTCTTTATAAAAGACAATAGATTTGGAATAGAATATTAAGTGAGGAAATAAACTCTTTTTCCCCAGAAAGGCCTGGATGCAAATCTTGACTCTCTCATTTACTGATATATAACGTTCTTTTGAGGTATTTGATTAACTTTTCTGAGCCATATTTTTCTCACTTATAAAATGGGTATTACCACTGCCTGCCTGAAATACTGAAATAAAACAGTGGGTGGAAAGCATCAAGTTCAAAAATGACCTAAAGATCATGAATAGCACTACAGTAGGCTGAGCTGCTACTGTTCAGAAACTAAATACCACTACTTCCCCCAAATCTAGGTACCTAACTGGAGGTATTAAAATGTGCACATTCATGGCATTTCTTTCCGTTTAGAATTTCTGGTTCCCATTGGAAACCATCTTATTGTAATGAGGCAAGTCATACAGAGTGATATTAAAGATGGCTTCTCTTCTCCTCTCTCACCTCTATGAATGAAGCAATGTTCACAGCTTCACGGGTATCTTTGCCAAATGTTTTACGCTTATATACAAATATATTTTCACATAATATAGGGGTTAAAATATACATTATTATGCACCTTACTTTTTCACTTAAAAATACATTGTAGCATCTTACCAGGTTACCATGTAGAAATACGACAGGATAGTATGCCGTATTCAATAATCCTCTACTTGACTGAATTTTTTTTTTTTTTTCTGTCACAGGGTACTAAGGAGCCAAAATTTATTACACTGAATATTAAATATGTAGATAGGAACTAGTTGATAAGAAAGCTTTTATCTTTCTAAAGACCTTCAAAATAATCCTTTCTTCTGAGTGTATGCTTATTCGGAAATAGATGTTTTACCTAATGGATAATGGAGATTTTGGGTCAAATATTTTCTCCTTTTTCTCTTTTAAGATTTGTGTATAAACAATTTCATTAAAAATTTTTCTATTTTTATTAAAAAAATTTTTTTTAATGTTTATTTATTTTTGAGAGAGACAGAGACAGAATGCGAGTGGGTTAGGGGCAGAGAGAGAAGGAGACACAGAATCTGAAGCAGGGTCTAGGCTCTGAGCTGTCAGCACAGGGCCTGATGCGGGGCTTGAACTCATGAGCTGTGAGATCATGACCTGAGTTGAAGTGAGACGCTCAACTAACTGGGCCACCCAGGCGCCCCTAAAAAAATTTTTTAATGTTTATTTTTAAGAGAAACAGAGAGAGAGGGAGACACAGAGTGTGAGTGGGGGAGGGGTAGAGAGAGAGAGGGAGACACAGAATCTGAAGCAGGGTCCAGGCTCTGAGCTGTCAGCACAGAGCCCAACGCAGGGCTTGAACCCAGGAACTGTGAGATCATGATCTGAGCCTAAGTTGGACACTTAAACCGACTGAGCCACCCAGGGGCCCCAGTGATTTCACTTTATAATAAGCATTTTGATGCCTTGGAGAACAAAGCTAATAATAATGATAATAATGGTTCCTTGTCTTTGGGATCTCTGTTTTTATGCATTTCTATAGAAAATATGAATAGTATCCTATAATTTTTGTATAGCTCTTATCCATGTTTATGTGGCTAGTCATGCATAGGGCTGGGAGAACAACCTAGTGTTCTTAAATTTCTGTTCAGTATATCCCATGGCTATTTGTCAGGAACGCTTAAGGAGTTGATGTATCTACTCCT
The DNA here is from genome assembly GCF_027475565.1 of Acinonyx jubatus. Classification (NCBI taxonomy): domain Eukaryota; kingdom Metazoa; phylum Chordata; class Mammalia; order Carnivora; family Felidae; genus Acinonyx; species Acinonyx jubatus. The sequence goes on along the minus strand of NC_069385.1, from coordinate 104,929,649 downwards.
CAACATTTCCCTTTCCTTGTCACCCAGTGTTGGGGGCACAGATCTTTACTGTGATTTTTGCTGGGACTAGGCTCGGAGCAGTTGTATTTTGGTGCCATGAGTTCCTTTACCTGTCATGACAGGATCAACTGTAATTTCAACTCAGTTTCTGTCTTGACTCCTGGCAAGGGGGATGGAGCTCATCCAAATGCCAGTACTGATGGAGGTGAGAAGCTGAGGGCAGGGTGTGGGTGAAGGGTAGACCCTGGGCACGAGGACTGGTAGGCATTAGGCACCGGTGTGCTGGAGCTGGTTTGTCCTGGCTCAAGAGAAATGACTTTTATTTTTAGGAATTTTGCAAAGGGACATCATTAAAAATTAAATATATAAACTTTTAATGAAATAAAACAATGGCTCTGTTTAAGGTCCTACATCCTCCAAATGCATTACTTCCTAATTATTTGTCTACACTTTACTATGCTTGTGAGGGTATTTGCATCTACTGTATCTGTACGGTGAAAACCCTGTATCATGATGTGTCCATCCCTTTCTAACTCCATCTTCAGTGATGTCATGTTGCTAGACTTAAATCAGCCAAGGTGGGAGTATTTAAATGGAGACTGGTAAGTGCTTCAAATTAGGAGAGCTGGTTATTGCTATTTACCAGACCCGTGGACCAGGGCATCCTGAGGATGCCCAGTGTTGGAGGAGAGAAAAGAGAGCCACAGATCTGTTGAGGTGGGAGACACAATGAAGTGAGCAGAAGGAAGCAGGACAAGCAGAGTCCTAGGAAGAGCCAAGATGAGGGGCAGCTGGGCTGATAGAGCAGAGAGGGGACAGAGACTCCTAAACACGCTGGGAGGTCCAGAAGATGTAGGAGAAAGACTCTTCTGAAGCTTTCCTGGTCCTAGCCCCATGTGAGCACCTCCATTGGTTTTAAAGCTCAATCATCCCCATAACCATAATTATTATGTAGTCAATTGCTGATATGACTGCTCACTTGTAATCCACAACTTCTGGTTGGTATCCTCTCTTGTATTTACTGAATACAACTGTAAATACAGTTCCTTTCGTATGCCTTCCATAGCAGTAACCGTAGGTTGGGTAAGCTGTGGGGACCCCCTCATAGCTGTTGTGGCTAGAGAAAATAAATGTCTCAGTTCATTTGAGCCGCTGTAACAAAAATACCGTAGATTGAGTGGCTTACAAACAGCAGAAATTTATTTCTCACAGTTCTGGAGGCTGGGAAGTCCAAGATCAAGGCACATACAAATGTGGTGTTTGGAGAGAGCTTGCTTCCTGCCTCATAGATCGATACCATCTTCTTGCTAGAACATCACATAGCAGAAGGGGCAAGGGAACTTTCTGGGGTCTCTTTTGTAAGCGCACTAATCCCTTTCATGAGGGCCCCACCCTTGTGACCTAATTACCTTCCAAATGCATGCCTCCACTTTGGGCATTAGGATTTAACATATACATTTTGGTGGAGAGGATATGAACATTCCGTCCATAGCAGTTAAGCATGTATTTTAAAACATGGGAGAACACCTTGACATTTATCTGCTCAAATTAAGCTTTATCTACTAAAAGAAATGCAAAGAAGCTACTACCAGTGTATTTTATCAATCAGATACTAAACCTTTGACTAATAATCTATCCAAATTTTCTGAATGATATTTCGTGTAACTTTTCCCAAGGTGGGACCAATAAAAAGTGATCCTACTGGAATATGTTCCTGTTACATATTTATGAGTGTACAAATTCAGGTTGCATAATAAAGCAGTTAAACACACACAAACACAGATATAGATGCACACACACAAATAGAAACACACATTTACTGAGTACTTATTGTGTGTCAAGCATTATGCTAAATGTTGCAGATATGAATATAATTGGTTTAGCCTCAAGAAATTGAAAATCTAACAAGGAGAGAAATTCCTCTTAGTCCTTTAGCCAAAGGAATGCGTGTTTTGGAAGAAATGGGCTAAACGTACAGTTCCTAGATATTTTAAAAATTTAACTCCTGGGCAAAATTCATGGAGATTCTGATTTAAAATGTATTCCCAGTACCCAAACCAGACCTGGTTGTATTTGTTCCAGGCATCTTTACACGAATGATGCTTTGTCACCTATATGACCATGCTAGTGATGACATTTTCTTGGTAGACACGACAGATTTCAGTAGTTACCTTATAGGCTAAGAGTGTCACACAGAAAAGCAATCTGATAGAAGATCTCCAAGCTTTGGAGTGCTTGCTGGACTGGCTGAATGGAGAGGTGGATTTAGTATGTTTGGGGATTGGATGAGCTTCGTGGTCAGCACTGGTCCCTGTGAAATCCTCCACTTGTCAGCTAAGCTTTTACAAATAGAGGTAGCAGTGGGTTTGATATGCTGCTACTGAGTTGCAACATCTTTATGGCACCACTTGTATTAAACCCATGTGTCCTCATAGGCATCTGCTTAGCTGAGGGTTCACATTCGATTATGAGATCAAAGCAGCTTAACAGAGGGATGCCTTGCTAATCAAAGTCATTATCTCACTTCTCTCAGGTGGGCCAGGACTCAAGTAACCACGCCTTCAGGAGAAACTATCTAAATGTTGCTATCTGTTACATTTTGAAAGTTGAATCTCTGAGTTTCTTTCTACTTGTCTGAAAAATGGGATGAATACTTTCTCTTCCTTCTTCCAGGGGGGTTCTGTGCCAATTCAAATGGACTGTAATGATAGAGGAACAGCCTCCTTTTGACTTTAATGGGGTCTCTTTTTGAATGGATGGTAAGGGATATGAGAGCTATAATTCCCTCTATGTCATATTTGGAGCACCTGTTTCTGAGCACCTGTTATGTGCTTAGAAGCTCAATCTGTTTTATGTCTTAGGGCCCATGTATTTGACTTTTCCTTAATTTTTTTTTTTTTTTTTGGTTTACTTATTTATTTTGAGAGAGAGAGAGAGAAAGCAGGGGAGGGGCAGAGAAAGAGGGAGAGAAAGAATCCCAAGCAGGCTCTGCACTGTCAGCACAGAGCCTGATGCAGGGTTTGAACTCACGAACCGTGAGATCATGACCTGAGCTGAAATCAAGAATGGGACGCTTGACTGAGCCACCCAGACACCCCTGTACTTGATTTTTCTTTCCAAGTTTTATAATTTTCTTTGGTTGTGGATGGGGGAAGGAAGTTGAGAGTGTTAACAGAAGCTGAGCATAGCTGCTTTGCTTTGTTTGTATGGAAGTTTCTTTCATTATAGTTTGTCCAAGGACTGCAAAACTGCTGTCCATGGCCTAACATCTCCTCTGAGTCTTGCTCAGACTGTGTTCTAGTGAGATATACGTTCTGGCGAGCTCCTGGTCAATGCTAAATGCTTTTAGTTTGCCCTACTTAAAAAGAAATCCCCATAATCTTCTTGTATGAATCACAGACCTTGGTCTGTTGGGTTTAGTGACGTATCCCAAGTGTCGAGAACAGTGGCTGGCATGTGGAAGAGGCTCAATGAATATTTATTGAGTGTATGAACCCAGGTCGTGTGGCCTTAACAGAGTCAAAGATTTAATAAATTGTTTTTATTTTGTTTGTTTTTTAAACTAGAAAAGGACTGATAAATACCAATATTCATTATTATTATTATTATTATTATTATTGTAAATGGCTTTTCTTTCCTCTTCTGTCTTTCTCAGGGCTTCTTCATCTTGGTGTTTGGAACAATCCTGGATCCAAAGGTATTGTAAATCCTCCTCCCCCCCTCCTTCCCCTCCTTCTTCTTCTTCTTCTTCTTCTTCTTCTTCTTCTTCTTCTTCTTCTTCTTCCCCCCCCCCCCCGCCCCATTTTCTTCCTCCTTCTCCTCCTCCTCTTGCATTAACTGTATTTGGCCCTGGAATCCTCACTTGGAAAGACCCCTTACTGAGCATCTTTGACTTCAGTCATTTGTGCACACACTCAAACAGGGCATCATTCTTTTTTATGATGGAAGTAATATCTATCTTACAAACTCTTACAGAGCTGAGCATTTTATGTGCATTACCTCTAATCCTTAAAACAATCTTGGGTATTCTTATATTCCATTTTATGGATGAGGAAACTGAGACTCAGAGTGGTTAAACTTGCCCATGATCTCTACAGAAACCCACTCTGACAAGTTGAAGCAGAAAGAGGACTCATGAAATCTTACAATATCATCTTTGGGGAAGTCCCTCTGGCTTAGAGCCTTGGAGGCTACATCCCAGGCACAGTTCCCCATCCATAGCATGGAACCAATGTTCCTCCTCATTTTCCTGGGCCCAGATAGCACAGCTTGCCAGGCCAAGGTCAGGTAGCAGATGGTAAGCTAGAATTGCTGCTACTGTTGTCTTGGAGGTCACCTTCACCCTGCCTGTTGGGGCCCCCTGGCACCTGCTTCTTTGCACTGACATGTCTGATTGGCTGAGTCCAGGTCACATGGCTGCATCTTAGCTGCAAGGGAAGTTGGGACAGTGAGTTCTACTTTATAGAGGTGGACCCAGAGAAGGGAATTTCCCAAATACGGATGAGTGTGTATAGGTGGTGAGTGGTGAAAACACATAAAAACTAAACATGAATAAAATATCAAATGGTTACCCAGCCTTCTAAGATCACCCTCTTTCACCCCCTGCCTCCTGGAGTGAGAAAAGCAAGCCACCCTCTCAAATGTAGATGCAAACACTTTCCCTGCAGGGGTGTTTAATGAATTAATTTTTTATCTATGCTATTCTATTATTAAGTTAATGTCTGGGGTTTGTGAAAGGGGCAATTCACACCGATCCTTTCATTTTGTTATGAGGATACCATATCAACCTAACAAAAATTATTTAGAGGTGGCAGAGTATTAGTGTTTCAGTCTTTCTATGTACTATCTCTGAGACACTGGGAAGTCCTTCACTCTCAGGAACCCAGATCCCCTAAACAGAATGTAGAGATAATGATGATTTTCCTGCCTCTTCTGCTAGATGAGGTAGAGAACCAATGTGATTTTGCAAGTGAAAAAACACACAAAGCATTTGAGGTGGTACACAGTTGCATACCATATGATTGTGTTTTTTTTTTTTTATTAACCATAATACCACAACTAGTATTGTTGTCAAAGCATCAGCAGCAACATTTTTTCTTACTGATTTACCAGGTGTTATGAGATGTGCAAAGAACTCTAAGACCTACAACTTTCTATCAAGATCAAAACCTCTTATATTTAAAATTATAATAGGTAAAGGCTCAAAGATGTCACAGGACCATACATGATTAATTGATACAAAGCTGTATACGCCAGTAGTCAAATTTTTACATCAGTAAAAAACAGTGAGCATGTGTCCCCAGATGTGTTTATTATTAATTTACAAAGTATGTATTTTGCACACTGTGAAACATAAAAAGAAAGAATTGTAAAGAGAACCTCCAGTATGTCTTCTCATATCCCCATGGACCCTTGAGGGCACAGCCCCCAAACCCCGGGGGGTGCTCCTTCCTCTCTGGAGCCTGTGTGTGGCAAAGAATATCACGTTTTCTGCGAAGGGTGAAGTCACTCTGAGCTGGAGGACTTTGGCATCCATTAACTGTCAAGACAGAACTATAAGGCCTTGGAAGATGAGTAGCATTTTGTAAAGCAGAAGGGAAGATAGAGTAAAAACAAGAAGACACTGCCTGCATTCAGCCAGAGAGATTGAAGGAAAATGACAGGTTGGTCTGGAGTCAGGAGACATGAACTCAAGTCTTGGCTCTTCTCAGCAGTCAACTGACTTTTGGTGTCCCTTCATCTCCTGAACTTAATATCCTCGGTTATAAAATGGAAATAATAGTACCTATTTGACAGGACTGTTTTTTGGATAAAATGAGATGGCAGGTGTGAAAAGGACTTTAAAGTGCTTTTTCAAGACAAAATATAAATATACAATAAAATGCAATTAAAGAAACAAAATATATTTAACACTAATATGCTATATTAATATTCTATTAATTTATATTATATATTACATTAGTATTAATAAAGAATATACCATCATATATTATATAGTATTGAATATATATTAAATAGATTTACCTTTCATATTTATATGTACGTTAAATCTATTTAATATATATTTAAAAAACAAAATAGAATTGTTATTTATTATTCTTATTATTCTCCTTTCCACGGGCTTTTGCCGTGTTGCATAAGATTCTTTTTTTTTTTTTTTTTAGCTTTGGATTGACCTCTAGAAAGCAGGGTTTACATAACTGGCAGCTATGGGAAATGTTCAACTATTCAAGGGCTGCAAAAAAAACTACTCCCAGTGCTAAGTCAAAGGTTGCTCTAACCCGTGGCAAAATGTGTTTCTTAGTCACTGGGTTCACGTTGAAGGCCCCTGAGTATGAGTGTCCTGTGCCAGCCTCATCTTCCTTGTGCTTCCCCCTCTCTCCACCTTTTCCCGAACCACTCCTCCAAGTTCCTGATCCCTCCATGACCCACCGACAGGACCCAGCTGGTAACGCCCTCCCTTGCCAGAGAGTGTTCGCCAGGCCCCGGCACATGTGATGGCCTCTCGTAATTTTTTAAATTATTAACCCCTTTTGTTCTCTATCCAGATAAGAGAAGCTTTAAAGGGTCGAGTAACTTCTGCAAAATGGATCTCCAGAATCTCAGAGGTAAAGCCTTCATGTGCATTATTGCATTTAGACGTTTGACAAGATGACAACAGTGTTCGCATTTCTGGCGTATGGACTGTTAATAAACCAAGCACCTTAACGCTCTGTGGTATGGGTTTTTCAGAAGTGCCAAGGGAGCACCTCTTTGAGCTGTTCAGATTCTTTCCGGAGTGATGGGACCACATCCAAAGAAAGGAAAGCAGACTTAAATGCATTTAGAGGAGAGTGGCCAGGCAGGGGGTCGGGAGGGGGCCTGGAGGGACAAACCGCGAACCATGCAGCGGGAGAGCAAGCCTGTGATGAGGCAGGGAAATGAGAGAAGGGAAAATCTCAGCTTCCCGTGATAGGCTGTTCGTTCTCCATGACTCCAATCGGTTGAACCACATCCACAGTGTGAAAGTCCAGGGAAACAAATTCTGGCCCTCCACAAAGAACTTCCTCATAGCTTGATTTTCAAGAAGGGTGACTGCCATGGTTACCGGAATTGTAAGAGAAGGTTCGGGGCTACTCAGCGGTGTTGTGGAGAAGGCTCTACAGTTTAGTAGCCCACAAGCCCTCTCCCTGATGTTCACTTCCTACAGTGTAGACATCACGTATTGTTATGCAAAGGTTCGCTCCCTCAGCTCTTCTGAGTGAGGGAAGAACTAAAAAATGTTTAAATGGCAGCACGAGGGGATCCGTGTTGGCCCAGGGAACATACCGAGTCACAAGAGAAGAGGCAATCTAGAGTTTCCCATGCCAACATCGGATGGGATCTATACCGCCCCGCGTGGACTGGGTTGCAGGAGATGTGCATGGAGAGGGGTGCCCCATCACTGTAGACCTGGTACCCATGGCCCTGAGTAGCAGCATTGGCCCCCCATATGTCCTTTGCCTTTCTATTCTCTCCTCTTTAGGCCCCCTTTTATCTTCCCTCCTTTCTCTTCCCTCTATTTTCCTGTCTCCTTTCCTGTTACTCTTACCTAAACTTGGTCCTTGGTCTCCAAACCTGGCAGATTGTTGACCTCTCTATATCTTTTCCAGCTGAAATTTTCAAAAGCTAAGTTTTATTGAGAATGAACGTCAATAGTTACCCAAAGCAGTGGTTCTCAACATGACCCGAAGATCAGAATCCATTAGGAAGCTTCAAAAAATGTTGCTTGAGTCTCACGCCTGAAGATTCTAATTGGATCGGTCTGCGATGTGTCTGGGAGTTTTACAAGCTCCCCGGGTGGTTCTAACGTAGCCGATGCTGAGACCCTACCTAGCATTGTACATATTTGCCTCCCCGATCAGTCTGCCTGGCATAAGTATCCCCCTACCACCTCACTGGGTCTGTCCCCAGCTCTCAGGAGAGGCTTGGCGCTTTCAGTCACTTCCAGTCTGTCACTGTTCCTTTCCTTATGCATTTCTAGTACTGATCCATTCAGCCACCACAGGGGTGAATTGCTCTCTGATCATCTGGCCCACTTCTCTTTGTGTCTGTACTTAAATACAAGTCAGGATTATACTCAGAACTTTATTACCAGTTTGTTGGTTGTTTGAGTCAGTGGTTTTCAATGCTGGCTGCACCTTAGAAACATCTAGAGAACTTTTAAAAAATACCATGTACGTCAAAGAAAATTTAAAGCAGGGAGTAGGGCCTGTCACTTTTTTTGGTTTGTTTTAAAGTTTCCCAGTGATTCTGAAGAGCTGCCAAGGCTATGAACCACTGGTCTAGGAACTTGGTAAATTTATCCTAATGTCTTAAAATCCTTCCCCTTCCCGCTAGCTGTAGGCTGTTCCAAGTCGGTTTTATCAGCCCTCCTCAGAGGAAGTAGGGCTTATTGTCTGTCTTCTCTCCTGCTTTGCAGACCTCTGCTCCCCGTGTAGCAATCTCCTACAGGCCAGGCTGAACTCTTTCCCCTGTCACACCTGCCTGCGGGGCATCAGTCCCAGCTCCCCAAACTCAGGATAAGAAATGTGTTCTTTTGATATCCGGTGTGGTGAGTTAGTCCACGCTCATGCGGTAATCATTTCACCAGAGAGCTGATGCATCTTAAGCAACATTTACCTAAAACACGAGGATCTTTTAGACTCAGGTACATTATAAAAGGATGACTGTATCATGGAAGATTCCAGCAGGCCTGCTGAGAAAAGCTATTTGAGGGCTAGGAGGCATTCTAATGTTGCTCTGTCTCTCCACGCCACTCAGCTGCCTTCTCCCCATCTCCCTCCCAAACTAGAGACCCCTCAGGACCGGGAGCCAGGCCAGGTGGGAGCCGGGGGATCTCTCACACGGGCCTGTTCCTGTGTTGTACGCGGTGCTAATACAAAGAAGGAGGGGGTTAGAGTGAAAGGATGAAATAAATTGCTGTGGGTCACAGTTCTCTATGTGCTTTGACTAGTTGTGATAATTGAAAACAGACTAATAATGATAAATGCAATTATGCCTCTGTCATCAACAGAATCTTTCTACTGATTTCTCTGGTCACCCCACCAAAGGGCCAAGCTAACACAGCCGGCTATACCCCTAACTTGGGAGGTGAGTGCAAAGGAAGGGGTTCCCAAATTCATGACATTGTAATTAAGAATGTTTTTTCTTTTTCTTTTTTTAAAGTTTCTTTTTTTGAAATTTTGTTTTTTTAAAGTTTATTTACTTTTGAGAGAGAGAGAGAGAAGGAGAGAGAGAGAGTGTGAGCCAGGGGGAAGGGGCAGAGAGAGAGGGAGACACAGAATCCGAAGCAGGCTCCAGGCTCTGAGCTGTCAGCACAGAGCCCGATGTGGGACTCGAACTCATGAACCTCTGGATCATGACCTGAGCTGAAGTCAGACACTTAACTGACTGAGCCACCCAGGTGACCATGAATGTTTTTTTTCTTGATTGAAAGGATTCTTCTTATACAATCTATTCTCCTCTAGCTATGGTTGGAGTTACATTCACACTTCTAATTCTTGCGTTCCTGAAATTTTTGTTGTCGCTATAAAACAGTGAGGCGTGTCTGAGAATGGTTGTAAGTTAGCCTGAGTGTATTTAAAGGGGGGCATTTGCACAGCTCTACATGACTGCTGCCTCTCTTCTCTCTCTAATTCCCCATCCCCAGGACATGGTATCAATAATATCCCCACACATCTTGCTGTGGCCCCTCTCGTTCCCTTGTGTTGAAAGATCAAGGAATTATCGTAAACACCACCTGTGAGAGGCTTCAGGGATAATGCAGAAGTTAATTCACTTTTGAGGTAATGTCTGAGAGACACAGATGTAGAAACAGAGAGACGGGAGTCACAGGGGAAACAAGTACAGAGACACCGAGGGGTGTGGTGACTCTGGGTCGTAAGAGAGCCACCCAGACATGTGGACGTGTGCAGGCAAGTCTTCCAATCCTCTGTGTCCAAGTCTCTATAGATCTAGAGAGAGAAGATCAGACAGAGAGATGGAGACACCCACAACAGGATGCCCACATTTGCGGTGAGTCAGAGAGATACAGAGAGAAGCCAGCGGTTACAGAGAGAGACCCAGAAAACACAGAAAGAAACAGAAACATACACAGAGACTGAGGCTCACTCAGAGACACACATTGAGTGACAGCGACAGAAATGAGGACAGATGCAGAGAGAGGCATTCAGATACATAGACAGAGACCCTCCCCTCCCCCCATCCCAATACCTCCTAGCTCCCATGAGCCTCTGTGGCTGAGACCTTCGGTGGCAGCCCAGGGCCTTGTACAAAGAAAGGGGTCTTTTCCAAGAGGAAAGGAATCGGTCCTGCTTACAGAAAGACAAGGTTTGTAACTCAGCATTTGTAGGCCTTGGAAAACCAGCCTGTTCCCTGGATTCCAGAGTGACTTAAGAGAAAGAGACTCTCCGTTTGCCAAGGAGGCTCTACCCAAAGGGGCTTATTGTTCCAGAAAGAGTGAGCCCGTAGTGTAGTTGCTGTGAGGCTTTTGGGTCTTGCCACCTGTTCATTAAAGTTGTGGTTTTCTGTTCTTGACAAGGTCGTACATCCCGGGAATGGCAGAGCCCCAGGAAAAATGTGCTTACTCCTGTCTTCTTGCCTCTGGGGAGTATGAAGGAAGCCTCCCATGCTGTGGTGCTGATGGAGGAAGATGTGAAGTATGGGGAGGGTGGAAGACCCCTCTGTCCAAGCTGCTCTGTGATGCTGAACATTTCTCCCCACCAACTATCAATGTATATATATACCATGCCGGGCGTCCACAACGGGACAGAAAGACACAGTGGGCCGCAGCAGAGCCTTGGTCTTGTGGAGCCTCCAGCTCCATGCTGTTGGGTCATGTTTATCCTCAGGAAGAGAGTCTGGTTCATCTTGGCAAAGGTGGCCTAGGATGTCACCTGGCTGGATTCTGTGCGTTGCCAAGGGAGGGGCCCTCATGAATAGCCACCAACAGTTGGGCTGACTCTAAGTAGGTCATGGCTGGTTCTTTGTACGAAAGGAATCCAACTGCCAGCACAGTCCCCCTGTCCAAATTTAAATTGATTACACGGTTAGCCTGGCTTGGGCTTAGAGGCAACTTGGCCGTGAGACAAGTGAAAAACATAGAGCTTTTGAACCAGAAAGATGCTCATTGTAAGTTAAGGAGCCTGGAGCCTGGAGTGATGGACCACAGCTAATCAAGGCTCAAACCAGAGCTAGAAACCCAAGTCTGCAGGCTCCCAGCTCTGGACTCATGTCACCTGAAGACATGGAACCACCGAGGGACGCTGTCAACTCTGATGATGTAAGATTAACCCTCACCAACAATATGGTTTTTTGAAACCAGTGATGAGGAAGAGGAACCATCATATTTCAAGGAGAGAGCTGCTCATCTTCTTAATGTTGTATGTAATCAAATTTGACATTCAAACAAAGAGAGAAGTACAATAGATAGAAGCCCCTTCAGAGGGAAAAAGAAAGCTCCTTTATAAAGCAAGCACCCAGGCTGATGCATGAGACCAACATGAGTGGATAAAGGAAAAGGAAGCAGCGAGTAGCCCCTAATTATCCTACCACAAAGCCAGTGTTAATGATGTTATATTACAAATGGGAAAATGAGACTCACTTGTGAATGAGTAGGGGTCTCTCTCCATCTTTCTTTTTTTACTGTAAAAAACTTTCTGTAAGTAAGGAAGCTTGAAAAAAACAAAAAATACAATAAAGAAGTCAATCCAAAGGGAGAAAAATACACCAACCTGGAGAATAAGTCATCTTTTCAGTGGCATGGCTTATCTTGTGACAATAATCGCATTTTTCTCAAATGAAGACAGAAAGGAATTTTAATTTGACATTTCCTGGTATTTCTGTAGAGTCTCTCCAAGGGAAGGGAGTGGGGCAGGCATAGTCCTGGTTTTCGTAACGCAAAGATCTCAGTACCAAGAAACGTGACTTACCCAGAGCCAAGGTATTGAAGTGAGGACAGAAGCTCATGAAACTAGATAGTTATAGAATTAGAAATCTGGATAAACTTTAGAAAAGGTGGAGTCCAATGGCCTCATCTTGCAGACGGGAACTCTGAACACTAGCAAGAGAGAGAGATTGGTCTTTCATCAGTATTCTGTGTTAAGCACTTGACGGTCACATCTAGTATGAGAGCACATTCTGCTCCAAGGTGCTCACTTCCTAGGATGGGACGGCCGTAATAAAGATATTCTGTCTTGGGATTCTTTTTAACCAGGAAAGCGCCCATGGATGCTAACAGAGAAACTCCAGGAGTTTTTGGAACTCCCTTGAAAAAACGTGTGCCTCCGCTCCTATAGCACACAACCTGGTCTGCCCCCTCCTGAAAGGTGTCAGTGAACCGCATGTTTAGGTTGACTTTGGAAGACCCTGAGTGGAGACATTTTCAATGTCCTACTCACACCTCACGGAGGAAGGGGCTTGGTCAGATGGCTCAAGGACAGATTGGTGCTAAGAGTGTCTAAGGCAGATTCATTGTTAGACACTCAATACATGGTGATCCTTGGGAAAGTTATTTAAATTCCTTAGATTTTGATTCTCTTATTCATAAATTGAACACAGTAGAGTCTACCTCATAGGGGTGTTGTACAGACTAAATGAATAAGTGTAGATAAAATACTTAGAATAGTACTTGGCCATTACAATGTCAGCTGTTTAATTTTATTAGAGTACCTGTGAATTCACGGACACACACAACACACACAAACCCAAGCAAACACACAACTGTGGCCCTTTGCATGAGTCTGGAGATAGTCTCATGGAAGTTAGCTCACTGACTTCTCAATAAAAGAATGAAGCATTTGATTCGGTCTGTTCAACATCGAGGGTATCAGCCAGCAAAATCTGCCGAGCTTACCATTAGACTATTCTTTCATTCAGTGTTACCGTGGTGGTTGTAACACAGAGTCCCCTGACTGAGAAAGAGTATACATCATGGGGTTCTATTGAGGGTGCACCATGTCTGAACTCTGCTTTACTTTTTGCCTTCTCTGTGAACTCTTCCCTGAAGAGTCCAGCCAGAAGTGCTGGTTGTCCTCACCTGATTTCCTATAATATTTATAATCTGTGCTGTGCACTTTAGATTTAGTATTTATTGTTTTATTGTTTGTTTACTTTTAGCCTTTCGGTGTACATATATTTTCTCTCTCAGATCATTCTGTAAACCTGGGGGGACGGCATTACTCACTTTATTTACTCACTATGTTACTCCCTTCTGTACGCCCAAAGTGCAGAGCAAAGCGTCTTACACACAGAACGTGTTCAATAAAGGCCTTTGATTGCACAACCAAAGGTTTGATGATACTGGCTTTTCTGATTCCCAATGACCCGGTGCTTAATTAGCAACCTCGGTAGAAATGACCTATTTTCACCTATTTCATGGCCTCCTTAATCTTCACTATGGCAAAAAGATGTAACCAAACTGTCTTTCCCTTATTTCTCCTTACTGTCAACATTTCCCCCATAATATTTAAAAGCAGGTTCGCATTAGATTTTCTGGCTGAGAGGCTATGTAAATAGAAGGCACTAGAATTGGGATGTGTGGGTTTTGGTGGTGAAGAAAAGCCAAATTGTCTATCCTGTCGGAAGTCAAACCATGTGACGTTTCCTTCAAGTGCAGACTACCTTCTGTGTCTGAATTTCCCGTGGCCATGGCCCGAGGCTCAGTAACAACTGTTGGCCGGTTATTAAAAAAGTAAAACAGGGGCGCCTGGGTGTCTCAGTCAGTTAAACGTCCGACTTCGGCTCAGGTCATGATCTCACGGTCCGTGAGTTCGAGCCCCGCGTTGGGCTCTGTGCTGACTGCTCAGAGCCTGGAGCCTGTTTCAGATTCTGTGTCTCCCTCTCTCTCTGCCCCTCCCCTGTTCATGCTCTGTCTCTCTCTGTCTCAAAAATAAATAAACGTTAAAAAAAAAAGTAAAAAAAAAAAAGTAAAACGGGCGCCTGGGTGGCTCAGTTGGTTAAGCGTCTGACTTTGGCCCAGGTCTGATCTCACCGTTTGTGAGTTTGAGCCCCACATCAGGCTCTGTGCCTTTGGATTCTTTGGATTCTGTGTCTCCCTCTCTCTCTGACCCTCCCCCACTAGCACTCTGTGTCTTTCTCTCTCTCAAAAGTAAATAAACATTTAAAAAATAAATGAGTCAAACAAAAATCTCTTTGGCGTAAGGTAGGGATTAGATCATGATTTACCCATCCATTTCCTAGCCAGTTTTCCCCCACGTTTACCATCAATACAGGCAAAAATGTGATAGCCTTCTAGAATCATCTACAAGAGTGGCACAACTTCGCCATCTGTCCCCTGTGTTCTAATTACACCAGTGTAGTAGATGCAACACAGCCTCATGTGATCATCCGAGATAAAGATGAGGCATTAAAGCACAAACAAGTGACTCATTTTAATGGATTTGCTTCAGACGAGAGAAACCTGTAATTTCTCTTAGGCGTGCTTGATGGACCCATTGTGGAGTGAATCACACACTTACACAAGCCTAGAAACCCCGGGCGGTTTTACTTCTCAGATAGGCTTCTCACAACAGGTGGCTGGTTTGCACCGGGGCCTCTTGGATTTCCCTTTCAAAAATGGAGAAGAGAGATCACAGCCACTGAAGGGGGGACCATGAGAGGTGCAAAGGCAGGCACGCATGATGGTGGGGCACAGCGGTGGGGAACTCAGTGCCGACTTCCCTGCTGGGCTGCTAGATTTCCTGGATGCGGTGAGTACACATGTCACAACAAAATCTTTCTCCTACCGAAGACCGGATTGTTTTGGCATGTATTCTGGGATGGGGAAAATGTGTGATTTATGGTGGTATTGTCTGGAATGCTTGATTGTTGCAGGAAACTTCCCTAACATTATTTACAAGTTGGCTAGCTCAAGGTTAAAGTATTTCCTAGATCTCTTTTGTGTTTGTTTTTCTTTCAAAAGGCATTTGTCGGGGTCCAGTTGCTCACTCCTAGGAGTGAAAATGCAAAGCACCAGGCGATTAGACTCTCTGTTCTCTGATTGTCCCTTGCTGGATAAAGTGGATGAGCAAACCAGCTTTCGATTGCCTTCCTTTAGGCTCATTGTAAAGTTGTATGTGTGTGTGTGTGTGTGTATAAATAAATATATAATTAAGCATTCTTTAGTAGTTTCTTCTTTTAATGGGGCTGATAAAGCTGTCTTTATACCAACTTAAGACATTTCCTTCAGTTACTGCTGAAACCTCTTTGCAAAGGCACCTACCCTTGTTTTGAGTGGTCTATAGTACCTTTGATGACCTATCTTCCTTATATTCTGAGGACAAGTGTGGCCTTTCAAGTGTGCGTCCTAAGGTGCTATTTTGTGTGTGTTGCAGTACTCCAGCGAACTTTCTTCCTGGAACAGAGCAATTGCCCCGTCTGTCAATTACTTTAAAATCATATAAATCTCAAGATAGTTGGCCACATGCTAGATCCCTTCCGGACTCTGAAATCAAGTGATTCTTGAAACTGAACAGCATTTGAATCCAGACTGCAACTCTCAGAAAAGATACTGGGCTACAAAGAGATGGGCTGGAAGCCATCTAAAATAGGCGGGAATAAGATGCTTCTGATTCTAATAGATCTTTTGTATCTTTCTTTCCTCCAAGGCTCCTTATGAAACAGCTCCTCCATGGCAAGGGACAGCTGGTAAGAGTGACTGAATCCATCTGATTGCTGAGATCAAGAACGCGCAAACAACTTGTTTAGCCATCTGACTATATAACCAGAGTTCTAATTACACCAGCGCAGCAGATGGGATGCACGGTTATGAAATTCAGCTGAGGGGAACAAAACACACACACCCCAACATGTGGGTCAGCAGACTCTAAGGTCCTCACCCTCAGTTAACCTTTCTGAACTGGTTCTTCCCATCAAAGGGATTGGCCAAGGAGTGTGAGGTGAGTTGCTGCCTGGAAGGTTAGCCAACAAGTGGGTAGGCCCTCCCTCTCACCTTGGGGTGAAGTTCACGGAGGGGAACCTGTTGGGAAAGGGTCCACTTCGTTTGCAAACATTCCCACCCAGCTCATCGTAGGGTGTTCTGTGTGGAGGGGTTTGAGAGATCACGGCTTTCAGCGCGTTCCTTCCTGGCTGACTGTGGTTACCATTCCCAGGCTGTGCCTTCTTAATTTGCTTTGAGAGTCCTGATGCTAGCCCTCGCACGGCATGTCCAGGCAGGTGTGGGGTGCCTCCGTTTCATGAGTCATTCCCCACAACCCACCCCATGCTAGCGCCTATCAGAAACAAGCCCTAGGACCCAGGCAGACTAATTGTATTATTTAATTCCAAGTCATTCAGAAACTCAGCTCTTAGGACAAGGGAGGTGGGACAGATAGGAGATGGTGTTTCGGAACAGCTGGGGTCCCCTAGGTCTGTTCAAGAAAGTGTTTTGTGAGTTCTGACTGTGGAGACTGGGCAGAAAGGATGGCTGCCTGCCATGCCTGTGGCAGACATCACTAATCTGGCAGGACGTTGTTCTTTGCTGCACCTGGATGGGACCTCACCATCCTGTGTCACATAAGGTTCCAGGTAGTATAACAAAGAGGTAGGCTGGGAGCATTTCTTTCTTTTTTTTTTTTTTAATTAAAAAAAGTTTTTTTAATGCGTATTCATTTTTGAGAGAGAGAGAGCGAGCATGAGCAAGGAGGGGCAGAGAGAGAGAGAGACACAGAATCTGATGCAGGCTCCAGGCTCTGTGCTGTCTGCATAGAGCCTGAGGCAGGGCTCGAACCCACGAACCGCAAGATCATGACCTGAACCGAAGTTAGATGCTTAACCGACTCAGCCACCCAGGCACCCCTGGCAGCATTTCTACTTAAATCACCAGGTTTCAAAAGCATCTAGAGTTACAAATATGCTTATCTTCCCATCTAAGATAGAGAAGTTGCCTTGTGATTTTTAAACAAAAGCTTCAGAAATTGGCATCATTCTCTGCATGGGTCATTCACTGATCCATCCATTTATCCAACACATGTTTATTGGGTATCAGTTATGCATCTCACAGTCCGCGGGGTGCTGGGGACAGAGAAGTTATCCTTCTGTGTTCGCCTCCTGACTAATGACAACCTGATTTTTTGGTCCTAATCTGCCAAATGCAGGCTAACTTCTCTCAGGCTCTGGGGCTGGGAGGACCGAGTGCTGCGCTCTGCTAACCCCTTGTCATCAGGGCCTCGAGCTCACACAGTGGTGCGGGAGGCATCTATTGATGTGACTGAGCCACTGGGACTACTGGGTCTAGCTAGCTACATTGTCATCAGCCTCTGGGACCAGCAAAGGCTATTCTCGCTCTCTCTCTTTGAAGTGATCACTCTGTTAGAGCAGAGAGTCTGGCTTCCATTCAGTGGCCTAGAATTGCTGTTTATTCTCAAGTGAAAGACAAAAGTGGATGGTAGCCGGTAATTCAAGCTTTTATAAGGATGCACAGGGAAAGAGAGGCAGGTTGGGGAAGCAGGGGGGAGGAATTTGGGATGCTACTTTTCTAGAACCTGAGAAGCTGCCAATGCAGGCTGCTTGTTGCTTCCACCTCTGAAATAGGTCATCTTTCAGGCACTTTGGGAACAAGATGCAGGCCTTGTTTCTTCCTAAGCATCAGACGACCCTTTATTTACCTAATTACCATGGAGGCCTTAGGCACAAGTTCTGCATCTTGTTTTCTCCTCCTCTTTTTAATTATCTGTTTCTGAGTCTGCCTTCCCCTTCCTGTGATCATCCCCAACATCTGACTGCCACCCACCCCATCTGTGCCTGCCTTTCCTCAGCTCTCCAGCCGGAGCATTATGTTTCAGGATAATTCTGACTCTTTTCACTGTTGAAGATGACCTCTCCACTGCCTCCTTCTTTCAGGATTCACTGAAGGCTAGGTCTGTTCCTCTCGGCTGCGCTACTTTGGGTCACGGTAAATGACCTTCTATGAAGGTATTAGCATAGGGACTGGCCTGTGGTAGACGCCCAACAAAGGCTCGTGGAGCCTGAGTCTGGGTGAATTAATGTGTTCCAAGATGACATATGGTCCTCGAACAGCAGCCTTAAATTCCCCCAGAGCACTTTAGACGATAGCGTAAATTTGATCCAATCGGGATGAAACAGGTCTTTTTGCCACAAGGATGCCCAGAAACCGTGTCATGCATATATGTATGTGTGAGGGGTTGGGGGTGCTGGTGCTGGCACGTTCTCCAAACCATTTGACCATGGAACTCCTTGGTGTTTTATGAGACTCGCGTTCCACAGAAACCCACTTCAGGACGCAGTATCCCGGCCAAACGCAATTGACACGAAACTCTGTAGTGTTTGCCTACTAGGAAGAAAACAGGCAGATTTCCTGAAATCACAGAACACTTAAGTCAGTGTATAAAAATGCCTTCAGCGTCAGCTTTTTCTTCCATTTTTTAAAATTCAACTTTGGTGCCTGCTATGAACTTGGCAGGCAAGCGGGGGATGATGTGTGTCAACCCTAGGCATAAATATGTGTTGTTATAGCGCTGTTCTGTCAGAGTTACTGCTCACTATTTTTATGTTCCCCCACCAGGGACTAGGATCTTGATGTAAATAGCCAGTGACAGATCTTCCCAACAAAGTGTTTTCCTGCTGCCATACCCAAGGGGTTTAAAGAGGCAGGGATTTTATGAAAACACACGATTTTGCCGTTAAACTGAACACACTGTAAAACCAGAAGTCAATAAATGGTACGGAGGTAATTTAAGCATACTGGAGATAGAATAACTCTGGATTCTCCAGGTAGGATAGGACCTGGCATTGACTCCAGGCTCTCTTCACTAGGAACTACCAGACCCTTGGGCCAGGCAAGTTGTCCTTGAATAGATTCACACTGGAAAGCTGCCTCTTTCGGTACTGTCTGCGTTTTTGCTGATGTTCTTTTGGACAGTCCACTCGTGTCACATTTAATATTTAGATTTTGTGTCCTTGTTCTTTTCCTCATTCTTTCAAGAGGTCACTTATCACATGCAGACACTGTGCTGGGTATTGGAGAAGTACTTTTCATTTGCAGAAAATTTTTAGCTTGGCATTACGCAAAACTCAAAGTTCACTTTAAGTCTTTAGCAATGGTGAATCTCAGAAAGTATGTTTTTTCCATTTTGTCCTATGAAATATCAGCCTCGGATTATGAATTATTCTGGAAATGCTTCTTTTTATTTTTTAAGTCTCCATTTTCAGAGCCCTAAAGCTCTGGCTCATAGTGTTCCGTGCAGAATGCTCTGGATTTTGGCTTCGGCTATCCAAATTGTGATAGGATGGATCCCATTGTACTCTTTCTGGTGAGAAGAGAAACAATCCAGTTGGGGCTAACTTGAAAACATTTATCCATCCAACCCATCCCTGCCAATCAAAATGGACACAAATAAGAATGCGGTGACTCCTCTTGGGTAACGTTATTAAACATCCCCCCCTTCCCATTTGCCATAATTGAAGGAAATTTACCATACAATTATCAGACAGAATGGTAGATGGGTTGCGTACATCAGACTATAAGAACGTGGTTGATGGAATAGCAAGTTTATCAACCAAAACTCTCCAAACAGCTAGTTGTGCTCAGTTCAAAGTTTATGTTTCTTATGGTCATGCTTGTGATTTCACACTGCATATGGATTGTCTGCTAGTAATTTTTTTCTTAAAAAAATGAATGTATCATTATTTCATAATGTTCCACATGGAGCATAATGACCTATAGAAAAGGCCATGACTATTGGATCCTTTCCTCTCTGAACACTTTTGGGAGCTGTGGACTTAGAAGTCCTAGCACTGGTTGGGAAAACAGTTTTGGACTTCCTAAATCACATCACATCACATCACATCATTGTGCCAGATGTCTGATTTTCTCCCAGCAAGATTAACTTTAAAGCAAACTTCTTATATTGAAAACTGTACACAGTAAAATCTTCCTCCTGAAGCCTTAGCGGGCGTTCTTATTTATAAGTGGCCTCCTGTGGGCTTGCCTTCACCCATTTTGCTGTGCATTCCAAACCATGCTCTCCAGGTGGAAGAGAATTGCATTTACTCTCAGCATCAGTCCTATTATTTGACCCTGAATGTAGGTATCTTTTTTCCCTGATGAATGCATCTTGGGAAGGAGATTTCGACAGAATTGTGAAAAATAGGAAAGAGAATAGACCAAAGGGACCACTTCAGTGGGAGAAGTGAACGATTTTCGATTTGATAATGAAAATGAATCTTTTAGTCTGTATTTCTGCCTCTAAGATTGTAGGTCACAATCCATTAGAGGGTTGTGGAGTCAATTTAGTGGGTGGCAACCAATTCCTGAAAGAATGTCAGGTAGAATGGAATGCAAGATAAAAATCACAGACATAGCAGAGTATCTTGCTCATAGCTGGGAAGGATAAGTAATTTTACATAAAAGTTTTTGAAATATAAAGATTATGTATTTTTCAGTTTTATGTAGGCATCTCTACATATATGTGTCTGTACACAATGAGTCATGATGTAAGATCTTTTTTTTTTTATTGTGTCAGGATAAAAAAAAATTTTGAAATCCACAAGTATATATGTGAAACATATGGATACTTCTAAGACAACTTATTCTGGTTCTTCTGGTATTTCCTTTTGTGAGGACAGTTAAAAATCTACCCTAGACAATATTAATATTGCAAATTGCTTAGTGTATTAATCCACCAATTTGCTGCACACACGAGAACTTCTTTCAACCACTCCTGTAAGATCATGAATTCCACACACATATCCCAACAACTATGCAAATCCATTACCGCACTTTGCCTGTCATTCTGCCATGTTTCCTTTCCCTTGCTCAGACTTGCTCTGCAAGATGACAGTATAAGTCAAAATACTTTCCCTATATGTTCATTGGTTAGGAACTCAAAGAATTTTAAACTCCAAGATAATTTGGAAGCCTTCCTGTAAATGCCTGTGGCTCATCGTCTCATGCAAAGGCTCATTGGAGTCGTGAAAGTCCATCGTAGTCTTGACTCTACCTAGGAAGGGTTTGATCCCTGATCACTGAGTTTTGTTTGCTCCCTGGCTACAGATTGCCTGGTGGGCCTAGATGGATCAGAATTCGTTCATCTCCATTGGAGCATAAAGGGATTTACGTTTGCTGAGGCTCAGTTTCTGCCTCATGTGCAGCATGTAGGTGATCTCTCTTCTCACTATTGCTTTGACGTGTCTGTATTCCCCACTGGACATCCTTAATGGAAATGACAGCAACCTTTATTTCCATACCCCAGCGGCTGGTACAGTGCCTGGCAAATAGGAGGCACTTGAAAAAGGGTCATTGGTAGAATAAATAATCACCCTACATTTTATGAAATGAGTGAGAAAGAAAATGGGATCCGTGAAGGTCAAATAGTTCATCAATAGCATAAATATGATAACAACTTAACTCATGCTGACTCTAAGACCCATGGTATTTTCACTTTGCTGCATTTGTACTACCAGGAAAATCATTCTAGGGAACTTTGTTTCCAATAAATGGTCTTAGTTTCCACTAGCCTGTAAGTATGATGGCGATGATCATGATGGTGTCCATGAATTCCAACTGTTGTAAAGATGCATTCTTGGAGATCTGTCTTTGCAAGGTGGAACTATCAAGAAAAAGGCTTCACCACAAGGAAAACATTTGTAACCATGTGTGGTGACAGATGTTAACTAGACTTACCTATCATGTCGCAAAAATACAAATATCAAATCATATGTTTCCATTAATGTAGTGTTACATGTCAATGATATGTTAAAAAAAAGAACAAACAGGCAAGAAGCAAGAAGCAGACATAGCCAGAGAACAGAGAGTTATCTTCTAGTGCTTCTAGTTTCTCCGAGTAGTAGTTGATCTATCCATGAGAGAGTTTCCGTGCTTGTTCCAGTAGCAGACAATAGTGTATATTCATTTCATTTTAAGTTACTTGACTCCATATGCCTAGAGAGACAGTACACTGCAGAACAGTTGTTCTCCACGGAGGGTGATTTTCTCTCCCAGGGCACATTTGGAGACATCCGGAGACATTTTTGGCTGTTACTACTAAAGAGGAGGCTGCTCCTGGCATCTGGTGGGTAGAGGCCAGAGATGCTACTATATATCCTACAATTCACAGCACAGCCCCCCCAAAACAAAGAACTATCCAGCCTACAATGTCAATGGTACCATTGCCGAGAGACTCTGCTCTCCAGCTGCGCCCCCTGGGTTGAACTCTGGGCTCCATCATTTTTTATCTGAGTGAACTTGGCTCATAGCTGCTCAACGCTTTGTACCTTAGCTTCTCCACAGGTACAAGGAAGACAGTAAAGGAAGCGCTCAGGACAGTGAATAAGAAATAAAAGTTCTTAAGAAATGTTACTATCGCAGAAAATTATCAATTAAATGACCAGAAACGATGTCTTGGTGAACATGTATCTTTCCTGGTGCTTCCATCATTCCCATGTATTATTTGTAGAAAAGTTAACATTTGAGAAAAAGTCTTTCTTTTTTTCTTTTCTTCCTTCCTTTCTCTCTTTCTCTTCCTTCCTTCTTTCTTTCTTTCTTTCTTTCTTTCTTTCTTTCTTTCTTTCTTTCTTCGTTCTTTCCTCTTTCTTTCTTTCTTTCTCTTTCTTTCTTTCTTTCTTTCTTTCTTTCTTTCTTTCTTTCTTTCTTTCTTCTTTCTGTTTTTACATGTTAGCTAACTTGAAAGTAGATATTGGTGTTCTTTCTTAGAGCAGGACGTTTTGGTGTGCATATCTCAGAGTACCCTGTAGGGTCACCAAGTGTTTTGTTAGTCGGCTAAGTTTTGCATTGTTTGGCCTTATCACCTTCAGCTGGATCCACCTTCATTCTCCTGCAGGTGAAGATCCTAATGTGTGAAAAATGAAGTCCCAGGAAACGATGCTTTGCTGTTTAATGTTATTCCTGGCCACGGAATGTTCTCACTATAGATCCAAGGTGCGCATCAAAGTAAGTGTGATCCATTCTTACGTGGTCCCGTAGAGAAATCTGTCAGTTCTCCCAGATAGCTAAATTTATGATACAGGACATGATTTTAAATAGATGTTCAAATGACTACAGTTTTAGTCTTGCTAATAGTTTTTTGTTTTTGTTTTTTGTTTTAAAGGAAACAAAGAAACTTTGAGAGGTGGCTGGGCCTTGCAACAGTATATTTGCAGGGTGTGACATGGAACTATAGGAGAGTAGGAAAATGACTTTTCAAGCCCCAGAGCATGTAGACAGGCAGCCATTGGGAGGAGGAAGTACCAGCCTGGCAGCTACTGATTCAGCTCCGGACCTTAACTTTCCTTCTCATTAGCTGCACAAGTTGCTTTCCTTCTCTGAGTCTTAATTTCCTTATCTGTAACCTACAGGGTGTTTGTTTGTTTGTTTGTTTTCTTTTAGATGTTTATAGCCCTTTATAGCTGCAAAAGAGTTTGTGATTTTATTATTGTCACGTACTGATTATTCCCAGCATCTGCTCATCTCTACCTTTCTGGGGGATATAATGGTATCTGGAGGGTCATATGAGCTCCATTTCATATTTACAGTTAATACAGATGGAGACCAGCTTAGTGTTACAATTGCTACATCTGTGTTCTCCCTGGGTACTTCAACTTTCCAGGGGTCCCTGGGTGGCTCAGTCGGTTGAGCATTGGACTTCTGATTTCAGCTCAGGTCATGATCTCATGGTTTGTGAGATCAAGCCCTGCACTGGGCCTGTGCTGACAGTGCTAAGCCTGCTTGGGATTCTTTCTCTCTCCCTCTCTCTCTCTGCTGTTTCCCCATTTGCACTTTCTCTCTCTCTCAAAAGAAATAAACTAAAAAAAAAAAAAAAAAAAAAAGAATAATGTTCATTGTTTTTTTTTTTTAAAGCTTTCCAAAATATGGATTCAGTCCATTAACCTGACCTTCAGAGCCCAAGTGACCACTGGCAAGCTTCTAGCTCTCATCAGAAAATAGTTTGTTCTTTGTCTGTGCTCACCTCTAATGCTTCCCTCTGTAAGTTCCCATGATGTCATACATGGACGCCAGTTTTCTGGCCTAGTCCTGAACACGTTTTTACTTCATATCCACATGGACCCTCTATGTTGAGATGAGAGAGGAGAGTCTAGTAAGCGGACATTTGGGAATTTATGTTTTACAGGATGGAGATAAACATCAACATCCTGAAGGGAAACTCAAGACTGGAACGATACAAGGTATGTGTCAACAGAACAGTCTTCTTCCATATGGAGACTGGACAGAGTAAAGGAAGACTTGGCTGTGGCCAAGCATGTCCCAGACCACGAGCTTTCAATTAGAATAACAGTCTCTCTCTCTGACCCTCCCCTGATCATGCTTGTCTCTCTCTGTCTCAAAAATAAATAAAACGTTAAAAAAAAATAGAATAACAGTCTCTAACAAGTTCTCATTGTTTACCAGTATTGATAGACTCACTGACAATTGTATATTATCTATGACATAGTCACTGATGCAATTCAGCAAATATTCACGTGTGTTCTAGAGTAGAAAGCAAGTGTTCACTTTAAAACCCCGAAGGGAAATGTGTTTGAACTAATGAGCTTACAAGGCAGAAGAAGGAACAGGACAGAATTCATTCCTTCCTACAAAGATATTTTCAGAATGCTTAAATGTACGTAACACTGGTTCTGAGAGGTCTATTGAAGTGATGTAAGATAGGTATCATGTTGGTGAGACTGGTTGCTCTCAAGAAGTCAGAGATAAACTATGGAGATAATCATGCTATGATAGTGCAAACATGTGGTTCTCCCCCAAATAGTAGAAATAACTGGATTCTCCACAGACATGGCCAACTATATTTTTAGCCCAAACACATCTCTACATAGATACAGAATTGAGAAAAGAGAGAGAAAGATAGGTAACCTTCATTGAGTATTTATGACAACAGCGTTCTAAGTGCTGGACAGGATGCTATTTCCTTCAATGTTTGTAACAAGACTGTGGCATTGTCTCCAATTGTCTGGATAAAGAAATTGAGAAATTGAGAAGCACTCAGCTTAAATAACTTGCCAAACCAGAGGCAGTTGGGTAGATGGTAAAGAATAATGCAAACTTACTTGTTTCCTTTCTCCATGAATGGAGTCAACCACGGAGCTGTCCCAGCTGCAAATATAGATGCATCCCTTGACTCATCGCCAATTACTCACTACATCTTATTGATTTCAACACCTTACCAGCTCTCATTATGATCTACCTCTTTTCATTCCACTACCACTCTCCTAAGGCAATTCTTCCTGGGACTACTTCAACAACTTCATTCTTGGGCTCCCTGCTTCAAGTCAATCCACTTTACCCCAGGGCCAAATTAGGCCTGCCACCAAGTTTTAGAAATAAAGTTATATTGGAACACAGCCATGCCCATTTATTTTACGTATTGTCTTTGATTGCCTTCATGCCACAAAGGCAGAGTTAAGTAGTTTTGACGGAGACCACATGGCCTTCAAGGCTGGAAATATTTACTCTCTGGCCACAGTTGTCATTTAGCAATTAAAAATATGGACTGCCTCGTTAAGCTTTCGTGTGGGACAAACAATGAAGGATATTGCATGGGTCATGTGTATATTAAAAACTTATTCATTGTGTAACTGAATGCTTTCAGTGGATCCCTGTTGTTTGTGGATTCTGTATTTGCAAATTCTCTTGCTCATTGAAATTCATTTGTAACCCCCCAATCTCTACTCACAACGCTTTCTGGATCATTCACAGACAGAAAAAAAAATAATTTGGGTTAGCTAAGGTGCAAGTTCCGAGTCAAACGAGGTGGCTCTCTGCCTTCTTGTTCCAGGTCTCCTACTCTAAACAAGTGTTCTTTTTGTGATGTATGTAGTGCCCTATGTTTTGCCTTTTGTGCTTTTTGTTGGTGATGTTTTTGGTGATTGGTGCAGTTTAAAATGGCTCCTGAGGGTAGTTCTGGTGTTCCTAAGAAGCCTGTCATGTGTCTTAAGGAGTAAATGCATGTGTTAGTTAAACTTTGTTCCTGTGCTGTTATGAGCGATGGTGCTATTGGCCATGAGTTCAATGCTAATGAATCAACAACATAAATAAGGTGTCTTTAAATAGAAACACACAAAACAAGCCCATATACTGACTGGTTGATGAAAAGGCTGTGAGGAGAAGCTTGTAAGAACCTGCCTTGATTTCCCCTCATTCGATGCTTGTGGCAGTAGAACATAATTACCGCAAATAACGAGAATCGAGTGTATCTGAAAAATAAAATCAATATTTAACTGGGCTTCCTGTATTTTATCTGGCAACTTTATCTGGCCCTTTACAGAAAATTTGGCTGCCTACACTATCTTTAATTATCTTTCAAAAGCGACTCCAGTCATGTTTTCTGGTAACCCCCATATTGGCACAGAATTTAAGGTCCTTTATGCCTTGACCTCTGCTTACTTCTCCCATCCTTATCTCTTGCTACACCCCGCTCAGATGCTCTGACCTAGCCTTTCTGTATGACCTGTGATCTCTACTTTCTATGTGCTGTTCTCTCTGCCTAGACATCAGCTTTGCAGTCCGCCTGGCAAGCCTTACTTGGTGCTGAGGACAGTGTTCCATGTCACCTCCTCTGAAAAGCAATCCCCCAATCCCTGGAATGTTAGCTGCCTGTCAGAGTGCAGAAATGCTGAGTAGCCCCCTCCCCTTTCCTTTTCAGAGAAATGCCGTGGACCTTGCCTCACTGCTTCCAACTGCAGCCAGCCTTGTGCTCAGCACTTTCGCGGAGAAATAGGATTTACATGTCATCAAAACAAGTGGCAAAAATCAACTGAAACGTGTACAAGCTTATCTGTGGAAACATTCTTTAAGGTGATGCATTTGCATATTATTGGCTTCTGGGGCTCATAGCCCAGGATGTGGTAAAGACATTCTTCATGTGTTCTGTTCAGCATGACAATAAATCTCACATCTGGACTCGGGAAAATGGTGCAGTGGGTGAAATTTGTCTCTTCTCCTTCCTTACCCACACTCTCCGGTACTCTTCCCCACCCTCCCCACCCCCTTCTTCTCCCTCTCAGAATCTTTTCTAAAAATAAGATCTGAAACTCATTCACACAATGGTGAATGCTTACAGGTTAAAGAGTGAGCTCTAAAGATAGATTTGTGCTTACTTTCTCCTAATTAGTGAACTCGAAACTTCTTGAAATGACACTTTAGTAATTCTTTGTTTGACCTGCCAACCTCCAAAAACCCATTCCCCACCCCACCCCTAAATTCCATGGGACCTTCCCCCTTTAAAAAAATCAAAAAGGCAAATTTTGTTTTTAGAATCTCTCCACATGTCTGGAGAAAACTGTCTTGTTATCATACTGGAGTTAAAATCACTGTCCTGGAAGCAACAGGTCAGTATCCTGATCTCTGGGGCAATTTGGGTGGAACCTCTGGTCTGTGCGTGACTCCACCTTCCTCTCGGTCTTTTCCGGCATCCCAACGACTTTTCAGGACCACTTGCTTCTCTGTTTTCCCCATGTGGCTTATTGTGCCTTTAGCTCCTTTACTCTGATATATGTTAGGTTCTTAATTGCATTTGAACAAAGCAACTTTGTTTTTTTATTTTTGTTTTTGTTTTTGTTTTTTTAAAAACAGGACTTCAATAGTGCATTACGCCTTTCCGTAGCCGCAGCATCTGTCCCTCTGTACGTTCTTGACTTCCGAGCTCCAGAGCCCCTGGAGAGTGTAGCCCAAGGAATCCGCAGGAACTGTCCAGTTGATTACGCCTGCATAATTGATGTTGTGAAATCATCAGAAGCCACGTCTGGAAACATTGCATTTATAGTGGAGTTATTAAGAAATATTTCTACGGATTTGTCCGACAATGTTACCCCAGAGAAGATGAAGGTATTTTTTGTTCGTTTCATTGAAAAAACTGACAGTCTTCTTCTTCTTCTTCTTTTTTTAAAAACAAATCTTGCATTTAAACAGTTTCAAGTGTACTCTTCAGGGTACAAGGTATGACAACCACGGCAACCATAACAATGATGGGCATTTTATTTCAGCCTGGTGTATCAATTCACTCTAGTTTATGGAAGTATTCGAGAAGTTAGCACATTTTTAATACATGTTTTTGTACAGACTATTTTCAAGGGAATGTCACAAAAGGATGGCTGTGAACAAGACTGTGTCTACTCTAGTGTTGCCCAAATTTCATTCTGTAGAACATAATTATTTCGAGAAATGTTAACGGAGATTTCTGTACATAGCACATGTAGGAATTCTGGGTTAAACAAAGTTAAGCAGGTTTCCTTATGGCGGGACTTTTTAGAACCTTTTATATGTTAACGAAGTTTGGCCCTCTTTATAAGAGTAGGGGATATCGGGATGTGGCACACAGTATTTCTGAAATTTAGGTTTTTATAGAATCTATTCCCAATTCCCTCCATTAAGCAATCATTGCTATCTCACGGGAATCTTGGGTTATAGGGACTGCAGTTTACAAATGCTGCCCCAGGGCACATAATAAAGCAAGTAAACTATACCTGTGACTTTTATTTGAGTTTAATTATTGTTTCACTTTTTTGCCTTCTCTGAAGGCTTATTAGCATGAAATTCTAATAAACATGGAATTTGAAGAAAAATTTGTTAAATAAGATCAGATCGTTTGATCTTTACAAGTTTCAGATTTAAGAAATTGACTTTCTACAATAATGTGTAAATCCTTAGTGTAAATTTCCACTTTTGTCCATGGCAGAGTTATAGTGAAGTGGCCAACCACATCCTCGATACAGCAGCCATTTCAAATTGGGCTTTCATTCCAGACAAAAATACCAGCTCGGATTTTTTGCAGTCAATGAATCTGTTTGCAAGGCAACTCCACATCCACGAGGATTCTGAGAACATTGCAGATGAACTCTTCATTCAGACAAAGGGGTTTCACATCAACAATGATACCTCAGAGAAAAAGTTCAACTTCTCCACGAGCATGAACAATATGACAGAGGGTATCATAGGAATGATAGAAATTCCCAGGCAAGAGCTGTGGAAGTTGCCACCAAATGCATCCCAAGCCATTAGCATAGCTTTTCCCACCTTGGGGGCCATACTGAGAGAAGTCCACCTGCCGAATGTGAGTCTTCCTAGACCTGTAAATGGTCTCGTCCTTTCAGTGATTTTACCAGAAAGATTGAAGCAGGTCTTACTCACCTTCGAGAAGATCAATAAATCCCAGAATGCCCGGGCCCAGTGTGTTGGCTGGCACTCCAGGAAAAGGAGGTGGGACGAAAATGTGTGTGAAACCACGCTGGAGATCATGAACAAAGTAAAATGCCAGTGTAACTACACCGGCATGGTGATGTCCTTTTCCATTCTGATGTCCCCCAAATCTGTTGACAGCAAAGTCCTGGACTACATCACCTGCATTGGGCTCAGCATCTCCATCTTTAGCTTGATTCTTTGCCTGATCATTGAAGCCGCTGTGTGGTCCCGGGTGGTTGTGACAGAGATATCCTACATGCGTCACGTGTGCATCGTCAACATCGCCGTGTCGCTCCTGATTGCTAACGTGTGGTTCATCATAAACTCTAACTTTCACAAAAAGGCCCAGGACTCCAACTGGTGTGTTGCACTGACATTTTTCAGCCACCTTTTCTACCTCTCTCTGTTTTTCTGGATGTTCTTCAAAGCACTGCTTATCGTCTATGGGATATTGGTTGTTTTCCGCAGGATGATGAAGTCCCGCATGATGGCCATCGGCTTTGCCATTGGCTACGGGTGCCCGTTGGTCATTGCTAGCACCACAGTTGCTATCACAGTCCCGGAGAAAGGCTACATGAGACCCGACGCCTGCTGGCTTAACTGGGACAACACCAAAGCCCTTTTGGCATTTGCCATCCCAGCCTTGGTCATTGTGGCCGTGAATCTTGTGGTGGTTTTGGTTGTTGCTGTCAACACTCAGAGGCCCTCTATTGGCAGTTCCAAGGCTCAGGATCTGGCCATAATTATGAGGATCAGCAAAAATGTTGCCATCCTTACCCCATTGCTGGGACTGACCTGGGGTTTTGGAATAGCCACACTTATAGAAGGCACTTCCTTGATATTCCATATAATCTTTGCCCTGCTCAATGCTTTCCAGGTAAGTTCCAAGAGGGAGACTTATTTTTACTAATTATTATTATTAATTGTCTTACTCATAAGATATTTTTATTTCATAATTTCTTATTCTGGCTATACAACAAGCTATGACCATGATTTAAAAATATAGAATACAAAATGTTCTTTTTAACTCTTTCCATGTCTTAGTGACATTTGGCTGTGGCCTCCCTTACCCTATTGGTTGTCAAGTTGGATTTAACTGATCAGGCTGGTTAGGTGGGCATCTCCTTCCTTCCGTCCTCCCTGATCCCTCCTAACGTTTCAATGTCAGAAGAAGGTTACCTTCATTTATCAAAGACTTGTCTTTGGCCAAAGATGTGTGAGTCTACACTCACATATAATGCCTCAAAACAAGCACAGTTTTTTAATCCTTTCTCAAGGAGTTTAGGGATTCAGTGGAACAGTCGTTTTCCATACTATGGAGAGAGAACCCTTGCCATTCTCTTTGAATGTTAGCCAGTGAGGAGCTCTTACACCTCTTCCCTGCTTTCGCTGTGAAATAAATGTAGGCTGTGATTCCCTGAAATGGATCTTGCACATGTTGCCTGACCTTAGAGATGTCACATTTCTCTGGGCCTCGGCCTTCTCCTTAGTAAGATAAAGATATGAGTCTAAAATCCTCTATATTGTCTTTATCTTGCCTTAACCACACTTGGTTTGGCAAAATGATCCCTCTAAAAATTGTTGTACTCTATGTGACTACTGTGCATGTGCTTTTGGGAAGCCGTCGCTAGCCAGACCACTTTTTATACCTACGAATAATAGCAAATTGGGCAAGTTCATATCCTTAGTTAGGCTTTTAATCAGGGCTTGGCCAACTACGGCCTGCTGCCTGGTTTTGTAAGTAGTATTACTGGAATAGAGCCATACTCATTTGTTTGCATTTTGCCTATGGCTGCTTTTGAGCTACGATGGCAGAGTTGGCTAGCTGTAACAGAAACTGTAGAGCTCAAAATATGCATTACCTGGTTTTTCACAGAAAAAAAATTTCCAACCGCTGCTTTAAATATATAAATATAACTGCTGAGTAAAGCAACAATGTATTCCTATAGCATGTCCCTATTACCCTATTTTAAAACATTATATAAAACAGAAAGCAGGCTTTTAAGAAATGCCAGCTCAGATCAGTTATATATCTTCCTCATACGTTCTTCAATAACTGTGGAGAACATTCCACTCTTTCCCTTGCATGGCTTTTAAGGAGAAACCTTTGACTTATGGTTTTTTTTTGTTTTTTGTTTTTTGTTTTTTGTTTCTTCATCTTCTTTTTTTTAATCAAAAGCTCTTGGACTCATGTAAATCTCCCTAACTCTTGAAGTTACTTTGGTGACTGGTGATCTCGTTTTATTTTATTTTATTTTTTACTTTGCAACTTAATTAAACCCTGAAAGTTTTATTCTGTTTCTTTTTCAAAAGAAAAACACTGAAAAACTTTTAGGTAAATACACTCCAACTTTTCTTAGCAAGCTTTTCCTGTGACTCACATTTAAAAATTTCAGTCTTCTGAGTAGTGTTTCTTTGCCATGAAACTATCCTCAGAAACCCAGGCTCCTTCCACTCTCATGGAAGGATGCAGAATTTTCTGAAAGTTCAACTTCCACCATTTAGAAAGATTGAGTGTCGATTATTATGACTTCATAGGAAACCAAAGAATTTAAACTTGAACACACCCTGGCATTTTATATTTCTGTAATTTTCTCTCTTTTATGTATAAACTTATTCCACCAGCTCAGAGGCCCTGCTATTTCCTGGCTTTTAATTCCAACTGAAAGTAAACTATAATACAGGTTTCATTTCTCAAGACACCTTCCATGATTGTCACTGTGAACTACAAGATTCCATGTCATGTTGTGTCATGCTGCTGTTATTATGAGTAAGATCAGCTACTTAAGGTTTGGAAAGTAAACAGATACAATAATGTAGAAAATACTCTCCTCCATCTGTAGCCACTCAATAAATATCAATAACTCTCATGCACAGACATGAAGGTGATCCTTTTTCTTTGAGGTACAATCACAGAGAATACTTGCCAATGCGTTTTTATCTGCATCAGTAGAAGCTGAAGTAGAAGTTTCTAGTACCCAATAACTGTCCTTGAAGACATCTAGAAGAGTGATATTAAAATAACAGTTGGGATATTGTCTGCCTCACAGTCCCTCATACTTCGGTTGAATTTTGCCACAGGGATTCTTCATCTTGCTGTTTGGAACCATCATGGACCACAAGGTAATTTGAATTTGTTTCACTCACTGTAAACATTTTCACACGGCTCAGGTAGCAGGGGGATGAAGCAGCTTTGAGAAGAAAGCCTGGTCCCTGGGTGTGAATTTTATGGGGGTGCTTCAGGCATCAGCTTAGAGGAGGAAAGCAAAGAACTATACTCCTTCCTTTCCTGCATTTAATCAAGTCAACAGGAGGTTGTGTATGAGTGTATCTAGAAGAATAAAAACCATAACCAGAATTTAAACTTTAATCGTAAATCCAATTATAATGACACCTCAGCTTTTATTGGCTAAGCATAGAGCTTCTGACGTTGCTTCTGCCAGGGCTATTGGTCTCGAAGTTCTGGGTTTTGGGGATGTTGTCGTTTCTTCACTGTCCTTGCTTCTTCAGATAAGAGATGCTTTGCGGATGAGGATGTCTTCACTGAAGGGGAGATCAAGGGCGGTAGAGGTAAGCCCTTCCTCTCAGTCTCAATACTTAAGGGTCAGTGTCCTCAGTAGAGTCATGAAGAGACAAATATTATAGCTTAGTATTCAGGATTTGTTAGCAAAGAAAATTATTAGGACATGCATTCAATCATTCATTTCTTCACTTGACAAATTTGGAATATCCTGCTAAAGCTTCAGGTCAGTAGAAAATCCCTCTCAAGAGAATTTTCCACCTTGGATGTATTTCAACTTGACATCTGGACTGTTGAGATGGGACAACATGAAACCAGGATCGTAGACTCATAAAACACTAGAGCTGGGAAATGAGAGATGAGTTAGAAATGAGACTCTAGTCCAACCTAGTCATTTCATAGGTAAGGAAACCAGGACCCAGTGTACTTATGAGATTTGCCCAAAGTCTCCCAGAGAATCATGGGAGTTAGCGTGCGCCTTTCTCAAGACTCTTCAGTAAGCCACATTCTTGGGCTGAAGTACATGTATATTGATCTTGAAGATGACTTTTGACCAAGCTGTCTGTCTTGTAAGGTACCAACTAAAATTACCATCATTGTTATATTAGTTAGAAAGAAGCCATTTACTCCACCAACAGTTTCTTAATAAGAGCTACTTTCTTAATAAACAAACAAAAAATTTTCTGCACACATTGAGAGTCAGCATTTACAGTTAGCTACTACTGAGTGTGACTTTTGGTACCATAGTCCATCAATTCTAAGATAGGCATTTTCTTCACCTTTTAACAATTCTAAAATTGGAATGTGTCTTACAATCAGTGGCATGTCATGATTTAATTGGTAAGATTTTTTTCCTTTCTTTTTCTTAGTGGAATAAAAAAATAATGATGTGGCTTACAATGTTAGGTTCAGTGAAATATGATAATTTAATTCTGTGTAGCTGTGTCAGTTTGGGTACTTCTTTTCATGTTTCCATTTTTACATATTTATATCTCTAGATAAGCATATACATAAATATGAATACATTTTGTCAATGCCCTTATTCACTGACATCAGTGTTGCTTCCCCCCCCCCCCCATTTAGAATGCATCATTAAGCCCAACAAATGGATCTAAATTAATGAATCGGTGAAAATGACAGGTGAGTATTAAAAATTCAAGGAGAAGCTTTGCTTGCAAGTTGTGACAAACTCTTTAATGCTCCTTGTGAGCACACTATTGCCTACGATGTGATGCAGGAGTGAGGTGGGGAGGGAACAGGAGGATATATCTTTCAGAGATTAAAAACTTCTTCATTGCTCAGCGCATAAATGAACATATGCACATATTTAAAACCTATGTCATCTCAGTTTACATGACCATATCTTTTTTTTTTTTTAAAGTTTTAATTTAAATTCCAGTTAGTTAACATGGGGCACCCGGGTGGCTCAGTTAAGTATCTGACTTCAGCTCACGTTATGATCTTGTGGTTCACGAGTTCAAGCTTCACATCAGGCCATCGGGCTCTGTGCTGACAGCTCAGAGCCTGGAGCCTGCTTCAAATTCTGTGTCTCTCTTTCTGCCCCTCTCCCACTCATGCTATCTCTCTCTCTTTCTCAAAAATAAACATTAAAAAAATTACAATAAATTCCAGTTAGATAACATAGAGTGTAATATTAGTTTCAGGTGTACAATACAATGATTCAACACTTCCTTACAACACCCAGTGTCGTCACAAGTGCACTCCTTAATCCCCATTGCCTATTTAGCCAATCTCTCCACCCACCGTCCCTCTGGTAACCCTCATTTTGTTCTTTCTAATAAAGAGTCTGTTTCTTAGTTTGCTTCCGTCTCTCTCCCATTTGCTCATTTGTTTTGTTTCTTAAATTCCACATATGAGTGAAATCATATGGTGTTTGTCTCTCTCTGACTTACTTTGCTTAGCATAATGTTCTCTAGCTCCATCCACGTCATTGCAAATGGCAAAACTTCATTCCTCTTTTATGACTGAGTAATCCATTATCTATCTATCTGACTTCTTTTTTATCCATTCATCAGACAACGGACACTTGAGCTATTTCTGTAATTTGGCTGTTGTAGATAATGCTGCTGTAAACATTGGGGTGCATGTATCACTTTGAGTTACTATTTTTGTATTCTTATATGACCAAATCTTAGGAATCCTTTTCTTTCCTCAGTGAGAGGATGATATCATCGCATCTGTACTCATGTAGCATACACCCTTACTGTCTACGGCACTCAACACACCCTCATTTCATCTTGTCAGTGAGTGGTGACACTTAGAATAACCTCATTGTTTAGAAAGAAGACTTAATTGATTGAAATCACAAAGCAACAAGCTTGTCTCTCTCTAATGAAGTTGGAGCCCAAAATCATCCCTAAGGGGGTGTGGGTAGAACTGTAGCAAGTTAGCTGTCTAACAGCCAACCTATAAGACATATTTCTCCACAGGTGAAATGGAAGGAAAACAAATATTAGGCATCCACGAAGGGCCATTAGTCGCAGCATGGCAGCCAGAAGCCTGAGAGGTAGTGGCGGGGTGTGGGCAGGGGTGATCAATCTTGGTAAGGTCTTCATGGCCCTTGTACATGGATATAGAGGAGTCTCAGATTTTTTTTTTTAAACACCATCTGGCGGCAGGCACATCTCCTTCTACATTTTATTCTCTTTCTGAGTCACAGCCGACTATTGAACAACAGGGCAAAGCAAAGAGCTGAAACAACCGCATGGAATCAAAGACATTCTAAGTTGGTAGGATCATGAAGGGACCTGCTGTGTTACAGGTCCCACAAACCCACGTTGCGCTGCTGTGCGACATTGGTACACGGTCCCGGGAGAGGGAGGGAGAGAAAGAGGGCTTTGTCATATACGTTGACAGGCATGTGTGGGGGGCCAGGAAAACACCACCATACTATTCTTAATTAATCTTCCTCACATTTGGGTTTTTGTATTAGAACTTTAAAGGGGGGAAGGAGGGATATTGTAGAGTTTTAAAAAAGTTAACTCTCCCACCTCTGCCCATTTCCTAGTCTAAAGAGCTCCTCCACAGTGGAACATGACTATAACATTCTTGCTTAGTCACTAATCAAGAGGTGATTCAGATGACCTGTAAAAGCTGACCTTTCCATCAAGGTCCCAGTTTGACCTGTTTTCTGAAGTCCATTAGATATCTCAAGGGGAGGAGGCTCTGCCTCCTGAGGGGTACTAAATCTAACCATCCTAGAGAAGACAGGCATGGTTGAAGTCTAATCTCTAGCCAGTTGGGCATACCTGGTTGGCTGTAGTAAAAACTGGAGAAAACCAGTAGAATCCAGGATCTGGGCTGCACGACTTCCTGGAGTCGGAGAGGTGCATAAAGCTTCCACTGGTACTTGGGGGAAGTGTAGGAAGGAGATGGGAATGCACTAACAGCTCCCCAAAGAAATCCTCAGCACGTGATTCTTCAACTTCTGTTATTTAAAAATATTTTTTTAAATGCTTCTTTAGTTTTGAGAGAGAGAAAGCGGGGAAGGGGCAGAGAGAGAGAGAGAGACGAAGACCCAGAATCCGAAGCAGGCTCCAGGCTCTGAGCTGTCCGCACAGAGCCGGACAGCGGGCTCGAACTCACGAGCTGTGACATCATGAGCTGAGTCGAAGTCGGGTGCTTAACCGAGCCATGCAGGCTCCCCCTTCAACTTCTGTTTTTGAACCTGTGAGGTGGGGGATGAACCGAGGATCGCATTCTTTCAGTGTGTCCTCCACAGGTGGCTCTGTGCCTATTGAATTTTGTCAGGAATTGGAGCTGTGCCTTTTAGATCTGGATGGATGTGAAACCAGAAAGATCAGGAACAGCAGCTGTCACTGGGGCAGGCCATCTTAGGGGCCTAACAAGTTAGAGGTCAGGGACAAGAAATTTACAGCAAGCGAATGGAAACCCAGCAGAACCAGGGAGTTCTGTCAGCAGACAGAGGGCCTGCAGCCACGGCTTAAGGGCAGAGTTACAGCTCAGCAACGCAGGGTGTTTGATAAGTGCAAGTCAGGTTGCAGCCCAAGGCAGGGCCCAATCACAAGGAGAAGAGTAGTATTTCCGGCCTTGATCAGAACACAAAATCAAAGGGTAATGCAGTCTGAGGAGATGGGCAGGATTTCATTGTTGAGAAAGGGGGCTGGAAGTCATAATGGGACTTGCAAAGATTGGAGACCCTGAGCCTGGGGGCAGTTCCTCATATCCCAGTGACCTCAGGTTTGATTGCTCTTGGAAATAAGGTCCAGAACGTTTTGTCAGGAGGTCTTGAGGTCAGGGAAGGATTGCAGAGGTGTGGAGACCTGGCAGTTTGCTTCAGGTATAGATTCTAATTGGAGAAATCCCATCCTGGAGGCTGAGGAGGGAGGGAGAAGATGGTCTTACCGTGAAGCCAGCTGCACAGCGCCCTCTGCTGTTCATAGGAAGGGTGGGCCTTTGCTACAACCCAAATGGAGCCCGTTTTTACCCAGTGTTATTCCAGGGTCACCAGGAAGTCTCTTCGGTTCCTGTAAAATCTCTTCCACATATTTGTTTATGCCTGAATTCACCTCAAAGGATGCAGAACTCTTCATTCTGCAGTGGGAAATGAGACTGACTGAACAAATACCCGGAGGAAAGCAACAGCGTTTTCTGTGTTAAGTTGTCCATTCAGAGTAGCAGCCATTCCAGAGACCAAGCTTAGATAGCTGGAGAGGAAGAAAGGGCACGAGCCCCAAGTTTAGGGCTAAGGGAGCAGCATGAAGACAGAGGGTGCAGAAAAAAATGAAGCTTGGTGGGGGTGGGGGGGAGGAACAGCCTCCCTACTGTGTGACTTTGAGGAGATTGTCCGTGCCTCGGTGCATATCCTCCTCTGTAAAATGAGGCTAATAATAACACATACCTCTCAGGATGGTTTCAGGACTTAATGAGCTAACATATTAAGGACTCAGAATAACTCCTGATTCGAATGAGCAGTAATTGCCTGTTGTTCTTCCTGTTAACACGAGTTTTGACCATTTTGCCTAGGCCACTCCATTCCTCATGGATGTTCCCTGTCTTGGACTGAGAGTTGACGTCTGGGAGAGGGAGACTGGAATGCAGAGACAACCCGTGCTTCCCCGGAAGACTTTCTCTTCTTGCCAGGCGTGACAGTTAAGCTGTCAGGGCGAACATGTTTGCTGAGGAAAAAGAATACCGTTTGGTGTAGGGGCTTCAAGGAGGTAGAACCACTGACTCTGCCCATGACTTGCAAGAGTCCGGCTTCTTGATCAGCCTTGGCAAGATTAAGTCAAAGAGCCATTTTCTGACCTGCTGGACACGCCTGGGGCTCTACTGGACATTGTGTGCTTTCACTCCCAAGGCCTGCTCTGTGGCTCCATAGGACCTGTCATTGTCACTCTGGAGGGATCCTGGGCACTTTGGGGGACGGGAGTTAGATCCAGTTTCAGGGGTAGGGGGTGGGCATGGGTGTTGGGGGTGGGGTGGCAGCAGAAATACTGAAGTACTTTGGAAACAGTTAAGTTATGGCAGGTTTCCTAAAGATAGGCAACAGAGGCAAAATAAAAGGTCTTTTAAACGTGCTTATTATTTTAGTCTATTTTAGGCCTTGAATAAAATAGTTTAACTGCTAGGGCTTTAGTTTCCTCATTTGTGAAACTTAAAAAATATTCTTGTAGGTATTGTTATTTGCGTGTGTGTGTATGTGTGTGTGTGTGTATTTAAACCCCTGTACACAAAACAGATTCTGGTTGTTACTTTACAAATAAAAATAAAAACATTTACTTTTCACAGCTGGCTCATGTGTGCGTTCAATCAAGGTAGATGGCCCCAGTGTACCACAACATTCTTGGGTATCAGCCCTTTGATCAGACACACAGGAGACTCGGGAATGTAATCCTACCATATGCTTACAAGGTGATAACCCGGGAAAACTTGGCAAACAGCATTACTGTTTTTCAGACATGCTCAGTGATATTTTTATCGCCAATTTTGGTTTTAAACAGTCAACTAGTCAATAGGTCTGAAGCTGGCTACGTGGACATGAGTAGTGCAATTTGACCAAAGCAGAAGTCATAAAGGCCTGTTAAGTCATTGTTTTTCCACAACACACACACAAACAAGTACCTCTTTGCAGGCCTGCTTTCAGAGCCTTTAGTGTTGGTAGTTTGGAACCGGGACAGGGACTGGTTTCAAATCGAACAGCAATTATTTTAGTGATGAAAAATCTCAGTCATTTGGAAATTGTGCCCCTCTCCTGAAATTAAAATAAATTATTCATAATGAGGGGCATGAACCTAACTTCCAGATTTATCAAATTTCCTGAATATTATTTTTTTGACCATATTTCCTTTTTGACTCTAGCCATTATGGAAACAACTTCTTACTTCTCTCAACCCCCCGAGATTTAGAAATTCCAGAGCTTCATGTAATTCCAAGCCCAATGATTGCCTTTAGTTTGGTAGATTTATTTGGTATTGTGTCAAGGTCAAATTAATAATTTCCTCATGATAGTAGCATTTAATCTCTTTTCTTTTTCCTATTTTCCCAAGCTCTTCATCTTGTTAATGGAACTGTGGTACGAGTAGCCAATTGTGCAATAACAGAACACATTCATTTCGAAAAATCACCACACTAAGCAAAATTGGCAATAAGACCCACAGAACTTATGGGAAACGTGAGATTCGGGATATAATATGCCAACATCCAGGCAGAATCTTAGGCAGAAGTATCTTAGCCTTGAGCAACTCAGCTCAAAGACAGATTTTCTCCTAGGAATTTTCTCCTGCTGGTAATGCTCATCTTTGAACACAACTCAGTGACTAAATGGTTGTACTTCCATTGAGAAATCCATTTTTCAACTTCATTATGTGGCCAGGTGATATTTTATCACCCCTTCCGCCTTCCCATATCCCATTCATTTCATTTAGAAGTGTGCCTGAAAGTTTGCATGACAAACAGAGGGGGTGGCTTTTATTTGGTGTTTGCTTTGCCATCCCAGCTCCTCAAAAGGTAGCAATCTGTTTAGGGACTGGCGCCTTGGTTTCCAGAGAGATACAGAGTCTCTGGGACATAGTCGGTCAAGGAGTGGCACTAAAAGAAGCAGCCAGAGAATGGAACTCATATCCTGTCCCTTTCCCTTAACTTCCCATGGGAGGGGGCTTGCTAAGGTTAAAGAGCTCTGAGGGCAGGACCTGAGAAGCCAGCACAGGAAAGCTTTTAGCTGATAAAACACATGAAGGATGTTGAAACTCATTAAACAGGAAACAATCAAGGTACAGAAGACGTTTTAAGACAGTGGATAGAACCTTTGTTCAGACACAGGCATGGGCTGTGACCTTCAGGGAGTAAGGACTGTAAATATCTCAGCCTTTGGCCTGGGGAGTTTTGGATAGAATAGTTGTGGACTGGGGCTCTGGAATGCCCTTTACACATATGCAGAGTAGACCAGTGGAAAGAAGACAGGTGTTGAAGACAACCAGATGTATGTTTCAATTCTGTCCTTTCTACATCTAAGGGGTGACTTGGGCAGGTTATTTAGCCTTCAGGGGTCTCCATAAAATGCTTACCCTTAAAGTCGTGGTAATCTAAACTATACCTTATGGTATCGTGGACAGCGAAGAAGGTGATGTCTGTGAAAGTACCTTCCTCAGTGTCTTAACAAATGGGAGACTTGAACTTCAGAAAAGTTAGTTCCCCTTCCCCATCCTTCTATTCATCTGGGGATGGAAGTGTGAGTACATTGCCTTTTCTCCAAAGGTGCTTTTGGCTTTGTGTAGCAGGTGGGGTGGGGGTGTGGACTGGAGAAGTGGAATCAAGGGCTTGTATACTAGGATTTTCATTGGACTCGAGAGCAAGAGCTCGAAGAGAGCTTCAAACATCTTTCTAGTGGGTTGGCCCAGTCATAGGATAAGAATGATTCTGTGTGGGATAACAATAATTTTCAGAGTAATGGAGAAGATAAATTCCACTTGTTTTAAAACTTTTATTTATTTATTTTTAAAAATGTTGTATTTATTTTTGAGAAGAGCAAGCATGAGTGGGGGAGGGGTGGGGGGGTACAGAGGATCTGAAGCAGGCTCTGTGCTGACAGCAGGAAGCCCGACGTGGGGCTCTAACTCAGGAACCATGAGATCATGACCTGAGCCAAAGTCGGAAGTTCAACCAGCTGAGCCACCCAGGTAAATTCCATTCTTGAATGATTTTAGTCACTTAATTCCACAATTCAAAGCGAGCTTTGTGGAAGATTAGTGGTAAGGGCACACTCCATGTGCTAAAACTAATGAATGTACTGAGGGTTCTTCAGGGAGAGGTGGCTTTACACTTCATTACAGTTAAGAAGTTCATGGATAACATGAGCTGTGTGCAGAGCTATCGATAGCCTGGGCTCAGTTTCTCTAGCTACAGGATGGTAGTAAAAGTGTGAGCCCTTCCCACATGCTGTTATGGGCCAGTTGCGTCCCCTCAAAATTCTTTTTTTTCAAACATTTTTTAAAATGTTCATTTATTTTTTGAGTAATGGAGCATGAGCAGGGGAGGTGCAGAGAGAGAGGAAGACACAGAATCCGAAGCAGGGTCCAGGCTCTGAGCTGTCAGCACAGAGTCGACGTGGGGCTCGAACTCACAAACCGTGAGATCATGACCTGGGTTCAAGTTGGACGCTTCACCAACTGAGCCACCCAGGCGCCCCACCCCTAAAAATTCTTACGTTGAGGTCCTAACCCCCAGTTCCTCAGTTTGTGACCGTGCTTGGAGATAGGGCCTTTTTAGAGATGGTTATGTTAAAATGAGGTCATAAAGGTGGGCCCAAACGAACATGACTGGTGTCCCTATGAGAAGAAACCATTAGGACACCGATAAGTACAGAGGCAAGACCAAGGGAACATGTAGAGAGAAGGTGGCCACTGCCAGTCACGGAGAGAGGCCTCAGAAGAAACGGACCCTGCCACACCCTAATCCCAAATTTCTAGTCCCCAGAATAGTGAAAAAAATAAATTTCTGTTGTTTAAGCCTCATATATATTGTGATATTGTATCATGGCACACCTAGCAAACTAATACACATGCCCAGAGATTAAAAAAAAAGAAAAAGGTAATTTTTTTAGAGCAACTTTAAATTCACAGCAAAATTGAGAAAAAGGTATGGAGATTTCCCACGTACACGCTGGTCTTCACACATGGCCAGCCTCTCCCATTACTGAATCCCCAACCTGAGCACTACACTTGTGACAGCGGATGAACTTACATTGACACATCATAATCACCGTAGGCTCACAGCTTACATTAAAGTTCACTCTTGGTGTTGTACCTTCTATGGGTTTGGACCTATGGTCAACGAGATGTATCCATCGTTATAGTGTCATACGGAGAATGAAGTATTAATGTAACAAAGTGCCAACAATGGGGCAGATTTTACTTAAGACAAATCTAATCCTAATATTTGGGGAAGAGTATCAGAGCAACTAGTGGAGTGGGTATAGACCAAGGCTATGTGAGGCCATTCTGCAAAAGGTTGGCTGTGAAAAGGGGTCGCCCATGTACTTCTTGAAGGGAGCATTTGTCGTGGATGCCGCGGTGCACCCCTGGGACTCTCCCTTGAGGACTGAGAGAGACACTTGCTCCTCCAGCCGCCAGGCGTGTTGCTGGCTGATGGCTCGCAGCAAGGTTCCTCTCTCACGGTGCCCTGCAAAGGGTGCCCTGCCTCCCCGGAGGTCATGCAGGAATCCGCTTGCATCTAAAGACTGAGTGATGCTGCATGGCCCAGCCCCCTTGCCTAAATTGGGAACGTTTTGAAGGGCTACCTACCTCCAGAATTCCTGTAGGATCAGCGGAGGCCTCTGTTGTGACTGCACAACAGTTTGATCCTCTCTCTGCCCTCTCTAGCTCCCCTTAGTCCCTCATGAGTGTCTCCATGGACGTTCCCCAATAAATTTCATGCAAGCGAACCTCCGTCTCAGCGGCTGTGTTCCTGGACATGTGACCAATGACATCACACACGGTCTCCTATTGTTACTGATGCACAAATCCTGTTCTTTGTGAAGAGGAAGTTGAAGTATTTGCCAGTCTGAGCCTTCCGCAAGGTAGACTCAGGGAATGAATTGGGGAAAATTTTCTAACATTTAATGATAGGTCATGCCCTCTGAAAGGAAGTGTCACTTTTTTCTTAATAAGCCCACGGCAGCCAAAGTCACCTGGGATCCACACATTTCAAGTTCCTCAGCCATAATTAGAGAGCTGCCAGTCAATGACCTTGCAGGCTGCTCTAGGACCCTGTAACATGGAAGTCTGGCTCCTGACCTTGAGTGTGGCCACCCAACGTGTTTTGGGATGTGGTTGCTTACCCGAGGAGTGAGGCCACTTTGAAAGCAGTCTAGTGCTTTTCTTGATTTTTAGAGCGACTATATACTAAAGACAAACAAGGAAAAACTCAGGCTCTCGAACCTGCTATGAACTCTTGAGAGCACCTGTGTGCTACGAAGCATGGGACCTAAGAAAAGTCAACCTTCCTGTTCATCTGTTTCCTCACCTGTCACTGCGGACAAAGAGGAAAGAAGGTTGGCTGTGATCCCAAATCTCCATGTCTTTGACCGACTGTTGTCAGAGGCTCAGAAGCAAGGGGAATGCTTTGGCTATTTCTCTTCCTCATGAGCACTTCTTTTTTTAAATATATTTTTTTAATGTTTACTTACTTTTGAGAGGGAGAGAGAGATACAGAATGTGAGCAGGGGAGGGCCAGAGAGAGAGGGAGAGACAGAATCCAAAGCAGGCTCCAGGCTCTGAGCTGTCAGCACAGAGCCCAACGTGGGGCTCGAACTCACGAACCGTGAGATCATGACCTGAGCCGAAGTCAGACTCTTAACTGACTGAGCCACCCAAGTGCCCTTCCTCACAGTGCTTCAATGGGCAATAATATTCCCACAGGGAAGCCAGACCCAGGAAGTGGGCTGGACCATGTTACTGGGAGCCTCAAGACACCTTTTTTTTTCTGGCCCAAGGCCGCAGGTCTTTGGTTTCTTTCCCCTCTAATCTTGACTCTCAATGCCTAAAAGGAACTCGGAGACAAGCACCTCAAATATAAGCAAATATTTGTCTTTCAACCTTGGAACGGTGGCCCAAGCTGCAAGCTCCAGGTTCCTTACTTCTGCTACCACTGGGGTCAGTGGGGCCACCTCTGACCTGCGCCGTCTGTAGAGGATCTCCGCTCCAGCCCCAGCCTTCCAGCCTCTGTCGCTATGATACTGAAGCCTTTTACTTCTCAGTGCAGTTGTGCCCACGTCTAAGCAAAGTCCAACAATTTTGGAAAGCACGCTCGGAGAATCATGCGCTCTGGGGTTTAGGGCATGGGACTTGCAGCTATCAGTCTGGGTTAGGTATGCCAAGGATGAGTCCTGAGTCCTGAGGGTCTTAGCCTGTTCTATTTCCTTTATCCCCTAGATCAGCGGTGTCAGGTTTACCGAACATCTGTCGTACTGTGACTGTTCCCTACTCTCTTGTCCACCTTGCAGGACCAGAGCCCTGACTTCCTCTCTGGACAGTTCCTCTGTCCTGGCTGCAGCCCTGCTTCATTGGTCAGCCACTTGGGATCGATCGTCCTTGCCGGGCATGTTTGGCTGCTGCCCCCTGTAGTATCCTAGACTCCTTAGGGCTCACGGTCCAGGTCAAGCACCTGTTACCCAGCCCCTGTGAACTCTGGGAATCTGATGACTGCTCACTCCCTGTGGGTCCAGCCCAGCTTTGCTTCCTCTCCTTCCCCATTAGCTTTCTCTACTGA
The DNA here is from genome assembly GCF_027475565.1 of Acinonyx jubatus. Classification (NCBI taxonomy): domain Eukaryota; kingdom Metazoa; phylum Chordata; class Mammalia; order Carnivora; family Felidae; genus Acinonyx; species Acinonyx jubatus. Next base: position 104,885,214 of record NC_069385.1, on the reverse strand, counting down.
GGTCTCAGAATACTGCAAGAAAGAGTTTTTTTCTTCCTTCTAATCCTTATCCCTACCACCTCACAAGCTGCTATTGCTTTCTAGCCCTGTCCCAGAACAGAGCTCGGTAGAGAAGTTCTTAAAAATGACAAGTTCTCCCCAATAGATTTTTTTGAAAAACAGAAGACCCTATTATTTTATGTCTTAATCAGTGTTGGTAGCAAGGCTCTCCGGTACATGATGGACCTACTTGGACTTTGGTGTTTTCTGCTAGCTGTGGTCCCCTGACCTTAAAATTTAGGATCAGACGGGCTTTAGGCTTTAGGACTGATTTTGTTCTTAATCCAGAGGAAAGAAGCCTTGTGTGAACAAGCTGATTCAATAGTAACTAAACAGGTCTTTTTGTTTTGTTTTGTTTTTGACCATGTGCCCCAGTCGTGGCACCTGGGGTCCACATTTCTCCTGAGACCTCCTTTCCACAGTGTAGCAGGCCTAATAACAAGCCTGTGCCCTGTGTTGATAGACTTCTCTGACCTTAGGCCCACATAAAGCTGGGTCTCCACCTAGTTCCAAACCTTCTCCAACCTTCTCTTTTCCTCTAGCTCCTCCCTGACCGTAGCCAATGTCTGTTTCCAGATGTTCTTTACCACTAATTCTGCCCATTACCCAGAAACCTCCCTGACCTTCCACAGGAACGCCTTCTTGCCCAGTATTTGCTCGAAGTGCCATCTATTTCCCATTTCAATATTTCCAAATACATTTATTACTTTAACTCTTGCTGAGCATCTCCACTGTGTTTATGATTGCAGGAAAAAAAACCAAACCCAGTCTCCACCTGCAAGGAGCTTATCGTGTACTAAAGGAAAGAGATAATTCACTAGAATATATTAATAGTGGATAACTCTGCAAAAGATGTCATCTACATTGGCCCATTTTATTCTCGAAACCCTACGAGGGAGACGTTGTCTCCACTTTATAGATGTGGAAGGTAAGGTTCAGCTAGGTTAAGTAACTTGGTCCGGATCACACAGGCAGGAAGGGGTGGAGCTGGGTTTAGAGCCCAGGTCAGCCTGACTTTGCCGTACTAGTAACCCTCCTCTTGTGCGACCCCAGGTCTAAGTACGGTGTGTCGATTCACAGGGAAACAACCGACTGACTTCTGGTTGGACTTCCATTGACCTGGGAGAGACTTAGTGGCTCTGCAAGATGGTGCCTTCTAACTCATTAGTGGAGTTCATCCTCCCATGTTAGGCTTTTGGTCCATGGATCTTCTTTATAAGTTTTTAAAAAATATTTTATTTATTTATTTATTTATTTATTTATTTATTTATTTATTTATTTTGAGAGAGAGCTAGAGAGCAGTGGAGGGACAGAGAGAGAAGGAGACAGAATCCCAAGCAAGTTCTACACTGTCAGTGCAGAGCCCGATGTGGGGCTTGCACCCACGAACCATGAGATCGTGACCTGAGCCGAAATCAAGAGTAGGATGCTCAACCGACTGAGCCACCCAGGAGCTCCCATGGGTCTTCTTTAAATTCTCTACTTGTTTTATAATATTCTGTGTAGGTGTCTTGCATCTTTCTGTTATATTTATTTTTAGGCATTTGGTGTGGTCTTTTTTGTATATTGTTGGAATTAGTTTGAGGTATTAATTTCTAATTGGTAAGTAGAAATAACTGCTGTTAGGTAGAAAGAAAAGAATTGATCTTTGTTTATTACTCTTATATCCAGAATCCTTGCTGAATGTATTCACATATTCTAATGGCTTATCTTTAGATTTTTTTTCCTGCGTATGCAATCTAGTTATATGCAAATAAAGACAGCCTCCCTCTTTTCTAATACTTAGATCTTTTATTTCTTTTTCTTGCCCTACTGTTTCCGTATTATTTCATTATCTGAATAAATGAAGCATAGTTAGGGCGTCATAAGGTACACTTTGACTGATTTCACAAGTTTCTGTTGTCTTTACCATATTAGAACTGAGTCTTGTTCAGTAGTGACCCTTATGCGGCCTACACTCTGATGTCAGTCAGCGTTAGGAGTGGGTGGCATCCAGAGTTGCTAAGAGTTGGATCCGTGTAGCTATAGGAGAGCTTCTATCTATGACTCATCTATTAGTAAGGGTTCCGTTCTGTTCCGCATAGGTCACAGAAGACTTGTTAGCACCAGTTTGTGTTTATTTTTTATTGCTTTATGCACGGACAACACCTCAGAAGCTTGAGAGAGAGGAAGGGAGGGAGGGTCCTGGGAGGGAGGGAGACAGAGAGAAAGAGAGAGAGAGAGAGAGAGAGAGAGAGACTGCATTTGTTAAAAAGCTTTCTCAAGCCTTCTCTTTTTTGCAGTCAACACTGCCCTAATACCTTGAGAACCTCCTTAGTGTCCCCTCTATGCTGCTATGAGGCCTATATAGTTCCCATAGGGGCTACAGAATCAAGTAACGGTTAACTTTGGATAAATCCAATGCTCACTTTGTTACTAGGTTGGAGAGGTCAGAATTACTGGGGTCTTACAAAGTAGCACCCAGCCCCCATTTCAGAGAAAGGCACACTATCATTTATCTTAGTAAATACTCTCCTTGAGATTGTCTTTAGTTGAGCATTAATGCTGATGCCTTACTCTATATGGCAATCCTGATATTCGCTTTTTAGTTTTTCTTCCTTTTTAAAAAAAGTTTATTTATTTATTTATTTTGAGAGAGAGAGAGAAAGAGAGCACAAGCAAGTGGGGGAGGGACAGAAAGAGAGGGGGAGAGAGAATTCCAAGCAGGCTCCACACTGACAGTGTCCCCATGCGGGGCTTGATCTCACGAACCATGAGATCACGACCTGAGCAGAAATCAATAGTTGGACGTTTAACTAACTGAGACACCCAGGTGCTCCTGTTGTTTTCTTTTTAAACCTGGGTAAGTGGGGCGCCTGGGTGGCTCAGTCAGTTGAGCGACCCACTTCGGCTCAGGTCATGATCTCACAGTTTGTGAGTTCGAGCCCCGCATTGGGCTCTGTGCTGACAGCTTGGAGCCTGGAGCCTGCTTCTGATTCTGCGTCTCCTTCTCTTTCTGCCCCTCCCCCACTCATGGTCTGTCTCTGTCTCAGAAATAAATAAACAAAAAAAATTAAAGAAAAAATAAACCTGGGTAAGTATTAGTGGGGGCAATTGTGGAAATATATAAGATTAAGACTCATAGAGTACAAGGCTGAATACTTCAAATCTTCAGGTTTATGGACATTAGATATGTACTCCTCAAAGTAACTTCTTGACTTCATGGCTGATATTTATTGACCAGTAGAAATATGAAAAAAACATCATCATTTCTTTCAGTGAAGAAGAGGGTAAAGGCTACAGAAAGAAGGCTGGGGATAGTGACTGAGGATCAAAATTCAGGTTTTTTTAGCTAGTACAAAGTTTTTCCAGTATATCATTTTTCACTTAGCATGCCAATGTGATTGCGTAATTTTGAACAAAAAATTGAGATATATGACTTGATAGGTATGTTTGTCTACCTATCTAATACATATTCACATCTAATAGACATATAGTTTCAACCCACGTACTCAACTGCACCAGAAATAGCTTTTTTAAAAATCACAATTTAATCTTCCTTTGGGGCATTGCCTCATCTTGAGTAAAAATATATGTTATTATATATTATACATGATTTGTATATAGTTTATATTTCATATAAACCATATTTATATATGTATATCCATTTAAGGTAAACTATTCCCTCTAGGCCAATTTCAATCAGTTCAGGATATATTCTCCTTATCCCATCCCCATTCCTATCTTCCTGAGATTGCATTTAAGTTCTAGAAACTTCCATCAGCTTCATACATCAATGGAAAGAAAACCTTGAACTCTTAGGCATGCTCTATCATATATTGGCTTCTATTGTGTACCATCTGGTCTTTGGGCATAAGTCATCCTCCATGCTGGCATCTGCTGAGACTTCTGTGAATATATCTGGTTCTTGGCCATATGGCTTGTCCCACTTTCTTTCTCCTCTTCTCCTTCTCCTAATTTCCATGCCCTTTCCTCAGTTGTGCGCAGAGGATTTAGTTATTGTCCCATGACTCTCTGAAGTCATGGGAAACATAGAGAGGTTGCCTCATCCTTCCCTTCTGACAACTTCATAGCCATGTCTTCTCCACACTCTCTGCCAGGATAGCAGAGGGAATGTTTGTGAGTCTTCAATTTCCAAGATTTCAGGTGGGACTATAGACAAAGTATTTCTTTTCTTGAACCCCCCAAACTTATCATTTGATTTTTTCCACACTATCTGTCCATCTAGGACTTAACCTCAGGGCCTAGGACTCAGACATCTTATAAGAATGAATGACTTTCCTTCTTCTCCATCTCTTCTCTCTCTCAGGCCCAGAAGAATCCTAATTTACTCTGTGGATGGAATAAACCCATTTTGAAATTGGAAAATAAATTCTTCATGTACTATTTTAAATCTTTCTGTGTTATCCACAGACTAGGTTTTTCACAACTGAAAGCTAAGAATTTGATGTTTGACTCCATGGTAATGATTCATGTCTGTAAGTCCAAATGAGATAAGGGAACAGGTCATGAAGTTAAAAGGCGTTTGTGTGTGTAAAAAACATTGACTACACTTGTCGTACACTTGTCTGCATGTCCTTCCAAGCATCCATCCATCTATCCATCTGTCCACCCATCCATCCATCCATCCACCCATCCATTTATCCATTGATCCTCTGAATACTCCAGAAAAGATGTGGACCATACTGTTTGACTTGAGCATGACAGGGCAAAATATGAAAAATGAAAGCATATTAGAAATTTCAGAACATATGGGGCACCTGGGTGGCTCCGTCGGTTAAGCGTCCAACTTCAGCTCAGGTCATGATCTCATGATCTGTGAGTTTGAGCCCCACATCGGGCTCTGTGCTGACAGCTCGGAGCCTGGAGCCTGCTTTTGATTCTGTGTCTCCCTCTCTCTCTGACCCTCCCCCATTCATGCTCTCTCTCTGTCTCAAAAATAAATAAACATTAAAAAAAAATTAAAAAAAAAAGAAATTTCAGAACATATGGTAACTGTGGTAGGCAGAATAAGGACCCTGAAGAGATCTATGTTCTGTTTCCTGAAACCTGAGATTATGTTAGGTTACCTGGCAAGGGGGAATTAAAGTTGCAGATGGAATGAAATTTGCTAATCCAGGTGAGCTAAGAAGATTATCTTGCATTATCCAGGTGGAATATCCAGATCCTCACAAGGGTTCCCATAAGTGGAAGGGGGAGGTCAGAATCAGAGATCTGAAGATTCTTGACTGCTGGCTTTGAAGATGGAAAAAGGGGCTGCAAGCCAAAGAGAATAGGCAGCCTCTAAAAACTGGAAAAGGCAAGGAAATGAATTCTCTCTTAGAGCCTCCAGAAGGAATGCAGCCCACTGATACTTTGATTTTAACGCAGTGAGACCCATTTTTTACTTCCGACCTGCAGAACTGTAAGATAATGCATTGTATTGTTTTAAACCAGTAAATGTGTAGTAATTTGTTACAGCAACAATAAAAAACTAATATGGTAGCTGTAACCATATAATCATAAATAATGACTATATAATGACTATATAGTCATGAATGAATTTAAATGAGTTTAAAATGTGGCAAACCAACAATGCAGAAAATTGATTTTAATAAATTAGAAAAATAAAACACTTAGGTGCCACCTGGTGGCTGAAATCTTGCAGTAAATGATTTGAAATGACCTCAGCTTATAGCTATTTCCTAAAGAGAATACAAGTGCTGTGCTCCAAGCGTGGCACGAAGCTGTGGTTTCTGGTCAAATGATTTTAAAAAGGTTGAAATGATTCATTGGATTGCCAAATAATACAGTGAAAAAAGGACCTCAACTTGCATTTTATTGCAAGGACATGTGACAGAAAATAGGCAGCCTGTTGAGACCTTCCTAGGAAGCATTAGCCAGCGATGGTGCCAGCAGATGGCTGGGGGTAATTTTCTCTCACTCAAACCTTACTCCATGAAGTCTATCAGACCTTGACTCTCCCGATATTAGTTATAGACAACTAACACTTTTCCAAACTCATATAAAATATGGTGAAAATATAGCATTGTTTCCACCTGAAAGCACTCCTTAACCTTTCTTATAGGGAAAATCTGGACCCATATTAGCATGCATGGCTGAGTTAAAAACCACCCTGTTAGGGTGGCTCCTGTTAAAAACGCCCAGAAACATTAGTGTTACTGGGAATGTGAAAAGAATTGAAAGCACCCATCAGGGCTAGGGGGAGGGGGAAAAGGAAGTTGTTATTTAACGGGCATGGCATTTCAGTTTTACAAGATGAGAAAGTTCTGGAGATTTGTTTCACAATAATGTAAATATGCTTCACCCTGCTGAACTGTACATTTAAAAATGGTTAAGATGTGGCACCTGGGTGGATCAGTTAAGCCTTTGATTCTTGGTTTCAGACAGGTCATGATCTCATGGTTTCATGGGTTCGAGCCCCGTATCCAGCTCTGTGCTGACAGTGTGGAGTCTGCTCGGGATTCTCTCTCTCCCTCTCTCTCTGCCCCTCCCCAACTCATGCTGTCTCTATCTCAAAATAAATAAGCATGAAGAAAAAAAATCTTAGGGGAACCTGGGTGGCCCAGTCACTTAGGCAGGCGACTTCAGCTCAGGTCATGATCTCACAGTCTGTGGGTTCGAAATCCGCATCGGGCTCTATGCTGACAGCTCAGAGCCTGGAGTCTGCTTAGGATTCTCTGTCTCCTTCTCCCTCTCTGTCCCTTCCCCACTTGTGCTCTCTCTTTCTCAAATATAAATAAATAAACATTGAAATAATTTACATAATAAAATAAATAAAATCTTAGTTAAAAATTAAAATGGTAAAAGATAATAAATTTTATGAGGTGTGTTTTTTACTACAACAAGGAAAGTGCAAGGTAGTGGGGCATGCAGAGCAGAGGATGACAGAGGGCGAATCCACCCTCCCACAGGGCATGCAGGTCTTTGGCTGAGGCTCCATGAAGGTCTCTATAGGCTGGAGAGGCATGTTGGTAGCTGTGGCATTTGAGCAGGACCTATGTCTCGGATAGTGGGCCCTTTTTAGATGGTCCCAAGAGCTGCTTCCCTCATGCCATTTTTATACGATTCAACTACAGGGGCGCCTGGGTGGCTCAGTCGGTTAAGCATCCGACTTCAGCTCAGGTCACGATCTCACGGTGTGTGAGTTCAAGCCCCGCGTTGGGCTCTGGGCTGACAGCTCAGAGCCTGGAGCCTGCTTCGGATTCTCTGTCTCCTTCTCTCTCTCTCTCTCTCTGCTCCTCCCCTGCTTGTGCTCTCTCTCTTAAAAATAAACAATTAAAAAAAATATATTATATGACTCAACTGCAAAAGCATAGCTTTAACCCTCTTATCTTCTAACCTGATTTTCTGCTAGTCATTGCAAAAGTCCCATTTTCCCATCGGCCGTGGGTCACTTCCTGCTGGTATAAATACACGGTCACATTATGCTCAGATCTTTCCATCATGATTTTTCAAATTATTTATAACTTTCATAACTTTTATTATAATTTATTATAACATTATTATAACTTTTATAAAGACCCCTGAGTCTTGAGGCTGAACTTAATCACGTTAACCTATTCTAAGGAAACCTTTCAGGATTTGAGCAGACTTAATTCTCTTCGTCTTTTCACCAGCCTATAACCTTCCTTATATTAACTTTCCAGAAACCAGGAGCAAGTGGAGGTGCAGAGCATCTGTGTGAAGTCAGACAACACACCTGCTCCCACCACTGAATCCTCTTTCCACCATTTGCCTGCTGTGTGAATTTGGACACCTCAGTTAGTTTAAGAACTGCCTAAAATGGTCCGTTCGGATTTGGTTCTTTTCCCCGCACAGTCTAATGGCCAACAAAGTAACCTGAGTGATGTTAGGAAATTGATGAATGTTCCGCTTTATGTTTGTGCTTTTAAAGTTTTGTTTAAAGAAATTATTTTGTCTCTCTAGATCACAAAGGTGTTCTTTTACCTTCAGGCATTTATTCCACCTATCAGAGTGGTTCTTCCCTGGGTGTGATTTTGCCTCATGGGAGACATTCGACAAGGTCTTGGAGACATTTTGATGGCCATGATTTGTGTGAGTTGGGGGTGCTACTAGCATCTAGAGGTACAGGATGGCCTCTACAACAAAGAATTACCTGGCCCCAGCTGTCAATAGTGTCAAGGTTAAGAAACTCTGATCTATAGTTCACTGTTGAGCAATATGATGTTAGGTGGGAATCCAGTTTTATTTGTTTTTGCCCATAGCAATCCAGGTTTCCCCATACTTACTCTTCAGATTTCCATGTGCTTTCTATTTAATACAATTAATGATAACTGCTCACAATTATTTAGATCTTAATACACACACACACACACACACACACACACACAGAGGTCTTGTTTGTGCTGGTGTAAATATCAATGTCTTTTCACATCCCCTTCCCACCATCAAATCATACAGATCCACAAGGAGGCCAAATGAAATCACCTCTTACCCCGCATTTATCACATAATTAGAGACAGTACTGCAAATCTTCAGTTTATGTACCACTAGGGAAATATTCATTCAAGAACAGCAAGGCGTTTCCAGAGCATGCATTAGAAAGGTTGGTTAAGAGGGCTTTGCACAGAAGAGACCAACAGGCAGTGGGTCTCAGTGGTAGAAGAGGACAGATCGTGTCAACTAGGATTTGACCCCAAAGGGCAGGGGTCAACTAGCCTGAAGCCCAGTGAGCAGAGAATGGGAAATGGGAGTCAGCCAAAGGGAAGAGTCTGGAAGGTGACTTGGAACAGTAATCTCAGGAAGGCCCTGGTCTGGGGGAAACAGAGAAACATAGCAGTGAGACAAGTCTCCTGATGCCTAGAGGTGAAGGGAACAAAGGAATCAATTGAACAAAAGTCTCTAATTAAACAAAAGAGCATCAAAGATTCAGAAGAAGGTAGATAAAAAGGACATGATTTATTAAAGAAATTGTACTTCACTGAATAGAAGATAGTTCTGTTCAAGGCTAACTTCCATTATATGTAAAGACTTTTTTTTTTTAATTGGGAAGAAAAAATAAAGACATGAGATAAATATTTAAGAAGACAGTTTATAAGGGCACCTGGATGGCTCAGTGAGCATCTGACTCTTGATTTTGGCTTAGGTCATGATCTCACCGTTCCTGAGTTCAAGCCCCACGTTGGGCTGTTTGCCCAGCACAGAGCCTGCTTGGGATTCTCTGTCTCCCTCTCTCTCTGCCCCTTCCCTGCTTGTACATGCTCTCACTCTTTCTCTCTCAAAATAAGTAAACAAACATGTAAAAAAAGACAATTTACAGATAAAGAAACTTGGGGTCCTTAAACATAAGAAAAAGAGCCCCACCTTCACTCATAATTAGGGGAATGCAAATTAAAACTACACTAAGATACCATTTCCCAAAGATCAGACTGGCAAACATACACATGTTTGACAACACATGTTCTTGGTGATGCTGTAAAGAAATGGGCACTCTCACGCATTGCTGGCTGCAATAAAAAATAGTATGACCTCTACTTGGATGTAGGGGAAGATCAGGCAGTATTTGACAAAAGTACTTGTGTGATTACTGTTTTCCCCGTAGAGCCATTTCGAGGAATTTAGTGTGATGAAGCACCTCCTCAACTATATTTTTTCCGAAGTTTATTTATTTTGAGAGAGAAAGAACACAAGTGGAGGAGGGGCAGGGGGGGTGGTGGTGGAGAGAGAATCCCAAGCAGGCTCCTCACTGTCAGTATGGAGCCTGACATGGTGCTTGAATCCACAAACTGTGAGAATCATGACCTGAGCTGAAATCAAGTGTCAGAAGCTCGACTGACTGAGCCACTCAGGTGCCCGGAAACACTTCCCCAAATATCAGACAACGTACCTACCAAGTTATTAATTGAAACTCCATTTGCATTAGCAAAAGATTGGAGTCAACCCAAATGTTAATCAATAAAGGGCTGGTTGAATGAACTACGGCACACCCTCTCCCTGGACAACTGTGCAGGGGAAAACAGCCCCCAAGAATATATAGAAGTGAAAAAAAACAAAGGGCAGAGTTTCTATATAGTTCAGTGTCCTTTGTATAAGGAAGAGGGAAAACTTAAAGTAAACACATATATATTTGTTTTTTAAAAAATATATCCATGGGAAAGATAAAGAAGAAAGTAGGAAATACGGTTGATAGGTGGGGTGGCAGTGAGGAATGGGTTGAACTTAACAGGCATGTGTATTCCTTTTCTGTAGCTGTTATAAAAACTTGCCACATATTTAATTACCTAAAACAACATAAATTTATTATATTACAATTCTGGGGGTCAGGGTTCTTAAATGGGTTTCCAGGGGCTAAAATCAAGATGTCAGCAGGGCTGTGTCCTTCCTGGGGGCTCTAGGAGAGAATACGTTTCCTTGCCTTTTCCAACTTCCCAAGGCTCCCACATCCCAGACATTCTTTCATCTTCAGAGACAACAAGGATGGGTTAAGTCTTTGTCCCGTGGAGTCACTTTGACCTTCTCTCTTGTAGTCATATCTCCTTCTGACTGCAGTTTTTTTTTTTATTTGTTTGTTTGTTTGTGTTTTTACTTTTAAGACCTTTAGTTAACCTTGGGTCCATTCAGACAGTGCAGGATGATCTCCCTGTATCAAAAGCCTTCATCATGAGGCACCTGGGTGGTTTAGTCCATTAAGCCTCTGACTCTTGATTTTTGGCTCAGGTCATGATCTCACATTTGTGAGATCAAGCCCTGTGTATGGCTTTGTGCTGGGCATGGAACCTGGTTAAGATTCACTCTCTCCCTCTCTCTCTCTGCCCCTCCCCCCCCAAACATGCTCTCGCTCTCTCTCTGTCTCAAAAAAAAAAAAAAAAGCTGAATCACATGGGTAATGCCTTTTCTCCGTGTAAGTGCCACATTCACAGTTTCCAAGGATTGAGACACGGACATCTTCTGGTGTGTGTGAGAGGTGTGGGAGTGAGCATTCTTTTGCCTCCCACAGTGCGGAAATGATATTATAATTTTTTGTAGCAGTTAAACCACGTAAATGTTTTCCATATTAAAAAAATGAACAAATCAAAACAGGAAAAAGAAACCCAACATGAAAGGAATACATACAAGGCACATTTTATGTGATTCAATGCATCATTCCATAAAATACACGAGGCAGCGCAATCATGTACATGACACTGAAAAAAAACCTTCGCTATTTCATAATTTTCCCAAAGCATAAAACCAATTGGTGGCAGAATTATGATTCAAGCTCAAGTTGTTCTGACTCTGGAACATTTCCCAAGGTGATTCAGCACTAACATTTAAACTCTAAACAAATGTTCTTTCCACTACAGCTGCCCATGGTCAGTTGCAAGGCTCACACAAGTGTTGGCTCTCCTCGATCTGTTGTCTCTATTAAGAATAATAGTAAAATCTCCTGTCTGCCAAAATGCTATGAAATGTCCACTGGGAGTTCTCTCAGAAGCTTCTTGCACTTGGGAAATATCAATGCGGGTGGCAAATATAACACTTCTCATAGGTGTGATCCAGTATGTAGAGATTGGGGTTGACTTCAGATAGCAGCAGATCTGATAGCAAGTACAAAGGCAGCATCATTGACTACAGATGCTGAAGGGTGGGCAGCAGGGATGGTAAGATTTTATGTAAGTTCTTTCCTGGTTGCCTCAAGTTTTTCAGAGAAAGAGGAAGAAAGGTCATTGGGTGAGAGGGAAGATGGGGAAGAAGGTGTGGGAATTTGGGAGGAGAGAATGCACGGCGCTTTCATTTTGGAGAGTGAGTGGGGTGTCTGTTGGTGCCAGGCAGCATACAGGGGCTACTTGCTTTTTATGGTCCTACGCTGAAAGAGGTTGAGGGCAGAGAAGGCAGTGAGTGGGCTTTAATCAAATTTGTGGCTTGACAAGCATGCGGGAGCAAGGGAGAGACGGAGAAGGGAGCAGAGTGTGCAGGTCAAGGATGGAGTATGACATGTCAGCCTGGAAGGGAGGGGAGTGAAACCATCAAGAAGATGAGGAATACTAAAGAGGTTTAAGAATCAGTGAATCGGGGGTGCCTGGGTGGCTCAGTTGGTTGAGCGTCTGACTCTTGATTTTGGCTCAGGTCATGATCCCAAGGTCATGGGTTTGGGCCCCACGTCGGGCTCTGCGCTGACAGTGCAGAGACTGCTTGGGATTCTCTCTCTCTTTCTCCCTCTGCCCCTCTCTCCCACTTGCACTCCCTCTCTCAAAAAGAAAAAAAAAGAATCAATTAATGATAGTTGTCAATGGGGTGGAAGGATGGTTGACGCAAAGCATCAGGGGACAGAGATGAGAGACACCCACCTGAGGTTGTACAGCTCTGTAAATAATGGTGATGCTGAGGTCTTAGGCTCTGCCATGGGAGTGACCCAGGGAAAGGACCTCTCTACTACACGTGAATTAAAGTTACTAGGGATTAGGACCAAGACAGCGAGCCAATCCTTGGAAAACAATGACGGATCACATGGCATCAATAGATGACGGTGACCGTGAGATTCAGAACTGAAGAGACGCAAGTGGCCAGAAGGCAGCGATGGAGGTTGGGGCATGGGCGAGGAGGACACTTACTCCCTTCCAGGTCTGGGGGAAGCAGCCAATACTGGAGTTTTCGGCAGGGAGCAGCACCTCAGGATATCCCCCCGAGGATCAGGTTTGTGTTGGAACGAAAAGGCGAGGAAACATTGGAGAAGAGAATGACAAGAGAGAGGATTTATTCTCTATGACTTGTCATGAATCTAGGCAGCACGGTGGAAAGATGTTGGGATCAGAGCAGAGGTGACAGAGATGGACAGAACTGGGGATACACAGAGCCTTATGGAACTTTAGTGTGGGAGATGAGAGGTGACCTTGGGGTTTGGGGATTTTGAGACAATTCTCATAAACAGAGATAAAGTGAATAGTGTGGACCCAAGGGAGGGATTGGGGGGAGACTTTCACCGTGTAGGGTTGGAGAAGGTGGGTGTCTGGAACTGCCTTTTTCTCCTTGATGATGGGGGTGGGTAGGTAGGTAGAAGGGAGGCAAGTTCTTAGGCCAAGTATGTCAGTTCTCCATAGTCCACCTTTACCCCAAGGGTGTCTGTTCGGTCTGCCTCCTTACTGATGTCCTGGAAGATTCCTGGAGAAGCAGGTGTAACGTCAACTGCAACTCTCTTTACCCATAATAATAAGGGTTGAAGGCATCATCTTGTTTCCACAACAATAAAGTATGAAGTTTGAGTAGCCACAGGTCAGGAGACAGAGTTAAGCTCCCTTAGAGAGGGCCCACCCAAGTGATGGTATCTGCAGAAAGGAGTAAATTTACATTACTGTCATCGGAAGCGTTCAAAGGTACCGAGAACGAGAGAACTCTGAGTTCCTTCTTGACAATTGATGCTGAGGGTCCTCCACATGCCTAGCACTGTTCAGGATGCTGGAGGACACACAACAAAGGGGTAACACTGTCTGCCCTTGAAGCCGACTCAGTTAGAAAGCAATGGAAAGAATCGTATATAAAGCCAGTGTTGTCCTGAGGGGCGCAGGCTACAATGGATATTGTTGAAATCTATCTTCTATTATTTTCCTAGAGTCTGACTTTCATAAAGTATCAGCACGTCAAAAGCCGAAAACAAAACTGAAACCCAGAGATTGATTTCTGATTCTTTGTATCGTTTTCCTGGAGGCATTTTTGAGTTTTAATTTTATAATTATTATGCGGGTAATACATACACAGCAGCCAGACGCCGATGTGCCGTAACGGAAATTTCTTCCTGCATCCATGAGATGAATACATTGAGAACTGAATAGTTGTATTTTCTACGTGCATTGTAAGAGACCATCACGAATAGCTAAAAAGTGATCGATCGGGATTTAAATTCATTGATTTTAAAACCCATATGGCCCATTTTGTGTCTCCTGTGATTTTTCTTTTTTTTCCCCAATCTGGGTCTTGCCCTGTACCGCCAATCTCTTAATGCCAATTATACTGCTGAATCACTGTCAAATGTAGGGACTCATGTGAATGGGTCATCTGGCAACGTTTGTCCTATTTTAGAACAAATTAAAAGTTGCCTCAGTTGGTGGTGTCTAACCCCTTAACTTAGAAGAGAGAAAATATTAATAGGAATCAACTCGGCTTATTTAACAGGTCGAGTTGGTCTGTGGTGTCCACGGGGATGCTTGAGGACAAGCCGATTAACATCGAGATTTGTGGAAACCGGATCAATAGTTTTCAGTAACGGAAGAAGATTACCAGAAGTCAAGGGAGCCTTTAACAGGGGCTGTGTGCCCAGGCCTGTCGGGCACTTGGCAGGCGATTGAGAAAGTCTAATTGTGGCTGCGGATGAGTCATTTTACACTACGGTCACACCTCGGTTCTCCAGGTTCCATTTTTAGGAACAGTATACCTTGCCCAGCCAGAAATTGCCTAATTTAAACCCTGACTCTTACCTGTGTGAATCAAAATGACTCAGAAAAGTGCAAATAAAATATTCCCAAGGAGTCAGTGACGGTTTTATATTTCTCATAGCTGCCCTTCTCAGAACTGAGTCCACCTGTGTAGAAGAAATACAAGCACGAGAGACCTGAACTTGGGTGGAAAAGAGGAGTCTCACAGGACACTAAATCGGAGCCTACGTTTTTCTCTGACATCAGAATACAGGATAGGCTATTTTAAAATTTGCAATCAAATTTTAATTATACAGAAAATAGAACACTTATTCTTTTTTTTAAATGCTTATTTGTTTATTTTGAGAGAGAGAGAGCACGCACACGGGAGGGGCAGAGAGAGAGAGGGAGACAGAGAATCCCAAGCAGGCTCCACACTGTCAGCGCAGAGCCCGATGTGGGGCTCAAACTCATGAACTGCAAGATCATGACCTGAGCTGAAATCAAGAGTCAGACACTTAAGTGACCGAGCCACTCGGGTGCCCCTAGAGCATTTACTCTTTTAAAGAAGAGACAACCGCTCCCTTTGAAATATAGTTAGAATGTTGATAACAAAAATGAAGGGTGTATGTGTATACACACACGTACATATAAACTGCAATCCTCTGTATTCAGCTCCTACCTGCTGCCTATCACCTATCCTCCAGGCCTGAACCATTCCCCACTGTCCAATGGCTGTAGGTAATTCCTGGTGAAATGAGTAAAACTAACCTACTGTCCTGTGCTGAGATTAATTTTGATCCTTTTTAAAATGTACTTAATAACCAGAGCCTAGATTCTAAAAAGAAGACTTCTAGAACTCACAAAACCATGGTGTGTTGGCCTATGAAGTGAAGAACAAGTAAGCACTAAGCAGTTAGGCAATTCATGAGACGTCGTTCGTGCCAGTATCCAAAAAATGTTGGTATTTACAAAAGCCCCGAATCACCTAGGACATAAGAGTTAACATTCCCTTTAAAAAAAATTTTTTTTAATGTTCATTTATTTTTGAGAGACACAGAGAGAGAGAGAGAGAGACAGAGCATGAGTAAGGGAGGGGCAGAGTGGGAGACACAGAATCCGAAACAGGCTCCAATCTCTGAGCTATTAGCACAGAGCTCGATGTGGGGCTCGAACCTACGGACTGGGAGATCACGACCTGAGCCAAAATCAGATGCCCAACCGACTGAGCCACCCAGGCACCGCTAAGAGTTAACATTCCTTATTTCTGTTTGGTAATTTCCAGTTTTGAAAATGCTTTAATATATATTTGGCTCTCACAAAAACCTTGAATGGTAGCCAGAGTATAAATTTTTATTTGTAAGGTTATAGGTAAGGAATCAGAAATACAAAAATCTCAAATGATGTGTCCAATATCAAATAATCCTACAAATCATTTATTTTACTCCTAATCTAATGATGGGTAGAAATGCATAATACATTATCCAAATATTTCCACCATAAAAGTATTAATATCTCTGAAGTAGTAAGAATATAAATTGAATGTCTTCAATTATCTAGGCCCCTGACTGATAAGGTGCCACTATGTTTTAAAAATATTTTGTAAGTCTTTTTTTTTTTTTTTTTTAATTTTAGACAGAGAGCAAGCACGCAAGTAAGGGAGAGGGGCAGAGGGAGACAGAGAGAGAGCAAGAGAGAGAGGGAGAGAATCCCAAGCAGGCTCCAGGTGCCCTCAAATTATTTTGTAATTCTTAATGTGGAGATTATTTCTTGGTTCCTTTCCTTTCATTTTATTTTACCTGTAAAGTTATGTTATTTACTTGAGATTATTCTTGTTTCTTACTGTAGGTGTTTGTAACTATAGACTTCTTAGAACTACTTTTGCTGCACCCTATAAGTTTTGTTATGCTCTGTTTCCATTTTCATTTGTCTCAAGGTATTTTTTTGAATTTCCCTTTTGATTTCTTCTTTGACCAAAGTCTAATGTTTCCCTCTGGATTTTCTATCTGGATGATCTATTCATTGCCCCTGTAGGGCACCAAAGTCCCCTACGGTTATTGTATTGCTGTCCCTTTGTCCCTTCAAATCTATTCACATTTGCTTTATGTACTTAGGTGCTCCAATGTTGGATGCATAAATGTTTACAATTGCTATATCCTGTTGATGAATTGACCCCTTATCATTATATCATGATCTCTTTTTTGGCTTAAAGTCTATTTTGTCCGGTAGAAGTATAGCTACCTCTGCTTTGTTTTGGTTTCCATTTGCATAGAATACCTTTTCCCATCCCTTCACTTCAAGCCTATGTGTGTCTATAAAACTGAAGCAAATTTCTTATTGGTGTATATTTGGGTCTTGTTTTTTGTTTTGTTTTTGTTTTTAATCATTTCAGTCACTCTAAGTCTTTTGACTGGAGAATTTAATCCATTGACACTTTTGTATATTTTAATTTCTGTTCTTAAAACATTATTTTTTTCAAATTGTTATTTAAATTCTAGTTAGTTCACATAGAGTGCAATATTGGTTTCAGGAGTAGAATTTAGCAATTCATCACTGACATACAACACCCAGTGTTCATCACAACAAGTGCCTTCTTTAATGCCCGTCATCCATCTAGCCCATCCCCCTATCTTCAGTATGTTCTCTATCTTTAAGAGTCTCTCATGATTTGCTTCTTTCTCTTTTTTCCCCCTTTAATCTACTGACATTTAAAGTAATTATTGATATGTATGAAATCACAATTGTCATTTAGTTAAGTGTTTTCTGGTTCCTTTGTTCCTTTCTTGCTATTTTCCTTGGTGATTTGATTATCTTCTGTAGTCATCTGCTTAGATTCCTTTCGCTTTAGAGTATTTATTTATTTATTTATTACTTATTTTTGAATTTTTTAATCTTTTGCATATGTATGATAAGTTTTTGCTCTGTGCTTACCATGAGGACTGCATAAAACACCTTATGGTTATAACAGTCTATTTTAAACTGGTAACAACTTAACTTAGCATACAAAAGCTCTACATTTTTATACACCCCCCTCTGGCTCAGGTCATGATCTCACAGTTCTTGAGTTTAAGACTTGTGTTGGGCTCTGTGCTGATAGCTCAGAGCCTAGAGCCTGATTTGGATTCCGTGTCTCCCTCTCTCTCTGCCTCTCCCTTGTTTGTCCTCTCTCTCTCAAAAATAAATAAATAAATAAATAAATAAATAAATAAATAAATATCTCTCTTTGTCTTTAACGTTTGGCAGTTTAATTATAATGCATTACGTTATGAGTATATTTAGATTCGTCTTATTTGGAACTCTGTGCTTCCTGGATCTGGATGTCTGTTTCTTTCCTCAGGTTAAGAAAGTTTCAGCCATTATATGTTTGAATCAGCTTTCTGCCCTCCCCCCCCCCCCCCCAATCTCTCTTCTCTTTCTGTGACATATGCCTGTATTGGTCCTCTTGATGGTGTACCATAGGTCCTTTAAGCTACCTTCATTCTTTTTCATTCTTTTTTTTCTCCTCTTTTGATTGGATGGATTCTACTGCCCTGTTTTCAAATTTGCTGGACCTTTCTTCCACTTCATCTGCTCTGCTGTTGAACCCTTCTATTGGATTTTTCAGTTCATTTCTTGTATTCTTCATCTCTATGATTTCTGTTTGGTACATTTTCATATTTTCTCTTTGTTGAAATCATCACTTTTTTATGCGCTGTTTTCCTGACCTTGGTGAACATCTCTATGATCACTATTTTGAATTCTCTATTGGGTGAATCATTTATCTCCATTTCATTGAGATTAGTCTCTGGAGATTTACCTTGGTCTTTTGTTTGGAACATATTCTCCTGTTTCTGTGTTTTCCTTGACTCACTGCATCAGTTTCTGAGCATTAGACAAAAACAGCCACCTCTCTCAATCTTGACAGACTGGTCTCATGTAGGAGATGAACCTTGTCCGTCACCCCTGACTGAGTTCCTGGTTGTCTCTCAAACTTTTGTGATGGTCCGAGCTACATCCTTTGTTCTTCGTGGCTCCCCATATTTGGGAGTAAGTTAAGATCTGCCAGTGTTCCGAAGGGAAGGATCTCAATCAGCCCCTCAATGCAGGCTGATTAGATGCCACACCCTCAGGAAGCAGCTGGAAAAGTAGGTAGTTAAGTTGCTTCCGGAAAGCAACTGGGAGATGCGTGATTTTGCCTGCTCCTTCTGGGCTGGGCCCCAGTGTATAGCCACAGGAGGTGCTCCTTCTTTTATTGAGAAACTGCTTCTCTGTTTGCTACAGACCCGGAAGAATCAAATGGAAGCCCCATTGGCTATCAGAGCTATGTAATTTGGGGGTCTGTACCTTGGGCAGCAGTTGTAAAAATTGGGGTGCTAGGTGTGTGAATAACCTCCTTCAAGGGAGATACTGGCAACTTGGTTTTATTGCTGGAGTGAGCAGGTGGTAGACGTGTCCACTGGCTCCTCTGGGCTCCAGAGAGAATCATGGCCAACCCCACGATGGGTGCTAGATTAGAAGTGGACCCTCAGGCAGCAGCCTGTAAATCAACCTCATTCAAACCTCATTCAGGGAAAGATTGGGAGATTGGTGTTTTTGCCTGCTGCTTCTACACTGAGCCCTACAGGCATGGCTTCCGCAAGTGCTTGCACGTGCCTGGAGTTAGAACCGCTTTTTTATTTATTACAGTCCAATGGGACTCACGAATGCAAGCCCTATTGGCTACCGAAGCTCGGCAATCCAGAGGCCCATTCTGCAGATGACAGCTGTGGAAGCTGGGGTGTCAGGAACGTGTACGACCTCTTTCCAGAGAGATGTTTGTGACCCGTATTTACTGTTGGAGTGAACCCCCTTGATTCCTTTCAGATTGGCTCCTTTTGTTATATGTCAGGAGGTCCTTTTCTCATTAGTCATCTGTTTCCATATTGAATTCTGGCATGGGTTGACAACATAATGTTACATTTATTTTTACTAATTGTAAAGGTAATCCATGCTCATTATGGCAAATTTGGAAAGTATACAAAGATATTTATTTAAAAAATAAAAATTACTCAGCTAGAGGATAACGTTTTCTACATTTTATTGTATTTTCTACATTTTATTGTATTTTCTACTGATTGTCATTTTATTCCTATTCAGATATTTCCTTAAAGATGCTGTGAGGATGTACTCTTCATAAAAATTGTGTATTGTTATTATGTTTCTTATTAATCCATAATTATTTTCCTATGTCATTAGCATTTCTTTGAATATATTTTAAATTGCTGTATAATGTTTCATATACAATTTACATGCTACATCATTTACGTAACCACACCCCATCATTGGATATTTATGTTACTTCCATTTTTAAAAAAATTATAAATAATGCAATGATGAAAATTTCCAAATTTATGATTATTTCTTTGGGGTGGGTCCTAGAAGTGGTACACCTGGGTCAAATAGTCAAATAATGCAAAGATTTTCACTCTGTTGACATATATTGCCAATTGCTTTCAACAACTTAACCACGAGTGATGAAATTATGAAGTGGGGTTTGTGAGCAAATGGCTAAGAAAGAATTCTTGAGACATTTTTGGTGCAAACACATGACTTGATGAGAGCACGGGAGGACCCGTGGGCAGACGGAGCTGCACTGGGCTTGTGAGGAGGGACTGATGATATACCTTTAAGTTAGTGGAGGGATGGAGGGTGGGGATAGAGATCATGTTAGTTTCCAAGGAATTTCTGTATGCTGAAAGCAGGGTCTTACAGGAACCTGAAAATGTAGCTATTGTCAAGATAAGGTTGCTTCTATTTTTTAATGAAATGTAAACATTAAGGCATTAAGGCATCCGTGAACTCATTGAGGAATGTTACCGCTGCAGGTATCTATCAGTGGGCTGCAAGCTGTAAGCGGATTTAATTTAAATTTTTTAAAAATGTTTCTTATTTTATTTTGAGAGAGAGAGAGAGAGAGAGAGAGAGAGAGAGAGAGAGAACGACCAGGGGAGGGGCAGAGAGAGAGGGAGACACAGAATCCAAAGAAGGTTCCAGGCTCTGAGCTGTCAGCACAGATCCCGACGCAGGGTTTGAACTTGTGAACTGCAAGATCATGACCTGAGCTGAAGTCGGAGACTGAGCTACCCAGGCGCCCCAAGGGGATTTAATTTAAACTACATGTTTTTTTTTTCCCCCTTTGTTTCCCTCATCAGCTATGTAGAATGTTGCATCATCCTGTGTGGAATTATTTGAATGGAATTAATGTTGAAAGATGTATTGCTGTTGTAACAAATTACCAGGGACTTAGTGGCTTAAAATCAAACAAATGTCTGATCTTATAGTTTGGATGTTCGAAGTCCTAAAATGAGAGTGTCAGCAGGGCTGCCTTCCTTCTGGATGCTCTAGGGGAAAATTGTTTTCTTGCTTTTTCTAGCACTTAGAGCTGCCTGAAGCCCTTGGTTGGCATCCCCTTCCTCCATCATCAATGGCTGGAGTGCAGCGTCTTCAGATCTTTCTGTCTTTGATCTGCTTCTGTCACTATAGCTTCTCTTTCTCAGATCCTCTTGTCCCCCTCTTCTAAGAAGACTTGTGTTTACATTGGTTCTGCCTGGTTAATCCAGGATACTTTTCCCACCTCAACATCCTTTATCTTAGTGATGGCATCTGTAAAGTCTCTTCTGCCATGTAAGAGAACATATCCACAAGTTCTTGGGATTAGAACATGGGCATCTTCGGGAAGTTAGAATTCAGTCTATCATGGAAGATAAAACATCATTTGACTCTCTGTTCTAACATGTTTACAGAACTGCTAGCAAATGTACTAATCTTCATGTCCTGCTAGTTCAGAAAAGTTTTCGTCGGGAGTTTTGCATTGTTGAAGATGTAAAGCAAAAGGGAATGTCTATTGAATTCCTTCTGAGGAAACTGAGATTTAGTGACATCATAAAGCATCTCCAAAGTCACATGGTTGGAAGGTGGAACCTCTGTCTGATTTCCTAGTTCATTACCATGGTTTGGTTGTTTATCTGATTTTGGTTACATTATCTTCAATCAAAAAACGAATGATGTCTACATCAAGTTGTATGTTGCATGTTGCATAGCTTAAACTTGTACAATGTTTTGCATATCTCAATAAAGGGAAAAAAAACCCTACTGATATCAATGTCAAAAGGTATAGGAAGTTAGTAGCTAATTCTACAATATCATTACTGCTACGAAAGTAGCCTATGTCATGTCAGTGATACTAACACAGTCAAGAAACAAGAGAGTGTTCAGGCACACTGCTTCTCTGTAGCAGGGGCACAGTGGAGCTATCCGTGGCTGCCAGGGTCAATACGTATTTTGGCCTGTTTATCTTTGCAAATCATCTATCTTTCGAGAATTTCATACATTTAAACTTCTGGTAAGAATATGTGTTAGTCACTAGAAAGCAGATTTCAGTGGGTTTCACGGGTCAGGAACAAGAGAGTGTTTTATAATTCTTCTCATGCCATTAGCTACTTCTGTGAAGGTTTAAGTCCATGTAAGTATGCAAACTATAGAGTACCATTTTTATTTATTTATTTATTTATTTATTTATTATCACTTTGTTTCAAGTGTATTTTAAAATTGTAAATGGGATTTTGTAATCCAGGGTGGAAATATTTCTTCTTCACAGCTTCAGAATGTGACGAGCAATTTTCAGACCTGGCTTTCCAGACCCAGTCGGTCCTCTTTGCTCTTTTTCAGACTTCTGACAGCTAGTGTTTAAGCTACTCCCTTCTAAACATATAATTTTAGACAACTATTGTACATTTAACGTTTTTCTGAAAACAGTCCATCAAATATAAAGAATGGTTTCTTTCTTTAGGGATCAGCAGTGAAGGGGGTAGCTGGGTGGCTCAGTGAGCTGAGCATCTGACTTCAGCGCAGGTCATGATCTCTCGGTGTGTGGGTTCGAGCCCCACATCAGGCTCTGTGCTGACAACTCAGAGCCTGGAGCCTGCTTCAGATTCTGTGTCTCTCTCACTCTCTGCCCCTCCCTGGCTTGCTCTCTCCCTCTCAAAAATAAGTAAACATTAAAAAAATTTAAAAAAAAAGGAATCAGCACTGAGGGAAGAAATATTAAAGCTATCAAAAATCATTTATTCATTTAAAAAATAACAGAACCAGTGCTGTTCTCTGTCATGAAAGAGAACATGTAAAATTAATTTAAATTACTTCTGTAGGCTTCGGTCATATTTTATTACCTACACAGACCTTAATCTTAAAGATCTTTTAGGCAAAGTCGCCACCAAGATTTACTGAGTAAGAGTCCTGGACACTAACATGGACCCAAACATGATGCTATTCCAAAAAGGAATAGGTTACTACTTTTTTTTTTTTTTAACGTTTATTTATTTTTGAGACAGAGAGAGACAGAGCATGAACGGGGGAGGGTCAGAGAGAGAGACACACACAGAATCTGAAACAGGCTCCAGGCTCTGAGCTGTCAGCACAGAGCCCGACGCGGGGCTCGAACTCACGGACCGTGAGATCATGACCTGAGCTGAAGTCAGACGCTCAACCGACTGAGCCACCCAGGTGCCCCAAGGAATAGGTTACTACTTTTGAGGAAAAGAGCTGCCGTATCAACTTCCCTCAAATGCTTATTTTAATAAAAAGTTAATGGAAATATTTTTAAAGTCAATTTTCAGTACACGCTGCCCACCAAACAAGAACGCAAGTCAAACTTTCCTATTTTAGGATATTTTCCAATTTTATTTTTAAGATGGTAGCCTTTTCATCTTCTTTGGACTGTTGAATAGAGTATTTAATTTTTTTAAATTCTGCATTTTGACGTGGTAAGAGTTTTCAAATGATCTTCAACAACCCAGAACATAGGGAACCCAGCAACACCCAATAGTCACACTGCTTAACCATAATGGGATGAAAATGGACAGATATCTGAAAATAGCTATTCCCTTTCATCGAGCATCATTTCCAAAAAAAATTTTATTTATTTTTGCTAGTGGGGGAAGGGAAAGAGAGAGGGGGACAGAGGGTCCGAAGCAGGCTCTGCGCTGATAGCAGTGAGCCCAATGTGGGGCTCGAACTCATGAAATGTGAGATCGTGCCCTGAGCTGAAGTTGCACACGCAACCGACTGAGTCACCCAGGTGTCCCTCATAGAGCATCGTTTAAAAAAAAACCTTACAGGGATCTTAAAGGACAGCCCACCCGCTTCTATTACTTTTAAAGCATTAAAGACAAAAATTAGTAGTTGGCCATGACTTTAGTATGTTTCAGAGAAAACACATGAAAAATGATCTTTAACATTTCAGATCTGATGAAGTTACCAAGTTTTATATGTGACTCCGAGGTGCCTCCTTAGTGCAGTAGGCAGGGCATCAGTCTCATATCTGACTCTGGTCCTGTGATTTGGTATAATTATGTCTCTTTGCATTAAGCTGTTCTTGCTAATATTAATTCATTTATTTATATTGCTCTTGCTATTATAAATGATATGAGGATATATAATACACTTTGGAAAAAATCTAGCTAGTATTCAGCATACGTATGTGAAGCCCAAAAAGTAACTTCTGATCTCCTTTCAATGGATGGTTTGTAGCCGGGTTATTGGCTATCAAGATGATCATCAAAGATCTAAGAGAAGCATTTGTGCCTTTCAATGAATGAGCATAGGTGGGGGCATCTTGTCAATTAGCCTGATGCAGTTGTCAAATCTTTTGTCTGCTGGGCTTTCTTCAGGTAAACAGTCCATGCTGAGTTGTTCAAATTCATAGCAAGTTGTATGGAAATCCAAGATGGTAAGGGTGAGAGTTCTGGTCCTATGATAACTTGGCCCAGGTATCCGCTGATTCAGGAATGCAGGATTACTGTACTAATTCTAGACTTACAAATGCCTTCGAAGAGAGGTTACAAAGTGGCTTTTTTAGTCAATTTTGAGGGCATAAAGAAAGACATGACACACTGCAAAGAGATGTTCTGGCTCTTCCTGGAACCACTGAGAAAAGAAGTCTACAATATCCTGGTTGAGGAGTAGATAGTAATTAATGGAACTGGTACATGCCATTAGCAGAGATATTTTTTTAAAAACATGATACTTATTTTTTAAAGTTTATTTATTTATTTTGGGAGAAACAGAGAGAAAGAGAGAGAGAGGGAGAGAGAGAGAGGGAAAGACTGAGAATCCCAAGCAGGCTCCACACCATCGATGCAGAGCCTGATGCAGGGCTCAAACTCAGGAATCATTAGACCACGACCTGAGCCAAAATCAGGAGTCGGACACTCAACTGACTGAGCCACCCACACATCCCTGGCAGAAAGATGTTCGGAGTTGTCCCTTTAGATCTTTCTATTATGCCAGGCAGCACTGATCAGGCCATTTTATAAACAGAAACACTATTATTATTTAGGAATTACAAATTAGGAATATACAAAATTAGGAATATACAAATTAGGAATATACAAAAAATATTCACAACACTCATATGACATTCCTGCATTCTTGACCGGAACACCAATCTCCACTAATTATCTTCTTTTAAAAATTTTTAAAAAATTTTATTTATTTTTGAAAGAGAGAGAGAGAGAGAAAGACAGAGAGAGAGAGAGAGAGAGAGAGAGAGAGAGGGAGCACGTGCCCATGAGTGGGGGAGGGGCAGAGAGGGAGACACAGAATCCGAAGCAGGCTCCAGACTCTGAGCTGTCAGCACAGAGCCCGAGGAGGGGATCAAACTCTGAACTGCAAGATCATGACCTGAGCCGAAGTCGGATGCTTAACCCACGGAGCCACCCAGGTGCCCCTCCACTTATTATCTTCTGATTGAAAGTCAACAGCAATGATTCTTGTCTCCCCTGTGATTTTTTTTTTTTTTCATTCTTTCACTGGAAATCTGGTTCAGTTTTCCGCATCCACGTCCACAACGTCCACAGTTGTGATGCGCTGGTGAGCATATCTTCATTCCATTCTTTGCCAACTCTTCTGCATACATTTTCTAATTCCGTAAGTCTACCTGTGAGGACTGCTTATTCAATGATCCCCACTCCTACCCTCGCCTCTTTACCTAATGCTTAGCCCCCAAAAGGAGTGAAGAGTAAGGGATATGCATAGGGCCAGTCGGCCATAGTGCTGACACCCTCCCGGGACAGAAGACCAGTGGCCAGGACAGCAATCTCCCTGGCATCCTACCTTCCAATTAAGCATCTTATCTTTGTGAATACGAATTGAATGAATGAATCCAAGAGGAGGCATCAGCCATAATGGTGATGATCACCATATTTCTAAACTTGTAACATAAGTTATAAGTCAAGATAAGAAGAGAAAAAAATGAACAATGTTTCCTGAGAAGCAGAACTAATAGTTTATTTTACAGGCTCTTGACAGTAAGGAAAAGAGGCAAATTTAATATATATTCAACTCACTTATTGTGAAATTTTTCTTCACTAATTGACCATACTATTCCACAAAGGATTTGAGGTAGTCTAAAGAAGATAATAAAAGAAACATATACATAAGAAAAAAAATAAGGCTAGAAAAATATTGATAATAGAGCAAGGACAGCTGGAGGAAAATTTAGAAAACAGAGAAATCCATGTTCTTTGCCATCCTGAAGTCACAGGGAAGGAAGAAAAGTGTTCTTTGGTTCTTGCTACAAAGACTCTTCCAATGCGTTAATGGGAGCCTGTTCTCTGGGGAAGTTTACTGCCATTCACTTTACTCTCCCTAGTAAGCCAATTTAATCTTTTCCCTTTAAATAAATATAGCTTTTTGATGGCTTCTTGCTTATTATCCTTTTTACTTATAATATTGAACTTTCTGATTACTGCAAGTGATATTTTTTTTAGCGTCCAATTAAAAGTTTAGGCTACTAGTGACTTTGTAGAGCACAGCTCTTCTAAATCAGCCAACTGGTGGACAATATTCACACATTCTTGGTCTTTGTGAAAAAGTACTGAACGTGCAAATATAAAAGAAAGTGTCAGTTTCTATAATGGCTTGTTTCCTATCCTATCTCTGCATGTATTGAACCCAAATGAACCTGAATGGTTCATTTTTTTTTCCTAAAAGTAGCGTCTATTTTATTTTCTTAAAAAAAGAAATAAAAAAGGAAAAAAAAAAAAGAAAATCCCTTTCAACTATCCACCAATTGACCCAGAAATTAAAGAAAATATATTTTATCTATTTATGAATCGTGATACTTTGTGAATGCATTTATTACAGAGCAAATCCCATTATTATATTCCAGGGGTAGAAAGTTCTGGTTTTTGTAGATTAATACTGAATGATCATTTCAGAAGTCTCACCAGTGTCAATTAGAAATTAAGTTGAACTTAAAAAATGTCTAATTGGAACATTTAACATTTAAATTATAGCTGCTCATGATGCTATAGTGTCTTTGAGTTTTTGTGTGACTCAGGAATACCATTAGGTAAGATCCCATTTTTCCAACCTAATCAAAAACATGTTTTAAAAAATTGTTTAAAATAGTCTTTCACAATTTCCCTAAAAAATATCAAAAACACCCTTTAAGTTCCTTTTGTATAATATTTATTTGAAAAATACATACTGTTTACATATGTGTAGGTATATGTATTACTTTGAGTTCCGTTCTTATGCAAAATTTATTTCTCATATGTAACTTTGTATTATGCTCTTCATACTTTCCATTTTAATGATGGCATAATCTATGTCCACCTGGCATATTTTTGTTTCCTTGAGCGTTATATTGGCATTGGGTATTTTTTTCTCCGTCTTTTTTTCCTCCACTATTATAAATGTACAGCAAGTATACTCACAAGCTTTAGAACATACTTTCAGTAATTCTGGTTCTGGAAAATTATTGAGACTAGCGTGAGGGCTCAGTGTATGATAAATTTTAGTAATGCACATGAAAATCTGTGGGTTCTGCAGGTGAATGCGGTCTTCTATACATGTTAATTAGGTGAAGTTGGTCATTCTTGCTATTCAAATCTATGTTAGCACAGTCCTTATAGAAATATGATGTGGCCCATGTGTATAATTCTTAATTTTTTATTTTAGTTAACATAGTGCAATATTGGTTTCAGAAGCAGAATTCAGAGATTTATCACTCACATACAACACCCAGTGCTCATTACAGCAAGTGCCTTCCTTAATACCCATCACCCATGTAGCCTATCTCCCACCCGCCTCCCTCCATCAATAGGGATAGTTTATTCCCTATCATTAAGAGTCCGTTGTGGTTTGTTTCCTTTTCTTATCTTCTCCTGCCCCTGCCATATGTTCATCTGTTCTGTTTCTTTAATTCCACATATAAGTGAAATCATATGATATTTGTCTTTCTCTGATTGACTTATTTTGCTTAGCATAGTACATTAGAGCTCTATCCATGTCATTGCAAATGGCAAGATTTCATTCTTTTTTATGGTTGTGTAATATTCCATTATATATATATATATATATATACACACACACATATATATATATATATACACATGTATATATATATATACACACACATGTATATATATATATATACATGTGTGTATATACATGTGTATATATACCGCATCTTCTTTATTCATCAGTCAGTGGACATTTGGGCTCTCTCCGTAATTGGCTATTGTTGATAATGCTGCTATAAACATTATTGTTGATAATGCTGCAGTAAACATTGGGGTGCATGTACCCCTTCAAATCTGTATTTTTGCACCCTTTGGGTAAATACCTAATAGTGCAATTGCTGGATCATAAGGTAGTTATATTTTTAGTTTTTTGAGGAACCTCCATACTGTTCTCCAGTGTCTGCACCAGTTTGCATTCCCACCTATTGTGCAAGAGGGTTCCCCTTTTTCCACATTCTCACCAACACCTGTTGCTTCTTGTGTTGTGTTGTTAATTTTAGTCATTCTAATATGTGAGGTATCTCATCATGGCTTTGATTTGTATTTCCCTAATGATGAGTGATGCTGGACATTTTTTTATGTCTGTTAGCCATCTGGATGTCTTCTTTGGGAAAGTGTATATTCATGTCTTCTGCCCATTTCTTAACTGGGTTGTTTGTTTTTTGGGTGTTGAGTTTGATAAGTTCTTTATAATTCTTATTTTAAATTTTCTCGTAAGCACATTGCAAAGCAAAATAATGGGTGAAATTAATTTCAATTATATATTTTATTTAATGTAATATAATCAAAACATCATAATTTAAATGTGTAATTAGTATAAAATTAATGAGGTTTTTTTTCATATTTATCCTCCAATTTGATGTATATTGATATTTATAGCACATTTCAATGCAAGTGCTAGATTTTGATCCTTATTTAGATTTCACAAATTTACTGTTTAATCAATGGATACAGACTCACATATCTAGGTTGTTCGAGCCAAACTTAAAAGTTTTCAATATCTTAATTAAGTGCCAAAAAATAATTTTTCTTTCATATTTATATTAATTTCAACAAAACTGGCTTCTCTGTTTTAGAATATTTGATTTAACTTTTGAGGTAAAAGCATATAACTTTCAAAACCATATCTTTTCAAGTTTCATAAGTAATTTACTAACTTTTCTGACAGCTCAATAATATTAGTATTAGTTCAAAGGCATATTGCTAAAGTTGAAAAGCAATTTAAAATTTATCAACACCAGGAAAGCATCATTCAAATTTTCTTTAGTGTCTGCAGCCAATTTATATAACAGTGTTGATTACAATTAAAACTTCTATATGTTAATTCATGTTAGAAAAATGTGTAAAACTATTACTGACTTGTATCATGTAAAGTTGTGATACTAACAGAGATGATCATACCTTTTTTAGCTAGATTACAATAAGCTGTTTCTTCCGTTGAAACCTGAAAATTTGGCTCATTCATATGCAGTGTGATATCAGTGAGAAAACATAAATCACACTCCTAAATCTTTGTCTTTGATTATGGGATATTTGAAAGGCATTCCTTTTGTTTCAAGGAAATCTTGAATTAGAGTTAATCATACAATCAACATTTGTGTTCCACAATGAACATTGGCAAAGAACACAAGATAATTAAATTCACTGTCTTTTATTTCTTTCAGTAGGTCATAAATGAATCCTACCATTTGCATATATATATATATATATATATATATATATACCCTGAACAATTTTAACAACTTGTATGCATCATAGAGACTCTTTCAGAAAGGTGAGCACAAATATTTTCAATATGTATGCTATTAAAATGAATAAATGAAGAAAGAGTGAATCTCTTCTTTAAAATTCCAATAAATATGGATTTTTGATCTAAAGTTACTGGAGCACTATCTGCTGTGGCAGAAGCTAATTTTTATTTCTTTCTTTATTTTTTTTTAATTTTTTTTTCAACGTTTTTTATTTATTTTTGGGACAGAGAGAGACAGAGCATGAACGGGGGAGGGGCAGAGAGAGAGAGGGAGACACAGAATCGGAAACAGGCTCCAGGTTCTGAGCCATCAGCCCAGAGCCCCACGCGGGGCTTGAACTCATGGACCGCGAGATCTTGACCTGGCTGAAGTCGGACGCTTAACTGACTGCGCCACCCAGGCGCCCCCTAATTTTTAAATACTGAATTGAAAATTTTCTTTGACAGATGTAAAAGATTTCAGAATATTGGGGTGACCAGGTAGCTCAGTCAGTGAACCATTCAACTTCGGCTCAGGTCATGATCTCACAGTTCGTGAGTTCGAGCCCCACGTTGGATTTTCTTCTGTCAGAGCAGAGCTGCTTCAGATCTACTGTCTCCCTCTCTCTCTGCTCCTCCCTGGCTCACTTTCTCTCTCTCTCTCTCTCTCTCTTCAAAAATAAATAAAACATTTAAAAACATTTTAAGAAAAAAGGATACCTATGCCAGCAGTACAGAATTTTAGGCTGCGAATTTCCAACTTTTTTTTTTTTTTAATTGGAAAGTCCTTTGAGACAATACATGCCCAAAACATTAATTGGGCAGAATCTGTTATATATGAGTCGTATCACTCATCTAAAGCTAAAGAAAAGTGTTTGCATTTTATGGTCTTGTATTTTATGGGCAATGGTTTGGTGGCTTAATCAAAGATCTTTTACTTTGTGTAAATAGCTTTCTAGCTAAATTTCCATATTTAAAATTTTAATTTTCTCATTTCTCTATAAATGATTTTCTATTTTGTGCAAAATCTCAGCTGCTTGATAGCTGGACAAAGTTACAAGTCTAGCTCCTATTAAAAATTGTTTAACACTTTTTATTGGACATTCAATTCTGATTTCAAGTGGCTAATTTTGCCAATTCTTTTTTGACTGTTGAAAGTGAACTTCTTATATAATGCTGAACATGTCTCTTAATATCTTCACTTTATCTTTAAACATTTTTTTAAATCCAACGAACAGCTTTTTTCCTTTGTTCTGTCATAAAAAGTTAAAATTGCCATTTATTGTGAAATTTGCAGCAACTGTTTTCCCATTTTTTAAAAAGTTACAGTATTAGTTATAACATTGGTTTCTGCATCTACAGTCATTTATTCATCTGTGAGATGCCTTAATTTTATTTATTTAAAAAAATTTTTTTAATGTTTATTCATTTTTGAGAGACAGAGAGACAGAGCATGAGTGGGAGAGGAGCAGAGAGAGAGGCAGACACAGAATTGGAAGCAGGCTCCAGTTCTGTCAGCACAGAGCCCCACGCGGGGCTTGAACCCATGAACCACGAGATCATGACCTGAGCCAAAGTCAGATGTTTAACTGACTGAGCCACCCAGATGCTCCTGTAAGATGCCTTAATTTTAAATTAAAAAAATTGTTCTTGCTGACTTTTTTAAAGTAAAAAATAATTTAATTACATTATAACTAATTACTGATGCAATCTGTACTAATTATTACTGTCTCCATCAAATATTCAAATAAACACATTAAAATGTTACATTGGCCTATAGAAAACCATCGTTCCAACTTAACCAATTCATTGACCCCAACTCTATCAATATCTTCATGTATTATACTAGAAGTGAACCAAACACCTGACACATTTACTATATACAGCAATAATATCTTGCTTAATGCAACAGTTAAAGGTGAAATGCAGTTTACCAAAACACAATTGTGTTTAACAACAACAAAAATTATCATCGTTTGGTTATAAAACTTGTATTAAATTATTTCAAATGATATATAAAATGAAAAATTCAATTCTTCAGTTATACTAGCCACATTTCTTTCTTTCTTTCTTTTTTTTTTTAAATTTACATGCAAGTCAGTTAGCATATAGTGCAACAATGATTTCAGGAGTAGATTCCTTAATGCCTCTTACCCATTTAAGCCCATCCCCCCCTCTCACAAACCCTCCAGTAATCCTGTTTGTTCTCCATATTTCTCTTATGTTTTGTCCCCCTCCTTGTTTTTATATTATTTTTGCTTCCCTTCCCTTGTGTTCATCTGTTCTGTGTCTTAAAGTCCTCATATGAGTGAAGTCATATGATATTTGTCTTTCTCTGACTAATTTTGCTTAGCATAATACCTTCTAGTTCCATCCACATATTTGCAAATGGCAAGATTTCGTTCTTTTTGATTGCCGAGTAATACTCCATTGTATATATATACCACATCTTCTTTATCCATTCATCCATCGATGGACATTTGGGCTCTTGCCATACTTTGGCTATTATTGATAGTGCTGCTACAAACACTGGGGTGCATATGCCCCTTTGACACAGCACACCTGTATCCCTTGGATAAATACCTATATTAGCCACATTTCAAGTGTTCAATAGACACAGGTGGCTCATGGTTAATAAATTGGACAGCACAATTCTAAGTTGTTCTATATATTTTTTTTGCATGTTCTATCAAAAATAGAGAGTATGCTGGGGCGCCTGGGTGGCTCAGTCTGTTAAGTGTCCGACTTCGGCTCAGGTCATGATCTCACGGTCCGTGAGTCGAGCCCCACATCGGGCTCTGTGCTGACAGCTCAGAGCCTGGAGCCTGCTTCAGATTCTGTGTCTCCCTCTCTCTCTGACCCTCCCCCATTCATGATCTGTCTCTCTCTGTCTCAAAAATAAACATAAAAAAATATTTAAAAAAACCTTTAAAAAATAAAAAAATAGAGAGTATGCTAAGATCTTTCACTATGATTGGGAAACTTTATTTTTTCCCTTTAATTATGTCAGTTTTAAATATTTGAGGCAATGTTAGTATCTAATTTGCTCTTTATTGCATTTCTTTTTTATAAATTTTTATTTACTTATTTTTGAGAGAGAAAGAGAGAGAGAGAGAGAACAAGTGAGGGAGGGGCAGACAGAAAGGGGGACAGAGGATCCCAAGTGGGCTCCGAGCAGACAGCAGAGAGCCTGATGTGGGGTTCGAACCCACAAAGTGTGAGATCATGACCTGAGCCGAAGGCAGCCGCTTAACCTACTGAGCCACCCAGGCGCCCCTATCTATTGCATTTGTAATTTCAGTTATTATATTTTCAGTTCTAGAACTTCCCATTTTATACCTCTTCTTATTGATTCCAGTTCTCTTGTTCTTTATCTTGTTATTAAATTTTGAACATGTAATCACAGTTGTTGTTTTTTAAAATGACTCTGTCCATTAATTCCAATATCCTGTATCCCTGTATTTTTATCATCTATCCTATGGCTTTTCTTTTCTCTGCATATGTATGCCTGGTGATTTTTTATTGTGTATGAAATATTGTAGAGGTTCTGGATGATTATTTTCTTCCAGAGGTTCTGGATGCTTATTTTCTACTTCCAAAAAGCAGATCATCTTAATTTACCCAGGGCTTAAATTGATTCTAAGTTTTATTTCAGTTTTTTAAAAGACCTTAATTTCTAGGATGCAGTCCTTCTGAAGCCTCGGATTGTTTATCTCTTCAAGGAAGCACAGATGTAAACTCCAGTTTTTATCTGCTCAGCACAATGAGATTGCCAACAGTTGTGCTGAGATTATCAGCCTCTTAGCAAGTACTCTTTGTTGACCATAGATGTCAAGTTCACTTTTCTGAGATTTTCCTCTCTATAGGATTTTGGTTGCTCAAGTTCTGATTGAATTGGTAGCGCTGAGCTCGAAATATGTCTTTCCAACCACTGGAAAGTCTACTCAGATTTTCTTCTATTATCCAAGTTTTGCTCAGCTTCTGTCTCTTTGCCTGTATTACTTATGAACCAGCAAATACCTTGAAGGAAAAAACATTGAAGAAGGTTTGATCTCTGCCTATAAAATCCTGGCTGTCTGGGTAGCATTTTGATACTTGCATTCAGAGTTTTCTTCTTTCTTTCTTTCTTTCTTTCTTCTTCTTCTTCTTCTTCTTCTTCTTCTTCTTCTTCTTCTTCTTAGTATTTGATAAACTTCCCTAGTTATTCTCAGTAGGAGATTTGGTTTTCTCTACGTTAAACCTTTATAGCTGGAAGCAAAAGCCTTTCTAAGCCACAGAAAGTAGCACTTGCTATAGATTTTTTCCCTCTTGATTATATAAAGGATACATTATTTGTTGTAGCCACTGTAGAAGACTCAGAAAATATTAAAATAAGTCATTCATCTTCCAGATAATTACGTTTAACAGTCATGTATTCCAAGGACTAAATGTTTGTGTCCACCCAAAATATATATGTGATGCCTTAATCCCCAACGTGATGGCATTTGGACAGAGGCCCTTGAGAGGTAATTAAGTGATAAGGGCAGGACCTTGGTCTGAAGGGATCTCCTTCTAAGGGAGATGCCAGAGAGCTTTCTGTCTCTCTTCCTTTCATGTGATGACACAGTGAGAAGGCAGCTGCCTGTAAGCCACGAAGAGAATTCTCACCAGAACCTGACCATGCTGGCACAACCTGATCTCAGATTTCCAGCCTCACAAAACTGTGGAAAATCAATTTCTGTTGTTTAAGCTACCCACTCAGTCTATAATATTTTGTTATGACAGTCTGAGCTGACTATCTATCTATCTATCTATGCAGTCATTATCTCTGCTATATACATATCTTGGTTTTGACTAAAAAGGAATCCCATATATACTTTTTATAATCTGACTCATTTAAATTTAGCAATATATCAAATATTTTTTTGTTTCATTAAATAATATGCTACTACATATCTTACTAATTGCAGAGTATGAATGTGTCCAATTAGATTTTTTCTACTTTTTTATTATTTGAAGTAATGCTATGATGAACATACATACGCATAAATTTTTTTCCATTTCTCATATTTCATCATGATGGATTCTTTGACGTCCAATTTTCTTAAACAAGTAGTTATGTGTGTATATGTGTATGCGAATATATATACATATATAAACTTTTTTATTCTAGAAAATTTTAAATATATGAAAAAAGTAGAGACAATAGTACAATGAACCTCTAAGTACCTGCAATCCAGTGTCATCATTTCTGTAAGCTTTTAAAAATATGATTTAGTCCTTAATTTCAATAGCAAATAAATAATTGATTTCTACATGTTAGGAAACTTCAGGAAGGGTTAGGATTTTGTTTTTCCACTCCAAATATTTGCCTTTTTAATTTCTTATATTGTCGATGTACAGCAGCCTCACACTTCTAGAAGCCCAATTGCTGTCTATATTCCAGATGGCCTTGAACATTTGTGGGGCTAAATTTACATTGCTGCTTCAAGAACCCTAGAATGTAACAGCAGGACCTCAGGTATTTTGTTTCTCCTTGGGGACCCCAAAGGGCTTGGGAGAAGAAGAGAGAAACATAGAAAGGGCACGTTGGGCTCAGGTCATGTTCTTGGAAACTAGAAGAATTAAGATGCATACATGCAGGAGAGGGGAAGGGTTCTTGTGGAAGAACTGGGTCTGATTCCTGGAAGTGTGAGTGAAGGGATATATATTTTATTTGGGAGACTGGTCCAGGTTCTGAGAAGAAGTCAGTTAGGAAATGTCATTTTGAATGTTTCCAGATTCAGGTTTTATGGGACCTGAGAACTGCGCCTCAAGGGAACAGATGCAAAGTTCAAAGCTAAGGGTTACCTTTTGAGAGCACAAAACCACTGAGAGCCTGATGACTTAAAACTGGCTGAAAGAGTTGCATCACCTGAGGAAACTTTTTGCTGCAGACTGTCAGGGGCTAAGAAATGAGGCAGTCATCAATGCTGGAGACAGAACGAAGGGGAGGAGTTGGAAATGGTCAACAGAAACAGAGCAGATCCTGATGGAACAGACACTGGAAAGAGTCCTCAGATAAAGGTAAAGAGCAGCGTTGGTGAGAAGAAGCAAGAGTAGCAGATCAGGGTGACACGCTCCTGAAATTTCCAGACTGAGAATCTGAGGGAGGTAGGGTAAGAAGGAGGGCTCCGGCGAGCTTCACAGCCTGGGCTCTGGATTTTCCCCCATGAACAACGGAGCCTGAGACAATCATATGGGTTTTGCTGTTACTGATTTCATTCCGAGTAACTTCAGCCTGTTTTCCTCCACCTGGAATAAGCACATCACTCCTCAACAAAGTAGGACCATCATACACATTAAGAAAGAAGTCAGCTTGCTGGGTCACTCTTCTAGCAGCCTTTCTCCCAGAACAAACTCACTGCCCACGATCAGTGCATAGATGTGCGAGGGTCGACGTGGGAGAAATGGGGGAAGGGCATAGGAAAAATGCGCAAGCAAAAAGTGAGGCATAGAGGCGGCAATGCACAGGAAGTTATAAAGACTGGGGAAAGACATCTCCAGCCGGGCAAGCTGAAGGGGTTTCATGAAGGAGGTAGCTCTTGAATGTCATGTAGGATTATAAGGGTAATGGTAGAAAGAATTCTAGACCAAACTACATGTGCGAAAGCTTAGAGGCACAAAAGCGGGTCAGTAATTACCAAGCAGTGAGATACCTGGTGACTGCACTATAGGTTTTCAATAGGAGGTGAGAATCAACTGGAAAACACATTTGAGGCCATATAGCAGAAGACAGCAATGCAGCAAGAACTGGGGAATTATCGAATTCATTTTGGGAGAAATTACTTTCTTCTGATTTCTCAGAATAATAATCTGAAATCTCCATCCTCATTTTAAAAAACATTTTCTTTAAAACATTTTTTTCAGTTTATTTATTTATTTTTTGAGAGAGAGAGAGAGAGAGAGAGAGAGGGAGAGCATGGGAGAGGCAGAGAGAGAGAGGGAGAGAAAGAATCCCAAGCAGGCTCCGCTCCCCAGTGCGGGGCTCAATCTCACGAGCTGTGAGGTCATGACCTGAGCTGAAACCAAGAGTCGGAAGCTTAACCGACTGAGCCACCCGGCACCAAGTATTTTCTTTGATTTAAAAATCAATAGGAGAGTATAAGATATTTGGGAAAATAGAACACGAATAGAAAAAAAAAAAACCACCCATAATTTTACCACCTAGAATCAACCTTTTACATTTGCTTCCACAAACTTTCATTTACGTATTTGTGACATATGAGCATTTATTAAGCTTGAAAAGCTTAATTTGTATGTATAATATTACATCCTAAGCATTTCTTCATGTAAGTATCCTGTTTTCATAAATACCAATTAATAACCCCCAGTATTCCATGATATTGGTGTACCATAGTTTAATCATTTATCTCCTGTTGGATTTATGGGTTACCCTTTTTTTGGAAGGGTGGTGAGCTTGCAAAAGAGGGATAAAAATGATCGCTACAGTTCAGAGTAATAACTAGAAAAAAAGAAATTTAATAGGAAGGTATAGTTCCTTTAATAAATTAATTTATATTTTAGTTCCAAAAGAATACCACATAAACTGGTATGAAAAGGACCCAGAGCTTCATTTAACTGGATTCTCATTGAAATGGTAATTGTGACCTCTGATTGTGATTTAAAATAAGAAATACATACTTGGTCTTCATTCTTATTTGTGGCTCAGAGTTCCTAAAAACCTTGGAATTTCCTAAGTAATGAGAGCAAGTAAAGATATCTTTTGTAATGTTAACTAAGTGGCTTTTGGACTTGACTTAGGGTTTGGGGCTGGTTGCCAGTGGAGTGACCAGTCTTAACCCCCTCCCCGCCTCAGGAGAGGAGAGTGGCCCCGAATGACCAGTGTTTAATTTTTTTTTTTTTTTACATTTATTTATTTTTGAGAGACAGAGAGAGGGAGCACAAGTGGGGAGGAAGAGAGAAAGGAGACAGAATCAGAAGCAGGCTCCGAGCTGTCAGCACAGAGCCCGACGCGGGGCTCGAACTCACCAACCGTGAGACCATGACCTGAGCCGGAGTCATATGCTCGCCCGACTGAACCACCCAGGTGCCCCGCGAATGACCAGTGTTTAATCAACCATGCCCATGTCATGAAGCTTCCACAAAACTCCAAAAGGACAGGATTTGGAGAGTTTCCTGGTTGGTGAACACGTGCACATTTGGGGAGCGTGACGAGCTGTGGGAGAGCATGGAAGCTCTGTGCCCTCGCCCCATACCTTGCACAGGCGCATCTCTTCCATCTGGCTGTTATTTCCTTTTATGATAAAACGGTGACCTAGTAAGTAAAATGTCTCTCATAGTTTTATGAGCGGCTCTAGCAAATTAACCCAACCTGAGGAGGACTACCCCTTGTTGGGATTTCCAGTTTGCTGTGGGTTGGTCCAACATGCAGATAACAACCTGGCTTTCAACTGGCCTCTGAGGTTGAGGGGGGCAATGGGGGAGCAGCAGTCTTGTAGGAGCGACCCGTTACCTGTGGAATCTGATACTGTTTCTGGATAGATACTAACAGAATTGGTTTGAATTGTAAGGCACCTTGTCGGTGTCTGGTGGATTGCTTGGTGATGTGGTGGGGGAAGTCACCCTCCTACCCACATATTGGAATTTGTCTCAGAACCAACAGAGACCAAACAGCTAATGGGATCTTAGGTTTTTAATGTAAAAAATAGTGCCACAATAAAAGTAAGTAAATGTCCCTCTGGACTCTGATTAGTTTATTTAGGAGAAAAGAATTACTTGAGAATGAATGAGAACAGGGCAAAGTCAATACATCCCAAGGTGATTGTCTTGGGAAGTATATCTATAATGATGAGCTTGAGATTTCAACCTTTAAAGGTAAATTGGTGATGAGAATGAGTAACATCACTTTCCAGGAATGCTTCCCCCATGACATCATGCTAATAATTGTCTCGGGGTCTACGGTTGTAAATTAAGGAAGTTGTCGCACACCAAATGCTAACTTCCATTTTGCACATTAGATGAATCAGCAGAAGGCAATTACAGTAAAATTCTTCACATAAAACCTAACCACTCAGGTCCTTGAGCTCCGACCATGAGTTTATAATGTACGTACAATATGTAGATGTCAGCAATGAAGGTTTAGAGATCGGGTTGAATGGAAATGAGGACCCTGGTGTATTACATAGTATGAAATGTTAAATTATTATTATTGTTAACTCAATATGCTTTTTTTGGGGGAATGCTTCCTAGGAGGCAGGCAAGGTGAAAGTGTGAAGCATACAAACGTGATGAACATAACATTCTCTGTTTAAGAATTACACAGTAACATGGGGTCAGCAAGGGCACAGGGGATTAGCTGAGATACAATGGGATGCGTGCTTTAATCGTGGTTGGTACAGGAACCATGAGAACTGAAATGAATGAGGAATTAGTGACTCTCTATTGGAGTATGAGGATAAGAATGGAGTGATACGTATAGGTGACACTGATCTGGTTTTGGGGGACAGAGGATGAATATTCCAGAAAGCAGTTGCAGCATATGAGAAGGCAGAGAGCGATCATGTCTTTGACAAAAGTCATATTCTAGCTAGACAACAAGATAAGAGGTTTCTGGGTCTATTCAGTCTCAAAAGGAGATAAATATATTTCAGAGGTCTTTTAAATAAAGTGGTTGTAATCAAAGACATTTTCTTCCTTTAGGTAGCCAGAAATTTTTACATAATTTTGTTGAAAAGTGTGTGTTACAGGCCAAATATCGTTTATTCTTCGCAATTACTCTGTGACATAGGCATGATATTGTTATTTCCATTTTGCCTCTGGGGCAATGAGGTTTAGAGGGTTCTAGTATCTTTTTTAAGATCACTCAGCCAGACCTGTTATTTGAACCCATCATGCACTTGTCTCTGAGAGCATTCTCTCAACTGCTATTTGTTTTGTGACCATTCTGTTTGAGAGGTTTTCTCTATAGTGTTAGACTTATTTTCAGTGTACAAACCTGTGCGGGCAGATACACATACATGGTTGTTGTTTATTATTGCCTGACCACATGGATTGTATTTATTATTCATTTTGTATATATCCTCTGGAATCACTAACCCTCATTATTTTCCTATTTAAATTTTGACAGCAAACATTTCCTTGTGCTGTTCTAAACCTTTTGCCTACATTAACTCATTTAATCTTAAGAAACTTGCCCACAGGCACATACGAGGAAGTTGTCCAGCTGGAGTTCGAAGCCAGCAACTGGGACTCTAGAAGCTCTGCCTACAACCACTGCAGTATATTCCTATTTAAATCTTAGTTACCCTTCAGATTCCCACATGTGCGTTCATCTTGCCTATTAAACTGTCTCAGACCGTGTGAGGCTGAGATCCCAAGTGTCTAACTTATGTCACTGGAACTATGCTGATGGAACTTTTCTACGTTGAATAGTTATTGTACTGCGTATCGTGATTTTTTACCTTCCCCAGACTAAAAGCCCATCGAGGTAAGCATCTGTGACTGACATCATCATAAGCCACATCTTCCCTCCTTTCAATATTTGTCACCTGGAAAATGCTTGATAAATATTTGTGTAGTTACTAAGATCATAATCATGCATATTAACATTTCCTTATTGCATTGTGCTAGAAAACACCGATGATCCCAAGTGCTGTCACCATATGCAGAAATGCTTATCTTGACCCTAAGAATCCCTGCATCTTAATATTCTAAAAAATTCTTTATTTTTTATATTTTTTATTTTATATATTTTTTATATTTTTATATATAATATATAATATATTTTTATATATAATATATAATATATATAATATATATTATATATTCATTATATATAATATTATATATTAATATATATAATATAATATATAAATAATATATAATAACTATATATAATATATAATATATTATATTATATAAATATAACATATATATTATATATTATATATATATAATATATATAATATATAATATATATATTTGTCTTTCCCTTGCTGGCTGGTGGCCTGCAATCATGTCTTCTTTTAATTGACAAATTCCATTTTTTTTCAGAGCTGTTTTAGGTTCACAGCAAAATTGAGCAGAGAGTACAGAGTACTCATATATCCTCAGACTCCACATAGACACAACCTCCATTACTATCGACATCCCCAATGAGAGGAGTACATTTGTTACAGTTGAACTTACATCGACACTTCATTATCATCTATAATCCATTGTTTCACTCTTGCTGTTGTACATTCCATGGGTTTTGACAAACGTACAACAACATGTATCTACCATTTTAGGATCGTGCAGACTAGTTATATTGCTCTGACGATCCATAGTGCTCTATTCTTCCTTTCCTCCCCATATCTCCTGACCACTACTGATCTTTTTACTGTCTCTATCGCCCTGTTTTTTCCAGAATACCGTATAGTTGGAATCATACTGTGTGTGATTTTTTATTGACTTATCTCACTTTGTAATATGCATTTACATTTTCTTCATGTCTTTTCATGGCTTGATAGCTCATTTCCTCTTAACGCTGTATAATATTCTGTTGTTTGGAGGTACCACAGTTGTTGTCGTTGTTTTTTACCCATTTACCTAATGAGGGATAACTGGGATGCTTCCAAGTTTTGGCAGTTATGAATAAGCTGCTGTAAACACCCTGTGTGCAGGTTTTTATGTGGACAATAGTTGTTAACTCACTTGAGTAAATAAGGAGTGTGATTGCTGGTTCATCTAATAAGAGCTTGTTCAGTTTTGTAGAAACCACGAACTTGTCTTCCAAAGTAGCTGTTGCAACCACTTCTGTTTCTGGGGTCTCTAGTCTTCCTCTGTACTCTTTTTTATTGTGGTAAAAACACATAACATAAGATTACCCTCTTAACATTTTAAGCGTACAGGATAGTATTATACACTAAATGCACATTATTGTACAGCAAATCTCTAGAACTTTTTCATCTTGCATGACTTAAAGACTATCTCCATTGAACAGCAACTCCTCATTTTCACCTCCCAGCAGCCCCCCTGGCCACCACGATTGTACTTTCTGCTTTTATGAGTTGACTACTTCAGAGCCTCGTATAAGTGATTGGGCAGTAGTTGTCCTTATCTACCGTACGACCCAGAAATCCCATGTCTGAGTATTTATCCAAAACAATTGAAAATAGGATCTCAAAAAGATGTTCGCACTCCATTGTTTATTGCAGCACTATTCACAATAGTCAAGAGTTGGGAGCAATGTAAATGTCCATCAACAGATGAGTGAATAAAGAGAATGTGGTATCTGCATACAATGGGGTATTATTCAGCCTCAAAAAAGAAGGAAATTCTGTCATATGCTGTAACATGGATGGACTTTGAGGACATTATGCTATCTCTGTACTTTTAATGTCTTGCAATCAAGGAAGCCAGACAACTAAGCTTGTTAGAATTGTCTAAAGTAAGAGTGAAAAGATACACAGATCTGATCGAAGAGGTTTTGTGATGCACACGCCCACATCAATAGGTATGAATGTAGAGACTTTCCTGATTATTCTTATTTTATATTTTATTCTTCATGTTATACATTGTTACAAAATTATAGTCAATGTAGAGAATATAACTAGAAAACAGGAATAAGCAAAAGATGTTTGCATTTCACTTGGTGTGGAAGATATATGATGAACAGCAGTAATAGTTTATGTAAAATTTGTAAATAAAATCTATTGTTTAGAAGTCATTATGTCGAGGTTCATGACACCCACTGTTATTAGCTGACTGGCTGTCATAG
Source organism: Acinonyx jubatus (assembly GCF_027475565.1). NCBI lineage: Eukaryota > Metazoa > Chordata > Mammalia > Carnivora > Felidae > Acinonyx > Acinonyx jubatus. Next base: position 104,843,031 of record NC_069385.1, on the reverse strand, counting down.
CTATGTCCCTGATTGACAAGAGAGAAGTTGGGAAGTTTGAGGTTTAAATAAATTTCGGGGTGCCTGGGTGGCTCAGCCAGTTGAGCGTCCGACTTCGGCTCAGGTCAGGATCTCGTAGTTTGTGAGTTTGAGCCCCACGTCGGGCTCTGTGCTGACAGCTCAGAGCCTGAAGCCTGTTTCAGATTCTGTGTCTCCCTCTCTCTGCCCCTTCCCCATTCATGCTCTGTTTCTCTCTGCCTCTCAAAAATGAATAAACGTTAAAAAATTATTTAAAAAAAAAAGAAGAAAAAAATAGATTTTGAGAGTTGATAGATTTAAAAAATTCTGTCATTATGTGATAACACTAAAAAAATATTTATTTACTTATTGAGAGAGAGAGAGAAGAGAGAGAGAGCAGGGGAGGGGCAGAGAGAGGGGGAGAGAGAGAATCCCAAGCAGGCTCTGTGCTGTCAGTGCGGAACCCAATGCGGGGTTCAGTCTCACAAGCTGTGAGGTCATGACCTGAGCCGAAAAGTCAAGGGTCGGTGCTTAACCGACTGAGCCACCCAGGCACCCCTGTGATAGCATTTTTTCACTGAGTAGAAGTATCACCTGAGTGATTCTCCAGTGATGCCTGAATGGAAACTTCGGTTGCTACTAAAATAACCATGTCTTAAAAAAATATTTACTTCACTCCCTTTTCTTCCTCTTTGAAAGTTTCTGTGAAGGGAAGTATTTCTATACTTTGCTCCTTACAAATCTCTAGAGAGCCAATTCCACGAGAACTTCTACAAATTCCCTTCAAAACACACACCCATACAGCTCTTTTTCAAGTTAAAAAAAAAAATTGTTTTATCTGACAGGCTTCATGTTTCGTCTATTCACCACACTCGGCATATTCACACATGTGCTGGGAACTTGCACTGGAAGTCATGCGTGTGCCCAGTAACATGTCAGCCCATTTGGACTCCATGTTCCTGGCTGCTTCACTTGGGCAGGAAGCTGTACAGTATCAAGACTGGTGGCTGGGGTGCCGGCCACCCTTGCTTCATCTTCTCTGAGTGCTTTTAGAAGCTCGTCTTTGGATTGTTGGATGGAACAGCCCTACCCCACCTCCCTGTTGGGACTTAAACTGATAACTCAGGATAGTTCATGGAATTTTATGTGGTTCAAGCAAGCAATAATAATGTTTAACAACATAAAATATGGTTTTGATGGGCATAATTGGCTTGTTGATCTAGGGTGGAAAATGCTTGTGAACTTAGCTTTTGGGACTGTTTCCTTCCTCATACTCACAAGGCAAACGCCACTATTAGGCAAATAATAGTCCTTCTCTCTCCTCCTACATACATGTGCATACACTCACACAGGTATAGGTTGGGCATAGGGCAGCCACTCGATAAACAGTAGGGCTTATTGGGGTGCCTGGCTGGCTCAGATGACAGAGTGTGTGACTCTTGATCTCAGGGTTGAAAGTTTAAGCCGCACGTTGGGTGTAGAGATTACTTAAAAATAAAATCTTAAGAAAACCAGTAAGAATTATTACCATCATCACCATTATTCTTTAACTATCATCTTAGTCATACTCATCGGATGAAAGAAATTTTCTTTGGGTTGTTGTGATAAATTTCTCCGTGAGGTACTGTTGGATCTTTATTTCTTTTGATAAGAAATTTGTTTTGTTCTCATTATTTTAGAACATGCAGGCCCTTACTGATATTTCATAATGTATGTAGATGATTTCCTGGTTAGTTGTGTTTCATATTCTATCACATCATGTTTTAAGCAATTACCTGGAGGGCACTGGGTTCTCCTCTTGGGAGTCATGAACAGCATCTTATGCTATGACTTGGGGCATGTTGTGATGTGAAGGGTCTAACGCTCTTTCCATTTCCTACTCTTTTGATGTTTTGTTACTGCTTACACATAGTCATTTCTGGGGAATTGTTTGCTTTAGGAGAACTCTATCTCATTACCTCATGAGATGTGTGTTCGTAAGAGTCACAAGGGGTGCTTTAAGTATGCATAATGAGACCTGAATTAGAGTCCCCAGTGGGACACAGGTACAAGCATTTTAACAAGCTTGACAACGGATTCTAATGTTCAGTTAAAGTTTTAAATCACTGAGCTAAGCCTTCATAATTATAAATTTCTTCCTCCCACTGTTCAATCATTCAGTGAGGCAAATGCCATTGGATACACAATTCCACGGACTGTTCTTTCTTTCAGGGAACATTTTAATGGCCATTGCTGGTTTTATTGTTTTTTCTCTATGGTTTTTCTCTCTAGTTTCTATTTCACTGATTCTCATGTTTATTATTACTTCCTTTCTTCTGTTTATATTTGCTTGTTTCATCCTAGTTTCTTAAGATAGAAACGTAAGTCACTGATTTGAGAAACTTCTTTATCAATTATGTGTTTATGTACTTTTGATGAATTCAGCCCTTTATCACTATGAAATGACCTTCATTCCTTGCAAGTTTCTTTGCTCTGAAATTTACTTTTTCTGATATTAATATAAGCACAATAGCTTTCTTTTGATTGGTTGGCATGATATATCTTTTTGACCTTTAATTTTTTAACCTATCTATGTCTTTATATTTAAAGTACATTTCATGTAGGCAAAAAATAGTTAGCTTTTGCTTTATTATCCAATCAGACAATATTTGACTTTCAATTTAGGTGTTTAGACCATTTATACTGCATGTGGTTATTGACATGATTAAGTTTATATCTCTCATCTTATTATTTGTTTTCTACCTGTCCCATCTGTGATGGCTAATGTCAACTTGACTAACAGAGTACCACATATCTGGGTAAACATTATTCTGGGTGTGTCTACGAGGGTATTTCTGGATGAGATCAACCTTTGAATCTGTATATTGAGTAAAGCAGATTGCCCTCCCTAATGCAGATAGGCTCCATCCAATTAATTGAAGACTTGACTAGATCACAAAGGTCCTCCTGCAGTAGAGGAAGATGGCCTGTCTTCAGGCTGGGACTTCAATCTTCTCCTGCCTTTGGACTCGGACTGAAACTTGCATCATCAGCTCCCCTGGCTCTCAGGTCTTTAGGCTCGCACTGGAACTATTCCATTCACTCTTCTGGTTCCCCAGCCTGCCTACTGGAGTTCTTGGGACTGCTTAGCCTCCAGAATCATGTGAGTGAATTTCTAAAAATAAATCTCTCTTTCTTTCTCACACACACACACACACACACACACAGACCCTATTGGTTCGGTTTATCTGGAGAACATTTACTAAGACACCATCTAATCTTTGTCCCTCCTTTCCTCTTCTACTTTTATGATATCTTCTTATTTCCTTTGTTGGTTTATTAGCTGCAACTCTTTGTTTTGTTATTTTGGTGGTTGCTTTAAGAATTATTATATACACCTTTAACTGGTCATAGTCTACCTTCAAGTGATAGACACTTCACATATGGTGTAAGAACCCTACAATATTATACTTATATTTCTTCATTCCTGTTCTTTGTGACATTGTCATTCACTTTACTTTTACATATGCTATACATCCTATAGTACATTTTTATTATTTTTGCTTAAGCAATTAAATGTTTAGGGGATTTAAATAATAAGAAAAGTATCATACATTTATGCTATAATTATATTTCTGTTGTTCTTCATTCCTTTGTAGGCTCGTATTTCAATCTGGCATTTTCCTTCTACCTTAAAGATTTCCTCGAACATTTTTTGTAGTGTGGGTCTGCTGCTGCTGAATTCTTTCAGCTTTTGTTATGTTTCAAAATGTCTTTATTTGCCTTTGCTTTTGAAATGCATTTTCTCTGGTCATAGAATTCTGGGTAAATACTATCTGTCTCCCCTAACTACTTTGAACACTCTGTTCCACTGTTTTTGCTCTTGCATTTGTTTCTAGTGAGAAATTTCCTATTATCCTATCTTTGTTCTTCTGTGTACAATGTGCCCTATTTCTCTGTCTGCTTCTAAAATTTTCTCACAATCACTGGCTTTAAGAAAATCAATTGTGATTGCTTTGATGTAGTATTTCTTCGTGTGTCTTATACTTGGAGTTTGTTGAACTTCTTGGCTCTATGACTTTAGAGTTTCACTCAAATTAAAAAAAATCAGTTGCTATGTTTTGGAACATTTTCTTGCCGAAGCAACTCCAATTACACATCTATTAGGCCATTTGAAGTTGTCCTACAGCCTATTGACTTTGAATTTTTTCAAAATTCTTTTTTTTCTATATGCCTTATTTTGAGTTTCTATTGCTTTTTCTTCAAATTCACCTGTCTTTTCTGATCTAGTTTGTCTAATGCACTGTTACTCTGAACCAGAGTTTTTTGTTTGTTTTTTTAATCTCATTGTAGCTTTCATTTTTAGAAGTTTGGTTAGAGATATTTTTATATTTTATGTTTTCCATGCCTCTAGCTAACCTTCGAACATAGATATATATTTCATACATATGAACCCAGTCATACTAACTGTTTTAGTGTCCTGGTCAGCTAAATTCTAACATCTGTCTCAGATCTGGGTCAGTTTTGATTGGTTGATTTACCTCCTCATTGGAGATGGTGTTTTCCTGCTTTTTAACCTACCAATTCCATCTCTTCAACTCAGGGAGCCTGGATTCTTCCTCCCTGGGTCACACGTGGAAACTCTCAAGGCAGAAAGTAGTGCCAGGGAAGGACACATCATAAACGTGTCATTGGCTAGAGTGACATAGGAATCTTATAGTCTCATGGGAGGTGAGAGGGAAATCCTTGAAGATGTCTGTGACATGAACCTTCCAGCCACAGAAAGGAAGGCTATTATTTCTGAAGAGGAAATAATAAAAATTGAAGAATAGTTAACTATGGGGTGCCTGGGTGGCTTAGTCGTTTAAGCGTCCAATTCTTGATCTCCGCTCAGGTCATCATTTCATAGTTCTTGAGATTGAACCCTGCATCGGGCTCTGCATTGACAGTGCAGAAACTGCTTGGGATTCTCTCTCTCTCCCTCCCTCTCTGTCCCTCCCTCGTTCTCTCTCTCTCTAAATAAATGAATATTAAAAAATGAAAAATAGGTAACTATCATAAGACTTAAATGTTGTACTACTTTATTTATCAAGTAATTTGTTATGGGGCAGGGATATCTGAAATGATTATTACATCCCTTGAAATGATTTAGATAAATTCAAGTTTTTTCACAGCTAAGATGGAAGGAATCCTTCAAAACCATGGTTCCAGAAACTGAATCCAGGCTAACATTGTGAAAATAAAATTTTGTTAGATATGTTATTTATTGTAGTTCAAGCGACTAGTTGGATTACCTCAGTTTAGTTTTTGCATAGTTGTTTTTTTTTTTTATTTCTGTATGAAAGGAACATTTATTGAGTTGGATTTTTACAGTGATTGCTTTCCTTATCTAAATGGAGGAACAATTCTACATCTTTCTTGATGCCCAAGTTAATGTGTTTAATTCCAGGGATGCAGCATTAACTTGCAACCATCTGCTTGAGTGTTGGTGGTGAGTCAAAATGACAGTCAGAGGAGATTAAGGAAAAATGAACAAACAAGAATATCTTCCTTTATCAAACTCTGGAGCCCGAGGCTAAACACAGAGCTTATAAATAAAAAACTGTATTGAAGGATCAGGAAAATAGCACCATGACTAATCATCTGAAGAATTTAGAAGCAAGAGAGAAGAGATAAAAGTAAACTCAGATTCCTACTCTTTCGTTTTTTTCATGAGGGGACAAGTGAACACTGGAGAGGATCTTTCACTGCAGAGGATCTCGGCAATGTCATCCTGGTGCCTTACCTCTTGTTCTAATTCTAACTCAGAACTCTTCTCCTTCCCCCCTTTTCACCATCCAACAAATATTTACTGAATGCCTACAGAGTATGTTTCTGTTACTATGTGTGGCCTTGAGAACACTGTCAATGATCAAGAGACATAGTCTCTGTTCTCATGAATTTTCCTGTCAGGTACAAGAGACACACATGAAAAAAGTAGTTGCCAGGTTTACAAAGGAGAAGTTCGAGATTATTAGGGAATTTGTAACAGGGGATCACAGTTTAGCGGACCAGATGTTGGAAACTCTTATCTTGGTGGTGGCATTGGGATGCTTTTGACTGAGACTCTGAGATGGGTAGATGCGCACTGTACGTGTTCTTGTCTTGGGTGGATACTGGAGGTCCCAACAGGGGGTGCTTGATCTGATAAAGGGACCTTTGTGCTGGGTGTAATGCTTTTACCAACCTCAGTACCCTTAGGAAGCATACCCTCTCACTTCCCTTAGCCTATTTATTTCAGAAATAGAGATTTGCTGCCACAAGATTTTGGAGACATTTTAAATTCCTATTAATGGTTGTTGGGTAGGTACCTGTCCCATTGTAATTAAAAATTTTTGTGTAGTAGAATACGAAAATACTGATTCAAAGGGGTATGTGCATCCCCATGTTAATAGCAGTATTATCAACAATAGCCAAAGTATGGAAAGAGCCTAAATATCCATTGACTGATGAATGGATAAAGAAGATGTGGTGTGTATGTATATATACACAGTAGGCTATTATTCACCCATAAAAAAAGAATGAAATCTTACATTTTCAAAGACGTGGATGGAGCTAGAAAGTATAGTGCTAAGCGAAATAAGTCAATCAGAGACAGACAAATGGCTTATGATTTCACCCATTTGTGGAATTTAAGAAATAAAACAGAGGAACATGAGGAAAGAAACACCAAGAGAGGCAAAGCAGGAAACAAACTCTTAACTGTAGAGGAAAAAACTAAGGGTTACCAGAGGGGAGGTGGGTGGGGGATGGGTTAAGTAGGTGATAGGGATTAAGGAGGGCACTTGTGATGAGCACTGGGTGTTCTATGTAAGTGATGAATCACTAAATTCCACATGTAATATTACGTTGTATGTTAACTAACTGGAATTTAATTTTTATTACTATTTTTTAAAAAGTTTATTTCTTTATTTTTAGAGAAAGAGAGTGAGGGCGCTAGCAGGGGAGGGGCAGAGAGAGACAGAGAGAGAGAATCACAAGAAGGCTCCATGCTGTTAGCACACAGCCCAAAGTGGGGCTCGTACTCACAGACTGTGAGATCATGACCTAAGCTGAAATCGAGAGTCAGCACACTTAACCGACTGAGCCACAACCCCCCCCCCCCCACTAACTGCAACTTAAATAAAAACTCCGAGAAAAAAAATTGTGTAGTGACCTTGCATGTCCATTAAAATGGAAGCTCTGTGCAGGCAGGAATAAACTTTGTCTTTTTTTAGAGTTGGATCCTGAGCACCCAGCATATATCCTGGGCTCAAAGTGGAGAAACTGATATTATTTTCTGTTAAAGAGAGAATCTTACCCTTTTTGTCATATGGACACTATTATATTGCATAGATGACGTCTTCCAAACAATTGGTGTCTTCTTCCTTGGAATTCCGATATTTGGGCCTCTCCTTGGTCACTTAACTCTGACTTTCTGTAACCATTAGTTAACTTGTCATATAGACTATAACCCTGGAACTTGGATCTGCTGAATCTATGGTCAGAGATTTCATTTTGTGCTGAGCCTGAATTTATACGCAAGGCATAGTAGTTTAGCATTAGCAGAGCATCTGCAGACTAATCAGGGAAGTCAATGTTCTTTGTGCTGTTCTGTACCTACCCTTCCCGCCCCCCATCATTTAAACATCTTTTCATTATTCTCCTTCCAACATCATTCTTTGGAGAGACATAATGACTTTTTTGTGTGTTTTGTTTTAGAAATAGAGGCAGAGAAACAGGGAGACAATGAAAGAGAGGAATGCTTTAAAAATTTTTTTTTAACATTTATTTATTTTTGAGAGACAGAGAGAGACAGACCATGAGCAGGGGAGGGATGGAGAGAGAAGAAGACCCAGAGCCTGAAGCAGGCTCCAGGCTCTGAGCTGTCTGCACAGAGCCCCATGTGGGGCTTGAACTCAGGAACCATTGAGATCATGACCTGTACTGAAGTCAGACGCTTAACCAACTGAACCACACAGGCACCCTGAAAGGAATGATTTTAAATGTTTATTTATTTCTGGGGAGAGAAAGAGAGAGAGAGAGAGTGGGAGGGGAAGAGAGAGGGAGACAGAGGATCAGAAGAAGGTTCTGCGCTTTTAGTGCGGAGCCCCATGTAGGGCTCTAACTCACGTGACCTGAGCCCAAGTTGGACGCTTAACCAACTGAGCCACCCAGGCTCCCCAGAGACATAATGACTTTTAAATAAAAAAAAAAAAATCACATATTCCAAGAAAGACAAATTTGTCCTCTAAGACCAGGCTTTTGAAAGCTAGGTATCTTAGTTCCAGGTGAAGCATAAGTGGGTGAATGGGAGATGAATTGAAGCATGACTTACAAGAGTCTTTGAAAAAATGGGATCATATGGATAGCCAAGATATGGAAGCAGGTGAAGTGTCCATCAAGGGATGAACAGATCAAGATGTGACATCTATCTATCTATCTATCAATCAATCTATACACACACACGCACACACATGCACACACATATAAGTGTATATGTATGTGTATATATATGGTATACACATACCATGTGTGTGTGTATGTAATGGAATATTATTCAGCCTTGAGAAAGAAAGAAATGCTTTTGTGACAACATGGATGTATCTTGAGGGCATTATGCTAAATGAAATAAACCAGGCAAAGAGAAATACTGATGGTATCACTTATATGTGGAATCTAAGAAAAAAAGCAAAACAAAACTCATAGAAACAGAGATTAAAAAAGTGGTTGCCAGGGCTGGGTGTTGGGAGAAATAGGAAGAGGTTGGCAAAAGGTACAAATTTTCAGCTACGAGATGAATAATGCCTGAGGATCTAATGTAAAACATTAGTTGATACCAATGTAGTAGACAGTTGAAATTTGCTAAGAGAATAGAACCTCAATGGTCTCACACACAAAAAATATATATGTATATATGCATATGTATATATGTATATATATACATATATATGCATATACATATATTTTTTTTGTGAGACCATTGAGGTTCTATTCTCTTAGCAAATATATTTATTTGCTATTCTCTTAGCAAATATATATATATATATATATATATATATATATATATATATTTGTGTGTGTGTGTGTGTGAGGTGATGGAAATGTTAATTAACTCAGTGAAGGGGAATGTTTTCACTATGCATATGAAATCACCATGATGTCCACTTTAAATATCTTAGAATTTTGTATATCAGCTATACCTCAATAAAGTTAAAATAAAAAAAATGAGAACATATGATTGGAAAGGCACAATTATAGTGTTGATAGGATAGGATATTTAAAACAGATTATATTGAGGACAACTGGGTGGCTCAGTAGGTTAAGCACCTGAGTTTTGTTTTTGGCACAGGTCATGATCTCAAGTGTTGTGAGATCGAGCTCTGTGTCAGTTTCTGTGTTGGGCGTGGAGCCTGCTTAAGATTCTCTCTCTCTCTCTCTCTCTCTCTCTCTCTCGCTCTCTCTCTCTCGGTCTCTCTTGCCCTCCCTCTACCCCTCCCCTACTCACACACTTATATTCTTTCTCTCTCTCTAAAATAAATAAATAACTCCCCCCCCCCCAAAAAAAAAACAGATTATATTGGAAAATCTGGGAATATTTCTTTTTGGGACCTAGTCTGAAATCATCTTATCTTTTAGAAGTCTTGCCTAAAATGATTGTGTTTATTGACATGTTACATTTTTTTTCTTTAACAGAATTTCCCACTTTTCTCCGTGAAAACTTATTTGAAGCGATGGTATGTGTAGTTAAGGGCTTCATTGATTTAGTCAGCCAACCTTTAACAAGATTCTACTAGGAGCTGAACGATATGACTTTGCGGAGGTGCTGAATATCTCTGCACCTCAGTAGTCTCATTGACAGCAAAAGTGATACCAACAAAACCTTCCTCAGAGCACTGTTGCGGTGTCGAATGGAATAATGCATGGCAAACGCTAAACGCGGTGCCACTTATGGGAGTGAGCGAACTCGTTCAGCGCTAGACATAAGATCCCGTGGCTGCTTAATGTCAAAAAGCCAATGCCTCGTTTTCAATCCTGACATACCATTAGGGCTGTAACCCAGGTCAGGACACAGTGTGTCAGTACAAAATGATGTGTGAGTTTCTCTTTTCCTATTTTCGTGGTCTTTTTCAAGCAATTATATTAGGTAATCAAAGAGAGTATGTTTTGAATAAAACAAAAAAGGACCTAAGAAGACAAACAATTAACAAAAGCTTTAGGATTTAATTCTTGATTTTTAAAAGATGAATCTGAGATGTTTAAAACTGAAGAGCAGGAGCGAGTATATGATGTTTTAAAGCACGGTCAGCAAATAGTGCTATTCTAGTTTCTGATCAATATAAGGGCCAGGTAGCTGCGGCAGGTTTTTTAATCACCAAAAAGTGAAGCTTCCAAAAATTGCATCTCTCCTCATAATTCAATAAGATGAGATTATTTTTTCCAAAGATATGATTGGTCCTTTCAGCAGAGGGGTGGAGAGAGTAGGAAAGTCTAGAAAATGAATACCTTTCACTTGACAACGTTTAAAAGCAGCTGAAGTGCCCGGTAATAGAGGTTGCTTTGGAAAGAACCAGTAAGAAGACATCGCAAGATCTGAGCAAACCTAGCCGGAGAAGCCCAGGGAGAGAAACTTCTTTTTGGCAGTCCCTTCAATTGGTGAGTTTTAACCAGGAGATGAAACAGCTAAGAAACAACAGATTCTATCATTTCCTGTTTGGAAGAATAGGACCTTGAATCGAATGGTCGGTTGAAGGGAATTATGAGGATAGGTGAGGCATGATTCACGGAGAACAGACACAATGGAATCCCCCCTCCTCCCCTTTTCCTCTGTGTCTGTAAGGACGGGGAGCAAGTAACAGTCCTTCCATCTGAATCTTTCTTCTGAGTACCACTGTGTAATTGATGACGTTAATTGGACTTTTTTTCTCCTCTTGAGTTTAGGCCGAAATCTACCAAGTAATGCTTATCAGCTTTATGCTTGGAAGATATCTCAGAAACCCAATTTCAGATCAGGAATAAAACAAGGCAGGCACCGAGCAGCAGAATAGTGAGAAACTGTAAAACTGCAGGTTCTGATCTGTCCCAAATTACTCTGAATTTCTTGCCAAAAACTGCATCTTCTCGTCTACTTGTTCCTCCCAGTATTTTTTTTTTTTAAACCTCGTGTGGTATGGTTTATTTCTCTTTGAGAAGGAATGCATGGATGGGACTGCTTAAATTCTGCATATGCTTCACGTTGGTCGTCATAATTACTGAGGGCAACTTCATGACTACAGATCACAGCTAACATGGTGTGTACACATGTGTGAGCTCAGGGCTGGAGTGTTAGAATTTGAGAAGTGAGAAAGGAATTTCCGACCCTTTTGTAAACATTCCTTTGTTTCATCTAAGTGTCCTTTTTACACTAAAATTTGAGGTCTGAAGGGGGAAATACCATGTCCCCAGTGAGGGTGCAAAGTTTTCCCAGCCTGATCAGGATGTGCACGTCTGGTGTTCTGTAACGATGCTGACAGTAACCCTGAACTTCTAGTTTCATTTCTCGGGTTTACAATTTTGAGGCCAGGTGCTACCTTGATTATCTGCAGATGTTTGGGCTGTTGGGTTGCTTCCTTAGGAGGGGCTGGTGGGTGTATTGGGTCCCCTGGGAGAGGAAGAGAATGCACCCCAGGCCACAGCCTACAACATTATCTGGAACTTGAGCTGGAGGGGCCTCTTGTTCTGTGAATGAAAAGTGTCACGGGCTGGCAATTCAAAGAGTCATCATTATATGAAATTCGGGCCTTGTCCCTTTTACCTGGGGGAAGTGACTGGGTTGGAGAGAATGTGGGAGTAAATTAATGTGAAACTTATTACTCAGCAATTCAGAAGAGGAGATATGGTTGTAATAAGGAGTTCCATGACGGTTGATACTTAAAAGGAATTAATATGAACAATGTAAGATAATATTAAAGCAGGCTTTTCTATGGCTCACAATTTTCCCATTACCCGAGACTTGCCAATTTGCTTCAAGCTGAACTACTTAGGAATAAATTGACTCGGTGGCTATTATTCTGAGCAGACAACTCTGCCCATTTTTTACTTGACTTAGAAGATATTGAGTTGAATTGATTGTTCTCTGCTGGCTTGTTTCTGTAGAGGAACAATATTTTTTTCTCCTTCCTTTTTGCCTCCCTCCCTCCCTTCCCATGTTTCTTGCTGTATTTCTAGTTAAGTGGGTTGAAAAAATTTGAACTGTTTTATTTTCTTCTCTAGCATCATATTTAACTATGGTGGAAAAACCCAAATAGTGTATGTGCATTTCTGTTTGACAGCTAACTTCAGCTGATCAAAAGTTTTCTTTGTGGTTGTGAACAGTTCCCCTGTAGAGAGGGCAAGGATCTCATTAGCACCAACTAATGGATAAAGTTTCCCTCTCTGGAGACCTGAATTGGGGTTTTTGAACCCCCAAATTATTTATTTTGTTTCTTAATTGCTACTTTGCCTGGTGGAGTGTTGTAGCTTCCTTTTTAATGCAGAAGAGAAAAATACAATATCCTTATATAGACCCGGAATCCAAAGATTTGGATTATAGATTTGCTCTACAACGTATTTGTATGGGTATTATTATTGCTCAATGCACACTATGCACCTGTAGCTGCTGACACAGAAAAAAAAAATCATTATGAAGAGCACGGCTTGTGCTTATTGAATTTACAGAACATCCAGTGAGCAAGAAGAGACACAATTACTAGGGAGAAAAATCCCCAAAGTGTCACCTGGGGCTCTGGCCTTTGGCTGACACGCAGCCAAGGCAGCGCCGGCACAAGATCAAGAGCACGGATTTGAGCTGCTACCTGTGTGGTAGGATTTCAGAGCTCTGAGTAGAGTCCTTTGCAGAGAACTCTATCTCAGCTCCTGTTAGTTACACTGTAAATGGCAAAGCCCCAGGGGAAGTAACTCATGGTCTCAACAAGGGCCTGCCATATAATCTGTGGTCATTAAATATTTATACAAATGAATGCATGGATGAGTATAAAATATTCGCGGATGTTATAAATAATCTGACACAAATCCTTTATTTAAAATATGGGCAATAAATATGAAAGTAACGTAGCTATGTTACATAATTAGAAAATGGATGGATCATCAAGTACCCCCACCCCCATAAAAAATAAAGGGAAAATTGCTCCTAACCTCACTCTACAGGATAGCTCTCCTCACCATTCATAATAAAAATGGAATCTCTCGACATACATTTTTGCAAATATTTCTCTCTCTACTTTTCTTTATAAAAAGTTTTATAGCTCTTCAATAGTTTCTTTTCTTTTCTTTTCTTTTCTTTACCAAATATATTGTGAACCTCCTACTATGTCAACAAAATAGATCAACTTCAGTTTTTAAGAGAAGAATTTGACAGGAAAGGAAAGGGGCCATGGCACGAGACACCTGTGTCCAATCGAGAGGCAGAGCGTGAGGTAGAGAGGAGACTGTCTCAAGAGGAGACAGTAGAAGAAAGAGCCAAGGAAAACTCCACTTCCTTGTCCTTAGTAATCTCCTTCCTGTACCATGATGGCCTATCGCTGGGGGTGAGGGGCAGAGATGTTTGGTTCTGTGTTGTTGCTACCTCATCATGAAACACTAGCCTAACGAGTGGCACAAATTTCTGGAGTTGATGTCAAAATGAATCTAGCCACAGACGCTTTCTCCTGCAGGCATATTGTGGGTGATCCTTGAGTCAGTAGTAAAAACGGGCAAACCCCCACCTGACAAAGACCAATAGAAGCCATCCATAGGACTTTTAAATTTTTAAAAGAATTGTGTTGCCTTGCATACATTTTATTTAACGCTAAGAAAATTTACCCCTCGAATTTCAACTTTCACTGTTTCATCTTTCTTTGACATCCTTCTCCTAGCTCCTGGTTGCCTCTTTGTTAACTTTTTGGACATTTCACGATCTTCATGCTCTTTCAAAGGTACCCATAGATTGTTTTGTTTCCAGCTCCTTTCTCTGGGCTGTAATTGATGACAGCCGTATCACCCCTAATTTCAGCTCTATTGGCTGTTGCAATGTATCAAGTAACTAATTTCATAAACTCTCTCATGTTAGTCTTCACGGGTGCCGATAGATTAAACTCTTTTATTCTCAGATAACATGTATCTGGCAATAAATTTGAGGGTGATAATCCTGTAAGGTAAAAAAAATGGCAAAACTTTCAGAGGCCAGAGTAGGATAAAAGCAGATGGGCAAGCTCTTTTTGGGCAGAGAACTCTTAAAACACTTTGCATGAATAGCCATCCACATGCCCAAGCTTTTTGCCAACTCCTGCCCAACCCCAGAGAAAACTTAGCGGACAGAAGGGAAAATCTATTGCCTCACATTTTTTGAAGATAATCAATTGTAAGACTGAATAAGCTTCAACAGAACTGCACTGTCATCCTTGATACTAATTTATTTGTGTTTATCTCCTCATTGGAGGGGCCTCTTTGCTGTTGTCTTCTCCATAGCTGTTAAATAGCTGTTTTGTAGTCCATTCGGTTTGGACGTGAGGACTTGGGTCTGCCTATGCCTCAAGTTACCTTTCAGTTAAAATTTTTTTTTTAATGTTTATTTATTTTTAAGAGAAAAAGAGAGAGAGAGAGAGAGAGACAGAGGGTGAGAGGGGGAGGGGTTGAGAGCAAGGGAGACACAGAATCTGAAGCAGGCTCCAGGCTCTGAGCTGACAGCACAGAGCCTGACGTGGGGCTCAAACTCACAAGCCGTGAGATCATGACCTGAGCTGAAATCTGCCACTTAACCAACTGAGCCACCCAGGTGCCCCACCTTTTAGTTTTTATTGTGGAATCATAAAGGATTTTTTGTTTCAGGTGAATTTTAGTAACACAAAATATTTAACATTTTTATGAGTGATGAGGAGTGGGGATGTTTTCAGATTTTTCAGTAATAAGGCTGTTATGAGAACAGTCTTAACGAGTATAACTCATGGTCAAAAGGCCCATTAATTAGCAAATGTGAGAGCAGTAGAGTATATTTTATTGCTTAAAGGCTCATGCTGTTGTGAATAATGTGAATAATAACATATAATTTACTCCAAGAGGTTTACTTTATATCTTCGCAGAGAATCATAAATTCAGGGGGGGATCTTGAAAAGCCATTTATATTTTCTCCACCTTTGGACAGGAGATTTCTCTTGTAACCTTCTCACACCTTCCCTGAAATATTTAGTCCCTTCAAATAAGTACTTACAGTGTTATGTGGTTTTTCCACAGTAGGCAAAAACTTCTGTATTTCAATTTATTTTATTTTATTAAAAAAAATTTTTTTTTAATGTTTATTTATTTTTGAGACAGAGAGAGACAGAGCATAAACAGGGGAGGGTCAGAGAGAGAGGGAGACACAGAATCGGAAGCAGGCTCCAGGCTCTGAGCTGTCAGCACAGAGCCGCGGGGCTCGAACTCACGGACCGTGAGATCATGACCTGAGCCAAAGTCGGACGCTGAACCGACTGAGCCACGCAGGCACCCCTGTATTTCAATTTAAAGCTAAGTTTCTCCACATGCCATATACTTTGAGAATCTCGTCACAGATGTGTTATTTTAATTCTCGATTCTTTAATGTGGTTTACTCCAGCAGCATTTCTCTGCGTATGCTGTCTCTCGGAACGCCAATACCAGAAGACAGTATTGGGACAGAAAAGAAGTTTCCATGGTTACAAAATTTGGTAGGCCCTGCATACTATTGGACTCTCTTGGACATGATCTTATTGTAGCTATCACAGTCTCCGGAAGTTGTCCGTGGACCACAGTACTTAAGGAACAACTAGAACGCAGTCAGCAACCAACATATCAAAAAGCAAAAATAAGTGTACAGGTGATTCAGATGTGCAGCTGGGCGAGAACCTTCGGTTTTGATTGCAGGATCCTATCCCAGGGCACAGCAGATATGGGGATAAGGGTTCTGAGTACATGGGAAGATGGAATGGGAAGCTATGTGTCATGGGCGGTCTTCAAGCATAGGAGGTAAAATGGGAAAACAAGTACCCAGACAGCCTTATTGGATTTACACAGTGACGTAACTCAGTCCTATTCAGTACTGAAAAAGAAATTCCCTAAGACAGATCTTTGAACAAGTAGAATCATGCCTATATGTTGCAGTCATTATTTTAAGTGGTACAGTTAGTGTTGTTCTACAGACAAACTCATGATGGTCACATTGCTACATCCTGCTTTGATCCTACTCCAGTGATGAAACATCACCTCCACAGAGTAATGACAGTGATCCCATTGCCAGGGGTGCTCTTTTTCTATGCATTGGTTCCTCTACCTTTCTCCTTTAGGGCTAACAGTTATTCTGCACACGGGTAGGTAAACCAGAAGAATGAAGTAGATTAAGCATGATGAGGGACTGCTCAGAGAACTTTAAGGAGTGAAGAGAGGCTCTTTTTTCAAGTAGGTTAGCGAAGGAGGCAGATTCACCTTTCGAAGGATGTGGACTGTGGGCAGGGGTCTGAAGGTCAACTGGAATATAAGTAGACTAGGAAGAAAGGGAACAGATGCTACACATAGGGGGAACAGCATGTGCAAAGGGGAGAGTTGAGAATGAGCTTGTAGTGTATGAGGAAGAGTGAAGAGTCCCCAAACAACCAATGTATTTAGGGGTTTCTACTTCCTCTCTCACTCTGCCTCAGGAAACTACGTAAGTCATGTTTTTGAAAGGAACCGGAAACACCTACCCTCAAGTGTTTTATTGTCAAACTTGAGTAATACAAATTCTGATCAGTGGGTCCAGAAGGAAATAAGCTGACCTATGATGCATCAAAAGCCAGTCTTCTGCCAGGCATTTTAGGCCCTACAGAACAAGATCCCATTTACCAAGCCATGGTGGCTCTCACTTCTCACCATCACAGACTCTATTCCAACGAAGCAGACGTCTTCCAGTCCTTACACACTTTATGGTCATTTTTGCCTCCAAATCCTTGCTTATGCCCTCCGTGCACAGAAAACCCTCTGTGGTTTTCATTGCCCATTAACCTGCCCATCTAGTTTCTCAGATTATAAAATTATTTCCCTGCCTTACATTTTAAAATATTATTACCTAAAACCAAGTATGTCAGCATTCCAGGGGCACCAGGGTAGCTCAGTTGGTTAAGCATCCAACTTTGGCTCAGGTCATGATCTTACCATTTGTGAGTTCAAACCCCGCACTGGGTTCTCTGCTGTGAGCACAGAGCCTGCTTTGGATCCTCTGTCCCCCCATCTCTCTCTGCCCCTCCACAACTAATGTTTTCTCTCTCTCTCTCTCTTTCTGTCTCAAAAAAAAAATCAAAAACATAAGTCAGCATTCTACTGTTTTATATTCTTATATTATTATTTTCTGATCATTAATTGCATCTTGTTTTTTTTTCTGTCCAAAATGATATAGTCCTTCAGGCTAGCTAAATCTATAATACATATCTCTTATCCTGCCTTATCTTGGGTTAATAGATGTTCAATAATTACTTCAATTGTTACCAAAGCATACATTTATTTAGCATAAGACCCTGAGGAAATTTGTCATTCAATAGCTGCATTCTCATGGCTAGGCAAGTTTCAGAAAAGTTAAGTGTCCTAGCACCGCAATAACTAGATGGCACTCCCCATGTACAGCGTGCTTTCATATCCAGTGTCATACTGTTTCTACAAGAAGCATGAATGGTGGGTAAGCATGATATTGCCCATTTTATAGATGAAGTGACTGTGGTCCAGAGAGTTGAAATAATCTGCTCCAGATCAGAGGGTGGATGTCACAGCAGGACTCAAACCCTCATCTTATGGTTCTGAATCTAAAGTGGAGGACAGGACTGGGTAGGCAGTGGGAATGGGGAAATCTGTGGTGAGGAGAGAATTTACTGGAAGGAGGGACAATCAAAAGGGTATTAGGAGTTCTAAAGATGAATTTGGACGTGGGGCAAGACTTGAGATGGTGGGGGGTGGGGGGGCGGGAGGTTGGCAGCCAGAGATTTCTCCTTCCAGAAGCTCCAGTTCTTATAGCTCCCAACAAGAAGGATTTTGAATGAACACTAACCGCGTGACTGTCCTCAAACTGTGCATGATAGGAGACAGTAGCTCCAGACTCCGGTTCATCAGGAGGGTCACGGGTGGGTGGAGAAGTCCCATTTAGGCTTTAAGTTGGAAGTTAGGAAAAGGTTAGATCTGTGTCTTTTGGAGAGGTTGAATGGCATCCTTAGATCTCTGCTCATCAGTCTTTCACCAACTGTGGGGCACAGGACTTTAAGTTCAACTTGCAGGCTGATGGGTCCTGTCCCAAATGGCTTCTTAGGTGGCTGAACAATGACATCTATTGGCTCAATTTGACATAGGTTCAAAAGTGGTAGAAACATCCACGTTTAGCATTCCCCCCCCACCACCCCCCCCACCAAACAAATAATAACCATACCAGAGGAAGTTAAGATATCAACAGGATGCTCTATCTCAGGAGCATCGCACCAATCAACTTCCAGCATTGGGGATATTGTGTAATGTATACATATATTTTTTTACAGGGCCCATCAAAGACTTTCTGTAAGGCTTTTAAAATCAAAATTCAGTAGAAACACTAGGGCCTGTGTGTTTCGGGAGTTTCTCATCGCTCAAGAGCTCATCCTGGAGCAAGAATAAGATAATTTAGGAAATGGATTTGAAGGGGTGATGGAATAATGAAATTGCTTTCTGCTTTAGGAAACTTGAACCCCAAATCTTGCTGTGCATGAGACTTGTGAGTTACAACCAGGATTGCACTCCTCTCTAAGAATGTCAATATATCCTTTAAAATCTCCTAGTTGTTAACTTCACTTAGTAAAGAGTCTACGTTCTTTTGTATTCAATGCTCTAATAACTAACGATTCTATTTCTTCTTTTAGAAAAGTGCCAAAGTCCGCTGAACATATAACTGATACAGATGCTCTTTTGGGCAATTTGGATAATTAAAAATATATCATACTCTGTCAAATTAAAAAAACACATTTTATATATTTATAAAAGATATATTTAAAAAATTTAAAAAAATGTTTATTTATTTATTTTGAGAGAAAGAGAGAGCACATGCACATGGGAGGGGCAGAGAGAAAGGCAGAGAGAGAAAATCCCAAACAGGCTCCACAATGTGAGCACAAAGCCCGATTTCTCACAAACTGTGAGATCATGACCTGAGCCAAAATCAAGAGTCACCCAGTTAACCGATTGAGCAATCCAGGCACCCCTATGATATGTTTTAAATATTGATGGAATGTTTTCCCTCTCTTCCCATATATATATATATAATGTATACTTCCTATAATATCTTCTCTTAGCTGAGACCTTTATAAAAATTGCTAAGAAACAGTAAAATGGATGGAGCTTGGTCTTCAATGTCTTATTCACCCAAGGGAGGGGTGAAGTGAAGTGACAAGAGAGTAGCAATGATAAAGAAGTAAGATAATGCAGGCTTGAATAATCTATCTGCACACTGAATAGTTGAATACTGACATATCTGGGTCATTGAAGAAAAGTACTAAAGTACTCACTGGTTATTAGTTGGGGAATCAAGTCTGACCCCGGGAACTTGCTTTGCATTGTAAAACAGGTTATGGGATGGTTCAAGTGGCTTATTCGGGTCTGTTGCCATTTCTACTGATTTGCTTTTCAGGCTCCTGGTCGCTTGAAGAGAGCATGGCGCTAAACCACACTGCCCCACCCCAAGATGAGCGCCTGCCACACTACCTTCGAGAAGGAGACCCCTTTGCTTCCAAACTTTCCTGGGAAGCGGATCTAGTGGCTGGCTTTTACTTAACAATAATTGGTAAGCTTCCTTAATTTTTCTGTGCAAAGGCTGTGTGTAGGAAATTCATGGGCTAACATGTTGACTTTGCACAAGGATTCAGATATTTATGTAGATATTTTGAGTGGAACTGGAGAGTGGGAAGAAGGTAGAGGATGGGGTGGCATTGTGAAATTCAGTGAATGTTTCATAGAAATGACTCTATTATCTTTATTATTAGTGATGGATATTCCCTTGATCATCATGGAAGTTTTATAGCAAAATCACTTATCCTGAGACTATTTTGGTTGCTTTGGGAGTAGGTTTGTCTTCTGAATAGTAAAATTAACGATAATGATATCTTATTTAAATACAGTGGTTCTTTTACTTTTTACAAAATGCTTTTGATATAATCATAAGATGATAGGCTCAGAAAGGACCCTAGAAATCACTTCCTCTTCTCATAATTGAGGAATTGTCCCCGGACTGTGGCGACAACAAACATGCTAAGTTTATTTGCACCCAAAGTAGAGTGGCCCCATGATGGCATCACTAAGTGATTTTGGTGAGAGGTGGAAAAATGTATTGATAATAAAATGGGAGTAAGCCCAGGGTCAAAAAGTTTTATGCATAATCCAGAACATGGTGCACCTGCTTCCAGACTGTGCTTTCCAATGTGGTGGCCATGTGTGGCTGCTGGGTACTTGAATAGTGACTTTTCCAAAAGATGTGCTGTAGTGTAAATATACGCGAGATACTGAACACTTAGCACTAGAGAAAATAATGTAAAGACAGCTCATTAAGGATGTAAAGAAATTGACTACATGTCAAACTCATAACATTTCAGGTATACTCGGTTAAATATATTACCAAAATCAACTTAGTAATTGTTTTACTTTGTTTACTGCGGCTAACAGAAAAGTTTGAAATACATATGGCTCACGTTTCTGGTTTACACTGTATTTCTATCGGACAGCAGTAGCCTAGCCGATTAGAATTCAACCACAAAACTTCTTAAATTTAAAACTGGTGTTCTACATTTGGGTAACCAGTGCACAGGTGGGTTATGTCTTTGGGGGTGTCTGCCTTTAATCTTTTCAGATTTGGGTCAAGCTTTGTTTCTCTCTCCTTCTCTCCCTCTCTCTTCGTCTCCTTCTCTCTCTCCCATCTATTTATTACGGGCTAAGAATTTCATTTAACCTCCCGAAATTAGAAAACTCATTAGAAAAGTCTGGAGACACCTCTATGGTCAGTGCTTGAGGCAAAAGGAATTGATGAGATTGAATCAGAAATTCCATGCAGAGGGATTCCCTGGGTCCTTGGCTTGATTGTTAGCTATTATCAGATGATTTAAATTCTGCTTCTTGTAAATGGACCCTCATGTCCTTTCAAACACAAGTATATATTGAGTGCTCATTCTTTGCCACTGTTTAAATTTCTGGGAATACAGCAGTGAACAAAATGGGCAAATTCTCTTTCTGGACAGGGACCATCTGATAGTAAAATCCACACTGCATTTTCATTAAACACAAGTACTTTCAATTATCAGAAAAGGCACAACAATTGACATCTTATAAATTGAATTTGTCTCAGTCAATTGCAAGAATTGGTTTAAAAAAAAAAAAAAGTAGCATCTCTAACCTGACAAATTTCTCCAGATAACGCAAAAGAGGGAGGGATCACAGTCCATTCCCTGCGCTGGCAGGGAGGATCTCAGGAAGAGAGGTAACCAGGCTGGGTGGGTTGGGCAATCAGGAAAATTTCTCACTTGTTTTATTTGGGGATGGAAGGAAAATCCACAGTCAGTTTGAAATGGGCATGCTGGGGTGAAGCTAGAAAAATAGGTCCAAAAAGAGTCCCCAAACAAAGGGAATATCAGATGACTCAGGGAGCTGGGAGTGGAGCCGAAGATGTTCCAGAACAGCCATTCAGGGTGAGGTCAGGGTCATTTGGAGGGATTTAGACTCATCCTAGACCCAGTCTTGGATTTGGTGCTATGTCTGGTTTTCACCCCTCCTAAGATGGGTATGGGAATGTGCCCAGATTCCTTTCAAGGAACCAGAGTTCAATGACATTCTTGGTGAGTTTGGTTAAATACTGGAAGTCTTAGGGAAAATTGGAAGATGAAAAGACAGATGTGACCTTGGATAGAGGAGAAATCAATTAGAGACCCATTTCCACCCTCAACCCTTTTACTATAGATACTTGGTTTATTATTAACAGTCTGTATACGAGATTTCATTGTTCTGTATTCATAGTGAGAGTCAGGATTTTGATCATCAAAAAACATCCCCCCCCCCCACCTTTAGCTTCTTAATCTTGTTTTCCTTTATCATCAAAAATAGGTTTGCATTCTCTTGATAATCCCCTCCAGAGAAGATTGCCTATGGGAATAATCTACATGCAGCTGATAGTTGACTTTTTTTTTGTGATAATGCTTTGGGCACTGGGTGAAGCCTTATGAAACATTAGTAAAGATAATTGAAGAAAGAAAAAGTAAGAAAATCAATATTCTCAAAAGAGAAGTAGAAAGACAAAGGGTGTTTAAAGGAGCTTTGTGTATCAAATACATATGTATACTTACTGTTTTTAATCTTCTTGGATACAAAGTAGAAGGCATTTGTTTGAACTTCTTCAAGCCACGTCTTCACGTTTTAATATCCCAGTGTGCCTTGCTAACTGGTTTCCTTTAATGAGATGTAGGCTTCATTTTAGGTGCTTTGCTCTAGAACTCCCTAATCTCTTCTATTTTTTTCCTCTTCTGTCTTAAGAAAGCTAAAGAGGTTTTACCAGACCATTAGGCAGCGCTGACTCCAGGAATTCATAATTTCCTAAGAGCACAATGCAGTTCGTTCCTGGTGGTTTCATACCATCAGCTGAAACACACATTTCTTTCCTTGCCCCTAAAATGAATTGTGGTGGAGAAGTAGAAATTAACATAGAAAAATCTGGGTTTCTCCTGTTAATACTCTCCTTATTCCTTACTACTAAAGGCAGCTGTACCAGATTCTCATTTATACACAGCTACACTATGAAGCAAGAATTCCTGAAGAAATCTACTCTACATGTTAAGCTATGGAAGTAGGTGTATTCTTTTCTTAAATAAAGTCAGTAGGGATTGGGTCTTTTTTGGATTTAAACTGGGTTTGTAAGAACTTTTGAACAGTATCATTGTAATGCCAAAGCCAATTAGTCATTAATAAAAGGATATAAAAAAGTGGGAACACATTTATACCATTATTGGTAGGTTGGAGGGTTGAGGGTCACTTTCCCTCCCTTTGGTGGGAGGGGGAGAGCCCATACGATCAACTGTCACCCACTTCCCCTTAAGACCTAGTCCAGTAGAAGCAGCAGACACCCAGCGTCCATGTGTCCTCAGGAGGCAAGAAGTCCCGGGATGTGTCTCCAGGAGATGACCCTTTCCTTGCAGGGGTTTACGCCAGCCCTATCTGGCCTCTGCCTCTCCTGACTGCTGGTGCTCCCTCAGGAGTCCACGGCGATAGTGAAAGCACCCTGTTTGGTTGGGGTCACTTCAGCATCAGAATTTATCAAGAGCCAAGGGCTTAACCCTACTTCTTAGAGGGAGGGAGTTCTATAAAGCCAATACTTGGTAAAAGTGGCTGAGGAAGTACTCCATCTTGGGGGCCAGTACAAGAACTGACCATGGGGATTCCCACACCCTCCTGAGCTTCACTGGGAAATTAGCAGTTCCTTTTTCTGGGTAAGTGCAGTCTTATGATCCCTGACTCCTATCCCTTTGGAGGCAACCCATCCCTCGCCTGTCACTCGCAACTCATGCTTTTTACTTCATCTTCTTAATTGAGATTTTTATTTAGAGTCCTCTCACTACCCTCTAAACCTATGGTGTCCATTTTTGAAATTGAGAAGTGTTTCATAACCGAGGGAACCCCAAATCCTAGTGTTAACGGCGGGAATTTATATTTTTCCTTGTAGGGATTCTGTCCACATTTGGAAATGGGTATGTCCTTTATATGTCTTCTAGACGAAAGAAGAAGCTGAGACCTGCGGAAATAATGACTATCAATTTAGCAATCTGTGATCTGGGGATTTCAGGTAACACAACCGTTTCTTCTTTGGGGGTTTGAGCTGTGCCCCATTCTCAAGTCCTCACTGGCCCAGAGATCACCCCTCCCCCATCTCCTTTTGCTCCTCCCTTCACACATCATCTTTACAGAGCTTGTGGTAAGTCAACAGAGTGTGATCAGGCTAAACAGATCATCCGTTTAACATTTATTGAGTCCTTTCTGTGTGCTGAGCACGTTAGGTGCAAGGAATACAATTTGGAATAATGCATGATACCTTCTAAGGCTACACCTCAGAGTGTACCAGCTAAATGATTTAGAAGACAGAAACTTACAGATCATGGTTTTGAGCTCTTTTATACCCCTGCTGTCCTTCTGGAAATCTGTTAAACACCAAGGGAGTAGGTCTTAAAGCTTCAGTATGAACGGGTGCCTGGGTGGCTCAGTCGATTGGGCGTCCGGCTTCAGCTCAGGTCATAATCTTGCAGTCCATGGGTTCGGGCCGCATGTTGGGCTCTGTGCTGACAGCTGAGAGCCTGAAGCCTGCTTCGGATTCTGTGTCTCCCTCTTTCTCTACCCCTCCCCCACTCGCACTCTCTCTCAAAAAATAAATAAACATAAGAAAAAAAAAGCTTCAGTGATGGGTGAAGAAGTCTGAGAAGCGTGCCTGGGTGGCTCAGTCGATTAGGCGGCCAACTCTTGATTTCGGCTCAGATCATGACCTCATGGTTCATGGGTTCAAGCCCCCATCAGGCTCTGTGCTCACTGCACGGAGCCTGCTTCAGATCCTCTGTCTCCTTCTTTCCAGCTGTCTTCCACTTGCCCTCACTCTTTCTCTCTCTCGCTCTCTCAAAAATAAATAAATGTTAAAAATTAAAAAAAAAAAACCGTCTTGAGATGGTCTGAGAGGTGAGTACAGGAAGAGGGGAGGGCTGTCTTGCTGATATATTGAATGTGGCTTCAGGACTGATTGATAGTGTAGGAAGCTTCCAGTTCAGTTGTTCTGGAAATTGGAAATTGGCCGCACAAAAAAGTCACTTGGGGAACTTAAACAAACAAAAAACAAAAGCAAAACCCAAAAACAACAAGAAAAAAACAAACAGCAACAACAAAACACACACAAAAAAATCCCCCTTAAAACCTCACCACTGGGTTTCATACCCAGAATGTTTATTTACTTGATTGAGAATGTTACCTGGGCATCAGGATATTTAAAATTGGTATTACCAGGTAAGTTAATGTGTGGCCCAAATTGGAAACCACTGGTTTATTTGTTGCTTCTTTGGATCCTCTGATAACCCAGCCAAGGAGGAACTGGAATAAAATTTCTCTTTAACTGTAATTCACTTTTAAAATATAAATGATTTTGGATAAGTAGCCTCCCTTTGCTTTCATCTATAAAGTTCCAGGGTTGCCTAGATACACTCAAATGTGCCTTTGGATCCCAAATTCTGCTGATTGGAGTATGGTCTTAAGTTACTAGAATTGGGGAAACTGAGTTCAAACAACACACATCAATTCCTCTTTCCACTGGAAACTTTTCAGCAATTTCCCACCTCAAACGTCCCTATTAAAATGTTTTCTGATACTTGGTTCTTCCTTCATCAGTGGATTTTTCTGCGGCTGCCAATCTCCAAAAACAAGGCTCAATAATAAGCCTCTACTGTTGAGTCACTGTTTATCACCAGATGTGCTACCCCTGAGAATTTGCATGGCCTTCCTTACTTGGGAAGACTTTACTCAGTATGGACAGGCTTAAATATCAGGAGCTCTTATTGGAAATGCACGCGCACATTAAGAGAAACATATTACATCATACCCCATGGGTGAAAATCGCCAAGACGAACCCTGGCAATTTGCAAAGCTGAAAAATGGCTGCCATTTTAGCAATGGCCACACGATGGCGGTGTCACAACATAAATGATAGCTTTCCCGGTCAACTCCTCCCTGCTCACCCCCAACCGGTTTCTCCCTGGTGTTGAACATAAAATGTTCAAATGAAACCCGCCATTTCATCCACATCCCTCACCAGAGAATGCTACCAGGTTCATGTTTAAGGCCGAATTAGACTAAACTTGAATAAAAAGGTCCTTAATTGGTCTGGTACATTGAAAATGCTTCCCACCAAGCAAACCTGCTCTACAATTGCACAAACCACCTCATTATTCTGCATATGTCTTCAGAGTAATTCACCAAGAAAACATTTTCTTCCATGTGCTTTTGCTGACGAACCCAGATCATTTTTCAACTTCTGAGTATCTCTAACACATTTCCCATTCCAGTAAACCTTAACAATATTTGCCTGTTTTATTTATTTTTTCCTGGCCCACTGTATTCCCTTATCAGCACCTTGAAGTGCATACTAGAGACCAGGTGTATTTCATCTATGTAACTAATATGGCTCACAATTGTGCATGTGAAGTAGAATCACCTGGGAAGCTAAAAGAACAAAAACTATATTGAAGTATATTGATGCCTGAGCTTGTTCCACATAAATTAAATCAGACTTTCTGGGGGTTGGAATCCTGGACATTGATTATTTAAAGTAAAACAGGGGCACCTGGGTGGCTCAGTTGTTTAAGCGTTGGACCCGGGCTCATGACCTTGCTGTTTGTGAGTTCCAGCCCAGCATCGGGCTCTGTGCTGACAGCTCAGAGCCTGGAGCCTGTTTCAGATTCTGTGTCTCCTTCTCTCTCTTCCCCTCCCCTGCTCATTCTTTGTCTGTCTCTCTGTCTCTCTCTGTCGAAAAGAAACATAAAAAAAAATAAAAAATAAGTAAAGTAAAACAAAAGGAAGCAAAGCAAGGCAAAACAACTCCCCCAGTGATTTTAGTGTGCAGCCAGAATGCAACCATTTTATTAAGTGGAGAAGGGAGAGGCATTCTAGATGACATCCCGAAGGTTTACCAAAGACTCTACTCCAGACGGAAGCTTAAAATAGTCCCAGGCACAACAGATACTAATTTCACTCCATCCAAGTCACCTTCACTTGTCTCTTGCAGCCTTTAGCACCCACCCAGCTGACACTTAACCTTAAGCGTTGAGTTCGTGTCTCCTCTGCCTGGAACATTTCCCCTCTAGATACTTGCTTGAGTTCTCTAGCAGTGATTTAGACATCTTCCTAAATGTCATGTTCTCAGAGAGGTCTTCCCTGATCCCCTTATGTAAAACAATTTCTATCTATCTCCTCCTGTTTCATTTTTCCTCACAGCACTAATGACTCACGATCATTCCATCGTGTCGTATCTTACATTACAAATTACGTATTTCTCTTCTCTGCCCTCCCTATTATAAAACGCATTTGTCTGTCTTGACCTCCACTTTGTCCTCTAGCACCTTGCTCTGAGATTGTTACATAAGAGACACTGAATCATTATTTGCTGAATAAGAACCAGTTCTTTTACACTCAGTATCCTCACTGACAAGAGGGCAAGACCACTGGGATTGGAAGCTCTGAAATGGGGGTGTAAGTCTAGCACAATGGAGCTGTCACGACCACTAGAGGAGATGTGTGTCTCACTCACAGAGGCACTCGAGAAACACGTGTTAACTGGCTCCACTCTCAAGAACTCGGTGTACCTCTGTCTACTGAAGAAGGGCCACACCTGGGAGGGGGTAGGACGGGGCTGGCACCCGTGACTAGGGGTTCCTCGGTTTTCCTGGTGCAGAAAGGTTAGAGAACCTCATGATAGAATAGATCAGATGGAGGTTTTAGAGAGCTTCCTCAGCACTATTCCCTCTGGGAGCGTGAAGATTGAATGTGATAGCTGAATACGAAGGGTGCAAAAAATTGAAGAATGTTTTCGAGAATGTAAAAAACACAAAAACACTAATGGAGGCTGAAGGAATAAATAGTTTAAATCCTGGTAGTCTGGGTCTGGTTGTAGACCAAGGGAACCTACCATCGACTAAAATAGCTGTATCTCTTGTCTGAATAGACTAACTCAACAGGGAGTTGAGGCAGGTGGGTAATTTTAACTGAAGGGAACATCCCTTGACAAATTGCTTGGCCCTCTAGTTGTAGGCAAACCGTTCACCATCATCTCTTGCTTCTGTCACCGCTGGGTGTTTGGCTGGATTGGCTGCCGCTGGTATGGATGGGCTGGATTTTTCTTTGGCTGTGGAAGTCTTATCACCATGACTGCTGTCAGCCTGGATCGATACCTGAAAATCTGCTATTTATCTTATGGTAAGTACGAAGGTTTCTTGTTCCCTGATAGACAAAACTAGTGGACTGTCAGACTGTACCTATTGTACCGATAGGTCATGAACAGAGATTGCTAATAACCTAAGAGACCAAGGGTATTTCTATTTATAGCTCATTTTGTTCTAACATATGTTTAAAGACTTGAACCTGTGTCCATGTAGGTTTCTCTTAATTCTACTTTTATAGGAAATTCTGGTGTGTGGCTACAATGCTTTTGGAAAGTATCATTTCCTTGTATAAAGTGTGTAAGCTTTGCTGTGCAAACAAAGAAATAAAATGCATTGAAAGGATGTTAGTTCCGAGATGGTTTAGTTGGTTTCCCACATGGTAAGTGTAATTATTAGCAAGATGTTTCTGATCCTCATTGAGGACTCAGGCTCCCCATGATTTCAGAGATAAGGAATTCCAAAGAGTCCGGGTCCAAGTTAGAGAGCTGCGCTGCCGTGGGGGCAAGAAAGGGCACGTGCAGAAATATCACTCAACGTTCTTTTTGTAGTCTTGTAGGTAGAAAGATGAAGGAAGAGCCCGCCATAAAAAATTTTTCAGGGACTAAAGTTTTCTTTTGTTTTGTTTTTGTTTTTGTTTTTGTTTTTAATAATTAGAGCATTCAACATGCTACAAATACATTTTTATTGCTTTTGCTTCCTGGGTTTCTGCGAACTTATTGAACCCAAAAGAGAAGCATTTGGGCCCTCACGTTTAATATTGAGAACGAGGCACAACCAGGGAATAATACTGGCTTCCTCTGGATAAAACTGCTCTGTGTGTTAATCTGTCAACCGTCTCATTGACGTTGTGACCATGGAGTCGGAGGATGGCCTGGAGTCTGAGGGGGGAAAGATCAAGTCAACTTGATGCTTTCAGTATGGTAGAATTTTCCTTTATATTTTAAGAGTTTATAGTCCCAAACTCCAAGGAAACCGTTCAGAGGGAGGGTAAGGTCATGGACCACCATCTTCACGACCTAGCACTTTTTTGTTGTTGTTTTAAATTTACATCTCTTTTTCTAAACAGATTAAAACTTCCACTAGAAACAACTTAAATCAGAATTTCCAATGATATAAAAAAATATTCGATTGTATATATACTGGATGACTTCAGAGTCAAATTCTTTCTATAAACTTATTTTTGGTTATTTCAAATAAATTTTAAATATACTTATAGATTTTATAGATGAGAAGGCAGAATTTCCACTTCTTGGGGGATATTTAAGAAATTCTACACCTTGATGTCTCTGCTTTTTAAATATTTTCTTGAATGTAGGCGTGGTGTCAATGAAAGAGATGATCCTGCCCACCCCCAGAATAATTGCAGGGCATCTCTCCATATGGGAACTGTATATATTTTTCCAGCTTCTTTTAAGATTGAACCTCAATAGCATGGTTTCACCATTTGCTTTGACTCATGCTTAAGCCCTCTACACAGTGTCTTAAAATGTTGGAATTAGAAGACCGCTTGGGAACATGTAGACCTTTCTCCCATTAATGTGATAAACTGTTTTAAGGCATCCCTGACAGACAGCCACTTGGCCTCTTCTTGAATAATTCCAGTGACCAGTGACGGGGAGCTTACTACTGCACAAGGCAGCCCATTCTCTGATTGGTCTGCTCTCATTGTTACAATGTTATTCCTTATATTGAGACAAAACTGCCTCCCAGTAACCTCCACCCATTGGTCCTAGTTCTGACTTCTGGAGCAACACAGAACCAATCTACTAATCTACTCCCTCCTGTACTTGACAGCCTTTCACCATACTCGAATGTAAGTATCCAACACCTCGCCAAGTAACCCTAACCATAAATGCTTATACGTATGCCTATGCACATCCCCCTAAATATATGTGGTTATCCGTGCCAGTGTTTTACCCATTATAATGGACAAGCAAGAGCTGACATAAATGTGGCTACCTGATCCTTACCTCTATCTGGTTGGGCTTGAGAAATTTGCATTTTGTGATAAAAAAATTCCATGTGTTTGAGAAAAATAGAGGCAATAGAATACAGATACAATCTGTTACATTTCTTGCGAGAGCTGAGGCAAACACAAGACTGAAAAATCATGCTACTGTAGTCCTTCGTAGTTTGCAAATCAGGCCTGGCGTTGTTTCATCGAACTCTTATCAAAACCTGTCAGCAATGTACGTCTTATTTACTCTGTTTTACTGCTAAGAACATGGGTGTCTAGAAAGGTTACATGAAAAGGGTCAAGTCCTAGAAACGAGAATTAGGCCGTACTGACTTCCCAAACCACGTGGCACTGAGCAGAGGCAGGCTGGAGTCTGTGATGAAGAGATTATTTGGCTTTTGTTGAATGTGTTCCAATATTTCTTCTCTGCTACTCCAAACCAAGGCAGTGAGGATTCCCTTCTCCAGCCCTTTCTCTTTGAGGTGATAAATGGGGTGTGAAGGTAATTTTCCCAGTAGGCTGCAGCACTTAGATCGGGCTACCCTGTCTTTGGTGGGTGTGTTGAACTTTGGAAAATGATCACTAGTGTTCTACAGCGTTTTTTTTTTTTTTTTAGATGACTACACTGTTTCTTCTTCTTGGAATTCTCTTTTGGTTGATGGAAACTATTCCTGAAAAACCTAGAGGTTAATTTTGTTTTCCTGAAAATATTTCCACAGAACTACTCTTTCTTTTTAAAAATTTTTTAATGTATATTTATTTTGAGTGCACGCGCGTGCGAGAGAGAGAGAGAGAGAGAGAGAGAGACAAAGAGACAGAGCACAAGTGGAAGAGGGGCAGAGAGAGAGGGAGACACAGAATCTGAAGCAGGCTCCAGGCTCTGAGCTTGTCAGCACAGAGCCCTACGTGAGGCTCAAACCCATGAACCATGAGATCATGACCTGAGCTGAAGTCAGAGGCTTAACCAACTGAGTCACCTTTAATGTTTATTTGTTTGAGAGAGAGAGAGCCAGTTGGGGAAGGGCAGAGAGAAAAGGAGAGAGAGAATCCCAAGGAGGCCCTGTGCTGCCAGCACAGAGCCTGATACAGGGCTCAATCTCATGACCATGAGATCACAATCTGAGCCGAATGCTTAACTGACTGAGCCACGCAGGCACCACTCCACCCCAATTACTTTTGCAGAACATGATACCTCTAACTAAATCCTCTACCTTTCTTGCCATGGCTGTGTGAGCATGACTGCTGTGTTAGTAATGTTCGAAGGTTCAAAATCTGCTCCCGTGAAGCAGGGTCAGTCACTTTACGGTCACAGGCAGTAATGGTGGTGGCCCACCGACCCCCACCAACAAGTGCTTATGAGGACAAATGAGATGAGAGACATGGAAGATTTTAGGGAGAAGGGTATTTAAAAGCACAAACAATGTGTTACCATTTCCACCTTTCCCAAAGGACTCTATCTTGGATGAACCATTGATACATGCTTTTTGGCGCTTGGTCCTTCTGGTCTACCAATGGGCCTTATATTGTATAGGATCTCAAAGGTCATTCTAGATGCTTTCTTAAGATCCTTCCTTCATTGTCTTCGGCACCCTGTCATCTTTCTACTGCCCCTCCTTCCTCAGCTTTTGTCCCTTCCCCTCCCAAGGCTCCCGCGTGCCTATGGAAACCTTCCCTGTGAAAGCACTTCTAGTTTTATTTGCGTGGAAAAAGGCCCATGCTCTGGAACTTTTCTCCCTTCACTCCACTCTCCCTCAGAGCTCAGTTATCTGACCACTTCTCCCAGAATCCAATGGAATAACTCTTTGGATGTGGAATTTGACATATCGAGGGGAGGTATTTGGGTACAGGGCAGATTACATCCCGGTAACGCTTTTCTTCTACCTCCAGGGGTTTGGCTGAAAAGAAAGCACGCCTACATCTGCCTGGCAGTCATCTGGGCCTATGCTTCCTTCTGGACCACCATGCCCTTGGTAGGTCTAGGGGACTACGCGCCTGAGCCCTTCGGAACCTCATGCACCCTGGACTGGTGGCTGGCCCAGGCCTCCGTGGGTGGCCAGATTTTCATCCTGAACATCCTCTTCTTCTGCCTGTTGCTCCCAACGGCTGTGATTGTCTTCTCCTATGTGAAGATCATTGCCAAGGTTAAGTCCTCCTCCAAAGAAGTAGCTCATTTCGACAGTCGGATACATAGCAGCCATGTGCTGGAAATGAAACTGACCAAGGTAACTACAGTAACAGTTTACAGAGGTGTTTTGTAATCAAATAAAACATCGTGGGGCAAAGAAGATAGGGGATGCTAGGGACTGGGAGAACTTAGAGTCCCTATTCTTTACATACTGCTCAACTTTGCTATTATTTATCTAAACCTTTGTAGTGTTTCTTTTTCTTGTTTCTGTCTCTCATTTACACACACACACACACACACACACTTCTAATATTTACTTAGTTTGTATGGTGGATCTACTGGAAGCTTATTCTCTCTATTGAATAAGATACTCTTGGTTCTCAAAAATTATTTAAGTCATAATAAGAATAAGTTTTAAGCATCATGAGATGCCTCAGTATTTATAGTTTTGTATGGACGTTGGTGGGTGTGAAGGACATTCTGTCATCTCGCATTATTTACCATGTCTGCTGTCCTATGGGAAGCTTATCTTAATGCAACATAATTCCTGCAGGGTTGAGTTTCTTGGTAAATACTAACGTCAAGAGTTGACAGCTGTTTAGACATTGTAGTGTAAGGAAAGGAACACACAGTTTGAAAACAGACTGGGGTTTTCATTCCATGACCAACACCTGTGAAGTTTGTGACCCAGAGCTAGACACTGAAATTCTTTGAATCTCTGTTTCCTCACTTGGGCAACAAGAATAATACCAATGATCTCATTGGATTGTGGTGGAGATTCAACTAGATAATGCATGCTATTCTGTCATTTGGTGCATAGAAGGTGTTGAAGAAGCCGCAGTTCCTTTATTCTCTTGTAATTTTAAGGAATTCTGGGAAAGTATGAGGCAGTGGTCTTTCCACTTTCATCCTGTCTTACCCTTACATTGAAAAATATCTTTTCTGCACACACGTCAATATAAATGACGTGCAGCTAACACCGTCAAACTGTATATTTGACACTAGCACATGCTAATTTCCATTTTACTTTTAAAGATGAAGACATAAATGCAGATTAAGGTTCTAACCATTCCTTTTGGTCCCAACCAATCATATTACTGATATCCCACTTTCACGTGTCCTCACAACCTACTTGGGGACCACTTGTCTTGGGACCTATAGTAACAGTTCCCTCTGGACCCGGGGTCGCTTCTAATAAGTCAGGGCCTTGGTTCTAGTAATATTCCTCTCTTCACACTGCAGATGTTTCGAGATGGTGCAAGGGTGTCTTGGTTGCAAAGTGTGAGCTAGAGATTCTTCATGGTTCCGGTTGACTTTTCCTTCCCAAGCTCCACCTGCTGAATAAAAACAAGCTCTGAAGGAAGTTTTCATCACTGCAAATCTATGCTCATAATCTAATCATAGAGTAATTCTATTGGGATGAAAATGCAGAATCAGGAATCATAATCTACTTCTCTCTTATAATTGGTTGTAAATGGAAAGAAATGTTTCCATAAAATCCAGGATCAGGAATCCAGTTCTTCATTTCTAGCTCTCCTTTGTGCTCTTATCTGTGATTAAAAAACACACACACACACAAAAATTAATCCAAATAAATTAATCCAAGTTAATTTCGGATTACATTTAATCCAAACCCTACTCAGGACCAAGTACTGTTTTCGGGACACAGTAAATACAACAATAATAAAAATTTCTCTTCTCAGTACTTTATGAAAATATGCCCAGAGAAACATCATAACATCTGTCACACTCGTAGGTGGATTTGAGTTCACCTTGCAGCCCCGTTATTTGGCATAGCAGAAAGCTGCTCAGATGTCATCTGACTTCCTCTCACTTCTTGCCACCCTCCAATGGTATCAGCTTCAAGGCATTTTGATGGTCTTGATCAGTGAGTCCAGATCTTGATTCCCATGGGGTTCTTCTCCAGTTTCTCGGAGTCTGTTGTTATTCATCATCTGGTCTCTGGTTAATGGAATTGCCTAACTCCGCCCACAGCCAACTTTTAGAAATACCCTGGCACCTTGTTCTTTGTGTATTCTGGCGGGTGGGCAATTTGGTGAATGATTCTGGAAATCATTATGCATAGGAGGTGAAACTCGGCACACACCATTTAATTCAGGTTGTGGTCATCATTCTCCTTGACCTGGACTGGACTGTATAGATCAAGTATGCAGGCTTACTCAGCCCAGATCAACCAGAGAGATATTATATGAAAAGTGTAGGCATATATATGTATGATTTTATTTTATACGCATCTTCTTCTAACATACACTAAGTGGCATTATCTTACATATAATGTCTATATTGTATATGTTATATATTATCTAATATGTCTGCATCTCATTTGTATATATAAAACTTATATTAAAATAGCCTGAATATAACATGCTTCTAATTACTTACACTTAAACACAAAAAATGTAAATCAAAATTCACCCCACATTGATAAACATAGCTTTCTATTTTGGCATCTTCTGTGCTAAATTTGAAATGTTTTCAATTACTAGTTAATTTTGATCTTGATTTTTTTTCTACTGAGTAAAAATAAGTAAAAACAACCTCATACTGGGCCTTTTCATCGTCTGAGAAAGCTTTTCCTCCATTCAACTACCTCTTAGGACTGAGCGGTTTGCTCATTCAGTTGGTGCTTCTGATCTTTTAGAACAGCCTGGTCTGAAAGCTTACTACTTAAAGCCTACTTCCTTGGATTCTGGGGTCAAAATCATTTACTTTTCTGGGGGCTCTAATTATTTCCAGCTGGGTTATTATCTGGGCCTGCATTTTGCCAGGCTGGTCTTATCAACCTAGAAATTGACATTCCATTTACAAATATCTCTGTAGTTTGTAGGTTTCCTCTAATTAATTTTTTAAAAATGATGCTTTTGCCAGCCTTTTCTGGTAGGCTGAGATTTCACAAGAGTGCAAACAGAGGTGTGCAAAAAAAGCCCAAGAAATAAAACAAACAAACAAACAAAAGCTCTTTATATTTCTATGACTCAGTATAATCTCATTTTCGTGCCTACATTTGACTTTGTAACACAAACTTAATATTAGACAATCAGCATAAGTTCAGTTGCTTTGGGGTTTTCCTCCTTCTCCCAGGGCTATGTATAAATTCCAGGGAGATTTTCAGAATTCCGTAGTGTCAATGGGTGGGGGCTCTTGGTCTGGTTGTTCATTTATTGACCCTGGTATTGCTGAGATATTTAGGTTTCTTTCTGGTCTCAGTCATCAGCCGTCATGGGTCACTTTGCATCCTGCTTGTTCCGGTTAGAAGGTCTCTTTAGGCTCGTCAGCAATTCTAGTTACTTCCCTGTCCTTTGACTGCAACTCATCATGTGTATTTTGGGAGCTTGGCTGGGACCCTGGGAAGTTTCCTGCCCTGGGACCCTGGGACCCTGGGAAGGACCCTGGGAAGATATCCCTAAATGCATTAAGGGTCTTTTGCTCCCCCAACACCAACGCTGGCCCCTTGTGTGTAGTTCAGTGGAGTCCCTCAGGACAATTTCTCAAGGTCAGTTACCAGCTCCTCGGCGGTCCCTTCACCTTCGAGCTGTAGGCCTTTCACCCACTCTTGGGTGGGAAACCTGTAACCACGTGCATGCCTCTAAAATTGTTCCCATTCAGTAAGATTGATGCTTCCAGTCCTGCAAGTTTCTGGCTGTGGATGCTCGATGTCATTTTTCGCACATCCAAATCCCCTTTCTCTCAAGTATTTTCTCTCCTGTAAGTTTCAAATTTCTATTTTAAAACTCACAAGCTGAGAAATGAATGTTTTACTTCTTTGGATATTTCTGCTTGAAAAAATCTTCACACAATGCACTGAACACTCTTGCTTCTGCTTTAATGAGGGGGGTGGTGGAGTAACAGGAAGAAAATACCAGAAGCACAGACTAATTTTTCCAAATATTATTATGTGGTATGGATTAGTACTTCATATTTTTTCATTTAACACATGTAGATCATCTATAAGTTTCAGGTCTGTAATTAGTATCTAGATCCTTTGGGATCTGGATTTCTGCTCATTTCCCTTATTTCCACCAAAACGCCTTCCTGATTGCCCCTGGCTAGTTGAAGTCCCTCTGTAATGAGCCATAGGAGCACTTGGAACACTTGCTTTATTGAATCACACACTGGTCCCTCTTCTTTGCTAGTAGGTAGGTGATCGCAAGTGCTACGCGTCCTGTGTGCTTCTGAGCCTCACTGCCTAGGGCCTCCTAGATGCTTAATCATGATCACGATAATGAATACATAATTGAATAAACTAAGTTCATCTAATTACCTTGATGAGCGGTAAGTGGTCCCTTGACCCCTGGCTGGAGATCCTCCGTCCCTTTCATAACTGAGAGGCATTTTGTTTTGCTTTGTTCTTTCCCCCTGAAGTCTTTTTAAAAATCACAAATGTAAATCTCTGCTTTCCTCAAATGATTATCTCTTATTGCGCATCGAGTGTTATTTATCATGGAGGGGTCATATTCAGAGACCCCCCCCCGAGGAGGCTTCTAGGGTCAGTTTGTGGGAAAGTTGAACGGCATTGCTTTTTATTTTTTAAACCGATTAATTCATTTCCTCTGGTTCTTCATAAGTGCTCTTAGTTTAAATGTCACTTCTCAGAAGAGCATTGCCCGAATTGAATTCAAATCTTCCTATTACAACGTGTCACTGCTGTCTTTACATTTTCTTCTTAGAGCTGGTTCTGACTTATAATTAATTTATGATTGCATATTTATTTTTGTGATTATTTGCTCAATGTCTGGTTTTAACATTAGTCATTAGTTGTTACTGTGGAGTAACAACTATATCATTTTGTTCGCTTTGTGTCCCCAGGACATAGCACAATGCCTCAAATATATATATATATATATATATATATATATATACACACACACACACACACAATTATATATATATTATATAATAATGTCATATGGTATAACATATAATTGATTATAGTATATTAGTGTAAGTTAAATATAAATAAATATGAATAAAGATGTATACATAAATATATGTTAAAAATATATATTTGTTAAAGGAAAGAATTTCAATTAGGAATCAATCCCAGTTTTGCCTGTGGCCCACTTTAGGGTCTCAGTGAGCTGATATTTGTTATTTATTTTGGCTGCCAGTGGCTGAACCCCTTTCCATGTTTGGAATTTCTGTGTTAAGGAACCTCCAACAATTTGAGTCTTGGTGGGGGGTGGAGGGGAGGAACAATATGTCTGAGCAAAGGATGACTCCTAATTTAAAAGATATAGAAGGACCAGTCATGAATTTTCCCAGATTCCCTTGCAGCTGGAGTATAGCCACAACCCTAGGCTCCAGCCAGTCTGTCTCAGGAGCCAGTGACACCAGCGAAGGGGCAGGGAGATGTCCCCTGGGGGCATGGCTGCAGCAGCAGTGGTTTCTGCATCAGGGCCAGCTCAGGCCATCCGTTTTGGGTGTCATTTCTGTGTGGTTGGCCTCAGTCCTATGTCCAGCATTCCCAGTGACACTCTGTCCTAATCAGCCCATTCCTTTTCTGTCTCCCTTGACCAAAGTCAAGTTCTGTTACTTGCAACTCAGAATCTTAACTGATTCACCTCGGAAAAACCACTTCACCTGGCTGGGCTTTGGTTTTCTCATCTGCGAGAGAAGGTGGGAGAGGGGAGTTAAATGCTATCTAAGTTACCTTCTAAAACTCTCAGGTTGTATCAAAATGGCTAGATTGGTGGATTAAGCACCCATGGCGATCACTCTTATTGCTAAAACCACTTTACCTCTCCACCTCAGTACGTTTTCCCTCTGAGTAGCAGTTTCCTCACCTTAAGGGCTTGGTTTATCTGTAATGACCAGTGAAGTCTCCCTTGTTTTGCAGAACCAGATAGTGAGAGTTCTTCAAGCCAGCCACTGCCTCATTGGGGAATGTTGTGTTCAGTTTTAGACCAAAACCCCAAAACACAGATGTACAGAGCGATATGACCTAATTTACATCCTTTCCTTTCAATCTCAGCTTTTGCTTGTTTATAGAATAGTGGTATTTTAAGATTTGAGAAAGTTGCAGCTGGGAAGTGCAGAACACTCCTCCTTCTTGTATGCCTTTTTTTTTTTTTTAAGTATAAATCAATATTTTCTACTTGGATCACAACCAGGGCTCACATGATGGTGGACACATCAAAGCTGTCAGAATTCTTTTCTTTCTAAGTGTATGAAGAAGGGCCTTGGATGGTTGGCCTTAGCTGTCATTCTATCGATTAAAGAGAAGGGAGGAAGAAACTCAAATGAGACATGCTTAGGGTTGTTGAATTCCTCTATTTCTTCAAAGGTGGCGTGCAAGCTATCACCACCCTTATTTTTGTACCTGTCAGGAGCTGAGGTTCCAGTGAAGGTAGGTCATGGTTAAGTTTATCACCTTCCTTCCTCCTTGCCATCGGTGGTGTCACTCAATGGCAGGCTGCTTGCGTGTGGGGGGTGGTAGCCTCGTACCTGGCATTGACTCTTGCATTATCACATCTTTTATTTATTTATTTTTTAAACTTTATTTATTTTGAGAAAGGCAGTGAGTGAGCAGGGGAGGGGCAGAGAGAGAGAGACAGGGAGAGAGAGAATCCTAAGCAGGCTCCACGCTAGGCATGGAGCCCGACATGGGGCTTGAACTCACGAACGGTGAGATCAGGACCTGAGCCAAAACCAAGAGTCAGACGCTTAACCAATTGGGCCACCCGGGTGCCCCAACCATCCATTTCATTGTTCAAGGTAGTACACAGATTCAAAATGAGAAGGCTTACTCATATCTGGGCAAAGGAGCCTGGTGGAAGGAACTGAAAGGGCATTCTCAGAGAACCCGGGGTTCTGTCTCACTCACACTATGGAGCCGAAGACAGTTGGAATCCAAACCTGAGTACCTCTCCATCTGTGATATTTGCACTTTTGCACGCTGCCTCAGCACAGAGAGGGCAGGACATCCCTTTTTGGAAACCATATCTGCTGGACTGGTGAAGATGAATTGGACCCACAGATAGAGCCTTACGTAACTTGGAGAATTTACTTTCAATTCCACCGTTCTATTATTGCTTTAATTGATCGATTCGCTAGAATCGATCAATTATGGACAGTACTGCTTCTGGGACACTTCAATTAATGCCCTTGAATTTAGCTGGAACATACAGATATCCCTTTGTCCTCTGCAGCGAGGTATGTTTAAAGTGAACTGGGTTGCAGATGTGTGATTTTTTTTTTTTTTGTAGAAGCAGAACACATATTCTGTGAATTTCCTCCCACAAAAATTGCCTAATTTAAGAACTGAAGTTTTACTGTTTTCCAGTAAACCACAAGGCAGTAATAAAAGTGAAGCGATTAAAAAATAAACAACTCAGAAAAAGCTGACAGGTACAGGTGTCTGTGTTAGATCTGGTTTAAGGACACCTGGAAAAGAAAATTTGGAAAATGGAAATGAGGATACGCTCAGAAATGAGGAAAGCAAGGAACAGGCTGATGAAAAATTAAACACGTTCCATGTTGAGTCGAAAGCACTGGGAAAATGAGTGTAACATGCGAGAATTCTGTAGGGTGTATCTTAAAATGCCTTTAATATTTAATGTTTTAATGTTTAATATTTTGTGGAGTAGATTTTAACATGAGAAGATGGTAAAAAATGAATGTGGCTTCTGTTAACTTCGTATTCACTTCAAACATACAAGTAACATTCTGCAGCGCTTTTCCATCTAGGCTTTTATCCCTCTTTCTGCTTTAAACCTGATTTCTAGTCATTCAGTTTAAAGCACTTAGCTTAATTCTAATCAGAAAAGCCACGATGATGCATTTGCTCTGTGTTTAAAAACCACAGTACAGTTAACTCGCCTATGTTCTTTTAAAAAGGATAACGTAATGCTCATGTTTGAAGTCCCTCGTCTTTCCATTGCACACTCTCTTAAAAGTAGAAGATACATAAAATGCAGAAAACATTATGGACTGAGTGCCAATCTATTTTTTGTCCATGACTTTGACGGCAACCCAGAATGCAGCCTTTGCAATACTGTGAAATCATCATGTGAGTCACCAAAGCATAAAGGCAAGAGCTATGTTAAGTTCCCAGACATCTGCTAAAGCCAAGTGTTATTTATACAGTTATTGTTTATTTGGGGATTTAGAAAAAGGCCCTTACTTTGAGCCCTGTGGCATCCTTTCTATTTACAAATGAAGTCACACAGGCCAGACCAAACCAAACACAGTTTCTCCCGGGGAACCCTCTGCAGAGAGGTGGGAAAGCAAGCAGCGGGATTGCATGTGTGATCTGGGGCTGGTGGATAATTGTTAAGCACGGGCAAGTATTTTGGATCAGGACCCTAAAGGAAGGCTGCGGGACCCCAACACAGGGCTCAGGACTTGAAGGAGGTCCGCGCTCACTTCATTCATCGTTCTGAGATTTAGACTCTATTTGTAAAATGGAACGAAATGAATGTAACTGATGCGTGTCTCAGCGGCAGTTCATTTTTAGAGATGAGCCTTGAACTTCTTGGGTGGAATTTTATAACGTGAGACTCCCAGTAGGTGTTTCAGACTTCTTTCTTGACACGGCCCACAAATATGGGGGTCTCAGGGCAAACACCCTGCTGCTGGCTGTTCGGAGGTCAAGTAGGGGTAGGACCATTCCCTGCATATAATAGCTCTGCTCTCATGCGTATTGAAATGCACATGTGCTCAAATGACTTTGTTATAAAACAAAACAAAACAAAACAAAACTTATCCAGTTGAATTTCTAAAACAAAAAAGCATGCATGACTGTTGTGGCTTTAACTATTACTAATAAAGCATTTTGTGTCCCATTCTTCATCCTTGATCCACTACGCTAGCTTGTCATGACCTTCATACCGGAAGCTGTTATTTTCCTTCTTGAGTAAGAGGATGGGGGTGAGGGGCGCCGGGGTGGCTCAGTCCGTTAAGCGTCCGACTTGTCTCAGGTCATGATCTCACCGTTGGTGAGTTTGAGCCCCGTGATGGGCTCTGTGCTGACAGCTCCGAGCCTGGAGCCTGCTTTGGATTCTGTGTTTCCCTCTCTCTGTTCCTCCCCAGCTCACACTCCCTCTCTCTCAAAAATGAATAAACATTAAAAAAA
Source organism: Acinonyx jubatus (assembly GCF_027475565.1). Lineage (NCBI taxonomy): Eukaryota > Metazoa > Chordata > Mammalia > Carnivora > Felidae > Acinonyx > Acinonyx jubatus. The sequence continues at coordinate 104,801,914 of NC_069385.1, read as the reverse complement.
AAATTAAAAAAAAAAAGAGGGTGGGGAAAGAGGTGGTGATGCCTGCCTTGGATAGTTCCATCTTTTCATCTTCTCTGGGTTTTGGGGAACTCAAGGATAAAGGAACCTCCACTTTTCCTACAAATCCCTTATAAAATCACAAAGATGGGTCTGATCATGCTCTTTCTGGCCATGTACTCATCCCTGTTCTTGCTGTGGTGGCCAGGGGCCTGCAGGCTTCTGCTCAAACTTGGGTCATGTGAAGCCAGCTCCATGCAACAGGGGTAGAAGGGATACAGGCAATGCTGAAGTAGAAGGTATACGAGGCAGAGGAAAATAAACAAAACCAGACGTCCACTGCACAGCCCTAACGTGAATATTGTTTCATGATTTCTCCTACAGAAAAAAATACTCTGGTAGATAATAGTGTAAAGAGACTTCGAAGTTCGTGCGCTCTGTCTCAATTAGGACGTGAAATGGCTCGTGTTTAAAATGGACACCAAAGCTCGGACCTCATTTGCCAGTGTTAGTACTCGAAGCGAGAGCCCTTCTATTTCTTATTTACGCTGCAGCCTAAACAAATTGTTACAAGTGGAAATTCTGTGTGGCCGGGGATGGTGTCTGCTTTGCTCATTGCTTTATCCCCAGCACAGAACATGCGGGAATACTCACCCTTGTTGATTCAACGAATGAGCAATGATTTTTCAACCTCCTATTTCTTCCTGCCCCAGTTCATTTAGCAGAGGTTAATCTTCCATTCATTAAGTCTCCCGCTCAAAAACCTACTAGTGCCTCAAAGCACATGGAATGAAGTGCACGCTTGGTAATATGCTCCACACACCCCTGAATATACGCATGTTGTCTCTCTCTCCAGGCTCATTTCATGTGCCACAGTGAATTGCTTGCTAGTTTCTGTACAAACCTCACACATACCTGTGCCTTTGCTCACACTGATCGTACTGCTATTCCTTTATTTTAACTTACCAACATGCAGGTTATATGCCACGTCTCCTGCGAAACTGTTCTGAACTTGCCCCCTGCCGTGCAGTTTGGTCCTCCTCCGGGCTGGCACTTAAATCCTACTCTGCCGTGTACTGCAGTGGTTTGTATTCCAGAGGGATACAGCCAGGCACTAAGGTGTACTAGTGTCCCCGTTAGCGCTTGGCATTGTGTCTGACACAAGGCACTTGCTAAAAAGGGGTTGTTGAATTCAAGTGAGATAATCCATAGGGTCAGGCAGATAGTTACAGGGCACTAATTAGGGCTACGTCAGTAGGGGGGCTGGGTTGCAGATGGTGAGAAACTAGTGAGAGCGTTTTAAAACCCTGTCTCTAATTATTCTTTGATCTGAAACTTTAGAGGCTCCCCAGGTAATTATAATTTTGTGAGAGAGAAAAGTCCTTTCTGGAAAAGTCTTGCTTAATGTAACTGTGTCACTTTTGGTTAAAGCTTGGCGATTCTGTTTTACTTTATATCTAGTGAATTTCCACTCTCTGAGCCTCACACTTGAGAAAATGAGCCAAAAGAAGGAACACTTAATAGAAATCTCTGAAGAAGATTCATCTTGAAATTTCCAACAAGAGCAGAGTTTCTGTTTCCTGAGGCAAATGAGTGATTTCAAATTTCTTCAAGGTGAACATATTGTCCGTGTACCTCTGTGAAAATACGATGGAACATATTTTCCATCAACGCGGGTTGAGAAGTCTTGGAAATTTCAGGAGCACTGATGTCTTCTTAGCATGAGTTCATGCCCAATGTAAAATCGGACAGCATTTATAGGGTTAAACTTTGGGTCTCTTGGTACATTCCAATTCTGGAGTAGAGATTGGATAGGATGTGGTAAATGGGATACGGCATTGTAATAACTTCTTCTGGCAGAACATCTCTGAAGTCCATCTGAAATGTCTCTCCTATGGGCGAGATAAGTGAAAAAGGTAATAGACTTTCTTGGGTGTAATTGGGCTGCCGCTCCTCCTCCCACCCTTCATTTCCACCCAGTGTTTTGACTCTGTTCTGTTACTTGCCCTCGCCAGGTGGCGATGCTGATTTGCGCTGGCTTCCTGATCGCCTGGATTCCTTACGCGGTGGTCTCTGTGTGGTCAGCTTTCGGAAGGCCAGACTCCATCCCCATCCAACTGTCTGTGGTGCCAACCCTACTTGCAAAATCAGCAGCAATGTACAACCCCATCATTTACCAGGTCATCGATTACAAATTTGCCTGTTGCCAAACTGGTGGTTTGAAAGCAACCAAGAAGAAATCCTTGGAAGACTTCAGGTAAAATTTCGGAAGCTGGGAATGAATGATACTGTTTCACAATCCTATGGGATTCAAGCCACTCCGATATGCTATCTTCTTAGGCTTAGAGCTCATCACTTAGGAGTAGTGTAATGAGGACTGTATTTTCTGTTCATCAAAATTCCTGAAATCAAGCCATCAGATATGTAGGGTTGAATGTCATGGGTAGATGATACCAAACGGATGCTCTATTTGAGCAACCACCATTCATCCCTCTTCCTTATCTAGGACCAAATCCATTTTACCCCAAGAGTACAGTTCCACATGGCAATGATCCAAAATTAAGTTCTCACAATAGAACAGATTCTCCTGTTTGAGATGTTTCTGCCATTAGCTAAGAGTTCTAGGATTTGGGCGGGCAAAGGAAGGAGAGAAGGGAGGTGACATATTCTGCTCTCTGTTCAGGTTCTTTGTGTTATTCCCACAAGAGCCCGATGTTGTCCCTTCTCTTTGTCAGACAAGGAGATGGAGGTAAGGTAAAACAAGTAAGGTTAAGGTTAAGCGAGCTGCCTGTGTTTACGCAGCCAGCAAGTAGCAGAGCAGAGGTTTCAATTCGGGTCCCCTGGGTTTCAAAACAGTCTACACTGTTTCCGCTACGAAATGAACAGGTGAGTTTGGGGATCCAGCACCATAGTTCCCAAAGGCTCCATGTGAGTAAAGAGTTGAGAGTGATGTGTGGACTTTGCGTCCAGTTAGGGCCAGTCTTAGTAGAGTGTAGATCAGGCACCTGAATGCATGGTCTGAGGTGAGGGGTGTTGAGAAGGAATGGGTTCTCTGATTTCCATTAATTCTTACTCACTGGATGTCTGGTTGTTTCCCAATACTATTTTCCTGTATCAAATAGGAAACAGAAGGGGTAAGAAAGGTAGAACTAGCTTTGAGAAGATACGGGTCTTTATCTTGTTCTCTCAGTGTGCTGGAGCAAAGTGGTTACGTTTTGACCTTTAACGTCCTCACCATGCAGGGTACAGATCAAATGAAAAAAAAAAGGCACAAAGAAACAGTATTGTCATTGTTGCTGGTACAAGAGAAGAAATACACAATTTGGAAGTAGAAGATCAGTGTTTGGTTGATTTTTCTGTATCCCGGCAAATGAACTACTTATAACTTAAAATTGGGACGAGCTGCTTGTAACAGCCATCATTTGAAACTGTAGGAATTACACCAAATGCATGTTTGGAAAGGGCTAGGTGACAACTGTTCGTGGTTTCTGTTTTGTTTTGTTTTTCTTTCACGTTGTTGGTGGTTCATGCCTTATCTGTGGAATTGGATAAACTCAAATGCTAAAATGCATCTATTTCGGCAGTAACAACACTTTTCCCTTATCAACTATTAATACTTTATTATGAATGCAGGTTAGAGAGAGTGTTCTTCATAGAGCAGTTGCGGGAGAAAATAACGGGCATTTCTTCCTCTGAAAGAGATGGGACTTTGACAGGAATGGCTGAAGGCAGATTGCACCTACCTCATAATCTTGCCTTGGACTGAGTCTGTGTTCTGCGCCTTAGCTCTTCAGCGTAGGCAGCACATAAATACTCAATTGCGCAATAATGGAAAGAGAGAAATTTATGAGGAAGGCAGTGACTCGGGGCTTCAGACCTTCAGAAAAGCCAGCCAGCCAAGAGTCAGTTCAGTTCACCTGCTCCTGTTAGCCGTTGCTATGAAATACGACAGTTGGTTGGCTGAAGGACAAGTGCTGATTTCTTCCTCCGGCGTCTCAGCTTTCAGCGGAAAAAGCAGGCAGTAGCACTAAAAACCCTTGGGTTTTAAAGTTTGGAACATCTTTAGAAAAGGAACGCAGAAGCGGTGTGAGGAGTCGCCGATTTTTAGAAGGCTCTCTTCAGGATAGAACCTTCCAAAGAAGCGAAAAAGCAAGCATTTTGTCATCGTTGCTCTTGTTATTAAAAAACTAAGAAAGTGGGTAGCATAGATGCTTACAGAATGAGACGAAGTGGTAAGAAGCCAGTCCAGAGTGGTTAATGCTCTGCCAGAACAGTTTAAATTGGATTCAAACTAGATTAATTGATATCCCTGTTTTTTTTTTTCCTTTTCTGAGCTCTGGAATGAATTTGCTTATAATGGGACACCCTCTTGGGAAATATTTTGCATTCGAATAAGAAAGCTAATGTGTTGAATGTGAGCTTGTGGAAATAAATTTTGAGTGGTTTTTACAGTTCGTTTAAAGTTAACTAATTCCCCCCCCGCTGAATTGAGTCCTCTTGAGATTTTGGTAGAAGCTGATGAACTAAAGCATGGCCAGGAGCCCTTTTTGACAGGCTGTCTGTTATTCATCTCATCTGGGTATCCAGATGAGGTCTCCTGTATTTCGCAAACAGTGCTTTTCCGCCCTGTTTGCGTATTGGAGACACCTGGGGAACGTGGAAAAAAACTAATGCTCCCTGGAAAGAGATTTGGCTTCCACTGGTCTGGATTGGACCTTCATTAGTTTGATTAGTTAGCTCTCCCAGATGGTTCTCGTACCCAGCCATCGTTGAAAGCCGGTGACCCAGAGCCTGGAAAAGGAAAACATTAATAGTTCCGAAGCCTCTCACCCCACTTACACAGAGACCAATGAGGTCATGTACATCAGTGACAGGGAAACCAGACTTCAGGAGCTAGGCCAATCTTAGATGCAATAAAAACGTTCAAATGACACGGGGAATACATAGCGAAGGACGGAGGCATTTTATATTCCTAATAGTTTAGTAAAGATAAAGTATTAAAAAAGTACTAAATTCTGGCATTGCCATTGTAATAAACCTTCCCTCACCACCTTAATTTGAATGCTGTCCTTCACTCTTTGTAGGTAAGATACAGGGCCCAGCTGACTGGTTGGTAGATAGGTAGGCAATGTAGTTTGTTCTAGGGACAGAAAACTCACTAGGCCACGCGGAATGTGCCATGAATAAGTGGTCTGGTTTTGGAAAGCTCCACCCAAGGGATTTCTTGACTTTGAATATTTAAAACAATTTTCTAATGTTTATTTATTTTTGAGAGAGAGTGAGAGAGAGAGAGAGAGAATGATGGAGTGTAAGCAGGGGAGGGGCAGAGAGAGAGGGAGACACAGAAACAGAAGCAGGCTCCAGGCTCTGAGCTGCCAGCACAGAGCCCACGTGGGGCTCAAACCCACAAACAGTGAGACCATGACCTGAGCCGAAGTCGGACGCTCACCCGACTGAGCCACCCAGGTGCCCTTTGGTTTTGAATATTTTAAAGTGATTTATTATTTGCCTTCTCTTTCTAGTTCAAGTCTTGTGTGTATAATCTTCATGATAGACAAGACCGATGTGTATACATAGTATGTGTATGTGTGTGTGTATATATATTAAGTTGTGTTTTTCTTCTCCTGTATCTAGGCTGCACACTGTAACCACAGTCAGGAAGTCTTCTGCTGTGCTGGAAGTCCATCAAGAGGTATGAAGATGGGCACGGCATCACTCATGGACATAATTATTCACTTATTTGCCTCTTCACTGCTGTTGGTGTTTGATTGTGACTACACTTTTCTCTTTATATTATATTTTTATATTTTGTACACTTTCCCTCTTTTTCCTTCAGCCAGGATTTGCTGGGGAATGCCAGTGGCCAAGTGGAAATTAGATTGTAGGATACTATGTAAGGAATATTATTACCAGGATGAGCCTCCCTGGAATTTCTTTTTATTGTAATTTAAAACCTAATTGTCATGCCCCAAAGTATGAAGTCCGAGATACTGAGAAAAATGTTTAATTACTTTATTTATTAGGATGTTATTTAATTTCATTATGCCATCATTATTATTTCTTAATGTAGGGCCAGGGTGGCAGTTTTGGGGTTCATTCAGGTGGGTGATTGTTGGGACTGTGGTTCTTTGACTGGTATCCGCTTCTGGTTCTTTTTTTTTTTTTTTTTTTTTTTAAAGAGAGAGAGAGACAGAGCATGAGCAGGGGAGAAGCAGAGAGAGAGGGAGACACAGAATTTGAAGCAGGCTCCAGGCTCTGAGCTGTCTGCACAGAGCCGGATGAGAGCCTCGAACTCACGAACTGTGAGATCATGCCCTGAGCCGAAGTCGGACGCTCAACCGACTGAGCCACCCAGGCGCCCCTCTGCTTCTGATTGATTCTTGTAACCATTCTCTTCTGATGTTGGCAAAGAGTCATACTAACGGTAGTGATTCCACGGAGCAGTCCTCTAGGGAGATCAATTTTGCCTTAAACCCCTAAATGGAAAACTCTCTCGTGTCTCCGAATTTGAGGGCAAAAGCAATTCTTACCGGTAATAATTTTACCCACATGGATTTTCCTCATGAAGCTGTACATACTAACAGTGGATGTGACAGGGTATTTATTACGAGCTGCAATTATTCAAGAAACAAATTTAGTGAAAATAGCTCTATGGAAGTATTTTTTGTTTGTTTTCCGTTACCTTTTTGTTTCTTTTGTTCATTGTTTTCAACAGATACCGTGTGAGGTTTACAGGTGAAAGAAATGCAGATAAGAATAAATTGGAATGATTTCAGTTGCAGATGCCTGCCCCTTAAGAACTAATGCAAGGGGGCAGGCACGTAAATACTAGGTCCAAACTGGCCTTTAAGACCGGTCTATCCGGTCTTCTTTCCTAATCCAAGGAGGATTGGGTTAGGGCCATCTTCCTTGCAGTTCTTTTCATTGAAGCCCTAGGCAGGGGTCCCCCATGCTCCCTGCTCCATTCACCTTCCTCTTCTGCTATGACCCTAAACCCTGCTCAACAATTCTGATCCCACCTTTCTGATAACGGCTGGTGAGAGAAGAGGGAGAAAGAAGGGAGAGGCCCTTCCAGAACCTTTGATAATCTTTCCACTCCTTCCATCTGAGGATTTATAGAGATCAGACCCTCCTCCAAGTCCTCAGTCCTCAGTACATGGTACCTTGGGTTTCTTTGTCTGTTAGTTTTCTCCAGAGTTGGGGTGGAGAAGGGGTTGATGAGTGTGAAGGGCTTATGATAAGTGCTCAATAGATGTGTATGTAAAACACTCTCCGATTAAAGCAAAGGGAGTAACACGCCTGCGTGGGGCTTGGGACTGCTTACCTGAGTGCGGACAAAAGTGGCAGGATTATCATTAGAATAAGGAGCAAGGGACTTTGAGGCAGATGAGTAAAATACAGAGGTGTGGAAGAGCATGGCACGGTGGAGGGGGACACAAGTTCAGAGCACAGTCAGACTGCCTGTGTCTACAGCTCACTGCCCTTCAGCAAGCCTATAAGGTGGGTATAGCGACAACAGCTTGATCACAGGATCTTTTGAGGCTTAGATGAGAAAATATCCACATAAATCACTTAGCACCAAGACAGTAATGGAGGGAGCAGCCCCTACATATTAGCAATTGTGGTCATTACTATTAACGTGGTTGGTGGTGGTCACAAGCGGGGCAAGAAATTGTAGTCAGGCAAGAGCCAGATCAGACCCCAAGGGCCTTGTCAGTGATGTTATGTGATTCTTACCTCTAAAGGGATGGGGACCCTCTGGGAAGGGTGTGATGAGGTTTATGACTTTTAGGAAGACCAGTCTGAGGGCAGTGTGGAGAGTAGATTGTTCTGCGTGGCGATAGGGTTCAAGAGTAGAGGTTGGGAGACCAGTTGGGTAGCTGTATAAAGACATGACAGTTTATGAGGGCCTGAATTAAGGATTGGGATCAGACATGGAGATGAAAATATCAGACATGGAGATGAAAATATAGGTTTAAAATATTTTAAGTGGGAGATCTTGACAATTGATTGTGTGGGAGGTGAAGGAACCAAGGATGACAGGGGTGCATCTGCTCAGGAAACGGTGAGGTTAGTGGTGACTGCATCGTGCAAGAGGGCAGAGGGATGGGGGCAGACAACAAATCAAATTTGGGATATGGTGACCCTAGTGTCCAGAGCACAGGTGAAGATATTTTAAAAAATAGGCAGTTAAAAATAACCTAAAAGTATACCTGATATATGGGGATTGGAATTTTCAAGTGAAGCAGGTAGGAAAAGAATGAACGTTAAGGGAGAAATTGCCTGTTTCAAAAGACCTGATGAAAATGAAGTGAAGAATTTTTTGTTTCGTTTTGATTTTGAAGGCACGATTATGGAAGTGAATGATGGAGGGGAGTAGAAAACAACATTCCAATTAACATCTAGAAGGTAGAATTTAACACTGACATTGTACAGAAGCTCCTGAAGATAGACCCATCCTGTCATTTTTTTAACTGTTTAACTAGGGTGTAGTGTTTCCTGTGGCTTAGAAAAGCATCTATTAAGAAACAATTAGCATAGCTATTGGTGGGGAGTGGGGGGAGGGCAGGGGCAGGTGGAAGAGTGTAAATACTAGAAATTTTGGGAGAAAAATATGACTTAAGAAGTGATTCTACATGCTCTGGTTCCACATTTTTTTTTTGGTGATACTTTGGGAGCTGGGAGGCACCAGAATTGTTACCAGTACTGATAGGGAAAGAGAAAACTTAGGGTAGAATAAAGGAGGAAAAGAATGAGCCCTTGAGGGTTGGGCTGTTGTTGGATGATTGACCATTCCCTGGGGCTTCCAATGATTTGAGAAAGCTCTGTGTAGTCCCCAAACACTTCAGCAAATTCAGTTAAGCTTACTTTAGCTTAGAAGATAGACATATCATATTTTGTGCTGATAAGGCTGCGTGAGATAATCTGAAACCTTGAGCAGACACTATGCTTAGTCTCCTTTAGACTCTGGTAGCTGTTTCCATGGTTCTATGCCAGGCACAGGAAAGGCACTCAGACATTGAATGGTTGAAATCAAAAGAGTGGCTTTCAGGTTTGAATTGGGAAAGATCTGGAAGCATGGAATAAAGTACTGAATTAAGGGTGTAAAATGCTAGATCCCTAGTTTATGCTTTGTTTTAAATCCACTTGTTTCTATGTAGCTGTTTTAATATGACTGTCTCACAAATGAGTGAATGAATGAATGAATAAGTGCATGAATTTGTGAAATGGGGATTAAGAATAGAAATGCCCTAATAACTTGAAATGTTGGGTGTCAAGAATCATAATAAAATCCAAAAATATTTTGATTTTTTTTCCCAAGTATGGGAATAGGGGAAAAGAATTCCCTATTGTTAGGGGAAAAGAATTTCCCAAGAATGAGGGAATAGGAATATATTACACAGTAAAACCCAGCTATTTAACTCTTAGAAATTTAATTGTTTGGAGAATCAAGCCTTATATTTATTTCGAACTGAATGGTAACTCAGTTCTTTTTCCAGGGAAAAACGCATTGCCATCTTTAATGATTCTTAAAAATATGAACCCCAAATTTGCCAGTGGGAGTGCTTTTCCATTAAGTTAGTGCACATGAGGGAGCAACAAGGAAGGGGAAGTAGAGAGGAAGAGGTGGAGAGTGAGTGGGATATTGTATTGCCTACAGAATAAAATGTCTTAAATTCTGCCAAACTGTCAGAGGATGATTTATATGGAGTGAGGGTAAATGCCATTGTAGAAAAAAAGGTTAGTGAAAGTAGAAAGAGCCTTCGATTCAATAACTAATTTTGTAGAAAACAAGGCAGACCTATTGCCCGGAAGGCCAAAGAGTTGACTTTTATGTACTCTTCTTGTGAAAAGGAGTAAATGGCAAGAAATATAAGAGCTATAAGGGATATGGTAAGAAACTGGAGGGATGTCCAATGTCAAGCCAGTAGCCCCACCGCCAAACTGCTGGTCGCCACCATAACCTTGAATGGTTTTTCAAAGATGGTACAACTTTCAACATATATATATATTCATTAGGTTGTGGAACTCTGAAGAATATATACACTCTAAGCTGGGTTCCATCCTCAGAGCAGAGGGATAGTGTGGCACCAGGTGTTTTGGAGGGAGAAATCTAAGAAAACAGCCCCTTGTGGAATGCTGGCACCAAGGCTCCCAGTCTCCTCCCTGAGAAACCAGAGGAAGGGAACAAGAGGCTGTTGGGTGAGTCAGCATATTCCTCACATACAGCTGTATTAGTAGGTGTCAGAGCTATCTTGTTCAGAGAGGAGGACTTTTTTCCCTTAATACCAAGAGTTACACTTTTGTAAGTATTTTCTATTTTGGAGGAGTCATCCACTTGTAACACCCACCCTTCCCACATACACGCACACCCAAATGAACAAAATCTAATTTTGTTAGGGGAAAAGAAAAGCATCTGATCCACTTGAAAAATGAACCACATTTGGCAGCAAGCATGTGGGATTTATCCAAACTGCTTAGAATTAGATCTGAATCTACGGATTTTGACACTCCGTCCATGTAGAAGCAAAGCCATGTATGAGCCCAGACTGATAAAAAGCTTTAAAGCATTGGAAGTGAGGAATAATAGTATTAAAGCAGAATCACTCTCAACACTCCCAGGGAGTAGAGAAACTGGCACCCTTCTCTAAATATAGGACCAAGCCTGAAGATTCTACAAGCACTTCCAAACTAGGAGTTTGCAGGAACTTGCTGCCACGGGGGAATTGGCAGGGCATCCATCCAAAAGAGAATGCAATTCTGTGGTTGAGCCTGAACGTGGGGAATAGATGAAGCCCTTGGCTCAGGATGGGGATGAAACCAGGCACTTTCCAAAGATGATACCTCTCTGAAGACGAAGAAGATGGTTCAGGGTGAGACGAGACCCCAGCCACCTCTTTTGAGTCGTTTGCTGTTATTGTTAGCGGAAGTATCTGGGCAAGCCCCAGTGAGGAGCCTGCAATGGAAGGCGTGTGGACTGGTAGCATGAAGTCAGGTTAGCCCAGGAGCCAGAAGACCAGGTAGGTACCTCTGTAAGAAACAACTGGCTCAAAAATGTTCATGGTCACAGTCAGAGCCCCTGGAGTGTAATGGCTTGAGTGGGTAAGGCAGAAACAAGAGGTAGAGTGGAGATACACTGAAAGAGTGGATCAGGAGGGGCAATTTCCTATTTCAGGGTCTGCAGGTGGATACAGACCCTTGGAGGAGCTAATTAGCTGGTAACTATGTGGGCACAGAGTAACAACTTCTAGACAAACTCTACAAAAAGTTTGCATGCAAACGTTGATATAAAAAGGAGGCAGGTGTGACTTCTTTAAATACCTTTAAAAATATATTTATTTTTAGCTCCTAGAGAAAATACCAGAAGTGGTTAAATGATTGTACTCACAGTTTAGTTGCTCAAATCCCCAACGACAACATCTAGCTGTTGGCTTCACCCCTTGGGTACTCTACATTTCCTAGGTAGTGGAGTCAATGACATGGCTTGCTGTTTGGAAATAACTGAATAATTCTGAAGGTTAGAGACATACATATTTTTGGCACTGTAAGTATACATGTGATCCTGGTGGGAAGAAAGGGAGTTATTTATTCCATTTTCAGCCGTTTAGGGTCTTGGTTGTCTTCAGTTTTGTCTTAATTTAATTTAGCACAACTATTAATTAAAATTGTTTATCACTCCATATAAATGATCTTCAAATGAATAAAATCATTCACATGAGTGAGGCTGCTACTATCAGTACATGTTTCCTGTTACAGTGGCTTATGAGTTTTTTCAAATTAAGTTTCAGAATGGTTGAGGTTAGAGGGGGAGATATATTCTCCCAGAAAATACTCTACTTGTTTTATTTCAGATGATCAGTATAAATGAGTAGTGGTGGGAAATCATCTGAGCTTGTGAGCCTTAGATGGCGGCCCATTTTGTATTGATTCTAGTTAATGCAAATAGATGAGGTGTGTTCTCATTGTAGTGAGAGCCATATGATTAAAGGTTGTGTAAAAGGTCGAAACTCAAGTTACTTGCCAGGTATTAAATTTCTCCAAGGGAAATAATAGCAGCTACAATATTATTAAGTTTAACATGTGACAAACAAGCATTGCTCTAGCGCAGAGGTCAGCAAAATACAGCCCTCAGGTCAAATCTGGCCCACCGCCTATTTTTGTAAATAAAGTTTTATTGGAACACAACCACTCATTTGTTTACATATCGTCTGTGGCTGCTTCCCCTTTTGAGTTGTTGAGAGAGAGATTGTCTTGAAGGGCCTAAAGTATGTGTTTTCTGGCACTTCACAGAAAAAGTCTCACAAAAATCTGCTCTACTGTTTACATGTCTTAAGACCTCGAGGGGGATATACTTTGCTCCTTATGAAGAAACTGAGGTGCAGAGAATTTATGCAACCTGCTCAAAAGTCACACAGTCAGTGGAAGAGTTGGGGTTCCAGCTCTCTCACGCTGCCTCCAGAGCCTGCACTTCTCACTGTTGTAGGGGCTGACAGAGAGATTTGTTCTGTCTTTAAATTTTCTCCTTCCCTCTTGCTTGCTCTAAAATCCTACTCTAGGTTTCTTCGAATAATTTTACTTCCTTGCTCAATTTACAAATGGGATGGGGAATTAAGAATCAATTTCCACCCTTTTTATAGAGCCCGGAGGTCCCAGACCAGGTGCATCAAGTCATAACTCTGTTTATGTTATAAGGGAATCCATTGTATGGGGGTGTGTTGAGGTGATAACCTTTGAAGACAAATTAAAGTAAACATTATTTAATGAGTATTTACTACACAGGAAGCTATGCTGAAAAGAATGCACACTCTTTATATGAAAAGAGGTCATGGTCCGGTGGAAAAACAGATGAGTGAAGGATGATTGTGATACCTTGTGGAGAGTGCTATGAGAGAGGGAGCACAGGGAGCTCTATGAGCATAGGAGGGCTCTCCTAAGCCACACTGGTGTGGGAAGGGATGAGACCTGTCCTGGAAGAGGAAATTTCCCATAGGAGTTGGTCAGAAGAAATTGCTGGAAGGGTCTTCAAAACCAGAGAGCTTTGTGAGGAAAAGGACACTCTATGCAAAGGCATGATATATTACAGAGGCTCTAAGAAGTTGTATAGAGACAGGGAAGGGGTTGTAAATTCATGAAGGTCCTGGAAGATCATGATCTCAGGGTCAACAGCTTTTGTTTCCAGTTGACTGTGGGAAAATCTTTAAGCGTTTTTAGTACATGAGGATTGTTTTCAGAGTTCTATTTTGGACCACAAAACACAAAACACAGCAGTTGGGACACCTGTATTGAGTTGCCTTGGAGGCTTGTGTAAATGTAAATCACCTGGCCCTACTCATACCTCCCACATCTGACTCTCTGTGGAGCGGTACCCATTTAAATCTCTAGGAGATTGAAATCTAATGATGTTTTTATACACTTCACAGCTTGAGGAGCATTGAAGAATGGTTTTAAGAAGGCGTAGAGGGAAAATTAATCTAGGTGAGGACTGAAGAGGGTCTGAAAAGTTGTACCTGGGTTGCAGGGGGAGAGATGGATTTTAGAAGTATTTTGGAATTAAAGATTGACAAGAGTTGGTAATTAATTGCATGTGGATAATGGATAGCAAAGGAAAAGGAAATGTCCTTTCTGATTAAAAAAAAAAATTCTGGCTTAAGTAATTGCAATGAGATAGAGAATATTTTTCTCCCACCTACAATTGTCCCTCCTTCTGCCTTCTCTCCCAAGTCAACTCAGATATTTGCTCAGTAGCTTCCCTATCTTTCACTCATTTCAGAAAATGAGCCAGGAAGTCTAGAAATGAGCACTCAGTTTAGTTTCCCTAAAACAGAGAAAACTATGTCCAGAGTAGTTAGTTGGAATGTGTAATTATTGGAAAGGAGATCCTGATATATAATGTTACATTTTTTGAACTTGTCATGCCACTGTGAAGGATGTGAAACCTGGCAGGAAGAGCAGTTTAGTTAAATTAAGGAGTCTCGTCTGTGGGCGGATTGGCCACGAGAGAACTGGGGAAGACTTGCTTATGAACCAACAGCATACTGGTTTTTTTCTCTCTCTGAGAAACTGTTATTTGATTGACGGTTTTTATCATCCCACACTGCTGCTGATCGGATACTCTAAATGAAATCCTCCAACTTCACAAATCTACAAGCTGATCTGCCATAGATAATCCAGAAGTGGATTATCCTCCCATGTATGTGAAGGAGACACTTTCTAGGATTTAGTTTGCTTTGGCTGTCCTAAATAGCACAAGAGAATAGTACAAATCCCTGTCATGTTTCCAGCAAAACCCCCAAGCAACAGGCTTATTGGAAAGAACTTGGTTAAGGGAGTTTCCAGGACTGGGTTCTGCCTCCGGTTAGTTGTGCGACTTTGTTCCAGCCCATGACTCGGTAGTGATGTTGAAAAACATATGAACTCAACCTTCAAGGAGCTCATTGTCTAATAGGGAAAGCAGCATCAGAGGATGGGTACACCGTCTGGCTTCAAGGAGGAAGTAAAAACTTAGAGGGTGGGTTAGGTGTTCAGGCCCAGGAGGAGATGGAGGGGCTGGTCCCTGCAGAGGCATGCCTGGAGGATAGAGCACAGTTTGTATTAGTTGGATCAAAGGGTGTGTAGGAGAAAATTAGGCTGTGCAGATGAGTAGGGAGCACATCCTAGAGGACCTTCTGGGTTAGTCTTAGAGGTTTTGCATTTTATTCTAGGTGATGTGTAGGAGTAGAAGACAAGGAAATGAGTTGGGAGACTATGGAGGTGGATGGATAAGAAAAAGGGCCCGAACTAAAATAGAATATCCAGGAAGGGAACAGGATGATATGCATCCAGAAAGCTCGAATCTCCTGCACTAATTGCATCTGGGAAGAAGGAAAGGAATCCACTGAGAAGCCGTCCGCAATGACAATGTCCATCCCAATACCTGTCCTAGTGTGTACGTGTGTTGGGGCGTGGTGGGTATGATTAGGATCTGAATTTAGTTTTGGAATCTCTCCACTTACCAGTGGTATGCTTCTCCTTGAAACTCAATTTTTCTTCTCTACAAGAGGAATGGCACACCTTTTGGAAATGAAGAGTGCATCTAAAGTGCTCCCATATGGTCTGGCACATACAGGGAAGTTAGCTGACAAGTGTTAGTTCTCTGGACTCCCAACCCCACCCCATGTACCTTGTCAGGAGAAAGTAATTAATAAGGAATATCCAAATAATGATGCACCCTATGAATATTGAAGTAAAATATGTTAGTTGAATTATCCCAATCTATGGCAGAGTTACCAACTACAGGGTGCTGGAAACCCGCACTTCCACCATCCTCTGATGCCCATGTCAGTCTAGTGTGTAAGGGACTCCTTTCCTTTAGGACAGGAGCTTGTGAAAGCTGGTCTGGATACAGTGAAGGTATCCAGAGGAGGTCCGTCTGAGTCTCTGTCTGGGACAGCTTCACTCCACATCTGTAATTTGCCTTGTTCTCTTACAGATGAGGTGCCGGGCAGAGGTGAGCGTGGACTGGCGAGAAAAGTATTTTTATAACCGAAAAAAGTGGTGCAAAGGGTCTTCTACTGATTGGCAGCGTCACCTGATTAGGGAGGCAGGGTTTGTTCCTGATGCCTTAATCACAGTATCTGCTCACCTCTCTGGGGTTTCGGACCAACCCCATTTTCAGTGAAAGTAGTGTGGGCTTCCTATGCTCATAATGTGCCCACTCATTATAGTTTCTGTGTAGATTATTGTCCTGTCCTAGCTGTAGTCTCCCAGATGTGGACCCCACGCAGGCAGAAGCAGTCTGATTCTTACAACTGAATTACTTCATCTTTTTCTTCCTGCTTAAGCATCTTGAAAATGCCCCTTATCAGGACTCTTTGGAGAATAAGAAATGAAACCAGGGTAACCCGAATCAATGTGTCTTTTGTAAAGAGGAAAATAGAGACCCATTATACTTATAAGCCAATGGAATAGCTTTTGTTTTCCTTACTTTTCTCTCTCTCTCTCTCTCTTGGATTATACAACAGAAGCAAAATAAGAAAAGGCTACCTTAATTTCAAAGGTAACGCTTAGGTGAGGAGGAAAGTCATTATGCTGGACCAAAGGGAGAGTGGAAACAGGAAATTTTGAGGATGAAACAAATTTACGCACCTTATAAATTTTGAGTGGACTGGAAACACAGAAGAAATGAATAAAAAGGCCTGCCAGGAGATCATGAAGTGGTCTAGTTGGGAAATGACTAATCGTGAACACAAATCTTGGTGACAGATGTGTCAGCTATCTGTGAACTTTCTAAAGGTTAAATGAACAATAATAGGATTTTGTCCATGCCCCAAAGTGAGTTTAAACCATTAACTACATGATGCAAATATGTGAGCACCTTTAACTGGGCATGACTAAAAATAATGAGATAATGTTTAAAATAACGACATCTAGAACAAAAGAGCGTTTAGGGAAAATTTGTCTAAAAAGCCAAAAAGTGATCATTGCTTGGTGGTTTCATTGTTGTCAGTAGAAATATTTCTCTTAATATAATAAATTGGGCCCTGTGGCAAGTGAAATAAGTTCCAGACCAACTATAAGTCCCTTGGGATTCCCTGGCAGCTAGAAACCTTGGCATTCCCGAAATACAGTTTTCGTTAAAATGAAAGATGCTCGTGAGTCTTCAAGTCAAACCTACTAATTATTACACCAGGCCAATTGAGAGTTTGATATATTCAAAGCTCTGTCATCCAGGGACTGATTCTGGTTTTCCTCCTGCCAAGACGTTGGTTGATTTTGACTATAGTAGCACATCTGGTAGGCATGTATGAATAACAATTCAGCCAGCTGGATTCTCCATGACTACTGACACCACAGGGGACCTCTTCAGGTTCTTTCAGGTACATGAAGAGTTTCATTTCCAAGTGAGAGAGAGAAACAAATAACTTACCTTTGCTTGAGTGGGTCTCTGAACCTCAGGAGATTAGCCATTCCTTTTAGAGTCTGTGTGTGTGTGTGTGCATGTGTGTGTGTGTGTGTGTGTGTACATAGTTTTCTGGTTTGCTTAATATCTTTACAAAAAGTTAATAGAACTTTCCATAAATAGATAAAAGAGAAAGAAAAGTATAATGAACGATGTATCCATCTTCCAGTTTCAACAATGATCGATACGTGGCTCATCTTGTATCGTGTATACCCTTATCTACCTTCTTCCCTCGCCTCCAAAGCAAATGACATCCTGGGATGTCACCACAATTTTATGAGTATCTGATTTGTGAGAACAAAATTTCCCAAAGTATGATCCACAAAAAACCCTGTCCTACAAATATACTGCAAAAATAAAGGGTGCTTGCTAATCTTCAAATACTTTGGGAAAATGCTAGACACTTTGTCTCCTTTTTGAATGGCTACCCTGTATGTTAGCACATTAATAGCTCTGAGATGAGAAGTCTACATGTTAGAACTCATTTAAACCAGTATCTTCCAAATTCGATTGAGTCTAGAACTCTTTATTTCCAGCAGATCCTATTTACATCATATGAAAGAAACATTAAGAGATAATATTTACAACGTTTACTAGGCACTTGCTATGTGCCAAGTTTTCTGTAAAATATTTTTATATGCATTTCCTTATTTCATCCTTATAATAATCCTTTGAGATGAGATTTACCGTAATACATTATAGGGTAATATATTACCCCATTTTCAGATGAAGAAATTGAAGCTCAGATATATGAAACAACTTGACAATGGTTACAGGGAAGAGACTGGGGCAGGATTTACTCCCATATCTGTGCAGCTCCTGGAATCCCTGTGCTATATACACATTTGGAGAGGAGGTGTTAGTTACAACTGATGATGGGGACATCCTCTAGTGGCATTGATAGACTGACTCTTCTTTTCTTTTCACTTGTAGTGACAAGGGAAGCAAAGGTACAGCAAAACATATTTGGTCAGAATCAGTAGGCTAAGGATTTTGTTTAATAATTTATATTTCCATTGTGCTTTGTACATTTTAGATTATTCACAAATCTATTGTCCTAGAACTTCCCAATGCCTTGAAAAAAAAAAAGAAGTGTCAGTGTTACTCCTATTCAGCCAACAAAGCATAGAGAAGGTCCCCGTCTTGCCCAAGGTTGCAGATTCATTACAGACTTGGAATTAGAACCTAGATATTATGTCCAGGGCATTTTGTTTTGACTGCACTGTGAATATTGCATTGTCAAATAGGGTATGACCTGACTTCTGGCTTGTTTTAGTTTATGTAAACTGGAGAGGCAAAGGAAAGGGGTGCGAGGGAAACCACCTTAATCAAGAATTACTTGATGGAGGAGAGTCTACTCGTGATAATGCACTTTTCAAAATATCCTACAGGCAAGGTCTGGTGCTTACCTCGGTGTCTAGATCACGATTTTCATGTTTTAGGGTAGGAAAGGAGGAATCTACAAATTTAGTTTTCTTAGGGCAACTTATGAGTATCACGTCCCAGGGAGAACTCTGCCAGTGCTCTTGGTGATTTTCTTACTCCCCCCACCCCAGCCTGGGTTGGAAGCTCTGGTCCAGGTCTCCTTAGTGATGGGAGGGGCTCTATGGAGCCACTTAGTGGTTCCTTAGCAGAGGTGACCATGATGTAGCTGAGAAGAGTAGCTATTTTTCATGTATCTCACTTTGCTTGCCAAGGTCAAAGTATTGCCTTCTAGAGTACATGTTTGGTATATTCTCCCCTGAGTACAAAATCATGCAGGGAAATTGGAAAATTATGCAATTGTTTTCAAATGTATCATGGGGAATAGGACAGTTGGGTAATAGCTACACAAAATTAAGCACCAACATGATTTGAGCTTTACCGAGATAAATGAAAACACCTCTGATTATCTGGACAGTTATTTTGGCTAAGACAGACTTGCATGGGAGATAGGGAGCATTTGGATGGGTGACTGCTAATACTGAACATTATCACTTCATTAAAGTAGGTCGAGAGAAGCAAATGTGATAGGTTTTTCTCACATGCTATAATTACCAAGGGCAATTCAGTATGTTTTAGTCTGGTCTATATCTAGCCCATGAAATTATATAACAAACAATCACTCATTGTAGGTGATTAAAATACATGTCTCTGGACAGATTAAAAGGGGATAGATAGAGTAAAGCGCCATGATCTCATTACCTACTATACTACCTCTCACAATTAAGGAAGGTGTAAATTTAAAACTTATTAAAATATGGAGACACCATGATATAACAAAAAGAGCATTGGTCCCTGGATTAGACAACCAGTGTTAAAGAATCTATTCCTATACTTTGACAATGTGGCTTTGGGAAAACCACTTAATTTGTTTGAGCCTTCGTTGCTTATTTGAAAATTAAGATAATAATAAACCCTTAACATGTTTTACTGGGGATCAAATAATATGATATATGGACCTACAAATTCCTAAACAAAGTATTAATAATAACGCTCAAAAAATGGAGCAGTAAAGCCAGAACAGAAAGGCCCCAGAAAATGCGAACAAAGTCCCCTGTATAAAGTGGTGTATCTGGGGGTGTGCAAGCTTGAGACCCACTCTTCTGAAACAGGAGTGCCTTAGGCTGCCTCTAGTTTCATTGATGAGATGAAGGTCAGTCAGTCCAAGAGCAATTAGCCGAGAATAACAGAAAAGCCCATCACATAGTATCAACGTAAGTGATGCAGTTAAATACTGACTTTGGGATCTGTGATACTAGGAAGAAAGAAAGGTGCTTTTTTCCTGGCCTGGCCACCTGGTTCTTGGTTCCAATATTACATATTACAATATGTAATAGTAGTCAGTGGTTGTTGTAATGTGAGAGTGTAAATCTTATTTATTTTCTGGTTGGTTTAATTAGGTTGTGATAATCCAGAATGAAAACTCTCCATTCTGTGCTCCTAAGGAGTTCCTGCTGACAGCAAACTTTCAAATCAATGCACTCAGTGGCCCTAGAGGTCAGCTGGCCACCCATGTTTCACTCCTGGAGGTATTGAAACTCAGACAGCCCCAAAGCTTTCCCTAAAGACACAGAAAGCTAGTGATAGAGCTAGAGAAACCTTTGTGAATTGGGGCTCTTCTCCCTGTTTTGCCTAGTGGAAGTCAAATGTGTGTTTTGGAAAATATCCCAAGCATGGTTGTTACTTTACAAAAATAATATCGTTAAGGAAAAGAGACCTTAAAACATAGCAAGTGTGTGTACAAGTGTCTGGGATATGCTGAGGGTAACTTTCAGAGGGATTTGTGGAGATCTGGCCAAAGAAATGAGAAGTTCTGCCGTAACTGTATCCTAAATAAGATGGTAGTGTATATCATCTTTCCAAATTAGAATGAAGTGATGTCTCCTTGGAAGGCCCAGGGGGCACATGTGGTTAGAAGTGGGAGAATGGGTCTTATAATCTGGTGAGGAGGTGAAAAGAGTGGGTCAGCTGGCACGATGGGGAATTTCATCTTAGGTTAGGATGGAGGGCGGTTGAGGGAGGCCTTTCTATTGCCAGTAGCTGTCATTAGTTGTCATCATGCTTTTGGGGTGAATTTGTCATTGGAGACTCTCCATGCTGAAGCCCCAAAGGAAAGATTTCCAGCTATTTTTCAGAGCTAGCCTGTGTAGATTAAAAATGTTCTGAGTAGCAAGTTGAATTGTTTGGGGGAAAATTATTTCCTGTGTAACTAAGTTTGTCTCTTACTTTATTAATATTAAGGTGAGAGAAATGTAGACAGATTTAAGTTCATCCTAAAGACTACAAAAATACAAAGACTAATTTTTAAAGTTTTTTTATTCGAGTTTTTGAAACTAAAATAGTAATACAATCTCCCTGCAACAAATCGAACATTATTGTACAAAGACGTATAAAAGCAAAGATGATTGATAACCTTTCCTCCAATGCTATTTCAGTGATGACAGTGTGATATGCATCCTTGTTCACACGTATGGGAAAAAAATTAAAATAGGCAAAATCTTAGATAAAACCAGAGAATCCCAAAGTGCTGGAGACTTTTCAGCAAGATCAAAGCCAACCAGAATTACTTTCTATGGATTAAATCTTACTATAGAAAGACCTAGACTAAAGGCTTTGGGGCTAGGGTCAGGCAGAGGTCACAAAAGGGCCCCCAGAGAAGCAGACCTAGAGGAATTTAGTTCTAGAAAATTAGCTCTGAGCAGAATCCTAGATGCTAGACAATTGGACTTCTCTTAATCCTTATTTTCTTAACCAACTATAGTTTTCTTAACCAAGCTTCACAGAAGGCAATCAGTGACTGTCATGTATCCTTAGGACAGCTCTTATCACTGACATGTATTTAATATGACTTTTTTGTGGCTATGGTTATATGGAGCAAACATTCAAAAATCAAGCTGAGGAGACATGGGCCTGAATTTCAGAGCACAGGAAGAGAAATCTTGGACCAACCGACAGATGAACAAGTAAAAAATTAACAGAATGAACCAAGGACTTAATAGTGGTATGTGTGGAATGCTTAGGGAGAAGGATCTGGTGCAGGTGTATTTTTGGACAAGATGGGCCTGGAGAGGAATAGCTGCCTCAATTCCAGACGTGCAGTTGCCTCTGCCTAGTGAATTTGACATAGGGAAGTGCTGGAAGGAAAATTAATTTCTCAGGCAGAGATAAATTTCAATCTGAATCCAATGGAGCGTAATCCCACTATGCCCGAGTTATCTCTTTGGGGATTTTGATTTACAACGTGCTACCCAAATTGTAACATCACAAATACCATTAAAATACAAAAAGCTACAAAATGGGAGAACTTGAGGAAACAACCCTTCTTTCTTCCAACCCTTCTTCCTTCCTTCCTTCCTTCCTTCCTTCCTTCCTTCCTTCTTTCCTTCCTTCCTTCCTTCTTTCCTTCCTTCCTTCCTTCCTTCCTTCCTTCCTTCCTTCTTTCCTTCCTTCCTATCCATCTATCATCTCCTATCTATTCATCAATCTATTCATCTATTTATATAATCCTATGTATGTATGTATGTGTGTATATACATATTTATATACATATATGTACACCTGCATCCAATAAGAACATATCTTACCCAAAAATTTTTGTAAAGAGATTGTGGTAATAATTGCATTATTTCTGAATTTCTTTGAAATGGGAAAATTGCATATTTCTTACTCTTGTGACAGTTGGTTTTATTTACAGGAAGCTTAGCAGTCATTTCTTAGCTTAGAACTTTTACACATTTCTTAGTGGGATACAATATGATAGGCTATTCTGGCTATAAATTCAACTGGGTTCAGACACTACTCTTGGAGATTTCTATTTCCTGTAGGGTTTTCATCCTCAGGATCTATCTAAAGTACCTAAGGCAAGCATTAAATGTGCTGCTTTGTAAAAAATCAAACAGCTCTCCCTCTTTACCCTAGTGTTAATTGCTGATATGTGTGTAAATAAATAGATAAATGAGAGTCTGGCCTCAGAAAGTATGGCTCTAGGACTGTGGTGTCCATATTGTTCTGCCTTCTGTGAAAATACATGAAAAGATGTTGAACAGATGGTAAAGATGATAAAGTCAATGGATACGATGCACCTCAAGAATGTTGTGGTTCTCTGTTTAGAGCAGGTACAGATTTACTAGTGGAGGGAGTCATGGTAATAATGGTGACTGTGGCAAGAATTGGAAGCTATATTCTGAGGCCAAGTAGCTCTACACCTGTCCATTAGAGCTTCAGAAAAAATATCATTTCTAATACGTTTTCTTAAATTCTAAAAAAAAAATAGTGTGTTATTCGCATTTATTTTTAAGCTTGAGATAATACATGGCCAATGCCAGCTGAAGCGTTGTTACCGAAGTTTAATTATCAGTATGTACTGTATATTGTTAAGCACTCACTCTTCAATATGCAGAGAAGACTGAGAAATAATAACCCGGGATGGAAAGGACATTCTAAGCAATGGGAAGGCAAGGGGTAACTTAAGCTTTTCATTCATCGTGACAGCAGTTGAGCTTCTTGATGCATTTATTATTGTAAAAATGTCCTTGAAACCAATTATTTCCTCCTTTAGATGGTTAGAATTCTGAATAGTACCTGGAAAACTTCTAGAAGCATAATGTGTCAAGTCAACTTGTAAAAGCATTTGTAAGTACTCTGTGTGAGAATATTCAGAAGATGTTTTAGTTTCTCATTCATTATCTCTAACCCAGTTGTGTGTTGAACCGAAGGGCACATTTGGCTCCTGCACTGGGGAAAAAATGGATTAGTTCTTCCCACCTCTGTCAGGTTCTCTTTATCCACACATTTAAAATAATTTCTCTCTCTTTTCTTTTTAAGCCACAACTGTGTTAGTCAAGTGCATTTTTTTTCAATAAAGAAAATATACTGCACTGACACTCTGAATCATTTTGGTTTTGTTGGTATTGTTTATTTTAAATCTAAAGATTCAGCAGCACAGTGGGTAATAAATGAAAGGTGTTGACAGAACTAAAATAAAGGTACCTTACATTAAAGGGACCAGCTGAATTGCACTATTCAGTAATTCTCTCTTTGCCCATTATGATGATTTGTGTGGACTTTTGTAAAGCTACAAAATTTAAGTAACAATGTTCACTGGTTGGGAATTTTTCTAAACATTTGGTAGCCCTGGGAGTTATCTAAGCAACTTAGAATATCTCTGGGAGTTATAGCATTGATTTCCTCACCTAAACAAAAGCAGATCCCCCAAGGTCACTCTCTAAAAATTGGAACAACCAATAAATATTTTATTGTAAACTCTCTGCCTTCATTTTGGGAGGCAGCGTTGTCTAGTTTTAGAAAAGCTGATTCTCTCACTGACTAGAAGTAGAGTGGTCATTGCATATGGCACCAGGGGTCCCTGAAATTTAGAAAGACATATTATCCAATAAACCCAATACTACACAAATATCTCAATCCTATATTAAGGCCTTTTGAGAGGGAAACAGAAAACATGGGAGAGAGTATTGAAGAAAAGGAAAAAAAAGATGCATGAGAGAAAGAGAGAGAGCAAGCCAGTGTGTGTGTGTGTGTGTGTGTGTGTGTAAGGGAGATAAAGAGACATGTGCACAGATAAGAGGTATTAACACAGATATAAATCAGCTCATATGTAGTGAAAGCCACATTTTAAAACCTTTGAAAGTATTGCTGCTACGCTTTATTGAAACAAAGACTATGTTATGACATAGTAATTACATGTATGAATAAATAAGCCCAACCAAAGCAAAAAATTCCAAACAAGCCATCCTCAGTCTCAGTAGTCTAACATAAGACAAATTTATTTCATGTCATAACTCAGTATCAATGGGCAGAAGAGACTGTCCATGCAGTTGTTCAGAGTCAGGCTCATTCCACGTGGTGATATCTCCATCTTCAACAACAGTCTCCAAGGTCATTGCAAAAGGAGGGAGTGAGAATGGAAACTCAGGAGGTGAGATGTTACAGGAGTGTGATGCATCACTTCCACCCATTTTCCACTGGCTGAGATGGAGTTGTATGGACTCAGTGGTGTCTGGGGGTCCCTCCCGACCCAATCCAGGGCACAGGGCAGTTTCCTCTCCCAAATGGACTTTGGGTTTCATTCCTAAAAATCTTTATAAGCTGGGGAACTATAGTGCGCTCCTTTCTCTGAAAGGAGGAAATTGTCTCAGTTCCAGGACTAGGTGGTCATCATCACAGATTCTAGAGCAAAGGTCTCTATTGTGTGTACACATGTGTATGTGTGTGAGAGAGAGGGGAGTTTTGTGGGGAGGATGTATGTATTGTAAAAAATGTCACCAACACATTTTCTGATATGCTGTTCTAACACTGTTCAAATGCCTGGTTTATGCATTTTGAAAGATGCACTTCTAGGGTGCATCTAATGTCTATTATTCACCTCCAAGGTGTCAATCCAACACACACACACACACACACACACACACACACACACTACACACAAAACAGTTTGAAGTATTGCCCCAGACTAAGGAGATTGCTAAACATGACTACATAATGAAAACTTAAGGCAAGATGAAAATTTGTTAGAAGACTGTATTCAGTTTCTCTTGCAGCTGTAACTAATTACCACAAACTCAGCGCCTCCAAACAACACAAAGTTTTGTTGTCTTAGAATTCCAGAGGTTGACAGTCTGAAATGGATGTCACCAGGCTAAAATCACAGTGTCACATAAGTTGCGTCTCTTTCTAGAGGCTAGGAGACAATCCGCTTTCTTGCCTTTTCCAGCTTCTAGTGCTGACCACAGTCCTTGGCTCTCAGACCTTGTCTTCCATCTTCAAAACCAGCAGTCAGTGGTTGAATATTTCTCATGATGCCATCTCTCTCTTTCTGACCTTCTTGTCTCCCTCTTCCCTATTTAATCCCCATGTGATTATATTGGGCCATGTGGATAATCCAGGATAATTTCCTTGAGGTCAGCTGATTCACAAGCTTAATTCCATCTGTAATGTTAATTCCCCCTTGCCATGTAACATAACATATGCATAGATTCCAGAGATTAACACATGGACATCTTAAGGGGCCATTATTCTGCCTATCACAAACACCAAGAAATGGGGAGTGAAAACTGGCAGGAGATAGCATTTTAAGGTAAGTATTAGATAATGAAGTTATATAGTCCATTTATACATTTATTTATGTAGGAAATGTATCTTGTGTTCCTGCTCTGCATTTGGGATTGAGCCAGGTTCTAAGGATATACGTATGAAAAGCAAAACAAAACAAAACAAACAAACAAACAAACGAAGACAACCCTGTTTCCTTTTTTCATGGACCAGGCTAGGGGTGGGAGTCTGGAATGAAAGAGGACCAGGGAGAGAGAACATACATGATTGGCCACTCTGTGTATCGGAATAATTAAAAATAACATTCAGAGTTGTGGAAGACAGGGACAGATTCTGGGGGCTGGGAGGATTAGGAGATGGAGCTGGGGACAGAACCCACAGCCAGACCAGGGGCTTTGGAAATGATGTTGAGGTGTTGGTCCCTTATCCTGATGGTAATTGAGAACTAGAGGTTTGGGGAGCTAGAGTTCTCTTGTATAACAGTTACTGTGTGGGGCCACACCAGGAGAAGGGTGATGGCACTGAAAAGGGGGGTGGGGAAAGGATAGGTATGAGACAGATTTCAAAACATAACAGGGACTGGCTGGAAATGCTGACTGAAGATGGCGTTAGACTCAATGACTCTGAGATGTTGTCCTTGGTGACAAAGCAAAAAGAAGGTGAGCTTGAAGTGGGGCTGAGATGTGTGGCAAGGGGGGCATTCTGAAAGACGACCAAAAACATGTAGCTCTCGCCAGAGGGTGTTTTGATAGAGTTTGGCAAATCTCAAAGGAAAATATTAGTTAAAAAAAAACTGAAACTATCTGTGGTCAATATAATTGCCACCTTTCTTGTTGTTTTTTTTTATCAAACGTTAGTAATATGGATTTCATATGATTTGCAGATCAAGTTGAAGGTGAATATAATAACAAACTTACTTCCCTTATAAGAAGATGCAAGGATTTTCTTTTTCTATGTCCAATGTAAACGTTCGGCAGTGGGGAAATTAGTTCATCCCACTAGGCAAACTGACAGGGGACGTCTTACGAAAATCTATTTACAGTCTTACGTCTTTAGCCCCATAACGGTAAAGCAGCAGGTGCCCCTCTGGAGGATTTTACACTTCAGCAATTCATTATGTCACAGGTTGTTCTTGGTGTGAAATTCCTCTGATGAAGAAGCGCTGACAGAGGCAGGAGAATGAAGTAATTCTCTTCTCCTCCCCGCTAAACAAGTCATACTTAATGTTTCTTCAAGGTCAAGTTCAATTGAAAATAGGACAGGGTGATAGCTCCTTAGATTTGTACTAATAACTGGGTGTTCTCAGCAGAAGCCTTTTGGCAGGAGAGCAAAGTTAACTTATCAAAATGCTTAAGAAAGCAAAATTGCCTGCCAGGTAGGAGATCCAGAAGTTTCAGGGCCCAGCAGAGCTAGATTTCTCTTTCTTTTCCACTAATAAGAATGAGCCTGATGCTCAAATAGTAACACCGTGGAAAGTATGATCTCAGATGCAGAGCAAAAATGTCCTTCCTGGGCTTTTGTAATTTTATTTTGGGTGCCACCTTTCAAATGGCTTTAGGATGTTTAAGAAAAATTATGAGAGAGGCCCGGGCTTTTCAGCCTGATGGCTGTTGTTTGAGTGACACCTCATGGCATATATTCAAAGGACCAAGTGGCTCCTCCATTAACTTTCCTCCACCAACCCTTCAATCATTCTAGTCACCTGTTGTGACCTGTTAGTCAAAGCCTGGAAGATTTGGAAAATTGATCCTGGCTGCCTGTAGTTTCAAGAGCATGTACATATATTCACTTTAACTCGCGGGTGTCAGACAGGGACTCACATTTTCACAACTGGTCATGATTCTCAAAAAGTATAGTGTGGTTAAGAAAATAGGGTTGGGTGTCGTCAGCTCTGGGTTCAAGCCTCAGCTCCCCGCTTTCCCAGATGTGTCATCTTGGGAAAGTTACTTAACCACTCAACCCCAATTTCTTAACCAGAAAAATGAGGGCCAGAGTGGTGTTGACTTTGTGGTGTGTTTGTGAAGATTGAGATGAGATGAGACGGGCAAAACATTTCACCCAGGACTGACACATAGTGAGATCTAAACCGGAGGCAGTTATTCCAATATAATCACGAGCTACAAAGAGAGAAAGATGAAAAGAGACTCTCAAGTTTTGAAAGAAATATTTGAAGATTTTCTTCTGCTTTCATAGCCCCTGATTGTTTTATAATCTGAAACCAAATGTCCTTCTATAATAAGTACAGCATCAAACCCTATTAATGCATTAATAGCGAATGTAGATCTAAAAAGAAATAAATGAAAAGAGGGGATATGGATGAAAAAATGATGTGTGAGAAAGAACTTTCCTGGTAGATGTTAGGATGTTCAAAGTGAGCACAGAGAAAAAGCCTTTTTGGCTTTGAAGTGCTGAACTAATTAGATCTGCATATTAGATCTAGAGAAAAGGTGGAACTCATAAAAGGGAGCATCATTCCAAGACATTCAGAGGAAAGAACCATATGTAAGAGGGCCCAAAAGTTCAGCATTAGTCCTCAAAAAGTGAGTGGAAAAGAGAATAAAAAAAAATTTGCAGATTAGTTTGCACAGAATGTTCTTTCTTCTCTCTCTCTTGACTAATCCTTTTTTTTCTGGCTCCAGGTCAGTTTCTACCTCACAAAGGAACCATCACATACTACATTCCAAAGTTTTTGCCCGCTCTTCCCTCTGAAGGTCCATGGCCCTTGGACATTGTCATTTAATTTGAAATTTTATTCTGTTTTAATATTTGACTCAGGTTGTTTTGATTTAGGTGACTAGGCTGCCCATATTTGATTCTCTGCCACCCTCATGGGCTTGATCATGTACACATTTCCCAGTATTTTTATTTACATATATTTGTGTGTGTATATGGGGTGTGTATATATTATACACATGAATAATATATATATTACGTATATTATGTATACGTTATATATATATATATACTTGTGTGTGTGTATATATATATATATATATGTATTATATAATACGTATACACACACACACACACGTGTGTGTATATATATATA
Organism: Acinonyx jubatus; assembly: GCF_027475565.1. Classification (NCBI taxonomy): domain Eukaryota; kingdom Metazoa; phylum Chordata; class Mammalia; order Carnivora; family Felidae; genus Acinonyx; species Acinonyx jubatus. The sequence goes on along the minus strand of NC_069385.1, from coordinate 104,773,379 downwards.
TACGTATTATATAATATGTACGTGTGTGTGTATATATATATGTATTATATAATACATGTGTGTGTATTATATAATACATATATATGTGTGTGTGTGTGTGTGTGTGTATATATACGTGTGTGTGTGTGTATATATATGTATATATATTATATGTGTAAATACACACACACACACATTACACTTCCACAGAAGTAATTCAGGCTCAGGGAGTTTCAGGAGTCTGGGGAGGTCATGTCGCCATGCTTTCTCTGTCATCAGCTATCAACTGGATGTTCATCTCCCACTACTCTGTCCAGCCCCTAAACTGACCCAAGGCCCCAGGCTCCTCTCTTCACTGGTCTGTGACTTACTGATTTCTCTTATGTTTGAATGGTTCCCAGAATGCTCCCTCCACATCCTCGCCTTTTCTTCAACCTGGCTTTTCTGTGAAAACAGGGCAGTCTCAAAGATTCTTTTTCTTTCTCGCATCATAGGTCAAGGTCAGAAAATGGTGTAGATGTATCCTTGACTGCTGCTTCCAAGCCTCTTCTTTCCTTCTTCAGAACAAACAACACCCCCCCCCCCACACACACACAAAGACCCCCTTCCTTTGAAATTGAGTGCATTCAATATTCTATCTCCTTTTTTTATCCTTGCTGCTGACTACTAGCAAGAGACTCCTTGTCTCTCCTCCCTTCCAATGGAGGCTTTAATTCCTGGTTTTTATCTCCACCTCTAGTCCTGTCAACAGTTATGATAGCACAATAATCCTATGCTTCACAGTGGGAGAAAGTTAGCTAAGGATGATCTGGCCATGAAACAGCTTTGTAGCTAGAGGTCAGGGACAATGTTACAGTGATTTGGGTGAACTCAACACTTCAAATAGGAACAAAGAATCTTGGTGGATATCAGGATGTTTTCCATAATTACTGAGTCACACCCCTTATGCCCATACACTATTTAAATCCCAGCCCATCTGAGAAATCAAATGTAAGCATTAGGAAAAGAGTAAGAATTAGAACTGACTAACAGTAAGCTCCCCTCACTTAGTGGAGTGGGGTCCTAGAGCAGAGATTACGTTCTGCTGTAGAAGATTATAGGAAGTTGTGTTTCCTGTACAACAATGCCGTGAGATGAGATTTGTACCCACCTAATTCACTTTCCACTTTTTATTTTTAAAGTCCTTTGTTTTGGTTTTGTTCGGTTTTGTTTTTTTTGAGGTAGAGAGAGAGAGAGAGAGAGAGAGAGAGAGAGAGAATCCCAAGCAGACTCCATGCTAGGCATGGACATGGGGATCAATCTCACGACCATGAAATCATGACCTGAGTTGAAATCAAGAGTCAGAAGCTAACCTGACTGAGCCACCCTGGCACGTCTTCGTGTTTCCACCTTTTAAAATGACCACTTCATACTTTCTTCTCCTCAAACTTCCATGTCTCCTTCTGTCTTTTCTGCACACTCTTCACTGAGGAAATATAAACCCAAAGAGAAATTTCCTTATATTTTGAGCAGATCTACACTTAACATATTTTTGTGCACATGTTCCTAGTTGTTCCCGCGCCTTTACAACGTGTGAAATGCCTCTGTGTCTATTTTCTTCTCAATGACATGGCATTGGAGTTGTACTCACTCTTTTTGGGCATCATCGCCTTCTCCCTTTCTCCTGGAGATTCCCCATCGGCATAAAACTTGGTATTTATATATCCTGCTTCCCAGATTGCACCCCACCTTGAGCCACCACCTCCTTTCTCTGCTCTTTGTCACAGTAAAAGATATTGAATGGCCTTGTCTCCCTATATGAAAATATGTTTTCATATTTTCCAGTGACTTCTGCGTTGCCAGATGTTGCAATAAACATGGTTCTCTCTGCATTCCATTCAAGATTTTAAACTGCATGACACCAAAACAGAAATCCCTTTTCTTCTCTTGGCTTTGCCTTTGGGCACCTCACTCCTCTTGCTTTCCACACATATCTCACCAATGATCCTTTTTTCACTTTCCTTTTCTGGAAACTCCTCCTTTGCCCAGTTATTTAATATTAAGAAAAAAAGAGTATGTTAACCATCAAGATAAAACTGTTGGGTGGATTTCCACTGTATTTAGAATAATATCCATACTCCTTAAGGTATCTTTTTAAAAACGATTTATTTATTTATTTATTTATTTATTTATTTATTTATTTAGAGTGTGCATAAACAGGGGAGGAGGAGAGAGAGAGAGAGAGAAACGGAGAGAGAGAATCCCAAGCAGGCTCCATGCTGTCAGCTCAGAGCCCGATGCAGGGCTAGATCCCACGAACCATGAGATCATGACCTGAACCGAAATCAAGAGTCAGAGACTTAACCTACTGAGCCACCCAGGTGCCCCTCCTTAAGGTATCTTCCCCAACATTTCTGACATCATTTTTCTTCTGCTCCCTCTGCTCCAGCAATGCTGGCATTGCTACCCCAGAGTCTTTGCCCCTGCCATTCTCTTTGGCTGTAACTTTCTTCCTTGATATTTTGTGCGACTGGCTCCCTCAGAGGCTGGGTCAATTTTTATCTTCACAGAGAGGACTTTCCCAGTTCCTTTCCAAATTCCTCTCTTGAACCACTCCATTTCCATTTGGAGGATTATGATGATTACTTGTTTTCGAAATACATTTCCTCACTTAATGTCTCTCTCCCTCCTTGGATCTAAGCTTGAGGAGGGAAGAGACCTGTCTTATTTTTTCATTGCTGCATCCCAACTGTCTGGCAGTGTCTGACACATAGTAGGTACTCATTAAATAAATATTTACTGAAGAAATGAATGAAGTAGGTGATATCAGAACTGACATTAAAACTAGGTTTAGGAGGAAAGGGGGGGCGGTGCCTGGGTGGCTCAGTTGGTTAAGCGTCTGACTCTTGCTTGATTCTGGCTCAAGTCATGGCTCGGGTCATGATCTCATGGTCGTGAGATCGAGCCCTGTGTTGGGCTCTGTGCTGTACATGGAGCCTGCTTAAGATTCTCTCTCTCTCTCTCTCTCTCTCTCCCTCTCCCTCTGCCCCTCCCCTGTTTGCACTCTCACACTCTCTCTCTTTCACCCTCCCCCCCCCCAAAAAAAAACTAGATTTAGGGATTCCAACTCCCATGCTGGCTTTGAATACTAAACTATAATAATTTTACTAATGTAATTCTTGGATCAGAGACTTTTTTTGATCTTCAGGGGAGGCTGTTACCACTTTTTGGAGTGGGGATAGTCAAAACAATTAGGTTCAAGATCTCAAACTTGATGTTTTTGCTTTCCAGTCCTACTGCTTTCCTACTAATTTGCAGTAGATGGGTCAGTGTGTGAGAGTTACAGAGCTGGGGGTTAATGAGCAGCTCCCATCTGTGCAAAACAGTCTAGCATTGGACCCAGTAGGAGTTTGAGAAATCATTTTACCAAATGGTTCAAGCCAATATCTTGAAACACTACAAAATCAGGGATTGTGTCCTGTACATCTACCAACTCCCTTTTTCCCCCCACACCAGAGGACCATGTCAGGTAGGTCTTTGGAGGGTGTCCCACAAGAATACTCCATCCTTCCCCCTTTTTGTCCTCTTCCCAGTCCTCATGGCTTCCCTATAGTTCTTTCTTTTATCCTTGTTCCCACCGTTCTCTGTTCCCACCTTCCCATGGCTTTCTCATAAGACAAAAAGCCTCTCAATCCAGTCTGGGGTCCTGCACACTCCATTCTTAACTGTCTCAACTCCAGCTGACTGCAGGCTGGGGGAAGGGAGAACTGGGCTATTAGAGAATGACTGGGTGCGAGCACTCACACCACCAGCTGGCATGTACCTGCTCCTTCAGTCCTGAAACTGTCTAGAATTCTGTGGCAAAAATCAATGTGTTTCTCATTGGTTGTCTTCCAGTCTTGGTTTGCCATCTTTTTTGTCTCCTAAATCAGCTCTCAGATTTCCACCTGGTTTTAAGCTTCCCAAATTTTGTTGATACTCCTATCTGCTGCTGTTGCCTGTCTAGTCCCACTTGCCCTTATGGGTATATGGCTTCTTTATACTTTAAATGTCTTCTTTATTTGATTTTAGGGTTCGTGAGGAAAAATTAATAAACCGGCATGGTAAACATGCCTTGTTTAATCGGAAGTGTGATCTTTTATTGTCTCTGATCTTCTTTATGAGTTCATGCCTTCCTGCAAAGCAGTACACGTTGACTCAACAGGTCAGTCTTTTCTGATTAAAACAGCCTATTGGGGTCGAAAGTCTAGTAATTTAAATATAACTCCTTATCGTCCTCATAAGTGAAGTCATATATTTGTCTTTCTCTGAACTAATTTCACTGCGGATAATACCCTCCAGTTCCATCTACGTAATTGCATTGTTGCACTATATGCTAATTTGGATGTAAATTAAAAAAAATAAAATTAAAAAAGATTTAAAAAATTAAAAAAAAATAAATATAACTCCTTATCAGTGTTCGCTTGAATAATCTCTTTGGGATCATTTGGTTTCTTTTGGTTAAGCGCTCAGGGTTTGAGATGTTTCTCTCTCTCCTTCCTGGCAGTGTGGTCTGTGAGTATATGGTGGGAGAAGGGACTTTGGATTCACACAGTGTCATTGGATCCTCTTGGATCCTTGCAAGAAAGCAACCGTTCTGGTTTGGCTCTTAGACTGGTGATTGTTGTGGTGCAAATCGTCCCATCCGATACCGACTGCCGAAGACTGTGGTCCTGGTTATTTGCTACAAGTAGTGAATCCTGTATGTCATTTGGGCCTAATTTCCAGGTTCCATCAGCCCACTGGCTCTCTCAGTGTCTCCTTACCTCATCCTCATGGCCCTCAGCAGCTTCTCTGTCTCTACATGCCCCGGGCAGGCTGTGGGGAACAAGAAGTTTATTTCTCTAGTCATTTTCCTGAGCTGCTCTGCCGTGCGATAGTGCCTCATATTGGCTTTGAGTCAACCATCCCAGCAAGCTCTTCCAAGGTTTCAAAGTAGAACAGAGAAAAAACTCCTTTGCTTTCAGTTTTCCCCAAGCCTATATAAAATGCTTTTCCCAACTGGGATTCCGGTACAAAGAAGAGGAGTTGAGACACATGTTTCCCCGACCTTCCTTAACTTTTGCTTCTCTTCATGCTCCAATTAGCCTAGAAAGAACAGGTTTCCCCTGATTCTACTTTCTGACAGGGTATTTCCCCTTTGTCCCAATTCTTTCTTGGGAACAGTAAGCTTCATGGCTTTGCCTGAGGGTGAAAAAGTATTGACTTGAAACTATGTGATAACAACTTCTGTCAGTTTTGGCTTTGATATGGGTGACACAGAGCAGGTGGTAATCATGGATCATTGGGGTCAAAAAGGAAAACCAAAATATATAAACAAAGAACATTATCCCTTTCACAAATGTTTAGCTAGACTCAAAACACATCTTGAAGTCTTTTGGGAAGGAGAAGAATTTAAATAAGTGGAAAATGTTCCAGAAGATAAGAAGAGATATAAAAAATGGAGACAGCCAATGAAAAGATCCTAAATAATGGAAAGGAAATATGAATTATATATGTTCTAACTGTGTAACTTCTATTGTCTTGACAATAGGCAAGTCACTTAATTTCTTTGAGCCAAGTAATTCCATTTATAAAGAGTAAAAGGCTTCCTGGGGTGCCTGGGTGGCTCAGTCCATTGAGCGACCGACTTCGGCTCAGGTCATGATCTCACGGTTTGTGAGTTCAAGCCCCGCGTCCGTCTCTGTGCTGACAGCTCAGAGCCTGGAGCCTACTTTGGATTCTGTCTCCCTCTCTCTCTGCCCCTCACTCACTCATGCTCTGTCTGTCTCTGTCTCAGAAATAAATAAACATTAAAAAAAAAAAAGTAAAACACTACCTTGATGGTCTCCAGAGTGTTTTTAAATACTGGTATTATGCCTTTTATGGTTTCAGATATTATTACAGTGTAATGGCGTGCTGGTTATTTATTACTGCATAACAACCACTCCAAAACTTAGTGGTTTAAAAAACAATAATTTATTTTTTCTCAAGAATCCACCATCTGGGCTTGCATCCATGGAGAAAGCTTATTTTTGGCTCCAGCTGCATCATCTGAGTTGGCTTGACAGGTTTAATGCAAAGATTAAGTTGAAAGAAAGGAAAATTCCAACTGAACTTTTAGAATTACTTAAATTATTACCCATCGCGACAATTGATAACATATTTTATTTCCTGATAACTGATAGCCAGGAAAATCAGACAATCTGTAATTTAATCAATGAGAGGCTTCAACTCCCATATTTCCACAAGACAGTGATATTTGGAGTTTGGCTTATGTCTTCAAGATACTGAGGAAAAATTGTTCAATAATTAGTAGAATGTTGGTATTAAATAAGAGTCGTTATCTCCTAACCCTTTGAACCTACGAGAAGAGTTAACAAATTCAAGCAGTAATGAAGTTCAATATACTTGGTTTTCTCAAGGTTGAGGCTGAGATGAACAGAGCAGGAAAGACAGAAGGAAAATCGACTGAATGCATACAAGTTCAAAGCTCAACAGGAATAGATTTTCCACGTAATGGAATTTTTTATAAGCCCTTTCTCAGGAATAGGGGAAAGAATAAAATAGTAATAATGAGAATGGCTTATTCAACAGTTACAATATAAACTCTGTATTAAGACTTTCACATTAGGGGTGCCTGGGTGGCTCAGCCAGTTAAATATCTGACCCTTGATTTTGGCTATGATGATCTCATGGTTTGTGAGATCAAGTCTCACATTGAGCTCTGTGCTGACAGCATGGAACTTGCTTGGGATTCTCTCTCCCTCTCTGCCCTTCCCCCACTCACCATTGTGCTTTCTCTCTCTCTCTCTCTCTCAATAAATAAATAAACTAAAGGTTAAAAAAAAAGACTTTCACATCAATTATTTTGAACCAACTTATGACCATCAGTATGAATATAGGCAACACCATTTGATGAACAAGTGAATAAACAAATAGTAGATATTAATCTCTCCATATATATTGTTGAAACATTGCATTCACATTTTAAGAGATTAGGAAACCGAAGCAATGAGAGATTAAACATCTCTCCTAAGTTTACACTCAAAGAGGTGAATGGCAGATGTAAGATTTGAAATGAATCCAGATAGAAGTGTGACCGCTTTTTGAAAGTTTGTGTTATTTCACTTTGCTTTTTTTCCCCTTTCTTTACACCACTTTGCTTTTATGAAAGATTTACAATAGTACCTGCCCCACTGTCTACAAGAAATCCTTAGGGGATGTTTGCCTTTAGAAAAAAGTGCGAAAAGTGAAAATAGCATCCAGGGTTTGTTCTGCATTTGTTTGTTCAGCGTTTGTTCTGTACCCGGAGCAGAGAGAGTGGCCCTGCCAAGCTCCTTCCCTGGGAACCACACCCAGCATCTCGGCATCAAGGCATCACAGCCTAGAACTGTGTCTGTGAGCATCCGTGCTTTAGCTCCATTTAATTTGTGTACCCTTGAGCAAGATGTGTCCTAAGGGATCAGGAAAGCCCCGGAGATGTTATTTATGGGGTCTGAGAATGCTCACAAATTTTTCTATATACATTAATGGTAACTGCTTCTTTGCTTTATGCCACTTTGGCTTATGAAAGCTTTCATAGAATGTTCTACTATCATATGGTAGGGGAGACCCGCATTTCAAATTTCAAGCTTCATCCACCTAATATCTAGGCTATTCCTAGATAGCACACTGCTGCAGAGGGTTAAGTATTAGAAATATGGAAGTGAGAGATGCTGAAAAAAGAAAACTTCTGTGAGGCAAATTTTCAGTGTTATTCAGTAGCATATGATAAAGTAAACACACATTTCTTGTGAGAGTTACTTATAAACGTCCAATTGCCCTGCAAGGTGGGTCGTCCCTGATGGCTGGGACGTTCTTCATGTGTCTGTGCTTGAGGGAAAGCAGATGAGTTTGGGGGACGTGGCATAGAGATGCATCATTGCTCTCTATGACAAAGAAGCAAAAGATTGAAAGGCCTCAGGGGAGACCACAATTTGGGATGGGGGCCCTCTCGGGGAATGGCTGAGGAAAAAACCCCTCCAGGTGAGCAGCTCTAATATTGCTCAGGGCGGGCGTCACAGGGTTATGGGCTATGACGGTGCGAGTGTCAAACAGTCTTCACCCCGTTTTCTAAATCTCCCCTCGGTCCTGTTACTCATTAATGTTTGGGATGCGAGTAGATTTTGTTTCTTCTGAGGAATGGAAAATGCGGTGAGTCCTACTTCACACTTGGTCTGAGAGGGGACAAAGGAAACATGTGGGGGCGGCTGACATCCAGGAAATACTTGGCTTTACGTTGAGTGACACAGATGACGGCCAAGGCACTAGATTCTGTGGTAGCCTGAGGGAAATATCCCTCAGACCACAAGATTTCCTTACCTTTGAATCCAAGCTCACCGAAGACAAGTCTTTCTTTGGAGGTGTCTCTCTCTCTCTGCCAGGGGGCAAGGTGGTGAGGGTGGAGAGGGGGATCAGTGTCAGTGGCTACACCAGGGTTGCCCTAACTGGATCCTGACTGCAGACAATTGTCCAGACTCTCCCTGTGAGAAGAGTCACAGACTCCACGTGTTCTTGTAAATCTCTCTCTCTCCTTGTAACTTTGCCTGGAAGTGTGACACACATATCTCAATCTCCTTTGGTAACTGAACCTTCTGCTATGCTCCAGGGAGTACAATAGCAAATGAGACAAAACACGTCTCTCTCCTCAGAATATATGGTGTAGTCCAGAAACATTTTCTATGAAGTCTTTTCCACGGCCCACCTCCAAGCAGGTATAATTGAATATTTTTTTTCCTTAGTACTCTTCCATACTTTGTGCAGACATTAGCCAAATATATATTATTCCTCTTAGTGCTTTTGGAAAGAAAGCATGTTGGACTCCCTCTGGTAACATGTATGCTACTTAGGACAGAGTGTTCATATCTTACCCCAGAGCCTATCATGAAGTAGGTGCTCAGTTAATGACTGATGAGTGTAAATGGCTGAAGGAAGGGCGGACGAACATTTCAGGGTGGTAACTCCATGGACCAGGGGAAAAAGGAGCAGTTCTGGAAGCTGGCCTACTGGTGGTTGTAGTATGTCTCCACATCCTACAGCCCCACTGTGGCCAGGAAAGCCGCAGAGGGGCTCTGATGGAAATGTCTGAAATCGCAATAGAGTGTCTTTAGGGTATGAAGCCTGTAATGATGTATGTACATCACCTGGTTAAGCTTCACTGAGAAATAAAATTCTAGGCAGCAGACAGGAGGAAAGAAGTAAAAGAATGCTGAGTTCTAGGCACATAATTATTAATAACCTATTTTTATTTGTGAGGAGCAAGAAATTCAGAGAGGTTAGGCAACTTGCCAAATATCCCATGACTTGCAAATTACAGCGTCAGGATACGCTCCAAGGTCTGGGAGAATCAGAAGGCCAACATGGGCAAGGCCTGTAATGAGAAGCTTTTCGCATATGAGATAGGAGATGACCCCCTTCAGTATCTCAGAACAAATCCCACTTCAGATCCCACCTTTTCTGTTTTAGATGCAGCGGGCATGATATGTAACAACTATTCCCACGAAGAAGATGGCAAGGGGCCCATAATTCAGTAGTGCTTCACGGAGAATTGGCCGAATGTGCTGTGATTTTGTAAACGTATATTAGAAATAGAAGGTGAGATTTCCCTAGTGCTCGCTTTCTTCTACAGCCTGGACCTTATGAAGCGTTTGTTCAAATCAGGAATTAACACCCCGAACATGGAAGGATGGGTGAGGACGTCCAGTAAACTTTGGCTGGCTGAATAAATGAATGACTCACTCCTGATAGCGCTGCGGGCACTGAAACTGCTCTCAGGTCAGTCTTTGAAGGTCGTGACATAGGATCTGAGTCAGGGAAGCTGGCAGGGAATAGCTTCTCTCCTGTGGCTAGTGTTGGCTTCTCAAGAAATTAGGAGCTCACTGTAGCGTGGCTACCCAGGGCTTTCCCTGCCCCATTTCCTATCAGTAAATCACAGAGGAGTGGGTTCCCAGAGTCTCGTCAGTATGAAGGTAACTGAAGAGCTGCTGAGAAGTACTAAGGCTCTGCTCAGGTGGTAACGTACCGTGCCTGTGCTCATAGTGCGATGCGGCAGCTGAGACAGCTAATGTAACGTCAGGCTGCATCAATGGCCCCTAATAAACGGCCCCTCTTACTGTGTAATAAATGGGTCGTCATACCGCAGCTGAATTCTGTGTCCAGTCACTGATGAGCGGGGACACGTTCGAACAGGCAAACCAGCCTAATGAGACACCAGCAAATAATGTCCTCTGAGCAGCATTAGAAAGGGCTGGTGATTTCATTTTATTTCTCTGGAAGGGAAGAGTCCTCAGGGGAGCAAGAAAAATCTCTCCAAACAGTTGAGGATCTGTTATGTGAAAGATTGGGTAGGTTTCTTCTGATTGGGCCAAAGGCGGACATAGATATTAGATCAATGTAAAGAGAAGCTTTCTAACAATGATCTAAAGATAGAAGGTGTTGGCTCACAAGGGGGCCATTATAGAAAGTGTGTGAGCAGAGGCTAGATGTTTGCAGAAAGGATGGCAAGTGTGGGTAGGAAGTCGGGCAATCAATAGTGTGGCGTGGCTTGTGTGGAGTGTCAAATGACCGGAGGAAAGGGTCTCTCTTTTTGGCATAGTTCAGTCAGAAAGAGTTAAACTAACATATGATAGTTTTCATTTGCCAAAGTTGCAGAGACCATACCTGTAGGGACCAAAGAGGGAAGGAGCCTCAGATATCATTAACGTAATCCACTCATTTTTGAGACAAGGCCAGCCATTGTCATTCTACCACATCGGGGCAGAATGAAGGAGATTCTCTGTGTTTTCATCTACCGATGGCTTTCAGATTTTTTCAGGGGGCCTGAGGGCTTGGAAGCAGAGTGGTAGGTGTGACAGGTTCCTGGCTCAGAGCTGCTGTGCTCATCTGCGCCATGGACGTGGTGTTTGCATTGATCTTTGAAGCGAGGCTTCCACAACTCAAAGTTCAGGAACCTTGGTTGATGCCAATAGCATCTCTTTCTCCCACGGTCCTCATGACAGCGGAGATGAAATTCGCTCTCTGTCTCTAGAAATGCCATCGGTTGCTTTTCCAAGTAACTACAACTAGCACCAAGAACTGCCCGAGAGTGAACAAGTGGGACGGATTTTGGGCTTCCTGGCTCACGGCTATTATTTTCCTCCTAATTTACATCACCACTGTGTGTCACTGCTGTATTTTTCTTGAGGTGCGGATGCTGCTTTCTCTAACTGTTCATCTAATTGCTTCCAATCTTTCCTCTCATTCTCGAGCCTTTCAATGGGTCCTCAACTTTTTGGGGAATGAAAATGGCCAACCTTCCATTTCAGTGGGATATAAAAACTATTTGCATCTCTCAATTTCGTACTGCATGTCCTCTCAAATAGCCCTGGCCTGTATATTTCTTATAAATACTAAACATGTAGTCTCAACTTGCTTTCTCATACCTGTGTTGAGCTCTGTTGGCTTATCTACTGTTTTTATGTTTCTGCCAACCCCCCCCACCTCCCAACCCAGGTTTCTGGTAGATTTCCCCGTGTGTTTCTCTACCAAATTCATTTGAGTTCTTTAATGCTTGCATCCTTAATATCTTTATGCCTCTATTTCTTGACTTTCTTCCCTTGTGAGATTCAGGAACACTGACTGCTTTATTATCAGTTGCAGTTGGGTTTATCAGTTGTTCTGAATCAATAATGAAGCCTTAAAGTGATGCTTGACTCTAGGGGCTGTAGATGACACCTCCCTTCAGCAGGATTCATTTCTGTTGATTTGGTGATGCAGTCAGGCTTGCAACCATGAGAATGTGCAGAGCCCTAGCAATTTGCAAGTACGATGTTGGCAATATTATTTTGCAGGTCTTCTGCAAGTCTGACTGTAGGGGCATAATTGCTTTTATGTTCATTTTCTCTTTCATCCTGATTTTGATCATTTCTGTCAATGTGTGGTCCTCATAGCCTACCATTTTATTATTAATTAAGTAATTAATACTGAAGTCTAGTTGACACACAGCATTGTATTAGTTTCAGGCATACAACATAATGATTTGACAAGTTTATACATTATGCTGTGCTCACAAGTATAGCTACCATCTGTCACCATAAAAGGCTATTACAATACCACTGACTATATTCCCTATACTGTGCTGTCATAGACTCTAAGTCTAAAGTTCTCTTTTGACCAGCAAAAGAGCAGATGCAGGATTAAAATGAGAGACTGGGAAAAGACAAGAGCCCCGAATAAGGGTCGTTGCCCCATAATTATTCAGATCAGAAGGCTTAGAAACGTGTTGGGCACAAAGAGACAAAGAAACCGTGAACATTAACTTGGGGACGTGACAGGGGGAGAGGGGGTTTTGAAGATATACAGTGTTTGGGTCAATATATTACATTTCTTTATGTTTGAGAGGCAGAGAGAGACATAGTGCGAGTGGGGGAGGGGCAGAGAGAGGGAGACAGAATCTGAAGGAGGCTCCAGGCTCCAGGCTCTGAGCTGTCAGCACAGAGCCCGACACAGGGTGAGATCATGACGTGAGCTGAAGTCAGATGCTCAACCGACTGAGCCCAGGAGCCCAGGAGCCCTGGGGTTTGGGTCGACAAAAAACAAAATCTGGGCACCGGGCAGATGGCAGATGGTTGTTAACAGCAGACAGGAGGCGCCGTGCCTGTTTATCTCTGCCGGCCTAGGGGATGAGACAGATAAGGGGGAATAACCTCAGGGTTAACAAGGCACCTTTTCTTTTGTTAATCCTCTCTGCTCCGGGGTTGCTTTGCCTGCAGTGCAGTGGTCCATAGTCCAATTCACCAATTTACCTACCCTGGCCCTATTATCCTGTGAAAGCAGGTTTTCTGCTATAGTACTAAATTGGGGTGCTTCTATCCTGAACATCTAATCTTGTTAGTCCTATGTATTGGGCACCTTTGCACCATTTCTATTTCAGGCCTTTGCCTCTCCCTCCCTATTTTTGGGGGCTGTGCACCCCTCCCTATTTTGGGCTGCCTTTGCATCTCCCTCATCCTGGCACCTTTGTGCCTCCCTATTCTCTGGGTATCTTTGCACCCTTCTATTCCTGGAGTGCCAATCTGTTTTACCCAAACTTGGGTGTGACCATTTTATGAGTTTGTATTTCTTTATGCCTTGTTAACCCATTGGTGTAAGCCCGGGGGATTCCTAAGCTTATCCCCCACACTGTGCCTTTTATCCCCATGGCTTATTCATTCCATAATTGGAAGCCTGTATCTCTCACTCTCTTTCACCCATTTTGCCCCCAGCCCCCAACCCTCATGGCTCTTTGGCTCTTTTGTGACATTTGGCTGACATATTTATTAATTTTCTCTTTATTACTAGATGTATATTTCACCAAGCTATAATTGCTACTTTACTGAATAGCAGTTACCAAGATCTTTTTCGACCAATAGGCTACTTTTTTCCCCTGTGCTACCAACTCTCTAAGGAAAAAGTCCGTTGGTCCTGAATAGTAGGTTACCAGCGAGCCCAGTTTAGCCTAAGTGCTCACTGTTGGTGATGCATGGGTTATTTAGTGTATCGGGGATGATGTACAGACAGACCCAGAGGTTATAAACTGGGGTAGAAGTCCAGAAAAATAGATCTGGGCTTCTGGTGGGTGATAGTGGCTTATAGCTTGAGTCGTGTTTTCTATATTAAAATATCTACCTCACAGCCCATTGTGGCATATAATTAAGCCGATCTGGTTATTTTGAGACAGATAACTTGTGTTGAAAATACAATTAAGTGACATAAGAAAAAAAGGAGTTCTGGACTTTGGTAAACAAAGGAGGGGGGGGTGAAATGAAACTCTCCCTAAGCTCTCCTTTTAGAACTGTAACACATCATCCCTCCAATATTAAAAACAAAAAAAGGAACTCCCGTTTTTGCTAACCCCTGCTAAGGTGCTAGTGAATAAAGAAATAACTAGCCTGTTAAGATTTACCACTATTGATCTACAATATCATCTTTTCCAGAGACTTTTGCATCCTGATGGGGAATTCTTAAAAGTGGTTACATTTTCAAGGTCAGAAGGCAAAGGAGTGAAAATACAATGGTACCCGGTCCTGAAGTTGATAATTTTGGAGATGGTCTTCTTGACTGTTTCTCCTATGATTTATCTCACACAATTTGTTCCCAGCGAGTCAGTAGGGCAAACTCCTTGGAGAAGAAAAGTTTCAACTAAAAGCTATACCTGATAGTATTTTCCTTTTTAGTTATCTGTTTCATAGGAAGTTTGGCAATGGCAGTGCTAATGTGTGCAACTTCATGCTTGTCTTTTCTTACAGTTGCTCTTATTATTTCCTCGAATAGCAGGGATTTGAGATGCAGTGATTATGTTCCTGATAACAGCAAATTTCTTCATTTGGGACTTGGAATGGAATAACTGAGGCTTACAAATGTAGAGATTTGACCACTTTGTTTGAGGAGAGGATGGCAATGTTTAAGATAACATGTTAGCCCTTTCCCCAAAATGGGAATAGATAGGAAAAGTGACTTGTAAATTAATGTTGTTAGGCCTCCCAGACGATCAGCTTTGAATTGCATGGACTTCCTGGTTTTAGCTTTTTCTAATGGTATTCAGATATGCATAAGAGTATTTTGGTTTGTTTTTCCCTGTAATGGAAATTTAAAATAGCCCCAAACCGGGTGTGTTGGCTGCATACGGTTTCATTTGCATACCACATAGAGGAGGAGAGAAAACCTGGACAATGTTTTTGGCATCTTAATAATATGCCTCCAAGGAAGGAAAGAGCCACACAATTCATTTTCTTTGACAAAACTTTAATTAGAAAACCAGACTCCTCTGATTATAAAAATTACACAAGCTGATAAATCTCGGTAAGTTATAGAGAGAATAATTTTATGAACATTTTATACCTAATAAAAAAGTTAAAATAATTAACAGCATTCATCAGATTAATTTTGTTTTCACGTGGTTTTCTAATATAAAAAAGCATATAGTCATCAACCTTTATATAAATCCATATATGTTTATAATAGCTTTTTCATGAGAAGGGACAATATTCGTATTTAAATAATGATATTAATAATTGGTAATGAATCAAAACTGCCAAAAGCTGAAGCATGACAAAAGTTATGATCAAAGTTGCTTAGGGAAATTTTGAGCCTTCTGGATCCAGCAAAAATGATCTTTTGGAGAAAACCTAGACACAAGACTTAATATTATTATAGTATTGCCCCACTCGAAAAAAATTCCGTATGATCAGCGTTGCTTCATATTCTGTCAGAACAATGACTTTTTCTTTTCTCTCAACAGTTTTGTACCAGATTGGTGCTAACCATGTGCTGGTGTATTTCTCTGTCTACAGGAAACGGTGTTTGATCAACAGTAAACTATAAATCTTTTTTCTCCCCAGACCAGTAAGAACAGATGCATGTTGACAATATAAAGTCTCATCTGAACATGTAGCTTCCGTGGGGGCTAATCCGCGTCCTGCAATACGACATCATTTCAAAATCTCTCGCTTCTTAAAACTTCTGTCCTGGAGCAAAGGCAGCATCACATGGACTTCTGATTGCCTTTGGGCAAGATAGGAGAATTCTCGTGTCCAAACAATAAACGAGGAGTCTGGGTAGAAAGTAGTCACATGTAATATCTACATTTGTTTATTGCATTCTAGTTTTCTCAATATTGCATTGCAATGCTGACCCAATTTCATACCATCATCGAACCGCTTTAACCACGTTTCAGTGAAAAGTGCGTCTGTGTCTCTGCCACAGTGTCCAAACATAAGAGCTGTAAACTGTTAACAAACGACTTAGTTTCATTTGGGGTATAGCAATGAAAAAGTTGTGAAGTAAATCCTCTAGGAAGGATGGCACTATGCTGAGCACACAGATATTAAACGCACTAATAGTTGCCATTAAATATTCTTTCACAACCTGGTACTCTAACACATCCCAAAGCTAATTTAATGATACAGGTTTTGTAGCAAACTGTAATTAGAAATAATTTGATATCGGTACCTTGAGGACCGAGGATAACACATTTAAGGATGCCATTTGTTTCACATCTCCTACTCAAATCCAAACACAAAGATTGCTGAAGCATAGTAGATCATTTAGCTTGTAAGCTAAAGAGGGGCAGAACCAGACTGTCGATGGACATTTAAACTTGAGTGCTTTCCATGCAGTCTCTTATTCCTTCCCTAGAAAGAGTTTTGCTAGAAGTTATACCAAGTGAGAGCCCTGAATGAACACTCCAAAAATTATAGGAGAGGAAGTATTCTCAGGTAGAAATATACTTGATTTTGTAGCAGGCACCCCCAATTTTGGATTAGGAGGCAGGCTTAAGAAGAAAACCTGATTTTAGTTGATAAATATTCATCACCTTCTTCCATAAAATAATTTCCTTATGGAGGACGAAGTGATGTAGATGAAATAAAATTGGGTATATTCAGCTTACCTCAATGTCAAGTTCAAGTGGATAAAAATATTAGTAGCAATTTCAGCTGAGAACAAGGCAGAGATGAAACATTAATGGAAATGAAATAGCTATCACATCTCCCAAGCAACTATCGTCTATGAGATTTAAAGAAAACTTTGCATATGCTGAAATCTATGTGGTATAATTAATAAAGCATTTTCTGGCATAAATACTGCAATGCTGCTTCACCAACATAATAAACTATGTTATTTCGGAACAATTCTAATAAAGATAAACTAAGTCATAAACAAAATGCAGTAAGAAATTTGGACAAGCAACAAGCCTTCTGAGTCAGAATTTCTGTGGATGGGATTGCACAATAAATCTGTTGATGTTAAAGAAGCTAAAACAAGTTCTAAACTAACAAAAATTTAGAAGATGAGAAATTTCTACCAGAAAGGAAAACAATATAGCGAATATCACAATTGTACAGAAAATGCTTCCTATATTCCTCCCTGAATTAACTTAAACTACAAACTTAATTCTTTCAGCCATTAGAGGACTAGTTAATGATCTTACAGAACCTGTGACTTAATTACGAGCATCTGTTTTGGAGACTAATAGATGAATCATTAATGTGAGCTTGGAAACAGCAGGTAGAATACCAATAAATTATTCATTTTGGGAGAAGAATGAAATGTTCCCAAGCATCAGATGATAGATTTTACTTATGCTTATGCCAGGCTGGCTTTGGGTGCTCATGTAATCCTAAAATTCCAACTGAAAATGGCTTGGGGAAGTGTGTTTGAGTTTTTTCACTAAGAAGAAATAGCAGAGCAATTGCTCCCACTCAAATTTGTGGTTGCCATGATGGTCTTTCACATTTTGAGCCGTATTTCTTCTTTCTTTCTCTCTCTTCTTTCCCTTCCTCCCTCCATTCCTCCCTTCCTCCCTTCCTTCCTCTCTCTTTCTTTTCTTCTTTTGTTGTTTTTTTCTCTTTCTTTCTTTCTTTCTTTCTTTTCTTCTTTCTTTCATCCATTCGTTTGTTCGTTCATTCCATTAACAAGTAAGGGCAACCTATGACGGTCTCTGTTGCGTCAAAGGAAATCACAGCTTTTGTTAAAATTTAAGTTATAGATAAATATTTTTAAAAATGAAAGGCTAGATGTTAATATTGCCTGGCAAGGCATTCACAGGTAAGAAATTTCCAATTTATAAGTAAGTGTACCCTGAATTACCTACTAGACCATGAGATACATCCAATGGCTTTACAATCGAAACATCTGAAGCTTTCAAGATTCTCCTGAAATTGGCCCCCACTTTGATCTTATTCCTTCCCTCCCTTCTTTCCTTCCTTCTCCAAATATTTATTGAATGCCTAATGTTTTCCTGGAACTATTCTGGACTATGCAGTTTTAGTAGTTTACAGAACAGAAAAAAAAAATCTGTCGTCATAGAGTTTTCAATCTACTAAGGAGAGACAACAAACAAACAGCAATGGAAGGAAGGAAGGTAGGAGGCTTACAGTCTGGTTATGGAAGGCCTTTCTAATGACCTGATATTAAGAAGAAATGTCATGAAAAAAATGAAGAAGACTTATGGCTAAGGGTGGGGGGAAAAGAGCCTTCAGGGTGGTGAGAACAGCAAGTACAGGAGGACAAAAGTGATTGTGGCTGGAGAGGAGGTAAGAGAGCAGGAGACAAGGGACCAAATTTGCTACGGTTTCCGCTTTCCCACATCTCCCACCGGAAGTAATGGTTGTGCAGCGCTGGATGCTTTACATGAACAGATCCCGTGCATTCTTCAAGCACGACTTAAGTTGCGTTTCCTTCCTGCAGGGTTCCCCTGATACCCGATTCTTTTAACTCTAAAGGATGAACCATGCAAGTTGTCATCACCCATTTTCTGTGTTTTATCACTTATGATTGTTTCCTCTGTTAGTGTCTTCAAATAGACCCCAAGCAACTTAAGGGTAGAAACTACGTAAAACATTTTCTCCATCCCTTACAGTGCATAATACTGAGACTCATGGTAATTAAATAAAATAAATTATGTTAATTAAGAAAAAAATAGAAAAATCCACAACTCAAAAAAATTCAAGGAATGTTGCCATGAAAACAAAAACAAACCTATAGGTTAGAACTCAGTGGATAATACACATTATCTTCTGGTTTATCTGATGATTTATGTCATCGCCCATTCTACTTTAGAGATTATCTCTGTATGTTTGTAGACTCCTTCTTTCTGCCCTGTAGAAAATGGGGGCCCCATCTATGCAGGCTTCTTTTATTATAATAGTACTACTATCCATTCCCCTTAATGTCTGCCTTCATTCATGAGATTTCTTTCCGAATCTATGTATCCAATTTCGTAGCATATTGTTACCTAGCAGAGTCAGGGCTATCAGTGGAGTGGCAAATTATAAATATATCAGAGACATAAACTACAGGGTGAAAATCCACTAGGCCACTAGTTTATTTGAATCATTTGCTTGAGGTCACCTAGTTAAGAAGAAGTCATGGATGGGGACACCTGGGTGGCTCAGTTGGTTAAGTGTCCAACTCTGGTTTTCAGCTCAGGTCATGATCTCACAGGTTCATGGGTTCAAGCTCTGCCCCCAGTGTAGAGCTTGCTTGAGATTCTCTCTCTCTCATTCTCTCTCTGCCCCTCCCCTGCTCATGCTGTAAATAAATAAATAAACTTAACAACAACAACAAAAGAAGTGGTCATGGATGAGTAGTGGTGATACAACACTTGCATAAAAATTATTTCTCTTACGGTAAGGTCTTTATGATTTTTAGACTTGAAATTATCTTTTACACATTGTTCATCTGCTCTCTACGGAAGACACTATAGTCCAACTAAGGAAAAAATGTTGATGTGCTCCATGCTAAATAGAGCAAACAAGAAGAGAAGATTCCACTTGATGACTCTCAAATTGTCATTTTAGAGAAACATATCAATCTCAGTCCCCCTGGGCGAGATCTTACAGTACATCCAGAACTAAATTTTAAACTGGATAAACACTTGGGAACCCAATGTTAAGGAGCAAGATTGTATTCTTCCTTCCATAGATGACTCTTTTTTCTTTCCCAAATTAGTCATGATTTCTCCTACCTTTAAGCCATACTTTTGAATATGCCTTAGTCATTGCCATGCTAAATAAAAGTGAGAGGCGGTGACAACATGGCAGGAAATGACTCCTTATTAACATTCTTTTCTGATGTTCTTTCATAAAATGCTTTTTCCTTTTTTTTTTTTCCTACTCTGTCTCAATTCTGGTCTGAGTGGTCTGTTTATCAGTGTTTCTTCCCTTGGGTCAAATTATGAGTTTTGGCACTTGTTTGTAGATGTAGTCACTAACTTGTTTTAGTGTATTAATATCAAGCAAAATGATTTCTTCCCTTAAGGTTTTATCTTCTGCGTTGTTAATAACACTAATCAATTGCCTGTCCTTGCCTTTCTACCTTACCATTTAGTTCAAAACATATCTAGCATGCATTGGTACTTATTTTCAATAAACAAACACAAAAATAATAGAGTAACTGCTTTTTATATTAATCAAAATTTTTGAACAGTTTTTAGATTAGGTTAACTAATAACTCTACTTTCAGTTATTCTCATAATGTAACTATTTTCAGTTAAAGAAAATAATGTCTTCCATCTTTTTATTCGGCATTAAGATGTTTTTCTGAATTATTTGAACATTGCTTTGTCCCTAGCACAGGACTTGTTCCATTACTTGGCACACTGTAAGTGCTTAATAAATGTTTGGGGGATGGATTAGTGAAGGAATGATACGGCTTTTTCGTTATGCCCTGTTCCTTTCCTATTTCCTAGCTAATTGCCCATATTTCTAGTTGCTGAAAAACTTCTAATCAATAATTATTCTCTACCATTGTCAACCTTTAGTTGGGGCTCTGATTACTAAAAGTAGCTGGGTGCTCTAAGTATTTTGATATAACTCATAAAGAAAAACTATTGGAATATTTGGGAAGAGATTGATGACCCCTAGAGGCATTTTGTGTACAGCTCTAAAATAAGTTTCAATATTCCTTCTTCTACCTGGATGACCAACGTGGCTTTTTGAGGGTCTGGTGGTGGTGAATTTTTTTTCTGTCTTTTTTTTTTTTTTTTAAACAAATTGGTGTTTGTCAACCGTTGATTTTGCTAGATTACGGCTTTTTTTAAGAGTGTCTTTGGTTTGGCATACATCACGGTATAAAAGCTGTGATAATGAGGACAAAGAAGGCTTACAACCATTTTCAACACACATTACACACTGTTTTTGGTTGAAAAATATCCCCTTTTCTACTTTATAAAGTTCTCAAGAAATAACCTTTCTCAAGTGTTTCATTCACAACCCAAATTTCCCATTTATACTAGAATGTCATTGCATTTTTCAAAAGGATGACAAACAAAATAACCCATTCATCTAGGCCATTTTGGTAATGTTTTTCCTTCATATTTCACTCTTTTTGGTCTTTTTCAACTTGGTTTCCATTTATTTCCCCTGACTTCTCTGAGTTTCTACTAAAACCAAAGGGCAAAATCAACTCTATATTGTTTTAACTACAACCCAGACTCTGAATGCAGTTACCATGTAGATGAGTCATTTTTGTTTAAGTATTCTACTCTTCTGTGAGGACATAAATCCCTTAATTATCTAGATAGTAATATTATTTAGCAAATAAGAACTGGTTTGTATACAGACCTATCAATACTGCTTCTTTTATTCTCTAATAAGATAGTTTCCAAAGTTTGCTCCATGGAACACAAGTTTTTAAGGTGCTCCATGAACATAGGGCCCCATAGCCAAATATATTTGGGAAATGTAATCTTCTGTCTACCCTACTGGGAAATTCATTGCAACATCTAGGGTAATTTGAAAGGTAGGCTTCATTTGGCAGAATTGAAGCCATTTGTACTTCAAGAAGCTCCTATTGGAGAGACAGGAATAAAAAGATCTCCTAATAGTTTGGACTTTGATTGTACTTAGTATTTTACCTCAGAGTTAATATTTACCACCATCATTCTGTTTTACTTGATATTTGTGATAGTCCCACATGCAGAGGAAGATCAATATTTTGTGGGACCTGAAGTGTGTACAATTTTGGAGTCCCTTTGTAAGAAAAGGAATACAACATTATCTTACTTTCATGAACTTTATATAAACCGATGATGATATGAACACACTGCTGGAGACTGTTCCAGGGGCTTGGAAAGACTCACTCGAGCAAAGGGCCCTGAAATTTAAGCTTCATTAGTTAGGTGCTAAATCCGCATCATCCCACATGAAAAACAATATTATAAAATAGAATTTATATGCTTTATAATAAAATTTATTATATTATACTTTATAATATTGTTTTAGCCTCACTCCTTCTAGTCATTCTGCCCACCTGACACATACCTTACATTCTCAGCGTTGACAGATTTGAGAAATAAAAATATGAAATGCCCAGTGATATTTAAATTTCAGGTAAATAATAAACTTTTTAGCATATCTCAAATGTTGCATGGGACATACTTATGCTAAAAAGAAGTGTTCATTGTTTACCTGAGATTCCAACGTAATGGATATCCTATATTTTACCTGGCAACCTATGCCTTTCAGTCAAAACACTCCCATCAGAAGTTTTCTGAAAATGATACAGCCTTTCATACTCTATGACTTGGTTCAACGTCTCTTAAAGTTTCTTCATGACAAGGCCCTCACGGGGGACCTGTTACAAATATAGACGCCTAAGCCTAACCCCTAGTGCGTTCAACCAGCTTTCCAGGTAAGTGTTATCAATAGGCAAATTTGGCAAACACGGCCCTAATTCGGGCGGTTTTGTTTCCTCAGTCTGGAATGTTTTTGCATGCTCTAATCATCCCAATTCTCAGGCCTAGAGATAAGGCACTGCCCCTCATCATCACCCCCTTCCCTGGGCAGACTTCATCCAGCTACTCTCAAACGCCTACTGCTGTTTACAGACTTCTACTGCAGCAATTTTCCAAGTGAAACTGTGGTTTCATATGCCAGTAGCATCAGCATCACCTGGGAACTTAAACATAAACGTTGAGGCCTCATTCCAGACCCACTGAATCAGCAGCTCTGGAGGTGGGGCCCAGCAATCGGTGTTCTAACGTGCCTTCCACGTGATTCTGATGTACCCTTCAGTCTGAGAATAAGTACTCTATGTTAACGCCCTTCACTTTTGTTGTAGTTAAACGTAGCTGTCTTGCCTCTAGTTGGATTGTCTAAATTCCTTGACGGGTAATAGCTGATTGGATTTTTCTTTGTATTCGTTCTCAGTGCCTGGCACATGGAGAGTATTTAAAATTTGTGTTAAATGAAAGATTTGATGAATAAATGAGTCCATAGGTAATTATGGTTTGTTGTTGTTGTTTGTTTTTCAGTAAGCTGTCTAGTGAAAGCCATAACCCACAGTGTACATCATAAAGCTGGGTGGATGGTAAAGCTTTTCTGGGATCCTATTGTGTGGCATGGGGGCTCCAAGGCCCAACTGTTCTTACATTTTCTCAAGCTACCATTTGCTCCTTGGTCCTTTAGGCATTTCAGTTCTATAAACGGTGGAAGAATACAAAGAGTTCAGATGAATTACCATCTCAGGTCATTTTATAGACACATGCTAATGTTAATAAGCATGTATCTATAAATGCAAAACGTTTGATGGGACAATTATTCCATGGAAAAAGTACTGAGTTAGAGACAGGCCAGCTACGAGATTATGCAAGTGCTGTGTATGAGGATATGCTGTGAAAATTATATTTTACATACATATCCAGAATTAACCAATGCTGATGGTTAAAAATGACAACATCTGTCTTTATGATGAGGTATATATATGTGCCTATACAAAACTATCTGAGCAGATGACTGAAGACCAACTTTCTAATTATGGGAGGAAGAGTGATCATGTTTCTATGCATAGGTCACCTGAAATGTTAAATTCCCTGAAATATAAACAAATTTCAAGAACTGTTTGCTAATTAAATTGATGTTTTCATCTGTAGATTAATCTAAATATTGTTGTGAGTTCCTTAGGTAGGATGCATACATGTAGATAAATGTCGTATACTTGAATATCCAGCAATCTAACATAGAGAAAAGCACAAAAGATCAGGGGTACCTGTTCATTTTGCTAAAATTTTCTGTTTCTTCCTCTTTGACACATCTTTCATTATGTCAGTAACGTGAACCAATTAAATCCATTTTTTTCCCCAGGCCAAAAATGTGGAAAACCAAATCAACCATTCTGTCAAGAGTGATTTCCTGACATTCGGCAGTAACAACAGCTAATTTTGCATATAAGAACCACACAACATGATTAGTAAAATATGAATTAGAATATTAGAGTGAATAGATCATGCAAAGAACGAGTGACTGGTTACTGTGATACCCTATCAAACCCACTAACATGTTCAATTATAGGGTAACATATGCTGGTGTTTTGACAACTCAAAAGTTCCTGGGTGTCCAGGCTACCTTATGGATGCCGGTTCCACAGAATTAGTTGCATTCATTTCTTCCTTTCTTATCTTCATGTCATTATTTCATGTCATTATTTCATGTCATTATTACCTTTATCCTTGGGGACTATATCATCCTCCCAACACTTTCTTTGGCCCAAGTTTCTCATTTCCAATCTATCTTATGGTTGTATCATTGTAGACTAATGTTTCTAAATCCTGACTCTAATAATAATTTTAAAAAGCCATTCAAAAATCCATCATATCAAATATGAATTGTCCAGTATGACATTCACGGTCCCTATGCCAAACTTCTGCTTGTACAAATTAAAATCCCCTATGGGAAACATACACTTAAGCTAAATTGAGTTCATTGATTCAGGAACACAGTCTGTGCTTCTGTTGCTTAATTTCTTTGCTTAGGCTGTGCACACTACCTGGGATGCTCAGGCCAAAAATTTAACCTCACCTGACGTGCTGTCTTATATAGAATGAACGTCTTCCAGGTTTGGCTTTACTAGAGGTAAACTCTCTACCCTCTAGATACTCTTCGTGGGATTCTTTACAAGTTCTTGCTCGTATTTTAGTTATGGATGCCATAGATACCTTTGTCTTGACTTTTATATCCTCACTCAATGTAAGGGCTCTATCAGCACTTGTTGGATTAAATTTGTGGACTTGGTGGTCTAAGCCACTGCCTATCACATTTAGCTGTACGCTGAAATCAATGGGGGGAATGTACAAAAATACTGAGACCTGAGTCCCACTGGTAGAGATACTGATTTAATTTCTCTGGGCTTTGAAATAAAGAAAAAAATATCTCTAGGTCACTCTGATACACAGAAAATTTGAGGACCAATGGCTCTGCTGATCCTAGGAATACCGAAAATGTTTTTAGGAGTGTGCACGTTGGCCACAGTCTCCTATGGCTACTTGGTTGGTAAATTTATGTCCCTATCAACTCTGTGAAAAGTTGAAACCTTCAGTCAGCTCCAAAATGTGGCTTCCCCAGACCAAGTCCAATCTTATCTTTAACTCTAAGCCACATTATTGGGAAATGCTTACTTAAGGTTTAAAGGTTGGGGCGCCTGGGTGGCTCAGTCGGTTAAGCATCTGACTCTTGGGTTTGCTCAGGTGGTGACCTCACGGTTTTGTGAGTTTGAGCCCTGCATTAAGTTCTGGGCTGGCAGTGTGGAGCCTGTTTGGGATTCTCTCCCTCTCTCTCTCTCTCTCTGCCCCTCCTCCACTCACACTGCTTCTGCCTCCTCAAAATAAATAAATTAATTAAAAAAAATAAAAGTTAAAATATATCCGTCCAAACTTCCTTCTAATCCCACTTGCTAGTTTTTTGGGAGCACCAATCATTATTGTAATTAAGACACTAATTATAAAAAAAGGAAAAGGCTAATATATAAATTGAATAGTTTTAAACTATGTGCACATATTACACTTTACTGTGATCTCTGAAGTAGAAGTGAATCTTAAGCATATGATTTAAAAATAGTTTTAAGCATGTTAACCAACGCATGGTCTTAAATTTTGTATTTAGAAAGGGGTGTGGGGGGGGGAGAGAAAAATCTTCTATGCAGCTGTTCTTATCACATATAATTTGTATTTGTATGACTCTGTACAGGCACTTTTTTATGCCTGATTTAGGATGAAAAGATGATATATTGTACCATGGGGACATAGTGCTTGTTTATAATGTTTTCTTTCGTAAAATAATCTATAAAGCAGGGGCAACAATACCTACCCTACTGGGCAGATATTTGAATTGTAACTAAAACTAATAATTTTGACAGAGATGGTTAGTTTCAGTGTATTAGTTGGAGTTGTTTTTTCTGGAAGGTTTGGATTCTAACTGGTCCGTGTCAGCCCTTTACTCTTGCACAGTGAAGGACACTGGGTGTTTCTGAGGTGACCAGGTGGCCACAGGTATCTATGACAGAATATGGATGGTGTTCCACTGTCAAGAGAATCAAACTCATGCCCTAAACTGGCTCTTGCAAATACTATAAGCAATAAAGATTAGAAGTTTGCATGTTGATGCTGAATTTTTGGATCCTTGACTTAAATAGGAAAAACACAGAAAAGGGGACTGTGGTGTTTACACTGTATCAACCTTTCACTGCATTCAAACCCGAGAATATATCTCAGGACAAGCTGTCTCTTCATGACCCCAAGTCCAAATGCAATTCTGGTGATCCTTACTTTCTAATATCCAACTGTGACCACTCTCCTCTGGGTTGCAATGCATCTGTGGTACTCTTCACAACTTTGCTTTGCAGTCTGTGTGTCCTTTTGTGTATTCCATATTCTTCCAGACTGTCTTTATCTACTAGAATCTTATCCAAGCACCAATGTGGATATTGCATAATGGCTTCCGTGAACTTCCTAGGCAGAAGTTTCCTTAACAGATTATATGTGCCTTAAAGGCAGGGGTATGGACATTGGCATTTTTCCCTGAGCCTAGCACAGAGACCGATATAGGGGCTCCTAAGTATGTGCCAAATAAATGCATATAATCTCAAGCAACCTAAGAGTGCTCCAGAAACCTACCCACAGTAAGGCTTGCTCCTAAAATACAACTGAATTTCTGGTTCTATTTCTTCAGGGCCTAATAGCCAATAAACTCTTGGAGATTTAGATTTGTCAACATTTGTTTTGACCTCTTTCAATGTGTTTATTATTAAAAAGAAAAAACCAAAATAGGGGAGCCTGGGTGGCTCAGTTGGTTAAGTGGTCGACTTCAGCTCAGGTCATGATCTCGTGGTCCCAACAGTTTGAGCCCCGCATGGGGCTCTGTGCTGACAGCTCAGAGCCTGGAGCCTGCTTCAGATTCTGTGTCTCCCTCTCTTTTTGCCCCTCCCCACTCATGCTCTGTCTCTCTGTCTCTCTCAAAAAAATAAATATTAAGAAAAGAAATACATTAAAAAAACACAAAATAACTAAACTAACAAAAACCAAATAAAACCAGAAACGTTTAGTTCAGTGTTTATTTTCTTCTTCAAGTTTTTCATTTTTTTTCTTTTTCTTACTGATCTCTCTTTTTTAAAAGCATCCCTGTCCTTTGGTATTTTTTTTTCCACGTCAAATCACATTGCCTTTTATTTCCCTGTCAAGATGTGTATTGTGCCAGGTTCTAGCATCCCAAGTTATTGGCAAGGACAGTTAGCTTCATCATAGCTGAATTTTATTCTTCATATGGGGCCTTCTTCCTGTGTAATAATTGGTTTTAAAAAATAATCCCAGAAAATAAAATAAAACAAAACAACCACCAAAACAGCCAAATATAGGTCTCACTGATTGAGATTGTTGAAAAACTCACAGGCATGGGTCACAGGCAGACAAGTCAGAGGCAGAAGGATTCCTTAATTTATTTCATTAAATAGGTACTTGCGAGTGTCTAAGTGGTAGCACCTTAGCTTGGCATTATTAAAAGCAAGTAAGGAGTTTCAGCTTGCTGCCCATATTGAAAACAATGAATAATACTTTTCCAAGACTTCCATGCTTGTAAATATGTTCACCTGTCAGGTGAATCTTGCTAAATTTTCTTATTTCACCCCGTCCTAGCCATGCTCATTCTTACTTAAAGGAAAACTATGCTTTAGTCACTCTAAAAAATTATTTTAAAATGAGAAAGACTGAACATATTAAACAAAGGAATGAAACAAAATAAATTAATGACGAAAATGTTAAATTTAGACAGGAAAATGGCTATGGAGTTAAACATTTCCATTCAAAATTCTGGGCACTCTTGTTTGAAAAAAATTTAAAAACTATATATAATAAAATGTTATCAGACAGAATTTTTTATTTAGTCATGCAAATAATGTCAATAATGAGCTGGCTCTGAAATGACAGGTTTCTAACGTGGATTGTGGATTATGAAATTGTTTCAGTATAATTTTGGCATCAGGTGCACTTAAATCCTGTGAATGTTGGTTATCTTATGTATTCCTTGTAATTACACCACATTATTTATCAGAACACAGAGTGAACTCGGGTATTCAAAGATTTAACATTCTGGGTTTCGATGACTTAGAAGTGGTGCTGACAGCTCATGAATAATTTTGCTCAGACTTGGAATTGTATCACGTCCATAGACGATAAGGGATGTGCTTTTTGAGTGAGCCTGCGTACTACACGAGAGCCACCAGTCTATTTATTATCGTCTTCATCTCTTTAGCTCTCACGTGATGAGAAAATTTTTGCTCCAAGCACCTTTGCAATTTATGTTCTTATAGTAATACAATGTAATGGTAAAAATTTTTAGGCAGGATTTTTTTGAGCTGATTATAAAATGCGTTAGACATGAAGTTAATATCATGGAGGTCATAAATGGCCATCTAAATATTTTAGTAACACATTAGTAATTTACATGTTGTAGATATTTGTGAATTTAAAGATTAAAAGAAGTCTCAGAAATGCCAAGATATTTTGCCTTTGCTTCAGAATGCCCTATCTTAACCATGTAAATATAACTAATATATATTATCATGGTATTTTTGGAATGAATTTATTCATCAATTTTTAAAGGATAAAATTTATAAGTTTTGGAACTTGTGATTCTATAATGGACTAAAGAAGTATACATTGTTATGTTACATTGTGATGACATGAGATATTAGGATTAAGAAGTTGAATTGTAGTCTAGAAGAATCTTTCTTTAAAGGATAGGAAGCCCAAAGATCCCAGTGACATTAGATGAAGAAGTCTTGTAGTATGATATTCTGTAAGGCATTTAATATCAATAGGAAACTACAGTGAATCTATCAATATCCTAGTTTGCAGCATTTGGAATTGCAATCTAGAAAGAATTTAGCAAAGTCAACTGACCCTAGGAACTAAAGGGTAGCCACCAAATATCACCTATCATTGTTTTCATATGCTAACTGTTCCTTATTATAACTAATGGATATGGATTTTGGTTGTTGTTAAAAAATAAATACTGTAAATAATTTTGCCTAGTGGCATTACAGTAAATATAACTGAGATGACATTTTTTTACAAACAGCTAAGACTTTATTGTTATTTTTCTTGAGGTTTTTACTTTTAGGCTTTAGATCATAGATTTTTTTTTTTAGATCATAGATTTCTTAAATAACATAATGGTGAGAAATTAACTAAAATTATTATATCTCTATGTATCCAAAGTATGAAAATAATAATGAAATTAACAAGGAACTATCAGCAACATAACTTCCTTGATTATGTTATGAGATTAATTACTAATTAAGTATGTTTACATGTGTAAATCTATGGAAAATAATTTATTTCTCTATTTTTATTATATTAGGAAAAACCTAGTTTATAATTTTTTTTTTTGCTTATAGAGCATAGAGACAAATTTTGATAATGGACCAAATTCAGGTAATTTGGAAATTTCTGAAGGACTCTTATAAGAACATTTGCTTGTGAGTAAGATCTGATATGGGTGGGCACTCTGACAGTTTCCTCCTTTGAAGATATTTTGGGATGAAAATATAACTTCAGCAATTTTTTTTTTGATATTGACATTTTTGTTCAAAATTCTTTTTCAAGTGTTCCTTAATAAGTAGCTTTAGTTTTATGGTGCAAGGTTCAGAATCACAGAGCAGAGAGTTTAAATGGTGTAATAGTGTATTTGCACTATTTTATGAGTGATAAAATGAGGCTGTTTTCATGAATGAGATGTGCTAAGAAACTACATGACATAGAACATTAAAAAAATAATGTTCTTATAGGGAAAGATATCTGAAAATGGTGGTTTGCTATGAGGTTTGTACTGATAAGACACTGGGTCTCATAATACCATACATTTTATCATTCTTCTTTGTTAGAGAAATTAGCATTCTGTTTATCCAGGAGAGCACCTCGGCTTTTGGTTTAGGATAGCAAAGGAAATAAAATGCTCAACTTCTACTTTCATTTCTGCAACTTGTCTATGCATGGGTGAAGATCTTTTCCTCCTAGTAGTTTTCTTCTCACTGATTCTCATGTTTCCCAAGGTGTCCTGTGTTTCAGAATCCTAATTTAGTCAAAAATGATAGTGATCATATCCAGTGGAAAAGAAAACCTAAGTAAAATGCCAAATACTAGTAACTTTGTGTCTTTCTATTTGCTTAGGGTAAGTGAGCAAACAAACAGATTAAATTTTCCCTCCATTGATAGGAAGTGCACTTGAATTTTTACTGAGTTACTCACAGATTATTTGATTGTGCACCTCCCTAGGTAGACCACTGCCTCAAAGCCAATGTCAAGGTATTCTCTTTCTGAACCGAGTTTCATGTTCGGAGATGTCTGTAGAGAGATAACCAAACAACAGCTCTGAGAGATTTCACATTAGTGAACATCATGTTAACCGGAATGCAAAGGAGGACTGCCCAGGGGGTATTCCCTTTACATCTAGATCATCTAGACTTAGAAAGTGAGGGAGATGAGATAATATTGCTTTGTGGCTTTAATGTATTGCCATTTAATCAAAGGTTGCAAGCCATTTCATCTTTAAATACCCTTATGAGGTAGCTTGGAGAGATCTCTGCCCTTTTCAAGCTGTGATAGATTTCCTGTTTAAGAGCAAGAAAGTCGATTGCTGAAAAATAGGTCTAATTAACGTAAAAGTCTAATAAAGTTGTTGATTAAAGTCTGCTAAAACTTTGGGATATTTACATTGGTGAGTTTAAGGTCTAATTTATCAGTACCTAGCACTTTTATGTTTGAGAAGAAAAGATGCCAGAATTTCCTGATTCTCCCTCAAAATAGATGCTGCACATTACACCAGGGTATGGGGGAATATAAGAGTTTGGCCTTTTTCTAGCTCTCTCACTGTGGCTACCAAATAATCAGTAAATCCACTAACTAGAATGATGGAAGATCAGTTTCCAGGTGGATACTGTATTGGCCATCTTACATTAGATGACTTCAATGCTCCCCACAACATAGTGTAGACTGCCTCTGCCCAAATCCAAGTTAATCCAAGTTAATAAATCTACACAAGACTGGAAAACAGCACACTTGCCATAAACCCCACTTGTCTTTTATCCATGGCAGTCTCTCCTAATTCCTCCTAGAGTTCTGATTTCTTCACTGTTTTGACAGAGCCCTGTGGGTAATGTGGTTGCTCTAATAATTATGGAAATGGAAAGGAGACCATACCGTTCCTCTATCTGGCCATACCATTAGCCACGTGGGAATCCAGAAGCCAGTTACAAATAACTTCCAAAACCCCCTGTTCAGATAAGTATAAACATGGGACGTGGAGTAGGAAACGCACACAACCAGTAGATATTCTCACTCCTCTGTTTCTAAAGTTTCCTTCCGATTTTTAAGACTTCATAATTAGCATGACCTGTGAACACTTTCTTAAAACTTCAAGGGGGGAAAAATAGTAGTGACTTTCTGTAATTTATAAAAGTGAAAAATTAGCAATGGTTTTGTAATAAATACTTTATATTAAAAAATATCTACCTTATAGAGGTTCTCAGTTTAAGATATAAGTCCATTTAATTTTGATGGCATCTGTAGAGGTGCGGAAGAGATATTATTATCTACAGACCAGTCATCCATACCATTCTAGTTATGTGATTTTTTACCATATATATATTTCTCTCTGAATAACTTTCCATTTTATAAGAAAAGCAAGTGACTTCTCTATCAGTAACAGAGAGGACCTCATTAAGTACAGAGGAAACGTTAAAAAAATTATTTGTTATGCCTCAAAGATGGACAAAATCAAGGAATGCCAACAGCCATCTCTAAGAATGAATAATGCTTGCCTGGGGGTTTACTTGAAGTTTCTTTTCAAGGAGGCTCCCTAGTACCCCACTCTTCACCCACAAAACTATCTATGGCTCTGGTTCATGCATGGAAATTCAGAAGCAATTTCCTTGCAAAGATCAGGTTATGAATTTGACAAATAAGAAGACAATCTTCAAGTGAAATATATTGGCATATGACCAATTTTGCTAGCAGTTAAGAGTCTGTAGTTTTGAGGAATGATGCAATTCTCTGTGCATTATCCTAAACTCTAATATATGTGGAATTTCCCCCACCTCTTCTATCACACCTACTTACCAACATCTTGATCTCTGAGCATGTGGGCTCATTTCCCAACATTCCTTCACACTTATTTCAAATGTTGCCTGAGCCAACTGCACAAAACATTAAGCACAGAACACCACCTCTTTCCTTTCTAACTAAAACATCATGGTGGGGCAAACCTTGGCCATTTAGTTTACAATTCAAAACAATTTGCCGCAGTTAAGCCTACATATAGTTCCTCCCATGCTGGACCTGATGCAAAGAATCTTTGTTGTTGTCATTATGATTTTGCTGCTTTCATTTGACTAAATATATTTGCAGTCATGATCTTGAAGACAAATCATTAAAAAAAAAATCTAGCTCATTTCCCCTGTACAATGTATTGGCAGATCATGGCTTAAAAGGGTTGGTATAAATGCCTGCACCACAGTGATGATGCTGAGTTTTATTTTAGATTCAAGATGGGAAGATTCCAAGGGCATACAAATTCAGCTATAGATAGGTTTTGAGTCAATGTCATAAAATTTGTCACAAAATTGTTTTGTAACACAGAAGGAGCAAGACATATTTTTTGTTTCTTTGTTTTGTTTTTAAAGGGAATAAAAGTGCTTCTAAATTACTTTGAAAAAAAATGACAGTTTTCAGGCTCACATTTGAAAAGATTATCAATACCTTTGCAAACACCAACAGAACAGAGAGATCTCTCTAAAAAGAGGTTGAGCCAATCATTGAGTTCTCCAATTCACAGGAGACAGATCTAAATTTCAGTCGCAAGGTATTGTACTCTCTAGTTCACCGTGAGATCAGCAAACTTAAGAAATTAAACTTGGAATAATTACTGACTAACACAGAATCTGCTATGTTGTTTACCTGGAAGCCAGATTTAGCCTCTAGGATTTTTCAGAGGACATTCTAGAAGAGGTTGCTGCTATCAACACCCAGGGAAGGCAATTTTTAAATTGTCCCCCTTGGGATGAAACTTTCTGTGGACTTTAGGCCGTTGGGACCAAAACCTACAAGGCATTTATGAATAGCTGATATGAGAATTTTAATAAAAGTTGCAATAACCATGAAAATAGTGTTTGTAAAAATCTATGTACTATTAGTAACAATGCATGCATAGTGCCAGGCATTCATAACTATTTGGTTACAAAAATATGTGACTGTAATTATGGTATTTACAGTCAACTTATAAAAATACATGTAATTCTGATGGCAATAGTTAATCCCTAGCTCTAACCACAAGCCTAGAAGGATTGGAAGATTATTATGGGAAAGTGCATGGGTAATTACAAAATGGACAAAGCTCTCACCCTCTCGAATTCAACATTCAAGAATGGTTATTATAGCTTCGTAGGAGCTTCATTTGTCATAATTCTTCTAAACTCACAAGGTAAAACCCAAATTCTCTGGAAATAAATAGGAATCAAATGGGAAAGAAACATTCACATGATACAACCATAGGGAAGAATAATTCTTTCATGGAATATTCATGCACACCTGTCAGAGAGGTTCCCGATCCCTGGAAGAATTCATGGGGTGACATTTAAGCACACCTTTCATTTAAAATATTATGCATGGTCTAGGTTAACCAAATCTCTTTCTGCAATTTAGATGAGTACCTCTTTGGAGCTTATTAACCATCATGGGGAGTGGAGTTCTTACAGGACTTTCTGATTCAAATTTATAATCTGTTGGAAGAAAATAAATCCACATTGCAGTTTAAATTCAGAAAAGGTGTGTTCTTTCCTTCTTTCTTTTCGTTCTTTCTTTCTTTCTTTCTACAAACTTTAAAATCTCTTGTTTTAAGAGAAAACCACATTTCAGCAAAGTACAATATTCTACATATATGACATATTTCCCACGGGTTCTTTTCTTCCAGGGTTGATCAGTCATCTTTTAGCAGTAGATGGGTTCCCAATTTGAACGCCATGAGTATTTCACAAATGGACAAAAACAGTGGGAGTAAACTAGAAAAACTTGAGAGTTAGACATAAGCTATTGAAAAAGGCAGAGGTTGGGCATTACCTACAAATCATGATCTCATATGTTAGGATGTATCTTGGCATTGAGTAATCGAATATTTGAAAATATCTGTTGCACAGTGAGGTTGGGAGGTCAGATGATGCTCAGTTAGATTCTTTATGGGCTTAAATTACTTCCTAGGACTGAGCTAGGGCATTTTGGATGGTATATTAACTCTTCCAGAACAAGAAATTCCATTTCAGTAAATTATTGCTACAGTTCATTAATGAATACTATGGTATCCTGGAAAAGATAACGACCCTTCCAAAATCCAACCCCTCTTGTCAGTTGAGCAATGAGGAATTCACATTTATTTTACTCACTGTGATCCTTGAAGACATAACCTAAAAAAGAACTGTTTTCCTCCATCCACATAGAGACTATCTAGACTATCTAGACCATCCACATAGAGACTATCCAGGACTGGAATTGTCCTGGTGGTTTGGCAATAGATGCCAAACTGTCCTCACATGCATTTGGCAACTGGCATGCTTCTTTCGTTCTTTAGAAATCAGACTGCCAATCTTCTTCATATATGGAATATGGAATTGTCTAAGGTAATCAAGAAAAAAAAATGACCCAAATAGGCAAGCTTTTTAAAAATTGGTAAATGAATGGAGAATGGTACACCTTGGGCAAACAATGGAGTAATAGTTAATGGGATGTCTCCGTTGATTATTTCCCATCTTTTGAAAGGGATGTAAAACAAATATTCACAAAGGGTGAGTAAACTATGGCAGAAGAATCTCCCTCCTTTCCCTCAAAGCCTAACTCTTCAGAGACTTCTACTTCAGATATGAGATCATGGTCTGCAGGTCTACTAGTATCAAATACCAGTTCATCCCAGCAGAGCTGTTCAGGAGGCAAAAGGCTAGGGTTATCTGTGACATGAATTTCACAAAGAATAGGAGAACAATAGCTGTGTATGTTTATGTCAATTACTTTGCATACTTGATCTACTGCTATTGTGCCCACATGAACACAAGTGAGAAGACACGAATCATTTCTAATAGAAAGAAACTCAGTAACCTCAAGGTAGGACAAAACAAACTTCACGTAATAAAATAAAATTTCGTTAAATGGTTTTCATTTTAGAGACAGTTCTTCCTTCCCTTAATATCCTGGTAAACTCCTTATCTGGAAAAGTATACTTGTTTTATTGTTTTGTTACTTCATTAATCTATCAACTTCATTTCCAGACTGCAACCAGAATGGAATGGTTTGTATCTCTTTTCTGAACTTAACTGAGTCCAAGAGGTTTTTTTTTCTCTTTTCTTTTTTTTTTCCTTTTTGTTTCCAGATTTTAATATTTGAAATTCAATTAAAATATACAACTGAAGTTGGTGGGAAACAGTAGCTCTCTTCCAGGTAAAAGAGCTTACTAAATGTTTTTGTCATCACTGGACATTTGTTCAGTCCTACCTGAAAATTAATTTATTTTACTGGTTGGCATGGGAAAAGGCATTTTCTAGGAATTTTCTGTGACAGGAAGTACAGCATTAATCCAAGTAAGCACCCAACAGACTAAGTGTATCTGCTGGGGAGCAGTTTTAAACGTTAACTCAATGAAAACATTTACCTCGGTACTTGTTCTGAGAGAGAATTCAGCAGCAGTTACAGTTAACATGACCCGTGGAGAGCTACGAACACCCCAGGGGGTGGGCCAGCTGAGGAGCACTTTCCAGGGAACAAGAACAATGATATCGCAAGAAGCTACAAAACGATATTGCGGTAGTTATAGTGACCACTACTATAGTGATCGTGGCCTGGGTCAATGTTCCAAATATTAATGCAAGGAGCACACTAGACTTTATAGGATTAGAATATTTTCCTTACACTAAGAACCAGTTGATGGCGCATGATGAGTGGTGATGATCCATTTACTCTGTTTCGTTCTACGACGTTTCTTAGTTAGATCTCCTTTTTCCTATGTTAATTATCTATATTCCATGGCAGTATATATTCGTCATCTAAAATGAGAACACTGTACCTATGGTATACCTCAACGGTCTCACACACACGCACACAGACACGCACACACACGTGTACCCTATACATACATGTATGGACAGTATGTGTAAAATGTTCATTTGCAGTGGGTAAGCTCTCTGAAAGCAGCCAAACCAGCCTTCCCGAGTATAGCGAACCATTAGACCTCAATGAAAAGCCTTATCAACTATTTAGCTCCAACATGAAATTTTAACCCTTGTCCATGTGGTAATTGGTTTAAATGCCTTTTGTGTGTGTATGTTTTTTATTTTTTATTTTTGATTTTGTTTTTTTCTGAAGTCATCCAAAGCAAGAATCTCCAAGATTGACATGATATGCAGAATCTAATGGACTCACGTCTCTGTTTATTTCGCTTATCACACAGTTGTGTAATACTCTTTCTGTTGAAACACTTGAGTTGTTTTGAGTTGCCATCAATGCATCTATATTTGGCTAAGGCAGGTTTGACTTTCTAGAGTAAGTCCAGCCCATCTGCAAATGGACAGCTTCTTCTACACAAACATCAATGTTCACTAAAGACAAATCTAAGTATATGTATATATGGTATATATACATATATATGTACACGTAAAATGGATTGGGAAGTCCTTTGGTTTAGACGGGATTAAATATGTACTTCCCAAGTGCATAGGTTTCCTTTGACCAACCTGTTCAAAACACAAATAAGAAAAACGCCATGGCAATTTTGACATTTACTGTCTTTTCCCCTATTTAGAGGCCCCCTTTCTACTCCTCTCCATCTTTCTTAAGCATTTTATTTTTAAAAGCAGTGAGATCTTTTGGCCTTCCAACGCTTCATTCATTCGTCCATTCCTTGGAAGAGCTCTAAGATCACATCCCCAAACTTATCTTTAGTGGAGAACAAGGTTGTAAAGAACATTTCCCTCTTCTTTGATTCTCTCTTCCCCCCGGGAAGTGGACACCTTGATGTGTCATGAACAATTCACTCTTGATCTGACTTTCCTTGTTACCCCTGGCCAGCCCAAGCAGCTGAGGAGTGAGCTTTACTCTCCCTGCATCATTGTGCAATACTGGAAAAGAAAAATAATCCATTTGTCTACACCTTCAGACTGTAGTGACATGATCAGGGTTCTCTTGAATCTCTATGCATTCAATTTCCTCTCTCTCCTTCCGTTTGGCGCGTTTCTTTTTCTTGTGGTGCTTTTTGGAAGGGGGGAAAAAGGTTAGGAACACGGGTAAGATAACAAAACAGTGCAGAAGTGTGCAACCCCCAGTGAGCAGCAAGCATTTGAACAGTGTGAAGGTCAGGTTTGAAGGCACAAATAGGAGGGGGACCAACCCAATAAGAAAAGAAGTAACATTTTGCAAAATGGCTGTCCCATGCTCTTGTAGGGAGCTTTTTATACATTGTGTTCGGGTGTGCTCAGTTGCTAGTACAAATGTGTAAAGCAGTGGTGCACAGTGGTCAATGGCAAAATTTAAAGTGTAGATAAGGCACAAGATAGAAATGCAATCCATGTCGACGTTCCATAGTGTCATTAAGCCCAGAACGCCCAGCTCAATTGAGGTGACACTAAGAATTAGCCAGAAGTTTCCCAGAGGGTGGATCACTAGGAAAAAAGTCAGGATTAACACCAGGAGGACACCAAAGCCTGCAATCAGAACAGGCACCGTGACAGACAAGCCATAATGATCCGTGAACACAAAGGAGGGGTTGAACACGATGAATCGGATGCTCTTTGACAGGGACAGGGGCCTCAATTTTTCCAACACTTCTATGACTTCCTTCTGCTTGTCTCTGCTAGTCCTGGCCACCAGATACAAGCGAGAAGCGATAATATTGTTTTCATCCCCTGCTTTGGAGAAGATGATATCGTTTCGAAAATGCTGGAATTCTGGCTTTTTTAAAAATGAACTTTGTAGGACACTGATAAAGTCACTCTTGTTACTGGCACTGATGTTGCTAACTTTCAGGAACTGGTAATACTGCTCCACCCAGGACACTGCAGTGAACCCACTACAGAGCCTCCTCAGATCCTCCTGGACGCTGCTGTTCCAGTACTCCAGCGGCTCGTAGATGTAGAATCCTATCACCGGGCTGTAGTTGCTGAAATATTTCTGCTGAACCATGGCGTAGGAAACACTCGGAGAATCACTGGCTAGTAGATTGATGATGTTGGCCCTGTCGCTGATCTGCAAGCACCCCATGAAGGAGAAGGAGGCGTAAATGAGATAGAGGATGACGACAAACGGCTTCACGTAGATATTGGTAATCCATTCGTTGTAGTGTTCGCGTAGGAAGTGCTGAATAAAATGGTGCTGGTAGGGGTTCGTCTCATGATGGGATGTCTGTTGATGCCCGTCACTCATCACCGTCTGGAACCACACAGGTTTGCGGTCCAGGTACTCTGCGGAGGGGATCTTACAGCAAAAGATGCTGTGGTAGCGGTTTTGCTCCAGTTGGCCCGCGAAGACCAGACAGGAGCCAAAGAATGAGAAAATGTAGAAGTAGTTCAACAGAATGGAGACACACATGTTCTGACAGAAGACCTTCACAGCCTCTATGTTTGTGAATGGGCTGGCACCCATGCCAAAGGTAATGAAGTACAAGGAGCTGGTCATGGTATAGGTGACCATCACATCAGAATAGGCATCTGCAACCCTGTCTTTGAAGGGTAAATTCTCTCTTGTTCTGCGCCATCCGGACAGAAGCTCAAACACTCCTTTAGTTCCATGACCTAGTTTTTTTTAGAAAAGAGAAAGAATCATTGTTTTTATTTCCTCCTATGGCTCAAGTGAGCTCTTTATAGACTATCTATGCTAAGCAGCACTTTATACTCTAATCTTCAAAATGCTATGATCCTCGTATCAGGGTCTCAAAATCTGAGTTACGCAACAGGATATAGTTAGTCTGGGTGTCTATTTTAGCGAAGTCCAAGTGAATCGGTGTTCTGGATAAAATTAAACATGTACTGTCTGTCTTATTAATTTTACAAGTCGTAAGTATAATTGACATTATTATGTGATTCCCACCCCCACGCCCCCACCCCAGACACATGCTGTCTCCCTAAGTGGATCGTAAGTTGTAAATGGCAGGGACTGTTATTCATACATCTTCAAATGCCCCACTTCAACTGACTGCTCGATCAATTGATGTATTGACTGACAGTCCCTAACCTCCATTTCAAGCTGACTTATGGGCTGATTTAGGAAATTATAAGATGATTTGAAACACTAAAAAATCACTTAAAATTGATTTTGCAATGTTTAATAATCTGCTTGGTGGCCAAATGGCTTAGAAACCAATTCTTATAGATTTGATTAATTAACATTGGGTGTGAATTGAAAAAATCCGCCAGGTCACATAAAACACAGGGGAAGACCTTCAGAGAAGAGATCATAGCAAGTATTTCCTTTGGGTTCCTCACAGAGCTTTTATTCACACAGTATGAACGCTAACATTTACTTCCTTAAAGTGGATGTGGAATGCTTCTTTTTAATCAGCTTCTGTGCATTCTTTAATAGGAGTAAATAAGCAAAAGCTTTATTCCACAAATATTACTTGAGCACCTGCTATGTACCAGATACTGTTAGATATTGAACTGCCACCACCCTCTCCGCTCCCCACCTTGCCTGCTTCTTCACCCACCCCAGGCATTTAAGAGATCTGAAGATACCACCACTTGCTTCCTTACCAGCCAAAGCAGAAAACAGCTGGGAAAGCAAAGGGACTATGCTATACCTTCAATTTCCCTCTTTTTCACTTCCCTGAATTAGCTCTGTCAATTACCATCCACAAGGTATCAATTGGTAACTTTCTGACTGAGAGAAAATCTTCATGCATCACTCTTGCCCTTGTAGGCAAAGCAATACTACACACAAACCTTTTCTATGAATGGATACAAGCTGTGCTTGGGCTCTTCTCCAAGAAATCCATTAGAGGAGGATGTAGCTTAAAGGCACAAAATGACCTAGTTCAAGAAAACTTGGAAAATGGACTTTGTGGGACACCTAGATATTGGAGCAACTCACCTAACAATGCTTTAACAAACATAATGGCTGAGGTCTTACTATAATCACTGATCTTGTGTTGTTGATAGAGTTGCTAATTGGCGTACATAATTTTCCCCTTTGTTACTTTTATTTGGGACTACAATGGGCACAATTAAAAACCATTTCTCAGCCTACCTTTCAACTCGAGGTGGTTCATATGATGTATTTCTGGGTAATATAACTGATAGTCACCTAAGGATGCTTATTAGAAAACCAGAGGCTTTGCGGTAAATGGTATCATGGAGCCACCAATAAGAGCCATGGCCTACCATCCTTTCTAATTATTTTTATTTTTTATTTTTTTACATTTATTTATTTTTGAGAGAGCACTAGTGGGGGAGGGGCAGAGAGAGAGAGAGAGAGAGAGAGAGAGAGAGAGAGAGAGAATCCAAAGCAGGCTCCAGGCTCTGAGCCATCAGCACAGAGCCCGACGTGGGGCTCGAACACAAAAACTGTGAGATCATGACCTGAGCTGAAGTCAGATGCTCAACCGACTGAGCCACCCAGGCGCCCCTCTAATTATCTTTAAAGAGAACCCAATCTCTGCTTATCTAAGCCACTGTAAGTAAGGTTATCATATACAGTTGAACTTTTTCCTGACCAACAAAGCTTTGTAGGTGAGTTAACATTTACTTAAACCTCTTTTATGAGGAGCTAAGAATTCTTGCTTTATAGTTAATTTGACTCTAGTATTTACAGGTTTAAATATATATAATGCTAATATTTGATTAAAAAACATTAGTTCATCTCTTTTGGGAGTTTTTAAAATTAATTATTAATTGTTACTGCATTGGGGTTGTTCTTATCCTAAATATAAATCTATTGATTCTCCAAAGTTCTCTCTTCTGGGTCTCCAGTCAGAAAAGATAAATTTATCCTAGCAAATAGAAAAGATTAGGCAAATCGCATTTATGTATAAGGTAAGTATTTTGTTGTTGTTGTTTTTTTGGAGGCAGTGATCTATTACTTATTACATTTAATTACTAGCTCAACATGTATGTGCATTGCCTTAGGTCTAATAATCTTTAATTTTTAAAAAATGTTTATTTTTGAGAGAGAGTGAGAGAGACAGACAGACCGAGTGTGAGTAGGGGAGGGGCAGAGAGAGAGGGAGACACAGAATCTGAAGCAGGCTCCAGGCTCTGGGCTCTAGGCTCTGAGCTGTCAGCACAGAGCCCGGCGTGGGGCTCGAACTCATGAACCATAAGATCACGACCTGAGCTGAAGTCGGATGCTTAACCGACTGAGCCACCCAGGAGTCCCAAGTCTAATACTTCTTAACATCATTAATTCTTCATTTCTATCTTCTGCAAGACTCCTTGACAAAACAGAATACTGGCTCTTTCATTCCCTTGACAAAAACATAATATTAGAATATTAGCTGAAGTAATTAAAAGAATTCTTTTAATTAGAGCACTTCTCTTCTGAAATGAGGACTCTTGCTATCTTTGTAGTTATAAGGGGGAGGAGGCTACATGGGGCTACAGCTAAATTTGGCTTTCCTTTCCTAATGGTCACTTTTGTGAATATTAGGTACACTATGTAGGCCAGATTGTTGCTTTATATAGTACAAAGATCTGTACGTGTGGGAAGATGATGCTAAACTATATTAGGTTAACTAACCACTTTAAGTGTGATAAAGTGAAAACTGAAAACATAATTTCCAAACTTTGTTTGGAGAGGACATTTTATCCCATTCATAGGTTTGGATATTTTACAGACTATTCCTATGG
The DNA here is from genome assembly GCF_027475565.1 of Acinonyx jubatus. Classification (NCBI taxonomy): domain Eukaryota; kingdom Metazoa; phylum Chordata; class Mammalia; order Carnivora; family Felidae; genus Acinonyx; species Acinonyx jubatus. Next base: position 104,731,712 of record NC_069385.1, on the reverse strand, counting down.
ATAGGAATCATTTGATTCTCACCATAATCTGGCCATTTCCTTGCTGGTCTAATCTATGACCTGCTTCAGCTAGGGTAGTCTTTCTTCTCACCATGAACCTGCCCATGATCGGTCTTAAGTTCTTAGTTTTATTCATGCTTTTTTCTCTGTCTTGCAATACCTTCTCCTTATCGCTGGTCATATGGACGTTTTGTCCATCAATCTGTTAAGTGTCAGCTCAGTTCTCTTTGCCAGGAATTCATCTCCGACAATTCCAGACATATTGATTTTTTTTCTGTTCCTTAAAGTCTTACTGCACTAATTAGTTACTCATTTTGGCACAAAACCATGTGCTGTTCTGCTCTGGAACAAAATGGTTTTCCTAGGATATGTTCTATTTCTTTGGTTAGACTGCAAATTCTTCAAGGTCAGGGAATACATTTTATGCTTCGCAGAACAATCTGGCAGAGTTATAGATGCCCAGAAGATGCCCACTAATCTCTTATTGAATTAAATCAATTCTTGATTCTAGATGGGTCATAAAAATGTATCTTTTCATTACTTATTCTAAGATTTATTATGCATCTTTATATCTACATTGTGTCCAGAAGTATACATTTTTCATTCAATTCAACCCAATATGTATTTATTTTGACTTGTTACACATGAGTACCTAAACTAGTCAATATATAAAACATAAAGGTAAACAAGAAACACGCTATTTTCCAATATCTGTCAGACCAGAAGGTCATTTTCACTTGGGTAATTCTGAGACTGAGATTATAGATATGAATTTTATAAGCTGTCCTGTAGGATGTTCAGAAGAATTTCCTGACCTCTACTAACTAGATGTCAGTAGCACACTCCACAATTGTGAGAACGAAATATGTCTCCAGACATTGCCAAATGCTGACTGGGGGACAAAATTGCACCCAATTGAGAATTACTGGTGTAGTTAAAAAAAAAAAAGTACATACACACACACACACACACACACACACACACACACATACATGTATTTTAATCACCTTTTCCTGATTGTAAAAACAGGACATACTTCCATCAAAAAAAATCGGGAAAGATGGAAAAAATAATGGTTCAAAGTTATTTTATATTCCTGCAACACAGATAATTGCTGTTAACAATTTCGCATATTTCTGCCAGTTTTGTATGTATACAAGTATGTATTAAACTTATCTATCCATCCATCCATCCATCCATCCAGATTGGTAACTACTTAATTATCTAACAGAACAGGGCTCCTGTAAAGAGAAATTAGAATTTGGGATTACTCTTGTTGCTATCCAGGTGTCCTGTCAACTGTGGGAAGCCTGTTTCCAAACCTCTGCAGTGTTTTCTCTCTTGGTTTCTTACTTTTGACTTTGGGTTCCATTCTGAGGCTAAAACCATTTTTTGAACATCTACTCACTTGAAAGAAGCCCAGCTATTTCCCATAGCTTTTTAAAAGTGTGTATTCACTAGTTTTCCACAGTTGCCAAGGGTCCTATTGCAATTCAGACAAGACACCTGAAATTAAAGGAAGTGACCTCCCATCACAGATGATGATGATAGTGTGGCTTGCCCCACTGGACCACGACCTGAACTAATTCTATCGTATTTCCTTTTGGTGCCTTAGTCCTGACAGTTTGTTGTTTCTCTCCCATTCCTGCACAAATCCTTAATCTCCACCTAAGGCCTCTGCTTTATGAACCACTCCATTCGAGTTGCTGACTGGTGAGAGACATAGACGTGAGCCGTTAACTGGATTGTAAAGAATAACCGGAATTCTTTCTAAGCGGAGATGAATGCTATGGACTGTGAAAACACACCTGGTTCTTTCTGAGGGATCAGGGAAAGCTCCAAAAGTTTCTGACACATAGAGGATGATGCAGTCTAGACTGATGGAATAACATGAATTCAGGCACAAATGCCTGTAAATCAAGAGGAGGTGGTTGTGGTTTGAATATTAGCTTGTTGGTACAGCCGGTTATGCCATTGCTGGAAAAATGCATTTACTATTTCAGGAGATGACTGCCAAACTTTGATCATGATTTCCTTCAATTATTAGCATATATTTGCAAACTATATTACAATACCATAATAAGCGGCTCGACTGGGATAACTAAGCTTTCTCTTGGCAAAGTTTCATGAAAAAACAGAGAACTCTTAAAAATGCTTTGGATAGAGTTGGAACTGGGAGGACAATTCAAGGAGGGCAATGAAATAAAAGATTTGGGTGTATGTGTGTATATTGAATACTCCAAAAGTCTTCAGCAATGTTGTTGGAGACCTCTTTCCAAATGAAAGCAAAGGGAAGCCTTGTGCAATAACAAGTGAAACTTACATGACACCTGGCTAAAACAAAATCTGGATATTGAACCAGCGTTTGATTAGTATTAGGAATATTACTCTATTTGACAATAATTAACAATTTCTCCTATTTACAATGGATAAATATGACAAAAAAATGAAGATTATGTGGATTCTTCTTTTGGTCATGGTATTGTAGGTCAGCCAGAGAGAAAATTTTGAATGGTTAAAATTTAAGAACATACACTTTTGTTACCAAACAAAACTGATTTCAGTCATAAATGAGCTGAACAATATTCAGAATGGGTTGTAATTCCCTTGAGCCCGAAGTAATCACTTTACAGACAACTAAACAGGACTTCTAAAGTAAGACAGATGTTCTCTGAGAACAGATTCCTTCCCACATTTAACAACATTTCTCTAAGCTCTTGTATTCCAGTGTAAATTTCCATACTGTGATTGTACCTACAGTGACTTAGGAAAACTCTGGTGACAGGGCTAGGCCTAAAATGACTTCCTTCAAAGGAAGTATTGTTCATCAGTAAATGCAATACAAATTTGACAGTTTCCATGTCAATCCCAAACCCAATCTCTCCCCAAACCAGAATTCCAAAGAAAATACTTTTAATAAGGATCAAATCTAATCAGAACTAATTGTAACTGATTCAATTAGTACTCCCTACTGGGCTTTTCTTGATATATTACTTTAATAAGCACCATCTGTGGGCTTCTAATTCTTTCTAATCAGCTGAATTAGAATTCTCTTCATTTGCCTCGAGGAGATGTACTAGTGGGCTTCCCTTTATACTTGAATATGTCAAGCCTTCTGCAGGTCATGAGAGCTTGATATCTCTGGTTTCAGCAACATAAGAAATAAGGCAAAAATAATATTCCTTCTTATGATCTGCTCCAGAGAAATCTTTTGATTTCTTTAATCTCATTTATTTATTTCTTTAATCTCATTTATTTCTGCTTTGGTTGGCTATGCTTTCAGTAACTGTGTTTGTGGAAATCACCCTTAAGCTCAGGTGGAAAAGCATATTTTGATTTTCTACTGGGCTCTCAGGCTAGGTGACTTCCCAATACTAATCAAATGAATAAATAATGAATGAAAAAAATAAAATCTAGCCAACTGAGCCAGTAAAGCAGCTAACAGCAGCAACAACAACAACAACAGCAACAACAATAACAACTCCACCCCCCCCCCCCCACCACAAAATCTGGATATTGAATCAGCATTTTTAGTTACCATTCACCTGTTCAGCATTATATGGGATACTCATCCATTGTTCCTTCTGTTTAGTTGGCTGTTCCCGCTTATATTTTAAAGATACCACTCAAACATGATCTCATCTCTAATATCTTCTGCTTGCCCTCTTCATCCCTAACTCACATGCTTAGGAGCCTCTCTGCATTCCAACACATATGGTAATGTCAACTAATAAAATTATCCATCGGTGTGCCTGTTTTTTTTATGTAAGTCTGTAAGGCCCTCACTGTCTAGGGTAGGCACTGTCTTTTCCACTTTTATATTTCAATTATTTGACACTATTTGGTGCTCAATGAATTTTTGCGAAATTGAATTGGCCATGATCTGTGTCTAGTCTTAAAGATATTCTTAAGGGGTGCCTGGGTGGCTCAGCCAATTAAGCATCTGACTCAGTCTCAGGTCATGAGTTTGAGCCCTGCGTCGGGCTCTGTGTTGACAGCTCAGAGCCTGGAGTCTGCTTTGGATACTGTGTCTCCCTCTCTGTCCCTCCCCAACTCACACTCTGTCTCTGCCTCTCTCTAAAGATAGATAAACATTAAAAAAGATATATTTTTAAGTGTGCTTGCAGCGATTATTACTAACAACTCTATATTTAGCATAAGTGTCTGTGAAATAGAAATTCCCTCATTTTACTGAGAAGGGCACTTGAGTGTTACCTTGGTGGTGATTCTATGACAGAGGCAATGATAGGTATCAGTGACGTTCAATTGCAAAGTAGCATGTAATTCATTAATTTGACTGGTTCAGCGTTACAAATGTCTGAGAAATGGAATATCAAATTAAAAAGCTTGTTCTAAATTGTTATTTGGCAGGGTGGAAATGATTTTGTAAAGTACTCCTGCTCCCTAAGAGATGGATTTTTTTTAGACATTTTCTAATCCTCATAATCTCTCACCTGGAGGTGGTGATCAGTGTGTATTTTAGACTGACTACTTTTAATCAATGTTCATCAGAATAAACAGGTGATTATCAAGCTCTATACACAAAGGATGGCCAGGGCTCTTGCCTTTTGATACCTATATAGCCTAAAAGACATAGAGTAGGATGTTATTTAACAGGAATTTTCTTTTTTTAAAAAAATGTTTAGTTATTTATTTATTTTGGGAGAGAGAGATAGAACGTGGGCAGGGGAGGGGCAGAGAGAAAGGGAGACAGAGAATCCCAAGTAGGCTCTGCACTGCCAGCATGGATCCTGACGCGGGCCTTCAACGGGCAAACCAGGAGATCATGACCTCAACTGAAATCAAGAGTCAGAGGCTTAACAGGTTGACCCAACCAGGTGCCCCTCAACAGGAATTTTCTTTTTTCTTTTCTTTTTTTAATATGAAATCTATTGTCATATTGGTTTCCATACAACACCCAGTGCTCGTCCCAACAGGTCCAAGCTGCTGTTGCCAGGGGCATATTTGATTGTTTTACCTGAAACTTGTGATGGTGTCGTGCAATGGGGGTGGGTCTAGCTTCATATTACTGTTACCCAGGAAGTGACTTCTCTTGAAATGTTCCCATCCCCGTACAGAAGGAAATAGGCTAAAACGCATGGTAAAGCGGCACCATATTGCAATGAAAAGAGGAATTAGAAGGAATCTGAACAGCCACTCATCTCTTAGCACTTAGTAGGAGGTTAGAGGATTTTATTAGGTTCCTAAGAGAAAAAAAATGGAATTTAGTAACAGATTCTTACTGGATGTTTTTTCAGAGCTGTTGTGTATTTTATACATATCCTAATGTATAGAAAAGGGCATATAGTCTCACTCCAGAGTTGCATTCCATCATTTTTGCTAATTTATTTTGTAGTTCTACATAAAGGTGAATGTAAAGAATCTAATAAGTGTGTGTGTGTGTCCTCACATACACATGTGAGTATATGTAGATCTCAATATACATATGAGAGAGAGAGAGAGAAAGAAGGGGAAGGAAATAGCAATAGAGATAGGGAATGGGATTGTTTCAAAACCTGGTGACTATTGCAGCTAAAGTTTTAATACTCAGAGGGGGCAAAACTAGGTAGACAATGTGGTTACTAGCACATCACCAGAGTTAGATTGATTGAGTTCAAATCTCAGGACCCTTTCTTCCTAGCTCTGTGACCTTGGGCAGGTTGTTTTTTTAAACCGCTCCATATTTCAGTTTCCTCATCTATAATGAGATAACAATGGGGGCTACATCATAGGATTGTTATCATTTTCAGATAAGTTAACATGTGCGCTTGGCACACGGTAAGTGCTCTATTGAATGGAAAAATTTGGTGCTGGCAACAGCAGGTTGTTTGCATCAAGAACATTCCAGATCATTTGCCTTGGAATGCCACCTTCTGAATGCAGCTTGGTTTTTGCTATCTTTACCACCACAGCTGAGTTGGCTTTGGGGGATCCCCAGTGCTCTCTTTTCAGCTTTTCTTGCTGTGGCGCCTCCAGTGCTGCCAGAAGCTGAAGCAATCCTGCAGAGCCAGCGTGCATACGATGGCTTGCTTTCTCGTCCTCTCCCTCTTTCTGGTATTCCCATTCAGGGGAAAAAAGACTACAAGCAAGCTATTTGTTTTTTTCTCAATGCTTTCCATGTCTTTCAAGTTCTATGAAATGAAGATACATTGCTTTTGAGAAAGAGGAAAGCAGCTGTCAAGTTGGCCTTGGGTGTCGCCAGGCCCTGGTCTGGCACCCACAGTTAGGCTTAGCGTTGACCACAGACAGTCTAGTCTGGCAGAATTGCATCAGATAAGACCAGTCTGACTGAGATGGACTGAGATAAAACAAGACCACCTCATGATTATGACCGAATATAAGCAAAACATAAAAACAAAAACAAAAAACCGCCATAAAATGGACCAAACACCTTCTAATGTCAAGAATGGTAGGAGTGATTGCTGTTTCTTTGCCAATCACAGTTTAGTCTTCATCTCCTGGTCTTTAGTCTGGTCTTCTTGCCTTCTAGGTGTCAGTATTATTAAGATAACTGATCACAGAATTATCCTCTTTTCTTGATAGTGACCAACCGTGCTGTCTTGAACCCTCTTCCAAATCACCTAACACACGCAAAAATCATATAAGTCCATTCTAATACCTTATTCCTGAATTGTTCCCCAATGCCCCAATGGTATGTGTTCTTCCTCAATGTAATGAGTCGGTTAATCCAAATTTCTTCATTTATAGTAGTATTCCTGGTGGTCCTTGACTGGGGGGGCATTGGCATATTATTATGAATAGGTGTTTTTGGAAAACAAAATAAGTTAAAGCTTGTGTTGTTGACTTTAAATTGATTTCTTTGAGTTTAGGAGTTAGAGCAGGAGTACTGAGTCAGAGTTAAGCCCTGGAGGATGTGAATTTCCAAATCAAGGTATGGCTTCCTGGTGGAAGAAATATTTTGGTTGTGCTCTCAGTGAGAAAAGAATGCCAGTTGGGTATATAAGTGGGAAGATGTTCTGAGGAAGATAACACAGATATTAATAGGAAAAGTGAGGAGCAAGCAGTCATGTGATACTAAGAAATCATTGTTTTAAGCAAAGAAGAGCAATTAATGGAAGAATGAGTGGTCAGGCTGAAAATCTTAAAATTGTTAAGAGAAGTGAGTTTGCAGTTTAGAAACTAAACACAAGTACATGCCTAAAAAGTCAAGACCTAGACTAAGGAATCATATGGAAGAAAATAATAAATACAAGAACTTGTAAGAATGAATGAAAATTAAGATATAGTGTTTATTGAGCAAAAGACATTTAAAGAACAAAAATTAGAAGAATTAATTCATTCGTTTGGAGGACATTTCCTGAGTGCCTCCCATTAGGAAAATATGGTCAAATGTCATCTTTCTGAAGTTTAATAACTCCCATTTGTCCCACTTGAAAACCATATCACATCCATATGTCTGAATTTATCAGTTCATTAATTATAAGCTTTGGGGATCTTCTATCCTATAAAGAGTAAAAGTGGTGATAAATTAGGATTTCTGTAACACCAAGATCTGGAGAAGGATTTCAAAATGCCTGATTCAATCATTGGGAAACATGTTTGAAATAGAAGTAATCTTACTTAGCAAACCTAAATTATGCATAGCTTTAGTTTCCTAATAAATATCACTCAAAAGAAATCTTCAAAGTTGTAGCATGAATTCTTGAAAGAAGTGTAATGCTTCAAAGGGCAAGTTTTCTGGGAGCATCCTTGAGTGTTTTGTTTTTTTGTTTTTTTGTTTTTTTGTTTTACCAATGAAGATGAAATAAAATATCCCATGTGTTGGAATTTCTCTCTGAACAGAATGGCTCAAAGCCAGTGGAAACTCAATTAACCAGAAAGCCCAGAAATTGGATCATTTGAATAGCCATTAAATTAATCAACCAGAACTTCCTTTTTGATTCAACTTTTATTGGTTGATTAACTTTATTGGAGAAGATCTTTCTAAAATGCATTAGACTTGTATTATTCTTCTGTGTTCTGTCCTAAAGGAAGGAAGGAGGGAAGGAAGGAAGGAAGGAAGGAAGGAAGGAAGGAAGGAAGGAAGAAGGAAAGAAAACAGTATGTGTAGCAATTAAAAGGATGTACTCTAGAGTAACACATTTTGGTTCCAGTTCTGGCTCTATCACTGTGTGATGTGTGATGTGGAGAGAATCAATTAGTTTAACCTCTACGTGTCTCATTTGCCTAGTCTAGAAAATGGGGGTAAAAATGGCACCTATTTTAAGGGGCAAATAAGAAGATTAAATGAAATAGTAGCTATAATGTGCTTACAGCAGTGCCTGGCACACAGGAAGCACTCAGTGAGTTAGCTATTGTTATTTATTGAATAATACTCCACAGGATCATCATTTTATTATGCACAAAAAATCAGGAGGCAGTATGGCATATTGGTTAAAGCATTACATGCTGTGTGGGTTTGAGCTTCCTCACTACCATCAACTAGATGTATGACCTTGAGCAAATTAACTCCATGGCTGGATTTGGCAATCTGTAAAAATCAAAAGCATAACAGTAGCTGCTTCAAAGGATTGTTATGTTAAAGGAAAAATAGACCCATGGAACCCTTAGTACAAATATCTGGCACACAATTCGTGCTCCCACAAATGCTAGCTATTATTGAAGAGTATTATGTAGTTGTAGAAGCGTGGGAGTTTGGATGAATGTGTACCAGGCTTAGAGAAAAGTTTAAAAGTTCTCTTCTCTGATTTTTATTTTGAAACTTGCTCCTTTTTTTTGTCCTTAAAAGTTAATTGTGGAAAAGCACTGATTAATAAAGGGTTTTAGTTAACTAGATTCAACTGATTGTGGCATTCCTTGCGTGAGTGTTCTTATTCAAGGTTGCTAATAGAGTTGCTCTCATTTAGCAGGAGGGAAGCTGAAAGGGAGCTTTCCAGACACTGTGTGTTTCTGACTCACAGAGGGAACCCCAGTCATTTCCAGAAGGAGAACACAGCAGAGCTGCTGGACAGATGGCTGAGTTCCATCAGTCCAGAGAGCAAAGAGACCATTTGCAGAAGGCCCTAGAAATGACAGAGCTGATATTATTTGAATGTATCCCTGATGAATACAGCCTTCCTTTTCAGCTGAGAAGGAAGTTTTCTAGTACTTTCTAGTACTTTCTCCACTTTTAGTGGTACACAGCTTAGCTTGGCTTTGTCATAGCATGAATTTATAAATAAGAGTTACATCTTTTCTGCTTCTTATTATAACAATTTCTTGTTAGGTGTTAATTCTCAAAGGCAGGGGATAGAGGACCGTGGGTCATGTGGATAGTAGCCTGGCAGAGGGGGTCCTGAGTACAGGCTTTTGTGTTCATGCATAGCTTCAAACTTCAGCGATGTTATTCCCTAACTGGATACCTCCATGGATACTCTCCATGTTGGCTTTCTCACATGCAGAGCAGAGAATGTAAGCACCTACCTGACAGTGTTGCTGAGAATAACAAATAACAAATAACAAATAACAAATAATAACAAATAAGGTAACCCACATAAAATGTTTACCACAGTCCCTGGCACATATCAAACACTCAGTAAATATTAGCATCACTTTTTGCTTATGGGTAAGCGTTCGTGTGGGGCTTAGGCTTTGTGTTCGTTGTTCACTACAGCACATGGCTGTTTCATTCTTGAAGTTATCAATAGAAATGACAGTCATGATAACACGGCAGGCCACTAAACATAGCTTCAGTGAATGAAAATTGTAGGAAACACTTATTGCCTCTTATGATAAATCTTACTCCTTTCCATCTTGATAATCCCTATGGACTTTGTCCAGCCCATTTCCATTAGGCAAAGATTCATCAAGAAACAATCATGAGAAGAACATCTGTTCTTCATGAGAAACAGATGAAAACTCACCCAGATTGCTATGACTATAAAACAGCTAACTGGACTCTTGGGGAAGGATGAGTTTTGGCCATGTGACCGTTAGAAAGTTTAGGGAGATAATCTGAAGGTTTCGAGCTCTTTGAGGTATATGAAAACTCTAGGGCTATTCTAGCATTTATAAAAATAAGAAAAAAAAAAACCAAGCAGGCCCACATTATTTATTTCCAGACCATTTTCACTTATAATTGACTGACAACAATCCAGGGCTCAGAAATAGTACATAAAGAGCTGATGAAAGAATATCAGCAGCTTGCAAAATTTATTATCTCTGTGACACCTTCTGAGATTTCTCAAGGGGTAGACTCTATTAACACTGGTAAGGAATCTTCAATAAAATAGCACAGCTCTCAAAGAAATTGATCAACTAATCAACAGATATCGAGGAAGGACCTACCATATTCAAGTTGTGGTGCTACACGACAGCACACAGCTTTACCCTGATGAGTGTATCTTTCTACATACCCAACAAGTGAACATCCTGTCCAGATACTTTTTGAAATTTGCAAAGTTCCTCCATATTTAGAGTTGATGTTAGTCACCCCCAAATTTCCAAAATCTGCTACTAATTGTATACTTTGGAACATATGGCAGTTGTTCTGCCACATATGTAATAATTCAAATATTGGAGACGATAGCATGGAATCTTCCGTCTTCTCCAGGCCAATCATCCCATTACTTTGACTCTTCCTCTGATGACATCTGCAGAGGACTCAATTTGAAGAACTGTATAGCAGTAAAAGTGCCTTGAAACCAAGGACCATGTCTTCATTTTTGTTTGTCCCTCAGTACCTAGCAGTGTCGTAAATGCAGCAAGTACTTAAAGAATATTTTTTGAGTCTTGTGTTGTTAAAGTTTTGTAGCTAAACATGCGAAGTTCAAAAGCAGGCTGAAGCATTACAGGGAGTGGCAGATGGTAAGTCCTGTGATCATCTCTTAATTACAGTTCGGGAACACAGCAGAGGGATTGATATCTACATGTTGTCAATTATTACACGCATTCCATCTTCTGTACTGTAGTGGGTGATGACATTCTACTAAGTTGATGGCAAGGGTGATTTTTGTAACAGATGTGGTCAAGTCAATATTGTACAAAGCCTGTTTTCACCAACTATGGAGGTGCTCAAAGGCAAGATCTATTTCTGTCTCATGAGGCAGAGTATCCTAGGAATGCTTCTTGGATAGGTTTACAAGATCAGCAAATAGCTAATACATGTAAAAACAAAACAAAACTAAAAAAGACAGATTTTCCATACTAGCTCACCATGCAGCATGGCAGGCCTAATTTGTCAGTGGAGTTGCTTGACACTTTAGATTTATACTAGGAAAAGGAAGTTAAGCTTCATGCAAATCTACAAGTGGAAATTATTTCTGTATTCAACTTAAGGAGTTAGTCTTCTATGAAAATAGAAATGCTTCTGGGAAGATTTACCTTGTAAACATAGTGGTTCTTCATTCTTTTGGCTGAATGAGTTTGTCATATCCTTTCCTAAAACAGATATGTGTTGACAGAATAGGCTGGGTACAAAGGAAGGAGCCACTGATGAGCAGATGTGCACAAAGGGGATCCTGAAGAGTATCACTGTATATGAATCCCACGAACCCTTCATTTAATCATTAGGAAATGGAGTTTCCGAAGAATCCATGATATACAGCATTTACAAAGTGATTTTGGTAGTCAGGACCAGAATCTAAATCTTTGGTAGTCAGGACCAGGCTAAATCTTTAGCCTCTCACCCCAGTGTGAGTAAACTGAGCTCGAGAGCAGTGACTGTGTTCTTTGGTTCTTTGGTTCTTATGTAACCATTTCCCAAGGCACTACTTGGCACTTAGTAAATATTTATTATAAAACTGAGGACTCAGTGGGTACCTCTGATCTTCTAAGATTTCTGGTGTTCTAGTGTGTTGGGGAAGGGATACTTACACTTCATGTTTCCAAGAAGAGGTAACTACAATCCATTCTAATTTGGATAGCGCTGGAGAGAGTACTTGTATTAATAAGTAAGGAGGGTCAGAACTTGCCCTCAGCTTTCTCATTCCCTACTTTTCATGTTCCCATGCATAAGTGGCTTCCATCCAATATCATTTGGATAGTGCTGAATAGTATATTCCATTTTTTCCTTTTATGCTTTAATCATTCCTTCAGGTACTGGGAACAGCTGATCTGATGGTTGGAGCCTGATGATAATGTACCAGTAGGTTGGCTGCTATTCCTCTAAAACAAGAAATAAGCTGAACCCTATTTCTCTACCCTGCACTACTTATATTAATGAATGAGTAGGGAGGGTGAGGGCTTGTCCTCAGTTTCTCTTTCCATGTGGAAGCACTCCTGGCCTTGTTGTTCTAATGGGAGGCCATTTTTTTTTTTTTTGATTGAGAGAGAATCATTTTATTTTATTTTATTTATTTATTTTTTTAATATATGAAATTTATTGTCAAATTGGTTTCCATACAACACCCAGTGCTCATCCCAAAAGGTGCCCTCCTCAATACCCATCACCCACCCTCCCCTCCCACCCCCCATCAACACTCAGTTTGTTCTCAGTTTTTTTTTTTAATTTTTTTTTCAACGTTTTATTTATTTTTGGGACAGAGAGAGACAGAGCATGAACGGGGGAGGGGCAGACAGAGACGGAGACACAGAATCGGAAACAGGCTCCAGGTTCTGAGCCATCAGCCCAGAGCCCCACGCGGGGCTTGAACTCACGGACCGCGAGATCATGACCTGGCTGAAGTCGGACGCTTAACCGACTGCGCCACCCAGGCGCCCCATGTTCTCAGTTTTTAAGAGTCTCTTATGCTTTGGCTCTCTCCCACTCTAACCTCTTTTTTTTTTTTTTTCTTCCCCTCCCCCATGGGTTTCTGTTAAGTTTCTCAGGATCCACATAAGAGTGAAACCATATGGTATCTGTCTTTCTCTGTATGGCTTATTTCACTTAGCATCACACTCTCCAGTTCCATCCACGTTGCTACAAAAGGCCATATTTCATTTTTTCTCATTGCCACGTAGTATTCCATTGTGTATATAAACCACAATTTCTTTATCCATTCATCAGTTGATGGACATTTAGGCTCTTTCCATAATTTGGCTATTGTTGAGAGTGCTGCTATAAACATTGGGGTACAAGTGCCCCTATGCATCAGTACTCCTGTATCCCTTGGATAAATTCCTAGCAGTGCTATTGCTGGGTCATAGGGTAGGTCTATTTTTAATTTTCTGAGGAACCTCCACACTGCTTTCCAGAGCGGCTGCACCAATTTGCATTCCCACCAACAGTGCAAGAGGGTTCCCGTTTCTCCACATCCTCTCCAGCATCTATAGTCTCCTGATTTGTTCATTTTGGCCACTCTGACTGGTGTGAGGTGATATCTGAGTGTGGTTTTGATTTGTATTTCCCTGATAAGGAGCAACGTTGAACATCTTTTCATGTGCCTGTTGGCCATCCAGATGTCTTCTTTAGAGAAGTGTCTATTCATGTTTTCTGCCCATTTCTTCACTGGGTTATTTGTTTTTCGGGTGTGGAGTTTGGTGAGCTCTTTATAGATTTTGGATACTAGCCCTTTGTCCGATATGTCATTTGCAAATATCTTTTCCCATTCTGTTGGTTGTGGGAGGCCATTTCTTAATGTTGGTCTCCAGTACCCTCTTCTGACAGCAACTGGATTTGTGAGGAAAACCACGGTCTTCCATGCAATTGGCTGCTAAGGAAATCTTAACGGGGGTGCCTTAAAGACCTAATTCTCCTTATAGGAAGGAGAGGGGGAATCTAGATTTAGGATTCGTTAGGCAGAGATCCCCACATTAGACTCTGGTACAATATAAGGTCTCCATTCTTTGGAGACTTTGGGAAATACCATCCCTCCATTTATAAGGATGAAAAATTGACTCTTGTTAGGCTCCTTGGGTATATATTCTCCACTGCATGGAACCCAGCAGTGGGGAAGGTTGATTGATTGAGATGACTGATTTCCACACATTACCTATGACATGATCACTGAAAGAATATATCTTTCATTTAATAGTCTGGTATTAGTTATACAGTAGGCATATCATAAACACTCATATCAAGGCTGCAGTTTTCTTTCTTATTTGTTATTTTATCCTTCCAAAATGGCATTTTATTTTCTAAATTGCATTTTTATTTAATTTGTTTTTCTTTTAAGAATCATAGACTGAATGCAGGACAATTGTGAATTAAGCACAGGTTCTTTTTTTTTTTTGATGTTTATTTATTTCTTTTGACAGAGAGGCAGAAGACTCAAAGAGTAGGGGAGGGTCAGAAAGAGAGAGAGAGAGAGAGAGAGAGAGAGAGACAGAGGGAATCTCAAGCAGGCTCTGTGCTGTCAGAGCAGAGACTGATGTGAGGCTTGTTCTCACAAACCATGAGATAATGACCCGAGCTGAAATCAAGAGTCAGATGCTTAACCAACTGAGCCCCCCAGGTGCCCCTAAATTGCATTGTAAACCATCATAACCCTGTAGCTAAAATTTTTGGTAAGTTACAGAATCTTTTTGGCTAATATTGATTTTTAAATATCTCTGTAAAGAGTATTATTCCCATTATTTGACCTGACCCCATGCTTTTCAACTATTTCCTCTATTCAGTAATTAGGCAAATCTGTAAAGCATAGATTATGTCTTAGGAATTTTCCTCATTGAATAAGAATGGAAGCATGGGGGGAACATGGGGTTAACTCTACGTTTAGCAGAAGAACTTCTCAACAGTAGTGCTGGAGATTCAAGGTCAGTTCAATGTGCACATGGTACCACTCACATTTCTTTCCAATGGCTGTTTAAAAAAGAGTAAACACAAAGACCAGAGCGAAACAGCAATGAATTCATCAGCTTGCTTAGGATACCAAAGGCTTCTACCTTTTAACCCCATGTAGACATCCTTCCAGTTAAAAGCAAAGTCACTTCAGGAAGGCATGCATCCCTTGCAAGAGGAAGGAGGGCATGCCGCTGAGGGGAAATAAAGAGGAGTAAAAACAAGGGAAGGAAGAAAGGAAAGAAGAGAAGAAATAGGGGGAACAGAAACAAGTTTCCTTTTTTGGTCCCTACTGGTACTGGGGCCATTGGACATCAGATTCTCCCTATTTCTCCAATAAGAGAGAAAAATCCCTGGAGAAAAATCCAGTGAAGGGTTTGTATGAATAAACAGAAATATTTCCTCCTAGATTTTTTTTTCTTCAGGAGAAGACTAGGAGTATCCATAAGTGGAAGAGTTTTTGCTCCTACAAGAGGCAAGAGATTAAGTCCTGACAAAACATCAAAGTAAATACAGGTCTAGAAGGGCCTCTCCCCCTTTATAGCAAGGCTATATAATACTATATATGACACAAATCCTGGGATTGTCAAAGAGTTTCTCCCATGTAATATGCATAAATACTTTTTATTGCTTCTCTGTTGTTCTTATCAATTTACATATTTTGCCAACTTCCTGAAACAATATCTGACATCTCTTTGCTCCTCAATACCTGAGCTTTCACTGTACTATGATCATTATAGGTACTTAGGGACATTTTTGACAAACTTGATGAAGTACTTTTGCTGACTGCCACCAAATAGGACGTTATTTATGAAATGGCTGTGGAAACAATTGTAATCTATCATGCTCCATAAATGTAATGTAGGCATAAAAGTGTAAAGATACTAAAGATTTCTGAACTCAAATCCATCCTATTGGGTACAGAAAATTAGTCTGGGATCAAACATTTGCTGAAATAACTTTGCATGTTCTAATGGGGTTTCCAAATTAAGTAGAAAAAAAAAAGAAATGAAGGCGAACCCCTCCTTGTAACAACCCTATTGAGATATGTTTCGTACAATCCACCCATTTAAAATATACAATTTAATGATTTTTCGTGTATTAAAGAGTTGAGCAACCATCACCACAATCAATTTTAGAATTTTTCATCACCCCAAAAGAAACCCCATACCAGTTAGTGGTCACTCTCCATTCCCCATCTTCTTCCACTAAACCCCTAGTCCTAGGCAATCACTAATCCACTTTCTGTCTCTATAGATTTGTCTATTTCATGTAAATGAAATCATATAATAATTTAGTCTTTTGCAACTGGATTCTTTTACTTAGCATAACGTTTGCAAGGTTCATTCATATTGTAGCATGTATCGGCACTTCATTCCCTTTTATGGCCAAATATCATCCCACTATATGGCTACACCACATTTTATTTATCTCTTCATCAGTTGATGAGTATCTGCTAATATGAGTCAAGCTGCTATGAACATTTGTGTGCCAGTTTTAGTGTGGGCACACGTTTTCATTTCTCTTGAATGTATACCAATGAGTAGAATTGCTGGGTCATAATTCTATACTTAGCCTGTCAGGAATTATCAGACTCTTTTCCAAAGCACAGACACCACTTTACATTTCCACCAGCAATGTATGAATGGTTCCAATCTCTTGCAACCTCATCAACATTTGTTATTTTGTTATTTGTTACTGTCTGACTTTTTTTATTTTGGCTATCCATGTGCTCATTGTGGTTTTGACTTGCCTTTCTCTAATGACTAATGATGTCAAGCATATTTCATGCTTTTTGGCCATTTGTTTATTTTCTTAGGATAAACATCTATTCAAATTCTTTGCTCACATTTTACTGGGTTATTTGTCTTTATTATTAAGTTACAATAGTTCTTTTCACATTCTGAATATATGTCAGATCAGATATGTGATTTGGAAATAATTTTCTCCCATTCTGTCAGCTGTCTTTTCACTTTCTCTGTGGTGTCTCTTGAAGCATGAAGTCTTTTAATTTTGAGAAAGTCCAATTTATCTTCTTTTTGTTGCTTTTGAAATCATTTCCAAGAAGACTGCTTAATCAAGGCCATCAGAAGTTACTCCTATGTTTTCTTCTAAGAGATTTATAGCTTTAGCTTTTCATTTATGTCTGATCTATTTGAGTTAAATTTTACTTATATATAGTGTAAGGAAGAAGTCCAGCTTCACGATTTTTCGTGTGGATATCCAGTTGTTCTGGTATCATTGGTTGAAAAGACTCTTCTTGTCCCACTGGATTATCTGGGCACCTCTGTCAAAAGCCAAACCACCACAAATGTAAGAATTATCTCTTGAGTCTCAATTCTATTCCACTGATCGATTTGTCTGTCCTCATGCCAGTACCTCTGTGTCTTCATTACTGCTGTGTTATAGTCATTTTCCTGATCTACGAACATGGAATGTTTTGCTGTTTACGTAGGTCTTTTAAAGTTTGTTTTCAACCGTGTTGAATAGTTTTCAGAGTACAATTTTGCACTTCAATTCCTAATTATTTTATTCTTTTTAATGTTATTATAAATGGCATTGTTATCTTAATTTCATTTTTGAATTGTTTATTGCCAGTATGTAGAGATAGATTTGATTTTTATATTATTGATCTTGTATCCTGCAATCTTGCTTAACTCATTTATTAGTCCCAAACATTTTTTGGTGGATTCTTTACAATTTTATATGATGAAATCATCGTATCTCCAAATGAAGAAGTTTTGCTTCATCCTTTCAATATGAATGACTTTTATTTCCTTTTCTTGCCTAATTGTTCTTCCTGTAACTTTCAGCACAATATTGAAATGATTTGGTGAGAGCAGACTTCCCTGTTTCTGATCTTAGGGAAAAAGCATTCACCATTAAATACGCTGTTAGCTTTGGATTTTTCATAAACGCTTTTCATCATGTGAAGGAACGTTCCTTTCTAAAATAGTTAGTTGAGTGTTTTTATGACAAAAGGGTTTATCAAATGCCTTTTCTGTGTGTATTGAGATGATCATGTAGTTTTTGACTTTTATTCTATTGATACGATGTTTTACATTAATTGGTTTTTAGATGTTAAACCACCCTTGCATTTATGGGATAAGTTCCATTTGGTCATGGTGTACCATCCTTTCTATATGTTGTTGGATCTTATTTGTTAATATTTTGTTGAAAAATTTTGCATTTATTATTATTATTATTATTATTAGTTTTCTTTCCTTCTGGTATCTGGTTTTGGAATCAGGGTAATACTGGCCTCCTAGAATGACTTGGGAAATGTACCCTTCTCTTCCCTTTCACTTTCTTAAATGCAAAAACTGTTCCTACCTCTCATGTCTTGCCAGGACAACCTCCTTCATTTTGTTGATAAATTATAGCATATCTAAACTTCCTCATCAGTCAGTACGTAGGAAAGTACCTATGTGATTTGAACCAATTTATTCTAATCACCAAACAGTATTTATAATGCTCCCACATGATTTAAACCAATTTAGTTTTCCCACGAGAGAAGTCAGGTGGGAGATAGAGATTGAGATGGTGTGCATTGCAGTGTGTAGCATTAAGCACAGGGAGGAAAGAAATGCCTGGAGCAGACTTACCCTCTAAGAAGCAGATAGCTCGGTTCTAAGATGAGAATAAAATCTCATGATCTCACAGATCACTCTACTTGTGATTAACATTATATTGTTTCCTACCTTTTAGACTATATGAGAGGAATCTTCATGTTTAATCTTTGAAATTGTGCTTTAGTTTCCTCCTTCCTAGCAGAGGATCCCCCCACCTCCTTCCTTCCCTTGTTCCTTTCCTTCCTTTGTTCCTTCCTTCCTGTCTTTCCTTAGAACTGGATTTCTAAACTCCTGTAAACTCAGTGGTGATAACTCACTGATGCCTTAAAAATAATACAAGGAGTGCCTGGGTGGCTCAGTCAGCTAAGCATCCAACTCTTGGTTTGGGCTCAGTCATGTTCTTACGGTTTGTGAGTTCGAACCCCTTGTTGGGCTCTGCGCTGAAGGCGTGGAGCCTGCTTGGGATTCTTCCTCTCCCCCTCTCTGCCCCTCCCCTGTGCTCTCTCTCTCTCTCAAAATAAATAAACTTAAAATAATGATAATAATAATAATAATAATAATATAAGCAGGTCAGGAACTACAGTTAGATTAAGTGCTATTTTCTTAGTTTAGCTCTTATTTTGACTTAACTACTTGAAGACATTGGGGAATTAAAGATTTTAAAAACAACAATAACATAACCAGTAACCCAACAACCTGTCTGGTTCTTGATGAATTAACATTTTCTGGCTCTCCTCATGACAGTAGGTTTTACTGAAATGCTCAATGTTAAATGCTGTAAAATTATTATCCTTTAATCCCTAAATATCTGCTGCACATTAATGTTTCTTTTTAACAAATCAAGTTAACAAGTAGTTAGTGATGGTAAATGTTGGGGTTTGGGAGCTAACAGTCAAGAACGAATTCTTGTAACATCTTCGGTACAAAATGTTGGCTTTATTAAAGCATGGGGGCAGGACCCATGGGCAGAAAGAGCAGAACTGGGATTGTGAGGAGTGGCTGATTATACACTTTCTTTTTTAAAAAATTATTTATTTATATTTTATTTTTTAATATGAAATTTATTGTCAAATTGGTTCCCATACAACACCCAGTGCTCATCCTAACAGGTGCTCTCCTCAATGCCCATCACCAACTTGCCCCTCCCTCCCACCCTCCATCAACCCTCAGTTTATTCTCAGTTTTTAAGAGTCTCTTATGGTTTGCCTCCCTCTCTAAGTTTTTTTTTTTCCCCTTCCCCTCCCCCATGGTCTTCCGTTATGTTTCTCAGGATCCACATAAGAGTGAAAACATATGGTACCTACCTGTCTTTCTCTGTGATTATACACTTTCAAATTGGGATAGGGTTAGGGATAGCATAAGTCTGTAAGGAATTTGAAAACAAGGTTTCCAGGACCTTGAGGGGTTAGCTATTGTTAGGAAAAAGTCATTTACTGCTGTCTGGTAAAACCTTATTCTTGAGACCCTTCAGATGTGTACCCGTGGGCCATATGTTTAGAGGATGGTCCAACATATGTCTTGGGGAGCAGAGATAAGGGAGAATTTTTTGCAGATCCTCAGGATCCTGGAGGTTGGGCTAAGTCAAGCTAAGGTTGCCTTTTGCCTCCAGCAAAGCATTAGCATGGAGGCAGCTAAGCTCCTTGAAGAAGGTGACTCTGCCCGTCTCAAGTACTTGTCACTGGGCTGTAAGTTTTTAGGAAGCTTAATTTTTCTTCTATATTTCTTTTGCCTTTGTTCTCTACATCATTTAGTAACTTGTATGCTCTGGGTGTTGAGTGATTAGAGAGGAAAGTAGGTTTAGATGCCTTTTTTATTCTGAGGGGTTTATGATCTCATTGAGTGAAGGCATATATTTAAGAAATACTTAAATAAGAATTCAAGATGCTTTAATCCAGGCAAGCAGGCATTTATTTTTTACCTACTGTGTTCAAGGCACTGAATATCATTTAGAGGTGAAACTATTGGAGCCCAGGGAAACAAATACATGGGGAAATTGAAATGAAGGGAATGATTTTAGAACTCAGAAAATGATGAGCATATTGGCCGACAAAGAAATGGGAGACATTCGTGATTTCAGTCTGAATATTAATTAGCAATCGTTTTCCCTTCCATTCAAACAGAGCAGCCAATTAAAAACAATGTCAACTACTTTGATTTCCTTTTAATCACATATAAATAAATTCAAATGCTATTCTTTCTTTGTCTCTTTTGATGGGGCAATCGTCAAATATGTCTTAACTTGAGCCAATTTGATATGCTCAAAAGTAACCCACAAAGACTTTTGAATCTCAAAAAACCTCAATGTTTTCCTTTGTTCCAAAGTACAAAGGAAACATACTTCATATAGTGCTTTCTGTTTAAAATTACAGAAATGAATTGTTTTTCTTGGAGCTCTAAGAAAAGTTTTTCTGACATTTTTGTGATCCATGGGAGAAGGGTCTGGTTAGAGCATTCACAAATACCCACAGAATTGAAGCAAGACTTCTCCATAGCCAATTTCTGTGCATGCATTTAATTGAAAAAAAAAAAAAAACCATACATCTGCTTTTTGAGTTTTGCAACCTAATTTCCCTCCCTCTAGTTCCATCCAGGCAGTGAAGACAGACAGTTCAGAGGAAGTGGCTGAAATGAGACTATGAAGCATTCTTAATTTGAGCGCAGATGAGCACAATATATGCAAACTTTTTCAGCTCAAAATTTGACAAGTTTTCTTACACACACTCAACAGGAAAAGAAAAAAATTACTTGTGATGGTGTTTTGCTTCGGCGCAGAAGTACCTATGAGGAAAGAGGGCTTGCTAATGTCTTCATTCTGTTAGTCAATATATATTCATTAAGTGTACAAAATGTACTAAGCACTATTACAGGCATTAAGGATACAGCAGTGATCAGGGCAGAGGAAGTCCCTGTTCTCATGGGGTTTATATTCTAGTGAAGAAGACAAATAGTAAATAAAATAAATAAGCACAATATATAACATGCTATATGTTGGTGAATCAGGAAAAACTTAAGCAGCAAAGAGGGGTTGGTTAGGTGTGTGGGGTGGGAGATTTTAGATACGATGTCTAAGAAAAACCTTACCATAAAGATGACTTTTGAAAGATGTCCAGAAAGAAGTGAACATCCTGGCTGTATTATCTTCAGGAGAAGACTATTCTAGGCAGAGGAAACCTTGAGTACAATGGCACTGAGGCAGGAACCTGCCTGACTTGTTCAAAGATAACATCTTAAGGCCAATGTGGCTGGAGTGGACCGAAAGAAGGGAGGGTTGATTATTGATAAACTCAGAGAGATAGATCATGGTGAGGGACAGACAGAGCCTTGCAGATCACAGTGCAAACACTGGCTTTTATGTGGAGCAAGATGGGGGACCATTGGCAAGATCACCTAGGATTCTGGGATAAGAATAGAAGGCAAGGGTGCAAGTGAAAAAAACCCAGTACCAGTTAGGAGGCTTTTGCAATAATCCAGGCAATAGAGATGTGTTATCTAAAGCAGTGACTCTGATCACTTAGTACAGGGGTTGGCAAGCTACAGCCTGAGGGCCCAAATCAGTTTGCTGCCTGTTTTGGAAATAAATGTTATTGGAACACAGTCACACCCATTTATTTACGTATTGCCTATGGCTGCTCTCCCCCTACAACAGCAGAGTTGAGTGGTTGCAACAGAGACCAAATGGCTAGAAAAGGAGGAGGATTATGGCAGTGAAGCTGCCTTCTGGATATGCAAAACAGCATAGGCAAGAACCATTGTTTCTCTTCATTACAATTCTGTATAGTGTATGCACTTTGCAGAAGGTGGAGAGAAGCATATCTGGGGGTTAGTAATGAGGCAGTATGAAAATAAGATTAGTCGGTCAATAAAAGATAATGAAGAATATCCTTCATTCATTCACTCGAGACATATTCTTTGAAAATGACATTTATCAATCACAAAATTTAATGAGCTGGAGAGACATCAAATAAATAAACACACAAGTAAATCTATAATTACAAAAGCACTAACTGCCATGAAGGAAAGGATAAGGGACATACTTTATATTAGGAGAGTTCAATGGAAAGGCCATTTGAGATGAGACCAGAAGAACGAGTGGGAGAGAAAAATAGAGGAAGGATTTCATATCAGAAACAGGATGTACAAAGGTGGCAAATGGGATGCACAACTGAAAGAACTAGGAAGAAAGCACAGAGACTGGCACACAAACACATACACCCCAGGCGCGCGCGCACACACACACACACACACACACGGCTGAATCTTTGACAGCAATGAGGAGAGAGTCATGGAGTGTGGCTGCAGATAAAGAATGAGTTGGAAAATAAAAGGCTTCATAGATCATGTGGAAGAGTTTTGATTTTATTGTAAGTCCATTGAAGGACGTCAGGCAAAAATAGTCATGATACGCAGAACTCTGGCCCCATGAGGAGTATGAATTGAAGGGGCCAAGAATTCAAGGCTAGCAAACAGTTAGGAGCTAGTTTGCAAGTGACTCAGGAGAAAGATAATGATTACATGAAGCTGGTGTCTACAGTTTCATTCAACAAGTACTTACTATATTTTTACTATGAACAAAATATTATTTTTGGTTCTATATTGGTGGAGCAAAGATAAATGGTAGACCATCTCTGCCTTCAATAAACCTATAGCTCTGAAGACTAGGAAAAGTATATGGATACTTGTTCTATGTAGTTGGCTATGATAAGTTCTAAATTCTATATGACGACCTGATAGAGTACTACTGGAGACTGAGGGAAGGAAAGTTTCTACTGGCTTGATTGGTGAAAGAATCTTAGTCACCACCATATCCCCAGGGCTAAGCACAGTATCTTGGTACCTCATACATGACAGAGGCTTGGGTCTTGAGGCTTGAGACAATGACTTAAGTCATGTCTCTGGACTCCTGTCTTACTCATTGTTTCCAAACACACTGATTTCAGTGACTGGATGTGCCAATTTCAGCTCCTTCTATATTGCTCTGTTGCTACAAGCCAGCCTAGTCCTTGCCACAGACCTTCCTTATGCCATGATCAGATAGCCTGCCAAACCACGGTGTTTCTCCCCGTGCTAACAGCTTGCCTGCCTTTATTCGGATTACAGCCAGTTGTTGTGTTTGGCCTCACCGTGTGAAAGGGAGCCAAGGATAAGAGGCAAATATGCCAAATTAAGTTAAAATACTTTATAGAATTCGAGGACCTAACAACCTTATCCTATGCTGCGACCAAGAGCTGTTTGATTCCGCTGGGATCTATAGGAGGGTTGTGGGGTTCTACCCCTCTGAGAATGCCTTGCACACACTTTAATACACATTAGTTGATTCAAAAATACAAAGTAAGCTGTGATGAAGTTTCAGGTAAGCTAGTTCATAACAGTCATTCCACACAATGAAGAATATTCCAGGGTCTTTTTCTGCTGCCAAGTCTGCCCAGCCCCATTCTTTCCCTCGCCCTCCAAGCTGGAATCACTTCCACTTGTGGGGTCAGACCCATCCAGGATAAGCCAACTCAGAGAATATATTACAAACTTTAATCTCACCAGGACATGCAGCCTGAATTAAGCCTCAGACTATGGTTCTTGAGGGAAACGTAGAATACTGACTAAAGCCAAGTATTTGGAGACTAGTTTCTCTCCTTGTTTTTCTTTACACTGCCATATTCAGGCTGTTTGACGTTGGGCAAATTTCTTAACTTCTCCGAATCTTAATTTCTTTATTTATAGAAGGAAAATAATGAAATCTTCCATTGAGGGTAAAGCCCTTTGTGTAAATCCTGACACGAGATCAGCATTAGATTAAGTGGTAGCTGTGGTGAAATCCCTGTGGTGATGTGGCTCACTTTGCAAATTTTGAATACAAGATTGGCAATTTCTCCTAGTAGGCTCACCCTTGTCATTTCATTAACTTTATTATAGTGTGACCTTGACTTTTGCGGACTTCACTTAGAGAATTATGGTGGGTTTTACTGTTGTTATCTATTAATCTACAATATTATTATTCATGCAGAAACCTGGTATTAA
Organism: Acinonyx jubatus; assembly: GCF_027475565.1. Taxonomy (NCBI): domain Eukaryota; kingdom Metazoa; phylum Chordata; class Mammalia; order Carnivora; family Felidae; genus Acinonyx; species Acinonyx jubatus. Next base: position 104,707,469 of record NC_069385.1, on the reverse strand, counting down.
TCATAAGTCAGTCTCAGAAAGAGACAGAGACTTTCAATTCTGATGTGTTGCCTCCCATCTTTGTTTTCCAAAGCAGGACCACTTTGAATGGCATACATTATTACAATGCCTGTATTTTGTTCTTTCCATGTAGAACACCCTTTGAAACAAACATGCCTCCAAATTCTGGAGGCAGTTACAGGTCTCTAGTGGCCAAGTGGAACCGGTGGGAAGGAATTTTAGAGACGATAGTATTTGGAATTGAGACAACTTTTAGCAAAGACTGTTTTCTTGCCCATGGAGTCAATAATATTCCTACGATTCTGCCAGCCAAATGGTCTTGGTCTTAATTTACATTACTTCAGGTTCCCAGGAGTACTGCCACAGGCAAGAATCAGTTTTGCTAATGATTATAACAAGTAATGTTATTGAACTGAGACTACTGGACTTGGATAAGATAGAGAAGACTCATTTCTTGCTATATCTCCTCTTAAGTATAATTATAATATCCTTGGACATAATACAGCAGACAAGCATAAGAAGACTCTGAAAGGTGGAATGAGGAGGGCATACTAATTAGGGACCTTGGGATTTTGACAATGTGGGATGAGTTCCCCACACTTTCTTTTTCTCCTCCCATACATCCCAGGCCAGCTGCTGGAGAAGTCCTGGCCGGATTTGAAAGTCCCAAAAGACACAAACCATAAAGATCTCCCAAAAGTGTGCTCTCTCTAGCTAAAGAACCAGAAAATGGGGGGTCCAGCAGGGTGGCAATGTTTTTGACAAAGCCCACCTTACTACAGTCCAACATCGTGGAAGGGAACATATCCCCTGTGGTGCTGGCAGAGATTGAGTGGAGAGCCTGGATTTCCAATTCCCCCTGGGAATAGCCCTTGGCAGCCACAGTGGTCTCAGCAGGGACTGAGGGGAAACCTGATCTCCTAGATTCCTACCCCAAGCTGCTCCTCCCCTTACCAATTTACAGAGAGTTGGGGTGGATTTTGGAGAGGAGGGAGCTGGAGAAAGAATTTCTTTGCCTTTTGTGGGCAGATCCCTAGTAACCCCAACATGAAACTGATTAGAATTAGCAGTTCCAAAGGTCTGAGATAGAAATACAGTATAGAATACCACCTAAGTGTTCATATGGGCCTCTGAGCAGTCCGCAAACAAAGCAGACTGGAATAGCACTGCATAGGCTGTGACAAATAAGTTGTCATTGGTACTACATCCCACAAAAGTAGGCCAGGACCTGTATGATGAGCCAAAAGAGGAACTCTGCTAAAAACAAAAAAATAATTAGGATCCAGAGCCTTATCACATGATGCTTCAAAAATCCACTTACTGTTATTTGAGTGAGCTCCGGACACTCTGATGGCCATCCACCAATGCTCAGCTTTGCCCCTGCTCTTCAACTCTTGCTCATTTGATCTGATCTATGAGTTGCGATTTTGTCTTTTCCTGCCTAGAGCTCAGAGCCCTGATTCCAACCCGCACCTCTGGGACTTTGACTGACATTTCCAGGAGAGAAAGCTGATTCTGTTCCACACGCTCCCAGTAATAAATAGACTCTTGTGAATGGATCAATTGCATAGAAGTATAATGCTGCCCTGTTTTTTGGGGGCAGTGGCTTTTAGATACAATGCCCCAAATTGCCCTTGAGCTGGGTCAGTTTCCCTCATGCCACTCTCTGACATGGTTTTGGCCAATATTCTCCTAAAGAAGTATCATGGTTTCTGTCAGAAATGAAAATTTAACCCACCAAATCTTTTATTCATATCTAATTATTCCAGGAGTCTATAAATTCAGCCACTTAGGACCTACAACTTTCTTACTAACTTCAATTTATAAAATATCCATTTTAATAAAATTTCCCCCCCTCACCCGAGAGCAAATGTAAAACTGTAGGTGGCTAATGATCCATTTGAGGAGATTACAATATGTGAATAATAAATAATAATAGTGATGTAAACAGAGAAGACATTATGGTTCCTTTATTTTAAAAGCCACCCTCATTTAGGAATGCTTCATGAATTGAAATCTACCTAACAGGGTGCCTGGTATACAGTGGGTGCTAATATATATTTACCAAAATTAAAACCATCGGTTATGTTTTGAAGCATTTGTTCACACTAATGGACAGTCCAAATGCTACTTCAGTCATGACAGTCATAGGAAATCTAAAAGTGAACTATAATCCCGAGGTAGAGATTATCACTGTAGTTTGACGCAGTGACCCTTTGAGGAAGTGATTTAGGTATCAGAGAAAATACCTATGAGACACCTGCAGACCACAGAGTTTGCAAAGCTATCCCAGGTCTGTAATTTTGGGGGGACATTTACTTAAATATCTCGTTCATATCATCTGAAGCAGATTAATAGTAAGTATTGCTTACCAAATGGGGAGGCTGAAAGCGTGTGCTCACATGGTACTCTACTGTAAGCCACTAGGAATTCAATAGGCATTTCCTTAGTATATGTACATTAAAGACAATAAGCATGTGCTCAAAATATTATTAATAAGAAATAAAACTTAAAAAAATTAATATTGTCTCGTGTTAAAATGCAGTATTCTTTGGTTTGGAAGTCAGGGTTTTAAAACTAAGAGAAGAGGGGCATCTGGGTGGCTCAGTCAGCTGAGCGTCTGACTTCGGCTCAGGTCATGATCTCACAGTTTGTGAGTTTGAGCCCCGCATTGGGATCTGTGCTGACAGCTCAGAGCCTGGAGCCTGCTTCGGATTCTGTGTCTCCCTCTTTCTCTGCCCCTCCCCTGCTCATGCTCTTTCTCTCCCTTTCTCTCAAAAATAAATAAACATAAAAAACAATTTTAAAAAAAGCTAAGAAAAGAGTTATTATAAGCCAAATGACAAATATTTTTGTTATCCCCAATTGTCTAATAATGATTTATTTCGCTTCCTGTTCAAACTCAATTACTACACCATTCTCACTCTTCATTATTCCATCTCTAGACTCTTTGAAGCGAGTCGGTAATATTATTCCCTCTTTTTACACATGAATAAACAAGGAGCAACAATTAACTGATTGGGCCAGGAGGTTAACAGTGGAGATGTAGATGAGTAATTGGACTCTGTAACGCTTACCCCTGCTGGGTTCTCACGTCTGCTGCCTTGCCGCACTGCAGGCCTAGCACATGTGTCACACCAGGACACAAAAGAGAATCTGATTCTTGGAATATTAGGGGTGCACCATCTCTCCACATGGGCGACATGGCTACGACAGTAGGAGGATCTGATTCAGCATCCTCCTCGACTTAGGAAAAGACTGCCCTACCTCTTTCTGGCCACAATGGGATGCAAGTAGGCACTTCACTTTTTTGACCTTCGATTTTCGCATCTAGAATTTTGCACTACTTGGTTTGTAAGAGCTCATCTGGTACTAAATTCTTGGAAATGGCACCAGAAGACAATGGCTTCCTTTGTTTTGAGGGTTTCTTCCTTTGAATGGAGGAAACTATTGAGAGCCTGACAGTGTGGTTAGAAGAGTAACTGAGATGTCAGGGTGAGGTCTAGTGCACTGTACAGGCAAGGATGTATACACAGGCATGCATGCATGGACACACACACACACACACACACACCCATTCCAATTTTTGGCCAGGTACTTGGAATTTGGTTGGGAGACAGAGATACATGTTGTGTTTATTTGTGTTTATTGCCTTTTATGTTAAGCAGGTTTTTATTCATTTGTCAACTACCTCCTTATCTTTCCATCAAAGACATGCTTTGATTTGAGACGAGGTCCTGCCTGGAAGCTGAATAAAACAAAGGCAACTAACACCTGATTTTCTTTTATCAAACATTCATGTCAGCTTTTTGTTCAGGATGGGCTATTCCACGATCACCTCAGAAACACCCACAACACCAAACAAAGAAGTCAAAACAGAGGCTGGGGTCTCATTCCTGGCATCCATAGATTAATAACAACTGGAGCTGTCCGTGATGAACTCATTCTGCCACTTAGGATCACTTATAGTCACTGTGTTTAAAGACCACAGCAGAAGAAGAACAACCATAGCCACTCCATCCCTTCTACCATCAACCGATGGTGGGTGGAACTCGGACATCTCAATACTTTTTTTTTCTTTCTCCATTGATCTGCTTTCCCTCTGTAATCCATTTCCTACTTTTCCCAGTTTTATTTTTTCTTGCTTTTAACTTCTTTTTATTTCCTTGGACAAAGTTTTTCTCCTTTTTTCCTTCCTTCCTTCCTTCCTTCCTTCCTTCCTTCCTTCCTTCCTTCTTCCTCTTCTAATTCATGACATTAGGATATTTCAGGTTGTGATCATTATTATAGGTCAACTTGGCTGGGTGGAGGGATGCCCAGAAAGCTGGTAAAAACATCATTTCTAACTGTGTCAGTGAGGGTGTCTTCAGAAGAGATCAGCATTTGAAGTGGTAGACTGAGTAAAGAAGATTGTCCTCGCCAATGTGTGTGGGCATTAGTTCACACTGAGAGCTCCATCGGAACAACAGGGCAGAAGAAGGGTAAACCTGTCATCTTGGTTTGCAAGCTGCAAACCATGGAGGTCAAGGAGAGAGCAAAGAAAGAGGCAGTCCAGATTGGCAGGTGGCAGTTTTAATAAGATGTAAGAGAACTTACATATGTGTCTTGTCTTGGGTGGCCACAAGACAAGGAGATCTCTACACCCACCCCCAACAGAATCTTAAAAGTTTATGTAGAGGTCTTAACTGAGTTCTGTCACAAAAACAGCTTCGATGATCTCAACAACACCTTATTGCCTCAAGGTTATGTCCTTGAAATGACTACTAATATGGAAACATACATTCCAAGGACAGGGGAGGGGGTGAAGAGCCTCCATTTGCCTGGATTTTGCTTGCCCGTCAACCAGCGGGTATGTTCTCTAGATGAGCTCCTCCAATAAGTCTCTCTGCTTGAGGTAAGACATTCCACTTTTCCTGACCTTAGACAAACCTTCAAACTCAGACCACCATCTACCCCATCAGTCCCTTAATTCTTGAACCTTTGGGTTTGGACTGAATTACACCACAAGAGCTTTCCTGGTTTCCTGGTTTTCCAGCCTGCAGATGGCAGAATGTGAACATACACTCCACAGTCGTGTGAGCCATTCCTATAATAAATCATATATGTATATATTATTGATTCTGTATCTGTGGAGACCCCTGACTAATATACAGGTCCTAGTCCCCCGGCTCTGACCTGGCCTGGGAAATGCCAGGTTTGAATCTTAAGCTTATGTCTCCAATGTTTTGGGGGCACTCTGAAAGAAGCCGCTATGAAAATGTAAGTAAATGCTTTTGAAATTAGCTGCTTTTAGGAGCTAATTAATAGCGAATTGATATTCATGAAATCTGACCAGACGCAGTGAGCCCTGAGTGGGGGATAATTAAGATATTGGCACTCCTACCATTGCTCTTTACCGACTGTGCAAAACACTTCCTTTTTCTCTAGACTTTTTTGGTTGCAGATTTCGGCAGTGTGTCATTTTGCTTAATTAACTAATATTTGGGGTTTTGTCTTCATCACTTATTCACTTTATGATATTATGGGCTAGCAGAGGAGATACCTTTCACCTCCTGCCTCACCCACCCAAGATGTCTACTGCCCTCTGGAGTTACTCAAAACCCCCTCCACAGGACGGTGAAGTAAGCAGTTCAGACTTGAGTGTGCCAGTCATCTGCAGTGTGGACAACAAGAGCATAGAGGCAGGACATATTCCTTGTGAATATTTATGTCCCTAAGAGGAAAGCTTTATTTCTCATTTGTCAGAGAGTTTATTTTCTTTCCTACTTCCCCCTAAATAATCTAAATCAAGCTTTTTACTTGATAAAGCCCTTTAGAAAAAGCTTTCCAGTCTAAGTCAATTTTCTCTCCCTACATGTTGCTCTTCCATGTGTGTGAAAATTACATTCTTTTAGTTGTACTAGAAATTCTTCTCGCTCTCTAAAATAAGATATCCCTTGTGAGCTGCAAACTCATTGTGATTCTACACGTTTTCTACTTTCTAGTATGGCTTTATTCACAGCCTTCTCTCTCAACCCTTAGTCTCCCTTCCCTAAATATCCCTTATGCTAAGAGATATGTAGTCTTCTCTCTTGGTCAGGGATAAACATGTGCTTCAAGATATTAAGAGGTTTTGAAGAAAGAGAAGACCTTCATTGAAACTTTGGATAAAAGGGCATGTCCTAAATGTTTTGATTTAAAAATAACCACCCTCCACTTACATATAAGTATGTTTTCACAGTGCAGTGTTCCAGAGAACAAAATTGACAAATTACATCTTCTTATTAAGCTTATGTTCTAATGGAAAAGGCAGACATTTAACAACAACAATAAGTAGTTGAATGCACCAATAAAGTCAAGTAGTGATTAATATTTGTGGTGGTCACTTGTTCACTGCTCACTGCTCTTGGGTCCATTCCCAGTCCTCCTTCTAGAAAATACATTTCTGAGGGTCCCTTGTCCTCTGGCTCTCAGCTGGCTTTGGGCAGAGGAAAGCTCTGAGAAGAGAGTAGAGGGCAAGAGGAAGGGAAAATCCATGTCATTTCTCCTGTCTTTTCTCTGTTTTAGGGCAAAACAATGGCTGTATCTCTTTTATATAAGCAATTTCTCTTCTCTATGTAAGTGACTTGGGGTATCTCCCCTTTATCCTGTATTGTCTTTCAAGGGCAGCTCTTGGGCTCTGATGACACCATCTTCTTACTTTCTTCCTCCAGCTCTAAAGGTCTTGCAGTCAGATCTTCCTAATCTTTGCGCTGCCTCTTTCAACAGCTTTGATCCTACTTCCTTATATTATAGTTCTTTTGGACCACTTAGCGTGGGCCCCTTTTCCCATGTTGGGCCTTGGCTGACATAGCACTATAAAATGTAACTGGTAAGGGAACTGAGAGGGAAGAGGACGCTGTTTTTGACATAGTGACCAGGAAAGGCCTCTCTGGGAAGGTGGCTTTGGGGAAAGGGCTTGGATGGAATGAGGAAGTAAACCATGATAATGTCTTAGGGGAGAATTTTCTGGACATAGCATTTGCTTGGGGCTCCAGGTGGGAACACGCTTGGCATACTGGTGTAACAGCAAAACGACTAGTATTGTTAGAGCATGGTATGGTGGAGAAGAGAGCTACAGGAAAGTCAGTCAGAGAGTTAACAAGGGCCAGATCGTTTAGGCTGTGTAATGTCTGATAGAGGTGATCAGAATAATTGGACAGAATAACCTGAGTTGATGACTCTGGGAAGAGTGTATGCAGGGAACCCAATAAGAAGGCCATGGCAGCAATATGTCCACGTAGAATATGGTAGTACTTCAGACTAAGATGAGAGAGGTAGAGATGGTGAGATATGGCAGATACAGAGTGTTTTTGAGGGTGAAGCCAACAAAATTTGCTGATAAATTGGATATGGGGTCGTGAAAGATGGACATCAAGGTTTTGAGCCTTGCATAATGATGATGCTGAGTTGAGAAACACATGATAAGTCTGGAGGAGGTTCCCTGGGTGGGCAGAAATTGAGTTGGATTTTGGACATGTTAAATTTGAGATACCTAATAGACATCTGAGTCCAGTGCCAGGTAGGCATTTGGATATGTGCATCAAGTTCGGGAGAAAAGACTAGGCTAAGGATTAATTCTAAGAATAATGAATATATACATGGTCAAAAGACTAGATGGGATCTGGGGAATAAATACAGAGAAATATCACAGAGATCCTTGGACTGAACCTTGAGGTAATTCAATACTTAGAAATCAGGCAAGCAAGAATTCTATTACTGAACAATCCATGCTAACAGCCTAAGTGTCCGTTAATGGATGAATGGATAAAGTAAATGTGGTATGTGCATAGATCTAGATGTGGATATTTAATGGAACATTATTCAACCATAAAAAGAAGAAAATCCTCCATTTTCAACAACATGGTGGACTTAGAGGGTATTATGCTAAGTGAGATAAGTCAGAGAGAGAAAGACAAATAGTGCATGATCTCTCTTATACATACAATATAAAAAACCTGAACTCATAGAAACAGAGGCACTGGTGGAAGGATGGAAAGCAAGAGAAGGGAAGAAGTGGCTTTCTTCTTGCTTATGGTTTCTGGTAGTTGTTTTCCAGTAGTAGAAGTGACAATACAGAAATGGTTACAGAAATGACAGCTGTCAGGCTGGTTTCAAGAAATAGTTTCAGCCATGATCAGGGTGGAAATTCTGGGAGATCCAGGATCAACCATAATAGCACCTCCAAAGTGTAAGCTTGTGGCTACAGCCCAGAAATAATAGCAGCCTCTCATCTCTGGGTATCACGCCTTCCTACCTTTTGCCGCTCCAGTTTCTTCCTTCTGCTTTTGAACTTCTTTGGATCTTTGTACCTAATGCTCTGTATTAAATTCCCTGAGATATTTAGGTAGATTGTACTGGAGGTGATATGATTACAAAATGTCTCAAGTGCAATTCCATTTATTGTCTATTTAGAAATTGTTACACACATTTAGTGACTTACCAAGAATTTCTGGGCATGACCTTCAGTCATATTTAAACTCATATTTCATATTTAAACTCTTATATTTTATCATCAGTTGCTATAATTTGGGATGTCTCTGTTCTGTAAATTTTCCAAAGAAGGGCAAGCAACTTTGCCCAGTAGTGAACTAAACCTCAGACTCAGCAAGCACAGTTTTGCAAAACAATGGTTTCTCCAGTAAGTGATAATTAACTCAGTTCCTGTCTGTTTCAATGAGTTTCCTTTCTTCTACTTGGCACAAGTAGACTTTATTATTAGTGGAGGATCCTGGTGGTATATGTTCCGTGAACTTCATTTTATGATGCTCCCCACTGGGACACTGTTTCTTATGACTTTCCCCACCAAGGAAAATCTTACTCATTCTTCTAATGAGGACAAGTATTTCACACTATTTAGCTTCTTTTCAATCTAGGTGACCTGTAGTCCCAATTCTCATTTCCAAAAACTGAAGCAATGCTCTGCTCTTTTTTTTTAGCAACTTTTTTCTTTTTTTCTTTAATAAAACAGAAGAATTGAGAGAAAAGGTTTTGCACTTTCATGGTGAACTGGTGCTTAATAAGATGAAATCATGACTCATCATGAGGAAAATGTTGTAAATTCTGGACAAGACTGGTAAAGACAAAAATAGAAGAAACCCCTTTGGTCTGCATCCCAACACCCCTAAACCCTGAATCATTCAAGGATCAGCTGTATCTATGTACTGGTTTTGTTTCTTTGGCGAACCCTGACTAATACAGTCATGTAAATCAATAGAAGAAAGAAATAAGGAAAAAAAAAAAAAAGAAGGAATACTGCACCAACCAGTTTAAAGAGAACATGAAAATGATACATTATTTATCATGAGGTTCTTTTCTCTTTCTCTTCTCATCAACTTTGTCAAAATTCCTCAAAGCAACTTCTTAAATCTTTATTGGAATTCATTTCAGATTTGGGGCAATAAAATTTATCTGCCTAAGGTAGTGATTAAGCATCCATATTAAAAGGTCTACAGGTAATTCCATGGGAAAGAAACCTAATTAAATGTCACAGACTTTTTACTACTTCTCTGCTTAAAAAGTAAAACCATGAAGAGGGTTGCCTCAGGCTCTCTAAAACGCTTGTCAATATGGATTTTAAAATCTGATGTTAAATCTTTGAGCTCTTATTTATTCAAGAAAATGACATATCTAGTCCCTTGTCATCATTTTAAAAATTATTAGGTGTGTTGATTTGTGTATTAGGTCTATATTGTAATATTTCTCATTCTTGAAGCATAGTCAGAATTCAATTGTATGCCAACACAGAAAAATTCTTTATGGAGATCATGTCAAGAGGATGACAATTTACATTGTTCCATTTACAGAGGACAATGATCTGTTGGCATTGAGAGTCCTAAGCAGCTTTCATAGTGGCATCATCGTTACATCATTTCTAAACTAAATTTGTGGAAAGTTTCCAAAAGGTTCTGAGTTGGTAGAGTAGACTCATGGAAGATATAAGGGAGGTATTTTTTACATATAGGAAAACTAAAGTCAAAAAAAGAGTGAAAACTGAACGGTGCACACAGGAAGTCAGGCTACTTTGCAACACATTCGATTTGTAATGAATCTGATAATAAAATTATAGTACCCGGCCATTATAATTATAGTTGACCCTTAAACAACAAGGGTTTGAACTGTGTCGGTCCACTTATATGTAGATTTTTTTTTTGATAAATACAGTACTGTAAATGCATTTTCTCTTTCTTATGGTTTTCTTACTAACATTTTCTTTTCTCTAGCTTACTTTATATGTACATAGTATATGATATATGCAACATACAAAATATGCATTCATCAACTATTTATGTTATTGGTAAGGCTTCCAGTCAATAGTAAGCTATTAGTAGCTAAGTTCTGGGGGAGTCAAAAGTTATACATGGATTTTCAACTGTGCAGGGGGTCGGCACCTCTAACCCCCATGTTGTTCAAGGGGCAGTAGTACTATGTTTGTTAGAAACAAAGATTGGGACTTTGCCCGTTGCCTCCAAATTGCTCTGTACTGGAACAAAGAGGCACAAAATACCCTGAAATCCGTACTAACTTATACAATACCAGTCACAAAGTCTGAAAGAAGACAATTGAGTGTCTAAGCTGAAGAAAGAAAGTGGAGAATTTTTAGGGGTGGGGTGGTGGCTGGTGGTTTTCTAAAGGAATCCTTTACACAGACCAGCTGGAATATTTCAGAGCCGAAAATCCTGAAGTCCATTCTAATGCTCTCATCCAGTGCATGGTGAGAGGTTTCTTGGGAGAGTGTGACATGTGCATGTCCTGCAGTTGTGAGAGTGAACAAAGAGCTTGGTGGCTGTGAATTCCAGAAAGTGCTGGAAGGCTGCTGGAGTGGCTGACACCAGCAAATGACATGGGGCTGAAGTGTAATGTGGCTTGGGAGTAAAGGGTTGTGGAAACTTCCTGTGGGTTCTTGTAGCTCCCTGAGTAGGTGGAGACCCTAGCAATTTCTCTAGTTCCATGGAAGGTGCAGGATGGGTAATGGAGGAGGCAGGACACAGGCAACCAACGCATAAACTGGTCAAGGGAGATTACAGCTTACCTGGGAACCTATTCATACGTGAGACTGAGGGGAGATGCTGTCAACTTTCTTTGAGGTGATCCTCAGCAAATCACCTCCATCATCTGTGTGGAGACCCCCACAACTGTGAGTACCTTCAGCAGCAAGTGGGACCATTTTGAGCCACAGAGCAAGATGTCTTCCGCTCTACCGCCCACATGTAATTAGTTGCTTAAGAAGATCTGCCCCTCCTAATTCCTCTTCTCCATTCCTATTATGGAAGAGGGAGAAAAAGCACTAAACCTTCTTGCCCACCCCCCATCACCACACACACACACACACACACACACACACACACCCTGAGAAGTTAGAAGCAGAAGAGTATGCCACGCCCCTTCCCACAATTGGTAGATGACAGCTAATGGGACAGGAAATTAGAGATTTATAGTGAAACAAGCTGAATTTTAATACCTAAAATTGATCTGAAATCATGAAATCTGTCCAAAATTAAGGCTCAAGTTGACATCACTAATTGGAGAAAAATATAACCACTTTGTATTTGTATTCTCCTGGGTTGGCATTCCTCCACATATCATTTGAAGAAATTATCTGATTTAAAAATAATTGAATTTAAATAAAATCCAGTTGTTTGTAGAATAAACAACTAAGCTAAAACTACAGTATAAAATAACAGATGGTGAACAACTCTACTTTTAAACCCTGAATATATTTTTAAGAATTGTTTATTCTAATTTTTTCTATGATACTACTTTTGGGCAAAACAGGTACTACATTTTCAAAGAGTTAGGATAAAAGAATTAGTTGTCCCTTCCAAAATGCCTACGCTACAAAGAAGTTAACTCAATTGCTCAAGGTCATGTTTTAAGCTTGCATACATCAACAATTGACCTACATAGTCCAAATAACAAAGCCAAGCTGATGAAAATGCACCCGTGAAACAAAGGCTGTAACAAACAAAGATGAATGCACATGATCAAGTAGGCAGATGTGAGAGAACACACAATTCTATAAACTACAGTGTTCTGGGCTTGGAAGGTTTTCTTGTAAGACTTCCTTCTTTAAGGATGCTATAACCCTTTGAGATCATCAACCAATATTGAAGCAGACACTTGATTTTACTACATATATTCTGTTATAAATTTTTTCAAACTTAAAAAAATTGATACCTTTGCTGGAGAAAAGAGTTTCAGAGGCTTCCAAGTGCCAAAGGAATATACAGTACATATATGTTTTATTTTATCTATTCTATTCTATTCTATTCTATTCATTTTTAAGTAGGCTCCATGCCCAATGTGGGGCTTGAACTTATGACCCTGGGATCAAGGGTCAGATGCTCTATTAACTGAGCCACCAGGGGGCCCCCAATACATGTCCTTTAAATGTAGTTATTGGAAGTTTGAAAAATTTATCTCCAGGGATCTCATCCAACTTTTTTGAAGACAGAAATGCCTGAAAATTTATTTCCAATAATGCTGAAGCCACTCTCGGGGAAGAAATAAGTAAATCCAAGTAACAAGATGGTAGTACAGTTGCAACCATTAAAAATGTACATGAAATAGAAAAATCAAGTTGAGCAGAATTTTATCTCAAGGAGTGAATTTTAAGTTGCTGCTGCAGTAAAGACAAATGGTGACTGGGTGTGAATGGGGTGGTGGACAGGATCTAGACCAGAGGGAGATAGGAAAAAGTGAGTGGAGGAAAGAACTTCACAGCATACTTTTACTTTTTTATTTTAGACAGAAAACAAGAGAGAGCATGAGTGGGGGAGAGGGACACAGGGGGAGAGAGAGAATCTTAAGCAGGCTCCATGCTCAGCATGAGCCTGATGCCAAACTCAATCCCACGACCCTGGGATCATGACCTGAGCCAAAACCAAGAGTTGGACATCCAACCGACTGAGCCACTCAGGTGTCCCCACAGTATACTGTTTCTAGCCTGGACTCAACCTAGAGTTACCTTTTCCACACCAAGTCCAGGAACCCTCTCTGCCAATAGGTGCAGATGGCATCCACAGACATTTGGAGTTAAGAATGTTTATACATGGGGCTCCTGGGTGGCTCATTCAGTTAAACATCAACTTCAGCTCAGGTCATAATCTCATGGTTCATGAGTTTGAGCCCCACATCAGGCTCGCTGCTGTCAGCCTATTGGTGCAGAGCTTGCTTTGGATCCTCTGTCCCCATCTCTCTGCCCACCCCCCACTTGCACTCTCCACAAAATAAATAAATATAAAAATAAAACCCAAGAATGTTCACATTTGTGTCAGAAAGCCACTCTTTCAAATTTTCACCTTGGACAGGTTAGTGCATCTCCAAGGAGGAAAAGAAGTAGCTAAGACAGTGGAAAGACCATTGCCGGGGGGTAGGGGGTGGGGTGGGGGAGGATCAATGTAGTAATAAAGACACAGTGCTTTCGAATTTCAAAGATTCAACCTGAAATTGAGAGTTTTTAATAAGTGGTTCATTAGTTCTAAACCAGAAAGATCCAGATCAGCCTAGGGAAATAACACTGTGTGGGATGTAGGAGTGAGAAAGACATGGGAACCAGGGCAACCAAATGCCAGAAAAGTTGAATCAGAACTGGGACAGAGATTGACCTACACTGATTTTGCTAAGATATTACAAATAATTAGATGAAAAGGGATTTTTAGTTAATGTTAGAATATTTGCGCAGTTTTTGTACTGGGCTAGCTATAAATATATTTAATTGTTGCAAATATTGTAGAGGTCATTCCCTCCTGAAGGTTCAGTTCTTTTTGGTGGAGCTTTTTTCTCTCATGAAATTTGAAATGGAAAAAACAATCACCTCAAGTATTATGGCAGAGATTTTTAGTTTTCTTCCAGTGCATCTCCCCTTTTTCTATAATAACAGAACCCCAGTTTTGCATCTTGGCACATAGCTACTCAGATTAAGTGTGCATTTTTCATCTACTCTTACAACGGGGTGTGACCACAACACTACGTTTGGGGCAATGGAATGTAAGAGGAAATGGTGTGTTCAGCTTCTTAGTCTGGATGTAAAAAGTTGGATCCTATTTGTTCCCACCTGCTGGCTAGAATTCAGAGTCATGGTGGACCACGTGGATTAGGACAAACCCCTAGTACTACCAGATTAACAAGGAAGAAGGGATCTGGGACTTTGGGAAGCTGGCATATTAAATGCGTAAATACAAGTTGCTACACCTGAATTATTTACTTGTGAGAGAAATAAGGTCTAATCACATTTAAACTTCATTATTTCGGGCTCCTCGTATAGCAGCTGAACCCAACCTCATCTCCAAGTGAAATATATATTTTTTCTTTCATTCGTTCAACAGATTGATATTTTACGCATATCCTAAATCAGTCACTGTTCTAATGATGGATTTGCCAGTGAACGAAAGATACCAGGTCCCTGCTCTTGATAGAGTGAAGAGCCTCAGCTAATAAATAAATTAAATAATGTATAAGGTAATATCTCATAATTATCAATGCCATAAACAAAATGGCACATAGTAATCTATCAGTGAGGTGTTAGATACCAGGAGGGTATGCTACTTCTAAAGAGTTAATGATGGACAGCCTCTGTGAGGAAATGACAATTAACCTAAAATCAGAATGGTAAGAGGTGGTTGAATATCTAAATATACAGAAGAAGAGGGGTCTAGTGGAGGAGGCCAGCAGTGTGTCAAAGCCCCAAGCTAAGAGGGACCTTAGAGTTGCTGAGGGCATCAGAAAATAGTAAAAAGAAGGAAGTGTTGAAGTATCCAAGGTCAGAGAGACGTACAGGTATCTGATCACAAGTGATTCTGAAACCAGGGTAACAAGTTTGCATTTTGATGTCATCGCAGTGGGTGGCTATTAGAAAGCTTTGAACAGGGCAGGGATATGCTCCGACTTCTAATCCACTTGAAAAGATGCTCTAGCTGTTGTAGAAGCAGGAAATAGGTGTGACAAAACATGTTTTATTTTCCTCCTGGTCAGTCAGGAAGTCTGCATTACCCAGTCTCCCTTGCAGTTAGGTGGGGCCATGCAACTGCCTTCTAGCCAATGACATACGAGTGGAAATGATGTAGGCCACTTTAAGGCCTGAACCTTAACACTTCTGTGAATCTCCATGAGTTCTCTCATCTCTTGTCTGTGGTTGGATGATGCACTTAGAGGGCTTTGGTGATGGTGGAGCCACCACTTGAATGAACATGTTTCCCAAATGACTGTACAGAGCAGTGTCTCCCTACCAGAAATAATCTTTTATTTGTGGTGAGTCACTGAAGTTTGGTTGTTTGCTGAAGCAGTCAGACTAACCTGATTGACACAGATAGCTACTGTGGTGGTCTGAACAAGAAATGACAGTGGCTTGGACCAAAGGTACCACTTGGAGGCAGGGTGAAGTGACTGGATTTGGGATATAATTAGAAAGTGGAGCAAACAGGACTTACTGATGGATAGAATGGAGCTAACAAGGATATAAACAAAATGAGAAATGACTTTAGGATTTTTACTTGAGCAGTTGTGTGGCTCACAATTTCATTAACTGCGGGCGTTGGGTGGGGAGATTGGGAGGGGGCAAGTGTATGCAGGGTGGGGGAAATCAAGCATTCTATTTTGGCTAGGATACATTTTTAGATATCTAATTAGACACTGAAATGGAAATGTTGGATACATGAGTCTATATCCCAGAGGAGAGGGAAAGGCTGAAGATAAATTTTGGAATCATCATCCAACAGATCATATGGACTTAAGCAACATTTGCATTCACGGTACTTGTCCACCGAATAGGTTGTTTCTCACATGCATGCCCACTCATTACCAATGTCTTCTGTTGGGATTCACAACACTTTTAAAGATACACACCCACACACACACTCACACACACACAATCATGTCAGAGAGGAACATTAGGAAGATGTGAGCCTGGACAAGGAAATTAACACAGAATTAGACCTTGGGTAGATACATAGGTTTTAGCTAAAATTCTATTCCTAAGACAGTGATGGCTCCCACCCAAGTGTCAAAGAAAAGAACAGGACAAGAGGACTGGGAGCATCTGAAGTACCGCTAAATAGGTTCTGCTGATTGTTGTTGAGATTATAGAAAGAGGAAAGAAAAAAGGTGATCACTGAGGTGTAATTCCATTTACCACATTGTCGGTTTAGGTTCACTGAGGTGAGGACTAAAATAGTCTGTTGCAAAAGTTAAATGAAGAGGAAGAGTTAAAAAAAAAGTCTAGCTAACATTTAAAGAAAAAGATTATAACTGTCACTACTCTGAATTTCAGACAAGCTCTTCTGAAAAACAAATTATTTGTAGTTCCACTGTTCCAAGATAATTATTGTTAGCTATTGCACTTCTCTATAAATTACTTAGCAATTTTATTTCTTTTTTGGAGGGTTAATTTGATAGGAGAAAGTGTCATTCCCCTGTTTTAATTTACATTCCTTTAAAGTATAGTACATTACACTTTTGCCCTCCTATTTTTTACCCAGTTATATTCTCTTCTGCCAATTTTTCATATCCTTGGACTTTGTTTTCCAGCATAAATTTTGGTCTGTGTTAGAGACTACTATTTTCCCACCCAAATATCAATTTTTCCCCTCTTCAAGCCCCTAGCTTTTAGCAAAGCATTAAGCCGCTTGAAATAAGACATTTCCTGGCCTCTCTTGTAGCTAGTAGGAGACACATGACTAAATTCTAGCCAATGGGATATTGGTGGAAATATAGCATAGCAGCTTCTGGGAAATTTCTTTAAGAGGCAGTGACATGCACTCCTTACCTACTTTTTCCATCTTGATGCTTAAAACATGGATATGATGGCTGAATCTCTGTCTTGGGTCATGAGAAGAAGGGTATCTTCTGTACCTGACCCCGCGGAAGCAAAATGGGTTCCAGATGATGGGACAGATGACAGTCTGTGCCAGCCCTGGACTGCCTGCATCAAAACTTTTATGTGAGAGAAGAGTAGATTTCAATTTTTAAGTTGCTATTTGACAGACTTCTGCCACTCAGCTAAACTTAATCTTAACTAATGTGGATACTGAATCCAATCTTCATTTTCAAAAGACTGTTAGCTTGAGAAATCCCTTCAATGCAAGAAACTATGAAAGACACTTATTGAAACAGAAATGCTAGATTTCGTATCTTGACTTGATCCCTTCCCTCTGACTCTTTTCTCCCCCCGTTTCTTTTCCATTCTACCCCTCTTCATCCTTCTCTTTCCTTACCACCACTTTCCTACTCTGGGTATATGTGTCCACTTTCCTTCCCCAGGACCTTCACTAGCCTAACTGGCCCCGCTGTAGGAATTAGAAAGACACAATCCTCAAGGTGGCTAAAAGTCCACTGGTTCATGACTGTGGGAATTAGAAAAAGGTACCCCTTCCTCTGCTGGATCCAATCCCACACAGAGCATATGGTTTGGCAGGCAGAACCTGGGCTGGGTTTCAATCCTTCCTTACTCCTTTGGCTGGGTGCCCTCATGCAATGAACTTCATGGCCGTGTTTGCAGCCAGCGAGTCCTTTGCTAGCAGACTCGGCTCATCTACAATAGGACTCTGAAGCAAAGCCATAGAAGGGTCCCCCAAATTGAGAGCACCCTTAGACTTAGTGTTAAGTGCCATTCTTGTTACTGGCTTTCCAGCCTAAACAAGGATTCTTTTTGCTTTTATTCCTAATTACAGTCGAGAGCCCTACTGACATTCATTTGTTACCTGCATATATCTTGATTGCTGCTCACACCATTTCTGGTAGCTCCTATTATCTGTGCTTTCCTATCTAGTTATTTGTTTTGTTTTTCTGAACACTTAGTACTGTTTGGTTCTTATTGTCTCGGTTCTCAGTTTCTTCTTGTGCTGCTGTCTTCTGGACTGGGGCTGGCCAAAGACATAGAGGGGGAAAGATACCAACAAAATTAGCTGGGAAATTAATCAAATTTATGGATTAATCCATCAGCCATTAAGAAAACATTTTAATCACAGAAATGGCATTTAAAAAAATTCTTTGAACTTAAAGTTTAAGGGAAGAAATAAAAATATTTGATATAGAGATTCCTCTGTGTACTTTAGTCTTATTTTCTGTACAGGCCTTCTTCCCCCTAATTTCTGGGAATCAGTAGTGCATTATATGCTGTATTTTATTAGAAGTTCTAGTTGTCTTTACTACTCTTTTCACCAACATAACCTAAGATCTCTTGTCCTTACCCAAGTTATTGTATTTTTTATGTCTTGTTTTTTTTCTAGATCCTCACATATAAACTTAACTTGCGCCATACACAACATAAAACAAAAACAAGCTGGCTAGTGAAACTCATGCTAGGATTATTTTCTCCACATTTCATAACCATACAGTGTTGTTTCCGTGCCCTTCGCCTGATAATTTTTCTTGCCCTAAGTGAAGACGGCATAGATGATGTTAAGTTTGAGGTCAATGTTTCACGATAAAGACAACTGTGACAACAAAACCATTACAAAAGGTGCAAGTTCCTTGTTAGGTTTTCCTTGTTTTCACTTGTATTCACTGGATGGAAAAATGAGTGTGAAAATGTATAAGTGCTTGACTGCAAAATTCAAGGGGTTCCCGGCAATCAGCTCACGGGAACCAAGTCACTAGAGTATCCTTAGCATGTGTCCCCTGCCCCAGCCAAGGGCAGTGATCCCTGGAGATCCTCTGATTTCTGAGTGACGCTTCACAGTGCTGGGCTGAAGGCTAGCACCATGAATAAAGTGTAAATGGAGAGCAAAAACCAATCTCTGGGTGGTCAGAACTCTTCCTGACATTCTGAGTTCTTACTGACACTGTCCTAAATATTTCTATCTATCTAGGTTCTGTATTTTGCCCACTAAATCCTTTATTCCCTGACTGATCTCTACATGAAATTCAATCTCATGGTCAACATCACTTGTTCTTCTGAGCCGCATCCCACTCCACTTACAAGGACAGATGGTCGATCCAGGCCACTCCCGGTCAGTATTGCCCTATTGCCCGCCCAGTACGATGGAGTCCTGACTATGTGGAAAAAAAAAACAGAGAGAGAAGCCTCATTACAAAATGAGTTTGAGCTGGAGGGAGAAAGAGAAGGACGTCTAACAGGCTGTTTCAGGTTATAGGCAAAATGAAGATTAAGATGATGTTGAAACCCAGTGGTACAGAGGCATTCAAACTGAGGGAGGGTGTGTGGAGGTCACGTCAAGTGGACAGACTGAGGACCGAATCTTCACCCGCCACTTGCTTTTGAGGACCTCAGGCTGTTGTCTTAACCTCATGGATCTCAGTTACCTCATCTGTAAAATGAAAATCATGACATCTCCCTTGTAAACCTGTGAGGATTACAGGAGATAGGACCTTGACCCACTTAGCACCGTGCCTGACGCATAACATGCTTTCTGTAACTGGCATTTTGAAAGAACAGGTTCACGAACCCGGTCATGCACTTGCAAAGAATTTTCACCCAGGCTTTATTCCAAAGCAGCTGAGAGCAGATTGTAACATATTTTCAAGTAAAGAACACAAACACAGTCTTTTGCCTCTAAGTTTTTCTTTCTTTTACTCATTTAATTCACATCTCTGCTCACAGGTCACCTTCTCGAGAAAACCCCTCGGCCTACCCCATGTAAAACAGAACTTCTCATCAGTTTCTTTCCTCTCATCTTGACCTGTTTCTTTGTACAGTACCTGTAGCCAGACATTTTGTTAAGTATGTGGTGTTTGTGTTTTGTTACTGGTAGTAGTAATCTCCTTCCCCTGTGTTTAAGCTTCAGGAGGGAGGAAACTTTGATTTATTCCTGTTTCCCTAGCACCCAGAAAAATATTGGGGACAAAGAAGGAATTTAATTGAATTCACTTGTTAAGTGAACTATGATATGTTACTTTTTCTGATTTCATGTTTATCAAGCTATTGTTTTTATGGTTCATCTCTGCAGCCACAGTTAGACAGAGGTATAGGTATGATCGGCCGCATGTTTTCATAGTATTCTTAGTTTTCTTGGCCATCAAAGTTCTTCTTTAATACATGGCACCAACTCATGCGATCAAAGAAAAGTGTTTGTTTTCCGGAGGACTTCAATTCCCTTTTAGACCCGCCGCCATTCTGAAAGAATGCCAGAACATGACAACTCCTTAATTTTTTTGCCAGTCTCATCTCTCTCAGCCCATGGCCCAGTGTCACTGTCCGCAAAGTGGGGAATTCACGGGCATTTTCTCTGTTGGCTCGCTTTTAGTCATTCTCTCTTTTCCAATAAACTCGCACAGGTTTTCCTTCCCATAGGACTCAGTACTGTGCTTATTCAGCTTTCAGTCTCAGGGGCAATTTATCAGGGCTGGTTTCCCAACTTGCTCCCTGTTTCCCATGCCTCTTTTATTTCACTGTTCTTCCGCTGAGCAAAGAACAGGTCCTGGGGATTGATGACTGGAGCTTTCTGCATTAATGAGCAATCTGTTGTGCAGAGGCTGTGGCTCTGCCTGCGGGCTGATGGAAGGGCTTCCAGGAGTCACACATGTGACTCCTGTTCATCTTCCTCTTTCCGTAAACCCCCGTGGCCACCAAATACCACACTGTATTCAAAGGTGCTGGGGCTCACTTCATCTGGGCCATGAAAGGACATGTGAAGGACATCTTCCCCTCAACAGTGCAACTACAACTGTAGGATCCTTGATGGGTGCTGGGCTGAAGGTCACTACTGGAGGTTGGGAGGAAAGGTGGGTGCTCTAGGTTGAGAGTGACCAATGAGCATATGTCTCTCTTGACACTTGGAAACTTCAGTTTTTAGAATGAAGTCTGTCAGTTTGTCATATACATATATAAAAGATATATATATATATATATATATATACACACATATACATATACGTGTAAAAGATATATACACATAAATATGAAATATATAAAGTCTTTTCCTCAAGGAGCTTAATGGTATACAAATGTATTATTGTAAAAGGATATGCCTGCTTAAAAATTGCTATTTATATGATAAAAATGAGATACAACTATTCTTTATTTCTTATTGATAGTATCTCTAATTTTTTAGAACTTAAATCTCAGAGAATGAGGGAGTTAGACTAGGCTATCCATAAGAGACACACACACACACACACACACATATATATATATATATATATATATATTTTTTTTTGAGAGAGAAGAAAGAGTGAGCAGGGGAGGGACACAAAGAGAGGGAGCAGAGTATCCAAAGTGGATTCTGTGCTGACAGCAGACAATTCGATACGGGGCTCAAACTCACAACAAATTGTGAGGTGGTGACCTGAGCCGAAGTTGGACACTTAACCAACACAGCCACCCAGGCATCTCCACTTTATACTTTTCTGCTTGAAGTGTGGTCCTGGGAGAAACAGCATGAGCTTGACTTGGAATCTTGTGAAAAATGCAGGGACTCAGGCCCCACCCAAGATCTACTGAACTAGAAGTTGCATTCCAACCTGCTCCTGGAAGGTTGCAAACCTACGCTGCAGGTTGCAAAGCACTGATTTTCAGCTCTAATATTTTGGGGTAGTATGATTACATTTCAGAAGCTAAATAAGATAATTACCTAAATGCCAACAATAGCGTGAAGTGGAAAGGACATAGATGTGAATTTGGATTTCAGCTCCATTACTAATAATCTTTGGGAAAATAACTTCAGTGTTCTAATTCGTAATGTGGAGAAGATGGCATCTGCCTTGAGATAGATGTGGGGAGTAAAATTATACATGTGAAGGACCAGCACATGTAATTTCTGCCACCAGAGCATGATAACTATCCTTGTTGCTTCATTAAAATCTATACAGCTAAGAGATTCTTGAAAGTCTTTCACCCATTTGAAGTTTATCCTGTGGAAGGCCAGTAGCATTGTTCAATGAGTTCTCTCCAGATTGTCCGTCAGTGAGCTCCATAAGGGCTAGAGGGCCCTTTATGTCCCAGAAGGGAGGCTACACCTAATTCAACTTTTTAGGGGACCGAGGATCCCAAGCTTTCCAGGTGTTGGAAGCCATCATCTTCCAGGACTATCTTGGCACCTAAGCTCAGCTCCTCGGATCCTCAGCCCAACATGTTTATGTACTGTCTACACTCTACCCCATATTTTCCCTATTAAAAATGGAGAACTACGGGGGCCAGGAGTTCCCCATGAAGCCAAGTGGTCTCTCTGTGGCCTTTCTGTAAGATACTTAACTAGTGGGGGGCTCATTCACCGCTGGGGCTATTGCCGTGAGTTCCAGCTTGCTCCAAGTGACACTACTCACATTTACCCGAGCCCTTTGCCCTATATTATTTGGGTAAAGATTGAAGAGTGGCAGACAAAAATCTTTTAACCTAAATGGTAAAAGATGTTATGATGTAGGGACCAGAACTAGATCTCATACAAAAAGAAGCAGGAGAAAGAACATTCTACTGGGAGCAAAGATGCAGTCTAATTCCATGTATACAATTAGCTGGCCCATCTCTCCAGTACATTTTATGAATGTAGGGCTTGGATTTTCCATTTTAAAAATGAGAATACTGAATTAAATGATCTTTCCACTTTAAAAGTCAATCGTTCCTTTTTTTCTTATTTATCTCATATGCTTTGAGATGAAAAATCCAAAGATTTTTGTGAAAATTTATAGATTTCATAGCCAGTTTTCATGTAGTAAAATCTTAAACTGGTTCGATTAAAGAGTCTTTAATCTTTTGTTTTGCTTTGTCTGTAATTCTTCATATAAACAATTTGTGGCCTATGTGAGGTTCAGTGGCTCTGTTTTTCTGGGATCTTTCTTGCCTTTCCCAAGCACACACATATTTGAAGATTTCTAGGTAAGTGAGTTTAAAGAACTCCTCTGGTAAAAAAAAAAAAAGTCTACCCAAGTAATTTTGAAAGAGCATTCCTTATCCGATGAGCAAAAATGTCTTCCAAGTTGGACAAGGAATCGTTTCTGCAACTGGCATGGACAATTATTTCCATAAATAAGTAATTCAGTGAGAAAGAAACAAAGAAATCTAAAGAAATGCTTCATTTCAGTGGCTCTGAAGGCAGAGACCAAGGACTGGGCACCAAAGTCCAAAAAGGTCTTTCTAAACTGAGGAAAACAAGTCTAAAGTAACTTAGATTTTGTTTAGTCTTCACTGACTTGGATTAAATTATAGCAGTGGATAACAGGCCTACCATTTAACACACATCTTCCTTTTTAAGAATTCACCCGAAACAATGTCACCTCCCTCTGTTCTCCCAATCATCAAGAATCTGTCCCTTCTGTCTTGTTATTGCACTATGCTTTGTGTATTACTATATGCTATTGTATTATATAATGTTATATATCATATTATAGCGTCGCTTTTATTGCATAGCAATTCCTATTTCCATTTCTGCCTACTCTACTTGATTGTGCATTTCTTGAGGACAGAGACCATGTCTTGATCATTTTTGTCCTCCCAGGGCTAAGGCAGTTCTTGGTGCAGTTGATACTCTATAAATGTGTTTTTAATATTTAATGAAGAAATTAATATGCATTGTACAAATATGCAAAACTTATTTTAATGGTGTTTGAGAGAAATATTATAACAAATTGTGTGCTCTCTGTTTCGCAGTGAAAATTTCTAAATAAAAATAATATGTGATTTGAATCTAGCCACATTTGGGGTAAAAAGGATGTTCTAAAATAATAAGGCTCTAAATGGAGCTGCATTTAGAATGAGGCTCTCATTAAGATTATGAATTGGTACCTAACACATAATTTTAATATGTATTCGTTTTAATGTAGATTTCTATCAAGTGCTATGTAAGCACCTTGATATCCAATATCTTCTTTATAAACAGTACTAAATGAAAACAATTGGCAAAGCAAGTAAAGTAATCCATATATAAAAGACAATTTACATATCAAAATGGAAATGCTCATTTGAACTAAGGTAAGGATTTGAACTCAGGAAAATGTAACAGAAGTAAAAAAGTATTCCATTTAAAAAAGAAATTCAGATAGGTTACTGAATATCAAGAACCCATTTGCACCCAGGTAGCAAGTTATTATTTTTTAGTCCTCATATTTGTATTTAATAAAACCATAACAGGGAAGAGTATCTGATAAGCCCAAAGGGATGCTTCTGCAGCAATTCTTTGTAATTTTTGCTCCCTGAATCTTGCAAGCATTTTGAATTTCTGCCTATTCTGAAGCAAACATAACTTTTGCTGTTTTTGTCTTGCAGTAGGTAAAAAGGTTGTAAACTCTGACAAATCAGCACTGCAGTTTAGTTTACGACACCCTGGTGCCACATATGTCCATAGATGTGAAATTGTGAATTTCCAGAGGGGAACTTGAGATGCTCTCAAAGGTCTGAATCATTGCCTTGGAAGTGGGGTCTTTCACGCTTGGATTCCCATGATTTATGGACTTTCAGAGTGTATGACATTTGTACGTAAGCCACCATGGCAATCCTGCCCACTACCAACTATTTGTGGTTGATTGTGGCCTCTTTCTGGTCTCTTTCGCTTTTCATTTCACACAGATGGGAGTGCCCTCTGCTCCTTCCAGATTGAGGAGTTGGGAGCCATACCCAATGAAAGTAACACCTTCTGCTTTTTGCTCTATAGCTTGCAACAGCTTCTTAGATTCCTATGCATAGTCTTAGGGAAGAAACTTGTTTTGACTAGTCCATCAACCTCCATGCCCTGTAGTTGAAACTGGGTCAGCATCCTTAAATCAGCTGTCAGAAAATAGTGGGCTTTTTTTTCTTCAGTTGAAGTACAGTTGACATATAATGTTACACTCGTTTCAAGCACTGCATAGTGATTCAACAATTCTATATAGTATGGAATCTTACCATGCTAAGTGTGGCCACCATCTGTCACCATACAAAGTTATTACAGCATTATTGACTATATTCCCTATGTTGTCCTTTTCATCCCCATCACATAATTGTTTTATCACTGGAAGTTTATACCTCTTAATCCCCTTCATCTATTTCATCTATCCCCCATCCATTTCCCCTCTGGCCACCACCAATTTGTTCTCTGCACGTATTAGTCTGTTTCTTTCTTTCTTTCTTTCTTTCTTTCTTTCTTTCTTTCTAAATGATCTTCCTAAAGTGGATGGAAAAGAAGGACAAGAGGTAAACGAAGAGAGTGGGAGGTGAAGCAGTACATTGGAGTCAGTCCAAAGGCACACTCTGAAAGGGCAAAAAAAGGGTAGATGGTTTATAGACATAGAACGATATTTTGCGTCTTCACATTCAACTATATTTAAAAAATCCAAGGATCCATTCCAAGCACATCCAGGTAATTGGATGAAAATTTTGCTTTGCACAGAGATGTTTGGAATCTCAGAGAAAGACTGTCATAGAGACGTGGATTTTTAAAGTAGATTTTCCCCATATAAGGTTTTTTTACTCTCCACAACATCAATTCTTGCAACAAAACCTTAGCTAGCTATTAGTGTCTACTGGATCATCATATTTTTATATATTCCCAGGCACATACTCCCCGGGATCCATGGCACACAGTAAAAAAATATTTTTAGGAGATTTTCTTCACAGAAAACCCAAAGGGAAACATTCATGAGGGCTGTGTATGCCCTCATGTAGAAGGTACACAGAGTTCTATTGAAATGTATATTTCAAGTGATAGTGCTGTCTCGGAATTAGTGTGAATTAGCAACTTTATATTACATAGGCAAGACCCTGGAACTGTTTCTGCTTCCTTATTATAGGCGTACCTCAGAGACATTGTGAGTTCGTTTCCAGACCACTGCACTGCGATAAAGTGACTATCCAAATAAAGTGAGGATCACAATAAAGCAAGTCACATTAAATATTTGGTTTCCCAGTACATATAAAAATTATGTTTGCACTGTGCTATTAAGTGTGCAACAGCATAATGTCTAAAAAAAGTATGTACCCTAATTAAAAAATGCTTGATTGCTAAAAACCGCTAACCATCATCTGAGCTTTCAGAGAATCGCCACCTTTTTGCTGGTGGAAGGTCTTGCCTCAATGCTTGATGCTGATGTCTACTGATTGACCAGACAGTAGTTGCCGAACGTGGGGGCGGCTGTGGCAATTTCTCAAAATAACGTAACAATGAAATTCGCCACATCAGTTGACTCTTCTTTCGTGCACAATTTATCTGTAGTATATCATGCTGTTTGATAGCATTTGACCCACAGTAGAACTTTCAAAATTGGAGTCAATGCTCTCAAACCTTGCTGCTCCTTTCTCAGCTAACTGTATATAATATTCTAAACCTCTTGTTGTCATTTCATCTACCTTCACAGCATCTTCATTGCAAGAAATGAAATTTCAAGAAATCACTTTCTGTACTCATCTATAAGAAGCAACTCCTCAACTGTTCAAGTTCGATCGTGAGTTTACAACTATTCAGTCCCAGCCTCAGGCTCCGCTTCCGATTCTAGTTCTCTTGATATTTCTACCACATTTGCAGCTCCTTCGCCCACTGAAGTCTTGAACTCCTCAAAGTCATCCGTGACAGCTGGAATTCCAAACTTCTATGAATGTTGATATTTTGATCTCTTCCTGCGAATCATGAATGCTTTGTAATGGCATCGAGAGTGGTGACTCCTTTCCAGAGGGTCTGCAGTTTTCTTTTCCCAGATCCATCAGAGGAATTGCTACTTGTGTCAGCGATAGCCTTATGAAATGTATTTCTTTTCTTTTTTTTTAAAGTTTATTTATGTATTTTGAGAGAGAGAGAGAGAGAGAGAGAGAGGGGAAAGAGAGAGAGGCAGAGAGAGAGGGAGAGGGAGAGAATCCCAAGCAGGCCCTGCACTGTCAGTGTAGACCTCGATGCAGGGCTCAAACTCATGAACCATGAGCTGAAATCAAGAGTCGGACATTTAACCGACTGAGCCATCCAGGAGCCCTGAAATGTATTTCCTAAATAATAAGACCTGAGAGTCTACAAGATTCCTTTATCCATGGGCTGCAGAATGGATTTCTGTATTACTTTTTATCCCAGTTATTTAAAACTGATGAAACATTCCGAGACCGAGAGCAGCAATTACTTGTGTAACTCAGGACACACTGCTCTGGTCTGCACTATTCAGAGAATTCAGGCAAACGCAGACATAATTTGGCTTTTTCTTTTTTCCACTTCCATATATAACGACACGAGGCTCTTCTTCCTCTTTAATGGAGCATGTCACTGACAATAACCAGCCAATATTATTACATGTGTGTCATGTGTCCTCTTAAAACTGTGAGTTCCTTAAGGAGGGGAACATTGCCTTTTATCTATTCGTGGGCCCACCACAGAGCTGGACACAACTGCTCAGTAAATATAACAACAAGGGTATTATTATAATACTCCTAATACCTAAAATACTCTAGTAGGAACATTTTTTTCTTACCATAAACTTCCCCCAAATGAGTATATATTAAACATGTGTATCATTAGGTTGTGTTTCTTATGACCAGACAAAGGGAGTTCAGTTCTCAAACCATGAAGAACAATGGGTCAAATACGCAACATTAAAGGCATATATATCCAGGAAAGTTGACAGAGGGAAGCACCGATTAGGGTCAGGGGTGGTGCAATGGGGGAAGGCCTAAGAGCTTCTTCTGTATAAAAGAAGGACTTCCAGGAGGAGGCATGGCCGGCCGCAAAACTGGATAAGGCAGGCTGTAGTCCTAACAGAGGAAGTGACCAATGGATAGGATAGGCTCTTTTGCACATGCACCCCAATGCTTATAGCAGCACTATCAGCAACAGCCAAATTATGGAAAGAGCTCCAACGGCCATCGACTGATGAATAGATAAAGAAGATGTGGTATACACATGAAATGGAATATTATTCGGCGATCAAAAAGAATGAAATCTTACCATTTGCAGCAACATGGGTGGAACTAGAATGTATTATGCTGAGCAAAGTAAGTCAGTCAGAGAAAGACAAATGTCATTTGGTTTCACTCATATGTGGAATTTAAGAAACAGAATAGATGAACATAGGGGAAGTCAAGGAAAAAATAAGATAAAAAGAGGGAGGGAGGGAGGCAAACCATAAGAAACTCTTCAATACAGAGAACAAACTGAGGGTTGCTGGAGGATTGGTGGGTGGGGGGATGGGCTACATGGGTGATGGGCATTAAGGAGGGCACTTGCTGAGATGAGCACTGGGTGTTATATGTAAGTGATGAATCACTAAATTCTACTCCTGAAATTGTTATTACATTATATGGCAATGAACTTGGATTTAAATTAAAAAAATAAAGGCAGGGAAAAAAAATAAAATTAATTAAAAAAAGGATAGGCTCTTTTGTCCTTAGCAATTCTGGAGACAGAGTTATTCCTTAGTTGGAGGAGGCTGGATGGGGTTCCTGGAAGGACTCCATGTCCTTCTCTATGTCTGGGCAGATTACAGACTGTAACCTCTGAGCCACCCACCTTTGTCATCCATAAACTGTCAGGTTCCTTTGTGGGTAGCCTTAAGTGGGTCTCCTTTGATTTCAGAGATATCTGTACCTCAGCTTCCCAAGACCTTCATCTCTTTGCTGATACCTAGAAAAATACCTTTAATAAGGTGTGTGAGTTACAGAGAGAGATTTCCTGATGGGACTTAAATTGAAACTGAGATAACACTGTAGTGTGAATTGATTTTAGTAAAAATTTAATTGGGTCTGTCGGTCTGTAAATGCCAGGTTACCAGGTCCTTCTGGGTGTGGATACTGGGAAGGGACATAAGTCTAGTAATTTCTATCAAGGAAGAATGTGCATGGGGCCAGAAAGAAGAGGCTGGGATAAAAAAAAGAGAGAGAGAGAGAGAGAGGGAGAGACAGTTTTGAATATCTGATGATTTTACCCTGGAGAGACCTTGTTTCTCTTCAATTGAGCAAGACATACAGCTGATGTGCATTATGGGATTTTTGTCAGGCTACTGGAAATGGCAGCATCCTTACTTCGCATGATTTATGAAGAGTATTTTGGTTTATTTGACACTTACTTTATATAAGACAGTGCCTCTTTCAGAAGGGTCATTAATCAACTCTTGAGGTCCCTGAGTGCGAAATCTGACAGTGCCCTGTTGAGTCCTCCCAGTCTACCACCACCAAGGGGCTGTATCCGCATCTAAAAGTTCTGCCAGCCAGTGTCACTCCAGTCAGACCTCCCGCGTCCCCACACCATTACCAGCCAGTTGGCAGATTTTTGTTTTTTACCATTATGCATGCAAATTTCACCAGAGTCCAATGAAAGTTGCATATAAGCACTTGGCGCTTTTTCTTTGATGAGTTTTTCCATATTTGGAAAGAGAAGCGTTTCTAATGGACAAACATGGCATTGAAGATGAGCAGTTCAGGCCAAGTGTTTCAAATGGCAGCTGAAAGGCTACGAATTAAATGCATGAATAAAGGAGCACATTTATGGTGGTAATTTTAGATGGGAAAAAACAGGTAATTGTATAATCATTACTGTTTGACTGAAGAGCAATGAAATGCATCTTTTCCTTGCTGTTAAAATGTTATTTGCTTTTAAGCATATTCTCCAAGTAGGATATAAAGAAACAACAAATGATTATTTTCACTTGCACTGTATACTCTTTGAATAAATGTACAGATTCTTCTTTTGGCCTGAAGCTGATAAAAGTCATCAAAAGCATAACAATGACATAGCGAGGGGCATCTGGGTGGCTCAGTCGGTTAAGTATCTGACCCTTGATTTCGGCTCAGGTCATGACCTCGTAGTTCGTGAGTTCCAGCACCGTGTTGGGGTCCCCACATTGACAGCGGGGGAGCCTGCTTGGGATTCTCTCTCCCTCTCTCTCTGCCCCTTCCCAGCTCTCTCCGTCAAAATAAATAAACGTAAAAAATTACATCCCAAGCTTCCTGGGGGAGAGAAAGAGCAGCCAGTATCATAGTGATTTTATTGGTGGGAAATGAAGGTCTAAAGGTGAAGTGATCCAAGGACTAAGGGGCTTTCCAGGGACACCCGGACACTATAGAAGTCCATACGATGCCACAAATATCCAAGAGTGGGCCTCAAAGTCCATGCAGCAGGGGAACCACTCCCATTTAGCCCTCTACGCAGAATCCCCCTTCTTCAAGAAACATTCTCTTGCTCGCCTACCATTATACCTCTTTCTTCCTGTTTGTTGCAGAAGCTTCCAGGCATGGCAATTAAGAACATCAACTCTGAAGCCACGCTGACTGAGTGTGAAGGTCCATTCTGCTCCTTGCTGGCAGTGAGACCCCACACAAGTGACCTATCCTTTCCCAATCTCCATTTCCTCATCTGTAAAGGGATTATAATCAAAGCTACTTCAGGGGCTGTTGAAAAGATTCAGTGCTGATCTGTATAAGGCATTTAGAACAGTACCGGGCCCATGCCAAGCCTTATGTGTTTGTTAAGTGAATAAAATCACCCATCACTTTCTGCTTTCCCTAGCGTTTTATTCTCCAACAAAAGCAAACTGTTCGTTTACTTTTGTAAACTTACCACACAGTAAATTTACTTGCATGCCTTTGTTCCTGATGTTTCCCTTTCTGGAAGGCTTCTCCCTCTCAGACAAGACCTCTTCTGTCCATGGCTCCCATAGCTGACTGGTCACAGTCCTACTGGTATTCCTATTGGAGCATTACTTGTGCTGCAATTCCCGGCAGAGTGAAGCCAGGTGACTACTGGCACACGTTGGGACTTCCATTATACCCCTCTTCCAGTTTCCTCCTTTCTTTTTGACCAATTCATCTTAGCTTCTATTTTGGATGCCTTTTCTCTACACCCTACCCTCAGGGCTCTGTTCTAAATTCCTCTCTCTTCTCACTAGATGTACTTCTACGCCTCAATGCTGCGTTCACTCCTCTGACTGTAAAGCCATTTTACTGACCACTCTAAACCTATTTCCAGATCTTTCTTGGGAACTTCTGACCCATATTATCAAATGGTTACCACAGTGTCTTTACTTACATGTTCCAAAGGCACCAAAAGTTCAACATGTTCAGAATTGCGTTCCATTTCCCCCCCGCATCAAATCCTCCCCCAGAGAATTGTCACTTACCCTGGTATTTCACTGAAGTGCCCCATGTGCAAACATTACCCCTCTTTCCTCTTGTTCTCTCACTTTCCATCAAAACTCTGGTCCCTTTAGCCAAAGCTCAGCAAGGTCTTAGAAAAGCTAACTATTACATAAGTTGATAGAATCATGTAATAGGGGCCCTTTCTCACTCCTCATAGGGAGCGTTTTCTTTTTAACACAAATGAATTACTAACATTGGGATTTGGGGTGCTGGGAGAAGCAATTCTCTTAAATTATATAATTCAGTTGACTCCAGTAAGGCCCGGAGTGGATGGTTTGTTCTAGGATTCCTTTGTTTCTTATTAATTATAAGCCAGAAACCAGAATTTCATCCTTTTCTTTCGTCTCTCTGCTTTCCAGAGCTCCTTCCTACCTCTACCATCTTGGAAAGGGCCCTGTTCTATCCCATTCATTTCCTGGCCAGATGGAACTTGACCCTCAAATTTCCCCATCTCCTTTCAGCTCCTGAATGCGAGCCTAAAGTCTCTAGGACAACTCTACTGAAGAAGGGGTATCCTGGGTGGCCGTGAGCTTGGAGATGAAAAGTGTATTGAGCCGTTACCTATAGCTTGTTGACCCTAAAATGCTTTTTGACGAGACACAAGTATTAATAACATTAGCCATTCACTGGAATAGCACATAATCTTTACAAAAAGAACAACTAAATCACGCCCTCTCACACAAATTAACATTCCCATCAGTACTAAGATTTGTTCGTTTGTATTATGATTTGTTTTCATGCTTGCTCTTAAAAATGCATTTGAAGTTATTTAAAGAGGCACAAAGAATAGAACAAAGGAGATGGGTGTAGGAAAATAAGGCCGACTAATAGGCAGGGTCAGTGCACAGAGTACTGAGAGGGTGAAGAAGAGGGATAGAAGTGGAGAAAAAAATTAGGTTTGGAGCTTTCCAGTGACTGGAATAAAGGGTAAACACACTTATGAGAATGAGATTAATGGTATTCATATGATAAAAGCACAGCTTTTTTTTGGCTTGTTTCTGACAGCTGGGAGAAATTTCTTCCCTAAAGGGTGCCTGGTGTGGTGTAGTGAACTATGTCCAGAACAATATTTTTCAATAAGTCCCATGGTGAGTTTCATAAGGCTACTTCTTCTTATTCTTTTTTAAAAATTTTTATTTATTTTTGAGACAGAGAGAGACAGAGCATGAGTGGGGGAGGAGCAGAGAGAGAGAGGGAGACACAAAATCTGAAGCAGACTCCCGGCTCTGCACTGTCAGCACAGAGCCCTTCATGGGGCTCAAACTCGCAAACTGTGAGATCATGACCTGAGCCAAAGTTGGAGGCTTGACCGACTCACCCACCCAGGTGCCCCATCATAAGGCTACTTCTTAGGATGGTCCTCAGTACAATAGATGGATCATTGCCAAAGCAAAGCTAGAGAAAGGCATAATTTGGGGGGCCCACACATTCTGGTACAAGTGCACGGCCAGCTGTGCATGGTGTAGTATAAAAGTTAAGAGTATGGAGACAAAATGGCCTGAGTTTGAAATTCAACTTTGTCACTTCCTGGCTATGTGTCACCCAACAATTTAGGCCTCTGGCTCAGTGTGGTCATTCATAGAGTGGAAATAATAATATTATCCACCTCATCGGTTTATTCTAAGGATTAAATTAGTTGATAGGTGTGAAGGGCTTAGAATTGTACCCTGGTACAAAGTTTAAGCTATTATTAATCAAAGGAAAAAAACCAGAAAATATCTAGAAGAAAGATTACCCACAATTTAAGCCACACACACACAATAAATAACGTTTCTTACTAGTGCATTTTTGATCAAAAAAGTGAGAGTTTGAGATCAGAATTTCTGACACAAACCTAGACTGCATATATTCTATATGGAAGAATTAAAGGGAGAACCATATGCTCTGATAATCAACCAAGTGGAGGGCTGTGTTGACACCTGTAATGAGAGAGCAGGAGCCCAGCTGAACACTTGGCAAGTGGAAGACCATCCATCCCTCAACTATGAGCAGGGCTACCTATGGAGGAATCCAAACAGTTCTCAGGAAAGAATTCTGAGTCTATAAGATACAAATGGATCTTCAAGTTCCCTAATTCTGTGCAGTAGACAATGCTTGGCTGAAATAATTTAAGTTTGGAGAAGTTTCAAAGTGAAAATGAATATTTACCCATCCATCTATATATCTCAGTGAGGAGCCAGCAAACATTTTAAGTGCTTGCAAATTCCTGATGAGTCCTTAAAGATGAACTGGATTCAGATATACCTTTAGGTAACTGAGTTCGAATTTTCTATGCAGGACAGTAAGACACAAGTCAATCAAGAGTTGAAAAATCATGGTCTTAGCATCCCAGTAGTTGACATTAATTAGTTCATCCTTTTGAATGTCATCAGTATGACTTAGCTATTGAGGCCAATCCTCACATATAAGGGGAAAATGCTCTATCTATAAGAATAATGACACCTCCTTTTTACTCCATTTCAAGCAACAAAAATTTACCTGATGATTATATTATTTTCCTGAACTTTTAATGATTTATTTTAATTACGACACAATATAAAAAAATGACTTACTCATAAAATATGTAAAATAATTAAGTCGTTATGACTCATTTAATTTTTATACTCAACAGTTAGAATGCTGTCTTTAAAAATTCTTTGTAGAGGGGCACCTGGGTGGCTCAGTTGGTTGAGCATCTGACTTTTGATTTTGGCTCAGGTCATGATCTCACGGTCCTGAGTTCGAACCCCACATTGGGCTCCATGCTGAAAGTGGAGCCTGCTTACGATTCTCTCTCTCTCTCTCTCTCTCTCTCTCTCTCTCTTTCTCCCCCCACTCCCACTTGTGCTCTCTCTCTCTAAAAAAAAAAAAAAAACAAACAAATTCTTTGTAGATTAGCATCGTCATCTGTCTGTAACTTAAAACGTTGATGTGTACTATATGTAAATATGCACCCAAGTCACCAAGTTCCTCACAAGACTATTACACTGAACACTATTACATGCACAAACTTTTTGAATAGTATGTCAAGAAAAAAGAAAGATTAATATGGTGCTGGATTTCCAGAACATTTTACACATCTAAATCTAGTAACGTAATTTTAGTATGTGTGACTTAGTTTGCTAAAGCACATATGAGCAGTTAAACTTGACCAGTATGACTTTGAGTTCCCTTTTTTTTTGTTTTATTTTAGAAGGGCTGGGGGAAGGGCAAGGGGAGAGAGAGAGAGAGAGACAGAAAAAGAGAGAGAGAATCATAAGCAGGCTCCACGCTCAGTGCGGAGTCCCATGCGGGACTTGATCCCACAGCCCTGGGATCATACTCTGAGGCGAAATCAAGACTCAGATGCTCAAATGACCAAGCTACTCAGGTGCCCCCTTTCAGTTCACTTTTAAAAATTCTTCTTAATATCCTTCAACTCTTTCTAAACCTGCATCTTCTTCATAGAGCATTTGGGACTGAACTGAAATTAAGCGGCGGTTTTCACTCCATCACTCCCCTCCAAAACACAAATTTATATATTCATTCACTCACTTCCTCCGTCCCCCACTTTCATTCTGTTATCTTTGTCTTTTGGTGAGGGGTATAATCTGTATTCCAATGTAAAATCTACATCCATTTTGAGAAGATAAATTTTAAATAAAGATTTCCATACTTCTAACTCTTTTAGACGATTGAAATTATTGTGTTACTGTGTTATTTAACTAAGACTTTAAATATTTCAATCCACCTAGGCCTAGAATTCAATAAGGCTGTGTTCGTGGAGCAGAGTACATTCAGCTCAAAAGGATATCATCTCACGGCTTACTTGCTATTGTTTACGATGAGTATTTCATTTCTAGTAAGTGGTTTTTGCATGACAGAGTCACAGCTAGAAATCACGGCTTTTTCAGGAGTCTCTCGTCATTGAATTAAAGCCATTTTCCTTTATGTCGTTCTCATAACCTCCCTGACGAAGGCTGTTCTTAGGTTAGATACATAAATTAAGCTATGAAATCAACTGTGAAGTCTAGCATCCCTATGCTCTTCACTGGTGGCTTTAAATTGTATTTTGAGGTTTGTTCTTAGAGTGAATATAAATTAGGAAAGGAATTAATATGTTGGATTTTTTTTGTTTTTGAAGGAGAATATGCTGTGGGGCACTTCTTATTGTTCAGATGTCTGTATGAACTCAAGTGGAGTAACACCAGCTGGCATGCCCTGTGCTTTCTGCCACCTCTTGTTTCCATCACCACCAAGGTTGTCTCAATATTCTCTTCCTCAAGTAGCAAATCACATCAAGGGAGGCCCCAAACACTGTGAACATATTTTGAGGGAAATTCATCAGAACCAATGCATTCACATGTCCTGGCTTGGTTGTTATTGCTTTAAATAAGCTGACTTATATCTGATTTGCATTTAACCATGCCCTCAATTTCTTTCACCCATGCATTTATCCAACAAATATATAGATGGCTGATTAGGTGCCAGACACTGTGTTAGGCGCTGGGATATAGCAACAGAAAAACACTCTTCTGGAATTGGTATTATATTCCAGTGGGGGAGGTAGACAATAAATACATCTTTACAAAGCATATAATGTTAGATGATGATAAATCCTATAAAGTAAAACAAAGCCAATAAGGCAGGTAAGGAGGGTAGAAAGTGCGAGGGGCCATGTGGTTCAACGGGAAGACTTGTCGACTTATCATATCGACTTATCATATCGTTGACAAAGGGCTATTTAAGTGGAGAGGTGAGGGGTACTGAGATATGTGAATATGTAAGGGCAGGAAATTTCAGGCAGAAAAAAGTAGCAAGTACAACGGCCCTGGGGCAAGAGCGTCTGTAGCACACTAGAAAGGCAGCCAGGAGTTTTGTTGGAGCAAGTATGGGATGGGACTTTTTTCATAGGAAAAAAGTCAGAGATATGATGGATTGTGTAGACCATACTGAGTGGTTGAGGTATTATAAGTGAGAGGCGACGCCCTGCATCAGTTGAAGGAGAGAAGCGACTTGATCTCATTTATATTTAACTGCATCAGTTAGGGTGAGCTGGGGAGGACACTTCATAGGGAAAAAGAGAGGACAAGGCAGGAGGCTAATGCAGCAACCAGGCAAAAGATGATACCTTGGACCAGGGTAATGGTGGGGTGATGATGGGGAGAATTATGAGATTCCAGATAAATATATATACTCATATATATTTTTAATATTTAATATATATTTATATATATAAAACATATACATAATATACACACACACACATACAGGCACACACACTCTAATAGAAGGGTGGGAAACTGGGGCAGGGGGAGTTGTTATGGTTATTCCATGCTAAAGTTTGCTATTGACTTAGGGAAGACGGCTGGGAAGCAGATTTGTGGGGGGAAGATCAGAAACTACCTGCTGAGGTTGTTGAGAGCTTAAGTGAATTAATGCTCGGATAGTTAGGGCAGGATTGATACACGGGACTCACTAAACTCAACACAATTGTTCCTGCCATTTTTTCATTTCCTTATGTGCTTTGTTGAAATGAGATCTCTTGAAATCCCCAGTCTTGCTCTGAAACTGATCTTTTGCCTCTGGTTTGATGCAGCACTCTATGCATTTCTTTTTTTGTTTTTTTCTTTCTTTCTTCTTCTTCTTCTTCTTCTGTTTGTTTTAATGTTTATTTATTTTGAGAGAGAGAGAGCGCGCGCATGAGCGGGGGAGGGGCAGAGAGAAAGCAGAGAGAGAATCCCAAGCAGGTGCCACGCTGACAGCGATGACTAGGGGCTCAACACGGGACTCAAACTCATGAACCACGAGATCATGACTTGAGCCGAAATCAAGAGTTGGATGCTTAACTGACTGAGCCGTCCACCTGCCCCTATGATTTTCTTCTTCTTATTTGGAATTTTAAAATCTGATCCTCTATGACAAATTGAACTTGAGGTGATTTAGACATCTGTTCCTTGGACGTACAAATGTTGTAAAGGACATTGACATAACATGAAAGCACTGTCACTATCCAGATGTAAACTCTAATTATAATCGCAATTGTTTTATTTGCCGTGCAGGTCTCTCACTCAGTGTAGAATGGATGTGACCACAGTTCTTTTGTGACCTTTTTGTCTCGGATCTCATATGTGATCACAAAGAAAATCATAAACCAAACTCTATGGAAATACATAGAAACGTTTCAACTGGGTCTTTAAGGTCATTTTATAATCTTACTGGACAAAGTGACAGCTGTAACTAGTCTGTATATTGATTTTAAAGGGTCCATATTGGGTTTCCTGCATTTTGCCCCATGCAGAGTAGTTAGAAAGAAGTATTAGCTAGCCATCAGCAATGCTTGGGGTGCACATTGCTGTGTATATTTCTCCCCTAGTGGATGACTTTCAAAATAAAATCTCAGAGAGAGAGGGAGGAAGGGAGGGCGGGAGAGAGAGAGACAGTGGAGACAGAGAGAGAGAATTTAACACATGACTTTTTTCATCTCCAAAGGGAGTTACCCAGTCATTCGGCTGAATATTTTTCAAACTTTATACCATAAAGCCTTAGCCTTTCTAGGTCACCGTACTGCATCTGAGACTAAAATTAAAACCATAAATACTTAAAGCCTTAACGCCTACACTCTTTAAAATCTGGTAAAAACAGGCATTTCCCTTTGCCGCTTTACTGTGCTTATTTATATGAGAAATAGCACTTTGAAAAACATGGCTTAAAAGCAGAATCACACAGAGCATAAGGGAAGAGAAAAGCCAATTTACATGTTTCCATTTTTCTTTTCCTCCAATTTATTCTCTCCTGCTTAGTTTCAGGATTCATATCAGTCTCTATCCAATTTCAGGAGGGAGGAACTCGCCACCCTAAGCTAGTAACCAAATCAATATTAAAATGTGGAAGGCGGTTGTAAGTCTAATATCTCCCAGAGCACCTGTTCCATTGTTGCGCAACAACAGGGTAGCTAAGAAATACTGGCGTCTGTTTTGCTCCTTTGTGACACTGCATCTAACTTACAGACCTTTTATGATCTGGTCTGCCTAGTGCGCCATTATGTTAATTGTTTTGGAACAAACCTTCCCTGACTTCCAGTGTGCCTGTCTGTTGGCAACCTAGCGTCACTCTCCCACTGCCCACCTCTCCCATCTAAGGCAAGAGCCGTATCCCTGGGGACCACGTTTTCTAGAAGCATGTACCTTTTCGAGACACCTGGAAGGTGGAAGAAAAGCAGGAAATGTTCTCATGTTCTTTGGCAAAAGCCAAAGCCACATGGGCTCCGGCAGATGCAAGATGTGCAGTGTGGGGGCAGATGTGGCAAAGCTGACTTCCTGCAAGCTTCCTGTGTGCTTGATCTCTTCTGAAGCTCCTGATTCCCTCTATTAAATCTCTTCTGGCTTGAGATACCTATTTTTCCTGCTGGAAAGTGTATGATACATGCAGATGGAGACAAGGAGATGGACTGGGAGACAGAGGTTCCCTACAGGAATCCACCCTGCCTGGGTTAGTCTGCTGGGAAGCACAGCCATAAAGTAGCAAAACAGACGCCACGTAGAAACACACTGAATACTCTGGAACCGGGAGCTGACCTGAGTGGGAGATAATTCAAACTTATCGCTCACTTGCTGTTTGACTTTGAATAAATTGCTGGACCTCGGTTTGCTCATCTGTGAGATGCCATTAATGGCAGTACCTACCCCACAGAGTTTTTGTGTGGTTTAGTGAATTAATGTTTGTAAAATCTGGAGGAAAAGGAACGGCACATGGTTAGTACTAAATGAGTTTTGCCAAAGGAAAAGTTAATTTTAAAACTAGCTTAGAAGTGGTCTCCTTGGGAAGTTAGATTTGAACTCCAGTGCTCAAAATATTCCTGGAACGTGGACATTTAGGGACTTGTACCGACACCCCGTCCAGCAGCCGCATCAGAAAACTGTGATTCTGACCCTGGTCCATTCTTCTGCCTGGTGCAGGAAGTGCCCAAGCTCCTGCATTTCTCCCTGACCATTCATCTCAGCGTTGGATGAAAAATTGTATTATGCAACCTGGCCATTCGCCTTGTTCATGTGGTTTAGCTCTGAATGATTTAGGACTGTTTATACAAAATCAAACACACTCTCAAAAGATGAAGCATTGCTTCCCTCAAAAATGTTCAAAACAGCAGAGAATCCAAAGGGATTCCAGCTGAGCAGCTGCAAATGTGTCCTAGACAATGGCTCTGTGACTGGCATAAGCTTAGAGCCTCTCAGAATAACTCTTGAAAACGGGAGAGAGCTCTTGGGTTGATATATTTAAAGACAAATAATTCTTCTCTCCATGTATATGTGGCAGTTACCCTTCATAAATCCTCTGGGATTGCAGTGAGAATGGAGAATAATAAAATACAACACAATTTAAAAAAATAACAAAACAGGGGAGCCTGGCTAGCTCCGTTGGTTAAGCGTTCAACTCTTGATTTCGGTTCAGGTCATGATCTCATGGTTCATGGGTTCGAGCCCTGCGCCGGGCTCTGTGCTGACAGCATGGAGCCTGCCTGGGATTCTCTCTCTCCCTCTCTCTCTCTGCCCCTCCCCTGTGTGCGTGCTCTCTCGCTTTCTCTCTCTTTCTCAAAATAAATAAACATTTAAAAAAAGTTAAAAAATGACAAAACAGCTTCAAGGACAGAAAATGTAAGTTGCAGGGTCAAGATGATCTTTCTCTGTTCCTCTTGTAACAGCTGGCAAAGGTGGCCAAGGTTGCCCTAACCATTACCTACAGAGTTAGATACAGAATTAAATTTGGAAGCTCCAGTTGGGGAAAATCTGGTTTCAAAAAACAAGCAGGGATCCTTATTTTCCAGCAAACCAGTGTTTGCCCTTCAATGCTTTCCCTTGCATTCATTACTCAGTTTTGCGAAGTGAGACATACTTTTTGTTACTGGCAGATGTCACCCGGGGGAGAGAGAGGAAAAAATAATCTCTGTCTTGTTTTTTCTCTCAGGTGTAAAAATTTTCCCTCTAGTTCCTTAGTGTCTCAGGAATCCATTGAGAAATGCAGCAAGAATATGTCAGATAAGCTGAAAAATATTTTTCCAGGTATTCATTTTAACATAGAATGAAAGCATTCTGTGTCAATCCTGGAGGCTGCAATAGCAGTTTGGAACTGGTTTATGAATTAACCTTTCTTTATATAGCTTCATGAGAATTGATCCACTTAATCCATTTCGATCGAGCTGAATGCAGATTTCAGTAATTTATCAAGACAAGTCTTTAGGACGTGTCTCATTCCCTAATCCTATCCATCACAGATTAAGGATTGCAAAGACCTCATGTATTTTAATATTTGAAAATACCTAGAAATGCTGATCCGAGATTTACGCATTTAAACACATACGGTGCTATGCATGCTTAATGTATAGTTTATAAAGTCCTGTAGATTTCTTTTTTTATTCTTTGATGATTATCCACAAACGTCTTTATTTTTGTGATTTTCTATACTTGTCCTGAGCATACCCTCATTCATTCGTTCATTCATTTCATTTCATTTCATTTCATTCACCCAACGCTGAATAAATACCTACTGTGGTTTAGCACTGTGCTAGGCCTTGGGGATATGCAGCTCGGAATCTGTAGGAAATCACAATCTGGAGG
The DNA here is from genome assembly GCF_027475565.1 of Acinonyx jubatus. Taxonomy (NCBI): domain Eukaryota; kingdom Metazoa; phylum Chordata; class Mammalia; order Carnivora; family Felidae; genus Acinonyx; species Acinonyx jubatus. The sequence goes on along the minus strand of NC_069385.1, from coordinate 104,666,912 downwards.
TGAAAAGGGAGTGTGGCAGTTAAATGTATTAATTATCAAGTAACCGTCAATTATAATGTGTAAATTTAAGTAAGCTTCTCAAGCTCATGCAACCTGGAAAATGACAGTTTATCAGGGGTCTGAAAAGTCCAGGCTTTAGGCCAAATCCAGGCCGCTGCTTGTTTTTGTAAATTAAGTTTTATTGGAACGTAGCCAAGCTCATTCGTTGATGTGTATCTACAGTTACAAAGACAGAGCTAAGTCTTTGCTAAAGAGAGGATTTGCAAAACCTAAAATATTTACAAACTGACCCTTTAGAAAAGAAGTTTGCCTTCCCCTGGTTTAGACATTACAGTTACAGATCAGGTGTTTGAATACCCCTCTCTCTGGCTACGAAGTCCTTTCCACCATATCTTGTCAAATTTTTAGAATCATAGATATCTTAAAGATTTCTCTAATAAATTTCTATTTTTTGTTCCTAGTAAACATTTTCTATAAACTCCTCCAACAACGTTTTGTAATAAAAAAAGTTTTTGATGTTGGACGGTTAATCTCCACCTCTGGAAAAAAGTCAGTCGTCAGAAACAGTTTCTACTTTTGTCCATATCTGTTCAGAAAGGGAATGGCAGAGCTAGGAAGCAACAGATAAAATGAGACAGTAGGACTAGATTATCTCAAAAGAGCTTTCCATCTCCAACATCCCAGAGCTCTATATTTCTATAATAATAACTGCACAGGCTAAAATTAAACCTAGCGTTGCAGCTGGAGGAAACACACAGCACAATGGTTTATGGAAATCAATTAAGGACAGATACAAACCTAACTGTAACCGCACCATTAAAAATCCCAATCTTCCAAATTTTACTTCGCAAAAATAAGGACAACCCCTAATCAATAACACATTACTCAGAGAACTCTCAGAAAACGTCAATGAAAATAACTCGGCAGGACCCTCGATCCATCTCTGACATACATTAGATTCTAACAGGTGAAGATGATGTAAAAGAGTGCCCTTGAGGAATAAAAGACAAAAGAAATTAATAAAAATCAGCCTGATGGCAACAGTTATTTCCTCAAATGACCTAGTCTTAATGATCCATGAAGACACATAGTTAAAGCTTTGATGTGGGCTTCTGGCCTGAGAATGAGCTGAACAAATCTATATTTAGAAGTCTTCTGGAAGACTCACATTGAACTAACAAGTACGTTCTGAGAGGAAAAGAGAGGGAGAGGGAAGGAAAAGGGGACTAGCCCTCAAGTACTTCTTTAGGCTGTTGCAATTATATGTACGCTTGCAAATGAAACTCGGGAACGTATCTGTTGTCCATTCATCCATTCAAGAAACGTTTATTGAAGAGTCTGTCAAACACTGAGCTCCGTGCAGGAAATGCAGTGGACAGTGAGGCAAACTTGCTCCTTGCTTCATGGTGCCTATGGCTTAGTGGGTGAAGAGAGGCATTCAGCAATTATAATACGATATGATGTACAAGTGCGTGCAGGGGAATGTAGAATCCTACAAGAATGTGCCTGGCACATCTGACGTGGCCGAAACTAAGGTATCAGAGTCCTCCCTGGCAGGTCACCTCAGGCCAGAAGAGAAGTGGGAAACTTCCAGCTCCTCCCTGCTCCTTCCCTTCCCTCTCTTCACAGTCTGACTTCCGACCTTGCCTGTTTACATCTGCTCAAAATCCAAAGAAGGTAATTGACCTAGGAGCCATTTGAGAATGTGGATGAATGCAGGGTCATGGATCCAGCAGGAATCATCGGTACAGGTAAATGTTGGGCAGGTAATAAAAACAAAGTGACAAATCTAGAGGTGACAGAATCCATTTATTTCTGCAAGGCAGTGATATGAAATGGGCAAAAGACAGAGCAGAACATGTCTCCCAAGGAAACTGGGCAGCAATGCCTTGCTATAATTGTTGGGTACAAGACTGATTAGCTGGAGTATGCTAAAGAGTTTTAAACATCTTCAAGTAAAATGAATGTTCTAATAATTCACCTTATTCATTCTGTGAATCCATCCCTCCCACGACAGGTTAAGGTTCAGTCATCCAATTTGAGAAGTACAATTTTCTTTAAAAATGTTACTGGCATGTATAACCTATTTGTTCTTTTTAAAGAGGCAAATAAAATAAAACTAACCCTCCTGTACACCCCACCCAGCCTAAGAAATATATTACAAATACCCTTTCCTAATTTTTCCTCTATTCTATTTCTTTACTTTTAACGAATCCTTTAGATGTTAATTTCTGTAAAAAAACAAAAAAGCCTGAAATTTATTAAGATCTTTATCTTTCCACCAAACAATTCAAAAACATTTTATATTGGTAATGTCACTCCCCACATATATACTAATTTTGTCCAGTTATTCAGCTCTGTCCTGATAACTTTATGCATCCTTCCCCTCTCGTGACCTCTTCCCAGAGAAAGTAATCATTTTCTTTAAAATATTACTAGCATGGGGGCACCTGGGTGGCTCAGTAGGTTAGGCGTCCGACTTCGGCTCAGGTAATGATCTCATGGTTCATGAGTTCAAGTCCCGCATTGGGCTCTGCGCTGAGAGCTGAGAGCGTGGATCCTCCTTCAGATTCTGTGTCTCCCTTTCTCTCTCTGACCCTCCCCTGCTTAAACTGTGTCATCTTTCACTGTCTCTCAAAAATGAATAAACGTTAAAAAAATTAAAATAAAATTACTAGCATGAATAACATTTATTATTAGATATTATTACCATTTTATATAAAATTTACCATAAAGTTGATATTTTCTGTTTTCACATTTCTTTGTGTATCTTGCATCTTCTTCTTGGGATCATTTACTTTCTTCTTGAATTACAAAATTAGCTGTTTCTTGAGTGTTAATTATTTTTTAGCTAAATTCAGTAGGTTTTGATTCCTTTTGTGTTCATGTGTTTGCTCTGAGAAGTCATTATTTTACACTTATTTGTAAGAGATGCTGTTTGCTGGGCATCAAATTCCATATTATTTGCTATTTTTTTAGCACATTAAAGGTAATTATGTTCAACTTTTCATAGTCATTGAATTGCCAGTTTAAATTTCATTCCACTATGTGTTCTTTTGCTCTCTGATTGCTTTTTTGATTTTAAAATCTTCTCTCTCACTTTTTTTTTTAATGTTTATTTATTTTTGAGAAAGAGAGACCACAAGCAGGGGAGGGGCAGAGAGAGAAGGAGAAAGAATCCCAAGCAGTCTCCATGCTGTCAGTGCAAAGCCCAACGCAGAGCTCGAACCCACAAATCATGAGATCATGACCTGGGCTGAAGTTGGACCCTCAACCAACCGAGCCACCCAGATGCCTCTAAAATTTTCTCTTTGAAAAAAAATAAATAAATAAAACCTTCTCTTTGTCTTTAAAGTTTTGTAACTTCAACATAATGTGCTATGGTATGGATATTTTCTTATTTATACTGCTTAAGATCTTTAGGATTTTTTGACTGAGAAATTGAATCTTTTATAAATTCCAGAATATTGTTACCTTATTATGAGTTTTTACCAGTTCACCCAAAAAAGATGTCACCCTTTGAGGGTCTGGTTTATGTGTGAGATCCCATTTCTGTCTCCTACTCCTCTCAGGTGCCAGGCTTTCCCTCCTGTCTTGTCAGGCATGACCCACTGAAACCCAAACCTTAGGCTATGGGGTTCACCAGCTCCCTTCAGGGCAAACACTGGCTTTAAGGCACAGTTACATCAATGGATTCGTGCTTCCTTGTCATTTGTAACCTCTGATTCTTTTCATTACTTTAATGTCAGGGCAGCTTCACTCTAAAAAAGATTCTTACGAAATGTTTTATTTAATATTTTGTAGGTGTTGGTGCTAAGTAAAGTTTTCCTGAACATCCAAGCTGCCATATTTCTGGGGGAAAAAAAAAAGAAAGAAATGATTTGGAAATGAGCAAAGGGCTGATTCTGCAGATCTGATGCCAATTTTCCTAGAGCTTTGATGGAGAAATCTGTTTTGGGGACCTTAGAGTGACTAGACATACTCAGAAGGCAGATCACACTCCTGCTATTAGAACAAGGAATGTGAGGAATGATTAATGAAGCACTCTCTAGAGTTTAATTTTTTTTTTTTTTTTTTTTTTTTTTTTTTGCTTTCAAACATTCTAAAGACAGAAGACAATACTCATTGGAGAAAATGCCGCTTGGGTTGGAGACAAGTGGGAGGGAGTAAAAAAAAGGGTTCCCAAATCATAAAGGGTCTAAGACTGGAAAAAGCGCAAAGAAGATAAAAGAAAAATCACGGGGTGTCATCCTTCAGCTGCAACTGCCTGGAGCTCAGCAGGACCCACCTGGGCTTGATAAGAAGAGCTCCTCTCCAGGCAATGACTGTGCATGTGTCTACAGGAGCCAGATTCTCCGGGATCTCTGCTCCTTGTCTCTGTAATAGAATGTTAGACCAGAGACCTTAGGCCCCAGGAGCTTGCTGTAGTTCACTCTTTCATCCATCCATAAATATTTTAAATCGATGTATTTTTGAGTGACTACTCTCTGCCAGGCGGAGCTAGGCCTAGGGATACAGTGTGGAACAACGGACATGTTCCCACTATCCCTGGTATTAGGAAGCTTAAAGTCTATTTGGGAGAGATAAACTCCAAGCAAATACCTGAAACCTTGTTTTATTACAATTCTGATAAGTACCATCAAAGAAAGTAAACTCCAAACCACGGGTGCAGATACCAGGCCCTTGCTAGCCATTTGCAACGGCCAGAAATAACAGTCTCTAGTTACTAGCCTGGGGTAATGATCCATTAGCTGTGATTTCCCCACATTCTGCTCCTACTATTGAAAACAGTTTCTTTATCAAACTCTCCCCCCAAAACCCCAATCTGAATATACCGTCTCTTTCCTCTTTCCTGTCTCTTTCTTTATGTGCAGTATGGAACTTGGATTGTTTTTCTTGGCAACTTCCGGAAGGTTGGAAGCAAGGAGGATCCATGATCTGAATTACATCTTGAAGATAACCCTGCCTCTCATGTAAAGAATAGAAGCTGGGAGAGAGCAAAAGGCAGAACAGCAGTTGGAGGACATTACAAGGACTCAAGTGAGCAGTGACTGTGACAGCCCCACTAGTGTGAAGCAGTGGAGATAGGAAGTGTCAGATTCAGGTACATCAAGACGGTAAGAATGACTGAGCCTATATAGAGATTGGATGAGAAGAGTGAGGCTAGTGGGTTCCAAAATGACTCTTACATTTTTGGCCAAGGCAAAGAGGTGAAGAGAAGCAGGTTTACGAGGAGGAAAAAAAAAGATTCTGATTTTGGGGAAGTGAATGCTGTGATGCTTATTAGACATCTAAATGGAATGTCCATTGAGAAATGACAGCTAGAGGGTTGATGAAGGAATAGACGGATAAAGAACAGAGCTATAAATGTGGGAATGTCAGCATATAGGTGATATTTAAAGCCGTAGGTATAGATGAGGCCACCTATGGAGTGGGTAGATAATAAAAAGATAGACTTTTTGAAGTTGGAAAGATTAAGAAACACCATAAAAAGAGAATGAGAAATGGTAGCTTTGTTAGGAAAACATCCCAAGAGACTGGATCCTGGGAGCCAAATGAAGAAGGGAAAGGTCAATGTGTCAACAGAGTGGATTTGACAAGATGGAGTTCATTGGTGACCTTGTCAATGTTTGTGGAGTGATGGGAACAGAGACCTGTCTGGAATGAGTTCAAAAGAGAAACCTGCAAGGAATTTTGCTACACACGGGAGCAAAAGAATATAACAGTGGCCCCTGCAGGGGGACAGGGGTGAAGGGGAATTTCTTTCTAAATGGGAGATAATGTAGCATGATCCCCTTTGCTCACATTTGTATTTAATTCCTCTTGTCCTTTGAAACTTAAAGATCTTTTCCAGAAACTAAGTGGGAGCAGGATGTAGGGAAACCACCGAGTCTAGTAATAACAGCTCATTACTGCAAGGCTTATATGTGAGAAGCCTTTATCACTCCTAGACCCAAAGAGGCACCAGGATATGTGGCTTCTGGATTCTAGGTAGGATTTACTATCATCCTAGAAGACTGTGACTTTGCGTGTTTATCATTCTCAGAGCCAGGCCCACAAAATTGAAGGCTGTATGACCAGTGCTGGGTGCTAGCTAGGCGATTTACCCAATATTCATTAATATATCATCATAGGGCAAAAATATATCATTGCAGCTGTGTGTGTACCAGCCTTCTCTCCCCCACTCCTTTTTCTATCTTCTAAGGAGGTTCCTGTGTTATCCTGACCACCTCCGGAAACTTTTTATTTGAGCTGCATTTGGAGTAAGGAGTCAGAGGGGAGGGTTAACTGGGAAAGTCAGCGAGAGATAGATTGATTTTCATTTGTAGGGCCAAGAGCTAGCCCCTTTTCAGGAAGAAAAAAGACAAGACCCCAAAAAATGTAAAGAGGGGAGAGAAAAAGATCAGTGTGGATGAGTTTTGAGATACTGTTTTGATGAGTTCTGAGATTTTAGGAGATTAAAAGCATTTAGGGCAGTGTCTTATTCTGCTTAGGCTGTTGTAACGACCTACCATTTGACTGCAGAACGCGGTTCTGGAGGCTGGAGGTTCGAGCCTCCAGGGTGCCAGCATGGTGGGTTCTGAGCATAAGAATTTTGGGGAGGACACACATATTCAGTCAGGGTTCTCCAGTTGGAACAGTGAAAAGAAAATAAAACAAATGAAATTCCTAACTTTCTCTATGTAATTTTTTTTTATCACTTTAGTGAAAGACTTCAGTAGACATTTAAATTGCTCTTTGGTGCTTTTTAGATGCCAGAATAGTGATTCTATTGACTGCGAGGCTGTGCTGTCCAGATTGGTTTATTCTAAATTATTATTAATGCAATTGTCTGTTTACTTGTCTGCTTCCTCTGTAAGGCCCTGATCTCTTCCTAATTTTTTTGGTAGTCTGGACACTTAACTGTGCCTTGCACATGACATATGTTAAGACATTTAGGAGGGCACTAGTTGTGATGAGCACCGGGTATTGAATGTAACTGATGAATCACTGAATTTTACTCCTGAAACCAATATTGCTTTGTATGTTAACTAACTAGAGTTTTAAAAAAAACAAGGCAAGGCCATCCTCATGGGACTGTTGCCAGCACAATCACACTGGGCCTCATGCAGAGAAGAGCCTTATTTGGTTTAATGCTTTGCTCTTGTCATTTTGAAATTCTTAAGTTTTAAATAAGGAGGCCCAGATTTTTATTTGGTACTGAGCTCTGCAAATTATGTAGCCAGTGCTGCACTCAGTAATTATTTGTTGAGGATAAGCCATGCCCAGAACTAGAAAGCTAGACGTGGAGATTTTTTTCCATTTCTTTCAGTTCTAAAATGATACTTCCGTCTTCCTAAGAAGATCCTTGTTTGCATCCTGGAAGAATATTTAACCGGATACCAGTCTGCCAGGAACAAGTTAACCAGATATCAGTCTTGCAGAAAAAGGAGACTAGAAGGGTGTTAAGGAGACAAGTGTGGACAATGATGGGCACAAAATAAAAACTGATTAATTCGTGTGTAAATATATGACACTGATCTTTAAAACGTTGCCCGAGTCAGAAAAGGACAAACAAAACAAAACAAAACAAAACAGGACAGAGATGTTATATAACATAGAAAGATGGTATACCAATGATTAAAGTTCCCAAAATTTATAGATGAGAAGATATACTGCATGTCCAAGAAAACTTTAGTATAAGGACAAAGCCACATTTATTCTCTGATTATGCTGTAGCAAAAGATTTTTTTTTTAATGTTTATTTATTTTGAGGGAGAGAGCAAGAGAGAGAGTGAGTGTACAAGCAGTGGAAGGGCAGAGAGAGGGAGAGAGAATCCCAAGCAGGCTCTGCACTGTCAGAGAGCCCAACGCAGGGCTCAATATCAAGAACCATGAGATCATAACTTGAGCCTAAACCAAAAGTCAGACGCTTAACCTACTGAGCCACCCTGGTGCCCCATATAGCAGATTTTTAATCTTGTTTGTTAAGTATGGGAGAAGATGCTTAAGGGGCCAGGGTTTGTGCATGTGTTAGAAAATATTAGAAAGAAATGGACAGAAATGCATCTTCAAGAATAGGGGACAATGAAATGGGTAGTGATAGCAGTAGGGATAATTTGAGTTTATTGACAAAATATTGATATTCCATCTCTGCTGGAATGTAAGCGTTTAGTGATGGAGCTCCCCCAAGAAGGAATTCGTTGTTTCCTGGGTTGTGCTCCTGCAGCATTTACTTATCTGTATTGCTCTCCTGGCTTGGTACTCCAATTACTCTATAATTATTTGTTGTCAGTCTGTCAACACCAAAAGATATGAGCTCCTCCAGGGCAGATTTTAATTTTTATTCTTAGCTTCTAAAAGAGTGTCTGGCACAAAGTAGATAGTCAGTGAATGTTTGCTAAATACACACACACACACACACACACACACACACAAAGTAGATAGTCAGTGAATGTTTGCTAAATACACACACACACACACACACACATAAAATTGGTCTTGAAAATCAAACAATATAGATTCATGTACTTTGAAAATTTTGAACTACTTTAGAAATACCCTACAATGACGGTGGTGATGAGGCCAAGGATGATAATGACAAAGTCAATGATAACTCATATCCTCCAGAACCAAAGAGTGTACCCCTCACTTCTGGATAATGAATGCTTTCCTAGGAGTCTGTGACAGGTTTGGCACTTGTATATAGACATATGATTATGTGCATGTGTTTGTTAGTTTTTCCTCTGAGGATGAGATCGTTATCTTTCACGAGCATTTCCAATGGTTAGGTATTTTTATTTATTTTTATTAATTCATTTATCTTTAATGTTTATTTTTGAGAGAGAGAGAGAGAGAGAGAGAAAGAGAGACAGACAGAGTGTGAGTGGAGGAGGGGCAGAGAGAGAGAGAGACACACACACACACACACAGAATCTGAAGCAGGCTCCAGGCTCTGAGCTGTCAGCACGGAGCCGATGTGGGGCTCAAACCCATGGATTATGAGATCATGACCTGAACCAAAGTCGGATGCTTAACTGACTGAGCCACCCAGGGGCCCCATGACATTTTCAAAAGGTTAAGAATTCTGCTTTGTGGGAAAAACCATGCACTACCTGCATGCTAGTGCAGTGATTTATTTCTCAGTTTGGAAAAGATTTTAATCAAGAAGTGATCCTGTATCCTTTAGGATCTTATTTAGCATGGAAGTAAAATCACTTCTGCACTATACATCCCCCCTCCCCCCAAATCATTAGGTTAAATGATCTGAGATATCCTTACAGGAGAGATTCTAGGATAAACACAAAATGTATCACATTAAGTGATATTACACTGAAATGAGGGTAGTCATTGAAAAACTGGAATCAGAGTGTAAAACATAAAGCACATTAAGTGTATTAATGGAGAAGTAGAATGAGGCCAAGTATATCTTGTCTATGGTGCTTTGCATGTACAAATATTCCATTAAGAAAAAAATATCGGGATGATGTATTGATGTAAATAAAGACAATGAAATAATTTCCCAGGAAAACACTAACTGCTTCAATGGTAACATTACATAAAACACGAGCTGGTCTACATTGGAAACTTCCTTCAGTTTTGAATGCTGTCTGCCAAAATGGATTGCAGGAGCAGGAGCTCAACATCATAGTATCTTCTAAATGTGCAATTCTCTCCCACCCCTCCATCATTTCCTGTAGGAAAAACTTTCCATCCTAATTCAATCTTTAAAAATAATTCTACTTTCTCTAAACCGCTAAATGTTTTCTATTATGTATGACACAATCCTTTCCACTTTGCTAGTGAAGGATAGCTAGTCATTAGAAGCTTAGTAATGAATTACAATGGCCCTCAGCCCAAAATAATCCACATGCCAAAGTGGCACATTTTAGGGTGGCGTATTCTACTCTTTCAATATATCATATTATCCTGGTTCTTTTAGGTGTAATGATTCACACGTGAATTATTGCTGTTAATACAACAAACATGTATTAATTGCCTATTCTGCCCTAAGCTTTGTGCTCGGTTTTAAAATAAAACATAACTAAGATACAAATCCTACTCTCAGGGAACCTGTGTCCAGTGAAAGAAATGGCCATGAAAACCCGGAAGTAGACTCAGTGATCACCAGAAGTATGTGTTAAGTATTGCGGTATTAGTATTGGGGATGTAGCTTTTTTTTTTTTAATTTTAATGTCTATTTATTTATTTAAAAAATTTTTTAATGTTTATTTTTGACAGAGAGAGAGAGAGAGAGACAGAGCATGAGCGGGGGAGGGGCAGAGAGACAGAGAGAGAGAGAGAGAGAGGGAGACAGAATCTGAAGCAGGCTCCAGGCTCTGAGCTGTCAGCACAGAGCCCAACGCGGCGCTCGAACTCACAAGCTGTGAGATTTACCTGAGCCGAAGTCAGACGCTCAACCGACTGAGCCACCCAGGCGCCCCTGTTCATTTATTTTCGAAAGAGAGATCACAGGTGTGCACATGTACGAGTGCAAGTAGGGGAGGGGCGGAACGAGAGAGAGAGGGAGAGACAGGATCCCAAGCAGGCTCTGTGCTCCCAGTGCGGTGCCCAACATGGGGCTCCGTCCCCACAAACTGTGAGATCATGACCAATCAAGATCAATATCCAGTCAAGAGTTGGATATTTCACCAACCGAGGCACCCAGGAGCCCCTTGGTGTGGTAGTTTCAATCTATGGTATTACTAGTATTTTGTGGCATTAGTAGTAAGGTTAAAGTAGCACTGTGGTAGATATTCAAATATGGCAACAGCAGTATTTCTGGTCCTACATGATTTTCCAGAACCTTGTCACTCCTACAGTTTTAGAACGATCCTCACTCTCACACGCCTTTTACCTAAATTGGACTCTGTTTAAATAATTTATGAAGCATACTTCTGTTTGAGGGGAAATTTTAAATTATATTATAAAGACTTTTTTATAATATGTAGTTTCATTATAGACTAGTTCTTGACCTCTGAGCACACATCTTGTTCCTCTTTTTTTGTTTTTTTGTTTGTTACTTCTACTCCCATCCACGTTATTTCTAGATGAATAATGTACCATTGGGATATGTTCTCTTCATCAAGAGAGATGTTATTTTTTTTATTTTTAAAGTTTATTTATTTATTTATTTTGAGAAATAGAGAAAGAGAGAGAGACCACAAGCCGGGAGGGGCTGTGAGAGAGGGGGAGAGAGAGAGGATCTCAAGTAGGTTCCGCGCTATCAACATGGAGCCCAAGGCGGTGCTCAGACTCATGGACCGTGAGATCATAACCTGAGCTGAAATCAAGAGTCAGACACTTAACTGACTGAGCCACCCTGGCTCCCCCAAGAGAGACATTATTATACATGAGTAGAGAAAAGCTTACCAATCTAGGATGTAAGTATTCAATAACAAGATTTTGGAGTGATTTGCAACCTACTGTTGCCAATTCTTTCTTTAAAAGAATTCATAATCCAAGAAACCAATTATATATTGGTATAGCCCTTTTGGAAAACAGCATAATATACACACCTTTTATACAATAACCCCACTCTGATACATAATTAAACAGAATCAGAGATACATATATGAAGATTTCATTGTAGCATTATCCACAACCCACTGGGCATTTAGAAGTAACTTGAATAAAAATTTGGAATTCATTCAGTAAGATACAAGCCTTTAAGATCACAGAATGTGACCATCAAATAGGTAATTATGAAGAATCTATAGAAATATGTAAGTATCTATACAACAATGGCTTAAATTAAGCGAGTGCTTATTCTGTGGCAGCCTCTGTTTTAAGTATTTTATAAATATGATTCATTAGAACTTCAAAACATCCTCATGAAGTAATATTCTCTACATTATCCAGATGAGGCACAGAGATATAAGTAACTTATCCAGGATCAAAGAGCTAGGCAGTGACAGGGCAAGGATTTGAAGCCAGAGAATATAGTGTAAAATCCAAGTTTTTAACCACTATGTTATATACTCTTTGGTTTAAATTGTGCGCACACACACACACACACACACACAGATAAGGATTGGAAGACAATAAAAACATTTGAAAGTGATTATCTTAGGGTAGTGAGAATATTAATGCTTTTTCCTGTTTTTCTAAGATTGCCTATAATGTACGAAATGATTTTTAAACAGAAAAGAGAAGACGAAATTCAAAGAATTTGCTGGTTAAGAGTAAAAGTATGCATAGGTTCATTCAAGAAAAACTGACATTGACTGCATAGGACATGAATTCTCAAATCCCATTTTGAGACTTATTACTTAAGCTACATCTGTTATTGCAGGTAAAATTTCCATTATTTGTAAGACCATGAAGAAATACTATTGCTAAATCTGTGTGTTCTATTCCTGTTATGAATTTTCAGACCAGATAGCATATGGTGCATCTCTTAAAAAGTTTAACCTGAATTAGTCTATGTTCCCACCCCACCTCTTCTAACCCAAGAAATACTGTAAATGTCTTTCTACCATTCAAATGTAAGACTAGATTCATATATTTTCATGGTAAGGGGACTGTAGAGAGCCAAATCCATGTTATTTTTCAAAAGTGTATTACGTAGAATTCTCGTTATTTAAGACAGTCCTCTGTCTAACTACTAATAGAATACCCTAATGTCTTTCTGTAACAAGAAAGGCGAAGTTGTTTCTAACCACCATGTTGTTCAAAAGTCAAAGATGGCTTAAATTACTGTGTATTTTATTTTTGTTTTATTTTTTGTTTTATTTTTTTATTAACAAAATTTTTTTAACGTTGATTTCTTTTTGAGACAGAGAGAGACAGAGCATGAACGGGGGAGGGTCAGAGAGAGGGAGACACAGAATCTGAAACAGGCTCCAGGCTCTGAGCTGTCAGCACAGAGCCCGACGCGGGGCTTGAACTCACGGACCGCGAGATCATGACCTGAGCCGAAGTCGGCCGCTCAACCGATTGAGCCACCCTGGCGCCCCTTATTTTTGTTTTAAATAAACAGATACTTTGTTCATGGCCTAATTTTGAGATAATGCATATGAATTACTCAGAATAGACTGGATTGTTTCATGGGAACAAATTAATTTTAAAATCCCAGAAGTTTAGACTTCTACCTCTGGCCAAGATAGAGGCACAGGGACCAGACTTACCCTCTCCTACCCCACTGGAAACAGTCAAAACAACTGGACAAATGATAAGAAACAATGGCTTGCAAGTCACTGGACAACAGACAGTTAAAGACAGTAAGACCTGAGAGATGGGAAACAAATGAGATGAGCCCCACTCTTCCTTCTAGCTTCCCGCCTTGAGAGAGTTCCTAGGCGACGGCGCAGAGAGGCAGAACCTGGGCACAACCCAGTGGACTCCCAGTTGAGATGGAGCTGAAACTGTGGGAAATCCAAGGTGGCTAGAGTCTGCAGAACAGAATACTGGAGAGGAAATCAAGCTTCATGACAAGAAATGCTGCAGATCTCCTAAAGGCCCCCCTCAAGAATTCAGGGTAATACTGATCTACACATGTGGGTTACGGAAAGAATCATTCAAAGGTAAGAGTGGGAACAGGATCTGGTGCTCACAGAAGGACTAGAATAGTGCCTGATATGACCAGCCAGACTGGAAAACCTCTTATTCATGAGGCACTGAGTAGAGTGCACAGAAGAGTCTTGTCTCAGTGGTGGGAGACGATCTCTGGATTAACATTGCTGTGGTCTCACCTTAACAAAACTTTCATGCGACACTGAAAGAATCAAACAGTTACCAGGTAAGTATTCCATGACCGTGCTGGAGGGTATTGTGTAGCTTTAAAAATAGCACATGAGAGTGGCTCTTTTTTTGGAATCGAACTAGCTTCTGGAGTATGACAACATAATATCGGTAACTGTCATCACACATTTCTGGTTCTAGTGGAGCCCCGGCCTGTCATTTGTTGAAAAATACCTGGCCTTCAAGACTGTCCATCTATGCATTATCCCTCTCACTATTTTGTGGCTTTTTGATGGGATACTAAATGAAACAATATTTTTAAATAAAACATGTCCCTCGATGTAATTTCTCTTCAGTCTGAGTACTTCAATAAGTAAAGTTGAATGCCTTGAGTATGTGTTAAAGTAGGTTGATTTTTAATTAAAACTCATTCGAATATATGTGAAGATAGATAACTTTTCGTGAAAACCAGTTGCAAAGGTATGGTATCACTTGTAGGTGTGCAGGCTAGAAGTTGCAATTCATAGCTCTATTGTTCTTGAAGTCTTAAAAGCAGCTTTGTATCCCTTAAGGGATCAAGAGAAAGAAGTATTTCCATATTACTCTCCCTAAAAAGGTCTCTGATTAACTTAACATATTACAGACAGAGTGAGTCCCCTGCTTTCATGGAAGAGTAATAATCTTGATTCATTATTAAAGAAATTCAAAGGAAAGGGACTAATATTTACTAGGAGCCTGCCCTCTGTAAACCATAGTGTGGATGCCAGTCATAACACTTAAAAAGTAAAACCTATGATTTCATGAAGTTTTGGTGTGGGTAACTCAATACTGTGCTAAGAAGTTCCCATCCCTGAGGTGCCTGGGTGGCTCAGTTGGTTGAGAGCCCAACTTCGGCTCAGGTCATGATCTTGTGGTTTTGGAGTTCAAGCCTTGTGTCGGGCTCTGTGCTGACAGCTCAGAGCCTGGAGGCTGCTTCGGATTCTGTCTCTGTCTCCGTCTCTCTGCCCCTCTCCACTCATGTTCTGTGTCTCAAAAATAAATAAATGTTAAAAAAAATGTTTAAGAAGTTCCCATCGAAGTAAGTACATTTGGGGAAATAAAAAGTGAAGGAAATATAAGTATGTGTCATGTAAGTGATAATGCTGCTTCTTGCTTTGAGGACTTTTCAGCATCTCGAACTTAGTAATGAGAAATGTCTGTCTCTGGGTACACAATGAAAAGTAAAAGATTCCGTTGGTCGTATCTGTGAATAACTTGTCCTCCACCCTGTAGCCCAGTGAAGTACGTGCTCTCCTGCACCTTCCACTTCTCATACAGCAGCTTTGGTACCGTACAAAGATGGTCTCGACGTTATTGATATGTTTGAGAAGGCAGGAGGGTGGATGGAAAAAGATGTCCTGGAAACCCAAAGGAAGAAAAAACTCTTCTCTACATACAAGCTAGACTCTAAAGACGAATCAGGGACTCTATTATAAAGAAAACCCTGAGACAGAGGAGAAGCAGGAGAAAGTTTGGGAGGATATATGTTATATTAAAGTACCCAAGAAACTCGTCCTGTCCTAACTCCCTAGTGATTTCATTTATTTCTTTGTTAGATTCCCTTTGCTGATTATCTTGCAAAATTTCTATCAGTAAAAAGCCAAAAACAGTGTCTGATATGTCAGATAAACTTCTTAACAATTCACAGCTATTAATCTCTCATGGTTTCACCTCTAGGGTAAGACTCCTTGCTTTATAAAACTTCACTGGATCTTGAGGGAAACTAAGACAGGACAACTCATTGAATTTAGACAAAATAAAAGAAGCTAGGCCTTCTGATCATCTGTTTAGCCCCTAAACTTCAGAATCTCAAGAGTACAAAGGGAGCTTATTTTGTTTTCACATACTTGCTTTTTCCTCTTGAATACTTCTACTAGTGACCTGCTTATGGTGCAGAACCAAAAACAGGGCCTGAAATCTGACAAATATGAATGTACTTGATGGGATCCATTTTGCACTCATCGGTGCAGATAATATCTTTGAGCATCTAATACTATCAGGTATTACACCAGAAATTCTGAAAAATGTATCTGTTATATTATTATGGGTTGATCCTTAAGAAGATTAGTAAAAATTTACACTCACTACCTATCATAAATATCTTTCTATGTAAAGTTGGAAAATTCTATTTAAACTCAAGAATTAGTAAATTTAAGTGTTAACATTATACATTAAACAGTTTAGATTAAATTTTTTCCAGAATTACATTTTTTAACAATAAAGTAAGAAAATAAGTAAAATTGCATAGCTATTTAAACGAGCTTCTTCACAGAGCTTGAAAAGTTGTCTAGTGGGTACTTTTCATTTTACCTCAAGCTAGGATACATTAAAGTTCAGGTTAAAAAAAAAAGAAAAAAAAAGTTAGGTTATTTAAAATTCTCAGAACTCAGAAATGAGAATTTCAATTGCAGGTAACATAATGCAATTTTCTAATCCAATATTCTTCTTTGACATCTACCAATATTAACAGAAAATAAAAATCATAAAAAAATTATCCTCAGTGGAACAAGAACATATCCACAATTCATATGATAAGCTATCATTAAAATATTGTCAAGTATAGACCAAAATAAATGAGCTGATAAAGTTGACACACACCTCCTTTCAAAAACTTCAGTAGGTCACCTTAGTCCCTAAAGGTAAGAACACAATCTAAGCATGAATGTGTCATGGGAGGTGAGAGAACTATTCCCATAAAAGAGAAATCATCTGCCTATGGCTGTGTCCATTGTCTATGACTTTGTCCATTCTGTCCATTATTCTAGCCTCAGTAAGCCACTAGGTGAGGGAGGGGGGAAGATAAAGAAGGAAACAGAGATTTCTAATAAAACAAAGTAGACTGAATGCATGCATTTATATTTACTCCCTCCTGAACCCCCATTAAATGACATAGGTGTTTTGAACAGGTATACACTCTATAAAAATTTTCGGAATAGGGTCAATAACAGATAAAGTGTTAGCAAGTGGGGACAATGAAAAGCAAGTGGCAGAATGGTAATTAACTAAGCATGGGGAAAGATGAAACCTGTGTGCCTGAACAGAAGGATGCCAATAAAGATTTTGGCTGCAGAAACCTTAGAAAGATTCAATAATTGGAGGCAATGAGCACCTCAGAAGGCAGGAATTGGTTGGGTTGAAAAGATGAAGTCCAGTTGAAATCTTTACAAGGTACAGCAAGACCCTTAAGTAGGATGAGCTTTACTTTCTGATGAAATTATTAGAGGTACTGTAACTTGCAAGACACTAGGTACAATGGAGATCTGGAATGTTACCTCCAAATTTTTTACAAATGCAAATCATCAAGCTCTACCTACAGAATAAAAAAATCTGAGGGTGGTGCCTAGCAATTAGTGTTTTAACAAGCCTTCTAGATGATTCTGAGACACTCAGTTTGACTCCCAAACTCAGATTTGGGAACCACTGCTCTTGAATGCTTGGGTACCAACAGATCAGTCCACCATGAAGCACGCCAGTTAGCTCTACTCCAGCATGCACAGTGAACTTCCAACATGCTTTTTTTTAAGAATCTGACATAGAAGAGATCACAAGATATCTAAGGAGGATCACGAAGAAGGAATACAAAAACTGAAACAAACAGGAGAAAAAAACAAAACAAACAAACCAAAAAAATAAAAAAAAAAACCCCAAACCCCCCAAAACCCTGAGATGTGTGATACTGAAGAGAGCAGAAGACACTTCAAAAATTATAAATGATGTCTTCAGAAGGTTAAGGAAAGAGACTGAATTCATGAAACAAGAAACGATGTTAAAGACAAAGGAACAACGGGAAAAAAAAGAAAGAGTTCTTTGGAAATGAAAGTATGATTGCTAAAATTAAAAACAACAACAACAACCACAAAAAGCCTCCGGAAGAGTTATATGTGGAGGTCATCCAAATTGAGATGATCCACTGTGTAGCCAACACGCACACAAAAAATAGCTGCACCAATTTGGAACTTGAAGTTTTAAAACAGTAGGGCTTGTTCAGAGAGGTGAAAAAAAGTTACATATAAAGCCTGGGGAATCAGAACAGCATCTGGTAACTGCAGCGGCCACACTGTGGAACATAGAAGACAATGGGAAAATGCCTTCAAATTTCAGAATGAAGTTTCTAAGTAAAGCTCAGCCAAACCATTAAGGTATAAGGTTGGAATAAAGATATTTTCAGATATACAAGATCTCAGAAATTTATTTCCAAAGGTCGCTTACTGAGAATGTACTCCATGTAAAGAAGACACAAGATTTGGGAAGAAGGGCCACCATCATAGGACATGAAGGTAGGGGATCCTTGGGATCAAATCCATGGGAAGCCCTAAGGGTGACAACAGTACAGCAAACTTAGAGAGTGGTCAGTTGGCTGGCTCAGGAGAATAGAAGGCTCTAGAAGCAACATGTCTAGGAGGGAAAAATGGACCCAACCAATTAAAGAATTTTGACATGTTGGAAATCATACTAAATTTGCAAAGAATTAGCAATATTAACATAGAAAAGCAAAGCAATTGCTAACCTTAGGGAAAAAATGAACAGGTAAGAAATGTAATCATGGCTCCAGCACTGACCATTAATTTAATAAAAATGACTCTACAGCCGTAATGAGAGGATATGGGGAGGGAAGTATGTATGGCTGAGGTGGTATAAGTGGGTAAATTCTCACATTCTATAATAGGAAGTCAGTAGACAAAGTACAATTGTTAAATCAATCATTAAACAGCAGAATAATTGTGTATGTACTCAGTGAAAAAGGCCTGGACTCCATTTAAATGTAGAAATGAAACTAACTAGATGGGAGCATAAGGGTCATATGACAAAAAAACTATACAATAACTAACAAAGGTCAGGATCTGGGAAAGAGGGAGCCATAAAGGAAATAAAATATGTTTACTTTATTTAGAAGTGTTTCACTCGGGGAAGAAATAAGGGTGGCTAAAAAAGGGGAAACAAATATTTAAATGTGTTTTTTTTAATGTTGATTTTTGAGAGAGAGAGAGAGAGAGTCAAGGCGTGAGTGGGGTAGGAGCAGAGAGAGAGAGGGAGACACAGAATCCAAAGAAGACTCCAGCCTCTGAGCTGTCAGCATAGAGCGCGGTGCAGGGCTTGAACCCACGAACCGTGAGATCATGACCTGAGCAGAAGCTGGACGCTTAACTGACCTACCCACCCAGCTGACCCAGGAAGCAAATATTTAACAAACTTTAATTCCTAATGTTTTGCATAATCTTCTTCTCTGATTGACAGAAATTCTAGAAATGAGTATCTCTCTAGCTTTTTGAACTTTGTATAAAGTGCACCAAAATTTCAGCTCCAGAAATTCTTTTCCTTTTTAAAAATTTAATAATAAAATAAATAAAATATAATATATAAAATAATAAAATAAATAAAAATAATAAATATATAAATAATAAAATATAATAAAAATATAAATAATAAAATATAATAATATATAATATATAATATATATAATATAAAATATATTAATAAAATAATAAAATATAATAAAATAATAAATATAAAATATAATAAAAATATAAATAATAAAATATAATAAAATATAATATATAAAATAATAAAATAAATAAAATATAATCATTAGTAATAAAATACAGCATAATCTCATTTTGTTTTTTAATATATCCGTGTATTTTATCATCCATCCATCCATCCACCCACCCATCCTTATGTCTGCATAATTGCATTAGCACTATCTAGACAAAGCAAAGTTTACCAATTGTTAATGATGACTGTTCTGAGTAGTGAGGCTTGGAGTTATTTTTTACTCTTTGCTTTGTACTTTTTGTATTGATTGGATTTTTGAAAAAAATAATAATGATGTCAGTACTAAGTCACCTTAGTTTTGAAATTTAAGGGATCTCTTTTAATGAATTTTAGTGCTGAAAAGTTGAATGATGTCACGCATTTTTATTATGCTTCTATATTATAATCTCTCATTATAGGATTTTAGCACCCTTATAATTAAACCACTTGTTTCATGTTGCTCTTCTCATTTACTAATTTTTTTTCTCCATGTAAACATCATTATATTATCCTTTTTATCCCTCTGAGTCATACAACTGTGCTTACTTTATATTTATAATTTTTATTTATACTCCTCTGCATCTTTTACATTTGAAATGGACACAAATGGGGCAGTCCCATTTTTGCCATGGATTTTTCCTGGATCCTGAAGAACAATATTGTGAAAGATGAGGTTGTGGCTTTATCTGAGGTTTCTGTTTTCCTCGAAATGTTAAAGAAGTACCCAAATATCAAGGAAAGGAAGTTTTTTGCCTACTTTTACTTGTTGGAATCTAAGAAGATAGGCACCACCTCCACCAAGGATGACAGTAAGAACAACCTAACAATAGTTGTAGCTGGTGACACAATCAAGACAGTATGCAAACCATGTAGGAATGAGGGAGGGAGGCAGTTGGGCTAAGCCAATCAGAGCAGAAGCTGATGGAGTTGGAAAGCATCTACTGGGGAAGGTATTAATCCTGCAGTTGCTGGATTGTGGGGAGACAGAAAAGGGTCTGCAGGGGGGCTGGACAACTGGAGATGATGGTGAACATTCAGGAGGCTTAGGGCAGCAGTTTTATATCTGCGAGTGTAGAAATGTTCTAGTACTTGAATCACTATCAGTGATTAATCACTACAGTCAGTACTGTAGCCAAGGATGAAGACTGAACTTGGTTAGAGATTCTTTGGGTTATAGAGTGAGTTTACACACACATTTATTCCTCAAGAACAAAGGCCAAGTTAAAGTTATGCTTTGAAGATCTCTAACACAACACTGCTTGATATCTCACCATTATCAAAAACTTTGGGTTAAACATTGACATCTTTCTTTTTAAGATGAAAATATAGTTAACAAGTAGTAACGTCAAAACTATTGTCAGCTGTTAACCCTGATGTGGAGTTCTCTCAAATTGCTAAGAACAGGGTACCAAGAGAAGGGCAGTTTTGGAAGAGTGGGGAGACACAGGGAACAGTATAAGTAATGGGACCTTTTATGGGTGAGGTGATAACACACAACGAGAAGACAGAGAAGTAGAGGGTAGAAGAGAAGTAGTTCCAATCATGACAAGAGGTAAGTTAGGAGAAATGCCACAGATGACCATTGTCTACTTGTTAATTTTTCCCAGTCTCCATTCTGGAAAGAAAACAAGAAAGAAGTTGGCTCCAACATTTCATCTCATTTTTTAGCAGCAGGCAAATGGCTAACCCTTCTCTGTATCCTCTGTTCAGGAGCCAAACTCCACTTTCTCCTCGATGTTTCCTACTGTATTTTGTTGTACTATGGGGCCCAATACATTCATTGTAATAAAAATGTAGACTTTGGGAGCTAAAAGAGTTCTAAGGGTTTCAAGATAAAACCATGTTTTGCCGATCTATGCCAAATAAACAGAGACCCTAATTCCCTAAATCCAGGATTTCTCAACCTTATCACTAGTAACATTTTGGTTGGACATTTCTTTGTCGTGGGGACCATCCTGTGCAATGTAGTGAGTGTTTATCAGCATCTCTGCTGCTACCCATCAGATGCCAGTAGCCTTCTTTCTGCAACAATAAGAAATAAGACATTGCTGACTATCTCTTGGGGGCAAAACTGCCCCTAGTTAAGAACAGTGCAATAACCTAAGAAAATATTTAATTTTGGAAGGCGTAGTGTTTTCATTTCTTGCGTATTTTCCTTTCTAATTATATTTTATGCAGGCTAATATTAACATTGACTTTTATTTGCTGACCACAAATTACTGGTGAGCAGGGAAGTTGGCCAATAAATGTACAACCAGCATCCAGAAATCAGTCTGGGATTTAGAACACTTTGTACTAAACCACAATTTTGTAATCAAGCCGTGGCAGCATCATTCATTCATTCATTTTTCTCCAACAAGAATTTATCTGCTACACACCATTCTAGATACTGGGGATTCAATATCCCCAGTATCAATCAACAAAGTTGATTCTGGGTCCTCATGGAACTTCTATTTCTGTGCCTGCACACAAATATTCCAGCAAAATTCTAAATATCCTCCGGCTGACATTTGACTTTTATGTCTCACTGTACCCAAATCAATTCTAAAATAACATTCAAGAATGTAGTTACTTGGGGTCATGCCACTAAAAATATGATTGGTGCTTGAAATGTCTTAAAATCGAATCAATTTTGTACCCACTTCCATTTCCAATTCCGGGCTGTCTTCACACTGAAATACACAAGGTTTCCAGAGTGCTTTGAGCTCTCTCTCACTACATTATTTTGGTGCTTTCTGCTGCTGCTTTCAGGAATTTACTCCTCAACTCTCCTCCCTCAGCTCAGCTGTGCATTCTGCCTGGTCCATCATCACAACTATCCTTATTTGTCTCAACTCTTCTTCGAAGCTTCATCACCCCAAGGCTGGGTTAGGCTTCCCCGCCGAAACTCCTTTAAAATTCTCTCTTGCCAAAGCGTAGGAGACTCTTAAAAACTGAGAACAAACTGAGGGTTGATGGGGGGTAGGAGGGAGGGGAGGGTGGGTGATGGTATTGAGGAGGGCACCTGTTGGGATGAGCACTGGGTGTTGTATGGAAACCAATTTGACAATAAATTTCATATATTGAAAAAAAAATAAAACAAAATTCTCTCTTAATTACATCATGGCTTTTGTACTCTGTGGTAATTATTTGCTTCTTGAAGTTATAGGATGCACCTTGTTAACTTTCTTACACTGAGTAAGTAGCATATCCGATTATCAGTGTAGTGTTATTGAATAAACAAATTCACGACTAATCCACTTGGAAAATGCTTCTTGGTATACATTCTAACATTTGTGACCCATTTTTTAGCTGAGGTAGGTGTTTACCCTAATAATAAGATATCTCTTTGTTGCTTTATGCTAGTATTTTATATTATTCCCAACCTTCTTGGTTTCCACTGATTTCCCTGTTTTTATGACAGCTTGCCAGTTACTAATCTTGCCTTGCCTTTGGTGTGTCTTTTTCACTCTGTGAGATTCATCTTGATTACTCTGCTCCCCACCAGTCATGGAGGGGGGAGCAGAGACTCTCCCTGTCTCCCTTCCTCTACGTGTCCATTTATCACTGTTGTACCTATCTAGGCCTTTTCTTAACTGTTCATTCCTTAGTTAAACTGGTAATATTTCTCAGGTACCTATTATAAATTTGGCATGGTGCTTACTTAGCATTCTGCATACAAAGATAAACAAGAATACTCCTGCTCTTGGAAAGTGCATAGCGTACCATACGCTTCTTCAACTTTACAGAGACATCCTGGGCCATTTGTACACAAGATGGATGGTAGAGGGTATGGGTCATATTTTTGAGACTGATCCCCAAACAAGCCTTCTACTTCTCTATTCTCTGATCTCACATCTGCCCCCTTTCAGTCATCATTTCAGCTCTCGGATGCCTTATCTGTCCTGTCCTTCCAGGTAGAAATTACCATTTTGGGACTTTTACAGGCCATGCCACTCTCCAATTTCTTATGTTCCTCACTTGGATAAAGTACTTCCAGAAACTGCTATCCCATTTGATACACCTCACTCAGCTTATTGCTGGAGCCCCCAAGGCCTTGAAAAAAAAAAGCTATTATTAGGTATGGTTCATTAGGGAATGAATGCTTTCTTGGCTACCTTTCAAGAGTGGGGTTAAAAACACAATTCCACCTTCCCAGAGAAAAAGTGATGACTTCCTCAGGGACTTCTCAGCTCCCTGCTCCCATATGGGAAGTGAATTCTTTCTGGCTGAAAGTTTGCCAAACCCTCACTGCATCGTACCTCTAGAGGCATTTACATTGTAAAAGTAGATAGCTACAGATTAATAATTCAAATAATATACCCCATTTAAAAATGGGAAAAGTATGAACTGTAATTCACAGAAGAAGAAATTTATATTACCAATGAGGAGATTAAAAAAGTTCAGCCTCTGATCTAACAATTCTACTTCTGGGTATTTATCCAAAGAAAATAAAAACACTGAGTTGAAAACGCATCTGCATTCTCCATGTTCATTGCAGCATTATTTACTTACAACAGTCAAGATGTGGAAACACCTACATGTCCATCAACAAACGGATGAACAGCTAAAGAAAACATGGCATCACACACACACACACACACACACACACACACACACACTGGACTATTATTCAGCTGTAAAAAAGACTGAAATTTTGTCATTTGTAAAAACATTGATGGACCTTGAAGGCATTATGCTAAGTAAATAAGTCAGACAGAGAAAGACAAATACTATATGACTTCTCTTTTATGTGGAATCTAAAAACAAAACAAAACAAAACAAAACAAAACAAAACCCATGAGTTCATAGATACACAGAACAGATTGGTGGTTGCCAGAGGCAGGGAGTGGGGGCGGGGGGGATAGGTGAAATAGGTGAAGGTGGTCAAAAGGTACAAAATTCCACTTGCAAAATAAATAAGTCATGGGGATATAATGTACAGCATGGTGACTACAGTTACTAACACTGTAAGGCATATTTGAAAGTTGCTAAGAAAGTAAATCTTAAAAGCTCTCATCACACATACCAAAAACTCTAGAACTACATGTGGTGATGGGTGCTGACTACAATTATTGTGGTGATCATTGTACAATATGTACAAATATCACATCATTATGTTGTGCACCTAACCTATAATATCATATGTCAATTATACCTTAATTTAAAAAAAAAGGAAAAAGGCTCAGCCTTATTGATAAGGATATACAAATAAAATAAAAATATAATAGCATTTCTTGCTTTTCATCTTATCATCATAAAGATGAAATTATCCACAATCGATGAGAGTTTGAGGAAACAGACATTGTAATGTTGATGATTAACATAATCTTGTTGAAAAGTAGTTTGACAATGTTATTAAAAGCACATGTATCTTTTGACCTGGCAATTTCATGTTTAGGAATTTATCATAAGGAAACAGTTAGAGAGGTGAATAAAATTGCATGCCCAATGACGGCCACAGCAGCATTTTATTAATTGAAATCATAGCAAAAATAATGCTGACCACGATAATAACATTCACCGAGGGCTTACTATGTGCCGGGCACTGTTCTCAACTCCATGAGGAAGGTATTATTATTAGCTCCATTTTACCAATGAAGAAACTAAGTTGTAAAGACGTTAAGTAACTGTCCAAGACCTCGCAGATATTAAATGGTGATGCCAAGATTCCACCCCGAGTAACCCATTTCCAGACTCTATGTTCATAATCTCTAAAAAATAGGTGCTGACAGTATTACCACACAGCCATATTTTAACTAACTTAAAACATTTGGTTACGTTGAAAGATATTCACAATATATTGATGATAAAACAGGCCATAAAAACAAGTTTTACAGTCTGGTATCACTTCTGTTAAGATTTGAGTATATCTACTGTGGTAGGTAGACTTTTAAGATGACTTCCAATAATCCCCACCTCCTGCTAGTCACACTCTTTTGTAATATGTCACCTTTGAGTGTAAATGTAGTGACTTACTTTTAGTACATAGAATAAAGCGAAAGTGATGGAATTCCAATTCTATAATTACAAAAGGCTGTGACTCCCATCTTGCTCGTAGCCTCTTTTGTGGGGTTCCGTGAAGTACGGTTATTCTGAAGAATTCTATGCGACAAGGCAGTGAGAACAGTCTGGCCAGCAGCTAGTGAGGAGCCGAGACCCTCAACCCAACAGTCTTGAAGAACTGGATCCTACCATCAAGGACTGAATGAGTTTGGAAGGTTAAAAGCTAACTGCAACCTTATAAAAGAACATAAAGGGGAAGATCCAGCTAAGCCGTATCCAGGCTCCTGATGCTCATAAACTATTGATAATAATTGTTGCTCTTTTAAGCTGGTAAGTCTTGGGGTAATTTGTTACGCATCCGATAACAAAAACATATATTTATAGAATTTTACAGCATTATCTTTGAACAATATGATTATGATAACGAGAATGACATCTTTTCGATTCTGCTTCATTGCATACTTTGAAGTTTTTCTATGAGTAGCATATTTTATTTCTGTCACCAGAAAAAAACACCCTTATATTGAAGGAGAACAAAAAGTAAAGTTAACAAAGTAAGTATCCTTTGGCTAATGGCTAATAGTTTTAGAACTTCCATGCCCCCTCAAGTAACATGATGAAGCCCATGAGGGGAAAACTGCTTTGGCCCTCCACATTGAGAACAACCGTGTCATGTGACCTGGGGAACTTCCAAAACTACACCTTCCTTTACGTAATGAATTTACTGATAGAACTAGCAACAGGAAAATTAAGAAATGATTAAAGTTGGCCTCATTGCTGCCTCATCCCTCTTCCTCCTCTTCCTCTTCTTCCTTCTCTTTCTCTACCTCTCCCCTCTCTCCTCACCCCACCTCCTCCTTTCCTTCTTGTCTTTTTTTTCTTTTGAGTTTTTTTGTGTTTTGTAGAACCTCCTTTACTAATTCGGTTGGAGGCTTGGTGCCCTTATATTCCTTTCCGTTTCTGCTAATAAAATTCTACCACTGCTACTCCTACTGCTACTCACAGTTCTTTCTCTACTACCACCCCCCCCCCCCACACCTGTCCTCTACAGAGCACCACTAAACTGCCAAGAAGCACTGTGACTTGGTGGTCAAGAGCTTTCTGCTTGAGTGTCAGCTTTGCCCTATCACTTAGTATGTCTTCTGGGAAAGTAACTTACACTCTCTAGATTGCAATTCCATCGGATCAATATGAGGATGACAATAGTGTCTACTTCATAGTTTGAGTATTAAATCAGTTAATTCATTTAGAACAGTGGCACATAAAGGCTAACTAAATGTTAGCATTCATTATGATTACTGATTTGTATTCATGATTGACAGATTTCTAATCACGGTAATAATAGCTACCGGTTACTTAATCCTTCCTATTTTTCAGGTATCATGGCAAACACTTTACATACGATTTCTCATTTATCCCACACAACAATTATCACACTGTTATACACATTATTATCACAATGATGGCTAAGCTAACTAGGGCCAAGTAACGTTAGGTAACTCATCCAGCAAGAACAATGGGACAATAAAGTCAGGATTCAATACTGGATTTTTCCATGTTTCTTCAAGTGTGGGAGGTGTTACACCTAAAGGTGTACTTTAGGAAGTACACAGGCTCATCTATTTGTTGTTGTTGTGGCTGTATCAATATTCTAATGCACTTGGAAATAACCACAATATTCTATTCATGTTTACATTCTTATCACAAATATTAACCTTGAGCTTACTAACATCAAAATATAAACTCTTATATAGATGGTAGTCAAAAATATTATCACCCAGTAAAAGAAGCCTTCTACCAAAAATGACTATATGAGTCTATTTCCATGAGGTTCTGGAAAAGGCAAAACAAATAAATGGTGAGATATAATTTGACTAGTTGCTATATCTGAGGGCTAAGAGTGGGGGTAAGGATTATGGGAAGGGGTATGAGGGAGTTTGCTGGGGAGATAAAATGTTGGGGTTAATTTTTTCTCAAAAGTTAATGAATAATATAACTAAGATTTGTGCATTTATTGTATATAAATTTTATCTCACCAGAAACAATAAATGGTAAACAACACTGAACTCTAGTAAATGACATGCACCCTTTAGGGATGAAGTATAAAATGCACCAAAAATAAGATGGTTGATATAGATAGAGGATGGATAGATAGGTGAATGGCTATGTGATAAAGAAGTGTGGTAAAGGTCAATTATAAAATCCAGGTGGTAGGTATAGTTCTTTCACTTTTTTGGTATGTTTTCAAATGTTCATAATAAAAAAGCAGCAAAAAGTAAGCTCTTAATGACAGAAATGTGCAGGGTTTTTATTTCCTAGTAAGCAAAGTATGTTAGATATTCAAGAACTTCACTCTGTATTTCTAAATCTGTATGTGTGTGTATGTGTGTGTGTCTGTACAGATTTAGAAATATAGAGTGAAATATGTATCTATGGATATCTATAGATATATAGACATATTGGAGAAAAGAGTTATCTTTAAGTAAAGCACTATAGAAATCTAAAATCTTCTAAGTTCATATTTCCTATAAGTTTATAAAATCAATCACTACCATTTATATAATTCTCATGGCTGTGTTTTTGAAAAGAATAAATGGAATTTTACTTATTAAATCTGCTCTCTTCCAGGCAGTGATATTATGTTTAAAGACAACAGTCTTGTTTATACTGACTTTTAAAATACACTGTATCTTTATCATTCTTCAACGTGGACACATCAATACACCTGATTCTTTTAGGACCAGACCAGTAAGTGTATCTGCTTATATTCAACATATTCCATGCACAAAATCCAAAGTGTTTCCACACAATATCTTTACAAATCACATGCATGTTAAACCATGAAAGGTAAATAATTCTATTTTTATGTATAAAAAATTAAAACATGAAGGAAGATGATTTCCTACAGTACTTATATAGAATAAGGATAAACCCATGATCCTTAGACCACAGAACTACATTTTTGTATTCCTGTGTTGGAATGCTACAATTTTTATTTATCATGGAAAAATCCATTGCATGGTATATTTGGATAGCTACATTCAAAACTTCGTATTCCTTTCTTCTTTCTCTGTGTTCTTAATCCCACTTAAAAAGTTTTAACCCTTATTTTTTCATAACTGCTCATCTTGCATAAAATTTAAAAATACTCTCTATTCTTCAGTGAATTTTCAAAGAAATGAGATTTGATTATATAAAGGATTATTTAAACATGTTTTACATACACTTGTCTCATATCAATGACAATTACTGAATTATTTTGGTAACTGAGTGCAATGTCCTCATGTTGTTTTCTTTAAATAAGTTCCTCAAAATAAATTACTAAACTTCAGGGGTGCCTGGGTGGCTCAGTTGGTTAAGTGTCCCACTTTTGATTTTGGCTCAGGTCATGATCTCATGGTTCATGAGACTGAGCCCTGTGTTGCGCTCTGTGCTGGCAGTGTGGAGCCTGCTTGGGATTCTGTCTCTACCTATCTGTTCCTTCCCCACTTGCTCTCTCTCTCTCTTTTTCTCAAAATAAATAAACATTAAAAAAAAATAAAAAAATAAATTACTAAACTTCATATGGAATTCTGTTTATGCCTATAAAGTTTGTAGATAACCTTCTAAGTAAAAATGATAAAAATTATGGAAATGAAAGTATTAGGTCACTATTTTTTTTAATTTCATGTTTCAACAGTAAGCACTATCTATGTATTGCCCACTATGAAAGATGAGAGGTACACATAATTCTTTCCTGCTCCCCAATTTTGCTATTATACTTTTTTTTTTACATTTTTAAGATTTATAATAGTTTCCTTCTATTCTATGTCTGTAATTCTCAGAATTGGTAATTTTGTTCTATATTTAAGTAGCTTTATCATGGTTTCTCCTTTCCGAGTTTTTATTTTGATTCCTTTTTTAAATGACATTTTATAAAAGAGCTTCTTTTTTCGAGGGGACGTATGTGCTATATTCCCTGAGCTATTACACACAGGAGATCATCTATCTTTGTTTTTAATGCCTGAAGGACAATTGGGGTAATTATGAATATTTTATTTCTGTTCCATATTCCTCTATTTTTCCTCAATCACAGCTTATCATTATGTTGATGCTTTTGTCTCCATTTCAATCATCCTCTCTCTAATTACTTTCCTATTTTTGTTTTTTTATTTCCTTTGGTATGATTTATTCAAGTCTGTGCTCTATGTTTCTAAATGTGTTTTCATTCTTTTATATTTTATATTTTGTTGCTTTCAAAGTAGCCCATCTCTCTGAAAATGGTTTGATTTATTTCCTTCAATTATTTTCCCCTGAGCTCTGCCAGTTTATTTTTCCTCTTTTTGCTGCCTGTTCAGTTTTTCTGTTTTCTTTTGTGTCTATTTTCCACATTTTTGTAATCCCTAGAAAAGTCATGGTGTTTGTGTCTTCTATGGAGAATGTTTTGAGGTTTCTCCATTTTCTGGGATAAATTTCTCTTTGGGCAAACTTTTCTAATCTTCAGTTTGCTTATATTCTTTCCTCCTTCATTTTGTGTGCTGGTGTCTCTCTAGTTATGGCACGCAGGTGATTCTGCCTGGAGCAGCTATTGCTGAATTCTGAGGGGACGGTAGCCAAAGTGAGGTCGGTTTGCCTTCAAGTTTCCGTTTGGGTTGGCCATCTGAGACTCACCCTCACAGAATCCTCTGCATCCTCTATCCTGGTCACGCATCTCCATTTAGCTTTGACATTCAAGAATAGCGCTATAAATTGTCAATAAATGCGTTATTGGAAACATATTTGCATGAGTAATGTTTCTCAATAATTATATTTAGACATTGATAATTACTATTGATTTCATCATTAATGATGGCTGCAAAAATTCAAGGATTCCTGCTTTTCTGTATATGAAATTAAATATTAGATATATTTATTTAAGGGTAACTTTATATTAAACATAATTCTTTCAGATAGGAAAGTCTATTTCATATAAAGGTTCAGTGCGGAACAATAAATACTTGAAGAAAGTACATATATGAGTATGGTTTCAGAAGCTATTTGCCAATGATTATGCATCCAAAAGGAAAATAGGGGCGCTTGGGTGGCTCAGCTGGTTAAGCGTCGGACTCTTGATCTTGGCTCAGGTCATGATCTCACAATTTGTGAGTTTGAGCCCATTGTCAGGTTTTGTGCTTGTGGCGTGGAGCCTGCTTGGGATTCTGTCTCCCTCTCTCTCTGCCCTTCCCCTGCTCACTCTCGATCTCTCTTTCAAAATAAATAAAAAATAAAAACTTAAAAAAAGGAAAATGTTAGTATGATTTCATATTAATATTATAATATAGGCGATCATGTTGTGTATGATTAAATACCACACATAGGATTTAGTGTATAGCTTAGGACACAGGTAATTTGTCAGAATTGCACCCATGATCTAAAATAAAATAGATGTGCAATATAACTTAAGTTGGAGAAATTTCAAATGTAGGGAAAACAATTACATAATTTATAAATCAGGATTTTATTTAAGCTTGTGACTAAAGGCAAATTTTCGTATCTTCTCTTATGGTAGCTTTTCCCTATGACTTTAATATGAGTATAGGCTTAACTCAGTTCTTTGCAATGTACAATGTATAATATGGGAATTATATATTGTAAATGTATAATATGGAATTTCAAACAAAAGTTTGACCATTTCAAAACATTTTCATTTATTTATGAGAACTGAGTTTTATTCATAAAGCATAATGTATCTTTTCATATGACTCTTTGGAATCATTCTCAGAACCTTCTTATTGACTACTGCCTTCTTTACGTATGCTCCTATTTTTAGTGCTTCTTCAAACTGACATAGTTAAAAGAATTATCATGCTGATAGGATTGGCTCTTTATGCCTTAAGTAAAAATTGCAAAAGGGCACATGGCAAAAAACAAAGAACATTTTAAAAACCTATAAACGGTACAAGGACGGACATCAGGACATATGGAACTGAGTGGAATAACTAGCTAGAATGGTCTAATATTTTTGGATAGTAATAAAATGATTAGCAGTAACAAAGTGTATGCGTAGATAACAAGGCACTGTATGAAAGCCACATATTTAGTCAAAATATTTTTAGCATTATAAAGTTAGAAATATGTAAAAGTAGAGGAAGAATAATTTATGATATAATTATTCCCATTCAACTTTCTCATCTTAGAAGAAATCCTTCATTTAATGGAGGGTGAAAAAACTAGCTTTAATTAAATAAGAGTCATGCTGATTCAATTGCTATTTATGTTGTATATCCATATTCAGATAACTTTTTATTGCTGTGCTGTATTTTTCACTGTTCACTTAAGACATAGAAAGCCTAACATTTCAAAGATTTTTGTTCAAATACATTGATATTTTTAGTAATATGCATGGAGTCTATATTGCCAAAAAACCCTGTGATGACATTATTTTATACTGAAGTGAGTTTTTCTTTTTCAAATGTTGTTTGCTTTTTTGGCTTGTTTGGTTTTTCTGTATCCAAAGTATTTCTGAATAGAGGCCAAATCAGCCATGCATCATGGTATAAATTTCAGTCTATATTGAACTGGGTAATTGAATGTGTGTATGTGTATATAATTAATGTATTAAAATCATTTAATATTACATATATTTTTCCTTTTCTCTGATGGCACGGATGTCGGCGTTTTGAGAGAATCTAGTAGACAGTATTAATTTTGTTTACAGAACTCAATCAGTCTGATAGTTAGCTACCCACAAAGACACGGAGAGTCAATATGCTTAGTGGAGAGCTTTGGTGAGCCAGAGTTCCTGTGTTTATGCTGTAGCACCTTCACATATTAGCCGATACGACCTTTGGCCAATTATTAAAACTCTCTCTCAGTGTTTTGATCTATAAAAAAAAAGTTCCTTTAATGGGTTATCGGGAGGATTTAAGTACATTAAACCTGTAAATTACTATCATGGGGACATTCTAAGGTGCTGAATACAGTTTAATTATTATTCGATCCCTTTTGTTCATTTTCCTGGCTCCGTGACCATGCAGTTTGGCTTGCAGAAGTGTCTTACATGGGTAATGCATTTTTCAACACTAAATTTCAATGCTTTTTGGCAGTGTATATATCCTATAATGACAAATCCTCAGCATTCTCTACTTTCCTATATCTACTGCACATACCAAGTGTAAGCAGCCTTTCTATGAGGCATTTGAGTTCAGAGTCTCTGGTAAAAGGATTTATATGTGCTGCTCTTAACTGTCTTCACCTGATTTCCAAGAATTTCTTTATACCCTACCATTCTCAGATCATTCTATCCCATTTTCTCTCAACCTGGTCCAATCAAATTAGAACCCAGAGTACTCCAAGGAATGATATTTTGGAACTGTAAGCTCTAAGAAGCACCATAAACATTATTTGTTTCCTTTCATAATGGATATCCAGTTGTAGGCTAAGATCACCAAAATAGTTTAGTAATACAGTGGTTAGTATCCTCTCAACATTCTGCACTTGACATAAGAATAAGTCCTTGCAAAGGAAAATCATTGGTTTAAGTTCCACACTTTATACTGGAAATATAGTGGTGTCACACTCTGGATAAAGCCTTTTTTTCTTAAGTCTGTCTATTTATTTATTTATTTATTTATTTATTTATTTATTTTGAGAGAGAGAGAGAGAAGAGAGAGGGAGAAAGGCAGAATCCCAAGCAGACTCTGAGCTATCAGCACAGAGCCTGACGTGGGGCTCTATCCCATGAACCATGAGATTATGACCTGAGCCAAAATCAAGAGTTGGATGCTTAAGTGACTAAGCCACCCAGGCACCTGGATAAATCATTCTATCGCACCTTGCATTCTGAAGAATTTTGCTTCTACATTCAAATTAAAGTCCTCATAGTTGTAAACACTTCCCTTTCAGAAGGAAATGACAATGTTTCAAAGGAAAAGTAGTAATTGGTCTGTAGTAAAAGAAAGTTTGAAAAGGTTTGTATTTAAATATTATCTATTGAATTGGAAATTTAAGATAATAAGCAAATTGCTACCTAAGAAATTATGTGAGAAGCAAATCTGGATCAGAAGATAGTTAATATGAATATTAAATATACAACACATACATATCAAGCAAATATTCAAATGATGATGGCTTAAATACTGCCCAGAATAATATCCAGGAATTAAATGTGCTACTGCAGCTGCTTCTGATTCCTCATTTTACAGGATGGTTATTCAGATTAACCTACTAGCTGAAAATTAGAAAATAATGGATAAAAAAATGAAGCTTTTCATCTGAAAAATCAATGAACAGCCACAAATATAATGGAGAACCTTAAGGACAAATTTTGGGGGCCATACTGAACCTAAAGTAATAAGCAGAAATTCATAGGGATTCCATTTCTTCCTTGAGGGTTGTATTTAATTATTATTAATATTTTTTTACAGTACTGCACCCTTGGGCTTCAAGTCAGCAGCCTGAAAGGATGAGAGGTGACAAAGGTCTGCTCCATGGGCTAGGAAAGGTGAGATGTCTTATTGCGACACCTTCTTCACCTCAAGCTGGGACCTCAGAGGCCACAGATTCAGAGCAGTGACACACCAGAACTAACCCCCACCTCTCACTTCAAGTCACAGAACATTTTAGAGAAGCCTCTATCTGTGCTGAGCACAGCAGGAGAAAAATAAAAGGGAAAAAGTATCTTAAAAGTTGTGTGTATGGGCACCTGGGTGGCTCAGTCGGTTAAGCTTCTGACTCTTGATTTTGGCTGAGGTCATGATCTCACAGTTTGTGGTATTGAGCACCAAGTTGGGCTTTGCAGTGACAGCACGAAACCTTTGGGATTCATTTGGGATTCTCTCTCTCTCTCTCTCAAAATAAATAAATAAACCTTAAAAAAAATGTTGTGTTTAATGGATGGGTCTTTGTGTACATTTACAGACTGGACATCATAGTCTGGGTAGAGCAGGGAACCTTAGGCTATGAATTACATTTGAGATGGTTTCCAATTACTAGTGCCCTCAGGTGCCAGCCAGAGACAAATAACCACAGAGACCTTTTAGAAGAAAGAATACCATCATAGGAATCTGAAAACACCCATGATTTTTTTTTTCAAGAATCTTGCCTACCACACACTCATACAACTAGGCACACAAGAAAACAAGGTGATTGATTTAAGACCTGCACAAATAACAGACAGCAGAAGAGGGATAGAGACCTCAGATAACAGAATGTTTATAAAAAGTTTAGATTATGCTTCTTGTGTTAAAATGTATATGGTCTTGAAAGTATATTCAGATAATAGTAAACAGCTGTAGACAATAGGAGACTCAAAAAAGAATTAAATCGAACTTTTAGACATTTAAAAAAATCTAATACTAAACATTAAAAAAAATTAATGGTATCTTAGAAATAGCTTAGGTGTAGTGTTTTAGTCCACTGAGGCCACTATCACAAAAAATACCATAAGCTGGATGGCTTATAAGCCACAAACATTTATTTTTTACAACTCCGGAGGTGGGGAAGTCCAAGATCATGGCACTGGCACATTGGGTGTCTGGTGAGAACCACTTCCTGGTTCACAGGTGGCCCCTTTTCATTGTGTTCTTCACATGATAGAGGGGATGAATAAATTCTCTGAGGTGTCTGTGATAAGAGAACTAATAGCAGCCATGAGGACCCTGCCTCCTACCCCTGGTAATAATGGTAACATTGACCATTACTGTGGGGGTTAAGATGTCAATATATGAATTAGCAGGGACACAAACATTCAGACCAAGCATTCAGCAAAAGGGAACATTAGTAAACTGTCTTATCAAACAGAGGACAATATTTAGAATGTAGCACAGAGAGACAAAGGGAAAATACAAAAAGGAAGGTGAGGGACATGCCAATTATAACATATGTTTGTGGAGTTCAAGAGAAAGAAAAAAGAATAAAATAAAAATAGTATTTAAATAGATAAAGGCTGACAGGTTTTCAGAATCTATAAAAGACAGTAATCCATGAAATCATGAGGTTCAGTAAATTGTCAGTGAGATAAATACAAAGAAAGCCACATATTGACATATCCGAGTGAAACTGCAGAAAACCAAAGACAACAAAATCTTAAAAGCAGTGAGGAGAAAAAAACAATGGAATAAAGATGATGGAGAATCATCATTTTTCAGTGTAATGCAATAACTTCATACCCAGCAAAAATAACTTTCAAATATGAGGGGAAAAACAAAAAACTGAGAGAGTTTTTCTACCAGTAGAACATCTCTCAATGCATTAAGCAATTTCTGTTAGAAAGAAGAAAGGGATTTCAGATTAAAAAAAAATTAAGATGCAAGAAGAAACAATAATAATAAAATAGCAGGTAAGTATGTGGGTAAAAGTAAAAGACCATGAACTATATAAAGAAAAAATGATAATGTCCAGTGAGTTTACATAATAGCATCAAAATTAAAGTGCTGGACAGCAATAACATGTAAGTTAGGAGGGGTCTCAATAGAGTTCATGTGATCTCCTTTTTTATATAAGGAAGACAAATGAAGCTATTGATAAATTTTACATTTTGGTAAATGAAGTATGACTATACTCTGATTTCTAGAGGAATCACAATATTAGAAGTTTCAAAGTGGCAAGCGGAATGAAATGAAGTAATAAAATATATTATTTCATTTCAAAAGGTGGTCAAAAAGGGAGCAAATATATACATATATATGGGTAGAAACATATGGGCCATATGGGACAAATATAAAACACAAATAAAATGGTAGATTTAAACCTGAAAATTTCTGAAATTGTATTAAAAAGACTGAAGGGACTAAGTTCTCCAGCTAAAGGACAAAAATCGTTAAGCTGAAGAATATCCACA
Source organism: Acinonyx jubatus (assembly GCF_027475565.1). Taxonomy (NCBI): domain Eukaryota; kingdom Metazoa; phylum Chordata; class Mammalia; order Carnivora; family Felidae; genus Acinonyx; species Acinonyx jubatus. The sequence continues at coordinate 104,630,896 of NC_069385.1, read as the reverse complement.
TTTAACTATATGCAATTTACAAGACACATGAGGAAGTCTGAAAAAAACAGAAATGCTGATACTGAAAGAATAGAAAAACATATGTAACAAATATGAGCAAAAGATTCTGATGAGCTATCTTAATATCAGAAAATAGGCTCTAAAGCAAAAACCATTTCTAGGGATGGAAAATCAGCTCATATTGATAAAATATCTGGTTCACCAAGAATATACAATAATATATATTTGTATACACATTGTAACATAGGTGAAACCAAAAAGAAAAGCTAAGAGCTCATTACCTTAAAAGTCAGGATAATGGTTATAAGGTGGGGTACGAGTGATTAAAAAGAGAAACTCAAGAGGCTTTTGGAATGCTAGTTTTTAATCTGAGCAGTAATCACACCAGTGTTAACATATAACTGTGAGAAAAAACAGTACATATACAGGTTTATATAATTTCTCCATATATGGAAATTCCTGATTTATTAAATGAAAAAGCAGACTGCGGGGCGCCTGGCTGGCTCAGTCAGAAGAGCATATGACTCTTGATCTCAGGATCATGAGTTTGAGCCCTACGCTGGGTATACAGATTACTTAAACGAATAAAGAAGAAGAGGAAGAAGAAAAGCAGACTGCATGACAATATATAGAGAGATGTTTTGTTTTATAAATCTACATATTTATCTACCTACAGACACAGAGATATAGTCAAAGGTATAGTTGAAATTTTTATCAGTTATCTCTGGATGGTGGTTGTACACTTTCTTTCTCTTTTCCTATAATATGCATTGTTTTTGCAATAAGGAAAAATGAATAAAAAAAAATTACCACTCAGGAATATTAAGTAACATTTCTAGAGAGAAGAGAGGTTGGTAGAAGGATGTGTATCAACCTTGAAAATGGAAAAAGAATAGCTTTGTGGAAAATGAGACATAGATGCTCAATGAGAAGGAAATACTTGGAAAGCAGCAATACTGAAAAGGACTTTAGGATGAGTATGGACAGCAAATTAGATAGAAGCTTGCAGTGTAATGTGCCAGGAATGAGCGCCAATGCTATTTTCAGTTGCAAAAGCACAAGCACCATGGCACAAAACAAGGACAGGAAGCCTCTTTTTATATATATTTGGAAAATCTGACTATAAGGCAACAATTCTATATCAAGCTACTTTTAGCTTAGACTAGGTACAAGGAAGAAAATAGCCACCATGACCTAAAAATGATCACAGTGATATGGAACTCTCGAATGAAATAATTTCTCATTCTTGCTTCATAGAGGGCAAAGCCTCTATTAATGCCAGCCCCAAGTTTTACCAAGGTAAAAACACGTATGTTTGAAAATTCTTCTTTAGGGTCTTTCTTAAAAGAGACATATCAAAATAGCCATGAAAGATATAAAAATAAATCTGCATGGGAAACTCGTATGCCTCAAGACTTCAACTTGTTGGAGAAAGCAAAGTACAAGAATTATAAAAGTAGGAGAAATGAATCGTGACACAAGACTGGCATTTAAATGGAGATACAATGCACACTCACTGTCCAAAGGAAATTGTGAGGTTAAGATGTCCAAAATGGCCAAATATGGCAGATATCTAGCTATCTAATGATAACCAAGTTTAGATGGGCAATGCAGACTGCTCCTAGATCCACTGATGGTCAGGAATTGGTTGGTAGAGAGTAAAATCCAGTACCCTTGAAGAAGACGATTTGTTGGCAAGAATTAGCCAGCAAATTAAGGGAAGCAGATGGACTTCAGGGTAGGACTTCAGATCCACTAAGATATTGGATGGCTGTATGATATCTAGCAAGAGATGGAGAAGCTCGGAAGGACATAGCAATCCCTTAGACAGTATAAATACAAAAACCTTAATTGAGAGACTTACTTACAAACCTATGGTCAGAGCCAAAAACCAGGGATGTTGAGGTATCTAGAGACGAGCACGAGCAGGAAGTTGTTATTACTTTTAAGCCTAAAGGAATAAAGGGAGGAAATAGTACTACCGGGGACTAGTAACAGTTGTAGATATGGAGTGGCTGCCTGTCGGAGGATAAAGTTGTCAGAGAAATACTGTCAAAGCAGAGAAGGAAGAAGGAAAGAAAGACCTTGACCTCTTTCTCTTTCTGCCCTACTATCTCCTGGTGATGCCTCTTACTGGCCAAACTCAACACAAAGCAAGGTTCCAAGGGAGCCTTGGTGGAGCAATCTACAAAAATTAGCCTTCTAGAACAAAGATCAAAGAAGAGAAGGATAGAGAAGAAAATGTGTTGGTGATGATAGGGAGGGAAAACAGAAAGTAACCAGCACAAGTGCTATGTGAGGAACCCAGGGTGGTGGCCAGTTATATACAGGGGGCCAATATGGCAGAGCTGGCCTTCACTGAGTCAGTTCAAAAATAATTTTAAATTACTTCCTATATTGTGGTAGGCCCATTACTAGTCACTGAAGATAAAAACAGTAAGTTGATCCTTTCTCTTAAAAAAATTTTTTTTAATGTTTATTTATTTTTGAGAGAGATAGACACAGAGCAAAAGTGGGGGAGGGGCAGAGAGGGAGAGGGAGACACAGACTCCAAAGCAGGCCCCAGGCTCTGAGCTGTCAGCACACAGACCGACATGGGGCTCGAATCCACGAGCCACGAGATCACGACCCGAGCTGAAGTCGGACGCTTACACGACTGAGCCACCCAGGCGCCCCAGATCCTTTCTCTCTTTTTTAAAGTTCATTTATTTACTTTAAGACAGACAGACAGAGAGAGAGAGAGAGAGAGAGAGAGAAAGAGAACATGTGTGCATGCACACGTGGTAGGGGCAGAGACAGAGAGAGAGGGAGAGAGAAAAGAGAATCCCAAGCAGGCTCTGCACCATTAGCACAGAGCCCGATGAGGGGCGCAAACTTGTGAACCATGAGACCATGACTTGAGCCAAAATCAAGAGCCAGACATTTAACTGAGCCACCCAGGCATCCTGAAGTTGAAACTTTTCTAATGAAGGCTTTGCAGTCTAGTATAGAATTGAAGACAGGCATGTAAACAAGGGCACAGAGAAGGCAAAAAAGAAAACCAGTCATTCTTGGGTTTGGAAGTCAGTAAAAAATGCCATAGAGCAACAAACATTAAAGGCTTGAAATTCAGAACAAGGGAGATATAGAAAGAAATTTCTGGAGAAAGGAACATCATGAGACAGGAAATGGCCTTGTGTGTTTGGATATACAGCAGTTTCATTTTGGTCAGAGAAAACAATGTGAAGAGATTGGAATTGGAAGTTCATAGAGACGAAGCCCATGGACTTCCTTTGACAGACATCTCTCCCTTGGCCAGACTGCTCTAGAAACACAGCAGTGCTAAGCTATGCAAGTAGATGGTATGTTGGTAATGGCGTTTGAGTAGGATGAAAGAATAAAGGAATTCTCACATAATGTGCTACTGATTTAGGGTTTTCATCTTTCAGGATAAGATTAGGAAGAATTATCTGAATGGGCAAAGGGATAAACAGACTGGAATAAATAACACAACCAAAAAGAAAAATACCATAGAAAGTTCCCAGTGGAAACAGAAGGGATGAACTTCAAATACGTGGAAAACATAAAAAGATGGGGACTGTCTGAGGATTAAACTTATTTGATCAATAAATAATCTAAGAAGAAAGAATGTCTTCTAGTCCCAACAGAAACACTATTGACTTAGTGCATTTATTAACATAGTCAGTGATATGGAGTCATTGTATAGATAAAGCTTATCAACCAAAGGAGATAGCCAGCATAGAATGATAACATCTAACAATGAATCTGTATTGTGTACATAAAACTTTTCAGGCAAGAAAGACACCAAATCTGGAAGGACAGAGTGGGCAATTTGGCAGCATTCAAATTCATCATATATCATTTTTTCACTTATGCTCATCACAAAGCCTTTTGAGTAATAATTGGTCTTTTTCATATATCTTAAGAAAGCCTTGTTATGTGGTATACTAGACCATTTTTTGCAAAGGTTACCAGAACAGAGCTGTTGGCCATTATCTCTTTCCAACTTAGTAAATGGGATCCTTTCTTTGAGAGTCTAGTTTGCCACTGTGCCTTTACGATACAATTTTTTGACCTGTAAGACAGACAGTCTAACCTAACCCTAGGATACAGTGAAGTTACAAATAATTCTACCCTTTGGAGTCTCTTTGCAGTCTTGCTCAGTTTCCTCTGGCAACCATGAAACCTCATTGCCTCCATCCCTTTGGATTTTCTGTATCTTAAAAATAGGTTAACTTGTCTACAGGAGCGAATGTTAAAGTCTTAAGTAGAAATCACACTTCTAGAAATATTTCAATAAAATAACTACAGCAAGCATGTAGATATAACAGTTGATCAAAGCACAGCCACCCAGGCTGTAAAATAAATTTAGTTCATCTCAAGTTCAGTTTCTGCCTGCCATTACGTTATGAAGGAGGAGAACGGTAGAGAACTGGCAGTTTTCAAACATTTGTTGGTTTGTTTTTTGATCCACAGGAATTTCTCCACAAACTAAATCTTTATGGTAACTTGCCATGTAAAAAATACCAGAGCGAAATTCATGGGCAGAAGCAGAGAGGAATAGCCAGAAATTCTGCTGGCTCAATTCTTTCCAAGGCCCATAGTCCTAATGCCTCCCAAGGAGTCCTCGGGGCTCAGTTTGAGAACAGACAACAGAGTCAAGGAATCTGGGAGAAAAAAAAATTAAGTAATACAGGTTTTGATCTTGGCTTCAAAACATACTTGAGAATCGCTCTGGTGACTTTTATTTCCTTATTTAGTAGAAACAGGTGCCCACGTATCTCTGGGAAAATAAGGAAGTCATCTTTATGATAAAATGGCCATGGGAATATTTTTAGGTTGCATGAAGCACCCAAACAAATAATAAAACATTTAGACTAAACTCTTATATTTGGAGATCCAAAATCCCTTCATTACATAACCATTTTCAATGGCTTTGTTTAAAGATCATTATTCCCAGAATTTTAAAAGAACACATGGAATTTCATACATAGATATCCATTTCTAAAACAATTAAGCTTTATCTTTGCTGTGAGCTAGGAATTAAAGTCATTCATTCAAGAAATAATTATTGAGCACTTATTATTTCTGAAACATTGTGCCAACACAGTCAAGTACATGAAGTTGCCCTGACCCTTGACCAACACAGTGGAAAGGAAGGGAAAGGGGACAGAGTTATAGAGTAAATCCATTAATTTATTGTTGAGTGTTATAATGAGTCCTTATTATAGTCATCACAGTCACTCCTAAAAATCTACAAATTAGGTGCCTTTAGTAGTCTTTCTTTATGTGTGTATAGGTGATCTCCACTGGTTTTTATTCAGTGAAATGAGCCATGTAATGTGATGTAATGTGTTTCTCCCATCTCCTTCCCCCCCCCCCCCCGCTAAAAAGTAGCTTAACCTGTGAAAATTAGTTATGGGAAACCCCACTAAAATGGAGCCAGAAGGTTTCCGCGAGGAGAGCTCTCAAACCTTGCTATTCTTAGTCAATTGCAGACCCAAGAGGAAGAAGTAGACTTGACTATGCACATGGACACAACTTTACTATCCCAGCTAAAGAAAGAAATGCTTTCCTTATCTGCCCCTCTGTCATAGCTAAGCCAATGAAAAGTCACCATGCTTTCAACTCCTAGTTTACTCCAATGGACTGTAGTTTATAACAGCCTTCCCAACTTACAATTTTCTCCTTCAGGAGCATACCTTTCCTTTGTTTCCAGGATTTGTCTATGGTTTTGCCATAGGTTGTTTGTCCAGGATTACAATTCTCTTTTATTCCTGAATAAGCCCATCCATTGCTGGTAACATAAATAGTAGTTTTTCTTTTTTAAGGCTGAAAAACCTATTCTTGTACCCACTTCTTTCTGACAAAATTGTCTCCTTTTTTTTGGTGTATATCATTGACTATTATGGTTATACTCCATGCTTTTTATTATGTATTCTCAAATACCATTAGCCAATTTTCTTAACTAATATTTTACTGATTTATATTATTAAATACAATATTTAATTTAGGATGGAGGCACCTAGGTGGCTCAGTTGGTTAAGTGTCTCACTCTTGATTTCTGCTCAGGTCATGATCTCATGGTTGGTAGGATAGAACCCCACGTTGGGCTCTGTCCTGATAGCATGGAGCCTGCTTGGGATTCTCTCTCTCCCTCTCCCCCACTCACTCTCTCTATCTGTCTAACTCAAAATAAAGAAATAAACTTTAAAAAAATATTTAATTTAGGATGTAAACAATTACTGGAAATATCACTGGCCAGGACATAGTCTTATTTGATTTAGGCCAAGTCAGGAAGCACTAGAAAAAAATGGCAGCATCTTCTTCATATTAAATTCAAACTCAGCATTATAATTTCTCTAAAGGTACACAGTAGGATCTAGAAGATGAAGCTCAAATAAGTTTTGCCTTGGTCTGGGTGAAGGCATTGCTCTGTCATTACAAAAGAAATCAGCCACTATGACACATATATCGGATGCATACATAAACCATAGTGTTCCAGGAAGGCAGGTGGGAATCAATGCATAGGGATTCTTCAATTCTTAGAAGCTTAAGGGTCGCCCCTAGCATCCTCAAATCAATACAGGAATTATCTCATCTTTCTCTGCTAATTGTCTTCTTTTGTTAGATGCCTGGGTATGAAAATACTGGCTTGGGAAAGAATTGAATCTAGAAGGTAAGTGTCCAGTTTTTAAATGATTTTTTTTTCCTGGATAGGGCTTTGTTTTTCCTCAGAAAAGTAATGGCATAAGCCTTAATGCATTTCCACCATTCAAGTTTCGAGTTAAATTGCAGCATTTACCCTGAAACAGCACTGCAGAAAATCCCAATCTGGTTGGTAACCGCAGCTTTCGGGCACTAGGGATATTTTTTTCTTGGAATGTTTTGACATGACAGTTAAGTCAACTTCAGTTAATGAGGATCGTTCAGATTGCTTGTGTTAGAGATGTATTTGAGGAAGGCTTTGGAAGTCCATGCTGGAGAAGCAATAGTACCTGACATAGTAATAGTTCTACCATGTGCTGAATAAATTTATCTTTCACAATTCCCTAGCTGCTTAATTACTCAAGACTGATTGCTACCTGATTCAAGAGGTAAAAAGCAAGAGCAGAGTGGATTAAGCAGCATGAGGTATATTTACAAATCTTTCCATTTTAAATGTCTAAACTAGCATCAGCTACCCTTGAGATAAACAGTATCACCAAAATGAGTCCATATGCTTCTCACCCTGAGTAAAATTGTGTTATATAATAGTACTCTTCCTCATTCCAAACCTCCAACTATCACTGGAGGAAGCTTGTTTGCAGTAAAAAGTGCAATATGGAGGTGGATTCCAAAGAAAATGTAGAATCTTAAGGAGTCAGGATATAATTACTACTAATGTTGGACAGTGCTATACAATAAAAAGTACATGCTACCTGAAATGCTTGGCATAAAATTCAACTTCTTACTTGTTATGCCAAAAATCTGTTCCCTTCCCGCCTCCTTTAAAAGGTCTACAAAAACCAGCTAGTGAGACGATGTTTTAACTTATTAGAAACTTACGTCTCAGAAGATCCATCTCAAAGCTACAAAAGAACAGACATCAATATAAGAAAATCAGAACTAAAGAAAAACAGAAGAAAAATAGGGACATTAAGATACCCAAACTAAAAACAGCCAAGAGTTCAGACTTTTCTTCCTCTATGAACGTTAACGGCCACAAGAGTCATCGATAAGTCAATGTTTGCAAAATGCCGACTATGGGCACTTTGGAGTAGACATTAGAAAAGATACCAAGTAGACCCAGTCTAGCCCCCAGTGAACCCCAAACCCAGAAAATAACATGCCATATAGCCTAAGTGTCAAATAAAAGATTCACTGATTAAAGAATAAAGGTGGAAGGGATGTTAAAGACAAATCAGTCCAACTTCCTCACGGTATGAAAGAGAAAACAGGGGAGGCCCATAAGAGGTGGGACTAAACTGGACTCCCAAATCTTCTGATCCCAAGCCATAAACAAGGCCATCGGCCAACCCTTTCCCAAAGGAAGTAACAGTTTCTTACCAAAAGCAGGGTGGCTGCAATTAATATGGCTGGGAAAGAGCTCCAACTGAACATTCTTGATGTCATAATAATAGGCCCTGTCTCTCCCAGCAATGAGTTACTTTGGGGAAGCTTTCGATGGCTTAATGATCCCGTGTAAAACAGGTCCTGTGGCAAAAGCAACTTACTGAGAAATATTTCCAAAACCATAACATAATCATTAAAAAACTTTAGCCAACTCTCAAGTCTTAGAGGGCCCATTACGTGCTAAACACTGTGCTATTTCTGGTCTAGGGAAACAGCAGTGCCCAGGAAGTAACACCTTAAATGCCTGGCAAAACCCTCCCCTTCCGAAGTACTGATCCTGGCTCCAGCAGAACTAACCAAGAGAAGCAGCTACATATGTTTCTGATGAGTTCTCCCAGTGGCCTCCCCATCAATAAATCCTCACTTATCACCATGATCTGTTTAAGATACTAGCCCAACAAAGTTTCTAGAGTGTTTTTCTAAAAATTTTGACCGGGGCCCACATTATGAAAAACATCTTCCACTGGGATCTGTTACACACATATGTATTATACTGAAACTAAAGTATTGATACAATGATACTTTACTATGTGCAATACCTTCTGCTATTTCCTATTTCTTTCTATTTTCTTTCCTTCTCCTTAAGTGAAACATAAATGTGGATCATGATATGTTAAACTGACCTAGTGACTCGAATACAGCATAACTCATTTGAGAAACACTGAGAGACCATTCATTCATTAATTCCACATTAATTTTTAAGGCCTATTCCAGGCCAAGTACTGTTTGAAGTACTAGAAAACAATGGGAATGGAACAATGAAAATTTACGTTCTTTCGGGGCTTATATTCCATTGCTGGGAGATAGAAAATGAACAAGTCCAAAGGCAAATTGTATTGTATAGTAGATAATGATGAGCTCTAAGGAGAAAACTGAAGCAGAGAGGAAGACCAGAAGGTGAGGGTGCTTGTGGTTTGGGATAGAGTGGCCAGGGGAGTCCCCACTAAGAAGGTGATATTTGCATTAAAAGCTGCAGGATGTAAGGAAACAAGTCTGCAGGTATCTGAGGAAGAGCTTTCCAGGTATAGAGAGAGAGAGAGACGTGCTGAACCTGGGGCCAGAGGGACAACAGATGTCAGTCTTGTTGGGACTTTGGAAATCACTGAATGTTTGTATCCATTGAATTTGGTTTAGATGGGAAGCTAGTATAGGATTTTGAGCAGTTGAGTGATATGACCTGACTTACAATGTAACAGAACGACTTTGCCCAGTGGGACCATTGGTACGGCCATCGAGCCATACCCTTCCCCTCACAGAGCAATCACAGAGGCCCACGATTCCCAGGTCTGGGAACTGTCATTCCTATACAGTTCTGTATAACCCCCTATCTGACCATCTTCTCATCTTTCCCACCTTCCCCCTCCCCTCTGGAACTCAGTCCTGTCATCACTAAGATTCCTTACCTCCAGAATCTCTTCCCCAAATATAACCTTTAGCTTCTTGCTCTAACGAAAGCTGCCATCCCCCGAGGACACTGCTTTCCTGACTGTCTCCATTGGAGGCCTCTTTGTTCTCCTATTCCTCTTGTGTTATCGGACCTGAAAGTTTTATAGGTGCTGTCCTCTACCACATGGGAAGTCAAAGATGTTGTTCATCTTCCTTAAAAACACTTACTCTTTTGAAGGTAGGCCACGTAGTATGCAAATTATTCCTTTTTAAAAAAAAAATTATTATTCATTTACAAACTTCAGGATCAGTCTCTCTCATTTGCTAAAGATTTAACATAGGACTCAATGTGTCAGTGGCCATCACAACTCTTGTCATAATTTTTCATGACTTCAGATTCCACAGAGAAAATCCCTTCTATACTCAGGTCCTTTGAACTCATAATGTCTTCAATCCTACATTTGTCTCCCAGCTCAAAATGATCAAATCATGGTCATTTTCATTAGTAATAATCTCTTCTCAAGAACTTGATACCATGCATCTCTAGAATCCATCTCTTTCTTTTCCAGCTCACTCCCATTATGATTGTGTGGCAGATCTCTGTTTCCAAAGATGGCCAGAACGGTCGCTCCCATTCCACCTGTTCTTCTGCAATGTGACTCCGCCTCTCTCTCAACTCTCTGCCACTCTCTGAAGTGGTACAGTCCCACTGCTGTCCTCTTGAACCTGAGCTAGCTTTTCTGAATGGCATGCAGTCAACAGGATATGGCTGATGTGATGCTATGCAACTTCTGTGACCAGGTCAGCCCTGCAGTTTTGCCTTGCTCTCTTGCAATACGTTTTTCTTGGAGCCCGAGTCACCAGATTAGAAACCTGACTACCTTGAGAACACCATGCTGGAGAGGACACATTTAGAGGCCATCTTCAAAATTCTAGGCTGAGGGGCTCCTTCAGAAATCCCAAACTTGGTACCAGCCATGTGAGCAAAGAAAGCATCTTAGAAGTGGTTGTTTTAGCCCCAGCCGTCCCAGCCCTTGGACATTCAAGTGACCCTGAGCCGAGGCTCTAGACATTGTAGAGATGGGAGAAATTGACCTCACTGTACCCTTTCTAAATTACTGACCCACAAAACCCATGAACATAATAAAATGGTTGTTTTGTACTACGAAGTCTTGTGGTATTTGTTATACAGCAATCAATAACCAGAATAGACTCCAACCTCAAACAATTTTCTGACCTCACAAAAAATCCTAATATTTTTACCCTATCACTTTTTTGCTATGATGATAATGGGAAATAAATCCTCATTGCTCTTATTGTTTGACTTAATTTATATGAGAGAGACAGTTAATAATTCATTAAATAATCCATTTACTCTCCTACATTTTCCATACTTCCTTTAGCTAACTTATGGCCATGTGTCTAGTTCTGGCCAATAGAATATGATGAGAAATAACTATCAATTCACGCGCAAGGTAGTTATAAGTTGGTGTGGTTTCCCTAACTATTCTCTTTTCTGTGTACATAGCTGGGACCACAAACTCTGAGAAGACAAGATGTTGCATGACAGAGGCAACATCTCGACCCCTGAATTTCTGCTGGAGAAAGAGTTCCCAAACAAAGCTTCCTGATCCACACTAAACTGTAGTATGAGCAAGAAATCAATCTTTGTTGTGTTAATCCAACTAGATTTAAGGCATTATTTGTTATTGCAACATGGTTAGTTGACCCTAACTAGTAAAATTTTCATGATCTGTCATTATAGTCATTCTTCTGCATACACTATAAACCTTCTTTTCTTTTCCCTCTGTAAGGTTTTTTCCAATTAAATTCATGTCATTGCTTACTCAACCCCTCCCCCAAGCAGCTATATATGGCTGGAGGTGGGGCACTGACTCAGCAACAATGCCAATTGATTTCTTTTCTAAATCCGTAAACGCGAACTTCAAGTGGTTCCTTGTGCTTCTTAGCTGTTCACCTAGCTTTTTTTTCTTTAATTTATTCTCCAATTTCCAAAGCCACTCTTTCAAAATCTCTTCACTTTCCTCAAATCAACACCTCCTCTCCCAAATTTATTCTCAGCTGATAACTTGCTTCATATTTTACTGACAAAGTTGAAGCCACAGAAGAGAATTTCCACACACTCCCACCCCCACATGTACCAATCTATCTGGATCTGTCCGTATATTTTGCTTTCTCTTTTCTTAACCGGAGATGAGCTGTCTGTGCTCTTATATAAAGCCCATGACTCTAGTTGCGTTCTGAATCCAGGCCCATCTCTCCTACTCAATGATATTGCTTCTGCAATTTCTTCCTATCTTTGCTTTACTATGAAGCTTTCTGTACTGCGCATCCCAATTAGCGTACAATCATTGTTTCTCTGTGATGTAACACTCCTTAGAAAAATTATCATTACTCACTGTCTTCGCTTCTTATGCTCCAAGCTCTACTCAACCTCTTTGTTACTCGCAGCACGCCTCCAAAGCAATTCTTGTCAAAGTCACCACTGACCTTCAAGTTGCTAAGTCAAATGACCAAGTCTCAGTTCTCATTGGACACAACTTCTTAGCAGCTTTTGAAACAGCTGATGTCTAGCTTTTTCAGGAAACACCTTCTTTACTTGGCTGCTGGGACACTATTTTTTGATTCTCCTGCCATCTCACTGCCTGATCCTTCTTAATGTCATTTTTCTAAATCATCTTCATTTTCCCAATCTCTAAGCATTGGAAAGCTTCAGGGCTCAGATCTTAGACTTCTATTTTCTATCTATATTTATCTTTCCAGTTGATCTTGTCAGATCTCATGGCTTTTATTATCAGCTATGCCATGATAAATCCAAAATTTATATTTCCAGCTCCAACTTACTGATTTTACTTCTGAACCTGATCTACATACTGTCTTAGCCCACATTTTTCCCACTTGGATGCTCCATAGGTATATCTAACTTACCAGATAGAAGAGTAAATTCCTCAAGTTTTCCTCTACCACTGATTCCTTCCATAATCTCCCTATGACAATAAATAGTAAATGCTTTCTATTAATTATTCAGTCCTCAAAGATTGGGGTCATCCTTGACTCTTCTTTTTCTTACATACCACATCCAATCCTGCAGCAAATCTTGTCAATTCTATTTTCAAATATACATCCTGAGTCGAATCCCTTTTTACCACTGTCCCTGTTCTCAAGGTATTTCAAGTCACCACCATTATATCCCATAAATTTTTGTGATAACCTCTTACACAGTCTTCCTAAAACCATTCTCGATCCACTGCAGACTAATTTTCACACTGTAGCCAAAGATGCCTTTAGAACGTAAGTCAGGCCATACTCTAATGTCTCAAATGCTTCAGATAGCTTTCCATCTAAAGTATTCTCAGTGCCCTACATGATCTGGCTCTTTACAATTTTCCTAACTCCATCTCATAATACTCACACAGTTGTCCACTCTGCTCCAGCCACACTCCCTTTCTTGCTGTTCCTCAACTTTACCAAGAGAAGTCCATCTAAAAGACTGCATTTATAATTGGCTTTGTCAGAGACGCTCTTCTCAGGTTGCCACATGGATACTTCTTTACTTCATTTAGCTCTCTACTTCAATTTCTTTCTTTTTGTTTTTTTAGAAAGTCTTTTCTCTTACCACTTATGCTCTTTATCCCTTATCCTGCTTTATTTTTGCACTTTATAGCACTTATCTTATTTGTTTACTGTCAGATGCCTCCCCTTTGCAGGCCAACAATGTAAGATCCATGTGGGCAATAACTTGATCAGTTCTGTTCAGTGCCTTTTACTTTAGAATCCAAAAATACCTGGAACATAGTAGGTGCTCAATAGATATTTGAATCCATTAATAAACAAATGAACATGGAGCTCATGAACACGGAATTTTGAGCATGGAGTTTTAGATGATGAATGAAGTCTTGTAGATGGAAATGCTGGCTTCCCCTGAACAAAACAAGTCAGGTACATGTGTCCATCATCTTTACTCACTATCTTCACTACCTATTTTTAAAGCTCTATTGAACTTTAAATTAGTCTCAGCACTGCCACAAAGCAGCTCTTGTCAAAATCACAAATGACTAAAGTAAGACTCCTGGCATATAAAACGAATTCAGGATAGATCGCAAAAATAACAGTGAAGCAAGGCTACTAATGTCTTTGGCAATTATCCACAGAAGATCAGCAAGGAGCCAGGTTGGTACCTGTATGCAACATTAGCCCATATTTCTCCTTCCAGAAAGAGGAAACACATTCACACAAAGCAAATGAAGTAAAAAAAAAAAAGGCTGACAATGAGTTATAAATTAGTGACATTCTTATTGCTTTATGTTTGCATAGAGAAAAGATGTTAAGCTGGAGTTAAATAGGGTCATTTTAGTCATAATAGGTCATTCCAGAGGTCATATACATGCCTATGATCATCTTTTATAAACCTAAATCTGGAACATATAATTTGAGAGACACAAATTTACTTACAGACAAAATATAAAAATTGGTACAGGTTTAAAAAATGCAGGATGGGGTGTTTGGGTAGCTCTAGCTCAGTCAGTTGAGCGACTGACTCTTGATTTTGACTCAAGTCATGATCTCAGGGTCATGGGACTGAGCCCCCTGTTGGGCTCCATGTAGAACACGGATCCTGCTTAAGATTCTCTCTCTCTCATTCTCTCTCTCTCTCTCTCTCTCTCTCTCTTCCTCTCTCTCTCTCTCTCTCTCTCCTCTCTGCCCCTCTCCCTTGCTCGTACTCTCTCTGTCAAAAAAAATGGCAGGATATAAAAGTACAGTACATGTGCCTCTTAAATGGCACCAGGGATATTAAGTGCATGAATGATCAGAAAAAAGAACAAGGCAGGTGCAGTCTAGAAGGAAGATACGTGGTCAGAAACAAGATAGCTGAAGAGCAGAACATCATAAGTGACATATTCAGCTTCAGGGATAAGTTCTAATGAACACAAAAGGTTTGAATCTTGAGGCACAGTGGAGTGAATATTCACTACCTCAGATAAATCCTTGTGGGAAGATAGGAATAGAAATAAAAGTTTGCCAGAAGAGTTGGGCTTCTTTGCCTTACACCCAACTAACTTCATAGTGTGCAGTTTGGATACCATATACAATGTGATCAATCAAAGGACTATTTTCAACCAATGCCACGTGTACCCCTAGAAGATATAGATCTGCCAAACTGAACTTACTGATGCTCAATAGCACATTCCACCTCATCACCTTCATGGAGTTGTGCTCTGAATGCAAGGTTGTGGTTTTTCTATCTGAAGCCTCTCTCTCTCTCTCTCTCTCTCTCTCTTTCATATGTACACACACACACACACGCACACACGCACCCACACACACGCTAGAAGTCAACAAAGGAGAATGGAGATTAGAGGTTGGAGGATAACGCATACCTTACATGACATTAGAAAGGAATGATTAAAGGAATGATCTAGCTTCAATAGAAAATGAAATAAATAGGGGTGCCTGGGTGGCTCAGTCTGTTGAGTGTCTGACTCTTGATTTCGGCTCAGGTCATGATCTTGCAGTTGGTAGTTTGAGCCCCACATTGGGCTTTGTGCTGACAGTGCAGAGTCTGCTTGGGATTCTCTCTCTCTCCCTTTCTCTGTCCTTCCCCTGCTCTCTCTCTCTCTCTCTCTCTCTCTCTCTCTCTCTCTCTCTCTGTCAAAATAAATAAATAACTTTAAAAAAGAAAGAAAATGAAATGAATAATATTATAGGATCTTCAAAATTTGAGATTGAAAAGCCCAAACCCTTCATTTAATATATGAAGAACTGGGACAAAGTTAAATAAAACATACAAAGTTAGTGGAAAAACTAGAATGAAAGCCCATATTTCCTAGCCCTGTAGGATATTCCTTTCATTTTGCTAGTTCTTGATCTTGGTATCTTTATCATTATGGATCATTTTACAAACAGAACAAAGCACAACCAACAAACTCCCTCTTGATGGAAAAGATATCTGAAATAAGTATTTATTGGTAGGTTTATTGTAGTTATGTTTTCAGAACATACCAAAAAAGTTTATTTCAGAACATTTTAAGGATTGAATTCTATGAATCCTGATGAGTAACCATTCACCAGGCTTCTTAGAGTCTGCACCTACATTGTCCAGAGTTGAGTTATGATCTTAAAAAACACTGAGAGAGGAAAAAAGAGTGTGAAAAGTATGTGTTTCAGGGTCTGGGCATTTGCTTCAGCGCTATGGCTTTACATGTTATTATTTCCTTAAGAAATGAAAACACCACTTTGATTTTGTAGAATTGATACTACAATTCAACACCACTGGAGACAATTTTTCTCCTTATTTGTATTGAATATAGAATTCTATATAACATATAATTTTCCTGATAAATCTTTCCATTACCTACTTAGATTGCCACAGTTTTAGGTATCTAATTTGTCATTTTGAATGAGCCATGCTGCATTTGTGAATCATGCTGAATGTTCCTTATGAATTTTATATTGTTATTTCAAGTCAAGAGACTGAGCTCAAAAAACAAGTATTAAATGGTTCAAATCTAGGCTCATCCTTTATCACTGGTACAAACAAATTTTAATATAGTTCTTTGGGAAAAAGAAAAAAAAACTTTTGTTAACAAGATGAACATGCATTTAAAGACGATATGCAAAATCCAGGATGACTTTCAATTTCTTGAATCTAAGGGCTGTTTCCTATTGATCATTTAATCCAGCTCACTTAAAGCTTGATAACATTTACAAAGCATTTGCTGTATTGCTCTAAGCTTTAGGTGTATTCTACTCCATTCAAACAACAATTATGAAAGTGATACGATTATTACCCTTATTTTATATAAGAGTAACTGAGGCTTACTGAGATGAACTGACTTACTAGGGGTCACAACGAACTTGGGTTTCCAGATAAAGAACTTTGACCCCAGTACCTACACTATAAACCTGTTTTGCGGTATTCTCAAAAATGTTTGTTAAAGTGAAAACAAAAAGGGTCTGGATTACCTGGAAGACTTTTTGGCCACATACCTGTGGGGTTTTTTATTTACTAATAAAATTGTAATTCATAGCTGATTTTACTTTACAGCTCAAGACTCTCCTGTTCATGTCAGTTCACCTCGTAGAGGCCATTATTACAGCTCAACCTCCAAATCACTGCATGTGGGGAATTATATCATATCTGACAGAACTCTTTTGTAGTACCACAGATATCACCATTATCATGGCTTTTCTGATGCATTCCATCAGTCTTGTTGCTGAGCCATCACTCACATTTCTTCCCAGACTTGATCTTCTTTTTTGTGAGAATATACACACACACACGCACACACACACACACACACATCCCACACACACACTCATAAAGCATTTTCTAGACATTATGTATGCCTAGGAGAAAAGTTATAAGAAGGAATAATCTTGAGTGAAGATGCTCATTAATTATTTTTACCAGAGATGTAAGAAATTGGGGGAGACACCTTTAAGCAGCAGCAGGAAGGTTTAGCTAATATGGAGGTAAGTAAATGAGTATAATTTCTGGAAAATTTTTGAAATGAATTAATAAGCCAAGATTAATGAAGGAGTTTTTCAGATTAGAACATGTGAGTGGTTCTTTGAATTTTCACCCTACGCTATTCACTCTTCACCATCATCAACTTGAAGATGCCCATGAATACGAGCCACGAAAGTTTGTTCAGACTAAGTGTTGGGTTTCCTTAGCTCCGTACTCCATTATCCCTGGCCTATCATTTTTGAAGAAGCAGAGTAGAGAATTCCAATATTGTATAATTTAAAAATACCTGACAGCACTCAATTCCCCAACATAAATGGGAAGATGACTTGGTCAGCCTAAAATTTCCAAAAGGCCCAGTAAGGTGAAACGGACACCACCCCAAGTAAGATTTTACATAATCACACAGATGCATCAGTGCAAAATTAAAACGGATTTCTGCCTGAGAATTCAAGAAATATACTACCTTGCCCCATATTGGTAAGAATCCGATTACCACAAGGATGGATAGTTACCCATGGCGAAGAATGGGATTCCAAGCAGGGTGGAGTTGTACTTTCCATCGGTGATGAAGAAGATCCCTGCTGCCGTGATGATGGAGATGCACACCGTGAGCACCCCCAGGAGGCCCAGGAAGGGCTTGCTGCGCAAACAGTCCTTCATGGAGCTGGAGAGGGTGGCTGTGGTCAGGATCAGCACAAGGCTCACCAGGACCTTACTCCTGGCCAGGATGCTGGTCTTATGAAAGTCTCTCCAGAGGCTAAAGGATGCTAAAGAGTAGAGCTGGAAGTCCTGGTGCTCCTCCTGGAGCTTCCTCATAAGCTTACAGAACTCATTCTCCCACTTCTCCCCTATGAGGTCTTGGGTGGCAGAACCATAGGTCTGGAGGTAGTAGGTGATTTGAATGGCTCTGGCTGACTTGACCCGCTGGTCCTTGCTGTTTGGCACTTCCACTACCCCGCCCAGTTGGTGTCCAATAAAACTGTTCCTCCCATCCTTGAAAACAGAAAAAGGAGAGACTACAGTTACCAGAGGGATGCACATTCCAGACAACAGATTGTTACTCTAAGTGAAGGAACACAATGAAGGCAGAGGATGGCTCTTGCAATCGTGGAGCTGATGTGGGTGGAGTGGCACGTGAGGATTTTATATTTAACCTTTTGGAGTGTCATGGGATCCCATGCAAGATGATCAGGATTAGAAAGATGCAAAGAGAATTACGAAGCTATGCAAGACTCGCCACATGCATAAGGAAATGATCCATCCCGTCCCTACCCCCGTTCCCATCATTTCTGTCTGTAGCAGTCTATTACAACTCCTTTATGCAGGATCAAGTCTTACGATTCAGTTTCAGCCAAAAGTTTTCAGCTTCAGTTTCATGAAGCATGGCATGAGTTAACATTTCAAAAATTGGAAGAATAATCCATTTAGTAAATATACACTAAGCTTTTCAGGGTTAACACACACACCTACACCAACACACACAAACACACATGAACATTACAAACATCTATACTCTGGGGGCTCTGGGGGTGCAACGGTGGACTGCACACCAGATAGAAGATACTATTTGTTTTGTTTTTACAATTAATACAAGAGTGTTGAAATGTTTTCTAAATATGAGGTGAGCGCCTGCTCACTCATCATGATGTTCCCTTCAAACACCTGCCTCAGTCATAAGTTGACCTTTTCCCCATAGAACACAGTGGATAACCAACCCCCCCCCCCCCCCCGCCAATGAAACTGATAAGATTTCAGGTGGGCTTGTCAAAAGTCATTGTGATTTTAGAATTTCGCATGAAGTAGAGCAGACAAGGTCATAGGACTAGGATATTTATGAGAGAAGTGATCACTCCTCTTTAAGGTACAAGTAAGGTAGATACTGAGTTGTTTATTTACTTATTATTTTAAGTTTATTTATTTGTTTTGAGATGGGGGCAGAGAAAGAGGGAGATAGAGAGGATCCCAAGCAAGCTCAGCACTGTCTGTGTGGAGCCTGATACGGGGCTCAAAGTCATGAACCATGAGATCAAGACCTGAGCCAAGATCAAGAGTCAGATGCTTAACCCACTGAGCCACGATGCACCCCAGATATGCAGTTGTTTAATTCAGAGCAGTAATTATCAACCAGTGTGCCTTAACACTCAGAAAGAAATCCCTGATGGCCATCACCAAATTTAAATCAATTTGGATATTTTCTTTTTGCCACAACTATCATTTACTTCAGTGGCAATGGTGGTCAGATGCAATACTGAGCCCAATAGCAGGTCGCAAGGCGGAACATGGCATTGAAAATGTGCTGCAGGTACCACGTGAAATGCAGGCACGAAGGTACTTAGTGCCATGAGGAGAATCTGCATTTGCTACGTCAAGCAAGCTATTTATCTCACAAGGATATAAAAGCATAGAAGCAGAGCAGGAAACAATTCTTTCTAGAAAGGTAGTGCAGAAGGGCAACAAACCCAAACAGACTGCTAACCGTGGTTGTTATCACAGAATTGCAACGCACTCTACCCTCAAGTAGACACCTGTAACCAGTCGTTATGGACTCATTTAGTCAGACTCTATATCTGAGGTACTTGTTCCTATTTGTATTTTTAACATGCACTAAAGTAACTGTCGTACTTGAAAAGTGTGTTGCAGGCACAAAAAAGTTTGAGAAATTTACAGCAAGTACAAATGTTGTTAGTGGTATCATTAAGATTTGTGAGGAGGAAATTTCATAGTCATTTCACGTACCCATTTGTCCCTATACGTTAAGTAAAAGCAATTTTTCTACTTAATACAACCTGACCAACTCTAAATGAACAATTTATTTCTAAATAAGAATTGGATTTGAGGTTTTTTTTTCCTTCCTTTGCTTGGAAAATCTCCCCTTTCCAAGGCATCTTTGTATCTTTGTAAACTTTCCATCTTTTTTCATATATATATATATATATATATATATGAAAAACCTGAAATTCCAGCTGGAGTTTCCCCACTCTCTCTTTTTGAAACCTTGTGGGCTTCTCCGATGAGCTGCAAGTGAAACAGTAGGAAAGCTTCAAAGAAGGAGTGGGCATCTCGTCCCAGCACTGAGAGACTGGAATATGGTTTCCACTCTTTAAAGAATTTCCACTCTTGCGCTCAATTAGGCTTGTTTATTTTTGGTTTAAGCTTGGTAGAATTTTTAGCTCCACCCTGGTTTCTACTTCTTTGAAATCCTGCCTGTGATGTTGACATGTGCT
Source organism: Acinonyx jubatus (assembly GCF_027475565.1). Classification (NCBI taxonomy): domain Eukaryota; kingdom Metazoa; phylum Chordata; class Mammalia; order Carnivora; family Felidae; genus Acinonyx; species Acinonyx jubatus. Next base: position 104,610,679 of record NC_069385.1, on the reverse strand, counting down.
TTTGATTATTTGAAAGAGAAAGTATTTTAAAAGCTATATTTATTCACTTAAGAATGTGCAGTTCCATCTGTCTTCACTCATTCTTGTCATCAAAAAGATTTCTCAGGGATCTTTACCAGCGGAACAAAGATTTATGCGTCCCTCAGGCCTCATTTGGAGATTATAGTGGATCAAAGAGGGCACTGATAGTGTGCCTGGACAAAAGTCAAAAGTCTACAGATTTTTAAACAACTGATTTTTATTGAGTTTGGCTAACTGCTCACCCCCCTTTTGAAGTTGTCTAATTGCCATTTCTTACAAAAATTACCTCATAAGAGATACGCTTTCATCCCATTATATTTAAATGGATTAAGTAATAGAATGAATTTCTCTCTCTTAATTTGTTCTAGTCCATGCACCAGAACAAAATAAACAAGGTCTTTAGACGTCCTTGAACAGAAAGCTGGGCTGAAAGGTCCACAGTTTGTACAAGCCATTGGCCCAGTCATCCTATATGATCTTGAGAAATCATCCCAATGTTTCTCAGAACTATACTGAGCATATTTTTGTAAGGCAAAATTCTACTGTTTTGTAAGGGATGGTGGAAGAGTTTGCCAGTTTCCCAACTTTAACAGTTCATTGGTAGGAGAAATAGAGAATGAATAAAACATGTATTGTAATTATCCTCTGGGCAGAACTTCCCTGGACCTGTAAGCAATCAGGGGGGGTTAGTGGCAAGAACGCCTAATCAGAAGTCCTGTGACCTGGCCTGCAGCACAGGTCTCAGGCTAACTGGCTAAGAAACGCTTGGCTGGTTCATTTCCCCTTGTAGGTTTCCATTTTCTCATCTCTAAATGAGCAGATATGAATGTAGGAGTAAATGTTTACATAATGTTGAAGATAATTTTCAGCTCTATTATCCTATGAAAATACTACCTATAAAGTCAGATGTGAAGGCCAGAAATGATATCATTATAATAAAGCCATGAATTAATTATTTTTATGGCGTAACAAAATCTTACCAATCACCAGGTAGGACATTTGTGTTTAACAGGTGAGCAAATGTAGAGGCTCAGAGAAGGCAGGCCTGTTAGTCAAAGTGATGAACCCAGGGTTCCAATGCAATTCTTCTGATTCCAAATCCAGAACTTTCTAGAATCCTGTGGGGCTGACTTCAGGGAGGCCACTTTGGTTCCTAGTCCCCACTAACTGTTCTTTTTTTTTATTTTTATTTTTATTTTATTTTTTTTTAATTTTTTTTTTCAACGTTTATTTATTTTTGGGACAGAGAGAGACAGAGCGTGAACGGGGGAGGGGCAGAGAGAGAGGGAGACACAGAATCGGAAACAGGCTCCAGGCTCCGAGCCATCAGCCCAGAGCCTGACGCGGGGCTCGAACTCACGGACCGCGAGATCGTGACCTGGCTGAAGTCGGACGCGTAACCGACTGCGCCACCCAGGCGCCCCTGTTCTTTTTTTTTAATGTTTATTTATTTTTGAGAGAGAGAGAGAGATAAAGCGTGAGTGGGGGAGGGGCAGAGAGAGAGGGAGACCCAGAATCTGAAGCAGGCTCCAGGCTCTGAGCTGTCAGCACAGAGCCCAAAGCGGGGCTTGAACTCAGGGACTGCGAGATCGTGACCTGAGCCAAAGTCCGATGCTTAATCGCTTACATGCATGTTGATTCAACTTCCTCCTTTTCCAACAAAACCTCTTACGCAAATTCTAAGATTCCTTTAAGTACAGAAATCACATTTGTCGGCCCGAAGATAAACCTTAAAAACATGACAAAATGGTAACACATCACTTTCAATGCTCTCCTGTTTCAGTGTTTCACTGAATTGAACAGACATCACTAACGGGATGAACCGAAGTTCCTAACTCCACATACTTGTGCCCACTTCTGCTCGTCCTGTGCCCACTTCTGCTCGTCCGTTTCTGCACATCGAAGCCAGAGCCCACGTGCACAACTCTAAATGAGATGACACCACTTATGCACTTATAACCTTCTACTTGCTTCCACTTGCACTGGGAAGAAATGAGAATTCCTTACCAGGTCTGCAAGGCTCTGCATGTCCCACCGTGGGCTGAGCCTCAGACCTTGTCCCCCACCAGTCTTCTCCCCATGAATTCTATTCCAGCTTTCCTGTCTTGCTTCCTATTCCTTCAACACACCAGCTTTCACCACATGGCCTTTGCACCTGCCATGCCCTCTGCCTGGAATGCCTTCCTCTACTCTTCTATGGCCAGGGCTACTTCTTCACGGAGGTCTTACCTTTAAAGAGAACATTTGAACCGCATGCTCTAAACTAGACACTTCCTTCCCAGCCCTCACTTTATGATATGCTCCTATTTTGTCTTCTCCCTACAAAGGATTTCTGTCTGAAGTGATCTTATTGAACCATTCAAATGTTCCTTCAACTAGCGTGTGTTCGCTGAGAGCTGACACCTTTCTTATCTTGCTCACTGACAATTTCCCGGGGTTTAGAACACAGCCTGGTATATAATGAACATCCCATAATATTTAACTCAGTTCACCCTGAGGTGTATATAACTAGCCATACGTTATTTTTTTTAATGTTTGTTTTTATTTTTGAGAGAAGAGAGACAGATCACGAGTGGGGGAGGGGCAGAGAGAGAAGGAGACACAGAATCCGAAGGAGGTTCCGGGCTCTGAGCCGTCAGCGCAGAGCCTGACGTGGGGCTCGAACTCACAAACCATGAGATGGTGACCTGAGCTGAAGTCAGATGCTCAACTGACTGAGCCACCCAGGTGCCCCCATGCATTATTGTTGTAGACACTATTTTATTAAGAACAGGAAAAGCAAGAGACAGCTCAAAGTGTCTGAGGACAATAGGGTCTCGGATGAAGAAAGGTGTATATAGAAATTGGAGGCTGGTACAGGAAAAAAAACCCATAAATTTTACCTTTTTTTCCAATCCCCTTACTCTACTGTAACATTTCCCTAAAATATGTTTCCTCCTCTATTTTCATTGCACACCGAACATAGTCTAGTGGCAGGGGGACTTAGTGAGTGCTTGAAAAAAGGATTTGCATGCAGGTCTGGGGGCAAAGGACAGCCAAAGTGTTCAAGGAACTGAAGGAAAAGATGAGGTCTGAGGCTAGAGAGCAAAGCAAGGTCTTTTAAATTTCAGAGCCAGGAAAGCCTTATTAGGGAGCCGGAGTTAACTGTTCTGCAGTAAGAAACCACTGTGAGTTTTAAGCAGGGAACTGCACACTTTACTTTTTGGAGTGCTTTCTCATTGTACCATGGGAGATGATTTAGGCAGTAAGGGTGACTTTAAAGGAAAGAGTTCCATTAGGAAGTCCCTGCAGTATTTCAGGTTCTTGATGCAGCATGAAAAAAAAAAAAAAAAAAAGTCAGCCCAGGCAGTCTGTGGTAGGTAAATTGTTCCAAGGTGAATCAGTGCATTTACAGGTCATGATGCTACCTCACAGCCACAAAGCATCTCATCATATTCTCTCTCCAGGAGCAGTAATGTCAGAAGAAGAAAAAAAATATCTTGAATTCTTTAGGTCTTATTCAGTTTACAGTAACTACTGAGTAGCTTTTAAAAATTACCACCCAATCCAAAGCTCTACAGTGGAAAAGGCAATTAAGACTCTCAGAGACAAGATCAAAGAATAAATTCTTCAAGAGATAGCAGAGGAAAGAGACATTAATGTCACAAACTATTGGGCAGAGAAAAAAAATTAGTCAGTGATGCTTTGAAATTATAGGGGAGTAAGTGTCATATCTGCTCAATGTATGTGCTAGGTTGACATCAAGATACTTTCTGGGATTGCAAGATAATTTAGCTGCAGACCTCTGTCCAAGACAATTGCATTTCAGATTTCACTGATTTTTGATGAGGTAGACACTGCAAGGATATTGGAAACTTTTAGATTATCAGTTGTCTTGTATTGCTGAAAAGAAAATCTTCCCATGTATAGAAGACAGTGATATTTCTTCTTTTTTAATTTTAATTTTTATTAAAAAATTTTTTTTAACCTTTATTTATTTTTGAGACAGAGAGAGAGAGAGCATGAACAGGGGAGGATCAGAGAAAGAGGGAGACAGAGGATCGGAAGCAGGCTTCAGGCTCTGCGCTGTCAGCACAGAGCCCGACGCGGGGCTCGAACCCATGGACCGCGAGATGATGACTTGAGCCGAAGTCGGACGCTTAACCCACTGAGCCACCCAGACGCCCCCTTTTTTAATTTTTAATTTTAGAGAGCAGGGGAGGGGCAGAAGGAGAGAGAGAAACTCAAGCAGGCTTCCTACTCAGTGCGGAGCCGAACACGGGTCTCAATCCCATGACCCTAGGATCATGACCTGAGCCGAAACCAAGAGTCAGATGTTCAACAAGGCAGTGATATTTCTAACAAAATGGTAAGGTTTGTTGTTGTTTTGTTTGCTTGTTTGTTTAAATAAGATTTCCCTCCTATTTATTTCTGAACTTATGTCTCTTTGTTTTATTCTCAATATCAAATATTGTAGAATAAACTGCCATTAAATGAAATCCTCAGCTATCTTGGATTTCCTCACCAGAGTTTCATATTTAGTAGAAACAAGCAAATAATGAGAAACAAGGTTCCTATAAGGTATTTAAAGAAAAAAGAATCAAAATGCTACTCCTGAAACCATTACTACACTATATGTTAACTAACTTGGATTTAAATAAACAATAAAATAAAGTAAAAAAAAATAAAGAAAAAGGAATCAAAACTTATTTTGAAAATGACTTTAAAACATTGAAATGCCCTAATAAAGAACGAATTAAATTTCTTATGTCATATTACTAGGCTAGGGTAGTGCACGTGTGTATTTTTTTTTTTTCAAATAGCAAAGTTAAAAAAATAAGGTTTGTATTGTTGAAATGAAATATGAACTTTAGCCTACCGGAATAGAAGTTTAAGAATACACTCTAGCATATCACTTTTTAACACACGAGGCAGACTCAGTTTTATGACTTAAGAACTTTCTTTGCATTATCCTAGGTCATTTTATGAGAAAGTGCTTTGCTGGAGTAGCCTCAACTCACCAAAGAGGACACAGGCTCGTAGCAAGAGGAAGGAATAAGGTTCTACTAAGTGGCACAGCCAATCACTTATTCTTCTTTCTGACTCCGTCAGGCATGTTCCTAACACAGCTGCACCTATGTTTGAATAGTTTAAGAATACATTTGAATGAAAGGAAGTATAATACAGCAGTTATGTACAGAGTCGAGAATCCAACCGTCTCGCTTAGAGAACCAGTGTCAACATGGAGAAGGTGTGGAGCTGTCTGGATGTCATTTTTGTTACTGGTTAAAGTAAGAATCATTGGGGTATCTATGTGGCTCAGTCCATTGGGTGGCCGACTTCAGCTCAGGTCATGATCTCATGGTTCATGGGTTCGAGCCCCACATCGGGCTCGGTGCTGATAGCTCAGAGCCTGGAGTCTGCTTCGGATTCTGTGTCTCCCCTCGCTCTCTGCCCCTCCCCTGCTCACACTCTTTCTCTGTCTCTCAAAACTGAATAAACATTTAAAAAAAATAAGAATCATAAGGCATTGTGAGGATCAAGTGTGCTAATGCATATAAAGCATTTAGAATAGTGCTCAGAAAGTGTTGGGTATTATCCTTATTAATATGTCATACATGAAATGTTTGAATGATGCTGTTTATTCACTGAGACATCTAATATTATTCTACATTTCCCAGCAAATATCTGTAATGTGATGAGAGAACACAGGGCCCAGAATCCAAGTATCTGACTCCAAGCTCCAGTTCTGCTACTATACGGCAAGGTGACAGGGCATGACTTCTCGGGATAGCAACTCCATCTCAAAAATAAAAGGCTTGGCTTATATTATTTCTAAAGGTTTCATTAGCTCTGTATTTAATGATTCATCTCTGGTGAAGTCATTAGACACTCCGAAGTAGGCTAGAAAAATCTACCCTAAGGGAAAAAGAAATAAGAAGGAAGAAGAAACACAAGATGACCCATGTTCATTTCCATAGAAACAAGAAGCTTTTTACCTTCTTTAAAATCTGGACCCAGTAGCTTTTCTCTCTTGGAGTAATTTCCAGAGAGAATGCTTCTCCAGTGGAAAAAGATCCAGAGTTTGCCCGATTTTACCTAGATGCAAATCATCTCTCAGTAGCCTAGATGAATTGATTTCTTATTCAGTAAAATTCATTTTCTCTTCAGCTCTCCATGTCATGAGTACCCTGTCTTCAGTTATTTATTTACTTATCACAAAATTGGATAAATACATTTCATTTCTCCTTTACTGATGCAAAATCTGTACACACATTTATTTTAAAAGTATGGAAGTAGAGTTAACATGTACATTAAATGTGAGGCATATAACAAAGAACTTTTTGTTTTTTCTGTAATTCATCTTAGTGACCCTATCCCAAAAATTTCAATTGAAAGCAATAGGACTATTTTCAGTGAGTCTCTCACAAAGGCATCAGCATAACCACTCATGGGCAAGTGTTCCCTATCAAAGGACATTTAGCTTTGATGCAATTCTACATAAAGGAAGCTGGCCATCATTCACAGGGGAACGTTTGTGGAATGCACAAAGGCCTCAAGTGCAATGCCCCCTTCAGGAGAAGGATTGAAAGTCCTACTCTTGCCTTTCTTTTGGGGGAAACTCTTTCCCCCAAACACTGTAGTTTACAGTCGCATGCTGTATCAGGAGGATGACATCTGAGTCATTAGCACCTCTGAGTGGAAAAGTAGATCAGACGAACAACCTACAGACTAACAACCTACTGAGGCAGAGTAGAGCCCCAAAGATCCTCACAGAAATGGGAAAGAGGAAGGGTCAAAGGCAGAGGTATTGCAGGTAACTACCTGGGACAGCAGTGTGGTGAAGTCTTGGTGTGCTCAAGGACATGACACACGCAGGGAAACAGTCAAGAAGGGTAGAGTCATTCATTCATTGAAGACACATTCAGTGAACACCTGCTCTGTGTCAGCCAGATGTTGAGGTTAGAATGGTGAACTGCGACAGTTCCTCTCTTCAGAAAGCCTTTGGGGTGGAGTGGAAGAGGGATACAAATGAGCAGAAAGGCATTTAAAAATATATAGGTATTAAGGAAGCACTGAAAAGCAATTGTCTAGCCTAGCAGGGACTAAGAAGACTTTCTGAAAAGGGGTGCATCTTAGCTGAGCCTTGAAGCATGAGTAACAATTGCCCAGATGAAGATGGGGTGGACATGAGGAAGGAGGATCTTCCAGGCAGAGGGAACAGCATATGCAAAGGCCTCGAAAGGAGAATATGCATGTTGTGTTCCAGGGACTTGGAGAATGACTGGAATTTACAGTGGGGGTGGGCAGGGCGATGCAGAAATGAGTACTGGTAGTGAGTATGGAGATTTGCTTTATTCAAAAGCTCTCTTTGACAGCAGTGTGAAAAATCAGCCTTAGGTTGTGCCTTAGGTGTGCCTTGGGATGGAGACAGACACTAGAAAGGGAGCATGGGATTGTTTTCTTGCCTTCCTCACAGCTTTATTTAAGCCAAGACCTACCTGATTGTACGAACATTATTTTTTAAAAAAAATTTATGGAATTCACACTATTCTGGAAAATAAGTTTTCCCCACACCTGGGTTTTTTTCCAAAGAACCATGTCTTCCTGAGTGCTAGAACTTCTTGGAGAAAACCTTCCTTCCTAGAGGTGCAGGAGTTGCTAACGGTGATTTACTTCTAATGGTTCCCATAAATCTCACAAATTCAAACAATATATGCACTGAGTGTCTGGGAAGGCAAATTGCTAGTGTGTGCATAGAAAACAAGATAAGGACAAATACACAGAAAGAAAAAAGTCTCTTCCTTGGAAGAGTTTGTACTTTTGTTATAGAAACAAAGCCTATAAGATGGCGAGAAAATAAAGCAGCAGAGAAAATTGGAACTCAGAAGACATTGCTGAGGAATGCAGATAACTGCTGAGGGCTGCAAAATTATATACATACAGCATGATCTCAACCATGTAAAAATAAATATGCATGTAAAAATATTCAAAGGAAATCATCAAAACTTAAACATTGGCTCTTATTTGGTATGAAATTATAGATCACATCTGCTTTCTTGGTTAGTTGGGCTATTATATATATATATATATATATATATATATATATATATATATTTGAAAAACTATGGACTCATCAACAAAAATAATAAAAAATAAGTATGTTAAGGGAACTGTATAAAGGGTAGTTAGGAATGGGAAGGATAAATTAGGTTTGATTTCTGATCACACTTCACTTAGACAAGCAGTGGAAGAGGAGGGAGGGCCAAGAAGCAAGACACTTTTATTTTCGGGCTCAAGTCTTAAGCAATCTGTCTTGTGGCTTCTAAGTCAACTTACGTTATGAGGGTTCATTCTTCTCCCTGAAGGACTGTGGTTTTGCCCACTGAAATATAATGAACAGCCGTGGTCTACTTAAAGTTACAGTTAAATAACAACAGATTCCTGGCTTCTAGGGTAGGGTATAGTGCTAACTGTTGGAGATGCAAGAGAGAAGGATCAAAGGAGAAGACTTCCAAAGGGAAGGGCTGGAGAAGGTGCAAGGCCTTAGGACGTGTTTACACAGCTGAACAACGCGCGGCTCATAAGGAGCGCCTAGAGCCATTAACATTGTCCAGGGCTGGATCCTCCTTCACACCTGACCCTTCCTAGTGTTATAGAAACCAATTAACTCAAAATTCAACCTTGAAAAGCTAAACCATTAGACTGAATAACACACTTGCTTAGCTGACTTTATGCATGTAGTCTTTAGCAATTATCCTAATAAAAGAAGCTTCATTCTGGAGTCAGGGCCTCATTCCCACTCGACTATGAGAACCTTCACTTCACTGCACTTTGTTTGAGGACTCATCTTTTGTGACTCCGGCCATACTCCCTGCAACAGCTAACACTCAAACTCTCAAGCTGATCTGACCTTGCACTGGTGCTGTGGTATTTTCCTGGCAAAGAAAAGATCATGAGAACCTTGGTGGCTTAATGTCACTTTTCTTTCTTTGAACTTGAGTTCCAAACTGACCCTCATGAGGTTCTTTTTAATTTTTGTCTTTGTATCATTCCTTCCCATGCATTTTTTAACCTGAAAACAGAAGCCAAATTAATTGACCCATTATGTACAGGATTTGCTGTACATAAAACATCACTCTCAGCAGAAACTTTCCTTCTTTCTTGAAATATCTAGACCATTGTAACCACAGAAGTCTAGACTATGAGGTTGGTCAAAACTTCCAGGAAATATGCTGTTGATTTATGCAATGTGAAGATAGCACTGCCATTTATGAACTCCATTTTTCTAATTTCTTCTAATTTCTATTTTTCTTTGTTTTCCAAGATTGTATAAAATTTTCATTCACAGGGGCCTCTACTGATGATTCATACAGGTTGCCTTTTACCATTGCTCTGACTAGCCTTCCAGATTTAGAGAAGATAGAAAATGAAGGTGAAACATTTCTCAAGCTAAAGGAAATGAATTTGGGGCACGTATTTCAAGGGAAGGTAGAGGAATTGACATATTGTGAAAGAATGTGAAATGGAAAAAGTAGCCTTTATTTGCAGTTGTGTCGGTGAGGTTAGCTGTGTCCTTTGATAAAACAAAAGTAACACCCTTGGGTGTCTACCGAAGATAAATCAGATCTTGATCTCTCATTGTCTTATATGAACAACCTCCCCACCTCTTCCTTGCTCCATTTCCTTTCTCTTCTACTTCTCCTGCTTCTTCTGCTTTTTTCCCTCTCTCTCCTCCCCTCTGAACCCTTTCTTTCAGTTTTCCTCCCCCTCCCTCTCCCACCATTTTCCTTCCTGTATTTGAAAGACAACTACCTCGAAGCCACAGTGAAGGATAATTATTGAACTATGTCAGTAAAATGCTAGATAAAGAATACAATGCTTGCTTAAGTCCATTTTATCTTCACTAAATTACCTTTCCTTTTTAATCCCCAAAGGACAGACATGCTTTGAAAGTATCATGTGTGATACACATTCTAATGAGATCCATGAAATTGTTCTTTACTACTACCAAGGTATCCAACCTAAAAGATATTAAAATAATTGAAAGCCTTTTGATAAAGCTAAGAAAGTAAGTACTCTCCTATCTCATAGCTCCATGTGGGAGTTAAATATTCCTTCTCTCAGCATAGGAGATGAGGGTGTAATGGCTCACCTTTGCAAGGGCGTTAACATTTTCTGGGTTGATGTGACATATTTTTCTCAAGTGCATGGGCTGATCTTTGTTTTAAACTCTATATTCTTGGATATCCATCAAAGGAGCATCTGGACGCCTTTAGGAGGTACATTTTTAAGATACCTGAGTAAAAAATTAATCCAAAAGCGAAGTGTGTGCTTTTTGCAAAAGATTATCCAAAAATCTTTGAAGACTTCGAAAATAATTTTCTGCTTGTGTTGCTTGAAAGAAAAAGAACTGCTTTTCTAGTTGTCTTTGCTTAAGGCTAATATTAAAAAATAAAAATATCTACATACAAATACTTGCCTGATATAGGAAAGAAGTAACCCACTTAAAGTAAGTTAAGTGAGGAAATGTCAGAAGCACATTAAGTTATGCATAATGACTGTACAGACTTTAGCTTTAGTAAGGAAGGTAAAATTTCATGTTATTTTATTATCTGAATCAGACAAAGTCATGCAACATTCAAATATATGTGTTTTTATTTAAATATTTTTTTAATGTTTATTTATTTTTGAGAGAGAGACAGAGCACAAGTGGGGGAGGGGCAGAGAGAGAGGAAGACCCAGAATCCAAGCAGGCTCCAGGTTAAGAGCTGTCAGCACAGAGTCCAGTGCAGGGCTGGAACTCACAAGCTGTGAGATCATGACCTGAGCTGAAGTCAGAAGCTTAACCAACTGAGCCACCCAGGTGCCCCCATGTGTCATTTTATATTCATGTGATGCTTTTCAATTAATATATTCATTATTTGATACCATATTCTTATTTTTGGTTTGGGACATATGGTGACCTTATTAAGTTAGGTGGTAGTCAATTACAGTGACTAAAAGCATATATGATGGATTATGCCAAAATGTTTTGGCAATCGAGTTACTTTTTATGCAACAGGGGTTTTTATGCAGTAGGGGAAAATACTAAGACAGATAGTTTCATTATAATGAAAGTAATCATCACTGTAAATTTACCATTCAAAATTAGGCCAATTTTAAGGGGTCAACCCACATTCTAGCCTCTGGGAGTTTGATTGCCTCCACTACATAAACATGATTGCTGCTTCTTCTAGCCACACATAAACATCCCTCTTGGCCGTGTCAGTTCTAATATCTCTAGCTCTATATCATGAAGTTTGGAGACAATGCTTCTCATCAAAATTGTGCTCCTATTTCAGGTTGGTTTCAATTTATGCTGAATTTTCCAAATAGTGCCAAGTTTCAGCAGCCCCATTTTGCATAATTGGACAATCGATATATTTTTTCTTCAGCAAATCACTACCTTTCTTTCCAAAGCATAACACTTCAGCATAGAGAATTCTCTCGAACCCTATCCTTACAAGGCGTTAAGAAATAAACTGAGATCTCTTCCCCATTCTTCAGACCTACAACATATTCCGGAGGTATCAAACGCCACGTGTCTGGCATTAGCAGTTCGGTTTTACAGTTTGGAGAACTTGGGGTTGAGTGCTGATCTGGCTACTTAAGATCACTGTGAGTTTTGGAAAGTTACTTAGATTCTCTGAGCCTCTTTTGTTAGTTATGAAAGGGGGCTGTCTAGCTCATAAGCATTATTATGAGAAATAAGTTTGATGGTATTTGAAGAGGGATGGCACGCCATTTGTTATTTTGTAAAGGCTCTATCAAGAGTTATTACCTAACTACAAAATGACGGTTGAGTGATTCAGTGATATTAAAATGAAATAAAAACAGGGGCGCCTGGGTGGCTCAGTCGGTTAAGCGTCCGACTTCAGCTCAGGTCACGATCTCACGGTCCGTGAGTTCGAGCCCCGCATCGGGCTCTGGGCTGATGGCTCAGAGCCTGGAGCCTGCTTCCAATTCTGTGTCTCCCTCTCTCTCTGACCCTCCCCCATTCATGCTCTGTCTCTCTCTGTCTTAAAAATAAATAAACGTTAAAAAAATTAAAAAAAAAATGAAATAAAAACAGCATGGCCCTTGGCAGCAAAAACATCCCATCTACCCTTAGCCTATACTACAAGTACAGGAAGTTTCCAGGGCTCCCTAATTAGGGTATATTTAACTAAAAGGAGGAACAAAAGTTCCTAAGTATCTGTTCTAGTCCTGAGGGTCCACGCTCTATATGACTTAGAGCTTGGTCCCAGCTTAATGCAGATTCAGGAGACAGACTGCATCTTGTATTTTTTAAATATTTTTTTTAAGTTTATTTATTTTGAGAGAGAGAGAGAGAGAGAGAGAGAGAGAGAGAGAATTAATAGGGGAGGGGCAGAGAGGGAGAGAGCGAGAATCCCAAGCAGGGTCCATGTTGTCAGTGTGGAGCCCGACACAGGGCTCAATCCCACAAACTGTGAGATCACGACCTGAGCCAAAATCAAGAGTCTTAATCGACTGAGCCACCCAGGCACCTCTGTATCTGGTACTTTTAGGGGAAACCTAAAATGGTTGGTTTGATTTCCCCTTAATATACTCCATATGACCCTAAACATTGGCTTTTTCTATTTTGGAAAACAATTCAACATCAGAGCAAATTCACTGGGAAACTGAGCTCATGAAATTTACTCTCCTCCGCAGCGGGCATCCCAGTGTTCATTGGGTTCAAGAATTTAGTCAGGCCTGCATGTCAGCACTGCCACCTGCTTTTATTCTAGGCACCAAACAGGTGGGCTTCTAGATGTGACAAATTCCATTGTAGAAAGAGACCCTGCAGCTTTGTGGCACTCTGTGCAGCCAAGACTACAATGGGGTGATGGAAGCAAGAACCAAACCTCCTGATTCTACAATACGGCTGGGGGGGTGGGGGTGTGCTCACTGAACTGTCCTTCTGTAACTAAGGGCACCTGGTGAAACCATGAAGGAGCCTGTCATAGCCTCTCTATTTTATCACCTTTATGTACATTTCGCATGCAAAAGGCAGATGAGGTGATTCCACTTTCACATTGTTTCATATTGTGTTTGCTGACCCAGTATCTTATCACCCTACTGGATTCCCAAAGGAATATAATTTCATCAAAAGAATTTGCAGCAAACTTTGATTTTAATATGTTTGTTTCACTACAACATTTCATGCTTTCTATAGATACTACCCTACACGTTCTTTCCGATATTCTTTAACATATCACAGGCATCACTGACGTTTATTCAAGAATGCCAAGAGCCCTGTGTCTATTACAGTATTAATATAAACCCAATGCATCTCATCTTCCTCACTGATAGCAGATATCTTTATTCACATAACTTGATTACATTAAAGTGAAAAGAAGGAAAAAACACAGACAGAACGAGAAATGTAAACACAAAAAGGACCCACATAGACATGGCTTCTAACTTAACGCACCCAACAAACTAGTGTTTTAGGGCACCTGCTACAAGCGAAACTATTTTCCAGGCACAAAAATACAAACCGCTGGTTCCTTGTCCCAAAGAACATTCACCATCACTCTACCTTACTAAAACACAGGTTAATTCCCTATAATTTTGCAAGTAGTCAGAGAATTTGAGGCTTCTATATCACACCTTCCTTATGAATAAGGTGAGAGGCTCTCTTTTTTACACAGCTTATGTAAAGAAAACAGCCTAACATCCTTCATTTACATAGAGGTACTTTGTGGAAGCACAATTAACTTGGTAAGTGGGTGTCTGCTTTGACTGAAAGATCAGGGCTATTTGAAGCCACTGCAATCAGTTACATAAGCAGGTATTTAGGGGAGACTTTTCAAATGCATATTGCTATGTCAATGCACTGTTAAAAAAAAAACCCAATAATAACACACAAACCGAAAACAACACTTCCTCAGAATTGGGGCTGGCAGCTGTCTGGACTACATTGGAGCTATTTACAAGGAAATACTGAGCAAGTGTCTAAAGGAAAGGAATGACAATCAGCACTGAGCTACCCAATTTGGATAATGAAGGATTCTTCTTGGTGTGGAAGGCAATGAGGCCCACCACTCCCTCCAGCAGCAGGTTGTTGTTTGTGTGTTTGTTTTCCTCCCACAGCAGTTTAAGCAATGATGTTTGCTATTTCTCATCCAGAACAGAAAAGAAGGATAAACCCAACAGAGAAATCAAAAGGGTCTTGTGTACCATCTGAAGGAATCTGGAAGAGTTGCCATTAAAAATCTTTAAAACAAGAAGGGACCTGATGAGATACAAGTTAGAGGTTCCCTCTGATAGCAATATGGAGACTGGTCTGAAATGCACGTGTGCATATGTGTGTGTGCGTTGGGATTTTACAACAGGTGATTGATGAGTAGGTTCCAATATATATTCAGGTGAGAGATGAAGAATCCTTAAAATGAACAAGGGGCAATGGAGAGAAGAGAAAATGGTATTTCAATAAAAGGGTATTTAAGGAGTACAATGGATAGAACTGGGTGACTGACTGCATGTGAGTAATGAAGGAAAAATGGAAGAAGGAAATGAGGACCACAGAATGTGGCTCAAGAGCCTGGTGTACATCAGGGGCACTCACCAACCTAAAGACTATGTTTGTGTGGGAATAGGGGAACAGGAATGGAGCCCAATATTTTGAGTTTTAAGTACCTGGAAAACGTCAAGTTGGAGATACTTACAAAGAAAGAAATTGCTTAAGGCAAAGGCTAGAGATGAATACTTCACTGGTATACAAATTTAGAAGCTTGATATAAGGCCACACTTGTCCAGAGAGTGAATAATGTGAGCATACAAGAAGCTGTGGTAAGAATGCAGAGGAATAAGGAAAATAAGATCAGGATAATTCATTAAAAGGCAACTAATGCAGAAAAATAGCAACCCATTTTGTAGAGTCTTACATATGTTGATGAAACATTTCACCAGCCTTGATAGGGAAAATATATTAAAGAAAGGAAGGGTCATCATGGATGGCAACCCATTTGCTGACAATTGTTTAATTATCTCAGAATAAATTTTTGTAGGACGTGAGCTTACAATACATTCAAATGTTCCAATTCATTGAAATGAAAGGGGTTCAGATCCAAAGAATAGTCTTCAGTTGGAATATTTTCTCAGTGCTTTAATAGGAAATTCCCGCCAGTCAAGAGAAGTTGCATCCTGTTCAACCTTTTGAGATGAAGGATTTGCCTTTTAATGAGAAATTTGCATTTCATTATAATGATGTACCCCTCTGTCCTTGACTTGGTTACTTTCTACAGAAGGAGTGACTTCTTTGCACCTTGTGCTCAGCATATAGTAATGACAGATTCCAGAAAATTTATCTCAGACATTAAAAAGAAAAGGCATAGTTAAAAGAAGTGAGTACAAACACACACACACACACACACACACTCTCCTCTACTGGGTTCAATATAAAGAAAATCTTTAGAGGTGACCTCACACATTTCCTGTTTCAGAGCTAGGCATCTGTGAAGACAGAACCAGTGATGAAGAGTTGTGTTAGACCAGGTCATTTAATATGCTAAGAGTTATTTGTAAAGGGGAGCTTGATCATCAAAGTCACCTGACTCAGTAGTATAGTTTCAGCAAGGAAATAGTTGCACGCGCTCGTGTTGGGGGGGGGCATGTTGGTGGAAGAGCGGGGTTCAAAATTTTAACAATAAGGCATAGCAACACCTTGAATAGACACAAGTTAAATTAAATAGTAAAGAAATAATGAAATGACCTCCTATTTATAAAGCAATAGCACATTGCATTAAGAATAACTTTAACAAACTTAACAGAAACCCATGGAGGAGGGGAAGGAAAAAAAAAAAAAGAGGTTAGAGTGGGAGAGAGCCAAAGCATAAGAGACTCTTAAAAACTGAGAACAAACTGAGGGTTGATGGGGGGTGGGAGGGAGGGGAGGGTGGGTGATGGGTATTGAGGAGGGCACCTTTTGGGATGAGCACTGGGTGTTGTATGGAAACCAATTTGACAATAAATTTCATATATTGAAAAAAAAAAGAATAACTTTAACAACTTAATACATTTGCTGCTTATAATAAAGAAATAACATGGTCAGGTTTTCAAGTGGGATCAATATGATCATTAAAGCCACAGTATTTCTGAGGAAACTTCAGAACTGTCTGAGACATGTCAACTTATTTTCAAGAGAGTCTTTTATATTTGGTAAATAAAAAGTTCCAACTTACGTAAAATTTTTAAAGAACCTTAAACTGGAAGAAAACTCCTCTGGAGTCTTATGGTATTTTCTGGATCAGTCAAATAACATTTTAAATCACTATGTGGTATTTTGATTATTTTTTTTTGCCTTCTTCTTTACTGGAAACTCCCTGAAAGCAGAATAAAGTGTTTGATATTTTTGTTTTGTTTTGTTTTGCAATTGCCTGTGATAGAGTATCTTCTCAAAAATCTATTGAACAAAGAGTGGAATGTGTCTTAACAGCTCAGTTTTTTTCTCTTTGAATTGTGTATCTTTTCTGAATAGAAATGGACAGGGTTATGAGTACATAAAGAAACCAAATGATCTAATTTACATACGAAATTCCAGAGTTTGAAATGGGCTTCTAAGCAATATAGTTAATCATTTCCCAGAGGTTATGGTAGCTAAACCTCCTACCAGTATTATGGGAAGTCCTATTTGCTGGAAACTGTGTGGATCTAGAATGCTATAATTAGGGGAATCTGTTACATTCACAGCAGTGCCCCCCTTATCCACCCGGGATACCTTCTGAGACCCCCCCCAGTCTCAGATGGGGGTCTGAAATCGCACATAGCACTGAGCTCTATATGCACTATGTTTTTTCCTATGCATACATACCTGTGATAAAGTTTAATTTATAAATTAGGCATAGTAAAAGAGTAACAACAATAACTAATAATTAAATAGAACATTTACAACATATACTGTGATAAAAAGTTATGTGAATGTGCTTTCTCCCTCAACATATCTTCAGGTACCGCACTCCCCCTTCTTGTGATGGGGTGAGATGATAACATGCCCACGTGATGAGATGAAGTGAGGGGAGTGATGCAGGT
Source organism: Acinonyx jubatus (assembly GCF_027475565.1). Taxonomy (NCBI): domain Eukaryota; kingdom Metazoa; phylum Chordata; class Mammalia; order Carnivora; family Felidae; genus Acinonyx; species Acinonyx jubatus. The sequence goes on along the minus strand of NC_069385.1, from coordinate 104,593,600 downwards.
GTTGTGACAGAGTGTGAGGCTGCTACTGACCTTCTGAGGATTCCTCAGGAGGATCATCTGCTTCCAGACTGGATGACTACGGGACACGGAAGCCTCAGAAAGTGAAACCAGGGATGGAAAGTGGGGCAGGAGGGGGGTGCTACTGTATGTTTGTGGAGATCGCCAGAAGCTGGGAGTGAGAAGCTCCTGGGCCTCTGGAAAAAAATGTGATGCTTCATACTCTTTCCATCCTTTCTGTTACTGTTTAAAGCCTGGCACCCTCTTCTATCTGTGACTATAAAGAAAACTAAGTGGCTTTGTAACTTAGAAGTCCTGTACCACAGTCTCTCTTCTCCCATCGGTGATCGGCCTCCATCCAACTTGAGCAAAAAACATCTCAAGGAGAATTGCCCTGCCCGCACCTCCCGAGATCAAGTGGTACAGGACTTCACTTTTCATCTGTAGAGTTAGTGTAGAGTTAGTGGAGCTCACGTGGTAAGCAACACCCCTGCCGTGTGCATGGTCTTTCTCAATGCCCGGCGGTGCAGGGAAGCCTTTAAAAAATACTATGCTTTCTGGAAACTCTTCCTCCAGATGTGCGGACACTTGTAATGCTGGCTTACCACAGTAGAGAAGAGCAACACATAAAAGGAGCAGGCAGATGGATGGGATCCAGGTAATTCGTATTTTTGTCTTTGTGGCAAAATGGTAGCTGGACGAGCACCAAGTGTATTGACGCCATTTCTGCCTTCTCTCAAATATCGTTTCCATTGATTTCCATAGCTTTGCTTTTACCTCTTATGTGGGCTGGAGATTTTTACCATGAGGTGCTGTTATTGTGCGTTAGACAACATATTGTGGGTTGGGCAACATTCCCCAGAAAATCACCTTTAAGAATATTAATTCCGAATGGGAATGATTAGTGTGGATTCTATTTCTTTCTCACTCACAGGTCAGCCCAGAACAGCAATCTGTTACCTTGGAAAGCAGAAAGCAAAGGCCTGAGAGACAGACTCATTAAGTAAGTACGTTCTGAAGAGTCAAATATGAGGCACCCCTTGAGGAACTCTGGGCCCCAGGGAGGGGGGCATTACATTTTACAGAAAACTCTGGGATCCTGAATGTTGGAGAAAAAGAGACAGCTTAAGCATACTGTATACTTTTGACTAAAATTAGTTGTGGGATTTCTTTTGTGTGACAGACAGCTAAAATAGTCATTGTTATTCTAGAAAAAAACAAGACAAAACCCCCACGTTCATATGACCTGAAATGGCAAGTGTTAAGCAGGCAGATTTAGACCTCAATGAAGGCACCTCTGGATAAAGAGAGATGCAGAAGGACAGTCATTTCTAGGAGACCACGCGTGGTTGTGAAAGCAGAACCTGGTAAGGTGGGGCCTCGGGCTCCGGCTTTCACCAAGAGGGATTAGAATTAAAGCCTGAACGTAAAGATCAGCAGTTGACTGATGGGAATTTTTTTAAGCTCCTTGGAAAAAATGAAGATTACTCAGGAAACTTTTGGCTAACATATCATAGGACAAAGCTGAGGGTGGGAAAGCATTCCATTTTTTTTTTTTTTTTTTTATATTTTGTGATTTCAGACAATTACATTGTCGTTAATATTTGAATGGAGGTTTGAAATTTTGAAACATACTTGAAAAGTGTAACAGGGTGAGTGCTGGGGTGGGAGAAAGGGGGTCCTCGGACCGAATGCTCTCCACTCCTTTGCTGCTTCTTTCCTTTCGGAGCATTGGCGCCCTGTGCACTTTTCCAGATCGGTCAGCAGTTCCATCACTCAAGCCATCATTACTGTCGGCACCACCTCTTATCAGAATAAACTCCCTTGGCAGTCAGTGAAACTCTTACTTTTCACTGACTCATCTCACGCTCCAACCAGTGATTAGAAGAACTGAGTAATAATCACATCACAAAGAACGGAGTAATAGTAAGATGTAGTTAAAGGTATCCGGGCAGTGAGCTACCTTATCAGAAGCAGCAAAGTACCTTCCTCTCTAGAACAGTTGTTGTGCACTTTCTGTGTCCACCTTCCCCCAACCCCACCCAGAAAAGGGGAGGACATATTTTTCGAAGAGTCAAACCACTTCTTCCCGATGCTGTACTATTCTTGTACCCTAAAATGTGTATCCAAATGCAAAATGTAACTGCTTTTTCTTTACTTTTCTTCTTTGAATCATTTTTTCCCCTTATCGTCTGCGTAGTAAATGACTAGCAACCTCTTCATTTTGCAGAGAAATACATTGAAATATCATGATTTTTCCTCATACACATAACATACCCTTGACACACTTACTTGGAAGATGGTAACCCGTGACTCCACACAAACAGCCCAGACTCTACCATTTCTAATAAATAACCAAGTATGAGGACAAGTTGGGTTGTTCTGGATTAGGAAAACCAATCCCTTCAGGAGAATCTAATACTTCACTCCATTACAATGGTTTTCAAAGCGTGTTCTCTGAACCAGCAGCATCAACACCACCTGAAAACTTTATAGAATTCCAAACTGTCAGAATCACAAACCCAGGGAGTAGGTAGGGCTCAGCAATGTGTGTTTTAATAAGCCCTTGGGTGAGTCCAACACATGCTCAAGCTTGAGAACCACTGCCAAGAACGTCCTTCTCCTGAGCTTCAAGGTCAGCTCATTGGCAATGAGTCAAATTTCACACCAGAAACACGGCAAGAAGTTTCATATTTTGGTTGTGGTTGTTCCCAAGAAATTAAGTATGTGCATGTCAGCAGAGGATGGCTAAAAGAAGGGGATCAAGAGAGATTAACATTTAATGAGAAGAGGTTATGATATGATTATAAGACAGACTGAGGCTCACTGGCATCCAGGAGAAAATGAGAAAGTGCGAAGGTGAAGAAGTAGGAAAGCACTTAAGGAAAACCTGTCACACTGAAGAAATGTAGAGGTACACACATTCGAGAAGCCAAGGGTCCTTTTTATCACAGAGGAAGTGAGTACAAATTTGTGTCTTTTTTTCTTTTTTTTCTTAAATCTCATTCCGATCAAGCTTGGGCTTAGTCAGACATGCACTGTGAACTTCAGAAAGGAGACTTCAAGAGTTTCAAAGAAAAAGTTGACAGAAGCTATGACATGCAACTCCATAACAGAAAAAGAAAGCTCAAAGGTTGGAAAAGGCTTAAATATATCACGCAGGCTATGCAAATAGAAATCATTGCACTGAGGAAGGAAAGGGGAGACCCTACAGAAAATGAGGTGGCATAGAATGTTCTCCAATTAGGTTACCTTTTATAAGGAAATGTCCAAAAATGTAAATAAGGAGACAATTTAAAAGAACATCATGGGGATGCTTGGGTGACTCAGTCGGTTAAGCATCGGACTTCAGCTCAGGTCATGATCTTGTGGTTCGTGAGTTCAAGCCCAGCTGTCTGTGCTGACAGCTTAGAGCCTAGAGCCAGCTTCAGATTCTGTGTCTCCCTCTCTCTCTGCCCCTCCCTCATGCTCTCTCTCTCTCTCTCCAAAATAAATAAACATTAAAAAAAAAAAAAAGAACATCATGGATCTATGAGAATAGTGTTCAGAAGGCTAAACTTAAAATAAGGCACCAAATGCTAAAGGTAAGAAAAAAAGTTCTTTTTGTTTGGTGTTAATATTTGACTTGTTTTGTTTTTCTTTGTTTGGACCAAGAAGATAAGAGAAGAAAGAGGTCCTCTGCTTTGGGCTAGTAACGTAGCTCTTGGTGGCTGACCAAAAAGAAAAAAAAAAAATGAAGAATAAAGCCACTGTTTAGTTTCTGTGTTCTCTTTCCAGGAGAATGAAGGGGTGGGAAGAATACAGGGAAAAAGGAACTGAAGCTGAGGAAGAATAAAAGATGATTAAAAACATTGTTGAATGATGCCTCTAAATTGTTTGGGTTAATTACCACCCACTGTTCCAGGACATGAGAAGGAGACCCGGAGCTGCCAACAGTGATGTTGATGCAGCCACAGTGAACAGAGAGGGATCAGAAGCTTGGCAGTAGGCAAACGGAATTTGGGTTGACAAAAGGATAGGCGAATTTCTGACACGCTTCTATAAAGATCGATGTTGATTTGAGGCCTGATATTTCAGGTACTGGTGGATGAGCAATTAAGATAAGGGGTAGGGATAACGAGATGCTGGTTTGAGCTGTTTTTGTTTGTTTGTTTGTTTGTTTTTGTTTTTGTTTTGTTTTGAATCACAGGTAGATGTATCAGGGAATTGCAGAGGACCTACTGCACCGGGACTCTATCAAGGCAGCCACTGAAAAAGTCCCTTACAGGCAGTGTCGGGACTCTTACCTATTCTTTCAAAATGTAAATTGCTAGAACCACTCGTAAACTGCAAGACTTCAGGCATGATTAAGTAAAGTTGAAGATGCAAAGACTCCACGCCTCTGGGATTCCTCTCCTGGTGAGGCAGCCTCGACAAATTTCGCATACATGCCCTGGGAGACATGTATACAAATATTACCTGTGGTATTGCCTACAATGGCCCTAAAGAGCAAACAACACAAATGCTTATGAGTATTAGAATAGTGAAATTAGTGCTCAATGAAATTCTATGACAGTGATGAAAAGGAACTAATCAAAACTAAACAAATCAACATGGATAAATCACCCAAATGTAAGGTTGAGTGATATTAGCATGGAACACCACCATAGAATTCCATTATAGAATTCCATTTACATAGCGCTCAGAAACAGGTGAAACAATCCTATTATTTAGAAATGTATGCTTAGGTGGAAAAACTATAAAGGAAAACAAGGGAAAGAGGTTATCATGGAAGTCATTCCTTTAGCAGCTAGTAGTACTCAAGGTAAGGGGAAATGGCTGCAAGTAGCTGCCACAGGAATGCTGAGCTGCTGGCAGTGATTTATGTTTTCACCCTGGTGATGTTTACATGGTGTTTTCTTGATAATTGTGCTTTAAACTACACGTATCTCTTATATATTCTTCTGTATGTATAATATATTGCACCATTAAAATGTCTCTCATGATATTACTGCAAAAAAGATGGAGAAAACGTTTTGGATAACGATAGTTAATAATTACATGAATTTGTATTACTGAACAAGATGCTGATTTAGCCACTACATCAGATGAGGCTTGAGAGAATTTTTTTCACAGGCATATTGAAGAGTTCTGTCTTCAACCTTGTTCATTGCTTCCACGAACACTTTTTATCAGGGACTCAGATGACAATATAAGATGTGCATATCAGTTTCGAAGCTTGCATGAAAATGGGATGGCTACAGAACCTGGCCGTTGTTTCTCAGACTTTTGTGTACATTAATAATCCCCTGGGAATCTTCTGGAAACACAGATCCTGAATCAGTCAGTCTGACATGGACTCTGAAATTCTGCATGTCTAACATGCTCCAGGGATGATGATACTGTGGGTTAGTGGATATTACTTTGAGTAGCAAGAGAATAGGCAATCTTTAAGGTCCTTACCAGTCCAAAAATTTAATGACGCTAATGACCCTAATTCTTAATTTAGGAGCACGCATGAGTCAGTCTCATACAACTGAGACCACGCCACTCACAGAGTGATCAGGATGGCCTATCAATCACAGCAGACCGATTTCCCTCTTTTCCCACACTTCCCTTACCTTTTAATTTGCTTTCTTCCATTTTTATTTACAATAATTCTATTTTCATTTGCTCTGAAGATGCCAAAATGGATCCCTGAGAAGTACTCATCCTAACTTTGTCCTTATAACACACGGAGTAGCAGAAAGTATTGCCGCCACGGTCCACAGGCAATTCCTTTCCTCCCTCTTTCAGTGGCACTCATAGCGTCAGTAGATCTTTTGTGTCTCATGGGAGTCAGGAATGAAAGGAAAAATATCAAGTGTGCCTTCCTTTGTCGTTCTCATAAAGAGCAAGTTGTAACGATCAGGTATAAATTTGAGGGCCAACAGGATGCTTCTAAATTATGAACAATGACTGTGTTCTGAATAACTTTATGTTTTGGAAAAGAGTGGGTCTAGAATAAGGAAGAAAAAAAAACACAAAGTCTATTTATTATTTGTAGTATATGCCAGATGAGTTTGCAGGTGTTTTCCTATTCTTTAATTCCCTCCACCACTCCTTGAAATGGATATGATTTTTTTAATGTTTATTTGTTTTTGAGAGAGACAGAGAGTGTGAGCAGGAGCAGGGGAGAGGCAGAGAGAGAAGGAGACACAAAATCCAAAGCAGGCTCCAGGCTCCGAGCTGTCAGCACAGAGCCTGACATGGGGCTCCAACTCACAAGCTGCAAGATCATGACCTGAGCCAAACTTAGATGCTTAACCTACTGAGCACCCAGGTGCCTCAGAATGGATATAATTCTTTTTTTAATTTTTTAAAAATGTTTATTTATTTTTGAGAGAGAGGGGAGGGGGAAGGGCAGAGAGAGAGAGAGGGAGACACAGAATCGAAAGCAGGCTCCAGGCTCTGAGCCGTCAGCACAGAGCTCAATGTGGGGCAAGAATCCATGAACTGTGAGATCGTGACCTTAGCCAAAGTCAGGCACTTAACCAACTGAACCACCCAGAAGCCCCTAGAATCTATATAATTCTTATTCACATTTTACAGAGAGAAGTCAAGTGGCCTGCCTAAAGCAACTCATCTCATAAGAGACGGAGTCAAGATTCTAATCCAATCTTCTAACTTACAGTGCCCCACCATACTGCTTCACTGCTGCTCCTAGGAAGAAGCAAAATCTCATTTTGGTGAAGCATGGATGAGAGGTACCATTATTTTTAAATATCTGGAAAACTGCATCTTTAATATATATACAAAAATCCATGGTGTTGATTATGGCAGGTATCCCTTATGAATATCATTTTTTAACTAAAATCCAAATGTCAACTCATTACATGTAAATGACTAGTTTTGTTGGGTAACAGTGAGATGCACTTTATTTTAAAAACTGGTTCTTAGGGAGCTTAGCAGTGACAAGTTCAATTCAGTGAGTAAAGGCATACCTCGGAGATATTGTGGATTTGGTTCCAGACCACTGCAATAAAGCGAATATCACAATACAGCAAGTCACATGAACATTTTGGGTTCCCGGTGCAATAAAAGTTACGTTAACACCCTTCTGTGATCTATTAAATGTGCTGTAGTGTTACGTCTGAAAAACAACATACATACCTTAATTAAAACTATATTATTGTTAAAAAATGCTAACCATCATCTGACCTTTCAACGAGCGGTAATCCCTGGTCACAGATCACCATAACAAATACGATAATAATGAGAAAGTTTGAAATATTGCAAGAATTACCAAAATGTGACCCAGAGATAGAAAGGGAGCAAATGCTGTTGGAAAAATGGTGCCAACAGACTTGCTCAACAGGTTGCCAGAAACGGTAATTTCTAAAAGAAGGTAGTATCCATAACACACAATAAAGCATAGCACAATAAAATGAGGTACGTCTGTAGACTAAGAGGAAGCAAGTCTTTTCCAGGTGATAGGTTATTTTTTTTTAATGTTTATTTATTGGAGGGGGGGCAGGGGCAGAGAGACAGGGGGACAGAAGATCCGAAGGTACTCCGTGCTGACAGCGGAGAGCCTGATAACGATGCTTGCGGTCATGACCCGAGCCAAAGTCGGACCCTAAACTGATGGAGCCATCCAGGAGCCTCTCTTCCCATTGATAATTTTGTCAGACTATCCCTTTTCAGACTGGGATATCAGCCCTCCTCTGGTTTCCAAAAGTGTTCACCCTCCCATACTTTGTAATATAGGACATCAGGTCTTCAGTTCCCTATCAAAGCATGCAACTTCAAACACTCTGGAATCCAACTCTTGCCAAATGCTTAGCTAAATAAAGTAACACTTGGTGGAGACTGCATAATGGACAGGCCACCCACCGGCTGTCGAATTTGTTAAAATCTCTCTTTGCTACCGGTTAGAACACAACAGATCTACATACCCTGGCCCTTTTGGTTTAGCCATCTCACAGAACTTTCAACATTAAAATGTTTCATTGTTGTGCTCTCAATTTTCATCACCGGTTGCTGATAGCCACAGCTACGTAGAATTTCCCCCTGCGGTTGCCAAAATTGTCACTGGAATTCCTGTCCAGTATACCAATGCTTTAAGACCCAGTACTACAAAAAAACCGGTAAAACCACATCATTGCTGTTGTGAAGGTCATGCTTTTTTAAGCTGTGGCTTTCAGGGGCGCCTGGGTGGCTCAGTTGATGGAGCATCCGGCTCAGATCATGATCTCGAAGTCTGTGAGTTCAAGCCCCACGTCGGGCTCTGTGCTGACAGCTCAGAGCCTGGAGCCGGCTTCAGATTCTGTGTTTCCCTTTCTCTCTCTCTCTCTGCCCCTCCCCCACTCATGCTCTGTCTCTCTCTCTCGGTCAAAAATAAATAAGCATTAAAAAAAATTTTTTTTTTAAATTTAAGCTGTAGCTTTCAGCATCCAGAAAACTGATCTGAATTTGAAGTTTAAGCTTTAGCAACCATTCATTCACAACTGCTAACATACCTTTATTTTCTTCTTTTCTTCTGTTTCTTTGAACTTTTCAAAAGCCATTTGAAATTATTTGTGAATATTTTTGTAACCAGTAAAACATGTCAGTGTTTGGATTGTTGGGGAAAAAAGGCAACTCTAAAAATACTTTTGCTGACTGGTATAGTTTAAGACATGCACGGAAACACTGACAGATTGCTGTGCAAGGTCGTAACTGTAGGAACCAAACAAACTGGTCTCTGTTGAGGTTCACACTCTATGAACGGTGGGGATATTAACAAGAGGCCAGTGATGTGTTGTTTGGTAGAAGCACTTTGTTCTTTTCTCATGGATTAACTCCAAGAAAAGAGAAAGAAAATCTGTCACTCCTACTACCACCACCCATGTAGATCAGTTTTAAACTCGAATCCAAGCCCATCAACAGGAGTTTCCCAAACGGGAGTAAAAATGGTTCCACATAGCCTCTAACTGGGCAACGTTCAGAAAGACAAACACCAGGAACCCGGAGCCAGAAAAATTAGTTCACTCTTTTTCAGCTTTATGTCCTTGGAGAAATCACTTACTTCCAGGAATCTTAGTTATTTGATATTTAAATGAGGATGGCTAATGCAAATGCAATTCAATACAATGGAGAGATAAATTCCAACCATGTCTGGGCTAGCTGGCCCCTGCTCCCTATAAAACAAACCCTCTAAAGGGGCTGAAAGGTGTGATGGGAATGGCAGCTTAACACTCTGGATTGAGAAATGGAGACTGGCTAGAATGAACAAACTGGCCTTACTAACCAAATCACTGACCTCATCTTGCTTTTCTGGAAGCTGTTTGCTGGACCTCTCTTTCAGGCAACTTACCCAGGCCACTGCACTGCAGTTTCTTCCTCTCTTATTTTTCTACCCTGCAGTTCAATTTCACAGTTTCCATGTCTTGCCTTTGTCAGAACACGAGGCAGACATCTGACACCGTGGAAACTTAATAAATATTACATCAATCAATAAAGTAATTAATCAGAAACAACTGCCAATAAAATCCAGCACCACAAACAGTTGTCTGTATTTTCTCATTTGCTTAATTTTTCTCCGAGGAATAGTGGCCAGAAAGAAAGACTGCCAAATGGTTGTCTACTCTGATTTCTGAGGAATGTCAGTGGCATTCCTTACCTAATGTATCAAACATACTTGTTGAGTTTCTGTTACTGTGTACTGAACTGAGGGATGGTTTAGTGAATAAGTTGAAAATGTGAGGGAACAAATATAGTTGGGACAAATTGTTGAAACACAAGCACACTTCTAAAAAAGCCTGAAGGCATAAGCAAACCCATGTTAAAGGCATTCACTACTGGGGAGGCAGGCACATAATCTCTCACATACATAAATATGCCACAAGCACTTTTTGTCTTTAAAGTTTTTTTTTTCATTTCAATAAATTTCCATATCAATCCCAAGCCTTCCCAGAGTGGCTTTTCTAACAATCATAATTTTCTGATCCAAGCTGTTCTTTTCAGTATCTGTAACAGTATTAGTAATGTCCAGATGCCAATCTGAGGCACACACTCAGGAAATTGCTAGGGGATTGTTATTCATTCCCTCCTTTAGTATTTAATAATCCTTTTCATGCTGAGAGGCAGCATTTCCTGATGTCCAAAACCAGAAGACTCGTACTGGGAATGTCAAGATTCCATTTCCTCATCGTTTTCATCTTAGTCTCAAAGCTTTGCCTCGAACATACATGCATCTTCTGTGCATTTCTTCACTCTTCGTTTAAGTATTTAGAGTGTTCACTGCTGTAAAGCATGCTTTATAATGTATGCCATAGATAGGATCTCAAATGCAAAGTGTTACCACCCCTTAAATTCACATACATGCCTGTGTTTGCTATTCTCGCTATGTAAAATGTCTCTAAGAAATGCCACCCAAAATAGGTGCCGAGCTCATAACAATATTCACAAATGAAAAACGTGCCTCCAGATGCCAAGGACTTATAGAAGTGAGGCTGTCTGCCTCCTCGAGGGTATACAGCTTCTCAGATGCACTGTAACTGTTATATCCAGTGCTTTCAGATTAAAAGAAGAGATGCTCTTTAACCAGGGGAGGGGGACAGAAAGACAGAGTTCTTAGGCTTAGACCCTGGAGCTCAGATCTAAAGTGAAATTGCCTCCAATGTCAGAGAATGAGAATGCAGAACTCAGGGGCTTGAGGGGGAGACGAGGGAAAGGAATACGAAGGGGGAATCTCATTTTCCCCAATTGAGCCTGATTGCAGGGTCCAGTATTAGTCTTATTTTATGAGGGCTCACTGAAGGGGAGTTTAATGCTGCTGTTTTATGTATTTTCATTAATATTTTAATTTTTGTGCTTGCACCCTGAGGCATTTTCATGAAGGGAGCAATTTTGGATGTGGAAGACGAAAAATACGACATTTTTTCTCCTTGCTGCCACAGAGTTTTAACACGCCACACACATACCCTCATCTCTTCGGGGGCTATCTTTTCATCTTTCAGTGCCCAGATCCTTTCTAAACTGAATGCAAGTTGGTACAAATCTGCAATTCGTTTGTCTAGGAAGAATTGAGTCTTCCCAGTCTAAGTGCAGTTCTAGATGTTGCATTTTTAAAATGTTTGATGTTGTATTCTGAAGACTGAACACAAACACAGATATGTAACCTAAATTTGATGTGGGAGTGTCTGATACTCAAAAGAAGAAAAACATTATTATTTTGAAAATATGACTGCAGAATACTAAACTAAGGGTTGGCAAACTAAAGCCCACCACCCAAATCTGGCCCTTGCTTGTTTTTGTTAATAAAGTTTTATCGGTACTCATCTGTGGATGCACTGCCTGCCATTTCACAGAAAAGTTTACTGGCACTTGGTCTAGAACGTGCATATCAGATATCTGTATGTTCCAATTTTATTTCCTTCCATGTTTTATAGTGCTTAGAATTTTTTTTTTTAATCCAAACAAGTGACTTCTGAATTTGGAATACAAACTCAGGAAGTTTCAGGTTTAAATTTCCAAATATTTTCCACACGCTTTCCAAATGACAAAGTCCTCAAAATTCTGTCAAATAGCATTTGATTAACTGAAATGCTGTCAAGTTTCAACGCGATAGCACCATAAGATTTGGAGGCTGCAATTCTAAGCAGAATTTGCAAACAGAATTTATATTATAGTCAAAAGACTGCAATTCCACAATGACAGAACAGACCCCATTCCTTATTAAAAATATATATATAACTGCTACCAACTTCTCCTGACCTTTTACTACAACCTTTCCATCTCTGCCATGATAGTTTATTACACGTTGTCAACTCTGCATATCATTCCCACATCAATATCCTAAAGATTTCACACCCCTGGCTCCAGTCAGCTCTGCATCCAAATCATCCAGGGAAGAAAGCTGCATGTCATACTTCTAAAAATACTTCTTTGGGGTGATAAATTTTACTAACAACCTTTAGAATTTGAAATTTTCCGGAAGCCTAATCATTTACTATCATTTAATTCTGTTCCCCCTTCTAACTCAGCAGAAAGGAGAGCAATTCCTTGATCTCACTCAAAAATATTTGTAATAGTGGTAATATTTTTAAACTTGCACGTTTTCATTATTCCAGCAATGGTTTCACCATGCAGGATGGTTCATTGTCATTCTTTTTGTTCTTGAGATGGTAAGAGACCTTTGGTGCCCCCACTTTAGAGACCCCTACAATTTAATTGTGTTAATTTTTAGTGTTTATTTATTTTTGAGAGAGACAGAGACAGGATGCAAGTGGGTTGGGGCAGAGAGAGAGGGAGACACAGAATCCAAAGCAGGCTCCAGGCTCCGAGCCGCCAGCACAGAGCCCGACAGGGGGTTCGAACTCACAGAGCTGAGATCATGACCTGAGTTGAAGTCAGACGCTCAACTGACTGAGCCACCCAAGCACCCCTAATTGTGTTCATTTTCAAAAATGTGTTCCTAGGGAAGGAACTTCCTTCCAAAGCATAAACACTAGGATTTACCCCTTGCTTATTTTGGTATAGTTACTGAAAACTTGTTTCTCATTTCAATCATTCCAATGACCTACAGTTATTATCCCCACTTTAAACTGAAGAAGCCAGGGCTTAGAGAGATAACGTCATGTATCCAATATCACACAGCTAGTAAGTGACAAGGCCAGGATGGCATCCTAGATCTGTCTGATGCCAGAGATGGGGCTTTTGCCCACTGATTTCTGCAGCTTGGAGGGCAGGGATTCAGTATCATGTGCCTTTGTTTCTCCAGAGTTCAGCACAGGTTTTGATATATAGGATTGTCTCACTAAAATGTACGTTGAATGAATGAATGACTAAACAAAATCCGAACAATGTGTTCAGAGTCTATGTAGAAACATCTGCTGTATCCTTAGCAGTCAGTTGACATGTCTTGGTATAGCTGTGCCGGAGCCAGTCTGGCTACTTCAGAATTTGTTTGAACCAGACCATTCAGACATGTAGGGAAAATGGAAAATTAAAGAGCAAATACTCACATTGACAGATTAAGTAATACCGGGGAACAAGTAAATAGAAGTTACTTGGGAGAACAAATCAGAACATAATTCTAAAACTTGCCGTCTCTGAACTAATTTACTTTAGCTAATTTCCAAATCTTTCCCCTCATTATGAGGGCCTTTTCATCCCTTATTATTGGGTCATTCATTCCCAGATATTCACCTACATTTATATATATTTATCTCACTCATTCCTATTGGAGCTGCTCCTTTACAGAAATAAAAGAATTTCAGATGCAAGTAGCTCTGATAGAAAGCCCTATTCCCATAAAGAGTTTTGAGGAAACTTTCCCAGTCTCTTTTGAATGGAATCCAGGCAGATTAAAAGTGCTAGTTGTATTCCTGGCACCATGATTTCATTTTCAATTAAGCCAATATACATTTAATTGATAAGATGGGTTGATTATTTTCTACCCCTTGATATTAGTTATAAACTAGTACTTTAACTGGGTTAATGATATTATCTTTAGGGGTCCCTATTTTATTTTTAATTTTTTAAAGTTTACCTACTTATTTTGAGAGACAGAAAGCCTGGGCATGTGCAGGGAAGGGGCAGAGAGAGACAGAGGTAGAGAGAGAATCCTAGGCAGATTCCTGTGCTGTCAGTGTGGAGCCCAATGTGGGGCTTGATCATGACCTGAGCCAAAATCCAAAGTCAGACACTTAACTGACTGAGCTACCCAGGCCTTCCTAGGGATCCTTATTTTAAATGCCTCTGGCAACTTCCCCTTTCTTTCCACTGTGTACCTCTAAACTCACTGATACGATACTGGGACTGCTGTCTCAATTGTTTTGACTTTTAAAACATCCTATCACTTATTTAATAATATATATCTTATCATGCAGCATAGCATCTGATTTATGATGCAAGTTGTCAATTTTCAAATCAAATAAAATGCCCATAAAATGAGATTTCCCAAGGAAGACATCCTTGAAAAATAATAGAATGGAGCTTGTTTGAATTAACTGCTCCTTTTTAGCGTACCTTAAAGCAAGCTGTGCTATTAGGAAGCTAGAGTAGTTCAGGTTATATTCCTAACTTCTGAAGAATACATCACGAAGGGAAAAATAGCGTGGATGCTCATAAAAGATCCTCCGGCACCACTGTCATAAGCTGAATATTGCTTGAGATGTCTCGGATTCAGTCAGAGCATAATTATTGGGTTGTTTGGCCCCTGGGTCCAAACACCCAAATGGCTTTTTCCCCTTTGTTCTTATGAGATGAGGAAAGACTTTAACAAATGAACCCAAAGTGAGATCTCGTTTAATAGAATTCACCCTCTCTTCCCATCTCCCCTGTTCTAATGACCACAACGTCCTTTTCAAAAGAATGTAGCTGTTACAAATCACAGCTGGCCAATTTCCAGTTGGAAAGTTCAATTTTTGTCTATCTACGTACCCTGACAAAATCCCCCTGGATACAGAACCAAGTGATCATTTTAGAAATTTGTATTGTCTTGATAACTGCAATGGTTGCACACAGACATCTATTGCCTTTTACCTTTGTCTGTATTGACTCTCAGTGAAACTAATACAAAACTACCGACCCTGACCAATGGAAAAATCTGGAGTTTGGTAGCTTTGATTGCTTATACTGCATGCAGTCAACCACTCAAGCAGCACAGATTAAAACATAAAAGTTTCGGCAATCGCTGAGCATTATAAATTCTCATTAGAGTCTCATAATCAAGACATTTGGTTGAGTGGAGCATACAGGTGTAGTAGCCCACATATGGACCCTGTCACATATGAAGAAAAAGATCGTCTCTTTAAAATGTAAAACAGGTTTTCTGGTAAGAATGTTACCTCTTTCAGGACACAGAAATAAAAGCACTAGTTTACTAGATTACTAGTTACCTGAAAAAAGTGCTGATACTACTGTGGGACACTGTTGCACAAGCTGTGCATTCTGGAGGACTTAGTGCAGTTTTGAAAGTATAATATGGGGGCGCCTGGGTGGCTCCGTCGGTTAAGTGTCCGACCTCAGCTCAGGTCATGGTCTCCCCGTTCCCAAGTTGGAGCCCCACGATGGGTTCGGTGCTGACAGCTCAGAGCCTGGAGCCTGTTTCAGATTCTGTGTTTCCCGCCCCGCCCCCCCCCCCCCCCCCCCCCCCGCTCCTCTCCTGCCCACGTTGTTTGTCTCTCTCAAAAATAAATAAACATTAAAAAAGCGTTGTATACTATTAAAAAAAAAATAAGGAAAGCAACGGGAAGATCCAAGATGAGCTTAGGACGCGTACTAGGACAGTTTGGACTGAAATAGATGATGCAATCAATAGCCAAGTGTGAGAATAGAACCATTAATGAGAAAACTTTAACGCCAAGCAGTTGTTTGAATGTCATCTATTGTCTACAAACTGCAACTGAGCAGGTGACTCTCCTGTTCCACGATTACCTTTTGACTTCTGGGGGACATATTTTCTAGGACGGTCAAAATACCGCACTTGAAAAATGAGCTATATGCATGAGTGACACAGGCATGACTATATAAAATGTAGAAAGGCTGATTCTTCCTAACCGCATTTCATAAAATTCTCTCGGGGCAACCTATCTTTCCTGTGTTACCAAAATGGGGAAAAATCAGGTTAGCAAATAGCATTCTCTCTACAGCTTTTCTTAAAGCTGTGGAGGATGGCTGCTGTGATTTAGTAGGCCTTTTCCCTCTTTCATGCCAGGGACTAGGTTTTGCAATATTACCTTGAGGATTTAGCATCTCAGCTTGGCTGTTTCTGACTCTCCAAAATGAGGAAGATGAATTATTTAACATCCAGGAAGCACCAGCTGTGTTCTCTCCTAAAGCTGAGCTTCCCCCACCAGAGGGATTTACAATTGAAATAGGTTTCTAATCTAAATAGGACTACAGTTTGGACAAGTGAGCAAGACGAGAGAGGTTTTTCCTAAGTGGAGAAGAGATATTAGTGAGCATTTCTTAGCGGTTTTCCCAGAGCACCTAGAAATTCTCTAGGGATTATATAGCCTAGCATCTTGCCAAGGGGACGGAGTGCTCCTGACATGAAGGCACAACTCTGAGGCCACTAAAGAAGGGGATTTATAACATGCAATAGGAGGGATTTAGGTTAGGGGCAAAGACAATTCTCTTGATGGTCGGTGTTACAGAAGGAGACGAGAGTATGAGAGAACCCTTTCCCTCAATGTTCTTAGAACCAGGGCAGTGGTTCTCAAAATTGTTCTTGAAATTTTGTACCCCAGGAGGCATTCAGCAACATCTGGACACGTTTGTTTTTGGTTGTCACAACGGGGGCGAAGAGGAAGACACTACTAAGTCTAGTGGGTGGGGACCAGAGATACTGTTAAACATTTTATAATGCACAGAGCAGCCCCTCCCAACTAAGAACTATTAGGCCCAAAATGTCAAGAGTGCCAAAGCTTAAGAAAGCCTGACCTAGAGAATTTACACATTTTTTGAGTTCTCTCAAATGATTTTAATCAGCCTACCTGGGCCAGTTCTAGGAAATACAATAATTCTCTCCATTTGTTTAATGAGAATAAAAATGGTTTGCCACCCAGTTGGGTGTGCTCTCAAGATGGGTTCCTCTTCAGGGAAGAGGGCTCTCTTCCCAGGGACTCTCCCTGAAGTTCTCCAGCTGATTCCAATCTTTGCTTTAGGAATTAATTTAAATCCCACTTCATCCCAAAAGCCCGAGGGAAAGACAAAGGTGATCCACTATTCCTTGAACTCCTTTCTATAGCAAGTAGTGTCTGCCTACCTCATTGGGCATTTACTGCCTCATGTATTTACTGTATGTACATGACAAGACGACTGTGTTGTGACCTTATCCAACCAAGTCAACTAAACTGTAAATTCCTTACTGGCAAGGGATAGTGTTTCTGCTGCATCAGAAACACACAATCTATTACCAGCTTGTACACAGTGAGAATTCCATAATCCTTTATTTATTATATGATGATAGAATCCTTTATTCATTATATGAGCCACTGGGTGGCTCAGTTGGTTAAGCATCAAACTTGGGCTCAGGTCATGATCTCACATATTCAGGAGTTCGATCCATACATAGGGATTGTTGCTGTCAGCCCAGAGCCTGCTTCAGAGCCTCTGACCTCCTCTCTCTACCCCTCCCCCAATGGTTCTCTCTCTGTCTCTCAAAATACATAAATAAACATTAGATGATAATCAATATTCAATCTCTTCGCATATTCTGAGGCCCCTCAGAGTGGTAGTTATTAAATAAAAGTAGAAGGACTTTGATTGCCAGTTTTCCCCAGTCCAAATTGGGGCAGGAAGAGATCATTTTAAAGTTACATCAAATATATTTCTATTTTCAATGGTTCCTATTCCACAATGACAGGATATGGACTTTGATTTCTGGTCTTCATAAAAACTAGGCATCAGCATGACTTATTAGAAAAAGAAGAATTATTTAGGGTCATTCTATGTTAATAGAAAAAGGAATAATGAAATATCATAATAAAGAGAAATAGTTTTCTAATAGAGAAGTGTCATGATATTAGTCAGGTTTATTAGGGCTTTAGAGGAGTATTCCAAGAAAAGTGGCAGAAATTCGATCAATTAAGTGAGGTGCACATAAATTGAACTTAATAAAACTGCCTAAATTGCTTTGGAAAAAAATGCTGTAGGGAATATACTTTTATTAGTTCTGGGTGAGGGTGAATTTGATGATACAGTGAAGCCTTTTCCACTTTTAATCTTGAGTTTCCCATGAAAACCATCAGGAATAACTTTAGAAATATTATCTACAACCAAAGACTGAAGAACCTGTGTGGTCAATGTGTAGTCAATGGTTTAGAAGTAAGAATGTAGGTACTGCGGTAAGAGTACTGGCTCCAATCCAGTCTTACTGGACTTTGACAATTACTCAGTCTATGTTAGTGCACAACACCCTATTTGGTAGAACTGCTCCCGTGGATCTACATCAGATACGCCCTGGGCTATCCTTGCCTCCAAAGAATTTAGTTCTCCAGAGATGAAAGAGACTTCTTGACCGGCAGTCTTACTATCTCCAAATTAAAACAAAGAACAACAATCAAAACCAAGAAATAATTACTGAATTACTGGATTAATTACTGAATTAAATAAAGGAAAAATCAAACTGTTGCTCTAGGACTGTCAGATACAACTCACTGGTTTTTCTATTCGTGAAGACTGAATTCACTGGGTAATTTTTTTTTTTCATGTATTTATTATTTTGAGAGAGAGACAGTGTGAGGAGGGGAGAAGCAGAGAGAGAGGGAGACACAGAGTCCGAAGCAGGCTTCAGGCTCCGAGCTGTCAGTCAGCACGGAGCCCGATGGGGGGCTCGAACTCAGAGACTGCAAGATCATGACCTGAGCCAAAGTCAGACACTCAACCGACTGAGCCACCCAGGCACCCCATCACTGGGTAATTATTTAATGCTGCACTTCACTTTACTAATACAAAGAATCCTTATGAGAAAAGAAAAAGGCCCATTTCTATTTTATGTTTCTCAACAAGGATTTTTGGCATCCTGCAATTTCAATATACACTGTAACTCTCAGAAGCATACATTGAGCATCTTTCAATCAGTCAAAATGTGAGATATCTTTTGAAGATTATGTTTACCCATTCTGTTCTGAAAAGATTTAATGTGACCTTTTCTTAGATATAAAAGTGACTAATTTGTTTAATGGGAACAAAAATGCTGATTTACCACCCAACTGGTCACTAAGTTGGCGACATTTGTTAAATCAGATATTACTCAAAACGAAAGTAGGAATTAACCCTTTATTCTTTGTAATCAGTAAAAATGCTCAGCATTTTAGCTGTGGTTGCTTCACAATTTCAACATCTTAGTGGCCGTTGCTTTACGATTTATGAAAGATGCCTTGTACTTGTGTCCATGCTTCATTTTTGCTGGTTAAATAATCTCATGATTATCTTAACCATTACTATACATCAGGGAGGAAAGACCTCAGGGTGGGATGATTTTTGGGGTCATGGAAAGTTCCACTATCCAACAATCTTCTGGCCAGGTCTTGTGGATGATTAATAACCCTCATGCTTTTTCATCTTGATATTTCTTGGTCCATACCCATAAAATTTTCCTGCTTGGTATTCATTTTTTAAGTCTATAACATTATTGGGATTTTATGCTGACTTCATAACCTTCAGAGTAACTGATCGTAGCAAAATATTTCCTTGCTTATAGAGAGCAGCTTTCCATTGACCTCGGTTTTAATGAATACATTTTGAAAAGAAAACATTTATTACCAAGTGAAATAAGCATCTCTGAAAGACTTCTCCCACCAGCAAAGAGTAATTTTTTTTTTAATAGAACCCCTGAGGAGGCTGAATCTGATATAGCACCAATACTGGCTTATTCAAAGCTCTGAATCATTTTGGACTCACCTTTAAGATTCAAGTTACCACACTTTACTGATTGCTTCCCATTTAGTTGTTTTCCTTCTTCACTAGACTAGGTTTCTGGAAAAGAGGATCTGTACTTATCTCTGTAACTCCCCAGGCTAGCGCCGTGTCTGAATCAATGTAAGCATGGAATATATCTCTATTGAGAAAGGCTATTCATTGGGATAAGGCAGATACACAGAGTAGGGAGTTTGGAGCATGGAAGATGCTTGCATATCTTTATAAAGAATGCAACACATGTGTTTAAGACCCAGGACACACGTCAATTTCCCAAACTTAAAAGCCTGCTGAAAGCAAAAGGCTGTGAGGTTAAAGAATGAGGTTTACAATAAGAGATTATGGAGCCAGAGAGGAAAAGACCAACAGAATATAATGACCATTCCCAAGGTCGCAGGTAGAAGATGGTTCCAAAAAATACATTATAATGACCAGGGTTCTCCTTCTTCACCGAAGAAAGAACAAATAGAAACACCTATTCTAAATCGATGTGAGGAATAATTTTCATCAAGAGAGACATTAAATAGCGAATAGGTTACTGAAAGAATGTATAAACAAGGCTTTCTGATACTTGTAGATTAGATAACCTGCCAAAATTTCTCTTAATGAAGGCTTACGAGCATTTATGCACAAAACGATACTTACGTTAGACCCCTTTAAGGCGCACATGGCACAACTACTGAATAGTATTTAGAACAGTAAATAAGAGGAACCAAATCCCTATCTTATACGCCCCTGCAAAACATAAGAAGAGAGTGGGATACCAAATGGGATAACTTCCTTTTTGTGATACATAATTTTGAGTTTTCAGTGGCCAGGGGCACACATCCTATCATTCATGTGGACTAGGAAGACATCCTTTTACCTCATTCTATCAGGTGATTTATAATTGCCATTTAAACACAATAAGCGAGGGAGTATATGATTTGTGAATCCGCTAGGATGCTAATGGAAAAGCTCTCTACTGACCCAAGAAGGGCACTTAAATTGTTACGGCTCCTATGTAGTTGGAACTACTTTAAATATTCATTGCACTTTAATGAACGTACTTTTCCTTTAATTAGACATGGTGTTAATACTGTTTTAATCTGAATTGATTTGCCACACTGATCTGGGGAAGCCAGGATCTGTTTATGAATGAATTAGAAGTCTCAAGCTTACTAAAACTAGTAGTTGACCTTCCCAGAACTCTTATGTCTCAAAAGGAAGCATAATATTATTTTCACAGGTGAAAAGATACAAGACATGGGGTGTATTTAGCTGAAGATTAAGTAAAGTTTGGCAAGCTGAGACTGGGAATATTTTGAAATTCCTTAATATCATGTTTTTAATACTCAATATGTGACAATTAAAAAGATCACGAAGTCACTTGATCTTTCATTCATTCAACACGTATCCTTTACTTCTGTCTCTGCACTTATCAAAAGGACGGACTAACGATGGATAGCATTAATGAATTGGTTGCACAGTAGCAAACCGTGACCACCTCAGGATATGAAGGTATTGGTGAAAATTAAGGGGTTAATAACAACTTAATAAAAGTGAAGGTCTATTTCAAGTCCTGGTATTATACTTCTTTGAGCTGTCAAGATTTATTACCTTTGGCTGTATCACCATAACAATATTTTTCACGTGCCTCCAGGTTTTCTTTATTAATCTCCTTACAGAAATGTACTAAGTAAGCGTGCCTTTTGAAGTGTCCAGGGATATATTTTCCCAATGGCGAGTAATCCAAGACATCTTTGGAATATAACAAATTGATTAAGACATCATACTTCTGGCCAGTCAATACCAGGTTAAGGAATTATAGGAGAGGATGAAGTTGTTTATTTAGCTAAAGAGCTCCCATGGAGGTAATTTACCTGGTGGGGAAATGGTGTGATTGTTGCTGTCAAGGCAAATGCTCTCTCCTTTGGGACCTCAGAGGCTGAGGCTCAGGGGAAATAGCATTTGCCCCTTATCCTCTCATCCGTTGCAAAATTGCTGGATAGGATGGTGGGATCTTCTGGTCTAAGGTCCCTCAGTGTTTCTCAATTTGGTTATCCCTGCATTCATTCATACAAAGACTTTGAAAATACCAATGCTTGGGCCCTTTCCCCAGAGATTCAAATTCAGTGGTCTGGGGAGGGGCCCATGGCACCATAAAATTGGAAAGTTCCTGAATTGTTTCTTTGGAGAATCACTGAGTTATAGCAAGTGAAAAGCTGTAACAATTACTTCATAATAGGATAAGCCACAAGGTACTCTTAGAAGCTTAATCTTGGATGTGGTCCTTAACAAAGTATTTCACAGAATTTTGGAGTTGGTCTACAAATAAATCAGGTCCTTCTAATTTTCATCCAGGATTTTTCTTGGGACACCTCCTCCCCTGGAACTTGTTGACCTATATTTGTATCTTGTTTTCATAAGTGCATATACTTACAAAAGAGACATCTTAAATCATGGAAGAAAATGCTCTTTTCCTATAGCTTCTATTGAGAAGCCAGAATATTTTGCTTTCTTCCTTAAGCCTATTAAAGATAGTAAAAATCAGTTCCAAAAACTCTGCCCCAGAAGCACTCTAAAGATAACAATAAATGAACAATTAAGTAAATTATGTCGCAGTCACTTGCCAGACTTTTGAACAACCGATAAAATTATAATTATGAAAATGCTTGTGAAAAAATGAAAATAAATAGAATCAAAAAAGACATATACCATATATGACAACTGTGTATTTTATAGTTAAAGACTAGAAATAAATTGTGTATAGAATTGGTGAATGGAATTGTGAGAGATTTTTCACTTGGTTTCCTAATCTTTCCTTGGTGTTGTTATAATGTTGATTTATATTAAAAAATACCTATAATTTATTAAGAAACTACCAGGTGCCAGAAATTTTGAAACTCTACAGAAAGGATATTAATAATACAATTTTTAACAGAAAAATTGAAGGACAAAGACATTAAGTAGCATGTCTGAGTCATAGAGCTAGTAAATGACAAGATCGGATTCAAAGGTTTGTCAGTTTCTTTTTTATTACCCTCTTCATCATTATTTAAAAATTTTAAAAGAGGGACTCAATCAATAAGACCCCTACCTCCCACCTCAATAAAAACATTTGTTACTTTAGGTTAAATGGACTGGATTGTCCATGCTTATATGTTTAACATCATCAGTAAGTTTTCTGGATACTAAGTTGAGGGAAAGATGAAAAGTGAGAATCTCTTATCAGTTTAGTTATCAATTAACGAAATATTCTTCTATCATGAAAAAGTCAAGGAGGATAACATCAAATTAATAAACAACTTTTTGAGGGGCATCTGGGTGGATCAGTCAGTTGAGTGTCAGACTTTGCTCAGGTCATGATCTCACAGTTCGTGGGTTCGAGCCCCGTGTTGAGTCTGGAGTCTGTTTTGGATTCTGTGTTTCCCTCTCTCTCTGCCCCTTCCCTCCTCACATTGTCTCTCTCTCCCTCTCAAAAAATAAATAAACATTAAGACATTTTTTTTGATTAAAAAAAACTTTTTGAGAGAAGTTAACTAGAAATATAAACTTGGATATTGTTTAGTAAGTTAAGATGTGATTAGTAACATACTGATAAGATGTGATTAGTTAATAAAAAAAAAAGTTTAAAGTTTCTCAGCCTAGAAAGGATCCAGTTCCTTAAAAATAATCCCCAAGGTAAAAAATGGCTGGAAAGAATGAGATGATAATAAACGTTAAGTTGCTAATACCAGTTTTATGTGCCATTCCCTTAGAGAGATATGCTCTATCTATGAAAAGGGGTCATTAAACTAGTTCAGACCCTGGGCTTCCCAGGGCCCTGGGAGCTCCAGCAGGGCGCGTGTCTGTCTCTGGGGACACTTACTGGTGCCCCACCATCCCTGTCCTCATGCTCCATTACTCAGGCTCTGCCTCCTCCCCCCAGGAATTTGCCCTAAAGAGATTATCCCACAAACTGCACTGTGCAGGAAGATCTGGTTCCTGGGAAGAGAGAAATGAAAAGCTAGAATTTTCTCACATTTCTTTTAAGCTAGAAGTGTGAATCAGATATGATCCCTGCCCTTAAAAGTCTTATAGTCTTGAAGGAGAATAAGACAGATTCTAAATAGCACATACACTCCTTTGTGCTGTTATACGCATGTTTAATAACATGCTTCATCTCGGTTTCTAATGCAACATTTCATACATGGAAGGGTAACCTATCCTGTCTAGGGTTCATATTTTGGTTTGCTAATATTCCCATGCAACAGATTTTCACTAATTTACATCCACCATCTATTTTCTTTCATTAAAATTTTTTCTTGTGCGTAAGTATTTTTTAAAATATAAAACAAAAGACTGCTGAATGGAATCTTTAGCTTGTAGACTCTTTGAATAAGTTTCTTTTCCTCATTCAATTTTCATTTCACTAGCAAATAAACACTCGGAACTATTAAAACAGTACTTGGGTTTCCTATGGACGGAATATACAAATAAGGTTGTAGTACAAGAGCTTAAATTTCACTTGCTTGTACCTTCACTTTAAGATGGGAACTCTGGGGGTGCCTGGGTGGCTCAGTCGGTTGGGCGTCCGACTTCGGCTCAAGTCATGATCTCATGGTCCGTGAGTTCGAGCCCCGCGTCGGGCTCTGTGCTGACAGCTCGGAGCCTGGAGACTGTTTCGGATTCTGTGTCTCCCTCTCTCTGACCCTCCCTCATTCATGCTCTGTCTCTCTGTCTCAAAAATAAATAAACGTTAAAAAAAAAAAATTTAAGATGGGAACTCTGGCCCCTGAAAACTTTTACCCTTACATTTCTGGGAGTCTTTCTGCTCTCTTTATTATTTCCCAAAACACTTTCCATGGTCTTCCTCTCCAGTCCCCTGGTTGATTGCCATTAACATGAGCTAGCACTGGCACTGGTCCTGACTCACTGAAGTTGGTGCTGTGGTCTTCAGATGTGATTCTGTGAATTCTCTTACTGCTAGGTTGCCACATAAAATACGTGGCACCCAGTTAAATCTGAATTTCAGATAAGTAAAGAATGCAATATATAGGATGCATTTCTACTAAAAAATTATCCCTTATTTATCCAAAATTCAAACTTAACTTGGTGCCTCATATTTTTACTTGCTAAATCTGACAGCCCTACCTTGTGCCCAAGCCATACCATGCCTCCTGCAGTCTCTCGTGAGCTAAAGTCACATGTGTGCTATATACAGGTGGGTAAAATGGCTCTCTTTTCCTCTTCTGATGGCCTTTTGTCTCTTTATTATTTTTAAGTTCATTTATGAGACTGATTTACTTTGAGAGAGAGAGAAAGCATGAGTGAGGGAGGGCAGAGAGAGAGGGAAAGAGAGAATCCCAGGCAGGCTCTGCTCCATCAGTGCAGAGCTCCACGTGGGACTCAAACCCATGAACCACGAGATCATGACCTGCAGTTGGACGCTTAACCAACCGAGCCACCCAGGCGTCCCAGCCTTTTGTCTCTTTAGCCCAACATTGCTTGTGCCATCTTAAGACCACTCACAGGAACAGCTTTCAGTGTCTTTCTGTGGCCATCTATCTTCGGGGTTTAGACAGCCTTAGAATGTCAGACTCACTGTGGCAGGCTTTTTTTTTCCCTGTTCTCTTAGACATTTCCCCCAATGGCTTGTCCCACAGACCTCCTTATTGGCTAGCTCCTCCCAGACAAGTCAATTTACGTAATGAAGGCTACCAGCTCTCTTGGTTCATGAGGCACATACAGTTTTATTTCATCAAAGACTTTCAACAAATAATAAAACTTAGACTGTGATTAAGGAAACTGCCTTCAAAGTACCTCTAACGTGTGTGGAAGTGTTTCCTACCTTTGGAAGCACTTAGGGAAGCTCTGTGGAAAAAGTGGCTTTGGGGCTCCAGCATTTAAGAAATGTGTGCGAATTTGACAGTGTGAAAGAAATTCCAAGCAAATGTAACAGTATGAGTGGAGGTAAGAAGACAGGAAAGTTCAGGGTTGGCTTACTTTGGTCTGGTGACAGCGTAGGATGTACAGCAACTGGAAACTATAAGGAAAGTTGGTGCCCTGGACAAGGAAAGTTCTCCATGGCCATGGTCAGGAGTTTGTAATTTCTTCTCTAGGCAATGGGAAGCACTTGCAAGATTTGGTTAGAAGAAAAATATAATCAAGAGATGCTTATAGTCCTGTTACACAGGCTACATTCCAAGTGTGAGAAATTATAGGAGAGAGATTAGTTTATCACATAAATAAAGTAGGTAAGGAGTAATGAAGTCCCAAGGGAGGGACAGGAGAAAGAAAAGGAAAAACTGAAATTTGAAAGAGACCTTGGTCTGAAAACTTAGTAATCATTTTAATCAGCAGAGTTTTGTTTTGTTTTTGTGGGTTTTTTGTTTTTTGTTTTTTTTTTTTTTTAATTCCCAATGCCCATGCCACTTCAAGAGTAATTAAATCAAAATCTCTGGAGATGAGACCCCCACATCAGTATTGTCAAATCTCCCCTCGTGATTCCAACACTCAGCCAAGACCGATCACCACTATTGCAGAGCAGGAGTTCTCTCACTTCCGTAGGAATCAGAGTCACCAAAGGGCTTGTTGGGCACCACTGCCAGAGTTACGGCAGATCTGGAATGAGGTTTGAGAATCGCATCTTGAACAAGTTCCTAGGTGGTGTGGGTGCCGTTGGTCCAAGGACCATGCTAGCAGGACTTCTGCGGTGGAATGATCAGGACCTAACAGTTAATTAGCTATTACTATGTATATGTCTTGGCTGGTTGGGGGGAGGGGGAGAAAGAGTTAATTACAGGTGACTGAGATTCGGAGCTTGAGTAAATGGCAGCATAGAGGTGCTATTCAACAGTCATAGACAGTGGAAGAAAATAGATGTTGGGCTTGAATGAGAGAGAATATGGAGAGAAAAGATAACGAAAAAGAGTGTTTTATGGGGGGCCATTATAAAATGGGAACAGTAAGAAGAGGGAGCCAGTAAGAAGTAGAGAACCATCAGAGACACAGAAGGAGAACGAGAATGTCACAAACACCTAGCAGGGAGAAAGTGGTCAAGGCTAGCTCTGCTAAGAACATCACAAAAATGTAACCTCTGAGATACTTCCAAACCCAGTGAACGCAGAGAACCAAGGTCCCACATTTTCCTTATCTGCTCTTTACTATCCTTAGCAAAGAGAGGTCAGAATGATAACCCTGGAGGCAGCTTAAGGTCTTTAGTGCAAAAAACAGAGGGATCTGCACTTACTAAGGAAATAAGGATGACGACCATATGACAGAAAGATTTTCAGCTTTGAGGGTTGAAACAAAAAGGGCTTTTCACCTAATCTGGCTAAGGGCAGAGTATCAGTGCTCATGGAGTTAAGCCCCTAGCTGCTGTTAAGAATTTACAATGAACCTGGTGCTGTTCTAATGCCGTATACAGCTCCTGCTCACAGTGGGGTTCATGGATCAGTGGCATCGGCATCACTTGCTAGAAATGCAGACTTTCATCCACACCAGACCTCCTGGAACTGAATCTGTATTTTTGAAAATATCCCCAGGTAACATTTAGAGCTTAAGGTAACAATTAGAGCTTGAGAAGCACTGCTTTTAGGTATCATGAACTCATTTAGTCTTCTCAGTGCTATGAGGTAGGGACTATGAGGAGGGAGCTGAGTTCTGAAGAGGTTACAACATTTGTACAAAGTCATACAACTAACGGGGCAGAGCAAAGATCTACACCCAGATAATCTAGATCCATAGACCTGGATCTGACTTGTGTTACATCAATGCTGAAGAAACTCTTACAATGTCCCTTCCCATCGTCGCCGTACCTTCCCCCGCGGTGGCTCTTATCCAATGCTTCTAAGGTGCCTGTCGTCCCCTTTGTTCTCTTGTGTCTACCATCCAAGCCATGCACGTTAACCTCCTCACCCCTTAGATCTCACCTCCTCAGAAGGCAGCAGTATCCAACACCCCAAGACTTGGTATTCCACTCTCACAGTGCCACTTTTCTTCCATGATAATCTGTAGATGTGAATTCGTGTGATTTTTGCCTTTTTTGCCAGGCTTAAGCACCTGGAGGGCAAATGCACATCTGTTTTGTACCTCATGGAATTGCCAGGGACCAAGATGGAGCCTGGCACAGAGTCGACACAATCATTACCTAGATGAGTGTGCACAGGAATGACTTTCAAATCAAATGTGCACCTTCCCCACATTAGCGTGAACTATTGTGCCAATCAGAACTGAATACTCTTGGGGGCGCCTGAGTGGCTCAGTTGGTTAAGCGTCCAGTTCTTTGTTTTGGCTCACGTCATGATCTCACAGTTTGTGAGTTGGAGCCCTGCATCTGGCTCCACTCTGACAGTGTGGAGCCTGCTTGGGATTCCTCTCTCTCTCTCTCTCTCTGCCTCTCCCCTGCTCCCTGCTCGTGCTGTCTCTCTCAAAATAAATAAATAAACTTAAAAAAAAAAAAAGAATACACTCTCCCTCCAGGTAATTAAGAAACCTGGTGAGGTGAAAGAACAGACTTGAACATTCAAAAGAAGTGTAAACTTTGAGGCTGAACCTGATCCATCCAGGCAAGCCTCCACCTGCCACAAACATTCAGGACCTCCTGAGGCTATGAGAACCCTGTGTATGTACAACCACTTTCCAGAATCCAGAGCCAGTAAGTACTCTGCCTTCAGCCTTTGTGGCAGCAGAGGAAAGTCAGAGTGGCCCACGTGAGCCCTCCCCGTATTGGCAGGGTAGCTCTGGAGGGAAAACATTGGCTGTTCTAACACAAATCCTATAACTAAACAGAGTCCATTCATTCTGAGTGCTGCTCATCAGGTACCTTTCAGAGGTCCCGAATTTCTCTGAATGACAGAGAATAAGCCTTGATTTCAGTGAATGGCTCTGCCATAATAATCGTGAGAAAAGCACGATTGCAACGTCACTTTAAAAATACGCCCCACTGTAATTTCGTGTCTTATTTTCCCAAATACTCTTGCTCCTATGGATAGTTCCTATACCTTGTGTTCTCATATTATATTAACATAATTAGGCTAACTAGGCCTTAATGTTGCCACTCTCGTGAAAAAAAAAACTGCAAAGGGCCTTGAGAAAAATGCTGCTGATGTTTTTTTCTTAAAGAGATGGTTAGATTTAATTTCAACATTTTTGGAAAATATTGAACGACAGTAATCAGCTTTAAGCTTAACCAGGTGACAGTTCCCAACGACAGCTGATACGGACGAGGGTTTCTCCATGGACGAGGGTTTCTCCATGCGGAAGAGCTGCTTGCTAATTCTCCAGGCATTTCCTCAACATCTCTATCACGTGCCTGAATGATATGACTATAGGCTCAACTACTCAATTTTCTTAGGGTGTTCTTGGTCTGAATTGACAGGTTATTTCAAGCTCGGCCATGAATGAGGAATGCAGAGGTCCACCTTGTGTCTTAGACCGGAGCTTTTCAAATGCTCAAATGCATGAATCACCTAGGGGCTTTGTTAAAATGCAGACTCCTGTCAGGTGAGATGCGGGAATTTGCATTTCTAATAATGTCCCAGGTGATACTGATGCTGCCTGTCCATATGTAACACTTTAGGAAACAAGGTCTTAGAAAACAAAATGAAATTGATTTTGTTATTTACAATGCAACTTGGCACCCTTTTTAACCAGAAGCATTGCCTAAACGTTTCTGCGTGCCAGGGCTGGGATAAATGTAACCCTATCGACCAGCACACGGGCAGAAACAATCCAGAGAAATGAGTTACTCCCAGGATTCCACCCTGGGGAGGGGGCCCCAAGGTGATCTGTTTGACTCAGGGAAGAAACAGACTTGCTGTTCAAGCTAGAGCCGTCTTACACAAATCTAGAGTCTAGGAATTTCCAGACTCCTTTTTAAAAAATATTTATACCGAGCACATACAGAAGTGCTTGGAAGTATCTAGAATAGGCTTGAACATATGCTGATCACTCTAAAATTGAATTAAAAGCAATGTGGTCCAATAATGATGTAACAGCTATTGGGTTAAAATGGAAAATACTCTCCAAGCACAATGTATTTTGAAACGCAAAATATAATAGCTTGTTTCAGTTAAATAATATCTATAATAGAAAAGGCTGAGAAAATAACTGTTAGAGCTTATCATTGCTTAAAATGGCAGGAGAGGCAAAGGAGTGGTTTCTTTTGGAGGGGGGAGTGGCCTTAGTTCTTCCAGCACTGCCACCATGTTGTGTCTCTTTGACTTCTTTTCTCCACCCTTACCCCAAGCTCTTGGTGGTCCTGCACCACTGAGGGAAACACCAGCAGATCAACTGAGAGTAAGAAAAGAAGAATGGAGAGAACCATTTCTGTTCCTTTTTTTTTTTTTAAACCATCCCTTAATCCTTGAATTTCAAACATGAAGAGAGTATAAATAAAATTATGAAAATTATTTACTTTAGTTAAAAATAGGTCTTTGTTGAAGCCAAGGAGAAGGAGACAGCTCCCCCATCAAGCAAGCCTTTTGCCCATTTGGATGCTCAGTGTTGGACGAGGTCATTAAGAGGACATGACCTCTGATTGACCCATAAGCTTGACCTGGGTAATCAGAGGCTCCTGACCTCTTCCCCTGGCCTTGAAATATACATACTGTCCATTATTCTCACAGTGAGAGATGTTTTCAAGGATGCAGCCCTGAGAAAGCAATGTGTTGTTGAGACCATCTGGACGGTGTATGTAACTGAACACAGGCTTCTATACAGACTTTTAAGATTCTCACAGGCAGTATAGAGATCTACTCATCTTGTGGCTGCCCAGGAAAAGCCTCATATAGAAGTTCTCTGGCTCATTAAACCTTGACACCTACCAATCTAGGGTGGCCTGCTTCTTTCTTTGGTCTCTCTTTGCCTTCTTTGTATGGAGGAACAGTTTTGTTTTATTTTGTTTTTTAATGTTTATTTGTCTTTGAGAGAGAGAGAGAAAGAGAGACAGAGCATGAGTGGGAAAGGGACAGAGAGAGGGAGACACAGAATTTGAAGCAGGCTCCAGGCTCTGAGCTCGGCACAGAGCCCAACATGGGGCTCAAACCCACGAACCATGAGATCATGACCTGAGCCAAAGTCTGGTGCTTAACTGACTGAGCCACCCAGGCACCCCATATTTTATTTTATTTTTTAAGTTTATTTATTGTTGAGAGAGAGAGAGAGACTGCAAACAGGGAAGGGGCAGAGAGAGACAGAGAGACAATCCCAAGCAGGCTCTGCACTGACAGTGCCCATATGGGGCTTGAACTCCCCAACCATAACATCACGACCTGAGCTGAGATCAACCGTCTGACGCTCAACCTTGACTAAGCCACCCAGGTGCCCCGTGTACGAGGAACAGTTTTTAAACCAGTCAGAAAAATTTAATAAACCAATTTATCCTGACTCGGTGGCTAGGAAATATATATACAATAACTTCATTAGGAAACCGTGATTACCATTATTGAACAGCATAGTTCAGATCTAACCAAACACATCTACTTTATTCCACAGGAAAAATATTCTAGAATATATTCCCAAATCTACCGTAATGATAGTCATCTATTACCTAGTGGAACGTTACATCAGAATGCTAGAACTTGAAGTCCAGATTGGTGATGGGATTTATCCATTAACACACAACTGATCTTTAAAGAACTGGGCTTAGAACTTAGAGCTCCTGAACATTTCCCAATTTACTCCCCATTGTCTTATCCCAACCTATATCATCAATTATTTTTCCTGATGCCAGTTTAAGACAAAAACACCCAAGCTTGTCTGGGACAAAATACCCTGTCTGAAAACTGTAGACCACACTGTAGGTTTCCCACTTGCAGTTGATCATGGAGCCTCGCCATGGTTTGTTTTGAGTTGTTTTGAAATGATATTAAAGA
Organism: Acinonyx jubatus; assembly: GCF_027475565.1. Taxonomy (NCBI): domain Eukaryota; kingdom Metazoa; phylum Chordata; class Mammalia; order Carnivora; family Felidae; genus Acinonyx; species Acinonyx jubatus. The sequence continues at coordinate 104,562,392 of NC_069385.1, read as the reverse complement.
TGAAATCATTGGCCAGTGAGGCATTTGCTAAACAATTTGTAGCAGGTTCCTCGGTCAGCATACAGTAGGGGTTTGCCCAGACTGGAAGTTTCACTCCCTTATGGATGAATAAGAGAAGTGAAGCTTCCTTTCCCCATCTTATGAACTAGTGGATCTGAGTGAGCCAGCAGACAACTGTGAAAGATCAGTAGTGGTCTTTTAATGCAGATCTGAGATGACTTGGGAATTATGGCACGAGATTTTTCTTAGTACAAAGGCCTGTTGTTACAAAGAATGGCGCAGAGCGTGATGGGACCTAATGTAGTATTGTGATTAAGAATTCAGTACGGACACCTGGATTCAAATCCCAGCTCCAACGTGTACTATCTCAGGGACCTTGTACAAGTCATTTAACCTGGTCGTTAGCTTCCTTACCTATAAAATGAGAATAAAAATACTCCCCTGACTCACAAACTTGTAACAATAATATGCTATGTATAAAGCACAATAAATCTGAACATTCAGTAAGGTAGCAATGTTTTCCCCCGTCAAGAGACAGAATCAGGAAGGTAAGCTTAAATCAAAATATCCTGAGAGAAGATCCTGACATGGATGTCTTACAAGATTTTAGAATAAACTAGGGAAAGAGGTCTGGAAGAACCAAACTTTCTTGGAAATCTCTAAAATAATGTTGGTCCTCACTTTCCATGTTGGCTTAGGTTGCCCTTCCATTGAATCTGGAATGAAATAATCAATGGCAATATCTTCCAAACCTGGAAATGTCCCCACAGAAGTGCTGTCCTTTATTAAGAAACAGGAAGATCTTTCTTTGCTCCTGTTCTTAAATATGGTATATTGAAGCACATACACTTCAGTTCAACATCTATTCCTAGGTGTGGGATTAATGAAATTTAGTAGGAAGGACAGGCTGCAGGGGAATCAAATCTGCTTCATTTCTTTCTCACCATTTGCTATGGACCCCATTTGCCTGCTTCTTTTTATTTGTGTATTTTACTGTGGCCAGAGTAAAGATCTTGGAGTCCAGAGTGGTCCTTGCTTAAGGATGTTGAGCACCTGATTCATTTTATTCAAGAGACGGGGTTCAGCAATATGTTATGTATTTAACTTAGAAATTCAGTCTAGCCACATTGTATTAACTTATACAATATGTAGTTTACTAGGTGGGAAAAAAAAAAGGTCTCTAAACTATTGGGGCCAAAAACACTTTATAGAAATCTGGAGAATGTAGAGACTACCTTTAAAAGTAAAATTATGCCACAGAAGTATGAAAAGTGATGATAATTTTGTGATATTACAGTACAAATGTACAAATTAATCAACAGACTAATCAATGATGTGAATACTATCTATAAAGAACTGAATTAGGTTGGGGGGAACATAAATAGCATAGAAGGAATAGAAGACATGACTTCGTGCCTCATCTGGAATATGATAATGGATATAATAATATAAAGATTTTAATTAGAGACACCCTTATAGAGTTCCTATCATGCAGGTGTTGGAATTGCAGATTTGGGCACCTTTTCCACACAGTTTTTGAAAATGTGTATGTTTCATTTCTTCTATAATATTCTAAGCTGACTCCTGCTTTTTTCATACCAGCTTTATCTGAGACTCTGTTACCAGCCAACTTTCCCTGTCTCTGCTTCTCTGGATCACTTTGGCAAGATAATCGTGTTTATCAGAAGTTCTAAACCATTCTGTGCTCAGGACTACTTGGGTGTCTTCGTGATATTTGGAAGATGTCCTTCCAATGGTCAGAACTGTTTCTGGTCGCTTCTTTCTGTCAATCGGTGTTTCTACATCTTCAGACTATCTCTGAGAACTGACCTGCTGCTTCTTCCGTGTCAAGAGATTGCCAATCCCTGCTCAAATTGTCCAGCCAGTGCTATTTATTTTGCATTTTCCCACAACTCCTGCTTCCCTGCCTATCAATGGCATCTTCCACCATGAAAATTTTCCATATTGAGTTGGGAAGAGAGGTGACCCAAGTATGACAGAGGAAAGCAAAATGAATTAGAGGGCCATAAAAGGTAAGTACAAAATTTCCCCTCAAATCGCATACACCAGAAGTTCTCAAACTTTACCATGCATCAACATTCCAGGGACACCTCTTGAGAACCACTGCCACATGTGAATCAAAATCATCTCCAAATAACATGTAATCAAAACAAGAGGCCATCTCACTTTGCTCTGTGACAAGGAGCTCTTAACCTAGACATCCTTGGAGACGCTTTGATAGGATTCGAGCTCTCCACAGTACTCCACAAATTATATTTTATATTACATTAGCATGTATGAGATTGCATCTGGATGCTTGAGAGGACCCACTGCTCTCAGAAGACACTCAAAGGATGCATTTTCCCAATTATCTTCTATAACTCCCACTGATGCCATGCAGTGAGAGTCAAGTCAGCACATGTGTGGAAGCGTTGACATTAGAACGGAGCAGAATAGGGCTCTACAGTTTATAGAGCCAAGGTGTAATTTTCCTGTTCTTTTTATGGTTAATAGAATAATTCTATTAATACTATTACACTGGCCTTTGTAATCACTTATTCCATTCTTTCATGATTATACACTGACTCCTACCAAGATGTAGATCCACCAGTCAATCAGCCAAAAAGTTTAGATGGAGCGCCAATGATAGGCCTAGTATGGTGTTGGCTCAGTGAGGAACCCAAAGATTGCAGAATCCCTGCTCACAGGCAACTCTCGGTGAGGATACTGACATACACTACTTGTAAGCCCTGTGAGAATAAGAACCTTGTTTTTCTGACCCCAAATTCTGTCTCATGTGCCTACAAGAGCCCCTAGCAAATCACAGGAGCACAGCTAAATATTAAATGAGTGAATTAAAGACCTCAGGGGTTTATACTGTAAATGTCATAATGATTTTGACGGATAAACAAAATATTCACAGTGGCTGATTGGCCAACGCTCTTACACCTGGAGAGTACTGCTGAATAAAGGAAATAAGGGACCCAATTAATAATGCACGTTAGTAATCTGCAAACTTGCCTCCACAGGGAAAACAAATTGAAACTTAAATATGACACAGTTTCAAATGGCTTTTTACACCAGATGTCCGGCATAGGTTAGAACTCAGTTAAAAGATTAGGCTAGAAGATCACCTCTCCCTCCACTGCATCCTTTCCTGTAGCAAGTGATAATGTTGATGGCAAAGGATTCGGGTAACAAAAAGCATGCTGCCCAACCACATATATTCATCGTGCTTCCTTCGATAAGTGTGAAGCAGGCAAGCCCTTCCTTACCTAGATTTCAAGCTGATGAATCATCTGTCTAGTTTCAGTAAACCCCAAGGGACTGCTCAGCTTTGTAAAGCTGAAACCCTGTCAGCCTCTGGATGCATTTAAACAAGGACAACGTGTTAAAAGGAGGCAGGTTATGAGGTTTCCTGAGGAATCCCTAGTTTCTAAGTGCACAAAACTCTCCTTCAATGCACAATAAAGAGCCTTTGTATCTAAAATAACCCCAGAAAGTTATTTTTAAATCGTGTATAGATGCTGACTCAAATCTCAAATCTCAAATACATAAAGAGAAATATTAATGATATTCGGCCATCCATTTACCCAAACGAGGTCCCTCCTATTCCATTATCTCCATGAAAGCACACACATAGCCTTATACACGTTAGAAGAAAGAAAATTTCTCCTTCTTGGGAAACACCTGTCCTGGGAGTTCTCCGTTGTGCAGGTTCTGAGCACACACAGGGTCGAGCATACAAATGGTGCAGTGACTCTTTTGGAAGTCACATTTGTCCCTGAAACTTCAGTCACCTGGAGACTGCATGCCTCATTGCCTGCAGCAGCTCAATCCTGACAGTGTAGGATGAGTTTAGAAATCTCATTTGAGCAACAAAATTTGAATCGAGAGTTCAAACAGCATAATATGTTTAATACTGAAATAATCTTTTTTTTTTTTTTTGCAACTTCTGCTGACTGTGGAATTTTTCTCTTTTTTCTTTGCTATTGGGCTATCATCTTGGTTTGGTTTGGATATTGTGACGGGAAAGGAGGGTAACAGGACTCAGTCTACGGCAACATCTGTTACCTGCACATCCCCATTTTTACACATAGAACGTCTCTGCTTCTTTTGCTATGCTAACACACTTACACATAATTCCTGAAATCCCTACTACATTCATATCCACTGCTTCCAGACACACACTCACAAGGCACCAAAACACAAAATCTCTACATGTCAAAATCAAACCAGGCTGAAGATGTAAATAGGTGAACATGGCACCAGGTGGATGTGTAATCAGTAATAAGAAATACATCGAGCCCCATAATGAAAAGAAATCCCCCAAATTGTTTAGGATTCCCCCTCCCCCTTCCATTCACTGATTTATTAACCCTGAACAAAGATGTAATTGCAGGGTCTCAGAAACAACTTTTTTTTTTCCATTTTTTTTTTTCATTTTTTGGCATTTGTTTTGTTTGGCTTTGAATTTCTTAATATCTAGTCGTACCATTCATTGCCTATTTTCTTCACTCAGTTGCCCATCTTTCCCCCTCCCCCCAAAATGAAAGAAGCATTAGCTTCTGAGTCTTAAGGATGAGACCTCTGCATTTTCTTTGCTTGTTTAGGGCAAGAAATGAAGTGCTGCCTCTTTAATTGGCAGAAGCATGCAGGAGGAGCGTACCTTTAATTTAGTGCTGGGATACCTCACTTGCACCCTGGCTGTTGTCTTATTGGAGACGGCAGCCTGCCTGAGATCCTCTAGCACTGAAATAATATCATCCAGCACGCATTTCTTATCCTGATTTTTCAACACACACAGATGGGAAAAAGTATAATTATAGCCCTTGTGGTTCACCTTCATTTCCAGCACGGCTCGGTGGGTCTGCAGGATCCCCTCAGCCTGGAGCAAAATATTGTCCCCGGGTGGGGAGAGGAGGATCACCCTGCCATACCTCCCAGGGGTGTGTAAGTCCGAATAGAGCTGGCTTTTGGACTGGTCCAGGGGGAAAAGGCTGCTGGCCAGGCTGCGCTCGATCTTGGCCAGGCTGTGGCTGGGAGCGACCAGGCGCTCCAGGTCGCCCTCGGGCTGGAAGCGGTTGAGCGCGCTGAGGCCGAAGGTGATGGTCAGGACTGCGGGCACGGTGAGGAAAAAGACCGGGTGCCGGCTCACGCACAAGCCCAGCCTGTGGCAGCACGACTGGAGCCCTCTGCGAAGCACCTGCCGCAGCATCCTCCACCAGATCCAGCTCGCAGGCGCTCCCGGCCGTCTTAAAAAGCACATGTGACATGTGTAAGCGCCGGGCCACCCCCCCCCCCGCTCCCCCATCCCACCCCCCTCCGGGCCAGCCCCCCTCCCCAGCACCGCCGCGTCCCCACCCCTCCGCGCTCACCCCCAACCACTCCGCCTGGTCTTTCCCCGGCCCCACCTCCATGCGCTCCTACTACTCTTTCAAACACTGCAGCAAGTTGCAGCAAGGCGGGCAAATATCGACAGCGCGCTGCGGGGGCACCGCGGGGCCCACCCCTCCCCGGCCTCCCCGCGCCCTCGCCGCCTCCCGCGCCCCTCTCACCGCATGAGCAGCGTTCCCTCGGTCTAGCCCTTCATCTCGGTGCTGCAGTCCCCCGGCCTCCCTCGCTGGAGGTGGTTCCGTGCGGAGCGTCCCACAGATGTGGATTTCCTCTCCGTCCTGATGGGGTTGGGTGCCTAACTGGAACCATGTGCCTCGGTGTTGTAAGAAGCAGACATGTGCCCCAAACGGGGCGGAGGGGGGCGGGGAGGAGAGAGACTAGAAGGGAGGGAGCGAGGTGGGGGGGGGGGGCAGCTAAGCTTTTTTTTTTAAGACGCTGGCAGTTATTTTTAGAGTTTTGTTTTCCCTCTTCCCTCCTGGCTGGAGTGAATGGAAGAGGAAACTGGTGAAGGTGCTGCTGGCCCATTGGAGCAAAGGCAATTAGAGCCTGCGGGGGGGAGAGGGGGTGTACGGGGGGGGGGGTGTGTGGAGGGAGGGAGCTCGAGGGCTCCTGGAGGCCAGCAGCCGTTTTGCCCCTCCAGTTTCCCTGTGCCCTCGAAATCTGCTTTCCTGCCGAAGGAAAAAGAGAGCAGAGAGGATGATGCTGCATTTTTAACATACCACAAAGCATGCAAGGGATTTCCTTGCAACACCTTCCCGCCGTCATTCCAGACTAGTAGGCTGCAGCCGAGGGCTGCCAGAGACCCCATTTGTGGGTGGTGCGTTGGGGCTCTAGAGATCCCTTCCTTGATCTGGTGATTGGAGAGGAGGCATTTGCCAATAGCAGTCGCCTGTGGCTTGGTGTGTGTGTGTTTGTGTGTGTCGCGGGTTGGTAGTGAAGATCCACAAGCAGTGTGTAGTTTCCCATAAAATATTACGTTCACCTCCTGTACTTTTGAAGTTTAGAACAAAAAGTTCTTAGTTTCTGGTTTCAGTTCCCTTTCCCCATTTTCCCTTCCATCAGATTTATTCTGATATGAAGTAGACCCAGAGGCTATCTAGTTTTCTCTTGAGTGGAATTACAGAAACAAACATTTTGGGACACCCATCACATAGGTTTTGCCTCAATAAAGAGGGTGACAGGGCTAGGAGGAAATACACTGGCGTCGTTTACTATGTAAAACAGTGAGTCTCCTTCACCACAGAGGAGAGAAAACTCCCACCAGGTACAATTCCTCCCTGAGTACCTAACCCTGTAAAGATGAGAAACTCTCACCTGCAGATCCCATCAACTTCAAAAACTTTGCTATTAGTAAGTGGATGTGTGTATTTTATTTTTTTGCTGATTGGGCCTTTCACAAGGCCCAGTGTTCTGGAAAGAATGTGAAGAACCCTTGAAGACAAGTTCTAAGTTTGGTTGTGAACTGGAGACCTGCTTTCCAAAGTTTCTGTTCTTTTTGCACTGACTTCATAGAGAAAATGGGGATTCAAAACATGATTCATTCACACTTTCTTAATCATAGTAAAATGACCCACTCTTCATCAGATACTTGAGATATGCCCACGTGTGCATACAAAAAAAGCTGAAAAATCTCATCCTCTTAATAGATGAGTTTTATTTTTCCTAGTGGAATCAGTTTTTCAGTTAGAAGACCAGAGAGACTGCAGGCAGCTCAGAAACAGGGGCAATGGTTAATTAAGGGCAACAGTTTAAAGGTGGTGTTATATAGAAGATAAAAGAAAAAATTCCAGCCTTTAAAATTGAAATTGACCTTGAAGACCAGTCTGTTTGCAGCACCCCACCCCCTACCCCCAGGCCAATAGCTTCTATAATATCCCTGATGGTTCTCCACCCAGCCCTTGCTCCTGTATGAGATTTCTATTCTTCCATTCCATTCCATTCCATTTAACGCTTTTATATCAGCATGGGTTTAGGGGTATTTATAAATATTTCTCTTGTGCTTGGATTAGAATTCAATACTTTGTTTCCTTTGTTGCTCAGATTGGTTCCACTTTGCCCACTGGGTGCTCTGTCTCCCTTTGACATATCTCATTATTATTGGGTCCTTAAAAAAAAAAAGTATTCTGTATTTTCCAGCACTAAAAGATATTCCAGGCTTGTCTTGTATCTTTTCTGTCTGAGTATCAGCCATTTCTCGAGAAGTCCTGGTTTGTCTATTAGACAATGGTATTAGAAACAAAGATCTGGATGCTAAGTGTGCTGCTTGCTGTTGGGGTGTCATCACTTCTAAACCTTCGCCACCGACAACAAGGAAATACATGGGTGTGCAGATCTTCCTCAGCTGACAGTGGGGTGATGTCCTAAAAAACCCATGGTAAGTTGAAAATATTGCAAGTTCAAAATGCATTTAATACACCTAAACTACCAAAACCATAGCTAAGTCTAGCCTACCTTAAACATGTTCAGAGCACTTACATTGGCCCACAGTTGGGCAAAGCCGTTTAACATAAAGACTATTTTACAGTAAAGTGTTGAATATCTCATGTAAGTTATTGAATATGGTATTGAAAGTGAAAAACTGGTTGAAGGCGTATGGGTTGTTTACCTTCCTGACTGCATGGTGACCTGGAATCTGTGGCTTAGTGTCGCTGCCTAGCATGAGAGATGATCCTACTGAATGTGGCTTGCGACATTCAGAGTATGGTTTCTACTGAATGCACAACATAAAGTTGAAAAATTGTGTGTCAAGCCATTGTAAATTGGGGACTGTCTGTATACTAATCTGTGCATGTGTATATCTATAAATAGTTCTTTATTTAGCTCTTTGTATCTAGATTAAACTAAACATGGGTTTATGTATGTCTCCAACCCTAATCTATTGCCACATGGGTCATTGAAGCCTCTTTCCCATGCTTACCTGTAACCTCCTTACCTGTCACTTCAACAGTGACAAATTGGCTCAGTGGCTGATCTTTAAATGATTTTTCAATAATAAAAACATTTTTTTTTGGAAAAAAATTGAAGGAAAGAAGAAAATCATGGCTTCTTAATTTTGATACTGTAAAAAGCTAAGGGCAAATACTATTATGGGTTCATTAGAAAGATAAAGCATATGCTCAAAAGAAGGGGAATGTTAGCAATATTCCAGATTAACCTACAGGATATTAATTTGCACTAGAATATTAGTGGATATCAATCGCATGATAATTCTAGTAAACCTGATTGAAAATAAAGCTTAAAATAAATCTGAAAGTGGTGCATTTAGAGGCCAATCAGTTACAACACAAATATCTGTACTGGTTTGTTCATATAGGATTTGTCTTTTCTGATGTGTGTTGGTCAATAATCAGTTTTCAAGACTTGGAACCAGGTTGGCATTTATCCACTTGGCCTTTTGTGGGTTAGGACACCAGAAGAACATGAATTTGGACCCAGACTAGCTGAGTTCTAGGCCAGCCCCTCACGTTACTTCCTGGGTGTTTTGAGCGAGACACCTCGGTCTCTGATCCTGTTTCCTTATCTATGAACTTGGATTATGTTCTTTACCCTCTTGTCACTTCATTCACAGCAACATTCACCAAAGCCCTGTAACTCTGTCGTATTAACTAGCGCTGTAATACTCGTGATCGTAACAAATAAGCCTCTAAATTTTAGCGGTGTAAAACAGTACAAGTTTATATCTTGTTCGAGGTGAACAGTCCATTATGGGTATTCCCGTTTTAGCAAGAAAAGGTAGACCTCAGTTCCACAAGTCATTCATCCATCTTCGACTCCTGGCTTCCAAGGGCATTCCCAAGGGAGGCCATTTCCTGGCCAGTCAGCTAAACGTGGGAAAGAGCCCGGAGGAGCCCGCTGGGGAGGCGTTTACGGCTCAGTCTGGAATGGCATATGTTATTTCCTCTTACATCCTTAGATTAGAATTTAGTCGCAAGAGAGGCTGAATAATGCAGTTTCACGCAGATCTCCTTCTCCGTCCCACAGGCAACTTGAGCAATGTTGGTTTTGGGAAAATGCTCTTTGAGCTTCTTCTGTGGTGGCTTTAAGGAGTCTGACCTCTTAGGCCTGTCGTGTCCAGGAAGGGCACGTCTGAGAGATACAGTTTTAGAGACAATGTTGGTCTTAATCATTTTGGATGTTTCCAGCAACTGGTTTAAACAATAAGGGCATTTCTTATCTGTTAGGATGTCCTTGGAACCATAGTAGAGGGGACGGCCATCTCGCCAGCGCAACCCAACGAAAAGCCCCTAGTAGCTGCCAGAACGAATCAGAGGTCAACCAATCGCCGAGCAACAGCATGACCTGACGCGAAAAAGGCCCACCCGGACCTAAACCCGGAACCGCTGCAGCTTAAAAACCCCGCCCCACCACACCTTGGGGGCGACATCCCTGACTCCTCCCTCTCTCTCTCCCTGAGTCAGGGAACCTTGCCCGAGACCTTAGTTCCCAAATAAAGCCTTTGACTGCTAAAATTTTTTAGCCTCTGACTCCTATCTTTACCCTGCCTTACGCCTGACCCTAACATTTGGTGCCAAAACCCGGGAGGAGGTAGTAGCTCGCCTCCCTTGCTGAGCTCCCTCCTCGCCAAGCCAGAGGCCAACACCCTACTCTCAAGCGTCTACAGGAGCCGGTAAGTAGGGCAGACCCCTCCTTCCCTCCTCCAGCTATGGCTGACACCCACGAGAGACGTCTGGCAAGTCAGTCTCCTTTCCTCCGAACGCCGCAAGGCCCCTTATTGCAGCGCGAGGGACGCCTCGCCCTGCCACGCCAATGGGGAGTAACGAGTCTAAACCGCCTCCATCTCTTACCCCCCTCCAACGTCTGTTAAAAACTTCTGGCTCCTGGGCTTACAAGGCAAACTTCGTCGTAACCGGCTCATCCGCCTTCGCACTGTAGTGTGGCCTCAGTACAAATTAGATAATGATTCTCAATGGCCACCCGAGGGGTCTTTACAATACCAAGTCTTAACCGATCTGGACACTTTCTGCCCTCGGCGGGGAAAATGGGGAGAAATACCCTAGTCGTGGCCTTTTGGGACCTCAGGTCTCGCCCCACCCTATGTTCCTCCTGCCCCTCTGCACGCATGCTCCTTGCCCGCCCACAACCTTCCCCCCCCCCCCCCCATCACCCCACCTCACCAACTTCCCTGATCTCCGACCCGTTAGAGGATCTAGCCACGCCGCCCGCAGGCCCTCGCCCCACTCGGTAGTCCCAACCCCCAGCCGTCCCGCCCTCGCCTCCCACGAACTCGTGCTCAGGCCCCTCCCAGCGAACAGACCCCAGCGGCCATCTTACCTCTCCGCGAGGTGGCAGGGCCTGAAGGCCTGGTTCCCGTTCACGTCCCCTTCTCCCTCCAAGACTTATCCGCCATTGAAAAGCGGCTAGGGTCATTCTCGGCTGACCCCACCCAATACATTAAGGAATTCCAATACCTTGCCCAAGCCTACAGTCTCACATGGCATGACATCCAGGTAATCCTCACCTCTACCCTCACCCCTGAGGAGAGGGAGCACATCCAGGCCGCAGCCAGGGAACATGCAAACCAAACCCACATGACCGACCCCACTATGCCTGTGTGGGCCGATGCTGTCGTGGCGGCCGACCCCAACTGGAACTACCAACATGCAGGCAAACCAAATGTTAGGGTCAGGCGTAAGGCAGGGTAAAGATAGGAGTCAGAGGCTAAAAAATTTTAGCAGTCAAAGGCTTTATTTGGGAACTAAGGTGTCGCTCGGTGATTGGTTGACCTCCGATTCGTTCTGGCAGCTACTAGGGGCTTTTCGTTGGGTTGTGCTGACAAGATGGCCGTCCCCTCTACTGTGGTTCCAAGGACGTCCTAGCACTAACATAACAGTATCCAGAAGCATGACAGTTATAGAACTTGTTAATTTCGAGGTTCAAGGGTGTCCTTAAGAACCTGAGTCCTCTTCCTCATTCTGTTTTGCTCATCCCCAGAGCATGAGCGTTGTGCTTGTGTTTGGTCACAGGCCACACAACCAGGCAAAACAAGATCCTGGGGAAGAAGGAAGCTGCCTCTTTCTGTGCATCTCTTCTAAGAGGGAAGAAACCTTTTCCAGAAGACCCCCAACAGATTTCCTCATAAGTCGCATTTCTCAGGCCCGTGTCTGAATCAATCACTGGCGAGAGGATCAGTAATGCAGTAATTGGCTTAGACCAATCTGGACTCACTATGTGGCTGGGAATGGGGCCAGCCTCTTCTCAGAGAACATTGTCGTGTGGGAGTTTATGTGGGGTTTACTTTGTCAGTTTGTTTTGTTTTGTTTTGTTTCGTCTTAAACAAAAGTTTTCTTAGGAAGAAGCATAATGTGATGGCAGGGATGTTTGGATGTTGGGTAGCTGACATTAACCTTGGGTGTTGAGTTTTTCTGCTGGAGCAAATTAGTTTCTGGAGACCATACTTTCTGGATGGAAAACAAACTCATAATCTGACAAAGGAATTGTTTTTCTGGTTTTAATCCATTTATGTTAAAAGCTTTATAATACTGCACAGGGGAAGTCCAAAGGTACTTGATATACATATTTAAAAAATTTTTTTTAATGTTTATTTATTTTTGAAAGACAGAGACGGAGCACAAACAAGGGAGGGGCAGAGAGAGAGGGAGACACAGAATCTGAAGCAGGCTCCAGTCTCCAAGCTGTCAGTGCAGAGTCCAATGCAAGGCTCAAACTTACCAACTGTAAGATCGTGACCTGAGCTGAAGTTGGATGCTTAACCCACTGAGCCACCCAGGTGCCCCTTGCTACACACACACACACACACATACACACACACACACACACATATGTATACACATTATATATAAATAAATATATATATAAATTGTTTTGATGTTTATTTACTTTTGAGGGAGAGCAGGGGAGGGGCAGAGAGAGAGTGAGACCCAGAATCTGAAGTAGCTCCAGGCTCCGAGCTGTCAGCACAGACCCCAACACGGGGCTCAAACCCACAAACCATGAGATCATGACCTGAGCCAAAGTCGGACGCTTAATGGACTCAGCCACCCGGGCACCCGTGAGATCTTTGATATTTTAAAAATTACCTTTATTTCAATAGGGTACAAATATGTGAGTATTATTTTTTGGGGGGAATCCACTATCTCTGATCACTGTTTCCGTATGAGTAGGAGATGACTGACTGGTAATGACTGAGGAGTGTAATCAAACATCTTGACTTAATAAAAGTTATGGGAGGGGCATCTGGGTGGCTCAGTTGGTTAAGCATCCAACTCTTGATTTCGGCTCAGGTCATGATCTCAGGGTTCATGGGATCGAGCCCCGCACTGAGCTCTGGGCTGACAGCGTGGAGCCTGCTTGGGATTCTCTCTCACATTTTCTCTCTGCCCCTCCCAACCCCTGTCTCTTTCTCTCTCAAAATAAACAAACATTAAAAACAGTTATAGGAAGTTTAGATAGGCTTTGCATTACTTGATAACCTAAAATTCATCATATATAAGATTGTGCATCAAATGTGGCTTAGAGGTTCAGTGCCACTGTCCTCTCATTGCACCCTGCATGCTTACCACTGAAAATAAACACCATTTCATTCCCATTGTAAAATAGCCACACTATGGACTCAAAAGAGGAACAAAGCAGTGTAGACATCCACTAATATACCATTTATAAATAAATCATCAGTACTGAATTATTGCCCGAACTGGTATTTTCCTATGGTGGAATTTAAGAGTAAGTTTTGGAGAAGATTTGAAGCAATCGCTTTTGTCTTAATCTTTAGTCAGGTTCTCCTCTTGCTTCACCACTGTTTATCACTTTGGTGAGATCATTTCAGTGTCCGTAGGCCTTAGATTTACATGGGTAAACTGATACAAAGTAATAAAATTGAAGTAGGTGATCGCCGCCTTGTCCTGCCGGGATTCCGTCGTCTTCCGGAAGTTGCTTCCATGGGGTTCCTTTGTGAGTTCTGCCACCTTTTAACACGTCATTCCCTGTTCAAGTGTCAGCCTTGCTTTCCTGTTTACTCTTTGCACGATATCAAACAGAGAGTCACTGAGGGTGAGGACTGGTACAGCACACAGGAGAACGCGAGCTTTGGTGTTGGTCTGGAGAAAGATAGAGAGGCTGGAAAAATACTCAGAATATTGTGGTCACAGGGGAATAGCTGGACGGAAAACGAAAGACTGCCTGCCAAAATGCAGTTAAGTGCTGACGTTTATCGGACAATGCACTAAGACGACATGCTGCTTTGTACACATTCCGCTTTCAACTATTAAAGATTTTCTAATTTGGGAAGAAGTAAATCACACTTTTTTCTTAAAATCATCTTAAATTTTTTTGTTTAATGTGTATTTATTTTTAAGAGAGACACAGGGCATGAGTGGGGAGGGGGCAGAAAGAGAGGGAAACAATCCGAAGCGGGCTCTGGGCTCCGGGCTGTCAGAACAGAGCCCGACGCGGGGCTCGAACCCACGAACCGTGAGATCATGACCTGAGCTGAAGTCAGATGCTTAACCGACTGAGCCACCCAGGCGCCCCTTGAAATCATCTTTTAATTTTTTTCTGAAATCCGAGTGTAATACAGGTCTATCAGTTGGCCCTACAATAAACCGAAGGATTTCCTCCATTTTTTTTTTTTTTTTGCCTTCTCTCCTTCCTTCCTGTAGGTCTTCCCTTCTTCCCTTCCTCCCAGTAGTATTTTTTTTTTTTTCCAAAATGTCCCTAGCAAGGCCTTCTTGAAATTACTCTGAAAAACATCTCTCTCTTCTGGATGAACTCAGTAGTATAATTCTCTCAAATTGTTTTTTTGAAGTTGCACGTTTTCCAAAACGCACGTCCTCATCATCAAATCCAGTGGTTGGTTACCGATCCGGGATTTTAGTGGTGTTCCTGCAACCGCGGAGAATCTGCACCTAAAGGATGAGTCGCTCATTAAGTTCAGGCCTGACCACGAAATTGCACATCCTGTTTCCTGACAAGACAGTTCTCCCATCGGATGCTGGAAAAGAAAAAATAGAATTTTATGAAGCCAATTGTTGAGTGGGAGTGAGTGTCAGATTCACCGTAGAAGAGATACTCGAACGGGAATGTCGAGTCGCCCCGTGTTAGAATTCCACATTCATTGCTGCGTGATCAGACACCAACACTGATACCATTACAAACAGCAAAAGAAGAGAACAACACTCTCAGCTCTGGTAACGGTAGCCCTTGCCCCCTTAGGGTCAGGGAGAAAGAGAGATGTAAGTACGGAGAAGAGGACTTTGTGGGGAGGCAGAAGGGTCACATAAAGAATGGTCTAACCCAGCTTGGAGGAGGATTATACGGCTGGCATTGTTAAAATGACAATGCATGGGGGTAGTAAAAGAAGAGACCAGATTTTACTCAGTTTTATCATTTCTTTAAGGTTTCTACGGCCAATGACATTACTGCCTACACATTAGGTGGAGTGCTCCCACCACCCTGCCTTCTCCCCACACCGGGTACACCACGGCTCCCAATAGTTGCAACTGTGATTTCTGAGTAACTTCACATTCTGCATATCCAATGCTGCATATGGCTGAAAAGATTTGGGTGGGTTTGCAGCCAATATGGAATCACAATATGAAAGACGGAGTTGCTTCGCTCCTGTGATTATAACCCCTGCCCTGTATAAGGACTCCCTCTCACCCCACCCAAAATGGTGTCACCATTGAGGGGAGAAAAAAGGGAGGGCCTGACCCCTGATGTAGCACCTGCCTATTACTTAATTCCCAATAGAGTTTTCTTCCTGAGGAAAACAGATTTCTTCAGAAAAAATATAAGTGAAATGGCATTAGACAACAGACAAACTCAGACTATTTATAAGGGTGCTTGACATTCAAAAATTTGGTCTTCAGTCTGTCAAACGAGGTGAGGAATTTCACCGTGACCTTTGGGAAATTTTCAGCCTTTTAGCCAGGAACATCAGTGTAAACAAAATGAGTTAATATTCAAATGGAAAAAATGAGAAAGCTTCCTATGACCATTCACATTTGTACGTAAACAACACATCGCCAGAAAACGTGTAGACTAACCATCTGGAGATTTAGTTATCTTGTTGACATAGGCGAAATCAATAGGCATTTACAGAAATTGTGATGAACCCTTTCTGTGGGCCTTCGTCTTTGGCACAGTGCCCCCCCCCCCCCCCCCTTTGCTGAGCAGCTGTGAAACTTAGGGAAATCTTTATTCTGTTGTATTGAACTAATCTCTATCTTCCTCCTACATAGCCTGCAGTCTTCATGAGGACAATGCCTATTACCCTCCGGTCTTGTACCTTCAGTTTCTAGCAGGATAACTAATGTATAATAAACATACAATAGCATAATAGACACTTAATTCATCCCCGAATGGCTCTCCTAGTGTGATAGAAGTATACAAAAACAAAAACAAAAAACAAAAACAAAACAACAACAACAAAAAACTAAGGAAGAAAGGAGAAATATAACTGTCACTAAGGATAAGACATAACAAATTACTTTTGAGCCTTAGGTTTAGTCCTTGTGGTTGGTGACACGGATCTATGCTCCCATTTGCCTTATATCCATTGCCCTTTGTGGTGGTTGTTCCGAAGCATCTCTTTGGCCCTTCTGGCTGCCCTGTTGCCAGCCTCAGCTCTCCTGGGATTATCAGATTGTCTGCACCTTGGAGTAGATCTTGCTCATTCTCAGTGCTGTGTGTTTCTGATCACTGATTGTCTTTTTGATGATTTTCAGGACCTAAACAAAAAGTTTATTAGAGCTGGAGTGTATATTCAAGGGCAGGAATGGCAAAAGATGAGCTGATAGAATGAACAGGTGCATGAATATAAGGAAGCCTGGAAACCAGTTTCCTTCAACACGCTAACTGAACAAAGACTTCTTGAATCACCAAAATGTGCAAAGCCCTCCTAGGCAAGCTGTACAGGGCTGCTACTTTCATGGAGCTTATACTGTAGGGGGAGTTAGAGAGTTGGAGCACTTTCCTCAGAGCGATGGGGAGTTACTAAAGTGCTATAAGAACAGATTGGGTTTTAGAATATAGCCATGCGGCAGTGTAGAGAATGAGCTGGAAGGTGTAAGAGTGAAGACTGAGTGATCCTTCAGGAGGCTGAAACAGTTGAGCCATGACAAGAGCAGCCTGGACCAGGGTACTATGGACGGGGATGGTAGAAAATGAAAATATTCGTGAGTTACCCGCAAGTGAAAATAGAAATGATGCGGTGATAGAGTCAATGTGGATATGTAGGCTAAAAACAGATAGTGTACCTCCTGAATTCATTTACAAAGATAAGCATGAGAGCAACGACAATAATATTTCTGGGTGATGGCGATACAGCATAACAGATTATCTGGACCCTGGACACAGATACATCCATTCAAGTCCCTCAGATCCCTACTCTGTCACCTGTGAATGGCATTAGCTTGGCCAACTTATTTAACCACTGTACACTTTAGCCTTCTCATCTGTATAGGGATAAGATGGGATAAGAAAAGCTCACACCTTGCAGGCTATTGTGGGGATTAAGTGGAATACATTAATAGAAGCAGGATGCATATTGTATGGAGTGTTACACAAGATTTATTAGATGTGCTTCCTGCTTTCAAAATAGCTAAAGTGAAAGGAGGTACATAATTACTTGAAAGTAAAACAGATAATTAACTTAAATTAATTTGCATATATTTAAAAGCTGTACCTAAGTATATACAGATATGCTTAGATATTATTCATATGATTATAGACACTAAAAAGGATACAGTTTGGGGGGAGAAATTTACAACACTAGGCAGAGAAACTTAGCTTTGTTGAATATCATAAGCTAAATATTATGCTTGTTATTTTATATTCATTATTTCATTTAATTACTAAGGAATCCTGTGACATAGATATCTCTTACTCAGTATTACTGATATTAGAACTGAGATTCAGAGGATTAGGAATTACTGGAATTTGAAAGCAGTCCTACGTACTTGAAAGCCTCTCTTGATTCTGCTATTTGGACTGCTCTGTCTTTCTGTGTTCTTAGCGTATCTTGGATATTTCCTTGTTGTGAAACATTATCTATTGACTTTTCTTACTTTGCCTATTTGTGTATCCAGGGAAAATATTCCACTGCCTATGTCAGCTTTGCCCCCGGAGAAAAAAGGCCTTTGCTTAATGATTTCCCTTCTCTTGGTGGGAAGGGAGGTCTTTCTATAACCAGCAAAATTCAAAGGCCTTCTCTTCAGGAAATTAATGTAGAAGGAAGACGTTAGAACATGAGACTCAAAAGGAAAAACATGGGGGCCTGGGTGGCTCAGTTGGTTGAGTGTCTGACTCTTGATTTTGGCTCAGGTCATGATCCCAGGGGGTTGGGATCGAGGCCTGTGTCAGGCTCCACACTGAGCCTGGAGCTTGCTTGACATTGTATCTCTCCTCTCTGTCTCTCCCTCTGCCCCTCTACTCCCACCTCTCTGTCTCTCTCTCTAAAGTAACTTAAAAAATTACATTACGTTAAAAAAAAAAAAGGAAAAACATGGCCTACAAAATATTGTTTTCAGGTCTTTTGAGATTTCATTCAATTTACATTTCATTCATTTAAACTCTGGCCTGTTTGATCAGAGGGATCAAACTTAGCAACCAGCTCTACTCTCAATTTCTCAGTCATTTCTTGTTTTGTGGAGTATAGTGCTTCCCTGATGACAAGACAGCCTCCAGCATATATTTCTTTTAAAAAATAAACCACACACACACATACACATGCAAATTCCATATTTTTTCACTTTTATCAAAGCGAAATCAAATGGTGCATAGACCTTATGATGAAAAGCAAAAATCCCTGCCCTACCTCTTCCTGCTCCCAGGCTCACTCCTGAGGGACGACCCCCGTCATTTCTTCTTGAATATTTCTCCGTATCTCTAAACGATATTTATAGAGCTCTATTTCAGGATTACCCACATTAGACCAAAGTCTCTTTTTATTGCTTCTTTAGTGGTCCCACAAAATTAAGTCAATTTGTTTCATAAAACAACTTTTAATTATAGTTATCTCTTTAAAATAAAATAAATATATGTTATTAAAAATATTAAAATGTATATAATCAATGGCAATAAAAATAGCTACCATTTACATTAATTATAATATAATTTTAGTGCTAAATGGATTTACTCAATTCATTTAACCATCCCCCATTGGTACATACTTGGCCTGACTACAAATTTCTGCCTTTGTAAATGATGCTGAATAAGCAAAAACTATTGCTAAATTTGAGTGCACACATAAACTGTTTCCTCGAAAAAGTTTCTGGTAATATAATTCCTGGCACGGTTTTTATTTTAATTTGTTTTGTTTGTTCTTTTTCATTATAGTTTCTGAAACATTTTGTTAAACTTCTGTCCAGAAAGTCTGCACCAATCTATTTTTCTTCCATAACATAAATCAGCAAATTTTTCTGTAATGGGCCAGAAAGTAAATATTTTAGGCTTATGGGCCAAAAGGCAAAATTGAGAATATTAGTCAGGTTTTTGTATAACAAGAGAGGAATATACATTTCCATACATTTTTAATTAACAGAATTCAAAATTAATGATAATAATAATATATAATTTATATAACATGAAGCTACTAATGAAAAGAATGAATTTTTTGGGGGGTAATAACATTTTGCTCAATTGGATATGGTAGGAAAAATAAAGAATGACCCTGCAAATATGTCTACACCCTAACCCTTGTGTCCTTTAACTATGCTGTATAGCAAAAGGGAAGTTGCAGATATAATTGAGCTTATGGGTGTTAATATAGGGATAATGGCTTAGTTTATCCAGGTGGGCCTATTCTAATTAAATGAGCTCTTTTGTTTTTTAAGTTTATTTACTTATTTTTGAGAAAGGAGAGAGAGAGAGAGGCAGAAAGCAGAGACAGAGAGAATCCCAAGAAGGTTCCATATGGTCAGTGTGGAGCCCAGCACAGGGCTCAAACTCACGAACCATGAGATCCTGAGATCATGACCTGAGCTAAGTCAAGAGTCCAATGCTCAACTGACTGAGCCACCCAGACACCCCTTAAATGAGCTCTTAAAAGCAGAGAGAATGCTTTAGGCTAAAGTCAGAGAGATGCAGGGAAGGAGAAGTAGAGATTGGAAGTGTGAGAGGGGGCTGACCTGTGGTTGATGGCTCCTGTGGAGGGGCCACATGGAAAGCATGAGAAAGAATGTGGAGAGTATTGCGGAGCTCCAGACTGGCCCCTGGCTGATAGTCATAAAGGAAATGAGGGCTCCAGTTCCACACCCATACAAACTGCGATTGACCAACAATCTAAATGAGCTTAGAAGTGGAATCACTCCCAGAGTTTCCAGAAAGGAACATAGCTTTGCTGACACCTTGATTTTGGCCTGTGGGATTTGCAGCTGCAAATCTGACTTATAAAGCTGTAGCTTATAAAGCTGTGAGACAATAAGTGAGTATTATTTTAAGTCACTAAGTTGTGGTCATTTGGGGTTTCAGATTTAGTGTTCTCAATCGTCAAAACTGATTGCACATGTCCACCTGTTAATGTTGATCTGTAATGAGATTTTGTGTATATTTCCTCTATGAAATGCCTTTTCCCAAAGAGAGGAACTGATACTGATGACCATCCACAACCACGTTATTTTAGCGCATATAGTTAACCTCTTAGAAGGAATTGATTGATTCTATTAGATTCTCGTCTTGATATTTGCTTTACATCATTACATTGCAAAGAAATCATGTCCAATTGAAGGTTCTATAGAAGATCCTCATTTGCACCATTCAATGGATTATAAAATATGTGCATTTCCTTTGCACATTCATGAAGGTAAGAAAAATGCTGTTGTAAGCTTACTTTTAGCTCAGAACTGTGGTTTAGCCCACCACCAATTTGCATAAAAAGATCTAGCTTATTGTTTTAACTTATGACAGCACAGGTCTTCTAAAGCACTTTGATATTACTTGTGATTCAAACAACATCAGTATTGTGGAAATAACTCCGTGCATATTTTTGCCACCATCAGTTATAACACATCTTAGCAGATTCCACTTCAGGTTGTTGTAAATGAGTGTTTACTCACTGTGTTTGAAAATGTTCTCATCTGTATTTGCTCTACACAGATTATTTACATGGGTAATTTTTCAGTCACTTCAAACTCATCATTGACTTCACTAATAAGCAATAACCAACTAGTATTGTCAGTATCTTTGGACTAATCAAGAGCCAAGGAAAACTACTTGAGATAATTTACCTTGTTTTTAATTGACTATTTGCTTCCCATGTTTTCAATTCTTTGAGCAGCTGTTCTTGGCAAATAGTTGACAATGTTAACTACTTTCTCTGGCTACATTTCTTCATATGATAAGTCAACATTGGTAAGTGTGTTCTCTTGATTGGCTAATAAATGAGCTGCTCAAATATTTAATTGCAGCCTCATTTTTTTTTTTAATTTTTGTGAAGAAATTCTGTTGTAATGAGATATTTTAAACTTTTCTTTTTTCTGATTATTGCTTTCCCATCATGGGAGATGTGATAAGTGCATAATCTAGAAATATCAACATTTATTAGTATTGTTATAGTGTTACTGCTTAATACAAAAATATTTTGCCATCTAATTTGATACCAAAATAATCCCTTTACTGTACCTTAAGACTGAGTTAATTATTCAGGGGCCGCCTGGTGGCTCAGTCAGTTAAGTGTCTGACTCTTGATTTCGGCTTAGGTCATGATCTCAAGGTTATGAGATCAAGTCCTGCATCCAGTTCTGTGCTGAGTGTGGATCCTGCTTCAGATTCTCTTTCTCTCTCTCTCTCTCTTGCTCTCTGCCCTCCCCCCCTAAAAAAAAAAAGACTGAATTATTCAAAGTCTAGTTTTTTCTTCTCTTATTTTATATCGTATATAATCGTAATAAAACAAATGTTATAGTACAGCAATGTGCATAACACCAGAAATGTTGTAAAATAATAATTGTGATTTATAGTGAACCAAGCAGCTGTGCAAAGCAGTGAGCAGGCAGCATATGGTCTGTATCACAGCCACTCAACTCTCCTGTTGGCACATGACAGTAGCCACAGGCAATGTGTAAATGACTGTGTGCCCATATTCTAATAACTGTAATTAGGGTCACTAACATTTAAGTTTCATAGAATTTTCACACACCATAAATGACTGCTTTTCTTTTGATTTTACTTCTACAGTCGAAAAAGGAATAACTCATTCTTAGCTCATAATCTATATAACAACAGATAGAAGTCTGGATTGGACCTTTGGGCTGGAGTTTGCAGACTTCTGTACTAGAAGAATACCTTTTAATAAAAAGATCAAAATTTTCAAATAAACTGAAACCACTAAATATTCACCATCTCTTTCTTTTCGTGGTTTACATCAGTAGGAAATAGCAGGGAAGAAAGGGGACTTTAGAGGAGAAAGGAAAAGCCATGTTCACTTTTTTCTCAGGGCAAGTCTCCTTACAAATGAACAGCCTAGTATTTAAATCATTGGAATGGGACACATGGCAATTGCTGTCAATTCTACTACTGTCACTTACTCACCGGCTTCTACGGCCCTCCCTGTTCCCCTCTACACCTGCCCTCATGTAGTGATGTAACACTGTGCTTGTGAATGATGTTAATCATAATAAGTAACATTTACCGGGACCCCTACTAAGAGCCAGGACCTTTGAATATACTGTTTTACTTAACCCTCACAGAAGTCCTGGGTGGGCAGTTTTCATTGTTATACATTTCTAGAGTAAACTGAGGCTCCAAGAAGATACATTATTTACTTAAGGTCTCATAGCCACTAGATGGCAGAGCCTGGATTCAAATCCAGATCTACCTTGCTTCAAAGCCCATATAATGATTCTAAAGAGAAAGGGGATAAGGGAAATGAAAAAGTCACAACTATCTAAAAAGAATTAGCCTGCTGTTGTGTGACCTATCATTTCCTTCAGCTCAATTATTAATGAGTTAAGCATCTAAGACAACTGTCAGTTATAATGTGTATGTATTTCTACTGTCAATGGAACTGTTATATGGTAGCCTCTTATGAAGTTAAATCTCAGATAAAGTATATAATATACAGAACATAATGATGCGACTCCTTGGTTAAAATATAAATGCTATTTTACAATATGTAACCCAGTGGGCTGCAATAAATTGAGAGTACAATAATTATGTGTGTTTCAAAATCAGAATAATTTTTTGAGTGGGCATATTAGGTTACAAGACTATCAAGAGAAAACTCAGGATTCTGAATGCCTTGTCATCTCATAAGAAATTTCACAGGGAAGAATTCAGTGTTTGGTTGATCTGATAAAACATGAAACAATATTTTTTATATTTTTCGAAGGTCTCCATCGATAACATTTCCATGTCCCCCAGTTGGAAGGTTGGGTCTCTCCAGTCAATATTGATTGATTTGCCTCATTTAGCATAGTTTATCTGCTCAACAAATATGTCGATTTGATTTAAGAAAATCTATTTTATGAAAACCCCAAGTTCCATAATGGGTAAGTGATTTATAGTTTACAATGCTTCCTTTCTTCATAAAAGCAATTGCCTTTTTGGCCTCTGTTTAATGACTATCATTCAATTGCATTAAAGATGACCATGCAATGGATCAAACAGAATCGATGCATGTAATGAATACTCATAAGTCTGCATGATTGTATAAATGTGAATATGAGTTGTTGAAGATGACTTATTATTTCAAAGCTGTAATCAAAAATCCAGTGAAGTCCAACATATCCTGTAAGAACATCATTAAGTGTTTGAGATACTAAACACTCTATGGTATTAGTGTAGTGGAAATGTATGTATTTCACAAAGTCAAAAGTACCTGTCTTTACTCCAAATACATAGGCTTTACCCAAATATCTGGTTTTAAAAAAACATGGGCAGCTATCACTCCGATGCAAGTTTGCCCATGTTGAAGACAGAGCTGTACTGATGCTGTAATGGGATGAGATCAATAGTAGCAAGGCCAGATAAGGTGGAAATTTCCAGAAGACTAATATTAACTAAATGATAATGAAAGCAGAACAATTCACAGTGTACTTATTCTGGGACAGACATGGTTTTAAGGATGCTCTAAATATTATTTGTTTAATGCTGTCCATAATATTAGACTCTGAAACTCTGGGAAGTTATTTTTACTAATTAAGTGGTGGATCAGTTGGTCTCCAAAAAACAAGGAAGAATCACTACTATCTATACCCAGGTGGAACTTATTGTTTTAACAGATTCTAATGATTTGTAATAAAATGTCAACACATTTTAATGTATTTAATCATTGTAAAGACAACTAATAATCGTATTTATGTAAGATATGATTGGAATTCAGTGAGAATGAACATACAGATTATTGGTTTAATTTTGGCACTCATTGTCATAACCCCCTTGTTGAATTGTGCTTTTGTGTGAAATTTTGTAATTTTTTTGTTCTCAAATTTGAATTTCCTTCATCTGCAAATAGAGTAGATATCTCTAAGTCAGCAGGTTGAGAAAAATCTTTTCATCGTGACAGCATTCAATGCATTTATCAATTGCATTAGTAATTCTTATTCCCAATGTATAAATTACAATTTTTTGTCTCATATGTATTCCATCTTATGCCTCCCGTGTTGATTATAGCTTATTACTTGTTCACATCCTGCACTACCACAAGATTACTTCACTTCTCTTTTCATTTTTATCTGTTCTCTTTTTTTAATATTGTCCATCTGCCTTCTTTGATACAGAAGTTGTTTAGGTTGAAGAGTCAATTTTATATATCCTTTAATGTTTCATCACTATTTTTCTATAGTTTCTCCGAGTTATTTCACAAATTTTAGTCTATTTAATACCTTGTAGCATATTAAACTTTGACTTAGTTAATAAATATCCAGAACCTTTACTGTTATTATAAAAAATAATTATCTGTTTTTTTTTAATTATTGTCTGTTTAAAGTTAAAATAGGTAAAAAGTTAGAAATTGCAAACTTACTTATGAATGATATTAAGTAAGTATGCATTCAGAAATATACATAAATCTTATAGTTAATACCCATTGCTGTCTTTTGTATCGATATTTATAAATTAACAAGAGTCATCTTTGCATGATCATCGAATATTTGATTGGAGGGAAAGTCATTCCCAGGGAAGCTTATGAAAATATTGTTCCTTCATAGAAAATAGCTGCTGTCTTCAAAGGCTACTTAACTTACATTGTCTTTAATCATCATAGCAATTCTGCCAAGCAAGTATTTTTAGTGCCATTTTGCAGCAGGCTCAGAGAGGTCATCCTGTAAGAATTAACTATGTGAGGATTTGACCTGAGATTTGCCTGATGTGAAAGCCTATGATTTTTCTGCACTAGGATGCAAAAAAAGAAAAAAATCTCAGAAAGGGAAAAAATAACTATTTCATGAGAAAATCAGGTTGCCAGGGGCTGCAGAATCCCTATCTCTCATCATCTGTCTGCGCATGGGGCTGGCCACTCAATAATGCAGGCAATAAATCATAACACAGAATGGGCATTGGTACCTAACTGGAATCTGTAAATGTTTGAACTGTTAAAAGAACTCCTGTGTAATATTCTTCAACTGTCCCGCTTCAGCCTTGCCTTTGATTGCCTTATTCTTGACAGAAGTGGTCATAATAGTGTGTTCAGCCATCCTTTAAAAGAGCATTCTCCCATAGTATTTAAATACAGTCAATTTTCCACAGCTTTAATTCACACCAAATTTTCAGTTGCACACTCATTATATAAACAAATGTCCAGCATAACCACTTTTTCTATTAAAATTTTCTTGAAAATTGTGCAGTAAGCAATTTCTGATAGTGCCTGTATTAGGAAAGTTGGCCATCTCCTTTTGGGTTGACTGTATCCAACAGCAAGATATATCTGGGCAAAATTATCATTTAGGACAACTGAGATGAGAGAAAATGTGGATAAACAGAATCTTTATATTTTAACACATTGTAGTTACTTGATTTAATCTTTTAGAATTTTGGGAGCTTTTACTATCCTTCACCTAAAACAAAAGCATTATTATTTTTTGCATTATTCAACATCTGGTGATGTCCATAATAAAAACGAAACTATACGAGACATGCTTCAGAGTATAGAGCAGTGGTGCTCAAAGTATGGACCTCAATCAGTCAGCTAAGCATTACCTGGGAGATTGTTAGATGTGCAAATTCTCAGGCTCCAACCCAGATGGACTGAATCCGAATCTCTGCAGCGATTCTGGGGCAGGGCACTGGAATCTGTGTTTAACCAAGCTCTGCAGGTGATTCTGATGAGCATGAGGGGTATTGTGGAACACCATTACATGAGATCCTTAGACTCGCAGCATCAGCGTTACCTGAGGCCCACACTGCAGCCTACCGAAGCAGAATTTATATTTTCTTTAAAAAAATTGTTTTAATGTTTATTTATTTTTGAGAGAGAGGGAGAGAGTGGGGGTGGGCAGCAGAGAGAGGGAGACACAGAATCTGAAGCAGGTTGCAGGCTCTGAGCTGTCAGCACAGAGCCTGATGTGCAGCCAGAACTCACAAGCAGTGAGATCATGACCTGAGCCAAAGTCAGACGCCCAACTGACTGAGCCATCCAGGCACCCCAGAAATTATATTTTAACATCACTGTGTTACCAGTTCACACACTAAATAAAGACCTAAATAATATCTCACCAGACAGCTAACTCCAATATATCCCATACATGTCTCCTGTCCTAAAATTCCTGATGTTCTATCTACGGTGAACAAAATTGACTCTCTCTGAGTTTGATGATTTTAATTCTAATCTTGCCATTCCACATATATGGAAAATGACCTAGAGGGGAATTAAAGTAGTAATCCACTGATGGGCTAAGTCTAGTGACAATGGTTCTTCTCTCTTCTGTAGATGGTGTGGAGCTCATACCAGCTCTTCCATATTGGTGTACAATATCTGTGCCATTGACCTTGCCAAGTGCCAGATTATCCACTTCTTTTAATCTTTTGGAGTAAAGCATTGAAGCCTTTGTCAACTTGTAGCCAGGGAATTCATTACTTCTCCATCAGTTAGCATGGAGACTAGAATTAATTTATAAGATAATAAGCTGTGATTAAAGCATCATTGGTTATGAG
The DNA here is from genome assembly GCF_027475565.1 of Acinonyx jubatus. Taxonomy (NCBI): domain Eukaryota; kingdom Metazoa; phylum Chordata; class Mammalia; order Carnivora; family Felidae; genus Acinonyx; species Acinonyx jubatus. The sequence goes on along the minus strand of NC_069385.1, from coordinate 104,535,932 downwards.
TCACAGGTCTACCACTCAGCCCTGGTATAACTACGCATAATTTGTGATTTTTGAGAGTCCACAGGCTGCTCTGAGGCTTACTTTATTGGTCTGAGAAATATGAAAAAAAATGAATAATTTAAAGTTGTCTTGAATTCTAACTCAATGGTTCAGTAATCACTTCAGTTACTTAGATGACTAAAATGAGGTCATCAAATAGGTTTGCTTGGATAAGGAGTCAGGCAAGGAAAGGTTCAGTGTGAAGGGGAAGTCAGTGCAGATACACTGTGCAGGCAGGTGCCAAGAGACGGCACCAATCCTCTTTCCTGGCATGTGAATGGGCTTTAATGGGGCCACCAAGGCGAGATCCTTTCATGGACTCTCTTCTGTAAGCACTGGTGTTTGTGTGCCTGGTTTCCGCTTCCTTGTTTGAATTTTGGGACTATATGTACTATCCACTCACCATGATTTCTGGCTCTGTTAGTGGGATTCATGCTCTCTTTTCCCCTTTCTGAGATGTGTTGGGCCCAGGCAGTGCTGGGGACACTGAAAGCAGCTATCCCCAGGTGCAACAGACTTCTCTGGCTTGCTTCATTTAATAAAAATAGTTCTGGCACTATCATAAAACCTTTCATCCTTGAGTCTTAAATTATTTCACAAACATTTATTCTTATAGAATTCCTGCAAGGCACACATTATAGAGTCACAGATTGATGCAGACTTGGAGATAAAGAACTTCAGAGATCATTCACTTCAAATCACTTCATTTTTCAGGTGAAAAAATTGAAATCCCAAAAGGTGAAGTGACTTACCCAAGCGGTTCTCTTTTTTTTAAAAATGTGGATACAAGACAGTTAGGTGGATAAACCCCAAGCCATAGAATGCATTTTTAATTATTGTATACAGTAAACTTCAAATTTTTATTTACTAGCCTTGGGAAGAAATTCACTCCATCTTTTGAAAGGTAGACCTAAGGGTTGGACAAGTGGATAGCGATGGGTTAATAAAATGGTGTGTCAGTAATGAATGATGCTTATTTATTTTTATTTGTTTTTAATGTTTATATATTTATTTTGAGAAAGAGAGGGAACAAGTGGGGGGAGAGGGACAGAGGAAGAGAGAGAATCCCAAGCAGGCTCCATGCTCAGTACAGAGCCTGACATGGGGCTCGATTCCACGAACCAGTGGGATCATGACCTGAGCCGAAGTCAAGAGTTGGATGCTTAACTGACTGAACCACACAGGCGCCCCATTAACGAGTGATGATTTAAAGTAGTATATTAGTGAGCAGAAGAAACAACGTTATCGTTACTCATTTAATTTGATGGTACAGAATAGGAAAAACTGCTAGAAATGACTCTCTCTTTATCAAATCTGATAACCTCTTCTCCTGTCTTTAATCCTAGAGAGAGCCAAACACTTCTTACTCCTTTGTCACCCCCTCTCCCCCCTCCACATATTAATCATCTGCCACTTTAAAGGATGAAGGGGTTAGGATGGAGAATAAAGAAATTGATCCAGAAACAGACCTACTGATCAACAAGATAACTGCAGAACCCTTTGCACCTTTTCAGAGAAGGGAAAATGACACAAAAGCTATTGAGATAATATTTATCCCATGGGTGCAGGGCATTTTCAAGGATCCAAAGCTGTCATCTGAGAGTTCACAGACAGCAGAAATATATCTTATGTATACTCATGCCTACCCCAAAGTTAATGACACTAAATGCATGATAGTGGTGCAAATGAAGTGCTATGCAAGCACAGGGAAAACATATGGATTTGAGATGGATGGCTTTGGGAAGACTGGGGAAAGAATTCAAAGTGAAACTAGAAAAAAAAATGGTAGGTAAAAATGAGATTGATAGGAAAGGGCATTCCAGATAAAAAGGAATCTATTTTACTAGAAGCATCATTTTTCTTCTTTCCTGAAAGACAAAAACAAGTAGAAGAGAGTCCCAGGGATGAATGACAGTATGATGGTAGAGCCAAAGGACTAATTTGTGGAAAATAATGCAAGCAAATGAAGATACAAATCATGACTAGTGACAATGAGAAAGTTCCACTTGAGTGAACTTATTTGGAGCATTGGGGGAAATTTTACTGCTGGATGGATGGATAAAATGAAGAAGGGAAATAGGGTTATGTTACAGAGAAAATGGACAAATACTGAGATTAAGTAGAAGACAGGAAGGTTGCAAAGGTCCCACTTAATGTTGTGTAATACAATCAACTAAGACCTGCATTGACAGAACATTAGAAGACATATGGATTTGCCCAAACCATAAAATGATTTTACCTGTCTAAATTCTTAGGACTACTTTTTTAAAGCTGTCTTTTCCAGGAGATATGACTGAATCTAGAAATGTGTATCTCAAAGGATAATACAATTGAAGAGATCTGATTGATGGTCTAAGAAAATGAGAATTAAGGTAATATGATAAATCTGAGTACATGATGTAATATTTTAAGATAAATGTGGTATTCCCCACCTTGAAATCATAGCAAGTTAGAGCAAAGAGTGACTTTAGGGATTTTTACTGATATGCATAACAGCATAGAAGAGTCTCAAAATAACTATATTGAGTGAAAGAAGCCAAACCGCCCCTCCCCCACCATGAAAGAGTACAGACTTAATGATTTAATTTTTGTAGAACTCTAGAAAGAGCAAACTCTAAGAACAGAAAATGGATATGCTTGGGATTTCTTGGGGATGAGGGCAGGGTAGGCTACATTATAAAGGCACATAATGAAATTTTTGGTTGTTACAGATGTATATGTTCAGTGTCTTGGTGTATATTTTAACAGGAGTGTGTGTGTCAAAGCTTATCAAATTGTACACTTTATACATGTGCGTTCTCTTGTATGCCACTTCTGCCTCAATAAAGTAGTTAAAAAAAAGATATAATATGAATGACAGGAGATCTATTTGCACCCAGAATATATAGTAATTTGGCAAAACTTTCCTTGGATAGCACCTAAGACCATATGCCTATCTGACAATATCTCTTCTTCCTGCGGAACGGGGGAAATTACTAGTGATTTTTTAAAAAGGAAATATGCCTTTTATATCTCTATAAAAATAGAGTATTTTTGCAATTCATTTGTAGAGCAGGAAGGCCCAGGACCTGTTTTCAAGATGCCTGTTCTCTGATGCCAGCTATGGCTCTGACTTACTCTGGATTTTGGAACTTAATCTCATTTTATGACGTGCAAAATGGAAATTAAAATATCTATGCCATACTTCACAGACATAAAAAAGATGAAATTATTTAGAAATATTTAGAATATTTTTGTTGGTACTGTGCGAGCCTATAGGGATACAAAGATAAATAGGATAGGTTTCTTTTTCTCTAGATGCCTGTATTTTCTCCTCCCGATAGATGATAGATAGAGATGCAAATCAAGTGTAAGATACTCTGAATTTTATAATTATATTGTGAACCGAATACAGGAGAGGTACCGAGGAGGAAGGATCTAAATATCTGAGGGTTGAGCAAGTAACATCTCAGTTGGTCTTGAAGAAAGAGTTTAGCGAATAAAGATTCAATGAAGAAGCATGTGCAAAAGCATACAGACATAAGGGGACGTAGGACTCAGAAGATGTCTTTGAAGTTCAATTTTCTTGGAGGACAGGGCAAGTGTGAAAGGCTGTTGAGTGATGAATCTGAGGACAGTGGAGAGCAATATTGAGATGGGCTTTCTGTGCTACCTTGGAAAATGTAGAGAATTTGGACCAAAGGGAACCAGTTGAGTTTCTAGGCATGAGAATATGTAACCAATATAAAAGTAGCATAAATATATTATGCACTAGACAGGTAAAAAATAAATAAATGAATATGTTAAAAAAATCAGTGAAAAAACAATTTATTGATTAAATATTTGACTTTTCCTATGGATACTTTTGGAATTATATAAATAAAAATTGATGCATGAGTGTAACAAAACCGTCCACAATTTTATTTCCTGTTAAGATGCTTTTGCAGTATAAATCTAGATTCATTCTTAACAACTAGTTAAGTGATTATTATATTTCTTTGTTTTTTAATTTAAAGGTTTGATAGTAGTGACTTACCATAAATCAAAGACTGTTTTCTTAGGAAAATACTGACTAAATTTAATTTTCTCTTGGGAAATAAGGACTTGTAAAATGTAAGTGTGCTGAAGAAATGCAAGCACAGTTAAAAAAGGAATGGTATTGGGGCGCCTGGGTGGCTCAGTCGGTTAAGCGTCCGACTTCAGCTCAGGTCACGATCTCACAGTCCGTGAGTTCGAGCCCCGCGTCAGGCTCTGGGCTGATGGCTCAGAGCCTGGACCCTGTTTCCAATTCTGTGTCTCCCTCTCTCTCTGCCCCTCCCCCGTTCATGCTGTGTCTCTCTCTGTCTCAAAAATAAATAAACGTCAAAAAAAAAATTAAAAAAAAAAAGGAATGGTATTAATGACATCGTAACTGAGAAAATGGCTTATTAAAGCAAAGCAAAATAATTAATAGATCCTTTTCAATTGTATGCAGTAGAAAACTGGATGAATGGTACTCTTACTGAAGTCAGTTCTTTGCATGGCCTTGAAAGTTTCCAACATTACTTATGGAAACAATATTTATATCTATTTTCTCAGTTCCCTAATGACAGTGTTGCTATTTCAATGTGGACTTTGGTGGTCGGAAGGACTGAATTTAGCCCACATCGTGAGCAATTCTTGCTGGGTAACTTTAAGCAAATTATTGGACCTCTCTAATGCTCAATTTCTCCATTGTCAAATGAGAATAATAATATTCAAGTTACAGGGTTGTTACAATGGTCAGGTGAAACAGGGATTCTAAAATACTTAGCATCGTGTTTGACTTAATAGGAAACCCTCAGTAAAAATTAGATGTTTTTGTTGTTCTTGTTATCTGGACTTGTTGGGACTGGCAGATCAATATGGGACCAATTTTCCTGTTTATACTGAGTACGTGTATAGCCCTATGGTGAGTAGAATAAAGCACCACATTGAAAATCGGGAAATCTAGCTCTTGCCACAGCTCCGACTTTAGTGAGCTGTGTGACTTTGAAAGCGTAATAGGATGTCACTGATTCTTTTCATGTACAAGATGAGGGAGCTGGACCCTTTATTAGATTTTAAAAATGCATTTGAATAATCTAGAGATTCAGGGATTTCCTTTGTTGACGCATACTGAAATGGAGAAAAGGGAGAGGAGAACAGATAGGATCCAACTATCAAGCTTTGCTTCAATATCTGAGCTAACTAGTGTTTAGTTTTGGATCACCTGGACGGATTTTGCTTGAACAAAGCATCCCACAGCTATGAAAGTTTGCAAACCACCATATTTTGTAATTTCAGATGTTCCATTAGCTATATAGTTTTGCAAATGTGTTTGACTACTTGTAAGATCTGAATCACTGACAAAGTCCAAAATGTTTCCATGCTAAAGATGGAAATAATTACATTTTTCTTGTTAGGATAGAGAAATTAATATATGTGCCAAATATGATGATTAACAGTTTTATGTAAATTTAATCCCTATAAAAATCTTGTAAAAGAGGCATCGTTATCTCATTTGAAAGATATGACAAGGAAACCAATACCCAGGAAGTTTAAATCATACCATAAATGATCAATTTGGAATTTAAACTTACATATAGGAAACTCTAAATAGTATGATCATTCCTTTGCAATTAGTAAATCCCTAATGAAAAAGCCAATAATACAGTAATAAATAGCCCAAGGTATCATTCAACCCACTTTTAAGAAGTCCACCTTGGGTCTCTGAATTGTTAATTGAACAAGTTTTCTCTGAGCACTTACTCTGTGTCTAGCACCTTAGAGCATAGGAAGATAAGTAGTTCAGAGCTCCTGCCCTCTAAAGGCTTATAAATTAGCCCTTAATACAAAGACGGGAAGATAGGCCCTTAATAGGAAGCTAGTATAAGAATAAACACAAGTATATGGTCCAGTTTAGGTTCGCTGAGAAAAGGAAAGATCAAAGATCATAAACACAGAAGGTAAGTATAGTTCATTTGCAAATAGTAACAGTTCATCTTTCTAGGTATATGTCAATAGGGTGAGTCTGGCCCAGTCCTGAAACAGGAGGAGAAGGGGCAGGTAGCTAACTCAATATAAATTTCAGAAGGAGAAGGTAGTGGCGAGCAGAGAAGGAGCTATGTTAACAATTTAAGTCATTGGTTAGTAACCTGCCTGTGATCTGTACACCAGACCAGCCAGGTCTTAGGGCCTCTGTGACCGTGACCTGTATTTCTTTTTTAAGGCTGCCAGCTACCCTCACCCAAACTGGAGTTCACAGACATGAGGAAAAGACCAGGAGCAAACACACACTGAGGACATCTTCAAGTAGCAAGTATCCCACGGCCTCAGGGCACCTGGGTGGCTCAGTCAGGTAAATGCCCGACTCTTGGTTTCAGCTCAGGTCATGAGCTCATGGTGTGTGGGATAGAGCACTGCGTGTGGCTCTGCACTGACAGCTCAGAGCCTGCTTGGGATTCTCTTTCTCCCTCTCTCCACCCCTCCCCTGCTCTCTCTCAAAATAAATAAATAATCTTAAAAAAAAGAAAGTCACGGTTTCACACTAAAACTATCGCAGCAAGAAGGAATGAAATTTTGATGCAAGGTACAAAATAACAAACAAAAGAGTTGCTTTGCTTCAAAGAAAAAAAAAGTGCAGGCTAAATAGTAAGGTGAAGTAACTGGAGTTTCATGATGATGAAATTGATGCTTCCCTTGGCCAAATTACACTTATGTCCGATGCTATCTATTGCCACCTGGTGCTTGCACAAAGATGGTGACACAACCCTTTTCGACACAAATCCTTTCTCGGTTTGGAGAAACTCTAGAACTGTCCTTATTCTATCTGAGTGGCTTTGAGAGTAAGAACATTCAAATGATGGAAATAAGAATTACTCTAAAATATAACCAAAGGTTGAAGTTAGCATTACACCAAAAAAATGAAATCATTTCAGATGCTCCATGAAAAGCATATGAGATCTCGTGTACTTGTTGAAGACTTAAGTACCTAGAGTACTTAAGATTCCTTAAAATGAGACCAAGCTCTGTACCTCTACAGCAATTTGCTTCACATTAAGTAGAATTTCAGCTATTTTTTGTCTGAAATTGGTATGATAAAGTAGCTTCTTTATCTTCTTTTCATTTGAGAAGCTGCTTCCTTCCTGGCAGTAAGAAGGTTGGCATGGTTGATGCAGACCTGATCCAGATTTCTAATGCACACTTGGAGAGGGCTTCTCAAACTGTAGGAGCCTTGACCATGGTCGCCAGTTGGCACTGTTCCATTCCTTAAGGGGGCACCTGCTTCCTGCATCAGGGGGAGCCTTGTGCATCAGGCTGGGCATGTGGTAAGGGGCCTCCAACAGAAGCAGGCCCTCCGGACACACCTGGAATCTCTACTCTTCTGGAACTTGGCATCGTGACTGTTTGCACTTCCTGTGTCATGGAGGTAACCCCACCTTGTTTTCTCTTCTTCTGCTCCATGTCTTGGGTACGGGGCACGAACTACACAGCTACACAAACATGAGACACATATGAGAATAAGTTCAGCTAAAAAGGAAAACCATTGCAGTGGAAATGTAGAAAACAAACAGCAAGAAGTCTCTACCAGTTATCCCAGGACCCAAGAGCAAACCCCTTACTTTCAGCCATGTTTTCTTCGCTATAATTCAACTGATGCATTTGTGGATTCACAAAAAAAGGAAAAACAATTATGACATGAGGTTTGGGACAGAATCCCTGAGTTCCAGAATCTCTGAGCCACTTCTATCACTACCTCACTGGATGTCTGAGGTAAATCCCTTGGTGTCTCTGAGCTTTATTCTCCTTGATGGTAAAATGCAGACAAGGGAACTTCAAGATTCTTTCATCTTCTAAAGTCCTAGGATAATATGGTTTTACTGATATCTATCATGAGAGATGTTTCAACTATCACAGAAATGATGAATACAAAAGGATTCACTCCTGGGCGCCTGGGTGGCTCAGTTGGTTAAGCGTCCAACTTTGACTAAGGTCATGATCTCACTGGTTTGTGAATTCCAGCCACACATTGTATCAGGAGCTCTGCTATCAGAGCAGAGCCCACTTCAGATCCTCTGTCCCGCTGTCTCTGTCCCTCTCCTGCTCATGGTCTATCTCTCTCTCGAAATAAATAAACATTTAAAAAAAGAGTTCACTCTTCAGAAAAAAAACAAAACAAAACATTTCATACGTAGTGAATACCAATATATAGATAGATATAGTAATACCTACAACACAAGCTAATTTCTCTATATTGGGGTTTTACTGTTCACTGATGTTATATTTAAATGACATTTGTTTTAATGTTTATTTTTGAGAGACAGAGAGAGGCAGAGTGCGAGCAGGGGAGGGGCAGAGAGAGAGGGAGACACAGAATCTGAAGCAGGCTCCAGGCTCCGAGCTGCCAGCATAGAACCCGAGGGGGGGCTCGAACTCACGAATGGTGAGATCATGACCTGAGCTGAAGTCGGATGCTCAACTGACTGAGCCACCCAGGCGCCCCTTAAATGACATTTTTGATCGGTGATCTGTGTTAACTCCAGTGAGGTTTGTTGGTGGTGGTGGTGGTGGTTTTGGGGGGTTTTGTTGTTGGTTTTTTTGTTTGTTTTTGTTTTTGTTTGTTTGTTTTTTTTTCAGTGATGAAATAACACAGATATTCTGAGCAGATATTCTCCAGTGATGACTTACGGTTAGGGGTTCATTTGGGAAATTATCTGAAACTGCCCAAAAGGCCTAGATCCTAAATTCCTAAGGTAAAGCTGACTTAGTGGTTGGTGAATGGCACTATCATGCTTTTTCCTTAATCTTAATGCATCGTCTTGCTAAATGAAACAATTTTGTAGTTAAAGTTAATAGCGTAGCGTCATAGGATCTTAGATGTACAAAGTGTCTCAAGTATACCTTACAGTTTCCAAGATGTGCTGAGCTTTGATGGCATAGGATGAAGGCTTCAATGAGATGATTGCCTCTGGAATTGGGTCTGAAGTTGAATTCCCATCTCTTTCACTGGGTAAGGCTTGTCTTATATTTGCATTTTTACACACTTTGTCTTATTAAGGCTGATACATTATAGCCCACCACTTAAATTCAATATGTCATTACATCTTCTTCTAGATGTGTTTCTAACCCATTTTTGTCTGGATAGAAGTCTATTTGTTTCTGGGGCGCCTGGGTGACTCAGTCAGTTAAGCGTCTGAGTTCAGCTCAGGTCATGATCTCACTGGTTGTGGGTTCGAGTCCGGCCTCAGGCTCTGTGGACCTGGACCCTGCTTCAGATTCTGTGTCTCCCTCTCTTTCTGCCTCCCCCCTTCTCATGCTCTGTCTCTCTCTCTCTCAAAAATAAAAACAAATAAAAAAAAAAAGAAGTCTAGTTGTTTCCTTTGAAACTTTTCTTGGGGTGCCTAGGTAACTCAGTTGGTTGAATATCCGACTTTAGCTCAGGTCTTGATCTCACAGTTCATAGGGCTCTCGGCTGTCAGAGGGGAGCCTGCTTTGGATCCTCTGTTCCCCTCTCACTCTGCCCCTTCCCTCCTCAAAATAAATAAACATTAAAAAAAAAAATAAACGCTATTATTCCACTAAACACTATTGTGTTAGTATTATCTTATTAGTCAATATTACTGTATTATCTGAGGTTTTCAAGTGCATCCTTTTAGTTTGGTTTCTTTGCTTTGTTTGGGGATTTATTACTCTAGGCACAGCGCACCTCTATTATATTCTGATGTTATGTAATGCATATCTGCAAATCGTTCCTGCTTGTTGCACTCTTCTGATTAAGGCACTATCATGTTTTTCTTATACTTGATGTATTTTATTGATAAAGAAAATGAATACATTGTGAAACATGATAGTATGTTATCATAGTTCTTTAGGCTATTAAACTTTTTTTAAATTTTTTTAATGTTTATTTTTGAGAGAGACAGATAGAGTATGAGTGGGGAAGGGGCAGAGAGAAAGAGGGAGACACAGAATCTGAAACAGGATCCAGGCTCTGAGCTGTTAGCGCAGAGCCCGACATGGAGCTTGAACCCACAAACCATGAGATCATGACCTGAGCCAAAGTCAGATGCTTATCTGACTGAGCCACCCAGGTGCCCCTGGGCTATTAAATATTTTAAGAATCAATCTGGATAAATCCTCTTCTAATATTTATTTGAATCTCTCCTCCCACATCCTTTTAATTGGTCATATATATTCCATATTCTGAATTTTTTTAAGTTCATTTATCTAAATAATTTCCACTACTCAACATGGGGCTCGAGCTTACAACCCCAAGATCAAGAGTCACATGTTCTTCTGACTGAGCCAGGAGGATGCCCCTATATTCTGAATATGTTTAAGAATTCTTGAGGCGCCTGGGTGGTTCAATCAATTAAGGGTCCGACTTTGGCTCAGGTCATGATCTCATGGGTCTTGGATTTGAGTCCTGCCTTGGGCTCTCTGCTGACAGCTCAGAGCCTGGAGTTCGCTTTGGATTCCACCTCCCTCTCTCTCTGCCCCTCCCTTGCTTGTGCTCTGTCTCTCAAAAATAAATAAACATTAAAAAAATTTTTTTGAAAAAGAATTCTATAAGGTTCTGTAACTGTAAACATCATTTGGTTTTATTAAAAGTTTATTCCTCAAAAAACTAAATATTGATTTAATTGTATGACCCATCAATTCCACTTTTAGGTATATACCCCGAAGAATTAAACACAGGGACTCAAATATACCTGTACATTCATGTTCATAGGAGAGTTACTCACAATAGCCAAAAGGTGGGAAAATTCAACTCCCCATCAACAGATGAATGGTCAACAAAATGTGATATGTGTATAATGTAATATTATTCAGCCATAAAAAGGAAACATGTTCTTAAACATACTACAACTTGGATGAATCTTGGAAAAAATATATCACATGGGAATATATAAAAAAAAGCCAGATACAAAATTACAAATATTGTATGATTGCACATATATAAAATATCTAGAAGAGGCAAATTAAATTCGTAGAGAGAGCAGAATAGAAGATACCAGGGATTGTGGGAGAAGGGAATGGGAAATTATTGCTTAATGGTTAGAGTCTCTGTTTGGGGTGAGGAAAAGTTTTGGAAATAAATGGCATGATGGTTGCACAACATTGTGAATATAACTAATGCCACTGAATTGTATACTTAAAAAAGGTGGAAATGGTAAATTTATGTCATGTATATATCACCACAATAAAAACAAAATTGTTTTAAGTATATAATGTGATTTTCTGACTCTTTGGAATCTATGTTATAATTCTTTTAGGGCAGCAGCTAGCTTGAACATTTGCTCTTTGGCTATGCTGTGAGTAGAGCTTTCTGAAGTGGGCATTCTGCTCCAGAATTTAGAATATAATTTGCTTATATGCAGATTTAATGTACTCCAGAGTGTTAAGTGCATGTTGGTATGCAAACAAGTGTCTGCAGAAGTGGATTTTCTACTAATAACCTCATTTGAGATGTCCCATGAACAATTTCTTTTAGTGGCCATATTAGTGGAGTTCAACACCACCTGCTGGGTTTGGAATTTTCAACATCAAGGTAAATGAAGACAAAATTAACTATTATTAAGGATAAATGGGCCAGGAAGAGCATAGTTAAGCTAAATAATTACTGTAACATGGCTTTTTAAAGTTGGAAACAATCTGGGACTTTTAATCCTCCCAAGATATCAACATGACAGGTGGAAGAGGGAATGTGAAATCATGTTTAACATTCTGTTGCATTTAAAACTTGGATAGAGATACTGGAAAAAGAAATAGGTATAAATATAAACATTAATTAAAATATGTATTAAATAATAATGTAAGTCACTAATATAATGAATATAGATTGTAAAATGTCTAAACTCCTAGAGAAAATTAGACTGACCCCAAAAGAGCGGAGCCTGATGGCAATAGGATGTCTGTCTTTGCATGGCAATTCTTTCCCCTTCCTTCTATTAATGGAATCTCAGAATCTCCAGTCACCTTGACCCAAATCTCAAGAAACATCATTGGTCTGACTGCAGGCACATGATCAAAACTATGTCAGTCTGAATCCCTTCCTGCATCTTGAGGACAAGATGGAAAGGATTCTTTTTTTCCCCTCTCCAGACTGAGTTACAAGACTATGAGACAAAGTTATTACTGTTCAAGTAGGAGCAAAATGGGAGAAAAGCCTGAAAGATGCCAACAAAGAGAGGACGTGAGCTTGCTAATAAGAATGTGGAGCGATTACCTGATGCTGATGAAGCCTTGATATTCTGTTAACACTGAGGTCAACTTCCCTTTTGCTGTTCTGTTTTGCTGGTTTCAACCTATACATAAACACACATGTACCTTCTTATTAGTTTGAAGCATGTATCTACTACTTGGAATAGAGAATCCTGACCAGAAGCTCAGGAAGAGAACAACTGACGTCATAAGTTCACATGGTAAATTAACAACCCTGTTTAAATTTCATTATACTGAAATGAATAAATAAAAATACATCAAAAGGAATCAAAGAAGATATGAAGGCTTATATTTTCCCATGAGACAGAGATCATTGGGTTGGGTAAAAAAAAAAAAAAAAAAAAAAAAAAGTTAAACAAAGAAGCCCAGAATAAAAGCAAATAGACCAGGCAAACAACATTGTTTAAATATTGTTTTCAAGAAACACACCCCAAAAAAATGACACCAACTTTTAAAATGCAGAATGAAAAAAAATACCAAGGAAAGACTTATTTTAAAAACTGCTGTGACGATATTAATACAAGAAAAAAACCAGAACTTAATGTGAAGATTTATTTTGGATAAAGAGGACTATTTTATTATGATACAAGGTGTATTTTAAGAACTTACAACCATCAGGGATCTTTGGTTTTCTAGTCATATAAGTTTAAGATATGCAAAGTAAACCGGAGGGAACATGTAAGGACTAGTACAGAAAAAAGTAACCAAAATAGGAGATGTTAACACTTCCTCTCAAAAATCATCAGATCAGGCAGTGCAACCACAATGTGAACAAACATGACTCATGGGATGCTGTCATAAAGGGACTCTATTTTGCATCTCACGTCCTTTTGCATTTCTTCAGTGAGCCTATTTTTTCCTTTTTCCTGGCTCTGGTTAACTGGGTAGCTACATCATTTACCCTAAAAAAAAAAATAGTTCCTGTTTATTTTGTCAAACACAGTCTCAATTGAGCCATTAAAGTGCTCAGTCCCAGGCCATCATTAAAAACTCTAATCTTGATGTAAGGCATATCCCGCTCTTCATGCCGGGAGCTGCTGCGGGCAAACATCTAAGCAAAGGAAACTGGTTGGCTTTTTTCCTCCCCTGTTTCTTCTACTTCTCTCTTCCTGGCTAACTGACACCTCTAATTAACTGGGATGGGTGGATGACAAACCTCAGGCAGGCCATGTTGTCTGGTTCATGGAACTGCAAGCCTTTTCCTCGAGACATTGGAAGAGCAGTTTCCTACCAAACTTCAAATCACTCCTTTGCTCCTACAGAGGTCACTTTAGCCAGTATGTTGTATTCAAGCTTCCCCAACTTGACTCAGACCCCAATGTACCGCTTTTGCCCTCAGACTTCAGGGTCCACAGGTTACACTCTGAGTAGCCACCTCCAATCACCCTTCCAGTGATGGAGGCTGGGGAGTAGCATACTCCCCACTATTGCTTCCTGTGGGAGAAGAGGGGTTGTGACTCAGAGGGAGGTCCAATCTAGAGGAATGTTCCTCAACAGTTTTCTCTAAATTCAAATCTTGACATGTTATATCCTAGATGTGTGGGTGGAACTGGAGAGCTGTCCAAAGTTTCATATACTTCCCTTGAAAATTCTGCACTGTGGGTCTGCCGCCTAACCTTGAGATGCAGTTTCTAGCAGGTTCTAGTATTCACAAGTGTCAGCCCCAACTTCCATTTTAATAACTTCTGAAGTAAGACGAGATGAAAAGTATTTGAATAACAACTTATTCCCTGACTCTCTCTCCTTCTCAATTGGCTCTCAGAGGAACAGTTACAGCCTTAAGTGCATTTATTAGAAAAATGAAATAAAAAGTTTATTAAGCCTTTAATATGAGATGTTAGAAAACAATTGCAAGAAAAGCATGGTGAGATGGAATAAACAATGATAAAGCCAGGCTTCCTAATACAGATAATTTTTTTTAAAGGATATGTGATTCCAAAGTAAATTCTAACAAATATTAACAAATATTAACAAATATTAACAAAATATTACAAAGTCTAGCAAGTCAGTTTAACAGGAAAAAGAATTTACTAAAAATCAATGTTAGGGAAAAGAAACAGGATAGAAGCACAGATGTTGAGGAAGTGAAAAATAAAACACTATGTGCACATTTATAGCAACATATTGGAAAGTCTAATTGAATTAATCATTTTCTAGGAAACTGAGTGACAAAAAATGACTGAAGAACTAACAAAATACCTCAAGATACCAACCAAAAAAAAAAAAAGAAAAAGGAAAAACTATCTAAAATAGCACTGCTTTAAATGACATCTGTCTACCTTGTGCATTCAATCAAATCATCCTATTAGATACTTAAGAATTGTCTATAATTCCTGTTATTTAAGCTGTTTTCAAAGTAGAGAGAAAGATTAAAGCTGTCTTACTTATCACCAGGCTACTATAGCATTAATCTAGTAATGCAAGACTATCACACAAGCCTAAAAATAGTTCAGACTCACATATGAACATAACTACAATTTTTTAAAGCAGCAAATTAAGTCATTTATTGTATTAAAAAACTAATATAACCTAATCAAATCTGTTTATTTCAGAACTGCAAATATGATTTGTCATTAAGGAATTATGTTTAATTTATAATAGAAATGGTATTTCAAATAATTGGGGAAACACTTGCTGTTTAGTAAATAATGTATAACAATTGGATACCCATATGAGAAAGATTAATGTTATAATTCTATCACTCATCATATACTCAAAGAAACTCCATGGAAGTCAAATATCTATATTTAGAAATTCACAGGAAAAAAAAAGTGTCTTTATTTCCCTCAGACAGCAAAGGGCCTCCCAATATGCTATAAGCTCAAAGCCCATGAAAGAAAAGATTGAGAAATGTAACTCAGTAAACATGAACATGTACTGTAGAATGCAAGATACCTTAAAGTGCAAAAAGACAAGCACGACCCTGGAAGAAAGCATTTATAAAAGAAAAAAAAACTTATATAAAAGATTATTAGCCTTCGTATATTTAAAAATTTTTTTTTACTGTTAATGTTTGAGAGAGAGAGAGAGAGAGAGAGAGAGAGACCGAGTGCGAGTGGGGGAGGGGCAGAGGGAGAGGGAGACACAGAATCCAAAGCAGGCTCCAGGCTCTGAGCTGTCAGCACAGAGCCCATCATGGGACTCAAACCTACAACCTGTGAGATCATGACCTGAGCTGGAGTCTAACACTTAACTGACTGCCCCACCCAGGGAGTCCCAGCCTTAGTATATTTTTAAAATGTTAACAATTAAAAAGAAAAAAAAAAGCAAGCAATCCAATTATGGCAAATAATTCATGACAATTCATAGTAATTGCTAGTAAATCTAGAAAGACCTGCTCAGTGTCACAGGTAATCAGGGGACCACATATTAAAATAACAATGGTGTGCCATTTCCTGCTTGGATGATTGGGAAAAGGAATGAGGTAATAGTGAGATTTTCCAAGGGGGAACCTGGCACTCTTGTTGGTGAGCATGTGAATTGGTGCCATTTTCTGGAGAATTATTTGACTGAATCTATTAAGTTAAAAAAACAAAAACAAAAACGCCTCTCCTTTGACTCAGCAGTTTTATGTCTAGGTATCTTTTCCACAGAATTTCTTATCTACGTGCACGAAGATGGATGCTCAAAAAAATTTGTTTTGGTATTGTTGGGAATGGCAAAAAAGAAAAAAAAAGGAAGGAAAAATTGGACACAACCTATAATGTTCCATCATTAAAGAGCGGTGAACAAGTTTATGCTATTGATTTATTTAATGAGGCGATATACATAAAGCACTTGGAACAATGTCTGGCACCTGATAAGCACCAGATACGTGTTAGTTACATTGTCCTCCCACCCTAGAATTATAAGCTCTTTGAAAGCAGCATGTTTGTCTGTTTCACTCATTACTGTGTTTCCCTGGGCCTAGAACAGTACATGACACGTAGCAGATCCTCAGTCGATATATTTAAAATGACTCTTGGGGCACCTGGGTGGCTCAGTGGGTTGAGCCTCCTAGTTTTGATTTCTGCTCAGGTCATGCGTGATCTCACAGTTCTTGAGATGGAGAGCCCTGGATCAGGCTCTGCACTGACAGGGTGGATCCTGCTTGGGATTCTCTCTCTCCCTCTCTGCTCCTCCCCACTTGTGTTTTCTCTCTCAAAATAAATAAACTTAAAAAAAAATGACTCACATACGTACAATGCTCTTTTGCTCTGATTGCCCCTCTATGTCCATTTTCTGCCTTGCTCCGATTCCTAGGAAGCTGACTCGGGGTTCCCTTACCCTCTGGCTTTTAGTTTGCAGCAGCCCATGGAGGCACAACAGCACTGGGGAGAGTCAAAGGGTATTTCTTCTCTGCCATACTGTGGTTAGTAGTGATTTCATCCCTCTAACTATGGCCAGACCTCCCAGTGGTTAAGTCTGGAAAAAGAAACCCCACTCCATTCTACGCACCTCCCACCCATGGTTACAGCTCTCACTAGGTTCCAGTAACAAGGGAAATTCTCTTCCTGTTTCTTCAGACTCAAGGTAGTAACTACTTTCTTCTGTTGCTAACAGCTGGGTGCATTACTGTCCCTTACTGCTTCCCTTGCTGGCCTCCGCGTATTTCCTGTTCAGACCACAACTGATAAACAAGCTAAGCAATATCATGCAGCTATTAAATAGTGTGAGGGAGACTAAATGTACTGACGTGAAAACAATTCCACAGTGAAAATGTTAGATTTAAAAAGGCCAAACAAAGATACCCATATAGGTGTCATTTATCCACAGTCAAGATTTGCCATGTTTTGGTTTAATGCTATTTTCAACATTTAGATATTTCAAATCCATAGTGCACTATAATAGAAGAAAGATTTGAATATATAATACACACTTGGACAACTCAGTGGTTTAAAAAGAGCTTTAACTGTCTAAATATATACATGACTATGAATCCCAGACAACATATGCCATTCCAGCAATAATGCTGGGACGATAATGCTACCCCTTCCTTATGTTCCATACCCCTTGTCTGTGTCACAGAGAGCAAGGATTCCCTGGCAACACCTACTGGTCATTTGTGACACTATCACCAAGCATAATGCATGATATAGCGCAATAGCATCACGTACTGTAAGTTTTTGAATTGTTATGGCACTTCGGTTTATAAAGGAATGATCAAAGAACAGACCATAACATCTTAACACCTCTTTTGGTGTTTAAACATCCATACTTAAATGCTGTCAGTTCAAAACCTCAGGAGTTTCCCCCTTCATATTCAAGACTGGTCCCTAAACCTGAAGGGCGAAGAGAGGCTGAAGAAAAAGGCAGACAGGCGACTCCAGATTGGAAGATGGCAAGGGGACTTCTGTCCAACGCTTTTCTTGAGTAGCTGCAAGATGATTGGATCTCTACAGTCGCCAGCCTGAATCTCAAAAGGTTATACAAAGGCCTTACCTGGGTTCAGCGCGTGTTCAATCTAGGTGGTCTCGAGAATACCTTACTTTCAAGGCTGTGTTCTTGAAACAGCCCCCACTGTGAGGATGGTGGGTGGAATGTGTGTTCCAAGGACTGGGGCTTGAGGAGTCTCCAGTTCCCCTGGTCAGCTTGCAGGTAACAAGCAGTCATGTCGTCTCCATGGCTTTCCCAATTAATATCTAGAAAATGATATTGAAACATCAAAGTAGGAATGACAGCTACCTCTGGGTATGTAATGGGAACTGGTATGGGCACAGGGGAAATTTATCTTTTTTTTTTCCTCTAAACTTCTGTATTATTGAAAAATCATTTTACAGCGAGCCTACGTTAGTTTTCTAATTATGGAAGCATATTTAAATAACATTTGATACAAAAGAATGTTGGGATCTTCTAGAATGAAATTTTGATAAAATTTTGATAATTGTATGGGAGAGAAACAGAAAAGAGAACAGTTTGACTACACACAGAGCTGTCTGATATAAGCATTTAAAAGAAGACATAAGGGTGCCTGGGTGGCTCAGTGGGTTAAGTGCTGACTTTGGCTCAGGTCACGATCTCGCAGGTTCGTGAGTTCAAGCCCTGCATCTGGCTCTGTGCTGATAGCTCAGAGCCTGAAGCCTGGTTCGCATTCTGTCTCTCTCTCTCTCTCTCTCTCTCTCTCTCTCTCTCTGCTCCTCCCCAGCTTGTGCTCTGTCTTTCTCTGTCTCTCAAAGATAAACAAACATTAACAAAAATTAATAAACACGTAAAAACCAGGAGGAGCTGGCCTAGAGAGGTCACCAGGATCACTAACCTGGGAGTGGGGATGGAAGTCCTAAAACAGAGCAGGTAGGTCTGCAGCAATGTGGTCAGGATAGCCCAAAGCCCAGACTGGCCTGAGATCTATGCGGAACAAAACCCTCAAGACAATACAAAATAAATATGTTTTTGCTAAGAACAGACAGGAACAAGCTGAACAAGAGAAGGAAATGTTTAGGGAAGGTGCACACTTTTACTAAACTGACAGAAACGACACACTCACTCATCTATTATTTTTGTTTTCTTTAACACAAAGATACAAAGAAATGGTGTTGGGGGAACTGAAACTCAATACATGAGAGAAGATATAAAGTGAACATCAGCCCGTTAAATGATATTCAGTTTTCAGACCTGAAAAGATTATATTCTAGTGTAATAAAAGGATTTATAAATGTGATAAGAACGCTCTGAAGAAGAAAGTTTTAAGGAGGTGAACCATGTTCCAATGTTTCAAAATAAGAGACATATTTTGAAGACTCACTTAAATGCAATTCCTTTGTGTGTGTGTGTGTGTGTGTGTGTGTGTGTGTGTAGTGATATTTTATTTTCTTTAATTCTATCAATATCTAATTTGTGCAGAGACACTGTGTTAGTTTACTGGGGCTGTCATAATGAAATCACAACAGAATGAATAGCTTAACAGAAGTTTATTTCCTGGCATTTCTGGAAGCTATTAGTTCAAGACCAAGGTGGCAGTAGAATTGTTTTTTTCTTAAGGCTTCCCTCTTGTCTTGTAGGTGGCCACTTTCTTCTGTCTTGACATGGACTTCTTTCTGGGCATGTCTGTGTCCTAATCACCTTTTCTTATAAGGATACCAGTCATAATTAATTAGCTCTCCTGACCCAATACCTCATTTTACCTCTTTAATGACCCTGTCTTCAAACGTAGTCACTTCAGAAGGGAATGGGGGTTAGGGCTTCAACATACGGAGTTTAGAGGGATAAATTTAGCCCATAAGAGCTACTTATCACCTTTAACTGAAATTTAATTATTTTGGTGTATATCCTGTCATTCATATGATTATGTAAACTTAAATGATGGAATGCGAGTTTGATGTGTTTATATCTCGTGGCATCTTTAATTATCAAGGAGATCAAGTTTGTGTTGAGGGAGAATGACTGACTGACTGAATGAATGAATGAAAGATACATATTGTGAAGCAATGCCTTTCTCGTCTCATCTTTCTAATTCAGACTGTAAGCTCATGTGTGAACATTGTTGCTGAAGGGAGAGAGAAGTTAGTAAACAAAAAGCTACAGTGGCTTCTGTTATAGCCATTTGACATAGACAGTGAGAAGCAAGTCATGACAGGTACAGGGACAGCTGTTATGAGGCCCTTCATCCAGCTCACAGATTCTTTTCTTCTGTCAACAGGATAATGCCAACCCCAGTCCCATCAGCACAGTCTCCCCTCAGGAACTCACATCAAGAAGGGAGATAAGGCTAGTTCAGTGAGGTCCTGGCTTTTATGAGCAGAAGAGGCTGAACCAAAGTGGAGGACTCCTTCCTCCCAGAAAGTAGCCTCCCACTACTTCCGAAGCAACTGCCCTTCAGGATAATCTCTGAAATGTTGCCTATTCTTTGTGGCATTTAGCATCTTTTTGAGTTCTGACTATATACCAGGGCTAGGGTATCTTTCCATAGACATGGTAGTTGGATGATTTTGAACTTGGGAATTGGCTAGTCTCAGTTGTGAACATTCTTCACAACCCTTCAAACCTCTTCAAACACTCCTTCCATTAGTCTGCTTGGTCCTTCCCAGTGCTGATCCCTCAGTTGTCGACAACTGAGAGTCTTTACAATACCAACCATGCCAGGGAGCTGATTTATGCCTAAAACAGGCAATACCATCTCCACTTCAGCATGGTAATGGAGACTTCATGCCTCAAAATTCCACAGCACTGAGTTAGATACATGTACATTGAAGGCTGCCATTCTAGAAAGTTCAACATAAATTAACCATTTCACTTATATGGAGAAGTATGCTCAGAGATCCAAATCCCTGACTCCTTTTTTTTTTTTAATGTTTATTTATTTTTTTGTGAAAGAGAGAGAGAGGGAGGAGGAAGAGGAGGAGGAAGGACACAGAGAGGGAGAGAGAGAATCCCAAGCAGGCTCAATGCTGTCAGCACAGAGCCCAACGTGGGGCTCGATCTCATGAACTGTGAGATCATGACCTGAGCCAAAAATCAAAAGACCGATGCTTACCAGACTAAGCCACCCAGATGCCCCTCAAATTCTTGACTTCTAAATTAATTTTATTAACGTGTTTTCAGATGAGGACTGTTCATAAAAGTGTTTTTCTAGAGCAGTCACAATTTTTTACATTTAAAATTTAAATTTAAAATTTAAATTTTCTCACTTCATTTCATTCTGTAAATAAGAGGCAAAGGGGAAAAGTGATCACCTTCTTCCTAATTTCTCAGGACCTGTCCCAAGTGCACTTTTATAGATATCTCTCTGTTTGGGCCTCAGTCTGAAATGGGATAATGGTAGGTGATGAAGTACAAAAACAAAGATGGCAATTGTAGTCTCTCTTCAGATTTCCAAATTAATAGGTGCAAGTTCAACTTACTAAATTTTTGTAAAAATATTTTTGTAAAATATTTTTTGTAAAATTTTTGTAAATAATTTTTGTAAAAATACTAAATTTTTGTAAAAATAGGTACCATTAGACTGATGAGAACAGTATTTATTATCTTTCTAATATGGAATACTTGTGAAGCAAAAATGTTTATTAAAGAATCAGGCATCCATAAACTTATCTAAACTGGTGAATGCAATTTGATAAAATGAAATTAGTTGGTCAACTATTAATTAATTACAAATTTTTCTTTTTAAAAAATTGAGACCATGTACAGAAATAGTGTACTACTTAATAAATATGACTGACAACTATTATCGAAATACATTTTTTAATCGTTTCCTGGTGTGGTACCTATGGTTTCTCCAAACATGAAAGGAAATAGAACATAATGATTATGAGGATGCACTTTGAAGTCACACAGGCCAGAATTTTAATCCTCACTCTTTCACTGACTAGCAGTGTGGTCTTGGGCCTAAGTTATTTTTATCTTCTATCAGAGTTAATGATATCTACCTTATTGGGATGAAAGAAACCATGTATTCCAAGAAGTCCAATGTAGTGCCAGTCACACAGAAACACCTTATAAACGGTACTTATTATTATTACTGTGCATGCAGACTTAACTAAATTTCTATAAATGCTGCAAGGGCTACAAAAGAGACAATATGTTTTATGAGTGCATTGTATTGTTACCCACATAAAAAGGCAAATAATTACAGTGCATACAGCACATTTTTCTGACTCATAATGTTTTCTCAATAGACGTCACTTTCCTTTCACTGACTTCCTGTGCCCTGTGCTTTTCCTTCAAGTGTATTGATGACCAAGAGTTTCCTTTCGTAATCTTTACTTGATTAAAAGAAAATAAAGAAAACAATTACAATGGAAAATTTTATGTAAATTGTGAGTGAACATACACTTTGAGAAATCCTTTTTGATCGAAGACCCTTGAAGCGAGCCATGTCTAAGTGGAAAAACGATATATTCTGTAGTTGTTGCTCTGATTTGCTCAGAAAATCTGTAGTTGCTCAGAAAACTGCTCTCAGTTTTCTCCGATTACTGCTGCTAATGGCTAATAAGAATTTGAAAAGATACCAGGACAGCTCTTGAAGTTCAGTTGGTTCAAGTAACATGATCGTTTCTACACACTCTATAGAAATTCATTTCTATGCTCATTTTTCATTTGTTTTGCTGATCCTTATACACGGATTCAGGTAAACAGAGGATGTAAATCAAATAACTATGGTGACTTTGATTTTTGTTATTGTATTTGTATTTGTCATTCTCAAGGATCTCTTTAGCATCTTTTCAAATTTATTGTGACAGTTCTTATACTTTCCTATTTACTGCAGATATCTTAAACTATTTCTGTTAGTTTATTAAGTACAACAATGTTAAAGAAAAAAAAACACCTCTGCAATTGTTAAAATGTAAGGAAGACTTTGCTCAAGACTACCACAACAGGGGAGGGACATCAGTCTTAACTCTGGATGTAGCAAAGACAGCTGGGGATTTATAGCCAACAAGCAGAGCGAAGGGGTCCTTGGACGGAAGAGTACTCCAAGGAGATATGAAGGGTGGGGACATTCTTGCTAAACTGACCTAACAAGATTTCCTGCTAAAGGCAGTTCAAGACTTTCTCCACTAAAGGTGGGAGATGAGGAACTGGGTCAGATACCAAAAGTGTGGGACTCTCATTACAGTGAGCAGGGTTCTTGCTAAAACTGGGCTCATCAGGCCACAGACAAGATGAGGGCTAAGGCTGAAGCTTAGTCAGAAACAAGGCTCAGAGAAGCCTGACTGAAGTTTTGTCAAGCAGAGTTTTGTCAGTGAACACCATTGCTTTTTCGTCTTTGTCAAATGATTCTCAAGCCTGAAGACTGCAGTTCTGTTCCTTAGACGATTGTTTTCACTGGTTCTCATATTTCTTCCTTTGCTTCTCTGGGAATGTGTGTGGTCCATGGGGCTTGAAGCCCAGCATGAAGGTATCTTTCTCCAGAGATCTGTGTTAACTCCTCCCAAGTGCCTGGAGGTTCTGTCTGTCCAAAGCTACCTGACACCAAGTTCAAAGCCTGAGGTAGGTTAAACTACTCTTGTGCTGGGGAACTTCTAACCTACACAGCAGTGTGAAGGTCAATTCAGTTCAGACTCACTTTTACTTTGAGGATGTATCCCTTTTATGTTTCAGATTATTTTGAAAAGTTGTTCTACTAGAATCTCCATCACTGTGGATCCTCGGTTTTGATTTTTATTCCTTTTTCTCTGGTTGGCCATCAAAATAAAAATTCAAGTGTGACAATATTTACAAATACCCTCAAGACAAAAGCAATTTCCCTACTCATTTATCTCTCTATGATTTCATTTCACTTACACTGCAGCCTGGTAATTCCTTAGTACTGTATACTTTTCATGGAGATAACTTTTATATTTTGCTATCACATAAGAACTTTCAGGAAATTTTAATTTAGTTTTTTTTCTTCTTTTAATTGGGTAAAGATAAATCCGTAGGAGCAAAGCATGATAATCAGGCATTTTTAGGCAACAAATGATCAATAACAAGATAAAAATGAACAACGTAAAAACTTCAATGTCAAGTGAAGTTCAATAATTGACTAAGGGATTTTTCCTTTACTTCTTTGAACTGTCATTTTGTTATTTTGTTGTTGAGTCCATTTGTATATATTGATTATTGATTACTAACTTCAGAACTGTCAGTATCTGAGTCATACTTTAACATGTTTAACATACTTTAGTCATACTTTAACATATGTTTAAACATATGTTTAACATAAGACTGTCCCTACTCTTTGAAAATAATTCCTGTACCAGTGAGATTGTCCACTTGAAGTAAATTGTACCATCCTTGCCTTTTGGAATAGCCAGATGTGACTACCTCATTTGTCCTTAGTTCCTAATCTTGATGTTCGATGATAACTTTGACTTTGGTATTTATTTCCCAGTACTTCGCATTATCCACCTTGATACTTAAAAACTTGATGATTTCATTATCATTTAACTCCACCTTCAATGCTCTGGAATTTTTTTAACCTTGGTCAACTAACCCATCAAGTCCAAACCACAAGAGCAGAATAATCTAATCTAATCTAATCTAATCTAATCTAAATACTATGGAAACAGTCTCTGAGACATGAAGTTGCATACAGAAGATTTTTGGGGAATACCCTCTGGAGATGTTTTTAAGGAAGTGGAGAAGACAGAACAGAGAAGAGGCAGGAGCTAGTCCACTAAAGGGATATAACTGAAACCTTAGCCCCTATTAGCTCTCCAGCTGGGATGGCCTTTCAGTGTTGATCCAAATTGGAGCATGAAGGCTTAGCTTTTGTATTCCCACATCAGCCAGTCATATGTCCAAGATGGAGCATGAACTTGGGTGAGGCAGTTCCCTGCAGCCAGCTGAGGGTAGTTCCCACTGAGGACACAACTGTGATCCATCAGGCTGTGACATGGTATGTTGGTCCTGGCAATCTTGATACAATGCCCAGGCATCCACTATAGCAATTCAAGATCTAGGAGGAAATAAAGTAATAGGAAATGGGAAAATATATGAGAATCATGACACTGCCTTGCGGTTACCACATAAGAAGTCCCAGATACAGCCCAGGAATGCATTATGATGATCAGTTCTTACTGTTTGACTCTTTAGTGGGGTGTTGACCATGTGTAGTCCATGGAGTTGTCCTCTTTATCCATCAATGTGTGCCCCTAGTGAGGATATAGCTGTCTGCTCTACACTTGAAAATTCTTTGAAATTTCGTGCTTTCACATAAAATTTGGTGAATTTTGTTTTATTCTCTAAAAATATTTGTGATTATTTTTTTAAGGTTTGTTTGTGTATTTATTTATTTATTTATTTATTTAGAAAGAGAGAGAGAGTGAGTCGGGGAGAGGCAGAGAGAGAAAATCCCAAGCAGGCTCTGCACTGTCAGCATGGAGCCCAAAGCGGGGCTCAAACTCATGAACCATGAGATCATGATCTGAGCCCAAATCAAGAGTCAGACCCTTGGCCTGCTGAGCCACCCAGGTGCTCTGATACTTGTGAGTATTTTAACATCCAAGGAAGGCTTTACAGAATTTATCAGTTTAATTACTTGATTTTTGTTTCTCAAATATTCTAAAAAACAAAACAAAACAAAAGCCTAGGGCTTATGCATACCCCTGACATACCTTGTAAACTTTCAGAGTTTTCGAAACGAGAAACAGCGTAACACAGGTATTACCGGGACAGAGTCCAGACCTAGATCGATTGTGTTACAATCCTGGTTCACCCACTCATAAGCTGGTAAAGTTTGGGTGAGTTACTGAACCTTTCTGGGTTTCAGTTTTTTCACTTATAAATTGTGGCTAATAATAGCCCAACGCACCAGGTTGTTTTGAAAATTAAAGGAGTCGATGTTTCTAAAACATTTCAAATAGTGCTCTCACAAAGTGAATACCATTTACAGGTTTGGGTGGCACACTATTTGCTTTATAAATAACATTATTTTAAACACGATACCATACTGTTTAAAAATAAACACTACTTAAGGTTAACTAAATAAATATTTCATTTGATCTTTAAAGGAAGGCTGCTGGGAAGAGAGGAAATTGAGTCATAACTCATGGATGGGGATAATGAGAGGTGATAATTGAGGTCATTGCACAAGCTCAAACAGCCTAGCTAGTCAGTGGAATATTTAAGTAGAAACTCTGTTTCTTTTTATTTTTAATAGAATATGTTGTCAAGTTGGCTAACATAGCGTATACGGTATGCTATTGGTTTTGAGGGTAGATTCCCGTGATTCATCGCTTAATCCGAATTCCTCTCTGTTTTTGGAAATCTTGCTTTTGAAATACCCACTGCACACTTACTCTGATAAACCTGGTAGAAAGAAGGGGCCCTCCTTTTTAAATTATGGTAACAATGTATCTTATCATGTAATTGTCAAAGCAGTACTCCAGACACTGAAAACATTTGGCTAAACATAATAAATGTTTTACTGAGTTTAATTAACTTCATGGGAGTAGGAAGATGAGAGATAAAAAAAGTATCCTTCTTTTGCTAGAAAAGGAAACATAGAAATAAAAATGTTTCTGTGTATAAACTCCAAAAAAACCCTTTGTGGCTTAGAATAATAGATTTTTCCCCCCTTTTTTAGAACTGGAGGGAATGTCAGACGTCCAATACCTTAGTTTTATTCAATACCAAATTGAAGCTCAGAAAAGTAAAATAAATTTCCCAAAATTATGGCACTAATTAGACACAGAGCTGGCATCTGAAAATATGTAATTTTTATTTCCGGGATAATGTTCCTTTGCTACAGGAATATTAACTGTATTATCTCTAGTTTTTCTGTCTAGGGAAACTCTTAAATCAGTCTCTATTTAAGACCAGAAAACTCCTACACCTGGAGCCCAAGCGGATAAACGCCTTCAAAAGGGGTCAGTGCAATTTGCTGTTTCACATTGTAAAGTCAGATTAAAATACAGGTATGGCTGTTAAAAGGAGACTTCTTTATTCCTCTCTAATTCACACAATGAGACAAAGTTGGATCATTTACTGTGTCCTCCTTTTTCTTACAGTTACATGGGCTGACCATACTAATTGTGTTTAAGGAAAGCAATTACTGAAAAGTTCCTTTAGACATGCAAATCTAATGGCCTATTTCTATAGTGCATGAAAGAAAACTCTTTGTGGAATTATAATGCTAGTGTATTTGAAGTTACCTTAAAAGAGTTTGCAATCTGCCTTCCCCTTTTAAAAATATGTGGAACAGGGCATTTGAGCCAGCTCCTGCTGAAATAAACAACAATTTCTCCCTTCCTAAAATATTACCACCGACATACTGCCTGTTCCATTCCCAACATGAATCTACACCCGACCAAATTTATTTGCTTGTATGCATTGATGCTTTGGTTTAGTGACTGAGAACTAGAAACAGAATTTGTCTCAGGTGGTTTGTAGAGAAGCAAGGGATTAAAAATGGAGAAGAGGGGGATAGAGAAGAAGGATGAAGGGGATGTGTAGCCTTTTCCCAATTGGCCCCTTCACCTGGCTTTGAACAGACAGGAGAGAGACTGAGTGACAGAGGCAGAGGCTGATGTCATTAAACTGGGACTTTGAGAGATTCTGAGCGTGGGCAGAGCTGCATCAGGACCCAAGAGACAAAGTGGCCTAGAGAGGTAGAAACTGGCCTTGTTTCTGCATGGAAGCCAGAGCCACGGAACCTAACATCAGAAACCTCCCATGTGGTGTTCATGGCCATGGTGTCCCTATGACTGGCAGTGACTGCTGTGAGGCTACTTTGATTTGTTTAGTAGATACGTATCCAGATGTGTCTACAGATCAGGAGGGTAAGAACAGAGCAGGCATCTGGTAGTATATGCTGCTGCTAGGTTTGACTCAATATTAAGTGAGACCCGCTGTTGGTTATTCTTAGATATAACTTGGCAACACTTTGAGCGAGGGCTGCTACGCTAGAGGTGAGATACTTGAGGCAACAGCCACGTCACTGACAAGGATGTATTTCAAGTTATCCAAAGAGATTCCGTAATTGCCTGCAGTTACTCCTTTCACAAGTCTCAAGAATCTCTATGTCATCCATCATAGAATAATAGACCCGCACAGCCTTATAATTGGAAATGGATTATTCTCGTATCTGTATACTCACATATGGTATATGAGAAATGAACACTGTCACCTCTAGGCCGATGCAGGGACATCTCTGCGGTATATCCAACAAATTGTCATTTGATCCCTCAGTTTTGTCAGCTCTAAATTCTTATTTATAGTGAATAATTTCTATTTAGGGTAAGCCCAAAGCAGTGCTCTGGTAATGTTCACCCTTGGCTTCTACTTCTGCCCTTTGCAGACTGTTCTGTATGACATCCTCGCCAGTATTTGAAGACAGGCTTTACGTACCCCTCTCCGCCTCCTGCATTTTTAATTTTCCAATCTGGCTATCTTTTGGTTCTTCAATTATTCTATGTCTGGAATCATATCTTTCACCATCATAATCAATCTTCTCTGGACACTGATGATTTACCATTTCAATGTAGCACGCACAGGGAGACTCAAGATTTCAAGGTGGGTTCCTCTTAAGGTATTTCTCCCCTTGATAAGGACCGTGTATATCTCTTCTTTTGAAAATGATGACTTTAAATAAATTTATTAAGTCACTGAATAAATGGGAATTGCGAGTAAATCATCTTATGATCTCAGCAGCTGCCTTCAGTGAAGGAGAGTGAAGGCAGGTAAGGTTGTGAATGCTTACTGAAAACTTGAAATACATCAGTAGAATAGTCACAAAAATTCCATGGGCTATCGGTACCATCACCTCCATTGTACAGAGGAGAAAACTCAGGCTCAGAGAAGTTCCATAACTTGGCCAAGGCGCAAAGCTGGCAAATATAGAACCCGAATCTCTGTGTATATAAGTATATACGTGAATGTGAAAAAGGGTTTTTCTGACTCTATCTGTTACTTACTTTTCCAAGTTCTTGCTCCTCCAGATTAGGTGATATTTTAGAAGAGAAAAAGCATCTAAAGCAGCCTCTTCCATACTTAAAATGCTCACACATGCTAATCCATGAAATAGAAGTAGGAGTGGGGAGATATGGCAGGATAAATGGCTTCCATGGCATAGAAAACAATCACAACAATTCTAAGATGATGAGGTTCCAGGCCTCACTAATGTGATATTACTAGTGATGTCTCCATAGAGAGAGCTAATAGTTACTTCACACACCCAGGTATTTCACGTGAACCCATCTCCTCTCTCTTGAACGTGTGCAGTTTATTTATTTGTTTTTGATAGAAACCAAATATAGATATTTAGCTCAATTCCTATTAGATTTCAACCTCTCTTTGGTGCCCATTTTTCTGGCCTGTTGATTTTGCCATCCAGTGAATTAATTCATCATTTATATCCGTATTTTGTCATCCATATAGCTGGATGGTAAGCATTCTGGGCTTTCATTCAGGCTCTGAGGTAAATCTTGAAGAGGACCAAATGTAGGACAGAGAGCTTTCACAGCTTTCTATACCCCAGTTTATACATAGTGAAGATCACAATTTAGATGATGAAAGGCTTCCCATGAAAGCATGGTCATTCAAGAAAATTCTCCCTGGAATTACTAACATCAATGTTCCTTTCTTCCTTTTACCTGAAAAAAAATGCAGAGTAAATAAATATGGTATAGATTATCATATATATCACATATATGATCATATCTAACAATAATCTGTGTTACTTCTAAGTTGACTAAATTTTATAGAATATAAATAAATGCCTTAACATCACCAATCTAGTAAGTGTTACAGCCTGATCACAAGACTGGTTACTGATTTAGAAGTCTGTCTATTAAGTACTATTTTCTCTAAATACTCACCTAAGTTTTCTTTTAAAAATTTTTTAAATGTTTTTATTTTTGAGAGGAAGAGAGAGAGCAGGGGAGGGGCAGACAGAGAAAGACACAGAATCCGAAGCAGGCTCCAGGCTCTGAGATGTCAGCACAGAGCCCGACATGCGGCTTGAATTCATGGACAGTAAGATCATGACCTGAGCTGAAGTTGGACGCTCAATGGAACCATCTCAGGTGTCCCAGCTGCCTAACTTTTCTATGTTTCTCTTTTATTTCTATGTTTCTCTTTTGGACCTACTTTTTTCCTCCTTAGTCTGTCTTTCTTTCTTTCTTTCTTTCTTTCTTTCTTTCTTTCTTTCTTTTTTAATGTTTATTTATTTCTGAGACAGAGAGAGACAGAGCATGAGTGAGGGAGGGGCAGAGAGAGAGGGAGACACAGAATCAGAAGCAGGGAGAGAGGGAGACACAGAATCAGAAGCAGGCTCCAGGCTCTAAGCTGTCAGCACAGAGCTCGACGCAGGGCTCGAACTCACAAACCGTGAGATCATGACCTGAGCCGAGGTCGGTCTCTCAACCAACTGAGCCACCCAGGCGCCCCCCTCCTTAGTCTTTCATTTAACCTTGTCCTCAGTATGGAAAGCTGGCAGTGGCAAACTGTCAGAATCACCATCACCTTCTAAAAACAGCACTCCAGCTGCCAGAAAGGAGCCCTGAAGATCCTTAAAACTTCTGCTTTATAAGGGGCTCTCCATGGACACTTTTAAAAACGCTGTGGCTTCATGTCAATGTATACATGATGTTTCCCTATACATAATTGCTACATAATTGTTTTTAAAGTTGAGTTCAAGAATAGTTCACCAGAGCAAATATCACAAGAGATGTTTTCCCAAGCAGTATGTAGACAGTCTCAAGGGTTTTAAAAAGTAAAATGACTTTTCATCTTTGGGAGATGGTGTCACTGTGTTTCTTACTGAAGCATGGAATAACTTAGCATTTCTCTTAGGCGGTCATGATTTAGAAGATAAAATCCATATCATTGGATTTGATCATTCAAGTAAAATTTCAGGACTTTTTTTTTTTTTTTCCCTGAATGCTTATACTGTTGCTAGGTGCTATGTAAGCTGCTTCAAATGCAGCAATATGATAACAAAGAATAATAAGACAAGGGCCTATCCTCAGATAGAGGAGATCCATAATCAGCACTATGTAATGTTAGACAGAATTACATACGCAAATAACAGGAACATATCCTAGATAATGAGCTAAATAGATGTTCTATAGCATAATGTGCTGGAATCCAGCATTTAAACTAGAATCCAGCATTTTAAAATGTAATTGTTTTTGACATTATTGCTGACTGAATCATTGTATTCACTTGGGGTGGCTATTATCAACAGCCATTCTTGAAATACTTTCTAATTTAGTCACTAAAATGCAAACTTAGTTTTATATTGATGGTTTTGATTGAATATAACTAAAATTTCCCTAAGAAGTAACTGGTTTTCATGGAGGGGGGCTGGGACACTACAGCATGTCCTGAGTTCATCCATGACATTAAATCATAGGATCCAACACAACTGAAAAAATGTGGTGAAAATTTCCTGAACATTTGTGAAAAAGGAAATACTAAAGAGCAGACTTGAACTAGTGTTTGAAGCAGAGAAAGTCAAGTAACTGTGGGTCATATTTGCCTTTTAAAAATCTAATTATCTTTTCTTTATCTTCTTATCAAATCACAAATAGAAGAACTACTAATACATTGGACCCTTTTTAAGGTGTGCCAATTTTATACCTTACTTTACTGAGTAAAGATTGAGATTTACTCTAAATTTCCAAATATCAGTAGCCATACTGGTATATATATGCCGTTATGTTATTGTCCCTCAGGTTAAAATCCCAAGGAATTCCCTTAAGTATTGAATGCCCCAATTATTCTCACTTATTGAGCTAGTATTCACATTACACTTACAAGTATACACTGGTTTATGCATGTGTAAGTCATGTGCATTCATGGACACATATTGTCATTTTATGGGAAAAAATTAGGAACCCTATGGGAAAGGAAGTTCAGGATTGGAATTCATATTTCTTAGTCCTTGAAAAATATATAAATGCCTCTTGAATATTGAACGACATAGTAGTTGTTTCACCTAATTTTTATCCTTTGAACTTTCCTGAGGACAAACACTCTATGTGATTGACTAGAGACTTCATCTGTTATATGCAAAAACCGAGGCCAGAGAGGTAATGTGACTGTCCCCAAATCACGTACCTATTAGGCACTTCAACTACAGCATTTCTAATTATAGTTGTCATCTTTTAAAGCATATATGCATTGTAACTATTTAACTCTGAAAGTCATGCAGCTGGTACAATGTAGAGAAAGCATTTCAAGCCAGAACTCTAAAGCCTCCTGCTTTTACTATTGTCATGGAGGGAGAGGAAACAGCATGACAGACAGGATCCTTTCCCAATGCCCTGTCTGGGAAACATTATTCCCCATTCAAAATTTGAGCATGAGAGATCTTCATTTTTATTGCTTGCTTCACCATCCCCCATCTCAGGGCAAGAAATCTATTGCATATGACAAAAAAAAATGTATTTCATTTTTTTTCTTGCTTAGTTTGCTCTATTTTGTTAACATGTTTCTCCAATAACATGTCAAATTCTGAAACGGTCAGTAAGTTGGCATGCTAAGTCTTGGGAAGTCCATTTTCTAGAATTTATTTTTACCACCAAATAGTCTTTGCAGATGAAGAATCATGACATTGAGCCAAGTTAACTGTTTGGGGGCAGATTTTTCTCATGGGTGGCATCCCATATAGTTCTCCCTTGTCCTGGTCACCCAACAGATAACTCATTGTTGCAGTAGCTAATTTTCATTGAGTTCCTACTGTGGTTGGCACTTTACATGGATTAGCTTGTGAAAATCTCATAATTACTTTTTCAGAAAGATCTTGTTATAATCCAAGTATTACTTGGTATCACAAACGAGGCCCACCTTTTGGAATGTTAGACAATTTTGTAATGATCACCATCTCATCTACAGATCAATGAAGAGATTATTGAGGCTTGGAACTTTCTCTGTAACTTGGCCCTCAATGGTTTCTGCCTTAGCCTACATCAGTTACTTTGGCCACTTTTCATTGCATATGAACATGCTTATATCCAAGGAAACAGGAACTAATTCTAAAAGTAAAATTTTGTCAGATTTTCATGTTAGCTATTTTATAACATAGAGGAGGAAAGCTTTCCCCTTCTCTTCTAGGTTCTTTGCCTGGTCTAATAATTAAATTGACACGGACCAATTAACAGAAGAAAAAAAAATTAATTCTGTACATACAGTAGCCTAATTAAGATGATGAGAATCAAGAAAGTGACCAAAACAGTCAGTTTTATACTTTTTTATAGTTAGATAAAGGAACAACAAATTCATGAAGAATTGAGACAAAGAAGTTTGAGCTTGAGCTAGTAAATTAGTAAGGAGGTAACAAATTCATGCAGTCTTCTGGGACCTAAATTCCTTATGATCAGGATGTCCCATTTCCTCCTAAATACAGAGGCTGCCTTGCACATGGGAGTTAGTACCTGCTCTCAGGAGGACAAAGGAGGGTTAGAGTGTCCTTCTCGCCCTGTCCATTTCTCAAGTAACTTAATTTAAAATATCAATATGCCAAAGTGTCATATTTGTGGTTGCATATTCTACTCTCCTTAAATAAAATGAAGGGAATGTACATTTACAAGAAAAAGCTCATTTTTATACTTATTAGAAAAAATGCAATAGAATTTGTCTGATGTATGTTCTTTAACATCCTATCCTACTTTTTCTGTTGTTCTTCTATTTTTTTATGAGTCTTTGTTATTCAAAATGTTCTTCCAATTGGCCACATGCTGCAAAGTCATAATTGTTAGAAACAATCAAAAACAATCCCATTTTTACCTTTTGTTCATTCATTCAAGAAATATTTACTGATCATCTACAATGCTCATGGCATCATCTCTGGCAGTGAGAAGGCAATGATAAAAAAAAAACAAAACCCTGGCTTCAAGCATACTAAAAGTTTGGGTTGACATATTCTTTGTTAGTACTGTATGCTCTATTTTTTAAATCATGATATTATGATGAATTATAAGAGATATGTAGTTGATCTTTGTCCCCTTTCTGGGACAGAGCTCCTAAACCCCTTGGAATTTCCTAAGTAATGGGAGTGTTACAGGTGTGGTGCCTTTTGTTATTATAATGTCTAATGTCCTGACTTTTGGAATGCCCCTAGGTCACCTGAGGATGGGGACTGGTCACTGGAGGAACCGATCCTTTGATAAGAGGGTTGGAACATTCAGTCCCACTTCCTGACCTCCCAGGAGGGGTAGGAATTGGAGGAAAAAAAAAAAAAAATCACTGACCACTGATTTAATCCACTGTGCCTATTGAATGACGTTTCATAAAAACTGAAGGACAGTGTTCTGAGATTTTCCATGTTGGTGAACACACGGAGGTGTTGGTGCCACTCAAATCCAAGTTCAATTGACTGTCGCTGGCAAGGCCAATCTTCAAGAGACTGGTTTTGATTGGAAAGGAATAGGAGCTTTATTCAGGAGACCCACCCACCGGGGGAGAAGGTGGACTCTTGTCCAAAGCCCAACACTGAGGTTTCTGCCTGGTGCAGAGATTTTTATTTTATTTATTCTTTTTAAGTTTATTTATTTACATTGAGAGAGAAAGTGAGCGCAGCGTAGGGGCAGAGAGAGAGAGCAAGAGAAAGAATCCCACGTAGGCTCTGTCTGCACTGTCAATGCAGAGCTTTACATGGGGTCGATCTTATGCATGTGAAATCATGACCTGAGCTGACATCAAGAGTCGACGCTTAACCAACTGAGCCACGCAGGCAGCCCCTGGCGCAGAGATTTTTAAAGGGTTTACTCAGGTAAGAGTACAGTAGTCTACGACGTTTCTTGATCGCGTGCAGACTGGCTGATGCCAGCTACAGAATTATCTGGGTGATGGGAGGTTGTGCAAGACGTTCTAGTTCCTTGGTGCTTGGGGTGTGGACTCGTGCAAAGGAATCTGGTTCCTTGGTACCCGGGGACAGTTGGGCAGGGATACTTTGTCCTTTGCGCAAAAGACGGCAAGGTCTACAGATGCACAAAGGGAGGTCAGTAAAGTTATCTGGGTGACCTTAAAAAAGAAAGACGTTTTGCTAAGAGATTGCTGGGCTAGTAAGAAAGCCAAGGTGGTTTCAAACAGACTCGCTGGCCTCTGTGGCCCGGGAGAGTTCTGATCCTTCATTCCCCAAGGCCAGTGGTCTGTAAATCTCAAAGAAAGTAAATCGATTCGGTTACAGATCAAGGACCTGAGGTCAGCAAGCAAGGAGTCTGTTACTTTGAGGCTGGTTAACCCTTAAGATTGGCTGCAGCTTTTGTTAGTTGGGAGAGTGATGTGTCTGGAGATGTCACTGATGCCAGCACCTGTTCCCACACGGTGCCCTATCCATCTTTTCTGTGTGGCTCTTCCTGAGTTATAGATATCTATCTATATCTATATCTATATCTATATCTATATCTATATCTGTATCTGTATCTGTATCTGTATCTGTATCTATATCTATATCTATATCTATATCTATATCTATATCTGTATCTATCTATATCCTTTTGTAACAAACTGGTGCTCTAGTAGGTAAAATGTTTCTGAGTTCAGTGACCTTCTCTAGCAAATTAATCAAACCCGGAAAGGAGGTTGTGGGAACCTCTCATTTATAGCCTGTCAGTCATAAGTACAGGTAACAACCTGCGCTTGCAAATGGCATCTTGAGTTGGAGTCCAGCTCAGGAGGAAGTCTTCGGAACATCTAATTTGTAACCGGTGGGTCCGAAGCACAGGTAACAGCCTGGGCTGACAACTGGTATTTGAAGGAAGGGCAGTCTTGTGGGACCGAGCCCTTAACCTGGGGGATCTGACGCTACCTCCAGGTAGATAGGGTCAGGAAGGAGCTGAGTTCCAGGACTCCCTACTGGTGTCTGAGTATTGCTTGGTGTTCTGTGGGATAAGCCAGGTCCCGCACCACCCCCCTCCCCCCCACCAACACACAGGTTGGAATTGGATCCAGGAACCCCCCAAAAGGTATTCACGACACAACTTCTATTTGCTATAGTCTATTTTATCCTCCTACTCTTTGGTCTGTGAGACTAAGGCAAGATTTCAATGTGTCATAGAATTTTGGACTTGGGAAAAACTAAATGTACTGAGGGCCTCAAATGGGCTACATGGTTCCTGGAGATGGTCTCATATGTTGTAAACAGACACTGAAGAAAGACTCTTGGCCATCTTCATATATTATAATCAACCCAGAGACACTAAGTGATGCATCAAAGTTCACACAATTATTCCACATCAGAGCACTTTATCTTCAGACTCAAATTCCACTGTTCTATTCACATACACTCTGACCCTTCTCTGAAGAAGCTCGCAGTACATTCGACAGCTGGAATTTATGGATTGTGGAGAAATGTACCTACCTGGGGCAGGAGTTGAGAGCATAGATGGGGGTTGACAATCTGGGTTGAGATACCACCTCTGCCTACTGAACCCCTTGTCTCTATTTTTCTCTCTTTAAAATTGAGTGTTAATAATGGTGCCGGGTATGAGTGGTTGTTGTGGACTATATAAGTCAGCAGAAACTTAGCACCTAGTAATTGCTATATATTTGTTAACTTTAAAGAGATCATGTGATTTTTAAAAATACAGAGACAGGGGCTCCTGGGTGGCTCAGTCAGTTAAGCGTCTGACTCTTGGTTTGGGCTCAGGTCATGATCTTGCAGTTCTGTGAGTTCAAGCCCCATGTCCGGCTCTGTGCTGACAGTGTGGAGTCTGCTTGGGACTCTCTCCTTGTTTCTCTGCACCTCCCCCACTCGTGCTGTCTCTGTCTCTCTCAAAATAAATAAATAAACTTTAAAAAATACAGAGACATATTAACTATGACAATAAAGTAGTGATCTTGATTTCCTAATACAGTATATTTCTATAATATAGGCACTGGACAGAAGTCAGTTTTTCTTCCAGTTGGAGGATGATACCACAGGTATGGGCATTAGGGCTGTTGTATAGCTAAGAATTGTACCATGAACATAGAAGTTACTTATCTCCAAAATGGCCATGGTTGGGGATAGAACAAACTATCTTAGAACTCTGCAGTCTGAGGAAAGAATGGACTGAAACAAGTAACCTACTAAAAAAACAAAACCAAACAACAATAAAAAAGAGTTACTTATTACTTGACCTGAGCTTCCCTCTTTAGCAGGAAAAATAGATAAGAAAATAATGTGCGGTGAGGGCGTGGCAGAGGTAACCCCAGAGGGCATGAAAAGCTGTGCACCTGAACTTGCTGCCCAATTCCATGATTAAGGAAATCAGGTACTAGAGTCAGGCCACCTGGCTTTACATCCTGATTCATCACTTATAAGCTGTGTCATCCTCTTGCATGTTACTTAATTCCTCTTTTTCTCATTGTAGAAATAGCTCCCAAGCATAGGTTTTTGTTTTGTTTTGTTTTCCCCCAAATGACATTTGTTTCTTAGTTGCAGAATCGAATCCCCCTTCCCTCTGATTCTTTCCTGATAAGGAATTACTTCTCCAAGATAGGTTCCCTGTTGGTCTACGTCTTGCAAAATCCTATCAAAATCGGCTGTATCTGATGTTGAAGGTCAGCAATCCCAGTAGAAGGCTGAGGTAGCTGAGTCCACAGGACATGTCACGTTGGATGGCTGCAACCACAAGGCTGGGACCCCTCATTGTGCCAGAGATGTGGCTGATGCTACCACAGTCGTGATTACTGAAGGGGCAGATGGTGCACC
Organism: Acinonyx jubatus; assembly: GCF_027475565.1. Lineage (NCBI taxonomy): Eukaryota > Metazoa > Chordata > Mammalia > Carnivora > Felidae > Acinonyx > Acinonyx jubatus. The sequence goes on along the minus strand of NC_069385.1, from coordinate 104,498,650 downwards.
TGGTCCACCATATTCCATGGCTGCCGCCATAAAGTTGGTTAGACCCCAACCTCTGTCACATCATGGGGAAGGGCTGCTGCTTCCCAACCTATGAATGTTGATAAGAGTGCAAACTTCTGCAAAGGAGCAGAGACCAAATCCATATTCTTTAATCCCAGTTGTATCTGTTCATTTTACCCATCTGATGTTTGTATCACCATATCTCAATAAAGGCATTTTTCCCTCCCTGAGTCCCCACTTGGCAGAAGCAGCACACATTCCACTTACAGTGCACGACCTGGTCAGAGATCCTTGGGAGACAGAGTAACACACATTTTAACCTGTATTTAAATTACGTCTTTTTCTTTTTTGGCCGATTATCCACTCTGAAGCCAGGCTCAGCCACTTTGGGTGAGTCTCTTGTCCCTACCTCAGTTCCATGTTTTGTTTATTTGTTTTGTTCTTTGGCATGACAGCTTAGCATTAAGGCTTTAACACTGAGCTTTCCAATCAGTTCTATCTTCACTACGCCCTGAGAATAGGAAAATTTTGGTTAAAATTAAACTTTAGTCGCAATGGTCAGACAGCTTGTAACTATAAGCTTAAGTTTTTATTCTCTCCCAAACACATCACACTTTGCATTGCTTTTTACAAAGTATTTGTATATATATGTACATATTTAGGGGCAACTACCACAATTACTGGCTAAACAATAAATTGAATGCTGATAGTTCTTTTCTCTGTGTTCAATGTTTGGTTTTGTGTAACTGTTTTACCTGCCCATTAAAAGAAACAACCAAAAATGTTCATTTACATTCAGATGTTTGCTATTTTCTTTTCAGTTAAACATGCAAATTGTCATCATTGGCAAATTGACTATACAACAATTAGATGGAAATCGCCTCTTTATTCAATTTTTCTAAAGCATGAGTGTCTCTTCCAGTTTCCAAATACATTTCCCTTTTCCTGTGTTTCGGGTTTTGTGTGATTTTTAGTAATCAGTTCCTTTTAATTGCTTTTTTTTTTTTTTCAAATTCTCCAACACTTGCATCAAGCTGCGCTTTAGAATTGGATTTAGATTTTGTTTTGTTTTCTTTTCCTAGGGTATTATTTGCGGAACATCAATGATGCCTTATAAAATCCAGAATAAAAGATGTCATAAGAGAATTGACTCTTATTTTAAACTAAAATGACAAGAGACCAAAACCACTTGTTTTAGTCGAAAAATATGTCTTTTTTCGGTGATACTTGGAATATATTCACCATCTTTGCTAAGGCTAGAAGTCTGTGACTGAATATCCTCTGTGACCTTTTAAACTTTCTTTCTCTGGCTTTAGTTCTTGTTTTATTTGAGCCACGTGTTTTGAATGTCTCCCAAGTCTGGTTCCTTGGCTCTCTGCTCTTCTCTATTTATATCCGTCACTCTTAGAGCTTTCCTTTCACCACTATATATGGGTGATCTCTGACCCTGACCTAAATTCTAGCTTTACCTGTCTAAAAGTTGCTAGAATATATTTTTATTGGACATCTTGAGCTAAAAAGTCCACAACTTATGCTTGGTGATTTATTTTTTATGGTTGCCTCCATTGGTAAAGAATGAGATAAATCTCTACAGTGCCTGCTCAAAAATATTAGTATTCCTGTTTCATTGACTCCTTTTCAGGAAGCCAGTTTGCATGCAAAACAATTTAAGCTGCATCCTATAAACTCACTTCTAAAGAAGTAAATATTATCAATATATATTTTTATGCTTCCATGCTTTTTTATTATTTATTTTTTACTGGGCTTAAAAAGCATAAGATAAAATTTACCATCTTCACCATTTTTAAGTGTACAGTATGGTTAATTATATGCACATTGTTGTTGCCTTTTTACTCTGTTGATTGTTACCTTTGCTGTGCAGAAGATTTTAGGTTTGATAATAGTCCCATTTTTCTATTTTTATTTTGTTGTACGTTGGTGTTTTATGTAAGGAAACAATGCTAAATGCTATGTCATGAATTTTTTTACCCTGTGTTTTCTTCTAGGAGTTTTATAGTTTCAGGTTTTATGTTTATATCTTCAATCCATTTTGAGTTCATTTTTGTATTTTGGTCTATTTGCCAGTACTGGACTGTTTCCATTGCTATAGCTTTGTAATATGTTTTGGATTTAGGATATGTGAGGCCTCTAGCTTTGTTTTTCTTTCTCAAGATTGTTTTGATTAAAGTCTCTGACATTCCATATGGATTTTAGGACACTTTTCCTATTTCTGAAAACAATACCACTGGGATTTTGATATGAATTGAATTGAATCTGTGAATCACTTTGAGTAGTATGCACATGTATGTTTTTTTGTTTTTTTTACATTTATTTATTTTTGAGAGACAGAGAGAGACAGAGCAGAACTGGGTGAGGGGCAGAGAGAGAGGAAGACACAGAATCTGAAGCAGGCTCCAGGCTCTGAGCTGTCAGCACAGAGCCTGACACAGGGCTCGAACCAACAAACCGTGAGATCATGACCTGAGCTGAAGTCAGATGCTCAACCGACTGAGCCACCCAGGCGCCCCAGTGGATGTTGCTTTGTTAGATTATTGATTCAATCTCCTACTAGTTATCAGTTTGTTTAGATTAAAAAAAATTCTTTATGATTCAATTTTGGTATGTTATATATTTTTAGAAATTTATCCACCTTTTCTTCATTATCCAATTTGTTGGTATATAATTATTCATAGTAATTTGTCATCTGTTGTTTCTGTGACATCAGTGATAATGTCTCTTCGTTCATTTCTGAGTTTTATTATTTGAGTCTTTTCTCTTTTTTTCTTAGTCTATTTAAAATTTTTTTAAATATTTATTTGTTATTTTTGAGAGACAGAGACAGAGTGTGAGCAGGGGAGGGGCAGAGAGAGACACACACACACACACACACACACACACACACACACACACAGAATCCGAAGCAGGCTCCAGGCGCTGAGCTGTCAGCACAGAGTCCGATATGGAGCTCGAACCCACGAACCATGAGAACATGACCTGAGCCTAAGTCATATGCTTAACTGACTGAGCCACCCAGACTCGTGTTTATTTTTTTTTAAGATTTGTTTTTAGTTACTTATTTACATTTTTTTAGAGAGAGAGAGAGAGAAAGAGAGAGAACACAAATGGAGAGAGAGAGAGAGAGAGAGAGAGAGAGAGAGAGAGAGAGAGAGAATCTTAAGCAGTCTCCAAGCTCAATGCAGAGCCTGATGTGGGGCTTGATCCTAGGATCCTGGGATCATGACCTGAGCTGAAATCAAGAGTTGGGCACTCAGCCAAATGAGCCACCTAGGCAACACCTCATGTGTTTAAGAAAGATAATTTTTTCTTCTTTTAAAAATTTTTAAGTGTTTATTTTTGAGAGAGAGAGAGAGAGAGAGAGAGAGAGAGAGCGTGAACAGGGAGGGGCAGAGAGAGAGGGAGACACAGAATCTGAAGTAGGCTCCAGGCTCTGAGCTGTCAGCATAGAGCCCAATGCAGGGGTCGAGCTCACAGACCATGAGATCATGACTTGAGCTGAAGTTGGACGCTTAACTGACTGAGCCATCCAGGTGCCCCTTTTCTTTTTCTTTTTTACACTGCAATACTCATTAACCTAAACATGGAAGAATATGTCACATATTCATACTTAGGATTTTAAGAGTAGAATAGAAGTCCGAAGATCCTAGGATGAGGCATTGTCTTTGTCTTTTTGGATTGCCATAATAGAATACCATAGACTTCATGGTTTAGTTACAGGAAACAAATTGTCTCATGGGTCCGAAGGCTAGAAGTCCCAGATCAAGGTCCAGCTGGGTCAGTTTCTGAACAGGGGAGTTTTTTCTAGCTTGCAAATGGCTGCCTTCTGGTTGTGTCCTCATAAGGCAGAGAGAGAATGAACAAGTTCTCTGTTACCAGATCACAATCACTCTTGTGAGCTCATTTAACCTTAATTACCTCCTTATAGGCCCTATCTCCAGTTAGTTACATGGGGGGTTAGAGCTTCCAGATATGAATTCTGGAGGGCACAATTCCATCTAGAGCAGGTGTATATGGAAAGAGGGGAAATATTTTCTGGTTTTGTGCAACATAAATTTGGAACATACTTTCACCAAAAAGAAGATACGGACAACAAACAATGAAATGGACTTTTATTCTAAGATAAATTTTTCTAATTTTTCAATTTCTGCCAGTATTTTTTATATGGAATCACTTGTGGGAAGGGGCAGAAATTCACTCAAATTTTCTGGGGAAAGAAAAAAAAACAAGTAATCCTATGGAATTATAATATAGGAATGCAGCCAGATTTCCTAAGTCCTCAACAGCTCTAAAGTCATTCCTTAACTGTTTGGTACAATGTAAATCTTATACTGAATAAAACTTATACTGAATAGTAACTTAATAGAAAAAAGTCTATTTTAGATATGTGCTGAGCTCCATAATATTATAGAGTTTTGCAGAAACGAAAGAAAACAATACATCACAGAGGTTCAATCATATTCCTAGAGAAAAAAAAATTCTTTTAATGTATTTTCCTCTCTTAGATTGTCCAAGGTAGAAATGAAGGGAAAAAATTATGTCACACTGTTACCTGACTCTGTTTCCTTTCTAATGAAGTGATATAGTTTCCCTCTGATAAGAAAATACTAATATCCAGTGGCCTGTTTTCTTTGAATATGAAGGATTTATATGTACATATCACCCCTTCTCTATCATTTGCCATAAATCTCTATACTACCTTGTGGTTACTTAGATGAGGCACCTCCTCCTAATGACTTCAAATAAATATTGAAATGGGCTTAAAAACAAAATCTATTATAAAGTCCAATTTCATATATTTGATTATTTATAATCACATTTAGATGTTCAAATTCAGTTATTTTATTAAAACTCCAAAACTCCCTTTAAAGAAAAATACCAAAGGGGGAAAAATGACATTATTTAAAAGTCACTGAAAACATTAAGAATTAGATCTGGTCAGAGAAGGCAGTGATTCATAACCTGAATTAATAGTATACTTGTGTTTGTTCAATGTAGTTTTAAATGGAAGAAAAATCATATGTAAATTGTAGTAAATGCTGAAATGAAGAAGAGAAAATGAGTTCTTCCCTGAATGAAAAATGATGGTCAAGGGAAATAATAAACAAAACTTTATATACAAATGCCATGTAGGTGGATGTCCAATTGAAAGTAATAAAACTGACCTTATATTGCCTCTAAATTCAAGATGAAATTGTCAGTTAATGATACTCACTTTTCAAAGGTGATTCTAGCAATCACTTTGAATCATTGGGAAACTTATGAAATTCTTCCAAATGTTTAAAAAGATCTTGCTCATATTTCTCCTTCTTTTAACTCCTTCCCTCTGAGTTCATATTATTTTCTAGAATGCATCCAACCTATAATGTAACCTAGAGGGTAGTCATATGGCTGTTAACAGAATTAAATCTTAATGTTGTGAAATGCATAAAGTTTGACTTTTCTGTAGGCTGTCACTTTTTCTCCTGTTTTTTGCTTATTCCCTCATTCATACAACCAGCTATGTGCCAGGAATGAGGTCTTCAAAGCAGATATGACCTCTGCCCTCATGAACTAGTAGTATGAGAAATGGGTGGGCAAACAGATACTAAGCAAATAATCTAACAATTGTGTGAAATAGAAGTATGATAAGCACTATGATTAAAAACAACAACAGGATGATGGATTAGGGAATTTATATAACATGAGGAGTCAGAACAGATGTCCCTGAAGAAGGGTTATTTGATTTGAGACCTTGAGATGGGAAGGGTGAATTAGAGTTGTCTGGGCAAAGTGGTTGTGAGGAAAACATTGCAGACTAATGGAAGGCAGGCCATGTTGAAAAGACTTGATGTGTGAGACTCATGGCATTACAGGGTCCAGAAGAAGGAAATGAGGCCTAGGAGGAAGCAGAGGTGAGAAAAAAACAAAGCTTTTCAGGCATTTAAATAGTTTTGCCTATGTTATATACAGCAGTGAAAGTCTTTGTAAGGATTTGTGGGGGATGGATAATAAGATCTTCATTTAAAAAAAGATCCTTTTGCACTTCCTCTGGAGAATGCATTGCTGAGAGCAGAAGTGGGAGAGAGCTCTTGTCAGGCTAGTGTGATAACCCAGCAGGAGATGACACTAGCTTGGACCAGGATGGTGAAAGTTTTGGAGATGGAAGGAAGAGGGTGGCGTAGAAATATTTAAGATAAAAAAATCAGAAGTAATGGAAGAGAACTATTTGGTGAGGAGTGCAAAAATCCATTTCGAGGTTGAATCCTATGGTTCCACCTTATAAACCAGACGTATAGTTTTCTCATTTGCTGAAATGGGGCAACCCTGGGTAAGAAGCAGTTTTGGAGGAAAGAAGATAACTTCACCTTTGGGCTTGATAAGTTTGCATTCCCTTTAGGGATCTCATGTGGTCATGGAGAGTAGGTGATTGGATATGTGGTTTCTGGACTCAGAAGAAAGATCCTGACTGATGATAATGATTTTGGAGTCATAGATCATCTAAGAGACTGGGGAGGATTTAACGGACAGAACACCAAGTCAAGGAATATGGGGTCTGGGAGAGGGCCTGGAGAAATGCATATATACAACAGAGGAAAAGAGACCAAAAAAAAACCAAAAAACAAAAACCCACCACTGATTCTCATTTTTTTTTTTTTTGAGACTCTTGTTTATCTTTTTTTTTTGCTGCTACTTTTCTTGGCAGAATCAAGGACAGCTAAATTCTCTTCTCTTGATGGTTTTAGCTCCCTTCCTTCAGAAGTCCAATGTGTTCATGCTTTTCTACACTGTAATAGAGCATAGGTGGTTACTTATTTCAGGGACTATAGGAAAGTCTCTGCTCATAAAGTTTGCTGGTGAATAAAATACCAAATCAGTGGTTTGTCCTTTGGCTGAAGACTTTGCTTCTGTTAATAGGAAAAACTCATTGGCATTGTATAATTTTAACTAGCAACAGTTTAGTTATCTCTTAATTGGAATGTATCTATAAGAGCATTTCCTGAGAATGCCTTAGAATTGATCACTATTTCTTCTATAATTTGATTATTAAGGAGGACAGATTAAGGATCAAATTCAACATGTGAGATATATACTCATTAGTCAATGCTTTTTGTTAATTTATTCCTGGGTGTTTGCATTTTAATAGGGATTTAAAGTCTCTTATAAATCAAAGGAACAGAAGCTCTATCGTGAACTATGCCTTGTGGTTATCTTTTGGGACAGGTAGAAGAATCTTCTTAGAATCAGTAAAATTTTATCAGCTGTCATTTAGCCTAGTAATATTCGTAAGCAAATTTCAGTGAAAAACTAAATGGTGGATTTTTTTCTGGTGGAAAATCTATCCTAAAAATTAGGCACCCTCATTTACATTTCTCTCTCCTCTCATCCCTAAATAAACCTCTATAATTCAGTGTTTATTTTTGTAAAATAGTGCTCAGCAATGTTATGGCAAAGCTATTGTGTAGTTCAAGGACATATCATTAATATTAACTTACATCATAAGGCTTTTAGCCAAGGAGATGAAAATAATTTAAAAAATAAAAAAAACCCACTAAGTTTCATTTGAGTTCTCAGTTTCACCCTCTAGATATCACCTTGATCCCCCTTATGTCTCCTCATGCCACTTAGGGATTATTGAGACAATTGGTTATGCAACTGTCCTCCTAGAAGTTTGAGTAAATGCTCTGTGTTCCTGTTTAGCTCTTTCCATATGTGTATAACCTCCTTGCCGTACTCTAACAGAGAGGAAGGTTTTGGGTCAGAGGGGAGTGGGGAAAATGAAAAAGAAGTGAACTTTCTTTTAATGTTCTGGAACAGGTCAAGTGGCCGCCTATTACTCTGACTTTTTATAACTTTACTTCAGGAATTTCTTCAGTAGTTAAGATAACTTAATGATTTTTGTCCAATAGCACATTTAGTAAACACACACAGCTGACTGTCTTTCACAGAGTGGATATTAAAATTACCCATAGCCTCTGCAAAAAAAAAAAAAAATACACAGAGTGATGGAGAGAGGAAAGCACTCAAAATTAAGTTCTAAAATTGATGTTAATCTAAATGGATGCATGAGAAACCAACATGAGAAATGATGTTTTACAATCATGATGATTTAGACATTTGAGTGTCAATTTTTGTTCATCCTCTGCATTTTCTTGGTTAGGTTCCTTATTTTCATAATAACCTATTATATATGTACTAATCAATTGGCACTACAGCTTTTATTCTAATATGCAGCTCTCTCACAAGGGATGAGATTGGTTCTTAGTGATAAGGTATCTTAGCTTAGGCTGCCGTAACAAAAGGCCATGGACTAGATGGCTTGAACAACAGACATTTGTCACAGTTCTGGAAGTTAAAAGTTCAAGATCAAGGTGATGGCAGATTCACTTCTTGATGAGGGCCCTCTTCCTGGCTCACCTGCAGTGCCTTTTTGCTGTGAGCTCACATGATCTCTTTGTATGCATGTGGAGAGAGCAAGCTCTGTGTCTCTTTCTCTTCTTATAGGGATACTACTTCCATAATGGAAGCTTTTGTGACCTCATCCAAACCTAATTACTTCTCAAAGACTCTACCTCCAAATACCATCACATTGAGAGTTAGGGTTTCAACGTATGAGTTTTGGGAGGACACAAACAGTCAGTTTATAACATAAGGTTTATTGAGTTTGGAGAGGAGATGAGAAGAGTCAGGTGTGGTTCCAAAAGCTGGGGAAAATATGGAAAGTAGAACAGGAAAAAAATGGTAAAGGTTGAAAAAGGAGACTATCATATCTAATGGATTTGCTCAAGGGACTGCTCTTAAATAATACTCAGCTGTCCATAACACAAATGGTAGGACCACTAATGAGGGATGTTGAAAGTAATGTTTAACTGAGAGATTCAGCCTCAGGAGTTCTATTTACTTACTTTACCTTTTACCTTCCTCTCCTGAATTCTGCAATATCATGGCATCTATATCAGTTATCTCTTGCTGTGTAACAAATTGCTACCCCAAATAGTGGTATAACAATAAACATTATCTCATAGTTTCTATAGATCAGGAATCCTAAAACTGGGTGGTTCTGCCCTGATGTCACTCACTGTGGCAGTTAAGATGTCAGTCAGGGCTGCAGTCACAGAAGGCTTGGTTGAGGCTGGAGGGTCTACTTTCAAGGTTGCCTATTGGCCATTATTTGGTACTGGCATTTGGCAGGAGGCCTCATTTTCTCACCACAGGGACCCTTCAACAGGGCGGCTTGAGTATTCTTGTGACGTGACAGATAACTGTCCCTAGATGTCAATCCAAAAGAGAGTAAGAGGAAAGTGTAAAGTCTCTTATAACCCAGGCTTGAAAGTCACAGTCCTTTATTTCTGCTGTTGTTAACTCAGGTAAAGCCCTCTGTGGGAAGGGATTATATTAGGCATGAATATCAAAAGGAAGAAATCACTGGAGGGCCATCATGGAGGCTGTGTACCACAACATCTCTTCGAGAATAATTTCTAGAAGTCCACAGAGCAATTATTTTTTTAAATGTTTATTTATTTTTGAGAGAGAGAGAGAGAGATAGAGTGAGCACACACACACACATGAGCAGAGGAGGGGCAGAGAGAGATAAGGACAGAGGATCCAAGCGGGCTTCATGCTGACAGAAGAGAGTCTGACAAGGGGCTCAAACTCAGGAGCAATGAGATCATGACCTGAGCCAAAGTCAGACGTTTAACTGCTTAACCAACTAAGCCACCAGGTGCCCCTAGGTCCACAGAGCACTTAACATCTCCTCTCTTGGTCAATTCTGAAATGTTACCACTCTGTTGACAATGAAGGAGGGACACTAAAATATTTATTTCTTGCTGGATCTTGTCACTTTTTGCTAAGAGCCAGGCTTTAGAAATAATTATGAAGGAAGTAAAGCAAAACTATTTTCTCCCTTTGAAGAAATTTCCTATATCTTCTGTCATTCTTAATATTCGTGTGTGTATGTACATGTGTGTGTGACCAGACTTTTTTTCTGTTTTGTAGTTGATGAGAGATGCCCCTTTCTCCTCTAATATTTGTCCTACATTTTTTTCTTATTTATACTTCTGTTTAATATACTCTCTTTAGGTTCCTTTAATGTTAGCTGAGCTCAATGCTAAAAAAAAGTTATTTAGTCAAATTTATTTACAAAGTTATAGATTATATTTTATTTGCCCTTCGAGGTGACTTTGTGTGTTTAAAGAATGTCCACTCTCTGAAAGTATTGAAAATTGAGATGTGGAATGAGAATTAGAGTCAATTCGGACCTTTTAGATATTGCTAGTCACAATCTGTGTGGTTTTGGAGATGTCTATTTCGAGTAGGATGGAGTAATTGGTGGCATTTCAATTCTTCCTTTGGGCAAAAAAATACCTTACAAAACCAAAATAAATTACAAAACTTTAAAAAATATCAGATGTTGCAGAAGCAAGGAGGACTAGAGGTACTAAAATTCCAGAGAGGGGAGACCTTTCATAGTTGAACTCAGGACCCGCAGCTGTTTTTCCTTTTGAAGACATTTGCCAATTTCGGTTGTGGGCTAAAGGCTGGGAATCTGGGCTTGTGGGAGCAGAAGATCATTGCTGGGGATGGTGAAAACAGAGAACCCAGTAGCACTCACATCAGGCTGAAGTGAAAAAAGACCCAGAGATTCAACAGGGATCAACAGTTGGCTGGTGCCCGAAGAGCAGGGGCCCTAAGAAAATGAAAGGCAAAAATTAAAATCTCTTAGAGGTTATGGAAAAATATCAGGCTGTACATCCAATAAACTTACCAAACCATAAGCTGGATAGACTTTAAGACAGTCCTACGTAGGCACATCATGATAAAAGGGTTTTTGAGGCAATGAGAAAATCATAAATGTCAGGAAGGAGGAAAACCACTCCAAATAAATATATACCAAACATCCTTACAGATACCTTAGCCCTCCTTTACTTCAGCTTCTCTTTTTGTATTCATTTCCAAGCCTGTTTGGAGGGTGTGTGTGTTTGTGTCTTTTATAGTTAAAGCATGGGAAGAATCATGCCGTTAGGCTCAGATGCACAAATGAGGGGTGAATATGAGCAGGAGAAGGGTGAATTACGATGTATAAGAGAGAAAAGCCAAGGATGGTAGGATCTGAGGAATGGATTTATTTTCAACCATCGCAGTACAATTTTAGTCTATCCACCTGGGGGGATGAGTCCATGGTTCTCAGTCTTATGGGAGTAACTCACTTCTTTGAGGAGCTTATGTAAATTATGGACAGAAAGGAAATTTCAGGTAGTTTTTGGGCAAGAGTGCATGCCATCTTTGAAATTAAGAAGGGTTCAAAACTTCAAATAATGAACATTTTAGAGACAGTAGGCCTTGAGAAGAGGGTGCCATAAAAAATTGGATCCTACTCCGTTCCGGGCCATTTAAAACATGAAGAAAAGGTATACAGAGCATGGATTTGTCATTCACAGCACCAGTAAAACTGGCATCCTCTCTACATGACAAAGTAATGTCGAAACCACAGTGGTCCTCTGGAAATTAATCTATGCTAAATGAATTTCATCTCTATAATTCGTGTCCATTTAATCATGATGTTGGTATGTACTTGTGTAAGACTATGGGGGTGAGAAACACAACAATGTATAGTTGATTTTAGCTTCATTTAATTTCTTTAAAGAAAACATAAACAATATACAGATTATTGGAGGGGTTATTTGCATAAAGATGAATCAAGATTTTGCATTCTACTTCATGAATATTAGTAATACAAGTAGAGTTCTGGGAATAAGACAAATGTTCATTTTGAGAGTTGCAGATTGTGAGGTCTAGAATTAAAAATGAGGTGATGAGTGAATGTCTCCATGCCCTCACTTTACCTCTGACTATGTGGAGAATTCACTGTACCAGGGCTCTTGTCAGCTCAAGGACCAATAAAGTCACCATGACCCATTTTATTCTGTGTTTTGCCCAGCAGCTGATGTATATTTTAGCAGTTGGGACGTGGACTATACCAGTTCTAAAAGCCCATGGCTAATCTTAAACTGGAACAATTCTTTAACAACAATTGGAAGTTTGACTCCCGCCTAAGTAGTTGCCAACATATTTATAGATTCAGATTTGAGCAATGTAACTGGGAGTTCCTTAACACTAATTCTTAAAGATAAACCTCTATAAAAATTAAGTGAAAGTTTCAACACAAGTTCCATTTTCTGGGAGCAAATAATTAGCCATGAGCATCACCTGGATATAAGGTCTCAAGCAAAAGGCAGTGCATGGGAGCAGTGCTGACCCAGAGTGAAGTATCACTTTCCATACCCAATGCTGGGCTAACAGCATGGAACCTGCTTGGGATTCTTTCATTCCCTCTCTCTCTGTCCCTCTCCTGCTTGCACTCTGTCCCTTTCTCTTCCTCAAAGTAAAAAAGTAAACATTAAAAAAATACAAATTGTCTAGTACAGTACAAGACACATCATTTCACTTCTTATTAACTTACTATATTTAAGAGATCAAGGGCACCTGGGTGGCTCAGTAGGCTAAGCGGCTGACTCTTCTTTTCAGCTCAGGTCACGATCCTAGGGTCTTGAGATCGAACCCCTCATCAGGCTTCTTGCTGGGCTGGCCATGGAGCCTGCTTAAGGTTATCTCTCTTCATTTCCTTCTGCCCCTCCCCACCTAGAAAGAAAGAAAGAAAGAAAGAAAGAAAGAAAGAAAGAAAGAAAGACAGAAAGAGAAAGAAAGGAAGAAGGAAGGAAGGAAGGAAGGAAGGAAGGAAAGAAAGAAAGAAAGAAAGAAAGAAAGAAAGAAAGAAAGAAAGAAAAAGAAAGAAAGAAAGAAAGAAAGAAATCAGTGTTGTAATATGGCAAATCCAAACCCAATATCCTGATTTTATGAGTAAAGGTTGAAACCGGGTCTAAATTCTTTCCCAACATTTTACGAGGCCACTATACATTCTATGCTATTACGGTAACATCCTGTGATGAAAAATATTCTGGTTGAGAGAAAGGAATCTGGTGGGTAGACATGGATTCAAAGTTATCGCAGAGTCTCTGGCCCCAACATGTTGTGAAGACGAGCTTAATTTTTTTCCTTGAAGAAGAAGGCCGGGAATTTAATGGGAAAATGACAGGAAGCGGGAGCTCAGATCTAAAAGGAGATGATGATGTAAGAGTCATCTTTTTTTTTTTTTTTAAATTGTTGAGTTGCACTGTATGAGCATGAGGCTTTTTAGTTCCCTGTAGGCAGGAGTATTATTGCCTTTCAATACTATTTTTGGCCTGGAATACCAATGATAAAGGAAGATATGTTGCAACAAATGGCAAAGATACTCAAAGCCCCAGGGTACACGTGACATATTATCAGAGTGGGTCTACTTTAATGAAAGGTTTTGGAGAAATGCACCGTAAGCCAAAGCAAATATAAATATCTTATGACTTGGGATGGTAATTGTATAAGGACTTTTAAATAAAATTTCAAAAAACAAAATTGCTTCCCAGGTAGACATTTTGGCTTACACTACATTTTCTATACAAGGCTATGGTGGAAATATTTAAGAACAAATTTTTCAGCTATTTCATGAATTCTCAGTGGGGACTGTATGACTCCCAATGGGGCAAAAATTGGTTCTTGACAGGCAGAAAAATCTTAGCTTATTGAAATTCTTTGTGACCCTCTAAAAAGGCCAAAATAGATAAACAGAAACATAATATATACAATATTAATTGGAGGAATTAGGAAAAAATATCTAAAATATCTCCTTGGCAGGGGCAATAATGAAAAAAAAAAAAGTTGAGAAACATTGATCTGTTCAGTCGCCTGACTTTATTTTCACTGGTTGACTTAAAACTTGTTCTTTGATGATAATTGTCAGATTTTTTCCTTTATCAGTCCTATTCATAATGGAAGCCAGTATAGAAAGATCTTTAGGGATGAATAAAAAATGATTGATATTGTTAATATCATTTGTGGAGATGAAAGGAAGTCACTGCATGTGAATTGAACTAAATATTAAACAAACAAACAAACAAACAAACAAAGGAAAACCACAGACTCTGGAGGTTTTGTTTTTATTGACCCTTAAGGTGTTTCATGATTATGATTCCTTTACTGATTAGAAGTTATTAAGGAAAAATATTTTATTATAACTGAGATGCAATGAAGTTAACATAAATGTAGAGAGATATGTTATTGCCCATTGAACAAAGGCATTAATATTTAATTTTTAGAGGAATGAAAATGACTCCATGTTGATGAAGATAGTTAATTGGAAGGTGAATAGCCAACCCATGGGATTAATAAACGATTAAATGAAAATAAGCTAGAAGGATGCTAGGATTGGTTTTCAAATCTTTTTACCTCTTAATTTACCCCAGCTTTCTAGCATGAATGTAGCTGACGATATTACTTCTTCCCTTTTAGAAAAATATACCATTTGAAGGACTCTTAAAGATTAATTGCTTAATTCTATTGGTTTAACATGCACTAGGAGAGTGTCATACCGTTTTGCATATTACAGCCTGATGAACCAAACTGTTTTGACAACCCTTTACAAGTTCAGTCACAAGGGACTTAGCAATAGGCTTCTTTCCAAATCTTATCTTAAGAAATAATTTCTTCTCTGAAGACATGCTTTGTAAACTCGAAGTTGTTTTCTTTCACTTACTGGCTTCTTTGCTTTGTCTGTGGCCCTAGATTTAGTAGTGGGCATTGTGTATGTGTATACTTTGGTCTTTGCCCCCAGGCTGACTCCTTCTATGTATAGCAATGAATTTTTATGGAATGTACTAGAAAAAGGCGAAGGCCCATAGTCTTATACTCCTGTTGCTTTGCACAAACAGTTGGCTTGTGCACCCATGAGGTCCCAAATTAAGGGGTGCTCAGACAACTCAGATTATAGACTTCAGGCAGAGAATACCTTCTGTATTAGAACTGTATTCTCTTCCATATCTGATGATAGACTGGATAGCTTTATTCAGAGTTTGGTTTTCTTGTATAGCATGCAGTTGATAATGACTATTAGCAGCTGCATGTAATTTCTTTCAACAAGCTTGGATGACATGTATCTGCTACTGTAAGCATCTGAAGCAATTGTTTGGCCAAATATATTACCCTAATAAGGGTCATCTGTGTTGTAGACTATGGTGTATGTGTTCTTTCTGCCTGCTGTCTGGCAAGCTGGCATGTATATTTTGCATTTTAAGCCATATTACACTGATGCGGTTGATTGGGAAACTGTAGATTGCTGTTGCAAAACATAAGCAAATTTGAACTCGGCCCAACAGTACAAGTTAAAGAGACCTGAATGGACACTTGCACTTGGAAAAACTTTGATGCTTCTAAGATATTGAAGAGATAAACCAATCATTGCTTTTTGCTGTGTAAGAACCTGATGTTTGAGTCTTTGCAGGATGAAGTTAATAATCTCTCTGGATCTTAGTTTCCCTAATACACTGTAAATGCCGTGAGAAGGATTGTCTCTGCCTCACTCAATAGTACAATTTCAGCATCTAGCGCATTGCCAGGGACATAGTTAGGATTCAATAAGTATGTGTTCAATTAATTTCCATGTAGTGATACCATGGTTCCAAAAATTATAGGAAAGGTTAGTAGAGTTACCTTTGCAGGTCAGATCAGCTCTGCCGTTACAAAATGAAACCCTTTTCTAGTTTATCGCATTAAAAAAAAAATGATGGTTTGTGATCTTCTCTGTTAAACTGACAAATTTTGAGTCATGTCTTTAAATCCTCCTTTATCCTGGTTTTCCTTATCTCTCCAGTCAGTGTCTTTTTATCCTTATTTTCAGTACGTAAACACATCTGAAGTTTTTTTTTTTTCAAAGAGTCAGTTACTTACTTTTAATTTATATCAAAATAGTACATAAAAGTAGTAAAAGTAATGATAGAGAAGAGATTGTCATGAAAAGCAGCTGTCTCTTGCTCCAACCATTCTCCTTTCATCTTTAGTCGCTGGCGACAACCTCTTCCAACCGTTATTACTTTAGATCTTCTAGTAGTTACATTCAAAGCAGGGGATTTCATTCAAAATAAACAAATAAGAGATCATCTTTTGGTAGAAATATTCTCATTTCCCCTTTCATCTTCCCAGCACCTAGAGCAGTGCCTGCACTTAGAAGCCCCTCATTAAATGTGTATTGCATATATTGAAAAAAATATGACAGAGAAGATTAGCAAAAGGAAAATGTGATATTGCCCCCCAAAGAAGCACCGATTCTTTGATGACAGAGACCACGTAGGAAGCCAGAGGACAAAGGAATAAAAACGTCCATCAGGTGATATTCCTCGGCTCCTATCAGCCTCAGCACAATTTCATGGAATATAATCCCTCCCCTTCCACAAATGTAATTATGTAACGGGAGGCAGGCTTTCCCATATTATTTTATGCAAGGCAGCTGAACCAAAAGATAGTAGCAGCTGGGCAGTTAAGATAATCTGACTGTATTGTTGAGCAGGTAGTAAACTTTTTCATATCATTTTAAAAACTGTAATGAAAAAGAGAGAGAGAGAGAACTGGAGGACTGTTTGCCCTAACCTAGTGACATAGCCTTTTTTTTTTTTTTTTAACTTTTCACTGCTTTGTGAGTAAATTCACTTTTCTTGTATGCTGGTTTCCTAACCCACCCTTAAAATTATATATCATGGCTCATATTTTTGAAATCTGGCATCCCATAACAAAAGTCAGCTTTTCCTCCTTTTAACTTCCAAACATCTCATGTCCCAGGATGTTTCACTCAGATCAGGTCACCCTCAAAATATAGTGATTAATTATGTCAAAAATGACACTTGATTAGCAAAACCATGTCTGAGTGCATGTTCTTGAATGGACTTGAAATAGATAAGACAACAGTTGTGGTGTTTTATTTATTTATTTACTTATTTATTATTATTTATTATTATTATTATTATTTTACAGTTCTGTTTTCACTGAGCTGGTAATTTGCTAATCCTCAAATATCACTTGCTGTGTGAACTGATCCCTCCAAAAAAGAAGTAGTTTTTCCTGCGGCTCCCATTCTGATGGTTCTCCTCTGTCAGCCCTGCTAATTTTGCTTTGTCTGGTAACTTATTTTCCTTTTTGTCCCCTTCCACCATGGATTTCCATTGAAATTGAGCATTTGATGAGATTCTAGCTATTCCAAAATTTGTACTTTATAAACACAGAATATGTCTCTGCTTATACATACAGGGCATAAAGAAGCTTGAAATATGTTTGAGTAAGTTAATAGATGAATGGAAATAACACAAGAAAACCTCTCAGGTTGGAAGCAGAGGACCATGTGTGAGAAATGGGTGGGGACTCAGGGTAGGATCATGGCACAAGTGTCTCAGAAAATGAGACCAATATTCTTTCCGTCACTGGCTTGCAGAGATACAACGGCATTCCTATCCGGTCACATATGGTATAATAGATAGCATACACTATGGATATAGTATGTCATTTGCATGCTATATTTGAAAATCCACTATCATGCATTGCCTCCAGCTGGGGCTTGCCAGTGGGCTTGACATGGCAGAGTCTGGAGCTGGTTTTCTGTTCTTGCCGTATGTTTCATAGAAGACGTCACCCTCTGTCCTGCGTTTGAAAGGATCCCTACCAATGGCTCATGCTGGTAATGGTAGAGCAGATAAAGCATACTTGTCTGCTAGACTAAGTTTCTATTTTAACTCTAAACAAGTCATGAATCTTTCTCCCACTTTGCTGAATTAAATACACACTTAATTGTGTCCATCCCAGTATGTAGGCTATTGCATAGAGAAGGTAGGGTAGTTCACCAAAAAAGCAGTGTGGGGCAGAATATGCATCAATAGCAATATTGTATATATCACAAACTGAGGGGGGAAAGCATGAAGTGTAGTAAGTACTCACTGTATTCCTTTTTTCTTACCAAACACGTGACCTTGAGAAATTCACATAACTAGCTGGACCTCAGGGTCTTTACATATAAGAGTGGAATAGGGTATTTACTAAATATCTTTATAGATATGAGAAGCCATAATTTTATAAAGGTTGCGTTTACACAATTCCAGAATTGCTGGAAACCAGCAATTCTAATATTTCCCTAGTCCTGAGTCCTAATCTAGTATCTAGGAGAAGATTGAAACCAGCTAGAATTAGTATTGAAGCAGCCAATGGCAGTGTTGATTGAAAATTATATTCTCTTATTTATGAAGACAGAAAGACTGATTTGCATTAAAGTAACTTTAAAGATGTGGCAAGTTGATCCTGACTAAAGCCTTCTTGACTTCCTATTACTCTCTTAACTTCCCTGTGCGGGGTAGTTATGGGCCTTCCCCATCCACACTGTCTGGAGCTGGCCTAGGCTATGAGCCCTCAAATCAACATTCCTGGCCTCTGAGGGAAGTGGCCACAGGATCCTTCACTTTAGACTTCCTATAGAGTGCTATGACCTATATATCTCAATTTATCCACATCTGAGTTTGATTTGGATGGTTCCCTTGTTGAAATTTATTTACTTGGCATCCAGGAAGGTGGTGCATAAATTGTCCAGGTTATAATAGACACTTTCACTTGGACCTGCTTTTCTCATTTATACTTTCCAGTAGAACCTTCATGCTACTTGAGGGGTGGGGCATCAAGAAAGCCTAAATAGCTTGTTGTTAATGGGATTTTAATTTTTGTTAATGTTTATTTATTTTTGAGAGAGACAGAGCATGAGCAGGGGAGGGGCAGAGAGAGAAGGAGACACAGAATCCAAAGCAGGCTTCAGACTCTGAGCTGTCAGCACAGAGCCTGACATGGGACTCTAACTCACGAACCTTGAGCTCGTGACCTGAGCTGAAGTCAGATGCTTAACCGACTGGGCCACCCAGGTGCCCCTAATGGGTTTTTATTATTTATTTATTTATTAAAAAAAATTTTTTTTAAATGTTTATTTATTATTAAGAGACAGAGAGAGACAGAACATGAGCATGGGAGAGGCAGAGAGAGGAGGAGACACAGAATCTGAAGCAGGCTCCAGGCTCTGAGCTGTCAGCACAGAGCCTGACGCAGGGCTCGAACTCACAAATGGAGAGATCATGAGCTGAGCCAAAGTTGGACACTTGACCGACTGAGCCACCCAGGTGCCCCCCACCCCGCCCAGTGGGTTTTTAATTTAAGTTTGTTTTGCTTGGCAAAAATCACTCCCCAGTGTGAAAGTAACAATTCTTCTGGAATGGAATTGTAGTCACATACACAATGGCAACACAAACATCGCATGATTGCAGCAGCTTGAAACCTGTAGTTTTGAATATTAAAAATTAAAACTAGAATGCTCCACAATGGAGATGAGAACGATGACTAAGAAAAATGTGCTCTCCATATAATCATCTGCCACATAAACCCAACTTCCTGACTCTGGTGACAGGGTCCTACTGAAATTCTTGATGGCTAAACTTACCTTGGATCATAATAGAAGGAAAGTGGGTAGATGGAAAAGAAAGTTCCACTCTTCAAGGGGAATCTGTTGGGAGCTGTGTAATCCCTCCTTGTCTTCCAAATCTTTGAAGATTATTTGAAATCCTAAAACCTAAGGCCATTTAATTTCAACATGGCTGGGCCAGAGTTGCATGCATATGCCTAGCATTAACATTTGCAACTTGTATTTAGTAGAGGAAAAATCTTTCTCTGATGTGGTCAAATCTCAAAGGTTAACAATTTCATTTTTCAATTCCTTTATTTCCTACTTTTATATCACACCCAAACATGTGAAGTCTTAGGATGTGGAAAAAGCAGAAAACCTTATTAAAAAAAGGATGTTTTGATAAACTGTCTAATCCTGACTAGCCATACCGCCTCAAACAATTTTCAAGTCATTATGTAATAATAAGTGGAGTCCAAATCAGAGCAGGAATGAGAAATGCCTCCAAGGCATTCCACATGGGCATCGTCTGCAGGAGGCACGCAATGAAGCATTGCTTCAATTTTTGGAGCACTTTGAAAAGCAGTGTCACAGTCTGGGTTTTTCTGTGAATTCCTGTGATCTTTCAATTCTAGCCTTCCATGCCGTGCTGTCAAAGGGAGGAGTATCCAGCCCAGACTATAATCCATGGCGTGGAAGAACCAATATCAGAAACCCAAAAGCAACACAAAGTGTCAGAGAAAGTGACAATTCAAAGTCACTTTTTGCTTGTAGGGTATTTACAACAACAGCAAATGTATCTGTGGAATCCCATAAAAACACGAGCCAATGTAATATTATTGCCAAGCCTAAAAAAATACAGCTGAGGATGTGCTAATATACACCCAATGAAAAAAGGAGCAAAGGAGAATGTTTTAAATACGCTTATATACTCTGCCTTTTTGCTAGCTTTCAAGGGAATTATTGGAAGCTCCCATTACTAAGAAATAAATAAATGGTCTTGTTTGGGTTCCAAACTTTGGATTGAAGAACTTTGATCTCCTCTTAACATTTTTAAAGGAAAGTCTCTATGGCTATCAGTCTATGAACAGGTATGAAACAGAAGTAGGATGTTGTACCCCCAAGAGGGTTAAAAGGATTGGTCGGTGACTGAGTTATGGATCAAGCATAGAATTGAATCTGGCTGAGGTGAGAGATGCTTTACCAGGGAAGGTCATATTCCATATCTGCTGGCAAATATGACCTTTCACTCCAGTCATGGAGTGGCCAGTGCATAGTTGAGAAAACAAAGCATAGAAGCATGGCAAGATGAAGGTGTTTACTCAAGAAGACTTACAGTTAAGCTGTGAGTGAGACATAATTCGAACCCAAAGTTTTTGATTGCTACTCCAGTTGTACCTACAGGATACCTTAATATCTCACCTAATTCATTTTACTTAAACAACATTTCATTGAGGTTATTCCGGACACTGTGGGCAGAAATCTGCAGAGAGAGACAAAGTCCCTCTCCTCAGGAGGGCATCAAGAGGCAAGATAAAAAGAATATGGACATTGAATGACATATATTTAATTAAAAAAATTTTTTTTAATCTTATTTTAGAGTGAGAATAGAGCATGAGTGTGGGAGAGGGGCAGAGGGAAAGAGAGACAGAACCGTAAGCAGACTCTATGCTCAGCCCAGAGCCTGATGCCGGGCTTGATCTCACCACCCTGGGATCATGACCTGAACCGAAATCAAGAGTTGAGCACTCAAGTGACTGAGCCACCCAGGTGCCCCTACATATATTTAAGATTAAATTCCACCTTTGAAACTTATGATGAGACCCTGGGCAAATATCTCAGGTATTCTGTTCCTTTGTTTTCTTGACTCATCTTTATAAACGAGGATGCTTGCAAGATTGTTTTAAGGATCAGAAATAACACAGAAATGTTCCACAAGTGTCCAGCAGTAGCTTTTCACTAAATGTCCTCTTTTATTATTAATGGAGCAAATGGCAAGGAAACAGGTTATTCTAAGGCTAGGAAGACTAAAACGAGGGATATAGGGAGGCACAATGAGTGCCGTGGGCATTTAATATACAAAAAGGTATACTGTGGAAAAAGTGTCTGTGTGTGGGTTTCTCTTCTGGAATGAAAGAGACTGAAGAACTGAAAGAAATTCTACCACCCTTATATCATTTCTTACCACCACCTCAGGTCTTTCTTGTGCTATTTTGGCTTTCGCTACCTTACTTCTTTCCCTTATATTATTTCCTATTTATGGAGTATACATACCAGGCTCTCGGTGTCATTTCCTTGAGCTCTATGAAAATTGCCCTCACGTTGTAAGGATTTATTTGGACATATAAGAAAAACGCTAATAATATAATTTGATACAGTCTTCTTTTCCTTTTCCATATACATCTGTCTTCAGTATTATGTAGACAGATTTACTACTATTGTGAAGTATCTGTGGGATGAATATGTTCCTTGAATATTAATTTCTTTCCGAAAGCAAGCCAAATGTATAGGGGTAAATTCTTCTAACGCTTTTGTAAGTTTTTATTTTGTTAAAGCAGCTGTTGAAGCCTCATGAAAGACTTAAAGCATACATTTATTTTTTAGTGCATTTCTCTATTTACGATGTTTTTTGTCTTAGTGCTCATTACTAGCAATATTTGCATAAATATAAATTTCTATCATTTCAATTTTCATTTCTCTCTGAATCTTATTGCCCACACTGAGTTATAATCTTATATTTGTGGAATTACCATCAGATGTTGTGAAATCTCTTATGAATTTAAGGCACTAATGGCTATTAGGAAGTTAAAGATTTCTCAGAAGTAGATCAACTTAAAACCATAATCTTTTGTGCATAAAAAAACACTTTGAGATTAAAATTTAAATTGGCTAGGACAGAATAAGCAAGCATGTATCATATCAGTAAACCAATTTTGACAGATTTTTATACCATCACTGAGCTTTCTTGAAACATACCGAGATATGATAATTCTCTACTGTGCTCTGATGCGGGAGAAGGGGTCCAGGGGGCCCAGGAAACTGGGTCCCTTGTCAGTTCTCCTTCCTCATACCAGAGACAGTGTATGGTGCTTGTTCAGAAGGGGCTCAGGATCCAAAGTATCTGAGTTTTCACCTCCACCCTGGCACCCCATTAATTAGCCTGTGAAAGCTGCGAAAGTCATCTAACCTTGCTGTGGTTCAGTTCCCTCATCTGTAAAATGGACACAATAAAAGTCAACCTTATCATGAAGACGATTACTATGGAGATTTATATATGTATGTATATATGTATACACATATATGTATGTATGCATACACATACATATGTTTGTATATACTTACATATTCATACATATTCGTTTATATTTATGTTCCTGGCACTCGCTATTCTGATATACATACATATATAAATCAGAACAGCAAACACCTGGCTTGTGTTGAACTTTCAATGATTGTTATTTCTTTTTAACTTCCATCCTGGTGAGCTGAAGAAGGAGGGAGAAGGAGCAAGTCATGTTTCATGTACTACAGACTTCTCTTCTTATTGAGACTTAGTAGATTTTCATCAAAGCAAAGTTTTCTCCTATACTGTCTGCTCTTAGGAGAATTTCCAGAGGCATTACACCATTGTTCATGTTGTTTTAAAAATAATTTTCAGCGGTGCCTGGGTGGCTCAGTCGGTGAGCATCCGACTTCGGCTCAGGTCATGATCTCGTGGTCCGTGAGTTTGAGCCCCGAGTCCCTGTCGGGCTCTGTGTTGACAGCTCAGAGCCTGGAGCCTGTTTCAGATTCTGTGTCTCCTTCTCTCTCTGACCCTCCCCCATTCATGGTCTGTCTCTCTCTGTCTCAAAAATATATAAATGTTAAAAAAAATAATTTTTGCCAGTTATGTTTGGTTTACTGAGGAACACGTCTGTGGGGATTCTCAGGTTGCCATTCAAGAACTAGCAGTTTGATTTTATAAATATGTATTTGAAACATTTTAGGGCTATTACATATCTGTGAGAAATTTTGTTCAAGGCAGAATTATTAGATTCCTTCTAATTAATTTTGCACTCAGCACAGACATATTTCCCTTAATTTATATGGACTTAGAAATTCCAAATTTTGCTGAAGGCAGTTTGAAACGAGCTTTCTAACTTGTGCAAACGAGAGATTCATAACCAATCCAATGAAGTGCACAACAGACTGAATATGAATCATGTGCCCGTTACTGTAGTCATAGCAATAGGTACACTTATGAAGATATATATTCAGAAGAGGTGTTATGGTGATACTTATAATCATTCTTAAATCACTTTCAAGGGGTGCCTGGGTGGCTCAGTCGGTTAAGCAGCCGACTTCGGCTCAGGTCATGATCTCGCGGTTGGTGAGTTGGAGACCCGCGTCGGGCTCTGTGCTGACAGCTCAGAGCCTGGAGCCTGTTTCAGATTCTGTGTCTCCCTCTCTCTGACCCTCCCCCGTTCATGCTCTGTCTCTCTCTATCTCAAAAATAAATAAACGTTAAAAAAAAAAAATTAAATCACTTTCAAGACATTGATTTCTGGCTTTTAATTTATAGTTTATATTTTTATTTAGTGTTCCCTTGCTTTCTGGAACTACAACATGCTCGAGGTTCTTTTTTAAAAATGTTTATTTATTTTTGAGAGAGAAAGAAAGCACGCGAGTGTGTGACTGTGGGGGAGGGGCAGAGAGGGGGAGCCAGAGAATCCCACACAGGCTCCCTGTGGTCAGCACAAAGCTCCAACGGGGTTGCGGGAGCTCAACCCTACAAACCATGAGATCAGGACTTTCGCCAAAATCAAGAGTCAGACGCTTAACTGACTGAGCACCCCCGGTGACCCATCGTGCTTCAGGTTCTGACCTAGAATCAGTCATTTGTCTACGAAACCCTGGGCCCTTTTATTGGACAATGGTGTTAGAAACCAAGATCTGGGTGCTGGGTGTGCTCATTACTACTGGTCTCATTGTTTGTAGGCCCTCTAAACTGGCAGAACAAGGATATCTATTGTGTAGACCTCCTTTTTAAAAATTATTTTCTGCCTTATACTGTAGAGTAATATGGTAGGTTCCTATTACTTCCTAATATAGAGACAAATTGTACCGTTAAAATCATCTTTAACATGGAATTGTACCTAGGTATCCGATTTTGTTCTCTCTTATCAACTATGAGAAATTCATTCCCAGACTCAGTGCCATTCTGGATGAATTACTTACCTACCTATTTGAGAAACTAAAGGGGGAAAAATACCTTTGCTCCACTATCCCCTTTAAAAACACATCCCTCATTATTTTTACTAAAATACTGAATGGTTCATAACCAAGCTCAATATTTCTTTTCAATCAAGGAACCTTTGTAAAAGCAGAACAGCTGTGAATGGATTCATTGTTAAAGACAACAGTAATAGCAGGAAAAAAAAAATCTCTGACAAAAGAGGTACCTGGCTAATGATGGTATGACAGAAGGAAGAATCCCTGGAATCAGAGAGCATAACAACAGGGGTCTGGAAATAACAACTGTTTTCATTCTTGTTTAGGAATGATCCACAATAGCAAATAAAGGAGCTTCTGCAGTGACTAGAAGTGCACTTTGCAGTGATAATGTCAGAGTTGGGAGACATGAGTGCCAAAATTGGGAGGGAAAAAAGAATATCAGTGGCCTAGATAAAATGCTAAAGGAGTCGCTACTTGTATTAGAAAATTAGCTGGATAAAATGCCAAGGGGAATGAAATGAAAAACCTCGGTAACAAAATGACTTACAATTATATTATGCCTGTAGTAAGACTCCTGTCCATTTGCCTTAAAAATAATATTTTCATTTCTTCATTCTGGAGATTAAAAAATTAAATTACACAAATGTTCATAATTTTAAGGTAATTAAACACAGAGATAGATTATTATTTCTTCCCAAATTACAGTCAAAGCTAAACTTAGCTTTCTAGGTGTTTGTGTATGGACTCTACATATAAATCACTATAAATCGGGGTAGTTTCCCCATTACCATGAATGTATCTTCAAGACGCTTCCCAAACTGGACTTAAATAGAAGAGCGTTTTTAAAAAACAACTCTGAGTTGCCGGATGAAATAAATTTCCATTTCTGGCTTTTTAAATTGCAGCTGAAGGGCTTACTAATGTAAGTGACATCTTATCAATTATGATGGCCTCCTTTTTGGTTTCCAGTTTGCTGGGCTTCAACGTGCATCTGAAGTGAAATCAGTGGTTTCATGAGGGTCATTAATATTTGCATTTAATGACTTCTCTTTAAGTATCAAATTTAATTTTTCCAAATGACTTTCAATTAGAAGCTCAGTGACTATGCTTGTAAAATTCCAGGGCATTTGGGAGGACAGTTGGCTCCAACACTAACAAGATACAGCAATTCTGGGTTGTGTTTAAGAGGTCAGATGACCTTAAACCTTGTTATCAGCTTATTCATACTGAATAAGATTTGGAACTGAGGCAGGGGGAGGATCCTTAAAATCATTTCAAAGCATATGGTTTATCTTTCAGTTAGTTATTACAACGACTTTTTCTGCCTCTTACATTGATAGGCATTGGAGTATGTGTTAAACAATGCTTGAGTGGGGTGGGGCACCAAAGAGAATTCGTTCAAGGCCCTCTACAATGTGTCACATTTCTTACATGCATTGTAACTTGCCTGCACAACCATAGTTAAAAGTAAATTTAATTATTCCCATTTTATGGATAAGGAAACTGACTCATAGAAGTTAAATAATTTACTCACAACTCTATAATGGTCCCGATACCCATTCACTTTCTACTACATACCAGTGATAGTTGAGCTCCACTCAAGAGTTTTATTCCATACTTTCGGCAAATAGAAAACATTTTCATACTAATACACATGATCATACTTTCGACAGTACTTTTAAGGTGATAATCCTCTATTTCCTGGCTCATAATAAAGTAATCATATCTATGGAAAGTGGATGAAGTAAAGAAGATTACATTAATAACACAAACGAGGCAAAATTACCAGAATTCCACCTTTAATTTCCTGTGTATTTTGTATTTAAACCATAGTTTAGGAAGTCATAAATTCAAACTTCAAGAGAACAGCACCAAGATTGTTAAGCTACTGTGTTTTAGCAAAAGGAAACCAATTTTTAAAAATCATCGATCCTTTTGTAAAGTCTTTATTGTCTTTGTTTTGTTTAAAGCTATTATAAATTTTACATAAGTATGTGAATCAACCTAGGAACTAGAACTAGCTTGTATTTGGGCAACTCATCAGCTTGTTGATAATATACACATTCTAGTGTGAAGAGAAAGATTTTTTTCCCTATTTGGACAGAAATGGTGTAACTATTGCCTAATAAATGGATCCTTCTTGATCAAGACACCAACAACAATTGCCTGATGAACAGCATCACGCTCGAGGGAACTTCACATCCCTGCCCTTGGAAAAATTATAGCAAAGACTAGTGAAATTGAAGAATGGAGGAAGAGGGGACCTGGCATTAAGGAGAAGAAAAGCAGAGGGGAAATGTTCTCAGGGAATCCAGTTGAAGAGGAACACCTGACAGGGAGTATTATAAAAGATTCCTAAGACTTCTAACCCTAGAATGAGAGCTGCTTGGAACTTTCAAAATGATCAATGTTAAAATTCCCAGACCCAGGTGAAAACCTGATTCTTAAGATTC
This sequence comes from Acinonyx jubatus, assembly GCF_027475565.1. Lineage (NCBI taxonomy): Eukaryota > Metazoa > Chordata > Mammalia > Carnivora > Felidae > Acinonyx > Acinonyx jubatus. The sequence goes on along the minus strand of NC_069385.1, from coordinate 104,471,644 downwards.
TCCTTCTAATTGCATAAACACAGGGAATGTCAGAGGTGGGGAGAGACATTAACAAAAGCAGCCCCTCTTGATGTTAACCTAAATATCTGAAATGTTTTCTCGGTAAACATGGTCAAAATTTCCCTCTTTACCAGTTTTTAAGAATGTCGCAAGTTGGGCAGTCTACAAGAGACTTATATACATAGTGAAAATGGGAACATTCTCAATTGCACGCAGGTTTTCCTGCAAGAATATCTTCCTAACGGCATCCTTTTTAGACACCTCTGTTGGGCTATTTTTCATTTTGGGACTTAATCAGTAGGAGGGCAACTTTTGGAATTAAGCTATTTTGATGAGAATTCAGGTTTTATCATTTAGATAAGTTACTCACTTTCCCTCACCAGGAAAATGATATAATTCTTACCTCCTTAAAACTGGGAATAGTTAAAAGAAATATATGTGCAAGGCTTGGTACAATGCTAGACGTGTAATTAACACTTGCTTCATGTAAGCTGTAATTATTTTTCATATTGTGGATTACCCCTCCACCCACAGGAAGTGGGAAATGCGGTGGTAATTCCCTAAGGCCGTGGACTTTTATAGATCTGGGTGCAAACTATGGCTCCATTATCTAATAATTCAATGACCATGGCAGGAACCTCACTTTCCTGGTTAAACTTTTTCCTCATGTATAAGACGGCGATTGAGGACAACCTATTTCTCAGAGTTGTCAAAATGATTGCATATGCTAATGTACTTAAGGCATTTAGCACTGTGCCTGTCAGGGAGTTAAGAGTTCAAACTGGTGGCAGTTACTGAGGCCAATATCTACTTCAGACAGACATCTTTCTTGCCTACTTTTAAACACTTAAACCAAAGTAGTAACTCATCGCAGGAGAAGTTCCTTGATCTTTTGGCACTCTTAATATACTCTCTGTGATTAGACAAGAAAAAAAAAAACTTTTAAAATACCGCAGCCTTGAAATTCTCATATCTTCTCATGCTTTTGCTCATATTCTCTTTTTCCACACTGAGAACCCAAAGGAAAGTTTTGATGCAGGTGGTGCTTAGAGGTCCTGGAGTCCTTTGTTCTGTATCTGCCATTTTTTCTCTTCGAGTAGATACCCCTTCACTGATTCCTACCTTATGTTCTCAGTAATCTCATGCCCTCTCTTCCCCCTCATTAAGCTCCATTCTCCTTTCTTGGTCACCTTGAAGTCACACTTGATAAAACTACAAATGTTGGCCCTCTCAAAGCCACACGCATTCAAACTGGGATTAAAATCTTAAACCTAAGAAGGGAGAGTAGCTATAATTCAGCAGAGAGGTAGAATTCAGCTCTACAGCTGCAGGCCAGAGACAGCAGGACTTTGTGCTAGTCCCTGAAAATTACATCTACGACTAAAACGGAACCTGTCTGGGAAAGTAAGATGATAGGATCAGGAGTGGGTAAAAGGAAGAGTGTACGTGGCCAGAGAAGATACCAATTAGTATTATGCCTTGCCTTATTTTCTCTCTTCCAGTCTCTATTTACTATCCATACAGCCTGGGTCCTAAGTTTGATCTATTTCCATCACCTATTAGATGCTAAACATAAGCAAGTCAAGCAAATCATCTAATCCTCGATTTCCTTATCTGTGACATATTTATTTTTAGTGTGTGTGTGTGCAAATTATTGATGGTATATGAAAATACTTTTCAAGTGCTAGCCTGGAATTGTTAGGACAATGCTTTTCTGATCTAACTCAGGTGCAACTATCAATCTAGACCTCGCCCTTTCTTCTTAGACTCTTACCCTTCATACTCTAATAAAAATTAAGAAAGATATTTTGTAAAGGCAGTGTGTAAACATAATTTCAGACTTAAAAAATCACACAAATCCTTATTAATAATTGAGTATAACATTTTACTTGAAAATACTGCGAAAAGTCTGACCCACTCTTTTTCTCATTTATGTTATATTTTTTGTCATTCAAAAGTGAGATCATTGTTTTCTCTTTCCTCTTGTCCAAGAAACACTAAAGGAGCTTTTGTGGTGTTACTGTAAGGAGGCAGCTGCTTAAAACTGCAGAGGAGCTTCTCCAGAAGGAGGTTTAGAAAGGGAGAGTTGCTTTTGCATTTAGCCTCTGTTGGACTGGCAAGCCCTTCGTCAAAGTGTTCCCACCTGACTTTCCCTGCTGATGTATTACTCAAGTTTTGGCGTATGTATTACTAGGAAAGAGTAAGCAGATTCATGAATTATTCTCAATGTACTCATTTAATCAAAAGAATGACTGTTTCCTTGACTCCTTACTAGACTAAAAGAATGCGTAAGTTTACATTTTACGCAAAGGAGTCCATTTTGAGTGGAAATACTTTTGACTGAGGCGTTAATGTGATAATCAAATTTCAACTAGAATCAAGTTTCATGGAATTTCCTGTGCCTTTTTTTTTCTTGTCATGAATAATAATTACTCATTTGTTATTTAAACAGATCTAGCTTATTCTATTCAGGTCTGATATAAGACTGTGAAGGCAGACACGTAGTTCTTGTCGAGGATCTGAAATCACCCAGTCATGCTCCTTATTTAGCAGATGGGGGAGATGGTACTCAGAAATGCTAAGAAGAGAAAGGCTTCGTCCAAGGTCACACCAATGTGTGTTGTTACAAAACCGTACAGCAATACCTCATCACTTTCTTTGGAGCGTTTCCTGTGGCCTCTCTTCTTTTTAATCATGTCTTCTTTTCAGCTATTGTCTGGTCTTGTCCTCAAGCTCTCTGAGTGTGCCAGTGCTACAGATAGTGTCAACACTCAGAGGCTTTCCTTCCTTGGTCTATATTACAAGATATGTGTCCCTTGTTTCCATGATACGTTATTTCATTATAAAGCACTAATGACCGATGTTGGATTGGCATACTATCGTATTTCCCAAATAGCATGGTTCAGTGTTGTAACTTTATGGATTTATGGCCTGTATATATCTCCAAATAACTTAAAATATTAACTCTCAAGAGTTTTTCATATAACTCTCAAATACCACCCTCTATGTTTCTGTTTCCTCCAGTTACATGTAGAGTTGTCTGCATTCTCTCTAAGCTACAAAAAAAAAATATTCTGCATCTCCTCCATTTTAAGTGTTTAATAAAGATGTATGACCTTATTCATAAATGATTTTTTAATCTCTTTATTAGTAAAGCACAATCAGATCCCAAAAAAGCAATTAAAACACTGAATTAACTAAAATGGATTCCAGGAAGGCCATAAGTGGTAAGAAGGGGTATTCAATAACCATGTTTTACTCTACAGCTCATCTCTCTTAAGTCTTTTCCAGAACAAGTCCATGAGAAAAGTGATTCGAGGGAGGGAGGAGAAATATTAAGGATTCTTTAGTGAAAAAGGACAAAAAAGGATACTATTCATGAATATTGGTGAAGATAGTAGTACCCTGAACGAAAGTTTTTACCCAAGGTAAACTTAAAGTTAATACAAGGCATGGAGTTGTATTTAGGGGAAGCAATGCAATTGTTTTAACATATTACACTGCTGAATAGTTACTCATGAAATAAGTTGAATACAAGGATATAAAATGCAGATAGAAAATGTGAGAGAAAAGTGATTTTATTTACATGTGTGTTACACTAGAGTTATAAAATTCTGTGTTTTGGATTTCTACTTTTAGCGACATGGAGTAGACTTACTTTTCCCTGTGCCTCCCATTAAGTACCACTAAAGCCCCTGGACATTTCATTAAAAAATAAACATGAGAATCTGAAACATGGAGAGGGGGTAGAATGATTAGGAACCGTGGAATCTGAGGAAGAGCATGTTTGTTGAGTTCCTTGGGTTTTACTTTTCTTCATGTGCCTCGGACTTGGATCTGAAGAAGCCAACAGCCAACTGGTGCATACAGAAAATGTCACACCAAAGCCTCCTTTCTCTAGCTGAAGAGAAAGAGAAGGGGCAGTCTAGCATGACAGAACACTTGTGAGCAATAATTGCTTTACCACAAAAATAGTACCAGAGAAAAAACTATGGCCCCCACAGTGTATGTCACCTGTGCCAACAAAGTCTGATTAAGGAGCCTAGATGTGACCTTCATGACACTGTAAGGAGGTACCTAACACTCACATAGATGTGGTATCAGGGAAGGCCAAGTACGGAGCTGGGTCCTTCATCGCTATCGACCCGTAATGGGGCACACCTCTCTCTGATGTTAGTAGAGACTGTGTGAAGAACCAGTCTGGAAGTAATGAGGGGCCCTTTCACTTCCCTGTTGGCATGGTGTGTGAGGTCCACTGAAGAGTCAGGATTTCCATCGTTGCCCGGAAGTGATGAGCACCTCACACTGTGGTGTAATGGAAGACCACCTGCATAGCTGGAAATCTCACCCCTCCCAGCATTAACAGTGAGTTGTTTTTCTCAGGTGTCAAGGGAGACCAAATTGGGAACAAGTTCTTCCACCTCCACTAGGTAGTAAGGAGGTAGTGACCTCCTTCCCCTACCAGAGAAGTGTCAGAGAAAACTGGCTAAAAGAAATGGTTTAAATAAAATCTAGAGCCTCATAATATGATACAACAACATTCAGGTTATCATGAAAAAATCACGAGTCATACCAGGAAACAAGATTTCAAACAGTATGAAGAAGACAATCAAAAGATGGCAACACCAAGATGACCGAGATGATAGAGTTGCATGACAAAGATTTGAAAGCAGCCATATAAAAACACGATTCAATATGTACTTATAAAAATGATTGAAAGAAATGAAAAAAAAAAACCAGAAATTTCAGTCAAGAAACAGAAATTCCCGGGAAAGACTAGAAGATGTCAATGGTAACCTAATGAAAGAAGAACAATTGGAAATAAAAGGCTCAGTAGATAGGTTCAACAAAAGAATGGAGGGGACAGAGGAAAGAATCAGTAAACTATAAGACAAACAATAGGAATTGTCCAAACTGAGCAACAAAGAGAAAATAGATTTGAAAAATGAACGGAACCATAGGGACCCATGGAAACATAACAAATGATCTAGTATTTGTACATTTAAAATGTTTCAGTTTATAAATTAAAACCACAAAATGATATCATTGCACACCAGCTAGAAGGGCTAAAATAGAAAATAGTAACATCACCAATGCTAGAGAGGAAGAAGAGAGATCATATCATTTACATATTGCTGGTGGGAATGGAAAATAGTACAGCCATTTGGAAAAAAAGTTTGGCAGTTTCTTAAAAACTGAAAATACAACTACTACACTCAGAAGTTGTAGTGCTGGGAATTTATCTCAGAGAAATGAAGACTATGTTCAAACAAAAACCTGTATGTGAATGCATACAGCAGCTTTTTTCTTAATAGCCCAAAACTGGAAGCGACCTTCACATCCTTCCACTGATGGATTAAACGTTGGTATGTCTATACTGTGGATGAATGAAAGGGAATAAACTACTGACACATGCAACAAGCTGGATGACTCTCCAGAGAATTATGCTGAGTGGAAAAGCCAATTACAAATGTTTACCATACTGTCTGTTTCGATTTATATAAATGTCTTGAAAGAACAAATTTGTAGAAATGAAGAGCAGATTAGAGGTTGCCAGGAATTAGGAAGGGGGGGAGGAAGTGGGTGTGGCTATAAAATGGCAACATGAATAATACGTGAGGTGGTAGAAATGTTCTGTGTATTGACTGTGTCGATGTTGATATCCTGGTTGTGATATTGCGATGTAGTTTTGCAAGAATGTCACCACTGGGGGGGAAACTGGGTAAAGGGTATACATGATCCCTCTGTGTATTATTTCTTATTGCTGCACGTGACTATACAATTTGTTTACAATTAATTTTTAAAAATTATTTTTTAAAATTTATTATTTACTTTTGAGAAAGAATGAGTGTGTGGAGGGAAGGGGCAGAGAGAGAAAGAGAGAGAGAGAGAGAGAGAGAGAGAGAGAGAATCCCAAGCAGGCTCCGAGCTGTCAGCACAGAGCCCGACACAGGGCTTGAACCTAAACTGTGAGATCATGACCTGAGCTGAAACCAAGAGTTGGGTGCTTAACCAACTGAACCACCCAGGTGCCCCTAATTTTTTAAAATTCTGTGCCTTATATATATATACCTTGGAAATTTTTCTGTCTAGGAAGGAAAATTCAGTATGTTGCATATTTTCTTTTGAGGAAATCTAAACAATATGAATAAACAATTTTAGATAGGTATGTATTTTCCTCGGAACACTTGCACATGAGAACATATTGGTCTGAGTGAGGCAGTTAATGACTTCACAAGCCTTGGAATACTGCAGTCAAATCCATTCATTTCTATTAATTACCTGTATTAAAACTGCTAACAGTTCTATCATATATGTTGAGGAACTGAAATAGTATGTTCAAGATTGATTCTCAAGCGGTTCTCAAAGTGTGGTCCAAAGATCCCTGGAGATCCCTGAAACTATTAAAGGTATCCTCTAGGTAAAAAGTATTTTTATAAACATGATTTTCTTTCTTCATTGTGCTGATTTTCCCATTGACAGTGGGTAAAACTGTTGGCACTTTAGCCAGAATCAAGAAAATAGCCCTAAAGTTTACTAGCAGTCATTACATTCTTCACTGCCATGAACCCACAGTAACAAAAGTGACAGTTACACCCTAAGAGTGCCCTTAACAAAGCAGTACAAATTATTAATTTTATTGAACTTCAACTTTTAGGTAAATGTTGTCTTTAATATTCTGTGTGCTAAAATGGGGAGTGTGCATCAATCACTTCCTATGCATATCAAAGTGTGATGGCAGTCTGGAACAAAAGCATTTGTGAGATTCTTTGGATTCTGAGTTGAGCAAGCTGCTTTTTTCACGAAACATCATTTTACTCGAAGGAACCACTGACACACAAACTTTGGTTATTCACACTTGGGCAATTGGCAGACATTTTCTCGAAAACAAACAAGGTGGGTCTGTCATTTCAAGGAAAACAACTGTCGGTGTTTGTTGCCAATGAGAAAATTTGTGACTTCAAGTAAAGATTAGAAATTTGCAGCATTTGAGTCTGCCACTGTGAGCTTGGCAACGTTCTAATACTTAAAAGTTCTCTGATGAGATTGATGGTAATATTAACAAGTATTATTTTTAATGTGTCAATATTTGGAAGATATGTGTACTTAATGGACCCATATTTTACAAATGGCCAATGAGTTATATAACACAATCATGCATCAGTAAAAGAACATCTGACATACAAGATTTTCTTGTACTGGATTTTCTTGGAACTGAATAGGAAAAGTCAATTGATGTCTCATTGCAATTTTCTTTTTTCTTTTCTTCTTTTCTTTTCTTTTCTTTTCTTTTCTTTTCTTTTCTTTTCTTTTCTTTTCTCTTCCTCTGCTTCTGCTTCTGCTTCTGCTTCTGCTTCTGCTTCTGCTTCTTCTTTTGAGACAGTGAGAGAGAGAGAGAACAGGGAAGGGGCAAAGAGAGGAGAAAGAAAATCTTAAGCAGGCTCCACCCCCAGCACGGAGTCCAAGATGGGGCTCGATCTCAAGTCTACAGGATAGCCTTTTTAAAAATGTTTTTATTCATTTATTTTGAGAAAGAAAGTATGCACATGTGTAGAGGAGGGGCAGAGAAAGAGGGAGAGAGATCCCAAGCAGGCACCATGCTGTCAGCGCAGAGCCCGATGTGGGGCTCGATCTCATGAACCAGGATATCATGACCTGAGCCAAAATCAAGAGTCAGATGCTTAACCAACTGAGTCACCCAGGTGCCCCACATTGCAACTAATCTTTAAGAAAGTATGTCTGGTTGTGGTGTGGTATCAGAGGATAGCCCCAATTATCTCAAAAAGCTGTTTAAATAATCTTCCTTTTTCCAACAATACATCTGTGTGAAACTGAATTTTTGTCATCTACTTTAAGCAGAATATATTGCAACAGATTGAATGCAGTAGCCAATATGAGAATCTAGTCACTTTTAATTAGTCCAGACATCAGGAAAACTTGAGAAAAGTATACAGCAATGCCACTCTTCTTACCAAGTTTCTGAAAATATAGGTTTTTTTTGTTTGTTTGTTTGTTTGTTTTATAAATTAGGTCCTTTAGGTTAACATGTAATGGAGCTATTGTTAATTTTTAATAAATATTGTAAAATTTTTAGTTTAGATTTTTAACAAAGAATAAACATAAATATAACCCACATTAAAAAATATATATTTAGAGTCTTCTACAATGTTTAAGAATAAAAAGGATCCTAGGACCCAATGTTTTAGAACCACTGAGGTAGATCATTGCTACCAACAGATAAGACAGATTGGAACACAGAACTCAAGATCACTGTGGTAGTAGCATCATTCCCTTAAAACATGGTAATCCTTCAAATAATTAAACTGTTGGTAAGACATCTATATTGAATCTGTACTTGGAGAAGTACTAAATATATAATTTTCCAAAGCTGCACAAAAATTGGAAAGGGAGAAAGTTATTTTCTTCCCAGTTGTACTTCCAGGTTGCACAGACTGTAATTTACAGTCTTTTAAGATCCTTTTAAAGTCCTTTATATATGGAATTTTTCAGATGTGTATTTATTTTTAAAAGTAAAGAGAATAGTGCAGTTAAAGTCCATCGACTTATCCCATTACAACAATTATCAACATGCTGCTATTCTCTGTTCAATTATCACCCTTCCATTTTTTTTTTACTGTTAGTATTTAAAAGAAAATTCCAGACATCATATCTTTTCACTCACAAATGCTTTAGTGCTGCTAACAGATAAAGATGTTAATAATATAACCATGCGGTAAATCCAGTAAAATGAGACTCATAATGAGAATAATTTTTTGCATTCCTGATAGTCATTCTATATGATCAATTGCTCTCAAAAATGTCTTCATAGTTCATTTGCCAGTAATGCGAGAGTGTAAACCAGACAATATATATATTGCCTATGGATTATAAATTCTGTAATCCATAATAGTTCCCCTTTCCTCTTTAAAATACCAATTCTTTTTTTCCCCAAATGTTTCATAGTTCATATATTTTATATGTTCACTGAGAACAGTGCCTATGTGTATGACATGAAGTAGATCAACAAAGGGACGTTATATTGCACAAAGGGTCATCTTCACCCATGAAAGCTATAAAGCCACTCACTGTTTTGTTTTGTTGTTGTTGTTTCTTTATTTTATTTTTTATTTTTTAAAATTTACATCCCAATTAGTTAGCATCTAGTGAAACAATGATTTCGGGAGTAGATTCCTTAATGCCCCTTACCCACTTAGCCCATCCCCCCTCCCACAACCCCTCCAGCAACCCTCAGATTGTTCTCCATATTTATGAGTCTCTTCTGTTTTGTTCCCCTCCGTTTTGATAGGATTTTTGTTCCCCTTCCTTTATGTTCATCTGTTCTGTCTCTTACAATGCCAATTATTTATTGAAGGAAATAGTCAATTGTCATATAAAATTCTCCTCTTCCTGTATTTTGCTGATAGCAATCTTATGGTATTGTTTAAAGTGTTCCTTTATCCCATTTACTTCCTATAAACTTGATAGGTAGAGAGGCTTGCATAGATTCAGATTCAATTTATTTTTTGGAGGGAGGAGCTAGAATAATTCATAGGTGGGGTTGTATATTTATTGCTGCCTTATACCAAAAGGGATATTAGTTTTAATAATATGGAGATTGATCAATGGGTTGACTGAAACTTCATTTAAACGTTCCCAGAAATCTTTCTCTGAAAGGCTTTAGCAGATATCGATAACCATTGCCTATGCATAAAATGTCATTAGAATATTCAAAATGGTGATTTTCTGATTCTATCATTACCTCTGCTCTTATTAGCTTTGATTCTTCTATAAAAATAACATTCATTGACTATTTATAGTCCACACTGGAAAGGCAAGATAAATGCATACTTTTTTGTACTTATTTACCAAATTTTAGAACGAGTGGGTATCATAGCAACCTCCAAGAGTGACCAGTAAGTAATTTTTGTAAAATAGCATTATGGTTTTGACATATTTTCTTTAGTTTAATCCATTTCTCTCACTATTCTTTTTGATGTTCCAATTGTTCCATTTTTGACCATTGGTAGTCCCTTGTCAGCTCCTGTATGCTTTGACATTTCTGTGATTTGCCTATTTTATGTAATAATGTGTTTTGGAGATGTCTCTACAATGTTTTCATTATGTCTTTGCTATGGTGTGTCAGGAACTTCCAGGTTTCCTCCCCCAGTCATGAATTAGCCATTTCTCCAAGGAGCTGGTACGTTTTAGGGGTAGTGATGGTACTTAGAGGTTGCAATCTGGGTACCAGGGTTTCTCATTGACCTCAGTCTATTGCTGCTTCTTGGTATTTACCATGAAGAGAGCTGGGGAACATATACTTTTTCATAAAAAGAGAAAAATAAATCGGGGTACCTGAGTGGCTCAGTTGGTTAAGCAACCAACTTTGGCTCAGGTCATGGTCTCATGGTTCATGAGTTCAAGTCCTGTGTCTGGATCTATGCTGACAGCTCAGAGCCTGGAGCCTGCTTTGGATTCTCTGTCTCCCTTTCTATCTGTCCCTCCTCTGCTTGCTCTCTGTCTCTGTCTCTCAAAAATAAACATAAAAAAATAAAAAAAAAGAGAAAATAAATCAAGATATTGTAAAATTCAATTTAAATTCAACTTTACAGGCTTTTTACTTATATGATTTCATATTTTAATTTTTTGCTTATATTGAAAGCTTGAATTCTAACAACATTAATGTGAACAATTGTTTATTTGATTCTTCAATATATAAATGTATGTACATATTTTATATCCATTTTTACAGATACATATCCAATATTTTAATATTCTAACAGTAAGATTATTGAAAGCATTTTGTTTTTCTCTGCCAAGATGTTGAGCTATTCCATATCAATATCTTACTAAACAAAATGGTTATAGACAATAAGATTTAGCTGTGGTTGGATAACTTATTTTCCAATGGTGTTGGCGTTACAAGAAGTTACATGTTTATAGTATTCCTGAAATCTACTCCATTGGTCCTGTAATGCCTCATTATACATTTGGAGCTTTGCTGAGGTTCCCTACCTAGCATTCAATTTTCTACTGATATCTGGAATGCTTGATAAGGAGTTTCATTCCTGCTAGAGGTGAGTGCAGAATCTTTTTCTTTACACCCTGACCTGTGTCAGGCATTAACTGTTTCTGTAAAGGATAGATAACAAATATTTTAGGCTGTGTAGGTTATATTATCTCTGTTGCAACAACTCAGCTCTACTGTTGCAGTGCAAAAGCATGTTAAAGAATGAGTGTGGTGGTGTTCTTATAAAACTTTATTTACAAAATCCTATGGCAGCAAAACTCACCTCCTGGAAGTAATCTCTCAGCAAATGGAGCCCCTGTGCTATCACCAGACCATGATGGGACCTGGAATTGAAGTAAAATCAGTTTCAGGATCTCTGGGTGATGGCTTCTGTCTCAGGAATTGAAGTGAGAGAGAAGAGAGGGAGCTCTGTTCCTCTGAACTCCATGCCTAATTTCTCAGAAAAGTTCTGTCTGTTGGCCTTCACTCTCCTACTGAAATGGTTTCTGGGAAAAGCCAATCTGGACTTTCAAAAATGACATTTCAAGTTAAAGGCAAAGAGAAATTATTAAGTTACTTAGCAGGAGTCTCAGGGTCTTTACTGCAGCTTCAGTCAGGCTCTTGGCTGGATCCCCCTTTGGCCATGATTTCCACCCCACGCCACATTCTTTATCTCATTAAAAGCACAGTTTTTACAAGGAAAAAGAGTACACTCAACTAGGCAGCTCGCATAGTCAAGTATCCTTTATTGTTCATTCTGTTGTCCCCACAACCTGCTTACTTCCTTGTTCAGGAGATACAAAAACCTACATGGAAGGGTTAGCCTATATGGATGCGCCTTTGAGGGTCTCTCAGATGATGTGTCGGGCGGGGTGGGGGCGAGGTATTGTTAACTCTGAGAAGTCTACTGAGTCATATCAGGGACCTGTCTGCTGTACATGGTGTGATACAGAAGTAGAATGTGGGTGGTATGGGCAGGTGGAGGGAATTTCTGCTCTACCTAACAGTGGTTCTCCAGGTTCACTCACCCAACACACTCAGTTCCAATTTCTCTCTAGAGTTAGCATGTTATTACATGTTATTTTCTTCCAGAAAGGCTTTTCCTTGTAAAGAAGAAGGACATTTCCTCTAGGTCATGACACTGATTGAAAAACAGAATTTATAAGGAATAAAATGTTGCTGCTGCTGCTGCTAAGAAGTTGCGTAAATTGTAGGAACAGAGAGGAAAATAGTGCCAGGAGCTGGAGGTGGGGAGAGGGGCTGAAATTTGGGGGGTTATGAGATGTTCTTTATCTTGATTTTGATGTTGATTACACACTGTATGTATTTGTTAAAACCCATAGAATTACACACACATGCACACACACATCAGATGATGGGCTGTATTTGGTCTGTAGGTTGACCCCTGTCCTACTTCATTATTTAAGATCTTTCTGGAAGCATATAGCACATATACTCTGTCTGGAGATTTTCCACTGCAAAATCAGTTAGCAATGCCTTTTTGAGCCATGACTGAGGTCTTTCAAATAGGAAGTCAACATTGACCCTTGGAGATCACTATCTATGACCAACTTGGTTTTCACAATCTATTCCCTCTTGGATCTTCACTGAGTGTTACTGAGCCCTAGTTTACTCCCAAGGTTATAAAAGTCTTAAGTTCTTAAGACAAAGAAACCCCTATGTAAAAAGTCCTGAACAAGACAGAAGTCTATTACTTTCTCACGTAACCTCCTATTCCAGGATAGAAAGGGCATGTCTGACATTCTTTTTTTTTTTTTTTTTTTAACGTTTTATTTATTTTTGAGACAGAGAGAGACACAGCATGAACGGGGGAGGGTCAGAGAGAGAGGGAGACACAGAATCGGAAGCAGGCTCCAGGCTCTGAGCCATCAGCCCAGAGCCCGACGCGGGGCTCGAACTCGCGGACCACGAGATCGTGACCTGAGCTGAAGTCGGACGCTCAACCGACTGAGCCACCTAGGCGCCCCATGTCTGACATTCTTAACATATGGCTTCCATCTCTAGATCCCATGATACTAGTGGCTTCAGCTCTCATAATCCCAGTTAGTAGGAAGTGAGAAAAGGCGATCCTATGTATGTTTCTTTTTAGGGTTCCAATACAGAAGCGGCATGCCTCACGCATGCTCACTTATCATTGGCCATTTCTTAATCACCTACTGTATCAAGTATCAAGGGAGGATGGAAAATATAGTATCTAGCTGGCCATCCATATATCCACCTAACACTCAGGAATTCTGTCATTAAAGAAGGGGAATATAGATTTTGTTGGTCAACTAGAAGTCTTTATGGGATTATGTTAGGATGAATGAATGTTTAATGAAAGAAAAGCACTTTGAGAAATGTGTTGTATATCCATAAAATGTGGAGTTTTTTGAGAGCCATAATAGATTGATGATCTATTCATTCCCACAGTTTTAGGATATCATTAAAAAAAAAAAAAAAAAACACTCCACAATCTCTATTAGGACCTAGTTCAAGATCTAGTACTGTGGCAGAATATGACATTAAAATCCCTAGAAATCACTCCCTAATAAAAAACATATAAGCTTAGCTTGAATGAAAAATGAAACTCCAGATGCCAGAAATGAAAGGGAACTCGAAATGAGAAAACAAATTGATGTTGCAGTGGCTTGGGGAATTATTGAATCTGGGTAAAGACCCTTAGGGCTTAGGGCTTGAGTTTTGTAAACAGAATATATTTGGGCTGTAGTTTTATTTAATCCACTCTCTCAATCTTTCTTTTCATTGGTGTATTTTGACCATTAAGCTTTAAGATAATTACTGATATGTTAGAACTTAACACTGTCATTTTATTATTTGTTATGTTTCCTCTGGTACTTATGACTCTTTCTCTTTTTCTACCTCCCTTTAGGTTCCTTGAATAAGTTTTAACATTCAATCTAGCTTTATTTATAGTGCTTTTGATTTATCTCTTTGTATAATTTTCTATGTGTTGTATGTATTACAGTACACTATGTGACTTATCACGGTTTACTGGTATTAACATTTTACCATTTTTTTGTGTAGTATGGAAACTTCACTTCCCGTTCAGTTCCTTTACCCTCCCTACTTTTCATATCATTGGCTGGAGTATCCAATGGTATAATTTTTATTTCAATTTCAAATATAAAATTCACAAGAGAAACTACTGCCTATTGTACGTGATCATACTTCTGCTTTGTCCATTGATCTTTCTTCCTGATGTTCCGAGTTTTCCTTCCTTTTTTCTTTTTCTCTCTCTCCCTTTTTTTTTTTTTTTCCTGTATTTCCTTTGTGTTAGAAGAACTCTTTTCAACCAATCTTTATGGGTAGGGCTGCTGGCCAACCACAAATTCTTCCCAGATGAAATACCTTCATCTGGGCATGCTTTTATTTCTCTTCATTCATGAAGAATAGTTTTATCAAAAACAGAACGCATGGTTGACAGTTCCTTTCTTTTGGCACTTGTGACATGTTTTGCCACTTGTTTCTGACTCCATGCCTTCAGATGAGAAATGATCTGTAACATCAATTGGTGCTCCCCTATAGGTAATCAATCATTTCTCTTTGGCTACTTTCAAGACTTTTCTGTCTTTCCTTTTCAGATCTTTAATTTATGATGTGTTTTGGCATGGGCTTCTTAGGAAAAAGCTTTCTTAGCCTTTTGGTCTGTTTTCGATAAGATTATAAAAGGTTTTTCTTTATATTTTTGGTAATCTGCCTAGAAGACAAAGATTCTGTGTTTTCATCGAAATAATTTCCTGTGCTTCATGTTGTCTTTATCAAGTGTTTGATTACCTCAGAAGACGGACTTTTCTCTATTAAAAGAGATAAGTTTTTTTCACAACTATATAACTTCTGTATTTGCCTTTGAAATCTTTAATTGCCCCGCAGTTAAATGGATTTGTTTCACAGTGACCTATGATCTTATTTAATCAAATGTTTTAAGTCTTTGATATTTTTGACAAACTTTTCAAAAATCAAATTTTAAATTAAGTTTTGATCTTAAACTGACTTTGGGTTTTTTTCAGGTCTTCTGGAACAGCTCAAAAGATTTGTTATCTCTCCTTATAAAAGAGAGATATTCAAATAATTAGGCTTATTTGATATGTTAAACCATGTGGGAAGCATTGTCAAGTAAGAAATGATGCAAAGTTTTCTTTAGGTTATATTTATATAAAAGTATGTTATTAATATAAGTATCCTTGCAAAAGTGCTTCCCCAAGCTACCTGCATAGCCCCATAATAAGTCATGGGATGGTAACCCAAGATCTGTCCCTGTTCTTCTTCTCCACATCAGTAAAATGGACACATTACATCAATAATATAATGTTAATATGTGAAAGACTTGCCTTGGCTGCAGGACACTCTGCAGACTTTGCTGGAACATCTATCTGCAAGGAAGAGGGTGAGTAGTGAACCTGAAAAAATTCAAAGCTTAGGTACCACTGTAAAGTTTTGGGGCATCATATGGTTGGGTAAATTGTGTGTTGTCCCAGAAGCTGTGATTGACAAGATGTCAGCCTTTGCAACCCCTAAGAACATGAAAGAGATAAGCTTTTGTAGTGATTTTGAAATTTGGAGGAGTTTTATTTCCACCTGCCACGGTGCCTCTGTATTTCATACTGCCTGGCGAAGGAAGGGCACATGTGACTGGGTATCAGAGCAACAAGTCACTTTTCAAAGGGCAAAAATACTAGTGAAGCAGATGCTTGGGCATCTCCCAAGCAGGGCTACCATTTGAGTTAGATGTGTCTGTGGCTCTGGAAGGTATAAGTTGGGCATTGTGGCAAAGACAACAGAAGGGGAGAGTACCTCTAGGATTTGGGTCCCAGTTCTGGAAGGGGGCAGAAACCAAATATATCGCCAGAGTAACAGCTCCTACCAGTGTACCCAGAACTCCTACAGGTAGAGCCAGTCATGAAGGAACAAATGTTATATCTTGGTAAGAATCCCCTTCCTATCGAGGGATGGCCTGAGGATATGTTCCATTAATCCATCTCTACCATGACTTAAAATCCCAGCATGCCTATTTGCAGCAGAGGAGCATCATTTCTAATAGCCTAGAAATGCAGGTCCTACTAGGTTCTATAGAGTATGTAAATCTTCCAAATGCTCTTGCCCCTATTTCTGTGGTGGCCCCTACAGCCTATAGAGAAGGAATGGGAGAGATTCCAATGACACAGGGGCCTAGAACCTGTAACAAATCACAGCAGCCAGTGGACTACATTCAGAGCAGTTTGGCTGGTGATCACTCATGAACCCTTGGCCATGAAGCCTTTGTAGTTGTAGTTGGGCCATTTGAAAGGGATTGACTCTATGATTGGACAATAGAAAGCCAAAGGGTGGGTGATCATGAATAAATGCTTGAGGGATCAGAATATGTGGGGAAAAAAAAGTTTTGGTTCACTTGCAAGACCCTGAGGCAGTCCTCACTGTCTTCCATATCCTGGCTTCTAAGGTGCTAACAGCTCCTGGCAGTCAGGAAGCTGCCCCAGCCTGGGTATGAGTCCTAGCACCATACCCAACAGTAGATACAGCAGACTCGGTGCATAGGAAGAGTCCCCACAGTGGTGCCCAGGTGGGATGGCACATTGCCAAAGATGCCAATTTCCTTTGAAATACAGTGACTTGGTTAATTCAGTAATAGCATGTTCTGTGTGTTCTAAACAACACTCAAGACAACTGCCAAAGGAGTCTGGGGCCATCCACTGGAGTTCTAAACTGGTGAGGGATTGGCAAGTTAATTGTATTGTCCCCTTCCCTCCAACTGAGGATTATAAATATGCCTTGGTTTTTGTGGAGGGTTTGGCCTAACCAAAATTTACCCCATCATCATGCAAACCAGGCTGCCACCATTAGGGGATTAAAAAAGTACCATGTTCTGATAACTTTGTTGAATAGTCAGTAATCAAGGGTCACATTTCCAAGGTCATGATGTCCTGATGTACAAGACTGGGTAACAGAACATGACATTGAATGGAGGTTCCATCTTCCTCATAACCTGCAAGCAGTAAGACTGATAGAAAGGAAAAAAATGAAAAATTAAAGCAGCAGATTAAATTATTAACAAGTAAAACTATCTTGGCCAGGTGGATTAAAGTACTATCTCAGGCTTCAATACATGTGAATAATCAACCAGTAGGGCCTGTTGCCCCACATGCTAGATTGGGATTCCTGCCAAGACACCCAATACTGTAAAGATATGGAAGTCACAGGAGACAGCCATTGTACCAACTCTCACTGTGAATCAATGTGCTATGCTGCTGAGAACACGGGGCCCCATCATGCCTGGAAAAGCATTATCAACTAGAATTTGCAATGAGCTCCCCACCAGGATGGGTGAGTTACTTCATACCCCCGGTTGAGGGGGAACTACTCAATCTCCACTGGCATCCCATTGCCCTGATATAAGCTGAAGCTGTTGAAACACACCATACTTGGAATGAAACACAAACCATTGAAAGAGGGAAGAAAGTGGAGATCCTGGTCTGGCATATCCTGGTCCCAGTTCATCTCCTCGCACCTGACAAGGCTGCCTCCCTCATCTAAAATGTATGTTATGTATAACCAAGTCAAGTTCCTAAAGCTGCCAAACCCCCCCCCCCCTCCTCAAGGCTAAGGGGCACATTATTTTTTTCCCACTAGGACAATCATTTGGTGGCCACTTTTGTCTCTGCATTGTCCTAGAGGACATCATAGCACACATAGAAGCCCTTACTAAATTCACCCAACAAGCCTTAAATGATAGCTCTCAAAGTCTGTCTTTACTTAACACTGTTAATGTTTCTAATGAGAAAAGCTATCTTGCCAAACAGCATGGCCTTGGATATTATTACCACCTGTGCCGTTATCCAAAAAGAATGGTATCTGTTCATACCTGAAGAGTCTGCTAATGTATCACTTTTATTAAATCACACGAGAACACAAGTAAATGCTCTGAGTGATCCAACCCTCATTTCTAGGGGACTTAGTAAATCAATGGTTTGGATCTTGAGGCTCTTGGTGGAAAAGATCACTACTTATTTTGGGAATCATTATCTTAATCTATGTTTTCTCTTGCATGTGCCTGGGTTGTTGCTATAGTGTGTGCTTTCAATACAGCCTAATAGCTGCCAAATGAGCCACCGCTATGCTAATGGAATCCTTGCCAGATGGCGTAGCACACAATGTGGGAGAAGAGGGTGTGTGAGGTTATAATAACCAGTCTTGAGGGGTGAAGGTTGGGGGGAGGTCATCCAGAGGACTTGACCTCCAGCCGACCCAAGACCTGTACCAGGGCAACTGGAGGCTCCTCTCTCCTACCCCATCCTTGGAATGTATGTTCTGCCCACCATTCCCACAATCAGAGCCCTTTTATTTTATTTTAATTTTTTTAACGTTTATTTATTATTGAGAGACAGAACATGAGCAGGGGAGGGGCAGAGAGAGGAGGAGACACAGAATCCAAAGCAGGCTCCAGGCTCCCAGCTGTCAGCACAGAGCCTGACTCGGGGCATGAACTCACAAACCGCGAGATCATGCCCTGAGCCGAAGTTGGCCGCTCAACCGACTGAACCACCCAGGCCCCCCATCAGAACCCTTTTAAAGGACACAGCCTTGGGAGAGCAATGCGGTCTCAGGCGACCTGCATGATGTAAGTGAGTGAACCCAGTTAAGGACTCTAGATAAACTTTTATGATTCTGGTGGGCAGGTGTGGAGGTCTATTTGCTTTGTAGCTGCTCACGACAAAGCCTCCTATGTAAGTGTCCTTGCTCGTTGAGCCTACCAATCTGTCACCTACTGGTCTGCAGTGGTCTGTTTGCCTTTCTTCTGTCTTTGCATGGGAGCCAGTTTGCAAACCCTTTTTCTCTCCTTTTGAGACTTTGATTATGTGAATATTGGATCTTTGTTAATATGCCAAAGCAAACAGACTTTGATAAGTTTTTTCAGATTATTTCTCTGTTTTTTGTTTGTTTTGTTGTTGTTGTTTTATATTGGATAAATTCTATTGATCTGTGCTACTGATTATATCTTCAGCCATAATAACTTCTGTTTCTTTGCTGAGATTTTCTAATTTTTTGTTTGTTTCAAGAAGACATATAGTTGCCAATGAAACATATTTATGATGACTACTTTTAAAATCTCCATCAGATAATTTCAACATTTGATTAATCTCGGTGTTGGCCTCTGTGATTATATTTTGCTAATTGTGAAGTGATTTTCCTGTTTCTTGTTATGATGGGTGGTTTTTTATTGTATCCTAGACATTTTTACTGTCATGATTAGGAAACTCTGGGTCCAATTTGAATTTTATTTATTGATTAGCAGAAAAATACCCTGTTTAGAGGTTTATCACGAAGTGACTGGCCTGATTTTATGTGCTGTGGTTTCCGATAAGAGTTAAATTTTCAGAGTCTTTGAGGTATTATTTTGGTCTGCTTGGTTTACCTGGTCCTGCTGTTTTCTTACTGTTTCCTGCTGGGGCTCCCTACGGAGGCAGAAAGAGGTTTTACCAGATGAGGCAGCTTGTTGTATTTTAGTGAGGATGAGGAGGTTTCCCAAACCAGGTGCTTGTTATTGTGATTTTTCCCCCAGCGCTCTTCAGATGTTGAGGCTTGAGTTTTGATCTTCAGTATAGGAACTTGGATCTAGAAAAAGTACATATCTCGATTTGAGATAACTCCTTAAAGTTGGGACTGCAAAGAACCATTCAGTCTGTGAAAACATAATCCAGAAACTCTGCTCCTAGTCTCCGAGAATTCTACCCGCTATTAAAGACTTAGGTGAGTTTCCTCCAGGCATTGGGCAGAAAAACATTTTTGAAAAAATCTAGCACCACACATGCACATTTGTGTCTAAATTTACATTACTTAAATGAAGGGTGAATTTCAGGCTCAGAATAAATTCCACAAACAGATCTAGCTCTTGTAAAATCCCTGATGCCTTAAGAGAGTAATTCAAGGATGCTTCTTCAAGATATTCCTAGATCGGGTCTCTCTTATCTCTGATAGAAGAAAAGGCTGAAAGTTAGAGTCATAAATCAAAACACAAATGGAATGACCATAAAAAAGTGCCAGTGGCTGCTATAAAGAGTAAAAGTGACATCCCCAAATGAAGTAAAATAGAACAATCTAAAAGAGATTATAAAATTACTATATTTGTAATGATGAAAGAGGTCAAAAAGGAAGAGAAACCATGACAAATGAAGAGGATGTTACGAAAGAAAATATATCGTATGAGGAATTAGGAACATCATTCATGTTCCTTGTTACAAAATTCTTCCACCCAGGTGGTACGTGCCTGGGATTGTACTTTTCCAAAAGGCACATGATGTCACAAAAAGGCAGGCTGTGAATTAATGAAGGTAATTGTAGGCAAAGCTCTAAATTTGTCTCTAAATTGTCATCATAACAATCCTTATTGAAAAAGTAGAAAAAAAAGAAAGTTTTACTTTTAAAGCTTTAGGTGAGAAGAATCACAACTGAGAAGAAACACTTGTGTTGTCTCCTACCTGAAGCTTTACATTTCAAATGGTGTTTAATGACCCATGAGATGGATTAAATTGAAAGCTTAATGTGTCTTTAGGTTTTGGGCATCTTAGTTTTTATGATTTATAATTTTAGTTCTCAGTTTATCTGAACTCTCCTGTGTGCCAGAAAAAAAAAACAAACAATTTTCATGTTTGTGAAGATTCAATGACATCTCTTACGAATTGGATCCGCATCATTCAAAGCTGAATGGAGTTTTCTCTTACACACACTGTACAAGCATAATTCATACATCAAGAGGAAATAAGTCGGTAGGATTTCAGACTGGCTTACAGCAGACATCCTTGAATTTGATGTAAAGCAAAAGCTACATGGTCAAATACATGTATTTAATCATCGTGTATGCGATATGCTATTATTTTCTTCAGGCAGCCACACAAATTAACAAGTATATGTTGTTATAAAGGATTGCACAAGGAGAAGCTTGTGCTTCTATGAGATGTTTATTTATGTTAAAATGTGATTTTGGCTTGTATTTTATGTTGAAAGGTACTGGAAATTTCCATTGCTCCATTTTCTCCATCTCTGATCAGGTGACATATATTATTAAATTTAAGAAGAGAATATCTTATTCTCTTATTAGGCTTAATTGGAAGTCCTTCCACTTAGTGTATACTAAGTTGTGTGTAATGTCAGCATTAATCTCACAGGTAACTGTGAAAGAAGAGAAGATTTTATTTGAAGCATTGCATTTTTCTTGTCCTATCCCCCTTTGTGGACTTTCTTTCATACATGCCTATATTTCTGAAGACATGTTTTGATATTAACTGTATCTTCCCCAGACATGGGTCATCCTCAATCATGATACTGTTTCCCCATCAAAACTTTCATTCCTACATGTCTTGGGTCACTGTTTTTTACCATTGTTGAATATGAAGTTTTCTTTTTGTAACCAAATGAATATTACAAACTCCTCTCTTGGTAGCAATTGTTACCTTGATGTCCGATGAGTCAGAAATTATTATGGTGACGAGCTAACTAAATATGCATGCACATGACTTTTGAAGCAGTTTGTATTTAGTTCCACTGCATGAGACGCATGTATATAATGACAGTGCATTGGAATGTAACACACTGACTCAATCTGCGAACAATGCCTGCTCTGTACTTTCATTTGTAGAACCTTTGTGGTAATTGACCCAACTATTGATCAAAATGATTAAGAACCAAAGCCTACACCTTTTTCAGGGGTAATTGCTTCGGTTTCCCATTTTCATTTCCTGCTCTGATATTATCCTCTCAGGGATTCGCTTAATAGGCATTTAAAAGATTTGTTGAATGAATTAATGGCCCCATACCTTTCTTCACGATGGGTGGTAAAGCCTTTATTGTATAAGATGTTTTCTGTAAATGTGCAAACTGGCTAATGTGCTTTTCTTTCCAGGTGACAACGTATCCAAACCCAGTTAAAGGGCAAGAGTTTTATTTTGCTTAGTTTAATTTTAGAAGACAATTTAGGAATAAAGCTTATTTTGTGACTGTAAGATAGTGGAGCAGGCTGAAAAGCAAATCTTGTGTCACCTTTTCCACAATTGGGATTTATAAGTACAGTAGCCTCCCTCAGAGGTTTCTCAGGAAGATAGATTGCCGGTGCCATGTGGGTGGTTTCCATTAGGCTGATGAAATTTTTTCCAAAGACATTTTATCTCTGTTGAATGAGGATGAATAGTTTGCCTATCATAGGAACTTTGGGTAGGTCGCAGGAGATTTGACCTTAAAAAGGCAACAAGCTAAGATCTGGAAAGAACCTAAAATTACAATTCCGACAAATAAAATAATGTAGAGATTCTCCAGGGTTTATAGAGATCAGTATATTTGTTCTTAGATGCAATTATCAAGTATTTGGTGATGCACCAGATTGGGATAGCCAAAAAAACAACGAAAAGCCAATTACCGCCATCTAAAGGAAGGTGAAGCAATAAAAGCAGTAAACTTTCTTCACTTGATCTTTGGTCTTTATAAAGTAACTCTATTTATGGCCTTGCTTAAAGTGATTATTGTTAACCTAAGCAGCTCAGGAACCTAATTTAAGCCAGAAGGCACTTTACAAAATTTTTGTATTTTATAAGTCAAAGGTCTCTAAAAAAAAAGCTAACAAAATTAGCCACCCATATCCTGTGGTTTCAGTGATATCTGGCTGTGAGTTTTCAGGCCCTCTCCAATTGATTTTATTTCTTTTTTATTTTGTTTTGAAGTTTATTTGTTTCTATGGAATGCTTAATCAGTCTTATTGGAAAATAAGGCTTTCTGGTGGAAGGTAGAATAGAGTTTACTCTTATTTTTCTGGATTGAATTAGATAAAACCTTTCTCAAGGAATCTTGAACCAGAGTATAGGCAGACATAGATTAACTTTGTTCTAAGTGTTATGTGTATTTCAGCTTTAATGACTTCCTTTCATTTGTGTGTATTTTTTTTTTCTGGGAGGCAAGCTATTTCTGTCTTGAAAAATGATAAAAGTATTGCAGAAATCCTCTTAGTGAAAACAATTGTGATTAATGGCTGATTATTAAATCCAAAAATTTAGTTTATATGTGGAATTACAAATATACACACACATTCGGTAGCCTGGCTTATCCACAGGGGATACATTTCAAAACCCCCTGTGGATGTCTGAAACCAAGGATAGTACCAAATCCTCAATATACTATGTTTTTTCCTATACATGCATACCTGTGATAAGATTTGACTTATAAGTTAGGCACAGTAAAAGATGAAAAACAATAACTAATAATAAAATAGGACAATTATAACAATATATTGTAACAAAAGCTATATGAATGTGGTTTTTCTCAAAATATCTTATTATGCTGTACTCACCTTTTAATTTCATGTGATGATGTGAGATGGTAAATGCTTATGTGATGAGATGAGGTGAGGGGAATGACTTGGGCATTGTGATGTAGCATTAGGCTACTATTGACCTTGTGACCATATGTCAGAGGGAGGATCATCTCCTTCTGAAGTGTGGTTGGCTGCATGTAACTGACAGCCAAACCGAAGGAGGGGTGAACTGTGTAGAGTTCTTATTCTGCAGGGTTCTTGTTATGCACACATAGCAGTGACCAAAAGTGATTTAAATAACACCCATTCCTCAATAAAAAGGTTTCTATTTCAGTTACCATGTGACATTAGCTAAGAGTAATCACATGAATTTCAAACTTTGTTGCTAGATCATCAAATCCTCAAATTACTGAACAAATAACAAATGTGCATCATGATTGGTGACCAATCACATCACTTCTGTCAGATTCTGTCCACGACCAGTCACTGCACATCTGTTATTCAGTTCACACACAGACAGCACAGGTGTAGTTGTGTTGCCTTCTCATTGCCCAGTGGTAAATGTATGTGATATTTTAAAACATGGATAATCCAAAAAGGTAACTGACCAACCAAGGTGAAATGCAGCAAAAAAAAAAACCCACAAAAAAGTGATGACACTGGAAGTAGAATTCAATTACAACAAATTATGTATAGTTATAGAAATTATGTATAGCTATAGAGGAAATAGTTACATATAATTATAATATATATACATATATATGTATATATATAGAGAGAGGGGCAGAGAGAGAGAGAGAGAGAGAGAGAGAGACAGAGAGAGAGACAGAGAGAGAGTTAGGGAAGAAATAGCTAACCAAGGGAATGTTGATACTTTTGGCATTCCAGAGACTCTACATATTTATCCAGAGGAACTTAGTCAAGGAAATCTATCAACATAAATGAGGTTGTAATGAAAAGGATGCCAGCAAAAATCTTAGCAATAAGAGAACTCTCAGAGATATTTCATAAACTGAAAGAACAAAAGAAAAAATGTTGGAAAATGATCCAAATTTAAGAATAAGAGAATTCTCTCTCTCTCTTTCTGTCCGTTTCCTTTCACTCTTACTCTCTATATATTTATTTTTTTCAGAACTTTTAGAAAGTTGCCTATGGAATACCACCTTTCACTGTAAATATTTGCTCATTTTCTAAGAACAAGTACAGTTTCTCACAAAATGATGATGCAGCTATCAAATTCAGGAAATTTAACATTGATAAAATAGTACTGTCTTATCTACAGTCTATATTTCAATTTTGCCAATTGACCAAAATTTCTTTTATAATGCTTTTATTTTTCTTGGTCCAGGGTCTAATGCAGAACCATGTGTTGTGTTTGATTGCTGTATGTCTATCTTTAGTTTTCTTTTACCTGGACCAGTTCCTTTGTTTCCCTTTGATGAGGTCAGTGACTTTGTAGGATACTCTCCAGTTTGGATTCGTCTGCAGTTTCTTCATGATTATATTCAGGTTATATATTTTTGAGAGAAATATTTCATAGATTATGTTATCCTCCTCTTAGTGCATGACATCTGATTGCTTATGATGTTGCTTTATCCCATCATTCCTTATGTGGTGGCCACCTGTTCTCCATAAATTTATTATCCTTCCTTTGTAATAACTGTGCACTGTAATAACTGTGTACTTAGCCTTCCTTTGAAACTGTGTAGGTCTACCCTTCCTCATCAGGTTTCCACCCACAAGTTTAGGTTTTTTTTTTTTTAATTTTTTAATGTTTGTTTATTTTTGAGAAAGAGAGAGAGAGAGAGTGAGCGCAGAAGGCAGAGAGAGACAGAGACACAGAATCTGAAGCAGGATCCAGGCTCTGAGCTGTCAGCATAGAGCCTGACATGGGGCTTGAATCCATGAGCTGTGAGATTATGACCTGAGCCGAAGTTGGATGCTTAACCAACTGAGCCACTCAGGCACCCCAAGTTTAGCTTTCTTGTATAGTTGTCTTACTGACACCAAGATGGTGTGTATTTTTCAAAAATAACTTGTCTAATATTATGATTTTGTAAAGAATTCAGCTGATTTTTAAGAAAAACAACGTTTTACAAATTTTATAAATATATCATATGTATATATACATATGATACACATATTTACATATATAAAATATATATTAAAGCGGCTCCTTTTGTTTCATTATAATTTATATTTTTAAGTAATCTCTAAGCCCAACATGGGACTTGAACTCAAGGATGCCAAGATCAAGAGTCACCTGCCCTGCTAACTGAGCCAGCCAGGCACCCCTACAAATTTTGTTAAAATGAGAAGTACCTCTAAACAGGAAAAGTGGTATACACCACTGATTCTTGACAAACAGACAACTCAAGATTGGGAGAAGTGAAGGGAAAACAAAGTAGACTAGTTTTGCACACTCAAGGTGTAGTAGATATCATTCAGTAGGTTTTAAAGAAAAAAGGGAGAGTGTTGGTTCATCCCACAAGTTGGTTAGTTAGGGATCAATAAATATATTGTTTGTATTTGTCAAAATTGTTTTCTTTGAATATAGCTTTGACTTCATTGCATTGGTTTTATTAAATAGTATTTTCATGGGCCAGGACTTCATGAATAATGGAGTAAAAAGCTTAGTAAACTATCTTCCCAGCAAAACAACTTTAATTGTTTGAAGTTTAACCCATTTTAATTGGTGGATATGAAAAAAAAAACAAAACCCTACTTAAGGCCACACTGGAATTATTTTGTAAGCATGCAGAAAATGGAGAAACATTCATTCAAGAGAATTTGCTAAATCTTAGAAATGAAAAATTCTGTGGCCTTGGAGCCGTCTCCTCTTCGTTAATACCACCCAGCTCTATGCTATAAAAGCTCTATGTGAGGCATGTGTAGCCAAAAAGGCAAATGCTTACTCTCCACCGAGTTCCCATTCTGGGATTAGGCTTCCATACTGGGAAAGGCAGGTTTCTGGTGTTTCTCACCACCCTCCTCTAGCCTCACATTGCAGAAATTCTATTTTAAGCAGCTGTAGCTAACACAATTTTGCAAAATCCTGAAACTAATCCTGAAACTAATCCTGAAACCCATCTTGAAACTCATATGAAAGTACAAAGGGTGCCAGAAAGCCAAAACAATCTTGATAAAGGAAAATCAATTTGAAAGACACATACTTCATAATTATAAACTTACTACAAAGTTATAGTAAACAAAACAGTATGGTACTGCAATAAGGCTATGACATATAGAACAATGGAAGAAAACTGAGAGCGTAGAAATAAATCCTTGCGTTTATGGTCAAATAATTTTAAACAAGGATGCCAAGTCTATTCAATGGGAGAGGAATTAGTCTTTTCAACAAATGGCATTGGGACAACTGATATCCGTACACAAAGTCATGAAGCTGGATTTCACATCATGTGCAAAAATTAACTCTAAATGGATTGGAAACTTAAATGTATGAGGTAAAGCTATAAAGTTTTAAGAAAAAAAACAATTAGTTACTGTTTTCTTACAGGTGACACAAAAAAGGCAGGTGACAAAAGAAAAAAAAATAGTTAAATAGAAAATCATTAAAAGTAACAACTTATGTGCTATAAATGATCCCATCAAAAAAGTGAAAGATAAATAACAAATTAGTAAAAAAATATTTGCAAATGATATATTTGGTAATGGGCTTATACCCATAATATATTCTTACAATGTGACAATTAAACAAAAAAAAAAATAGCTCAATTTAAAAATGGGCAAAGGATTTATATAGACATTTCTCCAAAGAAGCTATACAAATGAACAATAAGCACATGAAAAGATGCTCAATAACATTAACATTTGGGGAGTGTAAATCAGAACAACAATAAACTCTAACTTTATACCTACTAGAATACATATAATAAAAAAGTTAGGCAAAAACTGAACTGGCAAGGGTGTTAAGAAATTGGAACCTTTATACATTGCTGGTTGGAATTTATTATGTTGTAGCTATTTTGCAAAACAGCATTAAAGATAAAAAATAGAGTTATCATGATACACTTCCAGTCTCAGGTATATACACAAGAAAATTGAATGCATATGTCTGCACAAAACCTTGTACACGAATGTTTACAACAGTATTATTCATAATAAACAAAGTGGACTCCAATGGACAGCTCAAATGTCTATTAGCTGATGAACTGATAAATAAAATATGGTATATCCACCCAAATGTTATTTAGCAATAAAAAAGGAATTTAATAGATAAATCCTCTAACATGGATGAATCTTAAAAATATTATTCTAAGGTAGAGAAGTAGTTTCAAGGGATTGAATATTACATAATCCTTTTTATATAAAATGCCCTGAATAATCAAAGCTGTAGAGACAGAAAAAATATTAGCTGGTGCTAATGGGTAGGGGCCAGGAGTGGTTTGATGGGGTGTGGGAAAAGGAAGTCACAGTTAGTGATTACATATTTCACTTAAGAGAGATGAATATACTGTACAATTAGATTGTACTAACAGTTATATAACCCTGCAAATATACTGGAGAATAATGAATTATACCCCTTAAATCAGTGAATTACATGGCGTAAGAATTATATCTTAGTGAAACTTAAAAATTTAAGTAATTAATTAACTAATTAATTAACTTTTATTTTAGAGAGAGACAGAGAGCATGAGCAGGGAAAGGGGCAGAGGGAGAGAGAGAAGCTTGTTAAGTAGATTAACATGTTGGTCATGGAGCCATCCCACAACCCTGCGGTCATGACCTGAGCTGAAATCAAGAGTTGGATACTCAACTGACTGAGCCACCCAGGAACCCTGAAACATAAAAATTTAGATTGTGTTATTGATTTTATCAATGGTCTAAGAATTATTCAAAAGAGTTTTTTTGTTGTTGTTGTTATTTGGTTGTTTGGTTGTTTTTTTGTTGTTTTTGTTTTAGTTTTTAAATTGTGATTATTTTATTATTTATTTCTAGGATTATATTGTTTTCTAATCAAATAATACCATGTTCACTACTTTCACTCTTCATTGAGATTTTTTGTGATTATTTATTTAGGCATCACACATGGTTGATTTCTGTTTCATGGATATTTGATCATAAGATGCATTCTCTGTATGTGATATATATTTGGATATATATTTATAGATAGTGGATCTCGGGATCACTATCATAGCACCGAAGTCACACTTTTATAAATTTTTATTACATAGGCCTCTACCATTTAAATGAAATCCTTGGTAATTCAGATGCAACATGGAATTTGAGAATTACTCCCTTAGGTCAGTTTTATTAATGGCATTATTTGCAATATGTCTTTTTTTTTTTTTTTTTTTTTGGTCTATTTGGTCTATGAATCACAAATTTCTGTTAAATTTTCTCTCTACTGTCTTGCTGGGTGAAAGATTTTCCTCGGAGGATTTTTTATGAACTCTTGTTGGGACAGGTTCTTTCAGATTGGGGCTCACCCTGTTCTGTGGGAAATGCTTTCTTTCTGTACCTTCTGGTGAGAGGGTGAGTTAAGGTGATTCCCAATGGCTCCATAGTTTTTAGTTGATTGGTGTTTAATTTACATTTGGGCCTGCACAGCTACCTAGGGTCTGTACTTTCAAAATACACTTGCCTCTCAATCTCAGCCATTACTTTGTATACCAGAAAAATTGTGTTACTTGGCCACACAACTTACTTCATTCTCTGCAAGTGGTGGCCTTTTCCAATTTTCAGCACGAGAGCAGGTTTGATCCTTGTCATCCACACAATTTACCCACATCGCCAACTACAGCTTTATTTAACATTATTGGAATATGCCTGATTTTCCCCTATTTAATTACGGAAACACTTAACTGAGTCCAAGAATTTCAAAAGTGTTTTACTTCTTTTATCAACTTTCACTCTGGTTGCAAGAAGTTTTTTAAAATTGTGATTTTTCTGGCTCCTTTTATAGTTATAGTTTATAGTTATAGTTATATATAGTTATATATATACTATATAACTATATATATAGTTATATATATACTATATAACTATATATATAGTTATATATATACTA
Organism: Acinonyx jubatus; assembly: GCF_027475565.1. Taxonomy (NCBI): domain Eukaryota; kingdom Metazoa; phylum Chordata; class Mammalia; order Carnivora; family Felidae; genus Acinonyx; species Acinonyx jubatus. The sequence continues at coordinate 104,442,292 of NC_069385.1, read as the reverse complement.
TATAACTATATATATAGTTATATATATACTATATAACTATATATATAGTTATATATATACTATATAACTATATATATAGTTATATATATACTATATAACTATATATATACTATATAACTATATATATAGTTATATATATACTATATATATAGTATATATATATATACTATATATATAGTATATATAGTATACAGTTTGAAATTTTCATACATTCAGATAGCATTTGATTCATTATTTTGATCTTTTCCTTTCATGTAGGCATTAAAAAGTACACAGAACTTTTTTATCAAATGCATTTTTGTAAGTTATCTGTACTGTTAAGTATTGGTTTTTTAAATTTCTTTTTGTTTAGAGGTTTAATTTGGATGGGATTCAAAAAGAGGAGTTTCAGATAAAAATGACGTAACAATGGTGGTTTTGAAGATGTTTTCTGTTTGTTCATATAATTAATATACACTTACGGAGGCATTGGGAAATAATGCATAGGACGCTCATCAGGACCATGTAGTACAATGGGGCAGAAGGAGGCACAAGCGAATGTTAGAAGTTCCATCCAGCAACTGAATAGAGTGAGCATTTTGGGAAACCTAACCAGAAGCAGGGAAACTGACTAGAATCTATTTATTACAAGTATTATTACAATAATCTAAGCATGATCAGAGAGAAAGAAGCAGAGGCCAGAGATGCTGAAGAGGTAGAATTGCCAGCACTTGGTGGCTGTTTGTATTTGGGGAGATTGAGGAGGGAAATAGAAGGAGGAATAAGACATAATTCTCAGTGCTCTACCTGGGCAACTGGCTGGACAGTAGAGAAGACTGGAGAAAGCAGGCTTATAGTCTCAGAGGGCATTTGAGACACCAGAAGAGTTTTAAATTAACTTGATTGAACTTTTTGTTGCAAATCAGAAATCTGTACCATGTATTTATGGATGAGTACACTTTTTAATTGAATTAAATTACCATTCTTGGCCTTTGAGGCAAGAGGAAACAACAGAGCCTGCCTTCTGCCTTCAGCGGTTTTCTGTGCCCAAAAGTGAAAACCAAGAGACAAAACATTGTCCATAATTGAAGTGAGGAAACCCTGGCCTCAGTGACCCTAACATTGCAGCAATAGGGAAATGATTTAAAAGTTCTTTGTGGAAATGTTGATTTACAATGTAGAGCTAATAAAGATAGACTAAATTGCCCCCATATGTTCTATAAAACAGTCATCCGTAACCCCCGAATTCTCCCTAATTGTGTATACTTGGAAGACAGTCAGTGCTATTTTTACCCATTGATGCATTTTTCCCCCCTCTTCATTGTGATTCATTGTGTGCTTTCCTTGGAGCAAATATAATCTGAGATTGAAACAGCCCCATTGGGAATGCTCACATTAAGCATGAGCTATTTTTTGATGCAGACTATCTGTTATAACTTAAGTAGAGTAACAGTTTTATGATCTTCATAGGCTTAGGGAGGCAGAGGACTTAGCAGGAAGGACAGTCGCACAGGTAGGCTAAAGCCTGTGATTCAATAAGGCTGGATGGAGTTTCTAGAAGGAGGCTCTTTTGTGTATCTACTTTAGCTACAAACCATTCATTGTGAATAAACATGCCATGGACATTCTAAGAAGTACTTTCCCCTCTCCTCACTTATTTAAATCATATAAATGTTCCAAATTAAGCATGGTTTACTCTGTAAAACCTATCCCCGCCCCTTTTTTTTTCTGTCAGATTTATGTGTCTCTGCCCTTGACTCAAAGAACATTTCTTATTTGCCTCTTTCATTTGGTCTTTGGCAAATGCTGCCTTGTATTGGTGTCACTTTTTAAATTCTTGAATGTGTTGTGTGTGTTCTTTAGGTTTCCTTCATGTGATCTTTTTAATGTTTATTTATTTATTTTGAGAGACAGGGAGAGAGAGTGAGAGAGACTTTTGTGCTTTTGTATGAGCAAGGAAGGGGTAGACGAACTAGACAAAGAAAGGTTGAGATACCTTTGAAGAGTTCACATGGTAATATGCAAACTTAGAATTAAATGAAAAAAAAAAAATCCAAAGGGATAGAATAGAAAAAATGATGCCTTTTCCAATTTCAACACATTTAACAATACTTAGGAAGGAGCAATGATAAGTATGGAGGTCATACGTGATGGGGATTTAAAAACTTACCAATAGAAATAAAACACATGAATAAATGAAGATAGATACCATACTACTGGAACTAAAGACTAAATTGTTTCAAGTATTCTTTCCAAACTAATTGTGTTTTTTTTTTTTTCAACGTTTATTTATTTTTGGGACAGAGAGAGACAGAGCATGAACGGGGGAGGGGCAGAGAGAGAGGGAGATACAGAATCGGAAACAGGCTCCAGGCTCTGAGCCATCAGCCCAGAGCCTGACGCGGGGCTCGAACTCACGGACCGCGAGATCGTGACCTGGCTGAAGTCGGACGCTTAACCGACTGCGCCACCCAGGCGCCCCAAACTAATTGTGTTTTAATGTGATTCATATCAATGCCAAAAATAACTTTTAGCCAGCATTATGAAACTGAAATTTAATCGTAAGAATAAACAGAGAAAAACACTGGAAAGTTTTGTAAAGAAAACCTGAAGGGTAAATTGCACCCTTCAACCATACAAATGACACAGTCTATGATGATTAAAGCAGCATGGCAACTGTTGGGAAATAAAACAGGTTATTGGACCAGTCACCAGGTCCAAAACTAAATATGTAACATAAAAGTAGACGTGACATTGAAGGAACAATTAAAGGCTGTACTATTAAATAGACGTTTTAGAGATAATCGGGTTAATTATTTGGGAAAATGAGTTAGATTCTAAGGAGTTCAGCTCCTGACCAGAAACCTGCCCGTGATCTTGCAGGCCAGACCACAGGTGATTTCGAAGGCTTTACCAGGCGGGCCTCCTGGGGGAAGCCGTCCTCTCCACATCAGAGTTGGTGCACAGCAAGACACTGAGGCCTCTGAAGGAGGCTCGGCAAGGACTCATTTGCCCCTGTATGGCTAAAAGTCATGCAGGTGTTTTTGAGGCACGTATACATTTTCTTAAGAAATCTTATAAAAATATAAAACATATTTTGCAACCAGTAAGGGAATCAGCACCATAGCATTAGTAATAAAGGTAGGGGCCAAAACCACTGTCCATAATAAAATACAAAATGTACATGGCCAGTAAACATACAAAAATGCTTATGGTCTCACTGGATAAGACAAAAATCAATTTTAAGGCAAGTGAAACGCACTGCATTGGTGGGTGGCTTGAGTGCCTGTGAGTCTGAGGGGTGGGGCTAGAGCAGGGCCAGGCCCCCGAGTCTGTGCCTGCAGGGTGAGGGGAAGAGTATCCTGACTGCCCCAGGGCTGGGCCTTCCCTGGCAGGCCTAAGCACTGGCTTCCCACCCGCAGTCCCATATAGGAGTCTGCGGAAGAAGGGTAACTAGTGTTGGGCTCAGACAGGAGGGTTGGAGGGTACTCTACTAGTGACTCAAGGGCCATAATCCAAAGCAGGGGCTGCAAATAGTTGTAATCCTCAAAAGCTTGTTGTCTTTAGGGCTTACAGGAAGAGGAACCTCAACAAAGCATCATTTGATTTTTTCTAAATGTTGAAAATGTCTCATTTTGGGCTACTGAGTTAATGATTTCCATATTCATTGAGAACATATACAATGCCATTTTCTTTGAAATTCCTGAAGATTTGGTTTCTGGCCTACTCTATAATTTTTAAGATAGTCCCTGTGTACTTAGAAACCATAGGAAGGTTCTTTAGAGGGAGGCATATATAGCTCTCTGAGTATACATTTGATAAAACGTATTAAATGTGTTATTTGACTATTATGGGATTGGCTTAGTTTTTCAGCTAGATAAATTTTGAATAAGTAATATCAAAACATTTAGTATAATTATTTGTTCATATGTATTTTCCCATACTACTGTTACTGTTTTTAAATATTTAGGTGCATATGAGTATATATATATATATATATATGTATAACAACAACATATTAATGAATTCATTAAATATGTATATATTGCTTCCTATGTTCCCCAAGCTCTACTAATAGTTACAACGAATTCATTTAATCCTTGTAGCAACCATATGAGTTAGACTATTTTTAGACTTCCAGCCCAACTTTTCTTGCACTCATTATCAGTTGTTTTCATGAGTCATTTCCGGGCCATTATAAAAGAACAAATAAACATCTGGAATCATGATAAATCAGGGAAACTGAAAATATTATTATTGTATATGGTGGTGCCATATATATTCTGCATGTTAGCACCACAGGGGAGTAGTTTAGTCCTCTTACAATCTTCTGTCCAGTCCAGGTGTTGGCAGAAAGATGGTACAGTTTCATTAAAACAAGAATTTAAAAGATAAAACAATTTCTAATGTATTTCAGAAATGTTGTGTAAATGTCCTATATTTTAGCACATTGCACTGACAGTATTCTATTTATTTGTACTTCTCTAAACCCAAGGAAACACTCTTAAATAGGAATTCGGTGAATAGTTATAATTGGCCAAGGTATCATTTCTTTGTTTTCTCAGACCTTCCGCTTTGTACCCTAACTCACTGCAGAGATGTAGTCTAAGATTATCAGGACAAGCAGAAATTTTAAATGTGTTGAGCAGAAATTTAATTTTCTTCCAGAAATTGTTGGTTTTTGAGAAAAACTATTCTATCGAAACAAAATGTAATTTTCCTCTTTACAAATAAACACCAAATGCTTTGACTATGATTACATGGCGTAAATGCATTCCAGGAAGTTATATTTAATGACACAAGTCCTTGCTCTATGTGGAAGAATATACTCGTTGGAAACCACTTCTTAGCAAACAAAAGAATTAACTTTGAAAATGCAAACTGTAGTGTGTCACTGAGATTTTGGGAAGATTTGCTTATTTATAAATGCATGAAAAATGTGTTGTCATTATTATGGCTTTTAATTAATTTGTAGGAACAATGGTTTACAGATACTGCACATAGGAAACTAAACAGATATTTGGAGGAAACACTGGGTTAAAATTCAGTTCAACTGTGACCTAATCTCATATTTTTTGGCAAGTGGCTCTATAATTGAAACATTTGTTTTCTTATCTGTAAAATTGGGATAATAGTTCAGACATATTCTGATATATTTTAGTTTTTACAAGTAAAGTATAATATAATAGGTAGAATAATGAAATATACATTTGTGAATACGTGTGTGCATGCATGAAGATGCAGTCAGGAGGTAAACCACTGAAAACATAATTTGTTACTTAAGGTATGTGAGCATGCTGTCAAGACTGTAAGCGTGTAATTATAAAGATATTACTTACATTTGTTTTTCTCCCACGCAATATTCACGTCTATGGTTTGCGTTGGTAGGGATACCCATAGTACCGATTCAGTAACAATTTGTATGATCCTGCAACCCAGTGGTCCTCCTTGGTAAGGAACCTTGAATACCTTGATATTGCTTTCAAATTGAAGAGGAATTTAGGGAAAGGAAAGAATATGGAAGAAGCAACCAATAATTTGTCTCTCAATTTCTTACCCTTGTCACACTCTTGTTATATATTTACATGGCAAGATTAGCATTCTAACAAATTTCATTATGAAAGATTACACTTTTTGTTTAAAAGATCTCCCTTTATCATACTCCTTTTTCATTTGCATTCCAAACAATTTCTATTTATTATAAAATTCAAGGAATCCACACTTCCACAATTTCTACCCATCTATCTACTACTATGGGAAGAAGCAAAAAATCCAGGCGGATAGGTCAACACCCAGGTCTTAAAGCAGAAGAGTCAATGCAAGCACCCCTTTATAGCTTAATTATTGAATACGCTTCCATTCAGTTGTCAGTTTTTATCAACATTAAAAACCACCCAACATGGCTCTTTTTTTTTTTTTTTCAGTATCTAGGTAGTTTAATAAGTCCTACTTGCTTCAATGCGGATTCTGTGCCTAATCTCTAGAAAAGACAAAGAAATTCAGAAATGTTGACACATAGAAGGGAGCTACAACAATATATTGATTGTACAGTCAGTTCTCCTTATTTCTGGTAGGTATGGTCTATAAAGTTGCTGTGAGCACCAAATTAAGGAATACTGAACCATTGCTCCTAGGAAAAATACAAGGTTAGGGTCTGTGAGCCTATTGTCACAGTTTTGTCAAGAAATCAATGCATGACTTTGTTTTATATGTGTTTCTCTTTATAGACTTTATTTAACATATGTTGACTCATTAATGTTAAACACCCAGCCAGTTGTATCTTGCCTAACTAAAGCTTATCTGACCGACATCAAATGGCTGAAGCTTATCTCGTACACATCAGGCTGTAAGACAAATCCCAGTCTTCTTGGGCTTAGAAACGCTAGACAGCGCTTCGATACTACCCTTTGGGGCCGTGTTAAACTGCCAAAACGAAAGCACAAAGATGTAAAAAATGTGGCACTGAATAGAGCACAAAAGGAACATCTGTTTACAGTATGAGAGCTGAAACAAGAAGGCAGAACACCACCCTGTGGGACTTCAGCTGGGAACATACCTGTTGGGCAACTCAGACTCTTCCCGGCTCCGTGTGTGTCTGTGAATGACTCTAAAATCACAAGCAAGTGTCGATCGGGGGAATTATTGATAAATTCTAGCCAGCAGGTGAATTTGCAAATATGGAATCTGCAAAAAAATGAGGTTCGATTGTACCTGGATGGTTAACTGAGATGCTGAGTTTTCCTGAATGAGTATGGAAACTTGTCAGCAGTTAATAGTTGGCTGAATTCATGAAGTTTTCTCAAGTCACCTAAGGAAAGGTGAATCTTAGTTACTTTTCAAGTACTACTTCTGAGCATTCTAGAGATCCTCAAGTGGCTCTTCTAGGGGGTCAGGCTAAATTAGGTAGGAGAGGACAAGGGAGCTCATGTCATAGATTTATCTCTGAAAGAGAATGTGGTTTTGATGGCGGATGGTGAAGGTGGAGTAGTGGAAGGGAATAACTCATCCAAAGAGGATAGTTACCGAACAGCAAGAGAGAATCGTTAAGTGGATTGCCATAGGACAATTATGACCAATGTACTTGTCCTTCCTTTCTCCCTCCCTCTCTCCTTCTTCCTCCTTTTCTTCCTCCCTCCCTCTTCTCTTTTCTTGAATGCCTTTTTTTTTTTTTTACTGACCATTCTTTTTGTCCACTACAAGGTGGCAATCAGATACCTGCTAGCTTGAAGCAGCGTCTTCTGAGACCCTTGGTTGTTGGTAATTTACAAAATATCACCTCCACTGTGGGACAAATAATTTTCATGGCAGTCACTTCTGCCCATATATATTGCTAAAAATAATCATGTTATGCCAATTAATTAACACAATAAAAGCCGCAGAGCTTATGGGAAAAAATGGGACTGGCTCATAAGACTCAAAACTTTAGTCAGTGACACATTAGAAAAGATAGGAGCCTAATTAAACCAGTAGCACAGTTTTACACACATTAAATGGTTAAGAAATATATAAATTTCTTACAATAAAGGTGGTAGTTTTCCTGGATCAAAAGCCTTAAATTCTCTTGTGGAAGTGGGCATCCAAAAGGTTGCTGCAGCTTTTGGTACAGTCAAGTGATGGAAGGAAGGTTACCTGAAAGCAGATGGAATGTTGTAATACCACGTATTCATGGATGCACTCTCAACACACAGCCCAGGCAACGAGTGGAGGTAGCTGGTAACAAGTTTGAGGTGTGTGTGTTTTGTGTGCTCTTGCCTGGTTCATTCAGCTAGGGACAGTTTTCTGCATTCATCCGGTGTTTCCTGTGGATGGAGTTACATGTAAGCAAATGAAAATATCCTTTATCTTCAGATCCAATATATCCATATAAAAATCATGTTGGATCGGGCGTCTGGGTGGCTCAGTCGGTTAAGCAGCCGACTTCAGCTCAGATCACAGTCTCATGGTTCGTAGGTTTGAGCCCCGCATCAGGCTCTGTGCTGACAGCTCAGAGCCTGGAGCCTACTTTGGATAATATGTCTCTCTCTCCTCTCTCTCTCTCTCAAAAATAAAGAAACATTAAAAAATACAAATAAAAATTATGTTGGAAAAATTCAGGTTTGTGTCACAGGTTTTGTCACAGAACCGACTGTACAACATTAGTAGACTGCCGTGTGATTAAATTTTTGTTCAAGCTGAACTTCTAGATTCCCCCAGAAATATTCACCAGTACTTAACAGAGCAGTTGAATCATGTTTTAGGTCCACCCTTATATCTCCTGAATTTATACTTCAGAGGTTTTGCCATCAGTGCGTGTATCCACTCAGTACTCCGTTCTTTTCTTTCTGTTTCTACTCACTGTGGCTTATTATATTCTCAAAACAGCGAAGAAGGAATATGAGACTACACAGCAGGGGAGAGATCAGGTGTTCTCCTTAAGTATATGAGGCACTGTTGTCTTCATCTAAGCAATTCACTCAGCCTGTATAATTTCACTGCCTTTGCTGGGCGAGGGTTTTTCCTAATACAGCCTCAATGGACTGTGTGGGTCTGGATTTTGGCTGAGGCTCAGCATATTTCATCAACACTGTGATTTCTGTGGATGCATGCCAAGATGACAATATCGAAAACATTAAGAAGCAGAGACACGCTTTCAGTATTAAAGCAAAATGACAAAACTTCCTTCAAAGGAGGAGTCCTTTTGGAATTAGACTTTTATTTAGATACTTTTTCCTTCCCTTTGACCTAAGTTTACTCACCCCTGCAAGACTCATTGTCCTGCCTCCTCCAATGATTCTTGAGATGCTATTTCCACCCTTCTTGTTTTCACATACCCCACATTATCCATCAGATCTAAGTTCATTGCTTCAGCCTCCACATTGCTTCACAACCCTGGACTCTTTGAAATCTGCCTTTCTCTTAGAGGTTTGTAGAGGGCATAGAAGGCATACCTGCCTGGAGCAGCACGCCTACCTTAGTGAGAACCTTCCTCTTCATAGTGTCCCTTGATTGAGTACCTTTTTTCCATGAGCTAATTAGGAGGAAATTGTCCTTTAGTTGTTTCACCTTTAATAATTTGTTCTACTCAGCTGACTTTTTGGTTTCAAGAGTAAAAGATACCTAGCAAAGTTGATTCATTTACTAGACCCTCTTAGTTTTGTAAAGACTCCTAAAAGTCAGCCTTGCCCAACTGCTCGTCAAACTTATACATATTTTTGCTAGTGAAGAGCTTACTATTTGTCGAGGCAGCTCACTTAGCATTTAGAGAACTCTTTAATAATTTTTTTCTGAATATGGCACTGAACTATCTATTAAGAGTATTCAAAATGCCATCTTGTAAGGCCCTCCTGGAATAACACACATTTTTGTCTCCAAGAAAAATTTTAAAATATACTAAGAAAGCCAACTTTCCCCACCAGGGCTGAGTTCATTTTTCTTTGGGCTCACGTTCAGTTCCTTAAACTGATTCTCAGAAAACACAGACATAAATCCTTTCAGTGGTCATTTCTTTGAATTTTGAAGTGTGTCTATTTCTTTTTTTAGACCACAGCATCCAGAATCATACCTGAAGGTTGTTTTGATTTCATCTTTCACAATAGTTGGTACAATGTTAAGGCAATAAGGAGATGATCGAAATATTGATTATTTGAAGTAGATTTTCTGTATGATGGATTTTAGAATTGCTCTTACAGGAGACTTTTTTGAGAGCAATATTTATAGATGATTTGAGTAAAGAAGCATACAATTTTCAAGAACTTTTCATCCTTTGCTTGTAGGTAACCCTGAAGATTCTGCAAGCTCACAGTCAACTTCCCTTGCAACATCCTTCTCTTTTTATTCGCTTGCAAATGTCTAAACTTAAGTGTTAAAATTGCTAAAACCATTAAATGCCTCTTAAAATTTTGTCATTTGATGATATAAACCATGAGAATCTCCCAGTTGGTTTTGCCACATGAAGAGAAGTTACACACAAACACCCCCCTATAGCCCCAGGTCAGATTTCTGGAGTCCTTGACAAGCTGGAATATATCTCAGTAGAGAACTAACAGATTCTCACCCAAGTTCATTGTGATGTCTGATGATCTTCGATGTCAAGTAATTTACCCCCTCTCCAACACTCAGAAAACCAGAAATACATTGAAATTTCTTCTGATTGATATTGTATGTTTGTTTTTACACTACATCTTTTGTTAGCAAAGGAATAGACATTCTTCAGGCCTGGTCTGCACAGTATTGAAAGGAAGAAAGCCCTAAGAAAAATATGTCTGTATATGGATAGAATACCAGTCTCCTCTAGAATGAGAAGAGAAAGTGGGAAACCAAGAACATTGAGGAGAGAGAGAAAGAATATCCAAATTTTTAAGTAGAAAAATGTGGGTAGGTAGCATATTTAAGATTACTTAAATCTCTATTCACTCAGGAAATGATTAAGCAAAAAAAAAAAAATTTTTTTTTTTGCCTGAAAGCATGACATAAAATGTATGTTCACTATACAAAAGAGAGAAATTTTCCACAAATTCATTACTACCAGCTATGGAATAAAGTATTTTCTCTTACAAAATCTTACTTGCCTCTCACGAGGGGAACCACCACTAGACATATTACCTGGCTCACTGATAACGTGTGTATGATTGAGTTATGGTGATTCACTGGCTAGATCACCGGCTTTTCACTATCTAGCAGGCTAGTCTAGGCTTATTCACATCATGGTGGTCACAGAAGTCCCAAAGTCAGCAAAAGAGAACAAACTCCAAAGCACAAACACTCTTCAATCTGTGTTGTATCATATTTCCTTTTGTCTCACTGGCCAAATGAGGCAAAGCCAGATGGAGTAGGGGAGATTGACTCTGCCTCCTGGTGGAAGAAAAGAATTTGTAGTGGCTTTTGCGATCTATAGTATCCAATTCAACCTACCACCATTTATTGAAGAGACTTTCCTTTCTCTGTCATTCTTCAGTGTTATTAACCACAAAACAAACATTCTATAAGAATGGGTATTATATTCTCTTTATTTTAAAAATATTTGTAGGTTGTTGTCATGTTCCATTTTTCATTCATTATATTGATTATTTTACTTTCCTCTCTTAATGTCTCACCCATGTCTTATCAATTTTTTTAAGGAGGCTTTATGCCCAGTGTAGAGTCCAACATGGGGCTTGAACTCACAACACTGAGATCAAGGCCTGAGTTGAAATCAAGAGTTGGATGCTAACCATCTGAGACATCCAGATGCCCCTGTCTTATCATTTTTATTAGTCTTTTCTGAGAACCAACTTTTAACAATTATGTATGAATCTGTGGATTGTTTTCTATTGCATCTTATACTTTTTTTGTTTCTCATTTCTTCTACTTTCTTTAGGTTTAACTGCTAATATTTTTTAATTTAATGTTTATACCTATCAGTGTGTGCTGTGTTATACTATTGTAATGAACAGCCTCCAAATCTGAGTTGCTTAAAACCATAGAGTTGTATTTCTCATTATTACTTTGTGCCCATCATGAGTCTTTTGATTTTTCTTCAAAAATCATTATTCACACTCTGTGCCTTCAGTAACTGAAGGGTCAGCATATCGTAATTGTAAATTCTAACTTTTTCTGAGATATTTAAATTTTTACTGAGATCAGAGCCTCAACCAAAATCTGTGAATGTATAATTGTCAAAAGTCAAATATCAGGAGGGATTCAGGATAAAAAGCTCAGAATTTTCCCTAAATACTCAAAATACTTATCTTATGATTGGGACATGCCATATATAGCTTGTGCAAGTTTGTTTACTTTTTAGACTTAGTTTTAAGGAGAATTTTAGATGGCAAGTACCTGGATTTTTGTCTTCTATTTTTTCCTATGTATTATACCAGAGGCCTAACAGTACATTTCTGCTCCCTAGAAAATGTCAGCCATGCTCCATGTGATTTACAAGGGAAGGATTTCAGAAATGGTAACACACAGAGACGGCATTTTTCACAACCACTGTGTGAGTCCCTAAGGCAAATTTTCAGAGGACTGTGAGCCCGATAACTCCTCTAGGAGGGGATTCTATTTTCCAGAATCTTAGGTAAAATGCCTGAAGGGGCATGGCCTATGTAAGATGTAATTTGGAGGTTGTAAATTAGTTTTAACAAAGCGTGTAGGGTTGCTGAATCCAGTACTCTCCACATGTTGCAAAATTAATGCTTTGGGGCTTTTTTTTAAGCTTGGATAAAGCTGGGTACAGATTGGGTTTTCTTCCATGCAGGACATTGTCATAACAATTACTTTCTGTTCCGACTTGTCTGGAGGGAGAAATTGAAGCTGAGGGGTGTGCCCCAGGCCATTAGGCAGTTTAGAGTCCTTGCTGGGGCACAAGATCCATCTCTTGGCTTGTATACTTTATATGAACTACTTACTTAGAATTTCTTCCTAAGTGTGCCTGTCTAGATAAAATATCTCAAGACTTGAGATATGTCTATATATCTGTATCTATATCTAGATCTATATATGTATCTATATCTACCTATATCATCTATATATATATGTCTATCTATATCTTATTTATCTATATCTGAGATGTATATGATACATATATCATACTAAAGCCATCTTGGGTATACATACCCAAGATGGCTTTAATATGCCCCTCAGTTTACTAAACTTCAGATATTCTCCTTCTGGACTATAGGCCACTGATCTTCCTTCCCTTCTTTAAAAAAGTTTTTGTTTAAATTCCAGTGAATTAACATACAGTGCAATATTAGTTTCAGTGTACAATATAGTGATTCAACACTTCCATGCATCATCCAGTGCTCATCACAGCAAGTGTTCTCCTTAATCCCCATCCTCTGTTTCACCCATCCCCCCTTTCATCTGTTAATCATCAGTTTGCTCTCTATAGTTAAAAGTCTGTTTCTTTGTTTGCCTCTCTCTTTTTCTCCCCCTTTGCTTATTTGTCTTTTTTCCTTAAGTTCCACATGGGTGAAATCATATGGCATTTATCTTTCTTGGACTAACTTATTTTGCTTAGCATAATACTCCCCAGTTCCATCTACATCATTACAAATGGCACTATTTCATTCTTTTTTATGGCTGACTAGTATTCCATTGTATGTATATACCACATTCTTTATCCATTCATCAGTGGATGGACACATAGGCTCTTTCCATAGTTTGGTTATTATAGATAATGTTTCTATAAACATCAAGGTGCATGTATTCCTTTGATGCAGTATTTTTGTATTCTTTGGGTAAATACCTAGTAGTACAATCGCTGGGTCATGGGTTAGTTCTATTTTTAACTTTTTAAGGAACCTCCATACTGTCAAAGTGGCTGCACCAGTTTGCATTCCTACCAACAATGTACAGGGGTCCTTTTCCTCCGCATCCTCGCCAGAACCTGTTGTTTCTTGTGTTAATTGATTCTAGCCAGTCTGACAGGTGTGAGGTGATATCTCATTGGAGTTTTGATTTGTATTTCCCTGATGATGAGTGATCTTGAGCATCTTTCCACAGGTCTGTTGGCTATGGCTATGTGTATGTCTTCTTTAGAAAAAATTTCTATTAATGTTTTCTTTCCATTTTAAAATTGGATTATTTGTTTTTGGTGTGCTGAATTGTATAAATTCTTTATATATTTTAGATACTAACCCTTTGTTAGATATGTCATTTGCAAATACCTTCTCCCATTTGGCCAGTTGCCTTTTAGTTTTGTTGCTTGTTTCCATTGCTGTGCAGAAGCTTTTTATTTTGATGAAGTCCCAATAGTTTATTTTTGCTTTTATTTCTCTTGCCTCAGGAGACATATCTAGAAGGAAGTTGCCATGGCCAGTGTCAAAGACGTTACTGCCTGTGTTCTCTTCTAGGATTTTTAAGATTTCAGGTCTCACGTTAGGTCTTTAATCCATTTTGAATTTATTTTTGCGTTTGGTGTAAGAAAGTGGTCCATTTTCATTCTTTTGCATGTCGCTGTCCAGTTTTCCCAACACAATTGGTTGAAGAGACTGTTTTTTTCCCAGTGGATGTTCTCTCCTGCTTTGTCGAGGATGAAGTGACTATATACTTATGGGTTTGACCTTCCTTTTCTTAAAGTATTTACTTTAGAAAACTTTCAGTTATAAATTCTTTCTCTGCTCCTTTGAGATATAAAACTTCTCCCAGACTCTTTCCAGTTTTGCAACCCAGGAATGGCTTTCTTATCGTCTTGGGAGCCATCCCTTTGAGATGTAATCATCAAGAAAGGCATTTTTCCCATCTCCCAGTCTCTGTGAGAGGTTAGGAGTCTAATTTCTATAAGCAACAATTAGGAAACGCAGATGGCCTAATCACATTAATCATCCTTCCCCCTAACATCCTGTAGTACTTTTCCATAGCCCACCCTGGTGTTTAAAAACACTCCAACCTTTTGTGTCAGGGAGTTAAATTCAGTCTCTTTTCCCTATTGCAATAGTCTTAAATAAAGTCTCTCCTTCCTGTTTACTATTACATTTTTTCACTGACATACCGCATTACTGTTTTGTATCGATGAATGTCTTCTGAGGAGCTATAATAGAAAATCATCAGCCCTTTTGTTGCTTGGTCATAGAGATGTTTGTTAGAGGAAACATGTGGGGTGTGTGTGTGTGTGTGTGTGTGTGTGTGTGTGTGTCTGTGTGTGTGCAGATTCCTTTAGTTCTGGGTGGAAAGTCATCATTTTTAAATTTGTCCCACAATTATCCTGTCTGATATGTATCATCTTACTCTCGTTGGGAATGGAGCCAGGGCTTGGATTTGAGTGGATTTTGTTGTGCTTTGCAAAATCACTCAAGTGAATTGTTGCCAGATTGTGTTTGTATAAGGTAGGCTAGAGGCCTATCTTATTGATTATTAGATTTAATTCAAAGTGTACCCTAGATGTTCATAAGTTTTTTCAGCCAGTGAGTAGTAGGAAAATCCTATATAGTATCTCACTTGTCAAATTGTAGACTCAAAGTTTGGACAAAGCGTCCAGCATCATATTTTACTACATATGCATTTTGCAACCAATTCAGTCTACATTTCCAAACTCATTTTCTGTATCTTTTAGCCAAAGCATGGCTCTCTACCTGCTTATAAAAATCTTTGCTGATGTTGGCTCACATCATTTCTAGTAAACTTAGGGAGTTTATGCTACTTCTCATTCATTTAGTTTACATACTTGTGATGAAAATACTTTTAAATTTGGGTAAATCATATGGTTGGTTAATGAGCTTTAATAATTATTTATGGTAGGACTGCTCTATACCTGTGGAAGCTTGACTTCAAGATGGTCACCAGCAATTTCTTCCCTCTCTGGATGCA
The DNA here is from genome assembly GCF_027475565.1 of Acinonyx jubatus. Classification (NCBI taxonomy): domain Eukaryota; kingdom Metazoa; phylum Chordata; class Mammalia; order Carnivora; family Felidae; genus Acinonyx; species Acinonyx jubatus. The sequence continues at coordinate 104,427,049 of NC_069385.1, read as the reverse complement.
TATAACCCTATGAAGAGGTCAAGTCTATTGCTTTTTTTCCCCTTGAGTCTGTACTGGATGGAGTGACTAGTGTAGCCAACAAGATACGAGAAAGTGACATCCTTCAATTCCTAAGGTTAGGTCATAAAAATCTTTGCAAATTACCTGGGTTCCCCTTGGACTGTTTGCTCTGGGAAAGCTTACTTTGGTGGTAGTAGCAGCCAGTGCCATATAAGGGCCTGTTCATGCTGTGAGATATCCAAGTTACATGGAAGGGCCAGGTATGTTGAAATACCAATCAATTACAGAGAGAGAGAGAGAGAGAGAGAGAGAGAGAGAAGAGGCCAAAGGCAATGAGATGCCAAACATGTGAGTGAAGAGACTAATTATAAATGGATTCCCCAGCCCCAGTCTCTGCATGGGATGCCAAGTCGGCTAGAGATAAACTGTTTGGGTAAGCCCTTCCCAAATTTATAACTTTCCAGATCTTTAGAAGAATAAAGTAGGTATTTTAAGTATCTGGGTCTTGGAGTAGTTTGTTATGTAGCAATAGATAACTGGGACAATATCTATGTTTCAATTTTAGATTTTAGAGCACAAGTGTCACTGCCATCTCTCCTGATTCAAAGCTTTCTACTCTTTTCCCTCCAATCAACTCTGCTTGAAGTTTCTCCAAGGGAGGTCAGTACCAAAAGTTTGGTGCAAGTATTTTAATAAAGTGAATTCCTCTCTTTCTATATCTCATTTGTAAAGGAACTTTGCAGATATATATAGAGAGAGCCTAAGCATGTTTAGGAAAGTTAGATTTTTGTTACAGCACTTAATAATATTAGATAATTGCCTATGAGAAATGAGTGCAAACTTATATGCCATGTAGAATGTAATCAGGATCACAATCCCCTAAAATTTTATATATTTGAGAAGAAGGGTTTGGGGGCTGGCAGGCTTCAGTTTAAATCTTAACCCTCCCAGTTATCTAGAGAAACTTACTTAAAATCACTTGAAAAAAAAAATCACGTCTTCATCTTTAAAATGAAAATAATAGTGATTTAGAGTATTGTAAAATAATACATCGAGCACCCAATAGATGTTCAACAAATGCCATTCTCCTCCCCTCATTTTATCTCTGCTCCAGCTATTCATCTCTCTCTCTCTCTCTCTTTTAGTTTAAATAACACTGTCATTATTAATTTGTAGATAACTTTCTGCCCTTAGAGTGTACACTCCAGGGTACAAGGCTATGTATCCCTGCATGTCTAGATAGCCCACACCTTGGCATACAAAAGATACTTGAAAAATATTCATAGAATAAAACTATAAAACACTTCCCTTGTATTGTCTTCCCTTGAAAGGCTTAATTTCTACTGCTCTCTATTTTTTTCTAAAATTTAATAAAACAACAACTTTACCACCTGTTTCATTCTTTTGGCCATCATAAGTTAGACTTTTTGTGTTTTTTTTTAAATATTAATTTACCATGGGTAATTTGGGTTTTCTCTTATAAAATCCCATAAAGTTAGTTGTAAAGTCCTTTTCTTCTCTTTTTCTTCTTCTTTTTTTGTTTATTTATTTATCTTGACAGAGAGAGAGAGAGAGAGAGAGAGAGAGCGAGCGAGCATGGGCTTGAGCGTGCAAGTGGGGAAGGGGCAGAGAGAGGAGAGAGAATCCCAAGCAGGCTCTGTACTGTCAGTGTGGAGCCTGACGTGGGTCTCGAACCCATGGACTGTGAGATCATGACCTGAGCTGAAATCAAGTGCCAGATGCTTAAATGACTGAGCCACCCAGGTGCCCCGTTGTAAAATTTTTCTATGAAATGTTTAGGTATGTGATTTTACTAGTCCAACCTTGCCTTAAAACATTGCCATGCCCATATATTTTGAATGGATACAAAGAGAAAGGGTATAAGAGGAAAATAAAAGGTCATGGACATTCAAGTTTTATGGTTTAAAATAATCATGTTCTCTCCTATCCGTTAGGAACTTATAGTCTTAACATTAGAAAATATTAGGTGTCTTTAGTTTGGAGTGGTTCAGTCTCATCCATAGCAATTTAAAATGATAACTTCATTGTATTATGATTAAAGAATGGGCCAGGGTATTCTAATAGGAGATCAGTCTTGGAAAACTATCTGAAAAGTGATTGCTCTTTAATTGGACTTGTTTACAGTCACAATCCATCTTTTAAACTATTTTAGGATTCGAACAAGTGAGAACAACTTGAACTCAAGAAACTCATTTAGCCATGAAAAAAAAATAGTTGTTTCCCAATGTTAAACAGAAAATTGAACATTCATTTATGCTGAGGGAGATTGGAAAATCATTTTTTTTTCTTTAGGAAAGACACAACATAAGAGCAAGATAGGCCCTTTCAGAAGGAAAATAATAGATTTATATTAACATCCATCCCAAGAGCAAACGTTGATCTAGCTGTTGACCAAGCAGGCTTGCAGCTTTGGTTTGTTCATTGCAAAGCTGTTGCCCTTCAGAAAGCCAAATTCTTGCCAATGACCATGGAATTTGTCCAGTCCATCTGCATCTAATTATTTGTCCAAACTAGGTTTTGCATTTCCTAAGTAATTCTGCCCTTGGAATTTCTCTACGGGCATTACTCCATTATTTAGTTAATCACGTTGTCAGGAAGCCATTAGAATTTTTTGTAGAAGTCTTCTATCTGCTTTTTTTTCTTTTATGTTCCATTTTACTTATCTAAATAATTCTTTTCTCCTTGACTTATCAGTCTGCCACAGTGTTAATACGTTCCATCTTCTTTACAACTGAATGTATCTATAAAACCAATTTCCTTTCCCCTCACTTTCACACATTAAGTTTCCATAAAAACATAAAAATGTTTTTATTTTATTTTATTTTACTGTATACTCCTAAGGAAGTGACCTAGATTATCTAGCAACAAGATAGTAGGTTTTTTTGTTACAAAATTACTCATGATCACAGTTCATTATTTAGATAGTTGTTTTGTTCTCTCCAGTAGGTTTGCTATGGTTGGTTATTCATTTTAATGCAAAATATATTCATATGCAGGAAAAAAATGAAAAAAAATAGCATATAGCAAAATCAATATGTATTTAAGGGGAAATGAACAAAAATATTAAAGAAAATGGAAAATAAAAGCAAAATACATTCATATGCAGGAAAAAAATGAAAAAAATAGCATATAGCAAAATCAATATGTATTTAAGGGGACATGAACAAAAATATTAAAGAAAATGGAAAAGGGATCCTCATTCAAGCACTTAGCTGATAGTTTTAAATTAAATTATTTATAAATACAGATTGGCATAAATAAAAATCAACCCATTTGACTTCTAATGAAAGGTATTAAACTAAGATATATTAGCAGAAAAAATACCCTTATCTAGAATCAAAGGAGAGGTGTATGTTTTCTTTTTATTTGATGATGATACCTATCATATTACATTTTGGGTAGGTAAATTGTTATCATTTACATTTTTTTTCTGTAGTCTCTCATATCTTTCACCAAAATGCACACAAACTAATATAAAGGTTAAACATTCTCTAAATTTTGGTTGCCCTATTTATGATAGCACAAATCAACTCCTACTGCAAACAACTGTGGAGTCCCTGCACAAGCTGTAGCCAATCCAATGTGTACTTTGATAAGTAATATTGACAATACAGCAGTTAAGTCTATCTTTGCCTACTCCTTTAAAATTCTAATAAAGGGATTTTGATATTGTTAAGTCATTTGAATATTACAATGCTCTACTGGGTTTGGATTATATTCTCTATTATTAATTATGGAAACTGAGACATGGACAGGCTCAGTGGCTATGGTCGAGATCGTATGTCTAGTACTAAGCTGAACTGGAATCTGACTCAGAGATCCTCAATCCTAGGGCTTTCTCAATTATATTATGTCATCACAATATATTGAATTACTAAAATATAAATTAGCATATTTTTTTTATAATGCTTGATGTCTGGACTGAGATACAGAATCGAAATATATACGCTCACATTTCTTACTCTGGGGACTGTTAATTTTTTATAATAGATATAAAACTTAGAATTAAAGCTTTTTGTTAAAGTAAACTTCATCCAGGCATAAATTACATAAAATCTATCCCTGGCTACTGTATATTTTGATGCGTTTTGAGAACTGTATACAGCCAGGCAACTCCCACTACTGTTAAGACAGAACATTTTCATTACCCAAAAATTTCCTTCCTAGTCAATCTCAGCTCCCCATCCTCAGTCCCAGACATCACTGACCTGCTTTCTGCTAATGTAAATTATAATTATTTTTCTAGATTTTCACATGAATGACTCAAGAGTATCTGCTCTTTGTGTCTGACTTCTTCCTCTCAGCATGTTCGTGAGATGATCCATGTTGTGGAGTTGTATCTGTATTTTATTCATTTTTATTGCTGATTAGTCTTCAACTGTATGATATTACAACATGTGTATTCATTTGCCTCTTGATGACTATTTGAGTGTTTCCCAAATTTTGGCCAGGGGGAATAAGGAAGTTATACATGTGTGTACAAATCTCTGTGTGGACATGTGTTTTCATTTCTCTTGGTCAGTATCTAGGAATGAAATTGCTGAGCCATATGGCAGATATTTTTAAATTTATAAGAAACAGCTAAATTGCTTTTTTAAATGGTTGCCATTTTACATTCTCGTAAGCAATGCATGTAAGTAACCAACTGTCAGTGTTGGAATTGTCAGTCTTGACTTGTAGGCATTCTATGAGGTTTGTGTGTTATTTCATTACAATTTTATTTTGTATTCCTCTTCATTGCTAGTGTAAATATCATCTATATCTGTATCTTTATATCTATATCAATCTATACCTATATCTATATCCATATCTATATCTATATCTATCTATATATCTCTATATCTATCTATATCTATATCATCTATATCTATATTTAATCTATTTATAGCTATATTTAATTTCGATCTGATATCTTATAGCATTTACTAGCTTACTCACAAGTTGTGGTAGTTTTTTTTGTATATTCCTCAGTGTATATGCAGATATACACTTCTTCATGTGTCACATGTGAATAAAGACCGTTTTAATTCTTTATAATCTTCACACTTTTTAATTTTTGACTTACTGAATGATCAATGGGAATCATTTTCTTTTTGCTGATATTCAAAGAAAAACATTTACTCTTTTACCATTAAGTGTTATTTTAGCTGAAAGTTTCTCATAGGACCCATTAGGAAGTTGAGAAAATTCCCTTCTACTTGCAAATTTGCTGAGAGTTTTGTTTTGTCTTTTTAATTTATTTTATTTATTTTTTTATTTTTATTTTTTAAATTTTTTAATGCTTGTATTTATTTTTGAGACAGAGAGAGAGACAGAGCATGAGCAGGGGAGGGGCAGAGAGAGGGGGAGACACAGAATCGGAAGCAGGGTCCAGGCTCTGAGCTGTCAGCACAGAGCCCAACGTGGGGCCTAACTCACAGACCACAAGATCATGACCTGAGCTGAAGTCGGACGCTTAACCAACTGAGCCACCCAGGCGCCGCCCCAGTTTTATTTTTTTTTAAATCATGAATGAATATTGATTTTTCTCAAAGGCTTTTCCTGCATGTTTTGTGATAATTATAGTTTTATAAAAGCCTATTAATTTGGTAGATTATACAGGTTGATATTAAAATATTAAACCAACCTTGTTTTCGTACAATAAAATGAACACACCTTTGATGCATCATATTTGCTAATATTTTGTTTAAGAAACTTGTCTTTTCATGAAGATATTAATTCCAAGTTTTATGTCTTTGAAACTTATGTTTTGGCTTTTAGCATTAGGGTAATGTTGAAGAAAGTTGTATAGGAATAGTATCATTTCTTCATTAAACTATAGATTTTAACTGTGAATGTATGTGGGACTATGTGTTCCTTGTTGTAAGGTTTATAAACTGCAGATTCAATTACTTTTATATACAGGACTTGCCATATTCATGGATTTTTTATCTGAAAAAGTTTGTTTAGAGTTTGTTTTTTTATTTTGAGAGAGAAAGAGCAACAGAGAACAAATAGGGGAGGGCAGAGAGAGAAAGGGAGAGAGAGAATCCCAAGCAGGCTCTTCACTGTCAGTGCAGAGTCCAACACGGGGCTTGATCTCATGAATGGTGAGGGTATGATCTGAGCAGAAATCAAGAGTGGGAAGGGAGCTTAACTGATTGAGCCACCCAGGTGCCCTTGAAAAAGTTTTTGTCGTTGTTGTTTTGTTTTGTTTTGCTTTGTTTTTTGTTTGTTTTTTTAGTTTGTTTTTCAAATATACACTGGGTATAGAATTTTAGGCTATAGTCCTGTTTTTCAGCACTTTGAAAATGTTGCTTGCACAGTTCCTGATGGGTGATATGCAGCCACTTATTTATTTATTTATTTTTGATACAATTTGTCTCTTTTCTCTAGATACTGTTAAGATTTTCTTGTTGTCACTGTTTTTTAGCAATTTTATTTTGATTGTGTTTTGTGTTTTGTTTTGTGGTTTGTCCATCCTGTTGGTTATTGAACTAATTCTGTAGTTTTATTCAAATTTGGGAACATTTTAGCTTCTGTTTCTTCAATTCTTTTTTGTTTGTTTACCCCATCCCCACCATTTTTGGAATCCCTATTCCATGTATGCTACACAATTTCATTTTATTCTGTAGATTTATAATGCTGTTTTAATTTTACTTTATCCTTTTACTTTCATTTTCAGTATAGATTCATTGCTAAATCTGTAAATTTACCAATATTTTCTTGGGTAGTGTCTAATCTGTTAATTTGTCTAGTTAAAATTTTCCTTTAGACATTTTTTTTTATCTCTACAATTTCTATTTAGTTCTTTCTTTGAAATTTCCATTGCCTTCTTTATTTTGTTCATATTTTTTTACCTATCTTTTTACATGTTTTTTACATATTTTTACATGTTTATAACTGTTTAATGCATTGGCTAGCTTCCTCATTTATGTCATTTATAGTTGTATTTCTATTGATCATTTTTCTCCTGTTTTGGGCTGTATTTTTCCACTTAACATAATCCGTCATTTTGATTTTACGCTAAACCTTACAGATATGATTTTGTTAAGAATCCTGGATTTTTTTCGTCCTTTAACAAGTGTTAGGCTTTGTATTGTTAGACAATCAAATCCTTACAGATCAGTTTCATCATCTGAGGTATTTTTAAAGCTTTCCTGGAGCAGGTCTGGAGTAGCATTTGTTCAATTGCTTGTTTGCCCCCAGTTACTTACCCAGGGTCCCTTCTGACAAGGATTCACTCTCCTAAATATGCTAAAGGATCATCAAGGACACTCTACTCTTGCTGGTTGCAATTCAACATATTTTCCTAGAGCTTATCTGGTACAAGTGCTGGGAATTTTGACTTTACAGATACCTGATTCTTCTTTATCAGGCCTCATGGAGCTTCACTTTATGCTTACATATCTGAGTATTCAGCAAAGATGCAAGAGAACTCGTCGTGCAGATTTCTGGAGCTCTTTTTCTGCAAAACTCCCTCTTTTCCAGAGCTCTTCCCCTACCATTTCCAGCTGCCTCAGCCTTTACTGCCCACCATGCATATCCTCTCCTCAGTGTGGTTGGTGGATTTTTTTTTCCCTTGGTTGTATGTCTCTGTTCTTGAAATTGTGTCTAGATAGCAAGCCGGAACAATTATAAGGCTGGCCTTATCTATTTATCTTCTCTTAAGGATCACAGGTCTGAGGTGCCTTTAGCTACTGTCTGTTTTCATTTTTTTGTTTTTTGTAAGTTTACAGCAGAAAGGTAAATCCAGTCATTCTTACATTAGGGCTAGAAGCTAGAACTACAAGTATTTTTAGATATTAATTTCTTTTTATTATTTATTATGTTTTCAAGTATTTTTTTAGCCCAGGCTACAGCCACGTTCAGAGGTATAATTACGGATTTTTTTTTAACTGCTGAAAGAGAAATAGAAATTTGCTGAGAAATTCAGGATTCTATTAAATACTTATTTTTTGGACAATCAGATCTGTACCAATGAGTTCACTTAATTGTTGTTCCCTCTGATAGAAAAAAAAAATTGTTATAAGCACCAGGATGGGAAAGAACAGGAAAGATTCAGATAACCTAGCTGTGCCTAATTCAATGATGGTCTTGTGATACAAAAATAAAGAAAAATCCTCAATGTAATGCCATTTTCAGAAATATTTCAGAAGTCTTTGTCATATGTGTTAAAACAAAAGAAAATAGACTTTAGAGCATTTTTCAAACAGTATCTTGAAGTAGTCAAGAGCAGTATAAAGAGATCATTATCCTTTATTTGTAAATGTTCACCGAACTAAAAGAAAGGAAGTAGAAAATATAAATTGGAAGGAGAAATTGCCAACTTATAAAATCTCCAAATGTGGCTGAACATTTCAAACAGGCTTAGAATATAAATCAGCTAGAAGTGAAAACTAAATGATGGCCATCCAGATAAAATAAAAATACCTGACCATGCCAGAAGTAAAGGAAGGTATTAAAGACATGAAATTTCAGATTTAAAATAAATAGTAAATGTTAAAGGGAAGGTGCACTTTATTTGCTATGGTGTATGCAAAACACTTAAAATATTGAAAATGTATGATAATCTTTAGTCACTTCTCATATATCATTCTGTAACTGTTAATTTGTGGATGTTATCAGAGGAAACTCATTTATTCCCTGTGATACAAATCTTATAATCTTTATATGTGGTCACCTACTTTGAATGTTGAACTTCCAGATAAAATTGATGGAAGTATTTTTTTAAAGTCCCTTACATTTCTATAAATGATGCATTTATAACCAATTTAGACACAGCACTTATACTGTGTAACTTGAGAACTAGATATCACCAAGGAATCCTAATGAGAAAAATCCACAATAAGAATTGGAGAACAGAATAATAAGAGAAGAGCCATAAAAACATAGATTAATTTTTCTTAGAATATCAGCCACTTCTGTTTATACATATATGCAAGGATTAGTTCATTTTTTAGGAATGGGAAATCAGCAACACGGTACACCTAGGGTCCAGACTGATTCTTCCAGGATTTCATAAACTTTCTCTTGTAAGTATATGAAAATATTAGATTATGCTCTAGAGAGATAAACTCAGCAACATGACACCTCAAAGACCCATTGCTTATTGTAAATATGCCTTGGATCAGTATCCAAAGAATTATCCCCTTTGTCTCAGAACAACTGTAATCTTGGATACATTAATCAAAATCATATTCCAATAATTTAGCCATCTCATATGTATGTAGTTCAGGAAGCATTGAAATATATTACCCTTCTCTTGTCCTGTTCCAATATCCTTACTGGTGAAGGCGATCTGATGATTGTGCTTCTGTACTTTGGAAACTGTTCATACCCCAAACAAACATTTTGAATACTTCAATACCAAATTCTCATTTAACATTTTTTGGATCTTTTCTTCATTATTCATGACTAACGTCTTTATGCGAGGACCTCTCATCAAATAGAACCCAAGAAAAAATTCAAGGATTCCATTATAGGTGCACAAAATTTGCTTTCCAATTCTGAAAAGAACAGATAGGAATTGTCAAGTGGCAAGAACCATGAAGGTATGATCTAAGAAAATTACGATGGCTGTCTGATGGCATCAGATAATTTCAAATAGATGTTTGGTAACATAGTCCATGAGCCATCACAACAGGGACAAATTGGCCATGATTTGAAACATCAGTAGAGAAATTTTATTAGGGTGAGTTTTATACTACTGCCTCTTTCTGTGGGTGCTTAGTGTATGCTAAAGGAAAGAGCTGAAAGATTCAAACTTTCTTTTTCTTTTTTCTGTTAATTTTTTTAATGTTTATTTTTTGAGGGAGAGACAGAGACAGAGTATAAGTGGGGGAGGGGCAGAGAGAGAGAGAGAGAGAGAGAGAGGGAGGGAGAGACAGAATCCAAAACAGGCTCCAGGCTCTGAGCTGTCAGCACAAAGCCCAGTGAGGGGCTTGAACCCACGAACTGTTTGATCATTACCTGAACAGAAGTCGGAGGCTTAACTGACTAAGCCACCCAGGTGCTTCTCAAACTGTTTCAACAAATTCAATCTTTCCAGAACAAAGCTCAAGAACATTTCCAGGATGACAAAAAAAACAAAAAAACAAAAAAAACAAAACAAACATACACACAAAAAAACAAAAACAAAAAAAAACCCAAAAAACAAAAAAACAAAAAGAACCCAGAAACAAAAATACCCCTCAAGCATCCCACAGGGTAGAATCCACAATGTTTATCATATATAAAATCCCAAGGCATGCAAAGCAGAAAACTGACCAATAATGAGGAACAAAATCATCCCTTCTCGTAGATCCCTATTTCCTTCTCTATTATTTTCCTTTGGCCTGAAGGAATTTCTTTATTATTTCTTATAGTTCAGGTCTGCCTATTGCCTTTAAATCTTGTTAGGCGGGACCAGGGCAGAAGTTAGCCTATGGCTTATTTTGCCCCACAATTGAGGCAAAGGTTTTCTGAGTACTCTGACATTTTGTGAATTATTAGAATTTCCATTCTGGTTGGCGAGAAGAGGCATTTGTTTTTTCAGCCCTGTGTGAACTCAGAGGATTATTGCCTTTCATCTTTCTGGGCATTTCTTTAATCAGTTTTAAGTTGTTTTCCCATGTGCATCTGCTGCTTAGTATTCAGCTGATGATTTAAGAGAAACCCTTTCAGATTTCTGGAGTTTTCTATCTGTGCAACTCTTTTCTGTTTGGTATTTTCTACTGCAAATTCTATCAACTGGACCTCCATACTCTCCCCACTATATGCTCTCAAGCCATGGGCTCTATCTGATTTTCTTCTCTGTGTCATCACATAGAAACTCCCTCCGGGCAGTAAACTGGGGCAATCACCTTGTTTATTTCCCATCTCTCAGTTATTGCTCTCACTAATGTCCAATGTCTCAAAACTCTTTGTTTCATGTATTTTATCCATTTTTTGATGTTTGGGGCAGAAGGATAAATCTGATTCATGTTATTCCATCTTGATAATGAATGAACTCTTAAAAATAAGCTTTTAAAAAATTCATGTCAATTTTAATATATCTGATTTTTGTGGATGAACAAGAAGACATTTTTAATAAAACATAAAGTTCACATTAGTATTCTTTCTATCTCTAATATTCATTTACTTACATAAATCCCACTGGCTATGAGGCAATTAGCAGATGGTTCAGTGCAAATCAATTAAATTGAATGGTATGTGCTATGAATAACTGAGACTATTAAAGTGTGTGTTCAGAAAACACTGTTCTTTTAACAACAATCCTTGTGATTTTGATAGTCCTTGAAAAGTTCAACCTAGGTTCACTTTCAATTTTTATCAAAATAATTAATCCTGGCATTCCCGTGGTCAGAGATTGAAGTCTCATGGTCAGACCATGAAGTGGTCAGAGACTCAAACTGTATCTTAATAAGTATTTATCCCAGCATTTTTAAAGACATCAACAACATTTTTTCATAAGCAAGTATTGTTATGTGGGTTAATTATACTTTTATATTTTTTTCATGTTTATTGTTGAAGGTGTACCAAAAGAAACAATCAATTAGACACAACTTAAATCTCTGAGAGATGAAAAAAATTAGAAGAACTCATTAAGTAGAATATTTTTATATCTCATTTCCTTTGTAACACAGTAAATGCTTCAAGGTTATGATTTATTTTTTAGTCTTCTATGTTTCCCCACTTCACTTAGCATGATACTCCTTCACTATATTGCCTTACCATTATTATTATTCTGTTGATTAACAGTTAATTTAATCTACTCAATAGGTATACCAGGTCCAAATGAAAAGCACTGGGAGAAATAACCACTGAACTGATATTTTACACTTCAACTTAACTTCCTCTATAAGCACATTTGTAAAGTAGGGTCAATGATATCACATACTTATTGGATAGATATCAATTGAAATATGTTTAAAACCCTTAGAACAGCAACTGGAATACTAAAATAAGTACTTAATAAAATAAGTACTAAAATAAGTACAATTAAATAAGTACTTAATAAATTATAACTATTATTTTAATTATTAATCTATTTATAATAAAATAACATTACAGACTACTTAAATATTTTTCAGGCAGTAAAGTGTTACTGTTAGAAGAAATCTAATAATTCAGTATTAAAATAATTCAAAAATATGGGTAAAACAATAAGGCTTGTGTTGATGCAGAACAGATTGAAAGTGAAAAACAAAAATACCAATTATTTAAAAAATATCAGATTTAACTGCCTTTTAACAATTCAGAAAATATTTATTTGGAAGGTATCAAGATTAATGATAAAAATCCCTGTCTTCAGGGAGCTTACAGGCGTGTGCCTAGGGTGGTTACAGAAAGATGTGGTTTCAGCATGTTAAGTCAGTGCTATGATAGCATAAGCCCAGAGAGGAAGCACCAAGGCTGGCTTAGAGTTTGAGGAAGGCTTGCTTGAATGAGAAAATCCTTCCCTTTATTTGAAAGGATGAAGAGGAGTTAGGTTGGCAAAGAAAAGTAAGAAGAAGCATGGACAGAGGGAAAGAAGGATGAATCGGTGTGCTGGTCAGTATTTCTAGAGGAGAAACTATGTGTCAAGGAAATGTGTGTAAGGCTGACGACTTAGAACTCAGAGCACCTGACATCCCATGCATGTGCAAAGAGCTGGGCTTAATTTTGTAGCAATAGGGAACCACCTATATATGTCTTTGAGACTATTTTTCCCAAGACTTTGTGGAATATATTTTTGTTTGGGGAATAAAAATAATGTCTGGCATAATGGGGAAAAAAAGACATAAAATAAAAATCTAGACACAATTTCAAATTACAGCCATTATATGATAGAAATACAGATCTTAAGCCTAAAATAAACATTAGAGATTACTTAATTCTACTGCCTCAATTTACAAATAAGAAAATGTAGGTCCAGGGGCACCTGGGTGGCTCAGTAGGTTAAGCATCCTACTTTGGCCCGGGTCATGATCTCACGGTTCTTGAGTTCGAGCCCCACGTTGGGCTCTGTGCTGTCAGCTCAGAGCCTGGAGCCTGCTTTCTATTTTAGGTCTCCTTTTCTCTCTCTGCCCGTTCCCTGCTTAGGCTCTGTCTCTCTCTCTCTCTCTCTCTCTCTCTGTCAAAAATAAACATTAAAAACATTAAAAATAAACATGAAAAAATAAAAAAAAAGAAAAGAAAATGTAGGTCCAGAAGCAATCAGAGCCTTGCTGAAGGGACAGAGTTGTCTTTTAATTCAGGTCTCAACATAATGCAAGCAGGCATACATATGTCCTATGCACACTTATGCAAACATTCTAATAAAAAGCCATTATAAGGAGGTTATGGTGTTCAAATGCGTGGGTAAGATTAGTCAAAATTTTGTAAAGTAAATCATCAAGTGATATCCTGTGTCACCAATATGGTCTACAAGTGCAAGAAATAATGACACATTCCTAATCCACACTCACACGTGCATGTGTGTGCACACACACAAACACACTCCCCCTGGGAATAAGTGGCATTATTTATTCCCATGTTATAAGTGGAAAATCAGAATAAAGCATGAAATTAAAATGCAATTATTATTATTATTTTTTAATGTTTATTTATTTTTGAGAGGGACACAGATAGAATGCGAGTGGGTTGGGGCAGAGAGAGGGAGGCACAGAATCCGAATCAGGCTCCAGGCTCTGAGCTGTCAGCACAGAGCCTGACGCGGCTCGAACTCACCAGCTGTGAGATCGTGACCTGAGCTGAAGTTGGACGCTCAACCGACAGAGCCACCCAGGTGCCCCAAAATGCAATTATATTTTAAAGAAAGTAAGTCAGATTTAATTAAATTTCATATTTGGGTGTTTCTTTACTACAGTTTTAGTGTCATAAACTCAAGAGTATTTGTTTTCTTCCTACATTGGTTTGTACTAAAATGAAAAGTGGTAAAGGTGGAGAAACTATAGTAACCCAAAGATGGTGAGTATATTCTTTATTTAAAGTATACATCTAATATAGTATTTATTAAATTATTTTGCTTCCTGTCAATCTATCTGTATTCTGTTCATTTCAAGAGATTCTATATATTTAGACATAGAAGTCAGAATAAATATTTTGGACTCCAGAATTTGGGCCAAATTAATCACATCTCTAGAAATTCCTTATTCTTTCCGCTAACTCCATCAAAGAAATCAAACTCCGGTCAGGACCGAATTCATCACCTTCCCAAACGACTTATCTCCTAGGGTTTCCCAACTCTGAGAAGGACGACATGTTCTACCGGGTTGCTCAAGCACAAATTTGGGAGATGGTCTTGACTTGTTCCCTCACTCACATCCTATATCATCAGAAGTCATCAAGCTTTCACTTCTATACCTGAGCTAGCTCTGAGTTCTATCTACCTGTATTCTTTCCTACATTCACTGCTCTAGTCCAATTTACTGGTTCCTTACATTAACCCTAGCTTTGCTGCAACCCATTTCCCTCGTTCCACAACAAAAATGTGAATATCACACCCTATGTTAAGAACAAAAGAAACAGGCAAACCAACTTACATGACTTCTTTTCATCTGTAACATAAATTCCAAACTTCTTCACATGGCCTAGAAGTGCTTCACCATTTCCTTCCTCCTGTCCTCCCTTTTTCTTTTTCTTTTTCTTTTTCTCTTTTCTTTTTTTCTTTCTTTATCATGAAACAGATATTAATTGAGGACCCAGTATGTGCCAAGCAATGTTCTCATCAATATTTCTATTTGCATTTAGAGGAAAATATAGATTTCAGAGAAAAGCACATTCCATTAAGAATAAATAAAATGCAGAAAAAAATAATAAAATTTATGCTATAAAAACTGACAGGTAGTGAGAAATTACTAGGCCAATTTTAAGAGATAGTAAAAACTCAAAGGTGCAATGTAAGTATTTTATGTCAGTTTTGCCAAGAGAGGAAACTAACTTATGGAACTGAATTGCATGTTTGGGAAATGGGGCCAGATATCAAAGGCCAGGCCCCACTTTGAGTTTACTAGTCTCTTTTCATTCCAACACTGAACTTGGCCTCTGAGAGTTTAGTTGTTGCTATAGACTGAATGTCTGTGTCCTACAAAGTTCCTGTGTTGAAACATAAGTCTCAATGTGATGGGCTTAGGAGGCAGGGCCCTTGGGAGGTATATAGGTTATGAGGGAGGAGCCATCATAAATGGGATTAGTTCCCTCATAAAAGAAACACCAGAGACCTCCTTCACCTTTTCTACCATGTGAAGGCATGGCAAGAAGAAGGCCATTTATGAACTAGGAAGATCCTTACCAGACACTAAATGTTCCAGCACCTTCAGCTTGGACTTCCCAGCCTCCACAACTACGAGAAATAAATGTTTGTTGTTTAAGCCATGTAGTCTATGGTGTTTTTGTTATATCAGTCCAAACTGATTAAGACACTTGTCCTTAATAAAGATCAACCAGAAGTAAAATCGCATCTCTCCCCATATTTACAAGGAATTTCATGGAGAGTTTCTCTGGCTCTAAGGAGATGAAAGGCAAAAACCAGATGAATAATTTTCCCCAAGAAAATTTATCCATTGGCTGATGCTACTTAGATTTGTCCGATTCACATCCCCAGGATTTAGGACTCAGTTTGAAGTGGTCCCACACTGTTAGTGGTATTATGTACCTAAGAGAAACAAATACAAAGTATCTCTAAAAGGAGGCACTTTATCTAGGCCTCAGGGAATCATCATAATGTGTTTTTTTTTTTCACAAGCAACAAGCGCACAGTCATAGATAATCAAACATACAAGCTAAAAAAGTTTCATGAAGAAAAAAACAATACAAACACCAGACAGTAGAAAGAGACTCGTGAAATCCTCAAATATTGGAATTACTCAACGCCTAGTATAAAATAAGTTTCCTCACTACATTTAAATAAATAAAGAATGCATTAAACATATCTCCAGGCACAGGAGCTATAAATATGTAGAAAAGCATATTATTTAAAACTATGAAGTAGAGGTTCTAGAAGTGAATACCGTATACAATCAGTAATAATAAAAACATAAACGGGTTTAGTAGTACACTAAACAAATGAAATGATAATAAGTAGAAGAGAGTTTTTAAAAACCTAGACGACAGTATAGAAAGATACAAAAATTCAACATACAGAAAAGAAATAATAATTATAGAGAAAAAATATAGAGCATAAGATATATTTAATTGTAGTTCTACTGGGGCAGGGACTGGGACATAAAACATTTATTGAAACAGTGGCTGACAATTTTCAGAACTGATGAAAGACCAATCTGCACGGCTTAATTTTATTCTTATTTTTGTCCGTTTGTTTATCCCCACCTCCACCCTGTCCCCTGTTCTGGAACGTGATAACCATGGTACAGGAGGGGGTACACTACAAAAACAAACATACAAAAAGAAGAAAAAATACAAAATGACATGTTTTGAGACAAGAATTAAACTCAGATGGTGGAGTACATAATAGCTGGGTGACATTTGTTAACGGATTTGTCAGAAAACGCCTTTCTGAGGAGAATGTAAAACTTTGAGGTGTGACATAAATGATAAGACAGAGCCAGTCCTGAGAAGATAAGGAGAATAATATTTCAAGTATACAAAAATAGCTATTACAAACATTTTAGAGTTGGAAAGAGCTTGGCAAATTCTAAACAAAATGCTACTACATCTGCAGTCTAATAAATAAAGTTGGTGGCATGAGATGACTTTAGATGGATAGACAATGGTCAGGTAACCCAGGGCATTGTAAACCAAAATAAGTAGTTTGGTTATATGTATGTATATATGAATATATGTATGTATTTCTTTTTCTCCTCACTATTTATTTGCAACAGATTTGTTGAGATACAATTTATATGTAGCTTTATTGAGATACAATTCATCCATATGAAGAGTATAATTCCATGGTTTTTATTTTATGTTTTGTTTTTTTCCCAGTTTCATTGACATATAATTGGCAAAAATCATACATGCATAAGTGCACAATGTGTAATAGATCAATACATCATGAAGTGGTTTTATTTCAATGTAATGGAAAATGCCTGGAGGCGAAACTGATCTACCATAATCACTAAGAAAACTCACGACTCCTACAAACATTTATCAATCTGGTCTTTAATTTGTAAGCATAAATGGTAAGCTAAAGCTCATCAGACATATGGAGAAATTCAACTAATATTTTATTCTATATGTATTACATGCGGTGGAAGATTACGCTTGGGCATCCTGTGGGCACGGGGTCTACACGATCTAATTTACACTTTACAAACTTACTTTGACTGCTCTGTGGAGAGAGAGTTGAGATGTACCAGAATGGAGACAAGGAGACCAGATAAAAAGCGTTCAGGGGAACATGGCAAGTGATGCTGGTGGTCTGGTTTAGCGTGGTGGTGTTAAGATAGGGACGTAGGGTAGATATGAGTTATACAATGAGTGCAGAGTGGTCACAACTCGCTAATCGATTAGGTACTGGTGATTGGAAGACAAGACTTAGGGATTTCAGTTCAAGATAGAGGATTGCGGTACCTTTTATAGAGATAAGGCAGCCTAGGGAGAAACAGGATTTGGGCGAGAGGAGAGCAGAATTCCCTTTTGGCTGTTTCACACTTGAGATATTTACAGGCCACTGTGCAGATATATACAAATTGGCTGTTAGTATCTGGAGTTCTGAAACTTCGGACAGGAAATAATGGCTTAGTAATCATTACATTCAAGTGTTTCATAAAGCCACGGGACAGGATGAGGTCACTGAAGAACAGAGATGATACTGGTTGGAGATGCATGAAGGTCCATTTTTTTTTGTATAAGAATTTTTCAATAATATTTCTAAATTTTAGCTCATTATTTTGATTACAGATTTTTTTTTTTCTGGTCTCAAAATCAAAAATCTTACTTTTCATATATAAAATATCCAGTAAGAGTCTTTCATTTTCCACTTCTTGTCCCCCTGCCACCCATCTCATGTTGTGGCCTCTCCAGCATCAGGGCAGGGACTCTGGTCCACTTGTGGCCTGGCATTGGTGTTCTCTCAACAGGCCTATGCTCTTTTTTCATGGGACATTTTTATTCATAGCAATCTGATCCTGTTCTTTTCAGATAATCCCAAATATACAAATATACCAACTGGTCTTTTTGAAAATTCTCTTAATACCTAAATAAACTGTTTCTTTCAGAATCATCTGTGTGGTTTATTCATTTGGTCCTTCTTTTTCGTGCTTCTGGTTTGCTCTCTATGTCCAATGACCGTTAGATGTCCATTCTTGGTTACGAGTTATGGCCACGCTGATGAATACTTGCAGGAGTCATGGGTTTTCTTTCTCGTGATTTTTGTAGGTCAGTTTCCTCTACAGGCCTCTCCCCTCTGCAGTGACTGAATTGTGGTCCTTATGTGTGAGGGTTGTTCATGCCGACAGCCTTGCTTCCACACAGCATGTGTGAGCAGAAAGTCCAGACGTTCCTATATTTGCCAAAATGAAGAGGTTTAGTCCATATGAGGAATATTTTAGTTTATTCCTCTGAAAGCTACCTGTCTTTTATGTGTTGTTGGTTCACATTGTCCCCTTTGCATGAGATGAGAAGGTACAGTCAACAGTTAATGCAACTCACTTGCTAATACTCTCAGTGGGAGCACTTCTAAATCCTTCAGAGAGAAGTTTCCGTGCTTTATCTGGAGACTTCATCCCCTCTCTATACACAGGGAAGCAGAGGCATGACTGCTTTCTCTTCTGGATGCATTTAGAAAACATTGTTTACTTTACATCATGGTTCTATTTCTTTATTCCAACCTGGGAGCTTCTCTGAGCCAACTTAGGGAAAAAACTACCCTGAATCTGGTCGTCTCTGCTCTGGTTTGGGCTGTGGTCCTTTCACACTGTTATCTCCAGCAAAATGATTCTCTCTGCTTTCTAGAAATTCCACTGGTAGTCTGGCCTTCTCGTGGCATCTTTAAAACAATTTTTTTTCAGCGTTCTTCTTTTTTTTAGTTGATTTATTTCTTTTGGGAGAGACAGAGAATGAGAATGGGGGAGGGGCAGAGAAAGACGGAGAATCTCAAGCAGGCTCTGCTTTCAGTGAAGAGCCCAGGTGGCCTTGAACTCATGAAACTGAGATCATGACCTGAGCAGAAATCAAGCCTGATACTTCGTGGACTAAGCCACCCAGGTGGCCCAGCAGTGTTATTTTTTAATATATATTTTGTGTCATTTCATAAAATATTAGGAAGGAAGGGAAAAAACTCAGTGTATAGAATTAACCACATGATCTGGAAGCATACTATTTTGAACTAAGATTTGTTGAGAACTCCTTAATTTATTCTGCATATTAGTATCTTTTGGGGAATTAAAAAAAACACAAAATAATTTTAGGCCTGACTCAGAGAAATTACATAAAAATCTCTGGAGTTGGGGCGCCTGGGTGGCTCAGTCGGTTAAGTGGCCGACTTCGGCTCAGGTCATGATCTCGCGGTCCGTGAGTTCAAGCCCTTCGTCGGGCTCTGTGCTGACTGCTCAGAGCCTGGAGCCTGCTTCAGATTCTGTGTCTCCCTCTCCCTGACCCTCCCCTGTTCATGCTCTGTCTCTCCCTGTCTCAAAAATAAATAAACGTTAAAAAAAATTTTAAAAAAATCTCTGGAGTTAGGGACCTGCTATCCACTTTTTTTTTTTTTAACTTCCAGGCAATTTTTTTTTAAGCCAAGTTTAACAGATTATGGTATATTCTCTTTTTCTAATGAAGAACAAAATCCTTAGGGGTAGAAACTTAACATTACTTATTTATGCAGCCAGTGCTTTACATATAGGCAAATAAAGGTTTATTAAATTGAATTATTAGTACTTTGAAAAGTTTAGCATGTGGAAAATAAGGGCAATTGTTCATTTTTATTATATATCCTGGGTTTTTGGGAATTAAAAAAAATTAAAGGTTCCTGAAAATACATTCATCTCAATTTTCTATGTAAGTAAACTAAATTAAACAAAAATCTATGATCCGTGTGATATTTTGAAAAATGTCATGCATTTTTATGGTTTATTAATCACAGGGCACATCCATGCATACACAACCAACATTCACACCCATGTGACTTCTCCATTTGTTCTTATAGTTGAAGTAAAGTAATGTTTTCACATGAGATGTGAATTTTTCAATTGTCAGGGTAGCAATTTCCATGACTATGTAGTGCCCAGGATTATGTTCGATGAGTTTCCAGGGATTACTTACTCTCTCATTTTGCTTCATATGCTAAGCAATGAGTTTCATCCATCTGGGATAGTGTGGCCCAGCCTAATGAATAAACTGACTACCCAGCACTGACTCTAAGCCTGGGAACTATGAATCACCAAGCTGTAAATATTCTGGGAGCGCCCAGAGAGGTGCTGGTAAATTACAGGACAGAACTTTTTCTGTAACATGCTGCTGCATCTTGAAGGTGAATCAATATGCAGGTTCAAAGCTTTATCTATGTTTTAATCTGAGAAAGCAATCTGTGAAATATAATGTTGAATACAATTAATAATAAACACAAAATGCACCTTTATACTCCAGTGCTGTGTGCACTCTGAGGATCTTTTTAATCATTTAGACCAGAGAATTTTCCTCTAAATTATGTCGTGTTTGATCCAGAACCTTATTAAAGTGACCTATACTCACAACTTCCCTTTGATGGATAAACCCTTACAGATAGGAAAATTCCCCTGAGGTATGCTGCTGGGAGAGAAATAGGCTATTCCTACAATTAAAACCATATTTGGGGGGGGGGGCGGGTGCCTGTGGGGCTCAGTCGGTTGAGTGTCTGGCTTCAGCTCAGGTCATAATCTCACAACTCATGAATTTGAGCCCTGCATTGGGCTCTGTGCTGATAGTTCGGAGCCTGAAACCTACTTCGGATTCTGTGTCTCCCTTTCTCTCTCACCCTAACCCACTCGCTTTCTGTCTCTGTCTCTCTCAAAAATAAATAAACATTTAAAAAAATTAAAAAAAAATTTTTCCTTTCAAGATGGCTGTGGTAACAATGAGTATTATATAGAGTATATATTTTCACAGTCTTATTTCACAACAAAAATGTGAATCAGAAAATTATGTTTTTATCACTTGAACTCCCTTTAAAAGTTTTCTTATCCTAGTAAAGCACACATAACATAAAATTTGCCATCTTTATCAATATTTAGTGGACAAATCAGGAGCGTTAAGTGTATTCACATTGTTGTCCAACCAATCTTCAGAACTTTTTCATCTTGCAAAACTCAAATTCTATACCCACTAAATAAGTCCCTCCCCTCTCCCCCAGCCCCTGGCAACCACCATTTTGCTTTTTGTGTCTATGTATTTGACTACTCTAGATGTCTCATATAAGTGGAGTCCTATAGAATTTGTCTTTTTGTGACTGGCTGATTTCTAAATATCCTCAAGTTTTATTTATGTTTTAGCATGTGTCAGAATATTCCATTGTATGTATATACCACATCTGGTTTATTTGTTCATCTGTCAGTGGACACTGGGGTTGCTTCCATTTTTTGGCTACTGTGAGTTATGACTGGTATGAACATGGTTTGGAGCTCCCTTTAATAAAATAGTCTAATCTTCTAAATCACTTCTCTTTTCTCCTATAGATAACCATTATTTAATGGATTCCCATATCTGGGCTGATACTAATGATTACTGGGTCCCATCTAAAACCTGTTGAATCACGTAGTCTTGTGGAGGAATTCTGGGGTATATACCTAAATGAAAAGCTGCATCAGATTATTCTGATAATTAGAAAATTTGGGAACCTAGAGCTACCTTGTCTCCTGATAATTTAGATTATACTTAAAATTTCTTAATCACTCTCTCTCTCTACTCTTCTGATAAAAGATCATCTGGGGCTTTACCTGAGGGAGAAACTTATAAAAGAATTGTCTATAGGGAGTATTTTACAAAAGCATCTAATCTTTTCATTTCTTTTTTGTGCACTGTATTCTTTTTATTTTTTATTTTTTTAATGTTTATTTTTGAGAGGGATAGATAGAGACAGAGTGCAAGCAGGGAAGGGGCAGAAAGAGAGAGGCACAGAATCCAAAGCAGGCTCCAGCCTCTGAGCTGTCAGCACAGAGTCTGACACGGGGCTCGAACCCATGAACTGTGAGATCATGACCTGAGCCGAAGTCAGATGCTCAACTGACTGAGCCACCCAGGCGCCCCTTGTGCACTGTATTCTTTAAAAAAAAATTTTTTTAATGTTTTTTAAATTTATTTTTGAGACAGAGAGAGACAGAGCATGATCAGGGGAGGGGCAGAGAGAGAGGGAGACACAGAATCTGAAGCAGGCTCCAGGCTCTAAACTGTTAGCACAGAGCCCGACGCAGGGCTGGAACCCACAGACCATGAGATCATGACCTGAGCCGAAGTCGGACGCTCAACTGACTCAGCCACCCAGGCACCTGTGCACTGTATTCTTAAATGGAGGAGGATTGTTAATACTTATGTCCAAATAAGTACTTATTTCCAAATAGAGTAAAACCTTGGTTTCTGAGCATAATTCATTCTGTAAACATTTTTTTTTTCCCCAAAACACTCATATATCAAATGAAATTTCAAGAACCATTGGCTCAGTTGTGATCCTGTGACTTTTGGCATCACATACTACTCGTCTTGCAAGACGTCACTCATTTATCAAGTTAAAATTTGTTAGAAATGTTTGCTTATCTTGTGGAACACTTGCAGAACAAGTTACTCGCAGCCCAAGGTTTTACTGTACTCTAATTGTCTTATCAGCATAGCCAGTTAACTAGTTGTGTCTTGAAATTTTTACTAATCTTTTTTTTTAAATGTTTATTTATTTTTGAGACAGAGGGAGACAGAGCACGAGTGGGGAGGGGCATAGAGAAAGGGAGACACAGAATCTGAAACAGGCTCCGGGCTCCGAGCTGTCAGCACAGAGCCCGACGCGGGGCTCGAACTCACGGACCGTGAGATCATGACCTGAGCCGAAGCTGGACGCTTAACCGACCGAGCCACCCAGGCACCCCTTTACTAATCTTTACTTAAGAATGCTCAAAGCTACTTGAACAACTCTTACAAACAGTTGTCAGAGGTTTTTGTTTTTTTGTTTTTTTTTAGTGTGGTATTCTTTATCAATATTAGAAATTAAGATGTTAATAAAGAAAACATCAGGAAAGTATGAAAAACTATTAACGGATCACAATATTTACAAAGATTTAGAAATATCTTTTCATTTGTCAACTCATATTTTCATGAATAATCCTATATAGATTATTCACGTGGAAAGTTATTTGATTGTTTCATTTTAACAAGCATGTCCACATTTTAATTTAAAACCTCTGAATTGTACGAGTCTTTTTTTTGAAAGATGAAAATAATATTAACTTAATTTTGCTATTATTGTGAATAGTACTTTTTTTTTTTTTACATATTCAGAGTCTATCCTAGTCAATGAATTATGTTTTAATCAAAACTTAAACTTTTCAGTGACATACCATACTTTGAGTATATTTGTTTATGTTGCCAGTGACATTATTTTAGTTAAAAACTGTGGAAGTTCCTACTCTATTGTATACTTATTTTTCAATATACAAAAACACACCAAAAGAAAGCAAAGAGGCTGAAGTATTAAGATCTGGTGATGAAACAGCCAGTGACATGTCCAGTATTTTTGCCAATGGAACAGTGCCTTAACCAAAACAAGGTGGTAGAATGACAGTGGCGAGAGTGGACATCCCTGTCTTGTTCCTGACCTTAGGGGGAAAGCTCTCAGTTTTCCCCCATTGAGGATGATATTAGCATTGGGTCGTTCATATATAGCTATTATGATCTTCAAGTACGATCCTTCTATCCCTAGTTTCTTGAGTTTTTATCAAGAAAGGATGCTGTATTTTGTCAAATGCTTTCTCTGCATCTATTGAGAGGATCATATGGTTCTTGTCCTTTCTTTTATTGATGTGATGAATCACATGGATTGTTTTGCAGATATTGAACCAACCCTGCATCAGGTATAAATCCCACTTGGTCGTGGTGAATAATTTTTTTAAATGTATTATTGGATCCAGTTGGCTAATATCTCATTGAGAATTTTTGCGTCCATGTTCATCAGGGAAGTTGGTCTATAGTTCTCCTTTTTAGTGGGGTCTTTGTCTGGTTTTGGAATCAAGGTAATGTTGGCCTCATAGAAAGAGTTTGGAAGTTTTCCTTCCATTTCTATGTTTTGGAACAGCTTCAAGAGAATAGGTGTTAACTCTTCCTTAAATGTTTGGTAGAATTTCCCTGGAAAGCCATCTGGCCCTGGACTCTTGTTTTTTGGGAGATTTTTGGCTGCTAATTTGATTTCTTTACTGGTTATGGGTTTGTTCAAATTTTCTATTTCTTCCTGTTTCAGTTTTGGTAGTTTATATGTTGTGTAGGAATTTGTCCATTTCTTCCAGATTTCCCATTTTATTGGCATATAATTGCTCATAATATTCTCTTATTATTGTTTTTATTTCTGCTGTGTTGGTTGTGCTCTCTCCTCTTTCATTCTTGCTTTTATTTATTTGGGTCCTTTCCTTTTTCTTTTTGATCAAACTGGCTAGTGGTTTATCAATTTTGTTAATTCTTTCAAAGAACCAGCTTCTGGTTTCATTGATCTGTTCTACTGGTTTTTTGTTTGTTTGTTTGTTTGTTTGTTTGTTTTTTGTTTTGGTTTTGATAGCATTAACTTCTGCTCTAATAGTTATTATTTCCTGTCTTCTGCTGGTTTGGGTTTATTTGCTGTTCTTTTTCCAGGTCTTTAAGGTTTAAGGTTAGGTTGTGTATCTGAGACCTTTCTTCCTTCTTTAGGAAGGCCTGGATTGCTATATACTTCCCTCTTTTGGTCGCCTTTGCTGGGTGCCAGAGGTTTTGGATGGTGGTGTTATCATTTTCAGTGGCTGCCATGTACTTTTTAATTTCCTCTTTAACTTCTTTCCAAATTTTTTCTTGTGGTTGATTTTGAGTTTCACATCGTTGTGGTCTGAAAATATGCACGGTATGATCTTGATCTTTTTGTACTTGTTGAGGGCTGATTTGTGTCCCAGTATGTGATCTATTCTGGAGAACACTCCATGTGCACTGGAGAAGAATGTATATTCTGCTGCTTTAGGATGAAATGTTCTGAATATATCTGTTAAATATGGAGACCAAACAGAGGGTTACTGGAGGGGTTGTGGGAGGGGGGATGGACTAAATGGGTAAGGGACATTAAGAAATGTACTCCTGAAATCATTGTTGTACTATATGCTAACTAACTTGGTTGTAAAAATATATTAAAAAAAAAAAAGAAAATTCAATCTGAAAAAAGAAAAAAAAACCCAAGGTGGTAGATGATACGAGGCAGACAATAACAACAAAAATAGAGTAAGATTGTTTAGCAGTGGTGAGTCTTCAGCTGAACATAATAACTGTGAATTTTTAGAGACCCCAGTCTGCCTGTTTGCCTTTGTCCACAACACTTGTCGGCTTAAGTACAGGGATGCAGAAGACAAATGGTTAAGTTCATTCAGTGGTGGGAATTTGTCAGATTGAATTATCAAAAGAAGAGAAAGACAAGAGATTTGGGGTTGTTTGCATAAGATTTATTGGCATAATAAGACTTTTTAAAAAATATTTTATTTTTATTTTAGGTAGGCTCCATGTCCAACATGGGGCTTGAACTCACAACCCTGAGATTAAGAGTTGCATGCTTTACCGATTGAGCCAGTTGGGCACCCCGGCATAATAAGACTTTTATTTTAAGGGGAGATATAAAGAAAGGAAGTGAATAGTGGAGACTATTAAAATGTAGGGAGAGAGTATTAGAGTCATTAGGTTGGAAATGTCAGAGAGGCTTTTAAGGTTAGAAGAGCTTTGCTCACTCCCAGAGGAAGATTTTGTTAAGAAAACCATTTAACTTATTTCAATTTTATACCACTTCCTTCTTTATCTTTGGCATTATCATTCAAGTACATTGTACTTCAAATGAGAAGAACCTACAGTTTGTAATGTGACAGGCAGCTTTGAGGACACCTAAGAGGATGTCCAAGAGAGGCTTATGTTTTCTTTCTCAAACCAGATGACTACAGGTTGGATAACAGGTAAAAACTCTGAGATGGAAGAGAGCATAGCTGAGAATTCATGTCAAATGCCCACCTATTTCTGATAGTACGTGTCTCCTGGCAATGACTTGTTCTAGTTAATTATTTTAGTTTCCTTTTTCTAAAAATATGTTTGTTTCGCTTTCTTTCTTCAAGAATTTTTTCTACTGGATATACTATTTTCAGCTAAGGATGTCTTATTTTAGTACTTAAGAATTCTTTTCTATTATCTTCCAGCCTCCATGTCTGCAAATAGAAACTCCACTTTCATTAAAATTGTGGTTCCCCTGTCCATAATGTGTCATTTTTTTTTCAGGCTGTTTTCTCTTTATTTTAGTTTTTGGCACTTTGTGACATATTCTCTTTATCTTTTTAAGGATTTATTGATATTCTAGATCTTGTATATTTATATCTATCATCAAGTTTGAGGGATTTCTGGTCTTTGTTTCTTTAATATTTTTTCTTCCACATTCTTTCTTTCTCCTCTCCTTCTGAACTCCATTTATACATATACCTTTTTCTATTACTCCACCGTTCCCACAAGCTCAATTTTTTTTCAATAATTATTCTTATTTTTCATTTCGATTGGATTATTTCCATTGATTTATTCTTAATGCATACCAATTCTTTTGCCAATTCCATCTGATTTTAGGCCTATGTAGTTAAATTGTCCTTTTTCAGATACTGAATTTTAAATTTAAAATAAAAAAAATTGTTTAAGTGTGTATTTATTTTTGAGAGAGAGAGAGAAAGAAAGAGAGAGAGAGAGAGAGAGAGAGAGAGAGATGGGGAAGGGCAGAGGGAGAGGGAGATACAGAATCCAAAGCATTCTCCAGGCTCCGAGTTGTCAGCACAGAACCTGACATGGGGCTTGAACCCACAAACCACGGGATCATGATCCTAGCTGAAGTCAACGCTTAACTGACTGAGCCACACAGGCACCCCATAAGTTTAAATTTTTTAATTTATTTCTCTGTTATAGTTTTTATTTCTCTGTGAGTGTCTTATGCTTTTATTCATTAGGAGTATATTTTTATTATATCCTACAGAATAACTATGATGTTTGTTTTGTGTGTCTGTGTTTTATTTTTATTTATATACTAATATTTATTTTTTTAAGTTTATTGATTTGAAAGAGAGAGTGTGTGTGAAAGAGAGCAGGGGAGGGGCAGAGAGAAAGGGAGAGAAAGTATCCCAAGCACTGTGCTATCAGCACAGAGCCCAACATGGGGCTCGAACTCCCGAACCATGCGATCATGGTTGAGCTGAAATCAAGAGTCGGACACCTAACTGAATGAGCCACCCAGGCACCCCTATATATTAATATTTCTACTAAAGTATAGGTGATACACAATGTTATATGAGTTTCGGCTGTGCGACATAGTGATTCAACAACTGTATACATTATGCAATGCTCACCGAAGTGTAGCTACCATCTGTCACCATACAACACTATTACCATACAATTAATAATATTCCCTACGCTGTACATTTCATCCCTGTGACTTACACATTCTATAACTGGAAGGCTGTACCTTTCACTCCCTTCACCAGTTTTGCCCATCCCTCCACTCCCATCCCTCTTATTTCTCTTTCATTTCGGGTTTTATTTATTTGGGTCCTCTCTTTTTTTCCTCCTGAGTCTGACTAAAGTTTTATTAATTTTGTTATTTTTTCAAAGAAGCTGCTCTTGGTTTCATTGATCTTTTCTATTTTTTTTTTTTTGTTTCTATTTCATTTATTTTTCTCTGATCTCTATTATCTCTTTCCTTTTACTAACTTTGGGCTTTGTTTATTCTTTTTCTAGTTCGTTTAGATGCAAGGTTGGATTTTTTTAGATGAGATTTTTTTGTTTCCTGAGGTTGGCCTGTATTGGTATAAATTGGTATAGAACTGTTTTTATGGTGTCTCCAGTATTTTAAACTGATGTATTTCCATTTTCATTTGCATCCAGATATATTTTGATTTCCTCTATGATTCTTTATTTACCTATTGGCTGCTTAGTAACATGTTGCTCGGCCTCTGTGTATTTGTCATTTTTTCCAGTTATTTCCTTATAATTAATTTCTAGCTTCATACTGTTATTGGAAAACATATTTGATACGATTTCAACCTTCTTAAATTTATTGAGAATTGTTTTGTGGTCTAACATATGATCTATACTGGGGCATGTTTCTTTTGTACTTGAAAAGAATATATATTCTGTTTTTGTTGTTGTTGCTTGTTTGTTTGTTTTTTTATGTAATGTTCTGTATATATCTCTTAAGTCCAGCCTGTTTAATTTGTCACTCAAAGATCCGGTTTCCTTATTGATTTCAGCCTGGATGATCCATCCATTGATGTAAATAGGCTATTAAAGTCCCTTACTATTATTGCATTACAGTCAATTTCTCCCTTTATTTCTGTTAATATTTGCTTTTTGTATTTAGTGCTTCAATGTTGGGTGCATAGATATTTATAGTTGTTATATCCTCTTATTGTATGGATCCCTTTAATATCATGAAATGCCTTTGTTTCCTGTTATAGTCTTTGTTTTAAGGTCTATTTTGTCTGATATAAGTGTGGCTACCTCAGCTTTTTTTTTTTTTTTTTTCAACTTTCAGTTGCATGGAATATCTTTTTCATCTTCTCACTTTCAGTCTGTATCTTTACGTCTAAAGTGAATCACTTATAGGACTCATATAGATGGGTCTTGTTTTTCCATCCATTCTTTCCACCCAACGTCTTTTTATTAGAGCATTTAGACTCTACATTTAAAGCAATTACTGATAGTTATGTACTATTACCATTTTGTTAATTGTTTTCTGGCTGTTTTTGTATTTTTTCTGTGTTCCTTTCTCTCTGTCTCTTTTTCCTCATGATTGATGACTTTCTTTAATGTTATAGTTGGCTTTCTTTCTCTTTATTTTTTGTCTATTATAGGTTTTTGATTTCTGATTCTCATGAGGCTCCTATGTAACATCCTAAATATATAGTAGTCTATATTAAGTTGATGGTTACTTAAGAGTGAATGCATTCTAAAAGAACTTCATTTTTACCCCCTCCTCCATGTTTTATGTATATAATGTCATATTCTACATCTTTTATTTTATGAGTCCCCTTACCTACCTTTTTGGGTATAATTGATTTTGCTACTTTTGATTTTAACTTTTATATTAATTTTATAATTTATTGCTCTAGTACTTTTAGTATATGTTTGCTTTCAGTCATGACATTTCTTTCTCTCATCATTTTTGTATTTCTCATTATGGCGTTTTCTTTTCCCCTTAAATAATTATCTTTAATACATTTTGTAAAACCTGTGTAGTGTCAATAAACTCTTTTACCTTATGTTTGTCTGGGAAACTCTTTATCGCTCCTTCAATTCTAAACACTGGCCTATTGGTAAGAGTATTCTTGGTTGTATGTTTTTTCCCTTTTAACAGGCCCATCTTGCCTGCAAAGTTTCTGCAGAAACATTAGCTGATATCCTTCTGGGGTGGATATCACCCCAGATATCCTTGTTTGCTGCTTTTGAGATTCCCTTTTTATCATTACTTTTTTGGGTTCATCTTGTTTGGAACTCTGTGCTTCCTGAAGCTGGATGTCTGTTTTTTCCCCAGGACAAAGAAGTTTTCAGCTGTTATTTCTTCACCTAAGTTTTTTGCCCCTTTTTTGCTTTCTTCTCCTTCTTGGATCTTTATTATGCAAATGTTTGTTCACTTGATGTTGTCCAAATGATCCCTTAACCTGTCTTCATTTTGTAAAATTCTTTTCTCTTTTTGTTGTTCAGCTTGGGTACTTTCCATTACCCGGTCCTCCGGATTGCTGATCCATTCTATGGCAATTTCTAATCTACTGTTGATTCCCTCTAGTGTATTTTCATTCCAGTTATTTATTCTTCAACTTTGATTGGTTTTTTTCTTATGTTTCCTATCTCTTTGTTGAAGTTTTCACTGTGCTCATCCACTCCTCTCTGTAGCCTAGTTAATGTCATTACAGTCATTACTTTGAACTTTTTATCCGATAGATTGTCTCCATTTTATGTAGTTCTTTTTTCTAAGGTTTTGCCTTGTTCTTTCATTTGGAGCATATTCCTTCATTTCTTCATTTTGCTTGACTTTCTGTGTTTGTTTTGTGAATTTGGTGAAACGGCTCCTTCTCCTAAACTTAAAGGAATGATCTCCTATGATTGTTGCGTATGTTCCTTCTATGGTTGTGTTGACTGTGTGTGCCTGGTGACTTCGGCAGGCTGGAGCTATGGCTGGAGTATACTAGGGGCTCTAGTGTATTCTGTTCTGGAGCCTCCTGGTCAGATGGCTACAGCTGAAGTGGGCATGGTTCAGGGCAGTCCTGAGGCTCTCCATGCAGATGGCAGCTTGGCAGGATCGCTGAAGCTGAAGGGGGTGCAATCTGGGGGGATCTTGTCTCCACAACGCAGAGGGCACGTTGGCAGGACAGCTGATGCTGAAGTGCATGAAAGCCAGAGGGATCTTTTTCTTTTAATTTAACTTATTTTTTTAGATTTACATTCAAGCCAGTTATCATGTGGTGCAACAATGATTTTAGGAATAGATTCCTTAATGCCCTTACCCACTTAGCCCATCCCCCCTCCCACAACCCTCTAGTAACCCTCTGTTCTCCATATTTAAGAGTCTCTGATGTTTTGTCCCCCTCCCTGTTTTTATATTCTTTTTGCGTCCCTTCCCTTGTGTCCATCTGTTTTGTCTCTTAAAGTCCTCGTAGGAGTGAAGTCATATGATGTTTGTCTTTCTCTGACTAATTTCGCTTAGCGTCACACCCTCCAGTTCCATCCACGTAGTTGCAAATGGCAAGATTTCCTTCTTTTTGATTGCCGAGTAATACTGCATTGTATATATATACCACATCTTCTTTATCCATTCATCCATCGCTGGACACTTGGGCTCTTTCCATACTTTGGCTACTGTGGATAGCGCTGCTATAAACATGGGGGTGCATGTGTCCCTTCGAAACAGCATACCTGTATCCCTTGTGTAAATACTTAGTAGTGCAATTGCCGGGTCATAGGGTAGGTCTATTTTTAATTTTTTGAGGAACCTCCATACTGTTTTCCAGAGTGGCTGCACCAGTTTGCATTCCCACTAACGGTGCAAAAGAGATCTTCTTTCTCCAAAAACCAGGGAGGTCTTAAGAGGCTTTTCATGTAGCTAGCACCCTGGCAGGACAGCTGAAGCTGAAATAGATACATGCAAGCTGTGGGAGGGTGGGGGAGGGGGGTCCTAGTGTACTCTATACAAGGGGTGTCCTGGTGGGGTGGCTGGAGTTGAGTTGGGCACAGGTCAGTTGTCCCATGGTGCTTCACACAGGGGGTGCTCTGGTGAGTCATCCAGAGCAGAAGCAAGCATGGGCTGGGAGGTCCCGGGGCATTCTGCACTGTGCGTACACGGGAAAGTCACCTAGAGCCAAAGTGGTATGGGTCTTAAGTGTTCTGGGTGCCTTGTGCCTGTGTCACCTCAGTGAGATGGCTGGAGCTGTAGTCAGCACTGATCAGGTATGGCCTGAAATGTATTGTGCTAGGGCCACCTTGATAGGATGGCTGGGTCTTTGTGGGCTAGGGGCTTGGGGCTCCCTCAAGTGGTAGGTCAACTAGGCCATCTGGACCCTGCATCCATCTCTGCTACCAAGGCAGAAAAGAAACATAAACCCTGGCACCTGCCGGGCCCTCTGATCTGGATAGAAGTCTAGCAGCTTCCCTGTCATTTGGCAGAGTTCTAGAGCTGGAATCTTTATATTCTAGCTCCAGTTTATTTTTTTTTATATTTTATTATTTATTTATTTTTTTATTCTAGTTCCACTTTAAGTCACTTTTTTTTTTTTTCCTTTGTGCCCCAGGACATCCAGAGCTGGTAAGGACTAGGGGCCTGGGGCTTGTTGAGGCAGCAGACACCCAGAGCCTGCTCCAGTCGACACTATCCAGGTAGATGAGGAAGGTAGGTTGTGGCACTGGCCATTTGTCTACCTGGAGGGAGTTCCAGCAGCTTTCTTGCCATTTGGCAGGGTTCTGGTGGTGTTTTTTTATATTCCATTTGTCCTTTTAAACTATGTCTTTTTTTTTTTATTTATTTTTTAATGTTTATTTATTTTTGGGACAGAGAGAGACAGAGCATGAATGGGGGAGGGGCAGAGAGAGAGGGAGACACAGAATCGGAAGCAGGCTCCAGGCTCTGAGCCATCAGCCCATAGCCCCACGCGGGGCTCGAACTCACGGACCGCGAGATCGTGACCTGAGCTGAGTCAGACGCTCAACTGACTGAGCCACCCAGGCGCCCCAACTATGTCTTTTTTTTTTTTTATGTGCCCCAGGGCAGATGAATCTGCTTACAGTCCCTCAACAGTCTCCTCCCCTCTGCAATTTACAGCTTCAGGGGTGGGGTTCCATTTGTGACAAAGTCTTCAACTCTCTTGCTCTTCTCTTCTCTGTGGTCTTTCTATCTTTTGTTGGGCAGAAGCTGTTCAGTCAGCCCTCAGATCTTGTTCAGGAGGAATTGCTCTATAAATGGGTGTAGATTTGGTGTGCCCATAGAGGTGAGTTCAAGGTCTTTCTAGGTCACCATCTTGGGTTCTCTCTCTGTATTAGACAATTCTTTTTAAACAGGACTCTTCTTCTGTAATGGTCATATACTTAATTTGATGACTTTATGTAAGCATAACATTCAAGTTATTTAGATTAAATATATTTTATGCTCTTTTTCCTCAGAGTAGTGTCATAGCCATATTCAACTATATCCAATTCATATTTTCCGTATTTTCTTTCCTTTCAAATTATTTGATTTGTATATATTTTGAATATTCCCAAGGTTCCCAAGTATTAGGTATTTGGTGATGTATGTGCCATAGTTCCAGATAACTTACTTGAATGCTTATAAATGATTAACAAGAGCCCTTAGCAATCATTTAATATGTACTACACTTTCCAAAATATAATTCTCAACAGTTACATTTAATTTTTAGTACTATTTACGTGGCAATTTTGTATTAAACTGTAAATAGTAATTTAAGTTTGTATGGGACTCACCATTGAGAGAAAGAAGTGGTTCCCAGATTTTTTAAGATAGTTATCAATGTTGGTGGTATATTAAAATCCCATAGTGAAATTTTAATAGAAGACAAAACGGAATGCTACCTCTGACCAACTGAATAAGAATCTCTGGGAGAGGAACTATGTATTGAAAAAAAATTTTTTTTGTATTTTCTCTTCTTTATCATTTTTTATTTTTATTTTTTAATTTATTTTCAAGTTAGTTAACATGCAGTGTAGTCTTGGCTTCAGGAGTAGAATAAGTAAAAATGAAAACAACCAGCAAAATCCCCAAATGGTTTTGATGAACGAGAACTACTCTAAGGAATTCCCATTCTCTCTCTTTCATAGGAATTTCAGAATAGACATTCCTCTGTCACAGCAGATAAACTACTGGGTATCGATGATTATAATATGATACTCTTTTTTGTAGATTTTGCGCAGCTTTTAGTCAAGCTGCCATAAAGTTGATATGAAAATATTTATTGGTGAATAAACTAATGAGTAGGTAGAGGGATCCAGATAAGCAGAAATTCCAAGAGGTCAAATTCTTTTTTTGCAGAATTAGAATATGTCCTCTGCCAAAATATTTGAGAGGGTTGAGCAGTGGAACTGCTCTTCCAGATTTTTAAACATGTTCATTTATCCTTACCAACTTTATCTCTCTTCCAGACTGCTCCTTTCAAAATGGGTAAAATACTTTAGAATTAAATGAGTGGTTCTCAAGTGTCATGTTAGTGCTTTGAAAGGAATAGAGTGTTATACGAATATGAATTATTATTCTTGTTCATGACAGATATGCTATTAAAATGAGTACATGTATACTAATCTCTGACAATTTTTGATGTACAAAAATGGGGGCTTTATGTGAATCAAGCTTACAGAATTTGGAAAAGGACATTGCAATGAAGATTAACCTTCTATTTCTCCATAGTTTTCTTGACAAGACAATTAAAAAATAGAAGTTGATTGTAAAACAGACAGCACTGAGACAGATTTGTTTATATAGGGTCATTTATTCTTGCTGATAGCAACAGCTGCTTTGCAATTATTTATAATAGTAAGAATATTTGCCAAAGGTATTCGGAAAAATCACTAGTCCAGAGGATATTATATGAAGCAAAAGAGGAAAGAAATAAGGAAAGAAAGAAAACAATGTGAGAGAGAAGAAAGAAGGAAGGGGATTTAGGGTCAGTCAACAGAACAGTTCTACACACTATAGCTTTCTGTTATACTACACATAGGTATATTAAAGAGCTACGATAATTTTTTAGGAAAGAAACCTCTTTAATCTGGCGTTTCCTACACTCTTTAATCTAACTTTGACCCACAAATCTTTTTAACATGTAATAATTGTTAGCATCCTGACAAAAAGTGTTTTGAAACAAGGAAACTTTTTGGGGCACCGGGATGGCCCAGTCGGTTGGGTGTCCAACTTCGGCTCAGGTCATGATCTCACGGTCTGTGGGCTCAAACCCTGTGCTGACAGCTCAGAGCCTGGAGCCTGCTTCAGATTCTGTGTCTCCCTCTCCCTCTCTGCCCCTACCCTGCTCATGCTCGTGCTCTGTCTCTGTCTCTCTCTCTCTCAAAAATGAATAAACATTAAAAAATAATTTAAACAAGGAAGTTTCTGGTATAATAGCAATCTACAAAAAGTATTCCACATTGGTTCATGTTCCACATTGATTCCTGATAAATGTTTAGGCTATTAGGTTATGAACTCCTTAAAAAAGATTATTTATTTGTGAATTCAGATCCCTTTTAGTTGCTTTGTAGCAAAGGAAGCCGTTCATTAAGTTGCAGTGCACATTTGTCTTTCTTTGTGACAGCCCAGCATCTGAACCCCAGTGGGTCATGGTAAGAGTCAGAGATGCTATCTTATATACAAGCTAGATGCTTGCTTTCCTGCTTGATGCTTGCTTTCTTGGCTTTCTTTGTGGCCGTAATTTGGATGCATGACTCAAGACTGCCAATCAGATGAACTTATCAGGCTTGACTCAGCAGTATGCTCTCAAGGAAGCAGGACCAGTAAAGATGCTTCTGGCCGAGAGGGACAGTGAGTTGTTCAGCCAGTGGTGGTGACAGTACCTGCAACACCATCCTATGTCCTATCTGCTGTCTTTAGTTGTGCAGTGGAGGCTTTTAGCTACCGTGTCCTCTTCTCAAGGCAAGTTACACAGTATAATGTTGAGCATTACTACTGTCTGAACATCCCCAGATGTGACCCGCCCTTCTGGGTGATTCATGAACTACCTAATATCCCTTAAACAAGTTTTTCTTCTGCTTAAATCAGCTATAATTGGTTTCTCTTGCTTGTGACTAAGAATCCAGCCTGATACTGTGGGCTTAATCTTACTAATGAGAAAAAAAAAAAAAAAGAAATGTTAATGATGTGAGAGAGCTGTAATTCTTCTGTGTTCCTGAGATAGTGGGTTGTTGTGAAAAATGTTATGGAATTCTATAGAGGAGATAATTTTGAGAAGCATGAAGGAGGGAGCCACTTGCAGGTAGGGTCAGCGTGAGTGTTAGTGTGCTAGAATTTAGTAATGAGGTAGGGCATTTCTTCAGCACGGAAAAACGATACACCTGTCTCTTTCTAATTTATGACATAATTTAATCTTGCCTTTTCCTCATTTGGTTACTGTCATTTCTGCCTTTTTATTTGCCTGAATTTAATTGCTTCATAAAAGCATTGCCATCATACCAGATTGTTCTGAGGTTAATAGTTTAAGAGTTATCTTCAGTGTACAACAAAAGATAGCCTGGTGCAGAAAACATGTGACACGTAATGTGGCAATGTCTGAAAACAAAATGAAATGATCTTTGACAGGATTAGACTAGATCTTTCAGAGATGATAATAGTATTTTATATTTGCAACTACTCCCTAGTTTTCAAGGCTCTGCCAATATATTATCCCATTCAAGGCCCATTTCATCAAATACAGAGCTCTTCATTTTATTTGAATCATTTTGATGGGAATCCATTTCCGACTACATATGAATTTTTTTAAACCGGGAAATACTGTACATAATGTAAACTTTTGCTGTAACTTTGCACTATTATTGCGAATGTAAATGAGGGAAAAATTTCAGAAACATTCATTCCAAATCAATTTACAGATCATCTGCTGTGCACCCAGCATTATGCTAAGGTATAAGGATAGAAAAATACATAAGAGATGGCTCTTGGCTTCAAGGAGACAGAAGTAGTTATTAAAATTCAAGAAAGTAAGTATGATGAAGAGGCTTAATATCAGATATGTAATTATACTTGCCCACCTTTTTCAGGGTTATCGTGAAGACCAAGTCTGAAACCTGTAAGGCTCAGTGCAGAGGGCATTTAGGATTATTATCACAATGCTGCTACCACTGATGCAGGAAATAGTCACGCAGATGGAAGTGCATGGGGCCATGTGCTGAAGTAGAAAGAGGAGGTGTCTTGGAAAGATAAGATCTTCAGCTCACACCCACCCAAGGGAACTTCTGAGATTTATTATCCGTATGGATGTGGGCAAGCGTCCTAACTTGTCTGAGTTTTTGTTTGCTGGTTGGCAAAACTAGAATAATACCCACCTTGAAATCTTCACTGAGAGTTAAGGAGAATATTGGCTAATTGAATAGTATAGAATTTTAATTATTTCATAAAGGAATCATCCAAGTTTACAGTCTTGTGAGAAAATTAGTCTGCTGCAGTACCTGGCACATAATCCGCACTCAGTATGCATTTGTTCAATGGCAAAGAGATGAATATATTTAAGTCTAACTTTGAGGTAGGTATGGCAGGTATTATCTCAAATATCAATATTATTCATGCTAGAACAATCTTTAGATAATAGAAACTACATTTACTCATCAATTCATTTAAAACTGGGAAAAGTAATGGCATTCTGAACAGAAAAAGAGCTCCATCTCTGAATTATTTACATCAATTATTTACATGTTCTGGGTACTTTTCCATTTGTATACAGATAGTAATAAAATAAATGGAAACCTTAAATTGGAAAAAAAAATAAAAGCTTTTGGCCTATGGTATGGATCATTACTGTTGAATGATAATAAAAATATTGAAAGGAAATTAGTGAATGCCTTCTATAAGGAAATATATATATTTTTAATTTTTTAATGTTTATTTATTTTTGAGAGAAAGACAGACAGAGTGTGAGTGGGGGAGGAGCAGAGAGAGAGGGAGACACAGAATCCGAAGCAGGCTCCAGGCTCTGAGCTCTCAGCACAGAGCCTGACGCGGGGCTTGAACCACAAACTGTGAGATCATGACCTGAGCCAAAGTCAGACACTTAAACAACTGATCCACTCAGGTGTCTCTATAGGAAAATCTTATTTAATTACAAAGATTCAGTTTCTAAATGTTTACATATAGATTTGAAATATATGAGCACCTCCCTTGATAGAGTGGATATCTTCATTCCATCCATTGTTTTATACTGGATTCACAAATTTAAAACAAATTTTAAAAATACACTCAGATGCCCTTTGTGAATGGCAATATACATGCTTTTTGATTTTCTGATTCATTATGCTCAAGACAATAAGAAAGTATATAGAGACTAAGAGCTGTATTAATTCACATGAAACCAGTCTCCAACTTACCATTGTTCACCAGTTTGGCTGCAACATGAGTCACTTGTAATGGTCAAAGGACAGACATGGGTAGTAATGTCAGTGGGGCAGTCTGTGAGTGAAATATTCAGGTATTTAAAAGATAGCGTGTGTACACAGAGTGAGTTGATTACTAAGATTAGGTACCAAGCCACCTGCATAACATATCAAGGCAGAGTAGGGACAGAGTGAAAACCAGATTTCTAAAGGAACTCTGATAGAAACTCTGAAACTGACTTCCCAAGAGGAAGGCAGTAGGAACCTTTCTGATAGAGCTGAGCACATTTGCATAGATAGCACTTTGTACTGCTCATAAATCTCTGAGGATCCAAGGACCTGCCCTCATGCTTGTGATTCTTCTTACCTTCCATAAGGTATTCCTATTATCTGGACATATACCAACATGATATGTTCCAAGTTGCCTGAATCTTGGATCTAATTTTCTCAGTGGACAGAATTATTATATGTGGAAGATAGGCTCCTGGATTGGACATATATCATAAGTACTGGGTACAGTATCACCAACACAGTAGAATATCCACCAAATGCTAATTTCCCTTCCTGTCAGAGCCATTGTCCACAATTTATTGACATCCAAATGCTTCCGTCATCTTGCCTGTGGAAAGCCTATTCATTTGTTCTTTTCCAAGGTCAATGTCCTATCTTCACCATCCCAGTTTGATTCCCTTAGGGAATTCTGATATTGGTTTCATATATGTTTCCATAAAGGAAGACTTTGTATTTCCCTTCTCACACAAAACCAATTATCTTGTATTACAGATATAGTGAAATATTAGGGGAAGGGGAAAATACTAGCTGCATAACTATTTTGTAGGCTATCAGGGCATGCTGCTATGAGTCTATTAGATGATGGCATGGAAAAATAGTTATAAAAATTGAATTTCAGGAGACTAGGATTAAGATTCTTGAACAAAAAAGGGTGTGTAAAAATCATCCCTCAAACTCTAGAAAAATGCCTTGGTGAGCAGGGAATTCCTGGTTAAAAAGTAAGGCATTGGGGTACTTGGGTGGCTCAGTCTGTTAAGCATCTGACTCTTGATTTCAGCTCAGGTCATGATCTCACGGTTCATTAGATCAAGCCCCACAACAGGTTCTTGGCTGACAGTGTGGAGCCTGCTTGGGATTCTCTGTTTCCCTATCTCTCTGCTCCTCCCCTGCTCATTCTCTTTCTCTCTAAATAGATAAGTAAATCAATAAACTTAAAAAAAAAAGTGAAGCATCATGTTGGAAGTCTGTACCAAAGATAGTGGGTAATAACATGCAGATATCATCTGACACAACCTCCTTCCCAGCCATTATCACCGAACTTTGTCTGTGTTACTTATTTCAAGTATTCATCCTTCTCAAATATTTTCTCATCTATTTCTTAATTAATTTGCTATACGTTGTCATTCTGTGTTTCACAACTCCATATAGTCAGGAATCTTGTTTCATTCACCATAGTCTTACCAGGATCCAGAGAAATCTCTGGCATGTAGTAAATGCTGGTTGAAACAGGGAATTAATGAGTAAGAAAATGAACAACACTGAAAATTTTCAAGGAAAAGGAACAAAAATTGGGGCCTAGTATTCCCAGGATTTGTCTGATTAGGACTTAAAATAATTTTTTTTTCATTACAATTGCAATTTTTACCAACATTCCTTGATTTTCTTTTCCAGGCTTTCTTCTCCCTTACATGGGGAAGGGCAGGATTATTCCTGGCATCAGCAACTCAATTGTTATTAATCCATAAATGATGTAGATGAAGTACGTCACTCCTTAAATTACTCCGAGAAATTATTGATATCTTGATGTTTACACACCTCTAAAATGCTATGAATTCTTGAGTTCCAGGGGGAAACAAGCTAACATCATAACCATGAACTTGGCTACATTTATCTTTGTTTTTATGCCTTACATATAGACAACACTCAGTGAATGTTGAAAGAATAAAGAAAATGGGCTACATTACTCAACTACACTTAATCACCATCTGTAACACCAGTTCTCAAGGAAATGCATTGTATATTTTATACTATAGAAACACAACTCCTTGACCTTAAACATGTGGCAGCACCTTCCTAGCTACAGTAGTGGGCACTCTCAGGTTAGTGAAAAATGGAGGAGGAACATGATGCCTCATGTCAATGAGAGAAAGGTGGTTTAGGACCTTGTTACTCAAAGTATGGTCTTCATCACCTGGAAGCTTACTAGGGTTGCAGAATCTTGGCCCTATCCCAGGACTTCTCAGTTAAAATCTGTGTTTTAATCAAGATCCTCAAGCGATTTGCATGCACATTTAAATTTGGAAAGCAATGATTTAGGGGAGGTAGGTCTGTTACCTCAAACATCAGTAAAGTCTTAAATATCTACATCTGTACAAGACCTTTTAGATAGCTATATATTGGTAGACAATAAAATTCCTCTTCAATTACTCTGAGGAGTAAAACTTCCTCCAACATCCTATTTGCATATTCATCAATTTCCAGAAAACATACTCAATGCGGTGTTTTAGATGAATCAATTCAGTGCTTAAATGATGAAATTTGCAATCTCAATAAAGCATGATAAACAGCTGCTGCCTTTCATTTCTGCCTCCACCGAAGGGGACTTAGAAATACTCACCGGAAACTCATCACTTCTCTGCTTCTTGGCAAAAAATATCCTTATCTAGGAGTTGGCACAACTTCCAAGTTGAAAGAAGCATTGGATTTTACATCTAGAAACATCTGCTTTAATCCGTGCTTGAAATAAATGAAAACATAAACATCTTTCATTAATCTTACTCTTCTCATCACTTCTACAGCACTTAGAGTCTGGGTTACAAAATTAACATCACATGGTAGAATGCTTTGTACTGTAAGATGTTTCACAATTAAATCATAACAATGTCAGAACACTAATACAGATAATACGTGCTATAGAAATTCAAAGAAAAACTTTGGATTGCTTGGGTGGTCAAATACACTATATAGAGAAGGCTGGAATCAAACCTGGTACTGAGGGATGAGGAGACATTGGACAGTGGCCAGAAAAGGGCATGAAACAGCAATGACAATGACAAAGATGTGAAGAGAGAAGGAGTAGCAAGTTCAATTAGTGAGGAAACATATCCATGATATGTTGATGAGACTCACAGTTAGAGATGTTGACCAAGACAGATCGCTGTTAATTCCAACTTGAATTTGAATATTTCCTGTGGTGAATACACTTTGAGCAAGTAACAAAATGGGAAAAAAAAGGGTGTTAGGGAGAACACTTAGTGAAGCTAATATATGCAACACTCAAGTTTAGTTCTCATGTCAGTATTGTTGTGCTGGGTCTTAATAAATGATTGCTGAAGAGCAAATTGATGAACATACAGTTTCATGTAATTTTCAGAAAAGAAATTAGCTTGTGAAGTCAATGAACTCTTTTGCAGTTTGTTTATGTGTTTCACAATTTTCAAAAGGGTGGTAGCAATTGATAGGAAGTCCTCAACGGAGACAACACATGTAATTTCTAGATACACACGCTTGTCAGAACATGGCTGTAAGTGGAACTCTGTGACATTTTTGAGTAGTAATGACAAGGGTGAATCAACGGTCAGTTTCCCAGGATCAGTTTCTCAGAGTAGTATCCCTCTTTTCTTCACTGTGTCAGAAAACCTAGGCTTTAAGACTGACTGAGACATTTTCCAGAAGTTACTATGATAGTTTCTTTGCCGATGTTGGCAGAACTGCTGCCCACAGATGGTATATATTTTCCACTGAAAAGGGTAGGAAGGTGATTTGGACTTTTGGCCATGAAACCATGGTAGGGCCCTTGGATGGAACTTTAGAGTGAATAAAGAGGATCTTCTCATTTGGGGAAGCTTATTGTCAGAGGGAAGAGTAGGCTTTATGCAAGCCTGGATAATCCAAGTTTTTCTTCTTTTCCACAATTTGAGATTATGGTAAACCAACAGGAGAAAAGATGACGGAGTAGAATGCAGGAGAGTGCTTTAATATCCCATTCCATCATGTCCAGAGAGAACTATCCAGGAGGCAGGCTAGTAATCAAGAGGAGATAGGAAAAAAAATCCTGTTGGGTAGGAGAGCCAAAAGTCTAATGTTATAACCTAATTTATATTTATTAAATTACCTGAATCATTAAATATTGGACTATTGGGAAAGCAGTAGTTGTAACAAATCCACAACTCAACCGCCATAAGCTATTTTGAGAACCTACAATAAGTTCAAAGCAATCTAGTTAACTTTCTTTCCTTTGTTTCATATACTCAGTGATGTATGTGTTCTTTGAGTGTAGAGATTATATCCAACGATTATGATTTGTCCACTAGAAGCATGCAATACATATATGTTAATTTATAAGGTTGGCAAGGGCTGAATCTATCTCTACATGGATAATAGGGAGATTGGAGTTTCTCTCTCTATTGGACTGTGTTCTCCATCAGCCTACTGTGAAAGAAACTGAATTTTAAAATGAAACTTAAGCAAAGACTGTTAGATTGAAACGGATCTTAGAGGCTCCCTGGAATAACTTTACCTTTAATGCGTGGACCTCTTATTGTTCTAAATCTATGCATGCTGAATTGTAATGTGATTCTCACAAGTCTGACTTCATGCTTGGTTAAAATATGAATTCCTTTATGGAGTGGGATCTAAGAAGCTTCTTAAAGTTGCCGCTTCAGGGTACAGATGTATTGAGCTGATCAGGAGTTTTAATTTCTAGATGCAGAGCCATTAGGGAAATGACAGGAGAAATCAGAGAATAAACCTGTCACCATGCACAGATCCCTAGAATTACTGGATCTCTTCTTGTGTAAATTGAGGAGTTTGGCTAAAAGACAATTAAATATAAACCTGGCTGCACATTAGAATCACACGGAGAAGTTTAAGCATATACCAATGCTTACTGATTATTCTCAGATATTTTAATTTAACTGGTCTGAGATACTTCTGGGCATTTGTAAGTTTAAAAGCTCTTCAGATTGTTCTAATATGCCTTTGGAGTTGAGAGATCCTCTAGGTGGTCTCCAGTTCTAATATTCCAAGAATCTGGAAGACAATAAGTCTGGTAAATTCCAAGTTTGAGCCACTATAGATTTAATCATCCATTGTTA
Source organism: Acinonyx jubatus (assembly GCF_027475565.1). Lineage (NCBI taxonomy): Eukaryota > Metazoa > Chordata > Mammalia > Carnivora > Felidae > Acinonyx > Acinonyx jubatus. Next base: position 104,384,243 of record NC_069385.1, on the reverse strand, counting down.
CTCCAGTGAGGGATTCCCACACGCCATAGAATGCAAGATTTCATTCTCTGGTGCTCTAGCTATGGGGGACTTATGACATTTCCAGTGAGTCCAAACAGCCTCCTGAAAGAAGAAATCATGCCCTTTGTGAATGTCAAATTACACCATGAATGTGTATCCCTGAGTATTTCTTCCAAGTTTAGCACATATTACACTAATTATAAAGATTATACAGATAAGAACTGATTATTACTCAAAAGTTAGATGAAATTAACTCCTGTCTATAATATTCCTCCTGCAAGAAGCCTGTGAAATGTTTGTTGGTAGAAATTTCTATAAAGACAACCCTTTTATAGAATCTATAAATCCTTGCAAAAACACTGCCAGTGATAAAATAATTCCGGTGGGTTGTTGTCACATGAAGATGTTAGTTGGAACTTACAAAGCCATTGTTGGCCACAAGAGATGGTTATAAATACATTTTTCTGTAAACTGCTAAGGAAATATAAAAGTGTATTATTATTGTGGATTCTGTTTATTGGAATCATTTTGAGAACTGGGTATTTAATTAGCTGGCTGACTGGATTTAAAGGCGACTGGAAAGAACCATCCTTCACAAACCACAATTTCAAAAAGCTTCAGTTTGATCTAAAAGTTTAGCCAGAGGACTTGTCCCTGATTGAATTTGTAGGACCAAGGCTTATATATATTTTCTCCCATTGTTGGTCCTTATATTTTACTGCAGTTAGTCGTTCCTGGAAATCCTGTGCATCTTTCGTTTGAAAGAGCTGTGGGACTCTGTCACATGAGACCTAGCATAGAGTACCTTCAGTTTGGAGTAGGATAAATGTTTCTCATGGGTGAACATTTCCTACAGTTCCATTACCATGTTGTCCTTTGAGAGACTGCGTTCTTAGCAGAGGCTAAAAAAATTCCCTCCTAGGCTCAAACAACAAAAAATGTTGACAGGAGGAAAGCTAGAGAAAGAAGCACTAGAAGAGAAGAGAGGACTTCGGTAATGGGAATGATGTTCAGGCGTCACTCTCAGGGTCAGTCTTGACTCTGTACTCAGCATAATGCCTGGCACCCAGTTGACATCAGCATGAGTGTTTCCTTTCTATTGGGTATTGAGCTACCTACTTTCCCTACATTATTTTATTTATTCCTCATCACAACTCTATGGGGCTTTCTGCTCCTCCTTAGGTCCAAGTATCATAGTTTTTGCCTTGAGACTTTCCTCTTTAGAGGGTTTCCTCTGGCTTCCCTTTAGTAGTATTTTTCTTCTAGTCATAGGGATGTGTCTACCTGTCTAGACTATGTTCCGGATCTTTGGGACTGTGGTATGCCTTGTCCAAATGACCTTGATTCCACTTCCCAGGGCAGTGCAGGCCTCATTCCCAAGGACAGATCACAACTGTAAGAACAAAATCTGAAGCAAGGCAACCCAGAGCTGGTATGGGGTCCCGAGTTGTGAGGAAACCATCTGCCTTCCATCTTGTTGCTCTATCATCCTCAACATATTATTTCCATCTCATAGCTCAACAGAGCTACTGAAGCTCTGGGTATACTATTTTCATTTCAGCCAGAGGGAAGGAGAAATGAATGAAAAAGTCCATCTTCCTCCTTCAAGGGCACTTATGAAGCTCTTATTATATCTCATTAACCATAATTTTGTGTGTGAGAAAGAGAGAGAGAGGGGGAGAAAAACAGACTGATGGATGGAGAAGATGTCTTGTTAAAGGCATAATTATTTTGTATTATCTGGCACATTTATTGAAATGACATAAATTTATTTAAACTTGATATTTTCATTTTGTATCCTACTTGTCATGTATTATTCCTCTTTCCCCTCAGAATGATTCTTTTTTTTTTTTTTGATCGTATGCCTTTTTTTCTAAATTGTTCAAGATTATTACTGCATTTTTCTCTCTCCCTGAGGATTTCTATTCTTTTAGTCGTTAACCATCAACATTTAAATGAATATTTAATAAAGTAAATATCTTTGCATTCCACTGGAGTAGTAGAAGGGTATAGGATGACTTTAACTCTCAGTATTCCTTTTCCTCTCTGAGACTGAAACAAACAAATTGACAGGCAGAAAACTAGAGCTAGTATCACTGAAAGAGGAAGGGAAGGTCTTAAGTAATAGAGGAAATGACATTCAGGAGCTTGCGTATTTGGGGCATTTCAGGCTCAGCTTTGTTACAAGCCCAAACCAATTATTATTATTTTTTTGCACCATTAATTTATCTTTAGATGTACATGCATGATCATTCTTTTTGCTCACCAATCTCACTTTCATTTCATCTATCCTTTCTGGAATACATTTTTTTTTTTCTTCTTAGGCCATTTAGAAGTTCTTGAATTAAACTTTTTGTTTATCTTAAAATGTCTTTGCTTTCATTCTTGAAAATAGATATTCTGAGTGACCAACATAAATGGACAATTATTTCCTCCCTGAATTTTGAAGACGTGTTTTTCTCTTTCCTCGATGCCATTATTTCTTTTGAGAATTTGTCATTCTAACCATGCTTTTGTTAATTTTTTTTTCATGGCTGTTGTTAAGGTTTAAAAAAAAATTTTTTTAATGTTTATTTTTGAGAGAGAGACAGAGGGCAGGGGAGGGGGAGAGAGAGAGGGAGACACAGAATCGGAAGCAGGCTCCAGGTTCCTAGCTGATGGCATGGAACCCCATGCTGGAGATCATGACCTGAGTGTAAGTCAAAGGTTTAACCAACTGAGTCACCCAGGCGCCTCTGTTGTTAAGATCTTTTTCTTTTGTACTTTGCAATTTTATCATGCTTTGTTTAGATAAGAATTCTTTTAATTTATGTTGTTTGGAATTCTTTGCCTTTGAAATCTTATCATTCGTCATTAAATACTGTGGAACTATCAGGTGTTATCTTGCTATTACTTGTATATAATTGTTTTATTATTTCTTCCTGATATATATTTAAAAATTATTTTGGATCTTTTCACTCTATTTTCCGTGCCTCTAACATTTTACTTCGTATGGTTTATTTCTTTATTTCTGAGTCGTATTTTGTGTAATTTCTTCTGATCTTTCTCCCATTCATTGATTCTCATCAGGTCTGTCAAACTATTTAATACCTCATTAAATTGTTAATTTTAAATATATTGATTTTTTATAGCTTCTCTCTGGTTCTTTATTATATATATTTCATTTCCTCTTTTTTTCTGGTAATCTTTTTATCCTAATATATTTTCAATGGTCTTATTTTTGTAAACTTATTAAGCATGTATCTTCAGTATTATTTTTTGAACATTTTCAATATCTGAACTTTTTTAATTCTGGTACTGTTGTTTCTATTTATTCTTATTCATGGTAGCTTGCTTTCCTTTGCATTTGGCATATTTTTTTATTGAGAGCCCATACATGTTGACACTGTGTGTCGGGTGTGTATTTTTCCAGGTAGAATTTCGGATTGCTTCTTCAAGGTACCTGGGTGAAAAAAGATCTAGGTTCAACATAAATTGCCAGTCTTGGCTTATGTATTTTGAACTGAACAAATATAGTGGATTTAGACTGCAAAATATTTGAAGGCCAGACTTGACCACACAATCTCAATGAAGGTCTTAGTTACAAAAAGACTCCACTTAAAGCTAAAGGCAAGTTAAACACGATACTTTATTAATGTTACTATTTGCCTCTATGTGGTATCTTTTCCTGTTATAGCTATTATTGTGTATGATTTGTTCAACTCCTTGCCTTTAAAGCTGTAAGATAATGTGAGATCTACATATGTTTCCAAATTAACTTTCAGTTCCAGTGGTGGCTTAAATCTATGGTCCTTGCTTCCTGTTGACAGCTAACTTGAGCTATTTCTTTGATTTTCCACAAGCTCATCTAGTTGTTTGAGAGAGTATTTTGAACTGTTTTGTTAGATGTTCCATAGCAGGGGAATTTTGCAATTTCTAGGCCATTATAATTTTGGAAACAGAAGACTCATATTAAACTATAGAAAATTGTTCTATTTTCAGTAGGAATATATTTAAAAATTTTTAAAATATCACCAGGCTCAAATAAAATTCCATAATTTTCAGGATGCTTATATTATATAAGAGTCAGGCTATGATTTTAGGTGTCACCTAAATTATGTTATTGATGAGGTTTTTGGGGTGACAGTGGAATTCATGGGGTCTGGAGCTGACTACCAAAAAGAATATTTGAAGATGTTTTGGGTGCAAAAAGGTGATTTTATTAAAGCACAGGGACAGGACCCGTGGGCAGAAAGAGCTGCCCCAGGATGATGAGGAGAGACTGGTTATGTACTATGGGGTTTGGAGAGGTAAAGTCCAGGGGCAGTTTCCAGTGAGATTTTCATATGCTAAAGAAGACTCCCAGGATAGTGGAGGCCTAGCTAGTGTCAAGCTAAGGTTGTTTTCCCTCTAGCAAAGCATTAACATTAAGACAGTAGGGAGTTCCTGGAGAAACATTTTACTCTGCTGGCCTCAAGTATTTGTCAATGGGCTGCAGGTTATAAGGAAATTTAGTTCTATCTGCCATTTCCTTCTGCCTTTGTTTCCCACAGCAATATGGAGGGTGATGTTGGGGCTCCAGGACATGGAGTCTATAGGTTTCTAGAGATTAGGCTATTGATATGATTACCTTTTTCTTGTGATTTACTAAGATATTTGTAAATAGATGGGGACTCGTATCCTACAGGACTATGATCTCTATCAGTTAACCATTTGTTTTTCCTGTTTTTCCCAGGAGTTCCTGAGGAATATCACACATATCCCACCCGGGGTGGGGGATGGGGGTTGTGGCCTGTCAGCTTGCCTTATGGTCCCTCATCATTATGATTAGGTGTTACCAACAATATGGTAAAACCCCATCTGAAACCATGCTGCCTTGGTCTTTCACTTAGTAGCTGGGTAAGCTTTGGTCAATTTATTGACATCTTTGAGCCTCAGTTTTCTCCTTAAAAGTAGGGTTGTATCAATAACAACCTCATTAGAGTTCTCCACAGAATGAATATATTACTACATGTAAAAGACTTAGAGAAATGCCTACTACATGGTAAGGCTTAAAAAATTGTGTTATTATTATCATGATAGGTGCCAGTGATAGAATTTAGCAGATTGAAAATGAAGGAGTTCAGAATAAGTCTTCCCAAAATGTGTCACTTTTTGGGACTCAAGCTAAAGACAGTTAAGACCCGAAGACCTAAGAAAAAACTTTCACCTCTTCCTTAAACTACCTAAAATAATTTAGATAGGGGGCCCATAAAGAGAGTTACTACCAAGAGACAACTTTTTTATCTGATGACCTATCTGGCAAACATCCAAGTACCAAACATCTTCTCTTCTGATCATCCTGTGAATCACCTCCCTCCCCTTTGAAGCCCCAGGCCCTCATCCCATTCCTTAGCTCAGGTTGGCCTATAAATAAGCCTCACTTGCCCAGTTTGTCTTTGAGTCTCATATTATTATAGGGCTCCTATATATGTGTTATTAAATTGACTTTTCTCTTGTTAATCTATTTTATGCTAATTTGGTCATTAGACCAGCCAAAGAATCTGGAAAGGTAGAAGGAAAATTGTTTTCTTCCCCAACACAAATCAATCACATAATCAACAGCATGTAGAAAACTAGTGATAAGCAACATCATTTAATATTTGTGCTCATATATTTCATCCTTCATTTAAAATGAACTGAGTTGCAAAGCTTTCAACAAATGATCAAAATACAGATTTAAGAGTTTTAAAAAATAGGACTTGTGTTAAAGTATTCATTTTAAATATGCCTCTAAGCAAGTATATGAGAGATTGATCTTAAAAAGCATAAAAGCTTAACTTATATATTTTAGTTAAATGACATCCCAACTAAATTAGCCTGATTATAAGTGGTGTGGCCTTAATTTAGTCTTAATATTTAAATGTGGTTTTGATGTAAATCTGATCATCATTTTGGAAAAATCCAGTTTCTAAACAAATGGCTGCTGCTATTAGAATGTATTTTCTGTTTATATTTATTTGTCTTTGAAAAATGTTAATATTTTACAGGCAAAGAGCAGTTCTTATCTCTAATATTTCAAAAATAGGTGTTTTTAGCTATAAGTATGTTGTTAAAAGTATATTTAATCTCTTTCTCCAACCTGCAGAAGAGAAGCAGCCCGAATTATTATTAGGCCATGTAAAAATATGCACTGTAGGTTTGCTGAAAAATCATTTAAATTCTTTCTCTACCCCTCTGGAGGAATATGTAATGCACCATTTCTTATTCAGTGCACTTTAGGACATTCATGCTTGGAACTTCATAGAAGTATTTAGGTTAGGCATTTGTTTGGTGATAGGATTCTTTGGAAATAAAATAAGTCCTTCCCCCAATCCAGGATACAAGAATTTACCTTTTTATATATCTATTCTTCAACACTGATACTTTGTTTTAGGCCTATATGAATCTTGAATCCCTCATGTTAGATATAGTTATAAAAAAGATGGAATTGAGTGTTGAGGACTTAAAAGTAGATGTAAAGAAAATGAGAGATTAGGAGTACAGAGTTTTCCCATTGTGTCCTTTTGAGGTAAAAAGAAATTGTAACCAAACAAGCTAGCTTTCTAATAGTGAACGGGAGCAGAATTTGTCACTCCAAAATACACCTCTTTGGCATAAGGATTATTTCAGGTTTATTATTTTTAAGAGACTGCAGACATAGGAAAAGCTCTGAAAACCTAGTAAAAATTACCCCTTTGTAAAATACATTTACATTTAGAAGGAAAAATCTCCATTTGTAAGAGTGTCTTTCTCTCAGTATCAAGAAGAGGATGACCAAATCTCTAGAAATTCTTATCAGTGAAGAAGGCAGGACTTAAATCTGCATAACAACCATACCCTTACTCACTGTGCTTTTCCTAGTAACACTCCAAAACTGCATCCTTTCCCCAACATCTTTCTTTGGCCTTAACTGAAGATGGTTTTTAAGGCAGTGGCTTGGGCCATTTCAGAGTTACTGAGTACTTTTTGTCTTGTTTTGTTTTTGATGCATAGTTGGCATATAACATTATATTATTTTCTGGTGCATAAAATAATGATTGATATTTGTATACAGTGCAAAATGGTCCCCACAATAAGTCTAGTTACCATTTATCACCATACAAATTTACATTTTTTTTCTTGTGATAAGAAATTTTAAGGTTTACTCTCTTGGCAACTTTAAAATAATGTGCTACAATATTATTAATATAATAACTATGTATATATTAATAACATACCTATGACTTATTTATTCTAAAACTGAAAGTTTGTACCTCTTGACACCCTGTCATAGACTCTGGGTCTAAAGTTCTTTCTTGTCTAGCAAGAAAGCGGGATGCAGGATGAAAAGCGAGAGATGGCTAATATCCAGGAAAAGACAAGAGCCCGAATAAGGGTCCTTGCCCCGTTTTTATTAGGATCAGAAGGCTTACAAACATGGTGATGGATGTGCACAAAGAGACAACGAATCTGTGGACATTAACTCATGGACGTGAGAGAAAAGGGGTCTTAAGGATATTCGGGTTAGAGATTTGGGTTAATACAAAACAAAATCCTGGCCCCGGGCAGCCAGGTGGAAGGTTGTTTACAGCAGACTTGAGGCACCACCTCTGTTTGTCTCAGCAAGCCTAGGGTATGGGACAGGTAGGACACTTGACCTCAGAGCTAACAAGGCACCTTTTCTTTTGCTAATCAGCTCTGGGCTGGGCAGGGCAGTTTCATCTGCAGCTCAGTGGTCTATAGCCCTATTTACCTGTTTACCTAACTTGGTCCTTCCCTCCTGTGGAAGCAACTTTCTGCTGTAGTACTAAATGTGGGGGGGGGGGGTCGCTTCTGCCCTGAATACCTAATCTTGGTTATTTCATATACCTATGTTCTATATTGGGGCCTTTGCCCCACTCTCTATACTGGGGCTTCTGCCCCATCTTGTTAACCCATTGGTGTAAGCCCAGGGAGTTTCTAAGCTTATTCCCCACGACACCCTTTACCCATTTTGCCTATTCCTCGACCCTGCCCCCCCACCCCCTCCCCCGCCCCCACCATCTAGCAACCACCATTGTATTTTCTGTATCTATGAGTTTGTTCTGTTCATTCATTTATATCGTATTTATCTTTCTCTGTCTATTTCACTTAGCATAATAGTCTCAAAGCCCATCCGTATTTTTGTAAATGCCAAGATTTCATTATTTGTTATGCCTAAGTAGTATTCCATTGTAGACATATATCACATCTTTATCCGTTTATCCATCAATGCACACATAGATTGTTTCCATATCTTGGCTATTGTAAATGATGCTGCAATGAACATAGAGGTGTATATATCTTTTTAAAATGGTGTTTTCATTTCCTTTGCATAAATACCCAGAAGCAGAATTGCTGGATCATATGCTAGTTCTCTTTTTTTAATTTTTGAGGAAACTTCATTCTGGCTCCCACAGTAGCTGCAGCAATTTACAATCCCATTAATAGTGCACAAAAATTCACTTTTCTCCACATCCTCACAAACAGTAGTTATTCCCTGTCTTTTTTTATAATACCCATTTTAGCAGACGTGACGTGATATCTCATTGTAGTTTTTACGTTTTGACAGATGTGAGGTGATAGCTCACTGTTGTTTTTACATTTCTCTCATGATTAGTGATGATGAACATTTTTCATGTGCCTATTGGCCATCTATATGTCTTCTTTGGAAAAATGTCTATACAGATCCTCTGTCCATTTTGTAACTGGATTGTTTTTTTTTCTCTTTCTTCCTTCCTTTCTTTCTTTCTTTCTTTCTTTCTTTCTTTCTTTCTTTCTTCTTTTGCTATTGAGTTGCATGTGTTTTTTTTTTTTTTTTGTGGGTTTTTTTTTTTGAGAGAGAGAGCAAGTGGGGGAGGGACAGAGGGAGAAGGAGAAAGATAATCTCTCTCCACGTCCAGTGCAGAGCCTGATGCAGGGCTTGATCTCACAACTGTGAGATCATGATCTGAGCTGAAATCAAGAGTCAGATGCTTAGCCATTTGAGCCACCCAGGTGCCTCTGTATGTGTTCTTTATGTATTTTGAATATTTTTTTAAAGTTTATTTATTTGAGAGAGATGGAGACAGCACTAGTGAGGGAGGGACAGAAAATGAAGGAGGGAGAGAGAATCCCAAGCAACCTCTGTGCTGCCAGCACAGAGCCCGACGTGGGGCTTGAACTCAAGGATTGTGAAATCATGACCCGAGCCGAAATCAAGAGTCAGATGCTTAACCACCTTAGCCACCCAGGCTCCCTGATGTATTTTGAATATTAACCATTTATCAGATGTCTGATTTGCAAAATATTTTCTTCCATTCAGTAGATTGCCTTTTCATTTTGTTGTAGGTTTTCCTTGCTGTGTAGCTTTTCAGTTTGATTTAGTCCCACTTGTTTGTTTTTGCTTTCTTACCTGCGCTTTTACTCCATTTTTCTGAGTATCTATCTCCCATATATATGGGAGGTACACACGTCATTAAGTGTCTACTTGTTTTTCTCCTGTTAATCTGTCTTTTATTATAGGGGCATTTCAACTAATAACCTAAAAGGGTAAAGGGAAAAATATCTTATTCCCCAACAATTCCCAAATCAGCATTTGTTGCAGTAGGTTTTGAGGGGCTGTGGATATCAGATGAAAATGATCTGCTATATCCACGAGTGCTGGAGTAAAGTTCTTACAGTTGAAGCATAGGCTCTGTGCTGATACCAGAAAAATGTTGAGAAACACAACTATAGCAAAGTCAGTAGGAAAAATCAAGCTGATCCATGTTTCATCTAGTTGAGTGCATAGATTACTTACATCTCTGAGGTCATAATGGGAACCTTAAGCTGGTGTCCAAAGGCATTTTCATTAAAAATGCCTAAACAGAAGCTTAAAATTTTGCTATGAACCAAATAAGTTAATTGTATTTACTGAAAGTTGATTATAATAATTAGTACTAATGTAAGGTTTGAGTTATGATTGATATTCTCTTTATTTTTATGCATACAAATGCCATAACGACTTTCATAGGTTGACCCACAAACTTGGTCCTCCAGTTTCTTTTTCTTATAAAGGTTAAAATATTCAAGTACACATGTTCTCAACAACGTGGATGTCAGGAAGACTTTGCTTTGGGGTAAAGAACACTGTCTCTAAATTCTATTTCATTAAGATGAGGTTGTGATTTGTTTCCCCACAACAGCTTCAAGGTTCAAAGGTGTTGTGGTTCTGCCTTATATTTCTGTTCTTCTAAGTAATATTTCATGAATTAAGAAGCTATAAATATATGGAGAAGTACTTAATCATTTATTTTAAGTTGCATAAACTAGCCAAACAGATTTAGGAGTCATAGTAAAATACAGCAACCCTTCTAAAATCAGAAATTGATACGTTAGCATTATTTCTCTGTGCTCAGCATCAGGTCCCATATGAGGTAATGCAGCAATGTCATCCAAATAACAAGTGCTTTAACTAATTAGTTAGTGTAACCAGTTTATTGCCCTAGGTTGATTGAGTTAAGTAAAAGTAGGAACTAGCTTTTATCTCTCCTTCTATCACTACTTTTCAAATAGGAAAGTCTTCACTCTTCCTGGATATCTGAAATAGTAATCACACATTTTCCAACCATTATTATTTAAAATCAGTGCCATTTTAAGTTATTAACAATCTAACCCCAAGTAAATGAAACTTTATCTTTTCTTCAATTTAAAGCTTATCCTTTTCACTGAACCTCCCTACCTGAACCACATTAAGGAAGAGGATCCCCAATACTCAGGACAATCTTTTGTAGGAATTTTCTTTTCAATAAATATTTCTTTAAAGGCCTTCATATTGCCTACACTGACTAGGAGTACTATAGATTCATTGGATTTGTTGACTACGGTACTATGAAATGATTTGGGGCCACTTGTTAATAAGTCCTGTATGGATGGTCCTTAGGATAGGTGATCACCGAACACCTATTGTCCTCAGTTACTACTCTAACTCAGGCAGAGTCCCTTTTAACATCTTTTTACATTTGCTAATGCAAAAATATTCGTACTTAACCAATACTAAGACACTGTGCCAAGACCTGATAACATTGATATAATTCAGGGCTAAGTTGTAAGTGTCAAATAAGTTATATTAACCAGATAACATTTTTAAGAAACATCTGTAGTCAGAAAGGTAGAATGAATCAGATTCTAATATTTCTTTGGAGAGGGATTTGATTTTGTTTCACCTGGTGTCAGCTGGGTTTCTTTCAAATGTATAATAGATTACTACCACCTAGTTTTCAGGTCCACTGAAGTTTCATGAATCGTATCAATCATATCTTTTATGGAAAAGGCACGAGCCTAAGATCACACTTTGAATTTAGTGTTTTTCAGTCTGAAGCGATGCTACAGCCTTTTTGTGCTTTTATTGTTCTTGGTACTCCTGAACATAACAGGCCAACAATTTTGTAGAATACCTCTTGATTTTGTTTGTCTGATGTTTCCTCATGATTAGATTCAGGATACACGTCTCTGGCAGTCCGAGCAGAGAACTGATGTTGTGTTCCCATCCTTGCCTCTCTCAACAGCACACATTTCAGTTGGACCCTTTGTTGCTGAGGGTCACTTTGATTACTTCATGAGGGAAGTGTCTGCCAGGCTTTGCCCATGTAAATTTACTCATTTTGCTTCTGTAATCAATAGCTATTTAGTACCTATGAAAAGGTATGTGAATGAAAGGATGTAACTATTCCAGTCTGCCTCTAATTTGTACTGTATTAATGTGTTTATTTGTGTCTTCATGTGCTTACCTTCCTCTGACTCATCTAATGCTTCTCAAATGATTGTTCAGGAAGAAACTGGGTGAGGATAATGAAGAGCCAAAGCAAAAATATATATATTTTTAATGTTTTTATTTATTTTTGAGACAGAGAGAGACAGAGTATGAGCAGGGGAGGGGCAGACAGAGAGGGAGACACAGAATCCGAAGCAGGTTCCAGGCCCCAAGCTATCAGCACTGAGCCCGACGCAGGGCTCGAACCCATGGACTGTGAGATCATGACCTGAACCGGAGTCGGACGCCCAACCAACTGAGCTACCCAGGAGCCCCAAAGCAAAAATATTTTAATTAAATGGAGATCATTGAGCTCAGACACTCATTTCACAAGGGAGAAAACCTGAGGTCCAGGAAGGTTAAGTGAGACACTGGATCTTGAACCCATGAACCCCCACTCATAGGCAGGGCCATGACATGGCAACAAACTTTAAATCAGTTTTTATATTGGTTATCAATGTCATAAGTGAGTTTTTCAGTGCAATTTATGGCCATGACAAATTTTTTAAAAAGATTTGACAATGTGAATTAATAATGAACTTTGTCTATAATATTTTATTAAAAAAAATATTTTCTCTGGGGTGCCTGGGTGGCTCAGTCGGTTGAGCGACTGACTTCAGCTCAGGTCATGATCTCATGGTTTGTGAGTCTATGGTTTGTGCTGACAGCTCAGAGCCTGGAGCCTGCTTCGGATTCGGTGTCTCCCTCTCTCTCTGCCCTTCCCCCACTCATGCTCTGTCTCTCTCTGTCTCAGAAATAAATAAACATGAAAAATTTTTTTCTTTAAAATATTTTCTCTGGTTATATCTCATCCAACCATTCTCTTTTTTTTTTATTTTTTATTGAGGTACACCAGACTGGGAGAATTAGCTCACAGACATGAAGTTGTGCAAGTGTCTCATAGGCTTCTGGGACACTTTTCCAACCAAATTTAACAGTTCAAATTTTTAAGGAAAGCCCTTGGGATGAGTTTCGAGACATGAAACTACAATCTTTCATATTCGGTTCTAGAGTCAATTATTATTTTCTTCCTAAACATTTATCTGTTGAGGCTTTCTCAAGCTGAGTGGACTTCAAAAAAATGATTTCTTGTGAGAAAAAAATAACACGTGGATATGCAGAACCAAAATTTTAGCATGGAAAGAAATGCATAGAAATTCGCTAAAATACAGGGATTTCTGGAACTGCACTCAGAATTTACTCAGTAAGTGTGGGTTTGGCTGTAGAGGTCTGCATTTCATGAGGGATCGGAAATTTCTGATGCAGGTGGGCCAGGAACACACGAGGGAAGCACGGCAATTAATATCGATTAATCATTTTAAGAAATTAAAGCTGATGTTAGAGTTTGCATACAACCTAAGGAAAGGCTAGAAGAAGCTGATCATGTAGCTGATGACTTGCATCCAGCTCTCATTCAATGATTGCAGGCATGCATGTAAAACTAGATTTTATCAGTATGCTATAAGGTTAGCTATAAAAAAAAAAGAAATCAAGGTATGTTTCTTGGATAGATTTTGGCTGCCATGGCTCCTGTACCAATTCAAGGAAGTACGACCCATGTTGAAAACTTCCTTATTGGATACAACCCTTTTTGCTTGTACAGAATGTGTTCATATGAGCCAATTTTTTTTTTTGAATAAGGAAATCAGAACACAGAGAGTTTAAATTATTTTCCAAATAGCACATTGGTGGCTGGAAAGCCAGATCCAGAGCTTCTTGCTCCAGACATAAGGTGTTTTTGATTTTTCCATTACACTAAGCTATATCATATAAATCTACATGCTTTGTCGTCAAAATAAGAAGTGGTCACGGTACCTGGCATATATAATTCATTTTTGTTTATAAATTTACCTCCATATTCTGTCCCCAGCACTATAAATTTTTTTTTTAAAGGCAAATCCCAACAATTTGTTCAGTTTCCTTTTATTGTGTCTCACCCTAACTTCTCAGGCCTTTGAGATTTCGGAGAATTTCCAAATGTACTTGTCAAGGGGCAAATCCCCAAAATTGATGAAGCATGTCATGCCTTGAATTCTTGTCAAATTGTAAATATTCTAATATTTGAATGACTTGTTCTATCATATTCATGATTTCCTCTCATTTTTATTCCTGCTCTGGGAAATCCTTGCAGGGAGTTTACATTCTATTGTCCCACATGCATTGAAAGGAAAAGGACTCATTTTTCTTAGCATTGCCTAAATTTCTAGTCAGTACAATACTCCCACTTCTCCATGGAATGCTCTTTTTTCTTGTTGTTGTCTGTTATGTGTGCTAGCAAATAATTTTTCTTATTGCTCTTAATTGACTTTGCAATGAGTCAGTCTTCTGTTCTCTAAGAATTTTCTGTTGCAGTCATGTAGCAAAATAAATTGGCAGGACTCAGGAATACAATAGGTTAAGCAATCACATTAACCTCCAAAGTCCATGGTTTACCAAGGGAATTCAATTTAGTTCAATAGAGTTCAATCAGTGTTTATTGATGTACTCCTCTATTCCGGGTAATTCTCCATATAGTGAGAATAAAAATATGCATAGATACTATATCCCTGCCCACCTAGAAAATATAATCTGAGAGGAAGACAAATAAATAATGAGGATTTGTAATATTTTAGGAAAAGATCTATGAAGACTAAACTCAGATGTTATTATAGTAGGACAGCGGCCTCCAAATCATATTTTAAGGATATGGGAAGAACCTCAAATGGAGGTAACACATGCTTTGAGTCTTTAAAAAAATTTTTTTTAAACATTTATTCATCTTTGAGAGACAGGGAGAGAGAGAGAGAGAGAGAGAGTGGGGGAGGAGCAGAGAGAGAGGGAGACACAGAATCTGAAGCAGGCTCTGGGCTCTGAGCTATCAGCACAGAGCCCGATGCAAGACACAAACTCACTGGCTGGGAGATCATGACATGAGCCGAAGTTGGACACTTAACTGACTGAGCCACCCAGGTGCCCCATTCTGAGTCTTAAAGTAGGAAACAGCCATGAGAATGACAGGGATAAGAGAGAATAACTCACAGAGAATGCAAGGACAGGAAAGAGGGAAACAGCAAGGTACATTCAATAAAATTCAAAAGTATTCCAGAAACCCAGAGACAGGACTGGTTATGTAAAACACAGGATCCGCTCACTGCAAAATGAAACTATGTGGTCCTTTGTAAAATTACTAAGAATTTCAAGATAGTGACAGCTTTTTAAATGTATAATTGACAGATAAAATGCTCTTGTTTGCTTTGGATAAATGCCCAAAGGTGGGATTTCTGGGTCATATGGCGATTCTATTTTTAATTATTTGCGGAACCTCCATACTGGTTTCCACAGTGGCTGAATCAGTTTGCATTTGCACCGTTTCCTCACAAGGACTCATTATCCCTTGTCTTTTTGATGATAGGCATAACTAGTAGGGGGCCTCGTGAGCACGGGGACCTGTGCAAAACAGATCACATGCCATGAAGCAGGTTCTGAGCAAAGACCTGGAGTACAAAGGTTAAGAATGAGACGGATGTTTGTAGAACAGAAAGGGAAGTGTGGTAAGTGAAGAATTAAAGAGAGTCCAGATCAAGATGAACCCAGCATGATATATCAAAAAGTGAGGTAACCAATTCTACCTCCTGTTTGATGATACATGGATGTATGTATCACTATTTATTTCACATTTATGAAATGTAATATTTTTTAAAGTGTCAACCACAAAATTTTCTCTCCATAAAAATGAAGGAATTATTTAGCAAAGAGAAAAGAAAATGAGATAGTATTACTAATAGTAATACAAAAAGAATGAAATCTTGCCATTGGCAACATGGATAGAGCTGAAGAGTGTAATGGTCATTGAAATAAGTCAGTCAGAGAAAAGACAAATGCCATGCGATTTCACTAATCACAGGTTTCTTAAATGTGGAATTTAAGAAATAACAAACAAGAAAAAAAAAAAAAGAAGACAAACTAAAAACAAAAACTCTTAACTATAGAGAACTAACTCATGGTTACCAGAGGGGAAGTGGGAGGAGGGATGGGTGTAACAGGAGAAGGGGGTTAAGAGTACACTCATCGGGATGAAAACAGTAATGTATAGAATTGCTGAATCAGTATATTGTACACCTGAAACCAACATTACCCTGTATGTTAATTATATTGGAATTAAAAGAAAAAAAAAGAAGAGCAGCTAATAGGTACAGTATGTTTCCTTTACATCATGATATAGAGTCTTCTTAAACTACGTAAATATCTCCTCTAGGCTCCTCACATACATGCGCCCCAAATCTAAGTTTTCATCAAAGTAACAGCATACTTCACGGTGCTTTCTTGGCTTAGAGGTCTTTTCTTTTCCTTTCTTTTCTTTCTTTTTTTTAAATTTTCTTAAGGTTTATTTATTTTTGAGACAGAGAGAGACAGGGACAGACAGACAGATGTGAGCAGGGAGGTGCAGAGAGAGGGAGGGAGACACAGAATCTGAAGCAGGGTCCAGGCTCTGAGCTATCAGCGCAGAGCCCAACACGGGGCTTGAACTCACAGACCACGAGATCATGACCTGAGCTGAAGTCAGACGCTTCACCCACTGAGCCACCCAGGCGTCCCTTGGCTTAGAGGTTTTTTTAAAAAATGAACACCCAAGCACTAAAAAATAATCCTATGTCCATAATTTTAAAATGCCACCCAGCTCAGACTTAATCACACGTTAAGAGTGATGCAACTTATCTTTATAAAGCATTCAAACTGCATAGTCTCACAACTCTTCCCGCCTGATTCCACATAAAGAGCGTGGTGGGCATCTGAGGTTTTCCCATCCTTACTTTCCATTTTGTAGCCTCCTTTTCATATTAAGATGGCATTAAGAGAAATCCTCAATTGTGGCTAGGTTTAACTTTCTACCTACTAATTTATCTTTGTCCAAAAAAAGCCATGCGGGGTTATTTTAGCCAAAAAGAAATTCCTTCCAGGCAACCAGCACTCTGTCCTATCACAGCTCCTGAGCACGCAGCCTCTCTCTGCTGAAAGCCTCTGAGTGCTCCAGTGGTTCTCGACTAAATCCGTATCTCCGGAGGATGGAGGCCCAGACATTGGTCATTTTTTTTCTAGAGCTTGAACTCACATGTTCCTATCAGGCTCAAGTACAAAATCAGATGAAATAGGAGTCAGACAAAATAATTGCAATTCTGAGGCTAGTAACGCACCCCATTTGTTGTGATAAATGACTTTGCAAACGCGAACAAGATCCCAAGCAATTTTCATGACGACATATTCTGTGTTCAAAAATTGCTCCTGACACTCAAGAAACAATAGTGAACAAGGTAGAGAAGGTTCTTGCTTTCACAGATCTTGTTTCTGGTGGGGAAATGGCCAAGAAGTAGACCCAGCCCGCACAAATAAAACAGAAAAGCACGTATTCACAAAACCGACCAGAAACAAACAAAGCGCTTGTGCTAAATTCTGGGAATGCTAATACTCCATCCTAAAATGTAATACAGAGTGTGAGAACTGAGGCCTGAGAAAGAACCCAGCCCTACAAAAAAACAGCATAAATTCTAGTTCAGGGAAGTGAGGGACAAGCATGACAAAATCAGGAAATAGGAACAAGATTGGTGTGTTCCAGCAAGCAACAGAAGCCAATGGGGGGAGGGGGGTGCAGAAGGACTGTGAGGAGAGAGGACAGTGGCGTGAGAAGGCTGTTGGTAGGCAAGGATGCGATCAGTCGTCTGCCTGACCCTTCTCCCTGCACAATTCCTCGTGCCTGGTAAAACTCTCAGCATAGCTTTGCATTTTTACCATCAGCCTCCCTTTCTGTTCATCCTCATTTGCTCACTTTGAATCTCAGGTGTAGACCTTATTCAGACATTGAACCTTGCCTGTGACCTCCTAAGGAGGCTGCTACCTTGCCCTTGGATCTTGTCTTTGCCCCCGAGGCTCCTTTTGTCAGGCGTCCTCGCCCCTCCCCTACCGTCCTCCACTCTGCAGTCAAAATTTCCTGTGGAATCTCGGCTATGACCTTGAGTCTATTACACTCTCAGCCAGGTTGGCTCCTGGTCAGGCCACCAGGGTGGCTCTCTCTGTAGCTCACTTACCACCTAATGTGCTGCCTGCTTTCAGTAATAGCAGTGACCACTGAGCACAGGGTCCAGAAAAGAGCAGCTCCTGGCAGTCAGTAATGAGCTATCAAGGAAGGAAGCAACTGTTGAGAACTATAAATCATGAACATCCCAGTACGGAGGTTGTCTTATTTTTGAATTTTAGCCAAAAGTTCTTTCTCCTGCAAATGTTCCAAGCAGATTTTTTAGGTATTGCTATCCATTCAAATAATAGTTCATGGTATTTGGTTGAAATGGCTTTTGAAAACAGTACTCATGTTTATTAAAAATATGAATAATGCTGACAATAAAAAGTTAATGAAATGAATATACACAAAACATCTTTTGTTCATTCATATTTCATTTGCTTCTCCACTGAGAAAAATTTCATATATTCCCTGGATGTGTTTATAAAATTCAAGCTGATCAGTTAGATTTTTCTATTCCAATAAAGCAGCTAGAAAATCATCCTGACGTCAATGAGGCCCTTGGGGCCTCAGTTAACAAAACAAAAGAGAAAATGTTGAGCTCTGAACTATAATCACTTGGGTTCATGAAAATTTGAGGTTTTATGGAAACCAATTTGACAATAAATTTCATATATTGAAAAAAACAAAACAAAGTAATGAATAGCATATCAGTTATAAAACTTCACTCTGAAATCAAACTCTCAAAAACAGAGGACTCAATGGGATTATATTATTTATTAAAATATTAAAATAGATTAAAAAAAGAGAATTTGAGGTTTAAACTTTGAGTTATTTTTTTTTTGTATGGATAACAATAATAAACACATAGAAATGATAATATATCAGCATCTTCCTTGGTGTTCTCTTGTTAATTATACTTATCACCTAGATGTCTTATTGCTGTAACATATATGCAAACCAGTCTGATTCAATTTGCACATTTTAAAAAATGGCATTTATTAAAATATAATGGAAAAAGGTTATGTGTAGATATAATAGCTTTCCGTTGTAATAGATAAATAAGAGATTGACTCAGACCAAACCAGCTTTTTCAATTCCCTAAAATATTTATGTGGGAAAAAGTGTTCCTAAGTTTTCTTAGGACCCAGAGTAATTATATTTAACTTCAGTTTAATGATGTTAGTTATGTTAGTTTAGTTGTCTTAGATGATCAAGATATTTTTGTATCTGAATATAGGTGTGAGGCCATAAAAATCTGTGGATACTGGGGTGGAGAAAGTGACAGTAGCATTATTTTTAAAAACTGGAGTTATAGGGAAATTTAACACTTAGTACCTAAGGGAAGTCAGCATTACTCCAACACTGATGCCCATGACAATAAGGAGATGAGCTGTCCCAGCTGGCCTGAGACTCTCTAGGTCTTAGCTCTGAAAGTCCCACGTTTAGGAACAACTTCAATCACAGGCATATTGGGGTGTTTGGTCATCTATATGACAATCAGAACCTTTAAGAAAACAATGTGGACAGGGGCGCCTGGGTGGCTCAGTTAGTTGAGCATCCGACTTCGGCCAGGTCATGATCTCATGGTTCATGAGTTTGAGCCACATGTCGGGCTCTGCGCTGACAGCTCGGAGCCTGGGGCCTGCTTCAGATTCTGTGTGTCTCCCTCTCTCTCTGCCCCTCCCCCACTCTCTCTCAAAAAAGGAATAAACATTAAAATATAAAAAAAAAAAGGAAAACAATTGTGGACAGAATAAATAGATTCTGCTGAGTCAGGAGCAGTGTAATTTACTATCCAATTCAGGGCTATATTTAAGAGTGAAAAGGAGCACTATTAAAATTATACTGTGAGAGCATGCATCATCTGAGACAGACTAAAGCAGGGGCCACCGAATGTTTTCTGTGAAGAGCAAGCACAAGTGTAAGGGTGATTAAAGAGTCTAATAGAGCAAAGTGGAGTCAATAAACAAAGAATAAACTAGTAGAACCATAAGAGTTTCTTGAAGTTAGTGTAAGTTGCACACCCAAACTAATATTCCCAAAAGTTGTCTTCTCACCTTCTATCCTTCATGTTTGTAATCTCAATTGTCTCCATATGGGGACACTTTCTTGTTTTATACCCATGAGGCTGAAGGAGCAGTATACTTGAATAATTGAAAGAGAGAACTGGTGTTTCTGGGTGACTTATTTTTGTTAAAGATCAGCAGTCTGAATACTGCACGACACAAAGGTCAAGATTCCCAGCAGATATATTGGGATCCCTTATAGCGTTGGTGTTGGGGCATCGGGTTAACAACTACCTCAAAGGTCAGTTATGAACCAGCAGGTGCAAGTGGTGTTCAGAGTAGCTGTGACATCTTACAGGTTCTGACTTGACTTGTATGACAATTTTGGTTAAATGTGAGCTGAATTTTGGAGGGAGAGCAAAATATCATATTTAAACTAAAAGAATGTAAAATAGAGGCACTTAAGTCCTGGCTTATTCTAATAAATGCCAATAGTACCAATAAATGTTTTAAAAATTATTTTAATGCTACCAACTGGACATGTCATAGGATAGTGCTTGAGAGCATGTATTGCCCAGGTTCAAATGTTAGCTTCTTCTCCCAGAAGCTGTGAACGTTGAGCAGATTACTTAACTGCTCAGCTTCCTCATTTGTAAAATAGCAATAATCATGGCATGTACTTCATAGTTTTGTGGTGAGGAGTAAATTGATCAATACCTGTAAAGCACTTAAAAGAATGCATTTTATTTAATAAGCATGCGATAAATGTTCACTATTATTACAAGGCACTTTGTTCTTGGAGAGACCCTTAGAGTATAGGATCTGTATATTTGCACAATTATCTTGCACAACTTCAGAAAAAAAAAGATTGTTTTCATGTGTTATATTCAGCAAACACGTATGTATTGAGAGCATAGTGTGTGTCAGATGTGGTACTATATTGCAAAGTATATAAAATAAATATAAAAATTGTGAAGAATCTGGTGTTCTGTCGAGATTACAGGTTAACACATTAGTCTGTCACAGTTTCGTGGTTGCTGCAGAAGACAGGAGACTCCCGGGTCAAAGTCAAAGGATGGTTTACTGTTCACAGCACTAGCAGTCACCAGACTACAAGCATTTTTGTACCAGTTTCTGGACCCTCAATTCCACAGCATACTGCAAAGAGGTTCTGATAATACCTATTACACATACAGTGGGTTCTATTATAGGAGAAATCATAAAAAAAGAATATATATTAATCTTTTTTGTTTTGAAAAATTAAAAACACTCATTTATCCATTCATTAATCTGCCAATCACATAGTTAAGTGCCTATTACATGCAAATATTTATAACTACATTCCCTTTGATATACAGTGTGTCTTCAATAATAAGACAACATTGTTTTTGCTTAGGACTTATCATCTTGCTACCAGAATATTTCTGTATCTCTCATGGAATTTCCTCACAGTGGTTTATCAGTGAAAGTAGGGAAAAATTATCATCCCTTCTTTTTAGCCGAGTAGTTAAGTGGCTTACCCACTCTTTATGATGGAGGTTGGATTTAAAAGAGGTTCTCTATCCAAACTCTGTGTTCTTTCTTATCCATAGTAAGAATCGTTTCCATCAAGAGGATAGAAACTTCTCTATGATGATTACTGATTGAGATGCTACTCCCAAAATAATGACTTGCCCTTAAATATCCATGGTGATTCATTAAACAAGAAAATGGATTTTATATTGTTCTCTGTTCACTACCTGTCTTTTTTTCCTGTGCAAACACTGAATAAAATAATGCTAAAAATTATAATTATAAAAACACTTCTCATGTACCCATTTTATGATAATACTTTATGCTACTTACATATTTTAGAAAAAAATTCTAAGTACTTTTTAATTTATTCAAACAGTTTATTTTGTGTTCCTACTATGTGCAGGTTATATTTGAGACACTAGGGATTCAGCAATGGACTATCAGATAAAATTCTTTGCTTTGAGGTAGCTTGTATTCTACTATCACAAGAGAAGAGGTGAGGCCACTAAGGCTTGTCAAAAACAGCATAGCTAGGAGGTGGCTTGGTTAGAATTCAACACTAATTTGTTTGGCCTGGAAGTCCAAATTCTTTCCCTTTGTCTTAAATTCTTAACCCACCTTTTAGATGTTTCCTGTGAAAAAGGAAGGTAGAGTAATAAACATAGCTTTGTTTCACAAATGGTAACAAATGTAAAAAGATTCTAAAATATCAACAGATACTTGTTGAAGGAGTGAATGGGCCCTTTCATACTTTTAAGAGTCAAAGCATTTCTACTCTTATTAGGCTCCTATAAAGCAAACTCTAATCCTGGAGGATCAATCTCTTTTGAATTATCATGTGATTTCCCTGCAACTGTATCATTTTTGGGTGTAGACCTAGGGTTTCTATACCAGAGATAAGTTCTCTTTGACTTGAGAATCATTATGTGAAGTCATTCTTTTTTTTTTTTCTACCCCCAGGATGTATTATGATCACAGTTTAAGAGAATGGATAATAAGTAACAGGAGAAATAGTCATTAACTCCTCTGAATTTCATTACATGGTAGACATAATCAGGATAGTACCAGAAAAATAATGGAGATTGTCTGAATTCTTAATTTATCCCTCTCTATTTACAGGAATATCCACTGGGTTTTTGTGTATTACCACCTGTGTTAAACAGAACAGTCTCCGAAAGATGCGCAGACTCTAATTTCTAGAACCTATGAATATTATGCATTACATGGGAAAAGTCATTTTGCATATTTAAGATTATGGATCTGGATTATTTGGCTGGGCCTATTCTAATCACAAGAGTCTTTAAAAGCAGAAAACTTTGTAATCAGAGAAATGCAACAGAAGAAGCAGGAAAAATGTGGTAGAAGGGAAATCAGATTCCAAGCATGAGAAGGTTTGAAGTGCCATTGGTTCAAAGATTTAGGGGCCCATATGCAAAGACTGGGGCAGGTCTCTAGGAAATAAGGATGGCCTCCCACTGACAGATAGCAAGGACATGGGTGCCTCAGTCCTCACCCATAAGAAAAACATTCTGACCAAACTCTGAATGCATTTGGATATGGATTCTTCCTCAGAGCCTCCAGTAAAGAATACAATCCTCCCGACACTTTAACTTTAGCTTAATGAGACCCATGTTGGATTTCTAATCCATGGAACTGTGAGATAAAAAATGGGTGTTGTTTCAAGCTGCTAATTTTATGGCAATTTATTAATGCAGCAATGGAAAACTGATTAACCATCTCTTAGTCTATTTCACAGCCCTCTTTTCTACTTTGTTTTTGGGATGATTTATTCTGTCTCAATGGATTTTATTGAAGATACTCAGCTCAAGCCTTGCTTTTCATCCTCAGCCTCCCCCTTTTGGGACTGAAATCTCTTTTGTTACACTTTTATTATTTCCCATGTGTACCTTTGGCTGTAGATATTTCTTCTGGTTCCTTCTTTGTTCTATGCGTGTAATTATACGAGGCTCACAATGCATTTATGCTCAGATCACGCCCCTGGTTCCAAACTAATTTTTCTTTTCTTTCACAGGAATGTTTCTCTCTATTCTCAGAAGCCTCTACTGCCTTCACAAATCAACATCACCTCACACCTCAGTCTGTGAGGCAGGTGTCCAGAACTTCCCTTTCCCCACTTCTACACCCAGTTACTTAGCATCAGTTTTCAATGGGTTCAGACCTTGGTGTATTTATTCTCATAACCAACCACTTCAGTTAGGGCCCATATTTCTAAGTGTGTATACTTGTAAAATGGTATTTAAGGTAGCCTTATAAAAACTTCTACAATGATATGAAAATTGAGTTCATTGAGAGTCTATGCAAAAAAAAAAAAAAAAAAGAAGAACATGAGTGACCCACAGTGGACTTTATAGCTTTCCCCTTTTGCATTGGAAATCATGTCTCTGAATTTCCTGGGGGAAACTATCCTTCTTTTGCTTTCAGGCCCCTTGGTTTGGTTGGTCATAACTCCTGCTTACGTCCAGGAGAAGCCATGGTTGACTTAAACTGATCATCAGAGTCCATATATTGGCTGTAGTCATTCCTTGAGTGATGAGCACACAGCTCAATACTGCCCAAAGAGAGTAGACCACAGATTTTGATACACTCTTTCTTACTTTCTCTTCTTATCAGAAAAGAACCTGGTAGATTGCAGCCATGATGCTGCTGGAAGCAATTCTAAGACCTCAAGGGAAACCCTGTTTGAGAATAAAGTCAATTCACAGACTGTTATTTTAGCAGGTGAAGACAAAGTGAAATCAGATCTTTGGGGGCTGTATATATCCCAAAGAAATCATTTTTACTTAAGCAAATCTGCGTCAACTTTTTTTTGCCCATTACAACCAAAAATTTTTGTTATCACAGAAAAAATATGGTTGACTAATATGTATCAGCCACTATGCATTTCATGTTGGCATATCTTCTTTTAATAGTACCCAATAATCCATGAAGGAACATGTAAATATTATAATTTTAACAAGTAAAGAAAGTGAGGTTTAGAGAGAATTATACCTTTTCCT
Organism: Acinonyx jubatus; assembly: GCF_027475565.1. Lineage (NCBI taxonomy): Eukaryota > Metazoa > Chordata > Mammalia > Carnivora > Felidae > Acinonyx > Acinonyx jubatus. The sequence goes on along the minus strand of NC_069385.1, from coordinate 104,359,943 downwards.
CATGGCTTTCAAACAGTCAGGTCTAAGTTTATGAGCACTAGTTAAGGGTTGCTGTGCAAAAAAGAAAGAATTCAGGCCCAGTCACAACTGTGACTGTATTTGAGTGTTTGTGTATCCATGGGGAATATGAGGAGAGGTATGTGTCTTTAGGCCCCATAAATAATGGTTAGGAAAAATACGCTTCAATCACTCAAAGAAATGCTCTATTGTTATTCTCCAGACATTTTTCAAAAAGAAGCAATTTTCGCTGTTGTGATATTTCCTTATTCCTCTTGATAATTCTTCATACGAACTTGGATTTATGCTATTTGTTCAAAAATTTGCAAAGCTATTCTGGTTTGTATATAGATAATCAGAATGAACTGAGCTTATCAGGTAGCCTTTCTTCCATCCAACCTTACCCTCTTACTAACTCTACTTCATAGTAAACTTATACCCATCCATATCTTATTTATCTCAGCAAGTCAAGAGCTTTGCGATAGGCTGTAAAAGACACATAAGAGTAAATATCTTCACAACTATTTAGTTTATGTTCATGTCCCAAAATGGTTTGGAGAAACATTAGCAGACATGGATAATTATTTTTTCAATCTTTGGCTTCCTTGCATGTGACATGCCCCCAGTTCAGGCAGCTATGATTTTGCCTTTCTGTGGCCCTTAGGGTAGTGTTTTATTGCATGAATTCAAAGAAAAAGAAGTGACATTCAGATTCATTTTTTTAAAAAAGACATTTGAAACCCATGACAGACACAATAGTTTTTAGAGAAAGATATTTGAATTTTAAAAGCTTGTCTTTACTGTGTACCAAAGTTCAAGGTCTTACTCTCTGCATAGAAAGGATATGTAAAAAATTATAGAGTGAGCAAACAGAGGAGAGGTGTGAAAGAAACAAGAGTTAGACTTTGGAGGTACTTCTGTGAGTTTCCTCTTGCTGCAGTTCAGCAGGAAATTTCAGCAGAAAATAATGAAATGCCCACCTCCCAAGTAGATTAGGGATCTGAGAACAGAAGACATCTGTGCCTTGTGTCCTGGAGAATCTGAGGAATTAGCAGGATTCTAGAGTGCTCTCCATACCTCAGCAGAAAGTAGTTGAAAAGTAAAATGACTTTAGAGAGGGACTTGAGACAGCCACTGTGTTTGTTGTTCACTTAAGATGGAAAGCTGTTGCAGTTCTCAGAGCTGTTTCTTCTAGAGAAATTATGAGAGAGAGAGAGGCAGGGAGGGAAGCATAGAGAAAGAGAGAGAATCAGAGAGAGAGAGAGAGAGAGAGAGAGGTGCATCCTTCTAAGTTAATATCCAATAAGAAAAAAAAAAAGAACTTTTGGCTAAAAATCAGTCAGATGAAAGTCCTGAACTTAACTCTCATGCTCTTGGCTGCTTTTCTGTGTGAATCCTATTATTTTGGGTTGAAGATGTATCTTCCCAAGAGAATTTGCCTTTGCTTCTGCCCAAGGCCCTGTGGCAGTATCCAAGTATCCATCTTGGATAACACCCAAATACAAACCCATATGAAGCCAGACCTATGGTAATAATTTCTTAGGGGAGTTCCTCCCCACTATTGCTTCTCCAACAGTTCAGGCTGAAATCAATACTTTCCCTCATCTGCTTCTGGTGGTAAGTGAATTTTTCTAGTTTATTCTCTTTCTTTTCTTTTTTTAATTGTACTTATTATGTATTTATTTTTATTGAGATATAATTGACATTTAACATTTCAGGTGTACAACATAATGATTCAATATGTGCATCGACTGTGAAATGATCACCAAAATAAGTCTAGTTAACAACCATTTCCACACTAGTCTATTGAGTTTCATGAGTCCCAAGTATATTGCAGAGCTACAGTTCCAAATCTCCATGTTGTACAAGCCCCAAATTTTGTCTTCTATTTAAAACTCAAGGCTGTCTTTTTACCAGGATTGAAAATGTTTTAACAAGTGTTGCCATGGCTTCAATTTGCAACCCTGCTTTCATGTTTCCTTTTTACTATGGCTTTTGGGGAGCTCTCTTACTTTCTGGTGAATTCAGGGCACTGAAGAAGATGCTTTTTATATTCTATTTTAGAACTGTGTATCAGAAGTTTCATCAAATACCTGGTTTGTCATATTACCTTATGTCTTTCAAAACTAGTTCACTTATGTTACCTCACTTGAGATTAGAGCTTTTATATCTTTATTATGGAAGAGATAGCAGGTGAAGTGGAGACTGCTTATTCTCCGAGACCTGCTCACCCTTCGTCAAGGAAATGGGATTGGAGACCTCTTCATTCCCTTTCATAATCAGAACATCACTCCCCTACCTGCCTGTTAAAACCCCTGCTAGTCCTGAGCTGGTGCTATTCTGCTGCCCCTGTTGTGGTACTCTGTGAGTTTCCTGCTTACTCTCATTCTCTAAAAATTATAGTGTCTACTTATAGCTTTCTCTCTTTCACACATACTACATCACCATGATTTAATTTTGCAAGTGTTCCATCCAACTCTCAATATTTCTTTGACTTGTCATTTGCAGTGACTTCTGTCTTCATCTTTTCTGCCCACGTGGTTACACTGAAGATATTTCATCTGAGATATTAAACTGGAGCACGTGATCTTTTCACTACAATCTTCTGATTTTTATGGCCATTGCACCTTCTTCTTGATAACTCTAAATATCCATTTGCTAAACTCTCTTCTGTGTAAAGTTCTGCTTCATCTTGACCTTACATTTTTCTCTCCGTAGCTTAGATTCTGTAATTCATCACTTAAATTCTTCTCAGTAACTTACTTCCAAATGCTTGCTTCATCTTCTTTCTTTTCCACTCAAGTAGAAAAGTCCCAACTATGAACAAATTCAATGATATGCCTTCTATGAAATGTTAAATGTTGACATCTGCTAAAGAAAATCACACAACTTCATAGACAGGTTCTAATATAATCGAGAGACTCTATTGTCATCTGGTTCCTCAGTCTTGCCCAGGACACCTTATCTTTGTTGCTAGTCATCTATCTTTCAATAAGGCTCTTTCAAGCCTTTCATGTTTTCTCCAAAGCTTTGACCAAGTCAACACCATTTTCTCATCCTTCATCATCAGAAGACAAGTTTATACCATCCATCACAGGAAAATAGAGATCATTAAGTCGTACACTTCCTGTTCTTAAGTTTTTAAAATAGCAGGACTGTACTTCCTACATCTTTTTCATACTACATCCTTTTCTTTTTTAAATCTTTTTATTTAGTTACAGTGGAAGAGAAGCTCCCTTTTTGCTCTAAAGCCAAGTGTGCCAAACATGTAGCTCATTTTTTTCTAAACCTCTTGAGGATAATCCTTACGATTTTACTCTGTGGATTTTTATGCCCATGCTATCCCTTCCTCATTGCTATTTTGTTTCTCATTAACAGCAACAACAGTAACAACTTAATGTTTTCCATATCCCCGTCTAAAGGAATTCTCAGGTGTTGCCTCATTTTATTTTTTTCTGTCAGGGTCAAACCTCTCCAGAGAGGTATGTGTATAGGCATTTTTGGTCTTTACTGTTTTACCACCATTCAATTCTTGTCCCATTGCCGTCTGACTTTCAACCTATTATTCCACTGAAACTCTTGCCAAAGTTTTGAAGCTTGTTTTGGCTAAAATCCAGAAGTAACCTCTTTGCACATTAACTATTTATTTTCAATTTTCAATTTCTTTTATTTTTCAGTAATGTCTACACCCAAATGTGGCTTGAGCTCACAATCCCAAGATAAAGTTGCATGCTCTACCAACTGAGCCAACTGTTTATTTGTTTATTTGTTTACATCTCAGATAGACAGTAAGCCCCTGAGGGCAGGAAACATTGTGCCTTATTCTTCCTATGACCCTTAAGTACTGTAGTTCCTGGCCCAAAGTAGGTATTCAATGTGTATTTCATAAATGAATATATACATATCATTAGTATGTGAAAATAAAAGAGCAAAACTTCCTGAATTCTAAGTCACGCTGAGACATTCTTTCTCAAGTATCCTACAATGCCAAACAGACAAGAAAGCATCAGAAACACACTGTGGAATCTACCTCTGTCCTTATTTTAATTTTTAAAGGTATTTTTATTAGTTTATTTTTTTGAGAGACAGAGACAGAGCATGAGTGGGGGAAGGGCAGAGAGAGAGAGAGAGAGAGAGAGAGAGACAAAGAATCCAAAGCAGGCTCCAGGCTCTGAGCTGTCAGCCCAGAGCCTGACACAGGGCTCGAACTCACATGAACCATGAGATCATGACCTGAGCCAAAGTCGGACACTTAACTGACTGAGCCACCCAGGTGCCCGTCTCATTCCCTATTTTAAATAAAAATCGTTACCTCCTACTTCTAGCAACTGTAATGATGTTAAACAACCAGAAGAGGTGAGTTTATAAATTCTCAACCACACTTTCTGTCTCTGCAGCAGGAGATTTCAGAATGTATTCCTGCTTTCCATGGCCTTGAGATTGTCTTCTGCTAGCTAGAAAGCATCACCCCCCAGGAGATAATTGGGACTGGAAATACAGCGCACAGCTGCACGGAGCCACGAGTTGGTTAACCGCTCTGCATGTGTCCTTCCCTCACCTTCCCTGCTGGACTCTGCCAGCACTTAGGCCATCTGTACCGGTGCTTCAAGCTTAGGCTAAGAAACCTGAATTACTCTGAAGGTTTTGCATGAAAATGGAAGCAAGCATTTATCTTAGCCCGGGGAGCCAAGCTTTCTGTGTGACATAAAAGGATCCAGAGATACAGGAAGGAAAGGCCTTTTTAAATAGCCTGTTCAATTTTTTTTCTCCAGGGTTATTGGCTCTTTACTTTCTTGGCCTAAGGTGGATCTGCTAAAGTTTCTCTGTAAAGTTAAAAGCACTCTATAGTGGTAAAAGATGTGCAGTAAATTCAAGACAAAACAAATCAAAGACAAACACTAGCAAAGGAAACTGCCTAGTGAAAATCAGAATAGAAACCAAGCTTTTGATATCTCCAAAACAATTTCCGGTAGAAAATTTCTAATTGATTAATGCGGGAAGGAAAACCATAAATACAATATTTCTTTTTAGATTTCAATGCCGATAATTATTGGATTTATAACTTTACAAAACATCTTGTCTGTTCTTAGGTTAAAATAGTCCTTTGTATTAAAAACATACATGTAAGTTAGGTTGGTATCAATTTAATTTGAATAAATCATGGCTTGAGTTGAACTGAAACATAATCTTAATAGATATGTAATTTTTAGGTATCATGTGTTATAGCTGGGGTTAAAGTTAGAGGTCACTGTGTATACACAGACACCATCATTTAAAAAAAATGTTATTATTTCTTTATTTTCAGAGAGAGAGAGAGAGACAGAGAAAGAGGGAGAGAACACGAGTGGGGAAGGGGCAGAGAGACAGAGAGAGTCCTAAGCAGGCTCCACACTTTCAGCACAGAGCCTGATGTGGGGCTTTATCCCATGAACCAAGAGATCATGGCCTGAGCTGAAATGAAGAGTTGTATGCTTAACTGACTGAATGACCCCAGGCACCCTCAGACACCCTCATTTTAGACGCTGCTTTCCTCATCCTTGAAAGATGCATTTGTTCCTTTGCTTGCTTGCTTATTTATTTATTTATTCATTCATTCATTCATTCATTCATTCATTTTTTCTATTGCTATATGCGTCCTCTGTCATGGAACCTGTGCAAATGTTCCAGAGACAGTGGAATGGATGTTCTGCCCTTAAGGAGAAGCTCACGGTCTGGTGTGGGAAACACAAAGCTAACCAAACATAGGGCAAACTACACAGGAAAACAGAAACGTTTCCAAAACAATCTGAGGATATGTTAGAACTAGTGGGAAATTGACTGGAAAATTCAGAGAAAGTGTCACATATAGAGTGATGAGTTGATCCCCTGATGCCAACCTACCACCCTTGCACCTGTTTATACCTTAGCAATATAAGTAATAAGATTTGTTGACTATCTCACATGCCCCCTGTACGTGACCTCAGGCTCCCGCATCTGGTAAACTTCTGTGTGCAGGTGGGTGTTTTAAAGGGATCTTTCTATGTTAGGAAACATAAACCAGAAGCCCTTCTGGACTCAGAGACTACCTTCAGTCTTACTGAACCACAATCTCTAGCAAGATTAATATTTCTTTTTTTTTAAATTTTTTTAACAATTACTTATTTTTGAGACAGAGAGAGACAGAGCATGAATGGGGGAGGGGCAGAGAGAGAGGGAGACACAGAATCTGAAACAGGCTCCAGGCTCTGAGCCATCAGCCCAGAGCCCGATGCGGGGCTCGAACTCACGCACCGCGAGATCGTGACCTGAGCTGAAGTTGGATGCTCAACCGACTGAGCCACCCAGGCGCCCTAGCAAGATTAATATTTCTGATATACTGCCGCACAGACCACAAACTGGTAGCCTGTATGTGTGCTGCGTATGGCTCATAGACATATTTAATTTGCCCTTATGGTCCTTAAAATATCAAAATTTAGTGGTTTTTTTTTTTGACAGAGCTTGCATTCACCAATATTCACTATATGCCGCTGGTCACTATCAGTTTGCTTCGTTTGATATATTTGCCTGCCCATTTTGACTAACGTGTGACCTTCAAAATAAATTATGAAAGAGCCAGTCTCATTCACCAAGTAGCACATATCCACCAAGAAAAGTAAAAAGAAATGTTGCACAATTACTAATTTGTTTTTGTGCGGTACTATTCAAGCTGTTCCTTTCTCTCTGGTAGTTGATTTGCAACCTCCAGAAGTAACTCATGTAACAATTATATTGATAGAATGTAAATGGATACAAGGAATTTCTAACTAAAGTATTTTTCACTTATGGTTCTTGGTAATTACATCTTCGGAACACTGTTGCCTCATTCTATCTTGATGAAAAATACCAGGAAAAATAAACCATTTAAAGTAGAATCACAAATTCAGAATTAAGAAGGAGTCCCCTTAAATTTTAGCGACAATACCTCTTACAAAGCTTGTGCGCTTTAATTCTCCAGAGAAGTCTGGAACTAGTCTTTGTCATATGTGGTATCAGTTATCCATTATGACATATAAATACTATTAGAAACCTGGAGGCTTACGACGTGCACTGATTGTATGACAGTTACTATGGTTCAGGAATCCAGGCATGGCTGATCTGGTCCTCTGCTTCAATGTCTCTTACAAGGCCATGGTTGGGGTCTTATCTGAGGCCAGACTAGAGAAGGAACTGCTCCTAAACCTGTAAGGCTCTTGCAGGATTCCACTTTTTTCTTTTCTTTTTTTTTTTCTTTTCTTTTTTTAGGGCTTTAGTACCTTGCTAATTGTTGGCTAGAGACTGCTCTCTTAAAGGCAGGAAGGAAGCCAATAAAAAGATTCTGCAAGCACTATGGAAGTTATAGTTTTATGTAACATAATCATAGGAATGACATCGAGTTACTTTTTGCCATATTCTACGGCGTTAGAGGCATGTCAGTCTCATCTACACTTGAGGGAAGAAGTTCATCCAAAGATGTAAATACTAGCAGAAAGGGATAATTTGGGGTCATGTTAGCGTCTGTCCTCCACACATACCTTAGTAATGGTGATAATGATGATGATCCCAACTAACTTTTCTTGATCACTTAATGTGTGACAGATTCTCTTTTAAGCATTTTGTATGTACTGCTTCACTTGTTCCTCCATCCTTCTCTAAAACAAAACAAAACAAAACAAAACAAAACAGTGGGTACTATTATTATTCTCAATAAATAGTGAAGAAACTGAAAAGTGCATGGCTAACATCTTACCCAAAGTCACATTTAGAAACTAGTGGAGCTGGAATTCTAACCCAAGCAGTCTGAATCTATACCATATAATCTTTTCTTTTTTTAATATTCATTTATTTTTGAAAGGGAGAGAGAGAGACAGAGACAGAGACATAGCATGAACAGGGGAGGGACAGAGAGAGAGACGTAGACAAGAATCTGAAGCAGGCCCCAGGCTCCGAGCTGTCGGCACAGAGCCTGATGCAAGGCTCGAACTCATGAACCATGAGATCACGACCTGAGCCGAAGTTGGAAGCTTAACCGACTGAGCCACCCAGAAGCCCTATACCATATGCTCTTTTATTAATAAACTTTTTAATTTAATTGTAACACACATAGGGGAAAAAAAACTATAAATCATGAGGGTTTAGTTTAATGAATTGTCACAAACTGAGTACATTCGTATAACCACCAATCAGATAACAAAACAAAACAAACAGATAATTATCAACATCTAGAAATTTCTTTCATCTCTTGTCCCAATCACTATCTGTATTCTTTTAATGCAAAGGTAAACTTTATCTTGACTAATAACACTATTTTTGCCTAATTTTGAACTTTACATATATGGATTCATATTATAAATATGTTTTTGTTTCTGTCTTCTTTCATTCAACATTTTTTGTTGTTGTTGTTGCTGTTGGGTTCCTTTATATTGTTTCATGTAACATTAGCTCAGTTTTATGGTGTGTAATATTCTATTATATGCAATATTCTACAATTTATTATCCATCCCACTCTTGACAAATACTTGGGTTGTTTCCATTTTAAATTATTACAAATTATAATTTTATAAACATTCTTACGCATGTCTTTTGGTGTCCATATCTATGTACTGCCCTTTGATGCATGTGAATAAGTGGAAGTAGGATGGCCAAAATAGGTTTCCAAATTGGTTTTATCAGTTGTAATAACGCCACCACAGCATATGGTGGATCTTTCCCGGAACTGGGTATACACAGTCTTTCTCGTATTAGCCATTCTAGTGAATGTGTATGGTATTTCATTGTGGCTATCCTATGCATTCTCATGAAGGGGGTCAGGACCTATTCATATATATTATTAGCTGTTTTGATGTCCTGTTGGGGGAGGGTGTTCAAATCATAATTGAATAGTCAGTCCTTTCTTGCTGATATTTCAACAATCTTTATTTTGGACTTCACAAAATTAAAATAGAGATTATTTTTTCACTTTACCAAAAGTGTCTTTTACTGAACAAACGTTCTTAATTTTACGTATCCAAATTATTACAACTTTCTACACAGTTAGTGTCTTCCATGTTCTTTTTAAGGAATCAGTCTATTCCAAGGAAATGAATTTTTTTTTCTCTTTTAGACATTATTTTATTTCTCACATTGCACTGTAAATCGGCCATACATAGTATGTCATATTTTTCCCTTGGGGATTTCCGGATTTTTTTTTCTTTTTTTTATTTTTCAGAAGTTTGATTCTCATGTGCCTAGGTATAGTCCTCTTTATGATGATCTCACCTGGAGTTTATTGAGGTTCTTGTATCTATTTTCATCAGATTGGGAAGTTCTGGCCATTATTCCTTTAAATATATTTTTTCACCATTATTTTCTCTTAGTCTGAGACTTCTATAAGATTTTTATTGGTAAAATAGACATTATTTTATATTATTTCCGAGATTCTGATACATTTTACTCAATTTTTGTCTCTCCATTCTTCAGATTGAATTATTTCCACTAATCTGTCCTCAAGTTTACTCATCCTCTCTTCTGCCATCTAAAATCTGCCTTTGAGCTTATTTAGTATGTTTTTCACCTTGTGTATGCATTTTTCTACTGATGCATTTTTTTGGGTTCTTTTGAGAGTTTATTTATTGAGATTCCTTATTTTTCAGTAATTTTCATCATATTTTCCTTTAATTCTTTGTATATAGCTTCCCCCAGTTATTGAATATGTTTATGATCACTATTTATTTATTTTATTTTAAAAATTCCAGTAAAATTAACATACAATATTATATTATTTTCAGGTATACAACATAGTGATTCCACAGTTCTACACATTACTCAGTGCTCATTATGATAAGAGCACTCTTAATTCCCCTCACTTATTTCACCCATCTGATCATCCACCTCCCTTCTGGAAACCACCAGTTTGTTCCTCAATAGTTAAGAGTCTGTTTTTTTTTATTTTTTGCTCTTTTTTTCTTTGTTTTATTTCTTAGATTCCACAGACATGAGTGCAATTATATGATATTTGCCTTTCTCTGACTGACTTATTTCACTTAGCATTATACCTTCTATATCCATCCACCTTTGTGCAAATCCAAAGACGATTCTTTTTTATGGCTGAGTAATATTCTACTGTAAATATATACCACATCTTCTTTATCCATTCATCTATCAATTGACAATTGGGTTGCTTCCATAATTAGGCTATTCTAAATAATTCTGCAATAAACATAGGGGTGCACTTATCTTTTAGAATTAGTGTGTTCGTATTCTTTGGGTAAATATCCAGTAATGGAGTTACTGGATCATATGCTCATTCTATTTTTGATTTTTTGAGTAAACTCCATTCTGTTTTCCACAGTGCACTAGTTTGCATTCCCACCAACGCTCACAAGGGTTCCTTTTTCCACATATCCTTGCCAACACTTGTTTCTTGTGTTTTTAATTTTAGCCATTCTGACAGGTGTGAGATGACATCTCATTGTAGTTTTGATTTGGATTTCCTTGATGATGAGTGACATTGAATATCTTTTCCTGTGTCTGTTGCCCATCTGTATGTTTTATTTGGAGAAATATCTGTTCATGTCTTTTGCCTCTTTTTAATTGGATAATTTGTTTTTTTTTTTTTTTTTTTTGGTGCTGAGTTATGTGAATTCTTTATATATTTAGGATGCTAACCTCTTATTTAATATATCAATATTTGCAAGTATCTTCATGTCACTAGGTTATCTTTATTTTGTGGATTGTTTTCTTTGCTTTGCAGAAGGTTTTTATTTTGCTGTGGTCCCAATAGTTTATTTTTGCTTTTGTTTCCCTTGCCTCAGGAGATATATCTAGAAAAATATTGGTGTGCCCAATTTCAGAGAAATTACTGCCTGTGATCTCTTCTAGGATTATTATGATCTCAAGTCTTACCTTTAGGTATTTCGTCCATTTTAAATTTATTTTTGTATATGGTATAAGAAAGTGGTTCAGTTTCTTTTCTTTTTTTTCTTTTCTTTTATTTTTTTGCATGTAGCTGTCCAATTTTCCCCACACAATTTGTTGCGACTTTCTTTATCCCATTGCAATGTCTTGCTTTCTTTTTCGAAGATTAATTGACCATATAATCGTGGGTTTGTTTCTGGGTTCTCTATTCTATTCTATTGATCTGTGTATCTGTCTTTGTGCCGGTACCATAGTGTTTTGATTACTAGAGTTTTGTAGTGTATTTAGAAATCAGGGATTGTAATGCCTCCAGTTTTATTCTTTTTCAAGGTCTGTTTGGCTATTTGGGGTCTTTTGTGATTCCATACAATTTTTAGGATTATTTGTTCTAGTTCTATGAAAAATGCCATTGGTATTATGATAGGGATTTCATTAAATCTGTGGATTTCTTTGGGTAATATGGACATTTTAACAATATTTGTTCTCCCAATACATGAACATGGAACATCTGTCCGTTTGTTTGTGTCTTCTTCAATTTCTTTCATCAATGTTTTATAGTTCTCAGAGTGAGAAGTCTTCACCTCCATAATTAAGTTTATTACTAGGTATTTTTTTATTTTTGGTTCCATTATAAATGGAATTGTTTTCTTAATTTCTCTTTCTGCTACTTCATTATGAGTGTATACAATTCAAAAAATCTCTGTATGTTGATTTTATATCCTGCAACCTTGTTGAATTCATTGATCAATTCTAGTGATTTTTTTGGTGGAGTCTTTTGAGTTGTCTATATAGAGTATCATATCATCTGCAAATAGTGAAAGTTGGACTTCTTCCTTGCCAATTTGGATCCATTTTATTACTTTGTGTGGCATGATTACTGTGTCCAGGACTTTGAATACCGTATTAAATAACAGTATGAAGGTGGACATCCCTGCCTTGTTCCTGGCCATGGAGGAAAAGCTACTCTGTTCTGTTTCTTTGAATGTACCATATTTATTATTGTTTTCACCAAGATATTTTATTTTATTTTATTTTTTATTTATTTAAAAAAATCTTTTTTTAATGTTTATTTTTGAGAGAGAGAGAGAGAGAGAGAGAGAGAGAGACAGAGTGCCAGTGCGGAGGGGCAGAGAGAGACGGAGACACAGCAGGCCCCAGGCTCTGAACTGTCAGCACAGAGCCCGACATGGGGCTCAAACTCACGGACTACGAGATTGTGACCTGAGCCAAAGTTGGATGCTTAACTGACTGAGCCACCCAGGCACCCCTAACCGAGATATTTTAGATAATATCCTATATCAACTTTGGATTCTGATTTATTTATTTATTTTCTGTTTAGTATCTTGCCTGAATTTAAACAGTGGAATCTACATACAAGACAATGTGTAAGTGTTGATATCTTTGCTTACTTTTTAGACTGTGATGTTGCTTCTTTGTCTGCATAGCTTGGTGATCAGCCAGTGCTTTGCGCAGAGACTGTGTTAATACATCTGGAGCCTATAAGGTTTCTGCCTTCTCTTGATGGATCTGAGTGGTTTCGTGTGTACATTGACAAGTCCTTATTTCTTTTTTTAAGTTATTTTATTTATTTTGAGAGAGAGAGAGAGAGAGAGAGAGAGAGAGAGAGACAGCATGAGCAAGGGAGGGGAAGAGAGAGAGAGGGAGAGAGAATCTCAAGCAGGCTCCACGCTGTCAGCACAGAGCCTGACATGGAGCTCATTACCCCAAACTGTGAGATCATGACCTGAGCTGAAATCAAGAGTTGGACACTTAACCCACTGAGCCACCCAGGCACCCCGAGCCCTCATTTCATTTTACTTTCTTCTGGGCTCTCTTGGGTCTTCACACACATGAAAACATGTAGTTTTTCAGTCAGCCACAGAGAAACGGTACTTTTCTAGCCCTTCTATATTCTTTCTCATTCTCAAGGTCTTGTTAAGTTTCTGGCTAGTCCAATGCTTGATGTAGCTAAGATCTCAGTCAAAAGCTAGAAAAAATAAACTATTTTTCTCTTTACTTCCTATCCCATTCATCATATTTAGCTGGTAAAGCCAAATTTCTTTGCTTCCTACCTCAGAGTTACTATTCCTTCTCTGGCAGTGATGTTGCTGGTGATTATAGCTGAACCAACCACTTTGATAAAATTGCAATTCTCACTGACCAAGGTAGGTGTGTGGGGGGAGAGGCTACAAAGAGAAGAAGGCTACAGATTCTCATTATCCTTATCCAAAGCTATAACAGTTCTTCAAGAATAAATTTCTCTGAGAAAACTGTTACTCAGTTTCTTGTGTGTCTTTAGTTGCTTTCCAGGTCTAGAGTACATGTTTTTAACAATGTCATTTAATTTGTGCTTTTTGCAGATAGGATTTACTAATTTATTCAAACATCTAATGCTGAAAGATCTTTACTGTGGGGAAGTTTTGGACTTATTATTATTATTATTATTATTATTATTAATTTGAGTGGTTATGGAATTTAACAGGTATTCTATATCTTTGGGTCAGTTTTGATAAATTTTATTTTTTCTGGACATTTTGTCAATTTTATTAAAATTTTTAAATGTATTGGATTAAAGTTGTTCAAAATATCCTCTTTCAAAAAACTTTCTGTAATTATGGTCATTGCGTTTCTTTCTCATTCTTGAAATTGGACATCTGTTCTTTTTTTTCTTTTTAGCATGGTCAAGCTTGCTATGTTTATCAGTTTTGTTAGTTCTGTTGAAAAGTCAACTGTTAATTGTGTACCCTCAAATTCATATATTAAAATTTCACCCCCCACTATGAGTGTTTTGGAGATAGGGCCTCAAGAAGTAATTAGTTAGAGGAGCCTGGGTGGCTCAGTCGGTTGAGCGTCCAACTCTTGATTTTGGCTCAGGTCATGATCCCAGGCTCACGGGATCGAGTCCCACATCTGGCTCCATGTCGAGCATGGAGCCTGCTTGGGATTCTCACTATCTCTCTCTCTCTACTGCTCTTGCCCACTCATTCACTCACTCTCCCTAAAATTAAAAAAATAAATAAATAAAATATAAATAAACAAAGAAGTAACTAGTTAAATGAAGTCATAAGGGCAGGGCTCCAATCCCATAGGACTGGTGTCCCTATGAGATGAAAAAGAGGTTCCACTGGGATACCTCTCAATCTTTCTCTCTCTCTCTTTCTCTCTCTCCCCCCAACCTCCTTCTCTCTCTGCATGTGCACAGAAGAAAGGTCATGTGAGGACACACTTAAAAGGAGCCAGCTCTCTACAAGCCAGAAAAAGATGTCTCACCAGAAACCAAAATTCCTGTTACCTTAATCTTAGATTTTTATGCTCCCAAACTGTAAGAAAATAAACTTCTATTGTTTAAACAGTCAGTCTGTGGTATTATGGTATGCCTAGCCTGAGGAGACTAATACAGCAAACTATGAAATAAATGCATACTTTTATTTTAATTTCCCTTCTTCTTTCTTTGCATTTCATTAAAAGCAAAAAAGCTCTACTTTTCTCAGTTCTCGATTTCAATATATTAGTTATTGAGTTTCAGCTTTCTTTTCTAAAATATAAATCAAAGTTTTCAAATACATCTCTCAGTAGATACATACCGGAATATCACAAGTTTTGGCATCATCTCTCCTTTGTCTTTTAGTTTTGATTTACATAGTGACTTTGTATTTGGTTTTTTTGCTTATTTGCTTTTTAAAGAATTGTTTCTTAACTGTGAAATATTTGAGAACTCTCTTGTTATTCTCTCGTAATTGATTTCTAGCTTAATTCTTTAGTGTTCAGAATATTCTATCTGTGAGTTGGATCCATTGAAATTTGTTGAGACTTACTTTATGGTGCAACAGTGGTCAATTTTGGTAACTAAGCCATGTACACTTGAAAAAACTGCATTTTGTACTCTTAAGGGACAAAGTTCTACATTAATTAAACTATTTGTTTAAATTTTAAGTGTGCCCAAATATTCAAATTTTCTTGATTTTTTTGGAGGCTTTTCTGATGTTATTAAGGCTAGTATATTTAAATCTCTTAATATCATGGCTTTGTGTACGTTTCTCCTTTTAGTTCTGTAAATATTTCTTTTTATTTTGAAGCTATGTTATTAAGTACTGACAAATTTAGATTGGTGTATTTTTCTGGTGCACTGTCACTTTCATGTTAATATATCTGACATTATCATTCGTAAATTTGTCTTAAGGTCTACTATTGATGTTGCTACATCGGGCTAATTTTGGTTGATTTTTCCATCTATTTACTCTCAAACATTCCACATACTTTGGATGACGGCAATTATTTTTTAAAGTCTCATCTTGGAAGCCTTGTCTTTCAGTTAGCATATTTATTTTATTGATACATGATTTAATTATTTGACATTTAACTTTACTGCCTTCAGATTTCATTTGTCCTAACTATTCTATGTATTACTCTCTTTTCTGGAGTAAATCACCTTTTGTTGTTGTTACTTTTATTATTACTTTTGCTCTGTTATCAGCTTGTTATACATTAATTTACCATTTTGGAATAGTTAGCTGAAAGATGAGGATAGTTATCCCTTCCTTAAGGATTGAATTAAGGTAATTGACTTCTATCAATCACCAAACAAAACTAAAACCTTAAAACATTAACTCAATTTATCCCTCCAGCTTTTTGTCCTATCTTTGTCAAGTATTTAAATTCCATATAAGTTTAAATCCCATAAGATATTATTTTACTGTTTCATACAATCAGTGTTCATTTACAGTTGCCCAAGTGGTTTTCCTAGATGTTCCTCCTTGTCCTTGCATATTGTATTTCTATCTGGAGTCATTGTTCATCTACCTCCTTTATTTTCTTTAATGCTAGTTTACTACTGCCAAATTCTCTTAGATTTTATTTGTCTCAAAAGTATCTTTCATTCACCTTAATTGTTAAAGTGACAATAACCGAGAAATTTCCGGAGTAAAGCCCTTCAGCTACTGATGTAAGAAACATCAACAACCTAAGTATAATAAATATAAACAAAAATACACCTAGGAATCAAAATTGAATTTCTTAAAACTAAAAACTAACATTGCTTCTGCCCTATTCTCTCACTGTTCTCTTTCTGACACTCAAAATAAATGTACGTTAGGCCTTTCACTATTTTCTTTTTGTCTTCAGTGAGCTTTTCTATGTTTTTAATTCCTTTGTCTTTTAATGCTTCAGTTTGAATATTTTGTTCTGACCTGTCTACTGGTTCCTAATTTTATCTTCAAATTGTCTTATCTCTTAAATCTATTTGGAGAATTTTGAAATTATTATTATTTAATTTTAATTTCTAGAATTTCTGTTTCATTCTTTTTTATAGTTTTAAATTATGTGCCAAATTTTATTATCTGGTCATTTAAATTTCTGTGCATATTAATCAAGTTATTTTGAAGTTCATGTCTGATAGTCATGATGTCCTTTATAGACTATGTTTTTATTCTGTTTACAGGTTTTTCTTTTCTTATTTTTTTATGTTGTTTTCTTTCTGTATGCCTGGTTAATTTTTTCTTTCTGTATGCCTGATTGTGTTTTTGAAACCATCAATGAAAAATTTTAGAAAGAATTCAGGCCTTTAAATAATATAATTTTTATTCAGTAAAGAATTACATTTTATTTATTTATTTATTTTTATTTATTTTTTGAGGGACAGGGAGACAGAGTGTGAGCTGGGGAGGGGCAGAGAGAGAGGGAGACACAGAAAAACAAGCAGGCTCCAGGCTCCAAGCTGCCAGCACAGAGCCTGATGTGGGGCTTGAACCCATGAGCTGTGAGATGGTAACCTGAGCCAAAGTCGGACACTTAACCAACTGAGGCACCCAGGTGCCCCTACATTTAATTTGAGAAGGAAGTCTGTTCGGGATTATCACCGTATTTCAGTCATGGGTGAAGTCAAAGATAAGTTTCTTCTGAGGAATGGTTTCATTCTGTCCTTCTGGTGAGCCCTCAACTTTAATTTTTGTTTTTCCTTGCCCTTAAGGCTGCCAAAAGTTATGCTCTACTTCCCAGCTCTTTGTTTTGTCTTTTACTTTTGAGATTGGCAATCACTTTAAGGGAAAATCATGATCATACATGCTCAGCTCACCCACTTAGCTTCCTTCTTCAAAATCTTGACCCTATAAATTCTTATAGTCTTTGTTTCTGTCTTATACTTAAAGCCAGGAGTTCCCCCCTACCATTATTTATGTACATTATATTCAGAGTAATCATAAAACAAGGCAGTCATCCTAGGAAACTGGTCTCCAATGCCTGCATTTTTAGCCCAATACTCTAGATATTTCTGACTTAGAATTATCATTAAACCAATATATAAAATATTAAGTTCCATTTTTAAAGCTTTGCATATGAAAATGGGAAATGGATTAGGTATTGGTTTGAAGTTCAGAATATTGGTAAAAGGAAATAAATGTATTAACAAGATTGTGGTTGGGGAATTTAATCAACATTTAGAACGGTAGCAAAAATCCTGCCTATTCACATACATGCACATCACATTTAAGCAATGTGAATTTTGTAAGGTAAAAATTGTAATTTCTTTTTTACAGATAAGGGAACTGAAATTCTAGCAGAATAAAAAATGTGTCACAAACTGAATCTACTTCTTTTTGATGTTTTTGTATATTTATGCTTATATACTCTAATTTGCCATCATATGTTTATTTTATTCAGACATGACTCCATGAAAGTATGTAATATATTTTAGAAAACTTTTTAAGTAAGTTTCTTGAAGAGTTTTTTTCCCAGTAGATTTAATTCTTAAAATAATGCTTTAAATTATCTGGAAAATTGACTTATGTAAAACAGGTAAATTCTAATAATCTAGGAAACTAAAGGAAATGCCCTTGATATCCAGATTTATATAAAAAATGCACTTGTTGAAAAAAACGATGCAAAATAACTCCATCTATCCTTTTCCATGGTAATTCAGATGCTGTTATAAATTTAGTATTCTTGCTTGTTTATACAACTTGGCTCTTGAAAAGTGATATGTTTTCAATTCTTATATAAATCACATTTGCCTTGGAGAGATTTCAAGAAATAAAAAACAAACAAAAAAGAACAAAACAACTAACTGGTGATATAATTCTGTAATTTACATACGTTAGTTTTACCATGATCAAATCTCATTTTCCATGAAGGCAAAATACCTAGTGAATTTTATGCTGTGGTGGCTCATGACTAAATAAATTATCTTTACCATATTCAAAGTCATCAGCAATAATATAAGAAATATTGCATACTGTTCAAAGTTTCAAGAGGCACCAGCTCTTTTGAATTCTTTTTGTGAGCTTAACATTTTTGGCTATTATGAGCCTTGTTCTCTCTTTGGGTGAAAAAGAGCATAGCTAAAATATTAACAGTACATAGCTAACTATGGTCCTCATTGATTTTCCTTCTGGCCCATGGCATATCCCAGGAAAAGAGCCAATTTCAATGAAATAAATAATAACACCTTTTATAACACTTTACAAGATATTTCTCTGTACACTTTATTTACATCTCAAGGGACTTCTGAACCATAGCTATTATTATTTCAGTTTATGAAGAAATTAAAGTTCAGAGAGGTTTAATATGCTGTCCAAGGTTTTTCAATTTGTATGTTTTTGGATAAAGATTTGAGCATGTTTTGATAATAGAGAACAGAAAGTAAAGAGTGTGGTTTACAATTTATTAGACTCAGCCAATAAAAATATAAAATGTTAGTTCAGCATATCCAGGGCGACCTATCAAGGTCAGAAAAATTATTGTGGAGAATCAGGTAAGGTAACAATGAGAGAAACTGTGGAATGATTGCATTCTTGTAACCAAATCAGTCAGATGAGCCAAAAAGACATTTGGAGCCTGAGCAATAAAATAGAGCCAATCTGGCTGCTAAGGCCTTTCCATGGCTTCCATTCCTATGTAAGCCTCACCAGTAAAACTCAGAAGTCTTAACAGCTTGAAAGTATTTAAGTAAGAAGATAACAGTCCCTACCCTTTTTGTTTGTTTGTTTCATCCATCCATCCATTCAACACATATTTATTAAAAGCCTATGTTGTAGCAGGCACTACTCTAGATGATGGGGTTATAGGAATGAACAAAACAGAACAATCCCTGCCTTTGTGGAGCATGCATCATAATGGAAGAAGACAGACTATAAACAGAGCAATTATAAAGTCTGTAACCAGTTAGTATGTACAATGGAGGCAAACGTAGAATGGGGAAATGGGCTTGGGGGGTGTGTGACTGGTGACACAGCTTGAAACAGTTAACTAGCCTGCACTGAGAAGGTTTACTCTGAAGGAGATGAGTCATCTGGATCTCCTGGGAAGAGCATTGCAGGCTGAGTGCCAAACGCTGATGTGGAATTTTGCCGGTTATGTTCAAGGGAGAGCAAGGAGGTCAAAGTGTCTAGAGAGAGAGGAGGGGGAAGGATAGCTCCTGAGCTCAAAGATGTCGCTGGGCAGCCAAGCCTGTTGGCCCTTGCCATTTACTGAATGAAAGGGTGAATCTGTGGCAGGTTTTGAGAGGATGAATAGCATAATTTCATTGATAACCTAACTGTCATATTAGTTGCTGTTTTGAGAATTGCCTATGAAAGGACAGAAAAGGGGAAACCAGTTAGGAGGCTTTGGCAAAAATCCTCATGAGAGATAAGTCTGGCTTGGATGAGGATAACCACAATAATGTTTATGAGAAGTGGTCAGAGTCAAGATGTGTTTATTATAATAGACCAATGAGATGGATTTTTGGGCTATTAGTTCTTAAAACATGGACATTCTCTTTTACATTAAATTACTTGTGTACATATTTGTCAAGGACGGTTGCATATTTTATTTTACTTTCTGTGTCAAATGGCAGTATGGTAGGTAATCTGTGAAGGATTGTGAAATACACATTTATGGTTATTCAAAGCTAAATGGAAGGCTTTTAAGAGAGATTGTTGAAGACCCACTGTGATATGAATAAAGGCATAAAGCCATCAGTGTGTGGTAATTCTATCTATTTTCTTCTGATTATAGGTAGTGTGTTTATAAAAGCTAGAAAGGGGAACCTATGAGAGTAGTCAGTAGATTAAATGGATTATGGTTTATGAGACTGAAACTTCTTATGCCCACCTGAAAACTGTTCATTAATATCATGTCAGTTTCATAATTGTTAAGTATGATTACATTGTAATGCTTAGGATGGCTATGAGTACAGCTACTGAAAAAGATAAATTGCATTACACTTCGTATGCATCAGTGCTATGAAACTAATAAAGAACAATGATGGAAATGGCATAGACTTGCTGTTTTTCAGAAGGAAAATTTTGTATATTGGGAAAGAAAAAGGCTAAAAAGAGAGTATTACAAAAACCTTCACTCACTCTTCTTCCAGATTATCAGGACACTGAGGCTGGTGATTCCAGATGTTTTCGGGGTCCCTCTTGTGTATGAGGGTTTATTGCAGCCTCCAAATTAGTTTTCCTTTTCCTTAGCTGTCAACTTGGAAGGAGAGAATTCTTGAGTTTAGGTCAGTCTTAGAAATTACCTAAATTATTTAACCTCTCTGCTTCTAAGTCTTTCTCTTCAATATGGTAAAAAAACAATTCATGGGTCAGAGTTGTGACAATAAATTGTGATATTGTTTGCAGTGGGAACAGGAGGCATTTATTGTACATACTCAGTGTGGACAAAACTGTTTTACATGACTGCCTACCAGGCAGAAACTGTGGTGTGCATAAGATTTCACAGCTTGGAGCAGGACTGATTTTTTTTCTTTTTTTTTTTCTTTCAGACTGTTCCACTGTAATAGGAGACTATGATGGTTAATTTTATATGTCAACTTGTGTGGGCTACAAAATACCCAAATATTTGGTCAAACATTATTCTGGATGTGTCTATGAGGGTGTTTCTGGATGAGATTAACATTTGAATTGGTAGATTGAGTAAAGCAGATTGCACACCCTAATGTAGGTGGGCCACATCCATTCAGTTGAAGACTTGAATAGAACAAAAGGCCAGCTGTGCCATGAGTAGGAGGTAACTCCTGCCTGACTGCCTTGATCTCACATCAATTTTGTCCTGTTTTCAGGATCACACTGAAACATTAGCCCTTCCTGGGTCTTGAGTTTGCTGGTATTCAGCTGTAACTACATGATCAGCTACTTTGGGTCTCTAATTTGCTGATTGCAGATCTTGAGATTTGTCACCTTCCCTAATTACATAAGCCAATTTCCCAAAATCTCTCTAGATAGATAGGTAATACAGATAGATATAGATAATCCTAGTCCTAGCCATCTGTCTATATCAAAATGATATATATACACACATATCTTATCAGTTCTCTTTCTCTGGAGAGCTCTTACTAATATAGAGGCTTCTGGTCCAGGCATGAAATCAAGTATAGATTTTACTACTGACCCAAAACAAACAAACAAACAAACAAACAATACACACACACACACACACACACACATGTTTGTGCATCATATGTGCATAGCGAGTGTTTCAAAGAGGGCCTAATTCTGTGAATAAAATTAGAAATCTGGCTTAATTTTGCATGTCAGGGAAAAGAATCTGTTTTTTTAAAGAGTTTGGAAAGAGAATCAACTGAATGCTGTGTGAAAAAGAAATTCGACTCAGAAAACCTAACATTCAATTCCATTGTTTTAGAAACCATCATACATGTGATGTACCTCAGCTAAGGCAAAGTGCATTGTAAAAGA
The DNA here is from genome assembly GCF_027475565.1 of Acinonyx jubatus. Classification (NCBI taxonomy): domain Eukaryota; kingdom Metazoa; phylum Chordata; class Mammalia; order Carnivora; family Felidae; genus Acinonyx; species Acinonyx jubatus. The sequence continues at coordinate 104,338,380 of NC_069385.1, read as the reverse complement.
AGAAACAGGCAAAAAGCAGAGGAAAGACCATGAAGAAATGAAATGCCCTACGTTTGTGCAGTCACAGACAAGACCAACACTGTATTGAGGTCTCCTCTTATCACCTGTCAACCACCAAGGGGCAGCAGATCTAAGGCTATGGAGAGGCAACTTGAAGATATCAGCATCTATAGCTGCAGGGCAGGAATGGAATGAATCCAAGAAGACTGGGTGAATCATCCTGAGACCCTATAGGAGAATGGAGGAATTTATTCTGGGTGAGATGAGCTCTTGCTTCTATTGGTTTCTCTGGTTGGCATTGAAAAGACTTTTTTTGTTTTGTCTTTTCAACATGAGAGCAACATACTGTATGCATACAACTGTGGGGACACATGGCAAACCATTAGATAAGCCTATGTGAAACCCCTTCCTTTCTGGGAGTGGGTAGCTTCATTACACTGATGGTCATGCCATTTGGAATCTGAAGAAGGATAATCGCATTAGAAGAAATATTTTTCCAAAGTTAGTTTAAAGTTACAACTTTGCAGCTGCAGTAGCAGGCGAAGATCAGAGCCATACAAAAATCCAAGCATCAGTTTCCCAAACCAACAGAGATCAAACAACAGAGATCAGAAAGAGAATTTGAACTTTAAAATATTAGTATTTATTTAGTCCATGCCTTGTAACTATTTTTTATGTCTCAGGCAATATTAGCATCCCATTCTCTCTTGCTGGCAGTTTTACTTGCAAAAGTATCATAGGTTGTGGTAAAAAAAAGTTCTTCCGTTGGACATTACACACGCACAACTGACCTTGTGTGCACATAAGGCACTCAGCTGTGGATGCTGTCCAGTAATAAGGAAATGTACAGTCTTGTCAGAGGGAAGAGCGACTGTGCCTTTCAGCCATCCCATCGTGTCTTCTGCCTTCTGCTCTTAGTGCTTTGGGCTAATCCTATTACATCTAATAATTGAATCCCTCCACCTGACTCTCTAGAAAAGTGTTCTGATCACTCTCCAACCCTTTCCCCCTCCGAGACCACAAAATTACTCTCTCCTAGGCCCCATATTGTACCATATTGACCTGCTGGATTCTGTTTGGGACTTCCAATTGGCTTTGGGAACCAGCTTTTGAGGTGTCGTTTGTTTAGCACCGTGGCTGATACATGGTGGGACCATGATACACCATCAGAAAAATATCGTATGTAATGCATATCGTTCAGTCAAGTCAGACTACATTTGCTTTCTATAGTAATCAAAGGGAAGGAAAATGGGTAAAGTGAGATGACTGGTAAGGGAAGTTGGAAAATTAAAAAAAAAAGGAAGCAGAGAGGAATTCTGGTCAAACTAGTTAGCTGGAGACACGAATTTTAATTCTCGGATAATTGGGACTCTGGCCACAGGCTTAGAAAAAAGCCACATTTCCTCTAGGTGGTACAGGGGATTTCCCACTGAGAAAAGCGAAATTGAGAAAAAGAAAATAAAACAAAAGAGGGAGCTGGTTGAGCAAACCCTGAAAATAATAATTTTTAAGTTTCCAACTGCTACTTCAGTATAAGTTTAAGAGATGAAATGAGTTCTCTAAAGGTTAAGAAATTGTTTTTTCTATTTCATCTTTTAATCAAATAGTCTCTAAAGTAGGGAAAGGACTCCACATTATTATAGGTCATATGAAAAACTCAAGAGAATGTAGCTAATGCTCGATTATTACAAGAAGAATTATAACCTGAATGATTTATTTTCTTCTGTGAGAAAAAGCTCTTTCTATCAACACACGGCTGTATAGATTATTGAATATGCTTCACACTACACATGACAGATTGGTTATTTGCTGAAAATGACTATAGGGAGGGGCTCCTGGGTGGCTCAGTTGGTTGAGCATCTGACTTTGGCTCAGGTCACAATCTCACATTTGTGAGTCTGAGCTCCACGTCGAGCTCTGTGCTGACAGCTCAGAGCCTGGAGCCTGCTTCGGATTCTGTGTGTGTGTCTCTCTCTCTCTGCCCCTCTCCTGCTCGAACTCTGTCTGTCTCTGTCTGTCTCTCGCTTTCAAAAATAAGCATTAAAAAAGTGACTAGAGACATATTATCTAAGAATTAAATATGCAGCTGAATGAATGGTGAGAAATAAAACATTAAAATTAATTACAAGTTACCTGGACTCCTGTCTAAAAATGGATGAAAATAAAGGAGAGACAAGGCTACTAATATTTATGGAACATCCACTCTGTATGTGTTTCTGGTCTGTTTAATCCACAAAATTATCTGACAAAGTACGTAATATTATCCACATTTTACAGATGAAATCCAGATCCAAATCCACGTATATTAGTGGTAAAGCAAATACCTGAACTCAGGTCAATCCACAATAATACCTCAGACATACATAAAGAAGATAAGACAAGGGAATGACTTGGAGGTGAAGTTGCTAGGATCAGAGAGGATTTCAGGGAAAACACATGCCCGTACTGGCCTGTGAACAGTTGTGTAAGAAGAACTGAATCCTGAGCAGATACCTGGGCTAGCATAAAAATACCAGAATGCAGGGGGCTGCAGAGGAGTTATACATCCTTCATGACTAGAACAGCTGAAGGTATAAAAAGGGTGGAAATGCAGTAGACAGATTTCTCAGCTGGTGGGGAGAATCTGTTTATATAACTGGACCAAAGGTTATATAAATATGAATCTTCAAATGAAACTGATCAGAAGTAGTATATGCTGAATAATGGTCCCCCAAAGATGTCCATGTCCAACTCCTTGGCACCAAAAGAAGTTTTGTAGATATGATTAAATTAAGAGTTCTAAAATGGGTAGATTATTACGGATTATATGTATGGGTCCAACATAATCACAAGGGAGACAATGGAGTTACATTCAGTAAAGAGACGTGATGGCAGAGCAAAAGTGGGGTTGATGCACTTTGAAGACAGAAGAAATGGCCAATAGCCAAGAAGCCAAGAAAATGGCTTCTCCCCTAAAGTCTCCAGAGGGAGCGAGGCCATATTGACGCCTGACTTCAGCCCAATGAGACTGATTTCGTACTTTTTTTTTTTCGTTGATTTGGACTTCTGACTTCTGAACTTTAAGATAATAAGTGTTTATTATCTTAAGCCATTAAGCTTGTTGTTATTTGTTATAGCAGCAATAGAAAATTAAAACAATAATCTATGAGATATATCAGTCAAAATTATTTTTTATGCTGTATATTACTGGATTTAGAGTTGACCTGTTCCTAGGTGCCTTTTTACAGATTTTATTTTCTTGAGCTATTGTTTTTTTGGTCTTTGTTTTTTTGTTTTTTCCACAAGAGCATGTTGGGAATCATTGCCTTTTACAGGCAAGCAATAGGACAGGCAAGGAAAAATGAAACAAAGGAAGTTTAAAAAAATAACAGCAGAAAAGCTCTTTCCTTAATCAGTAACTCAAAATAGGAGACTAACAGTTTCAGGATGGTGAATAGACTGTTTTTGTCATTTAGACAAAATTTTGTCATTTCCCCTACATTTTCTTTTGATTTGGGTTGCGCAGAAAGAAAACAATTCTTATTTTAATAATAGTACGAAAATGAACTCTGTCATTGGCTCAGCCAGGGTACAGGGTATTCTGAATTAATGTTATTTTGTGCTTGATTATTACCATATCTGTGTTCTGCTTGTTCTGTCAAGTTCAATTAATTTCCCTGCCTTTAACAGCTACTTTTCATTCATGCTTTCATTCATTCACTCAAGAAATACTTACTTAGCTTCTAATCTATATGGAAGACACTCTGCCAATGACTGGGGATAGAATTATGAATAGAGCAAGCATTGTCTTTACCTTTTATTTTTTCTCAGACTACCCTAGACCACACTGGTATCACCCTTTAAGACTCTGATTTCACTTATATCTGCTCATACATGTTTAGGGACTTAAAACTAGATAATGGATATTAGTATGTTTCTGTGTCTCAATTACTCATCTAAGTCACATGCTTTTGGGGGGGGGGGTGGTGGTTATTTCATCTCAGGTGGTACAGATCACACTTAATAGACATAATAATAATTTCTTAATGACTAATTGATACATGAGTCACCAGGTTTTGTAGAATCATTCATTCTTCAACAATTTAATAGGTCTCCCCACTAGGCCCTTAAAAAAAAAAAAAAAGCCTGATACTTTAGCTTGATGGGTAAGCATTGTCCAGGTGGTCAGAGAGGAAAATGAGTTTTAAGCAAAGGTAAAAATATATGTACAAGAATCAAACAGGAAAATGTGTGATTTTTTTTTTAAAGAGTAAACATTGTTGTGTGTCAGGAACATTATACACAGAATATCACTAGATTAGAGAGCCATATTGAGGTTATATTGGGAAAAACTTTTCATGTCATGATAAACTATATAGATTTGATCTTTAAAAAAATTTATTCAGCTGTTTTTTTTGTTTTTTATTGTGCTAAAAACACATAATGTAAAATTTACCATATGAACGTCTTTTTTTAAGTGTAAGTGAAGTATATTAACATTGTTGTGAAACAGATCTCTGGAACTTTCTCATCCTGAAAAGCTGAAGGAAGGGAGGGGTTTAAAATAAAAGAATATTAGATTCTTAATTCCTCCCCTCTTGAATTTATTACAAAAGGTAAAAGGTAACTCTGGCATCTATATAGAGAATTGCCTGACAAAGGAATGAGAGAACCCTAGAAGCTAGTAACCAACATGCTATAATGTAATTTTGGAACCAGATGAACCTAGGTTCAAATCCTGGCTCCTGCACTCACATGCAGTATTAAGTGAAAATCAGCTGGCTATATTTTTTTCCCTTTAGTCAAGAATGAGGTTTACTTGTTGTTAACTTATTTTGGTATTTCAAAAAAAAAAAATTACTATTTTTTCACTTAGAGAACCAGGTTTTTTGTTTTTTTGTTTTTAAACAGTGGCTTTGTAGCACAACTGTTTGAAGCAGGAATGGACTGTTAGCAGATTAAATTGTCTTCTGTGCTCGCTATGAGTTACATTGACCTATGCCTCCATATTTCCTGAATTCCTAATTGTTAAAATGAATTGTTAAACAGTTTTTCTCAACTTGCAGGATATGACTATGTAGTCCACTTTATATTCCAAAATATAATCTTATATTCACTTTCACAATTAGAGTTTTGAGGTTAATTTTTTCTTTTTTTTTTTTTTTTTGTGGAAGCCATCTTCAACTCTGATGGCCGATTAGAGCCACCTGGAAGCTTTTGATACTCTGTTGGTCTCCACGAAAAACCAACTCAACCAGATTTCTTAGGGGTGGATCTAAGCATTCAATCTAAAACACCACGAAAAACCAACTCAAACAGATTTCTTAGGGGTGGATCTAAGCATTCAATCTAAAACATTTCCCCAAGTGATTTTAATGAATGTAAAGCCAGGGCTGGGAATCCCCACCCACTCTGTACTTCTCTATTATCTAAAGCACTTATTTTAAATTGAAACCAAGTTATGCCTTGACTATGGCTTTTTGTAGTTTATTCCAGTTTTCCACCATCATGGATAATTGGGTGTAAAAAAAAAAAAAAGCGATGCTTGGCTCTATTTTGTGATTTTATTTTATTTTTATTTTTACTTTTTAAAATGTTTATTATTTTTGAGAGAGAAACAGAGCATGAGCAGGAGAGGGGCAGAGAGCGAGACACACCCAGAATCCAAAGCAGGCTCCAGGCTCTGAGCTGTTAGTACAGAACCTGATTCGGGGCTTGAACCTGCCAGCAGTGAGATCATGACCTGAGCTGAGATCGGATGCTTAATGGGCTGAGCCACCTAGGTGCCCTCTATTTTGTCATTTTAGAATAAAATTTTTTTTCTAAATTAATTTTGGTATGGCCGTAAAATAACTTGATATTTGAAAAAGTTATGTAATGTAGGCAAAAATTTAATGCTTGATAAGTTCCTCTGTACTAATAGAAATCTTTATATCAAACAACTGTGTCTATGACTTTCCATAAGCTTCCAACAGTATCAAAACCAAGGAATGGATTGTGAGAGAATTCTTCCTCCTGCACATAATTTCCATCATCCCTTCCCATCCCAAACCACTAAAATGTAATCTATAACCTTAGTAAAAACAGCTTGTCTGTTGTTCAACTATAACTTCAAAGTAAGTCCCATATCCCACCTTTCTAAACTAATTGCCTCCTCAGCCTCTTTCTATATAGAATTAGTCTTCCAATAATCCTAACTTATTATAATGCTTCTAATTTGGAAAGGATATGTCTTAGAGCTGGTCCATGACCATATTTATTATAGGGATTTGGGGCAACTTGTCTCAGATGGTTCTTAAAAGTAATTTACAAGTGGCCTTTGATTGTTTTTTCCAACAGAGGAGACCAGATATTTCCTGCTTTGAATTAATAACAGAAAAGGTCAGATTTGCTGTTTCAAGCTTCCCTTCTCTTCTTTTGCTTCTTTTAGAACTTTATTATCAACCATAAAGATAAAGAAAAATACTGCAGTCTGCTGACACGTCTACATAAAATCTCCACACTTTTTTTTTCTGTCTGCTGAACTTTGAAGTTTTGCTCTATATTGTTTAAAACCAGATGTTTTCTTTAGTTTTTTTGTAGTTGTTTTAAAAAGAACCTTCTATTTTGCTCAAAACATATTTTCTTTCACTTTTGTACAAAACAAACATTTTAAAGCCAGAATGCCTCTATTTTACAAAATTATACTAACTATAAATTATTCTTTGCCCCTGTGCTAGGCAATAGAGGATATTAATATCTAAGAAATTATTTAACATCAAAGTTTGAATAAAAATAAGATATCTTTAGGCAAAGAATCATGGAATAAATAAGAGATACAGGCAGACAGGGAGAAGAGTAAAATGGTCATAATTGAGTTTTAATTTGGCCCTAAGACCCAAGTATCTACAAGACAATTTCTTCAAGTCAAACTCAGTGGAGTCCACTCTTTTAAAAACATTTTTAAAAATATTTTTATTTATTTTTGAGACACAAAGAGAGACACAGCACGATTTGGGAAGGGTCGGAGAGATAGAATCTGTAGAGACACAGATTCCGAAGCAGGCTTCAGGCTCTGAGCTGTCAGCACAGAGCTCAATGTGGGCGCGAACCCATGAAAGGTGAGATCATGACCTGGGCCAAAGTTGGATGCTTAACCAACTGAGCCACCCAAGCACCCCCAGTGAGGTCCACTCTTAAGAAGAGACTGTTTTGTTTGTTTTGTTTTGTTTCGTTTTAAGTCTCATGGAGAAATAATTGATAACCACCATTGTATGAGGTAAATGATACAATGATGGTTTGATTTACATATATTGTAAAATAATTACCACAATAGTTTCAGCTAACATCTGTCTTCTCTAGATACAATAAAAAGAAAGAAAAGAAAAAAGAAAAAAACAATTCTCATTGGGATGAGAACTCTTAGGAATTACTCTCTTGATGACTTTGTTATGTTATACACATAAAAGCTCTAGCAATAGTCATCATGCTGTACATTATGTCCCTAGTACGGTTGACCCTTGAACAATGTGGGTTTGAACTGGGAAAGTCCACTTAAAAAAGGATATTTTTTTTGATAAATACAGTACAGTACTATAAATGTATTCTCTTCTTATGATTTTCTTAATGACATTTTCTTTTCTCTAGCTTACTTTATTGTAAGAATGCAGTATATAATACATATCACATGTAAAATATGTGCTAAATGTTTATATCATTAGTAAAGCTTCTGGTGAAAAATAGGTTATTAATAGTCAAGTTTTAGGGGAGTCAAAAGTTATATGCAGATGTTTGTGTGGGGGTTTGACACTCCTAACCTTCATGTTGTTCAAGGGTCAACTACACTTATTTACCTTATAAATGGACATTTGGACCTTTTGACCACCTTCCTCCAATTTCCTGTCCCCCCACCCTCGGCCTTTGGTAATCACAAGTCTAATCTCTTTTTCTACAAGTTTTTTTTTTTCCATTCCACATATAAGTGAGATCATACAGTATTTGTCTATACTCTGACTTATGTCATGTGGCATAATGCCTTTAAGATCCATCCATGTTGTAGCAATATGATAGGACTCCCTTGAGGAAACCATTTTTGATGATCACCTAAAATTTATAATTTTGTTTTGTAATTCTGTGATTTCTCCTCCTGGAGGAACAATCTATATTCCCTTTGTCATATCCATAGAAGAGACCGGGGTTAGTTCTGACCCTGTGTTGCATCTCATGCATGTGCTTTGAAAATATTAAATAGTTACCTTCTACAGAACATTAAAAAAATGTTATGTTTGCCACTTTAGTCAAAGAAACATAAACCGTAGCAGTAGGTAGGGTTTTATATTCCAGATGGTGATGAATCATTGATGGAGCCCCTAGGGTCCAATTGTACAACTTTCCTAGATACCTGTAAAGCATCAATTATGCAAAACAAGTGTTTTCTCTTAATTATTTCTCCCAGGAATTTTAATATAAATAGAACATAATATAAAACAAGCTTTGCTTTCAAATCTAAAATCTCTTTAGTTGTGGCTAAATATCTATATCTATACACCTCTCTCTCTCTCTCTCTCTGTCTCTCTCTCTCTCTCTCTCTCTATATATATATATATACACACACACTATTTGGAATATTGCTATAGGACTATTCAGCAAAAATTAAAATTTTGTAGTCTTAGGTTTCTCTGTTGTTTTATTGAAAAAAATTATTACCAATTGTGGTATTTACATAGGTTATGCAATCTAGGACAAATTTTAATGCTTCACAAGCTCTGCATATATATTTGATTTCATACAATACTAAGTTATAATAAAATAGTTCAGACTTGTATCAAAAGCTGTTATGTTGTCTCTTCCAAATCCTATCTTAGTGTTTCCCTCTCAAAGTATCATAATGAACATTTAAGCTTTGTAGACAGTGATAAGTAAAAACACCAAAATTAGAATGAAAAGATCTCTAAGTCCTAATCAAATAGCCAAACTCTCCATTAATTTCTTCTCTTCTCCTGTTACAGCAGAGAAAGTACCTCTCCCACTTAAGTTCAACTTTTCCTAGAGGGCACTCAGGAGGCATTTAATAAACAGTAGTTGGATAAATAAATTTTTAGGTAAATGAATGAATGGATGAATGAATCTTCTCTTTTAGGAAACTTATATTATTAACTGTTCCTTAACTCTCTTATAGGCTCTCTATTTCTCTCTGTTCCCTTCCATTAGCACTTGTTGAATCTTTAAGAACCAAAACAACCCTTTGTCCATGTATACCTCTGTTTATACCTCTATTTCTTCTCCATCAAAATAAAATTTCTCAAGTTTTTTCTGACTCCTTGTTTCCATATTCTTACATTTGACTCACTTCCCACACCAAACCAATGTGGTTCCAATCCTTCTCTGTTGAAGGCATTTTTCCAAAAGTCAGCTATGATTTCCATATAGCCAAATTAAAGTTGCCTTTTCACTGGTCATTATACTTAATAACTCTGACAATATTTGACATTGATGATCTACTAAGCAATATATACTCTCGTGAATGATACTACATTGTACTCAATTCTTCATCTCTTTGGCCTCTCTTTTACCACATCTTTTATTTAATCAAAACCATTAAATACTGAAAAGTGTCAGGGCTCTATTCTTGATTATCTTTCTTCTTAGTCTCTGCTGTTTCTCTAGGTGAGAGTTTCTCAATCTTGGCACTATTGACATTTTAACCAAGGTAATTCTTTTCTGTGAGGGGGGTGTTCTGTGTATTAGAGGATGTTTGGCAACCATGACTTGCCCCAGTTGTAATAACTATGATAACTAAAAGTATCCGCTTTGTCAAATGGATTCTCAGAGGCTAAATCACACCTGGTGAAGAACCAATGTTTTAGGTGATCTCATTATCTCCATGGTTTCTCTTGACATATGTCCATCCTTGACCACTATGTTGAATTCTCAAGATATTTAGTCAACCACCATCTTGACCATCTTATTGGTAGCCCTCATATTTAATTATTTAAAATGTTAGAAATTGTGCAAATTATTCCCCACCATCATACTTGCCCTTTTTATTTTTGAGCTCCACCAAATGGGCCCATCCAAGTACTTGTGCCAGAAACATTGGATTCAGTGCCTGATTATAAAGTAATCACAACATGGATGGACCTGGTGGAGATTATGCTAAGTGAAATGAATCAAAAAGAGAAAGACAAATACCTTATGGTTTCACTTGTATGTGGACTCTAAAAAATAAAAGAAATGAAAAAACAAAGAAAGAAGCACAAACAAACAAAGAAACAAACAAAGCAGACTCTTAAATACAGGGAACAAACTGATGGTTGCCAGAGGAGAGGTGGGTGGGGGGTGCATGAAATAGATAAAGGGGATTTGGAGGTGCAAACTTCCAGTTATAATATAAATAGATTACGGAGATGAAAAGTACAACATAGGGGATATAATCAATAATATTTTAATAATATTGGTGACAGCTAATGACTACACTATAGTAGTGAGCATTGAGTAATGTACAGAATTGTCAAATCAATGGGTTGTGCACCTGAAACCAATATAACATTTTATGTTGATTACACCTCAATAAAAAGATCTTCTAAATGAAAAAAAAATATATATATATATATATTGCCATTGATTGTAACTCTAAACTCTCTCTCAGATCCAATAAATTCTCTCTTTCTACTGACATGTACCTAATCCAAGCTACCATCTTATCTAGCTTTAGGCACTGTAGCAGTCATTCCTCTGCCTTTTAAATCCATTCTTCCCATTGAAATCAAAACAGTCTTTTAAAAAATATATAATTATGTTACTCTCTTGCATACATTTATTCTTAGTTTTCCTATTATCTTTACAATAAAGAACCTGTGTGGGGAAATAGGTTCTACTTACATAAATGGGTTAGAAAAAAGCTTAGGGCAGAAAGCCGACACCACAGGCAAAAACGCCCAAGGTTAGCTAGGGAGATATTGTAATGGGATCACAAGTAACTTGTTATATCACCTGCAGGAAATTACTTTCCATCTGGTGCCAATGTACCTTCATCACAAACTTCACCTGCCCCCCAAACCCTTTGCTTCTTACACACACAAGTCAGTGATTACTGTCCGATTGTTTTCTCCACATTCACATGTGTAAGATCTTCTTTTCCTCATGTTCACCACGTGGGTAATAAATATCTTGTGAGCTCGGTAAATATGGAGACAAGCTGTTTGGAGTTCTTGTCTCCTTCCGGACATTAGCTTCTTTCGTATTCAATTCTGCATCCACTCTCTTGCTGGACAAGAGAGAACTCCAGACTCATAGTCTGCGACAAACATGAACTATTTAAGCTGGTAGGATCTGGTCTCAGCTAACTTCTCAATCTCATTTTTCTCTACTCTCTCCCACTTACTTTCTGCTTCAGGTTTATTGTCCTTCTATCACTTTACTGAATGTACTGTGTTCTTTCTTGGCTCAGATATATTTCGTAAAATGTCATTCTACTCCCGGCTCTGATCCAACTAATGATCTCAAGTAACTACGTGACTGACCTGTGCGGTAGGTAGACCAAAGACTCCCCATAATGGCCACATCCTAATTCTTGAAACCTCTGAACATGCTAGTGATCATGGCAACAAGGAATAAAATTACTGATCAGCTGAACCTAGTTAAGGAGATTACCCTGGGGTATCCAGGTGAACCCAATGTAATCATGATCCTATAAAAATGGAAGGAGGCAGCCAAGCTCAGAGAAGCTTGGAGCCATCGTGAGGAGAATTCAGCTTGCCATTGCTGGCTTGAACAATGAAGGAAACTATAAACCAAGGAAAGCAGGCTTTCCTTAGACGATGGAAAGAGAACCTCATTTAGAGGTTCTCTAAATGAGAACCTCCAGAAGGAGGGGAGTTCTGCCAGCATCTTGATTTCACGGGAGGCTTCTGACCTACGGGACTTCAAGGTAAGGAACTTGTATTTTTTTAAACCACTAAGCTTGTAACGATGTGTTACAAAAGTAATAGGAAACTAATACAACCTGTTCATAATAATTTCCCTTCATAGTCTCCTTATGTTTTTAGTTATATTCAATGACTTGCTGCTTTGCTAGACTGTGTGCTAGTGAACACCATTTTGTTCTTACTGCTATTTCTGGAAAAAAAGGGTTTGTGCTCTTGGTGAATATTTGTAAAATGAACAAATGAAGAAATAATTTGGTTTAGAGTCTTATTTTTCTGGTAAGTCCTAACACATAAATTTCTGCCTCTTGTATGTCACTGACTTATGGGGAAAACAAACAAAAGACCTGTTCTAGCTTTCTTTGTGAGCACTGTCACTTTGTTCTCTGTAAAAACTTAGTTTTGAAACTGTTTGAAAATTGACTTGACAAACACTATCTTTTATGGATGTGCTTTCAAGACAGGAAAATGTTAAGGCAACCTTGGTTTATATGAATAGAACCTCTGAATAAAGAACTGTTAAGCCAGATACTGGAGAACTGAAATGGCTAAAAGAAAAAACTCTGGTATCCTTGAGTTAGGATAGTAGGTAGTAACTATCACCTCCAGAACCAGCAGAACAAAGAAGTGGCTGGATTGTAATTTAGAAGCTTTGAATAAAAGACTGCTGGAGCTGAACCCTGACCTAGGAGGGGAGCCTTGGCTGGTGTGGGGTCTCTGAGGTTGGAGAAGGGACTGTGGTGTTGGATCTGGACCTCTGAGACAGGGCTGCTGAATGGCTGATGCTGATCTCTTAAGGGGGTGTGAGGATATTGAGTCTGTGACTCTTAAAAAAAAATTAAAAAAAAATAGCAGTAGACTCTGCTACTGGACAAACTACTGTTGCTGGGTGGGGAAGTGTTGCTGGGGAGTCACTGAGAGAAACAGGAAGGAGCTAGCCCTCCCCATCTGTGTGCCACCCTCTAGCTCCCCATCTCGGGAGAGCCTGACCTAAAGACTCTGCTGTTATGGCAAAATCCTGCTCTACAGAGTGAACCTCAACATCACAAAGGTTCTACAAGGCTGGATCTGACAATGGCTCAATAACACTACAGTTTCTAGGTACAAGTAAGCCAGAGATTGAGAGAGGATTCTAGAGATATTCTCAACAGAATTTGGATGGTTTTGTTAGGGAGCTTATAACTCCCTCTGCTACAACAGGTACACGCCTATACCATGGCAATTATGGGACAGTTGGGGAGCCATGGAATGCTCACCATGGATGCGTCCTGCTAAAGCCTGTGTTTTGTTCTGTTACTGTGAATGCTCTGAGGTGGGGCAGGTGCCATGTTTTGTTGGGGTTAAAAACAAATTCTCACTACTGTTAAAAATTTTGTCCTTTTTCTTTTTCCTTGAAAGCTCACTTTTTTTAAGGTGCTTTTCAGTGGGAGAAAAATGTAAGAGGTTATTGATTTTTTTCTTTTTTTCTTTTTTTTTTTTTTAGTTTGGTTTGTAGAGCACTTGCTGCCATAGCAACTATTCTGACTCCAGAGTCAGAACATCCCACAAAATATACTGGACTTTGCCTTACTGTAGGCAGATGTTCTCATTTCATGTGCCTTTTGTTCTCTCCAGGCTCTGTTTCCTATGGAAAATCCTAGTTAACAGTATTTCAAAACTAGAACCACCCATTCTTATAACAAATACCTTTATGCTGCAAGTATTAGGAAAAAATACTAGAAAAAAAAATTTCCTTAGGATAAGTCTTCTAGAACTTTAAGTCTTGATTGTTCTAAAAATTTCTATACTTGTACCGTTTTAATTTTGATGCGATTTTCTCATTCATTTTTTTTTCCTTAATTTTTTTCTTATATCTGAATTCCATCAATGGGGCACAGTGAATAGGGTTTTTCTTTTTTTCCAAACAACTGTACCAAGTATAAAGTAGGACTAAGTTGGAAGCACTCACAGGGGTAACTTCCTATCCCACAATACACAATCCGAGAGAACACCCTTGCTGTGTCATTCTTTCCTTCCATGAACATCCCTCACTTGTCCCTGGGTATCTCATTTCCCCTTTGGCTCTGGCGTTGAGAGGAACAGGCAACAATTCAGTCTACTCTCTTTAGCACCTGAGGCGACCCTCCTCAAAAGATTCAGCTGGGCCCTTTGCTCTCAGTGGCATAGTGATTAATGAAGGGGTGTTCTGGCTTTGAGGGAGGATGATTGTGTCAAAGGTCACTGTATGAGGTGAAATCCTCCATGTTCAAAATGATTCTCATAAAACCTCAGGAAGAGGCTTTGGCAGCGATGAATGAACATCTCTCCACTACAGTCGTTGGTTGTTTTCTTCCTGTATGAGACCTCACTGTTTCTTCAGTTGAACAGAGAGAGGCATGCAGTTAAAAACCTTACAACACTTAAAAATACTTAAACAATAGTACTGCAATCCACATGTCAAGATGATCACGCCATGAGAGGCATGTAGTGAACTGACAGTTGAAATCACTTCCTTTAAATCCGCATCTGATGACACTACACAGTAGTGCATATAAACAAAATGATATCCTCACCATTACACCAAGGCTTGATATCCAGTGGTCTGATCTATCCAGAAGTTTTTCATCCTTAAAGGGATAGGCTAACATCTAAATTAGATGGAATCAGCAGATGTCTATGAGCCTGGGACATGACAGGAGACTTCTGACAACTGAGTCACCTGTATTCCCCACCTGCTTAGAGATTCATAATCAAAAGAATTGAGTGGTGGGTAGAATAGTCCCTGGCTTCCTTTTGCTTTTCTCTAGTCTGGTTTTCTAATAGGCTGTTGGCTTCCCAGTTACTTACCAGGTACAGAGAGGTAGGAGTCCGATTCCAGAATGACCGGAGGTATGAAACTTTGTTAGGTGGCTACTTGGACTTCCTGGAGTTAAAAGCACACACCTAAGCTCCTTAGCCATCCTGTGTTTCTTATAGGGCTCTAAAGGCTCTGAAGAAAGCCTAGAGCACAAGTAATCTCCTCTCTGGAGGATTCTAGTTAAGTCAAAGGTGCAGAGACACCTGTGAGCTTTGGCCGCCTTCCCTAAAGTTAGAGCTATTACCTGGGATAAACTTGAAGCGCCTGCTATTCTTGTCTACACTGAAGTAGCACTACAGCTGACATGGCATTTCAGTGAAAAGCCGAGGCTTATTAGCAGTTGGGTCAGGTGGAGTGGAATATTCCTGGTTTGACTTTTACTACAGAAAAATCTTTTCTACACTTAGTTTTCTATTCCACTATCCTACTTGCTACCCTCCCCATGCCTTGAAATAATTCACCAGGATGGAGTTTGTGCTGGTTTTTTTTTTTTTTTTTTTTTTTTTTTTGAATCAAGGACAACTGGATAGACTCCTTCAGAGGTTTCAGTTTCCAGGGAACTGTCTCTTGGGCAGGGAAAGGGCTCCTTTAAAAGGAGGGTTAAAACTTTAGGAAGCATATGGGAAAGAGGAGCTGTGTCTTAGTCCCTCACATAACCTTTTCCATGAATAAGGCCTATTAAACTGACTGGATCCTGAAATGTCCCTTTAACTCTTTTTTATGGCTTCCTTTCACAAAGAACAAAATGCCACAGATAAACCAACAAAATGCAGGGTTGGTTATTACCTTTAAAGGTCATTCGAAGTAGAGTACCATATTACTCCAGATTAACGTGACCTGTTCACCTTAATGCTCCAGGGATTGTCAGATACAAACAATCAGGGTCAGAGTATACAGGTACTTGAGCTATTATCTTTATAACTTTCAACCCTACAACAAAGTATATGTTAAAAATAAAAATCTTCAAGGTCCAACAAATGGAAAGTCGTTCTTGTGGTGTAAGAATTTGGCGATGGTGATGGCATGGGTTGGGGGTGGGGTGGTAATACTTTAAGTTCTTGAAGGTAACAATTACATCATATCAGATAAGACTAGGAATTTAAAGGAGATGAAAAGAACCTCACTCGAGTAGAAATTAAGATTTATATACATGTCTTTATATTGGAGACCTTTAAAATTAGTCTTTCAGTATGATTTACTTTATTATAGCCATCTGTGGACAATATTGGGGAATGAATGGGATTCCTAGGTTTCCCTCCTGCTAGCTGTTTTTTCTTCTGAATAAGCCCTCTATATCCTAGAATTCCCCACCAAAATTTAGCTACCCATTCCTAGGAAAATGATAAATGTAACTGGTAAGATTTCTACACTCAAAGCTCTGCCGTTTCCAGTAGGATTTATAGTCCGTTATTCATGCAGTGGCATTAAAAATGCATGCACTTCTGAGTGCTCATACGTTCACTTTTATCAATGCCACTGGGCTTCAGTAATGTCTCCTTAAGGCTATTGCAAATAATCCAAGACCTTGTAGTTCTTATTTCTGACCTAAAGTGAAAGTATATCTTAGAACCTTCTACTTCTCAGGTTTATAAAAGTGGGAAATGGAATTGGGGAAAAATGAAGGGGAAGAAGAACTTATTCAAATGGCAATGGTTTTATAGTTAAGACAAAATGAAATCAAGACCTATAAATTTCCTTGTTTCATTATGATGAAAGGTTAATGATTCTCATCTTCTGGAAGACCATATTTGAAACAGTATGTGAGTCATGCTCAAAGTTATTTACTGAGGTCTGATAATGTAGGACACCTTGATAATTAGTGTTAGCACCTCATTTCTTGAGCTCTTACTATGTGTCAGATGCTGCCCTAAGTACTTGCAGGGTGAGCAGGGAGGCACGGCAGGGTGCAGTTTTCACCCTGGTATGGTCAACCTTAGGGTGATAAATTCTGGTGCTCGTCACCCCTATTCAGAGTAAATTGGCTGACAGCTTTTGGGCTGAAGGAAAGCTATGACCTGGCTAATAGGTGACTCTCCTACAGCCGTCTAGACCACAGCTGTTCCAGGCCTCCTGCCCACAGCAATTCTCTGATCCCTGCTCACACACCGCGCCCCCCCTCCCCCATTCTGGCTTGCCTGCTGTTAAGCTCTGGCTCACCTGTGCCTGGAGGAGATCTTTGTCAGGTAATGTTGTACCACCTGTAACCTGGACTAACCAGTGAAGTTATCTGCCGTATGAAGGATGGTTACTATACCATGTTCCGTGAGGTCTGAACCTTGCCTTGTCAAATGGAGACGGTCATTTAAGCTATTCTTCCTTGGTTACTCTCCTTCGGCAGTAGAACATTTGGTAGTTCTCTTTACATCTTAGTATGAAAAATGACATTAATCATGCTCTATGTTTAGATTGCTATGTGGTTTCTGTCTCTTTTATGTAGACTGATACAGATGGTAAACAGGAAGCAGATAATGTGGGTTAAATGACAGCAATTCCACAATTTCCCATATTTTTCATCTTCTGCTCCATGTTACTATAGATCTGAATGCCCTTAAATTTGACTGGTTTTTCTTCAGAAAAATTAGAGTGAGATTTCACTTACTAAAATTTCAGTGGAATCCATTTCATAAAAGAAACTAAATTCTGATAGAGGGTAAGTGGATAAAAACCTAGATTCTTACATCTGTTACCATCTTTGTTGAGCTTCCTGAGTGGAGACTAATTTTAGATAATGGAGAAAGCCTGATGGATTCCTCTTAGATAGAATGAAAAGTTGGTAGACAAGTTGGTGTATAGTATAGCTCAAATAAGAAACAATATACCATCTTTTAAGTTAAAAGTTGGGTAATGCCTGGTCTCAGAAGCTGATAACTTATTTCTATTGTAGAAGGAGTAAAAGCAGGGTGACAGGATATGAAGCTAATTCAGGAGTCTAGAGAATCATAAAGAACTGGATTTTTTGGAGCTTGGACAATGCTAATTTAGATATGCTTAGACCTACAAGAGGAAGTGTTATATAGGCAACAGACCTTCAATAAAGGAATTCAATGAAAATGTCATGACTGAAGATTATAATTGGAGAGTCCTTGTATAGACAGCTGAAAGTCATGGAATTGATTGCTATCACTTAGGGAGAGGGTCTAGGCATATAGAAAAAGCAGCATGGAACAGTGCTGTGGGAAGCTCTAATACGTAGACATCAAGCATAGAAGTTAGAACCAGTAAGGAAAAGGGGCAGTAAAAGCATGGATGTGAGAGAGGAGGAAATCCAGAGAGGGAACATGGTCAAGAGAAGGAAAACTTTCAGAAGGAAGAAATCAACAATGCTGATACTGTCCAGAGAAGAATAATGTGAAGTCAGAAGGGGGAACATCTTATTTGTTTGACCTCTTATCACAGAAATGAGATGGCTACTGAAGGGAAGGTAAGAGCAAAGGGAATTTTAAATGGAAAATACTAGAACATTTGTGTGTGTGCAGTTGGGAATCAGAAGAGCAGGAATACATTGGGACTCAGAAAAAGGGTAGAATTATTGAAGGAAATTGCTGGAGAAGACGAGACAAACATGAGAAAAAGGGGAAGGGTGGCTGAGAGTATCAGGGTCCCTTTATTCTAACACAAAGGGGGTTAAGAGCACAAGAAAGTAGCAGAGATATAAGTGAATTGCCATTTAATGGCTCCTATCATAGGAGCAGGAGTTTTGGGGAAGCGTGGCTAGAACAGTTCTGTAGAAAAAAATGTGAAATTACCACATGGAAACTGAAAAGCAAACCTTAGAACCATGAGTAAGTTTGTGTTAAAAACTGTGTGCACACTTTAACAGTTTTAACTGCCTGAGTGCCAGCACAGAGTAGGTGACTAGTAGGTCTAACAAGATTAGAACTTTTTCCCCCAGACTACTAAAAGGTAGAAGGAAACAATCGATGCTATTTTGAAGGCAGGAATACAATAATGGGATCTAAGCTGTGTAAAGGGGAGGGCAAGGATATGTGGAGGTAGGGTCAATAAATGGGAGATGTTTGAAGATGAAGAACTACTCAAATAGGAGTGTTCATTTGAACTACAAGGATAGTAGTTTTCCAGAAGCTAGATCGTTGAAACTGAAATGTCGAAAGTGGGTTTGGTGTTCATAAGATACGGTAATAAAAGTACATGACTGAACGGAGAGGAGAGAAAAGCCGTTAGAAGGAGAGAAGGTGAAGAACTCAAAGGCCAAGCTGTTGGATGTATTGAAAATCCCAGGAAGATACGGAAGTGCAGTATAAAGTTGTGCTATTATGTGGGATTTTGTTTGTTATGGGAAGAAGGTGGAGAATAACTTCCTACGTTTTCCAGGTGAATATAGGCTAGCATGAAGACCTTTGAGTTCAGGCATTATGAAGTAGGGAGATGGCAAGAGCTGCACCTATGAAAATGGAGCCTTCAGTAGTATTGAGCTAGCACACCCAGAAGTCTGCTATAGCAATGCCCTACCCACACTGGGGATAAAAATATAACTTTTCCTCACTAACTTTCTACCAGAGTTTATTTGGATTAAACACACACACAATCTAAATCTTTGAAAAGTCACTTTTATAGCACCATATAACAGTGATTGTTGTTGTTGGTTGTTAAGGGATCAATATATGCAACCTGAAGTAGAGTAATTGGGGAGGATGGGGCCTTATTTCTACAATTAGTCTTTGGCTGGTTTCCATATTAGACGAAAATACATCTATTTCTCACTGAACCTTTTCCTTGGAGATCAATAAAATGGCAAAAATAATAGCCATTAAAGGATTGGATTTGCCATGAAAATGGAGCATGTTGACAGGCTGGCCCTCAAGTCCTGGGACTCCAGTCTGGCACATTTAAGGTACTAGCCCTACAACTAAGATAAGCTGGGTTATTGGTCATGGTGCTTTTGTTCTCCCTCCTTGAGCTGAGGGCTATCCTGGGTGACCTTGTTGCTGTTGTTTCAAGTTTCTTTATTGCTTGCCAAAATCCACACCCTCCTTTCTCTATAAAGGGGAAACCTTTGTGAAGAGGTGGATAACAAGTAGAAGAAAAAGAATTAGGCATATGTCACAGAGTCCCTGCTCTTAAAGGCTACAATACAATCTATACTGCTAATTCGAGTCTAGCTTTTAGTGATTCCAGAAATTTCGTCTCAGCAACTTTCAACAACTGGTAGAACTAAAGATGCTTTTACAGATACAGTGAATTCTAAAATTCTAAATTCTACAACTGCAAGTCTATAAAATACCTGACTAATAGAATCTTAATTTTCCCAATTTTGTAGATGTCCTCTGTTTTTCCTGGAGCCCCCCTCCACACATTTTAACTGTTCTGTATTGTCCTGTATCAAATGTAACTAACGTAAAAAGCTGTAAAATAGGGTAATTCGACGGAAGAACCAAGGATGTGCAGGGAATATGAAACTGTGCTCTATCCAGATGGTTGCATCCATGCCTACGGCTTCATCTAGCTCAATCCCTCGAAAATTCCATCTCCTCTCTTTGCTGCAGGCATATATATCTCATTGTCCGTTCAAAATCTGTTTTTGGCTATCTCAAAGACTCAACTTCTTACACACTAAACAAATGGCCTCAACTTCCTTAATATTAAAATGAAAACAAAATTTCTATTGTATTCTTTCTCCCTGATGGCCATCACTCTTAATTCTGCTGAAAGGCCAGAACTATGTTCTCTCTAACATCTCCTCTGCCTTCTGCTTGTATCTGATCCGTCACCAAGTCCTGTTAACTGTTACATCTAGGTGTCCTCCGATCTTCCACTCCTCAATAGCTTCATCACTACTCCTGTAATTCAACTTCTCATTTTTGACCTGGAAAACTGCCATACCCTCTTAGGATGCCAGAGAACTCCTTATCTTGGCTGTTCTAGTTTACTCTCTACAAGGTATCTAATCATTTAAAAAGTAGACCTTATTTTGTCATGCCCTTGATTATAAACCTTCAATAGTTTCCTTCAGCTCTTCAGATAAGAATGAATTCTTAAACATGTCGTGCCGAAGGGGCTTCATATGAATGGTCTCTGTCGCCTTAACAGAAGCGTCTTCCATTTCTTGCCCCCAAATTCTATGGAGTTGACTTTGGTTTATTATAGCATCTTGCTTGTTCCTGCCTTGAGGCCTTTGCTCAGTCAGTTTTGTCTGCCTGATTCCCTTGTTTCTCTCTTACCTAATTTTTCTCTCCTCTTCATATATCCTCTCAGATTTCACTTCCCCAGGGAAGCTGCCTCCATGACCAACACAAACACCTGCCATGGCTGAATAAAACTTGACTCTCCCCTTTAATATATAGAAAGGTATCCACTTTGTTTATAATCTTATGTGATCATCTGATAGAAGTTACTTTTCAACCTTAGATTCTGTTTCTGAGGATAGGGACCATGTTTCTTTCACTTCCCCCGCCCCCCTCCCCAAAGCCCACCAGAGTGTCTGGCACTTAGAAGTCTGTAAAAAAAATTGAACTATATCACCTACCAGATTCTTTGCCTTGTCTCTAACTTTCAGAATACTTGAACCTGCACCAATTGGCAATTTCTTACTTTTGCAGCTACAAGTATAGTTCTACAATTGTTGAGCTGTAATCAAGCCATTAAATTAATAGTAGAATATCTAAAAAGCTATGTGTTTTCCATAAGTGATATTTGATCAACAGTAAAGATCAGACAGGGAGAAGGGAGAAAATCGTTGGAGATGAGACCTAAAGGCAAAAAAGAGTAACTGTGTGCAGGGGGAGTACCTAGGCCATTGTATTAAGTGTAGAAAGTTTGGATAGGTATGAAAATACAACTTTGGTAGGAGATAGCGAGCCAATCTGGATGAAATAGTTCCTGAAATATTTCTATCAGTTTTGAATCTATTTTAGCCTAATACTCTGCTGTAGACAAATTTTAATAAGATATTCAAAGGTCTCCCCCATGTTTTTGTCAAAGGAACAATAGCCACAGAAGTCAACATATGCTGCTAAGGGCAGTGTCTGCATAAGGAGTGAATGGGTCACTAGGGTGTGGTGTGGTAGTCTCAGGCCACCAGAGGAAGTGGTAGATGTTGGTACCAAAGATACTAGAAATATGGATAACTGGGGAGAATATTAATTTCTCTGGATCTCCCTTGGAGAAGGAAGGTATTTTTGCTCTAGAAGTCCTGTAATGGTAACTAAAACCCCAGGATCTTTAAAGATTATCATCTCCTGTATAGGCTGGCACTGAAGCATGACTTATAAGTTAATTAAGGGGCATCTGGGTGGCTCAGTCAGTTAAGCGTCCGACTTCAGCTCAGGTCACGATCTTGCGGTCCGTGGGTTTGAGCCCCGCGTTGGGCTCTGGGCTGATGGCTCAGAGCCTGGAGCCTGCTTCCGATTCTGTGTCTCCCTCTCTCTCTGCCCCTCCCCCATTCATGCTCTGTCTCTCTGTCCCAAAAATAAATGTTAAAAAAAAAAAAAGCATGGCTTTGATGCTGGGCTTCTGTTCAAAGAAATCCCATGTACGATCATTAGTACAATGAAAAAACAAGAAAAGCTTGCTAAATGTTATTTCCTGTGTTAGCAAACATAATCTTATAAACTAGAACCTTTTACATTCTGAGAAGGCTGGAACCAGTGGACTGTGAATAGTGAATCAAGACACGCCTGGGATACTTGAGGGAAAGGACTCTACTGTGGCAAAAATTCAGAGGCAAATATATAACTTTGATACAGACTTTTAAAAAGAGCATTCCTCTATAATCAAACTGTTGGACTTTTTAGACTTTAAAAAACACCTCCACTTTGAATATCTTTTTTTTTTTTTTTTTTTTCCCTTTCTGAGAAGAAGAGAAAACCTGTATTAAAAGTAGGAAGAGAAGCATGAGCTGTCTGGATTATATTTTGGGAACTATCCTGATACTGTAAATCAATTTTTGATATTGCTTCTAAGGGTGTTGTTCTTCAAGTGTAAGCATGTAGTGGCCATTGTGTATGGTATGTGCCAAGCACCTAGAATGCAGAGCCTAACAGGTCTAGGTGCAAAATGTAAATCTTCGGTTAAATACTAGATAGGCTCTCTAGGGTCTCTGAATCTTCATCTCCTCATAGGTGAATATTTCTGCCTCGTGTATGAGACTGAATAAGATAAATGCAGAAGACTTAGGATATTAACTGGTAAATAGTAGCTTGACAAATGTGCTTTTATGATATTAATACTTATATGTAACAAATCTAGTTGTCTGAGTATAAATCCAATATGCTCCTTTGAATAAGTATTTGAGGGGTCCTTAAAAAGGAGCAGAAGTATGTGTGCTACTCCAAAGAACGTCTAGAAGATTGTGATTGATTTTTGGCTGACCGGGATCCAGGCTTCCAATAGCTTGGTTATATACCATTCTCTGTCCTTGTGTTCAATCCACTAGGTTTGAATAGATTTCCTATTGCCATTCCAGGGATATGGCGTGAAATGCCCCAAGCCTAGCTCTATTAGCATATTGTATCTTCCTTAGCTATGGCAATTGTTTCAGGCTGGGCATTTAGACCAGTCAGAATCAATGAGATGAAATTAGGCTCTTGTTAGAATTCATGGTATGAAACTCTTGCTCTTTCTTGCAGAATTTGAAATTAGAAAGACCGGGTTAGGAGATACTGTAGTTCTTGTATCTACCAGAAGTTTTCTGTCAGATAAAGTCAGCATGAAAAAAAGTGGAGCTAGGAATCCTACTGGGTCTTCCTCATGATTATTTGAGCTAGGAATCCTACTGGGTCCTCCTCATGATTATTTGAGCTACTGATCAAGTCATGTCTTAAAATCGTCATCTGGATCACAAAGAATTGATGAAGAAACCAACAGAACAGGGTTCCTTAGAGCATAAGCAAGAATAACCTTTACCCTTTAAAAGTGGTGACTTAAGAGTTAGGCCCATCAGTGAGAGGCCTCCAAAGTCCAACTTCTCTCCAATGATCTTATTTTTTTAATTAAAAAAAACCTGTCTGACTTATAACTGGAAGTTTATTGACTCCCTTTACCCATTTCTCCTATCCTCTGCCTCTGGCAGTCACCATTCAGTTGTTTTTTTTTTAATAATTTTTATTTAACATTTATCCTTATTTTTGAGACCGAGACAGAGCATGAGCGGGGGAGAGGCAGAGAGAGAGGCAGACACAGAATCAGACACAGGCTCCAGGCTCTGAGCAGTCAGCACACTCAGCACAGAGCCCAACGCGGGGTTTGAACTCAACTACGAGATCATGACCTGAGCCGAAGTTGGACGCCCAAGCTACTGAGCCACCCAGGTGCCCCAGCCACCATTCAGTTCTTTGTAACTATGAACTTTCTTCTTTTTTTTTAAGATTCTACATATAAGATCATATAATAGTCATCTAATTTTAATGACAGAATGGGTAGTTTTGCTTTTTTTAAATAGGAGAATGGTTGGCATAAAATATGACACTAGTTTCAAGCATAGGACCTAGGACCTAAACAAATTTGTGTTATCCTCACCACAGGTGTAGCTGCTTGTCCTCTATCACCATAGAAATACTAATGCAATACCATTTATGATATTCCCTATGCTGTACCTTTTATTCCCACAATTTATTCATCCCATAATAGGAAGCTGATATCTCCTCCTCCCCTTCACCAATTTTGCCTATCCTACCCTCCTCACCTCTGGCAACCATCTCTGGATTTATGGATCTGTTTCTGCTTTTGGTAGGTTTGATTTGCTTTTACTTGAATAAGTCATGAGAACAGTTGACTACACAATAGAATGTTTATTAGATATTTTATTTTTCATAAAATGTTTTACTTATAAACTTTCAAATTATGAAATAGGCCAAAAACTACCCCCAAAACTTAGCGAAATTATTTACATATAGCATTTATAGATGGTTTTAGCAGATACTTGTACATAGTGTCACCTTGAATTGTGGACCTATCTGTGGCCTTGCAGAACCTCAACTATTGATAGAGATGCTTGTCTAATAAAGTACTACCATCCAAGTTAAGAATAAGCTTTAAAGAACTAAGTACTTCTATTGAATTTTCTCTTTTGCGGGGGGGGGGGGGGGGGGGGGGTGATGGGATCAAAACCATGGGTGAAAAAGGCGTCAATTCAAAATCCTGGGATTAGGAAACAAGGCCATCACTTTTAGATAAACGATTTTTTTTAAAAAAAATCAATATTTGCTATTTTCCTTAACTACTTCATTATATAATTTTCTTGAGTTGGGAAAGAATTTGGGGATAGAATAATTTGAGTCTTGAACCCAATTCAAAATTTTGTCTTCACTAAAAGGACTTTTTAAAAGTGTAACAAATTTTCAAAGAAATAAAATTGAATTGCTACGATGACCACTTCTAAAACTTAGTTTAATACTCAGAAATACACCTAAACATATGACTTGCTGAATTCCTACAACTGAACACATTCCTGCAGTTCCTTCTGATTATGGGGTTTTGTCAATCTTGTTTTTTTTTTTTTTTTCTTAATCTACTTAAATTTATATCCAAGTTAGCATCTAGTACAATGATTTCAAGAGTAGAACCCAGTGATTCATCCCCTACATAGAACACCCGGAGATCATCCCAACAATTGTCCTCCTTAATACCCCTTGCCCATTTAGCCCATCTCCCCACCCACAACCACTCCAGCACCCTCAGTTCTCTATATTTAAGAGTCTGTTACATTTTACCCCTGTCCTGTTTTTATATTCTTGATTCCCTTCTATGTTTTGTGCATCAAATTCCACATCTGCGTGAAGGCACATATATTTCTCCTTACTGACTAACTTGGCTTAGCATAATATACTCTAGTTCTGTCCACATTGTTGCAAATGGCAACATTTTGTTCTTGATTGCTGAGTAATATCCATTGTATATATGCCCCATCTTTATCCATTCATCCACAAATGGACATTTAGGCTCTTTCCATACTTTGAATATTGATAGTGCTGCTATAGACATGGGGGTGCATGTGCCCCTTTGAAACCACACACCTGCATCCTTTGGATAAATACCTAGTAGTGCAAGTGCTGGGTCATAGAGTAGTTCTATTTTTAATTTTTTGAGGAACCTCCACACTGTTTTCCAGAGTGGCTTCCCCAGTTTGCATTACCACCAAGGGTTCCTCTTTCTCCACATCCTTGCCAACATCTGTTGTTGCCAGAGTTAATGTTAGCCATTCTGACTGGTGTGAGGTGGTACCTCAATGTGGTTTTGATTGGTATTTCCCTGATGAGTGATGTTGAGCATCTTTTTGTGTCTGTTAGCCATCTGGATGTCTTCCTTGGAGAAGTGTCTATTCATGTCTTTTGCCCATTTCTTCACTGGATTATTTGTTTTTTGGGTGTTGAGTTCAATAAGTTCTTTATAGATCTTGAATATTAGCCCTCTATCCGATGAGTCATTTGCAAATGACTTTTCCCATTCATCAGTAAGTTGCCTTTTAGTTTTGGTGATTGTTTCCTTTGCCATGCAGAAGCTTTTTATCTTGATGAAGTTCCAAGAGTTCATTCTTGGTTTTGTTTCCCTTGCTTCCAGAGACCTATTGAGTAAGAAATTGCTGCAGCCAAGGTCAAAGAGGTTTTTGTCCGCTTTCTCCTCGAGGATTTTGATGGCTTCCTCTCTTACATTGAGGTCTTTCATCCATTTTGAGTTTTAGTGTATGGTGTAAGAAAGTAGGTTCATCACGTCGCTGTCCGGTTTTCCCAGCACCACTTGAAGAGACTGTCTTTATTCCATTGGATATTCTTTCCTGCTTTGTCGAAGATTAGTTGGCCATACCTTTGTGGGTCCATTTCTGGGTTCCTGTTCCATTGATCTAAGTGTGTGCTTTTGTGCCAGTGCCGAACTGTCTTGATTACAGCATTGTAACACATCTTAAAGTCCAGAATTGTGGTGCCGCCAGCTTTGGTTTTCATCTTCAGGGTTACTTTGTCTATTAGGGGTCTTTTTTGGTTCCACACAAATGTTAGGATTTTTTGTTCTCTCTGAAGAATGCTGGTGTTACTTTGATAGGGATTGCATTGAATGTCAATTGCTTTAGGTAGTATCAACATTTTACCGATACTTGTTTTTCTTTTTTTTTTTTTCTTGAGCATGGAACAATTTTCCTTTTTTTTTTTTTTTTTTTTTTTTTTTTTGGTCTTCAATTTCTTTCATAAGCTTTCTATACTTTTCAGTGTATTTTGTTCCCCCACCTCTTTGGTTAGGTTTATTTTTAGGTATTTTATGGTTTTTGGTGTAACTTTAAATAGGATTGATTCCTTGATTTTTCTGTTTCATTATTAGTGTCTAGAAATGTAACTGATTTCTGTGCATTGATCTTTGTATCTTGTGACTTTGCTGAATTCATGGATCAGTTCTATTTTTTTGTAATTCTTTTTGGGTTTTCCATATAGAATGTCTTCTGTGAAGAGTGAAAGTTTGACTTCCTCTTTGCTGATCTGGATGACTTTATTTCTTTGTGTTGTCTGTTTGCTGAGGTTAGGACTTCCAATATTATGTTGAAATAACTGGTCAAAGTGGACATCCTTGTCCTGTTCCTGACCTTAGGGGGAAAGCTTCCCCCCCCCCCCCATTGAGTAATTTTCCCCATGTTAGTGGTGGGTATTTTGTATACGGCTTTTTATGATCCTGAGGTATGATCCTTCTATCTCCACTTTCTTCAGAATTTATCAAGAAGGAATGCTGTATTTTGTCAAATGCTTTCTCTGCAACTGTTGAGGATCATGTGATTCTTGTATTTTTATTATATTGTGGTGTATCATTGATTTGCAGATATTGAACCAGCCCTGCATCCCAGGTACAAATCCCACTTGATCATGGTGAGTAATGCCTTTAATGTATTGTTGGATCTGGTTGGCTAGTATCTTTTGAGAATTTTTGCATCCATGTTCATCAGAGAAAGTGGTCTGTAGTTCTCCTTTTTAGTGGGTGTCTTTGGTATTGGACTCAAGGTAATGCTGGTTTCATAGAATGAGTTTGGAAGTTTTCCTTCCACTTCAATTTTTTGGAACAGCATCAAAAGAATAGGTCTTAACTCTTAAGTGTTTGGTAGAATTCCCTTGGAAAGGCATCTGGCCTGGACTCTTGTTTTTTGGGAGATTTTTGATTATTAATTTACTGGTTAAGGAATATTCAAATTTTCTACTCTTGTTTCAATTTTGGTAGTTCATAAGTTTCTAGAAACTTGTCCATTTCTCCTAGGTTGCCCGATTTACTGGAATATAATTGCTCATAATATTCTCTTATTTGTATCTCTGCAGTGTTGGTTGTGATCTCTCCTCTTTCATTCTTGATTTTACTTATTTGGATCCTTTCCTTTTTCTTCTTGGTCAAACTGGCTAGGGGTTTATCAATCTCCTTAATTCTTTCAAAGGACCAGCTCTTGGTTTCTTTGATCTGTTCCTCCCCCCCCCCCCCCCCCCCCCCCCATAACACTGGTTTCTGCTCTAGCTTTTATTTCCCATCTTCTCCTGGTTTGGGGTTTTATTTGCTGTTTTTCTAGTTCTAAGGTGTAAAGTTAGGCTGTGTATCTGGGAACTTTAGGAAGGTCTGGATTGCTATATATTTCCCTCTTACGACCACCTTTGCTGCACCCCAAAGGTTTTGGGCTGTGGTGTTATTTTCATTGGCTTCCATGTACTTCTTAATTTCCTCTTCTTGGTTAATCCATTCATTCTTTAGTAGGATGCTCTCTTTAATCTCCAAATATTCATGGTCTTTCCAAACTTTTTCTTGTGATTGACTTCAAGTTCATAGCATTGTGGTCTGAAAAATATGCATGGTATTATTTCAATCTTTGTGCTTGTTGAGGGCTTTGTGTCGTAATATGTGATCTATTCTGGAGAGTGTTCCATGTGCACTCAGAATGTGTTCTGCTTTAGGATGAAATGTTCTAAGTATATTCTATCCAATCTAGTGTGTCATTCAAAGCCATTGTTTCCTTGTTTTGTTTAGATCTGTCCATTGTTATAATTGGGGTGTTAAATACCGACTATGGTATTCTCGAGTTTCTTTGTCATTAATTTATATATTTAGGCTTACCCACACTGGGGCATAAATGTTTACAGTTGTTATGAAGGGATCTATCCACCAAGAAGATATGTCTTGTTACAGTCTTTATTTTAAAATCTAGATGGCCTAAGTATGGCTACTCAGGCTTTCTGTTGGCAACCATTAGCATGAAAGATGGCTCTCCATCCCCTTACTTTAAGTCTGAAGGTATCTTTACGTCTAAAATGGGTCTATTGTAAAAAGCATACAGATGCATCTTGTTTTCTTATCCATTTTGTTACCCTTTGTCTCTTGATTGGAGCATTTAGTCCACTTACCATTTAGAGTGTACTGAAAGGTATGAATTAATGCCATAATCTATTAATCTCTCCTTATTCTGTTCTCTTTAAACGAATCTGCATTTTAGAAGTCAGAATATTTCTATATTTTTCCCAGTAGGGTCCTACCATATATCGTCTTTTGTGTCTGGCTTCTGTTGGTCAATATTGTCTGTGACATACATTTATAATGTTGGGCATTTGGTTAATAAGACTATTACAAACAGTGCTACTATGAACACGAACAATACATCTCTTGCTGAGCTTATATAGGAATTTTTGTTGGTAATTACCTAGGAAAGAAAGTTCTGGGTCATAAGGAGTTGCTTGAGTAAGTATTTCAAGTTGGTTGTACCACCACGAGTGCATGAGAGCTCCAGTTCCACGTTTTCACCAACACTTGGTATTGTTTAAATTTTAGCCATTCTGATGGGTGTGTTTATACCTTTAGGGCTTTAATTGCATTTTACTAATGAGGGCATATTTACTGGTTCTTTGGTCCTCTTGTGAAATGTCAGTTTAAAGTCTTTTGTACAGTGACTTTTTTATAATACTAAATTGGGGAGAGGCTATAATGTTTGAAATCAGTTTCATTTTTAAATGGATTCAGAGATCCTTTAAGTTCACACATGCCTCCATCTACCTCAAAGGGCATATAGTCTGATACAAAAACGGATTTTCTTTCTTGTGCTAACAGAAGGAATTTATATGTTTTGAGGGAAAGATTCTGATTGGAAAGTTCTGACTTAGGAAAAGTTAACTCTATTAAATTTAAATACTAAGGAGTCCTCTGAAGTTTCTAACTTAAGAATTCTAAAACTACATTACCTTCTTTCCCATACATATAATGATGTGATGAAGTAACTTAAAGTAGCTATCCTGTTAGAGCCAAAGTTACCAAATGAAGAATCCCTTCTTTTGGCAATTTTTAACTTCATTTGCCATTGTTTGTACTTCATATATTTTACTGCTCCTATGGATTTTTTTTCTTTGTTTTTTGGCACTAAGCTCAACCTATTACACACGTTCTCACTCAATTTCACCTGTAATAAATGTTTCAAGTAGGACTTGGATTATATTCATTCTAGGAATGAGAAAATGGAGGCTTGGAAAAACATAAACTTACCCCAAATCACAGACCTGACAAGTGCAAGCAGAATTCAAAGATAGCTCTAAGGTACCAAAATCAATGGCTTTTAACTATCCCTTGTTGTCTGTATGACTTAAATAGTTGAAGCTTCTTAGATCCTAGCAAACCGTAAAAACACCTAAGCTTTATTTGGGTCTTACTAATTCAACTTTGATCCTACTGTATTAAATCTAATGGACACGTCTTTCTCTTTGACATCCTAGTAGCACTCAACATTAGTGACCACTTCCATCTCCTTGAAACACTACCTTCCTTTAGTTTCCATGAAATAGCATTCTCCAACCAGTCTTGATCTTTCTTTCTAATGACCACTTCTGTGTTCACCCTACAAAGGGTTATTTATCTTCCCAGACAGCTGTACCCCAGATTCCCTTACTGTAGGCTTCCCTATAAGCAAAGATTTTGGGTGTTTGTATCTAGTTGAGACATAATTATAGTCTCAATCTCCATGTCTTCATCCTGTTTAATATCATTGTTAAATTTTCCTAATGGAACTTCCCTTGGCTGTTCTTCATCCTTCTGAGGTTGTTCTCCAATTTGATGGGTTACTTTATTCTTTGCTAGGGTCCAGAACCTTCATTTTTTTAAAGTGAAACACCCTAGGTGTTGGAAAGCACTAGTGGTTCTGGTACCTTTGATTTGGCCTCAGAAATTGTTACAGTTCAGCTGAAGTATAACTTTTTTTTTCCCCCACGTTGATTTGATTTATGATGAACATTTGTTTCACTTTTGTCAAACAAGAACTCATTTATTTAAAGTAAAATGATGTTGTGTGCCAGAGAGCAGAAGGTACTCTTGGCAAATGGAAATATCCCTGTGTGCACTTGCATCAGCACAAAGTATGTTTCTTTTATATTCTGTGAATGTCTTTAAGGTGAGCTCTCTTAACTTCTGTGATAAACAAAAGCAGAAAATGGATCAACATGAGCTAGAGTGGACTCAAATTATTATATAGAGATGGTAAGTAGGATATAGCAGAAAGTAGAGATGGTTTTATATACTGAACTTAATTTTGAGGCACCAGTCATGACCTCTATGCTTTTTGTTAGAGCAACTTGTTAACGGTTAAATTGTCCTGATTCAGCACAAAGAATGAGTACCTGAATAGCCTGACTCCTTGAAACTAGTCTCTATTAGGAAATGAGTGAGAAGTAGAAGGTCACCTGGATCTACGATAGCTATATTTGGAACTAATAGAGTGAGGAGCCCTCTAGGCGAAGGGGGTAACATCAAGATGCTTTGTATTTTGAGGGATGCTGTTGGAAACGCTTCCAAATACCCCAAATACTCCCAGGGGAATAGGAGGAATGGTAGTTCTATTTCACAGGATAAGTATCAAAACCAAATCTGACAGGACATCCTGGGACTAATGCATAATCCCTGGAGGTGAATCTGCATACAAATTGATAATGGTTGGATGAGTGTATATTCCCTGTAGGCACAAATACCTTCTGCACTGGTGCCTGCTATAGACCAAATATTTGTGCCCCTTCCTCTCACACTCAGATTCATGTTAATCTAATCCTTGATGTGCTGGTATCTGGGAGGTGATTAGGTGGAGCCCTAGTGAATGGAAGTAGTATCTTATGAAAAAGATCCCAGCAAGCTCTCTGCTCTTTCTACCATTTGAGGACACCATGAGAAGATAGCTATCATCTCTGAACCAGGAAGCAGACCTTCTTCAAACACTGAATCTGCTAGCACCTTGATCTTGAACTCTCCAGCTTCCAGATCTGCAAGAAAGAAGGTTCTGTCTACAGGATTACTAGCAGCCTGAACAGACTAACCTAGAACCTCTCCCCATGTATTTCTCCATGTGCCCCAAGTCCTTTGCTTAATATGTAGGGCAAGTTCTATGTACTGCACATGATTCAGCAAGATCAGCCTCTACTGTGCCAGTATTCTTCCCCTTGGCTATACTGGGGTACCCATGTTTTCCTTGCCCAGTCATGGTCATAGCTGAGGTCCTTCTCTACAACCTGCCCAATTTAGCAATTGCCCTACCCTTACTTTCACTGAAAGTTTTGACGTGTATTTAATATAACATAGTTTGTAGGAATACAGCACAATGGTTTGATGTTTATATACATTGTGAAATGATGTCCCTAGTTCTAAAAATTCTTTTGGTGAGGTCTCTTAAGAGTTACTACATAGCATATTTGTGAATTTCAAGGAGTATCCACTACAGTCACCTCGTGTAAATTACATCCTCATGACGTATAACTATAAATTTGTACCTTTTTGGATACAATCCTTCACCCATTTTATGTACCCTCTAACCCCTTCCCCTCGGGCAACTCCCAATCTCTTCTCTAAATCTATGATCTTGGTTTTGTTTCTGCTTCTTAGATTTCACATATAACTAAGGTCATGCTGTATTTGTCTTGTTTTCATTTTGAAGTATTACTTAATAAAATATAACTGGGTTTTGTAGGCCTCTACTTAAACCTATCCTTTCCACCATGGTCTCAACTTAGTAGCACAGGCAGCAAAATCAGTGGTTGGATGCATGGTTCAATCTGAAAATATCAGTAACCTATCTTTCTCAGTGATCCTTTCCAGACCAGTTAGGATCTCCTAAAGATGGCATGAAAATGACTGATGAAAAAATTGAGTGCTTTCGGATATTAGCAACTAAAGGCAACTAGTTCTTAAGTTGTATTAGACAAGTACTCAAAACTGCTGTCCTTTGTTGTTCACCTGGTATTCTACCAGTTTTGTCCTTGCCCAAAGCCACTAGAAGCCAGTTGGTGGGGGTGAGTGGAAATTACATGTGTGCATGTGCAGGATATAGAAGCTGAGTAGTTCTGCCATCAGTGTATATCGTATAGCCCAAACTTTCTTATTAAAATACTACCACTTTTGCGATAGTGCATGTCTATAATCATTGTTCAGTAACACTAGTTTGCAGTTAATGCCTAAAAGGAATAAATATGAGCAATTAAGTTCTGAATTTGTTTTCAAGAAAATAGATGTACAAAGGGTGTACAGTATTGCACAAAAGGTGCCCAGTATTCATTGTCTGCTAGGAGTACCATACTATTACTGATCTTATGAAAACAAGACACTGATCGGGTAAAGGATCATCATCTACCTCAAAAGTTAAGTTACTGAAGAATATTGTGGTCAAAGATGACAATGTTATATGTACAGCAGCCTTACATACCTCATGTGCCTTAAAATACCACTCTTGAAACATTTTTCACATAATCGAATGATTTTAAATTTTGCTGAGTTTGAATATAAATGTGCTTTGTAGAAAACGTACAGCAGTAGCTATCAACAGGTTACTCAGCTGAAAAACAACTTCACAAATAAGGAAATGTTGTCAGTTTTGAGTTAGTCATCAGATACTCCATCAGTTCCAAAAATGTTAGCTATTGCACTTCAGATATTTCACTTTAGATATGTCAACTAGCAATTAGAGACCTCATCATAAATGCCATCGTAAATTAAGTAGAAATTTGAAGTTGGCAATGTGTTGTCTTTTAGCAATAATATGAATACAAGTTTTGTGGCATAGTTCTGTGGTCAAAAATCATGCTCTAACTAAAACCCAGAAAGCGGACATATACTTCATTTATGGTGCATATATAATCCTTAATATAAACAAAACAGCTTATCAATGGAAATAGTTCTCAAAACTTAATACATTAGATATAAATATAACTAAACCACAAAGCATTTTTGTGATGGCTAATGAAGACAAAACCTGCAAAAGTTTTTTTCCCCCCTATCGAGTGGATTTTACAAATGCATGAGACTCGAAGTGCTACTTTCAGAATCAACCTAGGTGTACAAAGATTTCAATTTTGAGCCTGCTGCTTTATTTTTGTAATTTGTTCAAAATCAGTTATATAACCTCAATAAAAATATCCAATGAATAGGACCAGAAAAATCCTATGAAGCTTATAGAAAATTGATTAAAAACCATGCTTGCAAGCAGAAAGGCATTCAAATTGAATCCAGAAAAGTTTAAATTGAACAAATTAGTGAAATCTCAAATAATACACTAAATTTTGATACTGTAATTAGAAGTCGCGTGAATTGTAAACTTAGTTACTACTTTTTCATTAGATGCATTTATATTACCCTAATGGAACAAGCTTGATAATATCTAAAATACTACATCTAAGTGTTCAATCTAAATGTTTATATATAGAAAATGTGTATATACACCCACAATAAAACACTATTCAGCCATAAACAATAATCTTCATTTGACAACATAGATGGAACTTGAGTACTGTACTAAGTGAAATACGTTGGAGAAAGACCTAGGACATGACTTCACTTACATGTAGACTCTAAGAAGTAACAAGAGAATCTAGACTCACAGAACAGGTAAGTGTTTGCTACAGGGGCAGAAGATTGAAGGTGAACTGGATCAAGGGGATTAAGTACAAACTTCCAGTTACAAGATGAATCATGGGGATGAGGAATACCCTTAATTTTGTAAGGTGACAAGTTGTAACTAGACTTATAGTGATAGCAATTTGGCAATGTCAATTCTTTTTACACACGTTAGTTTCAGGTGTATCAATTATACCTCAAATTGAACAAAACCACTTCAATTGAAACAGGAACGGATATTCGCCTACCTTTTGTGTCTCTAAATGTATACATGACAGAAGTTCTTGGACTTTTGCTTTCATAAATGGGTAATAATGGGTAGGGTTGGAGAGGACTTAAACATTGATGCTTTGACAACAACATGAGGCATACTTTTTACACACTAAACTATCTCTACTTTCACAGCTCCTTCTCATACAGTCTGACCTGTGAAGAGTATACACCATTTTAGTAGCAGAATACACACACACACACACACACACACACACACACACACACACACACACACAGCTAGAAGGGAACTTAGAGTTGACAGCAAATGGCAGAAATGGAAAAGCTATAGTATCTAATTTCAGACGGTCTCTTCATTTTCCACACAGTTTAGACCATATAAACACAGTAATCATATGATTTGAGAAACACTGAAGTTTTTAACTTAATTATGTGTCTTCACTGCTTGCCAAACCTAATATGTCCAAATTAATCTTATAAGGAACTAAAACTCTTACTATACTGCAGTTTTGTAGAAGTCCCCTTACAGAAAGAACCTAACACCCAACATGACTGGCAGGGATTCTGGGAAATATTTCCCAGCCCCCCCCCCCCCCCAAGCACTTGTGAACAGGAGAGAACATAAACAATTGAAGATAGGAGTTGCCAATAGATAATTGCCACAAAAATTACTCATGGATGCGCACACCGATTTTTAGGAAAACCCATGAAGTCAAAAGATAACAATTTCAAGAGAATAGTTATCCGTGAGAAGGGAGGGAGGTATTGATTTCAGAGTAGGTCTTCAGAAACCCTAAGCTGTGAAACATATAAAAATACTAACATTTGTATAACTCATATGGCAGCTGCATGTTTGCCTAGGTTTCATAATTTTTAAACGTTCTATAATTGAACAAAGGAGCTGCAATGCCATAAAGATCAGAATAAATAAGGCAGAAGCAACAAAAATATACCTCCCTGAAAGTTTTTCCAGGCTCTGTGCTAAAGATGCTTGGGAAGGGAGCTTCTCCAACCACATGATTATTACACCTATATATAGACTTGGCAGTCTAAGCTATAGAAACTCTTACAACACACAAGTGAATCATGTTCTTATTTTAGATCCTTGAGGCAAATACCTTCACTAAATGTCTTCCTGGAAAAGGTTTATGGCAGTAAGTTGTACAACATGATTGAGCTTACCTTTATACTTAAAGGGTAAATGTTCTGTGAATTCGTTCATCTACGTGATGATACCTGGTTCTAACAACATGTAAGGTAAAAAGGGAGCCATTTTTATCCTTATTAAAGATGAGCAACCAAACTAACTTCTTCCCTGGTCACCCTATGTGCACATTGTCACACTGCTAGTATAAGGTAGAGCAAGTGTTAACATTCAGGTTTTCTACCTTCCGGTGATTCAATGCTTCTTTAGAACATCATTTTGCGCCCCCCCCCCCCCCATTGGATATCTTCCATCAAAATACCTTTTTTTTTTTTTTGTAAGAATATTTCAGTGATGTTAACATTACAATGAGGTTCCTATATTAGAAGGGCTTCCATTTCTTAGAGTTCCTGTAGCTATAAAGTTATGATTATCTACTTTGCTATAATTTCCCAGCCTGGATTCCTTAAGAGACCATGTACCAGCTTATTTTAAGATTGCAAATTGGGAAAGAGCACAAAGTGTTTGTGGCAAATACATCTATCTCTGAGCAAAGCCCTGTGCCATGTACCTATTTTTGTTATCAATAAATGTGATTAAATATGATAAATTGACTTCTTAAATATCTTAATATGTACAAACCTCAGAAAATTTCCAGACATATATTGGTCAGCAGATATGGTCACCTTAGTGTATTTACACAACAGCCTAGAATTAAAGATAAGTGGTAATAAAACAAATTTGTATTGAGTCAGATGCTTGCAAAAATTAAATTCCTTGACCTTTCTTTCATAGCATATGCGGGCCAATATCCGATTTCTCTTAAATTTACCTTCTGTGTTCTTAAGTTTATTTGAGATAAAAAGAGTGCAAGTGGGGGAGGGACAGAGAATGCCAAGCAGGCTCTGTACTGTCAGCACAGAGCCTGACATGGGATTCAGACTCACAAACCATGAGATCATGACCTGATCCTAAGTTGGATGCTTAACTGAGTCACCCAGGTACCTTTACGTTTTTATTCTTAAAAACTTGTGTATATTTAAGATGTACAGCATGATTTGACATATACATACAGCAAAATAACCATGGGCAAGCTAATCAATATACCCATCACATAATTACCACTGGGGTTTGTGTGTGTGTGTGTGTGCGCACACGCGTATATGCATGTGAGAGAGACCAAGGACCCGAAGTCTACTTGAAGGTATTGTATTAAATGTTGGAAACTTTCTAACTTCAGTCATCCTGTATAGTAGATCTCTAGACTTATTCTACATGACTGCCATTTTGAACCCTTTGACCAACGTATCTTCATTCCCCTACCTCCCACCCCCTGGTACCTACTGTTTTGTTTCTATGTATTTGACTCTTTTAGATCCCACACATAAGTGAGATCAAGCAGTTTTTCCTTTCTGTGTCTGGGTTATTTCACTTAGCATAATGCCCTCCAGGTTCATCCATATTGTTGCAAATTTGTTCATCTGCAGCAAAATGCGAAGATGTCAACATTTTCAGTTTTGTTGTTCATGCTCTACTTCACCCTAGGTTGCCTAAATAGACTTATTTCTTCACCTCCTTCAAAATCACTAACTTCCTGTTGTTAAGGGGTCATTAATATACCGGGTTCTTAGGCCAAGGGGGGAAATCTTCTATGAGAAAAAGGCTAACACAAGGTTAACTTTCTTATGCTAATTGGCTATAAAAAAAAAAAAAAGGTGGACTGATGTATGAAATGTGGCTAAATTTAGTTGAGAAGCACTTAACGATAAATAACATTGTGATAACACAGGAAGAAATGCAAAATCAATGCATTTGTTTTATTAGTGGTATCTATTACTGCTTATTCTTATAGCAAATATCATTAGAACTTGCTTTCAACTAAGCTGTTTCTTTAGATTACATAATCCATAGAAATAATGCTTGATCGGATTAGCAAACAATTATTCCTAACAAGTTTAGGACAAAAATTGTTTCTAACTGTATTCAGTATAATCTCTTCTAATGAAGAATTAGTTTCGAGTCTGTCAAGTAATACCTACTTAATTATATATAACAAAGTTATTCTTCAAAAAACCAAAACCCAAAAAAACCCCACAAAAAACTAGTTTCTATTCCTGTCCTTCCTATCTTCTTCTCTGACCCACCTAGATAACCATCATATTAGTTTATCTTCTAAAATTTCCTTATGACATACATGACACATAAAAACTATTATAGAAAGTCAATGGTATATTCTCGGATACTTCTTCGGACACTTTATAAAAATTAAATGAAAAAATATATGATCATATGTGGATATATACTTATCATAAATACCTATACATAGTTATCCTGACGAAAGAATTGGTCTCTGATTTTTGCCTTTGGAAGAATTTTTGACTTAAAATGGTCTTCTAGTATCTAAAAATTTTTCTTGTAGCTGTCTAATTTATATAGAGCTTGACTTGAAAGAATCGAAGTTTCTATAGAGCAGAGACTTTGTCATGCCTTTTGTTTTTAGATTCTTTAAGATACCAGCACATAGTAGGAACTAAAAAATGTTTGTGTCAGTGGTCTTTATGTTCAGAAGACACTGGATTATTTTCTCTCTGCTTGAAGACTATGCTTTTATTGGTGGAGAAGGGAGCTCATACCATAATCTTGACATCTCTCCCTTACTGTGCCCTGAGAATCTTATTTTGAATTAGTGACTTAAATAAAGCCATACAGGGCACTTCCAACCCTTACATTCTATTATATAGTGATGATCTCAAGGGTGGTATTCGGAATTAAGATGGTTAGGTAGGGGGTGCCTGGGTGGCTCAGTAGGTTGAGCCTCCAACTTCAGGTCATGATCTCATGGTTGATGTGTTCGAGCCCTGTGTTGGGCTCTGTGCTGACACCTCAGATCCTGGAGCCTGCTTTGGATTCTGTGTCTCCCTCTCTCTGCCCCTCCTCTATGCACACTTTGTCTCAAAAACAGAAATGTTAAAAAAAAAAAAAGTTGGATAGGTAGATGATCAACGGTCAGAATGACACCCATGTGTATGAAGAAATAAGGAGGACTATACGTATAGAAAAACAAAGCTGACCCTGCAGAGAAAAGATTATGACAGGGACCATATGGTCCTATTCATCCAACAGACACTTGTCAGCACCTACTTTATACGGGCATTGTACTAGCTACTTAAGTCTATTAATGTTTCCCAACAATTATGACTCATGTCTTCTGAGAGCTGAAGTTCAGTGAGATGGGCACAATAGATACATAATAAATAGGTATATTCATAGAGTAAATAATAGAAATTCTCTGAAGGGCCAAGAAATCAAAAGCACTTGAAAGAATGTAACAAGGAGAAATACTATAGATGGGAGGAGGTTGGCAAGAACAGAACTCTTCTGAAAAAGTTCCCTTTAAGCCAAGAGAACTGCTTAGATGAGAACATGAACTCTTACTGCTGTAGGTCTCCTGATGGCTCTCTGGGACCTGTTTCAGCCTCTTCACAGGGTCCAGGTGCATTGCCTCCCACTGCATTTTGGTAGATGGCTCTGCTTCTGTTGGGACCAAAGAATCTTAACTGACATAAATTTGAAAGTTGAGTTGATAGGGAAATAAGATCTGTGATAATCATAAAAATGCATCATTTTGGCATTCTAACTTGAAATTGACATGAGCAGTTATGTCAAAACTGAATATGCTTATATTTTAATATCATTTCCTCACAAATAGTTCATCTGAAACGTTAATTTTGTAATCGTTCTAAACTTGTAGAATTCTTGAATGCAAAAAGACCTTAAGGAAATTTTCTCAATTTAAAGATAAGAAGGCAAAAAATATCCAGGGAGTTCAGACTATAGAATAAATTGATAGCATAACCAGGATGAAGCCTAGAAGTCTGCCTCTTAAAGCTTTCTCTAAAAGTACTAGTCAAATAATGTTCTAAAAACCTACAGATGTGCCTGAAGATATCAATGACTCCTCGATCATATTCCAGTTTTGGACAGAGGAACAAATGATCAGCAAAGGAACAACAAAAACTGTTGGGGAGAGGGGAGTGTGACTATTAAGCTTCAGGCAAATTCCTCATGACATTGCTGGAATCTATTTTTGATTTTAATTTTCTCTTTATTGATTAGTACTGCTAAACTAGAATCCGATCATGCAGAACTGGAAATGCCAGCAATCACCATCTAGACTGGCTTTAAATGTGTGCTAAGCAGCAATGTACTCAGGACATCACACTGCATATAATATGTCACGGATGTCCCTAGGGCCAAATGATGGCATAAAATGATTACATCATCCTTTGGCAATAAAAGCTGGAGGACCTTGAGATCACTGCAGCGATACCTGGTGCCAAGACCCAGACCAACAACTCACTGGTCTCTTGAATCTCTTCTAAAGGTAGATCCCAAGAAAACTGCAAGCCCAGTTGAAATGGTTATAAATACTTGGTTTCTGGAGAATATAACAATTTATCATTATTAGAAGGAAAAAAAACCCTCAATATGCCAATTAGCAAATACTTAGTGGAACTCATTTAAAATATTTAAGCATATATACTTTAAAAACACTCAACCAGAAAAATCTATTGAATATTAGTATTTATGGTAGGTGAGGACTCCTCAGGTAGGATTTTTGTTTTGTTTTTTAATCTAAAAGCTTGAAGTTTCTCAACCAAATGACTACTTAACAATTTACTATTGACGTGGCCAGTATTAAGGACCAGTAAGATCCTCAGATACCTAAATCGGAGCAGTTCTAGGCCAGAAGGTAGTAAGAAGCAGAGAAAGGACTCGTTTTCTTTGGACATAAAACTACTTCTTGCTCTGCATATGTATCAAAACACTCATTTTAGTAACATTTATGCTTGTGACTATGGATTAGTGATCTCTAATTGAAGTGTCCAACTTCTAATCCTAGAGCTGCATAGCTGATAATTGAATATATATTTCCTGTTATGACTCTTTCTTGTCTCCATCAAATTTAATAACCTGTTTCTCCTTACAGGTTGCAAAATAGAATCACATAGAGACCTCAGAAAAAAGTCTAATGTCCTTTTATGGTCTGTGTTTGGTCTTTTTAAGTAGAATGCACGTGAAGATACATCTGCAAGATGGTCTTTTAAGCTTCTCATTTCCACATAGCTAAATCTTCTAATACTCTAATTCGATCTTTAAAAAACACGTGGTTCAAGGGTCTTGGAACCATCCATCACTTGCCTGACAATGTCAAAATACTTGTTTTTTTATTAGCTGTCCTAAGAATTATGAATCCTAATAGGAGGGGAGACCAGCAATCTCCATGCTCATTTTATTGAGTTTTACATATTTTGGGTAACAGTCCTTAATCAAATGTTGGCTGAAAATATCTCCCAGTCTGTGGCTTGTCTTCTAATTCTTATGTTATCTTTCACGTAACAGAAGTCTTTAAATTTAATGAAGTCCAGTTTATCTGTTCTTTCATGGATCAGGTCTCTGATATGGTATCTAATAGAGGAATCACCAAACCCAAGATCATCTAGGTTTTCACTTTTTTTCCCCCCAAGAAGTTCTATAGTTTTAAGTTTGTATCCTAGACCTATCGTTAGACCTTATAATGCTCAAAATTTAGCTATATCTGGACTTCTTTGTTTGGATGTCCAGTTTTTCCAGCACCATTTGAAGAATATATCCTTGCTTCATTGTATTATCTTTGCTTCTTTGTCAAAGATCGTATGGGGTCTATGTCTGGGCTCTGATTCCATTGATCTATTTATTTTGCCACCACTATTTTGCCAGTCTTGATTGCCATAGATTTATAGTAAGTCTTGAGGTGAGGAAATGGTCCCTTTCCTTCGAAAATGAAAAAAGCACAACCTTTCCTTCGAAGATGTAAAAGGATAAGTGGGATGATGGGAAAGGAATGGTATTGAAAAGTTGAGATAGGTCTAATTATGATTTAGAAGATGTTTGTAGAAGTTTTTATGCACTAAATTTACCTGACTTAGAGGATGGGAGAGTCCTGCAGCTGATGCAATAGAAATTGTGGCTTTTTAAGGGTGTTTCAAAAACTCCTGGAATTTCAAGAATGTCTGTAGGTATAAGAAACATCAGTTTATTCTAGATACTACTAAAAACAAGATTGGTCTCTAAACTGTGTTTGTGTGGCTTGTCCAGAAGCACAAAAAAAGTTGGGGAAAAAACAAGGTATTTTAGAATTCTTTAAGACTAAATGAAATTAAACAATTAAGTTTATTTTACTTTTGGGGGGGTAGTTTAAACAACACATGTTTTTTTCCCCCCACTGTTCTGATGGGTAAAAGTCCAAGATGAAAATGCTGGCAGTGCTGGTTTCTTAGTAGCTTGCACATGGCCACCTCCTTGCTGTTTCCTCACCTAACCTTTTCCCTGTGTACAAACACTCCTGTTGTCTCTTTACCTTCTAACACAGGACACCAGTCCTATTGGAGTAGGGCCCCACCCTTATAACCTTCAAGCCTTGGGAACTTCAAGGAAGTAATTATCTCCATAGTCTCACTGAGGTTTAGGGCTTCAACCTATGAATAGGGGGTGGAGGGGTGTCACAATTCATAACACTCTGCCTCATTCCCTTGCTTTGAAACTTTTGTTTTGAAAAATTTTAAATATAACCTATTGTCAAGTTAGCTAACAGTGTATGTAGTAGGTTGGCTTTGTGAATATATTCCTGTGATTCATCACTTACATACAACACCCAGTGCTCATCACAACAAGTGCAGTGCCCTCCTCCAAGACCATCACCCATTTTCCCCTCCTTAAAAAGAAGTTTAAAAACAACTAAGATCCTAGAGAGGTCTTTTAGTGATAACTCCCTGCTCTAGGGAGTTACATATACTATAAAACTATGGGTGGATTAGGAGATTAGTTATTTTCCTTCTCATAGTAACTATTCCTATATTTAGACATGCTTTTGGGTACACAAGTGGTTTCCTTCAGTGGTGGAATACACAATCTCTGCTGGAGGAGGATGGAAACAGACATGGGCCCAGAATAAGAGTGGCCAAGGTGGAATTAGTACCTAGAGATAAAAGATCAAAAAGCTCACAATCTGAATTTAGGGCTGGCTAAGGGTTCTTGTGAGCCAACAAACTAGCAATTCCAATAGGACAAATGGATTGCCCTGTTGACATATTTTCTGGAGCCAAGACTGGTGCCGGTGATCCTGAGATGCAAATAAAGTGATGGTGGTATGCTCTCCTTGTGCTTGCTATAGGCTTGATGTAGACCATGAGAGCAGCTGGTGGTTTCTACCTTTATGGGGTCTAGCCCATCATTTCTGCTGTTCAGACAATGGGTGTAGGGGGTCGACATCTTTTGCTTTAATTGCATCCAACAGACATGGCAAAATGTAGGAAACGATTAGATGGTGGAAAGATTTGAAATTCCATTTGAGGGAGATTGTATGCTCCATGTATGGGACTTTTACAGGGTCTCTGCAAGAACAGTTTTGAGTTCTTCATGTCCTGAGTCTCCAAAACATCCTCCGTAAATTATGTCTAAAGTAGTAGTTACTGAGACTACCCTACAAGATCTCTAGGTTATGGGATGAAGAAGAGTCAAATGAGAAAAAGGATAAATGGAAGAAAACTACTGATAAGTCTGTTAAACACAGAATGAAACATGAGGTGGTTAATTTTTGGAATGGTGGTTTTTAATGTACTTGTAAGAATTTTTAAATATTATCTGAAATGTCCAATAAACAAAAGGACTTACAGATCTCCTAAAGGAAAACAAATTGTTCAGAGATCTGAAGTAAAAAGAAAAAATTGAAATCAGTAAGTTGGGGAAGTATTTTGAGAGCGTGATGTTAATCAACAGATCAAGAGAGGTTAAGACCTATTCACCAGAGATTGTGATATTCAAATACCCTCTCTTATATACACCTTCAGTTTCCCAAGAAACCTGGCTATTAGTCCCTAAACATAACTTTTCCAAACATAACTATCCCAAAGCCACACAAAAGTGACAATATGAAATCAGGTTTGTTTTGTTTTGTTTTGTTTTATTGACCTATTCTGTTCCGCACAGCCATATGGATGGATGCCAGTACGTTCTTTGCTGATTCTACATCCAGGCCTCTACACTTTCCCATAATGTCCTCCTCCTTGGGATTTAAGGTTATAGCTCTGTTTTTAATGAACTCCCTTCCTAGAGGCAAATCATTTCCAGAAACCTGTCTCCCCTTCACTTCCCATCTCTCCTACTCTCTTGAGCTCCTTCCTTCCCAGTGAAAGATACAGGTTGGTTGTTTTAGTTTCTTTTCTCTCAAAACACAATTCTGCCTTCTATCTTGTTCCTGAGACTCAAGGTACCTACCTTTCTAAAGGAGACAACATCGTATGTTTCCAAAGTATGTTTATATCCCTGCCTATGCTATGATAGGTCCGGACCATTTTATTGGCAAGGAAAGGTCGTCCTGTGGAAAAGCACCTACCAAAATCAATTAATATTTCATCACTTTTTATTTTAAAATCAAAGGTTTTAGGAGTACCTTGGTGGCTCAGTCGGTTAAGCAGCTGACTGGCTCAGGTCATCTCGCGGTCTATGGGTTTGAGCCCCACAGAGCCTGGAGCCTGCCTTGAGTTCTCTCTCTGAACACCCC
This sequence comes from Acinonyx jubatus, assembly GCF_027475565.1. Taxonomy (NCBI): domain Eukaryota; kingdom Metazoa; phylum Chordata; class Mammalia; order Carnivora; family Felidae; genus Acinonyx; species Acinonyx jubatus. The sequence goes on along the minus strand of NC_069385.1, from coordinate 104,293,873 downwards.
CCCCCCCACTCTAGCGCGTTTTCTCTCTCTCTCTCTCTCTCTCTCTCTCTCTCAAAAATATCAAAAATTTAAAAGTTATAAAGGGCTTTAAAAGTCTCAAGTACATCACTTGAAGGAGAACTCAGTAATTGTATGATATTATTGGGAAATTTGGGAACAATTTTCTGTCCTTGATACTAGTACTGAGAATTAAAATATTGTCAGAGAAATATCCTCAGAAGATGAAGAGTCTACATTTTAAAACTTGATGATGATCTAGTAGTTTGAGATCTATCATTCTAGAAGTGTTGCATAATTCAAAAGCAATTGCCTGAGGCAAAATTTGGAGGTAATCAGAATTTGATCCTTACCATCATTGCTCACCCTCTTTCCTTCAGAGGCCTCTTCATCTTTTATTCCTTGCTCCCACTGTACCGTGTCTTTGGGGGCTTATCCTGTATTTTATTCTCCATTTTGCCTCTGTTCTCATTGACTCAAGTGTTCTAATGCAGTTTTCAAATGCTACCACCATTGTGTATTAACACCTTTATGAGGTATCTGATGCAATTTTGAGATTCAGTGAAATTACCATAAAAGTACAGATGTGAGATCTTTGGGTGAAATTGCTTAGCACAAATTCTGTGATGGGAAATACTTTTTTTTGTTCTTAAACCCTTAAAACAACATCTGATTCTATAACTTGTATAATCCTCTGTAGGTAAGGATGACAATTGTTAGCTATTTCCTGTGTATTTAAAAACTTCAATTTCAACTACAGCTACTTGTGATATTAGTTGATTAGTATTCACAAGACCGTGAAAATGGATTTTGGCCAAAAGTCAATTTAAGTGAAGAACCTCAAATTTTAGATATATTTAGGTGTTACTATAGACTTAAATCCATGAAGTCCTAGTCACTTATACAGTTGGAACTAAACATATGAAGTGGCAATTCTTACTAATAAAATTTAATGGCCTAAAAGTAGTAACTGTTACCTTCACACAATAGACAATATAGATGGTATTATTATATACAGCAGTGGAAAAAAAGGAAATATCTCAATTTTAAGGTAGAAAACTTTGAAAGGGAAAAAGTAGCTTTTAAATCACCTTTGTTTTATGGTTCAAGACCTTTTCATTAAACTCGTAAAACACGATTTCACAATATTAAAAATAATGAAACTTGAATTCCATAAGACTGTTATTTAAAATTCTTACCTTGAGAAATACGTCATTATAGTTTCATGGTCTATCAAGAATTCCAATAATGGGATTTCTTTACTTGGGGGCCATGAGTAAACCAAATACCAATTATGAATTATAACATTCTATACACCTATCACGGCTTATTTTGATAGGGAAGATACCTTACATTAGGCTGGCAGATTTCTCTTGAGTAGCTCTTATAACTGCACCCAAAAATATACCTAAATGCAATAAAATTCCCCCAAACCTTTGAGCTTCATAAATTTTCTCAGAAACATTTTAAACTTAACTTTGAAATTCCTTGAATATATTCCCGTTCAGTCTCCTTTTCACTAAGAAACCCATAAAAGTTCCTAAAGTTAGGCATTTGTTCAAAAAACATACATGTAAATCTTAGTTTTGCCAACTGCTGATACTTCAACCTCAGTCTCTCCCTTGCTATAACCTTCCACTTAGAAGGGTGTAAATGAAAACATGAGTCCTTTAAACTGGCAAATCCAGTTTCAAGGATGTTAAGTCTGATGCCTGGTTACTAAGTGAACACTGTCAATATACCTTTAAAATTGTATTTAGGTATAAATAGGTGAATTAAGAATTCTTAGCTTGCTTTTAAAAACTATACACAAGAATGGGCAGGGGCACCTGGGTGGCTGTCAGTTAAATGTGATTTCAGCTCATGTCATGGTCCCAGCATAGTGGGGTTGAACCCCCCCCCCCCCCCCCCCGCAATGGGCCATGTGCTGAGCATGGAGCCTGCTTAAGATTCTCTAACTCCTTTTTTTTTTTTTTCCTCTCCCCATCTCTGTCCCTCTTCCCCCTGCCATATGCTTGCTCACTCTTGCTAGCTCTTTGTTTTTGTTTTTTGTTTTTTTTGTAAAAACTACACTAGTCATGCTGTAAAGTAATTTCTGGCTGTAACCAAGTGGCTAGGTGACTAACGTTGTTTAAAAAAAAAACACCAGAGCAACAACAACAAAAAAACCTTAGGGCATATTTAACCTTGAGACTGCTCTCCTTCAGAAGCTAGACTGAGAGGGGCGCCTGGGTGGCTCAGTCGGTTGAGCTTCTGACTTTGGCTCAGGTCATGATCTCACCATCTGTGAGTTCGAGCCCCCCCCCCCCCCCCCCCCCCCCCCCGTCGGGCTCTGTGCTGACAGCTCAGAGCCTGGAGCCTGCTTCAGACTCTGCGTCTCCCTTCTCTCTGACCCTCCCTTGTTCACGCTCTGTCTCTGTCTCAAACATAAATAAACGTTAAAAAAAAAACTTAAAAAAAAAAAAAAAGGAAGCTAGACTGAGATACAATGTCTACCATCTTCAAACTTCAGAATACCCAGAGAATAGAACAGTGACCAGAGCCACAATGCCACTTCTGTAGCTATCAGGTCTTCTAGATTCAGGGTTTCTACAGATCTGGGCACTGCTAGAGCTATAGAAAAATGAAATACAAGTCCTTCTGAGGAAGGGAACTCAGCAATACATACAAACAAATATTCCCCCCCCCCCCACACCCAGTAAATACTAAATGACCTAAGTGCTAAAACAGGGCTGTGCTAGATAAGAAAAGCATCTGACTTAAATTGGGCCAAACCAAACAAAATGAAACACTACCACTAATAAAGGATAAATACAGCACAAACGTGGAAGTATAAGAACTGTTATGTTGATGTATACAAAGATTTTTAAAAACCACAATTAGGTATGTTTGCTAAAACAAATCCATACCTTTTGTATTTGAGGTTTGACATGTAAAAATATATTCAGAATTTCATGGGGGTTTCTTCATTTCTGCATTCTTTCATCCTTCCACTTCACTTGAAGGTAGGTGATTCATAGAGTCCTCTTACCTCAGCAAGATGTGAAATGAATGTTTCAGAAAACCTGTTTTTTGCTTTTCAGAACCCTTCCTGCATTTATCAGGGTTATGTAGTTAAGAAAGGAGAGGACAATTTGCCTTAAATTAGGAAGGTCAGGAGGTCTACAGGCACAAGAGTGGTTAGTGACCCCTAGTCCTCTCACACCCTGCATAGCTCATTAACCAGAGCCTTGTATAATGAGTAGACTATAAAAGTTCATGGCCTTATGGTACTGTAAGGGAAGATGGACTTCAAACCCACTGAAATGACCCTGGGCAAAAGGAATTTCAGGGAATTGGCATAGACTGAAGAGCTGGTTGGAATGGGAGTAGCCCCGGAGAATGTGCTGTGTAAGACCTGCAGAATCCCGAGGGTCCAAACTGAATTTCCTACCATCTCAGAGGGATGGGGCCTTAGAATCAGATGGAGTTTTCAACAAAAGTAAAACATAATAATACTTTCTGTACACGTGTTTTAAATAATGTTCAAATTCTTATTTAAATACCTCTGCCTATCCAGATCTAGAAAGATGTAGACAAGATGGGGATTGTAGATCTGTTAACTTGGATATAAATTAGATCTAGATATCATTGCTATTCTCATATTTATGTGTCTTTAAAGGTCTTGAAGTACAAGCAACGGCATATATGCAATGTAAGTCTTAACATTGTCTGTTGGTGTACATTTAGTAGACTGCTCTAGAGTCCCTGAAATCATAACACTTAAGTGGTGGTGATAACCCCGTAGGGCTTCCCAGTTGCTCTAATTTTGTCCTGGTGTTTCCCTCTCACTCCAGCTGGCTGAGTATGACTAAGGTGCCAAGTTTCCCTAAGAATAGCCTGTATTCCTCTGGTTTGTGTGGGATCTGAAGGATGAGAGCCTAGAACAAGTCCAGGCACAAACCCATGACTCAATGGCACAAGTTCTCAAGTTATCTTCCCTAGTTTTACAGGTCCCTTATTGTTGTATAGAGTTCCTATTAACTGACTCTTACTAGGTATAGAATTTCTCCTTTTTAAGCAAATTATCCCCAACTTTCTCTTTCATCCAGTTTAAATTAGAACAAATATTTTGGGTTCCATTTTCAACCAATTTCCATTTTCAAGAAAATTGTCCTAGTACAGTGCAAAGTATACTAAGCAAACAATTCTCAAATCTGTTCTTTTAGCCCCAACTCCACTATATGCTAAATTTATGATCTTGGATAAATTACTTAGCTTTCTGAGACTCAGCTTCCAAATCAATAAACTGCTGTACAAAAGTGAGTTATTATCATCCTTACCTTTTATTGCCATCCATTATCAAATATAAATTAATTCCAGCCATAGATTCTTGAGTTCTGAATCTACTGTTCAGACTTGACACTTAAAGCTGCATCTTAACCGAGAAAAAAGTTAATTCCTTAAAGCCTAATATTTAAATCCATTTGTAGTTTTAAAACTTCTGGTAGTGTTATGAGGTCCACCTCTCTTACAGACACATTGAAGCAGTGTTGCCTTATGTATAACAAGTGTTGTACTAATACTTGTGGAAATAGTAACCCTAAATTGCATTGAGGAATAAATAGAAGTTCTCATACCACATAGCTGTGTCTGAATAAAACAATTAGTTAACCTAAAGATATTTCTCTTCTAAAAATGGTTCCAAAGAAACCTGAATCAAGTAAATTGAAATGACTTTATTTTGCAGGCATGTAAAGAAATTTCACTTTTAAACCACTGAGATCTTAAATGTTCTTAAATATCACTAAAATTATCAAAGTTTTACCAATAGGTAAAAACTGAACAGGAATACAAAAAATTTTTCTAGAAATACATTAGGTACATGCATAGAAGTAAAAAGGGTCATGATTGGCTGATGACTTATGCTATAAAAGCACTTCGTACAAGATGTGAAGTGATTTAAAAAATTTCAGTTTTATTGGGTAAAGGAAACCATAATACTAAAGTTTACGAGCACCTTTGAATTGGTGTTGCTTTGTGTAATTGTTTCTGCACTTTACATTTGTAAGTATCTAATGTGACCATCATTCCATATATTACCTTATGTCATAATGGTAGCAAACAGTGTAGGAGTTTTTGTTTTGTTTTTTTGCCAATCTGGTATTGTTGTTACTGCTTTTAGAATTTTCTCCATAATTTCTGCAGGATCTAGCACTGCCTTGAGTAAAATCTTGTCTTAGTTTACAAATGCAGGAGGACTTTGAGTACTTAAAATTGCTGAAATACTCACATTAAAAATTGCACATAAAAACGTGTATCTCCTGGAATCTTCACAAACTGGTGAAGTGAGCATAAGACTAAAATAACAACAAAAAACAGATCATCATCCTCACACCAGGAGCCTCCTTATGTCTTTGATTAACTTTGTTTGGGTTTGGTGGTAACTGAATCCATAGATTCCTGGTGTCTAGATTAGTTTTGACTCTTCCTGTACTTTATGAAACCAAATGTCTGCAGTATGTGCTTCTCACTACTTTCATCAACAGGATCTTAATTCATCCATATAGTTGTACATAGTGGGAAATCCTATAGTCTTACTGTTTTATAATAAATGTATGAATAGATCACACTTTATTCTGTTGAGCATTTGATTAGATTCCAATTTGGGTCTATTATGAATAGTTAGTTCTACTTAAACTAAAAGTAACATGGGGTGTATATATGGAAAAATCTCTCTTGAGTATATGAAATTGCTATTTTTGTAAATCACAAACAATTGAATATTAACAATTAGATAAAATATAATCCAGTGTCGAGAAAAAAAATTGGGGTCCTATTGTACACATGGTTGAGTAGAGGTTGTCAAAGGGTTTGCTAAAGTTGTACAAATTGCCTGCCTTCAAGCCATGTATTACTGTCGGGTTGTTTCATAATATTGTTTATTTGCACACAAGTGTGCAGGGGAGGGGCAGAGAGGAGAGAATCCCAAGCTGGCTCTGTGCTGTGAGTGTAGAGCCCTATCTGGGGCTCAGACTCACAAACTATGAGGTTATCATCTGAGCTGAAGTCAGATGCTTAATCAACTGAGCCACCCAGATGCCCCGACAATATTTCTAATTTTATGTATTCTTTACCTATTCTAATAGGTGTAATGTAATCTCACTGAGGTTATAATTTGTATTTCACAATAAAATTAAACTCCTTTATGGTTATTGACAATTTGGATATCTCTTCCCCACCTGTTTTTCCATTTTTCATTGGGTTCCCTCTTTATTCGGATTTTTGAGTTTTTGGTGAATATGCATACATGTATATTCTGAATACATGGAATGCTTTGTCAGAAATATGTACTGAAAAAAAAATTTCCAGCTATATAAGTTGCCTTTTCATTTGCTTAATGATGTTTAATGGTCTTATTTACCATTTTTCTTTCATGGCTAGTCTTTTCAGGTCTGACTTAAGATTTTGCCTATTTAAAAGTCACTGGGTGTTCTATCTTCTAATAGCTCTAATTTTGTTCACATTTAAATCCTTGATTCATGTGCAATTTTTATGCATGAGATGTAAGGACCCATATACATTTTTTCAATCTGAATTATCTAGAATCATGTATTGACAAGCTCACACTTTATCTGAACTGCAATGTTGCCTTTGACATAAACCATATATACATACATATATGTATACATATACACATACATGTGTATACATATATATGTATGTGTGTTTCCTGAACTAACACTATTTTAAAAGTCATAAGTGGTAATAAGACTTCATCCTTTGAGGATAGACTTAATATTGGTAAAGATTGACATCTTTTAGAATCTGTCTATGGTAGGTTCCTATGAGTAAACTGGATAAAAGTTAAAAATAAAAATATAATTCGTTAAAGTACCAGATAAATATAGAATATGGTGTATAAACTTCAGAAGTCAGTCTGGAATGAAGTTTCAAAACTATTCAAGTAGTATTGTTGGCATTGAACTAGCATGAGCAAATGATACTAGGATGTTAGATGATTCCGTTTTATAACTATATCATACTAACAGCTCTCAAAGCTTGTATTATCTGTTTCAATGTTAGCAATTCAAGCAATCTACAAGCCAAATTTATAGTGCCATTTAAAATAGTTCTAAATCTATCCTATAAATAGAATTCTGCATTTATTGATGCATCTGCAAATACTGCTATACATTAGCTCATTTGAGTGTTGGAGACTTCTTACAATAAACATGTGTTTAGTTATGTTTTACCACAAAATTGACTTATTCTTTACCACTACTTTTTCATTTTTCTTTCTTACTGTAACTTTTTTTTCATAATCCCGCACTCAACGAAAGCTCTGAGGTTGTAATCAGTAGCAATAAATACAATTTTATGTTGACTTAACCTCAGAGTTGACTTTTAAAGTATTGAATTTTAGAATGGTACATTGTAAGAAAATAATAGGAAAACAGCTGGTCAAACATCAGAATAGAGAAAGAGGGGGGGAGTGAGATACATTAGGTCTTCATAAAAAATTGTTATGAAACGGTTGTTAGCAAAGCTTTTTTTCCTTCTCACTTTCAAAACCTTTTCCATGTTGAAAGTTCTGTCAAATTATTTGAACTGAGATATTGGAAGCATTTATTTGCCATGCTTCGACTTTCTTCCAGAATAGTCTGGAAATCTCAAAGTTCAAGGAAAGTTCCCGCACATAATGAAGAGGAAGCTTTATGAGAATAAGGCAGCATGTGGTCATGATAGGGCCCCTCTGAAGACTCTGGATTGAAGCAGGAAGAATTATTTTGAAGGCTGTGAAATCTAAGCGTGGTTATAAAATAAGATACCCAAGCAGCACATTGATGCATACAACACATTGATCTTTGTCTACTGGCCTAAATTCTGTTCTTTCAAGAAGAGTGAACATACTCAAACACTTGATGAGGCATGCAAAAGATAAAAATAAAATAAAACCCCAAAAAACAAAACCCATGCCATTTGTTGTTCCTTCGGGCGTGAAAGATCCTTCTGTATTTGGTGCAGAGGGGGACATGTAAGTGATCAGTTCTTTCACATTTTATGGTGACTTTCACTAGCGTTATCTTGGGAGAGATGCAATAGAATGAAAAACATGACATTTGTGTTTATATAATGATTTGCTCAGATAAAGAACACTTAGGATTACTGTATGTTGTGTGTGTTGTAAAACCCTTACCCAGTAACTCAAATCAATATATTTAGTTCATTCTTTACCTATCAAGAGTCAGTGGATTAATCTGACTAGAATTTAGTCCTCTCCATTTCCCTCTTCACCGGCCCCAACTTAATAGATCATGGGAGTCTAGCTATTAGTCTTAATGTATCCATATGAATCTTGTATCTTTATTTCCTTATTTCAAAAATCCTAAGTGCTGGACACTGGTAATGATGCCACAAAAGGTAGTGGGGTACATTATGTGAACTGAAAACCAGACATGAAAAGGAAACTGCATGATGTCACTTATATATGGAATCTATAAAAAGGCAAACCCATAAAAGAATATAGTGGTGGTTACCTGGGACTGGGAGGTGGAAAAAACAGATGTCGGTCAAAGGTTATAAGGTTTCCTAATAGTCCAGAGATCTCAAGTACAACATGACTACACTTAATACCTTATTGAAAACCAGAAAATTGTTAAGAATATATATATTAGGTCCTCTTACACCACACACACACACACACACACACGGTAACTGTGTGAAGGGGATTAATGTTAATTTGACTATTTTTTAAATTTATTTTTATTTTCATTTTTATTTATCAAATCAGGTTGTACATCTTAAAACAGAACTTATACTTATCAAATAAAGCACCAATCTCCTTGAGAGAAATAATTTTACCTCCTGTTACTTCAGAAATTTCATTAAACATTAAAATTCTGTGAAAGAAATTAGCTTGTAGTGTAACCTAAACTTCATATAACAAACTTAAATTTTCCAAAAATTATAATCAATATCATGGCTCTAATTTGTAATCAGAATCCAAAAGTAAGAATTCAGTTTTCTTTTCCTTTCACTTATTTTTCATAAGTGTACTCTAATCTCCATCCCCTATTGTCCCATTCCCCCCACCCATCTACTCTCTGGTAACCATCAATGTATTCTTTATAGTTAAGTCTTTCTCTTTGTTTGTCTCTTGTTTTTTTTCCCTTTGCTCCTTTTTCTTAAATTTCACATATGTGTGAAATCATATGGTATTTGTCTTTCTCTGACAGACTTAGCATAATACTTTCCAGCTCTATCCATGTTGTTGCTAATGGCAAGATTTAATTTTTATGGTTGAATTTATTAAATACATTATATATGTATGTATGTATACACACACATATATACATAACCTTTATCCATTCTTCTATCAATTGACACTTGAGTTACTTCCATAGTTTGACTATTGTAAACAATGGTTCCATGAACATAAAGGTACATATATCCCTTTGAATCAGTGTTTTGTATTTTTGGAGTAAATAGCCAGTAGTGTGATTCCTGGATAGTAGGGTAGCTCTATTCTTAACTTTTTGAGAAACTTCTATCTACAGTGGCTGCACCAGTTTGCATTCTCACCAACGGTGTAAAAGTATTCCTTTTTCTCCACATTTTCACCAGCACCAATGTGTGATGTTGAGCATCTTTTTATGTATCTGTTGGCCATCTGTAGGTTTTCTTTGGAGAAATGCCTGTCCATATCATCTGCCCACTTCTTAACTTGTTTCTGAAGGACTCCATTGTTTCAGGTCTACATCAGAACCACAAGCCAAGGAGTGCATTTCACTTCTTAAAAATATTCCTCCTGTTCTATATCAAACTTGAAAGGTGACAACACAATTTTAGGACAAAAGTTTTCTTTCTTAAAGTCAAACTTCAACTAAATTCTTAGATGATTTTTAGTGAAGACTGCTTCCTAATACTGAATTAGAAGTTTCTAAGACCCTGTCCTGGTTTCTTCTCTGCCTTTAGCTTGGTTTGCTTTCACAACTTCTTGACTTGCAGGGAAAAAAATGAGTGAAAATAATGTATCATTATTATTTAACACACTTATTAATAAAATTGTTTAAATGACTTTATTACTGAATTTGGTGTTTCAGAGATAAACAGATAAACAATAGGACTCAATTAAAATCCAGGAGCTCTACCATTATCTGTTGCCTTTGAAAGAACTTTCTAGTATCCCAAGACTTCTGAACAGTATACCCTGAAACTTGATGAAGCACTGAGTTGGTCACACAAACTTTTTCAGTCTAAAAGTTACAAGCCACTGTGTGGCTCAGTCAAGTGTCTGACTCTTGACATCAGTTGAGGTCATGTCATGGTTCTGAGATAGAGCTCCAAGTCAAGCTCAATGCTGAGAGTGGAACCTGCTTGGGATTCTCTCTCTACTCCTCCCCTGTTTGCGCTCTCTCTCTCTCTCTCAGCTTAAGAAAAAGGTACATAACACTAGATGTAATTCAAGCATTCCTCTCAGATATTTTTATCTTCACTTGATTCACTAGGACTATACTAAGAAGCAACAGTCTTATGAATGAGCAAATGGTTGTCTTTATTCACAATGTTCAGTTGCCACAATGCACTTTTTCTAGTTTCAACATCATTGGGAAGCTGTAGGAGTAAGAATAAGGCTGAGAGCTGAATATGGATTTTTATATTATTAGGGACTGATCTCTAGAAAGGATGTCCCGTCAACAGCTATTATGTAGACCCTCTCAATTAAAATACATATTAAGTCCCTTGTATCTGCCAAATCATCCAGACACATGGACGGATTTTTAAAGTCTCTACCACTTTTCTAGATATCCCCCAAAGTTACCTCCTTTGTTTTTATTTGCCATTACTGCTCTATTCTCTATTTTGAACCATTCCCAACTAATCAGCTCACATTAGCAAATATCTGAATGTCTACTCTGTGTGAGGCTCTGTCAAATACTAAGAAGAATTTTTTTAAAACCAACTTCAAGGTTTTATTTTTGGGAGAGCATGAGCAGGCAAGGGGCAGAGACACAGAATCCAAAGCAGGCTCCAGTCTCTGAGCTGTCCGTACAGAGCCCAGTGTAGGGCTTGAACTCACGACCTGAGTCAAAGCCAGAGACTTAACCAACTGAGCCAACCAGGCACCCAACGCTATGAAGAATTTTTAAAGATACTAAATAATTTAAAGATATTAAATAATACATCGTCCCTTGTAGCAATGAACTTAGTCACATTATAATTGTTTCAGGTAAATATGGATCCTGTTTTATGGACTTCATTTCAAAGAAATTGGTGATTCTGATAACTGGTAAGGGTAGCAAGACTGTGTGTATATATAGATACGTATGTATATATATTTTACGTATAGTTGACCTACGATGTTGCAGTAGTTTCAGATACACAACATAGTGATTTGAGAGTTCTGTATATTGCACAATGCTCGCCATAAGTGTTGTTACCATCTGCCACCATACAAAGTTATTAAAATATTGACTATATGCTATATGATGTACTCTTCATCCTTAAGACTTACCTATTTTATAACTGAAAGTTTCTTATTTCTAAGAAAACATACAAATTGCTCTTTGGCCCTGAGGTTGGGCTTTGCCATATAACTTGCTTTAACAAATGGAAAATAAGTGGATAATTCTCAAGTAGATGCTTTAGAAAACACAATGTTTCCACCAGCCCTCTTGATCTGGTCTTCTTCCATATTAGCATTACTTCACAGGAGTGTTCCTACCTGGGAACCAGGAAAAGAAGACCCATATAATAGGTTCAACCCAAGCCCAGAACAGAGGTACCATAGCTGTTTCATAGCTGTTAATACACAACATGAGCAAAGAAGTAAATACTTGTTGTGGAGGTCACTGATAGTCAAACCTGAAAAGTCCAGATGATACTTTGTTATTAGTGCATTATTGCTATGAGACACGGTTACATTAAAATAATCCTGGTGAAAATTAGCTATTCCAGGACTCTCTAGTGTTAGTGATGGAGGTATAACCCTCCCCCCCCCCCCCCCACCATTCCTCATCCCCAGCCAAGATCTTAACAAAGCAAAAGGATCTCCTTCAGATCAGTCTCACATCTTGCTTTGATGTCCAGAGTTACTAGACCGTGGGCTACTGCTTCAAAGAGGTGTGGACGTTAATAATTTTCTGAACAAATGGAGTTTATATAGTACAATAGGTGACCTAAAACTGGATGTCTTTGTAACTGTTAGGACCATTTCGGTAGCCAGAATATTCTATGGAAGTAATTTTCTTAATACAGAAAATGTTTTATTGTATTTTTAGAAGGTTTTAGATTCACAGAAATACTGAACAGACAGTAGAGTTCCCAAATATACCCCTATACGATTTACTCTAATACTATCTTTTGTGATTATCATGGTAGTTTTTTCACAATTAGCTAATATTCATGCATTAGTAGTAGTAAAAGTTCATGCTTTATTAAGATTTCCTTAGTTTTTATCTAATGTCCTTTTGTGTTCCAGGAATTCATCCAGGATACTACATTACATTTAATAGGCATGTCTTAGGCTCCTCTTGACTGTAACAGTTTTGCAGACTTTCCTTGTTTGGAATAAACCAATATTATAGATGTCTATTGAAATTTATTATGCTGGCATCGTGAATTTTGGGGAAAATCACAGATAAGCTTCTATCTCATCACATAATTTCAAGAGTATATGATTAATGTGACTTATAGCTGTTGTTGACCTTAATTACCTGGCTGAACTTGTGCTTATAAAATTTTTCCCACTGTCAAGTTAATCTCCAATTCCCCCCGCCCCCACCCACCCCTTCCATACTAGACTCTTTGGATAGAAGTAACTATGCACAACTCACATTTAAAAAGTGGGGATTTTTGTTATGCCTCTTTAGAGTATCCACATACTTTCTTTGGAATTCTCCATTGGATATTTGTCTCCATCTATGAATTTATTTAACTACTTACTAGTCTAGATTGGAGGATACTTATATTTTGGGTCCTAATCTAATACTCCCATACTATTCTCAGCCAAATGGCTCCAGATTTGGCCAATGACAGCCCTTTCAGTTGGTTCCTGTGTACCTTTGAAATACCTCACTAATGTGTATTGTGGGCTTATTTTGTTTTTGTTCTTAGAATTCCTTACTTTCTGTTACTGTAAGATGTTCCAGTCTCATCCTGTATACTTCCTAATTCCCACCCCAGTTCTAGAATCAGCATTTCTCTAAGAATCCCTGGTTCTTTTTAATGGTGCTAGAAATCAAGGTTTGGATTTGACTTAAACATGAGCTCTTACTGTTTGAACTCTTACTTATTACCACATAAATTATTCTAGTCCCCTCCTCCTGGTTATCTGTAGGTTCTCACTCCAATGGTGAGAAAAATGGCTCCCACCATTTGGTAATTATTGAATTGTTCAGTTTGACTATATATGAATAGCAGTATCAGAATTGTTAACCCCTTATCCCAGTTGAAAATAATGTTATCAACTCCAGCTTAGTACTCATGTGTAGTTACTTGCCTTTTAGTCTTAACTTATTTCCAAGTTACTTAGGTTAGCACTGTTTTCCCCACCACCTCCAGGAGAGGTTTTTTTTAGTTATATTCTCTGATCACGGTCTGCGTTTTTTTCTGGAATACCTCCACCTTCAAATTATTTAAATACTTAAATACTCTAAGGTTCACTTTTGGGGGTTGGAAGGTTCTATGGGTTTTGGCAATAATGTGATGTATTTATCATATAGTATCAGAATACTTGGCTGTATAAATCCCTTCACCTACTTCCCACTTGGCCTGAATCCCTGGCAACCATTCACCAATTAATTTTGAGTAAACTTTGGTGAAATAGGTAAAGTATGAGTCTGGATTGACTTCTTTCCCTTGAATATGCATATACAACATTTCTAGTATCATTTGTAGAAAAGATTATTGGTTTGTCTTGGCAAAAACCAGTTGACTATATATATGTAGGTCTATTTCTGAACCGTCTATATTTTTCCATTGTCCTATGTGTCTACTTAAAAAAAAATTGTACCTATTTTGACAATGCTGAGATGCCCTCATTAGAGTACAGATCAGATAAATCTTCAGATCATGTCAGTTTTCAAACTTCGTTGTTCTTCAGCATTGTGTTGGCTATTCTTGGTCTTTTGCCTTTCCAAGTAAATTTTATAATCCATGTGTCAATTTCCACAAAATAGCTTGCTGAGAATTTGGTTCAGGTTGTATTAAATACATAGACAAATTTGTGAAGAATAGGTATTACAACAATCATGAGTCTTCCAATCCATTGCCATGAAATATTTCTTAATTTAAATCTTTATTTCATCAGTGTTTAGTTAACCTCATGTAGGTACTACATTTATTCCTTAAGGATTTCATATATGGGAAGCTAATATATGTGGTATCTTTATTTCAAAATTGCCCATAGTAAACATGGAAACGACCAACTTTTGTATGTTAATCTTTTATCCTGTGACCTTGCTATAATTGCTTATGAGTGCCAAGAGATTTTGTCAACTCTTTGGTGTTTCCACGTAGATGATAATACTACATGTGAACAAAGGTAGTGTTTGTACTTCCTTTGCAATCTGTATGCATCTTACTTTTATTGTCTTCTTGTACTACCTGGGTCTTCCAGTATGATGTTGACTAAGTGTGGTAAGGTGGTATGTTCTTAAATCATTCCCAATGTTAGGAGAGAAAAATAGTCAATTTTTCATTATTGAAAATAAGTTTTTAGTAGGTACTCTTGATTAAGTTGAGGAAATCCCACCCCCCTACATTTCTAGTTTGATACTTTTTATCATGGATGAGTGTTGAATTTTGTTAAATGCTTTCTCCGCACTGATGAATTCATAAGATTTCTTTTCTTTAGCTAATAGAGTGAATTACATTAATCTATTTTTGAATGTTGAACTTTCCTTGAATACCTGAAATAAATCCTATGTAGTCATTGTGTATAATTCTTCTATAAATTATGGACTCTTTTCTAATATTTTATTGAAGATTTTACATCTGTGCTCATGGTCTGGTTATTTTGTTTGTAATTCCTTTTTCTGGTTTTGGTATTAGCGTAATTATGGCTTCTGTTTTCTACAAGATAGCGTAGAGAATTGGTATAATTTCTTTAATATTTGGTATAATTCACCAGTGAACCCATGAGAATTCAGAAAGATTATTAAGCATTGATTCAATTTATTTGATAGGCATAAGAATAGTATTATCTACTTGTGAGTTTTTATAGTTGGTGAATATCAAGGATTGGTCCATTTCACCTAAGTTATCAAATTAGAGTTGATAATTTCTTTTAATGCCCATGGATTCAGTAGTGATGACCTCTCTTTCATTTCTGATAATTGGTATTTTCTGTATTTTTTTGTTAGCATGGGTAGAGGGTTATCCACTTCATTGACTTTTTTAAAGAATCAGCTTGCAATTGTTGTTTTTCTGATTTCTTGTTTGCAATTTCATTGATTTCTGCTTTTTATGTAACTTTTCAGCTTCAGGTTTAAATGGATGTTCTTTGGATAGCTTCTCAAGATGGAAGCCTAGATTATTGCTTTTAGACATTTCTTCTCTTATACATATCCAGTGCTACAAACTTTCCACTAAGTACTGCTTTTGCTGTATCCTACATATTGTTTTGATATATTTTCACTTTAGTTCAAAATATTTTCAAAAAAATGCTTAAGACTTCTTTTGACCTCTGAATTATTTAAAATGTGTGTAATCTCCAAACAGTCTGGGAGTTTTTCAGTTTTCAAGTGATTTTTTTTGAGTCTTTAAAAAAAAAATCACTCTGTTGAGAGAGTTAAGATGGCAGAGAAGTAGGTGGACCGGGATTTTCCTCATCCCTCCATCACAGCTGTACTGAGGTCAGATCACCTGAAACACCCAGGAAATCAATCTGCAGAGTGACAAGGATCTCCACGGTTGGAAGGAGGAAACTTGGCAGGATTGAGGTTCGTGTATGTGAATTGGGAGAGATAGAATAGCATAGGCACAGAGGGGAGGAGGGACCCTTTCTGCGCAGAGACAAAAGGGAGAGAAAGAGGGTTGTAAAAGTGCAGCATCGAGTTAGCACAAGAGGAAAACCACTCTGGACCATGGACTGAGGAACAAGAAATACAGAAAGTGCCAGTTTCTTCTTTGCAAATAGCCGTAGGAGCTGAAACTCGGAGGTTTAGAAGTGTGAGATCTTCTGAGTGAAGCCAGGGGCCCTGGTACATGTTCCCGAGGAGGGAGGAGCTGGCCCTGGAATGCATAGTGTGGTGTAGCGATCTCAGGGGTGCACTGGGAGAGACAAGTCCCCTTCCTGGAGTACTTTGAGAAGAGGTTTAATGCCGCCCCAAGGACAAAAGACCCTGCGGGTACCGGCCAAAGGCCTTTTATCAGCAGGATGGAGGGGCACTACTCCAGAACAGGGTCTGCATGGTGTGGGAGCCTTTAAGATAGAGAGTTTTGAATCGCAGCTGAGCACCGAGAAGGTGCAGGAGCACTGTGACGCAAAGCAAGCTGACAGCCCTCACTCTTCTGTGAGGGCTGCCTGAACAGCACGGTTGGAGACACCCACTCCAGGGAGGAGAGATTGGGGTGTTGCCATTTTTCTCCCCGACACCACACAGTGGGAACTTCAGAGAGCAGCGCAGCAGCCCCTAATGGAAGCGGACCCATTTACACCAAACCCTGGGCCTGTTTGCCTGGCAACTACTCCTCTACTGGAGGGAGACTGACTCCTCCAGACTCGCACAGACACAGGGCCCAGGCACCAACAGACAACTGTTTTTGTTTTGTTTTTTGATTTTTTTCTTCACCCTTTTTTTTGTTTTCTTTTGGAATCAGGCTCATAGTTTTGGATTTGTCTTTGGTCAATTCTTACATACACACACACACACACGTACACACACACATAATCTTTTATATATAATAAAGTCTTATGTATATAATGCAAATATCATTTAGGTCTAGTTTATTGATGGTACTATACAGTTCAACCATATTCTTTGAGATTTTCTGCCTGTTTTATTTATAAATTTATTTTATATAATTTTACACATAAATTATATATATATTTGATAAGGCATTTTTATATTAAAAAAATTTTAATGACTTATTTTTGAGAGAAGGGGGCGAGAGCACGAGCAGGGAAGGGGCGGAAAGAGAGGTTGGCACAGAATCCAAAGCAGGCTCCAGGCTTTGAGCTATTGGCACAGAGCCTGACGTGGGGCTCCAACTCATGAACTGCAAGATCATGACCTGAGTGAAAGTCAGACACTTAATTGATGGAGGCACCCCAGGCATTTTTATTCTATTGTTTTTCCATCTTTTCTCTTTTTCTCTATTTTTCTCTTTCTCTGGATTTTAGCCTTCTAGTTCTTTTGATTTTCTGTTTGGTCTTTTTTTTCATTTTTCTCTTTTTGTGGGATCAGCCTCCCCTACCCCCCACCCATTTTCCCTTTTTCCCCCCAGGGTTACATCAAAAAACAAATCAAAGCACACCTGGGTGAATGTCCAAACACTGGACCCCTACAGGCAAGGAGGAGTTCTGCAGAGGATTGACCAGTGGGATACAGCAGCCAAAATGCAAGAACAGAGTTCATGCCACATACATCAAAAACACTTGCAGAAGTGCCAGGCCCTGGACAGGGTATGATCCATTTTTTTTAATTTTATTTTTTTAAATTTACATCCAAATTAGCATATAGTGTGACAATGATTTCAAGAGTAGATTCCTTAATTCCCCTTACCCATTTAGCCCATCCCCCCCCCACAACCCCTCCAGTAGCCCTCTGTTCTCCATATTTGAGTCTCTTATGTTTTTTCCTCCCTGTTTTTATATATTATTTTTGTTTCCCTTCCCTTATGTTCATCTGTTTTGTCTCCTAAAGTCCTCATATGAGTAAGGTCATATTTGTCTTTCTCTGACTAATTTTGCTTAGCATAATACCCTCCAGTACCATCCACAGAGTTGCAAATGGCAAGATTTCATTTGTTTTGATTGCTGAGTAATACTCCATTGTATATATATATACCACATCTTTTTTTTATCCATTCATCCATTGATGGACATTTGGGCTTTTTCCATACTTTGGCTATTGTTGATAGTGCTGCTATAAACATTGGGGTGCATATGTCCCTTTGAAACAGCACACCTGTATCCCTCAGATAAATACCTAGTAGTACAATTCCTGGGTCGTAGAGTAGATCTATTTTTGATTTTTTGAGGAATCTCTATACTGTTTCCCAGGGTGGCTGCAACCAGTTTGCATTCCCACCAGCAATGCAAAAGAGATCCTCTTTCTCTGCATCCATTACCAACATCTTTTGTTGCCTGAATTGTTAATTGTAGCCCTTCTGATAGGTGTGAGGTGGTATCTCATTGTGGTTTTGATGTGTATTTCCCTGATGATGAGTGATGTTGAGTATTTTTTCATGTGTCGGTTGGCCATCTGGATGTCTTCTTTTGAGACGTGCCTATTCATGTCTTTTGCCCATTTCTTCACTGGTTATTTGTTGTTTGGGTGTTGAGTTTGAGAAGTTCTTTATAGATGTTGGATACTAACCCTTTATCTGATATGTCATTTGCAAATATCTTCTCCCATTCTGTCGGTTGCCTTTTAGTTTTGCTGATTTTTTCCTTTGCTGTGCAGAAGCTTTTTATTTTGATGAGGTCCCAGTAGTTAACTTTTACTTTTGTTTCCCTTGCATCTGGAGACATGGGCTTGAGTAAGAAGTTGCTGCAGCCATGACCCATTTTTAATATAGAAGTACTCCCAGGTACAGAGCACATAACAAGCTAAAGCATGCAAAAGACAGAAGCTTAGCCAAAATGGCAAAATGGAGGAATTCTCCCCAAAAGAAAGGTCAAGAACAAATCACAGCCAGAGAATTGCTCAAAACAGATATTCTAAATTATTGTTCAGATGTATTGGTTATAACAGTCATAAAACTAATAGCTGGGCTTGTAAAAAGCATAGAAGACACCAGAGAAACTCTTGCTACAAAGATGAAAGACATAAGAACTAGTCAGGATAAATTAAATGCTATCACTGAGATGTAAAACTAGATGAAGTAACAGCAAAGATGGAAGAAGGAGAGTAGAGAATAGGTGAAATAGAAGATAATGTTACTGAAAATGAAGCTGAAGAAAAAGACTGAAAGGAAATTAGTAGATCACTAGGGGAGAATTAGAGAACTAAGTAATGCCATGAAATGAAACAAGATCTCTATCATAGGAGTCCCGGAAGAACAGTTTGAGAGATGGGGAGAAGATTTATTTGAACAAATTATAGCTGAGAACTCCCCTAATCTGGGGAAGGAAACAGACACCCACCTCCAAGAGGCACAGAGAACTCCCTTCAAAATCAATAAACACAGGTCATCACCATGACTATCATAGTGAAACTGGCAAAATACAAAGATAAAGAGAATTCTGAAAGGAGCTAGGGACAAACCTTCCTTAACCTACAATAGTAGACACATAGTAGCGGACCTGTCCACTGAAACTTGGCAGGCCAGAAGGAAGTGGCAGGAAATAGTCAATGTGCTGAAGAGGAAAAATATGCAGCCAAGATTCTTTTTTTTTTTTTTTAAACGTTTATTTATTGTTGAGACAGAGCATGAACGGGGGAGGGTCAGAGAGAGGGAGACACAGAATCTGAAACAGGCTCCAGGCTCTGAGCCGTCAGCACAGAGCCCGACGTGGGGCTCAAACTCACGGACTGCGAGATCATGACCTGAGCTGAAGTCGGCCGCTTAACCGACTGAGCCACCCAGGCGCCCCCAGCCAAGATTCTTTTATCCAGTGAGGCTGTCATTCAGAATAGAAGCAGAGGTAAAGACTTTGCCAGATAAACAACAACTAAAGGAGTTCATAACCACTAAAACAGCCCTGCAAGAGATACTAAGGGGCACTCTGAAAAGCAGCAAAGGTTACAAAGGACCAGAGACATGACAACAAACGTGAAATCTACAGGTAAAACAATGACCCTAAATCCATATCTTGTAATAATCACTCTGGGGCATTTAGTCCATTCACATTCAATCAAAAGACATGGGGTATCAAATGGATAAAAAATAAGATGAATCTATATGCTGCCTACAAGAGACTCATTTGAGACATGAGGACACCTGTAGATTGAAAGTGAGGTGCTTGAGACCCCTCAATCACACCACCGGATATCAAAAGAAAGCTAGAGTAGTCATATTGAAACCAGACAAACTAGATTTCAAAGCAGACACTGTAACAAGAGATTAAGGGCATTATTTCATAAATAAGGACTCTATCCATCAAGAAGAGCTAACAATTATAAATATTTATGCCCCCAAGGTGGGATAACCCAAATACATAAATCAACTAATCACAAACATAAACTTAGGAAAATACTACTGTAATTGTAAGAGACTTTAATACTCCACTTACAACAATGGAAAGATCATCTAGGCAGAAAATCAATAAGGAAACAATGGCTCTGAATGACCCATTGGACCAGATGGACTTAACAGATATATTCAGAACTTTTCATCCTAAAGCAGCAGGATACACATTCTTTTCCAGTGCACGTGGAACATTTTCCAAAATAGATCATATACTGGGTCACAAAGCAGCTGTCAAATAGGTACAAAAAGATTGAGATCATATCATGCATATTTTCAGGTCACAACGCTATGAAACTTGAAATCAACCACAAGAAAAAACTTGGAAAGCCCCCAAAGATATGGAGGTTAAGAACTTACTACTAAAGAATGAATGGGTTAACCAGGAGATCAAAGAAGAAATAAAAAAACTACATGGAAACAAATGTAAATGAAAACACAACAGCCCAAATCTTTTGGGATGCAGCAAGGGCAGTCTTAAGAGGAAATAAATGGCTGTTGAAACCCATCTCAAGAAGAAAGAAAGGCTCAAAATACACAACCTAACCTTACACCTAAAGGAGCTAGCAATATTAACAGTAGCCAAATTATGGAAATAGCCCAAATGTCCATCAACTGATGAATGGATTAAGAACATGTGGTGTGTGTGTATATATACATATATGTGTGTATACACATATATATGCATGTGTGTGTATACACACACACAATGGACTACTACTTGGCAATGAAGAGGAATGAAATCTTGGCTTTTGCAACAACGTGAATGGAACTGGTGGGGAATTATGCTAAGCGAAATAGGCCAGTTAGAGAAAGACAGATATCATATTTTCACTCATATGTGGAATTTGAGAAACTTAACAGATGAAATAGGGGAAAGGAAGGAAAAATAAGATAAAAACAGGGAGGCAAATCATAAGAGACTGCTAAATGCAGAGAACAAACAGCATTGATGGAGGGAGTTGGTATGGGGGTGGGCTAATTGGGTGACTGGCATTAAGGAGGGCACTTTGCAGGATGAGCACTGGGTATCATATATAAGAGATCAATCACTGGGTTCTACTCCTGAAACCAAGACTGCCCTGTATGTTAACTAACTTGAGAACAAAAATAAATAAAAGTAATAAAAATCACTCCCCAAAACAAATAATAAACATTAAAAAATTAACTTTGTAAGTATCTTTTAGTTGGTGTATGTGGACCATTCACCTTGAAAGTTGTTGATCTAGTTAATTTACTAAGTGTGTGACTTTCTATTCATTATACTTTTTGTTTTTCTCTTTTGTCTTTTCTAGTTTTGAGAAGTTTGATTTCATTTGTCTCCTAAGTGTATTAAACATAATTTGAAAAAAAATAGCTGCCTTATATTTTACAATAAACATTTAAAATTTAAATTCCCTTTCAAACACTGTGTTTTGTGAGTACAGCTATCTTATTTGCAACTTCTCAATGCCAGTCCCTTAAAATATTGTCATTTATTTCATTTATATAAATATATACTACAATCAAGAGTATTACTTTTTTGTGAATATAACTTGTCAAATTGGTTTACATACAACACCTAGTGCTCATCCCAACAAGTGCCCTCCTCAATGCCCATCACTAATTTTCCCCTCTCCCCCACCTCCCTATCCACCCTCAGTTTGTTCTGTATTTAAGAGTCTCTTGTGGTTTGCCTCCTTCCCTCTCTGTTGGTAACTATTTTTTCCCCCTTCCCTTCCCCCATGGTCTTCTGTTAAGTTTCTCAGGATCCACATATGAGTGAAAACGCAATATCTGTCCTTCTCTGACTTATTGCACTCAGCATAATACCTTCTAGTTCCATCCACGTTACTGCAAATGGCAGGATTTCATTCTTTCTCATTGCCAAGTAGTATTCCATTGTATATATAAACCACATCTTTATCCATTAATCAGTTGTTGGACATTTAGGTCCTTTCCATAATTTGGCTATTGTCGAAAGTGGTGCTATAAACATTGGGGTACAAGTGCCCCTATGCATCAGCACTCCTGTATCCCTTGGGTAAATTCCTAGCAGTGCTACTGCTGGGTCATAGGGTAGATCTATTTTTAATCTTTTGAGGAAACTCCACACTGTTTTCTAGAATGGCTGCACCAGTTTGCATTCCCACCAACAGTACAAGAGGGTTCCCATTTCTCCATATCCTCGCCAGCATCTGTAGTTTCCTGATTTGTTCATTTAAGCCACTCTGACTGGTGTGAGGTGGTATTTCCGTGTGGCTTTGATATGTATTTCCCTGATAAGGAGTGACGTTGAGCATCATTTTATGTGTCTGTTGGCCATCTGGATGTCATCTTTGGAAAAATGTCTATTCATGTCTTCCCATTTCTTTCCTGGATCATTTGTTTTTCATGTGTGGAATTTGCTAAGTTCTTTATAGATTTTGGGTACTAGCCCTTTATCTGATATGTTACTTGGAAATATCTTTTCCCATTCCATCGGTTCCCTTTTAGTTTTGTTGATTGCTTCCCTTGTAGTGCAGAAGCTTTTTGCCTTGACGAGGTCCCAATAGTTCATTTTGCTTTTAGTTCCCTTGCCTTGGGAGATGTGTCGAGTAAGAAATTGTTGCAGCTGAGGTCAAAGAGGTTGTTGCCTGCTTTCTCCTCTAGGGTTTTAGTGGTTTCCTATCTCACATTTAGGACTTACATCCATTTTGAGTTTAATTTTGTGTATGGTGTAAGAAAGTGGTCTAAGTTTCATTCTTCTGCGTGTTGCTGTCCAGTTTCCCAGCACCATTTGCTAAAGAGACTGTTTTTTGCCATTGGATGCTCTTTCCTGCTTTGTCAAAGATTAGTTGGCTATACGTTAGTGGTCCAGTTCTGGAGTCTCTATTACATTGTTCTGTGTGTCTGTTTTTGTGCCAATACCATACTGTCTTAATGACTACAGCTTTGTAGTAGAGGCTAAAGTCTGGGATTGTGATGCCTCCTGTGTAGGTTTTCTTCTTCAATATTACTTTGTCAATTTGGGGTCTTTTGTGGTTCCATACAAATTTTATGATTGCTTGTTCTAGCTTCGAGAAGAATGCTGGTGCAATTTTGATTGGGATTGCATTGAATGTGTAGATTGCTTTGGGTAGTATTGACATTTTAACAATATTTATTCTTCCAATTCATGAGCATGGAATGCTTTTCCATTTCTTTGTGTCTTCTTCAATTTCCTTCATAAGCTTTCTATAGTTTTCAGCATATAGGTCTTTTACATCTTTGGTTAGGTTTATTCCTAGGTATTTTATGATTCATGGTGAATTGTAAATGGGATCAATTCCTTTATCTCTTTCTGTTGCTTCATTATTGGTGTATAAAAATGCAACTGACTTCTGTACATTGATTTTTGTATCCTGTGACTTTGCTGTCTTTGTTATGCTTCTAGTTCCTTTAAGTGTGCTCTTAGATTTTTGTATTTGGGATTTTTCTTGTTTCTTGAGATAGGCCTGGATTGCAATGTATTTTCCTCTTAGGACTATCTTTGCTGAATCCCAAAGGGGTTGGATTGTTTTAATTTTCATTTGTTTCCATACATTTTTAAATTTCTTCTTTAATTGCCTGGTGACCCATTTGTTCTTTAGTAGGCTGTTCTTTGACTCCATGCATTTGGAGGTTTCCCAAACTTTTTCCTGTGCTTGATTTCAAGTTTCATAGCATTGTGTTCTGAAAGTGTGCATGGTATGATCTCAATTCTTTTCTATTTATTGAGGGCTGTTTTGTGACCCAGTATGTGATCTATCCTGGGGAGTGTTCCATGTATGATCAAGAAGAATGTATGCTCTGCTTTAGGATGAAAAGTTCTAAATATATCTGTCAAGTGCATCTGGTCCAGTGTATCATTCAGGACCATTGTTTCTTTATTGATTGTCTAGATCTGTCCATTGCTGTAAGTGGAATATTAATAGTGGAATAGTGGAACATTCTTACCAATAAGATAGCATATGCTTGTGATTAGTTTTATATATTTGGGTGCTTCTGAATTCAGTGCATAAACATTTATAATTGTTATCTCTTCTTGATTGATAGACCCCATAATTATTATATAATCCCCTTCTTCATCTCTTGTTACAGTCTTTAGTTTAAAATCGAGTTTGTGTGATATAAGTATGGCTACTCCAGCTTTCTTTTGACTTCCAGTAGCATAATAGTTCTCCATCCCCTCATTTTCAATTTGAAGGTATCCTCAGGTTTAAAATGGGTCTCTTGTAGACAGCAAATAGATGGGTATTGTGTTTTTGTTTTTTTTTTAAATCCATTCTGGTACCCTATGTCTTTTTGATTGGAGCATTTAGTCCGTTTACATCCAGTGTTATTGAAAGATACGGGTTTAGAGTCATTGTGTTATCTGTAGATTTCATGCTTGTAGTGATATCTCTGCTCCTTTGTGGTCTTTGTAATACTCAGAGTCCCCCTTAGGATCTCTTGTAGGTCTGGTTTAGTGATGAGTTCTTTCAGTTTTTATTTGTTTAGGAAAACCTTTATCTCTCCTATTCTGAATGGCAGACTTGCTGGATAAAGGATGCTTGGTGGCATAATTTTCCTATTCATCACATTGAAAATTTCCTGCTGTTCCTTTCTGGCCTGCCAAGTTTCAGTAGATAGGTCCACTAGTACCCTTATGTATCTACCCTTGTAGGTTAAGGCCCATTTATCCCTAGCTGCTTTCAGAATTCTCTTTATCTTTTTATTTTGCCAGTTTCACTATGATATGTTGTGTAGAACATCAAGTTACATCTGAAGGGAGTTCTATGTGCCTTGTGGATATCAATGTCTGTTTCCTTTCCCAGATTGGGGAAGTTCTCAGCTATGATTTGTTCAAGTACACCTTTGGCCCCTTTGTTCTTCTGGAACTCCTATGATATGGATATGGTTCCATTTCATTGAGTCACTTAGTTCTCTAATTATCCCCTCGTGATCCAGAATTTTTAAAAATCTTTTCCTCAGCCTCATCTTTTCCCATAATTTTATCTTCTATTTCACCTATTCTCCCCTCTGCCTCTTCAATACTTGGTGTCACCACCTCTAGATTATTTTGCACCTCATTTACGGAATTTAATTCATCATGACTATTTTTGTAGTTCCATGATCTCTGCAGCAATAGATTTTCTGCTGTCTTCTATGTGTTTTTTTTTTTCAAGTCCAATTAATCTCATTACTATTATTCTAAATTCTTGTTCAATTGTTTATATCTGTTTTGAGCACTTCTTTAGCTATCATTTACTCCTGAAATTTCTTTTGAGGGGAATTCTGTTTCAGCATTTTGGCTAGTTTTCTGTCCCTTATGTGTTTTAAAACCTGGTTCTGTGCCCTACACTTGCGAGCACTACTATATTAAAGAGGATCATACACTGTCTAGGGCCTGGCCCTTCAGGAGGTGTTTCTTGGAGAGTGTTACTTGTTTTCTGTCGTTGTGACTTTGGTTCTTTTATCTTCCTAGTGGTAGTGATGTTTTGGACCCTCCACCAGGTGTGCTTTGACTTGTTCCTTGAATTAGCCCTGGAAAGAAAACAAAAAAAAACAAACACACAAACAAAAATCCTCCCACCCCTCACCCCCCAAAAAAACCCCAAAAAACAAACACCAGCTACAAGTAAACAGCGTGGAGGCGGTGCTGATGGAAGAGGCCTTATCCCATACAAAGAGAGAAATGACAGGGGTGGGGGAAAAAAAATTTGGCCAGACTGAGAAACCATATGGCTTAATCCAGAGAGAGAAAGAATAAGGGAGGTGCGGAACATGTATCAAGAGAATGGATTAAATGCTTAAACAAACCAACAACTAGGGTAACCAGAATAGAGGAGGGAAGAGATGGGGGGAAAGGAAGAATATAGCTCTATAATAAGAATTGTCCAAGAATTAAACCAGGCAATGCAGCTGTGCTGGTCTGGAGGAGGGGCCAGTGTGTTTCCTCAGGGTCAGTCTGGCTCTAGTAGATTCAATTACCAGTCATGGAGGGGCGTGGTTTGGTGTAGGCGGGTCCTGCCTCCAACGTGGGCAGGCTGTCTGACTCCTGAACACTTTGGTGGTGGTGGGGAGAAAACTGGCGATACCTCAGTCTCTCCTCCATGGACCAGGTATCTGAAACCACTCTGTTTGAGCCATCCTCACTGTGCTGTGGGCACAAATGAAGCGGTTTGTCCTGCTCCACGGACTCCCATGCCCTGGCGCTTGGCTTGGGTTCAAACTCCTGTTCTGTGTGCCCTGGTAGTGGGGGGAGTACAGCTCCATGCTGCCCGATATATGGTCTCTGGCTGCCAGACGCAGGCAGGCTTTGTCCTGTCCCACAGCTTTCCAGGTTGGGGATAGCTTTCTCCTACGGTGTGGACTATAGCCCTAACCTAGCCACCCAGCTCAGGGCTGGCTCCCCTCCTCCCAGGTGTGTGATCCAGGCAGCCAGCCCAAGTCCAGAGAAAGCCCCTGAGAGATTGGATCTTCCTCTATCCCAATCCATGATTTTTCTCTTGTCCAGATACAGTCCTATGCTTCTGCAGCTTCTCTTTCTCTTCCCTTTGTCTCCCCACAGAAGGGGATCCCTCCTCTCTGTTCATTTTATCTCTCCCAGTTCACAACCTATGGCCTGTCAGGTTGTCCCCGTGGATCCCTGGAAGCAACTGTCTCTTTGCCTCCGGGACTCTCAGAGTTCAAAGTCCTTTAGTTTCAATACTGCTTTGAGATACCAGGAAACTTCTGATCCCTCTACTTCTCTGCCATGTTGGCCCCTCCTCCCATCAAGAGTGTTACTATTATTACTTTAATTTTTTTTCAACGTTTATTTATTTTTGGGACAGAGAGAGACAGAGCATGAACGGGGGAGGGGCAGAGAGAGAGGGAGACACAGAATCGGAACCAGGCTCCAGGCTCTGAGCCATCAGCCCAGAGCCTGACGCGGGGCTCGAACTCACGGACCGCGAGATCGTGACCTGGCTGAAGTCGGACGCTTAACCGACTGCGCCACCCAGGGGCCCCACTATTATTACTTTAAACAGTATATATTTGATCAATTAATTAAAATACCTGATCACTTAATAAAGATTCTATTTTGTCAAAAATAGTGATTTGGACCAAACAGAAAATAAGTTCTGAGAAATGAAGGCTTGGTTGGTTGAGCAGTTAAATTTCAGGCAGGTAGCTTGTTCTCTTTGAAGGCTTAAAAATTTTGCACATTTGTATTTTCACATATCTTCATGAGATTTTTCATAGATGAAACAATTCTTGACATCTGATTTAATGAGAAAAGTATTTAAATCAAGTTTGAGGTATATGTTGACTGAAAGTCATAGGTTGTTTTCTCTATTGGCAAAATGAGTCCTCACACACCATAGGAATTCAGGTTCATGAAGGCTCTACCAAGGTATTCTAACCTATCAGACATTGTTTTATGTCTGCTGCTGGAAGTATTTCAGATGCTGCAAAGCAGATATGGATCAGTATAGTGTTGGACTATTCAAGTAATGAGCTCTGCATAGATACAGCCTGAGATCCAAAAGCCATTAAGAATAAATCTGGGCCGCTTGGGTGGCTCAGTTTGTTGGGTGTCTGACTTTAGCTCAGGTCACGATCTCATAGTTTGTGGGTTCGAGCCCCATGTCGGGCTCTCTGCTGGCAGCTCAGAGCCTGGAGCCTGCTTCAGATTCCACGTCTCCCTCTCTTTCTTCCCCTCCCTTGTTAGTGCTTTCTCTCTCACTCAAAAGTAAATATATATATAAAAAAAAAAAAGTTCACAGGGTAAAAGCAAATATATTTATGCATAAAATATTTGTTTCCCTTAAATATATTTTACAATTTATATTTTTCTATGCTATAATATTG
The DNA here is from genome assembly GCF_027475565.1 of Acinonyx jubatus. Taxonomy (NCBI): domain Eukaryota; kingdom Metazoa; phylum Chordata; class Mammalia; order Carnivora; family Felidae; genus Acinonyx; species Acinonyx jubatus. The sequence goes on along the minus strand of NC_069385.1, from coordinate 104,265,718 downwards.
TCCTCAGAAGTGGTTAAAAAACAGTTTAATATTCTCTAAGTCAAGAAAAACAGAATACATCAAAATTCAATTTTGACTTCATTCTTATAGCTTGCAAAGGATGTTAGAGAAAACCTAATTCAGCAATATTTAAGTCAGGCTACACATTAAAATTATCTGAGAAATCTCATTGCTTGCTCCTTAATCTGCATCAATTATTCTAAAAATCCTTTGGGTGGGGTCTGCATGTCCCTAATTTTTTTTTTTAAAGCTCATTATGTGATGCTAATGTAGAGCCAGTGATGAGAACCACTGATCTAATTCAACCCTCCCAATTTATTGTGAGAAAATTCAAATATAAAGAGGTTAAATGAGTTGTCCAAAGATTTTAGATTAGATGACTTTAGAGTTAAGAATAAAACCAAGATAGGGCTTTGTATTCTTACTCTAGTATGCATTGTATATAACATGGTAAGAAACAATTCATAACATTTATGGTTTTAGTACCTTGAATTATGAGGATCAAGTGAGTTACATTTGTGATAATGCAGTGTTAATTGCTATATATAGCTATCTATTGTGTATTAGTTTTGATTCTATGGAGCAGTCCAAAGATCGTACTATGTTGTATACACAAATGTATTTGTAGGGGTTATATCAATAAAAATGCAAATTTTTATATCATTAAAGTATAAAAGAAAAATCTATCCAATAGAACCATTAACAATGATATTAAAATAAGAACTCTAAGCCATATATATTCTAAAAGCTACAAACTGATACTAAAATCCCATGATACAAATAATTAGAATGTTCAATGTGCTCTCTATGTATTTCATATGCTCAACTAGGAAAATATTTGAGATCACTTGTAATCTTTATTCTGTGTTATCCTCTATGCTTTCTCTGGGGACTTAGCAAAATGCAATTTGAGAAGAAGTTTCATTAAACCCAAAGCAAATTATGCATTTGACATGCAGAAGCTTGGAAAGCAAAGATAAATAATATAAATCTGCTTCAGCAATAAAATCGTTGATTTGTTTTAACACACTTTTTGGTGACAGTTGTCAATGGTAGAGAAATATTAAAGTCTCATGAAAGGCAGATCATTTTGGATATTGAAAATATGAATCTATGGAGGAAAAAAAGTTGCTTACAAACAGTAGAAACCAAGGAGGTCATTTCTTTTAGCAGTAACTTGTCAATTGCATCCTAAGTAGATTTCTTAAAAAATGTTTACTTATTTTGAGAAGGAGTGCAAGGGGGGAGGGGCAGAGAGAGGGAGAGAGAGAATCCCAAGCAGACTCCATGTTGTCAGCACAGAGTCTGACAAGGTGGGGGGCTTGATTTCAGGAATTGGGAGATCATGACCTAAGCCAAAATCAAGAGTTGGACGTTTAACCAACTGAGTTACCCAGTTTCATGTTTTAGTTTTCATTATCATTGTTAGAGTTCGTTTGTTAGAGATACATGTAATAAAGACATATAAAACCTCCACTCGTCCATTTATTTTCATCTAGTTCACATAAAGTAGAATCTCCAACTGTACCATGGATCTTATTTTTTTTTTTACCAGAAACTCCCCATTGTAACTTTTATTTTTTGACAAATTGCTCAAATATGCTCAGTTTTCAAATATTTAGCTTTGAAAAGAAAAAAAAATCTTTAAAAATCAAGCTAATATCTTATGTCATTAGATCTATGAAGTTATTCAAAAGTTAGAATTGTAACACTTGCCCTGATACTGTTTCCTAAGTAGCAGTATTTTCTCAAATTATCACCATGTATATGAAAAAATAGTTCTATGTAAGAGGTGTAGGGTTAACCTTGTTAATAACTTAAGTATTAAAGGCCAGTATGTGTCAGTTTCTCTATTACTGAAGTAGAGTTCACATACAATGTCCTATTAGTTTCGAGTGTATACCATGTTCAACAATTCTATAAATTACTCACTGCTCACCATCAGTGTAGTCACCATACAGAAGTAATTACAATACAATGAATATATTCTCTATGCTATACCTTCTATCTCTGACTTATTTTATAACTGGAAGCTTGTATGTTTTAATACCCTTTATCTCTTTCACCCATCCTTCCATTCTCCTTCCCTCTGGCAACCACCAGTTCTCTAATGGTTTAGTCTTGATTTTTTTTTTTTTTTTTTTTTTTTTTTAGATTCTGCACGAAGGTATATGGTATTTGTCTTTCTCTGCCTGACTTCTATCACCTAGCGTTATATTCTTTAGTTACATCCATATTGTCAAAAGTGGCAAGATCTCCATTTTTTTATGACTGGTATTCTATTGCATACATATTTACATCTTCTTCATCTATTGAGGAACATTTGGGTTGCTTCCATATCTTGGCTATTGTAAATAAGGTTGCTGTAGACCTAGAGGTGTGCATGTCTTTTTAAATTGTTTTCATTCTCTTTTGGGTAAATACCCAGCAGTGGTATTGTTGGATCATATGGTATTTCTAATTTCTTTTTGAGGAAACTTCATAATGTTTTCCAGTGATTGCAATAATTAACGTTTCATCCGACAGTTGCACAAGGGCACATTTTTCTCCCCATTCTTGTCAACACTTGATAACTCTTGTCTTTGTTACTAGCCATTCTAACAAGCGCAAGATGATATCCATGATGCCTCATGGTTTTGATTCACATTTCACTGATTAGTGATGTTCAGCATCTTTTCATGTCTCTGGTGACTATACATCTGTAATCTACATATATATAATCTACATATATATATATAATCATATATATATAATCTACATATATATATAATCATATATATATAATCTACATATATATATAATCATATATATATAATCTACATATATATAATCATATATATATAATCTACATATATATAATCATATATATATAATCTACATATATATAATCATATATATATAATCTACATATATATAATCATATATATATAATCTACATATATATAATCATATATATATAATCTACATATATATAATCATATATATATAATCTACATATATATAATCATATATATATAATCTACATATATATAATCATATATATATAATCTACATATATATAATCATATATATATAATCTACATATATATAATCATATATATATAATCTACATATATATAATCATATATATATAATCTACATATATATAATCATATATATATAATCTACATATATATAATCATATATATATAATCTACATATATATAATCATATATATATAATCTACATATATATAATCATATATATATAATCTACATATATATATAATCATATATATATAATCTACATATATATATAATCATATATATATAATCTACATATATATATAATCATATATATATAATCTACATATATATATAATCATATATATATAATCTACATATATATATAATCATATATATATAATCTACATATATATATAATCATATATATATAATCTACATATATATATAATCATATATATATAATCTACATATATATATAATCATATATATATAATCTACATATATATATAATCATATATATATAATCTACATATATATATAATCATATATATATAATCTACATATATATATAATCATATATATATAATCTACATATATATATAATCATATATATATAATCTACATATATATATAATCATATATATATAATCTACATATATATATAATCATATATATATAATCTACATATATATATAATCATATATATATAATCTACATATATATATAATCATATATATATAATCTACATATATATATAATCATATATATATAATCTACATATATATATAATCATATATATATAATCTACATATATATATAATCATATATATATAATCTACATATATATATAATCATATATATATAATCTACATATATATATAATCATATATATATAATCTACATATATATATAATCATATATATATAATCTACATATATATATAATCATATATATATAATCTACATATATATATAATCATATATATATAATCTACATATATATATAATCATATATATATAATCTACATATATATATAATCATATATATATAATCTACATATATATATAATCATATATATATAATCTACATATATATATAATCATATATATATAATCTACATATATATATAATCATATATATATAATCTACATATATATATAATCATATATATATAATCTACATATATATATAATCTACATATATATATAATCTACATATATATATAATCTACATATATATATAATCTACATATATATATAATCTACATATATATATAATCTACATATATATATATATAATCTACATATATATATATATAATCTACATATATATATATATAATCTACATATATATATATATAATCTACATATATATATATATAATCTACATATATATATATATAATCTACATACATAATATACTTTAGAAAAATATTCAGCTCCTCTGCCAATTTTTTAATTGCATATTTATGTTGTATAAGTTCTTTATACGTTTAGGATATTAGCCCCTTATCAAATATATCATTTGCAAATATTGTCTCCCATTCAGGGTGATTGTTTTAGTTTGGTTGATGATTTCCTTTGCTGCACAAGAGCTTTGTATTTTGGTGGAGTCAGTTTATTTTTGCATTTGCTTCCCTTTTGTTGCCTGAGGGGACATATTCAAAACATGTTACTAAAGCTAAAGAGATTACCGCCTAGATTTTCTTTTAGAAATTTATGGTTGCTACATTAGGTCTTTAATCCATTTTGAGTTTGTTTTTGCATATAGTATAAGAAAGTGGTCCAGTTTCATTATTTGTACATAGCTGTCCAGTTTTCCTAACACCTTTGAAAAGACCATCTTTCCCTCATCGTGTATTCTACTTACTCTAATTCTTTAAAAAATATTATTGGTATTTTGATTGGGATTGCATTGAATCCGTAGATTGCTTTGGGCAGGTTGGACTTAGCAGTATTCTTCCAATTGATGAATGTAGTGTAACTTTGCATTTGTTTGTGTCATCTTTAGTTTTTCTTATCAGTGTCTCCATAGCTTTCAGAGTATAGGTCTTCCACTTCTTTGGTTAGGTTTATTCTTAGATCCTTTATTATTTTTAGTGCAGTTATAAGTGGGATTGTTTTCTTTCTGCTACTTTGTTGTTAGTATAGTGCAACTGACTTCTCTATGCTAATTTTGTATCCTGCAACTTTACTGAATTTATTAGTTTTTTATTTTTTATTTTTGGTGGAGCCTTAGAATTTTCTGTGTAGAGTATCATGTCATCTGTAAAAGGAGATGGTTTTACTCTTACCAATTTAGATGCCTTTTTTTTTTTGTCTAATAGCTGCAGTTAGGATTTCTAGTACTATGTTCTGTGAAAGTGACATCCTTATGTTGTTCCTGATCTCAGAGGAAACGCTTTCAGTTTTTCACCATTGAGTATGATAGCTGTGGGTTTTACACATATAATCTTTATTATACTGAGCTAGGTTCCCTCTAAACCCACTTTGTTGAAAGTTTTTATAATGAATGGATGTTGTATTTTGTCAAATGCTGTTTCTGCATCTGTTGAGATCATATGGCTTTTATTCCTCTTCTTAATGTGTATCACATTGTTTTGCAAACATTGAACCACCCTTGTGATCTTGGAATAAATCCCACTTGATTGTGGTGAATGTTCCTTTTGTTGTATTGTTGAATGTAGTTTGCTAATACTTTGTGGAAGATTTTTGCATCTAGGTTCATCAGAGATATTGGCCTCTAGTCGTGTGTGTGTGTGTGTGTGTGTGTGTGTGTGTGTGTGTGTGTGAGCGGGTAGGGGGCTTTGGATAGTGTCTTTCTCTGGTTTGTCAGTATAATTCTGCCCGCATAGAATATATTTGGAAATTTTCCTTCCTCTTTTATCTTTAGGATAGTTTGGGGAGAATAGATATTAACTCTTGTTTAAATATTTGGTAGAATTCACCTGTTGAAGACATTTGGTCCTAGACTTGTTTTGGGGGAGTTTTTTGATTATCAATTCAATTTTGTTACTAGTAGTAAGTCCATTAAGATTTTCTATTTCTTTCTGATTCAGTTTTGGAGGATTGTATGTTTCAGGAATTTATCCATTTCTTCCAAGTCGTCCAATTTGTTGGCATATAATTTTTTGTAGTATTCTCCTACAATTGTTTGTATTTCTGTCCTTTTTTCTCTTTTGCTTCTAATTTTTAGTTCTTTTTCTTTGAGTCTGGCTAAAAGTATAAATTTTGTCTTTTCAAAGAACTTGCTCTTGGTTTCATTTTTTTTCTGTGTCTTTAGATCCTATTTAACTTATTTCTGTTCTGATAATTATTTCCTCTCTACTAACTTTGGGCTTTGTTTATCTAGTTATTTTAGTGTAAGGTTACGTTTTTTTTTAACCTAGGATTTTTCTTGATTTTGTGGGGTTAGTTTGTAGGACTGAAAATTTTCCTCTTAGAACAGCTTCTGCTGCATCCCAAATATTTTGGACCACTGATGTTCTCATTTTCTTGTATCTCTAGGTATTTTACTTCCTCCTTGATTGTTCATTGACCCATTTCTCGTTAAGTTGTATTTTGTTTAGCCTCCATGTATTTGTGTTTTTTTCCAGTTTTTTTCTTGTGATTGATCTCCCATCTTTGTGATCAGAAATGATGCATGATACTTCAATCTCAAATTTATTGAGACTTCTTTTGTATCCTAGCATGTGATCTTTCCTAGAGAATGTTTCATGTACACTTGAAAAGAATGTGTATTCTGTTGTTTGGGGACGGAATATTCTGTATATGTCAGTCAGGTCCATCTGGTCTAATGTGCCCTTCCTTCAAAGCCACTGAGATCTTTTTGATGTTCTGTTTGGATGTCCTATCCATTGATGTAAGTGAGATGACAAACTAATCTACTATTGTTGTATTATGGTCAATTTATCCCTCTGTTAATATTTGCTTTACGTATCTAGGTACTCTTATGTTGGATGCAAAGAATTTTACAAATCTTGTTCTATCCTCTTGATGAATTTGATGTCTTTATGTAGTGTTGATATTTTTCTCTTACTACAGTTTATGGTTTAAAACCTATTTTGTCTGATAAGCATTGCTACCCCAACTTTTTGTTTTTTCCTTCAATGTGCATTGGATGTTTCTCCATCCCTTCAGTCTATGTGTTTTTAGGTCTGAAGTAAGTCTCTTGTAGTCAGCATATAGATGGTTCTTATTTTTTTTTGTTTTTGTTTTTTTTTTTTTTAGTTTTTTTTTTTTTTCCACTCTATCGTCTTATGTCTTTTGGAGCATTTAGTCCATTTATATTTAAAGTAATTATTATTAGTTATATACTGATTGCCATTTTGTTAATTTTTTGTTTCTGGTTGTCTTTGTAATTCTTTTTTCTTTGGGTCTTTTCCATTGTGGTTTAAATGGCTTTCTTTGGTATTCTGTTTGGATTCCTTTCCCTTTATTTTGCATGTATCTATTATAGGTTTTTGAGTTGGGTTCATCTATAACAAGCTATGTGTTCAGCAGTCTCTATTAAGTGGTTGCCTAACCTTGAACACATTCTAAAAGCAGTAATTGTTTACCCCCCTGCCATGTTTTATGTATGTCATATTTTATATCTTTATTTTGTGTCAATTGACTAATTTTTGTAGCTCTTTCTACTTTGTGTTTTAACCTCTATATTGACTTTATAAGTGATTAATCTATTTTTATTTTTACTAAATGAGTAAAAAAATTTTGAGATTTTTGAGATTTTTCTTCCTTTTTGTAATTTTCTTCTAGGTATGACCTATTATCCCCTCCTAAAGAATTTCCTTTAACATTTCTTATAAGGCTGATTTAATGATGTAAACTTCTTTAACTTTTTTTGGTCTAAGAAACTCTTTTAATTCTGAATGAAGGATAAGGATAATCTTGCCAGCTAGAGTACTCTTGGTTGTGGGGTTTTGCTTTTGTTTTTGTTTTTCTCTTTCAGCACACTGAATATATCATGCCATTTCCTTCTAGCCTACAAGAGTTCTGCTGAAAAATAAGCTAATGTACTGAGGTGCTTTCCTTGTATGTTACTTTTTCTTGCTGCTTTTAAGATTTTCTTTCTTGTTACTTTTGCCATTTTATTATTATGGGAACCTCCTTGTGTTCATCTTATTTAAAGGCTCTCTGTTTCCTGTACTTGGATTTCTGTTTCCTTTCTCAGATTAGGGACATTTTCAGCAATTATTTCTTCAAATACATTTTGTGTGCCCCTTCTCTCCTTTCTCCTTCTGTGATCCCTATAATGTGAATATTATTACTTGATGTTGTCAGAGTTCCCTTAAACTCTTGTCATTTTCTTTTTGCTGTTCAGTTGGGTTGCTTTCCATTACCCTGTCTTTCAGAGTGCTGATTGTCCTTCTCTACCTTCTCATCTGCTGTTGATTCCCTCTAGTGTATCTTTCATTTGTTATTCTTCATCTCTGACTGGTTCCTTTTTATATTTCCTTTGTTGAAGTTCTCACTGAGTTCATTCATTGTTTTCTCAAGTCTGGTGAGTATCTTCTTGACCATTACTTTAGAACTCCCTATCAGGTACATTGCTTATCTTCATTTAGCCCTTTTGCTGTGATTTTGTCTTTTATTTTTTACCATTCCTTGTCTCCTTGTTTTGTTTATTTTCTCCTATGTATTAGGTAGATTAACTGTGCCTCCTGGTCTTGGAAGTAGGGGCCTTGTATAGAAGGGGTCCTGGGGATCTTGGGTGGCTAAGTAGGTTAAGCATCTGACTCTTGATTTCAGTTCAGGTCATGATCTTGCAGTTGTGGGGTCAGGCCCACATCGGGCTCCATGCTGAATGTGGAGCCTGCTTAGGATTCTGTCTCTGTCCCTCTCCCCTGCTCAAAATAAATAAGTAAACATTAAAAGAATAGAAGAAGTCCTGTGGTGTCTGTAGTAAAATCCACCCCCACCCTTCATCCCTACTTCCTGACCAGAACCTTGTGCTCCATGGGCGGTGGTTTTGTGGGCTGCCTTCACCCTCCCATAGTGGCTGAGCCAAATTTACTGAGGGCTTGTTGGTGGGTGAGGGCTGGATGCAGTGACCAGTTCTGTGTGCTTTTGGTGCACTAGGCAGGGTTTTAAAAGCCTGGCTGTGGTCACCATGGGCTCACTGGTGGGTTTGGCTGGCACTCAGGCTAGATGTCTACAGTTAGCCTCTGCCACAGCTACTGGTATCCTGAAGAACCTGGCTTATTCCCCGTGTTGCCTGCTAAGAGGTCAGGCTGCAGGAACTGCACACACACTGATAGATAAGGTTATCTCCCTTCTTCCCTAGGGCAGGACTCACTATGGAGTGGCATTGGTCCTGTTTCAGACTGCATGCTGGATGTATTAAGGCCACTTTGAAGGGATTTCTGTCAAGGTTATATGGGTTGGATGAGATGGGTCTGCAGGAGAGTGTTGAAATGGGGCATAGAGTGCTAGTAACATAGATTGCAAGTGTTAGAATTGGCTCCTGCAAGCATCTGGATACCTAGGCTTAGGGGGTTGCAAAAAAAAAAATCACCCTCCAGTACTTTTGTTCTTGAAGAACTTTCGTGTAGTACCCTGCGCCTACGGCACATGTTCTAAATATTTGTGAAAAAATCTATCCAGGTGGTTTTCAAACTGTTGCTTCTCTGCTGTGTCTTGGGACTATCTACTCAGTGTGGTGGCTCTTTAAGGATGGGGATTCCGTTTTCTATCATCCTTTGCCTCTTCTGGAGTTAAGATGAACCAATTTCAAAGCCAGGTGCTATAAGGACTCCTCTTCCCAGTGTGGGTCCCTAGGGCTAGGAGTGTCCTGTGTGGAGATTGATCCTCTTGCTCCTCTGTGTTTGTGATGTCCTTCCTGTTTGTGGTTAGTCACTCAGGGGATTTAGTTCCTGATCATGTCTCCATCCCTCCTACCCACTTAGATATGGGTTTGTCTCTGCAACTAGCTGTGGAAAATCTGTTCTGCCATTCTTTACATCCTTTTCAGTTAGTTTCATACATGCGTTTGTTGACTTGGTATGTCCATGGGACCAAGAGTGTTCAAAACCGTACTATTCTACCATCTTCCAGAAAAAGCTCGTGTCAATTTCTCTGTTCTTTAACACTCCACTCCTTGTATCATCCATTATCAGGTCATAAGTAATATTTTGGCCAACTGCAGAGTAATGTTGCAAGATCTCCTAGTAACCACAATTTTGTAGACCAAATTCTTTTTTTTGTTGTTGTTTATCTTGAGAGAGGGAGAGGACACATGGGGGAGGGACATAGGGAGAGAGAGAATCCCAAGCAGGCTCCACACTCAGCACAGATCCTGACACAAGGGCTCAGTCCCACAACCATGAGATCATGACCTGAGCTGATATCAAGAGCTAGATGCTTAACTGACTAGAGCTACCCAGGTACCCCACAAATTCTTTGTTTAAATGGGTTGGCTGAAGAGAAATCATGTACTTAACTATTTCAGAAGTATTGGTACTTAAAACAAAATAAGAATAAAAAACAATCAGAACAACCGCAGTAACAAAGCTTTTCAAAAGCAAGTGAGGAAGGGACTGAGGCATATAAAAATGATACCCTTAAACACAATATTTATCTTATGTCCTTTCTCCCACCTATATTTGAATGACTCTGGTATCAGAATGACTTACGAATATTGAAAAGAAAACCTGAAATGTTTGACAGAATAGGAATGCGCGCGTGCGCACACACACACACACCCACCCACCATCGAGGAAGACCACAGATAGGCAGAAATAATGAAAAGGCAAAGAACTGTGTGTACTTCAGCCTGTAGGCAGAAATGGAATTTGAATAATAAAAGAACGTGCATTGAGATTGGGTATTTGGGGAATAGAGAGGCTATGTAAACAGGAAGAAAAATGGCAGTAATGGAACAGTTTATTAGGCTTTGGGAAAAACAGGTGAAAATATGTTTGAGAATTTGAAGAGCTTTTGATAAGCTTAATGAAACAACACATAAACCGCTCCTTGCCAAACTTTCAAAATAGCATCTAAGCTGGAAATCTTCCTTTGGATATTGGGGAGTTGAGCTGCAAATTGAGTTTGGCCTCAAGTCCAAGATGAATCTCCAAAGAAAGATGTTAACTATTTTTTGGCTTGTTTATAGAATATATCCTCATTTCCCTCATTTGATAGAGATTTCTTTCTTTAACTAAAATTAGCAATGTACAGAAAGAATGGGGAAATTTTCATTCTTTAATATAATTCCTTGTTCCTTTTCCATACATCTCTGCTGTCTTACATGACTTTGCTATGCTGTAAGTCAAGAATTGAGGCACTTGAACAGATTATGGGAACTAGAACAGAAGTTGTGAAGCCAAGACTTATCTTTTGAGGTCAGACCAACAATCAAGTCAACTCAGTTTATCAGTTCATTGTTATAGGACTTCATTTAACAGATATTAAGTGATTCATACAGGCCAAGTAAGGCTAGATGCTGGGAGAGCAATAGAAAATGAAACGGAAATACTCCCTTCCCTTACAGGCTAAATATTTTACCAGGGAAGTCCTCCAGTAATTAAAAGAGCATATTATTCTTAATATAACAAGTACAGCTCTAAGGGGAGGGCGTAAAAAGGGGATATAACTTAATGCAATGGGAAGAAGGTGAGAAAGCCTCCTGAGAGATAAAATAGTAAGAGTGGAAGGGAAAAGGTGGGGGATTGGGACTGGGCATGGGTTATAGGAGTGTTTCAGGGAGAGGGAATTCAATTTGTAAATTTCTTGAAGGAAAAGGTACTGATTTAGAAGACTAAACATGAGTGGAGTGGTGTCAGTTCCTCCCTAAGAAGTGCTGATAAGGGAGGGCATCTGGGTGGCTCAGTCTGTTGAGTCTGACTCTTGGTTTTGGCTGAGGTCGTGATCTCAGGATTGTGAGATCAAGCTCCTGTGCGGGGCATGGTGTCTGCTTAAGATTCTCTCCCTCATCCTCTACCCTCTCCCTGCCCTGCTTGCCCTCTCTCCCTCTCTCCCTCTCTCCCTCTCTCCCTCTCTCCCTCTCTCCCTCTCTCCTCTCTCCCTCTCTCCATTCTCTCCCTCTCTCCCTCCCTCTCCTCCCTCCCCCTCCCTCTCCCTCCCCTCCCTCCCTCTCTCCCCTCCCTCTCTCCCCTCCCTCTCCCTCCCTCTCTCTCCACTCTCTCCCCTCCCTCTCTCCCCTCCCTCTCTCCCTCCCCTCCTCCCCTCCCTCCCCTCCCTCCCCTCCCTCTCTCCTCCTCAAAAAAATATATGTATATAGTTATATACACATATATGTATATACTATGTATGATATATTATTTTAAAAAGTATTGATAGGGAGTTCCAAGAAAAGAGAGTCTATGGCAGAACTGTGAGGAACATACATGTCTACAGATGATAAACAAAAAGGTAAGATAAAAGCAGGAAAATGTGATCTCCTAACAGAAACAAAATAATGTTGGAAGCATGTGGGTGGATAGGAAAAGGTAGCACAAGGGAGTTCCTTTGGGGTGATGAGACAATTCCATGACTTGATGTTAGTGGTAGTTATGTGAGACATGTATAGAAAGTAAAATTGCATAAAACTACGCACACAAATCATTTAAAATCTGAATCAGGCATGCAGTGTAGTTAATAGTAGTGTTCCAGGGTCAGTTTGCTAATTTTGATATTGTACAATTACATAAAATAATGCCATGCAGAGAAGCTCTAGGTATAGTATACAAGGAGCTCTATGTACTTTGCAACTTCCTGTAAGTCTGCAATTCAAATAATAAGTTTGAAAGTTGGGAAGAAGGGCATGATTTATAGTGCTTAACAAAGTGAAGAAGAAAATAAGAGGTTTATTGGATTAAGCCTCAAGGAGGTTGGCTATCTTTGAAAAAGCAGTTTCAGCTGTGTAGTGGGCTGGAAACTACACTGGGGAAGTGGAATTCAGAGTTACAGTGAACAAATGTAAACAGCATGGACAAATTTATTCAAGGCCACTTTATGAAGAAATAAGGTAAGGAGCTTGGGGCACCTGGGAGGCTCAGTTGGTTAAGCGTCCAACTTCGGCTCAGGTCATGATCTCATGGTCTGTGAATTCGAGCCCATGTTGGGCTCTGTGCTGACAGCTCGGAGCCTGGAGCCTGCTTCCAGTTCTCTGTCTCCCTCTCTCACTGCCCCTCCCCCACTCAGGCTCTGTCTCTCAAAAAATGAATAAATGTTAAAAAAAAAAGGGGGGGGGAGAAAGTTAATTTTGAGGCTACATGTGATGAAGGGAAGACTTCATGTTGTTTTTTTGTTCTGTTTTGTTTTTAAAGACTTGAATATATGTTTTTTCTTGGTTCCTTCATTTTACTGTCAACATGTAAGAAATTTTTGGGGAGTACATTTTGGGTATTAGACATCTTCAAGTATAAGTTTTTTCAAGTGTAATTTTATCAATTCAATATTTTTGTCAAGTAAAATATTTTTATCATACAATCTGATTTCTTTATTAAATCTAGTTTCTTTATCAGCCTCTAGCTTTGGAATTTGCTTTAGAATGTACCTTTCACACATAGATGATTTATTTAGTTTCGTTAGATTTCCTATAATACAGAAATGTAGAGTGTTTTTAAAAACTGTATGGGAATTTTTAAATTCACAAATAAAATTAGAAACCTGAGATGTTGAAAGAAAAACATTTCCTTTAGATTTATTTAGTTTAAGCCTCTGATATTTGATACATTTGTGCTTGAGATAAATTAATGATACTTTGAATCTGAAAATTCTTATTCAACTTTCTTGCTCATCTGCTTTCTAAAAAGCCTAATTTTATAATAGTGGCTAGAAAGCTCACTTACAGCAGCCCTCCTTGAAGCCAGAAAATTCAAATTTTGACCAAAAAGATATATACTAAGAAGAGTCAACTTCTTTTACAAAAATAGCAAAAGTGCTAGGGGAAAGCCCTTTTCCTATTTACTGTGCCTAAATGACTAGAGTTGCTGTAGCCATTTTGCAATCGTGGGCATAGTTATGTAAAGTTCCTCAGAAAACCTACCAGAGCAGAAATCTAACAGGAGGCTGCTTGTAACCTCCTGGAGCATCTACCTCAGCCTACACTACAGACTTCGAGACTTTTTGCTATGTGAGCTGGATCAAGACTTTAATGTGAGTTGTTTTCTGTTACTTGTGTTCTAAAACACAATGATACAGGGTGCAACTCTATTTTTCTTCCATAAACATAGCCAGTTGTCTTACTTGTATGTTAATTGCTCATTCCTTTTCTAAATGAATAAATTAAGACACTATTCTTAACATAGATTACTTTCCTATACACATTGTAATCTACTCCAGGAATCTCTTTGGCTAAACTTTTCCCTTCTATTTTTAGGCTAATACTGTATCAATTTTACCCTCAGATCTTTATAGTTTGTTTTTATGCAAGGCATGATAGCTTATACATATCTTTTAAAAATACATTTCTGAGATTTTCCTGGACATTTTTTTCCATATTAAACAATAAAAATACAACAATAAAAATAACATATTTGGTTGTAGATCAATTTGTAATTACAATTAAAAAATGTCAAGTTTGGGAGTCCTGATGGGTTTATAATTTTGAGACATTACAATTGGCTTTTACTCTCTCAAAAATAAACATTAAAAAAATAATTTAAAAAAAGGGGGGGGCGCCTGGGTGGCTCAGTCGGTTAAGTGTCCGACTTAGGCTCAGGTCATGATCTCACGGCTTGTGAGTTTGAGCCCTGCATCAGGCTCTGCTGACAGCTCAGAGCCCTGCTTCAGATTCTGTGTCTCCCTCTCTCTCTCTCTGCTCCTCCCCCACTCATGCTTTCTCTCTGTCTTTCTCTCTCTCTCTCTCCCCCCCCCTCAAAAAATAAACATTAAAAAAATTAAAAAACAGAATTAGCTGTTACAGGGTGGATCCTGTGTCTTAGAACCCAAGAATGTGTTATCTTTTCAAGTTTTTTCTTCTGTTCTAGGTTCTTTGAAATGAATTCTTATTTGCTTGATATAAATCTGATGCCTCCCTTGTCAAGGTCAATATTTTATAGCTGTCCATTTTCTAACTATTTTTTCCAATTTCCATTGTAAAATGTTCACCCCATTGATATATAGATATATTAAAAATACTTGACAAATTCTACTGAAGTTTCTACCTGTATTATCATATGGTTAATCTAAAGAGAGCTAACAATTTGTTTCCAATATGTGAGACATATTTACTTAATGTTCTCATCGGACATTCCAATAAAATGTTAAATAGCTATGGTGTGTGTTGACATGCTTGTTTAGCTTCTAGTTTCAATGGAAATAACTTTTCCTTAGATTTTTCTTATTTTTAGAATAAGGAAAAAGAGAATCTTAAGAGAGAAACTCTACACCCAGCATGGATCCCAACATGGGGCTCGAAATCATGACCTGAGCTGAATCCAGAGTTGGATGCTTAACCCACTGAGCCACGCAGGCATTCCTTAGAATGATATTTTCTATTAGTGTCTTAAAAATACATCATTGTCTAAACTATAGGCTAGTTATTAAAGGTTTTATTTATATTCTAGAATAACAGGCTGACTTTTCTCAAATCATTTCCAAATCTTTGATAAGAATACATGAGTATTACTCATTTTTTTTCAACATTATAAAAGAGTCAAATGACATTATACATGCAAAACTTGGGAAGTATTAAAAAGTTAATCCTACTTGAAACTCAATAGCAACAAATTTGAAACACTAAAAGAAATGGATGATTTTCTCCTAAAAATGTGAATTATGGTAATGTTACCCTAGAACAAGTACCAAACTTAAAAATTCCATAATCTTATTGGAGAACATAAAACTAAAGATCTCCATTGTGACAACAAAGAAAACTCTAGAATCAGGAAAATCATATGAGTTCTATCATTTTAATAGAACATACATTTTCATCATAGGAAAAAAATGGAAATCTTTCTAATCATTTTACAAAACCAGAACAAATTTAATACCAAAATCTGACAAGATTGAGCAGAAAAATCTTTTAAAAAAAATCTTAGCAAATAGAATCAATGTGGCAAAATATTGTCTATTAATATAGAATTGTTCTAGAAAGAAAATAAGTATTCATTCTCCAGAATACTAGCATAATTCGATGCAAAAAATTGATGAATCATGTGTAGATTAGGTTAATACCTACAAACTTGACAGCTCTATAACTAGAGACCTTCCTCTTCATCAGATCAGCCGTCTTGTGAAGATATGCCAATGGTCAGGAAAAAAATGGTAACTTATGGATCGGTGCAAATAGTTCTTTTGATTGAGAATGTCCCTAAAATGCATAATTACTGAACTTGAACCCATGTGAAGGCTCAAGATAAGTTTTCAAAAACATGTGTAACAATTCCAGAAGTAGAAAGTTTTCATTTAAAGCAGCAGAGGTCAGGAGCTGGAGTGCCGGGTTTGAGACCCAGTTCTTTCATTAACAAGCAGTGTGAACCCAGACAAATTACTAAACCTGTATATCCGTTTCTCCATATAAAAAAACTAATACAGTTCCCATCTCATTCAGTCATTTGCAAGAGTTACGTGAATTAGTATGAAGATTTCTTACGATTGTGTGAGGCTCATGCTGTTTTAACGATTACCACTATCATCACCACTACTTCCACTAACCCAGTGATTCCCAACTTGCAATCAAGTTTGAGTACCTTGATATACAGAAAGAACACTCAGCAGCTAGCATGATGAATAGTATATCCCTGAAAACATTCAACTTTCAGGTTTTATAAAAAAAAAAAAAATGTCCCTAGTGAGGAATGGATCTAGGAAACGGTATCTTGAAAATAGAAGAAAAAAAAAAAGTTTTGGAAGGAATAAGAGATGATGAAACATAGAACCCAGTCTAATTAAATGACTTGCTGGCATCTCAATCTACACATCTATGCCACAAAACTGGTCATTTTTGGATATCCTGCAAACATTGAACTTCTGAATCCTGCATTATAGTCTCTCTCCTATCCTGGTTATCCACAAGGCTTCAACTGCGACAGCTGAACAGATTTCATTTTCCTTCTGCTCTTGACTTCATGAATGAATGTAAGCATCATGAGTATGTACACCCTTGATTTAAATTGAACGATTGGATTAGAGTTTCACTATAACTTGTGATTTTATAGCCTTTTTAACTGTCAAATAATATTCAGTATCCTTAGGGTCACTACCATGATAGCAGACCTTAAATAAGAATAGGTGCTTGGCCACGGGGAGCCGATCTGTTTCAGCATATGGGGAATCTGTAGAATTTTGAAGTCCAAAGGGATTTGAATCTTATGTAATCTAGGAGTTGGTTTTAGAGAGCAACCAATCTCATGTCTCCATTGTTTTCCTTTAGGATACTAACCTAACCATCACTCACATGATTCAAGACTAACCTCATGGGGTTGCACCTTGTTCCCTAAATACCATACCCCTACTCAGCGTTCCTCCCCCCCACCCCATTTTTAAACCTCTTCAATGCTTTTGCTGATGCTGACTTAGCATTTTCTTTACTTTTCTACCTTATTGATCAACTGTTCTTGTTTATACAGTAGCTAGTCAAAACGTATTAGTAGTTTATTGGCTTTGTTCTATGTAGATCACCCTTCTTTAAAAAAAAAAAAAAAGGAAAGTGATCTGTTTGGCTTTTAACTCAGACTGGAAAGAAATGTAGATAAGTATGACATTTAAAGACTAAGTATTTTTAGGATACCAAAACTTATATCTTAAAATACATGGACAGTTAGGGGTCCCTGGGTAGCTCTGTTGGTTGAGGGTCTTACCCTTGATCTTGGCTCAGGTCATGATCTCAGGATTATGAGATCAAGCCCCATGTCGGCCTCCACAGTGTGTGGAGCCTGCTTAAGATTTTCTCTCTCTCCCTCTCTTCCACTTGTGTTCCCTCTCTCTAAAATAAATAAGTATAAAAAATTAAAAAAATACCTGGATATTTAAAAATCTCCTAGGCTGATAGGCACATTGTATTCATGGGTATGTTATATCTGTTAAAACTTGGGACAGTATCAACCATTGGAATTAGAAAATTAGGGGCGTCTGGGTGGCTCAGTCAGGTAAGCATCTGACTTCAGCTCAGGTCATGATCTCACAGTTAGTGAGTTTGAGCCCCGCATTGGGCCCCGTGCTGACAGCTCAGAGCCTGGAGCCTGCTTTGGATTCTGTCTCTCCCTTCCTCTCTCTCTCTGCTTCTCTCCTGCTTGCTCTCTGTCTCTCTGTTTCTGTCTCAAAAAAAAAACATTAAAAAATTAAAAAAAAATTGGCTCTACTACTTATGACTTTCAGGATCATAGTATTATATCTTAACCTGCCTAAGCTTCAGTTGCCTCTTCAATGTAATGGAGGTACTAACATGATTCCTTTATTCCTAGGATTAATGAAATAAGCACTCTAATTTCTTGGCACAATGGCTTGTACCATACACATTCTAGGCTGCAGCTCTTTCTGCCCTGCTTTATCCCTGCTTTATCAGTCTCCACTCCATCTACTTTTACATCTTTCAGAAAGATGCTGAAATCTTTCATCTGCTGATTATTTGGTTCTTCGTGTTGAATATTTATCCCTTATTTATTTTGTCATTATAATGGAGTAAGAAATGATAAATGGGTGTTGAATCTGTCTTTCTAGAGAAGCTATTCCAATACAAATTTAATGTTACTGTATAGATTAACCTTTGCTAAATCTGTGAATGATAACCATCCAATACTTACAGCTGCTCTGTAAATTGGGTATTATTCTCATTCATAGTTTTAACTGACTTATAATTTGATTAAGTGAACTAATAAATTCAAGAATGAAGATTCAAGCCCATGTCTTTAATTGCACAAAATCCATGCTATACCTATCCTTTGAAACAGAGGACACGTCAACAGCCTAAATGAAATGTAAGATTATTTCAGCAGTTAGTAAGTCATAACAATAAAATATTCCTCAAAATACTACTGCGTTTCTTTTTCTACTTATAAGAAATGCTTATAAAGATTGGAAAGACTCACACAATAATGTGAGGCTTTTTGTTTATTGCACATCACCAATGAGTTTCCCATTACTAAATCTGAGTTAATTATTCTCATATTTTTGTCCTAAATAAAACATTTGGCACATTTGATTGTTCCTTCCATTAAGAAATACCTTTCTTACTTCGGGTTCATTTGGTCACATTCTCATTTTCTCCCTTGCTAATACACGTCCTCAGTCTTTATTAAGATTAGAGGCCCTTAGAATTCAGTCTTCAGACAACTTCTGTCTTCAGTTATAATCCCTCTAGGGGACTCAATCTCCATGTATATTTCATGTCTTGCTGATGATTTGAAAATTCATTTCGCCAGCTTGCCTTCTCCCCTGAAATCCATCCTTCTTTATCCAACTACCTACTGGATGACCTCTCAACTTACTTCTAATAGAAAGTCTGGACATCTCCAACTTAATGTGTTTAAAATGAAATCTTCTGATACTGTTTTACTTGTAATTTCCTATATCAATTACTGGCAACACTATCCTCCAGTGGCTCAAGCAAGTCTTCCTTTCTTTCACCCATATGCTAGATTCTTTTCATTAATTCTACCCTCAAAATGTATCTAGAACCAGCAACTACTCACCATCTCCATCACTCCTGCTCTGCTTGCAAGCACTATTATCTCTGCTATTGATTAATGCAATGGACTCGACTCGTCTTTCTAATCCCACCTTTGTCTCTGGAGAGTCTATTCTCAACACCCCCACCCCCATTAAAAGATATAGCAGGTCATGTCATACCAATCCTTAGAAACCTCTGATGACATCCCATTTATTTCAGAGTAAATGTGAAATCCTTATAATGGTGTTTTATCTTGCCATAATTTACTGACATTCTTTCCCTGCTCTCTCTGCTCTACTTAGCTGCATCTTGAGCTTACCAGGAATACTCCAATCTTGAAACTTTGCACTTGTGTTCTCTTCGCTTGGAATGATATCTTTCCAAATGTTGGCAGGAATTACTGCCTCTGCTTATTCAAATTTCTCATGAATCCTATCTAGGCCATCCTATTTATTGCAGCCTCTCTCACAATGCTCCCATCTCCCCTTACTTGTTCTTTAGAATTTATCATCTCCTATTGTACTATGTAATAACGTATTTTTATTTCTTGATTCTCTAACCCTTTCCCCACTTCACCTGGTAGACGTATTCTCGGCAACAGTGACTTTTATAGTAGATTCAATTAAAGAATGTTGAATGAATTGAGCATCCCATGGGACTCCAGGTTTTTAATTGTTACTGTTTAGGACCTATACATGAAAACATGAAGTATACTGACTTAAAATATTTTCTTTTCTTTTGATAAGACTGCCCCTAAAACACAGGTCTCAATACCTCTAACTTGGCATTAAAACTATTTTCCAATGTTTGACATTCTTAAATATACCAAATCCCGAAGAGGAGTAGTTTCAAAAGACATAATGTTGTAAATGTGAAAGAGAAGACATAAATACATTTGTTGGCTTAAATGTATGAAAAAATACTAGACATAACCATTTTTCCCCTTTTACTTCATAAAAGGCTACTGCCTTGAGAACATAAAACAAAAAAACCCCAAAACTCACTCCAAAATAGGTCAACAAGTTCATTGTCCTTCAAGACCATTCTATAGCTAATGCTCTAGCCTTTAAAATTGGCTGCTCAGTTTGCCACTTTAAGAATCGTGGACATCTGCCTGCCTGATTCCCTCCCCCAAGTCCAGCAGGTGAGCCAGCTTCCTAAACGGCAAGCCTTGCTCTAATGAACAGAAGTTACATTCCCCCAGATGTTCATTTGGCAGGGCTATTGGGCTGTTCTCAGCAATTCTCGAAACTTGCACTTCACACCTCTTTAGTTCTGAAGAGGAAAAAGGGGAAAAAAACAACTTCAGTATTTTTCAACAGCAAAATAAAAAATGTCATAGCATTGAGTGTCTACAAAATGAATTTCTAAGGGCTCTTGCCAGATTATGGGAACAAATCATCCAAAAAATATACCACTCTGAATTCTATACATGGTTAAGTACGTTCAGTTCTCTGTAATGTTTAGGCTACCTTAAAAAAAAAAAGTGTCCCAATTTTGGGCTTATTGTTGATTCAAAGCTATTTCAGAGAATCTGATTTTGCTTGGATGAACTCTAAGAGTTTGACTCAAATGGAAGATAGATGTCTGCCTGATTCTGCTTGATGTATTTTAGGTGAATAATTTACACATACCTTGAAAGTTACTACTTTAACACTTCTTCCAATAAATATTGGAATATTTATTGCTAAATAAAAAAATAAAAAAAATATTGCTAAATATTTAATGCTCACCAAAATTAGTCTTTCTTAGTTAAATGGGTGACTAAAGCAATGGCAAGTGAGACGTAATTAGTACAACCCAATGTGAGAAGTTGTAAAGTAGCAGTAATGGAAAGGAGGGAGGCGGAAGTTACTGTCAGGAAAAGAAGAAAAAAAAACTGTTACCTAAGCCTCCGATTAAGGAAGTTGAATGGGAAAGGACAAGAAGTTTAGGCATCTGGGAGAGTGTTGACCAAGATAGAGACACATGAAACGACATAAGGTATTAGATTTTCCATTGGTGGATGAACCTACTTTTGTGACCTTTTCTGAGTACAGTCAGTGCATTTTCATGATTCAACTGCTCAGAGTATACTTCTTCCTTCCTCTTCTGCTAAATCATCTTTCTATTTTATGAAGTTCAGATAGATATTTTAGGTCTGTGGATAGTATGTATCAGTCATAATATTTAGTAAAAAAGTTCGGAACTTGCATTTGAACAAAAGATAATTACCCAGCATTTTAGAACTGAGGAGTTTGTCCTTATATTCCAAGCTGTATTTCCAAAAAATTTACCCTGGCAATTTTGTTTACATCATGAGTGCTCTGGAAACTATATTAGAAATAAAATATTCCCAGAATTAAAATTACATAGTTTTAAAAAGTGATACTTTCTAATACAAAACCTAAAAAAAAATCTTACATCCTCAGATAATCTTCCATCATTTGAAAGTTTTGAGTCATTAGTTTTTGTCATCTTGAGAAATCCCTTAAGGTCTTTGATAAGTTCGTAGAAAATAATTGTAAGAGTTGATACTGATTTAAAAAAAATATTTTCATAGGGAGAAATCAAGACCAATATGTATTAGTCTATATATTCTCTACATATAGTCTATATATTCATCAATCAGGGTCCCTTCTCGAGAAGTCACCTGCCTAGGTGAAGTGATAACAGAGCTGAAGTAATAAAAAAGAAGCACTTTTTTATTTTTTATTTTTTTTTATTGTTTTAAAGAAGCACTTTGGTACCTGAACATTTACCTTAAAATATATTCCACCAAAGTTTAAAAAAAAATTTAAAGTTTTTTTTTTTTTTTTTTTATTTTCAAGAGAGAGAGAGAGACAGAACACCAGTGGGGAAGGGGCAGAGAGAGAGAGGGAGACACAGAATAGGAACCAGGCTCCAGGCTTTGAGCTGTCAGCACAGAGCCCAACATGGGGTTAGAACTCTGGAACCATGTGATGGTGACTTGAGCCAAAGTCAGACACTTAACTGAGCCACCCAGGTGCCCCATCCACCAAAGTTTTATAGCTGAGAACATAGGTACCTCATTTAATTTTTTAAAAAAATGATTCCTTTCTGTGAATGATTGAAGAATTCTAAAACTGGTAGTGTTCTTATTGAACATAGGAATATGGTCAAGGGAGGAAAAGGAAGAAATTTGGCTAGCTAGGGTTAATAGAGAATCTTAAAGTGATCAATACTCAAAATATAGCAGTTTTTTTTTTCTGCATAAATGAACTAGGTCCATCTGGTCCTCTAGTCCAAATCACCATTGTGGGGTGTGTGTGTGTGTGTGTGCGCGCGCACGCCCGCACGTGTGTACATGTCAGGGACAGAGATGGGTAGGTAATGGGGTGGAGAAGCACATTCTGGAAAAGAGACAAACTGAGAAGTATAATAAAAAGCTTTAAAGATGTTATTTCACTTTTCTTTATTCATGTATCCATTGATCTACCTCTCAACTTTTGAACAAACCATACTCAAATCTAAGCAAATAAGCAAGAAATAAAGTCAGTATCTTAGTGGAAATTTTCCTTTCTTTACAAGATACCCCATCTAAGATGATAGAAGATTCATGCTAGATTTTTTTTTCCTAAAAAGATAAATCTAGCTTTAGCTTTTTCAGTATATAGCATGCCTCAGCCATATGTAACAAAAAGACCAAGTCAGGTAACTTCATGATAATAGCCTTATTCTTTTGTCCAATGACTTTGGAAGTATTGGCTTAAATGGTAGTCATGAGTCCTAAAAGGTAAACTGAGACTTATTAAAATTTACAAGAGTTTATTTGAACATACTTCAGTTTGAATTGAGTATGGCCAAACCAAAAGAGGTTAGGAGTGTTCCAGTAATGGGAGCTAGGGGAGAAGTTTTTATAGAGAAGATGGGGAAGCAAAGCAAGGGATATTTGATTAGCCATTGTTAAGCAGTTGCCTTACTTGGGAAAGACTAGTTGACAGTTTGTGACTGGTTATTCTTATTTTTTAATTTGAATTCTAATATAGTTAGCATATAGTGCTATATTAATTTCAGGTGTAAAATATAGTGATTCAACATTTCTATGCATTACTCAGTGCTCATTAAGATGAATGTATTCTTAACCTCCTTCACCTATTTCACCCATCTCCCCACCCACTTACCCTCTGATAACCATCAGTTCGTTCTCTACAGTTGAGTATATTTTTTGGTTTCTTTTTTTCTGTTTTGTTTCAATGAAATCATATGGTTTTTGTCTTTATCTGACTTATTTCACTTAGTAGTATACTTTCTATCTCCATCCATGGTGTTGAGAATGGCAAGATTTCATTCTTTTGTATGTCTGAGTAATACTCCATTGTATGTATAGGTAGGTATGTGTATATGCTTTTTCCACATCTTTAATATCAGCGAGTCCATTGAGTTCCTTTCATATTTTGGCTATTGTAAATACTGCAAGAAACATAGGGGTGCATATATCTTTTAGATTTAGTATTTTTGTATTCTCTGGGTAAATACTCAGTAGTGGGGTTACTAGATCATATATTTCTATTTTTAACTTTTTTTTTTTAACGTTTATTTATTTTTGAGATAGAGAGAGAGACAGAGCATGAATGGGGGAGGGTCAGAGAGAGGGAGACACAGAATCTGAAACAGGCTCCAGGCTCTGAGCTGTCAGCACAGAGCCCGACGCGGGGCTCGAACTCACGGACCGCGAGATCATGACCTGAGCCGAAGTCGGCCGCCCAACCGACTGAGCCACCCAGGTGCCCCTCCATTTTTAACTTTTTGAGGAGCCTCCATACTGTTTGCATTCCCACCCACAGCACACAAGTGTTCCTTTTTTCCACAGCTTTAGCAACATTTGTTTCTTCTGTTGTTGCTTTTAGCCAGTGGGACAAGTGTGAAGTGATATCTCATTGTGGTTTTGATTTGCATTTCTCTGATGATGAGTGATGTTGAGCTGCTTTTCATTTGTCTGTTGACCATTTGTAGGTCGTCTTGAGAGAAATATTTGTTCATGTCTTCTGCCCATTTTTTATTAGATTGTTTTTTGGGTGTTTTATAAGTTCTTGATAAATCTTGGATACTAGTCCTTTATTAGATATGTCATTTACAAATATCTTTTTCCATTCAGTAGGTTTTTTTGTTGATTGTTTCCTTTGCTGCACAGAGGTTCTTTTTATTCTGATGTAGTCCCAAACTACTACTGTTTTTGTTTCCATTGCCTCAGGAGACATATCTAGGAAAATGTTGCCAGTGTCAGAGAAATTATTGTAGCCCATGCTCTCTCCTAGGATTTTTCTGGT
The DNA here is from genome assembly GCF_027475565.1 of Acinonyx jubatus. NCBI lineage: Eukaryota > Metazoa > Chordata > Mammalia > Carnivora > Felidae > Acinonyx > Acinonyx jubatus. The sequence continues at coordinate 104,240,889 of NC_069385.1, read as the reverse complement.
TTCATGTCTCATGTTTAGGTCTTTATTTTTTTTATGTTTATTTTTGAGAGACAGTGCATGAGCAGGGGAGGGACACAGAGAGCAGGAGACGAGACACAGAATCTGAGGCAGACTCCAGGCTCTGAGGTGTGAGCACAGAGCCTGACACGTGGCTTGAACCCATGGACCATGAACTCATGACCTGAGATGAAGTAGGATGCTCAACCGACTGAGCCACCCAAGGTGCCCCTCATATTTAGGTCTTTAATACATATTGATTTTATTTTTGTGTAGAGTGTGAGAAAATGGTCAAGTTTCATTCTTCTGCATTTTGCATTTGTCTAGTTTTTCCCAACCCCATTTGTTGAAGAGACCGTCTTTTTCCCGTTGCACATTCTTTCCTCCTTTGTTAATTGACCACAAAATTGTGATTTCTGGGTTCTCTGTTCTGTTCCCTTTATCTATGTGTATATTTTTGTACTAACAACACACTGTTTTTGATTACTACAGCTTTGTAGTGTATCTTAGTATCTGGGATTGTGAAACCTTCAGTTTTGTTTTTCTTTTTCAAGATTCCTTTGGCCATTTGGGGACCTTTATGGTTCCGTACAAGTTTAAAACTATTTATTCTAGTTGTGTGAAAAATGTTGTTGCTATGTTCATAGTGCTTAAATCTACAGATTGCTTTGGGTAGAATGGACATTTTAACAATACTTGTTCTCTCGATCATAAGCATGAGACGTCTATTTGTGTCACCTTCAATTTCTTTCATCAGTATTAATAGTTTTCAGAGTACAGCCCTTCCAAATCCTTGGTTAAGTTTATTCCTAGATATTTTGTTTTTGGTGTAATTTTAAATGGGATTGTTTTCTTAATTTCTCTTTGTGCTTATTTATTATTAGTGTATAGAAATGCAATCTATTTCTGCATATTAATTTTGTTTCCTGCAACCTTACTGAATTCATTTATCAGTTCTAGTAGTTTTTTGGTGGATTCTTTAGGGTATTCTATAGTATTAGGCCACATGCAAATAGTGATAGTTTTTCTATTTCCTTACCAATTTGGATGCCTTTTTTTTCTTGTCTGAATGCTGTGGCTACGACTTCCAGTAACATGTTGAATAAAGGTGGTGAGAGTGGACAGCCTTGTCTTGTTCCTGATCTTAGGGGGAAAGCTCTGTTTTTTACCAATGTGTATGATATTAGCTGCTGGTTTTTCATATACGACCTTTGTTGTGTTGAGGTATGTTTCCCTAAACTTACTTTGTTAAGAGATTTTATCATGAACGAATGCTGTACTTAGCCAAGAGCTTGTTCTGCATCTATTTAGGTGATCGTATAGTTTCCTTTCTCTTGTTGATGTTATATGTCACATTGATTTGTGAATAATGAACCAACTTTTTATCCCAGGAATAAATCCCACTTGATTGTGGTGAATGCCTTCTCAATGTATTGTTGTATTTAGTTGATATTTTTTTCCGGGGGGGGGGGGATTTTTGCAGGTATGTTTATCAAAGATATTATCCTGTAGTTCTCCTTTTATTGTAGTGTCTTCATAGGGTTTTGATATAAGGGTAATAGAATGAATTTGGAAGATTTCCTTTCTCTATTTTTCTGGAATAGTTTGAAAAGAACAGGTATTGGTTTTTCTTTAAATGTTTGGTAGAATTTACCTGTGAAGCTGTCTGGTCCTGGGCTTTTATTTTTATTTGTTTTGTTTTTGTTTTTGTTTTACTGATTTGATTTCTTTGCTGGTAATTGGTCTGTTCAAATTTTCCATTTATTCCTGATTCAGCTTTGGGAGGTTATGTTTCTGGGAATTTATCCTTATCTTCCAGGTTGTCTGATTTGTTGGTATTATAACTTTTTATAATCTCATAATTCTTTGTATATTTGTGGTGTCATTTACTTCTCCTTTCATTTCTGATTTTGAATCCTGTTTTTGTTTTGTTTATTGAGTCTGGCTAAAGGTTCATAATTCTGTTGATCTTTTCAAAGCAGCAGCTCCTGGGTTCATTTATCTGTTCTATTTATTTTTTCTCTATGTCATGTATTTCTGCTTGAATCTTTGTTTCCTTCCTTCTACTGGATTTGGATTTTATTATTTTAGCCCCTTAAGATGTAGGGGGTTAGTTGTTGGAGAATTTTCTTCCTGAGGTAGGCCTGTATTGGTATAAACTTTGCTCTTAGAACTGCTTTTGCTGAAAACCAAATATTTTGGACCATTGCGTTTTCATTTTCATTTGTCTCCATGTATTCTTTGATGTCTTGGCTGACCCATGTATTGTATAGTAGCATGTTATTTAACCCCCATGTATTTGCATTCTTCCCAGATTTTTTCTTGGGATTTCTAGTTTCATAGTGTTGTGGTTAGAAAAGATGCATAGTAGGACTTCAGTCTTTTTGAATTTGTTGAAACCTGTTTTGTGGCCTGATTTGTGATGTATTCTGAAGAGTGTTCCATGAGCACTTGAAAAGAATGTGTATTCTGTTTGAGGAATGACTAGTTATTCCTACACTTTATTTTCTTATATTCTAGTGGATTTAATCTGTCCGAGGATGCTGTCCTATGCTTACATAGCCACGAAGACATTAGAGCCATCTTAGTCTAATGATAGCCTTACTTAATTACTTTAACTCAGGCTTAATGAGGAAAGAGCTCATGTAGAAAGTGGCCCAATAACACCCTGCTTTTGTATGTCACTAATGAATTTACAAGTTGACATCAGCTCATTAATAGTATGACTAATAGGTATCAACTAAGAAAATGAATTTACATCAAATTCTCCAATAAGTGGCTTATGTTAATGGAAAGCTAACTATATAAGAGGAGATAAAAGCAACTGAAAGTATTATTGATTATTGATGAGTATTTTCTAGGATATCTTTCTTTGCCATCTCTGTTCCTTCTTCGTGCATACAATCTCTATTAATTTTACCTTCCATAATTCTCTGTGCTGCTACACTCAGTCTGCCCTTGGGGCGTGGTGCTAGTTTATTGGACTGATAAAACTGGCTAGCAAAAAAATAGGCTTTTTGAACTAATAACAGTTCTTGTTTTTTTTTTTTTTCCTTTGTGAACAAGCTGCACATAACAGCAGGCATTCTTTTCTCTTGTGATAAATCATGCATGAGTAGTCTTTCCCATCTCTGGAAGAGAGGCCTGTCCTTGGTCTTAAAAATGGCCTTGAACATAGTTTGACTTGCTGGCCTCAGAGAAGTCATCTGGAGTTTATGCTTAGGCTTTTCCTGTATTTCAGGTAATATCTTTTATTAGCTTTATTTGATAATTTACATAGCTATACGTTATTTAAACCAAGTAGTGTTAAGTGAATAGATGATAAATTTTGACAAATGTGGTTGTATTGATTAAACAACTGCATACAATATAAAGCAGTTGCATTAATCCCAAACTTCCCTTAATTAATCTTCCCTTAACTCTGGCTTGTGCTTCTGATAATGATGGATTTGACATTTTCCTCTATATCTTGGACATTTCCAGAATTTTCTATAAATGGAATTATATAGGGTACAGTTTTGAGGTCTGATTTATTTCATTTAGCATAATGCTTTTGAGGCACATCCTTATTTTTATCAGTGATTCTTTTTGTATACAAGTTGATGTTAGTGTTTTCTAGATTTTGTATGTATAAATAAATCTATAAATATTCAAGAATAAGACTGTGTAAACATATTCATTCTTGTCGGGTAAATATAAGAAAGTGGTATTGCTGAGTCATAAGATAAGCTTAACTTTTACTTTTTTAGGAATTACTAAACTGTTTTCCAAAGTAGTCATACCATTTGTATTTCCATAAGCAATATGTGAGACTATGTATTTTCACCAACACTGGTGCAATTCTTTTAATTTCAGTATAATGGTATTCATTTTTGATTTTAATTTACAGTTCTTTAGTTGATGTGTCTTATTATTGATGCATCTTTTTTTCGCTGAAATATAAACTCAAAATTGTCTGTATTTTTTTAATAGGATACTTTCCATTGAGGTGTAAGACTTAATATATCTTAGATATAAATCATCATATATATGTTTTGCAAATATCTTTTCTCTCTTTGTTCTTGCCTGTTCATTTTCTTGATGGGGTCTTTTTTTTTTATTTATTTATTTTTAAAATTTTTTTTTCAACATTTATTTACTTTTTGGGACAGAGAGAGACAGAGCATGAACGGGGGAGGGGCAGAGAGAGAGGGAGACACAGAATTGGAAACAGGCCCCAGGCTCCGAGCCATCAGCCCAGAGCCCGACGCGGGGCTCGAACTCAGGGACCGCGAGATCGTGACCTGGCTGAAGTCGAACGCTTAACCCACTGCGCCACCCAGGCGCCCCAATGGGGTCTTTTTTTAAAAGCAAGATATTTTCACTCTGAATTTCAGTTTATTATTTTTTTATAATGGTTATGTTGTAAGAATTTCTTGCCTAATCCAAGATTAGAGTAATTTTCTGTTCCAGAAATTTACACTTTTAGCTATTATCTTGGGTCTATGACTCATTTTGAGTTATTTTCTGTGTGTTATTAGGTAAAGATAAAGTTTCATATTTATGCATATGGATATCTAATGAGTCAAGGACCAGTTATGGAAAGGACTATTTTAGTTTAATTGACTTACTTTGGTGTCTTTACCAAAAATTGCTTTACCAAAAAGTCAGTTGAATGTGTATATTCATTATACACATTATTCACAAATCTGTGTGACTTATTAATCTATATATCTATCCCTAATCACATCATATGGTCCATACTGTCTTAAAACTTTATAGTAAGTCTTGAAATTAGATAATGTGGGTCCTTTAACTTTTCTTTTAGAAAATTATTTTCAGCTATTTTGGACACATAATCTTGCCATGTAAATCTTAAAATCAGCTTGTCAGTTTCCAAAATAATCTCCTGAAATTTTAATTGGGATTTTATTAAATCTGTAGACCAATTTAGGGAGAATTACCTTCATAACATTTTACTTTTCTGATAGTAGAATATAGTATCTCTTTTTATTTGTTTATTAAACATAGTATTTCTTTCCATTCCCTTCACAGTACTTTGTAATTTTCAATTTACAGGTCTGATACATATTTTGCTAAACTTATCCCTAAATATTTTATTTTCTCATGCAGTCGAGTGTTGTTTTACATTTTACTTTGAAATGTTTGACTAATATATAGAAATATAATTGAATTTTTATATGTTGAACTTTATTTCTTTGACTTTCCCAATACCACTTAATAGTGCTACTTGCTTTTTTGTAAATTCTTTGAAGATTTTTTCCAGATAATCCTATTGCTTGTGAATAAAGTTTTCATTTCACAGCCATGTGTCTTTTAATTATGTTATTTTACTGGCTAGACATCCAGGAAAATATTGAATAAAGACGAGTTCAGATTTTCTCATCATGTAGAAAAGTTCCCTTCAATTAGTAGTTTGCAAAGTTCTATTATGAATGTTGATAGGTCATATGCGTCTTTTTCTGCATCTATTAACATGATCATAAGATCCCTTTTTTTAATCTTGTCAACATTGTAAACTACATCACTCAAGTTCTTTTTAATGTTAAACCAACTTTGCATTCTTGGCATAAGCCCCATTTGTTCATGTTGTGTCCATTTTACATATTGCTGAATTAAGGTTGATAATTTTCTGTTCTTATAATATTTTTAAAGAGTTTTAATATTAGAGTAACACTGGCTTCATAAAAGACATGTTCCTATTTCTTCAATTTACTCGCAGGCTGTGTAAAATTGGTGTCATTTCTTCCTTAAATGTTTGGCAGAATTCACCAGTGAAACTATCTGGGCTTGGATTCTTGTGTATGTGGGAATATGTATACCTGAAAAATCAATTTTTTAAAATATCAAAATATGTTTTCTATTTCTCCCATAGTGGGATTTGGTAGCTTGGGTTTTTTAAAGAAATCTGTCCACTTCTTCTAAGTTATTCAATTCACTGGCATAGAGTTGCTGTGGTATTTACTTTACTTTGGTATTTACTAAGATGTTAAGGAGCAGTAGTTATATTCCCTCTTTCATGTTTCTCTCCTCTTTCACATCTTGATCCTTTGGAGCCAACTTTTATTTATTTTTACCATAGTTTACATATTTTCTATTTCATTTAGGCTTCTCTTTATTTTTGCTATATACTTATTTTAGGTTATGCTTAATTTGCTCTTTTCTAGTTTTTTAAAGTAGACCTTTCATTGTGTCTATTATATTCAATGCTAGAAATTCCTTAAATCTGTTAACCCAATTCAGTGTACTTTTATTTTTTTAAGTTTATTTATTTATTTTGAGGTGGGGGGGGAGGGGAGAGGAGGGACAGAGGGAGAGAAGAATCCCAAGCAGGCTCCCAATATGGGGCTCAAACTCATGAACCGTGAGATCATGACTTGAGCTGAAATGAAGTCAGATGCTTAACCAAATGAGGCACTCAGGTGCCCCCAGTGTTCTTTTAATTGCATGTATTGCACTTTTTAATGTCTGGAAATCTAATTTGTGTGTTCAGAAAATCTTTCTTCTGTCTTTGTGCTTTGTGCTTCCTTCCGCCTTTTTGAACATATGGAACATATTTATACAGGTTTTATAATTGACCTTGCCTGTTAGTCTCATTATATCTAATTTCTGGTAATGTTTCTATTGAATTTCTTTTTCTGTCTATAGGTCATATTTTCTGACATCATTGTATGACTGGTTTAGACTGGATGTTGGATTTTCACTTCTGGTTATTAGATGTTGTGTCAGAATGAAGTTAGTTGGGATAAGTTTTATAACTATAAAATTACTTTTTTTTAAATGATTGGTCCAGAACAGTCTTTAATCGAGGGCTAATTTAGTTATGCTATTAAGGATTCTTACCTTATGTTTGGGATTCTTACCTGATACCCCTTATTTTACAGTATCTTTCCATTCCATCATATGGGGAGGTAAAGTCGCCAAAGCCCTTGGAGAAATCCATGAACTATTCTGTGTACTCTTTGCACATGGTTCTTTCCCTGACCTTGGGTGGTTAGTTTTCATATATGCTCAGATCAGCACTTAGTCAAAAATCCAAGAGGAATCCTATGTAGATCTCTGGAACTCTTTTTGTGTGCATTTACCTCTTTGCTGGTATGCAATTTCTAGCCTCTTCAAACATTGATTTCCATCTCCTCAACTTAATGAGACTAGAAGTCTCTGTATTTCTTCTGCTTGTGCTACAGCCTTGAAAACACCATCAGGGAATCATATGGGTGAGATTGTAGGATCTGCCTTATTTTTCTGCTCCCAGGAATCACATCCTAATGAATTAACGATGTGTTTTCATATATTGTCCAAGTTTTTTAGTTTAAGAGAGAAGTGAAAACCTAGTCCCTATTACTCTATTTGGGACAGAAGCAGTGGTTTCAAGGATGTTATTTTTATCTGCCATCTTACCTGATCCTTTTGTCTAATGTCTGAAAGAAATTTAAGAAGTGAGAAATACGGGTGCTGTTTATTTGGTCTCATTCAAAGAACTCAATGATGTCCCCCCAATTTGGAAATGTAAACTGTAGATAGTTTGTGAAAATAAAATTTTCACCATAAATTAAAAATAAGAGACCATTAGTCACACTGTAGTATTTCAAATTTTGTGATAACCAAAACTTACCCAGATGATAAATGCACTTAGTTGTTTTGCTTTGAGTTAAGGTATTTATGGTTCAATATGTTTTAAAAAAATCTATTTTAGATTGAGAAAAATATTCCAAAGAAGTCTAAATATCAATTTAAAGTATAACAAATAAGACACTGTGGAGAGTTGCTTAAGGAAAGATATTGTCTGTCTTTGTAATACGGGCTGGACTCCATTGGGCTCATATTCACATGATATGTAAGGTTGGCTCGGGCACGGTTGGTTTAGAAGGTCTTCAGACAGGGAAGCTGGTCTCTCTTCCATGTGGTTTTCATCATCCTCTTAGCTAGTGTGGACTTCTTACATGGAAAATTGTTTCCAAAAATAGCAAAAGAGACAGAAGTCCAACGTGCAAGCTCTCTTTAGTCCTTTGCTTGTGTCAATTTTTCTGATGTTCTATTGCCCAAAAAGTTACATGGCCAGCGAACCTCAGAATTGGAGCAGGAAGCAAAAACACTATACAACCTTAGGATACGTTTCAAATTTTTGTGCTCTTTTTTGTAACTTACCACATGGGTCATTATATTGTTTTCCTCTTAAAAATCCTTAGTGACTTAGGGGTGCCTGGGTGGCTCGGTTGGTTAAGCATCTGACTTCACCTCAGATCATGATCTTGCAGTTCATGGGTTTGAGCCCTGCATCGGGCTCTGCACTGGTGGTGTGGAGCTTGCTGAGGATTCTCTCTCCTCCCGCCCCACCTCTTATCCACTTGTGCGTGTGCGTGCTCACATGCTCTTTGTCTGCCTGTCTGTCTGTCTCTCTCTCTCGCTAAATAAATAAATAAATAAATAAATAAATAAATAAATAAATAAAAAAAATATCCTTAGTAACTTGTAATCACCTCCCAGATGAAGACCAACTTTGACATTGAAGACAATCTATGTCCTTGACACTAACCCCTAATCTCTCTCCTATGGACCAGACTCCAGTTCATTATTTTATCTGATAAACTAGGCCCAATGTAAAAGTATCCATTTTCTTAGCAACTACATATGTTCTTGGGGTGAATAATGTCTTAACTCATCATGTAGCCATCTTTTTCAAGACTTTTGGAGTGTACTTTATGATGATTCATTTAGCAGTATTCACCAGATCTCAACTTTGAGTAATTTAAATGGAGGGTGTATAATAAAGAAAATGTTTTCTTCTGATTTCAGAAGCAAATCATTTTTATAGACGTATAATTTCTCTTACCTCTGCCTACATATTATGTAGAGTTGGCCTAACCATGACTATGGATATTTATAATCCATAATAAAATAAGAAATACCTCTTTCACATAATATCATTGCTACAATTATTTGAACATTCAAAGTATGCCAAGCATTGTGTTAAATATACTACCTGCATTGGTTCGTTGATGTCTATAACAATCATGGAGTATAAAAGTATTGTATGCTTATTCTTACAAATGAAGAAACTGAAGATAAGAGATGTTATCTAAAGTCCTATAAATATCAAATTAGGGATGCTGCGGATGGATCCTAGACCTCATTCCAGAACCTGTGCTCATAACCACCAAGTCTTATTAACTTTGCCTGTCTCTTAGGCTGTATTAATTTTCTATTATTGTGTAACAAGTTACCATAAACTTATTCCTGGATTAGAAGACTGGGTACAGTTTAGCTTAGTTCTCTGCTTTTGGTCTCATAAGACCATAATCAAGGTATTGATCAAGGTTGTCTCATCTGCATTTCAGTGTCATCTTCCAAGCTTATTCATGTTATTAGTAGAATTCAGGCCCTTGAAGGTAATAGGACTGAGGTCAGCATTTTCTTGCTGGCTATCAGCTCTCAGTAACTTGAGCCCTTCCTCAGATATGACCCATGTGGTGCACTCATGGTCAAATTATATGGCATGGTTTGGTTAACAAACCGTAAAAGAAATGTATAGCCAGAATAAAAGTACAACATAAAGACCATAAATAAATTCCTATTCATTTTGATCAGGTTTCCCTCAAAGTGGTTTTGGACCAAAGTTTCTCTTTCTAAATATATAGATGGGGCACCTGGGTCAGTCAGTGAAGCGTCCAACTCTTGATTTTGAGTCAGGTCATGATCTCATGGTTCATGAGATAGAGCCCTGAATCAGGCTCTGCACTGATAGTTTGGAGCCTACTTGGGATTCTCTCCCTCTCTCTGCCCCTCCCCTGCTCTTTTTCTTGTACTTGCTTGCTCTCAAATAAACTTGAAAAAAATTAAATACATGAATAAGGACTTATGGACATTTAAAACGAATTGATTTACTTTCTTTGGAGGGCAATTTGGTAATGTTTACCTGTGTTTACCTACCTCTTTTAAGAAATTTTCTTACAGATATACTCACATATGTGTGTAAATATGTATAAAATAATTTTTCTTGCATCATGATTAATGGCAAAAGACTAGAAGCAACCTAAATGTGGGTAACAGAGAATGTTTAAATAATTTATAGTATATTTATATAATGGCATATTATATACCTACTGAAAATAAATGAGTCATTATATGCTGATATAAAGAAACTTTATACATTACAAATTGTTAGAAAAGGAAAACCCATGACATATAACAGTGTCTACCCTCTTAAATGTTTTTAATTTTTTTAACATTTACTTATTTTTGAGAGACAGAGGCAGAGCATGAGCAGGGGAGGGGGCGTGGGCAGAGAGAGACACAGAATATGAAGCAGGCTCCAGGCTCTGAGCTGTTTGTTAGCACAGAGCCCGACGTGGGGCTCAAACTCACGAACTGTGCGACCATGACCTGAGCTGAAGTTGGGCGCTCAACCGACTAAGCCACCCAGGTGCCCCACCTCTTAAATGTTTTTTAAAATGATAGATAGAAAGATAGATAGATAGATAGATAGATAGATAGATAGATAGGGTGCCTGTGTGGCTTAGTCCATTAAGTGGCCAACTTCCACTTAGGTCATGGTCTCACAGTTTGTGAGATCAATACTCGCATTGGGCTCTGTGCTGACAGCCTGGAGCCTACTTTGTATTCTGTGTCTCCCTCTCTTTCTGTCCCTCCTCCACTTGTGCACTGTATCTCTCTCTCAAAAATAAACATAAAAAAGTTAAAAAGGTATGTATATAAAGGTAAAAACATTTGTAGATGTAATACTATTTCTTGGAATAAATAAACTTTTTAAAAAAAATGGTTATTTATTTTGAGAGAGAGAAGGTGTGTGAGCAGAGGAGGGGAAGAGAGGGAGAGAGAGAATCCCAAGCAGGCTCTGTGTTGTCAACATGAAATCCAATGTAGGGCTTAATTTCATGAAGTATGAGATCATGACTGAGCCAAAATCAAGAGTAGAACGCTTACCTCATTGAGTCAGCCAGGCTCCCCTAAGCAAGAGATTGTTTGTAGTAGTTGTTGCTTTGTGGAAGTAATTTGAAAAAACACTTAAATTTTACTGTAGATTTTTTTCATTCTCTTTTACAGTCTTTACCAAGTATATTGGTTACTATTCAAGTAAAAGTGATAATACAAAACTTAAAAATGTTTGTTAAAAGTGCATCCAACAGTGTGTGCAGTGGTAAAGAAGAGGAACATAATTCAAAATATCTGTACTACAGGGGCGCCTGAGTGGCTCAGTCGGTTAAGCGGCCAACTTCGGCTCAGGTCATGATCTCGCGGTCCGTGAGTTCGAGCCCCATGTCGGGCTCTGTGCTTACAGCTCAGAGCCTGGAGCCTGTTTCAGATTCTGTGTCTCCCTCTCTCTGACCCTCCCCCGTTCATGCTCTGTCTCTCTCTGTCTCAAAAATAAATAAACGTTAAAAAATATATATATCTGTACTACAAAACAGTCAACGATACTTGATATAAGGCATGTGTAATTGATTCACAATGGGGCTGCAGAGAAGGTAGAAATAATTATCTTAGTTGGGGAAAGCGAGATGACTTTCATAAGATGACTTTTTAAATGGAGCTTCATGTTAGAGATAGAGGAGCAGGCCAGGAAGTGAAAATAGTGTGGACGATGGAAAGACCTAGCAATGTGGAGCATGAAGCTGTGGATTAGGATGTAAAATTCTAGTTTAAGTGTTTACCCCCCTTGACAAACTTTTTACTAGAATGTTTAATATGCTAATGATTTTTCGACTAGAGTGGTGGAAATATTAAGGACGAGAGGAAATTTAGAAAGTGCTTGCTATATGTAGGATGCATGATGGAAAATAATGGCTTTGGCTGAACCGGACAGACACATAGGGTGAGGTAAGACATTGAAATAGGTGGGGAAGGGGTGCCTGGGTGGTTCAGTTCATTAAGCCTCTTACTCTTGATCTGGGCTCAGGTAATGATCTCACAGTTTGTGAGGTGGAGCCTCAGGCTGGACTCTGTGCTGACAACGTGGAGCCTGCTTGGGATTCTTTGCCTCTCTCCACCTCTCCCTTGCTCATGCATGTTCTCTCTCTCTCTCTCTCTCTCTCTCTCTCTCTCTCTCTCTCTCAAAATAGATAAATAAACATTAAAAAAACAAGTGAGCAGAGCACTGAATGGAAACATGAGAAAGATCTATAATCAAATTGTTTCTAAGTTAAAACCTTGGCCTTGGGTTCAGAGTTGGCCGGTCTCAACCATTTGGATGATTGTCCCAAGTGCTAGCCCTCTGAGACTCAAGTGAGAGGAAAAATCTAGACCTTCACATGGGGCCTATGCAGGGACTGCTGCTCCTTCATTAGTTCAATGGTCCGAGAAAATTGGCAATCAGAGGAAGTGTCCCAAGGCTACCAATGTAGTTGCTTTCTACTCAATCTGCTGACTCTGTGACTGTTATCTTTGTTCAAGCTGTGCTTCTGGGAGTGCTAGGGCAAACATGCCAGCCCCTGGAATTCATTGCAATCCAAGTAAGTACACAGATGGTGAACACATTCCTATATAACACAGGGGAAATGGAAGACAAAGTCTGTGACTTACTACAAAAGGTACAAATAAGGTCACCTCCAACAGGTGAGAAGAAGCTTTATTCCTACAGAAGTTGGTTTTGTTAACTATTAACTGGGAAATTGTATGGGATAGGATGATTCTCTGCTGTTACTTCAGCAAATGAAGTAACATTTTCTTGAAAATGATACCTTCAAGCATACATTTAATAACAGGTATAGTTAAAACATGAGGCTATCCATGGTTCTGGACATGATGAAACTCTTTTTGGAAAGTTTTGCAAATATTTTAGTCATATAACTTGTTTTCATATAGTTTGACCAAGAAATGGCAACTCACTACATGATATTAAAGATATGAATTTAACTATTAAGCTATTGTTCCTTGAACAGTGTAAGGGTTAAGAGTACTGACTCCCCACATTACAACTGAGATCCATGTGTCTTTGATTCACCAAGAAATTAACTGCTAATAGCCTACTATTGACTGAAAGCTTTACAGATAACATATAGTCCATAAACACATTTTGCATATGTATTATATACTGTATTCTTACAATAAAATAGGAAAATGTTAAGAAAATCATAAGAGAAAAATATTTACAGTATGAGACTGTATTTATTAAAACAATCCATGTATAAGTGGACCCACACAGTTCAAGCCTGTATTGTTCAACTGCACATTTCAAAGCTGCAGCAGTAGTATGGTAAATCTTGCCTAAATTTCCATCTATTTTCAAAATTCTGTTTAGTCTATGATCATGATTTCCTTCTGAGACTGGCATGTTAAACTGAGATGTAGTTTCTTGCCTTTTAAGAGAAGAAGCTGTAATGCAATGAATGAAAACTTCATGGCTCCCTCAAAACACCTTAAAAACATTGATTCAAGTACAGGATCTAATATCACACCTCTAGTAGGATGAAGAGGGCTGTAAATTCTTTGCTATTTATGTTAAGAAGTAGAGTCTAATTCTTCTTGGTATCTGATCTGACTTAGTGACATGTTTGAGTAAAAATATGTGAACAGAAGTCACATTCTGGAACTTCCAAGGTCAGATTTTAAGAGTTTCCAGGTTCTACCCAGGCCTCTAGGATTACTTTCTAAAACCCTGAGAGCACCAGGTAAGAGAAGCCCAAAACAGGGTTTTCGGCTGGCATTGTTTAGAGCAGCCTGTCCCATCTTCACCAAGATGCCAAGTGGTTGTATGAAACCACCTTGGACTCAAGCCAAGGTATTAACCAGCTTAATACCACAAAGTAACTTCCACTGGTACAGAAGATTCACCTGAGCTACATGCTACCTGAATTTTTAACCCACAAAATCTTGAGGCATAATAACACAATGGTTGTTTTAAGCCAATGAGTTTTGGGATAGTTTGTTACACAGCAATAGATAATTTAGATAATGCTTACAATGTATGTGCTTACAGCTAGGAATACAGCTATAATAATCTGAAAATGTGTGAAGGTGATATTACTGATAAGGTTTCTGGGGAAAAAATGAGAAAGTAACACAGACTTAACTGTACGTGTTCTCTAATTGATGCTCACACCTTTCAGGAACCAAGTATGTTCATAATATTTATCCTGATTGAAGTCTCTGATATCAGATACTTCCCTAATAATATGAGGCATTTGAGATTTTTTTTTTTAAATCAAAAGCACTTACCTTTTGAACTTCCCTTTGATTTAGGGATAAAAATAATTGTTTCCCAAGAAGGCAATTTTAGGAATTGGCTGAAAAAGAATTCAAGGGAAAGATCTACTCAATTTTGAGAGTGCTTTGGTGTATCCATGTTATTCCATGGCACACTTCCAATTCAGTCACGATTCTGAGGGAGTTAAATTCATCTGTGCTGCTGATGTCTTGCTTCAAATTGTGCCACCCATTTTTTTCTTACTTTACCTCAGGGGCTTTTCTGTTGTGCTGCAATATTGCTGGCCCTGCATACTAGAAAATTCCAGAGTGTGGGGTTGTTAATGCTTCCAGATGGGATTCTTGAACAACTGAGGATCAAAGTTGGAATAAATCTTAGAGCTTCCCGCCCATCAGGTTAACAATTCCTGGGGCATTCTATATAATTCTAAGAGGTCCCAGCAGAATTGAAGTCTCCTAACTTAGAACAGAAACCTTGTTAATGCACTACCTCTCCTGCTCTTTGTTGCATGCATGCTCTTTCTTTTGTTCTTTTCCTTTTTCTTCTTCTTGTTTCTTCTCTTCCTTCCTTCTCTCTCTAATGCACACTTCTTGGAATCCCATAGCAAATAACCTTCGTGCACCCAAGTCCTTTCCTCTGCAATGTTTTGGGGGGAAATCCAAACTAAATGTCTTGACATGGCATTGTTTAGAAGATATTCTACTCCATTTGTCCTGGTTCTCTTACTGATCCAGCATTCATAGGGCTTAAAGTGGAAACATTTTCAGATAAGAATGAGAATTTTTTATGCAGTTTTTAGTAATTCTCCAAATGACAAGACACCTGCATTTCACGTTTCTGACTGAGGTTGACAGTAATATATACAGTTGGATTTCGGTTGATTAAATCTAAGAGGTCAACCTCATTAACATCTCATTACAAATAAAAAGCCTGAATATATACTTCTTGCTGTGTGGTTCAAGATGTAGTACATTGGCTAGGGCCACCACTAAATTTGATAGAATTAAATGGCAGTGTCATTCCAATGTAAGAATGGATTTAAGATAACACTAATAGGACATATTTTTAAATGTTATAAACTTATTTTTTTTTCAACGTTTATTTATTTTTGGGACAGAGAGAGACAGAGCATGAACGGGGGAGGGGCAGAGAGAGAGGGAGACACAGAATCGGAAACAGGCTCCAGGCTCTGAGCTGTCAGGACAGAGCCTGACGCGGGGCTCGAACTCACGGACCGTGAGATCGTGACCTGGCTGAAGTCGGACGCTTAACCGACTGCACCACCCAGGCGCCCCTAAACTTATTTTTTAAAATAAGAAGTGAAGCATTGCATAACTATCAACTAACATGCACACTAATAACTGGACTCTAATTCCATTTTAAAGATTTAATTTGAACCACAAGATTAAGATTATATTCAGTCTAAAACCAGACGAAAGCCACTTTCTCCTTTGTGGTTACTATACTAACTTAAGGACAAGAGAAAGCAGAACAATTGTTCTGACCTGAAAAGAATAATGCCCACTCAAACACTGAATTTTGCAGCAAAAATGAACTCAATTAAAAATAGTAAAATATGGCAAATGTGTCTTTTCCTGACAAAGAATATATAAATGCCAACTTACCAGTAAAGTTCATGGATAGCCTGCAACTGACCCACTAACAGAAAACTCCTTACAGTGTAAATATTTTCAAACATGAAGGAAAACTTTCAGTATAAATATCAGAGCTTTCTATAAAAATAAAAATTTTGTTCTGAATTAGGGTCAGAAGTGGCTCTGAATTATCTCTGAAATGCAACTTGCCTGGGACCACAGATTCATTTAGTTTAATACATAGCTTCATATAAGTGTCTCAGAGATGGGCTATGGAAACCAAAACCTCATAATAAAATTCCACTGACTTCAAGAGAAAATAAGGAACTCAGGCCACAGTTCCAGAAAGAAGTTGAAGTGTTTTTATGAACCGTTGACCTTACTGTGGTGTACAAAAAAAATCATTTCTCTGGTAAAAGCAAAATATCTCAGATTTTCTCTGAGAAACAATTGTAGTGATATAGAAAAAAATGTTTTGTCTGTGTGAGTATGTGTGGTAAATGGAAATGACAGCGAGGAGGCTGAGAGAAAGTAGTTACAAACTACTGTAACTCTTACACAGTCACAAGGACATTATGGTCATTACTTATATTTATGACAGCCACACTAATATGGGAATTCTCAGTTTTATAGTGAGATCTTGAAACAAAAGTCAGAGCTGGTACATTATTGAAGCAAGATTCAAACTTGAATGTCTTTTAGCTTCTAAATTCTCGTTTCTCATTCTACGTACAGCAAATAAGTTTCCACGTGAAGGGTATTTTCAGCTTCATGGCACCATTTCCATAAGGTGTATATTTTTAGCTGAGCTGCAGTTCTTTTTAAGTTAATAGTACCTATCTATATTCTGAGGAAGTATTTGGAAAATTAAAGGAGGGCATGGAGGCTTTTGTATCCCTGCGTTAGAGCAATCACATCTGTCTGAGGAAATTTTGCAAGAAGAAAATGAGCAAAGCAGGAAATAAGTGAGAAGATTTGAGAGAATATGGACAGGAGTAGAATGAAGATACTCTGTCTAGTCTTCCTTTGATTAAATTATTAGTTCTTCAAAGGTCTCGATTTTTGCAGTGCTGGGGAACTGAAACCATATTCACCAAGCTAGCTCTTGGCTTGACAAATGTCCTCTATCATCTGTAAATAATACCAATGTCAAGATTCTCCACCTAGAAACAACTTGCTAGTAATTTAACTTTCTCTTTGCATTTTTTTTCCAATTGATTTACTACATGACATGTGAAGCTACATGTAATACTTTTCCTATATGATCTTTTATCATATGACCCTTTATCAACAGTAACCTATGTACTTCTGGGTTGTTGACTCAGTTGTCAGACTCTAATATCTAGCCTTCCTCTCCAACCAGCCCAGGTCTGTTAGTTATCTACTGCTACAGAACAAATAATTGCCTGTAAGCTTAGGAGCCTAAAACACATATTTGTTGTGTCAGTTTCTATGGGTTAGGAATCCGGCCATGATGGAGTTCTCTGCTTCAAGATTTCTCACAAGGCTGCAATCAAGGTGTTGGCCACAGATGAGGTCCCATCTGAAGACTTAACTGGGATGAATACACTTCCAACTTCACATGCTCTTTGGCAGAATTCAGTTCCTCAAGGGTTGAACTGGAGCACTCCTCAGTACTTATCTAGGTCTAAGTCTGAAGGCTGGCTTCTATTCCTTGCCATATAGTCTTCTTCAACATCACCGACTGTTTTCATCAAAGTTGTACAAGCTGAGAAAAGTCTAGAGAGCATCTCATGAGATGATAATATAAGAAGTGATAGTCACCAGATGTGTGGAAGTTACACGTTAACATGCGTGTATACCACTCACACACACTGTATCAGAGTCCCAAGACTGGAGAGATCAGAGGGGCTGGCCAGAGAATAGTTTAAATAGGCGGTACTTCAAACTGAGCTTGAAAATATAGAAAGACTAGGCAGTTCTCGAAAGGAAAATATGTTCTCAACCAGAAGAACTGGCAAAAGCAAAAGTGTGGTTGTATGAATTCAAATGGCATGCCCTAAGGTAAAGGAGAACATCAGGCTACTGGAGGTAGGGAAAATATTTGGGGAGGTAATAATTATTTGTATTTACACAGATCTGTCTGCATGACAGACCCTGCTTTAAATGCTTGGCGTACATTAATTGATTTAATCCTCATGATAACCTTTGAGATAGATAATTTTATTCCCAACTTGCAAATGAGGAAAGTTGGTCCTGGGAGTTTAAGTGACTTGACAAGTTTACACAGCAAATAACTAACGGAAATTGGATTCAGGGCAGGTATTCTGGTTCTATAACTGAAGCTTGTAAAGTAGATTAAAGCCAGTTTAGGTAGTTCTATGAATGCAGATCTTGGTAATTCCCCCCTCTAACTTTGCTGGTCACAGAAACTGTAGATTTTAATTTCTTCTTCAAATTATGAAGGTTGGAATAGGTCATCCTACAGTTCCCCTAAGCATGGAATTTCTAGGTTTTAAGTAGATTTTTAACCTACACACATCAGGGCATTAACTTTTCAGAGTAGCCCTGTTCCAAGGAATATTTTAATACCTTATTCTGAAAGGAAGTGCTACAGAGACTGGTTTGGAGGAAGAATACAGTTGGGAGACCAGACTGGAGGGCATTTATTTTAGCCCAAACCAATGTGGTAGTCAGAAATGAAGAAAAAAAAAAAAAAAAGCAATGTAAGGGGCATTACAAGGGACGAAGTTCAAAGGTTCAGTAGAAGACAGTGGTGGTGCAACAGCAATCTCACTACCATGTCAGACAGAGTTGGATTCTTTCCTGCATCCGTTGCTAACTGATCCAGGTAGGGTTACTTACATTTTGTAGCCTTCAGTAAGATGGGGATAGCACGATATGTTTGTTATTGACATGCCTATGCTGAAGTAAAAAGCAGTGCTCATATAGCAGTAACTTCACACAATAAAATATTATGTTCAAAACATGCTCAGATTCTAGCTGACCTCTGTGTGGTGATTAGTGATCCAGGCTAGTTTGATCCGTGACTCCATTTCCATCACAAGCCTCCTAGAACTGCAACAAAGGAGGAAAGCAGGTTATGCAGGGGCTTTTTACTGCCTCACCTTGTTATTTCCTCATGCTGTGCATTGGCTAGAAATATGATCCTGCCTAATCTGAAAGCCTAAGTTGTATCATCTTATGTCCAAAAAGGAAAGGGGAACAGACATTGGTGGTCATTAATGATGTCTACGGAAAACATCCAAACTAGTACACCTTTGGTGTCTTGGCAAGTGATTTCGTTCATTTAACTCTTGATAAACTTGGGTGTAGTGGAGGAGGGGAGAATAAAGAAAAGCAAGTTAAAAACTCCCAATATCTTTAAAAATATATCTTTTTCCTTTCTGCCTCTGTCACGCTCTCTCTTTCTCTTTCTTTCTGTCCCTTTCGTGTGCACATGCTGGTGTGCATGCACACACAATAGCTGAATTAGGGAACCCAGTTAAATATACGCTAACTACACCAGATCAATCTAGTTTAAGTTTCAGCTAAATGCCTATGGATCTAGTTATTAAGATTTGTGGAAGTGCTAAATCCAACTGGACTTTCCAGGTCTGTCCCTCAGCTATTTCCTTATTCTTGTATTTTGAGGGGTCAGAAAACTTGAATTTATATTTACGTCCACTAAACTTCATTTCTTTCATTCCAGATCTATGATTTCCCACTAGGGGGTGGTTGTCATTTTAGGCAAGATAGTTCCTTGTTGAGCAGGGATGTCTCCTATGTTTGGGCAGATTTCATCTCCAATCACTGCCTCGGAATTCTTCAAGACCTTCAATCACTCTGACAAATTTGCTCTGCGCTTTCCAAATATCCCTGGTTTTAAAGTACTCTCCTGGTTGGGAGAGTCTAAGACTAAGGACTAGATTTTTCATACCTCTGATTGATACTCTGATAGAATGGATAGGATGCAGGGAAGAGAACACGAGTACATATGATGTATTAGGTGCTATGGTCTTCATGCTCAGACCCCTTTTAAGTTTCAGCTAAATAAGAGGAGACTCTTCCCTGGAAATCAAGAATCTGCAATGTTTGCAGTATATGCCACCTTTTAGAAATCGACATTTTATGCCTAGGCATAATTAATTCACTCATTCAGCAAATATTTTAGCACTTTGATAGTTGCTGAGTAACTAAGATGGAAAACTTAGTCATCCACAATAATAGGAAAGCCTCCTCAATACAAATACCATCTGAAGAAAGTGGTGAGTTGAGACAGCTTTAAAACTTTGCATAAATCACTGAATTTGTGTCACTTACCTGAAAGTGATCAGTTTATTACATTTTATTCCCATTCCCATGGGATTACCTATATTTTTGATTCTGTGCTCAAGCAACCTTGTGGTTCTTAGGCTTCCCCTGAACACCGCATAGAGGAAAGAATGAAAAAGGTAGATTGGTGAGTATTTAAAGTATTTATTCATTACTTTCTGTTTTTGCAACTTTACACATTTTACATTCTTTTTTTTTTTTTACATTGGTGTCCTTAAAGTTGTATTAATGTGAGTCAACATTTTTAGTACCATCAATTTTGGGATCCTGAATAAATTACTTCTTAGGGTCTTATAATACTGAGAACCAGACATCAGACTGTAGTAAATTCAGCAGAGAGAAGCTGCCTTGTGAAGTGTACATCCTCTTCTTGTGAAGCCATGACTTGTCTGCAAGATTTTTTTTTCCTTTTATTTATACATTAGCACAGATTTCTCAGAGGGCTATGGAACAATGTATCCAACAGCTACTACACAGACTAATTGGACCACATCCACATGTCCCTAAAACACCTATCTAAAATTGATTGCTCTTTTTTCTTTAAACTTGTTTCTCTGGTTTCCCTGTATTAGTTAAGACTCTGTCAAGTTATCTAAGGCAGACATTTAGAAACTGGCCTCGTCTCCTCAGTCTAAGTCTCCAATACGTTAATTTTGTATCCTGCGACTTTGCTGAATTCATTTATCAGTTCTGGCAGACTTTTGGTGGAGTCAGTTGGGTTTTCCATGTATAATATCACGTCCTCTACAAAAAGTGAAAACTTGACTTCATCTTTGCCAATTTTGATGCCTTTGATTTCCTTTTGTTGTTTGATTGCTGATCCTAGAACTTCCAACGCTATGTTAAACAACAGTGGTTTATACTTGGCAATGACAAAGAATGAAATCTGGCCTTTTGTAGTAACCTGGATGGAACTGGAGAGTGTTATGCTAAGTGAAATAAGCCATACAGAGAAAGATACATACCATATGGTTTCAGTCTTATGTGGATCCTGAGAAACTTAACAGAAGACCATGGGGGAGGGGAAAGGGAAAAAAATTAGGAGGCAACCCATGAGAGACCCTTAAAAACTGAGAATAAACTGAGGGTTGATGTGGGGTGGGAGGGCGGGGAAAGTGGGTGATGGGCATTGAGGAAGGCACCTGTTGGGATGAGTACTGGGTGTTGTATGGAAACCAATCTGACAATAAGTTTCACATTTAAAAAAGTCTCCACTATCTACTCAATCAATTCACTGAAGATGTGCTGCTGAATCTATTCATAAATATATTCTGAACATATCTTTTTACATCTTCGCTGCCAGTGCTGTAATTCAGGCTCTCACTATTTTGATGGCTGTCAGAGTTGATTCTCTCTACTTTACCCTCCTCACAGTCAGCAGAGTATTTTTTTTTAATTTTTTTTAACGTTTATTTATTTTTGAGACCAAGAGCATGAACGGGGGGAGGGGCAGAGAGAGAGGGAGACACAGAATCGGAAACAGGCTCCAGGCTCTGAGCCATCAGCCCAGAGCCCGACGCGGGGCTCGAACTCACAGACTGTGAGATCATGACCTGAGCCGAAGTCGGACGCTTAACCGACTGAGCCACTCAGGCGCCCCCAAAGTAATTTTTTTAACCGAAAATACAACCATGATAGTTTTCCAGCTTATAATTATCTCAGTGATCCTCAAAGTATCAATAAAATATTCAAGTATTTTAGCTCAGTACTTGAGCCCTTCAAAATCTGACCACTGTGTTTCATTATCCCCCCAGTTTCTGCCACCCGCCCCCTCCAAACACAACTGCTTTTTCATCTACTAGAGTTCTATGCCCATATTCTGTGTTGGTGGGTCTTGTACGGAGTACAGTATATACTTACATATATAGTATATAAGGTAGAGTATACAGTATATAGTATAAAGATAATATTAACCTCATATATATAGTATAAAGACATATAGTATATAATATAGTAAAAAGTGTGTGTGTGTGTGTGTGTATATATATATATATATATATATATATATATATATATATATATAGTATAAAGATAATTTTTACCAAAATTTTTACCATCTCACTGTCTAAAGTCCTGGGTATTTTTCTCTCATGATGGTATACAAACTATATAGTCTTACAGTACAAATGGCATAGATCCTTTTAACTGTAGAGAAATTGCTAGTGGGTTTTTGTGTACCTAATAGAGTCATGCAGACCCACTTCTAGTATATTTGGTTAGAGGAAGAAACCTAAGCTTTGGTTTTGGGTTTAAATTCAGACTCAGCTACTTACCAGTGGAATGGAATTAGGGAATGCTATTATTAACCCCACTTCTTTCTACCTGTGGAAGAATTATTTAACTTGTATGGAAACCTCCCTGGCTGAGGCTTTTTGTGACATTCACTGGTTATTCTAGACTAGCATCTGAATTATGTTGAGTGTTCAATAAATATTTGCATAATAAATGTAGAGTGAGTTACAAGCTAAATTTCAGTTTTAAAGGATCTATGCAGCAGGCCTCTAAACTCCAAAGTTTGCAGTGTTGGTCACCTGGAAATTTCTTTCGGATTTTCTATTTGTGGAGCACTTTAGTTGTTATAAAGGAATTAGTCTTCCAGGGTAACTGCCCTCATCTCACAGAGAAGAGCTTTTTTATGACTCTCAGAGAAGGAAGCAACTAAACTCTCTTGAAAGTCATGGCCATAGTTTAGTGAAAGGGAATGGAAGTGCCTTTGTAATGTGAATATTTCTGAGGGCTTTTCACTTTATTCCTAACTGATATGCTTTTTGTGCACACTGATTAGTCTTGGTGGTTTTATCTTCTAGTTATCTCTAGCTCATTGCTCAACTTTTCATCCTCTGATTCAGTCCTGCAAAGCCCTGTGCCCACAGTCTGGTCTCTCCCAGGATTTTGAGCAATTCTTCAGTACAGCCCTAACGTTGCACAGAATGACCTCTACAGAAATATTTTTCACAGAGCCATTACCAAAGATGATTGAGAACCAAGTTTAATGTCACGACTCTTCTCTCTGTAAGAAATTTCCGCTCTATGACGTTGGGAACATCTTCACAGATAAAACCTTCAGTCTGCTCTTTCTAGAGAGTTCCTCAAGAGCAAACAGTGGCAAGTCCTTTTTCTAAGGCATCGAGGACTACTTCACCACTTTGAGTCTCTCTCAGCCCATAAGGCACTGGCACCATATTAAACAAATTAAGTAAAATAACTGTATTGTAAGAGGAAAAGAGAAGTAAGCTGGTGGGACAGAGACGATAATGGCAGCAAGTAAACAGGTTCTGGAAGACAAGCACAGGAGGACATGTATTTGTTAGGAGAAACACTAGGCTGCCTATTATTTCCAAAATGTTTTTGAAATTAACAGTCACTGCCTGTTCCTAGCCATCTGCTATATATAAACATAAACACACGCATTAAAGGGCCTCTGTAGAACCTGAAAAACAACTATTTGAGAGTCTAAATATCTGCATTTTATTTTTATGGTACTGTTTTAACTCATTATCCAGCTTTTGGT
This sequence comes from Acinonyx jubatus, assembly GCF_027475565.1. Classification (NCBI taxonomy): domain Eukaryota; kingdom Metazoa; phylum Chordata; class Mammalia; order Carnivora; family Felidae; genus Acinonyx; species Acinonyx jubatus. The sequence goes on along the minus strand of NC_069385.1, from coordinate 104,217,326 downwards.
TTTCAGCTACTTTTTATTCGCTCAATTAGGAATGGTAGGTATACTGTGTTATAGACGTCTGTGCTTTTGTATGTGGCAGTAAAGATGAAAATGCTTACCTGCTAAAGATATATTTGTTCCACTGTGTTCTGACCCAGCAAAGAGGAGATAGTGTCATACACAGCTGTGATCCACAGAGATGCTCACAATAAATGCTGAAAAAATGTAGCATAGTCCTGCTGGCAAGGAACTACTTCAAGGAAAAGACAGATAAGTCAAAAAGGTGCCATGTTGCGTTCGCCTGATATATGTGCTTATGGATTTAGCCAACATCCTTCTCCAGTAGCTACATGCTGGTGACAAGCAGCTGAGGGCCTGCCACAGAGTAGTTTTTTGCTACAGGCTGTTTTGGGAACAGTTTGTTATTAGGACAATTAAGACCTGACTATTCTGGAAGACGACATTTAGTATAACGCTGCTTGGGTCAAATTGCCTGCAACATGGAATTAAGACCCAAAGAGAGAAGGATTTCTATTTGTTTCCAGGCGAGCTAAGGAAGAAACCTGTCAGAGTTAAGAGTAGTAAAAAAGCATCCTTAATTCTGTACCAACCTAAAGAGTTTTCTGGCAATTTCCCAAACTAGGGTAGTGTTTGTAGAATAGTGATGCTCTGTAGGAACAATTTATGAGTTGCATATTTCTGAAAATCCTGTTGAATTCTGTGGTCTTTATTTACATAAAGCAGACTGTGTAGAATAAAATAGACCTGAAAATGTCCCTTGAGGTTTACTGCACATCAAAATGTTTTGTGTTCCCTCCAATTATCCCCTGGTTCTTGAACCTTAATCCTAAATTCTTACTCAGTTTTAGAAATAAAGAATCCCTGGTAATTGGCTCCTAAGTATATCTGGGAAATACAGAAAGGCTCTAATACTCTCCCAAGTATAAATTTTCAGATATAGTGGAGGAGAACACTGATAAAAATTCAGTGGGAAGGAAACTTGATTCTCATTTACCCACAGGAAAATAAGTATAATTACAGTTAGTATAGTACTTTGTGTTTACAAAAGAGAGTTCCTGCCCTTAGAAGTTATGTGATCTTCACAATAAACTTATAAGGCAGAAAGGACAGGTTTTATTATCTTTGGGAACTGGGGCCCAGAGGCCTTACCCGACTTGCCTAGGGCACATGTTATGCATAACGAAATCAATATTTGAACGCAGTTTGTCCTCATCCAAGCTCTGTGATCTTCCACCAGCTTCGCTGATGTGGAGTTTTGGACAGCTATTTATTTCATCAGGCTGAATGCCTTAGCCAGCTTTCAAAGGAAACACCACCCACTGTGTCAGGAAATGCCCTGAGCAAAGCCAACCTGTCTCTCTTCCAAGCCTCAAGGTGGGTCCTTCAGGGAGTAACTGGCCTCAAAATACCATTTGCAGTAACTGGTTGCTTGCTGCAAACTCAGGTCACTAACTGCCACTAACTCATCCACACTATGTTGAGATAGTACTGAAGACAAAACAAATCCTGTTCTAGCACTTGATAATACCCTTCATAACAAGGTTTATAGTTTCATACCTACATGCACAGACTTGGGTGTTGTGATTTAATTTCTGTCACCACAGTGGGGCACTGTAGCTGTCCCCGGTGCAGCGAGGACACCAGTGGGGGTGGGCCTAGGCAGGAATGTACCCTAGAGCCCAGAGGCCTCTGGCTCCGTAGATCTCTCTCACTCAGTAGGCCGCTCACAAATGATAGCAACTCAAAACGAGGGTCTTTCCTCACTGCCTGGTGGAGATGTCCTAGTCCTTCCCACTCCATCTCCGTGCTTGTGTTCATGTTCTCTTCTCCAACTTTTCCTCCCCTCCAACCATGGAAACTCTGTTCTTCCTCTAAGGCTCCATTTAACATTCCCTCATTTTCAAACACTTCACCTTACACCTTACATTGGTCTCTCTCGTTTTGCTTTGGAAATACGATTGTGTTTCTAGTTCCTAAAATGTAGTGTTGGGGCTCTTTTTGTTGGCTTGCTACTTTTACATATTAATGTTTTTGGGTTTTTCATTTTTTTTTAACGTTTATTTATTTTTGAGAGAGAGGGAGACAGAGCGTGAGCAGGGGAGGGGCAGAGAGAGAGGGAGACACAGAATCTGAAGCAGGCTCCAGGCTCTGAGCTGTCAGCACAGAGCCCGACGCGGGGCTCGAACCCACAAGCTGTGAGATCATGACCTGAGCTGAAGTCGGATGCTTAACTGACTAAGCCACCCAGGCACCCCAATTAATGTTTTTGTTTTTATTCATTTTAATTGTTTGACTAATCTTTCCCAAATCTAAAATCTCTAAAGAACAGTGCGTCCTTTTCTAAGTACTGAATTGCCTCGCTCAAAGCTGAGCACATCAAGGTTACAAACCGATGATTGTTCTTAAATTTGCATGTTCTGCCTATTCGTGGGAGATGCATCTTAGGACTGTGCCCAACATAGAGGTTGCTTAAAGTTTACTCCTTGGATTCAATTAAATAGATCTTTTCCAGTTGCTTAATAGTAGTTTCATGATATTTAGGCAGGTCTCCTAGAGTCTTTACAGAGATCTATCAAATTTCACTACTTTTTACATGTTTTATATACTATGAAAATCTATATGGAGAAAAAAGTATTTGATATAATCGAAAGTATTATTTCGATATATCGAAAGTATTCGATATAATCTTGGTATAGTAATAAAAATCGCCAGATTAAGCTAATTAAGTATGAATTTTTCTGTCATACAGTAATGTGTCTTTTTAAAAATACTTCCCTTTCCCCAATTGCACAAGTTATATTGTGGTATTCTCATGATTTAAGATCTGGCAGGAAAGAAAACTATTAACTTGTTTTATAATTAAAAAAATATATACATATGTAAGTTTCTTGTCCCTGCTGCTTTAGCCATGAAATGATGCTGAATCAGAAAAAAACAGTCCAGAAAGGCCCATTAGCACATCTCCTTTGTCACTATCAGAACATTCACTGTAATGCATTCTCTAATGTGATGAGGAAATGAGTCAGCACTCTTACACGGAGGAAAATATCCCAGGTCTGCTTTTCTTGTTGATTTACTGTCAGCTTCTATTTGAATTAGACTTTGGTCTGAATACACATAGAACCATATTCATCCCCCTAATGACCATTTCCTGGATCTCAGGCTGGCTGTTTACTGCTCAGTGCAAGAGGAGACAGATTAAACAAAAGATAGCAGAAAGGACTCCTTAAGACATGTGCAGATAGACATGTGCATCCTCCCACAGACACGTGCACATGTTCACTCTCGCACAGACACGCGCACAGGTGCACTCGCACACAGAGAAGTGTGTACCACTTGGATACAGAAGGGCACCCGTGCACACTCCACAACCTGGAAATTCTACAGATGTAGTGAATTATTTTAGAGGGTGTGAAGTACAGAACTTTACAGAAGAATTGAAAGATACATAGCTTTTGCAAGGATTGTTCCGAGTCTATAGGATACTTTCTTGCTGCCGGCTCCCTCACTGCCCTTCAACACAGAGGGAAGTAGAGTCAAGTAGAATAGAACCAAGTGGAGTAGGTTTTATTTTGCAAAGATGGCCAAATCCTCTTACACCTGCCAGTCTCCTGAATAAGATAAAATCTATTTCTCTCCCCCTTGAGCATGGACACGATTTTTAACCGTTTCATCAACTGAAATTCAGGTGAAATGACACTGATTTCTATGGCTAGATCATAAAATGAGCTAGGACTTCCCCCTAGACAGCCTTTCCTCTCTTCCTGCCCCCTTCCCCTCCCCTCACTGGAGTGCGCGCGCGCACACACACACACACACACACCCCTCTTTAGAGGTCAGCCAACAAGCTGTGAGGAAGTTCAAAATGGTCCATGTGGAGAGGAACAGAGACCCCATGCAAAAGACCATATCAACTCTCAGACATGAGTGGATGAGCCAACAAAGAATTCTAACTTTTAGCCTTACAGTCTCAGCTGAAAGCAGGAAAACAGAAGAAAAAAAACTATCTCTATTGACTTGCACTACATTTTGGAGTAATTGACACTGTGAAGAGTAAGTGGGGGGAGGGTGAGTATATTTTATATGTTAGAGGGATGGAGATTGTTGGGACAGATGGTAGACGGTGGCAGATTACGTTTATAAAAATGACCACAGCAATATTCCAGGGCCAGATTGTCTTCCAAAACTTTGCCATTCCCCTTAAGAAGTGGAATCTATTTTTGCTTCTGACTATAATTAATGGAATGTGGGAAAAGAGATACTGTGTGATTTGTGAGGCTAGATCATGAAAGGTGATAGGAGTCTACCTGCTCTTAATCTTCACTTCCTTGTCCTTGGACTCCAGCTGTACTAGTCCCCTTAGAAAAACCACATGCAGAGTAACTGAGGCTGCTTACCATCAGTCAGAGCAAACCTCTAGATACATGAGAGAATGAGCCTTTGGATCATTCTAGGCATGAAGGTTTGCATCTAGTATCTGAAGCCCCAGACATAGTGGGACAGAGACAAGATGTCTCTGCTGTGCCCTGTCCAAATTCCTGTCCTACAGAATCCCTAAGTAAGAAAAAAAATTTTTTTTTCTGACACTAAGCTTTGAGGTACTTTGTTACAAAGAAATTGTATCTGGAATGCTAAGGAACCTAAGATCCCTTATAACCCATCCATCCATATAGAGTAGAGGGAATTCAAAATCCAATGCGCCCATGGTCTTTAATATTTGTAGACTGTCACCAACTGAGACAGATTTCCAACACTTGCTGTTCTCATAAGACTCTTGGATGCCCTTGGTTTGTACTCAAATTTAGAAAATTACTTTTCTAAAATATGACTAGATTGTGGGCCCAGCTATTATATTTTCTTAGTACAAAAATTTTCCTCTGGAAGAGGATATGATAAGCATTTTTTTATTTGAAGGCTAAAAATAGAAGCCAACACTTTCAGTTCAAGATAATGGAGTAATTGCATGAGGGAACATAAGTTTCCAGGTCCTAACCACCACACACCCTGCTTATTCTAAGGTGAAGTCTGTCAGACCATGCACACAGCGCTTACTGTCAGCCACCCAACTTAGGAACAAGACTCTTGGGGCTGAAGGGATAGGTTAGTGCATTTTCAGAGGAAACCTCCAACATCCTGTATTAACCTGCATCGTCTTTTATTAATATGTATTGACCACTTAAGATCACTAGACTTTTGGGAAAGGCAAGTAGTGCGAAGAGAAACAACAGGAAGAACAAATAATCACTAACACCCAAGGAAAATGATAATTAACGTAAAAGAAGAGAAACATAAAAATACCTAATTAGTAGGCTTAGAGACATTTGAGTGAACAATGACTCTATAAGCTAGATGGAAATTCTTTGGGGAAAAAGGAAAGACTGGGAAAGTAGGAGCATATAAAATAAAAAAACATGTTAATGAGAAAACTAAAAGAAATGGAAAAGAACAGAAAAAAAATGAAGAGTCATATAATAGGCATTTTAGAGAAAAGAAAACATAAAAGATTTCACATTTGGAAATATTGTCATAAAATTTCTATAGTCTAGCATGAAAATGAAGATTCCATGGTTTCTGAGGGAGAGGACCAGGGCACAGGATATCATTAAAGGGGTTAGGAGACCATGTAATGAACAATATTTAATTGGTACCAAACTTCCCTGAAGTAGCAATGGGTGTTGGAAAACAACATAGCAATGACTTTAACCCTCCAATGCTCTGTCCAGGAAAACTACTAAATGTTAATAAGAGAAATAGATACTAGCAGGAAAGGTATTCAAATACTCTCTCTCGAACGTTATCTGGAAAAACGAGAATATATATACTAGCAATGCAAATACTCTGAAAAGGATGATGCCATGGCCCTCCAGAAATCGTGGATCTCGCTTTGGAAAATAAACCGAGGGATGACAAATGGATATATGAGACCACCAATTGGATTAACACTAGAAAATCACAGGATTCTAACATTGTTAAGAAACTGCAGAAGGCATATTCTCTTACTAAAAAAACTTTGTAAAGGAAAAGCTAAAGAGAAAACAAGAATTGAATAAAATATCTGGGGTACCAATACGAAGGAGAAAACGTGCAGCATGATTTTAATCACTTGATAAAATGAAAGAAATTTCAATGTTTGTTTTTGGAGGCAAGGAATATTCTGAATGAAAAGGATTATTTGGAGGCAGGGAAAAGCATATGTTTATCTATAGCTCCGATCTCTACCTCACAACATATTTATTCATTCTATGAAAATGATGACACAATTACAATCTTATTAGATTATATTTTTGGAAGCATTGTAAAATGAAGTCAGATTTTAGTTATGTAACAAAATTAAAAGGTGATTTTGTTTTACTTGTACAAGTCATGCTGTACTGGATTATAAATAGGAAAGTTGGGGGGAATATCCAGAAGTGAAGTGTAGGCACTGATATCCTCATATTTATATTTTGAATGAATTGGTATTCTGTAAATTTTATTAATAAAGAGTGTTAGTACACTCAGTAGGAAAACCATTAGAAGTTATATAACTAAAAATTTGATGACGGGGGAAAGCAGTTTGAAGTGTACTGAATTTATCATCTTTTCATAGGGTAGATTATACAGGTCAAGAAAGAGATGTGTATTGAAAGCAATAAAAGTAAGCATTTTTTTTCTTGAATGTATTTTGGCCCTTAATATATGTGGGTAAGGTAGTCATAAAAAACTAAATAGTAAATATGCCTTTATACCAAACATCGTGTTTACTAAATATAAAACATCAAAAATAATCTCGAAGTATATTGCTTACTAAATGTATACAACTCTTAGTAATACTTTGATAGGAAATTTGCTTAAAGGAATTGTATTCTTCATGTAAATGTCATAGAATAAGATACATAGGATAAACTTATTGCTGCTAGAAATGTAAACAAATCCTATGTGAAGAATGTTGTGTAGAATCTATAAAGTAAAATGTATGTGCTTTCTGAATTACAAAGAAAATGCATTATCAAATTTTTAATCTTGATATACATTATTCACATTCAGGTGAGAAAAGTGATTAGACAGGAAGAAATAGAAAACCTGAACAGACTATTTACTAATAAGGAGATTGAATCAGTAATTAAAAACCTCACAATGAAGAAAAACCCAGACCAGATGACTTCCTGGGTGAATTTTATCAAATGTTTCAATGAAAATTAACACCAATCCTACTCAAACTCTTCCAAAATAAGTCAAAGAGAAGGGGACACTCCCAAAGTCATTTTATGAGGCCAGCATTATCCTGATATCAAAACCAGAAACATACAGGCCAACATCCCTGACGAATATAGATGCAAAAATTCTCAATAAAATACAAACCAGATTCAACAGCATATTAAAAGATCACTCACCATGATCAAATGGGATTTATCCCTGGACTGCCAGCATGGTTCACCATATGCAAATCAATCAATGTGATATGTCACATTAATAGAATGGAAGGAAATTATAGAATTAACAGTTACAGAAAAGTACATGACAATATTCAATAGCCATTTCTGATAAAAACTGTTAACAAGTTAGGCATGGAAAGAAATATCTCAACATAATGAAGGCCATATAGGACAAGCCCACAACTAACCTCATACTTGACGGTGAAAGATTGAAAACTTTTCCTGTAAGATTAGGAACAAGACAAGAGTGCTTACTCTTAGCACTCCTACTCCCCATTGCATTAGCTAGGACTTCTAGTGCTACCAGGCAAGAAAAAGAAATGGTATTAGAATTGGAAAGGAAGAAGTAAAAGTATCTCTCTTTTCAGATTACATAATTCTTTGATTAGATCCAACAGTTTGTTTTTGTTGAGTCTTTAGAATTTTCTATTTAAAATTAAGTAAAGTTGTAGGATAGAAAATTAACATAAAAATCAATTGCATTTCTATACACAAATGAATTTCCTGAAAAAAGTCTCATTTACAATGGCATCAAACATAATGAAATACTTAGAAATAAATTTTACAGTAACTTCTGTCAAAGTATAAGACAATGATGAAACAAATGGGAAAAAGGACAAATGCAAAGGCATCCTATGTTGAATGAATTAATATAGTTAAAATGTCAATACTACCAGAAGTCCTCTATGAATTCAATGTAATCCCTATCAAGATGTGATTTTTTTTAAGGAAAAAAAGCACTTTTAAAACTTCTATGGAACCACAAAAGATCACAAATAGTTAAAAAAAAAAATCCTGAGAACAAAACAGGAGGCATCATTATCATACACTTACTGATTTAAAGCTATACTATAAAGCTATAGTGATTAAAACCATATGGTACCGGTGGAAAGAGAGATCAAAAGATAAATGAAACAGAATCAAGATTCCAGAAAATAAACACATATAGCCGTCAAATAATAGTTGATGAAGGAACCAAGAATATTCAAAGGAGAAAGTGCTGTCTTTTCAATAAAAGGTGTTGGGATAACTTGATATTCACTTATAAAAGAAAGAAACTAAACCCATCTGTCATACCATTCACAAAAATTAAGTCAAAATGTGACCTAGACTTAACTCTTAAATGTGAGGTCTGAAAGCATGAAAGTCCTAGAAGAAAACCTAGAAATAAAGCTCCATGACATAAAGCTCCATAATAATTTCTTAGATATGACCTCTAAATATAAGCAGCAAAAAAACCAGTGAGACTACATCAACTAAGAAATTCGTACATGGCAAGAGAAACCATCAACAAAGTGAAAAGACAACCTATGAAATGGGAAAACATGTTTGCAAATGATATCTGATAAAGGATTAATGTGCAAAACATACAATGCATAGAACTCAATAGCAAAACAAAACACAAACAAATGGGCAAAGGACCTAAATTGATATTTCTCCAAAGATGTAGGAAAGACCAACAGGTACGTGAAAAAATGTTCAATGTCACTAGGGAAATGTAAATTAAAACCGCAATGAAATGTCACCTTATACCTGTTAGAATGACCATAAGAAAGACACAAACGGGGTGCTCAGTCCCTTGAGCACTCGACTTTTGATCTTGGCTTAGGTCTTGATCTCATGGTCCTGAGTTTGAGTTGGGGTTCTCACTGGGGATGAAGCCTATTTTAAAAAGGTAAAAAACAAAAGAAAACCAAAAAACCCACAACAAAGGCTAAGGAAACTTTGGTGCACTATTGGTGGGAATGTAAATTGGTATAGCCATCACAGGAAACAGCAAGGAGTATCCTCCAAAAAAAATTAAAAATAGAACTAACACATGATCTATGATTGTACTTCTGGGAATATATTTTTAAAATATGAAAGTGGAGGGTGGTAGGATGGTGTGTGGTTAGGCTGGAGGAGACTCCACCGTCTTGAAGGCAAAGACTGCCTAATGGCTGTGGCCATTTGGCTCTCCTTGGCCAAGGAGGAGAACTGCCACATCTCTGGGAAGACCTTTAATGGCTGCTGCCAGGAATGCGAGGTGCCATGCAATGATCGCCCTTCGGTGTGGGGTCAGGGCTCCCACTGCTAGCGCATGCACTGTGTTCTCAAGTTGTTCAATGCACAACAGGTGCAGAAGCATTGCCCATGTGCTGCCACGAGTGGAAGTTAGGAGCAAGACAGCCCTGTGCCTGTTCACATTCGGGCTCCCAACTGCAGGACTCCTCACCATGGTTTCCCCTGGGGGATGGAGCCCTTTGAGCTGTGACAGGGTTGCAAGGAGGACCGGGGCTGCATTTGTTTTTCCATCAAATGTCAATACTTTTACCCAATAAGTAAAGCTCCTTAAACTGTCTGACCCCCGCCCAAAAAAAAAAAGGCATTAATGTTCCTGTATTCATAGCATCATTATATATAATAGCCAAAACATGGAAACAATCTAAGTGTCTATCTGCGGATAAATGGATAAAGAAATTGTGGTACATGTATATACAATAGGGTATTGTTTCACCTTTTAAGGAAATCTTGTCATTTATGACAACATGGATGGACTTGAAAGCATTATGCTAAGTAAAATAATACAGGAAGATAAATACTGTATGATCTCACAGATGTAGTATTAAAAAACTCATAAAAAGAGATCAGACTTGTGGTTATTAGAGGTAGAGGGTAAGGTAGGGTGGATTGGAAGAAGGTGGTCAAAAGGTACAAACTTCCGGTTAAAAGAGAAGTGAGTTCTAGGGCTTTATTGTACAACATGACTGTAGCTAACACTGCAATATGACGTATAGGAAAGCTAGAGTTGATTCTAGGAGGTCTCATCACAAGGAAAAGATTTTCTTTTTTGTTGTATTTATAGGATTGTTAGCTGAACCTATTGTGGTAATCATCTTGTGATATATGTAAATCAAACCATCATGATGTATGCCTCAAACATACACAGTGAAGTACGTCAGCTATTTCTCAATAAAACTGCAAAAAAAAATTTGTTACAAAGATTTAGAATAGGGTTATCTTATTCAAAGTCATATAGTCATTAAGCAGTGAAATCCAATTTAGAACTCAGGCTGGCACTTGAGTTTGTATCTTCAGATAAACATCTGGGCACTTTTCAGTCAACATCTTGTGACTTGACATTGGGCCACGGCATTTGCTGTGACACTGAGAAGAGAATTTACATAATACCTCAATAGAAGATGGCAAAACAATCTCCCAAATTAAGTTAACCTACACATATTCTCTTGTGATTACTAAGCACACTTATACAAATATATAAGCCAACTGCAGACTTAACATTGTCTCTTCAAGCGTAAAGTTGTAGCTCCAAACTTAAAATTTTAAGTGTTATTTATTAAATAATAAGTTAAAGGATTTGATGAAGCGAGATTGTCCTGCATCAATAGTTTTGACTGATTCCACACCAATAGTAACTCACAAAACCCTCCACCTATAAAATCATCTTAATTTGTGATATGAGACAATAGCTACTAAACTGGTCCTAGAAAAGTAGAAATGGATGAATATTAGGTTTAAGCTGAAGTAGTTAACCTTTCCTGCCCTGCCTAATGTTCCAGTAATTTTAAAAGGTTATGTAGAGGATGCATTAAATGTAAAAATACTTTGCTTTTATAAGGAGATCCCTGATTATACTTCCATTGAAATTCTGAACTTGCATCCTCTTAAGATTCTGTTCAGTGATATTTGAATTTCCTTCTTAAAAAGTAAGAAAAAAGTGAATTCAGGAGATATAATGGTTCAATTTATTTAGTAAACTTCCCTTATCTCTGAGCATCTGTCTCCCACCAACCATGTCTATAATAAAGTTTCTCCTGACCATAAAACTTGGCTATTTTTTTGATGTCTATGCAGTGCCTGAGGTGGTCTCTAAGGTCCAAGCACTAAGGTATTAGCTGGAATCTTCACAATGAGTACAATGCTTAAAGCTTAGCTCTCACTCCGTCATGGCTGAGTGACATTGTCAGAACTGTAACCTAAGAGTTTTATTTATTTATAAGCTTCACCATAACTCTTGACAGGTGGTTACGATTTCCCTCATTTTGTAACCAATGCAAATGAGACTCCAACTGGCTATTAACTGGCCCCAGAATATTTGTTACTTGGTTCTCTTGTAACTGAAATGGTTTAAGGTTTAAACTGAAATACATCTGACTTTCAAGTCCTTGTGCTTCTTTTAATAAAATAAATCATGGGGTGCCTGGGTGGCTCAGTCGGTTGAGCGTTCAACTCTTGATTTCAGCTCAGGTCATGGTCCCAGGGTTGTGGGATTGAGCCCCGCATCAGACTCCGTGCTGAGCATAGAGCCTGCTTAGAATTTCTCTCTCCCTCTGCTCCTCTCCCCCACTGGCATGCTTTCTTTCCCTCAAAGAAAAATAAAAAGAAAAAAAATCACATGTGTTTTTTAAAATTTTTTGTAAATCATAATATCCCATATTCATTTAAGAAAATCCTCCCAAAGTTTTATTGTTATGATGTGAACCATTGTTACTTTATCTCTGAGCATCATTCCTTTCTTTAGTTGTACTGAATGTATTAAGGATAAATGTCCTCTATTTCTAGAGATAGAATGTGTGCGTGGCAGAAAAATATATACAAGCATGTAATGTTTCTTTATATATGTATATATATGTATATATATGCATATATATTTATATTAAAGGGACGTAGCCAGTATGATGTAGATAAGATGGTGTAGCACAAACTTTTTATAGCTTTAGCCAAATTTTGATCAACAAATAAAATGTGTTTTTGTTGCCATTCAGGCTATAGCTATATATATATATACAAAAAAATACGTATATATATATACCATACATATGTGTACATATATGTATGTGTGTGCATATATATACGTATTTTATGGCAATGCCTGTCATAAAAGTCACATTGCTGAATGAAGCATAGGACATGCTGCAGTTCAGGAACCACTTGTGAACCTGAGAATTAAGACACATGCCATCAAGTTAACCGCAAAGAAATATGTTGGAGAACTTTGTCTCTTGATTATATAGTAGAAAACAGTGACAGATTTCACAGATCTCAGGAATAGTCCATTGCAGAGCATGATGACTCTGGATGGCTTTATAGAATTATAGATACTCCAGTAGTATCTTAGGGCAAGTAAATTTTCAAAATGCATCTGCAGTTATTTTAATACAAAATGTGGCATAAACAAAAAAAAAAGGTTGAAAAATCACTGTTTCACTTATACGCTGTAATGATACCATGTGCAACTCTCCCTTCATAATTCTATTTTAAAAATATAGGATACATACCTGTCTTCTGTAGGAATGGTCACAACATTCTTCCATTCTTCAGGGAACATAGCAATGTTTGCAGGTGTGATGCAATGGCATATTCCATGCTTAGAGTTGTAATAACTGCCATTGTGTGCTCTAGTCTCTAGACAGCCCAAAACAATCTTCCTTAAAATTTGCTTTCTTCATATGCCTTTGGGTAATTTCTCTTTCCAAATGATTTCCCATTTCTTACGAGAAAAATTCCAGACACTTTGAGATAACATTTGGGGAATTTCAAATTCTTACTCAACCCTATGTTTTCAGTATAGTAGCCAACTTCTCAGCTTACCAAAATCTTTGCTACAGTCATTATTGCTTACTTAGGTAGGGCCACTTTGGGCCATATTATCTCTATCAAACTTTCATATTTTTCTTTTTCCAAACCAAAAGTGACCTGTTTCAGTTTAAAGTCCAGCTTAAAATCATTATCAATTCCAGACTCCAGTGCTCACCTTATTCTGACCAACTGTAGAATTTGCTTTCTCAACACTTGGGCATCCCATCAAGTTCTCCTAAACAATGTTTTCTTCTATTTTTAACATTTTTCTATGTTTAACATTTTTCTCTATAAACATAGCATCAAAGTGTTCATTTTCATGGTGAGAGTTTCTAGCTCTCACTTTATTTAACACAGTGGCCTGCACACAGAGGTTGATATACAATCCAAAAAAGTCCTTTGTTTATTCATTCATTTAGTGCCACAGAACACGGGTTGTCTCTTGTGAAAAATATTACTCAGCCTCAGAAAACAATTACTTAAACATAAAAAAGGACAAATGTCTTATGACATTAATAAAATTACAATTTATGTGACCAAAGAGAAATAAAATGGGATCTGAAGGGAAGCCTTCATATCTCATGGTTTCAAGATACAATGATTCTGTTAAGTGATAAGGGATTATTATTTTTGTTTCTTTGGGGGTGTAAGAGAATTTGTAAGAGAATAAAGGGCTGATATTTCTTTGTTTTTATGTTTATGTATTGTGAAAGAAAGAGAATCCCAAGGAGGCTCTGTGCTTGATCCCCCTAAACCATGAGATCATGACCTGAGCTGAAATCAAGAGTTAGAGGCTTAAACAACTAAGCCACCCAGGCACTCCAAAGAACTTATATTTCTATACATGTCATTGACATTCACCAGGGTTCACAGTTCAACTAGCACAGCTTTATTTCTTGTGAAGTGACAGGAATAACAACGGAGAAATAATCAGAATTTAAAAAGTCTTGTGATAATTAGATTTTTGAAGAAAAGAGTAGAGATAATAGAAAAAGTGTGCAGAAGACAGGGAGTAGTGTCAGAAATTTCTATTAGTCCTCATTACCAATTTCTACCTGTTGCAAAATTATTATGTGATGATCTACCAAATCATGTTGTATAGAAAATAAAGTAGGTTTTTAAAATTTTCCTTGTTTAAAGTCCCCTATATTGTGTTAATTATCAATTCGTTTTATATATTTGGGTGCTTCCATATCTGTGCATAAATATCTACCATTATTATATATTCTTGTTGGATTGTCCCCTTTATTATTATGTAAATGATCTTCTTTGTCTCTTTTTGCAGTCTTTGTTTTAAAGTCTAGTTTGTCCGATATAAGGAGAGCTACCAAGGCTTCCTTTTGACATCCATTTGTGTGATAAATGTCTCTTTACTCCCTAACTTTAAATCTGCAGGTGGTTTTAGATCTAAAATGAATCTATTATAGGCAACATATAGATGGATCTTATTTTTTTTTAAACCATTCTGACACTATGTCTTTTGATTAGAGTGTTTAGTCCATTTACGTTCAGAGTAATTGATAAATGTGTATTTAGTGCCATCTTCTTACTTGCTATGTCATTGTTTCTGGAGCTTTCCTCTGATTCATTTTTGTCTTTGTCACATTTGGTCTCTCCTTTCCACTCAAAGAATCCCCTCTAATATTTCTTGCAGGGCTGGTTTAGTAGTCACAAACTCCTTTACTTCTTGTTTGTCTAGGGAACAATTATCTCTCTTTCCATTCTGAAGGTCAATTTTGCTAAGTAGATATATTTGATTGCAGATTTTTCCCATTCAGTATTTTGAATATATCATGCCACTCCCTTCTGGCTTGCCAAGTTTCTGTTGAGAAATCTACAGCTAGACTTGAGGATTTTTCCTTTTAAGGTAAGGACTTTATCTTGTTGCTTTTAGGATTTTTCTTTATCACTGTATTTTGAAAATTTAATTACAGTATGCCTTGATGTTTGCATGCTTTCCTTGATTTTGATGAGAGTTCTCTGTGCCTCCTGGATTTGAAAGCCTGTTTCTTTCCCAGATTAGGGAAGTTTTCTGCTATTTCTTGAAGTAAATTTTCAGCCACCTTTTCTCTCTCTTCTTCTGGGACTCATAATAACACAAATGTTATTATATTTGATGAAGTCAGAACATTCCATGCTAAAACAGCAGAATGTACATTCTTTTCAAGAGCACATGGAACATTCTCCAAAGCAGATCACATGTTAGGTCATAAATACAAAAAGACTAAACTAAATACCATGCACATTTTCTAACCAAAGAAAAATAAAACTAGAAGTCAACTACAAGAAACAACTTGGGAAGACCACAAATACATGTAAGTTAAACAGCATGCTACTCAACTATGAAGGGGCAACCAGAAATCCAAAGAAGAAATATAAATAAATACATAGAAACAAATGAAAATGAAAACACAATGGTCTGAAACCTTTGGGATGCAGTAAAAGTTGTCAGAAGAGGGAAGTATATAGCAATATAGGCTTACATCAAAAAGCAAGAAAAGTTTCAAACAACCTAACATTACAACTAAAGCAGCTAGTAAAAGAAAAACAAAGTAAGCCTAGAGCCAGAAGAAGGAAGACATAACAAAGATTAGAGCAGAAATAAATGATATAGAAAATAAAAATGCAATAGAACAGGTCAATGAAATGAGGAGCTGGTTCTTTGAAAGAATTCATGAAATTGATAAATCTTTGGCCAGATTTTTCAAAAAGAAGAGAAGTGGCTCAAATAATAAAATCACGAATTAGAAATAATCAGTGCCACAGAAATTCAAACAATTATAATGTAATGAGAAACTAGATGCAAACAAACTGGACAGCCTCAAAAATTCCTAGACACACATAAACTACCAAAACTGAAACAGAAAAGAATAAGAAAATTGAACATAGCCACAACCAGCAAAAAAATTTGATTCAGTAATCAAAAAACCCCCAACAAAAGTCCGTGAACAAATGGCTTTACAGGTGAATTCTACCAAACACTTAAACACTTGAGGAGTTAATACCTATTCTTCTCAAACTATTACAATAAATAGAAAGGAAATAACTTTCAAATTTATTCTGAGGCCAATGTTACCCTGATATCAAAACCAGAAAATACACTATTGAAAAAGAGAACTATAGGCCAATTTCTCTGATGAACATAGATACAAAAATTCTCAATAAAAATCTAGCAAACTGAATCCAAAAATACATTAAATCATTACCCATGATCAAGTGGGATTTATTCCTGGATTGCAAGGATGGTTCAATATTTGCAAATCAATCACTGTTATACACCACATTAATAAAGGAAAGGATAAGAATCATGATAATATCAATGGATACAGAAAAATAATTTGACAAAATACAACATTCATTTATGATAAAGACTCTCAAAGTTGAGACAGAGGGAATATACTTCAACATAATAAAGGCCATATATGAACAACCCACAGCTAATATCCTAGAGAGGGTAAAATGGAGAGATTTTCCTCTACAGTCAGGAATAAGACAGGGATGTCCATTCTCGCCACTGTTATTTAACATAGTACTGTAAGTCCTAGCTACAGAAATCAGACAACAAAAAGAAATTAAGGACATCCAACCTGCAAGGAAGAAGTCAAACGTCTATATATGGGTGACATGATACTATATATAGAAAACCTGAAAGACTCCCACCAAAAAACAGCTACAATTGATATATGACTTCAGTAAAGTCACAGGATACAGTATCAATTTAAAATATGCTGCAGTTCTATATGTCAATAATGAAGCTGAAGAAAGAGAAATTAAGGAATCACTCCAATTTACAGATGCACCCAAAATAATAAGATACCTAGGATTAAACTGAACCAAAGAGGTAAAAGATCTCTAGTCTGAAAACTATAAAACATTGATGAAAGAAATTGAAGATGACACAAGGAAATGAAAAGATACTCTACCAGAGCAATCTACACATTTAATGCAATCCCTATCAGAACACCACCAGCATTTTTCACAGAGCTAGAACAAAAATCCTAAAATGTGTATGGAACCACAAAAGAACCCAAAGAGCCAAAGCAATCTTGAAAAAGCAAAGCAAAGCTGGAGGCCTGACAATTCTGGACTTCAAGTTATATTATAAAGCTGAAGTGATAAAAACAGTATGCTACAGGCACAAAAACTGACACAGAGATTAATGGAACAGAATTGAAAACCCAGAAATGAATCCACAACTGTATGCTTGGTTAATCTTGGACAAAGCAGAAAACAATATTATCTCATGGGGAAAAGACAGTCTCTTTAACAAATGGAGTTGGAAAAATTGTACAACTCTCTTACACCACACACAAAAATAAATTATAATAACATTATTTCTGTGTCTCAAGTTTTTACTTCAGTTTTAGTTAACATATACAATGTTTTTCAAGAACCGATGTTATATAACACCCAGTTCTCATCAAAACAACTGCCCTCCTTAATACCCAATACCTATTTAGCCTACCTCCCTTCCAGCGCCCCTCAGTTTGTTCTCCACAGTTAAGAGTCTCATATGGTTTGCTTCCCTGTTTTTTAATTTCCTTCACCTATGTTCATCTGTTTTATTTCTTAAATTCCGTTTGAGTGAAAACATACGGTATTTGTCTTTCTCTGACTGACTTCTTTCACTTAGTATAATACACTAGCCTTGTACACATCATTGCAAATGGCAATATGTCATTCTTTTTGATGGCTGAGTAATCCATTGTGTGTGTATATATAACACTTCTTCTTTATACATTCATCAGTCAATGGACATTTGTGCTCTTTTAATAATTTATTGTTGAAGATGTTGCTATAAACACCAGGGTGCGCGTGCTCCTTAAAATCACTATTTTTTTTTTTTTTATCCTTTGAGTAAATACCTAGTAGTGCAAATGCTGGGTCATAGTGTAGTTCTGTTTTTAACTTTCTGAGAAAACTCCATACTGTTTTCTCAAGTGGGTACACCAGTTTGCATTCCCACCAACGGTGTGAGAGGGTTCCCTTCCCTTTACAATTTCACCAACATCTGTTGTTTCCTGTGTTAATTTAGCCATTCTGACAGCTGTGAGGTGGTATCTCAATGTGGTTTTGATTTGTATTTCTGTGATGATGAGTGATGTTGAACATCTTTTCACATGACTGTTGGCCAACTGTAGGTCTTCTTTGGAAAAATGTCTATTCATGTCTTCTGCCTATTTCTTGATTATTTGTTTTTTTGAGTGATGAGTTTGATAAATTCTGTATAGATTTTGGATACTAACCCTTTATCAGATAAGTCCTTTGTAAATGTCTTCTCCCATTCTGTAGGCTGCCTTTTAGTTTTATTGATTTGTTTCTTTCACTGTGCAGAAGTTTTTATCTTGATGAAGTACCATACTTACTTTTTGCTTTTGTTTCCCTTGCCTCCAGAGATGTGCCTAGTTAGAAGTTGCAGGGGTGCCTGGGTGGCTCAGTTGGTTGAGCATCCAACTTCGGCTCAGGTCATGATCTCGCAGCTCATGGGTTCGAACCCCGTGTCGGGCTCTGTGCTGACAGCGTGGAGCCTGGAGCCTGCTTCGGATTCTGTGTCTCCCTCTCTCTCTCTGCCCCAACCTACTCGCATTATGTCTCTGTTTCTCTCAAAAATAAATAAACATTAAAAAATTTTTTTAAAAAAGTTGCTACCACCAATGTCAAAGATGTTGCTGTCTGTGTTTTCCTCTAGGATTTTGATGGTTTTCTGTCTCACGTTTAGGTCTTTCATCCATTTTGAATTTATTATTCTGTAGGGTGTAATAAATTGATCCAATTTCATGCTCCTGCATGTTGCTGTCCAGTTGTCCCAACACCATTTGTGGAAAATATTTTTTTCCCATTTGTTGTTCTTTCCTGCTTTGTTGCAGATTAGTCGACCATACAGTTGTGGGACAATTTCTGGGTTTTCTATTCTGTTCCATTGATCTATGTGTCTGTGCTTGTGCCAGAGCCATACTGTTTTCATGACTACACCTTTGTAATATAACTTAAATCCCAGAATTGTGATGCCCCCAGCTTTGCTTTTCTTTTTCAAGATTGCTTTAACTATCTGGGGTCTTTTGTGGTTATATACAAATTTTAGGATAGTTTGTTCTGGCTCTGTGAAAAATGCTGGTGGTGATGGGGATTGCATTAAGTGTGTAGAATGCTTTGGGTATTATAGACATGTTCTTCCAATCTGTGAGCATGTAGTTTTGCCATTTTTTTGTGTCCTCTTCAATTTCTGTCATAAGTGTTCTATAGTTTTCGGAGTAGAGATCTTTTACCTCTTTGGATCAGCTTAATCCTAGGTATTTTGTTTTTGGTGCAATTATAAATGGGATTGATTCCTTCATTTCTCTTTTTGCTGTTCTTCATTAGTATAGAAATGTAACAGATGTCTGTTTTGTTGATTTTTGTATCCTTCAATTTCGCTGAAGTTGTGTATCAGTTGTAGCAATTTTTTGGTGGAATCTTTAGGGATTTCTACATAAAGTATCCTATGATCTGCAGATAGAGAAAGTTTGACTTCTTCCTTGACAATTTGGATAGCTTTTATTTCTTTTTTTTTGTCTGATTGCTGTCGTTAGGACTTC
The DNA here is from genome assembly GCF_027475565.1 of Acinonyx jubatus. Lineage (NCBI taxonomy): Eukaryota > Metazoa > Chordata > Mammalia > Carnivora > Felidae > Acinonyx > Acinonyx jubatus. Next base: position 104,197,756 of record NC_069385.1, on the reverse strand, counting down.
CAGTACTATGTTAAATAATAGTGGTGAGAGTGGACATCCCTGTCTTGTTCCTGACCATAGAGGAAAAGCTCTGTTTTCCCCATTTGAGAGTTATTTTATCTGTGTCTTGCATATATGGCTTCTATGATGTTGAAGTCTGTTCCCTCTGTCCCTACTTTGTTAAAAGTCTTTATTAAGAATGGATGCTGTACTTTGTTAAATGCTTTTTATTCATCTATTGACAGGATCATATAGTTCTTACCTTTTATTAACATGGCGTATCATCTTGATTGATTTGCAGATATGGAACCACCCCTGTAGACCATGAATAAATCCCATTTGATCGTGGTGATTAGTTCTTTTAATATACTATTTGATTTGATTTCCTAGTATCTTGAGAATTTTTGCATCTGTGATCATCAGGGATATTAGTCTGTAATTATCCTTTTTAGAGGAGTGTTTGATTTTGGAATCAAGTAATGCTGGCCTTATATAATGAGGAATGAAGTTTTCTTTCCATTTCTTTCTTTTGTTTTTTTTTCTTTTTTTTGGAACAGTTTGAGAAGCATAGGTATTAATTCTTCTTTAAATGTTTGGTAGAATTCATCTGGGTAGCCATCTGGTCCTGAACTTTTGTTTGCTGGGAGGTTTTGATAACTGATTCAATTTCTTCATGGGTTATCGGTCTGTTCAAACTTTCTATTTTCTCCTATTTCAGATTTGGTAGTTTATGTTTCCCAGAATTAACCATTTCTTACAGATTGCCCGATTTATTGGCATATAATTTTTCATATCATTCTCTTACATTTTTTTTTTTTTTGTATTTCTGCAGTGTTGGCTGTGATCTTTTCTATTCCTGATTTTATTTGGGTATTTTTTCTTTTTGTAAGTATGGCTAGGGGTTTATCAATTTTATTAATTCTTTCAAAGAACCAGCTCATGGTTTCATTGATATGTCCTACTGTTTGTTTGTTTCTGTATCATTTCTTTCTGCCCTAATATTTATTATTTCCCATCTGCTGCTGCTGGCTTTCGGTATTATTTGTTCCTTTTTCTAGCTCATTTATGTGTAAGGTTAGGTTGTGTTTTTGAGACTTCTTGCTTCTTGAGTTAGGCCCATAATGCTATCTATCTACTTCTCTCCTATGACATTTTTTGCTGCATCCTAATGGTTTTGGACTATCATGTTTTCATTTTCATTTGCTTCCATGTATTTTTTTTAATTTTTAATTTCCTGGTTAACCCATTTATCTTTAGTAGGATGTTATAGAGCCTCCGTGTATTTGTGGATTTTCCAATTTCCAATTTTGTGGTTAACTTCAAGTTTTATAGCATTGTTGTCTGAAAAGATGCTTGGTATGATCTCAATTTTTGCATTCATTGAGACCTGACTTGTGACCCAGCATGCGATCTATTCTGGAGAATGTTCCATATGCATTCAAAAAGAATGTGTATTCTACTGCTTTAGGATGAAATGTTCTGAATATATCTGTGAAGTCCATCTGGTCTAGTGTGCCTTTCAGAGTCTTTGTTTCCTTGTTGATTTTCTGCTTAATGATCTGTCCATTGTTGTAAGTGGGGTGTCAAAGTACCCTACTGTTTTTTCTTATCAATGAGTTCCTTTGTTATTAACTGATTTATATGTTTGGGTGGTTAGAGTTGGGGACACAGATATTTAAAATTATTAGATCTTGTTGGAGAGACCCCTTTATTATACAGTGCCTTTCTTCATCTCTTATTACAGTCTTTGGTTTAAAATCTAGTTTTTCTGATATAAATATGGCTACCCTGGTTTTCTTTTCATGTCCATTAGCATGATAAATGGTTCTCCATCCCCTCACTTTAAGTCTGTAGGTGTCTTTAGTCTAAAATGAATCTCTTGTAGGCAGCATATGGTTGGGTATTTTTTTTAATCCATTCTGATACCTATGCCTTTTGATTGGAGAATTTACTCCACTTATGTTCAGAATGTTTACTGATAGATATGAATTAAGTGCCATTGTATTATCTCTAAAGCTGTTGTTTCTGGAGATTTTCTCTATTAACTTTTTTAGTCTTTGTTAACTTTTGGTCTTTCTTTCCCAAAGTGTCCCCTTTAATATTTCTTGCAGGGCTTTTTTAGTGGTCATGAACTCCCTTAGTTTTTATTTGGGAAACTCTTCTCTCATTATATTCTGAATGACAGTCTTGTTGGATACAGTATTCTTGGCAGCATATTTTTCCCATTTAGCATGTTGACTATATCATGCCACTACTTTCTGTCCTGCCAATTTTCTGTGGAGAGTTCTGGTTTCACTTGTAGGTTAGGAATTTATTTTCCTTTACTGCCTTCAGGATTTTCTTTCCTTATCTCTATTTTGCAAATTTTGCTATGATATGTCTTGGTGTTAGCCAGCTTTTGTTGATTTTGGTGAGAGTTCTTTGTGCTTTCTGGATTTGGATGTCTATTTCCTTCCCCACATTAAGGAAGATTTCAGCTATGCTTTGCTCAGATAAACCTTCCCCTTTTCCCCTCTCTTCTGGGACTCCTATGAATACAAATGTTATTACACTTTATGGAGTCAGTTCTCTAAGTCTACATTAATCCAATATTTTTCTTTCTCCTTTTCAGCTTCATTATTTTCCATAATTTTATCTTCTGTGTCACTCATTCATTCTTCCACTTCTTACATCCTTGTAGTCATAACACTAGTCAGTTTTGCATCTAGTTATGGTATTTTTTATTTCAGTGTGACTAGTTCTAGGTGTTTTATCTCTATGGTAAGGGACCCTCCTTCTATGCTTTTCTCAAGCCCAGCTAGTATCCTCCTGACTATTTTAAGTTCTGGTTCAGGCATATTACCTATATCTATTTTGATTAGATCCCATGCTGTGTGACCTTTTTTGTTCTTTCTTTGGGGATGAATTCCTTCATCTTGGCATTTTGTCTACATCTGTTTTCTTCTCTGTGTTAGGAAAGCCTGGTATATATCATGATCCTGAGACTAATGGCTATATTAGGAGAGGACACATACTGCCTAGGGTCTGGCACTTCAGGAAGTGTTTCTAGTGTATGCCTTGTGCACTCTGTTGTTGTGTTTTGGCTGTTCTTTCCCTCAGGTTAGTAGTTGGCAGAGTTTCTCCTTGCCTGTACTAGGGAGTGTTTGGACCTTGTCCAATGTGTGTCAAGTTTCAACTAGATGTGTTTTGGTTTACTTGTTAGAAGACGCTAGATCCTATTTCCCTTATAGCTGGAGCTATAACACTCTATGGTCAGTAGACTTGGTCCATGAGGGGATTTGTGCTGTTCTTCTGGGGGAACTGATCTGCTCTGCCTCTCAGACACACTTGACTTAGTAAAAAAGCACTTGCAGAGCACAGGGTAGGCAGGGCTTGATGTAAGTGGCTCAAAGCCTCTGCTGTGTGAACTCTGATGCTCACTAAAGTCTGTGCTGATGGGCAGAGGGGGAAAATGGTGTCAGCCGGCTTTGTTGTCCCCAGAGAAGAGAGTTCATGCCCTCTACTGTTAAGGAGGCTGTCAGAGAAGAGTGAACAGTCTCCTGGTGTGTGTTCTAGACATCCCTCCAATCCCTGCCTTCAGCCTGTCTGTGTCCAACCTGTGTGCCCACCAAGCAGTGCAATGCTCCTGTGTTTTACCTCTGGCACACTGGTTGGGTTTCAAAACTCCAGATTTTAGGGACCTTGAGAATCAGAGACTCATGCTGAACTTTTGAAGGAAGGTCTGGCCATGGTGTTGCTAGTGCTGGTTTGTCCCAGAAAGGCAGGTACACAAACACATAGGGGCTTGGTGTTTGCGGTCAAATGCAGTGAAAAGCTGGATCTAGGTTAGCTGTCCTCAGCAGGTTTCACGACTCCTATGATACAGGACAGCACAATGGTGACTATTAACTCTTTTGTCCCCTGAGAGGCAGTGCCACCTCTTCCAAAGCACTCCAAGAAGGGGGACTGTCTCTCCCAGTGTGACCCAGGGGATCCTCTGACCACACTGTCTGCTTATGGGCCTCCACAGTCTTTCTCCACAGCAACACTGCTATGCCTGTCAGGCTCCACCGTGGCAATGGCACAGACCTCTCAAACTTTAGTCTTTGAGCTCTGCTGCTTGTACTAATTGGCAATAATCAGATCCTCTCATTTTCCCTATCAATAATTTTGGGGACGTATTTTTCTTATGCAATCCCCTACATGTCCTCTCCCCTCCCTCTCTCTCCCCCCTCCCTCTCTCTCCCCCCTCCCTCTCTCCCCCCTCCCTCTCTCCCCCTCCCTCTCTCTCCCCCCTCCCTCTCTCTCCCCCCTCCCTCTCTCTCCCCCCTCCCTCTCTCTCCGCCCTCCCTCTCTCTCCCCCCTCCCTCTCTCTCCCCCTCCCTCTCTCTCCCCCCTCCCTCTCTCTCCCCCCTCCCTCTCTCTCTCCCCCTCCCTCCCTCTCTCCCCCCTCCCTCCCTCTCTCCCCCCTCCCTCCCTCTCTCCCCCCTCCCTCTCTCTCCCCCTCCGTCTCTCTCTCCCCCCTCCGTCTCTCTCTCCCCCTCCGTCTCTCTCTCCCCCCTCCGTCTCTCTCTCCCCCTCCGTCTCTCTCCCCCCTCCCTCTCTCTCCCCCCTCCCTCTCTCTCCCCCCTCCCTCTCTCTCTCCCCCCTCCCTCTCTCTCTCCCCCCTCCCTCTCTCTCTCCCCCCTCCCTCTCTCTCTCCCCCTCCTCTCTCTCTCCCCCTCCTCTCTCTCCCCCTCCTCTCTCTCTCCCCTCCTCTCTCTCTCCCCCTCCTCTCTCTCTCCCCTCTCCTCTCTCCCCCTCCCTCTCTCTCTCCCCCCTCCCTCTCTCTCTCCCCCTCCCTCTCTCTCTCCCCCCTCCCTCTCTCTCTCCCCCTCCCTCTCTCTCTCCCCCCTCCTCTCTCTCTCCCCTCCCTCTCTCTCTCCCCCCTCCCTCTCTCTCTCCCCCCTCCCTCTCTCTCTCCCCCCTCCCTCTCTCTCTCCCCCCTCCCTCTCTCTCTCCCCCCCTCTCTCTCTCCCCCCTCTCTCCCCCTCTCTCTCTCCTCTCTCTCCCCCTCCCCCTCCCTCTCTCTCCCTCCCCCTCCCTCTCTCTCCCCCCTCCTCTCTCTCCCCTCCCTCTCTCTCCCCTCCCTCTCTCTCCCCTCCCTCTCTCCCCTCCCTCTCTCCCCCTCCTCTCCCCTCCCTCTCTCCCCCTCCCTCTCTCTCCCCCTCCCTCTCTCTCCCCCCTCCCCCCTCTCTCTCCCCCTCCCCCTCTCTCTCCCCCCCTCCCCCTCCCTCTCTCTCCCCTCCCTCTCTCCCCTCTCTCTCCCCCTCCCTCTCTCTCCCCCCTCCCTCTCTCTCCCCCCTCCCTCTCTCTCCCCCCTCCCTCTCTCTCCCCCCTCCCTCTCTCTCCCCCTCCCTCTCTCTCCCCCCTCTCTCCCCCCTCCCTCTCTCTCCCCCCTCCCTCTCTCTCCCCCTCCCTCTCTCCCCCCCCTCTCTCTCCCCCTCTCTCCCCCCTCTCTCTCCCCCCTCCCTCTCTCTCTCCCCCCTCCCTCTCTCTCCCCCCTCCCTCTCTCTCTCCCCCTCCCTCCCTCTCTCCCCCTCCCTCCCTCTCTCCCCCTCCCTCTCTCTCCCCCCTCCCTCTCTCTCCCCCTCTCCCTCTCTCTCCCCCCTCCCTCTCTCTCTCCCCCTCCCTCTCTCTCCCCCCTCCCTCTCTCTCTCCCCCTCCCTCTCTCTCTCCCCCCTCCCTCTCTCTCTCCCCCTCCCTCTCTCTCTCCCCCCTCCCTCTCTCTCTCCCCCTCCCTCTCTCTCTCCCCCCTCCCTCTCTCTCCCCCCCTCCCTCTCTCTCTCCCCCCTCCCTCTCTCTCTCCCCCCTCCCTCTCTCTCTCCCCCCTCCCTCTCTCTCTCCCCCCTCCCTCTCTCCCCCCCCTCCCTCTCTCTCTCCCCCCTCCCTCTCTCTCCCCCCCCCTCCCTCTCTCCCCCCCCTCCCTCTCTCCCCCCCCTCCCTCTCTCTCCCCCCCTCCCTCTCTCTCCCCCCTCTCTCCCCCCTCCCTCTCTCTCCCCCCCTCTCTCCCCCTCCCTCTCTCCCCCCTCCCTCTCTCTCCCCCCCTCTCTCCCCCCTCCCTCTCCCCACCCCCCCAACTAAATCTGTGATCAGGGCTTCCTCCCCTTCACTGCACCCGTGATTCCTCTGCACACCTCCTACCCTCCACAATGTGCCCTCTTATCTCCCTCCAGGTATGCAGTTTATTCTCTCAGTCCTCAGGTTGATATCTTGAGTGTTCAGATTGATTTGGTATTTATGTAGCTGTGTTTGATGGATGAGGCAAGCATAGGGTCCCCCTACCACTCTACATTCTTAACTCCTCCCCATACGACAATATGATCTAAAATAGCCAAATTATGGAAACAACCCAAGTACCCACGGACAGATGAATGGAATATTACCCATAAAAAAGAATGAAATCTCACCATTTGCAGCAGCATGGATGGAGCAGAGCTAGAGAGTACTATTCTTTTTTTGTCTTTAACATTTATTTATTTTTGAGACAGCATGAACAGGGGAGGGTCAGAGAGAGAGGGAGACACAGAATCCAAAACAGGCTCGAGGCTCTGAGCTGTCAGCACAGAGCCCAACGCAGGACTCGAACCCACGGACTGGGAGATCATGACCTGAGCCGAAGTCGGACGCTTAACCGACTGAGCCACCCAGGCGCCCCTAGAGAGTACTATTCTAAGTGAAATAAGTCCGTCAGAGAAAGACCGTATGATTTCACTCATCTGTGGAATTTAAGAAACAAAACAAATGAGCAAAGGGGAAAAAAAAAAGAGGCAAACCATGGAACAGGTTGTTGTTAACTATAGAGAACAGACTGATGGTACCAGATGGGAAGTAGGTAGGGGGGATTTGTAAAATGGGTGATGGGAATTAAGGAGTGTATTTGCACCACGTGTTGTATGCAAGTGTTGAATCACTGTACTGTATACCTGCAAATAACATTACACTGTATGTCAGCTGGAATTTAAAAACTTAAAGAAATTTTGCATATTTTAAGTTACACAATTGTGTAATTGTTCCAAACAGAAAGAAAACTCCCTATAAATACAATTTGGAAAATGAAGTAGGATGTAAAATAACATCACCTTTAATCCCATATTCAAAAATGAATATTTAACATTTTAGCCTTTTCCTTCTAGCTTCTATATAATGCATTTATGTGCTAAATTGAATATGTACAACTTCTGTCATCAGAATGTCATTGTAGAGTAAACGCTATGTTTTTGTATTGCAAATGGCTGACTTAAGCTTTTGTTGCAGAGGTATTTCTCTTCAAAGATGGCTATCTAGAATAAGCACATAGCCAGCCACACAGCTGGATCGAGAGCCAGCCCTTACAGCTTTATCCTTTGAGGAGAGTTTGTGTTAGAGATCCTGGTTGATTTAGATAACTGGCCATTTGAGCCATTTGTTTTTCTCTCTCTGTGCTTTTAAATTCCCACTCTTATGTTTCATGTTTAAAATTACCAGTTTCTTTTTAATGGAAGCATAGTTGGCTACAGTGTTACATTAGCTCCACATGTACAACATAGTGATTCCACAACCCTATATATTATGGTTTGCTTATCACAAATGTAGCTGCGATCTGTCAGTATAAACACATATTATAGTACCATACCATTGACTATATTCCTGATTCTGTACTTATCATCACTGTGACTTAATCATTCTGTAACTGGAAGCTTGTACCTCCCACTCCCTTCCACCCATTTTGTCCACCCCCGTCCTTCTGGCAACCATCAGTTTGTTCCCTGTATTTATGTCTCTGTTTCTGGTCTTTGTCTCTTGCTTGGTTGGATCTTTAGATTCCACAAATAAGTGAAATCATATGATCTGTCTTTCTCTGCCTTAATTCAATACCCTGTAAGTCCATCTAGACTGTTGCAAATGGTAGGATCTCATTCGTCATTATAGCTGGTAATATTCCATTCTATAAACATTTTATTATAAATATACACAAATACTATTTAAATACATAATATATATGTCATATCACATCTTCTTTATCCATTCATCTAGACAAGTTATTTCTTTTTAAATTTTTTTTAACGTTTATTCATTTTAGAGACAGAGCATGAATGGGGGAAGGTCAGAAAGAGAGGGAGACACAGAATCTGAAACAGGCTCCAGCCTCTGAGCTGTCAGCACAGAGCCCGATGCGGGGCTCGAACTCACAGACCGCGAGATCATGACCTGAGCCGAAGTCGGTCACCCAACCGACTGAGCCACCCAGGCTCCCCCAAGACAAGTTATTTTTATATGTTGGATATTATCTACAATGCTGCAATAATCGTAGGGATGTATAGCTGTTCAAATTACTGCTTTTGTTTTCTTTGGATAAATACCCAGTGGTAGAATTACTGAATCATACGGTGTTATTTATTTTTTAAAATTTTTTGAGGAACCTCCGTGCCCTTTTCCATAGTGGCTGCATCAATTTACTTTCCCACCAGTGTGCACCAGCATTCCCTTTTCTCTCCATTCTTGTTGACACTTGTTATTTCTTGTCTTTTTAATTCTAGCCATTCTGGCCAGTATGAGGTGATAACTCATTGTGGTTTTGATTTGCATTTTTCTGATGATTAGTGATGTTGAAAATCTCTTCATGTATCTGTCGGCCATCTGTGTCTTATTTGGAAAAATGTCTCTTCAGGTCCTCTGTCCATTTTTTAATTGGATTAACTATTTTGGTTTTGAGTTGTACAGTTTCTTTAAATATTTTGTATGTTAACCCCTTATCAGATATTTGAAGATATCTTCTCCCATTCAGTATATTGCATTTATATTTTGTTGATGTTTTCCTTGCTCTGAAAAGCTTTTCATTTTAGTGTAGTCCAAATAGTTCAGTTTTGCTTTCGTTTCCCTTGTTTGAGGAGATCTATCTGGAAAAAAATTGCTGCTAAGGCCAAGGTCAAAGAGATTAATAGCTATGCTTTTTTCTAGGAGTTTTATGGTTTCAGGCCTCACATATAGCTCTTTAATCCATTTTGAGTTTATTTTTGTGTATGGTATAAGAAAGTGGTCCAGTTTCATTCTTTGTATGTAGCTGTCCAATTTTCCCAACACCATTTGTTGAAAAGACTATCCTTTCTGCATTGTATATTCTTGCCTCCTTTTTATTCTCTCCATCCTGTCCCATTCATCTATGTGCTTTTGTGCCAGTAACATGCTGTATTCTTTACTCTAGCTTTGTAATTTATCTTGAAGTCTGGAACTGTGATACCTTCAGCTTTGTTCTTTCTCAAGAGTGCTTTGATGGCGGTTTTCTGTGTTTCCCTACAAATTTGGGGATTATTTGTTCTAGTACTGTGAAAAAGGCTATTGGTGTTTTGATAGGGATTACAATGAATCTGTAGATTTCTTTGGGTAGTTTGAACATTTTAACAATATTTTTCCAATCCATAAGCATCATATATTTTCCCATTTGTTTACATCTTCATTAATTTCTTTCATCAATGTTTTCTGATTTTCAGAGTACAGGTCTTTTAGCTTTTTAATTAAGTTTATTCCTAGGTATCTTTTTGTACAATGTATCTTTTTGTATCTTTTGTAAACAATGTTTCATTAATTTCTCTTTCTGCCATTTCGTTATTACTATATATAAATGCAATAGATTTCTGTGTGTTAATTTTTATCATGCAACACGTTATTCAACTATTCAAATAGTTTTTCGTTGACATCTTTAGGGTTTTCAATGTATATCATTATATTATTTACAAATAATTTAATTGTCTTCTTACCCATCTGGATGCCTTTTATTTTTCTTGTCTGATTTCTGTGGCTAGGACTTCTAGTACTATGCTGAGTAAAAGAGGTGCCAATGGACCACATAGTTGCTGATCTTGGAGGAAATTCAGCTTTTCACTGTTGAGTATGATACTGCCTGTGGATTTTTTATAGCTGTGGATTTTTTATATATGGTTTTTATTAGGTTGAGGTATATTCCCTCTAAACCCACATGGAGAATTTATATCATGAGTAGATATTGTATTTTTTCAAATCCTTTTTCTACATCTATTGTGATAATCAGATGATTTTTATCCTTAATTGTGTTAGTGTGGTGTATCATGTTGATTGATTTGAGGATATTGAAACATCCTTGCATTATGGGAAATAAATGTCACTTCATTGTGGTGAATGATCCTTTCAATGTATTGTTTAATTCAGTTTTTAAAATATTTTGTTGAAGATTTTAGCATCTATATTCATGTCTATGTTTGTCAGTAATATTGACCTTTTTTTTTTTTAAATAGAATCTTTGTTTTTGGTATCGGAGTGATGTTGGCCTTGTAAAAGTATCCTCTTTTATTTTTTGAAATAGTTTGAGAAGAATAGGTATTAACACTTCTTTAAATGTTTGGTAGATTTCATGCTTCTAGTGATGTCTCTGGTACTTTGTGGTCCTTGCAACATTTCACACATAGAATCCCCCTGAGAATCTCGTATAGGGCTGGTTTAGTGGTGATGAATTCCTTCAGTTTTTGTTTGGGAAAACCTTTATCTCTCCTTCTATTCTGAATGACGACTTGCTGGATAAAGGATTCTTGGCTGCATATTTTTTTCTATTCATCACATTGAGATTTCCTGCCGTGCCTTTCTGGCCTGCCAAGTTTCAGCAGATAGGTCTGCTACTATTCTTATGTGTCTACCTTTGTAAGTTAGAGCCTGTTTATCCCTCGCTGCTTTCAGAATTTTCTCTTTATCCTTGTTATTTTGCCAGTTTCACTATGATATGTCGTGCAGAAGATCGATTCAAGTTACATCTGAAGGGAGTTCTCTGTGCCTCTTGGATTTCAATGCCTTTTTCCTTCCCCAGATCAGGCAAGTTCTCAACTATGATTTGTTCAAGAACACCGTCAGCCCCTTTCTCTCTCTCTTCCTCTTCTGGAATTCCTATGATATGGATATTGTTCCGTTTGATTGCATCACTTAGTTCTCTAATTCTCCCCTCATACTCCTGGATTTTTTTTTTTATCTCTCTTTTTCTCAGCTTCCACTTTTTCCATAATTTTATCTTCTAATGCACCTATTCTCTCCTCTGCCTCTTCAATCCGTGCTATGGCCACCTCCATTTTATTTTATACCTCATTTATAGCATTTTTTTTAGCTCCTTGTGACTATTTCTTAGTCCCTTGATCTCTATAGCAATAGATTGTCTGCTGTCCTCTATGTTTTTTTTCAAGCCCAGAGATTAATTTTATGACTATTATTCTAAATTCTTGTTCCATTATATTGCATAAATCGTTTTTGATCAATTTGTTAGCTGTCACTACTTCCTGGACTTTCTTTTCAGGAGAATTCTTCCATTTTGTCATTTTGGGTAATCCCTGTGGTAGCTCTAAACTGCAGGGCACTTCCCCTGTGCTGTCTCGAGTACTTGTGAGTAAACAGTTCTCTAAAGAAGACATCCGGATGGCCAACAGGCACATGAAAAGATGCTCAACGTTGCTCCTCATGAGACTACAGATGCTGGTGAGGATGTGGAGAAACAGGAACCCTCTTGCACTGTTGGTGGGAATGTAAGCTGGTGCAGCCACTCTGGAAAACAGTGTGGAGGTTCCTCAAACAATTAAAAATAGATCTACCCTATGACCTAGAAATAGCACTGCTAGGAATTTACCCAGGGGATACAGGAATGCTGATGCATATAGGGGCACTTGTACCCCAATGTTTATAACAGCACTTTCAACAATAGCCAAATTATGGAAAGAGCCTAAATGTCTATCAACTGACGAATGGATAAAGAAATTGTGGTTTATATATACAATGGAATACTACTTGGCAGTGAGAAAGAATGAAATATGGCCTTTTGTAGCAATGTAGATGGAACTGGAGAGTGTTATGCTAAGTGAAATAAGTCATACAGAGAAAGATGCCATATGTTTTCACTCTTATGTGGATCCTGAGAAATTTAACAGAAGATCATGGGGGGAGAGGAAGGGGAAAAATTAGGGAAGGCAGCAACCCATAAGAGACACTTAAAAATTGAGAATAAACTGAGGGTTGATAGGGGTGGGAAGGAGGGGAAAGTGGGTGATGGACATTGAAGAGGGCACCTGTTGGGATAAGCACAAGGTGTTGTCTGGAAACCAATTTGACAATAAATTTCATATTAAAAAAAGAAATATTCTAAAATCTAAATACATGGAGAGACAGTATATTATTTAATTGGAAAATTCAAAAAAAATAAATGTTTGGTAGAATTCATCTGTGAATCCATTTGATCCCGAACTTAAGAGTTCTTTTATTACCGATTTAATTTCTTTACTAATAATCAGTCTGTTCAGATAGCCAATATTTCCTGATTCAGTTTAAGAAGCTTGTATGTTTCTATGAATTTAACCATTTCTTCTAGGTTTTCCAATTTGGTGTATAATTTTTTGTAGTATTCTCTTATAATCCTTTTATGTCTGTGGTGTCAGTGGTTATATTTTGTCTTTTATTTCTAATTTTATTTTTGTTCTCTTTTTTTTTTTCCTTATGAGTCTGGCAAAAGGTTTATCAATTTTGTCTTTCCAAAGAACCAGATTTTCTTTGATCTTTTGTTTTTTAAGTCTCTATTTCTGTTTTGATCTTTATTATTTCCTTTCTTCTAACTTTGGGCTTTGGTGGTTTCTAGTTCCTTTAGTCATAAGGTCAGATTGTCTATCTGAAATTTATTCTTTTTTTATTTTTTTCACATTCATTTTTGAGAGACAGCATGAGCAGGGGAGGGGCACAGAGAGAAAGGGAGACACAGGATCCGAAGCAGGCTCTAGGTTCTGAGCTGTCAGCACAGAGCCCGATGCAGGGCTTGAACTCATGAACCATGAGATCATAACCTGAGCTGAAGTCGGACACTTAGCTGACAGAGCTACCCAGGTACCCCTTGAGGTAGACCTGTAAACTTCCCTCTTAGAAATACTCACTGTGTCCCAGATATTATTGTATTTTCATTTTTGTCTCTATGTGTTTTTTTAATTTCCTCTTTGATTTCTTTATACAATTCATTGAACAATTCATTGATTGTTCAATAGCATGTTGTTTAGTCTCCACCTGTTTTATTTTCTCCAGTTATTTTTTTTGCCTGTGTTTTTGTTTGCCCTATGTTCATTTGTTTTGTGTCTTAAACCTCACATGAGTTAAAGGTCTTGATTTGCCTCTTTTGTTCCCCCCATGTTCATTTGTTTCCTAAATCCCACATATTAAAGAAACACCTTGGTCTGCCTCTTTCTCTTTCCCTCTATGTTCATCTGTTCAGTTATTTTTCCTCATATAGTTCTAGTTTCATATTGTGGTCAGAAATGATGCTTGCTATGATATTAGCCTTCTTAAATTTATTGAAATGTGTTTTGTAGCCTAACATGATCTGTGCTGGAGATTTTTCCAAGTGCACTTAAAAAGAATGAGTATTCTGTTATTTTTGGATAAAATGTTCTGTATATATCTGTTAAGTCCATCTGGTCTATTAAAAATATTCTGTTTTATTCTATTTAAGTCCATGTGTCATTCAAAATATTGTTTTCTTAAAGATTTTTTTTCTTTTTTGCGTGGGTGATGTATTCATTGATGTAAGTGGGATATTAAAGTCCCGTATTGTATTAGTGTCCAGTGTTCTTTTCTTGCTGTTAATATTTGCTTTATGTATTAAGGTGCTCTAATGTGGGGTACATAGATACTTACAATTGTATCATTTTTTTGGATTGATCCCTTTATCGTTATATAATGCCCTTCTTTGTCTCTTGTTACAGTTTTTGTTTTAAAGCCTACTTTTTCAAAAACGAGAGGGAGGCAAACCATAAGAGTCTTAACTATAGAGAACAAACTGAGGGTTGATGGAGAAGAGGTGGGAAAGAGGCGAAATGGGTAATGGATATTAAGAAGGACACTTGTGAGGAGCACTGGGTGTTATATATAAGCGATGAATCACTAAATTCTACTCCTGAAACCAATAATACACTATATATTAACTAACTGTATTTAAATAAAAACTTGAAAAAAATTATTCTGTCTAAGTATTGCTGACCCAGCTTCTTTTAACTTCCATTTCCATAGAATAACTTTTTTCATCCTTTTACTTTCAGTCTGTATGCGTCTTTGTGTCTAACCTGAGACTTGCGGGCGCCATATAAATGGGTCTTTTTTTTTTTTTTTTAATCTCTTCAGTTAGCTATGTATTTTTATTGGAACATTAATTAATTATATTTTTTTAAAAAAATTAATGTTTATTTTTGAGAGAGAGAGAGACAGAGCATGAGTGGGTGAGGACAGAGAGAGGGAGACACAGAATCAGAGGCAAGCTCCAGGCTTTGAGGTGTCAGCACAGAGCCCAACATGGGACTTGTACCTACGAAATCATGAGATCATGACCTGAGCCAAAGTCAGGCGCTTAACTGATTGAGCCGTTCAGGCGCCCTGAAGCATTAATTATTGATAGGTATGTACTTATTACCATTTTGTTGTTTTCTGGTTGTTTTCGTGATCTTTTGTTGCTCTCTTTTATTGTGATTTGTGATTTTCTTTAGTGTTATGCTTTCTCTTTATTTTTTGTGTATCTGTGTTAGGTTTTTGGTTTATGTTTACCACTGAGTGCATATATAACATCCTAAGTATATAGCAGTCTATATTAAGTTGATGGTCACTTAAGTTTGAACACCTTTTTTTAAAAAAAAATTTTTTTTGAGAGAGAAAGAGACAGAGTGTGAGCAAGGGAAAGGCAGAGAGAGGCAGACACAGAATCTGAAGCAGGCTCCAGGCTTTGAGCTATTAGCACAGAACCTGATGCAGAGCTGGAACCCATGAACTGTGAGGTCATGACCTGAGCCAAAGTCAGATGTTCAACTGACTGAGACATCCAGGTGCCCCTAAGTTTGAACACCTTCTAGAAGAAGTTCATTTTTACTCCCCTCCTCCTCTATTTATGTGTCTGTTGTCATATTTTACATCTTTTTGTGAATCCTCCTAAGTAATTTTTTAGATATAATTGATTTTGCTGCTTTTGTATTTTAATCTTCACTCTAGCTTCATAAGTGATTGGTCTATTACCTTTATGTTTGCTTTTACTTATGGACAATTTTTCCTTTTTTTTTTTTTTTACTTCTAATTCTCACCTTTTCTACCTAAAGAAATCTTTTAAACATTTCTTGGAAGGCCAGTTGACTGGTGATAAACTCCTTTACCCTTGGGAATCTCTTCATCTCTCCTTCAATTCAGAATGATAACATTACCAGGCAGATTATTCTTGGTTGTAGATGTTTTCTTTCAGCACTTTCAATGTATCATGACACTCCCTTTTGTCCTACAAAGTTTCTTATGAAAAATCAGCTGATAGTTATATGCAGTTTCCATTGTACATAGCTCCTTGTTTCACTCTTGCTGCTTTTAAAATCCTCTATCTTTAATCTGTGAAATTGTAATTATTATGTTTTATGTGGACCTCCTTGGGTTCATCTTACTTGGAACTCCCTATGTTTCCTGATTGTTGTTGTCTCTTTCCTTTCTCAGGTTAGGGAAGTGTTCAACTATTATTTCTTCAGTTAAGTTTTCTGCCCCTTTGTCTCTTCTCTTTCTCATGCCTCACTAGTGCAAATGGTTGTTTGCTTGATGTTCAAGAGATTCCCTTAACTTATCCTCATTTAGAAAAAAATATATATATATATATTTTGTTGTTGTTCTTTAGCTTGGGTGCTTTCCATTACCCTTTCTTTCAGATTTCTGACCCATTATTCTGCACCTTCTAATCTAGTTTGATTCACTCTAGTGTATTTTTCATTCTAGTAATTGTATTCTCAAACTCTGATTCTACTTTATGTTTTATGTGTCTTTGTTGAATTTCTCACTGAATTCCTCTCTCTAGTCTGGTTAGCAACTTTATGATCATTATTTTGACCTCTGAATAAAGCAAATTTCTTATCTGGGTCATTTTATTTATGGAGGTTTGTCTTCTTATTTTTTTTTAATTTGGGGTATTATTCTGTCTCTTCATTTTGCTTTACTTTCTTTGTTTCTGTGACTTAGGAGGAACAGCTACTTCTAAACTAGAAGGAATGGTCTTGTGTATGGTTGTTCCCTGTGTAAATTGTGTGTACCTGGCAACCTTCGCTCACTGGCTGGCTGGTGCTTAGGCTTGTGTGGGCTTAGGGTTGTGGGGTACTCTGTGGGATGACAGAACTGAGATGAGTGCAGGTGAGGCCAATCTGGGGGCTCTCTGTACAGAAGATGTCCTGGAAGCACATCTGAAGCTGAAATGTGCATGGGCCATGGTAGTCCCAGGACTCTCCACCTTGAAGGTTCTTCATAGGACAGCTTGAGCTGAAGTAGGTGCAAGCTGGTGTGTCCCAGAATATTCCCTGGTCAGTTGTCTAGAGCCAAAGTGGCTCAGGCCTGGAGTATTTTGTGCCTGTGTCACCTTGGCAAGAAGTCTGGAGCTGTAGCAAGCCTTCACTAGGGATATACCAGTGTGTGTTATTCTCAGGACACCATTGTGGGGTTGTTAGGTCTGGTTTGATCTACAGGCCCAGGAATCGTGGAGGCAGTGGGCTGGCTGGGTGTGTAGACCTTGTTCTCAACTGTGCTATCGAGGGAAACACAAACTGGGGTGCTCATCAGCTCCTCTGACCTGGAGAGAGTTCCAACAGCTCCCCCAACCCCATAATTTGACAGGGTTCTAGGGCTGGATCCTTTGTATTCTAGAAGTTTTCTTTTTCCTGTGTCCCAGGTACCTGGGGATGGTGTGGGCTAGGGGCCCAGGGCTCACTGAGGCAGCAGGCTGCCTATGGTGCCTGGCCCTTGCTCCCGTATGTGCTGTCAAGGTGGAAGGGAAGCATGAACTGTGACATTTGCTGGACACTTAGACCTAGACAGAGTTGCAGCAGCTACCCAACTTCCAGACAGGGTTCTAGTGCTAGCTCCTTGATATTCTAGTTGCCCTTTAAAATTGGCACGGAGCCCAACACAGGGCTTGAACCCATGAACCGTGAGACCATGACCTGAGCAGAAGTCGGATGCTTAACTGATGCCCAGGCACCCCCCTAGTTGCCCTTTTAAGCCATAGTGGGTTTTTGTTGTTGTTTTTGTTGTTTGTTTGTTTCTTTGTTTTTGGTTTTTTTCCTGGGCTCTAGGGCAGATGAACTGGTTTACAGTGCCTTAGTACTATTCCTCCCCATTGTGGTTCAGTGTCCTGGATAGAGGTAACCTTTGTTACTACGTCTCCATTTGTCTTGCTGTTGTCTGTGTGATCTATCTTGTATTGTGCAGAAGCTGTCCAGTCAGCCCTTAGTTGTTCTTCAGAAGGAATTGCTTTATAGAATGTTTATTTTTAAGAGAGAGAGCGCGTGCATGCGTATACAGGCGAGAGGGGGCGGAGGGCAGGGAAAGAGAGAGAATCCTAAACAGACTCCATGCTGATAGTGGGGCTTGATCCCATGAACTGTGAGATCATGACCTGAGAGAAATCAAGACAGATGCTTAAGCAACTGAGCTACCCAGGCACCCCAGGAATTGCTCTATAAATGGGTGTAGATTTGGTGTGTCTGTGGGGAGGTGAGCTTAGGGTCTTTGTATGTTGCCATCTTGGACCCTATCTTCCTCCTTGTTCTTATCTTTTAAATTTACCAATAAAGAATGATTCTACAAAACTTGAGGTCCCTACCCTCCTTCCCAGTAAAAGCAGAACTCCAGGTCTATGCACTGCCTGTCTCTACCCTGACCACTGTGTGTTCTCAGGTA
The DNA here is from genome assembly GCF_027475565.1 of Acinonyx jubatus. Lineage (NCBI taxonomy): Eukaryota > Metazoa > Chordata > Mammalia > Carnivora > Felidae > Acinonyx > Acinonyx jubatus. The sequence continues at coordinate 104,180,056 of NC_069385.1, read as the reverse complement.
TTCTGTACACTTCTAGGACTTGTAAGTAATTAATATTCTCCCCACTCAGCATTCACCCCCACCAAAGTTCCCTGATTGTTATTGCTGACAGCATCTTGCAATCATAATAAGAACCACAGGGCCTTGTCCAGCTACAATAGTGGTTATTGAAACACTGAGACTAGCATAAAACATTTTAATTTTCTCTCATTCACTTACAGTTTATTCAATAAGGAATTTTTTTTCCCAGCCATTGGGTAAAATACCATCAGGACTCTTGCCATTTTGTTCAATCTGAAGTACTAGTTTCTTCAGTTTGCAAATGCAGACCCTGCTCTTGAGTATCCTGTCCAATACAGTAAGCAGAATTCTAAACTTGATTTGGCACTAGTCATTCTCCCCATTCTACCTTATGTCTGCCTCGGCTGGGAATCCTGTAATGGATATTGGGAGAAGGGTGTCTTCTCATTCTTCTCCCAACTAGTTATCTAGATTTTAAGCCTTTCCTGGACTAAGATTTGGGAAAAGAGAAGAAACAAATAAATAGAACCTACTTGAAGGGGTGTCAACAAAAGCAAGCTCTGTGTTCTCTGAAGTCTGGTGGATATTTTAAGGCTGAGTCCCTTTCACCTGGAATCACTTCCCTTGACTTGAGTGAATACAGTTCAGTCTATGGTTGTTGCTTGGGGGCCTTTTTTGGGCCTTGGATTCTCACCTACATTTCTTGTTGCTGGGGTCCTGCCACGATTCTAGGTAGCTATAGATTAACTTACGCTAGCTTTTCTCTCTTGACTGTGGGATACATGCATGCATTCACATCTTGTGAACTTCTGAGTATTTCTTTAGGATAGTGTCTTAGTCCATTCAGGCTGCTATAGCAAAATGCCAGAACCTGGAGAGCTTCTAAAGAACAGAAACATTTCTTACAGTTCTGGAGGCTGGAAGTTAGAGATCAGGGTGCTACCATGGTCAGGTGAGGACCTTATTTCAGGCCACAGACTTCTGGTTTTGTGTAGATATGGCAGAAAAGTCCAGGAAGCTCTCTTGGGCCCCTTATGATTTTATCAGCTCTCTAAGGCTCCACCTCCTAAATACCATCACGTTATGCATTAAGATTTTAACATATTAATTTTGGGGGGACACAAACATTCAGACCTTAGCAAATTGGTTCTAAAATGTGGAAGAATTGAACTATTCATTTTGAAGTCTAATTTTCTATTTTTCTTCACTTAGGTACTGAGAATATATGGTATTTCTTTCATTTTGCCATGCTGTAATTTGTTCGACCTTATATTTGCTTAGATTAATCTCTGATGGAGATAACTTTATTTTTAAAAATAAAATCAAACTTTCTTTTATTTCATGTTTGTTTCTGCTTAAAAAGTCATCGGCATGCAGGCAACAGATAGTCTTCTGCATTCTAAGGTTTATCCCCATCCTAACATCTTTTTCCCTTTGTGTGCATGACATTAAGTTCTCCTCATTTTCCTTCAAATTTTTTTTGGCTTCCTTAGCATCTCTTCCATCTGACCTCAATAATGGAATGGTGTAGTTTTTTGATGTTCTATTTGAGGCCCGCTTTCAACCTCCCAGGGTAGTTTCATCTATTCCAAGGAATCAGTTGCTATTCATACATAGATAATTATCAAATTTATATCTCCATTGCAGAGTTTTCTCTTAACTTCTTGATATTCATTTACTTTGCTACGTAATACCTTTGCCTGGACAAATTATATGTGTAAATTTTTTTTTAAAAATGATCTCTACCCTTCCCTAACTTGTTCTTCCACCAGTGTTTGCTATTTCAGCAAATAACGCCACAAATACCTTGCTCCTAGTATACATAGAATTTGTATTTGACCCTAGATTTGTATCTGAGCCCCTTATTCAATCAATTACCAAACATTAATTTCCCTGTATAAATATCTCTGGAGTCAATTTTTTTTTGCATTTCCTATCATCATCATAAGTCCTACTAGTATCATTATTTACCTAATTTATTTAATTTACCTAATTTACCTAAATTATTGTATCCTCTCCTAGCCTAGATGAACCCAGAGAGCTCCTCTCTTTCAAGATAATTCTCTACAATAGAATTAGAGACTTTTAAAAAATAACTTTATTTCATTCTTCTGTCTAAAGCTTTTTATCATCTATTCTTATTAAAGGCCCAAAATATTAGCACTGCCCATACTCTATTGTCCACATTCAGTCTCTTACCCGTCTCTTTATAGGATACATTTTTACCCATAGGGTGACCCATTGTCTTTATCTTTTGTGTCCTTTCTCATCTCAAGGTTTTTGCATACATTGCTGCCTTATCTAAATAATATGATACACACCCCCTTTCCACCCACTGACACACTACCTACACACACTCAATCTTTGTTTATTTAATGTTACACACCACCTTCCTCAGGGAAGACTTGTCAATTCCAGACAGGTTTGGTGTTGCCGTGAATTATATCCCTTGTTCCCCGTACTGCTCATTTATACCAGTTAGTTCAGTGTGTGTCTAATGCTGACTGCAGGGATATAGGCTATGTGCATTTTATTCATCATTGTTTGCCCAAAGACTAGAACAGTGTTTAACAGTGAGTGGGTACTTAAATATTTATTGAACAAACTACAGCCTTAAATAACCAAGTTATAGTTCAAGGCCAATAGTCTGAATAGGCAGAATAGGTACAGAGGTGAAAGGAAACAGTCCTTGATCCCGTTTCTGTAGCTGTTACAGGAACATACAGAGATGCTTCCAGAAAATTTTTCAGAAGCCGTGTGTGTGTGTGTGTGTATAAGTATGTGTGTATTTTTTTTTTTTTTTTGCTGGGTGACTCATAAAGTTCTGAAGTTAGAAAATTACATCTACTGTATCCTTTCCTGTAAGACAACTTCTTTCTTCACATGATGAGATTTAAGACTCTTATATGTTTATATGTTACTTTATTCATACAGCTAGAGAAATAGAGAAAAAATGAGAAGAAAGAATATTTTATTTAAAAGATGTTACCTCTGTGTGGTAGAATTTAAAGCACTTAAAATTATTCTTTATATTCTTGGTATTTTACTATGACTATTTTAAATTTCATAATCATAAAATATCACGTTAGGGGCAAAGTACTATTCAGCAAAAGTTTAGACCAATCCCACATTTACATAAATTTAACTGTTTATGAAATATTTTAGGTGTTTGATGTACATTTTTTATGACTTATTTTATTAAGAAGTCCATTTTTTAGTCTCAGGAGATTGCCCAAGAAGTTGAGAAATTTCTTTTTCTATTCATGCTGTAATTATTCGGAGAAACAAAAGTTTCCGTGCAGACATGTAATAGATAATCATTCTCAAAAATAAGTGTGCAAGAACCCAGTAGTTCCTTAAATTTCATATATATTTATTTACATTTTTAATAAAACCTCGGGCATGAAGACATCATTAAGTTGCAGTGTTGCTCAAAATGTAAATTTCCAAATTATGTTTAAAAAAGTCCCCCCAGATTGATGTATATTTACCACTTATCAATAAGAAATTTGTAACTCAAAATGAACTGACATTGAGCAAATCATGATATTATTTTGTCTTTGCAATATAAATACATCTACAATTAAGAGAAAAGTGGGGCATTTCTCAAATATCCTCTACTTTCTTAAGTGAAATCCTGGCACACCACATAGAAGTTATGCCCTCTGATGAATAACAAAATGAATATAAAGGGGTATTGTTTTAGGATTTGACATGTTCTATTTGGATAGAACTTGTTTAAAAACTAATGAGATGGGGCGCCTGGGTGGGTCAGTCAGTTGAGCGAATGACTTCGGCTCAGGTCATGATCTCACGGTTTGTGAGTTCGAGCCCTGCGTCGGGCTCTGTGCTGACGGCTCAGAGCCCGGAGCCTGCTTCGGATTCTGTGTCTTCCCCCCCCCCCCCCCCCCCCGCCCCTCCACCACTCATGCTCCATCTCTCTCTGTCTCAGAAATAAACATTAAAAAAAAAAACTCATGAGAAATATCAGATCATTTCTACTTTCATGTTAAATCATATTCAAAGATTAATGTGCTAGGCATCTATGGCATTGTCACTGTTCATATTTTCTCTTGGTAATCAGTATTCTGATTGTTTTAAAAATAATAACTTTTAACATTGTTATCAGCCATGAGACACTTATAGGACTGATGATACTTTGTTTTTTAAAGATGAAGTTTAAGATATTCTATCTCATGTCTTGGCCAGTTTTTGTTTCAGGAATAGAGCAATAAAAGAGTAAAGAAATCAACATGTAATTATTCCAGAAGCGGTAGGTACAGTTGCGCACTTAAGACTTCTCATTTAGTATTTTCCTGGTATAGTGCTAGAAATGCTGGGGAACAGACTATCATTATTGTTCTTGCTTATTATGAAAAAAGAAACCTGTATTCCTGGGGATTTTTGATCATTATCTTTGCTTCCAAAGGGAAACCACCATTAGGATAAGCTGAAATTGGAATACGGTAACCTGTTATTTGCATCTTAAGTAATCAAATTAACGGAAGAACCAACGTTGTTCCTTCAACTTCAGCAAATATTAATTCTTTGTCATTAAAATACAAATGTTTTTTGCACCTAAAAATAGGTAATATGAACATATATAAATGAGATTCTCAACAAGTTACCTCAAGCCTAGTACATAAATTTAGTAAGACTGCTGGGGACACCAAGTATTCAACAAATCAAAAAAGTACTAAATAGTGACACACAGTTTTGGTCATTGTTCTCTTAATCTTAAAGTTAAGAGGAGATCTTTATTGTCTACTTAAAATTCAAAGTTACAGAATTTATTTTAATACAAGAAAGTTCAAAGTTTCATGACCTCTGATTCTACTTGTCATTTGGAAAGAGCAATAGCAACAAACAAGAATAATAAGTGAATATAAAAAATAATTCTAAGCATCAGCCAAAAGATAATTTATAATTAAATAGGCATCAGCCAAAAGATTAAAAAAAAAGTAGGTAATGCCTTCAAATTCCAAGCAGTGATACAGCAGAGAGTAAAGAAAATGTCACAAGATACATGAAGTTCTTGCTATAAATAAGATTTATGCTTCTAGCACAGCAGTATCCAGCAAAGTCACTTAGGAAATGAACCACAAGAACAAACAAACTGCTGAACTTTGTGGCTGCAGTGCACCTTTTCTGATCTACCTAGAGCATCCCTGTCCAACTGGAGGTAGAAATGGCAGCAAGATAAATCACCTAAGAACTAGAGCTCTTGAGTAGTGAAGAGGCAAATATAAGGTTAACCCATCCATGTAAACCCATTTCTGGTAATAAAGTCCAAATTCTATTGTCTGTTGGATATCAAAGCACATTGCCATAACTAGATGAAGTCTTCTTCTCAAAAATGGATCAATGATCAATAACATTTAGGGAATAGATTTTCACATGCTCTGCACCTGTCTATTTTTATACATGAAGTAAAAAAAAAATTAGCACTAAATACAATGAAGATTTCCTTGATAATTGATTATACACAACTGGTTAAAAAAACCATTGCAAATGATTACAAAACTGTAGTTGATGGTGATGCCTTAGATATTCTCAAAAAAAGAAAGGAAAATTCATTATGTGGATTGACCCAATGAGCAATGTATCAGAGTTGGAAAAATCAGGAGGAACTGTATCTTCCTTTGTGGGTCTTCTTTATACACAAGGAGTTGCTGGATTTACTGTACTAGATTTTTTGTACTGATTTTATCTTGTTCTCTTCTACAAACTCCTGAAAAAAGTCTGAAAAGAAAGTAAATGTACAGGTATGTAGCCATGGTTGTGAATTGTGTTAGGCAATGAAGAAGCCCCTCCCTAGTTCTACCTTTGATTCTAACTTCCCATCGATTATTAACATTATTTTGAAAATGTAATTTGAAAAATATCAAATTCCTGAACCCTTTTCTATACTGTGATTTGATAAAACTCCTGATATTATTTTACATGGGTTAGAATATTGGGTGAAAAGGACTTGATAGAGAAAATTAACCATGTAAATAGTTTTACTAAGTTTCTATTGGAGAGTCCATACTATGATGACAGAAAAATTTGTAGGAAGGCACTCATTCACATAATAAATGTTTAACTTTTACTATGTTAAACTACAAGTATCTGGATGAAACTACAAGTATCTGGATGAAACACTAGGTAACATATGGTCTTTGACTTTGAAATGCTTACTGTCTAGAATGAGACAAATGTGATGGGAACCAAGATATGTGAATAAGAATTCTGTAGTGACAAAGTTTTCCTTGAAAAGTTGTCTGCTAGCTGAATCTTAAGTGGGCATTTTCCAGGTGGATAGAGGTGAAGGGGGGTCAGAGACTGAGGAAAGGTCCTTCTAAGACCAGAGTATTTTGGCATTCCACCTAGTTAAATGGCAAGGAGACACTATATAAGCTCACGTGATATTGGCAGAGCTTCACCACAGCTAAGAAATGTAGAACCCAGCTGTGTGCATGTTATCCTAGTGACAATTCTATATTAAGTTAGGGGAATCGTGAATTTTAGTTAATTCTTTCATTAAGTTAGTCTATAGGTGGTAGCTGTTGACATACATATGGAGGAAATAATTTAGAAAGAATATGTAATGCGAAAATTGAAGAGAGTCAAGGACAGAGTTTTGGAAGCATCAGTTGTCATAAAGCAAGGTGAAGAAGCAGCCACCGAAGATAGTTCAAGAGGAAGGGATTGATGAAGTGTCAAATGCTGCAGAGAAGTTGAATAGGTTGACAAACAGCCTTTGGCAACTAAGGAATCACTGGAGTAGTACTTATGGTGGCTTGAAGAGGAAGTGAAAAATGAGTAGAGTGATCGATAATATTTTTGTCTTGAAACTTTTACAGCAAAGAGAAACATAGATTGGTCGGTAGAACCAATGTGGGGCCCCCTTTTTTTTTCATTTTTCTTGGTTCCCCTACCACCTTGTTATATATGGAAGAGAATGAAGTACAGACAAAAACAAAGAAGAAAAATTAGCACTGCCAGGTATTCCCAAAGGAAATGAGAGATTATTTTAAAGGTATGTAGATGTTGTGGGATGCCTGGGTGGCTCCGTTGGTTAAGCGGCCGACTTTGGCTCAGGTCATGATCTCGCGGTTCACTGGTTCCAGCCCTCCATTGGTCTCTGTGCTGACAACTCTCAGCCTGGAGCCTGCTTCATATTCTGGTCTCCCTCCCTCTCTGACCCTTCCCCACTCACGCTCTGTCTCTCTCTCAAAAAATAAACATTTAAAAAAATTTTAGAAACCTCATAGATGTTGAGGGTGCTTGGGTGGCTCAGTCAGTTGAGCATCTGAATCTTGGTTTCAGCTGGGGTCATGATCTCACGGTTTTGTCAGTTGGAGCCCCGCCTGGGACTCTGTACTTACAGCATGGAGCCTGTTTGGGATTCTCTCTCTCCTTTCCTGCCCCTTCCCCATTCATGCTGTCTCTCTCTCAAAATAAATAAATAAACTTAAAAAAACACATAGATGTTAAATAATCAGTCTTGAGCAAGAGTAGATACAGGTTCCTCTAGGGCTGCAAAAGGACATAGTAGGTAGTGCCAATAACTTCTGGTATGATAAACAGATGTGCTTGATGTGATTGATGTTCTCTCTGTGAAATAGATGGTAGGGTCCTTTGTTGAGTGAAGGAAAGGGTATCAGTGCAGGCATGAGGGATATGAACTTTGGTATACTAGATATGGAAGGGAGAAGTGGTCAAAAAGAAAGATTGGTGAGCAAGAATGAATATTTGGCTCACATGGAGACTGAGAATGAAAGAAAAGATTTGAAACGAGGGGTACCGATTTGGCTCAGTCTGTTGAGCGTCCCACTTCAGCTCAGGTCGTGATCTCGAGGTTCATGAGTTTGAGCCCCACATTCAGTTCCCTGCTGTCAGCCTGTCAGTGCAGAACCTGCTTCACATCCTCTTTCCCCTTCTGTCTGTGCCTCTCCCCCACTTGCACTCCCTCTCTCAAAATCAATCAATCGATCAATCAAACAAAAGACTTGAAATCACAAGACATGGAATGGAATTTGGACTCTGCATAATGTTAGCTGTTCACCTTATGCAAATCAGTAAATATTTCTGAGTTTCAATGTTCACAAAAAAAAACGAGAAACAGTAATGTCTGTTCTGCCATTTGTATTTGATTATTTGAATGTTACATAATGATGTGTAAAAGTAGGCTATAAATCAAATTTATGGTTAGTTTTCAATCAATTAAACCTCTAAAATAAAAAGTGAATGATGGATATGTGGATGATCAGATAAAAAATACAATACTTAGATAAAACCATAGGCTGGAGAGTAAATGTTCAACTTGTATTGGTGTAATTGCTGATTTCACTTTTGATTCACTACCTTTATGAAATAGGCCTACATTTCATAAGATAGGCTGTATGTAAGTGCTAGCAGGTCAAATTTATCTCACTTGCTAAGTATGATAAAAGAATGTTCCATAAAATTCTGTTTTTGCAAAGGCTAAAACTGCAAATAAATACAATGTAAACTTAATCTGTTCTGTTTATAGTCTCACTGTCATTTCAAGGTCCTTTAGGGATGCCATATGGGCTGGTTTATTGCTTAGATGATGTTTACAAATATGAATGAATAAATTTTTGGAGTTTCTGCTAAGTCAAATTAAGTGGGATACAATGTCAGGCAAACAGCACATACCGTTATTTCACAAAGAAATGAGGATTTATTATCACCGAGGAAACGAATTCCCAAATTACATTTTACTGGGTGTACAGAAATGCTTACATCCACTGTACTTCAAATCTGTCACTTATTTGAAGAGTCATGCTTTTTACTATAATTAATAAATTAATCATTTCCCAGCGAGTTACTGTGTTTTCTAATATGCTTACTGATTTTATTCATCCTATTGAATGTTCACTAACAAATAGAACCATGAGGCATTGTTGTTCTTTACTAATATAAAGTTCTGAGATGGAGAATAAGGTAATTATTGACAGGAACAGCTTCCAGTTTCTTTAATAGTGACATATTCAAGACAAGGCAGCCAATTGTTCTTAAACAAAATTTAATTTGTGCTCAGGAAAGAAAGGATAGCCATCAAGTGATATTGAGCAATGCTTTAAAAAATTTGCTTATCCCAAATGCATGTCTTTAGAAAGCCAGGGAACAAACACAAATCAGGAACTCATTATATATAAGCTAAGAAGTGTTTCATTAAATTGTAAAAAATAATTCAAGAAAAATACACAATGTTAGGTAGATATCACATTAAAATGTAGATATATGAACTGTAAATAACTTTAATACTGCATTTTCCTCCACACTTAATCTAGTATATAACGACCCTCTGATTGACCTTTATATTTTAACATTTTAATATAAGATCTTCACCAGTTTTATTGAGCAATATCTTCTCTTTCTATATAAAAATGACTCAATGTTACTTAGGATGGGGAGATAGCATTCTTTTTAATGGTTATTTCTATGCCAACTCTAGAAAATAATCAGACTCTAATTCTGGTTTTTAAAAGGCCTTTTTTATGATAATCCAATGAAAGGAGATTCTATCTTTAAGATGGTCTTTAGGTATGAACATCAGAGTCCTTGATGAACTTGTATGAGAATTAACATATTTGCTCCTTCTCTCCTCTAATTCAACTAATACTCCAGGTTGATTCTGATATTCTGGTTATGATTCTGATTTAACATTAGGAGAAAATAATTGGAAATTTCTTCATTTGAATTATTTTTCAATTGCTATTATTTTTCAAACATTACAAAAATTCTAACTAGTGACTTTCTTTATAGATCAGTTGCTGAATCTCACAGCTTAGCAAATAATCATTTGCCTTATATTATTCATTGTAATTAGGAATGGTTATTTATAGGGGCGCCTGGGTGGCTCAGTCAGTTAAGCATCCGACTTTGGCTCAGGTCATGATCTCATGGTCTGTGAGTTTGAGCCCCACGTCGGGCTCTGTGCTGACAGCTCAGAGCCTGGAGCCTGCTTCGGATTCTGTGTCTCCCTCCCTCTCTCTCTCTGACCCTCCCCCATTCATGCTCTGTCTCAAAAATAAACATTAAAAAAATGGTTATTTATAGATAATAAATCCAACATTTTCTCTTAGCATGTTATTGTTCAAGGAGGATGAAAGATCAGACCTGATGGTTTTAGTTGTTACTTGATGTGTATGACCTCACTTAGTTTCTTAATGTTAGCTCCTTGGAAAGAGAATTGTTTTATTGGAATATTTTCTCTAAGAAAGTAGGAAAGATATAATTTTCAGAATTTAAGGTTTGACTATATTGTTCACTTAGGGAAAGGAACTGAGAAACATAAATACACAAAAATTTCGTATTCTTCTTAGCTAGTTCCATGAAATGTGAGGCAACAATTATGAGTGTTCGGCCAAATATGTAGAAGAATAGAGTTGTGTTTTCACTCTATAGATGAGAGGAAGCAGGAAACCAAAGTTACCATAGCAGTAAAGTGGTAAAATGAACTGTTCACACCTATGTTGGGGATTTCCTTTGTAGATAAGTTTTAGGGATTTAACTACAGAATTTTTAGATGTAATTGGTGGAAAAGATGGGCTCTACTGAACTTATACCACCCTAGTGTAACTGGAATTATCCATATTAAATACTCATATTAATGGAAAAAAAGTGTTGTAAACCAATTACCTAAGATTCAAGGTTTAAATCTAGAAAGGAGAGAAAATTAAGTCCAAAGCAACAAGAAATAATATCAAAAATTAAAAATAGAAAAACAAAAAAATAAACCTTGGATATTTGAAACGATCAATAAAATCTGTTAAACATTAACAAGACTGATCAAGAAAACCAAGGAAAATATAAATTACCAATTTCAATTAGAAGAATAATTATCATTATAGATATCCCAGGCATCTAAAGGAAAATGAGTTATTTTAAAAATATTCAAGAAATTTAATAATATAGAGAACAGAAAAAAAATTGAGAGCACCAAAAAGTTTTCCCCAGAAGTAGTAGATAGCCTAAATAGTACAACATCTTTTACAGAAATGAATTTGTACTTTCCCACAAAGAAGTCTTCAGAGCCAGATGGCTTCATAGGCAAATTCTGCCAAATGCACAAGAAAGAAAGAAAACCAATTCAACATGGACACTTCCTGAGAAGAAAATAAGAATATTTTTCAGTTCACTTTATGAGGCTCCCCACACCAGATAAAAATAAAGGCCAGTATGCCTCATGAGCATAGTTGCAAAAAGCCTATGAAGTAAGGCTTACTTATTGAAGTAAGTTCAATTCAGCAATATTTAAAAAGGGTAATACATCATCATCAAGGGGTATTTATCATTAGAATGTGAAGCTGGAACAACATTGACCAATCAGTAATGAATTTTACCATATCACAGACCAGAAAAGAAGAAGAAAACATGATGAGCCCAATAGATACAGACAAAAATATTTTACAAAATTCAACTTCTGTTCATGATAAAAAATACTTTCATAAGCAAGAATAAAGGGAAACTTCTTCAATCTAATTAAAGGCTTTTCGGGGAAAAAAAAACCCCAACAGCTAATATGCTTAATGGGGTGAAACTGAATGTTTTCACCCTGAAATTGAGAATGAAGCAAGGATGTCAACTCCCACTTCTATTCAGTGATTTAGGGGAGGTTTAGCAAGTGTGAATAAGGCAACTTAAAAAAATAAAAATTTAAAACTATGAGTATGAAAGGAAAAATAAAACTAGCTTTATAGAAAGCATGAGGATCTATAATAGAAAATAAAGAACTTATTAACAAGCTTCTAGAAAGAGCAAGTCTTGTAAGATTGCAGGATATGACATCAAAATAAAAATCACTTGTCTTCATATATTATCAATAAATGACTAAAATGTTTAAAAGATAAAAGCAAGAACATTAGATATTAATAATTAATATGCAAGATTTAGATGATATAAAGAGGAAAATAACAAGAAACCATAAAGACAGTTTTTTATCATTTGGAAGATGGGCTATTTTTCGGATATCAATTTTTCCCAAATTGGTGTAAATTAGACACAATTCCAACCACAATTTAAGCATGATAGTGTGGGTATGATAAAATGATGAATAACTCTTGGTAAAATTTCAAAAAGAAACTGTAATTGTATACCAGAAAAGTTTATTCAGTTCATGCAAAAATAATTCTAAGTTGCTAAGTCTATACTCAAATCATGGTGGTTTTTTAATATTCATAAATGTATACTTACAATGGAAATTTTTTTTTAATGGCCACAAGTGTTCTGTGTATTATAGGATGCTTAACATTTTTTTTGTATGCTAAACACAGTAGCATCGTACCCAGACATTACATTGAAAACAAAAACAAAAGTATTCTATTTCTTAAACTATCCCCTAAGAGATGGTTGATGGCTCTCACAAGTGAAAATAATTAGCATTTAAGATTGTAAGTCATAGTAGTTCGATAAATGGAATCTGTACTAGTCAAACATTTATTGATATAAACCAGTTCCCTCATCTGAAAATGAAGATAACAGTACTCTCTTTATAGCAACTTCAGGGTATCAGTATTCAAATAAAATAATACTTTTCACAATAACTAGAATATTGTAAATATTCAGCAAATGCCGGTTATGATTTTCACTGATGGTAAGATTTTGCTTATCACAGTCATTAGTGGATAGAGCTATGAGAAGCCTTCAAGAGATTTTTACCATTATTACCATTCCTGCTTTGGATGCAAGCAATGTAATCCTCATCATATCTCCTGGTTCTTTCTGAACAGTAGGAGAAGGGAAAATGATACATCTCTCTGCCTCAAATGAATATGTTTTAGATCAGTTGAGATCAGATCACTTGTTTCCTCTGGGATGAAAAGTGGTATAAATAACTGATACTTTGTTTTGCAAAGAGTTCTCAAAACAGCAGTCCTTTCCATTCCTTCCCAGAGTAGGATGGGGCAGGAGAGACGACTGAGTATATAAAGAGTATAGAAGCCTGAAAATGTTAAGAATATCCTCTGAAGAACTTATGGCCTGGGCTCTGATGTGTCACTTCTCATTATACTAAACCTATTTATGGTGATTCTGTTTTGAAGCTGTCCAATAGAATTATAATGATTTATAGCTGGCTTTATTTTCAGAATGTACACAGATAAAGCATTTTATCACAGCTCTGAAGGGCTTGATGATCCTTTTCTCATTTTATCCTGGCCAGCCGGGTTAAAGTTGCCCTCATTTGTCTGCCTTGTCAGGTGTTGTGTCCCATTCATGAGAGCTGTTGACCTTTGTCTCCTCTCCTCCACGTGTTTGGGTCATGCACAAAATCTGAATGTAACTGGGCCCCATTAGCTCTCTGAAAGCCTCCAATGATCATTTTTTTGTGTGTGACACTGGGGCATTCAGCGTTTTTGGTTCTTTTTGGTGTCTTATCTGGGAGAAGCTGAACATATTTTATCTTCACAAAAGCAGATTGCAGTAACCTAAATCATAAAAAAATAATGGACACAAAGGACTTGTTATCTGAAAAATGATTCCTTATTTCCTACTACTTTTCTTCTGTAGCCTGGACATCTTTATTTACCCTAATTGCATCTGGAGGAACACAGAGAGGAATTATGTCTTGTCACATGCCTGAATGAAGATAAAAATGTACGAGACACATGGACACTCCCACCCCTTATATGTCAATTTTAAGGCTCAACCCCTTAGGGATGAAGGGTGGGAAGGAGAAGGGAATTACTCTGGATCCTCTGTGACGAAAACATTCTGTCCTTTCTTGTCTGGAAAAATTAAAAGGATAAGTTTTCACGAACGCTTGTTGAGTACCGATTAGACACTCAGGGCTGTTCCAGGTGAGTGACATGTGTCACTTCACTGATTGCACAGAAACCCTGTTTCTCCTCTGGTTGAAATAACACGCAGCAAGATTTTGTGGGCATGTTACATACCCTAGTTGGTCTGAACAACATATGCTTGAGGGACTGTTCTTTCTTATAAGCATCCATCTGAGTTTTACTTATTAATGACAAAGAGACTATCTTAGCCATTTTTGTAATTTGCGTTAAATCACGTGCCACTGATTTACAATGGAGTAGGCTCGATTTAGAAAGCACAGTTTTGGTTAATTTAGATATATATTTTTTCTCTTTCAAGGATACATAGTAGGCTATTTTTTAAAAAGTTTATTTTGGGAGAGAGCAAGCATGCAAGTGGGGGAGAGGCAGAGAGGGAGAGAGAGATTCCCAGCACTTGTCAGTGCGGAGTCCCATGCGGGGTTCAAACTCATGAACCACGAGATCATGACCTGAGCCTAAGTCAGGTGTTTAACCAACTAAGCTGCCCAGGTACACTCAATTTTTTAATTATTTTACATAGACAGGTTCTCAATTTGATTTATTTACTGAGCGTTTATTTCCACTGATTTCAAGAGAGATGATTAAGAAGTGAGGGAGAAATAAGAGAGATGGGGGAAGTTTTTAAATAATCAGATCAAAATGTAGTGTGTGTACCTTGTACTTCAAAATATTCTCATGGAGGACATAAAATAGGAAACACTTTCGCTGTTTTGGCTGCTTCAGGAATTAGAACAAGCAGGGGTGCCTGGCAAGCTCGGCCAGTAGAGCAGGTGACTCGTGGTCTTGAGGTCATGAGTTTGAGCCCCACATTGGACGTAAAGATTACTTAAAAATAAAATCTTAAAATAGAACAGGCAAAACCATATTTTTTTCTTTAGATAGCCTAAACTGCAAGTGAAAGTACAGTGAATGATTAAACATATGGATATATATGTACATAATTTTTATTTCCAGAATAATTTTCATAGGTACTTGAAAATACCTCACTGTAATATTCATAAAACAAAGCCCTCTCCCAATATGTAATCTGTGAAACTTGAAATATTCCTTATGAGACACAATATCTTGTGTTCAGCAAAGTTTGGTATTTAAACACGTTCTCCAAATAGCAGTTGGAAACACCGTGAGTTTGCAACTTCTCAATTAATTGCATTATTTCACAACACAGAACAGATTAGCATTCTTTCACAAGCTAGCTGTTAGTGGATCTTCACAGCTCTTACATGCCCTTTTAGGGAGTGTATAATGTGTGTTCTCTCTGTCACATCTCAAATTTTATTTTATATATATATTTTTTAACATTCATTTTTGAGACAGAGAGTGGTGAGTGGGGGAGGGGCAGAGAGAGAGGGAGACCCAGAATCCGAAGTAGGCTCCAGGCTCTGAGCTGTCAGCAGAGAGGCGGACGTGGGGCTCAAACTCACGGACCGTGAGATCATGACCTGAGCTGAAGTCAGACGCTCAACAGACTGAGCCACCCAGGTGCCTCACATCTCATTTTAAGGTGCACAAGAATCACTTGAGTAACTTGGTAAAATGCCATTATCACTGATTGATTATAGGTGAGATGGTTAAGTACAGGAGTTAGGAGATAGGACTTGTCTGTTAAGTGGTTTCAGAATTTCTCATTTTGGTGAGTTCTATTTATTTTGTATAGAGAATATCTTAAAAAGAGAGACTGATTTACTATACCATTTTCCCTTTAGCCACATGATTCTGTGATATCATCTATACAGCTAAACAACTCAGGATTTGAGAAGAACAGTTTATTACACGTTAGCAATTTAAAGTTCTCATATTTTAATTATCTCTTAAAATTGATGGCATTTTGTAATTTGAGAACATTTTTTTTCTTCGTTTAGCTTTCTCTTTTTATTTTCCATGAATCAGGAATCCTGCCTCTTGAAATGGGATCATAGATTTCAAAAAGCAAAAAAAACACAAAAAACAACAGACACAAACCAAGGTATAGACTTTAATCATATAGAACAAAGTGATGATTACCAGAGGGGAGGTGGGTGGGGTGATGGGGGACAGAGGTGATGAGGATTAAGAGTACACTTACCATGATCACTGAGTAATGTATAGAATCGTTAAATCAGTGTATTGTACACCTGAAACTAATATAACACGGTACGTTAACTATACTGGAGTTTAAAAAAAAAACAAAACAAAAAGCATGGTTGCTGATGCGCCTTGGATGTCACTGATCATCTACTCGTCTGCAGAAGCACACAACTTGGGCGCTGATGGCTTGCTGTGACAGATAATGCCATAGATTCTGCTTCAAGCAATAGCCAAACGGGACAAAAATCACACAGGGTATAAAATGACAGGACAGGGATCTCCTAGTATTCTGCACAGGCTTGCTTTGCTTATGGGGCCATTGGGAACAGTCACAGACCTGCTAAAAAAGATTTTTCTCTTGCTGTTCCATCTCAGACTCTTTCTCAATGCGACTTACATCCTATGGAGAAGGGCATCAATGGCCAACATTTCTCTCTGGGAATGGCTGGTGGTTTTTCCCTTTCGAAATACATATTGGACAAAAGTTTAAAGACATTTTTGGACTCCCACGATAAGGGCCTCTCTGTTAGGCTGAGTTAGGGCCAAGTGAAAACGCAGGTTTCTTTTCCTCCACCAACTAGTGCTGGTGCAAGAGAAATAAGTTGGCAGATCTTGATTTTCTTTACTGAAAACAAAAAAGAAAGTAACTTTAAAAATCCTATGGATAATGAGATAGGTTTCTAAACTGAAGTTTGATAATCTTAGAAAATGTATATTTTTATTTTTTTAAACATTTTTTAAATTTATTTTTGAGAGATAGAGTGTGAGTTGGGGAGAGACAGAGAGACACAGAATCCTAAGAAGGCTCCAGGCTATGAGCTGTCAGCACAGAGCCTGACATGGGGCTTGAACCCACGAACTGTAAGATCAAGGCCTCAGCTGAAGTTGGATGCTTAATCGACCGAGCCACCCAGACTCGCCTCAGAAAATGTTTTTAGATCACTTTTATCACATTTATCTGTGTTGGTTGACATAGAAACACAGTATAATTAAACCAACCTTAGCAACCATTCTAATGACAAATTCTTGGTGATATTTTAGCCTTTTATATCTCTTACATAAATGAAAGATCTAAGCCTTAAAGGACAAATTGTATGCTTCTTCACTCCGAATAGCATACATCAATAAATGCTCTGAACTGGCTCTGTTTCCTGAGAAGGGCAAACCAACTCTTTGTTAGTCGGTATTATTGGTCACAATAATAATAATAATTGGTCAGAATAATAATAGTTCATCGAAATTAAGATGAGCTAATGGTCTAGGAGTACTGGCATTGTAATTTAGGGGATAAATAAAACAATATTAATAATAATATAAATATAAGAATATAAATATAAATATATCAATAATATGAATGCAATATAAATACCAATAATTAATAATTCATCTAAATTAAGATGAGCTAATGGCCTAGGAGTAATGACATTGTAATTTAGGGAGTGATAAATTAGAATCCTTTATTACCAAACATAAAAGAACTATGGCCTTATATTTGAAAGCAACTCAATAATAAGAGAAAGTAATCAGGAATTTATAGTCAAATATAAATGAAACTTGGAAGTCAACTATTTTAAATTGAGCTAAATAGTCTGAGTCTATAATCAAATTTAAGAAAGATTCATTTTCCATGTTTATTTTGTCACTAAGTAGAATTTCATTCAACAGAATGCGTAAGTCATTGTATTAATCCTTTCTCTTAACCTATCGTTCATTTCAGTCTCCTAAATTTACTTTTTATTTTCACCCCTCTGGATGAAAAATGATTGTCCATAAACATCAATTGCTAAAACATCAGGAAATCTGCTGATAATTCTGTAACTTGATTTCCAGTTTTATATAACCATGGAGTAATATAAATGATTAATGCTTTGTGTTTTTCTTGTTCAACCCTATAATCAGCTTAATTAAGACCCTGCTAGCGCTAATTGAGAAATTATCACTAATTTCTTCAAATTTCCCTAACTTAGACCTCTATTAATTTATTAGAAAGTACACTTGTATCTGGTGTTGTATTTCAGACCAGCTGTTGCATTTGGAAAAGGATGTTTCAAATAAAAAATTCTTTAAAATTTCTTCAAGGTTTATAATTCTGTTTCAGGGATAAGACATTTAAATACTAAATATGTGTGAAAGCATGCATGAATATTCCCATATTTGTTACTAGAGCCCAATTGTGGGGACTAGACAATAAGTTCTAATGTAATATTTTTTTTCTCTTCATAGCTTGCTTTCAAAGTTACAGTAGGAAAGTTTTCCAATTTCTAGGACCTCTGGTTTATAAAGAATATATAATAGTGAAAACTACCTTTTGTCTTCACACAATCATGATTTTCTAGTGTGCTAGTATGTTAAATCAGAATTTTCTCTTAAATGCTGACCGAAAGAGCGTGCTCCTGTTGTCTTTCCTGTACTATCTTCCCAGATTCTTTCCTGGGGCCCATCCATCCTCCTACAGAGGAATGCCAAGGACAGTGGTGAGAATGCTTCAAGAAATTTACTTTTGTCTCACCTATATGGGTATATGCCATAGGTGAAATTGTCTGAAAGTTTATTTGCTTACCAAAATAAACATCTGGACCATCTCTGATTGGTTAAAAAGTCTGATTTCTTCTTCACTTTTAGTTTCAAACTCTAATTTACGGCTTTGTTTTTCCGATATTTGGTCAGTTTGTTTTTTCCCCTAAATAGACCTTTTTGTCCAGGAAGTAAGCATCAGGAAGCTAATCTGATATGTCCTGAAATAATCTGTTCCTCAATTCTTATAAACATCTTAAAGTTGTAAACATCTTAAAGGAGATAGAGTCCTTGCCCTTCATAAGTGTGGTTAGGTTTGGCAAAAACGAAAAGTGGCAGATGTTTGTCAAATCTATTATGCCATGAATATATCACTCTTTTTAAATGTTGAAATGTTATCCCAGGTGCTTCAAAAGTTTGTACCCTCATAACTGAATGATTGAGGATAGCTGTAATACATCTGGAAAGTGTTTCAATAATACAAGGCAAATACACAGAATTACCACACTGGACACTCTTAGGGAACTTGGAAAAATGAAAGACTTCTAGGGGTTTCCATTTGAACTTGAGTAACATATCATAACTTCAAACTTCAAAACATATCAACTGGGGAAGGAGATCAAGCTAAAGATTCAGTTCCCTGCACTGTTTTTTGTGCAGACGAGGGCTTTAATTTTGGTTGAATATTTCTACGCATTAATTTATATTCTTATTGTTCTCTTCTCCCCCAACATTCCTGTCATGGGGTGTTGTGTCTCTTGCACAATGAACTTGAGATCCTTTCCAATTCACATAAAATTTTAGTCCTGCATAAAGGACTCATTACAAATCACTAGATGTTGATGTAAGTTAACACATATTGAGGTGCCTGGGTGGCTCAGTTGGTTAAGCATCCTACTCTTGATCTTGGCCTGGGTCATGAGACTGTGCCCTGTGCTGGGCGTGGATCCTGCTTAAGATTCTCTCTCTCCTTCTCTTTCTGAATAACATCCTCCCTCCCCCCTTCCCCCTTCTAAAAAAAAAATACACAAATATATATTTGCAAATTGCCCACAGTTTCACATTTAAATGGACTTTTCATACATTCTTTTTATTCAGTGGTCCTATTGCTGGACGATTTCACTTCTACCAGCTCCCAACTTTGCTCCTTACATCTTTGTTCCCTCTCTTTCTCTATCACACATATAAACAGCATTCTTACTTCCCTGAAAAAAAAATAGATGTTTAGACATTTTCATATGTGTATCCAGGTTAGTTGTACAAGTGACTACCAACTGAAACCATTGTTAGCCCAACTGTTTAATTCAGTGACTTTTCTCACATCATCTGAGTTACAGTGTTCTATACACTTTAAATGGACTGCCTCTAATTTTCAGCATTTTTCAATTTATTTAATTTTTGTGAACTGATCACACTGTGTCTAGCACAGTGAATAAAATAAAATACAGCACAGCTTCAATATTTATTATATATTTAGTATATATTAAATAATAAAATATATAAAATATATTAAATAATATATATTAAATAATAAAAATATAATTTAATTATATAATATATAATATATAAATATTATTTAAACAGCATCATATATTGTCATACAGCCCACCCCTGTTGTTATTAATGCCTAGTGCCTCAATTCTTAATCATTTCATCCTATGTTCTCAGTTCTTTTTTTTCTTCCCTTGGAGTCATAAACTATCTAATTGATAAACTTTCCCTCCCCTCCCCACACACAAACCCATTCTCTGGGAATCAGTGCAGCTAAGTAAATGAGACCACATTCAAAAATAATCATGTGGTCTATAAACCCCCAAAATCATAAAAAATGTTACAAACCTATAATATATAGGTTTATGTATTTTATACAGGCTTATAATATTACAAAGCCCAAACTTTAATATTGATTCTATGGATCAAATAATTTCTTCCTCTCTTTTTCTTCCCCATATAGTTCTTTCTTCTTCTTTCTTCTTCCTCTTCCTCTCTTTCTTTTTGCATATTTCATGTTTTTGAGGTCAAAGAACAACACATTTTATGCCTTCCTATCTTTATAATAATCCTATAGATGTAAAATATAAGCCCATTCAAGTTTATATTTGCAAGTATATATTTGCAAATTGTGTCTTTCTTATACTTGGTAGAACAAAGGCCATTTTTATGTGATTGAGGCATGAACAGGTGTTTGCTGGGCTCATTCTCTTTTTCATAGTGATGTTCTCTTGCTACCACAAATGGATTAATCAGATTGCAGCCTGTTCTTGGAATGTTTATCTCCCTCTGCTTACTGTCCATCCAGTCTTGGTTATAGGATGGTCTGTCTGAGCTGGCATTTACTTTACTGTGACTCATTAGTCTTTCATCATTATAAGTAGTAGTGATATCCAGAATGTTTCTGTCCCTCAAACTGAGGGACTTATCAGTGGGGTCAGCTGTTTTCTCAAGTTTGCTTAATTCATCAACTTGCAATGCATTCTTGGACTTTCTTTCTACCTGATGATCAAATACGAACACTCATTCTGATGAAGCTTCACTATTCTTAGTATAGCTCCTATTTCTGCAACTGTTTGTTTTTCCTTAGTTTCTTATGCCTACTGTCCCTTATGTAGAGGAAAATGCATGTCTATTGTGGCGGGGTTTGAGACTATCCACTCCTCTTCTGCATTTCCTGTCTCCCCTTACAGTTAGGTAGGCCATGAGATCAATTCTGGTAAATGAAATGTGAGTGGAACTAACTTGTGGTCATGTGGCTTGAAGTATAGAGATAGACCCCACAGAGGCACCTAGAAGCCATATTATCACGTGAGAAGCTGCTGCTCAGCAGAAATATCCAAACCATGTCAGACTCTGCTTGAATGAAATAAAAGCTTTTTAAAGTTTTTTTTTATTGTAATTTCAGTATAATTAACACAGTTATATTAGATACAGGTGTACAACATAGTGATTCACCAATTCTATACATCACCTGGTGCTCATCGTATGTGTACTCTTAGTCCCCTTCACTTATTTCACTCATCCCCCACCCACCTCCCCTCTGGTAACATCAATTTGTTGTCTGTAGTTAAGACTCTATGTCTTGGCTTCTCTCTCTCTCTCATTTTCTTTGCTCATTTTTAAAAATCCACATATGAGGGAAATTATCTGGCATTTGTTTTTCTCTGAATTATTTTGCATAGCATTATACTCTCTAGCTCCATCCATGTTGTTGCAAATGACAAGATTTCATTCGTTTTTATGGTTACATAAATAATATTCTATTGTATCTATACACCACATCTTCTTTATGCATTCATCTATCAACAGACACATGGACTGCTTCCATAATTTGGCTATTGCAAACAATGTTGCAATAAACACAGGGATGTGTGTATCCCTTTGAATTGGTGCTTTTGTATTTTGGGGGTCAATTTCCAATAGTGTGATTACTGGATTGTAAGGTAGTTCTATTTTTAATTTTGTAAGGAAACTCCATACTGTTTTCCACAGTGGCTGTACCAGTTTACATTCCCACCAAAAGGGCATGAGGATTCCTTTTTATCCACATCCATGCCCATACTCATTGTTTCGTGTGTGTGTGTGTGTGTGTTTTATTTTAGCCATACTGACAGGTGTGAAGTGATATCTCATTAGTTTTGATTTGTATTTCCCTGATAAGTGAGCATCTTGTCATGTGTCTCTTGGTCATCTGCATGTCTTCTTTGGAGAAATGTCATTCATGTCTTCTGCCCACTTTTTAATTGGGTTATTGTTTTTTTTTTTTCTGGGGGGAGTGTTGAGTTTATAAGTTATTTATATATTTTGGAAACTAACCCTTTTTCAGATATGGTATTTACAAATATTTCCCCCATTCAGTAGGTTGCCTTTTACTTTTGTTGACTGTTCCTTTCACTGTGCAGAAGCTTTTTATTTTGATGTATTCCCAATGGGTTTTACTTTTATTCCCCTTGCCCCAAGAGACACATCTAGAAAAACGTAGTTACGGTGTTAAGCTTTTATTTTGTTAAGCCATTGGGTTACGGGGACTGTTAGAATGGCTACTGTTAATAACCTTGGTGAGTATACCTCTAAGATATTAAAAAACCTCTAAGATATTAAAATTAATGGAAGAAATAGTAAAGGACTTCTATATTTGTAAATACCTTTTTTTTATATGCTGAAACTGTTATGTTTCCTATTCTATTCATCTTTTATATTATAATTGCATTTATGAAATACTTAAAGGTATTTTTTTCTATGATGGCTCATGGATTTTTAATAGTCAATTTGCTCCCAGTATATGTAATTATAATTCACGTTTGGATATTCAAATTTATATGACTTGATCAATGGAAGTCTATTTCAGTTTGAATATTTTTACTTCTTTGAGCAATACCATCAAACATTTTTTCAAATAAATCTTATTATCTGACAACAAGGAGTTACTGGTCTGTTCAATTTTTCCCAGGTTCAGGATATGTAATCAGTCATTCACTAAGAAAAAATTCTTTTTAGTGGAGGAGGATATGAAATGTCAGATTCTAAGCTCTAGGGATACATAGCAAATTGTTTTGAGTGAGCAGAGTAGTATCAGGTTTTAACACTGTTTTCCAATAACAGAAAAACCACTTGTTCTGGAGCATACCTAAATGATTTTTATGCCTTATCCAAATTATACTCCATTTACTTTTGTTTTGTAAGTCTTATATATTTTACCCATAGTGATTTTACATTGACTCTGCAGACAGTTTATTATAATAGTCTAAATAATATAACAATAGCTAATTCTCATCATATACTAAGCCCGATGTTTCTTAGGAATCTCCTTTAGAAATCTGAAACCCTCTTTTTCCAAAAGGTTTCATCTGAAGAAATAGTTGGTCAAAAACTTTCTGCCACTATTCTGATCAAGAGAATCCTGCAGAAAAGGATTCAGTACCTATAGGAAAATAGATCAATCTAGTATAAATGTAAGCATTATGATTTGTGTCTAAACTTAGAACACACAATCTGACAAGCACATTTTTTATGTATTTGTAAATGTAAGGACCTAAAAATATCTTACCAAATGGTATATATAAATCACTCTACAGTATTTAATTAAAGAGCCAATTTTACTGGAAATGATACAGGTATAGGGGAGGGAAATTTTTCCCTCTACCCTTCTAGGTTCTTTGGCTGGTCTGATAATCAAACTGACATAAGACAGATTCACCAGAGGGAAGCATGTTTAATTGCATATTATGGGGTCCCCACAAAGCAAGGAGATTCAAGGGCAAGCTGGGCAATTGAAGCTTATATGCAATCCTGACCTAAGACATGGGATAGGGACCCCGAGGCTTCAAAGGGGTAGAGGATAATTCACAGGATGATAAGAAGAACAGATGTTTACTAATTAGATGCTTGTCCTGCTATATAGATAGGTCATTCAGAGAAAAATGATCTCTTGGCAATAGCTCTCTTTCTGGGCCAGGCCCCCTATCTAAATTCTTTTAAGTAGTTTGTGGGAGAGGTAAAACTTTTTTTTTTTTTTCTTGAATCTGCTGGCTCTTGATTGTCTTCAGCTCAAAATAACCCACATGCCAAAGTGGCACATTTTGGGAAGATTTGTTATGAATCTCTTCACATGAGATGGACTCTACTAGAAACCCTAATGTTTCTTAATATTTGTAAAACAGAGAAGAAAGAAGAGCAGAAAAATGTATTCTTTAGGGCTTTGGTAGTGGGTTCATTGTAGTTGTAATACAAATCTAAAGTAACAAAGATAATTAAACATTGAATGCTTAATGGATTTGGGCTTGATTAAGGGAGGTGGCAGGGTATGAATCCTAAAAGTACAACACGAAGTTGAGAAGTGAATACTTGGAAGGGATTCAAATAGGATCCAAATATTTTCAAACATGATGAATATCCATTACTGATAGCTTTACTAATAAGCTACATAGTATGATTAAAATTGTGCCTAAGCGAAATAGAGCATCTTTTAATAAATTATGGGGGAAATATCAAATGTCTAACTCAGATTATGCCAAAGAAGCAAGTAGTTACAATCATGATTTTTGTTTTTATTTTTTTAAAAAATATATGGAGAATTTTAGGCTTCTGAATGGATAAAATAAAATGAAAATGGTTCATCATTAAATTATTCTATTAATCTCATTAATTAATCTCATAATTAAAAGCTCTCATGAGCTGCAAAAAAATACAATTAAAATGAAGCATTTTATAAAAAATCTGTCTGGCACTGGGTAGGTGAGGGGATGGGAGATCAATGAAATGATCAAGCCCAAAAATTGTACTTCTGACAAAACAAGCAAAATTATATGTATGGTATCTCCATATTCAGAAGCAATCCTTTCTTTCTTGGCAGTCAGCCAAGACACGGATAGGCTCTTGAGGCCACATTGGTAATTTCTTACCCAAACTTGCTCACCTCTGAGTGATTTATAGTAAGTTAAAAGTAAAGTCTGATGGGAATTTCAGTTTCTTACATTTAAACCCCAGATGGTTCTTTTACAAAGGACTCTCATCTGAAAAATTAATGAAGAAACAAAATCTAGCAGGTATGGGGTAGAACGACACTTGATATTACAAGGGTGAATCATACATGCATATAAAATGCCATCACATTGATGATTAAAATTAATTCAAATATAGAAGAAATTACTATAAGCAAATTTTATTACCTTCATGATGGCAACATCTCACATACTGTTTGTCCCTAGAGTCATAGAGAAGTTCTTTTAGAAATCACAATGCAAAAGTATTCTGCAGTTTCATTACAGTTTGGGGCCAAAGGTCTCAATATAATTTCCAAATTAATTAAATAAATGTTGGCAACACTAAGAAAATATTACGAGGGGGAATCAATAGAACACCATTTTACATAAGCCAATTTATTCTCTTTAATGAAATTATTCAAACTGTTTAAAACTTTTATGTCTTCCAAAATAAAAATTTCTTTGGATAGTAAATTTCAGTCAAATTGCAACCTACCAGTCACTACCTCTGCTATACAACTTCAGATTTTATAACATTCTGTCTCAAAGGCATTTTTTAACAACTGAACTTTTCAAAATAATTTTCTGTATACATTAGTTTTAAAATAGGTAACACTGAAAATGTTATACTAATTTTTAATATCTAACACGAAAGTGAGTTGATTTTTCACCACTGAATCAGAAGCACAAAATTCCTATTGGAAAACTGTTTTCCCTAAATTCTTAGAAGGAGGGTCATTTCTTTTCCAAAATACAATGTAAAGGAAGAAAAATTCACCTTTGATGACAACACAAGTTTCAGTTGAACCTTCAGCAAAAAAAATTTTTTTTTCAACGTTTTATTTATTTTTGGGACAGAGAGAGACAGAGCATGAACGGGGGAGGGGCAGAGAGAGAGGGAGACACAGAATCAGAAACAGGCTCCAGGCTCTGAGCCATCAGCCCAGAGCCCGTAAGCAAAAAAATTTTTAAGGTGATACTTGTCCTTATCCCTCTGCAGGCTGATCTTCACTAAGTAATAAAAAGATCTCTGTGCTTATGTGGGTATGGCATGAGATACTTTGAGTTGTGTTATTCTACTTCATCTTTATGATAGTTCTATGAATTGAGAGCACAAAGAGTATTATTAATATTTCACAGTTTAGGAATGGCGTGTAGAAAAAATAAATGGTAAAGTTCATTTGGTTAGGTTAACAAAAGTCGTATAGCTAGAATTAAAGCACAGTTATCCCTCTATCCTAACCAAGGGCTCTTCACGTGATATATAATTATGGCATAAGTATACAAGTGGCTTAAGGGTAACTTTTCAAAAATGAATCTTTTTTCATGGAAGTTCATTAATTTCATTGATTTCCCAGGGATTCAAATAAAGATTCAAATAAATATTCAAATTTATTTAATTCAAATAAATTCAAATAAATATTCTTTCATTGAAAACCTACTTTGTTATAGGCACTCTACTTATTTGTTTAGACTCTGAAGGAGCATACAAAAGAGTTTCTTCCTTTGAGCTCACAATTTGGTGGTGGTGGAGATACATGTGTAGTACGATGGGAGGGGTTTTATAACAAAACTAGTACACAGTGGGTTAAGAGCATGACGAGAGAGAGACTAACTACAAGAGTAGGGTATTGTGGTTAAGCGTTAAAATAAATGTGCATTATGTCCTGAAAAATAAGAGCTTGAGAGGCAGAGGAAAACAGAGACGTTTCAGATAAAAAACAGAATTTTAAAGACATGGGGAGTTGAAAGTCTTAATTGTGTTCATATAGCAGCATTTTTGTATTATCTTCATGTAGGTAGAGAATGCAAAGGGAAGTGGGGTGGGGAGAATTAGGGGAAGTTTTTGAAAGTGTGTTTGTCATGTTAGAACGACCGTAAAGCATTATTTAGGGCACGTTTTTAAAGGAGAGGAGGTGTATGATTCAATTTGCAGTAGCAAAGACACTTTTGGGGAAGAAGGGATGAACAGCTGGAGTAGGCGAGACTGGATGAAGGAAAACTGAAGCAGGAGAAGAATGATGGGGATGGTGGAACACATTATTTCCTGTAGGAGCCCAGTCTGGGTTGATAACATTGGATACTCACTTTGTGTCCCTGCTTGTGATTTGCAGCCTCCGCTTCTCAAAGTTTTCCATATATAAAATTTCTTTTTGTACAGTATGATTGGTTTCTGAGGGAGAGCAGAATACATCACCCTAGAATGTGCCACCCTGATACATGGATTATTTTGAGCTGAAAGCAATCAGGGCCTGAAAGACTTAGGAAGAATTTTTACCTCCCCCTTAACTGCCTACGATGATTTAGATAAGGGACCTGTACCAGGAAAAGAGCTACTACCAAAAATAACTTTTTTATATCCAAAAGATGTATCTGCAAGGCATGGGAGACATTTGTTTACCAAACACCTGCTCTTCTCAGCTTCCTGTGAATTGTTTTGCAGCCTTTGGAGACCCAAAACCCCTATCCCCTTCTCCTTAGCTCAGGATGGAAGTCTCAGTTACCTGCTAGAGGGTCTCCTACTTTTATGGGGCTACTGTATGTACAAAATTGGTATTTCTCCTGGTAATCTGTCTTATACCAATTTAATTATTAGGCTAGCCAAACAACCTAGAAGGGAAGAAGGGAAGCATTTCCCAACTCTACATTTTCCTAATAACTTCTATTATTTTTCTATTCAGCACATGGTTTTACCCAGGTGTTCATCCTGGCCTTTTGGAATTAGTGTTGTTGTTTTTTTAAGTTTATTTATTTATTTTTGAGGGAGGGAGGAAGGGAGAGAGGGAGAGAAAGAGAGAATGAATGAATGAATGAATGAATGAATGAATGAATGAATGAATATCCCAAGCAAGGTCCACACTGTCAGCACAGAGCCTGACTCAGGGCTTGATCCCAGGAACTATGAGATCATGACCTGAGCTGAAATCAAGAGCCAGACCCTTACCACTGAGCCACCCAGGCACCCCTGGATTTAGTGTTTAAAAACTATTTTCCTAGTTTTAGTGATGATTTGAAGCAAGTACATACTGTGACTAAAGAAGGGTTACACCTTATTGTGGACACTATGAAAATGATTTTCTTGCTTCAACAAGAGAGCCAACATGGAGGGATGGTTCTGAGTCAGACTGCCTAATGAGGAACACTCTTACCAGCTGCACACCTTCAGAAAATTAACCCCTTCATCCCTCCATTTCCTCAACTTAAAAATGAGGATAACTGTTTCTTCCTTAAAGAGTTTTGAGGATTAAGTGAATAAAGGATAAAAATGAGGGTTTCTTTCTACTCACATCACTTTTGAAACCAAATATGTGTTTGTTTTTTTTTTTCACAATCAGCAATACAATTCAGTTCTAACGCTGTCTTCCTGTAGTTAATGCAGACCCCCCAGGTTAAAGGTTTAATCCAACAAGACTGCCTGCCCTCACTTCAGATGCCAATCTCAAGTCTCAGGTTGTTTTGGCTATATGTTGGGGGGTTCCCATGACCCCTTCCATGGGTTCAATAATTTTCTAGAAGGGTTCACAGAACTCAGGAAAACTAATTACTTAATAGATTATGGGTTTATTACAAAAAAATACAGCTCAAATAGAAGAGATGTACAGAGCAAGGTATGGGGAAGGGGCAGAGCCTCTATGCCCCTTCCAAAGGCACCACCTTCTCGGCACCCCCATGTGTTTCCCAGTCTGGAAGCTCCCAAACCTCTCCAGTGAGGGTTTTTTATGAAAGCTTCACCAAGTAGACATGACTGATAATAAACTCAATCCTCCAGTCCTTTCTCCTTCCTGGAGGTCAGGGAATGGGGCTAAAAATTCCAGTAATCACACCGTTGGTTCCCTTAGCAACCAGCATCCCCCCCCCCCATCCTCAGAAGCTTTCCCCAAATCCTAAAATTTATCATAAACTCTACTGTGGTTGAAAGCACCTCTTCCGAATAACAAAACATGCTCCTTTCACTACTTCTTTCTCTGGAGCTGGTTTAGGAGACTGGGACAAAATCCAACTACTACCACAAAAGATACTGTCGCTTTTATCACTTAGGAAATTACAAGTATTGTAAGAGCTGGGATGAAGACCAGAATATGTATTTTTTATTATCATAATGAGCATGAATTAAAAAATACTTAGAACTCTGGCAGATTGTATATGTTTAGTAAATGTTAGTCACAATGACCACCACCACTGTCATATTGTGGAGAAGAAAAAGTCTGAAAAATTCAGAAGGTAGACATTTAAGACAAAAAAACAAAACAACCCCCCCCCAAAAAAAAACATATTCCATGAAGTTACTCATTCATTTTGCAAGAGAACTTTCAAACCACAGAAGCTTGACCCTAATGAAATACTCATTCCATACATTATGTAATCCTTTGGCTAAGATATTAATTCTAAAATATTTTAATGTATCATTAGCTCAGTCTCTAATGCACAAAACGCTTTTTATTCTTTTCGTGACACAAAAGTTTGCTGTTTTTCTGAGTGTATGTTTAAAAATATTTGATTTTTCTGTGATTTCTAAACTTGTCTTCTAAGTAGTTAGATATAAATAGACCAGTATTCGCTTTTTTGACCCTCTTTCCTTTTTCTGTATGTTCTTTCCATTAGAGATTTAAATCATTCTTATGGTTTCAGTGAAAATCTCTTATTTGTAAAATTTCTAACTACCCATCTGCAGTCATGACCTCTCTCTAATTTTATCACTAATTATCTACTTGAGTGATTTGCAGTTGCCTCAGTGTCAGCCAATCTACCCAGAGATTCATCATATTTCCCCCCAATCCTATAGATTCACATTTGTAAGAGGCAATGTGGTTTCCTGTTTAGGAGAAGGGCTCTGGGGTTAGACACAACATGACTTGCTCTGGCTCCATATTTGGTAACTGTGACTTTTGGTGCCCTAACTTCTCTAGGCCTTAATAGTTACCTTGCTGGTGAAAGGAAATTTCTAGGTGAATTAAGATGCTTAACTCAGTGTTTGGCAAAAGCAAGACCTTAATGAATTTTAGCTGTCATTATTAATGTTATCCACACAGGAGAGCCTCTACATTATAGGTATACGCAAATACCTTTGTGTCTGTAAATGAATCTTCCTCCATTCTTCTGCTATGTCATGTTGATATTAATTCACAAGACTTAGCTCAATCATGACCTCTTTTAGCCTGCCCTTGTCTTCTCTGGCTCCCTACAGTCTCATCTTTAAGGGCCCACACATGCAGAACATGCAGAGGCTGGCCCACTTATGTTTCTAAGATGAAGAAGTAGGACCAGGAACTCCATTTGCGATGTCACCACCTCCCGAGCTTGCCGTACCCTACAAATGTCACTTCCCTACTCTGAGCGTGGATCTTAGTTGTCCTACTCTTGCGTGCAGTCTTCTCCCTGTTCCTGCTATTTTTACTAGCTGACAAGTCCCAGAATTCTTTGTGCTCAGGCAATCAGCAAATTATCAGTATTGATACTCATAAATCTCTCTCTAGCTCAGGCCTTAATAGCTCAGTTGTCTATATTTTCTGTCAGACAAATAAATCTTCATTTATTTGTCAAAACTTCATATCCTTTACTATTTCCTTCAACTTTTGAATTCAGCACCGCTGCATCTCTTATGGTCTACATTTCCCATTGTTTCATTTTCTGATTACTCTGCTTTAGCTGGATTGATTTTTACTCACTGTTTTCTAACTCTGTCTTACTAGTTCATTTACCGTACCCTTGATCAAACTGCCAACATGGCACGGGACATTTGCCTCATTCTCTTTACCTATTTATGTACTTTGAGACTGTAATGTCTAGTTCAAATTCCCACGCAACTTTGCTAATCATTTTAGCTCTTGGTGCTCTTTCCGGTCTCTGAATTATGATTTAACATGGGCTAAATTTATAAGTGCTTGTGAACTTGAGTAGGCAGGTATCCTACTGAAATCAAAACCATCAATTAGAGAAACAGTTACATATGAAAATGGACACTGACTCAGAAGTATCTTTTTTTGAAATATTGTGGTATAAACCATTGTGCTATTCTAAATATATTTTGAAAATTTTATGTGTGTATGTACCTATGCTGCAAAAATCTATGCTACACAATATATACATACACATATAAGTGTACCTATATACATGTATTATCATAGATTTTATAACATTGTAGACACCTAACTGGTTGCCATGTTAACAACCATAAAGATGATGATAATGATGACGATGATGAGATTGAAAAGAAATGGAAGTAGGGAAATGTGTTTCTTAACTTTCTTTGGTACCTATGCCATTGGGGCAGGTATACAATTAGTACCTTATATTAAACATTATGATTATGATTTATAGTATTTGCTAGGCAAGTTATTGGTGCTGTTCTATAGTTTCTCCCTGATTAAGATTGAAAGATTCTTTTGGCTACAGTTCCCACACATGTTCTGGAAGAAAACAGAGAAGAGGAGAAGCAAAAATAAGTTTGCACCAGGAGAAAACAACAGTGAAGGAGCACAGCAGGCTGGCACTAGGTCCAACATCCTTCCTCTTGCCCCGCCTCACTGGCTGCTTCTGCTCTCATGAAGTCATCACTGGGAAGCAAACACTGGCAGTGGGAAAGGATATCCTGAGATCTGGCCTGCAGTCTGACAATAACTTTTTGGCACATTCTAGTGTAAAATATTCCTATTAGTACTCCACATTCGTTCTGGCGCCTGAACATGGCCAACTGCAGGAGCCAAGAGGAAATTCCCTGTTGAGGAAACACTGTGGGATACAGAGGAACATGTGAGCACAGCAAGAAATGGAGCCATTTCTCGACCCTCAAAGAAGAATAATTTACAGAAAATTCCTTATCTACTTGGGTGTCTCCTCAGGAACAGTAAAATAGAAATGAGAATTTTCATAAGAGTAAGATGAAAAGGAAAAGCACAAAATGGGAAGAATTACATTAATGCATGCCACAAAAATTCTTTAGCTGGTAACAGGGAAAAATATAATTCCTGAAATCTTAGAGTTTGTATAAACCCTAGAGCTCTCAATGAAAATGTATCCCTCAGGTGGATTTTAGTACAGAAACTATTCTGGCATTGTCCCAAGTATTTTCTTTAGGATGATATTTTGTTTTGGGGGAGGAAAATGTCTTGGGAAGGCCAGATTAAACCAATGTTAATAGATTCCCTTCACTAACGTAAATGCCTTTTTAAAATATGCTGATGTGGAGGGGCACCTGGTGGCTTAGTGAGTTAAGCATCCAACTCCTGTTTTGGCTCAGATCATGATCTCAGGATTCAGGAGTTACAGCCCTGCATCATGCTCTAGACTGACTGCAGGAGCCTGCTTGGGCTTCTCTGTCTCCCTCTCTCTGTTTCAAAAATAAATACATATTTAAAATATGCTGATGTGGAATAAACATAGTACACATTGTTTACCATTCATCTCACCATTGATTTCCTCCAACACCTTTTTTTTTAATATAAAGAGAATTTTGCAGCATGAAGTAATACAGACCATATTTAGGAAAAACATGATCTATTCCATAATGAGTCCTAGACAACTTGAGATGAAAAAAAGAGTTGTAGGTTTCCTTAAATTAGCCATACTATTTTTTTTTCTGTAATATTCTGGAACTCCAATGGGCTCTGTACCAATTAATCTTGCCCTCAATAGAACTCATCAAGGTGTGTTGTAGCAATTTCAACTACGTGACCCAGGTTTCCTGTTACTTCCCCATTCCAATTTTAGCCCACATTTCCTTATGTAAGTTTTCTTTGTCTAAAAGCATGACTGAACACTTGTTATACCGTTAACTACTTGTGGGATATGTTGCATTTGGAGTCACAGGAACTGCACTTCCCACTATTCATGCCTCATAGTACTTTCCACACCTTGAATTTCTACTGTCCCTTTGACATGCTTTTACCAAGAAAACGTAAAAGAAACGATGCCATTCAATTCCAGCCTTAAACGTTAAAAAGGCCCAACATGTTTTACTTTTTTTTTTATTTTAGAAGTCTAGCTGGTAGAATCAGGAACCATGATACATAAAAAGAAAGGTATAAATTCTCCTGATGGAGAAGACATGGACAGTTCCTCATGGGTGGGAAAACACCTGGAAAGAGACCAAGTGCAAGAGAAATGAGGTGCCCCTGTTGCCCACATAGCCCTCAGGCATATGAGAAAGGCTTTCTGAGACGTTTCATTTCGGCCATCCACGGATGGAGTGCAGTCAAATACAAGTCATATCAGATGTTTGCACCCAATCAAAACCATCAAAATCAAATGAAAAGAACCTTGAGGGTAGCTCTGCCTAAAATTCCAATCCATAGAAATACAGACAATCAAAAGAAGTCTTGTTTGATGCTATTAAATTTTAAGATGGCTTATTACATGGCACAGATAACTGAAAGAGAAGGGTCTTTTTCTATCTCTAGGTATTTGGGGAAGAAGCATAATTTCACCATACAGGTAAATACAAACCAACAGAATCATCAATATGAGGCAGAGGAGGGAAAACATTATGAGGTTGGTGTGTGTATTAATATCACAAGTTTGAAAGAGAACTCTTGGAGGAACTTCTTATTTTTGTTTGGCTTCTAAAATCAGGTAGGTTTGGTATAAAAAGGGATTCTGTAGAGGGGAGGCAATAGCCTATAAAATAAATAGAATAGGTTGAAAAGGTATTAGCTCTGGAGAATTACACAAGCACACACAAATACACGTGGGTATATGTATACATGTGCACATGCATGTATAAGATATAACTATATATAGAGAGAGAATATATAAATGCATATAAGTGTAGATATATTTGCACATAATATCACATTACTAAAGGATATATATAGATTATATATGTATATCTAAAAATATATAAAACACGTATTATATATGTATACATATTATGTATATAATACATATTAGATGTTTATTACATATATAATACATATATACATAATACATATTACATATGTATTATACATATATAATGTAAATATATGCAACTATATCAGATATACACACACATACACATAAGAAACCCAAATATATGTCTGAATTTACACCAAGAAGTTTACGTAATTATTTTCTCTTATTTGTATTGAAATCTATGTAACAAACTATATCACATTGCAGTGACAACATACACAGTACATCATACTGATTCAACAATTCCATACATTACTCAGTGCTCACCATAAGTGTAGGCATCTTTAACCATCTGTCACCATATAACATTTTTACAATATTATTGACTAGATTCTCTATGCTGTGTTTTTCATTTCTGGGATATATTTATATCATAACTGGAAGTTTGTTCCTTTTAATGTCCCTTGTCTGTTTTGCCCAGCCTCCCCACCCGCAGAGCCATCAGTTCTCTGTATTTATGAGTCTGTTTTTGTTTTTTTAGATGCCATGTGTAAGTGAAATCATATGGTATTTGCCTTTCTCTGTCTGAAGTATTTCACTTAGTAGAATACCCTCTAGGCCTATGTTTTCACAGATAGCAAGATCTCATTTTTTTATGGCTGAGTAATATTCCATTGTACATATCTTCTTTATCCATTCATCTATTGAGGGACACTTGGATTCGTTCTGTATTTTGGCTATTGTAACTAATGCTGCAATAAACATGGTACATTTATTTTTTCAAATTATTATTTTCGTTTTCTTTGGACAAATGCCCAGCTGTGGAATTACTAGATCATGTGGTACTTCTATATTTAAATTTTTGAGGAAACTCCATACTGATTTCTATAGTAGTTACACCAGTTTACATTCCTACCAACAGTGTACAAGGGTTTTCTTTTCTCTACTTTCTTGTCTACACTTGTTATTATCTTTTTGAAACTAGCCATTTGACTAGTATAAGGTGATAGCTCACTGTGGATTTGACTTGCATTTCCTTGATAATAACGTTGAGGATCTTTTCATGTGTCCGTTGACCTCTTGTATATCATCTTTGGAAAATGTCTATTTAGGTTCCCTACACATATTTGAATTGGGATGTTTGTTCTATTGGTGTTGAGTTAGATATTAATTCCTTGTCAAATATATTATTTGCAAACATTTTCTCCCATTAAATAGATTGCCTTTTTATCCTGTTGGTTGTTTTCTTTGTAGTACATAGCTTTTTATTTTGGTGTAGCCTCAATAGTTTATTTTAGTTTTTGTTTCCCCTGCTGAGGACACACATCCATAGACATCTTGCAAAGAACAATGTCCAGGCGATTACTGCCTACATTTTCCTCTAGCAGTTTTATGGTTTCAGGTCTCACATTTAGGTCTTTAATCCATTTTGAGTTTATTTTTGTATATGGTTTAAGAAAGTGGTCTGTTTCATTCTTTTGCATGTAGCTGTCCAGTTTTCCCAACACCATTTGTTGAAGAGACTGTCTTTTCTGCATTGTATATTCTTGCCTGTGTTGTACCATATAACCTTGGGTTTATTTCTGGGCCCTCTATCTTGTTCCATCGATCGGTCGGACGATCGATCGATCTATTTGTGTGTGTGTGTGTGTGTGTGCTGGTACCATAATGTATTCTGAACTATGTTTTTGTAATGTATCTTGAAATCTGGGATTGTGATACCTCCAGTTTCATTTTTCTTTCTCAAGATTGTTTTGGTTATTGTAGGCCTTCTGTGGTTCCATACAAAACTAAGGATTATTTGTTCTACTGTGAAAAATGCTATTGGTATACTGAGATAGATAGTATTAGATTTGTAGATTGCTTCGGGTAGTATGGAAATTTTAACAATATTATTCCAAACTATGAGTATGGTGTATTTTTCAATCTGTTTGTGTTGCCTGGAATCACTTTTGTTAATGTCTTACAGTTTTCAGAATACAGATCTTTCACCTCTTGGTTGAATTTATTTAGGTATTCATTTTGGTGAAATTGTAAATGAAATTCTTAATTTCTCTTTCTGCTATTTCTTTATTAGTGTATAGAAATGCAACCGATTTCTGTACTTTAATTTTGTATCCTGCAATCTTACTGAATTCATTTGTCAATTCTAGTAGTGTTTTGGTGGAGTATTTAGAGTTATATGTATATATGTAGTATCTTGTCACCTGCAAATTATTAGTTTTACTTATTCCTCACCAATACGGATGAGTTTTATTTCTTCTCCTCATCTAATTGCTACAGGTAGGACTTCCAGTACTACGTTGAATCAAAGTGGTGAGAATGGACATCCTTGTCTCATTCCTGACCTGAGAGGAAAAGCTCTCGGTTTTTTGCCATTAGTTTAGATTTAGCTGTGAGTCTTTCATATATGGCCTTTATTATAGGGTATATTTCCTCCAAACCCACTCTGTTTAGAGTTTTTATCATGCATGAATGTTATATTTGTGAAATGTTTTTCCTGCATCTATTGAGATGGTTGGATAGTTTTTATTCTTCTTCATATTAATGTGGTGTATCATACTGATTGACTTCCAAATATTGACCCACCCCTGGATCCCTGAATTGCCACTTGATCATATGGAATGATTTTTTAAATGTATTGTTGAATTTGATTTGCTAATATTTGTTGAGGATTTTTGGATCTATATTCCTGATATTAACTTGTAGGTCTTTTCTGTGTGCGATGGGGGGGCGGTTTGGGAGGGGGCTGGTACCTCTGTTTGGTTTCAATATCAGGATAATGCTGACCTTGTAGAATGAATCCGGCTGCTTTCCTTCTTCAAAACTACCTTTAGTTTTTGAAATAGTTTAAGGAGAATATGTATTGATTTTTTTTGTTTTTTGTTTTTGTTTTTGTTTTTGTTTTTGTTTTTTTTATGTTTGGTAGAATTCATCTGAATTCTGGTCCTGTCTTTTGTTTGTTCATAGTTTTTAATTCCACTTCAATTTCATTAGTAGTAATTGGTCTGTTCAGATTTTCTGTTTCTTCCTTATTCAGTTTTGGAAGACTTTGTTTGTAGGAATTTATCCCTCTCTTCTAGGATGTTCACTTTGTTGGCATATAATTTTTCATAACATTCTTTTATAATCCTTTTTATTTATGTGGTGTCAGTTGTCATTCTCCTTTGTATCTGATTTTGAGTCGTCTTTTTTTCCTTCATGAGTATGGCTACAGGTTTATCAATTTTATCTTTTCAAGAGCCAGCTCCTGGTTTCACTGATTTTCTCTGTTTAGTTTCTATTTCATTTATTTCTACTCTAGTTTTTCATTATTTTCTTCCTTCTACTAGCTTTGGCTTCATTTTTGTTGTTGGGCTTTTTGCTTTGTTTTGTTTTGTTTAGGTATTTTTGGTAAAAGTTTAGGATATTTGAGATTTTTGTTTCTTTTTTGTTTCTTTTTTATTTTTAAAATTATTATTATTTTTTTATTTATTTGATGTAGGCCTGTTTCACTATAACCTTCCTTCCTAAAACTGCTTTTGCTGTGTCCCAACAATTTTGGACCATTTTATTTTCATTTGTTTCCATACTTTTAAAAAAATTTTCCTCTCTGTTTTCTTTGTTGATCCATTCATTGTATAATAAAGTAGCATGTTGTTTAGCCTCCGTGTGTTTGTGTTATGTTATTTATTTATTTATTTTACAGATTTTTTCATGTAACTGATTTCTAGTTTCATATTTTTGTGGTTGGATAAGAGGCTTGATATGATTTAAATCTTCCTAAAATTACTGAGATTTATTTTATGGCTTAATATAATTTATCCTAGAGAATGTTCCATGTACAACTGGAACAAACGTACTCTGTTAAATGAATGTTCTGTATATATCTGTCAGGTCCATCTGGTGACTCATGTGTCATTCAAAGCCATTGTGTTCTTGTCAGTTTTCTGTCTGGATGATCTATCCATGGATATGAGTGGGATGTTAAAATCTCCTATTATTGTATTACTGTCAATGCTTCCCTTTGTATCTATCTGTTAATACTTGCTTTATAAATTTATGTTCTCCTATGTTGGGTGAATAAAATTTTACAGTTGTTATATCCTCTTGTTGGAATAATCCCTTTATCATTACATAATGCTCTTATTTATCTTTTGCTACAGTCTTTGTTTTAAAGTGTATTTTGTCTGATATAAAGATTGCTAACTTGGCTTTCCCCACCTTCAATTTGCATAGAATATCCTTTGCCATCTCTTCATTTTCAGGCTGTGTTTTTAGGTCTGAAGTGAGTCTCTGCCAGCAGCATATGGATGGGTCTTAATTTTTATTCATTCAGTTACCCTTTGTCTTTTGATTGGAACATACAATATTTACATTTAAGGTAATTATTGATTTTGTTTTGCCAAATTGATTTATTATTTTGTTGTTTCCTAGGTGTTTTGTAATTCTTGTCCTTCTTTTTTCTCTTGTCCTGTGATTTAATGGTTTTTGTTTTTAGTATTATGTTTGGATTTCTCTGCTTTTTATGTATCTATTATGAGTTTTGGTTTGTGGTTACAACTGAGTCTTGTATCTTATGTGTCTAGCAGTCTACATTAAGTTGATGGTTATTTAAGATTGAACAATTCTAAAAGCACTAAATTTTTACTCCTCTGTCGTGTTTTATGTATATGATGTTATATTTTACATCTTTTTATTTTGCGTACCCCTTGATTAATTTTTGTAGATATAATTGATTTTACTATTTTCATGTTTCAATCTTTATACTGCATTAATAAGTGATTAATCTATTACATTTACTATATGTTTTTATATGTGAATTTTTTTCATTCATAATTTTCTTCTAGTTATGGCTTTTTGTTTTTACTTAAGAGTCCCTTTAAGATTTCTTAGAACACTGATTTAGTGGTGATAAACTGCTTTGTTTGAGAAATTTTTCATCTCTCCTTTTCTGAATAATGACTTTGTTGGGTAGAGTATTATTTGTTGTAAGTTTTTTCTTTCAACACCTTGAATATATCACGCCACTCCCTTCTGGCCTGCAAAGTTTCTGTTATAAAACCAGACGAGGTTTGCCTTGTATATAACTGTTTTTCTTTACTCTTGCTGCTTTTAAAACTCTCATTATTTTTTGCAGTTTTAATTATGACTCTTGTGTAGCTCTCCTTGGGCTTATCTTGTTACAGGTATCTCTGTACTTCTTAGACCTGGGGAGAAGTTTTCAGTTATTATTACTTCAAATATGTTTCTGTCTGCTTCTCTTCTTCTGGGATACCTACAATGCAAATGTTATTATGCTTGAGGATGTTTCTGAGTTTCCTTAATCTATTCTCGTTTTTTATTTTTTATTTTTTGCTTTTCAGCTTGGTTGCTTTTTATTGCCCTGTCTTCCTAATAGCCAATCCATTCTTCTGCATCTTTTAATGGGGCTGTTGCTTCCGTCTAGTGTATGTTTTACTTCAGTTATTAAATTCTTCATCTCTGTCTGGTTCTTTTTTATTTTTTTTAAATCTCTGTTGAAGTTCTCACCGAGCTCATTCACTCTTTTCTCAGCAAGTATCTTTTTGACCTTTATTTTGAATTCTTTGTGAAGCATTTTGCTCATCTTCGTTTCATTTCGCTCTTTTACTATGATTTTGTTTTATTCTTTCATTTGGGGCCTATTTCTCTGCCTTCTTATTTTGTCAAACTCTCATTGTTTGTTTTTGCTAATAGGGAGGTCAGCTACATCTCCTTGTCTTGAAGAAGTTGTTTTATGGAGAAGTCCTGTGGTACCCTGTAGTGCAATTCCCCCCTGGTCACCAGAAGGAGATCCTCCAGGGGTGTCCCCTGTTTGGGCTGCTTGTGTCCTTCTGTTTTGCCTGAGCCACAATTGCCCTCAGCCCGGCTATTGCAATATCTGCTGTGGACACAATGGGCAGGTTCTGTCCCTGTGCTGTTAAGAGGCCTTATCTGAGGCCACCACAGGCTTATTGGAGGGGAATGCTGATAATCAGACTAGCTGTCTGCAGTTAGTCACTTCCATAGCTGCAGGTGCACTGAAAGGCAGGGTATGCTCCCTGCATGGCCAACTGAGAAGCTGTCATTGGTGGGCCAGGAGCAGACAAGCTATCCATAATTACCCTCTCTGCTGTAGCTGCAATTGCATGAAATTGCAGGGCTTGTTCCCTATTCAGCCAGCTAAGAAGCCTGGCTGTTGGAACTGTGGGTACACTAGTGTGTGGTGTTATATCTCCCCTGCCCCAGGCCAGGAGTTACTTTGCAGTGGCACAGGGCCCTGCTGGGGCTGCCTGTAGGGTGTACCAGAGCAGGACCTGCTTCAGAGGAATGCCTGCAAAGGCAGACAGGATGTATGAGTTGGGTCCATAGGGGAACACCAGGGCATGTGGTGCTGGCAAGATAGGTGGAGATATTAGAACTGGCTCCTTTAAGCATTCAGCTATGTAGTCTGGGGAAGAGAAAGAGAAATTGCACCTGCCAACACTTTGTCCTGGAGAGGTCTCCTTTAGGTAGCTATCCTTCAAGGACACATAAGATCAGTTTATAATTTTTTGTGTATACCCTAGGTGTTTTTCAAACTGTTACTTCTGTACTGTGTCATGGGCCAAGTTGTTTATTATGCTGGCTCTTTAAGGGCAGGGACTCCTATTGTCCTCCAGCTCTCCTAGAGTTAAGCCAAATGATTTTTAAAGCTCCCAAAGTCCAGCTGGTTTCCAAAATCAGATGTTATGGGAACTTGTCTTCGCAGTGTGGGTCCCCAGTGCTAGGGGTATCTGGAATGGGATCTGATCCTTTTGATTCTCCATGATTGTGATGTCCCTCCCACTTAGGCTAAGACTCCCCAGGCGTTTGGTTCCCAACCACATCTTTGCCACTCTTACCCATTTTGATATAGTCTTCTATTATTAACTGTGAAGGGTGTGTTTTGTCAGTCTTCAGGTCATTTTCAGAAGTAGTTGCTTGGATGTAGTAGTTTTTTTTTAATTGATTTTTTTTTTTATTTTTGAGAGGGTGCACATGTGAGTGGGGGAGAGAGAATCTTAATCAGGCTGCCCAGGCTTAGCACAGAGCCTGACACAGGGATTGATCCCATGACCCTGGGGTCATGAGCTGAAATCAAGATTGGATGCTCAGCTCACTGAGCCACCACGGAGCTCCTAAATGTAGTTATTATCTCTGTGTGTCTGTGAGACGAAGTGAGCTCAGGATCCTCCTACTCTGCCATCTTCCTGCCCTTCCTCACAAACTTACATAATTTACCTACTTTAATCCTTATACGGTACCACACACTAGGCATTACACACCCTGAATTATAGAAGAGAAAGTTGAAGTTCAAAATGTTTGTATACCTTACTCAAGTCATAAAGGATTTGACCAAGAACTAGATAATTCAAGTGCCCCTGCTGTCAGTGTTCCACTCTGTCTCTTTCAGTCAGAATGGCTGGAAAAATAATCTAATTGATGTTATTTAGCACAGATTATAAGTGGCAGCAAATCTGTAAATTCTTGTGTGTGTTGTTTATGGCACTGTGAGCTGTGACCATTCAACCCATCAAAGTCATTCCAGAATAATGGACTTTGCACACCATGAAAAGTCAAAACTCATTATAAAAGCCCTATAGATCAAGGCTTGCTTTAGACTGTTATCACATTGATCAGTGCTTCTCAGATGTTAATAATGCTTGAGTTTAGGATTCTTATTAAAACACAGATTAGAATTCAGTAATCTTGTATGAACACTGTGATTCTGTATTTCTAGCAAGTCCTTAGATGATGCTAACTATAGACAACACTGACTATCAAGGATCTACATAAGGTGGTTCTCACACACTTATCTCTGCATCTCCTCTCCTGACCCCCACCATTTCCTGCCAATAGGTTACCACCCTGACAAATGCCCCTGGTTCCATAGAGATTAAAATATTTTCCCATTTTCCAATCTCTTAACATTTTATTAGCCTTGTACTTTAGTCTTTCAAATTTTCTAATTAAAATATTACCTAGTAAAGCAATTCCAGTCAATGAAATAGTTTTAAATTCAACCCCTCCCGAAAATATAATATGCTTAAAATAAATTTCTGTACCTTTACGCATAAAATATAATTATTGGTGCAGCATTTGTACCCAAGATAGCTTATTAGGAAACAGGATTTCTGTTGCTGTTGGTGTTTGACAGGGAACTATTTTGGTAAATATTCAATAACAGCATTATGCATTAGAGGATTATCCTCTTTGTTTAAATAGAAGACTAGCTATTTATTAAACTAGAATACAAGGGAGATAATACAAGCTATATTTAATATTTTTTTCTCAACCTCTTCCTCAACTCTTAGGATGATAAGTTTGAGAGTTGCAAAGAATTTTCTGTATATTGTGTCTTTCAATATGTCTTGTATGGTAAGATTAAGAGGTTTACATTGTGATAGGATCCTTAAGGTATGGTGAATTTTTGCTAAACTTTAAATGGTGTCATTATAACTAGGCTAAAATAGTTAGAATTTCATAGTCAGAAATTGATTCAAAAAGAGATTATACTGAACCTGCTTTCCAAAAACAATTTCCATCAGGTTTACTTAAACACTGACATAATAATAAATTGAATTTAGTATAATCTATTTGAAGAATATACGTG
This sequence comes from Acinonyx jubatus, assembly GCF_027475565.1. Classification (NCBI taxonomy): domain Eukaryota; kingdom Metazoa; phylum Chordata; class Mammalia; order Carnivora; family Felidae; genus Acinonyx; species Acinonyx jubatus. The sequence goes on along the minus strand of NC_069385.1, from coordinate 104,137,742 downwards.
GTCTTCATTAAGTTGTTTTGGTAATAAAAATTGCCTGCCACTCAGGAAAGAAAGGATAGACTGAACTTTCCAAACAGGTTTATTAGGGGTAAAATTATAAATACATAGGATTTTATAGGCATTGAGAAAGAGATCCAGTTGGTCAGTTTAATTCTGTAAAGAGCCTAGTAAAGTAAGATCTGTCTTTTGATACAGTTATGTGGAACTTAACTGCTTGTTTAATACTTTCCTCCTAGCTATATATTCTTTTGAAATAACATCTGTTTCAGCTTGTGCCTTGACTAATTATGAAATGTTTATCAAGCATCTGGGTCCAAATATATACCCAACATGATTGATAAGATAAATATCTCTCCTAGTCACTGGCTCAAAAACAAAAAAAACAAACAAAAAAAAAAAAAACAAAAAAAAAACAAAAAAAAGGAAGAAAAGAAAAAAGAAAGGATAGCTGGTTGTCTGAAATTCCAGAAAAAACAACAACAAAAAAAACACCAATTAAGACATTATATTTTGGTGGGGAGTGTTGATTAAGAGAATAAGGGAGGAATAGGGCTGGGAGAATTATGAGGGTAATTCTTCAGACTTTTTTTTTAAACTTAATCTGCATGTAATTAAAGCCAAATAGAAATATGGTTCTGTTAATTCACTATATTTATGGAGAAATTTATGTATACTTTATGAAGACGTTTGGATCCTTGGTAAAAATCACAGCACATCTCTTTTGCAAACAATAAGCATAATGTTCACAATAAAAATAGAGACCTATGGTCGATGTTCTCAAAAGCCTGGAACTAGCCTCAGAGAATGGATGAAATGGCACTTGAAGGCACCAACCAATTCTATTCACAATTGTAATGATTATCAGAAGCGTATAAGAAGATTATAAACAAAAGATGCACCTGAGCCCACCAGGCTTCTTAGGGGTTCTCTTCTTCTGCATGGGAGCAGGGAAATAAAGGCAAGGTGAGGGAGAAGGTCAGGGGGCCATGAGTGCTAAAGAGTCCAACTGAGCTGAAGAAAATCTGAAACAAGGAACTTCAGAATTTTTATCCTCTTCTGCCCCCAGAAAGACTATTAAACAACTTAATGCCAAATAGAATACCATAATTCAACTTTTCAGCAAGATAACCCTATCTAAATTTAAGTTCCTGATTACAGAACTATTACTGTGCCCATTAGGCCGACTTTATTTGGCACTAGTTTTTGCCTTCTCCTATTATCTGTTTCTGAAAATTTTGTTTTTCACTAAGGGGCTAACAAGAGCAGGCCTGACCATGTTTAACAAAATGTCAATGTGATGGTTAATTTTACGTGTCAAATTGGTTTGATCAGAGTGCCCAGAGATTTGGTCAAACATTATTTTGAATGTTTCCATGAAAGTTTTTAGATGAGATTAACGTTTAAATCAGTAGACTTTGAGTAAGGCAGATTACTTTCTATAATGTGTGTGGGCCTTATTCAATCAGTTGAAGGTCTTAATAGAACAAAAACTGACCTCCCCTGAGCAAGAAGGAGTTCCAGCAGTCTGTCTTTGGACTCAAGCTCCCCTCCCTTACCCTGTTCCCTGAGTCTCCAGCCTGCTGCTCTACGCTACAGATTTTGGATTTACCAGCCTTTTCTATTATATAACACATTTCCTTAAAATAAATCTTCCTCTCTATGTATAAGTACATCCTGTTCTGTTTTTTGGAGAACTCTAATATGTACACAATAAATTTTCCTTTCATAAATCCATATTTATTAGGAAAAAGCTGTAAAACTCTAAAAGGAAGATCTCATTTAGTCATAATTGGGATTACCCTAGAAAATTGGCAAATTTCAGAGGTGCTTTAGGATGCAAAAGCAAATTAGCCCTTATAGAGTATTCTTTTATTCTTTGATCCTAATTTATAAATTTATCAAGTCTAACTTTGTTGAGTCCGACGATGACTCTAGCTACTTGTGCCATATATGTGTGCATTAAGAGAACTCAGAAAGCCCTGCCTCTGTCTGTCTGATACATCTCTTGATTGGGACTGGCAATGCTACAAACTTCTAGGTGGATATAAGATTGTTTCCCAGAATTTCTGGTGCCTAGCTAAAAAAATGCAATTTCTTCCTCAGAACAGGAAGAAATAAGGACAAAGCTATGGAATGGTATTTCACTAGAAATAAGCCTACCTTCTCGCCACCTCCAACCTTTAATATATGACTCCTTAGTGCAAAGACATACTCTAAATGGCCACCATATTGCGTCAGAATGATTGCTGTAGAGGTGTCATTCCAAGGCTCTGGCTATGCTGATTGAATTAGAACTGTCTCTCTCACATAAGTCTCTGAACTCCATGACAAATGCTTATGCTAATTATTTGATATTAACTACCTGTAATTAATGGCCTATGTCAGTTCTTTTCTGACACCACATTGAATGTTTTAATTTGGGCATGGAATTTCTTTCAAGGAAAAATAATTCATATTCTATTCGTAATTAAAGTTGTGAGCTCTTAGTCATAAATTGTGCTTTATTTTTTCATTATTTTAAATTTTTTTTTAACGTTCTTATTTATTTTTGGGACAGAGAGAGACAGAGCATGAACGAGGGAGGGGCAGAGAGAGAGGGAGACACAGAATCGGAAACAGGCTCCAGGCTCTGAGCCGTCAGCCCAGAGCCTGACGCGGGGCTCGAACTCCCGGACCGCGAGATCGTGACCTGGCTGAAGTCTGACGCTTAACCGACTGCGCCACCCAGGCGCCCCTTTTTCATTATTTTAAAGAGACAGCACAAGTGGGGGAAAGGGGCAGAGAGAGAAAGAGAGAATCTTAGGCAGGCTCCACTCTCAGCATGGAGAAAGTAAACTATATATATAGTAAACTATTTTACTTATAGAAAAAATACTAAAAATATCTGTAACTATATCTATATATGGATATGTAGATATATGGATATATATATCCATGTATATGTATATGTATGTATATATATGTATAGATATATGTATATATATATCTATATATATATATGTATATATATCTACATATCTATATAGTCCATATATGCCCTTATATCTACATATCTATATCTATATAGATATAGATCCATATATGGATCCATATATCCATCTATATGGTCCATATATGTCCATATATCTACATATCTATATCTGTATCTATATATTACAATAGTCCTAAAAAATTCTAATATGTATATATTCACGTATATAGACATATACAATACATATGGACATATACAATACATATGGGTATACATGGATATACAAATCTGTGTGTGTTTATATATAGTATACATATTTATGTTTATATATTGGTGTGTATGTGTTTATATACAGGTGTGTGTGTGCATGGCTATATATATAAACCTATCTGTAAATATATGGATATATATATATATCCCAATAATCCTAAAATTTGTAATGCCTGTTATTATCCAAATTATAACGTAAGCACTTAGTTGTAATAAATTCCTAACTGCAGCACTATATCTAAGCAAAAAGGGAACAGAGACATATCTGTATAAAAACCCTATAACCAGCAATTATAATTTTGTCTATTTGTCTTTTATCACTTTGTGCATTGTGATTCAAGATTAGAATTCAGGAGTCTACTTTTTGTTTTGTTTTACTTTTTTACTTTTTATACGCTTTAGCTCAGCAATGATATAATTATGTGATGTCCCCATAACTGTATGATCTAGGAAGGTGGCTTTCCAAAACTGGTGGGAAATGGGAGACAATTAATATAGTTTTCCATTTCCATATTAGAAAATGTACATGTAACTACAGATATTCCTTGACGTTTGATGGGGTTCATGTCCCAATTAACCAACTGGAAGTTGAAAGTATCATAAGTTGAAAATTCATTTAATATTTCTAACCTGTTGAACATTATAGCTTAGCCTAGTCTACCTTAAACCCACTCAGAACATATTAGCCTCCAGTTGGGCAAAATCCTCTACAAATAGACTATTTTATAATAAAGTATTGAACATCTCATGTAATTTATTGAATACTGTGCTGAAAGTTAGACACAAAATGGTTGTCTGGGACAGAAGGGTTATAAGTGTATTGGTTATTTACCCTCCTGATCACGTGGCTGATGGGAAGCCACACTGACTGGGTGGCCGCTGCCCATCATCAGAAGAGACTATCTCTACAACATATCATTCATTGTCCCAGAAAAAGATCAAAATTCAAAATGTAAAATACAATTTTTGCTGAATGCATATTGTTTTCTCACCATTGTAAAGTCAACCATAAGTTGAACCATTGTAATTTGGGGACCGTCTGTATATTAAAATTCAACATATTAATGTTAAATTATTTTATAGCATGTGTTAAAAGAGAAAGTTATAAAAATAAAATAATATGACATAGGTACTTTACTCAATAATACTTAAGAATCAATTCCTACTTATCGAACATGTGTTTTCTTCAGGACTTGGTAGAAACTGTTTTTGGTTCATCCTGTATTAATCCTGAATCTCTTGGTAGATGCAACATTTTAGCATTTTGTCCATGCTAAATCTTGTGTAAGATCTCTTTGGGTAAAGACCCACTTGACTGTAAATTCTGTGTTTCAGAGCTTAGTACCCCCACCCCCAAATTTTCAGTTCCCATCCCAGGAAATCAGTGTGATGACCTTGTCTGATAAAACAACACCCGGTTGAATGCCCCAATTCTTAAAAACTCAGATAATTAATCATCTCCTTTCACTTCACTCCCATGGTGGCTTTTCTCTTCTGAGGCCCCCTGGTCTTCAGTTACGCTTTATTGTCCCTTTTAGTCTGACCTCACAGACTTATCTTCTGATTCTGAAATTATTTCTAGGTTATCTGTCTGCATGGGGTGTGGAAGTGCCCGATATTCATCTTCTTATGGAGTAGGTAAAAGGTTTTCATGAGACCCACAGTGAAGTCCTAGATTGAGATATTGAATCAAACCACAGTGTTGCCAACCTTTGCCTTCCTAGTATTGTGACTACTGGGGGAGTCTCCCTGCTATGCCCCTCTTGATCTGCTTGGCAGTCTATGAGTGACGATCAGAGCCTGAGTTTTCCCTCATCCTATTCACATTACTTTGAGCTGCTGAAACTCTTTCTCACAGTGTTCTGCATTTCTTGTACACCAGAGAACACAACTTCTGCACCATGCGAGTGCCCTTTTCTGTCTTTGCTTTATCTCCCAGTACCAGCTCCCTAGACACAGTTTGTCTTCCAGCCTCAGCCCACATACATCAGATCAGTTATGTTATTCACTATTTGCTTCATCATTTCTAATAACAAAGAATCCATTGCTGAGTTCAACTGATGAATAGCTCAAAGTCACAGTAAGTTTGCCATCATAATTCGCAGATGGCCTTCTTTGATTTCCCTGTATTCATTCTTATTTTATCAGAGTAATGAAAATGCATGTAGAAGATTCTGGGTATCTGCAGTCCCTCATCATAAATGACTGTGTCAATAATCTTTTTAAACTACAACATCAACAGAAGACCAAGTTCTCAAATGTAACTGTATAAATACTTATAATGAAGTTTCTTCATCTTCTGTTATATTGGTTCACTTTAAATAAATATATATACTCACCAGGTATCTTCTGAAACCTTTATGTTCCAATAAGGATTTCCAAAAACATGCATTGTAATATCTTAGTTAAGGCTGAGTTTTGAGCTGGACTATTTGGAAATGAATCCCAGCTCAATTACTAGTGGTGTGGCAATATCCAGGTTAGCCTTTCCAGGCCACAATTTCCTCATCTATAAAGTGAGAGTGAAAATAGTAATAATAATAATACCTACATCATAAGAAGGTTGTTAGGATTAGATTGATTGGCTTATGTAAGTCATTCAGGTTAATTCCCAGTAAGTGTCTTAAACCTGGTAGAATTGTTTTCCTTTGAGACAGTCTCCTGTTACTGCTTTCAGCTAATATAATTATACTTTTTATAATTGATGTGACCTAAGTTTATGTCCAGTTTTTAAGAAGGTGTTTAACTGATAGTATGTTTAAAGTTAAATAAAACGCCTAGGTTTATTTACTCGAGTTGCCCTTAGATTTTGAGAGATCTGTTTTCTTGCTTTCCAGCTCCTTGATGTAACTATAGGACTACAACTTTATGCTTGTGAAAACATACCTGGGATTCATCCAGCATAGTAGTGTATTTGTCCTCAAGTTTTTTATTTGTGAATTTTGCAACATACCTTTTATGTTATTATATGTCATTAATAAAACAGCATAGTAATTCAAGTTCAAAGGCAGAACCTTGGGATAAGAGCCATTCAATCGGGATAACATTCACTTATTTAGCAATTAGTTCATTTATCTATACTTCCTGTGAATCACACAATTTTACCTGCCATTCCAGCCAGACCTATTTGGTTTGTCCACAAGGAGACCATAAGGTGTCTGCTAAATCCTTCTACAGTCTGATTACTTCCTAACTTCATAGCTATATCCCCTTCAATCTCATCTACGCCATCGCTGGTCTCGTTTGTTGGTCTTCCTGTTTCCACCTTTACCCCTGAAGTCTATTATCAATACAAAGTAGCGTGTTTAAAACCTAAGTCTGATTATGCCATTCTTCTGCCCATAACCCTCTTATGCCTCCCTATTCCTCTCAGAGAAAAAGCCAGGATGCTTGCTACTATGTGTAATGTACCTAACCTGACTCAATTTACTCTCTGATTCCCTATTTTGTTCTAGCCTATCTGTACCATCTCCTGCCCAGCCCTGCCCCTCACTGCTCTATAAACTTCTACCTTCACCATGTAAGCATGCTGATGACTTTCCTCTCTGTCTAGAACACTGTCTCCAATATTTCTAGGTCCCCAGCATATTCTCCTTGTTTTTGTTCAAATATTCCATTTTTAGTAAAACTGACCATGACCAATGATGGCTACACTCATTATGGCATGATATTTAATAAGACTATGCCTTCTTCTTATTTTTTCTTTAATAAAAAATATTCTCAATATAATGGAGGAGCATATTATATCCAAAGACTAGGCAGTCTTGTGGCAGATAGACACATGAAATATTTGTCTTATTTCTGTATATTAGAAAATCTTCCCCTGATGAATATCAAGGACATTTTCTAGGTAGTGTTGGCTTCTGCTCCTTCTCATAAGCAAGGAACCAAAAAGATTAAGTATAGAGTACAATTATAAGATGAAGTTTGTCAATAGAATTAATTGCCGAAGTCACTTCTATTGGCTCAGGTGGGTACAACTTACAGCACTGACTCAGTAATTGGCAATGTATCAGGCATATTAGGTTTTTAGAAAACACATCTCATAAATGATAATCATAATTATGTTGATCCCGAAACTGGAAGCCGAGATTTACTAGAAATTAATTTTGACTCACTAAAGTGCAATTATAAGTATGACTAGATTAGTTTTGAGCAATCCCCCTTTTCTGTTACTTTGGTTTAAATACATCTATGCTATGAAAAGCAAATGGAGGGTTTTACTCCTGTGGGCTAAAATATTAGGGCTTTCTGTGTATGCTTTTATGATTATCAGAATGAAATACGATAGTGCCATTTTTAGCCTGCCATTATCTGTGATGTATGTCATCCTAACACAATTGCTTGTACAGCATATGTCAGAAATAAGTCACACCTGTCTAAAACAGCTATTTCACTAGGCAAATCTCTCTTGGCTATGTTCTGCATGTGAGTCTCAAAATGCTTTAAACATAGAAAATGAAGAACTAAAAATAATGCAAATAAAAAACTTTGATTAGAAAAAAAGTATAGGTAGACCTATTACTCTTATTGTCATTTAGCATAGACCATATAGGAAAATTAATCTTACATACTTAGTTCTGCATAATAATAGGATTAAAGCAAAGTTTTTTATGTTTTGATTTTTGTTATTTTGTTTCTCACCACCCTCCCAAGGGATTTTAATGTATCTTATAACCCATTTTCTAAAATCATACATTTGCCATTCAAGAGAACTTTGCTTTACCTAGCCGTACCTCTTATTAGGGAACAAATACAGTAAGAAATTGTTCAAAATCAAACTATTTTTTTTATTCCAGCTAGTGATAACGTTGCATTGAAAACAGACATGGTTAGAAACTTACACTTTGCGTTTAGCACTGAGCCCAGTCTGACAAAGACTCTCTAATTTATGGTGTAATTAACTCAAGAAATATGTAAATGCATTAAATTTTCCAAATTGTATATGCAGCAGTTACGGGTGATCTTAAAATGTGAAACGGAAAATGACATTTTCTTAAGACTCTTCTGTAGCTCCCTATTGCACACGAACTAAAATACAAATTTTTCCTTTCCCTAGACTCATGAAATCTACTCAAACTGACTCTTTTTCCTTCCACCTCATCTGGGCCATTACTAAGCTCTAAAATGAGTAGTGGCCTTTCAATTATTTGCCCAACCAAACCCTTTCCCAACACAGAGATTTCATAAATGTTATTCTCTCTACTGAGAAACCTTTTTCTCACTTAAAAAAAAAAAAGTATAGGCATTTCAGGTCTCAGCCTAATGTCCTCTGAGAGTGCTGATCCCGCCCCACTTGCCTGCCATGGTGCAGATAGTCCTGCCCATTATTCTCTATTTCAGCATCCTGTTTATTTCCTTCAAGGCACATATGGTTTTTAATAATGTTTTATTGACCTGATTTTGGTCTTTCACATAAAGTAAAAAGTAAGTTCCATGTCAGCATAGCCCATGCCTGAATAATCAGCTTTGAATCCCCAGACCTGGCACAAAGAATTTGAATAAAAACTGATATTTGTCTTTATATTTTTAATCCTTTTAATCACAAAATGTTCAAAAATGCACAAATTTAGGGAACCAGTGAAATGCGCATCCTCCATATTTAAAGCTTACCCAAATTTTGCCACTTTTCCTTCCCTTGTATTTTTTTACACGGTTCTGTATTTTCCTTTGATAAAATAAGATTGTAGACACTATGTCACTTTGACATACATTTCTAAGACATACCTGTAATTATTCAAATCCTCAGGAAATATTTTTACCAGTAGAATTATTTTAATCCGGGAAATTAGATTTGTAGTTGAATTGTGCCTAGATTGTGATTTGTTCGTACTGTTTGGAAAAATGTGCATTTTCTACCATAATTACGATGCCACAATCACAACAAATACAAATTAACAATGGTCTTTAGGTAACGTTAATACCCAGTTCAAGCCAGATTTCCTTTATCACCTCATATATATCTATTCAGTTCATTTATTCAGATATATATTAAAGCCCAAGGTGTGCATTAGTTTATAAATCTGTACCTATATCCATATGTGAAGTCTTTTTAAACCTAGATCTAACCTCCTTTTTGTCCCCTGCCACTGTCTTACACAGCAGAGCTTGTATAGTGTCCCATATCTGGTAGCTGTTTTCCCCCTTGTGGCATCATCCAACCTGTTTTCCTACCCCTCAGGTACCCCAAGAATGGATGTTATCTCTAGAAGTTAAATTCAGGTCTCAATTTTGATAAGATTGCTCCATAGAAGGCACCATGTGCTTTAAATTGCTTCATGTCAAAAGGCACAGAATGATTAGTTACCCTCTGAGGCCAACATGAAAGCTGGATTCGGGTGTTGGCAGCCTACTTAGCTTTTCCTATCAAACGTTTTTACTAGTGGGGCAGCTGGGTGGCCCAGTTGGTTGCGTATCTGACTTGGCTTCAGCTAAGTTCATGATCTCATGGTTTGTGAGTTCAAACCCCACACCCGGCTCTGTGCTGATGGTTCAGAGCCTGGGTGGGATTCTCTCTTCCTTTCTCTCTGCCCTTCCCACGAGCACTCTTTCTCTCTCAAAGAGCGAGAAAAACAAAACAAATTTTTCACTAGTGAGATCGTTGCTGGTGATTGTTACCAAAATTAATTGCAGCTAAGGGTGTCAACATGGAGATTTTTCTAAATCTGTCTTTTTAAAAATTGTTTTTAAATACATTTATTTATTTTTGATAGAGACAGAGCACAAGCAGGGGAGGGGCAGAGAGAGAAGGAGACACAGAATCCAAAGCAGGCTCTAGGCTCCCAGCTGTCAGCCCAGAGCCCAATGCGGGCCTCGAACTCACAAACAATGAGATCATGACCTGAGCCAAAGTCAGACGCTTAACCCACTGAGCCACTCTAAATCTATCTTTACCTGTGCATTTGTTAGCTGAGATTATTCTGAGTCTGCTCTCGGTGGTCACTGGGCCTCATTTGCTCGTTTTATGAGGTTTGTGGGTTTACTATTGTCTAGCTTTGTTGAGATTATGCATGTGTTATTTTTCTCTGATTTTTTTCTCTCTTTTGGTCTTTCTGCTTAGCCCTCATTGGGTTTGGTTGTCTAGAGGGAATTCTGAGGAGATTAAAACAAATTATGTTGTTGGCAGTGATCACCTCTATGTCCCCTTCCTTCATAGTTTAAAGTCTTCTTTTACCTACTTTCTGTGTGCATCCCCCATCTCCATTTCTGTTCTCTTTCTTCCCTTCTAAACATTTCTGGTCTAATTAGCAATTTAGTTTTTCAGAGCTGATTTTGCATGTATAAACTGTAGTTAATTACACAGCTGTGTGCTGGAATTATACAGGCTCTTCTCTGTGAAAAAATCTAAAACTTCTCAGTTTAAAAAACTATCCCTAATGTCATGTTAATTTATGAAAGGACCCAGAATAAGTTCTGGTCTCAGGCTGTCCCAAGGTATTTCTCGAAGCCAGTTCTCTTTGTCTTTTACTTATTTTCACTGGAAATAGCACTTTGTTCTTTCCCTGATAGTCCTTGGTAATGTTAGAACGTCCTCTAAAATTCCTTGAAACTTACTCGGATTCTCAGGAGATGTTTCATTTGTGGAGTTAGATTTCTCGTTCAGTAGTATATGGATTGTGATCATTTGTATTGTTCAGGTTTCAGTCTTTTACGGTGTTAAAATGTGTGTATCTCCACCCCCAAGCCCAACCTGTGCTATTCACCTTGGGTGAAAAACACTACCGATTCACAGCAGAGCTTGTCACCTCATTAATACCGACTTCTTCTACTAGGGACTGGGTACTCCTATCTAAATCACCCCAAGCACCCAAGGAACGAGGCAAGGCCTACAATTAGATGTGGTGGGAACAGCTGGAAATATTTTATATTTGTTTCTATAAACTGCCTCCTTCCTAAGGGCAGAGTAAAGGTTATTAAACAAGGCCTTGGGAATGAGAAGGAATTTTGCCATTTACGTTGGGTTTCAGGATCACATTATAATTACTGGACCCACATTCATATCCTTCCTATCAGATAAAAGTTACTGTGCTGTATATTTGGACTTGCAAGATGTAGGCAACTTTTACCAAATTAAACTAAATGGTTACAGAGAGTAGCCAATAAAGCTCATTTAAGAATAACCTGGAGGGGGGGTGCCTGGGTGGCTCAGTCGGTTAAGCGTCCGACTTTGGCTCAAGTCACAATCTCAAGGTTCGTGAGTTTGAGCCCCATGTCGGGTTCTGTGCTGACAGCTCAGAGCCTGGAACCTGCTTCGGATTCTGTGTCTCCCTCTCTCTCTCTGCCCCTCCCCTGCTTGCATTTTTTCTCTCAAAAATGAATAAATGTTAAAACAAATTTAAAAAAAAGAACGTGGAGTTAGTTATAGGTTACAGTGTTGGTTTTCACTGAAGAAGAAATATTGACATTAGAAGGTAACTGAAAGCCCAATAGGCTTCCTCCAGCAAAGTGTGATTTGAAAGATGTACTCAAACCAAAGTTACATCAAAATATCTCAACCTCAGGTGACTGCTCAGCCTTTCCTGAACTGAAATTCTTACCAGGTTTCACCAGCATCTGGCTTTTCCACATGGCCCATCTAAAGATATTGAGACCCTTCACCCAATATTATCTTTATTATAATTATTTAACTATAATTATGTATTACATGATAATTATAAAAATATTTTATTAAACTACAAAGGAGAATTATTTCAATACACTTTAATTTATCCCTAGTTATACATTAAAGAGAAAAAGAACTGCAATGAACTATAAAACAGTATTCAGCAGGACACTGATATTTTCAATAATAACATGGGTACTGTCATAATGAAACTATTATACATATATTATAGGATGAGGCAAATAAGTACACTAATGGCCCATGCACCCAAGGTTTAACAGACAAATAGATGCAAACAAGAAATATTTATTTTATATTTGTAATTTTTTAAGTTGTAAGAAATATATTTATTTAAATCAATAATGATATCAGGAGTAGAATTTAGTGATTCATCATGTACATATAACACCCAGTGGCTCATCCCAACAAGTGCCCTCGTTAATGCCCATCACCCATTTATCCCGTCCCCCCACCCACCTCCCCTCCAGCAACCCTCAGTTTGTTCTCTGTATTTAAGAGTCTCTTATTGTTTGCCTCCCTCTGTTTATATCTTATTTTTCCTTCCCCTTCCCTTCATCTGTTGTGTTTCTTAAATTCCACATGAGTGAAATCATAGGATACTTATATTTCTCTGACTTGCTTACCATTATACCCTCTAGTTCAATCCATATTTTAGCAAATGGCAAGATTTCATTCTTTTTGATTCCTGAGTAACTCAAACACACACACACACACACCACATCTTATTTATCATCAGTCAATGGACATTTGGGCTCTTTCCACAATTTGGCTATTGTTGATAGCGCTGCTATAAACATTGGGGTGCATGTTTGTTTTCATGCATGTTTGTTTCATGCTGTTTGTTTCAGCATTTTTGTATCTTTTGGATAAATACCTAGTAGGGCAACTGCTGGATCATAGGGTAGTTCTCTTTTTAATTTTTTGAGGGACCTCCACACTGTTTTTCAGAGTGGCTGCACCAGTTTGCATTCCCACCAACAGTGTGAGAGGGTTCCCCTTTCTCTGCATCCTCTCCAGCATCTATAGTCTCCTGATTTGTTCATTTTAGCCATTCTGACTGGTGTGAGGTGGTATTTGAGTGTGATTTTGATTTACATTTCCCTGAGGAAATATTTTAAATAGTTGATCAGAATGTCTGTATCCTTAAACTTAAAAATATCAGTGTAAACTCTTAATCTGCAAAAAAAAAAATTCTTTATTGATCTTGATGGCTGAAAAGGTCTGGTATCCCAATCCACTAACAATGATTATGTCTCATCTAGATATGGTCTCCTAATTCTGTTTTTCATAGAAAGCAAGCAGAGTGGCTCAAAGAAATGGTTGGTCTTAGATCTGGCTAGGCAGAAAATATAGAGTGTTAACACCAGAAAGCAAATAATTTATCAAATACTGCTGGTACTGTGCTAAATGGAAACAAGCCAATTTGAAAGGATATCTCTGGTTAAAATGGAAAATTTGAAGGGTGCCTGCATGGGTCAGTTGATTAAGCATCCAACTCTTGATTTCGGCTCAGGCGTGATCTCAGGGTTCATGGGTTGGAGCCCCACCTGGGGCTTTGTGCTGTCAGCACTGAGTCTGCTGCTGTCTGGTCCTCCCTCTCTGCCCCTCCCCCACTCACACACATAGTCTCTAAGTAAACATGAAAACAAATTTTTTTAATGGAAAATTTGAGTACCATAAAGAATAATGACTGAAATGGATTGAAATCCATCAAATATGTTAAAAATCCATAATTTCAAAATGAAAGTAAAACAAATTGGTCATCTTGAAATTTTTCTAGCACATCAATTTCTTATTATTCTGAAAGGTAGTACATAGGGGCACAGAATCAAGAACACATCCTGCCAATACTCTACCGCCTGCTCCTCATGATGGACAGTTGCTCTTAGAAAATAATTCCTACTAACGAACTCAAAAAATTTTTAAACTCAACAGTAGAGATGGTGACATTGAGCAGGGATGATACGTAAAGCAAATTTTGCTATCAAACATTTATATGATGAAATGTTTACAATGTCAAAGCAAATACTAGAAATTGTGAGGGATTAGGGAGAAGGTGTTGGTTCTGTCTGTCTAGGGGGTAGAGTGTGATTTATGAATGGAACAGATTAAAGACAGAATAAGGATATTCTATCTTTAGATATGTTTAGAGGTTTGACTTTATTTATACACTGAGTAGACATAAAAGGTTTTTGAGAAATGGATGTAAATATTTGCACCTGTGTTTTGCAACTGCATTTCTGTTGGTAAAATGGAATATGTGGATTAAGAGGTGAAACCTTGCTGGCAGAGAAGTTAGTTGGTATATTAGGAGATGGTTCCAGAACAGAATGAGTGTATAAACAAGTACAGTTAAGTGGGACTGCCAAGGAGACAATGAATATGCAAGAAACTGGAGCTTTAGAAACATCAAAATGACAGGACCAGTTGAATGTGGAAGAATGGAGGGAAGTAAAACACACCTATATATGTTTATTGAAACTCCTTAAGAGAAAAGGGATTTTTAACAAAATTAGTATAAGGAGACTTTTCTCTTTGATATCTTTAACCAAGTGTGTGTGTGTGTGTGTGTGTGTGTGTGTGTGTGTATTATTTTTTATATCATTTACTCTTCTTATCCACCATTATGCTAAAAGTAGCCCAAGAATGAGGTTAGCTCAACATTTGCTTTTGCTCAAGGCTACATCCAGTAAATTAATTCTTCCTCCAGTTCAGAAGAGAAATAAATCAATTACCCTTGCTGAAGGGTGGCTATCTTGAGTGATTTTAAGAAAAACTCAGGTCATTCTAAAGAAATGTCCGAAACAGCTACAGAAAGTTAAGAGCAAGATAAGCACTAATTTGCGATCTCCTTCATTCCAGTGATGGTGAGCTTAATAGAGGTCAAATTTTATCACCAGGACTTTTCAGGGTCAAACTGATATTTTAGTATTTCTATGAATATGCTGCACTGAGATGAAGTCTGTGTTTGTGAGATAGGTCTAAGGCTGAACCTTAGCATTAAAAGGACAACAATATCCATTTTACTCCCGAGAAAGCTCTTTGTACCTTAAATCTTCCTGACTCCCTTTCCCCCTATTTCTTTGTGTATATTGTCTTTCATAAATGAGAACCTAAGAGACAGTGGGACAATGGACTACGAACTGATTGAGGACGATTGATTTTTAATTACTTGGATAAACTAGGCATCTATTTAGTGATTAGTAAGTTACCTTGAAAAGGAAGAGGAAAGCAAGTGGTTAAGTTTGTTTACACATAGGAAAATATAAATAAAGCTAGATTTTTTTTCCTGTTTTTCTCTATCTCTGGGAAAGCCTGGACACCTGTCTTTAACTCTTGGCTAAGCTAAGAACAATAGGAGTTATGATGTGTTCTGCAAAGTCTGACATCTTCCTGGTAACCACCAGGGGCAGTTTGCTTACTGATAATTTTTACCTGGCATAACCAGTTAGATAGTCTGGCTTGAGGAAGTGACCATGTGGGCATAAAAACACCACTGGGAACTCCTGCCTTGAGTATGAGTGAGTGTGTATCTGAGAAGTCTCATGAGTGCTTTCAAATAATGAAACTTAAAAACTTTGCAAAGTACATTCTTGGCAAAAGAACATTAGGTAGGCAAGGGGACAAAAGAGAGAAACTGGGAGATGTAGTAAGTTGGGGATTTGAGAAAGGACTGCTTCAGCTTTAGGTATTTAGAGCTATTTTGAATGGTGCATAATTCACTTAAATTAAGTTCAAGATTGATGAAGAGCTATCACTGAACTCACTAGTAAGTGCTCATGAGATCTCCTATTTTCATTATTTTTTTCCTTAGGATGTACTGCAATAAGATAATAAATCAAGGCCTGAACATTGCTGAAGTATGTCCAGAAAAGGAGTAGGATACCAAACAGACAAAACCAAGAACAATGTAGTCCAGGGTCAATGAAGACATGGAATGTTCTGCCTTCCATGTCCTTCACTGTGAAGCATTCGAGGCCGAAGTTCTCTATTGTCTCTAAAAACTGATAAGAATTATCATATTAACCAATGAGCAGACAGGATACTGGTTTGAAAAGCTCTTATAATTCTGTCACATTTGAATTTAGGTCTAAAATTATGAGTCTCTTACCTTCTGTTTCCAGGAAAAGAGGAAATCTTGTCAAATCTCACATGATTTATGCATGCTGACCTTGCTTGAAAAATCAGACTTAATGCCAGGTTATTAATGTTTGAAATTTGGTTAACAGACATTTCATTCTGGACCCACATTTTAGTGATATATACTGTTTTTTTATAGCCCAGGCTGCACACGAGCAGATATTACTCATCACTTTTTGGAACTATTACCTTTTTCACATTTTCAATTAAAAAAATTCCATCACTTCCAAATGATCAACTAAAACTCCACTGTAAAATAATAACAATTCTCCATTTGACTTTGTAGAATCAATATGCAGTCAGAAAAACAAATGGCAAATGACAATTCTCAAAGGTTTAAACTATGGAAAGGCAGAAGGAAACATTTTTAAAATTTCCAATTCCAATCTGAAATATAATTTTTTTTTACAGTGAGCAGAAGCATGCAAATTTTGAATCATAGACTGGGAACTAGCTTCTTGTCACATCCACTGTATTCTTTGGGTCCAATCAAGTTGGATAATCCAGACTCAAGGGAGAAGATGCTATCCTCTGTCTCTTGATGTGAGACTCTGTAAAGTCACATTATAAAGGGAATGGGAGCAGGGTTGACTGAAGGCTTGTGGTCATTTTTGGCATCTAACACACCAGGAATATTCAAATAAAAATAAAGTGTCATAGGCATTGAACTAGATGGCTTAAGATCCAGTCCAATTTTCTGTCTAAACAGGTAAAAAATGTTCACTTTGAAAAAAAAAATCTGTGAAGGAAATTTGTTAGAATACTGCTTAACATTTTAACATAAATGAATTCAGTTCTTAGAGATGTGTAGAGAACTCTATATAATATTTTAATATTCTTAGCATTATATAAGGACATCATTACAATAACCCTGTGTTCTGATTTTTCTATTATAATCCCATAGTGTTTAAATGTTTTATCATTTTCTGCATTCTATTCCATATCCTCCAAATCTAGTCCATTTTTGACAGGTATTGTGTCCTCATTTTTATTCTGGGAAATGTCATTCTTGTATGAAAAGCTTACTTTAAAATGTGTATGTATGTTTATACATATTAATTGGACTTAGTTAATAGAGAATAGAGAAAATTGACTGGTTAATAGGTATACAAGTCTGATAGATGGCTAGAAAGAGGCCATATAAATGTCGGGGAATATCTAGCAGTACATAGCAAAATCTATTCTCGAGAACTTCAGCAAGCACAGAGTAGGCATTACCTGGAGAGTTGCCAGAAATGCATTCATCATAGTAAAGTCAGTGACCTAGGGCAGTTAGTTATCTGGGAGACACGGGACTATCTAGGAGGCACTTGTTACGATGAGCACTGGGTGTAGTATGTATGTGAACTAAATAGAATTTAAAAAGTTGAAAAAAAAAAAAGAATCAGTGATCACAGAGTAGATCAAGCAAGGGAAAGACTGAACACACTGAGTGTGGACCAAAGCCTATGTGCTGGCACTCTGTAACAGCTAGCCTCCCTCTGTGCATCAACAATATCAATGCAGTGCAGAATGAAGTCCTGTGGTGGGGCCTTCCCAGATCCTGCAGGTGGAAATGTAGGTGAAAGGGGAGAAGATTACAATGAGTCAGCATATCTGGGAGAAATAGTTCACACATGTCTGCAGGGGCGCCTGGGTGGCTCAGTCGGTTAAGCGTCCAGCTTTGGCTCAGGTCATGATCTCACAGTCCCTGAGTTCGAGCCCCGCGTGGGGCTCTGTGCTGACAGCGCAGAGCCTGGAGCCTGCTTCAGATTCTGTGTCTCCCTCTCTCTCTGCCCCTCCCCTGCTCATGCTCTGCCTCTCTCTGTCTCCAAAATAAATAAAAACATTAAAAAAATTTTTTTAAAAGTCTGTAGTAATTAGGACTATATGACTTGTTGGGCATTTATATTTGCCAATCATTGTGTAACTTTGGATGTTACTTAACCTTGTTGTTTCTGTTTCCCATTATATGAAGTAAGAATACTGAGGTACTGCTAAGCACCTGATTCAGACGGTTATTGTGAGAATTAAATAAACTTGTATAGGTATTTGGTAACGAGTCATTTCAAAACTTAGTGGCTTAAAACAATGGCAGGATTTATTTTGTTCAGAAATTTGTAATTGGTGCAGGGATAACTTATCTCTGGTCCTCTCATCATCACCTGGCATGCATAAAGGCCATTCACTCAGAGTCTGTGCCTCCCTGTGAACTCACCAGCAGAGCCCAATTCTCAGAAGGAAGACTTATGAGTGAGATTTTTACCACCAACCCCCCAAAAAACGATTTTTTGCAGTCCAACAGCTTTTGCTCCAGATTCTGAACTCCTAGATGAAGATAATTAGTAATATAAATCTTTAAAATTTCTTTTTTCCAGTTTGTCTTGGCCACACTTGTCAACTTTGATAATGAAGCATATACTGAGGATTGTGATTGCTTTGAATACGTTGTGATGTTACAATTTTCAAAGCAGAGATTTTACATTTACTTTTTTTCTAGATGTTCTTGGAACAACTGTAAATACTATCATTAAGAAAAATGGCTTTCTGGGGCACCTGGGTGACTCAAGTCAGTTAAGCATCCAACTCTTGAATTCGGTTCCAGTAATGATCACACAGCTCATGGGATTGCGCCCTGTGTCAGGCTCCTCACTGAGCATGGACCCTGCTTAAGATTCTGTCTCTCTCTGCCCCTCCCCTGCTCACACATTCTCTCAAAAAAAAAAAAAATGCTTTCGTGGTGATGATTGCTAGATAATCCATAAAAATACAACAGATTCCATACTGATCCTACATCCAGTGATTTACTAACTTTACTTTTTATATAATAAATGAATCAAAGTATTAGAAATAAGTTTTATTCTTTTGTATATTCTTATATATGCGATAATGCCAACTATTATATAAATTTTATTTTTTTCTTAAGCCTTATAACTTTCTTCTTACCTTATTATCCTAAAACTTTGAATAGTAAGTAAAAGGCAATCATGAGAGCAGACATCCTTTTTAGGAGAGTGCTTTCAATATTCCTATATTATACTAAGAAAGTTCTGGGGCACCTGGGTGGCTCAGTTGGTTAAGCATCCTACTCTTAATTTCAGCTCTGGTTATGATCTCACAGTTCGTGATTTCAAGCCCCACATCAGGCTTTGTGCTGACAGTGTGGAGCCTGCTTGAGATTCTCTCTCTGTACCCCCCATGCTCTCTCTCTCTCAAAATAAATACAATAGACTTTTTAAAAAATTAAGAAAGCTCTATTCACTGCTAATTGAATTTTGATTATGAATCTATTTTGACTTTTATCAAAAACATTTTTTGCATCTATAAAGATCATTGTATTTTTCTCCTTTACTCTGTAAATGTAAGTGGAACACATTGGTTTATTTTCAGATGCTAAACTACCTTACCTTTTTGAACAAGTCCAAATTTTGTATCCTATTATAAATTTGCATATAATTCTTTTATATGTCATTTGATCAGTAACTTTGTTTAGAATTTTTGTATGTATGTCTATAAAAGAGAATACCCTCTATAACTTCCCTTAAAATATCCTTGAGAAGATTTTTGTAAGGTTATGTAGATTAGTTTTATAAAATATATTGGGAAGTATTATTTTTGTCTTCTGGAAATATTTGTACACAATTAGCCTTAAGTATTTAAAATAATACATTGGTGAGGGTATTTGGATATGGAGTTACTCCTTTATGGAAACTTCGATTGTACAAATGTGCTACTTCTCCTTGGTAAGTTGTTTTTCAAGATTTATGTCTACTGTGTTAAAAAGGATCTGGTGTCTTTTCCTTTTATATTACTTACTTGTCTTTCTCTCTCCCTTTCTTCTGGCTTTGACCAGTCTTGTCAGACTAATAGTTAATATTATATATTCCAGTGCATATTTAATTTCTTCTATTCTTCATTGGTATTTCCTAATTCTTAAAAAGTAGACTTAGAACATCAAATTCCCTTTTATTCTTTTCTTACATGCACATTTAAGTCTACGCATTATTCTGTAAGTACCTCCTTGGTTATATTTCAAAGCTTTTGGATGCATATTTTTATTGTATGTCAATTCAAACATTTTTTATGTTTATTTTTGAGAGAGAGCAAGCACACAAGCTAGGGAGGGACAGAAAGAGACAGGGAGACAGAGGATCTGAAGCAGGTTCTGCACTATCATTGCAGAACCTAATGTGGGGCTCAAACTCATGAAATGTGACATCACAGCCTGAGCCAAAGTTGGATGCTTAACCGGCTGAGCCACCCAGTGCCTCTAAATACTTTTTTAATTTCTATTGTGACATCTTTGATCCATAAGCTATGCATTATTTATAAGTGAATACCCTCACATTTCAGGGTTTTAAAAATACAAATAATTATTATTTCATTGCTTAAAATGTGCTCAAAGACCATTCTCTAATGTCCATTTAGAACTCCATAAGGCTATCAGCTGATTTAACAACAGAAATTTTACAGGCTAGGAGAGAATGGCATGATATATTCAAAGTGCTAAAGGAAAATGCCTACAACCACGAATACTCTCTTTCTCCTCAATTCTGATCGATAGCCTTGTTAGGTAAATTGGCCTTAAAAGAAATGTTTAAATGCCTTTTTAAGTAGAAAAGAAAAGATCATAACTAAAAGAAAAAAAAAGAAAATGGGTAAAAGCAAATATACAGTAAAGGCAGTAGATCAACCATTTATAAAGTTTCTATAAAGGTTAAAAGACAAGATAAAAAGACCTAAAATATGACATCCTCTACATAAAATAAACGGGAAGGGAGTAAAAATTTAGAGCTTTTAGAACGTGTTTGCCAAAAGTGACCATCAACTTAACATACTTTGCCATATGTAGGATAATATACATAAACCTCGTGGAAACCACACACCAAAATCCTATAATAGATATACAAAAAAATAAAGGGAAAGGAATCCAAACATAACACTAAAGAAGGTCACCAAGTCTTAGGGGAAGAGAGCAAGAGAAGAAAGGAACAAAGAAGTACTACAAAACAAGAAAAAATTAACAAAATGGCAATAAGTACATACAAATTGATAACTACTTTAAATGTAAATGGACTAAATGCTCTAATCAAAAGACATTGGGTGAATTAACGGATAAAACAAGATCCACATAAGTTACCTATAAGAGACTCCCTTCCTACCTAAAGATACATACAGAACAAAAGTGAAAAGATATTCCATGGAAATAAAAGCTAGGTTAGCAATACTAAAATATCAAACAAAATAGACTTTAAAACAGAGAAAAGCACTGTGTAATTATAAATGGAACAACACAACAAGAAGATAAAACAATTGTAAAGATCTATGCATGCAATATAGGAGCATCCAAAGCTATGAAGCAAATATTAACAGACATTAAGGGAGAAACTTACAGTATTACAAAAATAGTAGAGGACACCCTACTTGCGTCAATGAAAAAATAAACAGTGAACAACACATTCGACCACAGGGACTTAACAAATATATACAGAACATTCCATTCCAAAACTACAGAATACACTCTCCACCCTCCCCGCCCCCCCCAGGACACATGGAACATTCTATATTCGCCCACTAAAAATCCTCAATAAATTTGAAAAGTTTGAAGTCTTAAGCATCTTTTTGGACCACAATGGTAAGAAAATAGAGATCAATTACAAGAAATAAACTGAAAAAACACGAACCCATGGAGCCTAAACAACATGCTACTGAACAACCAATGGGTCAATAAAGAAATCAAAGAGTAAATGAAAATATACCTGGATACAAATGGAAACACAATGGCTCAAAATCTTTAGGATTCAACAAAAGCAACTCTAAAAGGGAAGTTAATAGCAATATAGGCCTATCTAAAAAAAAAAAAAGAAAACTCTCAATCTAACTGAATGCTTAAAGGAAACTGAGGGGGGAAAAACAAAGAAAACCCAAAGTAGAAGAAAGAAAAAAAAATAGAGATTAGAGTGGAAATAAATGTAAACTTACAAAAGAATAGAAAATATCAATGAAACCAAGAGCATTTTCTTGGTAAAGATAAATCAGAAGTGAAAGAGAAGTTATACCCAACATGATAGATATACAAATTATTGTAAAAAAATAACTACAAAAATTATGCCAACAAACTGGACAACCTAGAAGCAATTAATAAATTCCTACAAACATGATTTTTAAGACTGAATAAGTGAGAAATAGAAAATATGAACAGACCAATTACTAGTAAAAAAAATTTGAATTGATAGTTAAAAAGAAAAAATCCCAACAAAGAAAAGTTAATACATATTCTCCTCAAGCCTCCTAGAGAAGGAAGAAATGATTCCAAATATATTCTAGGAGGAGAGAAAAACCACACAAAGACACTACAAAAAAACTACAGGCCAATATCCCTCATTAACATAGATACCAAAACATTAAACCAAATTCAACAATACAGTAAAACGTTCATTCACAGTGATTGAGATTTAATCCATGGATGCAAAGATGGTTCAATATTCAGAAATCAATCCACATGATATGCTACATTAACAAAATGAAGAATACAAATCATATGATCATCTCAATAGATGTAAAAAAGGCATTTGACAAAATTCAATATCCATTCATGCTAAAAATGCTCAACAAAGTAGGGTTGGTGGGAACATAATAAAGCCCATATATGACAACTCAATAGATAATCTCATGCTTAATGAGGAAAAACAGAACTTGTACTTTAAGTCAGGAACAAGATAAAGATGTCCACTCACCCCATTTTTTATTCAATACAATACTGAAAGTCCTAGCCATAGAAATCAGGCAAGAAAAAGAAATGTCATCTCAATTGGTGAGAAGTGGCTCAGTTGGTTGAGCATCCAACTCCTGATTTCTGCTCAGGTTATGATCACAGGGTCATGGGATTGAGCCCTGCATTAGGGCAGATTCTTTCTCTGTCCCTAAAATAATGTTTTTAAATGGTGAGGAAAAAGTAAAACTGTCACTATTTTCAGATTACATGACCCTATACAAACTAAATTTGATAAATGAATTCAATAAAGTTGCAAGATATAAAATTAATGTACAGAAATCTGTTGCATTCTTCACTAACAACAAAGTAAAAAATTAAGAAAATAATTTCATTTATAATTGTACCAAAAAAGAATAACATGCCTAGGAATAAGCACCAATAAAAGAAACTGAAGACAACACAAATGAGAAGATATCCCATGCTCATGGACAAGAAGCATTAGTGTTAAGATGTCCGTACTACCCAATGTAATCTATAGAATCAGTGCAATCCCTGTCAAAATTCCAATAGAATTTTTCACAGAACTAGAACAAATAATCCTAAAATCTATATGGAACCACAGAAGACTTTTAATGAGCAAAGCAATCTTGAAAAAAAAGAACAAAGCCGGAGATACAATCCCAGATTCAAAGATACACTAGAAATTTATAATAATCAAAACAGTATGGTTAGTGGCACAAAAATACACACATAGATCAATAGAACAGGATAGAGCACCCAGAAATAAACTCACACCTATATCGTCAATTAATCTACAACAAGAGGTACAAATATACAACGAGAAGTCTTTTCAACAAATGGTATTGGGAAAACTAGACCACTTTCTTACACCACACACAAAAATAAACCCCAAATGGATTAAAGACCTAAAGAGGAGACCTAAAATCATAAATATCCTAAAAGGAAATATAGACAACAATTACTTTGACATTAGATATAGAAACATTTTTCTAGATATGTCTCTCCAGGCAAGGGAAACAAAAACTATTCGGACTATACCAAAATAAAAAGCTTTTGCATAGCAAAGGAAACCATCAGTAAAATGAAAAGGCAACCTACTGAATGAGAGAAGATATGGGATTACTATCCAAAATATATAAAGAGCTTATATAACTGAAAACACACACACACACACACACACACACACACACAAAACCAATCTGATTTTAAAATGAGAAAACTTGAGTAGACATTTGTCCAAAAAAGATGCTCAAAATCACCAATCAGGAAAATGCATATCAATACGACAATGAAATCACCTCACACCTGTCAGAATGGCTAGAATCAAAATGACAAGAAATAACAAGTGTTGGCAAGGATGTGTAGTCATTGAAGAAAACTATTATGGGGGTTCCTCCAAAAAAAATTAAAAATAGAAATACCATATGATCCAGTAATTTCACTTCCAGGTGGAATTCACTAAAAAATACGAATCTGAAGAGATATATGCACCCCTATGTTTACTGCAGCATTATATACAATAGCCAAGATACGGAAGCAACTTAATTATCCATCAATGAATGGACAAAGATGTGGTACGTATGTGTGTGAATAAAAAACCATAAAAAAGAATGAGATCTTGCCATTTGTGACAACATGGATGGTCCTAGAGGGCATTATGCTAAGTGAAGTCAAAGACAAACACCATATGATTTCCTTCATAAGTGGAATTTAAGAAGCAAAACAAACGACTGAAAAGCAGACATAGCCCTATAAACAGAGTCAAAACTGGCAGTTGCCAGAGGGCAAGGAGTGGGGAGATGGGTAAAGTGGGAGATACAGGCTTCCAGTTATGGAATGCTTAAGTCACAGGGAAGAAAGGTACAGCACAGGGTATATAGTTGATGATACTGAAATAGCATTGTATGGTGACAGATGGTAGCTACGTTTGTGAACATGGCAGAAAGCATAGAGTTGTTGAGAGAAGGTGTACATCTGAGACAAATGTAACAATGTGTGTCAACTATACTTCATTATATAATAATGAAGCCCCCAAATTATTCTAGCTCGACCGAAGAATTCTGTCACAGCTATACTCAATTCACATTCCCGCACAGATTGTGAAGAGAATCCAGTAACTCGTTAAATTAACTCCTTTAGGAACAAAAGAAACTTCTGCCTTGAAGTCAGCATTTCCCATCCAAGAAAACAGAAACTACTTGAAACTTTCAATAACAGATACTTTGTCTGCTTATGTTATGATTTTTCTGTGACCTTCTCTGTCATATTCCTTCAAATAATTGGATTTAAAGATTTCCTAAAGGGGGTGAGAGTACATTTCATGAGTTATCCTGTATTTGGAAGCAGCATATTAATAATTCCCATTAG
Organism: Acinonyx jubatus; assembly: GCF_027475565.1. Classification (NCBI taxonomy): domain Eukaryota; kingdom Metazoa; phylum Chordata; class Mammalia; order Carnivora; family Felidae; genus Acinonyx; species Acinonyx jubatus. The sequence goes on along the minus strand of NC_069385.1, from coordinate 104,112,656 downwards.
TATTTTCCATTTTTATAAGATGCTAAGAAAATAGAAGAGATACCTAAAGAAAGATTTATTTTCTCTAGATGTGGATCTATACCTACCCCTCCATTATACTTTATTTACATTAATACAGAGAAGAGTCTACCAGTCGCCTCATTTTTTTCTCAATTTAGAATTGAGTTTTAGGAAACAAATGCGAGAAAGATGTTGCATCCTTAAGGATACAAATAAAAAATATTCTAAGGAAAACAGCCCCTTTTCATGGTAAAACAAAAACATTAAAAAATATTAAATCCTAAGAAGATAAAATTAGGTTCAATGAAGAGATCTTTATTGGAGTGACATAGAACTAATTGAGCAGATATTTTAATTTTCATTATTTGTTTAAATACTGAGCTGGTCACAATAATCAAAGTAACACAAATGTGACATAAACTTTTAAAATAAACGCTGTTGGAGATTGTAACCCATACCATTGTTATGTTACTATTTTCCCCTTTGGTTCCATTAATACTTGGTTTATATACTTGCTCTGCTATTTGGTACCTATACATTTGTAACTATTATATCTTTCTGGTGGATTGACACTTTTGTCATTATGTAATGTCCCTTTTTGTCCCCTATAACGTTTTCTGACTCCGTGTATTTTGTCTGATACAAGTATAGCTACACCTGCTCTCTATTGTTTATCATTTGAATGAAATCTCTTTCTCCATCCCCGAACTTGCCACAGCTTATGTGTGACCTTACATCTAAAGTGAGTTTCTAATAGCTGGTTCTTGTTTTATTGCCCATTCAGATACTCTTGTGCCTTTTGAGTGGGGACTTTATTCAATTTAAATTTTTTTTTTTTTTTTATTTTTTAATCAACTGGAAGCTTGTACCTCTTGACCCTTCACTCTCCACTGCACTCTCTGTGAAAGTTGTTATGGATAGGGAAGGATTTGCTAATCCCATTTCATGGTTTTCTCTGTTTTGTAGTTCTTTTGTTCCTCTTTTCCTCTCTTGCTATCTTCTTTTGTGTTTCACTGACTTTTTGTGGTAATATTCTTTGATTCCTTTCTCTGTTGCGTATTTTCAGCATTTTTGTATGGGGGAGGTGGGTATCACGAGCACAGCTGTATTGTAAATTTTGAAAACTTCACATTTTCCTTGATGCCTCAACATCCCCATATCCTGCCTAGGTGCCAGGCATACCAATGTCCCTTTCCCTTCTTGCCCTCCCCTGACTGTGACCTAGTGACAAAAGGCAACAATGAAATCCCCCACCCTGACCCCCAGTAAAGACACTTACCCTCATTCTCTTGCTGGGCTCTGCTCCTGCTGGGTTGAGCCTGCTCCATTGGAGATTCTCCCACACGGCCCCTGTACAGCACATTTTCTTTCCTCTTCTCAGAACTGTGAGTATAATAAATCTCACTTTCATGTTCCTCTCCACCGTGTTATTTCATGTCCACACCTGACTAATTAAAAGATTTTTAAAGTAGCATAATTACTTCTTACAACACGCATAAAACATCTTATCAGAGTACTTTAAGCTCATAATTTTAATTACATACAAAAACGCTACACTTCAACTTCCCTCCTCCTTCACCTTATTTTTGTGACTAAATAATGAAACTAAATGTCGTTGCAGAGCATATTGGTACTAATTCACATTCAGAACAATTTCATCTGCTGGCACATCTGATGTCGTGGGTAGCGCTTTCATCTGAAGGTAATAGTTGGGGAGATTTCTCTCACCATTCCTGGACCAGCACGGTAGTGCACAGAGTCAGGTGGGGTTAGGCTGAGTACCGAGAACTGCTTGCTATCTAGTCACTAAATGAAAATTGGTGGGGAAATTGGATATGACACGAATGCTGAGTATTTGTTTACTTATGTGAAAATATTTAATTTTTGTGTCTCAAGTATTTTTTTTTTATTTTTTTAACGTTTGTTTACTTTTGAGACAGAGACAGAGCATGAATGGGGGAGGGTCAGACAGAGGGAGACACAGAATCTGAAACAGGCTCCAGGCTCTGAGCGGTCAGCACAGAGCCCGACGCGGGGTTTGAACTCACAGACCGTGAGATCATGCCCTGAGCCGAAGTCGGACGCTTAACCCACCGAGCCACCCAGGCACCCCTGTGTTTCCAAACTTTTTAAGCGATTAATAATGCATCTCATAAGTACAGAAGTAACTGGGGAAGGATCTTTTTTGTTGCAGTTGGTTTTGTTTTGGTCTGATTTGGTTTTTGATTATTTGCTTTTAAGTGTACATGAAGGTTCTGTCCTCCAGAGAGTCTGCTTCTATTGACCTCAGTTCCTTTGCCTGTATATTTGAAGAAATTCTACCGGTGATTCTAATGGCTGTCCCTGGCTAGACACCACGGATTTAGCAATTTATGTAAAATTAGGCATGCTAGCGAACAATAATAAAAACCACGTACGATCAGATTATTCTAAATCCTCAAAATGTGATGCCTTGCAAGATTTGTGTTAAATAAGTGTCAAGAATGTTCTTTAAATACTATTTTTAATCTCGTATTCAAATGAGAATCCTGTGTGAAATGTCTTAAGTGTTTGAGAAAATCAGCCCTATCAGAAGCAAGTCCAATGGTTCAGCTACAATTCCCACTGTTACATTCTTTCTGCTTGCAAATTTTAAAGGCTAGGAGGGAAGGGTCTCAGGCCAATAGAGCTGAAATGTAGTGAGCCAACTGAAACTTTCAAAAGTTATTAACTTCATAACTTTCCATTGTAAATAATCTTGAAGGGAGGGAAAATTTTTCTCTCTCGATCTATCTTGGTTTCCTTTCTCTTTTGATCTTGTGTCTGCAAATTTACTTAAACGATAGTTCTTAGAATTGAAAAGGTACACATTTTAATAGAATTATGTTGTAGCACTTCCAAGCTTTACAACATAGTACAAGTCAAACTACTGATATTGAATGTTTTCATTTATGAAATAATGAGAGATTATGTGAACAAATTATATGCAATTTTCGAACGGCGATCGTATTAATACAAATACATAGTTTTAAGAAAAAGATAATGTCACGTTATTGCATTATAAAAACAAAAGAGAATCAAAGTTTACCTGGTGTATGTATCCTCTGCTCAGAAAAGAATTGTTCTTACATTAAGAAATACAATATAAAGAACATAATATATAGAAATTTTTCTTTAATAAAAGTACCTTTTCCACATAGTCTAATCGCTTCCATAAATTTTCTCTATTTCATCACCAAGTTATTTTTGAGTAGTAATCCTGGCCCATTCTCTATATTTTAGAACTATTAAAAAAAAAAAACAAGTAAAGACAAAGATTGCCAACAGACATTAGGGATAATATCTAAATTGGAAACATTGACAAGGACTTATAACCACAGTTGCTACCTGACAGTTCAGAGATTTGGATCGGGTTTATTCAATTTTGGGGGGAAGGAAAATAACAATCATTTGCTTGGAGTTTACCTAATCCTAACCTCTAATGACTATCTCTTATGGACAAAAGATTTCCTATACACTAACAAATTCCAAATTCTTTGAGGTTTTCAAATTCAGTGCAAGCTTTTGAAAAAAAAAATCTGATTTTTTCAATCAGTCAAGACTAAGTCAGGAAAGCAGATTCAATATGAGCGTTATGGCATTAAGGCATTTATTACAGTAAGTAGATATGACAGGATTCTAGGAAGAGATGGTGATGTGAAGTTCCTCAGAATTGAACAAAGAAAAGATCACACTAACCAGCCTTACTAAAACACTGGCTTGAGTGGACAATTTGCAGCTTGCAGGGAAAGGCAAGGTTAATTTGTAATAATATATAATATATTACATATTAATTATAAATTATGAGATATAATTTAAATATAAAATTAATATAAAGATAAATATATAAATATAAAATATAAAAAATAAATATAAAGAAATATAAAATAAATAATATAAATATAAAATAATTATAATATAAATTATAAATATAATTATTAACTATTATATATTAACATGTTGTATATTATCTTAATATATATTATATATTTATATATATCTTAAGCAGGCTCCATGCTCAGCTCAGAGCTTGACATGGCTCGTGACGCAGGGTTCCATCTTACAACCCAGGATCACGACATGAGCCAAAATCAAGAATGGGACACTCAGCTAACTGAACCACCCAGGTGACCCAAGAAAATGAAGATTCTTAGACTCCAAAGTGGGACCATGACAAGGAGACGTGTGGTCTGTGCGAAGCTGTTAATCTCCGTGTAGCTACTGCTGTTGCGGGTCTGTTACTAAGCATCTGCACACGGGCCTGGGTGCTGCAATTTGCAAGCACACGCAAGTCAAGACGCAATCAATCATTTTAAAGTTGCAACAGTGTTTTACTTACACAGACAGAGAAAGGCAAAACAGCCCAAAGCAGGAACTCCCTTGGCTCCACACACCAGCAAGGACAACAGTGAAACAAAAGGAGCCACATGACTGCAGTGTGAGTTGTGGGGTATACTTGTTGCTGGCGGGCTGGTTTTAAACTGCCCCTTGAGAGGTCTCAGTCTGCAGCTCTTTGCTGAGGGGTCAGAGCAGGAAGCCCGATCCCTCATCAGACTTGCAGGGCAATGAGAAATGGTCTCATGACAGCCTCCCAGGGGTGTAGGGAGGTGACTGTCAGATGACGTCAGGATTGGCCCACCATCCTCTCTTGTTCTGGGAGGGTCACAAGACATTCTGCCAAACCCCGGATAAGCTGCAACTGAAGGCTTTACTTGATTTTTTTTTTTTAATAATAGCTACAAAGTATGCTACTCTGATTGCCTACCTATTCCAAGTCCTTGGGGATTTGTGTGTGCCTGGGTCCTGAGGAGAGGGTTCTGCAGTGAAAGCCTGAAGTGCTGTTACCACCAAAATCTCTCTAAGAAATGAAAGTAAAAGACAAACCTACTTTGTGAAGATTTGATAATCTACAGAAGGATGGCATTCCCCTAAAGCCAGCAGCAAGAAGGGGAGGGAGAAAATGGTGAATATCAGAGGCAGGCAGAGGAAATTGATTCAATTTAACATTAGTGCCTGGAGACTTTCTGAACTAATTTGGAGGGATGTCAGCACCGCTAGCCCCCTCAATTGTGATGGTTGATATAAGAAGAGAGTTTTATTGCTATTATATTGTGGCTTCTGTATCCTGAGACTTGTGTGTTAGAGAAATTATCCATGCTTTTATTTTTCAAAGTCCAGAGTGCTAACCATTATACAATGGGACCCCATGCTTTTATTTTTCTAAAAGAATAGCTTAGGACTTAAAATGTTAAACATTGAAAGTAGCCTATGAAAGCTTGAGTAGACATTTTTATTCAATGTTTACACCATGTAAATTTATGATTATTAATTAGTAGATAAAAATGAAGGGCATAGTTGGTGAGCACGGGTACAACATGTAAATGTCTGTCTGTGATGTAAGTGGGTGCCAACACAGCCTTTTAATTTGAACAACAAGCTGTGTAAATTAAGCATAAAGTTTAGGGTTCAAACCAAATAACTGCCTCAAAGTTAATTAGCGTGAATTTAACACAGAGCTGGACTTGAAAAGAATTTTAGGCACTAGTACATAGATTTTGTAGCAATAGCTTTAGCACCATCTAATTGGCTATCCCACTTCAACTAAAGATTGACTTTATTTTCTACAACCATCCCCACTCCTTGTGCTGAGAGACTGAATGTACCACCAGACAATGCCCAGGCCATATACTAAAATAGAACCCTGACCCAAGCCTGCAGCAATCAGCAGGGGAAGCCAACCTACAACCTCTGGAGCAATTGACCCCAAATGGTCAGGACATGATGGGTAACTGACAGCTTCCCTAATCTTTTCTCTTACTTCCAACTAACCAGGAAAGCCAAGTGTACTCCCCTAAAGAATCATACAGGGTGTCTCACTTCTAGTTAGCCTGTCTCCAGCTTCTGCATGTCAACAGCCTCCACTCACGGAATATCTGAAGCTTTCTCTTTTGTTCACTGTATAGCTTTTACGCTCCTCGGACTGCCTGTCTTTGAGTCTCAGTTTGTAAAACCAAGTGATGCTGGCTGCCTGCCTTGCTACAGCAAGCTCTAAATAAACAGCCTCTGCTTATTCTCCCGGAGTGGTCTTCATCTATTTCGCAATGCTTATATGCTTACTTAGTGTAGATAGTTTATGTGACTCAAGACTAGTGGATGACTTTGAAATAAACAACTAGAATCTTTATTTCGAGGTGAATTGACATAGTGAAATAAAAACAGAATCTCCTCAAATATATTTATAAGCTGGTACTGCTGGTGACCATATTCCAACCCCTGTGCTAGATGCATCCCATGTCTAACCTCAGTTAATTATTTCAACAGTTCTGAAGAGCAGCTGTTTACAGGTTAAGGAATCAAGGCACAGAGAGGCTAAGGTCCTTGCCCAAGTCAAGAAACCAATGGAAATGGATTTCAAACCCATACGCATCACTGTCCCCAGCCCAGCCTTCTTCCCCTGGACTACATTACTTTCAGGGTTCCGGACATAGTGCTGATTTCCTCAATAGCTACCAGACTTGAGAAGCTAATATGAACTGCTTATTGAACCCTCACTTGGTACCTATGTAGTTCTCAGTCCAAGAAGATATGGTAAAAGCAACTTAGCCTTAGCCCTTGAGAGCTCATTTCATGGTACAAGGAATAAAATGAAACAAAACATGCCACAAATTTACTTGGAGGATCACAGGGTTATTAAATCAGTAGTAATTGAGATTGTAAGCTTTGACAATAGTAGGAGTATAAGGGTGAGGCTAATGGGGTGAACTCAGATCACAACCATGGAATGAATGAAGAACAGTCTGACACACGTACTCATCAAAAGTCTTAGCAAGTAAATTCAAAGGAGGTGTTCTTGCTTCCCCAGCACTTAGTTTACCTGTGTCTGGCAATGATTTCCCTAACATATAAGTCCTCGTACCAATGCTGGCTTGTGAACCCCCAATTCAGGAACTTCTTTTTTTAATGTTTCTTTACTTTTGAGGGAGAGACACAGTGCAAGTGGGGTGGGGTGCAGAGAGAGAGGGAGACACAGAATCTGAAGCAGGCTCCAGGCTCTTAGCTGTCTGCACAGAGCCTGACATGGGGTCGAACCCACAAACTGTGAGATCATGACCTGATCCAAAGTTGGATGCTTACCTGACTGAGCCACCCAGGCGCCACCATGAGCTTCTTTGTTAATTGTAGACAGAACGGTAAGCAGGGTGTCAAAAAACCAAGATTCCAATCCAGTGGTTCTCAATTCATGCTTCCTTGGCTAAACCCTGTGCCACATAAATTGCATCTCTGAAAAGAGATGAAAGCTACAAGTTGAAAACTGATATTTTAGATATTTAGATATTTTAGACCTGAAGAGGCTTTTTCATATTATGTATAAGGCAATATTTAAAGGTCAGTATGATTTCTATTTGTGATACAAATAATCACTTGAAGTCCCAATTGAATGCATTTGACAACATATATTCAATTAAAAATAACAATGATTCCATTTCATCCTGAAGTACCCCAAAGGTAAATAACTTTACATCCTTTACATTATTCAGTCTTCCAAGAATTGGAAACTTACTGCTAATATGTCTTTGATATCTCACTATTGATTACTTGAATGTGATAATAAATTATGTACAAAAATGTTCCATTCAATATTTTATGGTCAGAATGGAAGGTTTATTTTGTGGCACAGAGATACATCAACAGTGTTAGAGGATATAGACCGAGATGGATGAAAATGACTTACTCTATTAGATTTGATGGTGAGCAAGGGCCTCTGACAAGAGTGTATTCCCCTCTGACACGTTGCAGAGGACCGTGTGTGCAGATATCTGGCAGGAGAGAATTCTGTTTGGGAAGAATAGGCAACAATTCAAAAGGTAGGGGCATGACTGGTCAATTTCATGAGTAACAAGGAAGCCAATTTGTCGAAAGTGAAAGAACAGGTAGAAGGTGGCTGGAATAATGGCAGAGAAGTAGCCTGGGCCAGATCTTACAGAGCTTATGGGTTATGGGAAGGATGTTAAATTTTATTTTGACAGGGATGGGAAGTACTGGAAGATTCTGAGCAGAGGAGAAAAAAAAATGACCTGGCTTTATTTTGAAAGGATCATTGCAGCCTTTTTTTTCAAATTAATAAACTTACTTTTTGGCACGTTTTAGGTTCACAGCAAAACGTACTGGGAAGTACAAAGAGTTCTAGGACGCCATGGGTCCCTCCACATACACAGCCTTCTCTGCTACTGACATCCCACACCACTGTGGTGTTTTGTCCTTGTGGCTTTTTTTTATGAGGTAAAGGCCTTAGGTAGGCTAGTTAGAAGGCTGTTTTTCTAGTGTAGTGTAGTCATTTTCTAGTCTGGTCAAAAGAGAATGATTGCTTCAATGAACCTGGTAAAGGTAGAGGGAAGTTTTGTATTTGAAAGGTCTAACTGGAATATTAAGAATGCTAACAAAACACCAAGGAGGGAAAAATTGGTTCCATTGCATGTTGTACATGTTGAGTAGCACTGATTTCACCCCTCAATTTTCCCACTACTCCTCAATTTTTACTCAGTTGGCTATCCTTGTAACAAGATCAGAGCTTCTCACCGGCTTCTATGGAACTAAATAACATAAGGCAGAATATATTAAAGGGCTCATTATGAGATCACATTTTCATCTTTGAGTAAATATTTATTAAAAACAGCCTTTTGGTTTGAAGCTGGGCTTAACAATTTTACGTTTTCTATCAGCGAAAGGCTGGAAACTAATGAAATTCATTCTCAGCTACTATCTGTTAACCACTCTATAAACCAGTCATACCTCAGCTCTTCCCATTCTGCCGAATGACCAGTTCTCTTGAAGAAGAGAAAGTCAGGCTCCTCTCTGCCAAAATTAAAGTGAATCATAGTTCATTTTTCACCTGGAGAAATCAGCACTTTATGATTAAGAATATTTTTTTAAAAAAACATTACACTTGGGAAAATGTCAGATTGCTTCTTGGAAGCAAATCTTTCCTCAGCTGAGTTTTAAGATGACTGCAGCTCAGACGGTGGGACTACAGCCCATGGGAACCCCTGAACTAGAGGCCCCATTTGCTTTACCCAGATTACTGACCAACAGAACCATGGGATTAAAATGTGCTTTGTTTTAAGCCACTGTGTCTTTGGATAATTTATTACATAGCAGTAGCTAACTAATGCAGGTCATCTACCCCTACCTGCATGGAGTAAATCTTAACTTGGCACCCTGGGAAGGGAATGAAGTTGGTATTTGTTTAAATGGGGATTGCCAAATAGATCATCACTTCAGATATCTGCACAGGACTATGGTCCCCTCAATCATATATTTAGCAATGAGTAGCAAAAGATTAAATATAATAGCTTTGCCCAAAAATACATTAGTGTCTTTTCCCCTAACATGGACATCTTCATAAATAATGCGGCCATTTCTTCATATGGACATTTTATTTGCCCCCTTTTTAACTTGTACATTAGGCTAAGGAAGAAAAAGAGTCAAATGTAAAGGATTTTGTGAATTTTAAGTATAAGTTCTTGTTTTAGGGGTTAGAGAGCCATCTAATAAATTCCACTATAAACACAAAGACCTGAAAATAAAGCCTATTTTGTTTTCATTCTGCTTCATACAATTGTGACTCAAGACAGCAGAAGACAAATCAACAGATTGGTAAATTGTTGACCCTAAAAAAACAAAAATTAAGCCCATTTGGCTTGTCCTGTGCCTGAACCCCTGCTGTTGGATTCTGCTCCTTTGATTGCTATGATGCTTTATCAACAGGGGAGGAAAAAGAAAGAAAACAAACTGTCCTATCAAGGTCTAAAGGACTGTGCAGCAGAAACGGGGCCCATCAAGGTAGTCTGTTCTTAAAGTGCAGAGTGACTTCCCATGTGACAATGAGAAATCACATTGAGGTAATATGAGCGTCAGAAAAGTCCTTCTGCCAAAGTGATATCTGCTCTACTCATTCTCTACTAATATAAGTACCTGTTGTTGAATCTCAAACTCCTTTTAAGCATCCCCAATTACAATGCAAAGTATACTTGAGAGGAGTCTTATTTTTTATCAATAAAAAGTAGAAAGTAACCAGAATGGGTCATCAAATCGTCTTCTAGGACACATCATCAGAAGCAGCTGGTATCTAAAGATCTTCCCCTAAGCCATGGCCATGGGAAAGGACTGTCATCAACACTAAAAGCGCACAAGGTATACTGACATCTAGTAACTGTCAATTCTACTGTTACAAATTTTGCAGCCACATATAAACTTAAGCCTACATTTACATTATACTAACATTCAACTGCATACGAACTATCCTTTTCAGTTGGCTCATTTCTATGAACCAATATGCTGCCACAACACAGAGCTACAGAGTTCCTTAGAGGAATAGAAGAAACTGAGAATACAGCAACATTGACCATTGTATCTAGAATCGGCTTCCAAGGATTCAGGAAGGCATTTATGAGAGGAAAAGACATGTGGCCATACTTCTCCAGTCTCAAAACTGGCAAGCTAAAAAGGCTTGTGAGTACTTACACTTCTGGCCGAGAAGTGATTTTTGGCTATGAAATATAAAATAGTAAGTTTAGAAGTGATTCAGGTAAATAGAAAGCAAGTCCACACCATCATCTCCCAACCCCTCAGAGCATCTATAGCATTTATTAGATGAATGATTTCTGCAATCCAAATAGTTATTATATACTGGTACTCTATTAAAAATTTTCACTGTGTCAGATTACCAGTTACATAAAGATTATCTCATAAATGGATTCTTATGGATCCAGTCATAATTGCTTTGCTGAATTCAATAGCACAATACTTTTACTCTGCAGAATCAATGATCAAGTTGTAATTTTTTTTTCCCAGCCTGGGAAATTAGGTCCGGGTTAGGATTCAGAAATTCTGCCTTTGTCTTGAGGCTCCTCTACTCTATAAATAGCCAGCCTTCAAGGGATTTCAATCTATTCAGGAAATTATTAGCCATTTTTAGAAACATTTAGCCTTTTATCTTAGGAAAACATTATATTGGGTAGCATAAGAGGGACCATACTTGATTTAAGATAATACTGTCACTTCACTGAAGGCAATGAATCTGCAAAGGCAAAATGATATTAAAGCTTCAATCTTAGGAGCTAAGGTAATGTCAAATTTATCTTTTTCTCTGAGGCCTTCTGCTGAGCGCGAGTTCCAACTTTGATGACACTTGGGGTGCAGAGGACAGAATATAAAATTGATGACTGTCCTCAAACGGACAAGCAATAGACGAGCCGTATGCAATTCTGAGTTCTCAAAGGAGTATATGTCCCACCCACAGGGCAGAAGAAATGTATAAAACTTATTAACTAACCAAATAAGAAAAAAAATTTAAAAATCATACAGAAGAGGCCAGAAAGAAATTTTGTTTTTCTAGACCTTGGTGTTGGGAGGGAAAAGATAAAGATTCTTCCCTGAGAATCTGTAACCACAAGCTGGCATAAAAGTTTCTGATGTGATTTCATGTTATACATGAGATCCAAAATATTGTCCAATGGAGAATTAATTTGTTCTGTATCCATGCTGCCCTCAAGATTTGAAATAGATCTCAAATGGAAGATTTAAAGTGGTCCCAGATTACTGGTAACCCCAGATAACTAGGAGATACAACATAAGTCTTCCCCAGAGGAACCCAGGTCTCAAAGCAAATCCACAGACCAAAAACAAGGAAAAAATACCTTCCCAGAGTAAAATCAAATTATTAAGATAAAAGCAAAAAAAAATACTCAAGAAAATAATGCAATATGAGTGAGAACTAGCGGAAAAAGCAGAGCAATAGAATCTGATGCCCAAAGCTTTGAGATGTTGAAATTATCACAGAATATAAAATAACCTTATATAAGTGGAAATAGAGAAAAGAGAAGCTTGAAAATATGACCAAGAAACAAAGTATAAGGGATCCATATGCAGACATCAAAAAATAATAAAGTCATACAATTAAGTAAATCCCCTTATAAAAAACTACACACACAAATTGCTGGATATAGACCAAAAATGACACTGTAGTGAAATGCGGGAAGGATTTTTTTTCAATAAATATTGTTGATACAGTTGGCTATCCATTTGGAAGAAATATATATCTAGACTTCCTCTAGACATTCTAACAAAACAGTTTCAGATATTTAATAGATCTACATGTGAAAGGCAGAACGATAAAACTTCCAGAAAATAACATAGAAAGATATACAAATTGTACTGGGATTGTGAAAGATTTTTTAAAACAAAACTAAAAAATAACTCTCTCCATAATGAAAAATATTGAAAAAACACATTAAAACTAAGCACTTGCATTATCCAAAGACACTACTATAAGAGTAAAAAGGCAAGATGAAACCCAGGAGAAAATATTCAGGTATATCCAACAAGGGACCCGTGTACAGAATATGTTAAAAAAAATCCTACAAATTTTTAAGGAAAATAACAACCAATTTAACAAATGGTCTGAAATCTTGAATTGGCATTTCAAAGTGGAGTATATACAAGTGGCCAATAAGTATATGGAGATGTATTCGATGGTATTAATCACAAAGGAAACGTAAATCAAACCTATGTGAGGTTCTACCACAGAGCCATTGGAAAAGCTAAGATTATAAAAACTGACTATACCACTGTGTGGATAGCATAGAACAGCTTAGAATCTCATCCACTGTAGATGAATGTGTAAATTCATACAACTTCTGAAAAGTATTTGGCAGTGCTTTCTAAAGCTGAATAGGAACATACACCGTGACCCAGGAATTTATCCAACATAACTGTGCATGTGTATACCAAAAGGCATGTACAGGAATGTTTGTAGTAAGATTATTTGTAACGATAACAAAAATAATAAAAGAATTCAAATATTCACTCATGGTAAAATGGATCAATTGTGATGTATTTATCCACTAGACTAAATTGGCATGAGAAATAAGTTATTGCTACATGTGATAGAGTATATACAGTATGATTGAGTATATACAGTATGATTCCTTTCACATGGTATACAAGAAAAGGCCAAAGTTAATAATATTTAATATAGAAGTTGCCCTTTGTGGGCAATTTTCTGACTTGATTTTAGGGAGATTTTATGTATTTCTTGATCAGGTGCTGTTTTTTTATTTTATTTTTTTTATTTAGTGTTTGTTTATTTTTGAGAGAGAGAGCGACAGAGCACGAGCAGGGAAGGGGCAGAGAGAGAGGGAGGCACAGAATGCGAAGCAGGCTCTGAGGTGTCACCACAGAGACCGACAATGCGGGGCTTGAACTCATGAACTGCGAGATGATGACCTGAGCTGAAGTTGTATGCTCAACCAACTGAGCCACCCACGTGCCTTCAGGTGCTGGTTTTAAGAGAGTGTTCATTCTGTACACATTCTTTGCTGTGTACTCTTAGGGTCCATGTGTTTTAAAATGTATGATCTACTTGAATAAAAATATACTAAAAATTATAACACAAACATACAAATCACTTCATCCATGTTCGTCTATTAATTCTTTCAATTTGCCAGATTCCTTTTTAACTGTTTCAACTCAAATAGCGAGATGATCCACAGCCCGATGCACGACTGTTTGGGCCGTCTGGCTAAGAGCAGGGCTTGAATGGCATACCTGTCTCTAATGTCCTCAGCCCTGGTAATTCTAAAACTAAAGGCTTACCCTGATTAACACATTGCGGCTATTCCTTACGACTCCTAAGGGCACACACTAACAACCAACTTTCGTACGATGGGTTCCTATTTGTAAAATATTTTTTTTCTCAAAGACCTTCACAAACATGTAAAGAATATTTAGTTTTTATTCTATAAGCAAGAAGACTGATGTTCCAGATAATCAAATGTCTTCTCCAAGATCATTCAGCTAACATGTGGTAGAGCATTTTCTACTTAGTTATAAAAATTTTATAAAAAATCTTAGTCATATCCACACATCCCCATCATATTTCCTCGGCTGAATTGGAAAACTCTTAGAAGTGGGGCCCATAGATTTTTCTTTAGTGTCAGCCAGAATATGTCATTGAGCTGTCAGCTCACAAGAGGTAATTAACAGGTGATTCTTGAGAGATGGCAATATTCTGCTGTCTTATATTTGAGTACCTAAAAGCACATCATTCTGAGAAAGACCTGGGTAACTAACATGTCATCTCAATTCCACGAGATATCTCATGAGCATTCTGTCTCCTTTGTAAAATAGGCTTTTAACTTATTCAAAAGCCAGTTTTATGAAGGAAGGATAGGTGACACATAAGTGGGCATTAGGATAAGTAGACTTTTTTTTTTTTCATATTAATGCCACTGCTTAAAATAATAGGAAATGTTCCATGGTCTGTTTTTAGTGACTGGCAGTGATTTAAAAACATCTGCACTTTATACAGTTAGTGCTTGCACAAAGAATCCACAATTAGCACACAACAGGCACAACAGAAAATCCAATAGAGCAATTCACCAAGGATGTGTTCTGTTTATCTAATCAGATTCATCATCTTTCAATACTATGCTATAAAAGATAGGAAGTGAGCAAGGGTGGAATTAGTCAATATTTAAAGGGGATTTTCCAAAGGTAAATTCAAGGATCAAAAACAAAAACCTATCAAAAGAATTGACAGTATTTTCATCACTGGATCTTCTTCCTCTGAGTATAAAAGTGATTTATAAGTGCCCTGAAAGTTATTTTAGTTAAGATGCTTTTTCTAAGATGAAATGTGAAAGGAACAATCCAGACATGGTGGTCATTAAATTTCATGAGATGTTCTTTCTGAAGGACAAGAAATTAAAAGCTCCCTCTCATTACCATACATAGAGCTGACTCCAAGACCAAGCAGTTATAATTGTCATTTTAAGAAATTCCTGACATACTTTAACAATTCTGAGATAGAATCAAAGTAAATATCAGTACAGACTATTCTAGATCCTCATCCACAAAGTATCACAACTCAAACATATTTCAGCCACGCTGGGAGTACACAAGAGTCCTCAACCACCACCACCATACAGGTTTTCTTTTTCAATGACAGCAGTGGAGGAAAAATCTAAAAATTTTCCCTAATATACAGGTTTTTATAGAAATACTGTACTCCCTGATCCATTCTCCACTATCTCATCCCTTGGGGGGGGGGGGGGAAACCAGCTACTCCCAGCAAGAAGCACTTCTAAGTAATAATGGAATTTAAGAAAATCTTCCAGGAAAAGCTTTGGTAACTGGTTTAGTCCTGCTTATCCAGTTTCCTCCTACAATATGTGGGGCTGTAGGGGAAAAAAAACACAAAACTTTAAGATCATGAGAAAGAAACACACACACACTCATATATTAGCACTTTCTAGGTAGAGTCCTTTGAATTAGTGATTATAAAACGAAAATATTTTCCCCCATAGATTTCCCCCATAGATTTCAAAACTAATTGCCCTAGGAAACTAGGGCATTTGCATTTGTTTGCATGTGTTTGCATTTGTTTTAGAGATGCCCAATTTGTATGAACAGTCGCAAGTCTCTTCTAAAATTCTCTCATTGCAGTTTGCACCCAACCCAGTAAATCTTTTTCTTTTTTCACCTTGATTCTTTAAAAAAGCATGCATTATTTGTGATCTAGTAGACACATCAATGCAAGACAAAGAGCAGAACTGTCTTAGCTCCTACCGCTGATCAAAGCTGTTTAAGAGAAAAATCAGAAATGTGATAAGAGCACATTTAGAAGGTATTGAAGAGAGTCCTTGAGGTGGAGAGCTCTCAGTTTTGTATGAAAGTGATCCAGAAAGTAACCCAATGATTCCCCCTCATGAAAGGGATTTTAGAGAACCCCGAGTTTCTAAATTTATGGAAACTTAGGTTTCCCTTCCCATCTAATGACTGTTGACCTGAAGAAACTCAATCCTGCTCTATGCTGTCAGTGGATTCTGGAGCCTACATGAACAAAGGAAGGTACCTATTTACAGCCCAGAGAAATCTGGCATCATGAAGTTGTAAGAACAAACAAAAGAGCAGAGTAAGAAGAGTGAGACTAAGAATTAGGCAACCTGAGATTACTAATTAGCAAAAAGACATATGATATTTCTAAGGGACAATTTTGTGTTTCAGAAGGCAACTGGACATGCATTGCTTTGGTGAAGACCTACCTAAGAATGTTGCCTGCCTGGCAACCAAGAAACTGACCCACAAAATGACAATGAGCATGTGGAAGCCTACAAAAATAACTGTAAGGAACAATGATAAAGCTCAATATGCTTCCTCGAATTTCTGCTCCTTTTATTTGTGCCATCACTCCCTCCTATGGAATTAGGATTTCTTGGCCTTTTTTTTTTCTCCTTTTAAATAGCCAATTGCAAGAGTGTTGTGGAGAAATGAAAGAAAAAGGAAACATGTTATAAAAATATCACATCACACCCCATCTCTGTCTATGGCATTTTCCTAGGCATAAATTGGTAGGATTAAAGAGTGTTGGATTGGTTGTGAAATTGAAGTTTTGATGTAAATCTGAGATTATAATATTGACGAAAAGTAATCTAACAAGAAAGTTATGAAATCTGCTTCATGTGTTTTCCAGTGGAAAGGAAGGGGTTTCTATAGTTCACTGGAAAGCATGAATGAAAATAAATAGATACAGCGAGATTCTATAAGAGTCCATGGATTTTTACCCATTTAAGATCCATTCATACAACTATTTTGATTAAAGTATGGGTAAGTCAATCTCAACAGACTTTGTGAAAGTCCCACATTTCAGAATGATTCTTTTTATACAGATATGTGTTTGGAACATGTGGAACTAAAACTGATTATGAAGCCAAGATTATGTCCATAGAGTAAACACATTAAAGTAGTTCTGAGTATGGAATATAACTATTTGCCTAATAACAGAATATCATGAATATTATGCGAGGCAAACACTAACGGAATTATAGAGAAAAATAGATGAATTGACTGTTATCGTTGAAAACTTTAATACCCTTCTAGCAGAAATGGGTAGATCCAACAGGCAGAAAAATCAGTAAGAACATGGTGAACTCAGTCAAGAATGTCCTCAATCAAAACTGGATATAACTGAAATTTATAAACTACTTCATCCAATAACAGAAAAATACACATTGTTCTTAAGTTTGCATGGAACATTCATCAAGATAGATCATATTTGGGGCCATAAAACAACAAATTTAAAAGACAGAAATCATACAATATTCGATCTCAAGCTACAGTGTAATTAAACTAGATATCAATAATATAAAGATACCTGGAAAATTCCAAAATACATGGCTATTAAATAAAATACTTTTAAATAACAAATGGGTCAAAGAATAAATGTTAAAAGAAACTTTAAAATATTTTGAATTAGGGGCACCTGGGTGGCTCAGCTGGTTAAGCGGCCGACTTCGGCTCAGGTCATGATCTCACGGTCTGTGAGGTCAAGCCCCGCATCGGGCTCTGTGCTGGCAGCTCAGAGCCTGGAGCTTGCTTCCGATTCTGTGTCTCCCTCTCTCTCTGGCCCTCTCCTGCTTGCTCTCTGTCTCTGTCTCTCTCAAAAATAATAAACATTAAAAAAAATTGAATATTTTGAACTAAGTAAAAAGGAAAATACAACCTATCAAAACTTGTAGGATGCTGCAAAAGCAGTGCTTGAAGGGAAATTTATAGCATTGAATGTATTTATTAGAAGAGAATGAAGATCTGAAATTTCTAATCTGAGTTCCATCTAGGGAGACTAGAAAAAGAAGACCAATTTAAATCCAAAGTAAAAAGAAGAAAGGAAAAACCTAGAGTAGGAAGCAATAAAATTAAAGATAGGGAATCAGTAGAAAAAAATCAATAAACCAAAAGCTGATTCTCTGAAAAAAAATCGGTTAAATTGATGAGCCTCTAATCAGGAAAACAAGAAAAAGAGAGGAAACAAAACAGTAACATCAGGAATGAAAGGAAGGACATCACTACATGTAATCCCATGGACATTTAAAAGATAAAAAAGCATTACTATGAACAAATCCATGACCACAAATTTCATAACCTAGATGAAGTGGACCAATTTCCAAAAGATGCAGTTTACCAAAATGCATGCAAGAGAATTAGACAATATGGATAAACCTATATCTATTAGAGAAATCAAATAAATAATTAATTTTCCAAAACAAAAGCACCAAACCTAGATGGTGAATTCTTACAAATATTTGAGGAAAAACTTAACTATGCCAGTTTTCTACAATATCTTTCAGAGGATAGAAGCAAAGGAAATACTTTCTAACAAACTCTATGAGGCCAGCCCTACCCTAATACCAAAACCAAAGACATTGAAAAAAAAAAAGACAGACCAATATCTTATGAACATACATGCAAAAATCCTCAACAAAATATTAGCAAATCAAATCCAACAATGTATGAAAATAATTATACAAAATTATTTAGTAAGATGTATCCTAAATATGAAAATCTGGTTCAACATTTGAAAATAAATTAATGTAATTCATCACATCAATAGGCTTTTAAGAATCACATAATCATAACAGTAGATGCAGAAAAAGCATTTGACAAACTTCAGTATCCCCATTCATGTTAAAAAAACTCAGCAAACTAGGAATAGAGGGGAACAATCTCAACTTGAAGAAAATCTACAAAAAACCTACAGCCTACAGAAAGAAAACCTACAAAAAA
This sequence comes from Acinonyx jubatus, assembly GCF_027475565.1. Classification (NCBI taxonomy): domain Eukaryota; kingdom Metazoa; phylum Chordata; class Mammalia; order Carnivora; family Felidae; genus Acinonyx; species Acinonyx jubatus. Next base: position 104,094,017 of record NC_069385.1, on the reverse strand, counting down.
CATTATACTTAATGCTGAGAAACTCAAAACTTTCCCACTAAGATCAGGTACAAGACCAGAATGTCCCCTCTCACCTTTTCAACATCAAATTCAAAGTTTAAGCTCATTCAATAAAATAAGGATATAAAATGTATACAAATTGGGAAGGAAGACATAAAAACTATTTTTGTTCACAGATGACATAATCATTTATGTACAAAACCTGAATCAACAAAAAGTTCCTGGAACTAATAAGAATACGGCAAGGTTACACAATATCAGGTTAATATACAAAAGTCAATTGCTTTCTTTTATAATGGAATTGAAAAGGTGGAATTTGAAATTAAAACATAATACCATTTATGCTAGCACCCCCAAAAATGAAATACTTAAACACAAATCTAACAAAATATGCACAAGATTTATACAAGAAATACTACAAAATTGTGATGAATAAAATAAAAGAATTAACTATGCTGAGTGATATTTCATGTTCATGAACAGGAAGACTCAATATGGTCAAGACTCAAATATGCTTTCCTACTGATCTATAGGATCAATAAAATCCCAGTCATTTTGTGGATTTCATCATACTCATTCTAAAGTTTATGTGGAGAGGCAAAAGACCCAGAGTATTCAATACAATATTAAAGGAGAACAAAGTTGGAGGACTGACACTACTCAACTTCAAGACCTGATATAAAACTACAATAATCAAGACAGTTTGATTTGGATAAAGAGTGAACAAATAGATCAATAGAACAGTTAAGAAATAGAACCCCATAAATATAGTCAACTGATCATTGACAAAGAAGCAAATGCAATGACGTGGAGCAAAGATAGTATTTTCCAAAAAATGGTGCTGGAACAATTAAGCACTCACGTGCAAAAAAAATAATTCTACATAAGCTCTCCTCAAAAATTAACTCAAAATGGGGTACCTGGGTGGCTCTGTCGGTTAAGCATCTGACTTCGGCTCAGGTCATGATCTCATGGTTCGCGAGTTGGAGCCCCGCGTCAGGCTCTGTGCTGACACCTTGGAGCCTGGAGCATTCTTCGGATTTTGTGTCTCCTCTCTCTCTGTCCCTCCCCCATTCAGGCTCTGTCTCTCTGTTTCAAAAATAAACATTAAAAAACATTAACTTAAAATGGATCATATACCTAAATGTAAATCATAAAAATATAAAACTCCTAGAAGATGACACTCTAGAAAACCAAGATCTTGAGTATGGTGATGGCTTTTTTAGGTACAACATCAAAGACAATCCATGAAAGAAATAATTGATAAGCTAGACTTTATTAAAATTAAATCTTCTGCTCTGCCAAAAAAACATGTCAAGAGAATGAGAAAATAAGCCATAGACTGGGAGAAAATACTTGCAAAAGATACATAAGATAAAGAACTACTATCCAAAATATATGAAAAACTCTTAAAACTCAACAAGAAAACAATCTTATTAAATATAATGGGCTAAAGAACAAAATTTTCACTAAGCAAGATATACAGAAAGAAAATAAGTATATGAAAAGAGGCTTCACATTATATATCATCAGGAACATAAAAATTAAAACAATGAGATACCATACACCTACTTGAATGACCAAACTCTGGAACCCTGAAAATACCGAATGCTGGTGAGCATGTGGAGCAACATGAGCTTTCATTCATTGTTTCTGGAAATGCAAAATTTTATAGCCAATATGGAAGCTTGGCAGTTTCTTCCAATGATAAATATATTCTTACTATATCATCCAGCAATTGCACACCCTGGTATTTATCTAGTAGCCTATGTCCACACAAAAACCCACACATGGGTGTTTATAGCAGCTTTGTTCAAAATTGCCCACTTTTGAAGCAACCAAGGTGTCCTTCAGTAGATGAATAGATAAGTAAACTGTAGTAGATCCAGACAATGGAATACTTTTTAGAGTTAAAAAGACATGAGGTGGCAAGATTGCATTCTTTCTCAATGCCCAGTAGTGTAACATTATATGTAACATCTTCTTGCCATTTGCAACAAGGTGGATGGAACTGGAGGGCATTATGCTAAGTGAAGTAAGTCAATCAGAGAAAGATATATGTTTTCACTAATATGTGGAATTTAAGAAATTTAACAGAAGACCATGGAGGAAGGGAAGGAAAAAAAAAATAGTTACAAGCAGAGAGGGAGGTTAACCGTAAGAGATTCTTCAACACAGAGAACTGAGGGTTGATGGGGGTGGGGAGTCAGTGGGGGCAGGGAGAATGAGTGATGGGCATTGAGGAGGGCACTTGTTGGGATGAGCACTGGGTGTTGTATGTAAGAGATGAATCATGGAAATCTCCCGGAGCCAAGAGTACATTGTATATACTGTATGTTAGCTAATTTAACAATAAATTATAAAAAAAAATGAGTTATCAACGGGGTATCAAGCCTCAAGAAACTTACATGCATATCACTAGGTTGTATGAAGTCAGTCCAAAAAGGCTACACTCTGTATGATTTCAACTATATGTCATTGTGGGAAAAGAATAACTATGGAGACTGTAAAAGGATTGTTACCAGCTGGGGACTGAAAGACGAGGAGGAATCAATAGGCGGAACAGTTTTTAAGAGAATGAAACTGTTGTGCATTTGTCTAAACCTACAGAATGTACGCATTAAGAGTGAACCATAAGCTATGGAATTTGGGTGATTATGATGTTCAATGTAGATTCATCAATTTGAACAAATAGATAATGTGGATGTTGAGACGCATGTATGGCAGCATGGAAAATCTCAGCATCGTCTCCTTAGTTTTGCTGTGAACCTAAACCTGATCCAAAAAATAAATTTTCATTAAAGTTTATTTTACTTATCTTGAGAGAGAGAAGGGCAGAGAGAGAGAATCCCAAGCAGGCTCCATGCTGTCAGTGCAGAGCCCGATGTGGGCTTGAACCCATGAACCATGAGATCATGACCTGAGCCAAAATCAAGAGTCAGATGCTTAACCAACTGAGCCACCCAGGCGCCCCCAACAACGACAAAAACCAACGAATTCTTAATAAAAAATAATGGCAGAAATGCAATGAAATTATTTATTTATAGTTCATCATTGCTAAGATGGATCAAAGAAATCTCATTGAAAACTACATCTAAGTTAACACTGAAGTTTATCTTGGGACACTCAGCTACAGACAAATTATGCGTATTTAAAAGGGAAAAAATATCTCTTTAATATGGTTATATAACAAAGAACAGAATTAGTGTAATTTAACCATATATAATGCTAACAATTTCTAACTTCCCTATGTCTACAACAGAGGCTGACACATCATAAAAATTCAATAAGTTTTTGCCAAATGAAGAAATGAGTAATTCTTTCAAGTGATCATATACTTGATAGGACATCCTAGGTTAGAATTAAAAGCTGTTATGTATATAGTATTGGAAATAGGTTAACAGGACTTTCATTGTACACTCCATTTGTAGATCGAGCTCCCTGTTCGAAATGTCAATTATCAGAATGAAAGCTTTGGTATTCTTTTCCAAAGCAATACTTATTCTGGGAGGTGATACAGGATTGCAACCAATGCAATCATTAAAAAATGGCATGGAGGGGTGCCTGGGTGGCTCAGTCGGTTGAGCGTCCAACTTCAGCTCAGGTCACGATCTCGCGGTAAGTGAGTTCGAGCCCCGCGTCAGGCTCTGGGCTGATGGCTCGGAGCCGGGAGCCTGCTTCCGATTCTGTGTCTCCCTCTCTCTCTGCCCCTCCCCCGTTCATGCTCTGTCTCTCTCTGTCTCAAAAATAAATAAATGTTAAAAAAAAATGGCATGGAGTCAAAAGAAACAAACTCTCCTCACATTTGTTTGTGCATTTTAAGTACAAAAAGGCAAAAATTTTAAGGAGCAGTGTTTTATGAGTCAGTTTACAAAAGCTTTTAAAAGGTTTTGGGGTATTTTAGGTAAGGGGTTACAAATATTAGGTTTTTAGCTTTTTAATAGTAGATATATATTTTATATATTATATTAGATGTATTAATATATGTATATATTATTTTAAATTTGAAAAAAGTCTGAAAAGTAAATGTTACCATCAGTGAATGACAACTTTTTGAACTTAAAGAAAAACAGGAATACTGCCATAGTTAAGTAAACAGGGAAGATTTTTCTTTTTCACATAAAATTCCAATCTGTTCAGATCTCGCTAAAGTCTAATTCAGCCTCTTCTTCAAGTTTCTGCTGGTGTGTCCTTTGGAGGGGTGGCGGTAAGTGAGGTGATTAGGGAAGGGAAAGGGGTGTTTAAAACAACCCTTTCACTTATGAATATTACAACTGTTGTATCATTATTCAGAACAAATATTTATTACTATTTACCACTGAAAACATAATTTTTAAAATTCTTACCTTGCATTTATCCAATTCTGTTTTGATAGAGGTTTTTTTGTTTGTTTATTTGTTTTAACTTTAGGCTTCCTGGAGTCACTTATAGTCTGTAAACTCTTGGAGGTACACATTTCTGGTATTTTTAACAAACATATACAAGCATTTAAATTGGATCACTAGTTCGTATTGGATCACTATTTCTCCATTGTGAGTCTAGATGAATATTAATGTTAATTTTAAATTAATCAAAAAACTCTAGCCTCAAAGACCAAAAAATGGTAAAAACCTGATGGCATAGAAAAAGTTTCCTTAATAATAAACTATTCAGATCAGGTGGCATTTTCCTTTAGGAGGCAATGAGGTGTATGCTCAGGTTAAATTCCTGGATTAGAACTCTACCTCTAACCATGTGACCTTGAACAGGTTACCAACCTCATTATGTTCAGCTTCCTCTTCCTGGTTTGGTTGGTGATAATCCTACAGACTTCACCTGATTGCTGGGAGGAGTGAATGCATATAATGCAGTACTTATTACAGTGTCTATAACATAGAAGCACTCAGTAAATGATAGCTATATTATTACTATTATTCCTTGGATTGTATTGTATCTTTTGACCTACACAATGATTTTGACACGTTTTTTGTCCTGTTTGTGACCTTTATCAACATATCAGGATGTGCTCTTTATATTTCTTCTCTCTTCTCCTCTCTTTCTCCCTCCCTCCTTCACTCTCAGTCCCCCGCCCTTCCTCTCTCACACAAACACACACACAAACACACATACACATTCTCACACATGATTAGATATAGAAAAATGATAGATAGCAGATCGTTTTCTTTGATATAATAGTAGAATTTACTGCTGTTTTAGTCTCAGGCATAGCTTCAGGCACCTACTCAAACTGAATAGAAGAGTCTTAGAATACTTAGTGTTCGCACGGGTAATTCTGAGAATTGAGGGTTATAGTTTTGACTTTCATTATAGGCTCATTTGTCAGGGCAGTAACAAAAGAATAATATTTTGGAGTTGGAAAGAACATTATGGCTTATAAGTAAACTCTAAATCTCTTAAGACCTATGGTAAAAAAAAAAGGTTTGAACTTTTACCTAGTGTTTTAAATATGTATTTGTTTATAAAGTATTGTTTTTTGTTAGATGCTGGGCAACAAAACTCAGTTTCTAACAGAAATTTAGGGTCCAGCTTTTAAATGTCATGTACAAAATCAAATGAAACCACAAATCTATAGATAGAAATAATCATGGTCAAAAGTGATTTTTCAATATTTCTTAAACATTTAAGTATGTGATGCATAGGTATTATATAGACATAATAATTATAAAATATTATACAAGTATATAAAATAGTAGTAATTTAGAAAATTATACACAAGCTCTGAACATTACATTGCATTTTGCAGTTTTAAGATAACTTCTGTTTTTTTTACTTTTCAAAAAAAAATTTTTAATGTTTATTTTTGAGAGACAGAGACAGAACATGAGCAGGGGTAGGGCAGAGAGAGAGGGAGACACAGAATCCGAAGCAGGCTCCTGATTCTGAGCTATCCAGCACAGAGGCCAGCACAGGGCTCGAACCCACAAACTGTGAAATCATGACCTAAGCCAAAGTTGGACCCTTAACCAACTGAGCCACCCAGGCACCCCATATTTTGTTTTTACTTCTCAATAAACGTTTTAGATTTTCAGAAAATTTTCAAAAATAGTACACGTATTTTCCATATATTCCACATCCAATCTCCCCTATTAATGTGTCACTACTGATGAACCAATGCTGATATATTCTTATTAACTAAAGTCCATACTTTACCCACATTTACTAAGTTTTTGTTAATATACATTTTCTGTTCCAGGATTCTATTCAGGATACCACATTATATTTGATTGTCATGTCTCCTTAGGCTCCTTTTGGTGGTGATATTTTTTCAAATTTCCTTTGATTTTGATGACTTTGATACTTTGGAGGAGTACTTCTCAGGTATTTTGTAGAATGCTCCTCAACTGGAATTTGTCTGAGTTTTGCTTATGATCACACTATGGTTATGGGTTTTTGTGAAGTTGCCCATAGAGGTAAAGTATCATTTTCATCACATCCTATCAAGGATACATACTAACACATGATCTATGACTGTTGATGTTGACCTTGATAATCTGGTTGGATAGTGTTTGTCAGCTTTCGCCATTGTGACATTACTCTTTTTTTCCCCTTTTCCATACTTCGCTTTTGGGAAGAAAGTCACTATGTGAGCCCCCACTTGCAAAGTAGTAATTTATGCTTTACTTGTTTGAGGAGAAGAGTCTACACCACTTATGTGGAATTCTCCACAGGATTTATTAATATTTTAAAACCTACAGCATCAGTAACTCTCAAGCAGAATCCTTGCAACATTACATCCATAATACAGAGAGACTGTAGTACTTCAGTTTGAACTATATTCTCTGTAGCAGAAAAGTGGAATTTAGTGGCTCCAAAATGCCGGTCTACATGGGGAAGTGGAAAAATGGGTTCTTCTGGGTATGACTATACACAAGGTGACATGATTCATCCTCCCAACATTGAACTATTTTCGAAATCACTGCATAGTGTGGTATGCTCTGTGTCAAAATTATCCTTAATTCATCTGGAAACTCCTAACCAGTTCAATTAAATTTTCACTTATATCGAACCTAAATTTCATACACTGTAATGTAAGCTATTTTTTTCCTTATTTTTTCTGTCATGATCAGATACAATTTCTTAAATATTATGAGGTGTATTTGGGTTCTCCAGAGAAACAGAATATAATACGGTTGTTCATGCCCCCAGGAAAAGCCAATGTTTCAGTATGAGTCTAAAGACAGAAGGGAAAAAAAAAAACAAAAACAAAAACAAAAAACTGATGTCTCAAGGCACTCAGGCAGGAGGAGTTTCCTCCTACTCCAAAGTCAGGGGAAAAAAAAAAAAAAAGGAAACAAACAATGTTCCAATATAAAGGCTGTGAAGCAGGAGGAATTCTTTCTTATCTGGGGGAGGATCAGCCTTTTTGTTCTATTCAGCTCTTCAAACTACTTAATGAGGATATTCCATACTAAGGAGGCAATCTGTTTATTTAATCTACCAATTCAAATGTTAGTCTTAATTCAAAAGCACCTTCACAGAAGAAATCAGAATGTTTCACCAAATACCCGGGCACCCTGTGGCCCAGTCAAGTTGACACATAAAACTAACCATGACATTAGAGTATTAAGATGCCAAGACACCCTGAGAGTCTATATCAATTTAAAAAATATTCCCGTAACTTATGGATTTCAGATTTGAACTTCTCTTAAGAGATCTGGGTAATGTTCTTCCCCAGTAAAGGGTTACAGTAATAGATAATAGGACACTTAAAAAAAAAAAAGAAAGATGTATTATTATTTTTATCCCAAATCAGGAACCAGGGATACAAACCCTCTAAAACAGAACCAAAACAAAACACAACAAAGAGAAAGGAAAGAAAAGAATAAAATTATGAAATCGATGACAAGGAAACAAATAAACCAAAAATTCCTCTCATAAGTGGATTAATTTTCCATGTTTTATTATTGATTTATTCAGTAAATATATACCAGGCACTTCTCTTGGTGCTTGGGAGAAAGCAGTAAGCAAAGCAGAGGAAAGATTTCTCACAGAGCATACATTCTCATAGAGAGAGACTGACAATAAATAAAAAAAAAAAAAAACAAAACAAAAAACTACTTGTTACCCAGTGGTAAGTATCATGGGAAAAACAAAAAGTAAAATAAATTGGTAGTTAAAGAGATGAAATTTTATTTTATTTTTTTTAATTTATTTTAATGTTTATTTTTGAGAGAGAGAGACACACACAGAGTGTGAACGGGGGAGGGGCAGAGAGAGAGGGAGACAGAATCCAGGCTCCAAGCTGTCAGCACAGAGGCCGACTCAGGGCTTGAACTCAGAAACAACTGAGATCATGACCTGAGCTGAAGTCAGCCACTTAACCGACTGAGCCACCCACGCGCCTCTGAAGATATGAAATTTTAAAAAAGGAGTAAAGATGAGCCTCATTGAGAAGGCAGTATTTGGACAAAGTCTCAAAGGCAGTGAGTGAGGTAGCCATGATATTTTAGGAAGAACATTCAGGCAGAGGGCACATTTGGAGCAACGGAGAGAGTATAACTCACAAGTTTGGGCGAAGAGACCAGAGTGGATAGAGTGAAATAACTGTAACAGAAAGAGTAGTTGGAGACAAGATCAGAGAGATGGTGATAGTGGTGGATGTGCAGGACAAAGATCATGTGAGTCTTTGTAAGCCATTAAAAGTACTGCTCCTTTCAAATGTCATTCACTCTCAAATGTTTGTGCTTATCTAAGAGACTGGTGCTTTGCATATCTGGGGTTTGGGTATCATGCTGTGATATATCCAGAGAATATATTATGAGATTTAGCTTCATTTATGTTTGATTTGAGGCTAAATCTCATAATATATTCTATGGATTTATTTATCATATATAAACTTAGATGTGAAAAAAAAATGTCACCAGATATTGGAGTAGGAAGAAGGAAAGGGGAATAATAGAACCCTAGGATTTATAGTAAAGCCATGCAAAACCATAGGTTGCTTATTCCATTTACATGCACAAAACTGATTCCTGGGACTTGCATTTTTTGTAACATGCTGAAATTTAATTTGAATTTTAGGGATCCATTTCCACCACATTAAATAACTAATCTTCATCATTAACATCATCAAGTTGATTTTTTGTGTGTGAGGAATCAACTAGGTGTTAGGGGAAAAAAGAAAAACCCATCACAAGTTCGTTTGAAAATCCAACTGTAAATCAAAAGTAACTATAGTTGGGGCACTTGGGTGGCTCAGTCAGTTAAGCGTCTGACTTTGGCTCAGGTCATGATTTCATGGCTTGTGGGTTCAAGCCCTGTGTAAACAACATGGATGGAGCTAAATAGTATGATGCTAAGTGAAATAAGTCAAAGAGAAATGCCATATAATTTCACTCATATGTGGAATTTAAGAAACAAATGAGCAAAAGAAAACAGAGAGAAACCAAGACACAGACTCTTAACCACATAGAACTGATGGTTACCAGAGGGGAGGTGGGTGGGGAGATGGGTGAAATAGGGAATGGGTGATAAGGAGTGCACTTGTCATGATGAGCACTGGGGGATGTATAGAATTGTTGAATCACTATATTGCACACCTGAAACTAATATAATACTATATATACTATATATACTATATATACTACTATAATACTATATATATACTATATAGTATATATACTATATAGTATAGTATATAGTATAGTATATAGTATATAGTATAGTATATACTATATATATAGTATATACTATAGTATATAGTATAGTATACTCTCTCTCTCTATATATATATATACTATAAAATTTTTTCTATGTGAATTGAGTGAAATGTATGTAATTTAAATTTTTTTAAGTGGGAAAATGTGATGACAGATAAACTGTTGATGAATAGTAATTCTCAATGGAAAATTATTATAAATGGAGTTTTTCTAACAGCTGAGACTCTTTAATACTGCTGGAATAGTGTAATTGAATTTATTTCCAAGGGAAAGCTATTCAGATTAATCAGATACTCTTTACTAGTTTGGTCAGTTTTCTGAAGAAGATACATTATCAAGTCCTCTGTTTGTGAAACAGAAAATGCTGCAATTCCCTAAAGGACAAAATACCTTAGTTATCACCATTGCTTGTATCCATATACAACTTGCTAGTTGACAAGATGCTTTATACACATTTTCTAATCTGAATCACAACACCTTCAAGGCAAGACAGATATTATCTCCATTTTGCAGATTAATTGACAGATTTTTTCACCTTTCCAAAATTACATTATTTGTAGGAGAATTGGCTCAAAAACAGATCTAAAACATTTAGGCTCTTGGACTTTTTTTTTCCTTTCTAAACAATTATTCTAATAACCACTTGATTTTTTAAAAAAGAACTTTCTAACCCCATTTGACTCATACCAATGATTCCCCTCACACCTCTTGCTGGCTCATGCCTTGGTTAGATAAAACAAAACAAAACAAAACAAAACAAAAAACCAACCAACCAACGAAACAAAAAAACCCCACACACTTTACAGAGAACTACTAACATTGTTAACAGGTTTGTGAATATGGAGGTAGCATAGCCTCTCTGCAATGATCAGTTTGGGATATACACCAGGATAATAGATAGCCATACACATGTTAATCACTGACTAAGGGATACATAGTATGTTTAGATGCTGAGGTTTTTTTCTTGTTTCTTTTTTTTTTTTCTAAAGGCGGCATGCCTGTATATAATCCAGTTCATATACATCCGGTTCAGTTGTTCAAGATAGCATGTAGAGGAAAGCAATCTGGGGGCAATAAAACACTGTATTAGGAGAAAGAAACTGCATCAAAATAATTGCTGAGTAAAGTAAAAATGCTGTTTCGTGGGCAATATCTCAAAACTGTTGAATCAAAATCTCTCTGCTATGTCCAGTCCAGGAATATGGGCTTTAAACAAATTCTCCAAGACATTCTTATTGAAATTGAAGTTAAGGAATATTAAACCAGTAATCTGATATGAGTATTGAGTATCTGTGCCTATTTTTACTGAATATGACAAGAATGCAAATCCCTAATCATTCTTTATCCAGTCCATTTCTTGGGTTGTGTCTCTACCAAGACAAACAGCAGTCTTACAATGGAAGTAGTGACTTCCTAAGCATGGAGTTTCTGGACTGCAATGCAAACTCACTGCATGTATAGCATCCAGCCAGGTTAGTCCCCACCACTCCGTGGGACTTGACAGCATGCTTGCTATGCTGTAAGGAAAGTCCATTGTCTCTGATCTTGGACTTTCATGTCATCTCTCAGCATCCACAAAGTCCTAAGAAAGTAACTTATTATCCTGTATGTAGGGGAAAATATCACATCCTGGTAGAGAACTATTGCATCATTCAGACATAAGTGAATTAAAGCCCAAACCTGTTTTTAAGGGAACAGTTAATTGAAATACAGTGTAAATTCCCAAATATTTAACATGGAAAGCATGTATGAGCTTGTCTACAGGAGCCAATTGTGCCTTTTGTTTCAACCTTCTACTACAACCTTATTTTATAGTATTTAAAGAGAGAAGGCTTCACTCAATTTAATTAGCTTCTCTCTATCCCTACTAAGAACCAGAGAAAATCCAAAAGATTTTAACAACACCCACAAAGAAAAAGAAATAGTGTAGAAAATTAGTACAAACTGAAAATTCTCATAGATATGCCCACAGTGGTTTTTTTTAGTTTATTTATTTATTTTGAGAGACAGCAAGTGAGCACATATGCACTCATGCATGCACACAAGCAGGAGAGGAGCAGAGAGAGAGAGAGAGAGAGAGAGAGTCCCAAGCAGGCTCTGTGCTATGAGCACAGAGCCTGATCCAGCTGGATACCATGAACCACCAGGAGATCATGACCTGAGCCCAAATCAAGAATGGGATGCTTAACCAACTGAGCCACCCAGGTGCCCCTTGTATGTTTTTCAAAGTATTCCACTGAACAGTAAGAACAAAAGAGAACAGAAATGGTCTCATTGCCCATAATGATAAGCTAGCACCCCATCACCAGGAAAGACAGGAATCTCTGCTACAGTCAACAGCACAGTGATCTCAATGTGCTCAGTCAGATGTAGGATGTAGTTGTAGGGAGTTCTGGTAGCCATTATCTTGATATTCTAGATTCTTATTACTAGGGAAATAATTAAGAGTAGTCCTTCAGAGAAGACTCCAGTGATAAAGGAGAAATTAAATGCCAGTCCATAATGAGGAGAAGAATCTAAGATAGCTCTGAAGAACATGGGGTGGAGGGGAGTGAGGAATAAAAAGAGATTTAAGGAGGACAAGAATACAGGCACTCACACCCGGAAGGAACTTTACCGAATTAGAATCCTGATGCACAATGAAATCTGGAAAACTGCTAGGGGAGGAGGGGGAGACAGAATGAAGATTAGAATTAAGGCAAAGATGGATAACAGTTTCCCACTAGCAAACAGGCCTCTTTTCTAATGGAGAGAGCAAAAATCAGACTAGGATATTCCGTCACGGAACTGTTGGCATGTCAGAAAGAGGTACAGGAATTTCAATTACTCAAGCTCATGTCACATCTGAGACTTAAGTGGAAGGCAAGCACTGATGTATTGAAAATACAACATTTGGAACCATCTATACTGGAAACAAAAGGACAAACTATGGTTGCTTGCTAAGCTGAGGGAAGAAATTAGATAATCAGCATGCGATTGAAGAGCATCTCTGTGCAACTGGTTATATACTGGTTATTGCAATGGGCAATGGAAAAGAAATTGAGCATATAGTCTCTGTCCTCCCATGACCCTTAGCTTCAGAAATCAAGATTGACAAACAGGAAATCATCATCATCGCCACCATCATCACCACCATCACCACCACCACCAACAACATTATTTGAAGGTAAGGTAGATGTATAATAGCTTACAAAAGAAATTGCATATTATAAGTTATGGTAGTAGAGGCTACCACTCATTGTTAGAGGGGCTGGGATAGGACTTGGAGAAAGGTGTCTTGAATAGGCAGAAGAGGAATATTGGAGAACACAATAAAAAAAAAAAGACATCCAGATGAGAAGAGGTTTGCAGACATGTAGACATGCAGAACGCAGGAATAGTTGTATTTTAAGGTATTATGGCATAGGAAGAAACGAGGCTGAGTGGGAAGGAGAAGGATGAAAATAATGTAGTCCAGACATGTGCATATACATTTGATATCAGTTCAGTGTAGAAATATTATAACCTCTAAAGTAAAAGAAGACAGAAAACACCCGCCCGAGTCCTGATGTTTGAGAGTATACTCAGGAAAACAGAATATACACTAGGCACCATGTGAGAGTAGATTCAATCTAGGATATTAAGTAAGTTGTTATTTGCAAGGGTGGGCGGTGGTAAAGGAGCAAAAAGTGAATTCTGGGGTGCCTAAGAAAAGAACTTTGGGGTAGAAAGCGTTTAATATTCCATAGGAATATTAGGAAAGGAAAACAATTTGGAAAGGTTTGGGTTCCAGAAATCGGGGAAGGGCAGGTGAGATGATCTCAAACCAAAAAGGAGAGAACATTAGCCAGTGACTGTTGTGTACTGTGGGGAGCTTGGTTCTAGGAGTGGTAAAAGAAGCTGGAGCCTGGGGCCAACTGTTGGCATTGGATTAAGGACATAGGGAGAGTAGAAACAGGGAGCTAGACCCACGGAAGCCCACCATTCCTAGAACCTAACAAAACTTCAGCTAACAAAAAAATCTGAACTGTAGCCCCAGCTGCAGAGAACAGAGTGTAAAATGTTGGCTTTGGCTGAAAGACGACGATGGATAAGTGACAGTCGTGTTCAACTCCTTTCTTCTTTAATGATTCGATGTCGAGAAAAACACCGTGGGAAAGCATTAAAAATTAAATGCATTATTTTACAATTGATTTTCATGATACCACTGAGGACTCCACGGAAGTGGGCCATTGCTTCCTGGCTTGGCTGAAGTTTCTGACGTGTTTTCAAGGTTTATTTCAGAACAGCAAAACAACTGTGAAGGATACCAATTAAAAAAAAAATCCCTAACTTAAGGATTTTCTCTTCTTTTTCTCTTCCTCAGCCTGGGAATTTTTTTTAAATCTCTCTGGCCTCCTTCCCCATCCACCAATATGAGTGGAGGCATTCTATTGATTCCCATTTAATAACCAGCAGCATGGATTGATGGCCACATTAGAAGTATGCACCTCAGAGCAAAGTAGTGGGAACAGTAGCACTAGGCAATTATGGCCAAAAAGAAATAGTTTATTACTGTCTCTATGTTACTTTTATTTCTATAGTGGAAACCCATTAGAAAAACAGTGTTAATATATGAGGGTGTTAAACAAACCATTATATCTAGATATTAGCCTCTAGACAAATGCATGCCTGCCTGCCTTCCTGATTTTCCTCTTTATCTGTCTTTCTGACTTACCTTAGCAACTATACTGAAAACCCTATGCTAGGGACCATGGAAATAGGGACGAATAAGAATGATCCCTAATCAAAATGACCTTACAGCATTATTGGGTTAAAAGGTTTGTAACCAGTAAATGAGTATGTGTTGCTCATGCAAGTTACTACAAAGACACAGACTATGAGAGATGAGGTCTGAGGTCTGAAAGATGGGCGGGCACGAAGCATGGAGGCAAGAAGTGACAACTGAGGCTGAAAGATGAACAGAATAATGATTCTGCTGAATTAGACATTACCCCGAAAGCAACTGGTCTCATTGAGGGATCTTGAGCCAAAGAGTAATAAAAAGAGATGTGTAGTAGAGAAAGACAATTCCAACTGAGAGAAGCATGGACCAGAATGAGTGAGACCAGAGGCAGAGATTTCAGCAGAAGGACCATTATAAAAATTCAGGCAAACATTTCATTGCAGTGTTCCACGCTAGCCTCAAGTGCGAACTATTCACTCTAGCCTTGAATAGTGCTCGATACATGCAGCTTGCAATCTCTAAGTCATGTATTTGCTGTGGCCTATGTATGGGGAAGAAGAAGCAATAAAAGGGCTAAGTTTCCTGCCAGCCTATGGGTGATGTCAAAAGGCAAACCATTGATAGGGCAATAGTACATTTCCTCTGCACTGCTGCGCAGAGCATCGTGACATGAGGCTCCCCTGCAGAGAGAATCATGTGGAGGGAAATAGGATTTTCAAATCTCAGGGGTTTTGGTACTTGCATTTTACTTGTGACTTGGGAACCAGCACTCGGGCAGAGTGGCATTTTCTGAGAGGAGTAACAGCAGAATACAGCTGTTGCCTGTGACACCCAGGGCTGGAATGCACTCCCGGTACATATATCAGAGGCTCTGCTCTCTTAGCAGGAGAATCCAAGGAGTCTGCAGGGGAAGATTTCTTTGAGAACACACATAAGATACCCTCTAAAGACTACCCAAAATATGTAGAGACTGAGACTCTCTATTTTTAATAAACATCCCAGATGATTCTTCTAGGCATTATAATTTGAAAACCACTGTCCTAGGCTTTTTCTGCCATTGAAATAAATCTTTTTTTTTCCTGGTATCTCTTTTGCCTTTTGTGTTGAAATAATAGCAGCAGTAGTATCCAGACTTTTCTGGGCACTTCGTGTTCTAACTTTTGTCTTTTAATCACCTGTTCCTGATGGGAGAGGCTCTTATATCTGACTTCCAAAAAGAAAGTCCCCAGGGACCACGTAAAATATCTTTACTCATCTATAGATCCCAAGCCATGATTCTTTTTCTAGCTTATTTCTTGAGGCCGAAGTATAGATCCAATGTATCTATACCCGGTGACGTATGATAATGCACTAAGGGAGCATAGATAGTTTATCAAACTACCACTAGAACCTACAATTGTAAGCCTATTGTTACAAGCATAGTTGGTATTCAAATAATGTCTCTTGGTTTTCACAAGTAATCTCGTCTGTTTTAAGTAGCAAGTATATGAATTTGCTACCATTGCTTTTGAAAAACCCATATTGGAAAAGTCAACACACATAACCTGGAGAGAAGGGCAGAGATGATATATGGCATATAAGGCAAAGAGTGTAGGACATATACTTAAAACGGCAGAGTTCCTTAGAAGCTAGGCAGGAAGTTAAAAGAGGAGGCTCACACTTTGAGATTCCTCTGTGTTCTCTAATCAACTGAGACGGCGAAAAAGGAAAGAGTTGCAAGACAAAAGCAGTGGTGGACAGTGCCAGAAACTTCAGCGAGTTGAGGAGAAGGTCTGAAAAATTCTTATTTATTCAGCAAATGGGAAATCATTATCGACCTGGAGTAACACAGTTTACATGAAATGGAAAGAACAACAGGGAGAAAGCAGGGATTTGAGAATGTACTTAGGAATGCGAAAGTAGAAGCAGTAATTATTTTACTCCATTATGAAAGACCTGAATAAATAATAATAATAGATAATAACAGCTAAGAGGTGTGTTGGGTCGTATCTTCTTTAAACCTTTCTGCAATCCTAGGACAACTGAACTATAATTATCTCTATTTTTAAATGAGAAACAGGAAAATTATAGCTAGCTACTTTGCTCATGATCCCCAAACAATTACATGGACTATTAAGAATATAACCCGAGTGTATTTGAGGTTTTTAACCACCATGACATTAACACCATAAAAATCTGGAACGGCTTTTAATTTTGATACTCATTTGGAAACTTATTTGCTCTTCCCTACTGTGAAGGAGATTGTCTGTATTTCTTACTTTCCTGACAGAAGAGTAGTACAACAGACAGAAAGGTTCCCTAAGTCTTATACATAAAAGCACTTGATAATCAAACTATTAAATCTACTAGAAAAAGAAATGCATTTTCCCCTACAAGTTTTCTGACAAGAACTGTAACGTGACTGGTGCCTGTGCATTTGTATCCCATCATCATGTGCTATTTTCTTGTCAAAACCTGTTCTCTACTCACTACAAAGCTATATCTGAAGAGGCTGTCCCGAGTCATGTTAACAAGGGAAAGAAAAGTTTCCATCAAACAGGCGTTTATACTTGTACACGGAACTATTAATCCCCCATATCAGAAGGGGCCTGGAAGAGAAAAACAGACAACAAAAATACCTCTTACAGAAGGAAAAAGAAGAGTGATTTTTCAGGAGCTGAGGTGAAGAGATGCTTCACGGTGAAAGAAAAGTATTGAATTTCTCATTAATTTGTCTTAAGAAATGGAGAAAATTTTTTCGGTGTTTTCTCCTCAGATGTGAAGGTATTTCCGTCTTTCTCAAAGCATTGGACTTCCAAAAACATAGCCCTGACTGAAGTCAGGAAAAAAACAAGTACTGTATTCTACTTATATGTGGAATCTAAAAAGGTCCAACTTGTAAAAAACAGAGAATAAGATGGTTACTACGAGTGGGGGTGGGGAGATAGGACAGATGTTGCTTAAGGATACAAACTTGGAACACGTAGGGGATAAGTCCTAAGAATCTAACACACAGTATATTGAACAGAGGCAATAATACTAAGGTATGATCATCAAGCTCACTAACAGACTAGAACTTAACTATTCCAACCACTAAAAAGAAAGGATAATCATGTAATACGATCCAGGTGCTAATTATAGCTACAGTGACAATCATATCACAATATATACATGTATCAAATTAACATAGTTTACATCTTAAATTTACAAAATGTTACATGTGAAATATATTTTAATTGAAAAAAAGGAAGAAAAATAAAGTACAGTCTTTCTTGTTCCTTCCAAAGTGGAAATCAGAGAGAAATTAGATCCAGCGTGACATTAGGAACGCCAAAAGGTAAAAATAGCATGGTTTCTCAAAACTGCTTATTCTCCGTGACTGTGCACACACAAACCATTATAAATATTGTCCTTAGAAGAAAACAGAAGTTGGGACGCCTGGGTGGCTCAGTTGGTGAAGCATCCCACTTTGGCTCAGGTCACAATCTCCCCATTCCCAAGTTTGAGCCGCCCATCATCAGGTTCTGACAGCTTGGAGCCTGGAGCCTGCTTTGGATTTTAGGTCTCCCTCTCTCTCTGTCCCTCCCCCACTCATGGGCGCGCATGCACATGCGCGCGCTTTCTCTCCTCTCTCTCTCTCTCTCTCAAAAATAAATAACATTTAAAAAAAAACAAAAAACAAAATGTTCCAATCAAAGAGAAACTAAAGATTACCCAAAATGACAGGAAACATGGGCGAGGGGCTGGGGTGCCTTAAAAATACAACTAGATGCGCAAAAACAACAAACAAAACATTGATTTCATACCAACTTGTGATATAAATTAGAATCTCAGAGACACTATATATGAAAGTATGAGATCATCAGCTTGCTCAGTGAAACCATCGGATTACCTCAAGATCCAGAGGAGGAAGATTAGATTTCAAAAATACCTCAAAAGCACTATCTCATACTCAAGTTAGTTCTTGAGTTTAATACATCAGTGCAGCGCAGATGAACCCTCCATCCCCAAGAATGCCTTAAGACCTGATTCTTTTGTATCCTTGTCCCATAGTGTTTCAAACTACCTGGAAAAGAAAGCACTTTGATTTTTTGCTGTGCTTATAGTAAAATATTAAAGAAAGGCTTAAAAAATAATAGTGACTATCCCAAGGAAACCAGAGATAAGTAGTACCATTTCCTCTGTAGTCATCCCCTAATAATTAGAATATACTGTTTGAAATTTACCAACCTTCATTGTGTTAACTGCAATTGTATCTAATGCCGATGGCTTCTTTGAACAATTAAGCCTAGAAAGTAACTTATTTCAGAGCTTTCAAATAGTCTGTTATTCACTCCTTGAGATTATTTTATCACTGGGTACTAACTCATGGTAAATGAATATAGTTAACTCTTATGGAAAAAAAAAAGGCTCCAATTTGCTAAACCATAAAAGAAGGCAAAGAAATAAAACAGCCTTTAAAAACATTTTGATGAATCAAGTTTACCTTATATTGAATCTTGAGGTAAATTAGATTGCTGGCATTGCTGAGTGCTGGTAAAACACCTTTGGATCAATATGAATTTGTTTAACTATGGATTGCACCTTATAAAGTCACCCATAGTGAGATGAATTGCACCTTTGCTTTCTTTTATCATGTTCATACTGTTATTCAGCAGTTTTGAAATTATTTTTTTCATGACAGATGTCCATCCCCAAATATCATATAACTTGATAACCTCACAGTGGCTGGTCATCTCATATACCACTAAAACTTATTTATACAAAACATAAATTACAGATACATGTGAGGACTCTCAGTATTTTTTTTTTTTTTTTACTATATGGGAGAGGTGAATGAAGCAGTCTGGGGGCATATAGTTTACCGCAAGGATATTTTTTTAACATAAGCAGAACCTACCTCCTTTTTCTTTGGGGGGAAGTAAAGGAATGGGAAGATTAGATTTTTTTCAACTTTACCTTGGTCCCCATATAACACTTTTAAAATGATCATTTAATTTTATGTATTATAATTGTTTTTGTGGGAGTAGGAGGATTTCAACCCATTTTAGAAATCTAAAAGAAAGCCAATGTACCATTCTTTGTGCTATTAAGTCACATTAATGGTTTAAATCATAATCAAATATGTGTGTTTTTATTCTAAATTTAATCTATGATATATGAATAAAGCTGTACTTATTTGCCCTTTATTTTTTTCCCGCAATCTATCGATATGTGCATCTCAATCATCATGTAGATTCAGCAAAAAAAAAATACATCATGTTTTTAAATATACAAAGATGAGACTTTGTGTGTGTATGTGTGTGTGCGTGCATGCAAACTTAGTTGACTTTTAAATACTACCTTTTGGGTGCTTACATAGATAATCTAATCATACTCTTAATCTTTATGCAATTTAACAGATGTCCACACTTGGGCTCAGAGTACTTATATGACCTTCTAAAGGACTCTCTCAGACCAAAATACTCTCTAAGAAAATTGAATGTATGTACCTCTTCCATCTACTTTACCCCATTTGCTCCCAGAAAGAAGTGTCCTGGGAGCTCTTCCTGTTATGGGGAAGACTGTTCACGCATTCATTTACTCTCTTTCTTCCCACTTTATTGATCTCTTTGGTGAGAATCATTTTAAAAGACTACTGGAAGAGAAGAAACCTTGCACAAACCAGAGAGCAGATACAGTACTAAAGGGGATAATTCATCAGTTACAGGGTTGCTACTAACCAAATGTCTGAATGATATTTTTTTCTTTTGTATTGTACATATACACATAGATACATATGTATTCATACACACATGCACACACAAGTATGTATGCTTACGTCTTCCTCTTTTTTTTCCCCTTTCTTTAGCATTGTTTCCTTGACCTAGATTTATTAACCTATCAGGTTAATCCTTGGAAAAGAGTTCTAAAGAAACTCATCCCATTTCTATATCTCCAACTAAACTCTTGAAAACACATATTAGAAATTTATTATACTTTAAAAAAGAGTTTAAGTTTGAATGAACAGCAACCCTAGTTCAAATCTACCTCTGCCTCTTACCTAGCTTCCTGACCCTATGGTTGATGGGTGCATGGGTAGGTGGATGGGTGGATAGATGGAAGGAAGGAAGGAAGGAAGGAAGGAAGGAAGGAAGGAAGGAAGGATAGAACATGTTCCTGACACATTCTCGTTTTCCTCTTTTAATCAAGCAGATCTACTAAATGTTTACCTAAAAGAGATAAGCATACTGTACTTTTATTATATCAGTACTTCTTATTTGGATTCTCTCTCCTCTCCTGTGTATCTTAGTTATAGTAATCCTTCAGGCCTGAGTTTAAGCCCTGCCTCTTTCAGGAGGCCCTATGAGACATTCCTGGTTTGCAGAAAATTTGCTGTTTCCTTCTAGATTTTTTTCCAATTATTTTATCTCATTTGACATTAACTGTAGCCTACTTTACCTGAATTTTTGTTTTCAGATATATGTTTGTTTTCTCCCCCTAAATTATAATGCTTTCAGGGCAATACTGTGATTTCTATTTTTGTTATATCCAACATCATGTGTAGTAGAGGTGTCTGTACATCTTGAATTAAAAATAAATGTTTTCTAATTGTAGAGGCCACTTTGTTTGTCTCTGCTTTGTTCCTGCTGCTCCCTTGCAGCATATTCAATAAGATTTACCTTCTTTGTTCTGCCTTGGGTGAATATACGTTTTCAGTAAAAGAAGGTGTAAAGAATGGAAATACATCATTTTGGTAAGGGATTAAAAAAAAAGAAAGTAATATTGTTCTAAAATAAAGTGATTTTTCCAGAATAAGAGTGTAAAAATATAGGACAAAACCTAAATAGTTATAATAAGTTGTAGATGTAAATGGAAAAGGAATATGGAGAAAGAAATTTTATATATGGTCAAGTTGGCTAAAAATTAAATTGTTATTATGGGATTTTAAAATTCAACTTTAATACCAATAGTGTACTTTCATAAACCAAAAAATTTCTTTTATCTGTTAAAAGGGTAAAGTTTTCTTGGAGTATTGGTCTGCTTTTGATAAGTTGTTATGAAAGATCTTCCTGACCTTTAAAATAATCTACTTAGAAGAAAAAAAGATTTTGCGTTTTATCAAAATAATTCTTGTGCTTCATGTTATCTTTATCATAAGATCTTTGATTGCTCAAGTATACAGAAACTTCTAGGTATTAAACGAGATAGATTTTGCTCAGAACTATATAACCTTCTATATTTGCCTTTGACATTCTTTTGTCAACTTTGGTTGAATGGAAAACTGAATATCGTATCATATTTACCTGTGTTAGAACCTTTGATATTTTTGACATGCTTCCCAAAATCAAATTCTGAACAAAATCTTTCTGCCTTAGAAAAACTTTAAGATATGAGATATTTCAGAGTGTCCCTGGAACATCTCAGAAGATTTATTTGGTCTTGTTATAAAAAGAGAGATGTTGAAATAATTAGGCTTATTTGGTATGTTAAATTACATGAAAAGCACTGTCAAATAATTGATGCTAAATCTTCTTAGATTTTACTTGTATAGATATATGTTATTAACATAAAATCCTAGAAATTATATAAAATTTCTAAAAATCTGATATATCCTGGTATAATGTTATCAGTTATAATTCTATTTATGATACTGAAATGTTGTATATCACAGAAATAACCAAATTTCCTTGTCAGTTACATCCTAATGAACTCTCATCAGATCTCTATTGCGATTTTTAAGTCTGTGCCATTTACAGAGTTATTATTTTAAGTGCTTCACCTTCAAAGAGATTCATGAAAAAGACTGTGGTAACTACTCTATAAGGACTCTTGGTTTTCATACATTTAAGATCGTAACACTGAACTTGGGTAAGAATTTCTAAAGCTCTAATGGAAAATTAATTGTTTAATGTTTTGTTTTTCAGATTTAAAAGACCTCTTTTCCTTTTCTAAGCTATCTGTAACTTACAGCAATTTGGTAAAGTGTATTTTTACAATAAAAGTTTAAGCACTTATCTTTTTCTCCCTACCTGATCCTATTAGAATTCTGAAAGTCTTATTAAATGCTCTTATTTTTCAGGACAATGTGTATATTTGCATATGTTCAATAATACTCTTTCCTTTTTGTAACAGGACATCCAATGCACCTAGTCCCTTCTTTTGATCCACAGCTCATATACAGGATTTATACGACAATATTGTAAAGACCCAATTGTTTATATTGAAAACAGCATTAGTAGAAAGGTCTTTTCACAGTGTGATCCTGGGAGACAAAGACCTTAAACATCATACCTTGCAACCTGGTACTTCATCTATTGGAAAAGACATCTCTAAGAAGACTATCAATTCTGTTGGAAAGACTCCTATCAGGTAACGTTAACCAACTCTTGTGCTGCCAAACTCCAGGGAATAAACTCCTGGATTCATGTATCACACCTAAAAAAAAAAGGGGGGGGGTAACTAAAGCCAGACTGGACCTGCACTGGTGACCTGGTGACATGAAAGTAAAGATTTCCAGGAACTGAAGGGGATGATGGCTGAAACAGACAGCTTTGCCGACATAATGCAGCAGGCCTGCATATCTTTTTCTTGGTGCTGGTTCTTACCTTGTTTTTTCTCTCATTCTCTTGGAGAAATAGGGGTCTTATCCACATTTCTCAGTCTGTGGCAAAAGGGGGAAATCTCTCTGATCTGTCCCCAGAAACTTCCAACTGTTCATGATATTGGAGACCCCTTGGTCTTCCCTATAACTAATTTATCTTTATTCCCTAATGTCATTGCCTATTATACCCACATGCCTATAGATATTGCCTAGTGGGTTAGGCTGTTATGACCAGGTGTCCCCCTACCTTATTTCACTCTTTCCCATTGTAACCATACTAGCTCAACTAAACACAACCCTTTAGTCAATCATATGACCCTTGTCCCCCCCAGTCTTCTCCTTACCTAAATATGATCTATTCCATGGCACCAAAAGGAAAATACAAAAAGATTTATACTTTTTTTGGTGAGGTTTGTAGAAAAGAACCATTTAGGAAGGAAATCTTCTAACAGAATGTCATCCGAGCTCCGCCAACTGACTGTGGCTTCAAAGGGTCTGTCGGGAAATTGCATCCCACAAATCTATTGATTATCAGACCTTAGCTGCAATCCTCTGCACTCAACTTGGTTTCATTTTTGTTTGTGGCGGAGAGCATTTCTCAAAAGCATATGAATGTTTAGATAGCTGATGAATCAAGGTAAAATGCCACTGAATGTAAGATCAAAAAGTTCTCCCTAATATTAGGAGAGCTAGCTGACTTCACAACCAAAGCAATAATAGCCTAGCAAAGATCACTTAATTCATTTGTTAAAGTAATTGTGGATAATCACAGAGTCCTTGATTACTTGCTGAACAAGGAAGCATTTGTGTAAGAGTGAATACCATCTGTTGCACGCACATGGTTAAATTTCTCTGGAGAAGTAGAAACCTGATTGCATAGTATCAGAAAACAAGCACATTGGCTACAATGAATTCTGTATAACAATCCATAGTCCTCCGATCTATTTAGCTGGTTACCCTCAGGTTTGGGCTCCTGATTTAGGACTATTTGATAAACTGGGATCATCATCTGTTCCTCATCTTATTTTGTATAATCATTTTTAAGCTTCTCTACCTATCACTTGTAAAAACTTTGCAGAAGCAAAGTACCCAATAGACTGATGCCAACTCAGTACTTTGTGATCTTCAGTGTTTATGACCTTGATAAGGTATAGACTTTAGATGAAAAGTGCTTGAGAGTTCTCTCTTCTACCCTTCATTGTACTCAGTGTGCCTTAATGTTTTCCAACCTGTGCACATTCCCTCTCATGTGGGACGTGACAATCAGGACAATACCCTCTTGATTCAACTGCTAAGGATAAATGAGCTATTAAAATATACCACAGAATCAAATTGTTAGCAGTGTTTTTATATCCTGATTTTGAGTTTACTTGCATGGTTTCACACAAGGACAATTGTAAATTCACTTTACTACTTGGAAACTACAGCAAAGACACAGTCCAAAAAAAAATGGACAATGCAGTTCTGGTGTCTTATGAGAGATTATAATTACAAATGATTTTTTTCTACAATAGAAATTTATTTTAAAAATATACAAAATAAGAAATGATAAGGGAGGAATAACCATTAAAAGATGTGAAATTTTCAAAATCATAATGGACTACTTTGCATAACTATATAATTTGAAAACCAAGATCAGATGAAATAAATAATTTTGTCAGAAATTTAGTTTGAAAAAAAAATTATTGTGATAGAGCTAGAAACTCTAAACCAATCAATTTCCATAGAAGAAATTGAAAAGTAAATAACTATCCTACAAAAAAAGTCTGAGGCCAGGTAATTTCCTAGGAAATTCTACCAAATATCTAAAGATCAGATAATCAAAATACTACATATATTGTTCCAGAAAACGGGAGAGCAAAATTGACAACCTCAAAACATTTTTATGAAGCTAGTATACAGTGATACCTAGATCAGATAAAGATAGCATAAACAAAAGAATCTACAGATAAATTATTAGACATAATACTTGAGGTAAACACATAAAATATAATGGTATTTCTATATGTCTGCAAATTTGTATTAATATCACATGCAAAAGCATCAAAATTATCAAATACATATGAATATATCTAACAAAGAATATACAAAATTCTAAGCAAAAAATAAACTATAAAAAATATTGAGAGTTTAAGATGCTGAAAAATAAACCAGAAATTGGGAGAAAATATCTTTCAAACTGATATGGTAAAGAACATATGTATCCAAAATATACAAAGAACTCTTAAACTCAATTAAAAAAAGCAACCTAAATAAACAGTTGGCTAAAGATCTAAATCAACACTCTTTAAAGAAAATATATAGCAAATAAACATATGAAAGGTATATCAATATCATATGTAATTATGTATTGCAAAATAAGACAATGAGGTATCACCATATATCTATTAGAATGAGAAGAAAAACAAGAACAAAATAAACAAAAAACAGAAAACCATATGAAATACTGCAAGTGTGTGGAGAGATAGGAACTCTCATTCATTGCTTAGAAGATCACAAATTGGTACAACTATTCTGGAAATTTCTTTGATGTTAACTACTAAACTAAAAATAGGTTACAACACGGCCAAACTATTTTACTCTTGATTATATATCCAACATAAATGTTACCCCAAGAGTCATGTACAAGAATGTTTATAGCCACTGTTTAATGGCCTCAAACTGTAAACTTAAGTATCCTTTAACAGCAAGTGTATAAACTGTAGTATATTCATTCACACATTGGAATTCTGTAATGAAAATAAACAAAGTATAGCTATGTAGCAACGTAGATGACTTTCATAAACACAATGTTGGGCAATAAAAGCCACACATTAAAGAGTACATGCTATATCACTCCATTTATATAAAGTTCAAAACTTATGTAAAACTAAACTACAATGCTTTGATGGGAGGAAAAGCAGAAAATTATCCTGGTTGTCAAGATTATGGTTATCTCTGGAGAAGATAAGGGTAGTGTCTGGATGGATGCACAGAGCAGCTTCCAGAACATTAACAGGATTTCATTTGTTCCTTTGAGTGGTAGTTACATAGGTGCTCATTTTGTGATATATCACTGAGCTGTACTTTTCCTGGTTTGTACAAGTTCTAAACTTATTATCCAAACTGATCACCCAGTTGTGCCATGAGTATAACAGTGGGGCTACCTTTGCATGAATTCATTCATTCATTCTTCATATATTGATCATTCATATATTAAGCACCAACTATGTTCAAGACCAAGTGATAGAAGCTGAAGTTATGGTAAGCAAAGCAGGCAATCCCTACCCTCCAGGAATCCAATCTTCGATAATGACTAACCTGTTCTCTCTTTCTTTCTTCCTTTTTTTTTTTTCCACTTTGAGAATGTTATATAAATGTAATCATACAGTATGTTACTTTTGGGGATTGTCTTTTTCATTAATCATAATTCTTTACAGAGTAGTTCAACTTGTTGCATGAATCAATAGTTTGCTCCTTTTTATTATTGAGTAGTATTCCATGGGACAAATATACCACAGTTGAACCATTTATCTTTTGAAAGACATCTGTCTGGTTCCTGTTTGGGACTATTACAAATGAAAAATAGAGACAACTGTAAATTCCCTCACAACATGGAAACTATACAGTAAGGACATAGATCAAAAATAAATGGACAAAGCAGTCCTAGTGCCTTTTGAGAAATTATAATTACAAAATAATTTTATAAATAATAATTTGAAAGAGGAGTAACTAAGAGCTTTGTGATTTCACATTTCAAGTATCTTTTTATCTGGACTGCACTGAATCACATATTCACAGCCTCCGAATAATATCCTGATATTTTTAATTCAAATGAAAGAAATTATTTTTTCTATTAGCTGGAGGCATTTTTTAAAAAAATGTTTATTTATTTATTTTGAGAGATAGAGTGTGAGCAGGGGAACAGCAGAGAGAGAAAGAGGGAATCTCAAGCAGGCTCTGTGCTGACAAACAGCCTCTGAGCTGTCAGAGCAGAGCCTGATGCAGGGCTCCATCTCACAAAGCATTGATCGTGACCTGAGCTGAAATCAAGAGCCAGATGCTTAGCCAACTGAGCCACCCAGGTGTCCCAGCTGAAGGCATTTTTTTTTAAGTGAAAAGGTAGAGTACCTATAAAAAGAAGAGCTCACAATTTGCAGTTTCCTACAGTGAAGTCTCAAAGTCACCATCAGGTTGTATCATCATTATTGTCATCTCCACAAGTTACAGAAATAAACTGTTTTAGCGTTTGTGGAACGGGATGTTAATGGTTTCATTGAACCTTCAAAATAACCTTAGGATGTAGGTGTTTTAGCAAGCATGCTTTTTCCCCCTGATGAGGAAAACAAGGCTCATAGAAAGTAGCTTATGCCAAATCATAAAGGCAGATGGCTAGAGAACCTGGAATCCCATCCACATGCAATCCTTGTTCACCAAGCCTTTAAAAATTAAAAGAGCTGGGAAAGCATCCAATTGGGAAGAATTGGGAAAATATCTAATGGGAAAGAAGTCAAACTAAACAAAACTAAATGAAACAAAATACACACACATATCTTCATAAACAAACAAGTGTATTTTACATCAAGTTAGTAAGCATGGCATTGGAAATCAATGGAACACCACTATACTTTGAAGTAACAGTAGTAAAACATGGTAGGATAGTAATTAAGACCATGAGCTTTGAAAATAAATAAGCCTCTGTTAAAATCTTGGGTTTTTTTTGGGGGGTAGGGGGCGCCTGGGTGGCTCAGTGGTGCTTGAGCATCCGACTTTGGCTTAGGTCATGATCTCAGGGTTCTTGAGTTCAAGCCTTGCATCGGGCTCTGTGCTGACAGCTCAGAGCCTGGAGCCTGCTTCAGATTCTGTGTCTCCCTCTCTCTCTGCCCCATCCCCACTCATGCTCTGTCTCTCTCTGTCTTAAAAATAAATAAAAATGGCACAAAAACAGACACATAGACCAATGGAATAGAATAGAAACCTCAGAATTACCCACAAAAGTATGGCCAACTAATCTTTGACAAAGCAGGAAAGAATATCCAATGGAAAAAAGACAGTCTCTTTAACAAATGGTGCTGGGAGAACTGGACAGCAAGGATGAAACTAGACTACTTTCTTTACACCATTCACAAAAATAAAATGGATAAAGGACCTGAATGTGAGAAAGGAAACCATCAAAATCCTAGAGGAGAAAGCAGGAAAAGACCTCTCTGACCTCAGCCCTAGCAATTTCTTACTTGACACATCCCCAAAGGCAAGGGAATTAAAAGCAAAAATGAACTATTGGGATTTCATGAAGATAAAAAGCTTCTGCACTGCCAAGGAAACAATCAACAAAACTAAAAGGCAACCAACGGAATGGAAAAGGATATTTGCAAATGACATATCGGACAAAGGGCTAGTATCCAAAATCTATAAAGAGTTCATCAAACTCCACACCGGAAAAACAAATAATCCAGTGAAGAATGGGCAGAAGACACGAATAGACACTTCTCTAAAGAAGACATCCGGATGCCAACAGGCACATGAAAAGATGCTCAACGTCGCTCCTTATCAGGGAAATACAAATCAAAACCACACTCAGATACCACCTCATGCCAGTCAGAGTGGCTAAAATGAACAAATCAGGAGACTATAGATGCTGGCGAGGATGTGGAGAAACGGGAACCCTCTTGCACTGTTGGTGGGAATGCAAACTGGTGCAGCCACTCTGGAAAACAGTGTGGAAATTCCTCAAAAAATTAAAAATAGACCTACCCTATGACCCAGCAATAGCACTGCTAGGAATTTACCCAAGGGATACAGGAGTACTGATGCATAGGGGCACTTGTACCCCAATGTTCATAGCAGCACTCTCAACAATAGCCAAATTATGGAAAGAGCCTAAATGTCCATCAACTGATGAATGGATAAAGAAATTGTGGTTTATATACACAATGGAATACTATGTGGCAATGAGAAAGAATGAAATATGGCCTTTTGTGGCAACCTGGATGGAACTGGAGAGTGTTATGCTAAGTGAAATAAGTTATAGAGAGAAAGACAAATACCATATGTTTTCACTCTTATGTGGATCCTGAGAAACTTAACAGAAGACCATGGGGGAGGGGAAGGAAAAAAAAAAGGTTAGAGTGGGAGGGAGCCAAAACATAAGACTCTTGAAAACTGAGAACAAACTGAGGGTTGATGGGGGGTGGGAGGGAGGGGAGGGTGGGTAATGGGCATGAAGGAGGGCACCTGTTGGAATGAGCACTGGGTGTTGTATGGAAACCAATCTGACAATAAATTTCATAATAAATAAATAAATAACATTAAAAAATTTTTTAAAATCTTGGTTTTTTTTTCTTCCCTCATCTTCAATATTTTATATACTTATCAGCTGAGGGTCTTTTGCCAATTATTTAAACTCTTTGAGATTCAGTTTCCTGAGTTCTAAAATTGACATAAAATTATATGTAGCACAAAGTTACGCAAGTATTAAGATAATGTATAAAAAGTCCATAGTCTGGGATAGCAAAATAAGCTCAATAAATGGTGTTCATAAGGATCCACTCTTTTCCTATAAAGTGTGGAGGGTTGGTGGAGGAAGAGAAAATCTAATAAAGTGGGAAATAAAGCAGTAGATATTTTACAAAGGACTGAGGTTGGAGGACAAATTTGTCAGCATTTATTGGGTTGGCCCATAGACCGATATTGTTATTTGTAATGAATAATAGCTTTGTGGTCTTCATCCTTGGTCCTGTCACAGAGCTCCTAAAACCCTTGAAATTTCCTAAGTTATGAAAGCAATAAAGGAGTCTTATTATATTAATGAGGTGATTTTTGGAAAGCCCCAAGTAAACTACAAATGGGAGGGGTTGCCAGGGATACCAACTTTGTGATTAGATGGTGGGAACCATCTTTATTCCCACCTCTTTACCTGTGGGGAGGGAGAAAGGGCTGGAGATTCAGTTCAGTCACTAATGGCCCATGATTTAATCAATCGTACCTATGCAATAATACAGCCTCCATAAATGCCCACAAGGATGGAGTTTGAACTTCTGGGTTGGTGAATGCCTGGAGATTCAAGGAGAATGCCTTGCTCAATGTATGGAAGTTCTGTATTCCTTCCCACATAACTTGCCTATGTATCTCTTCCATCTGACTATCCTTGAGTTACATTCTTTTATTTATTTTGTTTTAGTTTAGTTTATTTTTATTTTTATTTATTTTTTTATTTTAGAGAGAAAGAGAGCATAAGTGGGTGAGTGGGGCAGAGGGAGAGAGAGTCTTAAGCAGACTCTGGGCTCAGCACTGAGCCCAGTGTGGGGTTCAGTCCCATGACCCTGGGATCATGATCTGAGCTGAAATCGAGAGTCAAATGCTCAACCCAGTAAGCCACCCAGGCACCCCATTATCCTTTTTGATAAACTGGTAATCTAGTAAATTTTCTTTGGTTCTGTGAGCTGCCCTAGCAAATCAATCAAACCCAAGGAGGGGGTCATCGGAACCTCCCGTTTATTGCCAGCCAGTCAGAAGCACAGGTGACAACCCAGACTTGTAATTAGCATCTAAAGTGGGGTGGCGGGTAATTTTGTAGGACTGAGCCCCTACGGCATCATGCACTATCTTCATACAGATTTTGCCAGAATTGAGTTTATTGCTTGGTGATGAGGGAAAAACTCACACGTTGGAATTGGTGTCAGAATCATATAGACTGTCTCTGGAGCAGCTGAACAGTATTTGAGAAGTGAACAAGAAGGAAAGGGGAGCTAACACTTGTTTCTCTTTGAAGTCTTGATAATTGTATTGCATTCAGTGTTTTGAGAAACTGCAAGCAAGTAGTTATTTTCAAATTACTTCTCAGCTACTGGTCTGTGTTTCTCCAGCAGAACACAATACTGAGCCATGGATCAGGAAGACATAGACTCAGAGGGGAACATTATTATTGAGGAATCTCAGGAAATGCTTAATTTTTGGCTGTGCATTTTGTTTTGTCCATGGGGAAGATTCCGCAGAGAGAAAAAATGATGACCTAAATGTTAGGGCTTTTTGCATGTTATTTCACTATTCTTTGCTCCAATCTCCAACTATCACAGGATTATTATCCCCATACCAACAATAGGAAAATTGATGTTCTGAGAGCTTAAATTACTTGTTTGTAGTTCCACAGTCTATAAGGGACTAAAGTTATACCCAATACATGTTTGATCAACAAAACTCTTGCTTTCTCTTACATCCTCCAGTCAACAAAAGATAAGCAGTACAATATCTAGAGAACAAAATACATTGATTCATCCCAGTTTTCATGGTAAGCATAAAATATTCTTTAAATTACAATTTTCTTTCAGGGAACTTAGATGGCTCAATCGGCTGAGTGTCTGACTTCTGCTCAGGTCATGATCTCATGGTTTGTGAGTTCGAGATCCACATGGGGCTCACTGCTGTCAGCAAAGAGCCCACTTCAGATCCTCTGTCCCCCTCTCTCTCTGTCCCTACACCACTCTCTCTCAAAAATAAAACATTTTTAAGAATGAAAAAAATACGATTTTCTCTCACCAACTTCATGTTTAATAGACGTTCTTATGATTTTTAAATTTAAATTCATTTATATCCATGTGATTTTTTTAAAATTTGGATTCATTTATTAAACTCTTTGGGATGAGAGGGTCAAATACCTGATATCCAAGTATGTTCATGTGTTTGTGTGTAAATGTATGCTTGTGTGTCTGTATTAATGTGTATGTATTTATGTGTGTATATGTCTATGTGTAATCTTTAGCAATTAAAAAATGGATTTCTAAAGCCTTGCAAATGTGGGACCCCAGAGACTAGATATATCCAAATTATCTCAATATTTACAACAACTTTATAAATTAGGAAACATTAATGGTTGAAGAAATTTAGAATTAGAATACAAATAAAAATAAATCATAGATCAGATCAAACCCTGTGCTCCTCCTCTCAGTCCCAGAAGACACGAACCCAGTTTGCTAATTCTATATACCTGTGTATAGTTCCAAACCCAACACATATCAGAAAATTAGTAAATTTCACTCTAAAAATGAATGAATGAGTAAATGAAGTATTTAGACTCCGTGCAGGGGGAAAGTTTCTGCATGTGTCGATGTGTGTTTCACACTTTCAGTCAATCCTGTTATTTGCAACTTGCTCCCATCCATTCCCAAGCCTCATGTTACATGGTTTTTGAACCAATGGTAGTATCTCTCCTTCCTATGAATAAGAGGCATTCGACCAGAAGTACACTTTGATAAATCACTCTAATATTAAATAAAACATAATTATTACAAATAGATTGTTGCCTAGCGACTTCTCCAAGTGGAGGAAATAGCAGGCATGGCACAAGATGGAGTTTCTTTTCCTCTTTATTTTGTATAGCCTTCCTCAGAAGCCATACACATTTAGCTATGTCTAGGATGTTTTCCTATGGATAACTAGCAGAAATTCAAATTAAGAAATAATTCTTTACCAACGTTTTTAAAGATGTAGTTGACTGACAAGAAATTTAAAAAAGTATTTAGAGACTTTAAGCACAAAGGTCAATAAGGAAAATATAAATCTTTATGCTTTAGAAGCATTAAGGATTTCCCAGACTCTTATCAAAAAGCTTCAGAAGCCAAATGCTAAGGGAGTCCAAGGAAGGACATTACTACGGTTTCACAAGGAGAGCATGGTAAAGTCAGGGGTAGAACAAAGACCTCCTCACTCCCAGTTAGGTTCCTATTATCAATCTACCACTGGCTATGAGCCAATTTGTTGGGCTGTGAGTTTCCTCCTAGAACTACTTCCTGTCTCAGTAAAATACTCCCTGTCTTCCTAGTTCTACAGGCACGACAAAAAGAAAAGTCACTGTAGACAAAAACTTTACTATACCCACCACAAAATCCTCAAGGTATAACATATGCCTTGGAAGTATGTGGTGCTGAAAAATTTATTGACTAGGTGGTTTTCCTTGAGAGTAGAAAATGACAGGAGAAAGAAAAAGAAAATGACATGAAAATCTGAAAAAAAAAAAGGCACCAACTGGACACATGAAAAAGCTGAATTATATTTCGATTCTATCTTGTTGATTTGTCTGGAGGAAACAAAACAAAACAGAATAAATCTTACTCCTTCATAATGTGACTTACTAAGGGTGGGGGGGGGTTGGTGAGTAGGATCCTAAATGTGATATTTAAATCAAATCTCAATTACTCGGAATATAAAGTTGTCTATGCCCCAGTGATTGTGGGAGCTATTCTATAGCACATGTGTAATACAATAATAGCATCACAGCTGAATCAGCACCGTGGGCTGGGCAAACTAAAATGAAGTTACAGATGGTTCTAACTGTATTTGCTTTGCGAAGGTGCAGGTACTTGGCCAGGAAATCACTTCAGACACTAAACTGATGGTAGTAGGAATGATCGAAACTCTGTAGTCAGATTGCATGGGTCTGCTCTCGAATATATTTCTTTCTAACTATGTAATCTTCAAATCACTTCATATCCCTGGGGTTCAGTTTCCATATCTGTAAATGAAATGCAATGGTCATCTGTTGCAGAGGTCATTTTGAGGATAAAATCAAGCAAGGTATACAGAATGTATACAGTAAAAACACAATAGGCTAATTAGAATAACTAATGCTATAGTGGTAATCATTTTGCAATCTACAAATGTATCAATCACCAAGTTGTAGCCTTCCACTTACTCTCGTATGTCAATTATATGTCGGTAAAGATGGAAAAAATATTGGTGCAGGCCATATTAAAAATAAAAAAAAAGAACAGCAAAATATTAGGATCAGTGATGTGGGAGTCAGGAAACTTGCATTTAAATCATATTCTGACACTAACCTGTGGCATAACTGGATAATTACTGAGCTGAACAGTATCTCCTTAAAATTTCCTTTTAATTAAATCTCCCCCAGCCTCTATTTTATCTTATTTCTTTTCTTTAGGGAAGCAGGGTAATTGTATGTTTTTCATCTACGAATAAAGAAACCCTCTGAAGTGGGAAAGTGTGATGACGGAACAACATTCTAGAGTTAGGTATTCAAGAAAAGCAAAGTTAATGCTCAATCTTTCAACTTGATCTCATTTAAATGTCCCATCTACTGTGGCACTCAAGTATCCAAAGCTAAAATAGTAAACATGGGAGCACTCTCTCATCAGAGATACTAGTAGAAAGGTAAATTAAGATTTAGAGCAAAAATGAAGCAGGGCAGCTCTATTTTCTAGGAAGTCTCATAATTTTCTGAAGTGTTGAAAAAAATCAGATAGAATATGATAACTATGGCAGATCTGTTCTGCCTTAAATGTATCAGGGAATAATAACTCAGAAAGATAGGGGATTTTGCACTTCAAAGAAGATCTTTGATGTCAACATTTCCTTTTAAATAAACCTAGCAAAGTGTGAAATTGCCACCAATATATTCATACTTTAGAACTTTAATTCCCATAGACTTCCATAAAGCTGATTAATGCTAGTCAGGAATTTGCCGTCCAAATAATACTATTTCCTTTACTAAGTGTCTTTTTTAAATCAAATATTACACCACCGTTTAGGCATTCACATCCAAACAGATACATTTTAAGTAAAAATTTCAGGAAATATTTTCAGAGTTCCAAATCATTAATCTTATTATCCATTTGCGTAGATCTTCCTCACTCTCTTTCCAATGAATTTATTGAGCAACTGTCCTTGTGAAATCAAACAACGAGACAGCTGCTTTCAAGTGAACTGAACATTCAGTGGAAAAGAGCCATATATTTAGGTGACATTGAATTGATTTAATTTTGCATCTGTGTCCACAGTGCTAGTATCACATCTCTTGGTGCAGCTGGAAATTTAGCAGCCAGGTTCTGTTGGCAAAGTGGAATGATATATTCTGTATTTCTATCTGTCGTTATTTGATTGATATGGAAGATACCTCAGAATTCCTAGATTTGCCTTCCAGAATATTCAATCCCACTACAGATCCACTCTATCTCTAAGCCCAGAACACCTTGGCCTAAAAGGTCTCAAATTGTTTCAGACATAAAGACAGACATCATAACCTTGAACATGTGAGTCCAGGACCATGGTGATGAGTAATTCCTAGGAGCTCTGTAATTCTAAATTCATTCAGAAGTCTAAAAATCTTGGAGTGTTATAGGCTGAATTGCGCTCCCCTGCCCAAATTCATATATGTATAATATGTATATATACACATACATACCCATATATACATATATTATTTAATTTTTAATGTTTGCTTATTTTTCACACACACACACACACACACACACACAGAGTCTGAGTTGGGGAGGGGCAGAGAGAGAGGGAATCACAGAATCCAAAGCAGGCTCCTGGCTCTGAGCTGTCAGCACAGAGCCTGATGTGGGGCTCAAACCCAGGAATGCAGGATCATGACCTGAGCCAAAGTCAGATGCTTAACCGACTGAGCCACCCAGGCACGGCCCAAAATCATATATTGAAATCTTAACCCCTAGTACTTCAGAATGTGACTCTATTTGGAGACTGTGCCTTTAAAGAGATAGTTAACATAAAATCAGGTCATATGAATGGGATCTAATTCAATATGACTGGTGTCCTTATAAAAATATATTAAAATACAGGCACCCACAGGGAAAGACGGTGTGATGACAAAGGAAGAAAAAATAGCCAGTAAAGCCAAAAAGAGGCCCTCAGAAGAAATAAACCCAGCTGAAACCTTGATCTTGGACTTTTTGCTTTCAGAATCATGAAAAAATAAATTTCTGTCTTTTAACCCAACCAGTCTGTGCTACCTAGTTATGGCAGCACTAGCAAATGAGTACTGGGTTCGGATTCTGGAAATTTCTGGAATTTATCTACCCTCTTGAAGAGATAGGCCTCCTGGAACTTTTTTTTACTTAAAACCCTCCCTCATAACAACCTCTGGAAACTAATTTGCCCAAGACTATTTTAAAATCTGAGTTTAATAAAAAAAATATATTTCACTCATGCTAATATTTAGCTCTCAGGGTCACTAAAATTTAGTGAATGCCTGGATTTTCTGTCTTACTCTGTTCAGGGCCATATATTTGAGATGGAAAGATGGGCTCAGCTTCCCTATTCAAAAGATGAGAACCTAGATCTCATGAGCATCCATCACTCTAAGGAAGACAGCTTTGCGGAGCTTTGTGAAAATAATTGTCTATATGAAGTGTGGGTAGGGTGATAACAGCTGTCATTTACCATCAGGTCATATTCCCAGGAACCAGAATTTCATTTAATATTGAGAAGATAGGCCTTTTTTAAATGAAAAAGGAATCTATCACTTAATATTTTCTACTTACTAAAGCAGGAGGAATGAATGTTTGTTTCTTGTTTTTGTTTTGTTTTTTTTTCATTGTTCCTGGAAGATAACAGAATGGGCTGCATCCAATAGAAACAGAAAAGTAGGGCCTTCTGTTATGTGCCCCCAGAGCATCATATCTATGACCTTACTGACTTAGTAACTCAGATATTTTATAATTCATATTTTCCCATATTTATCATCTCTGAAATCGGGAAGCATTTTACAATTGTTTGTGTAGTACATTCTAAATGGCAGCATTTTTTTTCTTAGAAATCTCTTAAAATCAATAACGTCTAAATTTCATGAACTATAAAAGTATTTCTGAATAGTAAAACTATCAGTTGGGTTGAAAGAAAACAAATGTGTCTGACTTACACTTGGTAAAATCACCATATACCTTTTGCTTTTAATTGTAAATCACTTAATCATTCTCCTTTAGAAGCCGTACATTTCCAACACCACCATCTTCAAACTCCTCCTGATAGTAGTGGAAAAGTGATTTCCCAATCACTGCTTGCTCTGGGCACAGAAGAAAAATTAGGATTCAATTTAACAATGACCTAACAGAGCTACTTTCTAGCCATCCTAATAAGGAACAGTTACTGTATCTAAAATATTAGGAAGTCCTGGGTCTCCATATCCTACATTCTATCTAAGTTCATTTAGAAGACTAAATGCCTTACCAAAAAGAATGAAATTTTGCCATTTGCAACTATGTGGATGGAAGTAGAGGGTATTATACTAAGCGAAATCAGAGAAAAACAAATATCCTATGACTTCATTCATACGAGGACTTTAAGACACAGAATGGATGAACACAAGAGAAGGGAAGCAAAAAGAATATAAAAACAGGGAAGGGGACAAAACCTAAGAGACTCTTAAATATGGAGAACAAACAGAGGGTTACTGGAGGGGTTGTGGGAGGGGGGAATGGGCTTAAATGCGTAAGAGGCATTAAGGAATCTACTCCTGAAATCATTGTTGCACTGTATGCTAACTAACTTGGATGTAAATTAAAAAATAATAATAAAATTAAATCAAAGAAGACTAAATGCCTAGGGAATTTTTATGGGCTGATTTGTAACCCCTATTTGTAACAGGTCATCTGTTAATAACACTTATTCTTTTAGTTTCACTTCTCAGCCTTGGACCACCTTTCAGACTAATTGATGAGCAATCAATCAGCCATTCTGAATTCTTATATTAAGTGCCTTATAATTACAAATAGTCCCATACCAAGAGGCATTATATGCTCTACAAATCTGAAAGGAATTAATATTGACATAATCAGCTGAAAGCTCTCACCAGACAACCCTCTTCTTTGGGCAACAATCTTATCCATACAGTAAGAATAGGTTTGCTTGTTTGTTTGGTTTTTATTTTTTAATTTTTTTTCCAACGTTTATTTATTTTTGGGACAGAGAGAGACAGAGCATGAACGGGGGAGGGGCAGAGAGAGAGGGAGACACAGAATCGGAAACAGGCTCCAGGCTCTGAGCCATCAGCCCAGAGCCTGACGCGGGGCTCGAACTCACGGACCTCAAGATTGTGACCTGGCTGAAGTCGGACGCTTAACCGACTGCGCCACCCAGGCGCCCCATTGTTTGGTTTTTAAACACAAAAGCTGTATTTGATAATTTCCAGAGGATGGTTAACTCTTAAAGAACTATTTTGTTTTTAAATTTTATTAGGAACTTAAAACTATTAAACCTAATCAAAGATAAATTAAAAGTCAGTGATTCTTTATAGCGTGTGGATTTAAAAAATGTGCTATAATGTACTCATGCACTTCACAAATATTTCCTGAGCACTGATCATATGTTGGGCTTTAGAGACACAATATTTAAGATATCTTACAATGGTACAATCAAAACATCGGCCAGGGCTGAGGGCCCATCTGGAGATTCAACTGGGGAGAATCCACTTTCAGGCTCACACGGTCGTTGGCAGAATTCAGTTCCTCCTGGGTTGGACTGAGGGTCGCAGTTCTTACCTCAGCTTTGGATGGAGACTACCCTGAGTTCTCTGCCTTTTCAAACTGGCCACTTGTTTCATCAAAGGATACAAGCTTAGAAAGCCAGTCTCCTAGCAAGATGGAAGATACAATCTTTTGTACTGTAATAACAGATCTGAAATCTTTCAATGTTGCCATCCCTTTTGTCAGAAGCAAGTTACTCCTGAGTATGGGTTACACTATGCCATTAATCCCAGGAGGCAGGGATCATTGCAGACCATCTTAGAAGTCAGCCTATTATATATTTAAATCAACCAATCAATCATACTACCAATTAAAATTCAAAACTAGAGGGTTTTTACTTCTATACTATACCTTCCTACATACTTTCTTCTACAAAGCTAATCCTGATTTTCAAGGACACAAGGAATGATAGGCTATCCCATTTACTTTACCATGTATTAAACACACAATAGCATCAAAAAAGTGTTATTATTATCATTGACATCAGTATGAATAGTGACAAAAGTTAATTTGTTTTCATTTTTCCCATGTACCTCCATATTTTTAAAATTTTTTTAAAGTTTTTTTTTTAACATTTATTTATTATTGAGAGACAGAGAGACACAGAGTGTGAGCAGGGGAGGGGTAGAGAGAGGGAAAGACACAGAATCTGAAGCAGGCTCCAGGCCCTGAGCTTTCAGCACAGAGCCCGACATGGGGCTCGAACTCACAAACTGCAAGATCATGACGTGAGCTGAAGCAGGTCGCCTAACCAACTGAGCCATCCAGGTGCCCCTACCTCCACATTTTAATAGTTGTACTTTATCTACATTGAATATAGAACCACTGCAAACTACACATTCTCTTGTAACTCTCATGTAGTGTCATTTCTACAAGTCACTTTTATTAAACCCTTACCTCCATGCCTAGAATTTAAAACTGATATTTTCCCAGTTAGTTTGGTTTTTGCACAGCTTGTTTTCTAGTTGATTTCTCAAGAGGTGCTTACTGGAGTTATATTCCCAGCGTTCTTACATGCTGACAACAATTTCTTTGCATCCTTAACACTTGATTGTCAGTTTTTCTCATGTAAAATTCTTGGCGCACATTTTCTTTCATTTTTTCTAGCATAAAGTGTTACTGCCAAAATGTCTGTGCAATCCAATTTTCTTTCCATTATAAGTTATTTTCTCTTTTTGCCTAGCTGACCAAGTGATTTTTGTTTTGTTTAATGTTCAGTAATTGAAAAAATAATAATAAAGTTCAGTAATTTAACAAGAGTATGTTTGGCTATTGATCTTTCTAGGTTTCTAGTCTCAAGTATAAAGTATGTTATTTCAACTTACAGTTTTAAGTGTTTATTGTTACCTTGCTTTGATTTCCTTCTTCAGGAATCCTTATAATCCATATACTGTTTTTTGACTACTCTGCATATATTTCACTTTAAAAAAAAAACTTTATACACTTAAAATTTTTAATGTTTATTTTTGAGACAGAGACAGAGCATGATTGGGGGAGGGCCAGAGAGAGAGTGAGACACAGAACCTGAAGCAGGCTCCAGGCTCTGAGCTGTCAGCACAGAGCCTGATGCGGGGCTTGAACCCATGAACCGCATGATCATGACCTAAGCTGAAGTTGTATGCTTAACCGACTAAACCCAGGCTCCCCCAAACTTTAAACACTTTTTAAAATGTTTCCTCCCTCTCATTTTGTATTTCTCTTAAGGGATTATCTGTTTTATTTCCTCTCTGTTTCTTCTAAATCAGAATTTAACTATGAATTGTTTTTTTTAAATTCATACCTAAGTTATTACATATCATCTGTGAGATTTCTTTTTAATTTTGCAAAGTATTTTGCTTTTTCATGTCATATCATTTTTCTTATTCTATTTTATATCATTTAGAAATAGTAGGTTACACTTTTGATCTGTTTTGTAGGCATACCTTTCTGGCACACTATCATTGACCATTGCAGTGGTATTCAGCCCCTATTCTCTTCTTTGTCTTTCTTAGAATTTGACAGTCATGTTTTCCATTGCTCATCTTGTAACAAAATTATCTTATCTAAACTTTTAAAAGATTCAAGATAGATTTTCTAATTTTACATAATTCCAATTATGCTATTGTGGAGATGTATTTAAAAATACAGCAGCTTGCTTTCTGAGATTCCCTGGCTCTGTTCTTCTCTTCCATGTTTATCTAGAACTCCTTCTTTTCTTCATCTCTATTGTCCCTCTTCTGTTTCATTGCAATTCCTCTCCTCAGCATTAGCTGTGTCCTGGACAGTAGCTTTATCTGGTCAGTTTCAAGACATGGTGTGGCTCAGACTGCTCCAGGACCTACAAGAAGTTACTCAGGAACCTTCACACTCTCTTGCTATAAGTATGGCAAAACCCAATAGTTCCTGGAATTCTGACATTGTCCTAGAGGGCCTTTTGGTGAACGCCTGTTGATTCCCTGGGAAGGCTGAGTTCTCATTTAGAGGTTCTGAGGAAAAATCTGATTTCAAGCTGACTCTTGATATTGGAAGCATTCACTTTCTGGTTGTACAACTAACTTTGCTATTTCCTTTCTTGCTCTTATCTGGGGCAACCCTCATCTCCAAGAGACTTAACACACTCCTTGCCATGTGGACCCCTCCATCTTAAAACCAGTAATGGAACATCAAATCTTTCTCATGTTTTGAAACATTTTCTCCTATTTTCTCATGTGATAGTCAGACCAACCTGGATAATCTCCCTAACTTAAAGTCAAGTGATTTGGGACCTCAATTTATTATAAAAATTTCCTTTTGAAATATAGGGGTCATCATTATGGGAGTAAAAGCCAATGTTTTCAGCCCCTAGGATTATGCTTATACAACACAAAGCAAGGATATTGAACGCTGTCCTAAAATTGTGCTTACAAGTGCACTTCAGTTCATATAGTATCTTCTTCAAGTTGGTGTTTCCACTGTGCTTTTAATAGACTATTGAAAAACCAGCAACTCTGGGCAGTGTCGTACAGGGTAGGACTAGTAGAGTCTGTGATTTTGTGGTCACACCTATATCTCTTTTGCAATAAAATAGATCCCATAGTCTGAGTTACGTTACGTAGGGTGTATCACATGACAGAAGATCAAACCTATTTTATGATATTGGAGGGAATACTGGCTAAGGTCCTGCATGCAGGAAAGGCAAACCTATAAATGGAACATAAGTTAATGCAGTCAAAAAGAATTACTTACTTTTCCAGGGTATATGGGATCTAATGGAATCAACTTGGCACCAAGCACCTGTCTCCTCTAGAGATATTCTACTGGGGACTTAGCTTGAACATCTGTGAATGTTATCTTTTGTGAAAAGAATCTCTGCAGATGTGATTGAGTTAAGGATCTTGACGTGAGGATGCTGTCTTGAACTATCTGGGCCCTAATCCAGTAAGTTGGAAGAGATGCACAGAGGAGAAGACAGACAGAAGACAAGACGTGTGGAGAAGCCAACGAGACCAGAAAGGAAGAGATTGGAGCAGTATTGCCACAGTTCAAGGCATTTAAATAGGCACCAGAAGCTAAAAAAAACAAAGTTAAATTCTCCCCTAATGGCCCACAGAGAGAGTACGATCCTGCTGACACTTTGATTTGGGGCTTCCAGCTTCCATTAACCGTGAGAGAATAAATTCCTGATGGGGTTACTCGTTACAGCAGTCCTGGGAATCTAATATACACAATTTTCCTTATCTTCCAATATTTCCTAGATCCCTGCTGAACCAAAGTATTTCTTTCTACAAAAAGTAGATGATCAGGTACCCCACCCATGCTCGGTCTTTAGGAGAATTTTTCTTCACTATGCTTTCCAGTGTCATTCCTGAATGGAATAGTAGTGCAAGTGTAATTCACTGCCCATGCCATATGTTCAAGCAGCAGGGCCACTTGCTCTGTAGCATAGTCTTGCAGCGACTCCTTTCCTGTGCAGAGCTTCACTCTAAGCGAGCAGTCTTTTATGAGATCTAGTTAATGGGTCGGAACAAGTGTGGAATATGTTGCCTTGTAGAACCCAAGGAAGCTTTCAAGGCATCGTGTTCCCTTCTTAGGGGAGATGTGGGATTCAACCATGTGCTCTGTATTTGGAGAAGATGCCTTAGCATTTCCCAGATCACTGGTCTCCGAAACACTTCACTGACATTGCTAGCCCTTGAGTCTTCACGGGTTTTAACTCCCACGCTCTGGAGTATGTGTGGCTTACTGAAACCTCCAACAGACTTGTCACTTTGTGCTCATCTTGTTCTAATAAAAATCTGTTCAATACACTGTTCCAACTGAGGCATTCTAAATCTAGATGTTTCTGGTCCCCTCTGATGAGACGACAGGGGACAAAAACTTTACATAGCCCTGGAACAAAACCATACCTCTATTTGGGTGTCTAACTGAGGAGAAAGCCAACTGTTTCTGATCCTCTTCTCTGATAGGTGGGAAAAAGAAGGTGTGAACCAGCTCAGGGGCCAAATACCATACACCCGACGTCATGTTAACTTACTTTAGCAAAGATAACACATCTGGCATGGCAGCTGCAATGGTAGCTACCACTCAGTTGACTTTGTGATAGTCCACTATCATTTTACAGGTTCATGCCTAACTTCTGTGGTGGCCAAGTAGTGAATTAAAAGGGAACATCATAGGAAGCACCACTATCACACGCTTTAGGTCTTAAAGGTTGGCACTAGTTTCTACTGCTGCTATGATGTGATATAATTTTTATTAATACCTTGCTGAGATGAAGTTTTAGTTTTTTTTCTAGGTACCTTTCCCTACTATAATAGCCCTTACCCCACAAACCAAACAATCAATGTTTCTGTCAGTTACAAGTATGTTCACTCTAATTAACACATGCAGATGGGATACGACCACGAGGTGGGATCACTGATCTAATGTACTGAGTCCAGGCGTCCATTGATAAACTAGTCCTCCAAAGCCTCCACTTTATAAGTGGAGCGATGGTGGGGTGCCTGGGTGGCTCAGTTGGTTAAGTGTCCAACTCTTGGTTTTGGCTCAGGTCATGATCTCACAGTCCATGGGATTGAGCCCCACATCATGGAGCTTGCCTAAGATTCTCTCTCTCCCTTTCCCTCTTCTCCTCCCCTACTTGTACTCTCTCTTTCTCTCAAAATAAACATTAAAAGTAGAGTCATGGGGATGTTTCTGTTCCCTGGTTATTAATGTCAGCTTCACTTTTGCCAAAAGGTCTTCAAAATGTTTGTGTATCAGACTTTGTCTAGGTATAGTTAGCCAAATAAATGGTCATACGTATCTTTTGTGGAAGGCTGCAGAAATCATTACTGTATCTCTACAGTATGCACACAGAAATCATTACACTATCTATACACTTGCTGTGATATTG
Organism: Acinonyx jubatus; assembly: GCF_027475565.1. Taxonomy (NCBI): domain Eukaryota; kingdom Metazoa; phylum Chordata; class Mammalia; order Carnivora; family Felidae; genus Acinonyx; species Acinonyx jubatus. The sequence continues at coordinate 104,050,480 of NC_069385.1, read as the reverse complement.
TTGGGACATTCCTCCCAGGGATTTGTAGATTGGGCAACACCCATGTTGGTGGCCCATCTAACTTGCCTCTGTAGATACTATGGTCTATTAACTATTTCCACAGCTCTCTGTGGGACAGCCTGACTCCCAGATGACTCTTTGATGTTAGTAGTCATTACTATAATTGCACCTATCTTGTTTGAGTAAACACCACCATCTGCCTAGTCATTTTTAGTACTATTTAATATCCAACGCAATCAGAGAGCCCTTTTATTTAACAGCATCTCTTACCATAAGCCTGTCCTACAGGGGACAGCCACCAGTGTACTTCTCAATGATGCCAGTTTCTCTCTCCCAGAGCTGTGGTAAATGAGTGCCCCATAGGAAATCCCAGAGAACATATCATCTTGTTTTGTTTTTTTTTTTCTGGCCTTAACTCTAAATATTGGTGTGGTGGCCAGGAGGGACATTACAGTAGATCTGAAGATGGCAAGTGACTTGCAAGACAGAAATCTCTGTTCTCCTTCAAACAAATGGAGAATTCAATAATTCTCCATTATTGGGCCAAATTTGGCAATGTCAGTTAGATTTTTGTTGGTATCATTGTTCCATGCCTTAGCATTCCACATTTTCTTAATCAGGGACCCTAGCTTGATCTGGCAGAACTCTGACCTTTGAGAATTTAAATACCTTAAGTGCTCTGCTACTTTTATAATTAAATTTTAGGCTACATCCCAAGCGTTGTCTATCTTCTGATTGCAGGCGATGAGAATCTCTTTATATACCTTTAATTATTTAAGTGGTGTGGGCCTTTACATTGAATGCCTCCAATATTTCGATGCTCTAATTCCTCACTCTTCATTATTACAATTTCTTTCATATTTCTCAAACACCTGAAACATTTCATGTGCTGGTACATTTTTTCCATCATCCCAGTTAAATTCTATGTGGAGATATAAAATTGGAGCAGTACCATCCACTATGGGCTATTCGTGTTCCACCTACCACTAGTGCTGGAGTTCTCCTTTCTGCTGAGCTGGTGGTCGATCGAGCTTCAAGATGCTATTATCAGACCTGTTCTCTTGGACTATTTCTGGTACCAACTGTCTCAGTCCAGGTTTCCTAGGAGGTAGGCTCAGCTAGAGATTTTCAACTAAGATGTTTATTATGAACACTCTCGAGATCAACACATTTAAGGGAATGAAGGATGCAGGTTTATGAAGAAGTGATAACTGAATTGTGATAAAGTTGAAACAAAGTGCTCAACTGATCGTATGGAGATAACTAGAACTGAGCTGGCTCTTTGGGGTTGTCCAGAACTAAGGAATTGGTCTGAGACTTTATTCCTCTGCAGCTACCCTGAAGCTATATGTAACCTTGAATGAAATAGCTCTGTTCAGCCAAGTACCAGAGAGATATTCAGCTAACAGTTATCAGCTACCATTATTTTTGCAGCTCCAGCAATGAATACCTCAGTCTTGGGGAGGGAGTGCTGGAGGAACATAATATTTTCTACACCTACAGTTTAGAATTATAATCAGTTATTCACTTTTCTTTGTATTCTTTCCCCCTACCCCCCACCAATACACATGCTTGCTCACTTCCTATAAGCTTTACTGAGGACAACCTAAAGTTTAGGTATGCATATTATTATCCAAAAATGGTATTTTGTCATCATTTTCTTCAAATATATGACAGCTTTAAGACTATTATATAAACATGGAGGAAGCAGTATGGACATATGGCAGCTAGATCATGAGACAAGATAGAAAGTTGGATAATGGGTGGAATACACACCCCCACTCACCCAACAAAAAATGGCACAAATTCCACTTACAGACTTAAGCCCCTTACTACTTTATGTTGTAGTATAATTGATTGACATCTCTAAGAAATAAATTGATATATAGCATGTTTACAATATTATCTTGGTCTGGGGAAGAGAAAGAAGCCTGCCTAATTTATGTAAATCATCTTTGGAAGGTGAACCATTTGACCAACTTATGAAAATTATTGTTTCAAATAACTGGAAGAAACCAAATCTTTTTATTTTTCTCTTTTGATGACATTGTTACTCCTGAGGGTGGTTTATATATTCTTCTCACATAATTCCTCACACTGAGAACAGCAGAGATCTCAAAGTCGAATCAAATAAAAATTTTAAAAAAATTTAATTTGATTGCATTTATTACATGCATCTGTGAAGAGATTTATCTTCAGATGCCAGATGCCTTTTCCAGGATACTTTTTTGCAGTTTCTTTAGTGAAACTATGAACTCCATATTTTTGATATTTATGTGCCTGCTTTTATCCTTGACCTTATTTAATCCTATAACATTTTTATGTTTCCTGCTTTCTTATTTTTCCCTTCCATGCTTCCTATTCATTCATTTCTGCTAAGAAAAATTGTCCGCATACTTCTATGTCTCATATATTGATTAAAAAATGATGAGACAGTCTCTATGATTGATGCAAAAATATATATTAATGTAAGAACAAAAGTTTGTAGGTTAACCTAAGTATTGATTCCTTGGAACTAGATAATTTATTTTCAGAGTCCTTTAGCTCTTCTGAGAGGGCAGTGTCTCATACTGGGGCATTTTCAAAACAAAGTCATAGGTGTCCCTGCTAAAACCAAAACAACAACATTGAAAACAAAATCCTTCCATTGCCTTTCAATGGAGTTTACATTTTTCCAAGAGGCCAACTATGAAAAAAATATATTGCTCTTTTCTGTTTTTTATTGTGAAATATTACATGAATATTAATGAGCACATATAAATTCTCTATATTGTTTATTTATACTTTCTCCCCTTCTTTACCTAGACACATTTTTTCAGTTTTTCCAACCCCCCCCCACAAAATTTGTTTTATATTCTCTATTGTAAAGTTATTCTTAAATAAATGTTGCATCTTGAAAGTTTCCTTTCTTGTACTTTCTTCAGATATATTTTTTTCTAATTTTTTAATAGAATTTATGTCAAGTTAGCTAACATACTGTGTATACAGTGTGCTCTTGGTTTCGGGGGTAGATTCCCGTGATTCATTGCTTACATACAACACCCAGTGCTCTTGAAATCCTAGTTCATTTGATTTCAGTTTTTTCCTCTTTTTCCTTTCTTTTTTGCTTTTGAGTATCCAGTTATCTCAGCAACATTTGATTAAAAAAATCCTATCCATGTTGAATTAATATGGCTCTGTTGTCAAAAATCACTTGACCTTAAATGTTTATTTCTAGACTCATTTCTGTCGACTGATCATGGCTATCCTTGCCACACGACTGTGATTATTACTTTATACAGTATTTTTTTTTTAATCAGGGGGTTTAAGAGCTTCACTTTTGGTCTTATTTTTCAAAACTGAGCTGGTTATTACAGGTCTTTTTCATTCCATATATTTATGTCAGTTAATAGGGGGAGGAAGTCTGCTGTGATGTTGCTAAAAATTGAATTGAATCTATAGATATACGTATTTGGGGCATATTGACATTTAACAATTCTGAAACATACAGTCATGAATGTATTTATCTATTGGCTTTGATCTTTCATTTCTTTCAGCATGGATTTTGTGGTTACCTTTTGTTAAATTTATAATTGTTTTATTCTTCTTGTTGCCAAATGGAACTATTTTGCTTTTTAAATTTCAGTTTACCTTGTTAATTATTAAGTCATAAAAAATGTAGTTGATTTTTTATATACTCATCTTTAACTCTGAGACCTTGCTAAACAGGCTAATTAGTTCAAGGAATCATTTTTATAAAAACTTAGATTACTTAGGATTTTATAGAAACAAAATGAGGTCAACTATGAATAAAATAGCCTTACATCTTCAGTTCTAGTCTGGCATATGTCTTTCATTTCCTTTCCTTTCTTTTTACATAGTTCAAAATCTCTAGTATTTAGAATAAGAGTATGGGCAGCAAATTTGCCTGCATTTAAACTGTCGAACCTATCTTTCCTTATAATGTGTAGGCTCTGATACTCATGTTCAGATTTTTACATATTTACTTTATATTTTAAGCCTGGCTTCCCAGAGATCACCACTGCTTCTACATAGATTACCGTTTAGGCAATGTAAAACAATTGTTCTCAACCTTCTCAAGTTTTATAGGTCCACCCTGTGCCAACTGACATATGTTGGGGAATGCACTGAAAGTTCAACTCGTTTTAAAACTTTCCTTTACTTCAACTTTATAATGGGCTATCTTAGATCTAGTTCCACATTTAGCCAAGGATACATGGAGAGCTGGTCTAACTCTTCTACTGCAATCTCATTTTTGGGTCACTTCAATAAATTTCAGACTGATCCACTCCCCGTTGCAACTAAAACTACAGGTTACAAGCTCTGGGTTTTTCCCACTAAATTCACAATTTTAGCTGATAAGGCCTTAGGATCCCATGCTTCCTTCTTCTAGTTAAGTCTTTACCTCTAGCTAAAGAGCAACACTTAGTCAAGACCACATCAATGTTGGTAAAATGATCAATTTCATCAACTCAATTCAGTAAAAGTACCATTCTTGGTAATTAAATGGTAGAGTGGGGAGATAGGAGTGGCTCCAGGTAATAAGATTATAATCTCTGTTCTTACAAGGTCTGTTACACTTTTCTCTCTGTTCTTACAAAATATGTTGCACTTTTTAAAGAATAAATACTGCTCAATTTCTTTTACGTCATTCAGAGTCCTGAAAGTGTTGCTTTGGACAATTATGCCCATTAGTATACATATTTTATTTTGTACAGTATATTCACCAACTTCCTCAGAAATCTCTTTCACTTGGGAAATATATTAATTGACTCATAAATCTTAACTTGGTCTTGTATTTCTAGGATAAACTCCATTTATTATTATTATTAATGTATTAAATTTTTGCTATATACTATGGAATTTGGCTTGCTGAAATTTTGCTAAGGAACTTTGCCTAGAGCTATCATGAATATTACCATGCTCTGAACAAATCAAGCCACATTGAGAAAAAGTATATGTGCTATGGTTTACTATTCTTCAAGTCCAGAGACAAACTTATGAGTGGATAAGTCTTCAGATGATAATAATGCCCTGCCTTTGAATCACCTCTGCCTATACATCCTCTGAGCTGGTATCTTAGACATTCTGGAGCAGAGACAAGTTACCCAATATGCTCTTTCTGAATCCTTAAACAATAAAACTTGTGACATAATAAAATGATTATTTTACACTACCAAGTTTGGAGAGGGGTGATACATCAAGACATAACCAGAATAGGAGAATTATGATTAATGCTATTTCCTCCATCTTGTTAGAGTAATAATTATGGCAATACCAAAATTCATTGAATGCTTAATATGTCATTCATTGTGCTAAGCACTTAACATATGCTATCTTATTTAATGCACAAAATAATCTTTTCTCATATTTTGCAGAGAAATAAACATAGACTTACAGAAATTATGTTATGTACCAAGGCTAGCCATATTATCTGTGGTTTGGTTGAATGATACAGAATTGATTCTAGTGAAGTTAAGTAAAAAAGTAATTGATTAATGGCATAATAAATGGCTAACAGCATTGAGAGGGTTAAAGAAACAGACCATTGCTAAACTTTAAGATGAATCCTACAGGCAACATACAAAAACCAGCTTACCAGGGGAGCGTATGTGTCTGCCATGGAGCCCACCTACTCAATATTCAACCCAACTTTCAACCTGCTTACTCTATAAGAAAGTGATTATAGAGCTGATCACTTCAAAACCTGGATCCATTTTCTCTTTCTCTTTCTCTCTCTTTCACTCTTGCCTTCTCTTGCTTTCACTGTGCGTATGCAGGAGGTGGGGGGTGCAGGTATGTGCATGTGCACGTGTTTTCCTGCTCCTCTAGAAGGAAGAATTTGGTCAAGCCTCTTTTTCCTCAGATGTCTATCTTCATCATCATCTTCATCATCTAATACTAGGATTTAGAGGAGGAAGAAGAGACCTACAGTAAGCATCTCTTCAACTTAAAATTCAGAACCCCAGCAGCTGTTGTACTCCACTGCAGTGATGACAGGAAAAATGGAAGCTAGGGTACTCCATCTTGATATGCTATCAAATATTTGGCAAAGTGCCAGAGTTTGAGAGCACTTCTGAGTTCATCTGGTTCAACTCTACATGCTCTGGATGAGAAGACTGAGGTACAGCAAGAGAACATAATTTTAATAAACGAAACAGAGTCCAGAGAAGTGAGATCTTCTTTCCCCCAACCAAGTTTTTTTACTTCTCCCAATCCCACTTCTTAAACTCAAATGCAGCTATGATTCTTCAGGGATAAAGGAGAATATTTTCATGCTAATTTTGAGCAAGAAGCAAAGTAAGTTATTTCCATAATAGCAGCTATTTTTTAAGACTGCTTTATAAATTATCAGGTCACCCTGGTAACCTTAGATATTAAATTGGCACATTTACCAAAATTATTTTCTAGTATTTTACAGAAAGGTTTGCAGCAGAATTTGGCTGTATCATTTCAAATCCTCCAGAGCTTAACGGAAAAAAAAAATTGTGTCGTCTCCAGCTTAATGTAAAGCAAATGATATAGCTACGTGGCTTGTGTAACGTGCCTCCTTAGCTCATGGTGGACTTCAAGTTAAGAACACCGACCAAAGGGTTCAAACTGACAATATTTGCCCTCCCATGTGCCAAAGATGTTGCTGTTATTGTAATTCACTTCTCTCATCTGCCACGAATCGTTTTACACTCTTTTCTTCTCTTTCTAACCTTTCCAAAACTATTTTGTTTTTCTAAAAGGAGGTTTTCTATGCCATTAGATGCAAAAATACTTTATTCTTATTATTTTTTTTAAATGCTGCTTGCCAGTGAATATTGATCTCTATCACCTCAGCACCCTTTTTAAAAAAAATTCATTTATTTTAAGGGGGAGGGGTGCAGAGAGAGAGGGTGAGAGAGAGAATTTCAAGCAGGCTCTGCACTGCCAGCGTGGAGACCAACACAGGGCTCGAACTCACAAACTGTGAGATCATGACCTGACCCAAAATCAAGAGTTGGATGTTTAACTGACTGAGCCGCCCAGGAGCCCCTAAAAAACTTTAATTAGAGTGTTTGTATATGGGCAATACAAACCTGGGGATGGATAATAAAACATTAAAAATCATGCCATGTGATTGCAGAAACACTTCTTGAAAAAACTGCTATTTAAGGAGATGTATCCATGGAAATATTCTGATAGATACACAAATCTGATGGATACACAAGGTAACCTACAAGCCACTGGGTGCTTTGCAATTACATTGACAAGAAGATGCCTGCGTTAAGATTTGCCTTTTCCTTTTACTATTTGCCAAATGAAAGGGCTTCCTTGTTCCAAAATGCCGTTAGTATCCATAAACAAAGATGATTTGAAAAGTGTTTGGATCGATTTCTTGGAACCAAGAGCACAAGGATTTTCCCTGAAAAGGGTAGTCATTATACTTCTCAAAAAGCTATTCTTACTTCATATATGACAACTGGCAAAGAAATCACCATTAATACAAAGTTTTTCCATTGTAGAGAATAGGTGAAGACAATCCTTTTCATAAGAAACTAACAGAAAGTCAAAGAAACTAGATACTATTTCTTTTATCTGAATATTTTGCAGTATGATGTTAGCTAAATCCTTTCACTTTTCTCCCCCACACACTGCCCATTTGTAAGATGCAAATCACTCTTTTAACCTTTTTTCTGGAAGGTCTTAACACATGGCCACAACTGACCCAACAGCAAAATAATTGATTCAGAAGAAAACAACAATAGCAAAACAAGAAAGATAAGGAAACGATGTAAAACAACTAGTTGCTTAATATATGTGGTTCCAAATAACTGATCTGATCGTTGAGGATGATTTTTTTCCACTGAGTTTTTGGGTTGGCAGATTATTGTACAAAACAATAAACACAAAATAATTTCACACCATAGCATAAAGCACTAAAAATATATTCAGCAATCAGTTGAGACTTAAAAATCAGTTGTTTGATTCTATAGCAAATGTCTAAACATACTATATTTCTATAGTAGAAGCTATATAATTGGAGGTACTTTTTAATAAAAAGACTGTGCTTTTGTATTCAAGGTATAATATGAAATGTGGGTGCCCTTTTAACAATTACAGTAATTTAGGCAATCTTTTAATAGCCCTGTGCCTCCTCTCCATTTCATAGGTTCTTATGATTTAAAAAAAATCAGATGGTGTATACACAACACCTTAATGATGACTGGTACACAGTAATGCATAATTGTCACTTCCTTATAAATGTTATTTCCAAATATCTAGAAAATTAAAGAGTACAAAAATAAATTATCAGCTGAAAAATTTCAGAAGAAGAGTGTCCAACTTCCATACATATAAAAACCAAAAAAAAGAATATGTTAAAAAATACACAAAGATACCAAAAAAGCACCCATTTAAGTTAATGCCTTTCTTATAACCTTCATTGGGAAATCATAATTGCATCTGACATTCACACATAAACAAACCTCTTCTTTCCTAGAATTGGCTTAGCTTTTCAAGATCCGGTATAAACACAATATAATAACTTATATGCATTTAATTTTTTTCAGATAATTTCTTATTTAATATAAAAGGGAAAATACGGTTTATCTTAGAAGGGTTAGAAGAGATAGCAAAGTATCTCTCTGTTGACCATGTCTAGCTCTGCAACAAATCAACGTTTCACCTGACACTAAAGAAATAACTTTGGCTATTCTTTAGGGAGAAATTATTCTAGATGCCTGTCATTTCCTTGTACAAGTATGCTGGAGATATTCCAGAGGAATATGACTGAACTTCTGCAAGGTCTTTTTAAAAAAGAAAACTAAACAAAATAAAGTAGGGGCAAGAATTTACAATTAGCTTCTTTGGCATATCTGAAAAACAATGTTTGCCTTCCATTGCATTTTGGGTAGGGGATTTAATATATCCAGAGGGTAAGTATGGACCTAGAGAAAGGTGTTCAGAATTGATTATCCTGACTTTGATCTGTGGTAGAAAATGGTATCCAGGCCAATGTTCAATGAAGAACTGGAGTTTTGTGTTGAAATCATTTTGGTATAGTGATTTATTTATGTATTTATTATTTATTTTATTTTATTTTTTTAAAGAGAGAGAGTGCACATGAGAGGGTGAGAGGGGCAGAGGAAGGCGGGGGTGGGGAGAGAGAATGAAAGAGAGAGAGAGAGAGGGAGAGAAAGAGAATCTTAAGCAGGCTCCACTCCCAGCATGGAGCTCCATATGGGCCTGATGTGGGGCTGATCCCATGACCCTGGGATCATGACCTGAGCCAAAATCAAGAGTGTGACACTCAACCAGCTGGGCCACCCAGGTGTCCCTGTATAGGGTCTATTTAAAAAAAAAAATTACGTTTATTTATTTCTGAGACAGAAAGAGACAGAGCATGAGTGGGGGAGGGGCAGAGAGAGAGGGAGACACAGAATCCGAAGCAGGCTCCAGGCGCTGAGCTCTCAGCACAGAGCCCGACGTGGGGCTCAAACTCACAAACCGTGAGATCGTGACCTGAGCCAAAGTCGGATGCTCAACCAACTGAGCCACCCAGGCCCCCCATGTATAGGGTCTATTTTAAAGTCTCATGTGCTCCAAATTGTGTTTTGATGAACTCTTTAATGAATATGTGAGTGCTGTATCAAATCTACCCCTGTTGAGTGGTTGTCTTGCAATGTGGAAAGGTCCAGTGTAAAGATTTCTAAGATTCTCCTGGAAACATACATTTCAGAAATTCTAAGTTAGTGTTACTGACTAAAGACTATTTATTGGCTGCTATTTATTTTAATTTTGTTTAGTAGTAAAAATAAAACTTACCTGCATATTTAAGAAATCTTGGTAGCCCTTTACATATTTTCATTAAAAAAGGTAGGTAAAAACTGGTATAATTATTCATTTATTATGTATATACATATGTATATATACATAAAATATTATGTATATAATATATGTATTATTATGTATATGTATATGTAATATATGTATGTATATATATTATATATATACGTAAATATATGTATATACACACACACATATTTATAAACGTTTATTTCTTTTGAGAAAGAGAGAATGAGTGAGCAGGGGGTGGGCAGAGAGAGCGGAAGAGAGAGAATCCCAAGCAGGCTCTGTGCTCAGCACAGTGCTGGATGTGGAGCTGGATCCCACAACCGTGAGATCACAACCTGATCCAATATCAAGAGTCCATCGCTTAAACGACTGAGCTGCTACCCGGGTGTCCCTAAACTGGTATCAGTTTAAATCAAACCTCAAGTGCTATCTGAACACAAGTATTATCTTGGAAAGATCCATGAAGCCTACACTGTTAAAATACAAGGACCATCAGTCAAAGGCTTTTGGAAAAACAAAGGTTTGTATCACTGCAATGAATCCTCTTCTACATAACTTCTACAAAATGTATAGATGACAACACACACTTCATGGCAAATTCTATTTAAATCTCCATCTGGAAACCTTGATAGATTGTATTTGTTTGAGATTTTTACAGTTTATTTTGAGTTAATTTAGATTAATAAGTTAGATTATAGATTGTAAAGGACGCTTTTGTCGAATCAGCTTGGGCCTTAAGAAGATTTGTGAATATGATCACTTCTGTAGGGATCAGGCCAGGGTGCTGTTCTTGCATCCATTAACCTCTACCCTTTTTGAGCCATCAGTTTGTGCCAAGCCCTTTGTCAGGCTGTGGAGCCCTTCATTCCCTTTCGAAGGGATAATACAGAGGCTTTAGTACTGGTATCCAGTGAGTCATTTTTCATTGTCTTTGCTGTGGGTTGCTCTGAACTTCAACCTGGCTCCTGCTCCTGGATCCTTGCCTTATTCCTCATTACCAGAAACTCAGCCACTGGCTAATAGGTGGGTTCCTATCTTGGTTTCAAGAGTCCTATGTTTTAAAATCTTGCTTCCAAATGTTTTTGTCAGTCCTTCCCAATATTAGCTGACAGGCTGAATGAATTTATTCTTCCTTCCTGTGAATAAGATGTCCATAAATTCAGAACTCTCTGATGTCTTCTAACATCTCATGTAGAAGCTAATTTCAATTGTATATAAGCCATTATAAACCTTATTCTATTCAGAAAATTTTTAAATGAATAAATTGGTATAATTTGCCAAGTCTTTAAATCAAAAATTAAAAGTCACATCCAAATCAATAAAATTATATCCTCATTACTATGTTTCATATAGTATAAATTCATAGACCTGCCCATATCTTTCTCTTTCTCTGAATCTCTCTCTCCTTTTTCTGATCCTCTTTGTCCACCTCATCCTCTCTTTGTTCCTTCCTCCTCCTCCAGCTACTTCTTCCTGCAAAATCACAGGAAAATACATAGAAATTCATGGGATTCCAGATAGCTAGATGGTTAACCTTCATACAAAAGCAACTTACATAATGTCATCAAAACAGCATGGGGATTTGGCTTTAGAAGAACCTATGTCTAAACCTCAGATGAATCCCTAACATACTTTGTGGTATATAATATTCCTTACTTATTTTTTCATCTATAAAATACACATAAACATATCCATCACTCAGATTTTATAAAGATCAAGTGAAATAGTAGACACAATATTCATAGCATAGTATCTGGCATAAAGTAGGTGCTCAGGAAATTTTATTTTGTTACTTTCCTAATTTCCTTCTTGTTGATAATTATATATAGTAATGAATGGTTATATGTATACCTTATTTATTTACACTAATGATGTGGCATTTAATTTTTCTGATAGCCCCAAATATATATTTATTAATAGGTAAGCTTAGGAAAAAAATTATTTACTATGTATACTGTTAAGTATATTTCATTATGGTAAGAGGGGCTAGCATTAGTTTTCAGCCAGTAAGAATGTGTAAAGCAGATGGTGTTCTACATTCTTTACTGATGAGCATTGCTATACCACCATATGGTCAATATTTTTAGCCAACAATTTGGATACTCTATCCAAAATAAGCACGATCAGCAATGTATACTGTTTATTTAATGCAGGATCCTTTCTTTCTTATATTTATCTGATATTCTATATTTATTTGATATTCTACTATTAACCCATAATGGCTGACTACTCATGTACAAATTAAAATGCTAAAGAAAAAATGCCAAAGAATAAAAATAACAACAATATAATGAGTAATAAAAATACACATGAGATTTGGATATTCTCAAGGTGCATCCAATAAACTATTCCAGAAAATAGAGAACAAAAATTAGCTGGTAGAACATGATTGTTGATCATCCTTTGATGGTATAAGGGATAGGATGAATATGGCTACAATCTATTAGGATAGATCAACTATTCACTGAACACTAGTTAGAAGAAACCACAGCTTGAGAATGTCACAAATCCACACAATTAAAAGTGATGGGCACTTCTAATTTCCAATACTGGAAATGTATTTTAAAAATAAGAATTATACAACAATTCTGTGTGGTTCTGATTCACTTAATGCTTTGTTGTCTGGAATGCTTCCAATTATATGTCACCATCGTAAAATTGGAAAGAAAGTTGCAGAACATTAAACCCAACTTCCAACCTAATAGAGATATTTTTATACATCATAGACAAATAATCTTTAATTTTCCATCTGAAACATTTTAATATTGGAGCCCTGAGTGGCTCAGTCGGTTAAGCGTCCAACTTCGGCTCAGGTCATGATCTAGCAGTCCCTGAGTTCGAGCCTTGGGTTGGGCTCTGTGCTGACAGCTCAGAGCCTGGAGCCTGCTTCAGATTCTTTCTTTCTCTCTGTCCCTCACCTGCTTGCTCTTTCAAAAGTAAATATTAAAATTTTTTTTAACTTTAAAAAAAAGAAAAATTTTAATATTAAGGAGTTCACTACTTCACACATTAGCCTCTGGAATTTTACAAGCTAAGTCATCAGAAGGAAAGAGATAGCACATTCAAGAATTTTAACTAACAAATTTTAATGTAGGTGCTAGTTACAAAGGTGTTGGTAGAGTTAATAGAATTGTTAAGAAATGCAGAGGAGCCCAACAATGAGCAACAGTGGGAAACTTTTGCCACCCCTAAGCCTGAAGGGTCAGATCTCCTTTCATTCTCACTCTTAGACAATCTTTATTATGCCCTCTGTAAAAACTCTTGAGTATATATATCATGCCATTTGTGGATCTCCAAGGAACTGTTATTCAATTCTTGGTAAAAGTTTTAATTTTTATATTAGTGTTATCCTAAAACTGGTATTCATCTTAGTTGGTAAGATGAATCTTCTAACACCTTACTTCTCGGTTTTTGAAATCTTTCTCCCCAAAGATTCTGATATCCACCCTTCTTCATCCACTCACACTCTCATAGTATTAGCCTAGTCCTTGACACCACAAATTACCTCTCATAACCTCAGTTTCACTTCACACTAATTCTTATTTTTCCAAGTCACTGTACCAGTCAACTCCAACAATATCATTTCCAAGTTGAGCTGGGGGATCCCATACCTATTCTGAAGGATGAGCTTTCTGTGCTTTCTGAAATCAACCCACTCATTTTTGCACTAGATTCTACCCCTCTTCAGCATCAAAGGCCATTACTCCAGTAGTTTTCCCTCCTGGTATCTACTGTTACTCACTTTTTAAAAAATTTTTTCAACTGTTCTCATCACCATACAAATATGTTCTTATTTCTTCTATCTTAAAAACAAAACACATTCTTTTATTTCCATTTCGCTTAACACCAGATCTTTCTTTACGTTAAAACGCCTCTAAAGTCTTGACTCCATTGTTCCTCTGATGAAAGTGTTTTAATGGGTTCCTATGTCAGTCAGGGTAAAGAACAAGTTCTTATAATGGATCCAAAGATCTTACAGGATTTGGCTTCCTGGTTCATTGCTAAAGGCCTTCTCACGACTGTCCTGGTACTGTGCTTAGCCCACACAGACATATAGTATCCTGGCATTCCTTAAAGACTATAGCAGTCTCCTCTTATCCTCAGGAGATACGTTACAAGACCCCTCATGGATGCCTGAAACTATGGAAGGTAAGAAACCCTGTGTATACTATACTTTTTTCCTACACATATATACCTATGATAAAGTTTAATTTATAAGATAGGCACAGTAAGAGATTAACAATAACGGATAATAGAACAATTATAATAATATGCTGTAATAAAAGTTATTTTAACATGGTCTTTCTCTCTCTCTCTCAAAATATCTTAGCGTATTGTACTCACCTTCTTCTTGTGATGATTTGAGATAATAAAATACTCATATAATGAGATGAAGTGAGGCGAATGATGTAGGCATTGTGACACAGCGTTGGACCACCATTGACCTTGTGATAATACATCAGGAGGAACATCTCTTTCTGGCCTGTGACTGACCACAAGTAACTGAAACCACAGAAAATAAAATCACAGGTAAGGGGGACTCTTATACAGACACACTCTTCCTTTAAGGCTATCTCTTCCTAGAATACTCATTCCCAATGTATACACAAGCCCACCTCTCTTCTTTCAAATCTTTGTCATTTTCTCAATGAAGCTTACCCTTACTGTACTATCTAAAATTTCATCTTGTCCCACCAGACTCACATTCCCTCAACTTTCTAAACTTAACTCCACTTTTTCTTTTTTTTTTATAACACTTCCTTAGCATAATATAAAATGTACTTATTTGATATGCTATGTTTATTGGCTGTCTCTATTTCTTGAAAGAAATGTCCATGAGGACAGAAATGGTTCTGATTTATGTATTGATATAACCCCAAAAAACTAGAGTAGTCTGCACATAGTAGGGATTCAGTATTTGCTGAATGAATAAATAAGTGTTAGAATTTAATTTACATGTGATTTCATTTACATGTAAGTAAATGACTATAAAAGAATCCTCGTTTAGGGCTCAGTGAGAGAGGTATTGAAAAGAAGGCTAGCTTGCCCTGTAAGGAAAGAGAAAGGCAGCTGCTTATAGTTTGAAGGCCTTAGGCCAAATATCTATCAGATCTTGAAGACTTGGTCTAAGGGCTCTCTCTCTATGTAAGTATTTCTAGAAATGACAGCTGATAAAATTGGAGGTTCCTAAGACTACTTACCTATTCAAGCCAAATTTCTGATTTGAGGTCCATGAATCTATACTTTAACAATCCTCTTTAGTGATACTTATGTACAATACCTTTTAGAAATGCTATCTTGAGTACTTATAAATAATATATCACTGGCAAACATATATCTTAACAGTTTGAGGAATGGCGCAGAATAGGCATCTGCTTGGGTGCAGAATAATGAGAGAGAGAAAAACAATACCTGAATGAACATGCCTTGGCATAAAGATCAATAAACCAGTAAAAGTAACAAAGGCAAACTATAAGTTTGTTCTTTCCCACAGGGGCATGGTTCAAGTGCAGTGGAGAACATATTGGAATCTGGGGGAAATCAGTGTCTTAGAAACAATCATATTTTATATTAAATATTACCCATCTGCACACATGATAATTAAACATACTTATAATCCAAATTTTTCAGGAGATATGATCACATTTTTCAGAAGACTATTAGGAAAACAATAATTTCCAGTGTTTCTATACCTATCAAAAATGTGCTTTTAATGGAACTCACAGTTGAGAAATCAAAAAAGGACTAAATAATTATTTTTGTTATTTCCCTGACTACATATAATATAGAAACCCTTATATGCACACCAGCATCCCCGGGAATTGCTACTGAAAATGAGCATTATGTCATTGCCTTACCTTGCTATTTCAAAACCACACAAACCCCAAACACATTCCATATTAAAGATCATAGAGTTACCTTATTTCAGCTGGTTGCCATTTAACAGAGGGGGCTATAAATAAGATTACTATCTGACAGATTGGCAAATTGGGGAAGAGATTTCCCACTGAAGACAGAGAGATTACATGGGGTTAATGAGGATTTTTTTAAACAAATTGTATTCTTCAGCCTTTAGTCAAAACTCCCAGCTTCAAATACAAAAGAAGTCTCACATTGCCTCTGAAAATACAGCACAAAAGGTATTCCGAAGAGCCTAACCATAAGGTTATGAAAGCACTTTTGAGCTGCCATCCTGGTGAACTCAAGGTGATACTGACATTCTTTTTTTTTTAATCTCAAATCCAGTGGGAAAATATACAAAAGGTAAACAAAAAGAGAATTCGGACATAAAAACTGGTGTATCTAAACCAAAGCTCCCCAAAACATTTAACTCAAGGTGTTTAAATCACTATATATTTATATTCAAGTTAGAAAGTAATGTTTCATATTCTATGACTTCTAAATAAGTCTTAAAGATAGTCTTCGGTCACAGAAGGTATGATTCTTTTAAACAGATCCCTCTTTGTCACTATGTCATTAATCCAAAGGGTAGGATCACAGAGGTATCTTTCTAATAAGTGCTAAATAATCAGCAAAACAAGGTAGATCTTAGGAGAAAGTACTGAAACTAAGAAAGATAGTAAAAAATTAAAATGTTCTCAGAGAGGAGGGGAAGATGGTAGTGGAGAAGGAAGACTGTAGGCTCGCCTTGTCCCACAGACACAACTAGGTAACTACCAAATCATCTGAAACACCCCAGAAATCGACTTGGAGACTGGAAGAACAAACTCCATAACTAAAGGTAGAGAACAGGCTATGCCAATGAAGGTAGGAAGTTCGGAAACACCACTTGGGAGATGAATGGAATCTGGCTAGTGTGTTAGGGAGGGAGCCGAGGATACAAAGAAGGGGAGACAGACTAGCACACTGGGAAGCACATAAGGAAGATGAATTCCCATAGCAATTTCCTTGGAAAACAAGAGGTCCCAAATTTCATGAGTTCTTGCAACCAGTAGAGCTTTAAGCCTAGAGTTCTAAAAGTCAGCAGGATTGGCTCAGCAAGAGCCTGGAGGCTCTGGGGCTACTCTTAGACAAAAGGCAGGGCAAACAGTCTGGAACATACAGTATGGAAATAGCAATCTGATGAGTGCCTGGGTACACAGTGAAGAGGTTATTTGCTCATGAAAGAGTGTGTCCCAGAGAGGCAGCTTTCACAGAGGGATACCCTCTGGGAACAAAGGAACTGGTAGGTGACATTGCCCACCCCATCCCTCAGCATAAATACAAAGAGACCTGCAGGAATCAGCACAGCACCAAAAGTCCATGCCTAACTTGCTTACACCAAACACCCCTACCCCAACATGCTCTGGTGAAATCAGCCTTCCCAGTAACACTTGCCTCAGTTCCAGGGCAGCAGGTTGCCAGCTCAAACCCCTGACAACACTATATCTCCTGACCTGGGAGTTTTGTGAGGCCTCAATTCCAGTGACAGCAGTGACAGGTCTTATATCACAAGCAGACTAGAGCACACCTAGATAAAATTCACCACATTCAGGCCAGGGACCAAACATTGCCCACAACAGGCAAAGAGGGCCTCCGCAGATGATGGGCCCAAAAGATAAAATGGGCCGGACAGAACACCAGAGTGCATGCAGCACACATGGGAGACACTCCCATAAGCGCTAGGCCCTGGGAATTAGGGGACACTATACTGCAGGGCATTACAGGACTTTTTCTTCATAAATCCATTACCTGCAAAGAGGAGACATCACTGACTAACACAGAGAGTCTCTATGTGCAGAGACTTAGACAAAATGAGGACAGAATTTGTCCCAAATGAAAGAAGAGAATATGGCCACAGCAGAAGATCTAAGCAAAAATAAGTAACATATCTGATAGACAAGTTAAAGCAATGATAATAAGGATACTCACTGGACTTGAGACAAGAGTGCAAGTCTTCAGTGAGAACTTTAACACAGAGATAAGGCATAACAAAGCAGAGATAAAGGGCTCAATAAACAAAGTGAGAAACATGATGGATGGAATGAACAGCAGACTGGAAGAAGCAGAAGAACAAACTAATGACTTAGAAGACGGACTAACAAAAGTAATCAAGCTGAATAAAAGAAAAAAAGGATGGAATAAAATGAGAATAGACTAAGGGAACTCAGTGATGTCAAGTGTAATAACATTCTAGGAGTCCCAGAAGAAGGAGAGAGAGAAAAGGGGGCAGATAATTTATTTGAAGAAATAATAGCTGAAAACTTCCCTAACCTGGGAGGTGTGGAAACAGATGCCCAGATCTATGAGGGACAGAGGACCCCCAACAAAATCGACAAAAGCAGATCCACGCCAAAACATATTGTAATTGAAATGGAAAGATATAGCGATAAAGAAAAAAATATAAAAGCAGCAAGTAATATGAGTATGAGATTTATCTATGTTGTTTCGTGAAGATATAGTTGGAATTTTTTCATTGTTTTATATTAATTATCCCATTGCATGAATTTGCCAAAATATTTATTTTTTGCAAAAACATTGAATTACATTGGAATTGTTCCAAATTTTCAACTTTATGGATAATGTTGCCATAAATCTTGTTCATAAATCTATTGATGTCCATATATATATATATATCTTACTGTGGAGGCTATTTCTAACAGTGGAATTACTGGATATATAACTCAGCCATTGTATTGCTAAACAGTTTTCTGAAGTGTTTGTACAAATGCATATACTCTCCGGAAGTGTATGAGAATGCCAATTACTCCACTTTCTTGCAAATATGTGTTATTGTCACTTAAAACAACATAGATATTCTGATGGAAGTTCAATGAAGATTTACTGTAATTTTAAAATGGATTGCCTGAATAATTAGAGTGTTAAGATCTTTTTTTTTTCCATTTTCATAAGTCTTTTAGCTATTCAGGTTTTCTTTTCCTTTGAAGAGTGATTTCAGCTCTTTTGACAATTTTTATTTTATTTTATTATTTGATTACTTTTTTAAAATTTATATTCAAGTTAGTTAACATACAGTGCAGTCTTGGCTTCAGGAGTAGAACCCAGTGATTCATCTCTTACATATGACACCCAGTGCTCTTCCTAAAAAGCGTCCTCCTTAATGCCCATCACCCATTTAACCTCCCCCCCCACAACATTCCTCAGTTTTTTCTCTGTATTTAAGAGTCTTTTATAGTTTGTTTCCCTCTCTGTTTTTATTTTATTTTTCCTTCCCTTCCTCTATGTTCCTCTGTTAAGTTTTTCAAATTCCACATATGAGTGTAATAATATGATATCTGTCTTTCTCTAACTTATTTTACTTAGCATAATACCCACCGGTTCCATTCACGTTGTTGCAAATGACAAGATTTCATTCTTTTTCATCGCCAAGTAGTATTCCTCTGGTTTAAGCTAATAGTTTATCTATAGACTCTTATGACTTCCTGTATACATAACCAATCAACTGTGATATGATTTTATTTCATTCTTCTTACATATTTTTTTGTTTCCTTTGGTTGTTTTATTCAAGTATCTGTGACTTCCAGCATAATTCTGGATGGAAGAGGGGATTCTTGTTTTCTGTCCCATGTCAAGAAAAATACTTTCGCCAATAAACATGAAATTTCTATAGGTTATAAAATATATCTTTTAACATATTAAGGAAACCACCTTTTATTCCTATTTTTCTGAGAATTTTTTTAAATTATTAAATCTAAATATATGTTAAATCTTATGAAATGCCCATACAATTTTATTAAAATAACATTGTGATAGCTAACTATATATGTAACCTTAAAAAGGCAAATACATGCCTAGATAACTGGGTAAAACATTGTGTTTGGATGTGTCTGTGAAGGTGTTTCTGAAAAAGATTATTAGCATTTGTGTCAATAGTCTAAGAAATACAGATTGCTCTCACCAATGCAGATGAGTATTATTCTATCAGCTTAGGGCCTGAATAGAACAAAAAGGTGGAGGAAGGACAACGTTCCTTTTTGCTTGAGCTGGAACATCTATCTTCTTCTGCTCTAGAACATGAGAACTCATGGTTCTTGGGAATTTGGACTCAGGCTGGGACTTACACTATCAGTTCCCATGGTTCTCAGGCATTAGGACTTGAATTGAATTACACCACCAGCTTTCTTGATTCTCCAGCTTACAAGCAGCAAGTCATAGAACCTCTTGGCCTCCATAAGATGAACAATCTTTAGATATAGATAAGGATATAGATGGTATAGGTAGATAGATATAGATTAGATATAGATATATAGATATAGATATAGATATAGATATAGATCTCCAATTGGTTCTTTGGAGAACCCTAATACATATTTTGGTACTGAAAACAGAATGTTGTGGTAACAAATAACTAAAAATGTGGAAGTGGCTTTGAAGTGGGCAATGGGTAGACATTATGAGTTTTCAAGGGTATGCTATAGAAAAAAACAGCACTACCATGAATGGACAATTCTTGTGAGGACTCAAAAAGAAAAGAAGAGAGCTGTAGATGAAGCCTCCATATTCTAGGAGAATACATAAGTAATCTGGACAGTATATTAGTAGATATATGGACAGTAAAAATCATTCCAGTGACGACTCAGGTTTATTAGAAACTGGAGGAAAGGGGGGTGACTTGGTGTCTCAGTTTGTTAAATGTCTGACTTTGGCTCAGGTCATGATCTCGCAGTTAGTGAGTTTGAGCCCTTCAACAGGCTCTGTGCTGATAGAGCCTGGAACCTGCTTCACATGTGTGTCTCCCTCTCTCTCTCTCTGCCCCTCCCTGCTTGCACTCTCTCTCTCTCAAAAATAAACATCAAAAAATTTTTTTAAAAATAAAAGAAACTGGAGGAAAGGCATTTTTCACTATAAAGTGACAAAGTACATGGCTGAATTCTGTTAGTGTCCTAGTGTTTTTTGGAAGATAGAATGTGTAAGTGATGAAATTGGATATTTAGCTGAAGCTCCTTCTAAGCAATGTGGTAGAGGAAAGGTCTGGTTACTCTGGACTACTACAGTAAAATTTAAAGTCAGAAATGACTTTAAGACCTGTTTATTAACCAGAAGGGAAGTAAAGCAAAGATTTGGAAAATTCTCAGCCTATCTATATTAAAAACAAGAAAGCCTGTTCCGGAGAGAACATGAAGGGTATGACCAGGAGATGTTTGATAAGATTAGTTTAACCATCTCAACAGAAACCATGAGCTATTGTTCAGCACAAGGAAA
Organism: Acinonyx jubatus; assembly: GCF_027475565.1. NCBI lineage: Eukaryota > Metazoa > Chordata > Mammalia > Carnivora > Felidae > Acinonyx > Acinonyx jubatus. The sequence continues at coordinate 104,029,492 of NC_069385.1, read as the reverse complement.
GAATATATGGATCGCCATCACCTATGGGACCTCAGCTCACTGTGTACAACCACCTGAGTGCTCCCCACTCCATGAACTGGTGTTGGCTTCTCAGCTGCCCCAGGTGTGGCTTTAGTAGGTCCCAATGAAGCACAGGACATCGTGACTGTCCCTCTGAGGGTATAGATGAAAAATTGGTAGTGTCTACACTATGCCATCTCTGCAGTATGCAGAGTATACAAGTTTTCAAAAAATACTTAGGCAGAGAACCCCCACGGAGCTGTCCAGCCAAACTGTGGGCACAAGGCCATCTGGAGCTGTAAGGGCCCAACCCCTGCTCCGCCAATCTGAAGCAGCAGGACCACTGCTCAGTGGGCCCGCAGGACAGACCACTGAGACAAAGAGGATCATTTTCAAGCTTTAAATTCTATTAGAATTTGCCCCATTGGGTTTGGGATTTACTCAGAACATGTTACTTTTTTTTTTCGTTCATTTTTCTGCCATTTGGAGGGAACGTCCAGTCAATGTGTGTTCCACCACTCCATATTAGAAGTAAATTACGTATTTGATTTCACAGTTTCAGAGCTGCAGAGGAATTTGCCTCAGCCTAAATTGTGCCCGAGTCTTATGCATATCTGTGTAAGATGACACTTAAATGAGCCTTTGAATTTAGACTTTGAAGTTGATGCTGGAATATTTTAAGAGTTTTGAGACTATTGGGATGGAATGACTATTTTTTGCATATAAGAATGACATGGATTTGGGGGGTCAGGGGTAGAATACTACAGATTTAATGTGTGTGTTCTCCACAAATTCATATGTTTAAACCTAATCTCCAATGTGAAGGTATTTGGATGTAGGAGTTTTGGGAGATGATTAGGTTGTGAGGATGCAGCAGTCCTGAATGTGATTAATGTCTTTGTAAAGGAAGCCCCAGAGAGTTCTCTCGCTGCTTCCACCTTTGAGGACACAGTGAGAAAATAGCCATCTATATCACCCTCGCCAAGTATTAGTAGGCGCCCCTTGACTGCTTCCCCTTGACATTCAGTGGTACGTTCTAGTGAATTACCAATGAGGATTTTTTATGTGTGCCAGTGGTTTGTTCTCAGCTTCACTCTGCCAGCAATTCAAAAAGGTATTACTTCCTGTTTGTCAGTACTAGCCCTGGTTTTGTTCTGTACCCTCAAAGGATTTTTCCTGCTTCCTCAACAACTGTGGATAAGATCTGACCTAGATTACCCACCCACCTCTCCCATCACAGGTCTGTAATCACGTTTTCTCTAAGGAGATCTGAATTCAAGCCTTGATATTTATCTTTTTTTTTTTAAAGGATAGTCTCCCTTAGTCCCAGGATAGGGGTTCTTTAGATCACTCTTTAGTCCTTTATAGAAAATCCCTTGTTATCATTAATGATTCTTTATATTAAACACTTTCTTTTCAAAGTACTGTGTGATTTCTGTCCTGTGATTGAATCCTGACTAGAAGAAGAAACAAATATCGAAATTTTTCCATGGCCTCTGTATTACCAAGTGGAATTGTTGAAGGTGAAGTATATCAACCTTGGAAGTTTATCTCTTAATATATTTTTTTCTGAAATTACATCCCAAGGAAATTCATCAAGCAATAAAAGTTAAGGGATAAACATATAATTATATAGTTAATGTCCAGAGCAATTACATTTATAATTGAACTAAAAGGAGGTTAAAATAAGACATTTTTCTTCATACTTATAATACAAGACAAAGTCCACACCATCTGAATTTTTAAATAGTGATAAGTAGGGGCACCTGGGTGGCTCAGTCGGTTGAGCGTCCGACTTTGGCTCAGGTCATAATCTCACAGTTCGTGAGTTCCAGCCCCACATCGGGCTCTGTGCAGACAGCTCGGAGCCTGGAGCCTGCTTTGGATTCTGTGTCTCCCTCTCTCTCTCTGCCCCTGCCCAGCTTGCACTCTGTCTTTCCCTCTCTCAAAAATAAATAAACATTAAAATTAAAAATAAAAATAAAAAAAATCAATAGTGATAAGTAATAGAGATGATTTTCTAGCCAATGAAAAATAACTTTCATGAGCACTGATCAAATAGCATATTGTAAAGGTTGGTTAACAGGACATCACATTTACATAATTTTATTGGCAGTACAATTTTACCACATTTTGACATTACCATTAAGAATATTATCTACATTTTTCATGGAAAATTCTTCTTCTTTTGGAAATGAGTAGAGAGATTTTATATATGTTATGTTCTTGTTACATATGTTATGTTTCTCCCACAGTAACATTATTGACTTTTTGATGTGTAAGAAAAGACTGTTGTAAGCCAACCAAGAATATCAAAATGGCATGCATATAACTCAAGTATGCAAAGTAAGACTAATATTGGTGTGAACAAAGATAGAAAAAAAAAACACTGCCAAGTATCTCCCAGGTTTTCTCAGCTTTTACACAGCTGTCAGTTGGGGGTTACTGGACAAAATGTTTTTCTTTTTTTTTTTTTATTTTTTTTTAATGTTTATTTATTTTTGAGAGAGAAAAAGAGTGCAAGTGGGGAAGAGGCAGAGGGAAAGGAGGACACAGAATCCAAAGCAGGCTCCAGGCTCTGAGCTGTCAGCACAGGGCCTGATGAGGGGCTCCAACTCACGAACCTGCAATGTTATGTATGACCTGAGCCAAAGTTGTACACTTGACCGATTTAGCCATCCATGTGCCCCTGGACAAATGTTTTTCTGATAATGTAATCTTTCCTACCTTCTTGTTAATTCTTCTTATTCTTTTCTGGCAAAACAGCAGGGTTGAAAGGGAAAAATAGTCTATTGTTTGAAGAGAAAATTAAAGGACCTAATAGCATTGATTAACTTGTGAAGTATCTAATTTAGCTCTGGACTGCTTACCTTTGGAGTTCTTGTTAGCTGAGGATATTTGCTTTGTTTCTGAGATATGCAACTTGGTGTTTTCCTAAATCAATACAGTTATCAAAAACCATAACTGAAATCAGGGCAAACTCTAGGTCAGTAGAAAATTACTAACATTGAAGGTATATACTGTGTTTTTCAAACCTGGTTGCACATTAAAATAAACTGGGGAGTTAAATAAAACAGTGGCAACAACAGTGGGGACTAAACCAACATTAAAAAAAAACGGTTTGTGGCAAAGTCCATTAAGATATTTTTGAAAAGCTCTCCAGAGTTTAATATTCAACCAGTGTATAGCTGGTTGTTGGATGTTATATGGATGTTATATTCTGAATAAATCCTTGTGGATTAATTGAGTCTGATTGCTTCTGAATATTAGGTTGAGGTTCAGAAAGATTAAGGTGCACCAATGAACTGTTTTTGAGAATTTTCTTTCTAATCCAACTTTAAAACATAAGTATTGTTTCATCAAAAATGAGCACACCTTGAATTTCGCCTGTGGAGATCCATTTCAGATTTCTGACCTCCAGAACTGTAAAATTTATAATGTTATAAGCCACTAAGTTTGTAGTAATGTGTTAAAGCAGCCATAGGAAAATGTTGAAAGCAGAGGAAAAAAAAAACAAAACCAAGTATACAAGATTCAGCAGAAAACAATTTAAGCCTCTTCAACCTATTCTGTCAACTTTTAATCTGAAAGATTTTTTTCCATCATAAAAATATTCTTTTTTTCACAATGGTGGTTGGTTTATTACAAGTTCTAAATCCACGATACTGGAAAAAACTATGCCTGTGATGGAAGTGCCTGCTTCTAAATGGTTGTTTCCTTGTTGTTTCTGGATTTCTAACATACAATGATTAGGTACTTCCTGGTAAATATCACAGTGTACTTATTAGACTCAAAAATATTAAAAGGCCGTTTCTAGGTGCCTGGGTGGCGCAGTCGGTTAAGCGTCCGACTTCAGCCAGGTCACGATCTCGTGGTCCGTGAGTTCGAGCCCCGCGTCAGGCTCTGGGCTGATGGCTCAGAGCCTGGAGCCTGTTTCTGATTCTGTGTCTCCCTCTCTCTCTGCCCCTCCCCCATTCATGCTCTGTCTCTCTCTGTCCCAAAAATAAATAAACGTTGAAAAAAAAATAAAAAAAAAAGGCTGTTTCTTTGAATAGCTAACTTTCCACACACATTTTTCCATGATTTACATTTTCTCTTTCTGTCTCTCTCTCTCTCCATCTCTCTCTCTCTCTCTCTCTCTCTCTCTCTCTCTCACACACACATACACACACACACACACACGAGATTAATGTTTCAGCCAAATAATTAAAGTTTCTTGAGCAGGGGAGTAACATAAGCATTCACTGTTTGGTGGAAAGAAATTAAATAAACCAATATAGAAGTTGCAGTTCAGAGGAGGAAGATTTTAAAATAATGAATCAAGGGAGCAGATAAATGTGTGAAAAATGAAAAGTGGAGAATGATAAGAATTGGGCTCAGAGATATGGGGTGATATTTTAAGAGGAAGAAAATAGAATACTATTCTAAATGAGTGAACGCAATAAAGGAATAAAAAAAGCATTTTTAGTCTTGAGCTCAAGGGGCTGAGATAGAGGATAATTTCATGAATGGGGGTCTTAGAGAATGAATACTAGGAGAAGGAGATGCTATAGGCACAACTACTTATAATGAAAGCTGCAGTTGTGGATGTGGCAGTTTTTATGCCCTTTGATAAGTTAAGGTTTTCTATATTGTGATAGGCCATCCGTGTGAGCACATCATCATGCAATATCAGAAGTCCAAGGAGAGAATAAGCACTTTCCCAATGAACCAGAACAACTGAACCAACCATTCTTAGTTATCCATGAGGAAAAGAGGATAAAGGAAACAATTAAGAAACCCCTTTTCTTATAAAAAAGAACCAGTCAGAAATGAAAAACTCAATAGGTGAAATAAAAAAAAATACACTAGAATCAGTAGCAGATTAGAAGGTGTAGAAGAATGGATCAATGATCTGGAAGTCAGAGTAGGAAAACCAACCAAGCTGAACATCACAAAGAAAAGATTAACAAAGAATGAGAATAGATTAAGGGAACTCAGTAACATCATGAAGTGGAATAATATTTGCATGATAGGAATCCCAGGAAGAGAAAATAGAAGGGGGTAGAAAAAAAATGTTTGAAAGAATAATAACTGACAATTTTCCTAATTTGAGGAAGGAAGCAGATATTCAGGTCCAGGAAACACAGAAAGCCCCCAAGAAGATAAACCTTAAAGAGTCAACAGTAAGACATATGATAATGAAAATGGCAAAAAGTAATGGCAAAGAGAATTTTAGAAGAGAAAAGAAAAAAGTTACATACAAAGGAAACTACATAAAGCTATCAGCTGATTTTTTTTCAGCAGAAATTTTGCAGGCCAGAGGCAAGTGGCATGATATACTTAAGTGCTGAAATGAAGAAAAAAAAGAAAAGAAAAGAAACAAAACCTGCAAACAAGAATATGCTACCTGGCAGTATTATCATCCAGAATGGAAAGACATAAAGAGTTTCTCAGGAAAACAAAAGTTAGAGGAGTTCATCACCACTAGACAAGCCTTATAAGAAATGGTAAAGGGAATTCATTGAGTAAAGGATAGGCCATAATCATAAGTAACAAAATTAATAAGGGAAAAATTTCACACCTAAATGCAAACATATAATAAAAGTAGCAACGTAATAACTTACAAAACCAGTATGGAAGTTAAAGCAAAGCAATAAAATCATTTATGCCTATAAAAATCAACCAAAGAATTCACAAAATAAAAGGATGCAAAGTATGACATAAAGTATGTGTGTGGGGGGGGTGGGGAGTAAACATTTAGTGTTTAGTATGGGTTCAAACTTAGGTGACTATAATATAGACTGCTATATACATAAGGTGCTATATATGAACCTAAAGGTAACCACAAATTCAAAACCTATAACAGATAAGCCAAAAGATAAAGAAAAATTAATCCAAATATAACACTAAGGAAAGCCATCAAACCACAAAGGAAGAAAGAGAAGAAAGGAACTGAAACGAGCTAAAAAACAAAAACAAAACAAAGCAAAAAACCATAAAACAAGTATCAAAATGGCAATAAGTACACACTTAACAACAGCTACTTTGAATGTAAGTGGAATAAAGGCTACAACCAAAAGACAGAGTGACGGAATGTATGAAAGAAGACCCATCTATGTGCTGCCCTCAAGAGTATACAGACCTAAAGACATATGCAGAAAGAAAGCGAAGGGACATTAAAACATTTGCTATGCAAATTGAAGTGAAAAGAAAACTGAGGGGGCATATATAGGACAAAATGCACTTTGAAACAAAGACTGTAATAAGAAAGACACTATGTAATGATAAAGGAAGCAATCCTACAAGACGATATGAGGAGTATAAATATCTATACACCCAACATTGGAGCAATAATATACATACAACAACTATTAACAGTCATAAAGTAATAAATTTAATGTAACACAATAAAAGTAGAGAAATTTAACACCCCACTTATATCAATAGATAGGGCAGTCAGACAGAAAATCAACAAGAAAACAGTAGCTTTAATAATACACTACACCAGTTGGATCTACAGATATATTCAGGATATTCCATTAAAAAAAAGCATTTTACATGTTTTTCTCCAGTGGATACAGAACATTTTCCAGAAAAGATCATGTTAGGTCACAGAACAATTCTCAATACATTCAAGAAGATTAAGATAATATCTTTTTTTTTTTTTAGATCATGACAATATGAAACTAGAAATCAATCACAAGAAAAAATATGGAATGAACACAAATACAGGGAGGATAAATAACATGCTACCAAACAATAAGGGGAAATCAAAATTACATGGAAATAAATAAAAATGAAAACACGATGGTCTAAAATCTTTGTGATGCAGCAAAAGCAGTTCTAAGAGGGAAGTTTATAGAAATACAGGCTCACCTCAAGAAACAAGAAAAATCCCAAACAACATAACCTCACGCCTAAAGGAGCTAGAAAAAGAGCAAAGAAAGCCCAAAACCAGTAGAAGAAAGGAAATAAAGATTAGACCAGAAATAAATGAAATAGAGCCAAAAAAAATATAGAATGGGTTGATGAAACCAGAAGCTGATTCTTTGAAAAGATATAAAATGATAAACTTTTAACCATATTCATCAAGAAAAAAAGAGAAGGCTCAAATACCTAAAATGAGAAATAAATGAGAAATAATAATGAACACCCCAGAAATACAAAGGATTATGAGATTATAAAAATTGTTATGCTAACAAATTGGACAAGGTACAAGAAATGGGTAATTTCTAGAAACACACCATCTCCTAAAACTGAATCAGAAGTGGAAAATTTGAATTAACCAATTACTAGCAATTATATTGAATCAGTAATAATAAAACAAACAAACAAAAACCTCCCAACAAACAAAAGTCCAGGACCAGATGGCTTCACAAGTGAATTCTACCAAACATTTAACGAGGAGTTACTGCCTATTCTTTTCAAACTTACAAAAAATATAAGAGGAAGGAAATCTTCCAAATTTATTGTATGAGGCTAGCACCGCCCTCATACCAAACCCAGATAAAGGCACTACAGGAAGAAGAAGAAGAAGAAAAATATGAGGAGGAAGAGAAAGAAGGGGAAGGGGGAGGGGAGGATGCGAGAGAGAGGAGGAGGGAGAGGAAGAAGAAAAGACTGCCAAGATCTCTGATGAACATAGATGCAAAAATCCTCAACAAAATATTAGCAAACCAAATTCAACAATACATTAAAACAAGTATTTTTACACTTAAATGGGATTTATTCCAGGGATGCAAAGGTGGTTCACTATTTGCAAATCAATCGATGTGATATGTCACATTAACAAGAGAAATAACAAATACTATATGACTATCTCAGTAGATGCAGAAAAAAGCATTTGAGGAAGTACAACATGCATCCATTGGATGGTAAAACAAACAAACAAACAAACAAAAAAAAACAACTCTCAACAAAGTAGGTTTAAAGGAAACAATTCAACATAATAAAGGCCACAAATGGGAAAAAAAAAGTCACTGTCACACTCAATGGTGAAAAACTGAAAATGTTTTCTCTAAGATCAGGTATAAGACAAGAATGTTGTCTCTCATCATTTTTTTCAATATAGTACCGAAAGTCCTAGGCATAGCAATCAAACAAGAAAAAGAAATAAAACACATTTAAATTGGTAAGAAATAAGTAAGTAATAAGTAAAGAAATAAGTAAAGTAAATAAGAAATAAGTAAATAAGGAAATACGTAATAAGAAAGAAATAAGTAAAATAAGAAATAAGTAAAACTCATTATCTGCAGACAACATGGTACTATATATAGTACACCCTAAAGACATTGCCAAAAACTACTAGAAATTATATATAAAATTAATATACAGAAATTCATTGCATTTCTATATACTAATAATGAAGTAGCACATGGAGAAATTAAGAAAAAAATCCATTTGCAATTGCACCAAAAAGAATAAAATACCTAGGAATAAACTTAAGGAAGTGAAAGCCGTATACCCCGAAACTATAAATGTCTGATGAAGGGAACTGAAGATGATACAAGCAAATGGAAAGAAATTCTATGCTGATGAACAGGAAAAAAAAATATTGTTAAAATGTCCTTATTACTCAAAGCAATCTACAGACTGTATGCAATCCCTATGAAAATACTAACAAAATTTTTCACAGAACGAGACAAAGAATGTTAAAATTTGTATGGAACCACAAAGACCCTGAATAGCCAAAGCAATCTTGAGAAAGAACAAAGCTGGATGCATCACAATCTTAGAATTCAAATTATACTATAAAGCTATAATAATCAAAACAGTATAATACTGGCACAAAAATAGACACATATGTCAGTGAAACAGAAATGAAAGTCCAGAAATAAACCCATGCTTATATGTTCAAATAATTTACAACAAAGGAGACAAGAATATACAATAGGGAAATACAGTCTCTTCAACAAATGGTGCTGGGAAAACTGGATAGCTACACACAAAAGAATAAAACTGGATCACTTTCTGATTTTACACACAAAAATAAACTCAAAATGAATTAAAGACCGAACTGTGAGAATTGAAACTATAACCATCCTCAAAGAAAACATGCAATTTTTCCAGATCTGTCTCCTCAGGCAAGGGAAACAAAAGCAGTATTAAACTATTGCAACTGTACCTAAATCAAGAAGCTTCTGCACAGCAAAGGAAACCATCAACAAAACAACAAGGCAACCTAGTGAATGGGAGAAGGCATTTGTAAATGCTGTACCCAGAAAGAGTTTAATACTCAAAATATATATAAAACATATAACTTAACACCTCCCCTCAAGATAATAATCTGATTAAAACAGGCAGAGGACCTGAAGAGACATTTTTCCAAAGAAGATATCCAAATGATCAACAGACACCTGAAAAAATGCTCAACCTCACTGATAATTAGAGAAATGCAAATCAAAACCACAGTGAGATGCTCTCACACCTGTCTCACACCAATGAGATGCTGGAATAAAAAAAAAAAAACAACAACAAGAAATAACTAGTGCTGGCAAGGATGTGGAGAAAAAGGAACCCTCATGCACTGCTGGTGGGAATGTAAATTGGTGCAGCCACTGAAGAAGACAGTATGAAGCTTCCACAACAAAATAAAAATAGAATTATTATGTGATCCAGTAATTCCAATACTGGGTTCCATTACTTAAACAGAATGAAAACACTAATTTGAAAAAATATATTCATCCCTATGTTTACTGCAGCATTAGTTACAATAGCCAAGATATGGAAGCAGCCCAAGCATCTATCCATAGATAAATGGATAAAGAAGTATTATATTTATACAATGGAAAATTACTTGGCCAAAAAAAATAATGAGATATTGCCATTTGTGGCAACATGGATGGTCCTAAAGTGCATAAACAAATAAATAAGTAAAATAAATCAGACAGAGAAACACAAATACTGTATAAATTCATGCATATGTGGAATTTAACAAAATAAATGGATGCAGGGGAAAACAGAGACAAACAAAAAATTAGACTCTTAAATACAGAGAACAAGCTGGTGTTTGGCACAGGGGTGATAGCCAGGGAGATAGGTGAAATGGATAAAATGGATTAAGAGTACATTTACTATAATGAGCACCGAGTAACGTATAGAGTTGTTGAATCATTGTATTGTACTTCTCAGTTAATGACATTCACTGAGAGAAAGCACTATGCTTTCTCTTATTTTACCTCAATGTGGCTAATCCAGACAACCTAAGGAGATAGGTTTTTATTAGTACTACTTTATCTATGTGAGATAACAGAAAACATATGTATTGGTCTTTGCCCCTGGTTCTTGGCACACAACTCTTAAAACACTTTGTAATTTTCTAATGGCAAGAGAATCTTTTATTCTAATATTTGGTCTTTGACCCCATCCCTGACACAGGGCCCCTAAAACCCTTGTGATTTCCTAAGTAATAAAACACTAGGAATGTCTTTTATTCTTCTGAGGTAACTCTGGGTGAGCTCCTAGATGGTTCCAGGATGAGGTCTGGTCACCAAAAGACCAAATCATGATTAGAAGCTTAGAATTTTCAGCCCATCCTCCAGGGAGGAGAGAGGGGCTGGAAATGGAGTTAATAATTGATCATGCCTACATGAAGAGGCCTCTCTAAAATCCCAACAGTAGTGGGTTTGGAGAGCTTCCAGGCTGGTGAACACATCCACATGCCAGGGAGGTGAGATGCCTCAACTCCATGGGGACAGAATCCCCCACACTCAGATCTTTCCCAGACCTCACCCTACGCATCTCTTCATATGGCCACTCAGCTTTATCCTTTATCATATTTTTCAATAAACTGATAAACACAAGTAAGTGTTTCTCTGTGTTCTGTGAGCTGAGCCGCTTTAGTAAATAATCAAATACAAGGAGAGGAGATCATGAGAACCTCTTTTTTGTAGCCAAGTCGGAGAGATATGGTGGGTAACCTGGGGATCTATTACTTATAACTGGCATCTGAAAAGGGGGGCAGTCTCATGGGATTGAATCCTTAACCTGCAGGATCTGAAGCTATCTTCAGGTAAGAATTGAGTTAAATAGGCACCTAGCTTGTGTCAGATAATTACTTGCTGTGGCGGGGGGGGGGGGGGGGGCGGGGGGGGCGGGGGAAACATACACATTTGGTGACAGGAAGTGTCAGAAGTGAAGTCTTCTGTGTGAGAGTAAAACAAAGACACACGGGAGGAGAACTGAAGTTTTCCCAGTACATCCTATTAGGAAACTAATGGTTTTGAATGTTACAGCAAATGGGCTGTGAATTCATAGTATAAATGTGCCAAATTTGGGGTCTAACAAAGGTATTTCCAATTCTGATACTCCTACAGATTTTCCAAATACCCCTTGTCACTCAGTCTTACTTCATCACTTGGCTAGGGGCTGGCTTTGGCTTCGATCGTAAAATTCATCCTACAAGAATTTTTTTCCACGTTCATATGTTTGCAAACCCAAGGAAAGCAGAACAGTGAGCAGCTGAGTGAGCTCTTTTAAAGCAGGTGGATGCTGAATTTGGAAAAGTAACTGTTCTTTGCCCACTAAAATCATGACAGTTTTCAAAGACTCAAGAATCCAGTACCTCATGGATATTAAAGCTGGCCTTCGGATAAAAGCCGGAAATAACTTTAAAGAAAATTAGTGATAGTGTTCAGGCTCATGGCCATGAGATATGCGACCATCTATAGCCCTTCCGGGTACTGTAAGAAGAGGGACTTTCACCACCTTGAGAAAATATATATGAACAGAAGAACAATTTCCTTTTAAATAATAAAAACTGCCCTACAATGTAGCTTAATGACAATCCAATTAATAAAGCACAGCAGTGCCACTTAAAATACAGTAAGTTGAATGGCTACAAAAAGTAAAAAAAAAAAAAAGCAGTTTTTAAATAGAACTTTTCAGTTGTACAACTTTCAGCAATGTGTTAAGAGACAGGAATGGAAAGGTGGTAGGAGATGGGGTGAAAGCGTAAAATTCATGGTTTCACTGGAGAGGTAATTGGTATCTTTAAAAAGCTGAGTTATTGCAGCAAACTGCATATTTTGCATGAAAATAGCAGAAAACATGTCAGGTTTTGTTTTGTTTTGTTTTTTTAAACAAATGCTTTATCTTTTATCATGCTGACTCTGGCTGTGATAAGTAACTTTTCTGCAGACTGTGAAATAACTCACCCCATGCTAAGGTAACAGAGAATGATTCTCTCACACCTCAGTCCTCAAAATAGGATGTTCCCATATGGATCTCTGAGTTGGCACGGACAAGGACCGACCTTGAAAATATATGCAGGAGGACAGACTCTGAAAGTGCGGAAGAGAGAATTCTTGTCTTCCCACATCTTTTAGAGCCGTGTTTGAAATCAGTGGTCCTCAAGCCACAATAGTGTTGTATGTGGTAAGCAGAGTATTTTCCAAAAAGTCTAAATGTCAATATCTGTTGTTGTAAAATCTATCGTGGCCAAGCTATCACTGTTTTACTCTGATTCAAACATTTATTTTACATGTCTGACTCCCAAAGGCCTGTGAATTTGAGTCCATATATTTATCTAATAGAAGATAGAAACTGTCTCAAGATTTATAGAATCATCTATCAACAATGTAAAAGTTGGAAAATGTATGGTACCGGTAAGAGTGTGAGACAGTAGCCAGGGGGGCATACAAAAATGTAAAACAATTTTTTGCAGGGCAATTAGATGGACAGTATGTATCAGAAAATAAAATGTATGTGTATTTTATACAATGCCTTAAATTCTACCTTAAAGGAATACTTTATCATAACTTCAATATTTAAGTTTAAGGATGTTCGTTGCAAATTTGTTTAAAACATAAAAACATGAACTTGATGTGAATATCCATCTCTGAGAGAGTGGTTATGCAGGTATGATAAAGCTATATCGTGCAGGAAATTATGCAGCCATTAAAAGGAAGGTAGGCCTGTGTATTCCTTCTTGGGAAATGTGCCAACACACACAGCTGCATCAAAGCATCAAATCAGACCAAATGTATTAAATGGATCAATTTATCGGAAGTATGATTCTGTGTGTATTTACATGTATTTGTGCATACATGTAGCATTAACCCGAGAAATGAAAAATACATAGCAAAATCTTATCTATAAACTGAGGTGTAAATGGACATTTTCCATATTTCTGTCCTACCACTAAATTTTCTTGAAATTTTTGAATGATAATTTACACATACACTGATTTTTAAAATGATAATGGTAATGGCGGCGATAATAAACTATAGAAGGAATAGCAATGTATTTACTTATTTCTTCCAATCTTAATGTGTCTCCTTTTCTTAAAACCCTCTCCCCAAGTCCCCTCTCCTATCACTGTCTTCCCAACAATTCATTATTTCTCAGATAATGCAAGCCTGAGGACACAAAACATATTTAATGCAGTCTGAAAATTCAATACAATTTCTTTCTTTTAAATCAGTTTCTTAAGCAGGGGAGGAAAAAAAAACAAGATTCTCTTGTCAAAACCTCAGGGTTATGTTCTCATTCACATTCAAGTGATTATATTGCTTTTTTTCATATATTTAGCTGAGTAATTTTATTTAGTGCTTCATTCCATTCTAAAATATGCTGTACTCAGCAAAATACTTGCGCTTGTTGTTTTTTCAAATATCATATGCCTTTAAGCTATTTATTTCAAAACTCTACTAGCAAAATTTTTATTGCAGTTTTTCTGACCCTCAGAGACCTATTCAGTTTTTACAGGGTTTGACCATGAGATTATATCTAACCTATACATGCTATTTTATTTTATCTGCCACTTCTCTAAATGTGGCTGTTTATCATAATACTGTATCACATGCCAGTCAGATTATAGCAGAAGCTGGCTAACAAGTGCTTTCACCTGGTGTTATGAAGGCAGAATATCCATTCATCTTTTCCTACATCCCTAATGAAGTTCACCCATGTCTCCAGTATGCACGCAAGCTCTTCTTGTTAAATACAACATAATAACCCAGGGATCGTATGTTTTCAACATTACAATGAATGTCCCAAAGTTGTTTTCTTCCAGCTTATTCCAACTTGTACACCTCGGTTAACAAATACTTTTTTTCTTATAGACACAGTTTTATCTATTACTAATTTTTCATTGAATTGATGGTGTCGATAACCCAAAACAATTTAGTTCAGTCATCTCTCAGATACCACTGTTTACACTTAGCTCAGTCACAAAGTTAGGTAGTAAATTTAAAGCTGATAACAAAAAACTAATGTGAAAGTTATTTTGGATTAGTAGAACAATTTTTCATGTATGAATTATTGTCACTTCATAAGTTAAAAAAAAGCCTAATTTTAACAATAAGGAAAAAAAAAACAGGAATGGAGAGATAAAGGCATGGAGCAGTTAAAATTTAAGTTCTCGGGGCCCCTGGGTGGCACAGTCGGTTAAGCGTCCGACTTCAGCCAGGTCACGATCTCGCGGTCTGTGAGTTCGAGCCCCGCGTCGGGCTCTGGGCTGATGGCTCAGAGCCTGGAGCCTGTTTCCGATTCTGTGTCTCCCTCTCTCTCTGCCCCTTCCCCGTTCATGCTCTGTCTCTCTCTGTCCCAAAAATATATAAAAAACGTTGAAAAAAAATTAAAAAAAAATTTAAGTTCTCTACGAGTGAAGGAACAATACACCTACCAATTCTGGCAATCATCAGAAAGAAAATTAATAGTTTATAAGATTCAAAACTTGACATGCTCCTTTTCTTTGAAAAATAAATATACACTTATAATCCTAAAGGTAAAATGCATTAGTCTGTCAGTGTTGATTTAAAGTACCCTATCATTTAAAGAGTTTCTTTCATAACTTTAAAAAATAATACATGAATTTGGAGAAGTCATCAAACTAAAATACTTTTATCTTCATGTCAGAGTTCAATACACAGAGTTCAATATGCAGAGAGAGAATAGAGGGAAAATATAAAAGTTGGTGAATTTCTTATCAGGCTATTGTCTTTTTTAAAAAATTCTTTTTTAACTTTTATTCATTTTTGAGAGACAGAGAGACAGAGTGCAAGTGGGGGAGGGGCAGAGAGAGAGGGAGACGCAGAATCTGAAGCAGGATCCAGGCCCTAAGCTGTCAGCACAAGCCCGATGCGGAGCTCTAACTCACGAACTGTGAGATGATGACCTGAGCCGAGGTTAGATGCTAACCGAGCCACCCAGGCACCCCTTCAGCTTATTGTCTTCTGAATGAATTTGGAGTCATGTAAATAGACATTTTTCTGGACTGAATTCATGCCAAGGACTGTGCTTTATAACCAAATACAATGGTGTGAAGAGTATTATTTTTCTGCACAAACTTCCTGGTGTAGGCCATAATTAAACACCAGATAAATAGAATAAA
Source organism: Acinonyx jubatus (assembly GCF_027475565.1). Taxonomy (NCBI): domain Eukaryota; kingdom Metazoa; phylum Chordata; class Mammalia; order Carnivora; family Felidae; genus Acinonyx; species Acinonyx jubatus. Next base: position 104,014,176 of record NC_069385.1, on the reverse strand, counting down.
AGATTATGTGATATTCAGGCCCATCTGCTGCCTTTGGAAATAAAACTGTGGTATAGTCTAGAATGACTATAGATCCACTTATCTTATATTTCCAGGATATTTATTTTCCGTAAGAAAAAAAATGTTCCTTGAATTAATTTTGTTTTAAAAATAGAGATCAAGAACACATAGCCATACTGTGAAATCACTTATCTCTGAATATATAGTCAAAAGTGAGAAATACTGTTGATACAACTAAACTTTTTACAGAAACTCTGAGATAATACAGACATTTTATATAATTCAACTGTATAAAATCCAAAGAATTTCAGTAGAAGCATTCTCTAGCAGATTATTTTACAAAGATTATTCTGTGGAGGTTTTGGTGTGTGTATGTATATGTGTGTTTGTATATATATGTGTATATATTTATATATGTATTTGATGTGTATATACATAATGTGTATAAATATATGTGTGTATATACATAATGTGTATATATGTGTGTGCGTGTTTATACTTTTCAAGTAAGATGTTTTATTGAATAAATTTAATGAAAAATTTGAAAGCATGTACACTGAAAATTACATGTCATTGAAAGAAATTAAAGACCCAAATGAATAGAACATTCCAGGTTCATGGATTAAAAAAAGTAATACTAGGTATTATTAAATATGAAGTATTTGAAAGATGAAATTTATACATATTTCCAGATTGTCCAATTTATACTGAATGTATATGTCGATCATTTTATAAGATTCAGTCAAATATAGAGTAATATCCTTAATTGTTCTTACTGGCATTTGATAATTAATTACCTTGAATTTGTAACAACCCATTGTTTTAAAAATAGATGTTTTATTTTATTTTGGATCATTGTAATTATTTTTAAATATAACTGACATACAATATTCTATTAGTTTCAGGTATACATATTTATTTTATGTGTTTACACATTTTGAAATGATCTCCATGATACATCAAGTTAGTATCTGTCACCACACAAACTTACTATAATATTAATGGCTATATTCCCTATGCTGTGCTTTCCATCCCCATGACTTATTTATTTTGTACATGAAAGTTTGTACCTATTAATTACCTTCACCTATTTCACCTGACCCTTCAAATGATCCCCTTCTGGTAACCAACAGTTTGTTTCATGTACCTATGAGTATGCTTCTGGGTTTTTTTTGTTGTTGTTTGTCTTGTTCTATTTGTTTTGTGGTTTTTTTTTTTGTCTTATTTGATTTTCTTGTTTTAATATACTCTTTTTTTACTTTTTACAGTATAAATGCTTGCGTTAAAAAATTAGTTCAAATAAATATTATACCACAAGAAACTATAAAAAGAAGAAATTTAGTGGAGGAAGGAAATAATAAATAAATAAATAAATAAATAAATAAATAAATAAATAAATAAAATCCATGGGTTGTTAGTCCTGAAGGAGATACTTAGAGAAGTGATGCGTAATGCAATTCTGAAATGCTTCATTTCAAGTAAATTGGATCTAAGCATTTTTTACAGCTGTATTGAAGTAAAATGAATATAAGCTATGGTCTAAATGTTTGTGTCTTTCCCAAACTCATGTGTTAAAATCCTGAACCCCCCAAAATCGCACCTGGAGGTGGAACATTTGGGAGGTCCCTAAGTCATGAGTGTGAAACCCTCATAGATGGAATTAGTGCCTTATAAAAGAGGCTCCCAAGAAATCCTTAGCCCTTTCTCCATGTGAGGGCACAGGGAGAAGGCACCAGCTGTCAACCAGGAAGCAGGCCTTTACCAGAATATGACCTTGCTATTGCCTTGATCTTGGATTTCCCAGCTTCCAGAACTGTGAGTTGTTTATACAGTAAAATATAAACAAACAAAAAATAGATAAAATAGACACTAGAATAGACAATAACATAACATTGAAAATAATGACCAATTAAAAAAAAATAAAATTGGCAATGCTTTAACTACCTTAACTAAGAAAACAAAGAGAGAAGACAAAAAAAAAAAAAAAACAAAATTAGAAATGGAACAGAAAACAATATAAAAGGTACCACAGAAATACATAGTGTGATGACAGATTACTATACACAATAATATACTAACACATCAGAAAACTTAGGAAAAAAACAAGACGATAATTCCTAAAAATGCACAAGTTACCAATACTGAATTGTGAATCTTGAATCCAAGACATAGAGACCAAAAATAAGAATGAAAGTTGAATTAAGAACCAAGAATGTCCCAGTACAGAAAAGCCCAAGACTACATTGTTTTATTGGTGAATTCTACCAAGCATTTTAAAAAATGGCAATATTTATTAAAATCTTACAAACTGAATAGAAGGAACACATTCAAAATCATTGTATAAAGCCCTGACACCAAGTCAGGATAAAAACAATACAAGAACATTTTACAAGATGGCAGTGGAGTTGGAGGTCCCTATGCTCGTCTTGTCCCATAAACACAACTAGATAACTATCAAATCATCCTAAATAACCAAGAAATTGACTTGAACACTAAAAGAACATACTCCACAACTAAAGGGAGATAAGAGGCCAAATCTAAGAAGGTAGGAAATGGAGATGTGGTGTAGGGGAGAATGGATTGCTGGTGCTGTGGATGGAAGGGAGCTATGGTCATGGAGAAGGGCAAGAGAGAATGCACAGGGGAATGCATAAGGAGAATGTTTCCCCAAAGCCATTAGCTTGGAAAATGAGAAGGGCTAAATTTTTTGAGTTCTTGCAACCAATGGGGCCTAAAGACTGATGTTTTAAAATCAGCAGCCTTGGCTGGGATAGAGACCAGGGGGAACTGTGCTGCTCCTGGAGAGGAATCAGGCATTTCCAGAGGCAAAAAGCATAGAAACAGAGATCTGAAAAATACCTGGGGCACACAGTGGGGAGATGATTATTCACTTTTCTCAGAGCATGTCTTTGAGAGGCATCATTCACAGAGACACTTCTATGGGAACAAAAGAACTGGCAGGTGCCATTTTCCACCTCTGCCCCTCAGCAGAAATGCAGAACCAACCCCCTGAGGGAAGCACATCAGTGAGGACACTGGCTGCCTATCCTGATTACACCATTCCCCACCCCCATTGTGCTCTGGGGGATGGCATTTCTCAATCAAGCTTGCCTCAGTCCCAGTGTGGTGGGCCTCTCCCCCAGAAGACCAGTACAAATCCCTGCCCACACTATGTCTCCTGATCAGAGAGCTCTGCAGGGCCTCAGTTCTGGTAGGTTTGGTGTCAGGTCTCATTTCACAAGCAGATCAGAGCACAACTAGTTAAAACTCACCACATTCAGGCCAGAGACCAAACACTGCTCACAACAGGTGAGAAAGCCTCTTCAGGTGACTGGCTTGAAGGATATAGCAGCCAAAACACAACAACAAAACACACTTAGCACACAATGGAGACACTCCCTGAAGCACCAGGTGTTGGGCACTACTTGATCTCTTCTTCATAAGGCCATTATTCCAGGAGCAAGAGACATAACAGGCTTTTCTAACACAGAAAAGACAGCAGAGTCCTGGATAAAATGCCAAGATGAAAGAATTTATCCCAAATGAAAGAACAAAATAAGGTGATGGCCAGGGATCTAAGCAAAACAGATGTAAGCAACATGCCTGATGGAGAATTTAAAGCAACAGTCATAAAGATCTTCATTGGGATTCAGAAGAGAATAGAAGACACCAGTGAGACCCTTACCATGGAGATTAAAGAGTTAAAAAAGAATCAATCAGAAATGAAGAATGCAATAAATGAGATTGGAAACAGGCTTGATGCAATGAACAGCAGGCATGAAGAAGCAGAGGAACGAATTAGTGACCTGGAAGACAAAATAATAGAAAATAATGAAGTTGAACAAAAGAAAGAAAGAATTATGCAATATGAAAATAGACTTAGGGAACTCAGTGACTCTAACATAATAACATTTATATTAGAGGAGTCCCAGAAAAAGAAGAAGAGAGAAAAGGGGGTAGAAAATTTATTGGAAGAAATAATAGCTGAAAACTTCCCTAATCTATGGAAGAAAATAGATATCCAAATCCTGGAGGCACAGAGAACTTGCATCAAAATCAACAAAAGAAGGCCAACAATAAGACATACTGTAATTAAATTTGCAAAATATAGTGATAAAGAAAAAAATCTTACAAGCAGCAAGACAAAAGTAGTCCTTAACTTACAAAGAAAGACCCATAAGGCTAGCTGCAGATTTCTCAACAGAAACTTGGCAAACCAGAAGGGAGTGGCATGATGTATTCAAAGTGCTGAATGGGAAAAATCTGCAGTCAAGAACACTCTATCCAGAAAGGCTATCATTCAGAATAGAAGGAGAGATAAAGAGTTTTTCAGACAAAAACTAAAGCAGTTTGTAAAGACTGAACCAGCCCTGGAAGAAACAATAAGGGGACTCTGAGTGCAAAGGAAAGATCAAAAGTGACAAAGATAAGAAATGATCAGAGAAAATACCCAGAAACGAAAAAATGGGTAATAAAATAGCAATAAAAGCATATCTATCAATAATTACTTTGAATGTAAATGGACTAGATGCTCCAATCAAAAGACACAGGGTGTCAGAATGGAAAACAACAACAACAACAACAAGACCTATCTATATGCTGCCAAGAAGAGACTCATTTTAGACCTAAAGACACCTATAGATTCAAAACAAGGGGGTGGAGAAATATTTATCATGCAAATCAATGCTAAAAGAAAGTCTGAGTAGCAATACTTAAATCAGAAAAACTACAAGGGCACTTGGTAGCTCAGTCAGTTAAGTGTCCAACTCTTGGTTTCATCGCAGGCCATGATCTCATGGACCACGTGTTCATGCCCCAAATTGGGCTCTGTGCTGGCAGTGCAGAGCCTGCTTGGGATTCTCTCTCCCTCCCTCTCTGCTCCCCCACCCCACCACTTTCTTGTTCTCTCAAAATAAATATATAAACTTCTCAAAAAGAAAAGCAAAGCAAAACTAGCCTTTTTCCACATATTTTTAATATGTGTTACTTGAGAAGCAAGTTTTTGAAGATCACATATATTTGGGTAAAAATGGATTAGAAAAAGATAAATGGAGTTTTAACTGCAGGACTCATCAGAATCCTTAATGTGCTACTAGTGGTATTATCTCCTCAGAAAGGAATATATCCAACAATGTTTCCTCCAAGTACCTAAGGATAGAACACTTTTTCCCATAAAATATTTGACAACACTGGCGCTTCAACAAGCATATTTTGATGAACATTGATCCCCATAAGTAAAAAGAATAATTTATTCTTTATGCGTTTTAGCTGCTTCTAGATTTGAGGTGAAATGGCAAAAGGCAATTGATTGTTTCATTAGGAGTTTGGCATTATACAGGATTCTACAAATCATTAAGTTTCTCGTTTTTATTTGAGAAGTGGAGACAGTGAGAAATGAAGTGATTTACTGAGGTTTATAAGAATAAGCTTCATAATCTTCAATTCTAAATGATTCTAAAATGAGTAAACAGGTTTTCATATTTTCAGTACTTTTCCTGAAAAGAATACCAAGAGTAATGATGAAGAGGTAATAGAATTATTTTAGTAAGTTTTTATTTGGGTTTAATATTTCCTACACAGTCTTCTGGGTTATGCTAAATGACAAATATTACATAATGTCACAGAGTCTTTGGATAAATACAAATATTTTGTAGGAAAGTATTCTGAAGGGCTAAAAACATGTGATTTCAAATTTAGGTTTCTTTAATATTTAATCCGTACAAACAGTTTTCCATTAAAATGGGATTTTACAACATTTCACTGTACTCTTGCCTAAAACTTACTTGACGATTGATACATGGAGAAAATTGGTATGTGGAGAAGAGAAAAATACCAGTGATGAAATCCAACAAGTATACATTTTTTTATAGAAATATTCTAATAACTGCACACATACCACCAGGGCTAAGGTAAAACGTAAATCTAATTTAATAAATGGATCTACAATACAGGAGGCAGCCGCCAAGAAGGCATCTGTCTTTTCCCATTGTAAAATTATACACTTTAGTTTAAAAGAAAGAAACATCCATCAGAGCAGTAGGATTTCCAACAGGACCTGCTGATTAGGACTTCTGCAAAAATCACATCTTACAAAGTTGACTAGATATATTTTTTTCTCCTTTGCCAAATCAGCATCCTTAGCAAAATGTTTCTCAAGATTTGAATCTGTATCGAAAATTAAGTCAGCTGCAGCCTGAGTTTATTTTTCACTTATTATTAGTAATAAAAACATCAGAGAATATGGTGTCCGCGCTTCTAATTTTAAAGATGAATAGGTTGAAACAAAAGAAACTAAAATTCAGATTCAAGCATACTACTTTTGTTTCCTGTCTGTCAAGTTGTTGCATTTTGCCATTGCAGTTGTCAATTATAAATATCTAATTTTATGACACACTTAGTAGTTGGATTTTTCAAAGTTCTTACAACAAAAAGCATAGTGTCTTACTAACCAGGGACTAAAATTTCTGGGCTTGGAAGAAGGGCAACCAAGTACTATGTCTAAAGACACTTGAGGGGCACCTGGGTAGCTGAGTCGGTTATGCAGTCGACTCTTGGTTTCCGCTTAGGTCATGATCCCGCGGTTCGTGAGTTCAAGCCCTGCATCAGGTTCTGCTCTTCCAGTGCAGAGACTGCTTAGGATTCTCTCTCCCCTCTCTCTCTGCCCCTCCCCTGCTCTCTCTTTCTTTCAAAAATAAATAAATGTTAAAAAAAATAAAAAAATAAAGACACTTGAGTAATTATGCTGAGTAATTATATCCCAAACTCGCTCATCAGCAGGTGAATACATACTCTCATCATTAGATTACTAGTAAGTCCTTCCTTTTCTAGGAATTACCTTTCTAAATACTTACAAGAACCCGGGCTGTGTGCTTGGACTCAGCCTCAGCTAAAAGCATGATTTTCCTCCATTACTATTGGAGAAACTCAAGTCTTTAAGACTTAATACGGTTGTGTCAAGTCAACTATATTTTTGTACTGAGGTTGACAAAAAAAAGAAAAAAAATATATTAATTGTTCCCTTCAACTGTGTCTCACATATGCAGCACTATTTATGGTCTGTAACCAATGCGGATTTTTCTTTGGAGTCTTCATTTGGGGTATCTCTCAGATTCAAAGCTGCTGCCTGCATGCCTGCTATGCCTCTCTGTGCCTACTGTGGCTCTACTCATTGTAGACCATTGCCTATACTCCTTACGTGAATTTTCATACTACCAACAAAATTCTGTTATTTCCACTACCAACCTGTGTATACATCTCTGGTATTAACTTCCTCAGCCAATTGTGAAAAGACTCATTTCTTGTGCCTAGCTCCTCCAGTGTAGTGTTTCAGACAGAGAACTTTTATTTTTACCGCAATCATCTTCTTTCAGAAGTGCATAGGCACAGGGGTGTGACAGTTTTCTCACCCAGCTCTGTCATGTCTATTTATTCAAATACCCAGGCTCTGAGGCAAAGCCTGCCTGACTCTGACTGATGGTACATTTCTCTGATGGTACATTTCTCTGGTACATTTCTTCACTCATGGTACATTTCTCTGATGAGTCTTATTATCCCAATAATCTGGCTTTTTATGGTACCAGCATTGGGTAAACATTTTTCAGGTTGAAAACCTGAAATTAAGCTACCTTAAATAAAAAGAAAACCAAAATTAAGCTACCTTAAATAAAAAGTAGAGTCCACAAGGGAGTTCAGGAAAGATGACAGAGTAGGAAGATTCCGAGCTAACCTCATCTCACCATCATACTCAGATAACAGCTATGACATATATGTAACTAACTCTGCAAACAACCTGAAGACTTGGAGAACAGACCTTTCACAGTTAATTGCAGGAGGAGGCCTTAATGAAAAGAGTAGGAGGGGCAGAAATGTGGCTGGGAACTACAACCCTGTTGAGACTAGCCACATATGGGAAGGACACCACAAGCAATGAGAAGTAAAAGAATCAAATCCCACACAAGGAGCCCCAGCAGTGGGGACCTGCACTGCGAAGACAAATCCCTATAACATCTGGACTTGAAAAACAGTAGGATTTAACTTCAGAAGCTTTACAAATTAATGGGGTTTAATTCCAGGTACTTTAAAAACCAGTGGGCTTAACTCCAGGAGAACTGGAGGGTGACAGGAAGTTGAGTCCCCACCATTAAAGAGCAAGCATAACTTGGCCCAAGACACATCACAGAAGCAGCAGTCTGAAAAGCGCCTGAGGTATGCATGAAGATTTATTAACTCTTCTCAGTGTGTATGCTAGAGGGGTAGGGATTGCCAGTAGATCTCTCTGGGACCAAACGTACTGGGGGCTCCATTTCTCTTCCCCTCCCCAACCTACATAGCTGGAAGCTTGCAGGGGCCAGCAGTAATACTCCATCTTACCTTGCTGACACTATATGTCCCGTTAGCATGTTCCCCTGCAGATCCACCCTATTCAGCCCACCTTGCTTGGCAGGCATCCCTCCATAGTGGCTCCTGTCCCACCACATCCTGAAAGCACGGTCCCCTTGACAGGGACCAGCATCTCTAAAGTGACTCTTGTCCTGGGGAAAAGGGGAGATATCCCACACACCAGCACACCCAGTTTCTGCAGCCCAGCATCTTAGCTGGCTGTGAAAAGAGCAAGCACTGCCCTTTCATACATGTGCAACTGTGGTACACACAAAAATTGTAGACACTTAGTTTGTCTGTCAACCCTGCCCACAAATGAGGCCTCAGTGGCCTCAAGTAGGACACTCTACCTACCCTGCCCAGTGCACCAACAGCAGGGCCACCTGGGCTAAGGCCAATGTGGCTCAGCCACTATAGCAGGACACACACAACCTTCGTAAGAGATACCCCAGGAGTGTTTGGTTCTGTTTACCATGGGGGATTGTGCTAGAAGGAATAAGAAGAACTCTTCTAAACAAGGCCACTACTTTTAAAACCAGGAAACATAGCTCACCACCTTAAAATAGAAAAAAAAATACAGAGCATTAAACAAAATGAGACAAATAAATATGTCCCAAATTAAAGAAAGAGAAAAATCACAGTAAAATAGCTAAATGAAACAGAGGTAAGAAATAGGCCTGATAAAAAAATTCAAAATAATGGTCATAGAGACACTCACTGGATTTGAGAAAAAAGCACATTAACTTAGTGAGAACTTCAATGGAAAGACAGAAAATATAAAAGAGAACCAGTCAGAGATAGAAAAAATCAGTAACTAAAATGAAAAATACACTGGAGGGAATGGGCAACAGATTAGAAGACATAGAGTGGATCTGCAATTTGGAAGGCAGGGTAATGGAAAGCAACCAAGCAGAACTGTGAAAAGAAAAAAAAAAGAATAATATAAAAAATAAGAGTACACTGAGAGAACTTAGTGATATCATCAAGCATTATAACATTGACATTACAGGGATTCAAGAAGAAGAAGATATAGAAAGGGTCAGAAAACTTATTTAGTAGAGAAATAATAGCTGAGAACTTCCTAAAGTTGGTGAAAGTAACAGACATTCAGGTCCAGTAAACAAAAAGTCCCGAAGAAGATCAACCCAAAGAGGTCAATAACAAGACACATAATTAAAATGGCAAAAAGCAATGATAATAAGAATTTAAGACGTAGCAAGAAAAAAAAAAAACAGTTACATAATACAAGGGAAACCTCAAAAGGCTATCAGCTGATTTTTTTTTAGCCGAAACACTGCAGTCAAGAAGGGAGCGACATGATATATTCAAAACGCTGAAAGGAAAAGAACAGCTACCAAAAATACTCTAACCAGAAAGGTTCTCATTTAGAATAGAAGAGAAATAAAATTTTTCCAGACCAAAAAAAAAAAAAAAATTAAAGGATTTCATCACCAAACAAGACTTAAATGTTAAAAAAAAATTCTTTGAGTGAAAAAAAAGAAAAAGCTTTAACTAGAGTACAAAACATACATAAAAGGGGAAAATTTCACAGGTAAAAACAAACGTACAGTAAAGGTAGTAGATTAATTATTTATAAAGCCAGTATGGATGTTAAAACACAAAACTGGTAAAATTATATCTATAAAAATTAGTCAAGGAATACACAAAATAAAAAGTTGCACAGTATGACATTATATACATAAAATGTAGAGGAAGTAGTAAAAATGTAATGCTTTTAAAATGTGTTTGAATGTAGGTTTAGTTGGTTAAGTGCCCAACTCTTAATTTCGGCCTAGGTCATGATTTCACAGCTTGTGGGTTCAAGCCCTACATCAGGCTCTGTGCTGGCAGTGCAGAGCTTGCTTGGGATCCTCTCTCTTCCTCTCTGTCTGCCCTTCCCTCTCATGCACTTGCACGCACGTGCTCTCTCTCTCTCTCAAAATAAATAATAAGTAAACATAAGAAATGTGTTTGAATTTAAGCAACCATCTACTTAATATAGACTGCTACATATATAAGATGTCACAGAAGAACCCAATAGTAATCATAAATCAAAAGCTTATAACAGATAAAAAAAATAAAAAGAAAGGAATCCAAACATAACTAAACAAAGCCATCAAACCACAAGGAAAGAGAGCAAAAGAAAAGACAGAGGAGAATTACAAAAACATGAGAAACAATTAACAAAATGGCAATAAATACATATCTATCAACAATTACTTAAATATAAGTGGATTAAATACTCCAATCAAAAGGCATAGGGTGAATGAACAAACAACAAAACCAATACTTATCTATATGCTGTCATTAAAAGACTTGATTTAGACCAAAAGACATATACAGAGTGAAAATGAAGGGATGGGAAAACATATACTATGCCAATGGAAGGAAAAAAAAGCCATACTAGCAATACTTGTATCAGGAAAAAACATATAGAGGTTTTAAAATAAGGACTGTAGCAGGAGACAAAGAAAAGCACCACATAATAATAAAGGGATGAATCGAACAAACGGAAATAAAAATTGTAAATATATATGTACCCAAAATAGAAGCACCTAAATACATAAAGCAAATATTAACAGACATAAAGAAATAAATTGACAGTAATACAATAATAGTAAGGGATTTTACCACCCCATTTACATCAATGGATACATCGTCCAAACAAAAAATCAACGAGGAAGCAGCAGCTCTGAATTACACATTAGACCAGAGGGACCTGATATATACAAAACATTAAATTCAACAACAGAAGAATAAACATTCTTTTGAAGTGTACATGGAACATCCTCCAGGATATTTCACATGTTAGACCACAAAATAAGTCTAAGCCTAAAAAAATTTAAGAAGACTGAAATCCTATCATGCGTATTTTTACCATAATGTTATAAAACTAGAAGTCAATTACGAGAAGAAAATCTAGACAAAACACAAATATATGGAAGGCAAACAATGCATTACTATCTAATGCATGGGTCAAACAAGAAATCTAAGAGAAAACTTAAAAATTATATAAAGAAAAATGAAAATGAAAAACACAATGATCAAAAAATTTGAATGTAGCAAAACAGTTCTAAGAGGTAAATTTGTACCAATACTGGCCTATTTCAAGAAACAGGAAAAAATATCAAATAAACAACCTAACCCTATACTTAAAGGAATTAAAAAGCAAACTAACAAAAAAGAACAAAGCTCAAAGGTAATCAAAGAAAGGGAATAATAAAGATTAGAATCGAAATAAAGAAAATGAGAATTAAAAAAGTAAAAAGAGCAATGAAACGAAGAGCTATTTGAACATATAAACAAAATTGATAAACCTTTAGCCAGAATCATCATGGAAAGATAGATAAAACTCAAATGAAATCAAAGGGAGGAGAAATAACAACTGACACCACAGAAATACAAAGAATTAGAGGAGAATATTGTGAAAAAATTATATGCTAACAAATTGGACAACCTGGAAGAAATGGATAAATTCCTAGCAACATACAATCTCCAAAAACTTAATCAGGAAGAAACAGAAAATCTGAACAGACTGATTACTAGTAAGGGGAAATAATTTGGCAAGCAAAAAACTCCCAAGAAACAAAAATCTGCAACCAGATAGCTTGTTAGGTGAATTGTATGAAACATTTAAAAAAGTTAACATCTATTCTTCTGAAACTCTTCAAAAATAAAAGAGAAAGAAAAACTTCCAAATTCATCCTATGAGGCTAGCATTACTCACACTAAAACCAGATAAAACCACTACAAAAAAAGAAAACTACAGGCCAGTATCGCTGATTAATGTGTATACAGAAATCCTCAAGAAAATATTAGAAGACCAAGTTCAACAATACATCAAAAATTATCCCTCATAATCAAGTGGGATTTATTCCAGAGATGCAACAATGGTTCAATATTCACAAATCAATGTGATGCATCAGGTTAACAAGAAGATAATAAAAGTCACATGATCATCTCAGAAGATGCAGAACAAGCGCTTGACAAAGGGCAACATCCATTCATGATGGAAACTCTCAACAAAGTAGGGTTAGAAGGAACATACCTCAACATAATAAAGCCCATGTATAAAAAACCCAAAGCTAACAGCATACTCAATGGTGGAAAACTGAAAGTTTTTCCTACAAGATCAGGAACAAGACAAGGATGTCCTCTCTCACCACTTGTATTCAACATAATACTGGAAGTCCTAGCTACAGAAATCAGACAGAAATAAAGGCATCCAAAATGGTAAGGAAGAAGTAATACTGTTAGAATTTGCATATAGCATGGTATTATATATAGAAAACCCACTAGAACTGGTAAATAAAGTCAGCAAAGTCACAGTGTACCAAATTAATATACAGAAATTTGTTGCATACACTAATAATAAAACAGCAAAAAGCAATAAAGAAAACAATCATTTACAAGAAATCACAGTATTGTCCAAAAAGTCAATATAAGGGAACCCTCAGGCACTATGGGTGGGAATAAAAATGGTGCAGCCATATGGAAAACAGCATGGAGATTCCTTAACAACTTAAAAATGAAATACTACGATTCAGTAATTCCACCATTGAGTATTTATTCAAATTAAACAAAAACATTAAAACAAAAAGATATATGCATCCCTCTGTTTATTGCAGCATCATTTACAAGAGATAAGATATGGAAGCAACATAAGTGTCCATTAAGAGATGAATGGATTAAGAAGATGTGGCATATGTACACACATACAAACACACGTGCACACACACATACACACAATGAAATGTTACCTATAAAAATGAGATCTTGCCATTTTTTTTGTCACATGGCAAGATCCACATGGATGGATCTAGAGGGTATTATGGTAAGTGAAATAAGACAGAGAATTCAAATACCATATGACTTCACTTATGCTGGAAGGTAAAACCCGAAACAAAAGAATAACTATGCAAAAAAACCCAGAAACAGACACATAAGTACAGAAAACAACCTGAGCGTTGTCAGACGGTGGGGGTGGGGATGATAAAAATAAGTGGAAGGGGACTGGGATATGTGGGCTTCCAGTTATGGAGTGAACAGGTCATGGAGATAAAGGATACAGCATGGGAAATGTCGTTGGTGGTGCTGTAATAGCATTCACTGTATGGTGACAGATGGTAGCTACCTTGTGGTCATAGAATAACATATACACTTGTCACGTCAGTGTGTTGTACATCTGAGACTGTTATAACATTGTATGTCAACTATTCTACAATAAAAATTTAAAATACTATCAAGTTTACTGAACTGTGCACAGGCACACATGCCACTTTAAAAATACACACACACACACACACACACACACAGAAAAAGCAGAATAAGTGTTTAAGAGAAAAATAGGAACAAAGAATGAGGGCAATAAATAGACCACAGTAACAAACATGGCAGGTAGTAACACAATAATATCAATAATTACCTTAAACATCAATGATCTATATACATCAGTTAGAAGACAGATTGTCAGTATGAATCAAAAAACAAGAAACTCACTTTAAATACCCATATGGATTTAAAATAAAGGGATGGAGAAAAATATATCATGTTAACACTAATCAAAAGAAAGTAGTGGTAGCCATATTCATTTCAGACAGAGCAGACTACATGGCAAGAAATGTTATCAAAGATAGAGATATTACATAATAATAGAGGAATCAACAATTCAATAAGACATAACAATCCTTAATGTTTATGTGCCTAACAGAGTGGCAACATATCTGAGGCAAAATAAATTGAATTGCAAAGAGAAATTGATGAATCCACTATCATACTTGAAGACTTTAATATCTTTCTATCACAAATGGACAAATACAGCAGCCAGAAACTCAGTAAGGACACTGTTGAACTCAACAGCACCATAAACCACTTAATTGAAGTCTATAGACTACACAAAACAACAAATTATGTATTGTTTTCAAGTTCACATAAAATATTTACCAAGACAGATCATATCTGGGGCCTAAAAACATACCTTAATAATGGTAAAAGAATAAAAGTCACACAACATTAGCTTTCAGACCACAATAATATTAAACTAGAAATAAATGACAGAAAGCCGAAAAAAAACCCCAAAATAACAGGGTATTAAATAAGATACTTTCAAATAACAAATAAATTCAAGATGAAATGTCAAGATAAATTTAAAAGTATTTTGAACTAAAGAAAAATGAAAACACAACTTATCAAATATATGAAATTCAGTGAAAGTAGTGCCTTAAGGGAAATTTATAGCATTGATTGTAATTTTAGAAAAGAAAAAAAGATCTAAAATCAATAATGTAGTCTTCTACTTTAGGAAACTAGAAACAAGAGATCAAGTTAAATACAAAGTAAGTCCCCAAAATAATAATAATTACAGTAGGAATCAATGAAACTGAAAAGTAGGAGTCCATAGAGAAAATCAACAAAGTCAGAAGCTCATTTTTTGGAAAATATTAATAAAATTGATAAGCCTCCAGTTAGACTAATTATAAAGAAAAAAGAAGACATAAATGACTAATATCAGAAAGGAAAGAGAGGTGTCACCACAGATCTCATGGACTTTAAAAGGATTCATTTAAAAGGAATAAATATCGTGAACAACTGTAAGCCCACATTTGACAACTTAGATGAAATGGACCGATTCCTTGAAAGATGTAATCTGTTAAAACTCACACAAGAAAATATAGATACAATCTAGACAAGTTTGTATCTATTAAAGAATTTGAAGCAATAATTAAACCTCTTAAAACAGAAAACACAAGGTCCAGATGGTTTCACTGGTGAATTCTACCAAACATTTAAGGAACAACATTATACCAATTCTCATGGTATCATCATAAATAACAACAAAAATATTTTCTAATTCATTCAATGAAACCAACATTACAAAAATCAGACAAGGGAATACAAAACTACAGACCAGTATTTCTTATAAACAGATACAAAATACTCAAACCACATTAAATCAATCCCATTATTTGATGTATAAAGAAATCATATGCCATGACCATGTGGGAATTATCACAGATATGCAAAGCTGGTTCAATATCTGAAAATCAAATTGTGTAATACATCACAGTGGGCTAAAAAATAAATATCACATGATTATATCAAGATACATAAAAAAGCATTTGACAAATCCAGCACCTATTCATGATTAAAAACTCACAGCAAACTAGGAATAGAGGGAAACTTTCTCAACCTGATGGAACATTTACCAAAAATCTAAGTTAACTTCACACTTAATACAGATAAACTCAAACTTTCTCACTAACATCAGGAATAAGGTAAGGATGTCTCATCTCACTACTACTTTTCCAACTTGTCCTGGAAGTCCTAATCAATGCAAAAAGAAAAGAAAAAAAACATATAGTGTACACAGATAATGAAAGAAGAAATAAAACCCCATTTTTGTTCACAGATGACATGATTTTCTATGTAAAAAAATCTAATGAATCAACAGCAATAAACATTTCTGAAACTAATTAGCTACTTAAAAAGGCTGTAGAACACAATATTAATATATAAAAGTCAATTACCTTTTTATATACCAGCAAAGAACAGGTAGAATTTGAAATTAAAAACATTTTTATTTACAGTTTTAGTGAATTCCCATCAAAATCTCAGCAAGTTATTTTGTGGATATTGATAAATTGATTATAAAGTTTATATAACAGACCAGAATAGCCAACTCAATATTGAAAGAGAAAAACAAAGTTGGAGGACCGATTCTATCTAAATTCTAGACTTAATGTAAAGCTACATTTACATTTTTAGAAAATAAAAAAAAGATATAAAATCAATACTGCAGTCTTCTACTTTAGCAAAGTATAAAAGGAGATCAAATTAAATACAAAGTAGGCATAAGAAATAATAATAAATACAGTAGTAATCAATGAAACTGAAAACTGGGGATCCATAGAGAAGATCGATAAAGTCAGAAGCTCAGTTTTTTGGAAAGGATTAATAACGTTAATAAGCCTCTAGTTAGACTAATTAAGAAAAAAAAAGATATAAATGACTACTAGAACATAAATAGATCAATAGATTCTGAATTCTAGAATTGAGTTCAGAAAAGACCTACATAAATACAGTCAACTGGCATTTGAAAAAAGAACAAAGGCAATACACGGAGAAGAGATAGTCTTCATCAAATGGTGCTGGAACAACTGGACAGCCAGAGGCCAAAAAAAAAAAAAAAATTCTAGACACAGAATTAACTCACCATTCACAAAGAATAACTCAAAGTAGATCATAGACCAAAGCAAAATGCAAAACTATGCAAAACTCCTAGAAGATAACATAGTAGGAATCCTAGATGACTTTGGGATGATGATGTCTTTTTAGATACTGCAATGAAGTCATGATTATTGATATAAATAATTGATAATCTGTACTTCATGAAAATCAAAATCTACTCTGTGAAAGGCAATGTCAAGAAAATGAGAAAACATGCCACAGAATGGGAGAAAATATTTGCAAACAATATATCTGATACAGGACCTTCCCACCCCTGATGTACAAAGAACTCTAAAAACTCAAAAATAAAACAAAAAATATTGATTAAAAAATAAGCAAAAGATCTGAAAAGACATCTCAACAAATCTATGTAGAGCTAGCAAGTAAACATTTGAAAAGATATTTATCATTACATGTCATTAGGGACGTGTAAATTAAAACATTGAGATACCCCTATTAAAATGGCCAAAATTAAAGCACTGATAACGCCAAATGCTGACAAGAATGCAGACCAGTAGAAACTGTCATGTTTTGGCAGTGGGAATGGTATATTTTGGAACATAGTTTTCTGTTTGCTTATAAAACTAAGCACACTCACTAAGCAAAATGATACATTTTGGAAGACAGTTTTCTGTTTTCTTATAAAACTAAGCACACTCTCACCATATAATTTAGCAATCACACTCCTTAGTGTTTACAAAAGGAACTGAAAATTTATGACCACACAAAAACATGCACACAGATATTAATAGCAGCTTTGCTCATAAATTTGCTCATTGATCTTTGCTCAATCAAGATGCCCTTCACCCATAGATGAGTGGATAAACTGTGGTATGTACAGACAATGGACTATTTTTCTGTATTAAAACAAAATGAGCCGTCGAGCCATAGACAGACATGGAGGAACCCTAAATGTATATTACTCATGAACAAACAAACAAACAAAAAAACAATGTAAAGGCTATACACTATATGATTCCAACTATATGACATTCTGGAAAAGACAAAACTATGGAGATGACAAATGGATCAATGGTTGTCAGGGGTTGGGGGAAGGGAAGGATGTACTAGTAAGCAGAGTACAGAGCATTTTTAAAGCTGCAAAACTATTCTGTATTGTAGATATATGCCATTATACATTTTTTCCCAAACTAATTGAATGTACTCTAGCAAGAGCAGACCCTAACATAAACTATATACTATGGGTATTAGTGATGGGTTAATCGAGTTCATTGATCGTAACAAATGTACCGCTCTGGTGCAGGATGTTGATGGGGAGGTTGTATGTGTGTAGGGACAGGGGTTATATTTGAATTCCTATACTGTACTTTCAATTTTGTTGTGAACTCAAAGTACTCTAAAAATAAATTTTATTAGAAAAAAATATTAAAAAAATTTAGACCCCTGGGTCCTATCTCCAGGTACTTATTCAAAACTTTGAAGTTGAAACCCAGACCTCTGCATGCTGAGTTTCTCACATTTATACTTAGCGTAACAGAGTCACTACACTAATGAGATCCAGCAGAATCTCTAAAACCCCATATGATCATGAAGTACAGACAGATAATTATAAACCTTTGTCCTTCCTGTGTTGTGAAACTACTGAAGCTTGGCAACTATGAGATAAGAAATAAATTCAATTTCCCACAAGCATAGTGTCTATTTCCCAGTTATCATTTTGACAGGAGCTGTTCAAAATCTGGAAGGCGCTCTGTCATGACATCTGGAAGCTGCTTTCAGAGGTTTCCAGCTGTGTTTGCAAATTGAAACTTCAGTTTGGTCAGATAATGTAGATAACTTCTATGCTTCTAAGCAGTTTGCAAAATTATTTTTGGCATAGAATCAGCTTTTCTGCCAGCAACTTAACCAAATTTAGTGCAATCATATAGGAAGGTCTTTTATCAACTAGTCAAAATAACAACAACAATTTCACACTTTGCTCAGAGCTAAAAATCAGTCTTATAAAATATGGAAAAGCAATGCTTCAGAAATAATTTCCTACCTGGTAAAATATATTTGATGCTATTTATACTAGGGTCATAGACTGTTAAACCTTCTCCGAGGCTGAGAGAGTAGTTTTCTTTTGGTGACCCTAATTCATAATAATAGGCATTAAATTTTCTAAGGACTATTTTTTAGGAACATCATGGACTATTCAGTCATATGTTTTAGTGTTTCTAGAATATCCCTGGTCATTGTTTCTAAATTTAATTTATAACACAATGACACTCCAGTAGGAATGAAAACAAGTAGAAAAAATTTCAACAGTATTAATTAAGGGAATTGATCATTAAGGGAATGAAGAGATATTAGGCATGAAGCTGTGGAATTGTACTATGTTAGTGTGTCATATCACAGTTGGGAAGCATCGTATTAGATCAGAATTTTAGATTTTATCGTAGCTCCTTATTGCCTATAGCAATGCTGTAATTTTAAGTCTTGTTTATTTAAACCTTAGTTTGGTGGAATTCTGCTATAGTACATGGTTATGTTAATTTGTTAATGCCTTTTCACCTTATATGACGCTTCCTTTTGACTGTCCAAGGAAACTCCTGATTGTTCTAACATTTCACAAGCACCTTAAAGAGTAATCATTAGTTGAGCAACCATAATTTATTGAATGCATAAACCAGCAGTAGGCACTATCAAGAATGCAGTAGAAATAAGTATCGGATGGGAAGTTTTCAACTGCGAGGACCGGACTATTTAATTAAGTGTCAAACAGAAAAAAAGACTGTGAGAGCATACATTTTGTTTTGTTGACACCAGCTGATAAATATCCTCAGTGACCACGTTGCATTCTTTGTTCCATTGCATGACCCTCTCCCTCATTTGCAAGATAAGTACCACAGTCCTAGATACCACATTCTCACACACCATCTTAAGACAGAAAAACACAAGGGTCATACTATCTTTGCACACTTCTTCTTTGTTGAGAAAGAAAACCTCTCCAGAAATCTTTTTTTCCTTTTGCAGTTTTTCTTATTCATTCCATTGACCAGGATTGCATCACATGTACATGCTGGCTACAAGTGATGCTGGGAAGGCATGGATCCCTGGGATGCGTTGTGCAATTGGGTGTGGAGGGGGAAAGCAAGATGTCAAATTAGTACATAATATCTGTCTCACAATATTAGCCTTTTAAAAACCCTCAATGATAACTATGTTTTTGCTTGTTATTTACGAAGTATTTTCAAGCAAGTTATTTCAATCCTTAAAATAAGCATGTCTAATATAAACATTAAATCCACCTCCATTTTTGTATATGAGAAATATCAGTGTCCCAAAAGATAGTGAGGAGCAAGATGGAACAATTTATGCTTTCTTATCTATAGCCGTACAAGTATGAAACAGCCCAGGATAAAGGGATATTAGTAAGGGTATTTATGTTCAGTGTGTTAAAATAAATAAATATAGTACTGGAGCAACTGATTGAAAAAGGAAGATGAATCTGGCAGAAAGATACAGGATGAACTTCTAAGGGCAGAAAAAGGCTGAGGCAGAAAGACTAACTACCGGCTAAGTCAGAAGCCAACATTTTATGATCTGTCTTTATTTATTTATTTATTTTTAAAATTTTTTTTAACGTTTACTTATTTTTGAGATAGAGAGAGGCAGAGCATGAACGGGGGAGGGGCAGAGAGAGAGGGAGACACAGAATCGGAAGCAGGCTCCAGGCTCCGAGGCATCAGCCCAGAGCCCGACGCGGGGCTCGAACTCACGGACCGCGAGTCGGACGCTTAACCGACTGCGCCACCCAGGCGCCCCTATGATCTGTCTTTAAATAAAAGGTTAAGGATGTAAATGAGCCCATGGTGACTAAATTAAAGGAATGGGTAATGCAAAAATATTTAAGAAGGAAAAAAAGAGGTATGATTAGATAGAAGAGATTGAAGAAAGACAAAACTTAAAAAAACCCCAAAACCAAAAAAACCCAGGATGCCCTATTCTGTAATAGAACAGTCGCAATGTCACAGAAAAGGCACTATTGAAAGAAACTAATTTGGAAAGATCATATAGTGTCAAGTTTGAGATAAACAAATTTGAAGAGATGAGTGAAGTTTCGATTACAAACATGATAAACAAACATGGAAATCATGTAGAAATGAAGTCAAGAGTAAAACTCTCTGGGAGTTGTCTATGAAGGCAATATTTTTTAGAGGGATGTAAGATAAGAGAGTGTAAGCATGACATAAGCATGGCAGAGGACACACTCATATTGAAAAATCTTTGGGTTATATAGCTGTGTCTCTATCAGTGCTAATTTAAACCTGTCAAAATCTGTAGCTCATCAATTTACTTTCAGCAAATGTAGGAATCTAATAGAAAAAAAAATGAGTAAGGATCAAATAACATGGAGGGTTTTAAAGGAAGAGCACGGTACAGGCACCTAGTATTCTCCCCTTACTACACTCTGCTCCCACTGCATTGGCCTTCTTTCTGAAACTCCAAACTTGTGGCACTAGCTGTTTTCCTACCTGAATTCTCTGCTTTGAATCCCAGAATTGCTTTCTAGCTGTGTGGCTTAAGGGAAGTTATTTAACATCTGGGTGCCTCATTCTCTAAATTTGTAAAGTAAGGATTCTATATGTATAATATCTACCTTAATTAATACACAGAAGCTTCCCAAAGAGGCATCTACACAAGAATTCTCTGATATGACCTTATTGTGCAGTGGATCATCCCTGGATCAAAATTTTAAAAAGTTTAGAAAAATCCAACTTTGAAAGAGTCGCAGATTGGTCTTTGTCAATATAGTGTGACATGTCTCATGTCAAACTTTCCCTGCTTCTACCCGTGCCCACACAACCCCAAACAGTTCTTCCTAATTACTGTCTCATCTAAGACTAGCCAGGCTGGAATTGATTCCTCTCATGACAGAAACCTTACAAGAGTCCAGAGCCCACGGCAATGCTCTGCCTCCTTTGTCAGTGTTCTTTCTTGTTACCAGCGACTTATGTCTATTTCTATGCTTCACTTGCCCTGCTCACTCAGTTTCTACACACTGCCTGGTTCTTGATTGTCCAGTCTTGAAAAAACATTCAGCATTTTGGTGTCTAGGACAGCCTGGTCACTAATTGGTTTGCACAGCTGCTGCTAAACTTTGAACATCATCCCTTTTGTGTGACCTGATTCTGACATCTGTACCTGGATGAACCCTCCTCTAGATTACTTCAAGGATTTCAGACATTAACGTCTGCTTTGATGACAGGTTTCTAGTCTAAGTCCAAATCATAACCATATCTATTTCTTATCAAAATGGTGTTTAGTTCTTGAAAGTCATCGTGGATTTTTTTGTTTGTTTTGGTTATTATTTTTCTTATCATGTGTCTATGCATGCTTAACTGACTCATTCCCCTTTTTGTGAAGTGTAAGTAGAAACTAGTATACAAAAGATAAATACACTTCTCTACTTGAATCTTGAGGAGATGGTTGGGGATTTTGTGATTTCATTTTGTCTTTCCCACAGTAAATTCTTCTGATATTCCTAATTATTACGGGAAAAGTTGGCAAAGCCTGGCTCTCCCACAAGTATTTTAAATATGGTAATATACCTATAACAGCAAAAATATTCATATTTTTTTCAAGTACACTATCTCATTTAGTTTCTACAAATGCCCTACTCATTTATTCATTCAGTGACTATTTATTGAGGTCCTGATACATACCAGATATCATTCTAGAAGCTGGTTGTATGGAATTGAAGCCTTTATGAGTCAGGTATGGAGGTTGTATTGTCTCCTTTGACAGACAATGTAATTGTGGCTCACCGGAGTTGCATAACTTACCCAATTTCATATAGCAAGTGTGCAGCCGAACCAGAAATGTTCCTTCTGAAGCCTTGTTCTATTCTCTTTGTGCTACAGATATAATACAAAGCCTTTCAAATTCACAAGTAATTTATATTTGCATTATTGCTAACCCTTTTTGAAGTCTATTGATATTTCAGATACCCTTATATGGCTGTAAATAATACTATAATTTAGGATAAATTGAATCAACAGCTTAGCAGGATCCTAAGTAAATACTCATATTTACTTATATGCATTATCAAGGTTGTAATCATACTGAATCAACAAATGACAAAAATCAAATTTGAAAATGTATGTATCATTTCTCTCATTATTATATTTTAAATGGAACAGCTAATTTTTAAGTTGTGCTTTGATTATTTGGCAACACTGATTAAAAGTTTACATTGATAAATAAGCTTCAATATCAGCCTATTTTTCTTATAACAACAAATGAAAATAAAGTAGTACTTTCATTTAGAATCACCTACGAACAATCTTACTTGCCAAAGGATATTTGGCGATGTGGAGACACATTTGGGCTCTGCTGACATCTAGTGAATGGAGGCTAGGGATGATCCTAAAGAGAACAGCTCCCGCAACAAGGAATTATTCTACCTAGAATGGCAGCAGTGCATATTAAGAAATCCTTATCTGGTACCATGTCTGATAAATTGTGTGAAAAGCCTAAATTAACAAAATACTAAACTTAATAAAGCTTCATTTGTAAATAGCATTTGGCAGAATAACTCATTATTTTTGTTACAGACAGCCATCATTCGATCTTCAGCTAGAAATGATTTACGCATAATAGTTATAAGTTTGTTTGGGTTTATTACAGCATTTTTAGTAGTAAAATGAAATAGAATAAATGGTCATCAGTAGTAAAATGGTTAACCAAATTGTGATATAACCACATCATGGATTATCATTTGACCCTTAAAACAGGAATTAGATCTATACAACTTAAAAATGGTGTAATTATTATAATATGAGCACCTTGGGGCGCCTGGGTGGCTCAGTCGGTTAAGCGTCCGACTTCGGCTCAGGTCATGATCTCACTGTCCGTGGGTTCGAGCCCCACGTCGGGCTCTGTGCTGACAGCTCAGAGCCTGGAGCCTGTTTCAGATTCTGTGTCTCCCTCTCTGTCTGCCCCTCCCCCGTTCATACTCTGTCTCTCTCTGTCTCAAAAATAAATAAACATTAAAAAAATAAAAATAAAAAATAATATGAGCACCTTTTCCTCACTTCCTTTCCCTCTTTTTTCAAACTTTTGATTTTGAACTCATTTTGGAATTATAGAAAAATTACCAAATAATGCAGCACAATTTTCATATAATGTCTCACCCAACTTTCTCTAATACTAATATCTTACTTTACCACAGTATAATTATCAAAAGCAAGAAATGAACATTGGTATAATAGTATTAACTAAATCAGAGATCAGAAGCTTCTACAATAAATGCTGGAGGCTTTTCAGGCCATACAATCTCTGTTGCAACTACTCAACTCAGACACTGAGGAATGAAAGCAGTCACAGCCAGTATTTAAGTGAAAGACTGTGATTATATTCCAATAAAACCTTATTTACAAAGACAGGCAACAAGGCATCTGATCCCTGAACTAAAGACATTATTTAACTTCAAAAGTTTTTCCTCTAAAAATTTTTTTTTCATTCTAGGATACTATCCAGAATCCTACATTGCATTTATTTATTTATATTTAAACCCCTGCTGTCAGTAAAAGCTTCTTAGTCTTTTCTTTCCTTGAAAGTTTTAAAGAGTGTTGATCAGTTGTTTTTGTCAAATGTCCTTCAAATGTCAAATGCCCTTGTATTTATTTGATGTTTTCTCATTATTATAGTATTTACCAAGAAGTGGTTTTCTATTTCCTTTATTCCATCTACATTTACTAGTTGGAATTCTACTATAAGGAAGGGCTCTTTCTTCTCATTCATTTATTTGATTATTTGTATCAGAATTGACTCATGGATATTTATTCTATGGTTTATAATGCATTGATTTATAATTTATTTACTTATTCAGATTTTTTAGGTTGGCTTCTGTATTTTTTCAACAAGCTCCATTTTTCCAAATCTCTTCTTTACATTGTGACCTCACAAATATTTCAAACTTGCCTTGTATTTTCCCTAATCTGGCTTTAGGATTAAACTCTTCTCCAAGGAGCCTTGGTTTCTTTTCTTAGAGAATGGTAATAGAAACCAAGAGTTGAGCACTAAGTTTTCTCATTGCTATTAGTGTGCCATGACTTCTAAGTCTCTTAAGAGACAATTCTAGGAAATAAATGTTTGAAAACTAACCCACAAAAGCAGGTCCATTTATTGATTTCAATCCAAAACCACAGACCTCAGTTTAGCTTTCTCCTTTATGGTATTTGTAACTTCTTTTCCATTGTTGTGGGATGGGCTCTTATTATCTATACTATATTTATGTATTTGTTCAATCCTGGCACACATATAAAATAGTTTAAAAATTGGTAACACCCTTGTGAGAAACATTCATTAAATAGATTATGTTATTTATTAATAATTATTTTTGTCTTTAGATTTATAATGTCCAGACAAGGTATTGTTTTCTAAAGTTACTTAGGTTAGTTCTTTATACCTCACTACTTTTAGTGTGTTTATGTTTTTCATTTTTAACACAATTAAGGTTCATTTGTTATTGTTTGTATTCACATTCCATATGACATCCACATCCTAGTTTTTTTTTTTTATTTGTGAAGACTGTGGAATATTAATACATTTGTAAGAATTGTAGCCATTTAAAAAGATATATTCAAAAAGTGCCACTCCCTTTTTATTCCTACTATCTGCAACCTATCTTCTACTCTTTACCCATCTACCCCTTGTAACTATCCAGTTTTTAGGTTTCATGTTTATCCTTTGTATTTATTTTATACAAATGTATACATCATGTGTATTTTAATATATATACTTCTACCTTACTTTAAGAATAGCATACCAGAGATGGAGGGGAAGATGGCAGCAGAGTAGGAGGAGCCTAAGCTTGTCCTGTACCAAGAATACAATTAGATAACTATCAAATCATCCTAGACACTCCAGAAATTGACCTGAAGACTGGCAGGATAACCCCATGACTAAAGGTAGAGAAGATGCCACATCAAAGAAGGTAGGAAGGAAGGAGACACACTTTGGGAGGGAAACAGATCTTGGCTGTTGAAGTGGGCAGGGGGCCACGGTTGTGGAGAAAGGCGAGACAGACTAACACATAGGGAGGTGCACAGAGTAGAAGAATCTTGATAGCAACTGGCTTGGAAAGCAAGAGTGGCTGAATTTTGTGAGTTCTTGCAACCAGCGGGGCTTAAAGTGTACAGTTTTAAAGGTCAGCAGACATGACTTGGGAAAGCCTGGAGGTGACTGGGGCTGCTCTTGGAGAAAAAGAAAGGCAAATAGCCTGTGGACATACAGCATAAAAATAGCCATCTGAAGAACGCATAAGGCACAGAGTGAGAAGGTTATTTTCTCACCTTAGGACATGTCCTAAAGAGACAGAAATCAGAGAAAGACCACTCCAGAAACTAAGGATCTAGCCAGTGTCATTTCTCTCCTCAACCCCTGATCATAAACACAGGGCCACCTGTGGGAACCAGCAGAGTGCCAAAACTTGCTACCTAACTTGCTTACATAAGCCCTGCCTGTCCATGCTTAGGTGGAACTGTCCTTCCTAGTCACCTTTTCCTCTGTCCCCCTCCCACAGAAGAGCAGCCCAAACCCCTGTCCACATACTGCCCCCTCCTGGGAATCCTGCAGGGCCTCAATTTCAGCAGTGGTGGTAAAAGATTTAGTTTCGTAAGCAGACCAGAGCACATCTAGTTAAAACTCACCACTTTCAGTCCAG
The DNA here is from genome assembly GCF_027475565.1 of Acinonyx jubatus. Classification (NCBI taxonomy): domain Eukaryota; kingdom Metazoa; phylum Chordata; class Mammalia; order Carnivora; family Felidae; genus Acinonyx; species Acinonyx jubatus. The sequence continues at coordinate 103,987,898 of NC_069385.1, read as the reverse complement.
GGGCCAAACACTGCCCACAACAGATATACAACCTAAGCAGATGATTGGCCTGAAGGATAAAGAGGCCAGGACACAACATCAGAGCACATGCAACACACATTGAAGCATCAGGCTTGGGGAAGAGAGAATACTACACGGCAAGGCACTAAAGAACCTCTTCCTCATGAGATCATTACCCTTAGAAGCAGGATACACAGCCGACTTTCCTAAACAGAGAAGCAAGCACAGAGACTAAGATAAAATGGGAAGACAGAGGAATCTGTCGCAAATGAAAGAGCAGGACAAGGCCATGGCAAGACACCCAAGTGAAACAGATATAATTAACATGTTTGAGAAAACTTAAAGTAATAATCATAAAGATACTCACTGGACTTGAAAAGAGTGGAATGTATCAGTGAGACCCTTAACACAGAAATATGGAATAATGCAACTGAGATAAAAGGCTCAATAAACAAAATAGAAAACAGCTTGATGGAAGGAACCGAAGGATGAAAGAAGCAGAGGAATGAATCAATAACCTAGAAGAAACATAATCAAGATGAATAAAATCAAGATGAATAAAAGAGAGAAAAAAAAGTGATAAAAAATGAGAATAGATCTAGGGAGCTTAAGGACTCCATCAAACTTAAGGACATTCATGTTACAGGAGCCCCAGAAGAAGAAGGGAGAGGAAAGGGGGCAGAAAGTTTATTTGAAGAAATAATGGCTGAAAATTTTCCTAACCTGGGAAAGAAAACAGATATCCAGATCTAGGAGGCACAGTGGAAGTTCAACAAAATAAACAAAAGCAGATCCACACCAAATGTTGCAATTGAAATGGCAAAATATAGTGATGAAAAAAATATATTTAAAGTAGCAAGACAAAACAACACAATTACAGACAAGGGAAACCCATAATGCTATCACAATATTTTTCAGCAGAAACTTTCCAAGCCAGAAGGGACCAGCATAATATGTTCAAATTGCTAAATCAGAAAATCTTGTAGCTAAGAATACTCTATGTAGCAAGGCCATCATTTACAATAGAGAAGAGAAAGTTTCCTATACAAAAGCTAAAGGAGGTCATGACCAATAAATGAGCCCTGCAAGAAATATTAAGGGGTCTCTTTGAGTGGAAAGAAAAGACCAAAAGTGGCAGTATAAAGATAAGAGACACAAAGAAGTAAAAATAAATATTTCTGTAAAAAAAATAGTCCAGGAACTCACACACATACACACAAAAGATGTAAAATATAATACCATAAACCTAAAATGTGGGAGGAGTAAAGAATGAGTTCAAACTTAAATGACGATTAAGTGAATACAGAGTGCTATATGCAGAAGAGGTTATATACAAACCTAATTATAACCAGAAATAGAATATTACTAAAAATATGCAGAGAATAAGGAGAAAGAAATCCAAATGTATAACTAAGGAAAATTAGCAAACCATGAAAGACAGAAATACAAGAAAGGATCAAAGGAAATCTGCAGAAACAACCACAAAACAAGTAACAAAATGGCAATAAATACATATCAATAATTACTTTGACTGCAAATGGACTGAGTGCTCCGATAAAAACATATAAGTGACAGAATGGATAAAGAAAGTATCCTATAAGAGTCTTGTATAACATGGAAAGGCACCTGTGTTTGAATATGAGGGGATGGAGAAACATTTATCATGAAAATGGATGTCAAAAGAAAGACAGAGTAGCAATACTTATGTTGGACAAAATAGATTTTAAAACAAAGACTGTAACAAGAGACAAAGAAGGACACCACATAAAAATAAAAGGGAAAACCCAACAAGAAATTATAATAATTGTAAACATTTATTCACCCAACATAGCTGCACCTAAATACATAAAACATAAACTAGTTGATAATGATACAATAATAATAGTGGACTTTAACACCCTACTTAAATTGATAGATCATCTAAACTGAAAATCAACCAGGAAACTATGACTTTGAATGACACACTAGGATAGATGGATTTAGCAGATATATTCAGACCATTTCTCCCTAACAGCAGAATAAACATCTTTTTCAAGGGCACAGAGAACAATATCCAGAATAGATCACATATCAGCTCACAAAACAAGCCTCAACAAATGTAAGAAGATGAAAGTCATACTATGCATCTTTTCTGACCACTATGGAACTATGAGACCATAAGTTAACCACAAGACAAAAATCCGGAAAGGTCACAAATACATGGAATTTAAATAACATGGTACTAAATAATGAATGTGTCAAACAGGAAGAAGAATAAATTACAACGTACATGGAAACAAATGAAAATGAAAACCCAATGGTCTAAAACATTTGGGATGCAGTAGAGGGGGTCCTGAAGAGGGAAGTTTATAGCAATTATAGGTCTACATCAAGAAGTAAAAAAAAAAAAACCTCAAATAAACAACGTAGATTTACACTTACAGGATTTAGAAATAGAACAATAAACAAAACCTAAAACCAGCAGAAGGAAGGAAATAATAAAAATTAGGTCAGAAATTAGTGATACAGAAACTAAAAAAAGAAATAGGAGAGGTCAATGAAACTGAGAGATGGTTCTTTAAAAAAATTAATAAAATTGATAAACCTCCAGCCAGACTTATCATGAAAAATAAAATAAAATCACAAATGAGAGAGGAGAAATAACAACTAACACCATAGAAATATAAGCAATTTTAAAAGACTATTATGAAAAACTACATGCCAACAAACTGGATAATCTAGAAGAAATAGATAAATTCATAGAAACATAAACTACCAAAGCTTAAACAGAAAGAAATAGAAAATTTGAACAGACTGACAACCAGCAAAGAAATTTAATCAGTAATCAAAAAAACTCCCAAGAAACCAAAATCCAGGTCCAGATAGTTTCAGAGGTGAATTCTACCAAACATTTAAAGAAGAGTCAATACCCATTCTTCTCAAAATATAAAAAATAGAAGAGGAAAACTTCCAAATTCATTCAATGAGGCCAGAATTACCCTGATACCAAAACCAGATTAAGACACCACTAAAAAAGAGAACTACAGGCCAAAAACTACAGATGCAAAAATCTTCGACAAAATACTGGCAAATTGAATTCAACAATACATTTCAAAAATCATTTACCAAGATGAAGTGGGATTTTTTCCTAGTTTTCAAGGGTGATTTAACATTCAGAAATCAATCAACTTGATACATCACATCAATAAAAGAAAAGAATCATATGATCATTTCAATCAATGCAGAAAAAGCATTTGACAAAGTACAACATCCATTTATGATAAAATCCTTCAACAGATAAGTTTAGATGGAACACATCTCAACATAACAATGGTCATATATGAAAGATCCACAGCTAACATTATTATTTTTAAAAATTTTTATTTATTTTTGAGAGAGAGCGAGTGAGCGAGCGCAGTGTAGGGGCAGAGAGGAGACACAGAATCTGAGGCAGGCTCCAGGCTCTGAGCTGTCAGCACAAAATCCAACGCGGGGCTCAAACTCACAAACCGTAAGATCATGACCTGAGCTGAAGTTAGACACTTAACAGACTGAGCCACCAGCATGCCCCTCCAGTTAACATCATTCTTAATGGGGAAAAAAAACTGATAGATTTTCCCCTAAGTTCAGGAATAAGACAAGGATGTCTACCCTCACCACTCTTATTCAACACAGTACTGCAAGTCTAGCCACAGCAATCAGACAACAAAAAGAAATAAAACGTATCCAAATCAATAAGGAAGAAGTAAAACTTTCACTATTTGCAGATGATATGATACTCTACATAGAGAACCTAAAAGATGCTACCAAAAAAACTGCCAGAACTGATAAACAGATTCAGTAAAGCCACAGGATACAAAATCAATATACAGAAATCTTTTGTATTTTTATACACTAATAATGAACAGCAGAAAGTTAAATTAGGAAAACAGCCCAATTTACAATTGCACCTAAAATAATAATTTACCTAGTAATAAATCTAACCAAAGAGATGAAAGACCTCTACTCTGAAAACTATAAAACACTGAGAAAGGAAATTCAAGATGACACAGAGATGGGAAGACATTCCATACTCATCAGAACAAGTGTTGTTAAAATGTCCATACTACCCAAAGCAATCTACAAATTTCATGCAATACCACCAAAATACCACTGATTTGATGCAATACTATCAAAATTTGTAGTATTTGATGCAATACTATCAAAATACCACCAGCATTTTTCACACAGCTAGAACAAACAATCCTAAAACTTGTATGGAACCCCAAAAGACCCTGAAGTGCCAAAGCAATCTTGAAAAAGAAAGCAAAGCTGGGGAGATCATAATTCTGGACTTCAAATTATATTACAAAGTGACAGTAATCAAGACAGTATGGTAATGGCACAGAAATAGGCAAATAGATCAATGCAACAACATGGGAATCCAAGAAATAATCCCATAACTAAATGGCCAATAAATTTTCAATAAAGCAGGAAAGAATATAAAATTGGAAAGAGAAAGTCTCTTCAACAAATGGTGTTAAAAAAAACTAGATAGCAACATGCAGAAGGAAGAAACTGAACCACCTTTTCTCACCATATGCAAAAATAAACTCAAAATAGATTAAAGACCTAAATGTGAGACCCGAAACCATAAAAGTCATAGAAAATAGCACAAGCAATAATCTTGGACATCGGCCATAGCAACTTTTTTCTAGATAGGTCCCTTGAAGCAAGGAAAACAAAACCAAAAATGAACTATTGGTACTACATCAAAATAAAAAGCTTCTGCACAACAAAGAAACAATTAAAACTAAAAGGCAAGCTACCCTGTCGGAGAAGGTATCTGCAAATGGCATATCCAAAATGGGTTAGTATTCAAAATATATAAACTACTTATAAAACTCAACACCCAGAAAACAAATAATCCAATTAAAAATTAGATAAAAGACCTGAACAGGCATTTCTCCACAGAAAACATCCAAATGGCCAACAGACACATGAAAAGATGTTCATCACTTACCATCAAGGAAATGCAAATCAAAAGTACAATGAGACATGACCTCACACTTACAAGAATGGCTAAAATGAACAAAACAAGAAACAACACATGTTTCAGGTTTGGCAAGGATGTGGAAAAAAAGGAATACTCATCCCCTGTTGGTCAGAAAGCAAACTGGTGTAGCCACTGTGAAAGATAGTATGGAGGTTCCTTAAAAAGTTAAAAACAGAACTATCCTATGATCCAGAATTGCACAACTGGGTATTTACCCAAAGGATACAAAAGCACTAATTCAAAGGGTACGTATATCCCTATGTTTATAGCAGAATTATTTACAATAGGCAGGTTATGGAATGGATATAGAATATGTGGTGTGTGTGTGTGTGTGTGTGCATATACAATGAAATGTGTGTACAGAATATTATTCAGCCATAAAAAGGGCGAAATCTTGCCATTTTCAGTGGCGTGAATGGAACTAGAGAATATATTGCTAAGCAAAATTAAGTCAATCAGTCAAATACCATATGATTTCACTTATATGTGGAATTTAAGAAACAAAACAAATGACCAAAGGGAAAAAGGTGAGAGAGATGGGAGAGAGAAAGAGAGAGAGAGAGTAAGAAAGAGAAAGAGAGATTGAGATCACTAAACAGGCACCTAATTATAAAGAACAAACTAATTGTTGCCAGAGGGGAGGTGGGTGGGGGAATGAATTAAATAGGTAATGGGGATTAAGGAGTGCACTTGTCATGATGAGCACTGGGTGATGTATACAATTGCTGAATCACTATATTATACACTGAAACTAATATAACACTGTATGTTAACTGGAATTAAAATAAAAATGTAAAAAAAACCCCACACAATAGCATACCAAAGATTGTCTCCTGTAGTCTAATAGTCATACTTAAGAAAATAATTTTAACTCATAATTAGGCAATGCACTCAGTAGAAAAACTGTCAAGAAAATGTGAGGTTATCTTTTTATGGAAGGAAAAGTTCCTGATAGAGACCTAGACACAGAAACAATCTTAAGCTTAGATGAAAATTTTGTGGTAAGCATACCAATAAAATGATAAGCAAAAGATACAGACAATTGAAGAAAGAATAAAAGGTCTAAACACATAATAAAAGATTCTAAAATCAGTTGCATTTTGAAACACTGTTTTAGTCTTTTAAGTAGTAATAGGTAAAAGGAAAGATTGATAATGTCCAGTTATAGATAAATATGTGGAAATTACTATTTACTACTAGTGGAATTTCACACTGGTACAACATTTTTGGTTTGTAATTTAAATTTCTACCAAATTATAAAGTATACAAATGCATTGATTAGGCGATTTCATGTTGGCAAATCAGTTCTAACAATATGTTATATATGTGAATGAAAATAGAAATATTCATTCCATCTTTAATAGCAAAATATTTAAAATATAAATGTTTGTAAAATAAGGTCTACATAATGTTGGCACTATGGTATGTTATGCAACAGGAAAAAAATTGAGATGTCTATAAATACTAACTTATAAAAATATTGAAGATGTGCTTTTAATGTTTTTAATTTAGCTGGGCAGTGATTTAATTTCTAAACAACAGTAATCAATCTATATGGGTAATACATATTTTTAAATGTTCTTTTTAATGTCTAGAAATATATACATTTATACATGCATACTTGGTTACTTGACAATAACAGATAAATTGTGAACCGGTATAGAGGACTAATTTTAATTTTTTACCTATATACTTACCTATATTTTCTTTAAGCTAGCTTATATTAATGTATATGCTGTGTAATTTCATACAAAGGATCTGTATCAGTAGGGTAGTTTTGACCAAGAAAGTTTATACCTGGAAGAAGTATGGCTAGACTAATGTGGGAAAGTATCAGACAGGTAATAACAGCCTGATCTAGGGGCATCTGGGTGGCTCAGTAGGTTAAGCATCAGACCCTTGATTTTGGCTCAGGTCATGATCCCAGGGTCTTGGGATCACGCCCCATGTCAGGTTCCATGCTGAGTGTGGAATCTGCTCAGGATTCTTTCTTTCTCTCTCCTACGCTGCCTTTGCCCTTCTCCTCTGCTCATGTCTCCTCTCTCTCTCTCTCTCTCTCTCTCTCTGTAAAAAGAGTCAGATTTAAAAGATCAAGGAGAGGCAGCAAAAAGTGGAATGTTGTCTCAGGATGATCAGGGACACTATAACTCTGGGGTAAAATGTCTGAATTCCTGGCAGACTTGGTCCAGAGATTTGGAGGTGCATCTGTGTTAATTTCCTTTGATCTTTATGTGAGACTATTAAACTACAATGAAGAAGAAGAGCAAGGTAGTCACCATGCATTTAACTCCTCTAACCTTCAAAAATATATAGTGTTCTGAACTTGCTCTACTGAGTTTCTGTCAGATCCTTTGCACTTGATTGAATGCTCTCCTTTATTCTGATCCCAGATGGACAAGTCTCCTACCTCTTCTAGACTAGAATGGAAAAAAAAAATTCTTTCTTTTTTTCCCTCTGGATTAAGACATGTGAAAACAATGCTAGCTGTTTTCACAAGACAGGGAAATTCATGAGGAGATAAGGCAAGTGAGAGGGAAATCCCATCTAACAGAGTAGCTGGAAAAGGTACACATGCACTGAGACAGGTTCCCAGGAAGAATAACCTGCCTGAGACCCTGGAATGTTCTGCGAGAAAGAAGTTAATATGGCATAAGATAAGAGGAAATCCAGGATTATAAAATAGACTCAACCATAAAAAAAGAATGAAATCTCACCACTTGTGACAGCATGGATGAACTGAGTGTTACGATAAGTGAAATAGTCTGAGAAAGAGAAATACCCTATGATTTCACTTATATATGGAATATGAAAAACAAAAACAAACTAATAAAATAGAAACAGATCCATAAATATAGAGAACTGGTGGTTGCCAGAGCAGAGGATGTTGGCGAGATGGGGAAAATAGGTGAAGGTGATTAAGACATACAGTCTTCCAGTTAGAGAATAAACAAGTCATGGGGATGTAATGTACACTATAGAGAATAAAGTCAATAATATTGTAATGACTTTAGATGGTGACAGATGGTAACTAGATTTCTCATGGGGATCATTTCATAATGTATAAAAATATCTAATCACTATGATGTGCACCTGAAACTAATAGGATATTGTATGCCAATTATACTTAAAACAAATAAACAAGCAAACTTCAGTTCTACCACTTTGAAGGCAAGTTGTGGACCCAAAGTTCTTAAAGAGTATTTTCAGAGGATGAAAATAAGGTAATTTGTTTCATACTCTCAGAGTTAACCAATACATTCCTCTACCTTTTCTTTCCCTTTCCATACTCTTATCTCCTTTTTGACTGAGGGGTTGTACACAATCTGTAGTGCTTTATTCACCTGCCTTCTCCATGCATGTAGGATTCTCATTAGTGAAAATTATTCACTCACTAGGACACTGGCCAAGTAGTTACTGTTTATCTTCGTAGTGCTTTTGGCAGCTACGTATCCTCAGGTGTTGTGCGGTTTCTGGAGAGGGTTATAATAGGCTGGTAAAGAACACCACAGTGTTCATACTTTAGGTAACTCGGTCTTATAAACTTGAATTTCCATCAGTTTATATTTTAGGGTTTAATCTGGGTTGGAGTTCTGATAGAAGGCTTAGCCATGTAATTTAGCACCTTGCCAGAGTGCAGGATATATAAAAAATAGGCACAAATTATATTTATTCCATTATGAAACTTTTTTGTCACTATCTTTCAATTTTATTTGGTATTTCTGGAAAAATGCAATATAGAGAGGAACTCTGCATGAATATGCTGTAGGTAGGCTCTTATGAAAACAATGCAAAATAAAAAGTAGTTGCATCTACTTGTAAATGGAAATAGATGTGGAAATTTTATAGCTAGATAAATCTTAAATGACTGAAAATTTTATTTAAGCTAAATAAAGTCACAGTTGAGGGTTTTCCTCTTGAAAACTAAAAAGTAACTTTATCCTGACTTATAAGCAACTTTCTCCAGTGAACAGGACAAATACTGACTGGCCTGAAAAACACTTCAAAACAGATGACTTCTACTTTTTGATTCTAAATTCTTTTCAGAAAGCACTCTAAAATGATACTTTCATAAGAAGGGATCATAAACAGAAGCAATGACAAGAGGTGTCTTGTCTTTCTTTTAGTGTTCATTGCCATTGTCTGACCTTCAAGCATATGGAGAGAATCTGGATTTTTGGTCTGTACCTTTTGACATAAACTATACTGAACACATGGCCTTTCCAAAAATACTTCAGGGGACAGTTCTCTGAGTATCATTCATCATCTCTTGCCACAATGACATCTCATTGAAAAGAAAAGTGAAAATTGTTGCTATAAGATGGAAAATTGACGGAGAGGGAGAATAGAAAAAGTTAACTTGGTAGCAGTAAAGGACATCTGGAGATACTTGTCAATGATACTAATATATTTCATTTATAATTCATGCACCAGAATTGATATGGAAACCTGAGTTTTGTGAACACAAGCAGAAGGATATGAATGCTGTCTTTCTTGGGACTTGTCATTTATGTTTGTGATAATGATTCTGGTGACAAAGGGGATATGTTCAAATGTATTTATTAAAATTAGTTTTAATGTCCTATTTATTGTTGATTTCCATATGTATACAATGCATACCTTGATTAAATCAATCATATACCTTATATGTTAGTATCCTTTAGCTCTTCAGTGGACAAAGTAATAAAATAAATTATTTCCTTTCAGTTCAAATTAAGTACATAATCTTATTTTGGACACATTTGCATAACCTAGATTTATTTTTTCCTATAAAAAGTAAAAAGTATATTTTTGAATAATTATCATGTGATACATTCTTCAATCTATTTATTTGTATTGATAGTCATTATACACCTTCAAATTAAGGATCAAGATATTAAACAGGATCAAAGAGGTGGCCAATGACCCAACAAGTACTAAATAGTAGCGGTAGAACTTGAACGTAGATCTGTATGGTGCCTAAATCTTTACTCTGTCCATAATATTGTCATAGAGGCAGATCTGTGAAACTCTGTTTTGTGTTTATAATAAATGAGATTCAGAGAAATGTTTTGGCCAAGGGACCAAATACACGAGTGAGAAAATATTAGTTCTCAATTTGAAAGAGAATCTCAAAATTAGAGAAAATTATAGGGCCCAATAACTGTATCCAGAACATTTTTTTCCTGTAATGGACTTGGAACAAAACCATACAATCAACAGCGATTACAATTGTTGCCTAGGTTTCCTTTCTTCCATGCCCTTTCCCCCACTTGATTATACCCACCAGTTTCTTTGTACATATTTCTTGATTACATTTGCAAATGAAGTTAAAATACAAACAACTCTGCAATCATATAGACATCAATTTAAACATTTCTTATTGAGGTATCAACATCATATTAGACCCTTAAATGCAAATAAATGTTGATGAAGTACTGATTATAATGTTTTGATATTTTCCCTGGTTCAAGGGTTTGCTAGAACTGAGTAGATAGAGAGATACGTGTCTACAAAGAATACAAATATCATACTACTTGATTGTTTCCATAAAAAAAATATTCTCAGATTAATACCCTACCTCTCAAGGTCAAGCTTTGTAGTTAAGTCATCAACATATATGGTAGTGATCCAGGAAACTCACATATTCTGAGGAAAAAAAATTATGTTTATAGACTCTTCTCCAAGGTGGAAAGGGTACATACAGAGTAGCCAATAAGTGCATTTGAAGTGGCAACTCAGAACTAAACAAATGAGTACAGAGCATGGTCTTGATTTTCTCTAAAATCCAAGTTTTGAAATACCAGAGGTCAACCAGGGATATTTCAAATCTTTTTTTAAAATATCTATTTTTTCCTTTTTAAAAATTTTAGACATATACTTATTTAATTTTTATGTTATTTTATTGACGTTGCCTCTTCACCAATTAATCATTCAATCAAAAAGAATGTATGTATCATTACAAACTAGGAAAGTAGGAGAAACTGTCAGTCTGGAGGAACCTAAGAGAACATAACAACCGAATATAATACGGTATCTTGGATAGAATCCTGAGACAAAAACATAGATTTTGGTAATATCTGAAAAAGATCCGAGTGAAGTGTGACTTCATTAATAATAATTCATCAATATTGGTTCATTTTTTGTGACAAATGAACCATAGTTATATAAAATATTAACAATGGGGAAAAGTAAGTACAGGGATACAGAATTCTTTGTTTCTTTAAAACTTTCCCATAACTCTAAAACTATTCTAAACTTAAAATTTTACTATTAACATTAAGAATGACTAGTCAGAGTAGGGAGATATAGTGGGAAAAACAAAGTCTGTTTAGGTAAAGCAAAACTAAAATACAGAGCAATCAAATTATTTCACTGAGAAAATTAAAAAAGAAGTTGCAATAAATCTTTGTTCTCCTTTTAAGCCTCCCTTTCTCCATTCTTTCAAATTACTTTGCTTTTCAAATAATGTTGCTAACTCAGGTCCAATATGGTGTGTGTTTATTTTTTTGCCCTATTCATGGAGATAGTTTGATAACCATGCAATCACTCCCTTACTCAAATTGCCTCATGAGGGATGGTTTGCCCAGTCAATGTTCCTCAGATAGATGTGGGGTCAAGTGGATCAAAAAACTGGAAATAAATAAGGGCTACCATGTGGAAGTCATTTTCCAGTGCTCAGCATGATCAACAAACAGCTCTAAAAGGCTACGCTAACAAACTGTCCATTATGCCTTCTCATCATCACAATTAACAGGTAGAAATACCCAAGTTCAACCTGAGAAGTTTGAAAGAGCAGTGGGCAGCACCATGATTTCCTTTAATTCTGCAGCCTTCAGTCTCCAATGAACAACTTCAGTCTGAAAAATGGCATACTTTTACATAGCTAATTTGACGTTTTAAAAAGTCTATATACTTACATATAAATAAATAAATAAATAAATAAATAAATAAATAAATAAATAAATAAATAAAGCAAGCAAGCAGTTTCCGGCAAACATTGTTTCAGGAACAATCACTTGAAATATATCCTAAATATAATTTGGCATAAACCAATATTCTGAATAAAGGAATATGGGAAAAAAGCAAAGCCAGATTCCCTCATCTTTTACTAAAGATTATTATTTACTACTTTCTTCTTAAAAGTAGGAGATGAGTCAATATTAGTCCATCTCACTTAATTTGGAACGACTTCATAGTACTTGCATGTGTTACTGAGAACATGATGTAACATAGGCAAGGCTGTTTCTGATGCCTTTTGACCTTCTCCAGTAAGATGGTTTAAACTTAATAATGTCTGTCTTCCAAAGCCTCTAATTCTGTTGCTTTCTTTGCCTTTTGCTCACATATTATTACCCTTCCTCATTACTCACCTTTTCTGAACTCACCTGTTAGCAACACCTAACATTTTCCCTTGTTTTCTTGCCATGGCACCTTTAGTTTTACGATAACTTATGTAAACCAGACAGTGGTTCATGGTGCATTTTTTCCCTCGAAATTGCTTTCAATTCCATTGAACAATGTTAGACCGCACCTCAAATCTCATACAGTAGATTGAAAATTTCATGAAGCAAGTCTTTTTTCATATTATAACATTTCCCAAAGTGTTATTTTACAACGGCCTAACCCCCATCTGGGCAAGAGGCTTCTGGCATTTTGATTTATAGCATCGCCAGTTAGGGTGTCAAAATCCAGGTTCACTAATTGCTCTGATATTTTTGTGAATAAATTATAAACAACTGTGCATATAGGAAAGCTTTAAAACATACCTTTACCTATGTCCTATTCTATGGGGTTGTAATCATTATTCTGCCTCATAATCACCTAGGGAAGCTGATTAAACATATAGATACTATACACCCAAAGCATGGGGATTTTGATTAGATTGGGATAGAATGGAGGAATCTGAATTTCAATAAGCATTCCAGGAAATTAAGAAGCAGATGGTCAATGGAATATGCCTCTGGATATTCCCTCCTTTCTAATGTCTTAGACCTAAGGTAAAAGAAAATTCAAAACATTTCCCAAAGAGTTTTGCTTTAGGCCATGATACAGTAAGAAGAAGCATGCTTACTTTTTCCTTTAAACAACTATCAGAATTTGGAAAAAAAACAATAAAAAGTATATTTGTTCAGAGTTGTGACAACAGGCAAAGTAAGCCTATAAACACTGAGCTAACAGAAATAAAACAAACTTTAAAATATCTTTGTTTTCTCCCTGGAAGTAATTTTTGAATGGTGGACCAAGGAAGGAGGGATACATTTAGATCCTGACCTGGGATCTCAAGAGATGTAAATTATTATTTTTAAATATAATTTATTGTCAAATTGGTGTCCATACAACACCCAGTGCTCATCCCAACAAGTTCCCTCCTCAATGCCCATCACCCATTTTTCCCTCTCCCCCACCCCCCATCAAACCTCAGTTTGTTCTCTATTTTAGAGTCTCTTATGGTTTGCCTCCCTCCCTGTCTGTAACTGTTTTTTCCTCCTTCCCCTCCCCCATGGTCTTCTGTTTCTCAAGATCCACATATAAGTGAAAACATACGGTATCTGTCTCTCTCTAACTTATTTCACTTAGCATAATACCCTCCAATTCCATCCACATTGCTGCAAATGGCCAAATTTCATTCTTTATCATTGCCAAGTAGTATTCCATTGTATATTAAAAGTTTGGGGTTAGTGGGCATTGTGGAACAGAGTTCTAGAAACAAAGGGGCTATTTAGAAAAAGTATCGCCAGAACACTGTATAGAATCCCTTTTAGAGTCTGCTAAATAAAAGACTGCATATTTGTAGCACTAAACTGTACAAATAAAAACTGGAGGGTAGAAACCAAAAAATTCCCAGAGAATAAAGACTGTTCCTCTCCAGCCAGCCAGAGTAGAGAATGATTAGTGATTACCTAGGGCGTTCAGTGGAGTTCCCAGAGGAGTTAGGGGGCTAGTATTATCCTTAGTAGGGGACTCAACTATTCTTAAAGTGAAGGATACTCTTGACCCACTCAGTTAAAATGTTTTGAACACACAAGCAAACTTTAAAATAAGGTCTCGGATGAAATTCATCCACAAGTAACCAGTTTGTGTGATGTTAGTTGTATAGCATGTAAACCTTATTTCTGGTCCTTATAAAGATTATGTTATACATAATTTTACATAATTTTATCTAACAAAATTTTTGTTTCAAGTAACTAACATGAACTTTATGTCTGAGACCAACGAATTGGCCATATGTACACACACCTCATTTCCTATCATTAACTTTATGCTGAAGCTGTATCAACTGCCTCTGGTACTTTGTGTCATGCTTCTCATACCTCTGTGCATAGCATATACCATTCCCTTACAGAAGACCTTTTAGCCACTCATTAAGACTTTATTCAACTGATGTCTCCTCACTGGAGTATATTTTCTTCTTTAGAATTTAATTCCTCTGCTTTCAGGTAAAGTCTCTTTAGTATATACTCTGTATAATTTATTACTTCTCTCCTTTTTAAAAAAAAAATTAAATGTTTTTATTTATTTTTGAAATAGAGAGAGACACAGCATGAGCAGGAGAGGGGCAGAGAGAGAGGGAGACACAGAATTTGAAGTAGGCTCCAGGCTCTGAGCTGTCAGCACAGAGCCCGACGCGGGGCTTGAACCATGAACTGTGGGATCATGACCTAAGCCAAAGTCGGACGCTTAACCAACTGAGCCACCCAGGCACCCCATTACTTCTCTCCTTTATAGTAGCAATTATGATATTCATTCCTGTATCATTTATTTTTAATTATTGTGTTAGGTTATTAGGTGGCTCTGGTTCTTTGTTTCTTAGTCAAGTTTCTTTTTTTATGTCCAATTCAATATTTTTATTCAATTTGTGTTTAATTTCATGATGTACATTTTCAACTATATACAGTCAGCATGAAATAAAGCTAAATAAGTAAAAGCTTCAATTTCTGTTTCCTATTATAGATATTTTTAAAATATCCTCTCTTTTATAAATTATTATTAGTTTTTGAATTTATTATTTGGGAGGCTGCAGAGAAAGAGGGAGAGTAAGAATCCCAAACAGGCTCCATGTTGTCAGTATGGAGCCAGATGCAGGGCTCAATCTCATGAACCCTTCATAACCTAAGCTGAAATCAAGAATCAGAAGCTTAACCGACCGAGCCACCCAGGTGCCCCCATATAAATTATTTTTAATTCTTTTATGTGGCAGTATCCTTTTAAGGGTCCAATATTCTTTTATTCTCTGTTTTCTTTCTTTTTCTAATCTTTGACACTGAAAATGTATAGGCTTGCTATTTGCTCTTTAGATTTCTTTAGGTTCCCTTAACATCTACTTAAATATACATAGAATTATTATTTTAGAAATTAAACTCTGTGTTGATTGCTGTTAATTTATTCTACTATGCTAGTGATTCCACATCCTGAAAGATTAACAAGGATCCTGGTGCCATAAGGACTAGAGATACTTTAGAGTCTATGTATTTTCTTCTTTAAGTTTGGGGAAGTGGTGACCCTGAGACCAATATTTCATGTTCACCTGACCTTTTGACCTGATCTCCATCTCAGGGGCCTGCTTAGTACTGCAACTCTGGGCTTATGATCGTGTTCTGCCACACGAGGGAGAATAAACTCATTTTCCACCCCCTACTCCTCCCACACTTTTGTATTTGTAGCACTCACAATTTTTCTTTAGGGTTCCAATCCCAATATAGTTCCTTTCAAATGATATGATATTGATTTATAATGGCAAGAACTATTATGTGTGTCTCCTATCCATTTGGGTGTTTCTCCCCAAAAAAGGACCATGAATTTCTAAAGACTGTGGGTCAAGTACTTTTATTCCTTGAATACTTACCAGCTAATGAACTGTCCTCAATGGAGAAAAAAATTATGTGTCTACTAAATGTTGATTGCTGAAACAAAGACATTTTTACTGTAGAATTAAGAACATAATTTAATGTTTCTTAGTAGTGTTAAGAATAAAACCAATAATTCTTTGTGTTTTCTTCAATTTCATAAGTTTTCTATAGTTTTCAGCATACATATCTTTTACATCTTTGGTTAGGTTCAGTCCTAGCTATTCTATGGTTCTTGGAGCAATTGTAAATGGGATCAATTTCTCTTCCTGTTGCTCAGTTGGCTCATGGATTGGAAGAATAAATATTGCTAAAATTTCAATACTACCCAAAGCAATCTACACATTCAATGCAGTCTGAATCAACACTGCACCGGCATTCTTCTCAAAGCTAGAACAAACAATCCTAAAATTTGTATGGAACCAGAAAAGACCCCAAATAGCCAAAGTAATGTTGAAAAAGAAGACCAAAGCAGGAGGCATCACAATCTTAGACTTTAGACTCTACTACAAAGCTGTAGTCATCAAAACAGTATGGTTTTGGCCCCAAAACAGATACATAGACCAATGGAATAGAATAAAGAACCCAGAATTGGACCCACAAATGTATGGCCAACTAATCTTTGACAAAGCAGGAAAGAATACCCAATGGAACAAAAGACAGTCTCTTAAATGGTGCTGGGAGAACTGAACAACAACATGCAAAAGAATGAAACTGGACCACTTTCTTACGCCATACACAAAAATAAACTCAAAATGGATGAAAGACCTAAATGTGAGACAGGAAACCATCAAAACCCTAGAGGAGAAAACATGCAACAATCTCTTTGACCTATGCCACAGCAATTTCTTGCTTGACACGTCTCTGAAGGCAAGGGAAATAAAAGTAAAAATGAACTCTTGGGACCTCATCAAGACAAAAAAGCTTCTGCACTGCAAAGGAAACAATCAACAAAACTAAAAGGCAACCGACAGAATGGGAGAAGATATTTGCAAATTACATGTCAGATAAAGAGCTAGTATCCAAAATCTATAAAGAACTTCTCAAACTCAACACCCAAAAAACAAATAATCCAGTGAAGAAATAGGCAGAAGACATGAATAGACACTTTTTCAAAGAAAACATTCAGATGGTCAACCGATACATGAAAAGATGCTCAACATCACTCCTCATCAGGGAAATACAAATCAAAACCACACTGAGATACCACCTCACACCAGTCAGAGTGGCTAACATTAACAACTCAGGAAACAACAGATGTTGGCAAGGATGTGGAAAAATGGGAACCCTCTTGCACTGTTGGTGGGCATGCTAACTGGTACAGCCGCTCTAGAAAACAGTGTGAAGTTTCCTCAAAATATTAAAGACAGAACTACCCTACGACTTAGCAATAGCACTACTAGGAATTTACCCAAGGGATACAGGAGTGCTGATGCATAGGGGCACATGCATCCCAATGTTTATAGCAGCACTGTCAACAATAGCCAAATTATGGAAAGAGCACAAATGTCCATTAACAGATGAATGGATAAAGAAGATGTGACTTATATATACAATGGAATACTACTTGGTAATGAGAAAGAATGAAATCCTGCCATTTGCAACAATGTGGAGGGGACTGGAGGGTATTATGCTAAGTGAAATAAGTCAGTCAGAGAAAGACAGATATCATATATTTTCACTCATATGTGGAACTTGAGAAACTTAACAGAAGATCATGGGGGAAGGGAAGGGGAAATTAGTTTCAAACAGAGAGGGAGGCAAACTGTAAGAGACTCTTAAATACAGACAACAAACTGAGGGTTGAGGGGGGGCGGTGAAAAATGGGTGATGGAATTGAGGAGGGCACTTATTGGGATGAGCACTGAGTGTTGTATGTAATCGATGAATCAGGGGAATCTACCCCGAAAACCAAAAGCACACGGTATACACTGTAAGCTAATTTGACGATAAATTGTATTTAAAAAAAAGAAAAAAGAATAAAACCAATACAAGCCAGCCACTTTATGATGCTGCTGTTCTTATTTTGTTTTATTTTTTCTTTTTCCTTTTTTCATCTTATTTTTCCCTTTGCTGTTTTTATTTAGTTTTTAGTTTTGTTTCTCCTAGGTATTCTAGTCCACTACACTTGTTACTAAAGTTACTAGAACTGAAACTAACTGAATACATTAAATTATACTAAGTTTTTTTTTTTTAATTTTTTTAACGTTTATTTATTTTTGAGACAGAGAGAGACAGAGCATGAACGGGGGAGGGTCAGAGAGAGAGGGAGACACAGAATCTGAAACAGCTCCAGGCTCCGGGGGTCAGCACAGAGCCTGACGCGGGACTCAAACTCACGGACCGCGAGATCGTGACCTGAGCCGAAGTCAGATGCTTAACCGACTGAGCCACCCAGGCGCCCCAATACTAAGTTTTTTAAAGGTAGCTTATAACTTCCTAAACTTTGATACTCGTAAATAGCCAGAATTTGATATAAATCCTTTTTTATTGATCCTTAATATTCATTGTTTCCTGAGTCCAGCAAAGATGAATCACTGAATATGTAGATGTTTACACCCAGTAAAAATATTTTACTGCCTTTAAAGTATTATTGTATTGCCATATAACTGAGGGCCAAAATTGGAACAAAACATTCAATTAATTCCATGTCAGTTCAGCCTAAAATATTGATGATTTGCTATAATACATCTGGCATACCAGAAGGAATGAGAAGAAAATATTCATGATATACCTGCAGAGAGAGGAAAGGTTATGAATAAACTGAATAATGATTTGCCTGTAGTTCTCTAAAAAAACACCTTAGATAAAATTATACATTTATATTATTCCTAACTTTATATGCCAAAGAGTAACAATTTTCAGAGTACGGATGGGGAGATTTACCATTAAAAAATACTGAATGCAGAAAGTTCTTAATTGTAATTTTACCATTGCAAAATATAAAACTATGCTAATGCCAGTTGAAAATGAAGCAATTTCAAAATATTCCCCTTAAAATCCTCTTTAATGATAGTTTGTTTCCACATGAATTTTATCAAACTGACTATATAAAGTTGCTATTTTTATAAATAAAACAGTTAAATATTGATAATTTCATATGGTTCAAATGAAATATATATTTATAATCTGAACATTTATAACCAGCCAAATGTAGCTTCTTATTTTCAAATATTTTCCAGCTAAAACTGCACAAAACACAGTAGAAGAATTTGAAATTTGCTACAAGAGAACTTAAATGTTCTCGCCAAAAAAAAGGGGGGGGGAGTGATATGTAGGATGATGAATGTGTCAATTAACTTACTTAATGGGGGAATCCTTTCACAGTGCATATGTATATGAAATCATCGTGTTTTAGATTTCAAATATCTGACAATATTATTTACTATATCTCAAAAAGCTGAAAAGATCAAGTAACTTTTTTTCACCAGAAATGTAGTATTTTGTTCAAAAGGTTTAAAAAAAATGTCACTATGGCAGAAAATGCTAATTACCTGGAGAATATCCAGCACTCCCCTCTACCTGCATTTATTGAAGTTTAAGGAAAATTAATTAGTCATTCTTGTATGCCCTCTAAGCTCTGAACCAAGAGAGAGGCAGATATGAGAGTCAATAAACAATCTAAGTGTTGGGTTTTTTCATGTTAAAGGTGGATTGGTAATATTTCTTGGAAATTGTTTAAATGTCCTTTCCACTCCCCTTATTCTGCCCCTACAACTGAAAGGACGCACACATGGGTAGATTAAGCAGCTAAAAACCTGAGGCCTCTGCAACATGGGTAAGGTCTGC
This sequence comes from Acinonyx jubatus, assembly GCF_027475565.1. Lineage (NCBI taxonomy): Eukaryota > Metazoa > Chordata > Mammalia > Carnivora > Felidae > Acinonyx > Acinonyx jubatus. The sequence continues at coordinate 103,968,272 of NC_069385.1, read as the reverse complement.
CTAGGTAGGGAAGAGATGAGGAGGCAGACTTGTGAGCCAGTGAAGCATACAGTTTCATTACCCACAAAGGAAAGCATGGATGCCTTAGATGTTGGTATTTGGTGACCCCCCCCCCCCTTCATATAACCAATCAGATAAAGCAGTTCTTTTCTGTGGAGAGAAAAAAGAGAGGAGAAAAGTAGTCGAAGTTTCTACCAATATAATTTCTTCCAGGAGAAGATTAGAAGATACCCTACCACAGTGAAAATGTAAAAAATGGGTGTAAAAAAAAAAAAACATCCTGAATGTCTTTGAAATATAATTATAATTTATAAAAGACAGTATACTCTATATTTTAACTTAAGAGAGTTTGAGAAAGGAAGGCCATATGCCTTTCAATAATTTAGATAGATAGAAACATAGCAATATATAAATTGGACTTAAAAGAAATTCTGATACAAGGAAACCAAGTTAAATATCTTTTTTCCCCCAATGGTTTACATTCAGTTGGCTTTAGATTGGTGTGTATATATATTGAAAATTGTCTTTTTGTTATCAAACTCCAAAACAATCAAGTACCACATGCATAGGAATTAAAATTAGATGAGCCACCATCTACATGAAGAGTATAACCCAACTGATTTATTTAAGAGCTCAATTACTTACTCAATGGATATTTAGATAATACCTGTCAGGTGTAAAGAATGGTATTGCATGATGTGCCCAGTACTGTAGAAGTTATAAAATGAATAAAGCATATCCCATGCTCTACAGAATCCGTCTAAATCAAGTAAAGGAAACATGATATGTCAATAAATTATCCTAATAAAAGTAATTCTTGAAAGCTGTATGAGAGAGACACAGGGTATCACAGTATTCCACATAGAGCTAGTTTGCTATAAATTAACCAGAACAAGGTACATGGAAGGCAGTGGACCTAGAAAGGTATGTAAAATTACAATATGCCAAAAGGAAAGTTCTGGGTATTAGAGAAGTTAGCAGCATGAGTAAAATTATGGAGGCTACTTATATAATAGTCTATTTTGGATAAAGTGTTTAGTTTTTGTTTTTTGTTTATTCAGAGTGGGTGAACAAGTATGTTCAGGGACTGGCTTCAGCAACACTCACGGAAGATGAACCAGGCAATGCTGTGGTATATGAACATAAGAGCTTTAGAGAAGAGACCTGTTAGGTAGTTCTTGCAATAGTTCACATGAGGCAGATACCACAAGTTACCACCAGCATTCATTTTTCTCCCCCCGCCTACCCTGTAATGTCAGAGTTTATTATCTGAACATATCATATCTAGAAAGAAGACTTTATTCCCCAGATGTCTGAGATGCAAATGGATGTGACCATGTAATCAAGTGCAGGTTATCAGGATGGAAAATAAAACTTACACATCTACACAAAAACACAGTAATCCTCCATCGCTAAGATAAATTGATGCACAGTCCTTCATTAAAATATTCTTAAACCTCAAAAATTCAAAATTACCACCTGTGACAGAATAAGGGAGGGCTCAACAGGTGGGATGGCGTCAGTAAAAATATATCTGTGGAGAGTTTATAAGAATCTTGATTTCACCCCAATTTATTTCACCCCCAAAAGCTAAATTCTCTAATGTTTTCCAGAAATTCCAGAAACCCTGGCAAGAGATGAAAACATAAATAATCTGGATTGCTAAGGCCTAAAAACTGGTGAACAAAATAAAACGACATGTCTCAGGTTAAAGAATGGTCAGAATTGATGGATTTTGTATTTACTTTTTCAATCTTCTGAAACTTGACTGCTTATTTGGGAGAGTAATTTCCCCCATATTTGACAGAATTTTGAGACCTTTTTTTCTCTTTTTGAGAGACAGAGAGAGAAAGTGCTTGCGAGCAGCAGAGGGGCAAAAGGAGAGGGAGAGAGAATATTAAGCAGGCTCCATGCTGCAACATGGCAGCCTGATGCAGGGCTAGATCCCATGACTGTGAAATCATGACATGAGCAGAAAACAAGAGTAAATGCTTAACCAAATGAGCCACTCAGGTACCCCAAAATTTATAATTTTAGTCACTTCGTCTCCAACTCATAAAAAAATCTCACCTATGATTAAGATCATAGACAAAGCCAACCTAAAATCAAAATCATAACTTGTAATCATTTCGACACTAATAGACACCCAGCTGAATATTTTAACAAGGATTTTCTGATGGAATGACTACATGTCCAAAGCCGAATTCATTTCTTCTTTAAAAACACAAGAAACTTAACAGAAACCCATGGGGAAGGGGAAGGAAAAAAAAAAAAAAAGAGGTTAGAGTGGGAGAGAGCCAAAGCATAAGAGACTCTTAAAAACTGAGAACAAACTGAGGGTTGATGGGGGGTGGGAGGGAGGGGGGGTGGGTGATGGGTATTGAGGAGGGCACCTTTTGGGATGAGCACTGGGTGTCGTATGGAAACCAATTTGACAATAAACTTCATATATTGAAAAATAAATAAATAAATAAATAAATAAATAAATAAATAAATAATAAAAACACAAGCTTTTCTCATTTCTTTATAATTCTTCCAGTAAGCTAGTTCTAAATTGGGATCATTTTTATTATTTCTTTTTTTTCCCCTATGATTCAACCACCTGCCCAGCCTGATTATTCCACATTCACGGTATTTTTTCATTTACTCTACTTTTTCTTATTTTTACTGATATGATCCTAGTTTGAGTTCCTGATGTCTTTTGCTAACACTATTCAATGAACAGTACAGGATTGGAATTCCAACTATAAAAGTGAAGTCCTCTTGAATGTAGAGTTTCACAAGTTTTCTATCTCATTTTTCCTGTTCCTCTCTTTCCCTTACCTCAGGGAAGGCCAATTAACAATTAATGACACAAACAGTACAGGGTCAAAGCTTGGCAACATTTTGCAAATCACCTCTTCAGCTCTTTCAAAGTCCCCATTGCGCTTGCTTTCTTACTGACATATGTTAAATAAAATATCACCAAAATGAGATGCTGATGAAACCACCATTTGAGGGATGGTGGAGAACATTTTATTGCAAGCATGAGGGCATACATATTTTCACCATCTTCTAACTCACTTCTTAGAAAGAACGAGTAATTCATGAAGTTTGTACAAAACTGTTATGTTCCTTATGAGTCAAATATTATGAGAAGACAATATGAATATGAATATGACAATATTGTCATATGAAGTATCTTCATCATTCTGGATAGCTCTAAGGTGGTCTTTTAAAAAAATAAATGGGTATTTTCAGTCTCAAAGAAAGATAAATAAAAACAGCTATTAATAAATTTTTGAAGTTTGATTCTATATTCAAATATTATGTAAAATCTGACAAATGTGTCTGTTAAACCAGGAGTTTTTAATAATGGTAAGAGTCTGATTTATTAATACATCACAGTCTCAACTGTGTATGCACCTAATGTACATGAAAGAACATTGAGAAAAATAAATAGAGACATTAAATGAGTTAAATGACCATAACAATACTATACAGCAAAGCAGAGTTAATGCAGCTATAGCAGTGCTTAAAAAAACAGTTTTTGGGGTGCGTGGATGGCTAAGTCGGATAGGCATCCCACTATTGATCTCAGATCAGGTCATGACCTCACAGTTTGTGAGTTTGAACCCCAGGTCAGGCTCTACACTGACAGTGTGGAGCCTGCTTGGAGTTCTCTCTTCCCATCTCTCTGCCCCTACCTCATTTGTGCTCTTTCTCTCTCTCAAAATAAATAAATAAACTTTAAAAACTAAAAAATGACTTTTAAATGACTATATAATAAAGAAACTTATCAACGATGATGTGAGCTGTGAACAATTTATATTTAGAAACTGCAAATTAAATTTAAAGCAGAAAGCAGAGTAAAAAACAACTGTAAGTGAAAAATATTAAATAGAATATAAAAAGGAATTAAAAAAAGTCAAAATATGAGTGAAAACACTAAACATACATAAACTCAAGCAAAAATGATCAAAAGACGAAAGAAATTTCAACTCATCAATACCAGTTGAAATGGGATTATCACTTAGATCCTGCTGAGTTAAAAATCAGTAAGAAAAATTATGACACCTTATACATATAAATTTAATAAAGAAAATGAACAAATTCCCTGAGAAACACAACTTAAAAAACTGATAATAGAATGAATAGAAAATAACCTTATAGGTCTTTAAAACAACTGATACAGGGGCGCCTGGGTAGCTCAGTCAGTTGAGCGTCTGACTTTGGCTCAGGTCATGATCTCACAGTCTGTGAGTTCGAGCCCCGCATCAGGCTCTGTGCCGACATCTCGGAGCCTGGAGCCTGCTTCGGATTCTGTGTCTCCCTCTCTCTGACTCTCCCCTGTTCGCTCTCTGTCTTTCTCTGTCTCAGAAATAAATAAACATTAAAAAAATTGATACATAAATCAAAAACCATTTGTATCCAAAACTCTAGGCCCAGATGACTTTGACATTTCATGCACACATACACACATAACATACACAAAAGATAAATATGTGAGATGAATGACATGTTAGCTAAGTAGATGGTGAGGATTCTTTCCATATATGTGTATATGTATAGAAGTATGTATGTGTATATATAATGTGTATCTATACGATCCTATCTACCTATCTATTCATCTATCATCCTCATCCCAATGTACACTTTAAATACCTTTACAATTATACTTAAGTAAAACTGAAAAAAAATTACAAATTTGATTGCTGTCAAATCTATAAGAAAGAACTAGTGCCATTATAACCTAAACTCTTTCAGAAAATAGAGGACAAAGGGGTCATTTCTCAAGGAATTTTTTATAAGATCAGCCTAATACTTATATTTTTCTTTACCATTTTAAGGTATAATTAGAATATATAAGCTAATATGGAATATTCTAATATCCTACAAATGTAAGAACAAAATTATTTAACACAATATTATAAACTTATTTCCCAAAATATAATATTTATTTACAATTCAAAAGTAAAATAATATAATTTGCCACATCAAAAGAATAAAGGACTAAAATCTTATGATAATCAAAGTAGATAAAGTAAATAGTAGAATACTTATAAAATCATTGATACAATTCAGTGACCTTCACAATTAAAAAAATGTTCTCAGAACACTAGGATTAGAAATCTTTTTCTGTATAATAAAGAACATCTGGAAAACCTAAAGCTAAAAATCATAGTAGAGAAATGTCGAGTCTTTTTTTTTTCTAGAATTAGAAACAAGACACACATGTCTACTTTTACTAATTATTTTCCACATTTCAATTAAAATTCTAGACACTGCAATAAGTAAAACAAATAAAAAGTATGAAGATTAGAAAGACAAGTAAAACTGATTCATTTTAGAGGATATAATTACATACATTAAAAAAGACAGAAATTATTGAAATGGACATATGCATTTAGCAATATTGTAGGTTACAGAGTCAATATACAAGGGTAATAGCGTTTCCATATGATGGCAATTGCATATTTGTACAAAAGCTTCAAAATACCTAGTAATATACCCATTTCAAGATGTGAAATATACCTGCAAAACGTAAATGACAAATGAATGCAGAAACACAGTGGAGGGGTCAATTCTCTTTAAACTAATGTTTATCTTCAATTTTCTGTTGTTTGAAGATGATATGAGTCGGTATAGCTTTTTCAGTTTTTATTCTGCTTGATGTTCTTCTCTGAGCTTCCTTAGATCTGTGATTTGGTCTGATGTTAACTTGGGGAAATTTTCAGTCATTATTTCAAATATTTCTTCTGTTCCTTTCTTTCCTCTCTTTGTAGTATTCCTATTACGCATGTTATACTCTTTGTAATTGTCTCATAGATTTTGGACATTCCCTTTTTTTCTTTCTAGTTTTCTTTGCCTTTGCATTTTGAGAATTTTATTGGTACATTCTCTAGCTCAGAGATTCTTTCTTTCCTTGGCCTCATTCAGTTTGCTAATGAGCCCCTCAGAGGCATTTATTTTTCTTACAATGTTTTTTATCTTTAACATTTCTTTTCTGGTTCCTTCAAAGGATTTTTACCTCTGTGCTTCCTTAGTTCACCTGTTCTTCCATATAGTTTGTTTTATCCATTAGAGCCTATAGCACATTAGTCATAGTTGTTTTGAATTCCTGTTCTGATAATTCTAATATCTCTGTCATGTCTGATTCTGATATTTGCTCTTTCTCTTCAAGTTGTAATACTGATTGATTGATTGATTGATTGTCTTTTGGTATGCCTTGTGATTTTTTCTGGCTAGCCAGACATAACATATCAGGGGATAAGTGTTCTATAGTTCTATCCTTAGATTTCTGTCTTTTAGTGAGCCTATGCCTCTGGACTGTGAACTTGAGAGTCTTTCTTTTTTTCCCCTTCTCCTTTATTTGGGACAGCATGGCTAGGGATAGCTGGAATTCGTATTTCTTTTCCCCAGGCTAATTGATCTGTGATAGTATCTCAGCAGTTTAGGCTCTGGTTAACTATTTTCCCATGAGGGTAGGACTTGTAGAGAATGAGAGTGCTCTGGCATATTTCAAAGTGTTTCCTTTTCCTCTCCTCCTGCCAGAAGCCCAAGGGGATTTTTTTCCCAAATTTACTTTAGGGATCTGGTCATTATCCTAGAGTTACATTTCACATATTGTTGGGGATCCCCTGTTACTGAGTCCCTCTTAAGTTTTTAACTTTCAAATTTGTCTACAGTGAGCCTCCGGCAGTTTGTCAGTTACAGTTCAGGCTTTCTTACCTGGGCACTGTAACAGGGAATGTTTCAACTTGTGAGTTTCTCTTTAGCCATAACTCACTATATTCACCTGTCTGTCTCTCCAATTTGTTGGACTACTATTTGCCTTATGTCTTCAACTCTCTTATAGATCCAAGAAGAGTTGTTAGTTTTTTGTCTGTTAAGCTTTTCACTTCTTGTCAGGATGGGGTGACAACTTCCAAGTTCCTTATATGCAGAACTGAAACCCAAAAGTTTTGATTCAATATGTTTTATACAAAGCTGACTTGTGAAAACAAATGGTGTTTTAAGCAGAGGTGGTAGAATAACTAAATAATCCAAATGAAAAATAATAATTCTATTTCACTTCACATATAAAAGTTATTTTGAGATGAATCATAAACTTCTATTTCAAAGTAAAAAATATATAGTTTTTAGAAGAAACATAGGAAATTATCATTGTGACCTTGGAGGTCGCTAAATTTTACTGGAGAATATGTCAAAATAGGTATTGTTAAAGAAAAGAAATAAATAAAATATAACTGGAGCCATACAAATTAAAAATAATTTTTTAAAAAACTTATGAAAATGAATTTTAGTGACCTACAAACTGGCTAGTATATGTATGTATGATAATCAAGAATATGTCAATTACAGGCACAGAGTCTAGGTAACTAGCCCAAGGTCACAAGAATAGTAAGTAGTGGAGACTAGATTTAATCAGGATGACTCCCTAGTTAGTACTCTTAATGACTTTATTATGTTACTTCTCAGATTTAATTTTAATAGCATGTTTCCAAATGTGGTCAACTTTCTAGTACCAACCCCAACAATTAAGGTGGAGGACTAAATTAAAGTAAACTATTATTCTCAGGCAGAGTATTAAAAAATCTGACTCATTTATCTGTTAATAGATTTTCATTGATCTTATCTATCAAGGAACAAACTATAAACTGGAGAGTCATTTGTTAGAGTGGGTAGAAAACTCAAACCAAAGAACACTCAAATGGAGAAAGACAAAATATTTACTGGTTCATGAGCCTAAGTATGGTGACCATGAGCTAGGCACAGACAGATGGAATGGACAAGCAACTGAGGGGAACAAAAAGATAATTTTAACTATAGAATTCATGGACAAAGTCTTAAAGAATATAGAGAAGCATTTTGGGGAGTGAATGTTTCAGAAGTGATTTGATCATTATTATGTTCTACTATGGGTTGGCAAACTCAGCTTACAGGCTAAATTCAGTCTGCAACATGTTTTTGTAAATAAAAAATTTTTTGGAACATAAAAAATTTTCAAGTTTGTTGATCAAGAATATAAAGTATTTCACAACCTTATAGTAAAAATAATGAGGCACAAACTTCCAACTAAAGAAATATCGGGTAAAGATATGAGCACTTCTCAGAAGATAGATGAATGGTCAACAAGCACATGAAAAGGTGTTCGACATCATTAAGCGTCAATGAAATAAAAATAAAGCCACATGAGACACAATTCGCAACTACTGGAATAAATAAAATACCCCCCAAATAATATCAAAATACTCCAAAATACTAGATGTTGAGGAGGGTATTGGCTAATTGTAATTTACTCTTGTATCCTAACAGTTTAAAATGGTTTATTTAGAAACTTTACCATTTTCTTATGAAAATTACACATGCAGCTATACTATGCCCTGGCAATTCACTTCCAAATATTTACCCAAGAGAAATAACATGCACAATAATGTACACAGCAGCCTTATCATAATAGCCCTAAACTAGAAAAAAAATCCATCAGCAGATGAATAGATTTAAAAATATATGGTATCTTACTAAATAATAACAAAATGGATTACTGATACATGAAAAAAAAACCATGAATAGATCTCAGAAACATTATGTTGAAGGAAAGAATCCAGACAATGTTACCTATAGTATAATTACATTAATGCCAATTTCAAAAACATGAAAATCTAATTTTTGCTTCTGGGGTACAGGATATCAACTGGAAAGGTACATCAGGAACTCCCTGGTAGGATGGAAATGTTCTTTATCCTTTTATGGGGATTTTTACAAGGGAACTTATAATTGTCAAATTTCATAGAACACTTAAAATTTGTGTATTGTATTATATATAAATTATACCTTGCCTTTTTAAAGTTCCAGCACACCTGTTAGAGGTTATCTTTAGATTGTACTTTACTGTAAGGGAATGCAAACTGGAACCTCTAGATGAAAATGACAAAAATGTTCAAATGGTGTATTACCTTACCTATAGGCTGCTTTAGTTGGAGTGTGAAATTATGGGGGGGGGAGAGTTAAAACTAATTCTATTTGCAAATGAAGTTTCATTAACATCTGAGATACACATTACATCTTGATTATAAGTATATTATCAGATGTAAAAGCCTATATTTTCTCCATTCCTAGCGCCCCCCTTTTTTGTCTTTGGGGATATCACTTTATGTTGGCTGATAATGCTGCCTCACGGAGGAAGCAAGAGATGGGAGCTAAATAAATATTTATAGCTTTAAATTTATTCTATCAGGGATTTACTATATTAAGAGCTACAAGCTCTGTCACAAGTAGTTATTGATAAGTGAAGATAATGCTTTAGTTTATTACTACTAGACATCTGCTCCTAGTAAATCAGGAGGCTTCCTGGACTATTATTTAGTTATCTTATGAAAGTCATATATACAGAATTTTATATTTGATATGACTGTTATTTACTATATATGTGAGCACTCAAGTCTCCCTAGGAATATTTTTTTCTGTGTATTAAATGTCATAAAGAATACTATTTTATGTTCCCTTTGTGGCATACAGGTATACCTCATTTCTTCTTCTTCTCCATTGTGCTTTGTAGATATATAAATATATACTTATATACAAATATATATATATATATATATATATATTGCAAATTTAAGTTATGTGATAACCTTGTGTTGGATAAGTCTATAGGTGTGATTTTACCAACAACATTTTCCTCATGTCTGTGTCCCATTTTGATCATTCTTGGAATATTTCATACTTTTTCATTATTGTTTTAATATGGTGATCGGTGACAGCATTCCTTGATGTTACTATTGTAATTGTTTTAGGGTACCATGAACCCCACCCACGTAAGATGGCAAACTTAATCCGTAAATGTTGTGTGTGTTCTGACTGTTCCACTGGCGTGTCATTTCCCCATCTCTCTCTCTCTCCACAGGCCTCCCTATTCCCTGAGATACAATAATATTGAAATTAGACCAATTAATAACCCTGTAACAGCCTCTAAGTGTTCAAGTGAAAGAAAGAGTTGTACATCTCTCATTTTATTTTTCTTAATTTTTTAAAAAAATTTATTTCAGAGAGAGAGTGCATAAGCATGGAAGAGGGGCAAAGGGAGAGAGAGAAAGAATCTCAAGCAGGATCCATGCTACCTGGAGCCTGACACAGGGCTTGATCCCATGACCCTGGGAACATGACCTGAGCTGAAATAAAGAGTAGGACACTCAACCAACTGAGCCACCCAGGCACCCCAGCACATCTCTCATTTTAAACCCAAAACTAGAAATGATTACTCTTAGTGAAGAAAGTATATCAAAAGTCCAGAGAAGCCAGGGGAGACTGGGTGCCTCAGTCGATTAAGCATCCAACTCCAGGTTGGGTCATGACCTCATGGTTTGTGAGTTCAAGACCTGTGTGGGGCTCTGTGCTGACAGCTCAGAGCCTGGAGCCTGCTTCAGATTGTGTGTCTCCCTCTCTTTCTCTGCCCCTCCCCTGCTCATGCTCTGTCTGTCTGTCTCCCACTCTCTCTCTCTCAAAAATAAATAAACATTAAGAAAAATTCCAGAGAGCCCAAAAGCTATACTTTTTGCACCAGTTAGCTGAATTGTGAAGGCAAGGGACAAGTTCTTGAAGGAAATTAAAAGCGCTTCATTGTGAACACATGGATGATAAGAGAGTGAAACAGCTTTGTTGCTAATATGGAGAAAACTTCAGCAGTCTAAATAGCAGATCAAATTAGCTACAACATTCCCATAAGCCAAAGCCTAATCCGGAGCAAGACCCTAATTGTCTTCAATTCTATGAAGGCTGAGAGAGGTGAGGAAGTGGCAGATGTCTGAAGCTAGCAGAGGTTGGTTCATGAGGTTTAAGGAAAGACGCCATCTCCGTAACTCAAGACTGCAAGGCAAAGCAGCAAGTGCTGATGTAGAAGCTGCAGCAACTTATCCAGGAGATCTGGCTGAGAAAATGAATGAATGCAGCTAAACTAAACACCAGCTTTGCACTGTAGATGAAACAGCCTTCTATTGGAAGAAGCTGCCATCTAGTATCTTCACAGCTAGAGAAGTTGATGTCCAGCTTCAAAGCTTCAAAGGACAGGGTGACTCTCTTATTAGGGCTCATGCAACTGAAGACCTTAATTTGAAACCAATGCTCATTTACCTCTATGAAAATCCTAGGGTCCTTAAGAATGATGTTAAATCTACTCTGCCTGTGCTTTATCAAGGGAACAACAAAGCCTAGATGACAGCACATCTGTTTTCAACATGGTTGAAACCTACAACTTCCCCCTCAGAAAAAGATTCCTTTAAAAATATTACTGTTCATTGACAATACACCCAAGAGCTATGATGGAGATGTACAAGATTAATGTTGTTTCCATGCCTGCTAACACAACGTCCATTTTGCATCCCATGGATCGAGGACCAATTTAAACTTTCAAATCTTATTATTTAAGACATGCATTTTATAAGGCTATAGCTGCCATAAATAGTATTTCTTCTGATGGAGCTGGGCAAGTAAGTTGAAAATCTTCTGGAAAAGACTCACCATTTTAGATGCCATTAGGAATATTCATGATTTTTGAGAAGAGGTCAAAATATCAACATTAACAGGAGTTTGGAAGAATTGGATTCCAACGATCATGGAAGACTTTGAGGGGTTCAAGACTTCAGTGGAGGAAGCAACCGCAGATGTAGAAATAGTGAGAGAACTAGAATTAAAGGTGGTGCCTGAGAATGTTCCTGAATTGCTACAATCTTATGATCAAACTTGAACAGATGAGGAGCTGCTTCTTATGGATGAGCAAAGAAAGTGGGTTCTCGAGATGAAATCCACTCCTGGTGAAGATGCTGTGAAGATTGTTGAAGTGACAAAAAGGATTTAGAATATTACATAAACTTAGTTGATAAAGCAGTGGCAGGTTTTGAGCAGAGTGAAGGAGTTCAAGTTTGGACAATTTCAAAAAAATTTTGAAAGCAGTTCTACTGTGGGTAAAATGCTGTCAAGCAGCATCACAGAGTATAGAGAAATAGTTTGTGAAAGGAAAAGTCAATTGACGCATCAAGTTTCATTGTTGTCTTATTTTCAGAAGCTACCACAGCCACCTCAATCTTCAGCCACCACCACCCTGATCAGTCAGAAGCCATCGAGGCAAGACTTTCCACCGGCAAAAAGATCATGACCCGCTGAAAGCTGATGATGATTAGCAGTTTTTAGCAATAAAGTATTTTTATTTTTTATTTATTTGTAATTTTTATTTCAGAGAGAGAGAATGTGAGCGGGAGGGGCAGAGGTAAAGAAAAAGAGAGGGAGGTTGGAAGAGAGAGAGAGAGAGAGAGAGAGAGAGAGAGAGAGAATCTTAAGCAGGCAGCACACTCAGTGTGGAGCCTGATTCGGGGCTCAATCCCAGTACCCTGAGATCATGACCTGAGCTGAAATCGAGTCAGATATTCAAGTAACTGAGCCACCCAGGTACTCCAGCAATGAAGTATTTTTAATTATGGTATATACGTGTTTGTTTTGTTTTTTTTTTTTAGACATAATGCTGTTGCACACTTAACAGACTATAGTATAGCATAAATATAACTTTTATATGCACTGGGAAACCAAAAGAAAAAAAAAATTCATTTGCTTTGTTGTGCTGTTTGCTTTATTGAGGGAGTCTGGAACAAACCCACAATCTCTTCTCAGGGAGGCCTTTAACCATCTTTTTCTTCAAATTATTTACATTTTCAAGATAAATGTGCTGTTAATTTCACTGAGTACATGTTTTAAAGCTCATACACACTGACATATAAGCCTAATATAGGTACTCAAATAATCAGTTTAGAGTTATAGGTATGAGATTTATATGTATTTTTTAAGATTTTTAAAATAGCAAAATGTCATTAAATAGTATTTCAAGGATTATTTTTAGAACATAAAGTAATTAATGCATAAGATTAAAATAGATGCCAATCTAGATAAAAGTTCATCGATCTCAATGCTAATCCATTTACAGAATGACTTGAATTTGGGTCAAATTGTGTAACTAAAAATGCACCAGTTAATGCTGTACCTTCCAATTTTCCAAAGCATAAAATTGCAGTCAAAAGATGAATTTTAATTTTGTCCTATTTGCTAATTATTTACTACATATCTATGTACAAGCTGTTGTCAGCCATAAGCTTCAATTTTCAACATTTATATAATGAGGAGAACTAAATCTACCTTGCTGAAGTGCTGTGATTACATTACATCCTTCTGGTAAATTGCTGAATACACAGTAGGTACTCAGTAAAAATGAAGCCATCGTCCCTTCTATATCAAGATGCCTCAGTGTTGTATTGTTTCTAAACATGGGTGTGCAATTTTTCAGTAATTCTGTGGTCTTCAGAATCCAGACAGAATAATTACAATTGTGTTTACATAATTATTTCATAATTACATAACTGGGGTAGTTGTGGCAAAGCATTAAAAGCTGAGTCAATCTCACACCCTTAACATGCCTAAAAAATATTATTTATTTACTGGACTAATTTCTAACTCTTCCTCTATGAGGAATGTACTTTACATTATTAGTTTATGCTTCATTCCAAAACAACTATTTGCTCCCTAGAACTTTAAGATAGAAAGAATGCCATGTCATTGAAGTAGGATGGGGTAAAATAATGTGAGATAAGAATAGCAAATACTGTGTGCCAGACATCATTATGAAAGTGTCACATGCATTAACTCATTTAATCCTCATACCAAATATATGAATTACATACTTGAATTGTAAATTTGACCCAAGACAGAAGAGTATTTTACTTATACACATATATAATTAGTAGTACAAATATTATGGTATGTAATGTTATACAGATTTTCCATTTTTACTTAATATATTACACATATCGATTCTTATCACATATAATTCTAGCTTATGTTTATAATGTATTGTTAGATTGTTTTTAAAAATACAATGGTTGGGGCACCTGGGTGGCTCAGTCAGTTAAGCATCCAACTTTGGCTTAGGTCATGATCTCACGGTTTGTGGGCTCAAGCCTCACGTCAGGCTCTGCGTTGACAGCACAGAGCCTGCTTTGAATTCTCGGTCTCCCTTTCTCTCTACCCTTCCGCTCTCATGCTCTCTCTCTCAAAAATAAATAAATATTAAAAAAATGCAATAGGTTATTTACCAGGCTTCTATTGCTAGGAATTTAAATTGTTTCCCATTTTCAGGTATACCAACAGTGTTTTTAGGAACATTGCCGAAGTAACCTTTCTTTTTTAGACTAAAATTGACATTTGGAATTATTGGAAAAATATATAATTATTTTTGTTGCTACAGCAACTGGTTTTTATAGAAGCTATATTAATTTCCTTCCCATCTAAAAATGAGATTGTCATACCATGAGTAAAAGGCATGACTATCAATTGTTACCAGAAGTTTCTTCTATTTTCCTCCCCTTCTTCAACAGCAATAGAATTTTAGTCAAGAAAATGAATTTCCATATTAAATACTACATTTCTCAGCAGCCTGGGGAGCTAGATTCAGCCACCTTACAAAGTTCTGGGCAATGGATGTTAGCATAGCAATTCTGTGGCAGTCCTGGGAATCTTCTTAATGTAATAGCTAAGATGTATCTTTTTTCCTCCTTCCAGTATCCTACTGTGGGGAATGTAGATGCCCACATACCACAGCTCCCAATTCTGAAGGAGCTATTTCCTGGTAAGGGAAGCCTGCTGGAATGAGCCAGAGCTTTAGATGCCCTCACTGAGTAACATTATTCTACCAGTCCTGGACTGCAGATCTCTGGTCTTTACAGAGCAAAGAAAAAATGTCAATCTTTCTTACATCTCTATTGTTCCTGTGTTCTTCTGCTACCAAACAAATCTTAGCATGAGTGATAACAATAGAATCGTGTTATTTTACTTCGCATTTATTGGCTATTAGTGATATTAAGAACATTTCACATGTTTTAGGCCATTCGTATCTCTAATGTCAATTATCAATTCCTATATTTTGTCCATGTTTTGTGATTATTTGTCTTATACTTTGGTGTGTAAAAAGGTTTTGTTTGTTTGTTTGTTTTATGCAGGCCTATACTGTTTGTCTTTTTCTTTCAGGGTTCTTAGTTTTGATGTTTGCATAGTCTTTGAATGGAGGATTATGTCTGAGTAGAAAATATGAAGAATGAAAAGTCTGACTCTAGGACCCATTTCATTTTTAGTGTGTTTTCCTCCTTTTCCTATCAAGCTTCTAATTTGGATTTCCCTATAGAATATGTCCTATCAAAATAGTTTGACTTGTTGGCAAGGCTGAGGATGTTACACAGCACAAAATCTCTTTTATATTTAAAATGTCTATGGTTCATCCTATACAATGTTTCGATGTATTTATTTTATTATTGTTATTATTATTTTATTTTTTTGCTATGTGCCATGTGGAGAGTGTTACAAATATGCACAGTTTATTGTCCATATCCTCAAAAGTCTCCCCATGTTTGGTCTAGCAGTGAAATGAAAAAACATGTGCTCAAAGGAGGTGAGCAACGTCTTCATATCCTCCTTAAGTTTCTTCTATTTAAAAGATAAAAACAGGGGTGCCTGGGTAGTTCAGTTGGTCAAGTGTCAGACTCTTGATTTTTGGCTCAGGTCATGATCTCACAGTCATGGAATTGAGCCCTATGTCATGCTCTGCACCAAGTGTGGGGACTACTTGAGTTTCTCTCTCTCTCTCTCTCTCTCTCTCTCTCTCTCTCTCTCTCCCTCTATCCTTCCCCCATTCACACTTTCTCTCAAAAAAAAATTAAAAAAATATATAAATAAGAGCTGTGTGTTCTAAAACTATTGGTATTTTATAGGAAACCTGAAGAAGCAACTGGGATTAATGCATGATTTACATGTAAATGGACTTAGGGTCTTGTAAGACATGATTACAAAGATCTAGGAAGCATTAATAAGATTCTACATAACTATTTAAGGGTCTACCTTAAAACTTTGATCTTAGCCCAAAGCCAAACATTGTGTTACTGCAAATATATTATGATAGCCCCTTCTTTCTAGATCTATGTTCTAGATTTTTGTTTTTTTCTTCTTCTCATCTTTTTCTACATTTTCTCCCTCACAGAGCTTATCTAGTTTCACTGGTATGATGTAAGTGGACACTTCCCCATGCCCATGCTTGGATTCTCTTCTGAGCTCCACACTCACACCCAATTGCCTCAATAATATCTCTTAAATATTTAGTAAATATCTCAAACAACCTGATCACAACAATAGTGATCAAACAACAAAAGTCTCCCCCTTAAGAGCAAATAGTACCACCATTTATCAAATTACTCAGGGCGAATCCTAGATATTATTTTTGTCTTTTTTTTCCTGATACAGCTATATACAATTCACCAATAAGTCCTTTCTACTCTAACACCAACAAATATTTCAAATCTTATGCCTTCTAATCATCTCCATTGCTAAAACCATAGTTATAGCCACCATTATTTCTTGATTGGATTAATACAATAACCTTCAACCACAATTCTCTGTTTCCACACTTGCCCTTATAATTCGTCTTCACAGACTAGTATTATTAAAATGTATCCGATAGAGCATATTGGTCCTCTGCTTACAACACCTGAAATACTTCTAGCACACTCACAATATATTCCTAATGTAATCCCAGAGCCAGCAAGAACCAAATAAGTTGGATCCTGCCTACCTTACCTCTTACCTCTCTGATCTTATTATCTTCCACTGCTCCTTTGTTTACTTTGCTTTGGTCGCTCTAGTTTTCCATATATCCATTGAGTATGCTGAGTCTATTCTACTCTCAAGGTCTCTACATCCACTATTAAGGGGCTGGGAGGACTACTTCAAGCAGAAGAAAGACAACTCTGGTTAAAGCAATTGTACACACATTTGTTGGCCAGAACAAATCACATAGCTACACATGTGCCTAACTTTAAGAAGGAGGGGAACCACACTCTGACTATGAGCTCTTAAGGAAAGAAAAATTATAAATCAATGAACAGTATTGATGGCTTTTATATAAGATTGGAGAAGTACAGGCACATTTGAAGATATAAAAGCAGAAATTAAAAAAAATAAATAGAATTAAGTATTATCATGATAGAATGAATGAACTATCTATGTTGGTGAAGTATCCCCAATACAAAAGAATATCTAGAACTCCCTCAAAATAAATATGGAATAATGAACATATGGAAATCACTTATTTAAAGTAGCCATAATTACTAAATCAAATATAAATAAAAGGACAATAAATCTGGTTTTCTCTACTCAAGGGTTATTTCCCTATTTAGAGGAATTAAAATCATTTAGTGTTAAAATATAATGATAAGAGTCAAAGTAAGAGAATTCAAGTTTGAGATGCATAATTAGGAGGGACACAAAGCAGTCACAGCTTTAAAAATTTGTTCATGACATTTAGTAGTGTTTTCTTTTACTGTGCTCTTAGTATATAGATTTATCTTCAATTATAGATTTTTTAAAGCACTAATTTTTTGAAAAAATTATTTCATCCATATATTAACATGAAAATTTGCATAGAAAAGCATTAGCAAGTATTACAATGATCTTTATTCCTAGTTTCAATAAATAATAAATAAAATTGACATATTTAGTTACTCTTTAATTAGTTCGTTTCTATGCAAAATGATACTTGAATTAAATGAGACAAATAGAATGTTATCAGTAATTACAAATAATCCAGTCAAATATAAATATCTGTAAATAATTAAATGACCCTTGGGGGTTAGAGGCACCAAGCCCCCACACAGTTGAAAACCTACCTATAACTTCTGATTCTTTCAAAACGTAACTACTAATAGACTAGTGTTGATCAGAAGCCTTACTGGTAACATAGTCAACACATATTTCGTATGTTATATGTATTTTATTCTATATTCTTTTTTTAAAATGTTTATTTTTGAGAGAAAGAGAGAGAGTGTGTGAACAGAGGAGGGGCAGAGAGAGAGGGAGACACAGAATCCGAAGCAGGCTCTGAGTTGTCAGCACAGAGCCTGACACAGGACTCGAACTCATGAACTGTGAGATCATGACCTGAGCTGAAGTCGGACACCTAACTGACTGAGCCACCCAGGCACCTCTATGCTATAGTCTTAAAAAAACATTTTTTTAAAGAGTATCTAATGGGAAAAAGACAGTCTCTAACAAATGGTGCTGGGAGAACTGGACAGCAACATGCAGAAGAATGAAATTAGACCACTTTCTTATACCACTCACAAAAATAAACTCAAATGGATGAGAGACCTAAATGTGAGACAGGAAACCATCAAAATCCTAGAGGAAAAAGCAGGCAACAATCTCTTTGACCTCAGCCACAGCAATTTCTTACTCAACACATCTCCAAAGGCAAGGGAATTTTAATGTTTATTTATTTTTGAGAGAAAGAAAGACAGAGGATGAACGGGGAGAGGCATAGAGAGAGGGAGACACAGAATCCTAAGAAGGGTCCAGGCTCTGAGCTGTCAGGAGAGAGCCAGACGCGGGGCTCAAACTCATGAATTGGGAGATCATGACCTGAGCCAAAGTCTGATGCTCAAATGACTGAGCCACCCAGGCGCCCCTATACTATATTCTTACAATAAAACAAGTGAACGATTAAGAGAAAACGTCAAGAAAATCATAAGAGGACACACATTTACATCACTATACTGTATTTATTTTAAAAAATCTGTGGGGCACCTGGGTGTTCAGTCATTTGAGCATCAGACTTCGGCTCAGGTCATGATCTCACAGTTCGTGAGTTCGAGCCCCGCATCAGGCTGACAGTGCTGAGCCTACTTCAGATTCTTTGTCTCCCTCTCTTTTTCTGCCCCTCCCCTGCTGTGTACACTCTCTTGCTCTCTCAAAACCAAACAGCAATTTTTTTAAAAAAATTAAAGAATAAAAACATCTGCACATAAGTGGACTGCACCATTCAAACCTGTGTTGTTCAAGGGTCAACTGCGTGCAATTGTATTTTATAGGACATATTTTTTCCACTATATATTCTTGCACAAAATTATAATAATTTACAACTCATATTACTAATTGCAGCATTTCTGAGGTTGGAAATTGTACATACATACACAGAAAGTTACATTAACTACTAGTTAGTGAAGTGTATAGAATCCTATTAGACGTAAGGTAGTCACATGGAGCAGCAGGAGAGGTCACATGCCTCAGTGTAACTTGCCTTTGTCCCCAGAGTTGCTAGAAGGACAGCCAACTACTAGTGACTAAACATGCCAGGTAGTGTCTTTTTGGCTCAACAATTCAGTCTTTGACATCCACATTCGTAGTCTGAAATTACATCACCATTATAGCAGAGCCAACATAAAAGTTCATTTGTGTCTCTTTAAGGAAATATTTATAACCAGTTGAATACCATCTAGCTCTTTTGTCTGTGGTCAATAAAGGGCATTTTGAAGGGACTTGATTTCCAACTCTGGTATAATTTTTCAACTCTAATATAAAAATATGCCTTGAAAAAAACCCCTATATTTAATAATGGCATTCAACTTGAATGCTATTTGCAGTGAAACCAAATTTGCTTAATGTCTACCTCCCTACCAAGAAATTCAACCCCTAGCCTGTTTTTGTTTGGACTGTGAACTGTTTTTTTTTTTTTAATTTTTAAAGGATTGTTAAAAAACAATAAAGAGAAAAAGAGAGAAAACAAAAAAGAATATTATGACAGATAGGATGAGACCTGCAAAGCCTAAAATATTTGCTACACGGCATTTTACTGAAAAGGTTTCCAACTCTTCCTCTAATTCATCATTTAGGGGTACATAATTATTGCATTTAGAGTTACAGTCTCCTAGTTATGTGTGCATGAAAACGCAAATACATACGAATGTTAGATTCCCTTTTATAGTCACATGTATGCAAATCTATGGAATCTCAATTGTAGTCAGAACTTATCATGGAGAGTCACACAAGCATGCACAGGGTACAGACCCTCAAATACCAAGTGCAAGGTAGGCTGCTGGCAGATATTTCAGGGAAACGGAGATGAAGTTCCCAGCAATGCTAAAGGCTCACCATTCACTTTCCAGCCATATTTTAACGCTTAATAAACACACAATCGTGTGTTTACTTAAGGTTTGTCCTCCCCCAACCCTCATACCGCCTCAAATTATCCATAACACCTCCCTCAATGAAAGAAGCATTAGCTTCTGAGTCTTAAGGATGAGACCTCTGCATTTTCTTTGCTTGTTTAGGGCAAGAAATGAAGTGCTGCCTCTTTAATTGGCAGAAGCATGCAAGAGGAGCGTACCTTTAATTTAGTGCTGGGATACCTCACTTGCACCCTGGCTGTTGTCTTATTGGAGACGGCAGCCTGCCTGAGATCCTCTAGCACTGAAATAATATCATCCAGCACGTATTTCTTATCCTGATTTTTCAACACACACAGATGGGAAAAAGTATAATTATAGCCCTTGTGGTTCACCTTCATTTCCAGCACGGCTCGGTGGGTCTGCAGGATCCCCTCAGCCTGGAGCAAAATATTGTCCCCGGGGGGGGGGGGGGGGTGGAGAGGAGGATCACCCTGCCATACCTCCCAGGGGTGTGTAAGTCCGAATAGAGCTGGCTTTTGGACTGGTCCAGGGGGAAAAGGCTGCTGGCCAGGCTGCGCTCGACCTTGGCCAGGCTGTGGCTGGGAGCGACCAGGCGCTCCAGGTCGCCCTCGGGCTGGAAGCGGTTGAGCGCGCTGAGGCCGAAGGTGATGGTCAGGACTGCGGGCACCGTGAGGAAAAAGACGGGGTGCTGGTTGACGCACAAGCCCATCCTGTGGCGGAACGACTGGAGCCCTCTGCGAAGCACCTGCCACAGTATCATCTACCAAGTCTGGCACAGTAACAGTTGCAGCATCAGACCCCCTGCACTTCTCACGGTCACCTGTCCAACTGATAGCCAACCTCGCAGCGCTGTAGTGGTCACCCTAGAGGTCTCCGCCTTTCACAGGCCCTTCATCGCACACACAGTCTCTTAGGCAAGTGCTTCCCAGGCACACTGCCTGTGCCCTTTCCACTTTTCAAACGCTGCCGCAGGTGTTACAAGACAGCAAATACTGAAAGCAGGTAACTTCTGTCTGCCCACCACCGCTTCCCCTTTTCTTTCACTCCTCCTGTGGTCCTCTTCTCTAAGCCTTCCTGGCAGTGTGGCAGCACCCACACCCGCTCCACCTGCCCACCCCCAGCCACCTCAGTGGAGGTGACCTGGGAGGAGCCCTTCCACCTATGTGTATTTCCTCTGTGCCCTGAAGAATTATGGTTCCTAACTTGAAGGTCTGTAAAAATGAGATACGTGCCTTTGTGTCCCACTAGATGAGTCAGAGTGAAGGGGTGGTAAAACAAGGAGGAATATTTTCCTTGAGACACATTTTGTTGTTGCTGTCCCCATCCCTTCCTTAAGCAAGAGAAGGGAGGAGGTAGTCAAGGGAAGATAGTGATAGCTCCCTAAACTGGGGTCTATTTAGAGCCAGAAAAGCTGGGAATATGGATATGAGAAGGCAACTGTACACTGTCCAATATCCTTCCACTCACTAATTTTGGTTTGGGTTGAGGAAACAAAGCAGAGAAGGCTATGTTGCCTTTCTACTGCATCAATGTCCTTGGGCTTTTTGCAACACACCTCTCAAAACCTGCTGCTAACGCTGCAGAGAAGCAAGGTCTCTGCAGGGCCCCTGGGTTCTTCACGGAGGAGAGAGGGGCCTGCCTTGGCTGGCCGTGCTGGCTATCCACCCTCTGCTGACGCGCAAAAACAAAACAAAAACCAAAAAGTTGCTCAAGCTGAATGGTATCCTGCCATGCCACATCAGAGTTTTACCCCTACCCCCACTCCCAACGTGTTTGACTCCCTGGAGGTGGCCAGACAAATGTGTCTGAGATGTTGTGCTACTTTCCTTCTCTGAGCTGAAGTCCAGCGGCAAACTGATGACATTCTGGTTATCTACACTGTGTTTTTTTTTTTTTTTCTCGAGACAGGAGGAAAGACAGTAGTGTAAAGGAGGCTGATAGTTACATTTGACTGACATGGGAAACAGGAGATGCATTTATTTTATGAGAAAAGAAAACTAAAACTTCCAGAGAGTTCAATCACTTCAACCTTGGCAGGACTCCTTCTAAAGCACTGGAAGGGGGTGCTCTGGACATTTGTGGATTCAGAAAGATTGTAAGTTTTAACTCTTCTGAGGTACCCAGTGGTGTGCTATTCTGTTTAAATATTTGAAATTTCTTACCATAAAAGTTAAAGAAGGGATATATGTGTTTCTACACATATAGAAAAATCTATGTATATATATGTAGATTCAAAAGATATATAGATGTAAGCAAATATATAACATATATATATATACATGCATGTATAAAATATACATATACACACATTTACATACACACACATACACACATAAATGAATTATAATGCAGTCCTTGGAAACTTTCACAAGCTCATGCCACAAGAAGAAGATAAATTGAGAGCCAAATCTAAGATGAGAAATGACTCTGTAATTAGATCTTTTTAAGGTTTCATACTAATCTCTTTACTTATTTACAAGGTATGACTTGTTATCTGATATAATTTAAATATTGTATCAAGTATCCAAAAAACATTTGCATACAAAAGTTCTCAAATGTGACTTTGTTACTTTTGTTACTTCAATCTGCATGCCCCCAAATCTAACCCAAACATGATTCTTACTCTAAAAGTTTTGCAACATCCATGGTCAGTATTTGAAAAAGAGAAAAATAAAAGAGTCTATGTGTACATTTCGTTTAACCTTTGCAGTGCATTTTGCTAATCTTGATATTTTCAAAGAAGAAAAGAAAAATCTAGACATCCTCTCTCTTGTCTCAAGAAACAACCAATATATATATATTTTTTCTGCACATGCCATATATCAATATGGTATTATAGCATTTATCATACTTCAGCAAGAACAGATTTTTAAAGATTAAACATATTTTTTTTCAAGTATTTGAAACCATTTCCCACTAGTTCTCACCATCTAGAAACCTCCTTCCCTGAACTCCCACGTTGAGCATCATGAGCTCTTCATACAACACTTAGCAAAATAACTGTAAAGTAAAATAAACTAAATTCTAGGCCCGATCCATTCTGCCACAGAAAAAATACAACTATTAAGGATAACTCAGCCATTGGCTTAGATACCAAGGTTGCACTCTGTGGCTGGTGCAATCTGTCTCTTTTCCTGTTTGCCTTGTGCCCATTCTTTCTTAGTTTCCAAGTACCTCTGGGAGTCTGACTCTTGTCCAGTCCTCTTTGCCAGGTCTCTTCTCCTTAACTTTTCTGCTACTTAAAGACAATCTGCCACTCCTCATTCTGTCCTGCACTTTGCAATGGATGGAATTTTTATGGTTTTTCTCTTCTTAATTCTTTTTAGGAACAGGTGTCATATAGGTTGCAAGGTCATGTATGAAAACAAAGAAGTAGTTGTAAAAATAAGTGGCTGTGGAAAGTATGCTTCTTTAAGATATTTAACAATTGGTTTATCATTCACAAGCTTTGTGAAGAAGGCCTTGGAATGGGGAGAAGTAGACCATATAATCAGCGAGTTTACAATAACGTTAAATTTGGGGGCTGCATCTAATGGTCCACACGGAGAAAGTGGAGGAGTCTAAGTATTAGTGACAGGGTAAGATTTACACAGGGGAAGGGAAGGAAAAATAAGATAAAAACAGAGAAGGAGGCAGACCATAAGACTCTTAAATACAGAGAACAAACTGAGGGTTGCTGGTGGGGTGTGGGGTGGGGGGATGGGCTAAATGGGTGATGGGCACTTGTGAAGAAGAGCACCGGGTGCTCTATGTAAGTGATGAAGCACTAAACTCTACTGAACTATTATTACACTATATATTAACTAACTTGGATTTAAATAAAATTAAAAAAAATATTTACATTCTAGAAAGAAAAGGTGTGCTGCAATAAAAGAATTATCTGGAAGATGTCAAACAGGAGATGAGAATGCCAGTGTGGAGGCTCATAGTTAGTTTTAGAAAAAGTTGATGATTTAGGGAATTAGAGGGGAAAAAGAACTACAAGGACATGTGGGTTATATAAGAGCATCGTGGCCAGGACTTGGAGATGACTACGTGTGAATGCGCTAAAAGTGAGCCATGGTCATTCTTTTTTTTAATTCTTTTTTTTTTGTTTATTTATTTATTTTTGAGAGAGAGAGATGCAGAGAGAGAGGGAGACAGAGAATCCCTAGCATGCTCTGCGCTCACAGCGCAGGGCTCGAACCCACAAACCATGAGATCATGACCTGAGACGAAATCAAGAGTCAGAATCTTAACTGACTGAGCCACCCAGGCTCCCCAAACCATGGTAATTCTTGGGTGCTCAGCTTGTATACATAAGAATAAAAACAGCATTATTAATATTCTAGCTTCAATATCAGTCACAGCAGTAAAACAGGTATTTAAGAGTAGACAACTTTGCAAGCAAACACACATGGTTTAAATACAGATGTTTGTGCTCTGTGTAGCAGTGGCTAGATCATGCAGCTATTCTAATTTTCAGTTTCCTCAGCCTTAAGGACACAGTAACAATGTTTACTTCTTATAGCAATGCCAAGGAACAAAATGAGGTACTGTATTTAAAGAATTTAGGATAGTACATGGCAGATGATAAATACTCAAACATGTTATTGTTTTGCTATTGCCTTCTAGATAGATACTTAATAGCTACAATGGGAAAAGGTGAGTGTGTATGTACATGAAGATGTATATCAATGTATCAAATGTTTTGTAATAATTTGATCAAATATTTGATAAATAATTCATGAAAGAAAAGATTAAAACAAAGCCTGTCTATATATTCAATAGTTGTATATGGATAGATACAAACAGGTTTGTTAATTACTTTTAAGAATTTTGGGGCGCCTGGGTGGCTCAGTCGGTTAAGCGTCGGACTTCAGCTCAGGTCACGATCTAGTGGTCCTCGAGTTCGAGCCCCACGTCGGGCTCTGGGCTGATGGCTCAGAGCCTAGAGCCTGCTTCCGATTCTGTGTCTCCCTCTCTCTCTGTCCCTCCCCTGTTCATGCTGTGTCTCTCTTTGTCTCAAAAATAAATAAACGTTAAAAAAAAATTAAAAAAAAAAAGAATTTTTATGGATTTTGGAGAGGTTTTCAATCCTGAGTAGAGTTTTGAGGACATAAACTAGTGACTAAATTCAAATTTGTGAAATGTTTAGCATTTATCAGATTTTGTGTTCCTGCTTCATACACACTACCCCCATTTAATTCTGACTAAAACTCCTATTGCATGGACTTTAGTATCTAAATTGTATAGATTTTTAAATGCTTATTTATTTTTGAGAGACAGAGCATGAGTGGGAGAGGGACTGAGTGGGGGGACGGAGGATCTGAATTGGGCTCTGCTCTGACAGCAAAGAGCTCAATGTGGGGCTCGAATTCACAAACCGTGAGATCATAACCTGAGCGGAAGTCAAACACTTAACCAACTGAGCCAAACAGGTGCCCCAGATTTTACAGATTTTTCTACATTTCTTAGAAGTTCACTTGCTTATGGTTCCTTAGCCAGGAAAGATTCATAACTTAGTTTGTCTAATGCCCAAGCCAGTCTTTTTATTATATCAGAATGTGTGAATCAGAATAAGGTGATGGGAGTTCTTGTATGCTAGCATATTATTTGTATCCATTAGTATTAAAAATAATTTTTCTCAGGGTGCCTGGGTAGCTCAGTAGGTTAAGCATCTGACTCTTGGTTTCAGCTCAGGTCATGATGTCACGGTTTGTGGGGTGGTTCAAGCCCATGTCAGGCTCCACACTGACATCACTGAGGCTGCTTGGGATTCTCTCTCTCCCCACCTTTCTGTCACTCCCCCATTCATGCTTGCTTTCTCTCAAAATAAATAAACTTAATTTAAAAAATACTCAAAAAAGTTTTTCTCTCATATATTCTTGCATTTATTATCCACCTATCTAAGTGTTTCCTGGATTCTGTCAGTTTAGTCCTTTTGTACAATTGCCAATAAAGTTGCCAATCTGTAATGGGGGCTTTCTTTAATCGGCAGCATTTATGACTCAACTCTTCAGAAAGTAAACTAGGCAGGAGATGCTACATCAATATGTCTTTGTAATGAAAAACATAGAAAAAATAGCTAAAATAATAGAAATACCATATATATATTTCTTGGAATTGTCAACCGTTTTTTAGCACTTTACATTTATTAATAAATATAAGTCCTGTCACATTCCATTCCACTTAAACTACATCAGAACGTGCGCCCTCTAGTGTTTGTTCAAAGGAAACGATTCAATTAACCATTAATGAGCGCCTGCAACTTTGTAATTATAGTACTCAAATTTACAGCAAAATGTGGTTTCCGGGAAAAAAAAGAATGCCCTCCAAATCATTTTTAATTAAAATTTTAATGGCTTTTTAAAATTTTTATCAAAATCAAATCAAATAAGTGCATGAGGGGGGTGTCATGAAAAATAATTGCCCTGCTCCACCCATTCCCATCACCATCTTCTCTCCCAAGAATAAACATTCTAAAATGCTTAGATGTTTATTTGTTTAGTTACTACAATGTTGCTAAGAGTTATATTTCTGTATCTATACTCACTAATTTAGACCAAGGCTTTTCAATTATTATTATTATTTTTTTAAGTAGGGTCACGACTCTGGGCTTGAACTCATGACCCTGACATAATGACTATCACTGCTTGGCACTTTGTATGTTCAAAGTTTGAAATGAGCCCTTCGTAGACGTTTTTTTACTTTAGTGCACACATGAAGCCTGTGAAACTCAAAACAAAAGGAAATCCAGGCTCTGGGATATTAAACTACTCATTTAAATGCTAGTTTAAGTGATGGAATCAATATTGGAAAACATTTCATTTTGACTCCAAGTTCTATGTGCTAAATTTCTGAACTCTACAGGAGCTGCACAAAAGCAAAAGGGGGAAAATAAACAGGAATTATTATTGACCCAACCAGAGGAAATGTTTTAATACTTTGTATACCCTCCCATAATTTTTGTCTATGCATAAATGAGGGTAGTCATGGTATAGCCTGTTTTTCATACACAAAATATGTACTGAACAATTTTTCATGTTGGTATTTTCTTTTGCATCTTCATGGGCAATAGCCACATGTTACCTTTCATTATATGGGTGTGTCCTAATGTATCTAACTGTTATCTCCTTTGGGAATATTCTGTTTTCTATTTTCTGTGGTAGTAAAGAATGCTGAGTGAGTTTAATTCTAGCTAGATCCCCAGATATCTATAAATAATTCTGTCAGAGAAATTACTGGAAGTGTCACTGCTGCATCAACACATAGGCATGTTATATGTTGCCAGACTGAAATATTATACCACCGTTCCCCTGTACTAACAGGATATTCTAATAATTATTTTTTCACATAACCTAAGACCTGGATGAGAGCCACTAAGCATTCTCATTACTCTTTTATTAAACACACTTCATTGTAGCACTACTGGAGAAAAGTGTGGTTTGGCAGAGAGAGAGAGAGAGAGAGAGAGAGAGAGAGAGGGAGAGAGCGAGGGAGCTCACAATGTATCTACTTTCAAGTTTTTATGGCTATCCTGTGTAACAAAAGACTAAGAATTTTGCATCTAATTTCAACAGTGTGCAGTAGGGTCAAGGGTATAAAAGGAGTATTTGGAATTGTTTTCCCTCTTAGTTTTTATTCTTTTGTAACAAACTGTATTTATAGGGGACTCACTCTCTCTGTCACACAGACTTTCTCTCTCTCTCTCTTTTTAATAAAGTTTACTTATTTATTTTGAGAGAGAGATAGAGCAAGTTGGGGAGGGGAGGAGAGAGAGAGAATCCCAAGTAGGCTCCACACTGCCAGCAAAGCCTGACATGGGGCTCGAATCCACAAAACTGTGAGATCGTGACCTGAGCCAAAACCAAGAGTCAGATGCTTAAATGAGTGAGCCACCCAGGCACCCCCCACCTCTCTCTTTCTTAACCAGAAGTCACTCAGTCCTAGTGCATGAATACCTTTAAATAAGAATTGTTTTTGTTTAATTTCTGTTGTTTGCTGATTTCCCTGCCTTGCTTCCCTCTTTGGGCCTCTCTGATACCATTAGGAGTTGTATCCTTCTATTTGTCGTTCCCTTCTCTTTCTGGCTTTATCTATTTCAGAACTTCTCTGTGTTAGTCAAGGTCATCAAAAGGACATGACTGCTAGTTAACCTTCGAGTTGGACCTGGGCACTCAGAGGCCCCTCACTGCCTCCCTTGTCCTTGGAATATGGGTTCCAATTGCCTTTCCTGCTCCCAGAGGCGGTTCCAAGGACATAGCCTTGAGATAGTGAAATGGTGTTGAGAAAGCCTGAATGGTGTATGTGACTGAACCCAGTTAAGACCTCTACATAAACTTTTCCTATTTGGTGGGTGGAGGGATCCATTCCTATTGCTGCCACCAAAGACCAGCTTGGCAATTAAGTTCCCTTTGCTTATTCAAATTTCTATAGATCAACTTGGCATAGCCTGTGTCTTTCTTGTCTCTCCCTGCCCTATGAATACAGGAGCTGGTTTAAGATTTCAACTGAGAAACTCCCAAGGGTGTTGTTAATCAACACCCTGTGCTCTCACAAGGATAACATAGTTAATCCCATAATGTGCATGGTGCTGTTAAAACAGTAACTACCTTTAAGCAATGGCGATAAGATATGTGAAAGGGCAATTAGCATATGAAAAGGTTGCTCAACATAATGTTATTAGGACAAGGCAAATTAAAATGATTTACTACTACACATCTACTAGAATGGCTCAAATCCAACACACTAAGAGCAGCAAATGCAGATGAGGATGTGAAAGAATAGGAATCCTCATTCATGAAAAATGGTACAGCCACACTGGAAGACAGTCCATAATTTCTTACACAGCTAAAGGCAGTCTTATAGGATCTATCAATCTTATACTCTTGTGTTCCTAGGTATTTACCCAAATTAGTTGAAAACTTGTGTCTACACAAATACCTGAACACAAATATGTACAGCAAGTTTATTCATAATCGCAAAAATCTGAAGCAACCTAGGTTACTTTAACAAGTGATGGACAAACTGTGGCACACTCGTGCAATGGAATATTATTCAATGACAAAAAGAAAGACACTATCTAGCCATGAAAAGACATGTAGAAACCTAAACTGCATATTGCTAAGTAAGAAAAGTCAATCTGAAAAGGCTTTGCTCTGTATGGTTCCAGCATAGGACATTCTGGAAAAAGCATAACTACAGAGACTATAAAAGGATCCGTGGTTGTCAGGGGCTATGGGCCCCTGTCAGGGGCTAGAAGAAAGTGATGAATATGTGAACAGAGGGCATTTTAGGACGGTGAAACAAGTCTATACAATTTTGAATACATTATGTTATGCATTTGTCAAAACCTGTAGAAATGCACAACACAGAGTCAGCCCTAATGTAAACTGTGGACTTTAGTTCATAATAATGTATCAACAGCAGTTCATCATTTACAAAAAAATATATCATGCCAAAGAAAGATATTAATAACAGGAGAAACCATGATGCAGAGAGGGAGTATATAGGAATTCTCTTTAGTTTCTGCTCAATTTTCTATAAACCTAACTGCTCAGAGAAATAAAACCTAATACTTAAAACATTTGAGGAATTTTATGATGTTGGTAATGATGGCATTATCT
Source organism: Acinonyx jubatus (assembly GCF_027475565.1). Classification (NCBI taxonomy): domain Eukaryota; kingdom Metazoa; phylum Chordata; class Mammalia; order Carnivora; family Felidae; genus Acinonyx; species Acinonyx jubatus. Next base: position 103,938,637 of record NC_069385.1, on the reverse strand, counting down.
CACATTTAACAAGTTTCTGTATTATGGGGTATGAAATTTAAATGTATATATTATTATTATTATTATTTTTATTTTTATTATCATTCCATTTGCCATTATTATACTGCAATTCATATAGGATTTAAAACTTATATATAGCCATAAACTAGTAGTTGGAAAAGGCTGGTCTTAAATCATATCTATTGTTATCCAAACTCCATATACATTTAATCCTACAAAACCCACCTCACTTGTTGGTAGTTTTTTGGTTTTGTTTATTTTTTTGTTTGTTTGTTTACTTGAACTAAAGTTAACACCCCTATCTTTAATGCCTTACTCTTTAATTCTTTAATAATGAAAAGGTATGCTAGACTATAAAGCACCTAAGAGGAATCTAGATTTTAACTCTTGTACTCTACATCTGGGCATCCATCAAAATAAAACCCTCAGGCTAAAAGCTAACTTTAATATGAGCTTATCTCTACAATTCTTGCTTTCTTTTTGCCTTTGTCCTTTATAGATTTCTTACTATTATAGCTATTCATACAGACACATACACACACACACACAGCTTTAATACTGTCCTACACAGCGTGGGCTGCTACAAAAAAAACCATTATAGTCTGGGTAGATGAAACAATATACATTTATTTCTCACAGTTCTTGAAGCTGGGAAGTCCAAGACTTATTAGTGAGAGCCATCTTCTTAGCTTGCAGATGACTGCCTTCTTTCTGTGCCCTCATATGGCAGAGAGGCATGAGACAGTGAGCAAGCTAGCTCTGATCTCTCTTTTTCTCCTTATAAGGACACTAATTCCATCACCAGGCCCCACCCTAAGGACCCCATTTAAATGTAATTACCTCCTAAAGTCCCCGCGTCCAAATACTATCACATTCGTGTTTAGTGCTTCAACATGAGGATTTGGGGAAGTGGGGCACAAACATTTAGTCCTTAACGAATCGTATTTTATATCTAATGCTTGCACTGGAAGTATCTTTCATGATATCTCCTATAACACTGTGAAAGGTAAAATGAAATGGGGTCACTTATGTAAAAATGTTTTAAAACTGAGCCAGGAAGCTGTTAAGGAAATGGGCCTAATGCACATTCCTACTAGACGGAACCATGAACTTTTGAACTGTGCCACACCGCAAATATTTTAAGGACTCATCCTAAACACTGACAATTTGCTACATTAAGATACTTTGCTTATTGACCGCCTTAGTAACCAGTCATATTCAGCCATGATTAATTTTCTGCCGCTAACAACAATCAAATTCTTTGTTAACAACAAAAGTAAGCATTCCCTCTTGTGTTCAAAAACCTTTGACTTTTGCTCCCTGGGGAGGTGGGGGGCACTATTTGGGTTGCTTCCCAAACCTGTGTCCCTTGAATTGTAATTCTGAGACCCTAAATAAAAGGTTTTGTTTTTATTTTAGCTCATCTTCTTTTCTCAATTGACAACATCTTGCTAGAAACACAAGTGCACTGTTAATTTTATATTAAATTCTCCAAATTAAATATGTAGTGGATTTTTAATTTCTTACTTTAAAATGGATTGAATGTTGTTTCTAGTCTATAGATTCCATTGAGCAAGCTTATTTCTTCAAAATGCATAAAATATGAAGAATACTTTTTATGAGTAGCTGACCCACAAATGTTACTTTAATACTTGCAATAATACTTCCATTCTTCTTGTTCCATAGGATTTAGCATGTTTTTCTCTATTTGAAATAAGTTCAGACACTAAAAAAATATAGACCAAATTGTATTAAAACTGACCATATACCCTTTATCCAGATTCCCACATATCAACATTCTGCTACACTTGTTTTGTCATTCTGTATGTGTGTGATCATATTCAGATGTATACATGTAGATATACAGAGATAAAGATGTAAATGTAGGTAAAGATATATTTGAGGTGTTTCAGTAAGAGGCAGACACAATGCTCTTTACTTCAAAATATTTCACTGTGTATTTTCTAAAAATGAGGGTATTCTCTGTAAACACATGACACTTAACAAAATCAGGAAATTTATATTGGTGTAATACTATTATCTACTCTACACACTGTTGAAATTTCATTGATTTTCCCAGTAAGGCCCTTTCATTGGTTTGGGATTAAATTCTGGATATCATGTCTTATTTAGTAGTCATGTTTCATTATTCTCCTTTAATCTGGAACTGTCCCTAAATCTTTATCTTTTTTCATTTAAATAGTTTTGAAGATTACTGAGCTGTATTTTATAGACCATTCCTCAATTGGGACTTCCTCACCATAAACCATTGGGGGAAAATTACATCATTATTTCAAATCTCAAAACTGTATACTGAGTAGGCATTATAAATCATAAAACTTTGAAGAAACTTTTTATTACCATTATCCCTGGAGAGTGTCCCACGTTAATTCCCAGTCAAGCCAATCCCTAAGCGCAGGAGGCAACAGCTTCTGATCTTTTCCCACAACAGATGATTTTTCCTATAATAGAATTTCTCTTTTAAGTAAAGTTTTCATCCTATCTGTACGTTCTTCCATGAGAACTAGAAAAATGTTTAAATGTTCATGTGCATGTGTTATCAATTTCTGGTTTTTAATATAAGGGTTGAATATACTTTCCATCTACTCTAATCCCCCTCTTGGTTCACAATATTTTCTTTTTCTTAGGGTCAGCCCTGAACACAGGTAAAGCTCAGCATGGCACTGACTACAGCTATCCCCAGGCAAAGCACTTTTATGACATGCTTCATTAAATAAAAATAGTTTCTGAAACTGGTATAAAAGTTTTCAACCTTGAATCTTAAATTATCTTACAAACATTAATTCTTTCAGAACTGATGCAAGACACATACTATTGAATCACAGATTTATGGGGTCTTGGAGATGAATGGGACTTCAGGAGATATCTAGCCCAATTTCCAGATTTTAAAGATAACTAACACTGAGAGCAAGTCAGGTGAAATAACCTGCCCAAATCAACCCTTACCATCTTGGCTTAAAGACAATAAAGCAAAAATACCAATCCATAGAAACTACTTCTGATTTAACTATAAATTAATTTTGTGTGCCACTTTCCAGTTTTAAGGGTGAATCCACATGCATTATGTGGAAGTGGGACTGAGGAATGGGGCGGATGTCATAGGGGAAAACTGGTTTGTGATGTGATGCGTCAGGTACAGGCATCCTTTAGGGAAGTTCAAATTTAAGAGTTGCTGTATCTGAAGAAATTAACAGTTAAGTCCATGTTCTTCCTTATAAAGCTTGGTGATAAAGAATTTCCTCAGACATGTCTGTTTATCAAATCTGACTCTCTCCTGTCATTTTCAAATTACTATCTGAACATCCTCCTTTCTTTCTTCTGCTTCCCTCCCTTACCCACACATGTAAGTCGCCCAACATTTATAACATTTATGAAAGAAGAAATAAAGGAAAAATGATGAAGAATATGGAAAGTAACTATTAAAAAAACAGTTGTGACAGGAGCACCTGGGTGGCTCAGTGGATTAAGCTTCTGACTTTGGCTCAGGTCATTGGTTTCATGGTTCGTGGGTTTGAGACCCTCGTGTGGCTCTGTGCTCACAGCCTGGAGTCTGCTTTGAATTTTGTCTCGCTATCTCTCCCTCCCCCTCCCCCGCTTGGACTCTGTCTCTCTCTCAAAAATAAACAAACAAACAGACAGACAGACATTTCAAAAAAACAGTTGTGACAGTGGTTAAGACATGATAGAAACTTTTGTATTTCTTGAGAGTAACAAGCATAAATATTCCTGGAAAGATAATCTTCATTGAGCTTTTATTTCAAGTTAGTGATGTGTAGGTACTGTGGTCAAGGCACTTGCAAGTTTTAAGGAAAAACAATCTTAGTAAGGAGCAGAGTGTGCTGAGTGCCTGAATTATGGTGGTAGTGGGTGGTGGTGGGAAACTGATTAATGTTGAAGATATTTGGAACAATATCCAAAGCAAGTGTTTATCCAAAGACCACAGTGGATTTCTCTAAAATCAAGTAATAGTAGGCTAAATAGAATACCACAAGAGTCATTGCAAAAATATTAAAATTGTAGAGAATAATACAATGGTTTCTCTTTTCTGGAATTCTGGTAGTGTCTATACCTCTATGTGTGTCTTTATTCCAAAAGATCTAATTAACATGGGAAAGGCTGCAAAAATGAAGAACAATGATTAATAAGGTAGGGATACAAAGGGTTACAATAATATAATAAATTACATGTATGAAGAACCAAGGGTAATAGTTTAAGTAACTCATAAATAGAATACCTTCTTCTGGAAATCCTATCACATAAGACATAGCATTGTTTTAGAGTGATAAATCCAAGCACTTGTGATACAGGTGAGAAAATTTAGCTCAACAGAGGTTGAGTGACTTGCTCAAGATCACAAGGGAAAATATTCTATCTCAAATTTCTCATTTCTTCACAAAAACCCTGAAGTATTATAGGACCCTCATATCCAGCTATTCTAATAGATTTATCCACCTGCAAGGCAATAATCTCCAAAAACATGCCCACATCTAACTCATTATGTTTCCAACCTTAACCTACTTCTTCTGCAACTTTTAATCTCAATGAAGATTAAAGAAGACCATTTTCCCCAGTCTAAGAGAAAACACTACCAGTTATGTTGGGCCCTGATTTCTCATGTACGCTATTAATTATGGTAGCCTAGAATTTGAAGTCAGAAAAAAAAATGACAGAATTTAAGTTTCCATGTTCTCTGCAAGGATAAGCACTGGATACATATCTATTTCAGATGCTTAAGATGGAATGCTCAATGCATATCCACAAAACTATATTTTATGGATGGTATAAAGTTTTTCACTTATTTTATACTATGTAATTAGAGCACTTAGTATACAAAATGGTGTAGAATTTGCTCAGGATCATAATCAATTGGCATTTTATAACTGGCAGAGTTTGTTTAAACAATTCTCCAAAATATATCATAAATTCATTCTTTAAAAACAGGCAGAGGGGCGACTGGGTGGCTCAGTTGGTTAAGTGTCTGACTTCAGCTCAGGTCATGATCTCATGGCTCGTTGGTTTGAGCCCCATATCGGGCTTTGTGCTGACAGCTCAGAGCCAGAAGCCTGCTTCACATTCTGTGTTTCCCTCTCTCTGCTCCTCCCCCACTCACACTCGGTCTGTCCCTCTAAAAAATGAACATTAAAAATTTTTTTAAAAAAGGCAGAAAATTTTTCTTGAATAATATTAAAAAACAACTAATTCCATAGTTTTAATAAAGTCAAACAAAAAATTTAAAAACTTTCTTTTCTTGAACACATATATGAAAAGGACTGAATATCTACATTTTTATAAGTTAGAAGAATTAACATTTGAATTATTAATATGTGGCAAGTTGCCAAAAGAGGAGATGGATATTCACATTTAAAAGGATAAAAATGAAGCTCAGAGGGGTGTCTCAATGGCTCAGTAGGCATCCCTACTGAGTAGTTATGCGTTCCACTCTGGCTCAGGTCATGATCTCCAGGTCCATTGGTTCAAGTCCCGAGTCAGTCTCTGTGCTGACAGCTTGGAACCTGGAGCCTGAGGCAGATTCCATGCTGCCCTCGCTCTCTCTGCCCCTCCCCTGCTCATTCTCTCTCTCTCTCTCTCTCTCTCCCCCCAAAATAAATATTAAAAAAAATTTAAAACAAATGAAAGTCACAGAATTCAAGTTATATGGAAACACTTGAGGTCGGGAATAAATCAAATCTATATGATTATAAAACTCATGCTCTTTCTGCTATACTTAATAATTCACCAGTTAAAAAGCCATTAATGAGGTAAAATTAATCTGATGCTCTTCAGAACATGTGGATCTTTGAATCATTCGGTTTAACAAGCATTTATTGACTCCCTCCAATGGACCAGGTGCTGTTTAAGATAAAAAATGTAATCAGTTCAGTTTGTGCCCTCTAGGTGCTCACACTGCGGCAAGAAAAGTGGACTCATGATAGGAATCTACTATAACAGTGAACAGAGATTGAAAGTATAGTGTCAGAGGAAGGAAAAGAAGACCAAAAGTTAATTGAGAATTAATTAATTAAGATTGAAATCTTCCCTGATGCGATATTTAACAGCCCAAATTTCTGTAAATCCTTAAATAGGAGTAGTCATTCTGAATAAACCCTGAGGCAGGAAGAAGGCAAAGGCGCCTTTAGTGCACATTCCTGAGCACAGAGAAATGAAGAGAAAGCCCATCACACTGAGTGCCTGACAAGAAGCTGAGGTTCTGAACAGCATCCATCAGAAGAGAGAAGCCAGGTACACAGGACTTCCCTGACTGGAATGGCCTGAATCCATTTAGGGGGGTGAACCATTTATAATTTTCCCTCTAGTCAATATTTCACAACATTATGGGCAAGTACAGAGAGAAAATCCAAAAAAACAGAAATTAAAATAAGTGATGTTTTAGATCAAAGAAACCACTAAAATAGGAACAAGCTAAATTGATAGAGGGAGGTAAATGGAAATCTCTCAACTGTGAAATTGCCATCCTTTATCCAAAATATAGTAGCCTTTAGAACTGTAAATTGCCACCTAGTACTGACTGAAGGAAGAATTGTCTTAACAAAAAAACAGTCACTCTGTTCTTCACTAACCTTGGTTCTATCCAAATAATGCCTGAATAGCTATGAGGCCGGAGGAGGCTTTTAAATTCTACAAATAAAACATATCATCAATATAAGCTATATGTGAACATTGGGAGTTAAACTAAAGACTCTGTGGCAAAAATAGTAAGTTTGCTTTAGAATGGTAGAATATGTTTACAGTCCCATTGCAGTTGGTGGATATATATTTTTTTTCATAAAAAAGATACTTTAATGTAATTTTTTCCTCCCCGATTAAAAAACATTTTCAGCTCTTTTTAGTCCTCAATTAACTTGGAGGACAAAGACTCCTTCTCCTTCACTTGAGAGGATGTTTCCTTCCTGACAATAATGAGATGAACATAGCTAGAGTATAGGGAATTCTTACTATGCACACTTAGGAGGACTTTGCATGCCCTGCGTTCCCAGGAATATTGTACCAATTCACACAAGCCTAGTCCAAAGAGGAAGAGCTTTCAGGTCCAATGGGTGTTTCGTGGGCATTCGGTCAGAAATCTCTCAGTGAAGATGTTCTATGCGTGCATAACACAGTACTACAGTGGCTGAACCTCCTAACAACATTGCCGCTCAACCACGGCTTTTCTCAAAGATGTCTCAAATCAGCTCTTTTTCTTCCTTTCCAAACCATGGTAGCAGGGTACCAATTTCTGGTACCTTTTACACATGATGACAGAAAAATGCCATTTATAGGAGAGACCTGTTAGAGGAGTAGGGAGAGAATAGGACTGAAGATGGTGAGAACTAAATTAGTCCCACCTCCACCACATGCTCCGATCTTTGGTGCAAAGAACCCTCCTTCACTGTGACAGATGCATTTTGTTATTGGATACAGAGGTTAGGGAACCAAGTACAATAAAAGAAGCATCAATTTCAAGTCATCAGTTTCTTTTTTTTTTTTTTTTTCAACGTTTATTTATTTTTGGGACAGAGAGAGACAGAGCATGAACGGGGGAGGGGCAGAGAGAGAGGGAGACACAGAATCGGAAACAGGCTCCAGGCTCTGAGCCATCAGCCCAGAGCCCGACGCGGGGCTGGAACTCACGCACCACGAGATCGTGACCTGGCTGAAGTCGGAAGCCCAACCGACTGCGCCACCCAGGCGACCCACAAGTCATCAATTTCAAGACGTGCCGTCATGGACTGCTACAGGTGTTATCACAAATGAGGTTTGTTACTGTGTGCAAATCCCTTTGCTTCTGTAGAATTCACCCTCTGTGTCACCATAAAGTGAAGACAAAGAGAATTCCAAGGTACTGTTTACTTATAAAATGACATTTATCTATTCCTGAGGATATATAAGGATCAGAGAGTCAATGCCTCTAAACTCTGTAGATTTGGGGGCGCCTGGGTGGCGCAGTCGGTTAAGCGTCCGACTTCAGCCAGGTCACGATCTCGCGGTGCGTGAGTTCCAGCCCCGCGTCGGGCTCTGGGCTGATGGCTCAGAGCCTGGAGCCTGTTTCCGATTCTGTGTCTCCCTCTCTCTCTGCCCCTCCCCGTTCATGCTCTGTCTCTCTCTGTCCCAAAAAATAAATAAATGTTGAAAAAAAAATTAAAAAAAAATCATAAGAAAAATAAAAAATAAACTCTGTAGATTTGTAATGAAAAATTCTTAACAGATTGAATTTAAGAGGGAAAAAACCCACATATGTTTGAGTTACACTAATATTGCACTATTATGGTCAAAGTATTTTTCAAAAGTATAATTATGAATTGTATAAATATTGATAATATACAAGTATATTTCCTAGAGATTACTTCAATAATGGTTTTTCTGAATGTTAAAGAAACACCAAAATGGAAGCTACGGCTAGAATATACCCTTAGGATCATACATACACCCATAGCCACATAACTAAAACTTGAAACTATCCTGACTTCCCTGAAATGCTAACTCTGAGAATAATCCCAGCTGATATTCTTTGGAGATTCACAGGGATTTTCTATGTACCAGTCATGTCAAACGAAACTTCTACTTCTTCGTCTTTTTGTTCCTTCCCAGTCTTTGTGCTTTTTATTTTTCTTGCTTTAATCCACTGGCTAAGAACTCCAGTAAAATATTAAATACAAGTAATTGGAGTGTATATCACTGAATATTTCCAAACGTAGGGGGAAACCATTATTCTTTCACCATTATATATTAGCTGTAGATTTTTCATAGATATTGCTGAATAAGCAATTCCCCATCACACATAATTAGCTGATTTTTTTTTATCATGAATTGGTGCCAATTCTTCTAAATCACCCACTCAAAATATACCTTTATTTCCTTTTTATTAAGAAGCTGAATAACAGAAATTGATATTCAAATATTAAATCAACATCCAACTTTACATTGCTAGGATAAAACCCAATTGGCCAATATATATTACATTTAGATAATGCTATTTTGAATTACTAATATTTAATTAATAATATTTCTGTGCATGAGGAATATTTGTCTTAACTTTTCTTTTCTTATAATGTCATATTTTAGTATCAGAATTGGGCTGGACTCAAAAGATGAGGTGATGAATTTTCTCTTTTCAATTTTTTCAAAAAGAATGTGTGGAAGTTTTGTGTTTTTTCCTATTTAAATGTTGATATCCTTCTAAGAAACTGATTCTTTAATTGTTATGAAACGCCTCTCATAATCTTTGATAATGCACCTTAAATTTTATTTTGTTAGATATTAAAAAGACTATATTAGTTTCATTGTATTTTGTGGGAGGCCGGACCCCAGTGCCAGGCTGAGACCGGGTTGAGCAAGGGCTCCCTGTTGACTCAGCCAACCCAGTGGTTCCTCCTCCCATTCCCTCACTTGCAAAGGCATACGAAAGCCTTGTCAAGGCTGAGAAAGCCAATTCCTGAAGCCTGTGGTCTGTGGGTGTTGGCAGTAATGTTACCCCCTTTTCTACCCCGGGTCAAATAGAAACAAACATGGGAACTGTGTTTTGCTAGCAATCTATCAACAGGACCTTGCTGTGACCCGTTTAGAAAGTTCACAATGTACACAGAACTAAATGTTTTGGTTGGCAGCGATCATGTGAAACCTGTTTATTCTTAGAATGACCTGACCCATAAGAGTCTTGATATAAAAGATTGTGTACAGCAACAATAAAGCCGTCACTTGGGCCATCAGCCCAGGGGACCCTCCTGTTCCCAAACTGGCTTCTCTTCTTTTCTTTCTTACATTCCCCTACCCTCAGGACCCTGATCTCGGTGTTTGTTGTGCCGGTCGCAACAGTATTTATACCTCAAGGTATATCTTTTGCTGTCTACTTTCAATCTCCCTGAGCACTTAAAAGTGCATCTCTTGTAGATAACAAAATTGGATTTTTCTCTTTTTCAATGTGAGAATGTCTACCTTTAATTAGCTTGTTTAAGCCACTTATATTTAATGTAATCATTGATATGGTTGAGTTTAAATTCACCATTGTACTAATAATTTTCTATTATTGTAGCTGTTTGCTGTGTTGTTTCCTCCCTAATTTCCAATATTTGGGGCTTGAATTTTTTTAATATTTCATTTAAATTATGGGATTTTTAGCTCTTCCTCTTTATATTATTTTTAAGTGGTTTCTCTAGGAATTGCAATACACATCTTTAGCATCTCCTACTCTATATAGAATTAATATCATACCAATGAAGTTTTGGGGTGATGGTGGGGAGGTCTGGAGCTGACAACCAAGAAAGAATTCTTGAAGATGTCTTTGGTGGAAAAAGGTGATTTTATTAAAGCATGGGGACAGGACCCATGGGCAGGAAGAACTGCACTGGGATTGTTACAGGTAACTCATTATATACCCACAGGTTGGGAGGGTGTTAAGAGTAAATCTTTAAGGTATTTTGGAAGCAAGGTTTCCAGGACCTTGAGGGCTAGCTGTTGCTAGGGAAATGCCACTTATTACCGTTTAATAAAAACCTCAGCCATGAGATCCTTTAGATGTATATCAGGAGGCCATAAGCTTGGAGTATGATTGCCAGCCTATATCTTGGGGCAGTTGAGATAAAGGAAGTAGACTTACAGTATCCTTGAGGTTGGGATAATGTTAAGTTAGGGTTCTCTTTTGCCCCTAGCAAAGTGTCATCATCAAAGTAACTGAGCTTCTAGAGGGAGGTCACTCTGACGGTTTCAAGGACTTGTCAATGGACTGTAGGCAGTAAGGGAATTTAATTTTTCATTTGCCTTAATTTCCCACATTACCATAGCAAGCACTTAAACCCCTTTCCTTTGTTCTTGGGTAGTCAGGAGTGTCTGAGGAATATCACACATATTCCACCTGGGATGGGGCAGGTGGGTACCAGCCTGTATTTTGCCCTCAGCCTGCTCCAAGCTGTCTCATCAATGCCACTCCATTTAAAATGCATTAAGTTTACAATAGCATAATCACATTTACCCTTTCATCCTTTGTAAAGATGTTATCATAGATTTCCTTTTATATGCATTATAAACTACCCAATAATCTTTGCTTGTTTGCACTATACAGTTATTTTATAAAGAAACAAAATAAAGAAAAATAGTCATGTGCTTATAAAATACTTAATATTTCTTTTTTTAATGTTTAGTGTATCTGATGCTCTTTATTTCATTTTATAGATTTGAGCTTTCAAATAGAATTATTTTCTTCAGCTTCAGAAATGTCTTGTAATATTTCATTTTGAGAAAGTCTGCTATCAACACATTCTTACAGCTTTTATTTTGTTTAAACAAAATATTTCACCCACCTTTTGAAGGATAGTTTCAGCAGATATATAACTCTAGGTTGATTTTTTTTTCATCTTCTGAAATATTTTGTTCCATTTTTATCTGGTTCTTCTTTTTTCCTGATAAGAAATTAGCTATCATGTATATCTTTTTTTTTCCTCTAGTTCATAATATGTCTTTACTTCTCTTGTTGCTTTCAACATTTCCTCTTTATTTGTGGTTTTCATCAGCTTGACTGTGATGTACCCAAATGAGTTTTTCTACATATTAATTTTTGAGTTGCTCTGAACGTCATGGATATGTATATTAATATTTTCACCAAAGTTTCAAAGTTTTAAACTGCTATTATTCTCCAGTACATATACATTACAAATATATACCATATATATTAGTATTTCTTCTTCTAATGTTTAGTATTTATGATGCTCTTCATTTCATTTTTCAAGTAGTATTATTTTTTTCAGCTTCAGGAACCTCAATATTCCATTTAGAGTAAGCCTGCTGTCAACAGGAGATAGATATAGACATAGATATAGACATATAGATATAGATATACATATACATATAGATATACATATAGATATAGATATACATATAGATATAGATATATAATTTTTTTTTGGCCTATCCTTCTGGGACTCCAGTTGCACCATTACAGCGCAGATTATTGAGACCATTCATTGTTTTTTTTCCCGATTCTCAGAAAAATTCTATTGATTTCTTTTTAAGTTTACTAACCTTTTTTTTTTCTCTGTAATTTCTAATCTGTTTACTATGCCAACCCAGGAAAATTTTCATGTCCAATATTGTACATTTTAGCTGCAGAATTTCCATTTGGTGCTTTCTTCTTTGCCTTTTCCAATTATCTGCTGAAATTCGCCCCATAGTTTCTCATTATATCTGCCTTTCTTCTTGGTGATCTATAGCCCTTAACGTATTCATAGTCTGTTTTACAGTCCTTGTTTGTTCGTTCCAATAACTTGGTCATTTCATGGTCAGTTTCAACTGACCAGGTTGTACTTAATGTTACTTAATTTTGTAGTCCTATCTTCTAGGTTGTTTTTTTCCCCCATATGTCTGGTGATTTCTATTGCATACTGGAAATTGTGAATATACAGGGTAAGAAATTTGGATAATGTTATCTTTCTTCATGTGTGTTATATTTATTTCTGGTTGTTTGTTAAACCACTGGTGTATGCTTTTAATCTTATTAAGCCCAATTTTATTCTCTGTTAGGGAACATCTATTCATCTCTGTTTTAAGCTTTGGGCATGTATCTTACTCTGTAGCATAGTCGTTACTTTCAAATTGTGAACTTACAGGGCTTTCTGCTGATGGCAGAAATACACAGCACAGTGTCTCTACTGGAGGTAGTTGACACTGCAGTTTCCTAGTACTGCATGTCTTTTCACATGATGGGCATGAACCAGATACTCCGCGAGGGTTTCCAAATCTTGTCCTGCACACCTAAAACTCAGCCCTGAGTTTGCCCTGCAAATTTTAATTTTTCGACATCACTAAAACATCAGAAACTCTTACTACTCATTATAAATGTATAGGAAAATGGAAAAATAGTAAAAGTAGCATTTATTTAGTCTGTAATTTAAAACACTAGAAATATTGACAATAAAAGGTTTTTTTTTATTCCCTTTAAATTTAGCAGAAGTTGTGAGCATTTTCTCTATGCCTTAATGAATTATCATTGGCATACTCCTTTCTAAGTTGGTCCAGTGGACTGAATGTTTATGTCACCCAAAATGTTTGTTGAAATACTACTCCCACTGTTATTAGGTTCCAAAGTGGGGCCTTTAGGGGATAATTAAGTCATGGTCATGAGGACCTATAATCTTGAATAGGATTAATGCTTTTATAAGAAGAGGCCAAAGAGTCATGGGAGGACACAAGAAGTCACCCGCTTGCAACCCAGAAAAGGGTACACACCATGCTATCACCCTGATCTTGGACTTCCAGCCTCCAGAACTATTAGAAATTAATTTCTGTTGATTACAAACCACCCAAGTATTTATATGAAAGCCCAAGCTAAGACAGTTGGAATCAGCTTCTAATGTTTTATATTTTATGCTTTTAATTTTGTAAAATATCTGTCAGAATTCCTTTAGTTATAAAGGTTTGGGCCAGTACCAATTTCCCTATAAAATATTTAGCCTTACACCACAGCCACTTTCCTCATTTTTCTCAATAAATTCAGCTTTACCAAACTCCTCCATATGTCTACTGTCTATCAAAGGAAAACTACATTAACATTCCCTCTCTTGGTTATTTCTTCTGTAACTCCATGGATGTGCAATTTGAGTTTCACTTCCAGCATTACCACTTTTTGTTTCTTTTCAGCACTCTTTCTTTGTTGGGCAACCTGTCTTTCAATTTACATTTTTGGAAAGTGCCATATAGGTTTATCACTGGGGGCCAAGGAGGAAATGTAATTTTATGTTCTGCTGTCTGTACATAAACTGAATAACAGATATGCAAGGACCAGTCACTGACAGATTTTAGGGGGAAAAACACAAAAACAAAAACAAACAAACAAAGAAAAACACAAGCCATACGTTATTCACATAGTTGTGTGTGTATTGAAGATTTAACAGCAATGTTTGTACTTTGTGTAATTCCTCACAGTTAATACATAGTAGTAACTGAAACATAAACCATGTTTTTGGAGACTGGTGTTATTGAACTAATTTCAGCGATAACTGGAATTTTTGCATAGCAAAACTGTGAGAAATGAGGACCGTCTCTACTAAATTCTGTTTGTAAAAAGATACAGTTCCTGCCTTCAGAAGGGAAGAAGCAAAACTTAAGTAAAACAAGAACAAAAACAAACACCCAACTAATTACACATTGTAGCAAGTTCTCTGAAGGAAAAATTAAAGGAGGTAGAAAGAGCCTATGGTACTGGGAAATTATGTATTCAAAGATGGGATCAGGAAAAAGTTTGCTGATGAAGGGATATCTGAGTTGTTATCTAAAAGATGAATGTTAATTAATGTACCAAACAAAATATATGCATATGGATAAGCAAAGAGCATGGAACAGTAAGTTTGATTTTGAAAATGAAGAAAAAAAAAGGAAGAACCTATTTTACTGGATTTCAAGACATAAAGTTATAGTAACCAACACAGTCTGGTATTAGAGTAAAGACAAATACATAGATCAAAGGAATAGAAGAGTCTAGAAATACACACGCATAATCAACTGATTCTTAATAAAAGTACCAAGGCAATTCAATGGGATAAATTATAATCTTGTTTCAAAAAGATACTGGTTCCAAAGAAATAAGCTTCAACCTTACCTGACACTATATATAATAATTAATTAAACATGGATCACACAACATTCCCATACAACAATGTAACAGCTATGCCTACGAAATTTCTAGAAGAAACTAGAAACTAGGTAAAACTCTAAGTAACTATTTTCTTGCCCAAAATTCTTACGTACTAACTAAAGGAAAATAAATCAATAAATTGGACTTCATCAAAATGAAAACTTTGTTCCTTATATTTTTATTTAAAAATTTTTATGTTTATTTCTGACAGAGAGGGGAGAGAGAGAGAGAGAGAGAGAGAGAGAGAGAGAGAGAGAGAGAGAAAACACAACTGGGGGAGGGGCAGAGAGAGAGGGAGACACAGAATCCGAAGCAGGCTCCAGGCTCTGAGCTGTTAGCACTGAGCCTGACATAGGGCTCGAACCCACAAACTGTGAGATCATTACCTGGGCCTAAGTAGGATGCTTAACCAACTGTGACACCCAGGAACCTCCAAAATTGTGTTCTTTAAAGGACACTAATATAACTGTAACAACAAAATTATATTTTATATAATACAAAAGCAGGCTACAGACTGGTAGCAAGTATTTACAAAACATGTATCTCTCAAAAGAAGTCTATCTAGAGTATATAGATAACTTGAACAACTCAAATTTAAGAAAAATAGAACCAATTTTTAAAATGTAGGTGAAAGACTTGAAAGAATATTCCACTAAAAAAGATATGGGCGGAAAACAATCACATGAAAAGACTTTTCAATATCACCACTAGAGAAATACAAATTGAAACCACAATAAGATACTAAATCACACACAGAATAATATTTGAGGTTAAAAAGACTAAGTATATTAAGTATTGGTGAGGATGTGAAGCCAATAGAAATTTCACTTTGGCTGTTTGGAATGTATCATACAATTACTTTGGAAAGCACTTTTGTAGTACCTTAAAAAGTGAAATACAAGGCTACCCTATGACCAATGCATTCTGCTTCTAGGTATTATTTACCCAGATAAATGTATATTCAGAGAGAATTTTACATAGTGTTCATTGCAGCTATATTTATAATAGCCCCAAACTGGAAGCATCTCAAATATCCGTCAACAGGTAAATGGATAAAAAAGCTACGCAAAGTGATATAGCTACACAAAGGAATATTACTCATCAATACAAAGGAATACATTATTGTTAGTGTAACATAGATAATCTCAAAATAATTAGGCTAAATAAGTAAAGCCAGACAGAAGAGTATACGCCTCATGGTTCCATATATATGGAATTCTAGAAAGCCCCAACAAATTTATTGTGACAGAAAGCAGCTTAGCAGTTGCCTGGAGCAAGGAGTGTAGATAAGGAGGGGAATAAGACAAGGAGTACAAGGGGTAGAAGGAACTTTTGTGTGGTTTGTTCATTATCATGGGTTTTTTTTCTGTAATTTTGGGGATTACACATATGTCAACACTTACTAAATTTTACATGTTATATGGGCAGCTTATATTCTATAAGTATGTACAGTTTATTCTATGTCAATTATCTCATATTAAAGTTATCTATAAGTAAGGAAAGAAGGAACATTTTCTGTTTGTACTTTTTAGTTTCCTTATAAAGAATGGACTGAAAGGGGGAAGGAATGGAAGGAATGGGAGAGGTTAGAAAACTTCTGAACCTTGGGAATGTGGCAGAAGTTATTGATTGCAAAGGCATATACAGAATTGAGAGATATTTAAGAGGTAAAACATATAGCCCTCAATGCCAGATTGGATATAAGGAGGTGAGGGAGAAGAAGAGAGAAGACGGAAGCAGGACTCCTAGGTTTTTGTCTTGTTCAATTATTAATGGAGATTCCTTTACATGCTATAGGGAAACTTGGAGCAGAACCAGGTTTATAGGAAGAAACCGTTCAGTTCAACTTTAGCAACGCTGAGTTTGAGGGGTTTTATAAACTTTACAATTCCAAGGGAATACAATTTTTGACCTATGAGAGTGGTTTGGAGGTAAAATTTTGGGAGTCATGAAACAGCTGATGGTAAACGAAGCTTTAAAAATATTAAGGAGGGGCTCCTGGGTGGTTCAGTCAGTTAAGTGTCAACTCAGCTCCAGTCATGACTTGCAGTTTGTAAGTTCGAGCCTTGCACTGAGCTGTCAGCACAGAGCCTGCCTTGGATTCTGTGTCTCCCTCTCTCTCTGCCCCTCCCTCACTTGTGCTCTTTCTCTCTCTCAAAAATGAACAAACATTAAAAAAATAATTTAAAAAAGTGTTAAGGAGCAAGAAGTAAATGGAGAAATATTTTTTGAAAAGACAAGAAACCTCGGAAAGAGACTTGGCAAAACCTTATCTATGAAAATGAATGGACAAGGAGACTAAAAGGAATCTCTAGGGTATTACAGGGACCATAATTCACATTTGTGCTCAATTAATAATGAGACTTCCCATATCTCTTTGTTGCAGTCCACCACCCCTCCCTACAAGTTGTAGAGAGCTAATGATATCATCTTTCCTCAAAAGTAGAATTAGTGACTGTTGATGAATAATTTCAGAGTCTCCTTACAACCAAAGGGTTACCATTAACTATAATTTCAAATTAGATACACAACCCTTTTAGATAAAGTCTTTAGACCATCTGTTATATTAGAAATATATATATATATATATATATATATATATATATATATATATATGTATATATATACATACATACACACACATTTCCTGGTAAAATTCACTTTTCAACACAACAATTATTTACATCTGTATTGAATAAATCAAAAACTATATTAACTTTAGAGAAGCATTTTGAGAAGGAGAAAAGAGAAGAAACCACCATGAAAAAGTAAAATAAAAAGGAGTGAAATCAGGATGATTCACATTGCCTTATACCTAGATGTGCACCTAATAATCTGACTCTTCAAAGACTCTGTAAAAGGTGTCATATAGATGTAGATACCTAATAATGAATGACTCATAATTACCAGCAGTTTTAAATATCACCACTACCGAAGAGGATCCAAGACAAAAATCCCACGATTTGTTTACAGGAAGCAAAAACTTGCATACATGCTTCACTACGGTGAGCATTTCTCACAATCACTTTTATTATTGGAGAGATCTAAAATCTAGAAGAGAAACGAATATGTATTGATCCGTCACTAATATTCCAAATGCTCCAAATGGTTTACTTGTATTGATCCATTTAGTATTCACCAGAGCCCATTGTACTTTTTTTGGTTCAGATAATAGGATACACAAGGTTGAAAAATCAAGCCCAAGATTATACACCTAGGTAAAGAAGGAGACTAGATTTTTTTAATGTTTATTTATTTCTGAGAGAGAGCGAGCGAGCATGAGCACAGGAGGGGTAGAGAGAGAGGGAGACCCAGAATCTGAAGCAGGCTCCAGGCTCTGAGCTGTCATCACAGAGCCCGACACGGGGCTTGAACTCACAGACTGCAAGATCATGACCTGAGCCGAAGTCAGATGCTTAACCAGCTGAGCCACCCAGTGCCCTGAAGATTGAAACCTAAGCAGTCTGGCTCCAGAGCTTGCACACTTTGCTGCTCTACCATGCAGTTTCTTATTACACAAAATGTCTCACTCCTACCGAATCATTGGTCATAGCTCAGCCCTCTGGAGCAGAACAACACAAGTGTGTTCTCCCTCAGGGCTTTTCAGATGTTTGATTCTGACTCTCAGTCATTCTCTTCATTGTCTCCTTTTCAGAACTGATAGCTCCAGGTCCTTCATACTTATTTATACATCCTGGATTCCAGATCACCATTGAAATGTAACCTGTTGTATTCAAACAATGTGCCTTGAATCTAAATCAAGCCTCCATATTTGGCTACCCTCTCCAAAATAGTGAAGAACAATTAGTTTTATTGATCTAGTGAATGTCCTTTTATTAAAGCAATCTCAAAATCACATGTGGGTTTTGACAAGTTCTGTCTCAATATTTGCTCCAGTAGAATTTGTGGTCGTTAAAATCTCCTGGCCACATTAATGTGGACACTGAAGGCAGACCACCACAGTCATCGGAGAAGCTGTTTGTATTTTAATCTAAATGCAAGCCTTAATTTTTATACCTGGTAAATCCCATCACATTATCATTTACCCAGTATTTGAAAATACTATCTTTTAAAAGGATACTAGTGTTCCTTTCCACTTTATTTCAATTCTATATTTGAATATTATTCTTTTTACATCTCCATTCATGTAACTGACACTATTATTAGAGAGGACAAAGTCAAATGGCATTTTCATACACCTACTGCAATTATCAATATCTTCTCCTAATATCTTTCTTGTAGTATATATTTAAATACGGGGAATATTCAATTTTACATAATAAAGTCTTTAATATGAATTTTTGTTGATTAAGGAGTTCTGTGGCCACAGTTTGCAAGGAAATCAGCATTTTCTTAAAACATCTGAAA
The DNA here is from genome assembly GCF_027475565.1 of Acinonyx jubatus. Taxonomy (NCBI): domain Eukaryota; kingdom Metazoa; phylum Chordata; class Mammalia; order Carnivora; family Felidae; genus Acinonyx; species Acinonyx jubatus. The sequence goes on along the minus strand of NC_069385.1, from coordinate 103,919,631 downwards.
TCTTACAGTAATATGGATATATTATTAATAAACGACTATATCTGGTGGAAATTTTCTTTATATAATTTTGAAATGTATTAGTTTGTATTATCACCTAACAACTCATGTGTTTATGCTTCGGTTTTCCACTTTTAAAGTGAAACTCAGAAATATTGCATCAAACTAACTACTTGGCATAAGGGCATGTTTTACAATTGCATTTAAGCTTTTCTTAAAAAGATTACATCAGATGACTTTGAATGAAGAGAGTTAAGGGTATAAATGATTCCAGGTTTCTCTTGGATTCTGGTTTCCATCACTAAGTCTCACCTTGTTCCTCTCCTCTCCTCTAAACTCCCTTATTTATAACTAGCCAGTTGATTATATAGTTGTCCTCTCTAAGACCTTTTTGTAACACTGTTCCAGAGGCTTCTCCAGTTTGAATAAATGTTATTGGTGCTACGCAGCCTTTTCTCATCAGTATGCAAACTCAATGACCAACTATGACAGAGAAAACTCAAAAGACATAAAAGATGGGAAATATTAAATGACAGAGGTGGATTTTCCTGTACTAACAGGGAATCAAATGACTGTCTAGGTACCTGCTTGTGCTTTTCTTCTAGGAAATTCTCTAGCAGTTAGGATAAGCAACTAAATTTATCCAAAGACATATCTAAAAGACATATATGTTAAGATCACCTGTCTTTAAAGATCATATACAGTGCTCACTTTGGCATCGCATACACTAAAATTGGAGCGATATAGAGAAGGTTGGCCTGGCTCCTGTGCAAGGATGACATGCACATTTGTGAAACATTCCATATTTTTATCTGTATCTTAGGAGTTCGAGAAGAAGCAGAGAGAGAGAAAGGGGCAAAAGGTTTACTTGAACAAATTATAGCTGAGAACTTCCCTAATCTGGGGAAGGAAGCAGACATCCAAATCTAGGAGGCACAGAGAACTCCCTTCAGATTCAACAAGAATAGGTCTTCACCAGGGCATATCATAATGAAAGTGGAACAATACAAGGATAAAGAGAGAATTCTGAAAGCAGCTAGGGAAAAATGGGCCTTCACCTACAAAGGTAGACACATAAGGGTAGTAGCAGACCTGTCCACTGAAACTTGGCAGGCCAGAACGGTGTGGCAAGAAATATTCAATGTGATGAATAGAAAAAATATGCAGCCAAGAATCCTTTATCCAGAAAAGTTGTCATTCAGAATAGAAGGAGAGATAAAGGTCTTCCCAAACAAACAAAAACTGAAGGAATTCATCACCACTAAACCAGCCCTGCAAGAGATCCTAAGGGGGATCCTGTGAGTGAAATGTTGCAAGGACCACAAAGTACCAGAGATACCACTACAAGCATGAAACCTACAGATATCACAATCACTCTAAACCCATATCTTTCAATAATAACTCTGAATGTAAATGGACTAAATGCTTCAGTCAAAAGACACAGGGTATCAGAATGAATAAAAAACAAGATCAATCTATAAGTTGTCTACAAGAGACTCATTTTAGACCCGAGGACCTTCAGATTGAAAGTGAGGGGATGGAGAACCATCTATCATGCTACTGGAAGTCAAAAGAAAGCTGGAGTAGCCATACTTATATCACACAAACTAGATTTTAAACTAAAGGCTATAACAAAAGATGAAGAAGGGCATTATATCATAATTACAGGGGTCTATCTATCAAGAAGAGCTAACAATTATAAATGTTGATGCCCCCAACTTGGTACATCCATATATATAAATCAATTAATCACAAACATAATCAATCTTATTGGTAAGAATACAGTAATTGCAGGGGACGTTAATACTCCACTTATAACAAAGCACAGATCATCTAGGCAGAAAATCCATAAAAAAAATAATGGCCTTGAATGATACTCTGGACCAGATGGACTTGAAAGATATATTCAGAACTTTTCATCCAAAAGCAGCAGAATACACATTCCTCTCGAGTATACATAGAACATTCTCCAAGATAGACCACATACTGGGGCACAAAACAGCCCTCAATAAATATAAAAGAATTGAAATCATACCATGCATATTTTCATATCACAACTCTATGAAACTTGAAATCAACCACAAGAAGAAATTTGGAAAGCCTCCGGATGCATGGAGGTTAAAGAACATACTACTAGAGAATGAATTAATGGGTCAACCAGGCAATTAAAGAAGAAATTAAAAATCTATGGAAGCAAATGAAAAGGAAAACATGACAGTCCAAACCCCTTGGAATGCAACAAAGGCAGCCCTGAGGGGAAGATACATTGCAATCCAGGCCTATCTCAAGAAACAAGAAAAATCTCACACACAAAATCTAACCGCACAACTAATAAAACTAGAAGGAGAACAGAAAAGAAATCCCAAAACCAGCAGAAGAAAATAAATAATAAAGATTAGAGATGAAATAAACAATATAAAATCCAAAAAAACCCCAGTAAAACAGATAAATGAATCTAAGAGCTAGTTTTTAAAAAAAAATAAACAAAATTTGTAAACTCCTAGCCATACTTCTCAAAAAGAAAAGAGAGAGAATCCAAATAGATAAAATGAAGAATGAAAGAGGAGAGATCACAACCAACACCACAGAAATACAAACAAGTATTAGAGAATACTATGAAAATTATTTGTCAACAAACTGGCCAACCTGGAAGAAATGGACAAATTCCTAGAAACCCACACACTACCAAAACTCAAATGGGAAGAAATAAAAAATTTGAACAGACCTATAACCGGTTAATAAATTGAATCAGTTATCAAAATCTCTCAACAAGTAAGAGTCCTGGGCCAGATGGCTTCCCAGGGGAATTCTACCAAAAATTTAAAGCAGACTTAGTACCTATTCTTCTCAAGCTGTTCCAAAAAATAGAAACGAAAGGAAAGCCTCTGGACTCATTCTATGAAGCCAGTGTTACCTCGATTCCCTAACCACACAGACACCCCACTGAAAAGGAGAATTACAGTCCAATATCCCCGATGAACATGAATGCAAAAATTCTCAACAAGATACTAGCAAATCATATGCAACAGTATACTAAAAGAATTATTCACCATGGTCAAGTAGGATTCATTCCTAGGCTGCAGGGCTACTTCAATATTCACAAATCAATCAATGTGATACCTCCCATTAGTAGAAGAAAAGATAAGAACCATAAGATCCTGCCAATAAATGCAGAAAAAGCATTTGACAAAATGTAGCATCCTTTCTTAATAAAAACCCTCAAGAAAGTCAGGATAGAAGGAATACACCTTAACATCATAAAAGCCTTATATGAAAAGCCCACAGCTAAAGTCAAATGGGGAAAAACAGAGATTTCCCCTGCAATCAGGAACATGACATGAAGGTCCACGCTCGCCATTGTGAAGAACATAGTGAAGGAAGTCCTAGCCTCAGCAATCAGGCAACAAGATGAAATAAAAGGCATCCAAATTGGCAAAGAAGAAGTCATACTTTCACTTTTTGCAGATGACATGATATTCCACATGGAAAACATGAAGGACTCCACCAAAAAGATGCTAGAACTGATACATAAATTCAGCAAAGTCTCAGGATACAAAATCAATGTAGAGAAGTCGGTTGCATTTCTATACACCAATAATGAAGCAACAGAAAGAGAAATCAAGAAATAGATCCCATTTAGAATTGCACCCAGAACCATAAAATACCTGGGAATAAATCTAACCAAAGATGTGAAAGATCTGTATGCTGAAAACTATAGGAAGTTTATGAAGGAAATTGAAGAAGACACAAAGAAATGGAAAAACACCCATGCTCATGGAATCGAAGAACAAATATTGTTAAAATCTCAATACTACCCAAAGCAATACACATATTCAATGCAATCCCAATCAAAATTGCACCGGCATTCTTCTCAAAGCTAGAATAATCCTAAAATTTATCTGGAAACAGAAGAGACCCCAAATAGCCAAAGTAACATTGAAAAAGAAAACCAAAGCAGGAAGCATCACAATCCCAGACTTTAGCCTCTACTATAAAGTTGTAATCATCAAGACAGCATGGTATTGGCACAAAACAGACACATAGGCCAATGGAATAGAATAGAGAACCCAGAATTGGAGCCACAAATGTATGCCCAACTAATCTTTGACAAGCAGGAAAGAATATCCAATGGAAAAGAGACAGTCTCTTTAGTAAAGGGTCCTGGGAGAACTGGACAGAAACATGCAGAAGAATGTAACTGGACTACTTTCTTACACCATACACAAAAATAAACTCAAAATGGATGAAAGGCCCAAATGTGAGACAGGAAACCATCGAAACCATCCCCCAGAGGAGAAAACAGGCAACAACCTCTTTGATCTCATTGCAGCAACTTCTTGACAGGTATACAAAGGCAAGGGAAATAAAAACAAAAATGAACTATTGGGACCTCATCAAGATTAAAAGCTTCTGTACTGCAAAGGAAATAATCAATAAAACTAAAAGGCAACTGACAGAATGGGAGAAGATATTTATAGATGACATATCAGACAAAGCGTTAGTATCCAAAATCTATAAAGAACTTACCAAACTCAAAACCCCAAAAACAAATAATCCAGTGGAGAAATAGGCAGAAGACATGAATAGACACTTTTACAAATAGGATATCCAGATGACCAACAGACACATGAAAAGATGCTTAACATCACTCATCACCAGGGAAATACAAATCAAAACCACATTGAGATACAATCTCACACAAGTCAGAATGGCTAACATTAACAACTCAGGTAACAACAAATGTTGCAAGGATGTGGAGAACAGGGAACCTTATTGTACTGTTGGTGGGGATGCAAATTAGTGCAGCCATTCTGGAAAATAGTGTGGAGGTTCCTCAAAAAATTAAAAATAGAACTATCCTATGACCCAGCAATAGCACTACTAGCAATTTATCCAAAGGATACAGGAGTGCTAATGCATAGGGGCATTTGTATCCCAATGTTTATAGCAGCACTTTCAACAATAGCCAAATTATGGAAAGAGCCTAAATGTCCATCAACTGATGAATGGGTAAAGAAGATGTGATTTATATACACAATGGAATACTACTTGGCAATGAGAAAGAATGAAGTCCTGCCATTTGCAACAATGTGGATGGAAGTGGAGGGTATTATGCTAAGTGAAATAAGTCAGTCAGGGAAAGACAGACGTATGCTTTCACTCATATATGGAACTTGAGAAACTTAACAGAAGATCATGGGAGAAGGGGAAAAAATAGTTTCAAACAGAGAGGGAGGCAAACCCAGGAGACTCTTAAATACAGAGAACAAACTCAGGGTTGTTGGTGGGCAGTGGGGGAGAGGGGAAAATGGGTGATGGACATTGAGGAGGGCATTTGTTGCAATGAGCACGGGGTGTTGTATGGAAGTGATGAATCACGGGAATCTATCCCCGAAACCAAGAGCACACTATATATACTGTATGTTGGCTAACTTGGCAATAAATTATATATATATATATGAAATAAATTATAATATATAAAATATATAATATATATTTAGTATATATTTATATATAAGTCCCATGATTCATCACTTACATATATATAATATTTATATAAATCAATAAATTTTATATAGATAGATAGGTGGATAGATATATAAGAAAAGCTTTGAAGCATTTGGGAAACTATCATATCAAGCTCCTGGTGATAAATACAATCTTTCCAAAATTCTAATTTTTGCCTGAAAGCTCAAATTTTACCACTGGCAACAAATACCATCAGTTATTTTTTTTTGAAGTAAAGTTCATCCATTTGTAACAAAAGAGCAGCCAAAGACTCAATTCTGAGTAACCATAGCATTTCTGTCAGTTTTACTTTGTTTTATATTTTAAAACATTTTTTAAATTTATTTTTTTTTTTTGAGAGAGAGGTAGAAAGACCAAGTGCAAGCAGGGGAGGGGCAGAGAGAGAGAGAGAGAGAGAGACAGAATCTGAAGCAGGCTCCAGGCTCTGAACTATTAACACAGAGCCCAATGCAGGGCTTGAACCCACAAACTGTGAGATCATGACCTGAGCCGAAGTTGGAGCTTTAGCCAACTGAGACACCCAGGCGCCCCTGTCAGTTTTACTTTTAAATAAAAATGATATTCTGTGATATTCTGTGTGAAATATATATATTTCCTCTTTGATTCCTTCATTGACCCTTTGGTAGTTAGCAACATATGATTTAGCCTACACGTGTTTGTATTTCTTCTAGTTTTTTTTCCTATAATCAATTTCTGATTTCATTGCATTATTGTCATAAAATATGCTTGATGTGATTTAAATCTTCTTAAATATATTGAGAATTGTTTTGTGGTTAACATGCAGTCTCTTCTAGAGAATATTCCATGTTCACTTGAAAAGTAAAGAGCATATATATTGATTTTATCTTCAGCATATGAAAAATAAAATATATGGCATTTTGAGAAAAAGCTAAATGCTACAAGAAATACCATTCCACCATTAATCTATAATCAATCTTGAGGTCTATTAATCAATAGATACACAAGGAGACCTAAGATGAGAAATGAAAAGTTTCTCGTTAACTAACTTGGAAACTTAGGGCTCTTGAGATTCACTTTTTTTCTTTTATATTTGTTTGGGTGTTTGAATTTCTAGCATGTAGATGAAGCTAATAATTTTTATTGTAACATACATATTCTTTTTTGTCTATTATTGGTAGGGCTCTAAGTTTAATGAGGAGATAAAAATAGAAGGTTTTGATGGGATCGGTCTGATAAAAAGCAGTAAAAAATAAGGCCAAGAATAAGGTCCTAAAGTTTAGAAAATTAGATTAATTTTAAGTCTATATAAGATGTGCATGTGTATTTCTCTTAGAGAACGCTCAGATCTCTAGAACACAAACTGTAGATTCTCCCTTAAAACAATGTATAGAAAACACAAGACTTGGTGCACAGCACAAGTTTATACAGGTGGGTTTTTTTTTTAATTTTTTTTTCAACGTTTATTTATTTTTGGGACAGAGAGAGACAGAGCATGAACGGGGGAGGGGCAGAGAGAGAGGGAGACACAGAATCGGAAACAGGGTCCAGGCTCTGAGCCATCAGCCCAGAGCCTGACGCGGGGCTCGAACTCACAGACCGCGAGATCGTGACCTGGCTGAAGTCGGACGCTTAACCGACTGCGCCACCCAGGCGCCCCTATACAGGTGGTTTTAATCCCATCTATCCAATGGATCATTTACCTTCTAATAATTTCCAAACATAATTTATATTGCCCTCTTTACAATTTTGCAGCAAAATTCGTGGAAAATCTAGTCTGTTAGATTAAGACCAATAAAAGTCTAACTGTAGTATGAAATTGAAATAAAAATCATTTTCCTAAATAAAATAAGCCAGAAGAGGAAGACAATCTCATAGGCTAAAGAAATTCACAAAACTAACAAAATGTCTGTGTGAGGATCCTTTGAGAACCACTGGCTTATAGGGTTACTATGTGAGTCTCCATGTAATACATGAATGATTTTTAGTTTTATTTGTAAGGCAGGGAAACATATTTTGAAGCCAGTCTTAAGCAGAATTCCTACACAAGAAAGAGTTAAAAGGCAGAGTTCCTCCCTAATGGGAATAAAGGTCTAATCCACCTTTTTGCTCCTTCGTTGTGCACAGCTGTATACCCTCCCAATCAATGTTATTGAACAGCATTGATATGCCAACTGGCGATGGTCTGTAAAACGTTGATCACTGTCTGACATGATGCACAGAATTTAAGAGTAATCATTTAGAAATTGTATAGCAATTGAAGAAAGTAACTTTATGCCTGTTAAATCTATTAATAACAAAGTGGAAATTGAATTTTGTGTCTTTTCATTTTTTCTAATTTGTTTTTATTGTATTTTACAAATGCATTGGCCAATGACTGATGGGGAAAAATAGTTTGCCCCTCACCCCCACATAATTGAGACACATCCTCCTGGACAACAGCTGTGGCTGCATTTCAGAAAGAACTTCTAGATAGCTGGGAAGATGTAAAACTGTTGCTCTAGTGGTTTATGCAATTCAAATTTTCTTTATGTCAATGGGGAAACATACAGATACAATATGTTTCTATGGATGTAGTTCCATTACTGTTAAAAATAAGTCCTAAAAAAAAGTACAGAGGCAAAAGACAACCTGTATTTTCCCCATCTCTTTTATATTTGTTGAGGGCTGAAGATTCTCCTCTTTCTCACATGTGTCTAGAATTGGCCTTTCCCATCCCCATTTGATGTCTTACTCAGATCTCTGCTCACCAACAAGTTACCATATTCCATAATTATTCAATATTTACTATCTATGTAATTGGTTGTATATTCAAAACTGGTAAATAGTCAGGTGATTATAAGAAATCAGTAAATATCAAGTTACAAATGACAATGTGTTTACATTTCTATGAGCACTTTCCTTTTTAAAAAAAGAAATCTCAGCATTCTACAGTAGTGTATCTTTATTGGGTCTATAAACAACTAGGAATATGATATTAAGTGCCCTTAAATGACACCATCCTTAAATTCCCCCCATAGGCCTCTTTCCTTTCTCCCTACATTTATGTTTAAATCTGCTTCTTCTTCTCTTTCTGCAAAAATCATACCACCAGTAGTATTAGCAGATGTACTGCAAGGGATGTTCTCATTTTCTTTTCAAATGTAAGTGAGGGCATTAGGAAAGGTGTGCTATGTATATTACAAAGGGAAATTCCAGGATGGTAGTTACTAACAAACTGGTATTTGTAGACTATAACACCAATCCTACATTATGTTGGAATGTCCCTGGGGAGCCAATAACATTTTAGAGTTTGTGGACTCTGAAGAAGTGTGTGGTGTGTGGGTGTGTGAGTGTGTGTGTGTGTGTGTGTGAGAGAGAGAGAGAGAGAGAGAGAAGGAAGAAGGAGGGAGGAGGGAGGGAGAAGGAGAGAGAAACAAAATGCCAACTCCCAACATTTCACAGCTTTAGGGGATGTTTGGGCCTTTGGGACCCATATATTACATTACATTCATTAAATCCCAGAGGTTAAGAATTCCTTTTCTACACTACTGAAAGGACAACGGCCTTGAGGAGATAATGCTATGGAAAAAGAAATTGTCATCTATTCAGAATACTTTTAAAATCAATAAACTGTAGATAAGTTGTCATTAATAACATACGCAAAAGACCCACAACCCTCCACAAAGTTTTGTTGCTGAAGAAATTAGGCTATGATAAAAACAACTTTATAAATTGGTGCCATTTAGCAGCAGTGATGGTAGGATGGATATAGGTGAATCCGTGTAAGAAAAGATGTGGTTTAGGAACATAGACTTTATGCTTGTAAGTTACACCCCCCCCTTTTTTTCAATAAAAATAGGGACACCATGAAGAAATCCTTGTGCACTGATTAGCATGTCACTGACTGGATATAGCATCCCACTTTAATAAGCTTTATTGAGAGTGACACAAATAGAGCTCTGGGTAAAATGACATGCTGTATCTTCTAAGCTAGAGATTGAAAAGGAAGAACAAAGGATGGTATAATATAGAATGCTCACAACTTTATTTCTCTGTTTAAAAAGTGTATTATAGTATGGCTTCTGTGAATCCAGTAACCCACTGTTATATATTTTCATTCTATAAAATGCCCCATTGCTCCTGTAAGATCCAGTAAATGATAACAAAATTAAATCACTTCAGAGTCCATAGGCCTGGAAGTCTCACACGGAAAAAGTTGCAAACATCTGCTGAAAGGTTAAGTCCCCTTTAAAGACTTACCTGTATATTCAGATATTTCAGAAAGAGATTTGAGAACTCTGTAATGTTGATTATTGTGTATGTGTGTCTCTGTGTGTGTGTGTATTTAATATTGGATATTGATATATCAAGCATAACAGGGTTAGCAGTATGCCAAAATGGCGCCCAAAGTGAAGGGAACATATTGAGGTAGTGTTCAGGGGGAAAATAATGCATCTCTTCCCTATGGACTTTTCCACAGAAGATTCTATTATTTCCTGATATACTTTAGCTTGATCTCCATCATTTCATCAAAACAAGATGTAAATCATCCAATATTGATTGACATATGTAATTTAAATTGTTACCTGAAGGACAATTATACAAAATTCTAAAGTCCTTCTTCACTGTTATACCTAAAATCCATGCAAAAAATAAACCTTAACAAAATAATATAGGCTATTCAGGTAAGTAGCAAGTATTTCGTAAGAGTGCACCCTTCATAACTACCAATTTTTAATTTTCTCATAATAAACCTTAATTCTTTAAATTCTTCCCTTTTAACCTTATACTATTAAGGGTTCACCTTTATTTCCTTGTATCAAATATGTTTCAGTCTCATTAAAAATTATGATCATCTCTTTTTGATCTCTGCATACTGAATTTCTCAAAAGCTTAGTTCTGCCCTACTATCCTTTTTTTATATTCACTTTTTAAAATCTTTTCCAGTTGTATCTGTTACCATATCAGTGTCAGTAATTCTATCATGAATATCTCCTGTAAAGATCATTCAGTGAAGCCCAGATTTATACACCTAACCCCACTGGATGGTTTTATTTCACTAGAAAATATATTAACATCAGTATGTGGCAAAGTGAAACTCTGGTAATACTTCCAAAACTTGCTCACCCTTAGCCTCCTCAGTCTCAATGTCACCCTGTCTTTCCAGTGGATTGACCTGTTTCATTTTTATTCTCTTATACCTCCATCTAATCCAACAGAAATGCTGTTGGAATACCTTAAAAATAGACCCAGAATCATTTCCTACTCTTTACCATTTTTACCATGAACCTTCTAGAGAGTGTCAACAATATCACTTACTTTAGTAACTCTAACAGTTTCCTACATAATCTCTCTGATTTGTTTTTTAACTTTCTTTAATCTATTCCTCATAGAAGAGCCACTGTGTAGATTGTATTTTAACATAAAAGTTGTTTTTTAACATACAAGTTGTATTTTAGCATACAAGTCTTTCAACTTAAGGAAAAGGAGTGTTTTACCTAATCCATAGAAACAAACAGAGAAAGTCAACCAATATGGGGAGAGAGGAATATGCTCCAAAAGAAAGAACAAGAAAATAGCTCAGAAAAAGAAGTAAATGAAACAGAGATGAGCAATATGCCTGAAAAATAATTTAAAGTAATGATCATAAAGATACTTACTGGGCTGGAGAAAAGAATTTAAGAACTCAGTGAGACAGTCAGTAAAGAGATAGAAAATATTATAAAGAACAATCAGAGTTGAAGATTACAATAACTAAAACAAAAACACACTAGAGAAAATCAACAGGAGATTAGAGGATGCAGAAGAAGATATCAGTGATCTGGAAGACAGGGTAATGGAAAGCATACAAGCTAAACAACAAAAAGGGAAAAGAACTTAAAAATTGAGGATAGATTAAAAGATCTCTTAGACAACATCAAGTGGACAAACATTTGTATCATAGGGTGCCCCAGAAGAAGAGAGGTGTAGAAAACTTACTTGAAGAAATAATTGAAAACTCGCCTAACCTAGGGAGGGAAATAGACATCCAAATCCAAGAATCACAGAGACTTCCAAACAAGATGAACCAAGAAGATCCACACCATGGCACATAATAATAAAAATGTCAAAGGTTAAAAAAAAAAGTCAAAGGTTAAATACAAAGAATCCTAAAAGCAGCAAGAGCGAAAAAAAAGTTACCTGCAAGAGAAACATAAGGTTACCAGCTGATTTTCCAGCAGAAATTTTGCAAGCCAGAAGGGGGTGGCATGATATATTCAAAGTTCTGAAAGAGGAAAAAACCTACAACCAAGAATATTCTACCTACCACGGTTATCATTCAGATTTGAAGGAGAGATAGAGAGTTCTCCAAACAAACAAAAGACAAAGGAGTTTATCACTACTAAACCATTCTTATAAGAAATTTTGAAGGGACTTCTTTAAGTACAAAAGAAATGGCCATATACATAAGAAAAAATATGAATAACATTTTAAAAAATATAACAACATATACATAAAACATGGAAAAGGGAGTAAGAATGGAAGAGTAGGAAAATAATAAAATAATTTCTATTTTTTTAAGAATGTGTTTGAACGTAAGTGATCATCAAATGAATATGGACTCTATTTACTTATGGTATTATATATGAATGTCATGGTAACCACAAATCCAAAACCTACCTAGAGGCAAAAAAAGAGAGCATGCACGTGCCAAACAAAAACTATTGATACTCATTGATTGCAAAGAAAGACAGCAAGAGAAGAAGAAACAAAGAACTCCAAAAATAACCAGAAAACAAATGTAAAAAATCAAGGTAAGTACATACCTATCAAATATTATTCTACATATAAGTGGTATAGATGCTCTAAGCAAAAGACACAGAGTGGTGAAATGAATAAATAAACAAAATCCATCTATGTACTATCTATGAGAGACTCACGTCAGACCTAAAGACAAATACTGACTGAAAGTGAAAACATGGAAAAACATTTGCCATGTAAATAAATGGAAGTGGAAAAAAAATATAGCCAGAGTAGCAATACTTACATCACACAGAAGACTTTAAAACAAAGACACTAACAGGGAGCCTGGGTGGCTCGGTTGGTTAAGCCTCCAACTTCAGCTCAAATCAGGATCTCACAGTTCATGAGTTCAAGCCCTGCATCAGGCTCTGTGCTGACAGTTCAGAGCCTGAAGCCTGCTTCGGATTCTATGTCTCCCTCTCTCTCTGTCCCTCCCCTGCTCATGCTCTGTCTCTCTTTGTCTCAAAAATAAACACACATCTTAAAAATTAAAAAACAAAATCTAAGACACTAACAAGAGACAAAGAAGGATGATACATATTGACAAAGAGATCAATCTAACAACAGGATATAATAATTGTAAATGTGAACCCAACACTAGATCACCTAAATACATAAAAAATATATTAAAAATATATTAACAGATATAAAGAGAGAAATTGATGATAATATAATACAGTAGGTGACTCTAACACTCCGCTTATCAATGGATAGATCATTCAGACAGAAAATCCATAAGGAAACATGTCTTTGAATGACACGTTAAACCAGATAGACATGAAAGATATATATAGGATATTCCATACAAAAACATCAGCATACACATTGTTTTCCAGTGTACATGGAAAATTCTCCAGAAGAGATCACATATTAGGCCATAAAACAAGCCTCAGTACATTTAAGAAGACAGAAATCATACCATGCATCTTTTCTGATCACAACAGTATAAAACTACAAATAAATCACAAGAAAAAAAACTGGAAAAAAACAAACAGATGGAAACTAAACCACATGATACTAAACAACCAATGGGTCACTGAAGCAATGAAAAAAAAATCCCAAAATACCTGGAGATAAATGAAAATGAAAAAAATGTGGTCACAAATTCCTGGGGCACAGTGAAAGCAGTTCTAAGAAAAAAGTATACAGCAATACAGGCCTACAACAAGAAATAAGAAAAGACTCACATAAACAATCTAACCTTATTTAAAAGAACTAGAAAAATAATAAAAAAAGCCTAAAGCTAGTAGAAGAAAATATATAATAAAGATCAGAGGAGAAATAAATGATGTAGAGAATAAAAAAAAATGAAAGGAAAAAATCAATTAATCTAAGAGCTGGCTCTTTGAAAAGATAAACAAAATTGACAAACCCTTAGCCACACTCATCAAGAGAAAAAAAAAAAAACAAAGACCAAAATAAACAAAATCAGAAATGACAAAGGAAAAGTAACAACTGACACCACAGAATTATAAAGGATTATAAGAGAATACTATGAAAAATTATATGCCAACAAAATGGACAACTTAGGAGATATGGATACATTCTTAGAAACCTACAGTCTTCCAACACTGAACAAGGAAGAAATAGAAAATCTCAGCAGACCGATTACAAGTAATGAAAGTGAATCAGTAATTAAAAACAACCAAAAAATAAAAATCCAAGGTCAGGTGGATTCACAATTCAATGCTACTAGACATTTAAAGAGGAGTTAATATTTTTTCTCTTCAAATCATTCCAAAAAATAAATGAATAAAAGTTTCCAAAAGCATTCTATGAGGCCAGCATTTCACCAAAGATACCACAAAAAATAATACCACAGGACAATGTCCTTGATAAACGTAGATGAAGAAATCCAAAATATTAGCAAATCATGTACCCAGAAACCCATAGCATTTCCATACACAAACAATAAAGTCCAGAAAGAGAAATTTAAAAAACAACACCATTTATAACTGTACCAAAAATAATAACTAGGAATAAACTTAACCAAAGAGGTGAAAGACTTGTACTCTGAAAACTATAAAACACTCAAAAAAGGGATTGAAGATGACACAAACATATGGAAAGATATTCCATGCTCATGGATTCAAAGAATTTATTATCAAAATGTCCATATTGCCCAAAGAAATCTATAGATTCAATGCAATCCCTATCAAAATACCAGTAGTATTTTTCACAAAAATAGAACAAGGAATACTAAAGTCTATACAGAATCACAGAAGACCCCAAATAGCCACAGCAATCCTGAGAAAGAAGAACAAATCTGGAGGTATTATAATCCCAGATATCAAGATAAGCTACAAATCTGTAGTGATCAATAGAGTACGTACTGGTACAAAAACAGACACATAGGTCAAGACAGAGGCCTCAGAAATAAACCCACATTTATATGGTCAATTAATCCCTGACAAAAGAAATAAGAATATGCAATGGAAAAACATAGTTTTTTTTTTTTAAATAAATGGTGTTAAGAAAACGGGATAGCTGTATGTAAAAGAATGAAACTATTCTAACACCAAACACAAAAATAAGCTCAAAATAGACTAAAGATCCACATAAATCCTAGAAGACAACACAGGTAGTAAGTTTTCTGACATTAGCCAAAGCAACATTCTTCCAGATATGGCTCTAAAAACAATGGAAACAAAAGCAAAACAAAAACAAAAACAAACAAAAACCCCACAAAAAACAAAACAAAACAAAAAAACTATTGAGATTACATCAAAATAAAAGGCTTTTGCACAGCAAAGGAAGCCATCAAGAAAACAGGAAAATAATATACTGAATGAGTGAAGATAGTTGCAAATGATATATCTGATAATGGGTTAATATTCAAAACATATAATGAGCTCCTACAACTTAACACCAAAAAAAAAAAACCTGCTTAAAGAATGGGCAGAGAACCTAAATAGAGATTTTTTCCCAAAGGAGACATACAGATAGCCAGCAGATACATGAAAATATACTCCTCACTGATCATCAGGGAAATGAAAATCAAAACCACAATGAGATATGAGATATCACCTTACACCTGTTAGAATGGCTAAAACCAAGAAGACAAAAAACAACAAAAGTTGGTGAGGATGTGTAGAAAAATAAATCATCATGCACTGCTGGTGAGAATTCAAGCTGGAGCAGCCACTGTGGAAAAGAGTATGGAGATTCCTCAAAAATCTAAAGTAGAAAAATCAATATAATCTGATAATTCTATTGAAAATTTCTATTCTATACTATTGGGTATTTTCCCAGGGAAAACAAAAACACTAACTCAAAAAGATACATGCACCCCTCTGTTTATTGTAGCATTATTTACAATAACCAAGAAATGGAAACAACCTGTGTCCCTCAATATATGAATGGACAAGGAAAATGTGGTATATATAAACAATGGAATATTACGCAGCCATAAACAAGGATGAGATCATGTAATTTAAGACAACATGGATGGACCAGAGAGTATTATGGTAAGTGAAATAAGTCAGACTGAAAAAGACAAATACCATATGATCCCACAAGCTAATGGAATATAAAGATAAAACAAAAAACAAAAAGCAGGATCAGAACTATAAATACAGAGAACAAACTGATGGTTGCCAGTGGGGAGGGGTTTGGGGGTTGTACAAAATGGGTGAAGGGGAGAAAGAGATATAGGCCTTCAGTTATGGAATGAGTAAGCATAGGAATAAAATGCACAGTGTAAGAAATACAGTCAGTGAGAGGAGCCAAAATGGCGGAACAGCCTGGAAGTTTTTTGTGTGTCTAGTGTCTGTAAAATACAGCCAGACCAATGCTAAACCATCCTGCACACCTAGAAAGCTGATCTGAGGATTAATGCAACAATCTGCACAATGCGAAACCAAAGAATTCAGCAGGTATGCAGCGTGGAGAGGTGAACTTGGGGAGAGAGAAGCTGCAGAGGGCAGGGAGCCAATTTTCCTTGTGGAGAGAGGATGGAGATGGGGGAGGATAATACAGGAAAAGCACCCCTCCCCAAAAGCAGCTGGAGAGAAAGCGGAAAATTGGAAAAAGCCACAGAGACTGAAAAAAAAAGGGAGGAAGGAGAAAGGAGAGGGTTTAAATTCCATTAAGACTGTAAATGGGGGAGCGCAGAGTCAGAAACTCTGCAGATGGATAACTGGCAGTGCTCTGGTGGGAAGGGTGAATCCCCAGGAGCAGAGTGGGGTCTGGGAGGTTCTCGGGCCACACGGGGAAAAGTGGTTCCACTGATGGAAGGACATTTGGTAGAGGCTCTGAGGTCACCTGGGCCCAGCAGACCCCCAGAGAATGGCCACATTCGCTGGTGCTGGAGCAAGGGGGTGAAGCCTGGTGCCAGATGTGTGTTGTGATTTTCCATAATCCCTGAGGCACTGCTGCTACACTCTCTCGCAAACTTTTTCTGGGGAGGGCTGGCACCTGGCCACAGTCTCTGGGCATCGGCAGCAGCACAGTCCTGTGAACATTCCTGAGTGCAGCTGGCACCCGACCACTGCTTGGTGAGACCCTCTTTCAGAGGGTCAGAATGGGTCAAAGCGGCAGTCCCTCAGACGTGACGGGTCAGGAAACACAGCCACATCTGATATAAAACACATAAGGGAGGAGTTGCCTAGCAACCTGACAGCTTAGTCACAGACAGTGTAAAAGCGGGGAATGGATGGAAGCTGGAGACAAAGGACAGGTGCATGACTGCTGATCAGGGACAACAGAGTTCAATACTAGAGACTGGGTAGCTGGGTGACGCCATTTTCACCACTCCCGCACATGCACATAGGCACCTACAAGCACCACAACAATCCACTAGTAGGCTAGCAGCACCATTTAGTGGAGAATGGAGCCGTTACACTAAGCGCCGCCCAACTGGGCCAACCTACACTCTTCAAGAACACAAGTCTCACCACCTGCTTTGTTTATACACTATAAAATGCTTCATAGTTTGACTTCTAAGGGAAAACGAAGTAATTTCAGTCATATTTTAGTCTGTTAGCCAGTCCATCTATTCAATTTTCTTTCTTTCTTTTCTTCTTTCTCTCTTTATTTTCTTTTTCTTGAATACAAAAAGAGAAAACTTTCATTTTTATTTTCAGTTTTCATTAAAAATATTTTTTATTTTTTTCTACTATATTTTTTACTTTGGTGTAAATTTTTCAAATTCTATTTTACTTCCATCATTTCATTTTAGTCTATTTCAGTGTATTCATTTTTCAAATTTTCAAACCATTTCCTTTTTCCCCACCTTTTTTCTCTATCAAGCCACTTTCAACACCCAGACAAAAATACACCTAGGATCTAGCATCACTTATTCCATTTGTGTGTGTGTGTGTGTGTGTGTGTGTGTGTGTTTCTTTTTAATTTTTTAATTTTAATATTTTTTAATTTTAATTTTTTTAACTTTAATTTTTTCTACCTCATTAATTCCTTTTCTCCCTTCAAAATGACGAAACAAAGGAATTCACCCCAAAAGAAAGACCAGGAAGAAACAACAGCCAGGGACTTAAACAACACAGATACAAGCAAGATGTCTCAACCAGAATTTAGAATCACAATAATAAGAATATTAGCTGGAGTCAAAAATAGATTAGATTCCCTTTCTGTGGAGATAAAAGAAGTAAAAAATAGAATGAAATTAAAAATTCTGTAACTGAGCTGCAATCTCGAATGGATGCTGCGGCAGCAAGGATGGATGAGGCAGAACAGAGAATCAACGATACAGAGGACAAACTTATGGAGAATAATGAAGCAGAAAAAAAGAGGGAGATTAAGGATTAAGAGCATGATTTAAGAATTAGAGAAATCAGTGACTCATTAAAAAGGAACGACATCAGAATCATAGGGTTTGCAGAAGAGGAAGAGAGAGAAATAGGGGTAGAAGGGTTATGTAAGCAAATCATAGTGGAAAACTTTCCTAACCTGTGGAAAGACACAGACATCAAAATCCAGGGAGCACAGAGGACTCCCATTAGATTCAACAAAAACCAACCATCAACAAGGCATATCATATTTCAATTCATTAAATACTCAGGCAAGGAGATATCATGAAAGCAGCAAGGGAAAACAGTCCCTAACCTACAAGGGAAGAGAGATCAGGTTTGCAGCAGACCTATCCACAAAAACTTGCCAGGCCAGAGAGGAGTGGTAGGATATATTCAATGTGCTGAATCAGAAAAATATGCAGCCAAGAATTCTTTATCCAGTAAGGCTGTCCTTCAAAATAGAAGGAGAGATAAAAAGTTTCCAAGACAAACAAAAATTAAAGGAGTTTGTGACCACTAAACCAGTCTTGCAAGAAATTTTAAGGGGGATGCTCTGAGGGGAGAAAAGATGAATGAATGAATGAATGAATGAATGAATGAATGAATCCCAAAAGCAACAAAGATTAGAAAGGACCAGAGAACATCATGAGAAACTCCAACTCTACAAGCAACATAATGGCAATAAATTCATATCTTTCAGTACTCACTCTAAATGTCAGTGGACTAAATGCTCCAATCAAAAGACATAGGGAAACAGAAAGGATAAGAAAACAAGATCCAATCTATATGCTGTTTACAAGAGACCCACTTTAGACCTAAAGACACCTTCAGATTGAAAGTAAGGGGATAGTGAACCAGCTATCATGCTAATGGTCAACAAAAGAAAGCTGGAGTAGCCATACTTATATCAGACAATCTAGACTTTAAAATAAAGACTGTATCAAGAGATGAAGAAGGGCATCATATCATAATTAAGGGGTCTATCCACCAAGAAGACATAACAATTGTAAACATTTATGTGCCAAATGTGAGAGTACCCAAATATATGTCAATTAGTCACAAACATAAAGAAACTCATTGATAGTAATACCATAATAGTAGAAGACTTCAAAACCCCACTCACAGCAATGGACAGATCATCTAATCAAAAAACCAACAAGGAAACAATGGCTCGGAATGACACACTGGACCAGATGTACTTAACAGATATATTCAGAACATTTCATACTAAAGTAGTGGGATACCCATTCTTCTCCAGTGCACATGGAACATTCTCCAAAATACACCACATACTGGGACACAAATCAGCCATCAGCAAGTACAAAAATATTGAGATCATACCATGCATATTTTCAGACCACAATGCTATGAAACTCAAAATCAACCACAAGAAAAAATTTGGAAAAGTAACAAATACTTGGAGACTAAAGAACATCCTACTAAAGAATGAACGGGCCAACCAAGAAATTAAACAGGAAATGAAAAAGTATATGGAAGCCAATGAAAATGGTAACACCACAGACCAAAACTTCTGGGATGCAACACAGGTGGTCATAAGAGGAAAGTATATAGCAATCCAGGCCTTCCTAAAGAAGGAAGAAAGATCTCAGATACACAACCTAACCTTAAAGAGCTGGAAAATGAACAGCAAATAAAACCCAAAACAAGCAGAAGACAGGAAATAATAAAGATTAGAGCAGAAATTAATGGTATTGAAACCAAAAAAACAGTAGAACAGATCAATGAAACCAGAAGTTGGTTCTTTGAAAGAATTAACAAAATTGATAAACCCCTAGCAAGTTTGATCAAAAAGAAAAAGGAGAGGACCCAAACAAATAAAATCAAGAATGAAAGAGGAGAGATCACAACCAACACAACAGAAATAAAACCAATAAGAGAATGTTATGAGCAATTATACACCAATAAAATGGGCAATCTGGAAGAAATGGACAAATTCCTAGAAACATATAAACTACCAAAACTGAAACGGGAAGAAATAGAAAATTTGAACAGATCCATAACCAGTAACGAAATTGAATTAGTAATCAAAAATTTCCCAAAAAACAAGGGTCCAGAGCGAGATGGCTTTCCAGGGGGAATTCTACCAAACATTTAAGGAAGAGTTAAGACCTATTCCCTTGAAACTCTTCCAAAAAATAGAAATGGAAGGAAAACGTCCCTACTCTTTCTATGAAGCCACCATTATCTTGATTCCAAAACCAGACAAAGACCCCACTAAAAAGGAGAACTATAGACCAATTTCCCTGATGAACATGGATACAAAAATCCTCAACAAGGTATCAGCAAACCGGATCCAACAATACATTAAAAAATTATTCACCATGACCAAGTGGGATTTATACCTAGGATGCAGGGCTGGTTCAATATCTGCAAAACAATTAACGTGATTCATCACATCAATAAAAGAAAGTACAAGAACCATATGATCCTCTCAATAGATGCAGAAAAAGCATTTGACAAAATACAGCATCCTTTCTTGATAAAAGCCCTCAAGAAAGTAGGGATAGAAGGATCACACCTGCAGATCATAAAAGCCATATATGAACAACCCAATGCTAATATCATCCTCAATGAGGAAAAACTGAGAGCTTTCCCCCTAAGGTCAGGAACATGACAGGGATGTCCACTCTTGCCACTGTTATTCAACACAGTATTGGAAGCCTTAGCCTCTGCAATCAGACAACACAAAGAAATAAAAGGCATTCAAATCGGCCAGGAGGAGGTCAAACTTTCACTCTTTGCAGATGACATGATACTCTATATGTAAAAACAAAAGATTCCACCAAAACCTGCTAGAACTGGCCCATAAATTCAGCAAAGTTGTAGGATATAAAATCAATACACAGAAATTAGTTGCATTCCTATTCACCAACAATGAAGTAACAGAAAGAGAAATCAAGGAATCAATCCCATTTACAATTGCACCAAAACCCATAAAATAACTAGGAATAAATCTAACCAAAGAGGTTATAAATCTATACACTGAAAACTATAGAAAGCTTAAGAAAGAAATTTAAGCTTAAGAAGAAGACACAAAAAATGTAAAAAGATTCCATGCTCCTGGATAGGATGAACAAATATTGTTAAAATGTCAATACGACACAAAGGAATCTACATATTCAAATGCAATACCTATCAAAATAACACCATCATTCTTCACAGAGCTAGAACACACAATCCTAAAATTTGTATGGAACCAGAAAAGACCCTGAATAGCCAAAGCAATCTTGGGGGAAAAAAAGCAGGAGGCATCACAATCCTGGACTTCAAGGATTACAAAGTTGTAATCATCAGGACAGTATGGTACTCACCCAAGAAGAGACACTCAGATCAATGGAACAGAATAGGGAACCCAGAAATGGATCCACAAACATATGGCCAACTCATCTTTGACAAAGCAGGAAAGAATATCCAGTGGAATAAAGACAGTCTCTTCAGCAAGTGGTGCTGGGAAAACTGGACAGCAACATGCAGAAGAATGAACCTGGACCACTTTCTTACACCATACATAAAAAATAAACTCAAAATGGATGAAAGACCTAAATGCAAGACAGGAAGCCAGCAAAATCCTCGAGGAGAAAGCAGGCAAAAACGTCTTTGATCCAGGCTGCGGCAACTTCTTACTCAACACGTCTCTGGAGGCAAGGGAAACAAGCAAAAATGAACTACTGGGACCTCATCAAAATAAAAAACTTCTGCACAGCTAAGGAAACAATCAACAAAACTAAAAGACAAAAGACAAAATGGGAGAGGATATTTGCAAATGGCATATCAGATAAAGGGTTAGTATCCAAAATCTATAATGAGCTTATCAAACTCAACACCCAAAACACAAATAACCCAATGAAGAAATGGGCAAAAGACATGAATAGACACCTCTCCAAAGAAGACATCAAGATGTCCAACTGACACATGAAAAAATGCTCAACGTCACTCATCATCTGGGAAATACAAATCAAAACCACAATGAGATACCACCTCACACCTGTCAGAATGGCTAACATTAACAACTCAGGCAACAACAGATGTTGGCGAGGATGGGAAGAAAGAGTATCTCTTTTGCATTGTTGGTGGCAATGCAAGCTGGTGCAGCCACTCTGGAAAACAATCTGGAGGTTCCTCAAAAAATTAAAAATAAAACTATCTCATGACCCAGCAATTGCACTACTAGGCATTTATCCAAGGGATACATGTGTGCTGTTTTGAAGGGACACATGCACCCCAATGTTTATAGCAGCACTATCAACAATAGCCAAAGTATGGAAAGAGCCCAAATGTCCATCAATGGATGAATGAATCAAGAAGATGTGGTATCTATGTACACACACACACACACACACACACACACACACACACACACACAATGGAGTATTACTTGGCAATCAAAAAGAATGACATCTTGCCATTTGCAACTACATGGATGGAACTGGAGGGTATTATGCTAAGTGAAATTAGTCAGAGAAAGACAAAAATCATATGACCTCACTCATATGAGGACTTTAAGAGACAAAACAGATGAACATAAGGGAAGGGAAACAAAAGTAATATAAAAACAGGGAGGGGGCCAAAACATCAGAGACTGTTAAATATGGAGAACAAACAGGGTTACTGGAGGGGTTGTGGGAGGGGGGATGGGCTAAATGGGTAAGGGGCACTAAGGAATCTACTCCTGAAATCATTGTTGCACTATATGCTAACTAATTTGGATGTAAATTTAAAAAAAAATAAAAAGAAAAAGTTTATCAACAGAAACCCTGAGATACTTTCAGGTGTTTTAAATCAAACAGTTTTATTTTTTAATAGTTATGTGTTTATTTCAATATTTATTATAACTGCCAAATATGTATTTTTGCATATGATGTTGTTGAGGGCAAACTAAAGAATATATATTGGGAAAACATTAAGTTAATTTAAGGAAAAATACAAAATAATACTATAATAAAATATGATGGCTGTAAGCAAAACTCTTATATTTAAAAAATAGACACACTGGCATCAAAACACTTTTTTTTGGTTTTTATATTAAAACTAGACCCAAGAAAACTTGGTCTAAGAGAAGTTTTTAACAATTAAAAAAAGAAAATGAAATACAGTCAGTGATATTGTAATAGCAATATAATAGGACAGATGGTAACTATACCTGTGGTGAACATAGCGTAATGTATAAACTTGTCAAATCAGTAAGTTGTACACCTAAAACTAATGTAACGTTTTATGTCAACTATGCTCAAATTAAAAAAAAAAATTACAATTTGTGCCTCTAGATAGTCACCATGCATGCCACATCATCTTCCACTTGTCCTTTTTCATCATTCTTTAGTACTTTACCTTTTCAAACTTACTACCAAATACACTTATTTTTGTGTTTATCCCTTACTGTCTTTCCACGTATGAACTGATACACAATCTGTCTGAGGACAGGGATTTTCTTCTGTTGCATGTATCACAAGCATTTAAACAGATGCTGTATATGAGATACTAAGTAAATATTTTCTACTCGTAAATTCCTTATATAGCTTATTATGTTTTAAAGGAAGGCATTATTTTTTTTTCCGTTAAATACCTGAGAAAGGAAATCAGACATTATGGGAAGGATAGCAGCAACAGTGTATGAGAACTGAACAGTAAAAATAAATGATGTCACAGTCAGACTTCTTAATAAACCAGTTAAATAGCTCCATATTTGCCTTAGTCAATTTACTGATACCTCATGAAACATTTATAGCACACACTTCAATTCCATGTTCTGAAATGGGGGTGTCTGTCATACCAAGGACTCCGCCAAAATTTGCAAGACGTACTCAGACTACCAAATAAATCTGATCCATCTCATCTGAGGTGAATTCATGTGGAAACTGCATAAAAACATATTTTATACGTAAGCAAATGTAATTGTTAAAAGTAGAACAAATGTATTTCCTTTCCTTAAATCTGAAAAACTCAAAAAACAAAGAAATTTTACTCTTCCACCTCAGTCCAAACAATCAGAACCTAGTGATGTGTGGTTCAATCCTTTCTGCCATTAAATGCATTAGAGATTGAGAATACCAATTCAGGTAAGAAAATTTTTGACTTTGGTATTTTGACACCTATTATAGCCTAAGTACCTAACAATTGGCTTTGTTTTATTGTAATATAAGTGCTTGACATTAAGCTTTTGATTCCTGAGGCATCCATTTCAAAGGCACTCATCTTGAATAAACCCATCGTCTGCTATTCAACTAGATAAACAGCCATGCCATCCCAACCCTGAAATACTCCTCATTTTAGAGAGCTCTGGTCCATAGACCTGTCAGTTTGACCACTTGCCTTTCCCTTCCCACACATTATTTCTTGCTCTTATGTTTTAAATTTACCAACAAAGAATGAACCCATGAGACCTGAGGTACCCCATCATTGACCACAAAAGGCAGAACCCCAGATTCACACTCTCTAACACAGACCTTGCTGTTTTGTCCTGGTCATGGCATGTACCCTCCAGGACTTGTGAGTCATGATCCTTGTTTTTTCAAAATGCTCTGATGGTTGTTGCTGAGGTGCATCTTGAAATCATAGTAAGAACCACCAGGGCAAGTCCAGCCACAAGATTGGTTTTCAAAGGTGATGTGACTGTAGGGGTTCACCATAAGTATTATGGGCCCAGGTGACTGACCCAGACATTTCTAGCAGATAGCCTAACTACAGAAAGGCTGAGATGATTCAAACACCTATTTTCTTCTAAAGGTGAAATGTATTTTATGCTTTACTTTTTTTTTGAATCCAAGTTTTTCAGGTATTAGTCTTTCACAGAGATATTAAAGAAATGTTTGCTATTGCTGACATAATCTTGTTTTGAGAATATCAAGCATTGGAGAGTGAATAAAATAAATGAACTTCAATATTTTACACCTTATTGACCATAAAATGTAGCTTATTGTTGAGGTAAAATGCCTCATTTTAATTACGAATAGTGTGAGCAAAATAAATGTTATTTTTAATACATTCATTATTAAGTATATCAAAATTAATATAAATTCAAGCCTCAAGAACCATTATCTCTCACTAAATAAACACCAACATTTAATTTTACACTGAAGATAGCTCCCTGTTGATGAAATAGATTTAATCATAAAGTAATATTTAAGCCATGAAATTACCAAAAACTAAGTAGTGAGTTGCTCGTTTGGTCCCCAAAGCATTTTACTTTTAACTCATCCTAATCATATAGTATATATCCAGTCCATGGAACTGTCTTTTGCTTCTTAGAAACAGATCCTCTTTGAAGGATTCCTAAGAATTAAGAGTTTAGTTCTGTTGGTTTTATATGTGCCACAAGAGTGTCAAAATAAATTTATGCTTTATAGCTTGATGAACCAAACTGCTCTGATAAACTTTTGCATCTTTAGTCACAGAGGAATTAGACATAAGCTGTTATTCAAATCTCATTTAGAAAATACGTATCTCTTCTAAAATAACTCCTTCAAACTTGTGGTACACCTTTCTGCATCCTTATAAGTAAGACACAAAAGTGCATCCAGGCTCTGTCCTCCAGGAACTTACTTTCCAAAATAAGAAGATGAAGCAAAGTAAGCAGTAGCACTTTAGCAGACATGACAAATCACATAGATTCTCTATTGGTATCTTGGATATGCTTTATATTCTTTCAGGATAAATAAGTAAAAAAAACCAAAAACAACAGAAGAAATATTCACTTATTTCTGCTTACTGAAGGAATGTATCAGGTATATAGCAGATTCACACAGATGTGTAGTTTGCAATTTTTATGATGTGTATCCCTGAGAAATTCTTCTAAAGAGATCACGCAATGACTATGCAGACCAAAAGTATTTTATAACATTGATAATATATTCTGACCATGTTTTTTTTTTCATCATTAGGTAATTTCTAATAAGGACAACATGGAAATACATAATGTTTCTGGCTGTGAATACTTTGAGTATCTAAGAGTAGACCACAAATTCAAGAACTTGAGAGGCGAGGAGATCCTGATCAAGAGAGCAGAATAGGAGGACCCCATGCTCCCCTCCTCCCATGGACACAACAAGGCTTCAACTCTGTAGAGATCAACTCTGAGATCTATGTAGAGACTAGTAGAACAGCTATCCCACAGCTAAAGACATAAAGGAAAAGCTACATCGAGAAGGTTAGGAGGGGCAGAAACATGGTCTGGTTGAGACCCAAGCCCCCAGCAGAGTGACTCCCAAGCTAGGGAGATATCACAAGGATTGGGGTCCTCTCTGAAGAGTAAGAGGTTCAAGCCATACACTGGGCATGCCCCAACCTGGAAATGCACACTGGGAAGACAAGCCAATCAAGTCTGGCTTTGAAAATCAGTGAGACTTTACTCTAGAGGAACTTTGTATATTGCATGTCAACTACACTTTAATTAAAACAAATAAAAAACTTGAGAGGAAATTGCTATGGGTTCCTGAAGGAAAAGATTCTGTCTATTTGATTCAACTTAAAGATGAAGACTATAGACTTAGTTTTTCTAATATGGAGCATGCATACATAATGCAGTTTAAGCATGTTGAGATTTTCCTCCCCTTATCCCCAGAGATCCAATTTTCCCAATATTTTTCCAAAGAACAGAAATGAGAAGGGTATTTTAGGCATAGTTGGACACAAATGACAGGATATGGAGTCAATAAAATAGGGATAAATTTGATTTTAATTTAGGAAGATAAAGCCAGTGAGTTGGGGGGAAAATGACAGAAAAAGAGAGTCTGTAAAGGATGAGACAAATCACCAGAGACTTTTATATGAAGGTGAGAATACAGATGCAGAGCTGAAATCCAAGAACCAGAGTCATTCTAATACTGCTCCATCATTTAGATAACTATAAAATCATAACAAAATAAGACCAAAATGCCAGTGTCATCCACTCTCTCATTGGGAAAACAAGCTATTTAGAATCTAAAATATGAAAAAATTAAGGCCATTTACAGGACTTCCAATTCTGTAGATACTATTTCTTAAAGCTGAACTATAGATATTAGATTTTCATGCAAAATAATTTTATTCCAGGTTACATAAAAAGGCAAATAGTTTGTCTATCACAAATCTTATTATGGTGACTTGCCCCATTCTGTAAACTCTTCTGGGTTGCCAACCAAAGAGAAGACTTATGGTAGACACTATAATGCTCATCAAACATTCCATCTGCTTTCCCATATTTGTCATCTCCCCATTATGTGGGGGCAAAAAAAATTAGTTCTGATTAATGGGCTGTGGGTAGAAGTGTTGTGTGTTATTTCCATTGCAAAGCATATATGAACTAGAATGTCACTCTTTATCTATTTCTTCTCCTGCCAAATCAACCACTGATATTCCAGATGCTGGGCTGTTCATCAGACTGGATCCCTTAGTGATTGTACTACCATAGAGTACAACACGCAACCATCATGGTACACATACACAAACACATGTACACATTAACCTTTATCTGACATATAGTATGTGCAGGCAACACATGTCCTATTAAGCCACTGAGATCTGAGGTTGTTTGCTACCAAGGTATAATCTTGTTACTGTAACATATCTTTCTAAACCGTATTAGTGTTAAACTATAAGCCACTATATATTGATGGCTCAATATACTCAGGAGATGTGTTTTTTTTTTTTCAGGCACATTCCAGAAGTAAATTTTAACTAGATTGTTTCACAATCTTTGGGCTGTGTTCGACTGATGAGATAAATGGTAATATCAGTGAATACTATGAAATTATTGTTTCTTTTACTATTAAATGAATTTCTTCAGAAGGAATTTTTAGTGACCGGCACAGGATGACATGTTACCCAGCATTCCCAGGGATGATAGTTGTGGAGGAAACATAATTGGTAGAGGAAGCAGTTCAAATCTAATTAAGAGAAAAGCATTTTACTATGTTGATATTTCTACACCATATTTGGGAGTTGCATTGACTTGCTCCAATGTAGAAACCATATTTAAAACTGCAAATTCAAATACAGTTACTGAGCTATTCAACTGATGACAATCTACTGTCATTTCTGACACTTACCTCCTTTTACTGATGACTTTGATATTTGGTTCAGTCTCTTCTTATCACAAGTGCTGTCATCATCCTGAGACATGGTTCCAACCATCTATTCTTTCAGCATGTTTATACCCTCAGCTTCCCCAACCAACACCTTTGCTCTGTTTCAGCCACAAGTAAATTGGCACCACCTAGAATGTTAAATTCAAACAGCAATCATTCTTGATATAATGTATTTTCTTTCTTCTTGTTATTTCCATGCATATATTCTTTTACATTAGTGACTCATCAGTCACTACTTTCTCATTACATATAAGCCCTATTTTACCTATCACTTTCTTCTTATCTCATTAGAGCTTCGAAACCCCCCACAAAACTTTATGTAGTTTCTTTCCAATATCTTTATTTCCTTTACATCAGAAAACAAAATAAAATGAAACAAAACAGGCTCATCCATGGGATAATAAAATCATCTGGTTTATTTCCTGCTACACCTGGGATGTGAGATGTTTCAAAAGAAAATAACAAAACAAACAGGTAGAGATGTGTATAAGATTCATGGTCTGTAAAAGTGTCTGTGTATTTAATGAAACCCGGAACATTTTCAGTGAGTTTCAAGTAATTTCTTTCTCTGTTTCTACTAGTGATTATTTTAAATAGCTTTTGTTCTCCTGAAAAGAAAATCGCCACTCTTCTCAGCAATTTCCCACTCTCCTTCATACATGTGCAATTGGACTTAAACACCTTCAAAGTTTTTCATTACAGAGCTTTTTTCCAACAATAGATTGTTTCAAAAAAGCACAGATATCTAAACTCTTGCTCAGAGGCACTGATAAGACCTAATTATAACTCGAATATCTCATTTCAGGCAGTTTTATTGACAGTTTCCTCTTTGTATTTCAGCAGCAACATAAAACAAATTAAGTATAATTTTCATGCAAAGATATTTCCTGTAAGAATTTTCAAAAGTTCTGTATGTTCTTTATTTCAGTGTGTGAAATATTTGATGGTGGTGATATATTTCTCACTGTGTCTAGCTAAATAAGCACAGATTTTTCTTTTCTATAAAACAGAAGAAAATGTAATGATAGATGAGTATAAGCTTTTGGAAGTATAAAGGGAAATTTTTATTGTTTCCTAGAACACTAGCCAGGTAAACTATTTGCACTGGGGAGATAGTACAGTCTTTGGAGGTAGATAATTTGAATTGGAATCCTGGTTCCAGTTAAATATATTTGGGCTAGTTTACTTTAGCTGCCTGAGTTTCAGCAGTCCTCTTTGTAAAAAGTATCTAATGACACTTTTTTCATCAGATTGTCCTTAAAGACTAAACAGATTTATATGTGCAAATCACATAGTTGGCGCCCCATATATGAAGGGTTTTTGGTTTTTAAACGCAGGTAAAGGTTGAAGTAACAAAGTTGAAGTGAAATGATGAGAACATATTATCTTGGACGAAGATCTCAGTTGCAAATCTGACTACCTGAAACACACACTTTCAAGAAAATTTAGGCAAGTCCAACAACCCTGCTTACTAACATTCTCATCTTCTATCAGCTGATAAGAAGTCTATGGTTACAGTCCCAATTTTAACCCTAAGATAGTATTTGACACTAGTTAAAAACAGATGGACAAGGGCTAATATAGCATTATTCTGTGCGTATTCAGATTGTAGCAATATTTACTAGAGAAAATTTATAAATTGTGGCAAAACATAAGGATCAATATTTAAATTACATACAAACCCTCTACCTAGTAATAACCACAGCTAACATTTGCTTAACATTTGCTTTACATTTTAATGGGATTTAAAAATATATTTAGTGGTATTCATTTAAAGACTAGTAACATCTACATGATATTTCACTATTTGAATATACCACAATTTACCAAAATACTGTTATGTGGGCATTCCAGGTATTTTTTTGTTTGTTTGTGACACTAATAAATAATAAAACAATGAAGTAATTTTCGTTGATCTCTGACAATTTAGGTACCAAACCATGTGTCAAAAAGTTTGAATATTTTTGCACCTTTTGTTGTGCATTGCTACACTGCACCCTCTTAGAAGTGAATCGAAGAACCGGAGGGCAAGATTCATTCAGTGAAGGAAGGCAATAGAACAGGGATCTTAAAACCTTAAAGAATAGGTTGAAATGTGGTGGATCATAGGACTAGGAAAAACCTAGGTTTTTCCTAGTCCTATGAAATATTCCAGACTGCTTAGGGGTAGCCTGCTTTGTGCAAGGACTGAATAACAAGCCATGTCTCAGTCAAGCAAGTGTATTTAGTGGATTCTGTTCATTACTTGCCTTCTGTTGAAAAACTGTCCATTTATCTAGACACAAATATACATCCTCTTCCTATTAATATTATGTGACAAAAGTAAACTATGCTTAATGGTTCTTTTGCATGATCTGTTTAATAAAAGCCACCAAGCTTTTATCAAAAGAGCATATACAATAGAAAACAAGTGACCAGTGCACTCATCCTGGTACTAAAGAGGATAAAATGTCTTATTTTGTTCTTACTGGTCAGAGTTTGTGGATTATCAAATATCAATTCCTCTGGGAAACTTTGACTTATTTTCTAGGAAAAGCTTCTTTCCTCTCTACACTTAGAGCATGATTTGTATACTACGATTACTACTTTTACCATGCATTCTGTGTTTCCTTTGTTTCTACCTCAAATAAATTTTAACTTAGAGTGAACAATTATTGAGACCTTCTTGCCAGCCAGAGGATAATCCTTCTATGCATGAGTTTTTTGTTCCCATCTCAGCATCCAGTTCTGTGCTCAGCACATACATAAAAAATGCTCAGAATTACTTGAATAAATAGATAAAGGGATAATGCAATAAAACAAAGATACAGCTTTCAAGTGCAGAGTGTTATTGAAATAAGTAATGGGCCATGCAAAGTGGACTCATTGCATCAATTGCTCTGAATCACAGTTATTCTTTATCTCAAAGAGTCTCTGGTTCGTGTGTGTCCCATCATGGGGCAGAATCCTAGTGTAATCTACAAATAGCATCCTTGATGGATGAGATTGGGATACATTATTAAATTTGGAAAATTCTAAGCATACTGAATATAAAGATCACTGAATTTGAAAAATTCCTAAAGATCTGACTTTGAAGAACTGTTGTCTTCCAGTGAGTGTTGACAATATTTATCCTGATACATAAATATCAAGAGAGAGTATCTTCATCCAGCCTGTTTGTAGAGGATGTCACCCTCTGCCTTGATAGGAAGTCTATATATGAAAGAATTACATCTAATGGCACCTGTTGCTACAGCAGATCAGACTGTATGCTACTAGAGGTAAGCACTGTTTGGGTTGTATACAAGTTACCAATATTAATTCTATTTTTGATGTTATTCTCCAATTGTGCACACCTGTGTAGTTTTTATTACATGGAGCTATTGGCTTGCAAAGTAGAAAAGTAGGAATAAATATACCAGATAATTTATATCTCACAATGCTTAGGAGATGGAATAATGGGATATACAGTTAATAAACAAATGTTCTAATCATTATACACACATATGTGTGTGCATATATATATATATATATATATATGTATATGTATTTGTATTTTACAAATGTATATATGTATGTATATGTGTATATGTATATATATTTTATGTATATGTATATATATTTTACTTTCGTTATCTAACCTAATTGGAACTCAGACTCATCACTAAGATGAAGGTTTGTCGGAGCATTTCTTTCATTTCTAAAATGCTATTTATGTGTATAGAAATGGTAGGCATTGTCCAGATCTAGCCCTGAACTCTAATAACAGCATTTCTATTATCAAAGAGAACATTAGAACTGACAAGAATAAATGCTGGAGAAGCCAATTCCTATGAATGTTATCTATTCCATTATGAAAAACGGAAGACCCTGGTTTGTTTTGGAAGCACAACAAACTACCTTGACTAGGAAATTATCTCTACTAAAATCTGTCCCTTTTGAACTATTATTCTCTGTTTAATTTTATCTGAGTTTCATTTTTCCAGATTTTCTGTAGCTGGTAATAAGTAAATGCCCACAAATGTTCAAGGCTCTTTTGTTCTCTTATCAGCACTGTATATTTCACAAAATAAAACAATGGAGAGGCCAAAATCCAGATCCTTATAACCTTGCTTCCTACATAGGCACTAAACATGCATTCAACATTAGATTGCAGCTGGATACACTTTGTTTGGTTAACACTGATTTAAAGTTTTTGG
Organism: Acinonyx jubatus; assembly: GCF_027475565.1. Lineage (NCBI taxonomy): Eukaryota > Metazoa > Chordata > Mammalia > Carnivora > Felidae > Acinonyx > Acinonyx jubatus. The sequence continues at coordinate 103,887,372 of NC_069385.1, read as the reverse complement.
TTATGAATACTAACAGGCAGACAAGAAGTCTGTTTCTCTGTTCCCCCACTAATTCTTTCACCACACCTTGTATTTTACTCCTCTTTACTATTTGTATGGTTTCTGAAAGTATTTACCACTGGGTCCCCTGACTTGGGGATTAGCTGTGCTTATTTGTTTACTTGTTTGAATTAGATTTGCTTGTTTTTCTTTACTTTTAATTATCTTGACTGCAATTTTCTGCCACCTTAGAGGGTAATAAAATGTCTGGCCTGAGATTTAAGCAACTGGATATGGGGATCCCAGCGATTTCTGTTTATGGGGTCACACACCAAAGTGAGGGGTAGAGTGTGTAAAAAAACTGATGCAGAGTTCTCTATTTGGAAGATGACCCGCAGTGTAGAGAAAATATGAAACCATTTTCTGCCTTCCTAATATAAACATTAAAAGACATAAAACCTAAAGTCTTTTAAACTCAATGTAGATTGGTGGGGGTTTCCAGCTATGCACGTGAGTCACCGTGCAAAGTGTTGATCTAATAAAGAAAAAATATCCGCTGATTTTGTAAAATTTCAAATGTTAACAGCACATCATGTATAATCCATGTAGTTCTTTCTTTCTTATCACCACCAAACATGTAAGGTCAGAAAAATGGAGAATAGATAAGCATGTCAATGAAGCACTACATCTTTTCTTGCTGTTTATCCTCAAGAGAATTATAATTCACCACATAATGAATACATTCTGAATCAGGGAAAGTGGAGGGAAAACAAATGTAAGCTGTTTTCTTTAATAAAGGAGATAATCTGTATATTACCATATTTCAAACATGTCCTAAGACACACAGTATTAACTTTAGATCACTTGGAAAGCAATATGATTATCTGGATTTTCTTGAGTTAGATGACCTTTTTTTCCATTGTATTTAGAAGGGATTGCGATTCACCAAATGGTAGCTGACTCCCACGCAAGAAAACTTGCAAATAATAGCAAGTATAGCTCAAGGGAGCCACCTGCTGCTGGAGGGATATCCAGGGCAGAGAAAACTCTGTGGTACAACATTAGCATCCATTTAACACTGGTATGGCTGTGTTGAAACTATAGTCAGTAAAACAAGAAATAACCAGTGAGGTTTTAAACTCTTTGAACTTCACCTGCCTCATTACATTTTTTGAGGGACTTATCAAAAGCATTAATTATTAAGAAATGCGTGAAATCGCCCTAAATTGTATATTTAAGTTCTAGACTCTTCCCTTTCATATTATCATAGAAACTTCCTGTGGCTGCCATTCCAAAAAAATAAATAAATAAAAGAAAAAGAAAATACAAAACAGAGAATGTAGCCTATACCTTAAAACAAAGGCTTTGAAGGTTTAGCCAATGGCGATGACAGGCTAAACTTGGAATGAGGATCCATCCTGGGATTATCGATTTTATCTGTGTGGCCAATGGCTCCAATTTGGAGAGTGTTCTAGATTGCAAATACATTATCTCGTGTTGCTTTCACAACAGTCATTTAGTTCTCCTTTTATATTTGAAAAATCTGAAGCACACAAAGTTGAATTAATTTATTGAAAGTCATATTGCTACTTAGGGCCAGTGTATGACTAGGATCCATGATTCTTGATGCTTCCTCCATTGTGTGTTAGTACAACATCACTGTGCCCACCATATTCTTCTCAGTTAACTATCCATTAACCACTTCTGACCTGTAGGATTATGGGTGAAGTGATGTTGAGAAATGCCAAGAGGGAGGGAGCCTCAAGCATCGTTGAGTCAAAGATCCTAGATGTGAGGCACACAAAGCTGAATTCAGATCACAGATTTACTTTCTAACATGCTGACTATGAGACTTTCATCAAGGGTTTTAAACTTTGTGAACTTGGGTTTCCTAAAATGTAGAAGAAAAAAATGACATGTACCTATACAATTATTTTAAATATTCTATAAATGCATCTTAAAATGCTTTGCTCAAGTGACTGGCACATATTAGTAGTAGTAAATAACTATAATGTCAGATTTTTTTAAATGAGAAGCACAAAAAGGTACACTCGCTACTGATATTTGATAGGCAAATATTAATATTATGCAATTATTTATACTATATATTTCTCCCTGCTTAGAAACACAGACTCTCTGGGTCAGAATGCACAATAAAGTTTAACTCAAACATCATTATTACAGCTGTGGGGTTAGGGTCTTTTCCTTGTGATTTAACATTTTCCCCTATAGGACCCGTATTGTTTTTCAGCAGTAATTTTTCATTTCTTTATTCCACAAATGAAGTAGTGAACTGAACAAAACAAAATCCTATTTTACCAGCACACAGTACTCACTCTAACAGTAACTACACATTAACTCCATTTCCTTAAATATCTTGAAACATAACCCACCAGTGACACAAGGACCTATTAGGTGTGTGTTGAAAATACTAATCACATCAATATTGTTACTGTTATACCATTATCTAACACTGTTATCTAATATTACAGACATAATTTCAAATTTTATGTGGAAATATGTGTGAGATTAAGATTTTATCATTAATCTTTTCAGAAACAAAACTAATATATAAGGAAATATATAATAATATATAGGGAAAAATTGTTCCAATGACTTTGAGATAACATTTTATAAAATCATTTGCTAAAGGTTTATGAAATATTTAACACTTCATGTAGTAATATTCTTTAACCCTTGACTAATTTTTCTTGCTTTAATAGGTGTTTCTAACAATATGTACATAAATACAGAATCACCTTTTTTTTGTTTGTTTGGTCTCTTATTGAAAATTATTCCTTCTAATTCAATTTACATTTCAGCCTTCACCATTGAATGGTGTGAAAACTATTATTAAATGTTAGGTAATTATAACTAGGAGGTTAGTAAAAAAAAATCCTATGGGAGCAAATATATTTAAAATAAAAGGCCTACAACTGGTTTGCAATTAAAATGAAATCAGATGAAAAGGATTTACAAACCATGCATTACATAAATAAAAACATTCTAAAGTGCATTTCTATTAATACCACCCATCCTTTAAGTATACTAAAGACATTATACCCAATGTCACAAATGGTGCAATTAGGAGAATAGGCACTGGGAGAGAAGATGGCTGACCTTCCTATGAGTTTTTAATTGTTATTAGCTACCACTTATTATTATATATTTTAAGTTGGAAGTGGTGGTGATGGTGGTATGGATAGTGGTAGCTGTGGTGTCTGCTCAACTCATTGTGGAAAAAAAATGAGAGAGTTGCAGAATAATTTGCTTAAGTACATTTCAATCTTAAGAGGAAAACAACCCCCTCTTAAAAGTATGGACTTGGAGTAAACTGACTTCATAATGTTAATGAGAAGTGCCAAAGGTGTCTGGTGGTGCAGACAGAATCACCTGGAAGCATATGGTCTTCAGGTCCCTCTTTTTGACTTTAAATCACTGATGGAACATTGACAACATCAAAACTGTCACCTATCAATCTACCATTTTCTGCCTTCCAGAGATGACAAGGAACTAGACCAGAGAGCTCTTCCTGCTGAAATAATAAACCATCCTCTCCATTATTAAGCTGATTGATTTGATTTGATTTGATAAGACAAGGAGAACACAAGCGGAGGAGAGGGGAGAGGGAGAGAGAATCTTAAGCAGGCTCCATGCTCAGTGCTGAGCCCAACGCAGAGCTTGATCCTATGACCTTGGAATCGCAACCTGAGCAGAAATCAAGAGATGGACACTCAGCTGACTGAGCCACCAAGGCACCCCTAGGCAGATTTTTAAAAGCAGGAAAAGTGACAATTAAGTACAAAGACTAAAGTGTCAATCACAATTATTGGATAAATACTTTTTTGAAAAGTTTGGAAAGATACTTATAAAGTAGAGAACACGATGGAATTAGTTTAAGTCAAATCCTCTGCTTCGGGAGCCCGAGCCCCATTGTCATGTCTCTTTGGACAAGATGAGGAAAGATAAATTGTGTAGAAAATATGATAGTCACCGTCTTTCCAACCTTATGAATTTGTAAATATATAGCAAATCCTATGAGAAAATTTATTATATATTACAGTTTTATATGAAGAGGTACTGATCTCATTCCCTCTCTCAATTTCATTATAAGCATAGTAAGTACTTCCCTGTATCTTTGCATAGCACTGATGTTAGGTTCATAGACATTAAAAATAACATTAAAAAGTCTAGTCTTAGCCACACATTTTTTATGGTGCACTTCTCTTACGACACTTAATAAATTTATGTATCTATCCCTTTCTCAAACTGTTCAGTAAGAAGAAACCATCTGCTAAAGCACTCAAGGGAATATTGTAAAAGACACAGTTTCTACTTGATACCATTGTTTTGTTCTTATCTTAGTTTTTGCTTTGTTTGCTCCCATAAATCTCACTGTGCACAATATACACACTTTATTTCAGGTAACTCAATGTTGCCTAATTTTCCCCATTTTTTCTTGGCCACAGAAAACCAATAAAAAAAAATACACACACACACACACACACACACACACATATATAATCTGAAATGTAATTTCAGATTGCAACATAGAACAAGTTAATCATAAGTTAATGTCTATTCTTTTCAAAGTATTCCAAAAATCATGGAAATGGAAGAAAAACTTCCAAATCCATTCTATGAGACCAGAATTACTCTGATACAAAAACCAGATAAATGTCTCCACCAAAAAAAGGGAACTATAGGCCAATATCCCTGATGAATATGGATGCAAAAATTCTCAATAAAATACTCGCAAACAAAATCCAACAGTACATTAAAAGAATCATTCACCACTATCAAGTGGGATTTATTCCTGGGCTCCAAGGGTGGGGCAGTACTTTCAAATCAGTCAATGGTGAGCCATATGACCCTTCAATAAATCCATCTAACTTGATTTTTTTAATGCAACCTCTAAATAATGCAGACCAAATATACTGTGAATTATGTTTTGATTGTTTCTAGCAGATTTTTTTAAAAGTTAAATTGTTCTTTCTAACTGAAATTTCCAACTGAAAAACTTGAGATCTTACAGTAGTGTTTTGGAGGGAGAGGTTTAAGATTGGAGTACACATTTATGATATGTGGATATACACTTTCATTCCATTGTCTCCTATGTCACCAATGACATTTTATTTGTGAGGAGTAAAGTAGAAAGCTAAGGAAAAAAGAAAGCATGTTCAAAAAAAAACTTTATAAGATGTTGCAACAAAATAAATATTATCTAGGATAGCACCCATAAAAAAAGAAGTCCATAAATCCTCTGAAATGCCATCAGAAGGTGAAAAGATAAAAGAGGAAGAGCATAGAGAAAGACAAATACCATATAATTTCACCCATATGTGGAATTTAAGAAAAAAAATGAGCAAAGGGAAAAAAAGAGAAAGAGGCAAACCAAAAAATAGACTTATAACTATAGAGAACAAATTGATGGTTCCCAAAGGGGAGGGAGGTGGGGAGATGGGCTAAGTAGGTGATGGAGATTAAGGAGTGCACTTGTGATGAGCACCAGGTGTGGTATGGAAGTGTTGAATCAGTATATTGTACACCTGAAACTAATATTACACTGTATGTTAACTGGAATTTAAATAAAAACTTAAAAAATAGAAGAACTTAGCAGATTGAGAGAAGAAAACATGTAACTTTACAAAAGTAGCATATATGGTGATCATAAGAAACACGCTTTTTATTTTTTTAAATTAATTTTAATTTGTTGAATAGATAAAGCATTTTACATGATTCAAAAGTAAACATTATGTAGAAAGGCACATACAGAGAAGTCTTGTCTTAAATACTACCACTTCCTGTCTCTAACCACCAACTGCCTTCATGTGACCATTTTTCAATAACTTGAAAATATTTTTTTGCAAATTTTGTGTACCATATAATTCATCCTTTTCAAGGGTGCAATTCGAGTTCTTAGAAAATTTACTAAGCTGCGCAACCAGGGCTACAATCCGTTTGAGAAGATTCCATCATCCCAACAAAATTCCTCATGCACATTTCAGTTAATCTCACCACTAATCTATCTCAAACTACCACTAATCTACTTTTTGCCCCTATACCTTTGCCTTTTCTGAATATTTTATATAAATGGAATCATACAATATGCAATCTCTTAAGTCTCACTACTCTAAACACTTTTATGAGGTTTATTCATGTTGTAGTATGCACCTGTAGTCCCTTCCTTTTATCGCTGTATAGTATTACATTGTGGGCATAATATCCCAATCTGTCTATGCATGCACCAGGTGATGGACACTTAGATTGTGACCAATTTGGGGCCATTTTGAATACTTCTATGAATATCCACATACAAGTTTTTGTGTGGATAAATGTTTTTATTTCTCTTGGATAGATACTTAAGAGGGGAAATGCTGTGTCATCCAGTGAATTTATGTTTAACATTTTGAGGGACTGCCAAAATGTTTTGTAAAGTGACTACAGCCTCTTATATTCCCACCTACAAAGTATGAGGATTTGCATTTCTCCTTATCCTTCCCAACATTTGTTATGTCACTTGTCCTTTAAATTATGATTATATTCATTCTAGTGGGTATGGAATTGTGGCTCATTGTGATTTTAATTTGCATTTCCCTAATGATTAATGATACTGAAAAAACTTTTCATGTGATTAATGTCCATTTGCATATCTTCTCTGGTGGAAAGTTACTAGGATCTTTTGCTTATTTGTTAATTGGGCTGTTTCTTGATGAAACATACGTTTTATTTGTATACTTTAGATACAAGTTCTTCATAGACTTTTGCAAATATTTTCTCTCAGTCTGTTGCCTATCTTTTCATTTTGTTAATGGTGTTTGTTAAAGCTTAATATTTCTGAATTTTCCTTTTTTTAAATTTTTTTTTATTTTTTTAAAAATGTTTACTTATTTTTGAGACAGAGAGAGAGAGCATGAATGGGGGAGGGTCAGAGAGAGAGGGAGACACAGAATCCAAAGCAGGCTCCAGGCTCTGAGCTGTCAGCACAGAGCCCAACGCGGGGCTCGAACTCACAGACTGTGAAATCATGACCTGAGCCGAAGTCGGACGCTTAACTGACTGAGCCACCCAGGCGCCCCAATATTTCCGAATTTTCATGAGGTCACATTTATCAATTTTCTTTTCTTTTCTGAACATTGCTTTTGTGTCCTATCTAAGGAATATTTGTCTAACCCAAGGTCTCAAAGATTTTCTCCTATAGTTTTCTTGAAAAACTGTTTTTGTTTTAACTCTTACACTAGCTGACCCTTTTTATTAGTTTTTTGCCCTTCAAAGGAGTGTGTGCACATGCACATACTTGCATACACATGCATGTGCACAGGGTCTGTAAACTTGTGTGTGTGTATATATATATATATATATTACTAATTTCTCACTGTATTCACTATTAACTTATGTTACAAGTGAAGGTAACAAAACCATAGTAGTATTAGCAGTCCCTGTCAATTTGTTCCCAGTAGAGGTCAGAGATATTTTTATATCACATTATAGTTGTTTCATTTAACTCATAACATTTATACATTTTATTTATTTATTTTTTTTTAGCGTTTATTTATTTTTGAGACAGAGAGAGACAGAGCATGAACAGGGGAGGGGCAGAAAGAGAGGGAGACACAGAATCTGAAACAGGCTCCAGGCTCTGAGCGGTCAGCACAGAGCCCGACGCGGGGCTCGAACTCACAGACCATGAGATCATGACCTGAGCCAAAGTCAGACGCTTAACCGACCAAGCCACCCAGGCGCCCCTGACATTTGTACATTTTAATACTCAAAATTAAAATGGTTATTGCTACACCTTAATTAATATGCTAATAAAGTAAATCTAACATTTTAATATTTTAAAAATATTTTAAATTATATTTTAATATATTTGGTTTCCTTTGTAATACTATTATTTTACATTATGAATAAATTTATACTATTTTTCTAAAATGAGGCCCATGGATCCAATTGTGAAAGGGGCCTTAGCAAGAACAAAAGTCTAAGATCTTCTGTAAAGGTGTCTTTTAAAGATATTTTCTGCTATTTTCTATTGTTGAAATGTCTCATTTTCCTGTATGATCAGTAACAATGATATATAGAAGGGAATGAAAGATTTTGGCAGAAAAATTGAAATTTTTAGTCAAGACTGCTAGCCTTTGTTGGTGTAGTAAAGTTCAACTTCTTTCATTCAAATACTGTTTGAATGTAGGAGGGAGTTGGTGTTTGTTCTGACCTTATGGGTTTTGTTTGTTTGCTTGTTTGTTTCTGCAGAATAGTTAATGTCTTCTTCTTCTTTCATATACTTATCTTAAAGTCTGAACAGGCACCTCCTCTTTTCCAGCTGCCTCTTTTCTCTCCTTAAGGGAAACATTCGTGAGGCTGCTACCTCTGACCCTGTACATTTCCAAGCCCCCTTTTTGTTCCTTAGCAGCCAATGCTTTGATCTACCAAGCACCAGGCCTTTGGGGAGATTTTGTGTTAACTATTCCTAGGCTGAATCTTCATCTGTACTTTTAGTGGTGCAATTTCTGTTGAATCTTTGTGACAGTTTGGGTTTTTCTAGATTCGTATAATTAAACTTTTGTTTATTTTTTTGTTTTGTCTTCTAGTGAATTTGCATGCACAGGTTATGGGTTATTTTATTTGCTGTCATAGTTGATGTGTATGGACATTTCCTTCTTCCTATCCTTTTCCTCTCACCTTTGTGCCTCTCCTTCTCCCACTCTTTCCCCCTTTTTTTTTTCTTTTGATAATATGTGAAGAGATTTGGATTTAGGTGGTTGTCATCACCTTTGGGATATAAGAACATTCAACTTAAGAATATGTTCTTAATTACATTACTACTTCTGAATACAGTGCCTAGCATATAGGGGTTGTTTAATAAATGTTAACCAGATAAATTCATCTAAAGAATTCTGTAACTGTGGTGCCTGGGTGGTTCAGTCAGTTAAGCTTCCAACTCTTGATTTCAGCTCAGGTCATGATCTCACAATTTGTGAGTTAGAGCCCCATGTGGGGCTCTGAGCTGACAGCACAGAGCATGCTTGGGATTCTCTCTTTCCCTCTCTCTCTGACCCTCCCCAGCTAATGTTCTCCTTATTTCTCTCAAAATAAATAAAATCTTTAAAAAGGAAGAACTCTGCAGCTATCATCCCAATCAATAAGAACAAAACTTCAATGACTCATCTTACCTAAAATGGAAGCCTCCACAAAAAAATGGAACCCCATTTTTTTTGCTATGACATTTTAGTACTTTTAGAACATTATTCAGTTGTATTAAATGAATTTACATTCAAGTCCTCTTCTTTACAAACCTCCATTGCACTTAAAATAGTCGATACATTTTCCTCTATATGAGGTATATTTATTTCTTCCAATTTCTTCTCAAAACTCTCCTTCCAGAAAAATAATCTTTCTCCAATACTGTTATTTATATTTTACCATTTGCTAGGTTTCAGGTTAGGTTTCAGTTCTTGAAATTTCCACTAACCTTCACATATTCCTTTGGTATTTCTTCCTTTTCACAATTTGAGCAAAACTTAATGCTAAAATTTCCCACCTGGAAATTAGTCTTTATGATGATAGTTTATGATCTCCACAGGCCCTCCACTGCCAAAGCAAACCATCACTGGACATGTGACATCTCTCAACAAACTAAGGAAGAACTAGGACTAAATCATGACCTTTATAAGGTAGTTCATTTAAACCTCAGTGTATTAAGTCACACACACAAGTCTTGTGTTTTATCATCTAAAAAATACATCATTTTCAGGGTGCCTGGGTGGATCAGTCAGTTAAGCATCTGACTCTTGATTTCGACTCGTCATGATCTCATGGTTTGTGGGATTGAGCCCCCTGTCGGGCTCTGTACTGACACTGCGGAACCTGCTTGAGATTCTCTCTCTCACTTTCTCTCTGCCCCTCCCTTGCATGTGCGTGCTCTCTCTCTCAAAAATAAACTTAGAAAAGTAAATGAACACTAAAACATACAGCATTTTCAAAGCCAGTATAGCCCAAAAGCTATGTTGTGGTGGCAAATGGAGTGTCCCTCTATTTCACGTTTAAATAGTTTGAGTATGATAAAGACAATATTCTCTTTACACGTATGTTGCTCGGATTCTGAAGCTTTTGCCCATTAACTTCAACCATCACTGAATACTGTTTCACCTATTTCATGTACCCTCACCTTCTGGGTTTGAATTGCATTTATATATCTCCCACACTGAAAATAAGTGGAAAGTATAGACAAAATAGGCAAATCTTCCAACTGTGAACATAAAGATTGAGAAGCCAAGAAGGTGAACAAGATTTCTACACATTCTTCAGCTTTAGGGCACAATTGGAGCTGCAGCCACCCCATGTGGGAAGAGCTCTGGTGAATATCCAGGCTCTTCACTGGAACACACAGAAAGCTACCACCTGGGAGTAACATTGTACAGAAATTATACCAGACCTCACAATGAGTGCTATCCAGCTTTGAATCACTGAACTCCAAGATTCAGTTGTTGTGGAATTGATAGATATGCTTGAATAACTGCCTTCCAGAAGCAAACTAAATCCTCTCTAAAGGAAGATACATATTCCAGAGTCTCAAACTCTCTCCCTACATTTTTTTACAAAACCAGGTAAGATAACGACATGTATGAATGATAAGTCATGCTTGAATAAAAACTTACAAGGAGGCGATAAAAATGGCCCAACAGGGGATATAAAAACTTGATCAGGGGTGGATTTTTAAAACTTTTGATTAATTTTTTTAATAAAAGATAATAGCGGAGAAATTTTTAAAGACAATTAAAGTTCATGGGCAAAAGATTTAGAACCAAAGAAGGATAAATGTGAAATATAGTTAAGTACATCTCACTAAAAGCACTGAATATTAAGGAAAAACAAGAGGGGAGGTGAGATCCAGAAAAGTATCTCAAAACCATATATCCCTATGGCTAAGGAGGAGCACTTTCATTATTGGGTCTTCTTACTAGTGAACTATTTTTTTAATGTTTATTTATTTTGAGAGAGAGAGAGAGCTTATGTGTGAGTCAGGGAGGAACAGAGAGAAGGAGGTAGAGAATCCCAAGCAGGCTCCGTGTTGTCAGTGCAGAGCCTGACAAAGGGCTGGATCCCAGGAACCATGAGATCAAGAGTCAGACGCTTAACCAATTGAGCCACCCAGGTGCTCCACTGGCAAACTTCTTAAAACTTTCCATGCATTTATTTATTCATATAAATTTCTGGGCCTTAAATGAGGCTCTTATATTCACATAAGGGTTTCAGCCTCATGTGAATGAGCCCAAGGCTTTCTTCTTTTTACCAGATAAGCAACAAAACCTGAGCACCTAATTAAATATAAACCAAATGATGAGGAGGAATTTTATGGTGATAAAATAGGCTAAATTTTGTGAGCATTAGTTACTACGTGGCAAATAACCTTTCTACATGGCTCAGAGTTTATTCCATTTAATACACACACACACACACACACACACACACACACACACACACACACCAAGAAAATCCTGAGTAAAATTCCATGAATTTCTTCATTAAAGAAGGAAATTAAAATTTTAAGTTAGGAAGGAAATTAAAAATAAATTGCTTGAGCATATACTAATGGTATGAGTTGGAGTCACTGTTTGAAACCAATATTTCACAGTCCACATTTTTAACCAACATGCCATATCATTTACTTAATTTCAAGATGGCCTTGAAAACTCAATTCAATATTATGCAAAAGACATCTAAGTAATAGGAAAGAATAGAATTATATGCTCAGTACATCCATGTATCATCTGATTACAAATCTGAAAATTATCTTATCCCCATATATACTATAGAGATGATATGACACTAGTTACTAATTCTTTTACTTCATTTCTCTGCCTGTAGTTTATTTCCTTTTGTCAACCACTTGAAGGTTTTCAATAAAGCAAAATAATATATTTTAAGGGATTACATGTCAATAAAATTTGATAAAATAAAACAGTGAACATAATCAACATACGTTTCCTAAAAGCATTACATTTTTTGTTGACATTGTAAATTAATCTTAATTTTTTACCATTATTAACCATGAAAACAATAAACAAATAATTGGTTGTATGAAAGAAACCAAGTAAAATAAAAAATTGTTACAGGTGAGGAATGCCATATGTGAAGTGACAGTTCACTGCGGGACAGGGCTTTAATTGCTTTCTTAATGCACTTGGTTCCGCCTGTGTTATAAAGGACATATGGCGCATTTCCCTGGGAATGAGAACTGTTTTAGGATTTTTATTATTTTTCAATAGAATTCAGAATTTAAATGTGAGCTTTCCTCAATTTAATCCATTGTACAATTGACATTCTATTTTCTTGTGACTTTTTAAACCAAAGGAATCACCATCTAAGATGTTGGCATTCAGAGTCATCAAAGGTTAATGTCCTTTTGCAAAGTCACAAAGCAATCATTTTGTAAATTTTGTCCTTCCAAAGATTTCTAACTAAATCTGAAGATGAAAATGCCTTCTTCAGTGTTATCAGCAGAGTAGATTGTTCTCCTGCCAATGTTTGTCATTTAAAATATTATTTGGTCAACACTGAAAGTCAATTTTTCTAAAGCCCTAAGACCAGGCAAAGTTAGTAAGTGTTTTCACTCTCATTCTATGAGTGAAATGAAATATGCCAAGGTCATTTTGGGTGCTTTCACTTCATGTTTTGTTTTGGAATTTATGTATAAATTGGCAATTAATTCATAGGAAACAAAATAGTTTTCTTTGAAATGCAAATTTCTATAAGCTATAAGGTTGTGAGAGATTAGTCCTATTTAAAATGTATGAGAAATTTCCAGCACATCATTATTTCTCACAGGACCGTCTTGGAATTTAATATAATTTTTTTAAATCTGTGCACAAGGGTATGCCTATAGATTTGGAGTCAGAAGACATACTTCCAAATCACTGCTCATTACAACCTAATTTCATTCTATTCAGCAATATAATTAACCCACCTAAGCATCAAATCTTTTATCATAAAATGGAGAGTAATATAAAACTTATCCAATAGAGTTGTTGTATAGATTAAATGGGATATTGTATTTGAATGTTTTTTTGAATAAGAAAAGAAATCTGTACAAATTTTAATTACAAATTCAATAGCCTATGACCCATGTGCCCTAAGACATCATCCCAAATAACTCAGTAGCAGAAGCCAGGTTTGTATAGTGTTCTCTTGATGTAAATTTTCAATGCTTTTCAAAGCCTGTATGATTTTTTGCTTCCAGGTTTCAAGAAGAAATTTTGTGTCTAAACTCAACTTCCCTGAGGTTAAAATGCTTTGGCTATTTCCTTGGATTGACAGAGGAAATGATATGGGGGGAAAATGCATGATGGAAAAATTCAAATGATTATCTCAATTGTGTATCTTGCAAATTATCTTTACATATTTATGAAAAGCAGTATCATAATTACACTTTATATTGAATTGTTTCAGCAACCATTTTGAATATATTGCCTTTCTTTAGCTTCATATCCATGATTTTTGCAATCAATCATACATTTTCCCTATCTTACTGACATCCAAACTATTATTTCTGCAATTTCTCAGGAACCAGATGCAACTCTGAATCTATGCTATTAATGTGGAAGTGAGGGATATAAACCACCACCAAGGTAAAGCAGATGATGAGCTTAGATTTTCCTCAGTGTGTTGATCTTTAAATGAATTGCAGTTTTGGTATTAATAATTATCTCCGTTAGTTACCATCTCTATAAATTTGCTTTACACAGTTGGCCCTAGTCTTGGAGAGTAATACAGGACAGATAAATCCTATTTCCACTGCTGATATTCACAGGAGTCATACATTAACCATACACATGCATTATATAAAATGTGTGTGTGTGTGTGTGTGTGTGTGTGAATAGCCAAGAAAATAATGCTGAGCTAAACACCCTTAGAGTCAAATGCAAGCATGTATTTGCAAAGCCTCACTTAGTGACAGGAGATACTATTTGAACCAATAAGCTAAGGATAATGTCTGATGCCTCTGAGACCAGAGAAACCATACTTAAAGAAATGTGGGTCCCTAGGGGCACCTGGGTAGCTCAGTTGGTTAAGCATCTGACTTTGGCTCAGGTCATGATCTCACGGGTTGTGGGTTTGAGCCCCACATCGGGCTCTGTGCTGACAGCTTGGAGCCTAGAGCCTGCTTCGGATTTGGTGTCTCCCTCTATCTCTGCCCCTCCGCCCCCTCTCAAAAATAAATAAACATTAATTTTTTTAAAGGAAATGTATCCTTTAAAAGTGTTAGTTGGATGTGGCTAGTGAGTAGTCAAAGTAGTAGATCAAGGTGAGACTGAAGAGGGAAGAAGGAGGGCAGACATAGCTCACCACATATTTTCAACTCTGAGAAAGGGAGTTGTTTTGGAGGAGGGAAAATGGAGCTGTAGTTCTGGAAGATGAAGTTTTTATTCAGACAACACTGATAGACATCTGGAGCAATGTGGAGATGCTGTAAGGGGTGAAGGTTTTCATTATTTTTCTTTTGGGCTGCTACTTTTGTTTTCTAAGCATCATTTTTGAACAATGTAGGGTGATTGACAGTGTTCCTACTTTAGGGTTATGTTTTTTGTTACTGGAATATAACATAGCATGTGGTATTTTATATCTCATTGTAGCCCATGCTCATATCCTTATCCTTTTTTCTTGGTTTTCCCCTTTGCAGAGTGGCTTTGCATGTTTTCAGAGCTTGTGGTGGGAATATACACTCACTGGTGATATAGATGTTATCCTAACAATAGTCACAACAGAGACACATCTCTGAAATTGGGTCCAAGATCAGCTTGTTGCTTCAGCCATCTGCCTGCCCTGAAGTGAAATGGCATATCAAGAGTCTCCAAGAAAGAGAAACATGCCTCCGAAACACTTTGCTCTACTGAAACATTGTCTTGAAAAAGGGGATACCTATTAGGGAGGTCACAGAATCTCTGTATTTCTATAAACAAACTTTGATGCCAAGAAAAACACCAAACAATGTTAAAAGAGACTTTTCCAGTGAGAAAGCTTTGCCAGTGCCAACCCATACTTAAGACACTCAGAAAAGATGCCAGAATATATACCATCAAAGAACTCAAAGCATTTTCCTTCAACTTTCTCAGAAGATCATGGCCATGACCCAAAAATAGTCTCTTGTAAATTTAATTTCCATTTGAGAATTTCACATTTGCAAACTTCATTACATGCCTATACTGTAGTTTCAAGATAGTCTGAGTAAATGAAATAGCTTCCTGTGTCTATGAAAGAATCTTAATGCTAAAGATTTTAAAAATATAGGAGAAATATTCACTGTACCCTTATCCACATGCTTATCACTTCTATCTATACATGGGCACAGCCCAACCATGCTCACTGTAACACCACTCTCCAGCTCAGTGGTGCTTCCGGACCCTCATGGGGAACAGACCAGCTGCTGATAGCAATGCCTCCTCCAAAACTCAATTCAAGCATATTTTGTTAGCACATTTCCCTGCACAGTGACCACTGGGATACTGGAAAATTTAAATGAACTCTTTCTCATTAAAATTGTAGAAACTTTGTCCTATAATCTTATAATCACCACAACGGTTTAACTGTTAGGTTGCTTTATTTATTTCATATTTATAAATTGCATTATGTCAATGCAATTTTTTGCTTATATTCCAATCCTAAGATGAATCTATGCAAATCCATCCCAAACTTTGAAATAGGACAAACTATCCTATAGTATGCATGGAAATAATTTTCCAGGTTAAGCTTATTTGTTTGCCCTGATGGGAGATGATAATAATCCTAATGTGGAACAGAAACATCTACATTTGCACCAATCCTAATTCTAATCTTTGTAGCCAATAAAAATGATCATATCCATTTTGTATATGATAACTTTTAATTATACTTATAAATGTTTAATCTTTCTCCCTATAGGTCTAACATGCTCTCTTCTCCAAATATTTCATTAGTTACTACTTTCACTTCGATTCTCACGGCATTTTTCTCTTCCCCTTCCAGATCACAACTCTCAGAATGAAATGTAATGAAACCATTTCCTTTTCTTTTCCTCCAAGGTATCCTAACTGATGCAGGGCACTTCGTAGGTGCTTAATAAACTTTGGGATTTTCTTTACTGGAAACATGATTACATTTAGAAAACCATTGCATTGAGACCAAGTGACAGAATATGCATATATTGTTTGCTCTGTAGTCTAAAGTAGATGTCTATACCATGCATGTCTATCTTCCATCTCCTTTTGTACCCTTCTCCAATATATTCATTTGCTTATTAAATACATAGTTTGAAGCACAAACCTCCTAGAGATTTTGGTCATGTTGTTTTATAGTGTTTGATGTACTTTTAAGACTGATTTTGCTACGTGGAAAGGAAAGATAGAAGCAATAATACATAACCACCCCTGCAAGGGAAGATATCTTACATCAATGACCATCTATGACATTGTCTGGCTCCTTGGGCAACATACAAATTGTCACAAAATTTACTTGTGACATTGCACAATATTTGTAATCGAGAGAGTCCCCACTTCCTGAACCCAAACATACTCTCTGCCTCACATTTTAATATACAATTTTGACACCATATCTGTATGCTTGAAATGAATAATTCATTTCCCTGATAGGTCTGGAAGAATGTTGGAAAAGAGGGTACTCTCAAGAAATTAAAATTTGTATCAAGAAAAAAATTCCAGAGTTTGAAGTTCAAAAGATAATGTGGAATGCAGCAAGTGTTAGATAGGGAGATGAGAGAAATGTGAATGGGTAACAATGAGTTTTGAAAGATATACTCACAAAAATATTAGTTACTATGGCAGCCCTAGTGCAATATTTAGACTTTATAACTGACTTTAAAGTGTGGCATCATATAAAGACATACATAATTTAACTCCCAGATCCACTCTATTCTTATGATCAAAAAAGCCTTAAAATCTTGTATTTTGATTGATGTGAAGAAAAAACAAACAGCAAGAATATAGCTTAAGGTACTGAAGTTACTTAAAATAAAATGGGATTATGTGAGGTAGTATGTACCAAGAATCTTTAAAAGTAAAGTATCTTAAAAATGCAAGGTATCATAATCAAATATGACAGGGAGAATGGCCTTGCATATGTCTCTCAGTTGTGGTCAATCACTGGACGTGGTATCTTTCTGAAGGCTATAATAATTTCATAGCAGGATGGACTTTTATCCCACAAAAGTATCGTTATAGTATATCCTCCAAAGCTTTTCCAGCTATTTCCATTTAGGCAATGCTTTGTCTCCATATCTTTGATATTTTAGGAGTTTACTTTTTTCCAGTGTGATTCACATTCCAAAGAACATGAATAATTCAATAGTGACAACATTTGAGTTTCCAATTCTCATTATTTTTTTCAATATATGAAATTTATTGTCAAATTGGTTTCCATACAACACCCAGTGCTCATCCCAAAAGGTGCCCTCCTCAATACCCATCACCCACCCTCCCCTCCCTCCCACCCCCCATCAACCCTCAGTTTGTTCTCAGTTTTTAAGAGTCTCTTATGCTTTGGCTCTCTCCCACTCTAACCTCTTTTTTTTTTTTTTTCCAATTCTCATTATTTTTTAAGGTTGCATGGTATTCCATCATGTAGATATGCCACATTTATTCAACCCATTCTTATGTATGGGCATTAAAGGTGATTTCCGAAATTTTGCAATTATAAGCAATGCTGCAATGAATAACGAGCCTATTAATTTATACGTATCATTGGAAATATGCTGTCAGAATAAATTATCTGAAGTAGAATTACTGAGCCAAAAGACATTAGTTCATTCCTCTATTTGAAATGTGTTCTTACACATACAATGAGGTATGGATCAAATTTTATATTTTTCCAAAGAGATACCCATTCCACTATATATGCCAACACAAAGTCTATTTTTATATTACTAAATTGATTTGTCTTTTTACTACATTTCTGTTTATACTTGGCTCAATTTCTTGACCTCTTATCTATGCACCAATGTTTCTAGTTATGTGCTCAGTACCACACATAAATACAGAAGTTTTATAATATATTTTAGCATACGGTAAGCTTCCAATTCTTGTATATCATTTTTACATGAATTTTAGAATGAAAATAGCTAGCTCCACAAAATAGCTTTTGGATGTATTTGGTTTCATTAAACATATAAATTACTTATGGAAAACTAATATATTTATGATGGTGAATTTTCCCATCCAAGTACTAGTAATGCTTTTCTATTTGTTCAAGTTACTTTTATTTATATCTTTCAGGACTATTATAATCTTTTCTCCTATAGGTTCTGCACAGTTATTGATAAAATTCTTCCCAAGTATTTAATGTCTCTTTTGTTATTGTAAATGACATTTAACATTGTATTTTCTTAATATTTTTTAATGTTTATTTATATATTTTGAGAAAGAGCATGACCAGGGGAGGGGCAGAGAGAGGGAGAGAGAATCCCAAGCAGACTCTGCACTATCAGCACAGAGCCCAACACGAGGCTCGAACTCATGAACTGGGAAATCATGACCTGAGCCAAAATCAAGAGTCAGATATTCAACCGACTGAGTCACCCAGGTGCCCCAACATTGTATTTTCTAATTTGTAATAATTTATGCATATAAAGTATATTGAATTATCTATGCTAATTTTACACTTTGCTAGCTTAATAATTCTTTTGCCATTGTGTTAGTTTCATAATGGATTTTCTGAGATTTTTTTTTTTTAGGTGTACCATATCATATGCAAATGCAAATAGAGACAGTTTCCATTCTTATTTTCCTAATTAATTTATGTTGTATAAATACAATGACTAGTACAAATCACTTTTGATCATATTGGAGATACTGGGCTTTTTTGCTTTGTTCTCAACCTTAATGGAGATTTATTTTGTGTTTTCCTGTTAAGTGAGATGATGGCTTTATGATTAGTAAGTTCATATGTATAATTAGCGTTAAGAACATGTCAAAAAAATGCTGAGTGTTTTTGTTTGTTTTTGTTTTAGTATTTTAATCAGGAATGCATGTAGCCAACAATTTTCCTACATGTCAAGATTATCATATTAAATCATATCTTCTTAGATCTCTGAATTTAGTGATGTATTTTTAAAATATTGTGCATGTAAAATTACAAAATATTGTGGGGAAAGATCTGATTAAATAGAGCGATATACCATATTCATGAATTAGAAGACTGAAAGTTTCTAAAACATCCGTTCTCCCCAAGTTTATCTACAGATTTAAAGAACTCCCCAAAAAAATCCCAAAAACTAAATTTGCTTATTTTTGTAGAATTTGATAAGCTGATTCTAAAATTTACATGAAAATTTAAGTTACATATACTATCCAAAACATTTTGAAGAACAACAGTTAGGGAACTTAAGATGATTTCAACACTTACAGTAATAAGGGGTGCCTGGGTGGCCCAGTCTGTTGAGCAACTAACTCTTGAATTCAGATGAGGTCATGATCCCGGGGTCATGGGATTAATCACTGGGTCAGGCTCCATGCTGGGCATGGAGCTTGCTTGAGATTCTCTCTCTTTCTCCCTTTCCCCTCTCCCCCACTTGTGCTCTCTCTCTCTCGCTCTCGCTCTCTCTAAAATAAAATAAAAAAAAAAATAAACAAAAGACTTACAGCAATCAAAACAGTGTAGTATTGGTGGAAGAACACATTTATGGCCAGTGAAGCAAAATATAATGTCCTTAAATAGAGTCACACGTTTGGTCAATTGATTTTCAATGAAGATGCTAAGGTAACTCAATGGAGAAAAGAAAGGCATTTCAACAAATAGTGCTGAAATAATTGGATATACATATGCATGCAAATAAATGAACCCCACTCCTGACACAACACTGTGCACAAAAAAATTTAAATAAAGTCCTACTCATAAAAGCTAAAGCAATAAAACTCCCCAAAAATGCATATGAAAAGTCAAGAGAGAATAGGTAAACAAAATGTTTATCAGAAAGTGTACTGTTACTCAGTAATAAAAAATAAACATGCAGCACAGATAAAACTCAAAAACATTATGGTGAGCAAAAGAAGTCAGATACAAAATGTACAACTATATATGCCCATTTATATGAAAGTTTATAAAAAATAAATCAATGCGCAAGGGCAGAAAGAACAGATGTTGGCTGGACTCAGGAGTAGAGGTTATAGTTGATTTCAAATGAGCTTAAAGAAATTTTCTACTGTGTATTCAGTGTTTTCTCTTTTAATTGTTGTGTCTAAAACTCTTGAAGGGTACATTTAAGATGGAAATATTTATTATATGTAAATTATTTAACAATATTGATTTAAAAAAAGAAATAGGCAATTTTTGAGATCTTTCTTCACGATCTTTCTTGAATTAAAAAAGTAGAAAACAGCTAGTGAATCAATTCATGCAAAATCAAATATCTAAAGAAGATCATTCACTATCTTAACTACAAAGATAGTTTTGTAACATGCTTCAGTGGAAATACGTACTTCCTTCAGCAGCCTTTACTTATACATACAATTCTCGCTGACTGACCATTTCATTCTAATAAATTAAAAAAAAATTAATGTTTATTTACCTTTGAGAGAGACAGAGAAAGACAGCATGAGTAGGGGAGGAGCAGAGAGAGAGGGAGACACAGAATCTGAAGCAGGCTCCAGGCTCTGAGCTGTCAGCACAGAGCCCCACGTGGGGCTTGAACTCACAAACTGTGAGATCATGACCTGAGCCGAAGGCGGATGCTTAACGACTAAGCCACCCAGGCCCCTCATTCTAATAATTGTTTAGTGAAATTTTTTTAAGTCTCATGAAATCATTTTTGTTTTTATGTCATCTTTTATTCACTCTCAAGTCCTTTATACAACTTAGGTTTTAGTCCATCTACATCAAATACATTTGTAATATTTGCAATTTGTTCTTTTTGTGAACCTCAAAACTCCATATATGTGTAGTTGATAATAAAAACATGCATGTGGGCTATTTGAGGAAGATGGTGGCATAGGAGGACACTGGGCTCACCTTGTTCTGCTGACTGCTTAGATTCCACCCACATTTGCCTAAATAACGCAGAAAACCACCAGAAGATTAGCAGAATGGACTCTCCAGAGCCAAGCATAGATAAAAGGCCCATGGAAGAGGGTAGGAGGGGCAGAGAGGCAATGCGTGCTACACAGATTGGCAGGAGGGAGCCAGGGGTGGTGGAGGGACAGCCCGCCCAGCAAGGCAGAGCCCCCAAAGTCTGGTTTGCAAAAGTGGAGGGGCCAGACTCCATGAGTTCTAACAGCCATCAGGACTTAACATCTGGAATGTTACAAGTCAATAGCTCTGCTCTTGGGGAGCGGGGAGGGCGAGAAGATGCCGGGAGGGAGGGTAGTTGAGCCCCGGGAAGACAAAGCTCAGCTAGGCAGGGAACAAAGGCGCTGGCAAGGGCCATCTCCCTCTCCCATCCCCCAGCCAAAATCCCAAAGGGAACCAGTTGCCATCATCAAGCATGCTTGCTCCGCGCAAACACCCAATGCTGTGCTTCTGTGGATCCTGCAGGGGACCATTGATGGTAAAGCGAGCTAAGCCTGCCCCTTCCGCCCCTGTGCACCTTGCGGATCCACCCCAGCTAATACACCAGATCCCATCAAAGCAGCCCCACAAATCTGGCAGTGTGCAAGTAGCCCAGACAGGGGCTACACCACTCCACAGTGAGTCCTGCTCCTGTGAGAGGGAAGGTAAGGTACACACCAGTCTGACTGTGGCCCCAGCGGTGGCCTGAGAAACTTAACAGAAGACCATGGGGGAGGAGAAGGGAAAAAAAAAGTTATAGAGGGAAAGAGACGAACCATAAGAGACTCTTAAAAACTGAGAATAAACTGAGGGTTGATGGGAGGTGGGAGGGAGGGGGGGTGGGTGATGGGCATTGAGGAGGGCACCTGTTGGGATGAGCCCTCGGTGTTGTATGGAAACCAATTTGACAATAAATTTTATATTTAAAAAAATCGTGCATGTGCATTAATCTTATTGTTTATAAAAGTCTAGTTTATTCCTAAAACATTAAATTTAAATGAATGTATATTTTAATTAATGTAAAAAAATATAGATATCCTATTTTCATGAGAGGAAATGTCTTTTATAAATTTAAAATCTCAAGGAAAACAGTATTTGTGAACCTAATACCTGTTCAGGACTTGGAAATAATAAAATACAAATTAATGTCCCTTTACACATATCAGAATCTGAGAAAATGTTTTCAAAGTATATCCCATTCAAACTCTGTTGTATTGATGAAACAGCTAACAAATGATGGTGAAGGTAGTATTTATATGTTTATATGTTATTTACATGTTATATGGACATTTCTAAAAGCTGCTGCACTCTGAAGTCTTGCTGTCTTACACTATGATAAAATATGTAAAGAAATGTACGGTAATTGGTAATTGTATTCATGGTACAGAAAAACATCCTGAGATTGGCTTTTGATGGTCAGTTTAAGAATTTGTTATCTGAATGAGAATAAAATGCTGTGTCTAATATTTGAAACTTGTAGCAATATCCAACCACATTTTTCTTCAAATAATGTGTGTGTAGCTTTGTGAAAACACAGCATTGGGATGTTTTAGTGTCACGTTTGGCTTAAATGGAAAGCCAAGATGTATTTGGTGAAATATAAGTGGATTCTTGGGAAGAGTTTCCCAGCCTCTATGACTGATTAGAACTATGAAATATTTATGACTTCTAAGTTCTTTTATAGCAGTGAGAACAATAACATTTCTATAAACAGGGAAAAGTAAAATTATTAAACGTATAAACAGAACTTAATACTTCCCCAATATATTTGGTCATGAATCATAAAGGGACATTTGACAAATGAAAATATATTCTCAGAGGTTTGACAGAACTCCATCTGAGTTAATTAAATTCTTTTGCTTGTGTTTACATTTTTCTGTACCAATTTTGGGACACTGTTATCTTCCCAGATGAAATATTAATGATGCATATATACAGCCTGGCAAAATAAGTTTTTGTTGTTGTTGTTGTTATAAGCTAAGGAGCTTAAAAAGATTATAGCAGCAAAATATCTGGAATGTAAAATTAAATGAGATTTTGGGGACATAAAATTTATCATGTAGCTGCAAACTCTGATTACGCCCTTGAAGTTCATTCTTTTGTTCCACAAATATTCTCTTAACTACTATCTCTAAAATGTATTTAAAATGCCTTGTTAAATGTGTGGGCAATTAAGTGACTAAGAAGATTAATCTTTGCCTGGAAATAATTCAGTGAGATTTAACCAACAGTTTCTGTAGCATGTTCTGTCTCCACATGAATATTAATCCCTTAGAGTCCCATGATAGGACACAAGCACCTTAGAGGCAACAAAGATGCTCAGTGAATGGAATTTTCCTATTCTGCTTTCTTTGCTATTCTTTCTTTCTTTGGAGTTCTTTCTTTCCTATTCTGCTTTCTTTGCTATTCTTTCTTTCTTTGGAGTTCTTTCTTTCCTATTCTGCTTTCTTTGCTGGACTAATTTAGCCAGAAGTGTTCTACTTTTCTCCTTTTATGTAGGGGTATCAACAAAAGTTTTTGTTTCATAAATCTGTTCAATTTCTAATGAAAAAAAATTAAATCCTCCCCATGGAACCTCATATAAGTATTAAAATAAAAGGTTTATTCAGACGTCATATATTTATTCATTATTTCAATAGATACTTATTGAGTTTCTAAAAATGTGAGATGTTTATTAATATTTTATATGTTTACTTTATCCTAAATCCCATGTAATCTCCTAATCTTAGTAAAGAGTTGACTTTATGTACTCCCCAACCAACATTTGAGAGGCCCAACTTAAAGTAGCCTATTCTACAACTTTGACATTTCTCCTTTCCGCTGTAGTGACTATGTAGTTTCCCACAGTGTGAATAAAATGGAAAGAAAACTCAAAGCCACATTCTTCTGCATGGCCTTAATCTGCTCTTTTTTTCTAAATTACTTCTCTGGAGAGAAAAAAAATCATTTATCTTCCTTCCTATAAACTCATCACCACCGCAGATCCTAAAACCCCTTCATAATTTTATTTTTAATTTTTGCCTTTAAAAAAAATGTACAGATTAAAAAAATCTATCCTACATGTTCCCCTGTGAAAAGGTACCCACTGACATGGTCTCTGCAGTTTCATGACAAGATCATGTTTTCAGAACAAGATCATGTGTTCAGAAAAATCTATTTGCTAAAGAAATCTACTATAGAACCCAATATATTAAACAAGTAGCAGTAAAGCTCATTTGTCCCCTTGGCTTTCTCAACCTTTACCAAGTATCAAAATACAGATAAAAGCCACTGGTTTTTGTGTTCTAATATCCCTGTGTTGTAGATAAATTCAGTGAATTCTGACACATTAGATATTATCTTGTTCAGGTCATATGGCTGGTCTACCTCTGATACTTGGTCTCCCTTTGTGTTCTAACGCTAAACATCCATGAACTAATTTTTGTTCAAAAAGAATGGAGTTACTATTATTTTTTAACTTACACCCAATTCTATTAGTCTATTTTTATCCATTAAAAGTTACACTAAGATTTGTGGCTTAATTAACTTTTACAAATGTCTGTCTAATTTTATAAGGCAAATACTTCCTAATATGCTTCTAACATCTTTGGATTAGCTTAGTGTGAATATGGAGATCCCTATTTTAGAGTTGTGCCTTCTAAAACAGAAAATTATTTTGGAACACACTTTAAAAGATCACATCAAGATTTATAAATAGATATGGAAAGGTTTTTCACATTGAATAGAGAAATGCTGAACCAAACAGGTTGAGTCAACTGAGGAAAGTGTGAAAACTTTTCAGTAGTCGCAATAATGCACTATTTTACTATTGATCTAATTTTCACTAGATGTTAGAATTAAAGCATAGTTTTTGGATTCATAGTGTATTTATAAGGACTGGATCATGCCACATTTATATCCTATGATTATACTAATTAAATTGTCTATTTGAGTTATTTTCAAATAATTAAATATCAGTTCCAATTCAACTAAACACTGAGAAATTTTAAATGATTCATTTTTTTTAACTTTTTTAAGTTTATTTTTGAGAGAGAGAGAGCGTACATGCGCGAGTGGGGAGGGGCAGAGAGAAAGGAATGGTGACCTTGATGTGACTAGAAGCCTAGGAGACTAGAAACCCAAGTGGCTAAGAGGCCGTGTGACTCAAGAACTGCAGACAGCTGTGGAACTACTAGAGCTCTACAAAAAACCCACCACATTTCAATCTCTCCTGATGAGGTAAGAGAAAAGCAAAACCATACTAGGATTCTCTGTGGCAGAACTTGAGAGAATCACCATGGGAGCCTCCTTATCCGCAGAACAGAAACAGTACATTCATATTTTACAATCATTGGGAAAGATGGTTGGCACTACCCTCAATCAGCAATCACTTCTTAAGTTATTAATGACTATCCAGCAACATTGCCCTCCCTTGGTTTCCCAAGCAGAAAACTTTGACCCAGATATTTGGAAACGAGTAGGGAAAACATGAAAGTCTCAGGATTCTGAGGGAGCTAATGTTTTCCCTGAGGTAATCCTTACTTGGTCCATTGTCCTTACTGCCCTCTGCCCTTGAGCTCAGATGATGTGTATGAAGATGTAGGCTTACCCAAAAGAGAGGAAAGCCCTGAGCCTTTTTATAGTCAGCCTGTGCCTTAGGCTCAGGGGGCTACTCCCCCTCCCCCCAAAAGGTGGGAGGAGCTTCTAAAAACCTCACCAACAGGTTCTGATAAGGTCCTGTCATCAATGCAAAAGTGCCTTAAGGAAACGCATAAGGGTGATGAATTCCACCTACTTCCCTTTGTCAAGCAAAATGGACAGTACATCTACAAAGGCCTACTCTTTCAAATAGTAAAAGAATTGCAAAAATCACTCCAACTGTATGCCTCCACAGCCCTTTTACGTCGGTATTTTAGAAACCATCTGTGGCACTTACTCCATCTGTGCCTGAAACTGGGGCTCTCCTATAAAAATCATTTTGATCCCAGCCCAATAGGCTGTTTATGCCTAAGAATTTTATGACGTTTGTGTGGCTCGCACTATGCAGAATCTAAATGTCGCTGTCCCAATGTCCTTCAAACGATTGTTGAGCACAGGGCAATAGGTCCAACCAAGACAATAAGCCCGGGTCCAATCATTGTCAGAGAATAATGCACGGAAATACTGGGACGTATCTTACACAGACCATCCCTAATGAAGGGGACTCTAACTCACTGTTTCTCCTAATACACTCTGGCTACTCTAACTGTATGTGGGGGCTTCTCCCTCATTCATTTCCTGGGTCGATGTCTTTGATAATTAGAACCGTCTCTGGTTAGTCTACCTTGGGATGGAGACTTTAAGAAATATTCCCAAGCAGCTGCCAAAAGTCCTTTTGTTTCGAGGAACTTCCCTGTCTTCTCTAGCCAGACATGGACTGCCTAATTCCACTTGGTGGAGAAAAAAAAAAAAAAAAAATCTGTATCTGCTCATCTGTCTAAACCGACAGGCTTTAAGACCAGAACTCCTCTGCCCTCTGTGCTTTTATCTGCCTCCAGGCTTCTTGGAGGCATCTCACCTCTTCTCCCTTTCCTCTCCTCCGTTTCTGCACCACCTGGGGTGCAGCCTGCACAACTGGCCTTCAAAACCTCAGGCACTATCAGCTGATCCTCTCTACATTGTCAAGGAGCAAAAACCACCCCCCAAGATTTCAGATTTCCTCACTGGTTCCCTGGGAAAAAAATTGACAATGGTAAACTTTTAAGGAGACACAGATGAAATGTAATTAAGATAGACATGTCTTTTAAATTATCAGTATTAAATAATAAAATTTTATCCTACCCAGGTTTACTAAAGTTTAAATAATCTCATAAATATCTCTGTTGCAATTAGTTAACAAAAAAAAAAATGGCTTAAAATAGTGGTTAATTTTGTCTCAAAGATTTCATGGGTAATTGTTAATATAGCTTTCAGGGTCTTTGATAACCTGAAACTTTACGTTTTTGCTTAGATGATAAATTGAATTAAATTCATGGGACATGTAGGCCTCTTCCAAATCAAATGGAATGCCGAAGCAGTGCTTGCTAAACATAGGTTTGCGCTCTTGGCTTCTTATGGCCAAAACACTAAGGATATTTAAATCTATTTAAAAAAAAAAATGCTTTATGCTTAATGGATTCAGAAATTTGCCACCTAAAAAATTTCTGATGTAACAGTTCACAACTGGTTACCACGTAGTTTTCACCGAAGACTAAAGTTTCTAGGTTAAACTTCTGCTATAGGTAATTAGGACTAATGGAAATAAAAAAACATAACTCTGTATATTAAAAAAATAGGAGATATATAAAAAAGATACAAAAAAAGAAACACAATTTTATCAAAGATAATTAATGCTCTAGTAGACAAAGTCATTTCCTAAGAATGTTACTCACTTTTTGAAGCTAGAGCCTCCCACAATCTTTAGCATCCAAACTGGCCAGCTTTAACCAATTTAACCTTATGGTAAATGAGGCCAAACAGATCATTGGCCCCTGCCCAAACTGTCAATTGCTTTCCCCTGTTTCCTTCCCAGCAGAAACAAACCCCCAGGGCCTCACACCTGATGAAATTTGGCAAAGGCAAGTTACAGTTTACCTTGTGTTTGGTAAACACAAATATATACATATACCTATAGATACCTAGTCAGGTGTTATTTTTGCCTCAGCTCATACAAAAGAAAACACCAAAGCAGCTAGTCAACACCTTTTCCATGCTATAGCAGTTGGGGGCTTCCCTCACACAGTCAAGACAGATAATGACCCAGCCTATGTCTCGTCTTCATTTCATGACTTCTGCGCCCTATGGAACATCTGACATATTACAGGTATCCCTTATAATCCACAAGGTCAAGCAATTGTAAAACAAGCACACAATATGCCCAAAAACATGTTAAAAAAGCCAAAAAGGGGGAATTATCCCTGGCTATCTACATTACAAATCTCCATTCCTCCTGGACCATGCTATGATCACTATTAATTTTTTAAACCTTAATTCTCAAGGACTGACCACAGCTGAGGAACATTCTTCAAAACCAGATAAACCCTCTCACCCTATGGTGCTATAAAAAACCCCTGAAGGGGGGCCCACATGGACTGGGCCCACTAAACTTCTCACTTGGGGTAGAGGATATGCTTGTGTTCTTTCAGATTCCAGACCTCTGTGCATTCTCTCTCAGTTAGTGAAGCCATACCATGGCATGGTGGAGACTCCCAGGATTTCTTCAAATGAACCACAACTTCCAGAGAATGACTCTGAATGAGCAACCACCACCCCATTTTTCAAGACGGAAGAAGCCTCTTCACTGACCCCTCATCCTGAAGCCACTCCACAAACGCAAGTCCTTGCCCCTGACATAACATGGGGAAGCCTTAAATGCCTCTTTAATCAGGCCCGCATCCTCTTACAACACAATGATATTACATATACTCCTGAGTTCCATCTGATGTCCATGATCTCCATCACTGACAGGAATTCGATACAGGTAATCCTGGATTCTTCTCCTTACCCTCTTTTGTCCAGGCCAAGCTCAATATTCATATCAGGCTCATCTCCTTAATCCACCTATATTTGACAGCCTAACACTCCTAGACTGGGATATTCCTATTAGCAATAATGACACTGAGTTCATGAGAGGAGCCAACCTTAACCTGCCTTTCCAAACTAAACAAGAGCATTGGCTTGCTATGCCCAGACCTCAATGGTGGCTTATTCCAGCACCTCCCATGTGTGTTACCGGACTCAGCAACTTACCTGCTTGTCTCAAACCAAGAATCAACTGGCTTTTACATGTACAGCCCAAAACCTCTACAAGGCCAGAAAATTTTATTTTTTTCTCAGCCACAAGTTTTGAGATACCTAAAAAAACAAACATATCTCACATTCCTAATGTTCTAGCTTGTTCTATTTTCAAGTATTCAGACCACCCCTGGAATAATATTCCTTGGACAACCTGTTATGGAGGGACTGAGCATAATCTTACAGATGCTAAAAAACAAAAAAGGGGGAATTACCCCTGGCTGTCTACCTTACAATTGCTGGGGCAATTGGACTATTATTGACAGGGGTCCTAGAGGACATCTTGAAACAAAATATTTGAATAAGACCTTATCCTTTGACCAATATTGTAGGGAGAGTATTTTATGAAAGATGGAGGCATGTCTGACCCCATAATTTCTGCGCATAATGAGAAATTAAAAGGACCTTGGCTTGTTAATCTTTGGAAACTAGGCCTTCCCTTCTTAACTTGTACTGTTAGCCACAGCGTATTTCATGTAAATTGAAATATTAACATGTCTTGGGCCTCCCTACACAACCATCATTTTGCATGAACCACTATTTGTGTCCCTTCTCCCTATGTTCTCTTTGCTACTTCTACTTCACAGATCAAACAAATAAGAAATAATTATAACATCTCTACCTCCCAAGGCTGGTTCATGTTCTGTGTACATAATAATAACATTACCCAATTAAATATTTCTTCTTTAGTAGTACTTAGTGCATCTTGGCCTGGGTTCCTATTTTTTGAAAAAAAATTTTTTTCACATTTATTTATGACAGAGCAAGACAGAGAGTGAGTGGTGGAGGGGCAGAAAGAGAGGGAGACACAGAATCCGAAGCAGGCTCCAGGCTCTGAGACTTCAGCAGAGAGCCTGATGTGGGGCTCAAACTCATGGACCGGACCGTGAGATCATGACCTAAGCCAAAGTCTGACGTTTAACCAACTAAGCCACCCAGGTGCCCCCTGGTTTCTAGTAATAGCTTTGAGCCCTATATGCATCCATTGGGACTAGGCGCTCTTTCCAAGCTTGTTCAGCACTGGTACCCAACTAAAAGGCAAAAACGATTTGTTGAACTGTTGATCAAGGGCATCTTAGCAGCAGTAGGAGTTATTGCCTCTGCCACTGTCACTGGAATCAGTTTACATCATACTATCCAAACAGCCCGTGTCCTTAATAAATTTATGGTCAACACTACCAAAGAGCTAACAAACCAAACTTCTATTGATAGACAAGTTCTGGGCCACCTCGAAGCACTTGAGGCTATAGTGGAATTTATTGAAAAAAAAAGCAAGAGTTCTTCATCCTCTGCTCTAAACTGCCCTGTGACCCTAACTACCAACATGTTTGCGTGACTGGCATTCCTTATAATCACTCCCAATCTTGGGATGCTGTCCAGACACACCTCCGCAGTGGTTTTCTTCCAACCTCTCTGACAATATAGACAATTTAGACGTAACTCCATACCAAGAGCTACAATATGCAGAAGACCAACTTAAAAATGAATGGGCTGATTCCTGGGCAATGTGGCACAACCTAAATCCTTCCTCCCTTAAACCAGAACCCATCTCAAATTCTGGATAACTCTGCGAAGCAGAATACTGTGTCTTTTACTGTGTCTTTTTTATGTCTTTGAAGAATCACCCTCCAAGCTACCTGATGACATAAGAAGATCAGGAGCTCATCATGAAGGTCCTCACACACAAGACTATAAAAACCAAGAAAAACAAAAAACAAAAAAAAAAAAAAGAAAAACTGTGGGAAATAAGTTTTAGAATTCTGTACACGTGCACCAATGGGTTAACAAGGCTTAGTGGGGGAAGCCCACAGGGCAAAAGCACCCAACAGCTAGTCAAGAAAGCCCCTGCAGGGTGAAAGCACCTGGGGGGTTAGCTAGTGAACAGGATGCCTCGTTAGCCTTAAGTCAGTATGCTCCAACAATGCTGAACTTTGGAGATAACAGCTACTTAGCTGTATGGCCTACAGAGAAACACTGTCCATCTTCCATGTGGTGCCCGTCTATCATTGTGCTTTATTCTCAACTTCAAACACCACTTGCCCCCCAAACCCTTTGCTTCTTACACACACAAGTTCATGGTCACTCTCTTATTGTTTTCTTCTGCATGTTCACCACGTATGTAACACCTTGAGAGTTCAATACATACAGAGACAAAACTCCTGTTTGGGGCTCTTGTCTCCTCCTGGACATTAGTCTCTCTCTTTTTCATTTCTGCGTTCTCTCTCTTGCTGGACAAAAGAGAACTCCAGACTCACGGTCTGTGACAAAGAAAGACAGAGAATCCCAAGCAAGCTCTCTGCTGCCAGCACAGAGCCCAATGTGGGGCTCGAACCCACAAGCCATGAAATCATGACCTGAGCTGAAACCAAGAGTCGAAGGCTTAACTGACTGAGCCACCCAGGCACCCTTTAAATGATTTCTTATAAATATCATGTGAACTTCGTTTAAGCAATGGCATTAAGTGCCCTCAGCTTGCCAAAAAAATAAGCAGATGTTGAGATCATATTGAGCCTCTTTTGGGTAACACGATTAGTCAAGCTATAGCTGATTTCGCATCTTTATTATGGATGGTAGTCAAGGTTTGTTGGGAGTGTTGAAATAGGAAATCACAACTAGGTGTTTCCAGGGCTGCTAATCTTCATACACAAAATGTCATGTGAGTGAAATATAGAGACAGTAAAAGGAGAAAAAAATCAGATGAACATTTAGTTAGCTGTCAGTTACATGTTCAATTGTTATCACATATCTAGAAGGTGAGGGGCAGTTGGAAGACAATTGTTTCTAATCTCTTGCTACCAACTGTCCATTATGAAAATGTTCCTGCATCGCTGTTTGAAAAAAATAGAAACAGAAAATGATCTATTTCTTAATTACTGATCCTTTCCAACTTTCAGTAATTCCTCCACCCTTCTTCTGCAACATTTATGTTTCCCCATTCAAAAGAAAGGATTAAAAATGAATATTTTCTTATTGACTGTAACCTCTCTTCTTCCCTCTGAATTCCATATTTTCTTCCCTCTTCTCCAAGAGTTTCCCCTCAATCTGCAAAACTCACATGAAGGTATCAATCCTGTATTTTTTTTTTTTTTGAAGGAGAGGGAGAGAGAGAGAGCAACCAGGGGAGGGGCAGAGAGACAGGGGGAGAGAGAATCCCAAGTAGGCTCTGTGCTGACAGCACATGCAGGGCTCAAACCCATGAACCATGAGATCATGACCTGAGTCGGATGCTTAACCAACCGAACCATCCAGGTGCCCCCTCTATCATTCTTAAATAGTCATTGTTAGACTAATCAAATGATGCATTTGCTATTTATAAAGTTCAGTGTGTTTCTGAATCACCCGCGGTGAGGGAGGAGGTATAAAAATAAAGATCCCTAGGCTCAATCTTTCAAGATTTATATTTAATAGGTTTGGTTAGGGTTTAGGAATCTACATGAAAAAAAAAAACTTACCTGAAGAATGAAGTAGATGGACTCCAATCAGATTTTGATAAATACTATCAGAAAATTTCAAAGCCCTTCGAAATCAATCTGTTTTCAATATCTGAAGGAAAGAGGGTTTTCTCAGTGCTCCCTTCACCTCATATTCTATGGTGGGAGGGTAATTTCTTCAGCAATTAATCATTAATGTGTTTGAATATTTTTAAATGGACTTTCACATCCATTGAAGTAGGCACTTGGTAAGCTATTTCAATCTGTAGGCACATATTACTTCTCAATTCTGAGACTCTAAAAAACGTTGAAAAAGTAGATATGGATCATTCCTCCCATGGCAAACATGACAATATTTCTAACATGTTTCATATAATAGCAGATCATTATAGATATGGCAAATTTTGACAGTGTTCAGCAATTGATTTAGGTATCGGGTGAGGAGGTCTGACAATATATGCCAGCCTGAAACAAATGTTAAATTGTGCTCATAACATATTCATCATCATAGAATTTCAGTTCTTCTAGTAGCCATAGCTATGCCTCAGTTTGCTTTCGATTAATGACCAAAAGAACAGAATTAGTAACTTACTTGGAATATGTTTTCCTAGAACAATCCTACATCTTCTGTACATACAAAGAAAGTGTCCCCAAAATAAATATAATACTGATATAAAATATTCGCATTATGATGCATATTTCCTTTTATTATATTAATCAGACCTTGCTGAGGTTTAGTCCACTGCCCTGGAATTATCTCCAGAACTTATAAAAATGACTCAAACATATATTAGGCAACTTCTCTCCAAAATATAGCAAGTACTATCATATTAATATAAAAAGTTGTAGACTCCTCATAGATTTAGATAATGTATTAATGAAAATTCTGCATGTCTATTCAACTTCCCTAAATTGCTCCCAGTCTATTCCTTTTATATTCAATAACAAATCAAATAATAATAGTAATAATACCATAGTAATTTATTTGATTTTTTTGATACTGAGTCTTGAAAAAAAAAAAAGACAACTATTGGATTGATGCAATTTTTTTTTGCCTGTGCATTTCAGTTCTTTTTATGTCATATCTGAATATTCTGCATAAAAATATGCTAATCTAATTGATAATTAGGAAATTGACATTTTAATACGCTATACAGCATTTATTTTTAACTCCTTTATTGTTTTTATGTAAATATAAAATGGACTATTTCTCCCACAGTCATTATTTGGAATTATCTCTATTCATCTGTCCCCTCTGTACATAATAGAGAAAAGTATTGTGCTATTTGCTTTGAGAAACTTTTCCAAGTATCTTTTAAATTTTGTTTGTTACTGGGTACAGTTGAGAACAAAGAAGGCATTTGCTTGGCATATAGGAAAGATGAGGAACAATTTTAAACATAAGCATCTTCTTGTCGATATTCTGTCAATGTACTCTCTGGCTTGTTGATTACCCAGTAATTGTTATTCCTGTGTTTTGTCAGAATGCTTTCATGCACCTACCTTCGCAAATATAGTTCTTTCTCTCTGTACACAATGGGGACCCTTTCAGTGTTTTAGTATATTCGTGGTAGTCCAGGTATTAGACTTGATTAACGTCTTTATTTATAAAGGAAATGGAATATGTTAAAAAAACCATTAGATTCATAAGTTTCATAAAATATGTGAAGGGAAAAGTGGAAACATTTGTGCCTGCAGCTTGCAGGATAATGAACTACAATAGTAGGACAAGAATGCAGTTGGTAGGAGAGCAGATGTGGACAGCTTAACTGCCTTGAAAAGACCTGCAGAGTTTAAATTCTAAAATGAACTAATGGATGATTTTGAGTAAAGCCTTTCCTCTTCCTAGCTGAGCAGAAATATATGTTGTTCAAATAATACTAAGAGGGCTTGCTTATCTGGAAAGCTATGAACAGTACTATTTCTTTCAAGTTCTCACTGAAGGGAATCTGGGAATTCTTTGGTGGAGATGAATATCCTAATTAGCTTGACTGTAGTAATCGCTTCACTATGCGTACATATATCAAAACCTCATTCTGCATACCTTAAATATAGACAATTTTTATTACAAAATAAAATGAAAATAAACTGATAGCTCATAAGGTATTTTACTAGGCTGTCAGATTTGCAACAATCTGGTCTTGCATAATGCTGGTCTAAAAAGTAAACTCCTGCAGTCCTGAGGTCTTCTAGTCATTTTAATTTTAGAAAGTTGAACGGAGTAAAGAGGACTTAGATTCACATTCTTTAGTGTCTCTATATCTCATTCTCCTTTTTCCTTAGAGAAGTACACTATAGAGATATTTTATAAAGACATGAACACTCTCTGGTTCTTTGGCGAGCATCCTTTATGGACAGAAGAGATGACAGACTATTCCATAACAGAATATCTTAGTTCCTTTCTCCAGGCACTATAGCCATGGAGCTCTAACAGAGAATTTACTGAGCTTATTCATGTTCTAATATTTCACTTACTTCTCCATGGGAATGTCTGGGATATGTACTTTCCCTGTAAACCTTTGAATATTTCTAAGTAATTAGCTATAAATTTGCATATTTTACTGATATGACCTCTGAAAATATCTCTTCTTCTCAGAATGCTGCCACTTTAATAAAAAAGAGCAGATAATAAATGGCTGAAATCATATCACAAGAGGAGATAGACACATGTACACACTGTGGTATTTATTATTCTGTAATTTGTTGATAACCCTTCTGCCATTCTTGGATCTAAATATCAGCTTTGCTTCTTTTACTAACTTTAGGAAATTATGAAAATGCTCTGAGCAGCAATTTAGCTTACTAAAAAGGGAGGGATATTTGAGAACATTCCTCACTTGGTTATTGAGAGGAGACATGAGAGAACACATGTAAAGTGCTTAGCAAAGTGCACAGCAAGGAGTAGACAACCAATGTGAATTTTATTATGATTGCTGTTGATTCAAAATGGAGAAAAGGCTGTTCACAAAGATATTTTGGTAAAATGGTTGAGACCCCGTTCTGAGATTAAATCTTTCTGGATTCAAATCTCGTTTATAATACTAATTAGTATTTTGGCCCCTAAATAAGTTATTTAAACTTTGTGCATCAGCTATTCCCTTCAACGAAAAAAGATTCTAAGAATGTTTCATTTGTAGAATTGTTAACAGGAGTAAATGTATGGCCTCAGGTCAGTCCCTTATAAAAGTGTAAATGTTGTTGCTATTTTCATTCTCTTTTCAGTTTTTGGGAAAACACGACATTTGTTTGTAAAAATAATCTTGATAAGGATTAAGATTGAACAGAAACTTCCTCTAGCTCCCATTATCAGGATCTGGGTGTTGTTGGTGACATGGCTTCAGAGGAAGGGGATCGAAAGCTGCAATATAGAAGCAACAAAAACTCCAGGAGTGGGGTAATCTAAGAGGGGGACGTAAAGTGAATGGATGTGAATGAGGAGACAAGAACATGAAGTTGAACAGATCATTAAAGGTGTGTGTTTCCTGCAAATAATTTTTTTTAAATAAAACTCAGAATATTGATCAGCTTTCTCTAAAACCAACAAGTTCTTGGTGAGATGGATTTTTTTCTTTTAACTCAACTCAAAAAGAACTATACAATACTGTAGGTGAATGGGTGAATCAGCAAATCAGCTTCTATGGAAAAAGTTTAACTGCAAGAATTCTCAGCTGATAACTGCAAACCAATGCTTTCATACAACTAATATTTGTTGTGTGCCTTCTATGTAGCAGACATTATGCAAAAGGATCATTGTAATGTTACGGAGGGTTCTCAGGAAAAATCCCATTTGGGACTCAAATTTCCCCTGAAGCTGGCCTTTGAATTTTCCTTCTTAAGGATAGGAGATTTTCTAAAATTACAGGCATTCTTCTTATGTGTGGTAGGCCAATAGCCACATGACACTTCCTCATCAGAATGCTTTTGCACAGTTATAATAAAGAAAAAAAAAAACTAGTGTAGGTAAATCTGATGTTTGGCTTGTTTATCCTGATACCTAGCTCTTTATTATATCTGTATGATTTCATAAATACATAAAGGATATTTTTTTGTATCCCGAAAAGAAAAAAATAAAATAAATGATTTGTAAACCATAACCACGATGTAGGATCTTGTTGGTAGGATTCCTAACCAGAATGATTGAGGTTAGTATCTCAGCCCTAGGCAAAGTAATCTAACAGACCAGTGTCTCTTTCCTCTTTTCCCCTTTATATAGGAAAGATTTATAAAGCTGGCTGAGCCTTGATTGATTATAATCGCTGGGCTAAACACCACCTCTTTGTTCATCCAGTCCAAAGAACCAAGGCAAAGGGGCCAGCTCTGGACTGCAGAAACTTTTAGAGTTTTTTTTTTTTTAATTTTTTTTTTAACGTTTATTTATTTTTGAGACAGAGAGACATAGAGCATGAAGGGGGGAGGGGCAGAGAGAGAAGGAGACACAGAATCGGAAGCAGGCTCCAGGCTCTGAGCCATCAGCCCAGAGCCTGATGCGGGGCTCGAACTCACGGACCGCAAGATCGTGACCTGAGCTGAAGTCGGACGCTTAACCGACTGCGCCACCCAGGCGCCCCTAGAGTTTTTACAACAAACACATTCAGGCAGTGAAAGAACTGGGACTCCTATCTAAACATTTTTGAACTTTTTCTGCAATATGAAATAGACTAGATGAAACTTTCTGACCAGTTTCTATCTAATGATTTCCTGAATTTTTTCATGCCAGTTAAGGAATTCACATAAGGGGACATTCTGTCTCTTCATAGTTTCTAAAGTGTATATTCAGAGACACAGTCTTAGCGTATTTCTACTCTAAATTGGTAAAAGGAGATTCCAGAGATAGACAGACATGTAGAGTGTTTTGTCTAAAGATTTTTGAGATTAAAATTTTATTAATTAAATTGGAGTTAAAACATTTTCTAGCAATTGCAGGTGTGTAAAAGGTGATCACAGTTAGGGTGAACATATATGGTAATGGAAAGTAAGACTCATATGAAAAGGGACAGTGACATATACCCATATCATTTTATTTCCTGATACATTGGTCTATTCTACTGGTGGTCTCATAAAATCTTCTCATTTAAAAATGGTTTTTACTTTTATTTATTTATTTATTTATTTATTTATTTATTTATTTATGATTTTTTAAATGTTTATTCATTTTTGAGAGAGAGACAGAGAGAGGGAGAGGGAGACACACAATCCAAAGTGGCTCCAGGCTCTGAGCTGGAGCCTGACATGGGGCTTGAACCCACAGACCAGGAAATCACGACCTGAGCCAAAGTCGGATGCTTAATTGACCAAGCCATCCAGTCACCCCTAAAAATGGTTTTTAAAAAATCCCTTTTAAAAAATGAAAATATATCCATGTAGAATTAGCAAAAGCTAATTCTTCCTATTTATTATTTGACCCTAACACAATAAACAGGATACTTTTTTGCTTCAGGGATATGTACATTAGATTATAAATCATATCTACTTTAACACACTCTCACTGTATTTTATTAGTGGATGTATATTTAAAATTTTTGATCTGGAATTTATAATATTTTATAAAACATTAAAATCATTTCATTATACTTAATGACTTGGAAATTGTTTCAACCTTTGTTTTACATTTCTCTGTGAACCATATTTTCTTTTTCTTAGTTGAGAAAAAAATTTCTCTACAAGTGCTGAGGTTTTTGATAAGCTTACTAGTACTTTTAAGTGAAGATATTAATTCTGTTTTTCTTTTTGCATGAAAGTATGTAAATATTTCAGTCTAGATATTTTCATAGATATCATTTCTCATACCCATGTAGGTATCTATTTATGAAAGTGCTTTTATAACCAAAACTTGTTAAATAAGTTGCTTCTATTTAATGATATTTTGCAACGGTTTGCCCTATTTAGATGATGCAAAAATTATAAACCTTTTGATTTTATTCTCTTCGAGTAGAAATTATAAATTTATCTAAAATATGGGCTCAATGTGCTTGAACATAAACAACCATCAAGTTAATATAGGCTGCTATACACCTACGGTGTTATAGAAAAACTCGATGATAACCACAAACCAAAAACTTACAATAGATACAAAAACAATAAAGAGAAAGAAATTCAAGCACAACACTAAAGAAAGCCATCAACCCACAAGTGAAAACAGCAGGAGAACAGAGAATCGGTCCCATAAATGACTTCCAGGGAATATGGTGGAATAGAAGGAAACTATGCACACCTCATCCCATGGATACAACTAGGTAACTCCCCAAATGACTGGAAGACTGACAGAACAAGCTCCACAACTAAATGTAGAGAAGAGGCCACATTGAAGACTGTAGGAAGAGTAGAGATGTTGTCACGAGTTAAACAGACCCACAGGACTGTCCACAGGAGGGAGGGATGCTGCGGAGACAGAGAGTAGAGAAAACCAAATGATCACACTGGGAAGCCCACATGAGGACTATAAATCCCCATAATATTTGGCTTTGAAAACTACAGAGGCCAAATTGCATGAGTTCTTACAACCAGTGGGACTTAAAACCTGGTACTTTAAAAATCAGCTGGTTTGGCTCTGGGAAAGCCTGAAGAGCAAGATGAAACTGAGTCCCTGCTCTTAAATAGACAGCCTATAAAACAGTCTGCAGAGATACAGCATAGAAGCAGTGGTTTGAAAACTGCCTGAGGCACACAGAAGGGAGAGTTATTTACTAATTTCAGGGACAGAGAACTTTGGGAAATTTCTTCAGAAACAAAGGAGCTGACAGTTACCATTTCCCTCCCCTGTCCCCCAGCATAGAAAATATGAACATCTGAAAGAAACAGCATGGCACTGACACTAACTAACTTTACGTAACTTGCTAAAAGTCCTGCTGTGCCCCCACACTCACTGCCCTTCAGTGGACTGCACCCTATAGTCAGGCATGCATCAGTCCCAACACTGGAGGGTCCCTCCTGCAGAGGACAAGCAGCAAACAACCTTGCTAACACTCCCACACCCCACACATTGCAGATCTGCTCCCTCCAATACACTCTCATCCAGAGCCTGGGCAAGGTAGTGCCACAGGACTGGCAATGTACAAGCAGCCCCAACAGGAGCCAGAACCATTCCAAAGCAACTCCTTCCCTAGAGACAAGCACACACACCAGTATGACTGTGGAGTCCACCAGTATGAGGTGGAGACAGACAGTTAGTCTGACTGCAGCCCCTGCACACCAATGAAAGTTTCTAAGGGGACAACACAGAAAAAGCACGCTGCAATTTGCTGCTATTGCATCTCTGGCAAATGCCCAGCCTGATGAAACTGAAGACCAAGGTGATTCCAGTCTGTCCTACTAAACCACAGAGATCAAACACTTCCCACAACAGTCAAAGAGAGCCATTGCAGATGACTGTACTGAAGAAAAAATGGCTCAGACATAACAAGAACAGGGTGCACACAACACACATAAGAGGCAGTCCTGAAATGCTAGGTTCTAGTTAACAGAGGACACCGAAAGACAGAGCACTACAGGACCTCTTCTTCATAAAGCTATTACCTTCAAGAACAGGGGATGTGGCTGACCTTCCTAACACATAGAATTGCACACAGAAATTCATACAAAACGAGAAGACAGAGGAATATGTCCCAAATGAAAGAATAGAACAAAATCACAGCAAGAGGCCTAAGCAAAATGAAGACAAATAATATGCCTGATAAAGAATTTTAAGTAATGACATTAAGATACTGATTGGACTTGAGAAAAGAGTGGAGGACCTCAGTAAAAACTTTAACAAAGAGATAAAAAAGAGTCGGAAAAGAATAACACGATAAATGAAATTAAAAATACATTAGATGGAATAAATACTAGATTAAAGGAAGGAGAAGAGTCAATCAGTGACAGTGACATGGAGGACAGAGTAACAGAAAGTAATCAAGCTGAGCAGATGCAAAAATAAAAATAAGCAATGAGAATAGACTTAGGGGACTCAGCAACACCATTAAGAGTAATAACATTCACATTATAGGGATACCAGAAGGAGAAAAGAGAGAGAGAGAATGCCCAGGAAATTTATTGGAAGAAATAATAGCTCAACCCACAGAGGTCTATACCAAGACATGTAGTAATTATAATGGCAAAAAATAATTATAAGAGAGAATTTTAAGAGTGCCAAGAGAAAACAGTTACATACAAGGGATACCCATAAGTCTATCAGCTAATGTTTTAGCAGAAAATTTCCAGGCCAGAAAGAAATGGCATGATATATTCAAAATGATGAAAGGACAAAATCTACAGTCAAGAATACTCTATTGAGCAAGGCTATTATTTTATTTTATTTTTTAAATTTTTTTCATGTTTATTCATGTTTTGAGAGACAGAGACAGTGTGAGCAGGGGAGGGGCAGAGAGAGAGGGAGACAGAATCTGAAGCAGGCTCCAGGCTGCAAGCTGTCAACACAGAGCCCGACGTGGGGACTCGAACCATGGACCATGAGATCATGACCTGAGCTGAAGTCAGACGTTCAACCGTCTGAGCCACCCAGGCTCCCCAAGGCTATTATTTTAAATGGAAGGAAAGATAAAGTTTTCAAGACAAACAGAAGTTAAAGGAATTCATCACCCCTAAAACAACTTACAAAATATTAAAGAGGACTCTTTGAGTAGAAAGGAAAACCCGTAAGCAAGAGTAAGGAAAGTAGGAAGCACAAAAGCAGTAAAAATAAGTATATTTGTAAAAATCAGTCAAGGGACTCACAAAATAAAAGAATGTAAAGTATGACCATATACCTAAAATGTGGGAGGAGTAAAGAATGGGTTCAAACTTAAGACAGACTGCTATAAAAAAAGATGTTATATGCAAAGCAAATGATAACTACAAATCAAAAACAAAAGACAGATATGTAAAAAAAACAAAGAGAAAGGAATCCAAGTGTATCACTGAAGAAAGCCAACTAATCAAGAAAACAAGAGAAGAAAAGAATAAAGGAAAACTACAAAAACAACCATGAAACAACTAATAAAAATGGCGATAAGTACATATCTATCAGTAATTACTCTGAATGTAAATGGGCTAAATGCTGCAAAGACACAGGATAACAGAATGAATAAAAAAGCAAGACTTAACCTATATGCTGCATATAAGAGATTCATTGTAGAACTAAACACGCATGCATATTTTTTTAAGTAGCCTCCATGCCCAGTGTGGGCTTCAACTCGTGACCCTGAGATCAAGACTACTGACTAAGCCAGGCAAGCACCCTGACACATGCATACTAAAAGTTAAGTGAGGAAGGAGCATTCGTTACGCAAATGAATGTCAAAAGAAAGCTGGGGTAGCAATACTTACATCAGGCAAAATAGACTTTAAAAGAAAGAATGTA
Organism: Acinonyx jubatus; assembly: GCF_027475565.1. Taxonomy (NCBI): domain Eukaryota; kingdom Metazoa; phylum Chordata; class Mammalia; order Carnivora; family Felidae; genus Acinonyx; species Acinonyx jubatus. Next base: position 103,845,807 of record NC_069385.1, on the reverse strand, counting down.
GGGATGTCTAATAGTTAACACCTATTCTCTTGAAGCTGTTCCAAAAAATAGAAATAGAAGGAAAAAATCCAAACTTATTCTATGAACCCAGCATTACCTAGATTTCAAAACCAGACAGCGACCCCACTAAAAAGGAAAACTATAGACCAATTTCCCTGATGAACATGGATGCAAAAATCGTCAACAAGATATTAGCCAACTGGATCCAACAATACATTAAAAAAATTATTCGTCACAACCAAGTGGGATTTATATCTGGGATGCAGGGCTAGTTCAATATTGCAAAAACAATTAACATGATTCATCACATCAATAAAAGAAAGGACAAGAACCATATGATCCTCTCAATAGATGCAGAGAAAGCATTTGATAAAATACAGCATCCTTTCTTGATAAAAACCCTCAAGAAAGTAGGAATAGAAGGAGTATACCAACAGATCATAAAAGCCATATGTGAACGACCCAATGCTAATATCATCCTCAATGGAGAAAAAACTGAGAGTTTTCTCCCTAAGGTCAGGAACAACGCAGGGATGTCCACTCTCACCACTGTTATTCAACGTAGTATTGGGAATCTTAGCCTCTGCAATCAGACAACACAAAGAAATAAAAGGCATCCAAATTGGCCAGGAGGTCAAACTTTCACTCTTTGCAGGTGACATGATACTCTATATGGAAAACCCAAAAGATTCCACCAAAAAACTGATAGAACTGATCCATGAATTCAGCAAAGTCTCAGGATATAAAATCAATGCACAGAAATTGGTTGCATTTCTATACACCAACAATGAAGCAACAGAAAGAAAAATCAAGGAATCAATCCCATTTACAATTACACCAAAAAACCATAAGATAGCTAGGAATAAATCTAACCAAAGAGGTGGAAAATCTATACACTGAAAACTATAGAGAGCTTATGAAAGAAATTGAAGAAGACACAAAAATATGGAAAAAGATTGCATACTCCTGGAGAGGAAGAACAAATACTGTTAAAATGTTGACACTCCCCAAAGCAATTTACATATTCAATGCAATCCCTATCATAATAACACCAGCATTCTTCACAGAGCTAGAACAAACAATCCTAAAATTTGTATGGAACCAGAAAAGACCCTGAATAGCCAAAGCAATCTTGAAAAAAAAAAAAAAAAAAGCAGGAGGCATCACAATCCTGGACTTCAAGCTATACTACAAAGCTGTAATCATCAAGACAGTATGGTACTGGCATAAGAACAGACACTCAGGTCAATGGAACAGAATAGAGAACCCAGAAATTGACCCATAAACATATGGCCAACTCATCTTTGACAAAGCAAGAAAGAATATCCAATGGAATAAAGACAGTCTCTTCAGCAAGTGGTGCTGGGAAAACTGGACAGCGACATGCAGAAGAATGAACCTGGACCACTTTCTTACACCACACACAAAAGTAAACTCAAAATGGATGAAAGACCTCAATGTAAGACAGGAAGCCAGCAAAATCCTTGAGGAGAAAGCAGGCAAAAACATCTTTGATCTGGGCCGCGGCAACTTCTTACTCAACACGTCTCCAGAGGCAAGGGAAACAAAAGCAAAAATGAACTACTGGGATCTCTCATCAAAATAAAAACTTCTGCACAGCTAAGGAAATAATCAGCAAAACTAAAAGACAACAGACAGAATGGGAGAGGATATTTGCAAATGGCATATCAGATAAAGGGTTAGTATCCAAAATCTATAAAGAACTTATCAAACTCAACACCCAAAACACAAATAATCCAATAAAGAAATGGGCAAAAGACATGAAAGACACCTCTCCAAAGAAGACATCCAGATGGCCAATGGACACATGAAAAAATGCTCAACGTCACTCATCATCTGGGAAATACAAATCAAAACCACAATGAGATACTACCTCACACCTGTCAGAATGGCTAACATTAACAACTCAGGCAACAACAGATGTTGGTGAGGATGGGGAGAAAGAGGATTTCTTTTGCATTGCTGGTGGGAATGCAAACTGGTGCAGCCACTCTGGAGAATAGTATGGAGGTTCCTCAAAAAACTAAAAATAGAACTAACATACAACCCAATAATTGCACTACTAGGTATTTATCCAAGGGATACAGGTATGCTGTTTTGAAGGGACACATGCACCACCTGTTTATAGCAGCAGTATCAACAATAGCCAAAGTATGGAAAGAGCCCAAATGTCCATTGATGGATGAATGGATAAAGAAGATGTGGTGTATATATATACAATAGAGTATTACTCAGCAGTCAAAAAGAATGAAATCTTGCCACTTGCAACTATGTAGATGGAACTGGAGGGTATTATGCTAAGCGAAATTAGTCAGAGAAAGACAAATATTGTATGACATCACTCATATAGGGCTTTAAGAGACAAAACAGATGAACATAAGAGAAGAAGCAAAAATAATATAAAAACAGTGAGGGGAACAAAACATAAGAGACTCATAAATATGGAGAACAAACAGTGGGCTACTGGAGGGGGTGTGGGAGGGGGGAATGGGCTAAATGGGTAAGGGTGTATTAAGGAATCAACTCCTGAAATCATCGTTGCCCTATATGCTAATTTGGATGTAAATTTAAAAATAAATAAATAAAAATAAATAAAGTAAAAAAAAGAAGTAAAAAGAAAAGAACGAGGAAATAATAAATATATAACCTTCCAAAATTAAATCAGGATGAAATAGAATTTGAACAGACCAATTACAAGCAACGAAATACAATCAGTAATAAAAAAATAAATAAATTTGCAACAAACTAAAGCCCAGGAACACATAGCTTCATAGTTGAATTCAACCAAACATGTAAGAAGAGTTAATACCTATTCTTTTCAAACTCTTCCACAAAATAGAGGAGGAAGGAAAACTTCCAAATGAATTCTATGAGGCCAACATTACCCTGATTCTAAAACCATATAAAAACACTACAAAAAAGAGAACTTCAGGAAAAAAGTTTTGATAAACTTAGATGCAAAAATAGCCCCAAATTATTAGCAAATAGAATTCAACAATACATTTAAAAACATCATTCACCACAATCAAGTGAGATTTATTCCTGGGATTCAAGGTAGTTCAATATTTGCTAAATCAATCATGATACATCACATCAATAAAAGAAAGTATGAAAACCATATGATTATTTCAACAGATACAAAAAAGAACCACTTGAAAACAAAATATCCATTCATCATAAAAACCCTCAATAAATAGATTTATAGAGAACATAACTCAACATAATGAAGGCCACATATGGAAAAACTCAGCTAATATCACACTTAATATTGAAAAGCTGATATCATATCCCCTAAGGTCAGGAACAAGACAAAATATCCATTCTCACCACCTTTTTTCAACATAGTATTTAAAGTCCTAGCCACAGCAATTAGATAAGCAAAAGGAATAAATGACAACCAAACTGGTAAGAAAGAAGCAAAATTTTCATGATTTGCAGAAGACATGATATATAGACAACCCTAAAGCCTCCACCAAAATACTACTAGAAATGATTAATGAATTAAGCAAGGTCAAAGGAGAAAAAATCAATGTACAGAGATCTGGTGCATTCCTATACACTAATAATGAAGCAGCAGAAAGAAAGATTAAAAAAATCCCATTTACAATTGCACCAAAAGTATTAAGATGCCTTGGGATAAAAGTAATCAAGGAACTAAAAGATCTGTACTCTGAAAATTATAAAAAAAAAATGATGAAAGAAATTAAAGATGACACAAAGAATTGAAAGACATACCATGTTCATGGTTTGGAAGAAAAGAATATTGTTAAAATATCTATGGCACCCAAAACAATCTACCCATTTAATACAATCCCTGTGAAAATACCAACAGCATTTTTCAAAGAAGAAACAAAAGTAAAATTTCTATAGAACCAATGAAGACCCCTAACAGCCAAAGCAATCTTGAAAAGCAAAACTGGAGGCATCACAATTCCGGATTTTAGGTTATACTACAAAGCTGTAGTAATCAAAACACTATGGTACTGGCACAAATATAGACACATGGATAAAGGAAATAGCATAGAAAACCCAGGGGGGAAAATATGATCAATTAATCTTTGACATGGAGGCAAGAATATGCAATGGAAAAAAAAAAGTCTCTTCAGCAAGTGGTGCTGGGAAAACTGGACAGCGACATGCAGAAGAATGAACCTGGACCACTTTCTTACTCCATATACAAAAATAAACTCAAAATGGATTAAGAATCTAAATGTGAAACCTTAAACCATAAAAATCCTAGAAGAGTGCAGAGGCAGTAATCTTTCTGACATTGGCCATAGATATTTTTCTAGATATATCTCCTAAAGAAAGGGAAACAAAAGCAAAACGAACTATTGGCACTTCATTAAAATAAAAGACTTATGTAAATAGAGGAAACACCAACAAAATAAAAGACATCCTACTGAATGGGAAAAGATATTCACAAATGACATAGCTAATAAATGTTTGGCATCCAAAATACATAAAGAACTGATACAACACAACACACAAAATAATAATAATCCATTTAAAAATGGGCAGAAGTTATGAACATTTTTTCAAAGACAATCAAATGGCCAACAGACACATGAAAATATGCTCAACATCACTCATCAGGGAAATTTTAAATCAATACTACAATGAGACATCACCTCACACTTGTCAGAATAATTAAAATAAAAAACGCAAGAATCAAGAAGTATTGGAAAGAATGTGGAGAAAAGGAACTTTTATGCCCTGTTGGTGGGAATGCAAACTGACACAGCCATCATAGATGACACTATGGATGTTCCTCAAAAAATTAAAAATGGGTTTACCTTATAATCCAGTAATCCTACTACTGGGTATTTACCGAAAGAATATGAAAACACTAATTCAAAAAAATGCATGCACCCCTATGTTTAATGCAACATCTACAACAGTAAAATTATGGAAACAGTGCAACTGTCCATTGACTGATGAATGAATAAATAAAAGGTGGTGTGTGTGCATACACAATGGAATATTACTCAGCCATAAAAAAGAATGAAATCTTACTATGTATGATGATGTGTATCCAGCTAGAGAGTATAATGCTAGGTGAAATAAGTCAGTCAGAGAAAGACAGATACCATATGATTTCACTTATATTTGGAATTTAAGAAACAAAACAAGTGAACAAAGGGGGGTGGGGGTGGGGAAACCCGAACCGAAACAGATTCTTAACTGTAGAGAACACACACACAAAGCGATGGTTACCAGAAAGGAGGTGGGTGGGGGGATGGGTGACATAGGTGAAGGGGATTAAGAATACACTTATCTCGAGAAGTACCTGGGGATACATGAATTGTTGAATCAATACATTGTACACCTGAAACTAATATAACTCTACATGTTAACAACACTGGAATTAAAAAATAATATAAGCTCAATCAAAAGACTATCCCTAATCTGAAGACATTCCCAGGTACATTTAACAAATTATGATTCCATATTTTGTACACCACTTTAATTCTTTTTATTGAGTGCTTATTCTTCTGTTTCTAACTTTCATTTGAAGTTCAAAACCTTGCTATTAGCAATGTTTGTTTCCCTAAAAAATATTTTAAAATATTTACAACACCATCAAACTAAATACAATCAAAATTGAAGGTACACCTTACCTGAAACTAACATCTATGTCAAGTACACACACACACATATATATATACATATATACACATATATATATTCAATATATATACACTATATATATATTCTATACATATATTCTATGTATATTCTATATATATTCAATATATTCTATACATATATTCTATGTATATTCTATATATATTCAATATATATATTCAATATATATAGATACAGTTTTGATTGTATATTGAATATGTATTGTATATAGAATATATATATTCAATATATGTATAGAATATATAGAATATATATAGAATATATACATTGAATATATATATTATATATATTATATATATACACACACATACATACTAAGGTACACCTTTACAATAGTTTCAAAACAAGAACATAATGCTTATGTTGATTTACAAAGAATTATTCAAAGCCTCAAGCATTTCTAAAATGTGATTAATAAAGGGTAAAGAAAGTACATACTGCTTTAAAATGTTTTTTAAGTTTAATATTAGCTCCATCTCAGAACATAATTTAACTATGTATACATCTATCTATGTGTGTCCGTGTATGTATATCCAATATTTGCTAACTAATTACAAATTTTATTTTTAAATAGTGTAGCGTGTTTGTAAATATATATTTATTACTTGTGAACATAATCACTTCCAAGTACATTTTAGTTCCATACTTTCTCAATTTAGTGAGAACATTATTTTTACCATGACTACGTTCTATAAAAATTTATGTTCCTATGATCACTGCAAAACAAAACAAAACAAAAACTTCAATAGAGACTATCTAAACTTAGTCTACCCGTCTACCCTACTATTCACACTCTTTTACCTTCAGGGAAATAAGCTTCCAAAGTATTTCTTTTGATTTCAAGATTGATTGAAAAAATATTGAAAGCTTCTCAGAATTAACAAAATAGTCTTCAAAACAAGTGCATAATGACCCTAACATAAAACTTGGACTGCTTAACTCTGCAAAATTCCATTTCTGCTAATAACGTTAACACATTAAGAGTTATAACTTCATAATACATATTTGAACAAAAACGAACTTAGAATAAAAAAATGAGTAATGTTAAATTAGAAAACTCATTTGATGTGAATGAAAAGTCATGCCTTGCTTGGATGATGTATAAGCCTACTTTCTGAAGCTCCAAGAAGTAGCCATCTTTGAGCAAAGTCTTCTTAAATAACCGTTAATTTTTCAAGACTGTTATATTACACAATCCTTCCTCATTTTATGTGGTCTATATGACTGTGGCTTCTTTGGTGAGATGTTATTTGTCAACATTCTCTGCAAAGTACACATCTATTAAAATTCTTGAGTAGCAGAAATTCAGCATTTATTTTTCATTAGCATGAGATTTTCTTATCTTTTAATTCGTTTGTGCAAAACTGCTTTGTCACAGAATAAAAGCATTATCAAACAATACACCAAAAGAATTATTTTACTTTTACACATCCCATTAAATTGCAAAAACCCAGTAAGTCAGTCGTTCAGACTATCCCTGTCCTAAGGCAGGGCTGCTCATCCTTGCTTGCTTCTGTTTCACAAAGACCTAAGCTATAATTTCCACCATGCTACATGGTTTAGAAGGACTGACAGCCTGGAGACCAGGCATCTTGCAGATTGCCGCCATAGGGAGGGCACAACTGCCTGTTACAGCAAGTGGCCATCTGGCACGGGCTAGATTACTTTTCTTATCACTGAAGGAGACTGGAAAGAGTTATTTCACTTCAGTCCTGTCCAACCATAGTTTATTTGTGCATCCCTTGCATACTGTCCTTTAAAGTGAGAGGCTAATTTTAATCTGTCTAGAAAGGTAAGAAAAAAAAAAGACAGGTTAGCCCCTGTTGGCTTTCAGTCTCTGTCACATGTTAAAGTATGAAGGTTGTTCATCATCCATGCATCTCACACTACTAGACAAGAACTTTGCACAAGCTAGTAGAAAAAACGATGGAGTTATACCAAGCTTATCTGGGTGTATTTTAGTGCATCTATTAATAACAGTATAATAAAATTTAAAATTCTGGAAAAAATGCTAAATTTGATGTAGTGCTGGGTCAACAGGAATGAACTGAGACTGACTACCTGTGTGCCAAACCCAGACATGTGTCACCCTAGCTGTAGGATAAAATCAGAATGGACATTTAAGTTTTAAAAGAAAGTAAAATGTATAAATGTTGTCTAACATTTTTATAGGTTCATATGACTGAGAGTATGTAAATACGAGGTTGAAGGTAAGTTTTTTTTAAATAAGACTATAACTTCCTCTTCAAGACCCCCTAGGGAGAGCATCATTTTGCCAGAAGCTCTTCAATATCTTAGTTGCTGTCTAATCCACTTGAATTATCAAGAAGTCAAGGGAACAGAGTTATTTGACTAAGATATTTTCTGAATTTGCATAGGTTGGCCCACAGATTTAGGCTCATACATCAATAAGTTTTATTTTTAAAGTCAGAGAGTCTGGCAAAACTGGTGTAGGAATATGAGAATACAGTCATGTGCAGACATAAGTTTGGCTCAAGTTCTTTACCTGAAAATATAGGAAGAAGTTAATGAAGTAGCATGAAACATAAACAAGGTATAAAATAAAATAAAGGCAGTATTGAGGACAGCTATACAAATGTGAAGTGGCTGGAAGTCAGAATTTCTGAAAAGAGGCAGAGTTAAAGAGTCTAGGGAAAGCACATCTGCCATGAGAAAGTAAATCCCTACTGTCAATCATGGTATCAGTACAATCAAGTAAGAAATTTTTTTTTCATTTGACTTGACAAATATATCTGGGTGCTGCACTCAACGGGTGTAATGATGTGAGGAGAAAACAGAACACTCACTCAGCAGTAACAATTTCAGCTCTGCAGAGGCCGATGTGCCCCAGCCTGCTTATCACGATGACTTTCTTCAGCTATTTTAGAGAATAATTTACACTGGTCTGTAGAATGATGAGCATGCCAAAGATAACCTATAAAAAGGGGGGCTTTCTCTTTTCTTTAACTGGGACATGTGAGTGGAGATTTATATAATACAAATGTGGTGTTTGGAGGTGCAGCCAGATTCTACTACCTGAGGAGTAGTGGGATGGGGGATGGAGTGGCCAGCCTGGGAGTGAAATTTCACATTTGCTGGTGGGTTAACAGCAAGTGAGCACCCCAACTCCACCTTCTCTGCTTGTCTCCCAGCCCTGTTTTCACAGTGTGATGACTAATGTCTTCCAGTCAAAGTGCTAATAACTGTAACTTCAACATACTATCTTTAAGGATGATGAAATGGCGGTGAATGTGAAGAAAGTGTTCAGAGAGAGCAATCACTCCATTTGGTCCCAGCCTACTTGTACTTCTGGTTGTGTCTAGCACATTAACACAGAGGCAGAGATGCTGCTTCTAGTAAATACTCTTCCTGGTAGTTGCCTATCACTCCTGGTCTTATCCTTGAAGATGTAAATGTGTAATTATTCTGGAGCTGACCGTTATTGCTCAGGTCTTTTGCTCCAGGAGGAGAAATATTTCTGGCTGCTTTTATTTTTGCAAATGAGCCTTCTGAGAATTTCATTAGCATTGGAAGCAGGAAGTCCAGATACATAATAACTAGATGGGCAGATAGATGATTGATAGACAGATGTATGACATACATGTATATATGTAAGTATGATTTTATTTTTTTTGAACATACCACGGCAGGTCCAATTTGTGTTCATGTGTACTAAGTGGACAAATATCCTATAAAATACTTTAGAAAAAAATTACTCAGCTGTTTTTATAGACAGCAGAAGACTGAGGTAAGGTGAGTTATCTATATCCATGAAGCCAGTAATAAGGACATTTCTTGGGTTTAGTTCTTGGGGCTTAGAGACTGCCAAAGATGCACAGTTGCTAAAGGGTCACTTTGTAGTTTTACAGAGACCAAGCTGTTTTGTGAGTGTTACAGGGAGGAGGTGGTAAACAGGGCAAAGAAGAGAAAGGAAACAACTTCTAAACTAGGAGGGGAACCTCTTGCTCCCACAGTATCCACTCATGGTGTGAAGGAGAAGAAGTGATGGAAACCAACTCCTCTCTCTATTGGCCCTTGTTATCCACCAGTTCCCTTGTCCAGCATTTATGCCCATTTTGGCAGGATTCCTTCAAAATTCCTCTTGTTATCCAAATTTTCAAAATTCAGATATCAGTCTTAGCTAGAAAGCCTATGAAATGACAGCTATAGCTGCCTAATTTGTGTTAGGTCTACTCTTGACTTCACACAGAATCTCAGCTGGAAGACATCACTACCTGGAATGAAGATGGGAGGGGAATAATTACATATCTACAGTATCCCTTTCCTTAGTACAGTTTATATGTAAGTACCTATAATCTCTCCTATTTGTAATATTTCATTTCATTATTAACAATCCTGAAGTCCAATCTGAATCTGAAGCCACTTGGTGTGGAGAAAAGAGAGGACAGAAAAACCCTTACCTGAGGCTCTTAGGTGGTCCAGAAAGCAAGAGCACCCTCTATGATGCCCTCAACAAAGACAAAGTCCGCCGAGGAAGAAGCTGACTTATTGTCAGGGTAAATCTTTCTAAATGAAAAATCTACTGTCTTTTTCCAAGGAGATATCTTTTTTCTCTAAAGTTGTTGTTTTTTCAAGGTAACATCTGTTTAATGAGATTCTCTGACTTTATTGATCTATGGGTGACTATTGTATATTTATTATGATGTCAGCTCCTCTATGTCCAAAAATTTTGTTCTGAAAAGCACCTCCCCAAGCACCTTTGGTATTAAGATGCTCAGTGAGAACCCATCAATAATTCCATTGGCTTTCTGCCTAAATCCTTCCACTGAGCAATCCTCCTGCAGTGCGGGATCATGTCCATATAGTGGTAGATCTCACAGTGTGCCTGCCAATCACAAGTCCATATCTTATATCCTGTTTATTTCTTTATCTTTTTCTTCTTATATTCTTTAGGCTGCAATAATTTAACATTCAGAAGAATTTCCAAATTATCTTTGATTTAGTCAAATAAAAACCTTTCCCTGTTTCCCTTCCCTATCTCCTTAAATATTGTGTGCCATGAGAAAATACATTTAACACCCGAAAAACAAATAACCCAGTGAAGAAATGGGCAGAAACATGAATAGACACTTCTCTAAAGAAGACATCCGGATGGCCAACAGGCACATGAAAAGATGCTCAACGTCTCTCCTCATCAGGGAAATACAAATCAAAACCACACTCAGATATCACCTCACGCCAGTCAGAGTGGCCAAAATGAACAAATCAGGAGACTATAGATGCTGGAGAGGATGTGGAGAAACGGGAACCCTCTTGCACTGTTGGTGGCAATGCAAATTGGTGCAGCCACTCTGGAAAGCAGTGTGGAGGTTCCTCACATTAAAAATAGACCTACCCTATGACCCAGCAATAGCACTGCTAGTAATTGACCCAAGGGATACAGGAGTACTGATGCATAGGGGCACTTGTACCCCAATGTTTATAGCAGCACTCTCAACAATAGCCAAATTATGGAAAGAGCCTAAATGTCCATCAACTGATGAATGGATAAAGAAATTGTGGTTTATATACACAATGGAGTATTACAGGGCAATGAGAAAGAACGAAATATGTCCCTTTGAAGCAACGTGGATGGAACTGGAGAGTGTGATGCTAAGTGAAATAAGCCATACAGAGAAAGACAGATACCATATGTTTTCACTCTTATGTGGATCCTGAGAAACTTAACAGAAACCCATGGGGGAGGGGAAGGGAAAAAAAAAAAGAGGTTAGAGTGGGAGAGAGCCAAAGCATAAGAGACTCTTAAAAACTGAGAACAAACTGAGGGTTGATGGGGAGTGGGAGGGAGGGGGGGTGGGTGATGGGTATTGAGGAGGGCACCTTTTGGGATGAGCACTGGGTGTTGTATGGAAACCAATTTGACAAAAAATTTCATATATTGAAAAAAAAATAAAAAAATAAAAAATACATTTAAAGAAAATTTAGCTACAATATTGAATCAGGGTATGAGGTTAGAGAGTGTCCACAGCAACCACAGGAAATAATGGAGTAAAGGACATCTTTGAAGGGTACACTGTGTTGTGGGCAAGTGAAATTTGTTCAACAGAACATTAAGTACACCTCTGAAGGAGCTACAAGGTGGCTGCTCTTTTGTGGAAGGATATGATTTCCTAAATTGCAGTCTATAACTGTAAACTTCTTTAGTCTTTAAAAAAAGCAGGCATCCTCTTCCTCCCAACATCTGGTTGTCAAACCAGTCACTTCAATCAGTGCTTTAAGAGTACATTTTATAAAGGCTACAGTGAGTAAAGTATTTACTCTTTCTTTCTTTAGATACACAAAAATATGTCAAGGATTAGTTCTAGACCCTCTTAGTGTTCTTCCACTCTATAATTTCAATTAAGCATATATTGAAGAGTCCAAACTTGCAAACATTTTCAGCCCTGAATTCTCTTTGCTCCAGGGTTTAGCACATGATGTTTTTTACTAAAGTGGATTCCTTTTTCATATTTCCATTTCAGTGAATGGTATCACTATTCATCCAGTTGTGCAAGTGAGAACCCAAAAGACCTTCTCCACCACCCCAAAATCCAGTTGATCTTACTTCTAAATTATCTCATGAGTCTGCCTAAGCTCCTTCATCTGCCATGAGAAACTCATCCTCTTACTTCAATGTAGGAGGAATTTAGTTATGTATTATCTACCCAGTTCAGGGCAAACTCTTCATGTCCAAAAGCTCACTAAGAGCCTTGATAAATAAGAAAATTACCTACTCTAGACCATATCCACTAAAAATCAGAAAAGTTTCAAAGATATGTTTTTTCACCTGTTCAACCATACTTGTCTCTGTCAGTAGAAGGGAACAGTACCAAGATCTAATTTTCTCCTATTTTTGTTAATGATACCATGCCCTCTTAGATTTTAAGTGGATTTTTCCTTTAGCTATATTCTTATAAAGTCTAATACATAGCTATGTGTTCCTTCCTCCTACCCCAAAACTGAACAATATCTTATTTCTCTTTATCAACATTAGTGAATGCTCCCTTTTCTGTTTATATCTAAATGGAAGACATAAAGACATACTTAACAGGACACAAGTTAATGATGTTAAGGTTTTTAATTTTATAGTTTCATACTTGTGATATTGTAACCATATGGCAAATGAAATGGGATTGTTTTCTATGGTACAGGCTGAGATTCTACACGTATTGCATAAAATATATAAAATGCAAGTAAAGATGAGATAAAATTAGTATGGTATGGAATAAGGATGAGTCATTAGATAAATAACTAGTTCATCTAATTAAGAAAAAAACTGTCAAAAGAATATGTATACAAAGGTTTCTTAGATATACAAAGCTAGGAAATGAATAGAGGAAACTGGTTATTCCAACATGAAATCTCATTTGGGAAAGCTTCAGAGATGCCAGTGACTTGACTAATTAAAAGAGGAATGGAACAGCACTGCTTTGGAAGGGAAAAATAAAACTTAGCTATAGTATGACCTAATGTGGTATATTTTGATGGAGAAGTTGTAAAGAATATAGAAGATTCATTACTTTAAAGTTCTTATCATTTTGTCAGATTACAAGATGTACGAGGGGATAATTAATTTTAAAAAATAAAGCTTGAGGGGCATCTGAGATGGTGGTACAGGAACTGAACTCATCTCCTCCTACCGACACACCAAATATATAGCTACGTATGGATCATTTCCCTTGAAAAGATCTGAAAGCTAGATTAACTGCTCTCCACAAGAAAGGATAAAATGATCATATCAATAAGGGTAGGAGAGGCAGAGACATGGTCTCATAACTCACCGCTGCCCAAGGGGCAACACACAGTAGGGAGGGATCTCACCAGACCGATGCTTCTCTGAGAAAAACAAGGGATTAATGGCCAACATTGACCACCCTGGACCTGGGATCTATACTAGAAAGATGAATCCCCAGAACACGTAGCTTGGAAAACCAACAGATCTGATGTCCAAGGGTTTCCAAAGTGCTACAGGAAACAGATTCCTTTCTTGGAGGGCTTGCATGTGGTCTCACTCACCAAGACCCCGCAAAAAAAAAAATTAGCAATTTGAAAAGGTCCTAGATTATATGTGAGGGAGATTCATTTGCTGATTTGGGGGTATTAGCCAGAGGACTTGGGGAAAGTTGAAATGCTCCCCAAAGATAAAGATACTGGTATATGCATTGTCTCACTCTCCATGTAGTCTGCCAGCACAGGCTGATGAACTCAAATGTGGTACTTTTCTACCATATTGCTGGATGGGTAGGGACAAGTGGTTGCAGCATTTGCTGAGAAAGAGAGTATGAGAAGTTGCAGTGTTCTCCCCTCCCTGGTTGAGGCTGGTGAACATGAGCACTTGTAACACTCTCCCATTTCCAGCCTAAAGGAAGTTCATGCATACAGACAAAACTCCCTCTTATTACACTGCTGAAGCCCAGGGGCACACAAAAACATGACATTTCCCAATGTCTTCTGAAACCAGTGAGTATACTTCACACCTTGATAAAGCCAAAACGCATGCACAATCCACACAGAGGATACCACTTGATCATATGGCTCTGGAGGCCAAGAAGGTAGCATTCCAGAGTTCCTTGGGACTATAACAATCAGAAAGACACCTCTTGGCAATTCAGTACTCCCAGAAGGCTACATAAGTAACAGACTGAAGCACAACCCATTTTTCAATGAAAAAAAGCCTATTTACGTAGTGGGGAGTTTCAGCCAGACTTCAGGTTTCACACATATCTAGAGTCTAAGGAGAAACTTCCAGGAAACAAGCAGTGAGACACCATTCTTGCACAAACCCTTGGCCTCACTATTACTTGTCAAGATTTCTCAAAAAGAACTTCAACACTTGTCTGGAGCTTTGATTTTTGGAACAATTACCCAGGGGACACCTTAAGCTCTCCTGGCCTGGAGGCCAACAGGAATTAAAATTGTGGCCTCACAGAACAGTATACATTTGCATACTTCAAAAGCTGCTGTCTGAAGGTCTTGCTTCCAATAAGCCTAAAACTAGGTGCTAAATAAAATTCTTCCCTTCAGATCACTCACATATCTTGACACACATTCAATAATAGGATCATATCAATAATAAATCATAAGGTAACAACAATCACAAAGGTTTGAGAGATAACCAAGAGCTAGGGAAAAGTTGAACAAGAACAATCATCACTTAACAAAGCTAGTCCTTCAAGATAAAGAGAGGTAGCTATTTCACCTAATACATAGAAATGAACCCAAAGAGAAACAAAATGAGGAAACAGAGAAATAGGTTCCAAACAAACAAAAAAAACCCAATACCAAATCTCACAAAAAGATCTTAGTGATACAGAAATAAATAATCTATGTCATAAAGAATTCAAAGTAATGGTCATAAAGATGCATACTGAACTTGAAAGAAGGGATGAATCCAGTGAGAATTTCAACAAAGAGATAGAAAACATAAATAAGTACCAAAATGAAGTCACAGAGCTGAAGAACACAGTAACCAAACTGAAAAATACACTAAGAAAGCTTTAACATCAGATTGGATAAAGTATAAGTGAGGATCAGTGAGCAATGGGACTCACCAGATAAAGCAGCAGAAACAAACAATAATGAAGAAAAAAGTAAATGTAACTGAAGAGATTTTGGGGGCAATAGCAAGTGGAACAATATGTGTGTTGTAGGGGTCCCAGAAGAAGAAGAGAGAAAGAGGCAGAAAACTCATCTGAAAAAAAGTAATAGTTTAATACTTCTGGAAGGAAACAGATATTCAGATTAAGGAATCCCAAAGAGTTCCAAGCAAAATGAACCCAAAAAAGGCCACACTATAATTAAAATGTCAAAGTTAAACATAAAGAGAGACTCTTAAAAGCAATAAGAGAAAAACAAGTTATTATGTACAAAAGAAATCCCACAAGGCTATATGAAGATTCCTCAGCAGAAACTTTGCAGGCCAGAAAGGAGTGGCATGACATATTCAAAGTGCTGAAAGGAGGGGCGCCTGGGTGGCTCAGTCAGTTAAGCGTCCGACTTCGGCTCAGGTCATGATCTCACACTCCGTGACTTCAAGCCCTGCACTGGGCTCTGTGCTGACAGCTCAGAGCCTGGAGCCTGTTTCAGATTCTGTGTCTCCCTCTCCCTCTGACCCTCCCCCATTCATGCTCTGTCTCTCTCTGTCTCAAATAAAAAAAAAAAAAAAACAAAGTGCTGAAAGGAACAAACAAACAAACAAAAAACAAACAACCAAACTTTCAACCAAGAATACTCTACCCAGTAAGATTATCATCCAGAGGTGAAAAAGAGAAAAAGAGTTATCCAGACAACCAAAAACTAAAGGTGTTTATCAGTACTGAACCATATGAAAAACATTTCTTTAATCTGAAAAGAAATAGTACAAATTAATAAGAAAAAAACCCCATGAAAGCTAAAATCTCACTAAAAAAGTAAATATATGGTAAAAGCATTGGATTAATTATGAAGCTACTAAGAAGGTTAAAAGACAAAAGTAGTAAAATTAACTACAATACTTTAAATAGTTAAGGGATGCATGAAACTTTTAAAAAATGTATAAAGTGACATCAAAAACATAAAACTTGAAAAGGGTAACTAAAAATGTAGAGTTTTGGAATGTGCTCACATTTAAGTTGGCATCAACTCAAAATAGACTGAAATATATATGTGTGTGTGTGTGTGTGTGTGTGTGTGTGTGTGTGTGTATGATGATATATGCAAACCTCATGGTAACCAAAAAAGCAAAAACTTATTGAAAATATACACACAGGGGCGCCTGGGTGGTGCAGTCGGTTAAGTGTCCGACTTCAGCCAGGTCACGATCTCGTGGTCCGGGAGTTCGAACCCCGCGTCAGGCTCTGGGCTGATGGCTCAGAGCCTGGAGCCTGTTTCCGATTCTGTGTCTCCCTCTCTCTCTGCCCCTCCCCCGTTCATGCTCTGTCTCTCTCTGTCCCAAAAATAAATAAACGTTGGAAAAAAAAATTAAATAAAAAAATAAAAAGAAAATATACACACAAAAGAAAATAGGAAAGTAATCTAAACATAATGCTAAATAAAGTCATCATATCACAAGAAAGAAAAAGGAATAGAAACAATAAAATCAGCCCCAAATCAGTGAACAAAATGGCAGTAGATACACACCTATCAATACATATACTAAATGTACATGGACTAAATGTTCCAGTCAAAACACATAGAGTGGCTGAGTGGACTAAAACACAAAACAAGACAAGACTCATCTATATACTTCCTACAAGAGATTCACTTCAGAAGCAAGGATACACACAGACTGAAAATGAAGGTATGTAAAAAAAAATCAATACAAATAGAAACAAAAAGAGGGTTGGTGTAGCTATACCCATATTAGATAAAACAGAATTTAAAACACAGAATAGGATAGGGTACTACATAATGGTAAATGAGGCAATCCATCAAGAAAATATAATATTTGTCAATATATATGCACCCAACATAGAACACCAAAAATACATAAAGCAAATATTAACAGACGTAAAGGTAGAATTGACAGTGATACAATAATAGTAGGGAACTTTAGACCTCACTTACATCAATGGATAGATCATCTAGACAGAAAACCAATTAGGAAAATCAGCCTTAACAGACACATTAGACCAGCTAGCCTTAACAGATGTATATAGAATTTTCCATCCAAAGCAGTATATGCATTCTTCTCAAACTGCACATGAAACATTCTCCAGGACTAATCACATATTAGGCCTACCAAACAAGACTTAATAAATTAAAGAAGATTAAAATAATATAAAGCATCTTCTCCTACCACAATGGTATAAAATTAGAAATGAATTTTAAGAAAAAATAAACTACAAATACATGGAAATTAAAAACACAAACCAACATGTTACTGAACAACTAACGGGTTACAGAAGAAATGAAAATAGAAATAGAGGTACCAAAAGACAAATGAAAACATAAATAAGTCATACCAAAATTTATGGGATCAGAAAAAGCAGTTATAAGAGTGAAGTTCATAGCAATATAGGCCTACCTAAAGAAACAAGAGAAATCTCATTTTAACTTTACACCTAAAAACCTCTAGAAAAAGATGAACAAACAAAACTCCAAGTTACTAGAAGAAAGTAAATGAAGATCAGAGTGGAAATAAATGAAAGAGATTAAATATGACAATAGAAAAATCAATGAAACTAAGACTTGGTTCTTTGAAAAGATAAAAGATAAAATTGACAAACGTTGAGCTAGACTCACTAAGAAGAAAAAAGAGAGATAGTCCAAATACATAACATCAGAAATGAAAGAGGAAAAGTTACAACTGATACCACAGAAATACAAAGGATAATAAGAGATGACTATGAGCAATTATACTCCAAAAAATTGGACAACTTAGAAGAAATGGATAAAGTCCCAGAAATTTACAATCTTTGAGACTAAATCAGAAAGAAAGAAAATCTGAAAGTTACTAGTGAGTTAAATTGGTAATCAAAAACCTCCCAACAAACAAACAGGACCAGACAGCTTCACTGGTGAATTCTACCAAACACTTAATAAAGAGTTAATATCTATACTTCTCAAACTTTTTCAAAAACCTGAAGAGTAAGAAAAACTTATTTTATGAAGTCAGTATTCTGCTGATACCCAAACCAGAGAAGGACATAATACAAAAATAAAATTACAGGCCAATATCCCTGATAAACAGTGGTGCAAAGATCTCCAACAAAATATTAACAAACTAAATTCAACAACTATTAAAAGGATCATACACCATGATCAAGTGGTATTTATTTCAGGGATGCAAGGATGGTTCAACATCTACAAATCATCAATGTGATACACCACCTTAACAAAATAAAAGCTAGAAATTATATGATCAACTCAGATGCAAAAATGGCATTTGGCAAAATTTAACATTCATTTATAACTGTCAACAAAGTGGGTAGAGAGATAATGTACCTCAGCATAATAAAGGCCACATATGACAAACCCATAGTTAATATACTCGATGGTGAAAAGTTAAACCTTTTACTCTAGAAACAGGTAAAGAAAAGGATGGACACTATCCCCATTTTCATTCAACATAGCATTGGAAGTCAAGGGGTGGGATTAGGCAAAATGGGTGAAGGAGATTAATAATACGAAGGAGTAGTTAAATAAACCTTTTATAATTAACCTAACTCATAATCAATCACATCTTTGTTTATGGATTCTCAGCACTTCTGAGCAATCCATTCAAATTTGAGAGTAGATTTCCCTATTTTAGTCACTGACTGGATCTCAAGCTTACTGAGTGTGAACTGTGTTATAGGAGAGTATTTTTAAAGTACTTCATATAAATATTTGAGATTAATAAATAACTAATAACCTAATGACTTTGAAGAAAAACAGTTGAGAGACAAAGCTGGAAAAGTAATTTTAAGGTTCAATTTCCTCTTTAAAATTACATTGAAAACATGTAGTTCATCATATAGGGAGAGGGCCAGATAATACATAAAGAACTTTACAAAGTGAACCAAACACAAAAGGAAACCAAATTAGGTTCAAAAGGGTAGGATTGACACAAAAATTTTAAAACATCACACACACATAAACATGCATGTGTGTGTACATGCATTGTTTGTGACCAAGGAGAAAGAAACACTCACACCAAATCTACTTGGACTCATTAACAGAACATTTCTGATAATGGAAGGTCTTCCATCTTAAAAACACTTGCTTTAGCTGTTCTCAGTTCTCTAGCTGTCTGTGACACAGTTATCGTATATATAGTCATCACTAATTTTTACAGAGAGCTTAATATGATCATATATGTCATATTGTCACTTGGCTTAACCAACAATTATTTAGCTACCAACCCAAGATATTTAACTAGAGAGAAAAATCTATTTGATTATATTATCATTTGAATATGCTATTTTAAAAATCGTCCTCGGGGCGCCTGGGTGGCTCCGCCGGTTGAGCGTCCGACTTCGGCTCAGGTCATGATCTCACAGTCTGTGAGTTCGAGCCCCGCCTCGAGCTCTGAGCTGAGCGCTCGGAGCCTGGAGCCTGCTTCGGATTCTGTGTCTCCCTCTTTCTCTGTCCCTCCCCCACTCACACTCTGTCTCTCTCCCTCTCTCAAAAATAAATAAACGTTAAAAAAAATAGTCCTCAGTATAATATTAACTCAATCTATTAAAGTAAGAACAAAATTTATTGTAAACATTAAAATGCTGAATTCTAACTTTCTAAAGTAATTTTACATATTTGGAAGTTTATTATAATCTTTTCATACATTATGTATGACATCAGTTACAAATCCTATAAGAATTTAATGAATCAATATTTTGCATTATAAGTTTTTTTATACTTCTTCCACAAAATGGAAAAAAAAAGAATGCTGAAGTAAAATGTACTTCATTTGTCATATCAAGGTAAGCATTGTGATGTGCTAAAAAGCATAAAATATTTCTTAAGTATATAATGAACAAAGGATGCAGAAAGATATCTGGGGTACTAAATAGCAAGTTCAGAAAAACTTATCAATGGAAATGAGAGTCTTTATAAACAATAAGAAACAAAAAGTTTAGGTAGGGTTTACAAAAGTCATCAAAGTAGAATTGTAGACAACCAGAGGATGACCAACTGAAAATTTATGAGCAAACATTAATACTTCAGAAATTAGATAGATGTACTACAATATTCTTCAAAAATAATTATTAAAATGAAACATTAAGTAATGAAAGGAGAATATGCTCATGGAAAAATAGTAAGGTAAAGAAAATACAGTATTCCAAGATTAGTTGAATGCATAGCTGCCGATATAAACTGAAATGGGAAAAGATTATTAATAGTCTTTAATAATAAAATAGACATTTTAAAAAGGAAGTTTTTACAAATGTTCAAACTAATAAATTTATATTACTATATTGAATATTGATAAGATAATGCTGATATATTTCTTTTTATATATAAATATTTTAATTAAGAAAAAGTGATTATAGACAAGAAATAAAAGGCATTCAAATCAGCCAGAAGGAGATCAAACTTTCACTCTTTCAGATGACGTGAAACTCTATATGGAAAACCCAGAAGATTCCACCAAAAAACTGTTAGAACTGATCCATGAATTCAGCAAAGTCGCAGGATATAAAATCAATGCACGGAAATTGGTTGCATTCCTATACACCAATAATGAAGCAACAGAAAGAGAAATCAAGGAATCGATTCCATTTACAATTGAACCAAAACCCATAAAATACCTAGGAATAAACCTAGCCAAAGAGGTGAAAAATCTACATACTGAAAACTACAGGAAGCTTATGAAAGAAATTGAAGAAGACACAAAAATATGGAAAAATATTCCATGCTCCTGATAGGAAGAATAAATATTGTTAAAATTTCAATACTACCCAAAGCAATCTATATATTGAATGCAATACCTACCAAAATAACACCAGCATTCTTCACAGAGCGAGAACAAAGAATTCTAAAATTTGTATGGAACCAGAAAAGACCCTGAATGGCCAAAGCAATGTTGAAAATGAAAAACTAAAGCTGGAGGCATCACAATCCTGGAGTTCAAGCTGTATTACAAAGCTGTAATCATCAAGACAGTATGGTACTAGGGGCACCTGGGTGGCTCAGTCAGTTGGGCATCTGACTTCAGCTCAGGTCATGATCTCACATTTCGTGAGTTCGAGCACCGCATCGGGCTCCATGCTGACAGCTCAGAGCCTGGAGCCTGCTTTGGATTCTGTGTCTCCCTCCCTCTCTGTTCCTCCCCTGCTTGCACTCTGTCTCTCTTGCTTTCAAAAATAAATAAACATTAAAAAAAAATTAAAAAGACAGTATGGTACTGGCACAAAAACAGACACTCAGATCAATAGAACAGAATAGAGAACCCAGAAATTGACCCATAAACGTATGGCCAATTCATCTTTGACAAAGCAGGAAAGAATATCCAATGGAATAAAGACAGTCTCTTCAGCAAGTGGTGCTGGGAAAACTGGACAGCGACATGCAGAAGAATGAACCTAGACCACTTTCTTACACCACACACAAAAGTAAACTCAAAATGGATGAAAGACCTCAATGTAAGACAGGAAGCCAGCAAAATCCTTGAGGAGAAAGCAGGCAAAAACGTCTTTGATCTGGGCCGCGGCAACTTCTTACTCAACACGTCTCCGGAGGCAAGGGAAACAAAAGCAAAAATGAACTACTGGGACCTCATGAAAATAAAAAGCTTCTGCACAGCAAAGTAAAACAATCAGCAAAACTAAAAGGCAACCAACAGAATGGGAGAAGATATTTGCAAACGACAATCAGATAAAGGGTTAGTATCAAAATCTATAAAACTTATCAAACTCAACACCCAAAAAAGAAATAATCCAGTGAAGACATGGGCAAAAGACATGAATAGACACCTCTCCAAATAAGACATCCAGATGGCCAACCGACACATGAAAAAAATGTTCAACATCACTCATCATCAGGAAAATACAAATCAAAACCACAATGAGATACCACCTCACACCTGTGAGAATGGCTAACATTAACAACTCAGGCAACAACAGATGTTGGCAAGGATGGGGAGAAAGACGATCTCTTTTGCACTGTTAGTGGGAATGCAAGCTGGTGCAGCCAGTCTCAAGAACAGTATGGAGGTTCCTCAAAAAACTAAAAATAGAACTACCCCACGACTCAGCAATTGCACTACTAGGCATGTATCCAAGGGATACAGGTGTGCTGTTTTGAAGGGACACATGCACCCAATGTTTACAGCAGCACTATCAACAATAACCAAAGTATGGAAAGAGCCCAAATATCCACTGATGGATGAATGGATAAAGAAAGAGGTGGTATATATACACATGTATATGTGGTTACAGGTGAGAGTACAGTTCTAGATAACCAAGAAGGGCAAGAACAAACACTAAAATTATAAAGATCAGAATAGAAGAAGTAAAACTTACTTTAAGCAGAAAACCCAAAAGACTACAAACCATTAGAATTACCAAGTGAATTTAGTAATCTTCTAGATTCAGTCAATATACAAAAATCAGTTGTTTTTTATCATAGCAACAAATAAGTGGAAAATAAAAAAAATCAATTAAAAAATCAGGAATATTGAATACAGAGCAACAAATGTAATACAATAATGGTAAATCTTCAATGCTCAAAACTAAATATTGCTAACAGCAATTAAAATAACAAAAACAAGGACACATCTATGATGCTCAAGAATTGAAAAGACTCCATGTTATGGGATGGGTCCACACATTTAATGTGTTCCCTTTCAAAATTCCAAGTTTTTCTTTTTGTGGAAATTGACACATTGTATTCCAAAATTTCTGTGAAAATGTAAGTGATCTAAAATACCTAAGACATTCTTGAAACCAAAAACAAAGTAAGAGGAAAATAGCATTCAGGAATGGGCTTGAGTGAAATTCAGCTGGCAAAATATGTTTTTAAACAATTATAAAATACCCATTTAAATACTGTAAATTCTTATTCCTATCTCATGCCATACAAAAGTATATATATTTATATAAAAGAAAATAAATAGATCTAAATCTAAATCTCTAAATATAAAAAAGTACATATAACCTAAATGTGAAAAAAAATAATAAAAACAATAATGTAAATAAAAATATAAAAAATAATAACAATATGGCTTAAAGAAGAAATTATAGGATAATATCTTCATGCTCTTGGGCAGGCAAAGATTTATTCCAGAGAATGTAAAATGCACTACTCATTAAAAAAAGGACTAATGACTTGGACTCACTAAAGTTAAGAACGTTTGCTTGTAAAATTTGTAAAAAGTGTTTGAAATACATATAATCCGTAAAAAATGGATATGTGGAGAATATAATTAACTTCCACAAATCAATAAGACAAAAACAAATAACCCAATAATAAATACAGAAATACCCTGAATAGGTACTTGACAAATATCAAGAGAGCCAAAAAGCATATGAAAATGTATTCAGTATCTCAACTCTCAGACTGACAGTATCAGATGCCTCACAACATACTGCGTTAAAAGAGTCTGTTAGAAGCTGTGTACACCCTGATATGATTGCAAATGGTATGACTGCTACAAAGGGAAATTTAGCAATGCAAACAAACCTACAAGGCATTCATATAGTTTTGGCTTTTGGAAGATGTTAGTATCCTACATCTTAAAAATAATTACATCGGCACATAAGAGGTAATTTTAAAATCTGAATACAGAGAGAAGTAAATGATACTTAACATTAACACACAGAAGAAAACAACATCCAGGTATTCTATGAGGACCACACTATGGCTATACACTTAGGTCGATATATTCTAGGAACAAAATCATCTTTAAAATCCTGCAATAGGGGAGCCTGGGTGGCTCAGTCGGTTAAGCGCCCGACTTCAGCTCAGGTCACGATCTCGCGGTCCGTGAGTTCGAGCCCCGCGTTGGGCTCTGGGCTGATGGCTCAGAGCCTGGAGCCTGTTTCAGATTCTGTGTCTCCCTCTCTCTCTGCCCCTCCCCCATTCATGCTCTGTCTCTCTCTGTCTCAAAAATAAATAAAACGTTAAAAATTTTTTTTAAATAAAAATAAAATAAAATCCTGCAATTAACTTAGTTTCTTTCTTATTGGTAGTGAAATTGGTGTCGTAGTTCTCAAGTTGTTTTGTGTGCAAAATATGATTTAGTAAGTCAGTAGATATATTAGTGTTTTGGGAAGCCAGTTTTCTCACTGTAAGAAAAGGGAGCTAGAAATAGGGAATGGAAATAAGAAAACTCTCCAGTAACATATTGGAATTTTAGGTATCAGTATAAACTTAGTTTTTTTAAAATATATCTCCTAGCTCTTTGTATTGAAACAGCTTAGAGGCTATCACACCTCAGTGGAAATAGGTACATATAGAAGTCAGTTTTCAATTCCAAAAACTGAAGGAATTTAGTTTAGAGGAGCAAGTTTTCTGGAAAAGTGGCTGATTTCAAATCTGGCCATGCCAAGGAGAAGGTGAGTTTAAAACATCATGCTGAGTCAGAAAACAGGCTCAAAAATTGATATAGACATGTCCAAAAGACAAGAACTGGTCAAGTTTGTTTCTACTGGCAAAGTTTGAGACAAATTCATCATTAAAACTCATAATGACAGAAAGAATTAAAGCATATGTATTTTTTTATTTCTTAGTGATTCTTACATACAGAGAACAAATAATGTGGAAGTATGAGAGAAATGAAAATTTTTCCTTACCTAAAAATAGGGTAAATAAGAATTTTTAAAAAAATACTAGAAAAATCGACATTTTTTTGAAAAATTATAAAATTTAGACATTTGTAGAATTAGATCCAAACCAAAAGTGTGATACGTGAATATTTATGACCTAAATGATTCAATATCAAATATAAATCGATTCTCTTCAACATATTTCAAACCTCATGTCATTTCCAGTAAAGAATCAATAGTCTTTTTTCAAGAAACTAGACAGATCATATAATAAGATTGATATGAAACAAGAAGAGGACAAGAATATCTATGGCATTTACAATGTAAAAACAAAAACAAAAACAGAACAAACAGTAAAGTCAAAGAGAAGAAACTATTGCCAGAGATGAACATTACAACCATAACAATGAAAATAGCAAAAGCAGCTGGCACAATGTTTAAAGATCAGTTAAGAACTGAGAGAAGATACTTGAAACTACATGTTATTTGAATATACTACAATTAGATAATATGTTAGTTTTCATAATATATAATAGATCCTTGAAGTAAGGAAGAAAAAATATATCCAATTTAATGGAAACATTAACAAATGATATAAAGCAATTCCTTAGTAGGAGATACTTCAGAGAATCTTTGGATAGCCATTTGTAGGATTGGAAAGACACCATTTCTCATCAGAAATCAAAGAAATTCTGGTAAACAAAATGAGTTACCACTTGCATACAAAATGATGAGGGCAACAAAGATAAGAAAAATGCAGTTTCAGTTAAATTCCCTCACAGCTAGAAGCCCACTGATAGATGCAGGAGACCCTCAGTGTGTAACACTCCTCAAGAAGTTTATGGCTGCCTTAATGCCTTAATGTTTACACGTCCTTAAAAACTAAAGGCACCCAACCTTATCTTGACAATAGCTAGGGTCCTGTGAGACCTTGCTTTCAGCATACAGAAATTCCTTAGAAACTAACTTTATCTTTATCCCCCCTCCCTCCACAAACTTAAAAGTATATAATCAGTTGCTCCTCACAATCCTAGTGCAGCTCTTTCTGCCCAGGGGTCCTGTCCCCCTGATTTAATAAAATCACCTTTTTGCAGCAAAGATGTCTCAAGAATTCTTTCTTAGCCATTTGTTCATAAACCCCACTTCAAATTCCATCAAGAGAATAGGCAAACAAAGAGTCTGATATTATGTCATTTTTATAAGGATAAAGTCAAAATGGGACCCCAATATACTACTGATTACCATTTAGGGTAATTCAGCAATATATAGCAAATTAGCATATAAGCCTCTCCAAAACAATATTGTGAAATAAAATTAACTTTACATGACAGATTAATCAGATTAACATCATATATCTAATTATGGTATATGCCAAGGGAAGAATCATCACTTACATAATATTTTTGCCAAAAACTTTTAATCTGTACCTAACACGAATAAAATAGTGGAAACAAACCTAAATTAAGTGACTCCCTAAAAACAAACAAAATCTTACCCAGATTTTCAAAAATGCATTATTTATATTAAAGACAAAATAAAGTAGAGACAGTGATCTAGATGAAGGTAGAGGCACAACAACAAAATACACAAAACATAAAATTGGTGTATGGATTAAAGAATAACAACTATCAAAAATATACTTGGGAAAGTTGTAGAAACTTAAATAGGAACTGAATATTAGGTAATAGCATAACACTAGTAAATGTATTCAGTTTTCTAATTTCATTATGGTTTCAACAGAGAATGTTAAAGGAGACAGAACTTGCCACCTCAAAATACATCTCCTTGGTATAATGATTATTTTATGCTGGTTATTTTTAAGAAATAGCAGGCACAGGAAAAAGCCTGAAAACAAAGTAGAACTTATCCTTTCAGAAGAGAAATTTACATTTATAAAGGAAGTCTACATTTTTAAGGGTGTCTCCTTCTTTTTACAAGAAACGGAAAACTGAATCTCAAGGAACATAATGAAAAAAGCATACCAATCCTGTCCTTTAGGGATTTCCTTTTAGGGCTAGTAAATCCTATTTTCTAGAGTAAGGTGAAATGGCTAAAGCTGAGTTAGAAGACTGTGATTGTTGTATGTCAAGATTTCTTGACAGATCTATCCCTATCTGTAGGCTGACTTAGGTCTACATTTGTGATGTGCACTGGCTCACTGGGGAAGCTTTCATTTTGTGAGCTCCAATATACAAACTAATTTTATATGTTTAACTTAATCTACCATCATGCATATATCAACATTTGTATTTGGAGAGAAATAAAGCAGCTGTGGCAAAACAGAAATTGTTTAACCTAAGTAAAGATTTATAGATATCTACTGAACTATTTGAAAGTTTTAGTAGATTTCAAAATTTTCAAAGTAACAATCTGGAAAAAAATAAAAAAATACAACTGAAAAGTAAATTAAAAACAAATGACAGTAACAAAAAGAATGATTAAGATCCCTTATGATGAATTTTAACAAATCTTCTGTTTCCTACCAGAAAGCTAAAAATAAATTCAGTTATTTAAAGAGTTAGTATTATTCCTCAATTGTCCAGATAGAGCTACTAGAATTATAAAATCTTTATTTCTTCTTACTGATATAGCCATTGCTCTCAGAACAGCCAAAGCAGTCAGCTTAATCACTCAATTATGCATCCCTTTCAGATTCATGGAACACGTAACACCTCCCCTTATTGAGCCATTTCTAATTTTAAAACTCTTGAATATAAGAATTCTGGATGAGTTTATTGACTGTTCATTGATTCATCTCAAAGTTGTTCAGGAGTTGTAGGTAAAACTATCAGGAAGCTTATTAGGTTTGACAATGCTAATTCAAAAACAGCAGGCAGCCATCTTCATACGGTGGTTGTGCCTTTGAGTGAAATTGGAGTCTTTTATAGTCATTACAAAATTGACTCCTAATTTTCCTTCTCCTGTCAAAAGTGCTATTGAATGAGTGAAATATCTTTTATAAATGTTGAGGCTCATAAAAGAAAGAGAAGGTGATGGAAATAAAGGTGACAGAAACAAAAGAAATAAATGACTTAAACAAAAGGTAAAGGTGCTTTTACTAAGGACAAAATTTTTAAACTTCCATTAAGACCAAGTTAATTTGTTCTACCATGCAGACATTCTTTGTATATACCCCTACATCACTTGGGCAGCCACGTCTTTCTCTTCCTTATTAAAATGGCTCTTGGAAAGTGCTCTCCCCTGGGGAAGACAGCAGAGTAAGAGGACTCTAAGCTCACCTTGTTCCATAAATACAACTAGATAACACACCAGCGTAAATAACCCAGAAAATGACCCAAAGACTGGCAGAACAAACTCCACATTTAAAGGTAGAAATGTGGACAGATTCAGGAGTATAGGAAGAATGAAGATGAAGTAGAGAAGAACACAGACCAGAGTTGCCCAAGGTAGGAGGTGGAGGGAGCTGTGGGTGCAGAAAAGGACAAGAAACAGGCCATCACATTGGGGAACCTGCATGGAGAAGACAGATCCCCATAATATTAGGCTTTGAAAGTGAGAGGAGCTGAATTTCATGAGTTCTTACAACTAGTAATGAAAAACTCCTAACAAACAAAACTCCAGGAACAGATGGCGATCCTACCAAACATTTACAGAATTAACACCTATTCTTCTCAAACTACTCCAAAAAATAGAAGAGGAAGGAAAACTTCCAAATTCATTCTATGAGGCCAACATTATTCTGATTCTAAAACCAGTAAAAAAAACACCACAGAAAAAGAGAACTACAGGCCAATATCTCATGAACATAGAGGCAAAAATACTCAACAAAATATTGGCAAACTGCATACAACAATATATTTAAAAAAATCATTCACCACAATCAAGTGGGATTTACTCCTTCCAGGGATCCGAGGGTGGTTTAATATTCACAAATCAATCAACAGGATACTTCACATCAATACAAAACAAATGATAAAAACTATATGATCATTTGAATAGATGCAGACAAAGCATTTGACAAAACATTCATTCCAAATAAAAACCCTCACCAGAGTAGGTTTAGAGGAAACATACCTCAAAATATGAAAGGCCTTATATGAAAAACCCACAACTAACATCTTATTCAGTAGGGAAAAACTAAGAGCTTTTTTCCCTAAAGACAGGAACAAGACAAAGATATTCACTTTCACCACTTTTTTTTTTAACATAGTACTAGAAGTCCTACCCACAGCAGTCAGACAACAAAAAGGAATAAAAACATCCAGACAGGTAAGGAAAAAGTAAAACTTTCACTATTTGCAAATGATACTCTGTATAGAAAACCCTAAAGTCTCCACCAAAAAGTCTTCATCAAAAAACTAGAAGTGATAAATGAATTCAGTAAGGTTACAAGATACAAAATCAACATACAGAAATCCATTACATTTCTATACACCAAACGTGAAGCAGCAAAAAGAGAAATTAAGAAAACAATCCCATTTTCAATTACACCAAATAATAAGATATGTAGGAATAATAAGATATGTACATAAGATATGTACGAGGAGATAAAGACCTCTATTCTGAAAACTATAAGCCACCAGTGAACAAAATTAAAGATAATATAAATAAATGAAAAAACATTCCATGCTCATGGATTGGAGGAACAGATATTAAAATGTCCATACTACCCAGAGCAATCTACAGATATAATGCAATCCCTAATAAAATACCAAGAGCATTTATCACAGAACTAGAACAAAGAATCATAAAATATGTATGGAACCACAAAAGACCTTGAATAGCCAAAGCGATTTTGAAAAAGAAAAACAAAACTGGAGATATAACAATTCCAGTCTTCAAGTTATATTACAAAGCTGTAGTGATCAAGACAGTATGGTACTGGTGCAAAAACAGATACATATATAAATGGAACAGAATAGGGAGCCCATAAGCAAATCCACAATTATATGGCAACTAAGACAAAGGAGGAAAGAATATGCAATGGGAAAAAGTCAGTCTCTTCAACAAATAGTGTTGTGAAAACTGGACAGCAACATGCAAAAGAATGAAACTGGTCTTTTTCCTTACTTCATACACAAAAATGAACTAAAAATGGAGTAAGGATCTAACTGTGAAACCTATAAAAATCCCAGAAGAGAGCACAGGCAGTAATTTTTCTGACACTGGTGATAGCAAATCTTTCTAGATATGTCTTCTGAGGCAAAAAAAAAGAAGCAAAAATAATCTATTTGGACTACATCAAAATAAAAAGCTTCTACACAGCAAAAGAAACAATGAACAAATCTAAAAGACAACCTACTGAATGGGAGAAGATATTTTCAAATGACATATCCAACAAAGGCTTAGCATCCAAAATATATAAAAAACTTATATAACTTAACACCCAAAGAATTAATAATCCAATTTAAAAATGGGCAGAAGACATGAACAGTTTTTTTAAAGAAGACATCCAGATGACCAATAGACATATGAAAAGATACTCAACATCATTCCTCATTTGAGAAATTCAAATCAAAACCATAACGAGATATCACCTCACACCTATCAGAATGGCTAAAAAAAGAAAAAAAAAACAAAAAACAAGAAAAAAGTCCTGGTGACGATTCGGAGAAAAATGATCCTTTTGCCCTGTTGGTAGGAATGCAAACTGGTACAGCCACGATGGAAGACAGTATGGAGGTTTCTAAACAAAAAAGGTTGGAAGATAGCAGCGTAGGAGGACGCTGGGCTCACTGCGTCCTTCTGATCACTTAGATTCCATCTACACCTGCCTAAATAACCCAGAAAACCACCAGAAGACTAGCAGAACGGAGTCTCCAGAGCCAAGCGCAGATGAAAGGCCCGCGGAAGAGGGTAGGAAGGGCAGAGAGGCAGTGCGTGCTCCACGGACTGGCAGGAGGGGGCCGGGGCGGAGGGGCAGCCTGCCGGCCAAGCAGAGCCCCCAGTCTGGCTTGCAAAAGCAGAGGGGCCGGACAGAGTGTGTTCGGCCAGCAAGCAGGACTAAACATCTGGAAGGTTATAAGTTAACAGCTCTGCTCGGAGAGCGGGAAGGCTGGAGGACAACGGGAGGGAGAGTTGTTGAGCCCCCGATGACAGAGCTCAGCTTGGCGGGGAAGAAAGGTGCTCACCAGCGCCATCTCCCTCGCCCATCCCCCAGCCAAAATCCCAAAGAGAACCTGTTTCTGCCAGGGAACTTGCTTGCAAGGCGCAAACACCCAAGGCTGTGCTTCTGCGGATCCATTCCTCCGGCGGGTCTGACTCCCTCCCGGTGCCTCAGGGCCCCTCCCGAAGCGGATCTCTGAAGAAAAACCTAGCTAAGCCTGCCCCTCCCACCCCTGTGCACCTTGCGGATCCAATCCAGCTAATACGCTAGATCCCCAGCACCACAAGCCTGGCAGTGAGCAAGTAGCCCAGACGGGCCACCCCACCCCACAGTGAATCCCGCCCCTAGGAGAGGGGAACAGAAGGCACACACCAGTCTGACTGTGGCCCCAGCGGTGGGCTGGGAGCAGACATCAGGTCTGACTGAGGCCCAACCCACCAACGCAAGTTATTCCAGACAGCACAGGGGAAATGCCTTGCAGTTCCGCACCACTCCAGGGACTATCCAAAATGATGAAACGGAAGAATTCCCCTCAAAAGAATCTCCAGGAAATAACAACAGTTAACAAACTGATCAAAAAGGATTTAAATAATATAACAGAAAGTGAATTTAGAATAATAGTCACAAAATTAATCGCTGGGCTTGAAAATAGTACAGAGGACAGCAGAGAATCTCTTGCTACAGAGATCAAGGGACTAAGGAATAGTCAGGAAGAGCTAAAAAATGCGATAAACAAGTTGCAAAATAAAATGGAAATGCCCACGGCTTGGATTGAAGAGGCAGAGGAGAGAATAGGTGAACTAGAAGATAAAATTATGGAAAAAGAGGAAGCTGAGAAAAAAAGATAAAAAAATCCAGGAGTATGAGGGGAAAATTAGAGAACTCAGTGATGCACTAAAGAGAAATAATATACGCTTAATTGGTATTCCAGAGGAGGAAGAGAGAGGGAAAGGTGCTGAAGGCGTACTTGAAGAAACAATAGCTGAGAACTTCCCTGATCTGGGGAAGGAAAAAGGCATTGAAATCCAAGAGACACAGAGAACTCCCTTCAGACGTAACATGAATCAATCTT
Organism: Acinonyx jubatus; assembly: GCF_027475565.1. Taxonomy (NCBI): domain Eukaryota; kingdom Metazoa; phylum Chordata; class Mammalia; order Carnivora; family Felidae; genus Acinonyx; species Acinonyx jubatus. The sequence continues at coordinate 103,813,832 of NC_069385.1, read as the reverse complement.
CTGCACGACATATCATAGTGAAACTGGCAAAATACAAGGATAAAGAGAAAATTCTGAAAGCAGCGAGGGATAAACGTGCTCTAACATATAAAGGAAGACCTATAAGACTCGTGACTGATCTCTCTTCTGAAACTTGGCAGGCCAGAAAGGCATGGCAGGAGATCTTCAATGTGATGAACAGAAAAAATATGCAGCCGAGAATCCTTTATACAGCAAGTCTGTCATTTAGAATAGAAGGAGAGATAAAGGTCTTCCCAAACAAACAAAAACTGAAGGAATTCATCACAACTAAACCAGCCCTACAAGAAATCCTAAGGGGGATCCTGTGAGACAAAGTACCAGAGACATCACTAAAAGCATAAAACATACAGACATCACAATGACTCTAAACCCATATCTTTCTATAATAACACTGAATGTAAGTGGATTAAATGCGCCAACCAAAAGACATAGGGTATCAGAATGGATAAAAAAACAAGACCCATCTATTTGCTGTCTACAAGAGATTCATTTTAGACCTGAGGACACCTTCAGATTGAGAGTGAGGGGATGGAGAACTATTTATCATGCCACTGAGTGTCAAAAGAAAGCTGGAGTAGCCATACTTATATCAGACAAACTAGACTTTATTTTTTTTTAATTTTTTTTTTAACGTTTGTATTTATTTTTGAGACAGAGAGAGACAGAGCATGAACGGGGGAGGGTCAGAGAGAGGGAGACACAGAATCTGAAACAGGCTCCAGGCTCTGAGCTGTCAGCACAGAGCCCGACGCGGGGTTTGAACTCACGGACTGCGAGATCATGACCTGAGCCGAAGTCGGCGGCTTAACCGACTGAGCCACCCAGGCGCCCCAGACAAACTAGACTTTAAATTAAAGGCTGTAACAAGAGATGAAGAAGGGCATTATATAATAATTACAGGGTCTATCCATCAGGAAGAGCCAACAATTATAAATGTCTATGCGCTGAATACAGGAGCCCCAAAATACGTAAAACAATTACTCACAAACATAAGCAACCTTATTGATAAGTATATGGTAATTGCAGGGGACTGTAACACTCCACTTACAGAAATGGATAGATCATCTAGACACACGATCAATAAAGAAACAAGGGCCCTGAACGATACATTGGATCAGATGGACTTGACAGATATATTTAGAACTCTGCATCCCAAAGCAACAGAATATGCTTTCTTCTTGAGTGCACATGGAACATTCTCCAAGATAGATCACATACTGGGTCACAAAACAGCCCTTCATAAGTATATAAGAATTGAAATTATACCATGCATACTTTCAGACCACAATGCTATGAAGCTTGAAATCAACCACAGGAAAAGGTCTGGGAAACCTCCAAAAGCATGGAGGCTAAAGAACACACTACTAAAGAATGAGTGGGTCAACCAGGCAATTAGAGAAGAAATTAAAAAATATATGGAAACAAATGGAAATGAAAATACAACAATCCAAACGCTTTGGGATGCAGTGAAGGCATTCCTGAGAGGAAAATACATTGCAATCCAGGTCTATCTCAAGAAACAAGAAAAATCCCAAATACAAAATCTAACAGCACACCTAAAGGAAATAGAAGCAGAACAGCAAAGACAGCCTAAACCCAGCAGAAGAAGAGAAATAATAAAGATAAGAGCAGAAATAAACAATATAGAATCTAAAAAAACGGTAGAGCAGATCAACGAAACCAAGAGTTGGTTTTTTGAAAAAATAAACAAAATTGATAGACCTCTAGCCAGGCTTCTCAAAAAGAAAAGGGAGATGACCCAAATAGATAAAACCATGAATGAAAATGGAATGATTACAACCAATCCCTCAGAGATACAAGCAATTATCAGGGAATACTATGAAAAATTATATGCCAACAAACTGGACAACCTGGAAGAAATGGACAAATTCCTAAACACCCACATGCTTCCAAAACTCAATCAGGAGGAAATAGAAAGTTTGAACAGACCCATAACCAGCGAAGAAATTGCATCAGTCATCAAAAATCTCCCAACAAATAAGAGTCCAGGACCAGATGGCTTCCCAGGGGAGTTCTACCAGACATTTAAAGCAGAAGTAATACCTATCCTTCTCAAGCTATTCCAAGAAACAGAAAGGGAAGGAAAACTTCCAGACTCATTCTATGAAGCCAGTATTACTTTGATTCCTAAACCAGACAGAGACCCAGTAAAAAAAGAGAACTACAGGCCAATATCCCTGATGAATATGGATGCAAAAATGCTCAATAAGATACTAGCAAATAGAATTCAACAGCATATAAAAAGAATTATTCACCATGATCAAGTGGGATTCATTCCTGGGATGCAGGGCTGGTTCAATATTCACAAGTCAATCAACGTGATACATCACATTAATAAAAGATAAGAACCATATGATCCTGTCAATCAATGCAGAAAAGGCATTTGACAAAATTCAGCAACCTTCTTAATAAAAACCCTCGAAAAAGTCGGGATAGAAGGAACATACTTAAAGATCATAAAAGCCATTTATGAAAAGCCCACAGCTAACATCATTCTCAATGGGGAAAAAATGAGAGCTTTTTCCCTGAGATCAGGAACACGACAGGGATGTCCACTCTCACTGCTGTTGTTTAACATAGTGTTGGAAGTTCTAGCATCAGCAATCAGACAGCAAAAGGAAATCAAAGGCATCAAAATTGGCAAAGATGAAGTCAAGCTTTCACTTTTTGCAGATGACATGATATTATACATGGAAAATCTGATAGACTCCACCAAAAGTCTGCTAGAACTGATACATGAATTTAGCAAAGTTGCAGGATACAAAATCAATGTACAGAAATCAGTTGCATTCTTATAGACTAATAATGAAGCAACAGAAAGACAAATAAAGAAACTGATCCCATTCAAAATCGCACCAAGAAGCATAAAATACCTAGGAATAACTCTAACCAAAGATGTCAAAGATCTGTATGCTGAAAACTAGAGAAAGCTTATGAAGGATATTGAAGAAGATATAAAGAAATGGAAAAACATTCCATGCTCATGGATTGGAAGAATAAATATTGTCAAAATGTCAATACTACCCAAAGCTATCTACACATTCAATGCAATCCCAATCAAAATTGCACCAGCATTCTTCTCAAAACTAGAACAAGCAATCCTAAAATGCATATGGAACCACAAAAGGCCCCGAATAGCCAAAGTAATTTTGAAGAAGAAGACCAAAGCAGGAGGCATCACAATCCCAGACTTTAGCCTCTACCACCAAGCTGTAATCATCAAGACAGCATGGTATTGGCACAAAAATAGACACATAGACCAATGGAGTAGAATAGAAACCCCAGAACTAGATCCACAAAAGTATGGCCAACTAATCTTTGACAAAGCAGGAAAGAACATCCAATGGAAAAAAGACAGTCTCTTTAACCAATGGTGCTGGGAGAACTGGACAGCAACATGCAGAAGGTTGAAACGAGACCACTTTCTCACACCAGTCACAAAAATAAACTCAAAATGGATAAAGGACCTGAATGTGAGACAGGAAACCATCAAAACCCTAGAGGAGAAAGCAGGAAAAGACCTCTCTGACCTCAGCCGTAGCAATCTCTTACTCGACACATCCCCAAAGGCAAGGGAATTAAAAGCAAAAGTGAATTACTGGGACCTTATGAAGATAAAAAGCTTCTGCACAGCAAAGGAAACAACCAACAAAACTAAAAGGCAACCAACGGAATGGGAAAAGATATTTGCAAATGACATATCAGACAAAGGGCTAGTATCCAAAATCTATAAAGAGCTCACCGAACTCCACACCCAAAAAACAAATAACCTAGTGAAGAAATGGGCAGAAAACATGAATAGACACTTCTCTAAAGAAGACATCCGGATGGCCAACAGGCACATGAAAAGATGCTCAACGTCGCTCCTTATCAGGGAAATACAAATCAAAACCACACTCAGATATCACCTCACGCCAGTCAGAGTGGCCAAAATGAACAAATCAGGAGACTATAGATGCTGGCGAGGATGTGGAGAAACGGGAACCCTCTTGCACTGTTGGTGGGAATGCAAATTGGTGCAGCCGCTCTGGAAAACAGTGTGGAGGTTCCTCAGAAAATTAAAAATAGATCTATCCTATGACCCAGCAATAGCACTGCTAGTAATTGACCCAAGGGATACAGGAGTACTGATGCATAGGGGCACTTGTACCCCAATGTTTATAGCAGCACTCTCAACAATAGCCAAATTATGGAAAGAGCCGAAATGTCCATCAACTGATGAATGGATAAAGAAATTGTGATTTATATACACAATGGAGTACTATGTGGCAATGAGAAAGAATGAAATCTGGCCCTTTGTAGCAACGTGGATGGAACTGGAGAGTGTGATGCTAAATGAAATAAGCCATACAGAGAAGACAGATACCATATGTTTTCACTCTTATGTGGATCCTGAGAAACTTAACAGAAACCCATGGGGGAGGGAAGGAAAAAGAAAAAGAAAAAAAAGAGGTTAGAGTGGGAGAGAGAGCCAAAGCATAAGAGACTCTTAAAAACTGAGAACAAACTGAGGGTTGATGGGGAGTGGGAGGGAGGGGAGGGTGGGTGATGGGTATTGAGGAGGGCACCTTTTGGGATGAGCACTGGGTGTTGTATGGAAACCAATTTGACAATAAATTTCATATATTGAAAAAATAAAATAAAATAAAATATGTCACCTCAAAAAAAATAAATAAACAAATTAAAAAATAGAAGTATCCCTTTATCCAGGAATTACACTACTGGATACTGACATCCAAAATATGAAAACACTAATTTAAAGGAATATATGCACTTCTATGTTTAACTGCATTATTTACAATAGCCAAATTATGGAAGCAGCCTAAGTGTCCATTGATAGATGAATGGATAAAGAAGATATGGTATACATATACAATAGATTATTATTCAGCCTTAAAAATAATGAAATCTTGCCATTTGCAACAACATGGATAGATCTAGAGAGCATAATGCTAAGTGAAATAAGTCAGTAAGAGAAAGATAACTGATTTCACACATGTGGAATTTAAGACACAAAACAAACAAAAGGGAAGAAAGAGAGATAGGCAAACCAAGAAACAGACTTTTAACTATAGATACCAAATTGATGGTTATTAGAGGGGAGGTGGGTGGGTGGATGGGTGAAATAGGTGAAGGGGACTAAGAGTACAGTTACCTTTAATGAGCCCTAAGTGATATATGGAAGTGTTGAATCACCATATTGTGCATCTGGAACTAATGTAACACTGGAATTAAAAAAAGACAACAAAATAATAATAATAATAATAATAATAATAATAGTAATAATAATAATTAATAATAATAATAAAATGGTCTTTGGAAGTGACCTTGAGAGTTTCAGATCTTTTAGTGGCAGATTCTTCTCTTTAGAATATTTGTAATGCTGATTAGTGAATAACTACTAGATACTCCAAAAAGAGCATTTCCCCTCCATTTTAGTTAGCATGGGATGTGCCCTCATTTACATGGTCCATCCATAGTGCCTGTCTTTTTATTGTTGAAATTGATGGTTTTTGCAATACATTTATGAGGTGATAGACTTAACTATTGTTTTGGGGACTTTTTCTATATTCATAAAGAAGCTCAGAGCCTTCCCAATCTTCACATTTGTTATCTCAAGTATATGGATACTCATGGAAGATAAATCTTCACTTTGTGACCAGAAAAACAGCCACTTCTTAACCTCAGACACTATAATGCCCTCAAAGAACACCAATTATTTTTACAGCAATTTACAGAGCATTTTAATCTGATCTCTCAACCCCAGATATAAAGGAGCCCAAGACATTGGAGTTAACAAATGTTTAGTCACAAGAGAGTGAGTTAGGTTCATATAGTCCAGGTTAAGTGGTTCAATTTTAACTTCAAGAGTGCAGATCGGTTCTAAAATAGAAGCATTATTTGTAATAGTCCCAAAGTGGAAACAACCCATATGTTTATCAATTAATGAATGAAACAAAATGTAGTATATCCACACAACTGAATAATATTAAACAATAAAAATAAAAGAATTGATAACACTACAACATGGGATAAGCCTTGAAAACATTAGGATAATTGAAAGAAGTCACAAAAAACAACAACAAAAACCACAATGATACGATTCCATTTACATGAAGTGTCCATAACAGGCACATCTATAGACACAGGAAGTTCATTAGTGGGTGCCTAAGGCTAGATGGTTTGGTGGGAAATGGTCAATGGCTACTGATGGGTAAGGCGAAATGTTCAAAAAACGATTGTTGTCATGTTTGCTCAGTTCTGTGAACATACTAAAAACTGATGAATTGTAGAATTAACATGGGTAAATTATATGGTATATGAATTTTATTTTAATAAAGTTTTTTAAGAAAAGAATGGACAATTTGGCTAAAAAGAAACTCTGCACTAAAACGTTAACCAATGATATATAAATTCAGGGAAAATTAAACACACACACACACACACACATACACACACACACACAGGATGAATCTAATTAAATAAGTGCTTAAATATATGACAATGGTAGGGAAAATGCTTGCTATACTGGATATTTAAAATTTAAAAATTTCCTTTTCAGTTTAAATGTGTAAGCAGTGGCCCAATACTTATTTAATCCATTAAATAAAGCACACTAGTAAAAGGGCCCTTTAATAACTTGGCAAACATTAGATTCCTGATTATAGTTAATCAGCTTTATGACAGTGGTAGTAAATGTTAAAGAGCTGGAATACATTAGCAGCAACCACTCATAGACCAGTCTTCTTCAACACCTCATTTTCTCTTCTCTAAAAGGTATTTTTTTTTACTATCAACCCAATTCCTTCCTTGTGATAGAAGATTCTTCTTTCTTTTACTTTTCCAATTATCTTAAGAACTTTATAAGACTGCCAATTTCCTTTTTATTTTATGCTACTTATTGAAAATAAATCTTATTTATCCTGGTTTTTATCTTGAAAATTATTTAACTCTAGCTTTTATTGAAAGAATCTACTGAGCCTAGTATTTTAGGTTCCAATAAATAATCCATAATGTACAGGATATATTCAGAGGAAGTAAAGGTAAAGAATAAAAACTAAACAGGCTATTCAACAGTCCTTTCTTGTCAATGGGTTCTTCCACCCCGACCCCCAGGAGTGGCTACTAAACCAGATAAAAATTCTAAAATTACTCTGTGACTCTCTGGGGAAGAACTTTTGTTGAAGAGATACTAAAGCTGATGTTTAAAATGAATCCAGAGTTCCATGGACTAGATTAGGTTTAGGGATATTTGGTTTTAAGTTTCAAAATCCTAACCCCAGCCAGAATCTGAGTACCATTACTAAAAGGAACTGCTAAATAAATGCTTGTCCTCATTTAAGTGATGGCAAACGAATTGTGCCAAGTCATTAAGTCATTTTTCCCAGCCAATGGCTAGAACTCAGGAGTTCTCAGTCAATCAGTTGTGCAGTTTCACTGTACAACACAAAGTAGAGCTAACACTTTACATCATACTTTGTAAAATGAATTCCACATTCCTGATATACTTTCATACAAATAGGAATATTGTGCAACAGATCAGAAACTTAAGAAATGAGTAAATGGAACCTTAGAGATGTTGACAGTACAAGTGTTCTCAGAAGTTAGTCCTTAGACTTGAGTCTTCTGATTTCCAGTAAGATATTGATGGGATTCAGGACAGGGCATCCCTACTGGGCCATGTTGGCATGTGGTTTGTTGCTTGCTGAAAATAATTAAGGCCCAACCCATTCAGAAAGAACATTCTACCTCCCTGTCAACTGCATATAAGAATTTAGATAGAAGGCCTATACCAGGAAAGAGCTACAGAGAAAATTTTTTGCATCAGACTTTTCCACATGGCATGGCAAACTTTTGTTTCCCAAACTTTTGTTCTTCCAATCATCCTATGAATTTTATTCTCCTTTGAAATCCCATATTTCTACTCCCCTTCTCTTTAGCTCAGAATGGCATTTAAAACTTACCTGCCTGGCTGTTGGAGAGCCTCTCATACCTTTATGAGGCCCCTGTATGTACATAATTAAATTTGTTTTTATCACGCTAATCTCCTTGTCTCAATTTAATTATTAGGTGAGCCAAGGAACCTAGAAAGGAAGAAGGTAGATTTTCCTCCCCTACAATGTTTCATTGGGCTTGTTTTCAAAATCACAGTCTCATGTAAATCAGAGGTAAGGTCATGCACTTATTTTTAACTATACACATTCTAAAGTGTTGGCTTTTCACTTGAAGTGAATTTGACCTAATTTATTTTTCTTTTAATGTTTTTTTTGTGTAATTACTGTTACTGTTGGTTTTCCTTTATGTCTAAAGTAGAGAAATAATAAGGATTTCTGTTTTCTCCTCCAGGATATGCTAAACATTGATTTAAGAACAGAAAAAGATCCTCCACTTCTTGATGGAAATTGAACCTAAATTGGATTTGGACCATGTTTTGGATTTTTCTATTACCACGTCTCTCAAAATAAGTCATATGATAACATTTATTCATTAAATATTTATCTACTGTTCTTTATGTGTGCTGGGCTCTGTTCTTAATTTTGAATATATGATAAAAGGATGATTACATCAGTCATCACCAAGGAAACTTTTATTGTTTTCGCATAAACAGAAAAACTAAGTAACACAGAGAATACACACAGCATATCATTTTCTTGTTGATCCTGGTGTTTGATGGTCCTCAAACACTCTTGACTCCATAATGAGTTCAATAATCAATTGCCTCTGGCCAGAAAAAAGATATAACTGACAACAAATTGCAATCTATTTGGTTTCTGCTACCTATATATTAAAGATGGGCTTGATCATTGCCACATCAGTGCCTCAGAGGAAAACACTGCTTTGGAGTACTGTACTATGTAAGACCGAATTTAAACTGATTTAACTGGGGTAATGGCTAATTTCCTCCCAGCTGGAGAAGTCTCTGATTAACAATCAACTTGTAATTGCTTTCTTTATTTACCAATCAAAGGGTATTAGGACAAGGCAATGTAATGAATAAATTAAGACAGTGACTTTCAGTGCTTAAGGGAAAGTATGGCTTTTGTTAGATCATAGGAGGTAGTAGCTACTCTCCTTCCATAGACACTGTACCCTGAAGGCCTAGGAATGGAATGAGAAAGAGCATGTGTTAGGGAATAAATAAATAAATAAATAAGTAAATATAAAAACAATGTTTCCATATGAAAAAGAGTCTGAGCCCTTGATCTTAACTTTAGAAAGCAATATATTATTTTTACAAAGTTTTCTCCATTCACTAGAAGTTTTCTGTGGCCCTACCATGTGACCAATGGTGATCTACATGTCAGGTTTATGGCACAGCTCTTGCCCCCCAGGAATAGGAAAAGCATGTGGGTCAGAGTCCATGTCATTTAGCAGTTGTGTGACAGAACTCAGGTGTCTTTTCTCTGATTCTAAATGTCTCACTATTAAAACTGTGGATGGGAAAATGTAATTCCAGCTTTGGAAAATTGTTTTATTAAGTCTACTAGGAGTAAAATACATAATTGGCCACAGAATTCATACACAAACATACATTTCAAAAAAAAAGATGTTTGGTATCCTCAATTTATAAACCATAATTTGGTAAAATGGAAAGCTATTCAAAGCTTATTCTATGCCATTTTGTGATTGAAGACTATGGGGCAAAAGTGAATACACCTAGGCTTTGGAGTGAAAGCATGGTGAGTAGTCACAAACCATCTCTTATTAGTTGTGTAATCATGGGAATATCATTTAATTCTAGCTTCAAAATGAGATTAATAATTATTTTAGAGGAAAGAGTAGGAATTTAATCATATTAAATGGTATGACGGCAATAAATTCCCTAATCTAAACGTGATTGGTGGTATATAACATATTTTGGTACATACTACATATTAATATATATAAAGACAACAGAATAACATCAGTAAGTAATGAGGGTAGGTGAGGTTGAAGTGTCCATGCATTTTATTTTAGCAACATGTTTTTCCTGCTTCCACTATGTGAAATAAACAAAAAGAACTAATGCATTTCTGAGCTAACCTTGTCTTCTTCCGTGAAAGAGTAAGCTTACATTTCCTTTAACCCAGATCTGACAACTTGGGTGGGCTTTGGCACTTTTTGTTTTCCTTTTGAAAGGAGACATGGCATAGTACACTAAAGAGTGTCTACATAAAAAAAAAAAAAAAAATTTCCTGACTATATACAGAAAAAATAAAAGAAACCAAAACAGCAAGCAGAAATATAGTTAAAAGTCTATAAATTGTACCTCATCTAAATGAAAATTTGTCATATGTGAGTGATTGGATATGATTGTTTCCAGTTACATAATCTTTTGAGTCTGGAATCTGGTTGTCATTTAAAACAATAACTGATTTTAAGCTTTATCCAATGATGTAGGAGGGAGAAAAAAAAACCTCGTCCTAAGAAAGCAAGAGATATAATTTACCCAACCATGAGTGACTCTATGATGTATACTTCATAGTTAAGTCAATTAACATTGATCCCAATGCATTTAATCAGAGTTCAGCAATGCCAGCAATCCAATTAAGGTAAATTTTTAGCTGCATAAGAGCTAAATTTTATTAATCAAATGACACTTAAAGTTGCTTTATTTTCTTCTTACTTTTTGAGGAAAAACATTACAAATTTGGAGGTTTTCCAGAAATTTAAAATATTCAATGTCAAATGAGTTATTATTTACTGATAAAAATTTGAGTGCAACATAATATTTTAGAACATGCTCTGACATAACTAAATGCCACATATATTTTGCTATAAAAAATCAATTAAAATTAGATGCCTTTTTAAAGTAACGTTTCTGTTGAGAAGGAAAAATTTCTATCTATCCTTCATGATTCTTCTGGCTAGTCTAAGAATTAAATTGATAATAGACTGATTAACAGGAGAGAATCAAAATTAATTATGTATGTGGAATCCACATAAATATGAGGGATTCCAAATACAGGTAAAATTAGGTATATATCAATCTGGACTAAGGACAAGTGGGTTAGGGATCTGGGGCCAGAAAGGAAAGGAAGGCAATTCACAGGAAGCATGGAAAAAGTAAATGTTTGGGAAACAAATGTTTGCCAGGTCATCCAGAAAACGATGGAAAATAGAGAGGACTTTGATCCAACAGGCCTTGCTATATTCTTCCCTGTCTACCATACTTAATTCATATTATACCATAGTTATTTATGGTGATAACTCCCTTCCTGAAATAAGTTCTCTAAGTTCTTTTATGCAGTTGTGGAGGTAGGGAAGAGGCAAAAATTAAACTTGAGTTTTCTGTTCCTTAAAAATAATTAGCTTAAAATAAGTGATACAAACATTATTTCATAGTATATATTTTAATATACACATAACAAAATGAAATTTCCTATCTTTGCAAGTAGTTTCAAAACTTGAAAGAGAATGGATACAACAGAATCATATTGTAAAAATTTTCTAATGAGTAATTTTTAACCTATTGGGATGCTACAAATAAATGAACAAACTCAAGAAAATGAATATCAAAAATTATTTATGTTGCTTAAGTCATCAAAACAAATGGTGATACTAAATTTAAGAAAATGTTTTCATTACATTGTGATGATTTGGGAGATTTTTGAAGCCTGATTCCCAGCCCTATGACTACTTGAATAGTTTCAGGATAAGAATAGCAGTACCCAGAGAAAGTATCCACTCCGGCCCTCATGGGGGCAGCGGAATGTTTTTGGTGATTTGCAAGTCATATACACAGTATAAATTTATTCTCTATCTCATTCCACAGAGCTCCATTCAAAATTGTTATTTTTTTTCTTAAAATACACATTTGTCATTGTAAATTTATATCCTGTGTTATTAAATAGTCTCTTTGTAAAGAGATTGATTTATAACATTATTAGACATTCAAAAGTTATCATTGCCTCTTTTTCCTCCCCCTCCTTTTCCTCCTCCTTTTTCAGATATACAGCTTTTTAAATAGCAGCAAGTCAGTATACATGTCCCTAGGGACCACTGAGCATAGGTATCATTGTGGTAAAGGAAGCATACTTTTCATTGCCTTAGGTAATTTCAAGAAAAATATTCAGTTAATCATTCGTGCTTACTATTTCTCCTTTTGTTCCTGGTGGAAAAATGAATATATTCAACTAATTTTATACTGAATATTAAGAATTCTGTCTCAATAAATGTTTATTATTACTATTATTATTATTAACTGATATCCATATTTTAGTAATGGTATAATACATTTATTTTCTCACCACATTCCTTTGCCAGAGAAACATCAGTGAGAGAAAGGAAGTACTCTATGTACAGAAGACTATTAAATGCCCCCTGAAGTGTAACCCTGCTTTTATTCTTGTTATCATTGCTGCATTGTAGTTAGACATTTATAAGCATATTTCTCTTTACCGTACTATAAAGTTCATTTGAGCAAAGACTGTGCTTTGCGATCTATATTTTTTATGGCCTCCAGGACAGAGCTTCTAGCACTAAAGTTCAAGGAATAAGGAAGGAAGGGAGGGAGGGAGGAAGAGAGGAGGGTAAAAAGGAAGAAAACACAATAAAGGAAAGAAATGGTAGGAAGAATAATGGTACTAGGATAAAAATCTGGAAAGAGATTGTTTCAATTATTTATTGCTGCATAACAAAATTCCTTAAAATGTAGTGACTAAAACCAATACCTAGTTATCTATTTGTGCATAATTTTCGGTTTGTATAGAACTTAGCAGAGACTGATCATTTTTGCTCTACGTTGTATTGGCTGAGAGTTTGTTTGGAGCTAGAGACTCCAAGATGGCTCTCCTCATATGTTTGGCCTCTTAGCTTGGATGGCAGGAAAAGGTAGGACCTGGCTGGGTTACTCTATCTCCCTTTGTATTCTTATCCTCCAAAGCCACCTTCTCTTCATGGGAACTCTCTCCAGCAAGTTAGCTGTTCTTGATGTGGTGGCTGTTTTGAAAACAAAAACAAAAACAAAAAACAAAAACAAACACAAAAATAACAAAGACAAAAAACCAAAAAAACAGAAAAGGAAGCTGTAAGTCCTCTTAAGACTGCACTGTCACTTTCACCATATTCTGTGAATCAAAAGAAGGTGCAAGAGAGCTTGGATTTCAAAGGAAGAGTAAAAGATTAATTTGACAGGGAGAGCAGCAGGTGCATATAGGTGTGGGAGGAAGGGTCCGTAGTCCTCTTTGCAGAAATCTACTACAAGTGGTAACAGCCTGTTACTGGAGTGTCATAGAAAACTATTTTTCAAACTGAACTGAGGAAGTATAATTTGGCAGAGTTTTTGCCCCACTATTTTATTGCTTTTTTAAAGAGCACATAAAATACTTGCTGTAAGACCCCAGCCTGATCAAAACCTTAATCACATGTATCCTAAAAGTATTTAGGATAATTTTAATCATGTCTAAAAGCAACTATAAATGTCTATATTAATTCATGATGAAATATTTTAGATAAATTGTACATTGCCAAATAATATAAAGCTAGTCACAAAACTAATTATTGTAACTGTGAACTAATTTATAGAAGGGTCATGCACTGTCCTTCTAAGCTTAGAAACTTAGCCTATTTTTCTGGAGCACAGAGCTAGCTGAAGGGTGGTGATGGGCCATTTTAAACACACAGTTGACTCTCAAACAATGTGGGGGTTAGGGGCACTGACCATCTGCACAGTGGAAAACCCACAAAATTTTGACTCCCACAAAACTACTACTAGTCTACCGTTGACCAGAAGCCTTACTAATAACATAAATGGTCTGTAAACACATAGTTTGCATATTAGATGTATTGTATACTGTATTCTTAAAATAAGCTAAAGAAAATGTTAAGAAAATCATAAGGCACAGGAAATAGTTACAGTACCTTACAGTAAAAAATCGAGGCATAAGTGGACCCATGCAGTTCAAAGGTTCAAAGGTTAACTGTAACATTTTTCTTTTGAAATATGTTATAATTAGATTTATTTAAATGGATTTGTGCATATTTTTACACAATGAAATTTGTGTAGGTAATTTGGTAGGTGATAGAAAACCTACCTACAATACAATGGAAGTTTTCCTTCATTGTTCCTTCTTTTTTTAAGTTTATTGTAACTATATGAAATTTGCCGTGTCACTGAAAGGAATTACACACACATACGGCATCATAAAGATGTGAAAACATATGATATTGCATTTCTATCAGATCAGCATTTCAGTTAGAATATAATCTGATTCTAATAAGATTGGCTTTCTTTTGTGAGCATGCACTCCACTGGGTTGAGAAAATATATCTAATATAGAGGATTGTTACAAAGGAGATGTCAACCCACAAATTGATATCCATTACCGGTCACCTGAGTGGTGGAAATGTTCACTGTGGTTTTACTTCATATTTTTAAGAGAATACTTTTTAAAATACATAGTGAACTATTAAAAAATTATTTTAATTTCAGGGGCACCTGGGTGGTTCAGTTGGTTAAGCATCGGACTCTTGATTTTGGCTCAGGTCATGACCTCAATGTTGGTGAGCTCAAGATCCACATTGGGCTCTGCCTCTGACGGTGCAGAGCCTGCTTGGTATACTGTTTTTCTGTGTCCCTCCTGCACTTTTTCTCTCTCTGTCTCTGTCTCTCTCTGTCTCTCTCTGTCTCTGTCTCTGTCTCTCTCTCTCTCTCTATATATATATATATATATATACATTTAGTTTCAGAAGCTTTTTAATAAAATTTCTGGCAGTAATGTTTAAAACATTGAAAATATATTTACTAAGAGTCTCTTTTGAATGACGCTAAAGTCATTAAGTCATTGGAAAAGCCTGAGTATGCTGTATAGTCTTCTGGAGATATAAATGATCATTAATATGTATCTTCCTAATATGAAAGGATTCTGTAACTAATTTTATTAATTATACTATTTTTAGAATTCTAGTGCCATAGGTTTGTTAGGAAGCAAACACTTCAAGGTCAAACTTTGTTCAATAGCCTCATATAATCATTTCCCACTTTTGGTAACTAAGCTACTGAGAAAACAAACAAAATAACATAAGGACAGTAGATGCTATTTCTGCTCGGCTGCAACTGCCCAGAGCTTCTTATTTCAACTTTTTTCCTCTGAGGGAGTTGCAGCTAATGTGACAATCAATCCATCTGTGCTTCTGGTCATTAAAGGAGAACCAGACAGTCTCTTTAATCAATCAATTTTGCTGTGCCAAGAAGTGGTGGAAGTTGAGGGGAGAGGTAGTGAATTACCTTAACTCTTAGGTCAGTGATATTCTTTGCAGGAGGAGGCACCTTAGGAATCTATAACCTAAGGTGAGTATTTATTGGTTTCCTTCGATTTGTCTTTATTCTGAAATGACCTTGAGACAAAATCAGATAATTTAGGCATCTCAGGAAGCAATAGCCCATTTCCTCAGAATTCTTAGAATGGGAGCACATCCCTTGTAGGTAATACATTTTATTTGCACCACTTTCCACAGTTTAACCTTAATCAGCTTCTAGATAACCTCCTAATCTAATTTTTCCAAAGATTGAGGTGTGTGTGTGCGTGTGTGTGTGTGTGTGTGTGTGTGTGTGTGTGTGTGTGTGTGGGAGAGAGAGAGAGAGAGAGAGAGAGAGAGAGAGTGAGGGAGAGAGAGAGAGAGAAATTTCAAGCAACTCCTTTCCAGTCAGGAGAAGTAGAGTTTCTTTTGGCTTTGGTTAGAATCCTAGTCAAGGACTCCTGTTTGGAAACCCACGTGTTTTTGTCTGGCTGTCACAGTTACCCCCTTAATCATTCATGAAGAACTTTACTCCAACCTCTAACATACAGTTCTCACTGTACTCGTCCTGGTTTTCTTCATGTCACACGTAAGATCCATTTCTATTTCCACTTTGAGGTCTTTGCTGTTGCTATTCCCTTAGCTTTGGAATTGCCTGAACCCTTTTACTCATTGCTATGTAGAATGTAATCTGTCTCTCAAGATCAACTCAGTCTTTCTACCAGTCTTATCCAATAAAGTCACAACCCTCCTTCCCCTCACAATACTTTTTTTCTGAGCTAAAGCAATTGCACTCAGTTTCACAAATGATTACATAATGACTTATCTAAGATTTTTATGATGTTTCATCTGTCCATTTGTCTTGCAAAATTATAAAGTTGAAATTGAGGACTATATTCCTGCACATATATCAGTGAGTTAGGGGCTCTGGGGCGCTTTATTGACAGACTGATTGATTTCTGCTAGTCACTTGACAACACGAGATTAATCTCTTCTCACTTTGTAAGATGCCACATGTCGCTAAAGGGAAAAATAGTTTTCCTTCCATATGGCAGACAAGTTTTTTAAGAATATATATTTTAGGGGATCGGAGTGGCTCAGTTGGTTAAGTGTGGGACTCGATTTGGGCTCAGGTCATGATCTCATGGTTCATAGGTTTGAGCTCTGCGTTGGGCTCCACACTAGCAGTGCAGAGCCTTCTTGGGATTCTCTCCCTCTCCTCTCTCTGTCCCTCTCCCGCTCTCACTCCCTCAAAGTAAACAAACTTGTACATATGTCATATATATATATGACAATAAGTGGCATATTCCATGTAAGATCATTTTGCCATGTTTATTTATATTGTTTTTCTTTGCTGCTGCTGTGATTCTCTAATATTCCCTAGCCTACCCTGTTTTCATAGTTAAAATTTTGTTCGTATGCAAGCATTGCCGTGACGGGAACATCATAACTTGATTTTTGCTGCTTCAACTAAAAAATATCTGCATTGCTTATGGATAACAAGTTAGGATAAGGAGAGCTTCTTTGCCCCAATTTTTGTATTCACAATTTATCCCTCCCTAATTGTTTCATATCGTCTGTCCTTATCAGGTTTCTAATTACATGAAGTACAGTAGTAGAATGGGAAAAAATGGTCCTTTAATCCAAAACTGCTCTCTGTCAGGAACACTTCGTTCCAAGACACTATAATATGGTGAGAAAGAAGTCTATTTAACAATGCAATTGCCATTCTTGTCTATGTAACGTTATTTAATATGAGAACACATTCTGATTTGCTTTTTACAAAATGATAATTTTTCCAGCATTTAAAAATGGCAACGGCAAATTACAGCTACAAACACCAAGCCGCCCCAAATGCTGTCATTCTTGTGCCAAACTAAAAGTATTTCATATTGTGGTTTGTAGGAAATGGCTATTAAAAGTAACTGTTTTATAAGTGAAACTGAGAGTAGATGATAAACCACGTAGTGGATCGCAAGCCACGTGTTTTGTGTAAGACACCCACTTAACAACATGTCTGGATGTCTACAAACAGAAACTGATTGGCAGCAAGTTGGTATGTCAAGGGATAAGGAAAGCTTGTACAGTCAGACAAATGCTACTGCTGATGTTTTCAAATGAAACACTATTTGAGCAGAATAATTCTTGGGATTGATTAGGAATTAGTGCAAATAAATAGAAAAGCACTACACTGATGTGCTTGTCCTTGTTAACTTTGCCCCCCGCCCCTTCTGACTCCTCACAGGTGTACTAAATCTGTTCTTCTTTCCTGCTTCAGATTCAGTGCCACAGTGGTTCTTGCAAACCTGACAAGCAGGCTCTGGCAGTGTCCCCATGGGATTAGAATTAACCTAAGAACGCATGATGGAGCCCATGACTCAGTCCTGGTGGCAGAGGGGTCTGCAATTCTCTTATTTGTAGCCTGTCTTAGGATCTGCTTCTTTCTGGGGAGGGGGGGGGCTTCCTTCTGGGACATCAGCACTCCTTTCTCAAACATCTTACTGACCTCCCTATCAGAGTTTTTCTGCCTGTGTCATGATTCCAACAGATAATTAAGTTATTCTTTAGTTCTGAAAGCCATTTTTAGAAACCTTCATCTCCTTTGGGCACACCTGGATGGCTTAGTTGGTTAAGTGTCTGACTCTTGGTTTCAGCTCAGGTCATGATCTCATGGTTCCTGGGATTGAGCCCCATGTTAGGCTCTGTGCTGACAGCACGGAGCCAGCTTGGGATTCTCTCTCTCTCTCTCTCTCTCTCTCTCTCTCTCTCTCTCTCTGTCTCTCTTCCCCTGCCCTGCTCTCACTCACTCTAAATAAATAAACAAATAAATACACTTTTAACAAATTAAAATAAAATAAAATCTTAATCCCCCAAATTGGGATTTTATCACTTGGTGCAGATATTTACTACAGATTTAGGTACAGATATGTGCCTGGATGGCTTGTTTCTAAATTCTGCATTCCTAATTTAATGCCCTACTTCTGGAATGATGGCAGAGCCCTGGAGCTGCTTTGTTCTGGATCATGATCTAGTTCCCTGTGGATTATAAATCTATCTCATTTTATGATATTTCCTAATTGTCAGTAGAAAAATACCAGAATATTTATAGGGAAGTAAAGAGCTACAGAGAAGATCTTAGATATATTAGACATCTTCCTATGTAAGGTTAGTATGACAAAATTTTCTGTAGGGATTGAAGCAACTGCCTCTCCATCCTATTATCTGTAGCGTTTCTCTTTGACAACTTAACAATCCCAGTAAGAGACTCAACCTTTTCACTTAACAATGTGAAGGTCATGGGCCTTCTGACCCTTGGAACTGCAAACACGTATCTCTGAAATTAATTTTCTTATGAGATTCATAGAAGACAATGATACGATACATCTATTTATCTCTCATCGAAGAGAAATTTAATTGTTTTAAGTTTATGTGAATTTCTGTCCAGAACTGTAGTCACCTTCATGCATGTTGATCTGATAATGCTTATTCAATATTAAATAATTTCTTCTTTCTTCTATATTGGTACAGAGAGGTGTTCTGTTGACAAGATTGTTTTATTTGACCAATACCTATATCTTAAATTTTTTTAAAGATTTCCTGGGGCACCTGAGTCACTCAGTTGATTACGCATCCGACTCTTGATTTCACCTCAGGTCACGATCTCACAGTTCCTGAAATCAAGTCCCTTGTCAGGTTCTGCACTGACAGCACAGACCTGTCTGGGATTCTTTGTCTCCCTCTGTCTCTGTCCCTACCCTGTTCATGCTTCCTCTCTCTCTCTTTCTTCTTCTGTCTCTCTCTTTCAAAAAATAAAAAAAATAAAATAAACATTTAAGAAAAAGAAATTTTTAAAGATTTCCTAATTAAAAAAAACATGTATGAATTTTTGTTTACTTGTATTTTTATTTTAAATAAATATATATTGAGTGCTCAATGAATGTTACTCTCTTCCAACTCTTCCTATCGTATTTGCTTATTCTTATCATGAGAAACATTTTCTATCCAAATAGTTTTTCTTTAGAGAAAACCTGAATATATTACATCCAGAATAAGATGACTTTAGGTTCAGTACATCAAGCTCAAGAGGAAAAATGGCAAACTAGGGTTGTTGTTTTTTTCCTCATTAATATTGAAAGTTTAGAGAGCTTTGCCTTCCAGTCCTTAATATATGTGAACTTTAACCCTAACTAAATATTCAACTACATCTATCTTCTCTAATAAGGCCTTCCCAGTTCACCATAAACCACTTAATTACTCCTCTTTCTCAGCTTTCAAAACACATTTTTGTTTCAATCTCTAATTTGGCATTGATTTTACTAGGAACTTACATTATTTTTCAAGTATATGTTATATCTCAAGTGAGAATATAATGGGCTTAAAGCAGGGCTATTCTTGGGGCATCTGGGTCACTCAGTTGGTTAAGAGTCTGACTTGATTGCAGCTCAGGTCATGATCTCATGATTTGTGAGTTCAAGCCCTGCATTGGGCCCTGAACTGCTGGTGCAGAATCTGCTTAGGATTCTCTCTCTCTCTCTCCCTCTCCCTCTCCCTCTCCCTCTCCCTCTCCCTCTCCCTCTCCCTCTCCCTCTCTTTCTCTCTGCCCCTCTCCTGCTCATACTTTCTCCCAAATAAATAAATAAACTTAAAAAAAAGGTATTTCTCTAGTCCTTGTCTATATCTCACAAAACCTTACACAAGGTAGGTAATTTTAACAATTGAAAAAAACATTCTGAATGTGCAAACTTTAAAGTCATTTACTTCCATTACATTTTTTTTTGTACTACATTCTACCTTTGGATTTATGATATATTCATAGAAATATTTTCAGAGATATCCACTGTTATTTTACTGGCTGGTCTCTTTGTTGGCCTAGCACACAAGAGAACATGAATATCTGAAGATGCGAATAAAATCTTTTCTAATTGAAGTTTTCACAGGTGACGGGAAATTTAAGAGTTTGAAATAAGAGGATTATTGGATATCCTTTAAGAGCAATACTGGAGCCTCTGAAGATTATCTGATTCTACAGCCTATTCAGGATTGTCTTCTTTCAGCTATTTTACAACTCTCTAGAGATTAGAGCTAAATTGTAGAGAACTGACAGCAACACAAATGGATTGTATTCAGCGGTGGAACAATTTACCCTCCTGTGCAAAAGCCAGTCTTGCAACCATTTGCAAGTTCATTTCATATTCCTGGTCTATAAACATTATCTATTCTTTGGATTCTCCACTGATCCAGTTATAATATCTGTCTGGTTTCCTCACTCAATCATTGAGTTAAGTAATATCTTTGACATATTTATTTTAGGTTTATATGAGTAATTATTTTACATTGTTCAAAATCATGATCAAAGTAATGATTTTACTTTGTTTTGAAAATTATGTTTTAAAAGTACTTAGTCTCCTAACAAGTGCATTCTGCTTGAAGAATGGAGTATCTCAGTAAAAAAAAAAAAAAAAAAAAAAAAAAAAAAAAAAGAAAAACAATAAAACAACAACAACGACAATGAAACAATTACTTCAAATATATTTTGGTCGTAGTTCTTGTGTTTTTTAGTTTATTGATGATGTCCCTCATTCTTAGCAGAAATATGAAGCTGAAGTAATTTAATTCAGTAAATCCTTCTATCTCTGTACCAGCTATGGAAAGAATTATGGGAAGAGCTTAAAGGAACTAACTAAATATTTCATAAATCATGAGCAGAAAAGCATTGCAGTACCAGATTTCCTGGAGACTCTCTGGATTTTAATTATTCATTTTGTCTTTTAGCTAGTGTCTATATATCCTCTTCTAATGCATAGTTTTAAACTATTATTACCTTTTTCTTTTTTAAGCAAAATTAACAAGTGGCACCAATAACAACAACAAAAGATAAACTTTCTTCTCCTGGCATTCAAAATGCCACTCTCAGCTTGTCCTTTCTGTCTTATCTTTAACCACCATTAAAATATACACCATATATGTCCTAAATTTTCTCTTCCTACATGTTATAATGTATTTCCCAGTATGTCTCTTCATTCCATTGTTCCTTCCTTACATTTCACCAGGCTCCAGTTTCACTTAGCCCTTCTAGTTCAGTTCAAGTTACCCTTTCTCCACTGGACCTCTTACCTGATTTAATCTATTTCCTACAGAAGCCTATAGAAAACTTTCGGGAAAGTCAGTCTCATGCCTACAAGTCTTTCTGCCCCATTTGACCACATAAGCATGGGCCTGTGACTTGGAACAGTTTCCCCAAAGTAGGGAGACCATTCAGCCTGTGCCAGGTTTAGCACATGCATGGGAATATATTTGCCTGTTTTGGGCTCAATAAATGTTCTTTTGCTCAAAGCATATGTGCCATATGAAACCTAGCCAATCCTGATGTTATATCTGCCCTGGAAGAGAAGGGGGTAGGATCCTTGTACTGTGGCACAAGAGGGGTGTGCATAGGCAATTTGTTCTTTGTTGCCTGCTAGGATTGACTCACCGGCCAAGGGGGACTAATGCTCACTACTGAAGATGATGTTACCCTGTTTCTTCTCTATATGAGTAAAGCATTGTTCCATCCAGTACTTGACTAACTGTGTTCTTGTTGGCTTCAATACTAAGATACAGTGGGCAGAAGTGTTTGGACTACATTCCTGGTATTTGACAATCTTTGCTATCCCCCATGTACATATCTCCCCTGGGATATGTAACAGGGACACAATGCCCTACTCCCTTAGGATTGATAAGTGATAATCTGCTCAACAAAAAAAAAACTTGCAATTTTCCTATATTATTAATCATACACAGCATAATGAACTACTTCAGGAAGTTCTAATACAGGGTCAGGTTAAAATAACTGTTTAATAAATATTACAGATAAAATTAAACAGTAAATGAGTAATTATGGCAATATTCCACCATATGATTTAACTATAGAATTTCCAGCAGTATTCTAACAAACCCTAATAAAAATAATCTCAGGGGTGCCTGGGTGGCTCAGTCGGTTAAGTATCCAACTTCGGCTCAGGGTCTGATCTCACAGCTCGTGGGTTTGAGCCCCACATCAGGCTCTGTGCTGACAGCTCAGAGCCTGGAGCCTGCTTCAGGTTCTGTGTCTCCCTCTCTCTGCCCCTAACCCATTCATATTCTGTCTCTGTCTCTCTCAAAAATAAATAAACATTAAAAAAAATTAAAAAATAGTCTCAGAAGAAATTAAAATAGATTATTTTTAAATAAATGGCAGCCTTATTAGGAAATCAGTGGAGTTTACTACTGTAATTAATCTATCTTACATATGGGTTTTCTTGCCACCACAAAACTATGTTTAAAATTAAATTTAATCTCTATTCTATCTCATGATATAGCACCTCAATCCACCCAGATTCACAACTCTAAAAATGAGAAGCTATCTCTAAATCATTTTATAAGCTTTGCTATTTCCATCAATAAACCCATATAGTACTCTACTTCTGAAATATAACTAGAAAATAAATATTTCTCATGACATCCACTTTTAACATCCTAGACTATATTACCACTAATTAATTGTCTCTTGAAATAATATGAAGGTCTTATATATGGCCCCACTGTTTCTCTCTCTCTCTCTCTCTCTCTCTCTATATATATATATATATGTATGTACATATATGTACGTACATACTCTCTCTATGCATATGTATATATACATACATATTTAAGTGGTTATATATATATATATTCCCAAAGCAGATATGCAGACATATCATTTTTTGCCATATGTTTTCCTACATTCTAAACTCTGGAATGGCATCCAATGTTCTTGTTAGGATCCACAAAGCCATGCACAAGAGTGACCCTGGCTAATTCCTGGACTTCAATGCCAAATATTACCCTCTCACTAATTATACTCCCTACTCCTTGATGATTTTGAATACTTCAAGCTCAGTCCTTCCTCCAGAATTTTTACTTCCTCTTTCCTCTGCCTGGAATATTCTCTTCAAGATATTTCCTTGGCTTATAATCAGCAGTGTCTATCATCTACAAAGGAAATACCAAAAACTGATTCAAAAAGACTTCCTAAGTATTTGCTTTATGTCAGGCACCATGTCTTGGTGCTGGGAACGCAAATATAATCTTAACCTCTAGGCCCTTTGTGTCCTAGTAACAGAGATGATGTATGTAAATATATGTAAGAATAGGTAAATGAGCAAATACCACAAATGAATAAATAACACAAGAACCAGGAAAATGTTGTAAATCATTTGATGAGGCATTTTAGGAGCTATGAGATGATAGTTAAATTCTATAGAGAAATTAATATTGGTTTCATGAAAGATTTGTACTAAATCAGAAACATTTTTTTTGTAACTATGTAACTTCTTTCTGTGATAATCAGTATTCTGGAGAATTTCCTAAAAACATAGCTATCCTTGATGTGGCATGAGCATATTATGTATTTAAGTAGCATACTGACACTACTCTTTCAACATATATTTGTTTCATCTCATAATCTGAACATTAGCAAGCTTCTTGGGGAATTAAATTTGGAATGAGTGATAAGCTGTTTAATTTCTGTGCATTCCAAGAAAAGTTTGAGTTGTGTCTACTTAAAATCAAACACGTATCTTTGTTCATTCAAAACTTCACCAATGAACTGTACATGTATAAATATAAAACAGCTTTAAAATATATTTTATTAATATTGTCACAGAGCCCTTGTGATTCAGATCATGCCCTCCAATTATGTCAAGTGTTTCTTTGCTCCAAAATGAGCACACTTATGAAGGTCATATATAAATAGTTGTAGTAGTATTACATTTATACTTAATAATTATAATTATTATAAATATAAAATATAATAATTATAATGAAACACACATATATATGTATATGTGTATATATATGTATATATATAAATATATACATATGTATATATCTTTTAGAGAGAGACAATGAACTTGGGAGTGGGGGAGAGGGGCAGAGAGAGAGAGATTGAATCTTAAGCAGGCTCCATGCTCAGTGCCAAGCCTGATACAGGGCTTGATCCCACCACCCTGAGATCATGACCTGAGCTGAATCAAGATTTCAGCTCAAATCAACCAACCTAGGCACTCAGTGCTCTATAATGAAACATATTGGAATTTTATGATATGACAGGATATCAACATGGCAATTAGGACTGCAGACAGTGTCGCCAGAATACCTAAATTTGAATCCTGGACCTGGCACTTCCAGCTATGTGAGTGATTTTGACCAATCGTCTTAACATGAGCCTCAGTTCCTTACCTGCAAAGTGGTAATGACAGTATTTTTTTGTCCTGTAGGCTTTTTAATTAAGATAACACCTTAGATTAGTTCTTTGTTTATAATATGTATTTAATATTTGGGGATTTGTTAAGTGCTATATTTTTTAACACCTACCATGTAACCTGGAATAGAAAAATAAACTAGCAATTGAAAAACAGGAGACATTTCCATTATTGCTAACACTTGATTTTTCCGTTTCAATGAAAGTCTTTCTTTCAAGAAGGTGCCATTTGGAATGAGGTCATAATTATTAAATACGAGCTTCACTTGGTCATTGGAAAGCAGGTGGTTTAATTTTAATAGGACTATTAAGGGAGGCAGCAACTTGAAGACCAATAATTTGAAGCAGTTGAAAAACAAGTTTAAAAAATGTACGGTTGTGGTAGATAGATCAACACCATTTCATAAAAAATGTAGATGGGCTTTTTTTTTTTGCACTGCCATAATGTGAAAACGCCGACAACATGTCTAAAAAAATATTGTTTTTTCTACAAAGGGCAATAAAAATAGACAATTAAAATACTTTCATTTACAATAAAATTGTTCGTGCTATGTATAGACAATGATTTTGTTTCTTTAAAAAATGAAGAATCTGAAAAAAAATGTAAAGAATCTAAATGATCATACATTGTATATGATTAAACATGACATAGAGGAACTCAACATGTTTATGTTTCTCTGAGCTTTCTTGAACATTTATCCAGATTTGCATTCTCCCAAAGAGATTTGCTTCATTCTATTGGAATTATTTTTTAAAAAATTTTTAATGTTTATTTTTTGAGAGAGACAGAGCAAGAGTGGGGGAGGGGCAGAGAGAGAGGGAGATACATAATCCAAAGCAGTCTCCAGGCTCTGAGCTGTCAGCACAGAGCCCCATGTGGGGTTCTAACCCACGAACTGTGAGATCTTGACCTGAGCTGAAGTCGGATGCTTAACTGACTGAGCCACCCAGGTGCCCCTAAATATATTCATTTTTAGCCAGATGTAAGTATTCACTAAAATAATACCTAATATCTTAAGAACACAGAATTTACATTTTACACATTCCTTCCTTCATTTTATCCTCCCATTTGTAGATTGTCATCTTTTCCGCTTTGAGTTTTTGCTCAGCCCTTAGAAAAGGAACCTGTGTTAAGGTACAAGGGAAGATAGCTCCGCTATTTTTCACAGGAGGAAATCATTCATCTGATTGAGAAAACTGAAGGAAAGCTTATTGATCCTGCTGGCCCACCCTCTAGCTCAAACTCTCTAACTCATCTATCCCTCCCATTATTTATTGTTGCTTAACAGACTTCACACTTAGTGACTTAAAACAACACTACTTTGTTACGTGTGCTGGTTCTGTTGGTCATGGTTTGTATCTGCTCTACAAGGTCTTGGGCCTCCAGCCAGAAAGACCCAATGGGCTGAGGACAACCTGGATATACAGAAGCTATTTTGCTCACATATGTGGTGCCTAGGAGAGGATTCTTGAAAGCTGAGTTCAGCTGGCACTGTTAACAAGCCTATGTGATTTGGGCTTCTCACACGACGTTGGCCACAGGATAGCTGGAATTACTTTTTAAAGTAATATCTACACCCAACGCAGGGCTCCAATACTCAACCCCAAGATCAAGAGTCGCGGGCTTTATCAATTGAGCTAGCTAGCCAGGTGCCCCAGGATAGCGAGAATTCTTAAACATCATAACAGGACTCTAAAAGTGAGTTTCCAGTGAACAAAAGGGAACCTGAATGGACTTTTATGACCTCGCCTCAGAAGTCATATTGCATTACTTCTGCCATTCTCTAATAACCAAAGAAGTCATAAAACTGCTCATAATCCAAGAGGAGGAAATGTCATCTGTACTTTTTGCTGGGATAAGTGTCAAAACTGTTGCTGCCATGTTTTGCAATGTGTCAAATTATGGACTTTCAGCTCTTTTTCCTCCTGATGTATGTGTGTGTACAGCTTACAGGTGCAGGTATGTGTCTTTCACTTATAAGACTGACATTCTTATTGGCTTTTTCTATCCTGCATTCAAGGAATATGAGTCAGGACACGTTCTTCAAAGGAGCTGGCCAGGTAAATTTCTACATTAAGATCCACTATTCCCTAGAGTGAGTTTTAAGTTCTAGTTTGGGGACAGGAAATGAGAAAGGGTTAAAAGTCAAATTTTGTTTTTTGGCTAAGTCATATTTTTCCATTAAGCTTCACCAGCAATAAAACGGATATTGGGCACCTGAGGCGTTCAGTTGGTTAAGTGTCAGCCTCTTGATTTCAGGTCATGATCTCAGGGTCGTGGGATGGACCCTGCTTGGGATTCTTTCTCTCTCCCTCTACTGCTCATGCATACTTTCTCTTTGTCTTGATCTGTCTCTCTCAAAAAATAAGAAACTAAAAATAAATGCAAGTAAAAAGATGTTGTAATTTAATGGAACTGTAATTTACCGGAACAATTTGTTTTTACGTATTTTTTCTCTGGATGTCTAACACAGAGGCTGACACGCTGTATTATGTAGGCTCCCCTGCCACTTGCATTCTGATTAGGTTCTACCAAGGGGAATAACTCAAGACATATCTGAAGGCTGAAGAGAGATAGAAGTCATGCTGTTTTGTTTCTAGGGGTCATCTATGAAATCAGCAGTACTTACTCTGCTTTGGTGGCTGAGATTCCAGTCGCATTAGCAGCAGTGGCTCAGGGATGCACCAATGCTGGCAATGGAGGCTCTGGCACCATATGCAGAAGGAAACTGCTAGTCTAGCAGTGGCAGTGGTGGTTTATGCACAGAAGCAGCTACTACAATCCTAAGTAGCACTGGTGAATGTACATGTGTACTTGAAACAAATGTGAACTATGGAATTCTTGGCTTTAGTGTTCCATAATGCTCCTTAGGTCAACATGGTTGATAGTGTTGTTTTGATATTTTAGGATTTCACCCCGATTTTTTATTTTGGGGGGAAATATCAGTAGCTGACAGGAGAATTAAATTTTCAATTCTGTGGAATTGTTTCTTTCTTTAATTCTGTCAATTAAAGTATTAATAGGTGAGGCATGTCTGGTAAGAAGTTGCCACAGCTGAGGTCAAAGAGGTTGCTGCCTGTTTTCTCCTCTAGGATTTTAATGGTTTCGTGTCTTACATTTAGGTATTTCATCCATTTTCAATTTATTTTTGTGTATGGTGTAAGAAAGTGGTCCAGTTTCATTCTTATGCATTGTCCAGTTTTCCCAGCATCATTTACTGAAAAGACTTTTTTCCATTGGATACTCTTTACTGCTTTGTCAAAGATTAGTTGGTCATATATTTGTGGGTCCACTTCTGGGTTGTCTATTCTGTTCCATTGATCTATGTATCTGTTTTTGTGCCAGTACCATACTGTCTTGATGATTACAGCTTATTAATACAGCTTGAAGTCCAGAATTGTGGTGTCTTCTTTCTAAACATTACTTTGTCTATTTGGGGTCTTTTCTGGTTCCACACAAATTTTAGGATTGTTTGCTCCAGCTCTGTGAAGAACGCTGGCATTATTTTGATAAGGATTTCATTGAATGTGTAGATCACTTTAGGTAGTATCAACATTTTAACAATATTCTTCCAATCCATGAGCATGGAATACACCTCCATTTCTTTGTGTCTTCTTCAATTTCTTTTATAAGCTTTCTACAGTTTTCTTACCTCCCTGGTTAGGTTTATTCCTAGGTACCTTATAATTTATGGTGCAATTGTAAATAAAATCAATTCCTTGATTTCTCTTTCTGCTGCTTCATTATTGGTATATAGAAATGCAACTGGTTTCTGTACGTTGATTTCATATCCTGTGACTTTGCTGAATTCCCTGATTTTATATCCTGTGACTTTGCTGAATTCCCATATCAGCTCTAGCAGTTTTTTGGTGGAGTCTTTTGGGTTTTCCATGTAGAGTATCACGTCATTTGCAAAAAGTAGAAGTTTGACTTTTTTGACATTTTGGATGCCTTTTATATTCTTTATTTCTTGTCTGATCACTGAGGCTAGGACTTCCAGTACTATGTTGAACAACAGTGATGAGGGCAGACATCCCTGTCATGTTCCTGATCTTAGGTGGAAAGCTCTCAGTCTTTCCCCACTAAGGATGATATCAGCTATAAGCCTTTCATATATGGCCTTCATGATGTTGAAGAATATTCTCTCTATCCCTACTTTGTTGAGGGTTTTTATCAGAAAGGGTGCTGTATTTTGCCAAATGCTTTTTCTGTATCTATTGAAAAGGTCACATGGTTCTTAATCTTTCTTTTATTAATGTGGTGTATCATGCTGATTGATTTGTGAATATTGAATCATCCCTGAGACCCACGAGGTGGGTGGGCTAAATGGGTGATGGGCATTAAGGAGGGCACTTGCTGGGATGAACACTGGGTGTTGTATGTAAATGATGAATCACTGGGTTCTACTCCTGAAACCAATACTACACTGTATGTTAACTAACTTGAATTTAAATAAATAAATTCAAAAAACTAATAGGTGAGGCAAGCATATATGAAACATGTATTTTTAAACACTGTTATTGGGAACACACACATGTATAATTTGTCACCCTGATAGATTGATATTTTTACCATTATGAAACTATTTCTAATGATAATTATTTATTAAAAGTCGTTGATCTGATACTAATATAGACACTGTAGAATTCTTATGCTTACTATTTGAATATGTATTTTTCTGTCCATTTATTTTCAATTTATCTATATATTTTTATTAAAGGTATATCTTTTGTAGAGAGCATACAGTTGGGAATTATTTCTATTTTCAATTTGAATAATTTCTATCTTTGAATTGGGGTATTTAGTTGATTAATATTTATTGTAATTATCATATGGCTGAACTTAGGTCTACCATTTTACTATTTGTTTTTTTTTTTTTACGTTCTGCTTTTTGTTCTTTTTTGCTAAACCATGTTGATTATGTTTAGTGATTGTTTTAGGGATTACAATATCCATTCCTAAATTTTACATTCTACTTCCAATTAATATGCAAAATGTAGAGATGTGGATCTACTCAATAACCCACATTCTTTATGCAATGATTTTCATATGTATGACATCTATAAGCATTATCAACTCTATAGTAAAATGCTAAAAGTTTGTTTTATTTTTTTTAATGTTTATTTATGAGAGAGAGAGAGAGAGAGAGAGAGAGAGAGCTTGAGCATGGAAAGGGCAGAGAGAGAGGGAGAGAGAATCTGAAGTAGGCTTCAGGTTTCAAGCTGTCAGCACAGAACCTGGTGTGGGCCTCCAACCCACGAACTGTGAGATCATGACCTGAGCTGAAGTTGGAAGCTTAACTGACTGAGCCACCCAGGCATCCCTAAAAGTTTGTTTTAAAATATCATCTGCATTTGAAAAAATTAAAAGGAAAGTAATATTTTATGTTAATCAACAAATTTGTAATTTCTGATGCCCTTTATTCCTTCCTGAGACTGTGAATTTCTACCTGGTAATATTTCCCTTGAGTCTGAAGAATTGTTGTGAGCATATCTTATATTGAAGGTTTACAGCTAGCAAATTATCCAAGATTATTTTGTAAATAAGTCTTATTTTGTTTTTATCCTTGAGGGATATTTCATTAGATACAAAATTCTGGAAAGGATTTTTTTTTTCTGTCAGCATTTTAATATGTGTTTCACTCTATTCTTTCTATTGTTTCCGGTATGAATTTAGTAGTCACTGGGACAACATTACTTATCATTAGGGAAATACAAATCAAAACTACAAAACTGCATCACACCTGTCAAAATTACTAAAATTAACAACTCAGGAAACAACAGATGTTGGCAAGGATGCAGAGGAAGGAGAACCCTCTTACACTGTTGGTAGGAATGCAAACTGGTAGTCACTCTGGAAAACAGTATGGAGTTTCCTCAGAAATTTAAAGATAGAACTACCCTACAATCCAGCAACTGCACTACTAGGTATTTATCCAGGATACAAAACTACTGATTTGAAGGGGTACATGCATCCAGTGGTTACAGCAGCATTATCAATAATAGCCAAAGTATGGCAAGAGCCCAAATTCCCATCAACTGATGAATGGATAAAGAAGAGGTAGCGTGTGTGTCTGTACATATACTGGAATATTACTCAGCCATCAAAAGAGAATTAAATCTTGTCACTTGCAACAACATGGGTGGAAAAAGTTCAATAAGTCAGTCAGAGCGAGACAAATACCATATGATTTCACTCATATGTGGAATTTAAGAAACAAAACATATGAACATAGGGGAAGGGAAGAAAAATAAGATAAAAACAGAGATATGCCTGGGTAGCTCTCAGTTGGTTAAGCATCCAACTCTTGATTTCAGCTCAGGTCATGATCTCACAGTTCTTGAGTTCAAATACTACACTGGGCTCTGTGCTGACAGTGCGGAGCCTGCCTGGGATTTTGTCTGTATCTCTCTTTGCCTCTCTCCTGCTTGTGCATGTTCTCTCTCTCTCTCTCTCTCTCTCTCTCTCTCTCTCTCTCTCTCTCAAAATCAATAAAAACACACTTCAAAAAAAACAGAGAGTGAGACATGCCATAAGAGACTCTTAAATATAGAGAACAAACTGAGGGTTGATAGGGAGAGGTGGATGGCAGATGGGCTAAATAGGTGATGGGGATTAAGGAGGGCACTTGTTTTGATGAGCACTTTAATATGTAAGTGTTGAATCACTGAATTCTGCTCCTGAAATCAATACTCCACCATATGTTAAGTAATTTGAATTTAAATAAAATATTGGAAGAAAAAAAATTACCCTGAATATAATGGCTTATTTTTCTAAGA
This sequence comes from Acinonyx jubatus, assembly GCF_027475565.1. Lineage (NCBI taxonomy): Eukaryota > Metazoa > Chordata > Mammalia > Carnivora > Felidae > Acinonyx > Acinonyx jubatus. Next base: position 103,782,532 of record NC_069385.1, on the reverse strand, counting down.
CTACTTTCAAGATTTTCTTTTTGTCTTTGGTTTATAGCAGTTTGATGTGATGGTACCTTAGCATTTTGTTTACTTGTTGTTTGTTTGTTTCTTTTGTATGTGAGCAACTTACAGTTCCCCAACTCTTTCCAGGATTCTAATTAACCATATGTTCTACTGCTTGATATTGTCCATTTGTTTCCTGAGGCTTTATTAATTATTGTTTCAATCTTTTTTCTTCATACTAGATAATAATTTCTATCTTCAAGATTATGAACTCTTCTGTTTCTCCCCTTTGCTTTTAAACCCATTAGGTGATTTGCTTCCAATATCAGATTTTATACACACACACACACACACACATATATATATATAACTTTTTGTATCTCCACTTGATTCTTTTAAAAATTGCTTTTATTCCTTTGCTGAAATTTTCTGCTTTTAATTCCTTATGCTTATGTTTTTTCTTTGTCTTTTAGCCTAATTAGAAAAGCCATCTAAAACCATTGTGTGCAAAGTCTAACATCTCTGTCATCTCTGGGTCTCTCCATTGAGTTCTCAACCAGGTGCCAGTAAACTGTACCCCACAGGTCAAATTCAATTTTCCACATGCTTTTCTAAATAATATTTATTAGAACACATCTATGCCCCTTCATTTACCTGTTGTCTATGGCTGCTTTCCCACGACAATCGGCAGAGTTGAATATTTGCAAGACAGACTGCGGAGCCTCAAAGCCTAAAATATCCACTATATCATCCTTCACAGAAAAAGTTTCCCAACTCCTGTGCTTATGCTTCTATTTTTTTCAGTTACTGAGTAATTTTGGATTGCATCCTGGGGCAGTAATGATGATATTCTGTGGTTTATGTTTCTGTATACAACAACAACAAAAACCACGTAGGCAATAGGCTGTTCATGCCATTAAATCCAACCTGCAAACTCTGCTTCTGCACTTTTGGGCAGCAGCTGAAATCTTAGCTGTTCTTTTAGACTTTTAGACTTTTAGACTTAGCTGGGCTGCTTGCCCAGCTTGCCTCACATGTGTCTAGTTCAGGGTTCCCCAGAAATGTAGGTGGTGTTTATTTACATACTTTGAAGCTCTGTAGTGCTCTTTTTTTCTTCCATTTTCCCCTTACTTTCCAGCCGTTGTGGCTGCCCTGACCTGCCCCCTAGTTTCTCCAAAGCAGCAAGAAGGTGTTTTTTATGCTAGAGTCAAAGCTGCCACGTGTGGCACTGCCCTGGCTAAAAAAGTGACCAATAGGAATCTTACCCCATGTGGTTTCTTTCTTCTAAGTGTTGACTCTCCTCCAGTATCTGCCTATTTCTGTTCACTCTCCAGGGCTTTCAGGTAGCTGTATTTGTTTTGGGGTTTGTGCATAGATACGTTTATGGTTGATCTCTGTGGAAAGATCGTTCAGATGAGAACCGATCCCGCAGTAGCTTTGGTGGGAGTGAGCCCAACACAGTCGAAAGCAGCCATGGAGCTTCTTACTGAGTAGCAGGGGCTGGAGTTGCAGCAGCAGCCAGGGCATGTGTGACTCATGCATTTATTTCAAGGGGAGATAGTGTCACTGTATTTTCTGATGGATACCATCATCTCTCTTTCTTCCTTCTTTCCTGGAGAAATAGAAACTTCCTGATATTGAGCTGTTGCTCCCTTTTCTGTACCAGGTATCCCAATTTTTTTTCCTTCCCTATATTTCCTGCATTCAATTCCCCTGCTTGAACTATCTAGGGAGCTGTTTATTGACTAAACAATAATCCCTATACATGATTGATGATAAATCAGTATCAACAGTGAACACTAATTCACTGTTAGTAGAGGGAAGATTTAAGATGAACTCTTTTGATTTTTATTTGCTAGGTATTATTCTAGGGATGTGGACATAATGTCTAACATTTTTAACATCATCTTTTTCGCCCAGTACCATTATTACCCTCTTAAGTGTTTCCTTAATAAGTATCTATTGAATAAATAAATGAATGAATCAATACATGGCTAGAGGTTCAAAAAAAATTTCCTAGTCTTTGAGTAATTTATAGTCCAGTGAAGTACTTTTCAAAGTTTTCTTTTTAATGTTTATATTTATTTTTGAGAGAGAGAGAGACAGAGACAGAGTGTGAGAGGGGGAGGGGCAGAGAGAGAGAGGGAGAGAGAGAGAGGGAGACACAGAATTTGAAGCAGGCTCTAGGCTCTGAGCTGTCAGCACAGAGCCTGATGTGGGACTCGAACTCCCAGACCACGAGATCATGACCTGAGCCGAGGTCAGAGTCTTAACTGACTCAGCCTCCCCACAAAGTTTTCAGGCACCCACAAAGTTTTCTCTTAATCTGAAACCAAAGCAGAAGAACAGAGGAATTGGGAACCAATTATAGGATGTATCTAGAAGTATGGAAGTAGAAAAACAGCTGTTGGTACAGATCAGAGGTGTCCTAGTAGGCTCTAGTGCCATCAAAGGATGGGGACTCAAAGAAACTGAGCCTACCATAAGACCCAAGCAAAAGAGAGTCCATATAAGTATGAACCCTTCCCCATGGAAATGGGAGGCACTGGTATTGGTAAAACCACAGAACTTCCAAGGTGCCTGGGTGGCTCAGTCGGTTGAGCATCTGACTTTGGCTCAGGTCATGATCTCAGAGTCTGTGAGTTCAAGCCCCGCGTCGGGCTCTGTGCCGACAGCTCAGAGCCTGGAGCCTGTTTTGGATTCTGTGTCTCCCTCTCTTTCTGACCCTCCCCCATTCATGCTCTGTCTCTCTCTGTCTCAAAAAACAATACTAAATAAAGGTTAAAAAAATTAAAAAAAAAAACCACAGAACTTCCTTTTGCTACTATCATAAGTACAAAATTATGTGGAGGCTTTGTTGGTTGTCTAGATGAGAACAGGTTATATATTGACTCATGATCTCAGTTGGAACTATAAACCTGCATATATATAACTGGACACTGATTAACAATAAAATTAAGGATACAGTGATAAAGAGAATAGAAACCGCACATGTGCAAAATGCTTAAGTGTGCTATAATTCTAAGAGAAAATAACAGGAATGTAATTATGGCTTAATCTTTCATGTTCAAGTCCTCTAAAAACAGGATACTGACACATAGGAAACAAGGAGTATGCACTCGAAGATCCATAAAGTGTATCTACGGTGAGGAAGGGATTGTGACCTGGGAGAAGGTCAGAGGCAAATAAATATCTTCTATCTGATAATAATAATGGGTAGATACTTAAATTGTAAATGTGATGTGAACCAAAAAAAGAGAACTGACAGAGATGCTGATTTTGACCTACCATAGAGAGAATACAAAAAGAAATTTCTTTTGATTTGCAAAAGCAAAACAAATTATCATTCATGTGAATTGCATACCAGCAATGCCAATTCGCAGGTAGTGCATGATGTGTATATTATGTCATATTAACTTTACGTATACTTTATTATACCCCTAAACTATTTATACATGTTTAGCTCTCACTTTTTGTTGCTCAGTGTTAGAGAAGCATTAGCAATATACATTTATGTTTAATTCAGTCCTTCCCTCTTAATCGTATATAATAAACACATATTTGCTTAGAAATATATGTAATTGCCAATACAATTTTTACCTTGTCTCTTACATGTTATATTCAAATTAATTAACAAACCCCATTCTTTTCTCCTAGAAAACATGTTTATGTAACTCTTATAACATAGAGTTATAACATTACAAATGGAGGCAGCAAAGTGTCACAAACTAGTTGGAGATGTCCCATAGGTTAACATAGACCTTCTAGCCACTCCATGATAACCACCTTTTTTTCATCTTTTCTCCTGAAGGCCAAGAATATAAGGTTGCTCTACGTTGTACATTGCTTTAGCACAATGTTCTGGCTACTATGGAGCAGTTCACTGCTTTGCAAATTACCTCGGAGTTCATTTAACTCAAACAGGGCTAACAGGGCTTACCTGTGTAATGGGCTCACGTTGAAGTATGGCCTACTCGTTGTATTTCATACATGAATCTCAGAGGTCATTCGTCCTTTTTTATAATGTTGCTAGATATCCCTTAGGACCTCAGCATAAATTCAGAGGACCTCATTTTTGAAGCAATTTGAGTGACATCCTCTCTGCTGTAATACAAATCTAAGCCCCTCTTTAAATGTGGCTCCCAGTTCTTGTTTTGGCCAAAGATGTATGTTACTATACTCTACCCTTCAGAAAAGTTGCTTCCATAAAAGTTTCTCTTTAGAAAATAGACAAGAGCAGTACCATTTTTTGCTAATCCATTCAATATCCTGCACCAGTGGCAGGAATTAAAGGTTGAAAAACAGGAAAAGTCTTTAAGATCTTTGTCATGGGATATTATTTGTTCATTGCCCCTTTCCTTAATTATCATTAATCACTTGCTTGTAAGACAAGTTGTTTCTTGTGTAATACCTGTTTTTTTTCCAACTAAAGCATAAACCCCAAGGAGCAGAGATTATGGCTGTATTGTTTACTGTTACTCAATATGCGCCCAAGGCTTAGCATATAAAAGCGTTTCAAAAATATTTTTTGAATTCTTGGAATAATAAATGATAGATATAAGTGATAGAAAATCAACATTTTTATACATTATGTTTTCTACTCCTTTCAAAGTCTTATTCCTCTTATCTGACATGTGGCATGAACATTTTTGAAAACAAGGACAGAGAGAAAAGAAGAATCAGCACAAATCCTAACCAAGAAGCACTGAATACAGAAACTTTGGAGTAGTATAAATAAATAATTGCTTCTTTTGCTTTGACATTAGTGACTAGGAAAAATAGTATCCCTGGTTCAGAACTTAGATAGCTTTAGGCAGTGATATTTTTCTTTTCTATTCTCTTTAGCAGTTTAATGAAAAATCTAGATTGGATGCAGCCATGTGACCATCAAATTCTTGTTTCTCACCATGATTAAGTGATATTCATTTTGTCACCTCAATTAAAAATAAATAATTGCACGTGTTCTTTTTGTAATAGTTTTCAAATATTACAGAGATTACAATGGCTCTGAATAATGAAATGACCAATGAAAATGTAAAAACTCTTAATCAAATATAATCATCTCTAACTGTCAAAAGATAATTTTCTTTATAGGGGTCAGTTGCTGAACTTGTAAAAGGTACTACCATCAGCTGAATTTTGAGTTCCCTCAATCACATTTAACAGAATACAACTATTTCGCATTTTATGTATATACCGTCTATAAATTTCATCCCGCATGTTGTAATATTTGTAAAAAGAAATTATATATTTTATTTTCCAAAACTTGGAAGATATGACTAGTTATTTTAACACCAATCTTAGATGGTTAGTCTTAAGATGATCGTTATTTGCTATTTATTATTGCAAAATAACTTCTACAATGGTTGCTTGACATCTCTGGGAATTTGGAGTGTGTTTTTGTTTTTGTTTTTGTTTTTGTTTTACTATAGTGTTAAAATATTAGGGGGAGCTATATAACCATAGAGTAATGGTGTCTGTCTACCCTGCCTTTGAAACTAGGTTGAGTTTTGTAACTAACTTGACCAATAGAATATGGCAGAAGTGGTTGCCATTCGCTTCTAGTTTTTCCTCTTAGGATGAGAAGAGGAGCAGAAATATGCCACCCCCAAGTCTCTCTTTGACACAAGAATTATTCCAAGATGATCATTTTTATGAAACTGCAAACACACGAGAAGCTCAGAAAATAATACAAATTAGCCTTTTATAAGACACATTTACATTTATAAGGGAAATCTCCATGTGTAAGGATGTCTCTTTCTCTGTATTAGGAAGAGAAGAATCACTAACTCTCTAGAAAGATTTATCAACAATTATGAGGAGGGCAACAACTTAGATCTGCTTAACAACCTTACCTGTGTTTATTGTGTTTTTTCCTGGTAACCTCCCATAACTGTCCTCCCCACTTCCCAACATCTTCTTTTGTCTTTAGCTGGAGATGCTATTTACAATGGTGGCTTCAGCTAAGTTGGAGAGTTACTCAATTTTCCTGGGTATCTCCCATGTACACAGGAGGTATACATGTCATTAAACTTTTTTTTCCTGTTAATCTGTTTATTACACAGGGGTGAGGGGGGGACCTTAGCCAAGAACCTAGAAATGTAGAGGAAAAATTATTTTCCTCCTCTACAGACACTTACTATCAGAACCCAATTACTGTGGTGTGAGAAGGTCATGTTCACAAGGAAAAACCTCATGTATCAGCTGAGGTTCTAGCCAATAGCTACCATTAATTGCCAGATATGTGAATAAAAGAGCCTTCAGATTATTTCAGCCCCTACAAAATGAGTTACCACCAGCCTCTGAGCAGCTTCTGCATGGAAAAGAAGAGAGCTTTCCCTGGTGAGCCCTGCCCAAATTGCAGATTTATGAGCAAAATAAATCATTGTTGCTGTTTTAAGCCACTTAGTTGGGGTAGTGTTTTATGCAGCAATAAATTACTACAACAGGCACTATTTATTATTTAATTTAAGAACATAAAGGATGCAATTTTTCTTTCTAGATTTCTTCTCTAACATTTAAATATGGGCTATTAAAAAACATCTATCTCATAAATATATTATTTTGGGTGGGGAAGGCATTTGACATAAACCATAATTAATCTGGAAAAAAATATATCCACATCCAAAGATTATATTACAGCCCAAATGTTAGAGGCAGTAAACTCTACTTTAGAGTTCTTTATTTTACTAGATTTTGTAATTTAAGTTCTAATCAATATTATTAACATTGTGTAAGTAAAGTATTAACATCCAAATTAAGTTTTATCTCTTCATTCTTACTTAAAAATATCATCATGGGCACCTGGGTGGCTCAGTCGGTTAAGCATCCAACTCTTGATTTCAGTTCAGGTCATGATCTTATGGTTTGTGAGGTCAAGCCCCATGGAACTCTGCACTGGCAGCATGGAACCTGCTTGGGGTTTTCTCTCCTTCTCTCTGCCCCTCCCCTCTCTCAAAATAAATAAGTAAACACTTTTTAAAAATCATCAAAATTTATTCAAGGATATAGCATAGAGGGGACACAGGCCAGTCATCATAACCTAGTTATAATCTGTGTAAGATATAGAAATACCAAACTTTTTGTTCGGTACACTGGAAAAAAACATAAGTTTTTCTACTAGTACCATTTATGCATTCAGTGAAAAAATTGAAATTTTCCTTGGAGCTGATTCTTACTCTGCATTATAGTCAACCCTTTAGTGAACATTTTGGTTATGCAGTTATATATCTATCACTATTTTCATGAAAACCATGAATTCACAGAAGTCCTACAAAAGTACATGATTCAGAATGAAGGAGTACTTTCTATTTCATGGTATAAATTGAATGTTACTTTGGCAGATGTATCCCTCTACAAAGATGGTGAATTTATTTTCTTAATCTAATCCAGATGTTTTTATAATTATTCTTGTAGACTGATCTATAAAGGAAAGACTTGGGATTTCTAGTCACTGACACTGGAAAAAAGAATATAAGAGCCAGATGGTATTTGATGCATCAGAATCCAGACTATCCTCTTGCTGTTTTCAAAGACTAAGTAAAATGTCCAAATAATGTGAAATGCACTGTTATAATTAAGATACTTGATTAATTACAACTTAAGATAGAGCACTAACTGACACTTTCTAGAATTAAGCATTCTAGAGAATGGGAAGGATAATCCACTGTTTGTCTTCCTCAGAATATCTTAATCCTGGAGCCGGATATAAAATGCTAATTGAAGTATGAAAGAAAATCTTTGTGAAGGGTAGGCCAAGTTGAAGTAGAACTCTGAGGGATAGCAATGTGGGAACATTTCTGGTGATGGAAGTGAGTTAGCAATTGAAACAGGAGCAAGTAATTGCCAAGCCAGAAACTGAATTGGTAAGGGATTCTGAATTCAGTCTATGGAATATTAGAATAAACTCTAGCAACTGTTTTATTTCCATTAGGTTGTCTGTTTTACTTACTTTATGCCTAACCTTTAATAAAGTCTACTTGGAATTATATACGGGTCTTAGTCTTGGTGGAGAAAATTAGGAAGATTCACATTCTTCAGAACTCATTCCTATGAGCTGCACAGAATCATGTCACTCTACTAGCATGGAGACTTACCTGAGTCACCACCAGAGTCAAACGGTAGTTTATATTTTAGTGGCATTGCCAGTTCCCCTAACTTCCCTGGGTCTTTCTTTCTATATTTAGGGAAATAAATTAAAACATAATACTGACAACTGTACTACAATTTATGTGGCATAAAGAAGCCACAATTCCTCAAGGGGTCTATAAAGAGAAGAGTTGCCCTTTTCGGGAAGCCAGCTAAAAGAAACGATGGTAGAGTCAGGTATGCAGTAAATGTGTGCCCTTCTGAAGTACTGTGGTTTATAGCAATGATATCATTGGCCAGATGACCAAAGTATATTTCTTATATATTTGGTCTTTGTCTGTGCTTCCTGGCTCACAACTCCCAAACCCTTGGAACTTCCTGAGCCTGGGAGCATCTTTTGTCTTATCAAAATGTGTAAAAGAAACATTATTTAAAATGGAGCAGGGGAGGCCCAAAGAAGTGCACATACCTCTCATCGCAGCCTGGACAACCACCGGAAGGAAGAGAAGCAGAAAATTATTTTACAAAGGGACGATATTTTTCCATAAGAATTGTATCTCCTGCCAACAACTGCTGGCAGCCAGTGAGAAACCATCAGAACTTCAAACTCTTGTTCTTCTGCAGTAAACTTCTGTTCAAAGGATTCTCATCAATTTCCTCCTAAAATCTAATAAAAGCCGACCTTCCCCTTGTCTCTTCGGACATGTCTATGCTTCACCACAGCTTGCTTCTCCCAAGTTGCCATTCTTCTGCTATTCCCAAATAAACTCATTTTGCCGCTAAAATGACTATACTGTTTCTTAAGGTTGACAGTCCTAATATTTGGTCTCTTGTCCTCAGTTGAAATTGTTCTCGAACCATAAAGGTGAAATAGGTGTCTTGTTATTTATAACAAGCCACGCTACCCCACAACTGGGTTATGTTGATGAGGTGACTTTTGGAAAGCACCTAAGCATGCAGGCCTATTGACAAGGGATCCCACCCTGAATACCAGATGGTATTTGGTATACAGGGTTGGAACCTTCGGTCTCATTCCCTGATTTCCAGATTGAATTGCCAATGACCAATGATCTAAGTGATCATGCCTATATAATAAAGCCTCCCTTAAAAACTCAAAAAGACGGGGTTCAGAGGGCTTCCCAGTTAGTGAACACATGTAGATTTGGGGAGAAAGGCACACCTGGGGAGGGCATAGAAGCTCCCTACCCTTTCCCCATACCTTGCCTTATGACCTCTTTCATCTGAGTGTTACTGAGTTATATCCCAGTATATAGCCCAGATTTCTAGAAAAGCCCAGTATTCTAGCAAGTAAAATGTTTATTTAAATTCTATGAGCTGTTCTAGCAAATTAATTGAATCTAAGGAGGGGGTAATTGGAACTGGTCATCTCTAGCACATTGGGTCAGAAGCAGAGGTTATAACCTGGACTTGCAATTGGCCTCTTAAGTGTGTGTGTGAGTGTGTGCGCGCACGCGTTCACGTGCGCCTGTGTGTGGCTGGGTGGGGGTGAGGGAGGATTCCCTGAGGGACTGAACCCTTAACCTGTGGACTCTGATGCTATCTCCAGGTAGTTAGTGTCAAAATTAAGTTGAATTCTAGGACACCCAGTTGATTTCATGAGAATTGTTGGACATGGGAAAATGCTTACCCCCACACATATTGGAATTGGTATTAGAACCTTTTACCTTCTTTATCTTTCCCCAGTGTGATTGGTGAACATGGACTGGCACCAACTATAGCCCTCTCATGTCCCCTCCTAAAATCAAGTATAGCAATAGGCTCTTTTTCTATGGTATTTACCTACTCATAGGAATTTCTCTCTTTAACGTAATGCTCACCATGACTACTGAACAGTTTTTCTGCTTCTTAGAGGTCACCCAGCACTGTATCTTGCCCAATCAATAGTGGCCACAGAATAAACGTTTGTTAATTGACTCAGGTATTTACTGAATACATATTCTCTACACAGCAAACACAGTGTAAGAACCAAGAATGAGGATCTTTTCCTTCTTTGGGTACCTAAAAATATCTAGGTATAGAGTATACATAATGTATAATTTATATATATATATGTGTATATATATATATATATACACATACCTATATATGTGTATATATAGGTAAGTATATATATAAAAATATACATATATATATATATATGATCTGTCAAAGTATAGTTGACACAATGTTACATTAGTTTCAGTTGTACAACACAGAGATTTAACAAGTGTATTAGGTATAGAGTTTTGAACATCAGTGAACACATGATATATCAATTGAAAATAGAATACAAGTAAGTTAAAAAATAAGTTAAAACAAAATGTAACAAAAAACCAGATCTTCTCATAAAGCTAGTAGTGGTTAATGGAAGTGTCAAATCAGTCACGTAGCCTGAGTTTTCTAACATATTTTGTGGCAGGCACATAACAAAATTATACTGTTTGTATGCCAGGCAATATCTAACTTTCTCAAAGGCAAACCTGCAACTCATTTTCAGCACACTGGGAACCTCTCAATCAAGACCTATTAGAAGGGAAATACTTTAAATAGTCTAGAACTATCACAGACTATGATCATAAGTAAATGTATTAAGGTCGTTTGTAAATATTTTAAGAAATTATGTTGGTGATGCTAAAGTATGTCAACCAAAACCGGGTCACAAGCAGGGTGATGGAAGTGAAGAACTTGCTTTGGAAACAAAGTCTGAAGAGCCAAACTGAACACTTAAGATAAATAACATTTATTGCTCTATTAAAAAAGCAAAAACAAGGGGCTCCTGGGTGATTCAGTCAGTTAAGCATCCAACTCTTAATTTCAGCTCAGGTCACAATCACATGAACCATGAGACTAAGCCCCACGTCAGGCTCCATGGTGACAACATGGAGCCTACTTGGGATTCTCTCTCTCTCCTTCTCTATCTGCTTCCACCTCAAAATAAAAAAATAAGTAAATAAACTTAAAAAGATTAATCAACATCAATGCAAAAAAGCCATAATGTACAAAATATCAAAATTTTATAAAGACATGATCCCACTCTTCACTTGCACGACACTGCTCCTCTAACCTCAACTTAATCCTAGCCCTGGTTCAAATAAAAACTTTGTTTACAACAGCAGACAGTGGACCTTTGGGCTGCAGCTTGCCATTTTTTGTCTTTCTGGTTTGCTTTGTTTTAATATAGCATAAATATTACCTATCTTAGTTACTAAGGTTTTTTTTTGAGGGGATGTTCCTGAAATTTGTGCCTGATGCCAGTGCCCCACTCCACTCACCAGTGTCACTCTAGCTGGACCAGCCCCCAAAAATCACAAATGATGCCTTCAATACACATTTCCGCTATTTAAACATTTACTACCAGACTCAAAATTGAGGGAGAGTTCAACTAATGTAAATTAGGGTTTGGCAAAATATGGCCTGGCCTGTGGTCCAAAACCAGTCCACCATCTGTTTTTTTATAAATAATAAATACAGCTGAATGGGAACATGGCCATGCTCATTCATTTATGCCAACTTTATGCTACAATGGCAGGGCTGATCAGTGATGGAGACCATACAGCCCACAAAACATACAACAGTTACTCTCTGGCCCTTTACAGAAAACATTTGCCAACTTTTGATGTAGACCATAGAAGATGGGCCTAAATTTAAAATTCTATTGATATCTTTATCTAATGTAATTCTAACATCATTATATTTTAATAAAAATTGCTTTGGACAGAGTCATAAATAACTTCCAGGTTAGCATGCCCTCTTTTCTTCCCAATGATAACTGCAGTAATTTGAGATAAACTAAATCTATGTTTACCACAGAATTATATAAATAAGAAAAGCTTAATTTAATTTTATTTTTTAAGAATATTTATTTATTTATTTACTTATTTTGAGAGAGCACACACACTAGCAGGGGGAGTGGGAGGGAGAGAGGAAAGAGGGAACCCCAAGCAGGTTCCCTGTTGTCAGGGCAAGACTGACATGGGGCTCAATCTCAGGAACCACAACATCATGACCTGAGCTGAAACTAAGAGTTGGCTGCTTAACCAACTGAGCCACCCAGGGGCCCCAGAAAAGCTTGATTTTCAAGTCATCCTATGAAATAGTAATGATCCCCCCCTTCATGACTAACCAATAAAAACTATTGATATGATAAAAGTATCCAAGATTGCTTATATGTCTAAATATGTGGAGATACTTCTTATTTGTAATTTGATGTATGGCAAGCGCTGTGAGGTGGTTATTTATTTGTTTTCTTCTGGAATCCCTAAGCTAAATAACTAATCATTTGTCAGTTCATTTAATGTGGCTGTACTCTACGATCTCTTGGGGAGATTTTTAAAGATTCCAATATCCTGGCTCTACCATATTAAATCCAAATCTCAGGGTGGAGATTGGGGAATCTAGCTTTCAGGTCAAAGTTAGGATTAGGGTGAGGGAAACACTGGTTGCCCAAGTGTGAGTTCCAGTTCACCTCTCCTTTTCTCGGCTTTCCCTAAATATAGGGCTCTCTGTCAAAGCTTTTAGAATTTATTGTGTTTATTTAATGCAGGGCTACTGATGATAATTTCTTTTTCTTTAGCCACTTTGGCTAATTAGGCCAGAAACTGAAACAATGGGAACAAAGCTCATTGCTGTAGTTCTCTAAAAAATGCTTTAACCAATTTATGCATTATGTAATTTTCCCTTCCCACTTTTGTGGTTTATAGTAATCCTAAAAGTGCTTTCCTGGTTGGAGAGCAACGGGAGTACAAAATGGTTAACTACTTTACAAATATTTGCATCCATTTGATGTCATCCAGCTCCCTTATTTATTAATGAACTCACAGGCAAAACATTTACAGTGACAAAATCTGACTGAAAATTTGCTATACCAGTCTTAGCTACCTGCCTGCTGCAGTGTCTAGCAGAAATCAAACATTTTCAGAAGAAAAGAATAATAATCATTTTAAAAAATATGCAAATTAATGGCCAAAAAACATTTCACTAAAATATATATATATATGTATGTGTATACATGTATATATGTATGTGTGTATTTATATGTGTGTGTATATGTATATATATATATATATATATATATATATGTGTGTGTGTGTGTGTGTGTATGTGTGTGTGTATTTAGCAAAACAATTATTATTCTCCCTTATTTTACTAAAGTGCTCCCTCTATGCCCTAAACATAGAAAACAGAATCCAAGTCACTGTGTTAATAGTTCTAACTACAACTTTTTCTAATTCCTTATCTATGACTGAGACATGTCTATTGAATGAATGAATAGATGGATGGATAGATAGATACATAGATAGATACATAGATGGATGGATAGATAGATAGATAGATAGATAGATAGATAGATAGATAGATTGATTTGACAAATGGAGTCAGTCTGAATGGACTGAGTAGCTGCTTATAAACAACAGAAATTTATTCCTCATAGTTCTGGAGGCTGGAAATTCTAAGATCCAAGCATAGGCACATTTGTTACCTGGTGAAAGCCTGCTTCCTGGTCCATAGGTGACTGTGTCTTCACACGGGGGAAGGGGGAGGCTTCCTTTCTGGGGTCTCTTTTATAACAGCACTAATCTAATCCACGCGAGCACTGCCTTTATAACCTAATCACCTCCAAAATGTCCTACCTCCAAATACCATCATGTTTGAGACTGGGCTTTCAATACAGGAATGTGGGAAAGACACAAACATTCAGACTATGGCCACAAACATATATAAGGTGATTTGTGATTTTTTTAAAGTTTATTTATTTTGAGAGAGAGAGAGAGAGAGAGCAAGCATGAGTGGGGATAGAGAGAGAGGAGAGAGAATCCCAAGGAGGCTCTGCACTATCAGCGTGGAGCCCGATAAGAGGCTCCGTCTCATCACCAATGGCGAGATCATGACCTGAGCCGAAATCAAGAGTCAGATGCTTAACTGACTGAGCCACCCAGTCACCCCTGTTTTGTGGTAATTTAAAAATTACAATCTAGGTCCATCATGTTTTATACATTGGACAGAGCCTTGTGACTTGTGAGTATTTGAAGGTGTAACGTTATTTAAAGTTAGATAATGCCTCTGTTTTATAAAAAAGGAAGTGAATGACTCCCCCTTTAATTCTCAAAAATGACAAACATATACTTTAAAATGATAAATGTCAAAAGAAACTGTGTTATATAGCACACTTATTTTTTTTTAATATTTTTAATGTTTTTCTTTTATTTTTGAGAGAGACAGAGTGTGAGTAGGGGAGGGGCAGAGAGAAAGGGAGACACAGAATCAGAAGTGGGCTTCAGGCTCTGAGCTACCAGTGCAGACCCCGATGTGGGGCTCAAACTCAAGGAATGTGAGATCACGACCGGACATGAATTCAGATGCCAACTGACTGAGGCACTCAGGCGCCCCACACTTATTTTTTTTTAAATATAGAATACAGCAAAACTGCGTTTGTTTCCCAGATGCAAATGTGGTGAAATGATATAAAAAGAAAATTATAGGGGTGCCTGGGTGGCTTAGTCAGTTAAGCGTCCAACTTCAGCTCAGGTCGTGATCTCACTGCTCACGAGTTCGAGCCCTGCATCAGGCTCTTTGCTGACAGCTCACAGCTCAGATCCTGGAGCCTGCTTCAGATTCTGTCTCTGTCTCTCTGTCCCTCGCCTGCTCACTCTCTGTCTCTCTCTCTCTCTCGCTAATATAAAAACTAAACATTAAAAAAAAATTAAAAAAAAAGAGAATTATAGTGGAAGGAGCATAATTTAATGGGATTTGAGGCTGGAAATTGAAGACTTATAGCATACTCCCAACATGTATACCAAACTACGTTTGTGATTATAACATAAATTGGTCAATATAGTCTTTTCACATTGTCAGAGCAATCTTGAAGACACTATAAATCATGCCATATGGAGAATAATTGAAGCAATTTGGAAGGTGAGACTAATGAAGAAGATACATTATCACATTGTTGTGATTATTTGAAGAATTATCTTGCTAACGAGGGATTCTATTTGCTTTGGTTTTACAGAATTAAGAAAAAGGGTAGGGCATTAGGAAAAGACAGGAGTTCAATAGAAGGAAAAGGCTTTTAATAAAATTGTTAAAAAGTGAAAACCAAAGCTTTAGAGAGTTCCAGTTTGAGACCTTGGTTCCTAAACAAAAGAAGGCATTTACAAAAAAATTAAAAAAAAAAAAAAACAAGAAAACAAAACAAAACAAAACCCTCTTGTACTTTTTTTAAAAAATGCTTATTTCTAGTCCTGCTCCCTGATATTCTTCTTCGTTGGCCATGCTTGAGCACAGGATTCTGTTTTACACTCTGACAGATGATTCTGCTACTAGTGGCTCAATTAGGCTCCTCCTTTTGGTTGCTGAGATTCTAAGACAATGACTAAGACTTTTTCTGAGGTAGAACTTTCAAGGTAACAATGACCACAAATAATTTGATTTGATAAAATTTTAAATTGGGTAATTTTAGAATTTGTATTTGAATTTCCAAAAGTTCCTCAGGCCCTGGTCCCTCTGTTTTCTGTTACACATAACTGGGAGTCTACTCCTACTGTTTTAGAAGCTCAAGATTAAGAAAGGATTTGAAAATAAAGGACCTGGAAAATACATTAGTCAGATAACAAATCGCTTAATGAGAGAGAGTGGGTTATGATCCCATGTTCCAACCTCAAGTGAACATGGACCTTGGACTACATTCCTAAAAAGATACGGGGCACTTGATTCTCAAAAGAGTCACCTTATGCCTCACCTAGGAATACAACAGACATTCCCTGGTCACATAAGGCATTTTCTTCTTTAGAGCCACTGTCTTATTTGAAATGTACAATCCCATCTTTCCTAAAATACTGTCACTCTCTAATAATTACCCATAACGCAGTTAGAACCAGTAACGACCACCCAGAAAGAATAAGGGCTTACTTGTTAATTTTCAAGTGGGGCGTAAACTGATTTATTTGTCATCTCTTTAGGGATGACTCTTAGTCACGCATGAAGCCCACAAGTTTGTTTCACTGATGCACACCCATAACAGCACAGTAGCTGAGACTGAAATGGTTCGTCTTTTCTCTTAGTCTCTCAATTCCTCTCCCAATCTTCTCCTTCCATCTCTTTCTCACTCTTTCTCCCACCTTTTTTTCTAATTGCTCCCTTTGCCTCCATTTCATTTTTTTAAATTTCTTTTTTGTGTAACTTATTGTCAAATGGGCTTCCATACGACACCCAGTGCTCATCCATTTTCTTCTTGAGGCATCGATCTAATCACCTTTAACAATCCACCTTTATATTTGAGTAGCGGTTTCTCCATGTCTTTCCCTCTACTTTACCAGTTTAATCCGTTGACTTTTTCTGTGTTCTAAATAATGGAAATTAAAAATCAACCATCTCGGGGCGCCTGGGTGGCTCAGTCGGTTAAGCATCAGACTTCGGCTCAGGTCATGATCTCACAGTTTGTGGGTTCGAGCCACGCGTGGGGCTCTGTGCTGACAGCACAGAGCCTGGAGCCTATGTCTTCAGATTCTGTGTCTCCTTCTCTCTTTGCCTCTCCCTGTCTGTGCTCTGTCTCTCTCTGTGCTCTGTCTCTCTCTGTCTCTCAAAAATAAATAAATGTAAAAAAAATTAATCATCTTACTTCCCTCCCTTTCCTTCCTTCCTAAAATCAGCAGTGAATCACCAGTAGGCCACAAAAATAAAGAAAATATTGTTAATGGTATCCCAGGTCACACAGCTGAATGTTCCTCTTTCCTCTAGGTCACTGAATTAAAAATCCCTATATGCAATCAGATAATGGGAAAATTTCAGGAAGCTTTGAGTAGAAAGAGATCAGACCTGAGACCACTCTCCAGAACTAATGTTTAATCCCAGTTCTGCTCTATCCAATATTAATTTCTAGACTTTACAGAATTATACACTATTCATATACATGATGAATTTAAAAATCTTTTTTGAAAATATTAGGTGATACATTTTGTGCTCTATTAATCGTATCTATCACTTTAGGGCAAGATCCTTAATTGGGCTTACTGTGTTTTTAATTTTAGAAATAAAACTCAGATTTGTTTAAGTCATCATTAAATTACACACTTAAGCAAGTTTCCATCCAAACTCAGGGAAGTAATAATCTTGCTGAATGTGGAATTTAGCAAAAGACCAGGTGCTTGCTTTAGGTGATTCGCAGTCTCTTTTTACCAGAACAATGCATGAGAAAGGAAAATAAAACGTGAGGATACATGAAGTTCCAGAGAAGAACAGTCTCTATGTACGTTACAGGTTCATCATTGTTCTATTTGTAAAATGCACTAAACCTGTTTGGAGTCATTTTTAGTCCTTTCTTTTAAAATTTTTCCTTCTATATTCAATTAGTCAACAAAGTCTGCAGTGTCTACTTGACAACTCCTCTCACATCATTCCCACCTGTTTCGCTATGACTCTAGCAGTTTTACTTCAGGCTCCCATAGTTTTCTTTTGTTTTGTTTTGTTTTGTTTTGTTTTCCAGATAATGCCCTAGCTTGTACTTGACAGCAAAATCTCACCTCTCTAATTCATTTTACCCAATCAAGAGAGTTACAGCTGTAAGCACTTAAAATAATTTTAATACTTATCAAAGCAGATGATTTGATAACTATTTAAATTCCTCATTTTAGTATTTAATGTTGTCTCCCAAATTTGACTCCAAAACTTAATTTTCTTAGTACAAGTCCTTGAGCATCTCTATGTCTCAGCTCCAAGGACATAATGGTAAGCATAGATAAAACCCTGACTTATATGGAGTTTATTTCCAAAGGGAAAACAGTCATTAATTTCAGATGCAAAAAAATAGGAAGTTTCAATTATTATAACTGCTGAAAATAACTAGCATGTAGTGCTCTGAGAATATCTATGAGAGAGATTATGCACTCAAGAGCTAACTGAAGCCTGCCCTGGGAAAGTGATACCAGAACTCAGGTAAGAATAACTGATAGAAATTAAATAAGTTAAGAGGAGTACCTGCATTTTAGGCAGAAAAAAGAGTGGGTGCAAAAGCCCTGTGACACAGGTACTTAAGGACAAGAAACTGAAAGAGGTTCATCTCATCTGGAATGGGGAGAACAAGAGGGGTAAGGACATGGTAAAGATGAGGCTGGAGAGGTAAGCAAGGGATTGATATGTGGGTTGCCTTGGGGGCCATATTAAGGATGTTTGGTTCAGATTAAAGGGCAGACAGGGAAGTATCCATTAGGAAACAATTGCTGATAAGGACACAGGACCAACATCTTGGTTGGCGGTAGTAAAGATAGAATATTGGATTCATTCAACAGGAAATTAATTTAGTGGAAAGGAAATACCTGCAGGATTTAGAAAATAAATTCTACAGAACTTGATAATAGATTGAATTTAAAAGGTGAAAGGGAAAGAAGGGATAAGATTGATTCTTAGGTATCTGGCTAGTGCAACCGGAGGGATTAGCAGGCCTTGTTCTGCAAAAGAGAACATTAACAATAGATCATATTTGTGGGAGAAAATCATGAGTATGAAGATGGACTGAGGTTGAGGTGCCTTTGAATCAACCAATGAGATATGTTTGCTGTTAGACTTAGGAAATTTTCTATCTAAATTATTACTACACTTCCGCACATACTATAAATTAATCACATAGAGTTATTTTCTATTGCCTGGACTTACCATAGATCGTCCTAGCAGAATGTTCTTACCACACACCAAAATTCTATTCGTATTTCTGTCTTTTATAGATATACTAATGGACATTTTACATGAGTTTATAGTCTACTAGATATTCGGCTTGCAGTAAGTGCTTACAATTAATCATCTGGATTTCCCCCACCTAAAGAGTTTCAATACAAGAATATATATTTATCTATATGTCCACACACACTCACACTCTTCCTCAAAACTGTAATTAGAAATGTCCTTCTAGGACTAAGAAAGGGTACATAAAGCAGGTAACATAAGCTGAGTCTTGAGGAATAAAGAAATGTTCATCACATAAACTAGTGGATAAGATATGGTATTCTAAATTACCACACTGTTTAGCTCAATTTACCCACACATCCCCTAAAATATATACACTAAAACAATTACTTTCTTCCTTCTCACTGTTTTCTTCAAATGTCTTGACAATGAGATAATTGCTAATTATTTATTTCCCTCACTAAATAATATGCACTATATGTTCAGGAATTGTTTCTTTGGGTTCTCAATTACATTTGATACTTAGAATAATGTTCTATAAATAGTAGGCAACCAATTAATATTTCATTGAAGGAAAGGATATAAGAAGAAAACACTGACACACAAAGTTCTTAAGTGTGTGTAGTATGGGAAATATTTTCTGATAAAACTAGGGAAAGTCTCAAGATAATCTGGGAAGTGGGGCACCTGGGTGGCTCAGTCAGTTAAAAGTCTCACTCCAGCTCAGGTCATGATCTCATGGCTCATGAGTTCTAGCCCCGTGTCGGGCTCTGTGCTGACAGCTGAACAGGAGACATAATTGACTTTTCTAACACATAGAAACAGACACAGAGAGTTAGACAAAATGAGGAGACAAAGGAATATGTTCCAAATTAAAGAACAGGACAAAATTACAGCAAGAGACTTAAATGAATCAGAGATGAATAATATACCTGGTAGAAAACCCAAAGTATTGGTCATAAAGGTTCTGCCAGCCTTTGGGTTATTTTCTTTATGAGAAAAGAGTGGGGACCTCAGTGAGACCCTTAACAAAGACACAGAAATCCAGATCCAGGAGGCATAGAGAGCCCTCACCAAAATCAAACCAAGGAGGCTCACACCAAGACACATAGGAATTAAAATGGCAAAAAGTAGTGATAAAGGGAGAATTTTACAGCAGTAAGAGAAAAATACAAAAGGAAAGACAAGAGAAACCCCTTAAGGTTATCAGATGATTTTTCAGCAGAAACGTTGCAGGCTAGAAGGGAGTGGCATGATATAGTCAAGTGCTGAAAGAAAACAACCTGCAGTCAAGAATACTCTACTCAGGGGCGCCTGGGTGGTTCAGTCAGTTGAGCATCTGACTTCAGCATAGATCATGATCTTATGGGTCATGGGTTCAAGCCCCGCATTGTACTCTACACTAAAAGCACAGCACGGAGCCTGAAGCCTGCTTCAGATTCTGTGTTTCTCTCTCTCTCTCTCTCTCTCTCCCCCCTTCCCCTACTTATTCTCTCTCTCTCTCTCTCTCTCTCTCTCTCTCAAAAATAATAAATAAATAAACATTAAAAAAAAGAATACTCCATCCAGCAAAGCTAACATTCAGAATAGAACGAGAGATAAAGAGTTTCCTAGACAAACAAAAGTTAAAAGGATTGATCACCAGTAAATCAACTCTATGAGAAATGTTAAATGTAACTCTTTGAGTGGAAAAGAAAAGAGCATACATGGGAGGAAGAAAAGTAAGATGCAAAAAGCAGTAAAATTAAGTATATCTATAAAAATGACTCCAGGAGTTTATAAAATGAAAGGATATAAAGTATGATACCATATATGTAAAATGGGGGGTGGGTATGAATGGATTCAAACTTAAGCTACCATTAACTTCACATAGACTGCTAGATGGATAAGATGTTATATACAAACCTAATGGTAACCACAAATCAAAAGTTGGTAACAGAAAGGTAGCAACCATGAAAGAAGACAAAAAAGGAACAGAGCTACAAAAACAACTATAAAAAAAGTAACAAAATGGTAATAAATACATAACTATAAATAATTGCTATAACTTAAATTGACTAAATGCTCCAATCAAAAGACATAGTGTGACAGAATACATGAAAAAACCAAGACTAATCAAGATGCTGCCCACAAGAGACCCATTTCAGACCCGAAGATACATGCAGACTGAAGGTGAAAGGATGGAGAAGAATTTATCATGCAAATTGATGTGAAAAGAAAGATGGCGTAGCAATACTTATTTGGACAAACTAGATTTTAAAAGAAAGACTGTAAAAAGAAACAAAAAGGATACTATATAATCAGAAAGGGGACAATCCAACAAGAAGATCTAACAATTGTAAATATTTACACACCCAACGTGGATTCACCCAAATATTTAAAACAATTAATAACAAAGTAACTAATTGATAATCATGCAATAATAGTAAAGGGTTATAACACCCTAATTACATCAACAGAAGGATTATCTAAACAGAAAATAAAGAAGGAAACAAGCAAACAAGGACTTTGAACAACACACTGGACCAGATGGACTTAACAGATATATTCAGAACATTCCATCCTAAAACAGCAGAATACACTGCACTTTCTTTTGAAGTGCAGATGGAACATTCTCCAGAATAGATTATATATTAGGTCACAAAACAGGCCTCAACAAATACACAAAGACTGAAGTCACACCATGCACATTTTCTGACCACAACACTACAAAACTAGAAGTCAACCACAAGGGGAAAAAATATTGAAAGATGAAAATACATGAAGGGTAAACAACATGCCAGTAAAAATGAATGGGTCAATGAGGAAATCAAAGAAGAAATTAAAAAAAAAAAAACATGGATACAATGAAAATGAAAACACAATGGTCCAAAACTTTGAGATGCAGCAAAAGCTGTTCTAAGAGGGAAGTATATACAATACAGGCCTACCTGAAGAAGCAAGAAAAATCTCAAATAAACAACCTAACCTCACACTTAAAGGAGCCAGAAAAAAGAAACAAATGATGTCTAAACCAGCAGAAGGATGGAATGATAAAGATTAGAGCAAAAATAAATGATATAGAGACTAGAAAAGAAAACAGAACAGATTAATGAAACAAGGAACTGGCTTTTTGAAAAAAAAAAGTAATAAAGTTGATAAATCCCTAGCCAGACTTAACAAAAAAAAAAAAAAAAAAAAAAAAAAACAAAGAGAAAGGACCCAAATAAATAAAATCACAAATGAGATAGGAGGAAGAACAACCAACACCATAGAAATACAAATAATAATACGTGAATATTATGAAAAACTATATGCCAAGAAATTGGGCAATCTGGAGGAAATGGACAAATTTCTAGAAATGTATAAATTCCAAAACTGAAACAGGAAGAAACAGAAAACTTGAACAGACTGATAACCAGCAAAGAAATTGAATCGGTAATCAAAATTTCCTAACAAATAAAAGTTCAGGGCCAAATGGCTTTACAGATGAATTGTATTAAACATTTCCAGAAGAGTTAATGCCTATTCATCTCAACTATTCAAAAAAGAAAAGAAAAAGAAAAAAAGAAAGGAAAACTTCCAAATTCATTCTATGAGGCCAGCATTACCTTGATACCCAAACCAGGTGAGTACTTCACTAAAAAAGGAAACTACAGGCCAATAGACCTAATAAACATGGGTTCAAAAATTCTCAATAAAATACTAGAAAAAATGAAGGCAACACTACATTAAAGAATCATTCACCACGATCAAGTGTGAATTTATTCCTGGGCTGCAAGGGTGCCTCAATATTCACAAATCAATCAGTATGATATACCACGTTAATAAAAGAAAGGAGAACTGTATGATCCTCTCAATAGATGCAGAGAAAGCACTTGACAAAGAACCACATCCATTCATGATAAAAATCCTCAACAGAATATAGGGTTGGAGGGAACATACCTCAACATAATGAAGAGCATATACAAAAAACCCTACAGCTAATATCATCCTCAATAGGAAAAAATTGAGAGCTTCTCCCCTAAGGTCATAAATAAGACAGGATGTCCACTTTCACCTCTATTATTTAACATAGTATTGGAAGTACTACCTACAGCAAATACAAAAAAAAAGGCATCCAAAGTGGCAACCAAGAAGTAGATGAAAACATTTTCAATAAAATACTAGCAAACTGAATCTGACAATATATTTCAAAAAATCATCATGAACAAGTGGGATTTATTCGTGGATTTCAAGTGTGGTTCAATATTTGCAAATCGATAAATATCAAACATCACATTAATAAAAGAGCCATATGATCATTTCAATAGGTACAGAAAAAGCATTTGACAAAGTACTGCATACATTCATGATAAAAACCCCCAATAAAGCAGGTTTAAAGGGAACATACTTCAACATAATAACAAACACAAATATGAAAAACCCGCAGCTAAAGCCACTACTTGCAGATTTGAAACAAGATACAAAAAACTCAAGAAACTTCACCAAAAAACTGCTAGACAGATAAATGAATTCAATAAAGTTGCAGGATATAAAATCAACATAGAGAAACCTGTTGTACTTCTATACACCGACAACAAAGCAGCAGAAAGAGAAAATAAGGAATCAAATGCACTTGCAATTACACCAAAAACAGTAAGACTCCTAGGAATAAACCTAACCAGAGGTGAAAGACCTGTATTCTGAAAACTATAAAAAAGTGATTAAAGAAATTGAAAATGACACAAAGAAATGGAAAGACATTCCATGCTCATGGGTTGGAAAAACAAATATTGTGAGATGTCTATACTGTACAAAGAAATCTACACATTTAAGGCAATCCCTATCAAAATACCAACAACATTCTTCACAGAACTAGAAAATATAATCCTAAAATTTGTATGGAACCACAAAAGTCCCTGAATATCCAAAGCAATCTTGAAAAAGAATAATAAAACCAGAGGTATCATAATCCCAGATATCAAGATATACTATAGAGATGTAGTAATTAACACAGCATGGAATTGGCACAGAAAGAGACACATAGAAGAATAGAAAAGAATAATAGGCCCAGAAACAAACCTGAAATTATATGGTCAATTAAGTTAGGATGAAGAAAGAATAAACATACAACAGGGAAAAAGATGGTCTCTTCAACAAATGGTGTTGGGGAAACTGGACTACTTTCTCACACCATACGCAAAAATAAACACAAAATGGATTAAGAACATAAGTATGAAACGTGAAACCATAAAAATCTTAAAAGAGAACATGGAACGTAACTTCTTTGAAATCAGCCATAGCAGTATTTTTCTAGGTATGTGTCCTGAGGCAAGGGAAACAAATGCAAAAATGAACTACTGGGACTACATCAAAAGAAAAGTCTTCTGCACAGCAAAGAAAACATTCAACAAAACAAAAAGACAACCTACTGAATGAGAGAAGTTATTTGCAAATCGCATATCTGATAAAGTGTTAGTATCCATAATAAGTAAAGAACTTATACAACTCAACACCCAATATACAAATAATCCAACAGACACATAATAATGCAAATGGACAACGGACACATGAAAAGATGCTCAATATCACTGATCATGAGGGAAATGCAAATCAAAACAACAATGAGCTATCACCTCACACTTTTCAGAATGGCTAAAATAAAAACAGGAAACAACAAGTGTTGGTGAGGATATGGAGAAAAAGGAACCCTCATGCACTGTTGGTAGGAATGCAAACTGGTGTAACCCCTCTGAAGACATTATGGACATTCCTCAAAAGCTTAAAAATAGAACTATCCTATGATCCAGAAATCACACTACTAGGTATTTACCCAAAGGATACAAAAACACTGATTTGAAATATATGCACCCTGATGTTTATTGCAGAATTATTTACAATAGCTAAATTATGTGTCAGCTGAACTGCCCATCAATAGATAAATGGATAAAGATGTAGGATACACACACACACACACACACACACACACACACACACACAAACACACACTGGAATATTGCTCAACCATAAAAATGAATGAAATATTGTCTTTTGCAACAACATGGATGGAACTAGTGACCATTAGGCTAAGTAAAATAAGCCAGAGAAAGACAAACATCATATGTTTCACTTACATGTGGAATTTAAGAAACAAAACAAAGTAACAAATAAAAAAGAGACAAACCAAAAAACAGACTCTTAACTCTAGGGAATTGATGGTTACCAGAGGGGTGGTGGGTGGCAGGATGGGTGAAATAGGTGAAGGAGATCAGAAGTATATTTATAATGAGCACTGAGTTATATGCGGAATTGTCAAATTACTATACTGTACACCTTAAACTAGTATAACACTGTATATTAACTATACTGAAATTAAAATTAAAAATATATATAATATAACTTTAGTCATTAGTACTAAGATTTGAGGAAAGAAGAGAGGGGACAAGGAGGAAAGTCTCATTTCATTATTGTTTATATGAAACATCCTTAGAAGAACTATAGAGTAAGAAATATATAAATGCATATATAATACAAAAAGGATAATATATACATGTTACTATATACATGCATACATATGTTATATAAAAGAGTTAATATGAATTATATACCCACACACATATGTACACAGGTACTTCCACAATATAAAGGGAATCTTAAAGTTAACCACTAGCATAAATATACTTCCTATTTATTTATTTATTTATTTATTCTCAAGTTATGTAACATTCAGTATAGTCTTGGCTTCAGGAGGAGATTTCCATGATTCATCACTTACACGTAACACCCAGTGCTCAAACCAACAAGTGCCGTCTTCAATGCCCATCACCCATTTCCCCCACCCCCACAAATCCCCACCCCCATCAATCCTCAGTTTGATCTCTGTATTTAAGACTCATGGTTTGCCTCCCTCTCTGTTTTTATCTTATTTTTCCTTCCCTTCCCTTATGGTCATCTGTTAAGTTTGTTATATTCCACATATGAGTGAAATCATACAATATCTGTCTTTCTCTGACTGACTTATTTTGCTTAACATAATACCTTCCGGTTCCATCCACATTGTTGCAAATGGCAAGATTTCATTATTTTTCATCACCAAGTAGTTTTCCATTGTATGTATGTATGTATGTATGTATGTATATATACAATGTACATACATTGTTTTCCATTGTATGTATGTATGTGTGTATACATTTTTTTCCATTGTATGTATGTATGTATGTACATTGTATATATACATACATACATACATACAATGGAAAACTACTATGTATATATACACATCTTCCTTTTCCATTCATCAGTTGATAGACATTTGGGCTCTTTCCATAATTTGGCTGTTGTTGATAGCACTGCTATAAACATTGGGGTGCATATGGCCCTTCAAATCAGCACTCCTGTATCCCTTGGATAAATTCCTACTAGTGCAACTTCTGGGTCATAAGGTAAATCTATTTTTAAATTTTTAAGGAACCCTCCACACTGTTTTCCAAAATGGCTGCATCAGTTTATATCCCACCAACAGTGCGAGAAGGTTCCTCTTTCTCCACATCCTTGCCAACACCTGTTGTTTCTTCAGTTTTTAATTTTAGCTACTCTGGTGTGAGGTGGTATCTCAATGTGGTTTTGATTTGTATTTCCCTGATCATGAGCGATGTTGAGCATCTTTTCATGTGTCTGTTGGCCATCTGGATGTCTTCTTTGGAAAAGTGTCTATTCATGTATTCTGCCCATTTCTTCACTAGATTATTTGGTTTTTTTGGGTGTTGACTTTGGTAAGGTCTTTATAGATTTTGGATACTAACCCTTTATCCAATTTGTAATTTGCAAATATCTTCTCCCATTCCATCAGTTGTCTTTTGGTTTTATTGTTTCCTTTCCTGTGAAGAAGCTTTTTTTGATGAGGTCCAAATAGTTCATTTTTGCTTTTATTTCCCTTGCCTTCGGAGACACGTCAAGTAAGAAGTTGCTATGTCTGAGGTCAAAGAGGTTGCAGCCTGTTTTCTCCTGTAGGATTTTGATGGTTTCTTGTCTGACATTTAGGTTTTCATCCATTTTGAAGTTATTTTTGTGTATGGTGTAAGAACGTAGTCCAGTTTCATTCTTCTGCATGATGCTGTCCAGTTCTCCCAGCAACATTTGCTAAAGAGACTGTCTTTTTTCCGTTGGATACTCTTTCCTGCTTTGTCGAAGATTAGTTGGCCATATATTTGTGGGTCCATTTCTGAGTTCTCTATTCTATTCCATTAATCTATGTGTCTGTTTTTGTGCCAATACCATACTGTCTTGATGACTACAGCTTTGTAATACAGGCTACAGTCTGGGATTGTGATGTCTCCAGCTTTGGTTTCATTTCAACATTACTTTGGTTATTCAGGGTCTTTGTGGTTCCATATAAATTTTAGGAGTGTTTGTTCTAGTTCTGTAAGGAATGCTGGTGCTATTTTGATTGAGATTGTATTGAATGTGTAGATTGCTTTGGGTAGTATCGACATTTTAACAATATTTATCCTTCCAATCCATGAGCATTGAGTGTTTCCCCATTTCTTTGTATCGTCTTTAATTTCTTTCATAAGCTTTCTATAGTTTTCAGCATATAGATCCCTTACCTCCATGGCTAGTTTATTCTTAGGTATTTTATGGTTCTTGGTGCAATTGTAAATGGAACCAGTGCCTTGATACCTCTTTCTGTTGCTTCACTATTGGTGTATGGAAATGCAACAGATTTCTGTACATTGATTTTACATCCTGTGACTTTGCTGAATTCATGGATCAGTTCTAGCAGTTTTTTTTTGTGGAGTCTTTCAGGTTTTCCATGTACAGTATCATGTCATCTGTGATGAGTGAAAGTTTGAATTATTTGCAAATTTGGATGCCTTTTATTTCATTTTGTTGTCTGATTGCTGATGCTGTGACTTCCAATACCATGTTAAACAACAGTGGTGAGAGTGGACATCCCTGTTGTGTTCCTGATCTCAGGGGGAAAGCTCTCAGTTTTTCCACATTGAGGATGATATTAGCTATGGGCCTTTCATATATGGCTTTTGGATGTTAAGGTATGTTCCTTTTATCCCAACTTTCTTGAGGGTTTTATTAAGAAAGGCTGCTGGGGGCGCCTGGGTGGCGCAGTTGGTTAAGCGTCCGACTTCAGCCAGGTCACGATCTCGTGGTCTGTGAGTTCGAGCCCCGTGTCAGGCTCTGGGCTGATGGTTCAGAGCCTGGAGCCTGTTTCCGATTCTGTGTCTCCCTCTCTCTCTCTGCCCCTCCCCCGTTCATGCTCTGTCTCTCTCTGTCCCAAAAATAAATAAATGTTGAAAAAAAAACATTCTAAAAAAAGAAAGGCTGCTGTATTTTGTCAAATGCTTTTTCTTCATCTATTGACAGAATAATATTTCTCTTATCCTTTCTTCTATTAATGTTGGTTGATTTGCAAACATTGAACCAGCCCTGTATCCCAGGAATGAATCCTACTTGATCATGGTGAATAATTATTTTAATATACTGTTGAATTTGATTTGCTAGTATCTTGGTGGGAATTTTTGCATCAATGTTCATCAGGGATATTGGCTTGTAATCCTCCTTTTTAGTGGGGGCTTTGTCTGATTTTGGAATCAAAGTAATGCTGGCTTCATAGAATAAGTCCAGAAGCTTTCCTTCAGTTTCTACTTTTTGGAACAGCTTGAGAAGCATAGGTATTAACTCTGCTTTAAATGTCTGGTAGAATTCCCCTGGTAAGCCCTCTGGCCAGGAGTCTTATTGTTGAGAGATTTTTGATAACTGATTCAATTTCTTCACTAGTTATGGGTCTGTTCAAATTTTCTATTTCTTCCCATTTGAGTTTTTGTAGTATGTGGGTGCCTAGGAATTTGTCCACTTCTTCCATATTGTGCAGTTTATTGGCACAATATTTTTCATAGTATTCTGTAATAATTGTTGTATTTCTATGGTGCTGGTTGTGATATCTCCTCTTTCATTGGTGATTTTATTTATTTGGATCCTCTCTCTTTTCTTTTTGAGAAGTCTGGCTAGGGGGTTATTAATTTGGTTTATTCTTTAAAATAACCAGTTCTTGGATTCATCAATCTGTTCTATTGGTTTGTTGTTGTTGTTTGTTTGTTTGTTTGTGTGTGTGTGGGTTTTTTTTTATTCTATATTATTTCTGCTCTAATCTTTATTATTTCTCTTCTTCTTCTGGCTTTGGGCTTTCTTCACTGCTGCCTTTCTAGTTCCTTTTGGTGTGGGGTTAGGTTGTTTATTTGGGACTTTTCTTGATTCTTGGGCTAGGCCTGAATTGCAATGTATTTTTCCCTTAGGACTGCCTTTGCTGCATCCCAAAGGGTTTGTACTGTTATGTTTTCATTTTAATTTGCTTCCATATAATTTTTAATTTCTTCTTTAATTTCCTGGTTGGCCCATTCATTCTTTAGGAGAATTTTCTTTAATCTCCATGTATTTGGGGGCTTTCCAAATATTTTCTCATGGTTTATTTTAAGTTCCATAGCATTGTAATCTGAAAATATGCATGGTATGATCTCAATCCTTTTATACTTATTGAGAGCTCTTTTGTGACCCAGTATGTGGTCTATTTTGGAGAAGGTTCCATGTGCACTCAAGAAGAATGTGTATTCTGCTGCTTTAGAATGAAAAGTTCTGAATATATGTGTTAAGTCCATCTGGTCCAATACGTCATTCAGAGACATTGTTTTCTTATTGATTTCTGCCTACATGATCTGTCCATTGTTGTACATGGAGTATTAAAGTCCCCTACAATCATGGTATTATTATCTATACATTTATTTATGTTTATGATTAATTGATTTATATGTTGGGTGTGCCATGTTGGGGGCATAAACATTTACAATTGTTAGCTCTTCTTGATGGAAAGACCACTCAATTATGATATATAATGCGCTTCTTCATCTCTTGTTACAGTCTTTGTTTTGAAATCTAATTTGTCTAAGTATGGCTACTCCAGCTTTTTTTGTTGTTTTTTGTTTTTGTTTTTGTTTTACTTCCAGTGGCATGATAGATGGTTTTCCATCCCCTCACTTTCAATCTGCATGTGTCCTCAGGTCTAAAATGAGTCTCTTGGGGCACCTGGGTGGCTCAGTCGGTTAAGCAGCCGACTTTGGCTCAGGTCATGATCTCGCGGTCCGTGGGTTCGTGCCCCGCATCGGGCTCTGTGTGGACAGCTCAGAGCCTGGAGCCTGTTTCAGATTCTGTGTCTCCCTCTCTCTGACCCTCCCCCGTTCATGCTGTGTCTCTCTCTGTCTCAAAAATAAATAAACGTTAAAAAAAATTAAAAAAAATAAAATGAGTCTCTTGTATGGCAGCATTTAGATGGATCTTGTTTTGTTTTGTTTCGTTTTGTTTGTTGATACATTCTGATACCCTATGTCTTTTGATTGGGGCATTTAATCCATTTACATTCAGAGTGATTATTGAATAGGGATTTAGGGTCATTGTGTTATCTGTAGTTTTGGCTTTTTTTGGTTTTTGTTTTTTTTGCTTGTGTTGATATATCTAGTGCTTTGTAGTCTTTGCTGCTTTCCACTCACAGAATCCCTTTAGGATCCCCTGCAGGGCTGGTTTAGTGGTCATGAACTCCTTTGGCTTTGTTTGTCTGGGAAAGCATTTATTTCTCTTTCTATTCTGAATGACAGCTTTGCTGGATAAAGAATTCTTGGCTGCATATTTTTCCCATTCAGCACATTGAATATTTCCTGCCACTCCCTTCTGGCCTGCTAAATGTCAGTGGACAGGTCTGCTACCACCATTATGTGTCTACCCTTGTAGGCTAAGGACCATTTTTCCCTAGCTGCTTGCAGAATTATCTGTTTATATTTGTATTTTGTTGACCTGTTTTTGTTGATTTTGAAGGGAGTTCTCTGTGCCTTTTGGATTTGGATGTCTGCTTCCTTCCCCAGATTACTGAAATTCTCAGCTATAATTTATTCAAATAAACCTTTTGCTCTTTTCTCTCTCTTCTTCTTCTGGAACTCCTATGATATGGATATTATTTCATTTGATTGAATCACTTAGATCTCTCATTCTCCCCTCATGGTCTAGTAATTTCCTTTTCCTCTTTTTTTTTTCAGCTTCATCATTTTCCATAATTTTATCTCCTATTTCACTGATTCTCTCCTCTTTTTCTTCCATCTTGGCTGTCACTGTATCTAGTCTATTTTACATCTCATTTACAGCATTTCTTAATTCATTGTGACTATTTCTTAGGTCTTTGATCTCTGTATCAATAGATTATCTGTTGTCTTTTATGCTTTTTTCAAGCCCAGCTATTAGTCTTATGACTGTTATTCTAGATTCTTGTTCAGATATATTTTTTATATATGTTTTGAGCAATTCTCTGTCAGTGATTTCTTCCTGGATTTTCTTTTGAGGATAATTCTCCTGTTTCATCATTTTGGCTAGGTTTCTGTCTTTTATCTGCTTTAATAGCTTGTTATGTGTCTTGCACCTGCTAGTACTACTATATTAAAAGGATCATACACTGTCCAGGGCCTGGTACTTCAGGAAGTGTTTTTGGAGTGTTTTATGTGCACTCTGTTGGTGCATATTTGGCTGCTCTATCCCACTGGTCAGTCCTCTACAAAGCCTCTCCTTGCTTGTAATGGTGGATTGTTTGGATCTCCCACCAGGTGTGCTTTGATTTGTTTGTTGAGGAACCCTGGGGAAAAAAAAAAGGGCAGGGAGCCTGATCCCACACAAAGAGAAAAACAAAAGGGGCAAAACAAAGACCAAGCAGGGAATCAAAGGAACTCTAAGGCTTAATCCAGAGAGAAAGAAAGAAAAATAAAGAAGGAAGAGATATAGAAAAGGTGTAAAAAGAATAGAGTAAAAATGCCTGATTAAACAAACAAGCAAAACAGAGAAAAAAATACATATATATGGTAAGAATTGACCAATAATCAAATCATAAACTATGAGTCTGATTTCAAAGGAAAAAAGTCTGATTTCAAAGAAGAAGAGGGTAGAAAGAAAAGAGAAGAAAAGAGGGAGAGGGAAA
Organism: Acinonyx jubatus; assembly: GCF_027475565.1. NCBI lineage: Eukaryota > Metazoa > Chordata > Mammalia > Carnivora > Felidae > Acinonyx > Acinonyx jubatus. Next base: position 103,750,806 of record NC_069385.1, on the reverse strand, counting down.
AAAGAGAAACAGATTAACACAAAACCACAGGACAGTTGTCTATTGTTGCCTGGGACTGGTGGCTGTGCTGGTCTGGAAGAGGAGTCTTCTGGTTTGGTCAGTGTCAATCTCACTCCAGTAGATAAGCAGTTACTAGGCATGGAAGGGCAGGTTTTGGTGTAAGCAAGTCTGCCTCCACCGGGGGCTGCTATCCTCTTCATTGAAGCCCCACTGTGTTGGTGATGGGGAGAAAAATGGTGACACCCCATTCTCTCCTCCCCAGAGCGGGTGTCTCAAACCATGCTATTCAGGCAATCCTCACAGGGTAGCGCTTGTCCTGCTCCACAGTCTCCCTCACCTCCTAGGCATTTGGTTGGGATTCAAAACTGGAGGTCTTAAGGGGCCCAGCACCATGCAGATTCTGTTCTGGTGTAGTGCCACTCAGCCCTGCCAATAAAGGGTCTTTGGCTGGTGTCTGAACAGTCTTTTGTCCTGGGGGAGGGAGGGCAATAAACCCTCTTCCCATAGTACTGGAGGGAGGGGACTGTTCTCTCCCAGTGTGCCCCTGAGACTGCTACCATGCCCAGGGGCTGGCTCCTTCCCACCAAGGCACAATGTACATGGCCAGGCTTGGTTCTGGAGAAAGTCATGCACTTTTGAAAATTCCAATCTTCAGCTCCTAACGCTGTTTGCAAAGTATAAACTGGCACTTGCCGTATTTCCCATTCCCCAGCCTGTGGTCTGGAAAGGTGTTTGTCTTGTACTAACTCAATACTGCAATCCACAGCCTCTCTTTTTCTCCTTTTTGTCCCTCCACAGAAGGGGTTCCCTCTCCTCCATGCCTATGCTGTTTTATCTCCCACAACTCATATACCTGCACCTCTGTCCTACCAAGCTATCTCCCTCCACCTGTGGAAATCGTTCTGTCACTCTGTCACACACTTCCACATTCTGTCTGTCTGTCCACATTCCATTCTGTCACACACTTCCACCTGTGGAAATCAATCGATTTCCTGGGTGTTTCAAGAGTTCTGACTTCAATATAGCTGTGTTTGAGGGACAAGGGAAATCCCAGTACCCCCTACTCCTCTGCCATCTTAACTCCTCTGACCATATACTTATTTTCTTAAATGTCCAAGGAACCAAGCACTTATTATATACATGCACCTGAACACACACACATTAAAAAAAAAAAAAAGACCACTTGGGAAAGAATTTTAAAAAAACTCCAAACAAGAAACACAATGTCAGAATGGAGATAAGCCCCATATGTTATCTCATCTAATGTAAATGGGCCTATCTCCCTAATTAAACACTGAACCAAAAAGCAGAGCCCAGTTATTTATATAAACAAGCATCATAATCTAAGCAGCATGATTCAAAAAAGTTGAAAATGAAAGTAAGTGGAAGTACTCTAAGAAAACGCATATTTAAGTAAAGCAGAGGCAAAAATCCTGTTTTTAAATAATTTTTAAGTTTATTTTACTTACTTTGAGAGAGAGAGAGAGCACAGGAAGGGCAGAGAGAGAGGGAAGGAGAGAGAAAGAGAGAGAGAGTCCCAAGCAGGCTCTTCACTGTCAGCACAGAAACCAAGGAGGGGCTTGAATTCACGAACCATGAGATCATGACCTGAGCCAGTATCAAGAGTCGGATGCTTAATCAACAAAGCCACCCAGGTGCCCCAAGGCAGCAATCTTAATATCAGAGTAAGTACAATAGCTAATTCAGTTCCTAATGAATATTAAATGTGAGTAGAATTCTGTCTCCTATAACAAGATTTATGGTAATAAACATAGAGACTTTTGACATGAAGATAAACTATAGGAATATATAACCTAGAAACTGATGCTTGTACATGTGAAAGCTTAATTTAAAGCTGAGCAGCCACGAAAATTTATTGAATGACTGATTCTGTAATAGATTTTTATTAAAATGCATCATTAAAATTATTAATTTTATTAAATGTGTATTTAATTACATGCAATTAACTATTTTTTATAATACTTAAATATAAAAGGCAAATCTATAAACTTTATGAAGCAAATGTAAAAAAATATATATAGAATCAGGTTGGGAAAATATGTTCTTTCACTGAGTGAGAAGAGTTTAAGCTATGAAAAGGAATTTGTAAATTTAACTACCTTCTGGAAGAGATGAAGATAATGGTTATTGGGCTTCTCTTACACTGTACAATTGAATTTTTTCTGGAGTAATAAAACACTTATGTCATAGAAAACCCACCACCATGCCGTGTCATTCCTTGTCCTACACCTTCCTCAGTATATTGCCAGATGGAGTGTAGGCATGGCCAGTGTTTGTTCTGCATGACAAGTGTATCACATGCACACAATTAAATTAAGGTGTCAAGTAGGTTCTCAATGTTTCTGACTTCCAGGCCTTTTCTTCTTATCTCCAAAAGAAGTAAGTAAGAATTTAGGAAATGTCTGTGGAAGGAAACTGATAAATATGTTCTCATATGTTATTTTACAGAAAAAAGAAGAAAACGTATAAGATGCTTTCCTAACACTGTACTGCTTTATGATTTTGTACATAAGTCTTTTCCCCCCAAAGTGAGATTTACAGTTAACTCGTCTACTCTGTCCATTTCAGTTTTGGATTTTTCTGCTGTATTGCCTTCTTATTAGTCAGCACATAAGCTTAAATAGCAACCTGCTTCCAAAGAGCATGGAGGTTCTATCAGGTATCAGATGAACAGTGTTTTGAAGCAGTAATGCACTTGATGTTCAAAAACTGATTGCAGATTTGAGCCCTGGCTCAGCATTTACCATCTGTGCAAAATTGGACAAGTTATATGCCTTGTCTTTGTCTCAGTTTCCTTATCTGCAAAATAAGTGATAATAGTATTTAATTCACAGGTTGTCTTGAGGGTTCATAAAATACCTAGACCAGGTCTAAGATCAGTGTAAATGCTAGCTCGCTTTTACCATGAGCAGTAACTCACAAAATCATATGAGAGAATGGACTATAAATAATCTTAGAATACTTCTCTCAGGATGATCCATATTTCAATTACCATAAAAGCCACCCTGTTTTCTAAAATTGATTGACAAATCCACAGGCAAATGTTATTACTGATACAAATTGGTAATCCAAATGGCTTTTGAACCAAGAACACGAAATGCACTTAATTTCCATGTCAATGTTTTTAGGGTAAAAGAGTTATGCATTCTTTATTTAATGTTTATTTATTTATTTTTAAGAGAAAGAGAGAGGGGGGGAAAGGCAGAGAAAGAGGGAGACAGAAAATCCAAAGCAGGCTCCGTGCTGTCAGTGCAGAGCCCGATATGGCCCCCAGGTACCCCAAGCCATATTTTAGAAAAGGATGGCTTAGGCAAATCTCACTCTAAAACTATTTCTATATAAATAGAATGTGAGCTGTACAAGTTCAGCAAAATCTATAACACATCAAAAATCTAATCATACTTTAAACTTTAGGATCCAATATTACAAGACATATTATAGTATTCTCTAACCTAGCCTGTAAAATCCTGGGGGACAGTTTGAATATGTTTTGTACCTGTCCATTTTCCAGATACAGGGATAGACCTATCTTAAAAGATCTCTAATAAATATGATTTGATTCTTATCAAAAGGTTCTCCTGTAGAAATTCTTTCCCAATGTTCTAACTCTATTTGGAATTACTACTACTCCTATTTACTGATTTTGATTGAGACAGAAAATATAAAATAAAAGATTATCACCAAAAAAGATTATAAACTCTGACTGGAATTAGTGCACCACATAATCATTCACCCACCTATGTCTGAAAGACTAAGCATAGGAAATTAGGTTTTGCTGCAAGTGAAATGGGGAAGAAAATATTCTACTTGGCTAGGAACTATACTACAGATTATGTTATAGTTTAGGAGACACAAAATTAACAAAAGGTGTGGAGATATTTAGGCAGGGAGTAAATAAAGGGGGATGGTTTGGGGAAGTAGGGCTGAGTGAAGCTAGAAATACAGGGTTACAGAGCATAGAAAGAACAGTGGAATGGAGAGGAGACACGGTGAGTTTTCAGAGGGAGCAAGAGAATCAGAAGAAGTCAGAGGATTTCTCAAAGTTATTATAACTGTTGACTACAAAGATGGACATAAGCCACACAGATTAATACTTATTGGTTTTCAGAGCTTTCACAAAATTATGTAGATTGACCTTAGTATCAATTGATTATGATCAGTGTCATTAAGACTGACAAGAGAGGCACTATTACTCAGAGCAGCTGTTCTCAACATTGACTTCATATTATAATCATCTGGGAACATTTATATCTTAACATTTTCAATGGAAGTAACTTTCTTGGGATAAGAAGAAATAACTATTTCTTTAATAAATTGCTTTTATTAAATTGTGACATACTTTTCAGAGGTAGGTGAAATGTTGGTTAATTTTATTTTTGCTTTTATTTTTTTGAGTATAGTTGACACATGGTGTTAGTTTCAGTACACAACAACTCTATACATTAATCTATGCTCACAAGTCACCTGTCACCATGCAACTCTATTACAGACCACTGACTATATTCCCTATACTGTACATTTTGTTCCCAGGACTTACTTATTCTATAACTGGAAACCTGTATCTCCCACTGCCTTTCACACATTCTGCCTATTTCCCTCTATCTCCCTCCCCTCTAGCAACCATCAGTTTGTTTTCTGTATTTATAGGTCTCATTCTGCTTTTTGTTTATTCACTTTTTGGTTCATTTCACATAAAAAGAACACATCTATGTAACATCTACACAGATCTAGAAGGGAATAGCACTGCCAACCCAAAACCTCAGTCAAGTTCTCTATCTCTACCCTCTTCTCTTCATCATCCAATGGTTACCAATATAATGAGTTCTTACACTATATTAAATATTCTTATACCACTTTTAACTTTGTAAAAGTGGAATCACCTAGCATACATTTTTTGTGGTCTGGCCATTTTTGCTCAAAAGAATGTTTATGAGATTCATTTTATTGTTAGCAATAAGTGTATTTTTGTGCTCTATAATATGCCATTGTGCAAATATTTCACAACTTTCATCCATTTTTCTCTTGATGGGCATTTAGGTAGTTTTCAATCTAGGATTATTAGGAATATTGCTTGCATGCATGGTCTTTCTTGGGCATATGAATGTATTTTTGTGTAAATGTGACTAGAAGTGGTATTGCTGAGGTAAATACTACTAGGCAAATTTCCAAATTAGTAGGAACAATTTAGACCTCTAAGCTAATCATTCCAATTTCTCTTCATTATCACCAATACTAGATATAGTAAAATAATTTAATATTCTGACTAGTGCATAGTGTTTTCTCACTGTGGTTTTAGTTTGCATATGTATTTCTAGGATGACTAATGATATTGAGTACTTTTTTATTTTTCATGGTCATTAAATAAATTCTTTATTTAAGCACTGAATCAAGTTTCATTCCCAAATTATTTCTGCTGATGTGTAGGAAATCTGTATATATGCTAAACACGAATCCTGTTTGCTGTATGTTTTGCAGATGTTATGCCTTTTCACTCAGCTGAAGTGGTCTTTTGATGAACATAAATTCTTATTTTATTTTATTTTTTTTTAATTTTTTTAGTTTTTTAAAAATGTTTGTTCTTGAGAGAGAGACAGAGCACGAGTGGGGGAGGGGCAGAGAGAGAGAGAGAGAGAGAGCGAGAGAGAGAGAGCGGGAGACACAGAATCTGAAGCAGGCTCCAGGCTCTGAGCAGTCAGCACAGAGCCCGATGCGGGGCTCAAACTCACAAACTGTGAGATCATGACCTGAGCTGTAGTCGGACGCTCAATGGACTGAGCCACCCAGGCGCCCCCATAAATTCTTATTTTAATATAGACCAAAATATCAATATCCTTTATGATTAAGACTTTCTTTATAAAACTAAACATCTTGAAGGTTTAAAAAAATATTTTCTTATAGGACATACATATTATTTTGTCATGCAAATTAAGATCTACAATGCACCTGAAATTGCTTCTAGTATGAAGGAGAGTTTAAGAAGCTTTTTTCCCTCTCCCTATGCATACCCAACTGAACAACCACTTTTGTTGAGACACCATTATTTTGCTATAGATTTGTAGAGCCAACTTGGTAACAAATCAGACTATTATATTTGTATGAGTCTATATTTGGAAGCTCCGTTCTTATGACTGGTCTGCTTTGCAACTTTTACACAATTATCACACTATCACCGTAACTGTATGATAAAGCTTGATATCCAATAGAGTGATTCCTCCTACCTTATTCTTCAAAATTGCCTTGCATATTCATAAACTTGGAGTCAGCATGTCAGTTATGATAAAAAGAAACATGCTGAAATATTGGTTAGGATTTTATTAGTTTTATAGATCAGTTTAGGAGGAATTGACTTTATCACCATATTGAGTCTTCCAAACTATAAATATTACACATTCTTTCACTTATTTAAGTAATCTTTAGCTTCTCTTAATAGTGTTTCATAGTTTTAGGTGTAAGTGTTGTTTACAACAGATTCGTTTTTACTCAATTTTTTGATATTGTGAGTATCTTTGAGATTAATTTTTTTTAATTATTTATGCTAATCTAAATAGATTCTTGTCTTACACTAAATCTAGCAGTCTTAGTTTGCTTGTGTTTTTAATTTTTTTTTAATGTATACTTTTGAGAGAGAGAGAGAAACAGAGCATGAGTGGGAGAGGGGCAGAGAGAGAGAATCAGATGCTAGGCTCTAAGCTGTCAGCACAGAGCCTGATGTGGGGCTTGAACTTATGAACTGTGAGATCGTGATCTGAGCTGAAGTTGGATGCTTAACCGACTGAGCCACCCAGGCACCCCATTAGCAGTCTTATTAAACTATAAATTCTATATATCTGTGGATAATTTAGATTTTATTCATACACATTTATGTTATAGGTGAATATGATATTTCTTGCTTTCTGGTCTTTCATACTTTTTATTCCTTTCCTTTGATTTAGTAAATTAGTAACCCCCTGTATTGCAGAGTAGAAATGAAGAAGCTGGCATTATTGTCTCATTTCTAACTAAGGTAACAACATTTTTTTTTATAATACCCTTTACTTCACCAAATTAGAAAGTTCTTTTATGTTTCAAAGTTACTAAAACTTTTTTTTTATCATGAATGGATTTTAAATTTTATCAAAGACTTTTTATTCTAAATATGCTATCATGATTTTTCTCATTTAGTATGTTAATGTGGAGAATGACATTGATTTTCAAATGTTAAACCAAACTTTCATCCCAAGAATAAATTAATCTTAGCTGTGATGTGTATTATATATTGTATTCTTACAATAAAGAAAAGTTACTAAGAAAACTTTAAAGAAGAGAAAATATATTTAAAATACTGAACTGTATTTACCTAAAAAATCTATGTATAAGTGGGCCCACACAGTCCAAACCTGTGCTCTTCAAGGGTCAACTATACACTGGACAAGAGCTCAGGCGATATGAACAAATTAGTTGTGTAGTTAGAGGATGAGGTTAACTTGGAATAAACCTGAAACTGTCACAGGAAAGGATCCAGTGTCTACATGGATCTTAGATGTGTGTGTGTGTGTGTGTGTGTGTGTGTGTGTGTGTGTAAGAAAGAGACACAGAGAGAGAAAGAGAGGGAGCAAAAGGCAGAAATAGATAAGGTGTTCCAACAACAACAAAGAAGAAACTATAAAAGGAAAAAAAAAGATGTCTTAAGAGACTGTCTTTTAAAACCTATGCCAAACTGTGTGATATATACAATGTGCACCTGAAATATGAACACTTTGCACCTGAAACAAATTATTATTATTCTGGAATAAAAAAAAAATTGTGTACACACCAATCAACCTCTGTTTTGAGGAAATATCCAGTGTTTCTTTCTTTGAATTCATTTACTTCACCTAATTAACATATTTATTTCTTAAAACAACCCTGTGTAGTAGGTACTAGTAATATACCCATTTTACAGAGAAGTAAACTGAGGCACAGGATGGTTAATTGACTTGCACAGAACATAACTCGTCAGTATTTAAGCCAGGAGATGAACCCAGGCTCACCCTGATTCCATATCCCATGTTCTCCCTTGCTGTGCTTTCACTAGCGGATGAGAATCATATACAAAAGTAAACACATTAGTAAGTACAACAGCAAATGAAGGAGAAATTAATTGAAATTGATTTCAAGACCAGAAGGCCACTCAGAATACATTCATTTGTGAGCAGGGCTCTGAGCCTCCGTCACTTTAATGGCAGATCATGGCCCTGTGGACCTCCTCCCTGTTCACTTTACGTTCCCCACTGACCCCTGACCCAACAGCAACCTCATTTGCTTTCATTTCTGCCAACATCTCACAGGGTGGTGGACACTTCCACACTCCTTGCAACTACTGAAGAATATGATTATATCAGATGGTATGACGACACCACTGGCAGCTTATGCAAGAATGTACATTCCCTTAGCTTTATAACAAAATGCTATTGACCTAGCATTTCTGAACTCAGTGTGTTATCAGCAGATAACTGAATATCACCCTAATATTCATACCATTTTATAGTCACATAGGAACCCTGACTCTCCCTCCCAAGGAAGTACTTCAAGCTTTATTACTTATGTTTTGTGAACAAATGCCAGTTTTTTGACTGAATATTGCCTAAACCCCAAAAACTTTGAAGTGAGATATTTTATTTTAGCTCTGGTAAATAGTAAGTAATGATATTCACACACACACACGCACACATGCATTTGCTAATGCATTTATTTTAGCTAGAATCCAAATTCTTTTCTTCTAATAAATCTCCCAAGGATTGCTAACCTTTTGTCCTTCTCTATCTGCTGGAAGAAAAAGGAAAAGCAAAAATGTCCTCTAATGCTGATCTCTTAAGCTGTATAAACAGCAAATTGATTCATCTTTTATTTAATCACTACAAATCTAGCAGAATATTTTTAGAGAAGGGATAAAGGGACTATGTTTTGAGCTGATTAAATCTCTTCCTCCTCCCTCCCCATCACTTCACAAACCTCTCACCTATAATCAGTGCACTGATGAAATCATAGGTCCAGCATTAAGTACTTCACTAAATTAAAAGAAAAAAAAATGATCTGAAAAATTCTTGAGTCATTAGTAGAAAAGAAAACAGGGAAATATGTTGTGCTTTTTAGGTAACCCTAAATCAGTGATAACTGATTTACAATATTTTTTGAAATGCCGTAAACCTTTTTTATAACCCCAATGTATTGAAACTCTTCAAAGAGTATTATCTGAGGTCTCCTCACTCTTCTCCTGCCATTAACTTTCCCAAAAGGAAAATTTCATAAAAATTAAAAATGTAATCTTATTTAAAAAAATTTTTCAGTTTATTTATTTTGAGGAAGAGACAGAGCACAAGCAAGGGAGGGAAAGAGAGAGAGAGAGAGAGAGAGAGAGAGAGAGAATACAAAGCAGTCTCTATGCTTTCAGCATAGAACCTATTGTGGGGCTTGAACCCATGAACCATGAGAATATGACCTGAGTCCAAGAGTTGGACGCTTAACCGGCTGAGCCACCCACATGCCCCACAAAATGTAATCTTATTGGAGACAATGAAATATTTAATAAAACTTCTCTAAGGATTTATAAACAAGTGTGCCTCTGACTATTACTTGTACATCGTCTATGGTTAAGATATGACCTTGAAACTCAGTATTTTTCAACTATAATATGGGGTGGTGAGCAATCACACTGACTTTAGGGTTCCTAGGAAAGCATTTAACATCACAGTACCTGCATAATGAGTTTGCTATTTAGGCTACTAATTTAGCAAGAGGAGTATGAAGAAGTACATGAAAATAATCATCATCAAATGAGTTTATTGTGATAATAAAACAAGTTGACAGATTTAAAATCAGTAGGCTAATACCTGGTAAATAATAATTATTTAACTTAAATGAAGTTGATTATCCTCTGTCATCCCCCAATTAGAAAATAAAGGGTTATTCTCTCAAATGAACAAGTGGAATCTTCTTTCTAATTCACCTTGTATTTCCTAAGCCACTTGTCAGAAGTTATGTCCAAGGCCTTATTAGGCACTGAATTTCCTTTTGGAAAAACTATGTCTTGATCACCTGTATATTCCTTCAGCTTGCAATATCACTTGGAAGGCCTTTAACCTTCTAGTTTTTTTTTTATGTTTGGGAAATGTTTGAGATGAGGGCTGGGTTCCTGGAAAAAGAAGAGAGAGGGAAAATATGCACTATCAAAACTGGCTTAGCCTGAGGTGTTGGCATTCAAAATCAAACTTTATCTATTTTGTATTTTTTCAGTATGCAATTGATGGGGAGAGAGTGTGAGAGTGCTAGTGTATGCATGTGAAGAGAGGAGTGTGCATAGCATTTTTTTTTAAATAACCCATTGCGTATTTGTGGTGCACTATTCATTGTGTTTCCTCTCTCTGCATCTGGAAACACAGTTAGTCTATAAATTGAGGGCCAAGCTACAAGTCTTCCTTGCAAAGTTTTTTTGTCTTGCGTGTGTGTGTGTGTGTGTGTGTGTGTATGTGTATGTATATATACATATATATATATATATATATATATATATATATATATATTTTAAGATGCATTGTATTCAGACTTCCTCCCAGCTCAAAACAAAGGGAGCCAATATACTGACTGTACCCTTGCTACCCAGGAGGTTTCCAGAGAATGAACAGGACACAAATCTAATGCAATCAATTTTGATAATGTGACCAAAGCAAATAGAGAAAAAAATTCAAACTGCACTGACTTGCATGGCGGTGCCTCTGGCCAAGACAAGACAGACCAATCAGAGATGACCTGGATTCCAAGACTGGAGGAAGAATAGAATCAAATAGCAAAAATAATCATGGCGTTTAGTGCAGCGATAAGGGGTTCTATTAGAGTGCATTGATCTACGCAGGGTACTCTTTTTCCAAAGGTAGCCAGTTATAAATCTTTCAAACACAGCTCCTTATCAACTTCAAACTCCTATCACTTGGTAGAGGTTTTATGCAAGTGAACAGTGAGTGACACTTCATAGCACAGACTTTAAGGTTTTACATTAATATGCTTAAGATTTTTCACTTCCATATTCTCTGCACATTGTTCAATTTTCTTTTCCAACTGTAGTCAATACTTTTTCACATTGACTAAAACAACTATTGGCATGGATTTGACTGCTATAATTTATTAAAATTCACTTTAACATACAATACTGTATTCACCAGCACAATAATTCTGTGAAATAACAAGGGCTAGTATTTCTCTTCGAAACATTTAGATGAAAGACTGAAACTCAGATTACCAATTCATGTGAAATAACTCAGCCAACATTTGACATCTCTGCTCTTTACAGTCTTGTGTTCTTTCCAACTTCAGTTTTGTCCTCAGTGTTGGTCTAAACAATCATTTTACCTGTACCGGTCACCTTCCTCCTTCATTCTCCATACCTACTGTATTAAAAATTCCTAACTTTCCTCAAACCTCAAAGATCTATCTCCTCTTCCACCTCAACAGAACAGATGGTCAATTACATAGAAAAATAAATAAATAAGCATCTCAGACATAAACAGCCTCATTGTCCCATTTCATCATCATTTACCTCCACCCACATGCTCATGTCTTTTCCATTGCAAGATAAGCTTACATCCGTTTGATTAATCAGTTCGCCTGCTTGTTCCTCTAATTGTGTTCCCTTGTGCCAATTCTGAAGCCTTCTACCAAATGCTGTTGTGTCTCTTGTCTGTCTCAGTTCGAGGCATGTACTTAGGAGGCTTTCTAAGGACTACTCTGAGGCTCAACCCCTGTGAGGCATGTAGCAAGCAAGATGAAACAGAAGTGAAACTTCAAAGTCATGGCGGCAAAGCCTCCACATATCCTGTAGGAGGCTCTGGAGCTGACGGCTTGTCAAAGTTGTCTCAAGCGAGGCAGAGGTGAACTCTGTAGCCCTTTATCAACCAGTCATGGAATGTGGGCTGTCCCACGGGAATGGGTGTAATCTTGTAAGAAAGCTCCTTTCAGCCAACAACAAATCTGGGAAGGAAACTCAGTTCTGAGTTGTGGTAGTACCCTGGCACACAAGGGGGCATACAACGTCCACTATACCCTTTGTCTCCCATTGAGATACATATTCTAATTCAAGCCACTCACATATCACAGAAAAAGAGGGGAAGGAACCTCCATTTTTTCTAAATATTATTCTAGTTTCAATACTCTTTCTCATTTCTTTTTAAAACGTGGTCTCTTTTTATTTTAAGTTCATTTATTTTGAGAGAAAGAGTGCACACATGTGAAGGGAGGGAGGGGGGGTTGTGGAGGGAGAGAGGAAGGATCCCAAGCAGGCTCCTCGCTGTCAGCACAGAGCCTTCTGTGGGGCTCACGAACCATGAGATCATGACCTGAGCCAAAATCAGGAGCTGGATGCTTAACTGACTGAGCCACGCAGGCATCTCATCTCTCTCTTTTTTCTCAAACAGCCTGTTTTCAGTGACTCTCCTTTCTGCTTTTTTTCCCCCTCCCCATCTCTTAACTCTCAAAAAAATCTTATTCTACATGTTCTCCTAAATACTTTTACATATTATTACTGCAATAGCTATTAGCTATAGTCTGATGGCTCCCAAACCTATACCTTTAATATAGATTCCTCTGGAGGAGGCCCAAAGTTTCTAAAGTATTTGCCAATTGGGAAGCTCTCCCTGGACACTGCACAGCCTTATAAACTCATAATGTCCCAAACTGAAATGGAAGCAGACACGGTCTGTCCCCCTAGGCAAAAGCAGCCAAATATCCAAGACTTAACACAATGTCGCCATTAACATCTTACTCATGATATACATCAATGTGTTGCATAAAAAGAAAAAAAAACATAGGAATGTGTGAAACAAGGATATAGGGCTTCTACACAAACATATATACACACACGCACAATCAATATCAAGAATTAAGGATGGGCTAGGGAGGTGTTTCATTCCCATTAGCATTCAATTATATAAGCGGATACGGTTTGGCCAGCCAACCAATTTTTCCTCCCACCCAATTCCATTGCTTAATACAAATTAAAAGTTTGTATCTGCTCATGCCATATGTCCTACCCAAAATGTTAGAGGACTCTCACTCAGGAACCTATGGATAAAGGCACCAGCAACTTTTATCTGAAAATATAACCATCTTGGTCACTATGTAAGAGGAAAGAAGAGATTAGGGAACCATGAATTTTATTTTATTTTCTACCACCAAGCTATGGTAAATATCATTTGTATTCACATGTTATAATGGACATAGGCTAATAATCCCATTACTTACTCAATGGCAAGTGGTCTGAAAAGTGCAGTTTCCCACGTGCCTGAAAGGAGAAGAGAACCAGATATCAGTGTATGATTGTAATGTACAGTAATATTTAGTAAATGGTACAAGTATTCATAAGGGAGGACAATCTATATTACTTTAGCTTTATTAGAAAACAGGATATGGAAAATAAAATAGTAAAGCTAAGCAGTGAGTCTCAAAAAAGCATTATTATTTTTCTTTGTTATCTCCTATTTCTAAATCCTGCTCATGCCCTCTGTCTACAAGAAGAAACATTCCTATTAGCTGCTCATTTCTAAAGCATCAAAAATGAGAAAGTCTTTACAATGTTTATGTTGCTGTTGTTTGTTTTCATAGAGAATCAGTTGGGTAATGAATGACTCTTGGAGATAATTATTAAAAAATATTAATTTTTATTGCCCTAACTTGTGTATCTGTGTGAAAAAATTTTGCAACCATAATAAATCATGAAAATACTGTTCACAGTAACCCATTTTCTGCTGTGTGCAAAGAAAGACCAATGAATATAAATTCTGATTTTCTTGCTTATGTGAGTACATGCTTGGTAATGGACTTGTAAACAGGAGCTAAATTTCTTCTGATATTTTCACAACTGAGCAGAGCAATTCTTACATCATTTACCTTTTTGCAGTTTTACCCCATATAAGTGAATAAATTTTAAGATGAATGGGCCTCAATTCAATAAACCTCAAAGTCTAGTAGGATTTTTTCCCCCTTTCTCATAGTTTAATCTTAAATGCTTATCCATTATCATTGTCCTTAGCCAAAAATAAACAAACATGTAAAAAGGTTGATTGTAGCAGCTCCATGAATAGTCTAATGTTTCTATACTCTCAGTGGCAACAGCCTTTTAATATCTGAAAATGTATCCCCCCGCTTTTTTTTTCTTCCCTATCAGTGAACATTCATAGATCCCATAAGCTTATAATTTCTATACATATATTCTTGGTAAGTTTTATTCTGTATAGTACGCAAATAGAGAATGAAACTTTTGTGTTATAAATCTGCTGCATAACATTGTAAGTAAACATTATAGTAATGAATTTTATGTCAACTGTAGACTTTATGACGCAAAGATCATTGCCTAAAATGATGCGAGGACTTTTATAATATTTAGATCTCATAAGTAGGTGTTTTAGTGTCACAACCTAACTTACTAATATCGTATGCCCTTAGCTCAATGCCCCCTCGGGGGAAAAAATCATATCTGTGTGTTGACAACCCACTTATTTCTTCAAACAGAATACCTATTCTTTTGTTTGTTTTAATAATGTGAAATTCTAGCTAAATCCTAAAAGGCACATATCCAGTGTTTGGATTAGTTAGGTTGTTTTAAGATGTAAATAGTAAGTAATGAAAATAAAATGTGCATGAATAAGAAGGAAAGAATACTCTTTGTTGTAACTATAGGTGCGTGGTGCACACAGGCATGAACAATTGGCTAAACGATATCACCAAAGATCTGGTTTAATTCAGTCTCTCCAATCTCTTTCCTTGAGAATTTTCTTATTCTAGTAGCACCTAATTTCACCATGTCAGTATGACTGTCAGCAAGTAGCTAGTCAACTGTATGTAGCAGTAAAGAATTCTTCCCTCGCTCTCTATAAGTATCTGCGCATACTTGTATACACCTCTATACATATCTAGACAGTGAGATATCCTCACGAGGAAGAAAGAGCAGATCTCTGATAATCTGTCTTCAAAGGCAAATAAGTCGTCTGGCATCATGTCTTTAAAGGATTCAGTATACTCTTTTTTGTAAGGCCTATGAATAACTTGAGGCTATACTTCTGAAGATTTGTTTTTCTTCATTTTTTCACCTAGCATTCAAGCAAATATTTCGCTTAATTCTTGAAATACAGAATTTAAACCTAGGTACTTCCCTCCTTCATTCAAAAGTAGAACTAAGAAGGAAGTTTGTAGCAATACAGGCCTACTTCACGTGGCAAGAAAATTCTCATAAAAATTATCTAATTTTATACCTAAAAAAGCTAAGAAAAGAAAAATGAAGAAAACCCCAAACCAGTAGAAGGAATGAAAAAAAATAAAAAAGAGGACAAATAAACAAAATAGAAACTAAAATAATAGAAGAGATGAAACCAGAAGTTGGTCCTTTGAAAAGATAAACAAAATTGATAAAACTTTAGCCATATTCATAAAAAAAGACTCAAATAAACAAAATCAGAAAGAAACCAGAAGAAATACCAACTGATATCACAGAAATACAAAGGATTGTAAGAGAATATTATGAAAAATTATATGCCAATAAATTAGGCAGCCTTGACAAATGGATACATTTCTAGAAACATAATTTTCCAAAATTAAATCAGGAAGAAATAGAAAGAAAATGTGAACAGACCAACACCAACAATGAAATTGAATCAGAAAAAAACAAAACCCTCTCAACACACAAAAGTCCAGGACCAGAACACTTTGCAGGTAAATTCTACCAAGTATTTAAGGAACAGTTAATACCCAGTCTTATCAAATCATTGCAAAAAAATAGAATAGAAAGGAAAACTTCCAAATTCATTCTATGAGGGCAGCATTACCCTGATAACAAAACCAGGTAAAGACACTACAAAAAGAAAGAGAGACAGAGAGAGAGAGAGAGAGAGAGAGAGAGAGAGAAAACTGTAGGCCAATATCTCTGATGCACACAGATGCAAAAATCTTCAACAAAATATTAGCAAACCACATCCACAATACATTTAAAGAAATCATTCACCATGATCAAGTGGGATTTCTTCCTGGGATGCAAGGGTGGTTCACATTTGCAAATCAATCATGATGCATCACATCAAGAGAAAGGATAAAAACCATATAATCATTTCAACAGATGCAGAAATAGCATCGGACAGTGTACACTATCTATTCATGATAAAAACTATACACAAAGTAAGTTTAGGGGGAATAAAGTTCAATACAATAAAGGCCATATATGAAATACCCACAGTGAATATCATGCTCAATGGGGAAAAATGGAGAATTTTCCCCTAAGTTCAGGAACAAGACAAGAATGTCCACTCTCAACACTTTTATTCAATAAGCTACTAGAATTCCTAGCTGCAGCAATCAGACAAAGAAAAGAAATAAAAGGCATCAATATTGGTAAGAAAGAAGTAAAACTTTTACTATTTGCAGATGACAGCATACTATATATAGAAAACTCTAAAAGCTCCACCAAAAATATATATATATATATATATATATATGAATGAACTGATAAATGAATTCAGTAAGATCTCAGGATACAAAATCAATATACAGAAATCCATTGCATTTTTATACCTAACAATGAAGTAGCAGAAAGAGAAATTAAGAAAACAATCCTGTTTACAATTGCACCAAAAAGAATAAATTATCTATAAATAAACTTAATTAAGGAGGTGAGAAACTTGTACTCTGAAAACTATAAAACACTGATTAAAGAAATTAACAACACAAATGGAAAGATGTTTTATGCTCATGGACTGGAAGAACCAATATTGTTAAAATGTCTATACTACCCAAAGCAATCTATAGATTTAATGCAATTCCTATCAAAATACCAAGAGCATTTTTCACAGAACTAGAACACATAATCCTTTTTCTTTTTTTTTAATTTTTTTAACATTTATTTATTTTTGAGACAGAGAGAGACAGAGCATGAACAGGGGAGGGGCAGAGAGAGAGGGAGACACAGAATCTGAAACAGGCTCCAGGCTCTGAGCGGTCAGCACAGAGCCCAACGCGGGGCTCGAACTCACGGACTGTGAGATCATGACCTGGGCCGAAGTCGGACGCTTAACCGACCAAGCCACCCAGGCTCCCCCACATAATCCTTTTTCATAAAATTATTTTAAAGTTTTTATATGGGGCACCTGGGTGGCTCAGTTGGTTGAGTGTCCAACTTGGGTCAGGTCATGATCTCACAGTTTGGGGGTTTGAGCCCTGCATTGGGCTCTGTGCTGACAGCCTGGAGCCTGGAGCCTGCTTCAGATTCTGTGTCTCCCTCTCTCTTTGTCCCTCTCCTGCTTGTGCTCTGTCTCTCTCTCAAAAATAAACAATTTTTTTAATAAATAAATAAATAAAATAAAATTTTATGGAGCAACAAAAGACCCCAAATAGCCAAATCAGTCTTGAAAAAAGAAAACAGGTCTCACAATCCTAGATTTCAAGATATACTTTATAAAGTTAGTAATCAAAACAGTATGGTACTGACTCAAAAATAGATACATAGATCAATGAAATAGAATAAAGAGCCCAGAAATAAACTGACAACCATATGGTCAATTATTCTTTAACAACAACAACAAAAAAGAATATACAATGGGGGAAAAATAGTCTTTTCAATAAGTGGTGTTGGGAAAACTGTATAGCTATATGCAAAAGAGTGACACTGGACCACTTTCTTATACCCTACAAAACAATAAACTCCAAATGGATTAAAGACCTAAATGTGAGAGCTGAACCAAAAAAAAAAAAAAATTCAATCCAATTAAAAAGGGCAGACATTTCTCCACTAACAGACTAACACTAACAGACATTTCTCCAAAGACATCCAGATGGCCAATAGACATATGAAAAGATGCCCAACAGCATTCATCATCATGGAAATTCAAACCAAAATTATATAGAGATATTACCTTGCACATGTCAGAATGACGAAAATCAAAAACACGAGAAAGAAGAGTTGGTGAGGATGTGGAGAAAAAGGAACAGTCATGCCCTGGTGGTGGGAATGCAAATGAGTACAGCCACTATGGAAGACAGTATGGAGGTTCCTCAAAAAATGTAAAATAGAATTATCATATGATGCAGTAATTCCTCTACTGGGTATTTACCCAAAGAATACAAAAACACTAATTCGAAAAGATATGCACTCCTATGTTTATTGAAGCATTATTTACAATAGGAAAATTATGGAAACAACCCAAGTGTCCATCAATAGATGAATGGATAAGAAAGATATTGTACACATATACAATGGGATATTACTCAGTCATGAGAAAGAATGAAATCTTCCTATTTGCAACAGCATGGATGGATCTAGAAGTTATAATGCTAAGTGAAATAAGTCAGTCAAAGACAAACACTATATGATTCCACACACATGAGGAATTTAAGAAACAAACCAACAAAGAAAAAAAGAGACAAACCAAAAACCAGACTCTTAACTAAAGAGAACCTGATGATTACCAGAGGGAAGGTCAGTAGGGGGTGGGTGAAATAAGTAAATGTGATTAAGAGTATACTTACCATTATGAGAATGAGTAATGTATAGAATTGTTTAATCACTATATTATCCACTTGAAACTAATGTAACACTGTATGTTAACTATGCTTGAACTGAAAAAAAGAAAAGAAAGAAGATATAGAAAAAACAGAAATAGAAGATATTAGAAAGGTAAAAACAAACTGCCATTATTTGTAGATGCACAGATGATATGATTATGTACAGGGGAAAGTAGAAAAGAATCAGCAAAAGAATTATGAAAAATTATGAGTGCACACAAGTACTTGAATACAAATTCAACATATAAAATTATTTTTCTGTATACCAGCAACAATGAGTAAACAAATAAAATGTAAAAAAAGGAAACAAAATAAAATTTTAAAAATTCTATCATTTTCCAAAAACAAAAACAAATACTGAGCTACAAACAATAACAAAAAATCTTCATAAAGAAATTGATAGCATTTTATTGAAAGATATTATTAAAACCTACAATTAAATGGAGAGATCATAGTTATATACTGAAAATTAAGAAATTTGAAGATAACAGATCTCCCCAAATTTATTTACAATGTAAGCAAGATATTGATATTTTTGTGGTGGATCTTGACAAATGGATTAAGAGATGTTTGTGAAAATGCAAAGAAACAAGAGGAATCAAGATGCTTTATGAAAATAATAAGGACAGGATAGAAGAATCATGCCACTTAATAACGGGACAAAATGTAAATGTAGCCTAAATAATATAAGGAGCCTAGAAATGTGTTCATGAATATATTAACATTTGGTAAATGGCAGAGTTGATGAAAAGGGAAGTGAAGATGTAATGGTTTTGTCAATAAATAGTAGCAAAAAACTTGTTAGCCTTATCAGGAAAAAGAAAAATTGCATCCTTAGGTGGATTGAACTAAACCAAAAAGAAAATTTCTAACATTAAAATATCATGTAAGAGAAGGTCTTCATTATCTTGGGGAGGAAGATTTCTTAAGCAAAGCACTAAGGTAAAAATAGATCACATTAACTTCTTCCAAAAGACATCATAAAGAGAATGAGAAAACAAGCCACCACATAGAAGAATTCTGGAGATTTCACCGCACATATTGTTGACAAGAGACCAGTATTCAAAACATACAAAAGGAACTCCTGCAAATCAACAGTAAAGAAATAATTTTAAAAGGTAGAGAAGTTTTAACACAAATTTCACAAAAGAGGAAACTACAGTGATTACTCAACCCCGGTAGCAATTTGGGAAGTGCAAATTAAAACCTTATTGGAAAATAATCACACACACTGCTTTAGAAAATGTTAAAATATTTAAAAACTCAGAGTTGTTGAGAGTCTGGGTCGAAGGAGCTCTTGAACACTTCTGGTGATACGTAAATTTGTGTAATTCCCTTTGAGAGCAGCGCATCATTACTTGGTAATGTCAAAATATGATCAATCCATTTCTCCCATAGTTGTATACAGTTGACCCTGGAACAACATCGATTTGAACTACATGGATCCACTTACATGCAGATTTTTTTTATAAGGTACCGTAAATATATTTCTCTTCCTTAGCATTTTCTTATCATTTTCTTTTCTCCAGTTTAATTTATATAAGAATGCAGTATATAATACATAAAACATATAAAATTTGTGTTAATTTGGTTGTTCACGTTACCAGTTAGGCTTTGGTCAAAAGTAGCCTATTATTATTTAACCGTTGGGGGAGTCAAAAGTTATACTCGGATTTTCAACTGTGGGGGGGGGGGGGATCAGCACCCTAATCTCCACACTGTTCAAAGGTTGACTGTATATCCTCAAGGATCTCTTCAAATAGCTGTCAGCAGACACTAGAATGTTCACAGGAGCAATGTGAAAACAGGTAAAAGTAGAACCAACACAAATGTCCAGTAAGACAAGTATAGTCAGATACGTTGTGGCAAATTCATATAGTAGTACACCATACAGAACTAAAAAATAGGAATAGATCCCACCAAAAAGGTAAAGTGAAAGAAGCAAGTCACAAAACAATAAAGTCTTCCATACATATAAAATATATGAAAACAACTAACATATAGTTTATTAATGTATATATAGATTAAAAACACTAAAAGACACGCCAAGGAGTGATTTTACCAGTGTCAGGATGGTACCTAGTTTTGGGAAGTGGAGATAAGCTAGGGAGAGCCAAACAGTATCTACAATGCAGGCAATATTTAATTCCTTCTCCGGGTGGGATTTGCCGGTTGATTTTTTAAATGTGCACCGATGGTCTATATGTTTATGCACTACTTATTTCATAAAACTTTTTTTTTTAAGTTTTCAAAGGAGACTATCAAGTATGCAGCCTGTCTGTAAATTTACTTAAAGAGAAGCATCTCAGAATGACTGAAGAGTGGTCTAAATTCTTACAAAGGAGGATTAGGGTTGTGAGAAGACACTGATAGTAAGGACTACAATTCTTTTAATTCTGTTTCCCATTTCTGGGACCCATTGGTCACCAGGGGGCCAGAGTACATCGATTCGACTCCACTTCTTACAACCAAGAAGGCCTGAACGGATGCAGACATAACGAAAGTGTAGTCAGCAGCAGTGTTCTCAGAGTGGAACCACCCACCTTAGCACCTCTCAAAATAAGCACTTTCCCTTTCCTTTCCGTCATCCAAAGTAGTCTGGATTTAGGCATTCCCTGGGCTTTGATAAAACCTCTATTCATCCTCTATTCATTATACCTACGTGCCATTCAATTTGGCTTAAGAACCACCCTGCCTTTGATAATGTTTTCTTGGAAAGCAGGAGAGAGGTGGGGAAGCATGTTTGTGATTGTCTAGAACTTTTGTCTAATCTTTGCACATCGTGCGTGTCTTCTGTGGCCCTGGGCAGAAAGCAGCCTTCCTGAGATGCTGAAAATCATTAATAAAGGGATGGCTAAGTGACTGCTTTTTAATGTGCTATAATTCCAATATAAACTGACTATGAATCAACAAGAAAATGCAGACCTGCAACATCTCCCAGGTATGTAAGAGTGCTATTTCCTAACTATACTAGAAAATGCAATATCTTTAATGATTTTACTGGCAGTGGGATAAGTCTATGTGCCAATGGGCCTTTTTAGACTATTATTTTCTGAGTAAGTAAAATTCCATAGCTAAAGCAGAAGACAGAAGTGTTTGTCTTTATTTTTATTTCTATTTTTCCTTATTTGTTTTTAATTATGAAACCAACAAACAGAGGCTATATCTCTACAATTTATTCTATTTTACTATCTAACTATAATAATAAGATTAATGTAGTAACAACATGCTTGAAGCAAAAAGAGGGTATAAAAATAGAAAAAAATATAATGGTTTCACTAAAATGAGTTTCAGTGCCTTAGGAAAAACATTAAGGTGTGCATGGGTAGCTCAGTCAGTTAAGCATCTGGCTTTGGCTCAGGTCATGATCTCACGGTTCATGAGTTCGAGCCCTGCATCAGGCTCTATGCTGACAGCTCAGAGCCTGGAGCCTGCTTCGGATTCTGTGTGTCTCTTCCATTCCCACTCATGCCCTCTTTCTCTCTCCTTTCCCTCTCTCACTCACTCTCTTTCTCTCCCTCTTTCTCTCAGAAATAAACATTAATTTTTTAAATTAACTAAAAACTAAAGCTGGTGACTCAGATAATTTTTTTTCATTAACATTACATAAAAATAACTTTGTATACTAGCTTTCTTACTGTGTGAGAAGTATGCATGAACTAGTTCATGGTATACCTGTAGGAAAGCTCAAGGGCATTTCCTTAATCATTATAAACTAACATTTTGTGACTGGATACATTCAATTTAATTCAAAAAGTATCCAATAAAGCACATCTATTTTGTACAGTGTCTGGATACTCTAAGCAAGTCAAGGATGAGTAAATATCCTGTCAAGGAGATGGAGCACAAATTAATCAATGGACAGAAAGTCCTTTGGTGCCCTTGTTAAACCAAACACTTAGCCACGCAAATTGGTACTGAAAAAAAAAATGCACACACTCATCCATGTGTGTATACATTTGTGTGTGTTTGTACATATGATATTATGACCAGAAAAATGCACACACCCATCCATGTGTGTATGTATTTGTGTTTGTATATATGATCTTACGACTTCAGATAATTTAACATCTGGTAAAGAAAAAAGGTAAAAGAGAAAATCAACTCTAACCGGGTTGTAAAACTACTAGTTGTAAAACTGGTAGAGACCGTTAGTGAGCAATCTAGCACTCAATTTTAGAGGATATGCACTTATTTTTTAGGTTTTTAAGGAGAAAAAGATGAGTGTGGACTGAGATACCTGTAAATAGCAGAAATTTTCATCTGAGTATTAGGTGATATATAGAATTTACACAGGTGAAGAGAAGATGACAAATATATCCAGGCAACTGAAAAAGCAAGATGAAAGACATTGAAGCGAGAAGCATGGCATTCGGAAGGAATAGTCAGGAAAAGCCTGGGATTTGAAAAAAATAAATAAATAGAGAACTTCTGGAGAGAAAACATAGCAGGCTGCAAAAGTGTCAAAGACTAGGCAACAGAGACTGAAAGGTTACCCCCCTGCCTGGCTCTGCCCCCTGCTGGCTTTCTGAGGGGGTCGGGGCATTTAGTGAGTCAGAGCTCACTCACTATCCATGAGGACAAGATAAACCCTGCCTCTGCCGTTTATAAAAATTAAATGAGATGACCTCTATGGAAGTGTGTTTTAACCTATAAATATCTAAACAAAGGGGATATTATTAAAGGTAAAAATAAGTATCCCTTTTTTCATTTGATATGTGCTCCTACATGTGGAACATGTTACTGCAGACAAGATGAGGTTTGTAGTTGTAGTAATTAGCTATGTGTGGTAGGTTGCTGCATAGTTAGGGTTGATAACAAAGTAAAGGCAATTTCTCTCTTTATGTAGAAGAATGTGCCCAGATGCCTTCACATAAAATAGACAAGTTAGTCCTGCTGCAGGGGCCACTTGATTGTTTTGTGGTTTTGCTTCCTGTTTTATTTTTTTCTGTATCATTTGTTTTCCTGGAGACCAAGGAGATGTCCAAGAAAGTATATGACATCTATGGTAGAAAGAAATCTGTATTCCTGACTGTTGTGGGTTGAATTGCATCCCCTGAACATCCATACATTGAAGTCCTAAACTTTAGGACCTCAGACTATGACCTTACTTGGAAATAGGGTCTTGTGGATGTAGTTAGCTGATGTCATACTGGAATAGAATCGGGCCAAATCCAATACAACTGGTGACTTTATAAAAGAGGCAGTTTGGACATAGACACACAGGGAGAATGTCAAGTGAACATAAAGGCAGACAACATGGTGATGCATCTACAAGCCAAGGAACACTAGCAAAGCACTGGAAGATAGGAGAGAGGCATGGAACAGATTCCCCCTTGCAACCCTCACGAGGAACTAACCCTACTGACATCTTGACCTCGTACTTGTAGCCTCCAGAGATATGAAACAATGAATTTCTGTTGTTTAAAGAACCTACTTTGTAGTACTTTGATATGGCAGCCCCAGGAATCTAATACAAGAGAATCAGATCCAGAGTCAAACACTGTATTAGCTTTATTCTCTACTAACTATGTTATCTTAACCATGGCACACGGTATC
Source organism: Acinonyx jubatus (assembly GCF_027475565.1). Taxonomy (NCBI): domain Eukaryota; kingdom Metazoa; phylum Chordata; class Mammalia; order Carnivora; family Felidae; genus Acinonyx; species Acinonyx jubatus. Next base: position 103,726,677 of record NC_069385.1, on the reverse strand, counting down.
TTCGAGTCCATTTTTTAAAATATTTATTTATTTATTTTGGGAGAGAGAGGGAGAGAAAGTGAGCAAGAACATGGGTGGGGGGAGTGGCAGAGAGAGAGGGAAAGAGAATCCCAAGCAGGTTCCACACTGTCAACATACAGCCTGATGTGGGGCTCAATCTCACAAGCCATGAGATCATGACATGAGCTAAAACCAAGAGTTGGATGCCTAACCACCTGAGCCACTCAGGCACTCTTAAGTCTGTTTTCTTAAGCCAACAGCCACCTTTCCTACCTCATGCCTTTGCATGGACCAAGTACATAATATGTAAATAGCCTATAAACAAGAAAGTGTTATAAACATTTTCTATGGATGGTCATGTGAACATATGAGAACTGAAATTGCTTATCAGTTAATTCCCATTAATTTACAATGCTTTGCCACAACTATAGAAGGTGTATATTACATATAAATATGGCTGAATACAATTCATCTTTTAGATGTGTTAGACACCTTTAGGAACAAATTTATAGGTATTCTGTATACAGGGATCCATGTGATATAGTCATGAATAATTTAACACTATTTGATCCCTTTTTTCCAGATGATGATGTGGAACACATTATTATAGCCACTGCAGTTGGGTACTGAGATTGAAGACATTTTTGTAGCTCTATCATATAATGGACAATTATATTTATACATACATATATACAAATGTATAATTATATATAATATATAATAGGCATATATATATATGTATACACACACACTACTCACACAGGTATAGGAAGATGACAGAAATATCCAGGAAACTGAAAAAATAAATAAATAAAATCAAAGACATTGTTTGAAGGGAAATGTATATATATATATATATATATATATATATATATGGGGGAGGAAAGGAGTGAGGAGAGGGAGTGAGTCATGGTCAATAACTGTTTTAAATACATATGCAATTTCATCACAGAATTTACCTAATCAGAGAAATCTTAGAGTTCTTACAAATCTTAGAATCATTATATCTGAGACCTTTAATCTGTCTTTCCTATTAACATTCTTACTGTGACAGGATTTCTTCCTTTTTCACGTTATCAAATACACATTGTTCTCTTTGGCATTAATTCCATACTGTAGCTGTTCTAATTCCAACTCCAATTATACAAAATACCTATTTTCAGAAGGTCTCAGGCCATCACTGTACTGATAACAAACATTCCCCACAATAACCTTCACCAGAGCGGTGCTTCTCAGTCACAGGGCTTATCTTAGTCAATCAGTCACAGTTACTCCAGAGGGATGAACTCATTAACTTGCATATCAGACAGAGGGAAGGCAGCAAGCACCCTTTGACTTTTCTTTTTATCCCCAACACCTTTTTTCTTTTAATGCCAGCATAAGGATTATACTATAACACTATCTGTTTTTCAGGCAATATTCAGTCGTTTCTGTAGAACATCACAGTGTTTCTTCCTGTGTGGGTCAGGACATGATGTAACGAAAATATATTTGTAGTAATTGTTTTCCACTCCTTAGAATCACAAGAACACTGGTCACATATGAAGGCCTGGCAGAGGCAGGATACAACTGTGTACCCATAATAGGCTATTAAAGAGTTACATATCAACTAAAAACTAATACGGCATTAAAACTATAGTATCAATAAAAATATTAAAAAAAACAAAACGGGGCACCTGGGTGACTCAGTCGGTTGAGTGTCCGACTTCGGCTCAGGTCATGATTTCTCTGTTTGTTAGTTCGAGCCCCACATTGGGCTCTGTGCTGACAGCTCAGAGCCTGGAGCCTGCTTCAGATTCTGTGTCTCCCTCTCTCTCTGCCCCTCCCCTGCTCATGCTCTGTCTCTCTGTCCCTCTCTCTGTCTCTCTCTCTCTCTCTCTCTAACATAAATAAAACATTTAAAAAATTTTTTAAAAACCTATAGTATCAAAATTACAGGAAACCAATCATGAGATGCTCATGAGTTGAACTGTTGGTCTCTAGAGGTGCAAATGAGTTTATGTACGTTTATATAACAGAGCTGATAGCTGGGAAATGTTATGCCTTTTAAGTATGTATAAACATTCTGGAAACACTGATTAGCTGATAATTCCCCTGATAAAAATAAGTCCCTCTTTTATCTCCTTCAGAATTTGCTAATTCATTGCCATTTTTATTGTGTATTCATCTAGATAATCCCTTTCTTTCCCTTTTAAATTTCCTGTGTAAGGATTCTCAAAGTGTGGTCTGGAGATTCCAATACAGAGGACCTGGAAGATGAAAACTATCTTCATAGTAATACTAAAACATAATTTACCTTTTCAATCCTATTTTCTCACTAATATATGGTGGAATTTTCTACAGGTGACCTAGTATGTGATACTGGTAAGTGAATACACACTAATAAGGTTTGCAAAAATATAAAAAACATTCTTCTAATATTTTTATTGTTTTGAAAAACAAACATTTATTAAAAGCAGATTGATCATATTAACAAGTAATAGATTTTATGTTAGATGAGTATTTTTTAATTCTCTGTTTTAGTTTCTAATATAGTAGATATAGCTAAAATTTTTTTTGGTTTCTTAGTTGTTGCAGAATTTTTGCAACTATTATTGCAGGATTTTTTACTATAATACCTGGGATTCGTTGCTTCAAAGAATGAAATGAGCAGCAGGCAAAAGTTTATTGGAATGTAAGAGTATAAAGGAAGAATAGTAGGAAAGTTCTCTTTACAGAGAGGGGACTCTTGAAAGTGAATGTCTGTGGACTATAGACTATAAAACAAGGGCCTTTGTTTTATAAGGTTCTGGTCACCCCCTCCCTTCCTTTCCTCCTGGTTCTTCTCAGTTCTACCCTTACTGGCTTGATAGTTCTAGGTGCTATGTGTCCATTCCTGATTGGCTCATTTCCATTGTATGAGGGGTGGTCTATGCCATACTTAGGTCTTCGGTCAAATTCCCGAGGTAAACCTGAGGGGGAGTAGGTGGGTCTGTTACATTCTTAAGAGGAACCTTATGCTTGAGGGGGTTTGCTGTGGTCTGACATTCCCAGCATTGTCCCAAAATAGGTGTTTTTCTCTACCCAGGAAGCTCAGGTCCTGATCTTTCCCTCTCTGCCTACTGAATCCTATCTTCTCCTATCATACTATTTTATATTATAAAGAATACCCAGATTAAAATGTTCGAGAACTGTTGTTAGAGAATACACGACAGAGGTTTTATATTTCTTACTATGTCCCCAGAGAGTCATAAGCTGAGGAACAGTTAGCCTAAATAAATAAAATCACTGTTCCTCCCTGTCCCCTATTCTGACCCCAGTATTGGGAGAAAAAGAGAGTTAAACATTGACATGTATCTTTGAGAGAGTATCAGGACACCTTCCCTTTTGGTCTTATTTCCTTCATATGAGTTCCAATGGGGGTCAGAGCAATGGTGAAAACCCTAGATAAATTTGAGGTGGTGGTGAATTCCACCATGAGGGTTTCTGTTTTGATTCACTCAATTTATATACTCCTCATACCCTTTTAATTTAATGTCAATGTTATCACAGTATTTGGGGGTTAGACTAATGCAATACCCTGCTATATGGCCTAAAATCTCTTCCCTCTCATCCAGAAAAATTACTCCAAACTGTACTTTGTCAGAGACATCCTCATTCAGAAATATCTATCATCCCCCCCACCCCCCAATGCCTGCAGTTAAAGTCTAAATATCTTGGAATCTTAGGATCACAGACTTTTCAATCTTTAAGGGAACACATATCATCAGATCTAAGCCCCACGTGCTCATTTGAAACCCACAACTGATATAACTCCATTATGGTAATATAAGCAGTAGCAATATAATCAAAATGGGGATTGTGGTTGAGTCTGCATCTGACATTTGTGGTACTACAAAATATCCTAATTCTTATTTCCAAGAATATCTACTTATCAATATAGTATTTCTACTTCAGCTGCACTATTCTCATTGCCCTCGAAACATCCTATGTAAATTTCTGCTACTGTAATCTTGCCCATTTAAGTCTCCCAGATGTGATAGTCTCCTTTACTCTCTATACCACCTTTCAGGACTCCTCCAAGTTACATCTTTCCTGTATGATTGTCTTGGATCAATTCAACTCACAAAATCTCTTCTCGTGTTTTGCTTATATTTTTCTATGAATAGCACTTCTTGTATTCCTATAATATATTGCCATGCACAATGCTTTATTTCTCACCATATCATTTCTTAAGTTTGCATCTTAAAATGTTATTTCATATTGAGCACATGCAGGATACTTAATTATATCAGTTAATTACTATAGAGGTTTTTCTCAACAACATTGGAGGGCAAATAATGTATTGATTACATCTTTTCATTTATAAGAATGTATTTACTATCTTATTAAAAAAGATGAGATAAATAGCATTCAGAAAGTCTACAATTGACTTCCTTAAAGATTTCTGGAGCATATTTTAGTCTCATTGATCTTTATGTCATTCCTAAGGTTACCTCAACATGCAAAATCAATTCAAGGGCAGTGATGAGTGAGGTTTAAAACCATTAAACAAATATGAAAGAAGTTTGAGTTAGCCTGATCTGATTTTGGAAGATTATGACAATGTGAAGACAGAGGGAGGATTTTATAGTTCAGAGGGGATGAGCACATATTTATTTTCAAAAGCAATCACTTGAGAGATACAGGAAAATGAAGGTGAGTATCTAATTCAAGTTCACTGTATCACCTAACAGTGAGCTATTAAATGAGAATCTTAATCCCTCTGCCTATCCCTCCTCATTCTATCCATCTGGATACTCCACAGTGCTACAGAGCACCTTGACTGGCCCTAGTGCCCTTTCTCCAATTCTGCTCAAAGGTGCAAAATAAACATCAGGAAGTATGTAAGTCTAGTCAAGGGAAGGACAAGACGGACTATTCTGCACAATCTCTGCCTTATTCTTGCCAGCTTTCTCATTGATTTATTGCTCATTTCAACAAATATGCAATTCTTCCTAACTATAAAAATGATGAAATAATTGCCTCATTAAGAGCATAAAATATAAATACGTTTTTATTCTTCCCCAAAGTTAAATATGCCAAATATTTTATTGCAATAAATAATGATGCTTACCTCACAGAGAAAATTTTTACTATTAAAATACAATTGTCATTTCTCTGCAGAACTGGTGTGCCGTAGAAGAAAGATCATTGACTTAGGGGCTAGATAGTTCTAAATTTAAAGCCTTCCTCCCCAGCTTGCAAGGTGCATTACCTTGGACAAATTTCTTTCCACCCAATTACCTACCTCTTTATCTGAAATAATGCTGATTTCATAAAGTGTTGCTTGGGGAAATATGGTAGATAATAAAAGTAAAGCAGTTGGCACAGAGGAATATTTTGGTAAATAGTAATCGCTCTCCCTTATACTAATCACTGCCCATCACCCGGATCCTACACTAAACATGACCTTTTTTTAACAATAAAATATATCATATCTGAAAACATCATAGGGCACTACATTCGGTTCCAAAAGAAAACTGATATCACGTAGGGAAACTTTCAATCACAGTTCATTACAACAGTCCAACCTATTTTTGTCAATTTTGAGGGATGAGCACTGTGCTGAACTTTTGATTATAGAAGATCAATGGAATCTTTAATGTATGCTTAATATCTTCAGGTTCCATAAGTTATTGATTTTCTCTGAAAATCAGTAGAAGCTATTCATCAAGGCCCAAAGACGTGTAGAGCTACAAGAAAAAGAAGCCTTCAGGGGACTGATTCTGACACGAAATCATCACTAATTCCTTTCTCGGAAAATGTGAAAATTTCTGAAATGTGTTTAATACTGTTATAGGCTGATGCCATCCTTTATGGTTGAGTAGATTATTCTACTAATAGTGAGTATTCCTCCTAATCTTCAGGAAAAATTGAGGTCTAAACAGGCATGTCGCTTACAGAGTCCATTTTCTGTTATCTGTGTCCTTAATTAAGGTACTTCTCGGACTATTGTAACAAAAGTATTTGTCATTTATCTCCCAGACCTTTTTAAATTTAATTGACAGATACTACAAAATTCAGTATATGTGTGTTCATTATTATGTGGATTTACGATACTTCACTGTAAGTTCCACTGACATTAATGGAGTAAAATAACCTGATACAGAGACCTGGCTTCAATTTAGTCATAGTCTAATGATTCAGTTTGATGTCATGCCATTTATTCTTCCATTTAAAAAGAGCATTCAGGGAGCCTGGGTGACTCATCCGACCCTTGGTTTCAGCTCAGGTCATGATCTCACAGTTCACAGGATAGAGCCCTGCCTGCATTGGGTTCTGCACTGACAGCACAGAGCCTGCTTGGGATTCTCACTCCCTCTCTGCCCCTCCTCCATTCATGCACTTGCTCTCTCTCTCTCTCTCTCTCTCTCAAAATTAATAAACTTAAAAAAAAGTCTTTAGAATTTTGTGATTTGGAATCCAATGGGCTAGTTACCTGGTATGCTGGTCCAGTCTTATTTTCTTCCATTCATTTTAAAATATATTTCATTAACATGTACCTAACAAAGAACTTGTAATTTTCTATTTCACACATTTCTAATCTATGTGCAGTAAGGCTGGTATGCCATGCTGTTTAGTTATTTGCAGAGGGGTGTTAATAAAGTTCATGTAATAATTTCACTCCCTACACAGAACATAAAAAATAACATATTTGTGTTCCAAAGACCTACTGCAGGTGTCACCATAGCCAGATATGTGATATGACAGGAGGCCACGCAATTAAAACTTTCACTTTTATGAGAAAAATCACTCAAGTGTATATCCTGCTGATCAGGATCATCAGTATGCATGAACAGTAGACTCCTCAAAAATGGAGCAGCATCAAAGTTTTTGGATGAAGTTCTTTCTCAAAATGAGACCTGAAATTTCCTTCATAGGATGCTGGGTCATTCATTACAAATTTAAAGATAAAATTAAATGGCAGATTCCTTCTGGGAGAAGAAGCACAGGGACCAAGTCATTTCACATACCCATTGATTTCAAACACCTGACAAACCAGAGAGACAAAGCCACTGAGCAAAGGTACAGAAAGATACATCCCACACTGGGGATGGGAGAAGATGTAATATATATGCCATTCAGCGCTTTTACTATTACTCAGTAAAAAGGGCATTCAACTTATTTTCTAGTAACTCAATTTACAATAATAAAACTGGTATTACAAACTGAATTTTTAAACAGACAGCTATGATTTATCAGTTGTACACTCTTTTTTTTTTAATGTTTATTTATTTTTAAGACAGAGAGACAGCACACACAAGCAGGGGAGGGGCAGAGAGAGAGAGGGACAGAGGATCTGAAGCAGGCTCTGCACTGACATCAGTGATCCCAATGTGGGGCTTGAACTCATAAACTGAGAGATCATGACCTGAGCCAAAGTCAGACGCTCAATTGACTGAGTCACCCAGATGACCCAATCAGTTGTACTCTTAAGCCTATATCCATTGAAAATGCCTGTGCATGTTCACTAAAAAAACATGTACAAGAATGTACATCAGTAACATAGTTGCATCCTAATGACAAAAAATTCGAAACACCAAAAGTGTCCAGCAAACTTAGAATGGCATATTCATAAAATGGGATATTCTACAACACTGAAAGTGATATACCTAACAATTTGAAAAAAAAATTATATGCATAATGCTGACCAAACAAAGCAAGAACCACATACAATATAATGTATTTGTACAAAATTCAAAATATCTACAACTATACTATGCTATTTAAGGTTGAAAGTTTAGGAAATAAAATGTTGAGTATTTTCTAGAATTGTATGAAAATACAGAACTCAGATTATTGGTGGAGGAAGGGTAGTGATTGGAAGAGGATATAATGAAAGATTTTGTGATTCTGCAATAACTTCTTTTGTTAGACTAATTGTGTCCATGTAGTATTCACTTTGTGATCTATCATTGAGCTATATTTTTTGAGCTGGATTTTTCTAAGGGTGTGACATATTTCACATATCTAAAGCATAACAAATGTTCATATATTTATTTTCAAAAATCCCTTCAGAGCTGAGGGTTGGTCTATGAAGAGTTTGCATTTGCAGAGAAAACGGGAAAAAGAAGAAACATACTATATAGAAGGGTAATAAAATATTTTATGTTGTTCAAGTGCCATGCAAAATTTCAAATCCTATGTTTGTGTGCATGCACATGCATGTGTGTATATAAACGGTACTATTTGGTAACTTCATATCTGAATGATTTGTAGCTTAAGCAAAATCTGAATTTTAGAACTACTATCAGAACTCTATCATGTTATAGAGTCTAATTTAAAGTGATCAGACAACTATGTCACAGAACTTTCCTATGAAATAATTTTCATGTATAAAGAAACTCTTACTGTGGGTTCATATTTTACTCAAATTAAGATAGAGTGTGATATTATGTTTTTTTCTCCCTGATCTGTGCTAAACCCTGCCAGTTTTCCTTGTCTGACATGATAGTTGACTTCTTATAAGCTTTTACTATGAGGTTATTTTTATTTTTTGAAAATCAAGTTGGTGTGGCTCAGAATAGAAACAAAACAATAACTTAGAAATTCAGAGTCAACTTCGTGTCATGTTTCCTGAAGTAGGAGGTAAAGAGCAGTATCACACTGATGTACTCCACATTGACCTTCCAGTGCTTATCAGTCACATCCATATTTATGTCTGCTTTCATTGCCTCTTCAGGGGCATCTACATCTCTAAATATGGCCTCCCTATCTCTGAAACTCCTATTGACTTTTCCTAATCTTATTATTTCTGCTGATATTACTCTGCATACCATTTCTGCTTTCCTGGCACTATACGTTGAAGTTCACCCCTGAGAAATCTTTACATTACCAGCCTACACAAATGAAATTAGGGAAGCAAGGTGGACAGACCTAGATCCTAACTCAACAGAAGAACAAGCATTTACCTGGAGGACACTGTAAAGAATTTAAACTGAGATAAGCATCTAAAGACAGCATTGACCATAATGATACAAGACTGGTTTTGCTTTTTTTTTTTTTTTAATAAGGTACTTAGTTTAACCATAAGGGGAAATCAACAAATAAAAATCTTATAATAAAACCAAAAATCTATTTTTTTTTAACAATTTGGTGAAGAGCAAAGACAAATCAAAATCTTTGATTTCAGACAGGACTAGGATCACATTCAATCTTCAACATTTATTAGTCTTATCTTAACATCCATAAACCCTAGTGTATTTATATGTAAAGTAGCTAATAATCCTTGAGAGTTTATCCTTAAACAAGATTTTGAATATAAAGTGCATTTATTTGACATTAATGAATGTTAACTGTTATTATTGCCACCACTGTCTTATTTTCTTTGACACTCCCATCATTGGTATCTGATCTTCCTTTTCCCCCACAACAAGGGAAGTCATAGAAGTTTTCATTTTCTTTGCAATGGGTATAGAAAAAGCACTGGCTTCCTAAGGCTTTCACAATACATCCTAAGTCAATGAAATGGAGGAAGGAGTGAAGACAGGATAAAGAAAAGAAGATGAGGCTGCAAGAGGATGGTAAAAGTGGGCAGATAGATGAATAAGTGTAAATAGATAAAAAAAAAATAAATAAAAAATAAAAGCTATGTGTGTATCTCCTGCTAAGAGAGACTTATGCTGAAAGGTGACTTTGATTTCTATATTTGAAGGCTGAAAATCCCCCAAATCCATATTCACATTTGAATTCAGGAAATGATTAAGCAAACTGTTTTTTGAATTACTTAGCCAATGCCTTTATATGTGAGTGAGAGTTTTGAGAGAATGACCTTGTAACCATATTTTTAAGGTATAAAATCCATAAAAATATTAAAATGATACCAAATGACTTGTAATGGAAAACAATGTCTTCTCACCACACTCTTCCCTATCTCCAGTTTTATTTTCTGAAAATAAACAGTTATTTTAAATATTTCCTCTGATGTGTACTTCAGTATTTAATAGTATTTATATCCCCCGTTTGATTTCTCAATTTTAGTCATGTATATTCTTCATCCTACTGCTCTTTAGAGTTTACGTCACTCATAATGCCATCTCTACCATCCCTCCATTTTCCTTCCAAATAGTCATATTATTGCTTTTAGGTCCATTATGGGTTACTTTCATAACACTTGTATTTTTATTATTTTGTATATCCCAACTATTTAGAGTCCTAGACTTTTTCTTATCTTTCCTTTCTCCCTTCTTCAGATATTCCTAATTACCGACAAGTTTGTTTCATGTTTAAAGACAAAGCAACAAAGAAGATAATTGTGAGATATAGTTGTATGGATGAGGTTTGTTAACTAATGGATTTTGATGACTTTCTGAATGAAGAATGCTTCCATTTTCATAAGCCATAGCTCCCCCTCATTCACTTCTCATTCCTTAGATAGGAGTTGAAATTCCTTGTCTACTATTTACCACTTTCTATTCCATTTTGCTGTAGAAATGTCCTTATTTCTTTATCATTTTAATTGGATAACTGGTGGGAGTGGAGATTAATGTTTATGATAAAGCTATTACTTGAAATTCAAAATCACTAAAGTATTTTAATGTTAGCATGGCTGGTAATTAAGAAAAATATTGCTAAATATAAAACCAGTAGAGACTTTAGGTTATTATTCATTTACTACACATTTTACATGTAATTTATTTTAGTGTTTATTATTCCTAAATTCCAAGAAAGAAAATGAGGCTCCCAGAGATTACATAAATTCATTAAATTCACAGAAGCACTAAATGATAGGTCTGGGATTTGAACTCAGTTTTATTTCCATGAAAAGTCCTAGCTCTTTTTACCTTCCCAAACAGTTGTGTATGCACCACCCTTGAGAAACACTGCTGTCATTTTGAGTGGGGTTTGGGGATTCTACCACCATGGAACATTTAACAATTTCTTAAGATATTTTTTATTGTCAAAACTGTGGGATTATTCTAGCATCTAGTGTGTAAAGGCTTGGGATGCTGCTAAATACCTACAATGCCCAAAATAATAATCCATCCCAAAACATCAACTGTGTTGAGGTCAACATATCTTGGTTTAGCTAGAATGCAGAATTTTTATGGAAATTAGAATTTATAGCAACAAAATGAACCTCCAAATTATTGCAACTTTTATTCTTTAGAACTATAACGCAATATGGTAAACATACAAACCACTTTGTTGGGGGAAAGTCACTTAAAAAACTCATGGTAGTGACCCAGATTTTTTGATGATGGTATATAATATATAAAGTTCTGGAGATACTGCAGACTTAAAATCATATGAGTAAATTCTATGACCTTCCCCCTTTTAAATATGGCCTTTTTCTTTGATGATACTACATATTAGAGAAGCCATGAGAGTGAGGATCTGAGGAAAGACTTTGTGCTATTTTACTAATATTATACCTAAAGAAAGCCATCAAGAGTTACCATACTTCCTGGTTTAAAGATGTCAAAAATAATGACAAGATATATGCCGTATTTCCCCTTCTCTCACCTCTAATGCTATAGGAGAATCTAAATCTCTCTAAAATCTGTCAACTCTACCATGAATTCTATAGCTAACATTCCATTTCCCACAACTGCCTGTGCAGTTTCTACATAACACAGAGCTAATATCTGCCTGCTTGATGTTTTGTCACCCAAGGTAGAAAGCCAGCTTCCCAAAGAGCAAGTCCCACTTTAATGAGGGGAAGCTGTATCTACCAAACTGTACATCTGGCAGAGCTGTTCAGCTGTCTTCAGGCTTTGTACAAATGTTCATTCCACACAGCTCCAGTTTGGAGGGGGAAAAATAACAGTCTAGCAGAGGATTTTTTAAAAATGGCATAATTTTAAGCAGGTCAAAAATGAATTTCCATTAAATTCTACAAAGAGCCATTTTCAGGTTTCTGAGACTTACACTGTCTGGAAATTCTTATGTCATAAGCTTAGTGTCTGCCCTAAGCTATTTTGAGGAACCTATATTTTAACAATTTTATGATTCATATTAACGATTTGGTTAAACATGTCTATTAAGTTATTTTTTTAACTTATGTTTCTTAAAATAAGCTTTGGAAAAATGAAGAAGGTATTATTTATGTTTTTTTTTTTTTTTTTTTTTTTACCTCAAAGCTATAATTAATTCATGAAAAGTGTTTTCTTCACATGGTTTATGGGCAATTTAAGCAGATAGAGTGGGGGAAAATCTTAGAGTACTATGTATTAACGCTACAGAATCAGTGGTGTGAAACAGGAAAGATACAGGGGAGAGGTATTAATCTATTCCTGGAGGATAAGTGAAGTCTTCTAAGAGATAATCATTGAACAGAATCATAAACAGTATGTGGGATTTAGACGGTCAGAGCAAAAGGAAAATAAATTTTAGGTCATATAAACAGCAAGAACAAAGGCACAACACACTACAGCATGATATTTTAACTCTGACATCGAGGAATGGGTTTATTTCTGGGGTGAATTCATAATTATTATCTGTGTAACACATACAACAAGCACCTTCAATGCGAAAAATATCCCTCTCCTTTTTTGTCTATTGTCTTCAATAATTTGGGGTCTGTAATGATATACATTTGTCATGCTGTATAATATGCTTACACTTATTAAATTTTGAAACAGTAGATGAAAGATAGATTGCTGGTCAATAATGAGTTTGCTCTCCATTATACACTATTTACAAGTACAGCATTTATTTTTAGAAGGTTTGTTAATGTGTCTTGAATTACCAGTGAAATTTACATGTCAAACTTATGGCTAAATTACTTCTGCCTAAACAAAGAATGACAAGCTACAGAAAAATCTTACTTGAAACTACATACTGGTGGTTTCAAATTCTTTTTCCTGAGACCATTCTTAAGCTTGTTAGAATGACAAAAATACATATATCTTAATAAAAAATTCTAATTTTATAGTTGAGACATTCTCTTTTGTGAATAATTTTAAGAACATAAAGTTTACCTCTATATATTCATGATGTGACACCTAACCATCATGTTGTCCTTGAATGACCTTGTTTTTTATTTTTACAGAGGTTTAACTTAAATGCAATAAACTGAACATAAGTATACAATTTGATAAGGTTTAGCTTGTGTATGTATCTGTGAAACTATCACCATTATCAAAAGAATATATCCATCAGTCCAAAGAAAATTCCTTTTATTTTTTGCAATTCCTTCATCTTCTTCATTGCCAAAAGTTCATAATTACCATAAATTGGCTGTTATAAAAGATACTTTTCACTTTATAAAATTTTATATTCATGGCATCATATACTATGTACTTTTTTGGAAAGGGTTAGATTTTTTTCACTCAAAATAATTATTTTGGTATTAACTCATATTGTAACATGGATGAATAATGTCTTTTTAGAGCTAAAAATATTATATTTTTTATCCATTCACCTGTAGATGGACATTTGTGCTGTTTCTAGTTTTGATTATAACTGGTATGAACATTTGTGTACAAGTATTCATATGGACAAATTCTTCCATTTCTTTTGGGCAGATAGCTAGGAGTGCAATAGATCAGATGGTAACATATACTTAATTTTTTAACAAGTTACCAAAATGCTTTCCAAAGTAGTTTACCACTTAAAATTCCTACCAGCAAAGCATTGGAATTCGCATTCCTCTATGTCTTTGCCAACATTTGGCACAGTGAGTTTTTCAATTTTAATCATTCTAATAGTTTTCCAGTAGTATCTCTTTGTAGTTTCATTGGCACTTCCCTAATGACTACTGCTACTGAGAATATTTTAATTTACATATTTGATTTTGCTATATTTTCTTGGTGAGGTGTTAAGTATTTTGTACATTAAAAGATTATGTTTTCTTACTATTGAGTATACACATGTATATAAACTGTGTGTGTTTGTGCATGCATATGTGTGTGTATGAATATACATATACAAGTGCTTAATCATATATATGATTTTAATATCATATATATTATTGTCTTCCAGGCCATAGTTATCTTTAGGTCTTCAACAAAACTGTTTGAAGAATACAATTTCTTAAAATTTTGATACAGTTTGATTTATCAAATTGCTCCTTTATGTATTATGTTTTTGGTATTGAGTTGAAGAAAAACTGCCTCAAAGAAGACTAATATTTTATTAATTTTTCTTATGAGAGGTCTAGATCCAAGTTTTTATTATTAAACAATTATAGAGATAATTAAATATTCCAGCAAAATTTTTGGAAAAGATCATTCTTTGTCAACTAAATTGCATTTACACTATTACTAGTAATTAAATATCCACACATGTTCCGGTCTATTTCTGGAATCTGTATTTTATATTACTGATCTGTTTGCATATCTTTATGTCAATATGCCAAAGTCCTGAAAATTGCAGTGTTCACATTCTAATTTCAATCTTTTTCTGAAGCATTTTGACTACTCTAGCCTTTAACTTTTATATAAATTTTAAAATTGGCTTGTCAATTGTTGCAAAACTGCCTGCTATGATTGGGATTGAAACTGTATTGAATCTGTAGATTAAGGTCTTTTACCCATGAACCAAGTTTTATATTGATCCCTTTAATTAAAGTTTTTCTTTTAATTTCCTTCATGTGTGTTTTGTAGTTTTTGGTGGACAGGTCTTTCACACCTTTGTCACATTAATATGTAAGTATTTCATCTTTCTGATGTTATTGTAATTTTTACTATGTGTTTTAGTTTCTGATTGTTTCATGCTAGTGTACAGGGATACAGTTGATTTTGGTATATTTACCTTGTATCTGATAGACGTGTAAGCTCATTTATTATTTCTAGAAACATTTTTTAATTAAAAGTTTGCAAAGATAATTCCATGTCATCTGTGAGGCAAATCTATTTTACTTCTTCCTTTCCAATCAACATGTTTTTTATTTATTTTTCTTACTGCACTGGCTAAAATGTCCTATATGATTTTGAAAAGAAGTGGTAAGAATGACATCCTTGTCTTGTTTCTAATTTTGGGGAGAAAATACTCATTCTTTCATCATCATAGAGGAGGCAGAGATCCCCCCACCACCACCAAAATTCAACCCAAAGAGGTCCAGAGCAAGACACATAATAATTAAAATGGCATAAAGCAGCAACAAAACAAAACAAAACAAAATTAAAAGCAGGAAGAGAAAAGAAGCCAGTTACATATAAGGGAAACCCCAAAAGGATCTCAGTGGATTTTTCAGGAGAAACTTTCCAGGCTAAAAGGGACTGTCATGATAACTTCGAAGTGTTGAATGGGGAGAAACCTGCAGCCAAGAATACTCTATCCAGCAAGGTTATCACACTGACAGTAGAAGGAGAGATAAAGAACTTCCTAGACAAAAAATAAAGGATTTCATGGCCACTAAATCAGCCATACAAGAAATAATAAAGGGGACTCTCTGAGTGGAAAGGAAATATCATAAGTGATAGTATGAAAAGTTAAAAAAAAAAACAAAAATACTAAAACAGTAAAAATAAATATTCCCTTAAAAATAAGTCAAGGGATTCATAAAATAAAAAGATGTAAAATATGATACCATATACCTAAAACATGGGAAGGAGTAAAAAAATGAGTTTGAACTTAAGTGACCATCAGCTTAATATAGGCTGCTGCTATCTGTATGCATAAGTTGTTATATATAAACTGAATGGTAACCACAAGTCAAAAAACAGTAATAAATATGCAAAGAATAAAGATAAAGGAATCCATTTATATCAAGGAAGAAAACCAACAAACCATGAAAGAGAGCAGGAGAAAAAAGAATCAGAAAATCTGTAGAAACAACCACAAAACAAGTAACAAAATGGTAATAAATATATATCTATCAATAAGTACTTTGAATATAAATGGACTAAAAGCTCTACTCTAAAAACATATGGTAACAGAGTAAATTAAAAAAAATAAATAAACAGACCCATCTATATGCTGCCTGCAAGATTCTTTTCAGACCTAAAGACACTGGTCTATTCAAAGTGAGGGGATAGAGAAACACTTATCATGAAAATTGATGCCAAAAGAAAGTCAGGGTAGTAACACTTATATCAAGCAAAAAAGACTTTAAAACAAAGACAAACAAGAAACAAAGACAGACATTATATAATAATAAAAAGGACAATCCACCAAGAGGATATAGCATTTAAAATATGCAATGTGGGATCACCCAAATACATAAAACAATGTACAACAAACATAAAGGAAATAATCAATAATAATATAATAATAGTAGGGGTCTCGAACACCCCACTCACATCAATGGATAGATCACCCGAACTGAAAATTAACAAGGAAAGGGTGGCTTTGAATGGCACATGAGACCAATGGATTTATAAGACATATTCAGAACTTCCCATCCTAAAATAGCAGGGTATACATTGTTTTCAAGTGCATAGGAAACATTCTCCAGAATAGATCACATATTAGTCCACAAAACAAGTCTCAAAAGATGATAAAAAAAAAAAGTCAAAGTCATACAATGCATCTTTCCTGACCACAATACAATGAAACTAAAAATCAACCACAAGAAAAAAGTCTGGAAAGATGACAAATACATGAGGGTTAAGTAACATGCTACTAAACAATGAATAGATCAACCAAGAAATCAAAGAAAAAATAAAAAAAATTACATGGAAACAAATGAAAATGAAAAAACAATGGTCTAACACTTCAAGATGCAGTAAAAGTGGTTCTAAGAGGGAAGTTTATAGCAAAACAAACCTACCTCAAAGGCAAGAAAAATCTCAAATAAATAACATAACCATACATCAGAATGAACTAGAAAATGAAGAACAAACAATACCCAAGCCCAGCAAAAGGAAGGCAATAATAAAGATTAGAGCAGAAATAAATAATATAAAAACTAAAAACAAAACAAAACAAAACAAAAAAATTAAAAAGATCAACAAAACCAGGAGCTGTTTCTTTGATAAGATCAACAAAATTGATAAACCTCTAGTAAGACTCATTAAAAAAGAGAGGACACAAATAAACAAAATTACTAAAGAAAGAGGAGAAATAATGACCAACATCACAGAAATACAAACAATTGTAACAGAATATAATGAAAACCTATATGCCAACAAATTGGACAACTTGGAAGAAATGGTTAAATCCCTAGAAACATATAACCTACCAAAACTAAAGCTAAAAGAAATAGAAAATTTGAGCAGATCAATCACCAGCAATGAAACTCAATCATTAACAATAATTTTAAAAAATCCCAACAAACAGAAGTCCAGGTCCATTTGGTTTCACAGGCAAATTCTAACAAACATTTAAAAAAGAAAACATAAGGGGGATCCTGGGAAGATGGCGGCATAGGAGGAAGGTGGGCTCACCGTGTGTCCTGCTGATCATTTAGATTCCACCTACACCTGCCTAAATAACCCAGAAAACTGCCAGAAGACGAGCAGAATATTGTCTCCGGAGCCAAGCCAGACGAGAGGCCCACGGAAGAGGGGCCCCTCCGGAAGCAGATCTCTGAAGGAAAAGCGAGCTGAGCCTGCCCCTGCCACCCCTGTGCACCTTGCTGATCCACCCCAGCTAATATGCCAGATCCCCAGCACCACAAGCCTGGCAGTGTGCAAGTAGCCCAGATGGGCCACACCACCCCACAGTGAATCCCGCCCCTAGGAGAGGGGAAGAGAAGGCACACACCAGTCTGACTGTGGCCCCAGCGGTGGGCTGGGGGCAGACATCAGGCCTGACTGAGGCCCCGCCCATCAACGCAAGTCATTCAAGACAACACAGGGGAAGTGCCCCGCAGTCCCGAACCACTCCAGGGACTATCCAAAATGACCAAACGGAAGAATTCCCCTCAAAAGAATCTCCAGGAAATAACAACAGCTAATGAACTAATCAAAAAGGATTTAAACAATATAACAGAAAGTGAATTTAGAATAATACTCATAAAATTGATCGCTGGGCTTGAAAACAGTATAAAGGACAGCAGAGAATCTCTTGCTACAGAGATCAAGGGACTAAGGAAGAGCCAGGAGGAGCTAAAAAATGCTATCAACGAGGTACAAAATAAAATGGAGACAACTACGGCTCGGATTGAAGAGGCAGAGGAGAGAATAGGTGAACTAGAAGATAAAATTATGGAAAAAGAAGAAGCTGAGAAAGAGATAAAAAAAATCCCGGAGTATGAGGGGAAAATTAGAGAACTAAGTGATGCACTAAAGAGAAATAATATATGCATAATTGGTATTCCACAGGAGGAAGAGAGAGGGAAAGGTGCTGAAGGTGTACTTGAGGAAATAATAACTGAGAACTTCCAGGATCTGGGGAAGGAAAAAGACATTGAAATCCAAGAGGCACAGAGAACTCCCTTCAGACGTAACATGAATCGATCTTCTGCATGACATATCATAGTGAAACTGGCAAAATACAAGGATAAAAAATTCTGAAAGCAGCTAGAGATAACCATGCTCTAACATATAAAGGGAGACCTATAAGACTCGTGACCGATCTCTCTACTGAAACTTGGCAGGCCAGAAAGGCATGGCAGGAGATCTTCAATGTGATGAACAGAAAAAATATGCAGCCGAGAATCCTTTATCCAGCAAGTCTGTCATTTAGAATAGAAGGAGAGATAAAGGTCTTCCCAAACAAAAACTGAAGGAATTTGCCACCACTAAACCAGCCCTACAAAGGATCCTAAGGGAGATCCTGTGAGACAAAGTACGAGAGACAATGCTACAAGCATGAAACCTACGGACATCACAATGATTCTAAACCCATATCTTTCTATAATAACACTGAATGTAAATGGACTAAATGCGCCAACCAAAAGACATAGGGTATCAGTATGGATAAAAAAACAAGACCCACCTATTTGCTGTCTACAAGAGACTCATTTTAAACCTGAGGACACCTTCAGATTGAGAGTGAGGGGATGGAGAACTATTTATCATGCCACTGGAAGCCAAAAGAAAGCTGGAGTAGCCATACTTATATCAGACAAACTAGACTTTAAATTAAAGGCTGTAACAAGAGATGAAGAAGGGCATTATATAATAATCACAGGGTCTACCCATCAGGAAGAGCTAACAGTTATAAATGTCTATGTGCCGAATACGGGAGCCCCCAAATATATAAAACAATTACTCACAAACATAAGCAACCTTATTGATAAGAATGTGGTAATTGCAGGGGATTTTAACACTCCAGTTACAGAAATGGATAGATCATCTAGACACACGGTCAATAAAGAAACAAGGGCCCTGAATGAGACATTGGATCAGATGGACTTGACAGATACATTTAGAACTCTGCATCCCAAAGCAACAGAATATACTTTCTTCTCGAGTGCACATGGAACATTCTCCAAGATAGATCACATACTGGGCCACAAAACAGCCCTT
Source organism: Acinonyx jubatus (assembly GCF_027475565.1). NCBI lineage: Eukaryota > Metazoa > Chordata > Mammalia > Carnivora > Felidae > Acinonyx > Acinonyx jubatus. The sequence goes on along the minus strand of NC_069385.1, from coordinate 103,707,355 downwards.
CATAAGTATACAAGAATTGAAATTATACCATGCATACTTTCAGACCACAATGCGATGAAGCTTGAAATCAACCACAGGAAAAAGTCTGGAAAACCTCCAAAAGCATGGAGGCTAAAGAACACCCTACTAAAGAATGAATGGGTCAACCAGGCAATTAGAGAAGAAATTAAAAAATATATAGAAACAAACGAAAATGAAAATACAACAATCCAAACGCTTTGGGATGCGCGAAGGCAGTCCTGAGAGGAAAATACATTGCAATCCAGGCCTATCTCAAGAAACAAGAAAAATCCCAAATACAAAATCTAACAGCACACCTAAAGAAATAGAAGCAGAACAGCAAAGACAGCCTAAACCCAGCAGAAGAAGAGAAATAATAAAGATCAGAGCAGAAATAAACAATATAGAATCTAAAAAATCTGTAGAGCAGATCAACGAGACCAAGAGTTGGTTTTTTGAAAAAATAAACAAAATTGATAAACCTGTAGCCAGGATTCTCAAAAAGAAAAGGGAGATGACCCAAATAGATAAAATCATGAATGAAAATGGAATGATTACAACCAATCCCTCAGAGATACAAGCAATTTTCAGGGAATACTATGAAAAATTACATGCCAACAAAATGGACAACCTGGAAGAAATGGACAAATTCCTAAACACCCACATGCTTCCAAAACTCAATCAGGAGGAAATAGAAAGTTTGAACAGACCCTGAACCAGCGAAGAAATTGAATCAGTCATCAAAAATCTCCCAACAAATAAGAGTCCAGGACCAGATGGTTTCCCAGGGGAGTTCTACCAGATATTTAAAGCAGAAATAATACCTATCCTTCTCAAGCTATTCCAAGAAATAGAAAGGGAAGGAAAACTTCCAGACTCATTCTATGAAGCCAGTATTACTTTGATTCCTAAGCCAGAGACCCACTAAAAAAAGAGAACTACAGGCCAATATCCCTGATGAATATGGAAGCAAAAATTCTCAATAAGATACTAGCAAATCGAATTCCACAGCATATAAAAAGAATTATTCACCATGATCAAGTGGGATTCATTCCTGGGATGCAGGGCTGGTTCAACATTCGCAAATCAATCAATGTGATACATCACATTAATAAAAGAAAAGATAAGAACCATATGATCCTGTCAATTGATGCAGAAAAGGCCTTTGACAAAATTCAGCAACTTTTCTTAATAAAAACCCTTGAGAAAGTCGGGATAGAAGGAACATACTTAAAGGTCATAAAAGCCATTCATGAAAAGCCCACAGCTAACATCATCCTCAATGGGGAAAAAATGAGAGCTTTTTCCCTGAGATCAGGAACACGACAGGGATGCCCACTCTCACCGCTGTTGTTTAACATAGTGTTGGAAGTTCTAGTATCAGCAATCAGACAACAAAAGGAAATCAAAGGCATCAAAATTGGCAAAGATGAAGTCAAGCTTTCACTTTTTGCAGATGACACGATACTATACATGGAAAATCCGATAGACTCCACCAGAAGTCTGCTAGAACTGATACATGAATTCAGCAAAGTCGCAGGATACAAAATCAATGTACAGAAATCAGTTGCATTCTTATACACTAACAATGAAGCAACAGAAAAACAAATAAAGAAACTGATCCCATTCACAATTGCACCATGAAGCATAAAATACCTAGGAATAAATCTAACCAAAGATGTCAAAGATCTGTATGCTGAAAACTATAGAAAGCTTATGAAGGTAATTGAAGAAGATATAAAGAAACGGAAAGACATTCCCTGCTCATGGATTGGAAGAATAAATATTGTCAAAATGTCAATACTACCCAAAGCTATCTACACATTCAATGCAATCCCAATCAAAATTGCACCAGCATTCTTCTCGAAACTAGAACAAGCAATCCTAAAATTCATATGGAACCACAAAAGGATCCGAATAGCCAAAGTAATTTTGAAGAAGAAGACCAAAGCAGGAGGCATCACAATCCCAGACTTTAGCCTCTACTACAAAGCTGTCATCAAGACAACATGGTATTGGCACAAAAACAGACACATAGACCAATGGAATAGAATAGAAACCCCAGAATTGGACCCACAAAAGTATGGCCAACTCATCTTTGACAAAGCAGGAAAGAACATCCAACGGAAAAAAGACAGTCTCTTTAACAAATGGTGCTGGGAGAACTGGACAGCAACATGCAGAAGATTGAAACTAGACCACTTTCTCACACCAGTCACAAAAATAAATTCAAAATGGATAAAGGGCCTGAATGTGAGACAGGAAACCATCAAAACCCTAGAGGAGAAAGCAGGAAAAGACCCCTCTGACCTCAGCCCTAGCAATTTCTTACTTGACACATCCCCCAAGGCAAGGGAATTAAAAGAAATAATGAACTACTGGGACCTTATGAAGATAAAAATCTTCTGCACAGCAAAGGAAACAACCAACAAAACTAAAAGGCAACCAACGGAATGGGAAAAGATATTTGCAAATGACCTATCAGACAAAGGGCTAGTATCCAAAATCTATAAAGAGCTCACCAAACTCCACACCTAGAAAACAAATAACCCAGTGAAGAAATGGGCAGAAAACATGAATAGACACTTCTCTAAGGAAGACATCCGGATGGCCAACAGGCACATGAAATGATGCTCAACGTCGCTCCTCATCAGGGAAATACAAATCAAAACCACACTCAGATATCACCTCACGCCAGTCAGAGTGGCCAAAATGAACAAATCAGGAGACTATAGATGCTGGAGAGGATGTGGAGAAACGGGAACCCTCTTGCACTGTTGGTGGGAATGCAAATTGGTGCAGCCACTCTGGAAAACAGTGTTGAGGTTCCTCAAAAAATTAAAAATAGACCTACCCTATGACCCAGCAATAGCACTGCTAGGAATTTACCCAAGGGATACAGGAGTACTGATGCATAGGGGCACTTGTACCCCAATGTTTATAGCAGCACTCTCAACAATAGCCAAATTATGGAAAGAGCCGAAATGTCCATCAACTGATGAATGGATAAAGAAATTGTGGTTTATATACACAATGGAATACTACGTGGCAATGAGAAATAATGAAATATGGCCCTTTGTAGCAACGTGGATGGAAGTGGAGAGTGTGACGCTAAGTGAAATAAGCCATACAGAGAAAGACAGATACCATATGTTTTCACTCTTATGTGGATCCTGAGAAACTTAACAGAAACCCATGGGGGAGGGGAAGGAAAAAAAAGAGGTAAGAGTGGGAGAGAGAGCCAAAGCATAAGAGACTCTTAAAAACTGAGAATAAACTGAGGGTTAATGGGGGGTGGGAGGGAGGGGAGGGTGGGTGATGGGTATTGAGGAGGGCACCTTTTGGGATGAGCACTGGGTGTTGTACGGAAACAAATTTGACAATAAACTTATATATTGAAAAAAAATAAAGAAGAAAACATAAGAGGAAGGAAAACTTCCAAATTCATTCTATGGAGCCAGGATCACCCTGATACCAAAAACAGATAAAGACACCACAATAAAAGGAAACTACTGGCCAATATCTCTGATGAACATAGATGCAAAAATCCTCGACAAAATATTAGCTAACTACATCCAACAATATATTAAGAAAACCATATACCACAATCAAGTGGGTTTTATTACAGGGATGCAGGAGTGGTTTAATATTAACAAAAACAATTAACATGATACATCACATCAAGAGAAAGGATAAAAACTATCTGGTCATTTTAATAGATGCAGAAAAGAATTTGGCAAAGTACAACATCCATTCATAATGAAAACCACCAATAAAGTATGTTTAAAGGAAACACACCTCAATGTAATAAAAGCCTCATATAAAAAACCCACAGCCAACATCATACTCAATGGGAAAAAAACAATGATTTTCTCTAAGATCAGGAAGAAAATAAGGATGTTCACCCTCACCACTTTTATTCAACATAGTATGAGAAGTCCTAGCCACAACAATTAGAGAGCATAAAGAAATAAAAGATACCCAAACTGGTAAGGAAGAAATAAAACTCACTATTTTCACATGAAATAATACTATATATAGAAAATTCTAAAGACTCCACCAAAAAAACTAAAAAAAAAAACAACTGATCAATAGATTCAGTAAAGTTGCAGGATACAAAATCAATGTACAGAAATTTGTTGCATTTCTATATACTAATAATGAAGTAGCAAAAGTGACATTAAGAAAAGAATACCACTTACAATTGCTCCAAAAACAATAAAATACCTAGGAATAAACTTGGCCAAAGGGGTAAAATACCTGTACTCTGAATACTATAAAACAAAACAACACCAAGAAATACAGAGACATACCATGCTCACGGTTGAAAGAGAAAATGTTGTTCAAATGCCTATACTACCCAAAGCAATCCATAGATTTAATGCAATCTCTATCAAAATACCAATGGCATTTCTCACAGAGCTAGAACAAACAATCCTAAAATTTGTATGGAACTGCAAAAGACCCCAAATAGCCAAAGCAATCTTGAAAAAGAAAAACAAAACTGGAGGTATCACAATTTCATATTTCAAGTTATATTCTAAAGCATTAATAATTAAAACAGTATGGTACTGGCATAAAAATAGACATACAGATCAATGGAATAGAACAGAAAACCCAGAGAGAAAACCACAATCATATGGTCAATTAATCTTTGACAAGAGGGTTGAATATACAATGGGAAAAAGTCTCTTCAACAAATGGTGTTGGGAAAAGTGGATAGCAATATGCAAAAGAATGAAACTGGACCACTTTATTTCACAATATGCATAGATAAACTCCAAATGAATTCAAGACATAAATGTGAGACCTAAAACCATAAAAATCCTCGAAGAGGGCATAGGCAGTAATATCTCTGACATCAGCCATAGCAACATTTTTCTAGATATGTCTCTTGAGGCAAGGAAGATAAAACTTTTTACATCAAAGTAAAAAGTTTCTGCACAGTGAAGGAAACCATCAGCAAAACTAAAAGGCAGCCTACTGAATGGGAGAAGATACCTGCAAATGACATATCTGATAAAGGGTTGGTGTCAAAATGTACAAAGTATTTATAAATCTCAAGCCCCAAAAAACAAATAATCCAACTAAAAATGGACAGAAGGCATGAACGGACACTTCTCCAAAGAAGACATCAGATGTACAACAGACACATGAAAAGATACTCATCACTCATTATCAGATGTGCAAATCAAAACTACAATGCGATAGCACCTTATACCTGTCAGAATGACTAAAATAAAAAAAACACACACACACAAGAAATAAGTGTTGTTGAGGATGTAGAGGAAAAGGAAACTTCTTGCACTGTTAGTGGGACTATAAACTTGTGCAGTCATTGTGGAAAATGGAGGTTCCAAGAAATTAAAATAGAACTACTCTGTGATCCAGTAATTGCACTAAAGTGTATTTCCCCCCAAATACAAAAATACTCATCTGAGGGGATACATGCACCCTGTTGCTTATTGCAGCATTATTTACAATAGCCAAAGTATGGAAGAAGCTTAAGTTTCCATTGATTGGTTAATGGATAAAGATGTCATTCATATATATATATAATGGAATATATATGTATATGTATATACATATGTGTATATATATATATATATATATATATGAATATTACTCAGCCATAAAAAAGAATGAAATCTTGCCATTTGCAACACCATGGATAGAACTACACAGTATAAGGCTAAGTGAAATATGTTGTCAGAGAAAGACAAATAACATATGGTCTCATATGTGGAATTTAAGAAACAAAACGAGTACAGGAAAACAAAAAGGAGAGAGACAAAACAAGAAACAAACTCTTTTAAGTATAGACAACAAACTGATAATTATCAAAGGGTAGTTAGGTGGGAAGATAAGGGAAATAGAAGATGAGGATTAAAGAGTATACTTATCAAGATGGAAAAAAAATGATAAGAAAACTAAAAATAAAAATTCCCTAAGCAAAGGAAAAAAAGAGAAATTAATCCTAGAGGAATTAAATAGTAGTTTGTAAAGCACAATGAAATAAGTATAGAGATATAGAGAATTAGTGAAATAGCTAGTATTTAGTTAGTCCTTTTAGTATTCCAAACATATTAATATTTCCTTAGCTTTATTCTTTACAACAAAGGGGGTGGGGTGTGGGGGGGGGGAAGAATCCTTTCAGGCAAACTTGGATGCTGGAAGTTACTAGAGAAAATTCTCTTAACATACTGAGTAAAAATAATTTCCACCCTATATATCTATACTCAGGCAGGTCATCAAACAAGTGTATGATAGATAAAGAATATTTTCTCAAATAAAAAGCTGCAGATAATTGGTCTCATAAGAATGAGGAAAACAAAGTCCTTCTTCAGCAAGACAGGTCATTGGACTCAGAAAACAGGTGCCCAGTGCAGAAAAGTGGTGAGTGCAAGTTCCATTTTGACAGTTCTCTGTCAGTTGTCCAGGGAAGCCTGTTCAGATAGGAGTAGGAGAGCAGGGAGGGCCCTGGTTGGTAGGATATAGAGGAAACGGGATTTCAGATTATCTGATGTGTTTTATTATTTGGGAAAAATAGTATTAAGCTGATTTGTATCAGCATTTAGAAACGATTAAAAGAAACTTACAAAGCTGAGCAAATGAAAATGAAAGAATTTTATTATATATATGTATGTATATATACACACACACACATATATATGTATATACATATGTATACATATATAAGGAAGATAGGAATGTCATTAAATGGCTACTGTACTAACTGACTTTATGCTGACCAGGGGACAAAGCAGTTGAGTGAGTTACTACAGGAGATGTGGATAAAACAGAGCTCACAAAGGCCTAAGTACCTATAATTGAGGATATCATCGTTGTTTCATTTTAAGGGAAACAGAGTGATCCAGAAAAAAAGTGTGCTTGTATGCTCCATTCCCAAATTAGTTTTGCCATAAATCTCTTCCCTGAATTACCAGGAAACCTACCACGCATTGAGAGTCCTGTCTTTTTCATTTCTTTTTCTTTCTAAATGACACTATTTCAGATCAACTCAATAATCATTTTTATGCATTCAAAGAGCCTAGAAATCCATTGTGAAAAATAGGAGAGAGAACCCAAAGATTTAGATTTTAGTTATGAGAAGGATTCAATTTTAAGAGTATTATTTTAAATGTGTGTCAATACAGGGAAATAATACTTTACATAGACTATCAGTTCTCCGACTTCAAATTTTGTTTCATTCTTGTATTTTATACTCTCCCTCTGTATTTCCCATGTCCCCCCAGGAGAGATAAATAACCCAGAGGAAATTAGAATTTACTAGGGTAGCTGGGGCAATGAATGGAAAAGTACTGCTTTCTCAGCATGTCAGTAGTAAGATAGAAACATTTTAGCAATAGGCTCCTAGACAACAAGGAAAAAGGCAACAAGAATTTGAAAGAAGTATAAAGATTCGGTTTGCCAGGAGGAATGTGAAAACAAAACGAAACTTTCCCAAAATGAATTGCTAATTTAATTAGTGCTTTCTGACCCTACAAGCAGGGACATTTCTAATTCCTAAATAGCAGTTTTTACTGTTACCCAAAGAAACTGCATACGTTTTTAAAAGTGATTTAAGAACAGATTAAACCTGAAAATCCAATCTCATTTTGACATCTGGAACTAAGCCAAAGAATTGTTTCCTCAAGGGGATAAATGTAACAGCACTGCTATGTGCCCAGAATACCAGATCTCCATACATGATTTCTAACAAGTATAGTCATATTTTAAAATATGAGCCACCCTTCCGAGCAATATTTTAGGGACAGGGAGTAAAAACAGACATTTTCATTAAGTTCAAGTTTTGTTAAAACAAGAAAAAGCAATTAAGTACCCAAAGCCATGTCAGTGACAGCTCTGTTCAAGCATCTGTGCTGAGTAGATACAAGAGGAATGAAACATGAAACACAAAAATGTATAAAGATACGTAGGCCAAAATAGAAAGGCAAGAGTAATATAAAATACTATCAGAGAAAGCAAGAACCAGCAGCAAAAGGAAAAATATGCTCGGAATAATCAAACTTCTAAGGAAACCGAACATATCCTAGGAAAAACCGAAGGAAGGAGAGATTTATTTTTCTCATCTTGTTAGTCAACACTACTAATTCATGCTCCTTAATATAACATAATTTGTAAAGAAATGACATGATTTATAAAGAAATATATACACACACATATATACATATCTATAAATATGTTCTATTTTAAGAATACAATAAAGATATAATGTATAATTTATATAGCGTATTCACATCTATATTTTTAAAATATATTTTTTCTTTAATAACTTAATTTACAGCCCGTTTGAAAATACTTTTTATGCTTAAATACATTGTCTTCAATATTTTGTATTTCCCAAAGACAGATAATGTACATAAAAGAACCTGTTTACCATCTATAATATGGGTAAATGCTTTCCTTCTTTTCTACTCTCTAGTTCGGGAGGAGTTAGCATAACTGAAGCCCTCAGCTATTTCCATTGCAAAAGTACTTCAAAATAATAGAAGAATCGGGAGAAAAGAACACAAGTGTTTACAAGAACCTTTATCTTTGGTGACACAGGTCATCTGCTTAGACCTGTTGTAGAGTTTTTTCTAAACAGATATTCTTAGCTTATATGGACACAGGGATAAATTTTGGTTGTCGATTAGGAGTTTGAATATCCAATTATGTTGATGTTTATGCAGAATTCTGAGGAAAAAGTGGTGGTTATTGGATTCTTAAATATCTGCGATTAACAAAAGAAATTAAGATATCTACCCCACAGGGCTTGACATCCGGAACCATGCGCCAGAGACCCAGCCCTCCTTAAATCTAATTTCTGCACAAGTAAGAGGCAGTAGTGGAGCATCAGATCATGAGAGTTTGATTCCAGTCTAATGCTACCCCTTGACAAATGGTTTTTAAGTTACTTCACCTCCCAGAGATTCCTTTTCTACATGTTTAAGAACAATACTTTGAGCTAAGAAAAGGTTTCAAAGAGTATACCTAATTCTAAGGATTCTCTCCTCTCACCTTTTCTTAATGTATTAGGGACTTTTAACTCAAAGTGTTGCAAGCCGAAGAGGACCTGGAATATTAGCATTTCTGCTCTCATTTAAGAAAGTATTTTTTGCCCAGAGAGTGCTTGTTTGGTGGCACTAATCCTGTATGTTTAGTGTGCATAATTTAATTAGAAATTAAATATGAGCTTCTGATTTCCTTTTCAAGATGGTAAATTAAGCATACTTTGCAACTTGCCTTTTTGGCATCAAATTCCTAGAAGTGGTTTTAAATGTGAACGAATAAAGCTGAGCTTGAAAACAAAGACAGTGTTCCATGGAGTAGACATTCTAAGGAATACATGGGAGAAGAAAACTAGAATTTTATTTTATTTTATTTTTTAACTGTTTTTAATATTTATTTTTGAGAAAGAGAAAGAGAGAGAGGGAGCGGATGAGCACAAGCAGGGGAGGGGCAAAGAGAGAGGGAGACACAGAATCCAAAGAAGTCTCCAGGCTCTGAGCTGTCAACATAGAGCCCAACGTGGGGCTTGAACCCAGGAACCACGAGATCATGACCTGATCTGAAGTCAGATGCTTAAGTGACTGAGTCACCCAGGAACCCCAGAAAACTGGAATTTTAATTGAACATTATTTATTATTATTAAATTTAAGCTGAATTTCCTAGTAATGATGTGAAAAATCAATAAAATAGGTATGAAAATTAGAAAAGGGTATCACTACAATTATTTGAAAATATACAACTATCTATGTAGACAATCCAGAATATTTACTTGATAAATTATTATATCAAATGATTGAAACTATTGTTGAATACTAGGGAAAAACACAAAACTTAATAATGTTATAATTAAGACATACAGAAACAGCAAAAAAAAAAATAACTATCTAGAAATTAATGACAAATATCCAAGGACTTTTTAGAGAGAAAAAGTCAACTCAAACTTACACTTGTTTTTCAAAGCTACAAAATGTATTCTTTTTACCAATAAAATACATGTATAAATCTTTTGAAGTACACATGAGCTGAATGAACAGACAAGGTCATTGAATAAGAAGAAACAAAGTGAAAAGGCCAGTTCTCTTCATTTTAATAAATGAATTCAAAAAATTTCCATGCATTCTTAATAGTTTTCTCCAGGAATTTGTACAGAATGATTTTTAAATGCATATGAAAGTGATATGGGAGAGGATGGCCAATAATTCTGACTAAAGAGAACGTAACCAGAGGTTGGCCCCAGATGGCAATGTATGAAGGTCCTGAACTCACTTCTTCCATAGACACACAAAATGTATACTTAAATACAGAGCAATTCCTCTGAAGAATAACTGAGTGCTGACTGAACAGCTTGTGCACAATAAATTATTCAAGGACCATATAGAGAACATCAGAGGGGTAGAGACATGATAACCTAAGAACCTCAGCCCCAACAACGGGGATCGCAGTAAGGAGGGACAGTACATGGGAACTGGTACCTACATCATGGGACACAGAAGAAAAAAAAATATGGTTTAAAAGGCAACCAAAATTTGGGATGCCTGTGTGGCTCAGTTGGCTAAGCATTGGACTCTTGATTTCAGCTCAGGTCATGAACTCACAGTGAGTTTGAGCCCTGCTTCAGGCTGTCTGCCGTCTGCTAGGATTCTCACTCTCTCCCCCTCTCCCTCTCTGCCCCCATCTTGCTCATGCTATCTCTGTCTCAAAATAAATAAACTTTAAAAATAAATGGATGAATAAAGAAATAAATAGATAAATAGCAACTAAAATTTAAACAAACCAGGCCTGGAGTGTCTGTGAAGTGATAAGAGACCTGTGGAACACTCTCCAGGGTTGGAGGGTCTAGTGAACACCATTGTTTATTCTCCACTCCGCTTTGATAGCACAGGTGGGAGCAGGGTACAGGCAACCTGGCCATCTGGCTGCCTCAGTGAGCCCTGAGCAGCTTGACCACACCAGCCCTTGCTGTCTCTAAGGAGGCTCCTTCGAATAATCTGAACCCAAAACAGCTCAAGCACAGTGCACACCAGGACACCCCCAGAAAGCACCCAGTATGCATCCAGCTATCTTACCAGTATAACACAGGCACAGAGCACCCAGGGATACAACAGGCCCATACTCTCTTCAGTTCCAGATGACCTGCAAGTTTACGCCCTGATTAGAGCACCCCAGCAACTCCCAGCCCATACGTGTTTCAGCTCCAGGTGTCCCATGAGGACAGCCCCTGTGTGGAATACCCCAAGCCCTCCCAACATGTGCCTGCCTCAGTTCTAGCCATCCCAGTAGGGTGCCCCCTGCATGAAGCACATGAACCACAAGGACTGAGCCTGTTTCAGCTCCAGCTGTCCTGCTAGGGTACTCCCTTCATGGAACACATCAACAACTGTGCCTAACTTGCCTCAGTTCCAGCTGCCCCACCAGGGCATACTCTGTATGGACCACACCAACCACCAGGCCTATGCCTGCTTCAGCTCCAGCTGTTCTGTTAGTATACCACTGTTCAGAGCACCTTGGAACCCCTAGCCCACCTCCCCCTTCAGCTCTAGCCATTCTACCAAAGTGGCCCAGGAGCAGAGTTCCAAGACAACCCGCTCATACCCACTATAGCTCCCAGCTCCAGCCAGCCAGTGAGCCAAAGCTGCCAGGCATACCCAGCCTACACAGGGAACTTTTCCGCCCAAGACTTTTCTTTCAAGTCTAGGAGAAGAAGCTCTTTCATGAAATTCACAGAAACAAACCCAAAGTCAAATAAAATGAGAAGACAAAGAAATATGTTCCAAATGAAAAAACAAGGCAAAACTCCAGAAAAAAAAAAAAAGAACTAAATAAAACAGAGATAAGCAATATAACTGATAAGGAGTTCAATAAAATATTTATAAAGATGGCCAAAGGACTTGAAAGAAGAGTATATGAACTCATCAAGAATTTCAACCAAGAGAGAGAAAATGTAAAAAAGAACCAATCAGAATCAGAGAATATAATAACAAAAATGAAAAACACAGAAGGGGAAATGAACAGATTAGAGGATGCAGAAGTATGAATCAGTGATCTGAAAGATTATTAGAAAGTATCCACATTGAACAGCAAAAGGAAAAAAAATTAAAAGTAAGCATAGGTTAAGAGATCACGGGGATAACATTAATCTATTAACATTCATATTATAGGGTTTCCAGAAGAAGAGAGAGAGAATGGGGCAGAAAACTCAATGAAGTTAGCTGAAACTTATTTGACAATAGCTGAAAACTTTCCAACCCACGGAAGGAAATCGATATCTAGGCCCAGGAATTGCAGAGCTCCAAACAAGATGAACCCACAGAAGTCCATACCAAGACACATAATACTTAAAATGTCAAACATTAAAGATAAAAAGAGTATCATAAAAACAGTGAGAGAAAAACATCTAGTTATATACAGGAAAAAACCCCTAAGGTGATAAGCTGATTTTTCAGCAGAAAATTTGCAGGCCAGGAGGGAGTGATGTAATATATTCTAAGTATTATAGATTATTTCTATAACCAAGAACACGCTACCCAGCAAGATTATCATTCAGACGTGAAGGTTCCCAGACAAACTAAAGTTAAAGTAGTTTACCACCACAAAAATGACCTTAGAAAAAAATGATAAAGGGACTTCTTTAAGCAAAAAAGGCTATAACTGGAAGGAAAATATTTTTAAAGATTAACAAAAGCAAATATACAATAAAGGTAAGACATCACTTATAAAGCTAGTATGGAGGTTAAAAGGCAAAAGTAGTAACACCAATTATATCTACAAAAATTAGCCAAGAAATACCCAAAATAAACATTAGTAAAGTATAATATCATATACATAAAACATGGAAAGAAGAGTAAAAATGGAGTACTTTAGGAATATGTTCTAAACTAAACCACCATCAACTTAATCAACTCTGAAGCCACCATCAACTTAATATTGATCACTATGTATTTAGGATGCTACATATAAAACTCATGGAAACCACAAGTCAAAAAACCATAATAGATACAAATATAATGATAAAGAACTCCAAGCGTAACACTAAATAAAGTCATCAAACAGAAGGGGATAGAGCAAGAGAATAAAGGAAACAGAGAAGGCCTATAAAAACCACAGAAAACAATTAACAAAATAGCAATAAGGACACACCTATTAATAATTACTTTATGTGTAAAAGATCTAAACACTCCATTCAAAAGACATAGGGTGACTGAATAATTTTTTTTAAAAGATGCATGTATATGTTGCCTATAAGAGACTCACTGCAGATCTGAAGATCGTATGGACAGAAAGTGAAGGGATAGATAAAGGTATTCCAAGCAAATGGAAGGAACAAAGAAAAGTCAAGGTACCAATACTTATATTCAATAAAATAGACTTTAAGGAAGACTGTTACAAGACACAAAGAAAGGAATTAATAATAAATAATAAAGTGATTAATCCAACCAAAAGATATAAATATTGTAAGTATCTATGCACCCAATATGGAACCAATTAAATGCATAGAACAATGTCACAAAAACAGACACTCAGATCAAGGGAACAGAATACAGAACCCAGAAATGGACCTACAAACGTATGGCCAGCTAATCTTTGACAAAGCAGGAAAGAATATCCAATGGAATAAAGACAGTCTCTTCAGCAAGTGGTGCTGGGAAAACTGGACAGCAACATGTAGAAAAATGAACGTGGACCACTTTCTTAGACCATACACAAAAATAAACTCAAAATGGATAAAAGACCTAAATGTAAGATAGGAAGCTGTCAAAATCCTTGAAGACAAAGCAGGCAAAAACCTCTTTGACTTTGGCTGCAGCAACTTCTTACTCAAAACGTCCCTGGAGGCAAGGGAAACAAAAGCAACCATGAACTACTGGGACCTCATCAAAATAAAAAGCTTCTGCACAGTGAAGGAAACCATCAGCAAAACTAAAAGGCAACCAACAGAATGGGAGAAGATATTTGCAAACAACATATCAGATAAAGGGTTAGTATCCAAAATCTATAAAGAACTTCGCAAACTCAACACCCAAAAAAACAAATAATCCAGTGAAGAAATGGGCAAAAGACATGAATAGACACATCTCCAAAGGAGACATCCAGATGGATGGTGGTGATGATTAGTGTTAAAAATCCAGTTGGAAAATATCTTCTACCTGGTGAGTTTACATTTATATTTATTTTTACTATTGCTACATTTCAACTGTTTCTACTACCTTATGATTGTACTGTCTCACATATCATGCATTTTTAAACATTTTTAAGTTTATAATTCTTTCTTGGTTTTTCTTTTTTGTATTTCAGTTGTTTTGAATTCTATTTCTTTTAATGTTTAAGACAAACTCTTACCATGCAAATGTAACATATTTAAATATACATCTTAGCCTTATCCTTAACATTTAACATACACATTATTGATAATCATTGTTTTATATAGACAATGTTAGATTAAATTTAGCTCAAATATTTACCAATTTCTTTACTCACCATACTCTATTGTAACCTAGGCCCTGATTTGGGGATTTTTTTCCTTTTTCTTGAAAGTACTTCAAGATTAGAATTTTCTTTTTTGAAGATAATTCTCTCAGTTTGTATTATAAACATCTTTATTTTTACATTATACCTTATTTTTCTTTGTCAATTTTTTATTTAAATTCCAATTAGTTAACATACAGTGTATTATCAGCATCGGGTGTAGACTTTAGTGATTCATCAGTTACATACAACACCCAGCATTCATCACAACAAACGCCCTCCTTAATCTCCATCACTTATTTAACCCATCCCCACCCCCCCACCTCCCCTCCAGTAACCCCAGTTTGATCTCTATAGTTGAGAGTCTGTTTTCTGGTTTGCCTCTCTCTCTGTTTTTTCCCCCTATGCTCACCTACTTTGTTTCTTACATTCATAGTATTTGTCTTTCTCTGACTTATTTCACTTAGCATAATACTCTAACTCTATCCATGTCACTAGAAATGGCAAGATTTCGGAACAGAATAGAGAACCCAGAAATGGACCCACAAATGTATGGTCAACTAATCTTTGATAAAGAAGGAAAGAATATCCAATGGAATAAAGACAGTCTCTTCAGCAAGTGTTGCTGGGAAAACTGGACAGCGACACACAGAACAATGAACCTGGACCACTTTCTTATACTATACACAAAAATAAACTAAAAATGGATGAAAGACCTAAATTTCAGACAGGAAGCCAGCAAAATCCTCGAGAAAGCAGGCAAAAACCTCTTTGATCTTGCCCGCAGCAACTTCTTACTCAACACGTCTCCGGAGGCAAGGGAAACAAAAGCAAACATGAACTACTGGGACCTCATCAAAATAAAAAAGCTTCTGCACAGGAAGAAAACCATCAGCAAAACTAAAAGGCAACCAACAGAATGGGAGAAGATATTTGCAAACAACGTATCAGATAAAGATCTTATAAATCTATAAAGAACTTCTCAAACTCAACACCCAAAAAAACAAATAATCCAGTGAAAAAATGGGCAAAAGACATGAATAGACACTTCTCCAAAGAAGACATCTGATGGCCAACCGACACATGAAAAAATGCTCAACATCACTCATTATCAGGGAGATACAAATCAAGACCACAATGAGATACCAACTTGAACCTGTCAGAATGGCTAACATTAACAACTCAGACAACAATAGATGTTGCCGAGGATGCAGAGAAAGAGGATCTCTTTTGCACTGCTGGTGGGAATGCAAACTGGTGTAGCCACTCTGGAAAACAGCATGGAGGTTGCTCTTCAAAAAATTAAAAATAGAACTACCCAATTACCCAGCAATTGCACTACTAGGTATTTATCCAAGGGACATAGGTATGCTGTTTCGAAGGGATACATGCATCCCAATGTTTATAGCAGCACTATCAACAATAGCCAAAGTATAGAAAGAGCCCAAATGTCCACTGATGGATGAATGGAAGAAGAAGATGTGGTGTGTGTGTGTGTGTGTGTATATATATATATATATATATATATATATATATATATGCACAATGGGGTATTACTTGGCAATCAAAAAGAATGAAATCTTGCCATTTGCAACCATGTGGATGGAACTAGAGGTTATTATGCTAAGTGAAATTAGAGAAAGACAAATATCATATGACTTCACTCATACGAGGACTTTAAGATACAAAACAGATGAACATAAGGGAAGGGAAGCAAAAATAATATAAAAACAGGGAGGGGGCCAAAACATAAGAGACTCTTAAATATGGAGAACAAATAGAGGGTTGCTGGAGGGTTTGTGGGAGGGGAGATGGGCTAAATGGGTAAGGAACATTAAGGAATCTACTCCTGAAATCATTGTTGTACTATATGCTAACTTGGATGCAAATGTAAAAAATAAATTAAATAAAAATAAACGCATAGAGCAAATGTTAATAGACACAAAGGGAGAAATTAACAGTAATACAATAATAATAGGACACTTTAATACCCCACTTATACCAATGGATAGATCATCCTTGCAAAAAGTAATAAGGAAACAGTGGCTTTGAATGACACACCTGACCAGATGGACTTAAATATGTACAGAATATTTCATCCCGAAACAGCAGAATATATGTTTTTTACAAGTGGTCATGAAACATTCACTAGGATAAATTACATGCTAGGCCACAAATATATCTCAAAAAAATTAAAAACCTCACAGTCATATCAAATATCTTTTTTAACCAGAACAACATAAAACTAGAAATCTACTACAGGAAAAACCCTGGAAAAAACCCCCAAACATGTGGAGGCTAAACAATATGCTACTAAACAACCAATGGCTCCATGAAGAAATCAAAGAGCAAATTTAAAAATATATAGAGTTGGGGCACCTGGGTGGATCAGTCATTTATGTTTCCAACTCTTAATTTCAGTTCAAGCCTTGATGTCACTGTTCTTGAGTTCAAGCCCCACAGTGGGCTCTACACTGGCAGTGGGGAGCCTGCTTAGGTTTCTCTCGCTCTCTCTCCCTGCCCCTCTCCTGCTTGTTCTGCCTCTCTCTCTAAATCAATAAACATTAAAAAAATAAAAAATATATGGAGACAAATGAAATGAAAACACAACAGTCCAAAATATTTAGAACACAACAAAAGAAATCCTAAGAGGCAAGTTTATAGCAATTCAATCGACCTCCAGGAATAAGAAAAATCTCAAATAACCTAAACTTACACTTTAAAGGAATTAGAAAGAGAAAACAAATCCCAAAGTTAGTAGAAAGAAGGAAATAATAAACATAGAGCAGAAATAAATAAAAACTAAAATTTAAAAAAAAAGAAAAGAAGAACAGATCAAGGAAGCCAGCAGCTGGTTCTTTGAAAAAATAAACAAAATTGATAAACCATTAACCAAACTGATCAAGAAAAACAAGAGGAGAACCTAAGTAACAGCCAACACCGCAGGGTAACAAAAAAATTTTAAGAGACTACTCTGAAAAATTATAGGCCAACAAATAGGAAAATATAGAACAAATATATACATTTCTAAAAACTAAATCTAAACCAGAAAGAAATGGAAATCTATACAGGCTGATTACCAGTAAGGTAAATATATCAGTAATCAAAAAACTCACAACAAACAAAAGTTCAGGACTGATGGCTTCACAGGTGAATTTTACCAAACATTTAAAGAGTGCTTTTCAAAATATCCCCACCCCCCAGAATAATAGTGGAAGGAAGGCTTCCAAATTCATTATATGAAGCCGCCATAATCTTGAGACTCAAACCAGATGGGACATTGTAAAGAAAACCACAGGCCAATATCTCTGATGAACAAAGAGGCAAAAACCCTGATCAAAATATTAGCAAGCCAAAGTCAACATTATTTTAAAAGTACTATTCACCACAGTCACCTGGGATTTATTCTAGGAATGTAAGAATGTTTCAATATCTGCAAATCAATCAATGTGATACAACACATTAACAGAATGAAGGATACAAAGCATATGATTATCACAATAGATGCAGAAGACGTAGTGGACAAAATTCAATATACATGATAAAAACTATCTATAAAGTAGGTTAAAGGCCCTATGTGAAAAACCCACAGCCAATATCATACTTCATAGTGAAAAACAAAGTTTTTTCTTAAATTCAGGAACAAAGATACCATTCTCACCATTTTTATTCTATGTAGTGCTGGAAGTCCTAGTCACAGCAATCAGACAATAAGAAATAAAAAGCATCCAAATCAATAAGGAAGAAATAAAACTTTCACCATTTGCAGATGACATGATCATATATATAAAAAATTCTAAAGACCCCACCAAAAACTATTAGAATAAATGAATTCAGTAAAGTTGCAGGATACAAAATTAAAATACAGAAATCTGTTGCATTTCTGTACACTAATAATAAAGTAGCAGAAAGATAAAGAAAACAATCCCAGTTACAACTGTATCAAAAAGAATAAACTGCCTAGAAATAAGTTTCACCAAGAAGATAACTTATACTCTGGAAACTATAAGAGACTGATGAAAGAAATTGAATATGAAATCAAATATGTACCATGCTCATGGATAGGAGAATACTGGTAAAAGCTTCATACTACATAAAGCAATGTGCAAATTTAATGCAATCTCTATTTAAATACCAACAGTATTTTTCACAGACCTAGAACAAGTGATCCTAAAGTCCATATGAAACCACAAAAAACCTGGAATGGCCAAAGCAATCCTGAGAAAGAAGAACAAAGTTGATTTTAGCATAATCCTAGATATCAAGATGTACAACCAAACTATAGTAAGCAAAGAGAATAGTACTGGCACAAAAGGGGACACATAGACCAGTGGAACAGGAGAAAACACCCAGAAATAAACTGATACTTATATGGTCAATTAATTTACAACAAAGGAGGTAGGAATATAAAATGGTAAAAAGAAAGTCTCTTCAATTAATGATGCTGAGAATGACAGTGGACCATTTTCTTTTTTAAAAAAAATTTTTTTTCCAACATTTATTTATTTTTGGGACAGAGAGAGACAGAGCATGAACGGGGGAGGGGCAGAGAGAGACGGAGACACAGAATCGGAAACAGGCTCCAGGCTCTGAGCCATCAGCCCAGAGCCTGACGCGGGGCTCGAACTCACGGACCACGAGATCGTGACCTGGCTGAAGTCGGACGCTCAACCGACTGCGCCACCCAGGCGCCCCAGTGGACCATTTTCTTATACACACACAAATATAAACTCAAAATGGATTAAAGACCTAAATGTGAAAGTGGACACCACCACAGAACTCCTAAAAGAAAATACAGGCATTAATCTCTTGGACATTGGCATTAGCAACATAGTTGTGGACATGTCACCTCAGGCAAAGAAAAAAAAGAAAATAAACTATTGGGACTACACCAACATTAAAATCTTTTGCAAAGCAGAGGAAACTTACAACTAAATGAAAAGGCAACCTAATGAATGGGAGAAAATATTTACAAAATGTTTCTGATATAGGATTAATATCAAAAATATATAAGAAACTATTACAACACCAAAAA
This sequence comes from Acinonyx jubatus, assembly GCF_027475565.1. Taxonomy (NCBI): domain Eukaryota; kingdom Metazoa; phylum Chordata; class Mammalia; order Carnivora; family Felidae; genus Acinonyx; species Acinonyx jubatus. The sequence continues at coordinate 103,687,842 of NC_069385.1, read as the reverse complement.
AAAATCCAGTTAAAAATGGGCAAACGACCTGAGTGGTCATTTTTCCAAAGACATACAAATGGCCACCAGACACATGAAAAGACACTCAACATCACCAGTCATCAGGGAAATGCAAATAAAAACCACAATGGTTAGCATCAAAAAGGCAAGCAATAGTAAGTGTTGACAAGGATGTGGAGAAAAGGGAACTGTCATGTATTGTTGGTGGCAATATAAATTGGTACAGCCACTGTGGAAATCAGTATGGATTTTTCCTCAGAAATTTAAAAATAGAAACACCATGTGATCCAGTAATTCCATTAATGGGTATTTACCATAGAAAATTAAAACACTATTTTGAAAAAAAAATATATGCACCCCTGTGTTCTTTGCAGCATCATTTACCATAACCAAGACATGAAAGCAGCCAAAGCAGTCATCAGTAAATAAATGGGTTAAGAAGATGTGGTATACAAAAGACCCAAAATATCCAAAGCCATCTTGAAAAAGAAAAGAAAAGTCGGAGGCATCACAATACTGGACTTCAAGTTACATTACAAAGCTGTAGTTATCAAAAGAGTATGGTACTGGGGCCCCTGGGTGGCTCAGTCGGTTAAGCGTCCAACTTCAGCTCAGATCACGATCTCACGGTCCGTGGGTTCGAGCCCCGCTTCGGGCTCTGGGCTGACGGCTCAGAGCCTGGAGCCTGCTTCCGATTCTGTGTCTCCCTCTCTCTCTGCCCCTCCCCCGTTCATGCTCGGTCTCTCTCTGTCTCAAAAATAAATAAAACGTTAAAAAGAAAATTAAAAAAAAAAAAGAGTATGGTACTGGCATAGATAGACATGTAGATGAATAGAACACAATAGAAAATTCAGAAATGGAACCACAACAATATGGCCAATTAATCTTCAACAAAGCAGGAAATAATATCCAATGATAAAAAGACAGTCTCTTCAACAAATGGTGTTGGGAAAACTGGACAGCAACATGCACAAGAATGAAGCTGGGCCACTTTTTTAAAATACACAAAATAAATTCAAAATGGATGAAAGACCTAAATGTGAGACAGGAAACCATAAAAATCCTAGAGGAGAACACAGGCAGTAACTTCTTTGACATGAGCTATAGCAACTTCCTTCTAGATATATCTCCTGAGGCAAGAGAAACAAAAGCAAAGATAAACTATTTGATACATCAAAATAAAAAGCTTCTGGGGCACCTGGGTGGCTCAGTTAAACTTCTCACTTAGGCTCAGGTCATGATCTCGTGGTCCATATGTTCGAGCCCCACATTGGGCTCTGTGCTGAGCTCTGTGCTCAGAGTCTGGAGCCTGCTTAAGATTCTGTATATCCCTTTCTCTCTGTGCCTCTGTCTGTGTCTCTTGAAAATGAATTAACTTCAAAAAAGTTTTTAAGAAAATAAAAAGCTTCGGCACAGCAAACAATCAACAAGACTAAAAGGCAACCTATGGAATGGGAGAAGATATCTGCGAAAGACATACCTGATAAAGGGTTATTATACCAAAATACATAAAGAATTTCTAAAGCTCAACACACACAAAAAAACAATAATCGAGTTAAAAAGTGGGCAGAAGACATGAACATACTTTTTCCCAAAGAAGACATAAAAATGACCAACAGATACGTGGAAGAGGCTCAACATCACTCGTCATCAGGGAAATACAAATCAAAGCAACAATGAGATATCACCTCTTACCTGACAGAATGGCTAAAGTCAAAAACAGAACAAGTATTGCCAAGGATATAGGGAAAAAGGAACCCTCTTGCAATGTTGGTGGGAATGAATGAAAACTGGTGCAACCACTGTGAAAAACAGAATGGAGATTCTTCAAAAAATTAAAACTAGAAGGAATCACACTCCTGGATATTTACCTCCAAATTACCAAAACACTAATTCAAAGGGAAACATGCAATGTTTATAGCAGCATTATCTATAATAGCCAAACTATGGACAGCCCAGTGTGCATCAACTGATGAATGGATAAAGATGTGGTGTGTGTGTGTGTGTGTGTGTGTGTGTGTGTGTACATAAACTGTGTACATAAACACACACACGCACACACACCTACACACAAAATGGAATATTACTCAGCCATAAAAAATGAAGGCTTGCCATTTGCAAGGTCATGAATGGAGCTAGAGAGTATTATGCTAAGAAAATGTCAGAATAAGACGAATACTATATTATCTCACACAGATGTGGAATTTAAGGAACAAAACAAAACAAATGAGCAAAAGGGAAAAAATGAGAGAGAGAGAGAGAGAGAGAGAGAGAGAGAGAGAGAGAGAGAGAGAGAGAGAGGAGAAAGAAGAGAAAGAGAAACCAAGAAAAAGACTCTTAACTATAGAGAACAAACTGATGGTTATCAGAGGGGAGAGGGGGATGGGTGAAATAGGTGATGGGGATTAAGGAGTGCACTCATTGTGATGAACACTGGGAATTGTATGGAAGTGTTGAATTACATAATATAAACCTGACATTAATATACTGTACGTTACCTAACTGAAATTTAAATAAAATATTTAGGAGTCCATGTTCACAGTTTTGGAAAATGCATAAAGGACTTGCATTATTTTGAATTAATTTTTGTTTTGGTGTACTGTGTTCTTTTGACCACAAAATTTCTCAAGGACTATATCACATAAATTTTGCTTCTGTAAAAAACAAACAAACAAAAAAAGATGTGGTATATATACACAGTGGAATATTATTCAGTCCTAAAAAGTTAAATCTTGGGGAGCCTGGGTGGCTCAGTCAGTAAGCGGCTGACTCTTGATTATAGCTCAGATCATAATCTCCAGGTTCATGAGTTTGAGTCCCTCACCAGACTCGGTGGTGACAGTGCGGGGCTCAAACTCTCCTCTCTCTCTTCTGGTCTCTCTGCCCCTCCCCAATGTGCATGCATCAATTCTCTCTCAAAATAAATAAACAAATTTTGGGGGCACCTGGGTAACTCAGTTGATTAAGTATCTGACTTTGGCTCAGGTCATAATCTCACAGTTCATTTGTGAGTTCAAGCCCCACGTCAGGCTCTGTGCTGACAGCTCAGAGCCTGGAACCTGCTTTGGGTTCTGTGTCTCCCTTTGTCTCTGCCCCTACCTCACACATGCTCTGTCTTGCTCTGTCTCTCTCTGTCTCTCTCTCAAAAATAAATAAGCATTTAAAAAAAATTAAAAATAAATAAACTTTAGAAAAAAATTTTTTAAATGAGATCTTGCCTTTTGTGACATCAGGGATACATCTAGAGGGTAGTATGCTAAGTGAAATATGTCAGTCAAAGAAAGAAAAATATCATTTGATTTCACTTACATATGAAATTCAAAAGTAAAACAAATGGACAAACAAAAACAGTCATAAATACAGAGAACTGGTGATTGCCAGAGCAGAGCTAGTATGGAGATGGATGAAATAAGTGAAAGGGATTAATACATACAAACTTCTGTTCTAAAATAAACATGTCAGGAAATCAAAAGTATAGTACTGGGAATATGGTCAATAACATTGCAATAATATTGTATGGTGACAGATAGTAACTATACTTTTCATGATGAGCATTGTGTAATGTACAGAATTGTTGAATCACTATGTCGTGTACCTAAAAAATAAAACATTGTATATCAATTATATTTAAATATTATCTTAAAAGAGAACATAACAGAGGAATGTCAGAAGACATTGTAAAGATAAAGTAATACCATCTAGAATAGATAAGTATATCAATGGAAAAGATATGTGGGTCAATTATATATGTAAATTTATAATGTGATATTTAAAATGCATGGATAAAAACCAAAGCATTTAATAAGGAAATTGGGGAGCTGATTAGATTTTCTGTAAAATAAGTTACATTTTTATCTGTTAGTAAAAATAGAGTCCAGATTCACCAATAACTTAAATATATAATACAACACAATAAAAGTTTTATAATAAATACAAAGTACATTTCTAGGACACTTGGGATGGAAAATACTTATGAATAAGATTTGGAACTCACAACCTATGATGGAAAATATGAATAAATTAGAGCACATCAGAATCAAACAAGTTTATGACAAAATGCATGAAAAACAAAGCTAAAAGATGACAAAGAAAATATGTATAGATAGAATATAAAATGCAAGAAGAACTATATATATTTTAACTCACTAAAATACAGGACAATTTATTAAAGAAATACCAATTTTTAGTATATTTATTTTTTAAAAGAAATTACCAGATTTGATAAGATTGTGAATGAGGGTAAACTCTCATGCATTCCTTTGAGCATGGATCGCAATTTGAAATATATATACTACATACCTAAGCATTATCAGTTCTTATTTTTCCTCCATACAAGTACCTGAATATATTAATAAGAAAACAAACATTAATATTTACCCAATCATTTAAATAAGCATTTAGTGGGGTGCCTGGGTGGCTCAGTCGGTTAAGCAGCTGACTTCAGCTCAGGTCATGATCTCGCGGTCCATGAGTTCGAGCCCCGCATCGGGCTCTGTGCTGACAGTTCAGAACCTGAAGCCTGTTTCAGATTCTGTGTCTCCCTCTCTCTGACCCTCCCCTGTTCATGCTCTGTCTCTCCCTGTCTCAAAAATAAATAAAATGTTTAAAAAAATAAAAAAATAAAAAAATAAGCATTTAGTCTGCTTTTCCACGACTTTGGCAAAATGTTAGACATCATTTTCTTCCTTGTAACATCCCTTGTTACCATTGCTAAAGACAAAGTATTTAGCTGAAATACTGATTTCAGTCATCCTATTATCTCATCTCATATCATAACTCCTTAGCTCCATTCAGTGTCTCAAGTGTATCCAGTATACTAATTTGGATTTTTGTTTGTTTTTTTTATCTCACTGAGACCCACAACCCATTGACCCCTTGATCTCTTCCTGCTTTCAGGCTCCTGTATTCCCTTTTCCTTTTAGATGAAATGAACCACTTTTATATCATCAGTCTAGTGTCATTGTCCTGTGATAACCCAAACCCAGAATGAATCATAGAGCATAGCTGAAGAGAAGCCTACAATTCTGTAGATGGAGGTCATACTAAATTCAGGATCTACGACCTTAAATATTAAGTTTTCAATATTCTCCAAATGCCACAATCTTTCCCACATTTGCCCTCTGACTTTCAACATTTTAATTTTCAATTCCTATGAACTCCCTGAAAACTGGAGCCCTTTTCCTAACCCCTACACTCTCCTCTATTTCAGCAAAATAGACCTTCAGAGGAAATAATGCAAGCAGCAGACTATAACTCTTTTCCTTTTCCACCTGCTCAGTCCATAAATGTCCCTAGACCCAGAATTTTTCTTTCTTCCCTCTGTCAATGATACTCTGACTCTACCTGTGTCAGGGACCTCCACGTCCACCCCCAGGATTTATGACTCATGAGAATGGCTCAAAAAACTCAGAGAGAAAAAAAAAAACTATGATGAACACAGTTATAGTTTATCTTAGCAAAAGAATACAGATTAAACTCAGCAAAGGGAGATGAATGAAGCCAAGTGTAGGAAAAATCACATGGGAGCTTACAGTTGTCCTATCCCAGTAGACTAGCACAGGAGGCTTTTCATTTCTCAACAATGTATGATAATACATGGTGCCAACCAGGAGGGCTCACGTGAGCATTGTTTCCAGAGTGTTTATTGGGGCTCAGTTATACGGGCCCGTAGTTATATAGGCACTTGCATGACACATTTAGCTATTCAGACTCCAGCCTCCCAAATGTCACCCTGATAGAGCATGGCCCAAAGCCTCAGAAATAGGTGTTCACCATAAATCATATTGTTAGCATGAAGTATCTGACCTGGCCCAAGGCCTCAGGTATACAGATACTCTTCTAAGGCAGAATAATCCAAGGGTGCAGAGGTCATCTCCCAGGAACTGAATACAGGGCAAGTGCTGAAGACTTTGGGAATGTGTGGTTTGAGCAGCCCAGGCCAACATAACCCTTTACTGCACAGCTCCTTCCCATTGTTCCATACTTGATTCAATTAAATTATCCTTATTATCTCTTCTGTATTTTCAATCTCTCCTGACCTAGCCTTCATATCTGGGAACTTTTTCCTCCTTCCTCACACATATAATCATCCTGTCCCCTTTGTTAGGTGATTTCATACCTGCCACTCTTTCCTTAACTCACTCTATTCTAATGGCTTCTCTGTCTACATCCCCTTTTAGAGTTCAAGATCCTCAAGGGCAGAAATCTGATCCTATCTAATTTTCTAATTAGTCATGCTTGGCTCATAGGAGAATGTTAAAAATATTACAAAAATTACTGAAAAAATATGCCTAATGAATTGGGCTGTGTGGAACAGCTGCTCTGTTTCAAATATATTCTTAGTGTAATCATTTTTCTGTTTCTATTCATAATCACCATTCCTTGTGTCCAACGATTCTGCCTCTATCGTGTGTGGAACTGAGGGAATCACTAGTTACTGTATTAAAAGGACTTCCTAGGATCTGTGCAATGAGGCTGTTAAGATCTAGTGTTTTTCTACCCACAGGAATCCATCCAGGCAATGTAAATTTTCCAGCCCAAGAAAACTTCCTGTTATCTAATATTTTAACTAATAAGGTAAAAAAAAAATCTAGAGCCAAAATCATGCAAATAGTCTTCTTTCTTACTAGTAAATAAATGCATGTATTATGACGTACTTTTTTGCCTCTTTTCTAGATAATCATCTCCTAACTAACTATTGCCATTTCTTCTCTTTCTTATGTTTCTCAGTTCTGACTCCTTACCTGCACTTCTCTCCTGACATCATCAGAGCAAACTTGCTTTCCATTTTAGGATCCCAACCTGAAAATAAGTGGCACTACATGAAAGAAGATCCAAATAAATCATCTGTTTGGAGTTAAAATTTGTATTAAAGTAGTATTTTTTCTTAAAAGTGTTAATTGTGACTTGATCTTGTTGCTTTAATGAATGTTAGCACAATCCCAAATGATACACTTCAGAAGGTAAAAAAAAAAAAATTAAAGATGATTTCTATATAAATATATGATACCTACTCCCCTGGCTTAATCGAGGCCTTTACCTTTATTTATTTATTTGTTTGTTTGTTTATTTATTTTTAATGTTTATTTACTTTGAGAAAGAGAGAGAGACAGAGACAGAGCATGAGTGGGGGTAGCAGAGAGAGGGAAGGAGACACAGAATCTTAAGCAGGCTCCAGGCTCTGAGCTGTCAGTACAGAGCCCGATGCAGGGCTGGAACCCATGAACCGTGAGATCTTGACCTGAGCTGAAGTCTGACGCTTAACTGACTGAGCCACCCAGGCACCCTGAGGGCTTTACCTTTAAAAGATAATTTACATGCCATATATGGATGAATCTAAAATACAGAATGCTAAGTAAAAGTGGACTTTTTCTATTCTGAGTGTTTCCACTCATATGACATTCTTATAAAAGTAAAACAAAAAGGGGACAAAAACGAGATTCGTGGTTGTCAAGCACTGGTACTGGATTGCTGGGAAACTTCTGGATGTGTTGCAACTGTTCTGTACTTTGAGTTGTATGTTCATAACTATATACATGTGTCAAAACTCACAGAAATGTACATTAAAATAATTAATGTTCTGCATATAAATTACTAATATTCAAAAAATTGGAAAAAAAATCAGGGATTAAAAGGTTTGGGGTAGTGCATTCTTTGCACAAACAAGTATTGAGTGCCTTTTGGTTTCCAGATATTATCCTCGCTGCTAGTGACATAGTGCTGAAGAGAGCCAATGAAGAATAGTAAAGTGATAGAAAGGTCATGTGATAGCAGCCAATCTACTTCATCAAGCCTTTTGTGAGGGTACACACTGTGCAAAATGTCCTAGGAGGCTGGACAAAAGGTACAGAAAAGTTCCATCAGGAATGGAGATTCAGGACAGACGTTCATCAGTCCCATCTATGCCCAGACAATTGCCCTACTTACTAATGAAAGAAACATCTAGGGAAGAGCCACCTTTACCAGAACTGGTATAAAATTTTACTATTCATTGGACACATAGTTATCATATAAAAAATGTTAACTTTAAAGAAGTACGTTTCCAAATATTGATATTTTAAATGGTGACATAGCTCCTTATATTCATACGCCTTGGTCTTTAAGGCATAAACTGAAACCTAAAAGGAAAAATAAAAACCGAAATGTAAACTGAGACTCTCTGCTTTCTCTCATGTTTCTAAGCAATTTATTACTTCCTTCATGGACACACACTTGATGCATTAGAAGAGCTCTTGCCTTTCAGTATGCCTCAGTAATTTTCTGCTGCAGCTAGCTATCACAGAAAAGATTTCTATTGTTAAAAGAAATTCACTGATTTGTCTTACTGTTGCCGCAGACTTCTATTAGTTATCTTTCATGCTTATGTTTCTGATATCCAAGTGTTTATTTTACACTTCATAAAAATTCCTCTGACATTACATTTTTGAGGCCTATCCAGAGATCACAGGGAGTCACATATGATTATATGACCTTGCAAAGAGAAAAACTGGAATTTTTAACACAGAGAGCAAAGCATCCATCTATCTACTGAATATTTAGTATAATCAGGAAAACGTATAGTAATCATTGTATATCTTTAAGGTTGTAATTGATATAAACTTACGTTTCAAATTAGTCTTTGATAATTTCTATTGTGTATGAAATGTGTGTGGGAGGTGAGATTATAGTTGCTGAGAAATACTGGGATTAATATTATGTTTATAAATAATACGTATATATGAATGGCAAGGACTAGGCTCATATCTCTTCATCTCTATTTCAGAGCCAATGTGACAATAGCTCATAAAATTGAAGCTATACCTACTTGCTTTAGTATGAGTTTTACCACTACTCTGTTTTATGTCATTAGCCAAGTTACTTGAATTCTAATGTGCTTTTTTTCCCCTCCACTGTAGATTAGAAGAACTGTATTACATGATTTCTAAGGTTGTGCTTTCTTAATTTGGATTCCCTTATCAGAAAACCTTGAAATGAGGGCCTAGGTGCAGGTAGTTTGGGGATTAATTCAAAGAAGCAGGAGTTGGGGAGCAGGAAGAGAGACCAGAGAAAGAAACTATAATAAAAATGTACAATCAAGACTAATACTGTATCAACCTCATACCCCTGAACACTGTGAAAATGTCTCCATGATACGATTGTTCAAAGGATGGTCATACTATTATTCCCTATTGGATGAGGACTTTCCCTGAATGATTTAACACTCCCCCACATCTGGGCTGCTCCTGGGCTCTGACTGGAGCCAAGAAGGAACCCATGGCTTTAGAGAAAGCTATAAAAGAGAAGAGCAAAGCCATGTGCAGTGGGTGCATATTACAGTCATGTCTATGCTTGGTGAGTGCAATGGCATTGGAGGAGGTCACTGAGAGGATGTGGCCTTCAGCTGAACTGAGGACTGAACACAGGTAATCAGAGGCTCCTCAGCACCCTTCCTGTATTTGGAATGTGTCTTTCGCTTGCTTTCCCCAGTTTCTGAAGTGGCCCAATGACACAGTCTTGGGATAGTAATGTGGTATTGTGACTTTCTGGATGGTATACGTGACGGAACCCCATTAAAGTCTCTCTCTATAGAAACTTTTACGATTTGGTGGACAGGTGCAGAGATCTACTCATCTCGTCGACACCCAAGACAAGCTTTGTAAACATGTTCCCTTGCTTATAAACACTGCTATCTACTGACCTGGAGTGGTCTGCCTCTTTCTTTGGTCTCTCCTTGCCCTCCACGTTCAATGTCGAGTTTTGGAACCAGTAACTGGTGAGGCAGGCAGGAGACCAAAGAAATGGTTTTTGGAAAAGAGGCATCTGTGGGGGAAATTCTGACTTGTTTATAGACCTTTGTGTAGGGAAGAGTGGCCCACATGGAAGATGGTAGTGGACCACCACAAAAAGGTCAGAACACTCTAATAATGCCAGGTGCTTTAATGTACTTTTTTGAAGGACTGCAAATAGCATATTGTGTCAAAGAGAAATGACTGCTTGCCACAGTGGGCTGGCCTCTACTGTGGCAAGTTCAGCCAGACACCAATACCCAACTAAAGGCTAAATCTTGAGTTAGAAAGTTGGAAGAGCTGAGATTAGGGAAGAATGTGCAGTTGTCCCTCATTCTGCTAGCCTCAGGATTGGCAGTCAAGTCGAAGAGCAGGATAATAAATTGGAGACCTTAGCATCAGCCATTTTGCAAAATTAGGAGGGCTCAAAACGCCACAGATTAAGATTCAAGCACTAATGACAAAGCCTGATTAGGATGCTAAAAGATGGAATCCCTGGGAAAGTGAGATTAAAAGGAAGAATGTTGTCGTGACTGACAGTGAAACAAACAAAATGCCTCAGGCTGTCTGACCCCTGAAACAAAAGAAATTTAAAATAGCAATTACCCTAGACTTCTGATAATACAGAAATATACCCCAAATGCCTAGGAGAAAACTTGCATCCTTTCTCTGCCTCTTGAAATTGTAAATCTCTTGTCTGTGAAATGTAAACACTGCCCACAGAGACTGAGGAAAACAAAACAGAGAGGGAAAGAGGCTTTGTAAAATACAATCACAATCACTGTAGAAGTTCCCTCCTACTAGATCTAATTCACAGTCTCCAGAAGATTGTTTACCAAGGGCAAATACAAATCTTGAAATCCTTCTCCACAAATACTATAATAAAAGTATTTAGCCATGTGTGTGGGTACCTAAATCATGGCCAAAGTTTTAGAATGAAAGCCATGGTGCATCCGTTTGTGTGGTTTTATGTTTGTCTAGGGTTATATATCACGTATATGTGATATTTTTCTACCTTTGGAGGGTATTACCAAAATTGAATGAGCTCTATTTAATTGATTTAAAAATGCTTTAATATTGGGGTGCCTGGGTGACTCAGTTGGCTAAGCATCCGACTTTGGCTCAGGTCATGATCTCACATTCGTGAGTTTGAGCCCAATCTCAGGGTTTGTGAGTTCAAGCCCTGCATTGGGCTCTGTGCTGACAGCTTGGAGCCTGGAGCCTGCTTCAGATTCTGTGTCTCCCCCTCTCTCCACCCATCCCCCTCCCATGCTCTATGTCTCTTGAAAATGAATACACATTAAATTTTTTAAAAATGTCTTAAGATCAAGGTGTAGTTATATAAAACAAATTTAATTTTCTTCTATCTGCTAAAGGATAAAGTTTTTTTGGACTATTGGTCTATTCTTGTGGGATTATGAAAGGATGCTTTCTCAAAATAATTCCCTGTGATTCACATTGCTTTAGCAGGTTTTTGATTACTTAATAAAATGGAATATATTCTATTAAAAGTTTTTTTATACTTATGTAACTTCCTGTATTTGCCTTTGAGGTATTTGTTATTTTGGTTAAACAAGTATTTATGTTCCTATATAATCAAGTGTTTTAACCCTTTTGATATTTGTGACAAAGTTCCCAAAAATCAAATTGTAAGTCAAGTCTTGTTGACCTTGAACTAACTTTGGGAAGTTCCAGAGGGTCCCTGAAACATCTCAAAAGATGTGTTCTCTTTACAAAAGAGATATATTAAACTAATTGGGCTCACTTCATATATTAAATTACATGGCAAGCATGTCAAATAGGTAATGCTATACTGTTTTAGGGTATAATTATATGAAATTCCTAAAAAAATTGATCTGTCCTGGTATAAGGTTATCAGTCATAATTTTAAAATGTCACAAAAATAACCATATTTCCTTGTAAATTAAATTCCAATAAACTTTATCAGAAAATTAAATGACAAGAATTTTTCATTCTTTTGTCACTTACAGAGCTCCTATTTCACTCTGACACTTCTGCAAAAGTGCTTCATCTTTAAGGAGTTTCATAGAAAAGACTGACAACTTCAAGTCCCTGATAACTAAGATCACTAAGATCGGTTTGCCTTCACATGATTGGGGCAACAATGGATTCTGCAAATGCATCCCCAAGGCTACATGCTCAGCCATACCATGTTATGGGATCGTAAAAAGATCTGGCCCTATTCTCCTTCCCACTTCAGTAAAATAGGTCCATTACTTTGACAATACAATGTTAACATGTGAAGGGTTGCCTATCCTGCAGGCCACATGTGGGTTTTGCTGAAACATCTATGATGGAGAGGATGGGAATTAAACCTGTAGGCAATTCAAGGCTCAGACTTCACTGTAAAGTTTTTGGAAATCATTTGGTTATGTAAAATGTGTGTTGTCCCAGAAGTTGTGATTGATAAGGTATAAATCTAACCTCTAAGAAGATGAAAAAGATGCAAGCCTTTGTATGGTTTTGGAGGTTTTAGAGGACTTTTTATTCCCCATCTGGCATAGTGCCTTCATCCGTTACCACCAGGAAAGAAAGGGCACATGTGAGACTAGGAGGTTGAAACAGCAAGCTACCTTTGAGAAGGCAAAAATACTAGCGAAGCAAATTAAAGCTCTGAGCATCATCTAAGCAGGGCTACCATTTGAGTTAGATGCATATTTGACTTGAGAAGGTATGAGTTGAGAGCTATGACAGAGACACCAGAAGGAGAGGACCCTTAGGATTTTGGTCCCAGCTCTAGAAGGGATCAGAAACCCAATATACTTCCATAAATTAATAGCTCCTAGAAGTGTACACTGAATTTCTCCACGAAGAGCCTCTCACACAGTAGCCAGTTGACTAAATGCAGAGTGATTTGGCTGTTCATCACTCATGAGCCCTGGTCATTAACACTTTACATGGACAATTGGGCTGTTCTAAAGTGATTATTCCTAAGGCTTGTACAACGGCAAGCCAAGGGAAGCATGATCATCAGTGGGCCCTTTTGAGGTCAGGATATGTGTGAGGACATTTAGGTTCACCTGCAAAAGCAGAAAGTATTCCTGCCTTCCATGTCCTAGATCATAAGGCACTGACACCCCCTGGCGATCAGGAATCTGATGCTCTAGACTGGGTGAAAACTCTAACAAGTGACCCTTCAGAAGATATAGTAGACCAGGTGCCCAAGTGGCCACTATTGTGCCTGTGTGGGATGGTTTACTGACAAGGATACTGGATTGCCCTTGAAATACACTGACTTGGTTAACACAATAACAGTAGGCTGTGTGTTCTACACAACATCCATGGCAACTACCAAAGATGTCGGAGGTCATCCATCGGAGTTCCCAACAGGTGAAGGATTGAAAGATGGATTATATTAGCATTCTCTCTTCATGTGAATGTTCTAAACATATCCTGGTTTGTACAGACACTGAGTCTGACTTAATCCAAGCTTCCCCCTATTGCCACACAAGCCAGGATGGTACCATTAGGGGATTAGAGAAGTTGAATACCATTTACAGATATCCTTGTCAAATAGACTGTGATCAGGGGGCCAATTTCAAAGGTCATGAAATGCAAGACTAGGCAAAAGAACATGACATTAAATGGAGAGTTTTTATCTCCCTTGGAACCCACATGAGCAGGGTTGGTAAAAAAGGAAAAATGGAATATTAAAGCAACAGATAAAACTGATGATAGAAAAAATCATCTTGGCTCTGGTGGCTAGAGTACTCTGAGGTTTTAATACATTTGAATGATCAATTAGTAGGGCCTATCCATATGCCAGACTGGGGATCACTGTTGTACCACAGTACCATAAAATATGGAGGTCAAGAGAAACAGCCATTGTTCCAATTCTCAATGTGGAACAACATGGTATGTTGCTGAGAACACCAAGCTCCATCACTCCTGAGAAAGGCATCATCTACTGAAATTTGCATTGGGACATCCCACTAGGATGGGTGAGTTACTTTACTTCCCTCAGCTAGGGAGAACTATTCAATTTCTACTGGAATCCCACTGTCCTGCTGCAAGCTGTTGAAACACACTATGCCTAGAACAGAACATATACCATTGAAAGAGGGGAAAAGGTAGGGGTTCTGGTCTGGCATATCCCACCACCTGTCCATTCCCTCATGCCTAAGACTACTCACTTTGGCAATGTGTATGGTATGCACAACCAGGTCACGTTCCTACAACTGACAACTTCTATCTCCTTCAAGGCCATTTGCACATGTTCTGTTTTCCACTGGTATTATCATTTGGTAGCCATCTTTGTTCCCTCCATTGACCTGGAGGACATCAGAGCACACACAGAAGTCCTTACTAAATTCAACCAACAAGTCTTAAATGATAGCCAAAAGAGCCTGTCCTTATTGAACAGTGAAATGTCTCTAATGAGAGAAGCTGTCCTCCAAAATAGTATGGCTTTGGATAGTATTACTGCCTCACAACGAGGCACCTGTGCCATTACCCAAATAGAATGTTATGTGTTCATATCTGATGAGTCTGCTAATGTGTCATCTTTATTAAAGCACATAACAACACAAGTAAATGCCCTAAGTGTGCCCCCCCTCAGGCTAGGAAAATTAATACATCAGTGGTTAGAATCATGGGGCTCTTGGTGGAAAAAGTTGCCACTGATTTTAGAAATTAGTGTCTGACTATGTTTCTCTTACATATGACTGTATTGTTGTGGCATTTGCCTCCAGTGGAGCCAGAGAGCCACCAAATGAGCCACCTCCATGCTAATAAAATCCTCTGATTGCTTAAGGCACACTGCAGAAGGAGGAGATCTATGAGGTTGTAAGAACTGGTCAGGAGAAATGAAATGCCAGAGGAGGTCACTGAGAGGACATGATTGCCAGTTGACCACTAGCAAGCTGGACTCAGGCAATCAGAGTCTCCTCACCACCTCCTCTCCTTGGAATGCACCTCCACCTGTCTTCCCTGCATTGTAATCTGCCCCTAGACATAGCATTGCAATAGTAATGTGTGGTTGAGACCACCTGGATACTATATATGACTGATACCCAGGTAAGGCCTCCATTTAACTTTTAAGATTCCAGTAGATCAAAACAGAGACCTACTCCTTTTGTAGCCACCTAAAATGAGCCTCCAAAGTTCCATTGCTTACTAAAATGCCACCTGACCAGTCAGGAGCGCTCTGCCTCTTTCTTTGATCTCTCTTGACCTGAGTATATGGCATTCAGTTTGCAAACATATGAGACTCTCACTAGGTACAGAATGGAACTATTAACAAGAGCAGTAGCTAAACTCAGAAATATTTTGAGAGACTATGGTGGTGGTACCAGAAGTATTCAATACTCTTTCAGAGCTAAAAGCTATGGTTCTAAAGTCTGTATTTTCTTAGTTGAATTGAATATTATGATCATATGAGAAACAAATAAGAGTAGATAATAAAAATCCTTAAAAAGTATGGTGATTCTCATGGTATCTATAAAGAGAAAATGGAGGACTATCAAGGAATTTCACGTTACACTTTGATAATATCTGTGGAAAAAGATTATATATATATAATCTATATTATATATATTTTACATAAATAAAATATATGTAATTACACTATATATGAATATATATTAAGTATTTGTATATTTAAACAGCATGGTGGGTTGAAATCTGTGTTAGGGAATAGTGACTCACCAATATCAGTTTTACAGAATATCAGTCTTATGAAAATATTTTAAGGGCATCTGTCTACTACTCAGAAAGTTCTTACTTAGCTAGCAGCTTTCTTCTTAGTGACAAAGTTTTCCAAGTGCCAAGATATTGGGAAAGGAATAGCTTCCTAAAGATTTAGATATATGTCCCATTGTGAATAATAAATGGATTTCCTGATACATAAATCACTTTTGTTTTTAGTCATTGTAAATCAACACATGGTAGAAAGTAACATTTGAATGAGGGAGTTTTAAAATGTGCAGGTCTCAGAATTAGACCCTGTATAATGATGTGATAAAATACAGAACGCTTATAGAGTTCAGTATTTAGTATAGGGTACAGTTGGGAGTGTGTGTAGGGTGCGATATGTACATACATATATACATATTAGACCAAGCATCACATTATTAACTCTCACACTCTCTAATGTTCATCTTAGCCTGATGTGTGAAAATGCTTTATGTCTTAGGAGACACAGGTGAGGCTTCTGAGTAGATTTCAATTGGTTATGGACTCTTCTATGGAGCTAAGAAAGTAAAGTGCAATTTAACCATGAAAAGCTAATGGGTATGAAGTGCTGAATGTGTCAGATAAAGCAACATCTAAAGATTGCTTTTAGCATACCAAGTGAAAGGACGGACTTGTGAAGGAATATTTAGCATTGTGGCAAAGGTATTCAAGATGAGACAGACGGGAAGAGAGTGTTCGTGGTACGTGGGCTTTCCTATCACTTTAATGCACAACCAAACGTTTAAAGACACAAGTATACTAGTTGTCCACTATTCTTTTTTCCTACTTTCCCCAATGATATGATAATACGTTTCATCACTTTGTCAGTTCTTCTCCTGGTTCTTTTACATAAATCACACATTTCTGAAAATTTTCATGCTCACCCTGAGGCAAAGCAAACTCAATCTTTATTTTCTATATCTAATAGCATTCTTTTGGCTTCAGATGTTTTCCAATAGTTGATAGGAGTGGGAAATTCAGTGAGGAATAAGGGGATACAAATAAGAATGTGGGGGTGGAGAAAAAACAGAAAAATGAAACAGAAGTAAATAAGTTATTCAGTCAATTCACACCACACAGTATATTTTAGAGGCTTAGTCCCTGGTAGATTGGGAATGTAACATAATCAAGTATGATGATTAACAAAAACATTTCACAAGAAGAAACCTAGAGGCTCAAATGGATAGTGCATCTGGAATTATTGGAAACTTATTACGTTTTCATAAAATGTATTCTATATTATTAAGAATATATTATTATATTCTACTTTAAAATTATCTCTAATTATCAAAAATGTTTAAAACAAAAAAAGGGGGGGGGTGCCTAGGTGGCTCAGTCAGTTAAGTATCCAACTCTTGATTTTGGCTCTGGTCATGATCTCTAGGTCATGGGATGAGCCCTGTCAAGCACTCCTTGCTGGGCATGGAGTTTACTTAAGATTCTCTCTTTCCATCTCTCTCTGCCCCTCCCCTGCTCTCTCTCCCTCTCTCTCAAAAATAAATAAATAAATAAATAAATAAACAAATAAATGAAATATTTAATAAAAAGTAAATAAAGAAAAAGGTAATAAAATAAAATTATTTCTAACTAAACAAGAAAATTCAAGGTAAATACCACCTGTGATAGTTTGTATGCAACCCAGAAAACCAACCAAAAACAACTACGTAACGTACGTCACATCATAAGGTACAGCTACAAAATTACTAGTCATGTTATAAGAAGCACATCGCAACTTACATGTCTGATCAAGTGTTCTATCTCATGGTAGTCTCATTTTTAGCGACTACTTTATGCTATTTTGATTAAGCTTTCTCTGGAACTTTACCATGTAAATGGACTCTGGAAATTAAAGTGTCACAGAAAATCTTTGATCTCATTATTTATAGATTTGTTTTGTTTTGGTTTATTTTCATGATTTATCTTTCATCCATATATACTTTATTTACCAGTGTTGGGCCCTGCAAATTTTGACTATTCCTAAACATAAATTCCACCTGCTAAAAAAAAAAAAGACATTGCCATCACTGTAGATATTTAAAATTATGCTAATACTTCTCCAAAGTTTTCTAAAATAAAGTTAAGAAAATATTTAGGTCATTGTTATAATAAATTTATAGACCCATGCGGTGAATTGAAAAGTTAAGTATCATCCATTTTCCCATTGCATTCATAAATTAGGGGGAAAAGAGTATTAAATATACTGTGCTTGGAACTGGGAGATTTCTGGAGACAATTCTGAAAGTCTTATTTTCAATAATGTCAGCCTAGAAGTGCTAGAATGACTTGGCAAGTAGGTAACTTAACTCTGTTATAGGTATGACAAAAATTACAACTAAAAACAATTTACTAGATTGCTATATCCAAAAATGACAGAAATATTGGTATTAGTAGTAATTGAGAATATATCCATAACATCCTACTGTTAAGGTTTCTCTTAGCCAATAAACTAAAGATAATTGGGTATTTGTACTTCAACTATTGTACAAAATATTTTTAGGTTTCAAGTATCAGTTTATTGAAGGAATTTCTCTGAATGAGAGAAAAGTGGTGAAATATGATGATCCTGAGTACACCTCCTCCCACAGACACACCAAGGCTGCAACTGCACATCAAGCAACTCTCTCTGAGAATGACAGGAAGACTAGCAGGACAACTTTTTCACAGCTAAAGCTCTGTAGAAAAAGACACATTGAAAATGTTGGGGCAGAGACATGGTCTGACCCTCAGCAGAGCAACCTACAAGTGGGAGGGATATCACAGGCACAGAGTTCTCCTTGAAGAACAGGGATCTGAGTACCCTGTTGGGCACCTTCTGCCATGGGGATCAGCACCATGAAGATAAGCCCCCCCCCCCCCAGACATTTGGCTTTGAAAATCAGTGGGCCCTAACTCTGGGAAAGTTGGAGGGTTGTATGAAACTGGAATGCCATTCTTAGTGTGCCTACACACAATCTATAGAGGCAGCAGTTTGAAAAGTAGTTGGACCATATGTGAAGGACATCTACTGACTAATTTTAGAGTGTGGGCTAGAGGAACATAGACTTGCAGGAACTTTCTCTGGGAACAGAAGAGTTGGAAGAAGTGATTTTTCTTGCCCTCCTCTAGCCTAGCTAGTCTGACATAGGTAGGTAGCAGTCCATTTACTTTATTAGCAGAGCTCACCCTGCCACTGTATCCCTTTGTGAATGTACCTTGCCCAAACTGTCCACAGGTACTACTTTGAAGGCAATTCATGCCTGGGCATGGGGGGAACCCCATCCATCAATATGTCTACAACAGTCGCAGCCCAGTCACAACAGAAGAATGCATCAGTCCAGACAGGGGACACTCCTGGAAAATCTGGTCCCCAAATTATACTTTCTGCATAAGGCCACTACTTTCAAGACCAGGAGATAGAGTTCATCTACGTAAAATATAGAAACAAAAAAATGAGACCCAGACAAAATGAGGATACACAGGAATATATTCCAAATGAAAGAAGAAGAAAAAACCTTAGAGAAAAAAAAAACTAAATGAAACAGAGATAAGTAATCTACCTGATTAAAAGTTCAAAATAATGGCCACAAAATTTATCACCAAATTTGGGTGAAGGGTGGACTTACTCAATGAAAATGTCAATAATGAGAGAGGAAAAAAACCAAAACAAAACATTAGAGTGTATCAAGAGCAGATTAGAGGATACAGTGATCTGGAAGGCAGGTATAAATCATCCAAGCTCAACAGCAAAAGGAAAAAATAATTAAAAAAAAAAAAGGAGGATAGGTTAAGGAAACCATAGGACAAAGGGAACTAATACAGTACAGAAGTTCTAGAAGGGGAAGGGAGAGAAAAGAAGCAGGACACTTATTTGAAGAAACAATAGCTGAAATATTCCCTAACCTGGGGAAGAAAAAAGATATACAGGTCTTGGAAACCCAGAGAAACAAGATAAAACCAAAGAGGACCACACTACAATACATAATAATTAAAATCTCAAAATTAAAGGTAAAGAAAAAATTTTAAATGCAATAAGAGAAAAGCAACTAGTTACCTATAAGGGAATACTCATAATATTATTGCTTATTTTTCAGCAGAAACTTTGCAGGCTAGAAGGGAATGATATGATATAGTCAAATTGCTGAAAGGAAAAACAAACAAACAAACAAACAAATAACCTATACCAATATACTATAACCATCAATGTTATTATTCAGAATTGAAGAAAAGAGTTTCCCAGACAAACAAAAGTTAAAGGAGTTCATTACCACTAAACCAGTCATAAAAGAAATATTGAAGTGAGTTCTTTAAGCAGAAAGAAGAAAATTATAAAAGAAAATTTTCACTGGTAAAAAGAAATACAAAGGTGGTAGATCACTTGTAAAGCTAGTATAAAGGCCAAAAGACAAAAGTAGTAAAGTTAACTTTATCTACAATTAGTTAAAAAAATAAAAATATGTAAGATATGATGTTGAATACAGAAATGTGGGTAAGGGGAGTAAAAATGTAGTACTTTCAGGTGTGTTTAACTTTAACAATCATCAATTTAAACTGTCCACTATATACATAGGACACTTTATATGAACCTCAAGGTAATGACAAACCACAAACCTATAATAGACAAAAAAAAAAAAAAAAAAATGAAGTGAAAGAAATCCAAGTATAATGCTAAAGTCATCAAATTATAAGAGAAGAAAGAAAGGGAAGAATGGAACAGAGAGGAACTACAAAAACCACCAGGAAACAACAAAATGGCAATAAGTTTATTACTATCAGTAATTACTTTAAATGCAAATGAACTGATGCTCTAATCAAAAGACACAGGATGGTTAAATGGCTTAAAAAATGACCATTCCATATGCTGCCTATAAGAGACTCACTTCAGACCTGAAAACAATTACAGACTGAAAGTAAAGGGATGGAAAAAGATATTCCATGCAATGGAAGTGAAAAAAAAAAAAGGCTAGGGTAGCAATACTTCTATTAGACTATATAGGCTTCAAGTAAAACCTGTAATAATACACAAAGAAGGGCACTACAGAATGATAAAGGGAACAATACAACAAGAGGATATAATATCTGTAAAGGTCTACACACTCAATATAGGAGCACATTATAAAGCAAATATTAACAGACATAAAAAGAGAAATTTCAAGTAATACAATAATAGTGGGTACTTTATCACCCCACTTATATCAATGGACAGATTATCCAGACAAAAATATCAATAAGGAAAATGTGGATTTGAACAACATATTAGACCAGATAGACTGACACATATATAGAGACCATTCCAAATAAAAACAGCAGAACAAAAATTCTTTTCAAGTGCACATTTTGAAAAATTCTTTTCAAAATTCTTTTCAATTCTATAGGATAGCTCACGTTAGGCTACAAAATAAGTCTTAATAAATTTGATTTGATATATAATGTATCATTGCTGACCACAGCAGGATGCAATTAGAAATCAATTAAAAGAAGAAAAAAATGGAAAACACAGAAATATGTAGAGGCTAAGCAGCATGTTCCTAAACAACCAATGGATTAACAAAGAAGTCAAAGAGGAATTCAACAAATATATGGAAGTAGATGAAAATGAAAACACAACAGTCCAAAATCTTTGGGACAAAGCAAAAGCAATTCTAAAAGTGATGTTTATATTGATACAGATGAACATCAAGAAACAAGAATAATTTTATTTAATTTTTTTTAATGTTTATTTATTTTTGAGACGGAGAGAGACAGAGCATGAATGGGGGAGGGGCAGAGAGAGGGAGACACAGAATCTGAAGCAGGCTCCAGGCTCTGAGCTGTCAGCACAGAGCCTGACGTGGGGCTTGAATTCGCAAACTGCGAGATCATGACCTGAACCGAAGTCGACCGCTTAACCAACTGAGCCACCCAGGCGCCCCAAGAATAATTTTAAATAAACAAATTAAACTTACACTTATGTTAGAATAAAAGCCCAATGTTAGAATAAAAAAATAAAGAGCAGAGCAGAATAAAAACAAAAACAAACAAACAAATGAAAAAGGCCAATATCTAAAATGAATATAAAGGCAAAATCCCCAACAAAATATTAGCAAACCAAATTTGATTTTATGTTAAAATATCATTCCCCATGACCAAATGTGATTTTCCCAAGGATGCAAACATGGTTTGGTATCCACAAATCAATCAATGTTATCTACATTAAAAAATTAAAGATAATTATATAACTATTACAAAAGATATAGAAAAAGCATTAAAAAAAAATGAATGTCCGTTCATGAAAAAAATGTCAACCAAGTGGGTTTAGAGAGGACATATCTCCCCTTATAAAGGGGGGGACATATCTCCGCATAATAAAGCCCATGTATGATAACATATATTTAACATCATACTCTATGGTGAAAAACTGAAAGCTTTTCCTGTAAGATCAGGAAATAAGGATGTCTACTTTCACCACTTTTATTCACCATAGTGCTGGAAGTCCTACCCACAATAATCAGATAACAGAAGGCATACAAACTGATAAGGAAAACATAAAATTTCCACTATTTATAGATGATGCTAAATATATAGAAAATCCTAAAATCTCCACCAAAAAGCTATTAGAATAAATGAGTTCAGTAAACTTGCATAATCCAAATTGTACAGAAATCTGTTGTGTATATATACACTAATAATCTAACAATAACAGAAATTAAGAAAGCAATACCATTTAGAATTGTATCAAAAATAATGACATACTTAAGAATAAATTTAATAAAGGAGGTGAAAATTGGTACTGTAAAAACTATAAGACACTGATGAAAAAAATGGAAAATGACACAAATAAATGAAACGATACATCATGTTTATGGACTGGAAGAATTAATTTTGCTAAAATGTTCAGACTGCCCAATGCAATCTATAGATTCAATACAATCTCTATCAAAATACCAGTAGTATTTTTTACAAAACCAGAACAAATAATACTAAAATTTGTATGGAACCATAAAACACCCTGAATAGCCAAAGCAATCTTGAGAAAGAAAAACAAGTCTAAAGGCATCACAATCCTAAATTTCAAGATGTACTACAAAGCTATAAATATCAAAACAGTGTTGTACCGGCCTCAGAACAGACACACAGATCAATGGATTAAAATAGAGATCCCAGAAAAAAAATGAGGTTCTATGGTCAATTACATTATAGGAGGCAAGAAAATACAATGGAGAAAATATCATTTCTTTAATAAATAGTGTTGCAAAACTGGACCACTTTCTTATACCACATACAGTATAAACTCAAAATGAATTAAAGACTTAAATTTAAGACCTGAAACTATAAAACTCCAAAAGAAAATATATGCATCATGCTTAGCAATGTTATTTTCTTTTTCTTTCTTTTTTTTTTTTTTTTTTTTTTTGGATCTGTCTCTTCACGTTGCATGGGCAACAAAAGCAAAACCATGAAATTAGGACTATATCAAACTAAAATGATTTTGCACAGTTAAGGAAAATATAAACAAAATGAAGAAGCTACTGAATGGAAGCCTATATTTGCAACTGATATATTCATTAAATATTAATATCCAAAATAGAATCATACAAATCAACACTAAAAACAAACCAATGAAAAAATGGACAAAGGATCCGAATAGACATTTTGCCCAAAGAAGACATAGAGATGGCTAACATAAGAAATTACTCAAATCACTATTCATCAGAGAAATGTAAATCAAGCCAGAATGAGAGATCACTTCACACCAGTCCGAATGACTAATATCAAAAAAACAAGTAATAAAAAGTGTTGGTGAAGATGTGGAGAAAATGGAACCCTCGTGCACTATTGGTAGGCATAAAAATTGGTGCAGTTGCTATGAAAAACAGTATGAAGTTTCCTAAAAAAATTGAAAACAGAGATAACTTAAGATTCAATCATTCTACTTCTGGCTATTTACCTGAATAAAATGAAAATACTAATTCAAAATGATACATGCCTCTTATGTTTTGCAGCATATGCAAAATATGGAAACAACCTCAATGTCCATCCATAGACAAGTGGATAAGAAGATATTACATATATATATATATACACACACACACACACTATGGAATATTACCCAGCCATGGAAAGAATGAAATATTACTATTTGCAAGATGGATAGACATGGAGAATTATGCTAAGTGAATTAAATCAGACATAGACAAATATCATACGATTTCATGTACATGTGGAATCTTTAAAGCAAAACAGAAGGACAAATAAAACAAAAACAGACTTATAAATACAGAAAACAAAGTTTTCTGAAGGGAGGGGTGTGAGCAGGTGAAGAGGATTAAGAGGTACAATCTTCTTGTCATAAAATAATTAAGTCAGGTAAGTAAAGTAGTGCATAGGGAATATTGTCAATAATATTGTAATAACTTTGTAAGGTAACAGATGGTAACTAAATTTAATGTGGTGATCATTTCATAATGTATATAGATGTTGAGTCATTATGCTGTACACCTGAAACTAATATAATATTGTATGTCAACTATACTTCAATTAAAAAAAATGTCAGTTTATAATGGTCCTTTTTATAGAGATATATTTGAATTATAGAATGCTGGGCACAAACAACTAGAACTGGAAAAGGGCCAATTGTTTAATTATTTTCCAAATAACCAGAAGTAAGTCTCTTTAAATAGGAAAAAATAAAAATCTTAGACTTTTCTATCCGTTATATACCGAAAGGAGGGAGTTTTGAATCATATGTACTTCTATATTTAGTTTTTTGAACTCCATACTGGTTTCCATAATGCGTGCATCAATTTACATTCCTACCAACAGTAAACAAGGGTTTGTTTTTTTCCCACGACATCCTCATCAACACTTTAAAAAATATATATTATAGACATCTTAACAGGTATGGTATTTCATCCTGGTTATCATTTGCACTTCCAAAATGATTATTAATGTTAGGAATGTTTTCATACAGCTGTTGGCCATTTGTATGTCTTCTTGGGAAAAATATCTATTCAGATCCTTTTGCCCATTTTTAATAGAGTTGTTTTTATTCTACTCAGTTTTATGAGTTCCTTTTATATTTTATTTATTTAAAAAGTTTATTCATTTTGAGAGAGAGAGTGCAGGCAGGGGAGGGACAGAGAAGGAGGGAGAGATAGAATGCCAAGCAGGCCCTACACTGTCAGTACAGAGCCAGATGCAAGGCTAGGGCTTATGAACCATGAGATAATGACCTGAGCCAAAATGAAGAGTCAGACGCTTAACTGACTGAGCTACCTGGGTGCCTCAAGTTCCTTATATATTTTAGATAGTCACCCCTTCCCAGATATATGGCTTGCAATTATTTTCCCCCCATTCATAAGGCTTCTTTTCACTTTGTTCATTATTTCCTTTGCTGTGCAGACGCTTTTTAGTTTGATGTCATCCCACTTGTTTAATTTTGTTTTGTTGCCTGAAATTTGCATGTAATGGCCAAAAATCGTTGCCAAGTCCAAATCTGTACCTTGAAGAGATATCTGTGTTCTCATGTTTGTTGCAGCATTACTCAAAATACCCAAGATATGGAAACAAACTAATTGTCCATTGACAGAATAGATGTGTGATATACATATATAGAAATATTATGTTATTCATAAAAAAAAACCTTGCCATTTGTAACAACATGGATGAACCTGGAAAACGTTAGGCTAAGTGAAATAAGCCAGACACAAAAAGAAGCTTCACACTCTCACTTACATGTGAAATCTAAAAAAGTCAAATACATAGAAGCAGAGAGAACAGTAGTTATCAGGAAAAGGGAGAGGGGAGAAAGGAAGAGATAATTTGTCAATGGGTACAAAGTTGCAGTATGTAGGGCAAATAAGTCTAGAAATCTCATGTATAGCATGATGGTTGTAGTTAGTAATACATTATTAAATAGTGGAAATTTGCTAACAGTAAATTTCATGTGCCATCATCTCACACACACAGAAACAGTAACTTTGTGAAAAGGTACATTAACTTGACTACAATAACCATTTTACTACATATACCAAATCATGTTGTACACCTTAAATATATACAATTTTTATTAAAAATAAAATTAAAGTAGGGGATCAACATGATTAGTAAAAAGTAGAGCTCCCAGGCTTTATGTCTGAGACATAAATGTGTAATATCAGTGTCATTTATGTAAATAAATGAATCCAGGCAAGATCATTTTTATCTTGGTCTTAAATTGATGTGTCCCTGAGAGTGGACATGAAATGGTTACTTTTTTTTTTTGTTATTTTCATTTATTTTGAGAGAGAGAAAGAATGACCAGGGAAGGGGCAGAGAGAGAGAGGGATAGAGAGAATCCCAAGCAGGCTCCACACGCTGTCAGCACAGAGCCCAATGTGGACTCATGAAATGGGAGATCATGACCTGAGCTGAAATCAAGATTCAGGTGCTTCACCAACTGAACCACCCAGTCACCCTGAAATGATTACATTTTAAAATAATATAGGACTATAGCCAATGGGTCGTTTGCTTAATATTGCCTACTGGAATTACAAAAATCTTTATAATAAGAGAAGAGTTTCAGTCATTGGTATGGTTGCACTTCAAATATAACATAGATAACTTTAAAGTCCTAATTTTATTTTTTTAATGTCTGCATTGTTTTATTATGTAACACGACTCTCTCTTATCAGGCTGCTCTTCTCAGGGTAGCTGCCCCATTTACTTCCCCACCTGCCTACTTTGACATCGTGCATTCAGCTATCATCTTTCTTCCACTTATATGGCACCCTCTCTTTTTGAACTCATCTATCATCCATAATTCAAGGTTTAATTACAGTTCTTTGTTTATAGAACTCCAGTTATTCTAAGCTACAAGAATTATATTCCTTGCACCGCTAATGAACTTTTATGCTATATAAAACTAATTAGCATATATCTACTATGTTATTAAATGATTGATAGTTTTAGAGCCCTAAATAGATTAAAAACTCCACCATCAAGACACTGGGATACACAGATTAGCCATGGCAAAGGACAGAGTACATAGTGGTAACACAGAAACACAGTAAACAATAGTTTATTGGCTCAGTAATTCATTTATTCACCAATTCACACCATTTCTGGCAGTGGTGATGGCAAATTTACATTTTCTGTATATTAAAAGTTGTGTAGAAATTTCTGATTCTGGTAGCAAAGAAATGGGACCAGATTTACTCTTTCGCATTAAACAAGTAGAAAACCAGATACAACTTACATAAAACTTTTTTGTTTGTTTGTTTTTTCAGATACTGAACAACTGAGAGAAAGGGACTATGACCTTTGAGAAAAGATAATTACCTAATTGCCCGGGGTACTTTCCAGACCACAAGGGAGAAAAAAGAAACAGGCAATCTTGCTGAGTCAAAGAGACAGGGATTCAAATTCAGGGAGCCCAGCTTGCCTAGAATTTGTAGGCAGAATCTCTGAGAGAAGGAAACTGCAAAGAGAGATCTTAGAGACATTTAGAGGGTTCTCCTTGAGTCTCATGCTGAGTACTGATCTGTACTGAATGCCACTGGTGAGCAGTAAGCCAAACAATTTCCTGAGTTTTGACAGGAATGGGAACAGTTTGTGTTTGTACTGGTCAGGATAGAAAAGCTTCTTAATATATAGATCATTGAGCAGAGTCCCCAAACTGAGATTGTTCTAGAGTGAGACAATTAGCCATATATTAAATAAAAACTGTGTCCCATAACACAGTCCAGCAGTGATTTAAGAAAGCAAACACCAAGGGTGCCTGGGTGGCTCAGTCAGTTTTGCATCTGACTTCTGCTCAGGTCATTGTCTCATGGTTTATGAGCTCCGGCCCTGCATTGGGCTCACTGCTATCAGCACAAAGCCCACTTTGGATCCTCTGTCCTCCTCTCTCTCTGCCCCTCACCCCCACCTCTCTCCCACAAAAACAAACAAAAAACAAACAAAAAAAAACTTTAAAAAATAAAATAAAAACCTGACACCCAGGACCCAGCAAAGTAAAATGCACAGTGCACAGCAACCAGTTGAAAGAAAGAAAGAAAGAAAGAAAGAAAGAAAGAAAGAAAGAAAGAACGAACCAGGAAGGTAAAGAAGTGGGAAATGATAAACTATACTCTGAAGAAAACTCAATAAACAAAAGGACACATAAGTGACAAATGTGATGCATTTAATAAGAAAGTAAAACTTTATGATTAATATGATCTATATTTTAAGTATAGATGAAAATATGCAAATGTCAGGAGATAAATTAAAAATATAAAATAAATCCAAATGAACTATAACAGATAAGAGCATCTTCTCTGAAATATAAAATACACTTTATTTTTTACATATGGTATGAGGAACTGGTTGAGGTTTCCCTTTTTTACATATAGCTGTGTAATTGTCTCAGAGCCATTTGTTAGACTATTGTTTCCACTATTGACTTGCTTTTGCATCTTTACTGAAAATCAACTAATCATATATAAATTATGTCATATATAGCATACATGTCTATATGTCTATCAAAAATGCCTATATGTCACTGGAATCTATTGTTGGAATTGATTTATATGACTATTGTTTCTCCAATACCATACTTACATGATTATTGTAGCTCTAAGATTTGAAAACAGCTACTTTGAATCCCTTATTTTGAATGGTGTTTCAATCTTTACAGCATTCCAAAATTTCAATGCACAAATGCAAAAAAAAAAAAAAAACCTGACATATACGTGCTCAGAAAATATGGTTTCTCTCAGCTTACTAACCCTCAGAAAAGTCTAAGATTAAAAGGAAAAGTTCTGTTAAAAACACAAAAATTGGTTTTGATCTGAGTGGGATTCTTTCAAATATCTATTTGCTGATTAATTTTTTTTCAGTTTTCTCTCAAGTGAGAAAAGCATATTAATTTGTTCAAGCTTATTTTATCTTTGATATTTATGTTTATTATTTTTCCTATACTTTTCATTCCCAATATATACCCCAAGATGGTTTCACACCGAGTTTTCTTCATAGCATATTATTGAATGCTTCATTTTCAGAATCTTGCAATGTCATACTAATTGCTGTCATTAACGTATCATTTACATATCTGCTAATTCTTACAGGATCTAAAGGCTGAGAAATGAGTAACCGTCTTGAGAAAAGGAAGATGATTGTAATAAGACCAATGACAAAATTTCTTATGTGAATTTAAAATAAATGAAAACTTAATTATAGCACATAAATTTATGTAAGAAGCATGAAATGACTAGGCTGTCATTGTAAACAACAAAATATAAAACCAATGTCTTTGTTTTATTCATTTATTTATAAGTGGTTTTGCAGCAAATATATTAAAACCAAGTTCTATTTTCTATAAAATTTATACCTGGCCCATTACATTACATTTAACAATAATGCTATATAATATTGAAAAAAAATATTCTTAATTGTTGAGTACCCCCAAAAATGCTGGTTTTAGCACCATGCTTGAAAGCATTCTTTAATGTTTACTTATTTATTTGACGGGGGTGGGCAGAGATAGAGGGAAACGGAAGCCCAAGCAGGCCCTGTGCTGTCGGTGTGGAGAATCCCCATGCAGGGCTCAAACTCACAAACTGTGACATCATGACCTGAGCTAAAACGAAGAGTCAGATGCTTAACCGAGTGAGCCATCCATGTGCACCTTAGCACCATGCTTTTTTTTTTTTTTTGATTTTTAAAAAGTGTTTATTTATTTTTGAGAGAGACAGAGAGACAGAGCATGAGTAGGGGAGGAACAGAGAGAAAGGGAGACAGAATCCGAAGCAGGCTCTAGGCTCTGAGCTGTCAGCGCAAAGCCTGATGCGGGCTCAAACTCACAAACCATGAGATCGTGAGCTGAGCCGAAAATGGATGCTTAGCCGACTGAGCCACCCAGGCACCCCAGCACCATGCTTTAAAATAGGAATCCCTTATAGAAAAAACAAACAAAACAAAACAAAAAACAAAAAAACCCCAACTATCTCAGGGTGCCTGGGTGGCTCAGTCCGTTAAGCATCTGACTCCTGATTTGGGCTCAGGTCATGATCTCATGGTTTATGAATCTAAGCTCTACATCAGGCTCTCTACTGTCAGCATAGAGCTTGCTTGGAATTTTCTGTCCTCCCCCCTCTCTCTGTTCCTCCCCTACTCATGCTCTCTGTCTCTCTCTCTCTCTCAAAAATAAATAAAAATTTAAAAAAAGAAAGAAATTAAATTTGTAAGCAGAAAGTAGAGCCAGAGCAGAATTCTCTTGCTCAATTTTTGTTGTTGTTTCTTGGTCTTTTCAATTACCCTCCAATTTCTAGCCTCAACTTTGAACCATAAATCAACAGCACTCACTCAAGGTCTAGAATCACTGAAAAATAAAACTGGTGAATCTTTATCTTCCTTAATATTGAGGCTGTGATATAATAAGCTTTCCTTTTATGTTTCTTCAACACCTACATGTTAGATCTTTAGTTTTTAGAGAATTTTTCTATACCTTAGGCGTTCAGGAGCTTTTAAATTTCTCTTACCATTTTTTAAAGATGCTCAACATTGGTAGTCTTCAGGAAAATGTGAAGACCTTTGTGAAATTCCACTATGCACATATTAGTATGACTTTTAAAAAAATGTTAGAAATAATGTAGAGCAATTGTAAACAGTATACATTGCTGATGAGAGTGTAAAATGGTACAACCAGTTTTGAAAATTGACAGTTACCTATTTAATTCAACATACACTTACCATATGACCCAGGAATCTTATTCCTAGGTTTTAGCCAAGAGAAATAAAATTTGTATCAACACAAGGATATGCACACCTAAATAGTAATTGCAGCATGATTTATAATAACTCAGAACTGAAAACTATGGTATATCCACAAAGCTAACACCACTTAGAAATAAGGAGAAGCAAACTATTGATATATGCAACAAGATGCATGAATTTGAAAAGCATTTTGACAAAATAAACCCAATTCAAAAGGATATTAGGGTAGGATTCCACTTATTTGAAATTATAAGGCAGGACAAACCAACTGATAATCCCAGAGAAAAGATGAGATATTACCTGGGGTTGGTACTTGTTTGGGTTCACTGAAAAAGGACCATAGAGATATTTTAGGGGCAATAAAAATATTGATTAAAAAGGTGCATATGTTTCCCAAAGTTTATCAAACTCCACATTTATAATGAATGTACTGGGATCCTGGGAAGATGGCAAAGAAAGAGGACCTTACTAAGCTTGCCTCATCCCATGGACTCAACTAGATAACCCAGAAAATGATCCAAAGGTTGGCAGAACAAACTCCACAATTAAATATAGAGAAAAGACCACATCGAAGGGGCTAGGAAGGAAGGGTAGAGATGCAGTGGGAAGCTAAACTAACTAGGAGGGCTGTCCACAGAAAGGAAGGAAGCCTTGGCACAGAGAGGGGAGAGAAACAGGCCCTCACACTAAGCAGCCCACGCAGGGAAGGCAAATCCCCATATCATTTGACTTTGAAAACCAGAGGGGCCAAACTTTGTGAGTTCTTATAATCAATGGTACTTCAAACTCAGCATTTTTTGTAAATGTCTATTTATTTTTGAGAGCGAGAGTGTGAATGGGGGAGGGGCAGAAAAAGAGGAGGACAGAAGATCTGAAGTGGGCTCTGCACTGACAGCAGCAAGCCTGATTCAGCACTTGAACTCCCAAACTGAACTACGAGATCATGACCTGAGCTAAAGTTGGACACTGAACTGACTGAGCCACCCAGTCACCCCAAAACCCAGAATTTCAAAAATCAGTGACCTCCACTTTGGGGGAGTTGGGAGGGTGAGAGGAAACTGCATCCCTGCCCTTAAAGAAACAACACAAAAGAGCCCAAAAAGATATACCATAGCAGCAGCTATTTGAAAAATGTCTGGGGTGTATGAGGGAAAGAGTGGTTTGCTAACCTCAGAGCCTGTTCTGGAGGGACAAAGATCCTTGGGAGATTCTTCCAGAAACAAAGGAGATGGCAGGTGCCATTTCACACTCCCATATAAGCATATGTATATATACTTATATACATATATATATATATACACACCCGCATATAAGTACACAGCCACCTGAGGGAAACAGTGCAATGTCAACACTTGACACAAACACCATACATTTCACCACAACCACCGCCCCCCCGCCACCGTTGGGGTTGGGCAGATGTCACTCTAGCTGCCCCAGCGAGGCTTGCCTCAGTCCCTGCACTGTAGGCCCCTTCCCTACCAGAAGACACAAACCTTGCTTACAGTACACCTCCTACCCCATGAACATTGCAGATTTGCCCCTGCCAATATGCCCTTGGCCAGCCCATCCAAAGTGGTTCCACAAGCCTGGCAGTGTGCAAGCAGCCCCGACAGGGACCATCACCACACTAAGGTAACTCCCACCCCAGGGAGATGGGAAAATAACCACACACACCAAGATGACTGCAGCCACAGCAGTGGGATGAAGGCAGGACTGCTGTCCTTGTCCACAAGAGAAAGCTTCTCAGGGGATGACACAGGAAAATTCCCCTCTAGTTTGGTGCTACATTTCTGGCAAATGCTTCATCTGATGCAACTCAAGCCCAAAGCAGCTCCAGACTGGCCCACTAACACCATGAGACCAAACAATGCCTACAACAGGCAAAGAGAACCATTGCAGATGACTGGCCTGAAGGGAAAAACAAAAATAAAAACAAAAACAAAAACAAAAACAGCTCAGCCACAACAGCAGAGTACACACAATACACATATAGAGACACCCCTGAAGCAGCAGGTTCTGGAGAACAAGGGACACTACATAGCAGGGCACCACAGGACCTCTTATTTATAAACTAATTACTTTCAAGTCCAGGAGATGTAACTGACTTTCCTACACATAGAAACAGGAACAGAGAGTTCGACAAATGAGAAAATAGAGAAATATGTCTCAAATGAAAGAACAAGACAAAATCACAGCAGGAGACCTAAGTAAAATTGAGGTATGTAATATGCTTGACAGAGAATTTAAAATAATGACCAAAAGATACTGGATTTGAAAAAAAGAATGGAAGACCTCAGTAGACCTTTAAGAAAGAGATTAAGAAAAGAACCAATCAGAGGTGAAGAACACAATAAGTGAATTTTAAAAATATGTATAAATGGAATAAGGAGTAGACTAGAACAAGCAGAAGAACAAATCAATGACATGTAGGACAGATAAATGGAAAATAATTAAACTCAGAAAATTAGAGAAAAAGAATTATGCAAATAAGAATAGGTTAGGGATTTCAGCAACACCATTAAGTGTAATAATATCCCCATTATAGGAATCCCAAAAGAAAAAGAAGAGAGAAAAGGGGAAAGAAAAATTGAAGTAGTAATGGCTGGAAACTTTCCAAATCTGGGAAAGGAAAAAGAAATTCAGATCTAGAAGGCACAGAGATCCCCCAACAAAATCAACTCAAGTAGGTCCACACAAAGCCATGTAGTAATTAAAATGGCAAAAAGTAGTTTTAAAAAAAATTTTTTAAGTAGCAAGAGAAAAAAAAAGTTCAATACAAGGGAAACCCAATAAGGCTATCAGAGGATTTTTTTAGCTGAAATTTTGCAGGTGTGAGGTGGTGACATGATATATTTAAAATGCTGAAAGGAAAAAATCTGCAGCCAAGAATACTCTATGCAGCAAAGCCATCATTCAGAATAGAAGGAGAGATAAGGAGATTCCCAGACAAACAAAAGTTAGAGGAATTCATCACCACTAAACCAGCCTTATATGAAATGTTTAATGGGACTCTGAGTGGAAAGGGAAGACTATAAGTAAGAATAAGAAAAGTAGGAAGCACAAAAGCTGCAAAAATAAGTATATCTGCAAAAATCAGTGAAAGAACTCACAATATAAAAGGGAGTAGACTATGACACCATATGCCCAAAACATGATGGGGGAGACGGGTAAATAATGGGTTCAACTCAATATAGACTGCCGTATGCAGAAGATATTACACACAAACTGAATGGTAACCACAAATCAAAAACCAGGAACAGGCAAAAAATAAAGAGAAAGTAATCCAAATATTTCACTAAAAAAGGCAATTAATCATGAGGGAAGAGGACAAAACAAGAAAGGAACAGAAAAACTACAAAAACAATAAAATAAGTAATAAAATCACAATAATTCTTACCTATCAATAATTTCTTTGAATGTAAATGGACTAAATGCTCCAGTCAAAAGACATAGGGTGAAGGAATGGATAAAAAAGCAAGATTCTTATATAGTACCTACAAGAGACTCATTTCAGACCTAAAGATACATGCAAATTGAAAGTAAATGGATGGATAAGAATTTGTCTTGCAAATGATATCAAAAGAAAGCTGGAGTAGAATACTTATATTGGAAAAAATAGATTTTAAAACAAAGAGTGTAATGAGAGACAAAAAAAGACCCTATATAATCATAAAGGGAAAAATTAAACAAGAAAATATAACAATTGTAAATATTCATCTCACATGGGAGCACACAAACACAAAAAGCAGTTAATAACAAACATACAGTAATTAGTAGAATACAGTAATAGCAAGGGACTTTACCAACTCATTTACATCGGTGGTAGATCATCCAAACAGAAAACCAACAAAGAAACAGTGGCTTTGAATGACACAACAAGCCAGATGGATCTAAAAGATATATTCAGAATATTCCAACCTAAAACAGCAGAATACACATTCTTTTCAAGAGCCCATGGAACATTCTCCAGAATAGATCCCATTATAGGCCACAAAATAAGTCAAAATATTTAAAAATTCTGAAGTCATACAATGCATCTTTTCAGACCACAACACTATGAAACTAGAAATCAACCCACAGGGAAAAATCTGGAGACAGCAAAATATCTTAAATAACATGATATTAAACAATGAATCATTCAACCAAGACATCAAAGAGACATTCAAAAAATACATGGAGAAAAATGAAAATGAAAACCCAATGGTCCAAACCTTTAGGATGCAGCCAAAATGGTTCTAAGAATGAAGTTTATAGCAATATGGGTGTCCCTCAAGGAACAAGAAAAATCTCAGATAAGCAACCTATCCTTACACATAAAGGAGCTAGAAAAAGAAGAAAAAAAAATCCAAAACCAGTAGAAGGAATGAAATAATAAAGATTAGAGCAGAAATAAACAAAATAGAAAGTTAAAACAACAATAACAACAACAAAAGCAACACTAGAACAGATCAATGGCTATTTAAAAAGATAAACAAAATTGATAAACCTATAACCAGACTCATCAGAGAGAGAGAAAGAGAGAGAGAGACAGAGAGAGAGAAAGGACTCAAAATCAGAAATAAAATATATAAAAACTGATAACACATAAAGGATTATAAGAGAATATTGTGAAAAATTATAGTCAACAAATTCGACAACATAGAAGAAATGATAAATTTCTAGAAACATAACCTATCAAACTGAAGCAGGAAGACATAGAAAATTTGAACAGACTGATCACCAGCAATAAAATTGAATCAGTAATCAAAAAACTCACAACATACAAAAGTACAGGACCAGATGGCTTTACAGGTGAATGCTACCAAACATTTAAAGAAGAGTTAATATCTATTCTTCTCAAACTATTCCAAAAAATAGAAGAGGAAGAAATACTTTGAAATTCATTCTATGAGGCTACCATTACCCTGATACCAAAACAAGATAAAGACATTGCAAAAAAAAAAAAAAAAAAAAAAAAAAAGAGGGAGAGAGAGAGAGAGAGGGACAGAGAGAGAGGGACAGAGACAGAGAAAGAGAACTAGGGCCTATTTTCTCTGGTGAACATAGATGCAAAAATTTTCAACAAAATATTAGCAAACTGAATACAGCAATATATTAAAAAATTCATTCACCACAATCGAGTGGGATTTATTCCAGGATACAAGGATGGTTCAATATTTGCAAATCAATCAACATGATACATCATGTTAATAAGAAAAAGGAAGGGCACCTGGCTGGCTCATTCAGCTGAGATTCTGACTCTTGGTTTCAGCTCAGGTCATGATTTCACAGTTCATGAGTTCGGGTCCACATCAGGCTCCACGCTGAAAGTATGAAGTCTGCTTGGATTCTCTCTTTCTCTGACCCTCCCATGACCACTCTCTCTGTCTCCCTCTCAAAATAAATAAATAAACTCAATTATTTTTTAATTAAAAAGTAAGAGAAAGGATAAAAGCTGTGGATCATCTCAACAGATACAGAAAAAGCATTTGACAAAGTCCAACATCCATTCATGATTAAAAAAAAAAAATTAGCAAAGTAGATGTAGAGGGAATATACCTCAACATAATAGAGATCACATATAAAAAACTCACAGCTAACATCAACTGAATGGTGAAAGACTGAAAGCTTTTCCTCTATAGTTAGAAACAAAAGGATGTCCACTCTCACCACTTTTATTCATTACAGTACTGGAAGCCCTAGCCACAGCAATCAGAAAACAAAAAGAAATAAAATGCACCCAAACCGATAAGGAAGTTATAAAACTGTGCCTATTTCCAGATGACAGGATAATATATATAGAAAATGCTAAAGACTCCACCAAAGAATTATTAGAACTTCTTAATGAATTCAGTGATGTTGCAGAAAAGAAAATCAATGTACAGAAATCCATTGCATTTATATACTCTAATAATGAAGCAGCAGAAAGAAATTAAGAAAGCAATCCCATTTGCAACTGCACCAAAAATAATAAGATATCCAGGAACAAACTTAACCAAGGAGGTAAAAGACCTCGGAAAACTATAAAACACTGATGAAAAAAAATTGAAGGCGACACAAAGAAATGGAAGGATATTCCATGTTCATGGATTGGAAGAACAAATATTGTTAAATGTCTATACTGCCCAAAGTAATCTACAGATTTACTGCAATCCCTATCAAAATACTAATGGTATTTTTGAAAGAACTAGTATAGCAACACTAAAATTTGTATAGAAACACAAAAGACCAGAATAGCCAAAGCAATCTTGAAAAAGTAAAACAAAGCTGGAGGTGTCACAATACCAGATTTCAAGTTATACTACAAAACTTTAGTAACCTGTAGTATAGTACTGGCACAAAACCAGACACGTAGATCAATACAAAAGACTAGAAAGCTGAAAATGAAACCCATGATCATATGCTCAATTAAATCGTCAACAAAGGGTGAAAGAGTATGCAATGGAAAAAGACAGTCTCTTCAACAAATCGTGCTGGGAAAATTGGATGTCTACATGCAAAAGCATGAAACTAGACCACTTTCTTACACCATAAACAAAAATAAGTTCAAAGTGGATTAAAGACCTAAATGTGGGATCTGAAATCATAAAATTCCTAAAAGACCACAGGAATTACTTACTCTG
Source organism: Acinonyx jubatus (assembly GCF_027475565.1). Lineage (NCBI taxonomy): Eukaryota > Metazoa > Chordata > Mammalia > Carnivora > Felidae > Acinonyx > Acinonyx jubatus. Next base: position 103,651,094 of record NC_069385.1, on the reverse strand, counting down.
ATACCAGCCATAGCAACATTTATCTAGCAACAATCTTCTGACTCAAGGTAGACAAAAGCAAAAATAAACTATTGTTGACTACGTCAAAATGAAAAGCATTTTCACAGCAATAAACAAAACCAAAAGATAACCTATGGAATTGGAGAAGATATTTGCATGTGGTAAAGGGTTAGCATCCAAAATATATAAAGAACTTACACAACTCAACACCAAAAAATCAAATAATCCACTTAAAAAATGGGCAGAAGACACGTACAGACATTTATTCTAAGAAGATATCCAGATGGCCTACAGACACATGAAAAGATACTCCACATCATTCATCATCAGGGAACTACAAGTCAAAACTACAATGAGATATCATCTCACACCTGTCAGAATGGCTAAAATCAACAACACAAGAAAGAACAAGTGTTGGCAAAGATGTGGAGAAAAAGGAACTCTTGTGCCCTTTTGGTGGGGATGCAAACTGGTGCAGCCACTCTGGAAAACAGTATGAGGGCTCTTCCAAAAATTAAAAATAGAACTGTCATATGATCCAGTAATTGCACTACTGGGTATTTACCCAAAGAATATGAAAATACTAATTCAAAATGATATATGCACCCATATGTTTACTGCAGCATTATTCACAATAGCCAAAATTTAGAGACAAGCCCAAGTGTCTATGAATAGATGAATAAAGAAAATGTGGTGTATACACACACACAAATATTATTCTGCCATAAAAAGAATAAAATCTTGCCATTTGTAATAACACAGATGGATCTATTGAGTATCAAGCTAACTGAGTAAGTCAGAGAAAGACAAATAACCATATGATTTCACTCATTTGTGAAATTTAACAAACAAAACAAAGGCGGGGGTGGGGGGGAAACAAACCAAAAAACAGACTTAACTACAGGGAACAAAACAGATGGTTACCAGAGGGGAGGTCAGTGGTGGGATGGGGGAAAAGGTGAAGGGAATTAAGAGTACATTTATCTTGATAAACCCTGAGTAATATATAGAGTTGTTGAACCATTATATTGTACATCTGAAATTAATATAACACTGTATGTTACCTGTACTAGAATTTTTAAAATTCTAACAAAAAAATAAATAAAATTAATGTATTTATTTTTGTATTAAAAAAATTTAATGTTTGTTTATTTTTGAGACAGAGAAAGACAGAGCATGAGTGGGGGAAGGGGAGAGAGAGAGGGAGACACAGAATTTGAGGCAGTCTCCAGGCTCTGAGCCATCGCACAGAGCCTGATGCGGGGCTTGAACCCATAAGCTGTGAGATCTTCATGACCTGAGCTGAAGTTGGATGCTCAACCAACTGAGCCACCCAGGCAACCCTATATTTGTATTTTTGAATGACACTTTCTGAAAGAAGACATACAGATGTCCAAAAGACTCATGAAAAGATTCTCAATATCACAAATCATCAGAAAATCAAATCCAAATTGCAGTGAAATATCATGTCATAATAGTCAGAAGGGCTAGTATCAAAAGAAAAAAAAAGAAAAACAAGAAATAAGTATTGGGGACGATGTGGAGAAAAGAACCTTTATGTACTGTTAGCGGGAATGTAAATTGGTACAGCCACTACAAATAACAGTATGAAGCTTACTCAAATAACTAGAAATACCTTAATATTCAGTTATTCCACTACTGGGTGTTAACCCAAGTAAAGGAGAAACTCTACTTCACTTATTCGAAAGACATATGCACTCTTATGCTTATTGCAGAATTATTTATAATAGCCAAGATATGTAAACAATCCAAATGTCTATGGGTAAATAGCTAAAGAAGATATGGATAGATAGATATGTATGTATGTATATATATTACACAGGCATAAAAATGATGAGACTGTGCCATTTGCAACAACATGGATAGATCTAGAGGATATTATGCTAAATGAAATGAGTCTGACATAAAAACACAAATGCCATATGATGTCACTTATATGCAGAATCTAAAAAACAAAACAAGTGAATAAATAAACAAAAAACAGAATCAGACCTATAAAAACAGAACAAACTGACAGCTGCCAGAGGGGAGGAGAATGGAGGGATAGGAAAAACTAGTGAAGGGGAATGAATAAGTCTTGAGAATAAAAGGTATGCCTAGGAATACAGTCAGTGGTATTGTAATAGTGTTGCATTGTGACAGACGGTAACTGCACTTGTGGTGAGCACAGCATCGCATATAGTTGTTGAATCACTATGTTGTAAACCTAAAACTAATATAACCTCATGTGTCAACGATACTAAAAAATATGGCTAAGAGAATGCACAAAGGAAACTGCCTCCCTTTTTGAAAGCTAAGTTGAAAATACTAGCAGAGATTTATACCATAGGCTTTAAGAGTAGTACATCAATGACAATGACTACATATTTTTCTGTCTGTTATGTAGCTCCTCAGAAATATTCTTGAGATTGGATTTTTCCAAGGACTACTGAAAATCTAAAACACAAGAAAAGGCAGGAGAGTTTTCAGTTCACAGATAAGAAAATACACTCCAAATACAAGCAGCTCATCTTGTCATTAGCTGTCACACTATTGCTTTGGACATTTTTGATTAGAGCTAAGGAAGTTGAAGGCTAGCCTACCAATAAGCATATTTTCATGGCAAACCTACAACTCCAACGTCTGTATTTTTGCAGAGCATACTATTTTGCGAAATTATGCAAAACAGAAAAAATGTTTTTATAGAAAATGAAAACTAACCAAGGCTCCTAAATAAAGGAATATAATTGCAACCTCCCCAGACTTTCCCAGGTTGCATATTTATTATTTTTAGAAAAAAGCACCCATATGTAATACAACAACAAAAAAAGATTCATTGGATTAAAAAAAAATGTTTTAATGACTTCAGAAAAAAAAGAATCAATATGGAAAGACTGGCCATTTTTTAAAATTTTTTAATGTTTTACTTATTTTTGACAGAGAGAGAGAGAGAGAGACAGAGCATGAGCCGGGGAGGGGCAGAGAGTGAGGGAGACACAGAATCCAAAGCAGGCTCCAAGCTCCAAGCTGTCAGCACAGAGTCCGATGAGGGGCTTGGACTCACAGACTGTGAGATCATGACCTGAGCCGAAGTTGGACGCTCATCTGACTGAGCCACCCAGGAGCCCCAAGACTGGCCATTTTTTTAAAAACCGTTCTTTGGAAGTGCTTTAATATTTCAGAGACTCCCAGTCAAAAGTAAGATAAATGAAAAAATAAAGAAGTTGATGAAATTTGCCTTTGTCATCCTTACCCCTAACTTTTAGCGTTATTTTCCCACTTCACATTGCTTTAACCCTCGTTTCTTTACGCTTTCTTGTACCTACCTGTAAACACTTATTGTAATATTCTACTTATTTCTCTGTGCTTAAGACATTTAAACCCTGTTAAGATACTGGCCCTCCTTTTTTTCCAATTAAAGTAAAACTAAGGAGATTTAGCCTGGGTTTAGTATTTTCACTGTAGATGTTCTTTCGTAAACTGGGAGACAGCCCCACTTTAATGGGTATTAATAGCTGAGAATAGGAAAATATGTTTTCATAAAATTTCTCATGGAAATGAAATTTGTGCTGAGACACAGAAAATATTGTAGGTAAGCGATGATGGGGCCAGATGTAGGTACTAACCACCAGTAAGAAAAGGTGGGGAAGGGATATAGAGAAATAAAGGATTCAGCTTCTAGCTAGTGAATCACCTATACTGTTTATTGTCTTTCTTCTTTGGAATGTGTGGATGGGATAAATTCTAAATTATACCTCCTACAACTTGGCTTTGACCTCATCATCTTCAAATAATTGTCCTTTCTTCCTCTTATGTTAGTCACCCAAAGCTGCAGTCATTCTTTTGGCTTTGCCATTTCCCCAAATTATACCACCATTGAAATCTCAATTTCAAGCACTCTATTTTCTGTCACTGCTATCCTTTCAACTACTTTTTGCCCTATTTTAACAATTCTCTATTCAAGTGGTTTGCCTCCTACTTCCCTGAAAAAATAGGAGCAATTTGTTGTGAGTTCCCATTATAGATTTACTACCAAATTCATTAATCTTTCAGCATCTGTACTGAAATCCCTGCTTCTATCAAAGTTCCAACCTCTTTTTGGTCTCAATCCCATTTCCTTATGGCCCATTTTATGCACATATTCCCCCACTCACTACATTGTCTATTTACAACTATTTACTTATTTGTTTCAAAATTTTCCCTTCAATAAGAGTTGTCTGTAACAATATTTAATAACTAAATCTGAGGCAAGGTGATGTTATTTTATAGTTGAAAGGGTCAAGTCTCACCTTAGTCTGATAAAATAAGTATTTGGTATATTCATGTTAGCCTGTTTATTGATGACCAAATCAACAGATTTATATTTAACTTAAGCATAAAGTTATCTTCATATAAGTATTAATACTGACATTTATTGAAACACAAATCTAACTCCATAGTAAGAGTGTTTATAGGATACTGAAATAAACAGCTTAATTTGATGTAAAATTTCTCAGAGCTTTTGGTATATAGCCAAAATGTGGCAGCTATCTAAGTGTCTATTGACAGATGAACTTATAAACAAAATGTGCTATAGAAATATATACATATAATGAAACATCACTCAGACTTAAAAAAGAAAGAAATTCTGACACATGACATAACACGGATGAACCTTGAGGATATTATGTTAAGTGAATAACCTACACACAAAAGAACATGCACTGTATGACTCCACTTTAAGAAGAACACAGAATAGGAGTGCCTGGGTGGCTCATTTGGTTAAACCTCTGACTTCGGCTCAGGTCATGATCTCACAGCTTGTGGGTTCAAGTTCCACATTGGGCTCTGTGCTGACAGCTCAGAGATAGGAGCCTGCTTCGGATTCTGTGTCTCTCTCCCTCTCTCTGCACCCCCACCCCCAATAAAAAGACATTTAAAAAAAAAAGCACAGCAACATAGATCAGTCAAATTCAGACAGAACATAAAATGGAGATTTTCAAGGGCTAGGTGACAGGAATAATGAAGAATTGCAATATAATAGGTATAGTTTTACTTTTATAAGTTGAAAAGAATTCTGGAGACTGGTTGTACAGAAATGTCAACTTAAGACTACTGAACTATACCCTTAAAAATTGGCCAAGATGATACATTGTATTATATCTTATAATATTCAAATACATATCTAGGGGTGCCTGGATGGCTCACTCAGTTACGCATATGACTCTTCGTTTCAGCTCAGGTTATGATCTCATGGTTTATGAGTTTCAGCCATACATTGGGCTCTGCACTGATGGCATGGAGCCTGCTTGGGATTCTCTTTGTCTTTCCCTCATTCTCTACCTCTCTCTCTCTCTCACACACACACACTCTCTCAAAAATAAATAAATAAACTTAAAAATATCTTTTCTAAATATATATCTATGTATGTGTATGTACACACACACACACACACACACACTTATTTAGTGATGTGCATTAATTTCTCTAATAAGGAAATCTGCTGCAACTCCCTTAGTACAGAATTCTAATTCATTTCATTTTCACTTACTGGGGTGAAATTGATCTTCCATTCCAGAGTCTGTGAGGATTATGCAGGTAAGAATATAAATGAAAACCAATTTCAAGAAAACTGAACTTTTTATCAAATTGCAAATTAAAAGAAAGGATCAAGGGGTGCCTGTGTGGCTCAGTTAGTTAAATGGCCGACTTTGGCTCAGGTCATGATCTCATGGTTTGTGGGTTTGAGCCCTATGTCCGGCTCTATGCTGACAGCTCAGAGCCTGGAGCCCACTTCGGATTCTGTGTCTCCCTCTCTCTCTGACACTCCTTCACTCGCACTCTGTCTCTCTCTCTCTCAAAAATAAATAAACATTAATTTTTTTAAAAAATAAAAGAAAACAAAATCTGTGGGGGAAAAAACAAAGACTAAAAGTTCTTTTCCTTGTATGTCTCTACAAAATAATTAATTTAGCTTGCTTTCTGTCTATTGCTCTGCCAATGTTGTCACATTCCCAGTCATAAAGAACTAGGGGCAAGGCAGAACAATTGGGATTAGAGAAAGATGGGGGGAGTGTTGCTGGGGAATGATAAACCTCAATTGTCTCTTAAATACTCTTCAAAATTCAGCCTGGAGTTAGTACTCTACTCATTTAAATATCCAGATGATGAAAAATCTACAGGATCAGGCAAACGCAGGCAGATCCCTCAATGTAGGAAGGAAATGAGAAGACTAACTTGTTAGAAAATATCAGGTCACCATTTCTGCCTGTCCCTCTGAGTTAAGAAAGGAGTTGAGTGGAAGATAGACACCATTCTGTCATACAACTAAAGCACCAATAACTACCTTTGCTTTCCCAAATCTGAAGTTTGGCAATTCTGGGTTTAGTGGATTGATGCTTCACTCTGATATGCAAATTTAATGACTTTTCTATGTTCTGGTTAAGATATTTTAGACAAGGAGGGCAGAATCTCTAATTCTTATCTCTTTGGATTAGTATCCACCAAAACACTCACCTTTATGCAGACATGAACTTCTTGAAGGCAGGATTATTTTATATTATGATATTTCCTTTCACCTTCTACTCAGCCACTAGTGTTCCTTTGCGTAAGTGAAAAGTTGGAAAGAAAAGGAGGTGGAGCACAGAAACAGAGATGAGAAGACTGCCACATACAGAGATAAGCAGGATGTATTGGACTAGGGATTTTGTTCATTAAACCTTAGTGAAAGAAACTTGTATTTACATCCAAGTTTTGTTGTCTGCTAGCATGCACTAGCTTCAGTCCCCAAGTTTGTAACAGGATATGAGAATATTTACTACATTATTTTGATGGTCAAACAAAATAACCTAAGTGAAATTCCTTGGTAAAACTTATAATAATACTTGAAATTTATAGAAACAAATTTCAAGTATTATTATAAAGCCCATGCTGGAGGTTATCTAAATGTTATAGCTTTAATTCCTCATGGTTTGATATATCTTTATAATTTGAGCCCTGAGATAAAATATCATTCTTTCCAAGGAAGTCAAGAGACTGAAAACCTTTATCAACTGTTAATTGGGACTAATAGGAACGGTTGGGGATACTGGTGAGATGTCTTCATCTCACCAGATACAGGCAAGCTATCTCATGATTTGAACAATGCAAGTATGTATGAGGTATAACATAGGAAACATGGGTTGTAGGGAGTTTAGGCTTGTCTTAAAAAATGAGAGGATTATTCAAAATACACCTCAAGTCTAATTCAGTTATTTCCCTATTCAATACTTACATTTGCCCAATTTTCCTTAAACTTTCCTTAAAGTGAAAAATATCTATATAAAATGTTAATATTTTTGAGAACAATTTTAAAATACTTTCAAGAAATTTTATTAAAAAATAAAAACAGGATCAGAGTAGGTTTCACTAAGCTGGAAAATTATTTTGTAAGCAAATTATAAAGGAAAACATGGATTTAATTGTGTATGCATTTTGGAAAACTGTAGAGATAAAATGCAAGGTATGGGAGCCCTTCAGCAGCTATTGTTTCCCTGTTGACTTTTTTCAGGGAATCTCCTTGTGAAACTTTCCACTGACTAGTGTATTTATAAATAGTACTAAATCCTAAATCATATGCAGGATTTTATCCCTCTTTCCAGAGATTAGTAATTTCAGGTTTTCTCTCTTTGACCAAAGCAAACAGATGCTGATCTGAAGTAAATCATTTCCTCCACTTAATGAATCCTTGACTATTAATAATGTTTAATTAACTGTTGATTCATTTCAACACTCCAAGCAATAGCACGCTGTATTTAATTCTTAAAGGCTTTCATAATGGCTTCTTCATTCTCCTTTCTCTCTTTCTTCTCCCTCTCCTCTCATCTTTCCTTTCTTCTCTTTTTCATTTTTATTTTCAAAACATAACAAGAACATATTCTTGCCCCAATTGTAACTGAGTACCTTGAGGCTCAGGAAATATATATGATTTTCTCCCTCTGGCCCCAGGTCACATTATTTAGATTGCAAGATTATAATCAGAGGCCTTTAGTCTTCTATATATTTATTCATGCAAGAAATATTGAATTTCCACAGGTACCCAGAACTGTGAAAGGAAGTGGAGAGGGGTTATTGAATGAGAGAGACAGGCTTCACCCTTCAACAGTTAAGCCAGTCAGAGAAGCAATGAACAGGCAACTGAGAGGGGAAGAAAAATTGTGAAGGAAATTACAAAGTACATTGTGAGTAAATTGGGATGGGATTAAACAGATCTCTGGAATCATAAAGTTATTTATCTCTGAAAAAAGTGGTGTTTGAGACCTGAGGGGGAAAAAAGGAGACATTAGATAAAAATGAGTATGGAGAATGGATGTTAAATTTAAGGAAAAAGAAAGTGATATGAATACCTGGAACATTTGGAAATGGAATGATTCAGGCTAAACAAAATTACAGCGGGAGGTGTCTCAGGACTTGATCTTTGTTTTTCCCTCTGTCTAAATATTCTGTCCCAAGATATTCTTGGGGCCTACTGCTTCCCTTTCAGATCTTGGCTCCAACGTGACCTTCTCAGTGCAGTCTTCTTTGACCACATGATTTTAAATTGAACACCTTCTAGAGGGTTCCTGGAAAGATGGGAAAGCAGGAGGATCCTAAGCTTACCTTGTCCCACAGCCACACCTAAATAACAACCACATCAGTCATCCAAGCCAGAAAACAACCTGAAGACTAGCAGAACAGACTTTCCACAGTTAATCATAGAGAGAAGGACACATTCAAAAGGGCATCAGGGGTGGAAACATGGTGGGGAACCAAACTCCCAGCAAGACTAACTTACAAATGGGAGAGACACCATAAGTGTGGAGAGAGAAGCAGATGACATACCAGGCACCCCAGACATGAAGGACCTATACTATAAAGACCGGTCCCCATAACATTTGGCTTTGAAAACTACTGCAGCTTAACTTCATGGGTTTTTATAACCAGTGGGGCTTAAGTCAAGGTACTTCAAAAATCAATGGGCTCAGCTCTGGGAAAGCCAGAGAGGAATAGAAAACTGAGTCCCCACCCTTAAAGAGACAATATAATAAACAACCCCACCAAGATGGAGCATAGAAGCGGCAGTTAAAAAAAAGCCAGAGTTGTAGAAAGGAGATTTATTTAGTAATCCCAGAACATGTGATAAAGGGGCAGGGATCTTTAGGAAACTTCTCCCAGAATTTACAAAACTGGCAAACACCATTTCTCTCCCCACCCTTAGGCCTAGACAGGTGGGAACCTGTGGGAAACAGCATGAACACTCTCCACCTACCTTTCTAACACTGTGTGCTCTGCTCCTACATTCTCCTTCAAATCCACCCCATCCAACCTGCCACTCTCAACAGGAGTCCCTCCAAAGCAGCTCCTGCCACATCTCATCCTATAAGCAGCCATAGCAGAACTGGAACTGCACTGAAGTGACTCCTGCCCTCAGGAAAGGGGAAGATAAGCACACACATCAGTACACCCCAAATCTCAAAGACCAAACCTTGTAACTGGCAGTACAGAGAGAATGCCCTGCCTATCAGTGCATCTGCTGTTATGGCAGGCATCTGGCCTGACTTCCAGCCCTGCCCACCATAGAAAGCTTCTCAGGGGACAAGGCAGGAAGAGCATCCTGAAGTTTGGTGCAACTACAGCCTCAGCAAACTGGCTGAGTGCAGGTATGTGGTCTGACTGCTGACACCACCCAACTACATATCCATGATGGACCTCTTAATAGCAAAGGAAGTAAACCCAGCCCATAATAGGTAAAGTGGGCCATTTTCACTAGCTGGACTGAAGACAAACAAGACTCTGTTACAACAGTAGGGCACACACAACCACATAAAAGACATTTTTGATGTGCCTGGTTCTAGTGAACAAAGGACATTTCACTATACAGCACCAGGAGACATTGTCTTCATAAGGTCACTATTTTCAAAATCAAGAGACATAACTGACTATCCTAATACATAGAAATAAACACAAATAGACACAGAGTTAGACAAAATGATGACACAGAAGAATATGTTCCAAATGAATGAACAGATAAAACTATAGCAAAAGAGCTATGTGAGATGGGCATAAGCAATATGCCTGACAAAGAATTCAAAGTAACGGTCATCAAGATACTTACTGAACTTGAGAAGAGTGAAGCATCTCAGTGAGACATTCAACAAAGAGAAAAAAGTTATTTGGAGATGAAGAACTCAAGAACTAAAAATTAAAAACACACTAAAGGAAAAAAACAGCAGAAGAATGTATCAGTGAACTGGAAGACAGAGTACTGCAAAACAACCAAGCTGAAGAGCAAAAAGGAAAAAATGAGAATAGGTTAAGGGAACTCTGCAACATTATCAAGGATAATAACATTCTCACTAGAGGGATGCCAGAAGAAGAGAGAGAAAAAGAAGCAGAAAATTTATTTGAAGGAACAGTAGCTGAAAAATTCTCCAATTTGGGGAAGGAAAGAGACATCCAGGTCCAGGAGGTACAAATAGCCCTCAACAAAATCAACTCAAGGAGGTTAACATCAAGACACATATTTAAAATGGCCAAAAGTAATGATAAAGAAAAATTAAAAAACAGCAAGAGAGAAAAAAAAACAGTTACATACAAGGGAAACCCCATAAGGATACCAGTTTACTTTTCAGCAGAAACTTTGCAGACCAGAAGAGAGTGGCATGATATATTAACAGTGCTGAAAGGAAAAAGAAAAAGAAAAAAAAAACTTGCAACAAGAATACAAGAATACTATGCCCCAAAAGCCTATCATTCAGAATAGAAAGAGAGATAAGGAGTTTCCCAGAAAAAAAATGAAAGAGTTCATTACCACTGAGCCAGGCTCACAAGAAACCAGCTTAAGGGAATTCTTTGAGAGGAAAGAAAAAGCCATATCAGGAATGAGAAAATTAAGAAAGAAAAAAAACACAAGTAAATGCAAACATAATAAAAGTAACAAATTAATCACTTATATAACCTGTATGAGTTAAAGCAAAAGCAGTAAAATCAAATATATCTATAAAAATCAGTCAAAGGATTCACAAAATAAAAGGATGTAAATTACAACATCATATATATAAAATATGGGAGGGGGGAGTAAAAATTTAGTGCTTTTAGAATTGGTTCAAACTTAATTATCAATTTAACATAGACTGCTGTGTGCATAAGATGTTATTTTTGAGCCAAATGGTAACCATAAATCAAAAATCTGTAATAGATATGCAAACAATAAAGACAAAGAATCCAAATATATCACTAAAAAAGCCATCACACGATAGGGAAGAGAGCAAGAGAAGAAAGGAACTGAGAAGTACTATAAAAGACAACTATAAAATAGGTAATAAAATGACAATAAGTATGTACCTATCAATAATTACTTTGAATGTAAATGCTCCAATCAAAAGACACTAGGTGACAAAATGGATTTAAAAAAAAAAGAGGAACCATCTATATGCTGCCTACAGGAGACTTGTTTCATACCTAAAGACGTGCAGATTTAGAGTGAAGGTATGAGAAAACATTTATATGCAAATGGCAACAGAAAGAAAGCAGGAGTAGTAATACAGACATCAGAAAAGTAGACTTTAAAACAAAGACTGTAACAAAAGACAAAAAAAGGACACCACATAATGATAAAGGGAACAACCCAACAAGATGGTGATGTAACAATTGTAAATATCTATGTACACAACGTGGGAGTACCCAAATACATACATAAACTATTAGCGTGCATTACAAAAGAAATTGACAATAATATATTAATAGTAGAAAATATCTTTAACACCCCACTTACACCAATGAATAGATCATTCAGATAGAAAATCAACAAAAACAACAGTGGCTTCGAATGACATACTAGACCAGATTGGTCTAACAGACATATTCAGAATATTCCATCCAAACCCAGCAAAATACATATTCTTTAAGTGCACATGGAACATTCTTCAGAATAGATCACACATTAGGCCATAAACAAGGTCCTAATAAGTTCAAAGACTGAAATCATGTCATGCATGATTTCTTACCAGAATAGTATGAAACTAGATACCAACTACAAGAAAATATCTGGAAAGGACACAAATACATGGAAGGTAAAGAATATGCTTCTAAACAATTAATGTGTGGGGAGAGCCTGGTGGCTCACTTGGTTGAGTGTCTGACTTCAGCTCAGGACATGATCTCTCAGTTTGTGAGTTCAAGCCCTGTGTCAGGCTCTGTGCTGACAGCTCAGAGCCTGGAGTCTGCTTCAGATTCTGTTTCTCCCTCTCTCTGCCCCTCCCATGCTCATGCTCTGTCTGTCTGTCTCTCTCTCAAAAATAAACATCAAAACAATTAAACAATGTATCAATCAAGAAATAAAGAGGAAATAAAAAATACATGAGACAGTTAAAAATAGAAACACAATGGTCCAAAATCTTTGAGATGCAGCAACAGTTGTTCTAAGAGGCAAATTTATAGCAATATAGGCCTGCATCAAAAAGCAAGAAAAATCTCAAACAATGTAACATTACATGTAAGGAATTAGAAAAAGAACAAGCAAAAACCAATGGTAGTAGAAAGAAAGAAAGAATAAAGATCACAGCAGAAACAAATGAATAGAGACGTAAAACATAATAAAACAGATCAGTGAAACTGAGAGGTGGTTCTTTTAAAAGATTAGCAAAACTGATAAACCTTTAGCCAGATCACCAAAAAGAGCAGAGGATTAAAGTAAAATTAAAAATGAAAGCGAAAAAAACCGACACCACAGAAATACAAAGGATTATAAGAGAATACTATGAAAAATTATGCCAACAAAATGGACAAATGGGAAGAAATGGACAAATTAGTAGAAACATATAACCTGGCAAAATTTAACCAGGAAATAAAGAGAAAATTTGAACAGACTATTAGCCATGAAACTGAATTAGTAATCAAAAAACTACCAGACAAAATTCTAAGACCAGATGTCTTCACAGGTGAATTCTACCAAACATTTAAAGAAGAGTTAATATTTATTCTTCTTGAACTATTCCAAAGTCATTCTATGAGACCAGCATTATCCTGATATCAAAAACAATAAAGACACTACAAAAAATAAAAAAAAAACTTTATAGGGCTAATATGTCTGATGAATATATATTTAAAAATGCTCAACAAACATTAGCAAACAAAATCAGCAATATATTAAAGAAATCATTCACCACAATTAAGGGGGATGTACTCCCAGGTTGGGAGGGGTGGTTCAATATCACAAATCAATCAATGTGATACACCACATCAATAAGAGAAAGGATAAAAACCGTATGATGCTCTCAATAAATGCAAAAAAAAAACATTTGAAAAACTATATCCATTTATGATAAAAATCTCAACAAAGTAGGGTTACAGGGACCACAGCTCTATATAATAAAGACCATGTAAGAAACCCCATAGATTATACTCAATGGTTAAAAACTGAAAACTTTCCCTCTAAGATCAAGAGCAAGACAAGGATGTCCAATTTCACCACTTTTATTCAACATATTACTAGAAGTCCTAGCCACAGAAATCAAAGAAAAAGAAATAAGAAGCATCCAAATTGGTAAAGAACACTTAAAACTTTCTCTGTTTGCAGATGAGAGCATACTATATATAGAAAACCCTAAACACTTCATTCAAAAAAAACTATTAGAACTGACAAATGGATTCAGTAAGGTCACAGGATACAAAATTAATGTACAGAAATCTGTTGCATTTCTATACACTAATAATGAAGCAACAACAACAACAAAAAAGAAATTAAGAAAATAATCTCACTTACAACTGCATGTAAAATAACATACTCAGGAATAAATTTAACCAAAAAAGTAAAAGATCTGTACACCAAAAACTATGAAACATTGATAAAAGTAACTGAAAATGACATAGACAAATGGAAAGATATTCCACGTACCTGGATCAGAAGAACCAATGTTGCTAAAATGTCCACACTACCCAAAACAACCTAGAGATTTAATGCAATCCCTACCAAAATACTAACATTTCTCACAGAACTAAAACCGTTAATCCTATAATGTATATGGAACCACAAGAGACTCAATATAGTCAAAGCAATCTTGGAAAAAAAAAAAACAAAAAAAGAACAAACCTGGAGGCATCACAATCAGATGTATATATTAATGGAACAGAATAGAGAGTCCATAAATAAACCTAAGCTTTTATGCTCAACTAATCTATGACAAAGGAGGCAAGAATACAGAATCTTTTCTAAGAAAAGATAGTCTCTTCAACAAATGGTGTCCAGAAAACTGGACAATGACATTCAAAATAATGAACTGGGTCACTTTCTTACACCATACAAAAGAATAATCTCAAAAAGATTAAAGAGCTACAAGTGAGAACTGAAACCATAAAACTCCCAGAAGAAAATGTAGATAGTAATTTCTTTGATATCAGCTATAAAAGCATTTTTCTAGATATGACCCTGTGGCAAGGGAAACAAAAGCAAAATTAAACTATTGGGACTACACTAAAATACGTATTATCTGTACAGCAAAGGAAACAATCAACAAAATAAAAAGGCAACCTAGTGAATGGGAGAAGATTTTTGCAAATGATATATCTAATAAGGGGATAATATTCAAAATACGTAAAAAACGTATTCAACACCAAAAAAACCCACTCCAATTAAAAATGAGAAGACAGGAACACACCTTTTTCCAAAGAAGACATGCAGATGGCCAACAGACACATGAAAAGATTCTCAACATAATTCATCACGAGGGAAATGCAAATTAAAACCACAATGAGATATCACCTTATACCTGTCAGAATGTCTAAACTAAAAAATGCAAGAAATAACAAGTGTTAGCAAGGATGTGGAGAAAAGGAACGCTTGTGCACTGCTGGTAGGAATGTAAATTAGTAAAGCCACTGTAGAAAACAGCATGGAGATTCCCTCCAATATTTTTAAATATGATCCAGTAATGATCCCTATGATCCGGTATTCCTACTATTGGGCATTTACATAAAGCAGAAGACAATATCAACTCACAAAGATATATGCACCTCTATGTTAACTGCAGCATGATTTACAACAGCCATGATATGGAAGCAACCAGGTATCCATCAATAAATAAATGGATAAAGAATACGTGCACGCATGCACACACACACGCACATACACAATATTACTCATCCACAAAAAAGAGTTAAATCTTGCCATTTTTGACTACATGGATGGGCCTGAAAGGTATAATGCTAAGTGAAATAAGTCAGTCACAGAAAGATAAATACCATATAATTTCATTCATATGTAGAATTTAAGAGGCAAACAAACAAGCAAACAAAACATCAGACAAATACAAAGAACAAACAGACGGTCACCAGAAAGGTGGTGGGTGGTAGGATGGGTGAAATAAAGGAGTTAACTTATCTTGATGAGAATTGAGAGGTGTATAGAATTGTTGAATCATTTTATTGTACACATAAAACTAACATCACTTTTTGTTAATTATACTCAAATTAAAAATGGTTAAAAATTATAAAATTGAGCACTGTCAGCATTCCTTATTCTCCTTTAGAACTTTCTTTTCCTCTCTTGCATTACCATTGTGGCTGTACTCTGCTTTTGTCTCTCCCTCTTATCTAGAATTTAAGTCCAATGAGAACAGGGCTATTAATTGTTTCATTCCCCACAATGTGAAGAACTAGCACATGGTAGTCAGTAGGTGGTATCTTAAGTAAAAGATAAAGGAGGTAGTAGAAAAAGAACAGCAAAAAGCAGGGGCAAATATTTCAGGATGTCCTAGGCCATGAAACATAATTTTTTTATCCTAACAATAATGAAAAAGACTGTGGATAGATTTAAATAAGGAAATAATTTGTGTTTTTAAAAAAGAATACTTTGATTTAATGTAGAAACTAGCTTGAAAAGGGGAGAAGTGGATATAGGGTGAGTATCAGGGAATTCATTGTAGTGATTGAAACTACAAACATTAAGAGTGTGTGTTAAAAAGTTGTAGATAGTGACCTGGGATCACTGAATAGGGTCTTGTGCACAATTACAGAAATTGAACTTAATTTTGCATATAGTTGTTCTAGGTGACTGACTCTATTAGGAGTATAAAATTTTGTGCTTTGGAAAGAGGATTCTGACAGCAGTATCTAGAAAGTTGAATCCAGGGATTGATATGAATGAATGTGCCAATTGGAGGGTGACTTATTCAAGGTTACATGACCAAGAGATAGCAGTGTTGAAATTCTGGCTTCAAAAGTAATGTTATTATCACTAAACTATAACCTTTTTGCTATAATGATATTAGTTGATAATAGTTATAGTTGACAGTAATAGTTGATAATATTATATCCACTTGGATGGAAAATTGTATATACATACATACATACATATGAGATCTTATGTATTCTGTGCAGTAATCCTGTTAGCTATTATATGTATATAACTATTATAATATATAACTATTATATATAACTATTATATATATATAATATGCATACACATACCCACCTACCTATCCTAACTCAGTGATGCAAAAACCATGGTCTTTTAGCTTCACTCCAGAAGACCCACAACACTGTTCAATGGCCCTTTCTTCCTACTCATCACAATTCTTCCCTGAAGATAAAGCTAGGATTTCCTGCTTTTGTTTATTTTCTCTCTACAGCCTTCTCATTCCCCTTATTGAGGAAGACATGTCTTTTGGGGTTTCTTTTGATCCAACAGCCTAAATACTCATTCCCTGGCAGTTTAAATCTTGGAGAATTTATAGGACTGATCAAACACATACTGTTTAGTGATATTTGAATTTTTATTACATGGAAGTTGACATAATAAGCAAAAGCCTGTGAGCCACAGGCAGCTATCTCATGGAGAACAAAATAGAATACTTCAGAGGAAAAAAAAAGAACTTAAGGCATGCAAAACAATCCCACCCACACACCCAAAAAACAATCAAGTTCTTTTTTATGTCAAGATCTATAATCTTTTCATTATGTCAATTTACTTGCATAATATTCTCTTGCAAAGTTAGTTAAAAGTATAACACCTTTGGGAAACATTTAGGATTGCTTCAAAATGGAAAGTTTCTGTTATAAGGGAAATTTATATTAAGTATTATATTCCAATTCAGACTGGATTATTGAAGGAAAATGCTTACACAAACATCACATTTGTGAAAGTAAATTTGTATCCACTTAGAGCAAAAAGGAGAAATCTTACAAAATAACTCCATGTTTTCATTTTCATGGGAGTTGAGATGATGATGAAATAGAATATTAGTTCTTGCTTACATAACTTAGCCTCTATGGGAAGGCAAGATTTTGATAGCTAGGCCAATCACATTGGCCCAGAAGCTATTTCAGGAAATTCCTCTAACTCTTGATGTAATTCTCCAGTTCACACACCTTAGTGTTTACCGTGAATGAGTCTCACTTTTTATTGAGGCACTGACTGCTCACTACAAAATTAGTTTGGGTTCTGTAAAGTTGTCATTATTTAAAAAACATTGACACCTGTTCAGAGATCAAAGCACAAAAATAATTTGGCTTCTGTGCATGTGCCCAAGATAATTAGTTATAAACAGACTTCACCTCTTTGATTGGCAGAGTGAGCCTAGCAGGGATCTCAAAAGCCTATGGCAGCCAAGTAAAATGGAGCCATATTTGTCATGTACAAAGATGCCAAGCCTGGAAAGTGGATAGAGGCTGAAACACAGCCAACACTCAGCCTGCAGGTATCCAGAGAAGGTAACTTTCCCAATTTTCCCCTGGCTGAGGTTGAGGAACTGTGTGACCTTGGGCAGCACTCTCAAGGCATATGTACATAATTTACATTGTAAATTCTATATTCAGGCATATGTGTATTTTTGTTCACAATTTTAATGTGATTGACCTTTTTCCTGAATATATCCTGTCTCTCTTAAGAAAAAAGTTGTCAGAAAATAATTAGTAATATATCATTAACTGATAATTATTTTCTAGTAAAACCAGTTCTGTTACAAATTTGTTAAAATGGACACCATTTTTAAAAAATTATTTTGGTAAATGCTAGTACCATGAATAATTTATGAACAAATTAGCTCAAAAGATAAAAAAAAGGGCATATATCAGAGATATTATGGGTTCTATTATAGATGACTGCAACAAAGCAAATATTGGAAGGAAGCAAGTCAAATGAATTGGTTGGTTTTCCAGTGCATATAAAAGTTTCGTTTACATTATACTGTAGTCTATTAAATGTGCAATAGCTTTAGGTCTTAAAATAACGTCCATACCTTAGTTTTAAAGTACTCTATTGCTTTAAAAATGCTAACCATCATTTGAGCTTTCAATGAGTCAATATTTTTGCTGGTGGAAGGTCATACCTGGATATTGCTAGCTGCTGACATACCAGAGTGGTGGTTGCTGAAGGTCGGGGCAGCTGTGGGAATTTCTTAAAATAAGACAATGAAGGTTGTCACATTCACTGACTCTTTTAAGAACATTTTTTCTCTGTAGCATGAGATGTTATTTTATACCATTTTACCCATAGTAGAATTTCTTTCAAAATTGAAATCAATCCTCTCAAACCCTGCCACTGCTTTATCAACCAAGTGTATGTAATATTCTAAATCTTGTGTTGTCATTTCAACAATCTTCACGGCACCTTCACCAGGATATTTCATTTCAAGGAATAACTTTCTGTGCACATCCATGAGAAGCAACTCCTTATCTGTTCAAGTTTGATCATTGGATTTTAACAATTTTCTCCCATCTTCAGGCTACCCTTCTAACTCTAGCTTTCTTGCTATTTCCACCACATATGAAGTTATTTCCTTAACTGAAGTCTTGAAACCCTCAAATTCTTCCATGAAGTTGGAATCAACTTCTTCCAAACTCCTGTCAGTGTTGATATTTTGACCTCTTCTCAAGAATCACAAATGTTCTTAATGGCATCTAGAATGGCATTCTAGAAGAGTCCTTACCAGAAGATATTCAATTTACTTTGCCTAGATCCATCAGATGATCAGAGGAATTGCTCTCTGTGGCATCTATAGCCTTACAAAATGTAGCTCTTAAATAGTAAGACATGAAAGCAGAAACTACTCCTTGATTCATAGGTGTAGAATGGATGGTGGTTAGCAGACATGAAAATATTAATCTCCTTGTGTATCTCCACCAGAACACTTAGTTATCAGCACTTGTAAGCAGATGTGCTTTGTTTTTCCACTGAGAGAGCACAGGTAAAGTAGATTTGGTATAATTATTAAGGGCCCTAGGATTTTCAGTATATTAAAAAAGCATTGGCTTCAACTTAAGGTCACTAGTTGAATGAGACCATAGCAAGAGCATCAACCTGTCCTTTCAATGTTTGAAGCCAGGCATTGACTTCTCTTCTCTGTGAAAAGTCCTAGGTGGCATCTTCTTCTAGTATAAAGCTGTTTTATAAGTGTAGCCACTTTTAATTGTCTTAGCTAGACCTGGATAACTTGCTGCTGTACCTTACACTTCTATGTAATGGAGATGGCTTCTTTCGTTAAACTTCATGAATTAACGACCTCTTCTGGCTTCAAACTTTTCTTCTTACCTCTCTCAACTTTCACAGAATTGAAGAAAGTTGGAGGCTTTATATTGCATTTTGGCTTAAGGTGATGTTGTGGCTGGTTTGATTTTCTATCTCGTCCACCAAAACTTTCTCCACGTCAGCAATAAGGCTGTTTCATTTATCATTTGAGTGTTCACTTAAGTACCATATTTAAGTTCCTTTAAGAACTTTTATTTGCATTCACAACATGGCGATTTGGTGCAAGCTTTCACTATGCCTTCCTTACTATGGTTGATCATTTCTAACTTTTGATTTCAAGTGAGAGATGTGTGCCTCTTCCATGAAGAGTGTCATTTGAACACTTAGAGGCCACTGCAGGTTTGTTAATTGACTTAATTTCAATACCATTGTGTCTTGGGGAGTAGGGAGGTCTGAGGAAGGAGAGAGACAGACAGAGGAATGGCCAGTTGGTGAAGCAGCCAGAACACACCCAACATTTATCAATTAAGTTCACCATCTTCTATGGGCACAATTCATGGCCAAAACAATTGCATCTGTAATTGTTGCAATTACAACATAACATCAAAGATCCCTCGTCACAGATCACCATAACAAATATAATTAAAATATATGGAATATTACGAGAATTACAAGAATGTGACACAGAGACATGAAATGAGCCAAAGCTATTTGGGAAAATGGTGCTGATAGACTTGCTCAGTGCAGGGTTTGACGCAAAATTTAATGTTAAAATTTGAAAAACATAGTATCTATGAAGTACAATAAAGTGAAATGCCATAAAACAAGGTAGGCTTGTGCTTAGAAATAAATTTTAAGATGTTTCTAACATACCTTTGATTTGGTTAGAAACATAAGGTGTAGTTTAGTAATTCTTCAAATGCATGTGGTAAATAAAAACTACAATGTAAATTTCTCTTAATTTTCTACATATTAATGCATCCCTAAGTGGGCACTCCTTTTCCCACTTTGTACAAGCCTAACAGAAATCAGTGCATACTCCTATTGCCCAGAAATAATCCATTCAAATAATCCATCAGTGATTTATTAAGGTTTCATTGAAAATAATTGAGGTTTCTAAGATGTATACATCACATTGCACCACAACAAAACTTCTTTAAATAGAAATGTTTGGCTCCCAAACTCTAGTCTCCAGAAGATTGTCAATAGGATTAACCTAGTTCAGTTCCACACCCCATGCAGAACCTCCAAGATTTCTCAGTCTCCCATCTCCTTTCTCCTCACTTCTCAAACTATAATCACATCCTTACTTTATTATACAGAACAATTCTGCACACCCACACCTACTCTACAACTCTCTGAGCAAGGACATTCCTTATTTCATTATAAAGAACAAATTTGCACACCCACACCTTTTCCACAGCTCTCTGAGCAAGGAAATTACATTTTTAAGGACCCATTTCTCCCTAAAATGTCACAGGAAATGATGATAATGATATAGTCTTGATACTTAGATACATGAATTTTCCTACTTTATTCATTGGACAAGATTTTATCAAGTGTTTACCTTTATTTTCTGAAGCCCACCTGGCAATCCCTAAAAGGCAACATAGCACCTGAATTTTAAATGTATTTCTGCTATGTTTATTCTTTTACATACAGTGGCTTTCTTCGAACACTTCAAAAAATCAGGCAGTGTGAACTTGGTAGTCTGCTTGCAGTGACCTACAACTGTAGAATGTGGGGTTTTGGAAACTTCTATAAACCAGGAGGCTCTTTGGATCACCTGGTCCCTTACTGCCTGTCCCAAGAATTTCCCTATACCTGGGAAGTCAGAGGATATATGTGGGTATAGAGGGCAGAAAAGGTGTTGGCACTTTTTATATCCATCCACTAGATATTTTTCCCAAAAAAGAAAAAAAACCAGCAAATTAAAGTATTACTCAGGGGACTTTACACATGAATGTTCAGTAAAATTTTAAGCTGGTTGAACCAGGACAGAGATGGTGGTGGTATAAAAAAAGTTTATCCATGTTATATACACACTTGATCTGTTTTTACCTACATTTATGCACAGACACATTTGTTTTATAAAAAGGGGAGAAAAGACAAGATTTTTCTTGCCCCCAAGGCCAGGGGGAAATTAAGGGAGGGTGTATGTATGTGTACATAGCTAGGTGAGGACAGGTTATGCCAAATTACAAGACTTGGTGTACAAGCAGAAGTGCTTTGTGACCTAGCAAATAACATGGCCAATAGCTGGTAAAGAGGAAGCTTTTTTCTCTGGCCCGCAACCCAAAACTCTGTTGGCATGGTGAAGATATGAGTTGAGAACATGTAAAAAAGCAAATGTAACCAAAAGAAAGGGGCCATGATGCGGATTCTTGGAGAAGCTTTTTACTTAGTGAATAAAGATAACAAAATGGTTGATAACATTTCTTGATCTAAAGCTGCAAAGTGGCAAGGTGGAGAGATCAGCACCCAGACCCTCTGAAGAATACTGATGTCCACTTGCAATTGGGAAAGTAGGTCCATGGGCAGTGGGAGGAGAAGGCTGAGGGTTGTATCAGTTTCCCTGGAGAGGACTTACAGCTCCAAACTGATCTCATTTACACCTTCACCTCCTCAATTGTATTTTCTCAGGATGCGGAGGCCTAGAAAAATATGTGTTACTTGGGTTTTAGGTAAAATTGCTAACTAGATTTATGAACAGAGCCCAGGTAAACAATGATAGTCCATTAGATAAATGAAATAAAATATGCCTCCTTCCCCTTGGAGCCTGTCTCACTGACTGCTCACAAGATAGCTTGTGATTTCAAAATGAAAAATCACCTTAGAAGTAGAAATCATTTTTACTAAGATTGAGGACTATAGCTTTGGTTATTGCAACCCAACTAATATTGAATTTGTAGAAAAAGCCAGGAAAGCAATTTTTCCAAAAGACATAAGATACAGTGAGGCTGTTTTCTTTGGTCTGTACTTCTTCCATATATCTCTATATTAACCATTTTAAAGTTAAAATATTAATGTTCATTTTTCCTTATATTTTATCAAATATTAAAGCCCTAGGCAATAAACTTTTTCTTAATACTTCTGGTATATTTAATTTAAAAAAAATTATAAGTTATGGTTATGGGTAAGAATTTGTCCTAAATTTGATTTGGGATAGAAACTCATTGCTTAATGTAATTAATATACTTTTCTTGGCAGGTGAAATGTATAAATGATCTAATATATTTTCTGTAGTTGTCAAAGATGGGGGGTAGAGGGTGGGAGAAATTAATAAAGGAGGTCAAAAGGTAAAACTAAAAGTTTTAAAATTCCAACCACATGGGTGGTCATATATACACACATTCACAAAAATAAAATTGGCACCAAGTATTTTGATGTCAAAAAAAAAAGAAAAGAAAAGAAAAAGAAATCAAAGAAATGATGACGCAGTGTATGAAGTTTCTTGGCAAAGTTGTGACATCAATCAAGATTGCCATTATAATAACAACCTTATTCATTTGGCTTTTGCCTATTCAGATTTTGTGTGGGTAGAAAAGTGCTTGGGCTGGAATGTACCTTTGCAGTACTTGTAGTTTCCAAAGCAAATCAATGAACTTAGGATATTGCCCAGGAAATTTACGTTACATAATGAAAGATGGCTTGAAATTATTCCAGTACTCCCACTGACATACATTTGATTTGAAAATTAGAAATCAGTTTTATCTATTCACTTATATAATCTATATTCAATTTATGATTAGGATTGCCAAGGCTTCATTGTTTTAGGCACATGTAGTTCAGAATTATTTTGTATTTAGGTAGAATTGTCACTCATGCTGTCCAAACAACTAGTTTTGTTTTAATGTAAATTACATCTACTGATCATTTCCTATTAGTTTCATGCCCAGGATTATTTGGGGGCACTGGTATTTTTTTGTATGGAGTGGACACTAGAAATCTGGGTATCCAGTTTAAAAAACAGTAGCCTTCAAAGAGGTTCTTTTCATTTTTCTCACAAAGCAGTTGAGATGTTACTTTCCCTTGGGGCAAAAAAAAAAAAAAGAGTTCTGTGCTTAAGATTTTTCGAAGTAAAACATCCCACAAGGTAAAGGGTTTAATAAATCTAGGACATGCTGGGGTGCCTGGGTGGCTCAGTTGGTTAAACAACCTGCTCTTGATATCAGCTAAGGTCATGATCTCATGGTTTGTGAATTCGGTTTGTGAGTTCGAGCCCCAGGTTGGGCTCCACACTGACAGTGCAGATCGTGCTTGGGATTTTCTCTTCCCCCCACTCCCTATACCTCCACCACTCACACACTCTCTCTGGCTCTCAAAATCTCCCTTTCAAAATAAATAAACTTAAACAAAAATCTAGGCCATGCTTATTCAATGAAAAGGAAAAAATGTGTACTCCATTAAGATTAAAATGTGTTCAGGGAAACCAATTATCCCACCTACCCTTCTATCAGTCAAGAGTCTAGAGATCTTTAATTGACATTTTTTCTTGCGGTAACTACTCAGGCAATGTTTATCTTGCAAAATCTTGTCCCTGAAAAGTTCCCTACCAAGAAGAAAATCATTGATTTAATCTATTGCACCATAAGTCTGTAATACACCTTTGATATGTTCAGCAAAATAAATTGCCCGAAATTATGTTTAACAGATGTTCATGTGTCTGACATTACCCATGCACATGTACACAGGTTGGCTCCACTCACAGTATGGATATATATTAATAGTTAGGAAAATAAGCTGGGAAAGAAGGTAGGGGTTACTTCTTAGAACCCCAGGCTTTTTTCAGGCGGTGGTGGTGGCGACAGCTGCTGCTGCTTCTGCTGCTTCTTCTTCTTCTTCTTCTTCTTCAAGAAGTTACCTTTCACATTTTTAGTTTCCTCTTAATGGGTTTGCAGTTTGAGTTAATTTGTCCCTCAAAAAGAGTTTTGATTATTTCCGCCCATAAAATATAAAAACGGTCTTCTGCAGCGCTCTCATGAGGTCCTACTTGTGAAACTGTAAAGTGTGTGTTTGGAGAGCCAGGCTCCAGGGGCCAGTCTTTGAAGAACAGTCTCAATGTAAGGCCATGATAATCTCGAGGGGAACAAATCTGTATGAATGCCCATAAACAAACAAAAGCCTAGGAAGAGGAAGTGAAAGAGGAAAGCCAATCAAAGAGGCATGGAGGAATGTGTAGTCAAGCTGATTATCTGGAGCCATTGATCTTAATCCACAGATGATAGAATATCTGGCCTCAGACTAGAATAACTGATTTCTCTATAAAAAATGTTTATGTCCTGCTGATTAAATAATACAAGAATATTTTTAAAGATGATTAGATAAGTTTTCTGAGAATACCTTGATAATAATTGATTCTATGATTCTAATTACTGTCTAAGTTGATCTATTTTCTACTTCCTCATTTAATTAAGGAAGTTTACATAAAAAAATAGAAAAGAAAAATGTCCCTATTGTAGCTACTGTGAATGTATTAAAAAATATATATCATACTATTTTGCTGAATCTTGATTATTCAGAGAAGGGTTATAATTTCTGAATTATTGGTGCTCTTTTAAAAAGTCTCTCCTGTAGTATAATCCTTAAACCAGCATGTGAAATAAACAATATTCTCTCACTTTAAAGATGAGAAAAATAAGGTTTAGATAGGATAAGAGACCTTCTAAGGATCTCAAAGCTAATAGGTAGAAGAGGGAAGACTTGAACACTGGCCTGCTGCTTTTAGTCCTCCAGAGACTCAGAGATACATTGCAGGAGCAGATGCGAAGCTGGAAGGCCTTCAGAAGAGGTAGGAGAAACAAAAATCAAAGAGGAGCACCTCTTTCGGTGAAAACTTGGTAAGTGTGTCCACCACGGTCTACTGTGAACTGAGCCTAGAATTCACTTCTGGCAGGAGATCTTAATGATAGAGTAAAATAGACACAGCCCTTCAATGATCAAGAACATTTAGAAAAAAATGTTAAGAGTAGATTAAGAGTAGAAGAAAACTATAAATGAGATACAGAGAGATTTCTCAGCTTTTCGAGAAGGGCAACTTAGGCAAATGGTGAATGGATACAAATTACTAGGGAAAAACAAAACAAAACAAAACAAAACTACCCAGAAGTAAGAGATGTTTCCAAATCAGAATAAACTCCTAGGACTTGTCACCATACTCTCCTCTTGCACGACTAGTGCCCAGATGTTGCCTTACAGCTCTACAGCAATACAGAGTTTATGTCTTTGAGCTAACTGCCTAACTACATGTTCAAATGACTTACTACAAAGAAGGGATAAAGTGGATTTAAAAAGTAGCAAAAAACCCCACAAACCCATCTTCCTAATTTTGTAAACTCAAAATTTGGGAACCTCAACTTTGAAATGCTCTTCAAATGTAATTTTAATAACTATATTAACATTTGTGTACATGGTACATTTCCCTCATTTCCATATATGTTCTTTTTTGTTTTAGCATTATGGAATATTAAATACATACTCCTCATCCTGATGGATAAGGGAATAAGGTTTTCTAAATTAATTCCATGCCATGGCAGGTAAATATCATATACAAATGCTAATACTTATTGCCAACTTATGTTCCACTTTCTCTGTCATCTGAGAATTCATTTATTCACTCACTCAAGAAATAGTTATTGGGCACACAATATAGATGTTAGGAACTAGGATAAAAGATAGTGTGGTGAGACATCATGAGATTAATCATGGCTCATGCTTTCAGGGCCCTCAACCCATTAGGAAGGATGTGTCTTTCTCCATTCTATTCACTGTAGACCATATTGCTTTCCTTTTCTCTGAACTGTTACTTGCAACTGGTACTACAAAGTTTAGTAATTATTTTGCTGTTATAGCCACCAAAATAAATTGTAAAACAAACATAGAACAAGTATATTTCTCCATTTAAATTCCCATGATACCATGCACAGTTCTGACAACACAACCTAAAAGTATTTATAGACTAAACAATGGATATGTGAATTACTTAGTATTGACAATTGTAATAGATTTCTTCACAGAAAACATTAGCTATTATAAAATTCTTTAAAACAAGAGGCAATATAGAAATGACTTTTAAAGGGTAACAGTTTTTGAGGTTGCTGGGGAAGAGTAATATGTAATATGTGCAACGATATCGAGGCATAAAATGGCATATAATTTATTAACTATTTAGTGGCTACTCTGTACCAGGTACAGCACATTCATTCTATGTGCTTATGTATACTGACTCATCTAATCCTCATAACCTTTCTATAAGATAGTACTAATTATTCCAATTTTAAAAATTAGAAATTAGAAGTACAAAGAGCCTAGGTAACTTGCTCAAATCACAGAATTACCAAGTGGCATAACACAATTTTGAACCAAGCCATCCAGTTCCATAGTCCATGTTCTCAGACAATCTATAATACATCTCAAAGGAAAAGGGCTTGTCATTCAAATATGTTATAAATAATGTAACATCAGAATCGAGGGACCAGCTGGGGTCAGATTCTAATAATCAATTACAATATGCAAGGTAGAATGGAAGTAATACTTTAAACATAAAGATTTATGAAAATATAAGGATCTAAGAGAAAGGATGCAGACATTAAATTCTTAAAGGAGACACTTCTGCAGGACTATATAAAATGAACTGAGTTTGTAAGGTATGTGGAGGGTTTTTAAACAACAAGGAGGTAACATGATAATATTTAAAAACTATGAACTGTAGAATCAGTAGCACATACAAATACTGGCTGGGTAATCATTAGTGTTGCTTACTGAAATTTCTAGTTCTCCTTCCAGGTATACCTCTTTGTCCCCATTAAGTTAAGAAACTGAGGTGTATTGCTTTGACCAAAGAAATACATACACAAGTTCTTTCTGGGTGGAAAACTTTAACATACAATGCATAATTTGCCAGTTCTCCTAATTCCTAAGGTGGGACGTTCATTTTCAATGTTCTCATCTTGAGATTTTGGTGTTTATTACTACAGAATAACCTATACTATCCTGAGAGACACACAGGCTTTAGCACTTAATAGTTCATTTTAATTTATTTTACAACTCTAAACCTCCATCTCCTCACATAATATTGGTATGATGAGGATACCTGGGTTTTAATGTTGTTGTTGCTCTTGTATTTTGTTTGGCCTATCCTTTTTCTTCATGCCTGACATAAAGCTGTTAATTGGCAGATGCTAATTCATAGGGAATCAACTAAACAAGTAACAGAAGTACAAACATGAGGATTCTAAAGACAGTTTTGAGGCAAAATGAACAGAATTTGTGTCCAATTTGGTACATAGAATATTAAGAAAAAAAGAAAAGGAAATGAAGATGATTCCAAGTTTCCAACTTTCAGAATATAAGGTGAATAAAATAAAATAAAATACCAAGGAGGTGCTGTTGAAAGAGTAATATACTTCAGGTATCTGAAACAAGACATTTATATGTACTAATTTTGCATTGGAGTCTCTGAAACTAAGAGTATAGATTCAATCTAAAGTTATGATTTTAAAAAGAATCATCATGTAAATAATTGAACAGTTGGGAGATTGTGGTCATAGGAAACTTAAGAGATTAAAAGCCTAAAGAACAAAACTTTTAGGTCAGGATTGGTAGGAGGAGCCAAGCTAAAAGACTAAATGTGTTGAAATAGCAAGAAAAATTGTTTCCTGGACGTGAAGGGGTGGGGGGGGGAAGTCAGAAAATATAGTGGAGTCCTCACTATAAATACTTTGAAGATGTTAAGTTTAATAACAGAGGTTTCTATAGTTACTAGAATGTCACAATATGGTTATTGCTTTACTTGTGTAGATAATTTTTTAAAATTTTTCTTCTGCTCATTATTGGAAGAAATTTTGATGGGAAACAATCATGAAGTAAAGACCAGAACCCAAGTAAGAATAAAAAGAAAAAGAAAGGAGTTTCTCTTTATTTTTCCCTAAATTAAGATGCCTAAAATGTTGAAAAATCTGCTACAGGCTACTGAAACCCACTGACCCGTAAGTGTGTTTCCTTCTTTCTTCCTTTTATTAATTGTAGTTTTTCAATTTTCAGAGGAACATTTTCACCTGGCTATCATAAAATTCTCTTTGTATTTTATTCCTTTCAGAGAAGATTTTACTTCTGGAAAATAAATAATATTTCAGAAGATAATTTAAAAAGAAAGAATTTTTAATAGACTTAATTCTACAGTTTAACAAAATTGAAGGCAGATATTTGTAGAACATTTCTATTCTGAGACAACTGCATTTAAAACAAAGGTTCTCAGCTATTTTGTCTGGAGCTAGGGAAGATGATGGAGTAGGAGGACCCTGAACTCACCCCACCCCATATTTTCAACTAGACCATCTATATCCAAGTCAATAAACCACAGAGTGATCTGAAGACTGGCAGAACAAACTCTAAAACTAAATATAGGGAAGAAGCTGCATCTGAAAGGTTAGGAAGGTCAGTAAAGTAGAGGGAGCTGCACACAGAGAAGGCAGAGAAATGGGCCCTTGCACCAGGGAGCTCACCAAGGGAAGACTACTCCCCATAATGTTTGGCTTTAAAAGCCAGAGGGGCTGAATTCCATGAGTTTGTAAAACCAGTGGGACTTGGAACTTGGAGGTTTAAAAGTCAAAAGATTCAACACTGGGCAAGTTGTAAGGGCTAGAGATAGCCCTTAAAGAAACAGTAGTCTGCATGGAGAGGCAACATAAAAATGACAATTTAGACAAGCTGGGAGAAAATGGGAGACAGATCTGTTAATACTTATTTCAGAGCATGTTGAGAGACTTCTACAAAAATGAGGGAATTGACAGGTGCCATTTTCCTTCCCTGACCCCCAACATAAAAACAGGGACATCTGTGGTGGTAGGCTTATGGAGACACTTGCTACATAAACCACTAGCATTATGCCATACCCACAAGTTCTTCTGAGGGCTCGCCTATTCCAAGCCTTCTAGCCTTAGCCCTGGGCTCAGAGCAGATTTTGTTAAAGCCACACATGTGCCTTACCCAGGCACCAGGTGCACAGCTGCCACTAAAGGCCACACAATTCACTGCACTGCACCCAGCCATGGACCCCCAGATGTCATCATGCATGGAGCCCAGCCACACAACCCTAGCCACTGTTGTCCATCTAACCCTACTTTACCCAACCGTTGTAGCATGCTGTGCCCCTCATCATGCTCCCAGCCACACTGGCATGCAACCCTCATCCACTACAGCTTTTCATAAGATCTGGCATAGGACTAGTGGCCCATATCAAATTTTGCTAACGCTGCCACCCTGCTTTCAAGTTCCCCAGTCGGCACACCCCATCAGAACCGGACTGCCTGGGCCCCACTAAAAATATAGAGACTAAGTGCAACCTATAAAAGGGAGAGTGCATTCAGATGACTGCAGTGAAAGGAAAAGGGACCAAAAAAACAGTAGGGTGCAAGCAACACACACAGGATACTCTCCTGAAGTACCAGGTTCTGATGAACATGGCACTGAAGGGCACTCCACGACCTATTCTTCATAAACAGCACTAGTTTTAAGGACAGAAGACACAGGGGACTTTCTTACCAGACAGAAACAGACACAGAGAGACATAAAATTAAAAGACAAAGAAATCTATCCCAAATGAAAGAATAGGAAAAGGCCATGGCCACAGATCTAATAACATAACTGAGAGGGAACTTAAAGCATTGATCACAAGGATACTCAGTGGACTTGAGAAAAAAGTGGATAAGTTATGTGAGACCCTTAACATAGAGATAAGGAGTAACAGCAGAGAAAAAGTGTATAATAAACAAAATGAGAAACACACTTGATGGAAGAAAGAGCAGGATGGAAGAAACAGAGGATGAATTAGTGACCTAAAAGAGTAATGGAAAGTAATCAAGCTGAACAAAAGAGAGAGAAAAGAATTATACAAAAAAAGAATACACTCCATGACTCCATAAAAAATAATAACATATTTATTATAGGAGTCCTAAAAGAGGAAAAGAGAGAAAAGGAGGCAGAAAATTTATATGAAGAAATAATAGCTGAAAACCTCTCTAATCTGGGGAAGGAAACAGATATCCAGATCTAGGACAACATAGAGAACGAACAAACATCAACAAAAGTAGATGTGCACCAAGATATAATTAAATTTGCAACTATAGCGAAAAAGAAAAAAATTGAAAGCAGAAAGACAAACAAAAAAAAAAAGTCATTAACTTGAAAGGGAAAACTCCTCAGCTAGCAGAAGATTTTTCAACATAAACTTTAAACCAGAAAAGAGGGCATGATATATTAAAAGTGCTGAATGGGAAAAACCATCAGCCAAAAATATTATATCCAGCAAGACTATCGTTCAGAATAAAAGGAAAATCAAGAGTTTTCCAGACAATCAAAAGTTAAAGGGATTAATGACCATTAAACCAGCTCTTCAAGAAATATTAAAAGGTACACTGTAGGACACCAGAGTGGTTCCATCAGTTGAGCATGTGACTCTTGATTTCCACTCAGGTCATGATCCCAGGGTCTTGGACTCAAGCCCTGTGTCAGGTTCCGTACTGAGCATGGAGCCTACTTAAGACTCTCTTTGTCTTTCTTTCTGTCCCTCTCCTCTGCTCACATGCTCTCTCTCTGAGAAAAGAAAAAGAAAAGAAAAAGAAAGAGACACTAAGAAAGAAGAACACTCTGAGTGAAAAGGAAAGACTAAAAGTGACCCTGTATAGAGGTAGGAAACACAAAAGCAGTACAAATTAATATCATTTCTGTAAAAAATTAGTCAAGGACAAGGAACTCAGAAAAAAAAAGAGATATGAAATAAAAGAACATATACCTAACATGTGGGGATAAAAGGAGTAAAGTATGAGTACAAACTTCAATGACCATCAACTTAATATGGACTGCTATATGCAGAACAGGTTATATATAAACCTAATGGTAACCATATATCAAAAACCACTAATAAATATGCAAAGAATAACAAAGAAGATCAGCAAACCATGAAAGAGGAAACACAAGAAGGAATCAGAGAAAATCTCAGGAAATAACAACAGATAATAAAATGATGAGAAATACATATCAGTAATCACTTTGAATATAAATGGACTAAATGCTCCAATCAAAAGACATAGGGGGGAGGCAGTTGAGATGGTAGAGCACATTGGAGACCCTGAGCTTGTCCCCTCCCTGAAACGCAGCCATATCAGCACCAAACCATTTTGAACACCTAGGAAATTGATATGAGAATAAACACAATGTTCTGCATAACTTTAGCCACAGAACTCAGCAGCTATATGGTGTGGAATGGTGAACAGGGGGAGAGAAAAGTCGTGAAGGGTAGGGAGCTGTTTTTGTAGAGAGAACAGAGAAAGATAAAGAGGGAGAATGCAGTGCACTGGGAGAGTGCAAGAAAAGCATGCCCCCAAAAGTAGCTGGAGAGAAAGAATGAAAGCAATGGTAGGGGACTGAATAAGTAATCTGTTCCCCAAAACTATTGGCAGAAAGAAAGGAGAGGTTTTCAATACCACCAGGATGTTATAAACATTGCAGCATAGAGTCTGAAGTTTTGGAGCTCAGTGCTTGGTGGTGCTCATGAGGAAGCAGAGTGAATCCTCAGGAGCAGGCAGCAGGATATGAAGTGTCCATGTGCCAAATGGGGAGAAGCAGTCCCCCTGCTTGGAGTGCATTTGGTAGAACCTTGTGGCCTCCCTATGGGCAAAGGTCCCAGCAGATCCCAGAGAACAGCCACGTTTTGCTGGTATCAGGACAAAGACACTGGTATTGGGACAAAGATGTCAGAATGTAGGGAAACCTGGCACTGGCTGTGTATTGTAGTTTGCCATAATCTCTGAACCTCTGCCACTGCATGATTGCAAGAACGTTTTCTGGGGCAAGTCAGCACCAGCCGTTGCTTAGTGCCCCCAGAGAGTAAGCGTAGGTCCAAGCCATAGGGGTCTCTGAAGTGTGGAGTTTTGAAACACAACCCCATCTGAGATAAAACTCTGGAGGCAGGTGCCACCTGGAAGGCTGATGGCTTGGACATGAACAGGGTAGAGGCAAGGAGTAGATGGAAGCCTGTGACAAAGGAGGGGTGATTGATCGTGGGGCAGTGAGAACATGAAGTTCCTGTGCCAGAGACTATAAAGTTGGGTGAAGCCATTTCCACTTCTCATGTGCACCACCCTGATTCACCCCAGTAAGCTAAGCAGGGCCGCCTAGTGGAGAAGAGAGCCATTACACCAAACCCCGCCCAACTGTGCCTTCCAAGCACATTTCCTAGAAGACCAGCATAAGTGACTCCACCTGCTTAGTGTACAGCTATAGAAGGCTTCATAGTTTCAGTTCTAGGGGAAACTGGATGTAAATTCATTCTGTTTTCAGGATTCATTCTGTTTGCTAGTTCATTTTGTTCATTTTCTTCTATTTTTGCTTAAGTTGTTTTTCCTTTTTTTCTTTTTTTAAAAATTTCTTTTCTTCTTCATTCTTGGATACCGAAAGAGAAAATTTTGTTTTCATTTTTTAAATTTTTTTACTTCAGTTTTTAATTTTTTATTCTATTTCATTTTCTTTATTTCACTTTATTCTATTTTATTATATATATATATTTTTTTATTTTTAAAAATGTTTTACCTTTTTCTTTTCTTTTCCTTCTTTCTCTAGTCTGTCAACCTTCCTTCAACAAGCAGACCAAAACACACCTAGGATCCAGCTTCCTTTATATATATATATTTTTTTTATTTTTAATTTTTAAATTTTTTATTTTTTATTTAATTTTTTTTCTTCCTGCAAAATAGCAAAATGAAGGTATTTACCCAAAAGAAAGAACAGGAAGAAATGACAGCCAGTGGCTTAATCAACTCAGGTATAAGGGAGATGCCTAAAAATTACAACCACAGTAAAAAGAATACGAGGTGGGGTTGAAAAAGCAAAGAATCCCTTTCTGCAGAGATAAAAGAAATAAAATCTAGTCAGGATGAAATTAAACATGCTGAACTAAGAGGCAAACTCAGACGGATGCCATGACTGCAAGGATAGATGAAGCAGAGCAGCAAACCAGCAATATAGAAAATAAAATTATTGAGAATAATGAAAAAGAAAAAAAAGAATGAAACAAAGGCAAAAGATCATGGCACAAGACTTAGAGAACTCAGTAATTTATTAAAAACGAGTAACATCCAAATTATATGAGTCCCAGAAGATGAAGAGAGAGAAAAAGGGGCAGAAGTTTTATGTTAGCAAATTATACTGGAAAACGTTTCTGATCTGGGGAAGAACACAGATATCAAAATCAAAGAAGCACAAAGAACTCCGATTAGATTCAACAAAAACCGGCTATCACTAAGGCATATCATAGTCAAATTCACAAAATACACAGATAACAGAGGATTTTGAACAGAGCAATGGAAAAAAAAAGTCCCTTAACCTATAAGGGAAAACAGATCAGGTTCACAACAGACCTATCCACAGGAACGTGGCAGGCCAGAAAGGAGTGGCAGGATATATTCAATGTGCTGAATTGGAAAAATATACAGCCAAGAATTCTTTATCCAGCAAGGCTGTCATTCAGAATAGGAGAGATAAAATGTTTCCCAAACAAAAAGTAAAGGAGTTCATGAAAGCCATCTCTACGTGAAATTTTAAGGGGGACCCTTTGAGGGAGAAAAGACAAAACAAAACAAAAAAGACCAAAAGCAACAAAGACTAGAAAGGACAAGAGAACATCACCAGAAACCAACGCAACAGGCAACACAATGACACTAAACTCATATTTTTCAGTACTCATTCTAAATGTCAATGGACTAAATGCTCCAATCAAAAGACAATGGGTATAAGAATGGATAAGAAAATAATACCCATCTATATGCTGCTTACAAGAGACTCATTTTAGACCTAAAGGCACCTGCATATTGAAAGTAAGGGGATGGAGAATCATCTATCATGCTAATGGACATCAAAAAAAAAAAGCTGGAGTAGCCATACTTACATCAGACAAATTAAATTTTAAAATAAAGACTGTAACAAGAGATGAAGAAGGGCATTATATCATAATTAAGGGATCTATCCACCAAGAAGATTAAACAATTGTAAATATTTATGCCCCAACGTGAAACACCCAAATATACAAACAGTTAATCACAAACATAAAAAAAAATTCATTGATATCAATACCATAATAGGAGAATTCAACACCCCAATTACAGCAATGGACAGATCATCTAAGCATAACATCAACAAAGAAACGATGGCTTTGAACGACATGCTGGATGGATGGACTAATAGATATATTCAGAACATTTCATCCTAAAGCTGTAGAATACACATTCTTCTCGAGGCCACATGGAACATTCTCCAGAATAGATCACATCCTGGGTCCCAAATGAGCCCTCAATAAGATCAAAAAGATCGGGATCATACTTTGCATATTTTCAGACCATAAAGCAATGAAACTCAAAATCAGCCACCAAGAAAAAAACTGGGAAGACCGTGAATACTTGGAAATTAAAGAACATCCTACTAAAGAATGAATGGGTTCACCACAAAATTAAAGAGGAAATTAAAAAGTACACGGAAGCCAATGAAAATGAAACATGACAGCCCAAAACCTCTGGGATGCAACCAGAGCGGTCATAAGAGGGATATATATAGCAATCCATCTCTTCATAAAGAAGGAAAAAAGCTCTCAAATATACAACCTAATCTTACACCTAAAGGGGTTGGTAAAAGAACAGCAAATAAAGCCCAAAAACAGCAGAAGAAAGGAAATAATAAAGATTAGAGCAGAAATCAATGATATTGAGACAAACAAACAAACAAAACAAAACAAATAAAAAAACAGAAGAACAAATCAATGAAACCAGGATCTGGTTTTTTGAAAGAATTAACAGAATTGATAAACACCTAGCCAGATTGATCAAAAAGAAAAAACAAAGGACCCAAATAAATAAAATCACTAATGAATGAGGATAAATCACAACAAACACTGCAGAAATACAAACAATATTGTGAGCAATTATATGCCAACAAATTGGCAAACTGGAAGAAATGAACAGAATCCTAGAAACATATAAACTACCAAAATGAAACAGAAAGAAATGGGAAATTTGAATAGACCCATAACCAGTAAAGAAATTGAATCAGTAATCAAAAATTTCCCAACAAACAAGATTCCAGGGCTGGATGGTTTTCCAGAGGAATTCGAACAAACATTTAAAGAAGAGTTGACAACTATTCTTTTTAAGGTGTTCAAAAAAATAGAGATGGAAGGAAAAAAATTCCACACTACTTCTATAAGCCAGCATTACCTTGATTCTAAAACCAGACAAAGACCCCTCAAAAAAGGGGAACTACAGACCAATTTCCCTGATGAACATGGATGCAAAAATTCTCAACAGGATGCTAACAAAACAGGTCCAACGATACATTAAAGGAATTATTCACCATGATCAAGTGGGATTTATTGCTGGGATGCTAGGCTGGTTCAATACCTGCAAATCAAACAATCGGATACATTACATTAATAAAAGAAAGGATAAGAACCCAAGATCCTCTCAACAGATACTGAAAAAGCATTTGACAAAATACAGCATCATTTCTTGATAAAAAACCTCAAGATAAAAATCTCTCAAGGGATAGAAGGATCATACCTCAAGATCATAAAGGCCATAGACAAAAACCCACCTCTAATATCATCCTCAATGGGAAAACTCTCAGAGCTTTCCTGCTAAGGTCAGGAACACAACAAGGATGTTCACTCTCACCACTGTTACTCAAAATAGTGTTGGAAGTCCTAGCCTCAGCAATCAGACAACACAAATAAAAGGCATCCAAATTGGCAAGGAGGAAGTCAAACTTTCACTCTTCGCAGATGACGTGATATTCTATGTGGAAAACCCAAAAGACTCCACCAAATAAAAACTGTCAGAACTGGTCCACAAATTCAGCAAAATCGTGGGATACAAAATCAATGTACAGAAATCAGTTCCATTTCCATACACCAATAATGAAGCTGCAGGAGGAATCAAGAAATTGATCCCATTTACAATTGCACCAGAAAGCATTAAATACCTAGCAATCAACCTCACCAAAGAGGTGAAAATCTATACACTGAAAATTATAGAAAGCTTATGAAAGAAATTGAAGACACAAAAGAATGGAAAAAATATTGCATACTCATGGACTGGAAGAAAAAATATGGTTAAAATGTCAATACCACCCAAAGCAATGTACATATTCAATGAAATCCCTATCAAAACCATACCAGCATTCTTTACAGAGCTAAAACAAACAATCTTAAAATTAGTGTGGAACCAGAAAATACCCAAATAGCCAAAGTAATGTTGAAAAAGAAAACCAAAGCAGGAGGCATTACAATCCCGAACTTCAAACTATACTACAAAGCTGTAATCATCAATACAGTATAGTACTGGCACAAGAGAGATCAATGGAACAGAATAGAGAACCCAGAAATTGACCCACAAACATATGGCCAACTAATCTTTGACAAAGCAGGAAAGAATACCTAATGGGAAAAAAAGAGAGTCTCTTCAGACAATAGTGCTGGGAAAACTGGACAGCGACAGGCAGAAGAATGAACCTAAACCACTTTCTTACACCATACGCAAAAATAAACTCAAAATGGATGAAAGACCTAAATATAAGACAGGAAGATATAGAAATCCTCGAGGAGAAAACAGGCAACAACTTCTTTGACCTCAGCCACATCTTACTTAATATGTCTCTAGAAGCAAGGGAGCAAAAGCAAAAATGAACTATTGGGAACTCATCAAGATAAAAAGCTTCTGCACAGCAAAGGAAACAAACAGCAAAACTAAGAGGCAACTAACAGAATGGGAGAAGATATTTGCAAGTGCCATATCAGATAAAGGGTTAGTATCCAAAATCTATAAAGAACTTATCAACTCAACACCCCAAAACAATTCAGTGAACAAAAAGGCAGAAGACATGATTAGACCAAAACATCCAGATGGGCTAACAGACATATGAAAAAAAATGCCCAACATCACTCATCATCAGGGAAATACAAATCAAAACCACACTTTAGTGGTTTATTTAGTTTACTTATTTTTTGAGAAAGAGTGAATAGGGGAGGGGCAGAGAGAGAGAGGAAGAGAGAGAATCCTAAGCAGGCTTCACACTGTCAGCACAGAGCCCAATGTGGGGCTTGAACTCATGAACCATGAAATCATGACCTGAGCTGAAATCAGAAGTTGGATACTTAACTGACTGAGCCACCGAGGTGCCCCAGAAACCCTTAGAGGTTTTGCAGTTACAGCATCCTTCTGGATTTTGCAAAACAAGACTGAATGCAAAAAAAAAAGTGAGGTAGTAGGGTAACCAAGTCAGAGTCAAAAGCTAAAAATTTATGTTATCTACTACCAAACATGGTTCTAAGTGCTGCAAGATGAAATTTAAAAAAAACACAATTTGGCTTCTTAAGGAATGTATAATCTTGCAGAATACACATCAGATCCCTATGAAAATACAATTAGCATTAGCGATTGAAAGTGGTAAGGACGAGATAAATAGAGATTTGTTATAAATGCTATGGAAAGAAGAGAACATGGGATTAAGTTCTGTCACCATTAAGTGCCATGTTTCAGGTACCGCATTAAGGTCTACTTATCTCACAGAACTATCCATTTCAGTCATTCCTTGATAACAATGAAAGTTTGCCTAAGATTTGGCTAGTGTTTCCCTAGGCCTCAAATACCTTTTTGACATGTGTATTTTCCTACTTAATTCTGTAATCAAAGAAGTTGAATTCCAGCGATCATAGGATACTTGTATGTGTTCGTAAAAAGATTAAATGAAAGAAGTAGGATTTGAAACCAAATTTGGCTCACTCCAAAACTCTTTTCACTTGGCTACTCTCCCCTGTGCTCCTTCACCTATGTCCCTATAGCATTGTAAGATACATTCTTTTTGATACAGAATCAAGAATATTAAAATAATTAAGCATGGAAATTACTACTTTTCATTTTGTCCTTTCCCAATAATCCTAAGAAAGTCAATTCAGTATCTTTATGGTTCATAAAGTAATGATAATTACTTTTAGTTATTAGATCATAAGTATTTTCTAAAATATCTGTTGCCAGACTGTGAGCTCCATGACAGCACAATGTCTTATTCATCATTGTATCTGTAAGTTTAGCATAATTCTGGTTCCATAATAGGTACTTTATAAATTATATTGCATTGAATCCTTCAACCTATCTTTTCATCTTCTCTGATAGCAATACAAATAAACAAAATGTTATTACATATTTATATACATATTTTGTAAGAATCTCAGGTAGACTCTAGGTATAATAATATATAAAGTGCTTTGAATCTGTATCATATATATGGAAGTATAGATTCCATAATATACTTCTATAAAAAGCCACGGCACTGTTTTGTTCATAGCAGCTCTAATGACATAAAATTTACACGTCACCCAACTCACCTTTTATTCTTATGGCAAAGCAGTTAAGTGATAAGAATGTCACCTGAGCACTTATTATGTTACCTCCATTAATTCTCATAACATCAAGGCAAAGTAATCTGTATCCTGATTTCAAAAATGAGAGCGAGTTTTACAAAAAGGTAGTAACATGACCATTTAAATAGTAAATAACAAGACTAGAATTTAACTTTAAGCTTTCTTGTTACCAAATCTCCCCCTCTCAAAGATGCCTATATTAAGAGGGGATCCTTCCTAAATAAATTCTATGGGAGCTAAAAAAAATTGCATTCAATTTCTTATATGTCTAAGAACCCTAATATTAAGGCCCCACTCTGTACAAATTCCCCTTTAACATCTCTGTATAGACAATGAAAAATACAGTTTAATGTGTATGCTGAATTTTGGTAGACCTTGTGTTTAGAAACATCCAATCCTGAGATTAGGGTTGATGAAGGGAGGGAATAGGCAATAGTATTGAAAAGGTGGTGCTTGTGGCATAAATGCTATAAAACCCACTCTTGAGATTTAGGCATTGAACAAATCTCAGGAGCCACACTGAAAAAATTACCACAAAAATTGTATAATCTATCAAAAATTCAAACACCATCAGATGTAGCCCAAACTTAAAAGGATACCTGAATCATTTATATCCCAGTTCCAGCGAGAAGTGGCCTGAACTCTCTTAATCTTCTAGCAAAGGTAATGTTTAGGTAATGCAGTCTGATTAAAGATAACCTGTTTTGGCATAGGTATGAAGGAAAGCAAAAAAGATTCAAGAAGGTAGGTAAGTGTCTATTTCTGTATCTCCATTTTCTAGAACACAGCAAACACTTATTTGTTGAACGAACGTATGCCAATTGAAATAGAAGGAAAATGCTATTGGTGGGAAAATAAATTGGTACAGCCATGTGGAAAACCATATAAATATTTGTCAAAAATTTTTAAAAATAGAAATACCATATGATCCAGTAATTACACTACTGGATATTTACCCAAAGGGGAAAAACACTCACTAATTTGAAAAGATACATCAACCTCTATGTTTATTGAAACATTA
This sequence comes from Acinonyx jubatus, assembly GCF_027475565.1. Lineage (NCBI taxonomy): Eukaryota > Metazoa > Chordata > Mammalia > Carnivora > Felidae > Acinonyx > Acinonyx jubatus. The sequence goes on along the minus strand of NC_069385.1, from coordinate 103,611,155 downwards.
CATATAATGGGCCAAGATATAGAAGCAATCCAAGTGTCCATTGATGGATGGATAAAGAAGAGCTGGTGTATTACTCAGCCATAAAAAAGAATGAGATCTTCCTGTTTGTAACAATATGGATGGACCTAGAGGGTATTATGCTTTGTGAAATAAGCCAGGCATAAAAAGACAAATACCATATGATTTTACTTACAAGTGGAATCTAAAGAACAAACAAAATCAGACTCAAAAATACAGAGAACAAATTGGTGTTGGCCAGAGGGGGGGTGGGTGTGAGAATGGGCAAAATAAAGAGGACTAAGAGGTATAAACTTCTAGTTATAAAACAAATAAGTCAGACAATAAGTGTAACATAGGGGATACAGTCAATAATGCTATAGTAACTTTGTATGGTGACAGATGGTGACTACACTTATCATGAGGAGCATCACACGATGTATATAAATGTCAAATCACTATGTTGTACATCTGAAACTAACAATGTATGCCAATTATACTTTAATATCTTTTAAAAATAAAAAAGCCACCACAACAACAAAAAAAGAAAGAAGAAAGAAAGAAAGAAAGAAAGAGGAAAGGAAAGGAAAAGAAAAGAAAAGAGAAAAGAAAAGAGAGGAAAGGAAGAGAAAAAAGAAAAGAAAAGAAAAGAAAAGAAAAGAAAAGAAAAGAAAAGAAAAGAAAAGAAAAGAAAAGAAAATGAATGTACGGAGCAAGAGCAAGTAAATATTTTGTGCTACTCCTATTTTGGGTTGTGCTTGAGTTCTCAGATTGACCAATGATAGACTGAAGAGGAGATTTTCCCACCATCCACTGACTGAAATAGTTTAACAAATTTTCATTAATTCAGCTTCAGCTAAGTCAAATTATAAATAAGATGAAGTTGTTCTCATCAAGTTCATGAATGGCCAGTACCAAAAAACTACAGTGAAGTAATTTTTCAGTGCACAAATGGAGAGATCCATCTGTGAATAAGACTAGTTGCTTCTCCATAGTAAACTTGGCTATGACCAAGGATGATGGTCAGAGAGAACAAACTCATACTCAAAAGACTTTGTTACAAACAGTTACATCTTTGATAAATTTTGCTTTTCAGAGCATAGAGGCCTGGTGATTTTCAATCTCAGCAACTTCAGAGAAATTTTACCACCCTCACGGTATGGTAAGGGGAGGTTCAGTTTATACAACTTATATAATATATTACTATGTTCAGGTGCTACACCAAGAAAGGGAGTCTTAGCTTATTTTAGAGAGTATAAGCCAAAAGAACATAGAAATTTAAATGTGTAAATGCCTTGACAACTCACTTTTCAATCTTTAATTTTAATTTATCTCTCTAGAGAGAAAAATCAAGTCACTTATTTTATTTTTAAAGCTTATTTATTTATTTTGATAGAGAGAGAGAGCAGGAGGGCCAGAGAGAGAGGGAGAGAGAGAGAATCCCAAGCAGGCTCCGCACTGTCAGTGCAGAGCCCCAGGCAGGACTTGAACTCACAAACTGTGAGATTATGACCTGAGCTGAAACTCAGACGTGTCGACTGACCCACCCAGGTGCCCCATCTCACTAGCCATTTCTAAAATAAAAAAAAGAATTTTCTCTATTATGTATATGTAGGCATACACCCACACACATATCTAATTTCTTCCTAACTTTCCAAACTTAAAAAAAAATGCCAAAGTATTAATTTTAAAGTGTTCCACATATTCTATTAATTTATAACCTGAAAATTACATCTTACACAAGATGTGTCCCTTCAGGCCATGTTAGAGTACCTAATGGAATTGGCTCAAATCGGCCTTATCAAGTTCAAAAGCCTCTGAATTATTGCCCTAGGGAGTAACACAACTGAGACTAGTAATTCTGAACAAAATGCTAGCTTGAATTACTTTATTATTTTTGAAATACATTCCTTGCACATCACCCAAACCACTGCTGGCATTTCACAGGCAGCTGAAATATTCTCGGGGGCTAATACAGTACAGTGAAAGCAAGAGGCAATTTTTATTTAAAAACTTGAATAATTCCAAAATATTTACAACTTGGAGTCATGATCTTTACAGTATTGGGTGACAGCCAGGTACATAAAAGTTTTATGTTTCCCCCCTTACTTTAATTCTTGCTCATGCCCAAATTTTTCACAATCAAGAATTTATAAATTTAGCTAGAGGCTTTGATCTTTATTAGAATGCAAAATCCCCAGGGTTAGTCTTAACTCTGGTAGTTACGTTAGTCTTTATTGAAGAAGGAAGATTTTGACAAGAGCCAGGGGAGAAGTTAAGGCTATCATCACTGAAGATGTCACTTCTGTATTAAATATGGACATGACCCCAAAGGTCACAAAGGGTTCATCTTAAGTTTAGCCTTAACAATGTATATGAGGCATCAACTGTTTGAACAACACCATCTAAGCACTGATACAACATTTTATTATACCAGCCTTCAAGGAAAACATAGTCTACTATAGTAGACTATATATACTAGACTACTATAGGCAGAACCCAATTTAAAATATGAGAAATTCCAAATGAATACCAAATGAATTCCCATTTTGTATTTCCTTTCACTTAAGTGTTTAAAAAATTGTCTGAGTTAAAGTATTATCTTAGAATTGTTAGCAAAATCCCTAACAGTCCCTAGAATTTATATATAACTACTAACATTATTAAGGAAATATAAATAGGAGTTAACATTAGGAACTATGTCCTAAATAAGCCAATGTCTACATTATGCCAAAATAATCCATTCCATTTTTTAAAATATCTTCTTTATTTTTAAAATATCCATCAAAATTTCATTTATCATTTCATAAAGGCATGAGATAGATCATTGAAGAACAAAGGAAAATGTATTAGATTAGGTGTTTTGTTTCTAGCCCTGTGTCTATATAAATGCTATCGGGTCATCTTGTATCCCCCATCTTTTTTTTTCTTGTCAATTAACAGAAAAAGATTATTTTTAAATACTTTTTTAAAGTTTATTTATTTATTTTGGGAGAGAGAGAGAGATTGAGAGAGACAGACAGACAGACAGCATGAGCAGGATGAGACAGAAAAGGAGAGAGAAAATCCCAAGCATTGATGTGGGCATCGATCCATATCATGAACCATAAGATCATGACCTGAGCCAAAATCAAGAGTCGGACACTTAACTGACTGCACCACTCAGGCACCCCAGAAACAGATTATTTTAAAGTTTTATCTAAGTCTAACTTTATTTGATAATATTATATTCTATAAGGTTTAGGCTATTGGTTTTAATAGGTAGACTGATTTATTTGTAAATTATGCTGAATGGATCAGGAATGAGAGACTCTCATAGGGAGAGACAAGAAAAAAGTCACAGATCTTCACGTTTAGTGCTTACTATAAATGTATGTGTGGAGTTACTCACTGAGCTTTGAGAAAGTGACATTCAAGTAAGAGTTTACGAGGTAAGTGGGTTTTAACATAAGAAGTTAGGTGTTAGGGGTGCCTGGGTGGCTCAGTCGGTTGGGTGTCTGACTTTGGCTCAGGTCATGACCTCATGGTTCGATTCATGAGTTCGAGCCCCGCGTTGGGCTCTGTGCGGACAGTTCAGAGCCTGGAGCCTGTTTTGGATTCTGTGTCTCCCTCTGCCCCTTCCCTGCTTGTGCTCTGTCTCTCAAAAATAAATGAACATTAAAAAAAAAATTTTTTTTTAAAGTTCGGTGTTAAAAGGTACTGAGATCTTATTTAATATATTAATGCTTTTCTGATTTGGGGGATGGGTTCATTGTTCTAGATTTTTCTATTTAGTGCAAATCTGACTTCCATGCTCTCATCTTGTGCTAGAATTATAATTGTAGAACTTTTATTACCACATTATAATAAGACCACATTCATTAGACGACTTTTAGAATTTTCAAAGTAGGCATCTTTATCATATGCAGGAGTAAGAGTTGGTAAAATACTAGACAAAAGTACTTTAAGGAGTCCTTTCTCCTTTACAGAGAATTTCAACGTAAAATGTGACTATTTTAAAATCTTTCCTTTTATATAGAATTAATCAATTCCTTTGTTATGAGCTTTTATTAAACAATAATCAACTGACCTGGACCAAAGTTTAACTATAACATTTATGAATTGATTTTTAGTCTTGGAACTATAAATTCAGGTTTTCCAGCCTTGGCAAAATATAGTAGTATTTGAAAATTTTAAATATATTTGAGGAATATTTAAATGGAATGGAGGATTTCTATAATTCAAGTAGAATACTTTTATTTCTATTTCTCAGAAAAGCTCATATAAACACTATATGAAAGAAAGAAAGCTGTGTAACCAAGGGGCATTCTAACTGGTATAAAAGCATTAAAAATAAAATGTGATCGAATGTCTTATTTGTGGGTTTTAATATTTACCTAATATAGGTTTTACTGTGTTTGGGGTTTTTTTGTTTGTTTGTTTGTTTGAATTTTTTTTAACGTTTTTATTTATTTTCAAGAGACCGAGAGAAAGCATGAGTGGCAGAGGGGCAGAGAGAGAGGGCGACACAAAATCTGAAGCAGGCTCCAGCCTCTGAGCTGTCAGCACAGGGCCTGACATGGGGCTCGAACTCCCGAACTGTGAGGTCATGACCTGAGCCAAAGTCAAAGTCTTAACTGACTAAGCCACCCACGTGCCCCTACCATGTTTGTTTGTTTTTAATTTTAGATTAGATTACATGTTGTGCTAGAGGAAAGGATGTACTCAGTCTACAGAAAACACTTTCAAATATTTATGTCTTTTTTTACACATTAATAATTCTTTTCCTATGAACCTCAGGATTTAGACATAGTACTTTAATCCATTAAGGAGCAAACTCCCTTCTTAGAAAATTATGCTAGGAGCCCCCCACTGTACCCATCTCTGGTACTAAAGAGAGACAAAGTCTGTAACTGCCTGGTGAGCTGAGCAATGTGTGTGGAATATAGGTTCTTGATATACACAAACTGTTTAAGAACAACAAGAAAATCTGGTCATGCCCACAAATTGAGAGTTGAGTAATCATTTAAATGAGAACTGCGTTTTTGTTGTTGTTTTTTTTTTTTTCTCTCCAAACATTTGGAGTATGTGCTTGGCTGAGGAGCCTATGGGGGAAATCTACCATCTGTGGGGTTATGACTGAATGTGTCTAAGTCAGAATCCTACCCAGACAGGACCATAGAGCAGTGGCACAGCATCTTGGTTAGCCTGGCATAGCCAGCTCCCCACTGTCCAGTCAGCAGCCTTCCCTGAGTGCCCTGTACGGTATGACATGGCCCACCAGATGAAGCCAGTGCAGAAAGCCCCTCCAGCCTCTCTGGGTGTGGCTGGAAAGGAGGCTGCCCAAGTCGCACACATTGGTAGGGAACCTGGTAATAAACGATTCCAAGACAACCTGCTTCTGGGCAGGGGTTTCATATTTAGTAGAGCAGCTCCCTTGCTGTGATCTATTGAAAGGCAGCCCTTGATACAAGGGTTTGAAGGACCAAAAAAAAAAAAAAAAAAAAAGTCGTAAAAAACCAAAAACCTAAAGAATGTAAAAAACAAAAAATGAAAACTGCTTTTTAAAAAATGTTAGAACCTACAAAAGTCCTCTTTTTGATGAAATGCCTCCTCATGACTAAGGTTATACAAAGGTCTAAAGTGCTACAGCACTCAATATAAACTCAAGCCATTATTCCATAATTATGAAACTAAAGTACCTCCTATTACTGAGGCTATTTTTAAATTGTAGTGCATTTTTTCATGTTTTCTAATTTAATCCCATTGATTTTTCATAGCATTGAGCCATTTTCACCTTTAAAACTGCTCATTTAAGCAGCTCTCCCATGAGTGTTTTTATACCATGAATCCTTTTCCGTCCAGTAAGTGGCAAAAAAAGATTTTATAAAAACAGCTAACTTTACTGCATGATGGATACGGATAGATTTCTGGAAAATTTATCTATGATGCTGACATTTCTAATTATGCCAGGCTTTCAGACTAAAGACTTCTTTGGCAGATAGCTTCTCCTGAGCAAAAGTGGATTCCAGTAAAGATTGTTCATTATGACTCCCTCACCCCCTCCTCAACTATACATTTGGAATACTCCCGCCCCTTCTCCCAACAGAATTACAGAGTTTCCACCTTACTTTATGTCTTTAAAATTCTGGCACTTTCCCAAATGCAAATTCCATTTACTTTGTGGGCCTCTCTCCCCAACACAGTGCAAAAACAGGCAACAAAATGTTTTTGTCAATTTCTGATAGGATATGAAACTGAGCTGAAACTGAACAACAGATCAGGTTTGAAATACTTAGTGGTGCATCCTATTTACAAAGACTGTGATTCCTCTGAGAATTTTTACACCAGTGAATGTTCAAGGTAATCTAGGTGTGCATAGTTATACAAAAACATGAGGCAGATAAAAGTGTCCGTATGTGTATTTCTGTTTCTGCCTCATTTTGCTGCACAACTGATTTTGGAAGATCATGCTACAATCAGTTACTGGAAAAGTTGTATTGTTTACATTTAAATATTAGAGTTCATAACAAAGCAGAGATGGAGTCTACAGAGGGAAGGTAAATATTAAGTTCACAGAACATGGAGATTTACTTAAAGTTGTGGGAGGGAACACTTTTAAAACATGTGGTTTCTAAATATCAAATTATTTTCTATGTAAAATTGGTCATATTTTCCATATGAAACCACCAACCTAGGGATTCTCTAGATACTTCTAATTAAAGATCTAAGACTCTCGATCAATCCATATATTTTAAGCATTGATAAAGTGTCCTGTACTGCCTTCTGCTGCACTATAGAATGTACAAAAGGGGCAGCAAATTTAATTCTGGCTGCTGTGCTCTAGAAGAGACAAAGCCAATCTGGAATATATTCAAAAATGTTAATAGTACAAGAAATTAAGCTTTCATTTTCTGAGCATCTGTTTGGAGAGTGAATGTGTTTAACTTAAAGAAAGGGGAATAAAACACTGTTGGTAAATACATGTCCAAGAGAACAAGATACAAGGTAGTGAAACAAGATAGTGAAATTTAATATTTTAAGGATGTTCTTATAGGAAAAACAAGTAGAATTCATCAGTCTGGCCTGTGGGCTAGAATTAGGATGGAAATGGAGATATTACAGTTAGCAATATTTTAACTTCACATTAAGGAATTTATTAAAGAACTTTGCAATACCAAGTGAGCTACCTCAACAAGAACTTAATTGCCCTTGAACATAAATAGCTTTAAAAAAAAAAGTAGCAGTTATTCTACGGAGCATGTGTAAGTAAAAGGTGACTTTCAGGATGTAGATAATCTTTGACTGAATGAATACTGAATCCAAACAGTAGGACCCTTGAAGTAACATATGTAAGAGGTTAATACACTAATATAAATGATGCACTAAATGATAACTTAAATTTACGTTCATTGTGATACTGTCACTCAAAGGATTGTCACTCAGAGAATGGGTATCATGTAGGAATGGCTCTGAGATTTGAACATATTTTGACTGTCTCCAAATTCCATATTCATCTCTCCCACATATTGTCTCAAGAAATTAAGGTAGAGACCATGAACGTCCTGCAGGGAATGATAATGACACGTTGGTGAGCAGTTATGCTTATTTAATTCAACAAAACTCCCACATACGTATAGATAAATTAATTGGTATTTCTTTCTTCCCCCTTAAAACTTGACTGTTGGATGGAACACCTTGGTGGCTCAGTCAGTTAAGTGTTTAACTCTTGATTTCAGCTCAGGTCATGATCTCACGTTCATGGAATCAAGCCCTGTATTGGGCTTGGCTCACAGTGCACAGCCTGCTTAAGAGTCTCTCTCTCTACCCTGCTACCCCTCTCCCCTGTTTGTGCTCTGTCTCTAAAATAAAGAAAAAAAGAGAGAGAGAAAATGACTGTTGGTAGGTTCCTCCTATTTTTCTAAAATACACTGGGAAATACCAACAAAAATGACTGTTTGTAACCCTTTTGATTTGCTTCATGGAATTAAAATGAAACCCTGTATATATGTTAATTTCATTTTAGCATACTGGGTGTTATATTAATACAATAATATATGAAGTAAAAATAATTCTTTGTCAGACAATGATCTCTGTTGATAACAGTTAGAAAAGCAACTGCACTTGAATATTCTTATTGAGAAGTCCCTGTAAAAGATGTAACTTTCAAAGCTGCTGTACTTTAATACAAATGTAACATCTGGCCCATAATGAATTCAAATACTAAATGCTTAGATTCTGGTTCCTTTAGTCTACACAGACACAACTGAAGAGACTGCCAGTTGTGCAAAGGGGTAAATTACAATAAGTTTACATTCCAAACTCTGAATTTCATTTAAATTATAATCCCATCAACTTTCTAAGAACCAGAAAAGTGTACCACATACCCACCAATATCTCAGTTGAGCAGAGACTATTAATCTGCTGTCCTGTGGTTCCTTTACTCCTTACCCATAACATTTTTTTTTCTGTTTTTTTTTTTTTTATTGCTATCATCCCAGCTGTTTATCTGCAGGATCATATTCGTTTGGTAATACAAAAATGTAATGGGCACTCTTCTAGGCTCTGGGATTGTGACTGTATCTCAGGAAAGAAAACTAACATGGGACACTGGATGCCTACCTGAACCCAACCCTGATGAATTTAAGAACTTAATATAACCCTGTAATAAATCCCTCGAGGAACGGAGAATATGTAGATAGAAGGATGTGTGTGTGGCAAAGGCCAATGAAAACTTAGAGCAAGAGAACGCTTTGGTAGTGCCATTTGTCTCTCCGCATTATTCTGGGTAGATTTTTCCCCACTCTGACTATTCTGGGGGCCAGTAAGAGATGGCATGGTCATATGGGGCAAGCCGTTGCCCAGTTATGACAAGAAGCATGTACCACATTGCTGGCAGATGATCAGTGGGCCCCTGAGCGTTCATTCCTTCCCCTGGGCCCACACCAGTCCTTCTCAAACTCTTCCAAATAACTGAAGACAAAGAAACACTTAAACTTATTTTATGAAGCCAGCATTATCCTGATAATAACTCTAAATAAGGACTTTAAAAGAAAATAGGTCAGTATCCCTGAATGCAAAAATTCACAACAAAATACTAGCAAACTGAATTCAACAGGACATTGAAAAAGATCATGGGGTGCTTGGGTGGCTCAGTCAGTTAAGCATCAGACTCTTGACTTTGGCTCAGTTTATTATCTCACGGTACATGAATTTGAGTCCATGTCAGGCTCCGCTCTGACAGTGTGGAGCTTGTTTGGGATTCTCTCTCTCTCTCTCTCTCTCTCTCTCTCTCTCTCTCTCTCTCTCTCTCTCTCTTTCCTTCCCTCCCTCTCTCTCCCTCTCCCTCTCTCTCTGCCCCTCCCTCACTCAGGCACACTATCTCTCAAAATAAATAAACTTTAAAAGAAAAAAAAAAAGATCATACACTAAAACCAAATAGGATTTATGCCTGGAATGCAAGTATGATTCAACATATGCAAAACAATAAACGCGATACATCACATTAGTAGAAAGGATAAAAATCATGATCTCAATAGATAGAGAAAAAAAACAGAAAAAGATTTGTAATACAACCTTCTTTCATGATAAAAGGGGTCAACAAATTTGGTACTGAAGAAACTTACCTCAACATAATAAAGGCCACATATGACAGACCAACAACTAGTATCCTATCCAGTGGCAAATGCTGAAAGCTTTTCCCTTAAAATTAGGAACCAGACAATGGTGCCCACTCTCACCACTCCTATTCAACTTTTTACTGGAAGTCCTAGCAAGAACAATTAGGCAAGAAAAAGAAATAAAAGGTAGCTAACCCAGAAAGGAAAAAGAAAAATTGTCTGTTTACAGATGACATGATTTTAGATACAGAAAATCCTAGTAATTCAATCAAAAACTGTTAGACTGAATATATTCAGGAAAGGTGCAGAACACACAATCAACATAAAAATATTTGCTGCTTTTCATAACTAAAAATTTCTAAATGATCAAGAAAACAATCTTATTTATAATAACATCAGAAATAATAATATACTTAGGAATAAATTTAACCATTGAAGTGAAAGATCTGTATACTGAAAACTGGAAGACACTGATGAAAGAAATTGAATAAAACACAAATAAATGGAAAGATATCCATGTTCATGGATCATAAGAATATTGTTCAAAGGCCCATACTACTCAAAGCCAATTATAGATTCAGTGTAATCTCTATAAAAATTCCAATGGAATTTTTCAGAAATAGAAAACACAATCATAAAATTCATATCAAACCATAAAAGACCCTGAATAGCCAAAGCATTGCTGAGAAAGCATAAACCAGGAAGCATCACACTTTCTGATTTCAAACTACACAACAAGGCTAGTAATCAAGAAATAATACTGGCATAAAAACAAATAGAACAATGGAATATCATAGAGGGTCCATACAGACACCCATTCTTATACAGTCAACTCATTTAAAAAAAATTTTTATCTTTATTTATTTTTGGGAGACAGAGAGACAGAGTGCAAGCAGGGGAGGAACAGAGAGAGGGAGACACAGAATCCAAAGCAGGCTCCAGGCTCTGAGCTGTCAGCACAGAGCCTGACGCGGGACTCGAACTCACGAACCGTGAGATCATGACCTGAGCCAAAGTCGGACACTTAACCGACTAAGCCACTCAGGCGCCCCATACAGTCAACTCATTTGTAATAAGGGAGCCAATACTTAACAGGGAAAAGATAATCTTTTCAATAATGGTGCTGGGAAAACTGGATATTCACATGCAAAATGCAGTGGATCTCTATCACACCCCTCACTAAAAATTATGTTTAAATATATTAAAGACATAGTAATACATAAGCATATAGAAATCTTAGAAGAAACATATGAAAAGGCTTTATGGCATAGATAGAATAAGTTTTTGGAGATGGCGCCAGAAGTACAAGCAATACAATACAGAAGTACTAAGCAGTATTGCATCAAATTTAAATGCTTCTGCATAGCAAATGAAATGAGCAACAAAATGAAAGGCAATGTATGGAATGGGAGAAAATATTTGCCAAGCATAGAGTAGATAAGAGGTTAATATCCAAAATCACAGAGAACTCCTAAAACTCAATAGCCAAAAAAAAAAAAAAAAAAGCAAGTAATCCAAAATCCAATAGAAAATGGACAGTCTTCTGAATAGACATTTTTATTGGGTTGATAAATGGAACTACATTAAAATTAAAAATTTCTGTTCTGCAAAAGACAGTATCAAGAAAGTGAGAAAACAAGCCACAGATGAGAAAATATTTAGAAAGGACATATCTGATAAGAGTGTGTTATCTAAAACATACAAAGAACACCTAAAATGAAACACTAAGGAAACATACAACCCAATGTAAACATGGGCTAAAGACCTTAATACGAACCTTCTGAAAGAAGATATACAGATGGAAAACAAGCATTTGTAAAGAGGCACCACATCCTATATCATCAGGGAAATGCGAATTAAAACAGTGATACACTACAATATACCTATTAGAATAGCCACAATCCAGAACACTGACAACACCAAATATGGGGAGAATGTGGAGCAACCAAAATTCTCATTCTTTGCTGATGGAAATCTATTAACCATATGCATGCTTGTAAAGACCATTTGGAAGGTTCTTATAAAACTAAACATACACATACCACATGATTCACCAATCACACTCCTTAATATTTACCCAAAGGAGCCAAAAACTTAGGTCTACACAAAACCTGCAGTACTGATACTTACATTTTTACTCATAATTGCCAAAACTTGGAAGTAACCACGATGTCCTTCACTAGGTAAGTGGATAAATAAACTGTTAAATCTAAAAAAGCAGAAGATTATTCAGTGTTAAAAAGAAATGAGCTATGAAGCCATAAGAAGACATGGGGAAATCATAAACACATATCACAAAGTGAAAGAAACCAATCTGAAAGGGCTACATACCATATGATTCCAGTTATTTGACATTCAAAAAAGGCAAAACTATGGAGACAATAAAAAGATAAGTTGTTGTTAATGTTGGAGGTGAAGCGAATATAGGACAAATAGGTGAAGTACAAAGGATTTTTAGGGAAGTAAAAATATTATGTATGTTATGTCTGTATGATACACACAGAACGTCCCTTTCATGAATCACCCTGACACTGGAGCTTCCCTCTCTTCTCCCCGCTTTACTGTTTTGTTCAGTTTTGCTCCAATTAACTAAGAGAAATGGCATTCTTGTAATGTTGCTATTCCACAAGCAATTTTTTATGGGCCCTGAATAAGAAAAATCCATTTGCTAGAAACAATCGGTCCAATTTAAAACCACTGTTTTTCTTCAAACTAAAGCTTTCATACATAGATACAAAAGAAAGATTTGCCCAAATGGGAACTAGTCCCAGGACTCACATCGACAAGGTGTTCATCAAACCTATGTTAATGTGACATGACCAAACAATAGCCAAATGCTTTGTAGTGATATCAGTTTATTTTCCCAATATTTGATCACTTTGAAATGTAACATTTTAATTACTCTTTGCTAAAATACAACAGCATAAATTATTTTGATACTGCTGTATAAGAATTTTACTTTTATTATGTAAAATGGAGTCCCAATATTAGATGCACAAGAACTCAAAGATGGAATTTGGGCAAACCTATTCCTAGGAGTCACTACTGTCATCTTTATCTCCTTCACTTGACAAAGATGTAATTGCTTCATAATGAACCAACAAGAAAAACAATTCCAAGAGAACTGCTGACAAGTTAAACTAATTCATTTAATTGGTATTTGGGAAGATACTTTCTGCCTATCTGCTAAAGGCTATGCTCAGGTATGGATGAAAACTTCCTCATATTTGAATAGGACTACACTTATTTTTTTTCAGAGAATGGAAAATGCATGGACTTTGAAGTAAGGCAGACATACAGTAAATTATTTTATCAACCTTAGTCACAGTTTGGTCATTTGTAAGATAGGAATAATTAAATTTATTTTGAAGTATTGCTGTTAATACCATTTATAAGATATATAAATTTTATGTTACAGTGTTTGACATAAAGTCGACAGTCAATAAATAGTACCGTCAAGAGTGAAACTTCTTTGAATAATGAAGCATAGGGACGCCTGGATGGCTCAGTCGGTTAAGCTTCTAGCTTTGGATTTTGGCTCAGGTAATGATCTCACAGTTCATGAGATTGAGCCCCATATCAGGCTCGATGCTGACAGTGTGGAGCCTGCTTGGGATTCTCTCTCTCCTTCTCTCTGCTGCTCCCCCAAAGTAATAAAAAAACTAAAAAAAAAAAAAAGGAAGAAGTAATACCTTCCCCCCAAACCAACTTTGGCCCTTTATTTTTTTTTAAGGTTTATTTATTTATTTTTGAGAGGGGGGCAGTGGCAGAGAAAGGAGACAGACAATCCCAAGTGGGCTCCGTACTGTCAGCCCTAAACGGGGCTCAAACCCACCAACCCTGAAATCACAACCCAAGGCGAAATCAGGAGTCAGATGTTTAAGCAACTGAACCACCCAGGTGCCCCAAAAGAAAGTGTTTAAAAAAATATATTGTTATTCTCATATTTACAACTCTTCCATGATTCCCCACAACCTATGAAAGAAAAGCCATATTTCTTAGGACAACATCTGAGCCTTTCCATGATCTAGAAACCTGCCTTTCCATTAGAAAGCTAATTCTCTACACACAATGGTCCACATGTATCTATACTACCACAATAACTAACTTTTTCTCCAAAATCTAACTCATACTGAGGAAAGGATTCCTTGTATGTAGTAGGTTGAGTTGCGTGACTTCCAAAACATATTTGTTGAAATTCTAACCCCCAGTACCTCAGAATATAACCATATCTGAAAACAGGAACATTGTAGATATAATGGAGTAAGGTAGATCCCTAATTTAATATGGCCAATATCTTTATAAAATGGCCATGTGAAAATACAGAGACACAAGGAGAACCCCCTACAGTGACAGAGACAGAGATTGTCAAGTCAAGAAAGGCCAAGGATTGACAGCAACACCACAGGAAAGAGACAGGTAGGGGAGAGACTCAGCTCTAAAACTTTCAAGATAGCATAGCCCTGTCAGGAACTTAACTTTGAACTCTGACCTCCAGAACTATAAGAGGACGTATTTCTGTTGTTTTAAGCGACCTAATTTGTGGTGATTTGCTAGAGGAGCCCTAGAAAACTAATACACTGTCCCTTTAAGAACTTCAGTAATCTAGTGTTCTATATTCTTGCAAGCATGGTTTGGCACATGAAGTTACCCCTAGCTCCATGAGGAAACCTCCATCATTTTTGGTGTCAAAGAGAAAAAGTCAGCTTCTGTTTTCACATCCTAGTACCTTGATTTTACTCACTCTAGCATGTCTGATTTAATGACAGACTTCATTGGAATCAAATACTTCTGATAATTTGAAAACACTATCAAGAGAAAGAATAGATAAGCCACAAATAGGAGACAGGGATAGAAACATCTAGATCTTTAAAAAAAAAAAGTCTTGTATTCAAAATACTGAAAGAACTATTACAACTCAATAATAAATAAACATATGACCCAATATAAGCAAAAATTTAAAACAAATTCTATACACAAGCATTTACTCAAATGGTCAATGAGCATATGAAAAGATGTCCACAGCAGTGGTTCATAAGAAAAAGTAAATTAAAATCACAATAAGATACCACCACATGCCCTTTTCAATGGTTAAAATTCAAAAGATTGAAAATATCAGACATAAGAGAGGATGCGGAACAATAAAAACTTTCACACATTGCTGAGAGAGGGTAAAATATAACCTCATTGGCCAACTGCTCAGCAGTTTCTTAAATGGTCAAATAGCAACTTTAATCATAATAGACAAAAACTGGAAACAATGCAGAGATCCATTGACAGGAAAACTGATAAACTGTGTCATATTCACAAAACGGAATACTACTCAATATTTAATGGAAATAAACTACTGATGCATGAAAAAATACAACATGGGTCAAACTCAAGAAATTTATGCTGAGTGAAAAGAGCTGGACACAAAAAGTACATGACTCTATGTATGAGAAATTTAAGAGTCAGGAAAAATAATTTTTGAAAATAGATATCACATCAGCAGTTACTTTTGGGATGAGTGAATAGATTAACAGAAGGAATGAGTAAACCTGCTGGGGTGATGAAAATGTTTCAATCTTAATATGCATTTGTCAAGATTGACTGAAAGTTACATTTAAGATATGCATAAAATATATAATGTATAAATTACATTTAAATTATTAAATCAATAAAATAATCAATGACATTAAAATAAAAAAAACACATGTAAAGAATTTTATTAAAAAACATCTTAAGTTGTTGAAAAAAAGAAAAAGTACAAAGGTGTTAAAATGTTTCAATAATGCAATTTTCTGGCACATAGTGAATTGTAAACGACAAACTCTTTAGATTATGGTGTTTTCCAACACCAATAGCAAATTCTATGATTCTCTGGACACCAGCTTGGGAATTCAGCAATTCAATTCAATTCTGACACAATCTACCTGGAGTTAGAGTCAGGTCTCACAAAGTTAAGGAGCTCAGCACTACAAGACTATCACCATTAAAGATGCCAATCACAGGTCCTGGGCCAAATGTAGTTCCAACTGACTGGCTAAAAATCAGGAGTTTCCAAGCTCCTAAGGTTGTATAACTTGCTAGAATGGCTCACAGAACACACTTTAGTTATGTTAATCAGATATTATAAAGGATACAAATGAACAGCTAGAGGAAGAGATACATAGGGAGAAGTTTAGAAGGATGCCCAGTGCAGGAATGTCTATGTGCAGAGTTGGGACATGACACCCACGCTGAAAGTGGATGCATTAACCATCCCCAAACCCAGTAGTTTAAGGATCTTTGTGAGATTTCATCACATAGCATGATGGATTTTTAATTCAGTCTCCAATCTGTCTCCCCTTCCCTAAGATTGGGAATTTGGTGGGGCTTAAAGTTCTAGCCTTCTGATCAAGTCTTGATCTTTCTGGTGACCAGCCTAGGACCCACCAAGAGTCACCATTTGAGAACAAAAGATGTTTCTATCACCCAGGAAATTTATAGGGAATGTAGGAGCTCTATCAGGAGCCAGAGACCAACACAAAATATGAGCACAAAAGGCTCATATCAAACCTATCACTCAGGAAATTATAAGGGTTTTAGGAGCTCTTTGTCAGGAACTAAGGCAAATACCAAATATATATTTCTTATTATGCCATAGGAATGAAGAAAATTTTTTATGACTTGGTAAATTTTAAGATTAATCTAAGGAAGAAAATAATTTATTCTTATGTTTGCCTAGAATAAAAGTAACTATTACCGGATATATAACTATAATAAAATGAAGTGCTATAAATGCTGGGGATGAAGTGGCAATAAGAGAGACTGGAGTTCCTAAGAAGTAGAAATTATGAAGGACTTAGAAAACTAGCAAAGGATAAAAGAAGAAAGTTTACTAGGGTAGAAATGAAAAAAAAAAAGAAAGAAAAATGGAGAAAGAGTTTTTGGCAAGGGCTTGCCCTGATCATAGATTTTAAATAATGAATATAGCATATTCAAAGAACAGTGAAGAGACACATTTCCATGAGGTGGGAGATTTGTGAAAAGACAAAACTGAACAAAATATTTTAAAAATAAAATACAGCCAAATTGTTAAGAAAGTCAATAATCAAGACAGAGTTTATCTTTTGAGGGACAATGAAAAATTCTTGAACATTTTATAATGATTATGATTATTTTATTTTAATCATGATAAATGTACTCTAATCCCATCACCTATTTCACCCATCCCCCCACCCACCTCCCCTTGGGTAACCATCAGTTTGTTCTCTGTAGTTAAGAGTCTGAAAAATACATTCAAAATGGATGAAAGACCTAAATGTGAGACAGGGAACCATCAAAACCCTAGAGGAGAAAACAGGTAACAACCTCTTTGACCTCAGCGCCAGCAACTTCTTACTAGATCTGTCTCCCAAGGCAAGGGAAATAAAAGCAAAAATGAACTATAGGGACCTCATCGAGATAAAAAGCTTCTGCACAGTGAAGGAAACAATTAATAAAACTAAAAGGCAACTGATAGAATGATATTTGCAAATGACATATCAAATAAAGGGATAGTATCCAAAATCTATAAAGGACTTATCAAACTCAACACCCAAGAAACAAATAATCCAGTGAAGAAAAGGGCAAAAGACATGAACAGATACTTCTTCAAAGAAAACAACCAGATGACTAAGAGTTACATGAAAAGATGCTCAACATCACTCCTCATCAGGGAAATACAAATCAAAACCACAATGAGATATGACCTTACACCTGTCAGAATGGCTAAAAATTACAACTCAGGAAATAACAGATGTCGATGAGGATGCAGAAAAGGGGGAATCCTTTTGCACTAATGGTGGGAATTCAAACTGGTGCAGACACTCTGGAAAACAGTATGGAGGTTCCTTAAAAAGTTAAAAATAGAACTACCCTATGACCCAGTAATTATGCTACTATTTATCCAAAGGATACAAAAATGCTGATTTGAAGGGGAACATGCACCT
The DNA here is from genome assembly GCF_027475565.1 of Acinonyx jubatus. Lineage (NCBI taxonomy): Eukaryota > Metazoa > Chordata > Mammalia > Carnivora > Felidae > Acinonyx > Acinonyx jubatus. The sequence goes on along the minus strand of NC_069385.1, from coordinate 103,593,604 downwards.
CAATGTTTATAGAAGTATTATCAACAATAGCCAAATTACGGAAAGAGTCCAAATGTCCATCAGCTGACAAATGGATAAAGAAGATATTGTGTGTGTGTGTGTGTATTATACATATGTGTATATATGTGTGTGTGTGTAATGGAATATTACTTGGCTATCAAAAAAGAATGAAATCTTGCCATTTTCCACAATGTGGACAGAACTAGAATGCATTATGCTAAGCAAAATAAGTCAGCAAAGGACAAATATCAAAAGATTCACTCATATTTGTAATTTAAGAAACAAAACACATGAACAAGGGAAGGAGAAACAAGATAAAAACAGAGAAGGAGACAAAGCATAAGGGGCTCCTAAATACAGTGAAGGAGACAAACCATAAGAGACTCCTAAATACAGAGGGTCGCTGGAGGGGTGTTGGGTGGGGGGATGGGCTACATGGGTGATGGGCATTAAGGAAGGCATTTGTTGGGATGAGCTCTGGGTGTTATAGGTAAGTAATGAATCACTAAATTCTACTCCTGAAACCATTATTACACTATATGTTAACCCAGATGGATTCAAATAAATTTTAAAAAATAAAAAGAGTCTGTTTCTTTGTATCTCTCTTTTTCATATGTTCTTCTGTTTTGTTTCTTAAATTCCACATATGAGTGAGATCGCTCTATCCATGTTGCTGAAAATAGCAAGATTTCTTTTTATGGCTGGATAATATTCTATTGTATATATAGTCTACATCTTTTTTTTCAAGTTTAATTTTACTTCCAGGTAGTGGGGAAGTACACACACACACATACATGTATATAATATACACATCATATATTCTTTATCCATTCATCAGTCAGTGGACACTTAGGCTGTGTCCATAATTTGGCTATTGTAGATAATGCTGCTATAAACATTGTGGCGCATGTATCCCTTTGAATTAGTGTTTTTGTATTTTGGAGGCAATTACCCAGAAATGAGATTCCTGTATAGTAGGGTAGTTCTGTTTTTAATATTTTGGAGGAACCTCCATACTATTTTCTATACTGGCTGCAGCAGTTTGCATCCCCACCAACAATACACTACAGTTCCTTTTTCTCCACGTCCTCACCAACACTTGTTTCTTATGTGTTTGACTGTAGCCATTCTAACAGGTGTGGGTGATATCTCATTGTGGTTTTGATTTGCAGTTCCCCAATGATCAGTGATGTTGAGCATCTTTTCATATGTCTGTTGAACATCTGGATGTCTTCTTTGAAGAAATGTCTGCTCATGTCTTCTGCCCTTTTCTAAATTGGATTAATTTTTGGGTGTTGAGTTGTATCAATTCTTTATATGTTCTGGATACTAAATTTTTATCAGATATGTCATTTGCGAATATCCTCTCCCATTCAGTAGGTTGCCTTTTAGTTTCATTGATGGTTTCCTTCCCTGTGCAGAAACCTTTTATTTTGATGTATTCTCGATACTTTATGTTTGCTTTTTTATTTCCCTTGCCTTAGGAGACAGATTAGAAAAATGTTGCTATGATTGATGTCAGAGATATCACTGCCTATGTTCTCTTCAAGGATTTTTGTAGTTTTAGGTCTAACATTGACATCTTTAATGCTTGAGGTTTGAAGTTTGTTTTTGTATGTAGTTAAAGAAAGTAGCCCAGTTTCATTCTTTTGCATGTTGCTGTCCAGTTTCCCCAATGGTATTTGTTGAAGAGACCGTCTTTTTTCCCACTGGATATTTATTCCTCCTTTGTTGAAGATTGACTGACCATATAATTATGAGTCTATTTCTGGATTTTCTATTCTATTTCATTGATATATTTGTCTATTTTTATGCCAGTGTCATACTGTTTTAGTTACTGCTGCTTTGTAATATAATTTTGAAATCTGGAATTGTGATATACTTCTAGTGGTTTTTTTCTATTTTAAGATTGCTTTGGTTATTCAAGGTCTTTTGTGGTTCCACAAAAATTTTAGAATGTTTGTTCTAGTTCTGTGAAGAATGCTGTTGGTATTTTGATAGAGATGGTATTAAATCTATAGATTGCTTTGGGTAGTATAGACATTTTAACAATATTTGTTCTTGCAATCCATGAGCATGAAATGTCTTTCCGTTTTTTTTTCCATCGTCTGGTGATTCTTTCATCAATGTTTTATGGTTTTCAGAGTACAAGTTTTTCACCTCTTTGGTTAGTTTTATCCCTAGATATTTTATTGTTTTGGGTACAATTGTAAATGGGATTATTTTCTTAATTTCACTTTCTGCTGTTTCATTATTAGTTTATAGAAATGCAACAGATTTGTGTGCCGTGGTTTTGTATGCCGTGATTTTATTGAATTTGTGTATCAGATATAGCAGCATTTTGGTAGAGTCTTTAGGGTTTTCAATATATAGTATCATGTCATCTAAAAATAGAGTTTTACTGCTTCTAAACATTTTGGAAGTCTTTTATTTCTTTTTGTTGTCTAATTGCTGTGGCTAGGACTTTCAGTACTATCTTGAATAAAAGTAGTTAGAATGGGCATTCTTGCCTTGCTTCTAAACTTAGGGAAAAAGCTTTCAGTTTTTCCCCATTGAGTATGATGTTTGCTCTGGGTTTTGCATATAAGTCATTTTATTATGTTGAGGTATGTTCCCTCTCGACCTACTTTGCAGAGGGTTTTTTTTCCATAAATAGATGTTGTACTTTGTCAGATGCTTTTTCTGCATCTATTTAAATGATCATATGGTTCTTACCCTTTTTCTTATTGATGTGGTGTATCATATTGATTGTTTTGCAAATATTGAACCACACTTGCATCCAAGAATAAATCCCACTTGATCTGGGTGTAGATTTTTTAATGTATTGTTGTATTCAGTTGGCTAATATTTTGTTGAGAATTTTTGCTCCTATATTCATGAGAGATATTGGCTGGTAGTTTTGTGTGTGTCTGTGTGTGTGCGCGCACGCACGTGGTTTCTTTATCTGGTTTTGGTATCAGGGAGATTCTGGCCTCTTAGAATGAATTTGGAAGTTTTCCTTCTTTATTTGGAATACTTTGAGAAGAATAGGTATTAATTCTTCTCTAAATGTTTAAATGTTTAACATTCACCTTTGATGCCATCTGGTCCTGGACTTTTGTTTGTTGGGAGTTTTTTCATTACTGATTCAATTTATTTGAAGGTAACTGGTCTGTTCAAATTTTCTATTTCTTCCTGCTTTAGTTTTGGTAGGTTATATTATTCTAGGAATTTACCCATTTCTTCTAGGTTGTCCCATTTGTTGGCATATAGGTTTTCAGAATCCTTGAATATTTTTAATTGGAATGATTATAATAATGCATTCTTTTGGAAAGATTAATTGATACTACAAATATGAAAATATTCTATATTATGCACGATTCTTAGAATTCTGGAAATGTAATTAATGATAGAGATTTTGAGTTGAAATAGATTATTTTCATAGATAGTAATTTGTATTCTTGAGCTAAAAATTGATGCTCATTATGTTAGTCCATCCTTTTCATTTACTACTCTTCTCTAATTTGTATTTAGCACTTTATCAAGAAGAGTTTGGTTTGAAAAACAGAAATCATGTTTTTATCTACATACCTATTTTCCGTACGCTTTGTTAATAATCTTCCAATAATGTTCACTCCAAGTTTTAATAATTCAGGAAAACTGCTAGTCATGGCCCTTGAATCAATCAATATATGTAACTAAAGTCAAGCTACAATAGAAAGACATATAACATGAGGGACAGTGGGCACCATGAGACAAAGATGCACACTTCCTTCGACCAACCACCAGCCACTCACTCTGCTGCCTCCATGCTATTTACAGGGGGAGAAAGCAGCAGCGGTAAAATGAGAATTTGGAAAAAATATGCATTTTTAAAAATTATGCAAAGTAATAAACAAATAATGGATTTAGATTGTCTTTATATTGCAAAAAAATGTCCTAATATAAAACTTAACAATGATTTGGGAGGCAAAGTGGCAGTAGTGAAAGCATAGCCTTTTTCTTTTTTAATCCTTCTAAACAGGAGCAAAAATATGACTGAATTAGATGCCAATTACAGTACAAAAATCAGATGTATATACTATGTAATTTGATAAATCCTTACCATGAACACTGGTAGATTTTATGATGCATAAAGCAATATTTTAAGTTTTTGTTTCTTTGTTTTACAACCAACTTGTGGGGAATAATGTGAGACACAGAAGAAACCTCAGAGAGAGAGAGAGAGAGAGAGAGAGAGAGAGAGAGAAACTTTTCCTAAAAGGACACAAGAAAGTTGAAATAGGTAGTAAGATTAGAAAATGTGTTTCCTTCTAATTTGAGATTCTCAAAGCCATTGAAAGCACATGTAGTACAAAGGTTGTATGCTAAAAGTTGTATATTACATTTTAAAAGGCATTTCCTTAATTCTATCAGGCTTTGTCCTAATTTTTTTTCTTGTCTTATTTCACCAATAATGATATAAATTAATACATATTTAAGAGCTTCTCTTGGCCATGTATTTGTGGTACTTCTTTTAATGTTTATCTATTTTTTGAGGGAGGGAGAGAAGGAGAGGGAGAGGGAGATCATGACCTGAGCCAAAGTTGGACACTTAACCTACTGAGCCATCCAGGTGCCCTATGTGTGGTACTTTTGTGTGTGTGTGTGAAAATATTTCTTTATTGGAGAAACATGTTCCAATGTTAAAAATTGTATAATTATTAGAAACATCTTTTATTCATGTGACTCTATAGTCACTCCATTCAACAATGTTGTAAACACGTCTTTAAAAGAAGTAACAGTGCAGTAATTCATATACAATGCTAGCATCCTTAAAAACCTCTTTCATGAGGCTTTAGAACGTGTTTTATTTATTTTATTCTAATTTTGTATAGTTAACACAGAGTGTTATATTAGTTTCAGATGTACGATTTAGTGACTCAGTACTTCCATACAACACCCAGTGCTCATCACGACAAGTGCATTCCTTAATCTCCATCACCTATTAAACATCTTCCCAATCCCTTTCCCTCTGGTAACTGTCAGTTTATTTTCTATAGTTAATTTCTCCCTCTCCCTCTCCCCCCCCCTTTCTCTCTCTCTCCTTTTTTGTACATTTTTATAAACATTATCTCTGGTCTTTAAAAGGCTTCTGAAATATGCATAGTATCATCTTCATTGCCCAGATGAGGAAATTAAGTTCAGAGATATTGAACCTTTTGTCCAAGGAGTTAGAATAGGACATGGTACTTGAATATGATCTACAGCTACAATACCTGGAAGGATCATGGGTTCGAATTTCACAAATCTAAGATCATATAAGTCTTGTTGTCTTCATTTATCCCCTAAGAACCTGGCACAATGCTCTCTATCTTGTAGGTGATCAGTTAACATTTATTTATCTGACATGAATTTGATAAGGCATTTTAATCATGTGCAACCAAGAATTCTGGTTCTAATTAATTGTAAGAATCACCAATTAAGCATAATATATCATCAAATCACTAGTAGCTTCAATTTCCTCAGTTATAACATGAAGATTACAAAGTTGTAAGAATTAAATGATAGTAAAACCAGTACTAAAACCAATACTTTAAGTGACTGTAAAATCAGTCTACATTCACACATAATGCTGTCACCTCACTAGCCAGGTTAATACAGCATTTAACCATGAAGCACATTGGTTCATCATTCTGAATTTCTTCTACTGAGTAAAAATTTCTATCCTGTCTTTTTCTGTCTATTCATAAAATGGCAGTCCTAGGGGATTTTTTATAACAGTGGTAGAAAGAAATATAGGCGTTAGGATATAATCTGTTATTTAGGACACAAATGAACACGTTTTTATTCTCCAATCTTTACTTTTGGTAAGTCCCACAGGCAGTAGTATATCAATGAATTTAAAACCATCTCCTGTTACTCATTTTTTTATTGGCTAATACTTCCTAGCTCAACCCTATGGTATGTGTTGGGCTTGCCAAAAATATTAAATCGTCTGGACAATTTTATGGGGTAATGGAAATGTATTTTCTCTCTTCTTGATTCTATAAAAGCAATAAGTGATTTGCTTGAGCTGTACATTATATGATACAGGATATGCCCAGGGTACTATTATCATAGTTTATGGGGCTGGTCTGGATAGCTATCTCCTGTGACTAGAATGAAAGACAGAAGTAAGAAGGACAAAGTGACCTACAGAAAATTTGTAATTGTATGTCAAAATGTTCCAAATAGGAAGGCAATGTATCTTTTAAAATACTCTGAAAATATACTAAGGGAGAAATTTAACCCTGTAGTGAAGACCAAGAAAAGCATCAAACTTCCTAATGCAACATTACATGGTGACTTTAAAATCATCTTCAGGAAAAAAATGATTAGAGGATTAAACGTTTCTTGAAAATCTTCTTTTATATAGCTTGATATATTTCCCCAAGCTTAAGCACTTACATGCTTGACTATGATAGGAAATATAGTGCTAAAATAATTCTATCTAACTTGCTAATATTTGAGGTCTGAAACCCTGTTGGTGATACTGTGCATGTTATGGTACCCCAGTGTTGTTTTTTTTTTAATATAATTTATTGTCAGATTGGCTAACATACAGTGTGTAAAGTGAAGTGTTTTCTTGGTTTTGGGGGTAGATTCCCATGGTTCATCATTTACATTCAACCCAGTCAATGACATTCTTCTCAAAGCTAGAACAAACACAAAAGACCCTGAATAGCCAAAGTAATATTGAAAAAGAAAACCAAAGCGGGAAGCATCACAATCCTAGACTTAGCCTCTACTACAAAGCTGTAATCATCAAGATACTATGGTACTGCACAAAAACAGACCCATAGACCAATGTAATAGAGAACCCAGAATTGGACCCACAAATGTATGGCCAACTAATCTTTGACAAAGAAGAAAAGAGTATCCAATGGAAAAGAGACAGTCTCTTTAGCAAATCATGCTGGGAGAACTGGGCAGCATCATACAGAAGAATGAAACTTGACCACTTTCTTACACCATACACAAAAATAAACTCAAAATGGATGAAAGACCTAAATGTGATACAGGAAACCATCAAAACCCAAGAGGAGAAAGCAGGCAACAACCTCTTTGACCTCAGCCACAGCAATTTCTTGCTCAACACACATCCAAAGGCAAGGGAATTAAAAGCAAAAATGAACTATTGGGACCTTATCAAGATAAAAAGCTTCTGCACTGCAAAGGAAACAATCAACAAAACTAAAAGGCAACCTACAGAATGGGAAAAGATAATTGCAAATGACATACTGGATAAAGGGTTAGTATCCAAAATCTATAAAAAACTTACCAAACTCAACACCCAAAAAACCAATTACTCCAGTGAAGAAATGGGCAGAAGATATGAATAGACATTTCTCCAGAAGATATCCAGATGCCCCAGTGTTTAAATTAAAAGATTATGTTCTTGGTTTTTTAATGTTTTATTTATTTTAGGGAGAGCACAAGCAGGGGAGAACAGAGGATCTGAAGTGGGCTGTGCATTGACAGCGGTGAGCCTGATGTGGGGCTTGAACTCACAAACCACGAGATCATGACCTGAGCCAAAGTCTGACGCTCAACCAACTGAGCCACCCAGGTGTCCCTAAGTTAAAATATTATAAATTTAAGAAAGTGGACATGATTTTAGGAACATAGAGAACAATTTTACCTTTTATCTGTGCTGACAAATCCACTCTGTACTTTTCTTTACCCGTTTCTTCCATTTTTACATTGTGCTTATTTATCAAACATGTCAGGTGATCAACTATGTCCATTTTTGTCCAAGAACTGTTATTTATTTAACTGTCCAGACATATTTTCCTTGGATACTGATTTGATACCTTGTTAAAGATATTAGTTTCATTGCTTTATTTGTAAAACTTTAAGACTCAGGTCATTTTGGTCACATAGTCTTTATGTATGCAATGGTTAAATTATTTATTTCCATACAATAAAATGTGTTAACTGCTATGGGAGAAAACTTGCTGTCAAGTTAGTTAAAACAAATATTTTAAAACAAGAAACCATAGGGGCACCTGGGTGGCTCAGTCAGTTAAGCATCCAACTTCAGCTCAGGTGATGATCTTGCAGTTTGGGAGTTCGAGACCTGCATCAGGCTCTGTGCAGACAGCTCATAGCCTGGAGCCTGCTTAGGATTCTGTGTCTCCCTCTTTCTCTGCCTCTCCCTCACTCGTATTCTGTCTCTCTTTATCTCAAAAACGAACATTAAAAAATGTTTAAAAAATATAAACCATATTATGATTGTATTAAATCACATATCTGAAAAGCATCTACCTTCCAGAATATACAAAGAATACTTCCAACTCAATGACAAAATATAAACAATTAAATTATAAAATGGGCTAAGAACCTTGAATAAACATTTTTTCCAAAGAAGATATACATGCGCCCAATAAAAACATCAGAAGATTCTCCAACATCATTAGTAATTGGGGAAATACAAATCAAAACCACGATGTGGTACCACTTCAACCTACTAGAATAGCTATAAAAAAAATAAAGAGAAAATTTTAAGTGTTGGTGAGAGTGTAGAGAAATTAGAACCTTCATACATCGATGGTGGGACTATACAATGGAAAACAATTCAGCTTTTCCTCAAAAAGTTAAGTATATAATTATCATGTGACCTAGCAATTCTACTCCTATATTTATTTCCCAAATAACCGAAAGCTAATATTCAAACAAATATTTCATGTTAGTACTATTCACAATAGCCGAAAGGTGGAAACAACCAATGTCTTTAATTTATAAACAGATAAACGAAATGTGGCATATACACACAATGGAATATTATTTGGCCGTACAAAGGATGGAAGTAGATGATGTAGCATGATACACACTACAGTGTGAACAAACCTCAAAAACATTGTGTTAAATGAACGAGGCTAGACCCAAAATGTCACATATCCTCATTTATATGAAATATCAAGAATAGGTAAATCTATTGAGACGAGTGCGTTGATGCTTACCAGGGTCTGAGGAATGGGGAAATGGTGAGTATTTTCAGACTTTTTGGTAAAGTAACAAAAATGTTTTGCAATTTTATAGAGGTGGTTGCACAACATTGTGAATATACTAAATGCCCCTGAATTGTATACTTTATAATAGTTAATTCTGTTATGGGGAATTTCACCTCCATTAAATTTTTTGAATGAAAATAATAGAGCCGGTACTTGTGCAGGGCTAACAATAGTCCCCATTCCCATCATCCAAACTGGAAAACCTCAAGATTCACAAAGTATTAGAGTATGTAGAAAAGTGTTGTCTCAGAAGTGGGGAATAATTAGCCTTAGATTGAGCAAAGCTTCTGTCTTGCCACTTAATAAAAACAAAACCCAAACAGATAAAATTTATGGAGAACTGTAGTTCATAACAAAGCTCAAGAATGCTTACATGAATACAAATATACACAGCACTCAAAAAAGATAAAACTCACATTCCATTGAAAAATTACCAGGTGTGTAAATAAAACATGACACTTCATGGAGAGCAAAATAAATTCCTAAAAATTAACCTCAACTGGCATAGATGTTAGAATTAGTAGTTAGAATTAAAAGTTGTTATTATTATGGTAGAATTAAAAGCTATAACTGTCTATCATGCAATCAAAGAGTTAATCATAGATATGAAAGACAAATGAAACTCCTAGAGATAAAAATCACACTGTCTACGGTACCTGGGTGGCTCAGTCAGTTGAGTGTCCAACTCTAGACTTCAGCTCAGGTCATGATCTCGGGTTTTGTGGGGTTTAGCCCGGTGTCAGGCTCTGCACTGGCAGTGCGGAGCTTGCTTAAGATTCTCTCTCTCTCTCTCTCTCCTCTCTCTCTCTCTCTCTCTCTCTCTCTCTCTCTCTCTCTGCTCCTCCCCTGCTCATACTCTCTCTGTCTCTCTCAACTTAAAAAAATTCATTTGTTTAAAAAAAATTAGTGTCTAAGATGTAAACACACTAGATGGGATTAATGGAAAATTAAACACTGCAGAGGAAAATATTAGCAAATTGAAGATAATATTCATTAAAACTATACAAAGACACGTTTAGAAAATAAAATATTTAAAAAGTGGATAGGGCATTAATGAATTGGCAAATAATGTTAAATAGCAACATACATGTAATTGGAGGCCTTAAAGGAGAGGAGAGCAAGGATAAAATACAGAAAATATTTGAAGAGGAAACAACCAAAAATTTTCCAAATTTGATTAAAAAATATAACTCCTCAGATCTAAAAGCCCCCCAAAAAATTGAAACATAAGAAATATGACAAAAATTATGGCATATCAAAATCAAATTTCTCAAAACCAGTAAAAGTAGAAAGTATCCAAAGGAAAAACACATGGACCTGCAGAGGTTTAAAAAAAATGTTTGGCATATTTTTCACTGAAAACAATGCAATTGAGGAGAATATTGAACATTATTAAAGCACTGGGAAAAAAATAAAATAGCTGACAATATAGGATTCTATACCCTGTGAAAATATCTTTCAAACAAAGGTAAGATAAGGACTTCTTCAGACATATAATAGATGAAATAATCTGTCACTAGCTGACCCACACTACAAGAAATGTAATAGGAAGTCCTTCGGGCAGAAAAATTATATTAGATGGAAATACATATCTACACAATGGGATGACAAGTACCAGAAATGGTAACTATGTAAAAAGTGTGAGAATATTTTCTATTATTAAAATTTCTTTGAAAGATAATTGACTTTTAAACAAAAATAATACCAATGTAGTTTGGAGTTTATAACTTGCATAAAAGTAAAATATATGCCAGCAAATGCATAAAAGTAAAGAGTGGAAGAATGGAAGTCTACTGTGTGAGGTTATCATGGCTGAAGTGGTATACTAACACAGGAATGTAGACTGGTGAGTTAAGGATACATGGCTATAACACATAAAGCAATAAACCATAAAGCAATTTCTAAAGTAATAAAATAAAGAATTGTAAATAGTAAGTTAACTAAGAAAATAAAATAATGACATGACAAATGGCTAAAATTAATAAAAATAATAGATTAATAACACAAAGTGTTGGAGAGAACATGGGGCAATAGAAACTTTCGGACACTACAACTAGTATATGTTGTGTTATCACTTCTAAAAACGTTTGAGAGTGTTTAATAAATCTGAACCTATGCACACTGTATGGTGATATAATTTCACCCTTATATATACCCATATGTATATAACTACATATATGTGAAATTGATGAGTCTGTTAAGAAAGAAACAAGAAGTTAAAAAAAGGAGAAAATATTCATCAATATTATAATGAGGAAAGTGAAACATATTTATACAATGGGATATTGTAAAGCAATGAGAATAAATAAAGCATACTACACGCAATAATATGGATTTCATAAATATATTATTGAGCTAAAGATGCCACAGACATGAAACATATCTAGTATTATTTGCTTTATGTATGATTCTATGGTGCTAGAAGTCAGGATAGCGATTATCTTTTGGGTTCGTTATAACTGGATTTCAGAAAGAGGACTTCCAAGATGCTTGTAATGGTCTATTTCCTGAAATGAATGGTAGTTATACAGAAGTATTCACTTTGTGGTAATTTATTATTTATGGTATATTCTTTTATTTATGTGCATATATTATACTTTTTAAAACTGCACTTAAAAATTACATAGTGTGAGTTGTATATCCTGAGAGGAAATGTAACTTAAACTTTCAAGCCTTGGGGTGCCTGGATGGCTCAGTTGGTTGAACATCTATCTGACTCTTGATTTCAGCTCAGGTCATGATCCCAGGGTTCGGAGATTGAGCCCCACGTCAGGCTTCATGCTGAGTGTGAAGCCTGCTTAGGATTCTCTCCCTCTGCCCCTCTACCCCGCTCTCTCTCAAATAAAAAATAAATAAATAAAATAAACTTCCAAGCCTTTCCAGTTTTCAAGGTCTTTCAAATGCAAAAAGCTTCTATTACAAAGCTACCTAGCGCTACATACTTGAAGACTTGAGATGTCGAAGATAGGGTAGGTATGATGGTGAAGGTGATGGGAAAAAGAATGTTTCCTTTTGTTAAGAACTATGATGTAATTTTGCAATTCTTAAAAAAAAGTGTAGAAAGAAAAGAAATTTGAAAAAGTTAACCTTAATCTTTCTACCCAAAGTGAACCAACGATGTGTTTGTTGCATTTACTTTCAGAGTTTTGTGTATGTGTTTGTGTTATGTGTGTGTAGATGGTTTTATGTTTTGATTTATCTTGTTTTTCTATATAGATGCAAATAACAAACACATTGTTTTAAATGCATTTTTTTGGTTATTTAGTAACACACATTGAACATTTTTTTTCCATTTCAATAATTATACTCCTATCATATTACTTTAAATGATGATAACTGCAGCCTACTTTACATAAAGACACAAAGATTTCCCCTTAGTATTTAACAATTGGGCGGGCACTAATAGGGAAGGAAAAAAGACTATTTAAAGATTTTAAAAGTCAGTACTCAAAAAAGTCGACTTCCAGGATACACATAGTGAATATCAAAATATACCATTAATAATCTATTTGTTTTTTAATGCCATCTCTGCATGATTTGAATTTTTAAATGAAATATATGACAGTTGACAAAACTGTCATTCATCTAACAATTTAAAGTGTGCATTACTATTCTGTCTATATTACACCTTTTAGCAGTGAGGTCAGGGAAGTAAAATTGGTGTGTACTAGGAGAGACTCTTCCGTACTTTCCAGTGGAATTTAGGTAAGAAGAAGATACTTGCTGTGTTGAACTAGATAGAACTTACTGCTTTAAGTTCTCTCAAGAATTTTTTTTTCTGGGATTGCTGAGGTTATTTGGTCCTGTCTATAAATTGTCTATATTCTGCAAATAAATCAGTATTAAATCTTAAACATGAGGTGCATATATGATGAGCTGCCTCTTTGGAAACTGGTTCAGTGAAATTCCAAATTTGTTGCTCAAATATCTAAATATAACCAACTTCAACTTTTTTGAGTAGGGCTTGGATTTTTAGCAACAGTATAACTATTAGTTATGATTGGGCTAGAGCTCTATGGCTTAATGTAGCTGTCTGCTGCTTGAGCATGCAGGACTGGCTAGATGAGTAAAATTGGGTCATGGTGAACTCTTTGCCCTTGGACAACAGCATTCATAGAGTAAACTTTCTCTTTTTGAGAGAGTTGAATTAGGAACAATGAGGATCACTTCACTGCATTGTTTTTTTGTTTTTTTCTTAACAAGCTGCAGCTTTCAAGTTGCATCTTGTCAGTTCCCAGAGCTTATTTGAATCGCTGATACTCATTAATATAAGTGTAAAATCTTAGGTCATCATTATGCAAGTTAGCTGTCAGGTGAATCTCTATCAGTTTGCATTTTCTATATAAATCAAAAAGAACTAATTTAGCAGCATTATCTGTCAGTATACTGCAACCGCACAGCCAACACATAGAAATTATCGCCATCAACTCTAATTGGTGCTAAGTTATAGAAATCACAGCCTATTTTCCATAGGACCACTGTGGTTTCTTTAGGAGCAGAAGTCCATTCCTTAATCTGGAAAATAATCAGAATTTTTTTTCACAGTAACCACATCTCTAGGCCCTATTTCAGACTGCAATACAATAGGGACTTTTAACATGGTTTATAGATCCATTGAGTTGGATTGACAGGCATCATGAAGTCCCAAAAATGTCCATACATTGCCCACATTGTAACTTGCATATTTTATATATAAAATAAAAAAAGTTCTGTAACTTCCACAAGATTTACAGAAAATTCCACAAATCTGTAAGATTCACATAGACCCATTTCTAAGGTAATGACATTGTACTATACCAGTGAAATGTAGTGCTGTAAACAAGTTCCAGATCTTGTCTCCTTTTCCCTCTTAATGTATGTCTATTTCATGCATTCCTCCTATCCCATGTCACCTACAAATTCTGAGAGCCCCCCCCCTTTTTGTAGCTGAGCTGCAGGATCCCAGATTTCCCAGCTCTGTTTATTGATAAAATTCAATGAGTATTTGTTGAATATATGTAGTACACCAACATTATACTGGGCCCCCTTAGCATACATGGCCAAGTAGAATCGGAGCTGCACATATTAGCAGAAAAAGTTGGCAAACACCTGTGTAGTCAGATTTTCAATATATCTGAAACAATGCTGTGACCTAAAATACAATTTGCAATCTCATGCAAATTTTACAAGGGAAGACTCAGGACTTGCATCTATTTTTAAGAGGCAACTGTTCTAGAAAATAAAACAAGACAGTAATCATTTGAATAATGAATAATAATGAAATAATTATTTCATACAATAAGATTTCTTTCCTCTATGCAGCAAATTAAGACAGTAATCATTCATATGAAGCATGCGGCATGAATAAGAATGGGCAAATTTCAGCATGATATATACTAGGAGTGGAAGACGGCAGATCTTATCAACTATAGGCTGTAGAGAATTTCTAAGCATTAAGAAAAGAAAGAAGTGGCCAGGAAAGAAGAGATGTAACCAGAAAGGAAAGAAAGTCAATTCTCTCGGCTTCCTTCATAATTTTGTGATATCTAACTCTGAATACATATGGGAAAAGTCAAAATGGGCTTCCATATTACAGAAATAACTCTGGGCAATAGTCTTCATGCTGAGCACTGTATACATCTCCGTGGTCTTTTCTGAAAAGAAGGGATGTCAGAGAAGCAGGGTATAAAGGTGAGGCTAGGACTCAGGGAGCCTGAGGCTTTATCTTGACACAAGAGAAGTTCTGCATTAATTGATTTTAAATGTTATTCCTTAGCTTCTGAATAATGGATTCAGTGGAATCTCTATCTATAAGTGATAGAGAGATTGTTGATAGGTTGATAATGAATGGATGGATGGATTAAAAAAATTGAAATGTATAGGTACAAAGACAATACCTGATTCTTGTGAGTGACCCTCTAATCCCTGTGCTTTGAATCAGTCTCCTCTTCTATCTTTCCTCAGGTATGGCTCTATAATCAATTGCTTGGAGCAACAAAGTATTATTCAAGCATAATTTCTGAATATGTCCTATATAATCATAATAGAAATGAAATATAGTCATCTCACTTCTATTACTACTCTTCTATTTACCCTGGCAAATCCATCCATATAACTCTTCTAATTTTCTTCCCAAACTCAACAGCCCTATGAAATGAAAACCAAAAATCCTAAAAACAAGTAAGTTATAAGGAAAGTAATAGTTTCACATTATATTCATTTACAGGAAGAACTAATGATAAAGAATGAAAACAAATATATAGGGTAAGGGTAAAACAAAGGGTAACAGCCAAAGTTTACGATCAGTAAGTTTTCATTTCTCTTTTTCAATGTTGAACAAAAATAATGTTTAAGTATTTAAGCCCTTGGCACTTTTCTTCTCTAAAAATACCCTTCTTCACAAGTCAAGGGTAAATTTCATATACACTCTGTGAAAGACTGTCAACTGATCTCAATGTGAATGAATTTTCTAGATTTTTTTTGGTTGTTTGCCTTACCTGGTAGGGAAATTCCTGGAATGAGGAATAAAAATAGATATTCAGAGATCGGTATAGTTATTTGATTCATCACCTTGTCACTAGAGGAAAATTCACATAATTTAATTCCCCACCCTCCTGTCTCTGTATTTTCTCTGCTGTCTGTCACAGGAGGGCAATGTGGATGCATATTAATGAGACCAGGCTAGGCAGCCACCCAAGGCATTTTTCTCAGTCTAGAAAAAGTGTCGCAATGATATTTACAAAAGTCTCTGAGAGGACAGTTACATAAGAAATTGTCAACCTTAAGGGAGTTTAGGAGACAAAAAACAGAGGCAAGGTGAGATGTAGAGGTGGTCCTAAAAATCATGGCAAACAGTATTTATTTTTCATAGTCTAAAGTCAGATGATAGGATATAATAGGAGCTTTGCAATATTGATCTATTTGTAAGGAAATGCCCTTGATCTAGACAGCATTTTATTACAACTGTCATTTGAATATTAATGATATAGAAAAACTAAATGAAGATATTTATTCAGAATTAGAAGAAAAATCTATTCATGAATCACTTACCATCACAGACTTTATGTTAATAGGGATATATTTAAGAGTAATTGAGGTAGAGAGAGAAGATACATTATATTTCACAGGATCAATCAAGAATCTGCTCCCTCCCTGCCCCTTGAAAAAGATTAGATTCACATTAGAACTTACTATACTAACTTGATATAAAAAATAGTATAATTTTCTGCAAAAGTTTTAAAAGCTTAGAAATATATAATAAATAGAATGGTTAGTAAGTATACCTAATAAGTTACTTTTTAATCCACTTAGATTTATTTAATAACAATGCCATTACTTGGACAAAAAATTTTAAAAAAGGAATAATTACCAAATCCATGAGTGCCTTATAAATGAAGAGAGATGTGGCATGAGGTTTTAAAAGCCCAAAGTTCAAAATTATGTCAATCATCTGTAATGCTGGATAAAAAAACTGAAAGATGACACTGAAGTTATAAAGAAAAGGCTGCATTCGTGTGTGTGTGTGTGTGTGTGTGTTTGAGCCTGCCTTACTCCCTTTCAGAAGCCATCATTTAAATTCGCTTCCCTACTTGATTATAACCTAATCTCAGTAAACTGCCGTATAAACACATTGCAACCTACGTTATAAACATACTGGACTCAACACCAACTTTGAACTTTACAAGCCCACTTATAGGGAGATTTTTTACTGCAAAATACTGTAAATGTATTTCTGTCCCTTATAATTTTCTTAATAACATTTAACCTTATTTTATTATAAGAATACAATATATAATACTTATGTAAAATATGTGTTAACCGACTGTTATCAGTAAGGCTTCAACAGTAGGCTATTAGTAGTTAGGTTTGGGGGGAATCAAAAGTCATAGGCAAATTTTGACTGTGTGGGGTTCAGTGCCTCTAACTCCCATATTGTTCAAGAATCAACTGTAAATAGTTGCTGGTTAAGTGGAGATGGTGCCTATGAGTTTTTGCATGTTGACGGATGTTCTAACTTGAAATTTGGGAGAAAAGCAACCTTTATTTTTGCGTGTGGGGAAACATTCCCAAAAGCCCATTAATAATATTGCATGTGAGGCTAGATAATCCATCTATCAGTACAGAAAGCATAATATCGCTAGACTACTGGGTCAGGGAATAATGGATCCCACTCAGATGGGCCCAAGGAAAAGGCATTAAAAAACTTAGTAATTTGGTAGTATTGACATTTTAACAATATTTGTTCTTTCTATCCAGGAGCATGGAATCTTTTTCCATTTTTTTTTTTTTGTGTGTGTGTCTTCTTCAATTTCTTTTATAAGCTTGTATAGTTTTTGGTGTATAGATTTTTCACCTCTTTGGTTAGATTTATTCCTAGGTATTTTATGGGTTTTGGTGCAATTGTAAATGGGATCGATTCCTTGATTTCTCTTTCTGTTGCTTCACTGTTGGTGAATAGGAATGCAACCAATTTCTGTGCGTTGATTTTATATCCTGCAACTTTGCTGAATTCATGAATCAGTTCTAGCAGTTTTTTGTTGGAATCTTTAGGATTTTCCATATAGAGTATCATGTTATCTGTGAAGAGTGAACGTTTGACCTCTTCCTGGCCAATTTGGATGCCTTTTATTTCTTTGTGTTGTCTGATTGCAGAGGCTAAGACTTCCAATACTATGTTGAATAACAGTGGCAAGAGTGGACATCCCTGTCTTGTTCCTGACCTTAGGGGGAAAGCTCTCAGTTTTTCCACATTGAGGATGATATTGCGTTGGTTCATTCATATATGGCTTTTATGATCTCAAGGTATGATCTTTCTATCCCTACTTTCTTGAAGGTTTTTATCAAGAAAGGATACCTTACACCTGTCAGAATGGCTAACATTAACAACTCGGGCAACAACAGATGTTGGCGAGGATGCGGAGAAAAAGAATCTCTTTTGCATTGTTGGTGGCAATGCAAGCTGGTACAGCCGCTCTGGAAAACAGTATGGAGGTTCCTCAAAAAACTAAAAGTAGAACTACTCTATGACCCAGCAATTGCACCACTAGGTATTTATCCAAGAGATAGAGGTATGCTGTCTCAAAAGGATACATGCACCCCAATCTTTATAGCAGCATTATCAACAATAGCCAAAGTATG
The DNA here is from genome assembly GCF_027475565.1 of Acinonyx jubatus. Taxonomy (NCBI): domain Eukaryota; kingdom Metazoa; phylum Chordata; class Mammalia; order Carnivora; family Felidae; genus Acinonyx; species Acinonyx jubatus. The sequence goes on along the minus strand of NC_069385.1, from coordinate 103,575,473 downwards.
AAAAGAGCCCAAATGTCCACCGATGGATGAATGGATAAAGAAAATATGGTGTATACACACACACACACACACACACACACACACACACACACACACACACACACAATGGAGTATTACTCGGCAATCAAAAAGAATGAAATCTTGCCATTTGCAACTACATGGATGGAACTAGAGGGTATTATGCTAAGTGAAATTAGAGAAAGACAAATATCATATGACTTCACTCATATCAGGACTTTAAGAAACAAAACAGATGAACATAAGGGAAGGGAAACAAAAATAATATAAAAACAGGGAGGGAGACAAAACATAAGAGACTCATAAATATGGAGAACAAAGAGAGGGTTACTGGGGGGGTGTGGGAGGGGGGGTGTGGGAGGGAGGGTGGGCTAAATGGGTAAGGGGAATTAAGAAATCTACTCCTGAAATCATTGTTGCACTATATGCTAATTCAGATGTGAATTTAAAAATAAAATTAAATTAAAAATTAAAAAAAAACTGAGTAATTCACTCAACACTGTTAAGTACCTCTAATTTAGAAAAAAAAATTAACAGAATTTCAGTGTCCTTGTGGCCTATTCTTAGTCATCTCGATGGGTTCACCATCCTATACCTGAACTTTAAATTTCAAGCTCCTCAAACATCTCCCCCAACTACTTCCTCTTCTGATTCAGAATCCTCTATGGATCTTTTTGCTCTAAATCATACCATTGTCTTAAAGTAAAATATGAATGCAGGTAACTTTTTCAAATTTATATGTGTTTTCTTCTGAGTCTACACTCTTTCATCAAATTACTTTCCTAACATACATTACTGACATGCCTTAAAGGGCACTTGATTCAGCATATCCGAAATTAAATTTACTACCTTCCCTGAAAAATATTTCTTATCCAGGGTTACATTTTTAAAAGGTTATTTATTTTTGAGAGAGAGCACATGAGTAGGTCAGGTGGGGAGCACAGAGAGACGGAGATGGAATCCCAAGCAGGTTCCACAGTCAGTGCAGAACTCCGTGCAGGGCTTGAACTCACGAACTGTGAGATCATGACGTGAGTCAAAATTGGACGCTCAATTGGCTAAGCCACCTAGGCACCCCCAGGGTTACATTCTTAACGACTGAAACTAGAATTTGCAGAACTGTGCAAGTCAAAAATCTAGCATTTAACACTGATCACTCCTAGTTCCTCACCATCATAACCTATACTCTTTTATTTGGTATTAATATTACCTTCTAAATATCTCTCAAAACTGTCTTTTTATCTTAACTCCTCCTCCCTCAGTTTCACCTACTTTCTTCCCTTGCTTGGACTATTCTAATTGTTAGCTAATAGTTTTCACCTCTTTGATTTCTGCCTCCTTTGAATCCATTCTATACAAGGCAAACCAGGATGATATTTTAAAACTGAAAATCTTATTGTTCCTCAATTTCTCTCCCCAGTCCATTTTCTAGTTAAGCCCCTACAACCTCTTTCAGCTGTTAGAATATTGTTTTCCCCCACAAATCAATGCCTTGGCACTTGTCCTTTCTTCCATCTCCCTAGAATATTTTATTCAAACCCTCTTTTCCTACAAAACTCCTGTTCTGCTGTCAGCTCTCAACTCACATGGCTTTTTCTTAAAATAGACTTCATTGATGTCCCATATTGAATCAGGGTCCTTCATAGGATTTTACAATACGTGTAACTTTTCAATATGTTTAGTTCTTCGTAAATATATTTGTATGATCACTCTATGTCTGCTTTACCCTCTATGCTATAGATCCCACAAAGGCAGGTGCCTCATATGTTTTCATGACTCACTGTGTAGTGGATATTTAGTATACTCAGTATAACTTGTATACTAGTGTATGTATATACATATACAAGTTAAAAACTATGTGATGTTTGAGTAAATGAAATAATACAGGAGTAAAACCAAGTATTTAAAAATTAAAAACCTATAAAACAAACTTGTAGAGTATTAAAAAAAGGTTTTGCTTTATTTGTGCTATTGGTATTTAACTGTATTAACAGTTAAATCTTACTATTAATTCCTCAATTTCATTGGGGAGCAATGTAATTTGTCTAACTTTATTTGAGAGAATTTGCTATGAAATCAACGATAGGAAGTTTAAATTGATTAGGCATTGAACAAGATACTCCTTGGAACATCTTTAAGATTTCCCTCAATTTCTGACCAGTTCACTGTCATTTGTAGACCCACACTTAAGAATATGCTATGGATTGGATAAAGGAGCTTGAATACAAAAGAGATTTTTAAAATCACTTTTCCCTCAAGATATTTATGTATTTAATGACATTTGTGCACAATCCTTTGTCCTTTATGTTTTTATATGAGAGAGACACCATTCCTCTTTCTCATTTTAAAAATCTAACACATATTCTACTGTATGGTCCCTTTATGATATGCTTGCACATATGCAAAATAGAAATGTGTATATATATATATATATATATATATATATATATATATATATATACTGTCTTGATTATGATTCAGTAGAAAACTCTTAATACACCGAACATTAATGGCTACAGGACTACTTACACTTTACATTCAGGTACACGAAGTGGTTGAATGTAAAAGAATGAATAAATATCCCTCATACAAACATTAACCATAGTACTAATATAGTGACTTTACTAATATGAATCAGAATTTACTTGATTTTTTTACAATGTTAATAGAAAAAAAGAGGGGTGTGTTATGATTAAAATGATAGCCAATTCATAAGGAAGTAAAGCAACTGCAAACACATACACGCCTGAAAACAGCACAAAAAATGCAGGATATGAGCAAAAACTAACAGAATTGAAAAGAGGAGATAATACAACAAAATTAGTTGGAGACTTCAGTAACCCATTCCCAATAGCTGACTGAATAGCTAGACAGAAAATCAGTAAGCATAAAGAAGACACAAATAACACTGTCAACTTGACTTAACTTACATCTATAGAACACTCTACTGCAATACCAGAAAAAAAATTCATTACAAGTGTGCATGGAACACTCCCAGAATAAGTCATAGGCTCGTCCATAGAAAAGTCTCAATATGTTGGTAAGAACTGGATTCATACAAAATGTATTTCTTGACCAAAATGGAATTAAAATAGAAATCAAAAACAAAATTTGAAAAAAGTCACAAATATTTGGTAAATAAATAACACATTTCTAAATAGCCCATTGCTCAAAAAATAAATCACAATGCATATTTTAACTTAATTAAAAATAAAATAAAAAATATCAAAATTTATAGTATTAATCTAAAGCAGTACTATAGAGAACCTATCTTAGAAAAAAAGAACATAAGATAACTTAATCTTCTACATTAAGGAAATTGGACAAAGGAATGGCAAATTAAACCAAAAGCAAGCAAAGGAAAAATTAATAAAGATTAGAATGGAAATGAATGAACGAGAAAACAGAAAAACAATGGAGAAAATCAACAAAAGCAAAGGTTGGTTCTTTCAAAGATTGGCAAATGTTTAGCTAGACTGTCAAGAAGAAAATAGAGAAAACTCAAATTATTAAAATTAAGAATGAAAAAGGAAATATTACTACTGATCTTTCAGATCTTAAAAAAAAAAATATGAGCAGGGTGGGGTAGGGATGCCTGGGTATTTCAGTCAGTTAAGTGTCTGACTCTTGATTTTAGCTCAGACCATGATCTCATGGTTCGGGAGTCCGAGCCCTGTGTCTCAGTGCTGAGAACATGGAGCCTGCTTGGGATTTTTCTCTCCTCGTCTCTGTGCCCTTCCACTGCATGTGCTTTCTCTCTCAAAATTAATAAATAAACTTTTAAAATGTTTTTAAGAAAATTATAAAGGTACTATACACATACAATTTACATTAATTAGAAAAGTCCCTAGAAAGACAGTAATTACTAGAACTAACTCAAAAGAAATGAAACTTCTGAAAGAAAAACAACAGGTAAAGAAATTGAAGTACCAATTTTAAAATTTCCAAAATAAAATGTCCAGGCCTGGATAGGAGAAAACAATCCTCAACTCATTTTATGAGGCCAACATTTGGTGATACCAAAACACCAGGTGAAGATAAAACAAGAAAGCTACAAGCCAACATCCCTTATGAACACAGACACAAAATGCTCAATACAACAGTAACAAAGCAATTCCAACATCTAAGAACACAATGAGTATTTACAATTTAAAGGACAAAAACATGTCCAGACAAAAGTTTGCTAACTTTTGAGTTTCTGGCTCATTCCATCACCCATAATGGAATCACTAAAAATCTTGATTCTCTTTCTCTCTCTCTCTCTCTCTCTGCCCATCCCCTACTCTCTCTCTCTCTCTCTTTCTCTCTCTCTCTCTCTCAAATAAATAAACTTAAAAAAAGAAACCGATTTTAAGAGATAATTTATCCTCTATTTCCCGCCTCAGGACTTGACTAGTTTTGTATGAAATATTTTTAGAAATGGGAAGTGTTTTCTAATACCAAATTTACTCTTCAAGATTTTTAGTGATTCCATTATGGGTGATAGAATGAACCATAACCATAAGAGAAAGTGGCTTCCCCCAACTTTCTATCTTTGACAACACTGAACTCAGATTTGGTTTGCCACATTCCCTTTCCTGTTTTGTTTTGTTTTGTTTTGTTTTGTTTTGTTTTGTTTTGTTTTGTTTTCCCCCCCAATCTGGGTAACTGTCTCTTGATAAACAAAATGTTCCAGATGTGTTATGAAAAGGCCTGTCAGAGACCCATGCACTGAATCCCCAGCAGTGAAAGATAAGTCAGCACTCAAGTCACTTCCATGCCAAACCCTCTAGGAGTGAGTTTCCAGGTATGTGCATCAAGGAAGCTCCTTTCTCCCTTCCCCTTCTAGAGAGAGTAGCTACTCCCCTCCTCTGATTGCAGGTCCATTCAGGACCAGATTCATAATTGGAAGGTGCATAATAAAAACGCTGGGTTTCTTCAAAAAATCACTAAGAATTTCAAAACAGCAAGAGCAGAGCACTCAATCAAGTGTTGGGCCCTTGTTGTAAGGGGCCTGTGTGACTACACAGGTCACAGGTCCCTGAAACCTGTCCTGGTTCCAACCGTTGACTTGGTAGCAGATATTCTTTCAAGCACTCAAATCCTAACGATTGGCACTTGTTATCCTGATTCTGCAGTTTGAAGAATGCTCTTAAGTGAGCACTAAAGTCTTGATTGGGAGTGAGTCAGCAATGCTTACCTAATTACTGTCAAGAGGAAAGCTGTCTCTCAAATAAATGAGAGGTAAATAAGCCTCTTGTCACAACAGTTAAAGATAAAAAATAAAAATAAAAATGCTATTTGATGTAAGCTAAATGACTAAAAGAAGGAACAAAATATTTCTACTTAAAAGAAACTTGCACCCAGTACCTTAGGTTTTTAAGAACATAGGACACCTTATGGTGTCTGTTAAGCATTGTCAATGCCTTCATATTTTGTGATATAGAACTTGGATTAACTCCACACTTTAGACAAATCTTAATTGGTAGCATTTCTTATTGCAAAATTTTCAGCCATTCAAACAAGCTGAAAACAGGACCAGAATTTTAAAAGCGTAGATAGGAACTGTTTTTTTGTTAAATTTGCTCACTTTTAGTAAGCACTGAGTGATAGAAGATATACATACTAGCACATTTGGACAAGGCTATCTTAATTTCACAGTCAAGAGGTTCCTATTTACTTTTCTCTAGCCATTTATCCAGCACCAATTTCACTTTTTTTTTTTTTCAGTTCAGCCACAAGATATTCTCTAGTTGCCTTCTGGAACTCCTGTCAATATTTTGAATTTCTTTCTTCAATTGCTCTCGGTTCTGTGTGGAATCTTGGTAATGTCTGAAAATTTCCTCAGTGCTTGTTAGGTCCTGGGATTTCTCTGATATCTGTAAATGCCATTATGAGGAATAGATTAGGTTTCCAAAGTATCTTGTATGGTTGGACTGGCAAAATGACCAAGAGGATACAAATTTTGTACCTGACTCTTCACCTGTCTTCTCTGATCTGAATGGATCTGATGTTTAGAATGTCAGCTCGCAAACTCAGCTGGTCATGGAATCTGTTTTCTACCCTGTAACATTTTTCTTTTTCAGAAACTGATTTTAAGGGGCACCTGCGTGGCTTAGTTGGTTAAGCATCTGACTCTTGATCTTGGCTCAGGCCATGATCTCATGGTTTGTGATTCTCTTTCTGCCTCTCTCTCTTTGCCCTTTCCTCCCTCTCCCTTTCTCACAAAATAAATAAATAAACTTAAAAAAAGGAACTAATTTTAAGAGCTAATTTACCCTCTATTTCCTGCCTCAGGACTTGACTAGTTTTATATGAAAGATTTTTAGAAATGTGAACTGGGTTTTCTAATACCACATTTACTCTACTTTGTAATTTATTCAAACATATCTTCCTCCCTCAAATAGGAAATATTTGCTTTTCCATTCAACTTTTAAGTTAATATCTGAAGATAACTATAGTTCTCATGGAGTTATAAGATATAATGCAGAGAATTCCCATCTATCCTTTACCCAATTTCCCCAGTGGTAACATCTGGCAAAACTATAGTACATCACATAACAAGGATCTGCATTCATACAATCTTCTGATGTTATTCAAATATCCCATTTCATGGCACTTGTGTGAGTGTGTGTGTGTGTGTGTGTGTGTGTGTGTGTGTGTGTGTTGAGCCCTATACAATTTTATCGTGTGTCAGTTTGTTTACTCACCACCACAGACAAGAAACAGTCTAGGTTTCTATGTCTCTGGGTTTTTGCTCGGGTTTATTCTATCTAGAAAAATATTACCATGTTGTCTACCTGATGAGCTCCTATTTCTCCTTTAAGAAACAGAAACAGTCTCAGTGTCCCCTTGGGTTACTGGATAGACCGGAAATCCTAGATAACAATTTCAAGAGGAGCAGAAGTTAGGATGCAACAATATCAAATTAAGACGTAAACATTTACCTTTTTGATTTCTAAGTAGTAAATACCCATTAGACAACAGATACGCAGTTTTGTGAATTTGTAGGATATTCACAGCAAGAAATATCAGTCTGGTACTATGTGAATTTTTGACATTAGGCAAGTCTTTCAGCCTCTGATCTAAGTGTTCTCATCCATAATATGGGGAAGTTGTACTTGATGACATTTTGTGGCTGTCATGCTCAGATGACCTGGTAGACTTGTCTTCCTAGGTGCCACATCTCAGAATCCACTGCTATGTATATCTTTTAAATGTTATTTATCTATTTTGAGAGAGAGAGAGAGAGAGAGAGAGAGAGAGAGAGAGAGAGAGAGAGAAAGCATGAGTGAAGGGAGGGGCAAAGAAGGAGGGGAGAGAGAATCCCAAGCAGCCTCTATGTGTCAGCACAGAACCTGTTGCAGGGCTTGATCCCGTGAAGCATGAGATCATGACCTGAGCTGAAATCAGAACTGAAATCAAGAGGTTTGGCATCCCTCCACTGCTATATTGATACAGAAGCCACACTTTCCATGAGCGGAGCTGAGCCAATGACTGAGCAGGATGGGCACTATTATGCCCATCCTCATGGTTTAGTCATTAGAATCTGATGACTTACTCATTCTAATGACTAATGATCTAATGACTAATGATGATTAGCTCATTCTAATGACTCAATCATTTCAAACTTGTTTGTATGTGGTGGAGAACTCCACAAAGTCAGTAGAGTTCACTAGTTATTGCAAACTTGCATTGACAACCTACAAAGGAATAATGAGAAACTAAGGGACATTGACAAGCAATTAAAAGCACTCTGTGAGAGAAAGTGGGCCTTTGGGGGGACTTAAAAGAAGCTATTATTGGCTTCTGGGGAAGAACATACATAGATAAGGAGCAAACTCAGGACCTGATAGATTTGCAAAGCTCCAAGGATATTCAAATGATCATCCAAGCCTGTTATACTAAAATCAGAGTCCATCCAAAGCACTGAGATCTTGAAAGAAGGAATAGGGATTTCTGGACAGATTCTCTGAGAATGTTGGCCCTGCAGTATCCATGAAGCTGTAGGGCTTGCACAAAGAGCTCATCTTTCCCTAGTTGGTACTACGACATATCGCTACCACTTTAGAGGGCATTGAGGATGGTACTTCCTCACAATGAAATAGGTATCCCTTTTGGAAGCTATACCACCTCTCCCGGCTGCCATGAAGAAATCTAAGTTTAAATCCTAGCATCATCAGGCTGAGGATATAATGCACCTGAAAAGGGAGGGAAAAAAAGATTGTATCCTAAATGGGGCAACAGAAATCAGCTAGCATGTTCCAGTAAGTGTCAGAATACTACATCTAGGATTGGATTTTAGGGTGTTTATTCAAGAGAGCTGGAATATAACACAGAATAAATAAGAATTCCTTACCTGGGGTACTTTATTGGAGTATAGATTATAACACCCTGGCAAAGAATCCACAGGATGAGGTAAACTCAGTGATAAGAGGATCTTATAAGTGTGGAGAAATCAATGACCTATCCTGAATTAAGGGAAAATGACTGAATTTCCCTGAAAGATGATGAAGAAATAGATTAAGGAAGTGGGAATGATAGAATGGATATATTATATGAAACTGTAAGACACCATGAGAATATAATCCATGGAGCCCATAGGAAATACCATTTTCCAGGGCTATCAGGAATGCATTGGTGAGAAAAGTACCAATGCCACTAAGAAGTTCAGTGGTGGCTCACCTCTGCAGGCCAAAGCTGATGATAACAGAGAAGTCCCAGGCCAGGGCTCATTAATATTCATGGAGGTAGAGCAGCCCTGAACCAATATAGACCAGGTGGTAGCATTTAACTGCCAGAAACCAGGAAGACACAATTATCATAATAACCATCAAGGTCAGAGGGACACCTGAGAAATCTTGGCCCACGGGGTTTTTACAGAGATGGTTAATAGTGCATGGTGTCCCTACGAGGAAAATATAGAGAGCCAACAAAGCTATGGCTTAATATCTACAGCCAGAAAAAGGCAAGAATGAATGAGTAGGAGAAAGAGATATTGCCTCAATAAAAATTCATAATTTCTTTCTTAGTTCCCAGACCTGAGCTAATTTTCAGAGCTAGAACCTGTCATCTAACAAAGTGAAGGGTCCCTAAGAGGATAACCCTGTAATACTGTGGCAAGTACCATTTCCCTCATTGTGCCATTAAAGAATTTACTGCTGTTTACATTTTCCAAATATATTGAAGAAAATATGACATGGAATCTAAGTTGACAGTGATACCCAGAGATTGAAAGCATTATCATGGCTCTCCTATAGGAAGAAGTCTGCAAGGGCCAGGTAATAAAGGGAGTCAGGGTATCCTGACTGAAATGTGGATACCATTGTATCCACTGCATTCACAGACCCACCAAGTGGTCATTTCACCACTCTTGAATCTCACAGTTAAAATTTATATACTTGGAAATTAGAGCAATCCACCCCTTGGATTGCTAACCTGTGGAGTAAGAGTATGAAATAAAAAGCCAAAAGGGAACATCCTCAATTACCTTCTTCTTCTCCAAGACCAAAATAGTAATTCAGAAAAATGTTGTATCACAGGGGAAATGGTAGAATTAGTGCTTCCATTAAATACCTAAAGGATGGTGGTGGTCTTTACCAAATCTCTTTTAAATTCATCAGTCTAACCCTTTGGAAACTGTATGGATCCTAGAGAGGGACTGTAGATTACTATAAACTCAACCAACTAGATACGCTGACCCCAGCTGTTTCAGTGAACATGGTATGGTTGCTAGAATTGATTATATAGCAAGGTCAATGATTTGCTGAATATGTTGTTTTCTATCTCAGTGAGAAAAGAAGATCAGAAACAATATGTATTTATGTGTAATGGACAAATACTTATTTACAGTTTAACCTCAGAGCTGCATTACTATTCATTCACTCTGTCATAATATAGTCTGAAAATATCTGGATTCCCTAAAGATCCAACAAAATAGCACACTAAACTCTTACATTGATTACATCATTTGATCATATAGAATGGGCAGCAGATAGTTTGTACACCGCAGGTAATGCATTCTAGAAGGTGAGAAATTAGCTACTGGAAGTTGTAAAGTTGCTGGTCTAGAAGCAATACATTTTGAGATATAAATGGTATATCCATCATCAAACCCTATCAGAAACCAAGGATACAAGTAACCTACGTAAGCAAGTAACCCAAACTCCCATGTCATCCCCAGTGACTACACCAAATAAACCTTTCCCAGGTTGCATTTATGACAATTTGGAAAGGAAGATGGTCCTGCATAACTAGCTGAATGTGGAGGAAAAAGCTCAAGCTTAGTTTAGCAATGAGTTAGCTCAGTGTCAGGGATGCAAGATGAAAGTGGTTGGTGGCTAGAGAATAACCACATTTAAGGCTGTCTTGTGAAATAGTGTAAAAAATAAATATCTCCAAAGGTAAAATCTAGAAGCAGTCCACCTGGGCATTCATCTTTTACCAAAGTAGCCTAGGGGGAGATGAAAGATTAGATAGATAGTTGATACACTCACACACACACACACACACACACACACACACACATACATACATACACATATACATATTCCTGGGAAGTGACAAATGACCTGGCTTTCTGGTTAGGTGCCTAAAAGGAAAATGACTAGAGACCAGATATGAGAAAGTCAGATCTAGTGGCATGAAGATGTACAAAAGGGGTAAGCACAAAGTGTGAAAAACTTTTGTATTACGCTTTAGCACCCACCAGAAAGTATGCACCCAAAAGGAGGAAGTGAATAATCAATTAGTCAATCAATTAGGGTTGACATTAGCCAGTCTTCATTATTGGCCACCCTGAAATTGGCACAATATGCACATGAGCAGAATGGTCCTAGTGGAAGAGATGAGAGATATGTATGGACCTGGAAGTGTATCCAATCAAGGCTGAACTAGCTACCACTCCCTCTGTATACTGAAACTATAAGCAACAAACACCAATGCAGAGCCACTGACATGGCACCTTTCCTCAAGAGGACAAATTACAGGCCACTTGAAGAACAAGTCAATTATATGGGGCCTCTTATGTTCTGAAAGGGCCAGTGGTTATTTTTCACAAGGATGGTTACTGAACATGTTTTTAGCTTTTCTGCCCATAGAAATCGGTAGCACCATTATCTGGGGGCTTAGAAAATGTCTGATACACAAGCACAGAACTTCAAATGAAAGAACATTGAAATAGGAGATCCACTGCATAGCAGAGCGGGTGTGGCAGTGGACTCATGACCATGGGATTCATGGATATTATCACATACTCTACTACTCAGAATTCATTGGCCTCACATTGTACTGCAACTATGAATTTAAAGTTTCAAAGGACACAACTGAAACTCCAGGTCAGAGGACACATTCTGACATGATGGTATGCCATCCTTCATAATCCAATATATACATTAACAGAATAAACACAGGAATCTAGAAGGAGGAGTGGCCTCAGGTAATCCGCTTGGTTGCAGAGCGATACTTCCTTGCCCCATTATAGCTGGTAATAGATTTATGCACCATCCTTATCTTGAGGAAGCTAGAATTATAACTCAGACATCTCAGACATGTCTTTAGATTATCTGGCATCCACTAGCACCAGCTAAGTGATAGCAGTAGACATAAGAAATTTAGATTAGAAAGTAGAGGCTGATGGGACACCCGGGTGGCTCAGTCAGCTGAGTGTCCAATTCTTGACTTCAGCTCAGGTCATGATCTCATCTTTTGTGAGTTCAAGTCCCACATCAGGCTCTACATTGACAGTGCAGAGACTTTTTGAAATTCTCTCTCTCTGCCCCTCCCCCCCATACACTCTCTCAAAAATAACTAAACATTAAAAAAAAAAAGAATGTAGATGCTGATGATGAGTACTAGTTGTGACCACAAGACCAACTATAGTAACAAGGATTATAATTCATCCCATTAACTTCATTCTTCTAAGCTGCTCCTTGGGAAGTAAGACTCATGTAGGACCAAGTTGGACATGAATGTTCGTGGAAATTATCTGTGTGGTACATGAGATGGACTAAAGTGACCATGAAAATTGCTACTCCGATATCCTACTGGACAGAGCAAAGTAGACTGATAGTCCGAGCTGTATTTCTCTGGATCCTTCATAATGTTTCATCATGCCACACTTCCTTCATGATACTTCCAAACAGTGACTGAGTACCACAGGAATGTTAGTACATACCCATTCCTGCAGGACAGAGCACTCTTCTGAAGGGTATCTTTGCCTCAGCAATGGCCCATTGGCTTTGTCGAAATTCCCTCTAAGAGACTCCTAGAGAATGTTCCTCCCTTCCAGCTCTGCATTCACTGGTGTCAGATTGCATCACAGTCTACAGGATCACCCTGCTTCTGTCTCTCTTCTCTCTTTCATCTTTAATGGTGTATCTCTTGCACATGTCTATTCATCTTGATGTCTGCTTCTCAGATGAGTCAAATGTGCACACCTTTAAAATCAATTCTATGTTGAAGTTGCTGTGATCTGGTGGAAATTATCATGTGTCATTCTCAAGATCCCACTTTTCCCTTAAAATGTTGTCTTCTCTTTCCCTTTTGCTTCTTTCAAAAAGTCTAAAGTGCCAGAAAACTGGTATAAACTCAGAGAGTGACTAAAGAGGCTAAGAGTAAGAAAGTGGTGTTTGCATTTCAGATAAAATTGGAGGTAAGTTTTCTATATTCTATTTTTCTAAAGCTGTTACATCACTTTTCCCATCTTCAAAAATTCAAAATGAAGCAAGTGAAATAAGTTATATTTTTATGCAATCTTGGCCTACTTTGAAATGCTTAAAGGTGTACCTGTCTTTGATAAGTCGCTTTACAAACCTACTCCTCCTCTCTAATTCACCCTGATCCTTGCTTGTTATAGTATTGAATATACTTTCTTCACAAGGTAAGAAGTTGCACTTTGTAGCTTAGGTACATGTATATTCTATGGTGTGGGGGCATTAATTTAATATGTTCAAGATATAAAAAGAGGCATTAATTCAGCAAGTCACTTCATCTCTTTAGGCCCACATTTCTTCATCTCTAAAAGTAGGAGTTTGACTAAATATCTTTTAATTCCTTTTTGCAAATTCCGTGACTCTGTCATCCTATAATATTTACATTGCAGCACTTCTGAAAGAATTAATGTTTGTGAATTAATTTTCAACTCAAGGATGAGAGGTTTATAGTGTTGCCAAATGCTATATATCCTATTCAATAAAGCCGCAGGGAAGCTTACTTTGCCTGAAATGGGTACTGTCAGTGGCATCCCGTACTCTGCCTCTGTGCCTCTGCACAGCAGATATCTGAATAGGACAGAAGGTATAAGAATTCCCTCAATCGAGCAGCATACCATGGGAGGGGCAGTAATGAATTACATTACTCTTCAGAGATCATCAACCCAGCAGGCTACATTGATCAGAAGGCTATCCCTGCAGAAATTGCTTGGTTGGGGATTTCCAATGAAGTTGCTAATATAAAATCTGCTAGTACTGGAAATTTGCTGCACACCATAAGTGTGGAAATTTAACCTATGTAAAGCAAGGCATTTCAAATGTTGCAGGAGTTTGCTATTTTAAGACATAATGGGATGGATTCAGATAGAAGTTGGGGAGGTAATATATATTACATGTAGCCTGGTATAGTGAGCTTAGAGATTTACAGACTCCAACTAGCTATCCACACTCATGCTGATGAGTGTATCATCATGTACGTGGATGATAAAAGGTGGGTCTATAGGTCTTGGATGACTGATGATGTGATGGACTCATCATTTGTTTCCCCTTCTAACGTTTTTATTTCCCTCCAGAATATTAGAAAAAATACCAAACTTTGAACCCAGATTAAAATACTGATTCACTCACTTACTGACAGTGTGACCCTTCTGGATTTGAATTTCTTCATTTGAAAAATATTAACCACTTGAAAGTTTGCTGTTATAATTAGAAACAATAAAAGTATAACTTTTTCACTGGACCCCTCAGGCCAATGCGTAGTCAAATATCCAGTTATGATATAAAATAATACATACCTGTTAATAAATAATTGTTCTTTAGACAAGTATAGTGAATAGTTAAAAAAAATCATAACAATTTTTGGATGTATACTTGGTCTACATACAGTTAAGCTTAGCACTTCAATAAAGTTATAAATAAACTTACATGTACACAATTCTATATGGATTTAATGTGGTGGATAAAGCTGCTTATAAAAATAATTTGCATCTCTAAGCATTTTTAATCAAGAGTTCATAAACTATAAGAAATATGAAAATAAAAATGTTTGTATTTATATATATGCATATTATATATTTATATTACATTTAAATATTACCTATGAGCATTTATGTTACATCTAAAATATTAAATGTTCATCCATATATAACTTTGAGTCACAAGTCTACATGATAACCTTTTTAAAAATATTTTTATTTATTTATTTTGAGAAAGAAAGTGTGCACATGTGCAGAGGAGGGGCAGAGTAAGAGGGAGAGAGAATCCCAAGCAGGCACCATGCTGTTAGCGCAGAGCCCGATGTGGGGCTCGATCTCATGAACCTCCAGGAGATCATGACCTGAGCCAAAATCAAGAGTAGGATGGGGAAAATGGGTGATGGGCATTGAGGAGGGCACTTGTTGGGATGAGCACTGGGTGTTGTATGTAAGTGATGAACCATGGGAATCTACTCCAAAACAAAAAACCACACTTTACACACTGTGTGTCAGCTGATTTGACAATATGTTAAGAAAGAAAGAAAGAAAGAAAGAAAAAAAGAAAGAAAGAAAGAAAGAAAGGCTAAGTTGAGTGAGTGTATGGAGGTTTGAGCTCATTTTAAACTTCAAAATATTCATGGTGATCTGTGACCTTTTTTTGGCCTCTAGCACCCAAGTACCAGAAGTACAGTATCAAAACCTAAATGAAATAACTGACTTTTTAAGTGAAAAAAAAAAAAAAGAGTGGGATGCTTAACTGACTGAGTCACCCAGGCCCCAATGATAACCTTTTTTAAATCTCTGAGAAAATACAGGAAAATCACAATATGACATCAGAAGATAGATCAAACAGAACATAGCCAAAAGTGAGACTTTATGACAGTGAAGTCCAGCAGAAAACAATGAGGAAAGAGAAGACTGTTATACATTGGGAAAGTGACAAAGTAATAAAATACAGGCAGTCAACAAGAAAAACGTCAGCAGTCATCAACATGGACGGCATAACATAAATTGTATGCATTACAGCTGAGAGCCCTGCCATGCAGTATATTGAACTAAAATTAAACTATTTCTAATGGGAATTTTTGTGAAATGTTAGGTGGAAATGGAGGTTGTATGAACAGGGAGGAAACAACTCTGCCATTTTTAATAATGTGAATCAATAGTCAATATGTATGCCAGAAGAATGCTCAGGAGTCTGAGAATTCCAAGAGCTGATTGTAGTTTTGGGCTTTCCAACTAAAGTTTGGTGTAAACTAGAACAAGTTCCTTAATTTATCATTTTCTTTTATCGTTAATTTATCTGTTTTCTTTTCTTTAAACTGGACTACATAATTTAAAATTTGCTTCCATCTCTTTAACCTTTTTAAAGAGATGGTCTCTCAGAAAGTGATCTGTAGAGTATTAAACCAATACACCTGACATATTTGGTGATCTCTTTGAGGAAAAGAAGAGAAAAAAATAAAACTTATGATGTTTAATTGTTTTATTTTAAAGCACCAATGTCGTGACCTTGATTATATGTTGTAGGATTCGACTGCCTGGTGCAACAAGCGTATTATCGTAGCTACAGAGAACATGGAAGGACCAGGTTGTATGTACTTCCAGCAAGGATATGTCAGCTGCACCCAAGTAAAGGGGGTCTAATTATGGAATGAACATGCAGGTGCAGGAATGTTCCCTTAAATTGACTGAAGGTAAGACATGTTTTCATATTCCTGTCACTTTCATAGAGTTTCCTGTGCAATTTAAATTTTCAGGGGCGCCTGGGTGGCGCAGTTGGTTAAGCGTCCGACTTCAGCCAGGTCACGATCTCGCGGTCCGGGAGTTCGAGCCCTGCGTCAGGCTCTGGGCTGATGGCTCAGAGCCTGGAGCCTGTTTCCGATTCTGTGTCTCCCTCTCTCTCTGCCCCTCCCCCGTTCATGCTCTGTCTCTCTCTGTCCCAAAAATAAACGTTGAAAAAAAAAATTTTTAATTTTCAAATGGCAAATACCTGTCTCTCAGACCCACTTATGTATTTTGTGCAGAGCCAACCAGACGACTGAAAATCAAAGGGGTATGCCAAAAAAAAAAAAAAAAAAGGATGTATCTCCATTCACCAGGGTAGTAAAAGGAAACCCAAAGGCAGTCTCATCCCTTATTTTCTCCCACCCTGTACGTGTCAACACTGCTTGTGAAACATGAAAAAACATGAAAGTACCTGTCTGGAATTAAACTGAGAAGGCTCTCTTTATCATAGTATTGTAACAAAAATATCATTCAAAGATTTTTCTGGGTATCTTAAGTTCATTTATCAAATTTATTTATCAAATTCATTTATAAAATATTTATCAAATATCATTCATTTATCAAATATCAAACACTCATAATGAGTGATAGACTTGCTTGGTATTGTGGGTAGTGAGATAAACAAGGAATGACCCCTGTCCTTCTTCGAAATGAAATACATAATTTTAACATTAACAGATATCATTTTGACAGCTGGTTTCTCATGCTTGGAGTAGAAACAATGATACAAATTCAAAAATCTCATTTCCTCTCCCTCCTGAGTACATATCTAAGCTGCCTCTCCCAATCTGTTTTTAATAACCTGCAGCCATATATACAATTTCTCTTCAGTGGAATATGGTGGAAGTAGTGTGTTATGCATGTAAACCTGGTTCCTACAAAACTCTTACACTTTCCTAGGTATCAGGTAAACTTCTATTCTCAATCAGGTCTCCACAACACAGGAGCAATTTTTAACTTTCCCTGCAGTGAAATGTCATCTGACAAGAGATGACGGGTGACACTCAGAGAACTGTTTCCTGAAATATACTTTGGAGATATCATATGTCCTGCCTTCTTTTGGTGAGAAATGCAGACAATAGATACAGATTCTTTCTAAATATGTGGGTGTCAGGCAATGATAGGGAACCTAGAGAAACACATTTCTAATCATTGCTTATGCCTAAAATTTCATCTTATGAAAATTTCATTAGGAGGGTATTTCTCAGGTAGCCTTTAAATGATGAAGGACCATTGTCTGTTTGAATGTTTGCATTAGGGTGAGTGTATCTTAAATATCCACGGTGAAATAAGTGGGAATCTCACATAGAAAGTTGAGAAAACTAAATAAAAGACCAAAAGCTTTAAACAAAAGGCAGGCATAAGAGGCCAAAGAAGAAGAGAAAAGGATAGATTAGTGGCTCCCCTAGTGTGCATGCTTCTTTGCAAGATACATCATAATTAATTAATCTCTACAATCACACTAGAAACTTGAGTATAATTTCTCCAACTTACAAATGAGAAAATATACTCAACATGTTTACTACTTTTCCCACTCATGGTGGAACCAAAGCTCACTCCATTGGTTTGCTATTTCCTGTTTACCACATTGCTCACACTATATTTTATACTGGTACGTACTCTTATTATTGTCACTGTTATTTTCAGAACGGTAGCTTTTTTTCTTCCAAATAAATATATATTCCATCTTAGATAAGATTAACCATTTATTATTTGATTCAATGGTTTAAAGAAAATTAGGATATTGCTTATTGACAAGTTAGGAAAATGGAGGATAAACTACAAGGATATAAACGTAATTTAATGAAGAAAGCCCAAGTTACTCTATATATCCATTTCCTCCCTAGGAAAGTGAGGTTCATTATTGAGATAGCTTTTGCTTTTTGGGGTGGGGTAGGGCTTCAGAATATTAAAGAGAATTGGGGCAGGGGGAGCTGATGTGAAGCTCAAGCAGATCTATTTGGAAACACTGAATAAGATCTTGTGGAATCTATACATCACCCGTGGATTGAGAGAGGTAATTTTCCTTTCTAGTCAAAAGACTAGAACGTGCAAATCACAATGAAATGTTAAGTATAATCACAGTTATTACTATTGTTAGTATTCACTAATTTTCTTGTTTTACACTTAATATTTAGTTTGATGTGGTTTAGTAGTCTACTAAGAATTCTGAAAAAAGTAAGGAAAATTCAGAGGAATTAAATGAGAAACTCCAATTGCTCTTTAGTCACAATGAGCTCTCTTCCCACCCACACTCTGCCATAACTAGATCTCCCCAATCCCTGCCTCACCAGACCAACTGTGCCAGAATTGGTCGCTGACATTACCTTATTCTCTGCAACAACACTGTCAGACACAGTCATTTTCAAACACAGGGACTGGTGGCTCTGGGTGCTTATGATCTTAGCCATGATGATAAATTCTCTTGCAACAGGAGAAAGAAATTTATTTCATTAAACCCCAGATGGCCTTAAAAAAAATCCTGCTTTCGCAGATAAGACAAGGCCATTGGCCATGGCCCATTTCTTACTTCATTTTGAGGGACAAAGGGGTGAGAAGTTATCAAGGGTGTCCCTGGAGCATGATCCCACATGACCTGCCTGGGCCAGTGCATGCCAAAAAGATGTAAGTGAAGGAAACAGAAACTAAATATACTGTGCAGCATTTTACAGCTTGTTTTCTACCTTGAGAAATCATGCTTGTTTGCTTCTTCTTATTTCCATTAGGGATTAAAGAACTCATCTCTCAGGGTCCCAAGTGAAAAGTGAACAGCTGTAATTTGATGCCATCATGTTTAATCATCTTATCACAAAAGAGATTCTTGGTTCAACTCACCCCTCTGTGAGCCCTGAATCCTGACCAGAGGTGGACTTCTCCTTATCCACCCTTCTTAAGATGGAAAGAGTCTGTACTGTGTGGAAAGTAGAAACATAGAAACACAGGACAGGAACTCTTCCTACACAGCTGCCTGAGTAACCACTGAAGGAAATATATATTATTTATCTAACATTCCTTAACTCAAAAATAAAAGGAACATGTTTAAAAACAGAAAAGAAACAATAAAAAATGACTGATAGTTGTCCTCAAAATTTGAAAACTGTCACTTGCTATCTTATACCAAGAACTACATGAAAAAGACTATGGAAAAAAGGACCTTCCAATATTAAGCCAAAAACTCATAAAATACCACTTATGATATGTTAAGCTATTCTAGGCTTGTTTTTAGAGCTTCAAGTAGCTCTAAAGCCAGAGAGTAGTAAACAAAGGATACACCCAATAGGAGAGGTTCTCTCTCAAAATGGAATGTATAGAGACTTTGCAAAACATTCAATTTCCAGTATGGAGATGCCATATGGGCTCTCAAGAGGACCAGGGCCGAATGTGGAACTATATGCCACAGGCCATACTTCCTTCTGCTGACCCTTTTGTCTATTTTATTCAATGGAATTTGTCTAAAAGAAGCTTTCATAAATGTCCAAGGCACTATATTTTTCTAAAGTTTGGGAAATTATATCCAAGAGGAGAAATCGAAAGGTGGCATTGACATTTCTTTTTCAGAATTAAGATTTTACAATGGTCTGAAGATTGGCACACCTAATGTTTTAGAGAGAAAGTTGTTTTCACTTTAATGAGCTCTGGTCATGGTGCAAATTAATCCAGTGTTCAAGTATTTTCTTCCCTGAAGATTCAGAAAAACGTACGTTCTTTTTCTTCCATGTTACTTTTGAATTTATTAAATGCATTATATTTCACTGTGTTTTAATTTATTTTAGTCCGCATTCATTGAATTAGTAATCCAATTGTTCAACAAATGTTTAAAGAGCTTATGAGGTACTCGTCACTGTGCTTAGTAATGAGAAAACTAAAGTTGATGTATAGGCATTTCTAATTGTAATGTTTAACACATTCATTGATTCGCTCACCCGTTCATTCAGGCATCTTGCACCAATAGACTGTCTTAGAAACAGGGAAACAATGTTATATAAAATAAGAAGCCTGTATTCTTGGAATCCAAGAATTCTAACACAGTAGTTAAAAATAAAGCACATACAATATAAAGATGAGGAAGACAGACACTGCATCTCACTTATATGTGGAATTTAAAAACAACAACAGCAAAGCCAAAGTCATACATGCAGAAAACAGATTGGTGGTTGCCAGGGGCAGGAGGTAGGAGAGTGGGAGAAGGGTGTGAAGGGGGTCAAAAGGTACAAACTTTTTATTTAGACTTTTATAACTTCCAGTTATAAACTAATTAAGTCATGGGGATATAACATACAGCATGGTGACTAAAGTTAATAATACTGTATTGCATATTTAAATTTGCTAAGAGAGTAGACATTAAAAGTCCTCATCACCAGAAAGAAAAAATATATATATAGATGGATAGATATAGATATATATAAAATTATGTATGATGACAGATGGTAACTAGAGTCACTATGGTGACCATTTCATAATATATACAAATATTGAATCATTATGTTGTATACCTGAAGCTAATATAATGTTGTATATCAGTTATACCTCAATAAAAATATACCCACTATATACACTAATAGTAAATACCACAGAATTTAGCATTTTATTGATTTCCACTATGCTCTGGGGCCTGCTTTCTTTGTTTTTTCTATCTATAATAGTAGCTATTTTACAGTAGGGGTGATATTATGGAACAAATGCTTCCTCTTATTCCAATTTAAAGTGTATTGTCTCCAAACGCATTATTATTTATCTCTAGTCATTAGCACTGAGATTTTTATACTGTGACATATGTAAAAACATCTTACATATGTAAAAATAGCTTATTTTTTTTTTCATTCTGTGACTTAATTTTCTTATTTACAGAGGAAAATTGCAGTAATATAAATTTTTTCATGGTTAGTAAGACAGCTAGGTGAAATAATATGATTGAGGTAATTTTTAAATATAAATAGGCATACAAAAACATAAAGGGTGCTGGGTGGCTCAGTCGGTTAAGTGTCTGACCAGCCCAGGTCATGATCTCATGGTTCATGAGTTCAAGCCCTGTGTCTGGCTGTGCGCTGGCAGCTCAGAACCTGGAGCCTGCTTTGCATTCTGTGTCTCTCTCTCTTTCTCTCTGCCCCTCCCCTGCTCACACTCTGTCACTCTGTCTCTCTGTCTCACTGTCTCTCTCTCTTTCTCAAAAATAAATAAACATTAAAAAAAAAAAAACAACTAGCACAACTTCTCATAAAAAATTAAATTATATTTCTAACACCTCTAAGCAAGTTATAAGCCTTTGAAGTTAAAAAAAAAGTCTTCTGCCGTTTGGTAGTTATATGTTTGTTGCCTTCCTGACAGTTACCTAAATCCCTCACCCAGTGCAGCAATTACTTCTGGTTAATGGGGCCTGTCCTCCAGTTCAGAGGGTGATACAGTCATTCTGGATGAGGAAACTAAGGAGAAAGGCCCTTGGGAGAGTTGAGGAAAAGATTCTCTCCCCTGAGAGGAGATGAGCAAAGAAAAACAACTTCATTTGTGTGTACGTGCCTGTAGCCATGGTTATATGAATATAAAATTTCCTGAGTTTTTTTGACCACCTTATAAATTGCAAAGATATAAGAGAGACCAGCCGGCTGATGTTGCCACACTGGAAAGAAAAACAAAAACAAAAACAAAAAACCCTCTGGCTCCTTGATGATTGGAATAAGTCAACTATAGCAATTCTAATTCAATTAGAATTCTAATTCTGCCTTGCTTTCAAATCTCAAGTGAGAAAATAAACTTCCTTATTGTTTAAGCCACTATTTTGCGATTAGCTTGAAAAGCATCCTAACTAATGTTCCTTCAACTATTTCCTTTACCTGGTGCAGAATACATGCGTAATGTTTTCATAGATTGTTTACAATTTTTACTCTTTATGTTATACGCATTTGCTGCTAAAGAAGCCAGTATTCTTTTTCATTTTGTGAGGCAAAGACATAAAATCTTAGGACACTAAAGAAACATTATCCAGGTTATATGCCAACATGCTTAATGGAATTTTACAGGCTCAAGACTTGAAGTAAACAACATTTAAATTAAAAGACAGGCTCTAAGTGAGGGAAAAAACAGATATAAAGATTAAAACTGCATTTAGAGTGGATTTTTGCAATATGAGCTCTGCAGACTAGCGAAGTTTCTTAGCTTCATACTGAACGTTCTCTGTCCTGACTGTGGTTACTATGCAGGCTTTCTCTGTTGTATATTTTTTCCATCCTGATATCTTTTACTGGCAAAGTCCACACTATCAAATGTAAGGAACTTCTGGCCCACAGTGAATTTAAATTTAGAAATACTCACCTAATATATGCTCAGGAATGCTCAGATTTATGAGTAATGCTTTATTGGGGATGAGGCCTCAGATAGCCTCAACTTTATCATTATAATCTAAGTTCCTTAAATCAGTTCATCATGAGGGTTTCAGAAATTGTTTTTCAGGCTGTGATCATGATATAAATTGCATCAAATAAATTTTACCAGGTGAGCAATCAAGAGTGCTGAAGTATTGCTTTCCAATTCTATCCTAGCCAGCAATTTAGCTCTCAGCAAGAAGACACAATGTTTCTTGAATGACTGATGAATTCTCTTCTCAAATGATTGCAGGATGTTGGATGCATTGCTGGCAGGAAAGCTGGCTGGTTGTTCAGTGGCTAAAATGGTTTTATGACTCATGGAATTGATTAGGGGTATAATGGTTGTCCACAGCAGCCGGCCAAGCTACGGTCAATCCATTTGCAGTCACAGCTGGAGGTGCTGGAAACCCTCTTCCAGATGCCAGGGCAGAGAAACTTGTTCTGAATAGTTCCAGCTGAAGTGACAAGTGAATTGCAGACAGCCTAGGCACCTGCTCCACTGGCCTTGTCTTTCCTCCTCTTAACACTGCCAAAGATGTATCACCATTTGGGACTGAGGTTCATAATGATGTATTGTATTCCGAAGGCTCTGTTGCATCTCTGTAACATAATCGTCTTCAATTTTTTTTTTTGTGCATAAAAATTATTCTTGGTGCTTTCTGAAGTGCAGATGGCTGGTGTTGATTCAACCTCAGAATTCAAATAGTCTGAGGTACAAATTTTAACAGTCACTTCTCCAGAAGATTCCTCATAGGTGATCTGGCTCTCTTTTCAAAAAGTATGCTTGAGTAAAGAAGGAGGTAGAGTGTGTAGAAAAATCAGTATGGTTGGTTAGGAGCTGTGGTTAACAACTGAGGGATATGTTGTGTTTACACCTACAGTTTAAAGATGTAACATTAATTATAAGTTCTGGGCATAAGGTTATAATATTTAGCAAATAAAATTATAGAATATCAGTTAAATTTGAATTTCAGGAAAAAAGCAATGCCTTTTTTAAAGTATAAGTATGTAAAATATAAGTATGAGCAATATTTGGGACATATTTCTATTATAAACATGCTGCATTGCCTAAAATTCAGGTTTAATTGGGAGTTCTGCATTTTATTCACAAATCCTCTGTAGGCAGGAAAACCTCCTATTCTTTAGACTTCATTGGGAGTTATACTTAGCTTACTAAGAGTGAAGTTACACAAGATTATTGCTAAGATTCCTTAATGATACAGGGATCTATGTTTCAGTAATTGGATCCCAGTGTTTCAAAACCCATAGAAGGTTGGATTTGCTAAACTACCTTTACTAAACTATTTGAATTTAGATATCGAGGACATGGTTATCAAATATTGGCAGTCATATCCCAAGAGGTGTGTAGGCAAAGTTAATATTCCTATGACAAGTTCCTCATTAAATCTTGCCTCCTCTCTCCCTTCCCTGCACCTGTAGCAGTAAAAAATAAATCAGTTAAAATTAAGGCAAGAAGCTTTATGTGCAGTTAAATTCCAATAATTTAATACTTAATTCTTATTAAGAGATAAATAAAATTTGTTTTTCAGTGATACTACATCAGTTTTATCCTGCTTTTCAGATTCTGTCCTTTAATTCTTTCCCCAAACCTTTCTGGCCCACTTTTAAGTCCTATTTTATTTTGCCTTCTTTCTTCTCAGTACTAAAGACTTGGGTATTGTGCTAGGCTCTAAAACAGGGTTGGCAGGCTATAGACCAGGGGCCAAATTTAACAATATTCTATTTTGTGAATAAACTTTTATTGCATAAAGTTTTATAATTGTTTTTTGTACTATAATAGAGTTGTGTGGTTGTGTCATTGTTGCTGGGACCTTATGGTCCACAAAGCCTAAAATATTCACTATCTGAGGCCCTTCACACACACACACAAGTATTACTTGCATTACTATAATGAAACACATTATATATATAATATTTATATGTATATAATATTTCATGAGATAAATATATAAACACATTTCATGGGAGATATAGGTACACAGATCAGACATATGTGTCTGTGTATATGTGTACAAATCACAATGTGTTCTTACACTTCCCGCTTCTACTTGGAAATGTAGAAAGCAAGAAAAAGCGTCCTTATTATAGCAACAAAAAAGTCCAAACAAACTGCTAGTCCATCACATTTTTTGAGCCAACAGCAAGTGAAGTCCCAGGGCAAGCAAGTAGCCCAAATCTTAAGACAGATATCTGCTGGGAAAGATGGAACACAAGCTGGGCACTCGCTCATTTGGAGCATACACATCTGAACACCAGTACGAGCATTTCAGATAGAATAGCTCATGAATTCATAGAAGCTGAACGAGGGCTATGGATAAAGTATGGAGCAGACCAAGAGGGTGCAAACTTTTGTTCCTTGGACTCCAAGGGATGCTCACCAAAAAAGATTGCCAGGAGCCTGAGAAAGGGCCCACTGTATAGTTCTGGTAAAAAGGAACATCAACAGCGGAAGGATGGAAATGAAACTCTGGGTGGACCTTTCTTACATGCATTCCCTATAGAACAAACGTGTTTTTTTTGTTTTGTTTTGTTTTGTTTTGTTTTTAATTTATTTTAATTTATTTTTGAGACAGAGAGAGACAGAGCATGAGCAAAGGAGGGGCAGAGAGAGAGGGAGACACAGAATCTGAAGCAGGCTCCAGGCTCCGAGCTGTCAGCATAGAGCCGACGCAGGGCTCGAACTCACAGTATGAGATCATGACCTGAGCTGAAGTTGGACGCTTAACCAACTGAGCCACCCAGGTGCCCCAGAACAAACGTTTTAATATGAGGAGGAAAGGGCAACAAAGCCTGTCACTCTTAGGTTTCTGGCAAAGACCTGTTGCAATAGGGAGAAGGGGAGAGAAAGATATCTTGTCTTCAGGTGCAGGGGCAATGATATGCTGTGGCCTAGAAGTACTGCTGAAAGAGGGATAGAATGCTGAGGGCACACCCTCAAGGCTTAGTGGCACATGCCTGCCTAAGACTCAGGGCTGTGAGAACAGAGAACACTTCTCTCTCACAGGTTCACCACAGACTAAACATGCATCAGTTATGGTCACTGCAATTCTGCTAGGAAAGCTAGCTGCAAAAGCATCAGACTAGGACCTGTCTGAGGCAAAGGGAATACCTAAAGCTGAGGTTGGAGCAGATAGTAAGAAATACCCACCGACAAATAGCCCGACTCTGAACACAACGTATTGTTAGAGGAATTTGAAAACTGTACCATACCGATTGTATCCACAGAAACTTCAAACTCTGCTCATCTCCTGCCTAGATTAATTTAAACCCTAAAGTTGTAGAAGAAAAAGACGTATGTTCATTTCCAGAAATGAAGCTTATTTAACTCAGACTCTGTCTCCCATAAGATTCCCAAGTTTCTTTTTTTTTATTTCAAAGTCTCTTTATGCACTCCTGTTTGTAATTTTTTAATTATATTTTTTTTATTTTTTAAAATTTACATCCAAATTAGCATATAGTGCAACAATGATTTCAGGAGCAGATAACTTAGTGCCCCTTACCCATTTAGCCCATACCCCCTCCCACAACCCCTCCAGTAACCCTCTGTTTGTTCTCCATATTTAAGAGTCTCTGATGTTTTGTCCCCCTCCCTGTTTTTATATTCTTTTTGTTTTCCTTCCCTTATGTTCATCTTTTTTGTCTCTTAAGGTCCTCATATGAGTGAAGTCATATGATTTTTGTCTTTCTCTGACTGACTAATTTCACTTAGCATCATACCCTCCAGTTCCATCCACATAGTTGCAAATGGCAAGATTTCATTCTTTTTGACTGCCAAGTAATACTCCATTGTATATATATACCACATCTTCTTTACCCATTCATCCATCGATGGACATTTGGGCTGTGTCCATACCTTGGCTACTGTTGATAGTGCTGCTATAAACATGGGGGTGCATGTGTCCCTTCAAAACAGCACACCTGTATCCCGAGGATAAATGCATAGTAATGCAATTGCTAGGTCATAGGGTAGTTCTATTTTTAGTTTTTTGAGGAGCCTCCATACTGTTTTTCAGAGTGGTTGCACCAGCTTGCATTGCCAAGATTCCCAATTTTCAATAAAAAATTAACAGGCATACAGAAAGAGAAAGACAAAATATTATACTGCTATCTGACAACGAAATCAACAGAAGCAGACTCAGACATGACACAGATACTGGAACTATGAAACAGAATGTAAAGTAACTATAAAATGAATAACGGTAAGTCAAATGACCATAAACAAAACCGCTATTAAAATACGTTAATTTCAAAAATAAAATATGTGAGTTGCATTCATGAAATTAAAATAAATTAGAGGAAAGAATTGATTGAAAATATTAGAGATGAAAGAAGAAATAATGACCAAGCTAAGGAGTGCCTTCAGCGAACTCATCAGTAGACCCAATCCAGCAATTCTGCTCCTAGGTATATGCCTGAGAGAAATGAAAACATGTCCCCACAAAAACCTCTACAAAAACGTTTATAACAGCACTATCCATATTAATGTGGAAACAATCCAAATAATCATCAACTGATGACTGGGTAAACAAATGTGCTAAATTCATATAGTAGGATTTTATTTAGTTATAAAAATAAGTGAAGTACTAATACATGTAACAGGGGCGCCTGGGTGGCTCAGTCAGTTAAGTGTCAGACTTCAGCTCAGGTTATGATCTCATGGTTCATGGGTTCGAGCCCCACATCAGGCTGTGCTGACAGCTCAGAGCTGTGTCTGTTTCAGATTCTGTGTCTCCGGCTCTTTCTGCCCCTCCCCAACTCATGCTTTGTTTGCCTCTGTCTCTCAAAAATAAATAAACATTAAAAAGAAAAAACACTAATACATGTAACAAGGATGAACCTTTAGCATGAAACATCATGCTAAACAAAAGAAGTCAGTCACAAAAGACCACACATTATATGATTCCCTGCATATGAAAATCCAGAACAGGGAAATCTACAAGGACAGATAATAAATTAGTGGTTGTTTAGGGATGGGGTGGGAGCTGAGGATGCAAGGAAAAGAGGGTTGGTAACTGAAGGGTATGGAATTGCTTCGTGAGGTGATAAACATGTTCTAACACTGACTGTGGTGATTGTTCACACGTAACTGTGTGCACACTAACTATTGAATTGTAGCTACATTTTAATGAATGGTTTGGTCTGTGATTAACATTTTCATAAATTTGTTTAAAAAACAACTAAACTATTTCATTCTTTTGAATGCTTGTAAATGACATATTTTTAATTTCTGTCTACATGTTCATTACTCATATACAAAAATGCAATATTTTTTAAATGTTTATTTATATTTGAGAGAGAGAAAGAAAGAGAGCCCTAGTGGGGGAGGGGCAAAGAGAGGGGGACAGAGGATCTGAAGGAGGCTCCACACTGACAGCAAAGAGCCCAAGGCAGGGCTCAAACCCACGAGCCATGAGACCATGACTTGAGCTGAAGTTGGATGTGTAACTGAGTGAGCCACCCAGGTGCCCCAAAAATACAATTTATATTTGTATATCTTTATGTAGATAGTGACAATGCTGAACTCACCTTCCTTTAGATCTCATTACCCATTACCATATCATTGTCTTAAATATTTTCCCAACCTACAATAAATGACCACATCTTACAGTGATAAAATCTTTAGAAAACTCAAAAAGAAAAGTAAAATGTATTATGTTTATCCATATTTTTTATTCTTTACATTATTTTCCTCACTTTTGACCATTCCAAGATTCCTGCTTTCATAATTTTCTTTTTGTTTAAGGAAATTCCCTCACTCATTCTTTTTAAGGTAGTCTGTTGACAAATTTTCTTAGCTTTTTTTTTCTTCTGGGAATATGCTCATTTTCCATTCATTCCAGAAGGATATTTTCACTGGACGTAGAACTCCAGGTTGACAGTTCTCTTTCAGCAATTGAAAGATGTTGTGATGCTTTCTTCTGGACTCCATGGTTTCTGATGAGAAATCTTTTGTCATTCATATTGCTTTCCCCATATATAAGCAAGATACCATTTCTCTCTCACTGATTTCAAGATTTTTTTCTTTGCCATTAGTCAGAAGTTTGGCAATGATATGGTTTGGTCTGAATTTATATGAATTTCTCCTGTTTGGCTTCACTCAGCACCCTGAATCTCTAAGTTTATATATTTTGCCAAATTTGGAGAGTTTTAGCTATTATTTCTTTGGGTACATTTTTGGCCTCACTTTCTCTTTTCTGGGACTCTCATGACACAAATGTCGGATCAGGGTGTGTGTCCTCTTTATAACATGGCTCATCAGTAACTTGCACAGTAATGTAAAATATCCCACGTGTACATAATAAATGTTGACTGTAAAAAAACTCAGAAACAACTCACAGGCAAAAAATGGAAATGGAAATCATACCCACTGTATTTCCACCCCTCTTCTCAGACACCATGATTAGCATTTTCATCTTTACCCTTCTCTGGAAATATACTGCCTTCTCTCTGGGAATAAATATGCCTGTAGGTATACATATATAATTATAAAAAATGAATTCACAAAGTGACTATAATGTCCTGTGATCTGCTTTTCCCACTTAACAGGGGAACTACTTTTGAGGTAAATGTCACAATTACGTTAAACTCATTGGAAGTCATGTGACAGTGTGGCTAGGACCAGTTGGGACGGATCTACCACCTTTTTGCCCGGTAACCAACCTCCCGCCTCCTGATTTGTGTCTGTTGGGGCAAATTCACTGTAGATTTCCAAGCACTGCTTTTGCCAGATTTCAAGCCCTGCCACTGCTCTCCACAGTTAGCCGCTGACTGACAAATTTTCTTCCTAAAATGCTGAATATGACTCTTGACATCTGCTCTGCTGCTGTGTCCCTGCCAGAAGAGTAAAATGAAGGGCAAATGCTCTTTTTTTTTCTTTTTCTTTTTCTTTCTTTGTCTTTTCTACTGCAGCACTTAAACGTGAGCGAAAAAAGACAATGTGATCTCCTTCGGTACGGGAAAAAATACCACTAATCTTCTCCTACTAAATCTGAAATCATGCAGACAGAGATACTCCGATTTTTTTAAGCTTTTAAAGTCTGTGAATAAAAAGGGTTTAGAGGGAAAGTCACCAACGCAAACAGGACTATAAAAGGCCAGTTTTATTCCCTTATAAAGAAAATAGTTTTAGATTCTTTACATATTTCATTTATACAAAATTAATATTCTAATTATAATCTGTCATGTGATTTTATAAAATCAGGTTTTTACTTGATGCCACTTTTTAACATGAACCAACGTCTTAAAAATCTGAGTTCAGACTTCAACTCCTCCCTCACTTCCATACACACACGCGCGCTCGCGCTGAAACAAGTCGCTTACATTCTTTGAGCCTTAACTTCTCCATTAAGAGAAAAAATAATTTCAACTGAACAAAATATTGGATATATTAAATTATAATATATTTAATAATGTTTTAAAATTTTCATATATTAGTTTAATTAAGTTCCAGTAGAAACCTCTCAAATTGTGACAACCAAAACGTGCTCAGATATTTATATTTATAGGCAAATACTCCCTGTTTGAGGCCCACTCTACTAACCCATGCACAGGACCTGCATGAGAAGCCATACTTAAGCTTTCTGGGATCAGAGATACCAGGAAAATGGTACCTCCGTGAAGACCTCATAGAGTTAAGCAATCGTACGTTTCTGCAGCCCACTCTGAATCAGAAACCACTGAAAGCAAATATAGAGAGAGAGCCATTGTAAAGTTTGGCCTTCATTCTGCCTCTTCCTCGATTAATCAGCTGCCCTGGAACTATTCCTGCCTTAATTTGTCTATGATACATTCAGGAAAGTAGAGCTGTTTCATGTTGAGAAAGATACTTATTAAGAAGAAATACTAGAGAAACACATATAACTGTATTGCCAAAAATAAATATAACTTTACTCATTCTTTCTGATGGCAAAATTCCTCCTAAATGGAGACTACAACTAGTTGTACACTTAAGATTAACACAATATTGTATGTCAATCATTCTTAAAAAAAAAAAAGGAGGGTACATCTGAATTGCATAAAACTATAAGTCATCTATAGTATACCATGTTTGTGTCGATTAACTAGTTAGGAACACTAGTAAGGACTTCCACTTGTATAAAGCTTCACAAGTTTAGATAAATAAGCCTTACTAGACAAATACCATATACTTTACTGTCTTTACAGAACTTTCACTTTCCTGTTTATTGTTTCCCATAATCAAGAACGTAGCTGACCTCTTACTATCATACCTTCTAGGTTTGATTCAGCTGGTGCTTATTTTACATGTTCACTTACAATTTAGAGAGAAACTGGATAGGCTTGTATAATGTTAGAGTTACGGTCAGGAAAGAGTCTTGCTAGTATTAAAAGATGAGTACTGACTAACCAAAATTATATTCCAAATACTATTGTTCTGTCCTCTTCCATATTCTTTTATCTCCTACTAATTTTATAAAGCTGCCTACAAAATACTCTTCCTGAGCCAAAGCATAAGAGACTCTTAAAAACTGAGAATAAACTGAGGGTTGATGGGGGGTGGGAGGGAGAGAAGGGTGGGTGATGGGTATTGAGGAGGGCACCTTTTGGGATAAGCACTGGGTGTTGTATGGAAACCAATTTGACAATAAACTTCATATATAAAAAAAAATACTCTTCCTGACCACAATGTTTACATTCAAATTCTATTATTTGCATTGTCAAATACAATTTTTCATTAATTATGTGAGCATGGCACCTAGTGAGGGATCCTGCTTCCTCCATTTCTATCCACTCTGTTTTGGAATTCAGTTATTTGCTATCATCTGGCTGATAAAGGATTGTTCCAGATTATCAGATTTTTGACTTAGAAGGTTTATTTTAATCTTGATCTGGCTGTTTGACTCCTTTCCCAATTCCCTCCTTTATGCAAAAAAATCTACAAATATAAATATATAATTATATTACAATTCTTAAAGATATTCTATTTCAGGGGTTAGGTGACCTCCTAACCAAAACTGGCCATCTAAAGGAATATTTTATAGTAGTACCATTTAAGTAGGTTTGAGAGTCAGAAATGTCTTAAAAAGAAAAATTTCTGAAGCCTCTTCAACTTCTCTTCAGAATACTGAGAATCTAAGTTACCTCAAATTTCACACCTGAGATGTTCTGCAAGATTTTTCTCTTACAGCTGGCTACAAAATGAACCTTGTCCATGTTTAGCCATACTTTATTCCTGTTAACATTTGTCTCCATTTTAGATATTTCCATTTGATTATTCAGCATTTGACAATCCAGAACAGAAGCTTCTATTGACTTATACTGTCCACATATGGCAGTGACTTGAGCCTGAAGTTTGATCAAAGTCATTAGGAGTAGAAATGCTCTTATTTGTTTCCTTAAAAATATATTTATAGCAGATATTGAACAGCAAATTACAAAATATCACTGAAACACCTTGTAAAATAAATATCTAGCTGGAATAATTCTGAAAACATTAGATTTTAGTTTTACCATGATCCTATCAGCAGAATGGGAGAAACCTTTTTTATTACATGCTAAATATTAACTTAAAGTCCAATTTCCTTCAGAGTATTTGTGTCAAAAACTCTTCGTAGCCTTTTACTTTTAGTCCCAATTTGCTTGACAGGTATAGGAATTTTAAAGAAACTTTGTCAGTCCTTATCCTAAAGCATTTCTTAACGGCATTCAACACTGGTGATCACTTATTTTTTGAAAGGCCCTTTTTTCCCCCTTAACTTCTATAAGGTGATGCTCTCATGATTTTCCTTCTACTTCACTATTTGTTCCTTTTCTCTCTTTGCTTCAGATTCTTCCTTATTTTCTCCAGTGTTAACTACAAGTTACTCAAGGCTGAATCCTAGGTGCTCTTCTCTTCCCAGGGTATCCTCCCCGTACATTCTCATCCACACCCATAACACTAAATATTTCTGTACGCATAGGTCCTATAATAGATATTTCTCCCTTACAGCCCCCATTTCAGCTCCAAACCCAGATTGATGTTTTCTCCTGTACACCTCAAAGACACCTCCATTCATGTGTTCCAAAGAAGACCCACAATTGATTATTCACAACCTCACCATCCTCTCTTTTGCTATCACAATAAACAGCCAACCCATTAATCTAGTTCCACCAGCCTCAAAAATACAATAGTCAAGTGATTTTATTCTATCCTTGCTTCCATGTCAGATTCATCAAATCTGTCTTGTCAGTTTTACCTCTTGTCTCTTGAATCCGTTTACTTGTCATCTCCATCACCACTTCCAAACTCCAAGCTAGCATAACCTGAACCACTGAACTAGCCCTAGGAAGGCAAGGAGTGAGTCTCAGGCAGAAGCACACCTTTGCCTTCCCAATGACATACACGACAATTTTTGTTGTATGGCTCCCTCTCAGCACCATACTCCTTCAATTCCATCTTTCCATAGTAACTGGTCCACTTCAACAGTTTTTCATCTCTTGTAGTCTTTGTGTAACTGTCTAGAATTTTGTGTTTGTACATGCTATTATGTTTGCCTAGAACTTTTTTGCCTCTTTTAGAAAAATTCTACTTTTCCAAAAGATCTCAGTTGATATCACACTCCTTCTGGAAGCATTCCTTAACCTCTGCAGCTGGGTTAAAATCCACTATTAGGATTTGTCACAGAATCAAGAACCTCTCCATCTAGCTTACTCACAATAATTAATTTGTATAGTTGTTTGATTGACTCTGTCTCTTTCACCTTACTGGCATTAGGAGGGCAAGGTCTGTGTCCAGAATTTACCTGGCACACAATATATGCTCAGGAAATAGTTGTTGAAAAAATGAATGAAACCATGAGCCACTATTAGCATTTAATCTTTTTTGACACATTATCTTTTATCTCACCAAATTGAAATGTAGGTATAGTAAAAAATTAAAGTAATTAAAATTTAGAGTAATTAAAATTATGATGAAGAGCACAAATATATGCTTATTCTATAAAAGTCGAAATTCATGGTAATAATTACCCATAATCATCCCATCTCTCATATTCAGTAATTAACATCTGTCGAATTTAATTTTGTATGTTACTTAATAGCGGTGATTTTACATAACACACTGATTTTATATGTAGCTGACAAAGGAAAACCTACATTTACTCAATGATGCATATATTTCCATTTAGTTAATAATTGTGTATTCAAGTATAATTAACATACAGTGTTATATTAGTTTTAGGTGTACAATTTGATGACTCAACATTTCTCAGTGTTCATCAAGATAAATGTAATCTTAATCTCTTTTATCTTTTTTACCCATTTCCCCCACCCCTCCCCCTCTGGCAACCACCAGTTTGTTCTCTGTATTCAGGAGTCTGGTTTTTTTGTCTCTTTACTTGTTCATTTGTTTCTTAAATTCCACATATGAGTGAAGTTATGGAACATTATGCATTAGGTCCATCCATGTTGCTGCAAATGGCAATATTTCATTATTTTTTTATGCCTAATATTCCAGTGCATGCATGTATGTGTATACATCACAGCTTTATCCATTCATATATTAATGGATGCTTGGGTTGCTTCCTTATCTTGGGTATTATAAATAATGCTGGAGCAAACATAAGGGTATGTATATCTCTTTGAATTAATGTTTTTGTATTTTGGGAATTAAATGCCCAGTACTGTGATTCTTGGATGGTAGGATAGTCCTATGTTTAATTTTCTGAGAAATCTCCATACTGTTTTTCCACAGTGGCTGTACCAACTTGCATTCCACCAACAAGGGCTCCTTTTTTCTCCACATCCTCACCAACACTTGTTATTTCTTGTGTTTTTGATCTTAGTCATTCTGACAGGTGTAAAGTGATATCTCATGATGGTTTTAATTTGCATTTTCTTGATGATTAGTGATGTTGATCATCTTTTCATGAGTCTTTCTTTTCTAATGTGTATGGCATAGATTGTTGTGTCAGTCATTGGGAAGGAAACATGTATATTTCTTGCTTGTGCTAAGTTATACATTTATAATATTTCAAGAAACCTGGAAATCACTGTTAGATATAATAAATTATTTTTCCTTTCTTGTTTTCATACCTTAGCACTTAAAAAAGAAGACACTAATACAATTAAATGAGACAACTTAGTCAACATATAAAAAGAAAGCTAGCTGTATATATTGTGATTTTAATAGACGGTAATAACTTATTTCAACAGTTATACTTAATTCAAAATTGCAAAACATTATTTTTTATATTATTAGTGCTACAACATTTTTTCAAGATTCTATTTGCTAATACCTACTCTATGAAGGCATGTACACAAAATATGTTAATTGTGATGTTTCATAAGTGAATTTACCTGTCTCCCCATTTATCTTCAAAAGAAGAAATGTGTTAATTTATAAGATCAGTCTATATCTCACACTTAACCTCACAATTAATTGCTATTTAGGATTGATCCGATACATAAAGAAAGTATGTTCTCTTTATTAATCTGAATCAATGTTTTCCAAATGACTATTTGTGGAAGATCAATTATATGTATCAAAAGCACTCTGAGTGAACTTAAATAAACATTTGAAAAAAAAAATAAAAGCGTTCTGAGCTTACCAATTGTTGAGAAAGACTGGTGATGTGCTTCTTCCTATGAGACACAGAGCCAATCATGAGAACAAATGTTCTGAGTAGTCCTGCAATGAAACAGTCTGTTAAACTTTGTCGAAACCAGTGTTTTCCAGAAGTATTACTTCTTCTGACCCCATTTAATGTACCATAATGGATATTATACTACCTGACATATTGCATATAATTTTATATAACATATCAATGGTTGGGAAATTACAACTTTGCTTTGGAACTGAAGCTCTTTGGTCTGTAAACAGTTGAATTATGTATAACTTTCCTCACACTTTGATGAGCCTGGTTGTTTCAACAAGTCTAACCTGTGTCTGTAGGGCTGAGTGTAAGCAGTTTCACAGCATGGCCATCTGTTCCAAATTCCTGATATAAAAATATCCATTAATCTAACTCAGAAGCATTTTCCATACAGCAAATTAACAGACTGGAAACTCATGGTGAGTGAATTCAGGGTCATTGTGTTCCACAGAACAGCTTTCTTTCCAGGGACACAGAGAGGGCTGTATTCCATTGTCCCCTGGTCATCACTACCTGAACTCCTGTACAGAGATGTCTGGAGGTCAATTGTTAGTAGTGTTGCTAGCAGTTACAAACAGTCCTAAAAACTGTTTTTGATCCCCAAAAATCTTCTTCTGCACAGTTTACAAACTAGCACTGAAACAAAAAACTTGAGAAAAATATAACTTATCCTTTTATGTTTCATAGTACTAGTAATAATTCTTCAACCTTAGCTGAGTATTTGGCCTATAACCTAGATTTTAACATACTTCAAAAAATTAAAAATGTAACAGTATTTTCATCTAAAATTCATTTGAATTTTTCTGTACCTGCAAATACTCAATAAAATATTTTAGTGATTTAAAGTGTAATGTTAAAAGTAAAGCATTTAATTTTTTTTAATGTTTATTCATTTTTTGAGAAAGAGAGATGGAGTTAGAGCGTGATTGGGGGAGGGGCAGACAGAGAAGGAGACACAGAATCTGAAGCAGGCTCCAGGCTCTGAGCTATCAGCACAGAGCTAGATGGGGAGCTCGAACCCACAAACTGCGAGATCATGGCCTGAGCCAAAGTCGGGTGCTTAACCTACTGAGCCACCGAGGCAACCCAAAAGTAAAACATTTAAAATCAGCGCTACTAATTTATCCTAATGTATTTTATCATCCAAAACTGTAATTGCACATTTTGTTTTTCAAAAGACAGTACCAACCTTCTGAATTTCATGACAGTCTCTTGTTAATTTTCCTTCCAGTGTATTTCTGGCCCATGACCATCCCCTTATAAATAAACATAGTCAATTTTCCATGGCCTCCACATATTGGCTTTTCCTTAATCTCCATATCAGATTATTTTATTTGAGGTTTGATTTAATATGCATACACTAAGCTAACAGTTGCTGAAAACCTCTTGATAAGCCTTTTGGCAGCAAATTTTGCTAAGGTGTCCTCATAGAAGTAGGATGGTAGCTTCTTTCATACAGGAGAAAATGTCAGAAAAGATGGTGAGAATATTCCTTTTCTAATAATTAAGGAAGCCAGAATTAAAATGTTGAGAGAATTAGATTATAAATTTCTCTGCTAGATTATGACCTACCCAAAGGCCACATTATATCCCCAATTGTGTATCACAATGTCTAACATTTTCTAAGTGGTCAATTAATGTGTGTCAAATCAATGAATAAGTACATTATGTGGAAAGATCCATCACCCTTTGGAATTGTAGGAAATACCTTCAAGATAATTAAGCACAAAGAGGTACCTTGGAGCCCAGGACTAAGAATTAGGAACAGATAGCATAGTCCAAGCCTAAATGTAAAAGCCTCAAGTCCAAGCCTCTGAGTTAGAAACTCAAAGCTGTTGTAAAACCTCAAAAAAGTAGTTAGGGTCAGAATTAGTATATGTGGATGCCAGCTTCTATTTCTTCCATCATGCCTCTTCCACTAATGCCACCCAAGAAAGAAAATCAGCCTCCTTTCTATGGACTAATGCAATTTTTCCACTTTGTTTTCTTCCAAAAGTTTTTATTTAAATTCCAGTTAGTTAACATACAGTATAATTTTAGTTTCACAAGTAAGATTTAGTGATTCATCACTTACAGACAACAGCTACTGCTCATCACAAGTGCCCTCTATATCAGGATCACTCATATTATCTCTCAAATATATTAGTTTTGTAATCTTAATAACTATAATCATGTATCATTCTCTAATTTATATGGGCTAACCTTCTCTTCCAGTGAATCTAGCAGCCAAAGATCATGATTTTTAGGGTTTCCTGACCCATAAACACTTCAAAAAATCCTTGGACCATATACTCTCTCAGTACATGTATTTTTTAATATAATTTATTAATAAATTGGTTTACATACAACACCCAGTGCTCATCCGAACAAATGCCCTCCTCCATGCCCATCACCCACTTTCCTCTCTCCCCCAACCCCCATCAACCCTTAGTTTGTTCTCAGTATCCAAGAGTCTCTTATGGTTTGCCTTCCCCCCTTCTCTGTAACTTTTTTCCCCTTCCCCTCCCCCATGGTCTTCTGTTAAATTTCTCAAGATCCACCTATGAATGAAAACATATGGTATCTGTCTTTCTCTGACTGACTTATTTCACTCAGGATAATACCTTCCAGTTCCATCCAGAATCAGATTGTAAACTGAGAAAAAGTCATATGGAAAAATATTCACAAAGTAATCCTCAAATGCTCGATATTATCATCAACAATCAGTAACCAGTTTTTTCAAGAAAATATTGTCAGTAGGTAATAATTTTTCTTATAAAGCATTTAAAAAGGAAAAAAAATAGAGGACCCTCAAATGGACCTAATGCATATTAAAAGGAGCAATGTAAATCAAAACATAGGGACACTGGCCAATGTTGAGTAGCAAGGGTCCTCCAGCTGTTTCTTCCTTGGTAGGAGAGCTGTCCCCTGGGAATTGGTGACATTCACTTGGGATCAGTGGGAGTTAAGCATAGTATTCTACCCTCAGAGACTCAAGTGTCCATACCTGCCAGTGTTCTACTGGTGTGTTTTAATTGGTATGCAAATTAATATTAGGACAAATTATACTATTTTCCTGAAATGGTAAATCAAACAAAAATAAAGAATAATAAGTTAGCTGTAAGAGCTAAACTCTGTCAAATCATGCACAAAACCATACTCAAATCTAGAAAAACATAATTAAAAGGATTAAAAGTAAAGTACATAAAAGACAAAGTAAAATCTTAAAATAAATAGCAGTTACAGAGAGGAAACTGAAAGAACAAGTCAGAAGAGTTTGCGCTGAGGAAAGACGACAACTTTCGGAATTAAACTGAATTAGGGTTTAGTAAATAAGATATTAGACTAGATTGAGACCCATAACTATAGTTTGAAGTGGTTCTTCACTGTTCTTTCCTCCGGAGTAAAAATACATAAGATACGGTAACTCCAAGTGGCCTAAATGATTTTTTTAATGTAAAACTTATATTAACTGAAAAACCTTCATCAGAGAGATAAATGAATAAATTAGTAAAGGCATATGCATATGTTCTTGTGGGGAAGAAGGATAAGAAAGAAGTTAAAGTTCCTACTCAGGCATGATGGTGAGGTGCAATTTTTCCACTACACTGTGTTTGGCAGGAATGGGTGGATATTGCCAAAAAGACTTTTTGGTTTGGGGCCATTATTCTCCTAATTCTTTGACTGAGGGTACAGGTTTTTCTTGGGGTCTTTGAGACTTTTTTTCTAGTGTCTATTGGCAATTTCAAGCTGATGGTTCTACATTGACTTGTCTAGGTTATATGGGAGCAATAAGAAAACCAGTGAACTTACTACCGTCTCAGGCTTCAAGTCTTAAGGTCCTGAACTGTCTGACTTTTTACCTTTTCAAATCATCCAATACTTGTTAATGTGTGATGTTCATGGTTACTGTGTTGTAAGAGGTAGGACCTACAAGATATTTGTCTATTTCTCCTTAGTAGATTTAGATACTATTAGAAATCTTTTAAAATTTTATCAGAGAACCCTTAAAATGAGAAGTATGTTTATGGCACAAAATATAGACTCAAAACTTATAGGGCAAATTTGTTTTTATTTTTATGTTTCAAATAAAACATAAAATGTTTTATTTGAAAACATCAAATTGTTAACGTGCAGCATATTAGTTTCAGGAGTAGAATTTAGTATTTCATCACTTCCATGTAACACCCAGTGCTCATCACAAGTACCCTCCCTAATGCCCATCACCCATCACCCATCTTCCCTCCAGCAACCCTCAGTTTGTGTTTTATATTTAAGAGTCTCTTATAGTGTGCCTCCCTCTTCTTTTTTCCTTCCCCTCTGTTCATCTGTTTCTTAAATTCCACATATGAGTGGAGTCATATGGTATTTGTCTTTCTCTGACTTATTTCACTTAGCATAATACACTCTAGCTCCATCCATGTCCTTGCAAATGCAAAGATTTCATTCTTTTTTTATGGCTAATATTCCATTGTGTATATATTCCACATCATTTTTATCCATTCATAAGTCAATGGACATTTGGGATCTTTGCATAATTTGTCTATTGTTAATAATGTTGCTATAAACATCAGGGTGTACATACCCCTTCAAATAAGTATTTTTGTACCTTTTGGGTAAATACCTGGTGGGGCAATTGCTGGGTCATAGGGTATTTCTACTTTTAGTTTTTTTTTTTTTAATTTTTTTTTAACGTTTATTTATTTTTGAGACAGAGAGAGACAGAGCATGAACGGGGGAGGGGCAGAGAGAGAGGGAGACACAGAATCGGAAGCAGGCTCCAGGCTCTGAGCCATCAGTCCAGAGCCCGACGCGGGGCTCGAACTCGCGGACTGCGAGATCGTGACCTGAGCCGAAGTCGGACGCTTAACCGACTGAGCCACCCAGGCGCCCCTCTACTTTTAGTTTTTTGAGGAAACTCAATACTGTTTTCCAGAGTAGCTATACCTGTTTGCATTCCCATCAATAGTGTAAAAGTGTTCCCCTTTATCCACATCCTTGCCAACACTCATTTCTTGTGTTGTTAATTTTAGCCTATCTGACAGATGTGAAGTGGTATCTCATTGTGGTTTTGTATTTCCCTGATGCTGAGTGATGTGGAACATCTTTTCATGGGACTTTTAGACATCTACATGTCTTGTTTGGAAAAGTGTCTATTCATGTCCTCTTCCCACTTCTTAAATGGATTATGTATTTTTGGGGTGTTGAGTTTGATAAGTTCTTTATAGATTTTGGATAGTAACCTTTTATAAGATATGTCATTTGAAAATATATTTCCCCATTCCAAAGGTTGTCTTCAAGTTTTGTTGACTGTTTCCTTTGTTGTGCAGAAGCTTTTATCTTGAAATCCCAATAGTTCATGTCTACTTTTGTTTCCCTTGCCTCCAGAGACACATCTAGTATGAAGTTGCTACAGCTGAGGTTAAAGAGGCTGCTGCCTGTGTTCTCTTCTAGGATTTTGATGGTTTCCTAAATCACATTTAGGTCTTTCATCCATTTTGAATTTATTTTTGTGTTTGGTGTAAGAAAGTGGTTCAGTTCCACTCTTCTGCATGTTTCTGTCAAGTTTTCCCAACACCATTTGTTGAAGAGACTGTCTTTCTTCCATTGGTTATTCTCTCATTCTTTGTTGAAGATCATATAGTTGTGAGACCATATCTGGGTTTTGTATTCTGTTCCATTGATCTATGTGACTGTGTTTGTGCCAGCACCATACTGTCTTGATGACTACAGCTTTGTAGTATAGCTTGAAGTCCAGAATTGTGATGCTTCCAGCTTTTTCCTAAAGATTGCTTTGACTATTCTGTGTCTTTTGTTGTTCCATATAAATTTTAGGATTGTTTGTTCTAGCTTTTTGAAAAATGCTGGTGTTATTTTGGTACGGATTGCACTGAATGTGTGGATTGCTTTGGGTAGTGTAGACATTTTAACCGCATTTGCTGTTCCAATTAGCATCGAATGCTTCCATTTCTTTGTGTCCTCTTCAATCTCTTTCATAAATGTTGTATAGTTTTCACCATAAACATCTTTTACCTCTTTGGTTAAGTTTATTCCTAGGTATCTTGGTTTTTGGTGCAAATGTAAATGGTATTGATTCCTTGATTTCTCTTTCTGCTGCTTCATTATTGGTGTATAGAAATTCAACTGATTTCTGTACGTTGATTTTTTTTATCCTGCAACTTTGCTGAATTCATGTATCAGTTCTAGCAGTTTTGGGGTGGAGTCTTTCAGGTTTTTCACACAGAAAGCCTACTTTGTTGAGGGTTTTTGTCAAGAATGGATGCTGTACTTTGTCAAATGCTTTTTGTGCATCTATTGACAGGAACATATTCTTATCATTTCTTTTATTCAAGTGGCATATCACATTTTTATTTATTTGTGAATATCAAATTACCCTTGTAACTCATGAATAAATCCCACTTGATTGTGGTGAATTAATCTTCTAATGTACCGTTGGATATGATCTGCTAGTATTTCGTTGAGAATTTTTGCGTCCATGCTCATCAGGGATATTGGCCTGTAATTTTCCTTTTTAGTATCTTTTTTCTGGTTTTGGAATCAAGGTGATGCTGGCCTCAGAATAAGTATGGATGTTTTCCTTCCATTTCTATTTTTGGAACAGTTTGAGAAGAATGGGTAATAACTCTTCCTTCAATGTTTTGTAGAATTCTTATAGCGGCAAATTTGAAAAAATGTTCAATCCAAGACACAAGAAAATAAGAAGTAGTAGTCTGTGACAAACTAAAGAATGCGTAGAATGTCTCAGGAATTTAGATTCAAACTTTGTAAAATCACCAGGCTGGTCAGACAAAATTTAACCTAGCCTGAGAACCCTAAGTTTTAATTTTAAAGGAAGGTTAAGTTCTTGAGTCCAGTTTCTATTTTCTTCCCCCTCCCTCAATTATACTTTGATTCTAAAGAGACGTAAAGAGACATAGAAAATAACTCACTTACTAAAGGTGTAAGTTATTTCATCATGATATCAGTCAGGGTCAGGATAACAGAAAAGAAAATATTGGACAAAAAGTATCATATGGTTTCTATTTTCATGCATAATATGTTTGTTTCAGTATCTTAGAAAGGAAAAGACATTTTTCTTCTTCAAATAAACTAGACCCCAGCCTCTTCTCAGATCTCCTCTAATTTTTAATTATTTTCCTCAGAAAAGAAAAAAAATGATTAGGTAGTAAAGATTTAAACTTTGCAGATATTTCATTATGTAAATTAAGCATTAATGTTTGCCTTATGAGTGGAATAAATTCATAAATTTGAGTTTTGTCCTAAATTTACAGATCATTTAAAAGAAAACATTCTTCCTACAGAAATATTCTCCTGGACTGAAAAATTTCTCCTCAGTCCTTTCTAAACCCACTAAGGGTAGCAAGTAGTGATAGGGAAGAGCACAGTTGTGAGCCTGATGAAGAAACCTGGCCTAATTATGAATTACAATGAAAACTCTTTCTGACCTTCAGCGAATGTTTAGATTCTTGTTGCATCTAATATGTGTCCATCTTGGTCTCTACTCAAGAAGCTGATAAGTATGGACTACATTATAGTCTGCTGCTTTGCCTTCTGATTCCTTTTAGCTTCAGCCATTGAGAGGCTTCTGGCAGAAGTCAAAGGTGAAGAGAAGAGTAGGGTCAGAGTATTAATTCCTTAAGTTCCTCTCTTAGTAGGACATGGGTTGATAGTGGTTATACTCCCTTATCAAAATTCAGAACTCCCGTTAGATGATTTTCTTATAGAATTCTCTCTGGAATATGGTACCTTTACCTAGTTGGTCATGGAGGTGTTAAGTCCTCCTCTACTATATCAGAGGTGCTTCTTCATCCCTTTAAAAAAATGTTTAAGTCTACTAAAACCTTTATTTATAATTAGATACTCCATTTGAGTGTGTCATCTTTCCTGAAAGACCCTTTTCTGATATGCTTTTATTCCCTAAATGCATATCTTCTATGTCAGGACATTTCCACATCTCACAAAATTAAGACTGTCCAAATTTAGCTATTAACAAGCACTGTAGACTAACAGCATTTTCTTAGAACTGGAGTCAAGTAAACCCCAAAGTTATAAAGTAAGCAGAGTTGGACAGGAGTGCCATCTGGGGTGTCAGCACCAGCTTTGAGTCAGAAAACTGTTGTTGGAATTACATCCTCAGCATGTATTAAATAGATAATGTATAAATGGCTAAATAATGAACAATCAACCTAACCTAGCTGAGCCTCAGTTTCTCAATCTTTGGAATGGTAACAACCAAACTTACCTCACTGGCTTGTTGTGTTGATTGCATCAAACACAATACCACCATATTCTTTCTTAGTAAATACCATTAGCTTGAAGAAAGAATTCATTAATTACCTTCCTCATCTTCCCTCACCTAGGCATAATTCAGAGATTATTCTATTATTCTAAGTAGCTAGGTATGTGTTCCCCTTCCTTTCCTCACCCCTTTCTGAAATTAGATAAAGCCATTCTTTTGCATAATAATTTAGGGAAAATATACTCTAGCACCCTAATATTTCTTTTTGGATTTGAGTCTGATAACAAAAGAATGTGCTTGATTTTTGATTCATTATCTGTACAACTTTTATGAGTTCATCAAAAGTAGGAAAGAAAATTATCTAGCTGGACATAGGTTCTCAATTTCTTCATTTTTAAAATTAGAGGAAGAGATGATGGCAACAAACCCTTCCAACTGTAAGGCTCTATGAAATGCTTTAAAATATTTTTTTAAAAATTTAATGTTTATTTATTTTTGAGAGAGAGAGAGAGAGAGAGAGAGAGAGAGAGAGAGAATGCAAACGGAGAGGGGCAGAGAGAGAGGGATACATAGATTTTTGAGGCAGGCTCCACGCTCTGAGCTGTCAGCATAGAGCCCAACGTGGGGCGTGAACTCACAAAACCCGAGAACATGACCTGAGCTGAAGTCAGAAGTCAAACTAACTGAGCCACCCAGGCACCCCTAAAATAGGTTTTTTAAATAGTGTTAAAATCAAACAGTGATGTCACATACAATGAATTCCTGTTTTCTTCCATGGCTGTTGGATGATCTCCAACCAGTCAGGTGAGCACACCAAAGCTTCCCAGGGTAATATGGATGGGTCACTGCTGTGCTGAGACTTTTGACCCCATTGGTTCCTCAGAGCACACAAATGATGTGTGATATTTGTTCAGTGACATGGCTATAAATTTCCTCTTCCATTTACTCCAGGGTGCCATTACATATTATCCCAAGTTATTTTGTTGG
The DNA here is from genome assembly GCF_027475565.1 of Acinonyx jubatus. Lineage (NCBI taxonomy): Eukaryota > Metazoa > Chordata > Mammalia > Carnivora > Felidae > Acinonyx > Acinonyx jubatus. Next base: position 103,531,307 of record NC_069385.1, on the reverse strand, counting down.
TGGTGGTGATGATTAGTGTTAAAAATCCAATTGGAAAATATCTTCTACCTGGTGAGTTTACATTTATATTTATTTTTACTATTGCTATATCTGGACTGTTTCTACCATCTTATTATTGTACTGTCTCACATATCATGCATTTTTAAACATTTTTAAGTTTATAATTCTTCCTTGGTTTTTCTTTTTTGTATTTCAATTGTTTTGAATTCTATTTCTTTTAATGTTTAAGACAAACTCTTACCATGCAAATGTAACATATTTACATATACATCTTAGCCTTATCCTTAACACTTATATAGACAGTGTTAGATTAAATTTAGCTCAAATATTTACCAATTTCTTTACTCACCATATATTGTAACCTAGGCCCTGATTTGGGGATTTTTTCCTTTTTCTTGAAAGTACTTCAAGATTAGAATTTTCTTTTTTGAAGATAATTCTCTCAGTTTGTATTATAAACATCTTTATTTTTACATTATACCTTTTTGTTTCTTTGTCAATTTTTTATTTAAGTTCCAGTTAGTTAGTATACAGTGTATTATCAGCATCGGGTGTAGACTTTACCAATTCATCAGTTACATACAACACCCAGCATTCATCACAGCAAATGGCCTCCTTAATCTCCATCACTTATTTAACCCATCCCGACCCGCCCACCTCCCCTCCAGTAACCCTCAGTTTGATCTCTATAGTTGAAAGTCTGTTTTCTGGTTTGCCTCTCTGTATTTTCCCCTATGCTCATCTACTTTGTTTCTTACATTCATAGTATTTGTCTTTCTCTGACTTATTTCACTTAGCATAATACTAACTCTATCCATGTCATTAGAAATGGAAAGATTTCATTCATTTTTATGGATGAGTAATATTCCACTGTATGTGTGTGTATGTATGTGTGTATATATATATATAAACACATTCATCAGGTGACTGATGGATATGTTTACATTATCATAAAAAATAATTAGCTAAATACACAATTCTCCTTCTCTACCATTTTTGTCTTTTAATGCTGTGATTATAAATACAATATATTATTCTATTTATCTTTTATGTCTCTGGCTATCTATTTAGTATTTTCCATCTTGTCTGTTTTATTCTGAATTTTGAAAGTTTCTTCAGCACTATATTGCAGTTTACTTAAGTATCTTACAACTCCTGTTGTCTTATCATTGTTGCTTGCAAAGTGACAGTCATTGTGTAATTTTCACTCTCTGACAAATTGTGATATGACCAAAAAAAGCAACAGCAGCAAAACTTATAGGATGGATGTTAGTAAACTAGAAGAGAACCCAGTGAAAATATTAGGGCAGCCCCTTAAGAAATACCAGACTAAAATTTTCAAGATTATACTCAGGAGACAATAGTGAAACACTTTAGATGATTAAAAAACAAGTATAAAAACCAAAGGCTCTTATTTAAAAAGTGATTCCAAAGAATTGAATTCTAAATGGGAATAAGTTTTAGAAAATTGTAAACAAATTTATTTCATCTATATTTTTTATATAAGTTTAATAGTGATAGATGATTAAAAAAAAAACCCTAGGTCTAAATACACCTAAAATACTGTGTCAATGAGTATAAAAGTTTATTTCTTAGTTATACAATCAAAGGCAGTTTAGATTTGAAGTAGTATGGGTATCAATACCAATAAGAATCAGATAGGATCTTATAGTATTGATAGAATTGCTCACATCCCTCCAGACTAGATACCTTTTATTAGAAAGTGTTGTATGCACCCCATTAGTTTTATTTTCTGACATTCATGTTAACATATCACCTCTTTAAATATGTTAAATACATTGATTATATTCCTTGTGTTGTGGGTTTGGAGACACAGTTTGTCTTTCCAACTTTGTGCTGATTCAATCAGTAATATTGTCAGAAACATACAATTGTATTGATCATTGCTACAAACTGAAGTCCATTTGAAAGTTGAGAGAGGGCACCTTCATAGTCATTGTGCCAGGAAAACAGGGAGGAAGAGGGAGAGGGTGAAGGAAAGAGAGAAAGAGAAAGAGAGAGAGTGTGTGTTATACTAATGAAGTAACATATTGACCCCAGATATACACCCAGATATTAATTTACCTAGACCAAGCAAGAAATGATGACGTAAAATTATTGAAAATTCTAGCAATAACAGAGCAATGGGATTGTTTATTTTGTGTCTTCTTATTAACAAAAAAATTGCTCCTGAATATGAACCAAGGTTTTCCCAATCCTCATTGTCAATCAGATTTCAAAATATTTTAATAGGTTTATAGAGAATTGACCTAAAGAAAAAAATGGTCCTAATTGCTTAAATTCCTTAGTTGAGTGAGGATAGAAACTTTTGGATCTAGATTTATTTTCTATGAAGATAAACATACCCATGTATTGAGGATTTCAGCTCCCAAGGTATACGAAAAATCTGTTTGGTTACTCATTCAACAATCCGTTTCTATTTATCTATTTACAGTGCGACCCGCAAAGCACTGAGTACTGGACATCTGAATATGAATAATATAAGATATTGCCCTCAAGTATACAATGACGAAATATTAACAGTTACAATATAGTGCTATCAGATAGTATGTTCAATGGCAAGTATGGAAATAAATTTCAAGAGCTTAAATAAATACAATAAGTTTTCTTTCTTCTCACTAATCAGAAGTAAATATCTTGTACATCTATTCAGTGCTGTTGTCAAAGACTAATTTTTTATTTTGAAGAGAGAGCACATAAGCAGAGGTGGGGGGATACAAAGAAGAGAGAGAGCAGGAGAGGGACAGAAGGAAAAAAAGAGATAATCTTACGCAGGCACCACACTCAGCACAGAGCCAAATGCAAGGCTTGATCCCACAACCCTGGGATCATGACCTGAACAGAAATTGAGTCAGACGCTCAAGCGACTGAGCCACACAGGCACCGCAACAATGTTCTTTTTTATACTTCAAATACTTATGTTCTCTTCATGCTTCTATCCTTACAGTAAGAGGATGTTCCTTCCAACCAGAGCCACTTATCCACAAAGGAAAAAGCATGTAGAAGGAAAAAAGGGAGTAGCAGGCCCTGAGTCAGAAAGATTTCCTTTATATCTGTCCACCTATATCTCATTTGGCAAGAATTGAAAGAATTGGATTGGGGCGCCTGGGTGGCTCAGTCGGTTGAGCTGCCAACTTCAGCTCCGGTCATGATCTCACTGTCCGTGAGTTCGAGTTGTGCGTCGGGCTCTGTGCCAACAGCTCAGAGCCTGGAGCCTGTTTCGGATTCTGTTGTCTCCCTCTCTCTGACCCTCCCCCATTCATGCTCTGTCTCTCTCTGTCTCAAAAATAAATAAACGTTAAAAAAAATTAAAAAAAAAATAAAAGAATTGGATGACCTACCCCCAGGATCATAAAAGCATCTATGGAACGAATTATTTGACTGGACATATTGCTACTAAGGTAAGCACCTGGCAGTGGATGATAAAATGTTAAAGTAACGTTTTTGCTACTGCAAAGCCCCCGGAGATTGAACATCTCCCAAATATCCTCTAAGAAGCTTATTGTTTTCATGCACCACTTACTATATACATCAATTAAATTTGGAATTGCATGACTGCTACTACCATCCTAGGTACCGATGATTTTAGATGAATCTATTAATTGTAATTTTGATAAAGTTGCTTCAGTGGCTCGAATATAACTATGCCTTTCTACAAATGTCAATCTAGCGTTTGGTTTATTCACTCAAACGTAGACTTCATTGGCAAACTTTCCACCATTTAACAAAGGTGCGTTTAAATAACACTAAAGAGAATTTTTGCACGTACAAGTAAAACCAGTTCATTTCCAACTGTCTGATATATGGAAACTACAAAAAACTCATTTGATTATTTGGTCTGTCTGGCATCCTGCCCTGAGCGGCCATTGCATACGGCCAACATTCTCTGAACATGACTACTCAAGCATTTACATCGTTAATGACAGAACAGATTCTCAGAGCAGCTGAGATCCAGATGGTGGCTTAGGTGTGCCTTAGGTACACGAAAGAATTACCTGAAGATGCTGTTTTTGAGGAAAAGGATGGAAAAGAAGTCAGCCATGAATCATTTAAAAATCCTTATCAAAATGCCCCTTCATCTTTTTGATTCTGTTGCAAATATGCCTCAGGCATCTCCAGGAGGCAGTGACATTTTATGTAACATCATACAACAATTTATTCACTGGAAAATTTATCCTGTAGCCCACATGCCTCCAAACATGGAGAGTACTGAAAAACCCCATTTTAGATGGTGGAGCTCTGCACATAGGGAGGGTTTGCCAACTACCTTATCATAAATCAGACTTCCTAAAACAGTGGTTGAGATCTATACTATCTGTAAAACAAAGATAGAACAAACTGAGGGCTGATGGGGGGTGGGAGGGAGGAAGGGGAGGGTGGGTAATGGGTATTGAAGAGGGCATCTTTGGGGATGAGCACTGGGTGTTGTATGGAAACCAATTTGACAATAAATTTCATATATTAAAAAAATAAAAAATAAAAAAAGATAGTCAGGCATATATGACCATATATGAAGTAGAGCTCTTCAAAGACGAATATTTATAGTTAACTCCCATGTATTTGTTACTATGTTTTCGCAGTAATTTGAATACACCCATATACGTGCATTTCTAGAACTTTTAGCATTTTGTTGGAGGAGCTGTTCTTTAATGCATAGACAACATTTCTGTTTATATACAAATAACATATTCAGAGTTATTTATAACCAATGTATTCAGAATCCACAATATCTCAAAGATGAGTCATTCTAGTTTGTTATATTTTTGTATTTGATGGGTTTATCAGATAGCACCAGTATTAATTGGAATTTATTTACAATATCTTGACCAAATAAGAATTTCTTTTTATATGATAATGTGAATTCCAAAGAATGACCAGCACTAATGAGTAGCTTCCCAATGTCCTCAATGTCCTACACTCCTTTTGCCTTTCTGTTCCACCACCCTTAGTATAGCGCTGCCATCCCCATGATAATCTCATAGTCACTAAGCACTTGCTCATCATTAGCTCCTGTCTGTATTGCTGGAGGAAGGAGGACAGATTAAGGAGATCCTAGAGGCCCCTCTATCAGAGAAGGAATCCCAGCACTGGAATCTTTACTTCGTTTGGATAGGGTAACTGGGAAAAGTAATGTTTGTTTTAACCTGTTTTGTCATAAATTCTGAATAAAAATGGTTCTTTTCATAAGCAAGATAGAATGAATAGTACAAGATCTACTAGCAGAATCTACCAAGATGATTTTCTATTTCTATTATATCTATGTTTCCCTATATTCCTTCCCTAAAATACATATGCCGTTTTGATTAATTTTGTTGATGCACAAAAGTTAATGATACATTTCTAAAGAGGTCATGGCTTTGCATTCAGAAGTGGGGTTACTGAATACACATTCTTTTCAGAGACCCATTTTCAAGACAATAGCAATTTTTCAATGAAAGATGTGTCAAAATATTTACCTAACAATTATTCTAAAAAAGTGCAATATAATCACATAGCCAATGTAAGTATAATGACAAGTATGATGTGGTACTAAACACCCTCATATACTTATTTTTGATCATTGCCCAGATAAGAGAATTAATTTTTTCTTGGACCAATGAAATCATCTTTCTCATGAGTAATTTTAAAATTAGATGCAACATATCTTATTTTGCATTCTATACAACTATAATGGGAAAATCCCCAATTTTAATCCCCCTGCAGTTTAATTATCAAAGCGGTATCTGTGACTACATTAACTACAAGATTACTTTTTCTGATTTAATTACTTTCTGAACTACACTGGTAGGCTCTTCCAAAAGCAGAAAGCTGTGGTAGGCAAACTTCTGAGATTGTGAGTTAAACTTTTTGTGAGGCACGTGTACTAATTTCTACATTAGTTCATGGCCATCATTAACATCTCCTTTACTAGAAGGTATATGAAAAAGGTAATTTTTTAGTAAGACAAATATTTAGCAGTCTTAGTCTCAAAGATTAGTTATTGGCTTTTTTTTTTCCTAAAAAGAAAGGGGGAATTTATAAGACTTAACAGAAAGATTGCAATATGACACATAATCAAGACAATATTTCCCTGGCCATCATGCTATTAAGGCAAATCTTTTTTTGATGCATCATTCTACATCATACCAAATATATTAAAATGTATCCATGTATTACATATAATACAATTTCCACATGTATACTTTGCATACAATTTTCCAGCTTTTTGAGGCTGATAAAAATTCTACATATTTAAGGTTTACAGGCTGATGATTTGATAAGCCTAAATGCCTTCCATTGCCTATGTTTTTGGTTATTTAAATGATTTAAGTTATTAGTAAAGTCTAATACTGGATAAGATCTCTGAGTCTGATTGAACAATCCAACTCTTGATGTTAACTCAGCTTTTCTCTGCATGAGAAAAAGTGAAAACCTGTTTGTACGTCCCAACTTAGTGAGGAACAACATACTGAAGAAATGAATGACTCTCCATAGATTCCTATTCTCTTTATTTCATAACTAAAGCAAAGTTTTCAAATTTTTCATGATTTTAAATGTAAACTTTGGTTCAGCTGCCCTAATTTACTATACATATTATTCAACCACCAAATTGGATCATGATTCTAAAAGTGATTTCCTTCTTAAAACCTCTTTGACTCAAGAAGACTTGAAGGGTATTTCAATATCTTTAACTAGACTTTTAACAATGGCCTTTTGCCATCTGTGTCAGGTGGATGCTTAATTCTTCTAAATGTTAGCTCTGGGCCTCTCAAAATCCATAAGACTTATATGATCGATACGAGTAATTATCATGTATGTGGCCAGTATTGTAAAATTTATGATGCTATTGCTCAAGTGAATTTCATTTGAGCAGATATATTATTTAATAATCTAGAGGTAAAGAAAATAAATGTTTTATCTCAGATTGTAGCATCTTTTATTCATTTACATGTTCAAGAGCTATAGCATCTATATTCTTGATACATTTCAAGGACTGGCAGCAAATCATAGGGCATTTCACAACACCATATAACAATTCTAAATGGATGAGCTTATACATATGGTACTTCTGACTAAATCAGATGGGATTACAGTGTGTAGGTCCTACAAAATGCACTTAAAAGTAAGATATAGTAATAAGTCATAGATGATTTCTATATGATGCAGATAACATAGTGTATTTATGCATCTAAAATATACTCTCTTAACAGACTATTCATCTATTATGTTGTAATTTATATAAGAAATGATTCTTATTTCAATATTCATCAAAACAGAGAGAAGAGAATGAATGTAGAGCTCTATGCTCTGAACATCCAGCTTGATATTCTCTACTTATCTATTTATAAAACTTATTTATACAGTAGTAATGGCTTTCTATTTAATAATTTCCAGGGAAATTTCTATTTAATAATAATAATAAATAATAATAAATAAATAAATAAATAAATAAATAAATAGTAAATTTCTATTTAATAATTTCCAGGGGAAAAAAAGGGGGGGGGGGCAAAATGAAGTGAGATAGATGTACCTAGTCTAAAGATAAGATAAACTGTTGCAATTTTTCTAATGAGGAAAGATAGGGAGACATCTGTCAATACTTATAACAGCTACTCTTAGGGGTAAAGCAATATGAGCTAGGTACATTATTAATATCCTTTATGAATCAACCACATATTTTATATTAAGTCGAGAGTTAACATGAAAGCAAGCTTCTGCTAAAATGCAATAAAACTGTAAAAAAGCTTCTATTTGTAAACGTAGCTAAAACATCATTTTACATTGGATTAAAAAAATCACATATGTTAAATGTTCATTGCAAAAACAACTGTCCTCATTTCTCAAATGCAAACACACACATACACACACTCGAGCCTTGTCATTTAGAGTCACTCTCCTACCCCAAATCTATCCTGAAATTGCTGGCAAAATCAACATGGGCTGGATAGAGACAGTTGATGTAATAATTACCATCCGTTATGGATCTTAAAAACAATGAGATACCACCCTACACCTGTCAGAATGGCTAACATTAACAACTCAGGCAACAACAGATGTTGGCAAGGATGCAGAGAAAGAGGATCTCTTTTGCATTGTTGGTGGGAATGCAAGCTGGTGCAGCCACTCTGAAAAACAGTATGAAGTTTCCTCAAAAAACTAAAAATAGAACTACCCTACGACCCAGCAATTGCACTACTAGGTATTTATCCACGGGATACAAGTGTGTTGTTTCGAAGGGACACATGCACCCCCGTGTTTATAGCAGCACTATCAACAATAGCCAAAGTATGGAAAGAGCCCAAATGTCCATCGATGGATGAATGGATAAAGATACACACACACACACACACACACACACACACACACACACACACAATGGAGTATTACTCGGCAATCAAAAAGAATGAAATTTTGCCATTTGCAACTACGTGGATGGAACTGGAGGGTATTATGCTAAGTGAAATTAGTCAGTCAGAGAAAGACAAAAATCATATGACTTCACTCATATGAGGACTTTAAGAGACAAAACAAATGAACATAAGGGAAGGGAAACAAAAATAATATAAAAACAGGGAGGGGGACAAAACAAAAGAGACTCATAAATATGGAGAACAAACTGAGGGTTACTGGAGGGGTTGTTGGGGGGGGGAGATGGGCTAAATGGGTAAGGGGCACTAAGGAATCTACTCCTGAAATCATTATTTCACTATATGCTAACTAATTTGGATGTAAATTTTAACAAATTAAAAATTAAAAAATTAATTAACTAATTAATTAATTAATTAAATGTAGTAACGGGAAATTTGAAATGCCCCATCTTAGTGGAAAAGTTACTGATAGAATTCATACCTCCAAAAATATTCCTGGCACGGGAGAAAAACAGTCACTCATTTATACTCTTGTTCAATTACAGTTGTCTAGTTCCATAACAGAAGCATATGGCTATTCCCATTATGATGGGATAGATTATTTGGGCTATTTTTATAATACTTTGGCATTTTTATCTTTTTAAGAAAACTTGTCCCCTGTCAACTTGTAGGAAATATTCTTGTCCAAGTATTTCCCCCATTTCTCAAAATGAATGCCTTAAGGGAATCTTCCAGGTATTTAGATTATTAGTAGGTAGAGGTTAAATTATGGTTAAAAGCGTGTAGGGTAGGCGGAGGAATAGAAGAGAAGCTTTAAGTAACCACTTCACTCCTAAAAACTAAGCAATTTTCTCAGAGGAAAGTCATAGTCACTGGAGATTTGCAATGTGGTTAGAATATCTTCCTCTCTTGATATCAGGTGCCTGGAATGGAATATACAGTTATTCTCTCTCTGGTATACTGGCACAAGTACAGAGACAGCAAAGAATTTTGAAAGGATTTTTAAAAATCTCTCTTTCTTAGAAAATAAGTATTCCTTCTTGTTCTAGAAAATATTAACTTTTTAACATATAACTCAAGGCAGAAAACTGTTATGGATGTCATTGCTCCTCCACGGTACCCAGAACTTGTTTTCTTTAGCTGCATCCTGAGCTTGATATATTTTCATGTTTACGATGGATACATTCAAATTGGAAAAGGCACCAGATGTACATGATGGTATTTAAACAATCTCAAATAATTAAAAATATTGGCTTCCCTTTACTTTTGAATTTATGTTTTATACTAAACCATGTGTTTTATATAACGTATCTATTTGCATTCTCTGTATTTCAAGATAGGGCTTTTGATGTTGCAAACTGATAAAATTGAACTTGGTTTTCCATATTATTAAGTTCCCATCAAAATATTTATCACCTCCAGTAATAAGAGATATGTAGATGTTCTAATATGACATTCACCTATGACAAGTGGAAAAAGTCACAAATTGTCATGTGAATACAGGGTTTTAATTTAAACAGTATAATAGTCTTACAACCTGTTCTGCAAATTCACGGCAATGTTAATAACCTCTCCTTCCAGGCATGGCGATAGGCCCCTTGCATGAAAGATATAATACAGGCTAAAGTAGCAACGCTCTTACGTCAGAACTCAGTCATGTAAGAATCCTCTGTAGGATGCTGAATAGAGGACCAGTCAGAATCCTAAGCCTAGGGAACCATTCCAACTTATATAAGCTACTATATAGAATCCCCTAGAATCTGACACCTTATTTATTAGGATTGAGGTTATGTGTACAATATTTTTCAGCCAACAAAACTACAAAACTACTACTTCACCCATTATGCTAATTAATGAACCTACTGGTGCCTAAAAGAGATAATCATGATTGGAAATTTTGGTTAAGAGCCACTTCTGAATCTTTGAACTTTGAACAGCATCTAACACACTACCCCAGATTTTGTATTCTAAATTAGAGAACATCATGGGTTAATTAACCATTCCTAGGGTACAATTTAAAATTAGCATATTAAAATATTGAAAAATAATTTCAAACAAGTTAGCAAGAACTTAGAACGTAAATATGTTCATATTATGGAAATTCATGTTTTGAATCAAGAATACTGAATAAACCTCATAATGTTGGATAAATGGCTTTATTAAATAAATTCCTAGGCACATTAATTAATAGCTATAGTTTATGTTCCATATATAAATGACAATTTGTTTTCTTCCATTCTCAGAATTCCTGTAATCTGAGTTCATTTAAACAAGAAAGGAAGAGAAAGAAAATGCTGAAGAGATGATGTGACATGGTTATTGCGAACAAGGCAAGAAAGGGACAAAAAAAAAAAAACTGCCTTAAAGGACAACTTGAAACATCTGTGTTATTTTCCAGACAAAAACTTCATTTGAAATGCAATCAGTCTGAGTCACTATCTTTGTGTAGCTGGTATTAGGAAAATTAAGTGCCTAAACATTGCAGTGTCCTAAAGACAGTGTAAATTACATTGAATTACATTGATAGAGTTAGGTAGAACACAAATGGTATATAAAAAATAGTACTTCAGCCTGTATAATTGAATCTAAAATCTTAAAACATTTATGATTTTAAGTTTTTTATTTTGTTTTTAATGGGAAGCTATAACTATGACATCGGTGATAGAGAAGGAGGAAAAATATTTCAAACCCATATAGTAATTAGTATTTAATATCATTCCAACCAGTAGATCATGTATGATAAGGGAAAATTGACAACTTCAAATGTGTACCCTGAAGCCTTATTTGGCTAGATCAAGATTTTATTAATGGCTTACTACACTTTGGTTATGTTTTGTCCAATTATGGGATATCTAGGCAGAGAAATATTAATACTTTCTGTACATTCTTTAAAAACAAGACATTTTTCCTTTTAGATGAGGACCTTCTAAAGAATTAGTGGCAGCAACATCTCAGGAATACAAAATTGACCAGGGATGTCATATGCATAACTTAGAAGTAAACCCCGTTTAGATCTCTGTAGATTAGTTTTCATTCAGCATTTAATTAATACCTACTAATACAAATCATCACTAATAGCTCAGTGATCTTTGGTCATTGTCTCTTGACTCCAGATGATTATTGATTAGTTTCTCTTAGATATGAAATATTAAATAGAGGTGCCTCAGGCTAAAGGGAAAGCAAAGATGATGTTTTTATTTCTAACTCTGTGTTTCTGCTTAATGCCCACATTAAGCATGAATCTTTCTACTTTTACCTGTTTTATATAATAAAAGAATTCCCCAAAAGTGTTCATGCATTTATCAAGCACTTCTTGAGCCACTACTGTGGTGACATATCATGTCTTCTCCCTTAATTTTGCTCAAAAACCACTGAATATACCATAGTATTCCTGGATAATTTATCTTGTCCTAAGCCATTTTAAAAGTCCTTTCACCATCCATTCATTTGTGCATTTATTTAACATTATTTAACATTATTATGACAGAGTTATCCATTGTTTTTGGTGTTCCATGGGATTTAATTACTTTCTCTGATCCCTATTTCTCTGATCTATTCTATAATTAGTCCTTTGAGGGCTAGGGATTAGAATCTTTCACCACCATTTCTAAGCATCTGTATTGTCTTTTATTTTATTTTTGAATAGTGTTAGTAATAGAAATAAAATTGCAAAAGTAATACAGAGAATTCCTGTATGTTCTGAGCCCACCCTAATGTTAACATCATCTTACAAAATCACAAAATCATACTATAATTTTCAGGAGTAGGAAACTAACAATGACACAGTGTTATTAACTGAACTACAGACCTCAATAGGATTTGAGGCAACATCCTTTTTTTCTGTTTCAGGACCAATTCAGGATTGTACAATGTATTGAATTGTCATACCTGCTTAGTCTCCTTCAAATCATGACAGTTTTCCTGGTCTCTCATAGCCTTGACATATTGAAAAATCACTGATTACTTATTTTGTAGATTGTTTCTGAATTTGGGTTTGTAAAGGTTTTATCATAATTAGATTGAGGTAATCCATTTTTATAAGAATAATACAGAGGCAATATTCCTTTCTCTGTGTATTATATTAGGATATATATAATGTCAATATCTTATTACTCCTAATGTTAACCAGATCACTCAGTTAGGATGGTTTCTCCACTAAAAGTTACTATTTTTCCTTTTGTAAGTAATAAAATCTCTTGGGGGAGATAATTTGAGACTATGTCATATCCTGTTTCTTTTCAAATGTTCACCACTAATTTAACATCCACTGGAAAATGTCTGCAACAATTACTGTGGTGTTTATCTACAATTTTTTATTTTTATATTTTCTCTCATGTTACTAACTAAAAATTTCCTATAAAGAAGAGTTGTTTCTCTTCCCCATTAATTTCTTCACTTATTTGCTATATCAGTTTTGACTCATGAATATTAAATTCGTTCTCTGGGCTATACTCCAGCATTATCATTGCTTTCTTGACCAAATAGTTTTATCTCTACACATTAGGATCTTTTGTAGGCTGATCCTTTTGACCTGTTCTCATGCTTTTGGAACACCTCTTACTTTCTGAAACCACAATATATCCCAAGCTTATCTTGTGTTTTCTCTGCTCTGACACAAGTCTCAACTATTTCTCCAAGGAGAGTTGATTCCTTTAATTGGCAAATAGTGTTTCCAAACAAAAATTGAAGTACTAGTTGTGCTACTAGGATATTATTGTTACTAGACTTCCACAGTAGACAAAGCTAGAAAGTATATCTTTGTATAATAGCACATGCACACACATAAACATCTATATTTATCTACATATGTGTGATATGTGTGTATATATATGTGTCTATGTATGTATATATGTATGTGTGTGTGTATATATATATATGTGTATATATATATATATATGTGTGTGTGTGTGTGTGTGTGTATGACCATGAGTTCATATTAATATATCTGATTCTAATTCAATACTACATGGATCATTTGGTCTCCTCCTTTTCCTTATTTGCAATTCTTTTCTCTAACATCTTACATTCATTATCATTCATCATCAATGAAACTCTATCATTGTCTACAATATATTTACTTATTTGCATAACTTTATACATAAAGCAGTTTCAGAATTTATAACCCATACCCCTATGAAAAAGAAATTTATTAACTAGATTATATTACTTTCATATAGATCATTTTGTCTTTAGCCTTAAAGTAACCAGTTAAAATACCATTTTCAAATTTACTTAGTTTTTTTCTTTCCCACCTCTTGAAGTTTTCCAAGCATTTTAATATTCCTACTTTTTCTGCCAGCTTATGTCTGAGCTCTGAACCTACAAGCTTAAGTATAAGGTGATTGCAAAGCCACATCTTCTTAATTAGGGCCTATCCAATTCTGTTCCCCTCAATTCACCTTCATCGTGGTAGCAACTATTTCTTTTCCTACAGACTTGGACTGACTCTAACCTCAATCAGGAGAAATAAAAAATTTCTAGCTGACTGCTCAGATATCCACCAAGATTACATTGATGTTACACTACTCTGTTCTTAACTATTTTTTTCTTTCTTCCTTCCCTTCTTTCTTCTTTTTTAGCTCTTTGTTGTTTTTTTATGAAATCAAGATTTCAGACAGCAGAACTTGTTCCACTGGATAGTATTTGTTATAAAAAATCAGTATGTGGTATTAGCACAGTGATAAATTAACATGCCAACGCAAAGCACAAGACAGTATAGACAAACATTAAAACTTGATTTATGATGAATTTTACTGAAGATCCTTGATGAATTTAAAGTATGACAGGAGGATTCCAAGTTGGAATTCAAGATTCCCAGACCCTGGAGTACATATGTCTTCTTCCAGTCATTCAGTTAAATACTAATCTAGGTGCTGCTGTGAAGGGATTTTTCAAATGTAATTAAGGTTCCAAATCAGTTGACCTTAAGATATGGGTTGGCCTTACCTACCTATAGGAGCTCTTAAAAAGCAAGGTATCAGGGGCACCTGTGTGGCTCAGTCAGTTAAGCATCTGCCTTTGGCTTAGGCCATGATCTCATGGTTCATGGGTTCAAGCCCCATATCAGTCTCTGTGCTGACAGCTCAGGGCCTGAAGCCTGCTTCAGATTTTGTGTCTCCCTCTCTTCCTGTCCCTCCCCTTCTGTCACTCTGTCCATCTCTCTCTCAAAAATAAATAAACATTACAAAAAAAAATTTTTAAGCAAGGTATTATTTCCAATTGGTCAAACAAACGTGAAGAAATCAGCAAGATGTACATTGACCTGGAAGAAAACAAATATCCATTTTCTGAACTGCTTAATGGCACCACATGCCAAGACACTGTGGGTAACCACAAGGAACTGAGATCAGGCCCTCTGATAGTCAGCAAAGAGACAGGAATATCAGTCCTATAACCACAAGGAACTGAATTCTGCCAGCAGTTGGAATGGGCTTGGAAGAAGACCACCCCTAAGGGAAAACAATGTGTGTTACTACATGTATGTAATTTTAAGTCACTAAGTTTGTAGTAATTTGTTATGCAAAAATATAAACTTAACAGAGAAGGGCTATTCAATGGTTAATACATAAGAAATTAAGCTGCTATGAAAGAGTCTGTGAAATAGAACCACATGCACAAAGATGGCAGATCTTGGGTTTATCAGATAAAGACTATTAAATGTATGCCATGTTAAAAGAAAATAAGACACTAAAAAAATAAGAAAATAAAAAAAGTAGTAATAAATAAAAATTAATAATAATAAAAAATAAAGAAAATAAGATCTTGAAATTATGGTAAAGGAAGAAAGGTCTGTAATCAGAACAACTTTCATGGGGCACCTGGGTGGCTCAGTAGGTTAAGCATCCAGATTTGGCTCAGGTCATGCCCTCACGGCTCTTAAGTTCATGCCTTGTGTCAGGCTCTGTGCTCACAGCTTGGATCCTGGAACCTGCTTTGGATTTTGTCTCTCTCTCTCTCTCTGCCCACCCCCAGCTCTCACTGTTTCTCTCTCTCTCTCTCGAAAATAAACATTAAAAAAAGAGCAAATTTCAAAAGTAAAGTAATATAATTTCTAGAAGTGAAAAGGTAATAAATTAAAACTCAGTGGATGAGGGGTACCTGGGTAGCTCAACTGGTTAAGAGTCCAACTTTGGCTCAGGTCATGATTACCTGGTTTGTGAGTTCTAGCCCTGCGTTCAGCTATGTGCTGACAGTTCCAAGCCTGGAGCCTGCTTTGGACTCTGTGTCTCCCTCTCTCCCTGCCTCCCCCCCTCATGCTCTGTCTCTCTCTCTCTCTCTCTCTCTCTCTCTCTCTCAAAAGTAAACAAACATTAAAAAAAAACTCAATGGGGAGATCCTCAGAAGATGGCGGCATAGGAGGACGCTGGGCTCACTGCTCATCCTGCTGATCACTTAGATTCCACCTACACCTGCCTAAATAACCCAGAAAACTGCCAGAGGATTAGCAGAATGGAGTCTCCCGAGCCAAGCGCAGACGAGAGGCCCACGGAAGAGGGTAGGAAGGGCGGCGAGGCCGTGCTCCCTCCACAGACTGGCGGGAGGCAGCTGGGGTGGAGGGGCAGCCTGGGGGCCAAGCAGAGCCGCCGAGTTTGGCGTGCAAAAGCGGAGGGGCCTGATGGAGTGTGTTCCCACAGCAAGCGGGACTTAGCATCTGGGAGGTCATAAGTTAACAGCTCTGCTCAGAAAGCGGGAAGGCTGGAGGACAAAGGGAGGGAGAGGTGCTGAGCCCCAGGACGACAGAGCTCAGTTTGGCAGGGAACAAAGGCGCTCGCCAGCGCCATCTCCCTCACCCATCCCCCAGCCAAAATCCCAAAGGGAACCAGTTCCTGCCAGGGAACTTGCTCCCTCCAAGAAAACACCCAACGCTGTGCTTCTGCGGAGCCACCGCTCCGGCAGCGGGTCTGACTCCCTCCCTCTGCCACAGGGCCCCTCCTGAAGCTGATCACCTAAGGAGAAGCGAGCTAAGCCTGCCCCTCCTGCCCCCGTGCACCTTGCCTACCCACCCCAGCTAATACGCCAGATGCCCAGCACCACAAGCCTGGCAGTGTGCAAGTAGCCCAGATGGGCCACACCACCCCACAGTGAATCCCGCCCCTAGGAGAGGGAAAGAGAAGGCACACACCAGTCTGACTGTGGCCCCAGCAGTGGGCTGGGGGCAGACATCAGGTCTGACTGCGGCCCCGCCCACCAACTCCAGTTATACACCACAGCACAGGGGAAGTGCCCTGCAGGTCCGCACCACTCCAGGGATGATCCAAAATGACCAAACGGAAGAATTCCCCTCAAAAGAATCTCCAGGAAATAACAATAGCTAATGAACTGATCAAAAAGGATTTAAATATTATAACAGAAAGTGAATTTAGAATAGTCATAAAATTAATTGCTGGGCTTGAAAACAGTATAGAGGACAGCAGAGAATCTCTTGCTACAGAGATCAAGGGACTAAGGAACCGTCAGGAGGAGCTGAAAAACGCTTTAAACGACATGCAAAATAAAATGGAAAAGACCATGGCTCGGATTGAAGAGGCAGAGGAAAGAATAGGTGAACTAGAAGATAAAATTATGGAAAAAGAGGAAGCCGAGAAAAAGAGAGATAAAAAAATCCAGGAGTATGAGGGGAAAATTAGAGAACTAAGTGATACACTAAAAAGAAATAATATACGCATAATTGGTATCCCAGAGGAGGAAGAGAGAGGGAAAGGTGCTGAAGGTGTACTTGAAGAAATAATAGCTGAGAACTTCCCTGAACTGGGGAAGGAAAAAGGCATTGAAATCCAAGAGGCACAGAGAACTCCCTTCAGACGTAACTTGAATCGAACTTCTGCATGACATATCATAGTGAAACTGGAAAAATACAAGGATAAAGAGAAAATTCTGAAAGTAGCAAGGGATAAACGTGCCCTAACTTATAAAGGGAGACCTATAAGACTCATGACTGATCTCTCTTTTGAAACTTGGCAGGCCAGAAAGGCATGACAGGAGATCTTCAATGTGATGAACAGAAAAAATATGCAGCCGAGAATCCTTTATACAGCAAGTCTGTCATTTAGAATAGAAGGAGAGATAAAGGTCTTCCCAAACAAACAAAAATTGAAGGAATTCGTCACCACTAAACCAGCCCTACAAGAGATCCTAAGGGGAATCCTGTGAGACAAAGTACCAGAGACATCGCTACAAGCATAAAACATACAGACATCACAAGGACTCTAAACCCGTATCTTTCTATAATAACACTGAATGTAAATGGACTAAATGTGCCAACCAAAAGACATAGGGTATCAGAATGGATTAAAAAAAACAAGACCCATCTATTTGCTGTCTACAAGAGACTCATTTTAGACCTGAGGACACCTTTAGATTGAGAGTGAGGGGATGGAGACTATTTATCATGCTACTGGAAGCCAAAAGAAAGCTGGAGTAGCCATACTTATATCAGACAAACTAGACTTTAAATTAAAGTCTGTAACAAGAGATGAAGAAGGGCATTATATAATAATTACAGGGTCTATCCATCAGGAAGAGCTAACAGTTATAAATGTCTATGCGCCGAATACGGGAGCCCCCAAATATATAAAACAATTACTCATAAACATAAGCAAACTTATTGACAAGAATGTGGTAATTGCAGGGGACTTTAACACTCCACTTACAGAAATGGATAGATCATCTAGACACACGGTCAATAAAGAAACAAGGGCCCTGAATGATACATTGGATTAGATGGACTTGACAGATATATTTAGAACTCTGCATCCCAAAGCAACAGAATATACTTTCTTCTCAAGTGCACATGGAACATTCTCCAAGATATATCATATACTGGGTCACAAAACAGCGCTTCATAAGTATACAAGAATTGAAATTATACCATGCATACTTTCAGACCACAATGCTATGAAGCTTGAAATCAACGACAGGAAAAAGTCTGGAAAACCTCCAAAAGCATGGAGGTTAAAGAACACACTACTAAAGAATGAGTGGGTCAACCAGGCATTAGAGAAGAAATCAAAAAATATATGGAAACAAACGAAAATGAAAATACAACAATCCAAACGCTTTGGGATGCAGTGAAGGCATTCCTGAGAGGAAAATACATTGCAATCCAGGTCTATCTCAAGAAACAAGAAAAATCCCAAATACAAAATCTAACAGCACACCTAAAGGAAATAGAAGCAGAACAGCAAAGACAGCCTAAACCCAGCAGAAGAAGAGAAATAATAAAGATCAGAGCAGAAATAAACAATATAGAATCTAAAAAAGCTGTAGAGCAGATCAACAAAACCAAGAGTTGGTTTTTTGAAAAATTAAACAAAATTGACAAACCTCTAGCCAGGCTTCTCAAAAAGAAAAGGGAGATGACCCAAATAGATAAAATCATGAATGAAAATGGAATGATTACAACCAATCCCTCAGAGATACAAGCAATTTTCAGAGAATACTATGAAAAATTATATGCCAACAAACTGGACAACCTGGAAGAAATGGACAAATTCCTAAACACCCACACGCTTCCAAAACTCAATCAGGAGGAAATAGAAAGCTTGAACAGACCCATAACAGTGAAGAAATTGAATCGGTTATCAAAAACCTCCCAACAAATAAGAGTCCAGGACCAGATGGCTTCCCAGGGGAGTTCTACCCGACGTTTAAAGCAGAAATAATACCTATCCTTCTCAAGCTATTCCAAGAAACAGAAAGGGAAGGAAAACTTCCAGACTCATTCTATGAAGCCAGTATTACTTTGATTCCTAAACCAGACAGAGACCCAGTAAAAAAAAGAGAACTACAGGCCAATATCCCTGATGAATATGGATGCAAAAATGCTCAATAAGATACTAGCAAATAGAATTCAACAGCATTTAAAAAGAATTATTCACCATGATCAAGTGGGATTCATTCCTGGGATGCAGGGCTGGTTCAACATTCGCAAATCAATCAACGTGATACATCACATTAATAAAAGAAAAGATAAGAACCATATGATCCTGTCAATCGATGCAGAAAAGGCCTTTGACAAAATTCAGCAACCTTTCTTAATAAAAACCCTTGAGAAAGTCGGGATAGAAGGAACATACTTACACGTCATAAAAGCCATTTATGAAAAGCCCACAGCTAACATCATCCTCAATGGGGAAAAACTGAGAGCTTTTTCCCTGAGATCAGGAACACGACAGGGATGCCCACTCTCACCGCTGTTGTTTAACACAGTGTTGGAAGTTTTGGCATCAGCAATCAGACAACAAAAGGAAATCAAAGGCATCAAAATTGGCAAAGATGAAGTCAAGCTTTCACTTTTTGCAGATGACATGATACTATACATGGAAAATCCGATAGACTCCACCAGAAGTCTGCTAGAACTGATACATGAATACAGCAAAGTTGCAGGATACAAAATCAATGTACAGAAATCAGTTGCATTCTTATACACTAACAATGAAGCAACAGAAAGACAAATAAAGAAACTGATCCCATTCACAATTGCACCATGAAGCATAAAATACCTAGGAATAAATCTAACCAAAGATGTCAAAGATCTGTATGCTGAAAACTATAGAAAGCTTATGAAGGTAATTGAAGAAGATATAAAGAAACGGAAAGACATTCCCTGCTCATGGATTGGAAGAATAAATATTGTCAAAATGTCAATACTACCCAAAGCTATCTACACATTCAATGCAATCCCAATCAAAATTGCACCAGCATTCTTCTCGAAACTAGAACAAGCAATCCTAAAATTCATATGGAACCACAAAAGGATCCGAATAGCCAAAGTAATTTTGAAGAAGAAGACCAAAGCAGGAGGCATCACAATCCCAGACTTTAGCCTCTACTACAAAGCTGTCATCATCAAGACAGCATGGTATTGGCACAAAAACAGACACATAGACCAATGGAATAGAATAGAAACCCCAGAACTAGACCCACAAACGTATGGCCAACTCATCTTTGACAAAGCAGGAAAGAACACCCAACGGAAAAAAGACAGTCTCTTTAACAAATGGTGCTGGGAGAACTGGACAGCAACATGCAGAAGATTGAAACTAGACCACTTTCTCACACCAGTCACAAAAATAAACTCAAAATGGATAAAGGACCTGAATGTGAGACAGGAAACCATCAAAACCCTAGAGGAGAAAGCAGGAAAAGACCCCTCTGACCTCAGCCGTAGCAATCTCTTACTCGACACATCCCCAAAGGCAAGGGAATTAAAAGCAAAAATGAATTACTGGGACCTTATGAAGATTAAAAGCTTCTGCACAGCAAAGGAAACAACCAACAAAACTAAAAGGCAACCAACCGAATGGGAAAAGATTTTTGCAAATGACATATCGGACAAAGGGCTAGTATCCAAAATCTATACAGAGCTCACCAAACTCCACACCCGAAAAACAAATAACCCAGTGAAGAAATGGGCAGAAAACATGAATAGACACTTCTCTAAAGAAGACATCCGGATGGCCAACAGGCACATGAAAAGATGCTCAACGTCGCTCATCAGGGAAATACAAATCAAAACCACACTCAGATATCACCTCACGCCAGTCAGAGTGGCCAAAATGAACAAATCAGGAGACTATAGATGCTGGCGAGGATGTGGAGAAACGGGAACCCTCTTGCACTGTTGGTGGCAATGCAAATTGGTGCAGCCGCTCTGGAAAACAGTGTGGAGGTTCCTCAGAAAATTAAAAATAGACCTACCCTATGACCCAGCAATAGCACTGCTAGGAATTTACCCAAGGGATACAGGAGTACTGATGCATAGGGGCACTTGTACCCCAATGTTTATAGCAGCACTCTCAACAATAGCCAAATTATGGAAAGAGCCTAAATGTCCATCAACTGATGAATGGATAAAGAAATTGTGGGTTATGTACACAATGGAGTACTACAGGGCAATGAGAAAGGACCAAATATGGCCCTTTGTAGCAACGTGGATGGAACTGGAGAGTGTGATGCTAAGTGAAATAAGCCATACAGAGAAAGACAGATACCATATGTTTTCACTCTTACGTGGATCCTGAGAAACGTGACAGAAACCCACGGGGGAGGTGAAGGAAAAAAAAAAAAAGAGGTTAGAGTGGGAGAGAGCCAAAGCATAAGCGACTCTTAAAAACTAAGAACAAACTGAGGGTTGATGGGGGGTGGGAGGGAGGGGAGGGTGGGTGATGGGTATTGAGGAGGGCACCTTTTGGGATGAGCACTGGGTGTTGTATGGAAACCAATTTGACAATAAATTTCATATAATGAAAAAAACAAAACAAAACAAAAAAGTCAATGGTGATACTGCATGAAAGTTTTACATGGTTCAATTTATTAAAGGAAAAATTAATTAATTAGGTTAAGTAAAATAAAATCTTCTCCAAAATGTAGGAGGAAAAAAAAACTGTTCTTATCTCCATTTTCAGGTTAAGTGAGTAAGGCTCAAGTAAGCAATTTGCAAAAGACAATGAAGCTAATAAGAGGTCAAGTGAGGATGCAAACCACGTCAGATTTAGTCTCTTTCTCTCTTAGTTCTTTAAATATGCTTAGTGGATTATATCACACAAAGAAGATATATTTCAATTTATCTATGAAGAAGAATACTCAAAGTTTCCCAGTTTTTATAAAAATAATCAAATTTATATTCAAGAAGAAGTATATGACCTATGATTTTAACCCTTGTCCAGTTCTGTTCTTACAAGTTCTGCAGGCCCTGGTTCTACCCTCACACCTATTGACTGGATCCAATTGGATTTCCTGTTACCCTGCCTTTCAAACGTCTGAAATCAGGATCTATCACAGTGGCCTACTTCCTCTGAATTGGAGATCCATTCCCACCTTCTTTTGCATGGAAGCTGAGAAAGGACACAGGGCCCTAGATGGGGAAAAGTGCAGCCCTTGGGTCTTCCTGTGCCATTTGACTTCAATGTGATTTAAGTATCCATGCTACTCTTCCATAGGGATAGGATCAAAGGGGAAAGAGGGGACCTGAGGGATCCTCGCCTGAGGCTTCTGCTGCTGCTCTCACAGCAAGGGCAACTGCCACACTTTGTTTCTTATGGGCAGTAAATTGCCGGTGGTCTTAATAAGAGTCTAAACTTTTTTTTTTTTACCTTCAAAATATTATTTCACTTGGATTGTTATTGAACCCTGGGACAATCTCTCGAAGGCAGTACCCTTTCTGAGTTGACTTGCTGTGAACTGATCTGGTCTCTACTTAGATGTCAGCTCCTCCCTGAACAACAGTTTTGCCCTGAAACCTATGCATAATGTAGGGGTTTTGAGTGAATATCTGCTAATAACCACAGTGCCACTGAGCAAGCCAGGCCTCCTGGGAAAATCTCCCCATGGTGCAATCTCCCAGCAGCCTGAGCTCAGCGTTACCTAAGTATGTGAATATGCTTGCTGATCACCAGGCCTAATTTCAGCCTCCGTTTTCTTTCTGTTTTGCTTGCATAGGTTTTCCACCTCTTGTGGATTTCCAAACTAGAGCTATCGACAATGAAATGAGAATACTACCCTCCTGCTCACTGGCAGCAACCATTTAAAATGACTGGGAATTGAACCTGATTATATTACTTTCCCACTTTCCTCAACTAAAGTGACGTGAAAAAGTGACTTTAAAGTCTAATTAGCTGCAACCATAAGCAAAAAATAGAGGGTTGAGAGAAAGTCTGTAGTAACCATGGGAAATCATTGGAGGCTGGGCATCCCTCCATCCCTTGTAGGGAGAGCTGTGAGGCACAGAATGTGTGTTAATAGGAACTTCAAAGGCAGCTGTGCAAGAGAAATCACAATGGTGAGAAAGGTGACCACCCGGTTGAATCAATAAGAGAAACAATCCTAAATGCTCATTGATGAATCTCCTTTTTTATAAAATGGGACGGTGAATATCACCTCTTCTACCAACATTTGTTTTTTTCCTCAATTTATTTGTTGTTGTTATTGGTTTTTTTGGGGGGTGAGGTTTTGTGTTTTGTTTGTTTTGTTTTGTTTTTTAGTGAGCTCTATGCCTGATGTGGGGCTTGAACTCAGGACCCTGAGATCAAGAATCACATGCTCTACTGACCAAGACTGCTGCTCCTGAATTTCAGATTGAGTGCCTTAATTCTGGCATGAAAGTAGTAAATTTCCCTCGGATCCCCTATGATCCAAAGAAAATATCTCAATTATAGTGCTTCATGAAAGGTTCTGAGTAGGTAAGAGCCTCACACAGAGACAGTGTACATTTCACCTGAGCAACGACTCTAGGATTTTCTGGGTCTTCTGGTCTCCTGAGCCATTAAATGAGGGGAGGGGACATCCTCAAGTCTCTGCCTGTGACATAATAAGAAAAATATATTTGGTTTTCGTCCCCAGTTTCTGGCACAAAGCTGCTAAAACCCTTTTACTCTCCTGAGTGATGGGGTGATGGAAGCATCTTGCACAGAGCTCCAAAATTCCTTGGTATTTCCCAGATGACAGAAGCAACTTTTGTTTTAATGAGGTTGCTCTTGGTGGGCTCCTGGATGGGGCCAGGTGACCAGAAAGACTAAGTATGATTAGAGGTTGGGAACTTTCAGATACATCCCTTATACTCCAGGGAGGGGAGAGGGGCTAAAGATTGAGTTAATTATTGATCATGCCTATGTGATAAAGTCTCCATATAAAATCCCTAAGCTATGGGTTTCAGAGAGCTTCCCAGGGAGTGAACACATCAACATGGCAGGAAAGTAGTGTACCCCAATAGCATAGGTACAGAAGCTCCTACACTTAAGATACTTCCAGACCTTACCCTACATACCTCTTCATCTGGTTGTTCATCTGTATCTTTGATTATATCCTTTGTAATAAACCAGTGAAGGTAAATAAGTATTTCTCTGAGCTCCTATGAGCCATTACGGCAAGTTATCAAACCTGAGAAGTAAATTGTGGGAACTCTTGATTTACAGCTGATTGGCCAGAAGTAAAGATAACAAGTTAGGACTTGCAACAGGAGTCTAAAGCAGACAGCAGTCTTGTGGGACTGAGCTCTTGTCTGTGAGGTTTGCACTAACTCTAGATAGTGTCATGATTGAAATGTAGGGCATCCAGGGCCACCTGAGTGACTCATTTGGTTAAGCATTTGACTCTTGATTTCGGCTCAGGTCATGATCTAGCTGTTCGTGAGATCGAGCCGCATGTTGGGTTCTGGGCTGACAGTGCAGAGTCTGCTTGGGATTCTCTCTCTCACTCTCTCTCTCTCTCTCTCTCTCTCAAAATAAATAAACATTTTTTTAAAAAATCTTAAAAACAAAACAAAAGAAATGTAGGACATCAGTTGGTGTCCAGATAGTTGCAAAATTGGTTGGTGTGGGTAAAACCCCTACACATTTGGTGCCCAAAATGTTGTAAGTAGGAAATAAGAGCTTTTTTTTTTCCTTTTATTGCTCTCAGTTCTATTTTCATTTGCCAAATATACATTAATGAATCTAAAAGTTACTCTTTTAATACCAAACTTCAATATCTACACTGTATCATCAATTCTAAGATACATTTTTCAGATTTTAACACCTCTAAAATCTGGATGAATGTTGAAATCAATGTTATTATTCCTTTTAAGGGGCACATAAAATAATGATGCATGTCAAAATCAAAGTCACTTTACTTTTAAAGGTGTACAGAAATATATGTTTGCTTGGATGTATAAGGAAAGTCAGACTTTCAAACTGAATCCCCTTTCTGTACCCCCACCCCAGAGAAAGGTACCTCCATTCCTCCAGGTACACAAGCCCTAAATCTGGAAGTCCCCTCCCACATTCTCTATTCCCACCCATCTCCTGTGTCCAGCAACTTCACGTCTTCAATATTTAATGTTATAATCATTTTCTTTTAAACTTTTGATTTTTAAATCACTGCCTCTTTGTTTTAATCAACCTCCATGAAGTATAATCTACATACACACATCTGTTTTAAGTACACAATTCACTGAATCTTGACAAATACATAAACTCATGTAACTACCACCGCAATCAAGATATAGAAGTTGCCACCAAAAAATTCTCTCTACCCATCTGTATTTATTTCCCCAATCCACTCCTCTGCCATGGGCAACTACTGATTTCTATAAGCCTGTAAGTTATTTTTATCTCTTCTAGAATTTCATATAAACAGAATCATACGCCATAGACATTTTTGTGCCTGCCTTTTTCTAGACAGCATAATGTTTTTGAGATTCATCCACATTGAGGCATACAATAGCAATTTCTTCCTTTTTATTGATATGTAATATTCTATCATATGCCTCTAGCACAATTTCTGCTTATCATTCACCTGGTAATGGACATTTGGTAGGTTTTCAATTTTTTGCTATTATGAATAAAGCTCATATAAACATTTATGAACAACTCTTTGTACGGTCATAGAATAAAATTTTGAAGACATATTCTAGATACATGTTTAACTTTATAAGAAACTGCCTAACCATTTTCTAAAGTGCTTATACAAAATCATCTCACTCAAAATATATTTTAAGTCATCATTTTTTTTTACTTTTCTTTTTTGTTCCAACTCTTAAATCATTTAACTCTTCCAGATACTCACTCATCAATGTGTTTTTCCATGGTTAAAGTATTCCAACAACACTTTATGGATTTCATCGTATGGATTCTGTATTTTTTAAACAATGGAAAATTTTACCATCAAGTTAATTGATTTATTTTGTATTACAAATGTTTAAAATATGCATGAAAAATCAGAGACTGCCTAACAAGTACTTCAACCCAGTAAGTCTACATAATAAAGAGTTTGACTTCACTTTTGATATTTGACTACTGACAGGTCTCAAGCTCCCTCCCTCTCACCCCCATCCCTTTTTGCCCCATTCCTGGGAAAATCAGTAAGAAATCCTCCTCTCCTACTTTCTCCCTCTCTCTCTGCCAGAGGAAGCTATTCTCATTTGTGGAAACCCCCACACAGATACCACCTTGTAGCCACAATTCAAGACGAAACCAATGTACTACTCCTTTTCTTAAAGTCATCTTGGACCAGCTTGTGCAGGTCCTTCTTTTCCTAGAAGATAATTGTGTGAATGAGAAACTTCTTTCCAAATGTTCTTGGTGTATGTGATATCATTAGTATCAACATGCCAACCACTAACTGAAGGAGTCTCTGTATCCCTTTATAGGGTAGCCACAAGAGTCCAAGAGCTAGTGTTAAACCCAGAGGGGGTGTTTAAGCACAGAAAAAATGCATACCCTGCTCATGATTTTGTGTTATGGTAGCATTTACTTTCATCACAGCCATACAATTGCATAACTTCAATAATAACAAAGAACCGTATGTCCTTAACTTTCCATTTCACAAGTTTTTTCTATATAAATAAGCCATAATATGAATTTCACAAAAATTCATAAGCATATAGGAATGTCTAGATAATTAAGATCAAAAATCTTCTGAACAAGGAAAGTTTGAATAAGCCAATGCAACATAAAGCATGGTCCCAAGCCCACCATCAACTAGGAATTTGTTAGAAATGCAAACCAATGGATAGCACTGAGTCAAAATCTTGAGAGTGGGGCCCAGAAATTTGTATTTTAACAAGCTCTCCTGATGATTCTGATGCATGTTAATTATTAAGAACTACTGCTTCAAGGGACATGAAAAGCAATTGATGGACCCAGAGTTGCCAAGTGATAAAACTTTTGAAGAGAAGAGGTTTATAAGAAGTCTCCATAGGCATGCTTTCATAATAAGATAGATCTAATAAAAGTTGTCAAAGGAAGTAAATTATGAAAACAAGACATTAGTCAGAAGAAAGACTGTCTTCAATAAGAGATATTTATTGTCTCTATATTAAAGGTCAGAGGAAGTAAAGAAGGTATGCTAAGGATATTTATGTGCAGTTCCTCTTGGAGTGGAAGTTTTTAAAAGGGGAGTTATGAAAGTGAATAAGGGTGATTATAAAAAAAGAGGAAAGGGGTTTAATAGGCTAATCAGCATGAAAGTAGGATTTTCAAAATTAAATATAACGATTCCAAAAATAACTATCTCAAATGTAACCATTATATATAATATAAAATAAAAACTTCTTACCATAAGCTAGAACCTCCTAGACGACTCAGACTCTGCCTATTTTTCCGATCTTATCTCACATATATCTCTGACCTTCCTCTCTCTCTTATGCCATCAGTCTATTCCTCCAAAGTTAATGGCCTCTCTCCTAGATTTGCAGGTGGGCCCTGCTCATCAGTTCCAGTGCCACAAAGGAAGAGAAAACTTTCTTGACTACTCAAACTAGTATAATGCCATTCTGTATCCTATTATCATTGTATTTTCTTCATAATACTTATAATTCACACGAATTATTTTATTTATTCCTGTGTTTATTTATTACATTGTACGCCATTAGAATGTAAAATCTAGGACAGCTAGGACCATGTGTGCCTGCAAAACTATTTCCTCAATACTTAAATAATAGAACATAGCACATCAAGGCGCCCGTGTGGCTCAGTTGGTTGAGTGTCTGACTTCAGCTCAGATCATGATCTCACAGTCTGAGTTTGAGCCCTGCATCTGGCTCTATGCTGACAACTCAGAGCCTGGAGTCTGCTTCCCATTCTGTGTCTTCTTCTCTCTCTACCCCTCCCCTTCTCCTGCTCAGTCTCTCTCTCTCTCTCAAAAATAAACATTAAAAAAACACATAAAAACTGTTCAATAAATATTTTTTGAAATATGCAAAGTTTAACACTATCCTTTTATTTTATTATCTATATGTCAACATTGTCTACTGTGTTAATAGTTCTTTGATGATTAAGTTCACATTGCTTTTCTTTGGCAGGCCCCAAAGCTAGAAAAATACATAGACTAAGGTAAAATTCTCAACACATTGATCATCATAGACAAATTTTTTGCACAACCCAATGAGTATTTATTGGTCAATAAAATAAGTTGAAACTATCATCACTTCTGGGATTTTAGAAAATCCCATTTATTTAGCCGTAAAAGGGGTCTAAAATTTATTATTATCTATTAGATAATATCTAACTTACATTCTTTCCCTTTCAGAATATTTGTGTTAGATGCAATTACTAACCCTTGCCTTTGTAGTATGAAAACAGCTATAGAATAAGAAATATGTGAGGGATTGAGTGTGTGTGCACTAATAAACTTTATTTATGAACACTGAATTTTGAATTTCATATAATTTCCATGTGTCATTATTCTTACTTTGATTCTTTTCAACCATTTAGAAATGTAAAATCTATTCTTAGCTCTCAGATTGTATACAAACAAGCAGTGGGTGAGATTTGGCCCATAGGCCATATTTTGCCAATCCTGGCCTAAGGAACAGGGGAATAAAAGAAAAGAATAACTTTTAGTAAATAGAGAAGAACAAATAGATCATGAGATTATTCACTGAAACTTTACTGCATTTTATTTCACTGAGACCATGTACCTGCAAAGTTGAAAATGTTTATCATCTGGTCTTCTGAAGAAAAAAAAATTTCAGAACACTCTTTAGACCACAACTATCACATATATACCAGTCTGCTCTTGCATTTATTCTGATCCTTTGCTCCCTGGCTGCTGACTCATATTTACATTCATAATACCCTGTACTTTCTTAACATAACCCACACAATGTTTTATTAAGAGATTGTGTTGAATTCTATTTTCTGTATTCTCTCTCTCTTGGACCATAAGCTCCACAATGGACAGAGTAGGTGTTAAAAAGTCTAGTTCATAATTATTTCCAATGAGCTAATATCTGTAGAAAGATTGAATAAAGAGTTAATATAGGAACATGTATTTGAAGTACATGGATATATAAAACAGTTTTCTTTACCATTCTAATTTCATACCATGGTAACTTCAACAAGTTTTTACATTCTTATCAAGAAGCAATACTAAAATTTTTTTAAAAAGGGGGGTTGTGCCTGGGTGGCTCAGTCAGTTAAGTATCCAACTTTGGCTCAGGTCATGATCTCAGTTTGTGGGTTCAAGCCCCACGTCGGGCTCTGTGCTGACAGCTCAGAGCCTGGAACCGGCTTCAGATTCTGTGTCTCCCTCTCCCTCTGCCCCTCCCCTGCTCACACTCTGTCTCTCTCTCTCAAAAATAAATAAACATTAAAATTTAAAGAAAAAAAGAAGCAATACTATCTCGTTATTTAAAAAGTTAAACATTTCCTTTCATTTGTCAGGCATGGTTATTTCATTATAAAATGGAATTCTAAATTCCCTCTACATCAATATAGCTATTACATATGAAACAAAGTGCTGAAAGCCATCAGCTTAATTTCCCCATTAGGAATTCCATTCATATATATGGAATGTTTAATATCACCTTTCTTTAAGCCATTCCTAATTACAAGACACTTGCACACAAGAACTGATTGATGAGTCACTGATTATTCTCAGAGATGGCAAAGAACTGAGAGTTAAATCCCTGCAATAGAAAAATAACCCAGCGAGGATTGCAACCTGCTATTCTGTTACTAGTGTTATTATTCCTCATGGTTAGAGTTGGAAATATAATGAGTTTAGTCAATAATACAATTGAAACATAGCCTTTCCCTATCCAGAGTGGCAATGAATAGTGAGGCATCTTTCAGAAAAAACTAGGGTTCATTTATAAAGGAAGAGGCAAAGTAAATAAGAGTAAATAAATCATCTTAAAATGATTCAAGAAAGAGTCAAAGACTTAGATAAATTTACCAAGGGAAGTGCAGGCCTTTGAGTTTTTTCTGACACTGAGATAAGATGTGGTACTATTACTCAGATATATGTATATATACACATGTGCATCTTGGAAGCTATCTTTTTTTTTTCTGTAGAACATTAGGTCTTTGATTTGACCTTGGGTTCTAGGGGACACTAAGTGAAAGTCTTCATTTTTCTGGATAAGATGATAGTCTATATGGGCCATTCTGTGGATTGCTAGGTATAATGTAAGAATCTTTTTTTTCCCCCTTGTGCTTTGTTTAGCATTGACATGCTCATATCCTTTGCTGTTCACCAAAATACCTACATTCTCATTGTTGACAGGAATCCCCAGCCCAGATGTATATATAAGGGTAAATAATATGCAAACCTCTTACAATAGTAATTGCTACTTTCATAGAAATTTTACAGATATTTCTTCTTCTTCCTAATGAGATGAATCCTCTTAAGCTCCATGTCTGTTTCCCTAAGTAGGTGAGCTATGCATCAATGATATATCTTCAAACATGCCATCATTTACATTTATACTGCTATATTGTGTCAAACAAGATGAATCCAAAAGAGCAATGCATTTGAATGATCCCCCTAAGAAGCAGAAAGTAGGCTGAAAGAAACCTCACCCCTCCACTCAGTGAGATAGCTCTAAGCTTGTGGATTTGGTCAGAGGCAGGAAGGACTCAGTTTATTAAAACCACAAGAAGCATGGACATATTTTACCTCCAAGAGTCAGATCAGTTTTGTAAACAAGCAGAGTGTAAGCCAGAATTCAGAGATTTACTGTTTTAAATGAACTTCAGGTCACATAACTGTGAAGATTATGTGAAGGACTTACTGACTAATTCAGTGTCACTCATCTAATAATTACATGGCTTTGGTTCTACCAAATGATCAATCTGGAATCTGACACTTCAGTATTTACAGTTTAGTGAAATAGTTGAGATAAAGGACTATGCACTTAACCATGGTGGGTATGAGCCAGGTTGAAGCGATGAGAAGACTTTCAAAATCTTCCATTCTGACCTGACAACAATTTCAAGAAACATTATATTTGTATCTTTGGCCCACATTCTTTCTTCTGCAGACCAAGACTCTGAATGATAAACTTATAAAAGAGGCTTGGGAATGCTGATGTAGACGCAGACATTAAAAAAAAAAATGTTGAATGTAATATGAATGCATAGCTTCCTTCCCAGTTTCCCTGCGGGAAAACTATGTAATTCAGATAAGAGCAACTACCCAACAAACATAGTTTTGTTTTGTTTTAATATCAGTGGAATTCATAAAAAAGGGAAAAGAGAAGATCTAAAAATGGTTATAGGGCTGAATGGATTGGTAGTACTGAAAACATTTCTTCTGACAGTTATTTGAAAACTTTGGTTGGTTGGTTGATTTTTTGTTTGTTTGTTTGTTTGTTTGTTTTACTATAAAGACCGTGGCCTAATCTTCCTTGGGAAAGATACCTAGAGTCTCATAAACCACCAGATTTCTGACAGATTTCTGTATTTAATCAACACTAGACCTGCCTGTTGGAAATGAATGTTAAATGTATGAACATATTAGCAGTAATCTCACAGAAGCCTGATTTAATTCCTCTACTTTAAAGCCTATGGGGAGAAAATGTTGTTCTCAATGAGTTCCCTTCCTGTAGATATAAAACTTCTGAACATTCTAATTAACTCTACCTTTTGCCTATTTAAGGACTATAAAATTCTGTCTCCTCCCCCCCCCCTTTTTTTTTCCTTTTAACCAAATTCTCTCTAGGGAAAGGCATGAAAACGATAAGTTTTAGGGGCAGATTTACCAACAGTAAAGTCTAAAGTTTATCAGAAACTTTAGAAAAATGTATTACATTAAAGACCTATTTATTTTTAAACCTTAATCTCCTAGGCCTAACTAGACTCAGATTGTTACATCTCATTTAACAGAAAAAGAAAACTCCGGTAGAAAATTTGGCCAATTGTACAAAGCAACACAACTACTGATAAAACTCAAGTTTCCCAACATGGAGATTGCTAACGATTATTATTACTATTATTAATTGCTAATTACCCATGTACCAGTACAATATTATGTATCATCATTGGACAATATGAAGTCATGCCTGATATTTTTATTGTGTTTTATAATTTATAGTGGTAATTTAACATAATTTTTGTTTCAGATG
This sequence comes from Acinonyx jubatus, assembly GCF_027475565.1. Classification (NCBI taxonomy): domain Eukaryota; kingdom Metazoa; phylum Chordata; class Mammalia; order Carnivora; family Felidae; genus Acinonyx; species Acinonyx jubatus. Next base: position 103,499,114 of record NC_069385.1, on the reverse strand, counting down.
TGTGTAAAAACTGCAGAAGAAAGTAGTTCAAATATATCATTGAATTTAATTTTACAAGAAAGAGGGGAAAAAAGGCCCAAGCAGGTTTGGTGGCCAACACTACATAGTACTTACAAGCTAGAATTATTTCTTCCTGTTTCATTTCAGTGCTGTCAGTTATACGTCTAAAACATTTATTGGATATGTATCTGGTAAGCACCCGTCATACTGGAAGTGGATCTGCTTGTCGTAAATTTTTCAAGAACCACTGTATTCACTCTGTCGTGGATGTTTTCTCCCTGCCCTCCACCTCCATGAAGCTGGGTCACAGAACCAAAGTCCCCACAAAGTCAGGAAAGAAGAGCTTGCCTGTTTGTTAAGTCCAGCACTTTCCACCTGACTGAATCTCGAGTTGAGATTGAGATTTTTCTTTTTTGAATACTAATTGTACCTTTTATTTGTTTTAGCTTCTTTAGTTTCTGAAGAAAGATCTCTTTATTTTCCTAGTATCATTTAGTAAGCCAAAGGCTATCTTTGGAAATGAAGCCTGCTTCTCTTTCTTACTAATTTTAGAATCTTAGACAAGTTACCCACCTTCTTTAAGGCTCATTTGTCTCATCTACAAAATATGTATGTGGCTGCCTCAAAAGTTTTATTTTTAACTTTTCTTAAAAGTCTATTTATTTATTTTGAGAGAGAGCAAGGGGAGGAACAGAGAGGAAGAAAGAGAATCCCAAGCAGCCTCTGTGCTGTCAGCACAGAGGCTTGAACTCAAGAGTTGTGAGATCACGACCTGAGCCGAAACCAAGAGTCAGATGCTTAACAGAATAAGCCACCCAGGTGCCCCTCAAAAATTTTATTTAAATGAGAATATACATGAGAATATCAGTTAGAAGATACTTATAAATATTAAATAAATATATTAATCATGATGATGATAATGGAACCAAAGGAGAAGAATGTATAACAGATAATTAAATATCGGGAATGTACAGAGTATGCCTTCTGTTCCTTTTTTCTTGACATCTTTAGATTTGTCTCCTTCAAAGTGAGCTCTAGCTAAAACTGGAATGCCTGTCTCTAATTTGTATTTGGAAATCAAGAATTAGTTTGGGGGTCAATAGAAGTCGTGTGTGGCATAAAAATTACAGAAAAAAAGATGCAAAAACAAATACACAAGATAGGAAATATTAACTTCTCCTCACATAATTCACAAAATGGCTCTGTCAAAGCAAACTTATTTATAAATGACTATAATTTCTCAAAAGTTAACAGGATTGTTATTGCCCATTAATTTTTGGCCGATGGTTTTTAAACATCCTTACATCAAATAAAATGAATTGAATTTAAATAGCAGTTAAATTGCTAAGGAAATTTGTTAACTGGGAGTTTTTTAAAAGTTAATTACAGCTGATGGTGTATGTTAAACACTCATTTGTTCTCAATTGAAACAACAGGGTTTTTCTCTGCTTCATAATTCAAATATCCTAGAAACATGTTTCTAAACATTCAGAACATAAAAGCCACAATATATTACAATTATAAGGGCTCCAAAATTTGGAGGAGTGAATGAAAAAGAATGAATAAATGAGTCAGTGTGGTAAGATGACCCTTCATGATCTCAACTTCTCACTAGTTGTCTTTCTCTAGTAAATACTGACTAGTTGTCTTTTTACAATGTTTACATAAAAGTAAATTTAGAATTTTTAAAAGCATTTGTTATATAGTCCTTAGAGTAAAGCTGATTTTGAAATTTTATTTTGGAGAACATAGGATACATTTGACTGTAAAAATAATGAAGGATTAAAGGACAGATCCCATTTCAAAAACTAAGATGTAATAGACTGAAATAAGAAAGAAAAATGCAAACTTATCTCAGATGAATGGAAAACCGATAACGGGTGGAGGTTTCTATTCTAGTCTGGTAAATCCCATTATGTTTTCTCTCAAATTTCCTGAAATTCCCCCATACCAAGTGAATTGTAATTTATTTTAAGTTAGCAACTATTCATAAACCACAAAATATGCTTAATGAAACTAAGAACATGGTCACAAAATCAAAATGACGTAAATAGGCATTTCTTCTATAAATGACATTTACAGAATGTCTCTGATAGCTAACATACCTATACCTTTCTTATACATATGCCATATTTTTTAAAAAATCTTCTGAATTCTAACTATTAAAAACTCCTTTGTCATACTTTTCCTGGGTTGTCATTAATGAATGAGTGGGTTGCCTGAATGATGAGATTCTTTCTAGTCACGTTGTCAATTGAGATTACGATAAGACTGCCATCTAAAAGAGATAGGATTTCAAGACTGCTGAATAACAGAGGAGGAAAAACCTGGCCCAGGAAAGCACAAGATGTAATTTGTCTTAGTTATTAGTCACTTTATGATATGCACTTCACACTGAAGCCATTGCAGATTGATCTAAGGGCACTCTATTCCCAGCAATGCCAGTAGATGAATTAAACCTAAGTCCATAAAAGAATAGGGGCTTTATTAATCAAGTGTATTTAAGACTTTTATTTCATTCTCTGCTTTTTAAAGGGTATGACAGATTGTAATCTTGAAAGTTTTCCGATAATGAAAAATATTCATTTACAAAGGAGTTGGTACCCATTGATAAAAAGCAAGGCCTTGAGAGTTAGTAAAGCTGACTTCTTGAAGACTCCAGGCAGTAATCAATAAGACTGAGCAATATTATGAGTGACAAAAATCCATGAAGACTCAGTTCTGTAGTAAAACTCAAGAATATGGCCTTTCCACCTATTGATGGAAAGTTATTTTGGCTATGGTAACTCATGGAAGAAGAAGGCATGACAGAGATGAAAGAAAGAAAGAAATGAGATTTGAGAAATCTATACAGAGATGAGCTCTGATTATGCATTTGGCACATGTAGCCATCAGGAAAGAAATAAGTCAAAAGCCAAATTAGTATTTCAGGCAATTTTATCAATAGAGAAACCATGCACATGAACTAAATAAAGTTTATGATTGTTGGAGCCTTGAAAAATTCTTATATTCATTAATGTATTCCAAAGTAGCCTGAGAAGACATAGTTGAGAAAACTGTGTAGCCTACAGGAAGGGCTTCTTCACCTTCAGATATGGATGTGATATCTCAGATATTGATCAACCTCAAATATTGATTTGATGGGGTGGACAGGCTATTTTCTTTATAAATTGTAGCATACAGGCCCATGAAGAAACACCTTCAGGTTAGAGAAAAAGAACTTCACATTCATCAGATGTTGACCCTCAATACAGAATCACAGACTACATGGGAAATTGAAGATAATCTTTCAGAAAATAATGAATGTTCTTTGTCTGGGGAGAAAATAAGTTGGATACCAAAAAGGTGGGCTGAGGAAGAAACTGGCCAGTTAATCACAAAATAATTTCCATTCTCTCCCAGGCACAGCACTAGACCACATTTGTGACTCTTAGAGAAGGAGGTACCTGGAATGAGATCTGTCCACTAGAATATGAGCTGAAGTGATGTGTACTATTTCCACATCGGCCTATACAACACCTAGATGTTCCTCCATATTGTCTCTCTTCCTCTCCTACTGGTGGATGCTAATGACCCAGGTGACCAGCCTCAAAGGGCAAGTGGGAAAGATGTCCTGAATCAGTTTGTGTCCCTAATAATGGTGTGAACTAGAGTTTCCCCAAACCCTACCCTATCCATTGATTGGACATTATGTGAATGGGAAATTTTATTGTCGTATCTATCACTGACTTTTTTTTTCCCTTAGTGAGAAATATTTCACCAGAATTAATACAAAAACAAGTCATTTGTGGTTTGGCTCACATAGAAATGTGAGCATTTTGGTAATGGTAATGCCTCTGTCACCAGTATATTACTAATATCTTTGGTAGGTGGTTTGGACTCTGGACCTTATTCTTGAACATAATGTTCTGATGGGTCTCTTTGCTTCATATAATATATCCATTTCAGAATGCCCACTCTCTGGTGCTTTTTAATCTTTCCTCCACCATCTACAAGGCAATTCTGGAAGTTCTGTCATTCACAATGGCTTATCACTTTTTCCAGGCTCCCAAGGGCCTAGGGTGAACTTACACCATCCTAGTGACCTTGTCACGGTATTAAATGTCATACCCTGAGATATTTGTTTAAAATTAAAAATTGCATAATAATGTATAATTAGTTTAAGGGATTTTAATAATGTGTCCAGAGCACTGGAGTCCTTTCTGCACTACATATTTGGTTAGGGTACGGGGTAGAAGCTGAAGATTAGAATAGCTACATAAAAGTGAGTCATATAATGGAATTTGATAAAGTGGAACTTAATCCATAAGGAATTGATGAGATTGCAACAGAAAACCTTTACTATCATATGAAAAAGGCTATGTGCTTGATAATTTGTTTTAACTGAGTGAACATTTAATGGACTCCTTGAAATTAGCTATATTCACTTGCATTCCAGTAAAATTTTAATATACATTTTGTGATAGTTATGACTTTTTGTTAAATCAATAAGTCCAATTAATATTGTTATTCTATATAAACATGATTTTTCTTTTATGCCATTAATTTTCATTCTATGAACTTGTCTAACTAAAGAAGTTATCTTAGAATATTGGAGTTAGAAGGGAGATGCCAGCCCAGGGCTCAAGATCTAGTATTGATAGCTCATATGCTGTTAATAGTGTTGACATCTTTTTTAATTCTTCTTTTTTTTAAGATTTAAAAAAAAATTCACACTACTGATTAAATTGCCTTATCCTTTCAGAAGCTGTTCTTAATTTATGAAATGTCTAACGAGGTTTTAAAAAGTATTAAACATGTCGCTTCATCAGAGCCTGTTTGTAATGAGACTAAAGCAATTAAGTAATTGGAAAAGCATGGCTGAACATGCTGAATAAGCTTTGCTGAAAGCAATAATTTATTTTAATATTAAAATATGAATATGTGGCTAATTTTGTCAACCTCACTGTTTTCACTTATTTGGCAACATAAACTTGTCTTATAATACCCAAGTAGAAGTTTGGTTCACCATCCCCATATATTTATCTCAATTCAGGTGCCCTTTTTTGGTTACTAAGGATACAATGTATAAACAGACATAAGCTCTTGGTGTGAATATTCAATGCTAGTATTTCAAGTCCCTTCTTCCAGGCTTATTACTGTCAAAGCAATCATCAATTCACGATCCTGGGTTTTAGATGGACATAAGGACATCCAGCTTTTAAATATTTGCCATTGTTGAGGGGAAGCAGGAATGAGGAAGAAGTGGAGAACTATCACCAAATCAGAGACAGGAATACTGTTTATGAAGAAAAGGACAGTGAGAATCTATAGAATACAAAAGTGGTTTGTTGTTCTGTTTTGTCTTTTCTGATATCCTGAAGTGGCTCTAGAACCCACATCAGAGACAGTCCCAGAAGCAAGCGTCTAGTTCTTTAACGTTGTCACCTGAACCTATTTAAGTATGATACATTTTTTAAAATACTAGTAATTCATGTTTAAAACATAAAGTCTTAATTTCCAGGAATGACTAGGAATGATACTAAGAAGGGGTATTTCTAAGGTAATAAAATGTGAGTTAAGAGCATTTAAATGTAAGGCCCCCAAGGGCACTTGGATGGCTCAGTTGGTTGAGCATCCAACTTCGGCTCAGGTCATGATCTCACAGTATGTGAGTTTGAGCCCTGCATCGTGCTGTGTGGCTGACAGCTCGGAGCCTGGAGTCTGCTTCAGATTCTGTGTCTCCCTCTCTCTCTGCCCCTCCCCTTCATGCACTCTGTCTCCTTCAAAAATAAACAAACATTAAAAAAAATTTTAATGTAAGACCCCCAATAAACGCAATTTTCCTGGAACTTCTATAAATACGAACCTGTGTAGCTCATTTTTAGAGACCACTGAGCTACGCTATAGATCCTAATAAAGAAATATCCAAGCTGGCTAACTTCTGAGGAGCGATTAGGAATCCTTGAGATAAATACAAACCATGGGTGCTTCAGGCTGTGGTAGCGGCACCATCTGATGTCCATTCACACCACACAACCCTTAGGCCTGGCAGTACAGTGGGTCTTGAGCCAATTCTCACTGAGGTAGGAACCTTCAGGGTGTCAGCCTTAGCTTCTGATGGGTTTTATATTACATTATCCACTCAGATCTGGTGCCTGCTGACTGATATGTTCTTTGTCTTAGGCTTTGCTTTCTTCTATCATAAAGGAAAAATAACTTTAGAAAAGACCAAAAAATTCCTGAAAGAAAAACTATTCCCATATTATAACCAGAATAAGATAGTATTACTTTTAGCCTACTCTATCCTGATCAGACCTCACCCCAAACATTGTGTTAAGGGCATGATGCACCGAGGAATATTCTAAAATTTGATTTTGTTTCTACTTAAATTTGAAAGACCTCCTATGTCTAGAATGTTCTGCGGGCTTCTTGATCCAATTTGAGATTTCTCCAATTTACTAGAAGTCCAGATTCAACTGTGTCTTCTGGGATTATAGGATTAGTAAGCAGAGCCAGGAATGAAATATCATGGGTTTAAATGCACGATGGGAAGATGTTTACTCATGTGTTAGATCAATATTAAATACCTGTTAGGCGGAGGTCTGCGGAACAATGTTGAGAAGGGACACGCTGTGGTAATGAAATGTGAAGTAAAACTTTTTTACGTAAGACCCTCCATAAACAGATGGCTATCATGATGTGGATATTGGAAAAACGATGAAGCTAGAGTAAAAAGTATGTCTCCTGGTCAATACAGTATCATATTGCACAAGCTATCGATACTGTTTTTCCCTATGTAAAATAGGTAATAACTTGCCCCCTTGAGTTGTTGAGACTAAGATAAGAATATGCATGTGAATCATTTTAGTGATTTAATAAGCAGTAAAGTCACAAAAGAAAGCGAAGGTAAAAATATTTTTATCAATGTCACTGCTCCCTTTGAAAGAAAGTAACTCCTCTGATTAACAATGGCAAGCTTAGAAACTAAAACTTGTTTGAAAGTTTAACAAAGCAGCAGGTACTGAGAAGTTTCCATACTATATTATTTTAACCATGGACTATTTTATACCCAGGAACAATTTTCTATAATATATATATATATATATATATATATATATATATATATATGTATATATATATAATATACACACACACACACACATATATATGTATATATGTGTATATATATATTATTATATTATTTTTTTATTTAAGAGAAGGTCTCACCATAGAAAAAAATCTCTATTATTTTCCCCCTTTGGGAATTTTCATTAATCCACAATTTATCCATGGTTACATTTTTTCTATTTTAAAAAATAAGAAGTACATAAATTCCATCAACTTAAGAACTAAATTCAGAATTCAGATATTGTCTTTCCCTAATTCTTTTACTCAAACCATTGATTTTAGAGTCCTTTTGTTTTTAACTGTTGAGCAATTTTTGCAAACATGTTACCAGATCAGTCAATGCATAGCTCAGAGCACAGAGAAGCCTTGTTACAGTAAATGTCAGACCATTCCCTGGCATCCACAGAGGAGCCTGAACAGTCCTCATCAGTCACAGGGGACAATTTCTAAGAAGGGGATGAGTCTCAAAGCAATACCATAAGCAAATGCCAATTGCCTAGCCTCAACAAGGCAGGGTCTTGTCACATTTTGAAAATTGCCTAGAGATGTGGCTTTTACAACAGGCCCAAAAGACAAATCACTTACATCTCCATGTTTATTCCCTAAACCTCTATTATATGACCCAGGTAAGGTATTTGGGGCATGGCATTCAAAAGCTAAATGAAAAAAAAAAAAAAAAGAAAAAGAAAAAAACATAAGAAAATATTCTAACAAATGTCCAGAATAAGAGCTGTCTTCATAGTAAGGTTGTCTATGAACTCAGCCACAAAAACCAAAGGCTTAACAAGAATTTGCAAAGTAGTAAGTTGATTACAGATATCCTGTCAGCTTATATAGGAAAAAAATAATATCCAGAGATATTTTAAAAATTTATTCAAAAATCAAAATCTCAAGAGATGTCAATCATTAATCAGTCTTTCCATTTTTTATGTAAAGATAATTATAAATTATCCAGTAAATTTGTAGTTTAATTTTAACATTCTGAATTCCTTAGGTGAAAATTCTTTTAAATTCTATTTCTAGGATAATGTTTACATGATTTGGACTCACCTGAATATGCCATGCTAAAAAGATCAAACTTGGACCATTGAGACAGAAACTCTAATATTCTACCCCAAAGTCCTTGACACTTAGTTTCAGTTTCCTCGTCCATAAAAATAACATAATAATCCCTATTTTCTGACATAATTTTGAGGCCTGCAATAATATATGTAAAGACATTTTGATCAGTGCTGGATACACTGCAAGTAATGAACAGGTGGTATTTTCCCATTTTTTTTACTCTGATGATATAATCAGAGATTTCTGTCAATAAATTCTATTATAAAGTGTAACACTACTGCAGAGTATTAGAAAAATATAAATGGCCAACAGAAGCCCTGTAAACTAAGAAGAAAATTTAGCAAATGAAATTCAACGTAGAAAATGTTTTTTTCTGGAACCGAGATAGGAGTAGCTGGGAAATAAAATTTGGCTTTCCCATGTAAGAACTCACACAACATCTCTAAAAGCTTCTTTATCAGTAAAATGGCAATTCTTTTTAAATGGCAATTCTTTATTGGTAATTCATTATTGGTAAAATGCTAATGATAATATTTAATTCTGAGGGCTGTCATCAATCTGAAATGAGAAATATGAAAGTCTTTGTTAGTTGGATATTACTATTGGGTATGATTATGTTAATTTTACCCCCAATGTTTTAAATTGCATAGTAATTGGAATTTAGGTAAAGTAGAATGAACTTCCACATTTTATATATCTGGGCTTCATAGAAATTTTCTTTAATTCACTCCATTTTTGGGAGGTTTTGTAGAACTAGAAGATAAGGGGAATATTAATATGTTTTAGAAGACCATACTTTATTGTATATTCCTGTAGTTCTTTATGAAAAAATATAATTTGAAATAAAGAAAAAAGTAAGTGCACTTGTGTATCTCTGCAATCTATTTCACACCCTTAAGATGTGTAGCAGATGGTCTTTTCCAAAAAAACCCACAACATTTCCATCTCATATGTTTCTTTACAATGTGACTTTGACCCAGCCCTATCAAAATGGGGAAGTAGGGCCCTATATTCTTGAGTCGGAGCAGTCTTGTAGCTACCTTGAGTAAGGTGGAAATGATAATGTGATTTATGAAACTAGGTCCTAAAAGGAAAGTGGCCTCTTCTTTGTCCACTTTATCTTGGAATCATAACCCCCATGGGCTCTCCAGAGGCTACCATACTGTGAGGAAGCCACATACACTTGTGTGAGTGTCCTGGTCAGCATTACTATCCTTTGAGTCATCCTATCCTTGCCAGACATGTGAGTGAGCCTTCAGATCATCTTATCATCTAGCTGCTGAATAAGCCTCACCTTCACATCTCTCAAATGGAGATCCTCATCACTGTAGAGCAGGAATGGGCAAACTTTGGTTTGCTCTGTTTGATTCTTCTTGCCTCAGAATCTGTGAGCCTGACAAAAACAGCTGTCTTACACTGCTAATTTTTGGTTGCTTTGTTATGCAGCAAGAGTAACTGGAACAGGATATTTAAACATCCTAATATTCTCCTAATGAATGTAATACAAATGTACTCCTAAATTTATTAATAGAACACAAATGACTTTTACATCAGTAAGAGCTAGGTTAGGAATACATGATAACTTACTGACTGGGTTATGAGTTGTTAAATTAGAAAAAGGAATTCTGAAATAATCTAGCAAGACAAATTTGAATAACCAGATTTAAGTGCCCTCTCTGGATACATTCAAGGAATATTTTATTAGTAAAAGAATAAATTCAGTTAGCTCTAATATCCTCTTTCAAGTCTGTATTCCTCTGAGTGTTAGAGGAAGTATGTCACTGATGTGTGATATTCACCAGGAATGGGGTATAACACCAAGTTTCACTGAGTGGATTAAGACCAGAAGTGTAAGATTTCCAAAACTTCCATTTATGCTGTGTCCTCAGGTGTCTCAGCATGTGCCTGCTGGATAATGTATAGAAGGGATTTCTTTAGGTAAGTATTTTATCCTATAGACAGGAATTGAGCTATGATTCAGATATTGCAATAAGGGAGGATCGCAGATAAAAACATCCCACAAACTTCACATGGGAATTGCTAGCTCAATTTTATTTTGAAACTAATGAAATTTGTGTTTCTGATCCACAGCATAGAAGAAAATTGCTTTAGTTGATGTGCATTTATTCTTTTATTCAATACTTATCCTTATTGCTACTTTCTTCCAAAATATAAGTGAAATAGTTTCTTTTATTAAGTCTTTACATTGTTTCTATTTTCACATTATAAGGCATGTTGCAAAAAATAATATTTTAATTATTTATTAGTGTAATTATTGGGAGGGCAATACTGGGTGTAAGCTTAATTTTTTTTAATTCTACCAATTTAAATATTAATTCTCAATGCTGCAAATAAATTCTGATTTATTTTTAGGGTCAAAAGCTAGTTAGAAATAGATCCCTCCACTCTGTATGCCAATGTCTACCACTTATGCTAGGTCTTGAGAGATTCAGGATTCATAAGTATTTATAGAATATAAACCCAAAGTTCCTACAGTCCAACCCAAAATACTGTGACCCTTCTCCCTTCTCTAATGAATGATTATATAGTGCAAACAAATATGGAATACTCATTTCTATATATTAAATCAAGGCCACAGGAATTCTTTAAGACTCTTCAATTCTATCTAACTGGGTGCTTGAAGCTTTAACTGGAACTTTAATAACTGTTAAATTACATGAAAAAGAATAATTTATATATATTATATATTATACATACTATATATTAGCAAATAAAGCTAAAAATTCAGTGTAAAGATAGATACTTTTATTAACCAAAATTGTCTATATTAAAAATAAAATAGCACATATTTAAGAATAAAAAGAAGAAAAGGAGGTAAGTGGGGAGAAGGAGAGAGGAAGAAGAAAAAGGAGGAGGAGAAGGAAGGGGCAGGGAGGGGAATGCTAACAACAGCAATAGCAGCAACTTCTTTTCTTACCATCTGCTAGGAACTTTTCTAATCACCTATTTGTGTCTTCTACACAACAGCCCTATGAGTTAAGTGTTGTGACTACCTATGTTTCTCAGAAGAGGAAACTGAGGGGCAGATAAGTTAATTTGTAAAGGTCACCCAGTTCGTAAGTAATGTGGCCTGATTTTATATTCAATAGTCAAATTTGAGACATTACATATCATGTGACACTGCCTCATGGAGGGAAAAAAATGTAAACTAACGAACCTGGAAAGTTAGTTTAAAAAATGAGTTTGGTATGCAGAAATAGGTTGCATTTTATACACTAATAGTGAAGTAACAGAAAGATAAGTCAAGAAAACAATCCCACTGACAATTGAACCAAAAAGAATAAAATACCTGGGAATAAAGCTAACAAGAAGGTAAAAGATCTGTACTTTGAAAACTATAAAACAATGATGAAAAAAATTGAAGAAAACATGAATAAATGGAAATATATTCCATGCTTATGGATTGGAACAACAAATATTTTTTAAACAGCATACTACCCAAAGCAATCTACCAATTAATGCAGTTTTTTAAAATTTTTTTTAACTTTATTTTTGAGAGAAAGAGACAGAGCGTGAGTGGGGGAGGGGCAGAGAGAGGGAGACACAGAACGGGAAGCAGGCTCCAGGCTCTGAGCACAGAGCCCAATGAGGGGCTCGAACTCACTAGCCGTGAGATCATGACCTGAGGTGAGGTCAGATGCTTAAGCGACTGAGCCACCCAGGTGCCTCCCCCAATTAATGTACTCTTTAACAGAATACCAACAACATTTTTCACAGAACAGGAACAAATAATATGAAAACTTTGTATAGAACCACAAAACATCCTGGCTAGCCAAAACAATCCTGAGAAGGAAGAACAAATTGAAGTATCATAATATCATATTTTAAGATATACTACAAAGCTATGGTAATCAAAACAGTATGGTGCTGAAACAAAGATATATCAATGGAACAGAGTAGAAAGTCCAGAAATAAATGCGCATTTATACAGCCAATTAGACAACAATATACAATGGGCCACAGTCTCTTTGATAAATGGTGCTGGGAAAAGCAGACTGTTAAATGCAAAAGAATAAAACTGGACTACCTTATTAAACCATAAAATAAGTTAAAAATGAATTAAAGACCTAAATGTGGACTTCAAACCATAAAACTCCTAGAAGAAAACATAAGCAACAATTTCACTGACATCAACCATAGGATTATTTGTCTATATATGTCTCCTCATGCAAGGGAAACAAAGGTAAAATAAACTGTTAGGACTATACCAAAATAAAAAGTTTTTGCACAGCAAAGGAAACCATTAATACAAAAAAAAAGGTAACCCACTGAGTGGAAAAAAATACATTTGCAAATGATCTACCCAATAAGGGGTTAATACCTAATATACATATATTTTCAAAAAGTATACAACTTAATACTACTACTACTACTCATCCAATTTAAAAATGGGCAGAAGACCTGAAAAGATATTTTTTCCAAAGAATACATATAAGAGATCAAACAGATGCTCTTCACTAATCATCAGGGAAATGTAAATCAAAACCATAATGAAATGTCACCTTATACCTGTCAAAATGGCTGGAATCAAAAAGGTAAGGTAAGAAATAAAAAGTGTTGGTGAGAATGCAGAGAAAAAGAAACTCTCATGCACTGTTGGTGGGAAGGCAAGCTAGTACAGTCACTGTGAAAAACAGTATGGTGGTTCCTCAAAAAATTAAAAATAGAATTACCACATGGTTCAGTAATTCCACTACTGAGTATTTACCCAAAGAAAACAACAACACTAGTTCAAAGGGATACATGCACTGCTATGTTTATAGTAGCATTATTTACAATAGCCAAGATAGGGAAGCAATCCAAGTGTCCATTGATAGAAGAATGGATAAAGAATGGTACATATGTATACTTATATATGTGTATATGTGTGTGTATGTATATACATATATATACCATATTATATTCATTTCAGGTGTACAATACAATGCTTCACATTTCTATATGATACTCAGTGCTCATTACAGTAAGTGTACTTTTAATCCTCTTTATCCATTTCACCCATCCCCCTAGCTACCTCCCATTTGGCAACCACCAATTTGTTTTCTGTATTTAAGTGTCTGGTTGAGTGTATACACAAACACACACACACACACACACACACACACACACACACACTGGAATATTACTAAGCCGTAAATAAGAATGAAATATTGGCATTTGCAACCACATATATGGACCTACAATGTATTATGCTAAGTAAAATAAGTCAGACAGAGAAATACAAATACTATATGATTTCCCTCATACACAGAGTTTAACAAATAGAAAAAAAAAAGAAACAAACAAACAAAAACAGACTCTTAAATACAGAGAACAAATTGGTGGTTGCCAAAGGGGAGGTGGGTGGGGAGATGGGTGAAATGGATAAAAAGGATTAAGAGTACACTTATTGTAATGAGCATGGAGTAATGTACAGAAATGTTGAAGGACTGCATTATACACCTGAAATGAATATAACATTGTATGTTAATTATACTTCAATAAAAATGTAAAAAAATAACAAAATAGAGGGAAAATCAGTTTAGTTACTCAGTTGGAATTGATATTTATTGAGCAAATTAAATCTTAAAGCCCCAAGGCATTCAATGATGTGATGAATTTAGTTCTATCCATTTAGAATATACTAATTATTTGTCATCTTTATAACAAACCAAGAACATAGTCACTCAAATCACCTTTTGTGTTCTGTGCCTCAAAGAATCCTCATTGCAAAAGATTGCAGGATCTTTTGAATCAGTTTACTGATTTCTCTCTCTCTCTCTCAAAATTAACAAACATTTAAAAAATAAAAATAAAAACAAAATTAAAAAAACAGAAATTTTAGGAAGTTCAAGGAAGTGTGCAAACCCTTAACTAAATTTATCAAAGGAAAACAGAAGATTCAAATTATTAACATCAAGAATATAACTCTTGATAATTCAGCAGTCCCACTACATACCCTACAGCCCTATAGTGCGTCTCAGGGTGCTCAAAGGCCCATTCCCATTGGACACATCTAACCCACAAACAATTCAAGCTCTATATTTGTAAAATTAAACTGTTGCCTCCTGATTGTACCATTTTCAAGCACTAATGTAAGTTTTAATACAGCTTAGAAGGGGCACATGTTATACAAATAGCAAGTCAATTTAAAAATTTTCAGTGGAATAGTTAAAAAATGGTGTCAGAGTAGAAGGACCCTAGGCTCACGTTGTCCCACAAATATAACTAGATAACTATCAAATCAACCTAAATACCCAGAAAATGACCTAAAACTGGAAGAACAAATTGCACAACTAAAGGTAGAAAAGAGGCACATCAAAGAAGGTAGGAAGTATAGAGACATGTCTTGGGAGAGAAATGGATTATGGCCATTGTGGGAAGAAAGGAGTGTTGGTTGGGAGAAGGGTAAGAGACAGATTAACACACAGGGGAGTGCATGCGGAAAATGAATTCCCATAGTAACTGGCTTATAAGTGAGAGGTGCCAAATTTGATGAGTTCTGGCAAATAGCAGGGCTTAAAGCATGTCGTTTTCAAGGTCACTAGGCTTGGCTGAGACAGAGTCCTGAGGGCATCATGCTGCTCTGTAGAGAAGGCAGAAAAAGATCTCGTGGACACACAGCACAGAAAAAGTGATCTGAAGAACACCTGGGGCACACAGTGGGAAGATAATTTGCTCATCTCAGAGTGCATTACAGAGAGGTAACATTCACAGAGAGACTCTTCCAGGAACAGACTGGCATCATTTCTCTCTCCCACTCCTCAGAAAAAGCATAGGGCCTTTGTGGCAACTAGTGTAGCACTGACTAACTTGCTTACACTAAGCCCTGCCCCCCTCAGCCTCTGGGGGAACTGCCCCTCTGAGTCACAAGTGCCTCAGTACCAGCACAAGAGGCTCCCTCCCCCAGAAAACTGACCCAAATTCCTGTTCACACTGCATCTGCTGACACACGATTTTTGCAGACTCTTGGTTCCAGCAGCAGTGGTGACAGGTCTCATTTCACAAACAGACCAGAGCACACCTAATTAAAACAAGCCACTTTTAGGTCAGGGACCAAACACTGCCCACAATAGGCAACAAGAGCCTCTTCATATTAATGGCCTGAAAGATAAATGGCCAAGACAAAACAGCAGAGCACAAGCAGCACATTGGAGAAACGGATGGAAGCGCCAGCACCTGGGAAATAGGGGGATACCATATGGCAGGGCACTACAGGACCTCTTCTTCATAAGGCCATTACCTTCAGGAATAGGAGAGGCAGCTGACTTGTCACACACACACACACACACACACACACACACACACAGGAACAGAGACACAGACAAAATTGGAAGACACAGAAATTTATCCCTAATGAAAGAACAGGAAAAGGCCATGGACAGAGACCTAAGTGAAACAAATATAAACAACATGCCTGATAGGGAATTTAAAATGGAGATCATAAAGATGCTCACTAGACTTGAGAAAAGAATGGAAGACATGAACGAGACCCTTAACACAGAGATAAGGAATAAGAGCAGAGATAAACAGTATAATATACAAAATGGGAAACATGCTTAATAGAATGAACAGCAGGATAGAAGAAGCATAGGAATGAATTAGTGACCTAAAAGACAGAAATGTAATCAAGCTGAACAAGAGAAAAGAATTATGCAAAAAGAGAATAACCATAGGGAACTCAGTTACTCCATTCAACATAATAACATGCATATTGTAGGAGTCTCAGAAGAAGAAAGAGAAAAAGAGGCAAAAAAAAATATATTTAAAGAAATAATAGCTGAAAACTTCCCTAAATTGGGAAAGGAAACAGAGATACCCATATCAAGGAAGGCACAGAGAACTCCCATCAAAATCAACAAAAGCAGATACACAGCAAGAAACATTGTAATTAAAATGGCATAACATAGTATTAAAAAATTAAAGCAGGAAGACAAAAGAAGATAGCTACTTACAAGGGAAAACCCATAAGGCTAGGAGGGATTTTTTCAGCAAAAACGTTGCAGGCTAGAGGGGAGTGGCATGATACATTCAAAGTGCTGAATGGCAAAAATCTGCAGCCAAGAATATTCTATCCAGCAAAGTTATCATTCACAATAGAAGGAGAGATAGTTTACCGGGTAAGCAAAACTAAAGGAGTTCATGACCACTAAACCAGCCCTGCAAGACATAGTAAAAGGGACTCTTTAAATGGAAAGAAAAGACTAAAAGTGACAGTATGAAGGCAGTAAAAGCAAAAGAAATAAAAATTAATATTTCTATTAAAAAAATCAGTCAAGGAACTAAGAAAATAAAAGAATGTAAAATAAAACATTTACCTAAAACATGAGAAGGATAAAAGTAAGAATGAGTTCAAACTTAAATGATCATCAACTTCTATTATATGCAGAAGAGGTTATATGCAAATCTAATGGTGACCATATATAAAAAGACACTAATAAATATGCAAGAATAAAGAGAAGGAAATCCAAACATATCACTAAAGAAAACCAGCAAACCATGAAAGAAAGGAAGGATCAGGAAAAATATTCAGAAACAGTCACAAAACAAATAATAAAATGACAATAAATACATATATATCAATAATTACTTTGAAGTAAATGGACTAAATGATCCAATCAAAAGACACAAGGTGATAAGAATAGATTAAAAAAAAACAAGATCCGTCTATATGCTGCCTACAAGAGACTCATTTTAGACCTAAAGACAACTGCAGATTGAAAGTGAGGGGACAACAAAACATCTACCATGAAAATGGATGTCAAAAAAAACTTGGAGTAACAATACTTACATTGGACAAAACAGACTTGAAAACGGTGTAACAAGAGACAAAAAAGACATTATATAATAATAAAGGAGACAATCCAACAAGAAGATATAATGATTGTAAATATTTATGCACCCAACATGAGAGCACTCAAATACATAAAGCAACTAGTAATAAACATAATGTAACTAATTGATAGTAATATATTAATAGTAGGTGACTTTAATGCTATACCTATATCAATAGACAGATCATCTAAATAGATTTTACAAGTAAGCAATAGCTTTGAATTATACACTAGAACAGAGGATTTAACAGATATATTCAGAACATTCCCTTTTAAAACAGCAGAATATACATCCTTTTCAAGTCCACATGGGATATTTTTCGGAATAGATCACACATTAGGCAAAAAAAAAAACAGCCTCAACAAATTTAAGAAGATCAAAATCATAACATGCATCTTTTCTGACCACAATTCTATGAAACTAGAAGTCAACCACAAGAAAACATCTGGAGAGACCGCATCTTTTCTGACCACAATTCTATGAAACTAGAAGTCAACCACAAGAAAAAATCTGGAGAGACCACAAACACATGGAATTAATTAATATGCTACTAAACATTGTATGGGTTGACCAGGAAATAAAAAAAGATAAAAAGGACACAGAAGCAAATGAAAATGAAAACACAATGGTTCAAAACTCTTGGGATGCAGACAAGGAAGTTCTAAAAGGGAAGTTCATAGCAAAGTAGGCCTGCTTCAATAAGGAAGAAAATTTTCAAATAAATAATCTAAACTTACACTTAAGGATCTAGAAAAAGAACAACAAATGAATACTAAAGCCAATAGAGAGAGAGACAGAGACAGAGACAGAGAAATACTAAATATTAGAGCAGAAATAAGTGATATAGAAACCAAAAACACAATATAACATATCAATTAAAACATTAACTGGTTCTTTGAAAAAATTAATAAAACTGATAAACCTATCCAGACATACCAAAAAAAAACCCCCAAAAACCAGAAAGAACTCAAATAAAATTACAAATGAGAGAGGAGAAAAAACAACACCACAGAAATAAAATTATAAGGGAATATTAAGAAAAACTATGTCCACAAATTGGACAACTTAGAAGAGATGGATAAATTCCTAGAAACATAAACTACCAAAACTAAAATAAGAATAGTAAATTTGAACAGATCAATTATCAGCAAGGAAATTGAATCAGCAAGCAAATCAAATAACTCCCAACAAACAAAAGTCAAGTACAATATGGCTTCACTGGTAAATTCTACTAAACATTTAAAGATGAATTGATACCTATTCTCCTCAAACTATTCCTAAAAATAGAAAAAGGAAAACTCCCAAGCTCATTCTACAAAACCAGCATTACCCTGCTACAAAAACCAGATAAAGACACCACTAAAAAAGACAACTATAGGCCAATATGCCTTATGAACACAGATGCAAAAATCTTCAAGAAAATGTTAGCAAACAAAATCCAACAATAAAAAATGATTCACATAATCAAAAGGGATTTATTCCTGGGTTGAAAGGGTGGTTCACTATTCACAAAGCATTTGAAAAAGTACAGCATCCATTGATGACAAAATCATTAACAAACAGGGTTAGAGAGTATATAATTCAACATAATAAAGCCCACATATAAAAAACTCACAGATAACATCATCCATAATGGGGAAAAAACAGTTTTTCCCCTAATGTCAGGAATAAGGTAAGAATGTTCATTCTCACTACTTTTATTCAACATAATACTGGAAATCTAGAAATGAGATAACAACAAAAAAAGTCTCCAAATTGGTAAGGAGGAACTAAAACTTTCACTATTTTCAGATGACATGATACTATATAGAGAAAACCTAAAAGACTCCACCAAAAAAATTGACATAATTGATCAAATTCAGTAAAGTTGCAGGATACAAAACCAATGTACAGAAATCTGTTGCACATCTATACACCATAATAAAGCAGCATAAAGAGAGCTTAAGAAAATAATCCTCCTTACAATGTCACCCAAAACAATAAGATACCTAGGAATAAATGTAGTCAAAGGTGAAAGACCTGTTCTCTGAAAACTATAAAACACTGATTAAAAAAAAAATTGAAGACAACACAAAAAAATGGAAAGACATTTCATGCTCATGAATTGGAACAAATATTGTTAAAATGTCTATACTACCCAAATAAACCTACAGTTTTAATGCAATCTAATAGCATTAAATACCAAGAGCATTTTTCAAAGAAATAGAACAAGCAACTCTATTATTTGTATGGAATCACAAAAGACTCTGGATAGCCAAAGCAACCTTGGAAAGGAAAGGAAAAGAAAAGAAAAGCTGGATGCATCACAATTCTGGACTTTTTATTACAAAGCTATAGTAATCAAAACTGTATGGTATTGGCACAAAAACAGACACATAGGTCAATAGAACAAATAGAAAACCCAGAGAGAAACCCACAATCATATGGTCAATTAATCTTTGACAAAGCAGGAAAGAATATGCAATGGGAAAAAGACAGTGTCTTCAACAAATGGTGTTGGGAAAACTGGACAGCTAAATGCAAAAGAATTAAATTGGACCAGTTTCTTATACCATATGAAAAAATAAATTCAAAATGGATTAAAGACCTAAATGTGAGACCTGAAACAATAAAAATTCTAGAAGAGAATTTAGGCAGCAATTTCTTTGACACTAGCCAAAGCAATGCTTTTCTAGTTATTTCTCATGAGGCAAGGGAAATAAAAGCAAAAATAAACTATTGGGACTACAAAAAAATAAAGCTTCTGCACAGCAAGAGAAGCAATAACACTAAAAGGCAACCTAGGGGAGAGGAGAGATATTTGAAAATGACATAGCCAATAAAAGGTTGGTCTGCAAGATATATAAAGAAGTTATGAAACTCAAGATCCAAAAACAAATAATCCAATTGAAAAATAGGCAGAAGACATGAACAGACATTTCTCCACAGAAGACATACCAATGCCCAACAGACACACAAGATGTTCATAGTCACCTACAGAGAAATGGAAATCAAAACTACCATGAGGTATTACCTCACATCTGTCAAAATGGCTAAAATCAAAAACAAAGTTCTTGTCAAACTCAACACCCAAAAAAATAAATAATCCAGTGAAGAAATGGGCAAAAGACATGAACAAACACTTTTCCAACGAAGATATCCAGATTGCCAACAGAAACATGAAAAGATGCTCAATATCACTCATCCTCAGGGAAATTCAAATCAAAACCATTGTGAGATACCACCCCACACCTGTCAGATAGGGTAAAATTAACAACTCAGGAAACAACAGATGTTGGCAAGGATGCAAAGTAAGGGCAACACTTTTACACTGTTAGTAGGAATGCAAACTGGCGCAGCCATCTGGAAAACAGTATGGATGTTCCTTAAAAATTTTTAAATAAAGCTACCCTACAATTGCGTTTATCCAAAAGGTACAAAAATGCTGATTCAAAGGGGCACTTGTGTCCAAATGTTTATAACAGCACTATCAACAATAGCCAAATTATGGAAAGAGGCCAAATGTCCATTGACTGACAAATGGATAAAGAAGATGTAGTGTGTGTGTATATATATACACATATATATACATATGTATATATGTACACACACACACACACACACACACACACAATGTAATATTACTTGACAATCAAAAATGAAATCTTGCCAGTTGCAGGTAAGATCATTAGACATACATATGCAAAAGAATGAATTTAGATCCCTATCTCATAAAATTAACTCAAAATTGATCTTGTACCTAAATGTATGAGTTAAAGCCATAAAACCCTAAGAAGAAAATGTAAAGTCTCTTATGGTTTACCTCTCTCTCAGTTTTTATATTATTTTTCCTTCCCTTACCATATGTTCATCCATTGTGTTTCTCAAATTCCACATATAAGTGAAGTCATATGATATCTGTCTTTCTCTGACTTAACCATAAGAGATTCTTAAATACAGAGAACTGAGAGTTACTAGAGGAGAGTCGGGTGGTGGGTCGAGGGATGGGCTAAATGGGTGATGGACATTAAAGAGGGCATTTTTTGGGATTGAGTACTGGGTGTCAAATGTAAGAGATGAATCAATGGGTTCTACTCCTAAAGCCAAGACTACACTGTATGTTAAGTAACTTAAATTTAAATTAAAAAGAAGAACACGACGGAGACGAAGGAGGAGACGAAGGAGGAGACGAAGGAGGAGACGAAGGAGGAGACGAAGGAGGAGACGAAGGAGGAGACGAAGGAGGAGACGAAGGAGGAGACGAAGGAGGAGACGAAGGAGGAGACGAAGGAGGAGACGAAGGAGGAGACGAAGGAGGAGGAGAAGAAAGTAAACCAAGAAGTAAATCTCCATGACCTTGGATTAAGCAAGGTGTTATTAGCTGTAACACTAGAAGCACAAGTGTTAAATATATACATACATACACACACACACACACATATATATTGGACTTTATCAAAACTAAAACCTTTTATGCTCTAAGCACCCATCGAGAAAGTGAAAAGACAACTCATAGAATTGAAGTACTTGCAAATTATATGTCTGATAAGGCTCTATTATCCAGAATATAAAAAATTCCCACAACTCAGTAATCAAAATACAACTCAAGGAAATAATGGGCGAATGACTCAAATAGGCATCTCTCCAAAAAAGATAGAGACGTGGTCAAAAAGCACATGAGAAGATGTTTAAAAATAGCATTATCCTTTAGGGAAATGCAAATCAAAACCACAGTGTGATACTACTTTACACCCACTAGAATGGCAAAAATCATAAAAAGAGATAATAAAACATCTTGGGGAGAATGTGTAGAAGTTGGAACACTTATAAATTGGTGGTAGATATGTAAAACAGTGCAACTACACTGGAAAACATTTCAGTAATTTTTCAAAATATTAAATATAAAGCTAACATTTTACCTGCTGATTCCACCCCTTGGTATATATAGTCAAGAGAAATAAAAATATGTCTATACTTAAACTTGCATAATAATGTTCATTGCCACATTATTTACAATTAGCAAAAAGTGGAAATAAATGTCCATCAACTGAAAAATAAATGAAATGTGGCATATCCATACATGGAATATCCTTTGGCAAGAATGAAATACTAATATACATGCCACATCATGGATGAACCTTGAAAGCATTATGCTAAGTGAAGAAAGCTAGTCACAAACGACTGTATATGATTCCATTTACATGAAATGCTCAGAATAGACAAATTCATAGAGAAAGGAAACTGATAAATGGTTGCCAGTGATGAAGGAGAAGGGAAATGAAAAGTAAGAGTAACTGCTAACCACTATAGGTTTCTTTAGGAGATGATGAAAATGTTTTAAAAAATCAATACTTGTGATGGTTTTTAAACCCTATGAATTACTAAAGAAAGCCATGAATTATGCACTTCAAAAAGTAATATTTATGTATGCAATTTATATCTCAAATGTCATTAAAAAAAGAAAAAGAAAAGTCATGCTAAAATCACTTCAAGAAGGGGGTTCTGCTTCAAGATGGCAACTTGCTGTATTGAACAGACCAAACCTACACCCAATAGAACAATTCCTCCTGAAGAAGAACTAAAGGCTGACTGAATAGCTACTAAACAAGAAAGGATAGAGAAAACAGCAAGAAATACATAGACAGGGTAATAAAGAGAAACCCCACCACCAATGCTGTGAATGGCAGTGGGAAGAATGGTACTGTGGACCTGGGAACAGATCCCTCTGTCCTTGAGCACAAGAAAAAAAGCTATGGCTTAAAAGACCAACTAGCATATAAAAGAGACAACACTAAAATGCTCCCAAGTGGACGAAGAGCTGCAAAAAAGCTCTCTAGGTCAGAGGGACTTGGAGAACAATACCTTAAAAGCCTAGAATAGAATGGGGCCCAGACACCATAATGGTGGATCCCACCTTTCCAGTGAGCTTGTGACTTCAGAGAGCTCAGGTCCATAAGCCCACACCAGCCCCAGCTGCATTTGGGCACAGAAAAATAAGCCAAAGTTTAAAAGAGCGTAGCAGCCAAAGTTTAAAATGGCCTAGAGAACATGGGAATATTCTCTCTCCCTCCACCTTAAAAGCCCAAGACCTGAGCTGGATTGGGCTCACAAGGAACTTATGAACTCACAGCACAGGGTCCATAAGCCCATCCAGCCATCCTGTGGTGCTGGTAACAGAAAATAAGCTGTGGTTTTGTGTTGTTATTGTTGTTGTTGTTGTTATTTAATTATTTTTTATTTTTAAATTTTGTCTTGCCTTTTTCTTTTTGGTTTTTTTTTTCATTTTTTTTCTTTTTTACTTTTCCTTTTTTCTTTTCTTTTATTATTTTCTTTCTTCCTTTTTTAATTTATTATTCTTTATATTAAAAGCCATGGTTTAAAAGAGTAACTAGTATACACAGCCACATCTGCAGCTAGCCACCAAAAGTCACAAAGCATACACAGCCTGCATAGGGGATACCAAACACAAGATTACTCCTTTAACTTTAGAAGAAGCCATTTTGCTTAACCCATAAAAACAAAAAGTCAAGCAAAATGAGAAAACAAAGAAATATGCTCCAAAAGAAAGGACAAGAAAAAAAGCCTCACACACACACACAAAAAAAATGAAACAAATAAGCAATATGGCTGATAAAGAATTTAAACTAATGTTCATAAAGATATTCACTGGACTGGAGAAAAGACTGTGAAAATTCAGCGAGACCCTCAATAAAAAGTTAGAAAATATTAAAAAGAACTTGTCAGAATGGAAGAATGCAACAACTGAAATAAACATACTAGAGGGAATCAACAAATTAGAAGATAAAGAACATATCAGTGATCTGGAAGTCATGGTGATGGAAAGTACACAAGCTGAACAGCAAACAGAGAAAATTTTCAAGATGATGATAGATTAAGAGATCTCTTGAAGAGTATCAAGGAAACAAACATTTGCATTATAGAGGTCCCAGAAGAAGAGAGAGATAAAGGTATAGAAAACGTATTTGAAGAAATAATACCTGAAAACTTCATAACCTGGGAAGGGAAAGAGACATCCAAGTCCAAGAAGCAAAGAGGTCCAAACCAGATGAACTCAAGGAGGCTCACAGCATGGCACATTAGAATTACACTGTTATAATGTTAAAATGCAGAATCTTAAAAGCAATAAGAGCAAAACAAAAAGGTACCTACATAAGAAAGTTTACAAGGCTGACGGCTGATTTTTCAGCAGAAAATTTGCAAATAAGAAGGGAATAGCATGATATATTCAAAGTGCTGAAAGGAAAAAAACCTACAATCAAGAATACCCTACCTGGCAAGGCTATTCAAATTTGAAGGAGTGAACCCAAAGCTATCTACACATTTAATGCAATCCCAATCAAAATTGCACCAGCATTCTTCTCGAAACTAGAACAAGCAATCCTAAAATTCATATGGAACCACAAAAGGCCCCGAATAGCCAAAGTAATTTTGAAGAAGAGACCAAAGCAGGAGGCATCACAATCCCAGACTTTAGCCTCTACTACAAAGCTGTCATCATCAAGACAGCATGGTATTGGCACAAAAACAGACACATAGACCAATGGAATAGAATAGAAACCCCAGAACTAGACCCACAAACGTATGGCCAACTCATCTTTGACAAAGCAGGAAAGAACATCCAACGGAAAAAAGACAGTCTCTTTAACAAATGGTGCTGGGAGAACTGGACAGCAACATGCAGAAGGTTGAAACTAGACCACTTTCTCACACCAGTCACAAAAATAAACTCAAAATGGATAAAGGACCTGAATGTGAGACAGGAAACCATCAAAACCCTAGAGGAGAAAGCAGGAAAAGACCCCTCTGACCTCAGCCGTAGCAATCTCTTACTCGACACATCCCCAAAGGCAAGGGAATTAAAAGCAAAAATGAACTACTGGGACCTTATGAAGATAAAAAGCTTCTGCACAGCAAAGGAAACAACAAAACTAAAAGGCAACCAACGGAACGGGAAAAGATATTTGCAAATGACATATTGGACAAAGGGCTAGTATCCAAAATCTATAAAGAGCTCACCAAACTCCACACCCGAAAAACAAATAACCCAGTGAAGAAATGGGCAGAAAACATGAATAGACACTTCTCTAAAGAAGACATCTGGATGGCCAACAGGCACATGAAAAGATGCTCAACGTCGCTCCTCATCAGGGAAATACAAATCAAAACCACACTCAGATATCATCTCACGCCAGTCAGAGTGGCCAAAATGAACAAATCAGGAGACTATAGATGCTGGCGAGGATGTGGAGAAACGGGAACCCTCTTGCACTGTTGGTGGCAATGCAAATTGGTGCAGCCATTCTGGAAAACAGTGTGGAGGTTCCTCAGAAAATTAAAAATAGACCTACCCTATGACCCAGCAATAGCACCGCTAGGAATTTACCCAAGGGATACAGGAGTACTGATGCATAAGGGCACTTGTACCCCAATGTTTATAGCAGCACTCTCAACAATAGCCAAATTATGGAAAGAGCCGAAATGTCCATCAACTGATGAATGGATAAAAAAATTATGGTTCATATACACAATGGAGTACTACGTGGTAATGAGAAATAATGAAATATGGCCCTTTGTAGCAACGTGGATGGAACTGGAGAGTGTGATGCTAAGTGATATAAGCCATACAGAGAAAGACAGATACCATATGGTTTCACTCTTATGTGGATCCTGAGAAACTTAACAGAAACCCATTGGGGAGGGGAAGGAAAAAAAAAAAAGAGGAAGAGAGCCAAAGCATAAGAGACTCTTAAAAACTGAGAACAAACTGAGGGTTGATGGGGGGTGGGAGGGAGGGGAGGGTGGGTGATGGGTACTGAGGAGGGCACCTTTTGGGATGAGTACTGGGTGTTGTATGGAAACCAATTTGACAATAAACTTCATATATTGAAAAAAAAATTTTGAAGGAGTGATAAAGAGTTTTCCCAACAAACAAAAGATTAAAAAAATTATATCACCACAAAACCTTACAAGAAATTTAAAGGGGCTTCTTTAAGTAGAAAAGAAATGGCCATAATTAGACATAAGAAAAATATGAATAAGAAGATGTAAAACATGACAACATATATATAAAATGTGGAGAAGGGAGTTGTAAGGGAAGTAGAGGATAAAAAAGAAAGATTTTTTTTCTTTTTTGTGGTTTTAATTATTTTTATTCTTTTGTTTTGTTTTGTTTCAGAATGTGTTTGAACTTAAATGACCATCACATTAACATGTACTGCTATTTACTTAGGATGTTATATATGAAACTCAATGTAACCACAAACACAAAATCTATGATAGCTATAGAAAAAATAAACAGAAAGAAAGCCAACCATACAACAGTATAAATACACATTGATCACAAAGAAAGAAAGCAAGGGAAGAAAGGAACAAAAAATAACTACAAAACAAGAAACAAATTTTAAAAATGGCAATACTATCAATAATTACTTTAAATGTAAATACCCTGAATGCTCCAATCAAAAGACACAGAGTAGAAGAATGAATAAAAAAACAAGACCCAACTATATGTTGCCTACAACATAGAGATGGAAAGTGAAGAGATGGAAAAACATTCACCATGCAAATGGAAGCTAAAAACAACAATAACAACAACTTGGGTAGCTATAATTATGTGAGACAAAATAGACTTTAAAACAAAGACTGTAAGAAGAGACAAACAAGAGCAATACATAATGGTAAAAGGATCAATCCAACAGAGTATATAACAATTGAAATATCTCTATACCTAGCAATGGAACACCTACATATATAAAGAAAATATTAACAGACATAAAGAGAGAAAGTGTCAGTAATACAATAATAGTAGGTGACTTAACATTCCACTTACATCAACAGATAGATCATCCAGACAGAAATCGATAAGGAAACAATATCTTTGAATGACACATTGAGCCAGATAGGCATAACAGATATATAGAGAACATTACATCAAAAAATAATAGAGTACACCTTCTTTTCAAGTGTACATAAAACATTCCCAGAACAGATCACATATTATTAGGGCATAAAACAATCCTCAATACATTTAAGAATATCAAAATAATACATCTTTCCTGACCACAATGGTATGAAACAAGAAATAAATCAAAAGAAAAAACAAAAACAGAAAAAAAAGTGGAGAATAAACATGATACTAAATAACCTATAGCTCAATGAAGCAAAGAAAAAAATACATGAGACAAATGAAAATGAAAACACAATGGTCCAAAATGTGTGGGACACCAAAAAGTAAAGAAGGAAGTGTATAGCAATACAGGTTTACCACAAGAAATAAGAAAAAAACTCAAACAATCTAACTTTACACCTAGAGGAATTAGGAAAAGAAGAATAAACAAAGCCCAAGGTGAGTGGAAGAAAGTAAAAAGATAAAGGTCAGAGAAGAGAAAAAAAAAAAAAGATGTAGAAACGGAAAAACTAAAGAAAATCAATTAAACCATGAAACCAAGACCCATCAAAAAAAAAAAAAGAGAGAGAGAGAGAGAGAGAGAGAAAGACCCAAATAAATAAAATCAGAAACAAGAGAGAAGTAACAACTGATACCACAGAAATACCAACAGTTATAGAATACTATGAAAAATGATATGCCAAGGCAAAAAACAAAAACAAAAAACAAAAAAAAAAATGGACCATCTAGAAGCAATGCATAAATTCCTAGAAACATACAGCCTTCCAAAGCTGAACCAAAAAGAAATAGAAAATACAAAACAGACCAATTACAAGTAACAAAATTGAATCCGTAATCTAAAAGCTACCAAAAAACAAAAGATCTGGACCAGATGGATTCACAAGTGAATTTTACCAGACATTTAAAGAAGAGTTAATACCTATTCTCCCTAAACCATTTCAAAAACATAGAAGAGGAAGGAAAGCTTCCAAAT
Organism: Acinonyx jubatus; assembly: GCF_027475565.1. Lineage (NCBI taxonomy): Eukaryota > Metazoa > Chordata > Mammalia > Carnivora > Felidae > Acinonyx > Acinonyx jubatus. Next base: position 103,471,227 of record NC_069385.1, on the reverse strand, counting down.
ACATTTTATAAGGCCAATGTTATTCTGATACCAAAACCAGACAAAGATACCATGAAAAAAATAAAACTACCGGACAATAGCCCTGATGATATACATGCAAATTCCTCAACAAAATATTAGCAAACCACATACGAAGATACATTAAAAAGATCACACCATGATCAGGTGAGATTTATTCCCAGGATGCAAGAATGGTTCAATATTTGCAAATCAATCAACATCATACACCACATCAACCAATGAAGGATTAAAACCATACTATTATCTCAACAGAGGTAGAAAAAAAGCATTTGACAAAATTCAACATCCATTCATGACAAAAACTGTCAACAAAATGGGGATATAGCTCAACATAATTACAGGAAATATACCTCAACATAATAAAGATCATATATGAAAATCTCACTACTATCATCATCCTCAATGGTGCAAAATTGAGAGCTTTCCCTGTAAGGTCGGGAATAAGACAAGGATGTCCACTCTCACCACTAGGTGAGAGGAAGTCCTAGCCACAGCAATCAGAAAACAAAGTAACAGGCATCCATATTGGTAAAGAACAAGTTAAATTGTCATCATTTACAGATGTCATGATACTATACATAGAAAAAAACTACTAGAAGTAATAAATTCATTAAAGAGGTAGGATACAAAATTAATACTTAGAAATTGATAGCATTTTTATACACTAACAATGAGGTCACACATAGAGAAATTTAAAAAACACAATTCACAGTTCACAATTGCATCAAAAAAGAATACAATACCTAGGAATAAACTCAACCAAAGAAATAAAAGACCTTTCCTCTGAAAACTATAACACTGATAAAAGAGATTGAAGATGACTATATGGAATATGGGGAAAGATATTTCATTCTCATGGATTTGAAGAATTAGTATTTCAAAATGTCCATATTACCCAAAGGATTCTACAGATTCAATACAATCCCCATCAAAATACCAACAGTATTTTTCACAAGACTAGAACAAATACTAAAATTTTTATGGAATCAGCAAAAACCGCAAATATCCAAAGCACTACTGAGTAAGAGGAACAAAGCTGGAAGTATCACAATCCTAGACTTCAAGATATACTATAAGTTTGCAGTAATCCAAACAGTATAGCACTAGCACAAAAATAGACAGATCAGTGAAACAGAATAGATGCTCCAGAAACAAACTCACATTTACATGGTTATTTAATCTATGATAAAAGAGGTAAGAATATACAACGGGGAAAAGATGGTCTTTTCAATAAATGGTGTTGGGAAAACTAGGTAGCTACATGTGAAAGATCACTTTCTAACACCACCAACAAAAATAAATTCAAAATGGATTAAAATGGATTAAAAGTGTGAGAATGCTGAAACCATAAAAATCCTAGATGAGAATACAGTCTTTGTCTGACATCTGCCATAGCAAAATTATTCTAGATATATCTCCAAAGGCAAGACAAACAAAGAAAAAAAAAAAACAAAAAACAAACAAAGAAACAAACCACCACCACCACCACCAGAACCACCACCACCATCACCACCACCACCACCACCAACAACAACAACAACACTATCGGGACTACATTAAAATAAAAAGCTTCTACACAGCAAAGGAAAAAAATAGCAAAACTAAAAGACAACCTCCTGAATGGGAGAAGGTATTTACAAACAATATATCCAATAAGGGGCTGATATACAAAATATATAAAGAACTTTTACAACTCAGCACAAAACAAACAAGCAAGCAATCCATTAAAAATAATGGGCAGAAGACTTGAATAGACATTTTTCCAAAGAAGACATATAGATGGGCAACAGACATGTGAAAAGATACTCAACCTCACTAATCATTAGGGAAATGCAAGTCAAAACCACAATGAGATATCACCTCACACCTGTCAGAATGGCTAAAATCAAGAAAACAAGAAACAATAAATGTGGAGAAAAAGGAAACTTCATATACTGTTGGTGAGAATGTAAATTGATACAGCCATAGTGGAAAAAAATCATGGAGGCTCCTCAAAAATTGAAAATAGAAATACCATATAATCCAATAATTCCACTGTTAGGTATTTACCCAGGGAAACTGAAAACACTAACTCAAAAAGATACATGCACCCCTAAGTTTATTGCAGCATTATTTATAATAGCCAAGACATGGAAGCAACCTAAGTGTCCTTCAACACATGAATGGACAAGTTGTGACATATATTTATCACATATATATATATTTATCACACATATATATGGTATATGATATAAGATCACCTATATATATAGATAGATCACATATGTATATGATATATAGATAGGTAGATACATAGATAACATATATATATATATTGCAGCATTATTTACAATAGCCAAAATATGGAAGCAACCTAAGTGTCCTTCAATAGATGAATGGACAAGAAGGTTGTTATATACATATATATATATATATGTATACATATACATATATATAATAGAATACTACATATTCTATATACTATATTATATATTCTATATATATATTCTATATTCTATATTCTATATTATATTCTATATATATTCTATATTCTATATTATATATTATATACATATATATGTATACATATACATATATATGTATATATATATATATATAATAGAATACTACACAGCCAGAAAAAGGGATGAGATTATGCATTTAAGACAAGATGGATGGACCTAGAGGGTATTATGCTAAGTGAGATAAGTCAGACTGAGAAAGACAAATGCCATATGATTCTATTCATATGTGGAATCAAAAAAAAATGAGTAAACAAACAATAAGCTGAATCATAACTAAGAATACAGAGAACAAACTGATGGTTGCCAGAGGCTGGGGCAGTAGAAGGTTGGGCAAAATGGGTAAAAGGAAGAGGGAAATACAGCCCTCCAGTTATGGAATAAGTAAGTCACGGGAATAAAAAGCAGAGCATAAGAAATACAGTCAGTGACACTATAATAGTGATTTAATGGAACAGATGGTATCTACACTTGTGGTGAACATAGCATAAAGTATAAACTTGTCAAATCACTAAGTTGTATACTTGAAACTAATGTAGCATTGTGTGTTAACTATACTCAAAAAAATTGAGAATAAAACATTAGATAAAATCACAAGTTAAAGTAAATGACAATTTGTGAAATTCAATCTTACCACAGAAAATAATTATTGTCCTTAATATATAAATAACTTCTAAATTTATAGAAAAGTTAACAACTCAATAGGACATTCCAATGAAAAAGGCAAAATTCCAATTGAGTTATGAATAGATTAAGTTTACAGTAGTTCTCTCCCTTTTAGTATTGCTTAATTAGCTTTCAACTTTCTAAAGCAATAATTTCTTCCTTCTCGTTGAAATATATTATTTTTACGTTTCTTTTTTTTTTCTTTTTAAAGTTTATTTACCTATTTTTTTTGAGACAGAGAGAGACAGAGCATGAGCGGGGGAGGCTCAGAGAGAGAGGGAGACACAGAATCTGAAACAGGCTCCAAGTTCTGATCTGTCAGTCCACAGTCCAACGCAGGGCTCAAACTCACTGAGCTGTGAGATCATACCTGAGCCAAAGTCGGACACTCAACCGACTGAGCCGCCCAGGCACCTCTATTTTTACATTTCTAATTTCTCTTATATAGTTTTGATGGAATTAGCAGCAGTTGGCCCAACTATGCTCTATTTTTGCACATCATTCACTGATGTATCTAAAACCTCATTTTAGAATGGGGACATAAGGTCCTCAACTTTGGAACTTTGGGGATTTAGCTCAAATTTCCAAATAGAAAATGCCCCAGAGTGCATCAAATTATATACACTTATATCAGAGGATAAACAGTGGATTCTGACACCAACCTCCTATTTTTCCCCTAAAAATCTCCTGAAAATCTTTAGTCAGTATGATTAAGAAAACAGAATTTCTGTTGCTTTACTTTTTCCCCTTGAATTCCTAACAATAACTAAGGACATTACTATTTAATTACTTCAGGTCAAATATTATTTGGCTTATATTTATTGACTACAGAGTACAGAAAAACAAATTTTTAAACATCAAACAAAATATCAACAGTACACCTCTGCTCTAACTATGCCTAAGTATAAACAAGGCTGAAGTATCACAAGACAATAGGCGTATCAACAAGTGCCATACTTTTGCTTCTAGGCTCCAATGCAAATTTACTCTCCAATTTCGACTGGTCAGTTCACTGTGTCCTCCCTTTCTCTTCTGTGATGGAGTCCCCTCCACCCTTTAGGACCGAGGTGGGGAGTTCTGGACATCTCTTTCATTACTTTGTGGTTGTACCACAGCTCTTTTCAGAGTTATAGTCAAGAGCAAGATGAAGAAAAAAAAATGTGAAGGCAATTTTAAAAGGGAATGCAGCACTGTGTAATTGTAAAACATCACCAGTGTTCTTTTGGTCGGAAGGAAAAATAAGAAATCGGTTAGGTCACAGGGATGTGACATGGACCTTTCTTCCTGTCACTTAGCGTTTCAGGGCAAAAAGAACCCAAAAGTGCTTTCTGATTTTGTTAATTTTACAATATAAACATGATGAATAAAACACTTTTAAAGACCTTAGAGGATGCTTTCTAATAACCTCATAAGAAGGTTTATGATAAGGTCATATTTACAGATGTCTTCTCATCTATATGATCAATAAATGCTCATTTCACTAGCTCAGGATTGGGTTACACTGACAAAAAACAAATCCATTAATAACTTAGGTTCCAATACTATATTTTTCCTGAAACTCCTATGAACAGGCAGAACATAGATCCAATAAAAATAAGCTTGTTTTTTTTATAGTCTTGCTTTTGTACTCTTACTCCTCGTGAAAAACGCAGTGGTCAAAGGTCTAAATGAATGGTTAGGAGTTGGGAAGGGATTCTGGCTGCACAATGAAAGAACATTTCCAGGTGGAAAATTATTGTGGCAGATGACTTTTATGCATCTTTCAGTTTCAGTATGACTCTAAATATTGAGGTATTTTTGGGGAAGGGGAACAGAAATATTTGCATGAAAACTAAAATGGTCTAGTCACGAGTAAATTTCCACAAGAGTAATAATATTTTCATTTTGACATCATTGCACAATGCAAATATTTTTAACATTAAAATCAGGAAAAGATAAATTTTCACTAGACATACGTTTATAGAGGAACAGTTTAGGAAAATAATTAGGAATTACTTTTGCTCTTACAACTCAAACACAATGAATTTTCCTAGATAACTAAGATTGAGAACCTGAAAATAAGCACAGTATCCTAGATTTTTGATCTTTAAGACAATACAGCTGATCAAAAAACAATTATTTCTGGGGCCATGGTATAGACAAAATGGGTTAAGAAAATCAAAAGGTACAAACTTCTAGTTGCATAGCATGGTGACTACAGGTAATAATACTATATTACATATTTGAAAGTTGCTAAGAGAGTAGACCTTAAAAGAAAAACACATCACAAGAAAAAAGATTTTGTAACTATGTGTAGTGATGAATGTTAACTACACTTATTGTTGTGATTGCTTTGCATATATCAAATATTGAATAATTATATTGTACACCTGTAACTAATATGTTATATGTCAATTATACTCCAATAAAAACTAAGCAATTCAAAAATGAATATAATAATTTCTGTTCCTCATGAAGTGTGTTCAAATTTGTACCTAAATGGGAGAAACATTTTTAAAAGCCCTGAGACAATTCTCAATATTGAGATTGGAAGGCTCTTTTTCCAGATGTCTATATTTGCCTGGCAACAGTTCCAGTAGGACTTAAACATTTCTGGCAGAGGATGTTGGACAGAGGAAGGGAAAGGAATTCAGTATCTGTATAATAACCTCTGAAATGGGAAAATGTTATGGATTTATTATATAACTTAAAAATACAAAAAAAATAAGATATAAGAGAAATCTCAGAATGATTAAAGAGTGAGTCATGTGACAAAAGGATACTTTTTCTACCCTGATTTAGAGGGGTAGGAAGATGACAAGTATTTCTTAAACAAGGAAATATGACTAGAATTGAAAGAGGATCGCTCCTGATTGAAAAGATGTCCACATGAATTTTAATCATCAAGATGCTCAGGCCATTCATTTCTCAAAAAATTTAAGAGCACACATTTAACTGCAGTTACTTCTAGGATGCTAATATGTCCATACTATACTCTTATTTAAAACCGGTAGTCATAGAAATAATGTTCATGCTGTTATTTCTACCTGAAGATTTTAGTATACCTGAGTTTATCCTAGAGAAATCCTATTAACATTCTGACCCGCCTTGATTTTGATTAGTTTAAGATATTTCAAGATCATTATCTATGAAGGGTTATCTGGTTAGGAAATAAGGAAGACAGACATTTGTCAAATTACCCCAAACTGATTTTCTCTCTAGGTTATCAGTTTCTTTACTGCTGGGAGTTGTTAGTGCACATACAGCAGCTATAAAATACAGTGTGCCCCACCCTCCCAAATTTTGTCCAGTCTCTGAAAAATAACTTTGAAACTATCACAATAAGCTTTGAGATTCACAAGGTCAAGTATTTATCTAACGTTAAGGGTTGAATTGTGTTTTCCCCAAATATGTTGAATTCCTACCCCGCCCCCCCCCCCCCCCCAGTATTTGTGAACGTGGACTTACTTTGAAACAGGATCTTTGCAGATGACCAAATTAACATGAGTTCATTAAGGTAGATCCTAATCCGATATGACTGTGTCTTTATAAAAAGAGGAAATCTGGATACAGAAAGAGACCCACAGAGCGAGCATGCCATGTGAAGAATGGAGAAGAGACTGGGGTGATATACCTACAAACCAAGGAACCCAAAGGTTGCAAGCAAACTACCATTGCCAAATTGTGGGAAATATAGTAAACAGAGTAAGGAGGAGCAGAGTGGGCCACCTCCAAGTGTGCCTCAGTGGCATAAGGATTATTTTAGGCTGATTATTTTCAAGAAACAGTAGATGAAGAAACAGCACTGAAAACCGAGAAGTTGCCCTTTCCTAAGTGACATTTACATTTATAAGGGAATCTCCTTTCGTAAAGGTGTCTCTTTTCCTGTACCAAGAAGGGGATGACTCAATCCCTAGAAATTTATCTGTGAAGAAGGCAACAACCAAATCTTTATAACAACCAAACCCTCCTTTACTATGCTTTACCTGAAAACTCCCATAACTGGCTCCCCCCTCCCCAACATCTTCTTTTGCCTTTAACTGGAGATATTATTTAAGGTGGTGGTTTGGCCATTTTGGAAGAGTTAGTTGGTTTTCCTGGGTCTCTCCCATGTATACAGTAGGTATATATGTCATTAAATTTATGTTTGTTTTTCTCCTGTTAATTTGTCTTTTTATTACAAGAGTATCTCATCCAAGAACCTTAGAAGGGTACAGATAAAATTATTATTTCCCTTCCACAAAAGAAACATGGTAAATGACACAATGAGTTATAAAAAAAAATATATAAGCTATTGGAAACTCCACAGGTCCAAAAGCCCTGTTTTCAACAGATAAATTATAAGACAAAGAAAAGAGATGGATGGGAAACCTACACATTAATGAGACTTAAAAGACATATCAAATACAAAAATGGGAAAAATCATAGTATCCAGGAAGAGACATTTGTGTGATAAAACTTTAAAGAAACAAATGAAATTGATTGGCATACAGGTCAGCATAGTATAGGCTTTATGCCATTCAGCTTGGGAAAGTTTCCATAGGAACACTTTACTTTCAGACAGTGGGGGAAACCTGCAATTATTTTAGGAGGATAAAAAGAATGGTGGGGCGCTTGGGTGGTTCAGTCGGTTGGGCCTTCGACTTCGGCCGAGGGCATGATCTCAAGGTTTGTGAGTTGAGCCCCACATCGGGCTCTGTGCTGACAGCTCAGAGCCTGGAGCCTGCTTCAGATTCTGTCTCCCTCTCTCTGCCTCTTCCCCACTCACACTCTGTCTCTCTCTGTCTGAAAAATAAATAAACGTTAAAAAAATTTAAGCAAAAAAGAATGGTATGATTAAGATGGGGCATGAAGAGGAATCGGGGAGGCTGGTAAAAGTAAATTTCTTGACTTGGGTGGTGGTTATGAGAGATCTTATTTTAAAATAATTAAGCTATAAATTAGTTCTGAGTCATTTTATCTATATTTTATTGTACAATAAAATTTTTAAAAATAAAATTCATATTTCTCCTGGTCATGTCCACAGAGAAAATAAACTTATAGGAATGCTGGACTATTTCTCTGTCCAAACCAACTTCAAATTTTAGAGTTGTAAAGCAACCAATGAGATCCACAGGGTTAAAAGGTATGTGCAGTGTCACATAGATGGCTAAGAGCAGATATAAATTTCCTTTCTTCTCATTTCAGTGCTTTCCTGCCTCCCTTCGAGGTCTTCTCATCACTGCCTCACCTGGATGAGCAAGGAAAGGCTTTCTGCGGGCTGAGATTTGTGAAAATGCCTCCAAGTTCAGGGAATCCTGCTGGGCAGCCAAATGCTGAGGCCAGTCACCCACCACTGATCACACTGGCATACTGAGAAACCAGAGGGATATTCTAATAGTTCCAGGGCTCAGCTTCACTTCACAGAGTAATAGAAAATGAGCAGCTGTTTTAATCTATGGAATCTCCGAAGCAAGACCATATTATTTGTGTAAAATGGCAACTTCGCTGAGAAAGCTATTTCCACAGGTCAGTGGGGGAAAGGAAGCATTTAAGTAGTTGTCAGGGAAAACGTGGGAGGGAAATAATGCTAGCAAACACTAGATAGTTTCAGTTTAGGAACATTTAAACTTTTATTCTTACTTTTTTATTGAGGTTTTGGTAAATTACTTATACCAACACCCCAAGATAATTATTTGAATTACCTTCTCGAATTCAAAGTTTTCAAAATCTTGAGTATTTTCCAAATTCATATGCAGATAATCAATTTGCATCTACCTTTTCTAAACACCCGCCCTGTGGATTGTTAGCAACTTTCCTATCCCTTCTGTTTCAATATCAAGATTAGTACATGATACCTACACTGCTAACCCCTAAATGTCCATTCTGAGACTGAGAATGATGAGGCTTCCCTATCAATGCATAAACATTTAGGATGACAGAACTTTGTGTTGTATTGTCCATTATAATATATTCTTAGAAATTAAAAGGTACTCTATAAATTGTACTGATTTTAGTACATAGGTCAAAGTAGAGAAAAACTCAGGAAAAACTAATATTTGAACAATAGCCCTTTTTTTTGAATCAGTTCCTGGGGTTCTGGTAAGTTTCTGAGGCTATATTTAAAATACAAACTTAATGGCATAATTGTTGCCACCAGAGGGTGCAAGGGCCCTGCTCCTCCCTGCCATCAATTATCCCCTCTAGTTAGAATGACTTACCCAATAGACATCAATAACTTTGGCCAGGATCCTAATTCTTATCTCCAACTAAGTGCCTTTATTTCTAAATAAAACTTGTCTTTCCTACTCCAAAAGGCTTCATTTCTGGCCAGTGAATAAACATGTGCCTTTCATTTCTTTGGTATTATCTTTAATCTTTTATCTCTTTCCTTCCAAACCTTGCTTAATTAAATGTTTTCTGTGGTTGAGGTGCCCGGGGTGGCCCAGTCGGTTGAGTGTCTGACTTGAGCTCAGGTCATGATCTCATAGTCCGTGGGTCCAAGCCCCGTGTTGGCCTCTGCGATGACAGCTCAGAGCCTGGAGCCTGCCTCACATTCTGTGTCTCTCTGTCTGCCCCTCTCCCCCTTACGCATGCATGCTCTCTTTCTCTCAAAAATAAATAAACATTTTTAAAAATGTTTTATGTGGTCTATTTAATGCCTCATATTCATTTAACATTCCTGTTACTGCTAAGTCCAAACTTCCAGTAACTTCCACTTAGACTTTTGCAAGAGTTTTCTCATAGATTCCTGCCTCCGTTCTGGCATCAACACCCCCAGGTGTTTCCAAACCATTCTTTACAGAGACCCCAGATGGTCTTAAAATGTTACAACGTTGGAATTCGTAGAAGAGACCATAGCAGTAAGCACCCAGAATCTGCTTTCCCACATAGACAACAACTGCACTGGCAGAATATGTCTGATGTAACTATTTCACAACTTTCAGGGGAAGGCTTGGACAGTAAATTGCTAATTAGTTTTGGTCAATTTCAGCTTCTCCCATAGTAGCAGCTACAATCGCCCACTCTAGTCTGTAGCAGGCAGCTGTGCACTTGATCGTGGAGCAAACTCTATGAAGTTTGTGGGAGCCAAGGTGGGCAAAATGACCCTATCCTCCAAATATCCAGGATCTGTGCTCTGGTGTTTATTGCTACTTCTGATAGCAAAGTTGTTGCACCTGACCCACTTATTACAAATCCCTTACTATCTGGCTGAGAGACATACAAGTGATTTAAAGGGCCAGCACCCCCTTTTTTACTCCTTTTATTTTTCCCTTTTGGGAACCAGACTTCAAAGACGAGGAGATTAAAAAACAAAGAACAACAACAACAACAACAACAACAACAACAACAAAAACCTGCATATACTGGGGAAGTAAGAGTGACAACAGATACCCAGGGGAAGGCTTAGAAAAGACTGTAAGTTTATACCTTAGGCAGATTGTAGGGACAGAGATAGCCTACAACAATCAATCAAAAACAATAAACATAAACAGTAAAAAAAAAAACCAGCAAGCCCTGGGAAAAGAGTAGAATTTGATATCTAGTCCTTCCCTAGTGATGGTTACCAGTGGGGGATGTGCGTGAGACCCAAGAATCTCTTCCTATCAGGCTTATTTTATCCTCGAAAGCCAGTAAAGTAATCTTATCAACCCCACAAGCCCCAGAGGTTCCCAGGAGCTGGCCCTGGCTGGAGAGGTTAGATGCTCTAAACACAAGCAGTCATGTATTTGTAGACCATATATTTAAGAGAACCACAAGAGATGTAAAAAGAAACTTTTTCCTTCTTAGAGTAACTCTTTCAAAGAAACTAAAACATGGGGCACCTGGATGGCTCAGTTGGTTAAGTGTCTGACTTCAGCTCAGGTCATGGTCATGATCTCAAGGCTGGTGAGTTCAAGCCTCCCATCAGGCTCTGTGCTGACAGCTCAGAGCCTGGAGCCTGCTTTGGATTCTGTGTCTCCCTCTCTGTCTCTCTCTGCCCCTCCCCTGCTTGCTCGCTCTCTTTCTCGCTCTCTCTCTCTCTCTCTCTCTCTCTCACAAAAATAAACAAACATTAGAGAAACTAAAACTTAATAAAACAGGCCCAGAAGCACCTAACTCAGTAACTACAATTAATGGGTAGTTTTCTTACCCAAAACATTAGTAGGTTGAACTGGAATAGTTCTTTAGTTTGTGGCGATCAAGGATATCTTTAAGCATCTACGGAAAAGTAGGAGTCCTTTTACCCAGGAAATGATATGTTTCACATATTCATTTAATTTCATACCATTTAAATTCAGGGGGTTTACCAGAATTGGCTTAAAGTTGTCTTTCTTCTCTGACATAAAAAAAAAAAAAAAGAAAATTCTATCCCATTATTAGTGGTGATATTCCAAGGTTTTCCATGATGGCAGGAGTTCTACCCCTGACAATGTAAATTAATTAGGATTTAGAGTTGCTCAGATTGTAAGATGTATCTATAAAAAGCAATGAGGCTCTAGAAAATTGACCAATATGATTCACTCCTCTCCTCAGTGATTCACCAACCATTTCAATGGTAAGTAGAAACAGCAGTTCAAAGTACATGAGGAACTGTGAAGACAATGCCAAAAGAGAAAAACAGAATATAATCTGACTACAAGCTAAGGACGTTAAGGCCATGTTTTCCCAGCAAAATAAATGAGATTTAATGTACACTTATTTAGACAATACACCACCACCAAACAGACCCAAACCCACCAGGCAGTATGAAAGCAAACGTCACTAATGAAGGTCACGAAAAAAAAAAAAAAAAAAAAAGATGAAATTATTCATTTTTTTAAAGTAAATAACAGCTGTTCTTGATGTTATGGAAGATAAAATAAATATACAGGAAGATAGATCCATCACTAATTCTGACAATAAAAGAATGTAAAAAGGACATAAAAATGCAAATGCAATCTACCAACGGAAGATAGCTTATCATAGAGACAAAATCCTAATGCCGGTGGGTGAGATTTTATAGACAATGCCTGCAAACTCAATTAAGGATTCTTGTTACAAAGTAGCTTTAAAGGAATATTGGGCAAAAAAGATATGCTGTTGTTTAAAACAAAAACAAAATGGTAAATGAGTCAGGATATAATATAAGAAGCTCTGAAGAAAGGCAGTGATTGAAAATGATGCTAAGCCCTTGACCACACATTATAAAAGTGTTCTTGGTAATGAGTAAAGATCAGGAAGTCTATTTATAAAGAGCCAAACAGGGGTGCCTGGGTAGTTCAGTCGGTGAAGCATCCAACCTTGGCTCAAGTCATGATCTCACAGTCCATGAGTTGGAGGCACCTATTGGGCTCTGTGCTGACAGCTTGGAGCCTGGAACCTGTTTTGGATTCTGTGACTCCCTCTCTCTCTGCCCTTTCCCCACTTGTGCTCTCTCACTCTCTTTAGCTCAAAAATAAGTAAACACTAAAACACAAAAAAATCCAAAACAACCAATGCAGAACTACGTTTAAATATGACTTCGAAAGGTAAAGGTAAGATATGATAAGGGAAATTTTCAACTTTTCAAAAATGTTTATTTATTTATTTTAAGAGAGAGAGCATGCATGGGGAGAGAGAGAGAGAGAGAGAGAATCCAAAGCTGTCAGCACAGAGCCCAATGGGGGGCTCAAACTCACAAACTGTGAAGATCATGACCTGAACCAAAGTCAAGCGTCCGAAATCGAGTCAGACACTTAACCAACTGAACTATCCCGATGCCCCAGAAATTTTCAACTTTTATGGGCCATGCTCCTGACTCCTAGAGAAGCTATGCTTAAACTTTTACCAAGGTCAGAATGACTTTACCAAACGTCAAAGCATGGCCTCTATTTCTGCCCCGAGCACACATTGTACATCTGCTTCATTAGCAAATAACTGAAAAAAAATATTTCAAAGTAAAGTTGAGGAGTAAAAACCTCCTTAAGTTCCATTCCCATACCTCCAAAGCCTGCAACCTTGCACACACTAAAAGCATAAGATAAAGCTTATAATTTTCTGGAATACCCTTCCTCATGATCATTTGTAACTCTTGATGTAACTGAAAACATATAACCCTATATTAAGCCTTCCCTCTCTAGGACACTCCTTCTTTGTGAAGATTGTGTATCTGGGGCAGCTGTCCTCACCTGGGCTCAAATAAAACTCTCTTCCTTTTTTTTTTTTTAAAGACATTCCTAAAAGATTTGTTCATTTTGCATCAACAGATACACAGTTACTGCTAATGAAACATCATCCATCAATAAATGAATGTTGTAGAATGAATGTAGAATGAAGAAACATCATCAATAAATAAATGAATGTTTGTAGAATGAAGGAACACAAAGAAAGAATTGTTTAGTAAAAAGTAGGAAAATTTTCCTGGTTGTCAACACCATACTACGCAGAGGTATCACGTTAACCTTCTCAGCACAATATCTATGCTTAGTGTACTATTGGGCTTTAATGTGTCCGCAATAATTCAGTGAGTTAATGGTTGACTGAAGGAGCCATACAAGTGGCTATGGGCTGTGCTTTCACAGAGCTCACCTTCTTGGCATTGGAGCATTTAATCCAAAACGTTGATGGATTCATTTGCACAAAGTCATTCCCATTGCTTATCTCTTCCAATACTGTGCTTATTTGGGAATCACAACTCTGAGCAGTTCAGTGGGGCTTTTTACTTTTAAGCTGACAGTGTTTCTATCCAAATATCTCAGAATACTTAGAGCCATACATATTGTATAAGCCTTAGTGAAGAAACATCCATTGTTAAACAGTCTTGCTTCGTGTGTACAATGTGGTCTTAGATGCGGTCTACCCTTGCATCTGGGGATGTGCCCACATTCCAGGCAGAATTAGCACCAATATCAGAGAAACAGTTATCTGAAATATTTTAATTATTAGTTTCCTGAAAACTTTTTTGGTGTGTGATCAACCAATTTACTTGAACAGGGATGCCCTGTTTGTCCATTGTCTTTTGTCCAGAAATAGGACCATCTGTATGATTCTGACACCCATCTTCCCACACTGAAAATCACTGACTTACATAATGGCTAGAATCCCCTTCCATGAAATTTGGGTTAAGAAGGCAGCTATCCTGAAAATCAATTTAACATTGCTTTTCTTAATAACAAAGTTATAAAGGTTCATGAAGTGAATATTAATAAAATTTCAGGGAGGAAAAAGTAACGTTTATATCTAAATGTATTCAAATAATATCTAAATGTTTACATCTAAAACACCTCCGAGAGCATTTAAAAAATATTCTTTTCCAGAAAAAAAAAAGTCCAGTCTTATTCATGGCTGATCATGAATAGCCTTAGAGCCAATAAGATGATGCCAACATTTTTAAAGGTATTGCTAAGATCATCAGATCAGGGAGAACAAAAATAGGAATCAAAGCTCTATCTCCTTATAATGACGTGTAGCACATGAAACTATGTTGTAACCTCTCATTTTCAATGCTTCTCTGGGTTTTGACTTTATTATTATTGTCGTCATCATAATTATTTCCTCTTGCTGACGCAAGTCTCCAATTGTAAAGGGGCATAAGAAGTAGTGGTAGCGTTATAGTCAACAAAAATTTTACTTGTGGTCTTGAGTGATACCATTTTTATAGGTTCTAAATCCTATTCTTTCAGGTAAAAGAAAAAGAAATACATGAGTAACTCATGGTTTTCATCTGGAACCAGTTTGCTGATATGGAAGTGTCATAGTAACAAGGATAAAATGAGATTCTGCTGTTTCAGGAGCCAGCTTTGAGAACTTTTACAGAGCTGGCATTCCTCTGGAATGTTCAGGAAGCCTCCACAGGCTGTCCCCAGGTGATCACCAGCCTCCTGGTTGGCCCATAGTATCTACCATTTTACTTGTTCTGATCCAGATGTTAGCTTTGTGGAAACCTGCCCAACAAGTTGGCACACCTACATTATTCTCACAATCCTTTTCTCTCTGTGGTTCAAAACAAGTCCTGCCAGTCCTCCCTTCTGCATCTTAATTTATTTACTTTTTTGAGGAAGAGCAAATATCATCAACCTCTATTTATAAAAGTAGCTGAGAGAGCCATGTTGGATAGATGACTCCAATCTTATAAAAGTACTAATAATGTGGCTCTTTTAGTCATTTCTGAAGAATCCTCTCCTGAGGACTCCAAATGATTCAGAGAGAGCTTGGTTGGCCAAGTAATCTCATTCACACACAATACTCAATATTCAATATTGGTCCTTCTCTAGGCCAAACCTTGGCCTAAACCATAAGGCAGATAGCATCAACAGAGCTTACAGTTCCCATGCTGGCTCGGAAAAATTTCTTTCCAGAATTCCCTCAAAAAATAAATGATTAGGGGAACAACACTGAAAGCTTGACTGTGGGTATCCCTACACTTACAGTGAGTATGGAATGATCCTTTACTTCAGTGTACTTCGATATATTTGTTTCAACACATTTACCCCTTTTGTCTGCAGTCAAAATGGAAATAACACTTAAATGAGTACATCATCTAGCACTCCTCTAGGTCTTTAGATTATATTCACAGTATAATTCTAGCTACATCAAACCAAATGAATGTATAAAGAGGAAAAACAGAACCCTGGTCCCTTTCTGAATACTGAGCTTCCAAACATAAAAGAATTATAAACAACAAGCCCAATTTCTGAGAAAAATATACCTTTTCATTTCCGACAAACATTAATATGAATAGAATTCAGACGCCTGCAAACCTTTGGATAACTAAGCCATAAATTTGCTAAATAATCCCTGACTTGTATAAAATGGCGTGAGGACAGATACTCCTCTGGAAAGGCCAGGAAACATCCTTTACTTCCAGACAACTTAAGTATCAGAAAACACTGATATCATTTAGCAGTGTGTGATAGGAAGCCTCTAACTGTTTTATCTCTGTAGTGGACTTGACACTTGAGATGTCAGATCTATCATTGGACATCTCCAAATAAAACACACAGTTCTTTAAGTAACAACCTGACAAGAAAAAAAGACAAAACACAGTTTTAAGCTTATGACCCAATTCTTCTCTGCCCTTAAGTGTCCATTATTGTACGAGAACTTCCCTTCACCTGTCATATAAACAGGATCATGTTTCTCGAGACCAAACATTTTAGAAAAGCTGTAGGAGAGCCCTCCTTCCTTCCTATTCTTAACTTTACCCTCCCTCCGGTCCTCTTCCCTTTCCTCCTTTCCATTTTGTCTGTCTTGTATCAGAATGAACACATAAACAAATTATGCCAGGGGCGCCTGGGTGGCTCAGTTGGTTAAGCGCCTGACTCTTGGTTTCTGCTCAGATCAAGCTCCCATGATTCCTGAGTTCAAGCCCCACGCTGGGCTCTTAGCTGACAGCACAGAGCCTCCTGGGGATCTTCTCTTTCCCTCTCTCTGCCCCTCCCCTGCTCATGTGTGCTCTTTCTCTCTCAAAATAAATAAGCAAACCTTAAAAAATTATTTAAAAAATTATGCCAAAGATGACCAGATTGCATAATTGAAATTGCCCAGAAAGAGAAAGAAGGAAAAAATAGATCGGGGCCTGGTTCTGAGTGAGGAGGAAACACACGTTGCTCCTGCCTCTCCAGCTGAATGCTGCTCTGAAACCTGGAGAGAAAGTCGGGAACAGCTATGTGAAGACTGAACAGTGTAAATTCTGGCAGGTGGGTCAGTGAAGAAGAGCAAATTTCTAAGTACAGAACCCCGGGACCAGTGGCATGCTTGCCATTTTTATTTATCTTTCCTCCAGAATCCTGAGGCTTCCACTCCACACAGGCTAAAACCTAACGTGGGCATCAGGATCGAAGGAGAGCCTCAAGAGCAGCACTGCAGTTCTGGCTTAAGGAGCATGAAAGGGATCCCCTGACCCTCAGAGAGCGAGGAGGACTCTTTCATTTGTTCTTTCCCCCACGCTCTGGTGCCCCGGCGCCCAAGCAGCTTTGGCAGCAGAGGCATCAGTGACAGCGGCAGCAACCAGGGCCCCGCAGAAAGAGGAGAGCTCCTGGCTCACGGCAACTGTGGTCCCAGCAGGGTGGGGTAAAACCACATAACTTTCTCTTTTCTGATAAACGCTTACCCCCTCTCCCCCATCATCCATTTTTCCTACCTCTGGAGGAAAAGGCATTTCACACGAGTGAGTTCTGAGTCCAAACACAGCATTGCAAACGGGGTCTTCCAGGGACCCAACGGGGAGGTCAAATAATGATAACTCTGAGAATGAGGCATTGAGCAAGCTGCCTTGCTTTGGTTCTGCTCCTTCCAGTGGCTTCCAGGCTGCTAGTTGTCACCACAGATGTTGGCTATTTGTTTTTGAGGCTACTGAAAACACTGGAACTAAGGATGGAACTAAGCTACTGAAACCACCACCGTGCTCCCTCTTTCAATCCTGATTCAATCATTATTCTTCAATAAATGCTCCCTGGACTGCAGTAAGCCTTTGGCAGACTTCTGAAGTCCCGATAAAGTCGAATCTATGATCATTTTTGCAAGATGTTTTTGTGCTTCTATGGAGAGGAGAATTTCTAGATGTCCGTATTCAACCGTGTTTACTAACATCACATAAAGATTTAGCTCTTCTATGTAACTTAATTTTATTTACTATCATTTAGTCTTTTTCTCCCCTTCCTCCTTCTGCACTTTCCTAACTTCCATTTCATGGATTCAAATCCGTTCTAATAGCTTAACAGTTACACGTGATTTTTTTTTCTTCTAGAGGTTACCCCTAACTTAAGAATCCACCACGAGCTGTATTTTCTGCCCGTTTTCTGAAAGTTTCAAATGTTTCTCACAAAAATGCTACTAACACACATATATTCAGCTATTCTTGACATCTTGCCAGCTGACTGTAGAGTATAACCTTCCCAAGTTGCTCCCTCATACAACAGTTTCCCCCACCCCCAAATTTATCTGTGCGGGATACCTTCCTAGACCCCCCCAGTGGGTGCTTAAAAACATGGAGACTACTGAACACTATATATATTATGTTTTTTCCTATACTTACATACTTAGGATAAAATTTAATTCGTACATTAGGCACAGTAAGAGATTAACAACAATAATTAATAAAATAGAATAATTATAACGATAGGCCGTACTAAAAGTTATGTGAATGGGGTCTTTTCTTTCTTTCTCTCTCTCTCTCTCTCTCTCTCTCTCTCTCTCCTCCTGTCAAAATCTTATTGGACTATACTCACCTTTCTTGTGATGCTGTGAGAAGATAAAATGCCCACGTGATGAGGTGAATGAGGTGGGCACTGTGATGGAGTGTAGGGCTGCTATTGGCCCTCTGACCATGCAACAGAAGGAGGATCCTGTACTTCTAGAGAGCTGTTGACCCTGGGAAACCATGGAAAGAGAAACGGAAGCTGGGGATAAAGGGAGATTACGGTAATAGTGCTCACCTGGTGAGGCTCTACCACTGACCTTTAATCAGGACTGGGTCTGTGTCTACACCTGGGTCTCAAAAGGTTCTGGCCTCTGCAGCCCACCTCTTTATCATTATTTCGCACCACTTTCTTGTTTCACTCATGGCACTGAACCACATTAGTCTTCCAATTTGATGGCCAAGAACACTTAGTTTTTTACTCCCACATGGCCTATGCACTTTTGGTTCCCCTGCTTCAATACCTTCTCCAGTCCCACTGTTACCTCTTTTAAAAAGTTGTTACCTGATTCAGTACTGAGCTCTGACAGTACTCTGCAGATGGAAGGAATTTCCCTACTCATTACACTTAGAAAATAGCACCATTTAAACCATAGATGTTCCTGCAGATGACACTGCTCTCTAGTTTACTCAACTATATCCTGTATGAAATAGCCTATTTCATGGTTACTTGGCTTTGGGGATTATTGTTATCAACTTCAGATTTTCAATAAGATTTTGTTTAAAATTAAAATAATCTCTTTCATTTGTTCTGAGTTACCAAGTTGAATGTCCAGTCATAGACTACATCTGATATTAGCTTCCTGTAATTGAAATGAACATTTTCTCCCTTAGAATTTTGACAAATTGAAGCATGTATCCTATTAGGATACTACTTGCTTTAGAAGTTCAAAGATTATAGCTTCCTTTCTTCTATTCATTTTCTGAATTTGTTTCTGAAGTTAGGGAGGGCGAAAAACACAGCTCCCTGGTATATTTTTTCTCTTGGTCAATGCACACAAACAATAATTAACCTGGACAGGAGATATATAGCCCCATCCAGAGAATATAACTCTTTCTATATATCAGGGGAAATATAAATCCTTCATTATTTAGAGTTGTCTATTTTCCTAACAGCCTGAAAACATTAATTTTAAATGCTAATGGGAATTACTAGAATGCTCCTAGATACAGAACACATTCCAAATTCAATCTTAACAGCTGTAGGCAATCATCACACTGAATTACCTGAAGGGATATGGAAAGAGGGCAGATGCTGGTCAATTATCATAACCTAATTGCAGCAGGGTGCTTGGTATAGATAGGATAGCAAAGTTTTTATTAGGCTGGAAAAGAACTAACATTTAGGGGACTTCAAAGAGTTCTTTCCTACCAAGGGAGAAAACTGAAATTTGCCTTTGGGAAAGACACTTCTGTTCTGAGAGGGCCCTTTTAGTAACAAGTACTTCCTCATTATTTTGAGGAAATCTTCATATACGGTGGAGAAACCCAAATATAGATGCTCCAAAATGAACTTAATACTATGAATTGAAGAGCTTTGACAGAATCAATGCATTACAGATTTGTTTTGATACTTTCCAATTGCCTACAATTTTTTCTTGTTCTTGATAGGTTCTATGAATCTTATCCAAAATAATTACTCACTGGAGATGGGGACTACAGATACTGAAAGAAGTATGTAAAAAGGCATTTTCTTGGCTTGACTCTGAAGATTCTGACTGCAATGCTGTCATCTAAGGCTGAGGAGCCTAGATTTGTAAACGGCATCACAGTGATTATTCTGTCTGGATCATTGGGAACTCACAGGGATGGATGACCAGCTTTGGATTTCTCAGAGAAAGTAAAAGTATTTTTGCTGTCAGTCATTCTCAGAAAAGTTTAATTATGAGGCAGAAAATAAAGTAAACATTGAACAAAGGAAGAAAATAATTCCCTTTTCCCATTGCTGGTTCTCTTAGGTATAGAGACGTGAGAGGCACTCTTGATTGTTAGAATGTGCTTCAGCTGAAGGCAAATCAAGAACAGAAAGGGAGGTGAACTCTTAAAGAACTCCAAGGTCAGGTTTGACCAAGAGGGACTTAACATTCTTCTTAACCTGATTAAACTTCAGACTTCTCCCAGATTCTAGGTCTCTCTCTCTTTTTTTTAGAACATTTACTTTAGAAAACTCATAATTTTATATTCTTTCTCTGCCCCCTTGAGATGTTTCAAAAGCCTCTTAGTTATTTTATGTCCCAGGACTGTCTTTCTCAAGGACCTGAGAACCATCCCTTTGAAATATTGCCAATCAAGAAAAATAGCCCCCTTTTACTCCAGTGTGGTATGTGGGCGGGTAAGGACCTAACCTCTTTGGATGCCTTGCTCCAAGTTTTAAAACTACTTTCTGTCAGAGGCACCTGGCTGTCTCAGTTGGTGAAGCATGCAACTCTTGATCTTGGGGTTGTGAGTTCGAGCCCCATGTTGGGTGTAGAGATTACTTAAAAAAAATAAATATAATCTTTAAAAAAAAAACCCTACCTCTGTCATGAAGATAAGAGAAAGTTTACTTTCCCTTTCAGTAAGGCCAATCAGCAAATGCAGATGTCCTGTGGCACCCCCTCCTCCAGCTCTGAAACTCTCCAACCTTGCTATTTGTTTCTGTAGCGTTGAGCTCAAACTGAGTAAAGTCTTCCTTAACTGCTGAACTATGTCCAGAGCAATTTTGTTTTGACACGTTTGATCCTTTGGAATGCAAGGATGATACTACCTCATAGTGTGTACAATTTACTGTAACGTTTAGTATTTGCTTTTACAGGGACTGGATCTTATTTTAAACCAACAGAGTGGTGACACTGTTGACATTCATTTAGTCTATATGTGTCTCTAAAGTGCTGCTGACACTACAGACTCAGATCCACCTTGCACTCGGTTTTGCTAAAATATTTAGGAATTTTGTATAAAAAGTACCTTGGGCTCTGAAAAGCACTTTCGTGAAACCACTTCTTCAAATGTTTGCTTACCTAGCAAATATAAAATCATAATCTTCTCTCAAAAGTCTTGACCCCAGAATGGAAACTTTTAGGTTGATGGAAATGTTGGGTGTCTTGATAGTATGGTTTCATGGCTGTTTACATTCCTCAAACTCACTGAACTGGACAACTAAGACAGGTGAGTTTTATTGTATGTAAATTAAACTTTGAAGACGTAGAAAACAGAATTTTAAAATAATAAAAAGCTATAAACACAACAACAAAACAATTGGGTCCTATTGTGTTTCTTCAGTTCTCTTTCCTAAGCTATTTTATAGACGCAATCAGAACAAAACCAGTTGTCACTGCTCTCCAAAAATACTTTAGCCAGTTGATAAACAACTAATTTATAAGAATTTCCATTTTTTTATCTATCGCAATTCTGCTTGTGAAATATAAAATAGCCATCAGAGAAGATGATATTTAATTGGAAAATATACATTTCTCATTTTTATTTGGCCCTCTATGATAAGAAACCATGATGATATATAATAATGCTGTTTCATTGGTTTCTCTAGCAAAGCAGTGGTAAATCTGCATCACTTTTTCAGTGTCTTCCTGATTTCATATTTGGTAAATTACACAAATGTTTGAAAAGGCAGGGGATAAAAAAGGTGCTTACTCAGTGCCCAAACCACCTTCTATTCAAAATTAACAAAATGGATATTCCCATTTTTCAGTGTTGTTCTTTCTCTGTCTCAGTTTTAGCAAACACTTTTTCTGTCACTATTTTTACCTCCATTTCTTTGTATCCTTTAATTTATAACTGAGGGAAGTATCTTATTAAAGTCCCTATTTAAGAGCCTTAGTAGAAAAAAGAGAGGGCGGCAAAAAAAAAAAAAAAAAAAATAGGGAAGTCCCTATTTAAGAGCCTTAGTGGAAAAAAGAGAGGGAGTTCTCTTACCTATAGAGAACAAACTGAGGGTTGCTACAAGGGAGGTGGATGGGTTGGGCTAAATTGGTGATAGGTGTTAAAAAGGGTACTTGTTATGATGAGCACTGGGTATTTTATGTAAGTGATGAATCACTAAATTCTACACCTGAACCGATGTTACACTATATGGTGAGTAGAATTTAAATAATTTTTTTAAGAGCCTTAGTGGAGTTTCTGCTTTTTGCTAATTTATATGGCACATGTCTAGGTAAATCATGCCTAAAATTTTCTTAGTTATGTCCTTTACTTTGACCACAATTGTCAATAAAAACCCCAAAACCCAAGCGAAGAAAAGACTCATCCTCCATTTTCTTTCTGCATCTCCCGGATGCTCCATCTGTACCTGCTTTCACTATATCTTCAGTAAACCCTGCTCTCGCTTTCTGCTGTCTCATTTTGATTTCTACTCTGCATGAAGCCAAGGACCTTCTTGACTGGTCCTGCGGGACCCCATCTGGGTCATCGGACCTAGCCTTCTGGCATCAGTAATACCCATGTTTTCCGACATTCACTGGGGGGTCTTGGAGTGTATCCTCTGCAGATAAGGGGTAGAGAGCTAGTCAGTACCCATAGCTTAGCAATGTTTATATTTTTAAGTAGCATAAGTAGATATCAATTCCTATATTAGCTGCTAATTGCACTTGGTGCCCCTAGGGATGACTATTGGTCATATAGAAGCCCAGTAGATTTCAATGTCAGGGTCACTCAAACAAATACTTAAAAATGACCCAGGCTTCCTGCCTCTTCCTCACTCATCTTTCTCGACTCCACTTTCTTCCTTCCCTCCTGTCATTCCATTCTTCCCTTTTCTCTTTTACAATTTCTCTTTAAACAAACATTTCATCCAGAGCATTTCATCTCCAGTTTATTTTCTTCTTCTTTTCCATTCATGGTATCTTTTTTACATTTCCTTATATAATTTTTTTATGCTGGATCTTATTTCCTTCATGCCTTCTTTGAACACTTACTAATACTTTTCAGGTACTTACGGCTACAAAGAAAAATAAAACATGGCTTTTTCTCTTAACAAGGTCACAGTACACTTTCCTTTCTCTATGCTCTTATGGAAAGGAGAATTTATCAAGTTTAGAGTGGGGGAGAAAGGCAAGCCCATGGGCAGCAAGTGTGAGCTGACCTTTTAGTGCATAAAGCAGTAATTAGTCCCAGGAATACCTTATAATGATCACTCTTTTTCAAGAGGTTAAGCATTGTGTATTTCTTCAAAGAAATAAGTTCCATGTTGGAAATACAAGTAAATCAGTGTAGAGTATAACAGATAACTTACTGCCTGCTCTGTTCTTAACTTTTACAAGAGTAGAATAAGATCTCCTTAAGATGACCTGTTTTTCATTAAAATCACTAAGCAAATAAATTGAACTATTTCTACCCTGCACGGAAGAAATAATTAAGTTACTAGATGTAGCCTTGAGCAAAAGGACAAGTGTTAAATTGCCCTGGTTCTCTGGCTATTTTCAGCACAACAGAGGGTACCAGGGTAAATAAAAACCCAGTAGGTGGTTAAAGCTCATCAAGGAGAAATCTTCACTCACAGTAACTTGACTAATTTATCATTTTTCTAGTAATAAAACACTTTGTTAGCCTCTCACATTCAACACTCACTAAGCTCCAATGTATCTTCCTCTCCAATTTCTTATGTTTCTATTCCCTTTCCTTCATTCTTATTAATGTTCTCTCTAAATTCTTTATCTTCATGACCTCAACCCTCTGTACAATCTTTTGCATTACCGTCAAAGCTATAGTCCTAAATATGTTGAAATATTTCATTCTAAACACCAAAACTTAAATGACTAGTTGGTGTATGAAGGTCAAACTCCTTATAATATCTACATACTACTTCCTCAATTCCCCAAATGTTTATTGATTATTTTAATAACTATCACCCATTGTTCCAGGCCAAAGCAATACAATAGCAAGCAAAAATAAACACAATGGCACTTTCAGGCTAATGTAGGAAACACATATGAATCAAATAGTTGAAAAAATTAGGTTCATCTAAGATAAAGTGCTATGGGAGTTTTTAATAGGGAAATCAGGCCTAATCAGGAAGATTGTCCTAAAGCTGTGGTGCTTGATCTGAGAGCTTAAAGAGTATGAGTTACTCAAGGGCAGAAATGAAGAAAGAAATTTCCTGGCTGGAAGAGCCATCAGACTGTAATGCACACTAGACAAAGTCCCCCTTCAGCCCAGCCAGAGCTCTGAAGCAAAGATAGCTTGTTAGAGAAGTCCTGCATTGAGAGTAATGGCCCTCTCACCACCTTCTTGCTCATCATTAGCCAGAGGCTGCCCCAAGAAGAGTGTAACCATGGCCTGGAAGCTAAAGCAGACCAGATGTTAACAGCTGAGGCTCTCATGTTCCTAATCGCTGGGCAGGGAGGTCTTCCCTGAAGAGGGATCTGAGCAATGCTTCCCCCTATCTACTACAATCCCCAATAACATACAATGCCAGAGAGCAGGAACAACATCTTAATAGCGTAATAGGTGCCTGTATAAACAGAAACAAAGGTTTAAACCACTTAAAAAAAAATCCACTGTGTTGGTAACTGACAAGAATTCAAGTCTGAACCTGGATCTACATGATGCCAAAGTCCACCATCTTTTCACTGTTTAAATTCCCATATCATCTGAGCACCTACTTGGTGCCAAGCTCTGTCCTAGACGCCAGCCAGGGGGTGGGAGGTGGTGGATAGAGAATAAAACAGACAAAAATCTTGAGACATGAAGCTAAACATCCAGTCCCTCAAGATACTAAAATAACTTGCAGATACCAACCAACCATTGGCAGACATTCAGAGTCTCTGAAGAATAACAAATAGTGTAAGTAGAAGTTTAAGGTATTAAATATTCCAGTTTTCATGGAGGGGGGGGAATAAATGTAGTTAGGCAGATAAGCGTGACTTCTTTTCATGAAATATTCTAGAATGCATTTTAAAACAGACAGCTAAAAATGCAAAAGATAATAATCATTAAGTAATAATAAGATTTCACCAAGAGTAAATTAGTTCTAGCTTATCTGCTTCCTATTGGTACAGGAAAAAAATAGGCAGTAGGGTCTTCTCTTTAAAAAATGTTAGAAAAGGACAGGTTTCTTAACTTTTGAAGAGTAGAAGTTGAGTATCAGCTGAAAAATAATATAGTGAATTAGGTTTACAGCTGGTGGTACCACTGTTCCCCAAGATATATATATTTAAGAAAAAGTGTCTCTACCTAGCAGAAGACTTCATGTAACAGGCTAAAAAATGTTGTTTCTGATCTTGTTCAATATCCTTATCCAAGTATAGTGAGTATAGAGGCGCCTGTGTAGCTCAGTCGGTTAAGTGTCCAAATCTTGATTTTGGCTCAGGTCATGATCTCATGGTTGTGAGATCGAGCCCCGAGTGAGGTTCCACACTGGGAATGGAGCCTGCTTAAGATTCTCTTTTTCTCCTCTCCTTATCCCCCTCCGTTGCTCACATTCTCTCTCTCTCTCTCTCTCTCTCTCTCTCTCTCTCTCTCAGACACACACAAAAAATTACATATATGTGTGTGTGTGTGTGTGTGTACACACACACACACACACACACACACATATATAATGAGTATAAGTTATGCTCACTACATAAACACCGAGTGGCACAGAGGCGGGAGGAATGACCAACCCATTAGGGAATAAAATAAAACCTCAAAACACTCAATATACTGGAATAATAAGCCCAATTGCAGGGAGTTAAATAAGTTTTCACATGGCTGCAAAAAGGAAATCAGTTTTCTTAATTCAGAATGGATAATGTCTGGTTTGGCAAAATTCTTGTGGAAAAAAAATTGCTTAAAAAATTTAGTTGACCACAAGTATAAGCTGAGGTGAGTCTATATAAGTACTAAGACACCGTGTCCAAAGCTACGTTATTAAAAATACCATTGGCTCTGGGTCAGTGAGACAGGAATATTGAGTGCAAAGGGAAGAGCAAGATGCCTGAAAAGTTAGAATCCTACCCTTTCACAGACAAGGGAGAGAGTGCTCTCCCTAGATGCCTATATTTTAAAGAGATGACACTCAGCTCCCTGAACAACACATTCCTGAGTTGTAAAACTTGCAACATTTTAAAAACAAAGATGTACAATGGGGCGCCTGGGTGGCTCAGTTGGGTAAGCATCCAACTTTGGCTCAGGTCATGATCTCATGGTTCATGGGTTCAAGCTCCACGTT
The DNA here is from genome assembly GCF_027475565.1 of Acinonyx jubatus. Classification (NCBI taxonomy): domain Eukaryota; kingdom Metazoa; phylum Chordata; class Mammalia; order Carnivora; family Felidae; genus Acinonyx; species Acinonyx jubatus. Next base: position 103,444,796 of record NC_069385.1, on the reverse strand, counting down.
GGGCTCAGTGCTGGCAGCTCAGAGCCTGGAACCTGCTTCAGATTCTGTGTCTCCCTCTTTCTCTGCTCCTACCCCATTTGCACTCTGTCTCTCTCTGTCTCAAAAATAAAGAAACACTAAAAATTTTTTTTTCAAAAAAAAAAGATGTACATATAACTCAAAGAGACAGAGACAAATTTTACAATTACAAATTTACAAAAGAAAATATTCTAAGAAAAGAGAGAAGGAACATCTCTTCCTTTATTCTTAGCAGGAAGAATTAAGCCTCATTTTTTATCTTTATTTATCCTTAAAGTTGGTTGGGAATTTATATATACACTTTCATGTAATTCCTCCCCTTTCATATTGTTCTCCTCTTTTTTTTTTTAATTTCTGTAGGAAAAGTGGTTTATCACTAACTCACCTCTTAAATTCTTTCAAATTTTTTTTCCAATTTTTGTTTGTTTAATGAGGCTAGAGGAAGGCAAGGGCCTTTTTCCATAATATCCTGCTTTGAGGTAAGTAGGGGAACCTCACCTCTCACTCCGCTCACCCATTCCTCTGGGACCTAGAGCATTGCCTCCACAAAGAGTTGTTCTCCTTTGCCTGGGTGGCTACAGGCAGTGCAAAGGTGTGGTGTTCATAAGACTATTTGGTGATGGAGGTGGCAACAATACACTGTTGCAGACCTGGCTCCACGGGTGACATGCTAGCTTGATGCCATTGTTTCCTTCCCCATGACATTCAGTGGGACAGAAGCAGCAACCCAGTGGTGGTGAGTGTGAAAATAGCCATTGCTGGGAGCACCAGACCCTAGGTCTGGGGTAAGTTTGCTGAGAGCTGTGTAGGTTGGATTTCTTTGGGTGGAAAAAAAAAAAAAGCTTCAATGTTGACTCAACATTTACCCTTACTAAATTCAGAGCTTTCTCAGTTGATACAAATAAACTGATTTTTATTTCCTCATCAAGGGAAATTTCAGGGATTTACTTTCCTGCAATGATTAAACAAACAGGGAAGTAACAGAGGTAGGTTGAATATTGGAAAAACAAAAACAAAAACAAAAAACTATGTATTGACATCAACATCTGAATTTTAACAAAAATCTCTTCAAATAACTTCCTTTTTTTGGTTCAAGGAACAGCATAAAAAGACAGTAAAAGTACCGCTTAGAGAATGCTTTCTCTTTATTAAGGATTGTATCTAGGTTTCTTTAAAATATATGATCTCATTAAACCCTTAGAATAACTCTGTGGAAGAAATGTTATTATTTCCCTTTTAAGGGTGAGGAAATTTAACTTTAAAGGACTTGAGCAACATGGCCAAGTACAAACAGTAATTGTGGAGGTCGGAGTCAAACCGAAAATTTTCTGTCTATATTACCTACTATATTAATTACCTTCAGGAAATCTTGCTTTGGATAAAAAACAACCCACAATGGAATGAGTGACAGGTATAAATCATTCAAATGCTTAAAAGGAATTCATACTCCTTTTCTACAATTAAAAAAAAGTGTTCGAATCAACTTTTAATGGTTTATTCTGTTTTCGTGTAGGTCAATTACCTTTTGTGGGCAAAAGCAGCTCCTCTGGAAACCACCCACAGTTAGGTGAAGACTCTGCTTCACTTGTCAGGAGAACAGGTTCCCGCTGTGCTGACATGGGCATGCACATACTGATTACCTCAAATCTCTGTGACTGGCTCTTCGAAAAGTGACGAAAGTAGGCAAGATCTCATTTTTCCGCCCTAGCTGAATCACCTGGAAAGCTTTTACAAAATACTATGCTGGGACCCACTCCAAATCAATAATATCAGAAAATGTGGGTATGGATTGTAGGCATCACTATTTTTAAAAATCTCTTCAGCTTTTGCAGCCAACGTTGAGAATTTTAGATAACATAAATAAATAGCTGCATGATGGATGAGGTCTTTTTTAGTACTCACAATGTGTAATTCCACGAACAGCTCAACTACCTCTTGTACTATTTCATTTGTCAGGATAAATTTACTGAGTGCTTATTATGAACCTGACAGTGTACCAAACAGGGAAGATGTAAAGATCAACTTGCCCTGGTCACCAGGATAACTCACATTCTAGAAGAAATGTATGACTATCTATTAGTATCATAGCAGAGGAAAAAATTTTACTCTACATTTCTGGATTCTTTGGCTATAGTTTAAATTGACCTTAAAAAAAGTCTGTAGTTTAAATTGACCTAAAACAAATTAAAAGAGAAAAACAGGGGCGCCTGGGCGGCTCAGTTGTTAAGCATCTGACTTTGGATCAGGTCACGATCTCACAGTTTATGAGTTCGTGCACTGCATCAGGCTCTGTGCTGACAGCTTGGAGCCTGTAGCCTGCTTCAGATTCTGTGTCTCCCTCTCTCTCTGCCCCTCCCTGCTTGCACTCTCTCTCTCTCTCTTTCTTTCAAAAATAAACATTAAAAAAATCTTTTTAAGAGAAAAACAAATTTAATTACAGACATATGAGGGCCCCATAACACTCTGGGTCCCATAGACAGTCAAGCAATTGAGGCTTATATGCCATCATCCTGAGGTAGAGGTCTGAGACTTCAAAGAGGGGGAAGAAAATTCATAGGATGATGGGAAAAGCAAATGTTTGGTAAACAAATGTTTACCATACCATGGAAAGACAGTGGGACATACAAAAGAATTAGATCTCTTGGCCTTGTGGAGCCCTGGTTTACAACACCTAGCCTATAAACTTTGTAATTATCTCTAGTGATAGTTTCTTCCTGGACCAAGCCCTCTACTTAAATCTTTTTAGGCCTTGAAGGAGGGAGGTAAAAGTTCTTCCTGAGTCTTTTGGGCCTTGGTTGACTTCAGCTCAAAGTAATCCACATGTCAAAGTGGCACATTTTAGGGCCATCTGCCCCGAACCTCATCAGTATGGTTGGCCCTTGAAAAACACGGGAGTTAGTGGTGCCATAACTTTTTGACTCCTCGGACTCAACTACAGGTAGCCTACTGTTGACCAGAAGTCTTACCAATAATATAAACAGTCAGTTAACACATATTTCGTATGTAATGGTGTATTCTTGTAAGAATACCTAATTGTTTTCTTAATTTTTTCACTATTTCTAGGCTATGCAGCTCCTCTGCAAGGTTTTTTTTTCAAGTTGTCACAAATCTCCAAAAAGTTTTCCAGTATATTTATTGGAAAAAAAGTCTGCATATAAGTGGACCCATGTTCAAATATGTGTTGTTCAAGGGTGAACTATATACTGGGTAAATCCTATGATTGCTCATTTTTCACTGGACTGTATCAGATAAGACCCTGGAGGTCCTCACATCTAGATATCCACTTTAAATAATTGTTCTGCTGTCTACAGACAGCATTCTTTCTTCATATCTTTTCACATTGATTTTTTTTAAACTAAATTAAATTTTAAAAAAATTTTTTAATGTTTGTTTATTTTTGACAGAGTGCAAGCAGGGGAGGGGCAGAGAGAGAGGGACACACGGAATCCAAAGCAGGCTCCGGGCTCTGAGCTGTCAACACAGAGCGCAACATGGGGTTTGAACCCCAGAACCAGGAGATCATGACCTAAACCCAAGTTGGATGTTTAACCCACTGAGACACCCAGGTGCCCCTAAACTAAATTAATTTAGCAATTTACTTTTCTGCATTTGGATGAGTGATAAATTAACATTTTTTTAAAAAATAGCGATAATAATGTAAAAAAAATTAACCACAAACTCTGCTTGAATTGGCAGGTATTTAGAGGTCATCTGATCCAGTTTTCCCACCAATGAACACATTAGTAAAGTGATTTGTCCAAGGTCATACTTATGGCTTGTTATTGTTATTGACAGAGCCTAGCTGTTCTGATGTCAGTTCAGTGATCATTCCATTCCATTCATCGTTCAGGACATTCAGGCAGGTAATAGATCTTTTGCTTAACTATCAGAAAATGTGGAATGGTGAGTTATTTTTTTTTATATATATATTTTTTTCAACGTTTTTTATTTATTTTTGGGACAGAGAGAGACAGAGCATGAACGGGGGAGGGGCAGAGAGAGAGGGAGACACAGAATCAGAAACAGGCTCCAGGCTCTGAGCCATCAGCCCAGAGCCTGACGGGGGGCTGGAACTCACCAACCGCGAGATCGTGACCTGGCTGAAGTCGGACGCTTAACCGACTGCGCCACCCAGGCGCCCCTGGAATGGTGAGTTCTATTTGCTTGATGGCAACCATCATACTCTTTGTCTTAATCATAATAAATATAAGACAATTCAGCATTGTTTGAAAAGCCACTTCTTTGCAGACATTCATTTGACCTTGAGTATTCAGTCCCTATAATTTTAAATACAGTAACACTTTAAATAAAGGAGGAAATATTACAGACGATTGTCTTTTCCGATGGGTTTTTTGTTATGCATTTTATCTCACTAAATTGGTAATGAAAATTCTCTTTTTATTCAAAAATATATTGAAGAGTGATTTGTTATTATGAATAAATGTTAAAAATATGAACACTTTTCTTTTGCAAAAATGTCTTTTTTCCAACTTTATTAAGATACAATTGTCATATTACATTGTGTAAGTTTAAAGTGTACAATAGGTTGATTTGATATACTCAATATATTGAGAAATGATTAACATAATAGCATTAATTAACATCTCCATCACCTCATAGAATTACCATTTGTTTTTTGTGGTGGGAACATGTAAGATGTACTCTCTTAGCCACTTTAAAGTGTGCACTACAGTATCGTTAACTATAGCCACCATGTAGGACATTACATCCCCAAGATTTATTTATCTTCTAACTGGAAGCTTATACCTTTTGAGCATCTTCACCCATTAACATTTTTGATATGATAAAATTATAGAAATAGAGAACAGATTAGTTGTTGACAGGGCTAAAGAATGGGGTGGGAGCAAGAGGGAAGTAGATATGTTTATAAAAGGGCAACCTGAGAGATCCTTATGATGGAAATGTTCTGTATCTTAACTGTATCAATGTAATATCCTGGTTGTGATGTTTGAGTATAACTTTGCAAGATATTACCATTGCAGGAAGCTGGGTAAAGTGCCTATCATTTCTTAAAATTCCATGTAAAATTATAATTATTAAATACACACACACACACACACACACACACACACATATATATTTTTGTTTTAAGTGAGAAGTTCCTCTAAGAAAACAAAAATAAAAACTACTTGCACGTTCTCATGTTATCTACACAATTTCTCAAATCACTAATAAAATTCCAGTAAGACATATGCAGCCATAGAAAACTCAGATGAAATACATTGGGACTAAGAGTAGTTAGATGGATAAGCAGGAATGAAGAAGGTGGCAATAGTTCCAAGTTACAAAGCATAGATCAGATAATCCCATCGACATAACCAGTGAACTGTTACGATGACTAGGAGGCCAATACAGCACTCAGTGACCCAGTCCGGATACTGCAACCTTGACTAATGCAAAGCAATGTTCTTTTTTCTTTTGAATCGATTTCTTTTGAAATCACAAATATAAATGATTCTGTTACTCGAAGTTGGCACAAAATAAATTTACACAGTATGAGGAATCAATTGAATTTAGTATTAGCGTTTTGTAAAATTAAGCATATGTAGGAAAACAAATTTTGTGACTATTGTCATGATTTTTGTTTGTTTTATCTGAGTTTATGTTGCTAAAGGCACTTAGGAGAAGTAGGCATGTGGGACTCAATGCTACTCAATTTAGACTAGTGAAGTTTGCAATTAATTTAATTCTAACTAGATAAGTTAGAAGAATTTGACTAGTTAAGTTTGCAATGTTTAAATTCTTAAGAGATTTATCTTTATAAGACATTAGTTTTTTTAACTATATAAGAGTATTAAATATTTAGAGGAATAACTTAATATATACTTTAAGTTAACTACATTAAATATCAAAGCAAACATAAAAATTCAAAAGCCCTTTGGATGGTTAAGATTTCAGAAATATGGCTAAGCCAAGGCCAGCACTCCTACTTGCTAAGGGATCAATTCTAAGATTCTGGGGAACTCCTTTAAGGACTAACGATCTCACACAAAATCAATAATTTGTAATTCTCCAAGTACTAGCAGTTCAGAACCAGCACAGCACCTGGCATGAAGCAACTGCTCAATAAAAGTTGGTAGAGTGACTTAGTTTTTCTGTATTATAGTCATATAATGTAGCTGAACTCCTTATTCTGAACCAGAATTTACAAATGCGATTTCTGGGAAGGGTATCATTGCCATGAATGGCCATGCTAGGACTATTATACATTTGCAATCCCCTAAGTGGTAGTGAGATCAATAGTTACCCTTGTGACAAAAATGTAAAAGAGAAAACAATCAGCTTCATTCCGATATTGCCCAGTTGAACTGCAGTCCTGCAGTATTGTTAATCTAATACGATAATTAACTTTGAGCAGGGCCTCCCATGCTGGTAATTGGGAGTGAGTAAGCTCATCGCACAGCTATGCATGAGTCTAGGCAACTCCTAGAAGCGTTCACTGCACAAACTGCAGAGACAAGAGAGACTGAACCCTCAGCGGGAGGTTGGAGGTAAGAAAAAGGATCCAGAAAAAAAAGTATGAAAATTTTAAAAATGAGTTTAGACCTGAGCCAAATAAAGTAAGTAATGTGAGACTGTAACTGTTTAAGTCCAACGATCAAAAGTTGGATGTGAGATGCCCTCACACTCGTCTAAAACGTAGATGAGCATTGGAAAAGACTCTGAATGTCTGATGGAAAGAGACAAAGATGAAATTATTGTGAATTTGTGCACATCTTCCTCTTAAATTGGAAGTGCTAACTTTTAACATGCTTGGAGTTGTTCTGGGGGCAGAATCCAAGAGTAAAGTCTTCTGAAGCCTTCAACCGCCTCACCCCCTAAATTTATATTTTCTGGCAAAGGACAGCAAAGTTTACATGAAATAAATCTGGAGGAACTGGAAGAGAAGCTTTCTGTCTTCTGGCAGCTAGAAGATAAATTCTAGCTTATTTACCTTGCATTATGAGACAGTTACAGATGTATTACAGCTCTTCTCAATCACTTAGTTACGAGCTTATTAACTTTCCTAACAGCTGTAGTCATATCTCACTATTTGAGAGAGGCGATGTGTTAGTGATTAAATGACTTAATAAACAATCTGTCACTTTTCATGTTTCATAAACCTGAGCACATTTACGAAGGACAAGGAGGTAGATTCCTTAACGCATTTGATATAAAGCTTGTGAGAGTTAGGAAAGGATAATTTCAGGGTATCTCAGATGCCTTTCCTGATTTACATTTAATCTCTGATAAAGCAGAAAAAAATTAGACCCATTTAGAAAATAGGTCCCATATTTGCTATTGAGCAACAAGACAAACAAGAAGTCAGATACATTCATATTCATATCACATATACACACGCATGTGCACATATTATTTAAAGTTCTAGAAGTGCGAAAGCGATCATTTTTAGCCAAGAGGAAACTGGCTAGCCCCAACTGTTCAAATCCCAGCTTTGCCATGTTATTTGCTACCTGTGACCCTGGGCAGGTTACTGTGATTCTGTTTTCTTCTCCACATGATATGGGTGGTAATAGTACTTACCTCTTAGACTTGTTGGGAAGTCATTAAAATTATTTTAAAACACTTGGAAAAGAATACTTAGAACCGGAATTTAGAAAGCACACAAGTAGTAACAAGTTGTTTTCTTTTTTTTTTCTTCTAATCAAAGGTGAGACCAAAATTAACTTTGTTAGGCAAACCAAGCCATAAGTAAATTTACTATTAATTTGTGTCCATTGGGGAGATGATTTATTTGGAGTGTCCTTGGTGCCATTTTGCTATGTCTCTTCAGTGGACGAATTAGGGCAAGAAAGAGAACTGAATCTGCTCTTTCTAATTAGCAGGGAATTAGTAGAGGAGTCTACTTTCCTGCCCCAGAATATCCCGGTGGTATAAAGTTAAGAGGAAAAATGATTTTCTGCTTTCATACTGTTCGTAAATTAAAGTTCCTTACAAATCTGTTGATTTTGCTGCAACATTTTTAACGGTAAAAGGGCGGGGTGGGGAGGGGGAATCTTACTTTGGGAGCAGGAGTTCTCGCTTCCTTCCTTCCACAGCTGAACTTAGTTCATACAGAATAGCTGAAAGAGTAAGTCCTTGAATTATGAGAGCGCCTTGCACTTAAAGGACATTTTCTTTCCTGCAGCATGATAGCAATTTTAAATCTGGCTTCAATGAATACATCATAGAATCTCAAGGGTCTAAATTAAGCTGATTGTTAGTTTGAATATGAAAAAATACAAAAGCATTAATCATACGGACTACTTCCCAAAAACTCTGCAACTGAGTTATGAAAGCTCTACTGGATCTCCTTGTGTTGCTGTCATTTTCCACCCAGTGTGTGGTCAGTACATCACTTGAAGCACAAAATTCTTCACCCTGGTCATTGCAGAGTCTGCGACATGAATGCCAATGTAGGAAAAAGAGAATCTAAATAACACCGCAAAGTGTCACGTTGCACAAAACCTTGAAGAGTGTAAAACTAAATCTTGAGAGTCTGATTATAAGAGAAGATGCCTGTTTTTTAAAGTCAGCTTAAGATCATCATGTTTTTTGCATTCACCTACATTTGGCAGAATTCCTGATAAATCTCTCACTCATTTCTCTATTGCTTACTTGTATGTATGTATGTTTTAGAAAGAGCATGTGAGCAGAGAGAGGCAGAGGGAGGGAGGGAGAGAGAGAGAGAGAGAGACAGAGAGAGAGAGAGAATCTCAAGCAGGCTCCATATCAGTCCCACAACCCTGGGATCATGACCTGAGCGAAAATCAAGTATCAGTCACTCAACCTATTGAGCCATCCAGCGGCCCCACTTAGTTGTTATTTTTAAAGATCCAGGCTATTTTATGAAACACAAATCTTACATACTTCCTCAGACCCCCTCAGTGATGGCAGCCTCCCTGACACTGGCTCACCACTGATGCTGCCATGTTGAATAGAGTATGCTGTGATCCTCTCAGTCCTCCTGGGGCCAACCAGTTCCAAATCAGATGCAACTCCCCATCATAAGAAAGGACTTGATAGTCTGAGTGTCTACAAAAATAGCCAAATGATGTATCACAGAATATACAGGAGTTCCCTGCCACTATGGTTAAACTTTGACTTACAGGAAACAAAAAAGTTAGTGAGGCAACTAAGTTCTTTCTCCTTCCTCCATCCAATAGACACCCAAAGTCATAGTCTTTGTCACTGATAAGATTTCTCCTTGTCATCCTCCAGAGAAGCCCTGTGTCCAGCAATGCTCTTGCTAAGAAGCTGCTATGTCTCTGTGCAGGGGGCCATGAAGTGGTAGCTGGTATGGCCATGCATTCCTGTGGCTTCCCCTCTTTCATTGCCTCACTCATTTTTCCTCACCTATGCTGCACTGGGCTGGGTTTCGCCTTTGACCTTGCTGCATTATTACTTTTATCATTGCCTCAGGCTCTCTTATCTAGGCAATGACAGTTATATTTTTCTTGTATTTCAAGATAGGGAGACTGATCACTTTACTCTTTTTATCTTCCTGCAGAAAATTGTTACTTTGGGGGATTAAGAACCCTAGCATTCTAAATTAAAGTGTGCTGAAATATTGTTATGAGCAATAAGAGCAAATAACTTGATGGCGAAAAAAGGAAAACATAATTAATGTCTACTTTCACCCTATTGGGAGACCAAGATAATTCAGAGCAGAACAATGCACCTGTTTATAAATACTCTTAGCAGGAAAGAAAAATACAATTTCTTTAACAAGGCCCATGACTTTTACTTTTTCCAAGAAACATTAGAAGAGGCTGGCCCCTGGGAGTCAGAAGGATGGTCGTTAAGGCAAGCATAATTAGGCATAGTGCATAGAATCGACTCCGGAAAGGCTGAAATAAAACATGTGGTTCTAAAGGAGAGCAAAGACTTTTTACAAAAGATAATAAACCCAATTTCCTGGTTGAGCTCAGGCTCATAAACCTTCACGAGTTTGTTAGTTTTTTTGTTTATGTGTTTGTTTTTGTTTCTCTCTCGTTTGTTTCTTGGGAAAGGAATGTGATGGGATTTGCAACCCTCCATCTTAGACTCCACTCCTTGGAGCAAGGAGGAGATTCTCTACGTGCTCCTTCACCTCCTACCCCCTCATCTCAACAGAAAGGACCTATCACATGGCAGCCCAACAATTACCTTTTAAAGTATCTCAAATATATTATTTAAAACTTTTTTACTATTTGTTTATTTTTGAGAGAGAGACAGAGAGAGTGAGAGGGGGAAAGGACAGAGAGGAGAGACACAGAATCTGAAGCACGCTCCAGGTTCTGGGCTGTCAGCACAGAGCCTGAACCGTGAGATCATGGCCTGGGCTGAAGTCAGATGCTTAACCGACAGAGCCACTGAGGCGCCTCTAAAATATATTCCTCTAAATAAAATAACTAAGTATACCTTGACCACCAACTCTCATTTTTAACTGCACACAAACTGTAATGAATCCCACAGAAGAGCATGAGGAAAACCCCTCTGATGTTCAGGTCCGCTCTTTTATTTGTATTTATCTAACAGGCAGTGATTCGACTTTAGATAAGAAATGGGCTTGAAGGATGGGAGACTATGCCACCCCAAAATATGCCACTTTGGAATAAGGATTATTTTGAGCTAAAGGCACTTAAAACTCAGCAGATACAAAAAGGCTGTTCTAATTTCCCTCTTCTTCCTAAAAGCAGGAGATTAAAAAGTCCCATGTGAAAGACACCCTCTCCGTACCGAGAGGATAGGAACATTCTTTGATGGTGGGTCAAAGCTGAGAGAATTCTGTACAGATTTTGTTAAAACAATTCATATCTTCCTTTGGCCTCCCCATTTATTTTAGTCTCCTTTTCACAATTGTCTCTCTTTGTTAAACGTAGTATAACAAAGGTGTTCCTACTCCTTTGGGTCCTCATTTCCTTGTGAGGGCACCTGGGTCAGGTAAAATTTACATACATTTGTAAGCTTTTCTCCTGTTAATCTGTCTTATGTCTGTGAATTCCTGGGCTCAGCTGAAACACCCTAAGAAGGGCGGGGTAAAATTGTGCCTCCCCTACAGTCTCCACATCCCTTTACCTTCTCCACAGCATGTTTTGACTCCTCCTCTGCTATTGCTAGGGGCAGAATCAGGGGCAACAGATGCTACTGCGATCAATTGGAGTCCCGGCAGCTGATCTGCATAGAGGAGGAGGTAATCAGCTGACACAGGATGCAGCAATCAACTAAATGTTCTTTTCCAATTCTGCGTGGGCTGTTTAAGACTAAGGATTATTTCATGGTTCCGGACTGACTAGAGAAACAACAGTGATGTAAAAGGAGATAGTTTATGTTTTCACGTAAAAACGAAAAGTGTTTATGACCCCCCTAAATGATAAATACACAGTCTTCATTCTACTGTTGCAGCTGATACTTTTCCTTTTGAAAATTTGTCTTACTGTGGCTTTAGAAAGACTCTTCTCCCCTGTGTGTTTCTCCTTTGTTTGCATTCATTTCACCCAGTAAATACTAATTTTCTCTAGGATTCTAAACTCAACCCTGTTTAAATAATGTAGATGAAGAGCCTGGCATAATGTCTATAGGCCATAAATAAGGTCTTTCCTTCCTTTCTCTTCAGACTCCCCCTCTCACCCTTTGTGGCCTTATTCACCATCAGCAATTCAATGCCCATCTCCAGCAGGAGCCTGCAAATCTGTCTCCAATCCTGAAACCTCTACAAAGGCCCAGGTCCATGTAGATAAATGTTTTCAGTCACTTCCTCAAATTTTTCAGTCATTTCAAAGTCAACTTCCACCGAACTGAAAATTTTTATCACCACTCTCTAAAAATGGTTCCCTCTCCTATGCTTCCTATGGCTGTCTAAATTATCATAATTATTTGCCACTAACACTGAAAATATTTTTATCCTCTTAGAGTTTCTCATTTCATCTTTCTTCTATTTTCCCTGCTCGTAGTCTATTCTACTCCCCATAATTTCTCACTAGGACAATGGCATCTAACACTTGTCCCTGCTTCCTGTGTCCTTCAACACCAGTATATCCATCCCTGTGCATCAGAATTATATTTTTATAATCCTTTCCATATCATTGTACACATCTTCTCTGAAGTCATCTACAGCTCTAGCTCATTGCCAGTTGCACCAGATCTCTATTTACTGTTCTTGATATATCCATGTTGCAGCACCATTGTTGATACAATTCCTTCTGCCTGAAATTCTACCCTTCTGACTTGATAAAATCCATATCACCCTTTAAACCTTAACTCAAATTTCTTCTTTTCACTGAAATTCACTTTGCTCAGACATGTTTCACCCCTGCTTTCTCTATATTCCTGTAGGAATTCATCAAACTTTTTAAAGATTTTAACAAATGTGTATGATTAATGAGTGTACTTCAGTCTTTCTTCAATTCATCAACAGCTTGAGGTTTGCGATTACAACCTTTACTATACCATATCATTGGCCTATTTATGTATACAAATCTCCCTTTCCTGTATATGTCTGCTTCTTGAGAAAAGGGGTGAAATCCTTGACACCTTCTTATACTCTGTGTCTACCACCAGTATCTTGCTTATAGAAAGTCCTAAAAATATTGTTTCTTAATAAGCTTCATTGCACAAGAATTCAAATTAGGTAGTTTGAACTTTTGTGTGAGTATCTCACTTATTTTTTGATAATTCCTCTTTATTGCTTAATTGCATATCCGTCACTACTGACACTTGGGAAAAAGACCCAGCCTTTCCAGTTCACATGAGATACAACTGAAAATGATGAATATTGGGGGAAAAGAGGAGTTAAGATGGCAGAGCAGCATGGAGACCCTCAGCTTGTCTCATCCCTGAAACGCAGCTAGATCAGCACCAAAACATTTTTCACACCTAGGAGATTGCTATGAGGATGAATACAACGATCTGCATAACTTGAGCCACAGAACTCAGCAGGGACACAGTGTGGAGGGGTGAACTGGGGGAGAGAGAAGCTGTGGAGGGTAGGAACCTGTTTTTGTGGAGAGGACAAAGAAAGGGGGAGAGTGCAGTGCATTGGGAGAGTGCAGGAGAAACATTCCCCCAAAAGTAGCTGGAAAGAAAGAGGAAGAAAGAATGAAAACACTGGCAGGGAAATGAACAAGAAATCTGTTTCTCAAAACCACTGACAGGAAGAAAAGTATCCTTCAACACCAGCAGGATTAATACAAACAGTGGATTGCAGAGTCTGAAGTTTTGGAGCTCAAGTGCCTGGTGCTGGTGAGGAAGCAGAGTGAATCCCCAGAAGCAGGCAGCAGGGTCTGAGGGGTCCGTGTGCCACATGGAAGAAGCGGTTCCCTTGTTTGGCAGTGGTTCCCCTGCTTGGAGAACATTTGGTAGAGCCCATATGGCCTCCCAACAGGCAAAAGTCCCAGCAGATCCCAGAGACCAGCCTCGGATGCTGATATTGGGACCAAGACGCCAGAATGTGGTGAAACCTGGCCTTGGCTGTGTGTTGTGATTCACCATGATCTCTGAAGCTCTGCCACTGCATGGTCACATGAACGTTTTCCAGGGCAAGTTCAGCGAGACTCTCCTCCAGAGAGTCAGCATGGGTCTGAGCCATACGGGTCTCTGAAGCTTGAGGTTTTGAAACACAGCTCCATCTGAGGTAAAACTCTGGAGGGAGGTGCTGCCAGGCAGGCCGATGGCTTGGACACCGACAGGGTAGAGGTGGGGAGTGGATGGAGGCCTGAGACAAAGGAGGGGTGCTTGATTGCAAGTTGGTCAGAGCACAAAATACCTGTGCCAGAGATTAGGGAACTGGGTGAAGCCATTACCACTGCTTCCCCACAGGCTCAGGTGTACCACATTGATCCACCCCTGTAACCTAAGCAGTGCCACAAGGTGGACAATGGAGCCATTACATCAAGCCCCACCCAACTGCACCCTCCAAGCACATCCCCTAGAAGACCAACATGAGTCCCTCCACCTGCTTAGTAGACAGACTATAGAGTGCTTCCTAGTTTGAGTTCTAGGTGAAAGTGGTTATAACTTCATCCAGCTTTCTTTCTGTTTGCTGGTTCATCTATTCTTTTTGTTTGTCTTTCTTTTCTTTTTCTTACATAAAGAAAGAGAAAATTTTATTTTTATTTTCTTTTTTTAAATATTTTATTTTTTTCATTATTTTTTACTTTACTTTTAAAATGTTTTTATTCGACTTCATTTTCTTTATTCTATTTTATTGTATATTTTTTAATTTTTTAACCTTTTTTCTTTATTTTCTTTCCCTTTTTTCTCCATTCCATCAAGCTTCTTTCAACAAGAAGACCAAAACACAACTAGGATCCAGCTTCCTTTATTTGATTTTTGCTTTTTTAAAAAATTGAATAGGAAGAAATGACAGCCAGGGCTTAATCAACACAAATATAAGCAAGATGTCTGAACTAAACTTTAGAACCATGATAATAAGAATACTTGCCAGAATTGAAAAAAGCATAAAATCTCTTTGTGCAGAATAAAAAAAAAAGAAGTAAAATCTAGTCAGGATGAGATTAAAAATGTTATAACTGAGATGCAATCTCGAATGGATGCCATGACAGCAAGACAGTGAATCAGCAATGTAGAAGACAAAATTATGGGGAATAATGAAGCAGAAAAAAAGAGGGAAACAAATGCAAAAGAGCATGATACAAGACTTAGAAAACTCAGTGACTTATTAAAAAGGAATAACATCCGAATCATAAAAGTCCCAGGAGATGAAGAGAGAGAAAAAGGGCAGAGGGTCTATATGAGCAAATTATAAGAGAAAACTTTCTGGGGAAGGACACAGACATCAAAATCCAAGAATCATAGATAACTCCAATCAGATCCAACAAAAAGTGGCCATCAGCAAGGCATATCATAGTCAATTCACAAAATACACAGGCAAGAATTATGAAAGTAGCAAAGGAAAAAAGGCCCTTAACCTATAAGGAACACAGAAGAGGTTCTCAGCTGATCTATCCATAGAAACTTGGCAGGCCAGAAAGCAGTGGCAGCATGTATTCAACGTGCTGAATCAGAAAAATATACAGCCAAAAATTCTTTATCCAGCAAGTCTGTCATTGAAAATAGAAGGAGAGGTGAAGAGTTTCCTAGACAAAAACCAAAGGAGTTCATGGCCACTAAACCAGCCCTACAAGAAATTCTAAGGGAGACCCTTTGAGTGGAGAAAAGACAAAATGAAACAAAAAAGACCAAAAGCAACAACAACTAGAAAGGACCAGAGAACATCACCAGAAACACCAGCTCAACAGGCAACACAATGGTGCTAAATTCATATCTTTTAGTATTCACTCTAAATGTCAATGTACTAAACACTCCAATCAAAAGACGCAGGGTATCAGAATGCAAAAGAAAACATACCCATCTATATGCTGCTTACCAGCGACCCATTTTAGACCTAAAGACACACGCAGATTGAAAGTAAAGGGATGGAGAATCATCTATCATGCTAATGGATGGCAAAAGAAAGCTGGAGTTGCTATACTCATATTAGACAAACTAGATTTTAAAATAAAGACTGGAACAAGAGATGAAGAAGGGCATAATATCATAATTAAGAGATCTATCCACCAGGAAGATCTAACAATTGGAAATATTTATGTCCCCAACATGAAACGCCCAAATATATGAATCAATTAATCACAAACATAAAAAAACTCATTGATAATAACATAATAGTAGATGATTTCAACACCCCACTTACAACAATGAACAGATCATCTGAACAGAAGATCAACAAGGAAACAATTACTCTGAATGACACACTGGACTGGATGGACCTAACGGATATATTTAGAACATTTCATCCTAAAGTAGCAGAATACACATTCTTCCCAAGTGCACATGGAACATTCTCCAGAACAGATCATATACTAGGGCATAAATCAGCCTTCAACAAGTACAAAAAGCTCAAGATCATACCATACATATTTTCAGACCACAACACCATGAAACTCAAAATCAACCACAAGAAAAAAAATGGGAAAGACAATGAATACTTGGAGAGAGTAAAGAGCATGCTAGCAAAGAATGAATGGGAGGGCACCTGGGTGGCTCAGTCTGTTAAGCATCTGACTCCAGCTTAGCTCATGATCTCATGGATCATGGATTCAAGTTCCAGATGGGGCTCTGTGCTGACAGCTCAAAGCCTGGAGCCTGCTTCGGATTCTGTGTCTCCCTCTCTTTCTGCCCCTCCCTTGCTCGTGCTCTGTCTATCTCTATCTCTCAACATTAAATAATTGTTATTTTTTTTAAAGAATTAATGCGTTAACCAAGAAATTAAAGAGGAATATTGATGGAAAATACTGATAAAATTAATTAAATAATTATTTTCTCTTAATTAGAAGATAGGGTAAAAATGCTTTCTTGAGATGATTTCCTCTTTTATTTTTTTATTTGATGAACTAGAGTAAAACCTCACAGTTAAAATGTTATCTATTTGCTTACTTACTTGATTTTATTAATTTCTTTTAATATGCCAAATACAACACATAGTGTTTCTTATTGGCGGGTTATAGCATGCAAAGTGAAATAAGACATTGCCTCTACCCCCAAGATATTTATAGGCTAGTGCAGACTAGACATGTAAATAATTAACAACAAAAGCCAAATTAATCAAGTGATAAATAGAGGTATAGACAGTGCTGTGAAAGAACAAAATAGGAAAAATTAGTTTATACTGAGACCAAGAGTGATGTCACCAAGATAGTGGCATAGGTTGTTTCTGACCTAACTCTCCCTCACAAGAACAACTAACAGCTACTCAAGAACAAACCACCCTGAGAGAATCCTAGAATATAGGGGTGAGGCTGAAGTATCCCTGTACCACAGAGAAGAAAACACCATTAGAAGGGTAAGAGAAGTGGCTATAAATTGACCTCATTGCCCCTCTCCCCAGCCAGCAGAGTACCACGTGGAGAGGTCTCCACTGAGCCTTTGGTTCCTCCAGTGGGAAAAGAAAACCCTGAGTGGACAACCAGAATCCCCACCACCACCAGCATTTTGTATTGCTTTGCAAGAACCCATACTCTGATCCCACACCTTTGAAATTTCAGGGGAATCTGTGGGGCTCAGCCACAGGGAATCTGACTGTGATGGAGAAGGGGAAAGGGCTTGAAGACTGACTTCATACCAGCAATACTCAGGTAGTAATACCAACCATCAGCTTTGCTCCTAACAAAGTTAGGAGCACACATTGACCAAGGAACACAGGTGGGTACAGATCTGCCTGATACAAATCCTCAAATAAGTAGTTTTTCTGGCAATAGAGCCTGGGTTTTCATGCCTGAGCAAGGAACTGAATCACAGCCCCACCTGTTCTGTAGAGTATCTTCTGGCCACATCTGACCAGAAGGGTTAGAGACAAATCTTGGAAGCTGTGAGGCCCAGGGGCACTTGAGCCAAGAGGTGGGCAAGAAAGACTGATCACCTGCAGAGCAAAGCCAGAATCAGGTACAGAGTGTTCCCATGCTATGCACAGGCCAGGGATGATGTATAGCCAAGGCTGAGGGTAGCTTCCAACTCCTCCTAACTGGAGACACTGCTTGGGAATATGAGAGTAGCCAGAAGTGACTTTCCTCCCCCTGCACAGGCAAAAGAGCTAAGATAATAGCCTCAACCACTGTGGAGAGTGTGTTCTGGCCCCATCTGACTAGAAGAGCTGGTAAAAACACCTGGAAGCTGAGCTGCTGATACGTGAGCTAAGAGGGGATAGAGCTAACCACTTCCAGAGCAAAGCCCGTGGCCCTGTTTGGTGAGGGAACTTGGAGGGCAAGTCAGCTTGAGTTAAGACAACAAAGAGCTTTACCAGCTCTAAAGCTGCTTCTGCCGAACCAAAGTAGGGAATTTAATTCATAGTCCCACTCATTGTTGAATACAGCCTTCAGCCTGATCAACCAGGAAACCTAACCAGAGCATGTGAGAAGCTGCATAGCCCTTTCAACAACCCTAAGTAAAGTAGCACATGAACAGAGAGCACAGCCCATTGCTTCCTCCTTCTATGGAGCAAAACTAGTGGCCTCACCTGACCAGGTAATTTACCATTCTGATTTGGGTCCTCAAACAACAAACAGTATAGGTTCTGGGTCCCATCCAGCTGCCCTGCCAGGGCAGGGATACTAAGTCACAGCCCCATCTACTACTGAATATAGTACCTAATCCCAACCACGTAGCAAACCTGACCAGAGAATCCAGGCAACTGTGAAGCCCATCCTTCAGCCTCCTTGAGTAGGGAACCAAGCTAGCAGTCCCATCCAACTTTTTCAGCCAGTGCCACACTCTCTCATCCCCTACCCTCAGAGCTTGAACAGTTGCCTCACCCCAAATCGGACCATAATGGCAGGCCCCACCTACCCAAGGACATTATCAGTAGACACATCCAGAAACTAATAGATGACTGGTGAAAAGCTATCTCTGCCAAAGGAAATCTGTAAAGTCTGGAACAGGAGCCCAATTATTCAAATATGCAGGTACAAATGTAAGGATTATGAAAATCAGGTAAATATGACACCAAAAGTATAATAATATGTTATTAGGTACACAATATTTTTTTAAGTTTTTTAATTTATTTATTTTAGAAAGAGAGAGAAAGTGTGTGCAAGCAGGGGAGTGGCAAAGACAGAGGGCAACAGAGGAGGATCTGAAGCAACTCTGTGAGGAGAGCTGAGAACCCAATGTGGGCCTCAAACTCATGAATCATGAGATCATGACCTGAGCCAAAGGCAGATGCTTAACTAAGTGAGCCACCCAGGTGCCCCCACAATCTTTTTTAAGTCATGTAAATTTTAATAGTAATAACATAGAATATGAGTGAGAAGAAATACAAGTGCAAATTTTATGAATTCTATTGAACTTAAGTTGTTATCAGTTTAAATAAGATATTATAAATTTAAGACATTTTGTGTAAGCCTCATGGTAAACACAAGGGGAAAATCCTGTAGTTATTACACAAAAGAACATGATAAAGAAGTCAAAGCATGCTAATGCGAAAAAACATCAACACACAAAAAAAGACAGCAGGGTAAGAAACAATGAACAATGGATCTACAAAACAGCCAGAAAACAATTAATAATATAGCAATAATAAGTCCTTAACCTATCAGTAAGTACTTTAAAAATAAAAGTATTAAATTATTCAGTTGAAAGAGAATAGCTGAATGGATTAAAGAAAAAAAACAAAACAAAACGCCAAGATCCAATAATATGCTGACTACAAGAGATTTAGTTAGTCCTTAAAGATACACATAGGCTGAGAGCTAAGGAATGAAAAAAGATATTTTAAGCAAATGGTAACCAAAAGAAGCAGGAGTAGCTATACTTACATCGGACAAAATAGACTTTAAATAAAAAATGGTAAAAGGATACAAAGGTCACCATATAATAATAACTGGGTCAATACATAAAGAAGATATAACAATTGTAAATATTTATGTCCTCAACATTGAGGCACCTAAATATATAAATCAAAACTTAATAGCGCTAAAAGGAGAAATAAACAGTAATAAAATAAAAGTTGAGGTCTTTACTCATTCTCAATAACAGATAGATCATGCAGACAGAGAATCAATAATGAAACAGTGGTTTTGAACAACACTTTAGACCAAAGGGACCTAACAGACATATATAGAACATCCTATCCAACAACAGCAGAATACATATTCTTCTCAAGCATATATGGAACAATTTTTTTTAGGATAAACTATGCCTTAGGCCACAAAACAAGCCTTAGCAAATTCAAGAAGATTTAAATCATATCAAATATCTTTTCTAACCACAATGACATGAAACTATTAAAACAAGAGGAAAGTTGGAAAATTCATGAAATGAAACACATGGAAATGAAACAACACTCTTCTAAACAATTAATGGATCAAAGAAGAAATTAAATTTGGGGGTAAATTTCTGGAAAGTTTTTAATGAAAATGGAAACACAACATACCAGAACTTGTAGGATGCAGCAAAATCAGTTCTAAGATGGGAGTTCATAGTGATAAACACCTACATAAAAATCAAGATCTCAAATAAACAACCTAAGTCTACACCTTAAGGAACTAGGAGGAAAAAAAAAGACACAGAGAGAACAAACTGAGCCCAAAGTTAGCAGGAGAAAGGAAATACAGAAAAACAATAGAAAAGATGAACCAAACTATGATTTGGTTCTTTGAAAAAATAAGTGACAAATCTTCATTAGAAAACTCAAGGAAACAAGATAAAGAACCCAAATCAACAAAATTATAAATGAAAAAGTTGATATTAGAACTAGTAACACAAAAATTCAAAGGATTGTAAGAGACCTATGAACAATTTTATGCCAACAAACTGAACAACCTGGAAAAAAATTTCTTTTTAATCTTAAAAACAAACAATTTACTAAAACTGAATCAGGAAGAAATAGAAAATCTCAATAGACCACTTACTAGTAAAAAGATTGAATCAGTAATAAAAAATCTCCCAGGGGCACCTGGGTGACTCAGTCAGTTAGGCATCTGACTTCAGCTCAGGTCATGATCTTGCAATCTGTTAGTTTGAACCCTGCATCCAGCTCTGTGCTGACAGCTCAGAGCCTGGAGCCTGCTTCGGATTCTGTGTCTCCCTCTCTCTCTGCCCCTCCCCTACTCATGTTCTGTCTTTCTCCCTCAGAAATAAATAAAAACATTTTTTAAAAATCTCCCGAAGAAGGAAAGCTCAGGGCCAGATGGCTTCACAGGTGAATTTTACCAAAAATGTAAAGAAGAATTAACACCAATCTTTCTCAAAGTCTTACCAAAAAATGAAGAGGAAGAAATGCTACCAAACTCATTTTAGGAAGTCAATATTATCCTGATCCCCAAACCAGAAATGGACACTACCAAAAACAAAAATAAAAACAAAAAACAAACAAACAAAAAACTATAGACCAATATCCTGATGAATATAGGTGTAAAAATTCTCAACAAAATACTAACAAATTGAATTCAACAGCACATTAAAAAATTATTCATCATGATCAGGTGGAATTTATCCCTGGGATGCAAGAATGGTTCAACATTTGCAAATCAATCAATGTAATATATTACATTAATAGAATGAGAGAAGAAAATCATTTAATCATCACAATAAATATAGAAAAAAAAACATTTGGCTAAATTCAACATCTGTTCACAGTTTTAAAAAAAAATTTAAGAAATTAGGCATAGAATAAATATACCTCAACATAATAGATGCCATATACGGAAAACCCACAATTAACATCACACTCAATGGTGAAAGGTTGAAAGCTTTTCATATAAGATCAGGAACAAGATAGGGATCTCCATTCTCATTATGTGTGTTCAATATAGTAGTAGTAGTAGAAGAAGTAGTAGTAGTAGAAGTCCCAGCCAAAGCAATCAGGCAAGAAAAATAAATAAAAGATATCAGAATTGTAAAGGAAGAAATAAAATTGTCTCTATTTGCAAATGACATAATTTTATATATAGAAAATCCTGAAGACTCAACCAAAAAACTGTATATCTAATCAATAAAGTCAGCAAAGTTGCAGGATAAAAAATTAACATACAAAATCAGTAGCATTTCTATACACTAACAAGAAATTTTCTAAAAGAAATAATGAAATTGATCCCATTTATAAGAGTATAAAAAACAATAAAATACTTAGAAATAAATCTAAGGAGACATTGATGAAAGAAATCAAAGAAGACACAAGTAAATCAAAGAAGGTATCCTATGTTCCTGGATTAGAAGAATTGCTGTTTTTAAAATAATAATATAACAGCCATCTACAGATTTAATAAAATTCCTATAAGGATTCCAGTTATATTTTTTACAGATTTAAAACACTTCTACAATTTATATGGATCCACAAAAGACCCTGAAAAATCAAACAAATCCTGAGAAAGAAGAACAAAGTAGGAGGCATCACACTTCTTTATTCCAAGGTATACCATAAGGCCATAGTCAGAAAAACAGTATGGTACTGGCATAAAAACAGATAAATATATCAATGAACAGGATTGAGAGCCCAGAAATAAATCCAAGCATATACAGTTAACCAATATCTGACAAGGGAGACACAAATATTTAATGGAGGAAGGTCACTTCAATAAATGGTGCTGGCATAATTGGATCACATGTAGAAGAATGAAACGGACCCATATCCTACTCCACTCAAAAAAATTAATTCCAAATGGATTAAAATGTACTCCAAATGGATTATAAAATTAACTCCAAATGGATTAAAATATAAGACAAGAAACCATAACTAGAAGAAAACATAAGAATAAAGCATGGTAATTGCTTTTTAGATATGACCCCTAAAGTACAAGCAACAAAATAAAAATCAATGAGACCAGGGGTGCCTGGGTGGCTCAGTCGGTTAAGTGTCTGATTTTGGCTCAGGTCATGATCTCACAGTTCGTGGGTTCAAACCCTGTGTCAGGCTCTGTGTTGACAGCTGAGAGCCTGGAGCCTACTGAGATTCTGTGTCTCCCTCTCTCTCTGCCCCTCCCCAGCTCGCTCTCTCTCTCTCTCTCTCTCAAAAATAAACACTAAAAAAAAATTAAATAAACAAATGGGACCATATTGAACTAAAAATCTTCACAGCAAAAGAAACAATCAACAAAGCATAAAGACAACCTATTGAATAGGAAAAAAAATATTTGCAAACCATATATCTGGTAATGGATTAACATCAAAACAATATAAACAATTCACATGACTCAATAACAAAGAAACAAATACTCCAATTTAAAAAATGGGCAAAAAACCTGAAGATATTTCTCCAAAGAAGATATATGAAAGGCAAAGAAGTACATGAAAAGATGCTCAACATCATTTGTCATGAGGGAACTGCAAATTAAAACCACAGTGAGATATAACCTCTCATCTGTAAAATGGCCATCATCAAAAAGACAGGAAATAACAAATAGTGTTATGTGTGAATGTAGAAAAAAGGAAACCTCATACATTGTTGGTAGAACTGTAAATTGGTACAGCCACCATGGGAAACAGTATAGAGGATCCTCAAAAAATTTAAAAAAGATCTACCATATGATCCAACAGTTCCGTTTCTGGGAATATATCCAAAGAAAACGACAACACCAATTCAGGAAGATATCTGTGGCCCCATATGCATAGCACAATTATTTACAATAGCCAAGACATGTAAACAACCCAAGTGTCCATAGATGGATGACTGGATAAAGAAGTGTGGTATATATATACAATGGAATACAATTCAGTCACAAAATAATAGGAAATATTACTGTTTGTGACAACATGGATCAACTTAAAGGCATTATGCTAAGTGAAATGAGTCAGACAAAGACAAACACTGTGTGGTTTCATTTATATGTAGAATCCAAAAAGAAAAAAAGAAAAAAAAAAAAAAGAAGAAGAAGCAAACAAACAAACTCATAGAAAAAGAGATCAGACTTGTGGTTGCCAGAGATGGGGAGGGGCAATTGGAGGCAGGTGGTTCAAAGATACAAACTCCCAGTCATGAGATCTACAAACACTTTAGATGTACTGTACCACATGATGACTACAGCTAACACCGCTGTATGATATACAGGAAAGTTCCTAAGAGAATAAACCTTGGGGCACCTGGATGGTTCAATCAGTTAAGCATCTGACTCTTGATTTCAGCTTAGGTCATGATCTCATGGTTTGTGGGTTTGAGCCCTGAGTTGGGCTCTGTGCTGACAGCACAGAGCCTGTTTGGGATTCTGCCTCTCTCTCTCTCTCTCTCTCTCTCTCTCTCTCTTCCTCTCTCTTTCTCAAAATAAACTTAAAAAAAAGAGAGAGAGTATAAATCCTAAGAGTTCTCATCAAAAGGAGAAAACTTTTTTCCATTTTTTTTTCTTTCTTTTCTTTTTATTGTATCTGTATGAGAAAATAACGAAACTATTGTGGTAATCATTTCACAATATATGTAAATCAAACCATCGTGCTATATACCTTAAACTTATACAGTATTGTATGTCAATTATTTCTCAATAAAACTGGAAGAAAAAAAAAGAATATATTTCATGGAGGAGTTGGCCATTTAAAGGACATTTAGCAAATTCAGCCTTGATTCTTGGCCCATTTGTAACAATGATTAACTCACCTTGGATACCCTTATTGCAATTGCCTCAAACAGTAACTTGTTTATTTCTGTTCCATCTATTCTGTTTTGTCATAGAATAATAGAACCTTGCACATTATGTTTACTTGTTATTTGCTGTTTAACCATTACAGAGTTAGGTACTATAACTGCGACTTAACAGAATGTGTAGAACTTTCAAGTTAATTACCTGTAACAATGCTATTAATCTAGCATTTCTGAACTCAGGATCATTTGCAATAGCTGATTAGATAATTTCAAAAAGTACTACGGACTTCACTGATTATTTTTTTATGAAAAAAATGTCATTTTTCTTAATGAATCTCTTCGAGACTAAAAAGGATAGTTGTTTTAGGGTGCCTGGATGGCTCAGTTGAGCATCCGACTTCAGCTCAGGACATGATCTCCTGGTTCTTGAGTTCAAGCCCCGAATCAGGCTCTGTGTTGACAACTCAGAGTCTGAAGCCTGCTTCAGAATCTGTGACTCCCTCTCTCTCTGTCCCTCTCCTGCTCACGCTCTGTCTCTGTCTCTCAAAAAATAAATAAATGTTAAAAAACAATTTTTAGAAAAGATAGTTGTTTTGAGGTACTTAAATTTACCTTAAGTAAATATTACATTTTATCAATCTATAAGTAAAAATTAGTTTGCATAAACAGCTATTCATTTATTGATTATAATTGGAATATTAATTAATCTACCTCTTTGTAAACTACTAAAAATTGTTATCCTTAAAAAAAAGGCAGTGGAAAAAAAGAACTTCTCTAATACTGACTTCTAAGGCAAAAAAAAAAACTAGCCAAATTACTTTATTTTGTATTTTATGTTATCAGTATAAGCATAATAGAAAGTTTTAAAATGTCTCAAATTATTTGCAACCTTTTTTCTGCATTCCTGACCCTGTTCCAATTTCCACAATATAATTTACAATCCTTTTTCCTACAACAATGGACATAAGGAATCTCATTCCTAGAATAAATTTATTCTTAGGATAAATTAAAATCTAGGAATGTATCAATCCGAAGCAGACTCCTACAAACTGGAAAGAGTAATCATTTTTGTGGAATAGTGGGGAGAATAATAAAAATATGTGCTGCTCTTTAAGTGTGTTCAGTTATAAATTCCTTTCCTAAGCCTTTGAAATTTTACAGACATTCTATGCATCATTAAGGTATTTATGTCAAGGAAAGGTAAATGATTAAAGAAACATCCTAGACAACATCCTCCACAAGGAATATCAAACAGACATAACGATTATTAAAGTATTAACTACTCATTAGTGGCAGTGCTGATTAATGGAACGGTTATTTGAATCTTAATAATTCTGTGTTGTTGAACAAGATATGCTAAGTCTCTGCCTCATGCTTTATGTTTTCTTAAGCATAAGTCACGCACACAATGCCTCCAAGAAAGCTTCAAAGAACATAGCACTTTGTACAGGCTTTCTAGAAGAGAGCTGTGACTAATTAGTGATCATGCCATTGAATAATAACAATTTTTATAATTTTTTTTGCTTCTACATACACTATGTATTATTTAATCCACTTTATAAGCTTTCAACAGCCTGGGATAGAAAAGAAGAAAAGGCACAGCTTATGAATCATTTCCTATACCTTAGATTAGTCCTTTATACTGCTATTCACCCTACTGAGAGCTACTGTTAGCTGAAGGAGAAGACATTAGAACAAAAGTGCTCTCTGTTTTTCCTCTTACTTTTTTTCATGGACAAGCAAGAATCAGGGAATATAGGGAATTTTATACTGCTTTCAAAAGAAGGAAGGTAAAATCTGCAGTTTCGCTGTTAATAAGAAAACTTCTTGGTAACTTCTATTGGACCTGTTTCTACGTCACTGAGACAAGTATGTCTGGGTCTGATGATGATGGCCAACATTTATTCAATGTTAACACTATGTAGACATTGTGCTATATGCTTATACATGCACTCTTATTTGCCCCTCATAAGTTCCACATAAAGTAGACACCATTATTACTCTCATTTTAACCTATTTCACTGAAGGCATAATATCCAAATTATAGCCAAGAAAGAAGGGTAAAAGGACATAGGGAAAACAGGTTTCATGGGAGGTTTTTGTTTGATTTTTGACAGGCTTTGGATTTTACTCAGAAAGGATGCCTTCTCCAGGGACTTTTGCCAATAGTCCAGCCAAAGTCATATGGCCCCCAAACTGTAAAGGAGCCTGAGATATCAAATATTAGCTTCTATCCTTGATAACAGAGAAATGCCAGGAAACAGGATTTGTGGCATTGTTAGAGAATAAGCCAACCCACAGAATCTGACACATTTAAAAAAGAAAGTAAGGGCACCCGGGTGGCTCAGTCAGTTGAGTATCCGACTTCATCTCAGGTCACGATCTCGCAGCCCGTGGGTTTGAGCCCTGCATTCTGTGCTGACAGCTTGGAGCCTGGAGCCTGCTTTGGCTTCTGTGTCTCCTTCTCTCTCTGCCCCTCACCAGCTCACACTCTGTCTCTCTCTCTCAAAAATAAACATTAAAAAAAAAAAGAAAGTAAACTTCAGGTACATTAAATAACTGAATTTAAATTTAAATAAGATAAAATTTGTAAAAAAAGTTAAGAAGAATATACATCTATCAGGACCAGGGGAGACATTCTTATACAAGACTGGAAAATTATACATAACAGAATAAAAAAAAAACTTATTTAATAATATAATTTTAGTTAACAAAAAAACCCCACAAACAGAGTTAATAAACACAACATTCAGAAAATGACCGTGATATAGCGGGCAAACACAGACACATATACAAACACATGCACCCAACACACATACTCAACACAAATAGTCCTTACAAATACACAAGAGAGATATAAAGTGCAAATGAGTAAATGGGCAAAGATATTGTTGGCATAATTCATAGGAGTAAATTGAAAGAGAAAAATAACATAAAAGAATCTTCAACCTCCCCAGTCATAAGTAAAATGCAAATTAGATTAATAAGAAAATATCACTTCTTATTTATTAGAACTGCAAACATTTTCTAAAAAGAGAGAGAGATATGTCCTATGGTGAGAAGCCCAGCAAAAGGATATTCTTTTCCCAGTGGTGGAAATGTCAAGTTTTATATCCTTTTCAGAAACCAATCTGGCCGCATCTTTTAAAATCTGAAATACACACTTGACCTTAGAAATGGCATTCCTAGGAACCTAATAAAAATAAAAGCATTACTATGTAAGGATATAACTAAAGATTATTAATTGCAAGATTATTTATAATGCCAAGAACTGGGGAAAAAGTTTAATATCAATCAATAGGAACAGGGTTGGCTAAATTATGTTATATTTATGTTTTAGAATACTATGTAGCCCACTATAAAAAATTTAAATTTTACCAATTGACTTAAAGCATTTTCATAACTTTCTGAGTGAAAAAAAATGTGCAGAAAAAAACATACATGATCATGCCATTTGGGACAATAATAACATATTTCTGCATAGATAGACTTTTGTATGTGTGCACATATATATGCTTATATACAATTACATAAACGTGAAGAAAATATGTAAGAAGAAATGCTGGTGTAAACATATGTTACAGGGTTGGAGAGTGATTTAGGTGAAGCATGGGAGAAGATAGAGAACTTAACCAAGTAAAAAAGAAAGAGAAAAATACCACTAATAATAACTATATAACAGCAGATATGATCTGCTGCTAAGTGTGCATTCATGTAAAATTATATTTATTTAAATACACATATATATGAATACATTTATGTTAAAAAATTAAAATAGTAACATGATATAGAATAAGGGTTGTGACCATGCCTATAATGTCATATGTGGTTCTAGGCAAATATAGAAGACATTAAGAAAAGAAGAGTTTTGTAAAAAATATTTAATGTAATTAAAATATACACAAACTTAAAATAGAAAAGTCAAAACAATGTGGAAGCAAGAATCTTCTACATACATTACCTCACTAGCAAGATAGTGTTTTGTTTTTTTTTTTAATTTACCATATTACAACAAATGGCCTGTTGCTATTGTATATTCTGTATATGGCATGGTTATGTCTACAAATATGAAACATCTGGAACAAATCTGAGAAATCCAAACATCAAAAGTGTTTTCAAGTGCTTATATAGACATCATCACGTTGATAAGACAGCCAGATGATGACCAAATTTTTCAAACTTTATCAAGGTATTTATTGTTTTATAGATACAACATTTGTTCTATTTATTAAAATTATAAGTCTATGTCAAAGTGTGTGTAAATTAGTAATGGAAACCATTATTTTTTTCTAAAAATCCTAAATCCTAAATCCTTTTCCTAAAAAAAAGAAAGAAAAGAAAAAAAGATAAGAAAAAAGAAAAGAAGAGAATCATGAAACAAAAATGACAACTGAAATCATCAAGGGGTATTTGTTGTTTTATAGATACAATATTTGTTCTATTTATTAAAATTATAAGCCTATGTTAAAGTGTGTGTAAATTAATAATGGAAACCATGATTTTTTTCCTACACCTCAAATAAATAAATTAATTAATTAATTAAAAAAGATAAGAAAAAAGAAAAGAAAAGCAGAGAATCGTGAAACAAAAATGACAACTGAAATCATTAGGGAGTGCAGGACCTTCAATTCTTCTAGGATTTTAGGAAAATGAGGATTAAGATGGACTAGTTTCCTCCTTTTCTGCTCAACAAATTCTACCCTCCTTTTCCCTCATCTTTAACAGGTGGTTTTCCCACCCACGTCAGAGAGAAAATACTAATTCGTGGACTGAAACTCCTCAACTTCCTATTTCTGTGCATATAAACTTAAACCCATTTCCATGCCTTCCCCCTTTCCTCCCTCTACAGCTAAGCCTTCACCCCAAACTCTGGGATTCCACGCACATCCCTCCTTCTCGGGAAATGCCTTCTATGCATCGTCCCTCCTTGTCCTTTGGCATCTTCAACTTACCCCTCTTTAGGCTGTTTGTTGTTTTTTTAAATTAGGCCTTACCTATATATCATTTTTTTTTAATGTTTATTTTTGAGAAAGCACCAGCGGGGTTGGGGAGGCGGGGAGGCGCAGAGGATGTGAAGAGTGTTCTGCGTTGCACTGATAGCAGAGCCGGATGTGGAGCTCAAACCCATGAACCATGAGATCATGACCTGAGTGGAAGTAGGACGCTCAACAGACTGAGTGCCCTAAGTCTTTTTTTTTTTTTAATCAAAGTCTGGGTTAGAAAATGTAGCAAATGAGTCTGCCACATTTTACATATCTGAAGACAAGAAAATTATCAAAAACTACTGAGGACTTGTCAAAATGACTCACCAATTTTAAGAGGTTTGCAGGGTCCAAACGTGGTATACTTTAAGCATCAGTGAGAATAATAGCTACGGTGGGTGGAAACTTGTGAAGCCATTTAAAATTCTTGCATTCATAATAACCGTTTTTGAAAAAAATTAAAAATGCCCAGGTATTCTTTGAAGGATGTCAGATAATTAACTCAGAATTTTGAAACTGGTCAATAAACGAAACTAATCACTGTCCATACAAATTATACCTCAGAGTAACCAAATAGTTAATGAGGAAAAGTCTCATTTACAGACTTATTCCAGCTAATGAATGACAAGGTAATATCACATTTTGCAACTCTTAATAAATTAATAGACCCAGGCAAAGGTTCTCAAAGGCTGCTGATTTCACAATAAAAAACACAACGGGACATTTTGTGCCTCCAGATGAAAGAACAAACTGCAACATGTGAAGCAGTCTTCAAAAAATAATTGAACTACAAGAGGATCAAGACTCCAGTTCTAAGTACCAATTTAAAGAAAATGTGGAGCATAGAAAACATATTATATAGCACAGTTCAGCAACTAGCAACATCCAAACCATGAAACATTCTGCAGGACAAATGGTCCATTTGCTCAAAAAAATCAATAAGAAGAAGGGGTGCGGGAGAAGAAGCCAATAGTTTAAAAGAGATATGGGAGGATTCCTCTCTGTGCTCCAAAGGAGGACACATCCTCTTTCCAATTGGAAGTCTCCTGCCCATTGGTGGTGGGTCTGCAGGGCTGGCCAAAGTATAGACGCTGGCCTGGTTCTGGTCCATGATGGCAATGGAAGGAGACCTCACCTCCTCCACAGACACAACAAATCCACACCTATTTATACAGCAATTCCTCCTGAAGAGGAACTGAGGGCTGACTTAATAGCTTCTGTATAACAAAAGATAAAGAGACCACGTAGAGGGGTGCCTGGGTGATTCAGTGTGTTAAGCGTCTGACTCTTGATTTCCCAGGGTTGTGGGATCAAGCCCCACATCGGGCTCTGCGCTGAGGGTGGAGCCTGCTTAGGAATCTCTCTCCCATTGCCCCTCTCCCCTGCTTGTGCTTGCTCTCTCTCTCTCCAAAATTAAAAAAAAAAAACAATAAAAAATTTTTAAAAAGAGACCACATAGAGAATGACGAGCAAGACAAAGACATGATAATGAAAAGAATCCTCACCTCTGATCCTGTGAACTGCAGTGGGGAGGGATAGTACTAAGGGGCTATGAGCAGATTCATCTGTCCTAAGGCAGAGAAAAAAACCCCTGTGATTTACAAGGGCAACTAGTGGGGTGCCTAGGTGGCTCAGTTGTTTAAGTGTGAGACTTTGGCTCGGGTCATGATCTCTTGTTTTGTGAGTTTGAGTCCTGCATCAGGCTCTGTGCTGACAGCTCAGAGCCTGGAGCCTGCTTTGGATTCTGTGTCTCCCTCTCTCTCTGCCCCTCCCCCACTCACACACTGTCTCCCCCTCAAAAAAAAAAAATAAACATTAAAAAAATTTTAAAAAACAAAGACAATCCTAAATACTCCACCCAAGAACTATTAGAACTGATAAATAAATTCAGTAAGGTTGCAGGATACAAAATTAGTACCCAGAAATCAGTTGCATTTCTATATACTAATAACAAAGTAACAGAAAGAGAAATTAAGAAACCAATTCCATTTATAAGTCACCAAAAAGAATAGAATAACTAGGAATAAAATTAACAAGGAGGTGAAAGACATGTACTCTGAAAACTCTAAAACATTGATAAAATTAATTGAAGACAACACAAACAAATGGAAAGGTATTCTATATTCATGGACTAGAGTCACTGACATTGTTAAAATGTTCATACTACCCAAAGCAATCTACAGATTCAATGCAATCTCTATCAAAATGCCACCAGCATTTTTCTCATAGCTGGAACAAATAATACTAGAATTTGTATGGAACCACAAAAGACCGTGAATAGCCAAAGACATCCTTAGAAAGAAGAACAAAACTGGAGGTATCACAATCCCATATTCAAGATATACTATAAACCTATAGTAATCAAAACAGTATGGCACTGTCACACAAATTAACACAGAAATAAATGAAACAAAATAGAAAGCCCAGGTATAAACCCACATTTGTATGATCACTTAATCTACAACAAAAGAGGCAAGAATATACTATAGGAAAAGGCAGTCTCTTTTGTAAGATGTAAATATTTTTACTTTTTATTTTCTTAATTTTTTATTTAAATTCCAGTTAGTTAACATAAAGGGTAATATTAATTCCAGGTGTGCAATAAGTGATTCATCACTTCCATATACCACCTGGTGCTCATCACAAGTGTACTCCTTTATCCCCATCACCTATTTCACCCCTCCCCCTTGCTCACCTCCCTCCTGGTAAACATCAGTTTCTTCCCTTTAGTTAAGAGTCTGTTTCTTGGTTTGCCTGTCTCTCTTTTTTTTGTTTGCCCTTTGCTCATTTGTTATTTTTTCTTAAATTCCCCCATATGAATGAAATAATATGGTATTTGTTTTTCTCTGACTGACTTGTTTTGCTTAGGATAATACTCTGTAGCTCCATCCATGTCATTGCAAATGGCAAGATCTTATTCCTTTTGATGGCTGAATAAAATTCTATAGTATATATAACCACATCTTTCTTATCTATTCATTAGTCAGCTACTTCCATAATTTGGATATTGTAGATAACACTGCTATAAACATTGGGGTGCATGTATCCTTTTAAATGAGTATTTTTGTATCCTTGGGTAAATACCTGGTAGTACAATTGCTGAATAGTGGGGTACTCTTATTTTTAACTTTTTGAGGAACTTCCATACTGTTTTCCAGAGTGGCTGCAACGGTCTTTTCAAAGTGTCCTCAGAAAACTGGACAGCTACATGCAAAAAAGTGGAACTGGAAAACTTTCCTACACTGTACACACACACACACACACACACACACACACACACACACACACACACTACAAGAAAAGATAGCCAGTGGTTTCTTTGACAATGGGCATAAAGCACCATTTTCCTACATAAGTCTTCTGGGTCAAGGGAAACAAAAACAAAACTAAACTACTGGGACTACACCAAAATAAAAAGCTTTTACAGCGTGAAGGAAACCATCAACAAAACAAAAAGGCAACCTGCTGAATGGGAGAAGATATTTGAAAATGATATATCTGATAAACTCAACACCAAAAATAACTCAACACCAAAAAATAAAATAAAATAAAAATAAACTGATTAAAAAATGGGCAGAGGCACTGAATAGACATCTCTCTAAAGAAGACATTCAGATGGCCAACAGACACATGAAAAGATACTCAACATCACTAATCATCTGGGAAATGCAAATCAAAACCACAATGAGATATCACCTAACACCTGTCAGAATAGCTAGAACAAAAAGACAAATAAAAAGTGTTGGTGAGGGTGTGGAGAAAAAAGAACCCTGTTGGTGGGAATGCAAATTGGTGCAACCACCGTGGAAAACAGTATGGAGCTTCCCCCCAAAATTAAAAATAGAAATACCATATGATCCAGTAATTCCTCTACTGGGTATTTATTCCAAGAAAACAAAAACATTAATTCAAAATGACATATACACCCCTATGTTTATTGCGGCATTATTTACAATAGCCAATATATGGAAGCAGTCTAAGTGCCCATGGATAGACTAAATGGCCAAAGAAGATGTGGCACACACACACACACACACACACACACACACACACACAGTGGAATATTACTCAGCCATAAGAAGGATGAGATCTTGCAATCTGTGACAGACCTAGAGGGTATTATACCAAGTGAAATAGTCAGAAAGAGAAAGACAAATACCATACGATTTCACTTATATGTGAAACCAAAAAAAATAATAATAAACCTATAAACAGAACACACTAATGGTTGCCAGAGGGAGGGCAGGTGGATGAATGGACAAAATTGGTGGAGGAGAGTGGGAGACACAGTCTTCTAGTTATGGAATAAATAAGTCATGGGGATAAAAGTTACAGCATAGGCAAATAGTCAATTGGACTATAATAACACTGCGTGGTAACTACACTTGCAGTGAGCATAGCGTAATGACTTGTCAAGTCACTATGTGGTACACCTGAAACTAATGTAACATTCCTTGTCAATTATGCTTTAATAGTAAATAAATACATAAATACGTAAATAAATACGTCAGACAAAAGACATTATTAAAGGGTGATTCCGGGACTTAGCTCCACTCTGTGTATGGGAAGTTCCTTCACACCAACAATTCTCCACGACACCAGCTGGATGTCCTACAATTTATCTCAATCCTGACACTGTCTGGAGGTGGTGTCAAACTCCACAGGTTAAGGGGTAGTCCCACAAGACTGCCTCCACGCCTCTCCCCGCAGCCACCACTTGAGACACCAGTCGCAAGCCCAGGTTATCCTGTGCTTCTGACCAACTAGCTATACATTGGAGGTTTCAGGGGCTCCCTTCTTGGGTTTCATTAATTTGCGAGAGTGACTCATAGAACTCAGGGAAACACCTAAATTTACCAGTTTATTAAAGAATATGACAGAGGATACAGATGAAAACAGCCAAATGAAGAGATTCACAGGATAAGATATGTGGGAAGGGGTGGAGAGTTTCCATGGCTTCTCTCAGTTCCTTGTTCTCCTGTGTCCCATTATGAAACTACAAATCATCTGTGGTAGAAACCCCTCTGTCACCACATTCTTCAGGCTTTGGTTACTTTCATATGTGCCGATTTAAACCTCAGATTTATAAAAGTTACCAGGTTACCACCCAGATGCACAGTATCAGCATTCATGATGTAAGAATAGCTCTAGGATATATCGTGATCAGATAATCATTCAGTTACTGAATTGTAAATAATTCTTGGGATGGCTTCTTGACTTTAAGTCCACTGAATAAAACTATAAAATTGTACTCTGTGTTACCAGGCACTAGGATAGGGTACTGAAAATTGTGCATGCAGACACATGACACGAGCCCCTTTGCACACAATTCATAGTTACGCAGTCTCCGTAAACACTTATGTTCACATGCACTATGTGTATGGCAATAGATCGTCTGTGTTCAGACAAAAGTAAAAGAACAGTTTTCTCAAGTTGTTTTTTGGAGAAATTTATGAAAATCCGGCTGTATATATTTGACATAAAAAATTTCCATTTAGAGCCAAAATAATAAGAAAAATTAATCTGTATATTCCTCAGTTCCATTGAGTATACCTCTCCTTTATTTGTACCTCTGCATTTCCTTCTGAGCTTCTCTGCTTGTTAAAATGCAGCTTCGTTGTAAAATAAAAGACCATTTTGTGATTCTAAACAACACTCAGTAAATACCACCAGTGTAGCATTGGGAATCTCCATACTTCTACTTGTTCACTAACTAGAAGCTTCCTGAATCCTCTATTATTGGCATTTTATGGAAGCTTCCTCACATAACCATGATCAAGTATTAACTTCATTTTGAGCCCCTTTCCCCTCTCTGGAGGATGGAAGGGTAGGCTGAAAATTCCAAGCTTCTAATCATGGTTTGGTCTTTCTGGTGACAAACCCTCATCCAGGAGCCATTCAGGAGCTCACCCAGTCACCTCAATAGAACAAAAGGTGATTCTAGTATTTCCTTATCACTTAGGAAATTATAAGGGCTTTAGGAGCCCTGTGCTAGGAAACAGAGACAGGACAAACTCATAGTTTGTATTATCTCACAATAATCAATGACAATGTAAAGGCTCTCTTTCAATCCAAAATTAAATAAATAAATGGTAAAATGAATTACAGAATAATTGAAGCAATTTGAACACTGAATGGATATTTAGCAATACTAAGTAATTACTATCAATTTTTAGGTAGTACAATCATATTGTGATTAATTTAAACAGCAGATAACTTTTGAGGGACATAGACTACATTACATGTTAATGAAATTACACAGTGTTTAGATTTGCTTGAAAATACTGCACATGAGGGGTGCCTTGGTGGTGCAGTCGGTTAAATGTCTGACTCCTGATCTAGGCTCAGGTCATGATCTCACAGTGTGTGAGTTTGAGCCCCGCATCAGGATCTGCAATGATGGCGTAGAGCCTGCTTGGGACTCTGTCTCTCCTCTCTGCCCCTCCCCCACTTGTGCTTGCTCTCTCTCTCTCTCTCTCTCTTTCTCTCAAAATAAATAAATAAATAAACTTTTAAAAAAAATTAAAAAGATAATTCAGACAAAGGGCACCTGGGTGGCTCAGTTAGTTCAACTCTTGATTTCAGCCTCTGTGCTGACAGTGTGGAGCCTGCCCCACCCCCATTCACACCCACTCTGTCTCTCAAAATAAATAAGTAAACTTAAAAAAAATAATGCAGATGAAGGAGCAATTGGTTTAAGTATAATTGAAGCAATATCAGAAAATGATATTGTTTAAGCTGAGTGATGATTACATGGGAGTTCGATATTTATGTACTTTTGTATATAATTGAAATTTTCCATATTATCTTTTTAAAAAAATCTTACTTTGATTTTCCCTAACATCTTCCACGAATAGCTTCTATCTCACATTTCTGTCACAACAAAATGACTAAGTTATCCAGACTAATACTACTACTCCCCTAACTTCATTCCGTCTCCTTTCAACTTTTCATCCCCTGGCTTTCACTCTTACTACCACACTTGATCTGTACTTTCTAATCTTAGAAAAGACCTGCATACACTTAATTTCATTGGCTCCCTTTTAGTCCTTATTATGTTTAACTTTTTATCTCATCTACTCCTTTTATTCCTTCCTTTCTTTGCCGACATTTTCCAATCTTGGCTCTGTAACATTTTATTCTCTTGGCTTTTTGCTTATAGTTCAGGCTGTTTTCGCCACATCTATCTGTGGACTCCTGGCCTAGATGGGGCCACCTCTCTGTACTCTGTATGAACAATGGAGAGTTTTTAAGTCATATACTTTACCACTTCCGATCAGTCTTTGAAATCAGAATCTCACCCCCAGGCATTATAATACATCATTCTCTGTTATTAAAACGTTTTCCTAATCCTCCCCACTCATCCCTCTTTTCTTAAGGGCTCCAGCATACTGTACAGGTCTTACTTATTTTTCAAGACTTTCTTTCTGCAGGGACTCTCCCCTTCTCTAAACTAAATGAAGCCTTTATGCTCTCTGCATATAAGAGAATAGAGTTCCTCTAATTATTATTAGACTCATCAGACACTGTTTGCTTGCTTATTAAATTATCTTTTTCTCTAAAAGATTAAGTTCTCTAAAAGCAGAAATCTTCCACCTCTTATTTGTTGTGGTATTCTGAGCTCCTAGCAGTACCTGGCTCAGAATAGAACCCCCAAATATGTGTTAAATAACAGGTTTGATTCACTACTTGTTGGCCTGAAATGACTTTCACTGTGTGTGTATTTCACTCTTTGTTCCAGTACCCATGGAAAATTATTTGTACTTGCACCCAAAACTCCTGGATCAAACACAGTAAGAGCTTCAAAGAAAAATCACAAATTTATTTTAAAAATAAATTCAGTCAGTGTTTCAAATTGCAAGCATCCTTCTATACATTAGTGGATATTGAAGTCAATTTAGAATATTTTTAATGAAATAGAAAAGAAAATATCAAGGTGTGTTGCAGAGTAAGTATTTATTGTTATTTTTTATTTTAAAAAATTTAATGTTTATTTACATTCTGAGAGAGAGAGAGAGAGAGAGAGAGAGAGAGAGAGAGAGAGAGAGAGAGAACGATCCGGGGAGAGGCAGAAAGTGAGGGAGACACAGAATCTGAAGCAGCTTCAGGTTCTGAGCTGTCAGCACAGAGCTCGAACCCACAAACCATGAGATCATGACCTGAGACGAAGTTGGACCCTCAACCCACTGAGCCACCCAGGCACCCCTATTGTTATTTTTAAAAATTAAATATATACATATATGAATATGTGTGTGTTACCTGCATGTGTGTGTACACTGAGTTAAGATGTAAAGTGTATCTTTTGTTTTCTGCAAGTCTCAAAACAGTGTGAAAGCCATCCACTTAGGATACATGCAACAAGAACAATAACGTAAGAATGATTTCTTAGCCAGCAGGCTTACTCCCAATGATTACAAGTAACCTCTGCAGAAGCAGGCAATCCCTTCTGGATATGGAGTTTAATAAGAGCAATAGTGTCAAAAGTAACCTAATGGAAATGGGTGGCACCCGTGGTTAAGACTCACCAAGGAGGATTTAGCACGCAATTTCCTTAAAAGCACTTTGACGCTAAAGAGATGCATCTCTTACTTCAGGCCAAATTAACCATAGAGGAGACCCATTCACTAGACTCTGTCAAAATGCTAGAGAGGATTTCTATCTTGGACACATTTTTCAGAACTTTTCCAGGAAGGAATTTATGTACTGCTAAGATTTCCAAGTGTGTCAAATTTATCTTCCCCATTTATTACCACATCTTAGTCCCATTTTCCTGTAATTCAACCCTCATTTCTTCCCCTCCAAAGCTCTACTTCTATCTACAGACTTATTGATCCATTACCCTTTCTCTTTCCCAGTCCCATAATTCTTTGTTACTATGACTTTCAATTCTGACATCATTCTCTCACTGTTGTATATAATTATTTTAGAGTCCTCTTTCTGGGGTACCAGTCAAACATTAAGTGACACTGAAGGACAGGTGGAGAGAAGAAAGGACACAAAATTAAGTGCCTTGACCATAGTAACTTTTTACTAAGGTTGTCTCTTAATTATTTTTAAGAATGCAAAATGGCGGGGGAGTGGATGAAATGGCTGAAGAGGATTAAGAGGTACAAACTTTCAGTTATAAAATAAATGTCACAGAGATGAGAAGTGCAGAATAGGGAATAAAGTTAATAATATCATAATAACTTTGTAAAATGACAAATGGTAACTACACTTATCATGGTGGCACCAAGTAATGAATATGAATGTCCAATCACTTTGTTGTACACCTGAAACTAATATAACATTGTATGTCAACTATGCTTCGGTGATAATTTTTTTAAAAGAATACAAAAGAATTACAAGTGGTACTTAATTGCAAAGTACTCGTATAGTTACAAAGGTGTGGCAGGGTAGGGGGAGACTGGCTGAGTGGGGAGACGGGTGAGAGAATGTAGGTTCAAGTTTTTCTTTAGGTTGCATTTATTAAGCCTATGTGTCTTCCCTACCTGGTCCATTCAAACAAGCATTTTGTTGAAAAGAGAAAATGATGATTGATAAAGACATACTTTGATGGTAACTGTCCAAGGAAAAAAACGTGTAGCACATCTTGTAACTTGAGAAAGTAGCTGGCAATGACCTGTTTAGAATGCCTCCTTGTTACTTCCTTGAGGCTCCGTTTCAGACCTTTACTTGACATCATTTGAACACCTTCCAATGGCCAGGAGAGGCTGAGCTGAATTCTTTTTTTGAGTTTTTTTTCGGTAAGCTGAATATAGAAAATAATTTAACCTCAGCTTATTCACACATTTAATAATTTAGTACAGAAACCAAATTGTCAATGTTTGGAGAACTTCTAATTCAGAAATCAAAGTCAGAATACCACATTTTATAACCAGAAGTTATAAAACCCGTGATATAGGTAAGAATTGCTTTTAGGTAAACTAATTAAAAAGAAATGAGAGTAGCCCTCATTCTATAGGTTTTCATAGTATGGATTTTCATGACATATACTTGAAATCTATCAGTGAAGTAAACATATTAGAAACACACTTATGATGAAATCACCATTTTGTTTTGCAAAAAGAAGTAATTTCCTTGCCATCACATGCTATTTATAAATAGTTTTTCTTTATGCACCCAGTCATTAAATGCTTTTGCTTTGCTGGCTTCTGACCCTGAAAATGTTTCTGGTATTAAAACAAATTGACAGTTTCGTTTTGTTAGTGAAATGAGTTTTTACTAGAGTGCCCTTTCTCTTTCAAGTTTCTGCTTGTCAAAGTCTCAATTTCCTTGGAGCTTAGCAGACATTCTTCTGATATTATATATTGATTCCTAGCCAAAGAAATT
The DNA here is from genome assembly GCF_027475565.1 of Acinonyx jubatus. Classification (NCBI taxonomy): domain Eukaryota; kingdom Metazoa; phylum Chordata; class Mammalia; order Carnivora; family Felidae; genus Acinonyx; species Acinonyx jubatus. Next base: position 103,405,403 of record NC_069385.1, on the reverse strand, counting down.
ACAAGAGAGTAAAATCACAAAGGATGGATGCCACAAAGAATTAGTTCAGCATTTCAAGAAACAGAAACACATATGACATACTGTGTAATCACTGCCAGTGAGAGTGCTAAATAATCTTTATTTTGTATCCTTAATGACATCCTTGATTTATACTTTTGATTTTGATTAATAATTAATAATTTCTACTGCAGACATTATCATCTTTTAAAATTAATTATATAAAAGTTATCATTAGTATTTTAATTAATATCTAATAAAGAATGCATTTATATATGTAACATGGTATAAGGCTTCCTTGTGGAACTTTTGGTCTCTAAAATTTCCAAGCATTCCAGACACATATATTACAATCAGAAACAAGGGTTATATGTCAATTTATGGGATGAAAAGTATCTTCTTTGCCCTTCATGACACACAGAAGCAATAGTGTTGACTCTTGTGGATGGATGCTCATTGCAAAAGTTCTAACGGAGTGTCTAGAATGAGGATCGAGAAAGCATCACTCTAATCTTAGCTTTGCTGCTAAATGGCTCTGGGCCTTCAGGCAAAACATACCTGGATGTTGATTTACTCATCTGTGAATAGTGAGAATTGGGCTCCTTGACTTATAAGGTTTCTTCCAGCTCTGAAAGCTGTGATTCTGAGTCAAATGTTTTTTTTTTCCCTCATTAGCAGTTTAAAAAAATGTGTATTGCCTTTCTTTTTCACTATAGTCAATGGTAAAACAAAGGTATTTATTTTACAATTGACTGAAGAGGACATAGCATAGAGCCTTACCAAAATAACTGTAGAATTCTTATGAAAATTAGAGAAGAAAAAGACCATTTTTGACATTTTGTACATGATTATTTTTTCTATTCTTTTATCCACATGCAGAATTTACAATGTGGAATTTGACTTGGATATGTTTTGTTGTGCTTTGATGCCCCAGACTATCTACATGAAGCATATGACTTGAATATAAGGCTCAGACATTGTACTGGTCACTCTCTGCACTGAAACAAATAATATACTTCCTGAACAAACATACTCTACTGCCTTATATGTTAAAAGTTCCTAAAGGGGTTCCCAGGTGGCTAAGTTGGTTAAGCGTCCCACTTTGGCTCAGGTCATGATCTCACAGTTCATGGGTTTGAGCCCCCCATTGGGCTCTGTAGTTACAGCTCAGAGCCTAGAGAGGAGCCTCCTTCAGATTCTGTGTCTCCCTCTCTCTCTCTGCCCCTTCCCCACTCATGCTCTCTCTCTCTCTCTCAAAATTAAACATTAAAACTTAAAAAAAAAAAGAAAAATAAAGTTTTTTCTTAGAGTCTTTATAGTAACAATGCAATCAAGAATGACTGGTTTTTTTCAACATATAGAATGATGAGCTCTTTTGATAAGATTGAACTTAAAATTTCCAATTTAAGTTTTATCTGACATGTTAATGAAAATGATGTCTGGATTTTTCTGTATTAATTGGAAAAATGATAGATGATATTTCAACAATATAAAATATTTTCAACTTAAGTAGGTACTTAATAGGTAGGTACTATTAATGTGTAAAGCATTGTCAAATAGTGAAAACTTTACATACTCCTGCTCTATTTCCACGTTTTTCAGGGTACACAACTTTGTGATTTAATAAGAAATCATAGAATGATTTTTTAAAAACATTTTAAATGTCAAACTCAATAACTTGTATACAAAATCCAATTTTTTCACTTCAGTGATGACAACACGAATACAAATTGACTAAATATGTGCATGCACTGACTGATAACCTTGATACAACAGCATTTGGCTGATGGTAACTGTTAGATATATCCTGATCTTAGAAATGTTCGAATATCATCATCATCTTAATTTTTTTTAATTTATTCATTTTTGAGAAACAGAGAAAGACAGCACAGAGCCTGACATGGGACTCAAACTCACGAACCGTGAGATCATGACCTGAGCTGAAATCGGACGCTCAACCCACTGAGCCACCCAGGCTCCCCTCAAATATCACCATCTTAGAATCAATGAATTGTGGTCTATATTTATAAAATATTCCTGCATAATACTAATTTGAATAAAAGAAAAGCCACTAATTCACTATCCATCAATTGTAGCATAGTATTAATGTTGCATATGCACTTTCAAATTTTGTCAAAAGCAAAAATTCTATCCTGCACTCTAGATAAATTTTTTTATATATACAGTTGGATATACCTACTCAGAACTTATTCAAGCACCTCAAATTGAAAGTGGCCCATACTGAACTTCCTTCCTTTCACATCACCTCTCTTCATGTATCTTACAACTTGGTTAGTAATAGTACCATTTGCACAGGTGCTTCTGTTAGAAACTTTGGAAACAACTGTTTACAACCTTTCACCTTTATTCTCAACATTTGAAGACTTGAGTACCAAGATTTAAATATTCTATTACCAAATAAATCTTTGTGGCTCCACCTTTCCGCCTATCCTCAAAGTCATTGCATTAATTCATTTTATGTGAAGGCTTATGGGATTTGTTTTTTTTTTGTTTAATGTTTATTTTATTTTTTAGAGAGAGAGCAAAAGCAGGGGAGGGGCAGAGAGAGAAGGGTACAGAGGATCTGAAGCAGGCTCTATGCTGACAGCTGAGGAGCCCAATGCGGGGCTCAAACTCCCAAACCCCAAGATCATGACCTGAGCCAACCAAAGTCAGGAGCTTAACCAACTGAGCCATCATGGCACCCTTGGGATTATCCAGTTTTAAGACATATTTGTATTTGTATTATCCAGTTTTAAGACATATTTTCCACACATTGATGCGTTTAAAATGTGTGCATGTAATGCAGTTTTCTCCCCTTCATCCAGGAAGCTGTAATTAAAATAGTAATGCATTTTACAATAAGTCTTAGAACCAAATAAACATGATTGTGATGGTTGATCTTATGTGTCAACTTGACTGGGCTAAGTGATGCTCAGAATACTGATAAAACATTATCCCTATAGTGTCTGTGAAGGTGTTTCCAGAGAGATAAGCATTTGCATCAGTGAATGGAATAAAGCAGGTGGCCCTCTCCAGGTTGTGTAGGCTTTGTCCAATCCACTGAGGGTAAGAATAGAAAAACAAGGCAAAGGAAGAGTGAATTTACTCCCTCTTTGTTCGAGCTGAGGCATCCATCTTCTGCTTTCAGAAACATGATAAAAGGCAAAACTGAAGAAAATAAAGGTTTAACTTCAGTAAGTATGTATGTGCTAAATGAAATCACATCTAATGACCTAACATAAACACCACTAATTTTTTTTTCAGTTTTACCTCTTATCCTTGCACAATAATTTTTATCTCATTTAATAGCCTTAAACTTAAATTCTATCATTTATGATTACTTATACCATCATTCCTGATTTTTTATTCTTTATCTGGACTGGGTATCCCCTTATCCATCCTGTTAGTTTTAACATTTAAAACTAAAGGCACTTTGTTTTCAATGTGTGTGTGTGTGTGTGTGTGTGTGCGCGCGCGTGTGCTAAGTTGTTTGAACAGCTTAGATTAGTGCTTTTCTTTTTAACCCAATATAAAAACCCCTTTTTCACATTGGTTGTAATAATACCCATATGTGATGTATTCTTTCCATTTTTATTATTTTCTATTTCACTTATATAACTTTCTAATCAGAAACTGATGGCTTTAATATTTTATAAACAAGATACCTACTGTTTTCCATATTTAGAATCACTGTTTTCTCCACAAAGGTACAGATTATCCCCAGCCTTGTTTTTTTTCCCAATAAGATTATATTTTTAGAATATTTTATTCGACTTTCTCTCTTCCTTTGCCCCAGTCCCAGCTAAGACTTATGGAACACTTTACTTCCCACCCACATCCCTCACATTCCCAAGTCTTTCTGAGACAATTTAGTACTTACTAGAAATTTTCTCATGTATTTAAACAGATCTTAATTGGCATTCATATTACAGACCCCAGGTAAGTTTATTATTATCTGCAAATTACTTATGTCACCAGGCTCATTTCCCAAGATTATTTACTTTTTCTTTATCTCCCCCTACTTCGCTACCTCTATTTATTCACTTATTTATGTAGTCATTTCACAGGTGTTCTCTGTACATGGAAAATGCAAATAATACAGTCTCAGATTCCTTGAACATCTTTAATGTTTGTCTTTCTTCTAGAATGGGTGAATGATATTTTTGCCAAGTTAAGGACTTCTGTCCTTTTGTTTCAGCAATCTGCTGGTTTGTTCCAGTATTTTAGGTTCTGGCAGTGCAAATAAGGTGTGCAGTACCATCAGATATTTTTCTCTACACAAAAGTTTGTAATTTTTTTATCTTGAAATGTATGAATTTTCTCTTCATTATAGGAATTCATGCTCAGATGTACAATTCATGTGTCAGGCTATGTTCAGATTCACATATTATTTTTTATCGTCCAGAATGGAAATTGGTAAAACTTTAATTTTACACTCAGATCTTTTTGCAGTTAGGGAAGTTTCTTTCCCTCTAATTGTTTAATTATTGTCCCTCCTTTATTCTTTTTCCTTTTTTGGCTTTTCAATCTGGATCACTTATTTTACTCATATTGAGTCTCCTAAAGTGATCTCTCAAGTACTTTATCTTTTTATTTATGATTTCTTTCCCTTTCTCTTTCAATGCTCTGTTTGGAGTTCTTTGTTGCACATGAACTTCTCACAAGTGGTTATCTCCTATGATTTGCTGAATGTTATATTTTAAAAATCATGATTTTGGAACCCCAAACTCTCTTATTTTACATTATACTTGGTTCTTCTTGTGTGATCTTATTTTTCTTTTTACTTTCATTCCTCCTTCCTAGGACAGATTTTATTTGACTGTTCTTATATTCCAATCATTTCTCTTTTTGAAAGACGAATCAGTTTTGATGGGTGACTGTTTTCTCTGTGTGCCAGTTGGGTTTATATCTGATAGCTGGGATATCATTAATAAAAAGAATCCTGCAGTGGAGAAAGACAATACACTGTCTAATTTTGTGCACTATTACTCTACCTGCAGCCTGTCTGCTTTTAAGTGTCCCACACTCCTCAGACTTGTCAGGAAAGACTCATCCAACTTGCTCAGTTTCTCACTAGCTATTTGTGCCTCAGGGCAATGGACACTCATGTCTAGGTCATTATCAAACAACTTCCCTTCCTTTTCTCCCCCACTACATAGATTCAAATCACAAGAACTTCCTATGATTAAACTTGCTGGTCTGTGCCTTTAGACTTTGTATCTGTCTCCAATCAATTTTTCAGCACACAGGAGCTGTTCGACAGAGAAAAGGAAACCCATCTAAAAAATAGAAGCCAGACGTTCCCTCTAGCTCCTGGGCTCACGAGAGGCAAGGTGCTTGGCATTGAAGGTAGAAGGAAAGGGTTCCTGTTCAGATTGCTATTCCAGTTATTAATCACTGGAAATTAAAAAACCCAAAGCCCAACGTAATAGGATTCTTTCGAAAACATTGTAGGCCTCTTATGTATCAAATTGTCATTCATACCATTAGGCAAAAATCACATCCCCATTTCTTTCTAAGACATGTTCTTCTATATCTAGGCTGTATGTGTGGCCATTGTGAGGAAATGCCCCTAACATTCTTCAGAAGCACAATAAGGCATGCCCTAAATACAATTAGTGGCTCTATTATTTACCTGGAGGTGCAAACTTACACATTTCTGAGGACCTAGCAAAAAATATTATAGGTATACTTCATATTTTGATCTCTGCCCTGAGGCCATTTCTTTTTGAGAACATTTGCTGTTTGAAAAAAAAAAACTGTTCTGGGACTTCTCTATTTCCTCTAGGTTCTATTTGAAAACTAAATATTTCTTTTTTAATCCATCTGGCTCATCTCATATTCTCTCCTAGACAGTTGGCACTTTTAGCATCCTATCTGGAAAGCTCTTCAGCAAGAGCCTGAGATCATTAAATAATATTTTCTATTTCCCATGGTACTGCAGGCAAGAGTTTCACTGTTTTGCCAGAATGCAAATTTTCTCCAGCCTAAAATAATAGTTTTCTCACTGTCCTTCAAATTTTCACCAACCTTCTCAACTCCCTTCTAGCTTTCTCTAATCATCACCTTGTGGCTTTTCCAGATTTTTCTGTCACTGGTCCCCAAACCAATGCCACGCGTTAGTTTTGGGTTAGAGCAGCATTCCACTTTATGGCAGCATCCCAAATTCTGTTCCAGTTATCTATGCTTTATAACAAATTATTCCAAACTTAGCTGCTTAAATCAGAAGCAAATCTTTTTTTTAATCTCACAAATCTTTGATTTGGCGGAACTCAGTTGAGGAGGATTTGTCTACACTGCCTCTAATATGGCCAGGCTGACTGCAAATGGCGGGGGGCTAGAACAACTTGGTGCTTCCTGGGAATCTCTCTGATCATGTGGTCTCATGGCCTCTCCATGGGGTCTCTCTACATGCTCTTTCTATTCTGCCACTTAGAGTGGTTTAACTCCCTCCATGGCTGCTCAGAGCCCTAAGAACAGCTATTTCAAGGGACCAAGCAGAATGCTACAAGTCCTTTTAGGAAGTACGCTTTGTGACCCATGGCCAGCACTAATTCAATGAGAAAATGGGACTCCACAGGGGCATAAACACCAAGATACAGGATTATTGGGAGAGAGGGTCAACCTACAGGCTAACCACCACAATCAGCTTCCTGCTCTTACACCCCACCCACAAGTCTTTAATTTAACAGTTATTACATAGTATTGTAAACATCCACTACTTTATTTCTTCTTTTATGCCAATAAGCTTTAGAGAGACTGTGCCTTTTTTTTAAGTACCTTTAGGTGATCATAGTCACAGTTTACATTTATTATTCAGGTATAATTATTTAGGGCCATTTTCAAGGGTCTCATTTTGGTGAGGAAATATTTGGTCACCCATCTTGTTGTTATTATATCTCTAGCATCTCAAACAGTATCTGGGACATACTTGGTAAAAAAAAAAAATAGATGTCTGTTGAAATACTTATATACTTGTATCTGACACTTGAAATAATAAGTAGTATGTTATAATTGCAGCTTTAAAGCAAGAGGTATTATGCTTTTTTGTGAAAGAATTACTCTAATGTCCTATTTGAGGATACTAATTGCTCACTCTTAAAAGTCACATCAATCTGCATATCTGATGAGTAGGGTCACAATGTACTAAAATAGTTAGCTTTTCACTTATAGCATTCAAAAAGCGTTGACTTTAAAGTTTCTTAAATGCACATGGACATTTTCTATTTTTCAAGACACTTCCTCAAGTCACTTACTTTTTTTTTCTATTGACCTTTGTTAGCTCATCCTTGCATCTTCCCCTAATTTAGAGAATACAGGATCAAACACGAGAGTCAAGAATTTCTAATGACATATTCTCAATTGCCCTTTAATACACCCATAACAAATGATCTTTTTAGAAATAAGTGCTTCACAAATAGAACAGAAATGGTCTGATCTATTTTTGATGACATTTCCATTTTCTTATGCATTCCTTAAAGAAAAAGGGGAAGGAGGTAAACTTCAAAGAGCAAAAAGAGAAACAAGGTCACCTTTAAGATTCTGTCCCATATATGTCTCCAACGGCAGGAGTTCCTAGTTTGTATCTGGCTTCCAAGTACACACTGGTATACAAATTTTAATGTATTTCCTGGTTATCATCCCTGCCATGGTGTCTTGGATGTAGTCACCAGTCAATGAGTATTTATTAAATAATTGTCTAATCTCATCTGCCATCATATTACCAAGACTCTAAAATAAATGTTGCTTGTAAAGTTCTCACATTCTCACTGTGCCCTAATTATTCATCCACACCAGCAATGGTATTTATTTGTAATAGTTTTGCCCTTCCTGACAGTGCTATGAAGCACAGACAAGAATCCAAACAGCTAGAGTTTATAAGGCAAACAATGCAACAAGGTCTACCTGCTTTATTAATGTTTAATGTGGGTAGACTTAAGGACAATTTAACAAATTAAAACCACTATCTTGCCTAATACAATGCCTCTACAGCAGTATTTTTTTTTCAAATGTTTCCCCGTACGTTGTTCTGCCATGGTTCACTGTTTTTTTTTTTATTTTTTTAATGTTTATTTATTTTTGACAGAGAGAGAAACAGAGCATGAGCAGGGGAGGGGCAGAGAGAGAGGGAGACGCAGAATCTGAAGAAGGCTCCAGGCTCTGAACTGACAGCACAGAGCTGGATCCGGGGCTCGAACTCACAGACCGTGAGATCATGACCTGAGCCAAAGTCGGATGCTCAGCTGACTGAGCCACCCAGGTGCCCCCCCATGGTTCACTGTTAATAAGACTTCACTGCTGACCATACCACTTCCCCAAGTACAGAAGTAATGCAACAAAAGCAGTGATTCAAACTTCAGATTAAAGAAATAAGTGTTTCAATTCCAGTTAGAATACAGAAAGTTGCCAAATAGCATTGCTCTTACCATAAAAACCAGAAACATCATGAAATCTTTTTAAAACGTGATTTTTATTAAAGTCATTGATGAGAATGGTAAGCAGAGAAGAGATGAACTTTTGTTTCTGGAGTTAATTCCTTGTCTGGATATTAGCATTTAAGAAGGTTAGAAGACTTTACTGGAACACAGAAAAATGAGCTGATTTTTTTTTAATGTGATAGAGCTAGAGACTAGTACACTAAGTAAAATAAGCCAGTCAGAGAGAGACAAATACCATATAATTTCACTTATATGTGGAATTTAAGAAACAAATGATCACAGGGGAAAAAAGAAAGAGAAAAGCAAACCAAAAATAGACTCTTAACTCTAGAGAACAAACTGATGGTTACCAGGGAGAAATAGTTGATGGGGATTAAAAAGGGCACTTGTGATGAGCACCAGGTGTCGTATGTAAGTGTTGAAATACTATATTTTGTACCTGAAACTAATATTACACTGTATTAAATAACTGGAATTTAAATAAAAACTTAAAAACAGTGTGGATTGACATAATAATTAAAGTTGAAGAAGCCCTAAACACAAGGCTTATTCTCCTCAATCAACAATCCCTGCCCCCCATAGGATTTTTTTTTTTTTGAGAGGTCAGGATCATGGGAAACAGAACTGGACTCAAAAACAGACAATTTTTTTTTCCCTACAATGCTAAGGATCCAAAGCATTGCTGGGAGAAGGGTCCCAATCTCATCCTAAAGACTTTCAATGTTAGAGGTGAACCAAACTAAGTAAGGGTGTAACCCAAGTCCAACACAGTTCAATCCCAATTTGCTCAAAGAGATCACCCTTTATCCTGGGATATCTGACATTTAAAACAGTGAGTACTTTCTGGAAAAAAGCAATATGCATTTCTATCTCTAATGATACCTTATCTACAATATTTGGCATAAAGTCTAAAAAAATACAAAATATATGAAGCAAAATATGTTCCCTATCTTCAGGACTAAAACCATCAAGGGAAGCAGACAAACAAATGACCCAAGTGTCCAAAACAGCAGATAAGGACTTTAAAATCTTTTGTATGTTAAAAGATTTAGAAAAAGACAAAATGCAGAAGGAGTGGGAGTATTTATAAAAATAAATATAAACTCTAACAAGGAACCAAATGGAAATTGTAGAACTGAGAAATATATAATATTTGAAATTAAGAATTTATTGGATAGACTTTATGGTAGAATGCCCATAGACGAAAAAAGGATCACTGAATCAGACCCCTGTTTGAAATTATCAATATCTAGTAATCAGAATCCAGAGAGAAAGAAGAAATGGCCACAGGAGATAATGGCTGCAAGTTTTTACAAAATTCATGACAGTCATCAACCATGTGTTCCAGAATCAAGCAGGATGAATACAAAGATAATGAGAGCGAGGTATAATCATAGTTAAGCTGCTGAAAATAAAATAAAATTGGAAACCTTAAACGTAACCAGGAAAACCAGGCATATTATATTCATGAGAAAAAAAATTAGATGTCTATTTCTCATCACACATAATTGACATAAGAAGCTAGTTGATTGACAGCTCTGGAAAGTGGGGGATAAACAAAACAAAACCCTGCAACCTATAATTCTATGTCCACTAAAACTGTCTTTCACAAATAACTGTGAAATAGTCACTTTCAAACAAACGAAAGCTCAGACCTGAACTGCAAGAAATTAGCAGCAGACCTGCACTACAAGAAATATTAATATATATTGTAAGTAAATTATATTCCAATAGAATAAAGGTATTTGGGGCAATGATCGGAATTATAGGATTTTAAGATTCTTATATAGTTAATGAAATGATATAATGGTAATTAAGTTAGTCTGTCATAAATTAAGTCTACATATTGTTATCTATAGTTTAACCACTACAAAAAAAAAACACAGAGGCATAGCTAAAAAACCAATAAAAAATAAAAAGAAACACTAATAATATTTTACAAGTTTTTTAAAAGGCAAGAGAGACAAAACAAACAACATTTAAATAGAGAACAAGCAGCAAGAAGGTATACTTTTTTCAAACAAAAAAATTTAATGTTCATACATTTTGGGGGAGAGAGAGAAAGAAAGACAAAGCACAAGTTGGGGAGGAGCAGAGAGAGACACAGAATCTGAGCAGGCTCCAGGCTCTGAGCTGTCAGCACAGAGCCCTGTGTGGGGCTTGAACCCACAAACTGCAAAATCATGACCTGAGGCTAAGTCCAACCCTTAACCAACTGAGCCACCCAGATGCCCCCAAGAAGGTATATTTAATATTGAAACAAAATTAGATGTTGGCCCTTTGATAACTTGGTACTCAGCTAAATATTTCCATCAAACCCTTGCAAAACAGACAATGATACTTTAGAAATATGATTTCAACACAAGTGATTGGAACTGATTGTAGGCAGTGACTAAAGTAACACTGAACATATAGCTATCTGATTCAACTTCTTGTTCAGTACTTATATAATCTGCAGGATGAGAAAGAAACACAGATGCTTTCCACTCCTTAACCTAAGAATAATAAACAAATCACACAATAATATATAATACCTATACAACATATATACAACATGTAATCACTTTAAATACAAGATAGATGATAGATAGATAGATAGATAGATAGATAGATAGATAGATATGTACACACATATCTGTACTTTGGTGGAATATATTTCAGTGTGTCTGATAAGGACTGATGCTATGTGCTGTAAAAATAATTCTTTTGATTTCTATAGGAGGTTATATTTCTTGGATTTTTTAAGTTTATAGAGCTATGTCTTTACTATGAATCTTGAATTTGTCCACATTAACAATGATAATTATTTTACTTCAGTAGGTAATCAATGATCCACTAACTCTGGAAGTAAAAGAAAAAGACTATGAAGAAATTGATATAGGGAAGTAGATATTTTCATTTCAAACCAGTTATAGCCTCTAAAATTGAAGTTTTAGTGCTTATTTGCCTCATGGATGAGGTTATTTATTCATAGAAAGTCATTATATCATTAATTCTAACCCAGCAGAAGCCCACTGACAGTTCACTACTGATAACTTCGTCCTTCTATTTAAAATCCACCTATTTTTTTAGCCCATGTCTAGTAAGTTTCCTATTCCTTGAATTTAAATCAATCCTTTTTCTTCTATATTTAATCATCTCATACCCACAAAAATGATTCTTCATAGAAGTGGTATACTAAAAGAGTTTTCCATTATAATAGAATTTATTTTTTTCCTTTTCATAAACATGTTCCAGAGGGAGTCTTCTAAGCAGTCTGATCTCTTCTATGGAAATGAGAAATAAATTTGAATTATGAAGAGCAATCAATAAAAAAGGTTTTTAAAAAGTATAACATGATATGCTAAAAAAGAGAAATGAAATTGTATATAATGCTCAATTAAAGTCACAAGAGGAAGAAAAAGAGCAGAAGACAAAAACAGGCAAAAAGAACAAGAGCAATAAAAAGAACAAAGGTAACAGAAAACAGTAACAAATATGGTAGATATTAATCCAACCATATCAATAATCTCTTTGAATGTCAATGGTCTAAATGCACTAATTAAAAGACAGATTGTCAGATTGCATCAGAAAACACCACCAGCCATATATGTCTATGAGAAAACCATTCTGAATATAAAGACACATATACATTAAAAGTAAATGGATGAAGAAAATATACCATGCTAACACTAATCAAAATAAAGCAGGAGTAGATATATGAATTTCAGACACAGACGACTTCAAAGTAAAGAAATTATCAGGGATAAGGGAGATATTTAAATAATCAAGGAGCAAATTCTGGAAGAAGACATAACAATTCTTAATATGTATGTATCTAACAATACAGCATCAAATTACATAAGACAAAAACTAATAGAACTAAATTCCATTATGTCAGCAAGATAAAAAAAGAAAAAAATCACGATTGTATCAATAGATGCAGAAAATGTATTTGACAAAATCCAACACTTATTCACAAAGAAACTCTTAGTAAGCTAGGACTAACGGGTACTTTTCTCAACTTGATAAAGACTATGCAGAGAAAATCTACAGCTAACCTTATACTTAACGATGAGAAATTCAAAGCTTTCCTGCTAAGATCAGGTAAAAGGTAAGGCTGTCCCTCTTACCTGCCTTTTTCAACATCAAACTGGAAGTCCTTTCTTAAGCAATAATTCAAGGAAGAAAATAATATATATACAGATTGAGGAAGAATATATAAAATTGTCTTTGTTCACAGATGACGTAATTTTCTATATAGCAAATCTGAAAGAATTGACAAAAGAACTCCTGAAACTAAGAAGCATTACAGCAAAATTGCAGGATACAAGGTTATTGCACAAAAGTATATTGCTTTCCTTGGCACAAAAACAGACACTCAGATCAATGGAACTGAATAGAGGACCCAGAAATGGACCCAATTAATCTTTGACAAAGCAGGAAAAAACATCCAATGGAATAAAGACAGTCTCTTCAGCAAGTGGTGCTGGGAAAACTGGACAGCGACATGCAGAAGAATGAACCTAGACCACTTTCTTACACCACACACAAAAGTAAACTCAAAATGGATAAAAGACCTAAATGTAAGACAGGAAGCCATCAAAGTCTTCGAGGAGAAGCAGGTAAAAACCTCTTTGATCTTGGCCGCAGCAACTTCTTACTCAATATGTCTCCAGAGGCAAGGGAAACAAAAACAAAAATGAACTACTGGGACCTCATCAAAATAAAAAGCTTCTGCACAGCAAAGGAAACAGTCATTAAAACTAAAAGTCAACTGACAGAATGGGAGAAAATATTTGAAAACAACACATCAGATAAAGGGTTAGTATCCAAAATCTATAAAGAACTTCTCAAACTCAACACACACACAAAAAACTAATCCAGTGAAGAAATGGGCAAAAGACATATATAGACACTTCTCCAAAGAAGATATCCAGATGGCCAACCGACACATGAAAAAATGCTCGACATCACTCATCATCAGGGAAATACAAATCAAAACCACAATGAGATACCACCTCACACCTATCAGAATGGCAAACATTAACAACTCAGGCAACAACAGATGTTGGCGAGGATGTGGAGAAAGAAGATATATCTTGCATTGCTGGTGGGAATGCAAGCTAGTGCAGCCACTCTGGAAAACAGTATGGAGGTTTCTCAAAAAATTAAAAATAGAAGTACCCTATGACCCAGCAATTGCGCTACTAGGTATTTATCCAAGGGATATAGGTATACTGTTTCAAAGGGACACATGCACCCCAATGTTTACAGCAGCACTATCAACAATAGCCAAAGTATGGAAAGAGCCCAAATGTCCATCGATGGATGAATGGATAAAGAAGATGTGGTATATATATACAATGAGTATTATTCGGCAATCAAAAAGAATGAAATTTTGCCATTTGCAACTACGTGGGTGGAACTGGAGGGTATTATGCTAAGCGAAGTTAGTCAGTCAGAGAAAGACAAATATCATACAACTTCACTCATATGAGGACTTTAAGATACAGAACAGATGAACACAAGGGAAGGGAAGCAAAAATAATATAAAAACAGTGGGGCAAAACATAAGAGACTCTTAAATATGGAGAACAAACAGAGGTTTTTGTGAGAGGAGGGATGGGCTAAATGGGTAAGGGGCATTAAGGAATCTACTCTGAAATCATTGTTGCACTATATGCTAACTAATTTGGATGTAAATTTAAAAATAAATAAATAAATAATTTTTTTAAAAAAAGAAATAAAAAAGGGCTTATCTGATCCCATGGACATTAAAGAATAAAAAAAAAAAAAAAACTATATTGCTTTCCTATAGACCAATAAGAAACAAGTGGAACCTGCAATTAAAAACACAATGTCATACACATTAGCACCTCAAAAATGAAATACTTAGTTATAAATCTAACAAAATATGTATAAGTCCTATCAGAGGAAAAACTACAAAACTCAATGAATGAAATCAAAGAATAAAATAAACGGAGGTGCGCCTGGGTGGCTCAGTTTGTTGAATGTCCGACTTCGGCTCAGGTCATGATCTCATGGCTCATCAGTTTGAGCTCCATGTTGAGTTCTGTGCTGACACCGCAGAGCCTGGAGCCTGCTTCAGATTCTGTGTCTCCATCTCTCTCTCTGCCCCTCCCCTTCTCATGCTCTCTCTCTCTCTCTCTCTCAAAAATAAACATTAAAAAAATGTTTTAAATAAATGGAGAAATATTCTACATGTATGGATAAGGAAGACTCAATATTGTCAAGATGTCAGTTTTTCCTAACTTGATCTATAAATTCTGTGAAATCCCAGGTCCCAGCAATTAGCTGATGGATATAGACAAACTGACTCTAAAGATTATATTGGATAAGCAAAAGACTCAGATGGCCAACGCAATACTAAAGGAGAAGGACAGAGGACTGCCACTACCTGTATTCACGACTTAATATAAAGCTACATTAATCAAGAGAAGGTGGTATTAGTGAAAGAATAGACAAATAGATCAATGATAAAGAATATAAAGCCCAGAAATAGACCACCATAAATATAACCAACTGATCTTGACAAAGGAGCAAAGGCAGTACACTGCAGCAAAGATCATCTTTTCAAAAAATGATACTGGAACAACTGGACATCCACATGCAAAAAAATGAATCTAGGCACAGACCTTATACTCTTCATATAAAGAAACTCAAAATGAACTGGAGAGCTAAAGTTAAAATGCAAACTATAAAAATCCTGGCAGATAACATACAAGAAAACCTAGATGACCTTGGAGTTTTTAAGTAAAACATCTAAAAATATGATCCACGAAAGAAATAATTGATAAGCTAGACTTTATTAAAATTAAAAACTTCTCTGTGAAAGACAATACCAGGAGAACTAGAAGACAAGCCATAGAGTAGGAGAAAATGTTCCAAAAGACACACCTGATAAAGTCTTGTCATCCAAAATATACAAAGAACTCTCAAACTCAACAATAAGAAAACATGCAACCCAATTACAAAATGGGCCAAAGATCTTAACAGACATCTCACCCAAGAAGATATACAGATGGAAAAAAGCATTTAAAAAGATACACAACATCATATATCATCAATGAAAGTCAAATTAAAACAATAATAAAATACCACTACACACCTATTAGAATAGCCAAAATCCAGAACACTGGCAACACCAAATGCAGGTGAGGATGTGGAGGAACAGGAACTGTCATTCTTTGCTAGTGGGAATGCAAAATGTCGCAGACACTTTGGAAGACAGTTTGGCAGTTTCTTACAAAACTAAACATAATCTTATCATATTACCCTTCAATTGTGCTTCTTGTTAGTTACTCAAAACATTTGAAAATCCATCTACACAAAAACCCATACATGGTTATACACAGCAGCTTTATTTGTAATTGCCAAAACTTGGAGAAAAAAAAGATGTCCTTATAAGTAGGCAAATAGATAAACTATGGTGTATTCAGATAATGGAATATTATTCAGTGCTAAGAAATGAGCTATCAAGCCCTGAAAAGACATGGATGAAACTTAACTGCATATTACTAGGTGAAAGAAGTCAATCTGAAAAGACTACATCTTGTATGGTCCATATTATATAAAATTCTTGAAAGAGAAAAACTGAAAACAGTAAAAAAGATCAGTGATTTCCAGGGGTGTGGTAGGAAGGGGGGGGGCAGGGATAAATAGGCAAGGCACAGAGGATTGTTAAGGCAGTGAAAATACTCTGTATAGTACTATAATGATGGGTATAAATCATTATACTGTTGTCCAAAGGCAGCGAATGTACAACACCAAGAATGAACCCTAAGGTAAACCTATGGGCTTTGGGCAATTATGTTTCAATATGTTCATCTTTAGTTTAAAGAAAGAAACAAATAACCACCATTTTGATGAGTGATTTTGATAATAGGGGAGATGATGCATGCATAGGGCAGTGGATATATATGGGAAATCTCTGTGCCTGCCTCTCAATTTTGTTGCAAATCCAAAACTGCCCTAAAAATAGTCTATTAAAAATTAAATTATGAAAAATTAATAACAAGCAATTTTAATCATATCTTTGAAATATTTTGTTTTAAAAGTCTTTCAAGATTTCAGATCTAAATTAATGTTTAGTTGACAATTTCAAGCAGTGGTGAATGTTCTAAAAAAGAGAGAGTTAGAAAAAGGGCAGAGAGGCTAAATACCATAGTGCAGTCTCTGTGAACACACAATATGTCTTAATTTTCATCATTTGTTTCTGCTCATTCTTTGTCCTGCTGTAGATAATATGTTTTTGCATTTTAACAGGTTATTCTCATGATGTTGTCATATAAATGCAAATTTCTTTATTTTTGCTAAAAATGATGTCATCCTTGGGGCAATGTTAACTTAAACCTTTATTTTTGACTGTGGATTGATTGCTCCAGCTGGTATCCAGCTGAAATAGGTAAACTGATAGCCCTGGAGACTCCAGAAAGAAATAGACAAGTACAAAGAAGATTGTAGAAG
Organism: Acinonyx jubatus; assembly: GCF_027475565.1. Taxonomy (NCBI): domain Eukaryota; kingdom Metazoa; phylum Chordata; class Mammalia; order Carnivora; family Felidae; genus Acinonyx; species Acinonyx jubatus. The sequence goes on along the minus strand of NC_069385.1, from coordinate 103,388,496 downwards.
GAAAAAAGATAAGAAAACAGATAAAAGGCATAAAGATAAGTCAGAAATTAATATAATTAGCTAACTTACAGAATATAGGTGGTAATATGGTAGAAAAATCAGTGCAACTAAAATGGGGTAGAAAGAATGGCTCTGAGGTTGCCTCTGGGTATAATTCTGACTTTTAGTGCCACGGTAAAGTTTGATATATACATGATATACACACATTTTGTAAATAATTAAAATTATCCAGAATGTGGGAAAGCACAAAATGAGGTACAAGCAGTAATAAGGCAAACTTACTGTATTACAAATGCCTAACAAAACCACACAAAACTGTGTGGGGAAGAAAAGAACTAATCTGTTAACTCAGTAAAATATCATTTGCATTATTCGACTGTAAGCTAACAGGCTAAGACAAAATGAACTACATACAAATATTCTACTCTATACTCACAAGAGTATAATTAGTAATTATAAAATTAGGATTTTTGTAATTATGAAATTAGGGTTATTCACCTTCAAATGAATGTGAATAATGAGATGCAGTTTTCTTATTGTAGGAGAAAGGAATTATAAATATGAATTGAGGAAGGCTAGAATGAACCCTTGGGTGTTGGACTTAACCAGATGAATCAGTATGTACTAACAATTCTTAACAAACACATAGAAAAATACATAGAAATCAATATAGATATTGGTATAGATGTCCATGTGTACCCACTAAGAAGACCTAGAACAGTAACACTACAGTAGCAATGAGCATAACTAGTGCCCATATTTTGTTTTCTGAACGCCATTCTTCAATAAAAATGAAAGGACTCCGAGAAAATGGCTGATTTCAGGAAAAGTACTAGATTAGAAGGGAATACTTCATGTTGCCTGAAAGTATGCGAATGCTTAAAACAAATTATTGGAGATATAGAAAGGAATAAATTTGAAGGGATTCTCATGACCAAATCTGGGATAATTTGAGCAAAAGTAAATAATAATAATGAACTATGAATCATAGAATAAAATATCCAGGAGTCAATGCCAATATAAATATACCATTGAATAAATAAAGGGGAAAATGGGCTGTTCTTCCTTTTAGTAAAATTCCAATTAATAAATGTAGAAGGGATGATGGAAATAAAAGTCACTATTTGGCAACATCACAGTAAAAATTGTCACAGCAAGATTCATCCATGAATGCTAAAATTAGTAGGCAAAAGCTTAATAAGAAACAGGATATTAGCATAACTTAACAGTATCTTCCCACAAGATAATTATTATTTACAAAGAGAGAAAATAATAGCATTACAATGGAGAAACTTTTTAGGTACCACCTGAACCAGGTTGTCTAGCATTTCCCTTAATAACATCTATAAACATTGCGTGCCTCCTACTATGATATACTGAGAAAGACATGGTATTACTTTTCCGGCACTCTTACAAAGAATGCATAATCTGAATTTAATCATCAGGAAACATCGGACAAATCCAAATTGGGAGACATTCTACAAAACAATTGGCCATTTCTCCTTAAACGTGGGATCATGAAACACACAAAAAAGACTGACATGATAACTAAATGCAATATGGGATCCTGGCTTGGACAATTTGGACAACTGGCAATTAAACAGGGTCTATAGATTAGGTAATAGTATTGCATCAGTGTTAATTTTTATTTTGATCCTTGTACTTGAGTTAAAGAAACTATTAATTTTTGTGCAAGAATTTTCAGTTCTATTTCAGTTCTCTCTTTGTGTATGTCCAAAATTATCTCACAATAAAAGGTTAAAAATATACAAAAAGCAAATCATTTTTACAATCAAGTAAAGCTCTTTTTAGTTAAAATGCAATTACAAAAGAGTGAGACATCTTTTAATCATAAGCACGCCATAAATTACATATCAAATTATGCTTCGTATTTCAGAAAAGTATCTTCCTTGGGAACTATTTCAGAAATAATTCTTTAAAAAATGCCTCACAAATACTTTTTCTGGAAATAATTTTGCCACAAAAGTAGATCATGTGCCACTGAGAATATTAGTTATTTTATTTTAAAAGTTGGGATTTTTTCACTATTACCCAGATAGGATAGATAGGTGATAGATAGATAAATAGATGATAGATAGATAGATAGATAGATAGATAGATAGATAGATGCATAATAGATAAATGATAGAGGGATATATAGACAAATATATAGAAACATATACATATATATTCATATATTCATTCTTCTGTCTTGCCTCCAAAACAATTACATCTATTTTTAGATATTATGATCCTCCACATAGAGTTTCTGCCCTTGAGAATACGTAAAATAGTCCATTGCAATAATTCTTAAAGTCACTAATTAATCTTGAAGAATGATAGATGTGTTGGAATTGATGCACAAACTTCTAAAGTGACAGCTTAAAATGTAGTAGCACCCCTAATTTCTGCTATGTTTATAAAATTGGTTTCATTCAAGGTTTGATGAGAGACACTTTAAAGACTCAAGGGTACATTTGAAAGCTGTAATTCAACAGCATCAGGCTAAAAGGGCTTGACTGACTTCTCAAATAGGACTTGCCCTGCTATAATTGCTGTGATTATGTCATAAATCAGCACAACTGAAAACAATGTACATTTGTTGGCTACATTTTTAAAAGACAGAAGAGTTATGGATAACAGCAGTAACTCTGAATGTTCCTATAAAAATCTACATTATGGCTTCCCCTACCCAATAAAATGGGAATGACTAGCTTTTGCATTTTAATTATTGCACAAAAGCATTCTTAGGGTATTAACAACCAGCTGGTAATGGCCTTTTCCATTTCATGGCATAACATTGTTTAACTGTAAAATAATAGTCATGTTTTATGTCACTTTTTGCCATTAGTTTTTCCTTCTTGCCCTCATCAATCTTGGTAATTTTTATGTGAAAATCAACTTGTAAGTTTTTTAATGGCTAGTTTTATGAAACATCAATTTAGTATTATTTACATGCTGGAGAACACAAATATAATTATGAATTAATTGGATTAATTTTATCAATCCAACATAGCTGCATATTAGGAAAATGTCATTCTTTCTTTCTTGTATTGAGTTTGTTCTATATAAAATCTGCAATAATTATATTATTCCAAACACCACAATTAGCTTGAGATGTCATTCATTATCGTTCAAAATAAATTTACTCAGCATTCTTTATACTATACTTTTGAATATTCTCTTAAAGAGATGTGTTTTTAAACACAAAAAGAAATGAGAAAACTCTATATTGGTTTGAAATAACACTAAGTTAAAAATTCATTATGTCTTCCTTCATTTAATATTTGGCTTCACATTTCAAGATTATTGTAGAATTTAGGACCTAAAAACACAGTCCACAATTTTTAGCTTTACATGTAATTGAAAATATTTGAGTCAGATAGCTAATGAAGATCACAGCTCATACTTTAAAAGTGCTTTATGGCTTAGAAAGAATGTATTATTGTGTCCTTAAAAGATAAGAAAGCTAAGTCTCAGAAAGGTCCAGGCTATGCAAGTATAAAGTGAAAGAACAAAGGCTATAAATTCAACTCTCCTGATTTCATTGTTTTCCCAAACATAACACAGCTGCCTTTATAATAAGGCAATCTGATAACTCTTCCAGCTTCTCCTGGCTGAGGAAAAAAAGCAGTCAAAGAGCAATTTGGCTAAAGGAAGTACTTTCCTAAACAAAAAGCATTCTATAGCTAACATAGCCAAGTTATAGGTGTTATACTCCAGGTATACATATATGTAAGGATCCTCACTCCCACATTTCATTTATAATATTTCTATGAAATAATTTAACAACTCCATTCACATTAATTGTTTTTGTTTTTTTTTTTTTTTGAGGACTTAGTGTAGTTTTGGACAGTAGTGATCTACTTCATTGCTATCTAATTTTACCATGATTAATCATTTTCTCTCCCCCAGTGGATTGTAAATCTTATGAGCCTAATGTCCAATACTGGCAGTACTGTGTTGAATACATGATAGTTCATACCATGATTATACATACATAATAGCAGTAAAATAAACATTGTTGATTTATTGATTAACTTATTCAGGGTAATGAGTGCTACATATTTATATTATTTGCAGATTAGTCACACAGTATGTAACACATGTATATTTTATTACTGGATGCAGTTATTTTATATCTCAGTCAATAGAAGGGATTACCTTCATGGCACGTAATAAAAGGAACTGGTATGGGCTACGAATATACATTGAGTGTAGATAAAATGACTGAAAAAAGCATGAGAATTATGATTTTCTAAGCATAAGACAATGTAAAAGGATAAGGATATGGGCTAGTTTGGGAACCAGGAAACATAATCTAACATATGGCCAGTCCCAAAAGACAGCCAGAGCATAGTGACAAGAACTACAGCAACGGAAGACGTGAGGAAGGTGAAAACACCCAGCTGAAGCACAAATATCAATTTTGTAAAGGGAAGATGGCAACTCTGGCAAGCCATCAATCAAGGCACAGACAGAGGAGTGTGTTGCCACCTCCTAACCAAGAGAAGTTGGGAGAGTTCTAGGAAGGATTTTGCAGAATCTAGACATTGTAGTTAGCTGTTTTGTTTTTTTTTTTTAATAAAAAATATTGAATAATACAGAAATAAAGGAAGACATAAATAAATCCTGAAGCTTTGTCATTGGGCACAAATCTTTCTGGTTACAGTGTCTTCCTATTGAATTAACTCCTGTATCATTTATGAAGTGTCCCTTGCTATTTCTGTTAATGCATGCAATTTTGAAATCTATTTCATCTGATATTATCTGAGAGCAAGCCTTCATATTTTTACTTTGCATTGTATATATTTTTGTCTATTTACTTTCAACCTATCATTATATTTAAAGAACATTTCTTTTAGATAGCAAATAGTTGGATTTTGTTTCAATTTTTATCCATTATAACAATTTCTGGACTAAATTAGCATGATTAGTCCATTAACATCTAATACAATTATCAACTGTGTCCCTGAAAGCTCATGGGTAGGATTCTTGATGGAGTCTGTTGTGTTACTAGTAGAATCTGCATCCCTTTAAAGCCCTCTGAGAGTCTCATTGGCTGTTCTGCTGCCTCTTTCCACCCACCCTCCCCAAGTCATGCAACTCATGATGCAGTATTCTGAATGAAGCAAGAAACAAATGGGCTCTTTGGCAGCACAATGCACAGATAAGGAAACAGGCACCCATTCATACGCTCTTACTTTCCCCCATAGGAGAAATCAGGAGCCAAGAACTCTTTGCACTAGGCTGTGCCACATGGTGGAAGAGGTGATGCAAGTAAAGTCAAATGTTCCTCTTACCCTCTCTAATGCATCCAAACTCACATTTTTTTCTTCCAACAGTGTGCAAGAGTTTCTCCACTAGATGGATGGATGACAAATTGTTATAGTTGAGTGTGGGATATGACTGATGAATCAGCCATATGCTGATGTCATTCTAGAAATTCTCAACTTGGGTTTTAAAAATTAACTCAGCCATATATATTTATGAAATACACCTCAAACACATATATACTGAAAGCTGGAAAATAAAGAAAAAATATTTTAATTAATGAAAACTAGAATCTTATGTTTGTATCAGAAAAAATAGACTTTATATAAAAATATTAGGTAATATTCAATGTCAGTCTATATTGAAAAATGATTCCTCATATTTGCTAAATATCTTTAATGTTTACATTACATATTTCATATATATATTTCATATAAATTTCATATATGTATTACAAATACATATATTTCATATACATATATTTCAATTATATTACTTCATATACATATATGTAATACATATATTTTTCATACATATATTTCATACATAAATTTCATATATATTTCATATATGTATTTCATATATATAGTTCATAATATATTTCATATATATGTGTGTATATAGTGTATACAAAATATATACATATGAACTATATATATGAACTATATATACATGAAATACATATATATGCAATACATATATGCCATATATATAAATAAGCAATACATATATGGCATATATATAAATCGCATATATATATGAAATATATACATATGCAATATATATGAAATATATGTGTATTTCATATATAAATAAGTAATGTATATAGATATGCATATATATTGCTTATATGTATATTGCATATATATTGCTTATATATATATTGCATATATATTGCAATATATATATGCAATATATATTATTTATATACATATTTCATATTTATATGCTATATGCATATAAAATATATATATGAAAAATATGTTATATGAAAAATATCTATATGAAATATAAATATAAATAAGCAATATATATGCTATATATATGTTGTGTATATATATTGGATATATATGCTATTTATATGAAATATACATATGCAATATATATTTATAAATAAGCAACATATATATATTGCATATATATATACACTATGTATATACTATATATACAAAAATATGTATACGAAACATACAATGATATATATGTTATATCATTGTAACATATTATGATATATATATAATATATAATATATTATGATATATAATATATATGAAATATATATAATACATATATACAAAATATATATGTGAAATATGTAAAAATAAGCAATATATATGCAATGTATATATTACAAAGTATATACACGTTATATATATGAAATATATGTATAAATAAACCATACAGATGCATATACATTACTTATATATATATATACTATATATATAATACATATATAAGAAATACATACACGAAATGTATACATGAAATATATATATGCAATATATATATGCAATATATATAACTTACATATATTTCATATATACATTGCATACATATGTATATGTATATATACTTATGAATATTTATACATGTATATATAAATACATATATATACATTTATATATATTTATTGCCTATATATATTCCATATATATATATTTCAGCCTGACTGGAGGCAAGACACTGGTCCCCCGACTTTCCTGGCCAGGCCTTGTTTCCTTGTGCCTGCAAATGCCTCTGACTATTGTATGGAACCTTCAAAGAAATTGGAGCTTAATTTCATTCTCACCCAGATGAATGCCAGCCTGAGCCTGAGGCTTTGCAAGGCTAACACCAGGGAGGTGGGCGTGCAGGTGAGCCTGCGGATGGACAAGTCTGTATCGCTGGGTTCTCACACTGTTCTCCCTCTGGGGCAGCACAAGCCACAAGGTACCCCTGCTGGCCTGGGGAGTTTATTCACCAGGGATAGGTTATAGGAGCTTTATCCAGCTGCAGAAGGAGGGGGAAGACCAGGAGAGGAAGGTACTTTGGGGTCCTGCAGAGGACAGCCAGCAGCACCAGAAACCACCAACTCCAAGTTCTGAAGAGTGCAAAAAGGAGTAGCTTTGCCAGTATGAGCTGGGGGGAGGAAGATGCCTCAAGCCCTCAGGAACGGAAGTGCAAGCAGACGGGAAGTCAGCAGAACAGATTTGCTCAGAAAACCCAACTTCCAGTTTTTGGAACCAAAATATGGCTATTTTCACTGCAAAGATTTTAAGACCAGGTGGGAGAGTGCTTATGTGTGGTGCGTTTCTGGAACTAATAAGGTTAATTTCAAACAACTGTGTTGCAAATGCCAAAAGAGTTTTAAGGCTTATCAAGTAGAAGCATTCCAATGTCAGACCTGTTCAAAGTCTCGTTGTTCCTGTCCTCAAAAGAAAAGACACATTGATATAAGGAGCCTGCATAGATAGGAACAGTATAACTTGTACAGGACACCCAAACTTTCCTTGTAACTTATGGTACTGCTCCTTTTTTGCAACTTAGCTCTCACCTGGTATTGGAAAATGGACTAGGCTTTTGTACTTTTTGCAGGTTGTTTAACAATTGTACAATGTGAGTAGAATAACATAAATGCATGTAAAAAAATATATCTATGAAATGCATACATATGAAATATATTATGTAAACATTAAAGTTATATATATATATTTCATATATAAATATTTCTATTTTTCTATTTTATCTATCTGTTGCCAAGATAATTGAGTTATGAAATTTCTACTATTGTTACATGATTTATGAATAATAAATAGTAAATAGTGATTTATGTAGTTCTAACAATGATTGTCCATTTGGTCTGATTGTAACATAGTAGTGATTATTATGGTAATGTTTTAGTATAAAATTTTCCATCTTTTTATTGTAGCATATTGTTTCCTTAAATTTATGTGTGTCTCTTTCCAGAACATATACTTGAATATTGATTTTCTATTCAGCCTACTAATCCCTACCTTATACTTAAAGTTTTATTCCAATTATATTTAATGTAATTACCTATATGGTTGGATTTAATAATTCCATTTTGCTTTCTATTTCCCTTTGTCTAACTTTTCATCTGTGTTCCTCCATTCTTCCCTTCTTTCAGAATAATCAAATGGTCCCTTGTATTCTGTTTTGATTCATCTTTGGTTTTTAGCAATTCATCTTATTTTATTAGTGCTTGTTCCGGGAATTAAAATATGCATTTCTAAACTATTATAATTCAGTTAATGTTAACATTGTATTGTTATATGTAAATATTGAAAATCTGAAATAATGTAGCTTACTTATTATTTTCCGTCCTTTATGTTTTCCTTTTATATGCAAGTATACATATTACAGACCCTATAATGCAATGTTAAAGCCTTTTGCTTTAAACATTCATATGCCTTTTGGTGGGAGTTAACATGGCAGAGGAGTAGGGAGACCTTAGGGCTGCTTCGTCCCTCAAACACAACTAGATAAATATCAAATCATTCTGAACACCCAAGAAATAGATCTGAGGACTGAAAGAGCAAAAATGCACAAATAGAGGTGAGGGGCACCTGAGTGGCTCAGGCTGTTAAGTATCCAACTTTAGCTCAGGTAATGATGTTGCTATTCATGAGTTTGAGCTCCTGCTGACAGCTCGGAGACTGGAGCCTGCTTCAGATTCTGTGTTTCCCTCTCTCTCTCTGCTCCTCCCTCATTTATGCTCACTCTCTCTCAAAAAATAAATAAATAAACTTAAGAAAAAAACAAATAGAGATGAAAAAACCACAGTGGTAGGGTCCCCTCCCTAAGGAAAGAAAAAAAAAAAAACCTTAAGGCAACTTTGCTATTCAAGTACTTGACAACATCCCTTGTGACCTTGTAACATGAGACCACTTAATCAGACTGCATGTTTGTGTGTTTACCATATATGGGAGACAAAGAAGTAAAAAATATAATATAAAAAAAAAACTACGTCACGTGGCATTCGGGGCTCAGTTCTTTGGGTACGAACCCAACTGAATGGTGCCAACAGGAATACAGTTGTTTCCTGGAAAGACAAACCTCGGTGTCATGACTCTCTATGCAAGAATCCTGCTACACCACCACATCATGGAAGGTAGGAGCAGCAGAGAGTTGATGTGAGGGGAAGAAGAGTTGATGGTGCTGCGATGGGAAGGGAGCCCTGATAGTGGAGGGAGGAGAAGAGAGAAAAAAAGAGAAAGAGTAAAAGTGCGTGTGTGGGGAATTTCAGAAGAAAAACTCTTCCCCAAAAACATTGACTGGGAAAAAGAGAGGGGCTGAATATGGCAAGTTTTGATAGCCAGCAGAGCACCAAATCTGAAGTTTCAAAGGTCCATGCCATCATCAGGGTCACACCTGGTAGGCCTACTGGTCCTCCAGTGGGGGTGGAGGATGGGAACACAGGAGTGGGAAGTGTAGACTACAGATCCCTTGGTTCCCACAGGAGCAGAGTTCCCCTGCTTGGAGTGCATCTGGGAGAAGGGACACAGCCTGTCCAGGAGCAAAAGACCTGGCAGGCACCACTGAGCTGCTCTGTTCACTAACATAGGAACAGGGATACTGACTGAGGGCAATAAGCCCTGGTGATAGCTTTCTGCTGCACTCTACTATTAATTCTGAACAACTACACAATTGTGCATTCAATTTCTGGGACAAGCCTGCACTGGCCAGAGTGCAGCAAGACCTTCTCCTACAGGATCAGCTTAGGTCCATGCCACATGATCTCTAAAATTGGGAGTTTTGAAACCCAGCCAAGTGCTTGAGATAAAACATAATGGTACTATACTGCAGGCAGGCTCACAGCTCAGACATAGGAGGGTGAAGGCAGGGATCTGGTGGAAGCAGGGGACATAAGGCAGGTGGTTGTTTTCTCTTCTGTGGGGGCTTCCTGAAGAGGGACAATTGGAGCTCTCTGCTCTGGGGATGACAGAGCAGAATGATGCATTTTCACCCCACCCCATCAGCACAAAGGACTTCAGTGAGCAAAACAGTGCCACCAAGTGGAGGCCAGAGCAGCTTACACCAAACCCCACTCTTCTGTGCCCTGCAGGTACATTTCCAATAGGGCAAGTCCACCTGACAATCAGCACAGCAGGCCTCACTCCCAGAAGACTAGCACAAAACACTCACATGCACCAAGTCTACTGACCATAGAGTGCTGCAATGCTTTATTTGTAGGGGAAGTAGGATATAGCTTCCTTTGTTTGTTTTGTGGGTTTTTTTTACCTTGACAATATGACAACATGGAGGGATTCACCCCAAAAGAAAGAACAGGAAGAAAGGACAGCCAGGAATTTAATCAATACAGATATAAATAAGATGTCTGAACTATAATTTAAAACAACAATTATAAGGATACCAGCTGCATTAGAAAAAAAAAAGCATAAACAACACTAGAGAATCCCTTACTGCAGAGATAAAAGAGCTAAAAACGAGTCAGGCCAAAATTTAAAATGCTATAACTGACATGCAAATCCAAATGGATGTCAGGACAACGAGGATGAATGAAGCAGAAGAAGGATTTCAGTGATATAGAATAACAAATTATGGAAAACAATTATGCAAAAAGAAGAGGGAAACAAAGGTATTGGACCATGAATATAGATTCAGGGAACTCAACAATTCCCTAGAATGTAATAACATTCATACCATAGTAGTCCCAGAAGATGAAGAAAGACAAAAAGAGGTAGAAGGTTTATTTGAGCAAATTATAGCAGAAAGTTTCACTAGCCTGGGGAAGGAAACAGACATCAAAATCCAAGAAGCACAGAGAACTCCAAATTCAAAAAACACCAGACATCACCAAGACACTTCATAGTCAAATAACAAGATATACATACAAGGAAAGAATCCTGAAAGCAGCAAAAAAAAAAATTCCATAAGCTACAAGGGAAGACAGATCAGGTTCACAGCAGATCTATTCACAGAAATTTGGCAGGCCAGAAAGGAGTGGCATGATATATTCAGCATGCCAAACAGGATAAAGATGCAGCCAAGAATACTTTATCCAACAAGGCTGCCACTCAGAATAGAAGGAGAGATAAAGAGTTGCCCAGATGAACAAAAAATAAAAGAGTTTGTGACCACTAAACAAGCCCAGCAAGAAATATTAAAGGGGACTCCGGGGGGGGGGGGGGTGAGAAAAAACACTATAAAAAGCAAAAAAAAAAAAAAAGACTAGGAAGGAACAGAGAACATCACCAGGAATACTAACTTTACAGGTAACACAAAGGCACTAAATTCATATCTATCAGTAATCACTCTAAATATAAATGGGCTAAATGCTCTAATCAAAAGACATAAAGTATCAGAATGAATTAAAAAAAAAGACCTATCTATATGCTGCCTACAAGACACTCATTTTAGACCTAAAGGTACCTGCAGATTGAAAGTGAAGGGATGGAGAACTATCTATCATGCTAATGGACGTCAAAAGACTACAGTAGCTATACTTCTATCAGACAACCTATATTTTAAAACAAAGACTGTAACAAGAGATGAAAAAGGGCATATTAACATAATTAAGGGGTCTATCCATCAAGAAGATCTACCAATTATATTTATGTCCCCATATTGTCAGCACCCAAATATATAAATGAATTACTAACATGTGTAAAGAAACTCATTGATAAGAAAACAAAAATAGTAGGGGATTTAACACTCCACTTACAATGGACAGCTCATCTAAGCAGAAAATCAACAAGGAAACCATGGCTTTGGATGAAACACTAGACCAAATGGACTTAACAGATATATTCTGAACATTTCACCCTAAGGCAGAAGAATACACATTCTTTTCAAGTGCACATGAAATATTCTCCAGAATAGATCACATACTGGGTCACAAATCAGTTCTCAACAAGTAAAAAAAGACTGAGATCATACCAGCATAACTTCAGACCACAACACTATGATACTTGAGGGAAATCAGAAGAAAAAATTTGGAAAGACCACAAATACATGAAGGTTAAAGAAAATCCTACTAAGGAATGAATGGATTAATCAATAAATTAAAGAAGAAATTAAAAATACATGGAGGCAAATAAAAATGAAAACATGACAGTCCAAAACTGCACTAAAGGCAGTCTTAAGAGGAAAGTATATTGCAATACAGGTCTACATCAAGAAGCAAGAAGAGTCTAAAATAAAAAACCTACCCTTACACCCAAAGGAGCTAGAAAGGAAACAACAAATACAACCTAAAGCTAGCTGAAGAAGGGAAATTATAAAGATGAGTAGAAATAAATAATATACAAACAATAACAACAACAACAACAAGAAAAAAAACCAACAATAGAACATCTTGAACAAAACTAAGACCCAAAACTGATAAACCCCTACCCAGACTTATCAAAAAGAAATGAGAAAGGACCCAAATAAATAAAATCATGAATGAAAGAGGAGAAATCACAACCAACACCATAGTAATACAATTATAAGAGCATATTATGAAAAATTATATGACAACAAACTGGACAATCTGTATGAAATGGAAAAATTCCTTGAAACATACAAACTACCAAAACTGAAACAGAAAGAAATAGAAAATTTAACCAGACCCATAATCAACAAAGAAATTGAATCAGTAATCAAAAATCTCCCAAAAACAAAAGTCCAGGACCAGATGGCTCCCCATGGGAATTCTACCAGACATTTAAAGAAGAATTAATACTTATTCCCAAACTGTTTCAAAAAATAGAAATGGAAGGAAAACTTTCAAACTCATTCTATGAGGCCAGAATTACCTCAATTTCAAAAACAGACCAAATTAAAAAAAAAAAAAAACACAACCATTGAAAAGGAGAATTACAGGCCAACATCCCTGATAAACATGGATGCAAAAATTCTCAACAAAATACTAGCAAATTGAACAACAGTACATTAAAAGAATTATTCACCATGATCAAGTAGGAATTATTGCTTGGTTGCAGGCCTAGTTCAATATTCGCAAATCAATCAATGTGATACCCCACGTTAATAAAAGAAAGGATAAGAACCACATGATCCTCTCAATAAATGCAGAAAGCATTTGACAAAACACATCATCCTCTTGATGAAAACCCTCAAGAAAGTAGAGATAGAAGGGACATACCTCAACATCGTAAAGGCCATATATGAAAGACCCACTAAAAACATCAGTGGGGGAAAACTGAGAGCTTTCTCCCTAAGGTCAGGAAAACAACAAAGATGTCCACTCTTACCACTATTGTTCAACATACTACTGAAAGTCCTAGCCTCAGCAATCACACAACAAAAAGAAATAAAAGGCACCAAAATCGGCAAGGAAGAAATCAAACTTTCACTTTTTGCATATGACATGATACTCTATGTGGAAAACCCAAAAGATTCCACCAAAAAATTGCTACAATTAATACATGAACACAGCAAAGTTGCAGAATATAAAATCAATGACAGAAATTGGTTGCTTTTCTATACACCAGTAATTAAGGAGCAGTAAAAGAAATCAAGGAATCTATCCCATCTGCAACCACACCAAAAACAATAAAAAACCTAGTAATAACCCTAATCAAAGAAGTAAAATATCTGTATGCTGTAAAGTATAGAACACTTATGAAAGAAATTGAAGAGGACAAAAATAAATAGAAAAATATTCCATGCTCATGGATTAGAAGAATAAATATGGTTAAAATGTCTATACTACCCAAAGCAACCTATGCATTTAATGCAATCCCTATCAAAATACCATCAGCATTTTTCACAGAGCTATAACAAACAATCCTAAAATTTGTATGGAGCCACAAAAAAACCTAAATATCCAAAGTAATCCTGAAAAAGAAAAGCAAAGCTGGAGGCATCACAATTCCAGACTTCAAACTACACTACAAAGCTGTAGTGGTCAAAAGAGTATGGTACTGGCACAAAAATAGACACATAGATCAATGGAACAAAATAGATTACCCAGAAATGAACCCACAACTATATGATCAACTAATCTTCAACAAAGCTGGAAAGAATATCCAATGGAAGAAAAACAGTCTCTTCGACAAATGGTGTTGGGAAAACTGGACAGCAACATGTAGAAGAATGAAACTGGACCCTTTCTTAAATGAAGTAAGTAAGTAAGACAAATATCACATGATTTCACTCATATGTGGAATTTAAGAAACAAAACAAATGAGCATAGAGAGAAAAAGAGGCAAACAAAGAAACAGATTCTTAACTATAAAGAACAAACTGATGGTTACCAGAGAGGAAGTGGGTAGGGGATGGGTGAAAGGTAATGGGGATTAAGGAGTGTAATTGTCATGATGAGCACTAGGTAACATATGGAATTATTGAATCACTATACTGTACACCTGAAATGAATATTATACTGTATGTTAACTAACTGGAATTCAAATATAAACGTTTAAAAATATCTATTTCAGATTGCTTGTTAATGTCTTACAGGTTTTTTGCCTCTGTTCATTTTTTTTCAGGTTTTACTAATATTTCAGGTTGGATTCAAGTTCACTGACTCTCTCTTCTGCTAGCTCCAGCTGATTATTAAACCCATTCAGTGAATTTTTCATTAAATCTATTGTACTTTGTAGCTCTAGAATTTTCATTTGGGTCACTATTATAATTTTTACTTATTTGCTGACTTCTACCCATCTGTTCGTTCATTAAGGAAGTTTTCCTATAAACCTTGAACTTATTTATATGCCCGATTTAAATAATTGTAACATCTTAGTTATCTCAGGGTTGGCCTTTATTGACTACTTCATTCTTAGATATGGTTCATATTTTTTTCTCTTTTTTCATATGTCTATAACTTTTGGATGAATAAAGAAGACTACTCTATAGTCTCTGAATAGTGATTTTGATTCTGGTACATTTAACCCAGATAAACTAAAACTCTAAAGCTTTTCTTCTTTATAGTGGGCAACAGTTGACATTTCTGCTCAGGTTTTTGTTTGTTTGTTTGTTTAGCTTCTTGATGCTACTTTTTCATGGGCCCCTTGGTGTCTATGTATAATAATATAATTTTTTTTTCATTTTGAATTGTGTGTAATTTAAGAGTTAGCTAATTATTTGGGCAGATTTGGGGACTCAGCTTCCCTCTGATCCCCTCTCTTTCAGAATATTTTATTTAAACTTCTTAGTTCTCTAGCCCTTAACTCTATCTTTTGACACCTCAAGCTTATACACTTGTGATTTTCTGAATTTTAAGTTTATTTGTGAATCAGGGTGTTCTCTCAGGCAGAGGTTCACAAAGTCACAAAACTTTCACATTCCAATTACTCTTTCAAGGATAAATTATACAGTTTCTGTTAGCTTCTTATGGCTCTCCAGTGCCCAGAAATAGTTGGGTTTTATAATTGTTATCTCTAGGAAAATTAGAAAGTACCAAGCTACTCTGCCATTATAAGCAGCTGCAACTCCAATATGTTTTTTTTTCTTTTTTTCCAATGTTTATTTGCATGTGTATTTTTTCCTTAACTTTGTATATGAATTCCAGTTGGTTAACAGACAGTGTAATATTAGTTTCAGGTGTACAATATAGTGATTCAACACTTCCATACATCACCAGGTGCTCATGGTCACATGTGCCCTCCTTAGTCCGCATCACCTACTTCACCCATCTTCCCACCCACCTCTCCTCTGGTAACCATCAGTTTGTTCTCTATGGTTAAGGGTCTGTTTCTTGGTTTGCCTCTCTCTATCTCTTTTTATTCCCTTTGCTCATTTCTTTTCTCTCAAATTCCAAGTATGTGAAATTCCAATGTTTAAATCTAGAGAAAGTTTCATATAAAAAAAATCAAGATCACAAAATAACCCTTATCTTTTTTTTTCAAAAATTTTGTTAGCCAAGATGCTGTACTTAAATCTTAAATCTATCTTAAATCTCTCAAGTTGTTCTTCTAGTTCTCACAGCTATTTCATGGTCCACCAGTTTCAGTCTTTTTAACATATAGAATGTTCAAAGCATAAAATCATATTTGCTAGCATATAGGAAAATCACATTTATTAATGTCCAATCTGTGACAAGCACTGTACTAAGTATTTTGCACACTATTTCTTTTAACATATGTCTTGTGCCAAAGCCCATGCTTGACTTGAAATACTTAACACTCCAATTTATTTCCTATTGGATGTGAATGATAATAATAATGGTGACAACAATTACTCATGGATCTGATATCTGCCAAATTGCTGAGACTCCTATCCTTGACACGACAATCACAGTATGGTTCATAAATTCTCATTTGTATTTTTTAATATTTGCCCCTGATGCAACTAGTCTCTTACACCATTTCACCCCCTAATGACTTTAGACACTACTCTCCTGGTATTTTTTTTTAATTATATGAACTAACCTTGGAGTGACTTTGGTTTTGGCTACATCGACATCATGCCTTCTGTTTTTATATTTTACAAACACAAAAGCTACTTGCTCTTTGAGAGCATTGTTTCTCCCCAGCGGTGCTGAAGTTATTTTAAATTTCAAACACAATGACTTGCACCATTGATGTTGGTCACTATATGTTTAGGTTGCCTCCGAATGGTTCTGAAGCCAGTCCAACAAGAATGGATTCCAAGGCATCTGCCTCTTCACACTCGTTTCCTTTCTTTTTTTCTATTTTTTTAATATTTATTTATTTTGGAGAGAGAGAGAGAGAGAGAGAGAGAGAGAGAGCGAGCACAAGTGGGGGAGGGGCAGAAAGAGAGGTAGACACAGACTCTGAAACAGGCGCCAGGCTCTAAGCTGTCAGCACAGAAACCAATGCAGGGCTTGAATTGACAAACCGCGAGATCATGACCTGAGCTGAAGTCAGATGCCTAACCCACTGAGCCACCAGGTGCCCCTTCACACTTATTTCTGAAGCTAAGTCTCACACGACTATGTTTAATGGCTATCCGCTAGGCTGTACATATTTATGCCCTAGCTGCTAAGGAAGCAGGGAATGTGTTTCTGACTCCCATCACAAGTGACTTATGAAATTCCCCAGATTCTTAAAGGTACTATTCAGCCAAAAGCCTAGCACATTTTTCCTAGATGGTCGTCAGCATATGGGTGAAAATTGGGCCATGGATTTAGGTGCTATGAACCAGGAAAGGTAGATGATATAGCTATTCACCTTACTTATTTCTTTCGTTATCCCTAAAAAAGAATTTGTGTACTGTCCTATTTTTAGGGCAAAACAGAGTCCATAGAAATATGTGGAGAAGACTTAGATATAAAGATAGATTATCAATAGAGTTGCAGCCCATGCAGAAAGCAGGGCAAACGTGTATTTTACAAAAAAGTTTGCTGGCCTCTATATTCCTAAGATCATCCTTATAAAATGAAACAATTTAGGAGTGCCTGGGTGGTTCAGTCGGTTAAGTGTCCAACTTCCGCTCAGGTTTGTGAGTTCTCAGGGTTTGTGAGTTTGAGCCCTGCATTGGGCTCTGTGCTGACAGCTCAGAACCTGGAGTCTGCTTCAGTTTCTGGGTTCCCCTGTCTCTGCCTCACCCTGCTTGTGCTGTCTCTCTGTCTTTCAAAACTGAATAAACATTAAAAAATTTTTTTAATGAAACAACTTAGAAGACACAGAGAGGGACCTCATTTCTGGAAACACCGGGAGCTAGAAGAGAAATTTTAACGGAGATTTATACTTATATAACTATTGGATATATTTTACATATTATAATATTATCTAATTATTGGATATATTTTACATATTATAGTATATATTAAATAATTACATATTATTTAATATACATTATATATTATAAATATATTTACATATTATATAATATATTGTTATATATGGTTATGTTATATTATATTATATATTAATGTAGTGTTTAGTGGTAATGCCTCTTTCCTGAATTGTTATTCTCTTCCTCAGACAAGTTTCATGTTTTTACAGAGATTGAGTTTTTCACAAGCAATATAGAAAGTCTAAACACAAATAGTAACAAGTCACAGAGTGAGAAAAAAACAGCAACAATAAAATTAGCTTATTTTGTGACAAGTTGAAGCAGTGATGTCTCAGATATGCTTGATTAGAGTTGAAGGAATAGGATACTTTTTGCAGAGTTTTAAATTTTATAAATCTTGAAGACAAAGCTGCAGTGAGAATTTGGCACATTTACTTCTGTTACGGACAATAGGAAAAATCCAAGATCTCCAAATAAAGGAATTCCCAACTTTCCCAAGACCCTCCCCTAGAGATTCCTTTAAACAGATTTGTTCTCTAAGAAAAAAAAAAAAAAGCATTTATATATAATAGGAGACAAAATCAAAAGCTCCTAGAACTTTTTTTATGATTCTCTTTTAAATCTTTCATAGAGAATTCTGTAAAATAATTAAGAGTCAAAATCTGACATGTAGAGTTTATTTGTTTAATGTTGGTGACTTTTTTAAAAATTATTTTGCTTTGTTTGTGGTGTTTAGATTATTGCAATGAACTCCGAGTTTTGTTATCTCACAGATTTCTTCTTTCAGTAGATAGCTGAAATAGTATCTCATGATGGGCCTGGTATATTTCTTCTAGGGATCTTTGAATCTATAAAACCATATCATCAGATATACCCTTGATCTTTATTCACATCCCATAATGTAACAGATTTCTTACAATACATCCTAAATGTAGAAAATGTATGGTAGATTCAGATCCAAAAATAGGCAAACACTGAAGTGGAAACACAGATTCAGTTAAAATGCAGAGCAGAAGGGCAAGTGAGGAAAGAAGTACAGCCATAGATATTTACTTGGATCTATTCATCTCTCTTAGGAAACATAGAGTAGGGTCCCTGATTCCATGATGTCATCACCATACGAAATGTTCTTCCACTCAGCAATGTCCACGGATCACTAAAGATCACAACATTGCCTAGCAACCCTGCACATTTTCCTGGTATGCTTGATTTTCCACTGTCCAAAAAGACCATTTCAAACTCTTCTGTTGACAGGTTGGCCACACATTTCCCCCTCCCCTGCCCCAGCGGATGGCTTTGTCTCTCTTTTCATTAGAAAAAGAGAAGCACCACAGCTAGTAATCACACACCTAGGAGCCCCATCTGTCTGTCTTTTCATCTGTAACAGTTCTGCTTCCACACCAAAGAGATCAGTGCAGTGCCTGCTCCCCCCCGAAAGGCTCACACATCTTCTCTGATTAGAATTCTATTCCTCTGGCAGGGAGCTTCTATCAATTTCCTTCTTATATTCTACCATACCAATTTCTATGTCGCTAGTGCATCCTTCTCCATCACTGCATAGTACTTACTACCTTAAAGAAAAACAAACAAAAAAATACAAAAAAAAAAGTCATTCTTTTCATATCACATTCAGCTTCCCTCTCAATTCTTCAAAATAGCTAGCGAATGAACATGACTGAAAAATACTTTTTATGGCAGACTTACGACCATCTCTGCTGGTTTTCATGCTACCTATTTTGACTCCTTTTCTACCCTTCCCTTCCCTCTACTTGACATATTAATATTGGGATGTGTCCAAAGCTGTCCCGGGTCTCTTTCTCTTCTCTCTATATATTACCCATCCAAGGAAGCTTATCTATTTCTCTGATTTTAAGTTCTAGCTACACATCAATGAACCCTAAATTATTCTCTCTAGCATAAATGTTTCACTATGTTATAATCTTTATAAAACTTCCTATTTCCAGCTTAGAAAGAGAACTATCCTCCATCACCAACAACTAATCTATCCTTCTCAATAAATACTATTGCCTTACATGCAATATTTTAAGCCAGATATGCAGAAATTATTCTTGTTTTGTTTTTTGTTTTGTTTTGTTTTTCATGCAACTTAATTGTCCTGTAGGGACCTGGCTAATTGGACTAGACTGTATAAGGGTTCATAGACAGTTTTTGACCAAACTAGCAGCAGGAATTAGCTTAGATAAAAATCAGGCTAATTTATTGGGTCTCTTTTCCAGGCCAGTCCTCCAATATAAACCTTCTCAATACTGCTACCATGACATAATTAAGATTCAATAAATGAGGATTTCAAGGAATATCACATGAAGTGGAGAAAGAAAGTCCATTTGTCCCATCATAGGCTTATTCACTGTAATATCTATTGTTGATACTTCAATATGTTAGTGATGCTTCAAATAAAGCTTTATCTAAGAATATGCAGGCCAGATGGCCATGGCCACTCTGCTTATTCTGGAACATAGAATGAAGGAGAGGGTCTGAGTTCACACCAGAGAATACTGCATGCCACTCATTTTAAAACTCTCCAAATATATCAACACACATATCTCTTTATTTTATTCTATTCACTATTTAATGGGTATTCACTTTGTTTCCAGGTTGTTTGGGGTGTTGTCAGGTGATAGGAGGGGTGGTGGTGTTGCTGCAACAGTGATACATTAAATACAAAATTATAATTTGTTGGTTTGGGTTTTTCTAAGTTCTAAAGTGTGCTTACTTTATGGATGCTTTTCATTCTTTTCTTCAAGTTCAAAATTATAGAGCTGTCAACTCTGATTTATAAGATACAATGTGCATGCAAAGTCTGTATCTATCTCAGAGTAAGGGGATGGAAAACACAATGGAAGTCACAAAGTTTATTTCTGCCCTTGTGTAGCAACAGCTGCTGGATCGAATGCAATTGTGTTTCCGTGTCTCAGTTTTATCACCTCTGTCAAACTTTCACAGGGATAATGTGAACATAAAAAGAATACATAAGTAAAATGTGCCCCCATAAAGATTTGCATTAAGATTGCCATGGGAAAGGGCAACATTTGCTTCCCCATCTTCCCTGACTCTAGAAAGCCTAGACCTGGCCTAATTATTCATAACAGGGTTTCTACTTATATTTTAATAATGATACTGAATAAAATTATACATGTGCACACACGCATCGTTGACATAAGCCATTCTAAAACATTTTCTTTAATGAGTGGAAGTTCTAAGAAAGTGACACAATATTATATTTATGGCCAAGGTGTTTTTGATGAACAGAAAATGTATTGTGTGACTAGTTTAGAGACTGAGACTCTCTATTTGTTCTCCATTCATTTCCCTACACAGGGCTCTCAACATAGGCACTGTTGACATTTTGGGCAGGATATATCTCTGTTATTGGAGATTGCCCTGTGCCATATAGAAGATTTAGCACCTTTCTGTCCTCTGCCCACCAGATACCAATAGCACACCTACACCCCCAATTTTCACAACCAAAAATCTCTTCAGATACTGCCAAATGTCTTCTGAGGGAGAAGTGTGTGCAAAATCAGCCTTGATTGAGAACCACTGTTGTAACAGAATTAGAAATTACCTTCCTTGGAGATGACTTTCCTGGGAATTAAGAAATAAATTATGTTTTATTACTATTTTTTTTAATTTTTTTAAATGTTTTTATTTTATTTTTGAGACAAAGAGACAGAGCATGAGCAGGGGAGGGGCAGAGAGAGAGGGAGACACAGAATTCGAAGCAGGCTCCAGTCTCTGAGCTGTCAGCACAGAGCCCAACGCGGGGCTTGAACTCACAGACTGTGATATCATGACCTGAGCCGAAGTCGGATGCTTAACCGACCGAGCCACCCAGGCGACCCTGTTTTATTACTATTTACATGCGCACGATGAGGTTAATTTGGGGGACCTATTTCCAAAGCAGAATGGAGAAGAGAGTGAAAAGCAGAGAATGTAAGTATCAGTCCATATATATGTGTCCTATTCACCATCATATTGAAAAACATATCAAAAACTTTCTGTTGGATATTGATTATGAACTTAGAAAATGCTTAAGATCGGTGCCTGGGGCAAGAAGGAAAGAACTACATGTATTGATTGAAAATCTGTGGTCCAGTATGAATCTGTGGTATTCGTATATTGTTTTTCCATTAAATCCAGTGGGTAAAAACAAGGATTCTGCAGAAGACAAGCCTGAATTTGTTCCATTTTAGTCAATTTGTGGTTGTGCAACGTTGTACACGTTATTTAACCTCTCTTGAGCTACAACTTCCTCCTTGGTACATACGGTTAATAACAGTCTCTACCTTGCAGGATTACTGTGAGATTTAAATGTGGCAGTGCATGAGCAAAGTCACCAAGTCTCGAGATGTAAATAGGCTCAGATGTGAAATAAAGTAAAATAAAGTAGAGCAATTTACAGGTCGTTTAAATGTCACGCCCTTGAAATAAAATTTCAATGATTTCTTCTCCTTATCTATTTTTTTTTGCATACATTGCAGTTCTTCAAGTTTGTTTTTTCTTTTTTTTAACTGCAAGAGATTAATGCTGTATTGCAAATTCTGTCAGATTAAAAGTAATAATATCTTTTGGCTTATTTGCACAGTAACAACTACTGAGCTATTCTGAGACCCAGTGTCATCTGTAAAAACAAAACCCTGAATATTCAACAGTGAATGTATTTGTAATGCAGTCTATGCATAATAATAATGGATTATAAACTGACAATATGTCAAAGAAGGGAGAGTAGAAATCTCACCATTCCCTTCCTGATATTGTTTATCTTTGATATCATCATTTTTATATAATTATTAAAAAGCAGAATTTTAAACACTATGTTTCATTTTATGAGTATAATAGTCACTTGAAATGCTCAGTTTTTGTCAATTTTGATATCATAGTGACACAGAAATGAGTGCTGACCTAGTAATTGTACAGATAACTACTTGATTCTTATTTTCTCTGTCTCTAAGAAAGCTAAATTAGATTAGAAAGTAAGTATAATATCATTAAGTTATCTCTTCAGATAGATGATTCTTGGATTACTAATTTTGGTAGGAATTCTAGCAGATGAATTTTGAAGGGATCTAAATCATAGACTATTGAGGGGCAACTGAACAAATTATATGATTCCACTCAGTACTTGTTGTATTTCAATGAGAAAAGCCCAATGATAAAATTCCTACTCTAGGGGCACCTGGGTGGCTCAGTCCGTTAAGCACCAGACTTCGGCTCAGGCTCAGGTCATGATCTCATGGTTCATGAGTACCAGCCCTGTGTTGGGCTCTGTGCTAACAGCTCAGACCCTGGAGCCTGCTTTGAATTCTGTGTCTCCCCCTCTCTCTGCCCTCCCCTGCTCACACTCTGTCTCTCTCTCAAAAACAAATAAACATTTAAAACAAATTTTTAAATTCTTACTCTAGACTTAAATGTCATTTAGGCTTATACATTTTAATATCAAATGTTAAAGATTTACAAACATTATACATATTAAATATCAATTTATGACCAGATCTACAGAACTACAAACTTTCATTTACATTAGGATAGTATACAATTCCTACAGAATCCTTACAGGAAAAAAAAAATGTGCCTTTATTAAAAAAAAAGTGCTTGAAAAAGTGAATCACTACATCAGGAAAGTATAGATAATTTTCAAACATTGCATCAACTGCAACCATAGTAGTTAACTATCTCCCACATATAAAGAAATTATTTCATAATGGGAAATGGTTGCGATACATGTTACAGGGTGTTAACTAAAAGGCTGAGCTTAGACTCCTGTATAATTTCTCCTATCAGTCTGTGAGACCCTTTCAGAAATATCTTCCATTCTATGGCTGGTGCCCTCTCACTGCAAATAAACAAAAGAGTTGGCTCATTCTCCAAGTGAACATTTATAGTGCCTCCTTCAGCCCCGGATTCTTGGTGGCTCATTTCTGCACAGACACTGCATCAGGACCTCACTGCCCCCCAAGGCAGCCCTCCTGTACAAACTTCTTTAAAATGGCTCCAGGGCTGCCTTAATGCTCGGATCTCTTTAACCACACTGTTTTGTACTCTCCCAAAGAAACTTCCAACCTTGCTCTTAAGCCACTTCCTTGGTAGATAAGTTTAAGTAGTTTTGCACCTTGCTTTGAATGTGAGAATTTTTGACATCTGTTGTGACGTTCTTGGTATGTGGGGTCTTAGCTGAAATTACACAGTCCCAAATAAGCCTCCTTTTTCAAGGACAATAAAGATTGCATTCATACATACATACATCCAACTTAATTTATTGAAGGTCTGCTACTGTTTGGGATCCAGAGCAGAGGAAGAGGAGTTAGCCATGGTTAAGAAGAGGGATTCTTCCTCCCACCTAATAATAAGAAAAGATGATTACAGATGGAGGTAGTTTGTAAGTTTGGTGACAGTTTAGGCTTACTTTTCACTTCTATCCAAATGTTTTCTCTTCCAACTGCATATGAAATAGGAGATTAAAATATTGTGTACACATGATGAAATCTTGGCAGAAAAGTTTCAGGAAATAGAAACAAAGCTATCATAACAATGTTGATGAAAGATTAAGTGTTCTTCCTTTAACATTGGATGGAATCAAATATATTATAAACTTATAAGCACAATCATTAACCAAGCCTTTTTATTTCTGCGGTACAAAAATAAATTAAATTGGAAAAAATTAAAGGCTACCATTTCCTGTGTTTGCTGAAAAGCCGGCATACCAGGTGCTATTAATTTATTATCCTCAACAAAGAGCTTTCAGAGAGCAAACTGATTGTTTTAAGATAGGCTCCAATTTTTATTAAAACCCTCTGAGGAACAATTAAGATAAAACATGTGTAATATACAATTGATGTCTTTGTTGTGC
This sequence comes from Acinonyx jubatus, assembly GCF_027475565.1. Taxonomy (NCBI): domain Eukaryota; kingdom Metazoa; phylum Chordata; class Mammalia; order Carnivora; family Felidae; genus Acinonyx; species Acinonyx jubatus. The sequence continues at coordinate 103,363,688 of NC_069385.1, read as the reverse complement.
ATTGTAGAATTAGAACAGGGAGAGCCATTAATTAGCCATCACCATCTACAATGTATAACTCTCTATGCCTTGGTATCCTTTATTTTTGTTTGGCTAAATACGTGAAGAATAAACTTTACTGCATTTCATATGCTGCAGAAAGGAATATTGAAATCTGTCAGAGAATCCTGTGGTTATGCAGATGCATGAGATATTCTAGGAAGAAAAAAAAAAACCATTATGTCTCTGGCATGTGAATGACAAAGGGAAAATTGCTTCCTACTTCAAAGGGAAAGATCATAGAACTACAGAATTTAAAACCTTAAGATATCATTATAACCGTTTTCTTGTCAGAAAGTGTCTAAGACATCAGATTTTAGGAAAACAATCATTTAGAATTATTCATCTCATAGTGAGGCCTCAAACCCCAACTTCAACAGACAGGTATGACTAAATATTCCAAGGTCTGTTGTGACTCATTCCTTTTTGATAAATCATAGTACCCATTTTTCCTATCTTTCAGAGGCAGAAATGCAGTGGAAAACACAGACATGGGAACAGAATCCCTGGAATTACATTCTGGCTCTAGAAACTCTCATCTATAAAATCGTGAATTTAACCTTTCTCTTCCTGAGTTCCTTTATAATGTTAAATAAATATAATAATTAATTTATCTCAGAGGGTCCTGAGGATTAAATTGGAATAGTGACTAATGCATAGCAACTGCTTTTTATAAAATTTAACCATTAGTATTAACCACAGTTCATTTCTCCGTGCCAATTTTTGCATTTTCCTATACTGACAATGTTTATATGAAATCATTCCTTTCATTCTGAAGTCAGATATTGCTTTTTAACCCCATCAAGCTCAATGCATATAGTGAGTGCTCAGCAAAGCTTTTTCTAATAAATGTAGCTGTATTTAAAAGTCTGTCTGTCTTAGTCAAAAGTGGGAGAGAAAACATTTTGTACAAGGAGATGGGTTCATTGTCAAATAGACTGTAAAGCATTACAATGATGTGGTTTAAACCAGTAAGAGGATAAATAGCACTTCAAATGGCAAGAGCTAAAGGAAGCAGATCACAGAACAGAGAAACCTGAGGGTGAGAATTTTACTGGACTTACAATGTGAAAATGTACCAGTACCAGGATATTTTCTTTTAACTTTCTACTTAGTCCCAGGTTCAGGAAAAGGGAACTTGAAGCAGAAAGCAGACCCTTTACCCTAACAAATTTCTTTTTTTTTTTTAATGTTTATTTATGTTTGAAAGAGAGAGAGGGAGTATGCGCAAGCAGGGGAGGGGCAGAAAGGGAGACACAGAATCTGAACAGGCTCCAGGCCTCCAGGCTGTCAGCACAGAGCCCAACATGGGGCTGGAACTCACGAACCAGGAGATCATGACCTGAGCCGAAGCTGGATGCTTAAGTCAGCCAGGGGCCCCTTCAAAGAACTTTTGAAGAAAATTTCCCTGTATCTCTGAAAATCATTATGGTTGTAAACAAATATGAATATATTTGCTCTTCAAGTTAAAAGATTTAGAGTCACTTTTGGAGCATCTGGCTGGCTTACTCAGAGGAGTGTGCCAACTCTTGATCTTGGAGTTGTGAGTTTAAGCCCCACCTGGGGAGTAGAGATTACTTAAAAATAAAATCTTAAAAAAAAAAAAAAGGGTTAGAGCCATTTTAGTAGGAGGGTCATAGGATTACCTGCAGCTTTGTTGTATAACAAACATGTTCTTTTTCTCTTACATATAATCTTGGAGTCACCCCTGAATCTTCTCTTTTTCACACCTAGTGAATCTAATACACAGAAAATCTTGTTGGCTCTATTTTAAAAATATATCCTGTTTGCAACATTTCTTCCAGCCAACCATTCCTACTCTGGCCCATGCCTCTTACACCTCTGCCTGGATAAGTGCAGTAGTCTCCTAACTGATTTTGCTGTTCTTTCTGCCTTTGTTTCTTTAGATTCTTTTCCATGAGGAAAAGAGAGAGAGAGAGCAGGAAAAAGAAATGTTTTGTAAAGAATGTTCATTAATATTCTTATTGAAAATTTCTCTTTTCTGTGACATCAGACTGACAATTTACAAAAATGGAAGTCTGCTTTAAAACATTTTTCTCATTTTAGAAAGTAGGTCTGTGACTTTAGAAAGTACTCCTTTTACAAAACGCCTGTTAAAAAATTGAGAGAACTAGGGGGCGCCTGGGTAGCTCAGTCGGTTGAGCATCCAACTTCGGCTCAGGTCATGATCTCGCAGTCCGTGCGTTTGAGAATCACGTTGGGCTCTGTGCTGACAGCTCAGAGTCTGGATCCTGCTTCCGATTCTGTGTCTCCCTCTCCCTCTGCCCCTCAGCCATTGGGCTCTGTCTGTCTCTCTCAAAAACTAAATAAACATAAAAAAATTTTTTTAATACAAAAAATTGAGAGAACTGTATTCTGAGCAGAAGTTGAGATACTTTGAACACCTTCCTCATGAAACTAACTAAAAGTGCAAATAATGAATATGGAGTCCAGAGGGTTAGAAAACAAGCAAGCTGGAGCTTCTCTTTTGATAGTCACATATGTCACGGAAAACCATATATAAAACCTGTGTGTGTCCAATATGGTGAGACCCAATTGGAAATCCATAAATTAAGTTGCTATTTTTTTAAGTTTATTTATTTATTTTGAGGTGGGGGAGGAGCAGAGAAAGAGGGAGAGATGGAGAGATTTTCCAAGGAGGCTTCTCACTATCAGCGTGAAACCCGACATTGGGCTCAAACTCACAACCTGAGATCATGACCTGAACCGGAACCAAGAGCCAGCTGCTTAACCTACTGAGCCACCCAGGTGTCTCAAATTATGTTTAAATTTTGCCAGCATTGAGTAGTAAGAGATAGGTTCTCCCTTGAGCCTATGCATATTTGTGGCCAAAAGTTATTTATACTACTTGTGTAGTCCTATGAACCTCAGTCAGAATTTATCATAAAGTAGCTCAGAATGGTAGTGCTGCTTTGCTCCCTCAAGCCCTCCACAACCCCCCCCCCACCAAAAGCCATAATTTTTGTTCATCTGAAGGGATGCTGAATTGAAGTACTTATAGGCACATACCAAAAAGAATCAATGTCCTCTAAAGGAATTCACCTTCAAAAAAGCTTCAAAAATTATCCCGATAAAATTCTAAGGATCCAAAAATTTAAAAAAAATCATAAAACATAAGGAGGCAGGATATCATGAAAAAGAACTTCTGAAAATAACAGACAACAGAATTAGATCTGCAAATTTTCAGATAGTCACATTACCACCAAACATAAGATAAATGTGTCAAATATATTTAAAGAAACAAAAGAGAGAACTATAAATATAAGTGAGAAATACAAACTGTAAAAATTACCAAACATATTCAAAAAGAAACAAATATAATTACTAAAAATTAATACTGAACTTGAAAACACAATGGATAAATTCCAGTTGGGAGAAAAAATGGAAAGGTATTAACGAATAGGAAGTTAGACCTACGAGATGATCAAACATGAGGCACAGAAAAAGGCAAGGGGCATATATGAGAAGCTATGAAACAGGGAAATAACATAAAATGTTCCAATATATGTGAAATGGGAGTATCAGAAGGTAACAATAGTGAAATGTGGAGATGCAGAATCTGACCAGATAGTAGCTGGCAATTAAAGCACAGATTTTTGAAGCTATTAAATTGCAAGTCAGATAGGGGTGCCTGGGTGGCTCAGTCGGCTAAGCATCCAACTTTGGCTCCTATCATGATCTCATGATTGGTGAGTTCGAGCCCCTGAGACAGGCTCTGTGCTGACAGCTCAGCCTGGAGCCTGCTTCAGACTCAGTCTCTCTCTCAGCCCCTCCCCTACTCATGCTCTCTCTCTCTCTCTCTCTCTCTCTCTCTGGCTCTCTCTCTCTCTCTCTCTCTCTCTCTCCGTCTCTCTCTCTCTCAAAAATAAATAAATATTTTAAAAAATTACAAGTCGGATACATTTTTAAAATCTGATCTATAATTCTATATCCAGAAAAAGTATTCTTTAAGAATTAGGATGAAGTAAAACTTTGTGGAGAGAAAAAAGGCTTTGGCAAGCTAAAAGGACAATGACATTCTGCAGACTGGAGGAAAGTGATACAATCTGCACTCTCAAATTCCAGAATGAATGTTGAGCAAAAAACCTGAAGCTTCTCATTTCTGGTTCGATATGTATAAAGATCGGAAGTTGCCACTCTTGCCTCACGACCAGCAAAAATCTGAACGGACTGAAAGTCAACCGTTCATAGATCTATCAGAGAATCAAGGTCACAGGGCAAACTGCTACCTGAAGAGCACAGGCAGAAAGAGAATCCCAGTTTATCAGGAAAAGGGAACAGAAACTTCTACTGGAGCCAGCAATCGGTAGGAACACTTTAAGGATCACTGACTAATTGCTGGAGGGACAGTGTGGATGAACTTCAAAGATAAAAGCTCCTGAGCTCCCAACCTTAGGGGCCCCACACTTTTCTGAGTTTTACCTCTAGTGGCCCCACCACATTCTCAGGGTAAAGATCAAAGAACAATCTGTCTTCATGCCTTAACAAAGGCCTGCTCTCAAAGGGAGACTATTTTACCAGAGCCTAGCTGAACTAGAATTTCATTAGAGCCTAACTAACCAACCAGGAGGAAGAGAAATGCCCAACCCATGTTGATCTAGTCCTCTGGTCTCAACTGAGAGGGAAAAAAAATAATCTAAGAAGCTCTTGTGAAGGTTACAGTCCAGAAGCCCAGGCCCACCACAAAACTGAGACCTAATCATGGGATTATATAACACTTCCTTTCTCCACACACCTTCTCATCATTGTATTATTCAAGCTCATATATATATATATATATATATATATATATATATATATATATATATATATATATAAAACAGAGAATTACAGCGAAAAGAAGTACAAGGCTCAGACCCATTTTTTTTAAACCTGTAGAGAAACCCAAAGAAAATGGGAGATATAAAAAGAAAGACACTAGAGGAAATTTTAGCCTCTGATATCTACAGCTAGAGCAAACAGTAAGCACAGCCTCACTGCTAGCCAGATGAACATAAAACCTTACACTAAAGTCCTATTTACCTCAATTCCCTATACCTGATATACCATATACAGTTTTCAACAAAAACCTTTTTAAGGCATGATAAAAGGCAAAAATACAGTATGAACAGACAAATCAAGCATCAGAGCCTGACTCAGATATGGCAGAGACTCTGAACTATCAAACCCGAATATAAAATAACTATGATTAATGTGCTAAGGACTCCAATAGACAAGTGGACAGCATGCAAGAATAGACAGGTAATGTAGAGATAATGAAAAGCAGAGAAATGAAAATTTTAGGAAGAAATTAAAGTGAAATGCTACAAATAAAAATAACATTGTAAGTAAAATGAAGAACAACTTTGATGGGCTCATCAGTAGACACTGATAAATAAAATTAAAGCAATGTTAGTATCTATATTCATTTTATATGACTGTGTAACAAAGTACTACAAACATGGTCTTCAAACAACATACATTTATTATCACACAGTTTCTATGAGTCATAAAGTAGTCACAGAAGTGACATCTCATTATCTTTGTCATATTCTATTGACTAAAAGTGGGACACTGGTCCCACCCACACTCAAGGGAAGGGGATTATACAAAGGCATAGATACCAAATCAGGGACCATTCCAGGGTCTGTCTGCTACAGTGTCCAGCTCATGATGCTAAAGATGCAGAATTGAAAGATAAGAGTGGTATATGCATTGGCACTGGGATAATTGTAATTAAATTGTCCTATACTTTTATTGTTGGGGATGAAGGTAAATACACTGATTAATGTTTATACTTTGTAAAGTTGAGTGTGTATGTTAAATTCATAGAAACTATTAAAAGAATGGAAACAGAGAAGGAAAAAAATAGAACAGATGAAGGAAGGAAGGAAGGAAGGAAGGAAGGAAGGAAGGAAGGAAGGAAGGGAAGGGAAGGGAAGGGAAGGGGAAGGAAGGGAAGGGAAGGGGAAGGAAGGGAAGGGAAGGGGAAGGAAGGGAAGGGAAGGGGAAGGAAGGGAAGGGAAGGGAAGGAAGGAGGAAGGGAGGGAAAAGGGAGAAAGGGAGGAGGGCAGATGGGTGGGTCAAATAGAAGTACAATAGTTGTAACAAATCCAAATACATCAGTAACCTGATGAAAATAAATGGGCTAAAACTCTATAGTTAATAGAAAAAGATAACCAGAGCAAGTTTCTAAAAACCCCAATAATATATAGATTATAAGAAACATACCTAAAACATACCTAAAATATAAAGAAAGAAAAAATTTGACACTGAAAATATAGAAAATGAGATCAGACAAATCTGATTGAAAGAAAATATATTAGGACCAAACAAAGGGAACTTTAAAGTAAAAGAAAAAAAAAGTTAAACATTATGAAGTTTCCACAATGAAAAAAAGGTTTAATTCAACATAATGATATAATAATCTAAAGGTCTATTCCCCTGTAACATAACTCCTAAACATATAAAGGAAAAACAGGAAAAAAACCTCATAAGAATAAATTCGCAATTTACAATCCATTGGAGGATTTTTAAAATACGTATCAGCAATTGATACAGTCATCATTTAAAAAAAACAGAAATAATATCAAAGAATTGAACAGCAAAAATTAGAAAACCTTGAAGCAACTGATATGAATATGTTGCTATTAAACATATAAGCATCACGCCCAAATATAATAGAATATACATTTATATCAAGCAAACATAAAATGACCACATAATAACATATAATAATGCAAATGTAAGCTGTGGAAGTGAATAGACTCATCCAATTTATAGAGAGATAGAAAGAAAAAAAGAAAGAAAGAAAGTTTTAGGCAGAATCCTGAGTAGGAGACTAAATGTAAGGGCAAATATTTGATTACTTCTTCTTTTTTTTTTTTTTTTTTTTTTTTTGACAGAGAGAGACAGAATGCAAGCAGGGGAGGGGCAGAGAGAGAGGGAGACTCAGAATCCAAGCTGTCAACACAGAGCCCAACCTGAGGCTAGAACTCACGGACCGTGAGATCATGACCTGAGCCAAAGTTGGATGCTTAATCGACTGAGCCACCCAAGCGCCCCGATACTTGATACTTCTAAATCTATTTCCCTAGGTTTAATTATTTTTTCTTCAGCTCCAACTAAAAACATCCATCTGGATTTCTGTAGGTGCATCAAGGAAATTATTTCCCAAACTTAATTAATTTTCTTATGTACCAAATGAATCACCTTCCTACATGCTCTATTTCAGAGGCTTAAACCTCTACAGACTACATTACAATGGCTTTCTTGCCTCTGACTTCCTGTTGGGTTTAATGTCGGGGAGTCTCTGAAAGATCAAAGTGGGAAAAGGAAGAAGTGGGGTTGGAATATTTACTGACCCCAATCCCATCACACCTCCAGCTTAATTCTGGCACTGGGGTTGTAGCTCTAACTGCTTCCTGCCTTAGAATTCTAACAGACTCTGCTCCTGGTAGTGTCTGGCTGCCTTATGAACCATTGTAGGTTCCCATCACTCGGAATACACCTTTGTAAAAAGCTTTGTATTAAATTATTTTTAGGTAATTGAGTGTACCATCTGTTTTCTGTTGGAGGCCTGAATGATCCATCACCTGTAAATTCCAAACTTAATTCTTAGACAAATGCAAATGCAATCGTGTACCCCCCTAATAAACTGAGGCTGGCAGCCAATCTTCAAAAATACAAAGATAATGTGTGTTGAAAGGCAGGGGTTTTACTAACAGAGAAGCATAAATAATTCAGAAATTATCATCCATTCCTGAATACGCAAGTACTCAGCTGCATACCGTGATTGATATTCTTTTGACTTTTCATACAAGCTTCAATAGCATAGTGTTTCTTAACCTCTTTTATTTGAAGTCTATTTAACTAAAAGATAAAATAGTAAAATAGTCTCCTGATGTTTACAGTACTCTCATTTTATCTCTGAAAGATGAGTATGTTTGCATAGCAACTGTGGACACCAAAGCTATTTTCTGTGGGGTTTTATTTCTTCTAGGCAACTCCCTCAATTTTTTATTCTTTAGGTTGTTCATTTCTCTTTCTCAGGAAATCTTCAGTGTCATTTCTTTTTGAGAAATAATTTATCTCTAGTCTGCTGTCAGGACCCTTATCATCTGTGGATTGAAATCCATCCCTCCCATAAATCAACCTGATTTAAACTTCCCCTCTGTCTCCCTCTGCTTCTTCCCTCATTCCTTCTCTAATCTTACTCTCCCCATTGTCTTATCTCCTTTTGACTATTAATGGGACAAGTATTTAGTCTGTCCATAAAGTTATGTGTTAGGGACAATTTTTCTGGGCTAATTTATCTTAGCCATCCAGTGTTCTAACAAGGCAGCACCTCAAAGCCTTGTTCACTAGGTAGATAGTAGCCCTATCAATAGAATCCTAATAAAACAATTGCATACAATCCTTACTACCCTGGAATGATTAGTTTCTGTTCCTTTGGGAGGTGAGGATAATCAGCCGTTTTTGGAGACACAGGCAGGTTGACTCTGATCATAACCCGTCAGTAGGAAAATGTTGAAAGACCAGAATTAGGTTAGTCCAATGCACTGACCTCTGCTCCCAGAAAAACAGGAGAAACCTGGAGAAAGACTGGGAGCATTTAGAGACATCATCTTTTCCTCTAAGGAGAAAGACTTTTTTATATATTACTGGGCACTATCCATAATGTGCATGCACGAGGGTCACACAACTGAGAATGTAACATCAAACGAATGAGCATTCTACCAAAAGTCAAAATTCTGTCAATTTAATATTCCAGGAAGACAGAATGGGTTTGCTTTTACTGCCTGGGCATTTTACAGTAATGCAGTATATGATCAAAACAAATTCTAGTGCTTTAGAGTTCAAGCCTTTGCTGAAATGATTACTCTGTTAAAACCATGGAAGATAAATATACTCCAGAGGATATCATCTTACATACCAGACTATTTGTAACAAAAGGCTTTGCTATACCCTCAACCTTAATCATTGACTCTGTTTAAAAAAAAAAATTGATTTTTACTTCTAAGTGATTTTTATCCTGAGATTTCAAAGGAAACTTTTTTTAAATAATAAATGAAATAGAGACTCAACTAAAGGAAGTCATATTCATAGCATTTAACTAATGCTCTCATGCTGCTTCCTATTTTCTGAGTATAATTTATAATCCTCTCATCTAACCCAACTCGACTGTTTTATGTCTTTCTAATTTCTCCTTCAACCTTGGAGAATACAACCCAAACTGTATGGATCTTATTAAAATTACTTTGAGATTTTGGACACCCACTAGACAAATTAATAGAAGCAAGGTTTTCTTCATTTCATGCTGCTGCAAAAGCCCCCCTACTCCTGGCAGCATATCAAGCTGATTAATCTAATCTAGTTGAACACTAAAATCTTTCACTTTGCGACATAGAGTGACATCCTCTACCTACATCCCTATACCCTGAGCCCTGTTTCTCTGTGATGGCTCTAGTATGGTGGAACTGGCATTGGCACACTTTTGGTCTATGTAGTAACTTACCCAAGGTATTCATGTTATCTCTTCAATGTCTTTACCTTGCCATATGCCATTCTCCCCCTTGCCATGTACTTTATTCTAGCTGAGCTGTCTTGATAATATAATGGATTTATCTGAAAGTTCACAAAATGGTCTCTCAGTTCTTGAAGTGATACAGGTACCATTTTTTTTTTTTTACTCACTCTTCTAGTTTCCAAAAAGAAACTCCAGTTCCCAGATCTACAAGAGTTGGGGCAAAGAATAAATCACAATATCTCACTCAAAGGCATCATTTTCGACTTATAATCAGCAAGTCATTCTGGGCAGAACTCTTCTCTATTACATAGCCTTGTGATGATTAACTAGGAAAAAAAAATAAAGCACTTGGAACCTAACACATAGTAAATGTATAATAAATATTATTGATGTTATTATATTTTATTACACTCGTTGTGAACAGTCAGCCTATCATAAGGACAAGAACATGGATTTCAATCAAGATTTTAACTCTACTCCCTGTGAAATGATATACAGGTCACTGAACCTCAGTTTGGTCACCCTGACTCCAGTCAAACTTCACCTGCATGAGCACTTTAATAGCACTCCCCTTCCAGCACAATGAAGTTCAAATTCCTACACAAGGTGTATAAGGCCCTTAACAGCATAAACCTTGACTTTCTACTTTCTTATCACTGTGACATACCACCAACAACCCATCTCACACTCTAAACTGTAAAATATTTGCTGTTTCATATTTGTTACCCTTCACATGCCATCCACATGCCCTTTTCAAAATAAATTCTTACTTTTAAAGACTCAGTTAAAATATTCTGTGAATCTCTCTCAGAATTTCCTAATCAGTTACTACTTCTAATATGTTCATATAGAGTCCATACTTACTTATATTTTATAAGTACATGATTCCAGAATTGCTTATTTATTGTTTATATCCCTACCACAGTTAAAGTTTTCACTCAAGGGCAGGTATTTTACTTCTAATCTCAGCAACTGGTGCTGCTTTCAGCAGATAATCAGTCCCAATCATTAGTAGAAAAATAAGTGAATGAACAAAATGCATTACTGTAGATCTCAAAACTTGCATTTATAAAATTAGAAAATTATGGATAACGATCATTTAGAAAACTCTATGACATCACTATCCATAAATAATTTTTATTTAAAGAGATAAATGTTTCAATTTGATCAAAATCTATGTTTTATTCAACCTAAAGAAATTTATTACACTATATATTAATTTTATTCCACATCCACAGTGTTATTGCTGCAGAATAGATAATATTGAGAACAATTTTTATAAGGGTGTCAGTTTAAATAATATGATTTGGAAAGGCACCTGGGTGGCTCGGCTGGTTTAGCACACAATTCTTGATTTTGGCTCAGGTCATGGTCTCAAGGTTCGAGAGTTTGAGCCTTACATGGGGCTCTGCACTGACAGTATGAAGCCTGCTTTGGATTCTCTCTCTCTCTCTCTCTCTCCCTCTCTCTCTGCCCCTCCTGTACTCTCTCCCCCCCAAAAAAATAATTAAATAGACCTAAAAAATAATATAGTATGATTTGGAGAATTTCCATTTCAAAGTGAGATTGAGTAGTTTGTAACAAACCATCACTCCTGCCAAGGACAACTAAAAATTCCAGATAGAACTTAAAGAAGTCATCAGTTTCAAGGCACCATGGATCTGCAAAAGTGATGAGGAACAGAGGAGCTAACATTACAAAAAATAAGAACCTCAGAGCAACTATCAAATGGACAACCACCTTTTCCCTGTGAGCAATTTCCAGTTCTGAAAATGGGCTAGCATCTGAAAACTCAGACTTCCCTTGGGAACTGGACTGCCTCTAAGGGACATAAAAACCAATAAAATGTTGATGATCTTGTGAAGTCAGAATGACATAACTGTAGAATTGAGAGATCTTAACATGTGGCAGCCTTCTCAAGAAAGTTGCTGAATTACTCAGCTATGCAAAACAAGGGTTTAAAGAAATGAGTTCAAACAGGAAAAACTCTGAAAAGCAGAATGGAATTTTCCACAATCTCATGGTACTAAGATAAAAACCTCCTAGGGAAATGGGCACTTACAGATTATCAGTTGGAGCTCCTGGGGAGCTATGCCCTGGCAGCAGGGAATGGAAGAGAGGTGTTGGAAGCATACCGAAAGGCAAGAAAAAGCACAGTCTGAAAAACAAGCAAACAAACAAACAAAAAACAAACATCAGAATCAAATCAAATATGAGATATGTTAGGGAATTATCGGATAGGGACTTTATAATCACTATGACTCATATGTTAGGTCTCTCATGGAAAAAGTAAACAACACCCAAGAACAGCTGAATAATAGAGCAGAGAGATAGAAACTTTATGAAAGGACAGAAGGGAATGCTAGAAATCAAAGACACTAACAGAAACGAAGAATGCCTTGATTCACTCATCAGTAGATTGGACACAGCAAAGGAAAGAATCAGAGAGCTGAAAGATAGTTAGTAGGAACTTCCCAGACTGCTTATGACAGAGATTGCATATCCATAACCAGCTACACCAGTCCATAGGCCCAGACAAAGTACTGGAGACAAATTAAGTGATGGGAAGAAAAGAAGGAAAAATGAAATTGGTAATAGAGCGAATAATGTTAAAACTTAAAAAAAATAAAATTAAATCAGATAGGTGGAAGTGGTACATTTTTTAAATGTTTATTTGCTTTTTGAGAGAGAGAGCGGGGGAGGGGCAGAGAGAGAGGGAGACACGGAATCCGAAGCAGAATCCAGGCTCCAAGCTGTCAGCACAGAGCATGACATGGGGCTCAAACCCATGAACTGTGAGATTATGACCTGAGCTGAATTCAGATGCGTAACCAACTGAGCCACCCAGGTGCCCTGTACATGTTTAATTTATAATAAAAATCAAATTCACCAGTTTATTATACAACATATTACTTCTCTTCCTCCTTGGAGAAATGAGCCTAAACTAATCTTTCTTAGATAATAAAGACAATTTCACTTTAGCCCATTGAATTACTATGAAACATTTTAAAATTTAATTCTGTGACATGTCTGTCTCTCTGTATATCTGTCTTTCTCTCTCCATCTTCCTACCACCAGAGGGATCAAGGATTCTTCTTCACAGATCATATCCTTTCCTCCTCCAGAAAGGTCCTTTTCTCCTCCTATATTTAACATTTGTTGATATTTCAAATACTCAAAAGCCCTATTCCTAGTTCTTCATAGCAACCAATAAAATCTCCATTATGCGAATGAAGATATTAAGGAGCAAAGGGGTAAAAATGACCTCTCCTAAGTTCATACAACCAGTAAATTAAAAAGCTAGGACTTGATGCTAGTAACCTTAATCCAAAATCTGTGTGATTTTCATCTTAAATACGTTGCATTTCATACCTCTTGTGGAGTTCCTACTCTTACTATGTCATTCTCAGCACCATATACTAAATCTGGATTTTAAAATGCATGATTAGTAAACATGAATTCTTAGTTTTACCTTATGAAATGCCAATCAACCTGTATGGGATAGCTTTGAGAGTCGAGAGTATCTCGGCCATTTTGGAAAAAAGTTATTGAAACCTTACCAAACATATTTGGTTTTACCAATCCTTCATGCACACCAGGAGGGCCTAGATGACTTCTTCCCAATATAAAGGGTTAGACATGTTTAATATTACTAGGACAACTCTATTTGGGGCTTAGAAGAAGCTAGCAGGACACTGACCTTGTGCCATCCACTTTCCAAACACACTCAGCTACCTCCTATAGATAGAAACATAGTTCTAATTGTGACCACATCTTTTTTTTCTCCTGAGGCTGAATGGAAGAGCCCTGTATCTGAAACACATTTTTACAACCCTTAGTTGGATTCAATTCTTCACCCTTCTAATATTAATACTATATATTTTAATTATTTACTACTTATAGGCAATTTTTCTCAGTGTATCTTGACCCAGGATCATAACAAATTCATCATTATTTTATAAGTCACTTAATATGGTCTATATATTGTATACAGTATGGTAGATAAAATATAAACAGAGCTCAGTCCTTGCTCAGAGGGTTCAAAAGCTACTGGAGAAAATAGACATATGCATAGATAAAATGCCAATGCTGGATTACAAATTTTGTTTATTTATTTTGAGAGAGAGAGAGAGAGAGAGAGAGAGAGAGAGGGAGAGAGAAAGAGAGAGAGAGAGAGAGAGAGAGAGCACGCAAGCAGGGAAGGGGCAGAGAGAGAAGGGGAGAGAGAGAATCCCAAGCAGGCTCTGCACCATCAGCACAGAGCCCAACGCTGGACTCGAACCCATGAACTGTGAAATCATGATCTGAGCCGAAATCAAGAGTTGGATGCTTAACCAACTGAACCACCAGGCACCCCTAGATTACAAATTTCTTAAGAGAAATAGGCCAAGAACCCAGGGTTTATTTTCTACATATTTTATTATTTCCTTTTTTTTCAATATTCACTACACTTGATGGCACCAAACTTAATTTTACATTTAAATTTCCTTGGTTATTTCAGCATCAAAATTGGCATAAAATGATCATAAACAAAAACCAAGTAGCATTTTCATTATTTTACTTCTTAACCAGACTAATCTTTGTCCACATAAAGATAGTATAGAGAGGGAGAACAGTTGTCCCATATATACAACACTTTTAAGCTTCAGGAACAATTATAATTAAAGGAATGCTGTTATCTCCTAAGCACAGCCATTTAATTGTACCAGAGAATCTTGGCATTGTTTTGCTTAATAAATGCAGTTCCTAAAAGATGTACAAATTAATTGAGTGAATTTAGTTCATACATATGTTGTAACAATAAGACTTCAGAGTGATAAATACAATTAACAAGAGAATATCAACAAGGCATAGAATATCCTGTAATTTCTGCCCACTTGCTATTATTACCCATAAAAAAGCACCTCAAAGTTTATTATCTCAAATTTTCAAGAAACTAAGTGATTATAATTAAGAGCTCAATGGCTCCTCCATTTGTCCATTAAATAAAATCTCTTGGGCCTCACTGAAGGAGGCATGCTTTGAGAATTGCTTCCTTGGGAAAAATAACAGGCTGAGCAGATATTTATATCAAAATTTGCCAGAAAATGCACTCAATCATGCACAAAAGATAATAAAACACAATGAAAAATTTAAATACAATCTTTTTCTTATTTTAACTTCATTAACTATTAATTGCCACTTATAACTAGGATGTTCTGCCCTTTGGTAAATATGAGGACTATTTTCAAAAGAAATCTAAACTCCGAAAAACATGTGCAATGAGTAACACTTGAGTTAATGAACAACATTTATACACCTGGATAACTTACAAATATCTGAGGCTGAAACTCAGCTATAGGACAAAGGCCTTATTGAAGATTCATGACTACTCCTTGGAAATGTACGCAGTTTTCCCTCGTAACTCATTTTAGGTTTCAAATGCCTTATGTTTCTAAGTGTTGGTTGTCCTGTTCCCTACTCAGATGCTGCCACTGTTGCCATAATGTAACTGTTATTAGGCCAAGGACAAAAGAGTCAAAGAAGGGTTGGCAAAGACTGGTAGGCAAATGCTTTAGAAAGTACATAGCTAGAATTCATAGCTGAGAAGGAAGGAAAGAGGTAAAAATGACCTCTTTAAGGGCATACATACAAAAAAACATATATATAACTAATAAATGGAAACTTAAAAACTAATCATCTTAATCCAACACCTACGCAGTAACCTCCTCCAAGATGGACCCAAATAATGCCTGCCTCCTTATATCCATATCTTTGTATAAGCCCTGTCCACATTGTCCCATTGCTGTTCTGTATGATCAATAGCATATGGAAAAAGTGATGATATGCCACTTCTGATATTAGGTTATAGAAGATATTATGGCTTCCATCTAAGTTCTTCTATAGCCTGGATCATTTGCTCTGGAGGAAGCAAGATTTCATGTCATGAAGAGCCCAATGGAGAGGCCCATGTTGTAAAGAACTGTAAGTGATCTTAAAAGAAGATCCTCCAAAAGCTATTTATAAAAGCACTCAAAACGTAAGTAGGTAAAAACCTAACAATATATTTGAAGGTTCTCTATGCTGAAAAATTATAAAACACTAAAGAAAGAAATCAAAGTAGATCTAAATAAATAAAGATATAATATTCATTGATTGGAAATATCAATATTCTTATGATGTTAAGTATTGCCAAATTGCTCTATAGTTCAATATAATCTCAATCAATACCCTAATAGGATTCTACAAAATATCTCTAAGCTGATTCTAAAATATGGACAAACAAAGGAACTAGAAAGCCAAAACAATTCTTTTAGAGAAGAATGCAGTTGGAAGACTTATCCTACCTGATTTCAATACGTACTATATAGCTGCAGTGATTGAGACAGTGTGGTATTGTGGAAAGGCAGACATAAGCAAATGGAACCAAATGGACAGTCCAGAAATAGACCATATGATTTTACTTCTGACAGAGTTACAAAAGCAATTCAATAGAGAAAGGATAATCTTTTCAACAAATGATATGGAAACAATGGACATCCTTAAGCATAAAAAGAAAAAAGAAAAAGACCTCAGCTTATACCTGGTAGGCAAATGCTTACCAGTACAAAATTAACTTTAACTAGTTAACTAGTACAAATTTAGTACAAAATTAAACTAGTACAAAAATTAACTTTAATCATAGGCTTACGTATAAAATATAGAAATACAGAACTTTTATTTTTTTAATTCTTAAAAATTTTTTTCCAAGTTTATTTAATTTTGAGAGAGAGACAGACAGAGCTTGAGTGGGGGAGGAGCAGAAAAAGAGGGAGACACAGAATCCAAAGCAGGCTCCAGGCTCCAAGCTGTCAGCACAGAACCCGAGGTGGGGCTCGAACTCATGAACGGTGAGGCCATGCCCTGAGCCAAAGTCAGACACTCAACTGACTGAGCCACCCAGGCACCCATTTTTTTTTTATTTTTTTTCAAAGTTTATTTAATTTTGAGAGAGAAAAATATAACTCTTAGAAAAAAAATATAAAAATTTCTTATGACCTTTGGTTAAGCAAGGTATTCTAAAATATAAAAATTCACAATCCACAAAAGAAAAATTGCTAAGTCCAAGTTAGTAAAAAAATAAAAACCTTTTGTTCTATGAAAAATCCTGTCAAGAGCAGGAAAAGACAAACTATAGATTGGTAGAGAAATACATACAGATCATTTATCTGACAAAGCACTTGTATCCAGAAAACATAAAGAACTTTCAAAACTCAAGAAAAAAATCCATTTTTTAAGTGAACAATAGCAAAAAGTCACTTCAAAAAGGAAGATATATTGAATGTCAATAAGCACATAAAAAGATGTCTAATGAAATGGAAATTAAAATCAAAATGAGATACTGCTATACATATATTAGAATGCCTAAAATTAAACAGAAGAATAATACATAATACCAAGTTCTGGCAAAAATGAAGGGTAACTGGAACTCTCAGACATGGCTGGTAGGAGTAATAAAGAATGGAACATCCACTTTGAAAAACAGTTGGCAGTTTCTTATGAAGTTAAACACGGAAGTTTAGAATTTCTTACCTACATGAGTCGTGAAAGAGAAAAAAAAGGAAAATATAAGGAAAACTGAGAAACTAAAAACTCACAAATACTCAGTCACAAGTCATTATTAAGATGTATAGGGGCGCCCGGGTGGCTCAGTCCATTAAGCATCTGATTTCGGCTCAGGTCATGATGTCTGAGTTGGTGAGTTAGAACCCCGTGCTGGGCTCTGTGCTGACAGCTCAGAGCCTGGAGCCTGCTTCAGATTCTGTGTCTCCCTCTCTCTCTGCCCCTCCCCCACTCGCACTCTGTCTCTCTCTCTCTCTCTCTCTCTCTCTCAAAAAAAAAAAAAATTAAATAAATGTTAAAAAAAAATGTAGCAAGACATGATGGAGTGAATATGAACTCCTATTCTGGAGTCCCCCTTTTGCCAATTTCTGTGCATGGTCATGCTGTCTACGCCCAAGGTTTATGTCTGCAAAATCGATCTAAAACTATAAGCAATCCAAGAATGTTATAAGATCCAAATCATTTAGTAAATTTTAAATACATTTGTAGGTTTTTAGAATCAAATGTAGATTTAGGATACTTATATGGTCATATTGAAGAAGTTGAAACTGACTTTCCTATAATGTAAAGAGAGTCAGTCTGTACTCTACTGTAAGAAAACGATGTATTTAAAAATGTACCAATATGCTGAATGGATATGGGCTTTGTTTTCTCTAAAAATGTTACCGGGGCGCCTGGGTGGCTCAGTCGGTTGAGCGTCCGACTTCAGCTCAGGTCATGATCTCGCGGTCCTTGAGTTCGAGCCCTGCGATGGGCTCTGTGCTGACCGCTCAGAGCCTGGAGCCTGTTTTGGATTCTGTGTCTCCCTCTCTCTCTGACCCTCCCCCATTCATGCTTTGTCTCTCTCTGTCTCAAAAATAAATAATTGTTAAAAAAAAAAACTTTAAGAAAAAAAATGTTACCTAATATCCATTTTAGCAGAGAAAATGGACTTCTTCAGAGGAAGAAAAATTAAAATGGCCTCCAAAAAGGGCATAATCGTATTGAAATGGGTTGAATGGAATAATCATTATGTATGAAATTACTATAGAATAAGGAGGAGAAAAGCATACATTCACTCCCTAATAATTCTGGATAAAATCATTCCTGCTATTATACTTTAGTTTTTATCCCTTTTTATGGACATTAATGTTTACAGAGTTAAAACTAAGAAAAAAATATAAAGCTATGTGTTATAAAGAACTTCACTGAGATAGTACAGGGACGAACATTATTTTTCACATCATGTAATTACTTAACTGTATTCAATCCCATAGTGTGTTTTTATCTGCTAACTTTTGTTAGTTTTGTTAGCTTGGTGCATGTTTCTGTGTGTGTGTGTGTGTGTGTGTGTGTGTGTGTGTGTGTATTTAAAGGCACCTTTAGTCATGGCACTGCTGCTGAAAAAAGCAACTGGACAATCTGCATGATGTAAAACTGGGAAATGGGATGTCTTATACCTTCAATCTACTGATTGTGATAAAACAGATATGTTATATTTAGGCTGTAGAATTTTTATAGAAATGCAGTGCATAAAGTGGAGGAAAAGAAAGAAATGTAGTTCATATAGATTATGACAGTGGTAAAGGAGAAGGGAAATGAAAACAAGGCAGACAGTTGATAAGTCAAAAGAAACAGATATAGACAAATAACATAGCTATGAAAGGAAATTATCATATAAAATTAGCAAAGAGAAAACAACTAAATCTTAATAGCTCTCTAACAAAACTTATGAATAAGTAATATACTATGTAGAGAATTCTAAATGTTATAATAGTTAGAAAACATAAAAATAGATTGGGCAATAATTGGAGATAAATCATGAAGATAAATCTTACCTTCAATTTCCAGATTTCTGATCCTTCTCTTCAGCTAGTAAAACTAAGCTACAAACTTTCTTTATCAATAGTTAAATTAACATATGTTCTTTT
Organism: Acinonyx jubatus; assembly: GCF_027475565.1. NCBI lineage: Eukaryota > Metazoa > Chordata > Mammalia > Carnivora > Felidae > Acinonyx > Acinonyx jubatus. Next base: position 103,344,629 of record NC_069385.1, on the reverse strand, counting down.
TCTTAGCTTTAACATAAAATGCCTTTTGTCAATTTTTTTTAGCTAACAGAGTGACTTCTCAGATAAAATTAATGTTTTGTTTCTCATTTCATATTAAGAAATAGCTATTTCTTATGGTTACATTGGTTTCTTGATTTCAAGAATGTTCTCATTTATTTAAATCCTAAAATAGTTCAAAATTAATCTGCAATAAAATGCAAATAAGATGAGTTCTAATTAAAAAGCAAATTTAACAAGTTCTCCAACACTAATTTTTCATCACAATCCCCAGGCCAGATTTCACACCTTATAATACTATCAATGGTCTGATTCATGACAGTAAAGTAAAACCATATTTCAGTGTACAAAAAAAAAAAAAGTGGGGCAATAATAACCCTACTTAATAATAGCAAATATCAGAACTTCAAAGTATTTGGGCCCTAAGTAAAAGCTCCGATTATTTTAACCCATAAACATTTAATTAAGGTCCATGTTCTGTTTTTAATCTTCCCATCCAAGTCCCTCAATTTTGTATTCTTTTAACATGTGCTATGTGTGTTTTCAGGGTTATAAGCAAAGTATAGGATATAAAGAAATAATATGTTTGATTGCCACACTAAAGGGGTTTACAATCTGTTTGTGGGCTGAGACCTGCATGTGACAATCAAATATCAAAAGTAGAATTAGCATTTGAAAAGTAGGAAAGGTAGTCTTTAATTGCCAAATAAATGGCATAGAAACAAACACATTTGAGTTCAAGGGAGGAGACCCATCTGAGCTACAGTGTTACAGAAGCATCTGAGTGGTGCCAAGCATTGCACTCTACGCTAGGAATACAAGAAGAATACATGTTCCTATCTTCCAGAAGCTTCCACTCCAGCCCATGGACCCGCAAAATGTAACCAAAAACAACGAGAGCTGAGTCTAAAAGTAGATGTGAGATTTAAATATATACACAAAAGAGAGCAGAGCATTGCAAGTGCAAAGTACAGTTTGGTGGATAGTAGTTTGTTGTGCATCATCTATGGGTTAGGCACTTTGCATACATTACTTTACCCCCAAACCATACTACAAAATCATTGTTACTATTATTATCCTCATTTTATAATGCGGGCGCAAATTTTTAAAAGTTAAAGAACTTGCTCGAATTCATTTGGCTAGTAAATGGCAGATTTATCATTTGAGCCAGTCAGGCCACTAGTTCTCCATCACAGGTGCAAATGTTAAGAAAGGAGTCCTCCTTTACAGGTTTTATGTGAGCATCAAGTGTGTGCTCACCTCTCATTTGGGTATACATCTACAATCAAATAAAATCCTAAACCTCATATATTACATCTATATGAGGTTTTTTCTTTGTTTGTTTGTCAGGACATATAACACATTACCACAAAATAAGCAGCTTTAAACATACATTTATTATCTCATAGTTTCTGTGAGCCGGGACCTGGGGAATGGCTTAACTATGTGTCTTCTGCTGAAGGTCTCATCAGCTGCAATCAAGGTGTCAGCCAGAGCCTTATTTTCATTGAGGTGAGGGGTCCTCTTCCAAGCACATGAAGTTGTTGGCAGAATTCAGTTCCTTATGATTATAATACTGAGGCCCTCAGCTCCTGGAGGGCAACTTTCAGTTCCCCTCCATATGGCCCTGGCACTTCACATCTTAGCTGCATGCTTCTTCAAGAGCAGAGGAGAGATTGTTACTCAGAGAAGTCCCAGTCTTTTTTCAAGGGCTTTCACTTGATTTTACCTGATAATCTCCCTGCTGATTATTTCAAAGTCCCTGATTTAGGACCTTAATCACAATGCATGTTCTGCACCTTTGTCACAGAACATAATTGAATCAAGGGATAGCATTCCTCCATTTTTGCCATATTTTATGGATTAGCAGAAAGTCTCACTTCCTGCCCACAGATTATAAAAGGACATGCATACTAGAAAGCAGTGGTAATGCAGGGTCACCTTAAGGTCTGTCTGCCACACCTGTCTGCAAAACATTGGGTGTGTTTCTTTTTAGATTAAATACAGGAAGAAGAGCAATTAAGGGTAATTTGGGGGTGCATAAGCCCTGCCTATGAACCTCTAGCTAGAGAGTAGGTATGAGAGAGGGAAGCATTTGAGGTGTCAAATTTTGAAGGCATAGCCTTTGTCAAGTTAGTGTAAACTTTGAGTCCATAACCCTTCCTTTGTGAACCTCTAGCTTGAGAGTAGGAATGACAGAAAAGGAATATTTGTTAACAGCAGATGTCAGGTGATAACTGTGTGTGTGTGTGTGTGTGTGTGTGTGTGTGTGTGTGTGTGTGTGTGTGTGTTTTAAGCAGGCTTCGCACCCAGCACAGAGCCCAATGCGGGATTTGAACTCACAGTTCTGAGATTAAGATCTGAACTGCGATCAAGTCAGACACTTAACTGACATCCCACAGGTGATAACTGTGTTTTAATTTTTAAACATGAGACTTGGGCACTAAGGAGATACCAGACACCATTTTATGAAGCTCTGGTCATGCTACTGTAGTAGCATATTAATCGAGCATCGTTAGAAACACCAGTAGTTAAAATGCAAGGTGGAATGCAGAAACAGTAATGGTAGAAATCAGTCTGAACTCCCTACATCTACTAGGAGAGATAACAAGTGAGCCATTCTCTAAGTATCTTGTTTTAGTAGGGGCCTATGGGAGAGAAGTTTGTAAAGATTGCTTGATTCAGGGGAAAAATGCATGTAATGGACAATTGAGTCATATGAAGCTCATCTGCTTTGTCCAATACTTAAATCTCTGGTTTGACTAATGAGGAAGCCTAGAGGGGATTTTCCAACATTCACTGGCTCAGTGCATGTTTATCACTACAGCTTAAGGGAAGCCAAACAAACCAATGAGCCACTATACTCAAAATCTGAAAGTGTTGTTTCATGGTAACCCATGGACTTTCATTCTAAAATGCACAGCAAAGATTCATGGGAGCCCAAGGCTGGCTGCATCCCCAGACCAAACAAAATTGGGTCGATGACTATGTGACACATCCAGCTTAGGCCTGATCCTTATTTTAGATGTAAGGACACTCATTTGTTCCATATGCATATTTTTTCTTTGCTCTGACATATATCTCTGATTCACACAGCAGAGGTGCTGTTGACATTCACTTTCAACAACTCAGATGGTTTTATTTACTCTGCAAGTATAGCAAGAGTTGGCATTAATCAGGATCAGACATGTTACTTAGGAAGCCAAATGTATCAGGGGATTCCAAGTCTTCCACATGGAGTACATAAGCTAAAGGTGTTACTGCAATAACTCTAAACTACCTATTGGACTGCAACACATCCATAAACTTCAACTCCTCTCTCCAGTGTTGCAATGACTTCTACACTTAGGAGAGACTAATCTCTACACAGATATTCTTAAGGCCACAAACATTAAGTTTGCTGTGTTCACAGAATACTGGACTCAATTTCCCTCTAGGCTTTGTTAAACCTAATTTAAAATCCTAAAATTACATCTTATTCAGCACTTGCCCCTTTGGGCCTTCTAGATATACCTAATCCCCTGTCCGGTAGAATCCTCTTACTGAAGAATTTATCAGGCTCATAAGCCTTTGAAAGAAATTTTGCCATAGGGAGTCATACTGCTATCATGGAGTTGTCCTAAAATATGCTGTCTTTATGTATTTCACCATTCCTGAAATACTCTTGTTGTAAATCTCACTGAACATCACTGGCTTTTATTAGGGAACTGAAATGTACTGCTAACCTCTAGGCATAATAGAAAATAAGCACCTTTTCCATCTAAAATCCTACAACAAATCAATCCAAGATATAAAAATCTGGAAGCCATTCTTTTTGTATTATGCCACAATCATACACTGAATTTTAGGGTGAATTTTCTCTCCAAATCCTCTCCAATTCCTGAAATTTGTTTATCATAGGTACATAACTCGAAGGCTTTAAGCATGGTAAAATGCAAATATCCCTAGGAGAAGAAACACTTTATTCTAATACTTTATTTATTTATTTATTTATTTATTTATTTATTTATTTATTTATTGGTTTTGTCTTGTAGGAGCAGAGAGAAGATTCTGAAAGTCAATGCAAGAAGAAAATATGAGGATATAGGGTATAGGAAAAGAAAGCTATTTTCATAAAAGTTGTTATTTCTTAAATATATTTAGGGATGGATGTGACAAATTTCAGAAAGCTTATATTAACCATAGTCATTGATATTTACATTACATTAAGTATATTCCTTAAGTGCTTAGAATCAGGCACTATCCAAGCACTGGGAATGAATTCTAATCTAGTGGGGAGTATATCCATGTAATAAAATGAATATCTGAAGTCAAGTCAGTTTGACTTTGCTTTGTCTTAAGTGTTTACAGAATTTCCTAGAAAAATATGACAGAGAGAGAAGGAAAAAGAGACAGAAATATTAGATATAGAGATAGAGCTGATGAGTCCTTAATTTACTAAGGTACTATAACTGGAGGTTAACATTCTAGAGCAGTTCCCTAGAATCATATCTATGTCACATCAGAAACCACCAATTTTATTTTTTTAATTAATCAAAACTTCTATAACAAGCAAGTATGATATCAGTGCTAAAAACAAATCTCCAAATGGAGAACATGTATAAAGCTATATAAAACATTAAAAACAGTCTACCTTTTCTCAATGCATGGCTGAGTTTACCTTAAAATAAGGAATATCCTCAGGTGAGAAACAGCAAGGTAAAAGTTGAATCCAGAGAGCTATGATAAACTGTTAGAGGCTAGTCATCAAGAGGACATGACACTGGTTGAACCATGAGCTGGACACTGGTAATCTGTGGCTTCTCACCCCTGCCCCTATCATTGGAATGTGTATTTTATTTGCCTTCCCAGTACCCAGAAGCTGCTCTGAGGACACAGACTTGAAATAATGTTGTGGTGTTACCACCATGGGTACACATGACTAAATCCAGTTGCAGCCTCTGTAAAAACTGTTAAGGTACTGGTGGGCAGTGTCAAGATCTACTTATCTTGTGGCCACCCAAGGCAAGACTTGTGTGTAAGTTCCCTTGCTTATAAAACCTACCACCTACCAGTCTGAGTGCCCTGCTTTTTCTTCATGTACCAGCTTTCTTCATGAAGGCTGGTTTCAGATTGCACCCGGGAAGCTCCCCAGGATGTTGTAAGCAAACAGCCGGTGAGGCAGCCAGGAGACTAAAAGAAATGGGTCTTAGGGTCTTAGGGTCATCTTTAGGAAAGTCCATTTAGCCAGTAACCTTTGTGTGGAGAGGGATGGCCCATATTCTCTATGTTTATGGACCACTCCATGAGTAAGGGGGCACCTCAGAAATGCTAGCTGCAGCTATGTGCTTCTTTACAAAACTGTGCATAGTGCACTATGACTAAAAGAATCCTTGGAAAATTGAGGAGAGCAAAGAGGAGGCTGTTGTGGTGACTGTCCATGAAATGGACAAAACACTCTGACATCCAATCCCCAATGCAAAGGAGAGCAAAAGCACAGCACAGTGAGTTCGGGTCCAAGATGGTGATGTAGGAATACCCTGAACTCACCCACTGCCTGGAATGTACCAAATTACAACTATTAATAATAAAATCCCTCCTGAAGAAGCACTGAGGGCTGACTGAACAATTGATGAACAACCAAAAATAGAGAGAATGGCAAGACAACAGCAGAAGTGCTGAAGACACAGTAATAAAAGGAACCCCAACCCCCTATGCTGCAAATGGCAATGGGGAGGGATACTACCAAGGGACCAGGAACAAATTCTTCTGTCCTTGGGTATAGAAAAAAAGCCACAGTTTAAGAGAACAACTAGCATATAAAAAAGAAAACACTAGAACTCCGCCAAGTGGCAGAACTCTGCCAGAGCTGCAAGAATACTCTCCAGGTCAGAGGGACAGTTAATATTCCCACTCCACCTTAAAAGCACAGACCGGAGCAGAGTCTGGGCACCATAACAGGCTGGTCTGGATGCCATAACTGGCAGGTATGGTTATCACAGGAGACTTGTGACCTCAGCAAACCTAGGGTCTGTGACAAAGAAATAAAAAGCATCCAGATTAACAAGGAAGAAGTCAAACTTTCACTATTTCCAGATGACATGATACTCCATATGGAAAACCTAAAAGACTCCACTAAAAATTGTTGGAACGAATACACGAATTCAGCAAAATTGCAGGATATAAAATCAATGTGTAGAAATACATTGCATTCTATACACCAATAATGAAGAAGCAGGAAAATAAATCAAGGCATAAATCCCATTTGCAATTGCACCAGAAACAATAAGAGACCTAAAGAGTTGGATCTATACTCTGAAAACTATAGAACACTTGAAATAAATTGAAGAGGACACAAAGAAATGGAAAAGCATTCCATGCTCATAGATTGGGCTAAAATGTCTATACTACTCAAAGCAATCTATGCATTTAATGCAATCCCTATCAAAATAACACCAGCATTTTTCACAGAGCCAGACTAAATAATTCTAAAATTTATATGGAACCACAAAAACCCCAAACAGCCAAAGCAATCCTGAAAAAGAAAAATAAAACTGGAGGCATCACAATTCTAAAATCAAGCTATATTAAAAAGCTGTGATCATAAAGATAGGATGGTACAGGCATGAAAACAGATACATAGATTAATGGAACAGAATAGAAAACCCAGAAATGGACCCACAACTATGTGATCAACTCATCTTCAACAAAGCAGGAAAGAATATCAAACTGAAAAAAAGAAAGTCTTTTCAACAAATGGTGTTGGGAAAACAGGATGGCAACATGCAGAAGAAAGAAACTGGACCACTTGCTTACACCATACACAAAAATAAATTAAAAATAGATGAAAGGTCTAAATGTGAGACAGGAACCCATCAAAACCCTAGAGGAGATCACAGTAACCTCTTTAACCTCAGCTGGAGCATCTTCTTATTAGACACATCACCAAAGGCAAGTGAAACAAAAGCAGAAATGAACTATTGGATTTTATCAAGATAAAAAGCTTCTGCACAGCAAAAGAAACAATCAACAAAAGTAAAAGACAGCTTACAGAATGGGAGAAGATATTTGAAAAACAACATATGTGATAAAGGCTTAGTATCCAAAATGTAAAGAACTCATCAAACAATACCAAAGAGCAAATAACCCAGTTAAGAAATGGGCAGAAAACATGAATAGACACATTTCTAAAGAATACAACCCAATGGCTAACAGACACATGAAAAGATGCTCAATATCACTCATCATCAGGGAAATACATTTCAAAAGCACAAGGAGATACCACCTCACACATTTCAGAATGGCTAAAACTAAAAACACAAGAAACAACAGCTGTTGGCAAGGATGCAGAGAAAGAAGAACCCTCTCCCACTGTTGGTGGGAATGCAAACTGGTGCAGCCACTCTGGAGAACAATGTGGAGGTCCTCAAAAAATTAAAAGTAGAACTATTCTATGATCCATCAATTGCATTATTACATATTTACTCAAAGGATACAAAAATACAGATTCAAAGGGTATCCTAATGTTTATAGCAGCATTATCAACAATAGCCAAACTATGGAGAGAGCCCAAATGTCCATCAACTGATGAATTGATAAAGACATGGTATATTACTCAGCCATCACAAAGAATAAAATCTTACCATTTCCAATGACATGGATGGAGCTAAAATGCATTATGCTAGGCAAACTAAGTCAATCAGAGAAAGACAAAGAGCATATGATTTCACTCATATGTAGAATTTAACAAAAAAGGAAGTGAACATATGGAAAGGAGGAGAAAATAGAAGAGAAGGAAACAAACCACAAGAGACTCTTAGTGATAGAGAACAAACTATGGGTTGATGGAGGGAGGTGGGTGGGAGATATATTAGATGGGTGATGGATACTAAGGAGTGCAGTTGTGTTGAGCACTGGGTATTGTATGTAAGTGATGAATCACTGAATTCCCCTCCTGAAGCCAATTTGCACTGTATTTTAACTAAAGTTTAAATTTTAAAAAAGGAAACAAAAATAAATTAAAAATGCAAATGGCCTAAATGTTCCAATCAAATAACATAGGGTGGCAGAAAGGACAGAAAAGTAAGATCCATCTATAAGTTGCCTACAAGAGACTCACCTCAGACATAAGACACACACAGATGGATAGTGAAGGGATGGGAAAATATTCACCATGCAAATGGAGGCAAAAAAAAATACTGAAGTAGCCATACTTATATCAGACAAAATAGATTTTAAAACAAAATTGAAACAAGAGACAAAGAAGGACATCACATAACAATAAAAGGATCAATCCAATAAGAGAATATAATAATTGGAAATATCTATGCACCCAACACTGGAACACCTTAATACATAGAGCAAACTTAGCAGACATAAAGAGAGAAATTTATGGTAATAATAGTAAGGGACTTTAATACCCCCACTTACAACAGTAGATAGATCATCCATACTGAAAATCTATAAGTAAACCTATCTTTCAATGACATATTAGACCAGATGGACACAACAGATATATACAGAACATCCCACTCAAAAACAACAGAATACACATTCGTTTCAAGTGCACATGGAACATTGTCCAGAATAGATCATGTAGTAGACCTTAAAACAAGCTTCAGTAAATTTAAGAAAATTAAAATCATACCATGCATCTTTCCAATCACAATGGTGTGAAACTAGAAATACATCACAAGGAAAAAAATGGAAAAAAACACAAAACATGGAGACTAAACAACATGGTACTAAAGAACCAAAGGATCAACAAAGCAATCAAAGAACAAATAAATAGATACATGGAGACAAGTGAAAATTAAAACACAATTGTCCAAAATCTTTGGAACATAGCAAAAGCAGTTCAAAAAGGGATACAGCAATATATGGTTACCTCAAGAACAAGTAAAAGCCCAAGTAAACAATCTAACTTACACCTAAAGGAACAATCAAAAGAAAGCCCAAGAAGAGTAGAAGAAAGGAAATAATAAAGATCAGAGCAGACATAAATGACATAAAAACTAAAGACAGAGATGGAGAATGAATCAATAAAATGAAGAGCTTTATTTTAAAGATAAAAATATTTTTTTAAAAACAAGCTCTTCATTTCATTGATTCATTCTCTCTTTCATTAAAAAAATCTTTTTTTTAAAGATTTTTAAAAAATTGACAAACCCTTAACAGACTCATCAAGGAAAAAAGAGAAAGGACCCAAATAAGTAAAGTCAGAAATGAGAGAGAAGTAAAAGCGGAAACTACAAAAATACAAAGATTTATGAGAATGTTATCAAAAATTATATGCCAACAAACTGGACAACCTAGAAGAAATAGAAAAATTCCTGGATACATGAAACCTTCCAAAACTGAACCAAGGAAGAAATAGAAAATCTGAACAGACCAATACAAGTAATGGAATTGAATTGGTAATCAAAAAATAAAAGTCCTTACCAGATGGGGGCACCTGTGTGGTTCACTCAGTTAAGTGTCCATCTGTTGATTTCAGCTCAGGTCATGATCTCACAGTTCATGAGATCAAGCCCCGTGTAAGGCTTCCTGATGACAGCACGGAGCGTCCTTGGAATTCTCTCTCTTCCGCTCTCTCTCTGCCCATCACACACAAGCCTTCTCTCTCTCTCTCTCTCTCTCTCTCTCTCTCTCGATAAATAAATAAACATTAAAAAAAGATACAGTTGTGATTAAATATTTTTTAAAAAGTACTTACCAAATGGATTCACAGAGGAATTCTCCCAGACATTTAAAAAGTTAGTACCTATTCTCCTCAAGCTATTCCAGAACATAGAAGAGGAAGGAAAGCTTCCAAATACATTCTGTGAGGTCAGCATTACCCTGATACCAAAACAAGACCAAGACACCAAACAAAACAAAACACTCCATGCCAATATCCCTGATGCACATAAATGCAAAAATTCTCAACAAAATATTAGCAAACCACATAGAACAATATATTAAAAAGATCATTCACAATGGTCACATGGTATTTATTCCAAGGATGCAAGGATAGTTCAATATTCACAAATCACTCCACATCATACACCACATCAACAACAAAAAAAGGATAAAAATTATATGATCATCTCAGTAGATTCATAAAAAGCATTTGGCAAGATGCAATATCCATTTATGATAAAAATCCTCAACAAAGTGGGGTTAAGGTACATAACTCAACATAATAAAGGTCATATATGAAAAATCCACAACTAACATCATACACATTGGTGAAAAACTGAACTTTCCGTTTAATATCAGGAATAAGACAAGATGTCTACTCTTGCTACCTTTATTCAATATAGCATTGGAAGTTGTAGACAATCAGACAAGAAAAAGAAATAAGATGCATCCACATTGGTAAAGAAGTTAAAACTATCACTATTTGCAAATGCCATGATACTATATATAGAAAATCTTAAAGACTCCATCAAAAACTTAGAAGTAGGGGCACCTGGATGTCTCAGCTGGTGAAGCATCTGACTCTTGATCTTGGCTCAGGTCATGATTTCATGGTTCATTAAATCAAGCCCTACATTGGACTCTGTGCTGAGAGTGCAGAGCCTGATTAGGATTCTCTCTCCCCCCACTCTCTCTGCCCCTCCCCTGCTCTCTCTCTCTCTCTCTCTCTCAAAATAAATAAATTAACTTTAAAAGAAAAACTACTAGAAGTAATAAACAAAGTCAGTAAAGTGGCAGGATACAAAATTTATACACAGAAATTGGTAGCATTTTTTATGCGTTAATAACAAAGTAGCTGAAAGAGAAATTAAAAAACAAAACAACACCACGTAAAATTGCACCAAAAAGAATAAAATACCTAGGAATAAATTTGATCAAAGAGGAGAAAGATCTATACTTTGAAAACTATAAAACACTGATGAAAGAGATTGAAGATAACACAAACTAATAGAAATATATTCCATGCTCATGGGGGCACCTGGGTGGTTCCATCAGTTAAGTGTCAGACTCTTGATCTCGGCTCAGGGTCATGATCCCATGGTTCATGGGTTCAAGTCCCACATCGGGCTCTGCACTGATGGCTTGGAGCCTGGTTAGGATTTTGTCTCTCCTTCTTTCTGTCCTTCCCCCACTTGTTCTCTCTCTTTCTCTCTCTCTCTCTCTCTCTCTCTCTCTCTCTCTCTCTCTCTCTCAAAATAAATAGATAGACTATAAATATACATACATATATAGGCCTGTGGATTGGAAGACTTAATATTGTTAAAGTATCCATGCTATTCAAAGTAATCTACATATTCAATGTAATCCCTATCAAAATACCAAGAGCAGTTTTTACAAAACTAGAACAAATGATACTAAAATTTATATGGAATCACAATATACCCTGAATAGCCAAAGCAATCTTGAGAAAGGAAAACAAAGCTGGAGATATCACAATCCTACATTTCAAGATGTGCTACAAAGCTGCATAATTGAAACAGCACAATACTGGCACAAAAATAGAAATGTAAATCAATATAATAGAATAGAGACCCTAGAAATAAACACACAATTATGTGTTCAATAATCTTTGGCAAAGGAGGAAAGAATATACAACAGGGAAGACAGTCTTTTCAATAAATGATGCTGAGAAAATCAGACAGCTACTTGTGAAGGAATGAAATAGGATCACTCTCTACCATCACATGCAAAAATAAACTGAAAATCAATTAAAGACCTAATTGTGAGACCTGATACCATAAAAATCCTAGAAGAGATTACAGGCAGTATAAAAATAGTAATACTATATGCTCCAATAATTCCACTACTAATATTTACCCAAAGAAAACAAAAACACTAATTCAAAAAGATAAATGCACCACTATGTTTATTACAGCATTATTTACACTAAGACATGGAAGTGACCTAAGTGTCCATCATAGACAAATAGATAAAGAAAATGTTATATATATAATACTATATATATACATATAATATATATATATATATATGTTGTACATATAATGCAATATTACGCAGGATAAGGGTAATATGGTGCCATTTGAGACAACATGGATAGACCTAGAGGGTATTATGCTAAGTGAAATAACTCAGACTGAGAAAGACAAGTATTTTATGATTCCACTCATAACAGGAATCTAAAAAAATGAACACACAAACATAAAGTAGAATCAGATCTATAAATACAGAGAACAAACTGATGGCTGTCAGAGGGGAGAGGTGGGGGGTTGGGAAAAATGGGTGAAGGGATGAGGGAAATACAGGCTTCCAGTTATGGAATAAATAAGTCACAGAAATAAAAGGCACAGCATGAGGAATACAGTCAATGATATTGTAATAGCAATGTAAGGGGCGAGATGATAGCTACCTACACTTGTGTTAAACATAAAATAATGTATAAACTTGTCAAATCACTGAGTTGTACACCTGAAACTAATATAACATTATATGTCAACTATACTCAAGTAAAAAATAATAATAATAATAAATAATAATAAAAATACTAAGAAAAGCAAAAAACAAAGCACAACAATAGCAACCTTAACCAGTGGGGTAGTCTCTAGCTCAGAAAATGTAAATGATGAGAGACTATACTCCCACTGAGCTTATTGATGTAACTGCCAAGCTCTAACAGAAGGCCAGAAAAAGCATCCAGATTAATGTGGCCATGGGACACAGGGGGTGATGCCATTTCCCTGACTGAGCAAGGGCAAGAGGCAGAGTAGTACCTGCATGTTGCTCAGAAATAGGGGATCAGTTCAAGTACTCATTCTCTTATATACTGAAACATTCTAGCTTTCAATGAGAGAGAACTTTCTCAACACGTGGAACCCTTAAAATCTACAGAAAAGTAAAGACAAATTATTAGGGAATTGGAATTGAGACAGAATCTATGCCCCTGTCTTTAAAGTTCCTGATCAGGCCACATTCACTGCAGAAATGAAAGCAAGATATTCCAGTGTGCCCTCACTCTGGGTATGGGACTCTGAGATCCATGCTGAGCCCAATGGTGAGACAAGATATTTATGTGTTGGGCAAGTCATTGATTATATGGGAGAAACTGACAAATCCCAGGGGCAGGGACAGGCTGTCGGAAAGACCTGAGAGAGGAACTTGGAGAGCAAAAATGGTATCGCAAAAGGCTATAAAGTGTCCAGTAAATGTAACCTGGAAGTAAAGGTAATTTGACTTCATTGCTGTGAGAACCACATCTAAACAGATAGATTGACAACCTAAGCCTATGTGGGTCAACATGTGGAAAAACAAAACTTGAACAACAGTTCAGACCTGCCCCATTTGGTCCTACCATCCCTGATGGCCCATCTTCTTCAACAGAGGCCTCAGGGATACAGTCTTATTTCTGGTGGGTACTTTCCACACCCCAGGTATAGGATACAAGCCAATACTGCTTCCAGATGAGGGCCATTGAAGGTAATTAGAGACATCAGGTCAAGATCACTATTCACTGATCCTCCAGAAATAAATAAGAGATGACAGCTCTGGTGGATGCTGGAGCTAAACGTACTCTAAAAATGGTAACTCCCAGAAGTTTTCTGCCCACCCCACCCCCAGCACCATTGATGATAATGGTGGGTAAGCAGTTATAGACAGGAAGGTCTTTTTGACACAGCAAATTGGGCATTCTGCCTCCAAGAATATGAAGTTTTTATCTCTCCAACACCAGAGAACATATTGGACACTGATATTCTATAAAGTCAAACTCTGCAAGCCTCTATCAGAAAATTCCTCCTCTAGGTTAGAGTAATCAAATAGTGCTGAGTGGAAACACCAACTGGGAATTGATAAGCCTGCCACCCCTTGAAAATTGGTAAGTCTCAGGTGCCTGGGTTGCTCAGTTGTTTAAGCCTATGACTCTTGATTTTGGCTCAGATCATGGTCTCATGGTTCTTGAGATCAAGCCCCATGTCAGGCTCTGTGCTGATAGCACAGAGCCTGCTAAGGATTCTCTCTCACTCTTTCTCTCTTCTCCACCCCTATGCTCTCTTTCTCTCAAAATAAATAAATAAACTTAAAAAAAGTGGTAACTGTCAAAAACATAAATTTCTTGGGGAATATAAGGAGATAAGGGAAACTATCCAAGAACTCCACCAAGTGGGTATTATACTCCCTGGCCATAATGCTTTCAGTATAACCAGCAAAAAAGCCAGATGGCATATGGCAAATAATGATGGACTACCAAAAGTTGAAGAAAACACTGCCTCCATTTATACAGCTGTGCCCAATATTGTCACCATCTTAGATACCTTAGCCACAATCCTAGGAGTGTACCATGCTGTGCTGGACTTAGCAAATGCTTTTTTCACTATACCCCTGACTACTGAGTCAAAAGAGCAATTTTCTTTCACATGGAAGGGTCAACAATGGACCTTCCACGTGCTTCCCCAAGGTTACCTGCACAGCCCCACTATGTTGTGGGATGGTAGCCCAAGCTCTGTCTCTGTTCTTCTCCACATCAGTAAAATGGGTTCATAACACTGATAATTATACTGTTAACATGTGACTTGCCCCTGCTGCAGGACATTCTGCAGGCTTTGCTGGAACATCTGCATGGAAAGAGGATAGGTGCTGAGCCCACAGAAAATTCAAGGCACAGGCACCACCAAAAGTTTTGGGGAGTCATTTGGTTGAGTAAGACACATATTGCCCCCAAAGCTGTGATTGATAACAGAGAAGCTTATTCAACATCTAATAGTCTAAAAGAAGTGCAAGCCTTTGTAGGGATATAGGGTTTGGGGAGGACTTGGCATGTGCTTCTGTCCATTATGTCTCCTGGTAAAGAAAGGGCATATGTAGAATTGGGGATCAGAGTAGTGAGGCATCTTGGGAAGGCAAAAATACTAGTGAATCAGATTAAAATTCTGAGCATCTTCCAAGCAGGCTACCATTTGAGTTAGATGTGCCTGTGACTCCGGAAGATATGGGTCAGGCACTGTGGCAAAGACAACAAAAAAAGATAACTCTGGAAGGAGAAAGAGACTCCATATACCCTCATGGAGAAACAGCTTCCAGCAGTATAGACAGCACTCCTCCAGGTAGAGCCTCTCAGGAAGGAGTAAACCACAGCAGCCAGTGGGCTGAATTCAGATTGCTCATAATCACTCATGAGCAGTTAAACCTTTGCAATGACAGGCCATTCTAAAGAGATTAAGCCTATGGCTTGAATAATGGGAAGCCAAAGGGTAGATGAACATGAATGAACATTAATGAAGCCCTTGTGGGGTCAGGATATGTGGGGTCAAAGATTTTTGGGTCTACCCACAAGAGTCTGAAGCAGTCTCCACTATTTGCCACATCCAAACTCATAAAGCACTGACACCCCTCAGTCAGGAAGCTGATGCCCTCGCTTAGGTATAAATCTAACAATTGATCCTTCAATAAACACAATAGAGTGGGTGAATAGAAAAAACAGCCACTGTTTATCCCAGGTGGGATGACAAATTACCAAGGATGTGGATTGCCCTTGAAATATAATGACTTGGTTAATGCAAAAATAGGTCTTACGTGTTCTAAACCACACCCAAGGAAACTTCAAAAGGAGTATAGAGCGATCCACTGGAGTTTCCAACCAGTTAGGGAACATCAAACTGACTCTAAGTGACTGTTCTAAATATGCCTTGTTTTATATGGACACCAGTTTTGGCCTAACCCAAGATTTATTCTGCCAATGTGCAAACCAGGCTGCCGACATTATGGAATTGGAGAAGTTGAGTGGCATGTGCCCTCACTGACTAGACAGTAAATAGAGGTCACATTTCAAAGGCCATGGTCTGTAATACTGGGCAAAAGAACATGATATTGAATGGAGGCTCCATGTCATCTATAACCTGCAAGCAGCAGCATTGATAGAAAGGAAAAACAGAATATTAAAACCGCAGATTAATTTATGAACAGGTAAAACCACCTTGGCCAAGTGGATTAAAGTACTATGCATTGTTTTAATACATTTGAATGACCATCCAGTAGGGCTTGTTGCCCTAAATGCCAGACCAGGAAACCTTGCCAAGTCACCCAGTACTCTAATGTGCTTTGCCCCCAACTCTCACTATGAATCAATGTGCTATGCTGCTGAGAACACAAGCCATCAGGCTTGAGAAGGCAATTATCTACTGGAATTTGCAATGGGATGTTCCATGGGAGTGGGTGAGTTACATCACCCCCCCCCCCGGGTGAGGGGGAACTACTCAATCTCCCCTGGGATCCCACTGTCCTCCTGCAAGCTGGACTTGTTGAAACACACTATGCCTGGAATAGAACACATACCCCTGAAAGAGGGGAGAAGGTGGGGGTCCCTGTCTGGCATAGCCCACCACCAGCTCATCTCCTTATGCCAGTTGGGGCTGCCTCTTCCAGACGATATGTATCGTATGCATAACTAGGTCAAGTTCCCATAACTGCCAACCTCCCTCTCCCCAAGGCCAGGTGGGCATGTTCTGTTTTCCACTGGTATGATCATTTGGCCACCATATTTGTTCCCTCTGTTGGCCTAGAGAACATCATAGCACACATAGAAGCCCTTACTAAATTCACAAAGCAGGCTTTAAACAATAGTCAACACAGCCTGCCCTTACTGAACACTAATGTCTCTAATGAGAAAAGCAATCCTCCAAAATAGGATGTCCTTGAACATTATTATTACTCCCTCTCAAAAAGGCACCTATGCGATTATCCAAACAGAATGTTTTATATTCATACCTGATAAACCTGCTAATGATTATTTTCATTAGATCACATAAGGACACAGTTTAATGCCTTGAATGAATTTACCACCAGCCTAGAGGGCTTAGTAAATCAATGGTTTGAATAATGGGGCTCTTGGTTGAAAAAAATTGTCACTGACTTTGGGAACCATTGTCTTAATCTGTTTTCTCTTGTATGTATTGTGACTGTGGCATCTGCCTCCAAGGCAGCCAAAAAGCCACCAAAGGAGCTACCTCCATGCCAGTGAAACCCCCTGCTGACTGCTCAGGGAACAGTGTAGAACAGGGGTGTGTGTGAAATTATAAGAGCTGGTCAGGAGGAGTGGATTGTTAGGGGAAGTCATCAAGAAGATGTCACTCCTTGTTGACCTGTGAGCTGGATCTTGGACAATCAGAGGCTCCTCATCCCCTCCCTTGTTTGTTAATGTGCATTCTGCTTCTCTTACCCACTCTTAGAAGCTGTCCCAAGGACATAGCCTTGACACAGTAGTGTGTTGAGATCATTTGGCTGGTGTATGTGACTGAGTCCAGTTAAGACCTCTGTATAAACTTTTAACATTCTGGTAGGCAGGTGCTGAGGTCTACTCATCTTGCTGCCATCCAAGATTACCCTCATAAGTTCCCTTGTTTATTAAACCTGCCACCTACCAATCTGGAATGGCCTGCCTATTTCTTTAGTCTCTCCCTACCCTCCACATATGGAAAGTTTTAGATTACACTCAGGAAGCTCCCAAGAAGGTTTCAACCCAACAAGAGCATTGAAGCAACCATTTTCCCTGTGTTTAAGTACAGAGGCAAGAGACAAAGCCTAGAGACAAAGCAGGGCAAAAGATCATAGTGAATTCCTCCACATAAAAGAAAGATCCCTTAAAGTCCTCATAAGTGAAGTCATATGATTTTGTCTTTGGATGTAAATTTTAAAAAATAAAATAGAGGTGAAAAAAAAAGAAAGAAAGATCCCTGAAGGGAAGGGCAAAACTTCCACAAGGTCTGCTGGCTAAAAATTGGCCCATGGAAGAAGAAGGTAAATGTAGTTGCCTGTCTAGACCTTCATTCTGGGGAGAGCTGGAAAAATGAGTTTAGCCTGTAGGTTCTAATTCTGGATAAGGAGGAGTAGGCACACTGTATCCCATCTTCCCCACTGAGTGCTTGGACAGAATGCATGGTGTCTGAAGAATAAATAATTAGCAGGTGGACTGGAAAAGAAGACCAGAATTTGAAATGCCACAAAATTGGTGATGAGTTTCTTCTTTTTGTCCTAAGGTATCATCCAACCTTGACGCAAGGCAGCCCAACACACCAAAGGACAGGCACACAGGAGAAACAGATAGTTCAAGAAACCCTCAAGTTCTGTCTTGAAGAATGGGAAAAGAGTCTCCTAATACTCAGAGAAAGTTGGGGAGGGGGAACTCTCCCATTCTCTGTTCACTCATGTCCCAGCCCCTAAGCTGGGTATAAACCTTGCATTGGGATAAACAAGAGTGCCATTGGCAACAGCCAGGGCCCATGCATGGGTGCCTAAAATGTGAAGAATGGGAACTTTTCTCTCCTTTAGAAGGAGTGGTGATGGTCCTAAGATGATAGAGCAGGCAAGCCTCCTTGCTTTTCTCCTTTCTCTGCCTTCCCTATAATACTTGGCCCCAGACATAGGCACAGTGACCAGAAGAGGCAACAGAGAAGGATAAATAAACCCCTAGCTCTAGGCCAGAAGGCAGAAAAGTACTAGAGGCCTTTTAGGAAACTAAGGGAACTTCCTTAACTTGAGAAAGGGAATCTATGTTTAAAAAGAAAAAGTAGTTACAGCAAGTATCATAGAAAATTATGAAACATTAAAGGCATTAATGTTTAAAATTCAGGTTTATGGATATCGTCATGTGCCTTTTTTAAGCTTAATAAGTACATTGGTGTTTGCCTTATTATTATTATTACTAATAATGTATTCATTATATTTTGAACACTTTTATGCTTATATTTTAGCTTAAAAAGTAAATAAATACTTTAAAGCAAATAAAAATGAGTATTCATTAAATGTATTTATAAAGTTCATGTTGTACCTAGGGAAATGGTTTACGTAGGAAATTTGAAATCAAGGTTTCTAGCCACTACTGTCATTAACTGCAGGACCTGTATGAGTAACTTAACATTTCAGAGTCTCAATTTACTTTTTAATAAGTTAACTGAGTTAGATTCAACATCCTTTAATATACAGTTACACACTCTATGATTCTTTTAAACCAACTGATGATTGTGCTCTGGGTTTTCATTACTTAACTTGAATACCTTCATGTATTTTTTTAAATTTTTTAATGTTTATTTATTTTTGGGAGAGAAAGACAGAGACAGAGACAGAGAGACAGTGCGAGCAGGGGAGGGGCAGAGAGAGAGAGAGAGAGAGGGAGACACAGAATCTGAAGCAGCCTCCAGGCTCTGAACTGTCAGCACAGAACCGGAGGCGGGGCTCAAACTCACAAACTGCAAGATCATGACCTGAGCCAAAGTCAGATACTTAAGGGACTGAGCCACCCAGGCACCCTTGTCCATGTATTTAGGGTATAATTTTGCATTCCTGACAAAAGTCACAAGATAAAAATTACATGAAATCAAACTTCAATGTCCACAAACAAATTTTTATTGAAGCACAGCCATGCTCACTATGCATTATCTATGGCTCCCTTTGTACTATAACAGCAGAGCTGAGTGGATGCAACAGAGAGTATATGGGGTACTTGTGTTACTTTTCACTGCAGTTCAGTGCACAAATCACAATAATATAGTTATAACTTGGCAGCTTTTTATATGTCATATATCACCATGTTGGAACTTTTATTTCGTAATCACCACTGCATATTCTTCCTGTAAAAACAAAACAAAAGTTGGGTTTGCACTTTTAAAGCACAGATCAAGTGTGCAGTGCTTCAGATCATCAAGAATTGTATTTATTATGCAATGGCACTGTAGCTGTGCTAAAAGAACAATATGTGTTGAAATAATCAAGCTAATTACTTACACAATATTGATTGCAGCAGAAGAAATGTGTCAAGAGAAAATAAACTTCTTTGTGACTATTAGCCTTTTGGTAAGAACAGTAGTTCAAAGAGTGAAAGACGTTAGGAGAAGAATCAAATAGTCAATTTCTTAAAAAGGAGACATGTTGCCAATATTACTCAGTTGTTTAAGATGTCAATGCTGAGTTTGAAGTGGCTGAAAAATAATAGCTTCTGTGAATAAACAGAGTGGAACAACAGCCAAAGAGAATATTTTAAAAGAAGTTGAGAAAACACTAACTCGGGACAAACTGAAATGGCATCTGCTAAGATGTGTTGCAATTGGTGGTAGTAAAAATATGTTTGGAGCCAAAAACAAAAGTGTTTAGTTGGACAAATGTACAAAGCCTGTAAAAATGCAGTGTTTAAAATCTATAATTATTCATTGTATTACTTATCAGCAAGTACTTTGCAGAAAACATCTGGATTAGTCATGTTACTGAACCAATAAGTCAACAGTAAACTTTACTCACTTTCGTGAACCTAACGGTCATCAGTTCTATAAATTTTTATCAGAAATACAAGCTGAATATCCTAACCTCCACCCATTATACAGTAATTTGATGGCCTAAAGTTTATTGCAATTTTTTTAAAAATTCAGGCCAAGATTAATCTCTTTCCTAAATGGGAACTACCCTCAACCATTATTATTGAACACTGATAGATTTGGAAATTCGCTTTTGCTAATTTTTGGCTAATCTTTTTCTTCATGAATTCAACCTAAAATTACAAGGCCAGCAATATTTATATGCAAAACTTATGCTATGATAAAATTATTATAATGACAGCTAATGTTTTGGAAACATATAGTGTCAAGTTGTTTTAGACACTTCCCATGCTGTCAAAATTTAAAACAACAAGTAAGATATCCATCTCCATACAAAGTTATGGTTAGTTTATTTTATAAAATCACAGTACAGTTGAGCAAATCAAAACCACAATAAATGTCACCTTATACCTGCCATAATGGCTAGAATAAAAAAAGAGAAGAAATTACAAATGTTGTCAAGGATGTGGAGAAAAGACAAGGCTTGTGCACTATTGATGGGAATGGAAATTGATGAGTCCAGTGTGGAAAACAGTATGGAAGTTTCTTTAAAAATTAAAAATAGAGGGGCGCCTGTGTGGCGCAGTCGGTTAAGCGTCCGACTTCAGCCAGGTCACGATCTCGCGGTCCGTGAGTTCGAGCCCCGCGTCAGGCTCTGGGCTGATGGCTCAGAGCCTGGAGCCTGTTTCCGATTCTGTGTCTCTCTCTCTCTCTCTGCCCCTCCCCCGTTCATGCTCTGTCTCTCTCTGTCCCAAAAATAAATAAACGTTGAAAAAAAATTAAAAATAGAGATACTATATGATACAGTATAAATATAGTACAGTATAAAATACTACTACAGTATAAATACTATTGAGTATTTATCCAAAGAAGATGAAAACACTAATTCAAAAACATATATGCACCCCTACGTTTATTGCACCAGTATTTGCAATAGCCAGGATATGGAAGCAACATAAATGTCCATCAATTGGAATGGATAAAGAAGATACTGTATATATAGAAAAAGGAATATTGTTCAGTCATAAAGAAAGAATGAGATCTTGATATTTGCAACAACATGGATGGACCTAGAAGGTATTATGCTAAGTGAAATAAGTCAGAGAAAGACAAATGCTATATGATTTCACTTATATGTGGAATCTGAAAAATAAAACAAATAAAAAACATAACCTGAAACAGACCCATAAATACAGAGAACAAACTACTGATCACCAGAGGGAGAGGCATGTGGGGATGAGCAAAACAGATGAAGGAGACTAAGAGGCACAAACTTCCAGTTATAAAATAAATAAGTCATGGAGATGAAAAGTACATCATAGGGAATATAGTCAATAACGTTGTATGGTGACAGATGGTAATTACACTTACCATAATGAATATTACATAATGTATGGAACTGTCAAATCTCTATGCTGTATACCTGAAATTAATATTGTATGTCAACTATACTTCAATACTTTAAAAAATTTATTAATAAATAAATTCTAAAAAAAACTGTACTTAATTATTATTATATTTTAATTTGACCAATTGAGATAATATGGAAGTCTATCTTCTCTCTTATTTTATAAGTACGTATCTAATACTCTTGATTTGGTCTCGTCCTAAAAAGCCTAAAATATTTTACTATCTGGTCCTTTATAAAGAAACATTGCCAAAACTTAGAACAAATTATAAAATTAACCATACCCAACATAGCCTACATAGAGTTTACTCACATCTCCTTTTACATATTTATTTCATTGAGGCACCTGGGTGGCTCAGTCAGTTAAGCATCTGACTTTGGCCCAGGTCATGATCTCATGGTTTGTGGGTTTGAGCCCACACTGACAGCTCAGAGCCTGGAGCCTGCTTTGGATTCTGTGCCTCCTTCTCTCTCTCTCTCTCTCTCTCTCTGCCTCCCCTCCACACCTCTCTCTCTCTCTCTCTCTCAAAAATAAATAAACAAACATTTACATTTTTATTTCATCAATTCATCTTGCTATATCCTCCTCATCAGGGAACGATCAATACAATATCATCAATATAATTAATCATATAGCAGAGAGCTGGAAAGTTGTTTTAACTTTAAGGCAAAATGAAGACATACTTCTATGTCAATAAGGTGAAAGTAAACTGCTTATTCACTTAGATTTTTTTTTTAAAAATGTTTCCACCAGATCAAGTCACATAGCCACCACTGGTTATATTGATTTGCCTCACTAAACACATAACATGTGGACTAGCTAGCATCCGCAATTGCATTCACCCCTTGATGATCTGCTCTCCTACAGGATCTGTCTTCTGTAAAGTCCAAGTTGTCAATGTAAATAGGTGTATAAAAAGATCCTCATCCTTGTATTCATCTTTTAAGACTATGATGGTGTCACTAACTTAATTCCCCCAGGGATCAGCTAGTGACTTTGTTTTAATATTTTGGTAATAGTGGGAAATTTCTAGACCTCCCACATCATCTTCTTTACCATAAGTGCCTTCACTAGTTAGTGAGGTGATTCTGTAAGTTGCTGAATATACTCATTCCTATTATTAAATCAGAAACTGATGAAATAGCCACAGAAAGTTTTCCCAGACACTAGGCCCACCATGAGGTATGGATTTGGGTCAAAACTCCATTTACTTGACTGCCTTAATTTCCCTGCTCTGACTGGTAGTACTCAATAGAATTCTGAATCTGTTACTTTGGAGAAAAATGTTTTTAAAAATCTGTAAAGGTCTGAGTATATCACCTTATCAAGTCCAATACTGCTTTAGTAAATGGCTACAGGTCTGTGAGAATACAAAAGGAAGATTTGAAATATGTATATAGAATGGGCCCTCCCCAAATGTACCTGGCCACTCTCCCATTAAACAGTGGAGGGAGTGAACTGGCTCTCATTTTAGTTTGAGGAGAGACCATAATTCAAGTTAGCTTTTTTTTTTTTTTAAACAGACCAAGAAGGGTGCCCAGGTGGCTCAGTTAAGCATCCAACTATTGATTTTGGCTCAGATCATGATCTTGTGTCTCATGAGTTTGAGCCCCACGTAGGACCCTGCACGGACAGCGTGGAACCTGCTTGGGATTCTATCTCCCTCAGTAAATAAATTAATTAGTTAGTTAATTAATTAATTAAATGAATAAATAAAAATAAACTTTTAAAACAGACCAAGAGAGGAATTTTGTGCACGGTCCCTCTTTTTCAGTCCTCAATACTGCAGAAGTCGGTAAAATTCAAGCCATTCTGATTCTCAGATTATGCCCTATTTGGATAACTATGCCCACCTAGTCAGTAGAAATGAAGGGTTCTTTAAATCAGGTGACTTTTTTTTATTGGCAGCATCTCCTACCTTTTTTCCTCTTCCCAGGTCCAAGACAACCACAACAGAACTCGTCAGGCAAGATGGTGTCCTCCTTATCAATGTAGTTCTTGATGTTTTGGTAAAGAAAAAGTCTTCTGAGCCTTCCCTTCCTAAACATTTGGATTCCTTCCTCTACATTATATTAGTAATTTCTGGCATCTCAGGCTTCATTAAATTGAGGCTTCCCTTTAGTCTAGTTTTAGTTAACAAACCAAACTTCTCTCAGCTGCTCAAACTAGGGCAGTCTCTTTTAAGACCCTCAGATGAATAAATCCAGCCCTTACTTAAAATCATATTTCCCTCTCAGCATCTATTGCAACACAAATCCCCAAGATTTTAAAAGCTTTAAAACTCTTTCCGTGTGTAAACCTTTACTCTGGGGTCTGAATCTACAATTGACCCTGTTCACTATAGGGATTGTTGGAGGTCATCAAGAGGATATGATTGCCCATTAGCCCTCAAGCTGGACCCAGGAAATTGGAAGCTCCTGTCAACCCTTCCCTTGGTCCTTGGAATATATGCTCTGCCTACTGTTCCCACAGCTGGAGCTATTTTCAAGGACACAGACTGGAGAAAGCAATGTGGTGCTGAGATCATCTGGATGTTATACATGACCAAGCCCTATTAAGACCTCTTTATAAAGTTTTAAGATTCTGGCAGGCAGGTGTGGAGATTTACTCATCTTGTGGCTACCAAGACAAGCCATGTTTGTTAAGTTCCTTGCTTATTAAAACTGCCATCTACCAATCTGGAGTGGCTTACCGCTTTCTTCAGTCTCTCCTTTGCCCTCTGTGTAAGGGGTGTGCGGGGGGCGGGGCGGGGGGAGTTTGCAAACCAATGGGCATTAAGACTCTAGTTACAGGAGAAGTCAATAAGCAGTTGACAAAGACTGGAAATGTCAATTGGCATCCACTTGCCAGATAATAAACCTCATGATCCTCCAACAGATGAAGAACAGCTTCTACTGATATGGAAGGTTCTGTGAAATTTTGGAGTTTGAGGTACTCAGGTGTATCTGAATCCTCCAAAATACCTCTTTCCATATCTCAATGTTCCCTCCTAATAAATTTTAAGTTCCACAAAAGATATTTTGAGACTGCAAAACTAATCTATGTTTATTTAGGAAATGACAACATCAGATTCTGTACCTGATAATTATCTACCTAAACCCTGCAGCTCTGATGAAAGATATTTTTTAGTGGTTCTATTTTCTCTGGTTCTTTGATACTACTGCCTTGAGTGTGGAATTGAAAGCCCTGATTCTATTGTTTTTTCTCTAGCAGAGTTTGAAGAAATTGCCTCACTCCATAGTCCTTGGAGATTTTACACTTACCATAACATGCTGTGGCAATCACTACTTGGTCTGTCTTTAAATTTTTAATGATTGATGTCATGAATGAATATGTCATCCTCTAATGATAACCTACTCCTGACCGCCTTCAAATCTAACTGGGTCAAACAACAAATTTCTATTTCTATTATTTGAGGTCTGTTGCTTATAAGTCCTTGGGTATCAGGTACTATATTGGTTCACTGTAACAGAAAGCATTCTGGGTATTTTAAACAGCATGGAGTTTTATATAGGGAATTAGATGTTTACAAAATTATTGTGAGGGTTAGAGGAATTCTCTGTGGTACACTTTTAGAAATTACTTTCAGGAAAATAATGCTGAACTGGCTAATGAGTAGACTTCTACTCTGCCACCAGGCTGTCTCGGACACAACTTCTACTTCAAGATTTCACAATCTCGCTGTGATCAAAGATCAGGAAGCTACTCCCACAATCATTTATTCAGTGAATATTTATGAAGTCTGCTAGGAAGAGATTCTTCGGTGGGGATTATTGGATAGCTAGCAGGCAGAAGAAGATATGAAGCTGTGGCATAATGGGACTCCCAAAAAAAGAATTTGGGGTGTAAATTTAGGAAAGAAAATTATGAGAAAAGCACTGAACACAAACTTTACACAATGTGTAATTTGGGCAGGGGAAGTTCTTATTCTGATTACCTGGTTTACATGGGAGAAAAATGAGTGATAAACCATTAAGTGGGAATGCTTATATCTCTTAAATGAATCTAATCACATCAATTTATTTCATAGTGACATTTTACTTTTTCATAGATATTGCTAGACAAATTATGAGATTAGACAAAATAGTAAATAGAAAAAAATGGTGGAGATTTTTCATTTTTACTTCTTCCTAGGCATTTACCCAAGCTCTCAATTTATTTTATCACTTGTTTGTAGAAAATAAATATAAACAAATATTGCACGTAAAAGCTGGGGCTCTAAAACCAAAATGAAGAATTAATTAACTGGATAATTTCAGCAAAAATAAATCATAGCAGTCAGAAAGAAGTTTAAAAACTCACAATATTCTTTTCTGTAAAAGCCAAGTAATTGAGATTAAATGGCATGCTATATCTTAAGAGCAGTTTTGCCACATGCAGACCCTGCAGCAAGAATTTAACAGTAGGTAGTTTATTTGTGATGTTATCTTCAGAAGCACCAGCATAGGAGAAGGCAAATGAAATCAAGAATGGAAGGAATAAAGGGTGTACTAATGAACCAGTTACTGCTCTTGATAGCTTGGCCTTGATTATCTTGGGGAAACTCTGGGAGAATGTGTAAACTGAATTATCACGTGCAAGGAAGCTGAGGGAATTTTTCCTTGGACTCCCAACACCATTGATGAAGGCTGCTTCTAGGGGCATTGCTGCCCAGAACTTCCAGCCTTGGCAGACTGAGGACATGAGAAAGATCATGCCTACTGCAAAGTCACAGGGACCTACTATAGGAGACCAGAAATTTGGCCAGGATCTGCTACCATGTGTGTGTGTGTGTGTGTGTGTGTGTGTGTGTGTGTGTGTGTGAATTATATCGAGAACTATTTCAATTACTTACTTACTTTTGACAGTGAAGACTTTACCTCCAGCAAAAAGTCTTGATTGACAAGTTATTTTGATGCTCTCAACTAAAAGATCTATTGGAGCACACTATACATTAAATGGATGTTCAGGGAGAGCGTAACTAAGTGGCTCATTTTATTTAATTCACTGGGTTAATTCTAAATGTCCTAGGGTTTTCCAAGCTATTCTTTTTTAAAAATGTTTCCAGTGTCTGTCCCAAAATATCAGTCTTTCTCCTCAGTTAAATACGCTGCTGGTCAATGTCAACAAATGGCTGTGAGAAAATAGAAAGCTGTGTGAATTTAAATTGCTTCTTAAACACAGAGTAAATCAAAATTCACCTAAGATGTCTTTTTTCCTCTGTCTTTTTCCCCCTTTATCTCCTGCATTTCTTACATCTACTATTCCTCTGTACTTTCAAATACCACTTTATTTAACAACAGCAAAACAACAATTCTAATGACATTCTTAAAAAAAACTATCAACATTGTAATCTTATGCTAATATGTCTGTCAAGACACATCCAGAGATTTTCTACTTGATTAATAATAACAAACCAATTTTAAAATTATATTATTTCAGTCGCTACAACATTTTGCCCCCAGATTTCTTTTCCCTTTGGTAAATAAGAAATAAATTACAATCTCATCTTTGGATTTGAAAATGCCATGAGCATCCATTTGACTTTTTTTTACATTTCCATATGACAGTAGAAGTTGATGATGACAGTAAACAAATATTGAATTTCTTTTCAAGTTGTCTCCTTCCCAGAGGACTCTTTTTTAATGAAATTTAGCAACCTGGGAAGGTTGTCCTTTGTAGCTTTCCTCTTTAGGAAGAGCATGCCAGTGAAATTCAGCAAGGAATTAGTCATTAAAAAAAGTCATTCTATTGCTAATGAAACTAGCAATATAATTTTTGTAACTGATCTACAGGGCTATTAAAATTGCTGAAACCAACCCGAATATTCTCAGATGCAAGAAAAAAAATACATTTCATCTATTTTTTAAAACTGACATATAATCATATATGGTAAAGATGATTTCTCTGGTCTAAGAATAAAATCATTTACATGGCATTGATCAAAAGGTGACCTTTCAAAGTTAATTAATCAAGGATCATGCTTAATATAGTAATTTTCTTAGTAGTGAAATATTATTACCTATTTGGCAGGACTATTACAAAGATAATTTGGCAACCTCTTCGCTGAAAACGGCTCTTCTCATAAAACGAGTACCCAGAGAGATTTTTATGCATACTCTAATTCTATTTTATAAGCAAAGAATTACTCTAGAGAAATATATCACTAACCCTTTAGTGTTTAGGTAGACAATGATGCAGATAAAAAAAAGTCTAGCAATGGTGGCATAGTTTGGGGAATAAAGGTAAAATAAGAGTGGAAACCCATTTTGTTAGAACCACCGTTTGCCTACCTAATACCCATTCCTTCCTTCATTCTTACAATTGTAGATACTGGCAATTTGGTAACTAAAATTAGCATTTTTCAGGGGTGCTAGGGTGGCCCAGTCAGTTGAGCATCCACTCTTGATATCAGCTCAGGCCATGATCTAGTGCTTGAGGGATTGAACCCCATGTGTGACTCTGTGCACAACGTGGAGCCTGCTTGGGATTCCCTCTCTCCCTCTCTCTCTGCCTCTCCCCTGACTGTGCTCTCTCTCTCTCTCTCAAAATAAATAAACTTAAAAAAATAAAAAAAAAACAAATCAGACTTGTTCAGCCTCCTTTGCAGCAATGATAGCTTTGTGACACATTTCTGGTCAATGACAGATAAGCCATATTCTGCTAGGGGTGTCTAGAAATGCTTCGTATTACTTAAAGAAACAATTCTCCTACTCTTTCTTGTTCCTTCCTTCTTTGTGCCTAGAATATGGTCTGCATCTGAAGCAGCTATCATAAAACCATAAGTCTGATAGCCACACACCAAGAATGATGGGACATAAGGCTATAGGCACACTGAGACGACCTCATGCCAAATGTAATCCCTAACTGATAATGATCCTTAGTATCACTACCAAAAAATTATAACAAACCTCTTGAATGAGGACAGCTATTCACGTGGACATTTATCCTGGGTCTTAAGTCATATTAGGGGAACATAATGTCATACATAAGAAAATCATGAGCTTCTACAATGATATTTTCCTCTTTGTGCAGAATGTTATAGAATCAATTATCCAATAAATAAATTAGAATCCGTTAACGTAAAATGAAAATGCCTCCCAGAGGATGCCCAAGGTGCATTGGCTATACTGCCAAAGAACTGAAGAGACACCCCAATGAAGCATGTAAGTGGTCATGACTTCTATTCCTTCCAACCTTTTTCATAAAATACGCCTTAAACTAATTATGTTAGTCTTTCTCCATACATACATGACAACCATCTGGATCTCAGCACCTCTGACTGGCTATCCTAATGGTAATAATACAGGCACTTCTCAGAAATCCTGGGAATGTTGATCACAGGTGTTGACAGCCGAAGGGGAAGTAGCTCTACTTTCCAAATAGTCAGGTGGATCTGTTACAATCTGTTTTTCTCAGCCAGACTGGAATCAACAATTCTTCATGCATTTGCAACAATCTCCTTTAAGCTAATTTCCCTTGTTTATTTTGCCAATTTGGCAAAATTGATGCTCACAACCTATGTTACAATTCATAAACAAACGTACAGGTAGACACATCTCTTTTGCACCATTAGATCAGCTGTATTCAAATTATAAAACCCATATATCTATAGTCAGTCAAATTGTCAAATATTCATGGTTGTTAACGTGATATGAAATAATTAACGCAAGCAAAATAATAAACCTCTTAGGAAATATTTGAATTATTTTATCTGTGGAAACTTTAATTTGATAAATCTGAAGAAATTACAGTTTAAACAGAGGCTTCAGCCAATTCTACAAAGAGCTATGTATTGAGGAACCTTTAAAATTTTCCTAAATTGGGGTGAAGGGTTAGGTTTTACTACTACATCTACTAGTAACTGGATGTGGTCTGCACTGGAGATGGAAACTATTCTTGCATCAGTCAGTTTGCTTCAACTCAGGTAATTCTGAGAGAAGGAAGCAGTTATGATCTATCAACAGCTAACACTCCCAATAGTTGGGGGAAGGTGTGTCTTGACCCGAAGGAGGACCTGGATAGTGTACCTCCAAAATCCTTCTCATCAGTTGAAGACTTCTGGGAAACTTTTATATGAAATATAAATCTCATCATACTCAGTACCCACACTGTATACCCCTCACCCCCAAAATCCTCAATGTCAATTTTGTACCCTTGTTTTCTCCACGTCCTTGACCATTTGCCCAACCTGTAAGTTCCTCTCCTTGAATCACTATGGATTTATATCTCAAGCTGTCTTCCTCCTTGGAGTAAATAACCAAAGGCACAACCCAAAGTACTACTCATTAGAAGGATTTTTTTCACTACTTTCAGGACCAACCATGCTAACAGATTATGCAGAAACTATAAAAGCTAGACCTTACTTTTCCACAGCTATAGGTAGATGGAGAAGCTATAGAGCAAGGGGAAATGGTACAGTGTGAGTCTGAATCACCCATTTCTACTCTTCTGCCTACTCGCTTTGCTCAGATCCAATCCCATGACATTATTTCCATTTTACACTGGAATACTCCTATGCCGATATTGTCTGGCAAACACATAATCTCCAGTTCAATACAGGCATAATCACTTGACTATGTATCATTTCAGAAGCTGCTTTTTAATTAGTTGGGGGAAATACAGAGGAGAGAGAAAGGTTGGGAGTTACTCCAAACTTGCAGGAGATGATGGTAGGGATGATTGGTATCAGCCAATAGGAAGAGTCAAAGGAGTTTGGTCAAACGAGGTGATGTTGGATGGCAAGCAGGGGGATGAAGTTACTTTGAATACACTCTTCATAGATCTTTGACAGAAGACCATTTCCCTCTAAGAAGTCAGGAAATAAAAAAAAAGAGGGAAGGGCAACTGCAGAGACAGACAGAACAACCACTCACACCACACTAATAACATTTACTGAGACTCATGCGTTGGCCCCCTGTTAGGTGCCCTACACACTCAATCTCATCAAATGCACATGACAAACCAGTGGTAATTAATTGCCTAGCAATCACAGAGAAATGACTGACATGAATTTGAAACAGACCTACTAACTCTGAAGTTCACACCACCCCTATCATGTCACTTTCCCATTCGGTTTTGCTGACTTCACACATTCTTCACCTGGGGCTGAAATGCATTTCAATCGTAAGAGACATTCTGTAAAAATTCTTGTTATCATGCAGTTATCTAGGCAAACCTGGAATGCCTTAAGTTTAAGAGAGACCTGGAGAGCTCATTAAAGTAGATATATGCTGAGTTGGAGAAAATTAAATTTTATCCTTGATTTCTCTAGCTAAGGAAAATTTCAAGGCTCATTGACATGAAAAGCACTGGGGTACAAACCAGAAAAAAAATGTTCACTGAGATTAGTAAATTGCCCAGCTGTTCTCTATATTCATGGCCTTCAGATACATCAACATATGTCAACTATACAGTTCAGATTAGGTTTGGGAAAAGAGACAAAATCTTCCAGGCTGAGAAAACATTTGTGTGTTGAAAATATTTTCATTCTGATTCATCTACAAACACTGTTTTACTTTTCAATGTTATGACTTCAATCAGTCCATTACAAAAAACAGTCATTTGAAACTTACTAAATTACATTTCTGTGAAACAAAAAGGATTAGAATTCTCCTTTAAAAATGTATCCGTTTCAGGGGCGCCTGGGTGGCTCAGTTGGTTAAGCATCCAACTTCAGCCTAGGTCATAATCTCACTGTTCCCAAGTTTGAGCCGCGCGTCAGGCTCTGTGTTGACAGCTCTGAGCCTGGAGACTGTTTCAGATTCCATGTCTCCCTGGCTTTCTCTGCCCCTCCCCCACTCAAGGTCTGTCTGTCTCTCTCAAAAATAAATATTTCTTAAAACTGTATCAGTTTCAGAGGCGCCTGGGTGGCTCAGTCAGTTAAGAGGCGGACTTCGGCTCAGGTCACGATCTCGCGATCCGTGAGTCCGAGCCTCGTGTCGGGCTATGTGCTGACAGCTCAGAGTCTGGAGCCTGTTTCCGATTCTGTGTCTCCCTCTCTCTCTGCCCCTCCCCTGTTCATGCTCTGTCTCTCTCTGTCTCAAAAATAAATAAACGTTAAAAAAAAATTTTTTTTTAAACTGTATCAGTTTCATAGAATTTTACTGTAAGGTAACTGTTTCCTGTTTTTAGCTAATATGTTATATCTGTACAGAGCACATAGGGTTTTTGAAATATTTTCTTCATTTTTGTGCATGAAACCTATTAAAATCATAAGAAATCCCTTTAAATATATTCTATGTTTCTTCTATTATATTGACTGACTTTCATGCATGGATGGCTGGTCCTCAGGAGCATGAAAATATCCACATCTTAAAGTGTCAGAAAGGGAAATTCTACCATCTCAATCTTTAATGAGGAATCTTCATATATGTCAGTCTAAAAGCCTATTCAGAGACCAGGCCCAGTTTCTGTATATGTGGCATTGAGTAGACAATCAATTAGAATGATTTGGACGACAAGAATACTGGGGCCAAAGATCTTTCCACTAGATTCCCTTTATATTAGCAAATTCAAGCTGGTGGACTCCAACTCAAACCTGTTTTATTTGGCTGTCCCAGTGTTTGATTTGAATTTCAATGCCTTCATGCAAGCCAGGCCTTCTCCACTTTGACACAATAACTACCCCTCGGTATTTTATCCTGATACAAATAATGATGCTACTTACTATACTCTAAAAGCAATTGACTTTGTGTAGAAGAGAAAACATGTCAAGAACTCTCCATCAAAACTTTACAGATTAATGATATCTAGTTTTGACAAACATGTGGGAAAAAAACGGCGACCTTTGTAGCTTTTAGTGAGAAAACTTTTTTTGGAGAGGAATGAAGTTTGGTTATAAAAGCTCTCAAATTTTAAAAACGTGTACCTTTGACTCTATAATTTTAAATCTAAGGAATTGTTTTCTAAAGAAATACACAGATATAACTTTATGTACAAAAATGTGCTTGGCTGCATTGCTCAAAGTAGCAAAATCTTGGAAACAATCTAGATGTGCATTTATAGGAGAATAGTTATAGAAATTATGATATAGTCATTATTTATATCTATATATCACATATATCAGATATATATGAATATCATGCATACATATAATAAATTGTATGTGTACTCTATGTACCGGAAAGGAAAGCTCTCAAGGCATAGTGTTAAGTAAAAAAAGCAAGTTGCAGTTGAATGTGTATAGTATGAGCCCATTTTATAAAAAATAAAAGTAAAAAATATGTACACGCCTGTATAAAATTTATGTATGAATTCATACAAATTTAATAATACCAAGGAGAAGGTGAGAGAGGGATTTAAACAAATTTTAATGTATATAATTCTAACTTGTATGAATCATTGAGAATTAGAAAAATCTCGTAGACCACTGTATTATCATAATAATAAACCCTATGTGGGTGGACGGGTCCTCTGTTCACATAAAGAAAATCCTTGAAGGAATACAATGCTTTTCATTAACAACCAATACTGTAACATCTTCTCAGCTCATACTATCTTTCCCTCTGTCTGAAATCATTCCTTCATAGTCCTTTTTTTTAAAAAAAAAAAAGTCTCCATAGTTCTTATCATGGTTTATAATTATATGTTGGTTAGGGAAACGATGTGTTTTACATTCATCTCTTCATCTAACCTGTGAGGTCAGGGACCATATCTATGTTGCCCACCATTATATATATGTAACACTAGGAACAATAGATACACGAAAAATATTTGTCAAATGAATAAATCACGAGCGAATTTATTATTTAACTGCCATTATCTGAAACCTTAGATTTTTGTTTAAACAGTCTGATTTTGGGTGTGCCTGGGTGGTTTAGTCAGTTAAGCATCCAACTCTTGATTTCAGCTCAGGTCATGATCTCATGGTTTGTGGGTTTGAGCCCCACATGGGGCTCCATGATGACAGTGCGGAGCCTGCTTGGGATTCTCTCTCTCTCCCTCTCTCTCTGTACCTCCCCCACTCAGACGCTCTTTCTTACTCTCTCTCACTCTCTCTCTCAAGAATAAATAATAAATTGGGTGGCTGAGTCGGTTAAGCGGCTGACTTTGGCTCAGGTCATGGTCTCGCAGTCAGTGAGTTTGAGACCCCTTTCAGGCTCTGTGCTGACAGCTCAGAGCCTGGAGCCTGTTTCAGATTCTGTGTCTCCCTTTCTCTCTGCCCCTCGCACATTCACGCTCTGTCTCTCTCTGCCTTTCAAAAATGAATAAATGCTAATTTTTTTTTTAATTAAGAAAAAAATAAATAATAAATTAAAAAAATAAAAATAAATAAGTCTGATTTTTTAAAAGCCATATAAAATGGGTAAGAAGAAAATCAGATTTTGGAAAAAAGGATAGAAAAATACGCTAACAATTTTAACTAGTTTGCAATTTCATGGGCCTTGATAAAGTAACACTTACAGATATTTAGGATTATCTCTGTGTACAGGGACTTGGCCTTAATTCAATCATTCAGTTTATTCATTAATACTCATCTGTTGAGCTTTCAGGCCCTTCAGAGAAAATCGTTCAGGCAGATGTGGTTTCAATGCAGTGTTTCCTCTTAAGATCACAATCAGCTACCTACGAAGAAAATAAAGGCTTCTCTTTTCTTCAGCTTTTAAAACCATGTGTTCCAGCTCTTGTGAGTCTCATTCATTTTCTCATCTTGTTGGATTTTTCCACTAATAGCTATCCTCAATCCAAAAGGTGTTTTGCTCAGCACATTTCTGCTTTTATTTTCCCAATTTCATTCTTTTTACTGCTGTTTATTTCAAGATTTTATTTATCTATTTTAAAATTGACTTTTTATCACTGTTTTCCTGGCCTTGGTTGTATCTGAGGTTTTAAGATGGTTGTGTCATTAGGTAATAGTTAAATTCTTTGCAATTTTTATGTTTAATCGCAAAAAATCTGGGGCCATTTTATAATGACTACATCTCATGCCACTCAGGGCAGGTCAATAAATGAATTTCAAGCAAGATCACTTGCTTCTTTGGAGGCATAATCCCTCCTCTTATTCACACCGGCCTCCCAAGTGGAACTCACCCCTATACTTGGAATACTGAATAATTCTCCTTATTAAAGAGGATGTATCCCAAGAGACTTGTTTTCACAAAATTATTTTTTGCCCAATGCTCTAAGTTATGCTGTTCCCTTTAATTTGTTAAAAACATGTTAGTTAAATGGCAAATATTTATTTTCTATTACTTGTTAGGTAAATTATTTGCCAATAGTAATCTTTTCCTTTACAGGTTGCCAAACTGAAAATGATGGCATCTCATACTTCCTAATCTCATCATAATTTGCAAAATACTTTCATATCTGAATTGTGTCATGATTTTTCACCTCTGATTCTAGTTTGATATTCAATCGCATAAAATAAACACATGATGAGGGACTCCTATGTTTAAGCATTAAACCAACTCTTCAGAGGCTAGCAAGAATGAGATAGTCTCCTCACTTCCAAACCCTGAGAAATGTGATGACTGATGCATTTGAAATAAAGAGAAATTGTTATTGAAATATAGGATACCGCAACTTAGTGCAATGAAGCAAATTTGATATCAATATTCAGTGCCAATGGTGATCAAGGATAGATTTATATTTGGCTGGGATTAATGATAAAGGCTAGAGAAATATGAATCTGACTGCCTTGCCTTTTGACTCTAGCCCCAACTATCTTCTTGAATTATGTTTGTGATTACTGTCCTTAATTTTTGTCCAATATTCTCCTTCCACTTGAACATACTCCCTAGCTAAGACCGTGATATCAATTCCTAATATTTAACTTTAATATCTCAATCCCAACTCTCTCATTTGGCTCTTAATGTGTGTGATGATAGAGTACAAGATGGCAATGCTGGTAATATTTTTCCAGGCAATAATCCTTTTTTTACCAACACCTTTTTTTGAGCCATTCCAAAGTTCCCAGGATTGTGCTGGACTCTAGGGTTATAGAATTGACACTCTTGGGGCACCTGGGTGGATAAGTTGGTTTGCGTCTGACTTTGGCTCAGGTCATGATCTCATGGTTTGTGAGTTCGAGCCTGCGTCGGTCTCTGTGCTGACAGCTGAGAGCCTGGAGCCTGCTTCAGATTCTGTGTCTCCCTCTCTCTCTGTTCCTCCCCTGCTTGCACACTGTCTCTCTCTCTCTCTCAAAAATAAATAAAAATTAAAAAAAAAAAAGAATTGACTTAAATAATTTGCAATCAGAAGAGTTTGCAATCCAGACATAATTAATTAGAAAATATTTTCACAAACTAAGAAATATATTGGAAGTTTAAAATATATTGGAATTTTCCTGTTCAACTTTCTAACAATCTTTAGTATGTAAAGGAAACCTACCAAGATACTGGATTAGGCAATTTACTAGGTGTGTAGTAAACAAAAACCCAAATAAAAGTACCTGGAATGTCTGGGTGGCTCAGTCAGTTGAGCATCTGACTCTTGATTTCAGTTCAGGTCATGATCCCAGGGTTGTGGTATTGAGCCCTGTGTTAGGCTCCATGCATGGAGCCTACTTGGGATTTTCTCTGTCTCTCTCTCTCACTCACTCTGCCCCTCTCCCCCACTCATACTCTCTCTTTCTCTAAAATAACAATTAAAAAAATTATCTAATGATGACAATGAAGAAAAAATGGATTTAAAGTTAAAGAAAGGCAAAAGTTTATCTGACAGAAAAGTAAAAATACACCATAGATCAACACTGAAAACACACTAAGAGGGAAATTAATCAGTGCTAGCCAAAATGCTGTCAGAAGATCAATGTAATTGCTTCTCCAATGGAGTAACAGGAATGCTCATTCTTTGCTTGTGGGAATGTAACATAAACTGTCATAAACCATATGCATATTTCAATCCCTAGCACAGCCATAAAACAGAAAACAAACAAGGAATTATAGTTAAAAAGCCAACATAGAAAAAACAGGGAGTAAAAAGTTAACGATAATCCAGAATAAGGGAGTAAAAAAGAGAAAACAAATAGCAAAATTCTAAACTTAAAAACTAATCACGTAAGTAATTTGAAAGATATGTACTTTAGGGGCACCTGGTTTGCTTAGTCAGTAGAACATGTGACTTCATCTTGGGGGTTATGAGTTTGAGCCCCATGTTGGGTTTGGATATTTCTTAAAGATTTTTTTTAAAAAAGATATGTATTTGAAATAACTTTGGGAGGAGTTAAGATGGCGGAGAAGTAGGGGGACCTAGATTTTCTTGTCCCTCAAACACAGCTGTATTGGGGTCAGATGGCTCGGAACACCCAGGAAATAGAACTGCAGTGCAACAAAAGGACCTCCACAGTTGTTGTAGGGAGACAGAGGAAGGAGAAGTACCGAGTGTCCCAGTTCTTTTTTGCAAACAGCCTTTGAAGCTGACACTCCGAGGTTTTGGAAATGTGCAACTTTTTCCAGAGTGGAACCTCGTGTGTGCTCCTGGAGAGGAGAGAGTTGGTCTCGCGTGCATAGGTAGTGTAGTGATCTCCAGGGCACGCTGGAAGAAAGTAGTCCCTTTCCTGGAGTATTTTGGAAAGAGGGCTATTGCCTCCCCAAGGACAAAAGACCCTGCAGGTGCCAGTCAAAGGCCTTTCATCAGCAGGGTGGAGAGGCTCTACTGTGGAGGAGGGGAGCAGATGGTGCCAGATCCTTTAAGACATGGGGTTTTGAATCCCAGCTGAGCACCAAGAGGAAGACACAGAAGAATTGTGACTCGGAGCAAACTGACTGCCCTTGCTATTCTGTGAGGGCTGCCTGAAGAGCATGGGTCGAGATCCCCAGTCCGGGAAAGAGAGATTGAGGTGACACCATTTTCTCCCCAACAAGACAGTGGGACTTTAGAGAAGAGCACAGTGGCCCCCAGCAGAAGCAGGACACGTTTACACCAAATCCTGCCCCTCTGTGCCTCACAACTGCTTATTTACTGGCACAAGACTGAGTCTGATGGAAGGCAGCCAGTCTCTCCTCCAGACCAGCACAGCTACCACCTCCAGACACCAACAGACAACTTCTTGTTGTTGTTTGTTTGTTTCTTCCCTCTTCTTTTTTTCTATTGGAATCAGGCTCATAATTTCTGATTTGTTTTTTTTTTGTCACATCTAATATATATATATATATATATATATATATATATACACACACACACATATATATATGTATATATATGTATGTATATATATATATATATGCATTGTTTTTTTATCAGGCTTTTTTATTCTATTCTTTTTCCTTCTTTTATCTCTTCTTCTGCTTTTTTTCTTCTTTCTTCTCCTTTCCCTTTCCTTGGGATCAGCCTTATAGTTGTTTTAATCTTCTGTTTGGTTTTCTTTTCTCCCCTTTCCTTTTTCTCTTTTTATGGGATCAGAACTTTCCCCTCACCCCCTTCCCCAACACACACACACACACCTTTTTTCCCCAGGTTTACTTCAACAAACAAATCAAAGCACAGTTAGTTAAAGGTCCAAACACTCCACCACTGCAAGAAAGGAGGTATTCTGCCGAGGACTGACCAGTGAGATAGAGCAGCCCAAACACGATAGCAGAGTGTGTGCAACATACACCAGAAATACTTCCTGGAGTTCCCTGGATAGTGTATAACCCCTCTTTACTATTGTGGGACTCAGGTGTAGGACACATAACACACTTTTAAAATATGCAAAATATAGGGGCACCTGGGTGGCTCAGGCAAGCATCCGACTTCAGCTCAGGTCGTGATCTTATAGTTCGTGAGTTCAAGCCCCGTGTCAGGCTCTGTGCTGACAGCTCAGAGCCTGGAGCCAGCCACAGATTCTGTGTCTCCCTCTCTCCCTCTCTGACCCTCCCCCGCTCACGCTATGTCTGTCTGTCTCAAAAATAAATAAACGTTAAATTGTCAAAAAATTTTTAAAAATATGTGCAAAAGACAGAAGCTTAGCCAAAATGACAAGATGGAGGAATTCTTCCTAAAAGAAAGGTTAAGAAGAAATAGCAGCCAGGGACTGACTCAAAATAGATAGACATAAACAATATATCTGAAGAAGAATTTAGAACAACAGTCATAAGACTAATAGCTGGGCTTAGAAAAAGCATGGAAGACATCAGAGAAATCCTTATTGCAGAGATCAAAGACCTAAGAACTAGTCAGGATTAATTTTGAAAAGTTATAGCTGAGATGCAAAATAAACTAGATATAGTGACAGGGAGAACTGAAGAAGCAGAGGAGAGAATAGGACAAATAGAAGATAAAATTATGGAAAATAATGAAGCCAAAAAAAAAGAGGGAAAGAAATTACTAGATCATGAAAAGAGAATTAGAGAACTAAGTGATTTCAGAAACAAAACAATATCCGTGCCATAGGATTTCCAGAAGAAAGCAAGAAAAGGGGGAAGAAGGTTTATTTGAACAAATTATAACTGAGAACTTCCTAATCAGGGGAAGGAAACAAGCATCCAAGTCCAAGAAGCACAAAGAACTCTCTTCAATATCAACAAAAACAGGTAAACACCAGGACATATCATAGTGAAACTTGAAATATACAATGATAAAGGGAGAATTCTGAAAGCAGCTAGAGACAAAAGGTCCTTAACTTACAATGACAGACACACAAGGTTAGTAGAAGATCTGTCCACTGAAACTTGGCAGGCCAGAAGTGAGTGGCAGGAAATATTCTATGTACTGGATAAGAAAAATATGCAGCCAAGAATCCTTTATCCAGTGATGCTGTCATTCAGAATAGAAGGAGAGATGAAGATTCTCCCACACAAACAAAAACTAAAGGAGTCCATGACTACACCAGCCCTGCAAGAAATTCTACGGGGGACTCTGTAAGTGGAAAGTAGCAAAGGCTACAAAGGGCCAGAAAACATCACCAGAAACATGAAATCTACAAACACAATGGCACTAAATATCTAGCAATAATCACTCTGAATGTAAATGGACAAAATGCCCAATCAAAAGACATAGGTCATCAGAATGGATAAGAAAACAAGACCCATCTATATGCTGTTTAAAAAGACTTATTTTATACCTAAGGACACCTGCAGATGAAATAAAAGGGATGGAGAACCATCTATCATGTTAATGGACATCAAAAGAAAGCCCACATAGCCATACTTAGACAAACTAGATTTCAAAACAAAGACTGCAGCAAGAGATGGAGAAGGGCATTTTATCGTAATTAAAGGGTCTATCCATCAAGAAGAGCTAACAATTATAAATATTTATGACCCCAACTTGGAGTACCCAAATACATAAATCAATTAATTACAAACACAGGCAAACTCATTGATAATAATACCATTATTGTAGGAGACTTTAATACTCCACATACAACAATGAATGGGTCATCCAAGCACAAAATCAACAAGGAAACAAAGGCTCTGAATGACACACTGGACCAGATGGACGTAACTGATATATTCAGAACATTTCATCCTAAAGCATTCTTAAGCATATATGGAACATTCTCCAGAAGAGATCACATATTACAATCAGCCCCCAACAGGTACAAAGAGACTAAGACCATACCATGCATATTTTCAGATCACAACTTTATGAAACTTTAAATCAACCACAAGAAAAAACTTGGAAAGCTCTCAAATACATGGAAGTTAAAGAACACCTCACTAACGAATGAATGGGATAATTAGGAAATTAAACAAGAAATTTAAAAATACATGTAAGCATGGGAAAATGAAAACACGATAGTCCACACCCTTTGAGATGCAGCAAAGGCAGTCTTCAGAGGAAAATACATTGCAGTTCAGGACTATATCAAGAAGCAGGAAAGATCCCAAATACATACTTAACCTTACATCTAAAGGAGCTAGAAAAGGAGCAGCAAATAAATCTCAAAGCCAGAAGAAGATAAATAAAGATTAGAACAGAAATAAATAATACAGAATACATTAAAAAAAAAAAAACAGTAGAACAGATTCAATGAAACTAAACTGGTTTTTTGAAAGAATAGTCAAAACTGATAAACATCTAGCCAGAGCTCACAAAAAGAAAAGAGAGAAGACCCCCGCACCAAAAAAAAAAAAAAAAAAAAAAAAAAAATCATGAATGAAGAAGGAGATATCACAATCAACACCAAAGAAATACAAATAATTATAAGAGAATACTATGAAAAATTATATGCCAACAAACTGGACAATCTGGAAGAAATGAACAAATTCAAATTCTAGACACTCACACACTACCAAACTCAAACAGGAAGAAATAGAAAATTTGGACAGGCCCATAACCAGCAAAAAAATTAAATCAGTTATCAAAAATCTCCCATAAAATAAGAGTCCTGGGCCAGATAGCTTCCCAGGGGAATTCTAGAGAACATTTATAGAAGAGTTAATACTTATTCTCCTCAAACTGTTCCAAAAAATAGAAATAGGAGAAAAGCTTCCAAACTCGTTCTATGAAGCCAACAATACTCTGATTCCAAAACCAAAGACCCCACTAAAAAGGAGAATTACAAACTAATCCCTGATGAACCTGGATGCAAAAATTCTCAACAAGATACTAGCAAATCAAATTCAACAGTACATCAAAAGAAGTATTCACCATGATCAAGTGGGATTTATTTCTGGGTTGCAGGGCTGGTTCAATATTTGCAAATCAATCAATGTGATACACCACATTAACAAAAGAAAGGATAAGAAACATATGACCCTTTCAATACACACAGAAAAAGCATTTGACAAAATATAGCATCCTTTTTTTTTCTTGGTCTTTTATTTTTATTTATTTTTTTATTTAAATTCAAGTTAGTCAATATATAGTGTAACAATGATTTCAGGAATAGAATTTAGTGATTCATCACTTACATATATCACCCAGTGCTCATCCCAACAAGTGCCCTCCTTACTGGCCATCACTCATTTAACCCACCCCGCCATCCAACACCCCTCCAGCAACCCTCAGTTTATTCTCTGTATTCAAGCATCCTTTCTTGAAAAAAAAAACCTCTCAAGAAAGTAGGGACAGAAGGAACATACCTTAACATCATAAAAGCCGTTTATAAATGGTCCACAGCTAAATCATCCTTAATGGGGATAAACTGAGAGTTTTCTTCCTAAGGTCAGGAACACAATAGGGATGTCCACTCTCACCACTGTTGTTCAATCTATGTTGAACTGGAAGTCTTAGCCTCAGCAATCAGACAACACAAAGAAATAAAAGGCATCCAAATTGGCAAGAAAGAAGTCAAACTTTCACTCTTTGAAGATGACATGATGCTCTATGTGGAAAATCCAAAAGACTCCACCAAAAAACTGCTAGAGCTGATACATGAATTCAGCAAAGTTTCAGGATATACTATCACTGTACAGAAATTGGTTGCCTTTCTATACACCAATAATGAAGCAACAGAAAGAGATATCCAACAATAGGTCCCATTTACAATTGCAGCAAAAACCAAAAAATACTTAGGAATAAACCTAACAAAAAGGTGAAAGATTTGTACACTGAAAATTATAGAAAGTTTATGAAGGAAATTGAAGAAGAAATGAAGAAATGGAAAAACATTCCCTGCTCATGGAATGGAAGAACAAATATTATTGAAATGTCGATACTACCCAAAACAATCTACATATTTAATGCAATCCCTATCAAAATAACACCAGCATTGTTCACAGAGCTAGAAAAAACAATCTTAAAGTTTATATGCAACCACAAAAGACCCTGAATATGCAAAGTAATGTTAAAAAATAAAACCAAAGCTGTCATCACAATATCAGACTTGAAGCTGTATTACAAAGCTGTAGCCATCAAGACACTATGGTATTGGCACATAAACAGACACATAGATCAATGGAATAGAATAGAGTGCCCAGAAATGGGCTCAAATATATGGCCCAAATATATGGCCAACTAATCTTTGACAAAGCAGGAAGGAGTATCCAATGGAAAAAAGACAGACTTCAGCAAGTGGTGCTGGGAAAACCGGACAGCGACATGCAGAAGAATGCGGACCACTTTTTTACACCATACACAAACATAAATTCAAAATGGGTGAAAGACCTAAATGTAAGATAAAAAACCATCAGGAGAAAAATCCTACAGGAGCAAACAGGCAGCAACCTCTTTGACCTTAGCCACAGCAACTTGTTACTTGACATGTCTCTGGAGCAAAAATGAACTATTGGGACTTTCTCAACAAAAAGCTTATGCACAGTGAAGAAAACAGTTAACAAAACTAAATGCAACCAATGGAATGGGAGAAGATATTTGCAAATGACATATTGGATAAAGGGTTAGTATCCAAAATCTATAAAGAACTTATCTATTCTTATTATCAAACTCGACACCCAGAAAACAAATAATCCAGGGAAGAAATGGGCAAAAGACATGAATAGACACTTTTCTAAAGAAGACTTCCAGATGGCTAACAGACACATGAAAAAATGCTCAACATCACTCATCATCAGGGAAATACATTTCAAAACCACAATCAGATACCCCCCCACACCTGTAAGAATGGCTAAAATTAACAATTCAGGAAACAACAGATGTTGGTGAGGATTTGGAGAAAGGAGAACACTTTTGCACTGTTGGTAGGAATGCAAACTAGTGAAGTCACTCTGGAAAACAGTATGGAGGCTCCTCAAAAAATTAAAAATAGAACCACCCTACGACCCAGCAAGTGCATTCTTAAGTATTTATACAAAGATACAAATATGCTGATTTGAAGGGATACATGCACCTCAATATTTATAGCAGTACTATCAACAATAGCCAAATTATGGAAAGATCCCAAATGTCCATTGACTGATGAATAGATAAAGAAGATGTGATGTGTGTGTATATATATATACACCCCCCCACACACAATGGAATGCTACTCAGTAATGAAAAAGAATGAAATCTTGCCATTTGCAAAAAGGTGGGTGGAACTAAAGGGTATTAAGCTAAGCTAAACAAGTCAGTCAGATAAAGACAGATATCATATGAATTCATTATATGTGGAATTTGAGAAACACAACAGATAAAATAGGGGAAGGGAAGGAAAAATAAGATAAAAACAAAGAGGGAGGCAAACCATA
Organism: Acinonyx jubatus; assembly: GCF_027475565.1. NCBI lineage: Eukaryota > Metazoa > Chordata > Mammalia > Carnivora > Felidae > Acinonyx > Acinonyx jubatus. Next base: position 103,300,997 of record NC_069385.1, on the reverse strand, counting down.
AGAGACTCTTAAATACAGACAACAAACTGAGGGTTGTTGTAGAGGAGGTGGGTGGGAGGATAGGCTAAATGGCTGATGGGCATTTAGGAGGGCACTTTTTGGGAAGAGCACTGGATTTCATGTAAGAGATGGATCACTGGGTCCTATTCCTGAAGCCAAGATTACACTGTATGTTAACTAACTGAATTTCAATTAAAAAAAAAAAAGCTATATACTTTAAGCCTAAAGAGAGAGATAAAATATTAAAAAATAGAAAGTTGTAGAATATAAATATCAAACATAAAAATGTTATAATGTCTATCATATCAGACTATGTAGATTTCAAGAGAAAGAATATTATCAAATACAAAGAGGGATATTTCATAATAATAAAAGGTCAATTCATTAGCAATACATAACAATCCTAAATCAGGTATGCACCTAATAACACAGGTTTAAAAACATAAAGTAATAATTATAAAACTAAGGAGAAAACAAATAATACACAATTGCAGTTAGCACTTTTAATATTCCAGCCTTAGTAATTTATAGAACAAGCAAATACAAAACATAGAATATTAAAGGGCAAATTGACCAAAGTATCCTAGTTGACATTTATAGAACTCTCTATCTAATAACTGCATAGTGTACAATCTTCTCAAAAATTGATGATACATTCACCAGAATGAGTATAAATTAGGCTTTTTTGAAAAAAAAATCAGTGAATTCCAGGGGTCCCTAGGTGGCTCAGTTGGTTGAGCATCCAACTTCAGCTCAGGTCATGATCTCATGGTTTGTGAGTTCAAGCCCCACATCGGGCTTGCTGCTGTCTGTACAGAGCCCGCTTCAGATCCTCTGTCCCTCTCTCTCTGTCCCTCCACCACTTGCACTCTCAAAAACTTAAATAAAACAGAAAAAAATAAAAAACTCAGTGAATTTCAAAGAATTAAATTCAGTACATAATATTTTCTAATCTAAATGTAAATTTGATATTAATAATAAAAATAGTAAGCAGTATAATTCTAAATCACTGCAAATGGTTCAAAAATATCACAATGGAAATTTTAAAATTAATTCAAAATAAGTGATACTGAAAACACAACATATAAAGCTTTGTGAGATGCAGCTAAAGCAGTGCTTAGAAGAAAACTAATATTAGAAAATAAATATAATTTGAAACCAGCCATATTGCCTTTTATTTTATGAGTAGGAAAAAAAAGAGCAAGACAAACACAAACTAAGTTGAAGAGTGAAAATAATTTTTAAAAATGAAAGAAAGAAAACAGACAAATAATAGAGAAAAATAATGGAATTTTGGTTTTTGAGAAGATAAAATTTATAGCCCCTCTGGCTTAATATGTAGAGAAAAAGAGGGAAAGAACAATCTAACAATGTTACAAATTAAAGAGGAAACACTACTACATTTAGACTAGAGCAGTTAAAAAAATAACACAGAATTAGTATTAAAACAATATTCCATATTTACCAAAAAACCTGTAATGCCTATTCATTAAAAACCGAAATTAACTAAATTTATATAGGAAGAAATAGAAAAATGCCCACAGTCCTATATCAGTTAAAGAAACTGAATATGTAAATAAATGCCTTCCCTCAAAAATACTTCTAGTCCAGATACTTCACCAGTGAATTCTATCAAACATTTAGGGGGAAAAATAATTTAACTCTAAACAAGTGCTTACAGAGACAAGTGAGAAAAAATACTTCCAAACTCATTTTGTAAAACCAGAATAATCCTGATCCCCAAACCCGAAATGAATATTACAAGAAAAGAAAATGGACAGCAATATCCCTCATAACAAAATAGTAACAGTAAATGCTAGTAATATTTAAATCATGATCTACTAGGATTAATACCAAAAAAGTATTGTTTTAACATTTGAAAATCAACCCATGTAACTCAGCATATTAACAGAATAAAAAATAAAAATACTAACTTTGCCTCAATGGATGTGAAAAAAGACTTTTGATTATTCAAAATTCATTCAGGATTTTTAAAATTTGCTTTATACAGAGGTACTTTTATGAAGAAAAAGAAGATTACTTTTTTTTTTTGAAATAGATCATATAAATAACAACCATTATTACCAAAGTCCAGACACCATTTGCTATTATATATATGAATCATCAGACACGGTATTATGGGCTAAATTGTGTGTGGCTAAATTCATATGTTGAAGTGCTAATCCCTAGTACCTCAGAATTTGAGTGTAATTGAATAAGGTCTTTAAAGAGGTAATTAAGTTGAATGAGATTATTAATGTAAACTGTAATCTAATATATTTATTAAAAAAAATATTAGAACTTATACAGAGGGAAGACCATATGAACACACAGGAAGAAGACAGTCAACTACAAGGCAAGGTGAGAGGCCTCAGAAGAAACCAATTTTGATGGCACCTTGATCTTAGACTTCTGGTCTCCAGAACTGCAAGAAAGTTGATTTCCACTGTTTAAGTCACCCAGTCTGCAGTACTTTGTTACAGCAGCCCTAGCAAACTAACACACGTGGCAAAACATTTCATTTAGGCTAATGAATGAAATATGGGACTTTGAGACTCTTTCTGATTTGGGGGCAGTAGCTTAAGCCAAAGAGGGAGGGGAACACTGCAGGACCATGATTTGCTTTTTGGATGTAGAGTATATCTTATCACACATTTATTGAATATTTAGCCCAAACTAGGAAAAGATTATGAAGTTTATTTTTTAAGAGTCAATATCCTTAGTCTTTTATTTTTTATTTGCATTCTTCTCTTGGCAAGTAGTAACATGCCTTTGTCTGTAAGTAAAGTACGTGGATTTGCAGGGGATGGTGGTGGGGGGTGGTAAAGGCCTTACATATTTGATCTTAACTATTTGCTACCTTCATTTATGATAAAGATAGTCCAAATGTGTTCTACAGTTAATGGTACGGAAAAAAAGTATTACACAGAATCCCAGATGTTTCTCTGACAGTTGGGAATATCTAATGTGGCTCTGACTTCTGTAAGGGAATCAAAGAGTCTTCTGTGACTTTCCTTGTTTGCTATTTCTGGTCTTCAAAGACCTTTTGAATTATGTACTATACAATAGAATATTCTCTTTGACATTGAAAACTTTGGTCTACTAGTCAGTATTTTCAACCAAAATATATTGAACTCCTTCTGTGTAAAGCACAGTCAGAGAAACAAAAAGTAATCAAAGGATCAGATCCTGGCTTTCAACAAAGCTCCTAATCTAAACACAGATAGACCTAGAAAAATCCTTCATCAATAAGATAATGGCAAGTCAAAAAGAATACCAAAGGAGGAGAGATAGAAATAGACAGGAAGATCCTCTTCCATCTCCCACCACTAGAGAGGGAGAAAGAATATTGACATTTGACTATAAAGGTAAAAGTGATGTGATGATAATGTCACTTAAGAAGGGAAAGAATTTGAAGCAACAGCTTGTCAATTACTTGAACACCTCTGTAAATAATTAGAAAAGTGAAGAATTAGAAAGTAAGCTATCCAAATTTAGTGTTTGAAATACTAAATACTATTTAGTGTTAATCAAAGCCAGGAAGGGGAATCATCTTCCCTTATCTTTAAATCATACTTTCCCCAAATTTTTCCCTCCCTCCCTCCCTCCCTCCCTCCCTTTCTCCTCCCTCCCTCCCTCCTTCCTTCCTTCCTTTGTTCCTTCCTTCCTTCCTTCCTTCCTTCCTTCCTTCCTTCCTCCCTTCCTTTCCCTCCCTCCCTCCCTCCCTTTCTCCTCCCTCCTTCCTTCCTTCCTTCCTTCCTTCCTTCCTTCCTTCCTTCCTTCCATCCTTCCTTCCCTTCCTTTTCTCCTTCATTCCTTTTTTCTCTCTCTTCCTTCACTCGCTTTTTCTTATTGTGTTAAGACTACTTAACATGAGATCTACCCACTTAACATGTCTACCCACTCTTAACTGCAGGCACTATATTGTATTTCAGGTCTCTAGAATTTATTCACCTTGCATAGCTGAAACTTTATACCCATTGAACAACAGCCTTAATCTTTTCAGTAAACCTAACATCTGAGATCTTGCTAGGGTGTTGCCTACTTTCGTGTTTAGCAGAACTTAAGGTGAACAGCAAGAATGGAAAAGAGAACCCTAATCCTTTGTCCCTGCCGACTCCCTCTGGACCTACAAGAGAAGAACTCCCTTGAAGCATCTAGTTTCAAGCTGCACTAGGAACATGCAACTCCACCCGAGATCTTTGCACAGAACGACACATCCCTTTCTCCAGCCCACTCTAAATGGGAATAGGAAATGGGACTTCACTGAAAGTAGAAAACATCAGACATGTACTATATAAATGATATTTGTATCTAAATAATGTCTCAAAAAATATAAAAATAATTTTCAAGAATCTAAATTACCCCTTTCTAGGCATGGTTATGTAATTAATTTTCCCTGTAAAAACCTTTTTTGTGTCAACTATGAAAAAGAAAATTTCATCCTTGTTTCTGTCTAAATTAATTTAGAAAAAATGTTTAGTGGGGTCAGTTACTAAGATTTTTTAAAACTATAGATTAAAGAAGCTACATTTTTTTTCACTGTGCTCTGTTTTAAGTGAGGCAGTACTAAAAACAGTGGGGCCTTGAGGAATGAAGAACAGCCTTATCCTATATTTAATTTTTTTTTTTCTGGCAAGGGTCCAGCAACAAAGCAGATGTTAAAAGTGACATTTAGAGCTTGGGGAACCAAACTTGATGCTGCTACCACAATATGCCACAGCCAAATCCTGGCAAGGATTACCTCTATAGAGAGAACACTAGATTCCCTCTGGGATGCCTTGAAAAAGAAAACAGAAACACTGAAGTAGGGGGATGAAATATCCAAAATGTAGCATTTTGGCTAAGAGAAAAGGGTGTTTAAAAACTGTGGCTCTGGAAAGAAAATCATAGCCCACTACTGAGGGAAAAAATAAAGTCACAAAATGCAACGTTTAATGTGAGCCCTTTATGTATAAACGTGTAATATATGGATATAGATACATCTATATAAATAAAACACACAAAAGGAAAATATCTGAAAATAAATACCACAAAATGTCAACAGTGCTTAGAGTAGAATATGATTTTCTTTTCTCTCTTTTGAATATTTTAATTTCTAAAATTTATGATATGTAAATATAGACAGAACTTTTAAAATTTTTAAAGTTTTGTTCAGATAATTACAGTCTGTGAACCATCACATGTCCATAAGGGCTTTACTATATATATAGTTCCAGTAACAAACATACTAATCAACGCTTGTCTCTCTTCTTCAGTAAACTCTGAGAAACTTGAGGTCAGGGACAGGGTATCTTATACCTGTGGATATCCAAGTTCAAAAACCAAGGAGAGATATAATTAACATGTAGGTACTTAGCAAACTTAATTATTGTAATTAGTGTGTAATCATTAATGATCCCCAATTTTACAGATGAGAAATTGAAGCTTAGAGATATTAAGTAGCATAGTGAATGTCCTCCAGTTAAGGAGTGCTAGGGCCAAGATTCAGGTGCATATCTGTCTGACCCCAAATTAACGTTGGTATTAAAATTTGATGCCTGTTAAATGGAAGACAAGAAGGAAGAGGGGCAAGCCAGGAAGACCTAGGAAAAATTTAAAGTTATAATGGAAAGCAAACGAATAGAATACAAAATAAAATTCCTAATAAAGAATCATTTTTAACAAGTAGAGAAAATACACGCATTGTGAGCAAGAATGTCTCCCTCGCGGATATATTCATGTGGGAACTGAATTACTGGCACTCGACAGTTGTAGCAGAGATTGCTATCCTGAAGGGAGGATGCTTTCAGGCAATATCAGGGCCTTTCCAACTTGGTTCTCCTATAGTATTTTATTAGGGCCAGTCTCGTGTTGTTTTAATGAAGGCCCCAGGTGATTTTTAAGACAGAAACTTGTTTCTTTCCTTTGCTATCCTCTTTCATTTGGCAGCAATGCATCCCAGTGGTACACAAATGAAATATTATCAGAGGAGATTCAGCAGCAGTGAAAGACCTAATGAATCACAAGAGAGAGGCCCTTTGTTGCAATGCATTCACAAAAAAATCATGGATGTCAATGTAGTCCCACACGTTTCATGAAGTTTGCTAAATAATTAAAAGTTATACCATTAGCAGTATTTCTGGGGCCTTCCTTATGCTTAACTTTTATGATATCTTTAATTAAAGAGGATATATGCAGAGGTGGATGCTGGGATATGCTAAGAAAGTAGGACAGGCTCAGGTTATCCTAAAATGTGGATGAAGTAGTTGATTTCCTCTCTGGCACTTATATGTAGAATAAGTTTGATGAAATCATTTACCAAGTAACTCAAGAATGTGGATATCAGTTAAAGAGCCCTAACAAATATTGCAATTTAGAGCTACCTATTTTCTAAGTGCACAGACCTAAGTTTGCTCTGCCTTTGACGTAAGTCCAAAGGCATGAAGATTGGGATGAAAAATGGGAGAATCCAGGTCATTTCTTCTTTGTTTCTCAAGCTCATGGTTAAAGAAAACTGTTTAATTCAAAAAATAAAACTTGATCTTTTGAGGGCACTTAGGTGACTCAGGTGGTTAGGTTTCCAACTCTTGGTTTTGGCTCAGGTCACGGTCTCTCAGTTTGTGAGATAGAACACCCTGTCGGGCTCCACGCTGGGTATGGAGTGTGCTTGGGATTCTCTCTCCCTGTCCCTTTGACCCTGCCAGGTGTGGGTGCACATGCGCATGCTCTCTCTCTCTCTCAAAATAAATAAAAAAAAAAAAAAACAAAAAAACTTGATCCTTTTTCCTACATCATAAGTCCTAGGGGCACAAATATTAAAAGTACTATCTATAATATTTAATGAATAGAAATGTCCTGTTAGTAACTTTTGGCATTCCAGAGTAAAACAAATGTCTTGTATTCTATTCTCATAGCATGAATCCATAGAAAACAGTATATAGTTTGATGTATTTTATTTTTCACCTAATCGCTTATTTCTTATCTAGATCCTCAAAGCCTTTAATCTTTACAACTAGCACAAAATAAATACATATGGCAGAATTGAACAGTTATCAAGTTCAAAAAGTTCTGCCAGAATGAAACAAAGAAAGGCAATTTTCTCCTAAGAAGTCTTTTTGGGAGAGAGTATTAAGGGATTAACTAAACTGATATTCCAGGCAGTCTGGTGGGCTCAGGGTAAATAAAAATGCTCACAAAGAACCTACCATCTATACTGAATACAGACTTAAAAGTAGACAATTATACAATTTTTGAGGTAGGTATACTGATGAAGCCATGCACATGTGTTAAATGTGCACTAGGGAGTGACTCCTAACTTAGCCACTGGGGTAATGGGAGGTCTTCCTGAATATCTACTTGAGCTGATACCAAGCTGTGTGGGTGCTAACCAGGCAAATGTGTGGAGTAGAGTGAAGTAGAGTAGGGATGGGCAAGCCAGGCAGAAGGGGTAAAATTAACATAAGCAAAATAGTGATAAAATACAGTGGGGAAAGATGAGTAGGTTTAAAATACCAGATTGTAAATTATAAAGCAGAAAATAAAGAACTATGGAACTATAGAGTTAGGCAGGGGACAAACCACAGATGAGAATATTTGCGCATGGAGTTTATCTTTGGGGAATTACTGAAGAATTTAAAGCAATCAAGTGGTATCATAAAACTCAGATTTTAAATGGATTCCTTTGGTGATCATATGGACAATGTATATTTAGATTAAGAGCTGTGGGTTGCGTGGGACACTTTAGGAAATAGAAAAACAAAATTTTTAATGCAAAAAGAAGAAACCACAAAGAGGCAGGAAGGAAAAGTCAGTGAAGTACCAGAAGAAACTGAAGACTATGTTGTTATGACTTTAAAAAAGTAAAACATTACTTTGCAAAGTCAAAAGAGATTCACAGTAGAAAATGAAACAGGGCAATCCAAGGGAGGCAATTATAAGAGAATGTCCAATAGAATTCTAATCAGGAAATCAGTAATGCCTTCAAGAAGAGCAGTTCCTGTGAGCAGTAAGAGCAGAGGCAGTGTCATGGGTTATGAAGCAGACCAGGGGTGAGGAAGAACTTGTTTCAGAGAATGAATAAGATCTAGAAAAGTTTGTGTAAGAAGGGTAGAGAAAGGATCTTTCAGCAAGGGTGTGCATGGAGGCCAAGCTAAACAGGCCAGAAGAGAAGGAAAAGTTGAAGATACGGAAAAGAGGTGTCTACAGAGATAATGTCCCAGGGGAGATGTGAGAAGAGATCTTAAAAGGTAGAAGAGTTGAAGGAACAAACCCTCAGAAATGGGGCAAATGAGCCACATGTTTATATCATCAATGGGGAAATGAGAATTTAAGCCTCAATTCCTTTTTTCTTTTAGTTTATTTTTATTTATTTTGAGAGAAAGAGAGGGAGAGAGAGAGAGAGCAAGTGGGGGAGGGGCTGAGAGAGAGAGAGAGAGAGAGAGAGAGAGAGAGAATCCTAAGCAGGCTCCGCACCACCAGTGCAGAGCCCAATGCAGGGCTCGAACTCACAAACTGTGAGATCTTGACCTGAGCCGAAGTCAAGAGTCCAACACTCTACCGACTGAGCCACCCAGGTGGCTAAATTTCTTAATAAAGGGGTGACATAAATAAAAGGATTAACCTGATACCAAGACAACTTTGGTTTATTTGTATTGTTTACTCTTTATACAACAAAATATTAGGCTGGCACAAGAAAATTTTGTTAGTAGTTTTAAAGACCATGTGGAAGATCATTCTCTTAACAATAACACAACCATTCCCTCATCTGAAGGGTCTGAATATGCACCTTCTCTAGGGAAACATACTCACCAATTCTATACAAGTATATGTTCCTCATCACTGGCTCTTTACGGATGCTCAAAACACCTATGCAGTCATATCCTGTATTATGGCCTGATATGCTGACAGTAAATCTGTGACAAAGGGTAATGTCATATTTTCCCTCCTCAATGATACTTAGCCTAGAAAGAACCCTGTTCTTATTTAATTGGCATTGATTTTCTGAAAATTGACTATTACTCTCAAGTTGTAATATTTTTTAATTGCTTGAGATGAAAAAACACTTCATGTGGTGAGTCTTGTAAAAGGAGCACTCTTTCTGTCTTTTGTTAATTGAAGATTTTGCTACTTGTTTGTATCTCATTCATTTTGTGTTTAGATATGAATATTTTTCTCATTGTCAGAAAACTTTGATGAGTGACATCCAATTAAAAATAGGGCTGAAAGGGTAGTAGTATTATTAAAATCTAAAGTTTCTCAAACTAGCAGATCAATATATCATGTGTCTCTCATTCCCTGGCTTAAAAAAAAAAAAAAGATTACATCCCCACGAACATTTTATCCCTACAGATGCCTCATACCTTCACTCAGTTACAAGATAAGGATAGCACCAAATTTACCATAAAGGATGCACAGAATACAAAGGGATCTAAATCACATATGATAAACTAGGCCATTTTTATTTTCAAACACTCTTTCCACAGATGTCCCAACCTCTCATTGCTCTGTCTGGACCCCATTGCTATGAATACTAACTGTTACATCCTTCTTAGGAAGATATCCAACTACATCTCACTTTGAATAGCATTGGGTTCATCCTTGGGAGGTCATTAGGGAGGGTAATTATTAGATTTTGGATTCCTTACTCCTAAGAAGTCTAGTAATAAGTAATATCACATAGTTCCTTCCCACTCCAAAATCATAACTTTGGGGAGATATACAGACTCATCTGAGATCTTTTTTCTGTGAGCCAGGCACTGTCCTAAAGGATTTACATAAATTACTACATCCAATCCTCACAGCAGCTCTGTGATATATTTATTAGTCACATTTTGCAGAAATATAAATCAAGGAAGCTTAAAAAATTATCCAAATATCTCTAACTAGTTAGTGACAAAGAAGGACCCAGGAAGCCTGAATAACTAGGTAATTAAAGGCAGAGCCAAATATAAAACTCAAGTTCCTAACTTGCAGACTAACGACACACAGAGGGTTCAAATAAATATTCAACCCCTTGATAGACTTACAAATTTAAAATCTCCAAAGAGCATTCCTGGCATTGATTGACACTGACATTTTCAATACTGAGGATGCACTGTCTTTCTTCTCCAGAGACTGAATGCTCTGAAGTAGGAAAATGATCAACCACAGAGCATGTCAGGTAAACCTGAGTGATTATGTCCCCAAATACACTATCCCAGGCTCTATCGCTGATGAGTACTGATACACCCTGCTGACAAATGTATATTCTTTCCCTTGTTAGGGTTTTCACTTCCAAAATAGTTTCAGTCACCTCAGGGATGCTTACATTTATAACCTGGAAGACACTCATGCCCCAGTTATGGCAACTTCCTTCCAAGATTCCCCTGTTTGTTTCCTCATAGGACCAGGACTGCAGTCCCTCTGCTGTTGCTGCACTGATTGCTTGCATTTCTTCTCAGGACCTGGACACCTCCATAGCAACAATTTCTATTGACTCCAGTCTACCTCTCTGGTTTCTTCTCTTGCCCCCATTTTCTCTCAGTCTCTGGTGGGAAGCCAGAGGGAACTTCCCAGCAGAACTGGAGGAGCCCTTAGTAAACAGGTTTTCCTTTTCTTCCCCCATGGGTGGGGGGGATGGTGCACACAACATGCATTGGGAGTAGAGTGTTGTAGCAGAGTCTCACCAATCCTTACAGCAGCATGTGCACACAGGCCAGGCGTTCTTTTCACTCACGGTGACTTTTATGGTGATTTTTTTCTTAATTTTCACCATAATTCCCCCTTGTGCTATGGCTGAGTTGGGGGCCAGTGCCATTTCAGAGGGAGACTTACAAACTTTTTAGGTGTAAATAACAAACAAACAAATAAATGTATGTGGCAACCTTAAACAAACAAACAAAAAAGGTGGTTAATCTGCTCATGTCTGACATCTGACGTCAGGTACTGCCAGCTTGATCTAGAATTCAAAAGACATTTCCAGAATCTACCACATGTTCTCTTCTCCAGATTTGGCTCCATTCTAGGGTTCTATCTAGCTCATGGCCCCAAATAACTCCTGCCACTCTCCCTTGTGGCTGTAGCACTTCTAAGCTTCTACTCTTAATACCAGAAGAATCTCATTATCATTTCAAAAAATTACTGAGGTATACTCTAACTGGATCCTTTTAAATCACTTACTCATCCATAACCAATTAGTGTGAGTATGGAGAGGGAGATCTTCATTTGTTCAAACCAGTCAGAACCTACTCTTGAAAATACAAGTTTGAAGACCAGCACCGAGGGCAGAAGTTGTTCTCCAAAAGAAATCTGGGATATTACTACCAAGAAGTAAGGGGAAAATAACTTGTAGACAAATTCCAGACAGAATTTGTTATAGAATCCCAACTGTCCTAGTCATAATTGCACACATCAAACTCCTCAGCCCTTCATCTAGTGGAACCCTAGCTTCAGCCCAGCTACCATTATTTTCTGCAATTCCAGTTCAAAAATTGAGATGTGCATCTTGTCCCCCTTATTGTTTTTCTTGATACTTATATCTGTATGACTCATTCTGAGGTCAGTTAAGTTCCTATACCCCTGATATCAACACTATTCTAGACTATCTCTATTAAATGTTTATGTAAAGTTTGTAACTAGTAGAGATATCTTTTCGTTGTGTAACCAACACTTTAAAATTTGTTAAAGGCATGTGTATCCAGCCTAGAAAGAAATGAGGTTCAGAAACTCATTTATATTGTGTTCCCTGGACATCAGTGCCTCACTGATTAAACTAATAGCAGCCGGGAGACAGGTCACTGCACCGAGAACATTTAAATAGTGACTCATGGTCAATCTTTTCAATCTCTCTCCTGGCACCATGAAAATCCCTCACCCAAAGGAACAAATTGGCATGAGCAAATTACAGGGTTATTTTCCTCTGAATATTTCATCAACTGCTCATCAAAATTCTACATCAAATCTATGGAAGTTCATCTATTTATGGGAGCAGCACATGATATCTAAACATATTTGCTCACCTCTGCCTGTTCACATTTCATTAGTACCCAGCAGCTTCAATTCATAAAGGAGATCTCACTTGAGACTAAATTAGTATGAAGTGTAACTTTAACTTAACAACAAGTGCCTCCAGGTAAAATACGCACCTGAATCCAATATCAAAGAAGCCACATATTTCCTACTCAATTAATCAAAAGGCATATCACACAACTCCTTTAATTTTAGTCAGATAAATGTCAAGTCCAACCAGCAATGGAGGTTGTGCCCAATTACAAGGAAGACAAACTGGTATTGTAGAAAGAAAGTAGACTTTAGCATCAGACATACCTGAGTCTTCTGAATACTAAGTCTATACTGTACATGCTGGGGGTTTTCAACTTCTCTCAATGTCAGTTTCCTCAACTACAAAAAAGGATGATTAAAACATAATTCTTAAAGTGTGAACATTAAACAGATAATAAATAAAATAAGTAATAAATAAAACAGACCTCGATGGTCACTCAGTGAAAGGTGATTTCCTTGCAGTCCCTTCAAATGAGTACTTTCTGTCCTCAACAACAGTGATAAATCATGTTGATAGTACATACCCTTGATACGATGTTATAAAAATGATACTTTACTACTGCAGTATCCTCCCAAAAGCATATAACCCCAGTTTAATCATGATAAAAATATCAGACAAATCCCAATTGAAGGACATTCTTCAAAATATCTGAGCAATAGCCCTCAAGACTGACAAGTTCATCAAAAACAAGGAAAGTCGGGAAGTTATCACAGTCTCAAGGAACCTAAGGAGACATGCCTAAGAATGGAATGTGGCATCATGGGTGGGATCCCAGAAAATTTTGTAAAAAGGCATTCAGTAAAAGCTACAGAAATATGAATAAAATATGGATATTAGCTAATAATTATCAATATTGGGTCATACATTGCAATAAATGAACCATAATAATGTAAGGTGTTAATAATAGAGATAATAAAAGTAACCCTCTGTACTATCATCTCAATTTTTCTCTAAATCTTTAAGTGTTTTAAAATACAAAATTTATAGGTGGTGCCTGGGTGGCTCAGTCGGTTAAGCGTCCGACTTCGGCTCAGGTCACAATCTCGCGGTCCGTGAGTTCGAGCCCCGCGTCGGGCTCTGTGCTGACTGCTCAGAGCCTGGAGCCTGTTTCAGATTCTGTGTCTCCCTCTCTCTCTGACCCTCCCCCGTTCATGCTCTGTCTCTCTCTGTCTCAAAAATAAATAAACGTTAAAAAAATTGTTAAAATACAAAATTTATATAAAAGATATATTTAATTAAAACACCTGTAATTTTGAAACAGGGGTGTTAAGCAGCTCTTCTGAAGTCACCTTCTTTCTCTACCTGATTGTTCCTTCTCCTTTCTCTTTCTTCACCCAAATTTAATTGCTGGGACTACTGCACCTTAGAAGCCATAAGACCAGGATGCTAGTCTCCTGATGCCCATGGAGAAGGATCCATTAAGGAAGGGCATGTGCAGTCCACATACAAGAAGAAGCAGGGCATCATCAATTAAGGACGATTGAGTCCCAACAAAGTTCTAAATAGCTACAATACCATGTGCTGAGTACTGTGCTGGATACTTGTTATATTTGTCCTCATAGCAACCATATTGACATAGATATTCATCTTAATTTGCACATGGGGCTTAGTCGATCATAATCCCATGGCTCATGGGAACCAGAGTGAAGCCCACACTCCAAAGCCCATGCTCTTACCCACTGCACATACTGCCTCCTGAGGCCACAGTAGGATGATCACCTGGCCTTCAATGACTCCTGCTCCCATTTTGTATATCTTTCTAACTCTAGGTGCCCAACAACACCCGACGCCTGCTAAACCATCCAACTGTGCTTCCACTTTTATCCAGAAAGAAAAATGAGAGCAAGGAAATGAGGTAAAGGGAAAAGAGGCAGAAAGAGAGCTAAGATTTATTGAGGGGCTACTATACTCCAAGACACTTATTAGGTACTTTACCCACATTAATTAAGCCCTCATGATATCCTCATAGGAACATAATTTCCATTTTTAGGTTCACGGTTACTCAGTGATTTTACCTCAGTGTTGTGAAGGGAGAAGTTCTTCCTTTTTTTTTTTTTTTAAATCACTTTCCACAATATTCCATGTATACTGCCCACCCCACCAGTAATTACCTCCCCATGCTTGCCCTAATCTGTTCAATTCCTGTACCCCAGTGGCCAACTTTCAAGTTTCCAATGTTTTGAGGAAGCTTTGTTTCTCTATTTTTGTTTTCTCCTCAACTTTAAGTTTTAGGAAGTATTGTTCCCTCCCTGGTTGTCCAGCTAACTCCTCCTTAATATCGGATCTTCACTTATATGTCACTTCAACAGAAAGGCCTTTCTCACCATCCCAGGCTAACTAAGACCACCTTATTACTCCTATGTATAACACTTTGTTTTCTTTATCTGTAGCTAACACACACAATGTAGCTATGTGTGCAATGATGGAACTATATATTTAATTTCTGTCCTCCACCTGGATTGCAGCTCCATGAGGAAAAGGATTGTGCTTTTTTTATTTTTTCACATGTGCCTAGGACAGTGCCTTGCACATAGTATGGCTCAGAAAATATTTATTGTATAAAGGTTTTAAATTGATAAATGGATATAAGAATAAAGGATAGCACATGAGTTCACTCATATGTGGAGTTTAAGAAACAAAACAGATTAACATATAGGAAGGGGGGAAAAGGAGAGAGGGAAACAAACCATAAAAGACTCTTAATGATAGAGAACAAACAGGGTTGATAGAAGGAGGTGAGTGGGGAATGGGCTAAATGGATGATGTGTACTCGTGTTGAGCACTAGGTGTTACATGTAAGTGATGAATCACTAAATTCTATTCCTGAAGACAACACTACGCTATATGTTAACTAACTAGAATATAAATAAAAATTTGGAAAAGAAAAAAAAATAAAAAAGAAGATAGCTGTTCCACAAAAAAATAAAAATAAGTAAATAAAATAAAAATTCACACCAAACAAATAAATTAAAAAAATAAAGCTAGAACTAACATACTTGATTTTTTAAAGTATTTTATAGGTTTTGTTACTATTACATTCTTGTTGTCACATCAGGATATACAAAAAGAGAGGAAAGTATTCCATATCCAATCCCTCAGTGAGTACAAATGGTATCCTTTCAAACAGTAGATAGTTTCAAGGTTAAAAAAAAAAAAAAAACAAAAACAAAAACAAAAAAAGAAGGAATTTTTTCTCTTTTCTGAAATCTTCCTTCACTTTGTTCAAGGTATATGTTACTGTGTGCCTTATATTAAAGTTATTTTTGCATGTTTTATTCTCTTAACTAGACTTTAATCTCTAAAGAGGAAAAGTTCTAAACTTTGTCTATGTATTCTCTATCTCAAATATACACACTACCAAAAAATTATTATGTGGTAGGTGCCAAATAATGATATGTTAAATAAATGAGGGGGAAAAAAATGTTTCAAGTTAAGTGAAGAAAAGCTGACTCTGGTTTCACATGTTTGTTTTCCTAGGAATATTTTAACATTAAAAGAGCATTACTGAAGAGCTATGCCTGAAACGCACAAAAATGGCTGTTCATGGTGGTATTAGAATCATTAATAAAGAGCTAAAGGGGTTTCACAGAGTTCAGAGGCCATTTTTCACTTTTTTCAAATCCCAGTCCATGGACAGGCTCCTCCTATTGGCCTGAACATGAACTTGACTCTGTTTGCAAAAACTGTAAATGACCATAAAACGGTTTCCACAATCTCCCACTTTCATTTCAGAATGTGATGATGCCCATAAATCCCACCATCTGTCCCCAGAGGTTAACTGTCCTGATCATCATCTCTTAGCTGTCACTAGCAGCTTCCTGGTTGAGTCATGACCCTGTTCCCTGTTCCATCATGATGATGAAATCCTCATCTGATGTCACTCCAGCAAGATTCAGAAGCATTTCTTATATCAAATAAACACGTATCTGATCGTTTTAAATTAATTTCCAAGAAGAAATGCAGGACTTAATTTAAAATGTAAGAGCATGTTTATCTTGCATGCCTCTATAATCAGAGGATGAGCTCATTCACTCTGAATAGCACACTGGGAGAGAGGCTGAATGGTATGCAACATCAGCCTGTAATCAAGGGACACATGTGTTCAATCATCAGCGATGCCTTGCCCTCAGTAGAGTGTAAACTGAAGGGTAGCGGAGGAGATGTCTTCTCAGAGAGCTGGTGGTTCTGTGACCAAAACTCAAAAGGAAATTCTGCTCAGCACAATATGCAATGTCTTGCTCTCTCCTTAGTGCTGTGGGAAGGCAGTTCTGTGTTAAATCATGGGCTTTGGATAATCAATTCACAAGCAGACACGGAACACATTGATTGGTGATTTTTCACTGGGTGAGATAGAGGGACCCAGGTTTCACTTACCTCTCTCTGACTCATCTTCCAAATCCCATGTCAGGGCTGGTGGGGGTCTCACACTTGGCTCTGCCAGTCCACTCAGGTATGTGTGCCAAGAATGGAAGGATAGTGTAAAGAGGAATTATACAGAAGCACAGAACTGAGTGGGGACAAACGGGGACCTCTGACCTTCCTGAGATAGCTTGTTACCATCTTCACCCAGCAGCAGCAATAGCAGTAAGAAGAAAAGTAGACAGAGAGGCTCTTTAGCACTTTAAATTTATGTATTCCATCAAAAATCACCCCCCTCCCATCACGCTATGATTGGATCTGTAATTTAGGTAGTAAGCATCTCCCCATGCCTATACTGTTAGCCCAGAGGCAGCAAAGAGGCTGCACCTCAAAGTGAAAATGCAGCACAATTCACCCTTTGAAAAAAATCCTGCCCCTTTCATGGCATTATACTATAGGCTTATGAATATGAAAATTAACATATAACACAGTAACTTCCAAAATGTGGATGTTTGCATGGAATGCTATAATGGACATTTGTCATTTTTTCGATGGCTAGTATGGAAAAAATTTTTCCTGTCTGAGGGCAATCTCAAAGTAGAGGTGGGTTCTATCTCTTACTACCAAAAACAAAAAGACCCTTATCTTTCCCAGCCCTCTGGCCGCTAGGGCATGAGTGTCAGGAATAGCATCAGCCAGCAGACATCCAATTCAGAACTCGTGCCTCTGAACCTTGAAAGAGTAATACAAAATATTTCATAGAAAATCAAGATCTCGATAAAATACTAGCAAATAGAATCCACAACATATAAAAGGAATTTTACACCATTAGCAAATAGTTTGACACGTGAAAACCAATGTAATACACCAAAATCAGTAAAGGACAAAGTCACATGAGCATCTCAACAGATGGAGGAAGAGCAAAACAAGGAAACAAAAACAAATTAAACATTTCACAAAGTCCAGTGCCTTTTTATGATTAAAAAACAAAAAAACAAAAAAAAACAAAAAAAAACACACAAAACAACAACAACAACAAAAAAAAACAACCACTCACCAAACTAGGAATAGCAGGAAACTTTCTTGAGTTGATAAATGGCATCTATGGAAAAACTAAGCTATTATCATACTTAATGGTGAAAGACATAGTGCTTTTCCCAAAGAATAGGAACCAGACGAATATGCTCACTCTTGCCACTTCTATTTAACATCGTATTGGGGGTTCTAGCCAGGATAACTAGGCAAGAAAATGAAAAACACAAAAACAAAAACAAAAGAAAAACAGAACAAAAAGACAACCAGATTGGAAAGGAACAAGTAAAAGGATCTCCATTTCCAGATAACATGATCTTGCATATAGAAAATCCTAAGAAATCCACTAAAAGTAGAAATGAAATAATAAATGCATTCAGTAACTCTGCAAAGTACGAACAAGATCAATATACAAGAACCAAGTGTGTTTCTTCTACTAACAATAAACAATCTGAAAATTAAGTTAAGGAAACAATTCATTTAAAATAGTATCATAAAAATAAAATACCTAAGAGTACATTTAACAGAAGAGGTACAAACATACACTATAAAAACTACAAAAACATTAATTAAAGAATGAATTAGAGCAGATGAGGTGAAGTTGAGAGTCAAGTAATAGCAGAGTACCTAGGCGTGAGGATGCTGGTGACAATAGGGACTGATGTCCTCATGACTAGTGTCTCATGGCAATGGAGCAAGGAATTGCTCCTGTTTACAGAATAAAATGTTGGTTGTGATGTGTTTCCAAATTTAGGCACATTTTCTGAGTCTGTTTCATCAGGCCTCCCTTAAATTCAGAGATTTATGTACTGTCCTTTCAATACATTTTATTCAGTCAGAGCTGGTTTCTATTTTTTTTTTGTGACCAGGAACCCTGACTAGTGTAGGTATTATCGCTGCTTGGTTTTTGTCCTCTTCTAATGATTTTGCTTAGGAGAGGAAAAAGTCCTTGTAATTCTTAGAATGTATTTTTTAGCACTTTTTAGTTCCATTGCTTTTCCAAGATTTAGTTCATTTCTATAATAACCTTATAATCTTACAAGTTAATAATAATAACCTTATAAACCATATATATTATTAATCTTTTTTTTATCTGTGTAAAAACTAGTTCAAAGAGGTTACACGGGGGGTGGGGGGGGCACCTGGGTGGCTCAGTCAGTTAAGTGTCTGACTTCAGCTCAGGTCATGGTCTTACGGTTCGAGAGTTCGAGCCCCGCATCGGGCTCTGTGCTGACAGCTTGGAGCCTGGAGCCTGCTTCGGATTCCGTGTCTCCCTCTTTCTCTATCCCTCCCCGACTAATGCTCTGTCTCTCTCTGTCTCTCAAAAATAAATGTAAAAAGGGGCGCCTGGGTGGCTCAGTCGGTTAAGCGGCCGACTTCACCTCAGGTCATGATCTCGCGGTCCGTGAGTTCGAGCCCCGCATCGGGCTCTGTGCTGACAGCTCAGAGCCTGGAGCCTGTTTCAGATTCTGTGTCTCCCTCTCTCTGACCCTTCCCCGTTCATGCTCTGTCTCTCTCTGTCTCAAAAATAAATAAATGTTAAAAAAAATTTTTTTAAATAAATGTAAAAAAAAAGAGGTCACACGGTTGTCTAAGAGAGTCTGTAGTACAGATGAAAATCTAGGTCTGCTAAGCACATATCCCAGGTAATTTCTACTTTGATTTTGTATGCTCAAAATACAGAAAGCATGTTAGCTGGACTCTCCTAACGAGGACGCCACTGAGGTCAGGTGGATCCCACACTAAACACTATTAAAAGCTCAAAGATAGAGGAGCAGCTATGTGAATTACTTACAACTTGTTAATGGAATAGGCAGCAGTCATGAACAGTTATGTTTTCCAAAAGTATTTAATGCCATGACAAACTAATGTGATATTATTTGGAAATTTTAGAATAAACACTGCCAGAAACAAAGCGAATTGTGCTTTGTGCAAACAGATATGTGCTTATGTGTGTTTGTCTTATACTATGTGTGTGTATGTGTGTGCCAGAAGACCTTCATAAATACTGTGTAACATGCTAGCCGTTAATAACAGAAAGATAAGGAAAACAGTATACATTTCGAGGAGAAATAGAGGCAGCAGGAAATAGTCAATTATAAAGGAAACAAATAACTAGTCTTGGACCATGAAGGAAAAGACTTGGTCCACAGCAATCCTACTATGCTGTACTTACCAAATAATTATCTCACGATCAAGTTCGTGAATGGAAAACACACCTTTTCTTTCTGTGTCAAAGATGCCTATCACTTTTGAATTGCTTGTGGCTGTCACAGCTTTCCCAAATTGCTGAGTCCTCCCAAGTCTTCCTGAATGCTGACCTCTCCTGGCCATTTCTGCTATTGCAATCCTTCCAACCTTGGCACGCTTAATACTGAGGCAGCAGTCAGCCTATTCTCTTCACTGTCAGAGATGAGCTGAAATGATCAGAGGTGCCTGAGAGGATATCACTACTGGGGACCCTCTGCCAATAATCCTAAATCTCCTTGATGTCAGTCTTTCTATTATCCAAATCCAAGTACTCTCGATTTCCTGGTTTTACACCTTTCTGCTCACACCTGTGTCCTCCCTCTGCCTAACTGAACAGTAAGACTCAATTCGGTAATTGTGAGTCTCCATGTTAGACAATAAAACAACTAAATGTGGCAGCAATACCAATTATGAGAGAAGGAAGCCTGGGCCCTTGGACCACTGTAATTCCATCTGTCACTTATAGGAAATTTCAATGGAAGGGGCTCTGTCCTAATATCTGAAAAGAGGCTCCAGAGGTCTCCAGCTGTGGTTAAAAACAGAATCTTCATTTTGGTCAGTTCTTATGGACAATCGCTATACTACTACACAATTTCACGGGTCATAAAACTGTTGTAGCCACTAATGACCAGCCGGCTCTTTTGCCAGACCAGTACAATCACTTGATAAGGGCATCTGTCAGTCATTCAAGCAATATTTCCTCTTCATGCTGAGAGTTAATCGCTGGCTAGGATAGAATTAGAAAGCAAGCTTTAACAAAGAAGGTCATCCAACTGGTAAAATGGATTTGATGCCATTTATATTATTGTTGTGGCCCGATAAACAATTCTAGATGGATTATTTTAGGCAACACAGGTTTTCATTAACAGCCTTGGATATGTCTAAGGACAGTTTCCTTAGAAAGTATATACACAATTTGGAGTGTTTCTGAGCATATTTGTGTTTCAGTCTTTAAGTTAAATTATTAGAGAGCTCATTAAACTGCATAAATTAATACACTGGCCCCAGGAATGAGAAAAGGGGAAGAAAGAAGTAGAGAAGAACCGAGCAATTAACACAATGAAGCAAGGTCCGGGCTCTTTGAGCAAAAGGCTGTGAAGCTTTGCATGGCCAGTCTGCAGAGCCACAGTTGGTAGCACTGCCCTTGATCACAGCTTTCATTTTCATTGAATCTTTGTATCTTGCCTCCAGCATGTCTGCTTTCAATTTAAGTCTAGTTTATTTCAGGCCTTCCGCTTGTGGAGTCCTGCTAATAACATGGTCAGATAATCTGAACAATCTGTCTTTGTTTTCCTAGGGTGCAATTTGTTTGCCTTTGCAAGGAGTCCAAGACTTATTTCACAAAAACATGCAATGAAGATAAATATAATTACAATCAAAGAAAGAGTATTTAAGAACCTGAACTTGGTCTTGACACCATGAAGGATACAATAGAAGTATATATTAATTAGAATGCATGGGGAGCAAGAACAGAATGTGCAGTTAAAACTGCTTTAATTGATAAGAATAGTTCTTCTATCCCACTGTGGAAGTCCTGGAGGTAAGGCACTTTTAAAGTCTGTGTAGTTGCTCAACAATAGGATCAGAGACACCTGTTCCTGACAACTTTCTACCCCTGCCACCCTTAAATTACTGGCTCTCATTTTTGGCTTTTCTCCTTTTGCCATGGTAAGATAGCCTTAATAGCTCCCAGCAACCACAGCAAGGCAAGGCAGCAAGGGATTTTATCTTCTGTCTTTTTTTTTCTTTTAAATCAGGGATTTAAATATTTCCGAGAAACCACAGAGCTGACTTCCGCTCAGGTCTGATTGGCCAAAATTGGGGCCACTGCCAAAGTCCTAGCTGCCTAGGCATTTTCAACCTCTACAGCAAGATGAGGATTCTGCTGGCAAGGAAACACAAAGGAGCTTATAGAAAGCTGGTGGATAAGCAGTCAACACAATCTGCCATACAACAGTGTAAGATAATTTTACTCTCAAAGAGCTTACAACTGATTACTACTAATAACACTAACAACATCATTTTGTATGATGACTGGCTGTTCACAAAGTTCTTTCAAATAAATTACCTCTCTTAATCTTCACATTACCTTGCAAGGTAAATTAAATTACTCTTCCCATATTTTTAATGAGGAATGTGAATCTCAGTATGCAGAAAGACTAGTCATAGAACACAAATTAAACCTCCTTCAACTTTGAAAATGTAGTAGCATACAAACTTAGAAACCATGGACATTAATTAGAACTGGAATGGAGATATTAAGACCCAGAGACTGAGTCAGGGAAACCAGGCACTTCATAGTCAGATCACTACCAAAGATTAGCTCATGGTCTAGGAGAAGAGGAAATAAGGAAACAAGAAATATTAGCACACAATGAATGGGTAAAGTTCTAAGACAGGGATCACAAGCGCAAGATTAGCTGAGAAGTTTAATTCCACAGTATTTACTGAGCACCTACTCTCTGTGCAAATTTTAGACTGTGGAGAAAATCAGTGTGAATTAGATTTAGTTTCTATGCTATTAACAGCAGAGTCTAATATAATACCAATTAGCAAATGCCCTAACAGCAAACGAATCACAATATTTCATGAATAATTGGGGAAAGATGAAAGAATATAGGCAGGTCCCAGAGAGGAGGCAGCATCTTTGCTTAACATTGAAGAAAGGATAGAGATCAGGAGAACATGTATTACAGGTAGAGGCAACATTATTACCACTGAAATAATAAGAACTAGAGCATATGGAAGAATAGAAAAGGGAGCCTAAGAGAACAGGTAGACTAGACAGGTAGAAACTGATGCATGAGAGAGGATGGAGAATGTCATTTTATGTGTGCCACCATAAACATCAGTTAATGTTCTTGAAATTAAGTGATCCAGGCATATAGTCAAGCCCTCTGGCTGATGGGGTGGGGCAATTCCATGGAACAAAATATAGAAAAGAGGCAGCCTAATAAGAGTGGGCATTTAAATATACCTAACTCTGAGGTCCCTGGGAGCTGATGCTGAGGAGTTGAACTCTGCTAGACTACAGTCAATTTTTCCCTACAGGATTCTATCAATCCACTTAGATAGTGAGACTCTTCCCTTGTATTTACTGCCTAAATAATGCCTCTGACTATAGAGTTTTGGTCTCTCTTATGAAATAAAATCCCTAGCACAAGCTCAAAATATCAGGAATAAATCATCTTGATGTTTTGGGAAATTCTGGACCAAATAAATTCTAGACTCCCTTCTTTTTGTCAGTCTTGTTGTTTTATTGACTCTTCCTATAAAGCAGAGAATACAAGTTGCAGAACTCCAAAAGACAAATATTCGACCAAAGTGTGTTTCCAAAACAATCCCTTTTTGCTTCCAACTCAAGGTAATATTAAAGAATAATCATACTTGTCTTGCCCTGGTTTTTCAGGCCTCCATAAGTGAAGTATCTCTTGTACTTCAAAGGTCAGACCCTACCTGTCTTAGGAGAGGTGGTCACAGATAAAGCCATCTGAGGAAAGTTCGATGGATATGACCTGGCCACTGCTCACCTGAGGCAAGGCCACCTCACCCTCTCTTCTATGATCGAGATAAATGATCACTCGGGCATACAATTACAGCTTTTCTTTTCATATTTAAAGCACTGAGAGGAGACTTCTATTATTTAATAGAATAAATATTGATGCTGAAAAGCATTGAACCAACAATTTCAATCCTGGAACTCAGTTTGAAATTAACATTAAGATTGGTGCTCATATTGAAACAACCTAAATGTTCATTCATAGAAGAGTTGTTCCATAAGTACAGTTTTGAAATGCCATGGAGAATTAACAAGAATGAGGTAGATCCATACATACTGAGATAAAACATAATACATTGTTATAAAAAGCAATTCACAAAACCATAATGTAGAATTGTCCCACTTATATAATATAAAAACATATATAAATGATACACATGTAACATTTCATAGTGAATACATCCAGAGACTGGAATGAAGTAGTATTTTCACATTTCTCTCTACACACTTCCATTTCATAGTGTGCAATCATCTGTCTACTGCGTAACCTGAAAGAAAGGTTGTGTCTGTCCGTAAGTAGTGGCATAGCAAGACTGACCCAGAGGGTCACATCCAGGAGTCTGGCTTGTCTGAACTCAGATTGGAGAGCCTAAACTGGAAGATTAGGGAGAGAATGGAAGGGGAGCAAGGGAGAATTTCCTAGGATGAACAGAAGACAGTGAGGTGAATTCTTGTCCCACTGGCAAGCAAACACTAGCAACAATTTGCCCGGTGCTACACTGCCAGCTGAAGGTCTCATGCAGCTGAGGGACTAATCATTATTTCACCACAATGGGACTGGGAGGCTTTCAGGAAGTTACTTTACCTTTCTAAGTGTCAGTTGTGTCATCTGTTAGGAAATGGGAAGGATCGACTAAGAGTAAATGTCATATACTTTGGTAAAGTTGAATTCAAGAGAGCTGTGCTTATGCATTTCAGCTTCACGGCTCCATCCAAACTTGGAGTACCCAATCACAGCTCCCTGAATGAAGACATAGACTTTTCTTTTTTTCCAAGGATGTTCAGAGTGTCCTGAGCCTTCTCCACTGTGTTTTAGTCAGTTGCTTGGGTCTTCTAGACTATACCCTTGTTGGGAGGTCATTGAGAAAACATGACCACCAGTTGACCCATAAACTGGGCCTGGGCAATTGGAGGCTCCTCACCCCCTCTTTTGTCCTCAGAATGTATGTTTCACGCATTGTTCCCTTACTAGGAATCACTTCAAGGACAAAACCTTGAGAAAGTAATGTGTTATTGAGACCATCTGGATTATGTACATGGCAGAACCCCACTGAGGATTCTATATAAACTCTTAAGATTTTGATGGCAGGTAATAGAAATCTACTGATCTTGCAGCCACCCAAGATAAGCCTGGGAACTCCCAAGGTTGCTAACCAACACCCACCTTCCCCTAATTCCTGATGGACAAGACCCAGTTCCATTTTGGCAATTGGATCAGTGAAAAATGTTCTTGTTTTTGTTTTTGCCTCTAAATGGAGTATAATTTTTACTTTTGGATAAAAGGCTTTTGGTACAAGGGTCACCTAGAGCAGGGTACAAGAGAACAGAGTAGGTGAGGACAGTATATATTAGAGGCTAATGAAAGAAATCTCAACTGAATCAATACAGCAAAGGTAGCTAAAAGAAAAGTGTCTTTGGTGCCAGCTTAAATAGCCTGGCTGAGTCCTGAATGGTTCTGCAGGGAGGAGGATGGGAGTAACATGGAGAACAAAGCAACTGTCTGTGGAAATGGAGCAGTCTTTGGTGTTGTCACTCATTTCAATGCTTGATTCCACCACTTGCCTGAAAAGCCATTTAAGCATCCTGGGCACCATTTCTCATCTGTAATTGAGGATCATAACATGTTCTTCTCAGAGCGATTGTCATTGTTAAATGTAAAGTGGCCAGAACAAGAACAAATGCCACTTGTTCACCTATGCTCCAGTTCTTCCTCTCAGTCTCCTCCACATCTTTTCTTTTGATTGAGGGCTTCCTTTTCACAGGGTGCCATAGTCTTTTATTCAGCTGTCTTCACCCTCCACACGATGTTCATTGTGAATGACAGTTTATTCTCTTATTACAGAATGATTTTTGGTTACCAGAGCATTTGATGCGAATACAAACCAATCAGCATAGATATTGGTCAGTATGCCATGTTCTTAATGCCTCAGAGAGCATGAGTTGAGAGACCCACATCTCATGGTCTCATGTAGGCTCCTTGGAGGACTGAATGACCCAGTTAGAAGAGTCCTTGGCCTCCATTTCATTATGTGTGTTGTTCTGGATTATCTTTAATCCCTCCCATTTAGATCAAGGGTTTATCATAACCTGGCTCTCATATCCTTAATAACCATGTAAATCAATAATGTCAGGATCTAGGCTCCATCCACAGTTTCACCTAAAATATATGTATTAAGCCCTAACTCTTCTTCATCTTTCTAGGTTTTTTTTCCCCTTATATCTGTTATCACTAGGAAAACCTGAATGAATTTGCTGTAAGCAGATCCTTATAGAAGTAACGCAACTAGAAACATAGAAAAGCACTGGAAAATGACAGAGAAGCTCATAGAAAGTAGACAAAGATTTTCTGTAAGCTAATGTAAAGTGAAGCTAGGAGTTTCCTGTATGCTCAGTATTCTTAATGAAATTAACATGACCTACTGTTAGAAAGGAACTTCTAGTTTTAAACAGTTGGGATATGCTTAGTTGAATAAATTCTCAATAATTTCTTTTTTCCAATTTAAAATTCTTATGAGGTATATCCCATTCAATGGAACTCTCATAAGAGAGGTCAAAAGCAGAAATAATTTTAAAAAAAATACACAAGTGAACAAAAAAATCACTCGCTGACATTGTCTGCTGGGACAGGTCATGGAGAGGACATGACTGCCAGATGACTTGAGAGCTGGACCTGGCCAATCTGAGGCTCCTCACCCCTCCCCTGTCCTTGGAATGGATGTTTGTCTGCCTTTCCCATAGCCAGAGCCATTTCAAGGGCACAGCCTTGAGAGATTAAGATATTGTTGAGACCATCTGGACTAAATTCATGACTGAACCCAGTTAAGACCTCTATATAAAACTTTTAAGATTCTGGCAGGGAGGTGTGGAGATCTACTCATCTTGCAGCCACCCAAGACAAGTCTCATATGTAATCTCCCTTGTTGATTAAAACTACCACTTACCAGTCTGAAGTGGTCTGCCCCTTCTTCAGTCTCTCCCTGCCCTCCGAATATAGGGCCAATTTCATATTTTACCAAAGCTCCTGAGACTGCAAACCAACATTGTCTGACCTTCAAGGAAGTAGAGAAAATCCAGATTTGTGATCATATGAACTATGCCCTGCACCTGGCATTTCAAAATATATTTTAGGGACCAGTCCTCCAAGTGTCATTTAGTGTCTCATGCAACGATGATAGCTTATTGCATGTAAAGGTGAAAATTGTCACTGCAGTGTGTACAGTTGATGGAGAATAGAAGCGGCCTCCTCAGTAGCTAATAAAAGGCCATCTGGAGATTGCCTTCAACAGTGATGTTACATTTCATTTTTTTAATGCACTAGAGATTGCATGGAAAATTAGGTTTTGTGAAAGCTAGCAAAGTGGCATGTCTGTTGCCTTTCATTGGGACTTTGTCATTTATATTTATGATATTGTTTCTAAACTGACAAGGTGACTCAAATCAAATCCATTTATAGAACTTACTTTGGATGTACTGCTGTAGATTTCTAGATATCACAAATCCACACCTTAGAAACAAACTAAATATACCTTATGTACTAGTGTCCTCTGATATCTGTAGTAGTTAAAGTAAAATAGAAAATTTGATATTTTTCCTTCCAGTCTTAACTGAATGAAAAATTTTTCCATTGTCATATTAGATAACCTGCACATTTGCTTTCTGTCTATCCAAGGGAAATAAAACCAACATTCTTCGGTGTTTACTTTTTCTGAGATACACATTCATATAAAAAAACTCAATGAGGATATTAAAGTATTTCTTAAACTGAGGCTCAGTAGTAAATGGATAACTTGCCCAGAATCCAACATGTGGTAAGAGGCTGAAATAGATTGTGTAAGTCTAATGTCCAAGTCTATGCTCTTTCCACACCTCAACACGAGACACTGAGATTGAGCCAAGAGACCACATCCTGGGTGCACAACCATAAAAGTCTACAGAGGAAGCTTGATTGATGGGACAGAGAACAGAAAAGGAAAATGTATTTTCATATAGGAATAAGAATCTGAGAAGTCATTTTACCCATCAACACCCACAATTCGGTTAATTCCACAACACTGGTTCATCTTCACTATCATTTAGTGGACCTTCGGCAGACACCCAAAGTGAAATTTTTTTCTTTTAGCCCTGATTGTGCATGAGTGTGTGTGAGGACACACACTCAAACACACACATATGCATGTGTTAAAAATACTCAAATTGTTTAATGAAAATAATTTGACAGAGGAAATGTACCCATACAGAGAAAAGGGTGCAGGCAGCATTCCTTAGCACACTATTTGCTTTCCACTCTTGGTTCCCTACAGAGCGTAGAGTTCTGTTATTGATATCTCCTTAGGAAGTGTTCTATCATACATGTGTTGGACTCTCCTGGTTCTTCAACTAAATTTGGCCTCAGTAAAGCCATATTTTCACTGGGGATAAGGGTGGGAGAGTAGTAGGGTGCATGAGAGCATAAGCTGTGCACAGGTGACTTAAACAAAACAAAACAAAACAAAAAAAGCTTGGCTGCCAACTTCCCATTGTGCAGGAAAATCCATTGCAAACTATGCCTCAATCTTCTCTTTTTCTCTGCCCCTACGCCCATTCTAGTACTGACACAAATACCCTGTTTTCTCCTTTAGGTCCTTTATAATCTCATACAGATCAAAATGATGTGTGTAACAAGATCAGATATGGATTGTCAATACCTTTTCCAAGATATTTGCAGTTTACTCTCAATTCTACTGGAATTAGAGATGCAGTCTCCTGTTAAAGTAATTTCCAGCATAACTAAGCATGCAGGGAAGTGTATTTGGGGACAGTATCTTTGGAATCATAGTATTTATTTCTTCTCTTGGTCTACAAATTTACTGTCCAGCTGAATAGCAACTTGATGAGAGTCAGAAATTTTGAATGAGTAAAAGATCATTTTTTTATCAAGTAAACCATGGTAATTCCAATTAGTCACATCCTCAGGAAAGAGATCTCACTGAAAAATTTTTACTCCAGTGAGGAGTGAGTCATACCCACAAATTCACTTAAAGAACCCTTAAAGAACCCTTAGCAGAGTTCTTAGCAAATATAAGTCTAGAATTATCTCAAATGTTTTCTGGCATTTTGTAGGACAAAAAGAATACTTTGAATCCTGGACAAAAAAAAAGAAAAAAAATCCTTTTTAGTCCTGCATCTTTGCTTCATAATCAAAATAAATATTCTAGTCAAAAAGCCTGGGTTTTGAAAATGAGACCTGTCTTATTGTTTGGGCAAGCCAAAATAAGAAGTGATTAACTTCTCTCACCTAAAAAGGCAGGCAACAAACACAGCTTGTCAATTTTCAAGCCTATTGCAGGCACCATCTCTCTGAGCCATTTTATTTAAATGGTGCTGACAAGATAGGTATATATGTACAGAACATACCTGAAAAGTTTTGTTTTCTCTCCCAAACTACGGAATGATTTGCCAGTGATGGCAGATTCCTTTGTGACACATATTTAATACAATGACCCTGGGTTTGAGTGTGAGGTTTACAAAATGGTCTGAAACTAAGAGGTGTATTCTTAGCTATAACCGCATTTTTAGTAAGAAATAATTAGATTCCAAAACAAGAAATATCTCCCTAATCACAGACACCTTGGCAAATCCTAGGCAAAAAGGGAAATGCAAAATATCTCCTTTGCCTCCTATCTCACTGTCATTTAAAAAAAGCTATTATCTATCACAAAGCCCTTAGTTATAAAAAGGATGTGAGAGGAAAAATTCTTATAGCTTTTAAAACTACAATTTTAAAAAAATCTCACAGTAAGATGTTAATAAATGATAAAATCCATACCCTGTATTTCAACCTTATCATGAATTGCATGCTTCGACTACATTCACTGCCCCCATTTCCCTGAATAAGCTGTTTCCACATACCTGTTTTACGTACTCACACTTCTGGCCACTTAATCTCTCTCATTGTTTTAGGGTCCAGATGTTGTCTCCTCTTTGAAGCTTTCATTTCCCCTACAGGAGAAAATTAGCAACTCCTTTTGTGTTCTCATGACACTACATGGATACCTCCTTTACAACACTGTAGTCATAGTCTCCTCATGAGCTCATCTGCTGCAAATTGGCTACTAGCTCCCTGAGAATAAGAATCATGTCAAATGCATATATTATGTTTATTTCCAAGGGCTAGAAGTGAGGCTAGCGTAAAGTATAACAATAATAATTACTATGGAAAACATTTATTAGTCTTTTACTGTGTGCCGCACAGTTCAAAGCAGGTTTCGTGCATTATCTCATTTAATCTTTAAAACAAACATTTGACATGGGCTCTCTCATCATCCCTCTTTTAAGACAGAAAATTGCAGCAGAATACATGCAGGACTAGGACAGTGCAAGACTACAAAGTAAATGGCTCCCCCTGGAGTTTGACAGTGTGCAACCTGTGCACGATTAGCAATGGCCTCTTAGTCAATGTTTTTAGAATTGAGTGTAAATGTTTAATTTAATATTAGGCTTTTAGCAGATGTATTTACAATTTAAAAACATATTTTTAGAGGTCTTTGATGCCTTAAACCAAAGAACACTTTAGAGGCAAAGAGAGTCATCTGCCTAGTGTCCTTTTAAACTTATTGTCTAGATAACCATTTATTCTGACAGAAAATTGTCACTAAATTGCTCTGATGACCATATGGTCTAATAATATGACAAAACTAAATAGGCAATAGGACGGACTATTTAAAGTCAAGTAAAGACAATCCAGAAAGCCTAAGAATGTCATTACTGTTACTCTTCTCTTATACCCTCCTAAGCAAGCTCTAGGCTAAGCTTTTTGTTCACAGAAGGAAATAACAACAAAGATGTCTTTTTGTTATACACATACGTAATGCTTACTGGCTATGTGCAGCTTAGCTAAAACACAATGAAATCTATGTTTTTATTTTCCAAAAGTAATAGCATATTGGAATTTAACAAATGGTAGTCAACCAATAAAAGTGTATATTACATAAATTCATGACATTTACCTTAATTATATTTTGCCAATGATCTCAGAACCAAAAGGGTATTATTAGAGGGTATTGTTATTTCAGATAACCCTGAAAGAAGTTACTAAATTCTGCATTGCTCTTTTTTAAGGGCTTCAGGGTAATTTGGGTTTTGTGTTGTGTGTAAATACTCTTAATATCATGCCCTGATCTCATGTTAAGTGGTAAAGGAGGTCAGTATAACAAGGGGTTTGAATGCAGAGGGGGGAAATAGGCCGTGAATAATTAGAGACTTAAAATGAGTTAATGTGAATTAGAGACGGATTTACTAAATAGAATTCAGTAATAATCCCATATCCAAGGTCACATTCTAGCTTCACTGCTAATGAACTCATCATTTTAGCACAAATGCAGCACAGTTCATGAACAATTATCAACATGTAGTTGTACTGACCACAAACCACAATCAAAAAGGATGACATTAGGTGCATCTAAGCAGATTATTAAAGAGATGTGCTTTTCCTGACAGTGTTCGCAGAGCCTATGGGTTTCTATCATGGGGCATTAGTTCAAGAATGTTTCTTCAGGGAAACAGAATAATCCTGAACTTAGGGAGACACCTACAGGTACAGCAGAAAAAAATAAAAAGAGGATCTAAGAAACAGAAAACAATAGCATTATGTTTATTGAGGAAAACCAAAACGATTTTTCTTTGAAAAGATTTTTGATTACTGAATTTTTCACAGTTAGGCACAAATATTTGTCTAATGGATGGTTCATAATTCTTTGGAAAGGAGTCAGGACTTGTCTATTGGTGGAAATAATGTTAGTTGTTTCCATCATCATTTTTACTGAGTGTCTACTAGATAGTCACAAGTGTTTTTAGTCATCACTTTGATAAGTTTTTTCTCATTTAAATTAAAAATATACCGGGTAAAATAAACATATTCTACAGTAGCAGACATCTATGTCTTAACATAATAGTTTTATTAGATCCCTTTTGTGTTAAGAAAAAGTTTTCGAGTAGTATGAAGCAGGTGGGAATTTGAAGATGCCAGTGAGGGGTGGCGGTGACACATGGCATAATCTTGACACATGGTATAAAGGATAGAGCTGTTTAACAGCCCCCTCTACCTCTCCTCTCTGTTATATGAGTCCCTGTTCCCTGAAATGGAAATCAGGGGAAGAATTCATCCTGTTTTCTTTGGTTTTGTTACTTTAACTCTTCTACCTCCAGGCAGGTTTTCTTCAGAAGGGATGCCTCTTCAAACATCTCCTCCACTTCCTATATTTGAGAATATTTATATAACAATGACATTTCCAGTAACTAGCAGGGAAAGGATTTTGATGTACCCTAAAGACATCATTCTATCATGCTTCCAAAGCCAGAAAAACTCTAGTATTGACAAAAAGATCACTGGAAAACAAATCCCATCATTTTACCTTTTCCTGATTTTGACGTTATGTCAGTAAATCCAGTCTCGAAATCACTGCACATCAAAAATGGTCCACAAAAGAACTACCATAATAGGTGAGGGGATATAGCAGATTCCACACAGTAAATACCCAAGGATCAAGAACCTTTTTTTTTTTAAGATAGAAGACAGATTCTGTCAATTCAGTCTTCCAAAATAAGATCTTATGCTCCCCATGTTTGTCGTCTCCGAGCAGCACCTGAGCAGATAAGTTTAGATACCAAGAATATCTCTATTACATTATTCTAACAGTCTTCTCTCAACTCCAGTCTTGTCCCCATTAAAAGGCATCTTCCACACAGCTGTTGTGCTAAACACAAACCTCGTCAGATTAGTTCCTTAGTAAAAACCCTTATAGGATTCTGTGTCTTCAAGATAAAGTTCAAATCCCTTAACTTGCCTCTGTACACAATCTGGCTTCTGCCTACCTTCCCAGCTTCATGCCTTACCATTCTTTTTAACAATAGTAATACTACAATAACAATATTAATACCATTTATAAAATATGTAGCATATGGAAAGACTGTCCTAAATACTTTTATTGTGGTAGAATATACATAAAATTTACCTTCTTCACCATTTTTAAATGTACTGTGGCTTTAAGTTCACTCACATTGCTGTACAACCACTGCCACCATCCATCTCTAGAACTTTTCATCTTCCCCAACTAAAACTCTATAACCTTTCAATTCCCTAATGCCCCATTTCCTCTCCCCAGGCCCTAGAAACCACCATTCCACTTTCTGCCTGTGTGAGTTTGACTATTCTAGAAATCTCATATAAACAAAATCATTTGTCTTTTGTGACTGGCTGATTTCATTTAGCATAATGTCTTCAAGCTTTTCCTATGTTGTGGCATGTGTCAGGATTTCCTTCTTTCTTAAGGCTGACTAGTATTCTAAGTATACACTACATTTTGTTATCCACTTCTCTCTCAAGGACACTTGGGTTGCTTCCACCTCTGGGCTATTGTGAATAAAGGTGCTATGAACACGGGTACACAAGTATCTATTCAAGACCTCACTTTCAGTTCTTTTGCATATATACCTAGCAGTGGAATTGCTGGACTGTTTGGTAACTGTTCAGTGTTTTTGAGAAATTGTGTAGCAACAACATTGTACACTCCCACCAGCAATGTACAAGGGCTCCGTGATAATTTTAGGTAATAGGTACTTACAACAGGTAATCAATTTGACTGGCCATGGGGTGCCCTGATTACATATTATTTCTGGGAGTGTCTGTTAGGGTGGTTCTGGATGAGACTAGCATTTGAATCAGTGGGTTTAATAAAGTAGGTTGCCCTCCCTAACGTGTGCGAGCATCTTCCAATCTGTTGCGGACCCGAATAGAACAAAAGGGGCACCTGGGTAGCTCAGGTCAAGATCTTGTGATTTGGGAGTTCAAGTCCTACATCAGGTGAGCAAGAGCCCTGCTTCAGGTAAAACACAAGCCCTGCTTTGGGTGAGTCCCACTTCTCTCTCTCTCTCTCTCTCTCTTAAAAAAAAAAAAAAGAAAGAAAGAAAAAGAAAACAGGTAAAAG
This sequence comes from Acinonyx jubatus, assembly GCF_027475565.1. Classification (NCBI taxonomy): domain Eukaryota; kingdom Metazoa; phylum Chordata; class Mammalia; order Carnivora; family Felidae; genus Acinonyx; species Acinonyx jubatus. The sequence goes on along the minus strand of NC_069385.1, from coordinate 103,267,594 downwards.
GCAGAGGAGGGAGGCATTCACCCCTTTTATTTTCTGCCTCACTAACTGATTTGGGACACTTCATATCAGCTTCTCTTGCCCTTAGGCTGTGATTTGCACCATGCACTCCCTTGGTTATCAAGTCTTAAGCCTTGGACTGTACCATTAGCTTCTATACTCCCAGCTTACAACATCATTCAGGAGAAAGTCATATATTAACAACCTAAGCACATTCATCTTAGGAAATATTTATAAGCATCCACTCTCCTGGTCTTGAGCCAAGCCCAGCAATAACAAAGTCACATGTTCATGCCCAAGAAGAAAGTAAAGTCAGATTTGAAGCAATATTCTGCCATTTCTCCCCTGTTGCAACTTTTGGGTCTAACTTAATATTCTTATTGAAATAATTCTGGTAGAGTTTGGTTGAGGACCACAACCACAATATGTTTCTCTACATAAATAGGTTTCCTTATTTTTTCCAAGATAGGTGTAATTATTTTATTCATATATCAATTTTATTTTATCATGCTCAAGTCAATATAATGATAAACTGAAGAATGAGACTAATCAGAAATTTGGGGGAGGGTAAAGTTTAATTTTTTTTAAATAGAAAAATAGTTTTGTAAGAAATACTTCAAATAAATATCATGATTTTCTGAAATAATACCACTGTCTAGAGTTTCTGATGAAGTACTGAGCATGTATTACAGAGTTTTGAAGTATATTTAATTTTTAAAGTGAAACTGTACATACACGCTTATAACATCACAAAATTCTTAAGTCAGGTATTTTAATGTAGTTTTAAGAAAGTACGTATCAGGGGTTGAATTAAATTGAAGACACAGTTTTACTCTTTGACCATGATTGAAACACTATTCTAGAAAAAAAGCTAACTCAAAAAGAGGATGTTACACAGATTTCTGCTTCTTTTCCAAACACTTCTCAATATCACCAAGCACTTGAACGGCAGCCTTTGGAATTCGAGTCCCAGGACCAAATACACTGGAAACTCCGACTTCAAACAGAAATTCATAATCCTGTTGAAAGAATTTGTTTAATTAATAAAAGAGACAATATTTAATTTCAAGGAAATGAAACAAAAGGGCAATAAATGCTGCCCTTTCTTTGTCCCTGATGTCCCCAACTGTCTCAACTGATACACTAATGGCATCTGGGGTTGAAAAATTCTTCCTTCACTGGGATAGCTAATAATAGCTGCCAGCACCCCTTGTACTCGAAGTCATTAAAAGAACAAAGCATACTCTGCCCCTTTTCCAAATATCCCAGTGTGTGGTATGTGGTAGGAAGTTGTATGGCCCACTGATTGAGAACTTCTGAGCCCTAAGCCGTATAATTTCTCTCACCTAAATTTTTACTACTTGTCCTTATTTGTGTTCAATTCAGTATCACATTATAGGTTTGAGCTTATAAGGCTATTTATTTCCTCTAAGGTATTTTGTCTGCAACTCATGAATGGTGATATTATTCTTTTGGGGAGTGTTTTATTTTGTTAATTTTTTTTTTTTTTTGAGTATAGTTGACACACAATGTTATATTAGTTTCAGGTGTAAAAAAGTAGTGATTCAAGTTTATACACTATGCTATGCTCACCACAAATGTAGCTATCATCTTTCCTGTTATATCACTATTATCATATTATTGACTATATTCCTTATGCTGTCTGTGTCTTTCATTACCTTGACTTATTCATTCCATAACTGGAAACCTGCATTTCCCATTCCCTTTCACCCATTTAACCCAACCCCTACTCCCTCCCCTCTGGCAACCACCAGTTTGTTCTCTGTATTTATAGGTCTCATTCTGCTTTTTATTCACTCACATATTTTTTTAGATTTCATATATAAGTGAAATCATATGGTATTTGCCCTTCTCAGTCTGACTTATTCCACTTAACATAACACCCTCTAAGTTCATCTATGTTGTCATAAATGGCACAATCTCATCCTTTTTATGGCTGTGTAATATTCCATGTTTTTAATATACACATACATACACGCACACATATTCAATACAATTTGAATCTTTTTCAGTGAGACTACAGCCATATATTTGTATATAAAAATATTTAGGTGTCATAATGATTTCTTTTGAAAATGAAACCCTTCACACCCCACTGCTTCCATATCTTAGCTACTGCAAATAATACTTCAATAAACATAGCAGTGCATATATCTTTTCTAATTAGTGTTTTTGTTTTCTTTGGGTGAATGATGCTGCTTTGAATTTGGCTTTGTGAAGAAATCAGATTTTCTGTAAACAAAGATTAGCTCATTTAAAAACAAATTCTCCCATGTTGCTGTTGCTATTTGTTACTTTATTTTAAACAGTCTGAGTGAAAAGATTCCCAGGACACAAATACTGCTCCAGGCTGTAGTCTGTTTAGAAGTTGGAGTATCTGTAGCTATAATATTGAGTTTTAGGATATCCTCTAAATCCCTGATCCTTATCCACAAGGGTGATCACATATCCTAGGACATTCTGGTTTGTGCTTATTGTTGCAGTACCCTCTTTGTTTTTAGGAGTCCTTTTTCTATTGAGGTGTAATTGACATTTAATGTATTAGCTCTAGGTGTACCACATAATGATTCAGTATTTGTATATATACTGAAAAACGATCAGCACGGTAAGTCCAGTTACCATCCATCACCACACATAGCTACAAAACTGTGCATGTGTATGTGTGTTGAGAACTTTTAAGATTTACTCTTAGTAAGTTTCAAACATGCCCTACAGCATTATTAACTATAGTCATCACGGTGTATGTTACATCCCTATCACTTATTTATTTTCATAACTAGAAATTTGTAGCTGTTGACTACCTCCACTCACTTTGCCCATCCCCTTTCCCCTTGCCTCTGGTAACCACCAATCTGTTCTTTGTATGTAAGAGCTTCGGTTTTTGCATTTTTTAAAGATTTGCATATAAATGAGATCATATGGTATTTATCTTTGTCTAACTTATCTCACTTAGCATAATGCCCTCTAGTTCCACCCATGTTTTCACAAGTGACAAGATCTCATTCTTTTTTATGGCCAAATAATATTCCATGGTATATATATACCACTTCTTTATCCATTCATCTGTGGATGGACACTTAAGTTGTTTCCATATCTTGTCTATTGTAAATAATGCAGGAAAAACAGAGGGTACATATATCTCTTTGGGTGTTTTCTTTTTTTTTTAAATTTTTTTAATGTTTATTTATTTTTGAGAGAGAGAGAGAGAGAGAGAGAGAGAGAGAGAGGAAGGGCAGAGAGAGAGGGAGACACAGAATCCGAAGCAGACTCCAGGCTCTGAGCTGTCAGCACAGAGCCTGACGTGGGCCTTGAACTCACAAACTGAGAGATCATGACCTGAGCTGAAGTCTAATGCTTATCCGACTGAGCCACCCAGGTGCCCCGAGTTAGTGTTTTCATATTCTTTGGATAAATACCCAGAAGTAGAATTGCTGGATCCCATGGCAGTTCTATTTCTAATTTAAAGAATCTCGTACTGTTTTCCACAATGGCTGCATCAGTTTTGATCCACACCAACAACTCACAAAGGTATCCTTTTCCCACATCTTACCAACATTTGTTATTTCTTTCCTTCTAGAAAGAAGAATAGCCATTCTAACAGGTGTAAGGTGATAACTCATTGTAGTTTTGATTTGCATTTCCCTGATGCATCTTTTCATGTACCTGGCTGGCTACCTGTATGTCTTCTTTGGAAAATGTCTATTCAGATCCTCTGCTCATTTTTTAATTAGACTGTTTTTACAGCACCCTTTTTAATAGCACCCATATTTGTTCTCAAAAGTGGTCACATTTAGATGATAAATTAAATGGTCATGCTAATTATCCCCGATGACTTTTTTGCTGTTTCTTTCATTTCCCTGTAATACTCTTACAATATTATAAGTTTTCAATGGTACTTAACACATCTTATTTAACTTTTCTTCTTCTAAGTCTGAACTTCTAAGGGCAGAGAACATTTCTAATCATTCTTATAACCTCAACATTTGACACATTAAAGATACCTCAAACACATCATTATTCTTGGGCAGGTGCTATAGATTTAAGATTTCATAAAAAAACTTGACGAAACAATAACAATGATCTCCAAATTGGGGATGGCCAAATGGATAAGTTATTTCATTCTATCTTTCCTAGTAATGCTATGAACCATTTATTCTCTCACCTGACTTGTGGATTTGGAAGGTGAGCTCACCTGGAAGAGGACCGTGAAATATTGCAAATGGAGAAAGGCTTCTTGACTTACCTAAGCCTTAACACAGCCTTATAAAATATACTTTAGTGAGGGGATAAAATGTGAGAAACAAGTAGATCTGAGTAAAGGGTATACAGGTGTCCTTTGTACTATTTTTATTATCTATTACTTTGGAATTATTTTCAAATAAAAAGTTGTTATTTTAGGGGCATCTGGGTAGTTCAGTCAGTTAAGTGTTGGACTTCAGCTCAGGTCATGATCTTATGGTTTGTGGGTTTGAGCGCCGTGTTGGGCCCTGTGCTAACATCTCAGAGCCTCAAGCCCGCTTTGGATTCTATCTCCCTCTCTCTCTGTCCCTCCCCTGCTCACGCTCTGTCTCTGTCTCTGTCTCTCTCTCAAAAATGAATAAACATTAAAAAAAAAAAAGTTGGTATTTTAAAACATCCTCCACTGAACTGGCCGGGAGTATCATATTGCCTCCTTCATGAAAGAAGTAGGCATCACGAGGCTGCTAACCTTGCTGAAAATACTTGGAAGCCACTGCTTTTAAGAAGGTTAGAAAATCCAGACTATAGCAATACATACTGGTGAGGACAGACCATATTTATTTGATCAGGCTGCAGAAATGGTGAGCTCCACAGTGGCAGTGGCTAAGTCGGCTTGATTAACTACTATATATTAGTGCTTCCTAATTTAAAATCTAAATGACTTTCAACTGAGTAAGTACATTATTTTATATATTTACTGAAAATAGTGAAAAAAATGTGTAAATGTTGATTGCTACAATTATAAAGGATACTCATATTAACACACAAGTATGTCATTACAGAAAATAATCTTTAGTCTTTAAACTCATAGGGAAAAAAAAGTGTCTAAAATACCTACAAATGTTCTGAGTAATGCAAATATCCAGAGGGTTAACACAACTTGTGTGAAATATATTTCTTGAAAATGTCAGCTCACTTAGATAACAGGTTTCTGTTTTTTCTCAACTCATATTTCAATTTCAATATTTTGTGCAGCTTAACTATTTTGGTTCTTAAGTTTTAATATCATGTCTAAGAGCTTAGATATTATAGACTCTAAAACTGCAATACAGATATAAGTTTCCATACACAGACAATAAAGAATAAAAATCCTTTATATTCCCAAATAGTCAACTATATTTGTGAAAATAATAGGCAATTAACAAAGTTTTGTGTTGACTATATCACTTCAGTATAGTGTTGTTAGAAAGAATAAATAACATAGCTTGCTTGCTAGTCCTATGTTATTATCAGTGTCACAACTTCATACATATATTTTCTGATTTCATAAGTAGTATATAAGTAACTATTGTATATTCTGAGTGGTATGGAGGAAAAAAAATAGTAGACCTCTACATAAGATCATATTTCACCAAGAATTTCTGCTACTGTCTTTGTAGCATCTATCAATTATTTACTTAGAGCAATCACATATATCTTCTACCTCTATATGTTTTCTATTCTCAATAAAAAAAGAAAATTTGACATAATGAAAAACTGGATTGGAAACAGACCAAATTTAGATCTTAACTAATTATTTTAACTGATAGATAAGGTAATATGTGGAAAGTATCCCCCTACCCCATTAATAAATTAATTGACATCATTGATTGTTACCTAGCATTCATTTCTCCTTTTCTAATGGGATCCACATTTTTGTTCAAGAATCACCTCTTCCCCAATCAGCCAATAATTTTCAGAACAGGCTGATTCTATTTATTTCTGAATTAGGATATTTTTGGCTCTAAGAAAACTATACCCCAATCAAATTAGCTTTAATGAAAAAGAGGTTTTATAAGACCATGTAAATGATACAGCTCTGAGTTAAGGCAGTATGTATGGATGGAAACATGAAAAAAATGAACAAGGTAGCTACTCTAAGACAACAGAAGCAAGTGCTTCTGACTGGTTAACTAAAGGACTCACTTCATTACCAGGACAAAGAGTGCTCACTCTATCTGTGGCGAGGAGTTGATATATGCACTGTGTGTTTACCATTCTTCTCTATTCTAGCTGTGAAATTTTATTACTTTTATCCTATTCCTTTTCCATCATTCTATACCAAATATGAAGGAAGTACATCTCTGTCTAGGTTACTAGTTTGCAAAGAGGTAATTCTCTCATAAAGAGAAGCTCTGCATACTGTTAAGTTAAATTATACATAATGAATTACAAGATAGTTTGATCAGAAAATACATTGCCCACTTTTGGATTCTTACTACAATTTACTTAGTAAAATCACCAGGAAATAATTTAGATCAAAATCTACAACAATTTTATCTTTAGCAAAAGTATACAGTAAATTGGAACTACATATAAACTAATATTACTCAGGATTCCCATCATAGCACTAGAAAAATACAGGCGATGAAAAATACCTGTGGTGGTATCACCCCTCCACACATGACAAGAATATCTGGCCGTCCAAGGGAGTTAAGTTCTCTGATGAGCTCAGGAACTAGGGTTTTATGACCAGCAGCGAGCGTGCTCACACCCACGGCATGCACATCTGCATCCACAGCCTGCTGGGCCACTTCTCGGGGAGTCTAAACAATTAGAAAGTAAAGAGACAAATCATCAAGTTATTCCAAAAAGTATTTTAAAACTGTTACCTAGTAAATTAGCATTCCAAGGTTTTCCTCATTAAAAGTCTTGAAGTGACTATAACCTCATATTTCACCATTCTCAAATCATAAATACCAACTCACCCAATTGATGCAATAAACAGCAGGGCTGTATCGCTTCTAGCCCTAGAATTTATCAATTAGATTTGTTACATCAAAATATAGTTCCCCCCAAAACTTTTAAGACAAAGAATATAGGCGAAATACATTATCTATTCATTACAATTTTTGAAAAATACATCTGTTGTCTTCATTATCAACATTTATTGAGTGGTGATGCAGTACAAGACAACATGTTATAGTATCTATGAAGAGGTAAAAGACCAAACATACGATTCAATGTGAAAAGTGAATCTCAGGTTTTAAAGTAGAATGGGAAAGAGGTATGTTAGCAAGATGGCACACTAAGAAGCTGCAGGACCTCCGTCTCCCACGGAGACGCTGAACTGACAGCAACATATGAATCGAAATAACCTAAGAACGCTAGAAACTAGTTACGGAGCTATAATACCCAGGCAAATGCATAAGCAAGAAAAGAGATGGTATCAAGAAGGCTGCTTTTCACGCATTAACTGGATTTAACCAGTGTGGCATACACAGTCATAAAGGATATTTTCATGTATTCAATTATGAATTGAGTTACCCAGGACCATATTCATTCCCTGCAATGAGTCTGTAACATTTGCTCTTAATAATTTACATGCATTTAAATCACTTCATATAAAAGACACATACAAGTTTCTCATTGTAAATACACTGTAAACTGAGAAATTGGGGAAGGAGAAGGCTATCTCAGAAACCACTTGCACAATAAGCTCAAAAAAATTACCAAAATCTGAGAATTTTCTTAGTTTGGCAATATTTTAAGCCTCATAATTTCAGTGTGAAAACAAAAGATTCTACACTCTTGGTAATGAAGCCATATTCAAGAGTATCTCTAAGAAAATCACATAGCAGATTGGTAAAACCTAGTCTGTGAGAAATATAGCCTATGAAATTAAAACCATTAAGAAAATGTGCATATTGTTGATATTGAGTTGTTAAAAGTAAGAAACCTAATTGACTTACACATGATTGATCATTCATATCATCCATGTTACCAAAACGTATTAGATTAAAATTCCACTTAATTCGGTTCCATGCTTTATGCTTAGATACACTAAACTGTATTTTATGTCAATAAATAGTGAACATTTTAAAACTTTAAATCTAATTTTTTTTTTAACATTTATTTATTTTTGACACAGAGAGAGACAGAGCATGAATGGGGGAGGGCCAGAGAGAGGGAGACACAAAATCTGAAACAGGCTCCAGGCTCTGAGCCGTCAGCACAGAGCCCGACGCGGGGCTCGAACTCACGGACCGCGAGATCACGACCTGAGCCGAAGTCGGACGCTTAACCGACTGAGCCACCCAGGCGCTCCAACTTTAAATCTAATTTTAATGAAATCAGACACAGAACTACAGGATTCTACCTTCATCCACAGAGAAGTTTTTCTTTTTTTTAAATGAAATAGTATTATATTAACAAATTTGTGGTACTAAAAGGCAAATTATATTTTTATAGATGGCATGCCATAGGGAAATAAACTTTTAGCTCTTTGAAAAGTTCTTTTAAGTGCCAATTAATGACCATAGTTTTTAATTACTTCCATTTTATAAAAATATATATATATATATTTCCCAAAAGCTAATTTTTAAATATTGGAAATGTATTATATTTGGTCAATATTTAAAACAAACAAAAAGCTGAAGTAAAAGGGAAGTAGCATATAAATAAAACACTAGAATGAGAAAGTAGTCAACTTAAAGGAAGAATGAAAGCAATCTCAATATATGTATTTACTTAATTTAAAATATATTTGAGATGCTTAACAAAACCTACCTTAAATGTATTTATAAACTTACCTACGAACACAGTTCAAGGACATATCTCCATAAGTTCAGGCTAATTGAATTTCTTCTAGACACTCTAGAGTATTATTTAAAAATCCAAAAGGGAAAACTCTTATGGGAGATTCTACAAAGGGCGTGCCTCTTCAGGAAGGTTATTTCTTTACTTGTAAAAATGTAATCAATTTTTTAGTCTTCATCTTAGCTGACTCATCCACAGCATGGAATAATAGTACCTCCTTTTCCTTGAAATTCTCCTTCCTCCTTAGTGTTTATCCCACTACTCACTCCATTTCCTTTTCCTCCTTTGCTGCCTCCTTCTCTTTTTCCTTTTAATGTTCAAGTTTTCATATTGCTACCCACACTCTTCATGAGAAGTTAAATGAGTTCTCATGGTTTCAAGTACTATTTACATACTGAGAAGTCTCAAAATCTTATTTATAATAGAGGCCTCTCTTCTATGCTCCAGACATGTATATCCAATTTACATGGCTGTCTTCATCTGAATGTTCCATAAGCTGATTCTCTTAAGCCTACCTCCATTCCCCATAAATAACACCTTTATTAAATTTTCTTCACGATCCTGGCCAACTTCTGCTAAGACCCTGACACTGCCTGTGGGTAAGGTCTGCATTGCTTCTCACTCATTACTGAACATCTTAACTGGACTCCTTGCATCTAGGAAGCTCCTCTCAATCTGCTTAAGAAAGTGATTTTTCTGGAAAGTGAGCTTTCTAAAGTATAAATTTGATTGTCACTCTACCTAGACACCTTTGGGATAATGTTCAAACTCCGTAGAATGGCATATAATTGTAATCTACACACCACCCCAAGCACTGTATTCTAATGTTACTGAACGTCCTACAGTTACCTTCGGCATCAGGCTTTCTCACGGCTCTGTACCTCTGCACCTCTGCTCAAGCCAATGCTTTTCCTAGCATGCCTTTCCCTACCTTGTTCTCTATGCTTCCAAAGGCACAGCTCAAACATAAGTTCCTAGGATACTTGGGTAAGTTCCTTGTCCAAATGTTAATTACAGTAATTATTACTCTGCTGTGTTTACTGATAAGTAAATCTTTCTCTGTTAGGAGCCTGTAACCTCCCTGAAGACAAAAATCATATCTTATTCAACTCAGAACCTTGCATCTGGTAGATGATCAATAAGTATGTAGTGGATAAAACTTTTACTATGGAAGTTATTACAATGTACTCAACCAAAGATATTTTGTAGAGAAGATTAAAGTTGTATCATTCTATAGAGAATTTCAGCTTCATTTACTTCTAACAAATTATTACCCTGTTGGGTCAAAGATTCTGTGACTAAATAAAATACTACTAGAGAGTAACTAAAAAGAAAACCTACCTATGAATCAAGCTCTCACTCTGATGGTTGATTTCCCTTTCAAAACATTTTTCATCAATCTGATGTGCTACCTTTTCCACAAATTATCAGACAAATCTCAATAAATAGTACGATGAGATCTTTGAAAGTAATCTTCAGTTTTAGAAACCTAATAACAGTTTAGTTACTGACACTGATTTTTACAAAGTGTGAGAAACAAGTACATTAACATAAATTCTACTTCTTTCTTATTTCTGTCATAATTAACTGGATTGTATGCATTCAAAAATAAATTAAGGAATTTGTGGAATTCATTTTCTTCTTTTACACCTTGAAAAACATCATCATGGTTTATCGTCTTTTTTACTATTTTTTCTAAATATAAGTGACTTACTACATTCTTTTTGAAGTTATCCCAACATTTTCAGTACCTGAAAAAGAGGACCTATGTCCACATCAAAACCAAGATCGGCAAATCCTGTAGCAATAACTTTTGCTCCTCTGTCATGTCCATCTTGTCCCATTTTTGCCACAAGAAGACGAGGTCTGCGACCTTCACGTTCCATGAATTTATGAACCCTAAGAACATTTTAAAATATAATAGTTATTAAAAAAATAATAAAATAAAATAAAATACAACAGTTATATGTTAATTGTCCAAAAGTAAGATATAAAATCTATAATGTAGTCACAGTAAATCTTTCAAGTTTATGTAAAAATACCTTTTTACATCCATTACTCACATTTTATGAATATCTCTATTTTACATTGAGAATTCCATTAAAGCCTGGATATGCTTACCACCTTCCCTCACAGAGGAAAGTCTGAAAGATGGCCCAGCTTGTAAGCCCATAATACTTGAGAACATCACAGTGAAGACGAGAAAATGACAATTTTTTCCTTCTTAAACCAGTCTCCAGCGTATAATATGCATAAATATTTAAAAAGAAGCTTAAAAGTGCCTTTCAGAGTCATTCATACAAATGTAACTCAGTGGCTGCTTTGAGCTGTCCATATTTCACCTACCCATCACAAGTGTGAACCTCTTCAAGCTGATTGCAATGTGGTGATTTCTAATGACATATAATCAAAATACCTTCTAACTTAAACCAATAAATTTACAGCCCAGATGAAAAAATACATTTGCTTTTGTTAAAAGAAAAAAAAATCCATTTTGATGACTTTCACCTTGGATGTTTTGGTATTTATCTCATCTATAAGTAGTGACATAAAAAGTGGAAAATTTGTTATAAAAGTTGAGAAAAACAATAATCAGGAAGCTACATTTACACATGGAAAGCATGATCAATTTGTATTAATTTATGGTTCCTAATCATGCTTGACAATACTATTTATTGTCCATTCAGTGAGACTGATTTTAATTTATGCATAGATAGTAACCAAATTATTTATTTTCAAACATGAAAATTATTTTATAACTATTTGAAAATTAAACAATTCAAATAAACTTAAGAATGTAAGTATACTATAATAAGAAGACTGAAATTTAAGTATCTGGGGGATATGAAGCAGTATCAACGCTAGTTGAACAAACATTTGTTTTAATTAGAAACTCTTAAAGGGAACTATAGTGAAAATTGAAAATATTATTTTAGTAAACCTACAGACTTACGGGAAAGTCCATTCAAATGTTTTCCAAATGGTATGTGAGAAAATTAAGCCCGCAACTGATTCATTGGGATTATGTTCACAGAAAAGATGGCATTCTGGTTTAAGAAATCTCATTTATTACCTCTGGATAGCAAATGATATCTCTTTACTTTCTCCAAATTCCTGCCGATAGGCTCCACTGACCATACGATCATTAGCTTTATGTTCACCAAATACCTTTTTCATAGCATCTGTGATTTCTCCAACTGTACATCTAAAATATTAAAATAATAAAATAGAGGTTCTGTTAACATCATTATTTGAGATAAAAAATATTTACTTTAATATTCAATATAATAGGACACAATTTATTACCTAAAAAGTAGGCTATCAAAAACTATGGTATATGTCTTTCTCTCACTGATTTATTTTACTTAAATAAAAATGTTTTCTACTGCACTGATGAAAGCTTCTTTCCTCAGATTACTTATGAAAAATGATTCTGGATGCCTCTATACATAGCAATCTTTCTCCCTCTCTTTTTTTTTTTTTTTTTTTGGTACAAAAAGGTGATTTTATTAAAGCATGGGGACAGGACCCATGGGCAGGAAGAGCTGTCCTGGGATAGTAAGGAGAGACTGATTATATACTTGGGAGTTGGGGAGGTAAAGTCAAGGGGGAAGTTTCCAAAGGGATTTTCATATGCTAAAGAAGAATCACAGGGGGCCTAGCCATTGTCAACCTAAGGTTGTTTTTCCCTCTAGCAAAGCATTAACATTAGGACAGTAGGGAATTTAACATTTTTGAAACAAAAAATGGCTGACTTAAAAACTATAAATAGACAAGCAAGTAAAGATTACTGAATAATTCACCAATTAACAATACAACTAGGGCAGGGGGTGGGGGGCTTGGGGAGGGCTGGGTGGCTCAGCTGGTTAAGCATCCAACTTTGGCTCAGGTCATGATCCCAGTTTGTGGGTTCGAGCCCTGCATCAGGATCTGTGCTGACAGCTCAGAGCCTGGAGCCTGCTACGGATTTTGTGTCTCCCTCTCTCTCTGCCCTTCCCCCACTCTCTCTCTCTTTCTCTCTTAAAAATAAACATTAAAAAAAATTTTTTTTTAAATACTACAGGGCAAAGAGCAAAATTCCCATTGATACGTTTTGATAAAAAGTCTTTTAGCATATTCCATTCATTTGTTTATTAATTCATTCAACATTTATTGAATGTCTAATATAGGGCAAGCATGGTAAGTGCCAGACATATACATATGAACTCAAGTCAATTAATATGGATTTCATATGATAATAAGTACTATGAACACACTAAAAAGGTGAAATCTGGTGTCTGGAAAAGCTATTCTGAAGATAATGAAGATAAAGCTTTTGAACTAAGATCTAAATAATGAAAAGGAGAAACTGAAGGGAACATAAAGGAGAATGGAAAAGTGTTTGAAAAAGAAAATACTAAGTGCAAAGGTTCTCAGAGGTAAAAAAAGAAAACAAAACAAAAAACCAAAACATGTTCTATGTTTTAAAAATAGAAAGAAGGACACTGGGGACACAGCATAATGAAGTAAGCAGAATAAGTTTGGGTCAGAGAGAGAGGCCAGAGTCACATCTCACACAATCCTGCAGGCCATTGTAAGATTAGGTTTTAATTTAAAAGCATGAGAAACCTCTGGAGGATTTTAAGCACAGAAATCACCTTAAGAAGTTAAAACTGAAAAACAAAAATAAAAACAAAAATCCAACCCACATACTAGTTATCCTACCTCTTAAGTACTTAAAACAACATGTTAAAAAAAAAAAGTTCATAAATAACAAAAGCAAAAATAATTCACCAATGACATCATGTATGGAGAGAAAATTTTTTGTGGTTCACTTGCTTTTCTGCATGTCCTATGAGGCAAAGTACTGACTGACCTTTATTTTGGGGTATCCATTCAAAGATATCTATGAATAGCTTTGGAAGCCTTGCCTACCTCTGGACAAAGAGTAGTTTTGTGTACTGTCAAAAATAAAAATGTCTATGCTCGAAAATGCATCAAACTTCTCAACCTGCAAATGAGGGACATGGATTCACTACAACAGCTTGAAATGTCCTGAGCCAGTGGAAATACACAGGATGAATACACTCTACCCATCCTGCAGGAGGTGGTGAAGGAGGCTTAGCTGCCTCTGAAGGGCTTCAGTGGGTTTTTCTGTTATCACTTGCTGAAATTCTTGAAAGCCTGGTTCATCCTTTCTCATCTATGAATACTTTTAACCCTTTCCCAAACTTTGTTAGAAAGCTTCAGTCACTGGTCACTAAACAGAAAATTAAGTATTTATGCATTAATGAACTCTAAATCAAAGTCTGTTTGATTTTTAATACACCTTTAATAGCTCCACATGCTTCCAGAATAGGCCGGCGGGACACAACTGGACCCTGGAGTATCATGAATAATGAATGCTCTATCTGCTCAAACCCTGGTGCCATCCAAGTATTGTAAATGAATAAAATGTCTTCGGTGGCCCCGCTTTTGGGCTAGCTGGCCTACCAGCTGCACTGCATCCTGCACCACATCGTGGCACGCGAGTTCCTGGGGGTGGTGAGCCCACTACCTTTCATCCCATGAAGGAAAGGAGAGGGCTTACCCATGTCTCCTGCTCAGAGAAGTTTCATGATGCCCTTGGTGAAGAACATACGTGAGTTCACTTATAATTCGTTACCATCTAACTGCTGAGATGACTGACCTCAGCTTTACTCTGGAGATGAGAAATGAGCACACACACCTGAACAGTTCTCACTACCTTATTTTGCCAGTAACTGAATTTGACAAAAATCAATCACTTCTGCTCTGTTTTGTTCATCTATCTGTAGAAATGTTTAGATCTATTTAGCTAGTTACTAGTAAGATGGACTTTCTCAAAATCTGACAAATGTGTGCTTGGTATTTTTTAAGTATTAATGTTTCATTTTTTAAATTTTATTTAGAAGGATTAAAGCCTCGTAATGTTTACATGTTTAAAAAAACATATGAATGTCGCAAGTGCACAGATATTTAAGAAAAACAAAAATTAACTTCACTTGCACTTCCAATATTTTCTTTTAGGCTCACAAGGTTTATAGAAGCAACCTTTTATTTAAGGACACTTTGAAAATCTCAACTGGTAAACTTTTAAAAAATTTTTTTATTTCAGAAAAAGACAGAGAGAGAGAGAGAGAGAGACTGAGAGGGGGGCAGAGACAAAGACAGAGAGAGAGAGAGAGAGAGAGAGAGAGAGACAGAGAGAGAGAGAGAGAGAGAGAGAGAGGGAGAATCTTAAACAGGCTCCACACACGAGGGGCTCAATCCCACCACCCTGAGATCATGACCTGAGCTTAAATCAAGAGTCAGATGCTTAACCAAGTGATCCACCCTGGCACCCCTAAACTGGTCAACTTCTGGTATTTGGAAATCTCCGAACTTAAATATCATCACCTTGCACGAGCTGCATCCACTGCAAGAGCCAAAATATTCCCGTCTCCACTGGCAGCACATGCAGTCAATGCAGCAAGACATCGTTCAGCCAAGGTTTCATCCCTGCTGGATTTGACCTTATGGAAAAGGTCAAGAAAAGGGTCAATTTACATGAAAAAAAGAACAAAACAGAGATCAGGAGATTAGACACTGATATACATCATATGGAAATTGTTCCATAATCTTAACCACAAAAACAAAAGAAAAAAAAAGGAGAGAATAATATGTATCCTAGGTCTGATATTCATTCAATTTGTTCACTTACTCATTCAATAAACATTTAAAACAATACTGAATTCTGCATAGCCCTGATAAATCAGAAATACACAGGGCTATGATAAATAACACTGAAGCCTCTCCAAAGGAGTTAGTACATGCTACTTAGGCTTTACTAATGTAACAAGACATCAAAAACAAGTAGGTCTTTTATATGGAAGGCACACTAAAGAATAATAGTGACAAGGAAGAAAAAATAATAATAGATTACAACATAGAGAATATTTGTTATACATTGTTTTCCCTAGCTAACTAACAATATATTGGTAATAATATATATGTATATTGTTTTTCTTCTTCTCAAAGAGAAAGAAAGAGACAGAGATGATGAGAAATACTGCAGCGGAGACAGAAAGACCATGAAAAGCACAGTCAAAACCTTTTCCCCTCAGATCCTAGCTCTACTCTGCTCCGCCAACAATCTGCCTAAACAAAGTTACCTAAAATCCAATTTTTTACAAGTTTGCACCACCTTAAAAGAGTCTAAATATGATACTACTCAAGATGCTACTAAAATCATATAATATCTATAAGCAGAAATGGATCAAAAATCTTACACTAAAGGCAAGGAAAAACCCAACTCCATTAACATTACCGAATTTCTCTCTTGCCTGAAATAAAGTTTAACACCATTTGTGGTAAATGGAACGCCTCAAGCTGTAAGGGTGCAGAGTTAATAAAAGTGTAAAGTATAAGAGGGGAGAAAAGGGCTTTTCCAAATATAATATATGTTGAGACTTTTGTGATGACTCAAAATAAAATGATATATCCTAAGGAGGACCTTTTAAAAAAGTGATAAAAATGTGAGAGAGGAGTTATCTTCTGCTGGAGGGTGAAAATGGAAATAATGCCATTAACTGCAACAGAAAAATGGAAAATGATAGTGGTGCATGCAGTCTAACTGAACAAACTCTTATATTCTTTTTTTTTTTTTTTTTTAGAGAGAGAGCACACTGGAGTGGGGGAGAAAGGCAGAGGGAGAGAAAGAAAGAGAGAGAGAGAGAGAGAGATTGATTTTCAATCTTAAGAAGTTCCACGCTCAGTGTGGAGCCCGATGCAGGGTTCAATCCCACAATCCTAGGATCATGACCTGAGCTGAAATCAAGAGTCAGATGCTCAACCGACTGAGTCACCAATGTGCCCATGATTATTAAAGAACATCTAAACAGAAGAGAGAAAAAAGTCGTATCTTAAACTATCACAGAGAAAGTAAACACAGAAAAAGCATTAATGATAACTAAAGAATTCCAAGTTTCTTGTGGACCACTTTCTTGTACCATACACAAAAATAAATTCAAAATGGATAAAAGACCTAAATGTGAGACAGGAAGCCATCAAAATCCTAGAGGGACACAGGCAGCAACCTTTATCATGGCCACAGCAACTTTTATAAGACATGTCTCCGGAGGCAAGGGAAACAAAAGCAAAAATGAACTATTGGGACCTCATCAAGATAAAAAACCTTCTGCACAGTGAAGGAAACAATCAACAAAACTAAAAGGCAACCTACGGAATGGGAGAAGATATTTGCAAATGACATATTGGATAAAGGGCTAGTATCCAAAATCTATAAAGAACTTATTAAACTCAATACCCAAAAAATAAGTAATTGAGTTAGGAAATGAGAAGACATGAACAGACATTTCTCCAAAGAAGACATACAAATGGCTAACAGACACATGAAAACATGCTCAGTATCACTGAACATCAGGGAAATACAAATCAAAAACCACAATGAGATACCACATCACACCTGTCAGAATAACTAAAATTAACAACTTGTGAAACAGCAGATGATGGCGAGGATGCCAAGAAAAGGGAACCCTCTTACGCTATTGGTAGGAATGCAAACCGGTGCAGCCACTCTGGAAAACAGTATGGAGGTTCCTCAAAAAGTTAAAAATAGAACTACCCTATGACCCAGCAATTGCACTACTAGGTATTTATCCAAAGGATACAAAAATGCTGATTCAAAGGGACACATGCACTCCAATGTTTATAGCAGCACTATCAGTAATCGCCAAATTATGGAAAGAGCTCAAATGTCCATCGACTGATGAATGGATAAAGAAGATGTACATATTTACACACACACACACACACACACACACACACACACACACACACACAATGGAATATTATTCAGCCATCAAACAGAATGAAATCTTGCCATTTGCGACAACATGGGTGGAACTAGAGTATATGATGCTAAGCGAAATAAATTAGAGAAAGATACCACATGACTTTACTCATATGTGGAATTTAAGAAATAAAACAGATGAACACAGAGGAAGAGAAGGAAAAATAAAGTAAGATAAAAACAGAGGGGGAGGCACAGCATAAGAGATTCTTAACTATAGAGAACAAACTGAGGGTTGATGGAGGGAAGGTGGGTGGGGGATGGGCTAAATGGGTGATGGGCATTAAGGAGGGCACTTGTTAGGATGAGCACTGGGTGTTGTATGTAAGTGATGAATCACTAAATTCTACTCCTGAAATGAATACTACACTATATGTTAACTAACTTGAATTTAAATAAAATCTAAGAAAAAAAATTCAATTTCTTGCTTTGGAAATAACAGTAATTATAAAAGCCAGAGATTAAAAGACCACAGTAGCTTCATACAAAATAAATATATAGATTATAACTATAAGAATGTTTTATTTATTTTAGTATTTCATATATTTTGATTCAGCTCAGTGAGAAATTGGCAATAAAGCTAATAATCTAGTTTCAATTAAAATAAATATATTTCATTTACAAATGGTATCTTACTAAAGTACTATTAAAATATATTTGAATTAAAAAAAAGAAAAAAACAGAAAGCAAATGATTCTTTCATAGTGGTATCAGGAACCATGGGCTAATGGAAACAAATCAGTGAGAAGCCCTGGGTTCATATACTCTGAACTTAATTTTTAGTTTTGAGTGAGTTATATAATCATTTAAGCCTTTGTTTTAATCTGTAATTTATGTGAGGTGTTATTACAGTGAGATTTTTAATAATAACATATAAGTTTCACAGAGGCAACTGTCTTGGTTTAAAATGAATTTGAGTCTTAGCTGTTCAATTATTTATTCTGGGCAAGTTTCTCAATCTCCCTTATCTTTAGTTTCCTTAACTTTAAAATGTTGGGAAATAATACCCACCTCATGTGGTTGTTGTAAGGATTAAACAAGACAATGTAAGGGTTTACACAATGCCCAGAAAGCACTCAAAATATGATAGCTATCATTACCTTCTTGAGTTTTTCAATCTGCTTGTTACGCACTGATGTATTATCAATCGCCAGAACATCCACAGATTCTTCTTTTTCCAATTGGTACTTATTTACTCCAACAATCACTTCAGAACCTATCAATTTCCCAGAGGAAAATAATATGTAGATTCTATTCATAAATACTTCCCTAATAGTAATGCTCTGATCATCACATACTTTGCTTATAAGCTTAATATTTTTAAATAGTATTCTTAAATCTTAATGAAACTTCAATATAGATCAGCAAATCACAACAAAATGGGGGTGAGAGGGGAAAGAACTGGTATATATCAGATCTCTTTAAGGGAGGATTTTTATTATTCTCTCAAACCATATACTTTCTCAGAGTTTCTGACAAATCCTCTTCTACAACTACAAAATTAAAATAATAGCAGCAAATAAAGACTTATAAGGGAGAGAATTAACATCCAATAATGTTTTCAATATATTCTTGTATTCTCTTACAGCCAATAGCTTTTAACAAAAAGTACTTTTAAAATCTATAAGTAATAAACCAGAATTATAAAGATATTTCCTTAACATAATAAGAATATATTTTGCCTCAAACTACCAGATTATTACCATTTAAAGACATCCTGCCACCCAACTCTTCTCCTTATTTCCTTTTCAGAACTCATCACAATCTATAATTATTTTATTATGTGTTCACTTGCCCATTTTCTGTCTCTTTGTTACTAAAATGTAAACTCTAAGGGTGAAGAGATCATGTCTTTCCTGTTCACAGTTGTATCCCAGACATAATACAGTGCCCCAAATGCTAAATACTAAAAAAAAAAAAGTGTTCACTGACTGAATGAATAAATACTCCAATGCAGAGCACAATGACTAATAATAATACCATCTTCAAAACGCTGGAGATACCCACTTACACACATACACACACATACACACACGGGCATACCTCAACACATACTCTGTACATATGCTTGCCCATATGCATACATGCATGCAAAAATACAAACAGGAAGACAGATAGATGATAGATAGATAGATAAAGAAACATCTAAGTTTCATTTTTCTATTATTTTTGTTTTATTAACTATGTATGTTATCTTTAAACAGAAATTAATATTTCTTTTTAAATACAGTACTGGATTTCACATATAAACATTTTCATTTTATCTTACCAGAATCTATTCTTGCTTGCCTTCGGGCAGCACATTCTTCAATTCGAAGTTTAGGTATTCCTTCTGCTACAGCTTTGGCCATTCCACCCATCTCTTCAATTTCATGAATAAGCTATTAAGAAAAATAGATTAATAAAACTGGAAAAGAATATAATGATATTTTTATAAACTATACAAATTTGTTATGTTACATAATTACCAATATTACTAAAATCCTAAACTATTCTAGTGGTAAGTTTAATGTTTCATAAGGAAAGAATTAAGTTAACATCAAGAGCTTTTCTATAGTTAGGAGTGCCTGGCTGGCTCAGTCAGGGGAGCATGCAACTCTTGATCTCGGGGTGAGTTTGAGCTCCATGTTAGGTGTAGACATAAATGAATAAGATAATTTTTTTTTTAAAAAAAAGAAAAATGGGGTGGCTGAGTAGCTCAGTTGCCTAAGTGTCTGACCTCGGCTCAGGTCATGATCTCGCAAATCCTGAGTTTGAGCCCCACGTCAGGCTCTGGGCTGACAGCTCAGAGTCTGGAGCCTGCTTTCACTTCTGTGTCTCCCTCTCTCTCTGCCTCTCCTCTGCTTGTGCTGTCTCTATTTCTCTCTCTCTCAAAAATAAAATAAACATTAAAAAAAAATTTTTTAAAGAGGAAAAAAGTTCCATAGAGTTAACAATATTGTACTGTATATTTGAAAGTTGCTAAGACAGTAGATGTTAAAAGTTCTTATCACACGAAAAAAGCAATTGTATAACTGTGTGGTATGGAAAGTGACTAAACTTACTCTGGTAATCACTTTACAATTCATGCATATATCAAATCATCATGTTTTATATCTTAAATTAATACAATGTTTTATGTCCATTATATCTCAAAAAAGATAGAAATTATATATTTAAAGTTACTTCAAAAGACAACAGAAAAACTAAGATGTATATTCTGGAAGCACAAAACCTGTCACTCAAGTCTTAGGAGAAAACTAAAGATAACATCAATAGTCTTTATTTTTAGTTACATAAGTTTTCATGGATACATAAATAAATACTCTTTAAGGAAAGTATTTCAAAATGCAACTTCATTTTTTATTTGATCAGCACAATAATAACATAACTCTACTGCTATTGACACCAGCATACATTTAAACCTTCAATCACAGCCTTATTTATACATGAGGTGGTGGGAAAATGAATGGAGGAATGATATATGACACAGCAGAAAGGAACAAAGTAAAACTTGGTTTTTTTCCAGAAGAATTCAAGAAATTAGAATTTGTGTTGAACCAAAGCTAAGACAGGAAGCTAAAAAGAGGAAGACTACTTGAGAATTTAGAACTATCCCTCTCCCATTCTGTCAGGACAACCAAAGCTTACATCTGCAAAAAACAGACCAAAGTTTATCTCTGTAGAAAAGCAATGGGCTACCAAACACCAAGTACATAGAGAGGCAAGGGTAAGATATCTTGATATAAAAACCTGTATTCTGAATAATAAGATTAAAGACAAAAGGCACACAGAGAAAAGAGACAATACAGGATAGAGAAGAAAACTTCAAAAAATATAATATCCTCAGAAAAAAAGATTATATTCTGTATTAATGAAACAAGTAACATAACATACAAAACACAGAGAATAAAATGAGCTTTTGGAAATTAAAAATATGATATATGAATTTTAAAGTGAGTAGAAATTTAAAGTTGACGACTCCCTAAGAAAACAAAACAGAATCTCAAAGATGAGTTATAGAACAGATAAGGGCATCAGAGTATCATTCCAGGAGGTCCTTATCCAATAATTAAGAGTTCTAGAAAGAGAATGACAGAAAAAATGGCAGGGACGAAACTATCAAAAAAACAACACAAGACAATTTTCCAGAGTTATGAGAACATGAAAAATAGGCCAGATAAAAAATGCCCACCAAAGGTCTAGTCCAATATAGGAAAAATATACACATCAATGTCCCCCAACTCAAAAACAGAGATCCTAAAACTGTTAGAAAGAAAGGTCCTGAGAGTAGAAATAGCATCAGATTTCTAAACAGAAATATTAGAAGCTAGAATAAAAAGCAGATCAATGTTTACAAACTCTCAAATGAAAATAATTTCAAACACAGACTATCAACCAAATACCAGAGTAGAATAAAGACATTTTCAAACATCCAAAGTTTCATATAATTCATCCCCTATGTACAACTTCTGAGAGGTTCCTATGAGGTATCGTTCAAAATAACAAGGGATAAATCAACAGAGATAGACACAGCATTCAGGATACAGATTCAACATAGCAGAGGTGAAAAGAATTCCCAGGATAATGACAAAGGTTAGTCAAAGGACTGCAATGGTCAGCAGGTCTAGAGAGAAACTAGTCTAAATCAAATGACAGCACTGGAGGACTTCAGAAGGATGTATACTATTGAGATGTAATTATATTGGTAGTATTATGAGACAAAAGAAAGAAGAGGTAAGAATCAGCTAAAATACTAAACTACCATACTACAAAGCAATAGGTAATGACTAAAATTGATGGAATTAGAAAGAGTGCGTATGTATAATTTTTAAATATGGAGATAAAAACAAACAAAAAAGATGCATTTGATTCAAAGAAGCAGGAAAAAAAGCAAGTAGAAGACAAAGGACTGCTTTTTTATGTTACAGCCTTTTAATACTAATACTCTTTTTAACTCTTTGAATAAAATACTTTAATACAAACACAATTATATTTTTAAATTATGTTTCAGTTTTGTATACTAGAAGGTCAAACCTAAAATTCTCTTTTTCTCTCGAACATTTTATAAATCTTGATATAAATCTATGATTTGATTTACATATCAAAATACCTAATAACCTTTATAAATCTGTAAATCTTAAAACCAAAATTTCAAAGAGGAGAAACTGACCTTCAAGGCAGCGTCATAAACATCATTCGTGAGAGATTCCATCATATAGGAACCTCCCCAAGGATCTGCCACTTTGGGAATCCCAGATTCTTCTTGAATAATGATTTGTGTATTCCTGGCAATTCGGGCACTTTTCACAGTTGGCAAACCCAAGGCTTCGTCAAAAGAATTTGTGTGCAAAGACTGAGTCCCTCCAAACACTGCCGCCATTGCTTCTACTGTAGTACGAATGATGTTATTATAAGGGTCCTAAAACATTCAGAGAAAAGCAAAAAGTCAAAACAAGGGGACAACTGATAAAGGATGCTATGATTAAGCAGTGGCTACTGTGTACTTACTTTGCCAATGCCTACATTAGGCTTCAGAATATCCAACAAATTAAGATTAATTAGTAAACAAGCCAGACTTAATAGGCACTCAATAAATGATTTATTAATAAGTGATTAATAAACAGATGAACAATGAATCTAGATAAGAAATCTGGATTCATTCTGTTCCTGATTATGACTGGGGCAAGGCACTGGACCTTTCTGAACTTTAGCTGCCTTAGCTGTAAAAATGAGAAGGTTAAGACAAAAATGATTATTAAAGTTCCTTCCAATCCTGAAATCTCTACTTCTCCATTTATAAGGACCCGAAGCAATATTTAATAGATATATTAGTTTTTATTTACTTTTAGGTGTATAAAAGAAATGTAGCTTTAAAGTTATGAATTATTTTTAATATATCAAAATAATTTTATATGTAAAGAAAATGCATGAAAAAAGATGTTTTTTAATAGAATGAAATTAAATTATGCAAATGAAAATAGCATTTAAATGGTATGTTTGCATGCATATTTATTTAAACTAAAATAAATAATACAGATGCACAAATTTTTAATTAGGTGATTTTATGTTAAGAATTTTAACTCTTGGAGTGCCTGGATGGCTCAGTCGGTTGAACATCCAACTCTTGATTTCGGCTCAGGTAATGATTTCATGGTTTGTGAGATTAAGCCCCACATTGGGTTCTGTGCTGTCAGTGGGGAGCCTGCTTGGGATGCTATCTCTCCCTCTCTGTCTGACCCTTCCTCGTTTGCGTGCTCTCTTTCTCTCTTTCCGAATGAATAAATATTAAAAAAATAATTTAAACTCTTAAAATTATTTAAGGCGATATTAACTAAGTTGTGTTTTTTACTTCTTCCTCATCATATTTTTTCTTTACTTTTAAAAAGGTAAAACAGCGCTGCATACAAGCTAACGTTTAAATGATTTTATATTATTAACCACTAGAAGGAGCCAACTTCATTTATTATAATACATGCGTAAAAACCATCAATGTGCATTACGCTTTAGAATAATTATAATTTTCAAATATTAACAGATAGCTTCTTAAACCTACTTCCTGACTATGCTATCTTGCTTGTAAGACAATATATGACTTTATTAAAATTCTACACTTTAAATTATACACATACCTGCTCAGTAAGTGACCATCCTGATGTCTGACAATGCGCCCTTAGAAGAAGAGATTTAGAGTTTTTAGGCTGAAACATTTTCTCTATTAAGTGAGCCCAGAGTCTTCTCCCAGCTCTCATTTTTGCTATTTCCATATAAAAGTTCATCCCAATTCCCCAGAAAAAAGACAACCTAAAATAGTAATGTTAAGTCCATTATTTGATTATACTTAACAATCTAAAATGGAAAATAAAACTAATTGTACCACACACTAAACAAAACAGCATCCACACTTTAATTTCAAACAACTTAATCTGAATTAAAATCAAAGCATAAGCATATATACATAAGTAACTTTAAACCTAACAGATAAAAGTACAGTTTTAGGCACACAGAAGAAATAGCTGTGGTTATCTGCTTCAGGTAGAAATTATTCACTTCACAGTTGGTCTTCTATAGAAAAGAAGTTCCTCTTGTGTCTTTAAATATAGAATGAATCACTATCCAAAAATAAATACTTCAAGAACATCCAATATGTAAGTCAGGGGTAACCCATGAAGGGAATAAAACCACAAACTTGTGGTTTTGGATAGCAAGAAAGTTTTCCTGTTGTTTTGTTCTGTTTTGTTTTGAAAGAATTATAGTATATTTGGTCTAGGAATGTATTTCTCCAATTGCCCCCAAACCCACTACTCCTTTTTATCTTATATTCTGTCACTGATTTACACATTTAGTTTACTTGCCCATGCCTAAAGGCAGAAAGGCTGTGTTTCTTCAAATAAAACAAGGTGAGCCTTAATTAAGCTAAAAACTAGTAAAATTTTTTGATATGCCCTTGGAAGAAATTGTTAACATTGCAGTCCTCAAATATTTGTCTCAGGATACTTTTTCACTCTTAAAAATACTAAAGATCCCAAAGAATTTTTATTTGGATAATATCTATCAATATTGTATATATTAATTCATTTAGAAACAGTAAACATACATGTTAACAAAAGTAACATTTTTATGAAAAGCAATTACTTTGCTAAAATAAAAAAAATTGTAAGAAAAAAGTCACTAGTTTACATTTTTGCAAATCTAATGTGTGGCTTAAGGGAAGACAGTTGGAATAAGTATCTGCTTCTACATTCAATCTATTGCAACATCACATATCATGTAGCTTATGGAAAACAATGTACACTCTTGAAATAATGAAAGTGGTAAAGGCACATAAAGATTTAATACAATCATGAAAACAATTTGACCTGAAAGATCCCAGGAAGGGTTAGTTACCCTGAGGGGTCCTTAGTCCACACTTTGAGAACTGCTGTCATAATATGTATGCAACAACCTCTGATATAGAGTCTATGAACTCGCTGAGGGCAAAAGTCATGTTTTTACAAATTTTATTCCCAGCACATAAGTTTGTGCTTGGCCCAGAGCAAAACTTAGCAATTACTCATATGTCCAATTTTTAATCACCAAATTTAAACAATTCTTAAATTTCAATCAAGTATATTTTTTATATAAATTTATTAATAAGCTGTTTTAAAACAGAAATGTTTAATAGCACTGTGAATTCCAAAACACTTAAATTACAAGTGCAACAGAAAAAAATGTAATAGATGACTTCTTTTTAAAATGGAAAAATAAAGAATAAAAGTCAATATCATTTATATGTTTACAGTTTAATTGTCCAAATACGCCAGTTAATTGTGTTCTGTAAGCAACTGAAAAACAAGATTCCTCTCATTTACCAAGAAGTAGAGTAAAATTTAATTCTAATTTTTAATTGTAAACAGTATTGGCTTATTCTCTTATTATTACTCCAATAAAACATAAGAGAATCTAGTATGACATTTATATACACAAATTCATTTTATCAATATATTTACTATATATTCATAAATTGGTCCTAAAAATTTTCCTAACACTGAAACAATCTCTGAGGTCAATTTACTCACCTTGGTGCAAATTCATCAATTGTCAGACCAGCTTGGAGTCCAGTTCTACAGTATTCCAACCCATCTGCTATAGTATAGGCCAGTTCCAGAATGGCATCAGCCCCTGCTTCCTGCATATGGTATCCACTAATTGAAATTGAATTAAATTTTGGCATGTGCTACATAAAATAATAAAAAATATAACAGTGAATAAAAAATTTTAAAGGTTCTCTATTAAACTCATTTTCTAAAAGACTATTATTTTCTAAATGATGCTCAACTCAGATACACTAAGTAGTCTTTAACATTAACTGAAAATATTTAATGCTTACTTTGTTATATTTAATTCACTCCTCAATTTAAGTGGTAATTCAATGAACCATTGTAAAATTTGCACCTGTTTTATTTTTCTGGTGAAAAAGTATTTGCACTAACCATTCTTTAGGTCAAAGTTTAAACTCTGAAATTAATTAGCTAAAAGTAGGAATGAACCTTTAGTCCGAAAACTGAATAAACATCTTTAATTCCAAACCAAGGACTGTGACCTCTTAAGAGATCCTAAGATCTCATAACTTTGGGCTAATCTTCTAAGGATAAATACATTTAAGTTTTACTAGTTATCAATTTTCTTGTTTGAAGTTCTTTTTGAAGTCACCGAAAATGACTACATACTGAAATAAAACAGGATTAAGATACATGGATTAGAAATCAAAGACTTCAATTGGATTTACTGTGATATTTAATGCTAAGCATATCCCAGACAGGTTCTTTCTTGCCAAATCACTAAAAAGATGGCATTTCTACCATTCCCCTAAAATTTATTAGAGAGGGTACATAGCACAAATATACTGCCAAGCCCCAAAATTATCCTCCTTCCCAAGAATTGGCCAAAGAAAATAATAAAAACTAAATCACAGAAACTGAGTACGGTAGTTAAGAACATAGGCTCTAGAGTCAAAGTACTCAAAGTCTAGTTGATGGCTAGTGTCCGTTAACTAGTCATAAGGCTACAGGCAAGTTTCTCAACCTCGTTATTCCCTGGTTTCTTAAAATATAAAATAGAGGTACTTCCTCATGGAGTTGCTGTAGGATTAAATGAAATGACTCACCTAAACCACTTAGTATTATTCCAGTACGCAGGAAGCATTCAAAAAATGTTACTTGCTGTTGCTAATGTATGCTATGGACTATCTGTAATTTACATTTTTTAATACTTATAATTAACCAAAAGGTCTTGAAAAATGTTCCATCGCAAAAACAGTAAGGGGACTGAATTACATGGAATTGAGAGACAATTTGAGTGCATTTATTGCTTATAAATAAGAAGCAACGAAAGAAGCAGGTGCCTCTCTACAAAGAGGATTTTAGTAGAAGAATTTCTTTAAAAATAATAGAAATATTGGAATATTGGAATATTATTCAGCCTTAAAAAGGAGGTTAATTCCGATACATGGTACAACATGGATGAGTCTTGAAGACATTATGCTAAGTGAACGAAGCCAGTCACAAAAAGACAAATACTTTATCATTCCACTTATATGAGGTACCTAGAGTAGTCAAATTCACAGAGATAGGAAGTGGAACGACAGTTTCCAGGAGCTGGAGGGAGAGGAGGATGGGGAATTATCATTTAACAGGCACAGAGTTTCAGGTTTGCGAGACGAAAAGAGTTTTGGAAGTGGATGGTGGTGATGGTTGCACAACAGTGTGAATATACTTAATGCCACTGAACTGTACACTTCAAAAGAGTGAAGATGGTAAATTTTACATTGTGTATTTTTCTACAATTAAAATTTTTTAAAAATATAAAAGTTTACAGTTTACAAAGTACTTCAACGTAACATTATTTGACCAGTATGTGAAACCAGAACTTTTACACTTATGTGAAGGATTATCTAAAGCAATTTTGAACTTGCAGATGACATTAGGACCTTCCAAAAGGGGAAATGCCCAAGTACATAATAGCACAAACTAAGCAACCTGCTACCAACTATTCAATTCTCCCCTCTCTTCCCGTAATACCTGAACCGTAAATGCAGAGTGCCGATGTGCAAGAACTGTACTTCCAATCTCCTCTCACTACTGTGTGTATCCATTGAGATAGTGGAACTTTCATTTGTTCCTTCTGGAAATTCATCTTAAATCAGAGGAGCTGCCCCCCTCCCCATGCCAAACACATCCAGCCCACCTACTTCCTCAACCGTAAGGTAGCACAAGGTAAAAGGAAGCCTACTGACTGTGGAGCAACCCTACAACCAAGCTCTTGATAACCTACTTTCCAACTTCTTTCATATGAAAGAGAATTGACTCCTGTTTAGTTAAAGCTACTGCTATCTTTGTACGTGTGTTTGTCATATCAGTCAGTCAGAGAAAGACAGATATCATATGTTTCCACACATATGTAGAACTTGAGAAACAACAGACCATAGAGGAAGGGAAGGGGAAACGATAGTTTCAAATAGAGAGGGAGGTGAACCCATAAGAGACTCTTAAATACAGAGAACAAACTGAGGGTTGATGGGGGGAGGTGGGGAGGGGAAAATGTGATGGACATTGAGGATGCCATTTGTTGGGATGAGCACTGGGTGTTATATGTAAGCGATGAATCATGGGAATCTACCCCCGAAACCAAGAGCACACTGTATACACTGTTTGTTAGCTAACTTGACAATAAATTATATTAAATAAATAATAAATACATAAAAAACACACACACAAAACCATTCTTCTAACTTTTCTGTAAGGTTTAAAGTATTCAAAATAAAAAGTTTTGGGAAAACTGAAAAAATAAAAATAAAAAATAAATGTAATCCTGCACATATGGTCTTGAAATTGAAAAGGGCGATAAAAATATACAATTCTATACAATATAGTTCACAGGGACAAATGAGATCTATGAAAAGACATAAAATTGCAAAGTGTAAAAGCTGAATATCAAATGAGAAGAGTAGGCAATGCTTGCAAGAGTTCTGAGGTAATAGCAATTCCAAGAAATAAAAGAGATTTTTTTAAAAAAGGTTTCATGGTAGAGGAGAGACTGGCCTTTTGCCATGAAATAATACAGTCTAACTTTAAGGTAGGTAAAGAAACGGAGAGCATTGTCAGCAAGAAGCAGAGTGTAAATGATGAGAGAAAATACATATTAGTTACTTGGAGGAAAATGAAGTTTTATGTTTCCCAGTGGAGGGATTGTTGCTAAGATAGGAACACTGTAAGAACCTTCTTTTTCCACCACTCTGATTGGGGAAGATAAACCTAATACAGGAGTGAAATATCAGGGACCACATTGTGGATGCAGATATAAATGACATCTTCTAATCTAGTTTCTAATAGAAATACAGCTGATATTTTGATCTCCAACTGTCAGACACAAGTGTGCACTTCAAAACTGAATCTGAACTCTGGCAAGAAACAAAGTATAAATTATGAGCCCTCCCTGATTCTAACAATTATCAGAGGATACAAATTTAAAAATAAGTAGAATACAGTAAATGTCTAATGCCAAGATTCCTATAGGTAACAACACACTATGAGTACACTGAAAGCAAAAAAATACAAACTAGCAACACACATAAACATAAAACCCACACCCTGACTTTATACTATTATTCAGACTCACTTATCAAATTCAAATTAGGTTATGATATTTTATAAAAATTCCTGCATCTAAAGAAGGAAAGCAAAACCCAAAAGAAGCAGAAAATACCTTTGCTGTATATTGGAAGATGTCAGCAATAATTTTCATGGATGGTTCTGGAGGAAAAATGTAAGTATTTCTGACCATAAACTCCTTTAGTATATCATTTTGG
Organism: Acinonyx jubatus; assembly: GCF_027475565.1. Classification (NCBI taxonomy): domain Eukaryota; kingdom Metazoa; phylum Chordata; class Mammalia; order Carnivora; family Felidae; genus Acinonyx; species Acinonyx jubatus. Next base: position 103,237,643 of record NC_069385.1, on the reverse strand, counting down.
ATTGTACCAGTGAGTTTCTCTTTAGGTACACCTTGTTCTTCTCCAGTTACTATAAAAGTCGCAAGAACTGGAATAACTGCTCCATTCATGGTCATGGAAACTGACATTTTTTCTAAAGGAATTCCATCAAAAAGAATTTTGGTATCTTCCACAGTGTCAATAGCAACACCAGCCATTCCAACATCACCACGAACTCGAGGATTATCTGAATCATATCCACGATGTGTCGCCAGATCAAAGGCAACTGATAATCCCTGCTGACCAGCTAAACACACAAAGGAAAAACAATGTAGAATTAAAGAGTCTGGCATCAAAGTAAACTGATTTATGTTAACACTACTAACGGTGTCGATTCAGCTCATCATAGGATACTTTTATAACAAACATTATTTTTATGCTTATACATGTCAAAATAAATTTAAATAAAGACACTTCATCTCCTAAACTGTTTTCCCATATGGCAAAATGTACAAACTGGGTTCCAGAACAAAAAATCTCACTATCTTATGTCTATTTGAGGATTTTTTTAACCTTGTTTTTTTTAATAACTTCAACTTTGTATGTCTTAATCCCCTTTACCTATTTTGCCCTTATCTTAACAATTTTAGGTAAAAAAATATTTTTTTAAGTTTATTTATTTGTTTTTAGAGACAGAGCACATGTGCACATGAGCAGGGTAAGGGCAGAGAGAGAGAGAGAATCCCAAACGGACTCTGAGCTGTGACCACAGAGCCAGATTCAGGGCTCAACCTCAACAATCTGAGATCATGACTTGAGCCGAAATCAGAGTTGGACGCTTAACCAACTGAGTCACCCAGGCGCCCCTCAGTAAAAATACTTTATAAGATTCATGAAAAGATCTGGCTGTTCACAAATAGTTAACATAACTTGGTATTTGTATGCTCACTTATTTTTATTCTTGTGTTTAATATGGTCATAACAAGATGTCTTGGCTATTCAAATATTCTGGAAAACAGAATTATGAACACCATGCAAAAAAATAAAAATAGTTTACACTAAATATGAGATCCTCCATCTGCAATATAAATGTACAAATCCTCAAATTTAGCAAACAATATAATTTTAATATAGATCAGAAAGAAATAGTAGTTAATATGATTTTTAGAGACCTAAGTGCCAGATTGCACTAAATATATTTGTACATTATCATTTGTTTATTACTTTCTTTAAACCATTTAAACCATTTCCTCTTTAATTCCTATCCTAACAACGTTAAGTAAAAACTCAAAGAGGGATGCCTGGGTGGTTCAGTTCATTGGGCATTTGACTGTTGATTTGGGCTCAGGTCACATTCTCATGGTTTGTGAGTTCAAGCCCCGCATTGGGCTCTGCACTAGCAGTGAGTGTGAAGCCTGCCTGGGATTCTCTCTTCCCCTTTCTCTGCCCCTCCCTTGCTCACACACATTCTCTATTTCTAAAAAAATAAAAATAAATTTAAAATAAAAAGAAATACACTTTAATTTTAAAAAAGCTTCTCAAAGAAAAAGCCAATGTCTCTCATGTCATATGAGTTTAACTAATTCCTTTTTATGTAACATGTATGTAACTGTTATCGGCATTCAAGAATTTAGCACCCTATTCTGGATCACTCATTTTTTTGACGACGGAAGTTGAAAAACATTCATATTTCTCAGAGTATAGTCTTAACTACAAAATTATAAAGTGACTATCATTTTTACAGAGATCAACCAGTCTCCCTTCAAAAGAAGCCAGGAACAGGAAATGTATGGTTGATCATAAATATAATGTTTTGCATAAAAATCTCACCCTTAATATTGTCTTTATAGAACTTATTGCTTTCTTCCACAGTACTAAAACCAGCATACTGGCGGATGGTCCAGGGTCTAAAGGTATACATGGTGGGATATGGTCCACGTGTGAATGGCTTCACTCCTGGAAGTTCTTCAGGTAAGTCATTGGTATCCCTGCTAGAATATAAGGGTTTTATGGAGATCCCTTCTGGAGTATGCCATATCAGGTCTTCTGGGTTTTTGCCTTTCAACTGCTTTTTGGCCAGGGCAGCCCATTCTGGATGAAGGGGTTGTTGCTGGTGCAGAAGTCTCCGCCATATAAGCCTGGATCCTGATGACTCTTTGAGCTGCTTCAGGTGATGAGGTGAAAGCAAAAGAAGCCAAGTCTTAGCCCTCAACATGATGGAACATGGAAAACACCCAAAAGGAACACGAACTGGCCTAGAAAAAGAAGTACAGTATATATGTGTTTACAAAAGCCAAATGGGAACTATTGGTGAGAAGGGAAAAAAAGGCATTTCAGTATGATTTCATCTCTTCTTTCCTGCTTCCTATACCTGATAATTCGTAACATTGGATCTTCTTCTCCACAATTACTATCATTGTTCTAGTCTTCTAACTCAGTACTTTGTTAGCTGGTTTTACTGGCCAGTCTTAGGGTCTCTAATCCATTCTACACACTGACACCAATGCAAATATGGTCATGTCACACTTCACTTAGGATTTTTCAAAGGTTCTGCATTATTTAGAGGATAATATACAGCCTCCTGATTTCTTCATTGAAAATATTTTTCACATCTACTTTATGACACTCATTGTGTTGGGTGCTGGAGATAATAATGGAGAACAAGAGAAATAGGCATTCAAGGTCTCTATGACCTGATCACTGCTTACTTCTCAGACTCATCACTGTTCCAGAAATACTGGATAACCTATAGCTCCCTGCATGTATCAAAGTTCCATGATTTGCTCTTGCTCTTCCATCTACCTAGAATGTTCTTCTCTGGCTAATCTGGCTAAGGCATCATCTCCAATACGCAGGGCTTTCTACATGCCAGGCACTGCTACAAGGGCTTTACACAGAGTAGCAATTTTCATCCTCACAACACCACCAAGATAGGTACTAATGTTATTCCCATTTTACAGATGAGAAAACTGAGACACAGAAGAGCCAGCATTTAAACCTAGGCAGCACTAGGTTTCAAAGTCCTAGCATTTAAGTAATATATTCAAAGGTTTTCCCTGAACTCACATGCTGGGCTAAATGACCTCTTCAGTATTCCATACCACAGCACTGTTTCTCTCTTTAGACATCTGTCATCTCCCACACTACAACATATTAAAATACTGTTTTTAACTTTTATATAAAATATATTAAGGTGTATAAAATTATACACATATATACATATTTCTCTGCTAATTTATTAACTGACCCAACATTAGAGCTGTATATTCCTAATAACTAGCACAGTCTTACACTAAGTGACTAAGTCTGATTTCACCATTGTACACATAGAAATTAAGATCCAGAGAAATAAATGAGTAAAGAAATTGGATCAAAATTCCACTGTTCATCTGAATTACGTAAATACTTGCTAGAGTCATACAGCTTCAACATATAGAGCCTAGTATTTTAAAAGGTTTGGGGATGCAAATTTTATTAATATATTCATCATGCTCTATAATGTATAAAGCAACAAGTAAAGTGAACTTAAAACTCTATTTTCTATACCATCTCTTACCTATCAATTTAATGAAACTTAAAGAAAAATAAGAATACTCAACATTTGTTAGAGGGTTGTGAAACAAAAGAAACCACTGGTGGGAATATAAACTGCTTTAATTACTTTGGAAAGCAAATTGGCAATATGCACAAAAAGTGTCAGGACTGATTATGCCATTCCACTGAGGAACAACACTCCTAGGAAAGTTACCATATAAAAATGCATGTTTCCTATAGTTTTATTTGTAATAAGGAAAATTTAGAAACATCCTAAATGTCTAACAATGTAGGAATAAGTGAATAATAGTATATACAAGTGATAGAATTTTACATAGCTATTAAAATATACTTAGAAAATGGACAAAACCAATTTTTAATGTCAGAAGTCAGAAGAGTGGTTACTTATGGCAGCTAGTACAGAAAGCGAACAAAAGAGGTGCTTTGGGGCGATGGTCTTGATCTGAATGCTGATTATATGGATGTATTCGGTTTGTGGAAATTCATCAAATTGTACAATTATATGCACTTATATATACGTAATATACTATTATACATAAGTCAAATTTAAAATATGTTATGCAGTTTCTTTAAAAAGGAGACAGGCTCAAAAAGTATTAAGTGAGGGGTGCCTGGGTGGCTCAGTTGGTTAAGCGTCTGACTTGGCTCAGGTCATGATCTCACGGTTCATGAGTTCGAGCCCTGCATGGGGTTCTGTGCTGACAGCTCAGAGTCTGGATGGAGCCTGCTTTGGATTCTGTGTCTCCCTCTCTCTCTGCTCCTCCCCCACTCACGTTCTGTCTCTCAAAAATAAATAAATGTCAAAAAAAATCTTTAAAAAAAAGTATTAAGTGAAAGAATCAGGATAAAACTTGTAAATGCAGTATGTTCAACTGGGTACAAAGTACACAGAACAAAATGTAAAAAGAAATACAACAAAACAATTCCCTTTATTCTTTTAAAGCTACTATGATTTTTACTCTATTATATCCATGGGGTCCTTGTCATCCATCTTCTTGCAAGCATAATGCAAGCATAAACTACATGTACTAGCTTAAAAATAGGTGAGAGAAATAATTTATAACTGAAACATTACAGCAATGACATAAAAGGTAATTTGAAAACTGCCTGATATGAGATTGTAGACAGAATATATCACACTCATTTGCATAAAATACTGGTTCCCCAAACCTGGACAAATGATAGGAAAGAGCCCTCTATTTAGTGACTTCCAGAAAATCACATGGCAAATTCCAGAAAATCAAAGGCTGGAAACAGACATCACAACTACTACTGATGGCAACAGGACTTCTGACCTTTTCTCGCCATAAAGAGGCTTCAAGGATCCAAAGAAAAAACATGTAAAACAAATATAAGTTACTGATGATTACAATATGTTAAAGAGTAATGATGAAGCCCATCCCTACAGACCCTCCCAAAATATGGGTAAAATACCTACCGTTCTGAATCAAATAACTCTCAAGTTCTGTTAATATGTGGTTCCACATTAATACTTTAGGAAAGACTAACCACCTTCAATCAATGTTCAAACAATTTGGGTTGGAGATGACAAGACACAGCATGCAAATTGTATTTAATATTAGCATAAGTGTATCATTAAATATTAGAAAATGATGGGAGAAAAATCATCAAGTGATTTAAAACTTTACACACATACACACACTATCCAAGGTTTCCAGAGTCTCAAAAATTGCTCTTTCAAGATAAAACAGAACAAGTTAGTAAATTATAATTTTATGTTAATTTAGACCTCTCTTTCCTATTTCTCCTCTTACCCTTCACTCCACAAGTATAGACAAAGTCATTTTCAGTCCTCCACCTTTTACAAACAACCTCACAGTAACAAGAGCTGCAGCCTAGAAGAGAGACAGCTGTGGCGCCCGCGCACCCCTCTGCAATCTTGCAAGCGCCCTCTGCCGAGCGGCATCTGGGTTTTGGGGTACCCGGGTTAAGATGGCGACATGGCCCCCGAGGCGAACTAACACCTTCTTTCCAGAAGTACCTCCGAATTCCCACTGATCACACTGAAGAGAAGTCGGTCGAGACTTTAAACCCAAGAAGATAGGGGAGAGCGGGATGCCGTCACAGTGGGAAGGTAAATAAGGAAGTCGGGAGGAGAAAAAGGACAGGCTCAGAGGACAAGGATAAATGGGGAGAGAGGAGTCAGAAGAATGGAGGGCAGTGAAAGGTGACATCCCTAAATACACAGTCTTACTCACGGCCTGCCTGTCTCAGACCTCGGCTGTGAGAGACGGCGGCTGGGCTTCGGAAGACCCAGCCCTAGAAGTCAGAGATCCACACAGCTGAGCCCCTCACGGAGCTTGCGCAAAAGTCAGCTGGAGGAGTCAGGGGGTGTAGGCGGACACCGCCCTCCCTGCAGCCAATCTCGTCGCGCTCCCGTGGGCGCGCCTCTGATGACGTTAGAGGGGGGCTAGAATGCTCGCCTCTCTACTCCCCGGTTTCCGGTTTCTACACGCCCACTTCCGGGCCTTGCTGACTTTCAACGGTTTTGGCGCCAATTGCTCAGAGTTTGGCCTCCTGGAGCATTCAATAGGCACCTTTGGTGAGTAATGAACGCTTTTTATCGGCGGGTGCGTCCAGCTTGCGGAATGAGTTTTGTGGCCAGTGCGATTATGGCAGTCTCCGCGGCTTGTATTTCGGGAGCGTGAGATGATTTTCCAGTGAGAGGGAAATCACTTTTGGGGCCAAGGATTGAACTGTTTGACTTGCGAGGCCGGAGTGAAGCCACGCCTGGCTCCTCAGTTCCTCCTTTCCCCAATCCATCCGCCTCCTCGTTCGTTTTCCATAATATCCTGTGGCCCATCTTGGGGCGAAGTGCAGCTCTAGAGATTAGTATCTTTGGGTACTAAGGTAACTTCGGTCGGCAGCGTTGCTATCCCGAGGCATTTGTCAGGAGGTAAACATAGAGTATTTTTGTGTTTTGCCAGACTTGGTGCTCGCCCTGTGTGCCTATATAGAGCCCTAGGCTGAGAGAGTTGGTTTCCACGAATTTCAGCAAACCGATAAGGAAAACAGGACAGCGTAGGAGGTCTCCCTGTTTCCTACAGAGTAAGGGTAAATTCTTTACTGCAGCATAGTGTCTGGCCGCAAACCACCGTTCCAGTTTTATTTCTGTCCCATTACTCAGTCTTATTTCTGTCCATTACTCCCATACACATTAAAATATCGCTGAATTTTCCCTGTCCCTGAACAGACCAGTTTCTTTTAAACTGTTCCGCCATCAGGCTTTTGCTGTTTTCTCTCAAATACTTCATTCCTGGTCCTTCTGGCTAAATATTTCAAAATGTAATTCACATGTTACTTTTTTTTTTTCTGCATAGCATGTAGCATTCTTCCCCCACCCCCTCACACATCATTTCGAGTCATTCATTTATTTGTCTTTTCTAGCTTTTTCACATGGTATGTAATTTTATATAGCAATTGTTTTCATATCTGTCTCTACCCACTACCGCTAGGCTGTGGTTTCCTGTGGATCTGAAACGGCAAAATTTCTATTCCTTTTACATTTATATTAAAATTTCTATTCTAGTTCCTTTACAATTAGCCCAAAAGTGATAGAAAATTATGACAGTTCTTTATTGAATTCTTACTATGTTCTACGCATTTTACGTATTCTGTACAAAATTTTAGCTTCACAAAAACCTTTAATGTTGGTGCTTTTTAACTTTAACCCATTTTACCAGTAGGGAAATTGAACAACTTTACTTGCCTAAAATTGTACAGCTAGTTAAATGGCAGAGTCGAGATTGGGAACTAGGCCATTTATTCTTATCCCTGACTTGCTCTTGTCAGTGGTTCTCAATCTGATGTCCATTCCCACCAGGGGACAGTTTTAGTTGTCACAACTTGAGGGGCTGCAAAGAGAGGGTGCTTGCAACTAGAGACCATAACTGCTGCTAAACATCTTACAATGCATCCCCCACAACAAAGAGTTACCCCATCCAAAATGTTGATAGTGCGGAGGTTGAGAAACTTCGTGCGCTATGGTTTAGTGCCTCAAATAGGTATCGATGAAAATGGTGCATCTCCTCTTGCCGGTAGTCAAAGACCAACTTTTATTTATTTATTTATTTACTTTTAATCTGTCACAACTGATTCTTTTGTACAGTACAACCCAAAATTAATTACTAGTCAAACCCGTAGAGTATATAACACCAAGAATGAACACTAGTAAACTTTGGGTGATATGATATATCAGTGGAAGTTCATGAATTGTAGCAAATGTACCACTCAGGTGTGGGATGTTGGTAGTGGAAGAGGCTGGGGGTAGTGAGTGTTACAGAGGGTATATGGGTACTCTACATACTTGCTGCTTAATTTTGCTGTGAACCTAAAACGTCTCTAAAAAAGAAAGTGGTGTTTGTTTGTTTGTTTGTTTTTAATAAATTACTGGAAAAATGACATTTAAAAAGAAAAAAACAGCCAATTATTTTATAGTCAAGTTCAGTATACATAAAATTGTTGCCAAATTGCAATAAAAGTTTCTAAAGGGATACTGTCATTTTCTATATTTAAAAGGACTGTCACAGTTTGTGAGTTAAATTTGGAGTAGCAGTAAATTATATGTTCTTGAATAAAGAATATCAAGAAAAATTGATAAGCAGAACCAAGCTATACATAAGTGCCAGCTGAAAGTTAGAGACCATAAGAGCCCACAGACTTTTAGAGTGGAGTGGTGTGGTTAGGAGGCATGGAGAACAGGTGGTTCATGCTCTGGGAGGGTGGACGGAGGCAAGCGAGCAGCTCAGGTAGAGGGCATAGTGCATGCATACTCAAAGTGTGTTCAGGAAATCCTCAAATGTACTAGAGAGAGAGAGAGAGAGAGAGAGTCTTACAAGGAGTAGTGGGAGAAAAATATGGAGCTAGGCAGGGCTAGATTGTTCAGGACTGTAAATGGCATGGTAAAGAGTTTGGGTGTTGTATGCTAGGTATTAGGGAAGGATTTTTTTTTTTTTTAACTTGAGAAAATAATTTATTTTGTTCCAGAATTTGGGATCAGAAACAACTTGGTAGGACTGACTCATATCTTTTCCATACAGGATCAGCTGCGGCATATTGATTGTGGCTCAGGTACATGCCAGGCTGGCAAGTTGGTGCTGGCTGCTTGTTGGGAGTTCAGCTGGGGATTTTGCCTGGGGCTTCAGTTCCTCTCCAAGTTAGCCTTCCTTATAGCATGGTAGCTGGGTTCCTAGACCAAATATCCTAAACATGATGAAGTTGAAGCTGTGATTCTTTCCATGTTTAGGCCAGGAAACTGGTACAGAATCATTTCCACCGTATTCTACTGTTCAAACAGTAGAATGCCAGGATTTAAGATAAGGGAACATAGACTCCATCTCTCAATAATTGGAGTGAGAAGGAATTTGCACCATTTTTAACCTATCGGATGAAGTGAGTACTAAATTCCAGCCCTCTTTTGCTGCCTCGCCCAGATACTCTTCAGTGAACAACCTGTACTGCTGTATATATGGCAGCCTTCCAGGAGAGGTCCACAAGTGAAACTCTCATGTGGTTTGGCTTTTTTAAGTAGGGGAAGTATAAGGGCATGGATGACAAGTTGAGAAAATCGGGCATCTCAGGAATATAACACGAGAGACTAGGTGTAAAGCACCACATTGTTCAAGAGCAGGGTAAAGTGTATTTTAACTTTCACGGCTTTTTGTCAGTGATCTTACAAGTAGTCCTTAAGTGTAGTTGGTGATTGTTCAATTAATTATGTCTCACTATTTGTGTTAATCTTACTGAAAAAATCTTGAAACTTCACCTTTTAAAATTTGAAGAAATAGATTTATCCGAAGTACCTCCTTTATTATCTCTCAATCTCCGTATATATTTAAACTCTAGAATTTTAAATGGTGACTGATACATATCTAACTGTATATGCCTAGAAAACATATATATGTAATGTATACACACACATATATGTATACCTCATTTTATCATACTTCACAGATACCGTGTTCTTTACAGATTGAAGGTTTGTGGCAATCCTGCATCAGCAAGTCTTTTGACTCCATTTTTCCAACAACATTTGCTCACTTCCTGTCTCTGTTACATTTTGGGAATTCTTGGAATATTTCAAACTTTTCCACTATTATGATATTTGTTATGGTGATCAGTGATTGACTTGCTGAATGTTCAGATGATGGTTAGCATTTTTCAGCCATAAAGTATGTTTTAATTAAGGTATGTACATTGGTTGTTTTTTTAGACATAATGTTATTGCACGCTTACTAGACTACAGTATAATGTAAACATAACTTTTACATGCAAATGAAACCAAAAATTTCATTTGACTCACTTTATTGCAATATTCATTTTACTGCAGTGGTCTAGAACAGAACCTGCAATATCTCCCAGGTATGTCTGCAAACACATTCACACACCCCTCTATGTATACTGTACCTAACTTCTAAGCTACCTACTCCTTATGGTCTAATGCAAAAATAAACATCCTATTCCTCTGTTCCTTTTAACAGTGAAAAGTTTGGTGATTTACTAGTTAGTAGATAGGGAAAAGGAGTCATTCTAAATGTTGTCATTGACATCTTCATCCACTTCTGTGCCTGTTTGTAATTTGTGGGAGGACAGGGTAATCAGTATACTTCTGTGCTTTTTTAAAATGCAAATAGCCCAAGCAGAGTTAGAGCTTAAATCCTTATGAGTGAATTTTCCACCTGAATTTCCACAACATAGATTCATAATATGATCCTAAAGATTATTTCCTTTCATAAGGAGAATGGAGAATATCTGTGACTAGAGTAAGACAATTTAATACCTTATATTTCCATTTTCTTGGATCTAAACATGGAGATAATGTTACTGTATTGAGGAAGTATAAAGTAAGAAATGCAAAAGCATTTTCACATAATTTTGTAAAGCCATAACAATGGAAGATATTTTTAAGAATGAAATTGAATTAGACACACTTACTTTAATAATAACTGATGTTTGTTTTGAAATATGTTTAAATGTTCTAAAAACAATACTGTCCCAAAACTTTCATTACGATTTTTTTAAAGCAAATTTGGAACACGTATAGTAGCTCTTTTTAACAAAATTTGTTATGCAGGCTTAAGCTTTTCTGTGTCCTTTTATCTTTCCAGACTTTTTGTTATGATTGTTCTGTTTAATCAAGATGTCTAACAAAGCAGGGGCTTCCAAGAAAAGACCTCAACAGTTAAAAAAAAACCCAAAACGAAAAACTGATGATGAAGAAGTGGAGTTACCAGAGAGAAAGGTAATGAAAATACTGAGTTTATCATTTAGAACTTTGTGATTGAAAATATCATCTGTTCTATGTGAAGGAATATGTGAAGACTAAAGGGCAGTTTTACTAAAAATTGTAGTAATTCATATTATGTGGGAGCTGTTGCAATATGATTTGTAAAAGTTCTCAGATGAAAATTATGTATTTCAATTTCCAAAGATATTGATCAGAGAATTATTTTCAGGAAGGGGTAATGGGGCATTGCTAAGGTTTAAATGTGAAGACTAGGAATAAAGTGTATAGAGAGATTCTATGTTAAAAGGAAAATCTGTGAGTTAGGAGAAGATATATTTATTATCATAGAGAAAAATTACTTTGGGAGAAATTAGCTTCTGTCTACCAACATTGTGCCCCTCTCTTCCAAAATTTTTATTATAAAATAATTTTAAAAATGTGTTTTTCCCTATGTTTTTTTGTAGGTGAAGTATATAACACTATTTCACAGGCAAAATGACTAACAATTTCTTTAAAACATTCTTTGACATTGTATGGAATTCTGCTGTACATTATCACCATTGTCCAGGAATTGCTTTAGTATATCTGCTGCCTGTGATAAATACACACTCTTGTTCTGCAGAAGTGGCAATCTACTTTTTTCCATCTTGTCAGAAGATATATGGATACTCTTCGACGTACATGACAAATATGTATCAAAAACGCTATCTTTTACCTGATGCTTAATTATGTGTGCATGTGTTTTTTCCTTTAGGTTAGAAACACAGCAAAAAATAAAAATCCAAAGCATCTGCTTTCTGAAGGTATTTATTTTCTCTAGCTTATTTAACTTGTCTGTCGGTCTCAATACTATCTGTATTCATGAAAAAATTCTCAGCATCTTGTTTATGAGTTCTGGAAAAGATAGTGATAAACAGCTGCATTCTCATTTTTGCAAGAATAAGTAGTACTTGTTAGTTATTTTCTTCAACTGAAATTTTACTTACCACCTCTAGCAAAATATTGTGTAGGATTCTAAACTGATAGGAACTAGAAAAAAACCAGTGTCCCATAGTCTGAATTATTACTGATTTGTGACATGGAGACACATGATTTCTCTACTGATTTCTCTTTAAAACAGATATGCTTCTGTCCTACCACCATTGTATAGATTAGTTTGGAGCTACTGTCCAATTTTGTTTGGAGTAAATTACTTTGGAGCAGTCATCTTTACTTAAGCATCACTTCTTTGAAGAATTCCCTCTGTCTTCTCACCAAGACCAAGCTAGGTCCTCTGGTTTTATATTACTGTAGTGCATATAGTACATAGAACTTTTTCTTTTGTAATGCTTTGCATACTTCTAATTATAATTATTTTATCTCCCTTCTCTCCGGAACTAATCTTCAGAGGAGCCAGTAGCATATCTCCTTTGTTTATCCCTTATAAGTAGAACAACATCAACAACCTAGGAGACCCTGAATATTTTGTTCCAGTTGCCATTCAACATTTGGTAGAAATAGCTTTCTAGTCTTCTCAATGAAGCTCTTTAATTTACATCATTTCTGGGAACCGGACTTTTATATTGAATCCTAATAAGTGTAGCCTGGTTCTTCATTTAGAATTGTCTTGGGTTTGTATCTGCAATGTCAGCTACTAATATTTTAGCTAACATAATAATAGCATATTCATATTTGACACTTGACATATTATGGCTGTGCAATAAAAAAGAAGTTAATTCCTGCAGTTTTATAATATTTTGGTTCTTGTAATTCTATTAGCTTTTTAAAGTAAATTTATACTTTAAACTCTTCCTAAGTAAAAACATAAAACTTTGAGATTGACCAGAGTCTCTTCTCTCACCAGTAACAGGACAAGCAGAGCATACTAATCTAAAACGGGTAAAGGTAGCATTCAACAAGAGAAAAACCTGGCAGCCTCTTTCAAAGGGGAGCAGAGAGCATTTACAAGCTATGATGGAATCAGTAATAATGTAAGTATGAAATTTTTTCACTCCTGATTTGTACTCAAATGTTTCCTACAAACGGTATCCTTTTAACTGTCATTATTTGTTTTATGGTGGTAGGGTATTTTTCTCTTTCAGAAGAAGATACACGTAATGTCTTGTGATGCTATTAGCCTTAAGCAAGAAGTCTTTATTAATTTCAGAAGCTTATCATTCCATCAAAGAAAGAAAAACAAAGCCTATGTGGCATAACTTGCTATTTGTAAACTTTAAAGTTGTTCCCTCACTAGGGATATTTAGGAAGAAGTTGAGTTGAATTGGCACTATATGTAAGCTACCATCATGCTAAAGGGGATATAAAGATGGATTCTGCCATCAAGAAACTGAACTCATCTAAATTAATTACAATAATAAAATATAATAAAAAGAATTTTGATTCTATCTCTGCTTAAAATGTATTTAACATAAAATAAAAAGTGATTGATTCTTCCTGGCTAGTAAGAGACACATGAAAGAAATCAGAGAGAAAAAAGTAAACATTGTATTAGCTGTATTTCAAACTACTACTTATTCAGTATCTTTTTTCTTTTCCAGAACAATTTTGAGTAACAATATTAGAGAACATGAACAAGTTCAGTATCATCTTAACTATCTAAAGAAAAGGTAATATAGTTATGCAATAGAAAATTGTTAGAACATAATTAGTAAAAATCTGATCTGTTCCTATGTTATCAGAACAGACATTTGTGGGATATAAAGTTTTTCTTTCATACTGGGTTTTCGTTGTTGTTGTTGCTTCTATTGTTTTAAGAAGATGAACAATTTGGAAATGTATATTCTAAACTGCTGCTGCATGCAATTCTGAAGTTAAGAGAATTTATTAAGAAAAGAGTCTGAAAATCACAAAATGCCTACTTCTACAGTTCATTGTTTTGTATTGGGATTTGAAAAAATATTTTGTCAATTTTAACTCCCTTCATGTTGAGCAATTCGAAGTTAACAGTTTACCGTTCTTATCTGGTATTTTTTGGAAGATGAGTTTTGGTTTCCACTCTTGTTAAAACCCTACAAATCTTAAGTTGTAGGGTTTTGGAGAATGCCAAAATGCTGCTGCTAGGTAAAAGCAACCAAATTTAGATTTTCCTCCTTGATTTCTTCCTCGAATTCAAGAATCAAATCTAGGAAAGCTGTATTGCTCCCTGCTACAAGTGAGGGTAGTAATAGGTTAGTTTCTATTTGTGATCTAATCAACCTGGTTTGAAGGAGGCTTTCTTAGCCTTGTTTTGTTAATTTTTTTCTGTTTTTAATTTGTTTTTTTATCTTTTTGTTTTTAATTTGTTCTTTAATTTTTTTCCTTTATATATTTAGAAAGGATTTCTTAACTTTAATATTGAATAGTATTTATGATGATAGTACTTTTGACAAAGCACTCTATTTTTTGAATGTTTATTTATTTTTTAGAGAAAGAGAGACAGAGCGGGAGAGGGTCAGAGAGAAGGAGACACAGAATCCAGAGCAGGCTCCAGGCTCTGAGCTGTCAGCACAGAGTGTAACACTGGGCTCGAACTCATGAAACACAAGATCATGACCTGAGCCAAAGTCAGACACTTAACCAATTGAACCACCCAGGCGCCTCTGAACAAAGCACTTTAATCTTCATGTTTTATTTGCCTTAAACTCTATGGTACTCACTTATCTTCAAAGCCATTGTTAGAGTAACTGATATAGAAGTTCTTTTTCATTGGTCACATTGTCTGAGACAACTGAAATATAGCATCCAGGGTCATAATTATGACTTACAGAGTAGTGTTCCATCTTTTATCCAACAATCACAATAACCAATAGAATTATGTGCTATAATAGTCCAGGAAACACTCAGAAGATACAAGGAAAGTTTTACTTTAAAATATGTATAAATGAAATTGTATAAAAATTAAATTGTATAAATAAATGTATATAATACAATTAATTGTTAAATATGTAAAATAGAATTTTTTCCTTTCATGAAGCAGCTTAAGTGCCCTATGATTTGAGATAAATCTTAATAAATTGAAAGGTTTAAAGATGATGTGTCATGGCTTTTTATGGGTGACTCACTGCTAATGTTAGCCACTGTTAATAAAAGAATATTATAGCCCTTGGGAATATGAGGTCAGAGAAGAGATGGCAACAGTACTTCAAACAGAACAAAAAACAAAAATAATGGTACTAAAAAAGTAAATATAATTATGTTTTTATTTTATCCCCAAGATTGCTACAACTGTGTGAAAATCTTAAAGTCCCTCCCAAAAAGCTGAAAGATTTAACTAATGTGTCAAGTCTACTGAAAATGGAAAGGGCAGAGCACAGAGCTAATGAAGAAGGTCTGGCATTATTGCAGGTATGATATTTGAACAGGGAGTCCGTAATTAGAGAGTTAGGAGAAAGGGGAAGAAAACAAGAAATTATTTTAATTATCATGATATTCTCTGAGTAATGAATACTGATATTAGAACAAGTAATTCATTAAATTATTATTATTATTATTAGTCAAAGCAAAAACTTTGCCTAAACTTTGGGCCTCTAAAGTTAAAAGTACTTCTAATATATTAATGATTAGCAATTCTATTTTTTTTATCTGACTTTAACTGGACTACTATTTTGGATTATCAAATTACAGGAGGTCATCACTAAATGCTATAGAATTTCAAAACATTATATTAGTTTTTCCATTCTGTATATGGTACTTATTGACAAGAAGAGCATGGTCATCATTATTATTGTTGTTTATTATCATTATAGCTAACATGTAATGAGGGCTCTCTATGTTCTAGGCACTACTCTAGGCACTTATAGTTATATCCCTTAATTCTAAAAATGACTTAAAGAGCTCTATGCCATGTGATCTCATTTTACAAATGTGAAAAAAGAGACATCCAATACTTTTAGCTAAAACTTAACACATACTGCTTCAAGTTATGATGTAGACCTTAGCCCAACTTCAAATTCTGATTCTTGATCATTTTCTTGTAGAAGGTAATGGGACATAACATTGGGTATCATGATTAACTTCAGACTTTTAATTAGTCAATATTTGAACATTTAAGAAAAGCAAACTTAGGGGGTTTATTAAATAGTTAGACGTTATATCCCTTAGCCACTTCAGAGCAGTTTGTGGGTAATGGCACATAGGTCTTTGTTAGCAATTCAGAAAATACAGTTTGGGTGGTATTTATGCAAGGAATGTGCATGCCCAAGGATTTCTAATAATTCAGAATTCACATTTTATTCTGGTTTTTCCATACAATCAACATTGGATGGATTTGATTCTGAGCAACAAATTTACATATATTATAAATTAATGAAATGTATATAATTTACATGTATTATAAATTAACGAATTATATACGTTTTAAATAGAAACTCCACTTCCTTCGTGTTGTGAGATGATAGCCAAGTTTTTATCCCACTGTTACTACTTTTTAAGAGTATATTTTAACTACTGATATAGTTCCACCATGTAATGAGCACCTGGATGACATTAATACAGGTTATTTTTTTTATTTCAGCTTTATAGGCCTATAATCTTAAGATATTTGAAGCGTACATTGTAGTGACTTGATATATGTACACTTTGTGAAAGCATTCCCTCATCTGGTAAATTCACACATCATCACCTCACATGATTTTTTTATTTTGTGTGTGGTAAGAACATTTAAGTTCTCTCAGCAAATTTTAAGTGTACAGTACAGTGTTGTCAGTTATAATCACCTTGTTTCACACTAGGTCGTCACACCTCATTCATCTTATAGCTGAAAATTTGTACCCTTTCCTAACCTCTCCCCATTTCCTCCATCCCCCAGGCCCTGGTAACCACTTTGTTACTCTTTTTTGTGAGTTTGACTTTTTTTTTTAAGGTGATTTTAAAGTAAATGATGGCAAATGTTATCTTAACATTTAATATTTGCATAAACCACTTGAAAGTGATCAAACATCGTAAATGATACTGTGATTTTTATAATACTTGGAAGCATTTCTGTTTTACAGCAAAAACTGGACCTCCATATGCCAAAAGGGTAAATAGAGTTAAATGGAAAAAGCTGTTTTCTCTGTACTCAGCACCCCTGACACCAAATGTGTGGGTTTTCCATGAAGCACTTTTCCAGTTCTCTGCAGACACCAACTAGGTGTCCTACAATTTCATTCAATTCTGACACTACCTGAAATTAGTACAGACCCCACAGGTTAAGGGCTCAGTTTCACAAGACTGCCCCGCACTTCAGATGACAGTTGCCATCCACTCCTGTACTTCTGACCAACCAAGTACAAATCAGGTATTGCCATGACCCTCTCCTCACTTTCAGTAATTTGCTAGAACAGCTTACAGAATTCAGGAAGTCACTTTACTTACTATTACCCGTTCATTATAAAGGATACATTCAAGAACAGCTAAGTGGAAGAGATACATAGGGCAGGATATAGGGGAAGGGTGTTGCCCTCCCAGCACCCCAATGTGTTCGCTAACCTAGAAGCTCTCTGAACCCAGTGTTTACAGTTTTTATGGAACCTTCATCACATGAGCATAACTGAATCTCCAGCCCCTTTCCCCTTCTCAGGAGATCGAGGAGTGGGGCTAAAAGTTCCAACCCTGTACTGACATGGTGGGTTGCTCTGGCAACCAGACTCTGTCCTCTCTAAATCATTCATTATTAGCATAAACTCAGGTAAGGTTGAAAGGGGCTTATTATGAATAGAAAAGATGCTGCTGTCACCCCAATCACTCAGCAGATTACAAGGATTTTAGAGGCTCTGTGCCAGAAACCAGGGATGAAGACCAAATACGTATTTTTTATATCACAACATTACAGCAGTCCTGGTTTTGCTTGCTTAACATTCAGTTACTCAATGGAAGCACTGTTGGCATTTTGGGTATAAGAGTTCTTCATTGATATAATAGAGCCTTTGAACTAGGAGTTTGTAGGTTTTGTCTGTATCCATCAGTTTTCCACTGTGTGTCTTAGAACTGCTGCTTTTCCCCACTGTAGCCTAGAGTTATTCTTGATGGTGACTTTCCAAAACCTGTATCAGCTAATGAGTAACAAGTTGTATTCATGCAACAACAGTGTGTTCATTGAGCTCTCTCACTCCGTGATGATACTAGGGAAAAGGCAGTCAGCAAAGTCTTGGAGTGACTCTGAGAAGGTGGTAAAGATCTGCTGGGCCTTAGTGTTTTCATCTCTGTGGATCTCTGCATAAGAACAGAACCATAGAATTTCACAACCAAAGTTAACATAAGAAAATATACAAATAAGGACAAAAAATAATCCACAGATAACAAAAGCATACCAAAAACATGTGTTCACAAAACAGATGAACACTAACCTAATTGTCAAGCAAACAAAGAAATTCAGAAAAACTATAGAGGGTATGGAAAAAATCATTAATCAGGATTAGAGATACCAAAAACTGCAGCTACAGAATTCAGGGAAGAATTAAAAGTAAAAGAAAGAAACCTTTCAGGTGTACAGACTAAATTAGAAGGAGAATTAAACACAACAGATAATACTTACAATAAACAAAATAAAGAGAAAGTTTTAAGAATCAAAAAGAAACATGGAAATTTTTAAAGGTATTGAGAAAAAGTGACACATGTAAGAGCTCAGCAAAGAAGATATGGCATAGGTAGGGTAGGAATACCCGAAGAAGATAACCAAAGTGATGCAACAAAATAATTTTTTAATTACAATGGAAATTTGTAATCCTATTAATACTGTTTTCTGTATTCAGTGCTGTTATTCATTCCCTCTGGGTTGGGTCATATGGTGGCCCCCAAAATAAGATGCCCAAGTCCTAACCCTGGAACCTGCGAATGTGACCTTATTTGGAAAGAGTCTTCCCAGATATAATTAAGGATCTCGAGATCATCCTGGATTATCTTGGGTGGGCCCTCAATCCAAAGACAGTTGTCTAGTAAAGAGACAAAAGTGGCCTCATGCGGAGACGTGGAGGAAAAGTCTGTGTGGAAAAAAAAAAAAAATGCAGAAATTGAAGTGCTGTAGCCATAGAAGCCAGAAGAACCAAGAGAGGATTCTCCCTTAGATATTCCAGAGGGATCTGGAATCTGCCCTGCCAACACCTTGCTTTGGACATCTGCCTTCAAGAACTGTGAGAGAATAAATTTCTGTTTTAAGCCACCAAGTTTGTGTTTGTTATGGCAGGAAGGGAATACATGCACCTTACATATAGTGGTATTGGACAGCACTCTTCAAAATCCAAAAGCCAAGTCACAGGAAATTCAGGGCTGAGGAACAGGTGAAACTTGACCAGCAAATGCTAGAAGGCAAACTCTCTAGTTTCTAGTACAAGTAAACTGGAAGTAACCAAAAAAATTGGAGTGGGAAACAAGAGATGAAAAGAGAATTCATATGCACTTATTATAATGACCAGAATCTAGAACATGGAAAACAATAAATGCAGACAAGGATGTGGAGCAACAGAACTCTAGCTGGTGGGAATGCTAAATGGTACAGCACTTGGGAATACAGTTTGGCAGCGTCTTAAACAAAATGAAACATACTCTTACCACACAATCCAGCAATCACGCTCCTTGGTATATTGCATATGGGTGTTTGTGGTAGCTTTTATTCATAATTGCCAAAAGTTGGAAAAGTCCAAGATGTCCTTCAGTAGGCAAATGGATAAATAAACTGTGGCACATCAGACAATATTATTCACCACTAAAAAGAAATGAGCTATTAAGCCCTAATGAGACATGGAGGAACCTTAAATGCATATTATAAAAGAAACCAAACTGAAAAGGCTACACATACTGTATTATTGCAAGTATATAACATGACAGTGCTCCAGAAGTGGGAAAACTGGAGAATAGAAAGATGAGTGATTGACAGGTTTGTGTGGTGGGGATAGAGACGAACAGGCAAAGCACAGATTTTTAGGCCATCAGTCCTGGGGCTCTGCCACATTTGCACGGATCTTCCAGGATCTCTGATTGTAGCAGTTTTGCCTAGTTTTTGAGGAAATACTCTTGTACATGGGGTATATAGACCTCCTTGCTCCAGGGAAATTAAGTTTCCTTACAATGCATTATTATATTGGTAAATTAGTTTCTAGGAAGTCTACTTTTTGAAAGAAAAAAAAAAGAAATCTACCGGTTTCTTCCAAAAGTGTTTCACTGTATGAGATATTTTTTAAAAATATGTATATGTATATTAATACCTATTTGGGTTTCAATTAATAATATATTCAGTTTAAAATATTAACTTTTTATTTCGGACTCAGGAGGAAATAGATAAAATACTAGAGACCATAGAGTCAATGACTGGGAATATTCACAGCCTAAAGAACAAAATTCAAATTCTGACAAGTGAGGTGGAAGAAGAGGAAGAGAAAGTAAAACAGGTAATTGCTTAATAATGTATTGCTAGAGTGTGGATAAAAGTTTTAATGCTTACCTTCCACCAAGACAACTTTTGAATGTAAGAAGAGAGAAATCAGCCTTTTGAAATAATCTGTAGCTTTCTTTTTCAACTTTAGATGTTTCAGATAGATAGTGGGGTACTCTGTCTTCCAGAACTTTCTCAGAAGAGTCTCAAAGCTCCCACACTTCAGGTAAATGCCAATTTACCATATCAACTATATCACCAGTTATGAATTGCATATATAAAACCATAATATCCTTTTCTTTTTTTTAAACAAATGAAATACATAAGTTTTTAGTAAACATTATTTTTCTCATTTGACAAAATGGTTTGAACATATTTCTTTGTGAGCATCTTGTAGATCTGTCTCATTCTTGTCAATAGCTTTATAACATCCCATTATATGAATATACCATTCCATAATTTGTGAATTACTAAAATGAAGACTATTTGCAATTATTTGCTCAGTGCACCCTTATACATACATCTTTACATATTTGTGTGGTCATAAGTGTAGGATAGATTTCTGGAAGTAAATTCCAATAGTTGAGTTTATGCTTCTAAAAATGGCCTATAACTCTTCATAAAATAGTGCTGTGTTATTTGTAGCCGACTATATGCTGGTATCTGCCTTCACAGGTTCCCAGTAGGTATTATAGTGTAAATGTTTATAATAGGGCACCTGGGTGACTCAGTCACCGGTTAAGCATCCAATTCTTGATTTCAGCTCGGGTCATGATCTCATGATTTGTGAGATCAAGCCCCCTGTCAGTGCGGAGCCTGCTTGGGACTCTTTCTCTCCCTCTTTCTCTGCCCCTCCCCACTCATGCTCATTCCCTCTCTCTCTCTCAAAATAAATAAACTTTAAAAAATAACAATTTAAAATAGGTTTATGTATAATCCATTTAGGGTGAAAGGAGAGGAAATGGGCAGAGGGAAAACAGAATAATACAAATTTGAAAGAGCAGAAATAAGTTGATGAGTACTGAAGTTTGGATGATGGATATATGAGGCTTTGTACCATTTTCTCTAACATACATTTGACATTTCTTATAATAAAAGGTTAAAAACTAATTATATGGGTGAATATGGTCAAAAAGTATAAACTTCCAGTTATGAAATCAATGTGAGGATATAATGTAGAATACAGTAACTAGTCAATAATACTGTACTGTATATTTGAAAGTTCCTAAGAGAGTAAATCTTAGAAGTTCACATCACAGGAAGAATTTGTAGCTATGTATGGTGATAATTGTTAACTAGACTCATTGTGGTGATCGTTTTGCAGAATATACAAATACTACATCATTGTGTTGTATACCTGAAATTAATGTTCTATGCCAATTATATCTCAATTTTTTTTTTTAATTTTAAACTAATTCTGTTATACCCACAGAAAGAAATTCTGACGTTTATTCCAAACCATAATGCTCTTCTGAAGGACTTGGATGTTCTCCATAATTCACCCCAGATGAAGAATATGTTAACTTTCATTGAAGAAGCCTATAAGAGACTGGATGCCTCTTAATGAGTTTTTTTTTTTTTTTTAGACTGTTCCATATTAATTTAATGTCTATGAATTTATAAAACTGTTACTTGTGATGATATTGCAGAGGGTGAGTCTTCTTCAGGATGTATTTCCAATACACACTTAAAATTAGCCTTATAGATCTGTTAGCATCTAATGTCCTAAAAACTGTTTTGAGTAGTTGCCAAAACTGGGAACTCACATTTCTGTTGCTGTATCTCTGGTTATTTGCTTGAAGCCATGAAACAAGGAACAGTCACAATCTAATGATTTACAGTGACTGAATTGAACTCATTTATTGGCTAGTGCAGTGGAAATGTGGTACTGTCATATATAAAGTGTGTGTAGTAGCTGGTACATAGAAACATAATTGTTTGCTAGCATTATTATCCTTTAGCTCATGACTTGCATTTTCTGTGTGGTTATCTGGAACTTGAGAAATCCCCAAATGCCTTAATTCTTTTACATAACCCCCTGGATTTTTGTGGCATAATTAAGATTTGCCAGGTGTCTTTGCCTTTGGAGGTAGCATGACCATATTTCTTTGGTTGGTTATTGACTAGATGTTGAATATTTTCCACTATCATCAAAGCATACTTTATCTAAAAGAAACCTAAGCACATTTATCCCTTAAAAGAAAAATCAAACAAAAACCCCTTTCTATAAACCTTTTCTCATTGTAGTAATAAGTATATGTGTGTGTGTATGTATATATATATATATATAATATGAGTAAATTATCATTTGAATATATTAAAAGTCTTTTCTGTACACTACAGTATATTGTCTGATTTGCTTTTATTTATTTATAAAATAAAATAACAAATAAATGTAATTTCTTGGGGCACCTGGATGGCTCAGTTGTTTCAGTGTCCGACTTTGGCTCAGGTCATAATCTCACAGCTCATGACTTTGAGCCCCCACATCGGGCTCTGTGCTGACAGTTCAGAGCCTGGAGCCTGCTTCACATTCTGTGTCTCCCTCTCTCTCTGACCCTTTCCTACTCATGCTCTGTTTTTTTCTCTTTGTCGAAAATAAATAAACAGTAAAAAATTTTTTAAAAACAACTGCAATTTCTCATTAATTTTCTTTCTAGCCTAGACGATCTTGTCAGTTAAGGTAGAAGGTCCCATAATTGTGTTGATACCCTCCAGGCAGAAACACAACCTTAGTTAAACAAGTTCCAACTAAAGCTCATTGCAGTAAGGGAGACCACACTGTCATGTGGAACCCTAGGGAGCTTTAATGAAAGAGTCAAAAGCAATATCCTTTTAGGAAATAATGGTCAAGGAGAAGATTAATAGATCTTAGAGGAAGTCTTCAAGAAAGGAAACCTGCGGTGCAGCGTTTAAAGAAAACATTTTGCTATACTTGGGACTGCCTGCTAAGTGCCAGGCAAAGGAACTAAAAGTACAAGGTAATACAAAATCTGTAAAGCCCCTCACTTGGAAACTTGGAACTTTTGTTTTTAGAGTGACAAACAGAGCCCCAACTTACAGATCTTTCTCATTAATCATGATGTTTATAATAGCTTTTGATGGGAAAGACGAGTTAATTAAATGTCTGCTATTTCTCTCAGAGCATCCATTCAAGGTTATTGCATGTCTGCTGGAATTTTTATTCACCATTTTTACTGAGTAATCAGTTCTTCACCATGCATGAACCGGTCATATTACCCTCTTACAGCTTTGAAAAGTATGTGATCTAATTTTGAGAGGTCTACAGTATCTTCTGGCACGTGGCAGGCAATCGAAAACACACAATATTTTCTTCGAAGACTAAATTTTGGTATACCCTTTGTGACGAATTCAAGAGTGAATCACAGACCCAAATAAAAGTAAAATTTAACTGTGTGGGGTCCCAATAATTCAGATGACTGTCCTATGGAGTATCCTCACTCACCTAAGTTTTCATATGCACAGACCATGACAGCTATGGAACACTTCCTCTCCACAAGTGGAGAGTGCCACTTGCCACAAACTTTCAAGGCTAAAACATATATATTTTGGAATGGCAGATAGTGTTCATATATAGCATAAAAGAAGCAAGGTAAACTATGATTTGGAAGGTGAATGGGTAGCCTATACAGATATGTGGCAGAACTTAGTGCACTGTCATTTAAAATTCCTATCTTATAGGAGCCCTTCTATTTTCCTCAACTTTCAGTTGGGCATATGTTTAACAAACAAGTTTTGTTTAAATATGACTCACCTGCACTGGAACCTAAAATTATAGGATTTACTTTCTTTATTTGGTTGGATAGAATTTCCTGGCATTCTCAACCAAAAGATAAATGCAGGTGCACCTGTCAAAATTAGTATGTAAATCGTTCAGGTTGGCTTAGTTTTCAAACAAAAGTCTTCTAAATCCTCTGATGTTTCACTCATTGTCAAGAAATACTCAACTTTGAGGAAGGGAGAGGAAAGAAGGAAAACGAGCAGAGAGTTCAGATTTCCCATTTGGGCTTCATCGTGTACAAAGTAACTTGAGCCATTTTTGTATTCTAACCAGCTTTTCCTAAGAGTTGCTGCCATTGGATGCATTTCGTTGCTAGTAGACCAACATACAACCACTTTATCTTGGCTTAGATGTTTGCTCTCATTAAAGTGACCTGCTGTTATGCAGGCTATGAAATTGTGTAGCAACTATATCCAAAGATGGGTTGATAGCTGCTAAAATTGGACAAAGAGGAAGATGAAGAGATGACATTTTCAAAATTCAATAAAACTACTACAGACAATTTCATTTTTTTCTTTCATAATTCAGTTTTTATTGGTTGTTCTGAGGATCAGTACCGACAATTCAACTTGTATACACTTCTCAATGTATGTACCGAAAATCTAAAAAATCATGTACTTGTGATTCTTTTCTAAGTTATGCCAGTGACCCTCCAGCTTAAAATTTGGAGCCAAACTTTCCTTAACAGTATATCAAGTACCAATATCTTCAAATATTGATATGCTGTTACATTAAGTCCCACTAATTCACAATTTGATATACTACATACTCAAATTTTTAATCTTGGCACAGCACATTAACAAAGTTACTAGGAAACTGGACTACCATGACCAAGAATGTTACAGAATTCACAAAATTCTGACAGGGAGAGCCAAGATCAAGGAGTGGTTTTCTTTAGGAAACAATTCTACCAAAAACAACATGGTAATAGAAGTATAATTTAAAATGTTCAAGACATATTAAATGCATGACTGACTCCAAATTGCCATTTAGGATGCTTGTTTTTATAGTATATAAAAACTACCCCATCTATGGAATGTTAAGCTGAAACCCAAGACAATCAGAGCCTCCCATATTCAATATCCCACTATTTCCTGGTTGTACCAAAAAATAAACAACCAGCAAATGACTTCACTGCTAAAAAAAAAAAAAAAAAAAAAAAAGCATTTACACTTAAAAAATGGGCTAAGTTGGGATTCCCTCCTTAAAAATGTTTCTAGAGCTACTAAAAAACTTGGATTTACAAAATAATTGATAAAAGTATTCCTGTGATCTGTACAGGAAGGGAGACAGTGGCCACTGATAAGACATGGGATCTGATGATCAGACTTGGCTTTTTTCTCTCTTCCCTCATCAGAGGCTGGACTCTCATTTTTAGTTTCTCCGTTTTCTGCAGGTAAGTCATTTTGTTTCTTGCTGAGCCACTTTAACCTGTTTTCCCTTTGCTCCCCTTTTCCTCTTTGCACTTTTTTGTCTCAAGATTTATCCTTTCCCGCCGCCTTTTTTGGCTTCGACTCTTGCAGCCCTAGGTTTTGCAACTGACAACCGTGCCGACCTCCTCTTGGGCTCCTCCTTCTCCGCCCCCTCGGGGGAACTGACCTTCCTCCTGGGCATTCTGGTGGCGCGGCCCGTGCGTGCAGGTGCCTGTGGGCCGCTGCACGCCCAGAACCTTCGCGAAGCTGGGCTGCCTGGCCGCTGTCGCTCCTGCCGCCCCTCGAGCTGCTGCGACCCGGCCAACAATTTCATTTTTTAATAGAAGTAAATGTGCCTTCGTCAATTTCATCCCATTTCCAGCCCTAAAGAAGACCTTAAAATTAAGGTAGGTTTTTCAAATGGGGAAACAGGGCTATATAACGATAATAGCAATGACAAAAATGGCGTTTATTGATGTGTCCTGTGTGCCAGGCACTCTTCTAAACCAATTGGATGTATACGTGCATTTATACCAATGTTTAATCCTAGTAACACTAGGGATTAAACCCTATAATGGCAACTATTACCCCATCCTGCAATGAAAAATCTGGGGCTCAGGGAGGCTAAATACCTGCCTCAAATACTCTTGCTCAAGTAGTAATTGACAGAACTAAGAAGTGAAAAATAGTAATTTTGACTTAGGGATTTTCTGATAAGCTACAAATAGAAGAGGCTCCTGAGGCTGATGAGCGCATCCTGTTTACAACAACGTAAAAATCCCTCTATTTTCCTAGGTATAATGATACCATGTGTTATAATGATAATATGTATGAATGTGGGTTTGCAGAAGAAAATCTCTTTAAATTTATCTTATATTAGTAAGCAAGCTTCCTCCTCCCTTCTTTTTCCTTTTAGTCTCAGGTTAACAATTCACTTTAGCTTGATGGACACATTTCAAATTTAATTACCTTCAACCAATGTAGTTTTCCTGGAAAGGTAATATGCTGTGGATATTTTTACTTATGGCAAAAAACAAAAACAAAAAACACCTATTCTGCTTAGTTTTTTATTTTATTTTATTTTTTCTTTGAAAAAAGAATAGAAGTTTCTATTTCAGATACACTTGAGAACAGGATGAGGTCTAAATCTGGGAAGACATTTATATGTCTCTCAGAGGCTATAAATCACTTGATCCTTTTTAAGGTTTTTTTTTTCCTGACATTGTACATCACATCTAAAACAGTTTCCGTTAGACAAACAACAGTATCTGTTCCTTTTTTTAAATTGATTTTCCTCAGATAATATTTAGAAGAGATTAGACTTATATAGTATCCTTACAGCCATGAACAGATATATTGCCATCAGTCAATATCTTAAAAGAAAAAAAGTTATCAATATAGCCAGATCAAAAACAGTCTGATTTTGACATCCAGTAATTGTCATCTAATACAACTTCTCCAGTCATTTTCAAGTACCAGCTAACCATTGTGTTACTTAAATAAGCATCTTTAAGTAAAGAATGCCCTGATTTTCCCCTCATTTAATCTTGACTTTATAAGACATAAGTTGGTAACCAGTATCTTCCCATGTGACCACATTCAGATTGAAACATTCTTCATATACCACTGAGACATTCGTACTATTTATTATCCCAAAGCTCAGGAATTGTGCTGTGGGAAGACATGCCCATGTAAGTTTTATATGGCGCTTGAAATTGCAGCCATTTGACAGAAGGGAGTAAACTCTGACTTTTCATTTAAAAGAATAGGGTAAAAGTATCAAAATTTCCAAAAGTACTCTCAATTCCACAAGTATGCTTTTTAGAGACTACCCCTTTGTCAGCCTTGGAAGTTTAGGAAAGCAAAATCATTTTCTTCAAAACGGATAAAAATATATAAGGGGTCAGTGCCTCTCTGTCATTTACTTACTGTACCCCCTTCACCTGGGTCCCATTCCTTTTTATTCTGTTTCACAGGATCTTAACAGATAGATTTTGTGTCTAGAAAATGTCCATCTCTAAATCAAGATAAGTATCCACTGGTTTCTACACTGTAAGTCTAAATGTGATAGAAAAAAGAGACGGAGTAAAAATACTCATGCTGTATGTGTGATGATTTTCACCTGACACCATAAGCTCCTCCCCTTCTACGGGTGTGGACACTTTTTTTCCACTACCTCCTTTTTCCACTAAGGACTAATTAGGGAAGTAGGCTTGAAGAATAAACTCACCAATTACGGAAAAGAAACCACTACCCTGATGCAAACTGAACTCTCCATAGCAGGTAAGCATCTGTTCGTTAAAATTATAAGTTTCCAAATCATTAATTATAATTGAAAGAAGAAATGGGAGAAATAGAGGGGGAAGGTGAAATTCAGCATTATATAGGAGGAATAAATCATAATCAACTTTACAGGAAAAGATGTTTTTGTTTTTTGGTGTTTTTGTTTTTGTTTTACTGTTGTAAATTTTGATATGTGGAAAACAAGCATTGCAAAATATTAAATTACTTGCACTGATAGGGGCACTACTAGAGAAACAGATAAGAGAGGAATCTCTAAACAGAAAACCTATCATCTGAAAAATAATTACTATCATTGGATCACAAGTGCTTTAAAAAAATCTCTTTCTTCATTAACAAATATAGTGCCCTCTCTGTGTGCACCCAAAGGAGAAATGTCTCTCTGATTTTAATATCACCAGTATTTGTCACCCTGCAAAATTTGTGGATTGAAAGAGTTTCTTAGCCTAGAAAGGTATATTGAAGCCGGATCAAGGAGGGTTTTGATAATGTAGAACTTAGAGAAATTCATTTCGAGATATTACAAGTGAAAAGTCAAGCAAATGCTATGGTAAAGAGCATATAGATAATTTTATGGACAAACTGAATCACATAACTACTCACATTTGTTTCTCTTGTGTTAGCTGCTCGAAAGCTTACAGTACAAATCACCTACTGCGAGTACACTTGATTCTCATTATTTGTGGTAGCTATGTTTAATAAACACAGGGAACACTGTCTTAGTGAGTTCTGAACCATCGCTTCCAGGGAAAATAAAAGATTAGGTTCCTGAAAGCCTCTGGTCACAATATTTTCATCAGCAGATCAACACATAACGTGGTTTTTATGTATTTCTGTTTAAAGACATTAATATGTATTGTTGATTTATTACCATTGAATTCACAGTCAAAAACATTAGAATTCATGCCTGAAGAAAGCGTATGTAAAGCATGTATTTTCTTGGTAAGACACATCACAGTCTTTTTGCACTTAGGAACACAGGCAGCACCTAAATACAGAACCTTGGATTGTGAGTAACTTGTTCTGTGAGCATTCCACAAGACAAGCAAACATTTGTAATAAATTTTAATTTGATAAACAAGCGATGTCTTGCAACACAAGTAGTACAGGATCCTGAATGTCACATGATCACCACTGAGCCAATGGTTCTTCTCTCTCTCGCTCACTGTGGGGTTGTGTGATCGTCTCCCATGGCTTGGATGCTCGGTCTCTGGCCATGGTGTTTGGCAGAAATCAGTGATTTTTCAGAACATTGGAAGGTGCCCCCAACTGGTACTAGTATACTTTTTGTTACTTCAAAGCCCCTATGGACAGTCCTTTACTTTTCCATATAAGAAGCTTATGAATTCTTTGCTTCATTCTAGGTCAGGCTGCCTGCAGATATAGACCCTTTCCTCTGCTGCCTTATTGCCAGTTACATTAAATACAGTATATGACAAGTTTATTAATACTGTATTGTAGTCAACATCTGTTAGTGATAGTGAAAGTTGTCGTACACAATAACCCTCCACTCTCTTATCTCCTTCACACCAGCCACAAAGGTTTGCAAAGTAAGTGGATGTTAATGTATTTATTTTTCTTTATATTTTGTATCTTCTTTATTGTTTTGTATTATATTACAGTATTGTAATCATTTTTGTATGAATATTTTGGGGTTGTGGAATGAATCATCTGAGTTTCTATTCTTTCTTATGGGGAAATTCACTTTGATATACAAGTGCTTTGGATTACAATCATGTCTCCAGAATGAGTTATGCTCACAAACCAAGGTCTTACTGTACTCTGCTTGGGGCCATTTTAAACAGTGAACTCCCAAAACAAAAAGCACAACCTGCAAAAGAATGTGGAACAAAGAGATCACATAAAGGACATGTTTAGAGTATGAGAGTTGGAACAGAAAGTCAGTTTCTGCAACTTCAGCTGACAATGTGGGCATTGGAAATTCAAATTTTTCACTATTCTGGGCATAACCAAAAATGACTGTGAAAGCACTGTCAATATTGATTTTGGGGTTTACAGATAAATTTTAGCAAGTAGGTAAACTCATAAATATGGAATCCACAAATAAAGAGGATCAACTCTATATGGAGAACTGTACTCCATATGCTTTGCCTACTGGCCTCACTCTTTACCCCATATTACTTTTATACCTCTATTTTCCCCTTGCCTGAATGTTCATTTAAAGTTAATTTTTCTTCATGTATTTTACTTATGTGTGTAAGTGGTTTTAGATGGTTTGGGGAATAAACCAGACAATAAATCAGCAAATCATCAACAAATACTTGGAATTCCTACTCTTTGCACTAGCTACTTTGCTATGTATCAGGACACAAAAACATCTCTAGACATCAAATGTAATGAGAGATACATGATCAGTTTCTCTATGAAATATGTTATTTCACCTTTTCTCAAAAAATATTGCATTACAGTAAAGTGATATATTTAACTTGAGGATCTATTAAGTTAAAATTTTACTCAGAGATAGCATGAGTGAATGAAAAGTCAAGCAGATACAAGGGTGAAGAGAGGATGGCTCAACTTCTTCTTTTGCTCAACCTGAGCTCTGGAAACTCTATTTCTGCAAAGCTTCTAATATTGGCCCAGGCTATGATACTAGACTATGGTCCAGAAGCCTGATTTTCTGGTACTGGCCCTCAGTATCTCTTCTGACTCCCACAGAGAATACAAATACCTCAGGTGTGCCACTCAGCCAACTGGAGCCCACGGGGCCTGATCACAAGAAATATGATTCTAGTTCAGACTCACATAAACTATATGTAGAGTTTTATGGTGGATTTTAAGTAAATCATAATCAAACTCTGAGTATCTTATAGTCACACAGAGCTGCCACATAAGGAAATCAAGTAGTAGCTTTCTCTATCTGGAAATGTGTTGTGCAGGAACAGTCCACCACAACCCAGAAGCACCAGGTTCTCCTGTCTAGCTGAATTATCTTTGCCATCCCAGTGCCTGACTGCTAAGAGTAAGTGGATAAACTCTACTACATTGAATATAGAAAAACAGAAAATATGTATATTTTTTAATTCAGTCAAGACCTGATTGGGATGTTGAGAAAAAAAAGTTTTCTTGCACGCAAAAATCAGGTGATATGGAGCCCCCAAATCTAGAAAATATAATTGTATATGAATGGTTGGATTACATACATTATATTAAGACCC
Source organism: Acinonyx jubatus (assembly GCF_027475565.1). Lineage (NCBI taxonomy): Eukaryota > Metazoa > Chordata > Mammalia > Carnivora > Felidae > Acinonyx > Acinonyx jubatus. Next base: position 103,206,865 of record NC_069385.1, on the reverse strand, counting down.
TTTTTTTATTCCTTAATTTTATCTCACTAAAATGAGCCTCACTGGGGCACCTGGGTGGTTCAGTCGATTAAGTGTCTGACTTCGGCTCAGGTCACGGTCTCACAGTTGGTGGATTCGAGCCCCGCCTCAGGCTCTGTGCTGACAGCTCAGAGCCTGGAGCCTGCTTCTGATTCTGTGTCTTCTTCTCTCTCTGCCCTTCCCCCACTTGTGCTTGCTCAGTCACTCTCTCTCCCTCTCTCAAAAATAAACATTAAAAAAAATTTTTAAATAAAAATAATAATAATAAAATGAGCCTCAGCCTTTGCTCACATGTGATTCTTCATCTTCAATCTAGATGATTCTATGCAAGCTGTTCCTCATAACCACCTGACACTTGACCCACTCAAGCCTTTCTCTGGTCTTTGCCCCACATTGTAAAAAGAAGTTTCCCTACTTAACCCTAAGACTCTTACTCTGAGCTTCCTATCATTCTTTCAGCAATTACCTAGAATGCCCTTTACTATATGCCAGGCCCTGTAGGTGATGGGGGTACAATGGAGCACAAAGCAGACATGAACCCTTCCTTCCTTTTTTTTTTTTAATGTGTATTTATTTTTGATAGAGACAGAGCAAGCTAGGAAGGGGGAAAGAGAGAGAGAGGGAGACAGAGGAGGCTCTGTGCTCCCAACTCATGACCCATGAGACCATGACCTGAGCTGAAGTTGGACTCTCAACCAATTGAGCCACCCAGGTGCCCCCACACTGCCTTCCTTCACAGTCTACTTGGGACAGACTTAATTAAAACACAAACAAATGTGAAATCACAACTGCTATGGTGTCTTAAAGGAAGAGTTGAGTGTACACAGAATGTGTATAATAGCAAGACTTAACCCACTGTAGATACTCACCTCTTTCCAGGATTAGGTCATTAACATTCTCTATTTCCACGTGTTCCCTGAGTGGGAACCCATTCCACTGCCATCGTTTCCTTCCCTCTTCAAAGGGAGCCACAGCATTCCGAACTACACCCGGTGAAAAGAGGATTTCAAGGATATTCCTCAGGAGCTTCAGATGTTAATAAGCAAAAATTAAAACTATACTTTCAAGTTTTTAATTAGGTGTGGAATAATTGCTAGTGCCCTGGAGAAGATGTCGGTGCTAAACTGTTCTACCAAATTACTGATACTGGAAAAAATGCTGAAGAGTCATTTTCCTGAGTCACTCAAGGTATGACACATTTAAGAGTTTGATTTTATTTATTTTATTTATCTGTGAAATAATGTCAGACTTGTAGCTGTTTCCCAAATTTTTCTGATGTCAAGACTTTCTTAGAGCCCTTATTAAATATACTGTTTCCCAGTCCCCTCCTGCCAGAGACTGATCCCGTGCATTGTAGATACGGCCCAGGTAATTATATTCTTGACAGCCACTTTAGATGATGTCTAGGAAAATTTAGGGGGTACTGGACTAGATTATTTCTAAAGCAAACTCGAGTTTTGAACTGAACTTTTTTTTTAATGGCAGAAGGGTATGGATTAAGTGGTATTGCTCATAAGAAGATAATCTAGGTTCACGATGAAGCTGAGGTTCAGGGGTCATTATAAAGTTTTTCCAATTACTTCAAGATCTTTATTTGTGAAGTTTCTTTTCAGTGGCTTTATTGATCATTACGCCTCTATCTGTTGAAGTCTTCTCAAAGTCCATGAGGGCCTGCTGATAACTCAGAGCTACTGTGGAAGATGACATTAATCAAAGATTACAAATAAATGTGAGATTAAAAATATTTTAAGCACTTGGAGAAAAAAAATGCAGAATGCAAAGAAATCGTCTGTGAGGGCTGAGTTTCTTGACCAAGGAGATAGCCCTACAATAGTGGTTTTCAAATGTGAGTGGCGGGGGTTATAGTTCAGTGGTAGAGCATTTAACTGCAAATATGAGTGGCATGCTAATAACCCAGAAGAGATATAATGAATCAGGATTTCTAAGGATGGAGACTAGGGAGCTGTATTTTTAGCACACATGCTGGATAATCCTTATTTACACTAGACTTTTAACAAAAGTGATCTGGAGCACCGTACTGGGTTGATTAAATTTAGTCATCTTGCCCTACCAATCATGCTTAAACTGTGCATGGTAGAGAAAATCTGAGGGATAATTTGAAATCTTATGACTAAAAGAGTACCAAATGGACAATCTGACTCAAAATTTCCCATTCTGAATGCAGACACAAAAGTGAGTAAATGTTTGTCCAACTCTTTCATCGGAGAGAACTAAAAAGGTTTTGGTGACCTTCACAGGGTCATCTAAGATGTTATGATCATCAAGACAAATAATGGGCCCCTACATTATAAATATTATATTTGGACAGTACTTTAGCATACAGATAGTTTCAATTTATTTTATCCTTCCACCAGCTTTGTAAGATGTCTATTAATCCATTTTAAAAATGAATTAAGTTGGAGTCCAAAAAAGGTTAAAGCAAGTAAAGAATCAAGTTAAATCTCGGTTCTTAGTTCCTTTGATTTCATATCTACTGCTTCTCCCACAGCGACTTAGCTACTAGATGCCCAAGTGCAGATGTTGTCTTTTTTTTTTTTTTTTTTTTTTTGGACTCCTCGTTCATACAGTGCTTGCCATGGGGCTCTGCCCAAAATAGTTAATAAACTTTTGTTGGTTGGTCACTGGCAGCATTATAAAATAATTGCTTCTTAACCCCCACCTTTTCAAATCTTATTTTTTAAAGACCTCTGAATTCGGATTAGTTGAGTTGGTCTGAATGGTATATAATCATTTTCAAAATATCTTTCACACTATCTCATTTGAGCTTTATAAAAACTTATTAATCCCTCTAGAATATTAATACTCTGAATAGGCAGGTGTTTACATTATGATTTTACAGATGATGTTACTAAATGCCTTCCCTATATCTAAGTGCTAGAGTTCAGATTTAAATCCAAGTTATCAGATCCTAAATTGTGTGGTGTTTGTTTGTTTGTTTGTTTGTTTTTAATGTTTGCCTCTCATAACACCATTTGAAGTAAGACTTAAAGAAATGAAGCATGTAGGCACAAATCAACGTCTTCCTTGTATAATCTTCTCTTTCATAGCTGCTTAGCTTGGCACTCTCAATTACTCGTTTTCTATACACTAAAGTCTCTTTCTTTGACACTCTTTATCTTACTTCAATTATTTCATTGTTATGTAATGCCTGACTTGGGTTCTGTGACCATACTTTCAAAATACCCCTTCAGTTACACTGTGGCCTTTAGAGAATAAAATGGATAAAAAATGGTCTTATTGTACACACTTCCTCCATTTTTTGGAGGCCATGGCTCTGTATTCTATAATCTCATTTTTTTTCTTTTTTGTTAAGCTTCTGTTTACATTCCAGTTAGTGAATATACAGTGTAATATTAGTTTCAGGTGTACAATTTAGTGATTCCACACTTCCATACAAAACCCGGTGCTCATCACAAATGCCGTCCTTATTGGCCTGGTGCCATCACCTATTTTACCCATCCCCCCACCTACTTCATCATAGTATTTCAGTGATTAAATATTCCTCCAAATTTTCTCCACAAACTCCAACTGTTCATTCCTCCAGCATCCTTACTTCCCCTAGCTACTTCCCTCTCCTCTCAACACTCACCCTTTAAATAAACAGCTGTTAGAAGAGTTTGTTTCTTAGTTTTCAACCAATGCGAAATCTTGCAGTTGGTTGCAAATCTCTTACAAACAAGTCATGTTGGTTGCCTTTTTTCTTTCACAATCTGAATATTAGAAAGGTTTTTTCCCTTCTATTCTTCTAAGCATTCCAAGCACATCTAAGTTCCATTTTTGAATAAAGATGTATGGTTTCTTCATGGGAATAGACATTTTAATAAGCTTATGCCTATATATATGTAGGATCAGCAGCCCCAGAATTTAATGATTAATGAAACAAGCATGACCCTTCCAGGTGGCTTTACTTCTCAGATTTTCACTGTGATCCATGTTGCACATTAGTATTAGCCAGACTAAATTTGGAAAGAGATGGTCTATGAGAAGACTTGAGTGAGGTCCCAGGCTGGGTAAGACAGAAGACAGTTGAATAATGTTGTTGTCATTGAGGTGAGTGATTTGAATAAAGATGTGATGAAAGAGGTAAAATGTAGGTTCCAATGCCCTTAGAATTTAAATTGGTTTTCACTGAAGTATAACACATACTAGAAAGTGTACATAATTATGTAGCTCAATGAATTTCCATAAAACAAATATCTATATAACCTGCACTTCAGTCAAGAAAGAACATTACTTCAGGCACGACTTCTCCTTACCCTGCAAAGCTCTTTTCCAAACACTGCCTTTCCCTGTTCCCCAAGAGTAACTGCTATCTTGACTTCTAAAGCCATAATTTGGTTTTGTCTGTTTTTGAATATAATGTAAATTGGATCACAGTATCTTTTGGTGTCTACCTTCTTTTGCTCAACATTAAGTTTCTTTTTTTGTAATCCAAAGTATAAATGTGCCAACATTTATTCATTTTTTCCACTGTTGGTGGACACTCCAATTATTTCCAGTTTTTATCTGTTATGAAGATGCTGCTAGGAGCACTAGCCTATAGCTCACTCTCCCCAGTCTCCACAACTTTCTCTTCTCTGTAAACACACATAACATATAGAAGCTGTTTTGTAGGGCAGGCATCTTTGATTCTTAATGGAGACTAAATATGAAAGGCCACAGAAGGGAATTCGAATATTCAGTACTGTTTAGTCAACAAGTAATTGATCCATTGTATCAGACTCCATGGATATAATAATGAATGAGACATAGTTATGACCCTCTGGGAATGCTTATAGAGCCTTGCTCCATCAAATCTGAAATGCAAGGGTCTTTTATTCGGAGAGGGGGTTACCCTCAGTGATGTTTAATTGTAATTCAGGGTTGAAGGAGTCATTGCATTTAACAGGTTATTTTCAGAGAGTATAATAAGCAGCAAAAGTACCTGAGAATCAAAATTATCTGTGGAACTTTTAAAAGATATATAATCCCTAAATCCATACATCAGATTCTGATGCATTCTGTAAGTATTTATTATGGCCTATGTGCCAAGCACCCATCGACTCCCCATTGTTTTGGTACTTCTCACTGCTGTATGGTAAAAACCTAAATTTGGGGAGTGTTTTCATAGGCTTTCACAGACTATCAGTTTTCATGTACAGTGATGAAATAACAAGAGAAAAGTTTGTATGTGTGCGTGTTGTATATATATGTGTGTGTACATGTTTATAATTTCCCTTCTCATGGCCTCAGTTATACAGCAGAAGAAGTGAAAATTGTAACATGTAACTGGAATAGTTAGTAATGTGATTGGCTTGTCTCTCTGGGTTCTCTGGCTCAGGTTTATGGAGCTGTGATGAACATAAATCGTGGGAATCCCTTTCAAAAGGAAGTGGTAGTGGATTCATGGCCAGACTTCAAAGCTGTTATCACCCGGCGACAGAAAGAGGTACAGGTTTGAAACGCCAAAATATATACGAGTTGACATCAACTAGAAAGAAAAGATTAGGTAAAGGGGATATTATAACTATCATAGCCATGTATGTTAGCTTAACACGCTACACATGTGACCATTAGTTTCTAATTTTACTGGCTTTGGAGTATCAGACATAGAAAACCACTACTCTAAATGTGTTAAGTGCTTCTTTAGTGTTTCATAATCTCTAGAAGCATGAAGCATACATACTTGTGCATACTAGTTTTTCCACTGGTCAAATGATTCCTTGTGACCGATGACTCTGGGTCATGTGGATAAATATCTAAGAAGGTTGAAAAGGATGACATCTGCCCTGTTCTGTCTCAAGGCCAAAGAGAAGCTCACGTGATCAAAGGTGTGCTGCTCTGACCACACTAGGAAAGTTCTGAGAGTTCCATTTGATTCTTGTAGACGGCTCCATTAAATTATATGCATTTCATTTTTGTAAATAAATAATATCCCAGAAAAATGTGAAATATCTTAACACTTCCCAAATACCAGAAGAATTATCAAGCATAAGTTCCAAAATTTCTGTTTCTTCCCTTTATACAGTATATTAGCCACATTCCCATCTAGCCATTGTTTATAGATGGCTAACTCTGGTAATGTGAATTATCTAGACATATGCAGCTAATGGTATCTAATCTATCTAGGATTTGGGTTACCTAGAGGATATATTTATGTTTTTATGATTATGTCTTCCATCCTAGGCTGACATGGATAACCTGGACCATTATACTAATGCCTATGCTGTGTTCTACAAGGATATCAGGGCTTACCAACGGCTGTTGGAAGAACATGATGTTATCAACTGGGATCAAGTTTTTCAAATACAAGGTGAGATAGGTGTGAGTCTAAGCAGTCTTTTTTGTTCTCATTTTTGTCATGTATGTTAGATAGATATGACCTATATTAAGTACACAAATTCATATATATATACACATATACATTTTATATAGTTACAATTTATGTACTACAGTTTTGTAAAAAAAAAAAAAAAAAAACTCATGTTTTACTCCTAATGAGGCTTGGCATTGGGGTATGTGGAGGCCATTTAAATGAGGCTGCTTTTAGGTGACTTTTTTTTCCCTCAATGTTACTGTAATATGGATATCAATGAATATCAGCATATTTTTATTTATTACCCTTAATCATTTCCTGTCACAATCTTTTAAAATGACTCTAACTTAAGTATAAGCCAATAGGTAGGTCTTCTCTTCTTTCTGAAGCAAATGATTCTAGAAAGAGATAGTTAACTGATCTGCATAGGTTATCCTCACATGATTAAAATAAGAGTATATTTGAGCTCTGAGGAGACAACTGCATGGTTATCAATGCTAGTGGAAGAACTTTTAGCCAAGACAAAAATACATTCAGAGTTTCCAACAGTGTGATGGGGCACCTGGGTGGCTCAGTCAGGTAAGCACCCAAATCTTGGTTTTGGCTGAGGGCGTCACCTCAACGTTCATGAGTTCAGGCCCCGTGTCGGGCTCTGTGCTAACAGCATGGAGCCTGCTTGGGATTCTCTCTCTGTCCCTTCCCTGCTCACTCTCTCTCTAAAAAATAAATAAACATTTTTAAAAAAGAGTTTCTAATAGTGTAGATGGACAGTTTCAGCTTCAGTATATCATTTTTTCAACTTTACATACTGACTGGTGGGTGATACAGTCAACAAAGTTACTATTTATAACTATTCCATTGAAAATGAGTTTCTTGATCATGTGACAGGAAGGCAGGGTCCCCCATGTTAGAAATTTAAAGTCTGGTAATTTTTTTTCATCAACAAATAGCTGAAGCCCTCTCACAGGAAAAGTTTCTATCTACCTGCAAACAATGACTTCCTAGGTGTCCACAATGGTTTGATGTTGATCTAGCTGTGTTTGAGGGACAAGGCAAGCCCAGGGCCTCCCTACTACTCTGCCATCTTAACTACTCCCTTCAACCTACAAGCAATGACTAATGCATATGCATAACCTAAAGACTTGGAGTGTTTTGTGAAATCCATTTGGAAATGCTCAAAATGACCTTATAGTGGAAGTTCTAAACTGTCTCCCAGCTTTACAGACTTACCCCAATTATGCTGGTTAGAAGTGAGACATGGTTCTACCACTCACTTAGCCAACCTAGGAAAATTTTCTCATCATTATTACTTTAATGTGAAAATGAGTATCTCTTCCTTGGTGTGAAAAATCATGGCAGTAACTGTATACATTATGGTGCTATAGGGCTACTACCCTCAAATCACCTGAACCCATCATTAGGAAGAGAACATCCAGAAGGATGTATGGGTTTTTTTTGTTTTTTTTTTGTTTTTTTTGCCAGTATTTTTTTCCAGAAGGCTGAGCTGTTAATTATGAGTCAGTTATGGTCATTTAAATTGACACAACCATCTTTCCTGAAGTTTGATGGGGACAGATGTAAGTTAATAGTACCTAAAATAACTGGAGTGGTAAAAGCCCCTCATTTAGTATGTAATCAGTGCAGGCATCACCTTTAGCTTCTGATGTGGCCTCTTGGCTGTAGGTTTCTATGGTTAGAACTATAATCTCTTTAGAATATTGATTTTTTTAATGTTTATTTATTTTTGAGAGAGATAGAGCATGAGCAGGGGATGGGCAGAGACAGAGGGAGACACAGAATCTGAAGCAGGCTCCAGGTTCTGAGCTGTCAGCACAGAGCCCAACACGGGGCTTGAATCAACTGTGAGATCATGACCTGAGCTGAAGTCAGACACTTAACCAACTGAGCCACCCAGGTGCCCCTCTCTTTAGAATATTGAATAGCTTCTGAGAAGTCATCAGTATCTTTATCCAAACCCAGACTGGAAAGGAGAGAGCCAATAGGATTTTGGAAAAGGAGAGCAAGTCAGTTCTCAGTAAATAGAAGCTAACATTCCATGCAATGAGCTTCATCATTGTTGAACAGAGACAGTACCATTCTTGTCTCACTGTGACACAGTGCCCAGCATAGGGCTTTACATATGACAAGTACTGAATAAAGATTTAAAGATAATATAGTATAGCTGTGATAAATGTGTAGGATACAAGTAAGTTTATACCTTGATACTCCTACGTTTATACCTTAGGAATATAGTTTATACCTTGATACTCCTTTTGGGGGAGGGGATTTGTTATTGAGGATATATTTTTTTAAGTTTATTTATTTATTTTGAGAGAGAGAGAAAGAGAGCTAGCATGAGTGGGGGAGGAGCAGAGAGAAAGGGAGGGAGGGAATCCCAAGCAGGCTCCACACTGTCAGTGCAAAGCCCAACATGTGGCTCCCTCTCCCCAACTGTGAGATCATGACCTGAGTTGAAATCAAAAGTCAGACACTCAACTGACTGAACTATCCAGGCACCCCTATACCTTGATATTTCTGTGACAGGAATCTAGGACAAGAGGCTGGAAGAGTCTTTAAGTCAGAATGTCATGCCAAATCAATTTGAGCTCTTTTATACTTCTAGCTGTATATTAGATTGTAGAATTTCATAGTTATAAAATTTCTCTTACCTTAAAGAGTGTAAGATCAGTCTGGAAAGTCAGAAAAATCAAGAAAATCCCACAAGCAATTCCAAATTCCTAGGGGATATTCTCATCAGAAATATTAATGGGAGACCATGATCGTGATGAACAATATGATGGGGATTTGAAAATCCCACACAATGTTTGAAAATCAGGCAAGGAGTAACTGTAATAATTCATATGTAAGTATATAGTGGTTAGGATAATGCAAGGTGGCAAACTGGTGGTGTTGATGATAATTAGTATAAAAATACTGCAACAAATTTCCTTTTTTGTGTTTTCAAATAAAATACCCACATTTTTCATTATTTCTTATCATGTACAGGGCTGCAGAGTGAATTATATGATGTTTCCAAAGCTGTTGCCAAGTCAAAGCAGTTAGATGTAAAGCTAACCTCCTTCAAGGCCGTTCGTTTTTCTCCTCTTTCAACTCTGCTGAACACCAGTTCCCTGTATGTAAACTAAGTTTCTACATGTGGGATGGGACTTACTATATAGGAGTACAAATAGTAGTACCAGTACCTAGAATACATGGTATTTTTAAGGAACATTTGGGTACCTTGGATTAGAGCCACGGGGTCTAGATTTGTCTCTGTGTGTATGCACCTGTGGATCTGTGTGTGTTTGTTTCTGCTGTGTTTACTGCTCATAATTTTTTGCAAAATCAAACCAGAGTCTTTGTGCCTAGTGATAAACAGACTCAGGAGTCCTGTATTTTCACAGTACACACAGAAAAATTATTCCTGTATGCTCCTCCTGCAGATAATTCTAACTAGCTTCTGTTGTCTGAGCCCAAAGTACTTATTGTTTTTTGTTTGTTTTTTTTTTCATGTTTCAAGGATGAGGGTAAATAACTGACTTGTGTGGAGCTCTTATATGCCAGGCACTAAATGTTTTATGTATATTATGTCTAGATTCCTTTAACTGTGGAATTCCCTTTTTGAACAGAGTTTAAGTAACACACAGGAGTAAATTGCAGAGCCAGGAAATAATTCCTGATTCTGTCTCCAGAATCCAGTCTTCAAAAGATTTGTTACTTTGTATCTATATTCTGTCTTTCTCACTGGGAAGCCCTTGTTGTGCCATTTGCTAGTTACTTTCCTTTCTGCTTCATCTTTCTGAGCCTTAATCAATTTCTTCTTTTTGAAAATTAACCTATAATATCTTCCTTACTTGTACTATGTAAAGAAATGAAACATGGTATCTTGAAAAAGTATCCACCTCAGTGAATGTTACTTTTTCTTCTATGGAGTATATTGAAGGAATTTTTGAGCAAAACAAGACAAAACCTAAAGAAGAATGAGCACTTTAAATCACATAAAGCAACTGGACTTTACTTTTATTTTACTTTTTTCAGTTATGAAAATTTCCAAGCACATACAAAGGCTGAGAGACTACTATAACGAACCTCCCATCAATATCTGGCTAATCTTGTTTCATCCATACCCCATCTGCTAATTATTCTGAAGGAAATATCTCAGAGATTTGCCCATTAATTCTTAAGTATTTTAATATATGTCTCCAAAAGATAAGGATTATTTAAAACACACACACACACACACTATACTAATATCACTTCTGTGTCAGGGGTCCCCAGGACCACCCACAGGCTCACTAATTGGCTAGGAGGACCCATAGGACTCAGCATACATACACTCCAAAGCAAAATCAACAAAGAAAAAGGTGCATTGGCAAAGTCCAAAGGAAACCAGGGACAAGCTTTCCAGAATCCTCCCCAATGGAGTCACACAAAACACACTTGATTTCCCCAGCAATAAGTTGTCACAACATATACAGGATTTTTATTGGAGGCACCCTCTGTCTAGCACATACCAGTTTTTTAGACTTCCAGAAGGAAGGCAGGTTTTCATCATAAATCACATGGACTGTTACAAACAGGCACAGTGAGTTTCAACTCCTATCAGGTCTGGGAATGGCAGGACACCGGCAGAAATCCAAATTGCCAGATACCAGCCAAGGGCCAACCTGGCAAGCAGGCTTTTCTTTTTCTTCCTTTTTTTTTTTTTTAATGTTTATTTATTAATTTTGAGAGAGAGACTGAGAGAACATGAGCGGGACAGGGACAGAGAGAGAGAGAGAGAGAATCCCCAGCAGGCTCTGCACTGTCAGTCTTGAACCCAACATGGGGCTCAATCTCACAAACCATGAGATCATGACCTGAACCGAAATGAAGAGTCAGACCCTCAGCTGACTGAGCCACCCAGGCGCCCCAAAAGCAGGCTTTTCTAAAGATAGAGTCCTTAGGTCTGCTGCACCAGCCCTTTGCTCTACAATATCTTAAAATTTTGTCAGTATTTCCTTAAACCAGTCAGTAGTTACATTTCCCAAACTATCATATAGCAGTTTGTTTTGAATAAGCACCTAAATAAAGCTCATATATTGCAATTGATTAACCTCTCTTTAGTTTTTTTTTTTTTTTGATATATGGGTTCCCCGTTCATCTTTTTTATTTCTTACATTACTTTTTACTGAAGAAACGAGGCTATTTTTCCTTTAGAGTTTTAGAGTTTCCCAGTCTGTTTACTGTCATATCCCTGAAATGTTATTTAAAAATTTTCTCCATCCCCAGTCAGGCCTTTTAAAATCGGATTTTGATTTAAATCGCTTCCCTTCTGAGGCAGTTGGGTGGCCCAGTCGGTTAAGTGTCCAACTCTTGATTTTAGCTAAGGTTATGATCTCACGGTTGTAAGATCAAACCCCACATCTGGCTCTGTGCTATGCTGGGCATGAAGCCTGCTTAAGATTCTCTCTCTCCGTCTCCCTCCACCCTTCCCTCCCCACCTTCACCTGGTGTTTGTGCACAGATGCTCATGGGCTCATGCTCGCTCTCTCTAAAATTAAATTAAATTAAATTAAATTTAAATTTAAATCAATTGCTCCCTTCCGCATTAGGAAGATACTGTCTTTAGTGCCTAAGTCATTATCAAACTCATATACTCTTAATTTGGATACCCTGCCCTTCAGATACAAGGTCATATATGTAACTACTAAGACAACTATTCCTAAAACACTTGTCTTAGCAATGTTTTTATTTACAGTGACATCTCTGCCTTAGGCTTCTCAGCCTTTGTTTTTCCGGGCATCTGGCTGGCTCAGTTGGTTAAGCTACCGACTCTTGATTTCGGCTCAGGTCATGATCTCACGATTCATGGGATTGAGCCCTGAGTTCAGGCTCTGTGCTAACAGTGTGGTGCCTGCTTGGGATTTTTTTTTTTTTTTCTCTCTCTGCCCCTCCCTTGCTCTCTCTCACAAAATAAATAAACTTAAAAAAAAATAAAGTTCATCTTCAAAAATTAAATTAAGAATTCTATGAAGCCAGTTATTGCTTGTATTTATTTATTTTTTACCCAAGCTTAGTGGTTAGACAGTTGGCCCAGTTCCAGAGCCCGTAGTATGCCTAAAATGTGAGCTAACGCTGCAGAGCCACTAATGAAAAGAAAACACAAACTTGTACTTTATAAAGATCATATCAAGAATGGCATTAGCAGTCTCTCAACATACAGGATGGTCTTATGACATTGATAACTTCAAGAATGAAAACAAATTCTGAGGCAAAACCAGCCCCATAGGCTTAACTAAGTAATCCCATCTCAGTCCTTAGTAATTGTACCAATTCCTATCTTTTTATCTCAATACCATGAACTTTTAGACATTTTTCTAGACCTTTCAGGAGAAGGTAAGAAAAACTAGCATTTCTTGAACATCTATATATTCCTAGAATGTTCAGCAATTTGTATTTCTCTTCTGGCTATGGATGCAGAAAGATGTAAGTTTTATACTACTACTTTATTTTTTTAACCAAGGAAAAGATTAGGGGCCCAAGAATCTGGAGTTGTTCAGGTTTCAGAAGGGTGTCAACAGACTTAAGACTTTGTAAAAACAAGTTGGCTGGGGTGCCTGGGTGGCTCAGTTGGTCAGGCATCCAACTTTAGCTCAGGTCATGATCTTACGGTTCCTGGGTTCAAGTCCCATGTCAAGCTCTATGCTGATAGCTCAGGGCCTGGAGCCTGATTCTGATTCTGTGTTTCCCTCTCTCTCTCCGCCTGTCCCCTACTCTCAATCTATCTGTCTTTTTCTCAAAATAAATAAATAAACATTAAAGAAAAATTAAGAACAAGTCAGAATTGTTTTACAGAAAAATGAAATACTTGCCCTAATCTACACTGAAGACAATAAGAAATAGGCATAAATTTGAAAGGAAAGACTTAAATTTGATATGAGTATTTTGCCCTATCAGAAATGAAACCCTAAATGATGTTCATAAGTGGGAAGTGACAGATTCTAATTCATTGAAAATATTTTGGTATTTGTTAAGCACGATATCTGGAATGGTTTCTCAGTTTGAATCAGTGGAGAAAGTGAAGCAGCTGTTTGTATTCATATGATCCCAAGTTCACATTCCTTCTCATCTTGTTTTCTTCTAGAATGGGTTCTTCCCCACAGCTGACTTACCTGAGTGTTGCTGACGCTGATCTTCTCAACAGGACTTGGTCGCGGGGTGGCAATGAACAGTGTCTCCGGTACATCGTGAACCTCATCTCTTGCTTCCCCAGTGTATGTGTCCGCGATGACAAGGGAAACCCAGTCTCTTGGTCTCTCACAGATCAGTTTGCCACCATGTGCCATGGCTATACCTTGCCAGAGCATCGCAGAAAAGGTTATTGCAAGCTGGTGGCCCTCACACTGGCCAGGAAGTTACAAAGCCAGGGGTTCCCCTCTCAGGGTAATGTCCTGGATGACAACGTGGCATCCATAAGCCTCCTGAAGAGTGTCCATGCTGAGTTCTTGCCTTGTCGTTTTCATAGGCTTATTCTCACCCCTGCAACTTTCTCTGGTCAAATTTACCTGTAGCCCATTGAAACTCCAGGAATTTTCTTCCTTTCCCTGAACACAGATATTCCCAAGCTGCCAATGAGGGGGAAATTCAACCTGGAATCAGAAGAATCTTGGGTTATTGAAAAGATTCTGGAAAAGATACACAGGATCAGCCTGAGAAGCCTTAAATCTTCCTGTCTCAGGTTTCTACAGTAAATAACTAGGGGTCAGAGATAGCTATGGCTGAGAACAGGATCATTATCCTCCTCTGGGATCCACTGCAGGAAAAAGGTTCTAAATCCAGCAATTCTTAGCACAACTGCAGAAATGACTGCATGAGAACAGTGATTTAACATGTGAGCATGTGGCTACAGCTTTATTCTTGCCCCTCCGGCTTCTGCAGTGTATTTTTACAGCCATACCAATTCCCTACTACCATAAAGAACACTCCCCTTGCCTGCCTCTGCTGTGTCTCCCTAAACCGTTCCTACCACTTCTCACCCAAGTTGTCTGTAGAATATCCTGCGTTTCCCCCTTTAATTACTGGTTCTCCATTTCTGCTTACAACTCCAGCCTATGGTTCTTCCCTGGGAATGTTCGAATGCAGTGGTTCTCACATTTTAGTGCACTTCAGAATCACCTGGAAGGCAGGTTGCGACACAGATGGTGGAGTGTCTCCCCCACAACCCCTGATTCAGTACCTCTGGGTAGGGCCTGAGAATTTGCGTTTCTAAAAAGTTCCCACTGCTCAGTTGTCTTGGATTGAGGAATGAAGATGTGGGCATTTTAAATACTAGAAACAGAGGATGTCTGTGGGTGTGAATGCAGATGCGCATATAACCATTTTCACAGATACATCTATATATACATTCCTTTCATATTTATATATGCATATGTATAAACTCATAGAATTTTGATAAGCTGATAAACTTGCATTGGATATGAAAAATTTAAGGATCGGGGAAAATAAATTACATCTTCAAGATAATATAATCAGTGTTAGATGTCAAACCAGAATGCTCTTATTTTGATTTCAATCTATTTTTTTTCACCAAATCATGTATCTTTTTCGTAAAGGAAATTTAAATGCTTAAATAAATACTTTCATTAGTCTTTTATCATTATTTTTTTTAATTTGGTTTCCAATTACTTGTGTGTGTATGTGTGTATGTATGAATGTGTGTGTGTGTGTGTATATATATATATATACATAAATCTTTCAAGGACTGCAAAGGAAGAGGTAAGCATCACAAGCTGTGTTCTCCCATTTGCAATAAAAGCAGGCAGAAACACAATAGTTGGATTTATCTAGTCTGTGTAAAGTTGATTTAGCCATACAGAAAATATTATTTTCTTAGCCCAACAGAGGTCATAGAATCCCAACTACAAAGATAAAGGGAGATTCAATTTTAAGTGTTTATTCTGAGAGAAGTAAACAAACTGAAAGAATCATTTTAATAAAAAAACAAGACTCCTTGGGAGTAAATATATGCTTATTTTTACTCAGCCATCCTGAGTGACTGGTTACCTGGAAACTTATTCTTGGTCCCAAGGGAAGAGCACCAAGGAATCAGAGTCCATAAAGCCCTTGGGGGAATATGGTCTAGGTTCTGCCCCAGGGATGCTTATTACGTTCAGCATTGATTAAACAAGGGTTATTCCTATCTGGTATATGGCAATAATATTATAGCCTTACTTTATTCTTAATAATAATTGCCTACAGTTTATTTAAAATTTAACGGTGTACTGATAGTTGTGCCAAATGTAGATATATATAACTTAATCTTTGTGAAGGATAGGAATTATCTTATTTTGAGAATTCTGGCTCAGAGGTGTTAGGACTCAGCAAATGTTATGTAGGTTTTAAGTGGCCACATCATGATCAGATCCAGATTTTGTGATATTCTGAAGCCTGTACTATTACTCATTATGCTAATTGGCCCCAAACAGCTTGAAACTCTTTGGGGTTTTATCTAATTGCTTTCTGAATTTTTCACCACCACCCCCGCCCCAAAATGGGCTCCGTATTTTGAAAGAGATTTTTTTCCATCAATTTTCACTGCAAGTTTATATATATTTTTTTTAATTTTATTTTTCAGATAACCATGTTGGATATAATAGTTCAACTTTCAACCCTGTTTCTAGCTCTTTTAAGAAATGTGTGGAGAAATATCTGGAGTAAGGAGAGAACGGCAAGAAGAGAGAGATTCAAGAAGTAGGAAGGGACTGGGTCCTTAATGCTGACTTAAGAAACTTCAGTATGACATACAA
Source organism: Acinonyx jubatus (assembly GCF_027475565.1). NCBI lineage: Eukaryota > Metazoa > Chordata > Mammalia > Carnivora > Felidae > Acinonyx > Acinonyx jubatus. The sequence goes on along the minus strand of NC_069385.1, from coordinate 103,190,743 downwards.
AGTGTTGAAGAGTTTTAAGCAGACTATTCATCTGTTTGTAAATCAATCGGGAGGGTATTGCAATAGTCTAGGCAAGAGGTGATCCAAGTTTAGTTTGGCTTTGAATGCAGGTAATGATGTTGGTGAGAAGCGAACCATTATCACAGGTATTTAGGAGGAAAAGGTGTCAGGATTTCATGGCCACAGGATATACTGAGACAGACATGTCAAGAATGCCTCCTTGGTGTCTACGGTGTCTACGGTAGGTGTCTATGTTGTGAAACCCGTGGCTGGTGGTGTTTTTCACTGAGGGAAGAAATACTGAAACAGCACCAGATGTGAAGCAACTGGGAGCAGAAGGGATTGTTTGTTCAGTTTGGGGATGTTGAGTTTTGAAACCTATTAAGTGATAGGTTCAAGTTGTGTCTCAGGGAAATTGTCTGTAACAGAGGTTTAAATTTACGAGTAGTAGGAACATAGATGGTAACCGAAGCCATGTATTTGGCTGAGCATGCCTAGGAAGGGGCCTTGAGGACATCAACAATTTAAGGTTGAGTGAAGGGGAAGGTTCTGGAATGGGAAAGAGAGTAGCAAAGGCAGGAGGAAAGCCAGGAGGTGACTGTCACCAAACAGAAAGGAGAAAAATATCAAAACAGGGATGGTCAATGGTGTCAAATTATGCTGAGAGGACAAGAATATGTAAGGAATGAAAAGTTTACATTGCCCTATCTAATATTTTAAATACATGTACGAAAAAGAAGCCAGAAACAAGAAGACATGTGGTATGATTCTGTTTGTATAAAGTTCAAAACCAGGCAAAATAAATCTATAGCCTTAGAAATTAGGAAGCAGTTACCCTTCAGGATGGCAGCAAGAAGAGGATGGAAGTGGCTTCTATTTCTGGTAATGTGCTGATTCTTGACCCAGGTAGGTCATGAAAGTATGTTCACTCTGGGAAGCTCACTGAGCTCTAGAATTATAATTTATGCACTCTTCTGTATGTATGTTACACTGCCATCTGAAACACCTATTAACAGAAAACAGGCCTGCAATTCAGGGGGCAGGGGGACACATATTCCCTTCACCCAAGAATTCCACTTCTAAAAATATCTTACTGGGGGAGCGGGGTGGCTCAGTTGGTTAAAAGTCCAACTTCGGCTCAGGTCATGATCTCACGGTTCATGAGTTTGAGCCCCGTATCTGGCTCTCTACTGTCAGCACAGAGCTGGCTTCGGATTTTCTGTCCCTCTCTCTCTCTTTCCCTCCCCTGCTCACTCTCTCTCCCTCTCCCTCTCTCTCTTTCTCAAAAATGAGTCCACATTAAAAAAATAATAATAATGTATCTTACCAGTATAATAGCAAGTCTACAAAGATTTAATAAAAGGATTTCATTATACATTGTTCATTAAGATTCAAAAGTAAACTAAATATTTTAAGTAACTCACTGATTAAATACAGGGCAGCCATTCAGTGAAACTCTACAGAACACCAGAAAACTGCTTGATATGGAAAAGATGTACATGATAACACCAAATGCAAAGCAATGCAAAGCAATCACAGAAAAGTCTGTATCATCTATTTAAAATTCAACTGTGAAGAGAGGAAATCGTAGGCAAATAGTTCTGAAAGCAGCATAAAGGCTTTTACTGGGAAAAGAGGAGTCTGGTGAATGGTAGCAAGTACTTCATGGTGTGCCCATGGCTGCACATGGTGAAAGGAGTCAATATGGGTAACATGCTCAGCTCTCCTGAGACAGGTACTTGTCCTGTTTTGCAAGGATCTGTGTAGTTTTGCAAGAATGAATATTTACCCTGCCTAAGAACAACTAGGGGAAAATACAGAAGGATGATTGAGAATTTAATCTGCTCAAATTTTCGGAACAACATAAGGAAGTGCAATTTGGGGTAACACTTATACATCCTCTAAAACAGAATCTCATTTAATATTACAAATTTTGATTCTCTTCGTTTTGCATTTTTAATCACTAGTTTTTGTTGGGTGATTTGAATTTTGAGAAAGAATATGAAGTAACTATGAATTCAATGTCCTTAAGTTGTCTGTGACAAAACCTGAAGTTTTGTATCTGTTCTCTACCCCCAGTACACACTAGGGACAGGGAGAAAAATAAAACTGAACATACGATGGAAGAGTGTAGCACCAACTGTAGAAATGATTTCTTCCTTTCAGGCTGGCATGTTTGCATTAAAATTATTTCAGTGGGGACACTGTTTTCTTAGTGCAGCTAGAATTAACAGCATAGTTCCATTTTCCCAAGTTTGTAATAGCCCATGTTTCTCAATCTCTCTTAGAAACCTTTGCTCCAATTATAAAACCCCATCACTGGCGGTGCCTGGGTGACTCAGTTGGTTAAGCATCTGATTCTTTGTTTAGGCTCAGGTCATGATCTCACCGTTCGTGAGTTCGCATCCCACATGGGGTTCTGCACTGACAGCGTGGAGACTGCTTGGGATTCTCTCTCCCTCTCCCTCTCTCTCTCTCTGCCCCTCCCTGCTCTCTCTCTCTCAAAATAAATAAATAAACTTAAAAAAAAAACAATCACTTATACCCTCTTGCTTTTCTCATTGTGGCTCTTACTACACCGAAAAATGAAAGTAAAGAGGGAAAGTAACCACTCTCAGTCTCTCCTCTTTTCTTCACCCCCTCTTACTTCAGCAGTGCTGGAATCATGTATGTTATCAGACTTGTTTCTATTTTGTTCACTTCTCAAGAGAATTTTTTTTTCTTAAGTGCATTTTTTTTCACTTCCTCTTTAAAAAAATTTTTTTTAAATTTATTTTGAGAGAAAGAGAGAGAGAGAGCACAAGCAGAGGAGGGGCAGAGAGAGGGGGACAGAGAGAGAATCCCAAGCAGACTCCGTGCTGCCAGCACAGAGCCTGATACAGGGGATGCATCCCAGGAACCGTGAGATAGGACTTGAGCCAAGATCAAGAGTCGGACACGTAACCAACTAAGCCACCCAGGTGCCCCTTTTCCACTTCTCTTATTCCTGCCCTTGTGATATTAAAAAATTATAAAGATAGAATAGTGTCTCAGTATTCCTCTTTCTAGTTTACGTTAAGCTTTCTCTTTCACTAACATCTACATTTTTCCAAGGCAAAATATGTTCTAGGTTTTATTTATTTATTTTTTTTTAATTTTTTTTTTAACGTTTATTTATTTTTGAGACAGAGAGAGACAGAGCGTGAACGGGGGAGGGTCAGAGAGAGAGGGAGACACAGAATCTGAAACAGGCTCCAGGCTCTGAGCTGTCAGCACAGAGCCCGACGCAGGGCTCGAACCCACATACCACGAGATCATGACCTGAGCCGAAGTCGGACGCTTAACCGACTGAGCCACCCAGGCGCCCCTGTTCTAGGTTTTAAAAAGCATTGCTTATAGTATAAGAATATCAGATGTTTGGTTAGTACCATGAAGTTATTTCAGTGAACACTAGATGTCAGGTTTTAGTTCCAGATTATTGCACAAAGAGCCAACACTTGAATTGTTGCTAGTTGTTTCATTAGAATTTTTGCTGCATTTTGCTCTATTTGCTTTCAGCAGTTTCTTGGGGCTAGAAAAGTTTATTATAGGGCTTATGTGGAAAATAAATACATAAGAATAGCAATACAAATTCTGAAAATATAAGGTAAAATGAGAGATTAACCCCACCATTATAAAACATACTATGAAGATTATATAATTTATAGTACAGTAATGGTAAGTGATTATGCAGAACAATGAGATAGAAAAAAAAAAGTTCCAGAAATAACAAGTACCTAGGAAAGTTTAAAATAACGTCAAAAATTACATTTCAAATCACTGAAGACGAAATTTTAAAGAAATGGCAATTTATTTAAGGAGACAACTGGATAGCAATTTGAATAAAAGTAAAATAAAACTGGATTCATACCTCACACCTTATACCAAAATAAACTCCAAACTGATCTGAAATAAATAGATAAACTTTTAAAAAGGAAAGTGCTCTTTCCAGAGTAGAGTGCTCTTTCAAAACTGTAAATGTGGCCATATCCTAAGCCATTTTCAATGGTGGGGCTCTTGGATGGCTCAGTCAGTTCAGTGTCCAACTCTGGATTTCAGCTCAGGTCATCATCTTGCGGTTTGTGGGATCGAACCCCGAGTTGGGTTCCATGCTGACAGTACAGAGACTGCTTGGGATTCTCTCTCTCTCCCTCTCTCTCTCTGCCCCTCCCCTGCTCACAGGCAGACACTCCTACTCTCTCTCTCTCTCTCTCTCTGTCTCTTCCTCTCTCTCAAAAATAAACAAACATTAAAGTAAATAAATAAACTTTAAAAAAAGAAAAGAAAACATGGTTTAGTTTCTTTATGACCTGGACATGAGAAAAACCTTCCAAAACTCAGAAACTCCAAAATCAGAGGTAATAAAAGAAAAATAAATTAAGTTTGATAAATAGTCAAAATAGAAATGCCAAACTAGGAGAAACTATTTAAAATTTACACTATACATGCAGGAGAATGAGAAAAGCAGTATATGTCAACATAGATCTCTACTTATTTTGCAAACAGAAACACAGGAAAAATAATCAGAAACTAACTTTTCTTAAATGACCTAAAAACAATGGAGACAGGGATGAGGATAAGACTTTTTTGAATATATCCCATTTGTGTACTTTTGTCTTTTAAACAATGCAGCAACCTGGGATTTAAAAAAAAATCTAGCTCAGAAAGAAAGAGATCAAATATGACAAAATGTTGTCAGTGAATCCAGGTGAAGGGTATGGCAGCTGTTTATTACACTATTCTTTCAACTATTTTTGTTATAGAATCAAAGCTACTGGTAATAAGTGGCAGATTTATAGGCAGCTCAAACTGCACAAATGGGAAACACAAGTCACCACAAATTTAAATATAATATTTTCATACAGAGTATTACATTGACAGTCTTCTCATTGGTAATTCCATGACTACTAATTATAATTTCAAATTTGCCATGTTTTACTCTACTCAAAATCCTTAAACCCAGGAATAGGTGACAATTTAGGTCAGCAGTAGATGATGGGATCCTGAGAGGCAAAATATGTGGAAGTAATGTGATAGAAAAAACTGGTTCATTCAACAACGGTGTCAGGCACTGTTCTAGGTATTGGGGAGATAGCAGTGATAGTTACATGGCGGTGAACAAAATAAAGGAAAATCCAACCTGCATTCATTCTAGAGGACATGGCATTTACTATGTGGTAATCACTATTCTAGGGACTTTGCATGCTAACTCAATCCCAACAACTCTATGGGATTGGTGCTAATCTTACCCCACTTTTCAGGTAGGTAAAGGAAGGCAAAGAAAGGGTAAGTATGCTGCCTAAAGTCCCTCTGCTACACAGAGCAGCGGTAGGAACTAAATCCAGGGTGTTAACTCCAGCATTCAAACTCTTTGATTCTGCGCTTTATCACATTAGAAAGGAAGGAATTTACTTGCATAAAAGACAACAAACAAACAAAGGAGGAGAAAGGGCACAGAAAAGGTAAAAGAGCCACAAAGCAAGGTCAGGGGAAAGGATGCTATCAGGAGTATTAAACTGAAGGAGGATGAAATTCCATACCTTTCTTAATGAATTCATGGCATTGAAAATAAAAACATAAGATTGTCCTTAATATAAGAGCTGAGGAAAAGCAGGGAGTAGAGGGAGGTGTTGGGATTACCAATGACCAACTCAACCTACTACATATACCATTTTGCCCAAGCCAGTCCTTGCCCTTGAGAGGTGAATTATGAAGTGTGTTTAAGAAAAAGAGAGATTATTACTAACAGTTTCTTTGAGTTCATGCACATTCCAGGTCAACTTGTTTGCAAACTTGCTTAAGCAAGAGACTCAGTGTTTTCTACCCACTTATTGCTTTGTTGATATAACGTAGCACCATTATAACAGTTATATAAATGGGGAATGCAGGCTTTCTAGATGCACAATATTGAGGATTTCCACAGCTGTTATATCCCTAACCAGATAGCACATACATGACTTACACATAATGGGAAGAAAAATTGCCTTGCCCCCTTAAAAGTTTTTATTATAACCTAATCAAGATTAGGTGTTAAGATCATGACCTTTACTAATCAAAGTGATTATTTTATTTGAAATAATTCATAAACATTAATTCACCCCTGTTGAGTCAAAGATTAAATTATTTCTGGAATAACACCACGTGTTGCTGCTGAACAGGTCAAATTTGTTTATGCTCAAGATGGATATAAGGTAAAGAACATGAGTTCTTTATTATCATCATCAGATGCTGACTCAACCAGTAATGATTCAATTTCCTGTTTAATAAGTTGTTTACTCATACTCAATGAGAGGGCTCAGTCTTATATCTTGATCTCTGACAGGACAGAATGATGATGAATATACTTTAAAACTGTGGATGATGCAGGCAGCTGACAGTGAATTGCAATATTTATATCTCTTCTAAGCAGCTACTACTCAGAGCTACATGAGTCAGCCCCTGCAGATAACTGGCAAACCTAGCATGCTTTGTCTTTTAACTCCAAATCTCAAAGTACCTGGCCAATAGCATTTAGGGGTCACCAGCTCTCTATGGAGTGAAAAAGGAACATGCATAAATATTTCATTTAAGTATATATATACAATATAAAATTAAAATATATATATATATTTATACACACACACATATATATATATGTATATACACACACACACACACACACATATATATATATATATATATATATGTACATATACACACACATATATATAGCGAGTTAGTCTCTAAGCTACAAATTAGGTAAACTTAAGGCTCTTTTTTCTTCTCCCAGGAACACAAATATTGGTCACTCAAAATTTAAGACAAAGATTTCTTTTAAAAATTTGCCTCAGACCACTGGGCTAAGCTGTTTGATATCCACAGAATTGCCACCTTCCCACTCTTCCTCTTTCCCCCCACTAATTCATCACTACCAACATTTGCTCCTCTATCCCAGGACGATGAGCCTGGTTCTCATTTCCTACCTCTAGCCCTTGACTTTTGCATCTTTCTCTGAGGACCTCATTAAAAACTTTGCTTTAGGTACCCAGTACTAAAGAACAAAACTGAACTTCAAAAAACTAATTTAAGAATATTTTGCAGGCCTAGGGGCGCCTGGGTGGCTTGGTCGGTTAAGCGTCCGACTTCGGCTCAGGGCATGATCTCACGCTCCGTGAGTTCGAGCCCCGAGTCGGGCTCTGTGCTGACAGCTCAGAGCCTGGAGCCTGTTTCAGATTCTGTGTCTCCCTCTATCTCTGCCCCTCCCTTGTTCATGCTCTGTCTCAAAAATAAATAAACGTTAAAAAAAATTAAAAAAAAAAGAATATTTTGCAGGCCTAAACATGAGATCTGAAACGATAAAATCCTAGAAGAGAGCACAGGCAATAATTTCTCTGACATTGGTCATAGCAACATTTTTCTAGATATGTCTCCTGAGGCAAGGGAATCAAAAGTAAAAATAAACCACTGGGACTATATCAAAATAAAAAGGTTTCTGCACAGCATAGGAAACAATCAACAAAACTAAAGGACAACCTGCTGAATGGAGGGAGGTATTTGCAAATGACATGTCCTGATAAAGGTTCAGTATCCAAAATATATAAAGAAATTATAGAACTCAGTACCAGAAAAAAACAAATAACCCAACTGCAAAATGGGAAGGAGACATGAACAGACATTTCTCCAAAGAAGACATGCAGATGGCCAAAAGGCACATGAAAAGATGCTCAATATCAATCAACATCAGGGAAATTCAAATCAAAACCACAATGAGAGATCACCTCATACCTGTCCGAATAGCTAAAATCAACAACACAAGAGGTAACAGGTGTTGGCAAGGATGTGGAGAAAAAGGAACCCTCATGCACTGTTGGTGGGAATGCAAACTGGTGCAGCCACTGTGAAAGACAGTATAGAGATTCCTCAAAAAATTAAAAATAGAATTAACATATGATTCAGTAATTCCACTACTGGGTATTTACCCAAAGAATATGAAAACACTAATTTAAAAATATACATGCACCCCTGTGTTTATTGTCACATTATTTATAATAGCCACGCTACGGAAGCAGCTCAAGTGTCCATCCATAGATGAATGGATGAAGAAGATGTTGTATGTATAGATGGTGGAATATTACTCAGCCATAAAAAGAATGAAATCTTCTCATTTGCAACAATATGGATGGATCTAGAGAGTATAATGCATAGTGAAATAAGTCAGGGAAAGACAAATACCATATGATTTCACTCATATGCAGAATTTAAGAAACACAACAAACAAAGAAAAAAAAAGATAAACCAAAAAACAGACTCTTAACTATAGAGAACAAACTGATGGTTACCAGAGGGAGTGGGGGGGGGGGGGGACACTGGAAATAGGTGATGAGGATTAAAGAGTTCACGTATCTTGATGTGCACTGAGTAATGTGTAGCATTGTTGCATCACTATATTGTACACCTGAAGCTAATACAACATTGTATGTTAACTATGCTGGAATTAAATTTTTAAAAATATATTTTTCAGGCTTCATAATTTTCAAAATGTTATCAGAAGAATCCTTTCATTTGATCTCTACAACAGCCGTGGGAAACAAGTGAGACAGACATTATTCATATCTTCAGATGAGAACATAGGATTGGAGACACTGGGAGACTCGACCAAGATAACATGACCCACCAGTCTGCTGACTCAGTCCAGTGGTGATCTCTGCATAGTCTAAGTTCTCTGGGTCATGAGAATCTCAGTTTTCAAACGAAATATGATAGAAGTCTCTTTTAAAAGGCTGATAGTTTTCAAGATCCAGGCTGGATTTTACTTAATTAGAATAACCAACCTCACATTGTTCTCAAACCTGTGCTTTGTGTTCATTTAAGCAGCATGTTTGTTCCTTCTTTTTTAATTCACTCAACTGTGTACAGTGATAGGTAGGATTATGAAGCTCTTTTATGCCATGCATAAGAGTCTGACTTTATTTTTGTAGCTTGGGGAATTGGAGAGGAAGAGTCAGAAAGGAAAAAAACCGTGGATTCTGCAAAACTTGGTTTAATATTAGATATGTGAGGCAGGGTTAGCTTCTGAGCGAAAAGAAAGATAACAGAATTGCCAGTCTTACTGATCTTTGAAACAAGGAACACAGAAAAAGTGGGCAGATTTAAGAGAATACATGAGGAGTCTAATTATAGGTACTTTGGAATCATGGAACATTCAGAAGATGAGTCCAATAGAAAACTGAAGAGAAATATATTTCACCAGATTACACTGTGGTAAGAAACCCCACATTTGCAGGTTTTTTTTTTAACAACAAAAGTTTGTTTCTTACTGAGAATATGAATTAGCTGCAGCTCTGTCCTATTTGTTGTCTTCATTCTCTGACCATGGTGGAGACAGCAGCCCTCATCTGGGACATGCCTAGAGCCAACCTTACAGTGACTCTTCAAGTTTTTGCTCAGATGCATCTGATGTCACAGGAGTTTACATCCTATAAGCTGAAAAAAGTCACATGGCCAAAGCCAACATCAGTGGGGTAGGGAAGTATACCCCCATAGAGGAAGCACTGCAAGTCATAAGGTAAACAAGCCAGGAAATAACAATCCTCTTTCAGGAAGAAGAAGTAAATAATTTGAGACAATAATTCACTCTACCACAAGTTTGGAAGTGGGTCATGGTCTATAAAAAAGATGTAAGTTTGAGAATCATTAGCAGCCAGGCTGCAGTTGAAGCCATGAGAATAAAGTCACAGAGAGTATTTTAGACTTGTGAGAAGAAAACTGCCAAGAATAAAACTATTCTCTACATATGCCTCCGTATATACCATTGCACCATTGCTCATAATGTTCCCTTATCCAGAGTGCCCTATTTGTCACTCTCATATCCAAATTCTGTTCATAATCATATGGTACACATTAGTGCAATTTTTTTACCCCTTCTTTTTAAAAAATGTTTACTTATTTATATTTGAGAGAGAGAAAGGGAAGGAGTGTGGGGCAGAGAATGAGAGAGAGAGAGAGAGAGAGAGAGAGAGAGAGAGAGAATCTGAAGCAGACTCCACACCGTCAGCACAGAGCCTGACACAGGGCTCAAACTCACAGACCTATGAGATCGTGACCTGAGCCAAAGTCAGACACTTAACCGACTGAGCCACCCAGGCACTCTTTTACCTTCTTAAGAACACACTGACGTCTCTATTGGAGTGTTACCTCTCCCAACTGTGCAGTTTGGGTAGGTGGTAAGACCAGCTGTTTGCTTTTCCATTGTAGAAGGTGAGGCGGTGCCCAAAGGCTTCTCTGATTATATCCTTCCTTTTACTGTCCTGTATTGTCAAGGGGTAAGTACTTTGCATAAACTCAGCTAGTTGGCTACTTCTGAGTGAGATTTTGACTCCTGAGTGAATGCCACAAGGCCAAGTGACAGAGTTGTTCATTCAACCCAGTAATGGAACCTGTTCCTACAGTACCAACTTCCTATCCCTCCACAACAGCTTGGATCCCTACCCATTTTAAAGTCTGGTATTCCCGCTTTCCCAACAAATCTGTGAGCTCTTCTTAACAACAGTATCCCTTGCTGGCAAGGATGTGGAAAAACGGGAACCCTCTTGCGCTGTTGGTGGGAATGCAAACTGGTGCAGCCACTCTGGAAACAGCGTAGAGGTTCCTCAAAAAATTAAAAATAGAACTATCCTATGACCCAGCAATAGCACTGCTAGGAATTTACCCAAGGGATACAGGGGTGCTGATGCATAGTGGCACATGTACCCCAATGTTTATAGCCGCACTTCCAACAATAACCAAATTATGGAAAGAGCCTAAATGTCCATCAACTGATGAATGGATAAAGAAATTGTGGTTTATATACACAATGGAGTACTACGTGGCAATGAGAAAGAATGAAATATGGCCCTTTGCAGCAACCTGGATGGAACTGGAGAGTGTTATGCTAAGTGAAATAAGTCATACAGAGAAAGACAGATACCATATGTTTTCACTCTTATATGGATCCTGAGAAACTTAACAGAAAACCATGGGGGAGGGGAAGGAAAAAAAAAAAAAGGTTAGAGAGGGAGGGAGCCAAAACATAAGAGACTCTTAAAAACTGAGAACAAACTGAGGGTTGATGGGGGTGGTAGGGAGGAGAGGGTGGGTGATGTGTATTGAGGAGGGCACCTGTTGGGATGAGCACTGGGTGTTGAATGGAAACCAGTTTGACAATAAATTTCATATAAAAAAAACACAACGGTATCCTTACAATAAAGCCTATTTTCCTTAAATCATTTGAAGTAGATATACTAGTCAATTTATATTACCTTAACAAAATACCATAGACTGAGTGGCTTAACTATAGAAATGTATTTTCTCACAGTCCTGGAGGCTGAAAGTCCAAGATTGGAGTGCCAGCACCGTCAGGTTCTGGCCAGAGCTCTCTTCCTGACTTGCTGATGGCCACTGTCTTGCTGCGTCCTCACAGGGAAGGTGGGGAGGTGGGCAGATCTTTCTTCTTAAGTCCTATTAGACCCCACCCTTATGACTTCACTTAACCTTAATTACTTCCTAAAGACCCTATTTCTTGAGACAGACACATTAGGGGTTAAGCCTGCAAGTGGAGGGTAAACCTCCTAACAGCAGAAGTAGTACAATAACTGAGAGTGGTACTATATCATTAGTATTGAAAATAACTTCTGAATCTAACAGGCAAAATGAGAGGGGCTGGTGCCTGGGAGATTGGGTTAGTAATGACAGGCTTCTTTTGACCTTACCACGGTATAGAGTATGCCACCACTTTTCAGACCCCAGGGTATAAATTGTTTTACTACCCCTCCATGGCTGTATGTTTGCAAGTGTTGTAGGCACTTCAGAGAGGAAGTAAATGGGTTCACTTTAGCACCCCTTATCAGTCTTTTAGGCACTATGAGATATTAAAACAGAGCAGACACCACTACTCTGGAGGCACACTGCCTATTTCTCTGTTTTATATTCTTTTTAGACTTTATCTCTTTGAAGTTTAATTTATTCTGCATTTCCTATGAATATTCTTTTATGCATTAATACATATTTCTTGACATCTAGAAATTCAGGTGCCACATGTTGGGTGAATCTGCCTCAGTTCTCAGCAATTAAGTTTTCCCCCTTTCACATTCCCATTCTAATCCCTCACCCAATCTCCAAAAGCAAAAAATAAAATAAAATAAAATAAAAAGTCATAAAACTTGTGGTTTCCATTACACTTCCCTCAGAATACCGACACCGGGACACCTGGTTGGCTCAATCTATTGAACTTCTGACTCTTGATTTTGGCTCAGGTTATGATCTCAAGGCCATGAGATGGAGCCCTACCTACATCCTACATCAACAGGGCGGGAAGGAATCTGAACTAGCAGTGCAGAGCCTGCTTGGGATACTCTCCCTCTCCCTCTCTCTCTCTCTGTCCCCCTCCCCACCCCAAGTTCTTGCTCTCTCTCTCTCTTTCAAAACAAAAATAAACTACAAAGAAAAAGAAAAAAGAATACAGACACTTTCACTGAAATTCTCTCAATTTCCTGCAGGGAAGGGAAATTCAGTGTTATTGCCACTTGAAAGCAGCAAAAAAGGCCTAGAGCTTATCTATATCAATTTTTGGTAATGTTTCTCCTAATGCTGTCCATGGACTACTAGCATCAGATTTACTGGTGGGCTTGCTCAAAATCCATATTCTGAGTGCTATCCAACTCTATAAGAACAGAATTGCTGAGAGTAGGGTAAGACATTAATCATCAGGAGATTTTCATGTACATTAAAGTTAAGGTATTATATCCTACTTTTGGACATAGGGTTTGAAGAATGAAAGCTTCAAGAGGACAAGCAATTTGGCTTGTTCCCCCAGATGTCCCCATCACCTAGAATATTGGCTGACATTTCCCACACACTCAGTAATTAGTGGTTAAGTAAATGAACAGAAAAAAACATGAACTTGTAGCCTTAAAACAGGAGTAACTGGAAATAGGAGGAAGCATTAAAACATGCTAGAATCCTGGCTCCACTGTTTATTGGTGCTTGACCTTGGACAAAACCTTAACCTTGTTCTTCAAAGTTCTCAAGGAGACTAGAGTAATAGTACTACTTGCTTAGTCTATCGTGAAGAATAAATGAATTTAAATATATAGAGTGCTTAGAACAATTCTTGTCTAAAACATTTAAAAACTTTGTCATTTAGCAGTAACCAGCCCAAGGTCAGGCATCTTTTCAGCCAGATCTGACCCAGGTTTTCTCACTCCTCCAACACTCATATACATATGAAAGACTTCATAAACAGCAGAAGGTCCTCTCTTTCCAAAATATCTCTTTAAGCACACCACTTGGTTCTTCAGATATGGGTAGAAATTTCCACCATCCCAGTCATTTTTACTTAAGTAGACAGGAAAACAGCGAGCACTTTCTAATAAAACAAGCACCTGTTACTAAGGATGGACTGGCAATCACAAACTGACCTCCCCTTTCTCCATGAGCTAGTTTCTCCCATTAACCCTAGTCAAGGATGTGGGTGTCAGCAGGTGGCCAATGAGAAGATTCCAAAAGTCTACCCAGAAATACATACTTTTTTTTTAACTTCAGATACATACATTTTTTTTAACCTCTGGGGTGAAAGAGAAAGGGAATGGAGGAGTAAAGGTATAGATTTAAAAAATGATGAGGAGAGCCTGGGTGGCTTGGTTGGCTAAACCTCAGGCTCTTGATTTCAGCTCAGGTCATGATCTCACGGTTTGTGAATTGGAGCCTGCATCCTGCTCTGCACTGCCAGTGCAGAGATTCCCTTTCTCGCTCTCTCTACCCCTCCCCATTTATACTCTCTCTCTCTCTCAAAACAAATAAATAAACTTTAAAAAAAAGACACCTTGATCTTTGTTCTACAAAAATAAAAAATACAAAAATGACGCAAACACCAAATTTTAAATCCTGAAGACGTTCATTTAGTGATGTTTTTGTTTTGTTTTTGTTCCATGCAAAGCACTAACCCCCTTCTCAGGATAAGCATCGATTATAGCCAAAATGAAGATAGAAGCGACCACTGTCCTGCAGATCCTGGCATCCCAAAAGAACAACCCCACCAGAAGCCGCGTTCTCAAAGGCTTCAACTTTTCTAGCCTGATCCCTAGATCCACATTCAATAATGTTGGCAGCATGATGGGGATGGATTTGGAGTGGACACGAAACCGTTTTCACAGCATTTGATTAACTCAGATAATTAAAGCAAAACCAAAACAACCTTCCCTATTCCTTCACCTGGAGGCGTGTCGTTGGAAAGAAGAGGGCACCTCGTCGCGGGCACTTCAGGGGGGCGCTGTGCGAGGGTGTCTTTTGCGCCTCTGCCCTGTAGAAAAGCAAAAGGTGGGAACCAGAATACAACTGGGATGTAAGAAGGGGTAGAGAAGTACGAAAAAGGCAGCAGGGCTAGGGCCGAGGGTAAGAAGAAGAAAGAGAAGCGCCTGCGGGGACGTCAAGCTAGGCGGCCCCAGGTGGACGCGCCGGGAGTCGCCGAGCGGCAGGAGGCGGGGTCTGCACCCAGCTGGCCGTGGGCGGGGCGGGGAGAGCGGCCCCGGGACCACACCCAGCGCCCGCGCGGCCCGCGCTTTCCCCAGCTCAGCGGGAGTTTGCCGCGTGAACCGCTGAAAGCGCCGACGGATGAATGAGCCTCCCACCGGGCTGGGGGGCCTCGGGGCTCCGGGGCCCCGCGGGCCTGAGAATCTCGCGGACGCTCCCCGCAGCCTGGGGAGCGCCGGGTCCTTTCCGCGAGACGTGGGGCGCGGGGCTCCCCTGGCTCCTGGCTCCCGGAATCCCGCGGCGACTGCGGGGGCGAGCGGAAGCCGGGGCGGCGCTCCCGAGAACCGCCCGGTGGCGGAGAACCTGGACTGTGAGCCCTGGGTCAGAGAGAAAGTGCTCTTTCTTCTGCACCCAGAGAGATGGTTGGGGACTCCAGGGGACCCTGCGCGGGAAGAAGCGGCCGGTGAGGAGGACTTCTTCCAGGCGGCCGGAGACGACCGGGAACCCAACTGCCCTTCCCTCTTTCCGGGAAAAAAGGGAATTTCTGGCAGCCGTGTAGACGCTCCGTTCGGAGCCCCGCCGCAGGACCCCGCAGCCCCGCCCAAGTCCGTGCTCGTGCGGATCGTGGACTATCAGGTAACAGAGGAAGTCCTGTGGACCGCCTGGACGCAGGGCCGCATGACCAGGCGCACGGAGGAGCACTCCATGACCGCGATCACGTTTCGCACCAACAGGGAATGAAGCCGGCTGTGGGGCGCCAGGCCCCCCGAGGACCCCGGGCTCTCTCCCCGTGGGGAGAGGCACCCCGCGTCCACTCTGCGGAGAGGTCACCTCGCGGTCCCCGAGGACTTGATTGCCGGAGGATATGAAACAGGAAAGGAGAGCCTGAGGAATGTTGCGAGCAGGTGGTTGAGCAATAATCCTTAAAAGAAAAATTCTCTCCTGGGAACGCCAGCCTGTAGTTATCCAACGGGAGGACTTTTTAAAAGACTGGGGCAGCGCTTCTGGGAGGCGGATGTCACTCCATACAGAATGAAGAACAGTGAGCAACATAATACCTCCTTTGTGTCTTAAGTACTGTGACGGCCTGGGGACCTAAGTCATTGAGAAGAGGGGCAGGAAAGGTATTTTCAGATTGGTAAAATGTGAGCCTTTTGAAATAAGAAAATGCTTTTGTTAAGTCTCATTTTGCAATACATCTCAATTGATCTCTTTGCTGCCTCCGTGATCTAAGAACTAAAATCAGAAGTACAGTTTGAGGTCTGCTCTCTAAAGGGGATGGGAGTAGATGAGGAGAGCGGCTTCTTTTAAAGCTGAAAAAGAAAGTAAAAAGAAATGGGAAAATTAAAGTAGCAAGTAAACAAAATATTTTCTTTTTACTTTCTTCTGATGTGCACATTTTTCTTTTTTATTTCATCAAGTGTTAGGGAAAAAAAAAACAAAACTAGGAAAAGAAGAGGGAGAACAGAAGACCCAGCTTTGAAGGTGAGATGCCCTTTAAATGGGCTTTATACTCCAAAGTATTTAGTCTAGTAAAAATACTTTTTATCTGGTTGTTATTTATTTTAAAGTTTTAAATACAGTAGATAAATCGGATCTCAAGGTAGATAATGTATAGTTTGCTTTACATGATTTGTGTATCTTACTCATGTCCTTAGCTCCTTATTAATAACATTTGTATGCAAGACTGGATTGCAAATGCGTCTCTCTTGAGGTGTTGGAAAAGAAAAATTTTTTCTGGTGCTATTGAAATAACTCATTTTATTTGTTCCTCTTTTTTTTATTAAATACTGTTGTCATGAACTCCTTAGTAGTGTGGCCTGGTTTGGAGATCGGTGAGAAGCAAAGATGTACTACTGGACTTCAGCTGTGCTGAAGGAGTCTTTGGTTACTTCAAGAATGAACAAAACAAATGGGACTCCTGGCTTTTGAGGAGTAAACTGTTGAACAGTGCCCCCTACTTTATTCCTCCCTCTTTGCCCTTTATTTTCAATTTAGAGCTTGAAATGTCCTCAGATATCATCTGATCTTCTTGCCTCCTGGCAGACAAGATAGGTAAGATACATCCCTGTTTTACAGATGACCTAACCTAGGTATAGAGACCACGTGGCTTGGGTAGGTCACACAACTAGTAATTGCGTACACTTACCAAGTAGGTAAGAATACAATCTCCCTTCTAAAGGTTTGAGAACGGCCTTCAGAGGGACTTACTTGTAGGGAGTCAAAACATGACAGAGCATCCTGAGTTTTCTGACTCATGTTTATGGAAGGTGCTAGAATCACCTTGATGCCCCAGAGTCCTACAAGGTCTTTTGGCTGGAGGATCACCACTGGCAGTTCTTAGGACCATGAGACCCACACAGGAGAAAAGAATTCAGCACCTGACCTCATCTCGGTTCAAAGCTGCTTGGTAGATAGAAAGGGTAATATAAGCCCTGTAAAGTGAATTATCCTTTACTCCAACAAACTTGTCTCGCCCCTATGTGAGGTTAAATTTCTTTGGTAGACAGTTTTCAGGACTGAAAATTAATTTAATGAATTTGGTTGTGACTCATTATATGCCCCAGATGACTGAACATTGAATTTATAGTCAGCAAGGAAAGCCTCCTCAACATTGACCAAAATGTCATTTTGTTGCCTTCTGTATGGAGGCAAACTCTGAAGTTCAGCTTTTGGGTTCAAAACTGTCCCATTTCTTACTGTGACTTTGGACAAGTGCTTAACCTCTATGTGCCTCTGTGTCCTTATTTATTAAGTAGGAATAATAAATAGCATCAACTTCATAATAAAGTGTTTTTTCCTGGGATTAAGTTAAATGAAGAAACCTTAGAATAATGCTTGGTACAGTAAAAAATGCTGAGTTAGCTGTTATTATTAGTGTTGTGATTGTTTAGTTCACTTTCATCCCAAGCATTCTTTAATAAGAAAAACAGCTGAAGGCATACAACACCAGGAATCCTGTGATCCAAACCAGTGATTTTTATTGACTCAGGCATTCCTGAAAGAAGAAACTTATCTCTGGTTTTTGCTTAAACTTATCTCAGGTACAACCTTAAATTTCTTAGAAATGACCTCCACATCTTGATTCAAAGGCCTAAGGTGCATCATGCTTGACAGAGTCTTTGAAGAGGTTTCAAGTCTGCTTAGTTCCCCTTGGTAGGAGTTTTGAATGCTTTCTTTAGGTATCAGGTTAGTTTCCCCTTAGAGTTTTAAATCTGATGCCCTATTGTCCCAGAGAAGCAGAATAGATACCCATTTTCATCTTACCTCCTTTCTGACACAAATGTATTTATTCAAGTCAGCTTAACTCTTTTAGTCCAAGTATGCTTAGGTTAATTTATCTCAAGTAAAAGTTATTTTTATTTTTTTGAGAAACAGAGGTAGAGTGTGAGCAGGGTAGGGGCAGTGAGTGAGGGAGACAGACCGGAAGCAGGCTCCAGGCTCTGAGCTGTCATCACAGATCCCAATGCGGAACTTGAACTTATGAACTGTGAGATCATGACCTGAGCCGAAGTCAGCTGCTTAACCAACTGAGCGACCCAGCTGCCCCTAAAATAAAGGTTATTTTTAAAGCACTTGCCAGGCTTCTTGTTGACTGCCTACAATGCGCTTACAGATTTCCTAGTTAAACCGAGGTCTCCCTGATACGAAGTAGTAAGTTGAAGCACTGTTGAATTAGCTGCACAGGTTTTCATTATCCAAACAGAACCCTTTTGAGTGAGGAGCCTGAGGAGTCTTTTCCCATTCACAGTGTCCTGGGAGTGAATCCAAAGTGAAATTTGAGCATTCTCAATACTAAGAAATCTCTGCGAATGGCTGGGTGTTGGCTGTTTGGTCTTACCACCACCTTGCTGGAAAATATGATCATCTATAATTGTCTCAGGTGGATGAATCATAGCAAGGACTTCCAGAAGCCCCGTGGCCACTCAAGTGACCATAGGCAAATATCACATAAGTTCCATCAGGCAAGTGTTGGCCTGTCTTACAACCTTTGTCCCCATTAGGCAAGTGTTGTCCTCTCTTAAAACCTTTGTCTACATCCTTCACCAACTTTGAGATGCATTACATTTGACTTGCTGTTCTTATTCTTGTTGCTTATCACCAATACTTTATGTGCCTTTTTGCTTATAAAAAGGAGAAAGAAAGAAAGACAAATCTTCCTGTTAAAAGAAGTTATATTCATTGCAGAAAAGTTTGAGGAAATAGCTTGCAAGGAAAAAGAAAACTGGAGTAAAAGGAAACAAAAATTCACCCATGACCCCAAATCTGTTCATATCTGATACATTTCCAGTCTTGTTTTATTTACTTTATTTTTTATGTGTATATCCATACCTACAGACCTATACTTTTCTTGGCATAGGCAATTTTAAAATCTGAGTATTGTCAATTACATAAACTAAGACATAGTGATGCTATTCAGGGTGAACCAGAAGCATGGGCATCTCTAAGAATATTTTTTTTTAGACTTGGAGAATCTCAGGCCCCAGTCTAGATATTTAATCACAATTTGTATTCCCACAAGACCACTGGGTGGCTCACATTAAAGTTTGAGAAGTACTGATGTATATGCTGTATGTAGTTCTGTGTCCTACTTTGTCACAAAAACCAAAACGTTTTCATTTTCTCTATTCCCCATTAACAATTGTTAACAATGCCATGGAGATAACACTTTGTAGAATTACAGAGGCATTTAGAGATTGCAAAAGAGTGAGGTATATATTGATTCGTGAATTGGCAAGGAGATCTCTAAAAATCTGTGGTTTTTTTTAAAGAGTCATTAGTCTAGAGGTTTTCATAATGAAACATTGATTATTAGAGTTCAGAAATGCGGTTCTTTTATTACCTAAGAATGTGAGACAGTACTTAAAAAACCCCTTAAGGGAGGAAGGGCAGGAAGTCATTAAGGAAAACACAATTTCAACACTTCTACAGGCTGAGTCAGGTCTCCTGTTAATGAATTGCAAGGGGTTGGGGAGGAAGGTGGAGCCTGAATTTGAATCCACGAATCAGTGATTCAGATAAGAAAACAAAGGCCTTGACTCTTGAACACCCTGATTTGTTTAGAACTCTAGTGGGTACTTTGCTCTTTAATTAAGGAGGGCAAATCTTAGTAACTTCTCCAGATGAAGATAAGAGGTGACACAGTACTGTTTACTTTGGAAAGAGTAAGAAGTTATAATCCGTTCTTAGGCACTGTTCTGCCAATAGTGACCAACAAAACGTTAGACTTGCTTGCTTTGAGGCTTGGAATTAACTTTAAATTCAAACTCAGATTTCAAAGTGTTAAGATAGAATGAATACTTTTGGGGAGACTGCAGCCTTTGCAAAACTGGACAGGCAGAGGTTCTTTATTTAGAGTTCGGTGTAGGAAAGGAATTAGCCCGCCTCACTTGGCACTGGGCAGGGAAGCAAAGGCAGGCAGGGCAGTGGGAATGCTTTACAGTAACCACGATGACCTTAATGTTACCCCCAGCTTGGCTAAACCAGACAGC
Organism: Acinonyx jubatus; assembly: GCF_027475565.1. Lineage (NCBI taxonomy): Eukaryota > Metazoa > Chordata > Mammalia > Carnivora > Felidae > Acinonyx > Acinonyx jubatus. The sequence goes on along the minus strand of NC_069385.1, from coordinate 103,170,749 downwards.
TTGCTTTCTGAGTGTAAGCTTTTGACCTCCCTTTCCTTGGAGCATTTTCTTTAGAAAACTTGAAATTGTCAATTCTTCCTTTGCCTCTTTGGCATGTAAATCTCTCAACTTTGTGTCTGTTTTTACATCTGGGGAACATCTTTCTCAAGGACCTGGAAGCCATCTCTTGGAAATGTAATAAAAAAAGATAGGGCTCCTAACTTCCAGTGTCTGGGAGAAGGTAAGAGCCTACCTTAATAAGTATCAATTAGCAAACAAGAGGGCCTAACTGAATTGACCACCCTCCTCTCAGTGCCCCCCCAGTACTTTTCCACTAACCTACCCCAGTGCTTAAAAACTCTCTCACCTTTTATTTCAAAGGAGTTGAGTTTAATTCAGTTCATCTTCTCTCTCCTATTGCAATAAATTCTTAAAGTTATTTATAAGTGTTAAATAAATTCTTCCTTGCCTGTTCCATTCTGTCTGGTACAATTTTTCTTTGACAGTAGTGAAAAAAAGCTTCATATATGCTCTGATTGGAAACTATTAACATAGAGAAGGTGGAGGTGGGCTATCTAAAAAAAACTTCTTTGGGACACCTGGATGGCTCAGTTGGTCACTGACTCTCGATATCTGCTCAGGTTGTGATTCACAGTTGTGAGAATGAGCTCTGAGTCTGGCCCCCACTCTGAGCCTGGAGCCCCTTGGAATTTTTTCTCTTCTCTCTCTACTCCTCCCCTGCTTATTTTCTCTCTCTTACAAAATAAATAAGTAAACATTAAAAAAATTATTTTTAGAGAGACTTCTTGTATGTTTGGCTTGGGGCTTTCTCTGGTGTATCCTGCGCTAGAAGGGTACCAAAAAAAAAAAAAAAAAAGGAAGCTGGCAGTCACTGACCAAGTTCTGATCTTTCTGGGCTGATTGCTGCTGAGGCTGTGGTTCCCAAGCTATTTGCTTTACAAATTGTGGTCATAGTTCTACAACCAGATAAATAATATCAACATCATAAGGTTTGTTTTTTTTCCCCCAGGAGTAAGTTAAAAATACTTGGAACAACAATAATGCTTAATATTAGCTATTATAATAATATTACTATTATCTGTGTTATTATTACCGTTTAGTTCACTTTTTATCCTAACCCAGGCTTCAGTCTTTTATAACAGAAGAGAAAACATACAACACAAGAAATCATATCAAAACCAAACCAGTGGCTTTTACTAAGATGCTTTTCTGTCTTTTTTCATATATTATCATACATGGCCTGGTCATTGTCCACTTTTATATTCAGTCTCTCATTAATTTTAGGACAATCTTGAAGACAGACACCAGAAGACCTAGTCACAGAATTCTGGAAGGTCCAGTCACAGAATTCTTTTTTGGAGATAATCACATTATATTTATTTCTTAGAAACATCCAGAGTACAGCATTGCAAGTAGTTTCTTTATGGGGGTGAAATATGCTTTGGCATAGTTCAGCCCTGACTGTTGGGACCCAAAATGCTGTATAATGGATTAGTGCCTCCTTACTGAGGTAAGGGCTGTGTAAAGTCTACCTGGGCATGTGGATTTCCCAGTGGTCACTGAGATTGCTGGGTGCATAAGCCTGATCTTAAGCCTGGTTTGTTAGACAACCTGCCTGAGGCCCAAAACCCTGAATCTTAAAGCTGATTCTATACCCACTCTATTATCCTTAGGCACACGTCCAACTTCAAAAAAAAAAAAATCTTACGACTTTGAAGTTGTTTCGAAAGTTTACTAGCTTTTTGGAAAAGTGGATATAATTGAATTCCCAAATTCAGCTTACTTGGGAGAAGGGTGGGGGAGTGTAATGGACACCAGATACTTTTTACGAAACCAAGACAGCTCTCAGCGAGGGCTTCTGTACACAATTTCTGTAAAGATTGGTTCTCTGACAGCTGGTTCTCATGGTTCTCTGTGTCTCAGAGAAGCCATGAGAGTACCTGTGGACTTTCAAGCCAGCCTCAGTATTAGTGCAGATCCCTGAGGTTATATGGGTCAGGCTCTGCAGTCCTTCTTTTCTTTCTTTCTTTTTTTTTTTTAATTGTAGTATAATTAGCATACAGTATTACACTAGGTTATGCAGTCTTTCCATCCCAACATAACTGAGTGGGAAAATGTGCAAATGTACAAGTGAAATAATTCTATAATCAAAATGTTGGAATGGAAGGGGGCACCTGGATGGCTCAGTTGGTTAAATGTACAAATCTTGATATCAGCTCAGGTCATGATATCACAGTTTATGAGTTTGAGCCCCACATTGGGCTCTGCTGACAGTGTGGAGCCTGGTAGGATTCTCTCTCTGCCCTCCCCTGCTCTCTCTCTTACTCTCAAAATAAATAAGTGAACTCAAAAACATGTTTGAGTGGAAGAAAGGAGATTCTGTGACCTGTAATTAATGACATGCCAAGGACTTGACCTGAGGAGCAAAACAAAAGCTGTGTGTCATCTTTAGAGCTGTTAAAACAGGGATAAACCTGAACTAAAAGTCTATCTGCTTTTTATCATCACCAAGTGTTTAGTGATAGAATACCCCTCTCTAAAAAAATTCTATTGTTGATCTAACTTCTAAAAAATTCCTGATTACTGCTTGAATTTGAATAATACAAGTGTAAGCTTGAAATGAACACATTAAAAGTTTTTTTTGTGTGTGTGAGGAAGATCATTTAAAGAACTCTTCAGTGTTGTCCCCCTAATATCTCTCTCACACATGCATGTGGAATCAACTACATGTATTCATTTTGAGAGTAAATTCCTAAGGGTTCTGAATACTTTCAACTCACTAAGAGTGCACGTTTTGTCTCCAACCCTTATATATTCCTGCATCTCAAGATTCAGTATAAACATTGACAGAGCAATTATAGTGATCAAGAAAATGAATGTGAGTTACTTCAGTTCTGACACTTCATGTGATATTATGTGTAAAATTTAAAATAAGAAAACAGTAAAATGTAATAGTTTTTGTTTGATAACTGCAAATTTAGTTCATACACAAACTATTTTACTGGACTCGGATAATGTATTTAACATTAAATTTATTTTTTATTCATTATTTTAAAACTAAAGAATGAATCAAGAAAATAAAACATTGCATGAGTGGTGTAATTTAGTAGTTCTGTTTCTTTTGCAGATACTTCAATTTTATTAAAGTTTACTTATTAGTTACTTGACAATTATTTACACAAAATATTAGACTAACCAAAGGATCAAAGTTCTTTGTTTTACTTTATGACTATTGCTAAACATTCTTTTCTCATGCTGTTTTTTTTTAACTTTTTTATTTGTTTATTTTTTTAATATGAAATTTATTGTCAAATTGGTTTCCATACAATACCCAGTGCTCATCCCAACAAGGTGCCCTCCTCAATGCCCATCACCCACTTTCCCCTGCCTCCCACCCCTCATCAACCCTCAGTTTATTCTCAGGTTTTTTTTTTTTTAATGTTTATTTCTGAGACAGAGAGAGACAGAGCATGAGTGGGGAAGGGGCAGAGAGAGAGGGAGACACAGAATCCGAAGCAGGCTCCAGGCTCCTAGCTGTCAGCACAGAGCCCAACGCAGAGCTTGAACCCACAAACTGTGAGATCATGACCTGAGCCGAAGTGAGTCACGCAACCGACTGAGCCACCCAGGCACCCCAGTTTATCTCAGTTGTTAAGAGTCTCTTATGGTTTGCCTCCTTCCTTCTGGGTAACTTTTTTTTTTCCCCTTCCCCTCCCCCACGGTCTTCTGTTAAGTTTCTCAGGATCCACATATGAGTAAAAACATATGGTATCTTTCTCTGTATGACTTATTTCACTTAGCATAACACTCTCCAGTTCCATCCTCGTTGCTACAAAAGGCCATATTTCATTCTTTCGCATTGCCAAGTAGTATTCCATTGTATACATAAACCACAACTTCTTCATCCATCTATCAGTTGATGGACATTTAGGCTCTTTCCATAATTTGGCTATTGTTGAAAGTGCTGCTATAAACATTGGGGTACAAGTGCCCCTATGCATCAGTACTCCTGTATCCCTTGGGTCAATTCCCTGCAGTGCTATTGCTGGGTCATAGGGTAGATCTATTTTTAATTTTTTGAGGAACCTCCACACTGTTTTCCAGAGTGGCTGCACCAGTTTGCATTCCCACCAACAGTGCAAGAGGGTTCCCATTTCTCCACATCCTCGCCAGCATCTATAGTCTCCTGATTTGTTCATTTTGGCCACTCTGACTGGCATGAGGTGATATCTCAGAGTAATTTTGATTTGTATTTCCCTGATGAGGAGTGACGGTGAGCATCTTTTCATGTGCCTGTCGGCCATCTGGATGTCTTCTTTAGAGAAAAGTCTATTCATGTCTTCTGCCCATTTTTTCACTGGATTATTTGTTTTTCAGGTGTGGAGTTTGGTGAGTTCTTTATAGATTTTGGATACTAGCCCTTTGTCTGATATGTCATTTGCAGATATCTTTTCCCATTCCGTTGGTTGCCTTTTAGTTTTGTTGATTGTTTCCTTTGCAGTGCAGAAGCTTTTTATCTTGATGAGGTCCTAATAGTTTGTTTTTGCCTTTAATTCCCTTGCCTTTGGAGAAGTGTCAAGTAAGAAATTTCTGCAGCTGAGGTCAGAGAGGTTTTCTCCTGCTTTCTCCTCTAAGGTTTTGATGGTTTCCTATCTCACATTCAGGTCCTTTATCCATTTTTTAGTTTATTTTTGTGAATGGTGTAAGAAAGTGGTCTAGTTTCATTCTTCTGCATGTTGCTGTCCAGTTCTCCCAACTCATGCTGGTTTTAAAAATTAACTTCTTTTTGGTGCCAGATTCACTAAGTATGCCACTGCCAACATGTGGTCATAAAGTCACAAACATGGGGGACTAAAGGGTTGGAATTAAAGCTCATATTTCCTGATCTCTAATCAAAATTGTGTCTTTTCCCTCTATGAGTGAAAGCAGTCCACAAATTAATTTTGACTTTGGATAGAGATTTAACATATATTATTGTACACCAGTTAGGTACTAAGTGTAACTCAGAAAATGCTGCTACTTCTTGAATGTGTTCAAACAATAAGTTAAAATTAACAGGTCCTATTTCTTTTGGCATTGATGGCTTTATTTAGTTCAACAAAGTCGGGGAACCTGAATATTCCCCATCTGACTCTTTCTAAAAGGACTCTGTGTACAGTGCTGCTTGGGGGATGACCAAGAAGGATGTAACATTCCTCTCAGTTTGACTAAGCTTTAGACCAGCTTTTTCCTGACTTTAGGTCCTGCCTTCCATTTTCTTAGGGCATTTACTTTAGAAAACTTTCACTTATCAATTCTTTCTCTGCCCTCTTTGAGTTGTAATTATTAAAAAAAAAAAGCCTCCTGCCAGATTTACAACATAAGGATGTCTTTCTCAAGGACCTGGAACCCATCTCTTTGAATGCAGTTATCAAGGAAGACAGCACCCCTGTCTCCAGTCCCCATGGGAGGGTAGAAGCCTGGCTTCAACGGATGCTGTTAGTTAGCAAACACTCATGGCCTAATCCTAGAGAAAAAATGTGCAAGTTATAAAGTAAATCAGAGTAGGGGACACATGCCGTTGATCAGCCTCCACACTAAACATCACCTGTGCTCTTCTACTAGCTCACCAGGACACTTCAAAACTCTTCCCCGCCTTGTTTCAGCAGAGTTGAGTTCAGACTAAGTTCTGGCATCTTTTCTCTATTGCAGTAGCCTTAAAGTCTTGCTTCATGGCATAACTTTATCCAGTGCCAGTTTTGCTCTGACAGGGATCAGGTAAGAGCAGGGGAGAACGATTTATGTTGATGATGGGGACATACATTTGACTTCATAAAAACTGAAGATGCTTTCTGTGTCTCGGGAACTGACGATGATTTTGTTATTCTGCAGCCGTGTCGCTTGCATGTGCCTTCACTGGGACTTCAGAGCACTGAACACAGGGGAGTGGGGTCTGCAAGTTCCAGTTATGTCAGAGCAGGAGAATTCCCTTTCTGAGCTCAGCAAACTGGCAGTACTTGTAAGCAATTATCTGCTGTTAATCCTCCCTTTTTGGTTATTCACAGAATGAAGCCAGTGTCTTATGGTTAGTGTGCTCCTCACTCAAAAGTTGAATTTTCTTAGAGCCCCTGGGTGGCTCAGTTGGTTAAATGTCTGACTTCGGCTCAGGCCATGATCTCACAGCTTGTGAATTCAAGCCCTGCATCAGGCTCTGTGCCTGACAGCTCAGAGCCTAGAGCCTGCTTCAGATTCTGTGTCTCCCTCTCTCTCTGCCCGTGCACTGCTCATGCTCTGTCTCTCTCTCTCTCAAAAATAAATAAATATTAAAAAAATGTTTTTAAGTTTAATTTTCTTCCTTGCAATTTTGAAGGTGTTCTTGGGCATTCTAGAACAAAGCATTATGTTGTTTTCCTGCGCAAACCAATTAAAACGGTTGTTGGTGATACTTAGATGTGTCCTATGCCCTGGAAGAAAAGGACAGATTTGACTTGAAAGACCTTAGAGCAGGAAGTGAAGGTTCTAGGTGCCAATGTTCTGTCTTAGAGAATGGCAGTAAGGTGGTTTCCACTACATTGATTAGCACAGGAACTCAGAACCTTCTGTGATAATGTGGCTGATGATTTAAATAAAGCTGAAGTGCTTGGCAGAATATCATGGCTGGCGAAATGCAGAAAAGGGAAGCTGGTACATCAAGAACTAGGGCTGCGTCTTGTATTGAAGAGCCTAGGCTCAGAGCAGAACATATATCTTGTGAGGCATGAGTTGAGTGGTAAAGCCAATGTCCAGGGTTAGGTCCAGGTCTAGATGGGAGACCTTAGGGGATGGATGGACGGCGAACTTCTGCATGAGGCTGGTGAAGAACAGGAAAAGCTCCATCTTGGCCAGTGACTCACCAACGCACATCCGGACACCTGGAGAGATGGACATGGTGGAAGGTTATAAGATATATGAGCACAAAAATCTGAAACAATCTGGACAAAGACAAAAGCTGTCCATGTGTGATTTCTTCTACTTTAGAATGTGTGAATTAGTTGCTTAACCTCTTCTGAGCCTCATGGATTCTACCTAAGCCCTGGAAATACAAAATTAACTACATATGCTACCTACCTTATGAGCTCCCAACAGGGAGACGGGCCGCTAAATAAACATTAACATTTCAATGTGAAAAATGCTACAGCAGGTAAAGCCAAGTGTGTCATGAGAACAGATAATAAAGGTACCCAATGTGATTTGAAGGGCCAGGGAGGACGACTCCTTTGTGTGAGAGCTTTGTATCTCAGCTCCTATGCAAAGGGTGAGACGAAGTCAGCCAGGAAAAGATGGGGTGAGATGTGGAAGGGGTTTTGATATATTTCAGGGCTGAAAAAACTTTGACTCTGACCAGAACATAGAGCATGAGTTAGGGAATATAAGGCCTGAGGCCAAAGGATAAGTAGACAGTAGGTCATGCTGAAGCATTTTAAGAACAGAGACTTGGTTGCTTTTGGAACATGACTTATTTGGGAAAATGTCAAGTTATCTGAAAAGTGGAGTCAGTTACAATTGAGGAAGGAAGTCTTCTGGGTAAGTTTTTTATTAAAGAAAAAAAAAACCAGGAGACTTAATATTTATATATATTTCTTAAGATGTGTTGAGAATGGTGCCTTTTTTTCTGGCTCAAATTTAATGAGTTTGTGGTTATATTATAGAACAAAGATGATATATTTGATTGAGATGTAGCATTATTACAAGTTTTTGCTTCTAGTCCTTCAGAAGGCCCAACCAAGTCTTTTCGTTCCTGCTTCCAGAGTCTATAAATCCTAAGCCTGATGCTTTGCTTTCCTGCCAGTAAAATGTTGTAGACAGTCCAGCTAGATTTCTCTTTTTAAAAAAAATATTTATTTATTTTTGAGAGAGAGAGACAGAGTATAAGCAGGGGAAGGGACAGAGAGAGAGGGAGACACAGAATCTGAAGCAGGCTCCAGGCTCTGAGCTGTCAGCACAGAGCCCGGCGTGGGGCTCGAACTCATGAACCGTGAGGTCATGACCTGAGCTGGTCGGACGCTTAACCTACTGAGCCACGCACGTGCCAGCTAGATTTCTTTTGTTGTTGTTTATTTATTTAATTTGGAAAATAACTCATAAGTATACTGAGTCACAAAAGACTTCGAAGTTCAGAGAAATATTTAAATGTAGATAATTTACAACACAGGGTAAAGTAGTACTTTGGTTTATATAGGACTTCCAGGAAACAGATTAACTCCACAAATGGGGTGGTGGGGGGTATTTTTTTCACTGTGCCTAGTAGCAAGGCAGGATTTTTAGGGGTGAAAGGCCATACACACTACTTCTGTCTAAAAATGTTTATTGAATAAAAGCTAACAGTTCAATCCACCAATGCATGTGCAATGTCAACAAGATACAGGTATTTAATTAAACTTGGCTGTGAGACTATTGTTCCAAGGGGCTTCCTGCCCAGTAGGTGAGCCTAACAAGGAAACAGGTAAATCTAATACAGTGTCACAAGCTATGATAGGGTGTTGAGGGAGCCCATGGAAGGAACACCTAATCTAGCTTTTGGGATCAGATTTTCGCACCTGCCCACAATGAAAAGTATGATTGAGTGGTGTCATCTAAATGGGTATGTAATGCAACTTAGGGTGTGAATTATCTACCCTATATTTAGGCTTATTCAGTTTCAAGGTTAAGAGTCTAGCTGCCCAACAAGACAAAATATGTATCATTTTCGTTTGCTTTTAAGGATAGATCGGTGAAACCATAGCAAATGATCTTGTTTATCTTAAAAAGAAATGCTGTATGCAAAATTAGTTAAGAGTGATGGTGGTCAAAGATCAAATGAGGCCTCCAGAGAGCAACATCTCTATCTCAATAAAGTAAGGAAGAAGTGATAAGAAAAGAACTGGGGAAGAGTGACTTCACCACAACTTAAAGGAACATGAGGACTTAGCACTCAAAACTGGTTTTATGATATGTTTTCTTATTGTGATAGTTTTGTGATTATTATACTCTACAGATATTTCCATTTGTTTGTCTAGGATAAAAAAAGAGTATCAATACTAGATTGTCCTAAAGCAGGAAAACACACACACACACACACACACACACACACAGTATATCTGGAGATGTTTAGAATTCCTGAGGCAAAATTGTTTGAAGATGGGCCTCTCTGCCAAATTCTGGACTATTACTGTTTGTCTCATAGTCCAAAGAAGCTTCCAGGTCCAGGTGTGTGAGAAACCACAGAGGACCTGGAGACAGTGTTGGTCAGTGTAAAAGTAATTGTTGTTTATGGAGAAAAGGGGGTTTTAAGGGGAGTAAAACTTCTGTTTAAACTTGAACATCAGTTTCTTCTCTCTAAACATAAACATCAGTAAATCCAAGGTCTGATAAAGGAGACTAGGAAAAAAACCTTTATGTTTGAGAAACTAATTGCTCCATCTCTCCACTTATAAAATGAGGGTTCAGAATTAGAAGTACGTAGCTGAAGAACCCTCCAGAGATTATTGTTTGTTTCCATGGCTTTTGTTTCCCCCCAAAATATAATGCAGGGAAGCGTTAAGAAAAATTGAGCTCACAACACTGTGAATTACACGTAGATTATTTTTCATTTCTGTTTACTCTGTTTCCAAATGTGATATTATGTTTTTATTTAAATCAGGAGTCATTACTACACTTTCTTGTATATCATCCTGTGTGTGTGTGTGTGTGTGTGTGTGTGTGTGTAAAAAATTGGAGCATGCATTGTACTCTATCTCTCTCTGTATCCCTGAGTCATCAGTAGGTAAGGAAAGTCTATCCTTTGGGTGACTGCTGTTTACCTATCACTGAATGGGTATCTGGAGTGAATGCTAAGCTGTTGTTTAAGTAGAAAGGCACATGGTGACAAACTGCTTATGGTTTATAGTTTTTCTAAGATTCTTGTCCAGGAATGAAGAATTCATTTCAGATTCTTAGGGATCCAGACAATTATAGAGTGAAGTTATTTAGTTCCTTGGATTCCAAAATGTACTCTTGTGGAAAGCTCTTCTCTCTTCCCTTTCCTAAGCCCCCTCCCTCCCTCTCCTACTCAAGAAATCCTAAGAGAGACAGGTATTTACACATATTGAAGCAAAGCTTTTCTGGTTGGAGTGAAGTGAGTTGCACATTGTCACCTTGCTACACTTTCTCATGAGATTCCCAAGGCTCTACGCTAGCCTCAGCTGCATGGAATCTTAAAGGATTCCTTAAGAAAATACTATTCCAATGCCTAATGTCTTAACAGCCAATTTAAAGCCTGGGGAGGAACGTCTCTTTCCACTTTCCCGTTTTTCTTATGTTTAGTGCCACATGGAAAAAAAAAATGCAAAACCTAAGCACAATCCTCAGACAAGGCAGAATCTCTCCAGATTTTTTTAAACCACCTGTTTCAAAGTAGGAGACCTTACCCACTGAGAAGTGCATGAAAGCTTCTTTCTTGATAAACTTTCCAGTAGAACTGAGGAAATGCTCAGGATTAAATGTGTTGGGTTTTTCCCACTGTGTTTGATCACAAAGTACAGAGGTCAGCAAAGTGATGACCTCAGTGCCCTAGAAAGAGAAGGGTTATTAATGACAGAGATTAAATACCTTCCTAAAATGGTGGCTCTTTAAAGATGCGTGAAGGTCACGGCTGGCAATTTTTCAGAAACAGTGTGTTCTAGAAGGATAGGAGAGGAGGGAAAGTGGAGGGGCAGTGGGCGGAGTTTAAGATGGAGCGTGGAACATTCATTTACTCAACCAAGTTTTTGTTCTGTACCTACAAGACACGAGTCTTGGACTCAGTACTGGAAACAAATTCTTATGTAGTCCTGTGTTTGCTATGTGATAACGGCATGTTATTTAACTTTTGATATGTCCCAGTTTCTAAATTTATAGGAAGGGAGTTAAATAGTCCTTATGTGGTGACTGTGAGCCTTAAAACTGGGTGCAGTTCCTGGCAGGTTTGAGGCTCAGTGAAGTTTTGCTCTATTACCCCGAGGGACTGTGATAGTGAACAAACTTAACAGGCCCCTCAAAACAAACTCTTAAAAGTCAGCTACCCCCCTTCCACATCTTGCCACAGGCTATGAAACAACATAGGGCCATCAAAGAAAGGAAGTTTAATTGTGATACAGGAAAGAGTATTCTGAAAACTAAAAATAAAACAGGAATAAGAGGAAAAGCCTGTCCCTAAATTAAGGACAATGTTTACTGCTTCACCTTAATCATAGCCTCCTCTTTAAGAAAGTTTTGGAATACTATCATTGTGGTTAGCTGTTTTATCACATGAATCTGTATAGTTTTTGAGTCACAAAAAGCAAACAACTGCTTTAAAGTGTTTTATATAGGGGCGCCTGGGTGGCTCAGTCGGTTAAGCATCCTACTTCGGCTCAGGTCATAATCTCACAGTTTGTGAGTTCCAGCCCCACATCGGGCTCTCTGCTGTCAGCTCAGAGCCCGCTTTGGATTCTCTCTCTCTCTCTCTCTCTCTCTCTCTCCCTCTCCACCTCTCCTGATCATGCTCTCCCTCTCTCTCAAAAATAAATAAACATTAAAAAACTTTTTAAAAATAAAGTGTTTTGTTTTAAAATATTCTTGCTTTGTTTGTTTTTTATTTATAGTTACATGTACCTGGGCATTGTGGATTTTTTTCCTCCTCGTAACAACTATGCTAAGTTATTTCCACTGGGGCTCAGTGAAACCAAGGGACTAACAGCCAGTAGTATGGGTAGGAGTGTTAGACACCCTGAAATCCTGCCATTATTATAGCTTCCTTGGTGGTCTCTTTTTCTCCTTTTTGACATTGGTTATATTTGTTTTCTCATGTCAGCCATTGTGGCCCCCGTGGATTCATGGAGGGATGGGCCCAGAAGCAGCAAGCAGATTTAGTTTTAAGGAAAAGAATTAGTGCCATGGGCATACCATGACCCTATGCCAATCCCTGCCTTCAGTGTACTTTTAGCAAAGATCTGTGCGTACTTCTTCAGGTTGCCAGTGGAAAGCACAAGAATGCATCTGGAAGTAGTAAGATTAGGAAGCAGAGGGTCTGGGGGGTGTTTCTGTGTGAGGGGGGAAGTGACGCTGGAGGGGCCCTGTGAGGTGAAAACAGTGCTCTAAGCGGAGGCACGCCTTTCCTGGGATCTGGCCCTTTTGCCCACCCACCTGGCTTAAGCCTTCTGATCCCCGATTTCTTCAGTTACCACATAAAAATAACTATACTTATAAAGTTGCACAGAGTAATTACCCCCTATTCTGTGTACTTACACACTGACACACTCAGTTACCTTTTGTTGGACGGGAGGGAGGGAGAGAGAGGAAAAAGGGAAAGGAGGGTGGGAAGGAAGAAAGGTAGGCCAAGATTGTCTTTGACAGTTCATTTCAGTGCTTCTGTGATTTTGAGCATTTGACATCCTTTCCCTCTCCCCTCATTTCCCCTTCTTAATCCCTTACCTCGGGACTGTAGTAATTTTTAAATAGAACATTTGTGGTGGTTGCATGAGGTAAGCTTGTGGACAGGGCATTAGCAAATCTCTGCACTTCTGAACGATCACCTCTGTGTATGGCATTTGAGTTCGATGTGCAATTCGAGGCTGGGCTGACCCCACAAGCTTGGTGATCTCATCACAGACCTTTTCTGGATAAAACGCAGAGTGATTTGAGTCTGGCGTGGGAGGGGATATTGGAACCATCTTCTCACGTTTCTTTCCTTGTGAAAATCAAACCCAGGTGCTCTCCGAGTTCTGCCTGACTCATCTTTTCTCTGCACTGCTTCCACTCAAGGGCTCTATTCCCGAGGTTCCTCTGGGGACCGGCCTGGAGTGACACCTGCAGACCGTCTCAGGAAGCTTAGGAAGTGAAATCTAATTTCTTACGTCAAAAAGAAACTAAAGGTATACATTGTCCTCAAGGACATAAATTAAAGGTATCCAGTGTGGCCATAGAATTCTGCCTTTTCCAGTCCAAGAGATTTCTGAGTCCTTCCTTCAGGCAATGCTCTGAATCTTAGGAGACTTACTCTGGACCTCAGTATATCGCATCATGAGCAGAAGCTCCCAGTGCAGCGTGGAGGCTGTGGTCTCTGTACTAGCCACAAACGGATTACTAACAAGTGCCGCCAAATTTTCATCACTGAAATGGGCAATAGATGTGTCTTTTCTCCTGAAAGGCAAAAGGAATCATTAGTGATGAAATAATTTTATACTGGATGATCATAGTGAATAACCTAACATGAACTTAAAAAAGGAATGCATTGAATTGCATTCTTTCCTCGATACAGTGGAATTTTTTTATTATGAGGGTGCTGTGCAGAGTGTTTGAATAAAGCCTGTCCCCGATGTCCCCAATTTAATAATGATAAATAGTTCTAACAATGGGAGAGGCTGTTTGCCACTTGGAAATTAGTTTTTACTTGAGTGATTAGAATATGCCCAACACTTTCTTTTTTTAAAAAAACTGCATTAAATACTCTTTCTTGTGTTAATCAACTGAAACACATTTTCAAGATTGCAATAAAAGGAATACTATACTAATTCTAAAAGCTAACATTTGGGATCTTGTATATGTCCTTTTTTTTTTTTTCAGAGAGTGATGCAAAAAGCAGTGGAAAATATTTGAGAATGCAGAATGTACTAAATAGCATGTCTTGGAGTGTACAAATCTACCATGACGAACTTAATTGAATCCAGCTATCCTTCTTCTTTGAAAGAAATATTTTTCCTCCAGATGCTATTAATTAAACCAAATAATACACAATAGGCCTAGGTAACCCCTGAGCAAAACACCATGGTCTCCTGCTGTCTGACCAAAAAGGCATCAGTGAAACTTCTTGGGTCATTTTTGTCAAATTTATGCTGACAATCTAGGAAATAACACTTTTATAATCATTATAAAAGCAAATAATTCATATTGGTTCCTGAGTACTGTCTTATGACTTTTCAGGACGAACCCCAAAACTGGAAACACACTGAAAAGCTGAAAGAACAAAAAACAACAGAGTAAGATAAATATACATATATAATACTTGCAATAATGGGAAGGCCCCATCATTTCTGAAAGCATTATAGAAATAGCATCTCATTTAGACTTCAAGTTTATCTCAACTAACTGGCAGACTGAATTGGACAGCACAAATTCCTCATTGGAATTAAGTAACTTATGATGAATATTAGTATCGTTTATAGTAAGTTCTATGTACCCAGAGTATTTTGTATATTATGCTGGTGGTAATACATCTACTTAGAGGTTAGATGAGACATGAAAACAATATGGGCTTTCTGGTCAGAGCTATAAATCCAGAGGTTTTCTTGCAAACTCCTAGGTGATTCCAGGTCAAACTATTCTAGTTCTGCATAGCACACTCACTTTACCACTGTTTCTTTGCAGGATCAGAATAATTATTTTTGTAATTTATAATAGGCTTACTGTCCCATAGAGCAGTACCATGTAATTCTAATATTCCGTAATCCTTAAAAACTTTAGGGAGGACTTCATTGTTTGCTAAATTTGGTGGGTTTGTCAGTATATTCATGTGCTTGAGAGAAGCTCTATCATATATTTCATCAAATTCTCTATAGGGCCCCTAACCACCCAAATGACCTAGTAAATACCGAAGATAAAAGGCATCCCTAAAATACATATAGTTGCCTGATCCAGTGTTCCCCTGAATCAGTACTTAGAGTAAATACGTACTTATAGTAACAGAACCTAAATTATTACAAAGTGAAATAATATTAATAGTTGTCAGTTGTGCTATTGGAAATGGGAACTATTTGACAAGGCTCTTTTCTTTACATTCTAGAAGACAGCAACTTCATCGCTCACAAGTATAACAAATTGGATTGTAGCATTATTATTTTTTTTTAAATTTTTTTTTCAACGTTTATTTATTTTTGGGACAGAGAGAGACAGAGCATGAACGGGGGAGGGGAGAGAGAGAGGGAGCCACAGAATCGGAAACAGGCTCCAGGCTCTGAGCCATCAGCCCAGAGCCTGACGCTGGGCTCGAACTCACGGACCGCGAGATCGTGACCTGGCTGAAGTCGGACGCTTAACCGACTGTGCCACCCAGGCGCCCCGGATTGCACCATTATTGTGAACTTACATGGCTCAGAGTAAATATTAAAGTTTTAGTTAGTACTTTGTTTAGTACTTGATAGTTCCCCTTTGTTTAAATTCACTCTTGTAAGTGAATTCTACTGAGTGTTCCTTATTCATTCATGGCTTATCCCATAGTCCATGTATAAGTAGTGGTGTAGGTAAAACATGAATGGCCAAAATTGTAAAAATGTATTGAAGTCATATACGGAACTATTTATTGGTGTGATTCACAATCTGTGCATTATAAGTAAGATATTTGACACAGTAATGTGTGATTGGAGAATTATCAAATGTGTTAACCAAGCAGACTTGTGACATCTCTGTACTCAGAATGTTCTATAAAGTGTACATTTTTGAAATGGCAATTCTCTAACAAATACTGTTTCATGGTCTCTTGAACAATCTAGTGTACCTAAGAAGACATGAAGTTGAAGAGGGAAGATACGGTTACCGCAATCCTAGGACCTCCAAAGAGCTTCACATTTTCATCAATCAAGGTTAAGTCTCAGGAATTGAGTGCCTTGTTAATCAAACCATTTTCCAAGCAACACTGACACAATGCCATTAACAACAGAAGCATCCATTACTGTTTTGCCTATAAGGGAATTTATTAATCAGAGTAGGAAAACACATACACAGTATTAAACCAGTTCTGGGATGATTGTGACAAACTGTCAAGAAAAGATTTTATAGAGGAACAAAATTATTGGTGATCATGCCTTCTAAGAAGAAGTGACACTTGAGTGGACCTTTAAAAATTTCCAGAATTTGATTAAAAGATTGACACAAGCCAGAGACAAAAAGTGTCCCAAATTTCTAGAAGGAATAAAAGAAGGTAGATCCTGGAAGCAAGATCAGGGATCTTGAATGAACTGTTGTTACTCAATGTTGATTTTAAGAGATGTTAGTGGGAATTCCAAGAAAAAAATGTTCCAAGGATTAGTAAGTGTGAAAACTGAATTAAATAAAATTAAACAGGTTTTTGGTGTTTTTCTCAGAGGCTTTAATATCCTAATAGGCACACCATAAACCAAAAGAGAGGCCTGTAATATGAGCATTTCTCAAATTCACTTCACTGACACTGCTTTTTTGCATAGAACATCTACTAATTTCTCAAAGGACAACATCTACTAATGTCTCAAAGGACACTATTGGAGAACAATAGTGTGAGAAATGCCTTTTCAAAAAATTGTTGAAACATTAAAATAGCTTAGTAGTATTTACTAGATGCCAATATTAGTCTACTAAAATAATTAAAGATGAAACCATTCCCATTTTTAGAGTTATTAAGGTACCATTAAAAAGTTAATCTAATGATTTAAAGGGTTATTTTTAAAAATTTTTAAATGTTTATTTTTGAGAGAAAGAGAGACAGACAGTGAGTGGGGGAGGGGAAGAGAGAGAGGGAAACACATAATCTGAAGCAGGCTCCAGTCTCTGAGCTTTTAGCACAGAGCCCGATGCAGGGCTGGAACCCACAAATGGTGATATTACAACCTGAGCCAAAGTTGGACACTTAACTGACTGAGCCACTCAAGCACTCCTAAAGGGTTATTAAATTAGTGGAATGACATAAAAGTACAATATTTGGATTTCATCAAGGCATTTAGCCAAGGCACATGTGAGCAAGATACAACAACTTTATCTAGGTGAAACTATGGTTCAGTATATTTATAACACCAGTGTTATTGTTTACATTCTTTTTAAGAAAATGATTATCTATTTTTGAGAGCAGGGAGTGGCAGAGAGAGGAAGACAGAGAATCTCAAGCAGGCCCCGTGCTCGAGGATATACATTCAGGATTGTTGGCTACAGAACTTGTGGTCTTAACCCAACAGAGGTTTAAGCAAAGAATGAGATGAGGGCTTCTAATCCTAGCTTTTTTAAGGAAACTTGACTTTGGAAAATAACATTAGAATTGCAACTTTTGTGCATTGTTGGTGGGAATGTAAACTGCTGCAGTCACTATGGAAAACAGTAAGTCAGTTCCTCAAAAAATTAAAAATAGAAATATATTATGACTTGGGTATTTACCCAGAGAAAATGAAACACTAATTTAAAGGTATATGCACCCCTATGTTTATTGCAGCATTATTTACAATGGCCAAGAAATGGGAGCAACCCAAGTGTCCATCAATAGACAAAAGGATAAGGAAGAGGTGGTATATCTATACAATGGAATATTACTCAGCCATAAAAAAGAATGAGATCTTGCCATTTGCAATAACATGGAAAGACCTAGATGTTATTATGTTAAGTGAAATAAATTAGAGAAAAACAAATACCACATGATTTCACTTATATGTGGAATTTAAGAAACAAAACAAATGAGTAAAGGGGAGAAAGAGAGAGAGAGAGAGAGAGAGAGAGAGAGAGAGAGGCAAACCAAGAAACAGACTCTTAAATATAGAGAACAAACTTGTATTACCAGAAGGGAAGTAGCTGGGGGATGGATGAAATAGATAAAGGGGATTAAGAGATACAAACTTCTAGTCATAAATAAATCATAGAGATGAAAAGTACAGCATAGGGGATATAGTCTATAATATTGTAATAATGTTGTTTGGTGACAGATGATGTCTACAAAAAAAAAAACCACCTGAATTTAAAAAATAACATTAGGATTGTAACAGGAATTTCAGAAGGGTTCAATAATTTAGGAAGATGATATAGTTAAAATTATTATTATAGGAAAATAAAAATTAAAATAGGAATTTGAGGCTGGGAGGACAGAGTTCCTCAGGTGTGAACCACTATATATAAAGTGGGTAAAGTGGATATGGTATGTTTCAAGCAAAGAACAAAAATTAGAAAGGTAAATTTTAAGAAAAAAATGTAGACATAGGCTAGGGAGAAATGTGGAAAAGACATTTCATAGATGAAATTAACACAGAACAATAGTACAGAGGTCAAAGTGCGAAAAAATGAAGGTATAAATAGTAAAGGGATGAGGTTGGTTAATACATAAGCAAAAATAGGAATGTTAAGAAACAAATGGAGTTGGGTATATGGAATTAGATGAAGGATTTATTGAAAGAAGATTTTGGGATGCCTGGGTGGCTCAGCTGGTTAAGCATCCAACTTCAGCTCAGGTCATGATCTCATGGTTTGTGGGTTGAGCCCTGCGTTGGGCTCTGTGCTGGCAGCTCAGAGCCTGGAGCCTGCTTCGGATTCTGTGTCTCCCTTTCTCTCTGTCCCTCTCTCAAAAGTAAATAAACATGAAAAAAAGAAAAGAAAGAAGATCTCCTTCTTCTGGGGAATTAACCTGTCATGTGACCTTTGAGTATTAGAGAAAGGGCCATAAAATAACATCAAAAGATCAGAAAAGCAAGTCCTATTGTTTTAGTTAATAATATGTCAGTTGCTCTGAGTCACATATCTGTAAAATTGAAATAAAAATATCATCCCTACTTTCCTCTGAGGGTGGTTATAAGGAATAAGTGATATCCTTGCAGTCCTTTGTAAAATACGAAGTACAATACAAATAAAAGATGATATGATGATGATGATGATGATGATGATGATGATGATGTTGCACATGGAGGCAAAGCAATGATTTTCTCTTCATTATATCTCTGTTTGGTTTTCAAACTTAGAATTTACATAATATAGCAAAACTCAATTTCAATCATCTGCCCTTTAGAACTTAAAAATTGGAATTTATGGACTAATGAAAACTACGAATATTATATCTCCTTCCTTCCTTCCTTTCTTCCTACCTTCTTTCTTTTCTCCCTCCCTCCATCCCTTCATCCTCCCTTTCTACTATCTATTATCATCTATCTATCTATCTATCTATCTACCTATCTATCTTATTCCACAATCAAGAACTGTAAAATCTTTGAAGTGGAAATTAGAGAAATATGATCCAATACTTGGTCTAGCTCTGTAATTTTACAGACAAAGAAATAGAGACTAAATTCTTATATAAATCCACACAGCTAATGACAGATAGTTCTGGGTCTCAACTGTTGAGACCATACTCTTGATTGTGTCTTTTGTACACTCTGTTTTGAATAAAAATTAAAATTTTGTAGAGTAAGACTATGATCATGATTCAGTTCCTTTATAATGATATATGTAGGATATGGAATATGTATATAGAGTATGAAAAATGTAGATCAAAGTGGTTGCAATAAAGGACACAGATCATAAATATTTCAGGATAAAATACTATTAGAAATAATAGAAATATTATTCTATTGGATATTTGGATATTGGATATTTTTATATATCCAAATTTAAAACAAACTAAAAATTAAATTTAAAGTAGCTTGACTAACTTTGAATCCTGTCTAATTACTCCATTATACATATATGAGCCAGTTATAAATATGTGCATGCTAATAAACCTATCAGGGTAAGAATGATGTAGAAAATTATAAATAGGTATGAAATGAACATTTATTTTTCACCTCCAGCATGGTTTGATATGGCCTCTTCAGATTGAGAGTATGTAGATTTCCAATAATTGGCAAAGGTCCGGGTCCTGGAGGAAAATGTTGCTTGGAAGCTTTAGTCATGAAGATTTTCATATTTAAAATAAAAATAAGAAACACACTCAGAATTGGAAGTATGACCGAAGAGTCAAACCGACTCATTATCTTTAAGTAGAAGTAATTATCAAAATCATAGAAATCTTTGTGATTGCAACCAGGCAGAATCAGCAACTTCCAATGCAGATCAAAAACATGAAGGCATTGCTTATAATATTTTCCCTGTCTTATAGTCAACCATCTATTTTATAATTAAAATGAATTCAGTTCTACATGGTGTGCTTGCTTTACTTGAGCCCCTTCCCCCTTCTCTCTTTTCACTTCTCGGGTCAATCCGTTTTATCCAATAAAGACTGGGAGAGGGATTTTCTCTTCATGTAAACCAATGATTATTCTTGAAATTTCAGGGAAATACAACATGTTTAATCCTCAATGTGAAATCTACACTTTCACAAGAAAAAGAGTTGTATTGTTTGCTAAGTTACCCCATTATCTCTGTGTGGTTGTTCAAATAAGTGTCATGCCAAGAATTTCAAGGTACTTATACAATGCTAAGTTCTTATTCTTTCACTCTCCTAAAAAAGTTTCACTGGAGTCTCAGTGCCATGAAAAGAGAATTGGTTTTTAACTTGAATGCTGTGTACAGATCCGAGTAAGTGACTCACCTCTTTGGGCCTTAGTTTAATCTTTTTAAACCAAGAGAAATACATAAATTGTTCAATTGTGCTGAGTCAAAAATGAACAGATATACAGCTCCTAACATACACTTAAAATTCACTGCCTGGCTGGCATTCCTCATTTTTTCTCACTTTCATTTTTTTTTTTTAATTTTAAAGAGAGAGAGCATGTGAGCATGTGAGAGAGGCAGAGGTAGCTAGAGAGAGGGGGAGAGAGAATCTTAAGCAGGCTCCACACTTAGCACACAGCCCAATGCAGGGCTCAATCTTATGACCTGAGCCAAATGATCTGAGCATCATGATCTGAGCCAAAATCAAGAGTTGGATGCTCAACTGTCTGAGCCACCCAGGTGCCTCATGTGCTATTGACTTTTAACCATGCATCTGGGATATAGCCCATTCTAGTGGATTTGCTCAAGAAAGAAATATTTCTCTTTCCTTTTTGTGTTGGAATGACTGTGAGTAAGGAACTAGTTTAATAGATTAAACTGAACAATTTTTTATATATTGCCTTCTTGATAACAATATTTCCTCAAGTGTCCTACAAGTTGCCATCGTATTCTATATTTACTTTTTAGTTTATCATTCACTGTCTTCAAGGAATTTAAATTTCTTGAAAGTGAGGACTCTATTTTTATCCCCCTCCCCTACGGTGGAATCGACAATGTTTAGAACAGTGCCTGGCACTAAAAAAATTTAAATTTGTGAATAGGGGCAACTGGTGGCTCAGTCAGTTAAATGTCTGACTCTTGGTTTTGGCTCAGGTCATGATCTCATGGTTTCTGGGATGGAGTCCTGTGTTGGGCTCAGTGCTGACAGCATGGAGCCTGCTTGGGATTCCCTCTCTCTCTCTCTCTCTCTCTCTCTCTCTCTCTCTCTCTTTGCCCCTCCCCTGCTCGCATGTGGGTTCTCTTTCTCAAAATAAATAAACTTAAATAAAAATAAATACATAAATAAATAAATAAGCAAATAAATGATTGAAAAATCTTCTGAACATTTTATTTTTGGAGAGTCATTCCTAGTAACTTAGAATTTGGGGAACTGAGCGACTATATGTACGAAATTCTGTCATCTTGTAAATAAGTAAATTGAGACCCAGAGGGTTCAGATTGAGCCAGGGTCATGCAGCTTTTTCCTAACAGAGCTGCAATCAGGACTTACGGCTGCTGCTTCACAATACTCTTTATGCCAGATGGCTTAATGCCATGATACTAAGTGTTTTGTACACAGTTACTTGACTCCTCTGCTTGGTGTGGCTTTGGATGCCTGGAACACAATTCCAAATAGTCCTGTCTGGGCAGGCAGTAATGAAAACTTTCTTGAACCAAGTCTTGAACTTTTGAATAGTCTAAAAGGGGCAGCTACAGGCACAAAACAAAGGGCATGGAAAATGACCATTAGTTTCAGAGCCATCTTTTCAATGGCATCCACACTTAACAGTGTTACTGTCAAATAGGCTCTTTTTCTAAAACAAAGAGTAGAGGGAGAGACAAAGAGAGACAGTCCTATCAGATCAAAGTGGGTGTGTCTGGAATTAAAATAACTTGTAGCTGATTTTTTCAAATTTTGATACAATGATAGGCAATACAGTATATAATAATAGATCCCAGTGATGTTAATATTATTCCAATATTACAAATGAGGAAACTGAAGCTTTAAGAATTTAAGTGATTAGCCCAAGGTCACATAGTTGGTAAGTGAGAGAATTCAAGTTTTCCCGATTCCAAAGCCCTTATTTTAGGAGAAAGAGTGTATAGGTTATTACCATGCTTTTAAATTGATGGGGGATGGAGGGTCATCCCTCAAGGAAGATACTTTTGATAACTTGAAATGTGATTGTTTATTATTATTATTACTGAGAGTTTACCATGTACCCCAATATTATACTATGGTATTCAATTTCTGGGCCTAAGGAGGGTCAGAAGCACATTATACAGCTCTTGATGCATAACATACGGCATAATGAGAAAAAACAAGCATGGCCTTTGGCACCAAGCAGATGTAAATTTGATTTCAGATCCTACTTTTAATTTTGTCTTCTGTGGCAAGCTACTTAAACTCTCTGATTCATCTAGAGGATTTATCAAAATTAAAATAAATATATGAAAACAATCTGATTTATTGACAAGTTATCTACCTTTGTTAATGATTGGGCATGCTTTCTATATTCATAGGGCATTAGATTACCAGAATTCCTACTTAAAAGATAAGAGCAATTTCACCCCCCAAAATTTGTTCCATTCTGGTGAGTCATAGATGAAAAGTTATTATGTAAATGGTTGATTCTTTATAAAATGTACTATTATTATTAATCCACACACCCACCTCTCTCACTACATTCAAAACTGTAAGCATGATTCTCTTACTATTTCACTTAGGAAGTCACTTCTGTGGACCATTTTTTGGACACCAGAATATCAAATTTCTCCAAGATTATTTCTTGGAGATCAAATAAAATTGGAGTTTGGGCTATCCAACAATCTGTAAATATAGAAAAATGTAACCAGTTACTCATGAAGATGGCCACCTGATTAATGAATTAGGGCCCTTGAATGTATTTGTTTAGTTCTGATAAAATCCTTACATCTAAGGATTAGTATAAAGTACAGTATTAGGGGCACCTGGGTAGCTCAGTCGGTTGAGCATCCGACTTCGGCTCAGGTCATGATCTCACAGTTAGTGAGTTCAAGCCCCACGTAGGGCTCTGTGCTGACAGCTCAGAGCCTGGAGCCTGCTTCGGATTCTGTGTCTCCCTCTCTCTCTGTCCCTCCCCCACTTGTGCTCTGTCTCTTTCTGTCTCTCGAAAATAAATAAATGTAAAAAAAAAATAAAAAAATAAATTAAAATACAGTATCATATCCTCCCCTGTCTAGGGAAAACATCTCAAGATGTACAATAAACAGCTTAAAGGTTTTTGGTGGAAACAAATGCTGGTGAAGCCTAAAAACAGATAAATTTTCACAAAACTGCCTGTAATTACAGTCAACAAATGAATCTTTCAGTTTAAAATGTGAACCAAAATACAAAAACTTTCAGAAATAGGCTGTCTGAGTAGAGCTTAAGGTTTTTAATCAAATCTGTCAATCTAAATAGTATTAGAGTAGAGCTTAAGGTTTTTAATCAAATCTGTCAATCTAAATAGTATTATTTACCACTTTAAATGATTTGGGAATGGATAAGGCATAAGCATACCAAAAACATTGTTTCAGTGCCTCAGAGTTGGGCTAGGCCTAAGGGTGCTTCCTCAAGAAGAGTCTCCCAGGGACTCCCAGAGTGTGGAAGGGTGAGATGGGGTCAGGGAGAGGCAGCATTTTGCTGACAACTGGGAAGTGACTCAGAAGAGATTCCTCTTAATGAATAAAAGAGGAAAAGGAAGAAAAATAAGAAAGAAAGTTTGAAAGAAATAAAGGAAGGGGAGAAAGAAAATATTTTCATGTGGAATGAGCGGAGGGCATGGTGGGATAGTAGCTCACAGAATATTCTGAGGCCAGCCTGTTCTCAGGAGGGTTGGCATGCTGGCTCAAGCTGGAGGCAGACCAATGTTCAGGACCCTGCAGGTAAAAGAGAAGTTTAACCAAGTTTGGCTAACAAGCATTTTGTTCTGATTGATCAGTGGGTAAGTAGTTCAGGTTATAATTTAATGAGACCAAAAAAAAAAAAAAAGAATTTGGAGGGTCTGTGTCTGGTTTTGTCATAGGTAAACAAGGGGACTTTGTGAGTCTTACCTAGTCTTACGGGGATGGTAGTTTTTGCTTTGTTTTGTTTTGTTTTGTTTTCAGTAAGCTCTTGTTTTCTGGAACATAAAAGGGTAAGGATCCTTTAACATTTGCTTTTTACAGGAGCACAGGGCTCAAATTAAATTCCACACTATCAAATCCCTGTTATCTAATGTTTGGCATGTTATCGAAAAACTTTGAAACCAGAAAAAGCAATTAGTCAATAAAGATCCACACATATACATTTATTTCCCAACCTTTTGTGGTAAGGCCAAGAGCTTTTTGGGGGGTCTGCAGATTAAAACTTCCTATCTATTTCCTGGCATAAACTAACCAAAAAATTCACAGTCTAAGATGTTCAGCTTCAGGCTCTTTAACATAAAGGAACTTGACAAGGAATCTAAATAAGAGTCTTTCTAGATTTTTGTGTTGTTTGCTTGCCACTCTCTATGGTCTTAGTTATGCCTAATGCAAAAGCAATTTGTTTTGTTGTTGTTTTAACAACTTGTTTTTATAGTCTTCCTAATATAGCCAACATAGAAATTAACACTTTCACTGATTACATTTATATCAATAAGTGCATAATATGAGCAACGAATTTCAGAAAGCTTCCCTATAAACAAATTACTAAAATTGCATCATTCAAAGAAGTATTAAGTAAATTGATAACATATAATTGCTGAAGGTCTGGCCTTTGCTCTCAGCTTCTGGGAGGTAACCTCTAAGCTCTTGGAATGTCCTGCTTGATTTGTTTACCTAGGGACTTTGGGCCACCTAAGCAGTCTATGCTAACTAACAGTGTGGCCTTGGGCCATGTGGTAACAGCTCAGTCTCTGGAAGGGTAGAGAATAAGGTCAGCCATATGGGTGGCCAATCATGTCTATGTGACTAAGCCCAAATAAAAACTCTGGAGACGAAGGCTTGGATATCTTCCTGGTTGGCAGAACTTCATATTGCCATTCTGTTCAGTTGTCTCCACTGGGAGAGGGCAACTGGAAGCTTATGTCTGGAATTTTTCTGGACCTGTTCTATATGATTCTTTTCTAGCCTGATTGCAATCTGTATCCTTTTGCTGTAATAAACAGCAACTGTGAGCATAAGTGCTTTTTCTGAAATTCTGTGAGTCTTTTTAACAAATTATTGAATCTGAGGGTATTCTTGAGGACTCTCAAACTTTGTACCTTTTAATAAATTCAACATAGAAATTACCACTCACTTTAAGTACACTTAAACATGAGTGAATGTTGAACTGGGTTGTTTTAGAAAGGCTTCATATTGGTAAATTGCTAAAATTGGATCATTCAAACAATTATAAAGTAAGCTGGTAACATATAATTATTTGAATAATATGATTACCGTAATAGACTAGACAGCTTGCTTAATTCCATGAGTTGCGTACAATAAATGTCAGTAAAGAGAACTTCTGTATATTGATTAAGAACAATGAGAAGGCCATTGCACCTGATTTTTGCCCACTCCAGAGACATGCATTTTTAGCTGAACATTATGTGTGATATAATGATATCTGAAAAGGATCTACTCAGGACATTTTGAAGATATCTAAAAGACTTGCTGAGAATGACTGAATCTACAAATCATAATGTAAAACATTTATAATTTTCATACTTATGGCCAATAAACTCAAAAGGGTGTATTGTGAGATCTGATGTAAATTCTCATTTGTTGCTTAATAAAGAATTGATTATAATTATTAAAAAGTGCTTCTAACAGAATAGTTTTGAGCTGGACTAGATTCTTCTTAGATCAGATCCTAGAGATACTTCTGTGGCTCGCTCCTAAGTGTCTCATCTTACACATAATTGTATTTTGCTTTAAGATACCTTGCCCTGAGATTTTTAATTTTCTCCATGAATTTATTCAAAGAATAAGTGGAGAGGTTTCCATCAATTCATTTATATATATTTTTACTTCCCTGTTATTAACTGAGTGCTGGTTACACGTTTTCTTGGTGGAGGTTGGAAGCAATAGCACCATAGTACAGCTCACTGCTGTGTGGTCTGGGCATTTTCTCTACAGACAACATTTGGCCCTACAACTGGAACATTTTCTACATTTTCTCTGTAAGACTGTGTTCCATGTCATCATCATGGGCATGTAAAACTCACTCTGAACTAAAAAGTCACTTCACATTTGGAATCAAGGATAAAATAAAATGTCCTTAATGCATAGCAAACTAAACATCCACCAGGTATTGAAGCAGCAGCTTATACAGTGATATTTTGCAATCACTTCCTCCTCCATTTTGCTCCATTTTAGAACTTTGGGAGAAGAATGACAGTAATTTGTCCTGGCTTGATACAGATATAATACCTGGATCCTTCTGTAAGATTAAAAGGCTTTAATAAAATGGAATAGCGCTAATTCCGTAATGCAAGTACAGAAGACATTATTGCAGGGTGATAGGTCACTATTTTTTTTTTTTATTTTGACAAAAATCTCAACTCTTTTTCTTCCTCTTCCCCTTTCCATTTCTTCTTTTAATGGACAATTCAGTTCTATAGCTATAGGTGGGACTGAACAAGGTAGATGTCCAGACCTGGTGGTGAGAGTGACTCAACAGTTCAGACAAACACATATTGCTGGAGAGCCTGTACAACATAAGAAAGGTGTCCATGTAAGAGGGCTGCTCATGGGGAAGAATAAGAGCCAAGAAAAGTGAAGAGAGTGATTTTGTCCACATGGACAAGTGGTCTAGGGCAGGTTGTCATAACCTAACGAAGGGTGAGTTGGCATCTATGCAAGGAGAACCCTGATGATGAAGTGTGGGTGTAAGGCCATCTGCACAGTTAGTGAGGCAATGGTAGTGAAGGGAGATTGGTTACGTACTGGGGCCTGATTAATTAAATACCCATATTAAGGATAAGAGGCACGAGGTTTGTCACTGATAGAGAAAGGGGCTCCCAAAATAGAAGACAAGAAAGTTAGAATAAACTGGAGTGTTGGATTGGAATGGGAGATGTTTGTGTGAATTTACAGTCTTGAATAGAGTCAATTCTGCTATAGTATGACATGCACATACCTAAAAATTTTCATGTCATACAAAATCAGACAACGAAAAGACAGAGTTTATGGGACAATAAGGTTGGAGCAAATACTTCATCAGTGATATATTTAAAAAAAATAGATTGGAGGGGCACCTGGTTGGCTCAGTCGGTTAAGTGTCCAACTATTGATCTCGGCTCAGGTCATGATCTTTCTGATCATGGGATAGAGCCCCATGTTGGGCTCTGGCTGACAGTGGGAGCCTGCTTGGGATTCTTTCTCACCCTTTCTCTCTTCCCCTCCCATGCTTGTGCTCTCTCTCTCTCTCTCTCTTTCTCACTCTCTCTCTCTCTCTCTCAAAAAAAAAAAAAGACTGGAACATAGTAAAAATGATAGCACAGTTGCACATGTTAAATGGCTAAGAAATACAGAAACACTATACTGAATATGTGGTCCTTAAAAAGGACCAGAAATTTGCTTGTGGAAGTGGGTGTGAAAAAGATTACAGCTTCTGAGTTATTGTGAAGCAGTGAAAGGAGAATCATTTGAAATCAGACAGAAAGTTGTAACACCAGATGCAACCAGTATGGCCCGTAGCACATGAAGTAAGTTGAAGCAGATGGTAGATATTAGGGGTGTGTGTGTGTGTGTGTGTGTGTGTGTGTGTGTGTGTGTTTGTGTGTACATGCATGTGTTTTATGGACAACCCAGTTGGTTCAACTGGGTGCCGTTTTCTGTGTTCATTTTGTATTTCCTGCAAAGGAAATCATGTCTAAACAAACACAAAATTTATGCTATGCTCAAATTGTTCCTTAATATTTCAGTTGTACTGGAACAAAATCACATTATGAAATAAATGTTAAAGCAGAACTCATTGCATATAGATACAGATACATATTGAAACATTTATAGTGCAAATGTACACATTCATACACACGCTTAAATAGATATTCTCTATTTCCAACCACTGAGAGAACATTGGAGAGGCAACACCCCAATACCAAAGAGCACACTTAGTTCTCAGATCTCAGAATCTACAAATCTTCCTCAGTTACACTGGGATCACATTCCAATAAACCCACTGTAAATTGAAAATATTGTGGGTAAAAAAGGCACTTAATACACTTAACCTACTGAACATCACAGTTTAGCCTAACCTGCCTTAAATGTGCTCAAGAGCACCTGGGTGGCTCAGTTGTTAAGCATCTGACTTTGGCTCAGGTTGTGATCTCACAATTGGTGAGTTCGAGTCCCACATCAAGGTGAGCATAAGCCCCACTTCGGGTGGGCATGAGCCCCGCTTCTGGTGAGCTCCAGCCCCACTTCAGGTAAAAACACAAGGCCCAGGTGAGCCCCACTTCTCTCTCTCTCTTCTCTCTGACCCTTTCTCCCTTATGCTTTTTCTCTGTCCAAAACAAACAAAAATGTCCTCCAAATACAGTAGCCTTATCGTTGGGCACAATCATCTAACACAAAACCTATTTTATAATAGAATGTTCGCTATCTCATTGTAACTTGTGGAATTCTGTATCGAGAGTGAAAAACAGAATAGTTGCATGGGGACAGAACTGGAGAGTGGTTATAACTGGTTGTTCACCCTGAGGATCGTACACCTGACTGGGAGCTGCGCTGTAGCTACCCAGCATGAGGAGAGGTGATCAGACTGTGTATCACTAGCTCCAGAAAGATCATAATTCCAAAGTCAAAGTATGGTTTCTACTGACCGTGTATTGCTTTCACACCATTTAAAATTGAAAAATCAGGGGCTCCTGGGTGGCTCAGTTGGTTGAGCGCCTGACTTCGGCTCAGGTCATGATCTCGCGGTTTGTGAGTTTGAGCCCCATGTTGGGCTCTGTGCTGTCAGCTCAGAGCCCAGAGCCTGCTTCGGATTCTGTGTCTCCTTCTCTCTATGCCCCTCCCCCACTTGTGATCTGTCTCTCTCTGCCTATCAAAAATAAATAAATGTAAAAAATTTTTTTTAATAAATAAAATAAAATTGAAAAATCATAAGTCAAACCATCATAAGCTGGGGACTCTCTGTACCACTAAAAGGAACCAGGATTTGGAGAAAAGACTGGTTGAAGAGCTGGAACCAGACAAGTATAAGATAAGCACCACATCAGAAGGACATAGGAACCAGCCTGAGTAGTCTTCCACCTGCCAAATCTGGGACAATTTACCATTACAACAAGTAATAACTATAATGTAAACAGTTGAATAAAATAAGAATTCATGAGTCTCTATCGACATAAATAAATAAAAATTAAAAGATTGAGGAGGAATGGGGCATACCACATTGTTTTCCTACAAAACAATATTAATGACAAAAGTAAGAACAAGAAACTTTAAAATGGAGAAAGAGGTACCACCTTCATCAGTGATCAAATGATCATTGGCAATAGAGCAAGCTCAAAAACAAGTTCTACCTGATGGGATGAAATGAGTGTATGTAAGTTCACTTTTGTGATACTGCTGTAAAAGTTGTATAACTTGAATCTAGCCATTAGGAAACCTCAGGCAGACCCGAATTGGGGGCATTCTACAAAAAAAATGGCCTATAATTTTCAAAAGCGTCAAGGTCATGAAAGTCAGACTGAGGAACTGTTACGGATAGAGGGATTAGACAGAAATAACAAGTAAATGCAAAATGTGATTCTGAGCTGCATTCTTTTGCTACAAAGGATATCATTAGGACATTTGGTGAAACTTGAATGGGGAAGGTTCAAGATTTAATAGTTGCTATGTGTATCCCCCGAACCCTGACACCAAATTTATATGTTGAAGCCCTAACCCCCAATGTGACTGTATTTGGAGATAGAGCTTTTAGCAGATAGTTAAGGTTACATGAGGTCAAAAGGCAGGGTCCTAATCTGATAGGAATGGTGACCCTAAAAGAAGAGAAAGGGATCTCTCTCTCTCTCTCTCTCTCCCCCCACACCTAGGAAAAGCCATGTGAGGACACAGAGAGAAGGCAGACATCTATAATACAGGAAGAGAATGTTCACCAGGAACCAGATAGGCTGACACTTCGATCTTGGACTTTCCTGCTTCCAGAACTGTGAGAAAATAAACTTCTGTTGTTTAAGCTGCCTGGTGTATTTTGGTACAGGAGCTCAAGCTGACAATGGTCATAATTTGGCAAAGCTATTTCCCTAGTTTTGATGGTTGTGGTTTGGTTTAGAGAATATTTGTTTATAGGAACTATACAGGGACAATGAAGTCAGAAACTTAGATGGTTCCAGAAAAGACAGTTTTTTGTACTGTACTTCTTTTTCTGAAAGCTTCAGATTGTTTCAAAATAAAAATATTTCAAAAACTTACAGAAGTCTCTTTATTTCAAGGAGGTAGAGAGCAAAATATCCAAATATTTTCTGAGGACATTTGGTCCTACTTTAATAGATTTCATTTCAGGAGGATAATAAAATGTGCAGAAAGCGGACATTCAGAGTTATGTTGATGAAAAATTGACAAAAATATCAGCTAGGCTTTTTAGAATAAATCTTTTTTTTAATTTTTAATTTTTTAAATGTTTATTTATTTTTAAGAGAGAGAGCACCAGGGAGGGGCAGAGCGAGGCAGAGCAAGGCAGAGACACAGAATCCTAAGCAGACTCCAGGTTCTGAATTGCCAGCAAAGAGCCCAGCATGGAGCTCGGACCCACCAGCTGTGAGATCATGACCTGAGCTAAAGTGGGATACTTAACCAACTGAGCAACCCAGATGCCCCAAGAATAAATCTTTTGTTAAAAACGTACTGACTTTCATATCCAAACAAACTCTTTGGAGTAGATGGGAGCTTTAATTACTGAAAGACAGAAAGAAGATGGGACTTGAAACTTTTGTCTCCAGAACTAACTGCCTGAGTGCTGGATATCATGCCAGGTGCTCCCGTGTGTGTGTGTGTGTGTGTGTGTGTGTGTGTGTGTGTAATTTACATTATTTTTTCTTTCTTTATTTTTTTATTTTGAGAGAGAGAGAGAGAGAGAGAGAGAGAGAGAGAGAGAGAGAGAAAGTGTGAGTGCACAGGGAAGAAGCAGAGAGAGATGGAGAGAAAATCCCAAGCAGGCTCCACTCTGTCAGCTCTGGCCCAACTCAGGGCTCAAACTCACGAACAGTGAGATCATGACCTGCAGGCACTCAATGGGTTTTCATAAAAAATCGATTAAGCAAGATGCAAGTCTCGGCCTAGTTCAATGCTTTGGAGCAGAGATGTGTAAACTTGACCAGGGGAACAGATCAGGCATTTGTTTGGGTTTTATTTATTTTTACTGACCAATATTGCTCTGGTTCTTGAAATTATACCATGTGTAGAAAAGAGAATGCAAGAATGGCTCTTTTTCAAGGTAAGTACTGATATCCCTCATGACCAGAAAAGTGTCTTCCACATCATACACCATTTTATCTAATGCATATATGGAAATCAGGAAATGGACAAAATTTGAAGGATAATAAAGTCTGATTTTTTTAATTGCTATAAATGTGTTCTTAGGAGGATTATATACAAATTCTAGATGCTGGAGGTTAAAATATCCCCACAGTCTTCATGATTCAGGCAGCTGTGGCAGAATGCTCATGTCTAAGACCCTCTTCCCTAGGTCTGATGGAATTCACTCAATGCTGGGGTAAGCTGCTGGCTATGTGGTGCCAAAATCTCTCCCACAATCTTTTTACTAATGCTTGAAATTCCACCATGAAACATTCATTTCTCTGTGCTTTTACGACTTAATTTTCAGAGGAAGCATTTGAAGTTGTTTGTAAAAAATCAGTATTTGAAGTTACAAGATCTATGTTTGAACCTCAGCTCCCTTGGCCAAAATTTCAGCTTCCTCAGTGATAATACCTAACCCAGAGGGCCATTGCAAGAGCAAAATTGGATAATTTATGGAAAAGCCCCTGTTAATGTAAATTCCTTAACAATTTTAAAGAATATTAAGATGATTTAACTTTCTTCTAATTTTTCTTAAGTGCCCCTAAGTGTCAAAATGTCACTATTCATCCTCAAAATAACTCCACAGAGTTGGTATTATATCTTTTAGTAGGTGAGTAAAGAGATGCAGAAAACTAAAATACTTTTCCAAAGATACTGAAATAGTGAAAGACTAAGTACGAATTAAATTCAAGACCTGGATTACTCATGGGCACTCCCCCAAAAAGGACTTTGTCCAAAAGTGGGCCTGGCAGATCAGTACTTATTGTCAAATGAGGTCTCCTACAGGAACTGTCTATGTCTGGTTAACAAGGACAAGATGCACTGGTTGGAGGCTCCCATAGCTGCTCTCATTTTGGTTGGACAACACTGGGGTAGATATTATTCTGAGAGATTTCTGGTGAATACACATTGAAATAAGACCACGATAAGAGCTAAGGTTATTAGTTAGAAAAGACTAGATTCTGTGCCCCCGAAATGGACAGAACATAGGTTTAGGAGTAGACAAGATAGAGGTGGGTGATTTAGGAAATAAGGTACAGGTTAGAGAGATCTGACAGTTCATGAGTTTGTTAACTCCCCTCATTTGCTACTCTCTCCAGCTGACCTATCCCACCAACTCACATACATGTAAACACCCCCCACCCCCCCACACACAAATAACTTCTATCTTCAAAAAGAAGAAGAAAGAATTGATTGAGCAGACTTCTAATCTTTCATTTCATAAACAAAGTACTCTCCAGGGGAAAGAGTTTTGGCTTTATTTCAATAGAGTTGAGTCTTAAATCACTCTTTGCCTAATTGTATGCTTTTTTAATGCATTTTTTTTCTGGCAAGTTTTCCTTGAATTGTATTTAGGTTCCTCTCTCTTATTTATGACACTCTGTGTATGCTACCATTCTAGCTCTCTTCACACTTTAGTCTATCACTGATCCACTAGCTATCTTCCTGGTTGATATAGATGGATGGATGGATAGATAGATAGATAGATAGGCAATAGATAGATATTTTTTTTCCCTTGAGGTCAAGGACTTTGTCTTATATGACTTTGTATTTACAGATTTATAGAGTCTGGCGCATAGCAATTGCTCCACAAATTATTACTGAATAAATGAGTAACAGGATAAATAATAAAAATTCCCTTGCTTTTTTGAGACTGATTTTACTCATTTGTTCATTTATTCAATTATTTATTCATTTATCCACTGAACAAACATCACTTAAACATGCGCTTTCTCAAGATATGAGGGTTATAAAGAATAAAATGAGAAGTATCAGCTCTTAAGAGTTTACTTTTTCATCTTCAAAAGGCAAATGTAACATTACCAAATTGTCAAGTACATGGAATCACACCTTTATACCTTATTTAAGTGGGAAGATGGTTGCTTGAGTGTGTCCCTCCTGATTTCATCATGCATCTTTTTTTTTAATTAAAAAACTTCTTAAATGTTTATTTATATTTGAGAGAGACAGAGACACAGAGCCAGAGAGACAGAACGACAGAGCATGAGCAGTGGAAGGTCAAAGAGTGAGGGAGACAGAATCCAAAACAGGCTCCAGGTGCTGAGATGTCAGCACAGAGCCCAACATGGGGCTTGAACTCATGAGCTGTTAGATCATGACCTGAGCCAAAGTCAGCGCCACCCAGGGGCCCCTCTTTTTTTTTTTTTATGTAGGCTCCTTGCCTAACATGAGGCTTGAACTCATGACCCTGAGATCAAGAGTCACATGCTCTGCCAACTGAGCCACCCAGCCAGGCACCTTTCATCCTACATCTCTAACCAAACTATAGATAGGACTTGTCCTGAGCTGAGTAGTAACCAGGTCTGCTGTTTAACTGGATGATGTAAGACCTTGGAGAAAAAAAAAGCTGATAGAGAATCTCCCTCCTTTGTGTTGGATGAAAGTTTGGAGGCAGTTGGCAGAGACCCAAGGGGTAAGGATTTGAGAACTACTGGTTTGCAGAGACTTGTGAATTCCCAGGGAATTTATCTTCCTGACTGAGCATTCCTGAGATGACAGTGGGTCTCACTGGTCCCCCATGAGGTGCAGGAATGCTTAGCAGATGCATTGAGTTCCTTCTGACACTGGTCTAGAACATCAAGCATTGACTGCTGAAAAGACTGAGGAACAAAGAAGCTTTGTTCAGGCTCTAATCAGGGGGAGTATGTGTTCACCATCTGGCAAATCTCTAATGTATTTTTGCCAGATTGCTGTTCCTCCCTTCATTTTCGAGATTGTTGCTACCCAAGGTACCTCAGCAACTGAAACTTCACCCCCCAGGGAATAGACAAACAAAATAAACAGCCAACCAAAGGGGTGTCAGAACACAGAATGAAGAGAATCAAGAGATACACAAAATAAGAGGCTTCTAACAAAATAAAGCTATTGTAGAAGTCCTCCCTTAGATCAGCAGAGCTCTCCTATCTTATGCAATAGACAATTAAAGACTGTGGAAACAAGGGCTTGGGAAGCCTGAAAATATCTCTGCTTTCCCCAAACTGCCTGAAATTGCAGTTAAAAATTATAAACCAGTCTTTCAGACTTAGATAAGAACAAAGAATAACAAAAACTTCCTGAAACCAATCAGCTAGGTAGAGCTTAAAAAACAGCCAATTAGTACAAATCAGCCAATTAATATAAATAGTATTATTTGATATCTGAAGTGTTTTTCTGGGAGAGATACAAAATGGTATAAAAATGTTATTTAAATATTGACAGAGCTAAGTTAGACTTTGAACTTGATCTTGAACAAAAATGCACCCCATTTCCCAATAAACAAAATTGTAAGAACAATTAAGGATATTTAAGCATAGCATGCACACACACACACACACACACACACACACACACCCCTTTGCCACATCTATAAAAACGGATGATGATTTGCAAACAAACAAACCAGCAGACAAATGGAAAGAGCACAGAATCTCTGTTAAAACCAATGATATAAAAATGGGCAAGATAATAGATTTGGATAACAGACCCAATAGACTTTAAAAAAAATATTTACTTTTGAGGACAGGAGGGGCAGAGAGAGAGGGAGAGAGAGACTCCTAAGCAGGCTGTGTGCTGTCAGTACGAAGCCTGATGCAGGGCTTAATACAGGCCTTGATCTCACTGAACCATGAGATCATGACCTGAGCTGAAATCAACAGTCAGATGCTTACCAGGCACCCCATCCAGTGGACTTTCTGTGTGAATAACAGGAGTGCTAGACAAAACAAAAACAAAAACAAAAACAAAACAAAAAAAACAAACAGATGGAGAAGAGGAAGACATTAAGTAGTAGAAGGAAGTTTATCTGAGCAGAAGACTCAAATCTTCAAATTAAAATGCTTCACCAAATTCTAGGCAAGATGGATAAAAAAGGACATATTCTACTGTGAAAAAAGGCCATGAACTCAGAATTTTAAAATAAAACTACCGGTTGTAAGAAGATCATTGAAGAAAGGCAAGGAGAAAGTGCTCATAAGCTAAGGGCTGGTGGCCATCATAACCCTGTTTCTAAGCACATAAAAATTATAGACTTAAAAAAACACTTATGTATACTCAAGACCCTCTGAGTTTTGCCTTATTTTTTTAATTAATTTTATTTCTTTAATGTACATCCAAATTAGTTAGCAATATAGTGCAACAATGATTTCAGGAGTAGTTTCCTTATTGCCCCTTACCCATTTAGCCCATCCCCCCTCCCACAACCCCTCCAGTAACCCTCTGTTTGTTCTCCATTGTTAAGTCTCTTATGTTTTGTCCTACTCCCTGTTTTTATATTATTTTTGCTTCCCTTCCCTTATGTTCATCTGTTCTGTGTATTAAAGTCCTCACATGAGTGAAGTCATATGATGTTTGTCTTTCTCTGACTAATTTCGCTTAGCATAATACCCTCTGGTTCAATCCATGTAGTTGTAAATGGCAAGATTTCTTTCTTTTTGATTGCTGAGTAATACTCCATAGTGTGTGTGTGTGTGTGTGTGTGTGTGTGTGTGTATACACATATATCACACATCTTCATTATCCATTCATCCATCAATGGACATCTGGGCTCTTTCCATACTTCGGCTATTATTGATAGTGTTGCTGTAAACATTGGGGTGCATGTGTCCTTTTGAAACAACATACCTGTATCACTTGGATGAATACCTAGTAGGGCAATTGCTGGGTCATAGGGTAGTTCTATTTTTAGTTTTTTGAGGAACCTCCAGACCGTTTTCCAGAGTGGCTGCACCAGCTTGCAATCCCACCAGCAATGCAAAAGAGATCCTCTTTCTCCACATCCTCACCAACCTCTGTTGTTGCCTGAGATGTTAATGTTAGCCATTCTGACAGGTGTGAGGTGGTATCTCATTGTGGTTTTGATTTGTATTTCCCTGATGATGAGTTATGTTGAGCATTTTTTCATGTGTCCATTGGCCATCTGGATATCTTCTTTGGAGAAGTGTCTATTCATGTCTTTTGCCCATTTCTTCACTGGATTATTTGTTTTTTTGGGGTGTTGAGTTTGATAAGTT
The DNA here is from genome assembly GCF_027475565.1 of Acinonyx jubatus. Taxonomy (NCBI): domain Eukaryota; kingdom Metazoa; phylum Chordata; class Mammalia; order Carnivora; family Felidae; genus Acinonyx; species Acinonyx jubatus. The sequence continues at coordinate 103,134,348 of NC_069385.1, read as the reverse complement.
CTTTATAGATTTTGTATACTAACCCTTTATCTGATATGTCATTTGCAAATATCTTCTCCCATTCTGTTGGTTGCCTTTTAGTTTTGCTGATTGTTTCCTTCACTGTGCAGAAGCTTTTTATTTTGATGAGGTCCCAGTAGTTCATTTCTGCTTTTGTTTCCCTTGCCTCCGGAGACGTGTTGAATAAGAAGTTGCTGCGGCCAAGATCAAAGAGGTTTTTGACTGTTTTCTCCTCGAGGATTATGATGGCTTCCTATCTTACATTTAGGTCTTTTATCCATTTTGAGTTTATTTTTATGTATGGTGTAAGAGAGTGGTCCAGGTTTATTCTTCTGCATGTCGCTGTCCAGTTTTCCCAGCACCACTTGCTGAAGAGACTGTCTTTATTCCATTGGATATTCTTTCCTTCTTTGTCAAAGATGAGTTGGCCATACGTTTGTGGGTCCATTTCTGGGTTCTCTATTCTGTTCCATCGATCTGAGTGTCTGTTATTGTGCCAGTACTATACTGTCTTGATGATTACAGCTTTGTAGTATAGCTTGAAGTCCGGGATTGTGATGCCTCCTGCTTTGGTTTTCTTTTTCAAGATTGCTTTGGCTATTCAGGGTCTTTTCTGGTTCCATACAAATTTTAGGATTATTTGTTCTAGCTCTGTGAAGAATGCTGGTGTTACTTTGATAGGGATTGCACTGAATATGTAGATTGCTTGGGGTAGTATTGACATTTTAACAATATTTGTTCTTTCTATCCAGGAGTATGGAATCTTTTTCCATTTTTTTTGTGTCTTCTTCAATTTCTTCATAAGCTTTCTATAGTTTTTAGTATATATTTTTCACCTCTTTGGTTAGATTTATTCCTAGATATTTTATGGTTTTTGGTGCAATTGTAAATGGGATTGATTCCTTGATTTCTCCTTTTGTTGCTTCATTGTTGGTGTATAGGAATGCAACTGATTTCTGTGCATTGATATTATATCCTGCAACTTTGCTGAATTCATGAATCAGTTCTAGCAGTTTTTTGGTGGAATCTTTTGGATTTTCCATATAGAGTTTCACGTCATCTGTGAAGAGTAAAAGTTTGACCTCCTCCTGGCCGATTTGGATGCCTTTTATTTCTTTGTGTTGTCTGATTGCAGAGGCTAAGACTTCCAATACTATGTTGAATAACAATGGCAAGAGTGGACATCCCTGTCTTGTTCCTGACCTTAGGGGGATAGCTCTCAGTTTTTCCCCATTGAGGATGATATTAGCGTTGGGTCTTTCATATATGGCTTTTATGATCTTGAGGTATAATTCTTCTATCCCTATTTTCTTGAGGGTTTTTTTTTTATCAAGAAATGATGCTGTATTTTGTCAAATGCTTTCTCTGCATCTATTGAGAGGATCATACAGTTCTTGTCCTTTCTTTTATTGATGTGATGAATCACATTGATTGTTTTGTGGATATTGAACCAGCCCTGCATCCCAGGTATAAATTCCACTTGGTCGTGGTGAATAATTCTTTTAATGTATTGTTGGATCTGGTAGGCTAGTATCTTATTGAGGATTTTTGCATCCATGTTCATCAGGGAAATTAGTCTATAGTTCTCCTTTTTAGTGTGTCTTTGCCTGGTTTTGGAATCAAGGTAATGCTGGCTTCCTAGTAAGAGTTTGGAAGTTTTCCTTCCATTTCTATTTTTTGGAACAGCTTCAAGAGAATAGGTGTTAACTCTTCCTTAAATGTTTGGTAGAATTCCCCTGGAAAGCCATCTGGCCTTGGACTCTTATTTTTTAGGAGATTTTTGATTACTAATTCAATTTCCTTACTGGTTATGGGTCTGTTCAAATTTTCTTTATCTTCCTGTTTCAGTTTTAGTAGTGTATATGCTTCTAGGAATTTGTCCATTTCTTCCAGATACCCATTCTATTGGCATATAATTGCTCATAATATTCTCTTATTATTGTTTTTATTTCTGTTGTGTTGGTTGTGATCTCTCCTCTTTCATTCCTTGATTTTATTTATTTGGGTCCTTTCCTTTTTCTTCTTGATCAAACTGGCTAGTGGTTTATCAATTTTGTTAATTCTTTCAAAGAACTAGCTTCTGGTTTCATTGATCTGTTCTACTGTTCTTTTGGTTTCAATAGCATTAATCTCTGCTCTAATCTTTATTATTTCCTGTCTTCTGCTGGTTATGGGTTTCATTGGCTGTTCTTTTTCCAGCTCCTTAAGGCCTAAGGTTAGGTTGTGTATCTGAGATCTTTCTTCCTTCTTTAGGAAGGCCTGGCTTGCTATATACTTTCCTCTTATGACCGCCTTTGCTGCGTCCCAGAGGTTTTGGGTTGTGGTGTTATGGTTTTAATTGGCTTCCATGAACTTTTTAATTTCATCTTTAACTTCTTATTTAGCCCATTTATTCTTTAGTGGGATGCTCTTTAGTCTCCAAGTATTTGTTACTTTAAAAATTTTTTTCTTTTGGTTGATTTCGAGTTTCATAGCATTGTGGTCTGAAAATATTCACAGTATGATCTCTGTCATTATGTACTTGTTGAGGGCTGATTTGTGTCCCAGTATGTGGTGTTTTCTGGAGAACGTTCCATGTGCACTGGAGAAGAATGTATATTCCGCTGGTTTAGGATGAAATGTTCTGAATATATCTGTTAAGTCCATCTGGTCCAGTGTCATTCAAAGTCATTGTTTCCTTGTTGAGTTTTTGATTAGATGATCTGTCCATTGCTGTGAGTGGGGTGTTGAAGTCCCGTACTATTAAGGTATTACTATCAATGAGTTTCTTTATGTTTGTGATTAATTGATTTATATATTTGAGTGCTACCACATTTGGGCATAAATGTTTACAATTAGGTATTATTGGTGGATAGACCCCTTAAATATGATATAATGCCTTTCTGCATCTCTTGATACAGTCTTTATTTTAAAGTCCTGATTGTCTGATATAAGTGTGGCTACTCTGGCTTTCTTTTGTTGGTTCTCCATCCCCTTACTTTCAATCTGAAGGTGTCTTTAGGTCTAAAGTGGGTCTCTTGTAAACAGCATATAGATGCATCTTGTTTTCTTATGCATTCTGTTACCCTATGTCTTTTGATTGGAGCATTTAGTCCATTGACATTTAGAGTGAGTACTGAAAGATATTAATTTATTGCCATTATATTGCTTGTAGAGTTGGAGTTTCTGGTGGTATTCTCTGGTCCTTTCTAGTCTTTGTGCTTTTGTTTTTTTTTTTTTTATTTGTGTGTTGTGTGTGTGTGCACGCGCATGTGTTTTCATCTTTTCTCCCCTCAGAGAGTCCCCCTTAAAATTTCTTGCAGGGCTGGTGTAGTGGTCACAAACTCCTTTAATTTTTGTTTGTCTGGGAAACTTTTAATCTCTCCTTCTATTTTGAAGGACAGCCTTGCTGGATAAAGAACTCTTGGCTGCATATTTTTCTGATTCAGCACACTGAATATATCCCACCACTCCTTTCTGGCCTGCCAAGTTTCTGTGGACAGGTCTGCTGCAAACCTGATCTGTCTTCCCTGGTAGGTTAGGGACTTTTTTTCCCTTGCTGCTTTCATGATTCTCTACTTGCCTCGGTATTTTGTGAATTTGACTATGACATGCCTTGTTGGTGGTTGGTTTTTGTTGAATCTAATGGGAGTCCTCTGTGCTTCCTGGAATTTGATGTCTGTGTCTTTCCCTGGGTTAGGAAAGTTTTCTTCTATGATTTGCTCACATAACACTTCTACCCCTATTTCTCTCTCTTCCTCTTCTGGGACTCCTATGGTTCTGATGTTGTTCCTTTTATTTTTTATTTTTTTTTAACGTTTATTTATTTTTGAGACAGAGAGAGACACAGCATGAACGGGGGAGGGGCAGAGAGAGAGGGAGACACAGAATCGGAAGCAGGCTCCAGGCTCTGAGCCATCAACCCAGAGCCCGACGCGGGGCTCGAACTCACGGACTCACGGACCGTGAGATCGTGACCTGAGCTGAAGTCAGATGCTTAACCGACTGAGCCACCCAGGCGCCCCTGATGTTGTTCCTTTTTAATGAGTCATTGATTTCTCTAATTCTTAAATAGTGCTCTTTTGCCTTAATCTCCCTCTTTTTTTCTGCTTCATTATTCTCCACAAGTTTGTCCTCTGTATCACTGATTCTGTGTTCTGCCTCATCCATCCTTGCCTCCGTGACCTCCATTTGAAATTGCAGCTCAGTCACAGCATTTTTTATTTCATTCTGACTAGCTTTTACTAATTTTATCTCCACAGAAATGGATTCTAATCTATTTTCGACTTCAGCTAGTATTCTTATTATTGTGATTCTATTTTCTGCTTCAGACATCTTTCTAGTATCTGTGTTGGTTAAATCCCTGGATGTCATTTCTTCCTACTCTTCTATTTGGGGTGAATTCCTTCATTTTGTCATTTTGAAGAGAGAAAAGGAATTAATGCAGTAAAAAGATTAAAATTAAAAAATATTAAAATTTAAAAAATTATAAATTAATAAATCAGAAACAAACACACAGACACACACACACACACACACAAAATCAAATAAATGATGCTAGATCCTACGTGTGTTTTGGTCTGGGTGTTGAAAGGGGCTTGATAGATTAGAGAAAAAAGGGGCAAGAAAAAAAAAGGAAATCGTTTCATAATTTGAAAAAAATGAATACACTGAAGTAGACTAAAATGAAATGATGGAAGTAAAATAGAATTTGAAAAAGTTTTCACAACAGTAAAAAATATAGTAGAAAAAAATTAAAGAAAAATATTTTTAATAAAAATTGAAAATAAAAATGAATTTTTTCTCTTTCTGCATTCATGAAAAGAAACAAAATGAAAAAGATAAAAAAGAAAAAAAAAGACGAGTGAATAGATGGACCAGCCAACAGACTGAAATACAACTGAAATTACTTCATTTTCCCCTGGGAGTAAAACTATGAAGCACTTTATAGTCCATAAACTAAGCAGGCAGAGACTTGTGTTCCTGAAGAGCAAGGTTGGCCTAGTTGGGCTAGTGTAATGGCTCCGTTCTCCACTAGATGGCGCTGCTTAGCTTACTGGGGTGGATGGTTGTGGTGCTTGTGTGTGCATACACGCATGTGCGGGAGTAAGACCATGGTGTTACCCAGCTACCCATTGTCTAGTATGGGAACTTTGTCCCCTGGATCAGCAATCATGCACCCGTCCTTTGTCTTCGGCTTCCGTCCACTTCCCGCTTTTACACGGTCTATGACCAAGCCCCAGGCAGCACCTCCCTCCCGAGTTTTGTCTCAGATGCGGCTATTTTTCCCGGCCCCTTACTTCTGAGGGACTGCGGCTTTGACCCATTCTGCCCCTCTGCAGGAGGGTCTCATGGAGCAATGGCCGGGTGCCGGCCGCACTCAGGAATGTTTGCAGGACCGTGCTGCTACCGGTGCCCAGAGACTGCAACCGGGTGCCAGCCGGGTCCAGAAAAAGTTTGCGAGATAGTGTAGCAGCAGTGTTTCAGGGATTATGGAAAATCTCAACACATATCTGGCACCGGGTTTCACCCTTAACGACTTTGTTCCAGCACCAGTGAATGTGGTTGTTCTCCTGGGTCCACTGGGGCCTTGCCTTTAGGGGACCCACACAGCCTCTACCAGGTGTCCTCCCAGCAGGGGAACCGCCTCTCCCCATTTGGCCTGAAGACCCCGGACTGCACTCTGCTGCTGGGATTCGCCCTTCTCACCAGAGCACCTCCAGGTATTGTGCTGCGGAGTTTCAGACTCTGCACTCCCCCTGTTTACAGTCTTAATGGAATTTAAACTCTCTCCTTTCTCCTTTTTCCCTTTTTAGTTCAGTCCCTGAGGCTGTTTCCACTTTTCTACTTTCTCTCCAGCTGCTTTTGCGGGGGGGGGGGGGTACTTTTCCCGTATTCTCCGCCTCTCCACCCCCCCCCCGCCCCCACACGCAAAAGTGGCTCCCTGCCCTCGGCAGCTTCTCTCTCCCCCAGTTCGCCTCTCAGCGCTGTGTACCTGCTGAATTCTGTGGTTCAGGTTGTGCAGATTGTTGTTGTGTTAATCCTCAGATCAGTTTTCTAAGTGTGCAGGATGGTTTAGTGTTGGTCTGGCTGTATTTCATGGACTCAAGACACACAAAAAACGTCCATGCTGTTCCGCCATCTTGGCTCCTCCCCTCTGAGTTTTGCCTTATGATCAGCAGGAAATGAGGGGGTCTCTGGACATTGGGTAATGAAGATGATTCCTTGTGATGATCAGCAAGAGTGGAGATAGTGGACTTTATAACATAAGCACACTTCAAAAACCCATGTGAAAGAGACTTGGATGTACATTTTGAAAAAGTCACCTAAAATATTTAGGATCTATAAATAAACTATACTATTTGTCTCGTGGAATAAAATATTAATTAATTCACTGTTACTTGTAAGTTTTAAGTTCTAGTACCTAGTAACTGAGGTTTTGTTAATTATGCCAGGGGCTTATTTCCTCCCTGATACTAAGACACATTTTGAGAAGATTCCAGGACTCCAGAAATAGAAGGAAAATCTTAAAAAGCCTGTAAAGAAAAATGGTTTTATATGTAAGTTACCTTTTCTAAAACTTAGTTCTTTAAAAACTACCCTATAATGTGAGACATTAACTTGATTATTTTATAGTAAATATATAGTAATAATTTATTTGAATTGAATATGGATTAAATATGAGGAGAGTGTGTGTGCATGTGTGTGTGTGCTTGTTACTAAAATGAATTCCAACACCAAAGAAAGGAGAGCCAAAGACAATGTTTTAATTTATAATAAAATAACATTTAATTTATTGGAATTTTATACAAAATAGACTTTGGTCAGATAGCATTTGAGCTCTTGTTGCAAATAGTAAACATGCAAAAGGAATTTAGGACAAGAATTCAAGCAAAGACATAACATTACTAACTAGACTATTTTTAAATCAAAAAGCACCACCAAATCAATTATATTCTTGCTTTACACAATACTTTTCTTTCATATTTCTTATATAGATTTATTATATATTATATTATTGGCTTCAGTTTTACAATTTTCGGATTGAAGACATAGTATGCATATTAAGAATCTTACATAATCAGAGTGTGTTGATTTCTTTGTAAATTTACCTCTATTGGAAAAAAATATATACAAGAGTATACATGGAATTTCACCCTATACCAACCCACTGGCAGAAGTAGTCTGGGAGTCCTAAAGAGAATCCATTTGAACATCTGTTTCATAAGCCACATCCTTCCAACTAAACAATCATTGAGTATCAAGAGATAGCACCAGTCTGTGTGAAGAATTTTTACAGTGGACATTTGGGGCTCAGGACCTATCCATTCTGTTCACTGTTCTCGTTGGATGCTGCCTTTTAAAAAATTTAAACACGATTCTAGATAATGGAAAAGGAAGCTGGGGCACTGGAGGTGTTTGGTCTTTAGGTTCCGGATGGTTGTGTTTGTCACATGTGCTGATGATTGTCTTGTTTGCTGACCTTGAGGACATTTAAAGAAAACAAGGTTAGGGCACTAATTTCTTTCACTTTGGGCTCTCAGAGGTTAGTACTGAAACAGAGGTATATTCTGTAATTATTATCCAAGCTTACAAAGAATTGGGGATAAAAATTGTTTGCATTGGGGAAAAATAAAAGAACAAAAACATTTATCCCACTCACCCTGACTGCATTCTTTTTCCCAAACCTGTTATCCCTGAAAGTCCCACTGAAGACATCAAAATATCTATCACTCTTCAGCTTTGCAGGAAATAATTTGGGGGAAATGTGAATGGAGTAATGAGTAGACACTGGAGGATAGAAGGGGGCTGATGTTTTGTTATTCGTAAAACCTCTCATGAGATTCTTTGACCTTCCATATTCTACCTGCTTTTGACCACTCTTATATATGGTATAGAATCTAATGCCACTGTTCAGGATTCGTATTATTTTTATGAGGAGCTGTTTACTGCTCTCAGAGGAGCAAAGGATATTGGCCAACTATATTCTGTCTTTTCTTCATGTCCTTTCTGCTTCGGAAAAGACCATAACCTCTGATTTTATCTGCCTGGACACATTGTCTCAACTTCTCTCTATAAATAGGCAGTTTATCCAATTTTATCAAAAGGATGCCAGACAGACATTTAGGCTTCTGTTGAACAAAACGTTCACTAATATAGTCATCACTTACATCCTTAATTAGAACACTGTAGCAGGGAGCAAGATAGCTTTCCTAGATTTTATTCCTGAATTCCATGAGGAAGAAATCAAGAAGGAAAGTCTAAATTTGGTTGATTCTTCCTAAGAGCAGCATTTTGGGAGTCTCAAAAATCCTACTATTAAAGATTTTCAGGCAGTTTAACCAATAGTGGAAACCAAAACTCATATTCCTGGTATCTTATTCAAAATATCAACTTTTGTAAAGAAAAAAGTAAGAAATGTAAACCCCACCATAGTTTTTATTAAACCGTTGGGATAAACTTCAGTTATCCAGGGGCGCCTGGGTGGCTCAGTCTGTTAGGGGTCTGACTTCGGCTCAGGTCATGATCTCGCAGTCAGTGAGTTCGAGCCCTGTGTCGGGCTCTGTGCTTACAGCTCAGAGCCTGGAGCCTGTTTCAGATTCTGTGTCTCCCTCTCTCTCTGACCCTCCCCCATTCATGCTCTGTCTCTCTCTGTCTCAAAAATAAATAAACAGTAAAAAAAAATTAAAAAAAACAAACTTCAGTTATCCAATCATTGGATCATCACATTTAGGAATAAAAACTTGTGTGTGTAAGTCTTCCTAAGAGGGTAAATTCTTGATTTCTTAAAAACAGTTCCACAATTAAATAATGAAGAAACAACATGCATTTTTTTTAAGTTATATTAAATCTGGCTGACTTCTTTGTTTGGTAAATGAGACCTCTGCCCAATGTGGAGCTTGGACTCACAACCCCTTGATCAAGGGTCACATGCCCTATCCATTGAGGCAGCATGGAACTATGGGAAGGTGAGGGCAGTTAGGGAGAGGGGAAGAGAAGAAAAGGAAACAAACCATAAAAGACTCTTAAGGATAAAGAACAAACTAAGGGTTTTGCAGGAAGGTGGGTGGGAAATGGGCTAGATGGGTGATGGGCATTAAGGAGAGCACTTGTGATGAGCACTGGGTGTTGTATGTAAGTGATGAATCACTGAATTCTGCTTCTAAAACCAATATTGTACTGTGTGTTAACTACCTCAAGTTTAAATTTAAAAAAAAAAAAAAAGAACACTGTTCAGTACCTCCCAATAAACAGAATCATCAAAGAAGTTCCTCTCAGATGGTTGTCCACGGACAATGAACTTGAGAATTACACCTGTGAGAAGAGGGAGAAAAAAAGTCACATTATGATGCTGAAGAGGAAAACCTATTTGTATAGGTAATAAAAATAGTGAGATAAGGGGCACCTGCCTGGCTCTACCTGTCAGTAGAGACTCTGAGTCTCAGGATTGAGTTTGAGCCCCAGGCTGGGTGTAAAGATTACTGAAAAAAATAAAATCTTAAATGTTTATATATATATTTCTAGTTATACAATCATCCCCTTGAGGTTATATGATTCACGATTACTTTACTGTCAGAGTTTAGAACGTTTTCAAATTTACCACTCGATATGTTTATTATCTATTATGCGGATAGAATGAGGTACATGGGAGTGTTTTCTTTTCATCTTAACCTGTGATCAGCCCTCCAACAACTGCCGTTCCGATGGAAGAACCTAGAGCAGCTGCCTGCATGGCCATGGTAGACCTAGGAAGACAAAAGAAAAGAAGAATGTTGTTTTTCCAGGCTACCAACTAGCAAATCTCATTTCCTGAGGGAATGGATGCTAGCCATCTTCAGGCCAGAGGGCAGCATTACACCAGCAAACAAATGTTTGTTACAATTTTTTTTTTATTTTCTATTTTCATTTTCTTTGAAATTCTTGAGCAATGTTAAAAAGTCCTTATAAGCACATAAGAAAAATTACCTTTCCCTTTAGGAGGGATGAAAAGATCTAACTTAGAGTTTAATATTTTCTAAAAATATAGTACCAGGTTTTGATCCTCAATCCAATTCATTCAACAAATATTTATTGAGTACTCACTCTGTGCCACATTCTCTTTTAGGCACTGAGGATGGAATAATGTACAACATGAGTTTCCATCTTTCCCCACCCCATCCCAAAAGAAACAATTGTAATTAAATTTAAAAAATCAATAATCAGGGGCTCCTGGGTGGCTCAGTGGGTTAAGATCTAACTCTTGGTTTCAGCTCAGGTAATGATCTCATGATTGGTGAGTTGGAATCCCTCATTCGGCTCGGTGCTGACATCAAGGAGCCTGCTTAGGATTCTCTCTTTCCTTCTATCTCTGTGCTTCCCCTTCTCTTTCTCTCTTTCTCTCTTTCTCTCTCCCTCCCTCCCTCAAAATAAATAAACTAAAAAAGAAGTTTGAAAAAAATCAATAAAATCAGAAAAGTTAATTTTAGCATATATCATAGAGACAACTCATTGAATACAGTAAAAAAAAAAAACTCTGTAAGTCATCTTAGATGTAGTTACCTTAAAATAAAATTAGTAAAAAAAAATACCTCATAATATTTGGGAATGGAAGAATGTAATAAAAAGCTATTGAAGTGCATAAGGTTGTTATATGAGTGACAAAAGGACGAGGAGTGTGAATATCCTTTTAGCACAGTACCTCACTCTTAGCAGGAAATTCATAAATAGCTGTTGAAGGACTGAATGAGTGTTTATGGGAAAGTAAACATTTGGAAAATGAGAGTATCTTGGTGTTTCATCATCATCCAAAGGACAGAAGGCACTAAACTCAGATTTCATTTTTTCTCTTCATTTGAAGTGTTTAAATTTTTTCTACTATATAAAAAAAAAACATGACCATTGTAAAAATATGAGACCATTGTAAAAACATGAGAAACCATTAATCCAGAAAATGAAGAAAAAAATTTAATTTCCCTCAAATCTTAGTCACAATAAAAATGTAAAATATAAACATATATTGTTACAAAATGCAATCATGTTGTAATATTGATTTTCCCAGGACACTTGGGTTGCTCAGTCTATTAAGTATCCAACTCTGGATTTCAGCTCAGGTCATGATTTCACAATTCATGGAATCAAGCCCCATGTTGGGCTCCCTTCTGACAGCAGTGAGCCTGCTTGGGATTCTTCTCTCCCTCTCACTCTGCCCCTTCCCTGCTCACATGTGTGTGTGAATGCTCTCTCTCTCTCAAAATAAATAAATAAACTTAAAAAAAAAAAACAACTGATTTTGCCATTAAATCTTCAGTGTCCTTTGATGTCAGTAAATGTAGACCTGGATCATAATTTCAATTGCTACCAAGTACTACACTGTAAAAATGTACTGTAATTATAGCTCTATAGTTTAGATAATTAGAAATGAAATTATTAGTAAAATGAAATTATTAGTAAAAATTTATATACTTCTTAATGGCTTTTCCAAATAGAAAAATGCATAATTAAAATCCCCATTATTCTACTTTAGCCACCATTCAGTATCATCATTCATTTAATCTTTCAATTTGGTAACTGAAAAATTAGTAACTTGTGTTAATTTGCATTTCTTTGATTACTAGTGAGGTTGAATATTTAATATGTATTTATTCATTTGATGTTTTTCTTTTGTAAACTGCCTGTTAATTTTATCAGAACTTGCCAAAATCTTTTCCAAGGTATTAAAAAATATTTTTTGATGAAAAGATTTCCAAGATTACATGGGCTTGGAAAATAAACATTAAGAGCATTATTAGAATTAGGCTGCCATAATGTTCGCAGATGTCCCTTAAGAATACTTACTTCTGGGACACCTGGGTGGCTCAGTTGGCTAAGCATCCAACTTCAGCTCAGGTCATGATCTCACAGTTCGTGAGTTCGAGCCCCACATCAGGCTCTGTGCTGACAGCATGGACCCTGGAGACTGCTTCAGATTCTGTGTCTCCCTCTCTCTCTGCCCTTACCTCACTCATGCTTGGTCTCTCTCTCTCTCTCTCTCTCTCTCTCAAAAGTAAATAAACATTAAGAATACTTACTTCTTATTCAATGCTTACCAAGAAACCTGATTTGCATTTTAATATTCTGAATAGAAACATCTGAGTAAATAGTCTTGGGTCTTGGCCAAAATATTTTGTCTGGTGTGTGAGATGTATGTGGATTTCACCCACGTGAATAGACCTTCCAAGGCTCATCATCCAACCCCTCTGCTTTCCCCTCTCCCCCCACCACCAAATCCCCCTGAGTACATTGAGAAGTGGTTGCCAAACCTGAATACCGAAGCACTAGACTCTCAACCATGGAACCTTCCCCAAATTTGGCCACCCAGCAAGACCCAGCCTGTGAGAGCCAGATAGTCTTGTTTTATTACATCCATGGAACTGGTACAAGCATGATGCTCAAGAATTCCTTTATGTCTAATCATGAGCGACATCTTAAGAGTGTTTGCAGTGTTTATACATTATAGCATTTAGGAGTTGAGCTTATGGACTCATGCGTTTATCGTGTTTGATTTGCATTAAAATATGTTTGCATTTAGTCTCCACAGATGTTAGGTCCTGGAGAGAACTGCAAAAAAATATGGATAATTCTGGTGTTGTTCTCCAAATTTTCAAAAGGGGCAAAAAAAGAAAACAAACAGAAGAAAGGGGTCAACTATACACATGAAAGTAGAAGCAAATTTCTGTTGAGTAGTAAATGTGATTAAACTAATTTTTCAAATATTTGTCATTACTGGTCTCAACAGAGTTGAATTTTAATCTGTTAAAATTAAAGAAATTTTTCTTTTCAAATTATTCAGCTCTAGTCAGGAGTCACTTTGATACATTTTCAAACATATTCACCTTATCTTCATGCTTTCAATTGGCTTTAAAAGTTGAGCATTTTGATTCTTCCTTACTTAATCTCTGAGTGATCCGGACTGTGTGATCTTCCTACCTGTTTTGCATCGATTATATTCATATCAAACTGTTCCAATCTTGTTGCCTAAAAGTGACAACTGATGGCTTATGACATCACTTTTACTGTCTTGGATTTGACTGATAATTGTTCTTCCTCCAGCCATTTAAACCCTATGCCCCTTTTGGGAAGAATCTAGGTCTGTTTAGAGTTGAAGAGATCTTAGAGACTAAATACTATGATTCTCTCATTTTATAGCAGAGGAAATTGAGAACCACAGAGGCTGAGTGAGTTGTAAGGCCCCATAATTAGTCAATAGCAAAGCCTGAGCCATATGCCAGTCTTCCTGATTCTCCAGATCCAGCTGCTTTTCTTCCCTTACAATTCTATTCTCTCAATTGTGTCTCTTTTGCTTCAGTAAGGACAATACTTATGAACTATGGACTGGATTGGTAAAGTAAAAGCTGTCTCATTACCAGATTCCTCCAAGAGTGAGATAAAACATCAGACCTGGAAAACCTGGGTGGCTCAGTCAGTTAAGTGTCTGACTCTTGATTTTGGCTCAGGTCATGATCTCATGGTTCGTGAAGTCAAGTCCCAAGTCAGGCTCTGCACTGACAGCACAGAGTCTGCTTGGGATTCTCTCTCTCCCTCTGTCTGTCTCTCTCTCTGCCCTTCCCCTGCTCACTCTCTCTCTCTCAAAATAAACAGATAACCAAAACCAAAAGCAAAAGCAAAAAAAAAAAATCATCAACTTCAGGGTGCAGGAAAACCCATTGTTTAACTCACGTCTTAGATGCTCCCAAGGCTATCGCCACAATGCTTGCGAGGCCTCCTACCACACCAGGTAAGCCATGCAGGTTATGAACACCACATGTATCATGGATCCTCAGTTTAGTGGTAAAAAATGGCTAAAATTGTAAAAAGAGGAAGTTTTGTTATTTTGTTAGACATACAGAGTTTTATAACTGAAGGCAGTGACAAGGCAGGAAAATGTTACTATAGCCCAGTTTGCCATCCGTATCTAAATCCCACTTAAGTCAAAGAGTCTGAATACATTGGTGGCAAAACTACTCATGTCAGTTTTTAGTAGGTGGATTTGAAGTGAGTCATTTCAACTCTTCCTCCTTCTTACCTGCTGATATCCAAAATCCCCTTCAAAGGACACACAGTCCTTCATTATGCAAAAACAAACAAACAAACGTCATCAACAACAAAAACTTGAATGGAACTGCTCTGAAGAAAGTAACACAAGTACTTAACATTCAATTCACACTAATTTATAAATAATTGGTATCAAATTCTTTCCTGGTACACAGAAGAAGTCAGAGGACAGCAGAAACCATTGTACACGGAAATGTGAGTGGTATTTCTGACAGGAAGGGAAATGACCCTGAAATAAGGAGAGATGCTGATGAAAGGAATTTTCCCAGCTTTTCTCTATTGGTGGGATGTCAGAAGATGATGGTGCAGATCAAAGTCTGACTAAGAGCACTTGTCATACTTACAGTCAGGAACTTGAACCCAAACACAGAGACAATTCCTGCAATGCTCCCAATGATCATAGAACCATACGGGTGGATCTTCATGTCCGCACAGGTGCCCACAGCAACTCCTCCGGCAAGGGTTGCATTCTGAATGTGAGCCTGCATGGAGCACAGAAACACGAATGGAGTGAGCTGAACGAAGGAGACTTCAGAAGGAATGAAGGAATGTATCCAGGGTTGGATGGACTCCATGACACATTCTTCAGTTCAAAGGGCTATGGATTCTTTTCTAAAAATAGGGTTCTTTATAATTACAGAAGGCCTTTCTTCCAAGCAGCTGTTTGATACCTTTCTTGCTGGGGTTCCTTGGTAGTGCCTGAGTGATCTGGTTAGTGAGACAAGTTTGGGGAGGGACTTGAGGAAAAACAAAAGAGGTTGTAGTGGGAGGCTTGGGAGTGTAGTGCAATTATTCTAGCAGTGTTATATCTATTTATTCAGTTTGGGGGATGCATCTGTGGTTATCATGAACCAAAAGAGGTCTGTGGTTGCTGTGTGCTTTGCGGAGTCCATGATATTCCAACACTCAAGGCATATAGAGACACCAAAATGTGCACATTGTACATGAAAGACAACAGCTTTCACATGTGTCACCGTGCTGAGAACCTTTAAATATGGTGGAAAGAGTGACCAATTTCCTTTTACCAGAATTCATCAGAAAGATTATCTTCTCACTGATCTGCCTAAGGAGGAAAGTTCATCAGTGGTTTTTCTTTTCTTTTGGTTTTAATTTTCTTTCATTAAACAATTTGTACAGCATTGAAATCCATGTCCTTAGCTATGCCTGAAGAAATTACAGTATCCTTTTCTTCCCTGAGGCTGGAAGAGAAGAGCCGCTGATGTGCAGATTACTCCTTAACTGACATTTCTCTAGCTCATAGGTCAAAAACTCAAGAGACCAACTTGGGAGGATCTTGAAAAATGTTTTGTTTTGAAGTAATTTTAGACTCATGTAATAGTTGCAAAAGTACTGCATTCTCCATATATCCCTCACCCAGTTTCCCCTAATGTTAACATCTTACATAATCATGAAACCAGGAAATTAGCATTGATAGAGTACTATTAAGAGTCTTATTTGAATTTCACCGATATTCCCATTAGTGTCCTTTTCCTTTTCCAGGGTCCTACTCAGGATCCTACCTTGTCATTAGTTGTTGTTCCTTTGAGAGGGACATTTGCAGCTTAGGAAAACCGAATCAACTTGCACCCTCCTCCTCCCTCATTCTCTTTTTCTACTTTTGGCAAGTCCTGTGTCTAAGGAAAATTTTCTAAGGTCTTGGAGACAGTCAACTCTATCATTAAAGAAATATGTCTCAAATCTTTGATTTTTGCATGACTATATTCCCTAATAGACTGTCAGTTCCTTGAGGACAGTTTTTTTGATTTGCCACAACACAAATTTGATGAAGAAACAAATGCGTGTTCTTTTCAAAATATTCTGCAAGGTTTGCCGTGTTGTGATTTCCTGCGGCGGCCCAGCAGCGATACAGACATGACCTGCGCATCCGAGCAATCGTCAACATCACTTAGCGAAACTTCCATGGTGGTTAATCTGCCCTTACCATATCAAGCCTGCCTCTCTTTTCAACAAGGCTGGAAAATGCATAGGCTGTGAGCACACAGGCGACAAGGGAGAAATATGTATTTACGATGGCCATGTACTGTTTCTCTCCAGTTTCAGCGATGACTGAATTAAAGCTGGGCCAAAACATCCACAGGAAAAGAGTTCCTGCCGGAAACCACAAAAAGGGATATTAATTCTGGAAATGGAAGACAGTCGCAGGGAGGCAGTTTGCCTTGGGAACTGAATCAGGCGAGTCCACCTCTACTCACCAATCATGGCAAACAGATCTGAGTGGTACGCAGACTTCTCCATCTCGTGCCCCTTTCTCAAGCTTGGTTGATACAGGATGCCTGCTACCGCCAAGCCAAAGTATGCCCCAAAAGCATGGATGGTCATTGATGCTCCGATGTCAGAGGCCTGAGGACCAAAACATGCACGTTATTAGAGGTGAGATTGAGTCTCACTTCGGGAGGAAAGTCAATGAAAGGACTGCTTCATTGGTTAAACAATAATTTAAAAAAAATTAAAAGAAAATATAAGTCAATGAAAGGAGGATAAAACAGGATAATGAAATTTCAAAAAATACAGGCTTTGGAGACACGCAGAACTGACTTTCAATCCTAGGTCAGGTACTTCCTTACGATGTGACTTTAGACAAATTACCATATTTCTCTGGATCTCTGCTTCTGTAAAGTGGGAAATATTACCCAGCTAATATAGCTATGGTGAGACTTAGTGAGACCATGTTTGTAAAGTGGTAGGTCTTTGTGGACACTCCATTCATTTTAGGTTACTTCTCCAGGTTAGGGAATTCTTAGTGAAATAACTATGCACTGCACTTGTTTCAAAAAACAAAAAAAAAAAAAAAAAAAACAGGTTTTTGCATTCATTTGACATTACAGTTAAAGCTCATTTCATTGCAATTCATAGACTTGAAGCTTTAAAAAGCCTGAGTCTTCCCCATATGTTTTCACTCTGTTATATGATGACATGAAAGCCAGATAAGGTCCAAGATTCACTTGAAGCAATCTATTTAGTTCCCTCTTGAGGACACTGTATGAATTTGACCAAATTTTCTACATTCTCCTGTTCCTAGAGGGAAAGTTTAGAGTGCCAAACCTGCTGCTTAGCTCTTATTATACTTATTAAGTACAATTAAGGTAGGAAAATGATACACATTTATTAATTTATGTAAGACTTTCATAGTTGATAAACTCCTATGTACCTTTCAGGTCCAGTTTAACTGTCACTTCCTCAGAGAGGTCTTCCTTGATTCCACTAAATTAGGTCTTCCAGTTATGCTGTCTCATAGCCCCCTCTACTTATTTTTCATAGCATGTATTGCAATTTATAATAATATTTGTGTATGTGTGTGTGTGTGTGTGTGTGTGTGTGTGTGTGTGTATGCATGTGCCTATAGGTGAGTGGGTCATGCATGATTATCTATTTGACGTCTGTCTCTCTCACTGGACTGTAAACCCTATAAAGACAGGGACCTTCACTGTTTTGTCTGTCATCACAATCACATGACACCTGGAAAGTTGTCAAAAATATTTTCTGTTGAGAGGGGAGTTGGATGGGGGGGATGGGTTAAATAACTGATGGGGATTAAGAAGAGCATTTGCTGATGAGCACCAGGTGTTGTACAGAAGTGTTGAATCACTATATTGTATACCTAGAACTAAAATTATACTATATGTTAAACAACTGGAGTTTTGTTTTGTTTTGTTTTGTGGTTTTTGTTGTTGTTGTTGTTTTTATTTTAGGGAGAGAGAGAGAGCACGAGCAGGGGAGGGAGCAGAGGGAGGAAAAGAGACAGAGAATCCTAAACAGGTTCCATGCGCAGTGCAAAGCCTGACACAGGGCTTGATTCCATGACCTGAGTCAAAATCAAGAGTCAGACGCTCAACCAACTGAGCCACCCTAACTGGAATTTAAATAAAAATTTAAAAAATTATTTGCTGTTGAATTAAATGTTCAGTACTGGAGAGTGCTCAGAAGTATTCTATTGACTGTTCTTAGGGGGAATCAATGAGCTTTTAAAGGTAGGGGAAAAATTTAGGCTTTAACAAAAGTCTTAGGAAGGGCAAGGTCACCTAGTAGTTGAAATATAAATAGGAATTGATCATTGATAGGAAATATAATGTAATAAATAGAGTTGTGGAGTTAGAAAAATCTGGGTTTATATCCATATTTGGGACAGTTTTTCAGTATCTGTGATGATTAGTTGTAATTTGTAACAACTAATAATACCCAGGTTATAGTGTGGCGGTGACAGTGAAATGAGGCAATGTCGATGAGACTCCTGGTTTATGATAGGCACTTGAATAAGTGATGGGTGTAATTATACTTGCTGTGCTATCATGCTCACTGATGTTTGTCCCTATGTAGAGTGGACATCCATTAGGTGTAACCAGAACTGATGTCCAAAGCTAGTAAGTATAAATCCTCTAATCCTTACCTTAAATATCTCACCAACCAGATATTCATTGCCAACAAAGGCAGCAATTTCTAGTATTGTCATGGCCAGCATTTGGGTTGGACTTATTTTTCCCAGGACAGCTCCAAAAGAAATCAAGACTGTGGCTGTACTGAGGTCTCCATTTATCATGCTAAGGGAAAAAAAGGAAAGAATACATTGAAGAATAAGGCACACCCAACATAAAACTGAGAGTTGGGATTTACTATAGCACCATTTTATCCAGAGTGCAAGCCCTGCTCCCCTACTGCTTCCCATCAGGCACTCCTCCCAGGCACCCTTTCACACACTCCACTTTCCATCTTCCATGCTCTCTAGCTGCTACAATGTTTCCTTTATTTTGACCTACCTGTTCTTGATCTCACTGAGGTTTTCCTTTATTTTTGTTGATCTGATAAATGAATTACTTTCTACAGTGTTTACCTTTGAAAATGTAAATATAGAAAAGTAGCTAATGGAGGATTTTTGCCCCCTGTAGCTGAGATGTAAGGAATAATGTTTTTATGAAAGGGGATTTATCTTATCTTTAAAGTCAAACTGGAGAAGATATAGACACGAATGTATGACCCTGCTCAGTACAGCAAGGTGTTGATTCACATCCTAGGATCCCAATATTCTTCTCTTGTCTAAGGGGGACAATGTGCCAGCTGGTTCAGAGGCTTACTGACAAGAGACTAAGCAGAGAAACAATTGCTCTGAAAACACAATGGTTGAAAAATAAGGGATGCTCACTTTTTGATTCCAATGTGAATTTTCTGTCCATGGTTGTGCACGATCCCCCACATAAAAGTGCCCCATTGGAGGCCCAAAGCAGCAATGAGTAGATTGATGCCCACACTACTGAAGCCATAATTTTTCAGGAAGGTCATGAGGAATCCAAACCCAACAAATATCATTACATGTACATCTTGGAACACTGCAAAAAAAAAAAAAAAGTATCGGAAAAAAATTCTGTGTTAAGGGAGAACTAAGAAAATGTTACATCATGAAATACCCCATTTATTAAATTTTACATCCTTTACGTAAAACACTGCAAAGAGACAGCATTAACTGGGCAGCCAAAGGCTGGGTCTCAGTGCCAGCTTGGCTCCTTATCAATCATGAAACCTTGGGTAACTATTCAAGTTTTTCTTGGAATACTATGTGCTCTCATACCCGTGTGCCTTTCATCCTCTCCCTGAAGAGTTTTCCATTCCTTTCTACCTGAGGAAAACTTTGCACAGAACAATGCAAACATCAACCCCTCTTGCAGACCTTCCTAGTACTCCCAGGGAAAACTAATATTTCCTCTTCCACACAGCATTCTGTACATACTTCAACTTTAACATTTGCCACACTGTGTTAGCATATATTTGGCATGCATCACCCTGTAAGAGTTCCTTGATGAGGTGTTTATATCCTGCACCAGATTTTGAGTTTCTTGACTGAAGGGATTAGAACATATTCATCTTTTGCTCTCCAGGATTTGGCATAAAAATCTGCCTATAAGAGGCAATAATGACTAAATGAATGAGCTTCAGTCTCCAATGATCAAATCTGTATAATAGTACCAGATTATTGTTGAAGTCCAGTATGATAATGTCTTTGTTAGCACTTTCTAAGCCAAAGCAAAAAAAAAAACAAAACAATGTTGTAACCTCTCGAGGAGCAAATACTTTACTTAGTGTTTGGAAATGTAAGCTAAGGTCCCCCAGTTCTATTACATGATTGTGTGACCTTGGGCAAGTCACTTACTCCCTCTGAGCTTCAGTATTTTCATCTGCAATACTGAAAAGGCTCTGTTTCACAGAGAACTCTGTGTGAGATAACCTGTGTGGGAAGGAGTGTGCAGTAGAGCACTATATAAATAAAACATAGGATCAAAAACAAATAAAACATATGATCAAATATGAGATAGTGGAAACATAGGCTTTTCCCTCAAGAAAGGGATAGCTTCATTAGCGAGACATGCATTTGGTTGAATCCCATGAAATGGAAATTTTTGCATTAAAATTATCAATGAAAATGATTAAAGTATTGGCAATTTCTTGTGGTTCAACCTAATAGATACACAAAGCAAACTGAGGTCAAATTGGGCACAGATATAAAGACAGAGAGACAAAAAGAAAACATTTAAAGAAAACAAAAAGAAAACATATAAAAACAGAGAGACAAAAAGAAAACATTAATCATTGTGGTCAGGGGTTTAAGTGAAAATAGGCATGAGAGAGGACATTCCTAAAAAATATATCTCAGAGGAAACTGATGTTAGAATCCAATTAATTCGTCTGAAGGGTGGGCTTAAAATTTGAATCCAGGCCTGACTCCACCAATTCCTCTATGCATTGAGCACTGTAGGGATTAACAGAAAAATAATGAAGGCAGAGTGTTGGCCTTCCAGGCTCTCAGAGACATGTTACTACCCTTTGGCTCTTTCTACCTCTGTCCTACCATTAGGCTCAGGAGACAGTGTGTTTGAGGTTGGGAGACGATGGCACTCAGGTTTGTCTGCTGTAGGAGATGCTGTGATACGCTGCCCAGATACCTCCTTTAGAAATGGATAACTTATTTTTCCATTTCCCTGGATGTAGGGAGTCCTGCTACATGAGAGTCTTAAGCTCTCAATTCTCTCTGGAAAATATTCTTGTCAAGGTCACAGCCTTTTCCTGGGGTAGCCTGCACCAGAGAGAAGAATGCTGTGCAGTCCTAGTTGGATAAGGCAGATTGATGACTATTTCACCTATGCCAGCGTTTTGGCTGACCACCCTCATCTCATACATACCCAGACAACTTTGGGATTGGGGCTTTACAAGACCTGTTGATGCGCAATGGTCAACTAACATGAACCTGTTTGGTTTTTGAAGTATTAAGTGACCATATATATTAACTGTGTGCTCAGATGGTTTTTTTCCCCCTCAAAGCTTATTCTTGCTTTTCGCCACAAGGGGGCTTAAGAACCTCATCTATTATTTAAGTTGCTATAGAGAGCTCACAAAGTTGTGAAAACTCTTGACATCATGATTCTGTATAAAAAGTATGGATAAGAAAGAACTATAAACAATTAGGATTATGTACTACCTTTTATCCTGCTCTAAGATTTTGTGGGTGGGGACTGGAGGGAGGGCCATGAGATTAGTTCTATGTTGTAAGAAGGCCATCAAAGGAATAAAGTATTCTCTGTAGAAGAAAAGGAGATTGAACTTTTGTAAAGTCTTCCAACAGGTTTTAAGAATTGCCAAGACTTGTCTGAATCACATATTCTCAGTAGAGTGTGATTTTTGTCTCCCCAATAAATGTGACAATGTCTGATATTTTTGTTCTGTTTTACATCCACCTTTATCTTGTGTTAGGATATCTTGCAAGCTCTGATAACTCAACATGTTTAAAATACAACCGATGATTCCAACTCACTTTCTACCACCACTAGCACCAAATGAATGAATCAGACCCCTCCTTTCCTTCTATTTCCTACATATGGCTGTTGCCTCGAATGTCCTCTCCATCCCAAACCCAACACTTTACCTGACAAACTTCTATACACCCTTCAAGAACCAGATCGTCTGCACAGTGTTACTGGTCACAGCTATAACATGGCGCATACACTCCCTTATTTTATTTTCTTTGCTTCTGTGTTTGTTTTGTGATTCTATGTGCTCGCATGCCATTTATTCAAATAGAGTATTGAGCAAGCACTGCCAATTAGGCACTCTTTCAAGAGAAAGTGAATCCAAGTGTGAAGGCAGTAATCATGATGTGGCTAACAGACCCCAGCAGAAAGTCTGGCACCTGTACCTTTTCAGGAAATGCCTCAGATAAGCAGGAATAAATGGATCACTGGTAAGGACCATTGAGAATTTGTCTGACTGGGACCATCAGGACTTTATTCAGAAAAATTGTTTTTCTCGATCAAGTGGTGAAAATTGTTCAGCTGGCCAATTAGAACTGGTGGCTTTCTTGTTTTGTTTTGTTTTTTAATGGTTAAGGGCTGGCATGGTGTTTGCCAGGCATGTAACTTTTTTGCTCTTCTAGAGTTCCAGTCCTTGGAACCACTGGGATTATATTCTGAACTCATCTTTTCTGAGAAGAAGGTATCCTTAGGGTGGCATCTTTACTCCCCACCTCCCAAATATTTTAATTTCACATATTTCAAATATTTAGAAAAATAGTACAATGAACATCTATGTACTATTCACCTAGATTTATCAGTTGTTCCTATTTTCTATATTTGTTCTCTCTCTCTCTCATCAGATATATATGTATATATATATATATATACACATATATATGTATATATATAAATGTATATATATATATACATTTTCCTAAGCCATTTGAAAGTAGGATGACATTTTGTCCCCAACCTCTTTAGAATGAGTTTCCTAAATAACCATAACACCATCCTCACATCCAAGAAGTATGACATCAATACAATAATATTATCTAATACAGTATCTATATCCAAATTTCCCCAACTGTACCCAAATTGTTCTTTTATAGGATTTTTAACTCATTATCCATTCAACTGTCATTCATTTTTTTTGTTTTTTTGTCATGTGTCTTTATTTTTCTTTAATTTTGATCGGTTCTCCCACATGCTTTTTATTGGTGGTGGTGTTCTGTCTTTTACATAGAATGTCCCACAATTTGGATTTGTTTGACTGTTTCGCCATAATTAGAATGAGACTAAATATTCTGGGAAGAATATTCTACAGATAGTGCTGTGTACTTCCCATTGTACCACACCTGGTACATAAATTTTGTCCTATTATTGGTGATGGTAAATTTGACCACGTGGTTCAGACTGTTCTGCCAGATCTCTTCACCATAAATGTACCTTATGCCCTGTAAAGGATAAGTAGTCTGTGGGGCAATTCTTTCAAATGTGTGTTCTCCAGTAACTTTACGTAGTGGTTCTTGCATTCCTTGAAGAGTCTTGCTGGAATCAATTACTACATTTTTAATTTTAAAATTATAATTTTCTATATCTATTATTCCTTTTGTATTAGTTAGTTGGCATTCTTTTGTGAGGAAGAGTTTCCTCTTTCTCCCCTTACCTGCTTTGGGGAATATTTCTATGGGTTCATTGGCTCCTTTATCTTTATTTCAATGAGTTACTATTACCATCTGATTATTATTTTTAACTCTCTATTTATCCCCAACTTGTCTAGTTGGTGCTGCTTCAAACAGGATCCTGTGTTCTTTTGGCATCCTGCCATTAGCTGTTACACCCTTGGCTTACCTTGTCTTTCTTCGCCCTGACCTTGAACCAACAATTTCTCCAGTGCGCCTCTGAGTGGGGAATGGTATTTGACTTCTAGGGTTTGGGTTTTATTTGTGCCCATCGCTTCCAGTCCTTTCCAGTACACAAAAACTATTCAATCAAAGGCAACACACAGGGTTCTACTGGAGGCTGATATCTTACTGTTAGGTTACAAACTACAGACAGTATGTTAATTCAGGAATAGTAACAATTCCAGGTAACACTTAGAGTAACAGCAAGCAATTCTTTAGGAATCATTTACACTGCACAAATTAGTTACTCTTTGCCTATAACATATCTAGATTTGCTGAATCTTTTGGTAATAAATGAACTGAATAGTATCTGAGTAAATATAGAAACAAATTCTTAAATGTAGATTTTTAAAAATAAATCATTGTACTTAATCCATTACTGGTATTGAAATTCATAAAATAATGTCTAGTGCTGTGTACATCCTTTGTCAGTTTACCTATATCTTCAGTGGTTCCCAAAGTGTGATCTGCAGACATCTGGGGGTTTTGGAGACACTTTTAGGGAATCTGAGAGGTGAAAACTATTTTCATGATAATTCTACAGTGTAATTTGTTTTTTGTGTGTGTGTGCACTAATATTTCCAGAGAAGGTGAAATAAATATACGTAAAACTACAGGCACTTTAGCCTGGGTGAAAGCAGTGGCATCAAAGTGTGCTGGTTGTCGTGGGATTCTTTTTTATTTTTTTAAAAAAAATTTAATGTTTATTTGTTTTTGATAGACAAAGAGAGACAGAGCACGAGTGGGACAGAGAGAGAGGGAGACACAGAATCTGAAGCAGCCTCCAGGCTCTGAGCTGTCAGCACAGAGCCTGATGTGGGGCTTGAACTCATGAGCTCTGAGATCATGACCTGAGCTGAAGTCAGACTCTAACTGACTGAGCTACCCAGGCACCCCTTCTCATGGTATTCTTTTTTTTTTTTTTCAATATATGAAATTTATTGTCAAGTTGGTTTCCATACAACACCCAGTGCTCATCCCAAAAGTGCCCTCCTCAATACCCATCACCCACCTCATGGTATTCTTAATGACCACTCACTTGCAGGAAAAAAAAGTAGGCTTCTTTCTTTCTTTCTTTCTTTCTTTCTTTCTTTCTTTCTTTCTTTCTCTTTCTTTCTTTCTTTCTTAAGAGAGAGAGAGAGTGTGCAAGTAGGGGAGCAGGGAAGAGGGGGAGAGAGGGAGAGGGAAAGAGAGAGACAGAATCCTAAGCAGGCCATACACTCAGTGGAGCCTGAAAGGGGTGGGGGGGGGGGGTGGAGGACTTGACCCTGACCCTGGCATCATGACCTGAGGTGAAATCAAGAATCAGATGCTCAACTGACTGAGCCAGGCAGGCACCCCAAAAATGCAGGTTTTAATTAGGAATTCTTTTATGAAGCAGCAAAAATTATTAATTTCACTACTGAACTCCTTCTACGTGTCCTTTTCCTATTCTGTATGAGAGTGTGCTGAAATGCAATTGTACATAAAGCACTGCTGAGACATGTGGTCATCTCAGAAAAATGGCACTTTTGTTATTGTTTGAGTACCAACTGAATGAGCAATTTTTTTTTATGGAACTCTATTTTTACTTGAAATAAAGACTGACATAAACTATGGTTTTTCAGACAGGTATTGACATCGTCTAAAAAATGAAATGAGGGGAGGCTGTCCTTTCAGTGAAAAGAATCGACAGTATTTGTTGCCAGGAATACATTTTGACTTAAAAAAAATTTAGAATTTCAGAGTTTGTGTCTGCCACTATGAGCTTATCAGCTTCCTGATAGTTCTCAAGGGTTTTCTGGTGAGACTGTTGGTGATATTAACAAGTATCCTCTTCTGTTATTATGTGATGAAGTATGTCCATGTTTGGAATATTTGCATAACTGTGAATGAGTATTTTTCAAATGATTGATGCACACTATAACAAGATCTCACCTTGGTAAAAGCTCTACTGAAAGTGCAAGAGAGGGGCATCTGGGTGGCTCAGTCGGTTAAGGTTAAGCGTCTGACTTCAGCTCAGGTCATGATCTCAGAGTTCGTGAGTTCGAGCCCCGCGTCGGGCTCTGTGCTGACAGCTCAGAGCCTGGAGGCTGCTTCAGATTCTGTGTTTCCCTCTCTCTGCCCCTCCCCCACTCATGCTATGTCTCTCTCTGTCTCTCAAAACAAAAAAAAAATTACAAAAAAAAAAAAAGTGCAAGAAAGACCAATGGATTTTAAAGTACAGAGTACAAAACGATCATGGACATGGCTTTAATTAATGTCCCATAGATATTAAAGATGTGTGTCTGCAGAATCTCTAATAAAATGTTGACAGGCCTCAAAGGGCCTTCTCCTTAAACTCTCCTTTTCTCTGCTCTGTCTATATGTTAACAAGGATTAGCAGATAGTCACAGTAGAACTTCACTCCTTGTCAAATTATTTGCTTCAGCAGTGTGACCAATACTTTGCCAGGAGCCATGAAGGCCAAAAAATCATAGAGTGCAGCTTGTTTCTCAAATGAGTGTCTATGGAGTCATTCAGGACATGAAACATGATATTCAGATGTGCCACAGACTTCCGTGTCTGTGCCTTGGGATGGACTGTGTGACACCATGTATTGCCCCACTATGCAGAAAAGCATAGCAGGATGCAAGCGATGAATAAACTCATATCTAATTGACTTTACTTAAAATATAAATTAATATTCTGCTTCACCTATTTGTGAAAAACTCATAACTTTTGCCACACTGCATCTGAGAACTGTTGTAACACACGTTGACTTCCTCATGCAGAAGCAGAGCCTTCCCCATACTGGAATCCCCCCACTTGGTGCAATTCACACGGTATGAGGCAGGTACCCCCAAGGGTCTGACTTGAACATTTCTTAATAAGTGAATGTTAAATAATCTTCTCTCTAATGACTTACACTGTCACCTAAGTTTTGTGTGAGTCAATTTGAAATGTAGGGAAAAATGTAGAAAATGTAGAACAAAAAATATGTATGTTTAACCATAATCATGTAGCTTTTAGGGCTATTCCACAAAGTATTTTATCCGGCGGTAATATGGCTGAGTCATTTAGCAGTGGTAGGTCATAATGTCTGCATGAGAATACTCCCCATTATATAAACTTCCTCAAAAAATGTAGCAATGAGGGAATGAATGTCATATAGTCTTTAAAAAGCTTAGACATATGCTATAGAACTTTAATAAGCATTGCTACTATTTTAAACATTTAATAAATTAATAGATTTAATCATTAATAAATTAATAAAAAATTTATGTGTGCCTTATTAAAAAAATACAATGTATATAATAGGGATATATTATCACCTCCCTGCCTGGTTAATGATGTAATGAATATGCCTGGCTCATAATAGGCAGTCAGTTAACAGTAGTTATTAACGTTATATTAACTATTTCATAGCCTTCCCTGTCAAACTTGAAACTATATACCTTCTTTTCATCAGCAACCATTCCGGAGGAAGGATTCTGCTTTTAAAATATGTTAGGGGCTCACACTTGCTTCCCATTGATAAGGAACAAATTACTTTCCTTTTAGAGCATTATAAAACCCAGAGTACATCCATTTACTTCCTATACCATTGATAATACCACTTCTTATACCTTAGGGCCCCCACATGAAATCCATGTTCCCTTCTCAATACTTCACTTTGCTTCTACTCTCTCCTTGAAAATTACTTTTGACTCTGTTGTTGTGAATGTATTTTTGTGGGGTGGTGGGTGATATTTTTATACCTTACAAAACTAGGGATCAATTTAAGGGAAAATTAATGTCATTTAGCAGATATAGTTAACGCAAAAGATTGACCAATTATTTTAATTTTTGCCTTCTTGTGCTGATATTTTAATAGTCTCAGATTCTGTCCAAACACATTAACTACAGAGACCATTGCCATGGGCCAGATACCTCAGCACAAACTTATAATAATACCCTCAGCACTCATAAATATCATAAGTTCTATAGGGTGTTACAATGTGGCACTCAAGTGGTTACAGATTCAAAGAGTTCACATTCTAAGTCCCCCAAATGGATTCACATTCTAAAAACCCCAAAATGTATAATAAGAAGTAGATTGCCTACTCACGAGAATGTAACTCAAGAAATCTGTCCACTTTTGTTGAGTTGGTGGTGTTGGGTTGCTGGAGATTGATCTGCTCCGTTTCATACTCGACAAAGTATCCAAATAAAATAATCATGGCAACCTCCAAGACGATGGCCACCACAGGGAATTTGAGCTTCATGTTTGTGGAAAGGGACAGAGGCACACTGAGGGCTTCACAGGCTGTGGGAGGTTGATAAGACTGCTCTCTGTGTGGAATCAGGCTGTCTGTTCAACTCACTCCAATGACATTGCAAGAAAAAAAAATGGGCAAGACTGATGAAAACACCCCCACTTCTTGGGGAGAATTATGCTCTGTAATCAGATTATTCTGAATGCTAGTTTGAATAACATACAATGTAGATTGGAAGAAGCCAGGTGAAGGAAATGATCTATTGCACAGAAGTGTCTAGAATCTTATTTACTTCTTCAGTGCTTATTGTATGGCAGGCACTGAGCTAGGCTCTGTAGGAGACATAGAACTAAAAGAATATAGAATGGGTCTATTAACTTCCAGAAATATAAGCAAATGATTGTATAAAAACAGGTAATAAAATAGTGGTTATAAAAGTATTAGGGAACATACATAAGGCAGCAATTTATTTGGTCTTGGGCTAAGAACACTAGCACATAAAATGATATTGATGAGGACATTAAAAAATAAATAGGTTTGGGGCACGTGGGTGGCTCAGCTGGTTGAGCGTCTGACTTTGGCTCAGGTCAGGATCTTGCAGTTTGTGAATTCAAGCCCTGCGGCGGGCTCTGCGCCGACAGGTCAGAGCCTGGAGCCTGTTTCAGCCTCTCTCTGCCCCTCCCCTGCTCATGCTCTGTCTCTGAAAAATGAATAAACGTTTTAAAAATTAAAAAAAAATAGGCTTTATTAATAATACAGATATAAGGATTAGCATAAGATGCCAAGCAATTAAAAAAATACCATGATAGGTCTTGACTCTATCCTGAAATTGTTCTTGTAGCAGTATCGAGAACTTTGAGAACTTAGGGCTAGCAGTAAAATAAAATTCCTTTGGTGAGTCCCATTGTCAAAAGATTCTATTCAGAATATAAGTGCAAATGACTGCTAGGCCAAATTGTATGTCACAACAAATGTTTACAAAAGAAAGCAGCAAGTTTATTTTTTGTTTTGTTTTTGTTTTTCTGCTCTGTTTGTCTACAAGAGAACATGAGATATTAGGACTAAGTGATTTTGACATTTTATAAATCTACAATCCAAAGATTTGGGAAGTGGCCATGTCCATTGTTCCTTATAGGCTGGTACAGCAGGAGTGGGTTCACATACTTAGCTATGGGAATACATGTGTCTATTCCACACTTCGATTTCTGGTTTTTGAGAGGCCCAAAGAGCATTCATGAGAACTCAAGCAAATCATTAATGCAAAGTATTTATGTTGATAAACTATACACCAGGTTGTAAAAAACCAAGTAACAAAGTATAAATTGTGAGAAGAGCTAAACAATACCATAAAGCAATGTGGCTTTAAACTATTTAAAAATGATAATATAGTAGCTATATTGGAGTATTGGCCATTGAGGAGTTTAGAACTGTTGCCTGTCTTCTGAACCTTTGCACTGAAATAAGCTGAATCACATACAATCTGGGAAAATAGTTATTTTTTTCTTTTAGCTCTTTGCTCAAACTGCTCTAAATGGAACATCCTTTTCACATATTTTTTCCCCATACCTCACACTTATCAGCCTTCAGTTCTCAGATAAAAAGTTACTTTCTCAACAAAGCCTTCCTCAATCTCCCATTTGAGCCCAGGTTCTCACTAGTAGATCTCATTAAATTGTGATCTTCTCTTTCATGGCACTTCTTATAGTGGGTTGTGTGTGCTATGTTTCCGTAGTGTTTGTTTTTTTTTTATTACATTTTAAAAATGGCTATCTCCCCCACGGCCCTGTTGCTCCCTGAGGACAAAAGCTATTGTCTCCTTAGCCCATTATTTGTTTTCCAGAGTCAATACTGTGCCAAGCACACAGTGGACAATCCATAAATATCAGTTGAGTTAATTAAATTAGAAGAAATTTTGAAGGAGGAAGAAAACTCAGAAGGCAGTCCAGGTGGTGTGAGGGAGGGAGATAGGGACAACCTTACCCTAATAAACTGCATTTATGGATATATAGAATTCCCAACAGTTAAACTACACTATTGCTATTTGCTCTTAATATTCTAGTCAGTAAGGGCTCATCATCAGGATCTCTGCGGCTTGAGCAAAACTGAGGGTTGAGCTCAAACTATGACACATGGAAAGACCAAAGATCAGGCATATATGGAAACAAGGCCCAAAGTAGTGTGACCTTAAATGTCATAACAGCTTTTAGAAAAGTCTCTCCTGACAGGGTTTAACCACAAAGAGAACAGGCTGGAGATTGGGATTAGTGTAAATAACTGGAGACAACTCTCTCTAATGGGTAAGCCCTGTCCTCATCCTAGGTTGATCCTTAACTTGCTGTGCGGCTTTAGAAAAGTGACATAATTTCTTTATCTTAATTCCTGAATACATGTAAAATGGGATAACAGTTATTATTAAGAACTTTGAGTTTTGTTATTTTTGTTAGCAAAAACTGATTGAAACAGGACCACTACTGCTCTTAAATTGTCTCTCTCTCTCCGTTTATGTGGATCCACAACAGGGGGACATTGGAAAACAAAAGTGCTAAAACGTTTTCAGCATTTTCTGTATTCTCGACTCAGGTGCCTATTTATCCACTGCATTGGGTCCCACCACAATTGGATATATTTCTCTATTTCACAAATATAACTTTCTCTACTGAGTTAAAATATTTAAATTGTTACTCAGGCACCCAACTGCCACACTGATATGAAGTCCAGTGACTGCCTTGTGGTGCTTCTCTAATGTTTTATTTCCCAAAAGAGACCATGGGCTTTTTTTCATCTAATGGGACGGTCAGTTCAGCTTCTCTTCCCAAGTGCAGATTGGAACATTTTTTGCTACCACATGGTATCTAACAAAGAAAAAGTTCTTCTCATTCCCATAAAGGCTCTTTCCACCTTTTTAAAGCTGTTGTTGGGGGGCCCTGTGCTCTCCTCTATGGGTTTCTCATAGCCTGCATGACTGTGTTCAGTATTATTTCCTAGAACACTACCACTGAGTTGGGTTATAGGACCAGAGGAGTGAGCCCCAGCATACCCAAAGTAGCTGCCCAAGAGCTTAGGCTTTTAAGCCAGGGGTTCGTAACATGTCTTAGTGCTATGGACACTTTGAACAGCTTGCTGAAGCCTCTGGATCTCTTCTCAAAATATTTCTTAAAGGTACAAAATGAAATACATAGAATTACTAAGGAAACTAGTTATACTGAAATTTGTTGATCAAAATATAATAAAATATAATAAATATGTAATCAAAATATAATAAAATCCAAAAGTCTGATGTATACACTTCTTTATAATGCACAAAGGAACCAGATTCAGTGGCATTTCTACTAACTAATTGAAAAATAAGAGTAATGAGTGTTATTAATTGTTACTTATTTTAAGATATTTAGAAAAAGTATAATATGAGAGAAAATTATCTGTGATTTCTATTGGTCACAAAATCATAAAACCGCATTGTATATTTACAATGGAAATACTAAAATCAGTTAAATGCATTTTTCCCTATTCAAATGTATGAACATGAATTCTATTCCTGAGGCCCCAGGTTGAAAATGTCTGTTCTAACTTAGATCTTACTTCCCCTTTTCTTCAATGTAATTTTACCTTATGAGTCTCCTTATCATTTCCTTTTTTTTTTAAAGTTTGTTTATTTATTTTGAGAGAGAGAAGGAGCTTGTACAAGCAGGGGAGGAGAGAGAGAGAGAGAGAGAGAGAGAGAGAGAGAGAGAGAATCCCACACAGTCTCCAAGCTGTCAGTGAGGAGCCCAACTCGAGGCTTGAATTCACAAACTGTGAGATCATGACCTGAGATGAAATCGAGAGGATGCTTAACTGACTGAGCCACCAAGGTGCCCCACGAGTCTCCTTATCATTTCTTGTTCCTGGTAATTCTCACAGACACCTTCGTTTATAACAATAAATCTCCTTAACTCTGAATCCCAGGAAATAGAGGAATATTAGTCAAAATCTTCCTAGGAGACCATGTACTTCTTAGACAATTTGATTCCATACCCCCTCATATGACCAGCTTTGCATAATATATAATAGCTAGAGAGTCTATGAAGTGATGATCACTAGCAAAGACAGTAAATGAAATTTTGCCAGGTTAGAAGAAAACTCTATAGAAATGATAAATTTGAGGCCCATAGAGTTTATGCAACTTGCTCAATGTTACACAGCAGGTAGAAGGCAGAGAAGGCCAAATAAAGGTTTGAGAAATACCCTAAATTTCCCTTCTTTCAGCTATTCCATTTTGGTTTTTTTATGTAAGATTATTTATGTTCATACTGGTCTCAAGGTACTGAAAATATCAAAGAAACATCTGAAATATCAAAGAAAGGATTTTTTATTTTAGCTCTGTTTTTTGCTTATTGTATTTTATTCTACAATTTATTTCAATTTAGAAAGTGCTATCAAATTAAGATAGATATCAAACTTCTTACTTGGAGCACTCTTTTTCCCAACCAGGATAGATTTAGATGACAGAGAATGTTTTGTATTTGCATATAGTTATTCAGTAGATGCCCCCAAACTTTGTCCTTAAGATGTAGTGGCTTTCTTGTAGAATATTAAAATCAACATGAACTTCAAACTTCATAGACTGAGAAAAAAATGGGTCTTATGTACTTTCCAAGTCAAAAGATATGGAAGCTACATCTCTATTCTTTGGGGAATGCTGTATATACATTTACAGTCCATATTACATATTTTTAAATTTGTTTACATGTTTACTTAATGTAGTTTTTCTCTGGAAAGATTGGGGATCACTAACATGAATTACTCCTCCCCCCTCCCCCCACATATTAAATGGACAAATCTCATCATCAACGTATGGTCAGGCACAAAGAATCTTCAAATCTGTTATCACGTAAAAGTGTTGAGCCATCATTGACATTCTATAAACACATCCCCCTTTTGAGTGGGTCACTCCTTGGTATTCACATTTCCCGAATGTTCAGAGTGAGAGATCTTGCCTATAGCAAAGGTGGGATGCAGATGTAAAAGTTCCAAGATTATTGTTGAGATAAGCTTTTCATTAAGTGCATGACTAGTGTCTCCTCCTTTTACTGTTCTCTTGGTCTGGTGTTAGATTGAAGAAATGGATCTTACATATAGTATGTAAAGTGCTTCCCTGGTTTGAAAAGTGCCTGACCTACCTAACTGGATGACTTATATTATGTGGTGGGGGAAAAAAAAATCCTGGTTTAAGAATTAGGTCCAGGGCAACAGCTTTAACATGAGTATTTGCTATTATCTTTCCTCTCCTTTACTAGATTTGAACCTCGTAAGAGAAGACAGCCATTTTATTCATTTTTTTTATGTCTGGCCTGACCTTTTTTAAAATTTTAATTTATTTAAACAGCTTCATTGCGATATAATTCATATTCCACACAATTCACTGATTTAAAGTGTACAACTTGGGGTGCCTAGGTGGCTCAGTTGCTTAAATGTCTGACTGTTGGTTTCGGCTCAGGTCATGATCCCAGTGTGGTAGGATGCAGTCCTGAATCAGTCTCCTGGCTGATTGTGGAGCCTGCTTGGGGTTCTCTCTCTCTCCCTCTCTCTCTGCCCCCTCCCTCTCCCCTGCTCACTCTCATGTGTGTGTGTGCTCTCCCCCTCCCCCAGGAAAGTGTACAATTTAATAGTTTTTAGTATATTCACCAAACAACCATCACCACAGTCAATTTTAGAAGAATTTATCACCTCAAAAAGAATCCCATACACTTTTAGCAATCATTCTTTTATCTCCACACTCTGTTTCCAGCTCCAAGCAACCACCAATCTACTTTCTGTCTCTATTGATTTCCCTATTCTGGACTTTCGTATGAGTGGAATCATAGTGTGAAGACTTTTGTGACTGGCTTCTTTTCTTAGCACAATATTTTCAAGGTTCACTTATGCTACAGCATATTTCAGTACTTCATTCCTTCCCATGACCAATTCATATTCCATTGTATGGCTATCCCATATTTTGTT
Organism: Acinonyx jubatus; assembly: GCF_027475565.1. Lineage (NCBI taxonomy): Eukaryota > Metazoa > Chordata > Mammalia > Carnivora > Felidae > Acinonyx > Acinonyx jubatus. Next base: position 103,100,409 of record NC_069385.1, on the reverse strand, counting down.
TATCTGTTTTTCCACCGACAGAGATTTTGATTGTTTCCAACTTATGGCTATTCTGAATAATGCTGCTATGAACAGTCATGTACTAGTTTTTGGTGTAAACATGTTTTCATTTCTTTTGGGGTATACTTTGAGGGGTGGCATTTCTAGGTCACATGATAATTCCATGATTAGTTTGAGGAATTTCAAGACTGTTTTCCAAAGTGGCTGTACCATTTGATATTTCTACCAGCAGTGTATGAGGGTTCTGATTTCTCTACATCCTCATCAACATTTGCTGTTATCTGACTTTTTGATCTAGCAGGTATGAAGCGGTATGTCATTGTGGTTTTGTTTTGCATTTTCCTCAGGATGAACAATGTTGAACATCTTTTCATGTCTTTTTGGCCATTTGTAATTCTTACCTGAAATAATGTCTATTAAGATTCTTTGCTTATCAGGTAATTTTTTAAGTGTCATTGAATTGCACTGATCCAGGTTCTTGACAAGGCTTTGTCACTAACTCATATACCAAAAAATGGATCTCTTAAACTGTCTCTGTCACTATTTTTTTTTTCGTCCTTAATGTGGCAGTGGGAATTCTCATCCATCTTAAGCAGCTATTGTAAAGACTAGGTGAGAGAGCATATATGAAGGCACTTTATAAATCATAAAGAGACGAGAAATCTAGGTTATTAAAGAGCTATCAAGGTGACAAATGTATGGGGCAGGGTTTTTTTTTTCTTACAAAAATTTGAAACTTCTGTATCAAAGTATAATAAATTGTAAAAATGAAGATACTATTTAAATAATAAAGTCATCAAAATGGTGATATCCTATCAACATTAGGAATCAGAAAAGATTTTTAAATCATTTATATTGAATGATTTTATGTTTACAAGAGTTGCAAAGATAACAGAGAGTTCCTTATTACCTTTCATCCTGCTTCTTCTAATGTTAATATTTAACATAATCATAGTATACTGACTACAACCAGGAAATGACCACTGGTAAAATATTAACTAAACTCCAGACATTATCACTAGTGTCCTGTCCTGTTTCTGTTCCAGGGTTTGATCCAGGATCCATGTTGCATTTAGTCGTCATGGCTTCTCGGTCTCCTGCAATCTGTGACAGTTTCTCAGTTGCTCCTTGTCTTGCTTGACCTTGATGGTTTTGAGGAGCACTGGTCAGCTCTTTTGTAGGATGCTCTTCAACTTGGGTTTTTCTGATGTTTGCTCATGATTAGCTTAGGGTTATGGACTTTAGGGTTAACTACTACAGAGAGGAAATGCTCTTCTCATCCTATTATATCAGAGAGTACATGATATTGATATGTTTTATTACTGATGATGTTAACCACCGTTACTTGGTTAAGGTAGAGAAGAGTTTTAATGTTTAAACATATTCATTCTCCACAGTCTTGCCAAGAAAGGATTAGATCCCAAACATGTTTCCCTAAATACATTAATAAAATGAGTGTGGTAGCTCCTATCCCACTGTACAAAATTAATATAAAGAACAAAAGAGAAGGAGGAGATAGAGGAGGAAGGCAGGGGACAGAAATTTGCATCTGGGTTCCAGGGAGATCACCCTATTAGTATGCTGGCCGTTGGGCCCAAGGGAGTATACAGCTTAAATGAAAGGGAAGTCATAGAAACCAGGCATGGCCTTGAGCAAGCTGTTTTTCAAAGATAAAGTTGAAACCGAAGATCTTCCCCAAAAATACAACAGGCCTTTTTCTTTCTTTTTTTTTTTTTTTCCCTTCCAGAACTTGGTCTCTCTCCCCACCACATTTTATCAACGTGTCTCAGCTTGCTGAGCTTCAGGCACTAATGCGTCTTTAGAGTAAGTGTTTGGTGGCCTTTTTAACATCTACTGGCACCTGATACCTGCCAGGCTCTTTACACATGCTAATTATAATCCTTAAAACATTCCAGCAAGGTAGGTTTGTTTCTTATTATCGTTGTACAAATAGAAAAACCAAAAAACAAAATGACTTCTGAAGTCTAATACCATTTAGAAAATTCCAGGACCCAAATTAAAATGCAAGTCTGTCTGACTCTGAAACTGTTGTTCTTTTTCTTTGACTCACCAACCAATCTTGGGTCTCTTCTACCTAGTCTCTCATGTATTATCACATCCTAGAAAAAGTGCTTCCCTTCATAGAAATATGAACTATTGTATATATATATATGTATGTACATTTATATTATATATTTATATTATATATTTTAGTTTTTAAATTATAAAAGCTATAAACATGCCCTTTTTAAATAATTTATACTGCATGGAACTACATAAAGTAAAAATGAACATCTACCCGTTCACCCCCATTCCCATATCAATAGTTTCATGTTCATCTTTCTGGCCTCCTTTATATATATAAATGTTTTTATATTTACATATAAATATGTTTTTATATACATAAATCTTATTTTCTTAATATCACCATCACAATATAATACTTTTTTATTTAATTTGAGAGAGAGAGAGAGAGAGAGAGAGAGAGCAGGATAGAGGGGCAGAGGGGGAGAGAGAGAATCTTAAGCAGTTTCCATGTTCAGCATGCAGCTCCACACAGGGCTCAATGCCACGACCATATGATCATGACTTGAGCTGAAATCAAGCATTGGATGCTCAACTGACTGAGTCACCCAAACACCCCAATACTCTTTGATTAAAAACTTAACCATAAAAACAAAAGAAAACAAAAAACCATATGTCTTGAAGTATGAGTTTTACCTCTTTATTTTTTAATTTATTTTTAATTGAAGCATAATTGGCACACAATAGTACATTCGTTTCAGGTATACAACCTAGTGATTCAACAACTCTGTATGTTATGTGGTGTTCACCACCAGTATAACTCTCATCTGTCACCATACAACACTATTATAATACCACTGACAGTATTCTCCTTTATTTTTTTTTAAGTATTTATTTTTGAGAGAGAGAGAGAGAGAGAACAAGAAGGGGAGGGGAAGAAAGAGAGGGTGACAGAGGATCCAAAGTAGGATCTATGCTGACAGCAATGAGCCTGATATAGGGCTCAAACTCATGAACCTGAGTCAAAGTTGATCAATCAACTGAACCACCCAGCTGCCCCCTCTTTATTTCTTGAGATGTTAAGAAATATTTCATAGTATAGATGAACCATATGTTTTGATATATTAATAAAGGATCACTAAAAATTCTTATTAGAAGATTACAGCCCAAAGGATAAAAACTATGCTTTGAAACTTTAGGCATTACAACCAGCTGGGAAAGGAGATGTTTGAAAGCATTTTGGGGCATGTAGTAATATAGATTAGTTCTTAGTATGAAGACATTGAATCCAGCCTGCCTGGCTTCTTATCCCAGGTACAATGTGTACTTGGTATATGAACTTGGGTAAGTCAAATCCTATGATCAGTTTTGTTTTCTAACAAATGCAAATAATAATTACTTCACAGAGACATAAAAAAGTTATAATGTGGATTCAAAATGTAGTGCATATGAAAGACTCAAAACAAAGTCTGGGACATAATATGGACACATAAATATAACTATTTCTCTTATTGTCATTTTTGGCCATGAACATCCAAGACTATTTTGAGGGAATTTTTAAAGACCTTGGTTCTCACTGTGGAAACACAAGTTGGGATGGATATTTCAAATTCTCGCCAACCCCCCTTTGTCAGCTTAAGCCTGGGAATCATCAATTGGATCCTCATATCTGGAATTTAGAGAATTTGGGGACAGTTATGCAAAATGTATGGGAAGCGACACCCTGGAGGCTATTTGTGAACAGCAATAATGGTGGTTTTCTAACCAGAATAACTAGGATGTTCCCAAGGTGTCCTCTGCCCGTGAATCAACTTGCTTTGATGGGGCTTGTTTCCTGACCTTTAAGTCTCCAGCCATTAGTTAATTTTGTGAACTGCTTGGTACTCTTGCAATGAATCCATTTTCTCCTTAGAAAAAATTTAGTTTCTGTAGTTTGCAACTAAACACCTTGATGGTTCCATATCTTCTCTGTACTGTTCTTTAATCTCACTATTCACTCAAAACATTCACTGAAGCCTTCTTACATATTGAAAGAAAAGCTAGAGCATGTGATTTTGCTCCTTCTTAATAAATTTAAGAATGTGTGTAGGAAATACACATTCATATTAGGATCCCCTGACCAAACTGCAATGGGTTTTTGGATCTGTCAGTGGATTTAGGACATTTTTACCAGTCAGAATCATGAGATTGCATATCTATAAACACACACGTCTCGGGGAAAAAAAGTCACTTTAAGCTAAACAAGAGATTAAGTGGCTACTTATCAACATTTTAAAGAGTTTTTGCATTCAGTATTTATTTCTCAACCATTTTGCATGTGAGAAAAGCATAAGCAGCTGGTGTTGTCTGGGTGTAATAACTTGGCAATTTCTGTTCATGTTTGAGTTTCTGTGGGAACTCCCTGTCAAACTGGCATTGGATCGTACTTTTGGCTAGGGCAGTCTCTCTATTTACAGTGACTTCTGCCTGATGTAATACCATCAGCCTAAGAGTATTTCTCTCTGATCCAATTCAAATCCAATTTTACATCTACTAAATGGAAGCCTCAGGTTAAATATCCTTATATGATTTCATTTTTTATCTTAGTTCCCAGCTTTAAAGATTAGCTCACTTAATCTTTAACTACTTGACCCATTTATTAGGACACTTTGGTCTGACACTCTTAACTTTCCATGACTTCTTGATTTTTGGCTCTGTTGTAATTTGATTCTTTCTCACGTTAGTGACTCTGTAAATGCTGCTAGTATGGAGATGATGCCATTTACCAACAGAATGTCATTGCACTGAAGGTGTTCTGATACTCGCCTCTAGTTTATGGCCACTGCCCATCATGAACTAGCCAACCGTTTTAATAAAAGACATTTTAAGCAATGTATTTCTTGATGTTGAATATACATGATAAAGATAGTTTTTAAAGAATATTGTGGTGTATAGGAGTGCGTGGGTGGCTCAGTTGATTAAGTGATGGACTCTTGATTTTGGTTCAGGTCATGATCTCATAGTCATGAGATCAAGCCCGTGCGTCAGGCTTGCACTGAGCATAGAGCCTGCTTGGAATTCTCTCTCTCTCTCTCTCTCTCTCTCTCTCTCTCTTTCTCTCTGCCCCTTCCCCACTCATGTTTTCCCTGTGTCTTTCTCTCAAAATCAATCAATAAACATTAAAAAAAGAATATCGTGGCTTATAATGACTACTTTTTATCAGGGCACCAGTGGATAAAGGCAGTCAGCAGGAAGAAATGAGAAATTTACAAATATATACTATAAACAAAGAGACTCAAGTGCATTCAATTAATCCAAAACACTGTTCCTTTTAACAACTTTTCACCCACAAAGATCAGTTTTCCCTTTGGAGGTTTTTTGCTCCTTGAGAGCTTTTCTGCACTCTAAAATTGTGTATAATTTATCAAAGTGATTCTTTACACTTTTCTATTTTCCAAATTTTCTAAAACTACTATGCATTATTTTTACACTAATAAGGAAACTAAAAACATTATTTTAATATATTGTTGGGTCATAGAGATCAGAAGGGATATAAAAGACAGTTAAAATCTTTGAAAACTAGCTCAAAAGGAATTTTTATTTCTCATTAATGGAAAAGATAAAAGATCTTAGAACTTAAATCTTGAAGACAAATAAAATATTTAAAAACCTTGATGTACCTTACCTAGCTTCAGGATACTTATAACTTTGGAAAAATTCTGTGCCTTGAAGTATACCGACTCATTATCTAATTTCCAATCCTGTAACAAAATTCACCTATTATACAAATAGGTAAACATGTGGAGCTATTATTTAATATTTAGACAGAGAACTGCAGACATTATTGGTTCATGAGTATGTTGATCACAGACCTCTTCAGTTACAATGTAACTGAATCATCATTAATGGAATGATAGATGGTATTGTCTCAGAAAAATAGATCTATATCATCTTCTGTACTGTTAGGTAGGTAAATGGAATATCATCACAATGGAAAGTTTGGTTGTTTTTTTTTTTTGAGCATTTTCTTTTGGATTGTAGCTGCTATTAAAGAGGAGTCAAGGGGTGCCTTGGTGGCTCAGTTGGTTAAGCATCCAGCTCTTGATTACAGCTCAGGTCATGATCTCACACAGTTTGTGGATTCGAGCCCACATCAGGCTCTGGAATTCTCTTTCTCCCTCTCTCTCTGCCCCTCCCTGCTTGAACTTTATCTCAAAAATTATAAATAAATAAATAAATAAATAAATAAATAAATAAATGGAGAGTCAAGTATTTGGGAAAAAATAGGAGAGTGATGTGGAAAAATGAAATGCTCCTAATAATTTCTGTCCGGTAAAAATCAGACAGTGAGCACAGACCTGGCATATGAAGAAGTCTTGTCTGTACTATTCATTGATATTTTAAAAGTCCATTTGTGAGATTTATGACTAGTGAATGGATATTCATGAGCTGATCTTACTCAACCAAGGAAAATCTACAGTTACCTCCAATTTAAGTTGAAAATTAAGAGGATAAATATATTGTTATCGTACAATCCATCAATTCTACTTCTGGGTATAAACCCAAAATAACTGAAAGCAGGGACTAGAACAAATATTTGTGTATTAATGTTCATGGCAGCATTATTCACAATACCAGAAGGGAGAAGAAGCAACCAAATATCCACTCATGGATGAATGGATAAACAAAATGACTATAACCTTAAAAAAGAATGAAATTCTGATAGATGCTACAACATGGATGAACCTTGAGGACAACATGCTGGGTGAAATAAGCCAGACACAAAAGGACAGATGTTGTATGATTCCATTTGCAGGAGGTACATTGAGTGGTCAAATACATAAAAGACAAAAAATAGAATGATGGTTGGAAAAGCCGGGAGAAGGAGGAATAGAGAGTTATTGTTTAATGGTTATAAAGTTTCAGTTTGCAAAAAAACTGAAAAAAGTTGTGGAACTGGATGCTGGTGCTGATTGTACAACAATGTGAATGTAATTTAATGCTGACGAATTGTATACTTAAAAATGACTAAAGTGGTAAGTTTTATGTTATATATATTTTGCCACAATTTAAAAAAGTTATTTCCTCTGGGGTGCCTGGGTGGCTCAGTCAGTTAAGCATCTGACTTCAGCTCGTGTCAAGATCTCACAGTTCCTGAGTTTGAGTACCCCGTTGGGCTCTGCACTGACGACACGGGGCCTGCTTGGGATTCTCTTTCTGCCCCTCCCCTGTTCTCTCTCTCTCTCTCTCTTTCTCTCTCTCTCCCTCTCTGTCTACCCCTCCCCTGTTCATGCTCTCTCTCTCTCAAGAATAAATCAATAAACATAAAAAAATAATAAAAAAGTTATTTTCTCACTATGACTTCAACATTAATGAAGGTTATGAGATATCTTGTGATCAAAAACGTAACGTTAAAATACTTAACATGACATATAGCGTCTAGCATTTGCAAATAATTAATTCACCACCTCTTCCTTTTAACTATTCTCCTGTCTCAGGCTGGAAAATAAAGCACCTTCTGTCACTTTCTGGACATAATTTTTATTAATGACTACTCTGCTTCCAGCACCTTTCAGGGCTTGCATTAATGTCTCCTTCACTTTATAACCCAAGGTAATGCCAGGGGAGCCACTGCTGCTCTCACTCAGCTCTTTCAGTTTAGAATTTTTCCAGAGCAAACAAAATCTTTCAACAAACCACTGTCTCACCTTAGGAAAAACCATCAGTGCCAGCAGTGCAGGGGATAGGGAAATCAAAAATTAAAAAGAATTTTGCAATATGAATTTTGCATCTGGGTTGGCTTTCCTAATTAAAAACAAAAAAATTTCTGGTACCACCATTTTAAGTTTGAATATTTTAAGATCCTGTTGGGATGGTTTCACGGTTCACTGTTCATCTGTGACACATCATCATGGCAACTCATTTAAAAAATGTTTTCATTTCAATAAAAGAAATGTTTAGTTCTGGCTATTTTTTTTCTTCCTTTCCCATGTTCTTTTTCTTTCTGCTTTCATTTTTCCCCCTGCGATTCTCTTTAAATAAAAGCACAGTTTGTATAACAAAAAACTGAACTCAACGGAATAACTATGTTTTGGGGGGCATTGTCATATTGGGATTTTGAACTGGAGTGGATCATCACTTCTGCAAGTCAGATATTTTTAATATAATTACTGTGTTGTGCATTTCACTCATAAATGTGGTATCAAAACCTTCAGTGTTTAGATTATACTGTCCCAAATGTGAAAATACTTATGAAATCTAGTTGCTTTTAAAGAACATCTTTTAATTTCATTGTTAAAACTCTACATGACCCATGAAAGTATATTTGTTACCACAAATATAACAGAAAATTATAACTAACTCTAAAATATGTCAGCATCTTTGTGAAGGTTTTATGATGTTGTTGCCTATTTTTTTTAATGCTTTTGTTTTTCTCCTAAGGTTATTTGTTTAGTTGACAGAATTGTGTTTTACTATAAGAATTTTGATTTTGAAGGGCGCCTGGGTGGCTCAGTCAGTTAAGCATCTGACTTTAGCTCAGGTCATGATCTCATGGTTTATGAGTTCAAGCTGCATCGGGCTCTGTGCTGACAGCTCAGAGCCTGGGGCTTGCTTGGGATTCTGTGTCTCCCTCTCTCTCAAACCCTCCCTCACTCGTGCTCTGTCTCTCTATCTCTCAAATAAACATTAAATTTTTTTTTTAAATTAGATTTTGATGTGTACCACAAAGAAGTATCTTAGTGTCTCTCTCACTCTCAAAATAAATAAATAAAACTAAAAAAAAAAAAAGAATACTTAAAAAAAAGAAGTATCTTAGCTACTTATAATTTTGAATATTTAATGACCTTAATCTTATCATTTAAAAATAAATATATCTTTGCGGTGCCTGGGTGGTTCAGTTGGTTGAGCATCTGACTCTTGATTTCAGCTCATGTCATGATCCCAGGGTGGTGGATGGAGCCCCACTTCCGGTTCTATACTGAACATGGAGCCTGCTTGGGACTCTCTCTCTCCCTCTCTCTCTCTCCATCTGCTGCTCTCCCCAACTCATGTGCTCTCTCTCTCTCCCAAATATAAATAAATAAATAAGCAAACAAACAAATAAATATTAAATAAAAATAAAAATAGTCTTTTAAATAATATTCCTAGAAAAAAATGAAATAGCAAAATAAATTCAGTATACAATTTGAAGGAAATAATTTTTATTCTTTTTTGAAGAAAATAAAATTTATATTCTTCCCTAAACCTCCATGTATTACCACTAGAATTATTTAAACAATAAATTTGATGAAACATTTGACTAATATTTTCCTTGTTATGATTCCAATATTAGCTCTAATGATCTATAGAGATGTTATTCATGTTATCTTTATTTCAGTATAAAATTCCTTTGGATGCTCTGGAAAGTTAGTAAGAACTGATCATTTTCCACTTCTGAAACTATATTTAGCAGAAGAGATTCCTAATTTGAAACTGCATGTAAAATAAAAACAGCATTACAGTGACATTGAATTCTTTTCAAAATATTTGTTAAGTTTTTTAAAGCATAGTTGAGAATCTTCTCTTCTCATACTGTTTACAATGATAATGCCATAGGAGCAAAGGTTGTGCTTACATCTTGTCTTTTCCCTTTGTTCCTACCTGTTTGGTGAGGGCAGAATAGGGAGTGAGGGGGCAGTGTTTGGAGGGGAAGATGGTTAATGGTTCTGAGTCCCTTGTGAGGTAATTAGAGAGGTATGCCTCTGCACATCTTGGGATTGAGGAAGAATTGATCTTTTTCTGATCTCTTCCAACTCAGATGACTTTTGTATTTTTTTATCTTTGGCTATAACCATGATGGCAGATTGATTTGGTAATGCTTAGTATTACCAGGGACACTCTTTAGTAATATTCAAGTAAAGCCAACTATTCTGTCCCTTGCTGGACCATCCTAAAAAAAAAAAAATGCTCAATTAAAATTCCCTTGCTCTACAAATACTAACTTTCCTCTTTGCTAGAATCTGAGGATGGTGAGAGAATGTGCTTTGTTAGGGGGCTACTTAGCTCTGAGTTTTAGAATATAAAGATGAAACTAAATTCTACAAGTTCTAGTTACCTTTGACTTTTCCTGTGACATAGGATGAATACGTAACCCCAACCATCTTATAAATGTGGGTCATTGCATTTATAGGGGAATGCTATTAGAAAAACTATTCAAAGTTTATGTCCTATATAAGATAGCTAAGTATGAAATTTTTGTACACATATGGATAAAGAATTAAACTCAATGGGGAAAAGTAAATGTCTGTTCATTTTATTACTGACCCTTCTTGTCATTCAGGCTAAGTCATTTCTCTAGTTTGTGCACTATTTTCCCTTCTGACAAATCATGATAACCTTATAAAGAGGAAAGACCTCTGGAATTAGAACTCTTTTAAAATAACAACTTTTGAACAACTTAAGCAAGTTAGATAATTTTCTGAGCTTCAATTTATCATTATTAAGTTGATACTTACATTGTACAGATAAAATAAGAGTGGTCTATTATAGCGATTGGTGCAAAGTAGTTTGTTAGTAGACGTTAGTTTTTATTTTATCTACTCCACACATTTTTAGTGGTCCTGACAAAACACATAAGAGACTGCTTTGGAGATCTAGGATTAATTTTGGATTGATGTATCAATACATAATGGAAACTGGGATCCATTTTTATTCATTCATTCATTCACATATGGATGCAATGACTATTTTGGTTAGAAACAAACAACTGAACCAAAAATTGGTCAGTCTAGCATTTTCAGCTATATTTAGGTTAAAATAAAAAGACAAAAATCATGTGGAAGGGTGACTAAGTTGAATAATAATTTAACTACCTATGGTTTATTCATATGACTTCATTATATGGTATCTAAAAATATTAATCATTAGTTGTTTGCCACCATTTTGTGTGAGGATCTGTCCTTAGTATTAAAAATACTCCCCAAATTATGTATAATCTGGTAGCTTTAGGATCTATTGGTTGAGAAGATGCATAATAAAAAAGCTAGTGAGGCTTCTACTTTTCTGTGCATTTGTATTTCAGTTATCTTATCACAGGAGTATATGTACAAGTCCTGTATTTCAGTGCATATTTACTAAAGCTGGGGCTTATTATTGAACATATATAAAGGTAATTTAAAGGCAAAATGGAGAACTGTTTTTATTAGTTTTGTGCAAATATAAACCTACTTTTTCCATGATCTTTAGAAAGTCATGGAAGGAGATTTGAATGCAATAAATTTATTCATCCATTCATTCCCTCATTCATTCTTTCAAAAACTGCTCATAAGCCAAGGTGCTCAGGATGTAATGTGAACTAAAACAGAGATGATCTCCTCATGGTACTTTTGGTGGGAAAGACAATTAACAAACAAAACATTTTATTATATAATTTAGCAATAATAGTAATAGCAAGTAAGTAAGGGTTAAAAGAATGAGAGATGTGTTTGTGTGCAAGTGTGTGTGTGTGTGTGTGTGTGTGTGTATGTGTGTGACAGAGAGAGAGAGAGAGAGAGACAGAGAGAGACAGAGAGAGAGAGAGAGAGAGAGAGAGAGAGAGAGATTGGCAGGGTTGGGGTGGGGAAATATTTCAGGGAAAATCTAATGAAGTGACCAACATCTAAGCAGTTTAAGAGTTCTGCACCCAATTCCAATATGGTGGTGGGGTTTTCACACCAATAAGCAATCCTTGAACACTAGCTGGGTGTCCTACAATTCAACTCCATTCTGACCCTATCTACAGGAGATTGCATCAGATTCCACAGATTATGGACTCAGTGACACAAGACTACCTTTCACTTCAAATGCTGAATGCAAGCCCATGTTAGCACCTTTCTCTGACCACCAGTTGTAGATTGAATGTTCCAAGGACTCCCTCCACAGATTCAATTTATTTGCTGCAACAGCTCACAGAATTCAGGGAAACATTTTACTCATCAGATCGCCGGTTTATTATAGAAGGATATAACTCAGGAACAGTCATATGTAAGAGCTGCATAGGGCAAGGTATGAGGGAAGGACAGGGAGTTTCCATGCTCTCTGAGTGTGCCACAAGCTCATCAACCGAGAAGCTCTCTGAACCCTGTCTTTTTGGGGTTTCGTGGAGGCTTTGTTACATAGGGATGGTTGATAAAAGCAATGGCCATTCACTAACCCTTCTCCCTGGAGGTTGGGTATGAGACTGAAAGTTCCAACCTTTTAATCACATAACTCCATTAGCAGCAGCCCCTATCCTTAGGTGTAGTCCGAAAGTCACCTCATTAACACAACAAGATACATGTATTTCTCTCATCCCTTCGGAAATTCCAAGGGTTTGAGCAGACCTGTGCCAGGGAGGGGTTGAATATCAAATACATATTTCTTATTATAAATCAGAATACCACAGTCCACCTCCTAGTCTTTGAGAAAAGATCCCTTAGAGCAAAAACAGTCATAAAACCCAAAAGATACTGGCATATTACTAGAATCTCATTCAGTCATTAATCACTATTTCAGTTCATCATCATATCTTATGGAAATGCCTAAGGCAAGACCACTCAGGTTTGCAGGCTTCCATTCCACCTTGTCAGGTTCCAAAAGCAAAAGTGGTCTCAGTCATAATATGGCTTACCCTTTCAGGTGTCTGGTATCATCAAGTTAAAGGGCAATATCATCTCTTGCTCTGAAACTCTTCCAAAGTGTTAATGTAATAATGAATTTCCCTCATTACATAACCCACATACTCATTTTTTTTCTTATGAATCATCCCTGTTTCCAACATTTGTGGTTGCAACCCTGGTTCTGTGACCAATACATGAGGTAGTGGGGGAAAATGTTGAGGTGATGTGGGGAAGAAGATTTAAAAACTATGATTGTTATACTGGAGTCCTCCCAGCTTTGGAAAGATTTGCATTGTCATACTAGCATCCTTCCCCACCCGTACCTCCCCAGATCTACCAGAAAAAAATCAAATCCGGTGGGGTACGTTTTTAGTGAGCACACAACTTGTGAAGGTGTGTAAACCAGCACTTTGTTGGTATCTCTTATTTTAGACAAGCAGTGTTTTAATTGCTCATTCCAATTCTCTAACTACCACTCTGTGGAGGATAGCTCTCTGTCTATTGTTGGATTTCATGGACTGTAAAGTGTGGTCTTTGGTCTAAGGAAATGACAGTTGGCCATTACAACTGGTGTGATATCTTTTGTTTGGTTCTTTTATAGTACTCTGAGCATGTGTCTCCGTCCACTGGGTCAGCAAAGCCCAACGCTGAGCCAGTATCTATTCCTGTCAAAATCCATTTGTAGCCCTCAAGGCTACCAGTAGCAGTCTGATTCACCACAGCTATGATCAGGGCCTTCCCACAAGGGAATCTGCCACATAGCCATCTGCAGTCTCTGCCTCTCTTGTTAGCAGACAGAACAGTTCTTATTGCCATGTGGTGTCTCAGGGAAGCAAGAGGACTCTAATTAGATTTAGCCCATCTCTGTACTACTGCCATACCCTCATATCCACTTATTTCAAGGACCCACATTGCTGCCTCAGGGGAGCATGTTGGATATCTGCTGTCAATTCCAGTCACTTTCCAATCCTAGAAAGTAGTTCTTCTAATGGGCATCCACATGTCCTGCTTTAACACACTCCACTAATTTCCATAGAGCCATGCTCCGTAAGGTCATCCCTTTAATAGGCCAGGTTTCCATTGCCCCTCTGCCCAGCCATATGGCCATCTCACTGACCACTGTCCATGAGTCAGTAAAAACCAAAACATATGATCTTTTCCCAGTGTTCAGTTCTTCTATCACCACTAGGAAAACAGCACACCAAGCTGACCTTTCTTACCTTCTTCAATCAGAGTGGTGGATTTACAAACAAGATGTTCATTCACTTGGGAACTGCCAGCCACAAACAAAGAAGCTCTTTGTCACTCAGTCCAGAGCTCTTATAGATATTGCCTAAGCAACAAAAGAATCCAGAAGTTCCTCTCACACAATTCCAGAGTCCATCCTGGAGAAAAGAAGCTTCCTGCCCACGAGTATCTCTCTTGCATTCTCCTCACAGCAAGATTATGTATAAACGATTTCCATATTATTATGGAACTTTTCTGGGTACTGCCATCCCCATTAGAGCGTTTCTCCAACATCATCCTAGACATGGCTATTTCAGATTTCAAAATTGCTTTCGTTTTCAGTCATTGGGGTAGCTTCCATTAATGCCTGATAGCAAGGTAGTAAATGCCACTCAAGTGGAAATTCTCTAATTCAAAGCCCCAGTGGCCATCCCTGGAAGGTGCTCATGGGCATTTGTTCTAAATTAATGTCGAGGCTCCATATAAAGCTATCACACAGAGAATTTGTATCTACCCTTGTTCCAGGTATTATTCCACACTGTGTGGGGCTTGGGTAATCTTACTCATTTTCATTTAGCATGTCCAATAAACATCATTTGAAGGGCTAATTTACATGTCTTCTGTTTTATAATACTAGATGGTTGAAATATTCTCCAGTCAGATACAGTCTCCATCTCCATAATATAATAAGATAGAAGATATACAACCACTTCACATAAAGCCAGTTCAAACACGTCAATTCTTCTGCAAACATTTACCTTAATTCCATCAAACCTTACATTCCTAAATGTGTCTTCCTTTAGGACTTCAACAAGTTTTGGTTTTACAATACTAGGTCAGGGAATTGTTCCCCAGTATGACAGAATATCCATTCCCTTAATACATGCAAGCAAAGGAGACACAACTTGCTTATATAAAACTTGCTTAAACATTCTTATTTTCCTAATCTTATCAACCAATCAGTCTAATTATAGTTCTAGTCAGGGCTTCCCCAATGGGCTTTGAGACCACAGTTCCTGGGACTTCTGTGGTCAAGGAGTCCTGGAAACTTATTTTCTCCACCCCCCCCCCCCCCCCCCCCCGACCATTTTACCTATTCTTGTGCAAATAGTTTGAGTCCCCAGGGAGGGGTTGAGTCTGGTGACTCTGGCCTTTTTTATCAGTCCTTTCCTTAATTAGTCTGCCTAATCACTGCCCCAAGCGATTGATTACTCCTCAAATTTCTCATAGTAATTTCTACCTTCAAATTTTTAAGATTTCTTCAACCAAGGATATATACATCCAACTTATATTTGGCCCTATAATGTTGGGAGACCAGCAAGCAGTCCCTTTGGCAGCAAGTATTAAAAACTTTGTTTTAGGGGCGCCCGGGTACTCAGTCGGTTAAGGGTCCAACTTCAGCTCAGGTCACGATCTCACGGTCCCTGAGTTGGAGCCCTGAGTTGGAGCCCTGCGTCGGGCTCTGGGCTGACACCTCAGAGCCTGGAGCCTGCTTCCGATTCTGTGTCTCCCTCTCTCTCTGCCCCTCCCCTGTTCATGCTCTGTCTCTCTCTGTCTCAAAAATAAATAAACGTTAAAAAAAAATTAAAAAAAACTTTGTTTTAAACTCATCAAAGTCTGTTTTATTTATCCCTGATGGAAGGAAGAAATAAAATGCAAATAAATGTAAAATGTAGAGGAAACATAGTACCAAAACTGTTAGTGTAAGTGAATATTGTTGGCTTCTTTATAGAGGATATTAGGTTATATTGTAAAGTGGTTTCATGTTTTATCCCTTGTAATACAAAACCCCTAAATGTCAGATATTAGAGGGAAAGATTTATACACAGCTGAAATGATACAGAGAGTACTGGTTAAAAAACAAAACAAAACACTACATATAAATAGCTCCCTTTTTATAATGTTGTCCAGGGTTGACTGTTGCTTTTAAGGCTGATCTGGGCAATGCTGCGTGGAGTCAGTTTTCATCTTAGTAGATGATGAGAGCATCATGTATGTAGAGGCCACAGGCGAGCAGCCCCCAAGGGCACCACTTGGCATATTGATTATTCTGAATTAAAAGATACTGAAGAAACAGCCAGTACAAGAAGAAAGAACACTCTGACAGCCCCTTTGTCTCCAGAAAGCAGAAGATAAATCTCCATGTCAAAGGAACTATTCCAGTACCAGAGATAAAGAGACATCCTTATCACGTAGATAGAGAATTCAGAGTTGAGAAGCTTGTATTGATAAACCATGTACTTGTACTAATTTACTACTGCAGCTCAAATGCTATTTAGATTTTTTGTCAATCCAAGCTCCCAACATAAGTTACCTTTGCTCTGTCAATTTCTCACAGATTTATTGTTTCTTGGTCTAAAATATATCAAAACTGCATGCCTTGGCCATTTCTTTAGGTCTCAATTCCATTATTAGGCCTCTGTGTACATATAATCAAATTTTGTTCTTTATTGCTGTTAATCTGTCTCATGTCAATTCTCAGACTAGCTAGAAGAACGCTGAGGGAATAAGAATAATTTTCTTCCCCAACCTGTGACTATTATATTAATTATGAAGTCCAAACCCTATTTATTTAAGTATGAAAAAACTGAGGAGTTACGTGACATACCTATATTCCTTATTCTTTTTAAAAATGTTTATTTATTTATTTTGAGAGAGAGTGGGAGAGGGGCAGAGAGAGAAGGAGAGAGAGAGAAAATCCCAATCCCATGATCTGAGAGTCCCAGTCCCCATGACCTGAGCTGAAATCAAGAGTCAGATGCTTAACCTACTAAGCCACCCCGGCACCCCACTATGTTCCATATTGCTAAGATAATTTGGTTCTATACAAAGCTGGGAGACTCCTGACCTCCATTTTCTTTTGAGGTTCCTTCTAGAAAAGATTATAAACTCCTAACTCCCTAACATGAGATACAAAGAAGTTTAAAACATGACTGCTTCCCAGGGTTGAATTTACCTCAGTCTGGATGCCAAATTGTACATCTGGAGTTGAGACTTGCAATCTTTAAACAATTTGTTTATTTTTACACTTGTGTAATGCTTTGACAAGAATGTTGCAGGGAGAGAATTCACATTATAGAAAGGAAAGGGAAATCGAGTGCAAAAAGCCTAGAAGAAAATGAAAAAAAAATTGTGACAGTAGGAATTTGCCCTATTGTTTCTATAGTCTTTATATTTTTTTGTAAATTGTCCTTTGGTTAATTGCCTGAAGTTAAAAAGCAATAAAATAGGGGCACCTGGGTGGCTCAGTGGGTTAGGCGACTGCCTTCAGCTCAGGCCATGATCTCACAGTTTGTGAGTTTGAGCCCCGTGTCGGGCTCTGTGCTGACAGCTCAGAGCCTGGAGCCTACTTCAGATTCTGTGTCTTGCCCTCTCTCTACCCCTCCCCTGCTCATGCTCTGTGTCTCTCTGTCTTTCAATAATAAATAAAGGTTAAAAATTAAAAAAAAAAGCAATACAATAAATGTTAAACAAGAAGATATCTAGGTGAGTTGACAATAATTCCAAGCTTTGCCTTGGGCTGACAGAAGAGAAAAATGAGAGATATGGAATTGCATAGAGGTCGAGATAAAGATAGATAGTTGGAGGAATAAAGGAGAGGTGGAGGACTAGGATGAGTGAGAGCTGACACTTTTGCCTCTCCTATTGGCATTAACCCAACAATTGCATGCCATTCGTTTTTCTATGTATACCCATGGTGCCCCCTGACCCTAAGACTATAAACCTCCTACCTGGTGGTGCCCCATTCCCCGTGATCATAAATTGCTACTCCTTACTTTCATCTGAAACTTCCAGTTCTGCAGGTAAACTAAAAACCAATAAGAGATGATGCCTGGTCATAGCAACAAGATTTATTAAGCTACTTTCATGTAGACAGAAATCTCTTTAAAATAAAAAATAATAATAATTACTAATGCAGAATTAGCAATTATTGTTTTAAGTTTAAAGAGACTTCTTTAAAGAGACTTCTATAATCAGCAATTATTACTGATCAAATTAATTCATGAATGAATTGATGACTATGGTGGTCCGTATGTGCCTGACATCATTCAAAAGAGTGCTTATAAACCACGTGGGCCCTGCTCCCAGGCAGTGCTTGGCACAGAGTAAGGAAGCCATAACTATTGGAGGAGTGACTAAATTTAGTGACAAAAGCTTGAGACTCTATTGTCACAATCCTGTCATTAAGTAACAAAGAAAAGGAAAAATATATGAGGAAAAGAACTAAAGAGAAAAAGGGGAAAGGCCAAAAAGAAGGCAAATATACACTTACAGGATCCTCGAGGTTGGGATACTGTTAAGCTAAGATTCTCTTTTGCCCCTAGCAAAGTGTCCTCATTGAGGCAACTGGGCTTTTAGAGAGAGGTCCACTCTGCTGGTTTCAAGGACTTGTCAATGGGCTATCAGCAGTAAGGGAATTAATTTTTCATTTGCCTAAGTTTCCCACATCACCCTGGCAAGCAACTAAACCCCTTTTCTTTGTTCTTGGGTAGCCAGGAGTGTCCGAGGAATATCACACATATTCCATGGCAGGGTTGGGATGGGGGATACTCCCTCATCAACTGCCATATAAAGAATGAATCAGGAGGTGGAGGACAAGGATGAAAGCAGAGACCAGGTAGAGGTTTATTTCAGTAACAGGCTATGAGATGATAATGGCTTCTTGTAGGTTTATAGCAGTGGAAATGGAAGAAAATGGATTAAACTGAGAATGATTTTGCAGGGAAAGCCAACATGATTTACTGATAGACTAGAGGTGGAATGTGAGTAAAAGAAAGGAATTTTTAAAAAGCACCAGTGGAATGTGAGTAAAAGAAAGGAATTTTTAAAAAGCACCAGTCGCTTCTTTTTGGAGGAGGAGGCCAGGGTCAGATGTTGGCAGGGAGTCCAAGGCCCCTACCAGTGTAAACAGAGAGCTGGGGTTTAGGCTGTTCCACAATGGGTGAACCAGAGCCAGTGAGTGCCCCTCCACTCCCTCTGAGGCAGTACATCAAGGAGTGTACAGATGAAAATATTCAGGAAGGCCTAAGCGTCAGGCCTATACTTACAATAAAAAAATAGTTGGAAGATGTTAAGCAACCAGTTCCAATGTGATGATCTTATCATCTGCCCTGCAGAAAGTTAGGACAATAAACAGCTTCATCCTATACAGTTTGGTCACAAGAATAAGCTGAGAAAACTCAATATGTCTATCCTTATTAATTTCTTAGACTTCATAGACTTTATGTATGTATGTATGTATGTATGTATGTATGTATGTATGTAATTTATAAGTAGGCTTCATGCCCAGCACAGAGCCCAACATGAGGCTTGGAAATCAGGACCAATCCTGAGATCAAGACCTGAGCTGAGATCAAGAGAAGGACACTTAACTAAGTCATCCAGGTGCCCCAGACCTCTTAGATATTTTGATATGGAGTCCTGGGAATATAAAATGAGAAGAGAAAGCTAGAAGATCTTAAACTGCTTTTTGTACTAATGCATAGGACTCCATCAAGAGAGACCTTGAGAATTACAAGGAAGGTGAAGAAATGCTAATGCCTTGAAATAGTTAAGATGTTTCAAAAGCATCTACAATGAGTCATTGAGATGACACAGTTGGTTGGCTTCTTTGCCTGATGATTTGTCCCATTCAGAAGCAGATATGTGAGATATAGAGAGAAGCAAGAGATGTTGATGATAGCAACATTTGAAGTGGTCAGAATGAACTACAGAGAGAAAATGTATTTTGTCTGGAGAGACCAAATGATAAAGATGCTGCTTTGCGTACATAATTGATGCAATGAATGAAAGACAGTGAAGGATGTTTCTTTTTCTTCTTGCTTTTCTTTTTCTCTTTCAGTAAATAGCATCATATATCAGTTAATTTGCTTTTGGACAGCCTTAAAAGAGTTATCACCAGAAGTCATGTAAATGGCTTGAGTCTCCAACTTTTTGAATCACGAGATGTCACAGGCAGTAATTTCATTTTATGGCAAGCATAAGCAAATGAGTGCACCTGCATTAGTGCAATCACCTTAAAAACCACAGTATTTGCTGCTATTGTATGGAACATTTCTGTTTTTGGAGTTGAAGTATAACATTGAAGATATTCTCAGTAACAGCAAGATTCCATCCTTGAAAAGTAGATTTGTCATTTGCTTTAAGAATGAGAGATAAATAAAGGATATCACGCTATATAAATGTGAAATAATAATAATAATAATAAAGCAATATCTGTCTACTTTTCAGTCTGAGGCAGAGCACCCAAGGAAGGAACAGACTGGGATGAGGTAGAGTAGCACAATGGAGAGCAAAGGATGATGGACTTTATTTAGAGCTGAGAGGCAAGAAATTGATAACAGGCACACACCTTATTCGGGATGTCTACCCTGTTTACACCATGTTGGATAACAATCCATCCCTCTTCAAAAGTCAATGCTTTCTGTTTCTTATTGTCGCTTGGAATGCTACATAGGTTTTTGTTGGTCTGCTTAATGCCAGTTTCACAACAGTGGAATACTGACATAATGTTGTCATCACAGGTCTAGAACGTGCCGGTCTTCAACAAATATTAATTAAACCAATGATTATTACAGTTGAACTTTTCACATTTTATTGTCTTAAAATACTTCTTTTGTGAATTTTCTATTGCTATCTTTGAGTATTTGTCCAGCTTTTATTACTTGTTTGAATGATTTATATATGCAAGGTATCTAACCTTTTTAGTATTTGCAGAGAAAATATTTTTTCTTAGTTTCACATACTTTTTATTTTTTGTTTTTCCTTTTGTGTTCTTGTTTGTTTTGTTTTTTTTAGTAATTATACCGTGAGCTTTCACATGGTCAAATATAACATTCCTCTCTTTTGTGACTTCTTCCATTACCTTTATGCTTATAAACATCTTCCCGACTAAAAAAATTTTTTTTAAGTTTATTTGTTTATTTTGAGAGAGAAAGCAAGTAGGGTAGGGGCAGAGATAGAGGTAGAGATAGAGGTAGAGAGAGAATTCCAAGCATGCTCTGCACTGTCAGCACAGAGCCCGATGCAGGGTTCAAACTCATGAAATCATGACCTGAGCTGAAATCAAGAGTTAGATGCTTAACTGACTGAGCCATCCAAGCACCCTAACATCTTCCCCATTTTAATGGCACATATTCATCATGTGTACATTTATTGTTTTTTAATTATGACATTTAAATTCTTTCTCTAGAATGTATTTTAGTGTGTAATATGAAAAGTATGTGACAAGCCTTGTTAAAATTATATTTGTTTCTAATAAATTGAATCATAAATTCAATTAACATTTTGTTAGGTATTTATTCACCAGAAATACTATTGATTGGTTGATTGATTGATTGTGTAATTGACATCATTGTTTGTTTCAGGTGTACAATGTAGTGATTTGATAATTGTATGCTGCAAAATGATTACCACAATAAGTTTGTCACCGTACATAGTGACACATTTTTTTTTCTTGTGGTAAGAACTTTCAAGGTCCACTGTCTTAGCTGATTTCAAATAAGCAATACAGTATTATTAGCTATAGTAACTATGCTGTGCATTATATCCTCATGACTTATTCCTTTTACAACTAAAAAATTGCACCTTTCACCCCTTTCACCAGTTAGTTGTGTCCTCCCCTAGCCCTGCCTTAGGCAACCGCCAACCTGTGGTTCATTAAAAAAAAAAATATTTTAGATTCTACATATAAATAAGATAACATGGTATTTGTAATTTTTGTCTGACTTATTTCACTTGGTGTAATACCCTCAAAGTCCATTCATGTTGTTGCAAATGGTGAGATTTCCTTCTTATTAATGGCTAAATACTATTCCATTGTGTATATTTACCATATTTTCTTTATCCATTCATTCATCAATGGACATTTAGGTTGTTTAAATACCTTGGCTATTGCAAATAATGCTATAATAAACATAAGGATGCATATATCTTTTCATTAGTGTTTTCATTTTCTTTGGATAAACACCCAGAGGTGGTATATCTATTTTTAATTTTTGAGGAACCTCCATACTGTTTGCCATAATGGCTGCACCGATTTACATTCTCAACAACAGTGCATGAGGGTTGCCTTTTTTTTCACATCCTTGAAAACACTTGTTATTTGTTTTCTTTTTGGTGATAGATTCTAATAGATGTGAGGTTCTATCTCATTGTGATTTTGATTTGAATTCCCCTGATGATTAATGATGTTGGGTGTCTTCTCATGTACTTATTGGCTACCTCAGAAATATTAAGTGACAGCTATCTACTAGATAAACACAGAGATAATGAAAAATATATGCCTTTTTTAAGTTACAGGTTAGTAGGTGAAATAGTAATGAGATATATAGGTAACAGTAATATATTTGCTAATTTATTTGCTAATAAAGAATATTAAATCTTATCAAATGTCTTTTAGAATTACACCTGTATTTTTCTTTTGACCTATTATATGATTTTGTTTTTAAAATAATAAGCCATCTTTATTTTCCTCTTGGTATCAATGCCTCCTTTTTCACTGTTGTTACTGTTTAACACATTCCTTGCTTTAATTTGGTGGTATTTTATTTAAGATTTAATATTCATAAGTGAGTTCACTTTTGTGGAGGGAGTTTTGTGTGAGTAAAAGAGACAGAAAATAAACAATATAAATGGCATAGAGATTAAAATAATGTTCTTGGAAACTAAAATCATCACGTGGTTTAACAAACTGCATCATAATGTTGCATTTGCATGTGTACACATAACAGTGATTTGGCACAAACTGATGGGAGATATCATTCTAGGAAGACAGTCAGGGACCAGATCACAGATATTTATATCGTTTTAAGGAGTTTTTTGAGAGAGAGAGAGAGAGAGAGAGACAGAAAGAGACGGAGACACAGAATCCGAAGCAGGCTGCAGGCTCTGAGCTGTCAGCACAGAGCCCAATGCGGGGCTCGAACTCATGAATGAGAGCCAAACTCATGACCTGAGCCAAAGTCAGATACTTTACTGACTGAGCCTCCCAGGCATCCTTTAAGGAGGTTTTAATGGCTTTATCAGAGAAATAATATAATAAGTTGTATGTCTTGGAAAAATCACTTTAGCAAAATTATGGGGACAAATAAGAAAGGTTGTGGTTATTTAATATTTTCATAGTTTAGATTAGAAAATATGAATGCTTGAACTATTTGTCATTGGGGATGGAACTAAGGGCATGGAAAAAGACAATAAGGACATTCAACGGAACATAGGCATAACCGAATATGGAAGGTGAGTGGCAATGAGAGAGAGGTCACCAGGGTAAACATAAGATTTTCATTTGCTTACTGCTAACCACTGAGCTAAGCAATACAGATGAAGAGGAGTATTGATAAGGGGAGAAATTGGGCTTGAATCAGAGATGCTTATGCAACATCTAGATGGAACTGTCCAGTAAGCATTATAAACTTGCATTTCAGGGAGGGATACAAACTTGGAGTCGTAAAGCAATTAGTTGAGGTTATGCAGATGGTAAAGGCAGCCCTGGGACAATATATATTTTGAGAAGAGATGCAAAAATAGAATGGTAGGGAAATGTATATATAGGATAAAACTGAAGTAGAGAATTGAGATAAACAAGGAAAAGCAAGAGAGATTGGTGGCCTGAAGGGCAAAGGGTGTAACAAAGGTTTAAGAAGAAAGGAAGTGATCAGTAATCTTACAGATACCAGACCTTCATGAATATGAAGGCAATAAATGTCTTGAATTAAGGACATTGGATGTCAATTATAAATTATTTTGTACTGTAGACATTTCTTAATTTCATTCACTTACCAATATTTAATCAATAGAAAAATCACAATAAGCCTGATTCAAAGCTGTCATGTTGGTTTGGCAAAATGTAGCTTAATAACCTTTAATGATAAAATGCCACATTTCCTGTGGATTCTTTTTTGATCCTCACATTCATTCTATTACAAAAATTTCCTTTTGCTGGATAATAGATGTAAGATCAAGCATATTTTGGCTTTCTAGGAACCAAGAGCTACCTTCACTGGCTATAAGCAAATGAGTGGGAGTGTCATGGTCAAATCTGGGATGGAAAGGAGATTGAGGTTGAAGTCCTTTAGTGACTTCCAAGAAACGCACAAAAATCACCCCCACAGGAAAGGAAAGAGGTTACCTTTCTTGTGATTCTGCCTGATGACTTAAAGTCAAATGCTACATGCAGCCCTGTCATTCTAAATTTGATTTACTGAAGACTGCCACAGATTAAAAAAAAAAAAAAATCTGCATCTTATGATGGAAGTAAAGTGTCTTGAAAAATGACACCGCTTTCTTACTTGCACAAAGGTTTCATAGGGGACATCAGTCACTTTAGTCTTACTTCAATCTGTGACCTAGAAACACAAGGATTATGTATAGATCTCATTCAAATTTAGACATCTCAAGAAGGAATGTCAAAGCTGAAGAATGAAAGTTTGCTATGGTTTTCTTTGCCATTGCAGGCCCTTTATTTGTAAAGCTTGAATATCTTTCAGTTTTATGGCATCCAACCACAATCATTTTCACTATTGTAGTGAAGGCTGACACAAAGCTGGGTCCAATATTTTTCAGTATAATAAGAAAGAAGGCCATTAGATAAAGAAAAGATGTTTTGTTCTTTTTGGTTTCACCAAACAATATTTCACATGAATTTTCTGTTTTCACACATGAATAATTTTTAGTGGCTCTAATATTCCATTCTCTAGATTCGAAGTTTATGCAAATACTGTATTAAAGAAAAAAATATGTGACAGAGGTTGAATGTGGTCCACAAGCCTAAAATACTTACTATCTTGACCTTTACAAAAAGTTTTTCAGCTCCTGCTGTAGATGGACCATAATGGTCTTTAACCAGTTTATTCTGTTTTTTATTATTTAAATTTTTTAATGTTTATTCAGAGAGAGAGACAGACAGAGACAGAGACAGAGTGTGAGAGGAGGAGAGGCAGAGAGAGAGGGAGACACAGAATCCTAAGCAGGCTCTGAGCCATCTGCATAGAGCCCAATGTGGGGCTTGAACCCACGGGCTGTGAGATGATGACTTGAGCTGAAGTTGGAAGCTTAACCCACTGAGCCACCCAGGTGCCCTAACCAGTTCATTCTACATAGATTTAAGCATGTAGGTTGTTTTCAAAAAAATTTTAAGCCATTTTACACAATACTGCAATTATACCATTTTGTACAAACATTTCACACACATAAATGAATATATCTATTGAAAAATTTCTCCAAAGTGAAGTTGTATTTATGCAACTGTGTGCATTTAAAAAATCACCAAACTACTCTCCTCAAATTTGCATTAATTTATGTTCTGTTAAGAGGGATTTTTTTTTTCATTGACTTTGGATGCTATTAAACTTTAAATCCTCATGAATATAACACATGAAAAATGATAACTTTTCATTCTCTATATCTGCAAGTAAGTGTAAAGCTGGGCCTCTTTACATATTAGTGATTATATTTATTTTGTTATTACCCGATGAAGGCAATTTCTTTTTGAATTTTCTTGATTATGTTGTTCTGCATCAAGTCTAGGCATACTGTAGAAATTATCCCTTTGGTGGTCACATAATTTTATTAGGCATCCCTTGTCTTTTTTTCACATCATTTTTTCATTACTGAGTTATGTGATTAATGTTTGTGTTATTGAATGTATCATTCCATTCCTTTGTATTTCTGGGTTTTATTACATAATTGGAGGATTTTCTCTGTATCAATATTATTAAAATATTCTTTCATGTTTTCTTTCAATAAATTTATGATTTCAATTTAGTTTAATTCTTTTGACCATCTGGAATTTGATTACATTGGGGTGGGATGAGGTAGGAATTTATATATATTTTCTTTTCAAATGAGTAGTCAGTATTTGCATTGACTGAATAATCATGACATGTATATATGCATGCGTGTGCATATATATATGTTTGTATAAAGATTCTGATTAAAAGAAAAAAGGCTGAGGGAAAAGGATTTTACTATATAATAATTTTCAAAAGTTTATATTGAAGAAAAAAAAGATACATTTCTTTCCTGCCTAAAACTACTAGAGAAAGAGGGAGTTACTCCTTAATTGGATGCAGTTAGAAGTTCAATGAGGAGTATTATCTTTTCTTCATTTCTATGTGACCCTTGTGGGGGCCTGGGTAGGCTGCCCTAAAATATGCCACAATGGCATATTGATTATTTTTAATTAAAGTTACTTAAGAAACGGCCAGTGCAAGAAGCCCTCAAATTCCTCATTATCTTCCCAAAAGACAGAAAATACATCTCTCATGTGAAGGGTACGTTCTTTGTACCAGGAGATAAAGAGACATCTCCAGACATAGGGAATTCAGGACCAATAGTGTTGCATACACAAACCTCATTACTTTTGCTAACTTACTACTCCAGCCCAGATTCTGTTTAGAATTTCTTACCAATGGAAGCTCTCAGACATAAGTTTTCTTCTTTTCTGTTAATTCTTCACAGATGTATGTTTCTTTGTCTAAAATGTATAACAGCTGCATGACTTGGTCATTTCTGTAGGACTCAATTTTATCAGGCCTCTGTGTGGGTGTAATTAAATTTTTTTTCTCCTGTTAATGTGTCTTTCACATTAATTTAATTCTTAGACCAGCTAAAAGAATCTTGAAGGGTAAAGAAAAAATTTTCCTCTCCAACACTCTTGATTTAAATCTTTCTTCCCTCTATATACAAGTGATATTGCCAAGCTTACTTGTTGATATGCCAGCTTCTGAGATCTTCACAATACTAATATTGCTAATCTTGCTAATAGAGGCAGGTTTTTGTAGTATTTAAGATCATGGGCTCTGGAGTTAGTTAAACCTAGCTTGTGAAAATTACTGGCCTGTTTCCTCATGTTTAAAATGGATTCATAGTGGGGCGCCTGGGTGGCTCAGTCGGTTGAGCGTCTTTTGGCTCAGGTCATGATCTCACAGTTTGTGGGTTCGAGCCCTGCATTGGGCTCTGTGCTGACGGCTCAGAGCCTGGAGCCTGCTTCGGATTCTGTGTCTCCCTCTCTCTCTGCCCCTCCCCTGCTCACGCTTTGTCTCACTCTGTTTCTCAAAAATAAATAAATGTAAAAACAAATTCAAAAAAAATAAATAAAAATAAAATGGGTTCATAGCAATACCTGCTTATAGGGCTGTTTTTTTGTTTAAATTAGTAATTTGTAAAAAGACTTTGCCATAGTGCCTCCACATAATAAGTGCTTAATAAGTGTTAATAATTACTATTACTATAACTTTTGTTACTCTTATTATACTTATTATTGTTCTCCCTAATTCCATCCTTGGAAATTCTAATCTAATTGTCCTGAGATGAGGTCAATTATCAGTAGTTTCAAAAAGGTCCCAGGTGATTTCAATGTGCAGCCAAGATTGAAGAACAAAATAACTTTTTGATTCAAACCAGCAGCCATCTAGTTAGTCTGGATAACTCACTCATATCATTGTCCTAGGTTATAAGCAGCCAGGGGATTACAAATTGTCCTGCCTATACAAAACTTCTGGTCCATATTTTAGTGTCCTATTTTTACATGTGAATTCACAGAGTCACCGGGGATTGGATGAAATTTTCTAATACCATTTGAGGTCAAAGTGTACATTGGTTGATGAATGGATAAAGGAGATGTGATATGTATATACAATAGACTACTATTCAGCTGTAAAAAAAATGAAATCTTGCCATTTGCAATATGTATGGCACTAGAGAGTATAATGTTAAGTGAAATAAATGAAGTGGAGGGGTGCCTGGGGGGCTTAGTCAGTTGCGCATCTGACTCTTGCTATCAGCTCAAGACAAGATCTCATAGTTCATAAGGTCAAATTGACAGTGCGGAACCTACTTGGGATTCTCTCTCCCTCTCTCTGCTCCTCCCCTGTGCTCTCTCTCTCTCTTTCTATCTCAAAATAAATAAACTTTTTTTTTAAAACAACAGTAAGTCAGCCAAAGACAAATAACATGATTTCATTCATATGTGGGATTTAAGAAACAAAACAAACAAGCAAAGGGATAAAATAAGGGAGAGAGACAAAGCAAGAAACAGGCTCTTAATTATAGAGAACAATCTGATGGTTGCTAGAGGGGAGGGGATGGGGGATGGGTTAAATATGTGATGGGGATTAAGGAGTATACTTATCATAATCACAGAGTGAGGTATGGAAGTGTTGAATGACTATATTGTACACCTGCAATTAATATACCACTGTATGCTAATTAATTGGAATTAAAATAAAATTTAAATTTAAAAATTTGTATGGAAAAGAAACTCAGAGGTAATAAGGGCAAAATAAAGATCAGAAAAAAAATAAAACTCTTATTATTATCCTTTGAGAGATGAGAGAAGATATAATGAAACAAGAACAGGCTACTAAATCTCCATCCACAGATGAATGGATAAACACACACACACACACACACACACACACACACACACACACACAGGGGTGCCTGGATGGTTCAGTCGGCTAAGCGCCCGACTTCAGCTCAGGTGATGATCCCATAGTTAGTGAGTTTAAGCCCTGTGTTGGGCTCTGTGCTGACAGCTCAGAGCCTAGAGTCTGCTTTAGATTCTTTGTCTCCCTCTCTCACTGCCCTTCCCCCACTCATGGTCTCTCTCTCTCTCTCTCTCTCTCTCTCTCTGTGTCTGTCTGTCTCTCTCTCAAAAATAAATAAACATTAAAACACACACACACACACACACACACACACACACACACACACTCAATGGAATATTATTCAGTCTTAAAAAAGGAAATTCTGACAACATGGGCAAACTTCAAGGGTATTACTCACAGTGAAATAAGCCAGATACAGAAAGATAAATATCACATGATCTCCCTGATATGTGATTTGTAAAATAGTCAAACTCACAGAAGCACAGTAGAATGGTGGTTGTGAGAGGCTGAAGGGAAGGGAAAATGAGTAGATGTTGGCCAAGGGGTACAAAGTTTCAGTTATGCAAGATGAATAGCATAATATATCTAATATACAGCATTGTGAATACAGTTAACAATACTATATTGTATACCTGAAATTTACTAAGAGAGTAGCTCTTTTATTTTTTTAAGTTTATTTCTTTATTTTGAGAGAGATAAAGACAACATAAGCAAGGGAGGAGTAGAGAAAGAGGGTGAGAGAGATAATCCCAAGCAGGCTCTGCACTGTCAGTGGGGAGTCTGATGTGGGGGCTTGAACTCATGAAACCTAAGCAGAAACAAAGTCAGATGCTTAAGGAACTGAGTTACCCAGGCACCTCTAAGAGAGTAGATCTTAAGTGTTCTCACCGCCCCCCCCACCACATACAAATAGTAACTATGTGAGATGAATATGTTAATTAGAATGATTATTGCAATTATTTTACAGTGTATAGAATATCAAAACATCAATTTGTACAACTTTTATTTTTTTAATGTTATGTATTTTTGAGAGTTGGCGGGGGGAGGGGGAGGAGGGTGGGGGTTGAGGGGCAGAGAGAGAGGCACACACACAAAATCTCAAGGAGCCTCCAGGCTCTGACCTGTCAGCACAGATCCCAACACGGACTAGAACCCATGAACCATGACATCATGACCTGAGCTGAAGTCAGATGCTTAACCCAATTTGTACACCCTTTATATATATAATTTTCATGTCTCAATTTTACCTTAGTAAGGTTGGTGGGAAAAACAAGATATTAAGAATATTGAGAGAACAAAAAAGATTTTAGAAATTAAAAAAAAATAAATGAGAGTAGAATCTTCAAACACTCAATAGGCGCTTTAGAAGATAAAGTTGAAGAAAGCAGGAAGTGAAACAACATTGGCAACAAAGGAAATGCAAATAAAAGAAAAAGTAAAGCAAATAAGATAAACAATCAAGGGGCCCAATGTCTGAATATTTTTAAAAGCAAAGAACAGAAAATTGAGAGAAAATTTTCAAAAAATTAATTTTTAAAACTTCCCAGAATTAAAGGGTTGAATTTAAGATTAAGAAACTCCATCGAATGGCTGCTCAGTGATTGAAAACAAAACAAAACAAAACAAAACAAAACAACCAAAAAAACATACACCAGTGCCATCATCATGAAATGTGAAAAAAACTACTAATAACTACTTTTATGAAAAGTTAAACTTTTAACATTTTTGAAAGAAAATAGGTGAGTATCTTATAAAATCAGTGGAAAAAGCATTTATGTAACACAAAAGGAAAAAAGCAAAAAAAAAATCAACACATTGGAATGTATCAAAATTTAAATTATTTGTATCAAAATACATCATTTAAACATTGAAAAAGTAAGCCACAAACAAGGAGAAGGTATTTTCAAAGCACATAACTTACTATAGAGAATATATAAGGAACTCCTATAATAAGAAAAATCATGCCCTCCCCCCATTACCATAAATAGAAAATTACAGTAGGCAGTATACTAAGGAGAAATTGCCAAATGGCCAAGGAACATATGGAAATATTTGCAACCTTACTAATAATTAAAGGAATAAAAATTTAAACCATAACAGAGTATCATTTGTAAATTTTTAAAAATGCAATTAACCCCAGTGTTTTAAGGATATAGAGAAACTGGAAATCCTATTCTCTGTTGCTGGGAATGTGGTAAACTGGTTCTGCTAGTTGGAAGAGTAATTAGGCAATTTCCAGTAAAGTTGAAAATGCAAATTATCTTTCACCCAGCAATTATAGTCCCAGAGAATGCTGGTGCATGTTTACAAGGACATGTGTGAAAATATTTACTATAGCTATGCTTGAAATGGTGAAAAATTGGAGACAATCTAAGAGCCACAAATAACAAAGTGAATACATAGTGTTAGGGAATCAATTATCCACAGTTACTGAATTTACTATTTTTATTGCCTGATTTCCTTTATTCAGATTTATCAAAGTCAGTTGATGAAAGAGTGTGTACTCAATTGAAGAGTTTTTCAAAACTTGTGAGATCATCTAAAAGAAGACAACGAAATTTTTACAGTCACTTTGTTTTTCAGTGGAGTCATTTGTACCACTTTTAAAGGTGAAACATTACCATTAAAGGCTGTTTTATTTTATTTCTGAAGGGCATTTTCAAGAAGCCATGCAGCTTTCTCCATATCTTCTGTACCATGTCCATGTTTTCTGATGAAATGGGCACAATTTGCATACTTACCCGCATGCATGCAGGGATTGGCTAAAATGAAATAAAAGGCAAATAAAATGCTGCTCCTTGAATTAAAATATTAGTTATCCAAAACTATGTTGTCTTAGGGAAAGCCCATTTATTTTTTTACATATTCTGTTATTCAAAGCTCACTACCTACGTAAGAAGTAATAGTCTTTTTTGTTTTAGAATTTTTTAAATGTTTTATTTCTTTTGAGTGAGAGTGCACGTGCAAGCAGAGACAAAAGGCAGAGAGAGAGAGAGACAGAATCCCAAACAGGCTCCATATAGCACAGAGCCCAACACAGGGCTCATTCCCATGAACCATGACATCATGACCTGAGCTGAAACTAAGTCAGACATTTAATCAACTAAGCCACCCAGGAGCCCCAAGGTGATAGTCCTAAACCACTTAATAGGCATACTGACAGAGCAGATACAGAGTTCACACAACCCACACATCTTTATGAAATAAAATAAATCCCCCTATGCTGTTCCAGTAAGGTTCACAGTAACAGAAATAAGCTTGGTTCCCAATATATCTCAGGTGCTACTTATTTAGCCCAGTATGTATATGTGTGTGTGTGTGTGTGTGGTCAGAGGGGATTGTACACAGGGGGAAACATAGCAAACAGGGTACCCAAATCTAGCTCACACTCCATTCAACAAACCATACAAAGGAATAGTATCTTATGCTAGCAGACACTCTGGTGTGTATATTTATGTGTGAATGTAGTGTCTAAGGATTAATAGAAGGTAGCTGGAACTTACAACATATGTGCTTAAAATAGCCCAAAGTTTCTTTTCAAAGTTCTTTTCAGGTGCCTGCTTCCCATGAAATGCAGCTATGAGGGAAGAATCAAGTGATGTAGTTGGTAGAGTGTGTGTGTGTGTGTGTGTGTGTGTGTGTGTGTGTGTGTGTGTGTGTGATGGGAGAGGTGGCCACATTGGGGAGAACACCACCCAGTTTCTCTTTCATACATTCCTTGGCTTCCCTGACCCTATCTGAGACTGTATAGTCCGTATCTATACATTTGCCTTTCCCCTCCCTGAGAAAAAGGAGCTAATAGAAAAGTAGTACTTAAAGGAAAACTTCATCTCTACTTTGGCTTAACTTTGCTCCGCCCAACTACCTCAATGCCTACCTTATTTTAGTCACCACCAGTCTCAAATGACAACTGAACTTACCATTTCATTTTTAGTTCTGTTATCACTGCCAAGGTCAAAATGCCTGAAGTAGGAAAAAGGACTCAGAAGCAGAAGCGGGAAATACATATATCAGGGCAGATTCTGAGGCTGTCATCCTCTGTGAGGTAGACATAACCACATAAAGATGCAGGATGGATATTAATTATTGCAAAGCCCATTATCACAATGATGGGGGAAGTCTTCACATGGCTTGCCTCTTTTATGTGGAGTCTTCATGACTTTCCCAATGTTTCCACTGGCAATGGAATATTCCAGGGACAGAATCAGTGACAACACTAAGGAATACAGGTTGTGCCATGTGAATGGAATATACAAGAGTCACGGAAGCTCAGAAAAAGGAGAGAGAGATTTCTGAAGATTGGAACCACAAAGACAATTTCAAGGTAGATTGGTAGGATTTAAATATACATAGAAAAAGGAGATGGTGTTCCACTGTCTTTACAGTTCACCAAAGGTATGCAAGCAGAAGACAAGTTTGTAGTAAGGTTCCTAAGAATTTTGGGGACTGGCATCTCACAGAGTATTTCTTAATTTTTATTGAATAAATTTGCTTTCATTGAGAATCTATTATGTCCTATGAAGTAGGCTAGGTACTTAACATAGCCTATCATATTTACTCTTTACAAAATCCCTGCAAGAAATGTATTGCTACTGCCTCTTTATAGATAAGGAAAAAGGAGCTCTGGGTTAAGTCATTGGTGAACTGAAGGCCACAAAACTACTTAGTAACAGAGCCAATGTTTGCACTTGTTCCTCATGGACCACTGAGCCCATTCTCCATAGGAAAAGTAAAACTTTAACGTGTAATAATTCATATCACTGATGAGCAACTCTAACTGTAAAGAAGCTAGTTTAAAACATTGTTTTTCAGGGTGCCTGGGTAGCTCAGTTGGTTAAGCATCAGATTTTGGCTCAGGTCACGATATCGCAGTTCTTGGGCTCAAACCCTGTGTCAGCTCTGTGCTGACAGCTTGGAGCCTGGAGCCTGCTTCAGATTCTGTGTCTTCCTCTTTGTCTGCCCCTCCCCTGCTCGTTCTCTGTCTCTGTCTCTCAAAAATAAATAAACAGTAAAAAACTTAAAACGTTTTTCGCAAAAAGCAGAACCAGACATATAAATACAGGGAACAAACTGATAGTTGCCAGAGGGAAATGTGGTGGGGGAGGGGGGTGGGAGGGATGCGAAAACTGAGGGAAGAGGCGTGGGAGATACAAGCTTCCACTTATGGAATGAGTAAGTCATGGAAATAAAGGGCACGACATAGGGAGTATAGTCAATGATATTATAATAGCCTTGAACAGTGACAGATGCTGTTTGTGGTGAGCACAGCATAATGTACAGAGAAGTAGACTCACCATGTTGTACACCTGCAAATAATGCGACCCTGGGTATCAACAACATTCAAATCAAAAGAAATTATAGAATTTTATTCTACATGGATTAAAAACAATCACTTGTTTCTAAAAACTTCTTTTGGTCATAATAATCTTTAATGTAATCTTTAATGTTACTGAAAAAAGCAAGTAACGGGTCTGCAAGGCTATCCAGCAAGGTAGTAACAGCGAATACTTCTACAGAGTGATGGATTATCATCTCATTACACTTTTATTTCAGATAATTCTCTCCTGTTATTATTATGTTACTAAAGAGTTGCAAAGTGGCACTTTTATAATAATCTCTGTTTTATTTTGAAAACCAGTTCTTTTTTTAAAAATATAATTTACTGTCAAATTGGCTAACATAAAGTGTGCTCTTGGTTTTTGGGGGTAGATTCCCACGGTTCATTGCTTACAGACAACACCTGGTGCTCATCCCAACAAGTGCCCTTCTCAGTGTCCATCACTCATTTTCCCCTCTCCCTCACTCCCCCATCCACCCTCAGTTTGTTCTCTTGAACACCTTTTTTTTTCCCCATTAAATTTTTAAAAATTATTTTTCATGACCATTAACAATTAAAGTTGGCTATCATTGTCCTGTTAGGGTTCCTGTCTGAAAAGTTGGGTAGCCAACCACCTTCAATCAATTTACGTACAATGTAGTTTTGTAGTTTTTAATATTATTACCCTAGCAGCTTTGTTCTGAATGCATTCCAATTTATCTATAACTCCTATTAAAAAGTGTTATGCCAAATATAAACACACTATTCTTTTTTTAAAAAAACTTTTTATTCATTTATTTTGAGAGAGAGAGAGGGAAGGGGAGGAACAGAGAGAGAGGGAAAGAGAGAGACTCTCAAGCAGACTTCTTCTGCACCAGCAGTGTGGAGCCCAACACGGGTCTCAAACTCATGAACCGTGAGATCATGACCTGAGCTGAAACCAAGAGTGGGTTTCAACCAACTGACTGAGCCACCCAGGTGCCCCTAAACACACTATTCCATGCATGATCTATCTTTTGAGTTATTTGGCAGACAAATTGGACTAAAGCAATGCTGAGAAAATTTTAAAAATCCTAATAATTTATACTCCCATCTATTAGTAGTAAAGTTGAGAATAAAATTAAAGGTTACTAAAGGTTTTCCTTTTAGTAAAAGGAATAGCTCTTTTTATTAAATAATTCAGCAAATGTTTTACCTGAGATAAGCAGATGGGAAAAATAATATGTTTTATGTCCAAAAGGGAATGAACATATTTTGATCTTTGGCACAGCAGTATATATGTGTGTGTGTGTGTGTGTGTGTGTGTGTGTGTATACATATGTATACGTATACATATGTGTATATATATACATATATATACATGCATATATATATATATATATATATATATATGGAGAGAGAGAGAGAGAGAGAGAGAGAACACCAAGTGCTTCTTTTTCCTGTTTGGTTACTCTGAGTTGTGCAAGGTGGTAGTAATGTATTTGGAAAAAAAAAAAAAACAAACAACCTAAAAGATCTTATCATTGGCTTCAGTACTACAGTACCATTATTAAATTCTAAAGAGGAACTTTGTTAATAATTACTGTTTTCTTATAACTAGGTTTAACAGTGTTTGTAATAATGGGTTAGGAATGGTTATGCTTTACTGCAATGGTCTCGCTCGATAGCGTAACACTATTTAGCTAAGGGAGAGATTTATGTATTTTTTTTTTCTTAATAGCATTCCATGGAATCACAAACTGATCACTCAGCTTTTAGTAAATTGCCTTTATGTAGTCTAAGATTTATATAATACATGTTATAAAATCCCACATTATGTTCCATTATTAATTTGATCATACCTTCTAATATGAGATTTAATGAACATAGAAAATTAATTTTTACTTTATTTTTATTACCAGAATGCCACCATATTGAAACAAAATGTTCCAATAATTTTCTAGAAATGTATTATCATAACTTAGTGAAGGAAAAGATCTCCCATATAAATCAAAAGGGAAAAGATGAGCTTTATGTAAAAATTTATGTAATACATTTTTTTCTGAAAACTGTTAATTTCTCATGCTTTCATTAAAAAATAATTTGCCTCCAATATTGTATTGAGCTAGATTAGGAAGGCAGCCACATTTTAGGGGGTGGTCTCTGGAGGCAGTCACCCTTGTTCATACCCCTTTACCACTCACTAGCTGAGAAAACTTGAGCAAGTGATATATCCTCTTTGTGCCTCCATTTCCTCATCTGAAAAATGGAATAATATTAATAATCATGAGATGTTGAGGTTATTATTAAATAAGTTCATTATTAAGTAAGTTCATTCATTAAAAAAATCCAGTGCTTGCAATATTGTAGGCACCTAGTGATTATTATTCCATTTCACTAATTTTTAAACAATTTGTTAGCAACACTAGACTAAGCAAGATACTATGAAGAATATAGAGAAGAATATGTGGGAGTGATGGCAGTAGGGCAGTGTAAGACATTCTCTTTTTATCTCCTGTATTTTTCTAAATTTTAAAAATTTAATTAATTAATTATTTTTAAAAATGTTTACTTATTTTTGAGGGAGAGGGAGACAGAGAATCCAAAGCAGGCTCCACGCTGTTAGCACAAGCCGATCTCCATCCCACAAATCTTGAGATAATGACCTGAGCCACCCAGGCCCCCCTTTTTATCTTCCTTTTAAAAAAACGGAGAAGGGGCGCCTGGGTGGCCCAGTCGGTTAAGCATCCGACTTCGGCTCAGGTCATGATCTCGCGGTTGGTGAGTTTGAGACCCGCTTCCGGCTCTGTGCTGACCGCTCAGAGCCTGGAGCCTGTTTCAGATTCTGTGTCTCCCTCTCTCTGACCCTCCCCCGTTTATGCTCTGTCTCTCTCTGTCTCAAAAATAAATAAACGTTAAAAAATTAAAAAAAAAAAATAATAAATAAATAAATAAACAAACGGAGAAGGCATCCATACCTGAACACAAGCGACTTTGTGGTATTTTAGAACCTAGTAATGACTCCAAGAGTCCACTGAGGAATTTCACCAGCAAAACTGCCTGGATCCGTCCTGCTGCTGGGCTTTATGCCGGGACAGGTATTCAGGCCCAAGAGAGAACCTGCAGAAATCCAGCATTCCTCCTCTAGGAGACTCCAGCACACGACTGGAGGGTGGAGGGGGGGGGAATAGGAATTTGGCCCCTCAAGGAAACACTGTGTGGGGGACGATTTATCCAGCAAAGTCTATCTCTTCTGCAGGGGAAAAACAAAGTGGTGCCCGATAGTCCACTACCCCAGATAAACAGGATGTGGCTGGAGAAACCGATTTCTCCCCACCAACACTTGGAGTAGGGAGTTGGGAGCTCCAGCCCCGGTCGGGGGTGGGTTGTGGGGTTGGGGTGGAGGGCATAGGGAGGATAGTCAGGAAGACACTGATAAGAATTTCAAATGGTGTTAAAGGGATTGTGTTTAGCAGAACCATGAATGTCTTGGAGTGACACCCTGGAGATATCCCTAGCAGATCCACGTGCACCCTCAATGCTCTGAGTTCTACACCTATTATCTAGTCCCCATTCGTTGCTGAGTCCTTGTGCTTGCTCCTGAGTGAGCTTGGGAGAAGGAGCCCAGTAAAGTGAGCCCAAAGAGAAAACAGGCCATAGTTGGTGGACAAAGGTCAAACGGCCAACTTGAGCTATAGCGCCCCCTTCTGGGAACAAAAGAGAGGTTTCTAAAAGCCCCTGGGTGAATTCTAAGAACCAGGGTAGACTTATAAAAGATTAGGTTGGAAATTCTCACACAAGAAGAAATAAGAGTGAAGCAAACACATTTTCACAGAGGACAAACAAACACACAAACCTTTCAGATCAGAGCAACACCATGGAAATAACACTTCATCTGCTAAAGGCAAGGGTCAGATAAGGAGACGTCTGCTCTGAGCCCCCTGTCTTAGACCTCACTGGGACAAACCCAGACACATAAGAGAATGTTCCGCAGGACTTTAGAAGTGACCTTCATAAACAGCACCCTCTTGATCTACTACACTTACCATCGGTAGATTTTATTCAAACTTATTCCAAAGCTGAAACTAAAAGAAATAGGGAATCCTACTTTGAAAGCTGAGCAGCTCCAGGAAAACTAACAACCACCCACAGGAAACTCCAGCAGGCTACCTGTACAAAACATAGGGAGCCCATTCTTGCAAGGGCTTCCTTCAGTGAGAAAATATACCTAAGGATAACTTGAATCTCAGATGGCCCAAATGGGGTTCTTTTGACATGTCTGAATTAATTTTCTTGAACACACAATTAAAGAAAGTTGGCTGTTAAGGCTAAGCAACCAGAAACTAGGAATTCTTTTGGTTCAGTCAGTAGAGCCCCCAACTTTTGAGAATAATACAGGTAGGCACTCTGGGCTTCATCTGTTTTTTTTTTTTTTGGTATCTTTGGACAAAACTGACCACGTTTTAACTGGAAAATGGATAATAACTAATGGATCCCTAAATTAGAATGCTATCTTGCAATTAGTTTTGTTTAATAAAAGAAATATTTTGGAAATTGGGTCTTTAATATCTTTGTACAAATATCTTTGTAGTGAAACGAAGACTAGGTCTTGTTTATATCTTGTTCGTGTTTATGTGTCCATATGTGTTATAAATGTGTTATAAACCTCTTGCATAAATTATCTTCCCACTGGAATTAATGAACTGATTTGTTAGCACATAAATATTTCCAACATAGCATTTGTTGAAGGCCTTTTATAAAGTGCACACTTTATTACTCACTCATGTTACTTCAGTAGCATGCTAACCTTTCATTCTGCTTTCATTTCTTGTCTTCCTTTTTTCCATGTTGATGGAATTTTATAAGTATTTTTCTCTCAGTGTCTCTTAATTTCTTGTTGGCTCAGATCTTCAGGTATGATCAGACTAGGGTGAAATAATAATAGCTTCCTGAATTGGGGTGACTTAATTATCAGATTGAAATGATCTTTCAATTGTCAGATATTCTACTTGTCTTTCAAGTTACGGTTTCTATTCAATAACCTGGGGCATTTCTATCAAGGCATGTAAAAGAAGATACATGTAAGAAATTCCAGGAATATCATGTGTTAACCTGCATAAATGGCTCAGGTGAATTTGAGGATTTACCTGGTCTTTTACAAATGTTCTTGCAAATAATGCCATTTATAATTTTCCTTAGTTATAAGATAAATCATTGCAGTTTATCCTAATATTTATTATTTTCTTACCAAGTTAGAGAAATACT
Source organism: Acinonyx jubatus (assembly GCF_027475565.1). NCBI lineage: Eukaryota > Metazoa > Chordata > Mammalia > Carnivora > Felidae > Acinonyx > Acinonyx jubatus. Next base: position 103,061,611 of record NC_069385.1, on the reverse strand, counting down.
TTTGATAATCTATAGGTATGAAATTATTGATTATTAATTCCCTCTGAGGGATTTGCTACCCCAGAACAAGAGGAAGTGAGATTCCAGTTTGCTTTGTGCAGCTGTGAAGTATGAGCAGTGCCAATTTGAATGTTTTTGTGGCAAGTTTCCCTACCTCCTCTTTCCCCCAGGCAAAGATGGTCTTCCACCTGTGAACTGAGAATCCCATGTCATTCTACACTGGCTTCAGATAATCTATGTGTGCAATTCCTTGTGGTATGAATTGCCCCCATCTCATTAAAAACAAGCACTCAAAGAAATAATGAAAGTGTCATTGCTGCTGTGTCCTTAGTTACTATCACTAATAAAATGGGGCAGAAATAATGGGATATCCTTTATTTCCTTTTGTGCCAGTATCGGTTGAAAAGAGCCTCCTTTGTTAAGGCACCATTTAAGTCATGGACACTGATGGTGCCCAGAGTCTCTTCACCAGCTGGTGCACACGTCTCCCAGCTGTCCTGAATGTTGGTTTATGTCTGCATGGTTAATGGCTCAGCAGCCCTCTTTTCAACACAGCCCTTGCCCTTGCCCTAGGATGTTATGCACTTTCTAACATTTAGGGGAACTTAAGAGCCAGATACCTCTATAAAAAGGCCAGTTCCCTTGTTTCAAGATGGGATTAATTTTGACATGCAATGTATGCCTAGAGTGTGCTTGTAGTATGGTCAGAATGAAGTTAGTCTCCAGTAAAAGCCGATTTCTTGCTTATCTCTCCCCTATCCTGTTTTCCTTACTCTCCTCCTGAGAGCATTCCCCAACAAATCACCTGAATCAGAATTCCTCCCTTTGGCTTCCCTTCTAGGAAACCTGACTCATGATACTTGTTTTCTCCCTCTAGGTTAACATTACCCATTTGATGGATTTTTTAAAAAGCTATAGTCTCATTGAATGTTAGAACTCATTCTAAAATTTAAAAGAGAGAGAGAAAGAGAAATTTGACAATTAAAAAAATTCCCTTTGAGACCATGAAATTCAGATGTAAGCAATTTATGCAGTGAGTATCTGATTTATTAATATCACTATACATATGAATTTATCAGCTAAGAAAGTTAATACAAGCTGCTTTAGAGTTATCTCAGTTACCTCTTTGGGCAAAACAGTGTAAGGATTAGGAAACCAAATTAGATCAGATTGCATCAGTGTACAAAAGAAATTTGTAATAAGAAGAAAACTTTTGCTTTTAAAAATAAACACAAATCAGGTATTTTGCATTGTTTATTCTAGCTACGTCTTGTCATAATCAGACATGGAGTAGAGAAAAATATTGCCTGCCCTAATGGTTTCCTTCTCATTTGAGAAGCGTCTAATGGAAAAAAAAAATAACTAAAGGAGTTGAAACAAAGACACTGGAATCAAATTCCAATTCCAACTTAAAAGGTACACAAAGTCAGGCATGGTACTAAAAATGTCTAATTTCTACTTTTCTGATTACCAAAATTGCTTCCCAATTTGATTGTGAGGCTAAAATAAGAAAATACATAAGAAAGTGTCCAATACAGAGTAGTTTTCCAGTGGTTTTGCTCCCCTTTTGAGAAGTCTGGTCAAGCATTTAGAGACTATAATGCATTGCCTTATTTATTCAGGTATAAAAGGTAATAAATGCCCACTGTTTGTGTTTTTTAGCTAAGTTTAATAAAAATAGGTATTGCTGTGGTAGGATTTGCGGTGACAACATGGGAAAGGCATCTACTTATATAATGATTATACAAATTAATCTGGGCTGCTGCTTCTTGTCCTCTGCTTCCTCTTCTTCTTTTTCCTCCTCTTTTCTTTGCCTCTTCTGCTTCTATCTTTTTGTCTTCTTCCTTTTCATTCATAGTCCAGAATGTCCTAGATGACATGCATAGGAAAGATTAAGGCAAACAGATTTCATTTGTTCTGCAAAATAAACTAACAGCAATATTCATGTTTTCTTAGTGACTTGGGAATATTTTGTGTTTATGCAGTAAAGAGACAGAAGAAAATAAGTTCAGAAAGTAGTTTGTATTCATGACTTTTTAAATTTAAAAATTAATGAAAGAGAACAAACTGAGGGCTGATGGAGGAAGGTGGGTGGGAGATGAGCTAGATGGGTGATGGGAATTGAGGAGGGCACTTGTGATGAGCACTGGGTGTTGTATGTAAATGATGAATCACTGAATTCTACTCCTGAAACCAATATCGCTCTGTATGTTAACTAAAATTTAAATAAATATAAAAGGTAGAGGACTTGATATTCTAGAGACACATTACCAAGTGAAATCAATACACTTAATCAAATTACCTACTTACTAGGATTATAACTCAATCTATTCATCAGGCATTTTAAAGAAAAATAATTCATATAGAACATTTAATAAGATATGGGTAATGAAATAAAAGTATATTTTCATGTTCCAGGTTATGAATTTTTTAATGGGCAGTCTTTAGTTTTTAGTAGAAATGAGTGTTATAAGAGTTATTCTACAGGTGTAATATTTATATTCAGAAACAATTGAACAATTTTAGTTTGATAACCATCTATATATACTTATGTCCAAAATATTTCATGCTAAAAATTTAATTCTGTTCATATATTTTATTTGATTGAACTCAAGAAAATACATTTTCTTTTATGTGTGCTTAATGCAAGCATCAGCAAACACTTTGGTGTAGGTATCCCCATCCAGTTTTGTGTTGTATTGTTATGACTAAGATTTATGAAGGACATCAGTTTGGTGAACGATTTTTGATGACCTTCTAACATCATGTTTGCCTTCCTTCTTCCCATCAGTACTCATCTGGTTCCTGACAAGGGAGGGGGCTACATAGAGCTTCAACTAAACTCATTCAGAACACTACTCAAGCCACTTTATTCCACAGTGATTGAAAGAAGCATATGACCTAAGCTAGCTCAATTCATATGAACCTCAGGATAAATGTTTACATGCCAGTGTAAAGATATTACTTACTTTTCCCTCATTTGGATGTGTTATCTGGATATGTAGTTGGAATATCTATGATTATGGTTGCCACTGTTATAATCACACTCTTCAGTTCTTTGTTGAGCTGCCTCTAATCAAAATTTTTCCCCTAGGACTCCATGAAAACTGCCTTTTTAAAGGGCATCAATGACTCAATTGTTGGTCCTCTTCTCTTGTTTGATGTATTGGCAGTTTATCTCTCATCCTTCAACCATTCTATTTTTCATGTGGCTTCTAGTGAGGTGCAATTAATTCATACCTCAGAGGCCACTCTTCATTTTTTTTTCTCTCAGAACTGTTAATGTTTTAGTATCCTAGGGCTATCTTCAGACATTTTCTCTTTCCTATTTACACTCCCTCCATGATCTCATCAAATCTAATGTCTTTAAATATATATTTTTATATGCTGAGGATTCCCACTTTTATACCCCACTCTGGAGCTCTTCCCTGAACTCCTTATTCAAATTCCCAACTACCTACTCAACATCTCTACTTGGTTACCTAAAGGCATGCACAACTTATCCAAAATTGGACTCCTGATCTTTCCACTGAAATATGATCATCCTGAATCTTCTCCCTCCCGTGAAATAACAATTCCCTAATTCTTATTGTTCAGTTCCAAACCTCATACTCTTGATTTTTCTCTCTCTCTCTTACTCCCACATCAGATCCATCAGCAAATTTTGATAACCTTCCATTCAAAGTATATCCAGAATCATATACTTCCTCATCATTGCCCAGAACCCATCTTCATCTCTTGTCCTTAATATTTACTACAGCTTCCTAACTGTCCACATCTAGTCCAACCTCACGGCAGTAGAAAAATTTTGTTAAAACATTGATCGAACTATGCCATTCTTCTGTTGAAAAACCCTTTGGCAGCTTCTCCAGAATCTCTCTTCCAGCATCTCCCATCTCACTCTGAAAATAAGCAAGGAGGCTTACCAATAGGCCAGGAGGCCCTACATGATTTGCTTCCCACTATTTACTCCTCTGATCCCATTTTCCAGTAGTTTCCACCTTGCTCCCTCAACTCCGAGCCTATTACCATGAATCCTAATATATATTTTTCTAATTTATACTCATAATTACCTGTCTCCCTCTTCTAGAACGTAAGGGTAAGGAGTTTTGTATGTTTTTATAAATTTTGAGCACAGGTAACATTGCCTGGCATATAGTAAATACTAAATAAGTATTTGTTGAGTGAATGAAATGATGAGGAGTCCAAAGCAAAGTAAATAAAAAAAAACAGAAAATTTCTTATAATTCTTGGTTTGCTTATTATGTATAGCTTCAGTAGGAAACACCTTTCCTTTGATCAACCAATGCATCTCCCCCTGCCCCCCCATTATTTGAAATTTCTAGGTTTTAAATGGAATAGAGGCTGACATACTCATTATAATTTGGCAATTGTAACTGATAATCAGATGTTGTTTAAAATGTGATGTGATTCTTAAAAATAATTTAGAAGAATGGATGGGCCATATGTTCATGGACAGCCTACTTTGCTAATGCCAAGCCATTCTTTATAAGAGCTGTGACTATATGTAATTAGTAATTAGTTGATATTGCCCCATTGCTCCTTGGTCCCCATGGCCTCCTGACTATCATTCCTGGGAAGTTTGAGGTAGCAGAGAGAACACCCAGTCCCATGCCTGCCACATGCTGTTACATTCCACTAGTGAAATTTCTTTTTGTCCCTTGACTAGACAGAGAAGCCCCAGCTTCTCACTCACCAACCTACATGGTTGTCTGCCATCAGTCCTGTGCCCTGTCTGCAGTGGTAAGAAGCTGCATCTCATTACCCCTCCTTGAGTTACAGACGTTCTTATTCCTTGAAATTTGGCTTAAGGAAACTGGGAGGTGACAATTAAATCTCACTTCTTTATTCATTCCCTGTTGCTGTGTAAAAAGCCATTCACTGAGGAGACAAGTATCTTGCTTTTAGTTCCATGTTTAAAACTACAGATTGTGGGGCGCCTGGGTGGCGCAGTCGGTTAAGCGTCCGACTTCAGCCAGGTCACGATCTCGCGGTCCATGAGTTTGAGCCCCGCGTCAGGCTCTGGGCTGATGGCTCAGAGCCTGGAGCCTGTTTCCGATTCTGTGTCTCCCTCTCTCTCTGCCCCTCCCCCGTTCATGCTCTGTCTCTCTCTGTCCCAAAAATAAATAAACGTTGAAAAAAAATAAAAAAAAAACTACAGATTGATTTTTAATAGGATTGCAACATAACCTGCAGATAAAGCTAAAACAGGGAGGGGAACAGAATTGAGAGGACTGCAGAGAAATGAATCTGGTGACTTAAGGACATTGAAAACTTTGGCTCCAGCAGTGTGCCCACATTTGGTTTTTATTTTTAGTCATACAATTGAGAAAATGCCCTGTACAGTTTATGTCATTTTGGATTGAGTTTTCTTATTTTTCAATAAAAGAATACTAATACATCTATGCAGTTAATTAGGGATATGCATAAAAGTAAATATTTTGAAATCATACACTCTAATGAATAAGAATTGAAATTTATAGACTATCAGGTACATATATTGGATTTAGCAGGTATGCAGTAAATGCAAGTTATGTTCCATATATTGGTGATATTGATGCCTTAAAGAGGAAAATCAAACATCACATCCTTCCTATCATAGATGAGCTGGAATAGCCTTGGGATACTACAGCAAGAGGGAACTCTACTTATTCTTACCATGGAATCTTCTAGGGACTTGCAAATAGTTACATTATCCTACTATGGGAAATGAACATGGTTGGGAATAGAGTTTATAGCCAATTTAGAAGGTCATAACCTTTCAACCAAATGCTCTAATTTATAGGAAAGAGAATCTGTTGGAAGATTTTTAAGCAGAAGTTAAAACCATAAGTATGCTCTAGGAAGTATGGTTTGGTAGCAGTGTATATGGTGAATTGGATTTGATAAGTTAGCACACTAAAAATTAATAGCCCAGGGAATGGGGTTTAATGATATTTAAGGATAGTATCATATTCCCAGAACCTCAATTTTTTATCTTGTTGTTTCAAGAGTTTATAAGTCATCATTTTCAGGGACTTTTCCTCTAAGTCATCTTTTACTGAAGGCTCGTATTCAGAATTATACATTAGAAAATAATGCTCCTCATGTAGTCTGAGCAGAATGATAATGATACCCAATGTTTGTATAACGTTTTTTTTACTGTCATGAAATGTTCAGAAATGTTATGTTGTGATATCACAAGACTGAGGTAATTGGGCAAAAAATTATTGACACTTAGAAAAACTGCAGCTCAGAGAGTTAAGTAATTGTATGATGTGTGAGTTCAGACAATGGGAGCAGGTGCGGGTCATGATTCTCTAGAGATTCTTAGCTTCTCATTTCTCCACATGGCTTCATAGTAGGAAGAATGGGTTAATACCTTCAGTATTCCACCAAAGAAGATTTAAATTAATTTAGTTTCTCAGCTACCTCCTGCTTACCCTGATTCAGTGACCCAAGAGTATACCAGAATCAAAGTCTTTTTGCTTTCTATTATTTTCTTCTTTCCTTTCCCTTCCTTCCTTCTTTTTTCCCCTTCCTTTCCCTTCCTTCCTTCCTTTCTTTTTTCTCCATTCCCTTCTCTTCCTCTTTCTTTCTTTGTTGTAGAGTGAGTTGGCTTCACCTCATTGCTCACTTTCTTCTTGACTTTCAGCTTATTCTTTATCCTTGCAAGCTGTAGTTCAACCTGAATTTGGCAAGTCAGCACCTTGACTCATAACTCCAAGTTGCCAACAAAAAAGTTGAATCAAATGACCTACAGTAATGGAGTTCTTTATATTTAGAAAATAATATAAAATCTACCTGCATTATTTTAAGGTGATGAAGGAGATCTATACTTTCCATGATGTCAGGATTTCCCAATGCAACTAATCAGCACATGTGAAATGGTAAATCCTCAATATAAATATAAATATAATTTATCTATATCTATATCTATATCTATATTTGAATGAAAGACTAGCACTTGCTTGCCAGACATATAACAATGGTGCTGGATACCCAGTAGGTACTACATTATAACTTGATATATATCAATGCCTATGGTTGCTTTTTACTTTCAGTGTTCTTATTCCATCAAATATACTGTAGTATGTTTCTTTACACGAAACATTTAGATACTTTTACTTTTTCCTCCAATTGTACGTGCACCAAACAACCAATATATCAACTTACAATTTTAAATAATAAACATGGTATTAAAGAGAGTGGAAGAACTTCAGAATCAACTAAACTTTCATGATTCCTTTAAATAAGTTTCTTCCTTGTATTTATTATGTCTCAAAGGGAAGTTGGCTCTTATTCCTTCCTCTTCACAGAAATAGAAGTGATGTTCCATGTTTACCAAAGAGGTGGAGATGTCAACTACTCTTTCCTTTATTTTTGATAAAGGTAGTGTTCTTTTGCATAGAACAGGAAATGCATTAAGGATTTCTTTGGCAATACCTTCTTCTTGAAATATCTACATCAGTCTCACAAAATACAGTTCACAATTTCCGGGTGAAGTTGATGCTCCTGGTTGCGGGAATGACTAATTAAGGGCCACTGCCTTACAGTGACCTACCCTGTTTAATTATATAGTCTTTCCTTATTAAGTTGCAATTTAATAAATTATAATTACATTCCAATCTTATCTTAAGAGAGTAAATCTAGGTTACCCTCACTGGAGTTTTGGGACTTCCCAAACATTTCAACTGAAATTGTTTTAATTTGGTTTAACTAAGTTCACTTGGTTTAACTAAGAAATAAAATTATATTCATAAATTTCTCAGAGATTGGTCATTTCTGACCCAATGCACAGCCTAATTGCCTGATTGCACAGAAGTTACTGGAAACATTGATTAGTAGCACCCAGTCAAGGTCAGAATCTTGTGCTAAACAAGTAGAGAGAACTAGACTTTGATATTTTCCCTCTAATTAGCATTTTCAACCATTTCCAAATATCCATAATAGTATTTGCAAAGAGTCCCCATGCTTTAATAAGAATTTAATGAAATTCTACTGAACATTTAGATGAACAGTAAGCACACACACATAGTTTTATAAAATGAGATCAATCTTGATTTATATGAATAAACTATCAAAAAGAGAAACATTGAGTTTTGTAAAACATTTTTTAGAGGCAAGTTTGTTTATTACTCTACTTTATATGTGAAACCATGGTTCAAGATGCTAAAATATAAAAGAAAAAAAATTTAAATAATAAGAATTTCCAGCAGGTTAGTCTCAAGCTTTCAAGTTTTTTTTGTCTGTCCCTTGCACTTGTCATGTCAGTCACCTTATATTGTTCTTCTTCAGCGTTTTTCAAGGCTAACTTATAGTGATACTATGATTACTTGGAAAAACTTTTCAATATCCCCCAAGCATTAGATGATTTGTTACTCTCTCCTCACAGATTAAATTGTTCTTTTCTTTCCTTCAGATAATTGCATACTGAGCTATAGAGTTTAAAGATTCATCCCTTGATAGAAGAAATAAAAATAAAATAGGAATTAGTAATCTGTCTTTGTGGCATTCATTTACACTATACTCTGTATTACGTTCTTTAATCCTTTCTAATTCTTCTGTTTTTGACACTTTTGGTGGACCTTTACGTCTTATTTTCACAAGCTTCACCATATTCTGGGATTTCGCATATTACTTCACTCACTCCCTAGGAATCTAATGTTGCATCATGACTTTATTTTTTTAATTCTATTAGTTTTAATTTGAAATATAAATATTTTCTAGTTTTTGAAACACATATTTTCTTTTCTTAATTTAAATTCAACTTAGTTAAAGTGGTGTTGTCTTGGCTTCAGGAGTAGAACTCAGTGATTCATCTCTTCATACAACACCCAGTGCTCATTCCAACAAGTGTCCTCCTTAATGCCCATCACCCATTGAGCCCATCCCCCCACCCAGCTCCATCTGTCAAACCTGTTTGTTCTCTGTATTTAAGAGTCTGTTATGGTTTGCCTCCGTCTCTGTTTTTATTTTATTTTTCCTTCCCTCCCCCATGTTCATCTGTTGAGTTTCTCAAATTCCACATATGAAGTGAAATCATAGGGTATCTGTCTTCTCTGACTGACTTATTTTGCTTTGTATAATACCCTCTAGTTCCATCCATGGTGCTGCAAACAGCAATATTTCATTCTTTTTGATTGCTGAATGGTATTCCATTGTGTGTGTGTGTGTGTGTGTGTGTGTGTGTGTGTGTGTGTGTAACACATTTTCTTTATCCATTCATCAGTTGATGGACTTTGCATCATGACTTTAAGTATCATCTATGCTGTGATGATTCCCAAATTTTTATTTCCATTCTAGACTGAATCCCAGATTCATGTAATCGATTGTCACTTGATACCTCCACCTGTAATTTGCCTCAAACTCAACACCTGATTTTCTACCCAAACCTCCTGTGCCTCCTTGTCATATCACAACAGTCTCTCCTTTCCTTTCCTTTCCTTTCCTATCCTTTCCTTTCCTTTCCTTTCCTTTCCTTTCCTTTCCTTTCTTCTCCTCTCCTCCCCTCCCCTCCCCTCTCCTTCTTTTCTGAAACTGTTTATTTTTAAATTTTTTAAATATTTATTTATTTTTGAAAGAGAGAGAGAGAGTGGACACAAGCACATGTGAACTGGGGAGGGGCAGAGAGAGAGGGGGACAGAAGATCCTAAGCAGGCTCTGTGTTGACAGCAGAGCCTGATGGGGGCTCAAACTCACAAATGGTGAGATCAGGACCTAAGCCAAAGTCTGGCGCTTAACTGACTAAGCCACTCAGGCACCCCATCTGTGTCTGTTTAAATTAAGGCACAACTTATATACAATATGGTGCACAGAATATTAAGGATATATAACCAATTTAACTTTTTCATGTGTATTTAGCTATGTAAGCAGCACTCCAGGGTACTCCCTCATGCCCTCATCTATCAGTATGCTTCCAGGTCTAGTCTATCTCTTGTCACCTTTTTCATAATTACAGAATAGGTACTTAAATGAATAGAAATGCAAGTCAGTAGGATTGAGTCACTATGTAATTTTATGAAGTTATAGAAGGTATTCTGTGCCTGAATATTATGTAACTACAAGTCTTAAATGTCACATTGTCAAAAAAAAACCATGTTTATGCGTATAGAACAAGCAGTCTAAGAACTTTATATAAAGAAAAATTTTCTTTTCAAGTAAATACATTTTAACACCCAGTGTAAATTAATTTTAGTAGATCAGGAAACAGCATTGTGCAATACTTAAAAGCATTAGGCTTTCATCAGGCTATTATATTCAGGTGGAGTTCACCTTGGCTGGCTGTTTATATCTGGAAAAGGTACTTAACCATCCTATCCCTGTTTACTTTTCTGTGAAATGTAGACAAAGGACTTTTGTGAGGATAAAATGCAAAAATGCATATAAAAATTCAGCATAGCACTTGGAATGTAGTATATTTTCTAATTAACTTTGGTACTCTAAGGGGAAACAAAAGAAATATAGAACTTATTAAGCATTACTGCTATCTCTCTCTCTCTTTTTTTAAATGTTTATTTTTGGGTCGCCTGGGTGGCTCAGTCAGTTAAGCGTCCGACTTCGGCTCAGGTCATGATCTCACGGTCTATGAGTTCGAGCCCTGCGTCGGGCTCTGTGCTGACAGCTCAGAGCCTGGAGCCCGTTTCAGATTCTGTGTCTCCCTCTCTCTCTCTGCCCCTCCCCTGTTCATGCTCTGTCTCTCTCTGTCTCAAAAATAAACAAACATTAAAAAATTTTTTTTTAAATAAAAAAAATAAATGTTTATTTTTGAGAGAGAGAGAGAGAGAGAGAGAGAGAGAGAGAGAGAGAGAAAACTAGTGGGGGAGGGGCAGAGAGAGAGAGAGGGAGAGAGAGAATCTCAAGCTGACAGCACACAGCCTAACACAGGGCTCAGTCCCATGAACCGTGAGATTATGATCTGACCCAAAATCAAGAGCCAGGTACTTAACCGACTGAGCCACTTGTATCACCAGTATGCCCCCATCACCAGTATGTTTTACGTGTGTGTGTGTGTGTGTGTGTGTGTGTGTGTTTTATTTACATCCAAGTTAGTTAGCATATAGTGCAATAATGATTTCAGTGATTCATCCCCTATGTATAACACCCAGTGCTCATCCCAACAAGTATCTTCTTCAATGCCCCTTGCCCATTTTGCCCATCCTCCCGCCCACAACCCTTCCAGCAATCCTTAGTTTGTTCTCTATATTTAAGAGTCTCTTATATGTTGTCCTATTCTTGTCTTTATATTAATTTTGCTTCCCTTCCCTAATGTTCATTTGTTTTGTATCTTAAATTCCACAGAGTGAAGTCATATGATATTTGTCTTTCTCTAATTTTGCTTAGCATAATACTCTCTAGTTCCATCCACGTAGTTGCAAATGGCAAGATTTCCTTCTTTTTGATTGCCTAGTGATACTCCATTGTATATATATACCATATCTTCTTTATCCATTCATCAGTTGATGGACATTTGGGTTCTTTCCATACTTTGGTTATCGTCGACAGTACTGCTATAAACATTGGGGTGCATGTGTCCTTTTGAAACAACACACCTGCATCATTTGGGTAAATACCTAGTAGTGCAATTACTGGGTCATAGGTAGTTCTATTTTTAATTTTTTGAGGAACCTCCATACTGTTTTCCAGACTGGCTGCACCATTTTTCATTCCCACCAACAGTGCACAAGAGTTTCCCTTTCTTCACATCCTCACCAACATCTGTTGTTGCCTGAGTTGTTAATGTTAGCCATTCTGACAGGTGTGAGGTGGTATCTCATTGTAGTTTTGATTTGTGTTTCCCTGATGATGAGTGACATTGAACATCTTTTCATGTGTCGGTTGGCCATCCGGATGTATTCTTTGGAGAAGTGTCTATTCATGTCTTTTGCCCATTTCTTCACTGGATTATTTGTTTTTTGGGTGTTGAGTTTGGTAAGTTCTTTATAGATTTTGGATATTAACCCTTTATCTCATATGTCGTTTGCAAATATCTTCTCCCATTCTGTCAGTTGCCTTTTAGTTTTGCTGATTGTTTCCTTTGCTGTGCATAAACTTTTTTTTTTTTTTAATGAGGTCCAAGTAGTTCATTTTTGCTTTTGTTTCCCTTGCCTCCAGAGACGTGTTGAGTAAGAAGTTGCTGCAGCCAAGATCAGAGGCCTGCTTTCTCCTCGAGGATTTTGATGGCTTCCTGTCTTACATTTAGGTCTTTCATACATTTTGAGTTTATTTTTGTGTATGGTGTAAGAAAGTGCTCCACGTTCATTCTTCTGTACATCGCTGTCCAGTTTTCCCAACACCATTTGTTAAAGAGACTGTCTTTATTCCATTGGATATTCTTTCCTGCTTTGTCAAAGATTACTTGGCCATACATTTGTGGGTCCATTTCAGGGTTTTCTATTCTTGATGATTACAGCTTTATAATACATCTTGAAGTCTGAGATTGTGATGCCTCCAGCTTTGGTTTTCTTTTTCAGGTTTGCTTTGGCTATTTGGGGTCTTTCTAGTTCCATACAAATTTTAGGATTCTTTGTTCTAACTCTGTGAAGAATGCTGGTGTTATCTCTATAGGGATTGTATTAAATATGTGCATTGCTTTGATTAGTATCAACATTTTAACAATACATCTTCTTCCAATCCATAAACATGGAATCTTTTTCCATTTTTTTGTGTCTTCTTCAATTTCTTTCATAAGCAGTCTATAGTTTTCAGTGTATAGATTTCTCAATTCTGTTAGGTTTATTCCTAGGTATTTTATGGTTTTTGGTGCAATTGTAACTGGGATCGATTCCTTGATTTTTCTTTCTGTTGCTTCACTGTTGGTGTATAGAAATGCAATCAATTTCTGTGCATTGATTTTATATTCTGCTAAGTTGCTGAATTCCTGGGTCAGTTCTAGCAGTTTTTTTTTTTTTGGTGGAATATTTTGGGTTTTCCATATAGAGTATCATGTTGTATGCGAGGAGTGAAAGTTTGACTTCCTCCTTCCCAATTTGGATGTCTTTTATTCCTTTGTGTTGTCTGATTGCCAAGGCTAGGACTTCCAATATGATGTTGAATAACTTGGAGAGAGTGGACATCCCTGTCATGTTCCTGACCTTAGGGGGAAAGCTCTCAGTTTTTCCCTGTTGAGGATGATATTACCAGTGGGTCTTTCATATATGGCTTTTATGATCTTTTATGATCTTATGATTTTTATATCCCTACTTTCTTGAGTTTTTTTTTTTTTTCACCAAGAAAAAAAAAAGTATTTTGTCAAATGCTTTCTCTGCATCTGTTGAGAGGATCATGTGGTTCTGGTCCTTTTATTAATGTGATGTATCACATTGATTGATTTACAGATATTAAACCAGCCTTGCATCCCAGGTATAAATCCCATTTGATCGTGGTGAATAATTCTTTTAACGTATTGCTGGATCCGGTTGGGTATTATCTTGTTGAGAATTTTTGTATCCATGTTCATCAGGGAAATTGGTCTGTAGTTCTCCTTTTTAGTGGGGTCTTTGTAGAGTTTTGGAATCAAAGTAATGTTGGTCTCATAGAATGAGTTTGGAAGTTTTCCTTCCATTTCTATTTTTTTGGAACAGCTTCAAAAGAAGAGGTGTTAACTCCTCTTTAATGTTTGGTAGAATTCCCCTGGAAAGCCATCTGGCCCTAGACTCTTATATTTTTGGGAGGTTTTTGATTACTAGTTCAATTTCTTTACCGGTTATGGGTCTGTTCAAATTTTCTATTTCTTCCTGTTTTGGTTTTGGTAGTTTATATGTTTCTAAAAATCTGTCCATTTTTTCCAGATTGTCCTTTTTTTTTTTCCTATAATTGCTCATAATGTTGTCTTATTATTGCTTGTATTTCTGCAGTGTTGGTTGTGATCTCTCCTCTTTCATTCTTGATTTTATTTATTTGGGTCCTTTTCTTTTTCTTTTTGATCGGACTGGCTAGGGGGTTATCAATTTTGTTAATCTTTCAAAGAACCAGTTCCTGATTTCATTGATCTGTTCAAATGTTGCTTTTTTTTTTTTATAGCATTGATTTCTGCTTTAATATTGATTATTTCCTGCCTTCTTCTGTTTTTGGGTTTTATTTGCTGTTCTTTTTCCAGCTCTCTTAGGTGTAACATTAGGTTGTGTATCTGAGACCTTTCTTCCTTCTTTAGAAAGGGCTGGATTGCTATATACTTTCCTCTTATGACCACCTTTGCTGTATCCCAGAGGTTTTGGGTTGTGGTGTTATCACTTTCATTGGCTTCCATGTACTTTTTAATTTCCTCTTTAACTTCTTGGTTAACCCATTCGTTATTTTAGTAGGATGTTCTTTATTCTCCAAATATTTAATGTCTTTCCAAATTTTTTCTTGTGGTTGATTTCGAGTTTCATAGTGTTATGCTCTGAAAATATGCACGGTATGATCTTGATATTTTTCTCCTTGTTGAGAGCTGATTTGTGTCCCCATATGTGATCTATTCTGGATAATGTTCCAGGTACACTTGAGGAGAATGTGAATTCTGCTTTAGAATGAAATTTTCTGAATATATCTGTTAAGTCCATCCAGTCCAGTGTCATTTAAAGCCATTGGTTCCTTAAAACAGTTTAATTTTTTTTTATTATTTTTAAAAATTTTATGTTAATTCTAGTTAACATAGAGTGTTATATTAGTTTCAGGTATGCAGTAGCATGATTCAACACTACCATGTAACACCTAGTGCTAATCACAAGTGCACTCCTTAATCACCATCACCTATTTCACCCATCCCCCCAGCCCCATCCCCAAACCATCAGTGTAATATTTTTGTTTTGTTTTTTAATTATACTCAGTGAGTTCAGTTTTATGCCTTTGGGAAATTTTTCATTTAAATAACTGTACTAAATCAGATAAAATATTTTATATATTTATATATTTTGCATATTTAATCCATTTTCGTACTTCCAATATTCTCTTTATATGCCTACATAGTCCATTAATTTCCACAAAATTCATAAGTAAACTTAAAATTTAACACTCATCTTTCACCCTCATTCTCAATTATCTCAGTTTTAGTATCTGGTAGGATGACAATATAGGTAGCTAGAGTCTGCATGGAGTATACGCATCCTGCATAGGAAGTTATGAAGCCTAGTACTGCTTCTTAAGCGTCCAAAGACAAAATGATAATTTTTATTATTTATTTATTTATTTATTTATCTATTTATTTATTTTTAAGTTTATTTATTTTGAGAGAGAGAGAGAGAGAAGGAGAGAGACAGCAGGGGAAGGATGGAGAGAGAGATACAGAGAGAGAATCCCAAGAGAGAGAATCCCACACAAGGCTTAAACACACGAACCAAATCATGAGATCATGACTTGAGCTGAAGTCGATTCGGACACTTAACCAGCTGAGCCACCCAGGCTCCCCAGAATGATATTTAAATAGGTCTCCTCTTCTCTCTCTCTCTTTTTGTTACATGTTCCTGCTTGTATTCTTTATGACACTTGTAGTGTACAATATATGACTGACTTGTTGGCCTATTCACTGATATAATTTATTTATAATTCACTGATACAAACAGTTGTTGAGGGCCTATGTGTGAAACACTCTGGTGAGTACTGGAAATACAGCTGTGAAAAAAACAAGAGAGGCAAGGTCCCACTAGAATGTGAACTTCTTGAAGACAAGGCCTGGAGCCTGGGTTGGCCAGGCTGACAGGGAACCTGGTACCAAGGGTGGTGCTCCAACCTCAGGAGAAGCTGCTGCTTGGATAAGCTGGGAGGCTAAATTCATGGGATCACCCTGGAAGTTTGGTGACACGGGAGCTGCTTAAGGTTGAAGGAGCATGTCAGGATTCTGGGGCCACAGGAGCTGCCTGGAGCTGTGGAAGCCAACATAATCCAGGGTAGATCAGCAGACGAGGTTCATGAGGGCCCATTGGGATCTTGGACCCACGTAAGCTGCCTGAAGCATTAGAGATCTACCTGGGGCCTCTAGAGCCAGTAGCACTGGGGTGAGCTGGGGGCTGGATTTGCAAGTCTGCAGGGAGCCTCTGAGGGCTGCAGGAAGTTGTCTGGTGCTGAGGTAGGCCAGCTCTGAGGTCTGTGGTGAAGTCAGGTGCTCACTGCACTCTACTTCCCCATAGTCCACACTGGGTTGCTTAGGTCTGGGGTAGGTGAAGGATCAGGTGAGTGTGAATCTTTTCTTGTTTCTGTGCTTCACCCAATTGCTGTATCCCTCACCTAGAATCCCTGGCTCTTGTGAAGGTATTTTTGTGAATGATGTTTTTGGGTGGGGGATAAGTGCTAGAAATTCCTATGCTGCCATTTGCTGACATCACCCTGCAACCAATTCTATGACATTTTTTAAAAATTTTAATTAATTAATTAATTTTATTTATTTTGAGAGAGAGAGAGAGAGAGGGAAAACAGGGGAGTAGCAGAGAGAGAGAGAGAGAGAGAGAGAGAGAGAGAGAGAATCCTAAGCAAGCTTCATGCTCTCAGCCCAGAGCCCAACATGGGGCTTGATCTCACAAACTCATGAGATCATGATCTGAGCCGAGACCAAGAGTCAGATGCTTAACTGACTGAGCCACCCAGGCACCCCAACACTATGACATTTTATTTAAAAAATGTTTTTTAATGTTTATTTATGAGAGAGAGAGAAAAAGAGAGAATGAGTCGGGGAGGGGCAGAAAGAGAGGGAGACAGAATCTGAAAGCAAGTTCCAGGCTCTGAGCTGTCACCACAGAGCCTGATCAGGGCTTGAACTCATGAGCTCATGACCTGAACCTAAGTCAGACACTTAGCCAACCGAGCCACCCACGCTCCCCAACACTGTGACATTTTAAATGCTTACCTATATCATTTTAAATGCTTACCCATATCATTAAATTTTTACCAAATATCCTTATGAGAAACATAGAATTATTATAGTCATTTTATAAAAGAGGAACTTTAAGTCTGATCTGCTTTGTCACTATAGTTTGCATTTTCTAGTTTCATATAAATAGAATCACACAGTATGTACACTTCTATGTCTTCTTTCACTCAGACTACTTTGAGACTCATCCGAGTTGTTGGTTAATCCATTTACATGTTAGTGGGCATTTGGATTGTTTCTAACTTTTTGCTATTACAAGTAAACCTGCTATGGATGCTCAAGGACAGGTCTTGAAGAGATCTATGTTTTCTTTTCTCATGGGCACATAGAAATGGAAAGGCTAGAGTGTATGGTAGGTATATAGCATTTTAAGAACCTGAATACATGTTTTCTAAAGTAATTGCACCATTTTATATCCCCAGGAGGAGTATATGAAGGATCCAGGTCCCCTACAACTTCACCAGCACTTTGTATAGTGAGTGTTTTTCATTTTATTTGGTCTGATACTTGGGTAGTGGTCTCTCATAGTGGTTTTAATTTGCATTTTTTAACAAGTGGTGATGTTGACCATCTTTTCATATTCTTATTTGCCATCTGTACATGTTTTTTGATGAAGTGTTTGTTCACATCTTTGGCCCATTTTTATTGGGTTGCCTGTGTTCATCAGTACTGAGTTTTGAGAGTCATCATATATTCCTGATACAAGTCCTTTCTCAGATGGATGATTTGTAAACAATTTCTCATGGCCTATGACTGGTCCTTTCATTCTCTTATGAGTGTTTTTGAAGAAAATAATTTTTTCATTTTGATGAAGCCCAATTTATCAGTTTTTACTTTTATAGATGACTTTGTATATAAGGAATATTTGCCTAACCAGAAGTCACAAATATTTTCTTTTACATCTTCTAAACATTTTCTAATTTCTTTATTTGGGTCTATGATAAATTTTTGTATACAGTGCAAAGTATGGATCAAACTCATTTTTTTAAACATACGGATGTCAATTTTCCCACCACCACTTATTGATAAGACTCTTCTTTCTCCATTGAGTTTCCTCTCTACCACTGCCAAAAATCCACTGTCCCCACACAGCTGACCCTTGAACAACATAGGTTGGAACTGTATGAGTCCATTTATACATGGATTTTTTTGGATAAATACATTTAGGGTACTGCAGAGTAAAGTACTGTACAGAAATTATTTTAATAATATTTTTTCTAGCTTACTCTATTGTAAGAACACAGTGTACAATACATATAACATACCAAAAATGTGTTAATCAGCTATTCATGTTCTCATTAAGGCTTCTGTCCAACAGTAAGCTATTAGTAGTTAAGTTTTTGGAGAGTCAAGAGTTATACACAGATTTTCGACTGTGTAGAGTATCAATCCCTCAACCCCTGTGTTTCAAAAGTCAACTGTATATGTAGGTATATTTCCCAGTTGGTGATTATGTGTGTCATTGCTTCTATCCATAAGACAGTTTTACTCCTTCATTTCTAATTAGATGTTTTTTTTTGTCTTATCTGATTCACTGGCCAGAACTAGTATAATGCCTAGTGATGAGAGTGACATCTTTGCCTATTTTCTGAACTTAGGGGGAAAAATTCAGTCTTTCACCATTAAATACAGTGTTAGCTATACATTTGTTTATAGCTTTTCTTTATCAAGCTGAGAAACTTCCCTTGTTGTTTTGCTGAGAGTTTCATCAGGATTGGATACTAGGTTTCATAAAATGCTTATTCTTTCTTTTAAAGTTTACTTATTTATTTTGAGAGAGAGAGAGAGCAGGAGGGAGAGAGATAATCCTAAGAAGCTCCACTCTAGCAGTGCAGAGTCTGATATGGGGCTTGAACCACGAACTGTGAGATCATGACCTGAGCCAAAACCAAGAGTCAGAGCCTTAACCAACTGAGCCACCCAGGCACCTCAGCCTCCTTAACCGTTTTTAGATTTCTTGTGTATGTTTTCTCACCTATAAAATGGGTCTACTTCACCATGCTTTTGTCATCAATATTAAATGGGAATGTATGCAAACTTATAAATGATAAATCTCTCTGAAATATTTTTTTTTCTTGGAAGGCTATCTTTGTATATGCTCTCAGATAATGTTTTCTTTTAACTTATCAACTAAACCTGTAGGGAGATCAAAATATCAAAGAATAAGTAAGAACAGAGCTGATTTCCACTTTTGTTAAAATTTTATAGGCAAATATTTTGGAAATTTTGCATTGTATAATCATTTATCTGGGCTGAGTCTAGCTGGGGTGAACTATGAATACTCAAAAATATTGTGCAAGAATCATTTTTTTATTCTAAAACGTGATTACTTTTGTTTAAAGAGGAGGCCATAAGACAAAGGTACATGTCAATCTTTGAATTTAAACTTTATTCAAGAAAAAATTCATGTAGTAGGAATGACAGTGATGTTATAGTTTTTTTATTTCCTTTTTTGCATGATGTTTCAAGAAACGTACTTCTCCATTCTGATCCCTTTCAGTGACCAAAAGTCTATGATTATACAACTTTCAAAATTCTCAACTTGATTCAATTCATTAAGTTTAAAGTACCAAATTGCTATCAAAGTCTGAAGTTGTCATCATAGACTATGCTGCTTTTGTAAATCACTGTATGAAAGACATTTCTATAAAGATCCAGGAGAAAAAAATGCATTACTGTGTGGAACCATATTTGTAACTAACATGCCTAAAATCCCCTGCGATATGTATTAACTAAATGATGCAGCCCTCTTCACTTAGTTTTGCATTGCACACTGGGCATCTCAGTAAATTTTGTTTTCACACAGGCAAGTAGCCTTGCACTTTTCCTGAAGCAATTCATGTCCACAGCCGGCTGTTGTCTTCAAGGAATCACAGTTACTAAGGAGATCTTCATACTCGCAACTATTGGCTGTGACAAAAACAAATTATTTACCTCATTATCATATTCCTTAGTATCAGCAAAACAATCCACACATTCAAAGTGCATGAGATGGGTAGGAGACTGGACAAACATCACTTACACAATGATGGGCTTTTCCTTTCTTAAGGGACATATCAGGTGCCTTAGTCAAGCTCACTGATCAATCTAACACTTTTTTATTTTGAATTTGGTCATGTTTCTAAATGAATTGACCTACTTTTCTCCCTTAGCCAAAAGAGTAAAATGAATATAAATAAATCTCTCTACACCTGCAGTCTAATGTAGGGGCCACTAGTCACATGTAGCTATTGAAATTTAAATTATTCTAAACTAAAGTAAAAAAATTTAGTCCCTTAATCTTACTAGCCACATTTCAAGTGTTCAAAGGTCACATGTGACTAATGGCTACTTGTAAGACATATGCTGATAGAGAATATTTCCTTCATTTCATACTCTTCAATAGCACTGTTTCAGACTCCAAAGCTTTCTTTCTGGAGAAACAGATATCTATGGGAAGATAAAGATGCAAAACAATGATAATATGCACTCTTTCCTTCTGGTATTTCTTGGATCCTCCCCAAACTCAACAAATTTCAAGCTACTCATCATACTGCTCACAAGGTTGACAATTCTTGGGTATGGTCTCCTTGTACCCCTCCCACAATCTCAGAGAAATGGCTCTCTGACTACTCAGTAATTTAGGCCGAGACTGGATCAGTCAGAACTTCATCTTTCCTACTTCAGACCAGCATTCAACCAGGACAGGTAACAAACCCTGGCTATTCTATTCCTTGTTTTCCAACCCTGTCCAATTATCTCATTCATTTTGTCAGTAATGCAGTAAAGACATCTTTTTTTTTTTTTTTTTAACCCATAGTTTTCAACAATTTTCTAGCTGGCTTCCATTCAATTGTTTCTACATACTATTGTTAGGAAGCTCTTTATAAAACATGGTTCTGGCCCTGTCACTCTTCTGTTTAAAACCTTTCAGTTGAGTGCTTATTGATAACAGGATAAATTCCATGCTTCTTAGCAAATAGCATTCAGAAGAGTTGTTAATATGTAACCCTTTTTTCTTCATTAGTTGATTTATAGCTTTAATACAATCAATATTATGAATTATACCTATATAATTCAGTCAGTAAGAATGCTAACTAAAGGTGAATGTACTTGAAAGGTATAAATCTCAACAAATGATATTTATTCAACTCTTATTCATAATAATTTTAATCCAAGCATCCCAACTATAAAGAGCTAACAGCTATTTTTGCTTCATTACAACTTTAGAAATCATATATATGATATTTTTTTAACTTCTCTCCTGTTGCAACAATATTTTTGTGGGTCTATGAGTCAGTGCTACTTACAGATTTGATTTTGCCATTAAAAATATGCAGTGAACTACTATCAAAACACAGGGAGAGTAATTATTAAGTTAAACACTGTGATTTCAATTATACTACAGGAAAAAGAGGAAATCAGCATGATGAACTCATTAGCACACAAAAATATAATATTTCATTTGCCTGTCTAGATTGGGCTATAATGTGATATTACACCCATAGATTTACATTTCAAAATAAGACTTTTGGTATAAAGATACTAACTTTGAGGAAATGAACTATTTACCAGAAATATGTATAGTTAATATTAATGAGCTTTGCATAGTCACAAAAACACATTGATGGTAGATCTTTCATTATCTTACATGTGGTAATATTTTCACTGCAAGTAATGTGTAGGTTACTAAATAAACTGTGTAAAATATTTACATAAACACAGTCTGTTAAGTAACATATTTGTCTTTTGCATAAGGATACTATTTAAATTGGTTCCTTTAGGAGATTTCTTAACCCATAAAAATAAAATAAAACATCAACTGTTTCTTTTAATAGCAAAGTAATCACTTCAAACTTACTGCATAGTCCATCCTCACAGTTACCAGGGCAACTGGCACAAGGTGTTCCTTGCTGGTAAGGGGTATTCTTTTTACTCACATTGTTACCGCTGGAATTTAAAATACATAATGTCAAATAACTTCACTTTACAGTTTAGTTTATACTCCCCTAAAGCAGTATAAATTACCAAATATGCATGACTATTAAATGCTTTTAGGTATGTTAACAAAACTGAAAAAATATAATTCCCAGTGAGTAATTCAGGTAACATTCAAATTAAGAAAATACTTCACATATTGACCCATGTCCTTGACTATAATTTTTCAATCTGAGCAACTAAATCACATTAATGGGAGTGTAAAGTTTTTAGAGTATATTTCAATGTGGCAACACTTTTCATCTCCCACTAGACATGGTCAAATTTGTTAAGACAGTACACCCAATGTGAGTGCTAGGGAATAGAGCATATCCCCCAAGAGAGACAAAAGAGCCTCTGGGACATAGGGATTATAGTTTGGAAAAGAATATTTAATATTACAATATCAATTTTATTTGAAACATAATAAAATACCAAATTTCATACACACACACACACACACACACACACACACACACACACATATATACATTTTACTTTTAGAATGAGAGTAGTAATATTTAAGTAGTTAGTGGTGTGTGTGCTTGTCAGACAGGGAAGGAAAAGAAGGTTTGTGAATTTCTAGAGGCGGTATGTGAAAGATTTTTATGTTTACTAGAAAGGGAACGTTAATTAAAAAAAAGTTTTGAGAAGCATGAATATCCAAAGTGTAATCACATTATAGTGACTAACTTATAACTCACTTGTGATCATTACCTATTGGCCATTTAATTCATCTGAAATACAAGGGAGTCCAAATATCAATAGTGTCAAGTGGGACAAAGACACAAGGCCATGCATTTGAATCTCGGGCCCTACACAGGATATATCTGAATGTGTGTGAGCTCCTGGAAAAATGTGAACTAGACACAAACATGTTCCGAAAGTGCTCTCACCCCTGCTTTCCCTCATTATTCACTTCAACTCTCACTTCAGGTACCTGGCATCAGACCCTCCTCTCTTATAGCCAGACAGTGAATTTGGATGCATTCTCCTAAGAACTTTTCAATTCTTTCTACTAAACCCTCATAGGTGCTTGCAGGAAGATGGCATTGGAAGTCATACTTCTCAAACGGGAGATCCATATACTTGGGTTATCGACAGTCTCAAAATAAAACCTGAAGGAAGCTTGGTTTTAGGGGTCTCCTGTCCCTGGTGGCAAGGAATTTCAAACATTTAAAGAAATTAAGGCTAGGATATGCTGAGATTAGATCTTCAGTATATCCACAGAATTTATTCTGGGTAAGTTCAAACATAATCTTTGATGAAAGAACACATTTCCTGCTGCAAGTCAGGACCTTAAAGAATGGTTCATTATGGAGATTTTGTGCAAACTTCTGAAAAACAAGGATTAAGGATGTTCTCTCCTGGACTCTGAAATACATTAAAGATCTCTTGAAAACACCTTTGAGAGCCAATGAATGAGTCATCTGTGATGGTAATAACATAGGCAGCATTTTAGATAAGCAGGGGTGGGAACATTTTAGCAGAAAGAGCTGAAATCACAATCAGCCATTCCCAGTTTCCCAGTCCACTACCATCCCTTGCTTAACCATCAGGCTGCCACCTTCCTAGAGTATGAAGTTAGTGAGAACTAATGACATCAAATCTACAGAAATGCACACTACCCACGCTTTCCCTCATTATAGCTGTGAGCCTAAGGGAAAGGTCACTGAGAGAAAAGATGTCACATTAAGGAAAGAGAGTTTCAGATTTTACACTTGGAATTTAGAATATGGTCTCTTCTCTGATAATTGAATGTATCACGACTTAAAAGGCATTTCTAAAGATTTATCCCTTTTGGATAGGCCTAGAGGGTATTATGCTAAGTGAAATAAGTTAGACAGAGAAAGACAGATAGCACATGATTCACTTGTATGTGGATTCTAAAAAACAAATCAGGCAAATAAGCAAAAAGCAGAAAACAGACCATAGGTATGGGGGGGGGAATGGGTAAAATGGGTAAAAAGGAGTGGGAGGTATGAACTTCCAGTTATGGAATAAATAAGTGATGGGGATAGAAGGTACAGCATAGGGACTATAGTCAATTGTATTGTAATAGCATGTAATAGCATGGTGACTGATGGTAGCTACACTTGTGAGCACGGCATAAGGTATAGACTTGTCACTATGCTATATACCTAAAACTAATATGACATTGTGGATCAACTATGTATGAATTTTAAAAAATGAAAAAAAATTCCTTCCTTCCCTTTACTGATATGTGTTTTATATCCCAGTTTGTTTATTCCGTAAGAATTTCAAAATATTAAACTGCACATAGGATTATTGTGTTAAACTCTAAAGTATATACTTACGCAGGACAATATTGGCAAACATAGTAGTATTTTAAACTTTCTTGATTGGGACAATAGGCAATTCCACATCCAACGTGGAAAGAGGAGTACCAGACAAGCTACAAATCCAAAAAGGAATATGGGAGAGTACATTAAAGAAGATAGAAAATATTGAAAAAATAATAATAACAAATGTAAAACTGAAAACGTGGTACTATTATAGTTTGTAGCCAAGTACCTTATGGAAATATTTAGTTCAATTATTGAAACAAAGTCACAAATTTTAAAATATTAAATTTTAACATGCATTCACTATTTTATCCAATCCTAATTTAGAAAAAGTATGGAGTATGCTTTCTTACCAAGAGTTTTGCAAACTATGGGGAAAAAAGACAGCTCCAGATGAAGTACCAGCTAATGCTAGGACTATTCTATCTAGTCAGGCTCTTACCCAAATTAAATATTGGACTTGGTCATAATTTAAAATTTATTTAATTATTTTGAGAGAGAGAGAGAGAGAGAGAGAGAGAGAGAGAGAACACACACAAGTGGGGAAGGGGTATACAGAGGGAAGAGAGAGAATCCCAAGCAGTCTCCACGCTGTCAGCTCAGAGCCCTACATGGGGCTCGATCTCATGAACCTGAACCGAAATCAAGAGTCAGACACTTAACTGACTGAGCCACCTGGCGCCCCAGGGCTTGGTCATAATTTAAAGATGCTTTCTATATTAGAGCATTTGTGGCAAAAGTGTTTTCATTTGTTTCTCTTACCTGGGTGTAATGTCCAACAACTGAACTGGAACTCTTAGGTCCTACACCATAGACAAAATTATTGCGTTCCTCATACCAGTTTTGGATCGCATTTGACCAGGAAGCAGGGTCACTTGACATATAGAGATTCTCACCACATTTTGTACCTAAAGAGAAACATCATTCATGAGGAAGCAATAAAGTATGCAATGGCAAAAGCAACCAACTATATGAACACAAGGATGTTGCCTTTCAAACATAGTGCCTATACTTGCTAACTGTTAATACATAATAAAAGGACTTCTGTCCTTATCAGCTATGAAGTTGAATAGAAGACAGATCTGTCTAGCATGCTAAGGCTGGCCTCAACATGTACAACTGAGTAGGCTGAGAAGACTGTATGCTTTAAAAATCCTCTGGATTGCCAAAAATGCATTCTTTTTCATGCTAAATTTACATGTGTAATATCTTCTATGCTCTCAGCTTTGTATTGTAAATTTGCAAAAAGCAGTGACCAACTTTTATTCTTTTCCTCTTCTTGTTCACCCTCACCAGAGATTTTTCATATACTGGACTCTGAGTAAATGATTATGATTATGATCATGATTATGATTATGATTTTGTGTGAACTTGGATAGATCTAGAAGTGATTTTAAGAGCACCAGTTAAGAGGCAACTGACATCAGGGGGGGATGGAAGTTTTGAAAGTTTTTGGATCCTCCCTTAATCAATGAATCAGAATGTCATAAGGCCAAATCTTCTGAGGAAGATTTGGTAAGAAAAACCTTGCAGGGTGACATCAGCAAGATGGCAGGATAGGAAGCCCGGAGTCTCCTTCCCCTAACAAACACACTGATTCAGCAACAATTCCCAAACAAATTGCCCTTGTGAGAATTCCAAAACTAATGGAAAGGCTTCTATACTCTGGAAAAATATGAGCCCAGACTCACTGAAGCCTGAAGGGAAATTGGGGCACCCTCTTGCTAGAATACCTACCCTCAGCACAGTGCCTGCCATATGATCAGGAAGAAATCCCATGTCTCCCAGCTTCTCCCAGGGGAAGGAAAGAATTGATTTATGTGTCCAGCCACCCAACATTTCCCAAAGAAAACTTCCCAGATGGGTGGCTTCTGTCTTGTTAGTCTTGGAGCTCTGGTAGTCAGGTACAGGCTAGCCACCTGGAGGAGAATGGAGATAGTGTCTGGGGCTGGTAGATACCATATCTCCTCTCCCTGGCTCAGCACAGAGCAAACATATGAAAAATTATAGTTCTCAGTTTCCTCCTTGGGAAACAAAGTCTTGACTGGTGTGTCTAATGCCTGAATTTCTCCAAGGTTGCCCAAAGAACTAACATATGGCTTGGTATTCTTGGAGCTCTGACAGGCTTGGCACAGTCACAGTCTTGCCCCCTGGGGACAATAGAGATGGTGGTTTGGATTGGTAGATGCCATGGCTCCCTCCTCTCCCTTTCTCAGAAACAGAGCCTGTTTCTCCCAAAGGTGGGAAAGAGTTGGTCTGGGCATCCAGGGCCACAAATTTTCCAGATGCTGCTCAAAGGACTGACTTCTGACTTGCCTCTCTGAGAATGTTAACAGACCTCACATAACAAGATGTGGGGCTCATGAGAATAAAGATCTGCCATAGCTTCCCTTCTTGTTCAGCATAGAGTGAGGAGATAAAAATCGCAAGCTTCTAGCCTCTTCCTGGATAGGGAAAGAGTTGGCTGGAATGCCCAAAGATCCTTTGTTTTCAGGGGCCTGCCTGAGGAATTGACTATGGATCTTTTCTGACCACAATTTAAATAGACATTCTCCAAAGATATACAAATGACCAACAGGTATATGAAAAGGTGCTCAATGTTGCTAATCATCAGGGAAATGCAAATCAAAATAATGAGATATCACCTTATATCGGTAAGGATGTTTATGATAGGTGGAGAAAGGGCAATGAGTGAAGAATGTGGAGAAATTGGAATGGTGTACACTTTTGGTGGAAATAAAAATGGTATAGGTGCTAATGGAAAAAAGTACAGGGGTTCTTCAAAAAAATTAAAACTAGAATTACCAAATGATCCAGTAATACCACTTCTGAGTACTTATCCAAAATAACTGGAATCAGGTTCTTAAAGAGATATTAGCATTCTCATGTTCATTGCAGCACCATTCACAATAGCCACCATGTGGAAACAACCTAAAATCCATGGACAGATGAATGGATGAACAAAAAGACACATACACATACAATGGATGTCACTCATCCTTACAAAGGAAGGAAATTCTACATTTGGGTGAGACAGTATGGATGAATCTTGAAAATGTTAACTGAAATAAGCCAGTCATAGACAGACAACTACTACATGATTCCATTTACAAGAAGTACCTAAAATAGTCAAATTCATAGAATCAAAGAGTAGAATAGTGGTAGCCAGGGATGGGGGAAAGGAGAAATGAGAAGTCACCAATCAATGGGCATAAAGTTTCAAATAAATAAGATGAATAATTTCAGATGAATAAATTCTTCTATGCAACATCTTACCTAGACAACAATATTGTATAGTACATTTAACTATTTGCTAAAGGTGTAGGTCTCATGTTAAGTATTCTTACCATTATAAAATTAAGAGAGAAAGAAGTGTCTTGCTGCCCAGAAATTTTCTCTATCTTTTCTTTTTTTTACTTTTTTTTTTACATTTTTACTTATTTTTGAGAGACAGAGAGAGACAGAGCACAAGTGGGGGAGGGGCAGAGAGAGAATGAGACACAGAATCCAAAGCAGGCTCCAGGCTCTGAGGTGTCATCACAGAGCCTGACGCGGGGGACGAACTCACTAACAGTGAGATCATGACCTGAGCCAAGGTCGGATGCTTAACCGACTGAGCCACCCAGGTGCCCCTTCTCTATCTTTTCAAGATCTCAAATAATATTTACATTTTGGTAGCTTGAAATATAAGGTCTACATACTGCTTAAAGAGAGTATAAGATATTCTTGGCTATCACCTTCAATATGGAAAAAATAAACTAAGACTCTAACCATGTAGATTTGCATCATTAAGACCATTTGTTTTCATCTTCTACTGAAAACCATCATTCTCTTCATAATTTTTAACAGATTAGCATCAACAATATAAGCGATAATTATAATGAAAATACAGGTAAAAATTCATTACTTTCAAACTGAGTTGCCTAAATGTATTATGTTTGATAATGTAAATAATTATTTTATGTAAGATTTATGCATAAAAGTATTTTTCTTTCATAGTTTTTATAACCCTTGATAAGATATTGTATAGTTTTTGAGTATAATATATTATCTATGCAAATAAGCCCACAGTCCATACAAAGTAGTTAGCAAAACTTGAAAACTTAATCAATATATGCGAAGTATTCATCATGATTTTAAAAGCTTTAAGTATTTTCAGAGTAAAATTCAGGGAAAAAAATAACAATTTAGTATATTTTATAAATATAAAAGAAGAGATATCAAAATGCCAAACACACAATATCACAAAAAGGGCAGTGGATTAGAAATCAATAAGCCTGGCTATACAACTTCAGAATGTGCTCTTAGGTCATTTCTCCCATGTCCCTAATCTTTAAAGTTAGAGAAATGACGACTGTTGACTGTTGACTCATGAGCTGGTTGAGAGGAACAAATGAAGTGTTCCTTCAGAAATTATTTGCATAATGTAAAAAATCAAAAGCACAAAATGGTACTTATAAGGATGTCTCCCTATACAGATACTTTGATTTTAAGAAGAGCAGTATAAGCAACATTTATTTACTAGATCTTCTTACAAGGTCCCAGAATGTTCCATTCTATTTGATGTTCCATAATATTTTGCAGTATTATTTTATTTGTTCACTTATTTAACAGATATTTGGTCATTTACGTACTGGTTTTTCGGTCTTCTGCATTGCTGTGTTCTAAAGTGCACTTGTTTGCCCATTTTTGGGCATTTGCTGCTGTTTCTCTGTTCCATTCCTAAATGTCACAAGAAAAAAATACACTTAGAGATTCAACTCCAAAGAAGCATATGCTTTATAACATACTTGGTCAGTTGATTTGCACTACTTTAAACTTCTCTAGGTATATTATCTAATTGTCAGTGGTATCAGAAGACCTGTTTGTTAGGGGTGTGTGTGTGTGTGTGTGTGTGTGTGTGTGTGTGTGTGTGTATGTGTGTGTGTATCTGCTCCAGTGCCAATTTCTACATGAAAAGAAGTTCATAAATGAAGTGTCTACTGAGAGAAATATCTAATAAAATAATATCTGGCAATTTATGATTGTACAGGAACCACACATAGGATTTTTAGTAATGGGGCTACTCTAAATACCCAACATGTGAAGTCTTGAATTATATTTCGTTAGTAATGAATAGGCCTAGATTGTTTCCAATTTCAGTCATAGCCCATTACATTCAAATGGGAGATATCTAGCTTTTTTGGACTATTCCCTGGAAAGCGGTTGTTATCTACCCTAAATGGCACTGATTTTGAAGGAAAGGGGACTCCTAGGGGGTGCCTGGCTGGCTCAGTTGGTAGAGCATATGACTCTTGATCTTGGAGTCCTGAGTTTGAGCCCCACATGGGCATAGAGATTACTTACAAAAAATAAAATATATGAGGGAAAGGGGACTCCATTATGTTAGACTAAAGTGGATAGTGAACAAAATGGCTTCACATTTGAGGTCTGAAGATTTGGCTTCTAATTTTTGCCCTTCCCAACTTAATAAGCCCTATAACGTTGACAAATCATTTAACCATTACAAAGGAAAATTAATTTCTATTTTGCTCATAGTGCAGTTCAAATTAAATAGCAAAACAGACATAAAACTTTGTAAGTCACAAGGTTCTTAAGAAATGCCAGTACCAGCTCCCTGCTCTTACCACCACTGATTCATACCACTAGGCTTTATCACTGCTTCTTACCATCTTCAGCATGTTGCTGGCAGGTGGAGAAACTGATTTCCTTAATTCATTATGTTTATTTACAATCTCTTTTTGGATTTGAGTTTGAGTGGTTAACAAAGCAGTAAAGGATGGATCCTAAAGAGAAATAAAATTAAGGTTATCTTTTTAACATTTGTTAAAATTGCATATGGTGGGGGCTAAGTTAATTTGAAGGAACAAAGATCACTTTAAAGAGCATTCAGTTCAGGCTCATAGTAGTTGTTAAGAATTGCCAATGGACCTGAGCCAAAGCTATGACAAATAGAAAAGAAGTAACTTGAAGCTTCAAGAATGAGAATAAAATTCATGGCATGATAACTTAAAATCTCCTCTGAGGCCACAGACGCCAATTTCTAGTTTCAAGGAACTCTTAATGTGCTTTTTCTCCTTTAATGGTCCTTCCCAATCCTTTGTTATATCTCTGGTCATTTCCTGGTCTTCATTTACAAAATTATTTAAAAGAGAGATATATTTTGCACTTTTGAATCACTAAATGTTTGCTAATAAGATTCTTTACATACCTTCTGCCCCACATGGTTTTCTTCACCTTCTCTATAGACATATAGACATGCTTTTTATAGACATATAAGTGATAATATTTTATAACCACAAAGGCACACAATAGGAACATTAAGATACATTCATTCATATTCGATCAGGCTGCAGCAGATAGGATAAGGGTGGAGCTCAAGGTTCATCTTGGAGTTTAAAGGAATCTTAAAATCTGTATTACGGAATGCCAAATGAGTTTTGACCCAGTGTCAGGATTCTCTGGTCTGATGAGTTCTAGTCCTAGCATTCTGTGGTCCTTGGATGTCCTCTTATAAGAGAAGGGTTAAAGAAAGGTGGGGAAACAGCAATGACCAGAGCTTCTCACATTCAGAAATTTTCTGATCAAGAGATAGACACTTTATATGGACACATACCCTCTAATCATTGAAAAGGATGATGGATTTTGTTCTTGGGATTATTTAAGCAAAGTAGCTTATTATATCTTATTTTTTTAATTTACATCCAAGTTAGCATATAGTGCAACAATAATTTCAGGGGTAGATTCCTTAATTCCCCTTACCCATTTAGCCTATCCGCCCTCCCATAACCCCTCCAGTAACCCTCTGTTTGTTCTCCATATTTAAGTCTCTTATGTTTTGTCTCCCTCCCTGTTTTTATATTATTTTTGCTTCCCTTCCCTTGTGTTCATCTGTTCTGTGTCTTAAAGTCCTCATATGAGTGAAGTCATATGATATTTGTCTTTCTATGACTAATTTTGTTTAGCATAATACCCTCTAGTTCTATCCACGTAGTTGCAAATGGCAAGATTTCATTCTTTTTTGACTGCTGAGTAATACTCTATTGTATATATATACCACATCTTCAAAGTAGCTTATTCTAATTGTAAGAGTTGAGTTCAAGAGTAGGGCTCTCACATACCAAGTGTATGAGCATGAATAACAAAGCAAAACAAACACTAAGACCTTTAGAGGTTGTACATTAAAAAAAATTTTTTTTAACGTTTATTCATTTTTTGATAGAGAGAGACAGAGCGCGAGTGGGGAGGGGCAGAGAAAGAGGGAGACACAGAATCTAAAGCAGGTTCCAGGCTCTGAACTAACAGCACAGAGCCCAATGTGGGGCTTGAACTCACGGACCGTGAGATCATGACCTGAGCCGAAGTTGGACGCTCAACCGACTGAGCCACCCAGGTGCCCCAAGAGGTTGTACATTTTTTTAATGTAAAAAATTGGTATATTTTTACCATACAGTAATGATGAAAATTAAACATGGTTATACATAAAGTTGTGTTAATTTAGGGTTATGGTATTGTTAATTTCTTTTTGAGATCACACTGATATGAATTTTAAAAAGTAAATAAGAAAAGATCTTGTGGGGAGAAGACTATCATTTACTTTTTAAATCATAGACCATAGGTCCATTAGAAAAACAATTCAAGCATAATATGTAATTTTAACTTTTTGGTGGTCACATTTAAAAAAGTAAAATAAGAAGCAGGTAATATTAATTTCTTTTATATATATTTTTATATCTTATTCACCATGATAAATGTACTCTTTAAATATTTGTTTATTTATTTATTTAGAACATGCAAACAGAGGGAGGGGAGAGAGAGAATTCGAAGCAAGTTTTGCATTGTCAGCATTGAGCCCAAAGGGGAGCTTTATCTCACAAACTGGGATCATGACCTGAGCTGAAATCAAGCGTCAGATGCTTAACTGACTAAACCACCCAACTGCCCCAATAAGTGTACTCTTTAATCCCCATCACCTATTTTCCTCATTTCCTCACCCACCTCCCCTCTGGTAACCATCTGTTCTGTATAATTAAGAGTCTGTTTCTTGGTTTCTCTCTCTCTCTCTCTCTTGCTTGCTCACTCTTTTTTCCTTTGTTCATTTGTTTTGTTTCTTAAATTCCACGTGAGTGCAATCATATGGTATTTGTCTTTCTCTGACTGACTTATTTCACTTAGCATTATACTCCCTAGATCTATCCCTGTTACTGCAAATGGTAAAATTTAATTCTTTTTTTATGGCTGAATATATATATATATATATATATATATATATATATATATATATATATGCGCCACATCTTCTTTATCCATTCATTTATCCATGGACACTTGGGCTGCTTTCATAGTTTGACTATTGTAAATAATGATATATTCAGGGGTGCATATATATTTTCTAATTAGTGTTTTCATATTCTATGGGTAAATTTTTTGGAAACCTCCATACTGTTTTCTACAGTGTCTGCACCAGTTTGCATTCACACCAACAGTACACAAGGGTTCCTTTTTCTCAAAAACCTCTCCAACACTTGTTTCTTGTGTTTTTTTATTTTAGCCATTCTGACTGGTGTCAGGTGGTATCTCATTGCAGCCTTGATTTGCATTTCTCTGATGATGAGTGATGTTGAACATCTTCTCATGTGTCTGTTGACCATTGTATGTCTTTTTTATAGACATGTCTGTTCATGTCTTCTGTCCATTTAAAAAAATTTTTTTAATGTTTATTTATTTTTTGAGACAGAGAGAAACTGTGTATGAATGAGGGAGGGGCAGAGAGAGAAGGAGATGCAGGATCAGAAGCAGGCTCCAGGCTTTGAGCTGTCAGCACAGAGCCTGATGCAAGGCTTGAACCCACGAACTGAGAGATCATGCCCTGAGCCGAAGTTGGACACTTAACTGACTGCACCACCCAAGCACTCCTCTTCTGTCCATTTTCAATTGGATTACTATTAAAAATTTTTTTTAAAACATTTATTCATTTTTGAGTGTGAGAGACACAGAGTGTGAGTTGGGGAGGGGCAGTGAGGGAGACACAGAATCTGAAGAAGACTCCAGGCTCTGAGCTGTCAGCACAGAACCGGAGGCGAGACTCAAACTCAGACAGTGAGATCAGGACCTGAGCTGAAGTCAGATGCTTAACCAACTGAGTCACCCAGGCGCCCCTGGATTATTTGTTTTTGGCATGCTGAGTTGTATCAGTTCTTTATATATTTTGGATACTAAGCCTTTATCAGATATGTTATTTGCAAATGTCTTCTCCCATTCTCTAGGCTGCCTTTTAGTTGTGTTGATTCCTTCACTGTTCAGAAGCTTTTTGTTTTGATGTAGTCCCAATAGTTTATTTTTGCTTTTACTTTCTTTGCCTCAGGAGAAAGATCTAGAAAAGTGTCCCTACAGCTGATGTCAGAGGCATTACCTCCTGTGCTCTCTTGTAGTATTTTTATGGTTTCAGGTGTCACATTTGAGTCCTTAATCCATTTTGAGTATATAATTTTGTGTATGGTGAAAGAAAGTGGCCCAGTTTCATACTTTTTCATGTGACTGTCCAGTTTTCCCAACAACAGTTGTTGAAGAGACTGTCTTTTTCCCATTGTATATTCATTCCTCCTTTGTTGAAAATTAATTGACCATCAGTTGTAGGTTTATTGCTGGGTTTTCTGTTCTATTCTGTTGATCAATGTGTCTATTGTTATGCCAGTACCATACTGTTTTAATTACTACAGCTTTGTAATGTAACTTGAAGTCTGAAATTGTGATACCTCCAATTTTACTTTTCTTTTTCAAGATTGCTTGGCTATTTGAGGTCTTTTGTGGTTCCATACAAATTTTAGGGGCCTTGTTCTAGCTCTGTGAAAAATGCTGTTGGTATTTTGATAGGGCTTGCGTGAAATCTGTGGATTGCTTTGGGTAATATAGACATTTTAATAATATTTGTTCTTCCAACCCATGAGCATGGAATGTCTTTCCATTTGTTAGTGTCCTCTTGAATTTCTTTCATCAGCATTTTATAGTTTTCAGAGTATGGGTCTTTCATGTCTTTGGCTAAGTTTATTCCTAAATATTTTATTGTTTTTGGTGCAACTGTAAATGAGATTGTTTTTTCAATTTCACGTTCCGATGCTTCATTATTAATGTATAGGAATGCAACAGATTTCTGTATATTGATTTTGTATCTTGTGACTTTCCTGAATTGACCTATCAGTTCTAGCAGTTTTTTGGTGGAGTCTTTCAGGTTTTCTATATATAGTATTCTGTCATGTGCAAATAGTGAGAGTTTTACTTCTTCCTTACCAATTTGGATGCCTTTCATTTCTTTATGTTGTCTAATTTCTGTGGTGAGGACTTGCACTACTATGTGGAATAAAAAGTGGTGATAGAGGGCATTCTTATCTTATTACTGACCTAAGGGGAAAAGCTCTCATTTTTTTCACCATTGAGTATGATGTTGCTGTGAGTTTTCACATAAGGCCTTTATTATCTTGTGTTCTCTCCAGACCTACTTTCCAAAGGTTTTTTATCATGAAAGGATGTTGTACTTCGTCAAATATTTTTTTAGAATTATTGAAATTATTGTATATTTTTATCCTTTCTCTTAATCACATGATGATTCACATTGATTGTTTTGCAAATATTGAACCACACTTGCATCCTGGAAATAAATGCTACCCTATTGTGGTGTATGGTTTTTTACTGTGTTCACATTATTTTAAATAATAAATTTTATTTGTAATGAGTTGACTAGAAGTCTACAAAAATTGTATGTCTACGTCCTAATCCCCAGATTCTGTCCATGTGACCTTATCTAGATAAGAGTCTTTGTAGATATAATTAAGTTTAGGATCTCAATATTAAATCATCCTGGATTATTCAAGATTATTATTATTCAAGTAGGGTCTAAATCGAATGACAAGTACCCTTATAAGAGACACAGAAAGGAGAAGGGAAGGTAGAGAGTAAGTGATATAGCCACAAGCCTAGTAATCCCAGTGACTGGTGGAAGCCACCTGAAGCTAAAAGAAAAACAGACAACAGATTTCCCTCTCGATCCTCCAGAGGGAGTGTGGCCCTGCCGACATCTAAATTTTAAGCTTCTGGTCTCCAGAACTGTGACAGAATAAATTTCTGTTGTTCTAAGCCACATAGCTTGCATTTATTTCTTACAACAGCCCTTAGACCTAATACATTATTTAATTATCTAAAATATAATTCCATCGAGTATTGAATATCTAAGTTAGTTATTGAATATATTTTCTCCGCCTCCTCCTCCTTCTTTTTCAGTAGTACATCTTTAAAATCTAGTGTGTATTTTATACTTACAGTATATCTTGTTTTGGACAAGCCACATTGTGTTCATTAGCCACATATGACTAGTGGCTGCTGTATTGGAGAGCTCAGCCTTAGAATATCATCTAGATAATAGTGTTAAGGGATCTGAGCTACCAATCAGTACTTTGTGATGTCCACTCTTGCCCCTTCTATTCTCAAAGGACCTAGCCATCCCGAAAGATACCTGGATAGCTTTAAAAAGATTTTACAATTTAACTTTACCTTTGCTTCTGTGGGTAAAGATGGAAGCAGCACAGCAGCCAGAAACAACACTATCGGGAATACAGCCATTGCTGGAAAGTAAATCAAAGAGAGCAAAGTTCTGCATTAAAATATGTAGTACATAGACCTCTGACTATGAGGAAAAAAACAATGTAATGATCTTGGCTATTTTAATGGAACTGTAATTCCCAAATTCATAAGAAATGTAACAAGATTTCATCTGGTGCAAGCAGAATCATAGTGGAATCAACTTTGTCACTGATAGGGACAATAAAAAATAAATTGAAACACTTGTCTGACGCTCTTGAAGTATACCTATAAAGGTTAGGAATATATCACCATGTTTCTGCTCAGCTCTATTGCTCCATTAAAATCCATTAAAAATATGGAAAACCAGATTTCTTCAGAGTTAATTGATACTGTATTGATTAATAATCCCAATCTTTGGGGAAAGTTTATTTTCAATGTGCACCATCTCTTGGTGTTCTATAAAAACCAGAACTGTTTGTTCTTTTATTGACATATGACTTTAATCAAGATTCCAAGATTACTATTATACAGAAATAAATGTACACTTTATTAGTGGTTATTTCCCCAGCAGAGGGATTAGAAATTATTTTATTCCTTATACTTGTCTATATCTCAAATTTCCCTGTATAAAAAAATAAAATACAAATAATATATTGAAAATCTAGCCTGTCCAA
Organism: Acinonyx jubatus; assembly: GCF_027475565.1. NCBI lineage: Eukaryota > Metazoa > Chordata > Mammalia > Carnivora > Felidae > Acinonyx > Acinonyx jubatus. The sequence continues at coordinate 103,025,258 of NC_069385.1, read as the reverse complement.
ATTTGCTGAACTCATGATTTGGTATAAAAGTTGTTTAATATATTCACTAACTTTTTAAAAGGCATTCAACATTGGGTGGCCCATGTTGTCCTTTCTCAGTATGTCAAAAAAAATTCTTGGTCCTCTAGGCAAAGCAACAAACCCACTAAGCTTAAATAAGCACTGATCATCTGGCAGTTAGTCATATAAATTACTAACTTTGTAAACTGAGGGAATGTTACATTGATTGGTGTTCTTCATGTGAGATTGGTACTCCCAAATTCTTGAAGAGAAAGAAAACTCTGAACAATTTATCTGTGGTACTTCTCAGGACTTATTGATGGGTAAATAGTAGACAACTGATACCTGTTCCCTGCATTCCCTTTATCCTCAATAATGTGCTCACAAAAAGGAGAGGAGTGAACATTTATTGACAGTGCAATGCAAAACTTGATGTCTAATTTCACTATCATACCTTGGTGAGTATGACTATATTTTACAGATGAAGAAATTGAAGATTAGGCTAATTTATCTATGCCAATGGTAAGTTCTTAAGTAATTTCAGAAATTAGCCTTCAACCAAGTAAAGTCAAAGCCAATGCACATTGACAGGAACATTGTTTTCACCTGAGAAAAGCAATCATTTTGTAGCACACTGGAGGCACTCATCCCTATTTTAACAATACCTGTATTAATACATGACAATACATGTTCATAGCAAAAATTATCAATATGGAAATATATAATATATGCAATTTGCCATATTTACATTTCTTCTAGTTAAGATGGTTCCAGAATAATTGTTTTGAAGTCAAACACGAGAATTCTATTATCTATTTTAAGCTGAAGTGTAAAGAATTAATTTGAGTTTCAACTTGATAAAATGAGTAAAGAGTAAAATTAACTTGATTCTCTTAATAAAAATTTATCCATAACGTTTTGAAAATCATAGATAAACGTATTAAATATATTATTTTTACCACTGGAAAAACAAAGATGACTGACACATAAATGTTCACATTAAAATAAATGAGTTATCACTTACTGTTGGTTCTCAGAGCAGGATGAAGTATTTGCTTTATCTGTAGAAAGAAGGGAGGTGGAGAGGACCTTAGAGCACAATACATGTTACGTCTATTTATATTTTAGCAAATTCTGGTTGTGCAAGTAAACATAAATGAATAGATTTCTGAAACAGAATTTTTCACACCCATATATTCAAATTTCATTGCTAGTTGTCTGGCATTGCTTTTGATATTATTTAGTTTCCATACAGCTTTTAACACAAGTTAATACAGCATGCCTTCCCTCCCTAACCAGCCCCGCCCCCTCTTCTAGATGCTGCTTTTTGACCTAGTATTTTTATAATAACCACTGATGACTGGTTAATCATTGTGAAGATAACCAGCGTCCTACCTTACAGTTGAACTTCTGTGGCTCAACTTTCTTTTAATTCCCAATTAGCAACTTTCTATGGCTTATTAAACATAGTCTTTAGAAACCATCAGTTCTCAGAAATCCTGAGCGTCAAGGTTCTCTGCTATAAAATGGGGACTATCACATCAACAGCTTTGGTTTGCAAAGGGTGTGGCACAACATACATAAAGCACCTAACATTGTGTCTGCAATATAATACTCAGTAAATGGAAATTATTAATATTTTTATTATGATCCTTTACAATGTGTGATAGTTTGCTGAGATTGTAAGATCTTCCCATAAATGCATGTTGTTTGACTCAATTTCTAATTTTAGAAGTGTCATAAGATCTGTTTTTACATCTGGGTATCATAGGAAAAAAAATCAGCATAATCTCATCGGAGATTCATATGTTCAAGGCCCAGGTCTACTAGGAATCTTGTAATTAAAAAAAAAAAATGTTCTAACATCTGGACTGTTGCAGCCTCATCAGCTCATTGATAGATATACACATTAGCTGGGTAATTTTATATAGCTCAATCATCCAATGGGATTATATTAGATGATCCACAATTCCATAATTCAACAGACTATGATGCCACATATTCCTCCCTACCACTCTCCTGTTCCCTCCCCGTCACTTACCCAACCTATAATCATCTTTGTTGCATCAATGAAAGCAATGGCAAAATCCACATTCATACAGAGCTGAAAAGTTGGCTGCCATTTCCCCCTTGGTACTTACTAATGGAAAAGTACTGTCCCCTTTCTTGCAGGTGTTTTAAGACTGGGATGACATCATTCTACGGTGTCTGTAGGAAGAGCATGATGTTCAGTTTCATAATCCTAGAATAGGGGAAAAAAGACAATATTTAAAATAAAGATGGAAAGCATAAATAAGTAGTATTAATCATCTCTGTCACAAACCTAAAGCTTAACTGTGTTTAGTATTACTAATATTAGTAATTTTAATTTATTTGATCTTACCCATCAAGAATCCTTCTGAGATCAGATTATATTTTGATATCTTGGTATTTCCTTCAAACAGTAGCAAAGAAGTGGGCTTCTTAAACAAGTTCAATTAACTATTGACTGACTGACTTCCTTGGAATATCACGGTATATTTTCCAGATTCCCAAATCCTTATACACTCTTTGGAAGATAATTTCTATAAGTAGTCACCCGCAGAGTAACCTTTTACTACATGGGTTTGGGGTCACACCTACATGTCTTCATGTCTTTCCCTGGAAGCCAGTAGATGACATGTAGTCCAGAAGAGTCAACAGCCATCATTCTAATTGCCTGCAATATGTAGTTCCTAATAACAGTGCATTCAAAACAGAAATAAAAAACTGAAGTTCTTAATTTGACCTCATGAAAGGCCTGATTTACAAATGACTTCAGGCTTCAGCTATGAATCAGAGCATTTCATGTAAATGGAATGATTCATCTTTTAAGACAGGTAAAGAGTTCCAACTGGATAAACATCAAGAGGCATGTTGAAAGTCTTCGGTGGATCAGAGATATGCAACAAAACCGAAACTCTGCGTGCATCTGCACTGATCAGCCGATGTGCCCACCAGAGTCCCAGAAGAGGCGCGGAGGACCGGAAGACTCCTCACCCCACAGATCTTTCTCTCTCGTCTTCACCCCACCTCCCGGGCCCTGATCATTGCCTTTCCCAGACTGCTGCAAGTCTTACCCTGGCTCCAGAGCCCAGATCTTCCTGCAGGGTGGACGGAGCCAGAGAGAGGCTGCTGCTCGCTGCTTGGACAGCGAGAGTAAGATACTCATCCAAGCAGGTGTGAGCGAGGAGCTACGTCACAGGCTTTGTGCCCTCAGCGCAGTCGTCAGCTTACTGAATTCCTACAACCGCCTCCCCTCCAATGGTGCGCAGAAAAAATCTTGCACACCTTCCCTTGAGGAAGGGAAATGTCTGCTCACACAATTGAACCCTAGGAAGAAGATGGAAATAATACCAGGATTCAAAATGCAAGGGGTGACTGAAAAAGGAGGCGCTCCTTTTCATACAAGAGTTCCTGAATTAACACAGGTCAGCATTTAAAGAGCAGATTGGTAAAGGCCATAGATACCTTAAGTTTTCAGTGCAGTACCCGTCTGGTACAATAGTGTATTCAGGGTTACATAAAGAGGACCTTTTGCAGGTTTGCTTATAAACAAACCTAGTGTTCAAACTTAGTTCAGTTAGTGTTCCTTCCCTTCTTCCCTTCCAAAATGGTTTGTAGTGAAGAAATTCAACAAGAGTAACAGGAACAGGTCTTAGGAAAATGCCCAGAATTCCTGATCCAAGACCGGTGGCTTCAAGTGCAGCAGGCTTATCTGGCCTTGGTTGAAGATGTATTTATTGTCTGTCTTCACAGATGGCAGATGAGTAATAGATGCATTTTCTTCAATGCTTAGTTGTTTTCAAGATTTAAAGGAATGAATGAATTCATCACACCAAGAATACATTTGGTCAAAAGATGATAAACCAAAGATCAATGTGCATCACACGTTAGTTCTCTGTACCCCCTGAGAAGAGGCTTGAAATTTCTCATTCCAACCTTTGAGACTATAGCAAACTGCCATGTCTCATAGTGCTGAGTGTCATTTTCCCCTGGCAGTGTTAAAATTCCAAGTGCCCAATGCACAGATGTTATTTTAACTCTCTTGTTCTGCTCTTTTAGTTCAAGTACCACTAACTAAAAACTTCAGAATTTAGAAGTCATCCTAGCCTGATTTACTCTTATGGTTACGTTCAATCAAAGTTAACTCCTGACAGTTTGCCCTTCTGAATGTTTACAAAATCCAGCCCCGGATCTATCTTTCTCACTGTTATATTCATGTTTTCATTGTGTCTTGCTTAGCTTATTAATTTAACATTTCAATTACTTATATCCACATAGTTGCTACTCATTTATTTATAAATAGAATTGCTTAGTCCATTTGTTTTTTTATTAGGACAACACAATTCATTGTTATCCTATAACAGTCTATAATTTACTGTGAATATCCTATTTTTCATTCTGGGAGACAGCATACCTATAATTATTACCTGTTCCCATTGATGATGTCAAAATGAGAGCAACTTGAGTGTGGTAGTGATAGATATTGTGAGTAAATATGTATTTGAAAAATGGACTGTATCTCTATAGATTATTGCTATATGTCAAGACTAGCATGATACCAGTTACCTGAGTAATAATTTATAAATATTTGTTGAGAAAATAAATATATTGACTTGGCCTAGATTCTTAGGGAATTCAGAGAAGAAGGCACGTCATGTCTTTCCTCTAAGACATATAGTACTGTAGGAAAAATACATACACATGAACATTACCAGGCAGTCCAGTTTAGTTCTAAGTAGCTGGAATAGGAAATATCTACAATAATTAGGAATTCTGAGCTGATACAATCTGGATAAAAATTAGGTGGTGGAGTGACACTTGAACTTCTTTGAAAAATGTGCATGGCTGGATTAGAAAAAAAAGTTTAGAACACTTGTTTGGAAGGGCAGAAACAGACAAATCAATGTATCATAAGGTGTATATAAGTCAGAATGATAGGCTGGTGAAAATGTTGGCATAACTTTGTGTAGAAGTCTAACAAGATTCGCTTCTTTATATAACATGGGATGTACTTTCATTGAGTGTTGGGAAATTTTATGATCAAATATTATTTTATAAAAGCCTCAGAATGGAATATTACTCAACCACAAAAAACGAAAGAAATGTTGCCATTTGCAATGACATGAATGGAGCTAGAGAGTATTATGCTAAGCGAAATAAATCAGAGGAAAAAATACTATATGATTTCACTCATATGTTGAATTTAAGAAAAAAACACAAATGAGCACCGGGGGAAAAAAAAGAGAGGCAAACAAAGAAATGGACTCTCAACTACAGGGAATAGACTGATGGTTACCAGAGAGGAGGTAGGTGGGGGCTGGGTTAAAGAGGTGATGGGGATGAAGGAGTGCACTTCTTGTGATGAGCACTGTATAATGAATGTATGGGAGTGTTGAATCATTATATTATACACATGAAGCTAATATTACACTGTGTGTCAACTAAATAAATTTAGGAATTTAGGAATTTAGTACATTTAGTAAATTAGGAATTTAAATAAAAACTTTTTTAAAAAGGTACCTAATAACGTTTTGCGGGGTGATTCACAGAGTGGAGAAATTGGTGACAGAAAAAATAAGAAGATGGTGACATTTTCCCATATTAATTTTAGAGCAGTAGAAATAGAACAAATGGTTGGGATGTGAAGAGATTAAAAGAGCAGTGTTGATGATGAATTTGGTATGGAGGGCAAATTCAGAACAGAAGAAACCTTGTAGGTTTTGAGGCACTTGAAAGTACAACTCCACTATTGAAAAGAATAGTACAAGTGCTTCTAAATATTCAAGTAAAATAAAAAGTTAACAGTGTGCTGAGCTCAAAGGAGCAGTGTTGAAAGTGCCTGAGAGCTGGGGGTAGCATCTTGCATGAACTTTGCAGAGAAATCCACTGTAATTCTTACCTTATTCCTTTACATGTAATATACTCTCCTCCCCCTCCACCCTGTAAACAAGTGACCTTGCTAAACTTGCTTATTAGTTCTTACAGCTATTTTATAGATTCCTTTGGTTTTCTACAAAAATCATTTTAATTTGCAAATAAGGACAGTTTCTACCTTTCCTTTCTCTTCGTTTTTTTTAAATTATTATTCACTTAATTTATTTTTTCATCTTGGTCAGTGAACTCTTTAATCCCCATCACCTATTTCACCCATTCTTCACACCCACCTTTCCTCAGCTAACCATCAGTTTGTTCTCCGTACTTAAGAGTCTATTTCTTGGTTTGTCTCTCTTTTTTTCCCCTTTGCTCATTTGTTTCATTAAATTCCACATATGAATGAAACCGTATGTTATGTCTCTCTCTGACTGACTTATTTTGCTTAGCATTAAGCTCTCTAGCTCTATCCCTGTTGCTGCAAATGGCAAGATTTCATTCTAGTTATCGCTGAATAATATTCTGGGGTGTGTGTGTGTGTGTGTGTGTGTGTGTGTGTGTGTGTGTGTTTATCACTTCTTTATCCATTCATCTATTAGTGGAAACTTGGGCTGCTTCCATAGTTTGGCTATTGTAAATAATGGTGCAAAAATATAGGGGTGCGTATATATTTTCTAATTAGTGTTTTCATATGCTATGGGTAAACACCCAGTAATGAAATTACTGGGTCATATGGTAATTCTAATTTTAATTTTTTGGAAACCTCCATACTGTCTTCCACAATGGCTGCACGGGTTTGCATTCCCACAAACAGTGCACAAGGGTTCCTTTTTTTTTTTTTTCCAAAAAACCTCTTCAACAGTTGTTGTTTCTTTTGTTTTCTATTTTAGCCATTCTGACAGTTGTGAAGTGACATCTCACTGTAGTTTTGATTTGCATTTCCTTGATGATGAGTGATGTTGAACATCTTTTCACGTGTCTGTTGACCGTTGGTATGTCTTCTTTGGAGAAATGTCTGTTCATGTCTTCTGTCCATTTTTAATTGGATTATTTGTTTTTGGCGTGTTGAGCTATAATCAGTTCTCTATACATTTTGCATACTAGCCCTTTATCAGATGTGTCATTTGCAAATGTCTTCTCCCATTCTGTATGCTGCCTTTTAGTTGTCGTTTCCTTCATTGTTCAGAAGCTTTTTGTTTTGATGTAGTCCCAATAGTTTATTTTTGCTTTTACTTCCTTTGCCTCAGGAGACAGATCTAGAAAAGTGTCCCTATAGCTGATGTCAGAGCTCCTGTGCTCTCTTGTAGTATTTTTACGGTTTCAGGTGTCACATTTGGGTCTTTAATCTGTTCTGACTTTATAATTTTGTGTATGGTGAAAGAAAGTGGTCCAGTTTCATTCTTTTCATGTGGCTGTCCAGTTTTCCCAATAACTGTTGTTGAAGAGATTGTCTTTTTCCCATTGTGTATTCATTCCTCCTTTGTTGAAGATTAATTGACCATCAGTTGTGGGTTTATTGCTGGGTTTTCTGTTCTATTCTGCTGATCAATGTGTCTATTTTTATGCCAGTACCATACTGTTTTAATTACTACAGTTTTGTAATGTAACTTGAAGTCTGAAATTGTGATAACCTCCAGTTTTGCTTTTCTTTTTCAAGATTGCTTCATTATTTGAGGTCTTTTGTGGTTCCATACAAATTTTAGGGGCCTTGTTCTAGCTCTGTGAAAAATGCTGTTGGTATTTTGATAGGGCTTGCGTGAAATCTGTGGATTGCTTTGGGTAATATAGACATTTTAATAATATTTGTTCTTCGAACCCATGAGCATGGAATGTCTTTCCATTTATTGGTGTCTTCTTGAATTTCTTTCATCAGTGTTTTATGGTTTTCAGAGTACAGCTCTTTCATGTTTTTAGTTTAGGTTATTCCTAAATATTTTATTGTTTTTGGTGCAACTGTAAATGAGGTTGTTTTCTTAATTTCATTTTCTGGTGCTTCATTATTAGTGTATAGGAATGCAACAGATTTTTGTATATTGGTTTTGTATCCAGCGAATTTCTTGAATTGACCTATCAGTTCTAGTAGTTTTCTGGTGGAGTCTTTTTTTTTTTTAAATATATTGTATTCTGTCATCTGCAAATAGTGAGAGTTTTACTTCTTCCTTACCAATTTGGATGCCTTTCATTTCTTTATGTTGTCTAATTTCTTTGGCTAGGACTTGCATTACTATGTTGAATAAAAGGATTGAGAATGGACATCCTTGTCTTGTTCCTGACCTAAGGGGAAAAGCTCTGAGTTTTTCCCAAAGGCCTTTATTATGTTGAGGTATATTCCCTCTAGACCTACTTAGGAGAGGCTTTTTATAATGAATCGATGTTGTAGTTTGTCAAATGCCTTTTCTGCATCCATGGAAATGATACTTGTCCTCACTGCTGCAGGAACTGAGGTCCAACAAAACACAAGGGTTGGGAGATGTGGTGTTGACAGAGTTTGTGGTGGTCTTCTGGGAGGGGAAGGGGGCACACAATGCTAGGAATGAGACAAGCATGACTGGGAAGGGTGGATCCACTGATACAGGGGGTGGGCAAGCTTGGTGCAAGCAAGTTAGGTAAGAGTGTTGGTGCTTATTTCCCACAGGTGGGCATTGTTTATGCTGGGGGGCAGGAGAAGGAAATGGCACTTGCCAGGTCCTTTGTTCCTAAAGGGGTCTTCCCATGATTTATCTCTCTCCAGGCGGCACTCTGAGATGAACAAATCAGTCTCCCTCCCATCTGCCACCAGCTTTTTTTAAACTGCTGGTTCTGTGCTGTATCTGAATGGGCTGTTTGTTGTGCTCTTTCAGGGCAAGTATTCACCTTCCTCTTGCCCTCTGGGCTCTCCTAGAGACAGAGCCCACTGATTTTTAAAACTGTATGCTTTAAGTCTTGATTCTGGCTGTAAGAATTCACAAAATTCAGCCCCCTTTCAAAGGCAAATGTTACAGGAATTTGTCTTCACTGTTTGTGGGCTCCCCAGTATGAAAGTCTGTTTTTTGCCTTTCTTCATGCCACTGGTTTTCTCCCCACTGTGGATGGCCATGGTCCATTTCACTCCCAAACCGTGTCTTCACCCTTCTTAACTTTTTTTGATGTGGCATCCCCCCTACTTTTAGTTGTGAGGTTTGTTCTGCAGTCTCTGGATCATTTTCTGGGTTATTTACACTGATGTGAATGTTATCTAGTTGTATCTGTGGGACAAGGTGAGCTTAGGGTCCTTCTACTCTGCCATCTTCCCCCAAGGTTACATGTAGGTAGTCCAGGGAGAGCAAGATTGGAACCTAGGTCTCTGGACACCTACCCAGTGCCCTTTTCCACTTTGTATGCTTTTATTTTCTTCTTCTTAATTTTACTGCATTGGCAGTTCACTTACAATGTGAACAAAGTGGTGCAAACTGATAGCTTTGCTTTATTACTGTTAGGGGATTCCAGATTAAAAATACTTTAATATTGTTTTCACCTATAATATAAAGAAAGAATTCAGTCGTTCACTACTACATATAAGGCTAGCTGGAGGATTTTGTAAAATATTTCTTATTAAGATGAGGAAGATACCTTCTATTCCCAGTTTTCTGAAAATTGTTTTCATTAAAGGTGTTGAATTTTGTCAAGTATATTTTTTGCATCTTTTTATGCATTTTTGCATATCTAAATATATGATACCTTTATTTTAAAATGGTATATGACATTAATTGATTTATAAATGTTGAAATAACACTTTATTCCTTCAATAACTTCACTTTCTCATGGTGTATAATCCTTTTTAAATGTTGTATCTATGTTCATGAGAAATAATAGTATGTAGTTTTCTATTCTTTTGTGGTATCTTTGTCTGCCTTTGGCATAAGGTAATGCTAGCCTGAGTTGGGAAATAGTTCTCCTGTTTTCTGTCATGACATAAACAAAAATAATCCTGAAATTGCACAATATGCACTGTATACATGGTATATCTATAATCTAGTGCAGTTTAACTTAATCTCTCTTCTAGTCAATAGTATCTTAACTGGGTTTTTGCTCCCACTCTTATTCTCTTACAGTCTGTACCTCATCATCTCACTCTCTTCTTCAGTACACTCTCATGGCTTGCTATCTCGCTTACAACAATATCCTAATTCTTTATGTGCCCCAGGGCATACCATGGGACTAAGTTTCTGCCCAATTCTCTGACCTGCTTTCAAAATGATCTTTATCTTGCTCATTCCACTTCAGTCATTCTAGTCTTCTTGCCTTTCCTCAAATATGCTAACTGTATTCCTACCTTAACAACTTTATACTCACTATTCTGTTTTTGTTTCGATCAAATTATCTTATCCATTGTTCTCTCACTTCTGTTATGATTCTAATCCATCCTTAGAAAGGATGTACCTGACTCTCCTATTAACATTTTTCTAGTCTGTCCTCTTTATTCTCTATTGTGTTGCCCATTTTAGTTCATAGCACTTACCACCTCCAATATCTTAAGTATTTATTTGCAAATAATTTCCTTCCTCTTTCCTGTATGAAAGTCTGAACTCCATGAAGTTTGGAACTTGGTCTCTCTTGTTAATCACCCTATTTCAAAGTACCTAAGTAAATACCAGAGACATTTTTCAATAAATATTTATTGAATACAGGAATGAATTATTATACATTGCAATGATTATTGCAAAAGAAATACAAGGAGCTATGAGAGAAAATGGGGGGAGTTCTTCACATTAAATACTCAAAGGAATCTCTTGGGTAAGGTGGCATTTAATGTGAAGGAGTTATTCTAGCAAATACTAGAAGGATGACTCTTTCAGACAGAGCTATAGCAAATAAAAATGCCCTTAGGTATGGAAAATCTTGTGGAGCTTGAAAGAATTTGATAAGATCATTGTACTTAGAGCATAAGAAATAAAGGAGAGAGGAATGAAGTGAGGTTAAAAGGGAAACTATAAAAAAAACATTCAACTTCTTGCAGATCAGTTTAAGAGTGTTATCCTAAGTACTTAAGAAGTCAATGGAAAGATTTTGAAAGTAGACTAAGAAGACTTTCACTTTAGAGGTTAAGGAATGTGCTGCAAATATAGCATTCAAGGGGCGCCTGAGTGGCTCAGTCAGTTGAGCATCAGACTTTGGCTCAGGTCATGATCTCATTGTTCTTGAGTTCGATCCCTGAGTTGGGCTTTGTGCTAACAGCTCAGAGCCTGCAGCCTGCTTTGGATTCTGTGTCTTCCTCTCTCCCTACCTCTTTCCTGCTCATTCTCTATTTCTCTCTCAAAAATAAGTAAGTGTTAAAAAAATTTAAATAACATTCAGGAACTGCATTGATGATCTTGAACCTCTCCTTATTTTCTGTTTACCCCATGACTATTCCTGTCCTTGAAATAGTGAATCTTGACACTGGATAAGGATATGAGTCTAATTTGACAGTCCAATCATTGGTATTACCTGGAAGGTCCATGAAAAAAAATAAAATCAAACATTTAGCAATGGAGTAGAGACACTGGGGGAGGGTTGTCTGAGAAAGAATAACCGGATAATCAAGAGGAGACTCTTCCAAGCATTATGGAGCCAAGAAAAGTGTTTTTTTTTTAATGCACTTTTTATTTTGGAGTATTTTTAGATTTATAGACATTTTGCTAAGATAGTGCAGAGAATTCCTATATACTCTTCACCCAGTTTCAGTTTCCCCTCATGTTATCATCTTGTATAACGCTAGTACATTTGTCAAGAATAAGAAAGAGACATTACTATCAAAAACAATTCAGACCCTATTCAGATTTCACCACTTTTTCCACTAATGACCTTTTTGTGTTCCAGAATCTGATCTGAGAGACCATGTTCCATTTAGTTCTCATGTTTTCCTAGTCTCCTCTTGTCTGTAATGGTTTCTCAGAATTTCCTTATCGCTCATAATTTTTACATGAGCAACAGATAATATAATCATAGATTATGTAACTTTTTAATCCTTTGATGAAAGAAATTTCTGTAAAATAAAAAGTAGATCCAAGAGAAAAAGACTCCTTATTACTTGGAATCAAGTTTGTAGCCAACATGCTGACAATATCTTTGCTAATGTCACATCTAAGTAGATAGTGTGGCCCTTCTCTACTTAGCCCCCCTCAGTCTGTATTGGGTGTTTAATAAATTTTATCTTTACAATAGCAGGAAGCCTTGCAACTGTCCTTGGGAAGACTATGGGCACAGGATAGTGTTTTCTTCAAATCATTACAGTTTTGATATTTATCTTCATACTTGCAAACATTGGCTGAAATAAAAACAAAGAAATTAGTTCATTATAATTTTCCTCTATAGCAGCAACACAAACAATACATTCAATGCAAGTGGGGAGAACACAATTGAAAAAACAAGTTGGCATCATTACACTATGATGTCAAGGGACACATTAATCCACCACTTCTTTTAAAATTTGAGCTTTTTGAAATGTTTCTAAGATGAATTGACCTACTTTTCTTCCTCAGAAAACAAAATAAAATAAATGTAAATGAGTCTCTAAAATTGCACTGTCCAGAATTGTAGCCTTTAGTCATGAGGTTGTTTAAATTTAAACTTAAATTAATTAAAATTAAATAAAATTAAGAAAATACATTTTCAGGTTATCAGTGACACATGTTACATTCCCAGTGCTCCATGACCAATCTGACTAGTGGCTACTTTACAGGACAGTGCAAAGATTGAACATTTCCATCATTGCAAAAAGTTATATTAGACACTGTTGCTCCATCTAGATGCTAGAGCCACTAGTTTTTCTTTCAAGAATAATAAACCATTATGAGAAGATGTGGATATAAAAATGGGAGGGAATTTTACTACAATTATCTGACATTTCCACTTTGAAGTCCCTCAGTGACCACAAACTCAATTAACTCTCAAACTAAATTCATCACTTTACCTGCAAACTTGGCATTCCTTTGGAGTCCCTCCCCAACTCCCAACTCAACTCCCCCAGTATCAGAGAAATGAAACTTAACTACTAAATAATTCAAACCAGATACTGGGAATCAATATGAACTCATGGCTCTCTACTTTTTATCAGCACTCAACAAATGCAAGTAACAAACAGTAGCCATTCTACTTCTTTCCTGTCATTCATTACTGTCCATTTCTCTTCATTCATTTTGTCCTAATGCAGTAAAAACATCCATTTGGCTTTTGAACCCATGTTTTCAACAGTCTCCAAGCTGGCTTGAATCCACTTGTTTCTCCATACTACTGCCAGATCTTGATAAAACACAATTCTGACTTCATCCCTCTACTTCTGTGAGTTAATATTGCTATACAAGGATTTGATTGACATTTTAAAAGTATATAAAAATTACTAACAACACAAGTGCAAATGGTTATTAAATTAAACTTGATTATTCTAACTATACTATGGGAAAAATGAATTTAGTATAATGAACTCATTGGTGTATAAGAAATGTTTGGTGTCTGGACTGAACCATATCTGTGATCTCATACCTTTATGTTTGTACATATTTTCTCTTTTTAAAATGCAATAATGAAATTTTGCTACAATTACATTAATTTTGACAGGAAAAATATTCAATTACAATGAATATTTTCACAGAAACATTTTTAGATATGCCAATAGGTAATGAGTCCAACATAAGCACAAATATACATTGATGGTAGATATTTCTTTAGGTTATATATGGTTACAGGGTTTTAGTTACAAATAAATATAGATACTGGCTTGTGTACATTTTTTGATTAAACACCCTCTGTTGAATATTTTTTGTCTTTTGCATGAGGGAATTGCTTAAGTTAGTTTACAATCAGAAGATTTTCTAATTCTTTTTTTCATGTTTATTTATTTATTTTGATGGAGAGACAGAGAGAGAAAGAGAAAGAGAGAGAGAGAGAGAGAGAGAGAAACCTGAGCAGGATCCACGCTGTCAGCCTGGCATGGGGCTTGACCTGAAATCATGACCTGAGCCAAAATCAAGAGTCAGATGCTTAACTGACAGAGCCATTCAGATGCCTGAAATTTCCTAATTATTAAAAAAAAAAGGTCAGTCCATTTTATTAGATGTACTAGCAAGTTAATGACTTCAAACTTACTGCATAGTCCATTGTCACAGTCATGAGGGCAGCTGGCACAAGGCTTTCCTTCTAGGTAGGGTGTATTTATCTTGTTAAGATGATTACCACTGAAATTTGAAATACAAAGTGTCAAACATTTTTCATTTTTCAGTTTAGTTTATGCTACTAGGGTGGCACCTATCACCACAAATACCTGAGTATTTATTCAGTGTTTTTAATCATGTCAAATAACTGAAAAACTAAAATTCCGAAAATGTACTCAGATACCAATGTAAAGTAAGAAAATAACTCACACATTCACTTACTTCCTTGACCATAATCTCCCAGCCTGAGATACTGAAATGGGATAAATGGGGTCTAAAATTTTTGGAGTATATTTCAACATGGCAACATTCTTTCTCACCCAGAAGATGTGGTCAATTGCTAAAGCAATGTACCCCAAGGTGCTGGCTGGTGATAAAACATATTTCTTAGAGAGACAGCAAGTTCCTGGGAAAGAAAGGGTTGCCATAGGGAAAATACTTAAAGTTACATGTAATTTTACATTTAAAAAAGAAAATATGATAATTTTTAAATATGAACTAGAGAAGGTAAAGCCCAGGATGCTTTTGGCCTCTAGATGGGGGTGATGATTTTCAAGTGATTTTTGGTGTGTTGTATTTGGGAGTAGGGGTGACAGGAAGATTTTTGAATGTCTAGAGGTTTTGTGTGTAAGATTTTAATACTTAAAAAAGAGGGAATGTTAGAAAAATGGTTTTATTAACACTAATCGCTAAGGTATATTGGTCTTACAGTAACTAGTCTACCCCTCGTTGGTGAATATTATTCGATTGGCCGTTATTATCTGAAAATATAAGACAGTCAAAATCTCGATTGCTCCAAGTAGGCCGACAACACAAGGCCATGCATCTAAATCTCAGCCCCTGCACAGAATATACCCGAATGTGTGTAAGCCCCTGGAAAAATGTGAAATAGACACAAATATGTTCTGGAAGTTCTCTCACCCCTGCTTTCCCTCATTATTCACTCCAACTCTCATTTCAGATACCTGGCATCAGATCCTCCTTTCTTAGAGCCAGACAGTGACTTTAGATGCATTCTCCTAGGAACTTTTCAATCCTTTCTACTAAACCCTCATAGGTCCTTGCAGGAAAATGACATTGGGAGTCATACTTCTCAAACAGGAGATCCATATACTTGGGTTATCGACAGTCTCAAAATAAAGCCTGAAGATAGCTTGGTTTTAGGGGTCTCCTGTCCCCGATGGCAAGGAATTTCAAACATTTAAAGAAATTAAGGTTAACAGATATGTTGAGATTAGATCTTCAGTATATCCACAGAATTTATTCTGGGTAAGTTCAAACATAATCTTTGATGAAAGAACACATTTCCTGCTGCAAGTCAGGACCTTAAAGAATGGTTCATTATGGAGATTTTGTGCAAACTTCTGAAAAACAAGGGTTAAGGATGTTCTTCTCTCCTGGACTCTGAAATACATTAAAGATCTCTTGAAAAAACCTTTGAGAGCCAATGAATGAATCATCTGTGATGGTAATAGCATAGGTAGCATTTTAGATAAGCACGGGTGGGAACATTTTAGCCGAAAGAGCTGAAATCACAATCAGCCATTCCCAGTTTCCCAGTCCATCCCTTGCTTAACCATCAAGCTGCCACCTTCCTAGAGTATGAAGTTAGTGAGAACCAATGACATCAAATCCACAGAAATGCACACTACCCATGCTCATTGATTAGCTGTGAGCCCAAGGGAAAGGTCACTGAGAGAAAAGATGTCACTCTGTAATTGGGGGAAATAGAGTTTCAGATTTTACACTTGGAACTGAAAACCTGGTGTCTTCTCTGATAAATTGAATGTATCTCAACTTAAAAGGCATTTCCAAAGACACAATTCCTTCTTTTTATTGAAATATTCTTTGTATTGTAGTTTGTTCAATATACGAAAATTTCAAAATATTAAATTGCAGATGGGATTATTGGCATTCAGCTCTAAAGCGTATACTTACGCAGGACAATATTGGCAAACATAGTAATATTTCAGAATATCTTGATTGGGACAATAGGCAACTCCACATCCAACGTGGTAAGAGGAGTACCAGACAACCTACAAATCCGGAAGGGAACATAGGAGAGTACATGAAAGAGGGAAAATATTGAAAAACAAATAGTACCAATTGTAAAACTGAAAAAAAAAAGTTACCATTATGGTATTGCCTTGTGGAAATATTTAGTTCAATTATTGAAGCAAATCACACATTTTAAAATACTGAATTTTCATATACAATCCTCACTTTATGCATCTATAATGTTGGGAAAATACAGGGTGTGCTTCCCTATGAAGAGTTCTGCCAGCCAAGGAATAAATGACAGTTTATATGTCATGACAGAATAAATGAAGTACTGTTCAACACCAAGGCTACTAAGTCTACTCACATTCTCACGCAAATTGAACATGGGTTGGTCATAATTTGGAGAAGCTTTCTATATTAGAACATTTGTGGCAGAAGTATTTTAATTTGTTTTCCTTACCTGGGTATAATGTCCAACAACTGCACCAGCAGTCTTTGCTCCCTTACCATAGATAAAATTGTCCTTCTCATCATACCAGTTTTGGATTGGGGCTGACCATGACTTAGGGTGAGATGACATATAGAGATTCTCACCACAGTTTGTACCTAAGGAGAACCAGATCACAATGAAGCAATAAAGCATGCCATGGCAAAAGAAATTAACTAAATGAACACAAAGATGTTGCCTTTCAAACAGTGCCTATGCTTGCCAACTCTTAACACGTAATAAAACAGCTTCTGTCCTTACCAACTATTAAGCTGAATAGAAGACAAATCTGTCTACCACATTGATGCTGACCCGAACATGCAAAATTTTGAATAGGTTGAGAAGATCTTATGCTTTAAAAACCCTTCTCCTTTTGGGGTGTCAGAGATGCATTCTTTTCCATGCAAAATTCTTCACATGTGTAATGTTTCCTGTAGTCTCAGCTTGGTATTGTAAGCATGCAAAGGGTAATGACCAACTTTTATTCTTTTTTTTCTTCTTCATGCCTACTTTCGCCAGATACTTTTCATATATTGGACCCTGAGTAAATGTTTATGGTATGATTTTTGTGTGAACTTGGAAAAAATGTTCTACAGGTAGTCTTTAAGAGTCCCAATTAAGAGGGAACTGACATCAGGGGAGATGGCGTTTTCAAAGTTTTTGGATCCTCCCTTAATCAATAAATTAGAATGTCATCAGACCAAATCTTCCTCAGAGAAGTAGGTAAGAAGAGCCTTGCAGAGGGTCACATCAGCAACATGGTGGCGTAGGAAGCCCTGGATTCTCCTTCCCCCGACAAACACACTGATTCAGCAACAATTCCCAAACAAATTGCCCTTGTGAGAAATCCAAAACTAATTGCAAGGCTTCTATACCCTGGGAGAATATGAACCAGACAAACTGAAGCCTGTAGGGAAATTAGGACACCTTCTTGCTAGAATGCCTACCCTCAGCACAGTTTCTGCCATATGATCAGGAAGAGATCCCGTATCTCCCAGCTTCTCCCAGGGGAAGGAAGGAGTTGGTTCATTTGTCCAGCCCCCCAACCTTTCCTTAAGGAAAACTCCCAGACGGTTGGCTTCTGTCTTGCTAGTCTTGGAGCTCTGATTGTCAGACACAGGCTAGCCATCTGGAGGAAAATGGAGATGGTGGTTGGGACTGGTAGATATCACATCTCCTCCCCATGGCTTAGCACAGAGCAAGCAAATGAAAAATCTTAGCTCTCAGCTTCTTTTTCCTGAGGAAGCAAAGCGTTGATTGGTGTGTCCAATGCTATTTCCCCAGGGCTTCCCAAAAATCTGACATCTCTCTTGCCAGTCTTGGAGCTTTGATGGCTTTGGCACAGTGTTGCCCCCCTGGAGGGAGAACACAGATGGTGTTTTGTATTGGTAGATGCCATGGCTCCTCTCTTCAGCTCAGAAAAGAGCAAGCGAACAAATACCACAGCTACCTGGTTCTCCCTGGGGGGTAGGGGCGGGGGAAGAGTTGGTCTGGGTATCCAATGCCACAAACTTTCCAGAGGCTGCCCCAAAGCCTGGCTTCTGACTTGTGTCTCTGAGAATGCGAACTAGACCTAGCATAATCTAGTTCCCTGGGGCAAATGAGAACAGATAGAGGTTTGGGCTGGCAGTAGCCATAGACTCTCTTGGTTCAGCACAGAGTGAGCAGATAAAAAACCCTAGCTCCTAGCCTTTCCATGAGAAAGCAAGAATTGGATGGGATGACTAAATCTCCATCTTTTATGGGGGCTGCCTGAGGAACTGACTAAAGATCTTTTGTGAACACAGTCAACTTGAGCAGACACTTCTCCAAGGAATATGTACAACCAGCCAACAGGTATATAAATGACTTTGGGTAACATAGATATTTTAACAATATTAATTCTTCTCAATGGGCAAAAAAACTTCTCTTCAAGAAGTGATGATGAGAAAATTGGACAGCCACATGGAGAAGAGTAACTTTGGACACCTAAATTACACCACACACAAAAATTACCTCAAAATAGATTAAAGACTTAAACATATGACCTGAAATAGTAAAACTCCTAGAAGAAAATATAGGGAAAAAGCTCTTTGACATTGATCTTAGCAATGAATTCCTGAATGTGACACTAAAAATATAAGCAACAAAAGCTAAAATAAATAAGTAGAACTGCACAAAACGAAAAAGGTCTGCAAAATAAAAGAAACAATCAACAAAGTGAAAAAGCAACCTGTGGAAACAGTGAAAACATTTGCATAGCATATAACTGATAAGGAGTTAACTTTCAAAGTATATAAAGAACTCATATAACCCAATAGCAAAAATTAACCCAATTTAAAAATGGGCAGAAGATTTGTTTTTGTTTTGTTTTGTTTTCTGTATATTTTTTATCATTTTTCATTTAGCATTTTATTTTATTTTATTTTATTTTAATTAATTAATTTATTTTTCCAATATAGTTAACATATAGTGTTATATTAGTTTCAGGTGTACAATATACTGATTCAACAAGTCCATACATAACCCTGTGCTCATCAAGACAAGTGCCCTCCTTAATCCCTATCCCCTGTTTCACCCATTCCCCATCTCCACCCCACGGTAACCATTAGTTTTTTTCTCTATAGTTAAGAATCGTTTTCTTAGTTTCTCTCTCTCTCTCTCTCTCTCTTTCTCTCTCTCTCTCTCTCTCTCTTTTTCCTTTTCTCTTTTTACTTGTTTGTTTGTTTCTTAAATTCCACATATGAGTGAAATCATATAGTATTTGTCTCTTTGGGACTGATTTTGCTTAGCATTATACTCTTTAGCCCCATCCATGTTGTTGCAAATGGCAAAACTTTTTTATGGCTGAGTTATATATATATATATTTCTTTTCTTTGCACATTCATCTATCAATGGACACTTGGGCTGCTTCCATAATTTGACTATTGTAAATAATGCTGCTAGAAACATAGGGATGTATGTATCCCTTTGAATTAGCGTTTTTGTAGTTTTTAGGTAAACAGCCAGTAGTGCAATTACTAGATTACAAAGTAGTTTTATTTTTAACTTTCAAGGAACTTTCATACTGTTTTCCACAGTGGCTGCACTACTTTGCATTCCCAACAGTGCACAGGGTTTACTTTTTCCCACATCCTCTCCAACACTTGTTGTTTCTTGTGTGTTTTATTTTAGCTATTCTGACGGGTGTGAGGTGATGTCTTGCATTTCTCTGATGATGAGTGATGTTGAGCATCTTTTCATGTGTCTGTTGGCCATCTGTATGTCTTCTTTGGAAAAGTGTCTCTTCATGTTTTCTGCCCATTTTTTGAGCAGAAGACATGAACAGACTTTTCTCCAAAGAAGGCATACAGATGACTAACATGTATGTGAAAAGGTGTTCAACATTACTAATCATCACAAAAATGTAAATCAAAATCATGAGATATCACCTTACATCTCTGTCAGGATGTCTATTATCAAAAAAACAAAAGACAGCAAGTAATGGTAGGGATGTAGAGAAAGTGGAATCATAAACACTGCTGGTGAGAATGAAAAATAGTGTGGTTGCTGTGGAAAACAATATGAAGGTTCCTCAAAAAATTGAATGTAGAACTACAAAATGATCCAGCAACACCACTTCTTGAGTATTAAAGAATTGAAATCAGGATCTTGAAGAGATATTAGCACACTCATGTTCATTGCAACACTATTTACAATAGCCAATATTTGGAAACAATCTAAATGTCCATGGACAAAGGAATGGATGACAAGATGAGATATATACATACAATGGAATATCATTCATCTTTAAAAAAGGAAGACGTTTTGCAACATGTGATAACATGGGTGAACCTTGAGGACATTATGCTAAGTGAAATATGCAGTCACAGATAGACAACTATAAGCACGAATACATTTATATGAAGTATCTAAAAGAGTCAAATTCATAGAATCAAAGAGTGCAATGGTAGTGGCTGGGGATGAGGGAAAAGAGAAATGGGAACTTACTAATCAATAAATTTCAGGTAAGCAAAGTGAATAAATTCTAGGTATCTGCTGTACAACATTGTACCTGACGTCAACAGCATTGTATAGTACACTTAAAAATTTGTCAAGAATGTAGGTCTCATGTTAAGTGTTCTTAAGCACTGTTGCTGTAATAAAATTAATTTAGAAAAAGAATGAAATGCCTTGAAGCCCAGAAACATTTTCCTATCATTTCAGGCCTCACTTAATATTTACATTTTGGTGGATTAAAATATAATGTTTACATGCTGCTAAAGAGAGTATAAAATATTCTTGGGAATTTTCTTTAATATGGAAGGAAAGAAACTAAGAATCTAACAGAACTTGATGTTAAGACCATTTGTTTTAAGCTTCTACTGAATGTAGTTACCTAATTTCATTATAATTTTGGCATCAGCAATATAAATAACAGTAGTTCTACTGAAGTTACAAGTAATTATTCACTACTTTCCAATTGGGTTTGCCTGTCATGCTTAATAATGTAAATAAATATTTTATGAACAGTTTATGCACAGAAGTTTTCTCCAATAGTTTTTCTAATTCTTGAAAGTTATATATATTTTTGCATATAACATTATTCTATGCATTACAGGTACACAGTCTATATAAAGTACTTGACTATCAAAAACTAAAAACTGAATCAACATACACAAAATATTAATCATGATTTAAAAAGTTTAGGTATGTTTACAGCAAAATTCAGGAAAAATTCAACATAATCCAGTATATTTTATCAATACAAAATGAGGAGATATCAAAACACCAAACAGCTACACAATATCACAGAAAAGGGCAGTGGATCAGAGATCAATAAGCCTGCCCAAAGCATGAAACTCTCCAGTAAGGACACTTCAGATTGTGTCTTGGGGAAGTCATTCCTCCCCTGTCCTTATCTTATAATTTCTAAAATTGGAGAAATGATGATTCATGACCTGTTTATTCATGAGCTGGTTCAGAGTGATAAATGAAGTATTGCTTCAGAAATTCTTGGCATAATGCAATCAACAAGCCCAAAATGGTATCTATAATGATCCTTCCCTATACAGATACTTTGATTTTAAAAAGAGCAACATTTATTCACTAAGTCTTCTTTCAGCATCCCTGAATGTCCCATTCTATTTGATTTTTCTAATATTATTTTATTATTCATTTATTCCACAGATATTTGCTCATTTACATACTGGTTTTTCGGTCCTTTGCATTGCTGTGTTCTAAAGTGCACTTGTTTGCCCATTTTTGGGCATTTGCTGCTGCTTCTCTGCTCCATTCCTAAATGTCACAAGAAAAAAAAATGCACTTAAAGATTCAGCTCCAATAGAGCATATGCTTTATAGTCTGATTGGTAGACTGATTTGCACTATTTTAAAAGCTTCTATAGATATATTCTATAATTGTCTTTGGTATGAAGGATCTTTTTGTTAGTTGTGTGTGTGTGTGTTTATGGGCCCCAGTGCCAATTTCCACGTGAAAAGAAGTTCATAAATGATGTGTCTAGTGAGAGAAATACCTAATACAATAACACTGACAATTTATGATAGGAGAGGAAACACACCTAGGATTTTTAGTAATAGTGCTACTCTAAATACTCATCAAATATATTGAAGTATTTAAATTATACTTCAATAGTAATAAACTGGCCTAGATTATTCCCAATTCCACTTACAGCCCATTGCATTCAAATGGGAGAGATCTAGCTTTTATGGATTATGCCTTGGAAAGTAGACTGTTATTTACTCTTAATGGCACTGATTTTGAAGGAAAGGGGACTCCTTTATTTTAGACTAGGGAAGACAGTGAACAAAAAGTGTAATGGCTTCACATTTGATGTCTGAAGATTTGGCTTCTAATTTTGCCTTCCCAACCTAATAGCCCTTGACAAATTATTCAACCATATACAAGAAAATTAATTTCTGTCCTGTCCATAACACAGCTCAAATGAAATAGCAAAATAGAAGCAAAATTATGTAAGCACAAGGTACTTAAGAGATGTCAGTTACCAGCTCCCTGCTCTTATCGTGACTTTTCACATCACTAGCCTTTATCACTGCCTCTTACCATCTTTAGCATGTTGCTGGCAGGTGGAGAGACTGATCTCCTTAGTTCATTGTGTTTATCTACAATCTCTTTTTGGACCTGTGTTCGAGTAGTTGACAAAGCAGTAAAGGATGGATCCTAAAGAGAAATAAAATTATGGTTACCATTTTAACATTTGTTAAAATTGGTCCCTCAGCCCTTGGACAGCTTTGAGGTGCCCAGCTGCGGAAGGCTTTTCCTGGAGTTCACCTCCCTGTTTGACTGCCAGAAAGCCATGCAGGGCCTGAAGGGTCGCAAGTTTGCCAACAGAGTGGTTGTCACAAAATACTGTGACCCCGACTCCTACCACCTCCCCCCCTCCCCAGGACTTCTGGTAGAAGTGGAGGGGGAGGGTGGGGGCAGGGCTGTCTGGGGGCTGCTCCCCCCCCCACACTCCTCCCCTTTCCCCCTCTGAAGAAGTTGGGCAGAGGAGTGAAGCTGAATGACAGCTAGCAGCAACTTAAGTGGCAGCAATTAGGGTGGGGGTGAGGTGTGGGTGGGGAGGGGAATAGGGAAGTCTGCACACAGGCCCACACAGACACATGCATTCACAGACATAGAGGGAAGGGGTTAGGATGGGGAGGGGGTTCACAGCAGGGCGGTAGGACCCCCATAGCCCCTCCTTATAACAGCCTCTCCTCCCTTTTACTCTCTTTCTCCCTTTCCCCACTGTAGAAACATAATGTGTTTATGATTTATGGCCAAACTATTTTAATAAACTTTTTTTTTAATGTTTATTTATTTTTGAGAGAGAGAGAGAGAGAGAGAGAGAGAGTGCATGAGCAGGGGAGGGGCAGAGAGAGAGGGAGACACAGCATCTGAAGCAGGATCCAGGCTCCAAGCTGTCAGCACAGAACCCTACACTGGGCTTGAACCCACCAACTGTGAGATCATAACTTGAACCAAAGTTGGACACTCTAGGCACCCCACATAGCCAAACTATTTTGATTTTTTTTGTCCAACCCCCAGTGCCATGCCTTCTCCCTAACTAGGTCCACAGCCCCCATTCTCTTGGCCTCTGGTTCTCTCCTCGGTGCCTACCCTCCTCTGTTTCTTATGTAGTTGATTCTGTCCTTAGTCTCCCTGACCGGCACCCCAGCCCAGTGGCCTCCTCCCTTTCCTCTATGTGGCGATTTCATATTTCCTAAGATGAATTTGCTTGTTAAACATTTGTTGTATTTTACTTTTAAAAAATTGCATTTAAGAGTAAATATTAATTCCAGGGAACAATGATCACTTTAGAAGCATTCAGTTCAAGCCAATAGTAGTTACTAAGCATTGCCAATGAACCTGAGCCAAAACTGTGACAAATAAGAAAAAGCAGTTTAAAGCTTTGAGAATAGTAATGGAGTTCGGAGCATGACAAATTAGAATATTCTCTGAGGCCACAGATGTCAATTTCTAGTTTCAAGGGAACTCTTAATGTGCTGCTTCTATCCATATGAGTGATAATATTTTATAACCATATAAACCATAAATATTTTATAACCATAACACAATGGAAATATTAAGACACCTTGATTCACATTTGATCAGGCTGCAGCAGGTGGGATGAGAATGGAGCTCAAGGTTCATCCTAGACTTTAAGGAAATTTTGACCTGACATGTCCTGTATTTAGAGAAATAATGTTTTTAGAATGTATTTAGAATGTATTTTATAATGTTTTTAGAATGTATTTAGAATGTATTTTAGAATGTATTTGGAGAATTCAGATTCAAAGTTTATTCAATATTCTAGTAAGGGGCGACTGGGTGGCTCAGTTGGTTAAGCCACTAACTGTTGATTTCAGCTCAGCTCATGATCTCATGGTTTGTGGTTTCAAGCCCTACATCTTTGGGCTCAGCAATGACAATGCAGAGCCTTCTTAAGATTTTCTTTCTCTCTCCCTTTCCACCCCTCCCCCTTCTTAAGCTCTTGCACCTGGCTCTCTCTCTCTCTCTCTCTCTCTCTCTCAAAATAAATGAACTTAAAAATTTTTTAAAGTTTAAAATTTTAAAGTTAAAAAAATTTTAAAGTACTTAAAAATACTCTAGTAAAATCATTCTTTCTGTTATGATATGTATTATGATCTACTTTATTATGATCTGATTTCATGGGGTCACTCAAAAGATAATTTTGCAACATCAAAAAATTTCCAAGGCCATTTAGAGGGAGCAAAGTCATCTAATTAATGGGCCATTGCTGATTCTGTTCCTTTTTAGTAACAGAATAAAGTATTATATCAGCTGCTGAAATTTTTGGTATATTTTATCATTGTACGTGTGTATGTGTGTGTGGGGTTGTGTCTAGCCTAGGGTAGGTGAGTTGTTCCCACAGGTTAAGATAATTGATGACTTAAATTAATACATGAGTGTTTTGTTGTATGAATATGAGCAAGAGTTTGAAGTCAAAGTCTAAACAGACAGGGACCTTTGTTGATTTTACCTGACACACTGGGGTAAGTTATTCTCTCCTACCCCAATAATGAGTTCCCTCAAAGCCCTCCAAATAATGTTAAGTTTAGGTTTAGCCATGTTTATCACCACTATTTATTTATGCATCCATTTCCCCTGCTTGCTTGTATGTTCCTAAGGCAGGAACCAATAGTGAATGCCATTGTACCCACAGATGTGGCACATTCGCAGCTACTAACTCCTAAGCTAGAAAGGATGCGCATGTGAAATATTAACAGTGACCAACCTCTGCTTTACACTAAAGCATAAAATGACATCCTTGGATATTTCCTATTGACCCTCAAAAACCTGCTTAAGAGAATTTCATTTCAAAATACCTTGGATATTTCCTATTGACCCTCAAAAACCTGCTTAAGAGAATTTCATTTCAAAATACATAAAAATTTGGCCCCTGCGAAAGAAGTCATTATTTCCTCCTTCATATCCTATATTGCTTTGTATAGATATAAATCCTACTGAAGACGTGTCTTTGTCGTTGTTGTTTTTAAATGAATTTCAAGAGAGCTTTTATTAGGTAACAGGAAATATGAAGAGTGTTGAACATAAAATAGATCTAACATGGTATCTATCTATTGATCCTTAAAAAGTTTATTTTGATAGACTATATGACATAACTAATAAAATAATTACATATGTTTCAGTTACATTGTAACTAAAATGATAGGTGGATTCTGCTAGATATACAAAAAAACAAAGGGTGAATTCGTGATTGAGGCTAGGAAAACTGTAAAAGATGGTCTGGATTGGGATTATAAAGGATGATTAGTGTTTTCTAGCATTCTTGAGAAGGGGCAGAAAGTATGTAGAGAATCTGATTAGCTAACGGTTGGTGGTGCAAAAGAGCAAAATATCTCTCCTTTAAATAATTTCAAAAATGAAGACCAGGAGATGGACCAGAGAGATAACAGAGGAGCAGTAAGGACCATGAAAAAATCTTTAAGAAAGAGACTGGGGAGAAAGCAAACTTTTTGACTGAAGACCAAGGTGATGAGCAAATTATCTTCAGACTGAAAATTAATTGTGGTAATATAATGACTGTATTTCTGAATGCCATGTGAGTTTTGACCTAGTGTCTGAACTCTTTGATCTGAGGATCCCTAGCTGTTCTCGTATGCTCACAGTTAACAAAGAATGCACAAACAGACAGCAGTGACAGACTTTTTCTGAGCAGAAGATAGACACATTGTATAAGCACCTACACACTAAGTACTTAAGAGAAAGATTCATCCTGTTCCTAGGATTCTTAAAGGGCAGCAGTGTACTAGAAATAATTAGAGCAGCTTAGGGGTGCCCGGGTGGCTCAGTCAGTTGAGCATCTGACTTTGGCTCAGGTCATGGTCTCGCGTTTTGTAGGCTCGAGCCTGCATTGGGCTCTGTGCTGACAGCTCAGAGCCTGGAGCCTTCTTCAGATTCTGTGTCTCCCTCTCTGCCTCTCGGCTGCTCATACTCTGTCTTTCTCTCTCTTAAATAAATAAACATTTGACAATAAATTATATTTAAAAAAAGGAAGATGAAAAAAAATTTTAAAGGAATAATTAGAGCATCTTATTCCTTACGTACTAATTGTAAGACCATGAAAAAAAAACCCAAATACTTAATATCACTAGTAAAGTTTCTTTTTTTAAATTTAAAAATAGGTATAATTATTATCATATAGTAACTATGAAAATAAATGTGGCGAAGTATGTGAAGAAGTTTTGCTAATCTGAGATTATATAATATATAAATATACTGTTAATTTTCTGTGAAAATAACATTGTAATGAATTAAATAAAAGGAAACCAAAAGAGATATTTGGACAGCTTTTAAACCTGTGGATCATTGCTGTCAATAGAAATATAATTACAGTATCAAACTTATACAAAAAATTTTTTTGTTTGTTTATGTTGAGAGAGAGAGCGAGCAGAGGAGGGGCAGAGAGAGGGAGAGAAAAAATCCCAAGCAGGCTCTGCTCTGTCAGCTCAGAGACCAACGCAGGGCTTGAACTCATGAACTGTGGTGAGATCATGACCTGAGCTGAAACCAAGAGTTGGATGCTTAACTGGTTGAGCCACCCAGGCACACCCAAAAAAATTTTTTAAGAGAAAGAGAGAGGGAGAGGGCCAGAGGGAGAGAGAAAGAGAGAAAGTCTTAAGTGGCTTCACGCCCATGATGGAGCCCGATGCAGGGCTTGATTTCATGACTATGAGATCATGACCTGAGCTGAAACGCAGTCAACCACTTAACTGACTGACCCACCCAGGTGTCCTGTATCAAACGTAATTTTAATTTCTGGGTGGCCACTTTGAAAAGGAAAAAAATAAACAGATTAAATAATATATTTATTTAACAGATTCAAAATATGCTTTCATCATGCAATCAATTTTAAAATTATTAATGAAATACTTTGACTTTTTTTTTTTACTAAGTATTGAATTCTCCAAGTGTTTATGCAGATCTCAGTCCCGATCATCTGTATTTCTAGTGTTCAATACCCTCACGTGGCTAGAGGCTACAGCTCGTCATCACAGCCTTAAAATTAACTGTGTTAAGTACTCGAGCAACGGATGAATACTTTGTGATGTACCAGACACTGTAGTACTTTTCAGTTTTGCAAACTGATCTAATAGCTTGCTATTCCTCAGAGTTGCTTCAATCGTTCTGAAAATATTTTTAACCTTGACCGTACCTGTCCATTTGCAGGAAAGAATGGAAGCAACACAAGAGCCAGGAACAGCAACTCCAGGAATAAGGCCATGGCTGGGGGAGGAAAAAAAGAAAAAAAAAAACAAAAACACAAAGGGAACAAAGACCTGCATTAGAATGTTTAGTGCATGAACTTCTGAGGAATATAGGAAAACAAAACAAAACAAAACAATGTAATGATCTCAGTTATTCCACGTTCATTAATAATATAACAAGAGAAGATTTGTTACAAGATGCCAATAGAATGATAATGGATTCACCCAGAAGCAACCCTTCTTAGGATGTAAAGAACAAAAGGAGGTACTCGGTTGAAGCCTTTGAAGTACACCTATAAATGTGAAGTGCATCTACATACTACCCTATTTTACCCTAGTTCCACAGTCTTGTCTATGTAGCTCTTCCCTTCGGATTCTAGGAATGGCTTTTTCACATTGCCTACTGAGGAGAAGTATTAGCTCCCAACTGTTAGCAATACTGGGATGCCACTGGAATAGTCCTTGCTGGTTTCCTTAAATCCTTCTTAATCCTTCATAAATATACCCTCATTAAGATCTCTTCAAATTACTAGTTATCATGTGCCATTTCTTTCCTGCCATGAATCTGGCTCATGTATTTGACATTACTAGAACCCTAGGTAAATCCACTGAGAAGGAAGTGCTTTTCTTTAATACTTTCAACTACACCAACGTAGCCAGTGTCCTCATTCATTCCCATTCAAACCTTTCAGTATTACAATGCCTCAAATTCTAAAAAAGGCAACATTCTCCTTCCGTATCTAAAAACAGAAGGTAGATTTCTCACTTTTAAGATTAAATTACAATCTGTACTGATGCCCTTAATAGGTTCACATCCTTTGCCTCACTAATTTAACTTCTTGGAATCCTGAAGAAATAATAATGTATACTGGAAAAACTTTAGGCATACATTTTTATTACATTAATATTTATAAGGATAAAAAGCTTACAATTTACTAGATGCTCAATAGCAGGGAGATAAAATGTCCAAATAAATTAGAATACATTCTCTTGTTGGAGTATATTAGACATAACAGTTATGTCTCTGATCGTGTTAAAACAAAAACAATGCTTATGCTTCAAAGTTAAAAAATGGTATATGGGAAATTCTTAGCTTCTGTTAGGATGAATGTTTGTGCCCTCCCAAAATTCATATGTGGAAGCCATTGTGGCTATATTTGTATTTGAGTTTCTAAGAAAGTAGTTAAGATTAAATGAGGTGATAAGAATGAACCCTGATCCAATGAGGTTAGCGTACATATAGGGAGAGATACCAGAGTCCTCTCCCCACCCCCCCTTCCTCTCTCTCATCTTCACACATACAAGAAGATTCTATGTGAGAACACAGTGAGAAGGTGGCTGTCTGCCAGTCAAGAAGAGAAGTCTCACCAGAAATTGACTATACTGTCACCTTGGTCTCAGACTTTGAACCTCCATAACTGTGAGAAAACAAATTTCTGAAGCCACCCAGTCTGTGTTATTTTGTTATGGCAGCCCAAGAAGTCTCACACACATTCCCATATTTGGTATTTGAGGGTTAGGTTATTTCTGAGTGAGTTTGAAGGTCCATAAAATATGGTAATTTGAAATCTTCTGGAGCTACAGATTTGCATTCAGGTGCCCATGTGTGAGCAAGACACTGAGAGATCTGGTTACCTCTGACTCCCATCCAGCATCCATATCTCAATGAGCCTTGCTTTGCTCATGGATCTATGACAAAAAGCATGTCACAGGTATTTTGGAGTAGTTTTAAGGTAAGAGAAGAAATTTTATTGCATGGTCATATTGACAATCTTGATATTAGGGAGATTTGGGAATGTTTACATTATTACTCTCCTGAAGTAACAGAAATAGGATCTCATCCCCTTCTCCCACAAAATAATTATCAGACAAAGAACAAATGACAAACAGAAATACAAGAGAATTAGTTTATCTTCACGTGGTGAGACATTCTTTTTTGCATTTTCTATAATAAGTCTGTGTTACTGTAATTACTGTAAGTAGAAAAAGAAGAAGATTATTAACTCTTTGGAAAGTGTGTCTGACTTTGTCAAGCCTATTAGTTGTTTTTCTTTTGCAACCTGGTGTAGCTAACAGTTTAGGCATTATGACAATCATGTAAGAGAACAGAGGCACAGAAGTGTAAGTGACCTCCCAACAGCACCATTGCCATTTGGAGTGTAGCTGGGACAGAACCCAAGATTTCTTTTAGCCTCAATATCTATTTCCCACTAAACTGTATTATACTTTTTGGAGGCCTGGGGTTCCTGGTAAGAATGAAAGCATTTAATGAATCTTCTGCCTTGACAAAAAATATTCGTGCATTACTACAAAGCTTTTCCTGGCTGTTAAATAGCTGGTAGATTACTAAACACATTTGAAAAGATTAGAAAAAAAATACACAATATTAACAAGTTAATCCTCTACTATTGTCCCTCAAATGTGAAATAAAACTCCTAAAACTTAAAGAGCTCAAGTAATTTTCTTAGGATATGCATCTCGTGTTGAAAATATGCCTCATTATGATAAGCTTTAGATATGTAACTTTGTTAAAATAATGGAGAAGTTTGTTGGCATTTTAATGAAGTATTTTTTATTTAATGAAGTATTTATTTAATAATATTTTTTAAATAATTAGAACAGGAAGGGAGAGAATTAGAATGAAAATCACAAAATTAGCAGCATATTCCTGCAAGAGAGTTCTATGAGGGATACAAATTATGCAGGTGTTCCTACAGATTTTTGGAAATGTAAACTCTTTTATCCCATTAAAATATCACTTACAGAAGTAAGAAAAAGTTGATTTTGCTTATACTGTAATTATTAGGTGGAACAGAGGAAGAGGTAGGAGAATAAAATGAAAATTTGAAGATAGAAAAGAAAGATTATGGAAGAAAAATTAACTTAAATTCTGTATAAAGCAAATACATAAACTTAGTGTCCAAAAAAACATTGTTCATTTCTCGGAGATACCTGGTCCCTATTGAACAAACCTGAACACCTAAAGTTGGCACCTGGTATTGTGATAATGGAAAGGGTGCACTATAGATGTTAAGAAGTCTGGGGTTTATTGTCATTAATCCTGTTGTAACTAGTTATATGAAATTGAAAATCTTTTTCAAGTTGGACTATGGTGACATAGCATCACTTCATATGGTTCTTGTTAATAGGGAGATAAGTAATGTTAGAGTAAAGGATGCCTGTGCCCTCAGGTGGAGGTGTACCCAGCAGAAATCTCTCAGCTTGTTGGCACTTCAATTGATTGGCTGAAGCCTCCGATTAGACTACACCACAGTTTGACCTCTATCTTGGAGCAATCTTGCTTCCCTTCCCTCCCTTCATAGGGAATTGATCCCAAATGTATTTTTTGACCTCCTGTGTCTCAGATTTTGTTACCATTACCTGGGGAACCCAACCTGGTAGGTACATTATTCATTAGATAATCTTTTTCTCATAACTCTCCTTATGAGGGGTTCCTTGTTTATACCTCATTATCCTTTGATCATATGCCCGTTATGTCTTTGGTCATGTTAATTCTTAACCTGAATTTTAACCATATCCTTCAAGAATGTGAACATTTCTAAGTTCTTTCCAAAGAAACTCACAGGCTAACTCCAAAAACACCGATCTTGTCTCTGGATGGGAACATTTAAAGCCCACCCAGTCAATTTGTATTTTATTCAGTTTTTCTGATTTATATTAATATTCTATTTTCTCTCAATTTCTTTACATTTGACTTCCCCCCCCCCCCCCCCATATCTACATTGTGAGTAGCTATGGCAAAAGATGGTTCACTCTGTATTTGGTCAGAGAGGGAGCTGCAGAAGCTTACAAAGTCTCCAGGGGACTCACTCTTACACTAGTGTCCTTGGGCCATGCACATCCCTTTGTCATGGCCTCAGGTGGGCCTCCTAGAAAATTTGAAAGCAAAAGAGGAAAATAGACCCTCCCTTTTTTTTCCAAGTCAATGGCAATCAGTTATTCCAATTCTATCCATGATAGCATGCTAGATATTGTTGAGCACGGTCAAGGAAAAAGGACAGGATTCTTGCCAGCCCTGTCTTAGCATATTGTTAGGGGAGCCCATAATTCTAATGCCCGCAGTGTGAGCTGGTTGGACTTTCCCATGTGTGCAAAAGTGAAAGGTAAAGTTTTATTGTCTTTTGCCTAGACCCATTTTGGGACTTTTGGAGAAGGAAAGGGAAGAATCTAGCATAGAGCAAGGCTCTGGAAATAAATATTTCAGATGTTTTGTATTCAGATATTCAGATATATTGTAAGACCAATGCATTTAGCTCCACCTCACCTCTTGCCCCCAGGGGCCTCCCTAAATAGCAGGTGCAGATAGGATACGTTTTATTTGCATTTCCATTTGGTAGAGTCATACAGAAAACATTAGAAAGAATTAGGAGGGGTGCCTAGGTGGCTCAGTCAGTTAAGCCTCTGACTTTGGCTCAGGTCATGATTTCACTATCTGTGAGTTTCAGCCATGCTTTGGGCTCTATGCTATCAGTTTAAAGCCTGGAACCTGCTTCAAGAATCTGTGTCTCCCTCTCTCCCTGCCCCTCCCCTGCTCACACTCTGTCTCTCTCTTTCTCTCAAAAGTAAGCAAAGATTTTTAAAAAAATTAGGAAAGTAATAGAGTCTTCTTGTTATTCACTTGCATATAGACAATTTTTAAATGTGCGTCATGATATATCTCCTCGACTATTTCCTTGGGAACAAACTTTAGATTCTTTCTAAATCGTTGCCCTCAAAAGAGTTATTTTGCTACATGCAAGTCACCAAGTCTCTCTTCTTATACAGTTTTCTGCTCTGCCATTCATAATTTTCCTTTTCAAGAGATTAGTAATTTCTCAAGAGTGTGACTAGGGAAAAGTCAAAGGGATTCAAAGATTTACAAATCCAAGTGTTGATGATTTACTGCTAACTATATGCAGTGGAGCAAATTGTGTCTTTCTAAAGCATAAATTTATATACATAATTAAATTATAGCATATAGCTTCTTCTTTACATTGGTGTTAGGAGCACCCCTAAGTTTGAAATACTCACTTGAAAAAAATAAGTTGTTTTCTCTAATGACATGATATCACTGCTTACTAATTAATGAAAACATAAACTTACAAAAATTATATAGCCATACCTTGCCTTAAAAGTCCATTTTATGGAAATAAGGATTTTCAAATTAGACACTAGGGAGAATTTGTTTAGTTCCTAAGAGAAGAATTCATAAAAGGGTTGATTTAACAAGCAAGCTTTCAGGGTGCCTGCGTGGCTCAGTAGATTGAGCGTCTGACTCTTGATTTTGGCTCAGGTCATGTGGGATTGAGCCCTGTATCAGGCTTCTTGCTGAGCATGGAGCCTGGAGCCTGCTTAGGATTCTCTCTCTCTCTCTCTCTCTCTCTCTCTCTCTCTCTCTCTCTCTAGCTCTCTCTTTCTATGCACCTCTCCCCCACTGGCATTCTATTTCTCCCTAAAATTATGTATAGGGTCAATTGGGTGGCTCAGTAGATTAAGTGTCTGACTTCAACTCAGGTCACAGTCTCACGGTTTGTGAGTTGGAGCCCTGCATTGGGCTCTGAGCTGACAGTGCAGAGCCTGCTTGGGATTCGGTCTCCTTCTTTCTCTGTCCCTCCCCCATTCACACATGCACTCTCTCTCTCTCAAGACAATTACAAAAATTTTTTAAAATAAAATAAAATTATGTATGTATGTATGAATGAATGAATGAATGAATAAATAAAGTAAGCATTTAGGCTTCTATTCTAGTTAGGCTGTAAAAATAGGCAGGCTTCGTATTATCACCCTGACATGAACTCTGGAGGAATGATGGAAGAAACGATATAGTGAGAAAATCTGGTGCCATTTGAGACAACATGGATGCATCTAGACAGTACTATACTAAGTGAAATAAGTCAGACTGAGGGAGACAGTCTACTCATAAATGGAATTTAAAAGAAGAAGACGAAGAAGAAGAAACAAACAGCAAAATCAGAACTATAAATATAGAGAACAAACTGATGGTTGCCAAAGGGAAGGGATGCAGAGGGGGCAAAATGGGTGAAGGGGAGAGGGAAATACAGGTCTCTTGTTACAGAATGAGTAAGTCACGGGAATAAAAAGCAAAGCATAAGGAAAATAGTCAGTGATACTGTAAGAGTGATGTAATGGGACACATGGTAGCTTATACTTGAGGTAAACATAATATAATATATAAT
Organism: Acinonyx jubatus; assembly: GCF_027475565.1. Classification (NCBI taxonomy): domain Eukaryota; kingdom Metazoa; phylum Chordata; class Mammalia; order Carnivora; family Felidae; genus Acinonyx; species Acinonyx jubatus. The sequence goes on along the minus strand of NC_069385.1, from coordinate 102,991,296 downwards.
CTTGTCAAATCATTAAGCTGTACATCTGAGACTAATATAACATTGTGTATCAACTATACTCAAATAAAAACAAATTTCAAAAAAATCCATGATCAAGTAAGTTTTATACCAGGACTGTAAGAATAATTCAAAATTAGAAAATATATTGGTCAAATTCATCACATTAATGGACTAAAGAAAAATCATGTGGCAAAATATGTTATTAAATTCAACCCCTAGTTATAGTTAAAAATAAGAACAAAGAAGACGAGAGATTATTAATTTGGTAATGGAAATATTGCTAAATATCTCTAGCAAATATTGTAGTTATTGGAGAAACTCTAGGTGCATTCATTTAATATTGAGAACAACAACAACAAAAAAGGAATGACTAATGTCATTGGTATTGTTCAACATCATATTAGAGAGGTCCTTATCAAAGTCATAAGAAAAAAAGTACATATTTGTAAGTCTTGAAAGGAAGAGGTAATATTAGTATTATTTTTAAATGATATGGCCAATTATCTGGAGAAGGCACCATAATGAAAAGTTTGTAAGATGTAATAGTCAATCTATAAAAAATACCATTGCCATAAACTAGCAACACTCAACTAGAAAATAAGATTAAAAAGAAACATACAACTCATAGCATGAAAAATAGGGGCTCCTGGGTGGCTCAGTCCATTAAGTGTCCAGCTTTGGTTTAGGCCATGGTCTCACAGTTCATGAGACCAAGTCCCACATGGGGCTCTTCACTGACAGTGTGGAGCTGGCTTGGAATTCTCTATCTCACTCTCTACCTGCCCCTCCCCTGCTCGTGTTCTCTCTCACCTCAAAATAAATAAATAAATTTAAAAAAAATAGTACAAAAAATATAAAGCTTATTTACGATATAACCAAGAATTAGAAAAAAAATGTTTGGAGACTACTTTTAAACTCTAGTAAAGGACACAAAAGAAGATATGCATAAGTTAAGAGATTTTCATTCTATTATGGGATGTGTTAATATAATAAAGTTATCAATCCTAATTAAATTAATATGAAAATTCTTTGTAATCCTAGTAAAAATTCATTAGAATTGGCCTATGAATAACTGAATATACTTTTTAATAAGAAGAATTAATTTGGTAATCTTTTCATATTAGTTATTAAAATAGGCTCCAAACTTGTTTTGACAAAATTTGGATGTTGTATTAGGAAGAGAAAAATGGGCCAATGAAAGTGAATAGAAAATTTAAGAGACAGACAAAACAAGGTAGCATAGGAAAGCATTAGAGGAAGAACAGATTATCTAGCATGTGACTTTGGGGAAATTACCTTGCTATATGGGGAAAATTTTAAAGAAGCAAAAAAACCGGATCCTTATTAATCATTACCTATGAAAGGAAATACAGAAGGATTAAATTTATAAATAGATGAAATGTTTTACATGCATGTTTTCAGGACCATATCCCTTTGCCTTAAGTGAACTATATGATCATGCCATTATATGGTGACCTGTGTTTTGTGTGAAGCACTGTGCCACTCTTTATGGGCCCGTTAAAACTCCTAACAGTCTAGATAGTAGATTACATGACTCAATACCCTAGTTTACAGATCTTCAGTCCCAGGATCAGAGATTTAATAATGAAATGCCATATGCTTGCATGCAAAAGAACCGGAGGGTAAGTGCAGACAGTTTGGCCTCAAAGCCCTAGCTCCTGAAAGGAGGGGATGAAAACGTTTCAAACATTTAGACCAGAAAAAATGTCATTAAAAGCATCAACACACGTATGTATAATGTGTGCTTTGTGGGTACAGACACATCTGCATACCATTCACAGCACAGGAAAGTATATTATGCAATCTTTTTGAACTTTAGATGTCACATTTAATCTTCATTCTGGTCACTTTCTTTATCTCAGCCACTTGTCTGCACTACAGAAAGCAGCCTATGACACCGTACAAAGTTTGCCAAACTTCTAGACATCATCATCTAGGAAATCTGCAAAGATACCTAAATAATAGTAGCTGCCTTGACAGTTCCCAAAAGCAAGTTTTTTTTTTCTTTTCCACATTTTTTCCTTTCCCTTACTTGAATTTACTAAACAGCATCACTGGAATTATTAGCACTATCTGATTTAGACATTACTTTAGAGGTCTGACACCCTTCCTCCTAATTTGCCTCTTCCTCTTACAAGCCTGAGCTCTATTCAGGAGTTCCAAATGACCTCACGACACATCATTATAGAGTAGTTCCTGCATTTGCAACTTGTCATCGGTTTAATTTCCTTTGATGCTCCTCCAGAAGGTGAGTCACACAGAAGCAGGTGTAGATTTTGGTTTTAATTGATAAAAGATGCAACACCGGATCTTCTCTGGCAACAGTATAAATCCTTCCTAAACTCCCTGGATGGCAGTTTAGCCATAGAGGAGAACATTAATAAAATATTTTTGCAAATAAAATCTTAGCTCTGCAGGGTAAATAACTCCTTGAATGTTGTGATTAGGTACCATTTCTTATTTGCCAGAAAAAGTTCTTTGTTGAAACTGCTTTCTTATATAAAATATACAGAGCAGATACTATATTTGCTTATGTAGATTAACTTTTGATCAGAAAACTTATAAGTCTTTTGTTTTCTTTTTGATTTGAGGGAATTTCACGAGGGAAATTGTATGTTATGCTAATAATCATTCAGGATATTTTTTTTTATCTCTATGTCAGTGCTATAATTTTGTTTTGATAGATTTAAAATTATTAGCAATAGCTTCTGATCCTTACTTTAATATAGTCTGTATCAATGACATAGCTATATATGTGGATATGAGTGAAATTATTAATATGGAAGTATGTGACACATATCTCTTTATTCATTTTTCCTTGAAAGGAAGTTCTGGTATAATTGTTTCCAAAAGTCATAAACGTGGAAATTATATTACCTATTTTAGAATGAAAAGTAAAATTTAATTTAAATATTAAATTCACTAAAAGTGCTTTTGGAATAATAGAGCTACATAGTATTTTCTCAGCTTAAGAAAGAGTATAAAAATTAAGCCCATTACTCTCAATAAAAGTGATTAAGTTTTGAAAAATCATAGATTCTTTTACAATATATGATTTGCCACTGAAAAAGCATCAATGTATTTGCATCATAAAATGTTCACCTTAAAATAAATACATTACTTACTGCTGATTCTCAGAGCTGGCTGAAACATCTGCTTTATCTGTAGGAAGAAGGAAGGTGGAGAAAAAGAGGTTAGAGCAGTATATATACATTACACTTATTTCCTGTTTTGGGCCAATTACGGTTGCGCAAGTGAATCTAAGTCAACAGGTCTGAAACAGGATTTGTCATACCAATAGTTTCAAATTTCACTGCTGATTGTTTAACTGAAGTTTTGGCAATATCTTGTCATTCTCCACATGGCTTTTTTTTTTTTTTTTTTTTTTGAATGGCTTTCCTTCAGCTCAGGTGATGTCCTTAGATGTCTCCTTTGGTGTGCATTTATTCTCAGTGCCTGTTTAGTTCCTAGAAGTGAATTCTCTGTAGACCTTGGGTGGAGGTTATTTAATGTTTCCATATGTCCAGAGGTAGGCAGGTTGAAGAGCTTATGCACAGCTTTTTCTTCTATGGAGCTGGGAAATGCAAAAACATTTGCAAAAGCAAATGCCTTTCTTCCAGATATTTCCCAGGATGCTGGATGAGTCTATAAGCTGACACATTTGCTTACTGGGAGCTGTGATGTGTCCAGTACTGTGGGAAATGCTTACATAAACTGAATGTAGATACATGTTCTTATGCATGCATTTCTGCAAGTAAACCTAACATTGTTCAGTGGGAGGGCTAGGAGGTCATTCTTTAGTTTATTGGCAGGACTTGATTTGTACAGGATATCTAAAGTTAATATTGGATTTACTGTAATTATTTTTAGAGTGTTTAATTTTTTTATTGGATATATATCAGAACTTGGTCTATTCTCTAATGGAAAGAATGACCTAGAAAACTTGATTTAGGGAATGCAGGAAGGGATGAAGGGGGTGCCTCACACAGCTTCATTTTACTGTCTTCTAAAGCGAATTTATGCCCGTCAGGCCTGGCCCTGGAACATGAAGCTAGGTCAACATTAAACCAATTTGTCACATGTAGTTTGTAGTTTTCTGACTTGAAAAATTTTAAGGCAGAAAGATTTTATCTCCTTTGTCTGAAAAGTTTTAGTCCTTTAAAATGGATAATGAAATGCATTCTAATTCTAATTGGATAAACTTGCTGCTTTTAAAAAATGAGTTTAGTTGTAACTGTGTGTTGTATGTAGATGTTGTGCGGGTGTCCCCATTTCTCTGCATGCCCTCAGGAGGGTTTGGCTCTTCTCGATTTCCTGATTTTCCAGTTCTGGATTTCTTCTTAGCAAATAATATTAGAAGTCCTGACAAAGTACGTGGTGATGTGAGGGGCCCACCCAGAAGGAATATCAGCCAGTGTATCTTTTTTATTTTAATTTTTTTAAGCTTATTTATTTTGAGCGAGCCGGGGATAGGGAGACAGAGAATCCCAAGCAGGCTCCAGGCTGTCAGCACTGAGCCCGACGTGGGGCTTGAACTTACAAATCGTGAGATCATGACCTGAGCTGAAAACCAAGAGTCAGATGCTTAGCTGACTGAGCCACCCACGCACCCCAGCCAATGTATCTCAAGCAATGGCTCAGATCCTGTACTCTGGCTCAGATGGCCAAAGCTAAGGCAGGGCTTCGGGACCAGGTGTGTATACCAGGGTTCCTCAGTGTCCAGGCCATACCTGCCCTGTGGTGCAGCCCCATCCAGGCATATGGTTTTGAGAAAATTCTCCTTTTCTGCTACATTCCTGATGGGGAGGTGGTGGTTTCAGGTATTATGTGAAGCTCACTGGACAAATGGAGACGTTTGCTATTTGGGTCCAGTCTTGTTCACTGTCAAGACTGACAAAGTAATTTGAGATAAACTGTCAGCTCTGATGTTTGCTACACTTTGTTGCTTGTTATAACCTCAATACTAGAGTAAGTTGTAGGCCTTTAAATTCAGGGAAAACAAGGTCAAGAGTTACTGGAATGTTAAAACAAGAGATTGGTTCAGGGTGACACATGGTAAAAGCATGTCATTGACCATGTTTCCTTCTCTTCCAGGCTTGGTACATTGTGACCTGTGCCTTGGGAATCTATCATCTAAATCTTTTCACAATCTCCCTTTCTCCAAAAGTGGATCCTTTCTTAATGGAAGATTCAACTAGAGAATCTGTCCAGTTGGCTCTGTTAGTTGGGGGAGGGTTATACTTTCGTATAATTCACAGGATTGCCCTTTTCTTCTCTAGAAACATTTAAAATCCAAACTTTTGAAACTGTCCTCTTCATGTTTAAAATGTAGCTAGAATTTTGGTGATAGTCATAAATTTGTGTGTGGAATGACTCATTAAGCCCTCTTCACAACCACATAAGGTGAGCGCTCCTGTTACCCCATTTTGCAAATGAGAAACAAGGCACACAGAGTTATGGGACCTTATCCAAGGTCACATGGCAGGGCATGTGGGCCCAGGGATGGCTTTCTTTTGTAACAGCCACCTGTCTCTGAGTTCTGTCTACACTTCTCTGTTAGGTCCCCTTCCCACAGTGGTTTCAATGGGCAACTCCCTGTGACTAATGGACTCCACTGGGATCCTGACTGCTGACAGGAGGGCCCTGTAGAGGGTGGCATTCTCTCATTTCCCTGGATGATGGATTGAAAAATTCTTTGCTCACATTGCTCCTGGCCATAGTTGGGCCAGGTAAGAGGGCCCAGGTTCACACCTGACTGACCAGCCTGGAGGGGGAAGGGGAAAGGCACACAAAAAATGGGGAGTCAATCATCCCAGCCAGCACATCTGTTCCCACTGTTAAACCCAGAGTAGCCTCCTGCCCGTGGAATCCTCCTGGTGACAGAAAAGACACACTTCCTGTGTATAAGATGTCTTCTCAAAATTGTTCAAATTGTGCATGTGGATATCAAAATAAAATTGCTATTTCAGATTTAGCGCTTGTATATTTATTCTTTGGAGCTATTTTGCTGTTATAATTTATCCACATGTTTGACAGTCAATACTTTCACAATTCATTTTTTTAAATGGTTATTTATTTTTGGGAGAGAGAGTGGGCAGCAAGAGAGGGAGAGAGAGAATCCCAGGCAGGATCCTTGCTGTCAGCACAGAGTCTGACACGGGGCTCGATCCATCCCATGAAACAAGAGATCATGACCTGAGCCAAAACAAGAGTCAGACGCTTAACTGACTGAGCCACCCAGGTGCCCAATACTTGGATAAATCTTAACCAAATTATTCTGTTTGCAACTTGAGGCTTTTCAAGATTACTTATGTAATAGTAAAGCTAAGCTTAGTTTTGTGAACTATAGAGAGTTAAAATATTCAATAGTGATATTTATAAATGGAAGTACATAGCATATAACATAATGACAAAAGACCCCATAACTCATTAGTATTTTTAAGTTCCAAGTTCTTATGGTATTAACTTTTATTTTCTGGTTGTATAAAATTCATTATAACAGTGATCTACATTACATACTAAATTATCATCATTTGATTCTGTTCATCTGTGGAAGGCTTTATTTAATTGTCCCAGGCTTATTTCCATATCTCAAAAATGAAGAGAGTTAGACTAATAATTTCAGGTTCTCTCTACCTCCAAAATGTAATGATTCCAAATGCTGAATTTTTATAAATGAGGGAGTATAAACTAATAAATCACATACATAGCACTGGCAGGAATTTCTGGGTGCTCATGTTAGCATGTAGATTGCACAATGTGGTAATTCAGTATTTTCTGTTCACTTTCATGTCTGTACTGGCTTTATGAGTTATGTGGTAAACATATACTAGAACTGAATAGTGCCTGCTCAACAGATATAATATTTAATTGCAATTAATTAATAAGTCAAATAATTAGATATTACTCTAAAATTTTTTTTTATAAAAAAGAGCTTAGAAATCAAGGTAGATTGTACTGTAAATTTAAAAGAAAAACCCTGTTAAACACTCAGCTGCCATGTGTCCAGTTAATCCCTTAAATGTATTTTACTTTATGTGTATGTGAGGTGAGAGTTCTCAATAAGCTGAATCAGCCACTTGGACAAAGTCACCTTGGTATCGTCCTCTGTGCAACCATTTTCTATGGGAGAATGTGTTTCATGGGCAAGACCATATCCAGAAGCACCCAGAGCCCATTCTCCTCTCTACTTAATGGTATAGAATATTGTTAAGAGCTTGAGATTTATGATCTGATGGACAGAGGTTACATTTCTATGCCAATGTATATTGAGACATTGTTTTTCTGCCTGTAAGTTTTCACTGTCAGTAAGTTTTCCCATTGCAAAATGGGAATAGTATTATTATTTTATTTGGTTGTGATAAAATGAGATTACATGTGTAAGAATTTCTAAAGTGTTAGTTTCCTCCCATTTTATGTGTTTTTTTTTCCCTCTGTGTCTGGAGAAACCTGTCCCTAATACTTTAAGCTGTGGGATTGTATTTGAATTTTTTGAAAGGTGGTTTGATTTACCAAGGTATAGGTAGTTATGTGAGAAATTACCATAGTAATTGTATAGAAAATGGCATAAAAAGGAAAAATATTTTTGACTCATAATTAACACTTAATAAATAGATGTCCTCCAACTTTATATTCATTGTTATGACTACATAATCATAAATGCCCCATGATATATAAGGTTTTTTCTTGTCAAATATTAGCATCCCTATTATTAAGTTAAACAAATGTAAAAACATATTGTGACTTTGGGTCACAAAATACCATAAACATATTGGATTGACAAATTGACCGTAATCTAAAATTGTTGTTTGCAACCACGCTTGTTCCCTCACCTGCCATGATTAGTTTGTCTTTTTCTGTATTTACATCCACCATTGTCATTGTTGGCCCTTTAGGATGCATCCCTCCCAACTTTATCAGTATCTTTCATCTTTTTCTCATTTGCATATCCAAACTTTATGTTAAAAGGGCAAGTCATTTGCTCCTATGTCTATATTTTAACTCCATTCCAACTGTTTTTTTTTCTTTGAGTTTTTAAATAAAATAACTCATGTGGCAAGAAAAGGAGAGGGTCAGGGGTTGGGACCACCATATTTTTGGTTTGTGCATTCCAACACTTTTAGTGGAACTTGTAATTGAGTATCTCAGTGACCATTGCTATTAAACACTGCATCTTGTTTAGAGAATGTTGCATTTCTTACTTCTCTTTTTTATTAAAATTTTTTAAGATTTATGTATTTATTTTGAGAAAGAGAGCCCAAGCAAGGGAGGGGCAGAGAGAGAGAGCGAGAATCCCAAGCAGGCTCCACATAGTACAGAACCAGACATGGGCCTTGATCTCACAGACCATGAGATTATCACCTGAGCCAAAATCAGGAGTCAGATGCTCAACCCACTGAGTAACTGGGTACCCCACATTTATTCTTAAAATTAGTGTTCTCTTCTTGGGTTTACCTAGTATACTCTAACCAGATTGGCTATAACATAAAATAAATAAAACAGCAATGTCAAATAAGTCCCTCCTTCCCTGACCAGCTCTCCTCTTATCTTAGACATAGTAACAACTGTATGCTTGCTGCCTGTTGTCATTTCTGTGCTGATCACTCAAAACTAACTAGTTACTGCAAAGATGAATAGGATCTCTGCCTTGAAGCTGATCTCTCATGGCCCAGCTTTCTATGACTTTCACTTCCCAGTTACCAACTGCCTATAGCTTACTGGCTGAAAGCATAATCTTTGCAAACTGTCAGGTTTAGGAAATCCTCTCCAAGCCTCAGCTTTTCTCTTCTGTAAAATGTATATCTTCATCTAATAGGTTTGCTTTGATGACTAAAAATTGTATAGTAAACATAAAACTTTTAAGATGATACCTGATATGTGATAACAAATAAAATAAAGTTTTTTTTAATTTTATTTTTTATTTTTTAAAATTTACATCCAAATTAGTTGGCATATAGTGAAACAATGATTTCAAGAGTATATTCCTTAATTCCCCTTACCCATTTAGTCCATCCCCCCCTCCCACAAACCCTCCAGTAACCCTCAGTTTGTTCTCCATATTTATGAGTCTCTTCTGTTTTGTCCCCCTCCCTGTTTTTATATTATTTTTGTTTCCCTTCCCTTATGTTCATCTGTTTTATCTCTTAAATTCTTCATATGAGTGAAGTCATATGATTTTTGTCTTTCTGACTGATTAATTTCACTTAGCATCTTACCCTCCAGTTCCATCCACGTAGTTGCAAATGGCAAGATTTCATTCTTTTTGATTGCCAAGTAATACTCCATTGTATATATATACTACATCTTCTTTATCCATTCATCCATCGATGGACATTTGGGTTCTTTCCATACTTTGGCTATTGTTGATAGTGCTGCTATAAACATGGGGGTGCATGTGTCCCTTCAAAACAGCACACCTGTATCCCTTGGATAAATACCTAGTAGTGCAATTTGTGGGTTGTAGGGTAATTCTATTTTTAGTCTTTTGAGTAACCTCCATACTGTTTTCCAGAGTGGCTGCACCAGCTTGCATCCCAAAAATACTATAAACTTTTTTATTGTCTTTTCCCAAGCCTGCTATTTGTTGAACACATAAAATATTTCCATAAGTGCATTTTTGTTTGGTTGAATGCAGTGTTTTTCATAAGATCAGTTTCTTGTTTTAGATGTCATGGGAAAGGATCAGTATAATTTAAACAGAAGTTCAAGTGTTAAAGGCCCAATTCTATTAAAGAATATCAGGGTGACCTTAGGAAAATGAATGACCATCTCTGTGTCCTTGCCAAGAAATTGAGGGCCATAGACTTAGGTGCATTTTAAAATTAGCATTATCTCATAAATAAAGACACGTTGCAAATAGCAGCTAATTGTCTATAGTGACTCTTTCCTTTGTCTTAGAAGATGTTGAGGAAGAGAAATAAACAAACTGAACACCAAAAAAGGTCTTACTGGTGTACAGGAGGAGTAAGAGAGTGAGAAAGGAAAGGAAAACAGCTTGTTCATCTTCTACCCTCTTCACTAGCATATATGGGCTTCCCATTGCTGAGGCATACTTCTTTTAATAAATATTCATAGGTCATAGTAATCAAATAATTTATAAAGACTTTTGTGATTGTCCTAATTTCATAGTAAACTTTTTGGATAGTGAGATTTCAGAAGTGCTCAGAAAAACTAAATGGGCCTCTGTGTATCTAATATATTAACTTATTGATGCTTGACATTCCTTTTGTTTGAAATTCCCTTAAGAAAGAGCACAACTGTCCGTCATCCTATTGGGGACAAACTAGTGGAGCATGGATGTCAAAGATGTATTGAGGGATGACTGAATCAAATTTTTGGATTTAAATCCATGCTTATTTCTTGATTTTGACTGGTTAAGTCACTTCCCCATGAATAGTTTTCCTCATTTCACAGGTTATCACACTAAGAAAAAAGATGTGTGAAAGTTGGTATTTGATAAAATTATGATTTCAAATCAGAAAAGATAGGTGCCACTGAGCAGTGTTACCTAGTAAGAAACGATTCCATAGGAATAAAAATTACAGATAATTAATTTTTTCTCTAAAAGTAGAATGGCAAACCCTATGGGGAGAGTGATCTTTTGTCTGCAGGTGAGTCTTTTTATTTATATTAAAATGGGTGGGATCCTAACATGACAGTGTTTGGCCTTTCAGCTACTCCTGCCTGAAAGGCTCCACATTTATCCTCTACTTAGCCTTATCAGATGCAGTTAAATCCAAGTCATTCTAAGTGGAATGCTAAGTTAGGATAGAGAGCTTTAGACTGCAATAAGTAATAGCTCTCAGGAGCCTCTCGAACTTTATTTAAAACTCTGAGACTGCCTCACTGCCAATAGAGGCTCTTCTGTGATTTCAGTCGCTGACAGTCTATGTTCTGCTTTTCCCCTGTCTGGCTCCTTTGACTCTGATGCATATCACTTCATTACATCTCCTGGGGAAGAGTGGTCATATTCAGAATGCTCTCAGGTGACCAGACACCTTGTGTTATTTCCACTGGTCCCAGTCCATTTAGTCAGCACAGGTAGTGCTTATTCATGCAGAATAATGAACAATCATAGCCATGTGGATTTCTATAACAATTACATGAAAATAACTTCAAATACTTCCCCAAGGAGAATTTTGTTTTCTAGCCAATTTCTGCAAGTCAAAAAAAAAAAATGCATGTAGAATTTCCTACAGTTCCCAAGTTCTCCATTAAATCTCTTCATCTCTTAGAGCTTCCCCCACCCCATCTTGTCATTCTTTCTATTGTCCTTATTTATCTTCTCAAGCTATAAGAAGAGAATGATTACAATGTTCTTGAGGTTTTCTATGTGGCATTATAAGGTTGGTAAGGTCGTAGTAGTTTTCACTAGGGACACTCAGGGCTATTTATTCAATTCTAGGTTATTTTGCTCAATATACACACATATACTTGAGCAATAAAAGCAATATATGAGGGACACCTGGGTGGCTTAGTTGGGAAAGTGTCCGACTCTTGATTTGGACCAAGGTCATGATCTCACAGTTTGTGAGGTGGACCTCTGGTTCATGGGGTCAAGCCCCATGTTGGCTCCGGGCTGACAGCCTGGAACCTGCTTGGGATTCTCTCTCTCTCACTCTCTCTTTCTACCCCTACCCCACGTGTGCATGCTCTCTCTCTCTTTCAAAGTAAATAAATAAACTTTAAGAAAGAAGCAATATATGATTTAGTGAGCACCTATTGTATGTATAATTTGTTCTGTCTTCTGTGGAGAGAAAGGGAAGAGATAGTAGACAATTCATTTGGACATATTCATATAGTATTCCTAATGATATAATCAAAATTAACAAAGGTACTTGATTAAAAAGAAAGCTTATAGATTTCTGTATTGTTTTATGTTTTGTCTTGCTTTATTTCATCCTGAACATACAGAATCAGAATTACTGAAAGTGGAGCTCAGATTTCAGCATTTTGATAGGCTTCCTAGGTGATTCTTACATTTGGGAAACTCTTCTAATAGCCATACATGTGTGGGGTCACTTGAAAAGTTTTCTAAAGCTGGCTAAAATGACCACCTAATGTATGATCGTCTGAAGTTGAAAGAGGACACTATTTAAAATTATTGTTAAGGCTAGTCTATGTATATCAGGGACATCCTAGACCAAGAAGTATTATTGTTCTAGGAAGAGCTGAATACTAAGGCACATGTTTTGAATATAAAATCCAGGACAGACTAAAAGTCTTGAAATGTATCCTAGACTGTCGTCTCCATATTATCCCTACTCATATCCAATTAGAACAGCAGAGTATCAGTTCAAGTTATTGCTTCTACCAGCTCATCTGTTACATTTGCAGCACCATTGTTCTAGATGGAGCCCTCATCATTTATTGTCTAGATTTTAACTGCTCTTGTTCTCCATGTTTTTGTTATTCCATTATTTCTCCCCAGCTGATGCCAGAGTAATGATGCATAAATTATCATTGTATTATCATGCTTGAAGTTTGTTAATGTTTCTATATGATTTAAACTATAATAATAAACAGAATAAGCAATAAAATACATGCCATAATAATATTGATTTGAACAAGGAAATACACAGTGGTAAAAAGAATAGTTATTTAGCCAGAGCAAACCAGTGCCTAAAAATACCAGGTAGAAGCAGCACCTGGGTGCCTCAGCCAGTTGAGCATCCAACTTTGGCTCAGGTGGTAATCTCACCTATCCCCAGTTCGAGCCCCACTTTGGGCTCTGTGCTGAGAGCTCAGAGCCTGGAGCCTGCTTCGGATTCTGTGTCTCCCTCGCTCTCTCTGCTCCTTTCTCACTCATGCTCTTTCTCTCTCAAAAATAAATATTTAAAAAATTAAAAAAAACACCAGGTATCAAACTGCCACTGCTCTTACCCTCTCAAGTGCTTCTTGCCTTGCTGCAGAACCACCTCAGCCTCTGCCTTCACAGCCCACAGGGACATTCCCGCAATCTGGTGACAAACAAGGCTAGGGCTAGCATGGCAGTGTCCTCCAGGACCCAGCTCCCCTGCTATGTCTTGAAAGAGCTCCAATAGGTAAGCATTTGTGTGTTCCACGTAGAATAATTTCCTTTCCATGGTGTGCAGTTCTTCATGATTTGGCTCCTCCATACCATGTGCTCCATGGTCTCTCCTTCTGCTTTACTGATCTGAAAAACCACATCTCCTCCCTTGTCTTCACACTTGTGCACCTGCTTTCCTTACTTTCCTTCATCCTGAAATCTCACTTATTGTTTGTATTTCAACTTAATATATATTATTAGGGTGCCTGGGTGGCTCAGACTGTTATGCATCTGACTTTGGCTCAGGTCATGGTCTCATGGTTCATGAGTTTGAGCCCCACATTGGGTGAGCTCATGGATCCCTGTTTGGGATTCTCTCTCTCTCTCTCTCTCTCTCTCTCTCTCTCTCTCTCTTTGTCCCTCATGGGATTCTCTCTCTCCCTTTCTCTCTGACCCTCACTCACTCATGTGCTCCTTCTAAAAAAATAATAAATAAAATAAAATAAGATTAATATACATATACACATATATATTTAAATATAATTTATTGTCAAGTTAGCTAACACACAGTGTAAACAGTGTGCTCTTGGTTTTGGGGGTAGATTCCCATGATTCATCATATTTTTTTCATGATGGTTTTCCTTAGGTCCTGAAGGTATATTTGAATATGTTTCTTATGCTCATATTTTATTTTGTACATATCTCTTGTACAATAACTCAGTAATTTTTAAATGTGGCCTTTTATGTACATGTTCATTTCCCTTCTAAACAGTAATATTCTTGACCCTTGGAGTTTTGTATATATTTATCCCCAGTTCTTAGCACTTTTCCTGCATGGAGTATATGTCAACATATATTGACATGTAACAAAGAATAAGGATAAAGTGCTCATTTGAAGGGATACATACATTTTTTAAAGTTAAGATTAGTTGGTCAGGTGTTCATGAACGCGATACATCTGGAGCTCAACTTTGAAGGAGTAAGGGACACGGTGGCTTGGAGATAGATGAGGGTGATTCACATTCCCAATAAGGCAAAAAAAAAAAAAGCAAAGGCACAGGCAGAGAAATGAGGGCATAGGTGAGTGGAGAATGGTAACACTTGGTTAGTAAATGAATAATAGAGAAGGAAGAGAATTCTCCCAACACATTGCAAGACAGTTTGAGGAGTTAAGAGCCACACTACTGGAACCAGTAAATCTAAAGCTTTCTCTTCTTACAATAGACTTGCGTTTGTAACAATTGGAAGTTTGTTCTTCTCTGGGGCTTGTTTCCAACTGCATACAATGTCATCATCTGTGTTCCAGAAGGATGCAAATCCGTGTTAGGCATTAACTAATCTTTCTGTGCATGTACTTTCCCTGAGCTCATTATATTCCCTCAAAGGTCAACTAGTGGCTGCTTGGGCCTGCTGGTTCATTGTTCCCTAAGCAAGTGGCTCTTTGTCCAATGTTAATCACCCCCTAAATTAAGGTCCAAGGAATAAAGAAATCCATTTAGTGATTTATGTGGGTTTGCTACACCTGGCACCAGTTCCTTGCTCTTTGGCATGTGACCTTTTTATGTTACTTTCAATAATGCAATGGTGTTCAAAGATCATCTATGACTCCATAGACTCCAATTCTTATGACTGTATGTGAAACTGTATTTCTTGCCTCTCATTCAGGAAAACACCTTATCTGCCTTTTTTTTAACTTTTTAAAATTTTATTTTGTTTTATTTTTTGAGAGAGAGCGACTGCAAGGGGGAAAGAACAGAGGAAGAGGGAGAGAGAGAATCTCAAGCAGGCTCCACCCCTAGTGTGGAGCCCTATCTGGGGTGGGAGGAGGAGCTCCATCTCATAACTGTAAGATCATGACCAGAGTCAGACACTTTACCGACGGAGCCACCCAGGTGCCCCCGCCTCATCTGCCTTTAATATGAGGCTTATAGATTAATTGCAGCTGCCTATATTATTATTTCTACCTTTTTCAGGTTGTTGGTTATCTCCTGAATACTCACAGAGTGAAAGCAATCCAGCCTTGATTAGGCTAAATTCTAGCTAAAATTTTATTATTTCTATCAAGTTACACACGATTGTAATGACCTAGGTTCATTTCATTTTAATCCTAAGCACAAACAAAAGTTTTTATGACCTTGGGATCCCTGTCTTGGAATAGGAAACAATTTATAATTACAGGTTTATTCATATGAATAATTAGTGCTACTCCCTTTGTGTGGTGTCAGATTACACTATTTACTCAGGTGATACTGTCCTAGGCAAATTTCCATCTTACAAGGGGTAGGGGAAATTCTCTTCTGCCTGCTGGACAAGATTTTAGATATAATTACCACATGCTGTTCTCCAGTTTTCTAAATTTCCCTTTGTCTTGAGTTGGGTTTCCATCACTTCGTGATTCTTTATCCATGTGATTTTACTGCTTCAGGGATAACTGCCTCCATCTCCACCCTCAGCCTAGGAAAACATTTGAGTAGGACGCTACTTTCATATGCATGGTTCTCAAGATTAGTTCTGAGCCAACTTTTAATTCACCCAGTGCTCCTTTTCATTTCATTGCCTAATCTGTTTTGCTTTGTTTTGCTTTTAGACTTTTCCTCCATTAACCCCAAACTCAGAAGGGTTCTCTTCTACTAATACATTGTGCTTCCCATGGAAATCACATTCCCTCTCCCTGATGATGCTCCAGCCACATGGCCCTGCCAACACTTCTGGATGAAAGCTCATTTCCACTCTAGAAACCTTACGCCTTCTGGGATCTTTGCCTGGGTGGTTCTAGCCTGAACCTATACCCTCATAGATTCATGACTAGCTTTCTCATCTTTCAGATGTTAGCCCAAATATTAGTTTTTAAAAAGGCTTTCCTGATTCCCCTAGAGTGTTCTGCACATACAGGATCAATACAAATTAGTTAGATAAGTGACTGGACAAATCTGATATTATAAATGACATATCTGAGAAAATGAAAAGACGCTGAAAGTACCAGAAATGTATGAATGAGATGAGAAGGCCAGAAATAGATATTGATTTTCCACATTTGTGTAGCACTTTGAAGCTCACAAAGCACCTCACATACATCATTTGAATTTCTGAACAGCTGTGATGGAGAAGTGTTGTTCTCTCCCTTTCGAAAGAATGGTACTTGGAAAAGTTAAATAAAATCTCAAGATCATAGAGTAATCAATAGGAAAAGCTGGAAATGAAACTATATTCTCATCTCCAAATTTAATGATCTGTCTTCCATGACATGTTGGAGTCCCCTGACTTAAACTGTGAGATTTGTAGGTGAAATATCAGCAACATTAGGTGAATGGCAATTATCACAAGTTGAACACTTCCACAGATATTCAAATACCTTTCCTACAGCAGAAAACCCTGTGTTCAGCCCTTTGTGCAGCTCTGGTATTGCCTCTACTTGGTTGAATCACCAAGTGCTAAATCTATGCTTTAGTTTTCTTTGTAAAACCAGGGTTAATTATGTATACATTTCATGAATGGTTGTGAGAATTCAATTAGTTTATATATGTAAAGCTTTTTCAGAACATTGCTTAAGGCATGAAAGCTGCCAATGTGGTTACTGTCATCTTTCTTATTAGCATAATTTTACATGTTTAGTAAACACTTTTTTTCCTCTGGAGAAAACACTAAAAGCACAAAATATGTGACTATTTTATCTGTAGTTAATTTTTCAGGACTTCCATCATTGATTGCATGAAAGGAGGGTTCTTCTTTAATTATGTATATATATTATATATATATATATATATATATATATATATATATATATATATATATTTCTGAGACAGAGAGAGACAGACCATGAGTGGGTGAGGGGCAGAGAGAGAGGGGGGACATAGAATCCGAAGCAGGCTCCAGGCTCTGAGCTGTCAGCACAGAGCCCCACACGGGGCTCGAACCCACAGACTGTGAGATCATGACCTGAGCCGAAGCCGGACGCTCAACCGACTGACCCACCCAGGCACCCCATAATTATTTTAATATTCAATTATTTTTCATCTTTAGACCTTTGGGTGAATGTGACTTGATCTTTGGCACTTTTTTTTTAAGTTTATTTATTTATTTTGAGAGAGAGAGAGACTGAGCTGGGGCAGAGAGAGAGGGAGAGAGAGAATCCCACACAGACTCCACATCTTCAGTGCAGAGCCCAACGTGGGGCTCAAACTCACGAACGGCGAGATCATGACCTGAGCCAAAATCAAGAGTCAGACACTTAAGTGATCAAGCCCCTCAGATGCCTCTATCTTTGGCACCTTTCTTCTGAGTTTCCAGTCAGTCCTAAACAGGAATTACTGGAATGGATTTATCTAACTGATTCTGGGTTTGTTTTGCAACTATAAGTTACAAAAGAATAAGGTTCTTACTGAAATATATCAGAACTTAAGTAAAACCATAATATTTCAGTGAAAGGACATTAACCATCATGTGAGTTATAACCCAGTCCCCTTAGCATGAGTAAACACACAGTTCTTCCTGTCCTTTTACAGTGAACACAGTCAAGAAGTTTTCTGCACTTGGAACTATTTGATGCAGTATGGGTTTTGTAACTCTTCCTAATTTGTTTTACTACAATTATGTTTGATTTTCTCTCTTCACATTGCTTCAAAGTATATCTCGCTCATGGATTTCACTAATTTGCAGTTACATTTGGAATAAAAAGGTTCCCAACCAGGAGAATAGAGTGTACTGGAAGACATCAGTGCTGTACCCAGTAGAGAGAACTCTTGGCCCATTTCTATGACTTGGCTCTATTTGCAAGGTAATTGCTAGAATTCCCAGTATGAAGCAAAAAGCAGTGATTATATTCTCCTTAGAGACTTTACACTCAGAAACCTCTTCTTCATGCTCTGGCCTTCCCTGTTTCAGAAATAAGAAGGAAAGCCTTCCTATAGAAATTTCAGTGACGTATAGTATGATACATTGGTTCTTAGCCCTATTGGACTCAATGCTCCCTTTTTGTTTGTTTCTTTGTTGTACATTACATCTCCATTACTTATTTATAACTAGAAATGTATACCCTGTGTTCCCAGAGCTTCCCTTTTATCACAATGTTTTTTAACATCTATTTTACTGTTCTAAAAAAACTTAGGGTATAATATACCCAGAGCTTCCTCTAGTGTATGTGAAGCCCTGAGAAAATTCTTTTTGTGGGACCCTTTTCTTCATTAACCATTTATCATACCTAAAGTTAGCATGTAAATACCATTCTATTGGCCCAATACCATTTGATCCTGTAAAAAAAAATACTCCACTAACCAAAGAGAGCAATCTACTTACCAGACAGCCCACCTGGAACTAAGGACTTGCCAGGGAGCCTGAGGCACCCTATAGGTTCAATTGTGTTGCTTTTGGGGGCATCTAGATCCCATGTATGGGGATTAGGGTTGGGGAGCAGTGTACATGGAGTAACAGGGACTGGGGCCCATACTTCTGGGATACTTAGATATTTTCAAGGATGTTACTCCAAAGTACATGAGCACCTTTGAGGCCCAATTTGACATATCCATGGGGCAGGAACCCTGCCAGCCCATGTCTAAGAATAGGATCAAACATAAATTATGTCTACACACAATTTTTTGAAAGGTTGTTATTAATAATGCCCATGCATAATGTAATAAGAAAATAAAATTAAAGTCATTCATAATAAATTACATATATTTCAATACAAAAATTTTGGTGCCAGACTATGCCAGAAGAGTTCATGAAATTGTCAGATGATCTCAGCCTCTTTTAATGAATACATTTGTAGTTAAAAGAATAAGAACGTCATAAGCCATTCTGTACAAGAAGCACAGGAAATGAAAGAACAGATGTATAGATGGAAACTGGAAAAAAATAGGGTTAGGATAATTAGGAACCAGATATATCTGTACTGATCAAAGAAAGAGGTAAATAACCTTGATGAATTTGGAATTACATGGCAAGACAAATTAAAAGCTGGGAAACTGAAGAAATTAAAAAAGTAAGAATTTCTTTTATAAGTGAATTCAGCATTATTTATTAATATGCTGTTAAAATAACTCTGTGCTATGATATGAATGTCAGGGGGCCACTGGGCTTTGAAGCAAAAGTTCTAAGGCTCCTTCCAGGGTCTATAATGGAATAGAGTCTGCAGTGTCATTTAGGAAGAGTACTCAAGACAGACTAGTACCTGTGTGGGCCCCAGTACCCATTCTCTGCTTTGGGGTGCAGTCCAACCCAAGTCCAATGGAATTGATAAAGAATCACAATAATTTTTTCTCTTATCTTGAAATCCCAGCACATACCCAGGCACACTCTGTCTCTAGTGTTTATGTGGTGCTTGAGTGGCTCATTTGGTTAAGTATCCAACTCTTGATATTGGCTCAGGTGGTGATCTCAGGGTCCTGAGATTGAGCCCTGCCTGAGCTCTGCACTAAACGTGGAGCCTACTTGGGATACACTCTCTCCCTCTCTCTCTTTCTCTCAAAATAAATAAATAAAATAAATAAACTTTAAAAAATAATCTTGGACACCGTATTCTTGAAGAGATGTTGGGGACTACAGGACACTTTAAAAAATAGTAATTCAGGAGGCTACAGAGAATTTGTGCAATACATTGCTCGAGATGGTATCCAAATAAGATGGAATATGACCTCTGACTCTAGCAAGACTGCCTGTGTTGTATTAAAAAGTTGACAGGAGTAATCATTTTATTTTTTTTTAAATTTTTTTTTCAACGTTTATTTATTTTTGGGACAGAGAGAGACAGAGCATGAACGGGGCGTGGTATCCAAATAAGATGGAGTATGACCTCTGACTCTAGCAAGACTGCCTGTGTTGTATTAAAAAGTTGACAGGAGTAATCATTTTATTTTTTTTTAAATTTTTTTTTCAACGTTTATTTATTTTTGGGACAGAGAGAGACAGAGCATGAACGGGGCGGGGGCAGAGAGACAGGGAGACACAGAATCGGAAACAGGCTCCAGGCTCTGAGCCATCAGTCCAGAGCCCGACGCGGGGCTCGAACTCACGGACCGCGAGATCGTGACCTGGCTGAAGTCGGACGCTTAACCGACTGCGCCACCCAGGCGCCCCATGGAGCTAATCATTTTAAAATAGAAGTAGTGTGGGGCAAAGATAGAAATATCTCCCAGTTTTCTTGTTCAGTTTGGCCCTGTGTTGGTAGTAGAATCAGACATTTAGTCAAGGAATGCCTAATTCACAGTTAGTCTACTAAATCATTTCATATTTTGCTTGTAAACCCTGAGCTTTCCTTAAAACTGTTTAATTAGTGGGGCACCTGGGTGGCTCAGTCGGTTAAATGTCTGACTTCAGCTCAGGTCATGATCTCATGGCTCATGAGTTCGAGCCTTGTGTCGAGCTTTGTGCTGACAGCTCAGAGCCTAGAACCTGCTTTGGATTCTACGTCTCCCTCTCTCTGCCCCTCCCCGCCCTCAGTCTCTCTCTTTCTCAAAAATAAATAAACATTAAAAAAGTTAAAAAAACTGTTTAATTAGTAGCATGTCATTAGTATACAGTACTCATTGCACATTTAAAAAAATATTCATTATTTTTGAAATCAGAAAAAAGGTGTTATTTGCATGATTTACTTTTATCCAAATGAAAATATCTTAAGAACCAGTGGTAGAACACAAAAGAAAAATTAAGATATTTTTGCCTTCAGGATGTGATTTTCTTCATGATATTAATTATTCTGCTTTTAGGTAAGTGTAATTTCTAATTATTGAAAATTCTGTGAGGAAATAAATGAAATAAAAGGCTCTTTATAAAGATCTAGACAAATTGACTGATTTGATTCTCTATATAAGGAAAATATTTCCTAGTCTCATTTTTTTTTTGAGAATGTCCTTCAGCCTGGAAGCATTGTGAGTCTTTGAATCATAATCATTAATTATTGACAACATATGATAGTTTGTCATATTCTTGCAAAAAATACACTTTTATATATTCTTCTGGCATTTCTCATGTGGTTAGTGACTCTGGATGAATTTTTCAGGTATTTTGGGACTTTCCAAGTTTGATATGTCCTGTAAATAACTACTGGCATTTCTTTTCTAGATTATCTTGTTTCTGTCTCGATAGAAACAAGAAAGGTACAAATACCTATAACTTTAAGTAAGCTACATTTCTACAGACAGAAATATTGGTTCAAACTATGGAATTAACATTAAACTATCTAGTGCATTGCAGCATTGGTTATATAATGCAAATAATACAGAAAGAAGGAAAGGAGGTATAAACGGTATTTTCAGTTTCACATAAACCTTGTTTTCAGATGCAATACTGTGGTCCTATAAAAGAATCATTCATTGTACCAGTACTTACACACTGTGGTTGATGCAGAAAGGAACACAGTGTTTTCTTCAGTTCCACTAAGATCATGCTGCTGAAAAACAGGCTATCTCTATACCTAAGAGATGAAATGAAATAAAACCAACATTAATGACTTTAAACATATGTCATTATACATACCGTCATTATAGCATAATGAATACTGACTTGATACATACTGTCAATGTACTATAATGAATATGCATGTATCAAGAGTTTAGAATATAAACTAGGAAGCAATTGCTTATATTATTATAAGCTACTGCAAGAATAGCTTCAGAACACCACCTGGTGCCTCCAGGATGTTCACAACTCAAATATTGACACAATAGAAGTAAATGCTCTATTTTCCTTGTTAGTCATATCATTCAGGTTTCCCAGGTATTTGTTATGTTGTTCCCACTGACATCTTTGTTCTGTCTGTAGTATCTCATTATATTTAATGAAGTTTGATTCACCTTCTCAGTTTGACCTCTCTCCCTGAGTGGGATAATGTGTAAGCATAGATTTTTGTTCGTAATACCTTCTGCAAAATAAAACCTCTAGATCACATCCTTTCATTTTTTTTTCTGTCTTGTTGGCAAGATTTTCTGCTAAGTCTCACCTTCAGCTTTGAAATTCTTAGTCCTCTTAACCCTGTAATCAAGCCTGTATTAGTTCTAGTGCTCTAGTGAGTCCCAGTGAGATTTCTAGGAAATCTCAATCATCATAAAGTTCTCAAAACCACAGGACACATTCCTAGGGAACAGCTAGTTATTTACTTTGGGTATTTTAGCACTCCAAAAAAATTAAGAAGCAACAGTTTATGTCAGTTTTTAGGGAATAATTCTAATTTGTCAGGAGACCTTTGCCTTTTCCTATAAGAAGGCTTATGCTTTTTCTCTGATTTAGGCTTTTAGGCTAGTTCTACTCACAGTAGTTCTACTCACAGTACTTTCTCCCATCCTTTGCTTTATTATAAGCATAATTTAAGGAGCACAATGTTCTCTTTAGTTAGTTCCACTTGGAGCTGTTCTACGGATTGTCAGTCTCCTCACTAAACACTAAGGCTACTCTGTTTGCTAAATAGTTTTTTTTCTGCTGTTCCATAATCATTTATGCATCTAAATCCTTAAAGCTCAGCAAGTGGTTTGTTAACATTCATTGATACCTATGTGGATATAATCACATGTGGGAAATAAACATAGATCAGTTTGGACCATTTACAATGGTGTTTTCCCAACTGCAGTAAATGTAACAGGGCTACAAGAACAGTTTAGAGAGAAATGTAGGCCCAGGTAGTTTTATGGGAATCCTTCAAAGTCATGTGTGGACTCTTTCATAAAAACAATTTTACTGAGAAATGTGTCTATAGTTTCTTGCTAATTTTGTGCTGACTGAACCTTTGTGCTGATTTTCTATTTACCATTGTGTGCTTCCCCTTACAAAAGCAAAGCATCCCTTGCACATCTTGAATGGTGAGTTGCCTCAAGATGTAGAACCTCTAAGGGCTCAGTAAAAGGGCAATCTGAATTCTAGGTATCAGGGAAATCCTTCTTTAATTAAGGCATCAAAACCCTGGGTTACTGTTTACATCTGTCCTTGCAATATGCATATTCAGTTAACAGTGTGCCATGGGGTTAGAAGCAGATATTTAGGCTGAGTTGCAGTGTCCTGAATTCTGAGATATTGTGGAATGGAGGTAATGGGAAAGATAGCAATTTTGAAACCAACTTTGGTGACTTCTATCCTTCTTCTATCCTCTTTGCTATTGCCAATGCTGTTTCAGGTGAGTCCTCTAAGAACGATGAACATTTTGCTAAAAAATATTGAAGTCTAGGTGAAAACAATACAGCAAGCCTCCTACTTTTATCTACTCATCTACATAGTAATCTTAGAATTAAATACAGAACACTTATTTTAAAAAGTCTGCTGTGAATTATTGATTTGCAATGAATTTGTCCCTTGTCCATTTTTACCACTTTTCGGTGGAAGAGCTTTGTGGGCTCTCATTCATTGGTGCCTCGATTGAATGTTTGACATGATTTCAACACAGAGAAAGTGGAAAGTTCTATATTTATATCTTTGATTAAAAGAACAATGTGGAGATAAAGTTTTATAATTTCTTGAATATTTACACTCAAGTGTTAATACTATCAAATTGTAAAATATATATATATATATATATATATATATATATATATATATATATACACTTTTCTGAAGTATAATTGATACTCAATGTTACATTAGTTTCAGGTAATTCTATATTAAAAACCCTGCACACAGGTTCCTTGCTCACACTTATGTTAGGCCATGTTAAAAAAATTGTTAACCTAAAGGAGCCTGGTCTGTGAACATTTTTTTGCAGATCTGGTTTAGTGGTCACAAACTCCTCTAGTTTTTGTTTGTCTGGGAAACTGTTTATCTGTCCTTCTATGACAGCCTTGCTGGATAAAGAACTCTTGGCTGCATATTTTTCTGATTCAGCACACTGAATATATCCTGCCACTCCTTTCTGGCCTGCCAAGTTTCTGTGGAGAGGTCTGCTGCAAACCTGATCTGTCTTCCCTGGTAGGTTAGGGACTGTTTTTCCCTTGCGGCTTTCATGATTCTCTCCCTGTCTGAGTATTTTGTGAATTTGACTATGATATGCTTTGTTGATGGTTGGTTTTTGTTGAATCTAATGGGAGTCCTCTGTGCTTCCTGGATTTTGATGTTTGTGTCTTTCCCCAGGTTAGGAAAGCTTTCTCCTGTGATTTGCTCACATAACCCTTCTACCCCTATTTCTCTCTCTTCCTCTTCTGGGACCCCTAAGATTCTGATGTTCCTTTTTAATGAGTCACTGATTTCTCTAATTCGTAAATTGTGCTCTTTTGCCTTAATCTCCCTCTTTTTTTCTGCTTCATTATTCTCCAGAAATTTGTCCTATATATCGTTGATTCTGTATTCTGCCTCATTCATCCTTGCTGCTATGGCAGCCATTCAAAGTTGCAGCTCAGTTACAGCACTTTTTATTTCATCCTGACTAGCTTTTATTTCTTTTATCTTTGCAGAAAGGGATTTTAATCTATTTTTGACTCCAGCTAATATTCTTATTATAGTGATTCTAAATTCTGGTTCAGACATCTTGTTTGTATCTCTGTTTTTTTAAGTCCCTGGCTGTCATTTCTTCCTGCTCTTTCTTTTGGGGTGAATTACTTCGTTTCATCATTTTTAAGGGAGAAAAGGAATTAATGAGGTAAAAAAATTAAACTTAAAATATATTAAAATTAAAAAATTAAAAACAAACACATACACACACACAAAATTGAATAAATGATGCTAGATCCTACATGTGTTTTGGTCTGGGTGTTGAAAGGGGCTTGATACATTATATAAAAAAGGGGCAAGGAAAAAAAAAGGAAATCATTTGAAAATTTGAAAAAAATAAATACACTGAAGTTGACTAAAATGAAATGATGGAAGTAAAATAGATTTTGAAAAAATTTACACAAAAGTAAAAAAATACAGTAGAAAAAATTAAATAAAAATATTTTTAATAAAAATGAATTTTTTCTCTTTTTGTATTCAAGAAAAAGAACAGAAATGAAAAAGAGAAAAAAGAAGAAAGAAAGAAAATTGAATAGTACTGGCAAACAGACTGAAATATGACTGAAATTACTTCATTTTCCCCTATAGGTCAAACTATGAAGCATTTTATAGTTCATAAACTAAGCAGGCAGAGAGACTTCTGTTCCTGAAGAGCAAGGTTGGCCCAGTTGGGTGGGGCTTAGTGTAATGGCTCCGTTCTCCACTAGATGGCGCTGCTTAGCTTTCTGGAGTGGATTGTTGTGGCACTTGCAGGTGTGTATGCGCATGCACGGGAATGGTGATAATGGCGTTACCCAGCTATCCAGTCTCTAGTATCAGAACTCTGTTCTCCCTGATCAGCAATCGTGCACCCGTCCTGTGTCTTCAGCTTCTGTCCACTTCCCGCTTTTGCACAGTCTGTGACCAAGCCCCAGGCAGCACCTCCTTCCTGAGTTTTGTCTCAGATGTGGCTGTTTTTCCTGACCCCTTACTTCTGAGGGACTGCGGCTTTGACCCATTCTGCCCCTCTGTAGGAGGGTCTCACGGAACAATGGCCGGGTGCCGGCGGCACTCAGGAATGTTTGCAAGACCGTGCTGCTACCGGTGCCCAGAAACTGTAACCGGGTGCCAGCCAGTTCTAGAAAAAGTTTGTGAGATAGTGCAGCAGCAGAGTTTCAGGGATTATGAAAAAATCACAACACACGTCTGGCACCAGGCTTCACCCTTAACAACATTGTTCCAGCACCAGCAAATGTGGTTGTTGTCCGGGTCTACTGGGGCCTTGCCTTTAGGAGACCCACACAGCCTCTACCAGGTGTCCTCCCAGCAGGGGAACCGCCTCTCCCCATTTGGCCTGAAGACCCCCAGACTGCACTCTGCTGCTGGGATTCACCCTTCTCACCAGAGCACTGCCAGGATTGTGCTGCACAGTTTCAGACTCTGCAGTCCCCCTGTTTACAGTCTTAATGGAATCTAAACCCTCTCCTTTGTCCTTTCTCCCTTTTTAGTTCAGTCCCTCAGGCTGTTTCCACTTTTCCACTTTCTCTCCAGCTGCTTTGGGGGGTGTTTTTCCCATACTCTCCCCTCCACCCCATCTCTGTCCTCTCTCCGCATGCAAAAGTGGCTTCCTGCCCCCCCCACCCCACGGTTTCTCTCTCCCCCCAGTTCACCTCTCCATGCTGCGTACCTGCTGAGTTCTGTGGTTCAGGTTGTGCAGATTGTTGTGTTAATCCTCAGATCAGTTTTCTAGGCAGGACGATTCAGTGTTGGTCTGGCTGTATTTCATGGACACGAGACACACAAAAAACTTCCATGCTGTTCCTCCACCTTGGCTCCTCCCCTGACAGAAATATTCTAAATCAACCACCTGTTCTGCTGACCTCTGGACAGATCTGTAAAATACATGAAAAATAAAGAATTGTCATGAGATTTTATAGTAACCCATCTTGGGAACATTGAAGGGCATCATGTTCTTTTTAATTGCTTTTTTCTTCTTTTATTGGTAAAGTTAGCTGAGAACAACATGAGCACATTTTAGAGCAGGGGTGGAGCCAATATGGAAGCCAAAACTGATCTCTTTTTTTTCTTCAGCATTTAAACACACACATATTCAGAGGTCATATTTGGGTAGAGATTTGTTTTGAAATAAGATTTGTTTTGGCGGAGTGGGAGATTGTGTCTTCTGAAGCATTCTGTGAGGTTTGAATCTACAATCCATCTTCAGGAAGGCCTCTGTATGATTCTGAAGAATTAGAGAAAACCTGCAAGCATCCAGAGAGAGACATTGAAGACTCAGCTTCTTAGTCTCCTTAACTCTGGGCTCAGAGCCATCTTCAGCACGCTTGGATGCTCCATGTCCAAAAGTATTAGGAATTACAGATGGTCAGGGTCCCTGGGTGGCTCAGTAGGTTAAGTGTCCAGTGCTTGATTTTGGCTCAGGTTTGTGACTTTGAGCCCGAAGTCATTCTCTGTGCTGCCAGTGCAGAGCCTGATGGGATTCTCTCTCTCTCTCTCTCTCTCTCTCTCTCTCTCTCTCAACATAAGTAAATAAGGTTTAAAAAAATTACAAAATGGTAGAACATTAAAGCAAAAATGGAGTTCTTCTGAGACTGGAGCCCTATGTGGCTGACTGCACAGGTCATACATCTGTGACATTGAGCCCGGCTTCAGGTTTCCTTCTGGGTTGAAAGCTCAGTTTATCTCCATTGAAAAAAAATCTGGAGATTCAGAGCAGAAACTGCAAGAGTAAAGGGTTTGTGTGGAGCATGCACCTATAACTTTTGGCAAACCAAATATGTTAAATGATGTGTATGGTGTATATAGTATGAAAGGTATGAGAAGTACCTCAGTGATAGAAGTTTTTCTTTATTAGAAAATTCACATGGAGGACAATGAAGTAGCAAAGTGTGATTCTATTAAAATTGAATAAGGTATTTTGGAAACCTATTGCCCACATTATCCCATAAAGAATAGGGTCACAAGTCATCAGCACATTATTTGTCAACTCAAATAATACACTTCATCTATGTTACGTAGTACTTATCATAATGAAATAAAAGCATTTGCTTATTTTTTTCTTTCACTCATAGGTCTGTGAAATATTAGAGGAATTGACTATCTTATTATAAAATTAAGAACTGGTACTGAATACTTGAATGTGTGAGTAAATTAACCTACCTTCAGAACAAGATTATTATTTATAAGACACATTTAATGTGCACAGTTTCAATCTTTAGGAGAAAAACTGTCTTTCTTTTAATTTGTCATCCCACATGTAATGTATTCATATAAATAATGAGACCAGTGACGTCTACTCCTAATAGATAATGTGTTTGTTTTTGTCCCTTGAATTCAGGCTTGATTTCCTCTTACATGACAGACGGCTTCCATACTGTGGCTCAGCCTCTCATTCCATCTGAGTCACATGTGCGATTATCTAAGCACTCCTGAAGCTGCCCATGGCCCCACACAACTCATCAGAACTTCATGTATGACCCTTGAAGGAAACAGTGGAAATTAAAATTAAAAAAATTTTTTTTTCTAAGTGTATCCATGTAGGGGTGCCTGGGTGGCTCAGTCAGTAGAGTGTCGGACTTTAGCTCAAGTCATGATCTCAGGGTTCCTGGGTTCAAACCCCATGTCAGGCTCTGTGCCTGGAGCCTGCTTTGGATTCTGTATCTGACTCTCTCTCTGCTCCTTCTCCACTCAGGCTCTCTCTGTCTCTCAAAAATAAACATTAAAAAAAAAGTGTGTCCATGTAGTGATTTAAATTTTTTAAATGTTTATTTACATTTGAGAGACAGGGACAGAGCATGAGTGGGGGAGGGGCAGAGAAAGAGGGAGACACAGGATCTGAAGCAGGCTGCAGGCTCTGAGCTGTCAGCACTGAGCCAGACCTGGGGGGGGAGGAGGGGCAGGGAGGGGAGCGTGTGTGTGTGTGTGGGGGGGGTCTTCGATCTCATGAAGCACGA
This sequence comes from Acinonyx jubatus, assembly GCF_027475565.1. Classification (NCBI taxonomy): domain Eukaryota; kingdom Metazoa; phylum Chordata; class Mammalia; order Carnivora; family Felidae; genus Acinonyx; species Acinonyx jubatus. Next base: position 102,962,916 of record NC_069385.1, on the reverse strand, counting down.
GATCATGACCTGAGCCAAAGTTGGACATTTAACTGACTGAGCCACTCAGGCACCCCTCCATGTAGTGATTTAAAATTACACTATAGCCTTTGGGAAATCTTATTGCCTATAATATAAGAGGCCAATGAAAGGGTTTAGATTACTCTTCTATTTGGCTTTACAAACATAACTGTGACGCTAGGCTTTTATGTAATTGATTTTGTAAGCAATGGCTAAATCCACTGTTTCTCGCGCTATGCCCAAATCTGCTTTTGTAAAAACCCAGAAGAACACTTGAAAACTATTTTCATAAATTCAAACTTCTTGCGAAAAATTGGTGAAAGTCTATCACAGTTGTTTGCCAATACTCTGTTTTAACCCTGGTGTACCCATACCTTTTACATGCTTTCCTTTTGTTCTCTTTTTCAGTTTCATTTTAAGCATACTTTTGTTATTCTAAGACAAAATAATGAATTAATTTATCAAAACTAAAAACAAACAAAACAAACAAACCAAGAACAACAGCAACCAAGAAGCAAAACGAAAATGAAAACAAACTGAGTGGTTTAGATTCCTACTAAAAAAAAAATGGCCTATGGTTTTAATTACAGATTCAGTATGAACATTTGGACATATAGTGATTTATTTCCACATGAGAAAACTCATATAGCCCTTGCCATTAAGGAAAATACCTGTGATATATCAAATTTAACATGCAAAGCCAGCCTTGCATTGTAGAAATAAAAAAGGTTCCAAAGCTAAGTTATATGTTGGACTGAGGGATAGCTATCTGCTGACTAAAACAATCCCATACAAGAAATTTTTAGTGGATGAGTTTTGCTTGAAGAATGGATAATTTCAGCCAACTTAAAACCTATTATTTCATGGCCTAATTATAATGGATTCCATAACATAATATCTATAAAATATGTTAAGAAATCAAGAACATGTTTGAGTCTGAAACAAAAATAAAAACAAAACCAAATCTTCAGTTTGCTGTCCAACACGGAAGAACCTTACAAAGTCGTCAGTGTGTGCTAATATAAGTAAGGCTGAATGATCTGAAAAATAAGCTCTTCTTAGATCTGTCAGAGCTGTTAAGCCACAGGACCAACTGCTGACTCCAAAACTGCAGAGAAGACAGACACATAGATACAGATAATCACAATTTACCAGAGAGGAAATCCATTAGCAAAGAACTCCACAGAAACCAGCACCATGATAGGAAAATTAGGACTGTAACTGAGGAATTGACAGAGGCTCAGTGTAGATAAGCCTGAGAGATGAAGACTTCATCTCAGCCCCTAGCTTCTTGGTCCCCCACACTCACTTTTGTGTTTTAACTGCAGAAAGTCTGTCAAGTCCTCGCAGTAAAGATCAGAGAAAAATCCCCTCAGGCTTCTGAGGTGGGAAGAAACTAGCCATTTCAAAATATGACAGAGCATTCTGATCTACTTAACAAAACCTGCCTTCAAGAGAAACTGTTTTACCAGAGTGTAATTTGCTGGGGATTTTTCAGAGCCTAGCAGACTTGGGGAAAGGAAAATACCCAACTTATCTTGTTCTGGCCTTCCACATAGGGTAAGTTGCATACCAACTCCAGCCCCCTCTAGCTTCCCTGTACCACCAAAGGGGGTGAAAACAAAACAACAGTTGGTAAAAGACTGACACTGAATCATAGGACTATAAAATAATTCCTCTATGCCCACACCTTACCAGTGTATTACTGAAGGTCTATTTACCACAGTTCCTTTTACTTAGTACATCCTGTCTGTCTTTCCACACAAAAATCTGCACATAGATGCTTATAACAGTTTTGTTCATAATTACCGAAACTGAGATGCAATTAGGATGTGCTTCAGCAGGTAATGGAGAAATAAACTGTGATACATCCTAAAGAGAAAGGAGCTATCAAGCCATTAAAAGATATGGAGGAAACTTAAATGCATACCATAAGTGAAAGAAGCCAACACATCATGATTCTACCTGTATGACCTTCTGGAAAAGGCAAAACTATGGAGATAGAGGGGGCATCTGGGTGGCTCATTAGGTTGAGTATTGGACTCTTGATTTCAGCTCAGGTCATGATCCCCAGGTCGTGGGATTGAACCCTGTGTTGGGCTCCACACTGAGTGTGGAGACTTCTTGGGATTCTCTCTCTCTCTCCCTCTACCCCTCTCCCCTGCTTGTGCCCATGCTCTCTCTCAAATAAAAAAAAATTAAAAATTTAAAAAAAAACCCTACGGAGATAGTAAAAAGGTCAACTGTTCCAGAAGTTAAGGTCACAGAGGGATGAATAGTCAGAGCACAGAGAATTTTTAGGGCAGTGAAACTATTCAGTATGATATACTATAATGATGGATACATATCATAACACATTTTTCAAAAACCTTGGAATGTACAACACCAACAATGAACCCTAATGTAAAATATAAAGTTTGGAAATGATAATGTGCCAATATAGGTTCATTGATTGCAACAAATGTACCAGGCAGTTGCTAAACATTGATAATGGGGGTTGTATATGTGTATGGTGACAGGGGAACATGGACACTCTGTACTTCCTGTTCCAATTTCCTATGAACCTAAAACTGCTCTAAAAATTATGCCCTCCCAAGAAAGCAAGTGACTCTGACCAAGAAAAAAAAAATCTTACCAAAATTAGAAAAGAAAGGATGACAAATTTAAAAGCTGGATCTTTAAAAGATGATTAGTGTAAAACTCTGAAAATAAATGATTCAGCTTTCACTTCTGATTAAGGTGGAATAGCAAGGAGTAGATACACCATCTCATCTGAACGAATGAAAAACAGGCAAAATCTATGAAACAACGCTCAAGGGAGAAGAAACAAAGAAGGTAAGCCCACAGTTGCACTGTTTACTGTCAGGCCACGAAGTAAGGAAAGGAATCTTGGAGTCTCTAAGGGAAGGATAAACCAACTAAACTATTTTCTTTTATATATAAACTCAAATGCTTTTCTAATTTGTCATTTTCCAAATATTTCACTCTTAATTTTTATCAGACATCCCCACCTTTCTTGGTTTATTATTAACATGCATTGAATTAGGAAACCCAGGCTTTGCTATGATCACTAGGAGATGTCTAATAACTAACTAAAATATGAAATACTTAAAAGCAAAGTTAATGGAAGCATAAAGCCATGAAATATAGCACCTAATTTTTAAAACAAAGTTTCTTCACAGCTTTATTAACTAACATTGCTTGAAATAAGCTATTTAAATACAGTATTTTTAAATAAAAAATGCACAGAAAATGGGCCACGTGGGTGGCTCAGTCAGTTGAGTGTCTGACTCTTGATTTTGGCTCAGGTCCTGATGTCACAGTTGTGGGATCAAGCCCCGCATTGGGCTCCTGACTGAGTGTGGAGCCTGCTTCAGATTTTTTTTCTCTCTCTCTCTGCCTCTCTCTCTCTCTCTGTCTCTCTCTCTCTCCCCCTTTCTCTTTTCTGCTTGCACTTTTTTCTCTCAAAAAAAATGCACAGAAAATAAGTAAATGGTAACTTCCAAGTGCATGTGTTAAATAATTCAAATTGCAACCTTGGAGGAAACAAGTAAGTCCCACACTTTTGGTTTGAACCCAAAACCCAGGGCAGTCCCACCATCCTGTGGTTAATACCTTAATTTTCAGTTTCTTTTTAAAATTGGTTTTGGGCACCTGGGTGGCTCAGTCGGTTGAGCATCTGGCTTCAGCTCAGGTCATGATCTCCCGGTTCCTGAGTTTGAGCCCTGCATTGGGATCTGTGCTGACAGCTCAGAGCCTGGAGCCTGTTTCAGATTCTGTGTCTCCCTCTCTCTCTCTGCCTCTCCTGACTCACACTCTGTCTCTAAAAAATAAACATTAAAAATAATTTTAAAAAATTGGTTTTAAAAAGTAAAAAACTATTTTTAATGTATATAATTATTAAATGTAAGTATAAAATTGGGTTAAAGAAGTGATGGGGATTAAGGAGTGCACTTTTTGTGATGAGCAACAGTGATGTACAGAAATGTTGAATCACTATATTGTACGCCTGAAACTAATATTACGCTGTATGTTAACTATCTGGAATTTGAATAAAAGCTTAAAAAAAATTTAAAAAGATAAAAATAAAATGAAATAAATAAAATTTCAATTACAACTATATACTATATATTATTCATAAATATACATGTCATACATGTATGTATGTGATATGTAAGTATGTGTACATATATTCACACACACACAAATATTTCTTACTTTCTAGGTCTGCTTGAATTCTGTTTTTTCCCCCCAATCTTCTAATTCAAGACACTGATTCTTTCCCTTACAGTTTTAATTCTTTTATGTAATGGTTCTAACACCATTTAATATTTTGTATTAGCAATACTTAAATTTGTCACCTCCTTTACCTTTTGCCAGCTTATTTTCAGTCTCATAGTGCCTTCTTAACTCATTTTACTTCCCTCATAATTTTTTTCCATGAAGTATGCTTATTCTCTAAATGTACAGAAGCATGATCTTTAAGATCTTTCAGTGTCTTCTAAAGTTTTAATAAGTTTTTCCATTTGATGTTGTTTTAAATTCACCTTTAATTCTTTTTTTTAGTAATAGTTTCAACTGAGCCCATGATCACTCAGTCAAAGAATGCACTGCCCTTATTCCCTGTGAGCTAGATATGATCACATTGCTAAGTTCAGGCCAAAAGAACTTCTTGTTCTCTTTCTCAAAGACATGGTGCTTATTCTGGATTCCTCTTTCTCTATCCTGTTGGCTGGAAAATGTCAACAATTGAATTGATCTTTCTGCTCCTAGAGATGAAAGCCAGGTGCAGGTGTTAACAGAGCCATTTTCCTAGCCTGAATCTTTGGATCAGCTCAAGAAGTGCCTACTTACCCATAATCACCCTGGGGAATGTCACATGAGAAAGAAAGAAATCTCTGTGTTGACATTTTGGGCTAGATTGTTCTTTTTTGTGAAGGCTATGTTTGTATTGTAGGTTGTTTAGTAGCATCCTTGGCCACAGCAACAAGATGCCTATAGTTCCTCTTCTCATCCCAGTTGTGACTAACAAAAATGTTTCCACTCTTTGGCTAATATCCTCTACAAGGAAAAATTGTCTCTGGGTGAGAATCACTAGTGCAGAGACTAATGTAGAAATTGTTACCTGTAGGTGGGGTGCTGCCTTAAAAAAAAACTCATACAACATAGTATTCACGTAGAGGTCAGGTGGAAGGAAGAGAGTAAAATGGCATGGAAAGCTGGGAGGTGCTGATCATGTTTCTGCTGTGGCATTTGGTAAAACTGTAGTAGGCACAACACGTTCCTGTAGAGCTTAAAGCTACAGAGAAAGTGTTTAGAAAGAGGCAGAATATCAGTACATTTGGTTATTACATGCTGTCTTAAGCAAAATGCTGCAACCCCCAAAATGAGCATATCCAGGAAATATTGGACAATTTCTTTGTTGCCTGCAACCCAAATTGGCTAATACGCCAGGAAAGTAAGTTCTCTCAGAGTTGGAAAAGCTAACAGTCTCACTCCCACAAACAACACAAGAAAGACTGTCAGTTTTACTCAAAGGTCTCCCATTTGGAGTTTTCAGCCAAAAATAATGAGGAGGCCACAGGCAAATATCAGGTGATAGGTGTTGCCTTCCCACTGCCTACTTTTTTGGAGGGCCACAAGGTAACTAATCTTAAAATGACGAAAAAGGAAGTGAGCCCAGCAAAGCAACCCATTAATTAAAAGCAAGAGTCAGGAGAATAAGAAACATAACTAGAAGATATTTTTGGGTGAGCTTCTTTCACACAGAGATCTTGATTCTTAAGTTGAAAAGTCACTAACCTGGTCTTGAAAGGTTTTCAACTGTGTGATATGAAGAAATCCTTGATTTCTTAAAACCACAGCATCAAAGAGGAAGCTATGAGAACCATGTGGTGGCCTAATGTGGCCCAACTCTCCAACATCAGCTTTAGAAGATGGCATGGAAGATTAGGAAACAAGGAAAATTTCCCAGGTGATCAAACTCGGGGCCAAAAAAGGGACAATGGATAAGAAGCTTCCTCCCAGAGAAGAAAACCAGTCTGACCACGAAGTTCTTTTACTGCCAGGCTGTGGGAGCTTTTGAAATTCTGAGCCAGCACTATTTATTTCCCAATCGTAATGAACCAATGAGTTTTTTAGGTGAGGGTTTTTAATTGCACTTTCTTATTTCTTCGCCACCATTGTATATTGAGTGTGTATGAGGGCTGGAGGTGAGAGAGAAATTAATGACTGCACTTTTCTGTTCATCAGACTGTTGGGCTCCCCACAGGATATCGAAAAGATTGTGTATCACCCAGAGATACTCAGTTTTGAGTGGGATGCAGTAACTGGACATTTTATTATTTCTTGGAGAAAGGATATTTTATTTATGTAAGAAGAAGGATACATGGATACTCATACATGGATACTGGGGTGGCCAGAGTGAAAGTCTACCAGGAGACTTTACTTTTCCCTTGGTATTTATTGCCTCTCCACTTCCTTTTAGTAATAGAATCTGTTGATCTTTAGTTGAGTACAAGGTATCCAGCTACAGAGAATACATTCCCAGGCCGCTCTTGCAAAATAGACCCCATCATGCAACTAATAACCAGCAGAACACAAAATGGCCAATAAAAGAAAAATTCCTGAATTTTTGGGGACATGTGTGTAAAAGAAACACATTGCCTTTCACTAACTTCTCCTTTGGACTGGATATCAAGCAGTAAAAATGCAGACTGACACCTCACACACAGAAATGTAACTTACTTATTGAGAATAAGAGATTTGTTTCACTAGGTTGGTTCCCTAGATGACCTCATGGAGAAGAGTCCACCTTTTGCCCTGGACTTTTATGAAAGAAAATAATATGGTATAACCTTATTTCAACTGCTATAATTTTGGGTTTTTGTTTTACTTGTTTTTAAATCTGTATCTTAACTCCTATATTTTCTCTGGGATTATCATGGCATTATGAATATTGTCCTCAGGAATATGCTGAAGTTTTGGGCATATTAACATTAAAAGTTTAATTATTTAATTAATTTTAGTTTATTTTAATTAAGTTAATTTATAGAATTGACCTGGTGCTATGGGCCGTAGGCTATTACAACTGGGATAAGTTACTCTGCATTTTTACTCTAAACTTAACAATATTGCCTTGTGACAGCTCTTTGTATATAGAGTTAGGCAAAATATTTTCCAATAAGTATTTTAATTTCTTCTACATTTCTGAGTATTTTCTTATTCTATTTTCTAACAGGGAAGACTTTTTATGTCCTTATTTTTCTCATGACTATAAATATATTTATCTCAAAAATCTAGTTTTAAGATTTAGCAATTATATATATTATGTATTTATTAAAACAATTCTGCTTTACATATTAAGCAATTATTTAAAATGTGGATTGAATTTGTAGATCCCATATGAGAGTACACAGACATATATATGTACTATAGTGCATCCACACATACAGACATAATTCCTTTCTTGGGTTTCATTTCTTTCCCTTTTTTAACTTCTTGAATTCAATAAATATCTTTTATTTCTCTTCTTTCTTATTTAATAAAAAATTTCCTTTTAGCTGAGCTTTGTTGCCCATGAATTCTTAAACACAATTATTTTTCTTGATTTATTTTTCTTTTATTGTTTAAAAGTTTGTTAGCTTCTACCCCATCCTTCAACAGTTTGGGTTTTTTCTTGTTTTCCATGTTTCAAGTAGTGAAACAGTAACAAAGCTGTAGTAAAATTAAAAAAGAGAGAGAGAGAGAGATTAAGTTTATTCAACTCACTTTAATATGCATTGCAAGATTATGTCCTTCCTGTGTATCACAATGGTAAAGTTCAAATGAGATCTTGAAGAGAGCAGGCAAATGCATGGCCAAACTGGGTTGCATTGCTGTACTAATGTTGAGTTCCTGATAGCCAATCTCTTAGTCATTGCATAGGTCTTGATCTGGGGCTAACCAACAAAAGTCAAGGTGAAATGTAAAGCACTAAGTTGAATTAAAGCCTATGGACAGGAAATAGTAGACAGGAATATTGTCAACTATAGGTTGCTGAGGGCTTCCACGCCAGGAAGGACTTTACCTTCCAGAAGTTCCAGACTAGCACCTCCTCCAGTGCTCACGTGGCTCATTTTATCTTCAGTGTTCCATTTGGCACAGCAAGTAGCAGTGTCTCCACCTCCTATAATGGTGATACAGCCCCTGGAAGTGGCCTTCACAATTTCATCCATGAGGGCTTTTGTTCCATTAGCAAAGGCATCCCATTCAAATACCCCTACAGGTCCATTCCACACAATTACCTTAGCGTGGGCCACAACTTGAGCATACTTCTTGTTGGTCTCAGGACCACAGTCCAAACCCATCCAGCCAACAGGTATGCCTGATTTTACAGTGGCTTGGCCAACCTTAGCATTCTCCTCAAACTTGTCAGCAGTGACAAAGTCAGTAGGAAAGGTAATGTTCACACCATTCTTACTAGCTTTAGCCATGATATCTTTAACAATCTTGGCCCCCTCTTCATCAAAGAGGGACGCACCAATCTCCATGTTGTTGAGTACCTTAAGGAAGGTATAAGCCATTCCACCACCAATTATCATCTCATTGACCTTCTCCAGCATATTTTTGATCAGTTGGATTTTGTCTGCCACTTTGGCTCCACCAAGTATAGCCAGAAAGGGTCTCTCTGGGTTTTCTAAGGCTCTGGCAAAGTACTCTAGCTCCTTTTTCATCAGGAATCCAGATGCCTTCTGGGGAAGATTCACTCCCACCATCGAACTGTGGGCCCGGTGAGCAGTGCCAAAAGCATCATTGACATATACATCCCCTAGTTTGGAGAGTGATGCTCGAAAGGCTTCTATTTTACCTGGTTCAGCTATAAGCTTATTTCCAGAAGGATCTTGGCCTTTTCCTTCTTCCTCCACATGAAAGCGCAGGTTCTCTAGTAGGATGACTGAACCAGCAGCCGGGTTGGCACAGGCTTTCTCCACTTCTGGGCCCACACAGTCCTTTAGAAACAGAACATCCTTGCCCAGCAAGTATTTGAGCTCAGCAGCAACTGGCTCTAAGGAGTATTTATCAGGCATGGGAACACCATTAGGTCGACCTAAATGACTCATAAGAACTACTGACCTGGCTCCATTATCTAGGCAGTACTTGATGCTTGGGATGGAAGCTTTGATTCTCTGGTTGTTTGTAATCTGGTTCTTCTTCATGGGAACATTGAAGTCTACTCTCATGATGACTCGCTTCCCTTTAACATCCAGTTTGTCCAAAGTTAACTTCTTAGAAAGAGACATCTTGATAATACAAAGACAGAAGCTGACACCTGGATCCCAATGCTGAAAAGCCACTTTACTGCTCTCGGGAGGCTGGATGGGTGATGCTTTCCAACGGCTTTCCTCTTCGCCCGCCCCTTCCTTTTCATCACTAAGTTCCCCACAGGGCAGGCGTGATTGAACTAGGGAAAGGGAAACTTGGCTCTGCAATTGGTTAACGGTCCTGTCAATCTTGATTTGGAATGTGTTGCCGTAAAGCGTCAAACTGCCAGTGCTGAACCCGAACCCCGAGTAGTGACTGGTACCCGGCTTGCAGTGAGAGCTGGGGAAGTGAGGAAATCTTGGAATAAGAATAGTCCTGCTAAGGCTCTTGCAGGTTCTTTTTCCATATCTCTTTTGACTCTTGCTCTTACTTTTAAAAACAAAACAAAACAACAACGAAAAAACCCTTGACCATGTCAAATCTTAATTATATTGAGATATAAAAACTGCAGTACCAAATAAAGAGATGGGTTGAAATGATGGGTCTATAAATCCTTATTTATTTAAGACAACATATTATGCTTCTGTTTTTCCTTGATACATATTTCCGTTAACAGTCTAGCTTGTTGTTAGCCATTGGCTTTAGGTATATTCTAGGGTAAGCGGGAATGATTTGTTTTTATTACCTTGCTTATTCCGTTCTCAAACAACTGTGAGAGAATGCTTGGTGGCTTTAGGATAATCCCATGAGACAAAGAGGGTAACAGTTAAACACTGCAGGTGATAGTGACTTTTCTTTCAGACGACAAAGTTATGATAAGGCCTCCCTTTTTTTTGGCTCTTTGATTCATTACCTGTATGAATCAGAAATTGAGCTGAAAAGAGGAATGATTTTCATGAGGATGAAAATGTCCATATGAATTGAAAATGAGTAAGAGATTTAATTTGGGGGGAAAGAATATATGGCTGATTGGCCTAATAATAAAAACTGGCTTTGTAATTAGTTGATATGGCAGTTTCCATAAGTTGAATGTAGCATGTATTATTGACAAAAATATGTTTGAGGCATAATCCAGTAGGATGGCTATAATTTAAAACAAGGTAGACAATAACAAGTGTTGACAGGGATGTGGAGATATTGGAATCCTCACATATTGCTGGTAAGAATGCAAAATGCTGCAGCCACTTTAGGAAAAAGGTTTGACACTTCCTCAAAATGTTAAACATGGAGTTACCATAAAACCCAGCAATTACACTCCTAGGTATATACTACAATGATAAAATTATACTCTTACAATGGCTAAAATTCCAAACTATGACAATAATACATGCTGTCAAAGATACATAGCAATAGGAACTCATTTATTGCCAAGAAGAATGAGGTATGCTACAGCATTGTTTTGGAAAACAATTTGGCAGTTTCTTATAAACATAGACTACAATATAAGCCATCAATTCTACTCCTAGGTATTTGTTCAAGTACACAGAAAACCTATACTGTTTCAAACTTGTGTATGCAAATGTTTAGATCAACTTCATTCATAATTGCCAAAAACGGAGTGCTTTTCAATTGGTGACATCTATAAAACTGTAGATATATCCATGCAATGAAATATTCTCAAATAAAAGGAATATGCTATTTACTTACACAAAATCCTGAATACAAGTTGAATGTATTTTACTAACTAAAGAAGCCAGACATAAAAGTATGTAGACCTCGTAAAATTCCATTCACATGACATTTGAAAAAAGATGAAACAAAGGGATAGAAAGCATATCAGTAGTTGTCAGGCCTTAAAGGAAGATGGAGGAGGTCAACTATTATTAGTTGAGATTTTTAGTATGATAAAACTTTTCTATATAGCACTACAGTATTGAGTACAAGTCAAAATCCATAGAATTATATATTATAGAGACTGAACTTTAGTGAATGTAAATAAAATAAAATGGACCAGGATGTTGAGAAATCTCAGGTTGGAATGCAGACTGACAAATAAGCCAAACTATTACAATATATGACAAATACCATTAAAAATGTTGGGGATAAAAAAGATCACTTAAGTAACTCTGGAAGAAAGGTTTCTAACTGATAAAGCTGAAGACAAAAAGAACCATACACAAATGTAATCTTCCATTGATAAATTTGTTTACCTTTTTTACTCTTGGAATCTCTGATTTTCACTTCTGTTGCATGTCTCTTCTACTTTTAGCCAGAAAAAAAATTCAGTGGGCTAGAACTCATTGATTAAGTTGGGCTTGCATGGATAATCCAAGACAAATGCCTTGTATTATATTCCATAACTAAACTCATAGCTACTGTTACTGTAACTATGGTTTATAACTCTATACACTTTGTTTTCTATATCATATAAGATACTAGTGCACTTTAAAAAGTTAATAGTTTGGGGCGCCTGGGTGGCTCAGTCGGTTAAGCTCCGACTTCAGCTCAGGTCACGATCTCGCGGTCCGTGAGTTCGAGCCCCGCGTGGGGCTCTGGGCTGATGGCTCAGAGCCTGGAGCCTGCTTCCGATTCTGTGTCTCCCTCTCTCTCTGACCCTCCCCCGTTCATGCTCTGTCTCTCTCTGTCCCAAAAATAAATGTTAAAAAAAAATTTAAAAAGTTAATAGTTTATGTCTTGTGATAACTGAAAGTAGTAGAGACAGAGCTATAAAATGGCAGTGTTTTTGTATGTTATTGATGTTACACTGGTATAAATTTAAATTAGACTGTTGTAACTTCAGTTGCTAACTACCAACAAAAATAGTTATAGAATATACACAAAAGTAAATGAAAACCAAATTTCGTTACAAAAGTTAAATAAAGACAAAAGAAAAAAAAACAATCAGTAATGCAGGAAATAAGGGGCAAACAAGTTATAAGGCATATAGAAAACAGCCAAATGACAGAAGTAGTCCCTCCTTATCAGTACTTACTTAACTGTAAATGGGTTTAACTCTCTAATTAAAAGACAGAGATTGGCAGAATGAATTTAAAAATACGATCCAGGGGCACCTGGGTAGCTCAGTTGATTAAGTGACTGACCAACTTTGGCTCAGATCATGATCCCGCAGTTTATGAGTTTGAGCCCCACTTCGGTCCCTGTGCTGACAGCTTGGAACCTGGAGCCTACTTTGGTTTCTGTGTCTCCCTCTCTCTCTGTCCCTCATTACTCACACTTTTGTCTATCTTCTTTCAAAAATGGATAAACATTAAAAAAATTTTAAATATGATCCAACTGTATGCAGTCTACAAAAGACTCAGCTTAGATCCAAAGGCAAAATTGATCGAAAGTGGAAGGATGGAAAAAGATATTCCGTGCAAATAGTAACCAAAAAAGAACAGGAGTACCTATACTAAAATCAGGAAAAAAAATGACTTTAAATGCAAAAGGATTAAAACAACAAAGAAAGACAATATATATTAATAAAAGGGTCTTAATACAGGGGCACCTGGGTGGCTCAGTCAGTTAAGCTCCAACTCTTAGTTTTGGCTCAGGTCATGATCTCATGGTTCATGAGTTCAAGCCCTGCATGCATTGGGCTCCAAGCTGACAGCACAGAGCCTGCTTGGGATTCTCACTCTCTCTCTTTGCCCCTCTCCCATTCACATGCATGTGCATACATGTGCCCTCTCTTTCTCTGTCAAAATAAATAAAAAAACTTTTTAAAAAGGCTTAATACAGCAAGAAAATCTAAAAATTATCAGCATTTGCACATTGAACAGACCATCAAAATATATGAAGCTAAAACTGGTTTCATTAAAGGGAGACATAGACAGTTCCCCAGCAACAGCTAGAGATTTCAATAACCCATTCTCAATAATGAATAGAACAACCAGATAGAAGATAAGTAAGGAAAGAGAAGACAATCCAATAAACCAATTATATCTAAAAGACATACATAGAACATCTTACTCAACAAGAATGTACACATTCTTCTCAAGTGCAGTAGGACATTTTCCAGGATAGACCGCATATTAAGCCACAAATTAAGTCTGAATAGATTTAAAAAGTGTATATAAAGTTCTTCTGTGGTCATAACTAGATGAAGTTAGAAATCAATAACAAAAGAAAAACTGGGAAACTCATAAATTTGTGGACATTAACACACTTTTAAACAACCAATTAAAAAAAGAAGAAATCACAGAGAAATTAGAAATTGCTTAGAGAAGAATGAAAATAAAAACAATATAATTAAATGTATGGAACACACAAAAAATGCAATGCTAAAGTGGAACTTTCTTGCTATAATGCTTAAGTTAAATAATAAGATTTCAAATTAACAACCTAAGATTACAACTTAAGAAACTAGAAAAAAAAACAAACTCATATGTTGCAGAAGAAAAGAAATAATAAAGATTAGGACAGAGGTAAATGAAGTTGAGAATAGAAAAACAATAGAAAAAAATCGATAAAATAAAAACTGGGGGAGCATTTGGGTGGCTAGTCAGTTAAGTGTCTGACTTGATTTCGGCTCAGGTCATGATCTCACAGTTCATGGGCTCAAGCCCTATGTCAGGCATTGTGCTGACAGTGTGCAGCCTGCTTGGGACTCTCTCTCTCCCTCTCTCTCTTCCCTTTCCCCCCAAAATAAATGAATAAACTTAAAAAAATGGACTAAGAAAAAAATCCAAATTACTAAAATCAGAAATGAAAGTAGAGACATTACTATTGATTTTACAGAAAGAACAATGATTATAAGGAAGTACTATAAATAATTTCCTATCAACAAATCAGATATGCTATGTTAAATGGACAAATTCCTAGAAACACATATGCTGCCAAGACAGAATCATGAAGAAATAAAAGATCTGAACAGATTTATAACTAGTAAGTTGCTAGAATCAATAATCAAAAATTCTTTACAAAGAAAAGCCCTAGACCTGATGGCTTCACAGATGAATTCTATCAAACATTTACAAGCAACTAAACACCAATTCTTCTTTAAGTTTTTAAGAAAAATGAAGAGGAGGAAGAACATCCTAGCTCATTCTGTGGTATCAGAATTACTCTGATATCAAAACCAGACATAGGCAACTTAAGAAAAAAACAACAAAAAAACCCTGATGATCAACATCTCTTATGAACATTGAAGCAAGACTCCTCAACCAACTACTAGCAAACAGAATTAAGCAGCATATTAAAAGAACTATACAGCATGGCCAAGTGGGATTTATTCCTGGAATGCAAGAGTGGTTCAATATATGAATATTAATCAATGTAATACACCACATTAGCAGAATCAAGGAAAAGAAAACACATCATCTCAGTTGATGCAGAAAAAACATTTGACAAAATCCATCACCTTTCATGATAAAAGCAGTCAACAAACTAGGAATGGAAGGAAAACTACCTGACATAATAAAAGCAATATGTGAAAAATCCATGGCAAACATCATACTCCATAATGAAAGACTGATTGCTTTTTCTCTATTATCAGGAACATCTCTCTATTATCAAGAACATCTCTTTATTATCAGGAATATTTTCTCTTTTCTCAGGAACATCTCTCTATTATCAGTAATAAGGCAAAGATTATTATAGCACTGGAAGTTCCAGCTAGAGAATTTAGGCAATAAAAAGAAATAAAAGTTATCTAAATAGGAAAGGACAAAGAATAATGCTCTCTGTTTACAGATGGTGTCATTTTTTTTAAATGTTTATATTTTGATGGGGGGGGGGAGTTGGGGGAGGGCAGAGAGAGAGAGAGTGAGACACAGAATCTGAAGCAGGTTCCAGGCTCTGAGCTGTCAGCACAGAGCCCGACGTGGGGCTTGAACTCATGAGCCATGAGATCATGATCTGAGTCAAAGCCAGATGCTCAACTGACTGAGCCACCCAGGTGCCCCCAGATGGTGTCATTTTGTATGTAGAAAACACTACTCCACCAAAAACTCTATTAGAACGAACAAATGAATTCAGAAAAAGTAGCAGGATACAGAATCAACACTTAAAAATCTGTTGTACTTTTATACATTAATAATAAACAATCTGAAAAAGAAATTGCAAAACAACTGCATTTATAATAGCAAGAATAAAATACTTGAGAATTAACCAAGGAGGTAAAAGACTTGTACAATAAAAACTATCAGGGGCACCTAGGTGGCTCAGTCAGTTGAGCGTCTGACTTTGGCTCAGGTCATGGTCTCATGGTTCTTGAGTTCAAGTCCTGAATCAGGCTAGCTGCTGTCAGCACAGAGCCCACTTCAGATCTTCTGTTCCCCTCTCTCTCTGCCCTTCCCCACTTTCACCCTCTCTCTCTCTCAAAAATAGATAAACCTTTAAAAAACATCGCTGAAAGAAATTTAAAAAGACATAAATAGGGGCACCGGGGTGGCTTAGTCAGTTGGGCATCTGACTTCGGCTCAGGTCATGATCTCCGGTTCATGGGTTTGAGCCCCGCGTTGGGCTCTGAGCTGACAGCTTGGAGCCTGAAGCCTGCTTTGGATTCTGTGTCTCCCTCTCTCTCTCTGTCCCTCCCTTGCTAACTCTCTCTTTCTCCCTCAAAAATGAAAAACATTAAAAAAAATTTTAAGAAACATAAATAATGCAAATGGAAACATATCATGTGTTCTTAGATTACAAATCTTAGTATCATTAAAATGTCAATGCTACCCAAAGTTATCTACATATTCAAAGCAATCCCATTCATGTTCTCAATGATGTTTTTGTAAAAATAGAAAAAACTATCCTTAAATTCATATGGGATTGAAAGAGACCCCAGACAACCAGAACAATTTTGGAAAAGAATGATGCTGCAGGAATTGGACTTCCTTTCAAATTTACCACAAAGCTATCGTTGCCTAAACACTGTGGAATTGGCATAAAAACACACATACTGGTCAATGGACTAGAATAAAGAGCCCAGAAATAAATTCTCACATATATGGTCAAATCATTTTTAACAAGAGTATCAAGACCATTAAATGTGGAAAATACAGTCTTTTCAACAAATGGTACTGGGAAAATTGAATATTCACCTGTAGGAGAATCAAGTTATACACTTATCTAATACCATATACAAAAAATACCTCAAAACAAGTCAAAGATCTAAATGTAAAATTTTAAACCATAAAACAGGAAAAAAAATAGGGCAAAAGCATCATGATATTACATTGGCAATAATTCCTTGGATAGGACACTGAAGTCATAGGCAACAAAAGAAAAAAAATAAAGTAGACTTCATGAAAATTAAAGGAGTTTTGCAGCAAAAAACACTATCACACAGTAACATAGTAAAGAGGCAACCCACAAAATAGACAGTATTCGCAAATTGTGTATCCAATAAGAGGTAAGTATCCAGAATATACATAGAACTCCTAAAACTCAACAACAGAAAAACAACTTTATAAAAATAGTCAAATGACTTAAATAGCCACTTTGTTAATAAGCACCTAAAAAGGTGCTCAATATCATTAATCATTAGGAAAATGTAAGTCAAAATTAAAGTGAGATAGCACCTGAGCCCATGAAGAGGGCTACTCCTCATGGAGAAAAGAAAAAAGAAAAGAAAAGAGAAAAGAAAGAAAGAAAGGAAGGAAGGGAGGGAGGAAGGGAAGAAGGAAGGAAGAAGGAAGGAAGGAAGGAAGGAAGGAAGGAAGGAAGGAAGGAAGAAAAGAAGAGAAGGGGAGGGAGGGAGAAAGGAAGGGACGGAGGGAGGAAAGAAAGAGAGGCTGGGAAGGGGAAGTGTTGGCAACAATGTAGAGTCAGTGGAAGTTTTACACACTGTTGGTGAGAATATAAAAGACACACCTGCTGTGGAAAACAATATGATGGTTCCTCTAAAAATTAAACATATAATTACTATATGATCTAGTAATTCCTCTTCTGGGTACTTATCCAAGATAATTGAAAACAGCATCTCAAAGAGATATTTGTACATCTATTTTCATAGTAGCATTATTCACAATAGCTAAAATATAGGGGCGCCTGGGTGGCTCAGTCGGTTAAGTGTCTGACTTCGACTCAGGTCACAATCTTGTGGTCCGTGAGTTCAAGCCCCGCGTCTGGGCTCTGGGCTGATGGCTCAGAGCCTGGAGCCTGCTTCTGATTCTGTGTCTCCCTCTCTCTCTGCCCCTCCCCCGTTCATGCTCTGTCTCTCTCTGTCTCAAAAATGAATAAAAGTTAAAAAAAATTTTAAAAAATAAAATATAGAAGCAACCTAAATGACCATTGACAGATAAGTGGATTAATAAAATGTGTCATATACATATAATGGAATAAAAGTGAAGGAAATTCTTGCACAAGCTACAACATGGATGAAACTTGAGGACTTTCTGCCAAGTGAGAAAGTGAGTCATAAAAAGACAAATATTTTATAGTTTCACTCATATGAGGTGCTTAGTGTAGTCAGAATCAGAAAGACAGAGGGTAGAATGGTGGTTGCCAAAGACTGAAAGAAGGGAGGCATGGAGAGTTATTGTTTACTGAGTACAGAGTTTCAGTTTAACAAGACAAAAGAGTTCTGGAGATGGATGGTGGTGGAGGTCATACAACAATGATGGATGTATTTTAATATCATTTGAACTGTACACTTAAAAATTATTCAGATGGTAAATTTTACATTATATGTATTTTGCCATAAAAAATTTGGAAAAAATGGAAACATTCTAAATCAAACTCACCATCAAGAAAATGAATAGGCAAGCATACACTGGAAGAAACACACTCATAAAACATGAATCTAATGACAGTGTTATCCAAGATACATAAAATACATTTAAAATTTAAAAATAAAAGACAAACATCCCAACTTTAAAAACAGGCAAAAATTTGAACAGACATTTCCCAAATAAGACGTGTGTGTGTGTGTGTGTGTGTGTGTGTGTGCACACGTATGTGTGTGTGTGTAATATATGTATCTGGTCAGGACATGAGAAAGTACTTAATTTCATTAACCATCAAGAAAATGAAAATTAAAACCACAATAAGAAACTATTACATACAATAATGGTAAAATCAAAAAAAATATTAGCATCAAACATTGGTGAGATTGTGGAGAAACTGATTCTCACATTCTTAGTGGAATACAACCATTTTGAAAGAAGATCTGGCAGTTATTTATAAAAAGCCTACATCAATCCTGTGACCCATCAGTTATAATTTTAGATATTTATCCAAGATAACTGAAAATATATGATGACAAAAAGGGGTGTATGGGAATGTTCATAGCAGCTTTGTTCATAGTAGCCAAAAAATGTGAAATATTCCAGGTATAGTCATAAGTTGGAATGCTACTTAGAGAAATAATATTTATAAACTCCGTTAATACAATAATATGACTTTAACTCAAAAAGCATTGTGGTGTTAAAAGAATTCTTCTGTAAATGAGTGCATATTGCATGATTTCATTTATATGAAATAAAAGAGAAAAATTATAATGAACAAAAAATTAGAAGAGTGACTACTTCTGGGGTAGAAGTAGGGGGACTTAGTGGAGACATGAGGAAATTTCTGGAATGATAATACATTTCTATATGTTAATAATTGTTTGAGTTACACATATATATTTGTAAAAATCCTCAAAAATCTGCAAAATACTTTGAAATTCATCAAAAGTAACTTGGAGTAATGCATGGGTAGAAGGATGGCTAAGTGGATGGATACATGATAAAACATGTAGTAAAATGTCAATGATAAAATCTAGGTGGTGTGTATACAGGCATTTTCTGTGAAATTCTTCAATTTTATTGTTTATTTGAAAAATTACAAAATTCAAAAAACAAAACAACTTCTTAATGTTGTTTATTTTGGTTACTAGTAATTCTCCTGAAGTCATTAAATATTTATATTTGCATGGTGAAGAACAAGACCATAAAAAGAGTATTGTCAAAAAAAATTTAAGTTGAAATTGCTTGGAATACATTTTAGAATTTACAGTAGTACTTGTATGTGCAGCTATGTAATTTTCTAGAACTACACTTAAATCCCAAGGGCAAATATGGAAGACTTGCATAGTTGAATATAGTTGTTTGTCTTTTTATGAGAAAGACATATAGTTGGTGCTCTTTAAATGTAAGTTTCAGAAGCAAGAAGTGGATCCAGTCTATTTACTTAGGCCTAATGAATTTACAACTGGAACTCAAAGAAAAATTGCACTGGAAAAGTATGGAACAGAAAGCTTGACTCCTATTTCTGGAGTGGTTGAAAGAGAGGGAAGCAGTGCAGGGTGAAGACTGAACTATCATTGTCTTAGGTTGATTTGCTTTTAAGGAAAATAAAATATTGTAAATATAAATAGCTGCTATAAATAAATGGAAATTTTGAGTCAGAAAGCACAGAGTTCATTGTATTTAATATTTGGACACATTTTATTTTTTTAGCATTTAACTATTTCTAAACCAGTATGGTTCTGGCATTGATAGCATTTCATGGTTGTTTTCTTTTTGTTTTGTTTTCTTTTTAGTGACTTATAAAACAGTACATCTTAGATGAGGTTTAGCGAGCCATTGATAACCATTCCAAGATTATCATGCTTCATTGGCCTACACTTTGAAACACTTGAATTTCCCATGTTTTATTTGTGGAAGATGTTAACAGTGCATAGCAAGGAGTTTGTATTTTTAGAGACAAAGTTAATAGTTGTTTTTACAGGAGAAAAGTCTAGCCAGAGTGTGTAGGAGACTCACAGGGGATGCCTGTCACTTTTGTTCCTTCATTCTCACACAGTATTTCTTTGTCCCATTCCCAAATTTACTTTCTAAACTTCCCTCCATAATGAAACATGACCTTCTCTGTCAAAACCATTTCACCAGTGCAGGATTTTTGGAAATGCTTCATAATTATGCGACCTGAATTTGTTGGTATGCATTCATTTGGAAAATTACATGAAAGTGTCAATTCTTGCATGAGTCATCTGTGTAACAGGAATAACTCCTACTGTGAAAGGCTGCCTGGATCAATAAAATAACTGATAAACGTCAGTCATTAAAGTGATAAATAGGTTCTGATTGTTCAGAGTAGTAATAGATATTAGTTGTAACTCTTAGGTATTGAAGACCAAAAGATGAAATATGCTGTTCTGTATTGGCATCTTTCTGTAAGGACAACTTGCGGTGTATGTTGCATTGAGCTAAATCACAAGGGCTTTTTGTCTCTCCTGTTTTCCTTCATGTAATGAGATCAAGCCCTGAGGATATTTTCTCCCAAAATTAAAAATCCTGATGGCATATATCACCCCACTTATAGGTCAATCTGAAATGTCTTCTTAACAAAATCCAGTTTTCATGTGTGTTTACAAACCTTTACATCTTCCTGCTTTTCTCGGGCAGGTTTTCTTGGTTTTCCTTATGCAAATATCCTCTATTTTTCTAGCAAGTCCTTAAATTGCTGCTAGCATGACTGCTTTTCCCCATAGTGCTGATTGAACTCTAGGGTGAAGAGATCTCATTACCGATTATTAACTTTTGGAGATATTAAAAAAATCCTATAAAAATTGATGCATATTATGGGTATAATCCATTAATATCTCTAGTAGAAACTTTTGAAAAATGTGGAGGAGTTTAGCTTAACTTTGCCTTTCTGTTGACCTTAGAATATACATTCCAGATTTGGAATTCTTGTGGTGGTGGGCAAAGAATGGCCTGCATGGTCCACCATGAAGTAATGGAAGTGCCCTTTGTGTAAGACTGGGGCTCGGTGCAGACTTGGGAGAAGGTGTCTATGGAAAAGTTCAACTTGCTGTGAAGAGAAGAATTAAAGGAGTAGTTGCAGTCAGGATTGTAGACATGAAGCATGTCATAGACTGTCTAGAAAATGTTAAGAAAACGATCTGTATCAATAGCGTGTTACATTATGAGAGTGTAGTGAAATTCTACTGTCACAGGCAATATTCAGTATCTATTATTGGAGTACTGTAGTGGTGGAGAACTTTTTGACAGCATAGAGCCAGACATCGGCATGCCTGAAGAAGATGCTCAGAGGTTCTTCCATGAAATCATGGCAGGGTGGTTTATTTGCATGGTATTGGGATAACTCACAGGGATATTAAGCCAGAAAATATCCTTTTGGATGAAAGGGATTACCTCAAAATCTCTGACTTTGGCTTGGCAACACTGTTTTGGCACAATGATCATGAGTGTTTATTGAACAAGATGTGTTTACCTTACATTGCTCCAGAACTTCTAAAGAGAAAAGGATTTCATGCAGAACTCATTGATGTTTGGTCCTATGGAATGGTACTTATGGCAATGTTGCCATGGGACCAGGCCAGTGATGGTTGTCAGGAATAGTCTGATTGGAAAGAAAGAAAAATACATACCTCAACTCTTGGAAAAAATTGATTCTGTTTATCCAGCTTGGCTGCATAAAGTCCTAGTTGAGAATCCATCAGTAAGAATTACTACCCCAGACATCAAAAAAGATAGATGGTACAACAAACCACTCAAGAAATGGGTAAAAAGGCCCTGAGTTACTTCAGATGATGTACATAAGTCTCCTAGTGGATTTTCTAAACACATTCAATCCAGTTTGGACTCTCTGTGGTAAGCAGTGCTTCTAGTGAAGAAAATATGAAGTACTCTAGCTCCCAGCAAGAATCATGGACAGGTCTTTTCTTATGGGACACTGGCCCTTCATGATATTGATAAACTGGTACAAGAGATCAGTTTTTCCCCATCCACATGTTCTGATCGTATGCTTCTAAATAGTTACTTGGCACCCCAGGATCCCCCCAGACCCCTTGGAATCACTTGGTTAAAATAATGACATGATTTTTTACCAAACTGGATGTAGCCAAACCTTATCAATACCTGAAAGAAACTTGTGAGAAGTTAGACTATCAGTAGAAAAAGAGTTGTATGAGTCAGGTTACTGTATCAACTGATAGGAGAAACAATAAACTGATTTTCAAAGTGAATTTGGTACAAATGGTTGAGAAGTTCTTGGTTGACTTTTAGCTTTCTAAGGGTGATGGATTAGCATTTAAGAGACACTTCCTGAAGAGTAAAGGGAAGCTGAATGATGTTGTGAGCAGCCAGAAGGCCTGGTTTCCTGCCACATGAGAGATCCATTGGATTCCTGGTGAATATAGTGCTGCTGTATTGACATTATTCTTCCTAGAGAAAATTATCTTGTTCTGCAAACTGCAAACAGTAGTCTCTGAAGAGTTGTCTTCCTTCTAGCCAAACATTTTCCAATTCGTTTTGTATGTTCTTCATCTAAACAATACCTATATCTTCATTGTAAGTAAAGCTTTTGGGGAGCGATGGATAGAATTCATTAGATGTTTCTTCATTTTGTGTTTGGTATCTGAAGACCCATGTGATGGAAACCAAGCTCTGGGGAATACATGAGCTTACCAGCTTTTATACCGATGTAATGAAAAATGTAATGAAAAAAAATATCAACCATCATTTTGGTTTCATACAGAAAATACATGTTTCCTCCATGTTGATTTAATTATATGGGTATATTAGTAAGAAAAGCAATTTTTATGACTTTTGGAAAGTAGATATATCAGTCTATTATGTGAAGCCAACTTCAAAAAATGTATCTTCAAGATTTGTACTTGTTTTTGCAAGGGCCTGACACAGTATATAAATAAACCTGTTTTGAATTATAACTGCTAATTAAAATTGCAAGTAAGTACATTTTTTCCATTATAGTTAATAATATATAAAATACCGATTGATCTTTCAAGTAGAAGTTGAGCATAAAACTCTAGTGCTTAACTGTGCTTAACTACCTTTACTCTAAAATTACTATTGCTATTGCACATTTTAAATTTTATTCTATATTATTTTCTATGTTCATAGCCATATTTTAATTCTTTATTACACAAATAAATTCTATTTCAAAAATGAATAGCTAACTCTGTGGACTTACTGGTGACCAAGCTTCTAGGTGGTAGGGAATAAAAGAGGGAGAAGTAAGAAACCATTA
Source organism: Acinonyx jubatus (assembly GCF_027475565.1). Lineage (NCBI taxonomy): Eukaryota > Metazoa > Chordata > Mammalia > Carnivora > Felidae > Acinonyx > Acinonyx jubatus. The sequence continues at coordinate 102,939,795 of NC_069385.1, read as the reverse complement.
TAGAAAAGGATCTGATTCCTAGTTCGTTTGCTATCAGATTTACTAAGACTTTGTTCTTCTGATAAAATTTATTTTTTTAATGTATTAGGTTGAGGCCTGTATTCCTTTTTCTTTGTAATTTATAAAATCATCTTGGTCTGAAGCTAAGAACATACGAAATTTTATGGTTAGAGTTTATCACTTAGTGTATAATGGTAAATTGTATTACTGCAGTATACCCATAGGAGAAATAAATTTGTACCAATACAGGCTCCTAAGAATTGAGTCAATAAATTCTCAAAAACTAACTTTTGGTCCCTGTCCTTCAACCTGTTCCTCCCTAGTTTCTTCCATCCCAGTAAACTTTACATTCAGTTCTCCAGTTCCTTGAGCCAAAACCCCAAGAATCCTCTTTGACATTCCCACCTCAAGGTCTTTTTTTTTTCTGTTCCGTCCTCTAGAGTCCTTTACTCCCAAAATTTGTGTGGCTTGTGCTTCACTTGGAGTCTTTGCTTAAGTGTCACATGCTATGTAAATTCTTTCCTTGATTTATCTAAAATGTTACCCCCCTTCTATCACTCTTGCCTTTATTTTTCATAACACTTATTAGCTGACATTATAAGATATTTTTATTTACCTAGTAAAGTCTGTTTCCCCCATTGCAATATGTAATAGATAAGCTCCTTGAGTTCAGGGATCCTACCTGTCCTGTTCAGTTCTATGTCCCCAGCACTTAGAATGGGGCCTGATGTATTACAGCATGCAATGAAGAGTTGTTTAATGAAGAAATATACACTCAGTTGATCTTATCCATTCGCAGAAAATACCAGGAAGCTGAACACTTCTCTCCATTTTGATTGCTACCACTCTAGTTTAAGCCTCTTCATCTCCTCCCTAGATTTCTTACTAAAAACTATTGTCTTCCCACCTCTACTTTTGCTGTTTCTCAACTCAACCCTCTCTCCCTCAAAGTTGTTTCTTGACATAGGTCCTAAGTTTTTTGTTTGTTTGTTTGTTTGTTTGTTTTTAAGATAAATTGTACTGTGACATTACCTTGCTTAAAAACCTCCAGTAACTTCCCAGTGTATCAAAAATGAACTCTAAATTCTTTTCTTGGACTGACCTGGCTCTGCAAGATATACCTTCTGTCCTCTTTGCTCACCGTACTACAGATAGAGTAGCCTTCTACTTCTACTTCTATTCACTGAATGTATGAAGGCTCATTCCCCTTTCAGGGCTTTGATGTTTATAACTGCCACTGTCTGGAACCCCTTCCATTAGTTTGCATAGCTTATTTAGCATTCAAAACTCAGCCCAAATGTTTGTACTATCCCCAATCACTGTCCAATTGTTTCTTTTTCTTCATGGAACTGATTAGTATCTGAAATTGTCTGTCTCCCCCACTAAAACATAAGCTTAGACTTTGCCATTTCTTTTCATTTTTGTGTATCTTTTTAAATTTTTTTATTTTAATTCTTTTTTTTTTTATGTTTTATTTATTTTTGAGAGCAAGAGAGACAGAGCACGAGCGGGGGAGGGGCAGAGAGAGAGGTAGACACAGAATCTGAAACAAGCTCCAGGCTCTGAGCTGTCATCACAGAGCCCGACGGGGGGCTTGCACTCACAGACCACAAGATCATGACCTGAGCCTAAGTCGGATGCTTCACTGACTGAGCCACCTAGGTGCCCTTGTGTATCTTTTAAAAACAAAATTCCCTGCTCCTTCCCCCTCCCTGCCCCTTCATATATCTTGTACCTGGAATGTAATAGGTACTAAATAAATATTTGTTGAGTAAATGAATGAATTAAATATCAGATGAAGAAAATTTTACAAAATATCATAAGGGGAAGGTGAATAGATGGATAGTTAACAAACTTTCTCCGTTATTGGAATTTGTATAGAATGGTGGGGAAAGTTCCAGTCAGACTTGGGCAGATTAGCTCTCACATTAATAATTATGTGCACATTGACACCTGCCTCTGTAAAGAGACTGTTAATAACTACATTGTAGGGTTGTTTTTAATCTTAAATGAGTTAAGGTGTGTGAAGAGTATAGTATACTGTGTTGCACAAAAGAAATTCACTAAACATAAGCTGCCAGAATTTTTCTGCAGGGCTCATTATGTTATTGGGAGAAGATATTTACTCCCATTATTAAAAGTAATATTTGCTTTTCAATGAAATTTTGTAAAGTGTAAAAATGGGGGAAAGGAATTATTATTCAAAGATAACAGCTAAAATTTTTATGGCAAGATCAACATATGCTGCGTGTGTGTGTGTGTGTGTGTGTGTGTGTAGTGTGGAACGTGGTGGGTGTGATTATTGAGATAAATATAAATATATAAAACATGCACAGTTTAACAAGCAGATGTAAAGTTAACAACTGTTCAACCAAACTCAATTGAAGAAAGTTCATTTCTGGACCCTCACAAGCCTTCCCTTGTACCCCTTCCCAGTCATAACCTATCCCCTTCACTCAGAAGCAATCATAAAATTTACTTTCATAACAATCCTCTCCTTGGTTTTCTTTAGTTTTCTCAGCTATTTATGCATATTTAAATGATACAGTTTAGTTTTGCCTGTTTTGGAAATTCATATAAATTAAGTTATGCTGTATATAATTTTTATGTGTTGCTTTTTCTTTATATTCATGCAGTTACAGTATAGGATGCTATTTTGTGAACATACCCCTAATTATGTATTCATTCTACTGCTAATGGATGTTTGGATTATTTATAATTTGATGCTATTATTAATACTCTTGCTAAGAACATTATGCATATGTCCATGAATTTCTCTAGGTCCTTTAGTCTAGGGTACATACCTATGAATGAAATGGCTGGGTTTTAGGGTATGCCAATCTTCAACTTTAGTAGAATAATGGTAAACTGTTTTCTAAAATGATTGTACCAGTTTATGCTGCTATATGAAAAGAGAATGAAATTGCTGGAAAAAAACAGTTTTGAATGCTTCATTAAAGTATAAGAATTTTCATAGCAGCAAAATATGTGTTTCTAGCATTTCAGACTTTCACCTACATTTGATACTATGTCTAATTTTTGCCAGGTTATTGATGTGTAATATCTGTTTGGTGTTAATTTGCTTGTTCCTAAGTTTAAATGAGGGTGAGTATCTTAAAGATATATATATATCATATATATATGATATATAATATATGTAATATATTATACAAATATATAAATATGATTTATATAAATATATATGTGTAATATATAATATATAATATATAATATATAATATATAATATATAATATATAATATATAATATATAGGGGTACCTGGTGATTCGGTTAGTTAAGCATTCGACTCATGATTTCAGCTCAGGTCATGATCCCATGGTTCTTGCTTGAAAGGGAGCCCCGTGTCAGGCTCTGTGCTGGCAGCATCAAGCCTCCTTGGGATTCTTTCTCCCTCTCATTCTGTCCCTCCCCCTCCATCTCTCTATCTCTCAAAATAAATAAATAAACATTAAAAAATATATCTATATATCTACCTCTATCTATCTATCTATCTATCTATCTATCTATTCCACTATGTTATGCAGAGTTTTTGGTGCTGACCTGACCAATAACCTAGTCATGCAAATTACTTTAGTCACTAATTTTTATGAATTAGAAATAAAGCAATCCCCTTTAAATAATATTTTAAAAACATTTATGAATTAGTAAATTTCCTTTTGATACTAGCAGCAAACTATTATTTTTGCACTCTAAAAAAGGTCCAAGAGCACTTAGGATCACTCTAAAAGGTTAAGTAGAGGCTGTGCAATGCAATGTAGCTTTGTATAAAGTGCAGAATTAGTTTGAAGTAATTCACATGGTTACATCATGCACAGATTAGCCAATACATAGATTTTAAAGGATATTCTTACTGTTTTGTATATTATCCTATTGTTCCTACATCTATTCATCTATCTTCTAACATAATTCTATTACATAAATATTAGGTAAAGTTTAGTATTTCGCATTTTGTTTTTATAATCTAATTTTTTTAATAGAACATATAAAGGACACACACAAATATGCCCCAAATTAAATGGCCAAGTTGTCCAAATATCAGACAGATAATTTTTTTAGAACTCACACACACTGAATTCCTACAGATCTCTGTTTTCGTTTTTGTTTTAATCATCAATAGAGGAAAGCACTTAATAAGACAAATTCTTGACGTGGGCTAAGATAGCAACTTTAATTACAATGAGATTAATAAGACATTATAAATAAAGACATTGTAAATACTAAATAAATAAGATAAATCATCACCAGTTTAAAATAATTCTAAAAAAGGATTGATGTATTACTTAGATTTTGTTTTATTTTCCCTGTACAGTCCAAACTGTAGATGCTGTTATCCTATGTAACAAGAAAATTGTATTCTGAAACTTATATTTTTAAAAAATGTTGCAAAAAGGAACACATCAATTAAAATTTTAATAAAATACATTAAAAGCTAGAGAGTTTAAATTCACAATAACAAGTTATTTTTAACTTACTAATAACATAGGAGTTGTTTTTCTAAAGCTGTTTCAAAAACTTAACATAAATTTCAAACTACCTGCTTCTTTGCCTTAAAATACACACATTCAGAAGATTCAACTTATTAGATAAATTTTATTAGTGCAAAGCTTGAAATTTTAAAATTTATTTTTATTTTTTTAATTTACAACCAAATTAGTTAGCATATAGTGCAACAGTGATCTCAGGAGTAGATTCCTTAATGCCCCTTACCCATTTAGCCCATCCGCCCTCCCGCAACCCCTCCAGTAACCCTCTGTTTGTTCTCCATATTTAACAGTTTCTTCTGTTTTGTCCCCCTCCCTGTTTTGATATTTCCTTCCTTTCCCTTATGTTCATCTGTTCTGTGTCTTAAAGTTCTCATGTGAGTGAAGTCATATAATGTTTGTCTTTCTCTGAGTGACTAATTTTGCTTAGCATCCACATAGTTGCAAATGGAAAGATTTCATTTTTTTGATTGCCAAGTAATACTTCATTGTATATATATACACCACATCTTCTTTATCCATTCACCCATCAGTGGACATTTGGGCTCTTTGCATACTTTGGTTACTGTTGATAGTGCTGCTATAAATATTGGGATGAATGTGTCCCTTCAAAACAGCATACCTGTATCCCTTGGATAAATATCTAGTAGTGCAATTGCTGGGTCGTAAGGTAGTTTTATTTTTAATGTTTTGAGGAACCTCCAGACTGTTTTCGAGAGTGGCTGCACCAGCTTGCATTCCCACCAACAATGCAAAAGAGATCCTCTTTCTCCGCATCCTCACCAACATCTGTTGTTGCCTGAGTTGTGATGTTGAGCATTTTTTCATGTGTCCATTGGCCATCCGGATGTCTTCTTTGGAGAAATGTCTACTCATGTCTTTTGCCCATTACATTGGATTATTTGCTTTTTGGGTGTTGAGTTTGATAAGTTCTTTATAGATTTTGGATATCTGGTATGTTGTTTGAAAATATCTTCTCCCATTCTATCCATTGCCTTTTAGTTTTGTTGATTGTTTCTTTCACTGTGCAGAGGCTTTTAATTTTGATGAGGTCCCAATAGTTCATTTTTGCTTTTGTTTCCCTTGCTTCTGGAGATGTGTTGAGTAAGAAGTTGCTGCAACCAAGATCAAAAAGGTTTTTGCCTGCTTTTCCTCGAGGATTTTGATGGCTTCTTGTCTTACATTTAGGTCCTTCATCCTTTTTGAGTTTATTTTTGTGTGTGGTATAAGAAAGTGGTTGAGGTTCATTCTTCTGCATGTCACTGTCCAGTTTCCCAGCAGCACTTGCTGAAGAGACTGTCTTTATTCCAATTGGATATTCTTTCCTGCTTTGTCAAAGATTAGTTGGCCATACATTTGTGGGTCCATTTCTGGGTTCTCTATTCTGTTCCGTTGATCTGAGTGTCTGTTTTTGTGCCAGTACCATACTGTCTTGATGATTACAGCTTTGTAGAATAGCTTGAAGTCTGGGATTTTGATGCCTCCTGCTTTGTTTTTCTTTTTCAAGATTGCTTTTGCTATTTGGGGTCTTTTCGGGTTCCATGCAAATTTTAGGATTATTTGTTCTAGCTCTGTGAAGAATGCTGGCGTCATTTTGATAGGGATTGAATTAAATATGTAGATTGCTTTGGGTAGTATTGACATTGTAATGATATGTGTTCTTCCTATCCAGGAGTATGGAATCTTTTTCCATTTTTTTTTTGTCTTCTTCAATTTCTTTCATAAGCTTTCTATAATTTTCAGTGTAGTTTTTCACCTCTTTGGTTAGATTTATTCCTAGGTATTTTATGGTTTTGGTGCAATTGTAAATGGGATTGATTCCTTGATTTCTCCTGTTGCTTCATTGTTGGTGTATAAGAATGCAACTGATTTCTGTGCATTGATATTATATCCTGCAACTTTGCTGAATTCATGAATCAGTTCTAGCAGTTTTTTGGTGGAATATTTTGGGTTTTCCATATAAAGTATCATGTCATCTGCAAAGAGTAAAAGTTTGACCTCCTCCTGGCCGATTTGGATGCCTTTTATTTCTTTGTGTTGTCTGATTGCAGAGGCTAAGACTTCCAATACTATGTTGAATAGCAGTGGCGAGAGTGGACACTCCTGTCTTGTTCCTGACCTTAAGGGGAAAGCTCTCCGTTTTTCCCCATTGAGGATGATATTAGCATTTGGTCTTTCATATATGGCTTTATGATCTTGAGGTATGGTCCTTCCATCCCTACTTTCTTGAGGGTTTTTATCAAGAAAGGATGCTGTATTTTGTCAAATGCTTTCTCTGCATCTATTGAGAGGATCATATGGTTCTTGTCCTTTCTTTCATTGATGTGATAAATCACATTGATTGTTTTGCAGATATTGAGCCAGCCCTTCATCCCAGGTATAAATCCGACTTGGTTGTGGTGAATAATTTTTTAAGGTATTGTTGGATCTGGTTGGCTAATATCTTGTTGAGGATTTCTGCATCCATGTTCATCAAGGAAATTGGTCTATAGTTCTCTGTCTGGTTTTGGAATCAAGTTAATGATGGCTTCATAGAAAGAGTATGGAAGTTTTCCTTCCATTTCTATTTTTGGGAAACCTTCAAGAGAATAGGCGTTAACTCTTCATTAAGTGTTTGGTAGAATTCCTCAGGAAAGTCATCTGGCCTTGGACTCCTGTTTTTTTTTGTTTTGTTTTGTTTTGTTTTTTTGTGTGGGGGGGAGATTTTTGATTACTAATTCGATTTCTTTACTGGTTATGGGTCTGTTCAAATTTTCTATTTCTTTCTGTTTCAGTTTTGGTAGTGTATATGTTTCTAGGAATTTGTCCATTTCTTCCAGATTGCCCATTTTATTGGTGTATAATTGTTCATAATATTCTCTTATTATTATTTTTATTTCTGCTGTGCTGGTTGTGATCTCTCTTTCATTCTTGATTTTATTTATTTGGGTCCTTTCCTTTTCTTTTTGATCAAACTGGCTACTGGTTTATCAATTTTGTTAATTCTTTCAAGGAACCAGCATCTGGTTTCATTAATCTGTTCTCCTGTTTTGTTTTGTTTTGTTTTGTTTTGGTTTTAATAGCATTAATTTCTGCTCTAATCTTTATTATTTCCTGTCTTCTACTGGTTTTGGGTGTTATTTGCTGTTCTTTTTCCAGTTCTTTAAGGTATAAGGTTAGGTTGTGTATTTGAGGTCTTTCTTCCTTCTTTAGGAAGGCCTGGATTGCTATATACTTTCCTCTTATGACCACATTTCATGCATTCCAGAGGTTTTGGATTGTGGTGTTATCATTTTAATTGGCTTCCATGAACTTTTTAATTTCCTCTTTAACTTCTTGGTTAGCTCATTCATTCTTTAGTGGGATGTTCTTTAGTCTCCAAGTATATGTTAACTTTCCAAATTTTTTCTTGTGGTTGATTTCGAGTTTCATAGTGTTGTGGTCTGAAAATATGCACAGTATGATCTCAATCTTTTTGTACTTGCTGAGGGCTGATTTGTGTTCCAGTATGTGGTGTATTCTGGAGAACGTTCCATGTGCACTGGAGAAGAATTTACATTCTTCTCTTTAGGATGAAATGTTCTGAATATATCTGTTAAGTCCATCTGGTCCAGTGTGCCATTCAAAGCCATTGTTTCCTTGTTGATTTTATTAGATGATCTGTCCATTGCTGTGAGTGGGGTGTTGCAGTCCCCTACTATTATGGTATTACTATCAATGAGTTTCTTTATATTCGTGATTAATTGATTTACATATTTGGGTGCTCTCACATTTGGCACATAAATGGTTACAATTTTTAGGTCTTCTTGGTGGATAGACCCCTTAATTATGGTTTAAGGCCCTTCTTTATCTCTTGATACAGTCTATATTTTAAAGTCTAGATTGTCTGATATAAGTACGGCTACTCTGGCTTTCTTTTGTTGATCATCAGCATGATAGCTGGTTCTCCATCCCCTTACTTCCAATCTGAAGGTGTCTTTAGGACTAAAGTGGGTTTCTTGTAAACAGCATATAGATGGTTCTTGTTTTCTTATCCATTCTATTACCCTATGTCTTTTGATTGGAGCATTGAGTCCATTGATGTTTAGAGTGAGTACTGAAAGATATGAATTTATTGCCATTATGTTGCTTGTAGAGTTGGAGTTTCTGGTGGTGTTCTCTGGTCCTTTCTAGTCTTTGTTGCTTTTGGTCTTTTTTTATTTGTGTGTGTGTGTGTGTGTGTGCATGCATTTTCATCTTTTCTCCCCTCAGAGAGTCCCCCTTAAAATTTCTTGCAGGTCTGGTTTAGTGGTCACAAACTCCTTTAGTTTTTATTTGTCTGGGAAACTTTTTATCTCTCCTTCTATTTTGAAGGACAGCTTTTCTGGATAAAGAATTCTTGGCTGTATATTTTTCCGATTCAGTACAGTGAATGTAACCTGCCATTCCTTTCTGGCCTGCCAAGTTTCCATGGATAGATCTGCTGCAAACCTGATCTGTCTTCCCTGGTAGGTTAGGGACTGTTTTTCCCTTGCTGCTTTCATGATTCTCTCCTTGCCTGAGTATTTTGTGAATTTGACTATGATATGCTTTGTTGATGGCTGGTTTTTGTTGAATCAAATGGGAGTGCTCTGTGCTTCCTGGATTTTGATGTCTGTGTCTTTCCCTGGGTTAGGAAAGTTTTCCACTATGATTTGCTCACATAACACTTCTACCCCAATTTCTCTCTCTTCCTCTTCTGGGACCCCTAAGATTCTGATGTTGTTCCTTTTTAATGAGTCACTGATTTCTCTAATTCTTAAATCGTGCTCTTTTGCTTTCATCTCCCTCTTTTTTTCTGCTTCATTATTATGCATAAATTTGTCCTTTATATCACTGATCCTGTGTTCTGCCTCATCCATCCTTGCCTCCGTGACCTTCATTTGAAATTGTAGCTCAGTCACAGCATTTTTTATTTCATCCTGACTAGCTTTTACTTCTTTTATCTCCACAGAAAGGGATTATAATCTATTTTTGACTTCAGCTAGTATTCTTATTATTGTGATTCTAAATTCTGGTTCAGACATCTTGCTAGTGTCTGTGTTGGTTAAGTCCCTGGCTGTCTTTTCTTCCTGCTCTTCCATTTGGGGTGAATTCCTTCATTTCATCATTTTGAAGGGAGAAAAGGAATTAATGTGGTAAAAAAATGAAAATTAAAAAATATTAAAATTAAAAAAATTATAAATTAAAAAATTAGAAACAAACACATATGCAAAAAATAGAATAAATGATGCTAGATCCTGTGTGTTGTGATCTGGGTGTTGAAAATGGCTTAATAGATTAGAGAAAAAAGGGGAAATTAAAAAAAAAGGAAATCGATTGAAAATTTGAAAAAATGAATACACTGAAGTAGACTAAAATGAAATGATGGAAGTAAAATAGAATTTGAAAAAATTTACACAACAGTAAAAATATAGTAGAAAAAAAATTAAACAAAAATATTTTTAATAATAATTAAAAATAAAAATGAATTTTTTCTCTTTTTGTATTCAGAAAAAGAAAAGAAAATGAGAGACAAGAAAAATGGCGAAAAAACAGAAAGAAAATTGAATAGATGGACTGGCGAACAGACTGAAATATGACTGAAATTACTTCATTTTCCCTAGAAGTCAAACTATGAAGAATTTTATAGCCCATAAACTAAGCAGGCGGAAAGACGTGTTCCTGAAGTGCGAGGTTGGCCCAGTTCGGCATGGCTTAATGTAATAACTCCATTCTCCACTAGGTGGAGCTGCTTAGCTTACTGGGGTGGACGATTGTGGTGCTTGTAGGTGTGTATGCGCATGCGCGGGAGCAGTGACGATGGAGTCACCCAGCTCCCCATTGGAGCTCTCCATGGAGTCGCCCAGCTCTCGCCCAGTTCTCCATTTTTGGAAACTCTGTTCTCCCCAGTCAGCAATTGCACATCCATCCTTTGTCTTCAGCTTCCGTCCACTTCCCGTTTTTGCACAGTCCGTGACCAAGCCCCAGGCAGCACCTCCCTCCTGAGTTCTGTCTCAGATGTGGCTGTTTTTCCTGACCCCTTACTTCTGAGGGACCGTGGCTTCCACCCATTCTGCTCCTCTGCAGGAGGGTCTCACGGAACAATGGCTGGGTGCCTGCGGCACTCAGGAATGTTTGCAGGACCTTGCTGCTACCGGTACCCAGAGACTACAGCCAGGTGCTGGCCCGCTCCAGAAAAAGTTCGCGAGATAGTGTAGCAGCAGCGTTTCAGGGATTATGAAAAAATCACAACACACGTCTAGCACCAGGCTTCACCCTTAATGACTTTGTTCCAGCACCAGCAAATGTGGTTGTTCTCTCGGGTCCACTGGAGCCTTGCCTTTGGCGGACCCACACAGCCTCTACCACGTGTCCTCCCAGCAGGGGACCGCCTCTCCCCGTGTGGCCTGAAGAACCCTGGACTCTGCTCTGCTCCTGGGGATTCGCCCTTCCCACCAGAGCACCACCAGGTATTGTGTTGCGGAGTTTCAGACTCTGCACTCCCCTGTTTACAGTCTTAATGGGATTTAAACCCTCTCCCTTCTCCTTTTTAGTTCAGTCCCTGCAGCTGTTTCCACTTTTCCACTTTCTCTCTAGCTGCTTTTGGGCGGAAGCTTTTCCCATATTCTCCCCCCGCCCCCTTCCACGTTTCCGTCCTAACTCCACACACAAAAGCGGCTCCCTGCCCTCCGTGGCTTCTGTCTCCCCCAGCTCACTTCTCAGCAATGTGTACCTGCTGAATTCTGTGGTTCAGGTTGTGCAGACTGTTGTGTTAATCCTCAGATCAGCTTTCTAAGTGGGCAGGAAGGTTTAGTGTTGGTCTGGCTGTCTCAAAGTTTTTAATAGAAAATGAAAACATGTGGTATTTCTTGAGCAATCATCTACTGAATTTTCATCAAAGCTTTTTATCTCTTAAGACCACTGATTTATCATAGTTGTGATGAATCTGTAGTGATTTGCATAATATAAAACATATTTAGCAATTAAAAAATTACATCTAGTTGATTGATTTTTAATGTAATAAAAATGTTTGCCTTGTAATATTTCTTGGGGCTTCATCCATTATAACATGTTGAAGATACTGACATAGAGAAGAGATACAGGTGAGGAAGGAGACTACTGTAGTCTGCATAAGCTCTAGCCAAAGGAGAGACAAATAATGAGAATGTGTTTTTGTATCTCCAGCACAAATTAGAGAAATTGGGAGTTATTAGAATACTGCAGGGGACAAGGAAAATTGATTCTGAAATCCTATCATAATAGAAATAGTTTTGAAGAATATATACATTCAAAATGTGACCACACATCACTAATCTCTGTACAAGATGGAAATGTGTGCAGTTGATTTTCATTCTGTGTCCCTTCCTGGTCTTGGGATGCCAGTAGTGATTAGATAGATTTCCTTTAGCAACTATAAAACCTACAGGAGTCCTATAAGAGTTGAAGATTTTTGAATTCCTGCTTTTCTTGGGGAGGGGTGGTGGAGAAGAATTAGCCTTCTGGAATTCCAAAGCCCAGAGAGAGAGAGAGAGACTAGGCTTCTGTAGAGGATTTTTGTTGCACTATTCACCTTTCCCTTGTGTCCTGTTGACATCAAACCAGTGAGTACAATCAGAATGGACTTAATTGGGCTAGTAGTTGGAAGGAGTACATCTTGTGAATTCTATCTAATAGGATAAGTGCTGGACAGTCTTGAAATTTTGGTTTCGCAGCTCAGCAAAATAAAGGTTCAAGCAAAAAAGAAAAAGAAAGAAAGAAAGAAAGACAGACAAAGGCAAAAAAGAAAAAAAAATAAATGTGCACAAGAAGCATGAAACCAGTACCTTAAAGATTACTTTTAAATATCTCTCCTCCCCCCACATTTTTAAGTGTGTCAGTTGTAGAGTAATGTAAGGCCAATGTTTGTCTAGGTGAAGTGTGGAGCCAAGGACAATTATGTTTAGGTGTGGCAGTTTCTATCTCTCAACTGATAATCTGGGAAAGAAGAATGTATTGAAGTATATGAACTATAATATTTCCTAGAGTATAGATAACATCCATGGCATAAATAGGAGCAAGGAACAGGGAATCATCCACTGCAGTATAGGAGACTCTCTTAATTGATATTTTCTTCCAGTTTCAACACACACACATACACACACACACACACACACACACACACACACAAGTGAACTTAGTGCCTGAGATTTGGCTCACCCCACAGACATTAGTAACCAAGGCAGCAAAAGCATTTATAAGGGGAAAATTTCAATATATCTGAGGAGTTTCCACATTATGAGAGAAAGGCAACAAATAGTACAATGTATCTAAGGAGGCAAACGAATGGGAATTCAACACAAGTTTAAAATAAATGAGAAACTAACCTTAGGGATATAAAAAGAGTGGAAATATGAAGGATGATGAAGCAGGTAGGAAGCATTACCACTGGAACATATTAGACAAAAAAAAAGTTGAAATACAAAACTCAAGGGGATGGGCTGTTTAATAAAATAGAAATACATATAACTAAAGAATGAATTAGTGATCAGATCATTTGTAGAAGAATACTGACATAATGCACTAGAAAAGAAGAAGAAGAAGAGGAGTGAGGACAAGAAGAAGAAGAGTGAGGACAAAGCCAAGGGGTGTGGAAAATTAACAGTAGTGACAGTATCCATCACAGAGAAGTCATAAAGGGAGAGAAAATGTATGAAGGTGATAAAACATTTGAAAAAAAATCCTATGATAGAATAAGGACATAAGACCTCAGGTTAAAAGAAGACATAACATGATATGCAGAATAGCCAACATTGGAAACAAACAAACATCCTAGAAATAATATACTGAATTTTAATATTTAAAATTTAATTAAAATTTAATTTTAATATGCTGAATTCACACCAAGAAAATATTTTTTTAAGTTTCTGGAATGGAAAAAGATGATGAAATACAAGGGAAAAGATTCTTATCGAGATCCCATTTATGAAAATAAACAAAAAATGATTTTTTACAAAAACTTTTATTTCTAGCTAACATATAATGTAAATAGAAGAGTAAAGGTATTTTAAGTCATTAAAAAATATCAGAATGTTAATCTCAGTGTGGCTATTTTTTTTTAAAAAGAAAAAAAACAGCTCTGGGAAAGTTTATTCTGCCAGGGAGCAATTTAAGTCTAAAACAAAGCAATGAATCTGGGAAGCTAAGTATGACTTAAAATCTTAGTAAAACTCATTTTCTAAATAAGTAATGATCACAGTTTTATATCTTTCTAATTGAAAAAAAATTGTGTGTGTTCCTTATCAGTAATCTTATGGAAGCTGTAGGCTAGGTATTGGGCAAGGGAGCTTTTATAACAGTTTGTAGTTTATTTTTTTAATTTATATTTTATTGAAAAAATTTTATTGAAAGATAGCAGATACACAATATTATATTTGTTTTAGGTATATCACATAGTGTTTGACAACTGTATACATTATGCTATGCTGACCACAGGTGTAGCTACCCTCTGTCTACAATACCCATCACTATATATATTCTCTATGCTGTACTTTTCAATCCCATGACTTATTCATTCCATAACTGGAAGCCCGTGCCTCCCAGGTCTCTTCATCTATTTTACTCATTCCCCATCCCAACCCCTCTGGCAACCATCAGTTTGTTCACTGTATTTATGGCTCTATTTCTGCTTTTCATCTGTTTGTTTGTTTATTTGTTTTGTTTTTTAAATTCTACATATAGGTGAAATCATGTCATATTTATCTATCTCTGTCTTTCTTCACTTACCAAAACACATTCTAGGTCCATCCATATTGTCATAAATGGCAAGGTCTCATCTTTTTTATGTCTGAGTAATATTTCATTGTATGTATGTACCACATCTTCTTTAAACATTCATCTATCCATAGACACTTAGGTTGCTTCTGAATCTTGGCTATGTAAATAATGCTGCAATAAACATAGAGGTACATATATGTTTTCAAATTAGTGTTTTTGTTTCCCTTGGGTAAATATGCAGTAGTGGAATTACTAGATTGTATGGTATTTCTATTTTCAATTTTTTGAGGAAACTTCACACTGTTTTCCACAGTGGTTGCACCAATTTATATTCCCACTGACACTGCAGCAAGGGTTCCTTTTTTTCTATATACTTTCCAACACTTGTTGTTTCTTGTCTTTCTGATTTTAACCATTCTTACAGGTGTAAGGTGATATCTCATTGTCGTTTCAATTTGTAATCCCATGATGATTAATGATAATGGTCACAGTTTTTAGAGTTTTTATTGCTATAAATGATAAATTGATTTCTATATTATTCGTATTTATTGCCTCTATAAGAAGACACTGTTTATGGGAATAGGTTAATCTTACATTGGGCTTCCTTGCTAAACTTCTTTAGTTTAAATAGAAACTCAAAGGAAAAAAAATATACACGTGATTTAAGGGATTATTTAATCTCAGCATAATTAAATCAGGTTTTTTTACTTTTATCTTTTTACTTACACGTATCTTAATTATATTGTTTTGACATGGTCTTCCAGAAAGATTTTGAACACTTGCAGTGATATCAGGCATATTAAATACATTATGCTTTTCTTACAATTTAATTTCTCTGAAATCAGGATGCTCCTGGAATTGAAGACATTCAGCAGTATTGTTTTTCCTTTTGTTGACCTATATAATAAACATGTATTATAAAATTGATGACATCTTCTATTAAATTAGACATATGACAACACTACCATTCACTCCTAAGTGACCAATCTTGATCACCCAATACATTGGAAAACTTGATCTCTCATTATAATATTAGTGGTAGAAGAGGTTGACAGTGCATACCAGGAAGTATGCATTTTTTAGGGGCGAGGGTCATGCTTAATAGTTGTTGGTATGGGAGAAAAGTCTAGCCAGCATGTGAAGAAGACCTATATGGGGAAACCCCCCTGATGCTTTCACCATGCTTATCCATATCACCCCACATGTAGGTCAACCTGAAATTTCTGTTTTATTGAAATCAATTTTCACCTATGTTTACATATGTGCACACAATTCTATATTTTGCTATTTCTCTTGCCCAGGTGTTTTAGATTTTATTTGTGCAGATAGCCCTTAACTGCCTCTCCAGCAAGTCTTTTTTTTATAGTTTTTTTTTCTTTTTTAAAAAACCACTTAATGGAGGTATGATTGACATACAAATAGCTGTACATATTTGACGTATACAACCTGATGAATTTAGAGATAAGTATATATCTGTGTAACCGTCACCATAATCTATGCTATAAGCATATCCATCAGCTCCAAAGTTTCTTACTGCTCTCTGTATTTATTATTTCATGTGTGAGAGATAAGAACATTTAACATAAGATCTATCCTCTTAGCACACTTTTAAGTATACAACACAATATTAACTATAAACCCTATGGTGTATAGTAGATCCTAGAACTCATTCATTTTGTATACTGAAATTTTGTAACCCTTGACTAATACCACCTCATTACCCTCCCACCTAGACCCTGGAAAACACCATCTACTCAGAAATCCAGGAAGTCTATGAAAGACTGCCTGACTGAGTGTATCTTCCTAGAGAAACAAGAACCCTGTGGGGAGAAGATCTCAATATAGGTTATTAAATTTTGGAGATGTTAAAAAGCTTTGAAGTAAGTCGCAAGATATAATCTATCATTTAGTCCATTAACAGTCATTTAAGAAGTCATGTTCAGTTTAGTTTCATTTGACTTTCCTGTTGATGATGTATGTGAAATCTATATTGAACTATGGTGTGTACGGAGTTCTGGATGCTGAGGTGATAGATCATCTATATTAATATAAGCAAATGTAGTTACTTATTATCAGAATAGACTAATTTCTCAGTAATATTATAGTTATTTTTATAAAGCAATCAATCTCCTTTTAAAAATTGCTAGTGAACTATAAATTTCTCCCATCCAAGTACTAACCAGGCCTGACTCTGCTTAGCTTCCAAGATCAGACAAGATCAGATGCGTTCAGGATGGTGTGGTCATAGACGTAAACTACAAACTTCTAAAAATAAAAATTATATTCTAAAGATTTTCTTTTTTGTGTGAAAATGTTGGTTTTATTTATTTTTGTTTTTTATTTTTAAATATAATTTATTGTAAACTTAGCTAACATACAGTGTATACAGGTGCTCTTGGTTTCAGGGGTGGATTCCCATGATTCATCCCTTACAACACCCAGTGCTCATCCCAACAAGTGCCCTCCTCAATGCCCATCACCTCTCCCCCACACCCCTCCCATCAGTCCTCAGTTTGTTCTTGTATTTAAGAGTCTCTTATGGTTTTTGTCTCCCTCTCTGTTTGAAAATACTTTTTCCCCTTCCCTTTCCCCATGGTCTTCTGTTAAGTTTCTCAAGTTCCACATATGAGTGAAAACATATGATATCTGTCTTTCTCTGACTGACTTATTTCACTTAGCATAATACCCTCCAGTTCCATCCACATTGTTGCAAATGGCAGAATTTCATTCTTTCGCATTGCCATATTATTTCTTGAATGTTTTAGAAAATTCTTGAATCTTTTGTAAACCAAAGTGAATTTTTTTTGTCTTTAGCAAAGTCTGGAGTACTTGTGTGGTTCCACTCACAGATTCCTTTTTATGTTTCTTTTTTCTGTTTTATTTTTTATGACTCAGTCTTTTTGTGTTTCCAGTTTTAGATTCATTTGTATGGATATAAGGGAAAAAAGTTTATATGATCTGATCTGAGAATCGAAGAAATGAGAATTTTGGTTGTAGGCCTTTTATGACAATTATTAATCAGTGGTCGTGTAGAAAAGCAGGTCAATTTGTTGTGTTTCAAGACTTTGTACTACCACAAGAAGAGTATAACAATGAGTGTAATACTTCCAGAACACCCAGAATTAGGACGTTTTGTAAATAGGTCATAAGAGATTATAATACCCTAGGGTAGTACAATATTACAGTAGGATCTTTAAGTTGATGTTGACTTTTATTTAGGGTAAGTTTACAATTTGGGTGGTATTTGTTTACATTTTTGGGTAAGGGGATATTTTGTTATGTTCTGCAATGATGAATCAGTTTAAATAACAGGATAGACTGGGGTGCCTGGGTGGCTCAGTCGGTTAAGAGCCCAACTTCGGCTCAGGTCATGATCTCGTGGTCTGTGGGTTCGAGCCCTGTGTCGGGCTCTGTGCTGACAGCTCAGAGCCTGGAGCCTGTTTCAGATTCTGTGTCTCCCTCTTTCTTTGACCCTCCCCTGTTCATGTTCTCTCTCTGTCTCAAAAATAAATGTTTAAAAAAACTTTTTTTAAATAATAAAAAAAAATAACAAGATAGACCTTTTTCTCAGAAACAGGACAGGAGAAGCATAGGGGAAATAGGAAGCATTAAAATTTGTGATTATCTCTTTTAGTTTTGAGTTTTGTTTGGCTGTGTCATTTTTGTTTTCCTTTTCTGGGGCAGAATTTTCCATTAAGGAAAGTTCTTCGTAATAGATGGTGTTGATTCAAGAGACTGGGGCCTCAGGTTAGGGTGTGGGCTGTAGGGCAATTTACCATCCACAAAGAGCATGTGGAGCCTCAGCCTTTGTGAAGATTTTGGCCCTCTTATTCGTTACTTAGGCCAAGGAGAGTCTCTGTTGAGCTACTGTTGAGAAATATAGACCAACATTGTGTCTGGCTCTCCTTGGATGAGACCTTCCTTTCTATCTTGTTTATAGTCTTGTCTTAGATTACATCCCTTTATCCAAACCAAACACTCCACTGTCTTATGAGCTGGCAGTACTCCTGCGACTAGGTGTCCTGACTTCTGTTTTCTTCAGCCTGGAAGCCTCCTGCTCACATGCACTGATATCTGTTTATGGCCCTGACTGACTGGATGTGTGTGGTCCCTGAAGTCTTCTAGCACCCTCTCTGCTGCACCCCCAGGAGACAAGATTCCCTGACTTTCTACTAACTTGCTTAGTTCTCCCTTGAGTGGTAGGTCAAATTGTATTTGTCTCTTGCCCTTCATGAACATTAGACTTTGTTCCCCTCTGAATATCCTGGGGCTGCATATTATTATTTTTATTTATCTTTTTAATGTTTATTTATCATTGAGAGACAGAGAGAGACAGAGCATGAGCGTGGAAGGGGCAGAGGGAGAGAGGGAGATATAGAATCCAAACTAGGCTCCAGGCTCTGAGCTGTCAGCACAGAGCGTGATGCAGGGCTCGAACTCACAAACTGGGAGATCATGACCTGAGCCAAAGTCAGATGTTCAACCAACAGAGCCACCCAGGTACCCCTTGGGACTGCATATTACTTATCT
Organism: Acinonyx jubatus; assembly: GCF_027475565.1. Lineage (NCBI taxonomy): Eukaryota > Metazoa > Chordata > Mammalia > Carnivora > Felidae > Acinonyx > Acinonyx jubatus. Next base: position 102,921,031 of record NC_069385.1, on the reverse strand, counting down.
TTTATACCTAATACAGTATTTCATTACTATCTTAGGCACTTCCTTGCACATAAGCACCCCGTTCTTATGTTATATCCCAACTGTACTCATGACACAAATATTTTTGAGAAAATCAACAAAATGTCAATTGTAATTTTTGATGAGGGTTAAAAGAACTTTTTATTTATTTACCATGCCATTCACATTTTTATAAAATGAATACAAATTTGATAGAAATGTGGGATTCTATACAAATATATATATATGTGTGTGTGTGTATATATATGTGTGTGTGTGTGTGTGTGTGTGTGTATATATATATATATATATATATATATTTTTTTTTTTTTTTTTTTACCAAGTGGCTGTGAATTAGCTGCACATTCCTGAACCAGTCACATCCCTTATATCCTGTAGTCTACTTGTTGTACTCTCACCAAGTCTCTAAACAGAAACCATTTTACGCTGCTCTGGCACTAGTCCTATATTTCTAGTGTACCTTTTGGAACTTATTTATTTTTAATACTAGGTCATATTGTTCATATATCTTCTGTGATTCCTTTGACATGAAGGGACGACTTCCCACCTATATTCATTATATTTTGTAGTCACTGCTGAACAAATATTTGTAAATTAAGGACGTGCGATGTTGTTTATTCCTGCTTTTCATATGTTTATGGAAGTTACAGTGAATATATGATACATGTAAACCACTTTCAATTAAGTAATATTTGCCTTAATTATTAAGTAATGAGACTCTGTTTTGTAGATCGCTTTAGTGATTGACTTGAAAAAGAAGTAAATGAAAAAGTGAGGAGAAGTAAATGAAAAGTGACTAAAAAGGTTTCAGTTATGCCATCCATTGAATCAGGCCAACCTTAACAGCTATAACTCACATGATTTGATGAGGTTATGTTGAACTCTATCTTTAGCTCTAGCATTAATAAAGGTTGCAACAGTGTTAGCTCAGGCTGTATCAAGAGAGGAGTAGATGACATTGATGTTAATAAACTGAGGCCCTGTTGATTACTATAAATTAGGATTTCAGGTACCAATTAAACAAAATTCAGTAAGTGCTATTGGGGAAAAATAAGGTAAAAGATATGATCCAATAAACATCTCTCTATCTCCACAACATAGTATGTGAACAATGAGCTATTTTATCTCAGTAAAAAAGCAAGTGGATTTGCAGACTTGTTCTACCACCATGTGACCTTGTATTTTTTCATGACAGCTAATGACTTCATTAGCTCCGGAACAGGAGCTAACTGAAAGAAATTAGCATGGTTATACAACATTGTCTCAAAAAAGCCACAGTCGCTGAGAAAATAGACTTGTCTTAAAGATGTAAAACTTTAATTTTATTAACAGTAGGTAAGTATATCTGATTTACATGAGTTAATTAAATCTGTATTGAATACATGTAATGGGTTAAATGAAGTCAGTTATCAAAAGAAAAGTTACAATTCTAACCTTAAAATAGGCTTCTTATATTGTATCAATCATTTTTGCAATATATACATGTATTGAAGCATTATGTTGTACACTTTGCACTTACACAATGCTATATGTCAATTACACCTCAATAACGCTGAAGGAAAGACTATAAGTACTGCATGTTCCCCTCCATTAGAATAGTGTTATTTCAGTGAATGGATGTATCCACCATTATGTAATGTTTGTAATACAATGTTTAAAATATTCATAAAAACGGGCCCCTAGGTGGCTCAGTTGGTTAAGCATCCAACTTTGGCTCAGGTCATGTTCTCCCGGTTTGTGAGTTCAAGCCCCGCGTCAGGCTTTGTGCTGACAGCTTGCTCAAAGCTTGGAGCCTGCTCCGGATTTTGTCTACCTTTCTCTCTGCCCCTGCTCTGCTCACACTCTGTCTCTGTCTCTCTCAAAAATAAATAAACATTTAAAAGATACTTGTAAAAACAAAATTTCTGAAGTGTTATTTGTTTCTATGTTGAGAACAGTGTTAATTTAGTAAATGGATGTTCTAACCAAAAAAAAAAAATGGGGAAGATTTCTTCACAATTTGCTGTATGAAGACAGAAGCTAGATTGAGATTGTTTCTTTTCCTTTCTTTATTGTGAAAAAATATACATAACAGAAAATTTACCATTTTTTAAATCATTTTTAAGTGTGAAGTTTAATGGCATTAAGTATATTCACATTGTTGTGTAACCTCCATCATTCATCTTTAGGATTTTTTTTCATCTTCTCACATTGAGACTCTATCCGTTAAACAATGGTTCTCCATATCCCACTCTTTCCCAGCCCTTGGAAACCACCATGCTACTCTCTGTCTGTTGAACTTGACTTCTCCAGGTCATTCATCTAAGTGGAACCTTACAGTATTTGTCCCTATGTGATTGGCTTATATCATTTAGCATGTCTTCAAGGTTAATCCGTGTTGTAGCAAGGCTCAGAATTTCCTTCCTTTTTAAGGTGGAATTATATTCCATTGTATGTACACATCACCTTTTGCTTATCCATTCATCCATTGATGGACACTTGGGTTGCTTCCACCTTTTTGCTATCATAAATGATGCTATTATGAACTTGATTGTGTGAATCTCTAGTCTAGTCTCTGTTTTCAATTCTTTTGGGAATAATACCTGAAAGTGGACTTACTGAATCATATGCTAGTTCTATGTTTAATGTTTTGAGGAATTGGCATATTGCCTATCACAGTGACTGCATCATTATACGTTCCCAACAACAGGGCTCAAGGGCTCCAATTTCAACACATCCTCACCAACAATTGTTAGTTAAACTTGTTTATGCACACTCACAGCTGGAAATGATGGCAACCAGCCAGAGGAAAAAATATTGGCAGAGGAAGGTGACTTGATTATTGCCATTTTTTCTATTTATTGTCCTTTTATTTTTCTTTGGAAATAAGTTGGCTTTTGGATTTATCTATTTTAAAAATCCCAACATGCATTTTTTTATGGGATATGAGTAATGAGTAGAGGGAAACTATAGGTAAAAAAAGAAGTGTCATTGATTACTTTGTAATGAACAGGCCAATGTTCAAAGGGAACTTGAATATTGATATTGTGTACAGAGGCTGTGCATGGCTGTGCATGAGACTAATTTCTCAATCATATTACCTAATATATTCAGGGACGATCAGAATCATGTGTCAACCTTCCCTGACTCATTCTTATTGAAACCAGAAAGTCTATTTATGAGTTTTCCCTAAGAAACATGAGTGGCTATCATCAACCCTGACTCCTTCCCTTTTTCTTGTCAAACCTGTGTGGAAAATCAGGTAACAAAGAGGTCTGCTTGGCTCTTTCATAAAAATCAAGGGACATACTGTAATAAATGCCATGTAGTGTTGGCATAAAGACAAGCATGTGGACCAGTGGAAAGGATAGAGAGCCCAGAAATAAACCCTTACATATATTGACAAATAATATTCAGAAAGAGTCCCAAGCCATTTAATGGGGAAAACAGTGTTTTCAACAAATGGTGCTAGGGAAACTGAATATCCAAATGACAAAGAATGAAGTTGTACCCTGACTTTATACCATATAAAAATTGAACTCAAGGGGTACATGGGCGACTCAGTCGGTTAAGTGTCCAACTCTTGATTTCAGCTCAGGTCATAATCTCACGTTTGGTGAGATTGAGCCCCTTGTTTGTCTCTGTGTTGACAGTGTGGAGCCTGCTTGGGATTCTCTCTCTTCCTCTCTCTCTGCATCTCCCTTGCCCATACTCTCTCATTCTCTCAAAAATAATCATTTAAAAAAATTAACTCAAAATGGATTAAAAACCTAAATGTAAGTACTAAAACTGTAAAACTCTTAGAAGAAAACAGGGAAACACTTTATGACATTAGATTTGGTAATGATTCTTGAACATGAGACTGAAAGCATGGGCAATTGTATGACATCAAGTTAAAATTTTCTGTGTAGTAAAGGACACAGTAAGCAGAGTGAAAATGTTACTCACGGAATGGGGAAAACTATGTGCAAAACATATACCTGAGAAGGGGTTAGTATCCAAAACACAGAATTCCTGCAACACAAGTATAATTAAGGGGAAAAAAACAATCTCATTAAAAAATGGGCCAAAGTAAATGAAATTAATAAGTCAGAGAAAGTCAAATACCATATGATTTCACTCATATGTGGAATTTAAGAAGCAAAACAAGTGAACAACAACAAAAAAGAGATAAACCAAAAAACAGACTCTTCTACAGAAAACAGATGATAAACAGAGGAGAGGGGGGTGAGGGGATGGATGAAATAGGTGAAGGGGATTATAAGCACACTTATCTTGATGAGCACTGAGTAATTCATAGAATTGTTGAATCACTATATTGTGCACATGAAACTAATGTAACATTGCACATTAATTATACTGGAATTAAAAATAAATTTTTAAAAATGGGCTAAGGATTTGAATAGATATTATTCCAGGGAATACACACAAACGGACAATAAGCCCATGAAAGGTGTTCAATACTACAGATCAAAACCATAATATGATGCCAATTCATACCCATTAGCAAGTTACTATAAAACAAAACAAAACAAAACAAAACAAAACAGAATATACAGGTGTTGGTGAGGAAGTGCTGAAATTGGAATGCTTGTGAACTTTTGGTAGGAATGTAAAACTATATAGCTGCTGTGAAAAATAGTATGGTGGTTTCTTCAGATATTGAAAATAAAATTACTAATAATCCAATACTTTCATTTTGTGTATAACAGTATTGGAAGCAGAAACTCAAAGAGATATTTGCTCACCTGTGTTCCTAGGAACATAATTTGCAATAGCTGAAAGGTAAAAATAAGCCAAATGGCTGTTGACAGATCAGTGGATCAACAAAATGTGGTCTATGCATCCAATGGGAGAGAATTTTGCCTTCAAAAGGAATGATATTCTGACACATGCTATAACATGCATTAACACAGATTGGGGGATATTTACTATGTGAAATAAGCAAGTTGAAAAAGGACAAATATTGTGTGTTTCCATTTATAGGAGGTACTTAACATAGTCAAACTAGTAAATACAGAAAGTAGAATGTGGAGCTGGGGGCAGGGGGAAATGAGGAGTGATGGTTTCATGGGTATGGTTTGAGTTTGGAAGACTAAGAATTTCTGGAGATGAATGGTGGTGTTGCACAACTGTGGCTTCAACAACAACAAAAAAGAGACATCACTTAATTCACAATTATGTGAATGTATGTGATGCTACTCAGCACTAATGCCACAGAATTAAAAAAAAAGTAAATGTGGTATATTTTAGGGGATCTCTGTGCTACAAAAGGAGTAGAGGCTATTGTTTTTTATTATTATAAATATCACAAATGCAATTTACAAATGAGATTGATACTTTATGGTTTTGTGACTTCCTATAAAATCAAATGTGTAAGGAGAGGAACTGAAGAGGTTAACTATCTTCTCTAAGCTATATGTTGAGGGAATTACTTTTACCTGGGTCCCAAATTATCAGAAGAACACAGTGGGCCAAGTGTACATATGCAATAGGATTGTAGAATGATTTTTTATTGTTCCTATCTTTTTGTCACACATACTTGTATCCCTTAAATAAAGTGTATATTTTCTAGCACACAGGTTACCCATTTATAATAATTATTTGTACATATTGTTCCAAGATATTTTCTTGTTTTTACTTTTTATTTATTTATTTTTAAAAGTTTATTTATTGAGAGAGAGAGAGAGAGTGAGCACATGAGCAGGTGAAGGGGAGACAGGGAGGGAGGGAGAGAATCCCAAGCAGGCTCCACACTGTTAGCACACAGCCCAATGTGGAGTTCAAACCCATGAACCATGAATCCTGACCTGTGCTGAAGTCAAGAGCCAGATGCTTAACCAACTGAACCACCCAGGTACCCCTTGTTTTTACTTTTTTAAAATGCATCACTAGGGTGCCTGGGTGGCTCTGTAGGTTAAGTGTCTGATTTCGGCTCGGGTCATGACCTTTGGGTTCATGAGTTTGAGCCCCACATTGGGCTCTCTGCTGTTAGCCCAGAGTCCACTTTGGATCCTCTGTCTCCCTCTTTCTCTGGCCTCCCCAACCTCGGACATGTGTGCACCCTCTCTCTTTCTCTCAAAAATAAATAAACATTAAAATTTTCTTTTAAAAAAATGCATCACTGATCATACAAAAAACACCCTATGAAAGGAGGCAGATTCAGCAGTATCTCTGTTGGCAGTATTGTCTTACTGGTGAGTGAACTTGTGGTGCTCAGATTTGGTGAGAAATTGACAGTAGCAGATGATGAGCAAACTCTGAAATCAAATGAACTAATATTTGAGTCTCTGTCACTTCAAGCTGATGTAGAAGGGTGAATGCAAATCAGAGAAGCCTATGGGTATGACTTGAAAGGAACCACATAGAGGTGTTCATAAAGCAAAGACCTTAAAATAAACATTTGTTCAATTAGCCATTCATTCATGGCATGGGTTTTGATGGAGCACAGTATTCAAGAGTGATCAGCCTTTCCCCTGGAACAAAGAAGGCCACATTGCTAATTCACTGCTCTGAGCTCCACATTGTCTCCCAGGTCTACAGTTGGGTAGCCCCTTACTCACCTATTGACTCCAAATCCAACCCCCTCCTGCATCTCAGGTCCTTACAGTACAGTGGCCAGGAATTCCAGTTCAGAGGGACCCAAAATATGTGGAAATCAAATCCAGGGTGGGGTCCACCCGACAATCATGCCTGCCTTCCTCTGCATTGTGTCTTGTGTCTCTCGTCGCAAAAATACCTCAACTCTTATTTGAACTTTCCACACCAAGGATATTAATGCAGCTTTGGAAACCCAGGAAAATGTATTCATCTCTTGTCCTTACTGCATCAGACATCAGCAGTGGCCAGCTTAGGTACTGAGTTGCTTCTCTAGGGCAGGCAATGTAAGTCTTTAGTAATCTAGTCCACATGAATTTCTGCCTTGCCTCAGGAAATATGAATCTGAGTAATTGAAAAGCCTGAACTGAGCACATTCTATACCAAGGGATTGCAGAGAGAAGACAGAGCACAGAAGTTAAGCAAGAAATGAGTACAAAGAGATTTGATAAGGAAGGAAAACACATTCTATTAATTCATGCAGAACTAAGTTTCATGGATTTGTAGAGATTTAACAATAAATAAATTGATACTCAGAGTTCTATTGGTTCACTTTGTGAGTATAAAACATATGAGAATATCCACAACTACATTTCCCGACACCTTTCAATTTTCTTATTTTTAAATATTTATCTCATCAATTATAAATAAAAGCTTTTGATAGAACTAAAACTTCGAGGAGTAGCTCCAAAGGATAACAATATTGTTTCAACCAGAAATTACTCTCTAATTCTTTGAGTATGTAGGGAAAGGAAAAATCATTTTATAGACATGATAGTATATTTTTTTGTGTCTGTTCTTATATAGGATATCAATGTGTAACTACATTCCCAGATTGGAAATCTGTGGGTAAGTTAATATGGAATTTTATGGAATATAGACTAGACTATAGGACCATAAGCACTGGAAGACACCACCAACTCTCCATAGAGAGTTAGCTATTGGCATTATTTTTTAGAAAGGTTAATCTGCCTAGCGATTTAAGAATCCACAGGTATATATTTAAAGTACATCTTAAAAATGAGCTCTAATTATTTCAGAAGGAATTCCTTTGAGGACATATAGTATTTTCTCTATTATTGGGACGAATCTAGAGATCTGCAAGTTTTACATACACATATAATTTTTTTTTGCAATTGTTTAAAAAGCTATTGTTTTAGGATGAGTGTGCATAGAGAATTAGATAACATGACTACATAATGCTTATGTAGGTTCAACTCCAGCTTCTGCTAATATTCTAATGACAATTTATTTAAGTCATTCTGTTTGGGTGGGTATCTCACAACTTTGCAGTGGTCTAAGTAGGTTAATTTTTATTCCAATCATTGTTCTGAATACACACTGTCATGCTTACTTTTCCGCCACTCACTTTCTATACCCTAATCCAGGAAATCTTGGTCTCAGCAACGTTTCTATTGTATCTCCAATTTTAATCACAAACAGGGACACTATAGCTACTTTTTGGCAAGCTGATGTATTCTTACCCGCGCTTCCAAATCACAGCTATGTGTACCTAGTAATATTTCAAATCCTTGTTCAGTTGATCCGAGGGAAAACTTACTCCTAATTATTTATTACCTAGAACATTGGATGGCTCTTATTCACTTATTGATGTATTTATAATAGTTTCTGTTTTTTTTACTATCAAAGAAAAAGTTGTTATGAACGTTCATGTACAAATCTTTGTATGGATATACGATTTCATTTTTCTTGGTTAAATCCTTAGGAATGGAATGGACAAGACTGATAGTTGTAAATTTTTTTACTTCTAAGAAGCTGCCAACTCTTTTCAAATATGGTTGTACCAGTTAACATTTCCACCAACAGTGTGTTCAAGTTCCAACTGTTATACCTTCTTTTACTTAGTCTTCTTAATTTTTGTTCTAATGGTTTATAGTTCTATTTCATCATTTAATTTGGAATTCTCTAACAATAAATGATGTTGAACATCTTTTCATGTGTTTATTTCCTGTCTGTATCTTCTGCAGTGAAGTATGTGTTCAAAACCTTGCAAATTTATATATATGTATGTATATATATATACATACATATAGGTCTTTTTGTTGTCAGAATTTTTATGTAAACTTGGAAACAATTTCAGTATCACATATGCAGTTTTGAAGAATTGTGTTTATTATTATTATTAATTTATTTTGAGAGAGAGGCAGAAAGAGAGGGAGAGAGAGAATCCCAAGAAGCCTCTGAGTTGTCAGAGTAGAGCCCGTCATGGGGTTCAGTCTCACAAATGGGGAAATCATGACCTGAGCCGAGATCAAGAGTCAAGAGGTTCAACTGACTGAGCCACCCTGGCGCCCCTGAATGGTGTTTTTGTTGCTTAACAGTGTATCAATTACACGTTTCTAATTTTGAAAAAGGCCAAATTATCATTTTTTTCACTTATGAACTTTATTTTTCATTGATTCTAAGAAAACTGCCTACCAACTCACACATGTCTTTGTTTCTTCCAGATGTTTTAGATGTTACATTTATGTCAAGGATCGATTTTGAGTTAATTTCTGCATAAATTTCAGCATATAGATCAATGTTCAGTTTTTACGCATATGGATACCAGACTGTTGCAACATTATTTGTTGAAGGGGCTTTTCTTTTCCAACAGAATGTTTTTCAACTTTGTTGAAAATAACTTGGTCACTTATGTCTATGTTTGTTCTAGGCTCTGTTCATCTTGATGAAAATACCATACTGTCTTGGTTACCTAGAATTATAAAATAAGAACTTCCTTCTTTTCTAACATAGGCATTTAGTAATATAAACTTCCCTGTAAGCACTGCTTTAATTTTTAACCAAATTACTGGATATTTGGTTTTAGTTTCATTTAGTTCCAGTAGTTTCTTAATTTTCCATTATTGTCTCGGGCTTTGTGAGCTATTTATTTGTGAGTTATTTAGTGTCAGAAAACAATTGAGAATGTTCCAGATAAATTTCTGTAATTGATTTATAATTTATTTCCATTGCAGTCAAAGGTCGGATGTTGTGTGCTGTGAATTCATTTTGAAACATTGAAATGTCTTATAAGAACCAGAATATATTCTATTTTAATAAATATCGCTTTATACTGAAAAATAGGGTGTATTTGTATCACAGAGGGGTAACTTTTAAAAGTAGCCTAAAAATCAACTTTGAAATACAAGAAATGGAAATAATCTATAATCTGTCCTATTAGTAAGTGGTTAAAAATTTAGTGCATTTTAGCTTCAATTCACATTTCTGTTGAAAACTGATAAGGAATGTGCACTCCACAGAGTCTGGGTGCTAAGTTGCCCAATAGTCTGTATGCCTATAAGCCAATTTAATCATTTGTTTTATGAACATAATGAATCAATCTCTTATTAAATATTAACATTTCTCTTTTACAAAGCAATAAACTCTATTAGGAAAATAGCCATGAGCTACTAAGTTGGCATTGTAAAAAAAATTTTCCGTGAGCTTTTCTCATTGTTAATAAAGGTAAAAAAAAATAGTGGTATAATCCTCTTTCCTGATTATTTAAGTAGAACTAGTTTTTAACAAGTTATTGTAGAATCCTACAGTAACACTGTGGATAGATGAACAATGCAAGCATTTTAAAGTACCTGTTTTATCTATCTAAAATTTTATCTGTTTGTCTATGTTTTTCAGTAGCATACTACTCTTACATAAATATTAGAACAAATTACTAAATAGTAAGACAATTTAGTATTGTTTAATTTTTGTTTGTCAAATGTGGGGTTCTTCTGTGTTCTTTTCTTTCTGTGTTCTTTTTCTAAGACATTTTATAGCCACAACCATGATTTATTGAGCAGTTTTGATGTTCTAGGCATCCTGACAGCAGTTTAACATATGTGATCTCATTTAATTCTCACATTGAAACTGCTGCAATCTGTTCATAGTCACCTATTACAGATGAGATGGCTAGGATTTATAGAGGATAAACAATTTTCCCAAGAGCACATGTCAAAAGTGGCAGAGCTGACCTGAGGATTGTGAGTGACTCACCTGTTAGACATCTAACTACAAGGACACATTTCCCCACTGTCAGTACAGATGACTTGATCATGACCTCCCAAAGCAAAGTAGAGACCAGGAAAATGCCCCACATGGTTTGTGGTATTACACTGATGATATCTATTTTTTTCAGGTTTTAAATCTGGTGTCTGAGCACCAAATTTGTTTTCTTAATAAATGCAAAGGACCTCAGATAAATATAGGGACAAAATGAAATGACTAAACCACCCAGATCACAAATATTTTATTTTTCTGTAAGATCTTTGCACACTAAATTCTTGCACAACATGTAGTTTCCTTTCCTGAAATAAAGAAAATTGTGTTACAGGGCCGCCTAGGTGGCTCAGTTGGTTAAGCATCCAACTTCAGCTCAGGTCATGATCTCACGGTTCATGGGTTCTAGCCCTGTGTCTGGATCTGTGTTGACAGCTCAGAGCCTGGAGTCTGCTTCAGATTCTGTTTCTCCCTCTCTCTCTGCTCCTGCCCTGCTTGTACTCTGTCTCTCTCTCAAAAATAAATTTAAAAAATTAAAATAATTTTTTAAATTTAAAAAAGCATTAAAAAATTAAAGGAAAAGAAAATTGTTTTCCAAAACTTCTTGATTTGTAGGTGATTCAAAGGTGATCCCTTAAATTAAAATTTTAACAAAGTAATTACAAGCCAGAGTTCAAATTCATAGTAGCAGTTATTTTTCTAATGGTACTTCAACTACTAAGCAGAAGAGTTCATTAATAGATATTTTTTTAAAAGAAGATAAAAGAAGGGCCACTTACTCTATCAGATATTAAGACAAATATTAAGCCATAATTGAGAAAAAGTCACAGGGTGGTATAAATAAACCAAGACAGCAGAAAAGAAAATTCAGGGACAAACACTGTGTATTTAGACACTTGGTTTATAACAGAATTTGTATCAAATATTAGTGAGAAAATAAAACAGTTGATATAGAAATTGTTTCTGACAAATTGGTTTACTCTCAGGGGAAGATATAGATCCTATGTTATCTAAAGTATTTTTGAAAATATTTTAATATAAAAAATATTTTTTAGGAAAGAATTCAGGACAAAATGAGGCAGGGGATGTAGGAGTTTCTATTAACCCTATAGAGTGTTTTATGTAAGAAAGGTTATTTCCCACAAATATTTTATTGTATTTATGTATTAGAAAATTTCTTTTGAAAGAGAGAGAGAGAGAGAGAGAGAGAGAGAGAGAGAGAGAGAGAGAGAGAAAGAGTGCTTAGGCATGTGGGGATGGGGCAGAAGTAAAGGGAGAACCTTAATCTTAAGCCTGACTCAGAGCTAGACCTCATGACTGTGAGATCATGGCCTGAGCCAAAACCAAGAGTTAGACAGTTAACCAACTGAGCCACCCAGGCACCCCTATTTCCCACAAATAAATGTCACCTATTAGGAGGATGAAACCTGAGAGACTAACATTATTATATAATTAATAATTACCAAGTGGATAACAATGTCCATGTTTTAAAATGTTTTTAAAAATATCAAAATTATTCACATGTGGTCACATCAATATCTGCATAAAAAACATAATTAGATATTGTTTGCTAAAAATATAGCCTTGGTTTTGATTGTAAGGAAGATGTGTGTGTGTGTGTGTGTGTGTGTGTGTGTGCATGTGTGTGGCATCCTGTCATTTTTGAGATAATTTTTTCCAACAGACTATGTCCATATTTATACTGTATCATTAAAGCTGATATTCAGCTTCAGTGTTTCAGAATTTTCTGAAAACAATTGGAAAGAAGAGAAGAGCTTGATTTGCAAATGATCATATAGTGTAGGAATTTTCTCTTACAACACCTGCAATTTTTATCCAGTATGAAACTGGGCTCCAACTTTCCATAACCAAATGCTAACTTGGTTAGTTAGCTAAGACCAATCACAGCACCTGATAATACAGAGGTGAGTTAAGATTTCCTATCATACATGCACTTAATTTCTAAGAACAAATTCTAAATTTATAAAATTTATAATGAGTTCCAGTTATTAAATATGTCAGGTCCAAAGTACCATCCTACTTATAGCATCCCAGGGATGAAGATAAATGTTCTTCTGACACTAGTATGCCTGATGACTCACTTGACAATTACTCAAAGGATCATTATATGGATAAACCAATAATGGGTCAACCGAATACAATCAATGGATAGATCCAATACAACCAATGGGTAGTCTATTCATTGACTGTATTTTATGTATGTCACAGGATGGGAGAGAGATGTGTCTTACTTTTGTAATGCCCATAATCTCCTTGTATCCAAGTATTGAAATGAGTAAAGAAATATAAAATTAAGAGTAAAGAAATATAAAAAAAATCTCCTTGTATCCAAATACTGAAATGAAATGAGTAAAGAAATATAAAAATAAGTATTGATTTATTTTAAAATGTTAAAATGTGAGCAAATATTTCTAGCACTCACTGTCTCCACATCAAAACCCTGAGTATTCCCTAAGCCTTCCATGCATTTTAAGTTGGTAGACCATATGCTTGTAAAATCTTTCTCATTCTAACCTGTGGGTTTCTGACTGTCAAAGAAAAGACGGTTATGCTTGTCTGGCACTAATAATATACTGCGGTATATCTTTAACATTGCAGTTTTTTCTTTTCTTTTTATAACTTATTTTAATGTTTATTTATTTTTGAGAGAGAGACAGAGAGAGAGTGCGAGCAGGGGAGAGGCAGAGAGGGAAATGCTGAATCCTAAGCAGGCTCCAGGCTCTGAGCTGTCCGCACAGAACCCAACATGGGGCAAGAACTCTTGAAGCATGAGATCATGACCTGAGCCGAAGTTGGACACTTAACTGACTGCGCCACCCAGGCACCCCTGCAGTAGTTTTCCTATCCTGGCTCTTTCCCATGGACAGGAACACACAACATCACTTTTTCTAAATCAGTTAACCATCATTTTTCCAATATCTTCTGCTATGTAATATTCTGGGAAAATACGATGTCAAATGTTTTTTCCGCCCTTTAGAAGTAACATATTTTTCTTTACTTTCTAAGGTGTTTTATCTCTTTATTTTACCCTTTAATTTTAACTTATATACTTTCCCCTATTTTTATAGTAGGAATGTTTTTTGGTGAATTTTATTTCACAAGCATTAGACTGACTACATCTACACATGCAGGTATTGCATTTTATGTTGTTTCTGCTCCGTGTCCCATTCTTAGAACCATGTAAACTAAAAATTTAAATTTAAATAATGAGATTACTCTTAAATATTTTGGTAGGAAGAGGAAGACAAATATTTCGATTTAACGTATCATCCAATGCATCGCAAAATGAAATTTTGGTAATCATGTCCAGATATAGTAAAGAGTTGACGGAAATGATTCCAATAAGTCAGAGCAGGCTTAGAAATCCATCCTAGTCATTTATTAGCAGCTTTACCTCAGACATGTTATTTAATCCCTTTGCATCTCAGTTTCTGCATCTATAAATGTGTTCCATTATTCACACCCAAAGTTTGGTCCAAAGATTTAATGAAAACGCCATGCAATACAAATGTGATATGCTAAATCTTTTACTACATGCACAATTAATAAATGACAGCTTAGATTAGAAGCAAGTATAGTGTCAGGTAGCTCAATTGCAAATTATGAATAATAAATATTAATAGCTTATACAAAATAGCAGGATCTGTTATAGATTCAGTATATATTTTCCCTCACTTTATCCTCACAGCTTCTCTACAAGGGAGGCAGTAGTATTATTGTCCCTAATTGCAAATGAGGAAACTGAAGCACGGATAAGTTGGGTGTCAGCAGGAGCTATTCTACAAGTGTTATGAGGGTAAAACCTCTCTATCAGAAGGTGTGGGACAAATAATGTCCCCAGCACTCCCATCCCTGCCTCATTGTGTATGTCTCCTCCAAGGACTGCAACATATTGCCAACAACGTTGGAAGTTTTTTGTTTGTTTACTGTAAGTTACACTTTTATGGAATAATTTATCTACTCTTTAGAATGGTTTTAGGATATCAGTCTGAGTTTGATTTTCCTTGGCAGCTAAAGTTTAACTATCATGTATATGCTGCCATCTTGTGGTCATTTTCTAGAATTATCCCTCACGTGAGGAATTTTCTACACCAGAGATGAATTAATAGCCTGGCACAGAGAAAAAAACAGCATGATTTTGCAGCTTTACTGATTTCATATCAAAGTTACATATTTATATAAAAATTATATAACTAAAAGAACTATAGTTGACAGGAAACACCCAATCTAGGTATGGGATCTCCTGGCAATGATAATAAGTAAAGCACTCACTGGCAAAGAAATCTTGCCTGTTATGACCAGGTTATCAAGTGCTTAGATCTGAAATTTAACTGGCTAACTCAGGGATGATTGCATCCATGCATCCTGCAATGCATTGTCCCTTTAATGCACTGAAATACTTACTCCTCTATGAGCTGGAAGTCCTGACCACAGATGGCTGTCTGTTTTCTCTAAAACAAAACTGTCTGTTTTCTCTAAAAATTGCCCTTATTCATGACCACAGACTCTTAATAATGTTTGTTCTTCCATTCCATGAGCATGGAAGGTTTTTTTTCATTTCCTTCTGTCCTCTTCAATTTATTTCACAAGTGTTCTATAGTTTTCAGAATACAGAACTTTTACCTCTTTGGTTAGGTTTATTTCTAGGTATTTTATGGGTTTTGGTGCAATGTAAATGGGATCGATTTCTTGATTTCTCTTTCTGCCACTTCATTATTGGTGTATAGAAATGCAACAGATTTCTGCATGTTGATTTTATATCCTGCAACTTTGCTGAATTGTATTAGTTCTAGCAATTTTTGGGTGGGGTCTTTTGGGTTTTCTACATAGAGTATCATGTCGTCTGCAAATAGTGAAAGTTTGATTTCTTCCTTGCCAATTTGGATGCCTTTTATTTCTTTTTGATGTCTGATTGTTGAGGCTGGGACTTCCAATAATACTATGTTAAATGGTAATGGTGAGAGTGGACATTGCTGTCTTGTTCCTGATCACAGAGGAAAAGCTCTCAGTTTTTCCCATTGAGGATGGTCTTAGCCGTGGGTCTTTCATATATGGCCTTTATGATATTGAGGTATTTTCCCTCTCTCCCTACTTTGTTGTGGGTTTTTATCAAGAATGGATGCTATACTTTGCTAAATGCATTTTCTGCATCTATTGAGAGTATCATATGGTTCTTATCCTTACTTTTATCAGTGGGTTGTATCATGCTGATTGATTTCCAGATGCAGAACCACTCCCATAGACAAGGAATAGAATAATACTTTTAATGTACTGTTGGATTTCATTGGCTAGTATCTTGTTGAGAATTTCTGCATCCATTTATCAGGGATATTTCCCTGTAATTCTCCTTTTTTGTGGGATCTTTGGTTTTGGAATCAAGGTAATGCTGGCATTGTAGAATGAATTTGGAAGTCTTTCTTCCATTTCTATTTTTTTTTTTGAACAGTTCGAAAAAAATAGTTATTAAATCTTCTTTAAATGTCTGGTAGAATTCCCCTGGAAAGCCATCTGGCCCAGAACTTTTGTTTGTTGGGAGATTTTTGATTACTGATTCCATTTATTTGCTGGTTATGAGTTTTTACAAATATTCTATTTCTTCCTGTTTCAGTTTTGGTAGTTTATAAGTTTCTAGGAATTTATCCATTTCTTCCAGATTGCCCAGTTTGTTGGCATATAATTTTTCATGATGTTTCTGATCTTAGAGTAAAGAAAATCTGCCAACCTCATCATTGACTAAGATGTTAGTTGTGGGCTTGTCATATACCACCTTTATTTTGTTGAGGTATGTTCTTTCTCTACCTAATTTGTTGAGAGTTTTTATCATGAAAGAATGTTGAATTTTCTCAAATACTTTTTCTGCATCTATTGAAATATGATATTACTTTTATCTTTTTCCATTAATATGATGTATCATATTTATTAATTTGCATATGTTGAATCATTCTTGCATCACAGGGATGAATCCCACTTGATCACATGTATGATACTTTGAATGTGTTGCTAAATTGGGTTTGCTAGTATTACATTGAACATTTTTGCATCTATATCCACCAGGGACATTGACTTGCAGTTTCTTTTCTTGTAGTGTCCTCATCTGGCTTTGGGATCAGGGTAATGTTGGCATGCTAAAATGAATTTGGGAGTGTTTCTTCCTCTTTTTTTTTCTGTTTGTTTTTGTTTTTGGCAGAATTTGAGAAGGATTAGTATTAATTCCTCTTTAA
This sequence comes from Acinonyx jubatus, assembly GCF_027475565.1. Taxonomy (NCBI): domain Eukaryota; kingdom Metazoa; phylum Chordata; class Mammalia; order Carnivora; family Felidae; genus Acinonyx; species Acinonyx jubatus. The sequence goes on along the minus strand of NC_069385.1, from coordinate 102,904,196 downwards.
ATATTTAGTGAAATTCACCAGCTAGTCCATTTTGCCCTGGAGCTTTTCTCTTTTGGAGGATTTTGCTTACCAATGCAATTTTCTTACTACTAATTAGTCTGTTCAGATTTTCTATTTCTTCCTGATTCAGTCTTGATAAGTAGTATGTTTCTAAGAATTTATCATTTCTTCTGGATTGTCCAGTTTGTTGGCATTTAGCTCTTCACAACAGTCTTTTAACATTATTTTTTATTTCTGTGGTATCAGTGGTATTTCTGTGGTATCGTCTTTCATTTATAATTTTGCTGATTGGACCCTTTGTTTTTCTCATTAGTCTAACTAAAAGTTTGTCACTTTTCAAAGAACAACTCTTAGTTTTATTAATCTTTTCTCTTAATTTCTTGCTTGCTATTTCACTTACTTCTGTCCTAATCTTTATTATTTTCTTCCTTTTGAAAACTTTGGGCTTAGTTTGTTCTTCTCTATTTCCTTGATGTGTAAAGTTAGAGTGTATGTGTGTGTGTGTGTGTGTGTGTGTGTGTGTATACATATATATATGTATATATATATGTATATATATATAGAGAGAGAGAGTATATATATATATATAAAGATACACATATATAAAAATATATATGTATAAAGTTAGACTATATATGTATTATATATTATACATTATATATATGTAAATAAACTATATGTGGTATATATAAATAAAATAAGCTATATGTAGAGAGAGTTTTACTGCTTCCGCTGAGATTATTTAGACTCTGTTGTGACTATATCATATTTCAACTTCTCTGTGTGGCAAGATAAATTTCTTGCTTTTTTCCCCCCTACCTCCACAGAAAGGTGTAAATCTGGAGATCTTGCCTCCATAAACATCCTACATGCTAATCTCTATGTCAAAGTTTGCTTATTATATCAGGCAAACTAATAGTAACACTCATTATCTGTATTTGTAGTTCAGACATCTTGGAAGAAGCTCTCTAGGACGTCACCTCTTATTAATGTTGGTATGATACTCCTTTTTTTATGGTTCATCCATGATTAAAATTACAAATAAGTATTCATTGTTACTGCAGTAAGTCATGAAATCTGGCTTTCCCAGGTGGTTCTATGTTCATGTTTCCTAATCCTATGTATTGACATTTTTTTTTCTTCTTTTGAAAATCTCTGCCTGGCAGTTGTGTTTTCTCTTCAGTCTTATTCTTGTTCCTTAAATTTGCTGCTGGTAATTCTATTACTTCATATCCTCGTCCTATGCCTTGTTTATGGGAACAGCTCAGCTTCCATATTCCCTTTGAAATGTTTCTCTATTTTACTAGTACACGAGGAATCATCTCATCCATCTCATTCCTTTGCAGTTTAGCATTTACATTAATTCATTTCTTTATTATTTTCTAATATTTTCTTTCTGTTTGTCTTGATTGCCCAATATTAAGATTTTTTAAATCACAAACTATGCTGTCCATTCATTCTTTTACTTGTTAAGCTCCTCCTACTCACATTTGCTCATCAGGAAACCGAGGGGTTTGGCACCTATTTGTCTTAAAGGAGGTAAATAGTTAAGAGCAGGTGCTGGGAATTGGTCCATTTGCATTTGTATCTGGGTGCCAGGATTTGTAATTTCAGATAAGCTACCTAAATTCTCTGAGGTTCAGATTTATAATCTGTAAAATAAATATATTATTTACCCTATAATATTATTGAAGAAATTAAATGAGTTAATGGAATAAGGTTCTAGAAGAGTGTCAGTAGTAAGCACCATATGTGTTAGCTACAATACTTGCAATACAATGATGCCTATGATAGCTAGTGATTTTAAATGTTTTGTTCCAGTAATTTTTAGACTAAGATGACCAAGAGATAAATTTCAAAATAATTTTTCCATTCACCTGCTTCCTCCTCTTGTCATTTGCATGAGAAAGTGTCTTTTATAATCACCTCCAGAGCCTATACGGTTTCTAATCCTTGTACTTTAGGCCCATCCAGGGTTAAAGGAACCAGGATAAGATTGCCTAAAAACCTGAGGGATACCTCTGGGAGAAAATGAATACAAGGCTAATCACCTGGTACATCTGAGACTGCCCTGAATTTGTTTGTTTTATAGCACTTAATCTGCTCACACAGCAGGTTTATAGTGGAAAGACCATTTGTCTTATCTTTTAAGGTGCAAGGGAACTGGGAAATAGATTTGTCAATATTTGTTTATCTGGCAGCACCCCCTGATTTAGAATCTGGACATCTTGCTTCTCAGGTGAGTGTCTAGCCTCTGGGCTGCTCCCCAGTGAAGACAGTTATGAAACGCCTCTCTCACTTAAAGCTCACTATGCTGACAATGCTGGCTGGCAGCATGAGCTTCAGCTGGGAGCTTGTAGTGGTCTCTGCCCCAGACTTCCCCAAATCAGGATCTCAGACAGTGGGGCCCAGGAATCTGTCCTTTACCAAGTTGTTCAAGTAATTCTTAGCACGCTCAAGTTTATAAAGCACTGTCCCAGAGTATATTATGAATGGAGTTAGACTGTCTGAGTTGGAATTATTGCTCTGTCATTTAATAACTGTATGATTGTGGGGATGTTGTTTACTACCTCTGTGTCTCCATTTCTTCTGCTGCATTATAGCCTTGTTTATGGAAAGCAAACTTTTTGTATATTTGTCTACCTCAATGGGCCATGGACCTGGGGTGGCAAAGGAACTGAGAACAAGAGATGACAGTATAGTGAGGCACAGGACACCCAGAGCCAACAGCCCAAGGTACCGAGGTTTATTGTACATCTTCTTATATACGTTTTCAGGAAAAACAAATCAGCAATGGTTAACAACAGAAGCTTAGCAAAGCATGTAAACAATGTACATCTGATTCAGCTATCATATGTACCTTGCATAGGAGAGCAGTCTTGAAGATACCTATGTTCGGATAAGAATCTTTACGATAGAAGCAAAGACAAAGAAGGGAGTGAATGCACTGTGCTGTATACACACACACACACACACACACACACACACACACACACACACACATATCTGGCTTCCTTTAAGCAAAACATCTCTACCTGCATACTAAAGAACAGACCACATTTCCCAAGGACAATTCACTCAAGTCCTTTCACCTTCTGATCTTGAGTTTTCTCAGAGATCTTGGAGCCTGAACAAATATGTGCCTGTGGTCATTGTGGTGTTCTTTTTCCCACATATATTAAAAGTGCTTACAACTTAAAAAGAATCAGTTAGTTAAAATATTACTATATTTATGGCATCACTGTTGCTGTTTAATTAATCTTTTCTTCAGCATGTTGCTGGCTGATGGAATTATTTCTTTCTTGACAATGTTACATAGGGTAACAATTTCTGCTTGAACAATTGCTGAGTTGGTATTATATAGGTTTCTAGCAATTTTTCCTGTTACAGGATTATTGCTAATTAGTCTTTTTTCAGACAGAATTTATCACATTAAATATAGAATTTGGATACCTATAGGCAATTTGAATTAATCATTTAAAATTAATAAATAGTAATATAGAGTATTTCCTAATTAATGATTTCTCAGTATATTAGTATTCATTTCTATAGTACTAGTTTTGAGAATTTCTGAATCAGCCTGGCATTACACTAGTCCAAAGCATAATGTACTGGACGATCTGTGAATAAGGCTTTTAAATAAATGATTGGTTCTTTGTAACTATATGAGGTGATGGTTGTTAACTAAATTTATGTAGTAAATATATATATCATATATAGTATATCTGTCTACATATGAATACATATATGTATGTATAAATACATATGTATACATATAAAAACATATTGTATAAGTATATACATATTTGTTATATGTGTATTTATACATATAATGTGTATATTATACATATATACATATAATATGTATATTATACATATAATATATATTATGCATAGGTATATATGTATATTATATGCACATATTTATTATATATATACATACATAATATGTATATAACATGTTTTCACCACTATGTGTAATTTTAGAAACAAAACAAATGAACAAAGAGAAGCAAAAAAAAAAGAGGCAAACCAAGAAACAGACTCTTAGCTAGAGAACAAACTGAGGGTTGCTGGAGGGGAGGTGGGGAAGATAAGTTAAATGGGTGATGGATATTAAGGAGGGCACTTGTGATGAGCACTGGGTGATTATATATAAGTGATTGATCACTAAATTCTATAACAAACTAATATTACACTGTATGTTAATGAACTAGGATTTAAAATAAAAATTTGAAAAGAAAAAATATATATAACACACACATATCAAGTAATTATGTTATATACCTTAAAGGCATACAATGTTATATGCCAATTAAATCTCAGTAAAACTGGAGGGAAGGCATAGACATAGAAAAGGTAAATGTTAAACATCTATTGGCAGATAAAATGGTTATCTATACAAAAAATCCTACAAAACCAATATACAAAAGCAACTAGAATTAATAAGTGATTTTAGACAGGTTACAAATATATATCAATATGCAAAAATTTATATTTCTATATACTGGCCCCAACTCATCAAAAATTGAAATTGTATAATCTAAGTATTATAGCATAAAAATATGACATTCTTATTAATAAATTTAACAAAAGATAATCAAGACCTGTACATAAGATATTGCTATGAGATATTGAGGTAGACCTAGATAAAGATGAGATATCATGGATGGTAAAACTCAATACCGCACCAGTATATACAGATTTTCTTTGCAACACCAACAATAATCCCAGTTAGGAGAGTACCTCTTTTTTAGAAATCGGTAACCTGATTTTGAAATTTATATTGAAAATCAAAGGATGGGTAAGACCAAGATAATTTTGACATAAAAGGATAAAGTTAGAGGACTTATACAACCCGACTTTAAGATGTATTATAAAGCTATATAAATAAGAAAGAGTGCTACTGGAATAAAAATAGTCATGTAGATCAATGAATCAAAGTACAGAGTCCATTAATAAATGAACACATATGTGGGCAATTGATTTTCAAAACGGTGTCAAGGCAATTCAGTGGAGGAAAGTAACCTTTGCAACGAATGAAGCCAAAACAGTTACTTAGCCATATACCAAAAAATCAGTCTCATCTCTTATTTCACAAAGCATATGAAAATTAACTTGAAATTCATCATAGATCTAAATATTAGACATAAAGCACACCAACTATGAGGTAAAACAAATTAGACAGTATTATACATATTTAGAAATGTATAAATACATATAGATATGAACATGTGTATAAACATATACATATTTATAAATGTTACTCAATGCAGTTGTGATATAATAAAAATAACACTAATCCTGGATTTAAAATGCTAGAGGTTTGACTTGAGTTTTCTTATTATCTGTGACACTGATAAGTCATACATTTTCTAAAAATCAACTTCCTCATCCTTGGAATACAGAACAAAATGTTCAAAATTAATTCATTTCATACTTCTATGTCTGTTTCAGTACTAAAGGACAAAAAGTAACTTAATGACTATCATTTACCAAATATTTTTTTAAAGCAACTGAAATTATTTCTATTTTTTTATTATTATTATTACTATTATTAATTTGTACATTCTGTTCTTTCAGAAAGGAATACTAATAGGTCAAAAACATATTTTTCAGTAAATGTATCAAATATTTAAATAGTGAAGGATGGAACTGCCAAGAACAGTGTAAAAAAAAATAAAACACTACGTATCAAGGCACCAGATATGCTTTTAGTTATCATACAATTTATAGTAGTGCTTGTATATTCAGGTATGTAATTTTCTGTAGATACACTTAATGTCACTTACATGGATATTTACATAGCTAAATATCCACTTGTATGGTTTTAAAATACAGATTGGTGAAAAGTCCCTCAGCAGTGCCCATTTCTGTTAACCACAGAAGCAGGAAGTGGATTCAATACGTGTATTAAGGTTTATTCCATTTTCATCCAGACTCCAGGCATTTTTGCTCTGAGAAGGTTTGGAATATCATGATTCTGTTGAAATTTTAGAGTAGTGAAATTTTTATAATGCTATGTTTTTTTATTGTTACCCAGTGGGAAGTTTTAACAACCTGATGCTTATAAAGACATCAGTCTTCTGGCTTCTGCACACAATGCTACTTTCTAAAGTTTTGTAAGAGCTCATTTTTTTCTGCTGTGTATTTATAAGGTGGGTAAATGAGCGAGTGGGAAAGCCATCTATGTGCTGTATACCATAGTAAATTTGAAAAATTTTAAATAAACACTTGACATGTGACGTATGCTCAAGTATACAGTATTAAAAAATTCTTTTGTGGTGAGTGACTAAAACAATTTAGTTTTCTATTTGGCTATTGGAAACTGATCTTCAGCAATATTGGGTCAAGGTGCCCAATAACATATACATGTGAAATTTACATCAGTAAATTTTGTATTATGTTATAATAAAATATTCTTGAAAAAGTTATTAAAGAGTGCTTACATAGAAAATGCTAATGGATTTTCTGGAACTAAGCAGTAAATACCTACTTTTATAGTCTTCACATGGCCATGAGATGGGCTCATTTTACAGCCCTGAAAATTTTTCTTATGGGCAGCTTAATATGGTTGCATATCACACATTTCCCAAAGCAAAAGAAATCCCCATGGTGATATCATGGGCAGCTGAGAAAACTATACAGAGTGGTAATTTACTATCTATCTGTCATCAATCTTGTCATCATTGCATTACTCAAAGCATTCTGTCATTTTTAGACTTTTCTTTTAGATTCTTTTGTGTTGATCAAGTTCTATAAGATTTAAATACCCAAATTAAAAAAAAAAAGCAATGAAACAGTGTATTAGGTCACATTCACCATCATGAATGGGTGCAAAGGCAAATACTGGATGGCTGACTTCATTATGGGCAGGTGACTTAATTGCTGGTGATTTTTGAGCAAGACTTGGCTCAAACGCCATACACCTACCTACTTATAGCTTGCCACTCCTTTGTGTTGTTCTTAATTCACACTGCTTAGACAACATTCTGGAATTTTGTGCATTTGCACTCCACTCTACAGTAGAAGATTAAAAACCAAGCACACAGTCTTATTAAAATTTCCATAAGATTCCAGTTTTTCTCCCTAAAAATTCAATGCCAGCAATATAGGTTTCTTCTGATACCTGAAAGTAGAGTTACTATGAAACTTTTTGTAAGCCAAACTGGTATAAAGGGAGGAAGCATTACCATTAATTTATATGGAAAAAAAAATTGAGCATCCCCAGACCTAAAAAATAACCTCTCCTAGGATTTTCTGATACTGTAGGGTGCATCTTGCTAACCGATGCACAAAATAAATGGAGATAAAGCCCAGATGCTCATAGACAACATTCAGAGCTATGGCAGCTTGATGCTGAACTGTTGAATGTGATTCCCAGGAAGGAGCGTGGAGGTGCTACTCTCACCACTTGGGGTGTGAGCTGCCTCATAAAGGGTTAATGCAAAATGAAAGCTGAATGTTATTTTCACTTTTTGTCTTTTTTTTTCGGTAAAGGGAAAATCCTCTGGATTTCTTTTAGTGAAAATGGGTAGTAATGTAGGCCTTTGACACAAGTGAAGAGGTGTAATGCAAACTCAAAAAGGATGCTCAGTTGTGCAGGCTAAACTTTTAAATAATGACACGATTCTTAAATATTCTGACTGGAAGAAGAAGAACAACATTTCAATTTCATGTATCAGTGATTGATTCACAAAATCAAAATTTGGGAATTTGGTAGTAACATACAGATGTAGCTTTTCTTTCAGATGCAGTAAAGATTCAAAGGAGATGCTTCCAGTGAATCAGATGAGGGTTAGCAATCCATTGTAGTCATTTATTAGCAATTGTACCCCAGACACATTAATATTCAGTCTCTTTGTATCTCAGTTTCTGCATCTGTAAGTGTGACCCATTTTCACACCCCAAAATTTTCCAAATACTTAATGAGGTACCACATGCAATACAATTGTGACATGCTAAACCTTCTGCCACATGCAGTTAGTAAATGACAGCTTAGATTAGAAGCAAGTATAGTGTCAGACATCTCATTGGAAAATTGCACAGAATAAAAATTAATAGCTAATATGACATACCAGGATCGGTTATAGATTCAGTATGTATTTTCTCTTACTTTACCCTCACAGCAGCTCTGCGAGGGAGGTATTGATATTATTATCCCCATCTACCAACAAGAAAACTTAGGCACAGATGTTATCAGGTAGGTGTCAGCAACAGCTATTCTATAGGTAAGATGAAAGGTAGAACTTCTCTATCAGATGATGTGGGACAAATAATCTAACACTCTCATCCCCTCTTTGAGTATGTCCCCTTGAAGGACTGAAACATACTCCCAATAAAGTGTGCAGGTTGTTTTTACTATAACCTTTCATGCCAGTCATCCATCTATTCGTTAGAATAAGTTCAGGATATTCATCTAACAGAGATTCCTTATTTTCCTTGGTGTCAAATAAGTGTAGCTATCGTATGTGTATGCTGCCATCTTGTGCTCATTTCCAGGATTACCCTTCATGTTACTGAATATTCTAAGTCATGAGATGAATTAATAACTCCATAGCCTGGCGCAGAACAATATCATGGCTTTGCAGCTTTTAGTTGTTTCACACAAAGGACGTTTTTCTGTCTTGGTTATATGTAACCGAAAAGTAGAGATGCGAGAACACACCCCATCCAGGGATGGGATCTCCTGGCAGTAATAATACTCATTCACTCACTAGTAAAGAAATCTTGCCCGTTATGATCAGGGTATCATTTATTTGGCATTTATTTATTTGGTAGATTATTTGTTGGAACTTATCCGGCTAGCTCAAAGTTGACTGCATCCATGCATGGAGTGACACATTACCCAGGTGGGTCCCGCTCTGCGCTGAAAGACTTATTCCCCTGGCCAACGGAAGCCGTATTCACAGACAGCTATACTGTCTGCCTGCTCTTAAAACTGCCCTTATCCATGACAGTAATCCCTTCCTTTGAGAAATCCACATTCAAGACAGGTAGAAGTGGGAACTATAAATGGCAAGCTATATATATTTGTGTGTGTCTTCCTGTGGGGGTTGTTAGGTCTCTGACTCCATCCGAAGTCATCTTCCTCACGTGCCCAATCTTGCTTCTCTCACTACCTCCACAAGAAGTTGTAAAACTGGAGATCTTCCACCAATAAATATCATGCATGCTAATCTCTATCAGAGTCTGATTATCTTATTGGACAAATTATCTATAATATGCATTATATAGTTTGCAGTTCACATATCTTTAAAAAAGATCTGTTGATATTCTATTAATGTTAGTATGAAACTCCTTTTTGTGCTACAACCATATTTAAAATCACAAGTGAGTATTTATGGTTGTAGTAAACCATGAAATCTGGTCTTAATGGATGGTTCTGTTTTATCACCTCCTAACTCTATGTATTGATCTTTTTTCCTTTTTCTTTTTTTTTAACCTCTGCCTGGCAGTTATGCTTGCCTTTTCATTTCTACTCCGTTCCTTTAATTATCCGCTGCTAATTCTATCAGCTTCTTTATATCCATGCCCATGCATTATTCCTTGAAGAACTCAGGTCTCTTTTTCCCTTTACAATGCTACTCAGTTTTACTGTGCACTTAATCTATCATCTTATTGATCTTTCCTACCTTTGCACCTTACCACTTAAATAAATTCATTCCTTTATTATTTCCTAATGTTTTCTTTGCATTTGTCTTTAATCCCCAATGTTAAGGTTTCTGAACTATACTGTCCTCTTATTCTTTTACTGTATGGCACCTCCTAGCACACTAATTCATTCATCTGAAAACCCAACAGTTTAAAACCTTTTGCCGTAAGAGAAGTGAGTAGTTAAGAGCAGGATCCCTGGAGCTCGCCCACTTACACTGGAGTCTGGGTTCCAATACTTAACGACTGAATAAATTACCAAATTTCTCTGAGGTTCAGATTTATAATCTGTAAAACAGAGATAATATATTATCTACCCTACAGGATTATTGAAGGAATTAAATGAGTGACTGTAATAAGGTTCTTAGTAAGCACCAGATGCATGTCAGCAACAACACTCACAATGCAAAAATGCTTGTGATCACTATTGGGTTTTATTTTGTTTGTTTGTTTAAATAACACATTGGCTTTCAAGATGACCAAGAAATAAATTGTGAAGTATTTTTCTATTCACTTGCTTTCTCCCCTTTGTCGTTGTGGGAGGAAACAGTCCCTCAGAGTCACCATCTAGAGTCTGCACTATTTCTAATCTTCTTGGTCTATGACAGTCTAGGGTTAAGGAAGCAGCCTTAGGATCCCAAAACCTAAGTGATACTTTGAGGAGATAATAAATGCTAGGCTAATCAACCACATGCACTTCCTTAAGTTTGTTTTTGTTTTATATCATCTATTCCACTTACATAGCAGGTGTAGAGTGAAAAGACAGTTTTTCTCCCATTGTATGGGATACAAAGAAACTGGAATATAGATTTGCCAATATTTACCTGCCCAATGAAGACAGCTATGAAGTGCCTCTACAACTTAAAGTTTGTTACACTGATGATACTGACGGGCAGCATTCGAATCAGCTGGGACACTGGCATGGTCTCCATCCCAGATCTCTTGAATCAGGACCTCAGAGAGTGGGGCCCAGGAATCTGTGACTTAACAAAGTTCTTCAGGTGATTTTAAAGCACACTCAAGTTTGAGAAGCACTGTTCTAGGGTACATCAAGATTGAAGCTAGTCTAGGGGCACTTGGGTGGCTTACATGGTTGAACATCTGGCTCTTGATTTCATCTCAGGTCATGATCTCATCGTTCATGAGATGCTGCCCTGTGTTGGGCTGTGCACTAATAGCATGGAGCCTGACTGGGATTCTCTCTCCCTCTCTCTCTGCACCTCTCCTGCTTGCATATATGTGTGCATTCTCTCTCTCTCTCTCTCTCTCTGTCTCAAAATAGATAAATAAACTTAAAAAAAAATGAAGCTAGCCTGTCTGAGTTGGGATTAATGCTCTGTCCTTTACTTACTGTATAATTTGGGGGAAGTTATTTACCTCCTCTGGGCCTCTGTTTCTTCTGTAGGAAGAAACACCATCAAGGGGTCCTGTTCCAGTTACTGTAAGATTTGGGGAATTGGCCGAGAGCTCCATGAGCCACCTGTTTTGGGAAGAGTTGAATGATGAAATCTTCAAAATCTATCCAATAACCTAACACATGGTGGATTTTCTTTCATCCAGAGAATTAACGGCTTTTTAATTTATTCTTTTTTATTTGGCATTTGAAAGTATAAATACCAGTCATTTCTCTATTAAAACTACTGACTGAAGCTTTTCTTAAAAATATGTTTTGTAGGCGCACCTGGGTGGCTCAGTCAGTTAAGCATCCAACTCTTGATTTCAGCTCAGGTCATGATCTCATGGTTTGTGAGTTTGAGCCTACCGTATTTACCTGATAAATACTAATCCTCTCAGAGAAGAAAAAAGTGATGTATTTTTGTCCATTTAGTCATGGAAAATTCATGGATCAGTTGGTAATGAAGTAGCTTCTGAGTTTCTTAGCACTTTGGTGTTAGACAGAGGAGCTCTATTAAATAGACATGGGCCTGTAGAGCCAGACTGTTAAAGTTGTGTGACCTTGGATACATGACTTAGCCTGTCTCTGCCTTGGTTCCTTCAACTGCAGAATAAGACAAGGAGTAGAAGTTGGCTGATAGAACACTTATGAGAATTGGTGAATAGTGTGTCTCATGCCAAACAGTATTTGTAGCATAATAAGGTCTATTTAAGTGTTAACTCTTATTTTTACCTTGAAACTAATAATGGAACATAAAATCTGCACATATTCTTATCATCAGGCAGGCAGGAAGACAACAGCAGGAGAAAACAAGAAAAATTTTATTGCCACCCTGAAAGGAAATTAATAATTTTAGAGTTATTCTCAATTTTGTGATCAATGTTTTGTCATATAGCCTTTTCTGAACTATTTTGATGGGTATTTGTATTTTCCGCAAAGGAGATCTGTAGGGCAAGAGAAAGCTTTAATGCAGTTTTTGGGACAAAGGACCTAATTTAAAGCATTTGATAACTATGGGAGATACTTTTTTTTATGTTTATTTTTTTGAGAGACAAAGACAGAGCATAAGCAGGGGAGGGACAGAGAGAGAGGGAGGCACAGAATCCCAAGCAGGCTCCAGGCTCTGAGCTGTCAGCATAGAGCCCCATGCGGGGCTCAAACCCACTAACGATGAGTTCATGACAGGAACTGAAGTTGGACGGTTAATCGACTGAGCCACCCAGAGGACCCCTCTGGGAGGTACTTTTGAGAGGCAGCTCATTCTTTCTTATATTATTTAAAAGTATGGCAAAATTAAGATTTTTCTAGTCATATGAACAGCATCTCAATGCCAGCAGATGAATGTATCAATTAAACCAGTATTTTAATGTATATGATGTGTCCCTTTTATGACTTTGGCAAAATGTTACACTTTGAAATTGCTCATCACCTTATGCACCAACTCTTCTCATAGAACCTCACTTGGATTTTCTAAACGAGTTACAATTATTATGTCTAATGTGATTCTATGCATATTATATATCAATAGGAAATAGGAAAAGTTGTGAAATATTTTAATAAATAATAATGAAGCAAATATAAAAAGCCTGGATTTTAAAAGCATATTTTGAAAATATTTAGCAGATTCTTTAAAATAATAGTGGTATTTAGGGAAATGCTTTTTTTAATAGCATTTTTCACCTGAAAAAAATCATTTATTATTTCTAATTTTCTCTTTAATCATCTAGTTAAGAATTTAATTGACATTATTTTTTTAAAAACTTCCTATTTAAAAAATTAAACATGAAAAATATGGTAGGAATCATAATGGAATCCTGAAGGATAATTCCTACTTAAGTCCATTCAAGGTTCCTGGTCTATAGTTGAAATACTCTATGTAAGTGAAATGAATATTTGATTTCTTCAAGTCCCTTTCACAGTATATGCATTACTTTATAAATTTTCTTTATAAAGTTGACTCCTTAAATCAGCTTTCCTAGTGTCTAGGATACAGAATATTTATCATATTATCTGAAATGAAGGATATAATATGATGGTGACCACCTAAGTCCATAGGAAAGAAGGCCAAACATAGGCAAACATAGGCAACTAAAATATATCTTGTAGATCCTGTTTATTTTTCTTTGTGAAGTAGAGATATTCTACAATCTCTAATAAGTACAGTTACACCAGAGAAAATCTGTATCCTTTTTAAAATGGACACAGTTGGAATTTCTAACATATTAATGAAAATATGTCATAAAATTGGCTAGCACATCCATTCTACAATATGACAAGTTGCTTATTTTTCAATCAATAATACTGAGTGGTGAGCAGAAAAGTCCAATAATTATTTTACAGAAATTATCAGAGGGAAGTTAAAAAATATTATGAGTTAAAAGGGAAAAAAAATGAGATACCAAAATTTGTGGATGTCACTAAATAAGTATGCAAGTAGATATCGACAGTATCTGATTAACTATTTAGAAAAAAGATCAAATCAAAATGACCTTTACTTTCACTTTAAGAAACAAATAAGCAAACCAATAAGCAAAACCTCAAATTAAATTCCAATCATATAGATGGAAAGGAATAATAGAGCAGAATAAATGAAAAAAATGAAACTTTAAAAAAAACAATAGAAAAAATCAATGACGAAAGCTAGTCCTGGGCAAGAATTTGTCAAATAGATTAAAAAGGGAAACATAACATACTTAATATCAAGACACAGAGAACAATATAAACAAATGTATGCAATAAATTTGATCACTAGACAAGCCAAACACATTTCTTGGAAATTCTAAATTTCTAAATTTCATTCAAGAAGAAATAATAAAGAGACGTAAACATGTTAAAAATACTTTATTTTTACATATTTTTAAATTTTGATTTACGTTTGAGAGAGACAGAGCTAGAGTGGGTGAGGGGCAGAGAGAGACACACACACAGAGGCCAGTTCAAGGCTCCAAGCTGTCAGCACTGAGCCCGACACAGGGCTCAAAACCACGAACTGTGAGATCATGACCTGAGCCAAAGTCAGATGCTTAAATCACTGAGCCACCCAGGCACCCCATAAAAACACTTTATTTGAATTTTAAACATTCCAAGTAAGAACTTCTGTTTAGATGACTTTACTAGTTATGCTAAATTTAATCTAGCATTTAATGAAGTGTAATTTATTTATTTATTTATTATTTATTTATTTATGTTTTTAAAATTTTTATATATCCTAAGAGAGAGCAGGAGAGAGAGATAGCAAGCGGCGCAAGCAAGGGAGGGGCAGACAGAGAGAGAGAGAGAGAGAGAGAGAGAAAGAGAGAGAATCTCAAGCAGATTCTATGCCGTCAGTACAGAGTCCGACGCAGGGCTCAAAGCCACCAGCTCAGATCATGACCTGAGCTGAAATCAAGAGTTGGATGCTTAACCATCTGAGCCACCCAGGATCCCCAAGCAGTGATATTAATTTTATATAAGCTTCCTGATAACTGAAGACAGACTTTGGTACATATTCTAGGAGGTCAAAATTGTTCTGATACAAAACCCTCCCAAAGAGTTTTCATTAAAAAAAAAATCTGTAGTTCAATACCTCTCAGAATTATAGATTAATATTTTTAACATAATTTAAGCATACTAAATACCATAATACATAATGGTTAAAATATCATGATATACTGTTGTGCAACCTCAAAATACAATTTTTTGTCAATATACAAAAATTAATCAATGAAATTCATCATATGCATTGCTTTCCTAATGCTGCTGTAACAATTTACGACAAAATCAGTAGTCTAAAATTTTTTTTTTTAATGTTTATCAAATTATGGTCTGGAAGTCAGAAGTTCAAAAAGAGATTTAAGGGTCTAAAATAAATGTTTTGGCAGAGCAGAATTCTTTTTGCAGAGTCTAGGAGAGCATCCACTCTTTGTCTTTTTTAGTTTCTATAGGCTGTTTATATTTCTTGGCTCATGGCCCCCTTCTAACAATAGCGATAATAATAAAACATTACTAAGATAATAAGGAAATCTAAATAAAGGGGAGATATCATGGGTGGTAAAAAATTTTTAAGAAGTTATTTATACAAATTGAAATGTATATATAATATATTTTCAATGCAATGCCAATTAAAATCTCAAAATCCAGCAGGTTTTTCCTTTTACAGAATTTTACAATCTGATTCTAAAGTTTATATTAAAATTAAAATCCCAGAAATGGACCCACAAAGGTATAGCCAACTAATCTTTGACAAAGCAGGAAAGAATATCCAATGGAATAAAGACAGTCTCTTCAGCAAGTGGTGCTGGGAAAACTGGACAGTGACGTGCAGAAGAATGAAGCTGGACCATTATCTTACACCATACATAAAAATAAACTCAAAATGGATAAAAGACCTAAATGTAAGACAGGAAGCCATCATAATCCTCGAGGAGAAAACAGGCAAAAACCTCTTTGATCTTGGCCGCAGCAACTTCTTACTCAACACGTCTCAGGAAACAAGGGAAACAAAAGGAAAAATGAACTATTGGGACCTCATCAAAATAAAAAGCTTCTGCACAGTGAAGGAAACAATCAGCAAAACTAAAAGGCAACCGACAGAATGGGAGAAGATATTTGCAAACGACATATCAGATAAAGGGTTAGTATCCAAAATCTATAAAAATTTATCAAACTCAACACCCAAAAAACAAATAATCCAGTGAAGAAATGGGCTAAAGACATGAATAGACACTTCTCCAAAGAAGACATCCACATGGCCAACCGACATATGAAAAAATGCTCAACATCACTCATCATCAGGGAAATACAAATCAAAACCAAAGTGAGATACCACCTTACACTGTCAGAATGGCTAACATTAACAACTCAGGCAACAACAGATGTTGGCGAGGATGCGGAGAAAAAGCATATCTTTTGCTGGTGGGAATGCAAGCTGGTGCAGCCACTCTGGAAAACTGTATGGAGTTTCCTCAAAAAATTAAAACTAGAACTACCCTATGACTCAGAAATTGTACTACTAGGTATTTATCCAAGGGATACAGGTGTGTTGTTTCTAAGGGACATATGCACCCCAATGTTTATAGCAGCACTATGAACAATAGCCAAAGTATGGAAAGAGCCCAAATATCCATCGATGGATGCATGGATAAAGAAGATGTGGTATATATATACAAGGGAGTATTACTCGACAATCAAAAAGAATGAAATCTTGCCATTTGCAACTACATGGATGGAACTGGAGGGTATTATGCTAAGCGAAATTAGTCAGAAAAAGACAAACGTCATATGACTTCACTTATATGAGGACTTTAGGAAACAAAACAGATGAACATAAGGGAAGGGAAACAAAAATAATATAAAAACATGGAGGGGAACAAAACATAAGACACTCTTAAATATGGAGAACAAACAGAAGGTTACTGGAGAGGTTGTTGGGAGGGGGGATGAGCTAAATGGGTAAGGGGCATTAAGGAATTGACTCCTGAAATCATTGTTGCACTATATGCTAATTTGGATATAAATTAAAACAAATAAAATTAAAAAAAAGAATAGTTTTCTAGACAAATATAAATCACGAAAATTTTTTGAAAAAGGAAAAAAAACACACAAATTAAAATTTAAAATTTAAAAACTAATGCTGAAAAAATGTAACATAAAAAACATGTTAGAAATGTTGAACATGGTTAAAGAGTCTGGCATAATCTGGGTTGGAGTCCCACAAAAGAAGCAAAGAGAGAATGGAGCAAAAGCAATGTTCAACAGATATCAACAATTTGTTTTACACTTTCTGTGGTGTCATTAAAATCTTCAAAGAAAGATTATATTTTCAAGAAGTTATATTTTCAAATTAGAGTACCTAAGAGCTAAAGTGATAATTTTTTGTTGGCATGATTCAATTCTTCACATGATATACTGCAAGAAGTATGTTCCTTTGTAAGATATGCTGTAGTAGTTAACACATCTGGTTCACAAATCTTCCCTTTTGTATGCCCACAGGATTATTTTAGTTCTAAATTCTGAATCAGAAAAATGTAACTTTACTCAATTACACAGACAAATCAAGAGAATGATAATACGGGCTCTAGTACACGAGGCAATTCAGCAGTTCTATTTTTGACTGAGCATTGGTGTTTTTTGGGGGAGATGAGTAAACTTTTGATTTTTCAATAAAAAAACAAAACAAATTTAGGACTGTAGGATTATAGAAGAAAAAACTTCAACAATTGCAGTAATTGAGTATTTTTAAAATTAAAGAATTAACCACATGGTATGATTTGATAGAATTAGTGATGGGTGAATGTGTATTTCTGATACATTGTTTATTTTTTTGTTTGTTGTCAATAATTCATAATAAAAAATTAAAAGCAGAAAAAAATAAAATTTATATTAAAATCCCAAGCACTGAATAAGGCCAAGACAATTTTGACATAAAGAACAATGCTGGGGAACTTATACTACCTGATTACAAGACTTACTTTAAAGCTGTATAAGCAAGAAACTGTGCTATTGGAATAAAAATAGTCATATAGAACAATGTATCAGAATAAAGAGTACAGTGATAGATGAACACACATTTGGTCAATTGATTTTCAAAACAGGTATTAAAGCAATTCAGTGGGGCAAGGATAATATTATCAACAATTGAGGTTGAAACAATTGGATATAGCCATATTTCAAAAAATCATTCTCATCCCTTATGTCACAAAACATATGAAAATTAACTTGAAAACCATCATACATCTAAATATAAGATACAAAGAAAACTGTGAAATAAAATCTAATATAGTAGACTTAGTGAAAAGTAAAAATGTTTTCTAATATCACTGTTAAAAATGTAAAATTGTTGGAGCACCTGGGTGGCTCAGTTGCTTAAGTGTCCGACTTCAGCTCAGGTCATGATCTCATGGTCAGTGAGTTCAAGCCCCGCTTTGGGCTCTGTGCTGACAGCTCTGAGTTCATGATCTCATGGTCAGTGAGTTCAAGCCCCGCTTTGGGCTCTGTGCTGACAGCTCTGAGTCTGGAGCCTGGTTCAGATTCTGTCTCTCTGTCTCTCTGTCTCAAAAATAAATAAATGTTAAAAGAGTGTAAAAATGTAAAAGCTTAAGTCATAGACTAGAAGAAACTATTGCAAACAATATAAAGAGGTTATATTACATAAAACAAATACTAATTTCTAGAATATGCAACAAACTCTTAAAAAGTCAACAGTAAGAAGCTAAGCAAAAACAAACCAAATCAAACAATGTTTGAACCACACATTTCACCAAAGAAGATGTAGAATAGCCAGTAAGCAAATGGGACATGTTTAACATAATTAGACATCATAAACTTGCAAGTTAAAAGCACATGGATAAATTGCTCCACAAACACTAGAATGGCTATGATTGAAAAGACTGACAGTATCAAGTGCTGGTGACGGTAAGGAGCAACTGGAATTCTCATCTACTGTTCATGGGAATTTAAATGGTACAATCTCTTAAATTTGGCAATGTATTACAAGTTAAAATTATTCTTACCATATGTTCCACACATCCATACTTTGTATTTACACATGAGAAATAAAAGCATGGATCAACCCCAACTCTTGTGCATGAATATTCACAGTAGCGTCATTTTTAATATTAAAAAACTGGCCAGAGATCAAATATCCATAGATATATGAATGAATAAAAAGAAAAACAAATCTATAGTATATCTGTACATGGAATGCTAGTCAGGAATGATAAAATCAAACTACTGATGTATGCAACAAGAAATAAATGCTAATTTTTTAAGTAAAAAAGTAGGATAAATAAAAGCACATATAATTCCATTTACATAAATCCAGAAAATGTTGATAAATGTACAGTGACAGAAAGCAGATCTGTGATTTTTCAGGCATGGCAGAAGGGGAGAAATTGATTAAATAAAAGACAAAGAAAACATTTAAGGTGATAAGCATGTTGATTATCTTGATGGTTATGATGTTTTTCTGATACACACATATATTAAAACTCTTCAAAAGTTCTTTTTAATTTGTGAAGTTTATTATATGTAAGCACAAACTAAGAAAAAGGTATTAATGAAAAGTGTAAAATGTCACTAATGACTACCGGTATTTTCAGCATCCAACACAATTGATGTTGACAGTTAATTCATATCCTTCAAGTCTATTTTTGTTATGTATATACTCAATAGTTTATTTATGCAATGAAAATATAATGTATATAGAATGTTTTATCATGTTTTTTTCAAATGACTGGCATTTCCCTTATTATTATTCATTTATGATGCAGAAGACAAAGTGAATATATATGATATATATGAGTATGTATTTATATAATATATGATAATTCAATGAAGCTAATAACTCAACCTATTAACTCAATGCAGTGTGATATAATACAAATAATACTTATCCTTAGTGGATTTAAAAACTGCAAGTATGGGATGCCTGGGTGGCTCAGTCAGCTAAGCACCCAACTTCGACGCTGGTCTACGATCTCTCGGTTCATGAGTTCAAGCCCCGCATTGAGCTGAGTTGTCAGCTCAGATTCCGCTTCAGATTCTGTGTCTCCCTCTCTCTCTGTCCCTTGCCCATCACAGTGTCTGTGTGTGTCTGTCTGCCTCAAAAATAAAGTAAAACATTTTTAAAAATTAAAAAAAATACCAAATATTTAAAAACTGGAGGTCTGAACTTAAGTTCTCTTATTATTTGTGATATTGATAAATAACAAATTTTCTAGAATTCCACTTTCTCATGTTTAGAATAAAGCACAAAATGGCTCAAAATTAATTAATTACATACTTATATGTCTGTTATAGTACTAGAGCACAAAATGAAACTTGACTATCATTTACCAAGTAAAAAATTTTTAAAAGCAATTGAAATTATTTCTGCTTGTTTTATTGTTATTAATCGGTACACTCTTTTCTTTCAGAAACTAATGCTCACAAATCAAAAACTAAACAAAACCAAGCACTGAAAGAGGAAGAACAAAGTTCATTTTTAACATAGAAAATATATAAATATGCTTTATGTAACCTTTTCTGTTTCCAGGGAACAATGACCCTGAAGCTGAAGACACTTGGTTAAGGTGAAGGAATTGCCAGGGTCAGACAACTCCTAGCCCTTGCAAAGAGCCCCTTATGCGATTGATGTTATCAGAACTCATCCCCCACTCAGAGCATCTTTTGCCTCCCAGATCCCCCCCAAGGTCAGTTAATTCCTTTTGTTCCATCTCCTAACATTCTCTCAATATAGAAATTTCCAACCAGCAGATAATGATGTGACCCATATAAGCACTGCCATATGCCATTCTAGGGTCTCTGTGAGATTAAAATCCATGAGTTCTCCTTACCTGCACATGGGTAATTCTTGAGTGAAAAGGCTTTGGCTCTGCCACGGTGAATAGGTGCATATGGGGAAACCACATTTCTGTCAATATGATTACATAAGCTGCTGATAGATGAGACTGGAGCCAAGCAAAACAAATGGAAGAGAAATTTGGAAAGGAGTTAGGAAATATTTGCTTTCAACCTAATTAGAAAAGACTATTTTGACTTCTTGTGTTCACATAATGTTTCTGCTCATCATTTCCACCAGAGGACAGGAAAAATTTAAAGGAAAAACTACAGATAGTTCCCAATTTACAATGGCTCAACTTACAACTTTTTGACTTTAAAATGGCACAAAACTGAAATGCATCCAGTAGAAACTGTACTTTTGTAGCAGGATTCTCTCACAGAGAGTCGTGACACCAAGGCTTTTTTTTCCAGGAAGCATCTTTATTCATGCCAGCACAACTCAGTTGGCTTCCTACCAGAAGAACTGAGCCCCCAATGCCAAGTGGTGGTGTGGTTTTTTATACATTTTTTACTTCTTTGTCTCCCATATATGGTAACTCACAAACAGGCAGTCAGATTAAGTGGTCTCATGTTACAAGATCTTGATGGATGTTGTCAGGTACTTATGCATAACCAGGTTGCCTTGAGGGTTTTTTTTTTTCCTTTCCTTAGGGAGGGGACCCTACCACACTTTCAGTTCTGAATTTTGACCTTTCTGGGGCTCATGATATTGCCTGTGACCCTCTCTCTTGATGCTGGGCAGCCACAGTTCCCAGTCAGCCACAGGATCACAAGGTTTAAACAAATGATAGATTTACTACTGTTTTGTACCCAAGCATTCTGTTTTTCACTTTCAGTGCAGTATTCAGTAAGTTACAGGAAATAGTCAACACAGCATTTATTATAAAAACAGGACTTGTGTTAGATGATTTTGCCCAACTGTAGACTAATGTAACTAATGTAGCCTAGGCTGGCTAGACTAAGCTGTGATGTTCGGTAGGTGTATTAAGTGTGTTATCAACTCACATTATTTTCAACTTAACGTAGGATTATCAGAACATAACCTCACAGTACATTGAGAAAGATCTCTATTAAAAATATTTCCCCCCTGAAAACACTGCAAGCAAGAGTCAGTCTGAAAAATTGTTCTTCAACTTTTTTCATTCTTCACGAAATGAAAGCATCTGCTTTACCCTTTTGCAGTGGTTTCCTCATTTTCATCCCCAAATTGAAATTTGTGGGTATGTTAATGAGAATTGTTTTTGATGACAGATTCAATGTCAGAAGAGTAGAAGTCACATTTAACTCACTAAAGACAGCTACTGTTATTCTTCTGAATTTGCAATTTCCGTAACAGACTTCAGTATCCACAGGTAACTCAAAGTATACCTTATTTTATAAATGGGTTCTAATTATTTCAGAAAGAATTCCTTGGAGAACATATATTTTCTGTATTTTTGACAAAATGTGGTGATCTGAGAGTTATAAATAAATATATAATTTTTTCTTCTGTCACAAATACATTAGAAAACATTGTTTAAGGATAAGAATATGCATAAAGAATTAGATAACATTACTGAGCATTGTTGACATAGTTCCAGATATCCTGCACAAGGACTTGAGAGCAGACACTAGAAAATGTATCATCTTTTTTCCCTGCATCTCCATAAAAATTTCAGTGGAGTAAATTTTTGATCAGAGCAGTATTGTTTTCCTTTGGACCTACTCCTGAGTGATTCAACTGTAGGAAAACATTTATTTATGCGTGTATGTATGTATGTATGTATGTTTATTTTTGAGAGACAGCACAAGCATGGGAGGGGAAGAGAAGAGAGGGAGAGAGAGAATCATAGGGCCTGATCTCACCAACCGTGAGATCATGACCTAAGCCAAAACCAAGAGTCGGTTGCTTACCTGACTGAGCCACCCAGAAAATCTTTATTTATAATTGATGAGATCACTATTTAAAAAATAGCAAAATTGAAAGGTATTAAGAAATATAATAATTATAGATTGTATATTCTTTCCATGCATTTCAATTTCATATAGTCACACCTGAAGGGAGAGAATTCTGAGTATTATTTTTTATTGTAAAATGTCTACATACTTGTGAAAATTAGTCTTACATGAATTTAATAAAACTGCATTTTGCTTTCAAATATCTTCATATTCATTTCTTGCTTCTGTCGATATTCTGTCAAGAAATTATTTAAGCCACTCTTCTATATTGCATCTCATAATTTTACAGTGGTAAATAGGTCAATTTTTATTCTCGTCAGCATTCTGAATATGGATAATATTACTGCGTTACTCACTTTCTATGTTGTAATCGTGGGGAGACGCATGGATATCCTGGCCATAGCTACATCTCTATTGTATCTCTAATTTTAATCACAAACAGTAGCTCTATAATGATTTTTGACAGGCTGATGTATTCTCCTTATTTGTGCTTTTAAATGACAGTACTGTGAACCTAGTAATTTCTCAAGTCTTTCTCCAATTGAATGGAAAGAAAGTCACACCTCCAGAACACTTGCTTGTTCTTCTTCACTTCTTGATAGACAGTCAAAGAGTTTCTAGTTTGGGGCTAATAGAAAAAAAATTTTGTGGGGCGCCTGGGTGGCTCAGTTGGTTAAAAGTCCTACTTCGGCTCAGGTCATGATCTCACTGCTTATGGGTTCGAGCCCCGCGTCGGGCTCTGTGCTGACAGCTCAGAGCCTGGAGCCTGCTTCGGATTCTGTGACTGCCCCTTCCCTGCTCATGCTCTGTCTCTCTGTCTCTCAAAAAACAAATAAACATTAAAAAAATCTTTAAAAAAAAGAAAAAAGAAAAAAATTGTTATGGACATTGGTGTGCATCTTTGCATGGGCTGTGATTTCATTTCTCTTGGTTAAATACATAACAGTGGAATGGTCAGCTGACAAACTGTTTTTGACAGTACTTGTGCCATTAAACATTCACATAGTAAAACATGAATTGAGTTGGTCCACATTTTCACTGACACTTGCTCTTTTTCATTTTTGTCATTCTAGTGGATGTGTAGTTGTATCTCATTGTGATAATAATTTGGATTTCCCTACTGGTGAATGATATAGAACATCTTTTCCTGTTTGTTTTTGTTTTTGTTTTTGTTTTTTACCAATTATATATCCTCTTCTGTGAATTGTCTGTTCAAAACTTTGAAGATCATAATTGCTTTTGTCTTCAGATTGTTATCAGACTTCTTCTATAAAATGGATACAATTCCAGTTTCACATATGTAATTTTGAACCAAATTTCTACTCATCTTTTAATGGTGCTTTGTTGCTTAACTGTGCCTTTCCAAAATCAAGAATTCTAGTTTTGAAAGAGGTCAAATTATCAACTTTTTCATTTATGAATCATATGTTTGGCATCGATTCTAAGAAATTTACCTTATTATTGTCACATATTTTGCTTGTTTTTTTTCTATACACTTTACAGTTTTACACATTACACTTTGGTCAAGAATCCATTTTGAATTAATTTATAATTTTAAACATATGGAGCAAAATTCAAAATTTATGGCTATTAATACCCAGTGTTCCTTTCTCCACTGAATATTCAGCTTTTAAAATAAATTGGTAATTTATGCCTGCATCTGTTTTGGGATTCTATTCTCTTCCACTGAGTATCTTAGTCCAACTGCTATACTGTCTTGATTACCAGAATTATAATAAGAACTTACTTCTCTAACATAGTTATTTAGCAATTTAAATTTTCTCTCAACACTCCTTTAAATTCCTCTCACACAATTTTGAATTTTATGTTTTTTTTTAAATTGTATTAAAAATGCTTCCTAATTTTCTATTAGATTTATTCTCAGCTCATGATCTATTTAAATGTGTATTACTTAGTATTCAAAATTTTGCGCATATTCCAGATATATCTGTAACTGATTTATAATACTTTTCTATTATAGATAGAGATCAATGCACTTTGTATGCTTTGAAGTACTTTTAAAATATTGACCTCTCTTATAGGACCAGAATATCTTCTATCTTGATAAATACCTGTGTGTACTAAAAAAGTGTATTGTGCCTGAGAGAGTTTATTCAAAGAACACCACATGGATTTGTTATAGAAATTTGATCTTACATAAATGTGTGAGCTGACTTAAGCAGTATGTAAGGTTTATTCTTCACATCTCCTGCTGGAGATTAAGGCCACTGGAGAGGCAGTTGGGAAGGACAGATGTGTGTGTGTGTGAGAGAGAGAGAGAGAGAGAGAGATCAGACTGGAGTCAACTTCATGATCTGAAAACCCACCAGGATGGAGGGTGGGTGACAGACACCTGGCAGAAGTGAGGCCCTTCATCTTGGAGTTAATTATGCCTACCCACCGCAGATACTGTAGAAGTTGAAGGAAGATCCAACAGAAGATGGAGCGGTTGCTATCGACCTGCTACTTCTAACAAATTGATTCAGCAGATTATCAGCAACTTCCAAAAGCTACAAAATGGTTTCCGCTTCATTTCCACCTAGAAATCTGCCACAAGAATCTCCTTGGTGACCTCAAATGACCAGAAATTCATAGGAATGATCATCATGGGAAATGTAGTTCAGTCTTCTTAAGTTCATGCATATCAAAGTGGCTTCATGTTTTCTGCTGATTTGGTTAGATGTTCAATAAATGCCAAATGAGTTTAGTAGTTGATCATATTAAGTCCTGCATATCAATTCTGATTGTCTTTATGTTGTATCAATTTTTGTGAGAGAGGTGATGAATTTTCTAACTATATTTGTGGGGTCCTTTTGTTTCCCCTTGCTTTATTTTATTTTAAAGTTTATTTTGAGAGAGAGAGAGAGAGAGAACAGGGAGGGGCAAAGAGAGGGAGAGAGAGAATCTCAAGCAGGCTCCAGCCCTGGTGCAGAGCCAGACCTCCTGACTGTGAGATCATGACTTAGCTGACATCAAGAGTTGGTCACTAAACTGACTGAGCCACCCACATGCCCCTCCCCTTGCTTTATAAAACAAAAATTTTCCAATAAAAATGTAAAATAGCCACTTAATCAATGTTTGTTATTTGAGTAATAAGGTTTTGTGTGGGTTTTTTGCTAAATGTATTAAATATTTAAATGGTGAAGAATGGAACTATAAGAAATAATGTGAAAAAAACACTGCATATCAAAGCATTAGTTGAGATTGCTTTTAAAAATTTAAAAATATTAGTGTTTGTATATACAAGTACATAATAGTCTGTAGGTATACCTAATCCCAGTTTAAAAATATGTATATGTGATTTAAAGAGAAATTGATGAGAGGTATATAATTGGTGCCCATTACTGTTAACCTCAGAAACAGGAAGTGGGTTATATATGTTCACTAAGGTTCATTCTATTTTCATCCACACTGAATGGATTTTTTTTCCTTTTGGAATGATTTCAAGCATCAGCTGAATTTCTACAATAATCAAAAGACAGGGAGGTAATGGAAGACAAGGATTCAGCCACTCAGCTGGTATTTTCTTTGGCTTATTTATTTACAATGAAGATCTACCTTCATAATATTTTGTTTGCGCACTAGTCTAAGTCTATTTTCCTGTAGTGGTGATTGAACACAAAGGGAGAGATATCAATACAGATTATTAATACAGAGAGTGATGTTTGAAAAATCAACTTTTATATATGACACAAGAAATTAAAATAATCTATTATTTGTTCTATTAGTAACTGATTGAAAATTCATGGCATTATTATATCAATTACATTTCTGTTGACAATTAATATGAAATATATGTTTCACTATGCTATGAAGAGATTCTGGGTACTGAGATGACCATTAACCCATATGCCTATGATTGCCAAAATGCCCAATTTAGTCACCTGAATTATGAAAAGAAGTAGACCAAGCTCTCATTAAATATTAATAAATAAACACTAAAAAAAAATTAAAGGAAAAAATTAGTTGTGCAATTTTTAAAAACGTATTTAAAGCAGAACTAGATTTATAAAGCTACATATCAGATATAACAGTTGTGGCTGGATGTTTAATTCACACTTTTTAAAGTATATGCTGTACCTTCCTAGCATTTTGTTGATTTCCTCACCTATTTATCTTTTTCTCTAACATAGTACTCTCACATAAAGAGTAAGATAACTTATTTTTTTACATTTTTATGTTTCACATATTGTTGTTGTTTTGTTAGTGACTACAAAGGATATCAGATAGAGGGACAAAATAAAATGACTAAACCGTCTGAACCACAAATATTTATTCTCTTAAGGTCTTTAATACTGATTTCCTACTAAACTCTATAATGAGTTATTCACTCACATAGGCATAGAATAAGACAAATCCATAATGTGAGGACTTGAATGGGAATTTTAATTTTATTAAATTGAGGCAAATAATAATCATTTAAAAATAAACAAGACAAATCATCTCCAGCTCAACCTAACCCTATGAGAGAAATGGTATGCTGCTGAGATTACATTTGCATTTCATAGTCGCCTAAAGATCCAGAGTGAAGCTGCAAAAAAACATGAACAGCCAGAAAAATATGGTCTAAAATTTTTTGTTGCAATGAAATATTTCAAAAGTGATTCCTTCCTTAAAATGTTAACAAAATAGTGATTAGAAGCTATAGAGTTCAAATAAACAGTAACAGGGGCACCTGGGTGGTTCAGTTGGTTTAACGTCTGACTTCAGCTAAGGTCATGATCTCATCTGTGAGTTCCAGCCCTGAGTCTGGTTTTGTGCTGACGACACAGAGCCTGGAGCCTGCTTCAGATTCTGTGTCTTCCTCTTCTCTCTCTCTCTCTCTCTCTCTCTCAAAAATAAATAAACATTTTAAAAAATTTAAAAAAAACACAAAGAGTAACAGTTTTTTTTATCATTTTTAAGTTTATTTATTTTTGTTAGAGAGAGGGAGAGAGAGAGAGAGAGAGAGCACACTCAAGTGGGGAAGGGGCAGAAAGAGAGGAAGAGGGAGGATCCCAAGCAGGTTCCATCCACACTATCAGTGCAATAGCCTGATTCAGGGTTTAAACCTATGCACCAGGAGATCATGGTCTGAGGCGAAATCAAGAGTTGGATGCTTAACCAACAGAGCCACCCAGGCTCCCCAAGAGTTACTTTTCTGATACTTCAAACACTAAGTTTTTTCAAAATGTAGCTTTAATTTGGTTTTATTATTATAAGATAAGGTAACAAATTGTTTAACCAAAACTTGAAATCGGGGCACCTGGCTGGCTTAGTATGTAGAGTCTGAAACTCTTGATCTTGGGGTGAGGAGTTTGAGCCCCACATTGCGGGTAGAGATTACTTTAAAAAATAAATAAACTTAAAAAGAAACAACTTGAAATCAAATTAAGCATGCCTGTGTAAATGCCTTCTAATATACACACCCAGGAATCTTCTCTTCTTACATAAATTTTTATTACTGAAAAGTTTACAACTTCTAATAGGAAACAGGAAAATGTCACTAAGGCAATCTGTCACTGAGTTTTCATAAAACACCTTTCCATCACTATCATAGATATATCCTTTACCTTCTGAAGGCCTGCATAGTGTAGAGCATGCTTTCTAATTAAACGACTATTTGTTTATCTTTTATTATAAGAAAATTTAAAATTTATTATAAGAAATGTATTAATCTATTATAAAGATTATAAGAAATATATATTTGGTCTTCAGCCCTGTTTCTGGTTCACAGTTCCCCAAAACCTTGGAATATTAAAAGTGTTGAGGGTGATAAGGGTGTCTTCTGTCATGTTGACCTTTGGAAAGCAGCCCGCCCCACCCCTCCCACCCTCCCCCCAGCCCTGACCTCCAGGGAAGGGACCAGGACTGAAGGTTGAATAAGCCAATGTCCACAATCATGACATTGTAATGAAGCCTCCATAAAAACTCAAAAGGGAAAGCTTTTTAATCTTTCTCTTTTGGAGTACTTCCAGGCTTAGGGAACCAGGACATTTTTGAGTGTCATTGAGCCCAGGCTGCAAACTCCATAACAGGAACTTCTTTGTCAGGCACCTTGCCTTATGTATGTCTTCATCTGCCTGTTGAAACATTGTTTCCCTGAGTTCTATGAGCTGCTCTAGCAAATTAATCAAAGGTAAGGAGAAGGTCACTGGAATCTCCAATCTGTAGTTTGTAAATCAGAAACGTGCGTAAGAGGGGCACCTGAGTGGCTAGGTTGGTTAAGTGTCTGACTCTTGACTGAGTCAGCTGAGGTTGGCTCAGCTCTTGATCTGGTGGGTTGTGGGTTTGAGCCCCATGTCAGGCTTTGTGCTGACAGCACAGAGGCTGCTTGGGATTTTCTGCCACTCCCCTGCTCACATTCTCTTTCTCTTTCTCACTCTCTCTCTCAAAACAAACAAACAAACAAACAAACAAACTTAAAGAAAAAAGAAACAGACAAGGGCTTGCCTCTGACATCTGATGTTGGAGGTAAAGAGACAGTCTTGCAGAACTGAACCCTTAACATAGGGAATCTGATGCTAACTTCAAGTAGATAGTATCAGAATTGAGTTGAATTGTCAAACACCATGGAGTCTGAGAATTGCTTGGTGTTGTATGTGAGGGACCCACCCCTCCCACCCCACATCAGCATTGAGTCCAGGATCCCTAAAAATAATTACATCCAATTGAATAATTTTTGCACTGTGATATAAAATGTGGATTCACCCATTATAATATGTTGAGTATAACATTGCCACAAGGGAGAAATAAAAATGAGAGAGAAAGTTGTAGTCTAGATAAGGTCTAGCTAAAGGAAAGACAAAGAATGAGAATATGTTTCTTTGTGTATACAGCATTATGTAGGACCAAGGAGAATTTTTAGACAGATTATGAAGGGGACAAGGAGAACTCATTCTAACAGGCTTATCAGAAACATCTCTGAAGAATATATGTACTACAAAAAATGGCCGGGTGACACCAAGTTTCTTACAAATTAGAGACCTAAACAGTACATGCTTATTCTCTGTCCCTCATCTAGCCCTGGAGATGAGAGAAAAGAGACAGGAATTTTGAGAGTCCTTTTTTTTTTTTTAGTTTTAAAATGGATGCAATGTTTATGGACCGTAGGATGTTTGCATCCTTTTGTTTTCTGAGGGGGCACGAAGACATGCCCTCAGTTCTAGAAGTTGAAAGACCAAGAAGAGGAGATGGGCTGCTGTATAGGATAGTCACATTGTTTCTCTCTCCCTCATGCCCTGATAAGGTCAAGCCAGTGACTGAGAAAGGAAGGGCTTAATTGGGGTAGCAGTTGGAAGGGGTGTGAAATTTGATGAAATAAGTACTAAGTATGTCTGGAATTTAGATTAGAATAGTCAGCAAGGTGCCAAATGAAAGGAAATTGCAAAATTTAAGTTGGAAGAAGAAACTTGTTCCCTAATGATGAGTGTCCTAGAGATAGATTCTAAATATGTGTTACTCACCCTTTGCCAATTACAGAGTAATGTTCAGTGTTAAGACACTGCTGGGGGCAGGTAGAGTGGAGAGCCAAGAACCTAGAACCAGAAATATACTTAGTTCTGGCAGCCTCTAGTCTTTTTTAATTAAAAGGGTTGCAGCCAGGAACAGAAGTTGCAAAATAGAGCTGCAGTGATGTTGTCTTGAGGATGGGAAGTGTGCATTTTGGGGGATAAAGGGTAAGGAGCAGATGACCATTGACAGTAAAATAAAGCCTCTCAGAACTAATGTCTTTTTCCAACTCTGCCAAACACACCATGAAAAAATGGAAGACAAAGCCCTATCTGATTTTTGCAGACTTAACTACCCAAACTAACAAATATGGGGAAATTTTCAGTATATCAAAGTTATCTTCTGATGTTGTGAGAGAAAGATAACAACAGAGCATTTGCCAAAGGAAGCTGAATTATTAAAAAGTCAATACACATTTGAAATAAACACAAATGTCATTATAGAAAAATACACAATGAAAATGTAATGACCAAATGTTTATGAATCATAACCATTTGGAAATATTGGAAATTAAAAAAAATAGTTGAGATGAAAAACTCAAAAGGAAAGATTGCAAAGTCAATGAGATACAAATGTAGGTAAAGTATAAATTAGTAAGAAAAAACATAGGTGGAGAAATTGCTTATGTATTGGAACATCT
This sequence comes from Acinonyx jubatus, assembly GCF_027475565.1. Classification (NCBI taxonomy): domain Eukaryota; kingdom Metazoa; phylum Chordata; class Mammalia; order Carnivora; family Felidae; genus Acinonyx; species Acinonyx jubatus. The sequence goes on along the minus strand of NC_069385.1, from coordinate 102,873,756 downwards.
TTTTTGATTGCTGACTTTTTATCTAGCTTCTGTGCTGAACTATCTAATATAGTTAACTATAAATTTTAATAGAAAAAATATAAAAGTAACTTAAGTGATATTTTTTGAAAATTTAGAAAAATCATTGTCACAGTCTTTTTTTTTAAATTGTCTATTTATTTTTGAGAGAGAGAGAGAGAGAGCAAGAGAACATGAGTGGGGGGAGGGGCAGAGAGAGGGAGAGACAGAATCCAAGCAGGCTCCGTGCTGTCAGCACAGAGCCCCATGCGGAGCTCCAACTCATGAACCATGAGATCATAACCTGAGCCAAAATCAAGAGTCAGCACTTAACCGACTGAGCCACCCAGGTACCCCCATTGTCATAGTCTTTATCATCTTTGTTAATTCTTTGTTAAGTACTACTAGCATATTATAAATATTCCTTAATATACTGGGAAATTGGAGAGAGTTACAGGCTGATCTAAGAATATGAGACATACCACATCCCCACTATTATTCAATGGTTCAGGATATATGATCCCTAAACTGTCCAGGGATCTCTGGGCTCTCACCAGTGAAGGAACAATGATGCCCTTTCCTATTAGAGAAAACATGATTATGAAAATGCTGTCCAAACTGCTTAACCCTTGAGAACATTTTGAAAATTCACAGTGACCCCTAATTTGGACCAGTTGTCAGTCTGCACATCTTGGACTGTTCTATTATACACGTCTCCACACAAAACTGCATAGAACCCAATTTTTATCGTAGAGCTCTTATAATTGAGAATCAGGGCTGTGTTGTCTTTGCTCATGGCATCAAATAAAAGTCATTAGTCTGGCTTTTCTTTAGGTTTCCCTGTAATCAGATCAACTTTTGTGCCCATTTGCTCTCCACTGTGAATCCAACAACCTATTCAGACTTGTCCTCAATACTGCTCTTTACTAGCTTTGCTTCACAGATCTTGCGGACATGCCTCAGTATTACGTGTGCACACGTGTGTGCGTATACACACACACACGCAGTTTTAATGGAACAGTGTGTTCGAGCTTTGGAGTCCAATCATGAGAGTGACTCTGAAGTTACCCTGAGATTTCTTTCCATGTGAAAGTGTGTTGCTGTGTGCACAAACACTCCTGATAAGCTCTGGTCATGGGAGTGATGTTGGGAAGTATTCAAAAAGTTGCATTATAATTTGTGTCACATTTCCTTATAGATATTTAGCATATGAAGTTCATTGGGGTCACACAAACAATTCTCATCCTCAAAGTAACTTGGTTTCTACTGCCTCTTTCTTACACATGATATGACCAATGATGAAAACCTAGAGAACTTTCTTTTATATAAACTTGTAGAAAGAAAGATCATATCTATGGGGAGAAAAAAGAACAAACTGAAACTGAAAACAAAACACCAGGTGCTGGGATCTCTGTGTAGTCATACACTTTAGCAGGTTTCTTTAGTGTTGAGATTCACTAATATTTATGTGTGCATTTGAAATAAGGGAGACAATATCCTCTATAGATGTATTATATTGTATATAATCAGTGCTGAATATATAGTTTGTTAAATTAAGGAAAACAATTCCACCCTTGCTTTACAAATGTAGATATCAAACAATAAGACATTTAAATCACTTCCAGTTAAGCAATTTGCCTTGTAAGTAATAAGACTGGACTCTTCAATTGCTTTGTGAATTATTTTAATCATCAATTTAAACTAGAAGTAAAGTTAAGATATAAAGAATTACAGTGCATGTTAGTTGGGCAGGAAAGACAAACATCGAGGAGGTAGCAGGGGAAGGAGTTAATAGCAAAAAGACAAAGTTATTGTCAAGGGGCCAGTTATACCATGAGTTGAATTTTGTCAACCTGAGAACTACAGGTCACATGATTTAAACGTGGGGCAGGTGTTGGGCTGGACGCTTCACTTCTGTAGTAAGGAACTTTAAACCAGTGTTGGATCAGGACAGGAGTGGGTGGCATTGATGTAAATCTACTGATGCCTGTATGTGCTTAGTAAAGATGTCTCACATGTAATTAAAACCAAATGAAACTCAGCAAAAGCTACAGAAGCAAAGTAAGGTAGAAGGTGTAATCCAGCAGACATTTTCTAACAGCACATTATACTTGCAAATATATTATTTTATCTCCGTGTCACACAGACAACTAGCTTTGCAGAACTGTTGAACCCACTGGCGGCTGCATCCAAAACTACGTTTTTGTGTCTTACAGTTATTGTATTCATCATAGTAGAGGCAGGGGTTAGCTGGAAGGACAAAGCATGTTTACACCGTATTATCTCAAAAATTCACCATCACTAAAGAAACAGATAAACTTCTCAAACACATAAATGAAATTATCCACACCCCACATGTCCAAGGCCTCTGGAAATCACCAATCTTTTCTCTGTATCTGTGTGTTTGGTTTTTTAGATTCCACATGTAAGTGAGATCATATGGTATTTGTCTTTCTATATCTGACTTATTCACTTAGAATATGCCTTCAAGATCCATCCCTGTTGCTGTAAATGATAAGACTTCCATTTGTTTTATAGCTGAACAGTATACATAGTGTATACACACACACACACACACAAAGGTACACAGTATACTATACATAGTATATACTACACTATATACAGAGAATATATATATATACATACATACACATACACATACATACATACATATGTACACATATATACATATATATGTATATATATGTACACATATATACAGATATATGTGTGTATATACATATATTTTTTATATATATGTATATACACACATATATATATTTTTATATATATGTATATACACACACACACCATATTTTCTCTATCCATTCATCTGTCAATGGACACTTAGGTTGTTTCCATGCCTTAGCTATTACAGGTAATGCTTCAAAGAACATAGAGGTGTAAATATCTTCTTGAGTTAATGTTTTTGGTTTCTTTTAGATAAATATCCAGAAGTAGAATTGCTAGATCATATGTTAATTATACTTTTTAATATTTTGAGGAGCCTCCATACCATTTGCCATAGTGACTACACCCATTTACATTCCCTTTAATTTCACAGAACAGTTTGTTATTTGCCACACCCTTGCCAACATTTATTATCTCTTGTCTTTTTTATGAGAGCCATTCTAACAGGTATGCATTATATCCCTGCATTTCCCTGGGGAAATGATGTGATGTTAAATACTTTTTCATGTACCTGTTGGCCATATGGACATCTTTGGAAAAATGTCAATTTAGTTCCTCTGCCAATGTTTTAATTGGATTTTTTAATTTAGCTTTCTAATTTCTTTATATATTTTGGAGATTAACTTCCTATCAGACATATGATTTGCAAGTTTTCCCCCCATTCAATAGGTCGTCTTTTCATTTTGTTAATGCATTTCCTTGTTTTGCAGAAGCTTTTTAGTTTGATGCAGTCCCACTTGTTTATTTTTGCTTTTGTTATTTTCGCTTTCAGTGTCAAATCCGAACAATCATCACCAAGATTGATGTTGAGGAGTTTGCCCCCATGTTTTCTTCTAGGAGTTTTATGGTTTCAGGTTTAATGTTCAAATCTTTAATCCATTTTGAGTTGATTTTTGTGTTCAGTGTAATATATGGGTCCTGTTCCATTCTTTTGCCTATGATTGCTTAGTTTTCCCAACACTATTTATTGAAGAGATTGTCTGTTCCCTTTGCATGTATTTGGCTTTTTTGTTGTAAATTAATCAACCATGTATGAGTTGGATTATTCCTGGGCTCTCCTGTTGCATTGATCTATGTGTCAGTTTTTATACTAATACCATGCGGTTTCGATTACTATATGTAGCTTTGTAATATAGTTTGAAACCAGGGAGTTTGATACCAATAGCTTTATTCTTTTGTCTCAAGATTGCTTTGGCTAGTTGGAGTCTTTTGTGGTTTCATATAAGTTTTAGGATTATTTATTCTAAGTCTATGAAAAATACCATTGAAGGGGCACCTGGGTGGCTCAGTCAGTTAAGCAACCCATTTTGGCTCAGGTCATGATCTCACAGTTCGTGGGTTTGAGCCCCACATTCAGCTCTGTGCTGACAGTGTTGAGGACCCTGCCTGGGATTCTCTCTCTCTCCCTCTCTCTCTGCCCCACCCCTATGCATGCTCTCTCTCTCTTTCTCCCTCATTCTCTCTCTCTCTCAAAATAAATAAATAAACTTAAAAAAATACCATTGGGATTTTGATAAGAATTGCACTGAATCTATAGGTAGCTTTGGGTCGTATGGAAATTTAAAAAATATATTAATTCTTCTAATCCATGAACATGGAATATATTTCTATTTATTTGTACCTTTTTCAGTATATTTCATCAATGTCTTAAAATTTTTGATATATAGATCTTTCATCTCCTTGATTAAATTTATTCTTAGGTGTTTTTTCTTTTTGATGCAATTGTTTTTTTAAATTTCTTTTTCTGATAGTTTGTTGGTAGTGTACTTAAAATAATGGATTTTTGTATATTGATTTTGTATTCTGCAATTTTAATGAATTCACTTATTAATTTCAACAGTTTTCTGGTGGAGTCTTTCTGGTTTTCTATACATACTGTCATGTCATCAAATAGAGACTGTTTAACTTCTGCTTTCTGATTTTAATTATTTGTATTTCTTTTCTTGCCAAATTACTCTGATTAAGACTTCCAGTACTATGTTGAGTTAAAGTGGTAAGAGTATTCATTCTTCTCTTATTCATGGTCTTAGAGGACAAACTTTTCACCACTGAATATAATACTTTTTGTGGGCTTGTCATATCTAGCCTTTATAATGTCGAGGTAAGTTCCCTTTATACCCAGTTTGAGAGTTTTTATCATGAAAGAATGTCAAATTTTGTCAAATGCTTTTTTTGCATCTATTGAGATGGCTATATGATTTTTATTTTTCATTTTTTGGTGTGGTATATCACATTGTCTGATTTGTGGATGGTGAGCCATTCTTGTATCCATAGAATAAACTCCACTTGATTGTGGTGTATGATATTTTCAGTGTATTGTTGCAATTGTTTTGCTAAAGTTTGTTGCTCTTTTTGCATCTATGTTCATCAGATATATTGGACTGTAATTTTTTTTTTTTTTTTACTGCAGTGTTCTCACCTGATATTAGTATCATGGTAATGGTAGCCTCATAAAATGAGTTTGGAAGAGTTTTAGAAGTATTGGTATTAGTTATTTAAATGTTTGGTAGAATTCACTGGTAAAGACATCTGGTCTCTAGCTTTTCTAAGTTGGGAGGTTTTTTATTATTGATTCAATCTTCTTCCTAGTACTTTGTTCACAGTTTCTACTTATTCATAGAACATAATTATATTCACAGAATATAATTATTCTGTCATTCAGTCTTGGTGGGGTCATGTTTATTTATTCATAATTTAGTCTTTGTTAGTTGTATGTTTCTGGGAATTTATCCATTTCTTCAAATTAGTTGTTTAATTTGTTGCCATACAGTTGTGCATAGCATTCTTATGTTCTTTTTGGTTTGTGTGGTATATGTCTCTTCTTTATAATGTCTCTAATTTATAATGTCTCAGTTATAATGTCTCTTCTTTAATTTCTATTTTTAATTATTTGAGTCCTCTATTTTCTTCTTTTCCTTCCTCCTCCTCCCCCTCCTCCCCCTCCTCCCCTTCCTCCTCCTCCTCCTCCTCCTTCTTCTCCTTCTTCTTCTTCTTCTTCTTCTTCTTCTTCTGTGTGACTAAAGCTAAAGATTTTTCTGGGTTATCTTTAACAAAACAGCTCTTTCATTGATCTTTTCCATTGTCTTTTTAGTCTCTATTTTATTTATTACTACTCTGATTTTTGTTATTTTCTTCCTTCTGCTGACTTTGAGCTTAGTTTGTTTTTTCTGTAATTGAGGAATAAAGTTGTTTTGAGCTCTTTTTTAGCTGTTGTTAATAGAGGTATTTATTGTTATGAATTTCCCTCTTAGAACTAACTGCTTTTACTACTGTTATATACACTATATTAATTTATATAACTTCCCTATTTTATAAGCATGAATTTTGCTTTTATAAAATTTATTTGATTACACTAAGTTGATTATACCTACATATCCAGGTCTGTATATTTTTAGGCTTGTTTTCATTCCAGGGTGGCCCAATTTTAGATATCTATCTTTCTTCAATATTTCATATATTCTCATGCATCTGTAGGTGATCAAAGGGTTTAAGATATGCATGTTCTGTGTCATAGATTTAACCTTCTTAAGTAATAGTTTCTCTTTTCTACTCTCATTTTACTTCTCTGACATTTTTTTTCCACTATAGACATTACTTTTATATTTTGGATTAAGAAAATGTACCCCATTCAGCAAACATAGATAATTAGTAGATATTTTCTTTCTCAAACAACATTTCTTTCTAGAAATGTGGTGTAAAAAGTGAAGTTGAAAGTGAGACAAAAGGAAGAAAAAGAAAGAATAAAGGAAAAGGAGAAAGAGAATATCTATCTATCTATCTATCTATCAAGAGAGAGAGAGAATTTGAGAAAAATAAAAAGAATCCATTTTCCTTACTTTAAAAGTAAATAGGGGCACCTATGTGGCTCAGTTGGTTAAGCGTCTGACTCTTGGTTTCTGCTCAGGTCATGATCTCATGGTTTATGAGTTTTAGCCCTATGTCAGGCTCTGTGCTGACAGTGCGGAGCCTGATTGGGATTCTCTCTCTCACCTTCTCTCTGTCCCTCCCCTGCTCACACACTCTCTCTTTCTCTCAAAATAAATAAATTAACTTTAAAAAAATTAATAAAAGTAAACAGAATGACTTGGTCAGGTGTAGGAAAATAAGTCTTCTGGCTTTCCAAGTCTGAACTTAAAATATTTTTTTTTTCTGGGTTAGTTATTTCTCTATGAACTTATTGAAAATTTTCTTATCAACATTATCCTCAGGGATTAAGGAATTGTTTTCAGAAGGCTCTAGAAAAAGGAACTTTGCCATCTAAAGGAACTTTTGCTATCTAATTGGATGCCATTTAATGAATACCACGTTGTAGGTAAGGTTTATTTAAGAATTAAAAGGATGTAGGGGCACCTGGGTGGCTCAGTTGGTTAAGTGGCCAACTTCGGCTCAGGTCATGATCTTGTGGTTCACAAGTTCGAGCCCTGCATTTGGCTCTGTGGTGACAGCTAGAGCCTGGAGACTGCTTCAGATTCTGTGTCTCCCTGTCTCTGCCCCTCTCCCTGTTCATGCTCCATCTCTCTCTCTCTTTCTAAAATAAATAAATAAATAAACATTAAAAAATTTTTTTAAAAAAAAAGAAAGAAAAGGAAGTATTGTAAGGGGACAGTGTGACTATCGTCTAATATGTTCTGATGTGTCAGTAGGAACATAGAAGAATAAAGATCACTCAGTAAGAAATTACCTGCCCTAATAAGTGGTCAGGCAGGTAGGGGAGTTATGGAGTAGCAAGAAAGCTGAAAGTGCTGGTATCCTGAAAGAGTATGTCTAATTCCAAGGCTGCAATGAGAGAACCCATAAACTTTTTTATAGAGCACAGAAAAATTTATACTTCTATTTACATCTTATCCAGGTTTCCCCTATTAGGGTCATTAACTTTAGGGTGGGAACTTGAGTTTAGGCCTAGACATTCTAATTTCCATTCCAATAGATTTAATCAATCATCTTCTTGGTCACTCTGGGAGAGTGATCTTTGGGAATATTGATCTTTCCTGTGAGATGGTTCAGATAAAAGTTATAGAAAAGTGCAATATTGTCAAATGCTTAATTTTAAGGACACATGGCTCCTGGGTCAACAGTCTACATTAAGCAAACTGAATGTAAAACTTACTACAAAGTTTATTTTCACAGTCATTTGGACAGTCTTCACATGGATTTCCCACATTATAAGGTTCATTCCTTTTGGCAAGATCATTGCCCCTTAAAAACAGAATAAAGAAAAAATTGATGTAATAAAATTGATGTTTGAACAATGCATATAAAAGTTTACTTACTTTTTATAATAAACTTTGAAAACAGTTTTTGAAAACCACTTCTAGATAATGATTATAGTATTTAAGATTGGTTTAAGATTTCTAGATTTACAATGATGAAAATTTATCTTTTTGAATGTGTAACAGGTAACTGTGGGGTCCCAAGAATGTTTTCAGACAATTTACACCTATTTGGACAGTCAAGTTCTAACAGGATTGGGGCCTATGAACAGTCAAATCTTACCAAGCAGGAGAGCTTTAGAATCACTTATAATAGGTCATTTTTCTTTATTTATACTCATAAGGACTTGGTGAATAGTCATGTAAAAGAGGATGTTAAGAAAATTTTGAGTATAATTGGAGATGTTCTAACTTCATCTTGCACGATGTCATGAAAAACTTGATACATGTTGCTGCTTGTGTAGAAACACAGGGAGCATTGTAAAAGATGAAAGTCCCTCAGTATGGCTAAATCTAAAGTGACAAAGTTGGGGGAGAGAGAGTAGAGAGAGTCTCTAGTTCTAAGCTAATATGAAATTCAGAGAAGACAGTCTTACCTGCAGACATCTAAAAAAAAATCAACAAAAAACAAAACAATGTGGATGATAGCCAATTCTTAATATGCTTGGAAAATAAAATAAATGCTCAGCATTCTATTTGATAATTTCCCCCTTTGATATCTGAATTGTTAGAATTTCACTTTATTTCCTCCTACTTTTTTTTTTAACTAAGCTTTATTCCCAATGTGGTACTTGAACTCATGACCTTGAGATCAAGAGTCTCATGCTCTACCGAGTCCTCTAAGCACCCCTAAATTTCACTTTATAAAAGAATATTATTACTTAATTTAAGAAGGGATTTTTGTCAGACAGTTGGGCTAATCTTTGCCATAGAAAATTATCCTACCACAACTCTGTATGTTTTACTTTTGTGTATTGTCAGAAATTCACTAGAGACCACCAGCCCCAGAAAAGATTTAGTACAATTTATGTGTTGTAGATGCAAAGAGATCTTACTGCCTTCAATACTAATTACATAGATAAAATCATAACAAATATTAACTACTGAAATCAAGAAATGATAAGACCACAAAATAACTCATATAGAGCTATTATATGAATATATCTATTGAATCTATACTGATATTGGAGACCTCATTTGAAGTATGAATATGGTAGCATATTACCAGATAAATAGTTTTTGCTGATTTATATTGAACATCTTTTATTTTGCAACAAAAATGAGGGATAACAGTTAAACATCATGTAAACAGATATTTGTGGTAAACTATTGGGGGAATATATCCTGTTCTGAACAGTCTCTAATTTTTCATAATTACCACTGGAGCCATACAGTGTGCCCTTATGGGATTCTGCAATCATTGTCTGAAACTGATTTTACTCTATAACCACAGTTGATAGGGCAAAGGAGTCCACTTATTCTTCACTGAAGCAATCATATTATCTCTTGTGGGAATTGTACTCATACCATGATAACATGGAAATTTAATTTCTAAAGAAAAGACATACACTGAGAGACTAAAAAGCTAACCATGAGAACACTTCAATTTTTTGTTTGTTTACTCTTGATACTCCACTATATTTCTGCCCTTGCATTCTAAATATACTCTTGAATTGCTTAAGTAAATATTGTTTCTTTGCTTATGCTAATCAATAACACATAACAAGGCTACTGGTAATAGCTTTGATTTTGGACATTCTACTAATGAGATATAAATTCATTTAAAAAATATGATATAGGGGCATCTGGGTGACTCAGTCAGTTAAGCATCTGACTCTTGATTTCAGCTTAGGTCATGATCTTATAGTTCGTGAGTTTGAACCCCCCCCCATCAGTCTCTGCCTGACAGTGCAGGCTTTTTGGGATTCTCTCTCTCTCCCACGACTTTGGTCCCTCCCCAACTTGTGCACATTCTCTCTCTCACTCAAAATAAATAAATAAACTTTAAAATGAATATGATATAAATAAAAATACATGTGTGATATTTTAGGTATTGGCTAAATGACATTTTATCCCTAAAGTTCTGCTTAACTGAAGTGAAATATTTATTTGTGTTTTCTTTTGTAATGTTTGAGAAACTGGATTATGTAAGGAGGATATATTTCTAACAGCTATGTGAAACAAAGCTGTATAATACATACTCATGACAATAGTGACAAACATAGAGATACTGAGTTGACATTCTTTTGGGGCATGATGAGATTCCACACCCAATGAGGTAAGAAGTGGCCCAAACTACCTGTAAAGACAAAGAGATGTTTTTAATTAATAATTTGATGTTTTGCTGAATGATTAAAATACGAATATTGTTACCCAGGGCTTAAAATAAACATGTCTGCTTCCAGTATTCTTTGAGCAGGACTTATTAGGAATTCATAGAAATAGCAAGATTTCCATGTGTCTGGACAACAAACATGCATATGCACACTTAGTGGCCATCCCTAATCCTGGCTCATTCCTTTATCAAATCTATGTGGACAATCAGATAACATGATGAAGACTGTTTGGTGGTTATGTAAAAAATCAGGGGTGTCTGGGTGGCTCAGTTGGTTGAGCGTCTGACTTCAGCTCAGGTCATGATCTCACAGTTTGTGGGTTTGAGCCCCGCGTCGAGCTCTCGCTGACAGCTCAGAGCCTGGAGCCTGCTTCAGATTCTGTGTGGGTGTGTGTCTCTCTCTCTCTGCCCCTCTCCTGCTCCTGCTCTGTCTCTCTCTCCCTCTCTCAAAAATAAATAAAGATTTAAAAAAATCAAAGCATAGGAGGAAATTTACTTAATCACCAGGGAAAAGGCATAGTGTAGAGTTATGAATTGGCCTTTGAAGCAAAATGACTCAAGTTCAAATTCTATCTCTACCACTTTCTAGTTGTATGGTATTTACCGATTCGATTTATATCTTGAAATTTTTTGTTTTTAAAGTGGGATATAATAATATCATTTTCTACATCATAGGTGTGTAGTGGGAATTGAACAATAAAATTTTTAAGTGTTTGGAAGAGGAAATATTATTATCTGAGTATGATGAAACTAAAGGTCTTATGATGTAAATAGTGGGTCTAGTCTACCTTTATCTGAAAGAAATAGAAGGCAGGAATTGATGTCACAAATTTGTCAGATTTTTAGCTCTCGGGGTGACCATTTTATTTTTATCCTCTGTTGATAAGGTAAATTATATGAATACATAGTCTAATGTTATAACATTCTTGGATTCCTAGCACATACCCTTTTTGTACAAGGGTATCAATCTTAAAATAAGAATTCTACTTGCTAATCTTTTACTTAGAATTTCTGCATTGTTATCTATAAGTGATTAAGTCTATGATTTAAAATAGGCAGATGGTCTTGAAAAGCGGAACAAAGCTGGAGGTCTTATATTTGCCAATATCAAACCTTACTACAAGCAGTGGCACTTACATAACAATAGACAGATAAACCTATGAACTGAAATAGAGATTCCACATATAGATCTTCACATGTATGTTCTAATGATTTTCAAGAAGGGTGCCAAGACCATTCAAGGGAGACAAAAAAAGTGGGAAAAAACTAGATATCCACACACAAGCAAATGGACAGTACCTTATACCATATAAAAAACTAACTCAAAATGGATCAAATACCTAAGTGTAAGAGTTAATATCATAAAAAACTCTTCGAAGGAAACACAAAGAAAAACCTTCATGATATTGAATTTTACAGTGATTTCTTGAATGTGACACCAAGAGCACAGACAGAAAAGGAAAAAATAGATAAATTGGACTTTACCAAAATCAAAAATCTTTGTTCATTATATCATTATTATTATCAGAGTGAAAAGGCAGTCCATGTAATAGGAATTAATATTTGCAAATCCTATACCTGATAAAAGATAGATACCTAGAATATGTAAAGAACTCTTATAACTCAACAACAAGAAACCAAAGAACCTGATTTAACCCAACAGCTCTAATTAGAGATGGAATCTCTAGGGAATTAATTTACAAGTCATAAGTGTGGGACCATGATCTGATAGGATTTGTGTCCTTACAAGAAAAGGCACTAGAGGCACTCGAGTGCTAGCTCTGGTTCTTGTACTCTCTCTTTATTTCTCTCTTTCTCTCTCTCTCTCCACTCCGCCCCTCTCTCTGCAAGCATCAGCAGAGGAAAGGAAAGGAAACTCCATGCAAGGATATAGTGAAAAGAAGACAGGAAGAGAGCTCTCACAAATTATGCTGCAGAAATTCACAGACTTCCAGCCTCCAGAATTATAAGAAAATAATTTCTGTTTTTTAATCCATCCAGCCTGTGATATTTGTAATGACAGCCCAAGCAGACCAATACAGTGTGTGGATGTGAAAAACCAGAAACTTCATTGCTGCTGGGAATGTGAAATAATGCAGTTATTGTGGAAGACAATATGCCAGCTCCTCAAATAATTAATTATACATAGAATTTCCATATGATCCAGAAACTCCACTTAGGGGTGTATACTCAAAAGAATTGAAAGCAGGATATGAACAAATATTTGAACTCCAATGTTCATACTAGTCTTATTCTCGACAGCCAAAATTGGAAACAACTTAAATACCCATCAGTGGACGAATGGATAAACAACCAGTGGTAAACAGATATGATGGAATATTATTCAGCCTTAAAAAGGAATAAAACTTTGACACATGCTACAACATGGATGGATGTCAAATGAGAATATAATGCTAAGTGAAATAAGGCAGACACAAAAGGACAAAATTTTTATGATTCTAGTTATATGAGGTACCTAGAGTAATCAAATCCATAGATACAGAAAGTAGAAAGGTGATTGCCAGAGGCTGGACACAGAGGAAATGGGAAGTTGTTGTTTAACAGGTGCAGAGCTTTAGTTTGGGAAGATGAAAAGTTCTGAAGATATATAGCGGTGATTTCTGTATAAGAATTTGAATACAGTTAATGCTACTGAACATTAATGCTGCATAATTTAAAAGTAACTAAAATGACAAATTTTATAAAATATATACATATATTATATATGCATATATAGATAATTATTATGTATCATATATGTATGTATACATAATATATGTGTATATAAATAATATTATATACATATAATTTTTTACAATAAAAATAAACTAGAAAGAAGAGGATTCTCTGTACTATAAGGTACTGTTGTTTTATTCTTTACAAATATCAAAAATGTAATATATAAGTGACGTTTTATGATTTTGTTAATTTCCAGAAAATCAAATGTGTAAAAACGGAGACTAAGCAGTTAAGCAGCTTCTCCAAGCCAGCTATTGAGGGAATCACACTTCCTTGTGTTCCAAATGATAGCAGGAACTCAGTGGGTCAAGTGTAAGTTTGCAGGAAAAGGTAGAATGATTTTCTCAGTCATCTATATTCCACACATGCTTATAGTCATTTAAACAATGTGTATATTTGCAAGTATGCAGGTTACCTGAGTATAATGCTCAATTGTTATGCCATTATCCATTGACGTCCATTCCCCATACTTGAAATATTTAGATTCGTTGTACCAGATTTCAATTACATTTGACCATGAGATAGCATAAGATGTCAAATGCATATTTTCTCCACAAAAAGTATCTGAAAGGGAGAAAACAGTCTGTGTCATACTCTATGAAACCTGGAAATATAAGGACACTTTCCTCACTTCCATTTTATGAATGTTTCTCTTATCATCTAAGCAATGTCTTATAAAAAGAAAGCTGACTCAGCTATATCTCTGCTGGCAATCATCTTTCCCACTGATGAGTGAATTTGTGGTACTTAGGTTTGGTGAGAAGTCGACAGTAGGAGATGATGTGCAAGCTTGGAAATCACCTCGACATTTCAGTCTCCAAGCTGATGGAGAAGGGTGAAACCAATCCAAGCAGCCTGTGTGTTGTAACAGGGCCTGTGACTTGCAAACAGCTACCCACAGGTATTCATTATGCAAGGACCATGAAACAAACATTTGCTCATTTAGCCATCCACTGGTGATGTGGGTTCTTGACCAAACATGGTATTCAGGAATTATCTACCTTTCTCTGAGACTCATATTGCTAATTCACAGGTCAACAATATTGGGCAAAGATGCCCAATAACCTGTAAATATGGAAGTTTCATTAGTATCTTTGAAATATTTTGTAACAAGCAAGTATCTCAAAAATGTTAATAATGTCTACTTGTGTAGGAAGTATTAATGGCTTTTCTGGAAACAAGCAATGGACATTTATGTCATGAGATGGACTCATTTTTGAGCACCTAAATTTGTTCACATGTACAGCCCAGTAGACTTGAATATAACTCACCTATCATCTGTATTAGTATTTCAAAGCCAAAGATATCCCTAATGCATTGTTGTGTGTAGCTGAAATAACTACATAGAATAGACAACCTCCAGCTATCCAGCTCTCCATCCAGTTATCACTGTATTACTCAACTATTCTATAATGTTGAGAGTTTTGATTCTTGTTTCTGATGATCAGAATCTGGAATTTGAAATTCTGAAATATCCAAGTTTAAAAATTGATAATAATAAAAGTGTAGTGGGCCACAATCTACTGCCATTTATGGGGCCCATATAATATACCAAAAGACTTAACTTACCCTTGCCAGGTTATTTAACAATCACCGAAGACTTCTGAGTACCAAGGTGAGTCATGTAGACATATACCTACTTGTAATTCGCCTCCTAGGTGCGCTGCTCTCTCTTAATTCGCACTGTGTTGACAACATTCTGGCATTTTGTGCAGCTTCCTCACTCCAGTCCTACAGTGGAAGAGTAAAGTAGAAGTGCTTGGTCTTATTGGTATTTCCATGATAATATTTTAGTTTATTGTTTCTAAAAAGCCAAGGTTAGTGATATCTTCAATTGTATAAGCTAACAATTTAAATAATATTATTAAATGTTCTGGTTAGAAGAGGAAGACGAAACTTTCAACTTACTACTTTAGCCCTTGAATTTACAAAATCAAAATTTGGTAGTAATGCTCAGATGTAGCATTTCTCTCTCAGAAGTATGAAAGAGTTTAACTAAATGCTTTCTGTGAAACAGATCAGGGTTAGAACTCCATTCTGTTTTTTTTTAAGTTTATTTATTTTTGAGAGAGAGAGAGAGAGAGAATGCAAGAAGGGGAGGGTCAGGGAGAGAGAGGGAGACACAGAATCTGAAGCAGGCTCTATGCTGACAGCTCAGAACCTGAAATGGGGCTCGAACCCATGAACTGTGAAATCATAACCTGAGCTGAAGTTGGACAAATAACTGACTGAGCCACCCAGGCGCCCCTCCATTCTGTTATTTGATAGTAGTTTTATCTCTGAAATATTATTTAATCTCTTTGAATATGTTTCTTCCTCTATAAAATGTGACCCTCAATGCCTAATAGCTTGTTCTCAAGTTTTAATGTAATAATTCATGCAATACAATTATGATATGACAAATCTTATACTATGTGCTCGGTAAATAAATGATGGCTATGTACAGTGTCACACATCTCCATCTAAAATGACAAATGATAATAAAAAATAGTAGCTAATACTACATGCCAGGATCTGTTACCAATTCTGTATGTATATTCCCTTCTTTTGGCTCACAGAATCTCCACAAGAGAAGTACTATTATTATCCCCATTTGCAAATGGGGAAAGTGAGGCACAGAGATGTTGCATAATTTCTCAGGATGACACAACCAATAAGGAACCAAAAAAAAGTAGGATCCAGCTTATTATACCTTCAGAGTGTATGTTCTTAACTCTTAATGTGTGTCAACTGTGCTGAGTTGAAGAATTTTGTCAGGTGTATCTCCAAGTAAGTTTAAAGGCAGGAAGTCTATATCACCAGTTACGGGACTCTGGCAAAATTCTCCCTAATACTCTTTAATCCTCACAGGGTGTACATCCACTTAAAAGACTGTATCAATATCTTCACGCAACACATTATCAAGAAAAGTTGTAGGCCTTGTTTTGTAATATAGACTGAGACATAGGTCATTCACTTACTCTTCAGAATCAGTTTTGTATGACACCTAACTGTAGGCTTTAATTGTTTCACGCAACAAAAGTTGTATTTTACTGGTGGATACATTTTAACTGAGGGAGTAGAGATGACACAACACATCCCATTAAGTCCCAGGATCTCCTGGCAGTGGGAATATCATCATTGCATGCACTAATAATCTTGCCTACTATGACCAGGTTACCAAGTGATTAGGACTAGAAATCATCCGGATAATTTACAACTAGTTGCTTTTTGTGCATGTTGTGATGCACTAGCAGGTTGCTTTCTAAACAGAAGCACTTATTTCCTTGCAAGGAGTCCCGCCCACTCACAGCTCTCTTGTCTGTCCTTTCTAAAAATTGTCCTCATCCAGGAGCAAAATCACTTCCTGGAGGTAGTTTGTACCCAACAACTGGTAGATGTGGGAATTGTAAATGACAGGCCACCTCCCTCCAACTTAGGACAATTCAGAAGGGCCATCCTAGCTGTACAGCTTCCTGAAAAATTAGCTGAAACCTCTGTCATGACAATGTCACAACCCAGCTTTTCTATATGCCCAATGCTGCTTCTCTCTCTACCTCTACAGGTAGGTGTCATTCTGGAGATTGTTCTCCAATAAACATCCTGCGTGCTAATCTCCATCTGAGTATGCTTATCTTGTATAACTATCTGAAACATTCATTACATACTATCTGTGGTTCAGACCTCTTTGCAGAATCTCTCTAGAATATTACCTCTGATTAATGATGGTAAGATACTCCTTTTGGAGGGGGGAGTCATGGGTGGCTCAGTTGGTCAAGTGTCTGATTCTGGATTTTGGCTGAGGTCATGATCTCACAGTTCATGGGTTCAAGCCATTTGTCGGGCTGACAGCACGGAACCTGCTTGGAATTCTCTCTCTTCCTCTCCCTCTGCCTCTCTCCTGTTCATACTCTCTCTCTCAAAATAAATAAACTTGAAAAAAAAAAGATACTCTTTTTTGGGTGATGTATCCATGATTAAAATCACAAGTGAGTATTTATGGTTATTGCACCAAAGCTATGAATTCTGTCCTTAATACCTGATTCCATTTAATCAGCTTCTAACCTTATGTATGAAAACTTCTCTTTTTAGAAAACCTCTGCCTGGCAGTTATGACCAGCTCTTCAGCCCTGCTGTAACTCTATCAATTCCTTTCTTTCCATGTCCTATATATTGTTTATGGGAACAATTCAACTCCCATATTTCCTTTAAAATATGATTCAGTTTGGGGCACCTGGGTGGCTCAGTCCATTAAATGTCCAACTCTAGATTTTGGCTCAGGTCATGATCTCGAATCTCATGAGTTCAAGTGCTGCATTGGGCTCTGTGCTGGCAGTATGGAGTCTGCTTGGGATTCTCTTTCTCTGTCTGCCCCTCCCCATCTCTCTCTCTCTTCTCTCGAAGTAAATAAGTAAACTTTAAAAAAATAAAATATGATTCAGTTTTACTGGTGCGCTTAATTTATTGTCTTGATCTTTCATAACTTTACACTTCAGCACTTGAATATATTTATTCTTACATTGTGCTCTATTTCCTTTGTAGTTACCTTTAATTCATAAAAAGTCTCTGAAATCAGAAGTTATATTTTCCATTTACTCTAAAATTTTTCTTTAGTACCTCCTAACTGTGTTTGCTTTCCTGGAAACCAAGAAGTTTGAACCCTGTTTGTCCTAAGGGAGGCAAACAGTTAAGAGCAGGTGCCTGGAGTTGGACCATTTGCATCTGAATCCTGACTTATCCAGTACTTATTACTTTGGATGTTAGCTAATTTCTCTGAGGTTCAGATCCATCATCTGCAAAATGGAGATGATAATATAATCTACATCACAGAATTATTGATTTAAATGAATTAATGTAGGGGTGCATGGTGGCTAAGTGTCTGACTCTTGATTTTGGCTCAGGTCGTGATCTCATGGTTTGTGAGATTGAGCCCCATGTGGGGCTCAGTGCTGACAGGTGGAGCCTGCCTGGGATTCTCTCTCTCCCTCTCTCTCTCACAAAATAAACAAACTTAAAATAAATAAGTAAGTAAGTAAGTAAGTAAGTAAATAAATAAATAAATAAATAAATGAGTTAATGTAATAAGGTTCTAAAAGAGTGCCTGTCAACAGTCAGCACAATATATATGTCAGTTACATCACTCACAATGCAAGACTGACTATGATAGCTACTGATTTTTATTGTTTTGTTTGAATAACACTTTTGATTCTAAGATGACCAAGAGATAAATTTCAAAATAATTTTTTTATTCACTTACTTTCCACCCTTTTTCATTTCCATGAGAAAGCTGTCCTTTAGAATCACCCTCCAGAGCCTGCACTATTTCTAACTCTTGTACCTTAGGTCCATCCAGGGTTAAAGGAATTGGGATAAAGTTGCCCAGAAACCTGAGGGATATTTCTGGGAGATAATGAATACAAGGCTAATCACCTGGTACATCTGAGACTGTCCTGAATTTGTTTGTTTTATAGCACTTAATCTGCTCACACAGCAGGTTTATAGTGGAAAGACCATTTGTCTTATCTTTTAAGGTGCAAGGGAACTGGGAAATAGATTTGTCAATATTTGTTTATCTGGCAGCACCCCCTGACTTAGAATCTGGACATCTTGCTTCTCAGGTGAGTGTCTAGCCTCTGGGCTGCTCCCCAGTGAAGACAGTTATGAAACGCCTCTCTCACTTAAAGCTCACTATGCTGACAATGCTGGCTGGCAGCATGAGCTTCAGCTGGGAGTTTGCAGTGGTCTCTACCCCAGACTTCCCCAAATCGGGATCTCAGACAGTGGGGCCCAGGAATCTGTGCTTTACCAAGTTGTTCAAGTAATTCTTAGCACGCTCAAGTTTATAAAGCACTGTCCCAGGGTATATTATGAATGGAGTTAGACTGTCTGAGTTGGAATTGTTGCTCTGTCATTTAATGCCTGTGATTTTGGGAGAGGGCATCCAGGTAGCTCAGTTGGTTAAGCATCTGGCTCTCAATCTTGGCTCAGATCATGATCTCATGGTTTGTGAGTTCGAGCCCCACATCAGACTCCATGCTGGCCGTGTGGAGCCTGATTGGGATTCTATCTCCCTTCTCTCTCTGCCCTGCTCTGCTCACACACGCTCTCTCTCTCTCTCTCAAAATAAATAAATAAACTTTAAAACCAACCAAACCAAAAATCACTGGTTTGGGGAAAGTTACATACCTTCTCCATGCCTCTGTTTCTTTTGCTGCTAGGTCAAAGTTTTCTTTGGGAAGACCAAACTTTTAGTAGATTGAAAGTGAATAGAAGTTAAGTAAAAGCTCAGTTAACACTATTACTACTACTGACATCATCGTCGCTGCTATTTAATTAATCTTACCATCTTCAGCATGTTGCTGGCTGATGGAACTACCCCTCTCCTGAGGTTGTTATGTACAGTAACGATTTCTTCTTGGACAGTTGCCAATTCAGTGAGGAGTGTGTTGTATGGAACTGGAGCTGGTTTTGCCTGTTACCAGAAAGCTATTAATTGGTGTCGCTTCTTCCGTGTGAAATTCGTCTTATATACTATATCACTGGCAGACCTATAGCAGTATGAATTTGTGGTTTATTTTGAATAAATCACGATCTACAGCATTTTAAAATTTACGATAGCTCAGGAGATTAGTTTCCATTTCTCCTGTGCTATTTCTGTGGGTTTCTGAATGTCATCTGACATTTTATAAGTCTATAGCATAATGCACTGAATGCTCTGTGATTCTTTTTTCCCCCCAGTTTATGATTGGTACTTTGGGCCATGTTAAAGCACTTTTTATCAGGCAATATGAATCACAGTGGAAGATATCTTGATTCCCTTCCATGGCTCCTTCCCCACCCCATTTACTGTAAGTGTTTTCCTTGTTTCCCAAATAAACCACTTGCACTTGAATACAATCTTAAGGATGTGTCTAATCTAAGAGTTTCATTATTGAATACAAAGCCCCTACTATCTCCAATTCAGAGTCTATATTTTTATCTAATGCAAATGGAAAAAGCATTAATGTTTACATCTGTATGTGTACATATAAAGTAGAATGCAAATCAGCTACAATCTAGAATTCCTGACTGTTCTTTTAAGCTGTTTACCTTTTATCCTTCAACTAACAAGAAAACTAAATGACCTTAATATTTTGTGTTAGCATTTGGGGAACCTGGGTGGCTTAGTCCGTTAAGCATCTGGCTCTTGATTGAGGCTCGGGTCATGATCCTCTCACAGTTTGTGGAATCGAGGACTACGTCTGGCTCTGTGCTGACAGCATGGAGCCTGTTTGGGATCCTCTCTCTCCCTCTCTCTCTGCTGCTACCCCACTCACACACTGTCTCTCTCAAAATAAATGAATAAACATGTTTTAAAAATTAAAAAAGTATTTTAGGTTAGCATTAATTGCTATAAAAAGCAGCTTCATTCGTGTGTATGTTATGTATCACATTTACTCATGCCTTTTACTAAAAAAAGTGGCAAAATCTAGGTAGTATAATTTGAGTAGTATCTATTTATTCCTCAGCTACCACAGGGCTATCAGCAGAGTTTCTGAATGGATGAGATCCAACACCATACCTTATTCAAATAGAGTAGTTATTGTCATTTACTTCATGCCAACATAAAATGGTACGGGGGAAAGGCAAAAATATGAAATCTGGAGGACCCCTCTAGAGACTGTCCCCTGTGAACATCATTTTCAAAAACACATTCATGTGATGCTATTTTCCTTTATACTCCAGGTAGCTCTAGTCTAGACTACAGGAAAGGGGGGGAACCCACCAGAATCCCTTTACCATTTCCAAGACATAACTTCCCTTGCTCCTCTGAACTCTGCTCCACTGAAACTCATGACATATTGCTCTACCCTCTTATCACTGACCATTTACTCTCCTATGACAGTTTCCCTATTACTTCCTCTCATTCACAGAAATTGGGTCTCCTGAAACAAATTCATCCTGTCCACCCATTTCTTCAGTCAACTCAAGGACTGCCGCATTCACATGGATGACTCCAGCCACCTGATACCTCAGGCCCCTTGAATTCTCCCTCTCTTAGATGGTTCCTCCAAGTGCCTTTAGTCTCCACCATGATGATCACAGTCTATATCTCATAATCACTGCCAAGTGCCATACCTCCCAAATCCCCTGGGCAAACTTTTCCCTGCCTCATCAGTTCCTGCTCTTCCAAGTTGCCACGGTCAATCACTCTTTTCAACATATTCTAGCCTTCTAGCTCATCATTTTCTCCATGTCCCCGCTCTTGAATTTTCTTTCTTTTCTATTCATGTACTCTTATTTCAACAACTCTCTTGCTAAAATATCGAATCTTTTCCCTGCCCATCATTATTTAGGAACACCCCCACTATGGATGGGACCAAAAATTTCTTTGCCTGCATGGAGTCAGATGAGCATTGTCAGAAAAATATCCCACAAAATGACAGATATTGGTGTCATCCCAAATCAGGATTTCTAATCTCAAATTGCTCGTTAATTTTTCTCATCAATTCTATTAATTTACCACGTTAACTCACTTTGTCTTTTTCCACAATGTTATTGTAGAACTTGTGCACTCTACCTCAGTAACATTTACTTCTCTCAGCAGATTGTGATATGTGCTAGTTTCCTCAGTAAAGAGACAATATCTGATGATAGCTGTTTTAGGTTCTCTTGGTCAGTCTACCAATCTGCCTATATCTGTTCTCATTCTTTCCCCCTTACCTTTTGTGGTACTACTGAACAGGTCATACTTTGTTGTTGTTGTTGTTGTTGTTGTTTTTAAACTATTTTATTGAGGTATAATTGACATGTGAAAGCTATGCACGTTTAATGTATACAATTCAAGGAGTTTGGGTAAGTATACACTTGTGAAACCATCAAGACCATAAACAAACAAACAAACAAAAAAAAACAAAAGACCATACATAACAATCACCTCTCAAAGATTCTCCCTGCCCCCTTTATTATAACTATTGTTATTATTTTGTGTATATTGTAAAAACATGTAACTTAAGACTTACCCTCCTGGCAAATTTAAAACTGGATATCCACATGCAAAAGAATGAAATTAGATCCTTATACCATAGATAAAAATCAACTCAAAATGGATTAAAGACTTAAATGTAAGACCTGAAATCAGAAAACTCCTAGAAGAAAACATAAGTATAAAGTTCCTTGACATTTGTCTTGGCAAGCACAGACAATAAAAGTAAAAATAAACAAGTGGGATTATATCAAACTAAAAAGCTTCTGCACAGCAAGAATTGTTTCCTTAACAATCAACAAAATGAAAAGACAATTTAATGAATGGGAGAAAATATTTTAAGCTATATACCTGATAAGGGGTTAATATCCAAAATATATAAAAACTCATATAACCCAATAGCAAAAAAAAAAAAAACAACCAACCAAACAAACAAACAAACAAATAACCTGATTAAAAAGATACACAAAGGACCTAAACAGACATTTTTCCAAAAAAGACATATAAATGGTCAACGGGTATATGAAAATGTACTTAACCTCATTGATCATCAGGGAAATAAAGGTGAAAACCACAATAAGATATCACCTCAGCTATTAGGTGCACTATTGTTAAAAAACGAGATTTCAAATGTTGCAAGGATGTGGAGAAAATGGAATCCTGATACACTGTTGGTGGAAATGTAAAATGGTAGAGCCATTATGGAAAATAGTATAACAGTTCCTCAAAAAATGAAAAAAAAAAGTCATTCTTTCAAAAGCTTTGTCCCCAGTGTTATTTACCCCATTCTCTTCCACATTTTCCCAAATTTCACATTACTCATTATCTTTCCAGTATATCTTCTACCATTCTTTTGTCTTGGTCCTTCCCACTGGCATTTACTCATAATCATGTTGCTGGTAACTTAAACAAACAAAACTTTGCATTTATTCCACTTCCCCACTCAATCACTGTACTTTCTACTTTCCTTCCCTATCACAATTTCTGAAAATGTTGCCCATACTGGCTGTCTGTAATTTCCCACCCTCCAGTAATATAGTCTGCATTCACCCTTCCCCCACTTATTCCAGTAAAACAAAAGTTCTATAGTAGGAGTAATATACCCCGTCTCGAGCCCCTCTTCTTTTCCCTGGAATTAAACAATGTCTGGAGAAATTTCTGGTTGTCATGACTGGGTTGGGGCGAGTACTCTGCCATTTTGTAGATACAAGTCAGTGATTTTGCTAAACATCCTGAAAGTTTCAGGACAGACTCCCCTGACAAAAAATTATTCCATACAAAATGCCAGTAGTTCTGAAGTTGAGATATTTTGTTTTGAAACAGCTCCTATTAAGGTCACAACAAGCTTAATTTGTAAGTTCAATATTCTTGTAATGTCTTCATTCTACTCGAATGCTAACTCCTCGAATGCTAACTCGGCTGCTAACTCCTCTGACTAAGCTCTCAGTATAGAAATAGTCTTTCTCTCCATGTAAGGGACAACGCATTCTCTTCATTTTTTCTCCTACCTCTCAGATTTCTCTTTCCTCACCTGGACTGACTATGGCTATAGCCTGACCTCCTACTGGCCTCCCAGCCTTCAAATACATACCAACCCCCCCTACACTCTCCTTCCAACCCCTCTATCCAGTCTTCCACAATCCATTCTGCAGGAATCTACCAGAGTAAATATTTTACAACACTGACACAATGGGTCTCTTTCCTGTTAAGTCTTTCAACAATTTCTTAGAAAAACTAAATCTTTTATAAGGTCTGTGAAGATCTTGCTGACTTCTCAGCCTCTACTTAAGACATACTCCCCTACTTTTATCTGCTTTTGTCTCAGTGATTTTCTTTTAATTATTGTAATGTGCCAGCTTCTGTTCTGCCTCAGAGTATGAGTCCAAGCCTGTCACTTTGTTAGTATCCTCTTGTGGCTTGCTCTACTAGGTGATGACAATTAACCCTTCAGATCTCAGGTCTACCACCACCTCATTCCAAGAGAAGTCTCTAAGTACCTCAGACAAGATCAGATCTCCTTATTACCTGATCAAGATTTCCTGTACTTTTCCTACAAAGATCTTTTCGTGTAACATCTACTAGATTCTCACAGAAAACTGTATCTCAGTAAAAAGTGATTTTTGTCCAAGTAGATGCCTACTATCTCAGTAAACTCTAACATTGAAGGGGAGTTTAAAATAAGATTCAAGCCTGGTAGTCTATTTGGTCTCTACTTGGAGTCTAAAAAGGGAATATATCATACTGTTTATTTTCATTGGACAAAGAGGAACAGTTTGTTTTTTACTTCAACTAGGCTTAATGTTTAAATTTTATGTAATGAATTTGTGTTTGGGGCTTAATTTGTTCTATGGGTTTTTTTTTCCTTTAAAATTCTTAAGCCTTGGAACACCTGGGTTGCTCAGTCCATTAAGCATCCTAGTCTTGATTTTGACTCAGGTCATGATCTCACAGTTTGTGAGTTTGAGCCCCAAGTCAGGCTCCTCACTCTCTGAATGGAACTTGCTTGGGATTCTGTCTCTCCCTCTCTCTGTGTCCCTTCCCTGCTCTCTCTTTCTGTCAATATAAATAAATAAACTTTAAAAAATTCTTAATTTTTTACTTTTGCCTTAGTTTTCTCAGCAAATTTTCTGTAAAATTACATGCAAATATTCCAATAATTATCTTTCCATAGAATGTATACATGTTGTTTTATCAATGCCTTCAACCCTTTCATATTTTTCCTTTTTATTGTTGGTCAGTAAATGGACTAGGCTCTGGTTGCCTTGACGGGAAAGGGTTCTACTTACCTGCTTTTTGATCTGGGCTTTTAACTTTGATACTGATTCCTTCTTTCACATGGCAGCCTGAGCCAGGCAGTCTCCTAGAACGTGAGCTAAATGACCTAGTGACCTAGACTAAACCAACCCAGACTATGCTTTAAAGGCAAAGGTAGAGTTCTTGCTGCCTTTCTTCTTTCCCTCTGATGGAGGCTATGTTTAGGTTTTCCTTACTTTGAAGTGTGAATATCCCCCCTTCATACTGTGGAAGTAAAATGGGAAGATAATCAAAGAGAAGGAAGGAGAACTCTTCTTTAAGACTCTACTTCCAACTTACTAGAGCATTATTGAGTATTAGACAAGAGGTCTACCTGGTTTCTCTTTGTGGAAGAGGTGTGAATAATAAGACCCAAATCAGCACCCCAATAGTCTGATGTATATAGATTTTTTTTCATTTATAAAATTAGATGCCTTCCAATCTTGACTTCTCCGAGCTAGCCCATGAAATCATAGAAATCACTCATATGTGTGCTCATCATAAAAATATTTTGGATATGTTAAAAAATGTAATTTTTAAAATATCATTGAGGCTATATAGAGATACATATTATTGGGTGATCATAAAATCCTAAGGCCCTATACCTTATACCATTGAATGTTTTGTTTTTATTTTGTAATATTGAAGTTATTGCCTTTAATAAGTAGTAGGATGCAGACCTCATATATTGACTCCATTGCTTACAGTTCCTCACACTTCTCTTCTTGCTGTTCACACCTTTCATTTTATATTTAATTTTGATATATTTAATTCTTGTTATAGTCACAAATCAAATAGTTCAATTGGGATATGGAAATACTTACTTTTTCTGGGTTAAACAAAATCCAAACAATTTTTTTTCCCATTTAATCATAGAAAATGCATGGATTGGCTATATGCTCTACATTCTCAGCTTTTTTAATCATCCAGAGGGGCTGTAAATGAAATTGGCATGAGCCCACGGAGCTAAACTGGTTAGGTTTACTTTCAAGCTCTGCCACTTGCCAGTATTCTGACAATGGCCACATGACTTCACCTCCCTATGCTTTGGTTCTTTTCCCTGCAATACGAAATTAAGAGTGGTACTTGCATGCTAGAGTCTATGGTGAGACAGAGGTGAGTAAAGGGCATAGCATCCACACAACAATGTCTATAATGAAATGAGTTCTACAGGAGGAGCTCTTATCCTTTCCTGGAAAGTAATTATGAAACATATAATCCTCACATACTCTTACAATCAAAATAGTCAGGAAACCAGCAGTGGCAGCCAAATACAATAAGTGTTTCATTGTCATCCCTGAAAAGAAAACACAAATTTAGGTTATTGTCAACTCCTAGAATAATGTGTTATAATAAAGCTTTTTTCAAACCACTTCTGCAGTACATTTGCATTTTCTGCAAAAAGAGTCCTGTAGGATCAGAACAAAATTGAATATGTTAGTCAGTGGAACCAACAGAGGAGAACAGAACTGTGATTTGAAGCATGGTAGATTTCATGTCTTAATCCCCTGAACCTTTGAATATGTTACATTACATGACAAAAGAGAATTAAGGTAGTAGATGGAATCCAAACCGCTAATCAGCTGACTTTAAAGTAAGGAGATTATCCTGGACTATCCGTGTGAGCTCATAAGGGTACTAAATGTGGAAGAAGGAATCAATGTCAGTGATGGATCATGAGAAAGACTGGACCCACCCATTGCTAACTTTGAAGAAAGAAGAGACCATGAGCTAAAGAATGTGGGCATTCTCTGGAAGTAAGAAAAGGCAAGGAAATGGATTCTCCCCTGGTGCTTCCTCCTTGAGTCTTGATTTAGCCTGCCCAGTGAGACCCATTTGGACTTTTGACATCTAGAACTGTAAGATAATAAATTTGCATTGTCTTGAGACACTAAGTTTATAATAATTTGTTACAGTAGCAACAGGAAAATGATATAAAAACACAACAGGATTATATTTGAATTGTCTATTACCCACAGAGAAGAGATGTGATCATAATACTGGTAATTTATATGCATGACTTACAAATATTCTGTGTATATGATCACTCTGCTGAGAATGATCAGGAAAATCAGAGCTAATATACTCTTTCCTTTATTTCTGTTTGATAAGGTAGTTGACTCTAGGTTATTAAATTTAGCAAATGTACGTTATTAAATTTGGTTAACACCTTCTTTTAATAATCTGCCAACCTTATTTCTGAATCAGTCCTGCTGGGTTGAAAGCAGAAAAGGCTAACAGTTCTCATTTTAAACAAAACTTTCAAAGAACAGGTTAAATGATTTGTGCAGAATTATACACATGATAATGATTGGCCATTGCTTTCAACCTTCCCCCACCCACTGCCAAACATGATATGAGGGGAATTCTGTAAATAATCTTTTACATAATCTTTAAAAACTCCAGTAAAACATATTCCCCCTGAGTTAACTGAAGAAAAAATAAAATAAAAAGAGTTTCTGCAGTATAATAAGTTGATATATATACATTAATATATGTATACATTAATATATATACATTTTATGCATTAATATTTGTACCCACCACACTGAGGTGTTATTATTCCAGTTGGTCCCCATTATGAAGCTGTCTATAACTTCTGTTGTTGCATTTTCTGAGGAGAATTTTGGGGTGGTGGTGTGTATGCTCATTATCTTAATTGCTATGATGTTTTCTTGAGTACACACTAAGACGTACCTTAATTATACCACAAAAACACTGTTATAAAAGGTTTAAGAAATTAAAAAAAAATATCTGGTTCACACCAGTCAAACAACTTGTTTGTTTTGAGGCCATTTACATTTAGTCTTTCAAGTATTTTTTTCCTTATATACAAATTTAGTACTTAGATTTCCTCGTAAACAAATAATTTGTATAAAATATTGTATCCTATTTTTCCCAGAATTTCAATTTATATATTTATTATTATTATTATTATTATTATTATTATTATTACTTATGTATATTTTAACATAAGCACCAAGCCATTTTTAGGATTTTTTTTCATGAGTAACCATTGGATTTGTGCTCCAAAATTGAAATCAATTGAAATCTTTGGAATTTTTTTTAAGTTGACATAAATCTAATTTTATTTCTAAGTGTACCTGATATATAATAGTGTTTAATAAATATTTAATAAATGAATTAATTTTTGTACAGGTGAAAAATTGGCTAATTCAGACACACATGCCCATGCAGACATACACACACACACACACACACACACACACACGTGTGCATAATCTGTCAATTCACTATCCTGAGATACAATAAAACTCATACTGATCCTGGAGTTAAAATACTAGCATTTTATCCTAGGCTCTCCTATTATCTATGATGCTGGCAAATACACAAGTTCTGTTAAAATCAACTTCCTTTTGTTTAGAATGAAGTCCAATATGCCAGAGATACAGATGGCATATCACGGCTATGTAACACAACCAGTTCTTTAGAGTTTAATTACTTTTTTTTTTTTTTCAGAATGCTGCAATCTGCTTAATGGGCTTCATAATCCAAGTTTAAAAGCATATCATATTTTGTAAATGGCTTCTAATTAATTCTGATAAAAGGCCTTTGAAAACATACAGCATTACCCATATTATTGTAAATGTATAAATACAACCTGGATATTTTACATACAAATATAATATATTTCTTCTGTCATAAATGGGTGAAAAAATCATTGTTCTATGATATAAGATGCATAAGGAATTTGATACAATATTGTGTAGTGATGATTTAAAGCCAGGATTTGTAACCCACGCAAGAATTGAAAGCAATCACAAGATAACTATTGTGACTCCTGAGAGTGATCACGGGACAATTAGTGTCAATGGGGATTATCGTTATTTTAGCATTTTTGGCTCCTTCAAAGAGCTTTGTTTTTTTTTCATTAGCATATAATTTATTAATAACTAGCTACAGCTCCTTCGTGACTCTGTGTTGAAAATCTTTTATTTATTTATTGAGGTATAATTGACATATAATATTTTATTGGTTTCAAGTGTACAACATAGTGATTTGACAGTTGTATACATTGTAAAATGATCACTACAATAAGTCTAGTTACCATCTGTCATCTCACCAAGTTAACACAATATTATTAAGTATATTCTCTATGCTTTATTCCCTAGGAATTATTTATTTTATAGCTGGAAATTTGTACTTATTAATCCTTTCACTCATTTCACCCTCCCAACCTGCCCCTCACCACCTTCCTCCTGGAAACCACTTATCTGTTCTCTGTGTCTGTGACTCTAGGGTTTGTTTTTTAGATTTGACCTAAAAGTGAAATAATGTGGTATTTGTCCTTTTTTGTCTGACTAAGTTTACTTGGCATAGTTAAGGGCAAACTAAGGGCAAACTCAAAGTTAAGGACAACTAAACTGGAGAGTAATGCTAAAATAGAACCCTCAGATCCTGGACCCCAAGTTTTGGTTTGAGATTTATGAATAGGTAAAATGTGCACACTCAATTCTTCAGAGAACAGAGGCTACAAGGAAAAAAGGAGGATACCTTTGTTTATTGAAGAGTCAAATATGCACTTGGAGCAACTGAAACAAAACATGAAGGTAAAGGTTAATAATCAGACATTGGTAATATATTAAGCATTTTTTAATAAGGATTGAATCCAGGTAATTATGAAACTATATCTGTTAGCCAAGAATTATTATGAAGTACAGATTTTGGGGCCTGGGTTAGACCTCAGAGATAGAGTTCAAGGGTCAGTCTAAAGGGTTGGAAACAGCAGACAATAGGCAGAGATTTGGGCAAACAGGGAATCCTGCAAAAGTTATCCCACACAAAGGTGAAGACATAGAGGTTAGAATTGGAGAGCATGACTCAAAGGTCGAGTAGCGGTTGTAGGGGTGGAGAAATAAGTGAGTCCAGGGTGAGAGGGTCTGGGGACCCAGACTGAGGCATATTCACTAGAGAATTAGATCAGATTGATGGCTGGGCCTGGATCAGTGCTAAACTCCAGAATGGTCTAAATGATTCCCCATTGCCTGGATAGCTGCAAACCTCAGGACCAAGTAGGTCATGTTAACCAAGGAATTATAGTTACACATACCCAAGGAAGTGCACCTTTTCTGAACAGAACTATTATGGAAGCTGCAGAAATATTACCTCACTGATTTCAGTATCAAAACCTACTTAACACAATTATTTTATATGCAATAGATAATTTTAAGCCAAAACTCTTAAAATATTTTTAGATAATAATACCAGAAAATTGATATACTGATTATTTAAATTATTTTTCTTATATTTAAGTTTTCCTAGCAGAAAATGAGCAGAATGTGGATATTTGCAAGTTAATATTTAGTAGAAGGAAAAGGCTGAGAATTGATTACTGCCCTCTAGCAAGCCCTTGGGAATATATTCTCACATATTAACTTGGCTAGACCATGACTTTCCCAGAAAGCATTTACACAAAGAGGCCCTTCCTTTCCTGAACCAAAGACGTAGGGAGAATAAGCTCTGTAAAGGAACATATCATCAATCTTTTTTTCTTTGCCTCTGTGAATTTGTCAATTAAAAAAAAATTACTAAGGTAAAAATTACATTTTGTAAAGTACATAAATTTTAAGTATACAGACTGATAAATTTGTAAATATGTACATACCTGTGTAACCACAACCCAAATCAATAAGTATAGTAGTTCTAGCATTATTGGATGTAGAGCATTCTTTATTCCCCCTTTCAGTCAGTAAGTCCCAAGAGTAAAAACCATTCTGATTTCCAGAGCTGTGGGTTAATTTTATTAGTTTGAAAATTCATATAGGTAGAATATATATTTTTAGTGTTTAACCTCTTCCCCTTAATAGGCCTATGAGACTGATTCATGTTGCATGCAAAGCTTATTTTTGTTAATAGCTGTGTAGTATTCTACTGTATGCAGACAATATAATTTATTTATCCATTCTATTATTAATGAACATTTCATGTATTTTCAGTTTAAATCTATTATGAATAAAACTTATATAAACATTTTGTCCATGGGTCTTTTGGTACATATTAGTATTCACTTTTTGGGAGGCAGACATATACCCAAGAATGAAATTATTGGGTTATATGGTATACATATGTTTTCTTTTAGTAAGTACTATCAAAGAATTTTCCAAAGGAGTTCTAGAAGTTAATACTTTTATACTTCCATCAACTTTACATCCTCACTCATACTTGGTCGTCTCAGCTTTTTTTTTTTAAATGATCTATTATGTTTTGTAATAGTATTTATCACAGTTTTTAATTTGTATTTGTCTAATTGCTAATGATATTGAACACATTTTTGTATGTTTATCAGGCACTTTGATACCATCTTTCATAAAGTCTCTGTCAAAGCTTTTGCCTGCTGTTATAATTATGTTGGCTGTCATTATTATTACTATTATTATTATTGATTTGTAGGAATTCTATGTTCTTGATATAAAGTGTGGTGTTTAAATGGGGTATCTCTTGATCAGATGGGGACCCCAGATGTGGGGTGATGTGCGGGTGGAAGCGAATGGCGTTGGTGGTTAAAGAATTCACTCAAGGCAGAACAAAGGAGATAGTTTATGGAACACACCACAAAGAAGCAGCAGGCAGGACAGTAGAGAAGAGACTGTTTGCAAGGAGATAGTGGGAGGGGACTATTTTTAAAGGGGGAAGATGAGTGGTGTGCCTGGGTAACTCCAACGGTTGAGCCTGAGACTTTGACTCAGGTCCTGATCTCACAGTCTGAATTCGAGCCCCCACTCAGGCTTTGTGCAGACAGCTCAGAGCCTGGATCCTGCTTCGGATTCTGTGTCTCCCTCTCTCTCTGCTCCTCCCCCACTAGTGCTCTGTCTCTATCTCAAAAAATAAAATAAAATAAATTAAAAAATAAATAAAAAATAAAAAAATAAAGGGGAAGATGAGGAAGTAGTGAAACTAATGGAATCTTCCCTTTATTGCTATTTGTGCCTAGATGTAAGTAGCCCATTGGTTAGTTAGGGCCTAAGGATATTTTGAAATGGGTCACCTGATGGACCTGTTTGTATTCAGCCAGTTGGTCACTATGGCCCTTTCTACATTCCATTGCTCAAGCCTGTTTGACTAAAAGCAGCCTATACATGAAGTAATTGTCAAATGTATGTGTTGCTAATATCTTCTCTTAGTCTGTGGATTATTTTTTGAAGTATTAATGGTATCTTTTGTTAAACAAAAGGTCTTAATTTAAATATGTCGTTTATTTTTTCTCTTTATGATTAATGTGTGTCTATGCATGTGTGAGTGAAAAAAAGAGAGAGAGAGGAAAAGAGAGATCCTATTTAAGAAATTTCAATCATCCCAAAATCATGAGTCATTAAGCTATTTTCTTGTATAAACTTGATTCAACACTGATGAAAACATCCCAAAGCTGGAAGACTTATACTATCAGATATCAAGATTTATTATAATGCTGTAGTAATTAAGACAAAGAACCATAGGTACAAGTATAGATATGAACCAAAGTAATTCAAGTCATATAATGGAAAACACAAACAGATTCAGGTATATACTTACCTGATTTACGGCAACCCATGAAATGCCTGGTTACTCCCCTTGGTAAAATTTGAAACTAGCCTGCCTTCAATTACAAAAGAGACAGAGGCCACTGCCTTTTGAATATGACTGCCTGGTTATTTTTGCAACAGTGTCATATAGTTTCTGAAATACGAGATATCTACCTTCATTCTTTAAGATCTATGTAACTAGATGGTAATTGGCCCTCCATGAAAAATAGTGTCTTTGTGCACTGCCACAAGAAGTTTATGAGAATGATCTGAATTAGTAATATTACCTTATATTTGTATGGTATGTCTAAGTATATTAATCCCCTTATTAAAAGCATGGAAATAATAAGCATTTCCTTCTGGATTATAATGGATAGTGTTAAGATAAGACTGCATATAATCTCTTATTTAACATCATGACAATCCAATTAGGTACTCATTTGTCATTAACCTCACTTTTCAAATAAGTAAACTGACACTTAAAGACATTATATAACTTACCCAAGTTTGTACAGTTTGTAAAATTCAGTGTCCTGATGAGAACCGGGTATTTGGCTACATGGTGTGCCCTTGCTTTAAACAATACTCTGCAGGGAAGATTTGCTCTATGAGGAAGTCAGTGCAAGGAAAATGCTTACAAGAGATCCGAGAATTTACAGCAGACAAAGGGTGAGTGTATAATAATCAGAACAAAGCTAAAGACCGTGAAGATTGCAAATCATGATTGTGGAGGCATTTCTAGTTTAGAATCCAGACGTCATCAATGGACCTCACCCATCTTAAACTTCCTCCTGTTGAAGGAGTTGCAAAGATTAGCTGCATAATTCAGTGGAGCCACAATCAGATAACAAAGCCACAATCAGATACTTAAATGGAAAGAAGCCCCATGGCCCAGATAAGGGAAGAAATTTATCAGCTTTATTACATTCATACATGCAATCACTCAATAAATATTTATTGAGGCATTACTAGGAATCATGTCCTCTTTTAGACACTGAGGATACATAGAATAACCAAACATAAACCGCACAATCTCATGAAGTCTGCAGTCTAGTCCCTGCAAATAGTATATTCAGTGCATTTATGGCAGCTACACTATAAATGCCTGGCACTTTGACATTCTGGGAATGAAAAGATAAATAGTCCGCTTTCCTCAGGATCTTCTTGTCCGACAGGAAATCCACATGCAATATGGGAGCATTCTATTAGAAATTTGCCCAGAAGTTACGTAGCAACAACTAACTGAAAAGTCTGGATATTCTAAATTTTATTATGCTACATACTAAATAGTAAAATATTAAGTACTCCAGATTTTATCTGAGCTAGATGATGATGAATAAATAGGACTTTAACAGCAAAGAAGGATGGCACAGACAGAAATAATCTTTGAGAGGAGAAAAACCACTATGAAACTAATGTAATCAGATGTTTTATTATTCTGAAAATTTGTTTTATTATTCTGAAAATTATTCTGAAATATTATTCTGAAAATTTGTTATCTGAAAATTCTGAAAATATGAGTGTGTGGCCATTTATATTGAAATCTCTATCTACATCACATACTGGTATTGTTGCGGGATTTTTTTTTACCACGATACTTGGGATTCGTTGTCTCGTGCTTTGAAGAATGGAGAAGTAGACACAAAATGAGCAGCTGGTAAAAGTTTATTAGAGTATAAGATCAGAAAAGAAGAATAGTATGAAAGTTCTCTTTAGCAAGAGAGATATTTGAAAGTGAATGCCCAAGGACTATAGGCAAGGGTCTTTGTTTTATAAGGTCCTTGTCAGCTCCTCTTTCCCTTCCCCCTTGTTTATTCTCAGGTTCTACCCTTAATGGCTGGACAACTCTTGCTGGGTTGTCCATTCCTGATTGGCTCGTTTCCATTGTATGAGGGGTTGTCTATGGCCATGCCTTTCCTTGTGAGTCATAGATTTTATGGTCTACTTACTTTTAGTCAGGTCTTTTGTTAATTCCTGAGAGAAACCTGAGGGGGAGTAGGTGGTGTCTGTTACATTCTTAAGAGGGACCTTAGGCCTTGGTGGGGGGAGGGGGGTAGTTTGCTGTGGTCAGACATTCCCATAATTGTTTGAAAATATATCTTTTTCCTCCCAGGGACCTCAGGTCCTAACTTTCCCTCTCTGCCAATTTTATCCTATCTTTTCCTATTATAGGATCTTTTTCTTTTTTCTTCCCCCCACCTCCCCCACTGTGGAATTTGCTTTGTTCCCTGGAAGAAAGAAGACATTATTACTTAATAATAAAGTTTTCCTCAGATCTTTCCTGAGAAAGGTTTGTGGAATATTTCAGGGGACAAAGTAAGATAAAAAGTGTATAGTCATGAGTTATTTTGTATTATGTGCCGAGGCAAAGGAATATGAAATAAAAATAACAGAGATTGGAGGCTCTTTGAGACTAAATTTTCCAGTCTTGCCAAAGAGTTCATAATGAATCCCTGGGAAACAGTCTGTAGGGAAGGAGGACTAACCATTCAAAAATCGCTCACTGTAGCCATACAAATACTTTTGTTGTTGTCAATGGGAGATTGTATTAAGCTGGAAGCACACCAGAGCTCATCTATAAATCCTTTAATATTTTGCAGACAGAAAATTTTGGATGATTTCAGAAGTAAAACTCACAAATTACTGAGCCACTTTTTTTTCTCCCACATTGTAAAAAGAAAGCTGGAAAAGAATTCTGCTTCTTCATCAAACCAGCATGGTTTATATATTGGGAATGTATGATTTGTCATTTATGTCTTCCTACACTGTTATTTATAAAGAAGACTGTTGATTCAATCCAAGTCAAGTGTTTATGGAAACTTAATTGCTTTGGTTTTATCTGCTGGTCCTGTCAATTCCTGGCATTGCTCTACCCAACACAATGCTGTCCGTATTTATATCACTGATGTCTTCATATAGAGTTGCTATCCAGCTTCAAATATGGTTTTAAAGGAATTTGGGAAGTGTTGGAAAGCAAAGAATAACTTGATTTGCATGTGAGCCCCAAACATGGATGCCAGTTGGCTGCTTCTGCTCACATCTCTCCTATTTTCATACATTGTTCTTTTTCTGTTTAAGCTTCTCAGCATAGTAAGAAATGATCTGCAGTGGCTTTTTTTCTAAAACAAAAAATCAAGACACATTGGTCTAACATATGATATAACAACATGATGGAATATTTTTAATTGGAACTATCCCAGAAAACCCTCAAGAGATAGATGAAGACTAATGTGTTTGTAAGCACATAATGTTGATTCAAATATATGCATTTAAAAAAAACTATAAAAAATCAATTATTTTCTTAAAAAACAACATATAACTGTAGAAAAGTAAGAAACAAGGATCTATGTGTTAAACATGACTTGAAAATGGTGCTTGCACAAGAACAGATACACACATTATGGATGTAACACCTGAGGGCAAGAGTCAACCTCATAATATCTTCCATGTATGCGTTTTTTGACTGCACTACACACACACACACACACACACACACACACACACAATTCCAATTCAAAGACTTCACTCCCATTTTTTATTGGCCCCGATCTCCTCTCTCTTCTCTTCCCCCATGGTTGAACTCTTACCTACTAAAGACCCATTTGAGGCAAATCACTTGTTCACATCACTCAGGAAAATTGTATTTATGCTTCAGTCTTTTATGTTGCAAGGACTCAACGACTCTAGACTTGCCTGGAAACGTGGCCCCACCCATTTAAAATTTTCTAGACACTGTGAAATCCAAATATTTGTCACACAGAATAAAGTCAAATTAATTTTTTGAATTTGATTCTAATAAACCTCCTGGATGTCACAGCCCTTTGAAATGTTCCCCTTCTTGTTCTATAATTTATAGCTCCTGTAGGGGTGGAAGACTTTTCCCTTTTTCCCTTCTAGCATCTTTGGCTGGTCTAATAATTACATTGATATAAGACATATTAACAAGAACAAAACAAATTTCATATGTACTGGAGCCCCATAAAAATATGAGACTCATAGGAAATTGAGGTTTTATATTCCTTCCTGAGCTCCTTGGACAAGGGAGTAGGAGTCTGGGGCTTCAAAGGGAAAGAAGACAATTCACAGGAAGATGACAAAAGCAAATGTTTGGTAAACAGATGTTTGCCCTGCCCATGCAAATAACTCTTTCTGATATAAAAATTTATCTAAAGTAATAGCTCTCTTCCTGCTATAGATCGCCTATCTAAATTCTTTTAGGCAGTTAAGAGAGAGAAAAGGTTTTCCTGAGCCTAATGGGTCTTAATTGCCTTCAGTTCAAAACCACATGACAAAGTGGCACGTTTTGGGGTCACATATTCTGTCCTCCTGACTTCCATAATCTGGAATGAAAATCAGTATACATTGTTCTATTCAGCTTTACTTTAGTTCTTTGCTTTTTGTGATGAATTATCCCAAAGGTAAGTGACTTAAAACAATACATACTACCTCTCACGATTTCTGGGGGTTAGGAATTTGGGAACAGATTAACTGAGCAATTTTAGTTTAGAGTTCCTCATTAATTGTAGTCAGATGCAATTATCTGCAGGCTGCAGGCATTTATGTCTCTGATGACTTAACTGCTTCCAAGTTGACTCATTCATAGACTTACAAGTTGGTTTTGTTTGTTGGTGGGAACCTTTATTTGTTCTCCTGATTGGCCTCTCCACTGGGGATGCTTGAAAGTCCTTAAAATACTGCAGCTATTTACTTCTAACAAGGGATTCAGAATTATAGGGAAAGGCTGCCATAACTTGTGTGACATAGATTTGGAAGTCATACACTATAGTATTCTACTGGTCTCAGAAACTAGCCCTAATTCAGTTAAGGAGATCACACAAGAAGATAAATAACAGGAGGCAAGCGACTGGTGAGCTGGGACATGAGTCTTCTCCTGCCCTCAAACTGGGACTTTTATGACCAGGACTCCTGGTCCTTAGGTCTATAGACTTAGACTGGAATTACACCACCAGCTTTCTCAAATTTCTGGCCTGCAGATGGCAGATTATGAGACTTCTCAGCTTCCATAATCATGTGTGAGTCAATTCTTCATAAATATACATGTGTGTGTGTGTGTCTGTATGTGTGTGTGTGTGTGTGTGTGTATAAATATCTTTTATAAATCTCAAAACAAAACAAAACAGGAGGCAAGGATTGTTGGAGCCATCTTGGAGGTAACTGTTATAAACCCCTAATCCCATCCCCTTTTTAACTCTATATCCAGTTTTTCTATCTCCAGCTTAAAGGTTTATTATTTCCCTCCAGTTTTCAGGAAGATATTAGGAGGAAGCTGGAGGTATAAAAGTCTGTCCCTTCTTTCTCAGAAGTCAAAGTGTTTAAACATTTTGCCTAAAACATAAATGGCAGAGGAAGGACATATAAAATGCACTCATAACCCCTTCCCAAAATTCCTAAGCAATGCAAAGTGCCAAAATCATCTGAATCGTTCTAAAAGTTTACTATAGAGATTTAGATATCATTTATTTATATCAGTCAGGGGACCAACAGGAAACAAGGCATTCTCAAGTAGGGTAATTTGAAAAGAGTTTAATAAAGAGAATTTCTGGAGGTGGGGGGGGAAGGGGTAAAGAGACCACTATGAACAATGCAATAACCAGTAATAGTAAGTAAATTTATCACATCTAGCCTGAATTCATGAGGGGAAAGTGGAGTTATAGGAAGCTGGAAAGTGAGAAAGAGAGCCATGGGGAAAGGGCTATCTTAATAGGAAGCTGTGGCCTTGGGTATAGGAACACAGACAACTCATGAAAACCTTTCTTAGAGGGAGATGAGGGAATAAACACCCCTGACCTTGGTCAACTCAACCTGAAATGAAGTTCTGGAAAGGTTCTTGATATATAGACAATTATACAAATATGTGTGTTTTAATTTCTCAACTTTAGTTCCTTGTGATACCCAGCCATATTTCCTGTCCTTGGGTTATAAAGAGAATTATTTTCTGCTTCAAATCAATTCCCAGTGTGCACTTAAGGTAGTTTGTGTAAACTTTAGTTTGGGTTCCCAACAACAAAATCATCTCTGCCTAAAACATACACAACATCCATTCTTTTACTGTGCCTCAAACTGTATACCAAATGTATCTCTTGTTAACGTGGAATGGGAACTAAAATGGGACATGAAGCAAATGTTTATCAGTTGAGTTGGTGAAGAATATTGCAAAGTTTACCAGGTGAGTGACAGAAATCAGTAAGGCTGTGTTAAGAATCAGGTGGAGAAGAGCCTAATTCTGCCAAAAAACAAAAGTTTGGGAAGAAGAAGAGTTAAAGGCAATAGCTCAATCTGAAATTAAAGGGTTACCAGAAGCAAATACAGGTGTGAAAGCCTGTAGGATAAAATGGCTGAGAAGTAAACTGGAGTGAGGATGCCCGGGTTTGATTCCTGTGGCTGCTTCTCACTAGGATAATTGCCACTTAACATCCCTTTGCTCTAATTTCCTCATTTCTATACACAGGTAATTATAATACCCACCTCTCAGGGTTTCTCTAGTGATTACATTATTCTAATGCGTCTGAAGCATCTTGATCAGTTTCAAACACCAAATACTAGTTATTTTTATCATCATCATTACTATAAATCTAGTATCCATTAGAGGTCATACAACCTGAAAGAAGAAAGGTATGAAGAAAAATACAGGAAAGTTTAGTTTCAAATGATGATTAAATACCATGAATAAGTAAACATGACATAGGTGTATTTATTACATAAACAGGATTTGGTGTCTTCCAACATGATGCACTCATTCATTTAATGGACATTGATTGAATGCTAATTCTGTGCCAGGTGTGAATGCCAATTCTGTAGAAAATGATGAAGACATAGTTATGAACAAAACAATTGCCCTCTGAGAATGGAGACTGCATTACAATGACTCCATGGCTTCGGGAAATAGATACAGTAATGAGGACAAAAAGAAGAATGTGACACAAGAGGTCTATAAGACAGGGTGATAATCCATGTTGAGGTATATGAACTGGAAGTAGATTACCGTGAAATTTTGAGAGCATCCTAAAGCAATGAACTTGAAACTTCTATGTACTCTAGCTAAGCTGTTTTCTCTATGCAGGTAATACTCCACTTAAAATGATTCCTAAATGTGTGTGTTCGGACTTGTGATATTTCAGTGTGAAATTTACACTACTCAACAGCAAAATGAGAAACAAGTAAGGATAATGTATTGAGGCCTTCACAGAAATAAGTTATGTTAAATATAAAAGAGTGTTCTTTTTCTAACATGGCTGACGTGTGCTGTTGGTGTTAACATTTTTATCTGTAATGAAATTATAGTAATAGTAGATGGAAGATTTAAAGTTGTTTTTAAAGCTTAGTAGACACAGTTGACAAAATGTAAATTTGGCAACTCAGTTGATCTCCAGACTTCATTTCTCTAAATAGTTTCATTTCTCTGAACCAAACCATTCATGTGAGCCACTAACATAAAGACTGTTAGATCAATAGCCAAAGCAGATACCTATTTATGACTTTTCTCTGAATTAGCCAAGATAGACTTTTGTTTTCTTATTTTTAAAATAAACAAGTTGGAATATATGCTCCACAAATTTTCTACTTGAACAATATGCCATGTTGAATTTTTAGCATTTCTCCACAGTCCCAAAGTTGTGCTGTTAGGAAAAAAATAAGCGAATGAGGGGACAAACTTCTAGTCAATGATAGAGCTTTAGCAAACCAGAAACTAATGTACACATTTTACTACTAATCACAGATCATCTTATTATTTTTAGCAGTTATTGAAAAATAAACCTGGCAACTCCAAATAATATAAGAGCTAAAAAAATATATTGTTTCTTAAGGAAAATAGTACTGCTCAGTGCTATAAATTATTTTTTTAATAAACCCAATTCATTTCAGAAAATGGGAAACACTCAGAAGTATTGAATTTTTTCTTTGTGTTCTGCCAGAAAAATTCAAACCATAAATGATAAACTTCAAAGACTAGTGAATTTTAATTTTTAATATAAATG
This sequence comes from Acinonyx jubatus, assembly GCF_027475565.1. Lineage (NCBI taxonomy): Eukaryota > Metazoa > Chordata > Mammalia > Carnivora > Felidae > Acinonyx > Acinonyx jubatus. The sequence goes on along the minus strand of NC_069385.1, from coordinate 102,833,530 downwards.
TAAGAAAAACATTCTTCCAGTTTTTCTGCCCTTTCTAGTTCTGCCCTGATCTGAGCCCTTTCTAGTTCACTTCTTGCTGTTTGACCTTTGCAGAATTATTTATTACTCCCTGTACTTTCCCAGATACCCCTCTTCCCTCAGCCTTCACCAAGCCTGACAAATGGACAGGCTATTCCATATGGGTTACATAGCACAAGTATCAGTACTACCTAGATCTTCAAAATCCAGAATCTAGATGAAAATAGTGGGCTAAAGAGAGTGTACAATGCTGCAATTATGGTACAGGAAGAGGAAGATATTCGAGATTATAATTTGACGGAAGAATAGAAGACAATCAAGGCCAAGTATCTTCCAGTCATTGGGAAGTACAAGTATATGGATCCTACAGAAGATGTCCCATTACATGCATTCAGAGATACTCTGGAGGAAGCATTTGAGCAATATGCAATGGCCATGTTTGGTTACATAACAGATACTGGGACTGTGGAGCCTGTCCAAACTCTAGAAAGAGAAAACCAAGGAGATGACTTACAGTCTCTTCTGATTCACTTTTTGGATGAGTGGCTTTAGGTGCTGATGAATTCTTCATACCCTGGGAAGTGAAGGCACATCATACGATCAAAGAAATTTCAGATTACAGTCAATTGGGTGAGGAGAAGAATTTTCATTGTTCACGTAGCCTCAGGGAACTGAAATCAAAGCAATAACCTACTTGGCGATGCAAGTCTATAATGAAGGGAAGCCAGAAGTCTTCGTGATCATTGACATTTAAGATACCAAAAAGACAACAGCAAAACCCCCTCCTATGAAGAACTGTTTTTTCCCCCTCTTCTTTTTAAAAAAGATACCATGATACTATGATCTGTTGATATATGGAGATTTTTCAGAACAGAACTTTTTATTTATTTTTTTTAACGTTTATTTATTTTTGAGATAGAGAGAGACAGAGCATGAACGGGGGAGGGTCAGAGAGAGGGAGACACAGAATCTGAAACAGGCTCCAGGCTCTGAGCGGTCAGCACAGAGCCCGATGCGGGGCTTGAACTCACGGACCGCGAGATCATGACCTGAGCCGAAGTCGGCCGCTTAACCCGACTGAGCCACCCAGGCGCCCCCTTTTTTTATTTATTTATTTTTTTTAACGTTTATTTATTTTTGAGACAGAGAGAGACAGCAGAACAGAACTTTTAACTTAAAGTGTGACTTTCAGAAATGGAACATTAAGGGGCAGCCTTGGTTCACGTTACCCAAATATTCCAACTTTAAGGAATTCTTCAGATGGCAAGTATGGCATCTCATCTCTTAGTTCCCTGCTAAAGAAGCAGGTGCCTCTACCTTTCCAATGGAACTTAAACCACCCTGACTGGTCCTCAAAGGGACCAATGATGTAAGCAGCAGCCTGAGATACTCAACCTTGCATAATTGAATCCATTTTGCAAAAAAAAAAAAAATAATAATAACAATTTGAGAAATCCTACAACCAGGACTTTGCTTTTTTTCCAAATTGTTTAGCACATATATTTTCTATATGTACATTAAGAGAGGTTGTGTTTTAGATTCCTGTTGGACAAAGCCATCCTGAATTCCGCCTGGTTTTCTTAGAAGAAATAATTATAGTTGAACAGTTGGAAGACTTCTCTAGAAAGAGTCTTGAGTTTCTGTCTCTCTCTCAGGAGTTTTTAAAGCACTAATATACAGACACTGTCCTATTTTCCCATGAGAAAAATTCAGTACCCTTACAAATGGGCCCTTCCTTCTAACATGTGATTTTATATTAAAGCCACTATATTTATATACTTAGAAAAGAAAATAACTGTTTTACATTTCTTTGGTTTTTTTTTTTTTAGTTACCTAATTTCTTCATCGCTGGAAAAACATGTTAAAAATGACTTGAGTGTTTTCAAAGTAAAAAAACAAACAAACAAAAATGATGGGCTCTAACTTTTACAAAAAATACTTACAGGCAAATTGGGACTTATTTTAAGCATTATTTAAAATAAGTGACTTATTTTAAGCTCAGGATAAGCATCAGAAAATCACAAAGCAAACATACAATGTGTTATGCTTCAATAATGTCAATACTTGTGAACCCGCTTTATGCGTTATCATATCCTATACAGGATCCCCCAGTGATTCTTCATAGCTTTTATGAAACATTTTATATTCTTAGTTAAAAAATCACTTCCCTCAAAATTTGGACCTGCCTACCTCTTTTTTGCATTTGCCTCTGTAACCTCGTAAACCTCATTTGGAAATCTCTGCCTTTGCGTTTGTTGAGTAAATCATTTCAAAGCTGCTTCTGGTAAGGGTGGATGAGATAACACAAGGAGCATGTTTACATAACATGTAGTCATTTTTCACCATTTTTTTTAAAACTGTAAACTGAATTGGCTCTTTTTACTTTATAATTACTTTCCCTGTTTGTTGGCATTGGTACCTTTTATTTTTATGCTCAAAATATTTGCTGATCTACGGCTGTCAGCTCATATTGGAGAATGAAACCCTTCAGACGCTAACTGGAAGCCAGTATGTAAGGGCGGGGCTTAGCCACTGGTAAACTTGACCATAGAGTAATCATACATCAGAGTGGCTTATCTTTTAGATACCCAGGGGTTTACCTGTCAGGGTCAGGTAAACCGTGTTGATGGAGAAGGGTATCTCATGGGATGCTTAAGTCCAGGTATGGCTTCTCTTGTTTTCCAAAGTGAATTCCAAACTGCAAAGAAATTTTAATGCTTCTGACTCTCTTTTTACTTTTGCTTTCTCCCTCCCCTCTTCTGATGTTTTTGTTTTTGTTCTTTTTTGTTTTTGTTTCTGATTCATGCACAACCAGTAAATTATTCCCCATTGGTGGGTGGTAACAATAATTGAAAATTCAGTTTTATTGTCTGGTGTTCTTGGTTGATGGAGGATAGAAATCTGGTCTCCACTAGGTGGGACATGATGGAGACTCCAGTTTGTTAGTCATTTTCATTTATATGTCTATTTGCAAGCTCAGATAAATGAATAATTTCATGCCTTCTAGTGAAGGAATGTGAGAGTTTTTGTTTGTTTACTTGTGACCCGAGGTTGAAGTTACAGCATTGCAGCTGTAAGCTCTATATGTGTATTTATACACTTGAGTCTGTGTGTCTATAATCAAGAAGAACATTGACTTTCGTTGTGTGAGTAGGAAATGTCTTCCTACCCCCAAAAATCATGAACAAATTATTATAAAAGGGATGTACATGACTATGTGACAGGCAAATGCACAGATAAATTAAAGAGTTAATTTTATTCACTCTATTGCAATAGGGAGAGAAGGATGAGGAAAATCTCAAAGAAAAGGATGAGTCTGGGGTTTTACAGAGGCAAGTAAACAAAGGAGTCATAAGTATTATGAGAGTTGTGAGCAAGGGGGAAAAGTGTCTTATCGCTAAATATGTGAGAGCAGGATGGTCCTTTGTGATTAGCCTCCTCTCGGAACACAGAGTGGGGAGGAGTGGTTCTTGTATTGTTGTTTTCCAGGAAGATGGTGCTCAGATAAAATTCAACATTGACAGTTACATGTATTCAGTTAATCTCTTAACATGTTTTCCTGTGACAATTCTCATTTACCTACCTTCCATGTTTTTCTCTGTACGGTAGAAGTTAGGATATTTTGATTAGAAGTTATAAATAGTATTGTTCATGAAGTTGATATGAGGAACAACACTGACATGTGTATACGTTCTTTTTTCAAGGAGAAATAGAATACTTTTACCTTAAAGCTTCAGTTTGTTCTAAAATATGAAAGCATATAGAGCAATTAACATACAAAGAAAGGCAAAACTATTCTATCACACCTGAATCTGAGTAGAAGCAATGATATAGATAAATGCTTTTACAAAGTTTGCTCAGTTCCAACGGGCTTCCTCTTTTGTTTTATTGGTTAATGCCTTCCTGTCCATTAGGAAAGATTATTCTTTACCTTCTATGTAATGTCCCTAGATAACAAAGATTCCTTTTCTTACCAGAATTGTTTTTAATCATGTCAAAGAGATAACACCCCATCTCCCTATTTCTGTGAGAGGTAGGAGCTTAATTGTGGTGGGGTGCCTTGCTCCAAGTTATAAAACTACTTTCTGTCATAAAGATGTGAGAAGTTTATTTTTACTTTGAAAAAAAAACTAATTAGCAAACAGAGATGGTTTATGACATCCCCCCAATCTTGTCCAGTACTTTTCTTCTAGTTCACCCCAGCCCTTAAAACTCCTACAGCCCTCTGCTTCACTGTAATTGAATTGACTTAGTTCTGGTCTCTCCCCCTATTGCAAAAGTCTCATTTTCTCCCTTATAATAGTCTTTTTGAATAAAAATCTTTCCTTACTAAGTCCAGATTGGTTTTTGATTTGACATAATTACGTTTGTGTAAGAACAATGATTTTCTCTTTAAAAAATATTTAAACACCTTAAACATCACAATGTGGAGGCCCCCCCCCCACACATACCCCAAGGGAAAAAATAATCTTTTAATTTAAAAAGTAAGGGACAGAATTGGCTGCTGGCATTCTAGGAGCAGGGAGGAAGATTAGAATTAGAATTCTGATTTACCACATAGAGATTACCATGTAACATGCCTTCTTTTTATTTATTTTTTATAATTTATCCTTGCTCTGTGCTTCATTCTGCATCCGTAAATCCAAAGATTTTTTTGTTCAATTTCTCCATGTATAAAACTCCCATTTTGAGCAGGTGGGGGTCATCTGCCTCTAGAGATAAAGAGGGGCACTGAAGAAGAGCCGGAGGGGGTTAGCTCTTCTAAATAAAGATTTTAATCAATTATATTTCTTGTATATCAGTCATTTACATACATTTATGCTTTCCAGACTGGGTTATAAATTCATGTTCTAAAAATATCATATTTTCCACTGATAGGAGTAGTACAATATTTATAGGCATATTTGTTTGTTGAGCAAATATGTAATAAGCATACAGTCACCATATTTGTTTATAACTATAAATTGCAAATGTCCCTAAGAGTTTGTTCTCTTCTTTTATACACAGTAAAATATTTTGAGTTTTTAAAATTATTTTATATGATAATGATGATGATGATGATTTTAAGGACAGGCATCGTCATTCAAGTATTGTTATAATTGCATTTGTGAAGCTCTGCATTTCTGCGGTGGCAAACCAGACTGAGTTCCTCCAAAATTAAAAAAAAAAAGTCATTACTAGTATGAAATTTTGAAATGTGAGAAGAAAGGGATTTTGAATGTGAGCCCTCGACATGTTCCACAAAAGGCTTCCCTGAATCTAAAAGGAGAAATGACTCAGGAATCCCTCTATTTAGGAGTAGAGGGGAAATGTGTTGTAATTTTAGCAGTGCCAAGGAGTGGTACAGATGGGACGCCGAGATAGCCAGGCAGATGGTGCCAAAGCAAGAACGGCAGCTGCTGGTGCGTGAGAGCAGAGCAGATGGTGCAATGACACGGGCCACGGCAGCTATCAGCAGCGAGAAGTCCAAGTTCACATTCGAAGATTCTGCAACAGCTGTCCTGCACCTAGCACAATATGAAGTCATTCATTTCAATGATCATTTGTTAGTGTGCATTGGTATAGAGTGTTAGGTAAAGACCACTAATGATCATCGATCAGAGGAGATACCTCTATAAGAATAGTCATTGATTTCATATTTTCAGTAAGCTGAGTGAGTAAAGCAACATTTATTCATTGCATGTCTCCTTGCAGGGACGAGAAGACCTAATATCTGCATGCACTAGGCATCATGTTGATGTTTTTCAAGCACTACCAAGACATATAATTTCTGAATCCTTAAAGCTAGTTTTCCTTGAGCTATGAAAACACTCAGATGTATAAGAGACACACAGGATATTGGCTTAAAAATGCAAATTCTTGTGTTCTTTCCTGAAGCATTTACATTAGAAATTCTAGGAGTGAAGGTATAAATCGGTCAATAGCAAGGTTCTCCAGGGATTTTTCTTCCTACCAAGTTTAGGGTCCCCATTTTAAGGATATTTGAGGGAAAATTAAAAACAAACGAAAATCTGTGTGAAACATAGTATAGCTGCAAATTCAAGAAATATATTTGTCATCTGCATATTGGAAGAAGATAGGATCGTTCTGACACAGTGTATGGCTAGATCCAGGAACTCCGAGGCCTTTTCTCCTTCCCTTTCTCCGTTTCTCAGGTCAGCTTGTCTCCTTTGGGCCTCTCTTTCTGGAAAATCAGAAGGTTTACCTTCCAAACAACTTCTTTGCTTGTGACTGAAAATGACTGTGTTCTTAATGGGGTCATATTTTCATTCTGGAAAAGAATCATCCCCAGCTCTGCAGTAGGGATGTTTTCATCAGCTCCCCAAGTGTAAGGACTGGGGAGATAAGTGCTTTTGGTCATTTGAGAAACTGAATATAGTTTAGTTAAACTCTCACTATACACAAGATGGGGATGGGCCTGAAAAATCAACAGAGGGCAGATCAAAATAGTCATATACTAAAAAGTTTGAATCTTATTATTGAGTAAATGAAAAACACTGAAAGACTTAGGCAATTGGCAGCTATAGATAATCATTTTAGAAAGATCACCTTTATCATTCATTCCCTGTATTCTTAGGTATAAATATTGTTCAAAGACTCCCTGAAATACTAACAAAGGGATCTTGACAATGGATCTCCTTTCACGTGTCCATCTTCCTACCTCAAAATGTACTTCTTTTAAAATTGACGAAAGGATAAAAACCAAATATTTTTAAAAGAATTTACTGAGAGACCCAGAACTTATAATTCTGCAATGTTTTATTCCTAGGACAAGCGTAGTAAAGTGTATTGTCCACATTAAAAAAAATGAGAGAAAGAAAGAAAGAAAGAAAGAAAGAAAGAAAAGAAAGAAAAGAAAAAAGAAAAAGAACCAAAGAAAGAATGCTATTCATGTAAGGAACTGATATCTTTGTGCCATGCTTGCAAACTTGATTATATCTGATTCTTTGTGATATGAAAATGCCCCATCTAAAAATTGATTTTGTCTATGTCCTGACCTAAGCATTAAAAAAAGTTAAATATTAAAAGTTGTCAAGCAGCTTGTGGATTTGTGATGATATAAGAAAAATACTTCTCCATTATTAAGTGCTTAAAACATGTTAAGAATTTAACATATAATATCACTGGATTCTCCTTGTAATTCTACAAGGAGATACTATAATTATTTCCATTTTTCAGATGAAGGAATTGAGAATCTAAGATATTAAATAGCCTAGCCAAGATCATGTAAGAAGTAAGTGGCTAAGAAAAGACTTGAACATTTCTCTGTCAAGAGATGATATTCTTAATCAGTATGCCCATCATGGCAGTGGCAACAGATTTTATCCTCAATTTTCTAATTTATGAAATGGATATAACACTACCCATTGTGTTATACCTGAGAGTATTAAATGAAACACACATGCACATAAATGACTAAGGCAATAATTTAGGCTTATCATCTGCAACGTGTTAACTCTTGAATCACTGTGGCTTTGGAAGAAACAGTTGGAGCACTGTTTACCAGTATGTTTATATTCTTAGGGTAGGAAGTAACTCAGGGGCACCTCGGTGGCTTTCTGTTCTGTATATGATCTCACAGTTGGAGAGTTTGACCCCCCGGGATAGCTGTCAGCACAGAGCCTGTGTGGAATTCTCTCTCTCCCTCTCTCTCTGCACCCCCCCCCATACTCTCTCACTCTCTCTCAAAATAAATAAATAAACTTAAGAAAAAAAGAAGTAACTCATTTCACCTTTGCTCACAGTTTAATGGCTGGAGAGTACAAAGGCTGAGAAGTATGGGAAGTAGATGGACCATTTGGTGAGCACCACTGTCAATGAAATGCAGCCAAAAAAATCATGTTTTGATTTCAAGAAAGGATTGTCATGATACACATCTTAATTCTGCCTCAACAGTAATACAATTGCAGGGAGTATTTAAATGGAAGTGAAAATTTTGACCTAATCTTCTGACACTTTAAACTGTATAATGCCATTGTTTATAATGTATTTCAGTTTTTTTAGGTATTCTCACTTTCTAAATGGTCTTCCAATCACAGATGTTTTAAAGAATTTATATATCTTTATTTTTATAGATAATTTTAAATGACTGTTTTTCACATAACATAGTGAGATTTTATATTCCTGGTTTTAAAACATGAGCTATTGAACAGTCAAGTTATATGGGAGATATGTCTGCCTCCTTAATCTCTACGAACCAGGTTTTAGTCATATCATGACTCATAATTAGCAAAATGCCAGCAGACCTTCCCCCCTTTTCTCATGCAGGGTCTAAATGAAGAATATCAAAGAGTCACTTTTTATTTATAACATCAATTATAAACATTCTACATAACACACAATCATTCATGAGAATGTTTTCCTTGCCTCTTGCTTATAATTCTGAGCTCTTATGATTTCAAGAGCACGTTATAAAACTATGGTTAACATTTTACAAACATATAATGAATTTCACTAAGAGCTTATTTTGCCCACACATTTTCTTGCTTCATAACTTTCTATCAGTACATGATAACCATAACTAAGGAAATAATTAATTTTCATTCTAGGAATTCCTATAGGAATAACTTATTTTTCTGGCAGTGTTCATGAATACTTGCAGATATGCCAAAAATAAATCATGAGAGAGTGATGTTTGTCAGGATATTAGCCCCAAAATGGGTTATTGTCAGCATCTAGCAGATGTGAGGTGATGATGACACAGTGGCAGGTCATATTCCCAACTAGACTTGCCAGTCCTTTGAGTAATAGAAGCCAAGGCATGTTAACCTTGACTTAGGCTAAAAGATTCCCCTAAAATTTCTTTTCCTCACTAACCCATAAGGAATCAAGGCTCCTTAGGCCAATGAATATATCTAATCCTAAAGATAAATAACCAAAGGAATAAATACAGAGGATGTATAGACAAAGAGGAACCATCTGACTTGATGAAGGTGAAGTTTATTCTAAACAGAAGAATCTTAAACTTTTAATTGTATTTGGTCCCTTTACATCTAGTGGATCTGTGCCATTATCATAATGAGTTAACTTAGAATTTGTTTCTACTTATTTTCCACTTACAGACATATAGGCATGGTTATAAGAAGCTCAATTATTTTAGGGGAACTCATTCTAAAATTATTTTCCTAAAATATGAGATTTTTCTACCTTAGCAAAATGGATTCAATTCACCATGTAAAAACATCCATTAATTTGCTATAGATACTTGCTTTTTAATAAAGTAAAATAATTGAAACTAATCTACTCATATTTAATGAGTAGACAGTGCAAAAATGACATTGCAGATTTATTTTTAGGAAAGCCCTGAGAAAAAATTATGTGACATCTGTTCTTGTTGTAATCAAATAAACTTTCCCTATCTATTCAGAAGGATTTCCTTAGTTACCAACTTTCTAATGTGTTTTTTATTCTTCATTATAGGTAACTCAAAAAGTATGTTTACCATGTCTGAACTCAGGTGGTAAGATGAGGACCCACTATTTTATATTATATATATATTTTATATTTAAGACCCTGTCTTTATGAGTATATCTACAATGTAAAGGGTTTACTCTTTAGTCTTGGACATATAAGAGCTTTGTAAAATGTTTTGTGAGCAAAATATATATTCAGAGTATCTCAGTGTCTGAACTTTGAATGAAGGGATAACGAAATAGCATATATTGTTAGAGTAATTTTTCAGATAATGATAATGAATTTGATATAGTCTATCATTTTGTATCTTTACTGCCAAACGCTCAGCTAGTCTCTTTGTCTCTAACTCTAACAACACCCCTATATGTACTTACCCAAAGACATATAGCTAGAGATTCTTGAGGTAGGATGTTAATCCAGCATCTTTCTGGGGCATGACATTGGTCTTATCTTATGGACATTTTTCTCAATATTAGGTTTCTTAGTCTAGATACCAATATTTTGATTAAAGTCAAATAGCTAGATTTTCAGTTAATAGAATAAGGATTGACACAGAAATTAAAACATGTAATATTGGAAATGCATGATTAATTTCATTCATTGGAAAATGTTGAATTTCTTTCACCTAATGAGATTTATTCTCTAATTTTAAAGAAAGTTTATTAAGCACCTTAATACTTAAAATATTTAATCTCTAAGTAGTGACATTGGTTATTCACAGTGCCCAAATTGACTATGTGAGCATCAACTTTGCACATCATTTTGTGCATCAAATTTCACATAACGCTTCCATTATTTTTTATTTGGGTTTTACTATTAGTGTGTTCAGCAGATCACATTATTTCCCAAAACAGTTATTGAAATTTGGTTACCCCAGTGACACATTTGAATGTGATTTTAACTCTTCCTTCAGCATAGCAACTAAAAGGGAAAGAAATGGCAGGATAATGAATTAATAGCAGTTTGGAGATACAAAGTATTTAGGAGTGCTGCTTGAGAAAGATAAATGTTTATAAAAAGATATATGCTTGCAATTCATTGGGAATGAATTCAGTCTCAATCCTCCCCACTCCCTTAAAACATCTCCACAAAGTAGTATAGCCTTCAGTAGCCACTAAAATGCTTTGAGCAACTCAATGGTCTCTTTTATTTCTAACCATCCACCTTTACCTTTCAGCTTAGGGTGGAAACCAGCCTTACTGATATGTAAAAGTTTGGGATAATGAAAGCAAGGAGATTAAACTAAATATAGATGTGTAAACCTTGGTATTTTAAAGAAAAGAACAAACCTCTAAGAAAGACATGGCTAGAAGTCTCAACCAACCCCCTTTACAAAAATGTGTTTCATTTTCAAATAAACTTATAATGAAAAAGATACAATTTGGAGCAACTAGGAGAAATATTGACAAAAAAAATCCCTGTCAGGGGGAGCCTGGCTGGCTCAATTGGTATAGTAAGCTACTCTTGATCTCGGATTTGTGAGTTCAAGCCCCACATTGAGCTTAGAGTTTACTTGGGAAAAAAAAAATCTTTATCAGTGTCAATCTTGGGAGGACACTGCCTTACACAAATGTGGAGTGATGGAGGATACTATGTGATCAATTTTTTTTTAAAGTGTGTATCTTTAAGTTGTATACCTATTTCAAAGATGTTATTAAGGATAGAGAACAGAAATTTAAGGAGAGAGAAAACAGGGGAGAAGTGAGGACCCGGTGGTTGATTGTACTAAAATAAAATGCTGAGAGTCCCAACAATGGAATATTGCAGAATCGTAGTCAGTTAAAGTCCACAAGAATTTACTGAATGTTAGACAATTTCTTAGCACTATGTATATATATGTGCGTGTGTGCGTATATATATATATATACGCACACACGCACATATACATAAACAACCTGTTTCTTATGTTCACTATGAGTAAGAAAATTGTTATTGTTATTTTTAATTTTTTTACATTTTATTTTAGAGGGAGAGAGAGAGAGCATGAGTAGAGGAGAGAGACAGAAGGAGAGAGAGAGAGGGGAGAAAGAGAGAGAGAGAGAGAGAGAGAGAGAGAGAGAGAGAGAGAATCTCAAGCAGGCTCTACACTCAGCACTGAGCACAATGTGGGGGATCACGACCTGAGCCAAAATCAAGAGTTGGATGCTCAGCCAACTGAGCCACTTAGACACCTCAGAAAATTATTTTTTAAATATCAGATATAATGTAATTATTTTCATGGCTTTCTTGTTTACTAAAGCTATATATTTTTTCCTTACATTTTTAAATTCTTTGTTCTTTACATTTGTCATCCCATTTAGATCATACCATAAGAATTAATCTTCATTATTTAATTTAATAAATCTTGATAGAGTGCTACTCATTGAAAGTTGATATACCAGGTTCAGGTTCTCTAGGGATAGAGTATCCCTCAAAGAAGAAGATTCTGTGTAAATAAAAATAACAGGTGATTACTATCATAAAAAGTGTGACTTATTTTGTGTTCCACATAGAACTTAGCTATGTGCTTTATAGGGTAGATGTCCCCAAATATATTGGCTGAGTAAATGGATGGTTCAAATTTATTACTTTAACATATTGCCATATTTTCATTGGAAAACTAGCATAAAAATTTTTAAGTATGGGCACAATGAAAATTGACGGGTTAGTATTGCCAGCATTGATTGATAAGATTAGTATGTAAATTCTTATAAGAAATCAATTATTTCCAATGGAAGAAAACTTCATTCTACATGTTTTTTTTTTTAAGTTTATTTATTTATTTTGAGAGAGACAGAGATAACATGAGCAGGGGAGGGGCAGAGAGAGAGAGGGAGAGAGAGAGAATCCCAAGCAGACTCAATGCTGTCACTACAGAGCCCCACACAGGACTTGAACCCACAAAACTGTGAGACCATGATCTGAGCCTAAATCAAAAGTTGGATGCTCAACCGACTGAGCCATCCAGATGCCCCTTATCCTACCTATTTCCGAAGAGCATATATATTTCCTCATTTGACTTCTGCAATTAAATTTTTTTTAATGTTTATTTGTTTTTGAGAGAGAGAGAGAGAGAGAGAGAGAGAGCAAGGGAGGGGCAAAGAGAGAGGGAGACACAGAATCTGAAGCAGGCTCCAGGCTCTGAGCTGTCAGCATAGAGCCCAATGCAGGGCTTGAACTCATGGACCAAGAGATCATAACCTGAGGCAAAGTCAGATGCTTAACTGACTGAGCCACACAAACGCCCCTGACTTCTGGAATTTTAAATTGATTAAATCAGTAAGAAATTTGATTTACGTTATGCTTATTCTGAATATTCATATTACCAGTTTAAGCTTTTTTTTACTGAAGCAATAAAGTGATTTAATGTGATATTAGATTTTTAAAACAACCTTTTGTGTCAAATACTAATAGTAATACTAATTGATGATACTTAAAGGTATTTAAGGGAGTAAGATATTTTATAGAGTAAGATATTTTACAAGATAAAGTCAATTGTACTTTATTGACAGCATCTGAACATGCCTTTTGTTGAAGACTTATATGTGCCAGGATTACATACTCAAGTCTCAGAATCTCTTAAATCATCTACTGATTTATCAATCGATAGATTGATAGATCCCAATAGGTATGTTTTGACATTTTAAATTTTGTATCCATGGGCTAAATATATTAAAACTGTAAAATATTGTATATATCTATCTTAAAAATGATCTCCTAGGTCTCTCCACACTTGGATCTAGAACCTCATGCTCAAATAAGTATCCTGCTTTTATTTGAAACTTAATATATTCTGTATTTCTTCTGATATTTGGATTTTGTTGCAGACTTTATTTTAAAAGTGTCTAAGGTTATATATATATAACCTTATATATATATGATATATATCATATATATATATCATATATATATATCATATATATATATATGAGAGAGAGAGAGTTTATTTATTTTGAGAGAGTAAGAGTGAGAGTATGGGAGAGACAGAGAGAGAGGCAGAGAGAGAATCCCAAGCAGCCTTGATTTGCGGGGCTTGAATTCATGAACCACAAGCTCAGGACCTGAGCTGAAATCAAGAGTAGGACGCTTACCCAACTGAGCCACCCAGGCACCTCAAAAATATATTTAAAAAAATGCCTTTGGGAGGTCTTCTAATAAAACATGTTAGAGATAGTATGCACTGAATCCCCATACTAAAAACACACATAAAGATGAAATATTTTAAAAGACCTACTTGTGCACAAAAGCAGATTAACTTTATTTGAGCGGCAGAAATGGAATGAAAAAAATAGCAACTCAAAGAGGCAGACTTACAGGACATCATAAATAATTTGCAGCATCTTTGTGTTCAACTCCCACAAGAAGCAACTCGAACAATCTTCCACCCACTGTGAAGGAACAGAGCAGGAGTTTGCAAATGGAGGCTGGAAATAGCTTTGACTCTGGTTAGGATGAGTAGCCTATGACAAGCAATATTTCTGGAGTGTCAAGGAAGGGCAGTTACGATCCCTCAATCAAAAAGTGGGCCAAATGACATACTAACCCTGGAAATGGATTGGTTGTATTTCCAGAAGACAACAACACACAATCAGAAATATAAAAGCTGGTTTTCATATGAGAACTCTGGGGTCCTGGGAAAACAAGTGCAGAGCAAACAAACATGGAGGAGTAAGTGTGGAGAGAAAACAACCAGCCAGCCAAGAAATTTCTTCCCAAAATATGGTTGTCATACGAAAAATTAATTTAATGGAAAAGATCCCAATGAGAGATTACTCCTGAGGTAACATAAATAAAAGAGTAATCTAAAAAAGAATTAAAATAAAACTAAATAAGCTTCTCAAAAAATATGACTAACATTCTAAAAATAAACAGAAGGCTATGAAACAAAAACAGTTGGATATGTATCAAGAACTGTTGGGAATTTGAAAAAGAACACATTAGTAATCTCAAAAACAAGAAAAATATAGTCACTCAAATGCATTATCCCTTACTTGTATAAGGAATCTTCAGCTCATCCAAAATTTAATGGCTGGAACTGATCTTGTTATGAAAGACCCTGGGACTTCACAGTATTATTATGCACTAAACACCCCTTGTTTCGAATCACACCCAGTAAAGACTTGAATTTGCAAGTCTGCAAGAATCTGCAAGTCTATATTATAATAAAGCAATAATATTAGATGTCAAGATTTCCTGAGTCTGTGAAGCAACTCCCTCCAATCCAGACTAACAGCTCTTAAATGTATCAGTGCCTTGAAAGCCTGCATTGGTAGGAGCTGCTTTGTGAAGACCAGAGCTAGGAGGAGAAAAGAACGGCATATATCTCAGGCATTTATTTCAAAGTCAAGTAAAGTGGCCATGTATTTGGTTTTTCTAATACCTAAGATCCCAACAGTTATCTACTTGAAATAGCCATTATTCTTAACCTTCTGCCTAACTCTGTCCATTATTACCTGCAGGGTCCTCCATGCTAACTGGGCCACTACTATTCCATCTAGAAAATATTTCTAGGAAAAAAAAGTCAGTTGAAAGAGAACCATTGGAGGACCATTTTTCATTAAAGAATGTATTTATTGAGATAGCTTAAATGGTCACAGAACATTTGTTAAATCATTTTATGCATACATGACTCTACTTAATGCTAAATAAGAAGAAAAATGTTAAGTGCAGCCCATTTAGGCCCTCGGGGTCTGGATTGCATGGTATGTTGGAAGTGTTCAGTGAGCCAAGAAGCTGTCAGCACCACGGTTGCTGATGCCAAGAGAGGCCTGAGCAGACTGCTCGGTGCTGGCACTCTTCTTTCCCTGACAGTGATACTGATGATGGGAAGGACACCACTGCTGTTGTTCTGGTCCTTGTCAGAACAAGAAATCACAAGTAGGTCTATTTGAAACAGGCTTTCAGTATCTTCTAGGAACCAAATACAAAACATTCTTCGTTTGTGTGAGACACAGAAGGATCAGAGGCAGGCTAAAAAAGCACGGTAGATACAATGCTGTATCTTCTGCAGCTTAATTTCTTTCTGATAGCAAATGCAATTAATGGGGATCTGAGGAGAAATTTGCCTTTCTACTTAGTTCCCCAAATTATATATCCAATTCTGCCATAAATTATTTTCATAGATACCTAGTGAAAATATAAGGTCAGATAACTTTGGAATTTATGCAAGTGTTCAGTATTTATAGGCATTGAAAGAGAAAAAAATGCCAAACATATAAGTAAAGGATAATTATGTCACCAACCAAATCTGACCCACTCTATTAGAATTGACAATATTCTGTCAAGGCAGGCAGGGATTCATCAAGAAGATGATCAGTAATCAATCAATTATAAAAATTATTTCTGAATGTCATTGATATTCTTTATTTGTTATGATATAGCTTGTATAGCATTATGAGGCTATGTATTAAAATTTGTTTTCCTTATTAAGATTGGAGATTAAATATCATTTGTTTGCTTATGTGTTAACAAAATCTATTACAAGGAACACAAATCATGAAATTAATAAGGTTCTGGAAATTTTTTTTTTTTTTAGCATCAAAGCAATTTCTGTGTTATTATAGTAACTGTGTGGCCTGATAATATGTCCCAGGAAGATATATGTGTGTGTGTGTGTGTGTGTGTGTGTGTGTATACACACACACACAAAATAGCAGCTCTATCTATCACCTGTGGAAGTATGAATCCATGAATGTACCAGCCCTCTGGGTTGCGGAGGGGAGTATTTGGCATACTGAGTAGTAACTGCAATATAGCACACCCACAGTACAATTTGTTTTCTTTTCTTTTTTTTAATTATTGTAAGGAGTATTAAAACTGTTAAATTAAAAAAAAATTAAAAAAAATAAAAAAATTGTCTGGAGGGAATATTTTTAATCCTTTGCCATTCTAATGAAGTTAATCACACACTAATAATGATTTATTGAAAACTTACTGTGTTCTGGAAGTATTTTGAAGAACAGAGAGCAAATATCTTCATTGTTAAAAATTGTACAGTCCAGCTTGACCAGCAGATTTTTCTTCATGGAAACACACTATAAGTGCTCATGACTGATTATTTTACTCTTGGGATTTATGCTTCTCAGTACCCTAACCTTGCCCCCTGCCACCCACATGTTGTTTGGACTGCCTGTCCAAAGTTCCAACACATTCATTTCTGACAGAAAGAATTTAAGTAAAACTGCTGACAATTTTCTTCAGACAATTCTCTGTAACATTATCTAAATATTTACTCACTGGGCACATAAACAATCCAGTCTTGTATTATTTATACACATTCTTATGTCCTGTCTCTGTGTCCCATTGGGTCTTAACAAATCTTTATTTGTTTTAGTCAGGACTTGATTTCTAATAATGCAGGTTTGAACATATTCTGGAAACCTTAGGATCTATATCTGATAGCAAAATGTATTTGACATTCACCTGATCTTGTCAAGTAACAACCAAGGGATCAGAGATATATTATGGTACGTAGAACGTGGGATTTGGAATTAGGCTCTTAGGTTTCTAATCCTGGCTTCACCCACGGTATTACCTGGTTGATTACTGGCAAGATCTTTAACCTCTCTCCAGTTTTCTTATCTGTAAACTGGTTTATAATTGCCTATCTCATAGATGGCTGTGATACTTGGCAAGAAAATGCATATAGAAAGTTTAAGACAGGGGCACCTGGGTGGTTCAGTTGGTTAAGCGTCCAACTTCAGTTCAAGTCATGATCTCGCAGTTCATGAGTTCAAGCCCCACATAGGGCTTTGTGGTGACAGCTCAGAGCCTGGTGCCTGCTTCAGATTATGGATCTTCTTCCTTTCTCTGCCTGTCCCCCATTCACACTCTGTCTCTCTCTGTCTCTCTCTTTCTCTCTCACTCTCAAAAAATAAAAGTGTTTAGGATAGTTTCTGACACATGTAAATACTCAAATATTTGCTATATATATTTTTGTATGTCTAATTCATATATATTATACATATAACTAAAGTGTTCTGATGATGATATACAGTTACCAATACAAATTAATTTATTTAATAATATATTTTACTACTAAGTGAATATTTTTGGTTCATGTATTTATTTTCTATGAAACATTGAATTGTTAAAATGTAGTTGGACACTGAGATTGACTTTTTCAATAGACGTGATGTGTAAATACAACATTAGGACTCAAAAGGCCAACTATCATTGAAGCAGTTAGCAATTAAATTCCCACCCAAACATATATACATCAAGGAATTAAGAAAAAAACACACACCTGTATGAGAAGTGTTAGATAGTAGATTCTGATATCAAGAAGCTACACTACTCACAGTGGTATAAAATTTAGAACTAGAAGAATGGCTGGCTTCCAACGAGGCAAGAGATTTTATATAGAGCAGATCCCAGTGAAAACCATTTTCAATCATTTGATTATTTTTTCAATTTGAAAATATTTGACTTTAGCTTTAGAGGTCTTTTTTAGTACATGAATAAAGATAATATCAAGACAAATAATCATCATGTTCAACTCTACACAGCTAAATTAATTACTTCCCTATAGTATCTAAGTATCCATAAACGAATAAAAGACAGGTGCCTAGGTGGCTCAGTTTGTTAAGTGTCTGACTCTTGATTTCAGCTCAGGTCATGATCTCAAGGTTCACGAGATCAAGCCCCGTGTCAGGCTCTGGGCTAAGTGGGCAGACCTCCTTGGGATTCTCTCTCTCCCTCTCTCTCTATCCCTCCCCCCTTTCAAAACAAATAAATAAACATTTTTTAAAAAGAGAGAAACATTCAAAATAAAAGAAGAAATAAGTATAATGTGCTGACAAGTGTCAGGCGAGTACACTAAAAGGCACATGAAGGCATACAAGGAAGATATGCTGATTCTGGAGGAAGGCTCACATACACTGTTGTCATATATAATCACTGGTCTCAAGTCCTATAACACTGCTTCTCAAAAGGTGTCCATTTACCTACAGCATGAGCATTGTCTGATGCAGAATCTTAGCGTATTTAGATGCTCAAGACTTAGATTGTTGAGATAATTGATTCTTCTAACATAACGGAAAGGTGAGCTTATGAACATTCCTTGTTTCTGTATTTCTGGGCATATTAGGGGTGGAAAGATATATATTTCTCCTCCTATATCTTTAGGTGATGGAGATGCTGTTTGAAGCACTGAGAGTCTAGATGTTATCAGTTTTTATGATACACTGTAATAGCCTCAAAAATCATTACTTTTCTAGAGCTCATCAATGAATTTAGTATGTAAATGACTAAAGCATAGCAGAGTGAAAGAAGGGAAGAAATGGTTTATTAAAGTGTCTGAAAACTTGTCTTTACACTTGCTTATCTTTAGACAAACCTGGCTGAGGAACTGGCCGTATCCTGTATCTCATGTAGATGCAACAGACCCTAAAGAGAAGAGATTCATTCCAGGAGGATATTGAATAACAAATGAAGAATGACAGATTAAACTTTACGCTGACCTTAGCAAATAGGGATTGGGGGAAAAATGTAATTAGCAAGTTTCTTAGAGTTTGTATAGAAAAAAATGCAAATTCCCATTTAAACTATAATCAGGAACTGGCAATCCCTCCCACTTCATTAAGATAGAAACTTGTCTTTCATACTAAGGTCTGGTGGTATTGACACATCTGTGCAGGAAGTGTGTCAAGTCTGCCTGAGTCTGTGTGTGAATGTGTGTGGGTACATAGCACTTTGTCAGGAACACACCCACTGAAAATCAGAATTGCATGACCATCGACCTCTGTTCATATGTTCTGTCTCCAGGACCTGTCACTTTTTAAAGTAGTATATAAATTTTTTTTTTATTTGAGAGTGGTCGAAATGTTTCTGAATTAAACATAAAGACTCAAGGTTCAAGCCCTGGGCTTGCCATTTACCTTCTGTGTAATCTTTCAGTTTTCTTTGAGCCTCATTTTCCATTTACAAAATGATGTCACTGTAATAGAAACAACCTTCTCATCCTGAAATCCATGATTCTATGACCTTAATCTCTAAATTCTAACGTACTTGGTTTCTTTCTATAATCAACAGGTACATCATAGCACCTGTAAGAATAGCTGAATCATTCTTTGCAGTTAGATGAATGTCACCTAAATCACTGAACATAGGGATATGATTGTTCTACAACTTTAAAGTACCCACTCTTTATGAGGTATTGTGGTTAGTCTTGACAGGGTTTAAGCTTCTAAATTAAGAATTATTTGGGGCACTTGGGTGGCTCGGTTGGTTGTGCCTCTGAATCTTGATTTCAGCTTAGGTCATGATCCCAGGGTCTTGGGAACAAGAACCATGTTGGGCTCCACTCAGAGTGGAGCCTGCTTAAGATTATCTCTCTCTCTGCCCCTCCCCCACTCTCTCTCTCTCTCTCTCTCTCTCTCTCTGGGAGGAGAAAAGAATTGTTAGAAGGAAGTGAAGACACAAATAGAAACAACTCAAATCTGATTTCAAATGTAAAAGTAAATTCTCTTGGAGTTTCAGAGCAAGTCAAAATGGTCTTACTGAGGAGTGGTTGAAACAGGAGAATCAGAATGTTTCATGATGTAGGTTTAAAGGAATAGCAGAATTTCAACAAGTGGAAAATTTGGGGAAAGGGTGTTCCTAAAGCAGTGAAAACATTAATAATATAACACAGTTTGTAAAACTCAGGACATTTTAGAGAGAAGGTTCAGTTTTTCTGGAATATAGAGTTTGTGTAGGGCATATTTTGAATGTTGAGGCAGTAACTCTTTATGAAAGGAATTATCATTTTAATTATTTTTTTATTTTTAAGGGAACAGGTCGTTGACAAAGAAAAACAGATGAGACAGAATAAGTCATATTCTTTACTATATTCTTAAGTGGCTCAAATTATTATTTTTAACACAAAGTAATGGATAGGATTATCTCTTATGTAGAATACATTTTATCTAGAGCATCTTTATGATGTTCTTTCTGTGGTGGGGAGAAGATAGTCAGGCTTGAAATTTGTATTAAAGCACTTGAACTCAAAGGTATCAGAAGATGTATGTCATTCTGGGAACAGTAGCTACGGGACGCAGTGAGCAGTTTCCTTTATCTTATCATGAGTTCATTGTTATTTATGGTTAGTATAAGGAAAGCTTTAAATGGAAGAAAATTTCTCCTTTATGATTTTTCTGTAGCCAAATAAATTATATAGAAGTGTTATCAGTGATGATATAAATAGATTTTTATTATTAATTTTTTTTCTGTTAAAGGATGATTTGGTAGTTGGGTATTGAATTTGTTCTTTTTCTTTTCTCTTTCTTTTTTTTTCCTCTTTCTTTTTTTTTTTTTCTCATAATGCTGTTTGAAATTGTGTCACAAACCTCAACTTTGGGGAATTTCCATATTGCCTCTTTAGGGATTTAATAATTTATCACTTTTGCATCATTACACAAATTAACCACAATCCTATCACCTTCTGTGGGTTACCTTTGCAACTGTAAATTGTATAATTGCTTTAGTGGTTTGCACATGTCATTAGTCAGGAACACTGTAATTAAATGTAAAGTGAGAATTGTCTTTCATAAGCAAATTGAGTGTGTGGGGGCCTAACAGACAAACTGAAAAATAGGAGTATTGGTTTTGTTTATTTGGGTTTGGGAGTACTGAAGTGCTTGCTCAGATCTTCAGAGGAGCCAGAAAGTAGAAAAAGGTGGTACATGTTGTAACACTTTTTTTTTTTAAGTCACACACCTACACACAGTATTATTCAGAAAGACATGTTTCCCTTCTTAATGTGAGCCTTGTGTTGGTGAAAGGTAACAAAATGACAACTTTGGAGGAAAGCATTTCCCATCCAGAGATGTGGTACCCGATCAACAATGACAAGGCTAAACCTCCCCCCTCACCTCCACCAGCTCATCTCAGTCAAGCAGAAGCTGACAGCCGCTGAAACGCCTGCTCAGGATTCACATCCTGTTCCTGTTCAGCCACTATCTTCTCTGCAGAGACCACCAGCAGGGGAGCTAATCACTTGCAAGTCTGTAAGGTGGACCCTCCCCACCCAGGAGCGGCTGAACCAAGGTCACTTCTTTCACAGCTATCCCATAGCCCAGCTGTGAACGGTTATTAACCAGTGAGGACTCGTGCCAGTAATGATCGAGGGGGGATTTGCATTGGACCTGGAAACAAAGGCTCCATAATGCATCCCTGGAGTCCTCCACGTCCCCACTAGTCTTGCTACAGTTCTAAAATGAGATCTTAAAAGTCCCTGCAAATTCTTTTTTCCTTCACTGGCTGTATATTTTTACTCTCTGTCTGGTCTCCATTTCTCTCTGCATAAGCAGTTTTAGGCTTTATTTAAGTGTTGCATTTCCAAGTGTTCATGACTTTGTGCAGGGCTCGCCACACATCACTCATGCCTTATTTTACAGGGTGAGCGGGTAATTAGCATCTTTCACAATTAGCCAGGATTTGCTCTGCTAATTTCATTCCCTGATGAAGGTGCTAACTTGGCGTGAAACTGTAATATGTTGGGTGATTTATTAAGTCTCTACTGATGGGTGGAAATCACATGCCGTGCCTTTACTGTTGAGAAAGTTAACAGCATCCATTTGTAAGAGATGGTATTTGAAAAGTGATGTTGGTATGATTGAATGTGTGAATGTATAATGAAGTCAACCCAGATAGCCCTTTTCTGATTAAATTGTATTAAAATTATGTGGCAGTTCCTTGAAAAGAGACTCTTAAGAAAGAAATATGTGCTCATCTTTTAAGAGTAGCTGTCAGTCACAGTCTGTCACTCAGGGCTATGGAGGAAAAAGTCATACCTGCTTTTTAAGCAACAAATAGAAGACACCATACTGATATGAAAGCCTTTTGTCCACACAAGCTGTAACATAACTTTTAACAACACAAGGAGCACACTTCTTTAAGAAATCTCTACATTAAGCAGTTTGGCACATATACCGTTAGATTTACTGTAATGAGTTTCCCTTATCTTATTTCCATGCCAAGCATGAGTTTTTAATATTTAGTATGAGAATTCATAATCAATCAAGAAATACTATCTTGAAAGTTAGGTTCCTGACAATCTGAATTATACCTGTTGCTCTTCCTCATTTATCCTGAGTTTCTAAAGGAAGGTATTGTTTTTAAAGTTCCTTTATCCTGGATAACTCTGGAGGATGTCATCTTAACCAAGTGATTAAAGTTAACATCAGTGATGGGGAAAACTGATATTTAAGTGCCTCTTGACAAGGTGTTTCAAGAGGGACACTTTATGCAGGATTCTTGTCAAAAATTAAAGAATCAAACATTAGATGTTCATCAGGAAAGAACAGCAGAAATTGAGGAATACACTATAACATCCTTCCTAAATGATTTTGAAGTATTCTTTAAAAAGATTTATGTCAGGAAAGGTAGAGAGTGGCTTAGGAATGGTGTCAGATTAAAGGAGACAAAGGAGATATGGAACTAACACCATGCGTGTCTTCTAGTGGGTTCTTGTTGGGGTACATTGCTGTAATGATATTATCGAGGCAATTTGGTAAAACGTGAATATGGATTTTATATTTGACAATAGTATCACATCAATTTTAAATTTATTTAATTTTATAGGCATACTGTGACTATGTAAGATAGTGTCTTTGTTCCAGAAGGATATATGCTGATACATTAGAGGTGAAAAATCTTTAGGTGTGCAACTTACTCTCAACTGATCCATTCAATACATAGATAAAGTACATACATCTGGATACATTGTATACCTATTAGAAGAAAGTGAAAGAGAGGAAAAGCATATGTGGCAAAGAGTTTAGGATCAGTGCATCTAGGGGAGGACATCTGGGAACTTATTGTAACCTTCTGGCAGTTTTCTGTAAGGTTAATTTCTTTTCCAAAATACAAACTGAAAAATGTGTAGTATGTGAAGTCACATAACGTACTAAATGGCATTCATCTTAAATGGCATATTTTCCATTGGTTTCAGTTTTTAAAAGTCCTCAAGACTCAATTAGGTTTGGCTTTTAAGAACAGAAGAATTACATGCTCAATATTCTCATGCACTGAAATTCTTAGCCCTTTCCATGTATATAAAATCACAAGGGACTAGAATATTTAGAACTTGAGAGAATATTAGAAAAGATTGAAAATAGTTTCCTAGTAAAAAATTCTATACCCATCCAAGCCATAAATCAAGGGTGATACTAAAATAAATGACATTTACCAGCATGTAATTAAAAAACATCTATTTACCACTCACTCTTTCAAGAAGCTAATGGAGAGCAAAATCGACCATTAAAAAAAATAATACATAAACAAGAAAAGGAAGGAAGAAGACATAGGAATCCTAGGATTCCTAGGTTTATTAGGAGAGGAGAATTAGAATAGACCATCTAAAAGAGATGTTTCAAAAAATGAAATTGGACTGGCATATCATTTCATATGCTAGAATACACTGAAGGAACTTTTGTGGTTCTCTCTGAGATTTCATAATAGAGAAATAAGACCTTTGTAAACAAATATCAATGGTTATTATTCTAAATTAAACCCAAAGAATGCATATGCAATCGCAGTGTTTTTTCTCAGTATATTATTAATCACAATATACTATTCAGTATCCGAGAATGTTATTGAATCATGTTAATGTAAATGTTGGAGAGAGGAATTTTAAAAATAATGTAATCTTTCTGAGAGGATAAGAAGAGATAGAAGTTATGGATAGTGAAATGATGTTTTGAGTGCTAAGTCCCCATCCAATATAGAAAGTTAATAACCTCTGAAACTGAATCAGAAGTGGTAGTATTAAACAAATTATATAGAAATAGGGAGGCAAAAATAGATTAGATAGTGAAAAGGTACTAAGGAATGGAATTCGGAAGTGGGGAATGGTGGAGCAGGGGTTGCTATCCTTTTTAAGTCTAAAGTACTATTTGATCGGGGCGCTTGGGTGGCTCCGTTGGTTAAGTGGACGACTCTTGACTTCAGCTCAGGTCATGATCTCACAGTTCGTGGGATTGAGCCCTTTGTTGGGCTCTGTGCTATCAGCACAGCATAGCTGATAGCACAGAACCTGCTTGGGATTCTTTCTCTCACTCTCTCAAAATAAATAAGTAAATAAAAGTGAAACTTTAAAGTACTATTTGATCTTTTAGGAACACATACATCTACTCTTGGATAATAATAAAAATTAAAATTGAGCCCAATATAATCATACAAATTAAAACACAAATTAGGATTAAAAACAATTATACAGATCCCAGAAAAGAAGATTTGCATACATTGTCTCCTTTAAAACTCAAAGCAGTCTGAGTGTCATCTTTTTGTCTTCTCTACATAATATTTATGAGAAAAGAGAAACTTAACAGTGCAATAACTTACCAAGATCACACAATATGACTGCTAGAAGAACTCAGAATCATGTCTGTCAGATTTTCAAACCAGTTTTTTAAATACACACCAAATGCTACTTCATTTGCCTCATTCATTCACTCAGTAAATATGTACTTAGATACTTCTATGTTAAAAGAGCTGAATTAAGCACAGGGTATATAGAAATGCTTAGCTAATGAGGGAGTTAAATACATTACTACAACATCATTTAATTACCACCATGATATGTAATAAGAACTAAGATGTGCCACTTTCCCACATCTAGATTTTTTTTTTTAGTTCAACCCTTTATGTCCTGTCCCAGAAAATTCTCTGACAAGAGACATAGAATGCCACAGACTCTTCTTAATGCCCAGGAACGTGTTACCCAGAAATGTGGGAGAGTGGACACATTACAGACAAAAATTTTGATCGATGAATAAATTAATTCCTCTTTCTTTTCTGTGAGGCACACTCCTGAGACATAGTTAGTATCGCTGTTCAAAACTGGTCCCATGAGATAAAGAAGTAAGTCTACTTAACAATATCCTGCACGACACTGAACGTTTATATTGTCTATTAAGGATCTATGTCTATAAATCCTACTAAGGATTTATAAACCATCAATTTTTAGTAATATGTAGAGGAAGAAAATTCAGGAAAGGAGTCAACAAAATCAGTGCCAGGAAGAGAACCAAGTGACAGCAGTACCAGGAAAGGAATTAAGTGAAAGTTAAGGAAATGCATTCCTCATGTGGGTAAAATTTAAGGATGCTCTATTCATATGAGAAAGAGAGGATTTAGATGAAAACATAGGATTAAGGGAGAGATTTCTTAAAAATGGGAGTAATTTACATGGGTTCACAGGATGAAGGAAAGAAGTCAAAATAGAGAGAAATAGAAAACGATTGAGGTGTCACAGAAAAACCAGGACATGGACTTTTCTTAGAGGTAGCAGATTAAGCTGAGACAGGTGAAGCCCTTTACTGTCTGTGACAGTAGGGAGGTAGTACTGAGAGGGCAGAGATAGATCAGGATAGTTAAGATAGCTCTTGCTTGGTTGACTTTGTATTTGTTTCCTTTACAAGTGGTAGATGCGTCAGTGGTGGTGGGAGGAGTATGAGGCCCTGACAAGTACAGAAGGTATGGAAGTCTCCTTTTGGGTTGTAAGGAAAGTTGCTGAACATAGGAGACTTAAATGCTGACTAGAGGATAATCAGGGATCATACATGTGATCTGGCAGCACAGAGCAACACAGTATAAATGACGGGGGTTGGATCAATCCAAGGTTAGAGTTTTTCAGGGTGGGTTGGGCAAAGGAGTTGAAAGTAATGGTAAGAAAGCAGTTGAAATTGATCATCAGTGGTAACAGGCTTGCACTGGCAATGAATTGGGATAGAAAAATGTGTATCTTCCCTTTGTTGAAAGAGGCAATCTAGGACTATTATAAGTGCAGATATAATATTGTTTGACATGATGCCTACAAGTTATATTTAATCACAAAATATAGATGATATGGTGAAAACCAAACTTATTTGCCCAAACATGCGTGGACCCTTGCCCCTTTCTATGAAATATGACTTTTTTTAACGTTTATTTATTTTTTTGAGACAGAGAGAGACAGAGCATGAACGGGGGAGGGGCAGAGAGAGAGGGAGACACAGAATCAGAAACAGGCTCCAGGCTCCGAGCTGTCGGCACAGAGCCTGACGCGGGGCTCGAACTCACAGACCGTGAGATCATGACCCGAGCCGAAGTCGGACGCTCAACGACTAAGCCACCCAGGCGCCCCGAAATATGACTATTTTGAAGGAAGTTGTAATAAGAATCATATAGGGCTTTTTCTATTTAAAAATGTGTTTTCAACTGAGGGGAGGGGAATTAAAAAATAAGAATATTTTTTCTTGTAATTTTTACATGTCACTGAATACATTTTTAGCTTGCAGTCTTTTTGACTATAGTGAGAAAGTGTGTAAGGGTGTGTGAGCATGCGTGTATACGCATACATGTAAAGATACTATCAGGATCTGAAGACCAGTTATCACTTATATATGAGTCACAGGTTCCTAGACTGCTAGATTAGGGGACAGCGATGCTGCTGCTGTGAGCTTTCCCTATGACACCAGACGGAGCTCTGGCTACATCTCTGCCAGGCCTGTAGCAGCTGAGAGGCAAGAGGAGTTTCTCATTCAAAATGCTCCACAGCTGGAGTCTTGTTTGTAATATCAGCCTATGCCTCTAGGCTCTAACCTTTCAGAATGGACTTCAGGTGATTGTCCATTCAGTTCTGTAGGCTGTTTAATCTGTTGCTGTTTTGGACATAAAAGACAATCTTTTGTCATCAGAAAGAAAACAAAATTATTTCTCCTTTGCTAATTTTTTGAGTCCAATTTTCTTTTTTATTAAAATATATACAATAAAAAAGGAGATATCTCCTAAATGACGTATTATGTGCATTATAGGAAAAGTGTTGATTTTAATCTTTTTAAAATAATGAAAATAATTTCAGTAAAATCTCTTTATCTGAAACTCAAGTGACTTAAAAGAAGGAGAAAATTATAGGGTTGAGATTTATCAATTTTTTAAATATGAAGAATTAGAAAAACCTGTTGTTTGTTCTTGTAATGTACAGGTTCTTTTTTAATAACATAGCTTAAAATTTATGAGATTTTATTGTAAAAGCAATAGTAAAAGTAATATACAGAAATGTTATGGTAAAAAAAAAGTTTTTTTCTAATCTATTCCTATATTTCATCTTGAAAATAATTCCTTCTTTGTATTTAATATATCAAAGAAATTTCAAAAAGTGATTTGATTTCCATGTATATGAAGTTTTTATCAATAAATTAACAGATAGAAAAAAAATTCTTTTTAATGCATTGTGAGACCTGGTTGTTCTGTTTAGAAAGTGAAATGAAAAGACAGGAATCTTTGACTTAGTGTTAGCTCTGATTTCTAGTTTCAATTATTCCACCCACTGTATGACTTGAATAAATCATTTAATATGTTCAGACCTCAGTTACTTAATCTGAAAGAATGACATGCCACTTTATCCTGAAATACAATGGTTTAATTCTTACTTGCAAAAGGCCAATTACTCCTTTTCTATAAATTCAAAGTTCTCTCCTCAGCTATCATCTTAATGGCATCTTTAAAAAATGTAATGCATTTAATTCTTCTTGAAACTCCCTGTCAGAACTGCTGCTCATATGCGTAGTGCTTCTTCGAAAATTAACTGCATTGGTATCCATGACTGCATTCTTCTAGTCTTTTTTCCCCTTTACTGACTCCTTTCCTTGGTCCTCCTTCTGAGTGTCCCTCTGAACTGTTTATGGCAGAACTGATGAGTTCATCATGTCATTCTCTCTCTATATGTATATATATGACGTTGTGTTATTTATTTTTCTCATTCTGTCATTAAGCATAATGCTTTAGAACAATATTTCAGGGTATAGAACATTGCCCAGTGGAACATAATAAAATGCAATAAACTAGTTGGTCTCAAGGTGGAAGGAATCCAGGTGATTTACGTTGTTAAAATGTCTATAAATTTCTAAATATACTAAAGTGAGCTGGAAGAACCAGTGAGCTATTCATTCATTCTTAGATCTTTTTATTCTCCTCTGAACAGAGTGGATATTAGAAAGGAAAAAAAATTAGATTATGTTTTTCCTCAGGTAGTTAGGCCAAAGACAAAAAGCAAGATTGAATTGAGAGAAACGAAGAGAATTGATACGAATTATATTCTCAGTTTTCTATTTTTCCAATCACAAAGATTAATTCCCTGTTTTCCTAATGCAGCATCTCCTATTTTTAAAACAATAACTTAAAACAACACACACACTATTCATCACACTCAAAACTTTCACAAATGTGTGATTTTAATTGTACAGTTCCTAACTCTGTCACTCTGTGACTTCAGCAGTTGTATTTCCTAACCTCTTGAGTAAGACATATATATCTAGGAAAATCCAGCTTCAAGAAAAATGGTTTGTCTTCTTAATACTAAATATCTATAGTTTCTATTTCTAATGGCTTTTTTTATATATTTATTACCTCATTATAGATGACTTCCAGATTTTATTCATATCCATAACTTCTTGCCTGATACACATATCCAGTTACAAAACTACACAAAGACTCAACTATCTCACATTTCTAATCTATAATTTGAATAATTTATTTAAGATGATATCATCACATTCCTTCCAAAGAAGGTTCTCCTTCAGATCTTCCACAGGGCTGTACTTAGTCTCATCACTTATTCAATCTCCCATGCTGGGAAACATGGAGCTAACTTTGATCCTTTCTTTTCTTTCAACTCTTTTATCTAGTCTGATCCTAAGTCAGGATGTATTTTTCTTCATAACATCCCAGGGACAATAGACCTGGAACTTAAGGAAAATGGTTACTAGTTCCTAGTTGAAGATGTGAACAAAGAGAAATAACGAGATGCTAAACACATTACATTCTGAAGATCACAAACATCCTTAGAAGAGGTTAAGGGGCCATGGAACATAGTCAGTGAAGACTAAAAAGGAGAAATAGAGGCACCTGTGTGGTTCAGTCAGATAAGCTTCCGACACTTGATTTTAGCTCAGGTCATGATCTCATGTTTTGTGGGATTGTGCCATGTGTCCAGCTCTGAGTTGACAGCACGGAGCCTGCTTGGAATTCTCTCTCTCTCTCTCTCTCTCTCTCTCTCTTGCTCTCGTTCTCACTCTCCACCCCTACTCCATATGCATGCTCTATCTCTACATAAATAACTGTTTAAAAAAATAAAGAATTGGGATTATGCAGTGTTATGCTAGTTCAGAAAGATGAAACTAAACAATACTTGGAATTTTCCAAAGATCAATCTACCAAAGTTATACAAAAAAAGATTGAAGAAGGGAGTGGTTGTAGTGATCAAGTGTGCATTTAGGAAAACAATAAATAGAATGATTATGCTTCTTAGTTTTGTTGGTGTAAATTACAGTAATAGACTTTCTAATGTTACATTATCCTTACATTTCTGAATTTACTGGATAATTGTTTTCATAGCTACCTAGCATCTGAACCTCTACAAAATTTTGCTCTCTTACTCCTTTCTAAAGTTTGCATAAAATATTTGCTTGAAGCTTTCATAGAATTTAGCTATTTTTTACATTAATCTAGGGGGAGCTAAGGTGGGTAATTCATTAAGATTTCTTGAGATTGCTTTTGTGCCCTACCTTTTTCCACATCGTTTAGATTTTAAGACATTAAATTCTTCTACTTTAATTCATTAAAACTATTTATTTGAGAATATTAATAAACAGAACAGATAAATATCCCTACTCTCAAGGAGTGTCTACGTTAGGGGAAGAAGTCAGAAAATAAATAATAAATACAGTAAATAGTAAATTATATACTATGTTTGAAGATTGAAAGGTATTAGGAGTGCTGTGGGAAACAGATTGCAATATTAAATAGGCTGGTCAAAGTAGGTCTAACTGAGAAGCTGAAATATCAGCAAAGATTTGGGGTGTTCACCTTTCATCTGAAAATAAACTTTCTAGACAGAGGAACAATTAAAAAATCACTAATACAAATTATGTTTGACTTGTTCAGAAATTAGCAAGTAGCCAGCATGGCTAGAAATGAGGTAACAAGGGGGGAGAGTTGTAGGGTATGAAGTCATAATAATAGGGCAAGAGTTTAAGGAGTAGGCTTTTACTTTGAATGTAAAGAGAGAGAGCTTTAAGGAGTGTTCTAGACAAGAAACTGATGATTCAATTTTCTTTTTTTAGAAAAAGTTTATCCAAGTATAACATGCACACAGAAATATGAGCAAATCATGAGCGTTAACCTTAATGAACTATCATAAATTCAACATACCATTGTAACATTGTGTCTGTGATATCAAGTATGAACCCAGAAGTCCATAAGCTATCCAGAAGACCTCTCTTACTTTTCCCAATTATTGCATGTCTTATATTGTATAGATACAATATATAAACAACTGTATAGATACAACTGAAGTTATAAGATAAGACGCATGGACTCTATATCCCATGGAATTTTTTATTAATTTTTTTTAAAAACAAATTTGATAGTATTTTGAGAGAGAGAGAGAGAGTGTGTGAGTGGGAGAGAGGCAGAGAGAGGGAGACACAGAATCTGAAGTAGGCTCCAGGCTCTGAACTGTCAGCAGAGTCCAATAGGGGCTCAAACCCAGGAACCACGAGATCATGACCTGAGCTGAAGTCCGATGCTTAACTGACTGAGCCACCCAGCACCCCTCCATGGAATCTCTTTATCATCGTTTAACTATGTCTAGTCTAAGCTGTGAAGAGCAGCATAAATGCCTATTTTCCAATCCAAGGAAAATGTCTCATGACACCTTACATAATATTGTTGACTTACTGCAAATTCTAATCTCTATAGTTTACATTGTACCTGTGGTAATATTATTCGATCCCTGAGTTAATGTTAACTTATTTTCTTTTTTTATGTCCAGAATTGTCTTTCTTAATTATATTTAGGGAATTTTACTCTCATACTTTAAATTTTCCAATTATTCCCAAAGTCTGCCCCCTGCCTATTTTTACTGTCCTGTAACACACTTACTTTGTATTACTGTCATTCTAAACTTATTTCTGTGTCCCTTATATGCTTGGGTAACATGTTACGTCTCCTCCTTACCTTCTGGATATAGGTTTGGGAGACAGGAAACTGTAATAATGATACTAAAGAAAAATGGGATATTATAGTGCACTTGACTTACTGCCATTCTTCCAGGTCTTTTGGAGGTTTTGTGTTTTTGTTTTTTGTTTGTTTGTTTGTTTTGTTTTTGGAAAATGTAGCATTTTTCCATAAATCATTTATCTGTTTTTAAAATCAATATTTGATTTATTTTTCTGCTTTATTTTTTGGAACCTTTTAGCAGAACACACTCTGTGTTTTATTTCATCTTTATTTCACTTTAGCACTTTGAACCTGGTCAGTACTCAATTAGTTCAATATTAGTTCATTAGTTAAATGAAGAATAATTTTCAAGTAGAAAATTCAGATATGGATGTGAAGTTGATCTCAGTTAAAGTATCAAATGTAGAAATCAGCCTGCTTTTGAGAGGCTAGTACAGGGAAAGCGCTTGAAAGATAAGGTGAATATAAGTCTATGACCTAACACTACTCCACTGGAGTAGGCAAAATAATTTTAACTTAATAAATCTGTGAGTGAAATCCTTTATTGTTTATTTTGGAAAATTTTGATTGTTTAGGAGAATAAGTAGTTATTACTTAAAAAGACCCTATTTTTACATGTATAAATACTAACAGTGCTTGCAAAAAATAAATCTAAACCCCCATAATTAGGTTTGACTCATAAGTGAAATAATAAGACCTTTTATTAAGCCTGATCTCAATGTTTTCATTTAAATTTTAGTCATCTATTTCTGGCACATTTCCTAGATATGTGAAGTATATTTTGGGATAGAATAATACTTAAAACCAATAAATCTTGGCAAGAAGAATGGATATTCATTATCAGAGAGACCAGAAGTATAGTGTATAGATATACCTATTCTAACTATAAGACATTCAAGCAAAATATGAAGATGACATAAATATAAGGTTTTGGCAAATTAACTAAAGCAAGTATAGAATCTAAAGCAAAGAAATAATGCTACCTCTTATGGTAACTTGTTTATTTACCAATTTTAGAGCTAAGAATTCATTAATACACTGGTGATTGTATGGAAGGCAATCCCACTACATACTTTTGCTGTTGTATAACAATGGCCATGATACACTTGTCTAGTGCTCGTGCCTTCTTAATATGCTTAGACAAGATTTATTTGAGCTCTAAGAAATGTTTATAATAATGACTTCCCCATAGTACATTTGGGTACTATTGGCAGCTTGGTGGCTAGCAAAACGATCTGCAATACTGTCACTTTTCCAGGACAGATGAGGTTACAGGAATGGCATACTGCCCCTGAAATCTGTGCCAATATTCTACAGAATACACAGATATCCAGGATGCTTCAAAACACTGTTGAAACCCAGATCTCTGTGAACCTTCTTCCTTCATTTGTCTGCTTCTCATGGGTATAATTAAGACAGGAAAGAAGCCAAAGGCAAGGGCAAATTCAATTTAATTTTAATATTATTTCTTCTCTAAGAAGCATTCCTTTATAGTAGTTTTCTAGAGACAAAGTCACTTCCAGCATACGAACTAGTATCTAGAGCTAACACAAGCCAGGGATCCATAGAAATACACATCTCAGTATCTTCAGAGATTAAAATGTGGTAGGTCAGAGTTGTTCCAGAATTATGCTCTGAACTGGCTTCTTAAAATTACACACTTTTGAATTGGAAGAACTATCCAAGCTCACTCAGTTTAACTATTTCACAGATGGAAAGACTGAAAACCAGAGTGGCCAAGTGGCCTGCCCCATGCCATTGGTTATCCAGAAGGTTATGAGAGAAAATTCCTTAAAGCCTAAGTCCTGACTTAGTCAAGTTTATTTTTCCTTTCTTTTCTGTTTCATTTCCATTTTCTGTAGAAGAGTTGAGAAATCACAGAAAATTACCTTAGGTGAGCCCTAAGCATTTTGTCACCTTTTCTTTTACAAATGGACGAAACCATATAATCAGCTTTGAACTTTTCTAGTTCTCCCTTTTATCTTTTCTGTGATTCCTTATACCAGATGCTGTTTCATTTTTTCTGCAATTATTCTTCAATTTGATTAAATTTCAGTGTGACCTTGAAGCCATGACAAAGTTTGCTTATTCAGAGAGCTAGGCAAATATAATACTGTTAAGCATGGCAAACAACATACAAGGAACAAGATAAAGGCAATTTCTACAAAGGTTGTATCCTAAATTATTCTGGCATAGAAATTCAAAAGGTAAAAAGTAAAGAAAGGCTGTTTTAAAATCATTGAAAAATGTATGATCGCATGTCTACTATAGTACACATGATGTATAAGCATAGTTAAGCCTCTGATATAGATTGGGGATGACTCTCCCAAACATGCTCATTCCAGTTCTTTACCAAGTCCAACCCAAGGGAAGTGAATTGCCCTCCAGTCTTCCCCGAAGTAAATCAGCTATATATACAAAGCCCCTCTGCTCCATGGCAGCTTTACTTCTCTCTGTCTTGTGCAATATTGATAACTATCAACAAGCCAGAAAGGAAGATGGAAACGTTGGGAGTAATAAAGGCAGGAAGCTCAAATTGGTAGAAGAAAGATATCCCAGTAATATAACCTTGGCCAAGGCAGGCAGCAGAGCAGAAGCACTTTGAACTTTTTAGAATGTTGCAACTACCAGTTAATTGTAGGTGGCAAGGATCTGAGTTAACATGCTTTACTGAACAGGCGGAACAACGAGACATTAGAAAACATGGAAAGTTCGAAAATATACTTCATTCACTGTAATGTTGTAATCACACAGTGTTTATGAATGAAACATATATAACAAATGTGTTATATGTAATATGAATATTATATACATGCAATTTTAGGGAAATCATCCACAAAATATAGATGAGCAACATTTATTTCTGAGATGCATGTAGTTTTGAGAAAAGGTACATTTGCTTTAGCTTTGTGCTCTGTATGTTAAGTGATGTCCAGAAGAAAAATTAGAAAGAAAATGATAGCTGTGTTAACCTAGTAAAAGAGTAGTCTGCTATCCCTCTATAGAGACATGTTTTTGATTGTAATAATTATGTTAGACTGCATTAATAGATACAAATATAGCCGCCCTTGATGTGGGCAGGTGCACTTATATGTGGATTTTTCTTGATAAATACAGTAGAGTAATATAAATGTATTCTCTCTTTATGATTTTCTTAGTAACATTTTCTTTTCTCCAGCTTACTTTATTGTAAGAATGCAGCATATAATACATATAAAAATATGTGTTACTCAACTGGTTATGTTGTCAATGAGGCTTCCAGTCAACAGTGGGCTATTAGTAGTTTAAGTTTCAGGGAAGTCAAAAATTATATGCAGATGTTCCATAGTGCGGGTGTGGGCATGGGGTGGAAGGGCTCCTAATACCTGCATTGCTCAAGGGTTTTAATTCCAAACAGGGGAGGTGTTTAATCACTAGTCAAACACTATCTAGAATCTTGCATTTGATTCTAGGAAAGAAAATGGTATACAATAGATATCCTGGAGCAGTTTCTAGATAGCAGTGTCAGAGTGGTATGAGGATGTGAAACCACATTATATGAGAAAAAAGGGGATGTTTTGCAAAAAAATACAAAATCCAAAAGGAGACTATCAAGATATCTTCAGATATTTGAAAGATGGACATGAGAAGATGACTAAATTTGTTAAAAATGATCTCAAAGTGTACAAATTTGTATGAATGTTACAGGGAAGGCGATTGAGGCTGATCATGGAGAAGATGTGTTTTTGATCTTTTAGGTCAGCGATCAAAAAGTAGAATCAGTTACTCTGGGAAGTTGGAAATGTAGTGTCTTGAGGTTATTCAAAAACAAGTTGGGTAACTACTTGATGGGAACATGCTAGAAAGAATTCAAGCATCAGATAGAAGATGGACTAAAAACACAGGATGATATTGTTTATCTTTTAATCTTACATACTGTTTGGAAAATTAATGATCATGAAACCGGACTATTACCCCACACAAAGAACAGTTTGTGCCTGAGTAGTCTATTCAAAGCCCAGAGAACATGAAAGATGCATTTTGTACAGTCATTGAACTAAGCATACTGGAACACTTGGATCTCTGGAATGAATTCTATGGTTAGTATTAGAGTCATTAGTTATGAATAAATTTAAACATTATTTGGCTCTTCTTTCTGAGCTCGTGTGTGTGTGTGTGTGTGTGTGTCTGTGCACGCGCACGCACGCGCACACACGCGTGTACGTGTTGTTAAAAACAGCTAACTAACAACTATTTCTGGAGTGCCTGAGCTAGAGCACATTTTACTGGGTATTTCGAGTATACAGAACTTTACAGATGCAGTTTCTTAACTCAAAGGGTTTACCTTATTCCTCTTTCTTTTTTGGCTTTTCCCCCTTTTCTCTCTACGCTCCAAACACCTTAACTTCACACTGGACAACGATTTTAAACCGAGCATTGTCATCTATTAACTGTTTTATCTTAGTCAAGTTATTACTTTAAGTTTTAGTTTCCATATTTGTGGAAGATAATAATAGAACCAAATTCATAGTGAGGACTAAGTGAGATATGTACATAGCTCTTAGCGTATTGTATGTGTTTGTTCATTCACCACTAGTTATTATATTATGGTTCAAACTCACTGTCACATCTACCCTTATATTCTCTCATTAAATTATTCTTACTCTGGCCATTCAGAACTGCCCCCACTCAACACTAATCTCCACCACACTGCGTCCAACCATTCTGTTGTTTTGTTTGTGATTATCCTACTTTGTTTTTAAAACTTTTTTTAATGTTTATTTTTGAGAGAGACAGAGACAGAATGCGAATAGGTTAGGGGCAGAGAGAGAGGGAGACACAGAATCCGAAGCAGGCTCCAGGCTCTGAGCTGTCAGCACAGAGCCTGACACGGGGCTCGAACTCACAAGCTGTGAGATCATGACCTGAGCCAAAGTCAGATGCTCAACCAACTGAGCCACTCAAGCGCCCCTATCCTACTTTGTTTTGAAAACAGGCTTCCTACTTCACTTAAAACCTCTCCGCATACATACCTCTACTCTTACTTTTTGCATTTACGTAGAGTGATGGGCAATTTTATTTATAATGTCATATAAGTTTAGGTCTGGAAAATAGTAGAGGTTATCCAGTCAACCCACTCATTTGAGAAATGAGGAAGCTGAGATACCAAAAACAGGGTCTGACCTTTTTAAGATAACAGAGCAATTAGTTGATAGGGGCATGTTAATAGCAGAGTAAAGTGCTCCTGTACAATAGAGTAGCCCATATCCCCAGTTGCAAACAGTTGTGAGTAGGACTATGCAGAATAAAGGAAGAACAGTTTGACCTATAGCCTCAGTGGAAAGTAGGACAATGTTTTGGGTATTAAAGAAGGAATAAATTAATGAAGAAGCAAACATTTTTAGTACTTATTATGTGCTAAGTACTAAGTTTCTTTATATTTATGCTATGTAATCCTCAATAACAAAACAAAAATGCATGAACACACTTGTTCTGCATTTTTAAATTGAGGAAACTGAGGCTCAAAGAAAGTATATTATTTGGTAAAAGTTAAATACACAGTTAATAAGTGGGGGTGCCACAATATTAACCCATATTTCTGTGACTAAAATCTGTTCTACTTTGCTGCTTTTATGGCAATACTCACGCTTCTCAAACTTGGCAATTCTATAATTTTAGTCCTCCCCGGCAAATAAGGCCTCTTCTCCCAGGAATGTTAAAGATTTTTATAATATATTTGCCTTCAGGAGAAAAGCTGGATATAGAAATTAACTATGTAGGCTGTCACCTGTTGTAATTCCTGGGCACTAGGAAGTCCAATTTAAAGAAATCCTTACTAGGGCGCTTACCCCTGAGATTATTCTGCAAGAATTTTGATATCACCTAGACAGATAGTGGTAAAATTCCCAAGCTCCAAGAATACAGAGACAATTTTAATGTCAGAGAGAGAGTGAGCAAAAGAATTTTCTACAGAT
Organism: Acinonyx jubatus; assembly: GCF_027475565.1. Classification (NCBI taxonomy): domain Eukaryota; kingdom Metazoa; phylum Chordata; class Mammalia; order Carnivora; family Felidae; genus Acinonyx; species Acinonyx jubatus. The sequence goes on along the minus strand of NC_069385.1, from coordinate 102,796,181 downwards.
GTCAAGGATTGCTTGAACCTGGCTTTTCTCTGGCAACTTTGAATAACAAGAGACATTGGAGCAATATATTCAATCTGTATGTGATTTATTTTTGATGCAACATGCTTGGTAAGAACAAAAATTTAGAAATAATCATCCAGCTTTCAGAAAAAAAAAAGTTCTGGTTGGTAGCATTTGCTAGTTTTCTGTGGTGTAAGTACTCCACCATGGCCAATTTCAAGCTATCAACATGAATCTGTTGACTGCAAAATTGAAAAAAGATATGCACATTTGTCTTTTGTAAGCCTAGCACAAACTGTCATGTGCATATCACATGGATATGTGTATATTTAATATAGGTATAGGCATATTTATATATGTATACATATAAAAAAGGCCTGGAAGAATGTGCAAAAATATTGTATCAATTTGGTTTGAAAGAAGAGTGAGTTTAAGATATGTTTCATAAAAGGGGACTTTTCCATTTTATTCAGTATAATCTTATATCTTTCAAAAACATTTTTGAAGTATAGTATATACATAAAAAGTAGATATATAGTAAATGTATAATTAAGTTTTCACAAATAGAACACACCTGTATGACCACTACTCAGAAACAGAAATTATCAGCACCACTCATATCTTTGGCAGTCATTATTACCCAAGACCCAGGGACAACCATTATTCTGATTTCTAATAACATAGATCAGCTTTGACTGCTTTTGTAATTTACATAACTGGTATAGCATATATTATGCTATTTACTTAACCCAACGATCTAATGATGTAGATACTAATTTTAATTAATGATAATGATTAAAGTATTTATTATTGATGATATGATAAACATTTTTTATATATCATGAATTCCTTTGTATCAAACTTCTTTCATGCAACATTATTGTGAGATTTATCATTAAACATATCAAAAGAGACAATGTAAATAGTAAACAGTATTGTTATATGTACTTGAAGATCATTCTCATTGCTGTATAGGATTCTATTGTGTGTACATAACTCAACTTATTAATTGTTTCACTGTTGATGGCCTCAAGTTATTCCACAAATTGAGGCTGGTATTACCTTCAATGAATTTCCCCACTTCTCCTTGCCACTACTTTAGACAGCTTGAATTTAACACCAGCCTGTGCACTTCTGCATTGCCCCTGGACTTCTCAGATTCTTTGGAATACTGGTTGATCCTTTGAGATTCTCTGGTGAGTAGTGTATATCACCTAAAGATTTTTAACCCTGGGTGCACAGAGTTGATAAAATTCAAGGGGTACTTGAATAGATGGAAAAAGGCATTCTTAAACAATAGAGATGCCACTCTATTTCCTAAGAAGTATTAAAGAAGGATGTCCCAACTAGGTAAATTTTCAAGTTTGACTTTGGCCAATTGAAGGGCTAGTAGACTATATTCTTGAGGGCATATCTCTTAGGATAAATTTTATACACAACTTTGTGTTTAGGTTTAAGTAAGAATACTGTTATATTACTAGGAAGGAATGGCTTGGTGACTTTAATTTGCCAGTCAGCATGATGGACTGTTTTTAAGACCCTATGAGAAAAGTCGGTCAAGTTGCTGTGAAAATATATTGATTCAAGACTAATGTTCAACTATGCTACCTGGGGACTAAATCAGCACTACTTCAGACCAACATACAAGAAAGCGTATAGGGGAGAAGGTACAAATGAATGAGAAAGGAAGAGATTCAGATTACTTCCCCACAGGAGAGATAGCAGGCTCAGTTCCCTGAGGGCTCAAGGAAGCCTCTAGCAGGGGATAGACATGATTGATGGTCAGCATCTTTGGAGAGCATGAGAAACAAAGATGTAAAGAGGAACAGTGACAGATTGACTTAGAAGAATAAGACAGTACTGGTTTCATGGATAAGTCTTGTATCATTCCAAGACTCCTGTGGAGCCTTGGAAGTGAGTACTAAAGTTTTATTGTAAAGCCAGTGAGAGGTGTGAGCCAGTGATATTCAGGAATTAATGGTCATATGTCCACAAACATATCTATGATATGATAAAGTTCTAATTGTTTTTTGTTTTAAATTTTTTTACTGTTTATTTATTTTTGAAAGAGAAAAAAGAGAGAGAGAGAGAGAGAGTGAGAGAGAGGGAATGAGCAAGGGAGGGGCAGTGAAAGAGGGAAACACAGAATCTGAGGCAGGCTCCAGGCTCCTTGCTGTCAGCACAGAGCCCAGCGCAGGGCTCGAACTCACGAACCATGAGCTGAAGTCGGATGCTTAACCGACTGAACCACCCAGGTGCCCCTCTAATTGTTTTTATTGAATCCATACCTCACTTATAAGTAAAAGTAAGTGAAAGATTGGAAAAGAAGTATAGAGGATGCAATTCTTGGAATACAAACAACACCACGTTATAATGAGGCAAAATAATAATGTTTTGATTGAGTCATCATGATTTTTCTCAATTCTTGTCTAGAGAGGAAATTCCAATGACTGTGGACATAGCTATAGTTTATAAGTGATGGTGGGATATGGGAAAGCTGGTAACTATAACTTTTTTTTTTTTTAACCTATGTTGGTGGACTGGGAACTTAAAGTCAAGCCATGGAATGGCTTTAGATGAGATTCTAAAATGATAGATTAAAAATGGCTCCTTTTCTATCAAAATGGATAAAATTTGTTAGTTGAATAAAAAATATGTTCTAGAGGTGTCTCCCTTTTTCCCACAAACCTTTTCCCTAAACCAAATATGGGAAAGATGATATATCTCAAACATGTCTGTACTAGACTCTTGCAGAGACAATTTTTCAAAGTTTGATATAAATATCAGCCTAACATACTTATCAGGAGTATACTAACCAAAGAGATCTTATAAAGCAAAGTTATAGGTATATACAATGCTTTTTTTTGTTTAGATTACAGTCTTATGATGAACATTGCAGTGGTTTTATTAATTTATTTAACAGCCACTTAATAGCGAAATATGGAGGAAGAGTAAAATTATTTAGACATGATCTCTATTCCAAAGGAGCTTGTAGTATGTACCAGAGTTAGACATGTAAAGAAATTACTCTGAAAATAATTTTTATTTCTGGTCAAAAACAATGTATGAACATGTTTCTAAGGTGGGACATAGGAAGCAGTATATAACTCTGCTTCAAAATAAATATATACATATATGGTTTTACTAAAGTTTTGTATAACAGAGTCCTAGTTACTCAAGATTTTCCAAGGATCCCATAAACATAAAGATTTTTTTTTAGCTTAGGAACATGGTATTTTATTATTCATTTTTATTTTTAATTTTTTATTGAAGTATAATTAACATATACCATTATATTAGTTCCAGGTATACGATACAATAAAATGTAACAAATTTTTAATCATTAAATCCTTTTGTTTAAAGATTTCTTTTTTTTTTTTGAGAAAGAGAGTATGCATGTGTTTGCACGCATGTGTGTGGGGGCAAGGGGCAGAGAAAAGGGGACAGAGGATCTGAAGTGGGCTCTGTGCTAACAGCAGAGAGCCTGATGCAGGGCTCAAACTCACAACCCATGGTATCATGACCCAAACCAAAGCTGGTTGCTTAGACGCCTGAGCTTAACAGGCACCTCTGTTTAAAAATTTCTTATGTGAGTGTACTATTTTTGATGCCCCAATCAGAAAGTTTTAATTTTTGGATGCAAGACATAATTGAAGTATTTTTCCATGTTGTAACTATAGAGACCATAACATAAGCATTATTTAATCCAGGGGGAAAAACTGATTTAAAAGTATTTTATTATCTGTTTTGGACCTTGTAACCCAAAGATGCAGAAGTAGGAAAAACTTCATGAAGGACATAATAATCATCATGGGTTTTGAAGAATGAGGAATTTTACAGACTGAAAACAAAGAAGGATAGTTTTAAAAGTATAACTCAGCAGTCTCAGTCTTGGAGTTATGAATGTCACTAGAGGCAGGGGTTGGCAATAAGATTAGGAAGAATAACTGACAGGGATAAGTGTTCTATAGAAGTGAGAAATAATTACATGCTGAAGAATGAGAATGGCTTTAGAAATTTTCTTTCCTAAGGTTAGCCTGGTAAAGTTGTGAAGTGATTATATTTTTGCAGGAAACTATTCAAGCTAAAAGAAGCAAATAACAGGCTATTACAATATAGCCAATCAGGGATGACAAATGTTAAATTCTGTACCATTGGCCAAATGCCACTAAAAGAAAGGGGGCTTCAGACAATTCACCTTGACAGTTAGAGCATACAGACCTCTATGGTCCAAACTTAAAAACTAAAAAGTATGATAAATCCAGGGTCTGTCTGATTCCAAAGTTTTCATGAAGGGAAGGAATATTGTGCTAAAATTCCAGAATGTGAAAACTATAATTTAACTTTAATTTTAGGAATAGATGAGGATTGATTATTACTTACCAAGGCTTATTATGTAAGGTGATTTTAGAAAGAACAAAAAAGGGGGCCCTTGGTGGCTCAGACTGAATCTTTTTTTTTTTTAGACATTGATGGTCTTTATTTTTATTTATTTATTTTTTAAAATACAATTTATTGTCAAATTGGCTAACATACAGTGTGTAAAGTGTGCTCTTGGTTTTTGGGGTAGATTCCTGTGGCTCATCACTTACATACAACACCCAGTGTTCATATGTGGATTTTGAGAAACTTAACAGAAGACCATGGTGGAAGAAAAGGGGAAAAAGTAGTTACAGAGAGAGAGGGAGGCAAACCGTAAGAGGCTCTTAAATTCAGTCTGACTATTGATATCAGTTCAGGCTGTGAACTTGATCTTGCAGTGGGGAGATCAAGTCCCACATCAGGCTCCACACTGCATGGAGCCTGCTTGGGATTCTCTCTCTCCCTTTCTCTCTTCCTCTCCACTGCTCGCCTGCTCATAGCACTCACATGCAAGCATTCTCTCTGTCTCTCAAAATAAAAATAAACATTAAAAAAAGAAAAAGAAAGAGCAAAAAAGAAGGCCCAACCCTAACCAACAACAGTTCTGGCAGGAATTGTGTGAGGGTAGAAGGCTGAGGCTGAAATTAGAAATTATTTCTTGGGACTGGGGTTAAGATTGGTGTTCATGACCTTACCATAAGGTCACTTTAAATAAACTTTCCACACAGAGTTGAGTTTGACAGTCAACTTTCAATCGGATACCTTCATGGCTTTCTAGAATCCTGAATAGATTGCTGAGCAACACTAAAAACCTGATATGAGCAAGCTAGGCTTTCATCTGGTAGAGAGTAGGAGAGATTATTATACTTCCTGTGACTACTTTTGGACTACTGGCTGTTAATGTACACATAACATCAATCCTCAGCTCCTATAGATTCTACCACCCATGTGCAGCAAACTTCATTCAGTTCTCATCTCCATTGAAAGAATCTTCTCTGAGTTAGCATCATTTCTCATTGGTATTGCTATAACGGCCTTTTGATTTATCTAGAAGTTTCACATCCTTGATCTTCCATTCTCCATACAGTAGTTACAGAGTTCCCTTTTGTTTGGCTTTCCATTTTTTTTTATTTAAAGTCCCATACACTTAGGGTTGCCTGGGTGGCTCAGTTGGTTAAGCCCCTGACTTCAGCTCAGGTCATGATCTGCGGTATTTGAGTTCGAGACCTGCATCTGGCTCTGTGCTGACAGCTTGGAGCCTGGAGCCTGATTTGGATTCTGTGTCTCCATCTCTCTCTTCCCTTCCCCTGCTCATGCTCTGTCTCTCTCTCAAAAATAAATTAACATTAAAAATTTTTTAAAAAAAGTCCTATACACTTAGCATGACCATTCATGAGTTTGGCTCACCCAAACTTCCACCTTCAGCTACTTCTTCTACTACTCTTCTTTTCCCTTCCAACCATATTGAGTTTCTCTGTTACTTATGTCTTCATTCTTTTCTGCCTTTACACATTTACCTGCTACATTTACCAGAAACATCCACAATTACCCTCTCCAACCTCCCTATCTTTTCCTCATGTCTCAGATGCTTATTTTTTTATTATTTTTTAATGTTTATGTATTTCTTTATTTATTTTTACATTTATTTTTTTTTGAGAAACAGAGTGAGACAAAGCATGAACGGGGGAGGGTCAGAGAGAGAAGGAGACACAGAATTTGAAGCAGTCTCCAGGCTCTGAGCAAGCAGTCAGCAGAGAGCCTGATGCAGGGCCCAAACCCACGAACTGTGAGATCATGACCTGAGCTGAAGTCGGATGCTCAACCGACTGAGCCACCCAGGTGCCCCAATGTTTTTTTTTTTATTTTTGAGGGATAGAGAGACAGAGTATGAATGGGGAAGGGCAGAGAAAGGGGGAGACACAGAATCAAAAGCAGGCTCTGAGCTGTCTGCACAGAGCCCAACGTGTGGCTCAAACTCATGAACCATGAGATCATGACTTGAGCCCAAGTTGGATCCTTAACTGACTGAGCCACCCTGGTGCCCCCTTAGACCCTAGTTTAAATTCCATTTTCTTAATAGAGGCTTCCAAGAATCCCTTACTTCAAGGCAAGTTTAGAACCTAGAGTTTTGCACTAATAAATACATATTTAATGATTAGAGATCTCATGAAACTGTATTATTCCTTACATTCATCATTACACCCCTGGTGCCTAGCACACAGTGACTGATTTGATTCCTATTGAGCCTTTCTGTAACTTGAGTAGGGACTACCTGAAAGGCAAACATCCCAGTAAACAAGTCATGAACTTTGGGCAGGCAAAGCTAACAGTAAGGGCTTGCCCAAGCCTATGTGGGCAAGAATTAAAAGCTCATTTTCCCAAAATATTAATGACCTAGAATAAATGTACTTACAAAGGGAGAAGGTAAAGAAGTAGCCCTGTCCTTTAGTTAACAAATGATCATAAAAAATACAGGAGAAGTCAGTTGATGGGAGACAAAGAAAGAGAGAAGAGGTAATTATTTTGATAGAGTTGAGTTTAAGGAATCTATAGAATTTCCCTAAGAGATATCCAATAGGCATATGTGTGCCTTGAGCTAAAGAAAAAAATGAGAGTTAGAAATATAAATTTGGGAATCATTTCAGGTGGTTAAAATAGTGGTTGTAAGTATGATTGCTCCAGAGATTATTTAGAAAAAGGGGACTGAGCATGTACTTCTAGGAACCTTAGAAGTATTTTCTGTTGTGACACATCAGGCCTAAAGAATTTAATTATATTTGGGAATAAAATGATAGGAAATAAGAAGAGACTTATTTTTGAAACTTTTCAATGATCTTTACAATTATTATCATATTTATCTAAAGGCTTCGGTTTGCAAAAACATTTTGACTTTAAAAATTTGAAAATATAAATATAGCTACTATAGTAGTTCATCTTTTAGGCTTACTGATCTTTCTTCATTCTTCATGTGCCTTTGAGTTTTATCATTAAGTTATCCTGGTCTGGCTGTAGAACCCATAGAATTTGTATCACCATGTCTGGTTGTCTCATGCTTCTGGGTCATATGAACAGTGTGTACTAGCCCAAGCTTCCTCCCTTACCCAGGTCATAGATGAGAAAGAAAACAGAAACTGAAATGTTGAATTATCCCAGTGCTGTCTCCTTGCCTTAGGAATTGTTTCTTGAGACTTCTCAAACCCACCCACATTTCTCTCTTTTATGTTTTTACATGTGGATAGGTTTCTGATGACTACAATGTGATCTCTGTGCACATGTACACCATTTATGCAAGGGCAAGTTTGGAGCATTAAACAATTATCGTATTGTTGAAATGATTAAGGTTGTAATGATTACCATTATTTTTAAGCATTATAATTTTGAGTTTTACTTGGATTATCTCATTTAACCCTCACATCAAACTTAAGTCAGTGGATGCTATTATTATTTTATAGATAAGGACATTGGGGCTGAGAGAGTTGTTAATGATTTTTGTTCAAATAATATAGCTAAAAACATAGTGAAACTGGAACTCAAAACTCAGGCAATCTAACTTCAAAACATGAAGACTTCAGGGTGCCTGTGTAGCTCAGTCAATTAAGTGCCTGACTGTTAATTTTGGCTCAGGTCATGATCTGACAGTGTGTGGGATCAAGTCCCGCATTGGGCTCCATGCTGACAGCACAGAACCTGCTTGGGATTCTCTCTCTCCCTTTCTCTCTGCCCCTCCTCTGCTCACTCTCTCCTTCTCCTTCTCCCCCTCCTCCTCCTTCTTCGTCTTCTCTTTCTGTCTCTTAAAATAAATAAACTTAAAAAAAAAAAGACCTCATCATTATGATACACTCTTCTCCCACCTTCCTCCCTGACCTAAATTTCTTAATCTTAGAGGAACCTCTTGCTCATTAACCACTATTTTCCACCATTTTGGAAACAAAATGAAAGTATTATTTCCTCATTCAATGTTTAAGTCATTAGCAGACATATACAGGGACAGCAGTTTCACTCATTGTGTAATTTTATTCATTAAAATGCTGAGAATGGGGATACCTGGGTGGCTCAGTCAGTTCAGTGTGTCCTACCCTTGATTTTGGCTCAGGTCGTGATCCCAGAGTATTGGGATGGAGCCCTGTGTCAGACTCCATGCTGGACGTGAGGCCTGCTTGGGATTCTTTTTCTCCCTCTCTCTCTTCCCCTCTCCCCCACTCATGCTCTCCCTTTCTCTATGTCTAAAGTTAAAAAATAAAATAAAGTAAAATAAAATAAAATAAAATAAAATAAAATAAAATAAAATAAAATACTGAGAATAAATTAGGATCAGAAGAATACCAGAAGAAACTGTGTTTTTATTATCAAGCTAATTTTTTTTCTACTTTTCATAATAAGTATGTTTATTTCCAGACATGGTTGCATTTTTTATACAGAGAAGATATGCCAGGATAAGACAATAATATTCATATCTTCATTAGATACTTCAGTCTGTTCGTACCCTGGCTGGTTAAGGAGTCTGAACCTTCTTCCTGTGAGAAAAGGTGATGGAGAACTTGTGCAAGGTTTCAAGTAAGATTTTAGCACTTGTCTTATATCATGTTAGCTCTCAAATTGGCCAAGTCCACACAAAAAGCAAATATTCTGTGGCTGTACCCTGGTAAACTAGAAGAGACAAAAAGAAGCAGAACAATAAGCTCTTTTTCTTTTACAATATAAAGAGGATGTCTTCTTATTTATGTACTTCTAAGTTAACACTGAAAAGTACAAACATAGTCTAATAATACACCATGAGAGTTTCTCTTGCAATCTTATTAGTATTTGTTTTATTTGATATCTGTACTATAATTTGGAAATTAAACATTTGCTAGAGTGTCTCAAGCCTGATCTACTACCCCTGTTAGAGCAAGTCTTTATTTCTCTTACACCTGCATCATTTCAACAGTCTTTCATCACCTTTCCCTGTGTCTATACTTTCTAAGCATTTTCCATCCCATGGAATTAATAAAACTCTATCCCATATTAAGAAAGCAAAGGCTTAATTGAAGGATTGAGCTGATGCTAGGACTCTTTGCTTGCAGTGAATCAGGTCCCTTAATCCATGACCTGATGGAGGTCCTATTTATTCCATTTCTTTGATCTCTTCCAACTCCTCTCTCATTTGTAGAATTGTTCCTATCAGCTTGGATATCTTTGAATTGAAGATTCCTGATAATATTATTTTTGTAATTTAGCATTCTTCCACCAATTAATAGAGAATTGATATCCAAAATCATCACCTGTTTTGGGGCGCCTGGGTGGCTCAGTCAGTTAAGTGTCTAACCTCGGCTCCGGTCATGATCTCACAGTTGGTGGGCTCAAGCCCTCTGTTGAGCTCTGTGCTGACAGCTCGGAGCCTTGAACTGGCTTTGGATTCTCTCTCTCTCTCTCTCTCTCTCCCCCCTTCCCCCACTTGTGTGCTGTCTCTCTGTCTCTTAAAAATAAATAAATGGAAGAAAAATTAAAAAAACAAATGATGACCCATTTCTATAGAACCACCCTATACACCTGTATCTCCCGCTATTGTCAGATCTTCAGGAGAAAAACTAGTTCTTCAGATGATGCCATGTGACCAAGAAAGCAACACATACTGTACAAGAGTGGTTAGTAATTCAGTTTCATTTATTACTAATCCTTACACCCACTGTGCTTTATTTTCAGGAATGCTGATTTTTATTTCAGACTTCTACATACAACATTTGGCATTTAGTTTTCTGCAGAAACCAACTGGTTTTTCAAAATCATGGCATTCCTGTCTACATTTGCCTCTCTTGACAAAGCAACTATAGGCATCTTTCACGGGACATTTCACTGTTAAAAGGGGGAAGAAAAAGGCACAGAAACCATTGAGTCATTGTATATGTTTTAGGGACCCAAACTTGGTATCAGTCAATTGTTGACATGAAAATCATTAAAGCGTCCGCATATGCTAAGTTTTCACCCTGGAGTAGGCATTTAAGAAGTCATTTATTTTACTATTTTTCTGGTGATGACAGTTTTGTGGATTCTGCTTCATTCAGTTCTCGCTCCAACTTTTGACTTTATCCACTGGTGGCTAAAGCTTAGTTTTCCATAAGAATTCTAAATAGATATTGTTGGATCCAGAACAGCTTTGGAACAAACATCATATATCCCTGTGGCTATCTACCCACCTACTTGTTTTTTGTTTTTTTTTTCCCCTCTGATTCAAATGAAATAAGCACGTAAATTATTTTTGACTTTAGGATTAAACAGTGGGAACACCAACTCATGTTGTTGTTGTTGTTGTTGTTATTGTTTACCCCCATCCAGCTACCAAACGCTTCCCAGCACGCATGTCATGCGTGTGGTATCTTTTTCAATTATTATTATTTATTTAAACTCACGTTAGTTAACATACACTGTATTCTTGGCTTCATCAACTCATGTTTAAATTGCTATTTTGCTTTTATATGTAGGACTCTTTTTTTATGGGGAGAATGAAGACGTTGAGATAAGGATTCTTTGAAAACACACACAAAGATCTGAGGTTAGTCAGGGGGTGCTGAGAGCACTAGTGGTGCCATATCCCGACCAGCCTTAGACATGCAGTGAAGGGAGTGAAACTGGCCAGCGTCTTCTCATGTTTCCTTTACTCAGAGTCCCCTTCTCTATAAAGTCCTCAGGCCAGCACTATCGCAATATATCCCAACTAATGAACCTATTGAAATCATGGGCAGAAGACAATATTTCACCTTTTCAAGAAATGTTTGTATTTTAAAATGGGTCCCTAAGCGAAGGAGATTCTCAAAGTAAAAGCATTAAATATAATGGTGAATTATCTGCCATCAGCAGAGAAGGTATGTGAACACTGTTCTTCATCTTTCCCTAAAATCCTATCATATATAGGACCCATCTATGGTAGACTTGGTGGTAATGATAACCCAATATATTTAGGCCCTCTGATATCAGTGAAGTTATATTAACTTCCCTCTGTTACTTTGGGTAATTATGCTTTGGGGGAAAAAGTTGAAACCATATTATATTGATTTTTGCCCCATATTTGAGTCCATGTGATATCACTGTTCCACCGTATAAATTAATGATGTCTTCTTATTTGTATTGTCTAGAGAGATGTTATTTATTGCCTTTGATGCCAGAGGGAAAAGACATTATCTCACCAGTTTAAAAATGCATCCTCAAATTACACTGTCCTATATGAGGGGTGTGAAACATGTATGTCGACTTAATTGGAATTTACAAATAACAGAATATGACAGCTGTCAAGCATCAGTATGAGAAAAAGAATGGCATTATTTAAGTGGGAATTATAAATTAGCATTTCCCCACTAGTAACAAAAACAACAAATAGCTTCTCACTAGATAATAGCTATTGCATCATCTAAAATTCATATTTATGTACAAGAAGGAATCGCAAATGTTTCAACTTTTTGATGAAACCATGCACACATGCAAGTCTCTTTGGTTTCTGAAGATACTGAAAATGTCATGAAGGTTTTCACATTTTTTTTCAAAAGCAAGTGACATGTGGGACACATGTAAATCAAGATAACATAACTGGAGGTAATATTTTATTATCCAAATGTGGTCGGTCGCCCTATATACTAGTCTTCTCTATTTTAAGAAAATCTTAGTTTGGTGTTAGTAAAATTAAAACCTTGTTTTAAGTCCTGAGTTTAGGAAGTTGTGATACAATAATAATCCTCGTGATTTTTATCTGAGAAAATTTATTTTAATTATAAGAGAATTCAAATGATTTGAATCTTTTATCCAAAATACTTAGGTATTTGAGTTTTTAAATTTCCTCCAAGCTAGACTGACTTATTGCTAGAACACTTGGTTTCATCTGTGTTCTGTGGGATGAAGTTGGAGTTCAAATAGTAATCTATTGAAGGTCGAGGCCACTCCTAAATCAGAAGTTTCTAGAGGTTTGTTTTGTTTTTGAGTGGAATTATTTTTTAAGGGATGTGTGTTTTTATAGTGTTAAATAACTTTCCTATCTTGAGTAGTCTGAAATGTGACAAAGAAACTCTTTCAATGATCTATATCAAGACACATCCATTTGGCTGCTAATCTAACCTGGGTGATGAGGGCAATGGTTTACAAATGAGGGTACATAACCTAAGAACATGAAATCCAACAGGGTAAATATTGCCTCCATTGTCTTTTACAATACTTGTCAGAGAAAAATTTCTTCTCCCAAAATGAGACACCAAGAGCCTACTTTCCTTCTAAGATGTTTCAATACAATGTAAAAGTAATTATAATATGTAAGAAAAACATAATATATACCATAGTCTACATTAGGTACTTTGCATATTTATATATTATTAATTCTCATGATAATGCTATGAGGAAGCTTAATTGCTATACTTAATTCACAGATGCAGAAACTGAGGCTGAAGGAGTTTAAACAAACTGATAGATTCATGTAACCATTTTGGTGGCAGAAACCAAATCTGACCCCAGGTATCAATAACTCCAAAGGCTATGTTCATTTCATCACCTGATTAATATTAGTTGTTATCTAATTGGACCTGTGGTAATAGAGCCATTAAATTGTTTTTGACTTGTTTTAAATTGTTAAAAACACAAAATGTTTTAAAATGAGAATTCTCAAATAAACCACGCAACATGATACAGCCAAATCTATCATTTGGTGTAAGTTAGTGGAAAACCTGTTGTTACTGTACTATACACAGCATCCCATTATTTCTCAAGGATCCAGATGATTATAATTTAATATCCTATCTAACTTGGCTTTCTGGACAGCCAGCTCACACTGAGAACAAAGCATTTGATCAAGTCCTTAAACCGTCTCCCACAATAATATGACTCACCAGGAGCCTTACTTTTTAGTAAGATCACAAGTCCTTTCTTTGTGATTCACTCCCAGGACCATCACACACCACTCTCTTAGCAGTCACTTCTTTATCTCTAATTGACATCAACCAAGACTTCCCTCTCCAGAAAGATATTTCACCCCCTCAATTAACACTTCTATTTTACCTAGTGGCAAGAGGGCCAGAAGGAAAAATAAAATCAAGAGGACAGGAATCTTCGTGACTGAAGAGAATCATTCAAATCAATAGTTCTGGAGTCTTTCAGTAAGAGGCAGCTAGAGAGTATATCTTTTTATATTTCTTTCCCTGTAGAGATATGAATCTACTCATTTCTGTTCATCAAAAGTTAACACTCTTGTTTAGTGGTGCCTGGGACAAAAGTGCTGGGCATTGCTTTGCTTTTAGCTTGGGAATGTAAAGGGATTATGACATTCACAGCAGATTATTATGACTTTTGAATAACTAGTTATCTATCTAATAACTAGTTACCTAAGAAATTCCTTACCACCAGGAATTTCCTACAAGAGAACTGAAAATAATAAGTATGAGAATTTACTCTTTGCTTTTCTGTTTCTGTTTCTTAAAAAGCTATGTAAAGTAAATTACTACTTTACTAAATCTATTACTTTTCCCTTTTCCCCTGAGATCTATGGTCATTATTAAAACCCTTTTCATCATTACTAAAACAAACCTTTGCTGTATATTATGTGCAATGTACGTCTTGGAGACACAATAAATATAAGAGAATTTCATAGTGAATACATACACACACACACACACACACACACAGCCAAATAATGTGTGTAAATATGCAAGGTGCCATATAATGACACCACTAATAAATAGTAAGTCATTTTAATGAGAATACATTATTTGGATGATGTCTCTAAGAAGATATTATAGTTATGGTTATATAAAGGAGATGTTTAGCAAAAGATACAAGTCAAAATTTGCTTTACTTTGCTTTAAGCGTTCTTTTGTATAAGATCTGGAAGCAATAGGATTATTGGAAATGTGGTTATAATGAACCATTAAAGAGGAGTGATAACAAAATGCCTAATTTAAGGCATTTGACTTATCTACTCTTAAAGGGTAGGGAAAGTTTCTCTATAAATGATAAAAAATGTAATAAACTTCCTTATGCTTAATTGCTGAACCAAAGAACTTGGAACTCTGCAAGATTATTCAGTGGCTATTATATAGGATATAGGAAACTGTTGAATTCCCAAGACCAGTCTCTGTTTGCAACAAATTTGCAAAAATGAAACCAGGTCCTCTGAACTATCCTTACTATTAGGGTAGATTCAAAGCCTTAATAATTATTCAAAATGAAAGTGGATCGTTTCAGATCTTATGTGACTTTTAGTCCAAAGAATGCTATTAAAGTTTTGGTGCTCGTTCAAGCCTCGTGTTTTTAGGACATATTCCTCATTCTCAGCATATTAGTTATTAAGAAGGCTACCCACGTTGCTCTAGGGATTACAGAAACAGAAAAAATGAGAAACTAGCTTGAAAGTTAAAAGCCCTGCATTTTTCAATAGCTCCCCCTATTTCAGTCTCCTTTCCTGGACCCTAGCCTCTTTTGCATCTGGAAAGTGTACTTTTCTAGAAGTTAGAGTAACTTAGTTCTTTTCTATATGCAGCTGACTTCCTAAGAAACATTTTGATCAATTCACCTATCTGGGCTTCACATCCATTTTCACTGAATAATAAGGACTAACATTTGTGATTATTTACCATGTACTCTCTGTTTTGAACACTTTGTACACATCAACTCGTTAAATCCTTATAGCATTCTATGAGGAGGTAGGTAAAAATATTTCCAACTAATAGATGTGGAAACTCAGACATAAGGAGATCATGTAATTTTCCCAGTTTAGTACAGTTAATAAATGATAGAGAGGAGAATTGAACTGAGGATGTTGAATACCAGAGTCCCATCTCTTGACCACTTTATACACTGTTTAATGAAAGATGTGTGTGACAAAATTTTCTTGAAATCTTCCCAGGAGAAATGTTCTTTTGCTCTGATATATTTCATTGCTTATGACATAAGACATTGATAAAAAATGCTTGTAAATGTAAAATACTAGAAAACTACATGTGATGTTATTATGATGAAGTCATCAAGATAGATAATCCTGCTAATATGGTTTCCAATAAATAATTTTATAATTTCTAGAATAAATCTGTAGAGATCATTGACTATCTTAAGCAATCAGATCACATATCACTTAAGCTGGTATTCATAATGTAAAACATTGTGCTCATCTAATAATTTAATTACTAGTCCATCAAATGTGCTGAATAAAACTGCAATAACAAAGTCTCTTTGTTCTTCAAAAGAAGAAATTTTTTAAGAACCCGGGGAAGTGAGACTCTGTGTGATATCAGAGTTGTAGCATTGATTTCTGATAGTAGAACAGATAAGATCAAGGGGATCTTATAAAGATAAAGTAACCTAAAAAGGAGCATAAAGAAGGATGTACTTTATACTGTAAAGTTACAGCAATAAAAATAAGATGGTGTTTCTTAAAAATATAGGCGAATTGATCAATAGGCCCATATATATATTCAAAAGTTTAGTTTTTCATAAATATAGCATCTCAAATCAATGTAGAAAATATGGCATATTCACAAATGATATTAGCAAACTATTAGAAAAAAATAAATTATATACTTCTAGTGCAATTATTTTACTTATTATTTATTTACTTTATTTTACTTAAAGCAAAAATAATCAAATGTGAAATATATCTGTTTCTGTGTGTACATGTATGTATATACCTATAAATGTATTTAAAATATATCAAAATATATATAGAAACATTTTATAATCTGGTTGCAGAGAAGTCCTTTCTAAGCAAGAAAAAACTTAGCTACACAAACTCTAATAAAATCAGCCATATACAAATTTATGATTTCTTTATGAATGAAAAACAAGCAAATTTTGAACAAAATATTTGCCACATATTATAGCCAAAGGGTTGATATAAATATGGACATAAATAACAGCTGCAAAATTATTTTAAAATTATGAATAGCACTAAAGAAAACTAAGAGATTGGGGGGCGCCTGGGTGGCTCAGTCAGTTAAGCATCCGACTTCAGCTCAGGTCATGATCCTACGGTTTGTGAGTTCGAACCCCGTGTCGGGCTGTGTGCCAGCTCAGAGTCTGGAGCCTGCTTTGGATTCTGTGTCTCCCTCTCTCTCTGCCCCTCCCCTGCTCACGCTTTGTCTCTCTCTCTCAAAAATAAATAAACATTAAAAAAATTTAAAGAAAACTGAGATATGGTTATGAAAAAGGAAGTCACAGGAGAAGAATATAAATACGATAAACATTTCCAAAAAAGTTAACTCCTTAGGATTTAAGAAGATATAAATGAAGACAATTATGAATATTTGTAGACCATTGCATACTGCTTTTTTGTTTTTGTTGTTTTTTAAAGAGCAATCATGAGTTGTGGGCCCATTGTGGAAAAACAGGTAGGAAAGCCTGGCTGTGTATAAATATTAAAAATTCACATACACTTTGGCCCATGAATTCCAAAACTTCCCATTCCTTCTGCTTATAGTGTGCATAAAATTGTGCATGAAATTGTATGTGCACAGGTGTCCAATGCAACAATGAGAAATTGGAATAATTGAGCATAACTAGGGAAATTATTAAAAATAAACTCATGACAGTTTCATGCCATGATGAACTATGAAGTCATTACAAGGAAATGAATGTCTGTAGAAAGAGAATCATTTGTAATATCTCCAGTAGTTTGTGAACTTTGGCATATCAAGATAAATTGAAGCCTTTTATAAATTTCTATGAATATCTCTGTATCCATAACATGTCCACCACATGCACCAGGGAATATTTAGACTACCTCTTCACTACTTTGTGTTTCCAGTCTTTCTAGGACATTTAAAAGTGATGTGGGGTGAGGGGGGAAAGCAGGTTTCAAAAAGATGCTCCTTGCTTTTCTTAAGATCTCAGATGCTCCCCTGCAAGTAAGTAGTGATTGTACTGAATGTAAAGAAAGAATAAGAAAATGTATTTAATGGTGATACCAAATATGGGGAAGATAGGTATAAACATAACAGATAACAAGTTTTTTCTATCACATTTCATTGCATTAGCATGTAGTATCACACTGATACTCCATCAAGGAAAGACGTTTCCCTGAACCCTGCTATACAGGGCACACTGCCTCACTATGTCTGTACTTTGGAGTAGCTTCCTAGAATTTCTCTGTGTTCCCTGACCATTCAAAGCTGGCAGAGCCATCTGAATGAGGGCCCCTACACCCTGGCTGGACCTGAGTTGCTCTGGTTCTGTTTCTTTCTTTAGGCAGTCTCTTGACTCTCCAGGTTCCCCCACAATATCTAGTATTGAACAGATGTCTTAGGGAGCTCTGGGTTTCAGACCTAAAAGTCATCCTAGGTCCCCCATGTGAGGTTCTGGTTAAGCAAAAGGTCTTGACAGGCAGATTGATTCTGCTGATCCACATGATATAATTGATAATTATTTGTTTTTAAGCCACTAAGTTTGGGGTGATTGCATGGCATTAGATAAATACTAAAAGACTCCTGCTCATTCTCCTATATTATCAAAATTCTTTAAGATATTTTGAGTTTGGATTGAAAGCAGAATTTTCAAGTAGAAATTTTCCAAAGGAAGCTACAAAAAGATCGTGGAGAGCATTAGAGGAAGTAGGATTGGGGGTGGGGTGTTATGAACCGAACTAAAGAAAGCACAGAGAACCCAAAACTAAACCTTGGAGAACATCTATGGATAGAGTGCTGGATGATGAAGGAAAATTACAACAATGATGGAGGAAAATGTCCTGTCAAACTATATGAAGAAATAATTCACACAAACCAAAAAGGAGATCTTTAAGTCACAAAGATTTAGGAAATCTCAAATGAATCACATATAATATGAAAATAATGACCTATAAAATACAATTGAATATAACAAATTTTTTTTCTAAATACTTTGAAAAATCATATCAAGAGTAACAGCTATGATACATGACGTTAAAGGAATGTGGTTATACTGGTAGAGAATGTGGGACAAGGAATTGTAGGTTTCAGCTATAAAGGAATTTTCCAATCTAAGATAAATCAAATGTAAAACTGGAAGGATTTTTATGTGGGGTTCTGAACAGTGAATACAAATTCATGTTTAAAAGTACAGAGGGGAGACTCGTACTTTTGAGCAATGTTACATGTCAGAGCATCTGCAGAGGACTTTTTAACAAACTTAGAATGTAGTACATTTATAATTCCCCTTTCTACAGAACTCGGCAGAGAATATGGTTTTTCATATTTTTACAGCTAACAAAGCTGAAGTCCTTGGAAACCAAATAGCTTATCCAATTTAGCACAGCTCTTGAGTGGCAAATTGAAATCTCTACACTTTCAAAGCCATTTGTGTCTTCCTTCTGTTACACCACTATGAAGACTCCATTGAGAAAAATCAAAAGGAGCTGTCACTCTAAAACACAATTAGTGTCCAACAATTTTGTTGAGTGAATGAATGAAAAAAGCAACCTAGCAAGTTCAGTAGAAATCAGCAAGGGAGGAGATTGAGAACTACACTGCCCATAGAGTAGCCACTTCCCACAATGAGGCTACGGAGAATTTAAAATGTAATTAGTTCCAACTTAAATGTGCGATCAGTGTAAAAATGCACACTGGATTTTGAGATCTTAATACAAAAAAAGAACATAAAATATTTCATTATTTTTAATATTTATTATCTTTTTATTTATTTTTATTACTTGTTTGTTTATTTTACAGAGATGGATAGAGAGAACGCACAAGTGGGAGAGAGCGGCTGAGGGAGAGAAAGTCTTAAGTAGGCTCCATGCGTGGGGCTTGATTCCACTACCTTGGCATTATGACCTAAGCCGAAATCAAGAGTCAGACACTCAACTGTCTGAGCCACCCAGGCGCCCTATATTGATTATATCTTTAAAGATATTTTAGGGGCGCCTGGGTGGCTCAGTTGGTTAAGCCTCCGACTTCAGCTCAGGTCATGATCTTGCAGTTGATGAGTTTGAGCCCTGCATTGGGCTCTGTGCTGACAGCTCAGACCCTGGAGCTGCTTTGGATTCTGTGTTTCCCTCTCTCTCTCTGCCCCTCCCCCAATCATGCTCTGTCCCTCTCTATCTCAAAAATAAATAAACGTTAAAAAAATTTAAAAATATTTTAGATATATTGGGATAAAAGTAATTTCACTAGTTTTTTTTCCAATGTAATCACCGGAAAATTTAGTTACATATATGGCTTGTGTATGTGGCTCATATCATATTTCTATTGTACAGCTTTTATATAGAATATACAGGTAAAACAGTGATATGGGACCATGGAAGAAACCTCCTTTTGCACATAGAAGAATTGACAAGACACCAAGAAGATAAAAGATGTGAAAGCATAGGGGTGCCTGAGTGTTTCAGTCGGTTAGACATCTGACTTCCGCCCAGGTCATGATCTTGCAGTTTGTAGAATCAAGCCCCAAGCAAGCTGGCAGCTTGGAGCCTGGAGCCTGCTTCAGATTCTGTCTCCCTCTCTCTGTCCCTCCCCCGCTCACATTCTGTCTGTCTCTCTCTCAAAATAATAAGTAAACATCAAAAGAAAAATAAAAGGTGTGAAAGCATAGAACTGGCCATCTAGATATCTAGGCTTAATAATAGCAGGAACATATTCAGCCAGTATTGCTTCCATCTCACATCAACTTGATATTTCTTTTCCCAGATTTACTGAGATATGTTTGAAAAATAATAGTGTACAAGCGAAGGTATAAAATGTGATGATTTGATACACATATATATTGTGAAGTGATTAGGTTAGACCTCTATCCATCTATAGTTACTGTTTGTCTTCTTTTTTTTTTTTTTTTTTTTTGGTGGTGAGACCATTCAGTATCTACTACTGTTTTAGCAACTTGCAAGTATATAATACAGTATTATTAACTGTAGTCACCATACTGTACACTGGAACCCAGAATTTATTCACCTTATAAGTGGAAGTTTGTACATTTTGACAAACATCTCCCATTTCTCCCACCTCCTAGCTCCTGACAACTACGATTCTGTTTCTATTAGTTTGGATTTTTTAGATTCTACATACAAGTGAGATGATACATTATTTGTCTTTCTCTGACTTATCTCACTTAGCACAATGCCCTCAAGATCCATCCGTGCTGTTGCAAATGTCCAAATTTCCTTCTTCCTCATGGCTGAATAATATTGCATTGTATATATACACATATATATGTGTATATATATATGTGTGTGTATATATATGGCATGATCAGCCCTCCGTGGTTTCCTATTGCCCTTTAGAGAACACCTAGCTTCTTTCTCGCGGTCCTCAAGTCCTCCCAGTCTAGCCTCAAGCCACTTCCAATTGCTTTTCTTATTCCAGATTTGCTGTAATTTTCAGGTTCTTGTGTACTTCCTCAACCCTGTGGCACTGAATGTGCCTTTCCCTCTCCTTGACACTTTCTCTTGTGCAGCCACAACATTGGGCTCACTTCTCTTCATCTTTCAGGCCTCCTTTTGTCCCAGAGACTATCTTTGTCCCCATTCTATCTCCTACTCAGATAGGAACCCCATGATTCACCAACTTCCTTCTCCAGTTTCTCAGTCTCTAGCTTTCCTGCTTCTGCTACATGTTAGTGTTCAATGCCTTCACTCCCTGCTATGGTATAAGAATCACACAGGATCCTCAGCCCCCAGCAAAGGTCTGACACACACACACACACACAGTCTTTATCCATCTTCTTTATCCTTTTATTCATAGATAAATACATAGGTTGTTTCTATATCTTAGCTATTGTGAATAATGTTGCAATGAACATGGGAGTGCAGATACCTCTTTGAGATCCTATTTTTATTCACTTTGGATATAGACCCAGAAGTGGAATTGCTGGGTCATATGGTAGTTCTACTTTTAATTTCTTGGGGAACCTCTACATTGTTTTTCATGGTATCTATACCAATTTCCATACCCATTAGCAGTGCACAGGGCTCTCTTTTCCCCTTGCCAGGACTTGTTGTCACTTGCCTTTTTAATACTAGCCACTTCAAAGGGTGTAAGGTGATAGATTTCTCATTGTGGTTTTTATTTGAATTTCCCTGAAGATGAATGATGTTGAGCAAATTCTCATGTATCTGTTGGCCATTTGCATGTGTTCTTTGAGAGATGATCTATTCAATGTTTCTGCCCATTTTTAAATCAAGTTGCTTTTTGAAATTGAGCTGTATAATTTCTTAAACATTTTGCATATTAACCCCTGATATAGATGGTTTGCAAATGTTTTCTCTCATTCTATACATTGTCTCTTCATTTTGTTGATCTCCACTAGAGTCTTTTGTATTGTTGAAAAATTTTTTTCCAATTATAAATATTGAGAAAAAAAAACCAAAAAACTCCTGACCCCATTTTGGTCTCTAGCTACCAGTTCTTTTCCTTTGTCCAATTTATTTCCAAACTCTTTAAAATAATTTTCTATATTTTCTCTTAAATTTCCATCCTCTCATTCTCTCTTGAACCAGGTGTTTGCCTCTTCCACTCTCCTGTGATTGCTCTAGCAATGGTTTTCGAAGACTTCCATGTGCTCAATCATGGAAAATGTCAAGAAATAAGAAAACACTAAAATATTATACATTCCCATATATATATAATACTTAAATATGTTTTAAATTAATCTATATTACATTTTTATGTTATATATTATTCTCCTCAACAAGATTTAAAATTTTTAGAACAACATAATATTCCCTGGAAATATATGACAATTCATCCAATTTTTTTCAATTAGGTCATATTTAAATTTTTGATATTTTAGGATTATGATAAGAAGCAAAATTTTAGTACATATTTTAATATTCACATGACACATATTTAAGATAATTGTGGAAGAGTTAGATCCACACCAACAATATATGTAAATTCCCCCCCCAAATAAAATGGTATCTACTGCAATTTTAGTTTTTATGCTACTGGTATTTGTTTTGAACACTTTTAATTTTTAATTGTTCATATACTTTTCTTGTTATGTTGTTACATAATTTTTTTAAAAAGAATTCATATGAGTTCTTTTTAAAAAAATTTTAAAGACTTTATTTTTTAGAGCAGTTTTAGATTTATAACAAAATTGAGAGGAAGGTACAGAGATTTCCTATGTACTCCCTGCCCCCATATATGCATAATCTTCCCCATTATCAACATCATTCACCAGAAGGGTACATTTTTTAGCAAGGATGAACCTACACTGGAAAGTTGGAAACTTTCAAGTTGGAAAGAACTGACGTCTTGAAAATGTTGAGTCTTCCTATCCATAAACATGATTTTTTTCCTCTATTCATCTAATTCTTTGATTCCATTTATTATCGTTTTATAATTTTCCTCATATAGATCATTATATATTTTATTAGACTTATACCTAAGTATTTCATTTTGGGGGGTGTTAATAAATGGTATTGTTTTTAATTTCAAATTCCACTTGCTCATTGTTGTGTATAGGAAAGCAATTGACTTTATATGTTAACCTTGTATCCTATGATCTTACTATAATCACTTATTAGTTCTATCAATTTTTGCTTCATAACTTTATTCTCTGTTATTAGTCACACACTCATTAAGAATTGTTTTGTCTTTTTGAAGAATTACCAAGAGCTCTTCATATTTTAAGGGTAATAATTTTTACCCATTATTTGCAAAACAATTTTTTATAGTTGTTTTTATTTTGTTAATTGTGTTTTTAGATAACAACAGTTTTATTATAAGACAATGCATGCTCATTTTTTAAAATGTAAGACTCTTATAATTAAACATACAGAAATATATAGAGCAGTTAATGTAGTATTCCACCTTCACTATAAGATATTCTTGCATGAAATCTTTTCATTTTTCTATTTTATTTATTATAGTATTTTCTCCTTAAATCAATAATAATTATCAGAAATGTAGTTAACTTCATTTCTCCTAAATCATTAATAATTATCCCCTATTGTTTTTTGAAATATTCTCTTCATGCCTTGAGATGATTTCATGATATTCTTAGTGCTGCTGTACTCTAAATTCTCACAAACTCTAGGCCTATTTTGAACTATTTATTCTATTTGGTAAGCAGATGTGGATACTTGGAACAAAAACAAATAGCTAATCAAGATTTATATAGAAAAAATGTGATTTATTATATTTTATTTCTTTATATATAAATTAAGAAAAAAGTAAAATAAAACTTGCAGAACAGTGCCCAAACACAAATACTCAATGAAGAGTGTTATTGAAAATTAAGCCCTTATATAAAAACATCATCCAGATCAGAAAGTAGAACATTGGTGTCATCACTTTGTGCTCCCTCTCAATCATATTCCATTCTACTCTTTCATTTTCAAAATAAACCATTATCTTGACATAATATTTTGTCTAAGTTTGCTGATTTTAAAACTTTATGTGAATGCAATGGCACAGTATATACATCTTCATGTCTGATTTCCTTTGCTGAAGATTTGTTTTTGAGATTCATCTATGTTTTATGTAATTAGTTGTTTCAAATTTATTATAATGGAGTGGTTTTTGTATATTATTTTGTATAATTATCTGTATTTATTGACCTGATCATATATTTTCTCCTATAATCTGTTCATGTGGTGACATTGATTTTAGAATTCTGTACTAATCTTGCAATCCATGAATTTCAAGCAACTTTTCTGATATTGCTGGGTTTTGATTCTAGTTATTTTTTAAAAGATTTCTGGATCCATATTCATGAGTGAAGTTGGCCTTTAATTTTCTTTCTCAGGATGTCCTTATCAGTTTTACACCAGGTAATGTGTATCTCACAAAATGAGTTAGAAGAATCCCTTCATTTTATATTCTCTGAAATAGTTCGTGTATAATCAGTTACATTTCTTTTTTAAAGTTTGGTAGAATTCAACAGTGAAGCCATCTGTATCAAATATTTTCTTTGTAGGAAGTTTAATTATTATGGGCTCTATTCCACTAATGAGTTTAGAAGTATTTATATTTTCTTTTTCTTTTTTTGGTCAGATTAATTTTGTTGTATTCTTCAGAAATTAGCCATTACAAATAAATTTTTGAATGCATTATCATAGAGTTGTCCATAATATCGTTATAATATAATTTTGCTACCTGTAGCAATGCATTAATATCTCTGATAAAGTTCATTTTTGCCTCCTCTATTTTTTTCAGTTTTGGTAAAGCTTTATTGATTTCTTTTTAAGAGAATTTTTAAGTTCTACTCTCTTAGCAACTTCCTTTTTTCTTAGCAATTTTCAAATATACAATACTATAATTAACTACGGTCACCTTGCTGTAAAGTCCTATGACTTATTCATTTTTAAAGCTTTATTAATTTTACTAGTCTTTCCGAAAACAAAAGTTAGCTTTTATGATTTTGTCTAGTGTCTGCTGATGTCTTATTATATCCTTATAACTTTGGATTTAATTTGATTTTCTATTTCTAACTTCTTGAATTAAATTTCATTTACATTTTTAAAATTAATTCTTTTTAGATATATGAATATAATGGTATAAATTTCCTGTAAACACTACTGTTGCTTTATTCCATGAGCTTTGTGTTATCTCATTTTTATTATCATTAGATAAAATATCTCTAGTACTCATTGATATTTCTTATTTGAATTAGGTCAAGTTTTGTTAGTCTTCATGTTTATATCTTCTTTATTCTTACATTTATGTTGTTGCTTTTCTCTTAAAATTTTTTTTTTAATGTCCATTGATTTTTTGAAGACATAGAGAGACAGAGCATGAGCAGGGGAGGGGGAGAGAGAGAGGGAGACACAGAGTCCAAAGCAGGCTCCAAGCTCTGAGCTGTCAGCACAGAGCCTGATGTGGGGCTGGAACCCACGAACCATGAGATCATGACCTGAGCTGAAGCTGGACACTTAACAGACTGAGCCACCCAGGCGACCCCATTTTTCCCTTTGTTCCATGTAACTGAGGAAAGTGTGTTATTATCGCCCATTGTTCTAATGTTCTCTGTTTTTTTATATTTCTATCTTTTTTCTTACATATTTCAAGCCAAAGTCATTTGTTGCATTAAATTTATGGTTGCAATATTATCCTGTTGAATTGAATCTTTTATTACCATGAATGTCTCTAGGAATGCATTTTTTTTCTTACTGTCTACTTCATATAATATTAATATAGCTACTTCACCATGCTTTTGTTGGGTTTTTACATCTTTTCCTATCCTTTAGATTTTATAATTTTAAGTTTATTTATTTTTTTTTGGAGACAGAGACAGTGTGAGCAGGGGAGGGTCAAAGAGAAAGGGAGAGAAAGAGAATCCCAAGCAGGTTCTGCACTGCCAGCACAGAGCTTGACACACGGCTCGAACTCACAAAACTGTGAAATCATGACCTGAGCCAAAATGGAGAGTCGGACCTTAGTCACTGAGCCACCCAGGTGCCCCTAGATTTTTATAATTTCTATTTTTTCATATATTAGATATTTCTCATGTAAACTATTCACTATATTCAAAACTATATTCACTATATTCAAAAGATTCACTTTTGTTTTTTAACTGCACATTAATATTTATAATAGCAATATAATGGGTAAAATATATTCTGCTATGTTTTCTGTCTTCTTTTGTATTTATTGGTTACTTTTTATAATTCCATCTTCTCATTTACTATGTGTAGTTATATTATCTTTTATTATTATTTTACTGTTTATGCTAGAAGTTTCAAATTATCAAAGTCTTATAAAAAAAATTGTTTTTCTGTGTTTCCAAGTTCCATACAGAAAATCATTCTTTCTGGCCAAATAGTGCTTTTAAGAATTCCCTTAATATAGGAGTTCTGATTTTGAAATCTGTTTTTATTGGACTGAAAATAACCTTATGTTACCTTCACTCCTGAACAGTATTTTCATTTGATACAGAATTCTAGACTGCAATTATTTTCTTTCAGGACTCTGAAGATTTCACTGCATTGTCTTTTGACTTCTTTCCCTGTTGTCTTTTTTGAGAAGTCAGCTTCCAATTTAACATATGATTCTTTGAAAGTGATCTGTTGTTTTCTTCAAATTTTGCTTTACTTTATTGTTTTAGGGTTTTGTTTTTGTTTTTGCAGTTAACTATGCTTTTTCTTTCTTCCTTCCAACCTTCCTTCTTTATTTTCTCCCTGCCTTCTTTCCTACTTTCCTTCATCTTTCCCTCCCTCCCTCACTTTTTTTCTCCCTAT
Source organism: Acinonyx jubatus (assembly GCF_027475565.1). NCBI lineage: Eukaryota > Metazoa > Chordata > Mammalia > Carnivora > Felidae > Acinonyx > Acinonyx jubatus. The sequence goes on along the minus strand of NC_069385.1, from coordinate 102,769,732 downwards.
TTTCAACCTCTTGTTTCATTCAGGATATTTTCTTCTGGTTCATCTTTCATCATCATTAAATATCTCACCAATTATGCATAAACTACTATTCAACACACTCATTACATATTTCATTTTGCTTTATATATTTCTCAGTTCGGGAATTTTATTTTTATTCTTTGTTATAGTGTTCACTTCTATGCCAAGTTTTTACTTTGTTTTTATTTATTTAAACAAAAACACAGTTATTTTAAAGTCTGGGTCTGGTAACTTCATCATCTGGATCCCTTGTTCATCTGTTCTCTTGTGCTGATGAAGCATCAGAACTGATTTTTGATAGGATAGTCCTGTTTTCACTTGTTCCTGATTACTTTTGTCACATACATTGTTTTTAAGTTTATTTATTTTGAGAGAGAGAGAGCAAGCAGCGAGGTCAGAGAGAGAGGGAGAGAGAGAATCCCAAGCAGGCTCTGCCCTGTCAGCATAGAGTCGGACATGGAGATTGAACCCACGAACTGTGAAATCATGACCTGAGCCAAAATCAAGAGCTGGCTGTTTAACCAACTGAGCCACCCAGGCGACCCTGTCACATACATTTTTAATGAATAATCAAGAAAATAGCTTGAGGTCTAAAATGATACTATCTTTCTCCAGAAATGACTTATTATTGTTCCATTTAGTATTGTTCCAGGGCTACCAGCCAACCTTCCTGGATAATCTTAAACCATTTATGGAACTTAAGATAATGTAAAACTGGGCATTCGTTCCTGGGATGACTGGACAGTTGGACTAACGTCCTGTTAACTTAGACCTAGCTTGTAGTTTTTTGGGTTCCTCAGCCAAAATATACCAGTATTTCCATAGTTCTCCCTCCTTCACAGACTGAATTATAATTTTTGCCCCGAAGGTAGCACAAGGCTATCAGATTTCTGCTCTTCAACTTCTTTCTTGCCTTTTTAAGAATAGATAGATGCTTCTAGGGAGAAGAGCTGTTTCAGAGGTTGATCTCAACACAATCTCTTCACTGTAACTTTTAATTGACCAGTTTACTCTGTAATGCCTTTAACCAATTGTTTTATGGTATTTTTTCTTTTTGTCCATCTATCCCCCTCAGTACATAGGAGAGGTTATATGAAAAAATTGTTATAATTTTATGGTGTGCTTTAACATCAAGTTGCTATGTGAAACAGACTATGATTTTATAGTGTGTTGTAACAACAGGTAGAGCAAACACACCACTATTCTTGTTTTTCAAAATCTTTGTATGGTGCATATGGATAGTTCTTTCTAACTGCGGAGTGAAGATGAGCTGGTTGCCATGGACTTTAAGCTTGAATTTGAATGCTGGTATTTGTTAGTTGTGTAACTTTGGGTAAGCTCTAAGAGCCTTAGTTGCATCATCTCTAAAATAGAGACAATGGTACCTCATTCACAGAGTCTTTGTGAAACATGATGAGTTAACATGTAAACAAGTTTACAACAGTGCTTGGAACATAATAGTTTCTCACAGATTAAGAACTGTTATTAATTAATGGTGAACAAAAGACTATAGTTGAAGCTAAATCATTGTTAACTACAACTTTTAGACCAGGCAGTGTGCTCTTTCTGGAGGTAAAGCAAAACACTGAGGCAAAGAGATAAATACACAGGCATGAAAAAAAAAAAAAAGAAAAGAGAGAGAGAGAGAAAGAGAGAGAGAGAGAGGTTAATTAAGTACCATAATAGAGAAATATATTGGGTCCAATGTGTGAACAGGTTAAGTGTTTGCTTTTGTCATGGTTGTTGTATCATAAAAAAGTGATATGAAAATGTAGACCCTAAAAAATTAGTAAGGGTTATTCAAATGAACAGAAGCAGTATAAAAAGGACATGAAACAGGTAGACAAAGTAGTATGATTCTCATCCTAGAGTTGAAAGAGAATATGATATGTTTAGGTTCAAAAACTAATAATAACACAAATAGTTTTCATTCATTGAAACCTACTATGTGTCAGGTATTTTTTAAAATATGTTTTACATGTGATCTCATTTAATTACTCTAAAACTTTGAGGTAGATGCTGTTCAGATATGAAACCTGAGGCTTTTGGGTCACCTGGATGGCTCAGTTGTTTGAGAGTCCAACTCTTGATTTAGGCTCAAGTCGTGATCCCAGGGTCATGAGATCGAGACCCTGTCTGGCTCCAGAACATGCCCCTCTTACCCTGCTCTCTCTCTCAAATAAAAAACAAACAAACAAACAACCTCAGGCTTTCAGTGACCAAATAAATTGTTGACGTTTGCTGCAAAACTAATACATGCTTAACCCAGCTTTCAACATTTTAAATATTTAATCCATGGCCTCTTCAAAAAAAGTTGGAAACTGGGGCTCCTGGGTGGCTCAGTCAGTTGAATGTCTGACTTTGGCTCAGGTCATGATCTTGCTATCTGTGTTTTCTAGCCCTGCATCGGGCTCTGTGCTGACAGCTCAGAGCCTGGAGCCTGCTTCAGATTCTGTGTCTCCCTCTCTCTGCCCCTCCAACTCATGCTCTGTCTCTCTCTCTCTCTCTCTCTCTGTCAAAAATAAATAAACATTAAAAAAAAAAGTTGGAAACTGACATACTGGATATTGTCTCAAACTAGATACTCATGGTAGACTTGGCTGCCTCTAGGACCCTTAATTATTTTATGATTATAGAGGAACCTGAAGATGTGAAAATTGGAGGTTGACTACAGAATGACAAAATGGAATTCTATTAAGATGAATATGTGTACACATACAAAGAATCATTAGTAATAAATACTTGTTAATATACTGTACATATGTTTAACAAATGGGTTTCCAGACTTCACCTGAATGTAGGAAAAATTTTACCTTAGACAAATTTAAATAAAATAATTTTAGCCTCTTTATGTTGAATTATTTGTCAATTCCCTGGACTTTGATGTCTTAACTCAAAGTTAGGTAAGTGGGTATTTTATATCACTTTCTGTTCCCCATCTCTTACCCACCTATATTCAGGTCTTAGAATTAAATCCTTGTTTTCTTTTGTATTCCTCAAATATTGTTAGTTTGGCAAGAGTTACTTAAATCTTTTCTTATGGTTAGTGCCTGGATCTCTACTATTGAAGAGACTTCATATCAGTTAATAGTACCCTCATATGAAAGTCATAAATGTTCTAATGTATTAATATTTGTGTTTGATTTGTTCCTTGGCTTATTCAAGAAAGTATAATTCTTTAAGTCAGGTGGGTAAAAATATAGAAAGGAATTATGACTAATTTGCAAATTACCTTAACTAATGTAAATTAATTAATTAAACTAATCATTGCCACAAAAGAAGCATTAACATGGGATTTGTCATACATCATCTTCCTGGATTAGTGGGGAAGATATCTAGTTATCTGTGAAATCCTAGCCAATTGAAGAAGGTTATTTATTTTAATGAGCTCCACTTTTCTTCCAACATTTTATCATAATTCTCAAGTAACCAAATCAACTTGATTTTAAATTTAATAAACTCTAGGGGCAACTGGGTGGCTCAGTTGGTTAAGCATCTGACTTCAGCTCAGGTCATGATCTTGCAGTTTCACGTGAGTTTGAGCCCCAAGTCAGGCTCTGTGCTGTCATCTCAGAGCCTGGAGCCTGCTTCAGATTCTGTGTCTCCCCCTCTCTCTCCCCCTCCCTTGCTTACATTCTGTCTCTCTGTCTCTCTCTCAAAAATAAATAATCGTGAACATTTTAAAAATAAAAAAATAATAATAATTGTAATAAATTCTAGAGCACTGGGACTGATACTGTCTTCTCATAAACATTTCAACACAGGTGAATGTCTCTCCTCCACTATTTTAGACTCAGATTCCCATTCACCATGCAATATATCATAAAGTTTCCAAGGCCACCATGTTTCTGCCATTCAAGATCCATTTTGACACATCTTAACAACTGGCTCTACAGGGAAACCATCTTGTATTTCTTCTCCTCAACTATTTCCTCTCCCCCTTTTTTGTTTTTTACTTCTTTTTTTCCCATTTCTCGAAATACTGCAATATGATATTCAAAGTGGTAAATATTTTTCTTACATTATCTCTGAATCTTTGCAAAACCTTATAAAATTAATTATCTTACCATCCATTGTACAGTTAAAAGAATTAAAGCTTCTCCACAATCACAAAGGAGCCTCAGGTCCTTAATATAAACTCTGATCTATTTGATGGCAAACTCACTCTATAAATCACTATACTACGCTGTTTTCACTATCTCTGTGGATTATATTACTCTTGTACTAAAACACTGCTTAAAATACTGTTCATTCTGTTTTAACCATCGTCAGCATTGTTCTCTATCAATTTTCTGTAATTCACTTTCCAGCATGGTATCACTCTGCTTGGATCAAACACTCATCTTACATCTTCACAAAGTATCCACTTAGATTGAACAGTTTTTATAGCTTCTTTAGAGACTTGAAGGTTTTGCCAATAGCCAAACCACACCATTGTGCAATTGGTACTATTACTCTATGAACTCTTTCAAAGCCACTCGCTCTGATACCTTGTATTACTTTTCCTATTTTTTAGTCTAGCAAGGGCCAAATATATAGCATTCTGTCCATTTCAGTAGACGTTATAATTTAGTATCTGTTTGAATGATCAAAAAGTAAAGGAAAGTTTGTGGTCATATTCCTAGACCAAGAGTCTTCATTGCATTATTTAAAGCTTTCTGCAAAGCTCAGCAAATGTTGAGTTTGATGGTATAGATCCTATACATCCAAACCCTTTACATCTGAAGTCCAGCTATCTTCCCATGTGACCTCACTGCTTTTCACCAAATAATCTATTCAGCTTTTACATTAACCTCAGTGCCTTCTGTAGAAAACCTGATGAAATATAAGGAACAAATATGCTAGGATCTTGCACTCCAGTATTTATATTCTACTTACCACATATAGTATAATAAGTGTGACCTTGAAAACCTCTGATGTAATTTTCCTCTTCTTAAAAAGAGGCAATAAGAGGTATCTGATAACGTTATCTGGAAGGTCAGATTAGATATCTACATGAGAAGTTATGAAATGGGGCTTGGCACATTCTAGACACTCGTATTTAATTATCTGCCCTTTCTTTCTCTCATCTTCCAGAGTCTAAATACAAGAGTCTTATCCCTAATTTCAAAGCTCTTCATCAGAGAATTCAGGACATTTTCCCAAACCTCTACAATTGCTAGGCCATAATCCCACCATTCTTGCTATTTAAAGCATACTTATATAAATCTTCTAAATCAAGCAATTTATTGACTTATCTGAGTTTAATCAACTATATTTTTAAGTATGCCTAGAGAATTACTGAGTCTTTCTTTTATTTCTGTTTCCTTAGTGTCCAGCATTGTGCTCAGATTACTAGCCACTCATTGTTACGTGGTTATTGCTTGACACGCTAGCCCCATGCACCTCAACATCCTCCCTAATCATATTTGAGGTCCTTACTTCCTCAGTCCCCTTTCGTTACTAATAATAATAGTAACAACCATAATAATTATAATAGTACCCAAATTGATAGACTAATTTTTAGTTTGTAGGACTAGTTACTGGTACATTATTACACTAAATCCTAATTGCAGTCTTTTGAGGTATATACAATTAACAAGTACATTTTACAGCAGACATTTTATTGTTATTGATTCTGCTTACATTTTCTGTTTTATTGTTAAAAACTTTGGTAAATCACTTAAATTCTCTGAGTGGCAAGGTTCACAAGCTATTAAGTAGGAAGCTAGTAATAAAATCTAAATCTTCTAAGTTTGGGGTGCCGGGATGGCTCAGTCAGTTAAGCGTCTGACTCTTGATTTGGGCTCAGGTCATGATCCCTTGGTTGGTGGGTTCAAGCCCCTCACTGGGCTCTGTGCTGACAGTGTGGAGCCTGCTTGGGATTCTTTCTCCCCCTCTCCTGTCTCTGCCCTTCCCAGCTCTCTCTCTCTCTCTCAAAATAAATAAATAAACTTTCAAATAAAATAAATCTAGGTTTGAATTAAATTCTCTTTGTGTTACATGTTGTACCTTTTGAAGTTCCAACTTTCTAGGTCCAAATACGAATACTTCTGCATATCAATTTATATCTTCGTTGTTAGAGAGCCTGGATTACCTCAGAGGATACACCTCTCAAGAAAATCATATAATCATCATGAAGCACTTTATTGAACTATGTATTTTGATTATTTTTAATTGATCCATAAAGCCAATGCTGGAGTGCCTGGGTAGCTCAGTCAGTTAAGCAGCTGACTCTTGTTTTCAGTTCAGGTCAGGATCTCATGGTTGGTGAGTTAAAGTCCTGCGTCAGGCTCTGCACTGACAGTGCAAAGCTGCTTGGGATATTATCTCTCTCCTCTTTCGGTCCCTTTCCCACTCATGCTTGCTCTCTCTCTCTCTCTCTCTCTCCCCCTCAAAATAAATAAACATTAAAAAAATAAAGCCATTGCTTAATTTCTTTACTAATGCATTAACTAACTCAACAAGGATTTTTTTTTGCAGTACTATGCCTTTATTTGACATTTTATTCCTGCTGTGCTTCATTGCCCAGAGTATTCTGAGACTGGATCCTGGATCAATTTGTAGATTCTGTTATTAATATCACAAGAGATATATTCTGTTATTCTCAGTCATTCATCTTCCCTGGGCCCAATGTATTATGAAGCCTTCACTTCTGAAGTTTGCCAATAAATTTTTAAAATTATATTTAAAAAATAATGTAAATATCTAAAAGAAATCAAGGCCAAAGGATCTACCTGAATCATTTCATTTTATCTACATATTAATTTTCAAATTGAGTTGAGTACATTAGTATAACACTATTCTATATGAGTAAACTGAAATTCAACATAATCAAGAGACTTCTTGAATTGACAAGATGGTTAAGAAACTGCATTTTCTACTTCATAATCTGGTGTTTGTATTTTTAGCTGTAAGCTCTATGTTACATATAAACAAACATCTATTTTACCTGGTAGAATGAAGGTCACATAACACAGAAAATGGAGGAAATAGTAAAAGATCTTCATTCGGCAGAAAGAAGTTGCTGAAAGATTTGGTAACAAAATCTAGAGACTAGCTTTCCAAAAAGCCAAAAGACATTTACTATTTATAGTTTTCTAACGGAAGAAAGACTCTTTATCCGGAAATTGTTTTAATTTGGTGTACTTGTCTTTGCACCATTGACTAGGGCTGTGGGTAGAATTACCCAAATTGAGAATACTTGAGATTATTGATCTTTAGAGAGGAATCTCTATGTGGAAGCAGCCTGTACATATGACATCCTTGTATTGATGGTGATGAGTTAAACATCAACATAAAGGACATGCATGGAGTGGGTTTAAGAGAAATACCTACCATTTTAGATGTAAAACAACTGAACATTACCATGTTGGTTAAACTCCTGATTACTTTTCAAAATACATTCTAGTCTCTAATTCGGTATACAATATCATCAATATGTCCATATATCCCAAATTCTGACTTATATTCAGTTATCCCATTGATTTCCCTAAACTATTAATTTACCAAATAACAGATAGGAGGCCTCACTTTTGTCATTAATTTTCACTATATTCTTTTCAGATGCAACTTGAATATTTAGGGAGCTCTGCTTTTTCCTAGAAAAGCCCAATTAGTCTCCACTCATTTTAAGTTTTTTTATCATAGTAATATAGGTACACAATAAGGATTGAAAAAAAAGATCTTGTAATGAATAGAAATAATTTCCTATTCAATCTCCTTATTTTAGATCTTATTAACATAAGAATTAGGACCCAGCTTAATACTTTGTCCTTGCCTGCCAACTACAGAATGTATCTTTTGGTTTCCCCCAAGAAAAATGTGGATTCAGACCACTTACACTCCTGTGCTGTTCTGTTCCTCAAATATTTGAAAGTTATATTAATTTTTGAAAGTTCTTTAGTCTATCTTCAAATATTTAAACACTTTTTTCCCACCAACGTTAGCCACAACATTCAACTTTCTCTATTTAAAATAAGGATATTAGTTCCCTTGCCATTTCCTCCAACCTTCCTCCCTAATTTGCACATCTCATTCACCTGTTGTTATGCATTGCCTTTTACCTTTGTCTGGGATAATGTTTGCACTCTGAATGGAGGCACTTAAGCTTTATATTGAAATACTGTGTTACAATAAGCAGTATGGATTTTTTTGCCTTTTTAATGCACCTAATGTGGCAACACTGTGCTAACCAAAGACAAATGTTGGTTTCAAAGTTAAGTGAATTATTACCATTATTTTACTATTTGTCTTCTTGTTTTCTTTTATTATTATCTCTCTTTCTCATTTTTTTTCTCAAATGTTTTCAAGTATTTTAGTTTTCATTGTTTAACTTTTGGTTCTGACACTTTGGAAAAATTTTTTTTCCTGTAGTTTTCTTTTAGATGTGAATAAAAAATATAAATAATGGTCAGTCCTCATCCTCAAGTTTATCCCAGTATGATAGGCTCTTCCTGTGCCTTCTTTGTTCTAAGAGTTTCTGAACCTGTTTAACTGCACTGAATCTACTGTTATTTGTATCTCCTGTATTCTTTTTTTGTTTTTTCTCTCCATCCAGGAATGTTCTTTAAAAAAAAAGATAGGAAATGCAGTAATTTCCATGCAAGGAAATATTTCTATTCTGCCCTCATATCTGATTATTTGGATGTAAAATCTATGTTCAAAATCATGTGAAGTCATTAGCCACTTCTATTATACAGTCTTCCTGATGAGAAATCCAAAATTAGGTTAGCTCCTTTTAAATGGTTGGATTTTTTGTTCTTTCATGACACTTTTTAGGACATTCTTTTTATAATTTGTAACCCAAATTTTATAGTCACACATTTCCTGGTGTGAACTTCTTTTTTTATGAGTTAGATCTAGAACCAGTGAGCCTGTATCTTCAAATCTAGGAATTGTTCTCTTCTCTTTTTATATTTTTTTCCTCTGATGAACACTTTCTCTCCTTATTTGTATATTTATTTTCTCGCTTTAGGGGATTTCTTTTGGTCAAATGTTGAAATATCCCTCTCTAGTTTTGTCTTTACTGTCTTATTTTTATGTCTACTTATGTTGCCATTTTATGATTTAAATATCTTTCACTTTTTGGTGTTACTATTTTTTTTTAGCAATCATATTTAAGATGTAAGTGCCCTTATCTGTATCTCTGTTCTTTTGCCATAGAAGCTGTATTTTTTGATGTAAGGTCTTTTTGAATCCCTCTCCAAATATATTTAAAAGAGTTTTTTATTTGTGTTACTCTTTTTTCCTTGAACTATTTTCTCAGTATCTAGAGGTCTGTTTGGTGTTGTTATCTTAGTTACTCATGCCATAGCTTTTACATATTGTTGTAAAACCAGTTCTAGGATGAAGAAATATGATACCTCGTGGATGTAGATTGGAAAGATTCCTTTAAAGTGAGCAGAAGGGGTTAGAACTCTCAATGTCTTGGGGGGAAAAAGTTCCTTTTTACTGGGACACAAATTCCTATACTAAAAATCTTAGATTTCTCCACATGATTTCTTATATTGGTCGTGGTTTTATTTAAACAAAACTAAAAATTCCATTAGGGAAGAACTGTATTTCTCTTGTTTGACACTGAATCTCCAATATGTAGGAATCTTTTTATTAAAGTAGATATAATCCAGATGAATTTCTTTGACATCTTTGTAAAAAATCAGTTGATTACATATATTGAGTTTGTTTCAACATTTTACACTCTGATTCATTCTGATTCATTCTCTCCTCTATGTCAATACCAAATTCTCTTTTTGAATCTTTATAGTAAAACTTGAAATCAAGTAGTGTCATCTCTACAACTTAGTTCTCAATCTTCAATTCCTGGTTATTTTTGGTCTGGTAAATTTTCACACAAATTTTTAAGTAAGATTGTCAATATCTATTTCAAAAGCCAGCTGGTATTTTGATTGGGATTTTATTGAATCTGTAGTCCCATATGATGAGATTTGGCATTTTAACATTTCCAATGCTTGATCAATATATATCTCTTCATTATTTACTTCTCTCTTTTTTCTTAAGTTTTCATTTAAACATTTAACTAGTTAGTTAACTAGTATAATATCAGTTTCAAGAGTAGCATTTAGTGATTCATCACTTACATATAACACCCAGGGCTCATCATAACAAATTCTCTCATTAATACCCATCACCCATTTAGCCCATCCGCCCACCAACCTCCCTCCAGCAATCCTCAGTTTGTTCTCTATAGTCAAGAGTCACTTATGGTTTGCCTCCCTCTCTTCTTCTTTTCCCAAACCCTAAGGTTCATCTGTACTGTTTCTTAAATTCCACATATGAGTAAAATCATATGTTATTTGTCTACTCTGACTGACCTATTTCATTTAGCATAATACACTCTAGCTCCATTCAAATCATTGCAAATGACAAGATTTCATTCTTTCTGATGACTGGGTAATATTCCATTCCAATATTCCATTCCACACATATATACATATATACACACATATATACACACACATGGACATTCCACATCTTTATCCATTCAACAGTTGATGGACAGATTGGCTATTGTTGATAATGTGGTTATAAACATCAGGGTGCATGTATCCTTTAGAATCTATATTTTTGTATGCTTTGGTTAAATACCTAGTAGTATAATTGCTGGGTTGTAGGGTAGTTCTATTTGTAACTTTTTGAAGAAACTCCATACTGTTTTTCAGAGTGGCTGCACCAGTTTGCATTCCCACCTTTCATTGTTTACTTCTTCAATTCCTCTCAGCAATGTATTTGTCAGTGTATAGGGAAGTAATGCATATATTCTCTCTTTGTTTTGAATACTTTCATATGTAGTATTTTTGAATCCTTTCTTTTTTTTCTTAAAATATTTGGGTTAGTTGTTTTTTTATTATTCAAATCCAAGTTAGTTAATATATAGTGTAATAATGGTTTCAGGAGAAGAATTTTGTATTAATCACTTACATATGATACCCAGTGTTCATCCCAACAAGTGCCCTCTTTAATGACCATCACTCATGTAGCCTATCTCCCACCCACATCCTTCCAGCAAACCTCAGTTTGTTCTCTATAGTTAATAGTCACTTATGGTTTGCTTTTCTCTATGTTTTTATCTAAATTTTCCCTCTCTTCCCCTGTGTTCATCCATTATGTTTCTTAAATTCCACCTGAGGGAAATCATATAGTTGTCTTTCTCCAACAGACTTAGTTCACTTAGCATAATACATTCTAGTTCCATCCACATTGTTGCAAATGGCAAGATTCCATTCTTTTTGATTGCCTAGTAATATTCCATTATATTTATCTCACATCTTCTTTATCCATTCATCAGTTAATGGACATTTGGCCTTTTCCCATATTTTGGCTACTGTTGATAGTGCTGCTGTAAACATTGGGGTGCAAGGTTCCCCTTCAAATCAGCATTTTTGTAATCTTTGGATAAATACCTAGCAGTATAATTGCTGGGTCATAGATTAGCTCTATTGTTTATTTTCTGAGTAACCTCCGAACTGTTTTCCAGAGTGGCCGTACCAGTTTGAATTCCCACCAACAGTGCAAAAATGTTCATCTTTTTCTGCATCCTTGCCAATATCTGTTCTTTTCTGAGTTGTTATTTTTAGCCGTTCTGACAAGTGTGAGGTGGTAGTTCATTAAGGTTTTGATTTGTATTTCCCTGATGATGAGTGATATTGAGCATCTTTTCGTGTGTCTGTTAGACATCTGGATGTCTTCTTTGTAAATGTGTCTATGCATGTCTTTTGCCCATTTCTTCACTAGATCATTTGTTTTTTGGGTGTTGAGTTTGATAAGTTCTTTATAGATTTTCAATACTAACCCTTTATCTGATACGTAAGTTGGAAATATCTTCTCCCATTCCGTCAGTTGCCTTTTAGCTTTGTTGATTGTTTCCTTTACAGTGCAGAAGTTTTTTTATCTTGATAAGGTCCCAATAGTTCATTTTTGCTTTTATGTCCCTTGGCTCAAGAGACATGTCTAGTAGGAAGTTGCTGTGGCCAAGATCAAGCAGGTTGTTGCCTGTTTTCTCTTCTAGGATTTTGATGGTTTCTTTTCTTACATTTAGGTCTTTCATCCATTTTGAGTTTATGTTTGTATATGGTGTAAGAAAGTAGCTCAGGTTCATTCTTCTGTGTGTTGCTGTCCAGTTTTCCTAACACCATTTGCTGAAAAAGACTGTCTTTTTCCATTGGATATTCTTTCCTGCTTTGTCAAAGATTAGTTGGCCATACATTTGTCAGTCCATTTCTCGGTTCTCTATTCTGTTCCATTGGTCTATGTGTCTGTTTTTGTGCCAATACCACACTGTCTTAATGATTATGGCTTTGTAATGCAGGTTAAAGTCTGGGATTGTGATGCCTCCAGCTGTAGTTTTCTTTTTCAACCGTACTTTGGCTATTCAGGGTCTTTTGTGGTTCCATACAAATGTTGGAATTGTGTGTTTGGCTATGTGAAGAATGCTGGTGTTATTTTGATAGGAATTACACTGAATGTGCAGATTGCTTTGGGCAGTATCAACATTTTAACAATATTTATTCTTTCAATTTGTGAGCATGGAATGTTTTTCCATTTCTTTGTATCTTCTCAATTTCATTCATAGGCTTTCTATAGTTTTCAGCATACAGATATTTTACCTCTTTGGTTAGGAATTTAGGAGGCAAGCTGTCAGTTTTTCCCCATTGAGGGTGATATTAGCTGTTGAGTCTTTTGTATATGACCTTTATGATGTTGAGGTATACTCCTTCTATCCTTACTTTCTTGAGTGTTTTTATCAAGAAAGGAGCTGTATTTTGTCAAATGCTTTTCCTGCTTCTATTGAGAGGGTCATGTGGTTCTTATCCTTTCTTTTATTAATGTGATGTATCACATTGATTGATTTGAGGATATTGAACCACCCCTGCAGCCCAGGAATACATCCCATTTGATAGTGGTGAATAATTCATTTAATGTATTTCTGGATTCAATTTGCTATTATCTTGTTGATGATTTTTGCATCCATGTTCATCAGGGAAACTGGTCTGTAATTCTCCTTTTTAGTGGGTTCTTTGTCTGGTAATTCTGGCCTCATAGAATGAGTATGGAAGTTTTCCTTCCATTTCTATTTTTTTTTGGAACAGCTTAAAAAGAACGGATATTAACTCTTCCATGTTTGGTAGAATTCCCCTGGGAAGCCAGCTAGCCCTAGACTCTTGTTGGCTGGGAGAATTTTGATTACTGATTCCATTTCTTTACTGGTTGTGGATCTGTTCAAATTTTCTATTTCTTCTTGTTTCAGTTTTGGTAGTTTATGTGTTTCTAGGAATTTGTCCATTTCTTCCAGATTGCCCAATTTTTTGGCATATAATTATTCATAATATTCTCTTATTATTGTTTTGTATTTCTGTGGTGTTGGTTATGATTTCTACTCTTTCCTTCATGATTTTATTTATTTGGGTCCTTTCCTTTCTCTTTTTGATTATTCTGGTTAGGGGCTATCAGTTTTGTTAATTCTTTCAAAGAACCTGCTCCTTGTCCTTGTTTCATTGATCCATTCTTTTTTTTCTTTTTTGCTATCATTGATTTCTGCTCTAATGTTTATTATTTCCCTTTTTTAGTTGTTTTGGGACTTTATTTTCTGTTCAATTTCCAGCTCCTTTAGATGTAAGCCTAGCTTGTGTATTTGAGACCTTTCTTCCTTCTTTAGGAAGGCTTGGATTGCTGTATACTTCCCTCTTATGATCACTTTGCTGCATCCCAAAGATTTTGGACTGTCGTGTTTTCATTTTCATTGGTTTCCATGTACTTTTTAATTTCCTCTTTAAAATCTTGGTTAACCCATTCATTCTTTTTTTTCAATATGAAATTTATTGTCAAATTGGTTTCCATACAACTCCCAGTGCTCATACCAACAGGTGCCCTCCTCAATACCCATCACCCACTCACCCCTCCTTCCCAGCCCCCCCCCCCCCATCAACCCTCAGTTTATTCTCAGTTTTCAAGAGTCTCTTATGGTTTGGCTCTCTCCCTCTCTAACTTTTCTTTTCCTTCCCCTCCCCCATGGTCTTCTATTAAGTTTCTCAGGATCTACATAAGAGTGAAAACATGTGGTATCTGTCTTTCCCTGTAAGATTTATTTCACCTAGCATAACACGCTCCAGTACCATCCAGGTTACTACAAAAGGCCATATTTCATTCTTTCTCATTGCCAAGTAGTATTCCATTGTGTATATAAACCACAATTTCTTTATCCATTCATCAGTTGATGGACATTTGGCTCTTCCCAATTTGGCTATTGTTGAAAGTGCTGCTATAAATGTTGGGGTACAAGTGCCCCTATGCATAAGCACTCCTGTATCCCTTGGGTAAATTCCTAGCAGTGCTATTACTGGGTCATAGGGTAGATATATTTTTCAGTTTTTGAGGAACCTCCACACTGTTTTCCAGAGTTCTGTGCCAGTTTGCATTCCCACCAACAGTGCAAGAGGGTTCCCATTTCTCCACATCCTCTCCAGCAACTATAGTCTCCTGATTTGTTCATTTTAGCCACTCTGACTGGTGTGAGGTGGTATTTCAGTGTAGTTTTGATTCGTATTTCCCTGATGAAGAGTGACATTAAGCATCTTTTCATGTGTCTGTTGGCTGGCCATCTATCTGGATGTCTTCTTTAGAGAAGTGTCTATTCATGTTTTCTGCCCATTTCTTCACTAGATTATTTGTTTTTCAGGTGTGGAGTTTGGTGAGTTCTTTATAGATTTTGGATACTAGCCCTTCGATATGTCATTTGCAAATATCTTTTTCCATTCCATCGGTTGCCTTTTAGTTTTGTTGATTGTTTCCTTTGCAGTGCAGAAGCTGATTGTTTCCTTTGCAGTGCAGAAGCTTTTTATCTTCATGAGGTCCCAATAGTTCATTTTTGCTTTTAATTCCCTTGCCTTCAGAGATGTGTCAAGTAAGAAATTGTTGTGGGTGAGGTCAGAGAGGTTTTTTCCTGCTTTCTCCTCTAGGGTTTTAATGGTTTCCTGTCTCACATTCAGGTCCTTTATCCATTTTGAGTTTATTTTTGTGAATGGTGTAAGAAAGTGGTCTAGTTTCATTCTTCTGCATGTTGCTGCCCAGGTCTCCCAGCACCATTTGTTAAAGAGACTGTCTTTTTTCCATTGGGTGTTCTTCCCTGCTTTGTCAAAGATTAGTTGGACATACTTCTGTGGGTCCAATTCTGGAGTCTCTATTCTATTCTATTCTATTGGTCTATGTGTCTGTTTTTGTGCCGATACCATGTTGTCTTGATGATTACAGCTTTGTAGAAGAGGCTAAAGTCTGGGATTGTATTGCCTTCTGCTTTGGTTTTCTTTTTCAACATTACTTTGGCTATTTGGGGTCTTTTGTGATTCCATACAAATTTTAGGATCTCTTGTTCTAGCTTCGAGAAAAATGCTGGTGCAATTTTGATTGGGATTGCATTGAATGTGTAGATAGCTTTGGGTAGTATTGACATTTTGACAATATTTATTCTTCCAATCCATGAGCATGGAATGTTTTTCCATTTCTTTATATCTTCTTCAATTTCCTTCATAAGCTTTCTATAGTTTTCAGCATACAGATCTTTTACATCTTTGGTTAGGTTTATTCCTAGGTATTTTATGATTCTTGGTGCAGTTGTGAATGGGATCAGTTTCTTTATTTGTCTTTCTGTTGCTTCATTATTTGTATATAAGAATGCAACTAATTTCTGTACATTAATTTTGTATCCTGCGACTTTGCTGAATTCATGTATCAGTTCTAGCAGACTTTTGGTGGAGTCTATCAGGTTTTCCATGTATAATATGTCATCTGCAAAAAGTGAAAGCTTGACTTCATCTTTGCCAATTTTGATGCCTTTGATTTCCTTTTGTTGTCTGATTGCTGATGCTAGAACTTCCAACACTATGTTAAACAATAGCAGTGAGAGTGGACATCCCTGTGGTGTTCCTGATCTCAGGGGGAAAGCTCTCAATTTTTCCCCATTGAGGATGATATTAGCTGTGAGCTTTTCATAAATGTCTTTTATGATGTTTAAGTGTATTCCTTCTATCCCAACTTTCTCGAGGGTTTTTATTAAGAAAGAATGCTGAATTTTGTCAAATGCTTTTTCTGCATCAATTGACAGGATCATATGGTTCTTTTCTTTTCTTTTCTTTTCTTTTCTTTTCTTTTCTTTTCTTTTCTGTTCTTTTCTTTTCTTAGTGTGATGTGTCACATTGATTTGCGAATGTTGAACCAGCCCTGCAGCCCAGGAATGAATCCCACTTGATCATGGTGAATAATTCTTTTTATATGGTGTTGAATTCGACCTGCTAGTATCTTGTAGAGAATTTTTGCATCCATATTCATCAGGGATATTGGCCTGTAGTTCTCTTTTTTTTTTTTTTTTTTTTGCTGGATCTCTCTCAGATTTGGGAATCAAAGTAATGCTGGCTTCATAGAATGAGTCTGGAAGTTTTCCTTCCCTTCTATTTTTTGGAACAGCTTGAAATGGATAGGTATTATCTCTGCTTTAAATGTCCGGTAGAATTTCCTAGGGGAGCCATCTGGTCCTGGACTCATTTGTTGGAAGATTTTTGATAACTGATTCAATTTCTTTGCTCGTTATGGGTCTGTTCAAGTTTTCTATTTCTTCCTGTTTGAGCTTTGGAACTGTATGGGTGCTTAGGAATTTGTCCATTTCTTCCAGGTTGTCCAGTTTGTTGGCATATAATTTTTCATAGTATTCCCTGATAATTGCTTGTATTTCTGAGGGATTGGTTGTAATAACCCTGTTTTCATTCATGATTTTATCTATTTGGGCCCTCTCCCTTTTCTTTTTGAGAAGCCTGGCTAGAGGTTTATCAATTTTGTTTATTTTTTCAAAAAACTAACTCTTGGTTTCATTGATCTGCTCTACAGTTTGTTTTTTGTTTTTTTGTTTTTTTAGATTCTATGTTGTTTATTTCTGCTCTGATCTTTATTATTTCTCTTCTTCTGCTGGGTTTGGGGTGTCTTTGCTGTTCTGCTTCTATTTCCTTTAGGTATGCTGTTAGATTTTGTATTTGGGATTTTTCTTGTTTCTTGTTTCTTGTTTCATTGATTGCAATGTATTTTCCTCTCAGGACTGCCTTTGCTGCATCTCAAAGCATTTGGATTGTTATATTTTCATTTTCATTTGTTTCCATATATTTTTTAATTTCTCCCCTAATTGTCTGGTTGACCCATTCATTCTTTAGTAGGGTGTTCTTTAATCTCCATGCTTTTGGAGGGTTTTCCAGACTTTTTTCTGTGGTTGATTTCAAGTTTCATGGCATTGTTGTCTGAAAGTGTGTATGGTATGATCTAAATTCTTTTATACTTATGCAGGGCTGTTTTGTGACCCAGTATGTGATCTATCTTGGAGAATGTTCCATATGCACTTGAGAAGAAAGTATATTCTGTTGCTTGGGATGCAGAGTTCTAAATATATCTGTCAAGTCCATCTGATCCAATGTATCATTCAGGACCCTTGTTTCTTTATTGATCCTGTGTGTAGATGATCTATCCATTGTTGTAAGTGGGGTATTAAAGTCCCCTGCAATTATCACATTCTTATCAATAAGGTTGTTTATGTTTGTGATTAATTGTTTTGTATATTTGGGAGCTTCCGTATTCGGTGCATAGACATTTATAATTGTTATCTCTTCCTGATGGATAAACCCTGTAATTATTATATAATGCCCTTCTTCATCTCTTGTTATAGCCTTTAATTTAAAGTCTAGTTTGTCTGATATAAGTATGGCTACTCCAACTCTCTTTTGACTTCCAGTAGCATGATAGATAGCTTTCCATCTCCTCACTTTCAATCTGAAAGTATCCTCAGGTCTAAAACGAGTCTCTCGTAGACAGCAAATAGATGGGTCTTGTTTTTGTATCCATTCTGATACCCTATGTCTGTTGGTTGGAGCATTTAGTCCATTTACATTCAGTGTTATTATTGAAAGATATGATTTTAGAGTCATTGTGATGTCTGTAGGTTTCATGCTTATAGTGATGTCTCTGGTACTTTTTTGTCCTTGCAACATTTCACTCACAGAATTCCCCTTAGGATCTCTTGTAGAGCTGGTTTAGTGGTGATGAATTCCTTCAGTTTTTGTTTGGGAAGACCTTTATTTCTCCTTCTATTCTGAATGACAGACTTGCTGGATAAAGGATTCTCAGCTGCATATTTTTTCTGTTCATCACGTTGAGAATTTCCTGCCATTCCTTTGTGGCCTGCCAAGTTTCAGTAGACAATCCGTCATGAGTCTTATCAGTCTCCCTTTATATGTTAGAGCATGTTTATTCCTATCTTCTTTCAGAATTTTCTCTTTATCCTTGTATTTTGCCAGTTTCACTGTGTTATGTTGTGCAGAAGACAGATTCATGTTACGTCTGAAGGGAGTTCTCTGTGCCTCTTGGATTTCAATGCCTTTTTCCTTCCACAGATCAGGGAAGTTCTCAGCTATGATTTGTTCAAGTACACCTTCAGCCCCTTTCTCTCTCTTCTTCTGGAATTCCTATGATATGGATATTGTTCCATTTGATTGCATCACTTAGTTCTCTAATTCTCCCCTCATACTCCTGGATTTTTTTATCTCTCTTTTTCTCAGCTTCCTCTTTTTCCATAATTTTATCTTCTAATTCACCTATTCTCTCCTCTGCCTCTTCAATCTGTGCTATGGCTGCCTCCATTTTATTTTGCACCTCATTTATAGCATTTTTTTAGCTCCTCATGACTATTTCTTGGTCCCTTGATCTCTGTAGCAATAGATTCTCTAAGGTCCTCTATGCTTTTTTCAAGCCCAGCGATTAATTTTATGACTATTATTCTAAATTCTTGTTCCATTATATTGCTTAAATCGTTTTTGATCAATTCGTTAGCTGTCACTACTTCCTGGAGTTTCTTTTGAGGAGAATTCTTCTATTTCATCATCTTGGGTAGTCCCTGTGGTGGCTCCAAACTGCAGGGAACTTCTCCTGTGCTGTCCGGAGTAACTTGTGTTGGTGGGCGAGGCTGCAGTCAGACCTGATGTCTGCCCCCAGCCCACCACTGGGGCCACAGTCAGACTGGTTTGTACCTTATCTTCCCCTCTCCCAGGAGCAGGACTCACTGTGGAGTGGTGTGGCCCCTGTCTGAGCTGCTTGCACACTGCCAGGCTTGTGGTGCTGCTTTGATGGGATCTGGCCATTTATGTATTAGTGGATCCGCAAGGTGCACAGGGGCAGGAGGGGTAGGCTTAGCTCTCTTTGCTATCGGTGATCCCCTGTGGGAGGGAGGCAGACCCGTCGGAGGGATGGATCCACAGAAGCAGAGCGTTGGGTGTTTGCACAGTGCAAGCAAGTTCAAAACCCATTCATTTTTTAGTAGGATGTTCTTTCATCTCCAAATACATATGGTCTTTCCAAACTTTTCTTGTGGTTTGTTTCAAGTTTCATAGTGTTGTGGTCTGAAAATATGCATGGTATGATATCAATCTTTTTGTACTTGTTTAGGGCTGACTTGTGACCCAGTGTGTGATCTATTCTGGAGATTGTTTCATGTGCACTTGAGAAGAATGTGTATTCTTCTGCTTGAAGATGAAGTATTCTGAATATATCTGTTAAGTTCATCCTGTCCAGTGTGTTATTTAAAGCCTTTGTTTCCTTGTTGATTTTCTGTTTAGATGATCTGTCCCATTGTTATAAGTGGGGTGTTAAAGTCCCCTACTATTATGGTATTATTATTAATGAGTTTCTTTATGTTTGTGAGTAATTGATTTATATATTTGGGTGCTCCAAATTGAAGGAATAAATATTTACAGTGATTAGATCTTCTTGGTGGATTGATTCCTTAATTATGGTATAATGCCCTTCTTCCTCGTTTGTTACAGTCTTTGTTTTAAAATGTAGACATAAATATGGCTACTCCAGCTTTCTTTTGACATCCATTAGCATGATAAATGGTTCTCCATCTCCTTACTTTCAATCTGCAGGTGTCTTTAGGTCAAGTATGTATTTCTAGTTTACAGCAATGTAATTTTTATATTTTTCTGTATCAAAGGTATTACTTATTAGTTTACCTTCATTTTTAGATTCCTTAGATTTACTGTATAGACATTTACTGTATAGAATCATGTCAAGTGAAAATAAGTTTGTTTGTTTTTAATTTATAATCTACATGCCTTTGTTTATTTTTCCTGTTGTACTTTCTAAGATTCTCTTACAACTTGGAATTCAGGTGGTGAAAGTGATTATTTTTACCTTGTCCTTGATTTTAGAGGAAATGCATTCAATCCCATCTTTGACCATAAGAATGATGATAGCTGTAGGTGTTTCATAGATGTCTTTTTCAGGTTGGGAATGTTCTCTTCTATTTCTGGTTGCCAAGACTTTTTATCATAAATGGTTATGACATTTATTCTAAGTATTTGTTTGAATCTTTTGAAATAATGATTTTGTTTTTTACTCTTGCAATATACAGGATTATGCTGACTTATTTTTTAGCGTAAAACTAAATTTACACTTTATTTGATAATATTATGTTTAGAATATTTGTAGTTTCCTTGAAATTTCTTTCTTTTTTTTTTCTTCAAGTTTTGATATGGGTGATGCTGGTTTCCTAACATCATTTGAGAAATGTTCTCCCTTATACTATCATACAAATGACTTGTTTATAATGAGTATATAATGTATATACTTTCATTATTAAATGTTTAGAAGAATTCAGCAGTGAAGCCATATATATCTGATATTTTGTATGTGGGAAGTTTTGTAAATAAACATTATTAAAAATGGATATAGAATTATTCAAGTTGCAAATTTTTTCTTAAGTGACTCTTGGTGGTTTACATCATTTGAGGAATTATTCCTTTCCATAACAGTTACCAAAATACTGGTATAGTGTTGTTTATTAGAGTCTCTTACTCTTATGTTAATATCTTTTACATCTGCTGTGATTTCTCCTCTTCATTCTTGATATTGGTCATTTGTGCATTTTCTCTGTCCCTTTTTTTTTTTTATCGATGTGGCTAGAGATTTCTAAAAATCAATTTTTATCTTTTTAAAAAACTAGCTTTTGTTTTTATTCATATTCTCCTACTGGTTTTCCATTTTATATTTAAATAATTGCTGATCTTATTTTATTATTTCCCTCCTTTTGCTGAGTAAAAATAAGGGTTTCATTGAGGTATGTAGTTTATAAAATTGTTTTTAATTTGCCTTTCTTTTTTTAAAATTATTTTTTTCTTTTCCTAAATCCTTAAAATGGAAGCTTAAATCATCGATTTAAAACATTTCTTATTTTTTAATATAACCATTAAAAATACTCTGGTTATAATCTTGGGCTCTCTTTTTGTCTATATCTCTTTGTGTATGTCAGTGTCTCTATCTCTTGTTCCCTCCATTTCTCTCTCTCTCTCTCTCTCTCTCATCACTTGTACAGGGGAAGCAAGGTGCTATGTTGGGATAATCCTTATGGAATGGCCCAGATGATGTGGTTCGAATCCATGACTCTATTTAATAACTTGTGAAAAACTGAAGCTCTATGTTCAATAGCTCTCAAGAATGAAACCTGGGACACTTGGGTGGCTCAGTTGGTTAGGCATCCGACTTCTGGCTCAGGTCATGATCTCATGGTTCGAGTTCCACACCAGGCTCTGGGCTAACATCTTGGAGCCTGGAGCCTGCTTCAGATTCTGTCTTCCTGTCTCTGTGCCTTTCCCCACTCACACTCTCTCTCTCTTTCTCTGTCTCTCTCTCTCTCTCTCAAAAATAAATAAACATTACACAAAATTATTAAAAAAAAGAATTAAGCCTGGCAACAGCCACATGAGTGAGCTTAGAAGCAGATCCTTTGACCCCCGTGAAGTATTGAGATGTCTATAGCTACATTTATCTGCTTCAGTGCAATCTCAACAAAGATCTTGGGACAGCAGCACCATGCTAAGCTGTTTCTGGAATCCTACTCATAGAGTCTATGAGATAATAAAGGTTTTAAGGTTTTACCTCTTGCAGTAATTTGTTATGCAGAAAAAAAATCAATGTAATATCCTGTCTTATATTCTCTGTCTTTTAATTGTCACATTTACATTTAAGGTGCACACTTATTGAAATTATAATATGGTTGTGTTTAAAATTGCCACATTGTTGGGGCACCTGGTGGCTCAGACACTTGAGTGTCCAGCTCTTGATTTCCGCTCAGGTCATGATCTCACATTTCATGAGTATGAACCCTGCTCAAACAACCCTACTGTAAGCACAGAGACTGCCAGGGATTCTCTTTCTCCCCTTCTCTCTCTTCCCTTCTCTTCCCTCTCAAAAATAAACTTTAAGGCAAACAAACAAAAAACTGCCACCTTGTTATTTGTTTTCTGTTTTTTCTCCCTGCCTTTGTTCCCTTTCCCTTTCTTTATCTGTATATTTTTTATGATTACATTTTATCTACCTCATTGGTTACATATAGTTTTGTTCTTCTTCAGGGTTTATAATATAGCTCTCTAACTTTCACTATAATGTAAGTCTTACAATTCTATACTAATATTTCCTCTTTCCCATAATTCATAATGTGGGCTATTCTCATTCTTTGTGCAATGCAATCAAGTGCACAATATATTATTACTTTTCTTTTAAGCAGTAAATTATCTTTAAAAGAGATTAAATACTGAGGGAAAGAATATTTTACATTTACCCACAAATGTACAAATTCCATGGTCAGTTGATTCCTTTTTGTAGATCCAAATTTCTGTCTTGCATACTCTACTGTTACTGAAAGAATGCTGTATATTTCTCAAGAAAGGTCTTCTGACCTTTACCATGTTGTAGCATGACTTCATACTTCATTCCATTTTTTGCCAAAATAATATTCCATTGTATGGGTTTTCTACACAAGTTTATCTATCTATCAGTTTATAAATATTTGGGTTGTTTTCACCTTTTGGCTGTTATGAATAATGCTGCCATGAACATTTGTGTGCAAGTTTTTGCATTGACATTTTTAATTTCTCTTGCATATATGTCTGAGAGTAGGATTGCAGAATCAAATGTAAACTCCAGCCTTAACTGTTTCAGGAACTGGCGGAATATTTTCCCAAGTGTTTGTGACAATTTACATCCGCACTAGCAGTGTATGAGTGTTCCAATTTCTTCATATCATACCCAACATTTGTTTATGTGTTTTATGTTCATTATACCTCTTTTAACGGGTGGGAAGTGGTAACTCATTGTGGTGCTGATTTCCATTTCCTTGATGGCTATTAAGGTTAAACACCTTTCCATATGCCTGTTGAACATTTGTATATCCTCTTTGGATATACTTTGGAGAAATGTCTATTCAACTCCGCTGTCCATTTTATAATTGGATTAGAGTGTTTTTATTATTGAGTTGTAGATACTCTATATATTTACAGCTATGTTGATTAGAAGGCTGCAGATTGTCAAGGCTACTTGTGGAGCTGAGGAGAGTTGGAAAGTAATGAATGGGACAGTTTAACTGCCACAAAGTTAGCTGTTTTTATTGAGATTCAGAATGTTTTATTTTGTTTTGTTTTAGTTTGGTTTCTTTTTACGTTTATTTATGTTTAAGAGACAGAAAGTTACAGAGCATGAGCGGGGGAAGAGTAGAGAGAGAAGGAGACACAGAATCTGAAGCAGGCTCCAGGCTCTGAGCTGTCAGCACAGAGCCCAACACGGGGCTCGAACCCAAGAACTGCAAGGTCATGACCTGAGCCGAAGTTGGCTGCTTAGCCAACTGAGCCACCCAGGTGCCCCTGTGTTGGTTTTTGTTTTGTTTTGTTTTGGTTTGGTTTTTGTTTTTTTAAATAAATGCTCCTTGGATTTTTGCAAATCTGTGGTTAATTTGGATAGCTCTCGAAAAATTGATTTCTTGCCACTGTTTTGTTGCTTTATGAAGGGAAAGAATTCTGAATCTTTCTATCCCATAATTTCAGAAATCTTGCCTATGCTTCATTATATATTTTTTCTTTTTTCTTTTTTAAAAACTTTTATAGTTTAGAAGTTATACACACTTCTAGTTAGTATTACTGTGCTACCCTGAAACTTTATGGTTTAAAACAGAAACCATTTTATTATGTTCATTGATTCTGTGGATCAAAAGTTAACACAGAGCATAGTAGTTATGTGTGACCTCTTTTCTTCTCTATCTGAGACCTCATCTGGGAAGATATGAAGGCTGGGAGTGAGTTCTCTTTGGCTAGCTTCTCCTTCTTACCCTCTTATGGAATCCAACTCCATCCAATCCAATTTAATGTTTATTGGATTTTATGCAATTCCTTTAAATGCTATTCTTTAGGATTTTGGCTTTTTTTTTCTGCTTCTTATCAATCTGTAATCGTCTTTTGGGTGATTTTATCTCATTGCTTCAGTTAATGGCTCCTAAAATCTATATTTGAAGCACATTTTTCTTTCCCAAACTTCACACCTGTATATGGCCAAAAAGTCTAAGCTCAGCATGTCATAAATGTTCCTTTCCAAATCGATGTCTTTAGCTCTATTTCCTAATGAATGATCACATTGTTCAGCAGTTTCTCCAAGTAAGAAAACTCAGAATTATCCTCTCATCTTAATCCCCAAGTTCATTGGACTTCTTTCATTTTCTTCAAATCAGAATTCTCACCTAAATTTTTATATTTTTCCAGGTATGTGCTGTAGCTATAGGTAAAAAATACACTCAGTGGAGACTTTAAATTCTACACATCAAGTATTTGTTGATGGACATCTTTACAATTCATAAGAAAGTCATGTCAACATTAATTCAATATTATGGTAGAATTAATGTGGAAAGTGGAAAACCAGAAATACAATGAGTTCACTGAAGACGGGGACAGGATAGAAGTATTAAATACTGAATTATAAGATGAAGAAGTTGGAGAAAATTCTTAAGAACCAGAAGAGAAGACCTTGAAATGGCTGCCTATATTCAGAATTAATTATGATACAAGGTTAGCTCTAGAATTAGAAATGGTTTTTCTTTGTTTTCTTCAGAGATTTTTTTATTCTTCCAAACTTTTTTTTAACACTTTATAGTAAGAAAAAAAAATGCTTTAACAATGTTTTTAACTTCCTTTTATTCTCAGCACATTTTATTCCCTATTGAGTTTTGTTTGATTGTTCTTACTCATAATTATACTACTAATACTGTCTTTTTATGTGTTAAGGTATTTATGACTTTATGTAGAGACTCAAGCACATTTTTGCTGAAATTATGAAAAAGTAGCATAAATCATGACTGATGACTGACACCTGAAAGATCATGGGAAATAACTAGGCTACTGCACAGGGTAAATAAACACGCCAGAGATAAATAGAAGTATGAAATATGCAAGGCATTTGTCATGTGGGTAGAGAAGAACTTCAGCCAGTTTTAAAAAACAGGCTACCCCTCTTTATTCCTCTTGTACTAACCTAACATTGAACTTACCAGCTGCCATGATATAGTTGTGTAATCCAGAAGGCCAAAAGACACTCACATGAAAATAGATTCAAAAAAGTAAGAAAGTTCATTTTTATTAATAGTGGTGTTACAATTTAATTTTGTGTGGTATGGTGGACTTATCATTTACTCTGTATGAACTAGTAGTGATGTGTTTAGTGACTGGCTTTTGGTAGTCCCGTACAACACAGCAGGGCTCAGTATTGCAGTAATTATATACGTATTCCCAACTGTTGCATGAAGTCTTGCAGGCACCACGGACAAGGTAACATTCTCTTTTTCTGTCTACATCTTCTTTTGTTTTTTTCTGTGAAACTAGGAAAAAGTATCTATGATCATAAATACAAATTTAATCCCCTTCCATAGATAGCTGGATAGATAAATAAAGCTGTTTCAAGTATAGAATGAAACCATTTTGATTCTAAAATCATGTCCAGGCAACTGTATTAAAAAGATAGATTTTATCCCCTACACATTTTTACAATATGAATATTTATCCAACAATATTTCTTTTGCCTAGCTTTTAAAAAAATAGAATATCATTGAATATCTAACCTGCACATGCTTCCTCAAGAGTAAAGTGAAAAGGATGTGGAAAAAATAATCTACCTGTTTTGTGTTCTAAATAGCCATCCACCTCCAACATCCCTTCTCCCCCACAAGTTACTGGACCAGTTGTAGAAAGCTTAATTTTGACAACAGCTATAGTATTAGTTCATTAAATTACATTTAAAAAGAGAAAGCAGTAGGAAGTGTGTAAGAAGTCATAGTCTCATCAAACAAAATAACAAACAGATTTAATTCTTAATTCTACATCTTGGGAATTTTTCTTTTTTCTTTTTCTTTTCTTTTCTTTTCTTTTCTTTCTTTCTTTCTTTCTTTTTTTTTTTTTTTTGCCTTTATCCTCTCAACTGTCTGTTCCACTCATTTCTTCTTTCATGCAAAAGAGAGTCAATTGCATTTTAAGTTCATGTGGAATCTCCTAACAATTTACTTGTTTTTTTTTTTTCTTTTCTTGCCAGAGTAAAGCATTTATAAAAAAACATTTTGTTCTTCCCTCCTTTTCCCTATTAGCAAATATTACCTGATGGACCACAAGACACAGTGAAGACAAAGGTCAGGAAAATACAAAGTATCTTCATTGTTGATATTGTTACTTCGGTGAAGTTGAGGTGGACTCAAAATGTCTGAAGGTTGTGCTATTCTTTGATAAAAGATAGATGAACTCTTGTTTTTATAGCCTTCTCAGGGTGATTACCATTCTGATTAATGCTGCCTTTCAAGATTGAGCACATATTCATGTATTGTGTAATAGCAACAAACAGAATAGTGGACTTAGATCTGTTATGACGTCAACGAGCCAAATGTGAACTCATTTTCAGTTATACAAGAAATAGTAGGGTGAAAGTCATTTTAATTTTTTTATTTATTTTTTATTTATTTATTTTTTTTTTTAGTTTGAGAGAGACAGAGAGAGCAGGGGAGGGGCAGAGAGACAGGAAGGGAGAAAATCCCAAGCAGGCTTTGTGCTGTCAGTGCAAAACCTGACATGGAGCTCGATCTCACAACCGTGAGATCATGACCTGAGCTGAAATCAGGAGTTGGCTACTTAACTGACTGAGTCACCGAGGTGCCCCTAAATTTTTTATTTGAAAGCATATAATCAACCTTACCTATATTTTCAATCACATGCTTTTTTGAGTGTCTATTATGTGCCAGGCATACAGTGTTCTAGCATTTTATATAGGTTAAGTAAGTAGCTTAATCTTCATGACAAATTCTATGACATAGGAACTTCTTGTTTTCCAGTTAAGGCACAAAGGGGTTATGTAAGTGCTTCAAATCAGACACGCAGTGGCTGGTAAAGCAGAGGTGGACTCCAAGCTAATGTGATGCCAGAGTCTATGCTCTCACTTTTTCCACTCTCATAACTGAGTAAATAAAAGGGTGTTTATCATGTGAAGTTATTCTCTGTATACATGACCTACACCAGACAGTTTCTGGGATGCAATTTTTCTATAAAAAGAAAATATTTCTATAACATAGTTTTAGCACTATTACATTAAAAATTACCATAGTGATTCTATAAGAATAATAATTCCTTACATGTAGTAACTTATTCATAGGGCTTCATCATTCACAGGGGAAAGCAGTGTGCTAAAAGTTCAAAGAGCCCTGGATTTAGAGGCAGAAATAATCCTGGCTCCTGGCTCTTCTGTTTACTAGCTATAGATTTGAGACCAATATTCACTAACTGAACCTCAAGATTCTCTCTTTGAAGCCTGGATTGGTAAAACCAGTTATATTTAGAGGTTTAAGGTAAGAATTAAATATGCGCTTTATAAGATAATTTACATATACATATAAGTACTTTGGCTGGATGTGAAAATCCAAAAAGATATATCCTTACAATTAATGATTTATGTTCTAACTCTCTCTGTCATTGGGGAAAAACAAATTAGTCTATAATCTGGGTTTTAAAAGTAATCTAGTTTGTTAATACTCTGCTTCATTTCTTATCAAAAGGTGCTTATATATTTACGGACACATCATGGAAAATCTATTTTCTTAATATCTTCTTACTAAACACACCAAAAAAGACACCTTATTTATTTATTTATTTATTTATTTATCTTCAATTAGTGAGTGTTTTTCTATTTTTTAATATTTCATTTATTTTTTTAATTTACATCCAAGTTAGTACAACAATAGTGTAACAATGATTTCAGGAGTAGATTCCTTAATGCCCCTTACCCATAGCCCATCCCCCCTCCCATAACTCCTCCAGCAACACTGTTTGTTCTACATATTTAAGAGTCTCATATTTTGTCCCCCCTCCGTTTTTGTTATTTTTGCTTCCCTTCCCTTATGTTCATCTGTTTTGCATATTAAAGTAATCGTATGAGTGAAGTCATATGATATTTGTCTTTCTCTGACTAATTTCACTTAGTCTAAACCCTCCAGTTCCATCCATGTAGTTGCAAATGGCAAGATTTCCTTCTCAAAAAACGACACTTTAAACTGCTGGAGATTTACTAGGACCTATTGTATATAAGCAGAACTAACTAACAGATGTGAAAAATAGAATAAAAAAATAATGAAATATGAAAACACATTAGCATAGTGATGGCATGAATAAGAAGATGACCTAGCTCATACATTATAGCTGTGTCCATTCCAGCCATCTAAAGTAAGCCACTCCTATCAGGCTGGACATCAGCCAAACTCTTATAGATTGGATAGTCTTCTTTTCTCTCTTTGTTGAAATGTGCCATTGTACCTAATGACATGTGAATCACACAAAACAAAGACAAGAATCTGAGTGATTCTTGTCTCAATTCTAGCAAGGAAGTAATAGAAGTAGAACCAAACTAGATGCATAGGAGAGAACATATTGATTTATTGCTTAAAATAAATGTTGTAGGTCTTTATTTGAGACAGATCCAGATTCTAGATTTCTACTAATAAAAAAAATTGTTTTTAGGGAGAAAGACAGAGACAAAGTATGGAGAAAAAGACAAAAATGAGATTGCAAGTAGTGATTAAGAAAAAGAGAAGATAACAGACGGGTTATGATTTTTTTATTTTATTATTTTTATTTTATTTTATTTTTTTAAGGGGGAGAGAGTTGACCTGAGGTATATGAACCAAATGGTAAGATGAGTAACTCCAACATACTTTCTCTTAAGTAAGAATTTTGGATTCTTAGATGAGAAAATGTCTTTACTTTTTTTTTTTTACAAGGTTAGATGATTAAAGCTAATAACTATATGTTTCAAAGCCACAGATCAAGACCCTTGAAGTTGTAGGTTCTTGGTGAAAAGCATGTGGCTAGGCTTTAGGGATTTGATGTTGATATGCGCTCACCAAGGGAGCATTTCCAGGCCAAGGCCTATGTGTTGAGAATGCTAGAAAAGTGTATGATGTTAAGAAGAGAGCAGGTCAAGAGAAAATAAAAATGAAATGCTATTTTCCTACAGGAGTTTGCAATAAAAACTTGGCACTTTCTACCACTCTGCATAAAGCCTTGATTTGTTGCTCTGGCACTGAGGCTTAGCTTTCATGTTCCAGGAAATAAGAGCCTACAACAGCACTAAGGTCTCTTTCATTGTAAAACTATGATGCCATTTCCATTCTTGGTTCTTCACTACCAGACACCATGAATTATTTTGCCACCAACCCCCAAAATTCTATATTTCATTTCACTGATGGCTTCAAAGCTTAATTTTATACACCAGTGGGCAGATTGATTGGCACTTTTGGAAATTTTCAAATTGATAAGAATCATAAAACCTCTTTACAGATGAGGACAAGGAGAATTAAATTACAAAAAACCAAAAGATTGCTTAGATGTCAGTGGCTGGATCTTCTGCTACATTTTCTACATCTTTCCACTATAAAAAGCTCTTATACCACCTGTATTAATTACTGATGGTTCATACATTGAGAAGCCATGAGTCCCAGAAGCTTAGCCTCTCTGTCCTGTCTGATCCTGCTGCACGTTGAAAACATCTATTAAATGCTTATTATGTGCAAGGCACTTTTCTGTGTAATTTATAAGTAGAGTGTGTTTAAATCTCATGAAAGTCCTAGAAAGTAGGAATAATCTTTAGCCCCATTTTCAGATATAAGGAAACTGGCACATAGAGACTTAAGGAATTTATCCAAAGTCAACCACTAACTAGTAAAGCTGTCAGAATGAAATTGAAAATGGTCTACTTTTAGAGCCCACACTCTAAACCATTATTATTATGCAGGAACTTTGTAGAGAAAACACTCATGGGAGATTATTTTTAGGAGAATCTAGAGAGACGTTGGAGAATAGCAGAAACTGATCTTTCCTTTCATCCCAGCAACTATCTTTCCAACCAAATCTGAGTCTCCCTTGACATTTTAAGGAGTAGCGGAGACCATGGCCTGTTATGAATTCTCACCGAGGATGAGTCAAAAACAAGTTCTCATGCAGAACTCTGGTGCAACTTGCAGCTATTGTTCTATAGTAAGCCATAAATGGCTGTGAAAAGCAATGGTATAAATTTTATTTATTTATTCATTTTTACGTTTTTATTCAAATTCCAGTTAGTTAACATACAGTGTAATAATAGTTTCAGGTGTACAATGTAGTGATTCATTACTTGCATATATCACCTGGTGTTCATCACAACCAGTGCACTCCTTAATCCCCATTGCCTATATAGCCATCCCCCCCTCCTCTGGTAACCATCAGTTGTTCTCTATTGTTAAGAGTCTTAAACTTTAAATTTTAAGTCAACCTTAAAGATAACTATTAGAATATATGGTCTCATGAGATAATGTTATCCAGTATCTGTTGGCTTGTATGCTCTGTCTTGATCTGGAGAACAAATTTATAGTTCACCAAACATTTTTTTGTACTACCCCATTACTCAAGAATCATCTTTCAAAAAAATGACCACATATATGATTTAGAAATATTAACCTGAAACTGTATCCAGTAACCATTGCTTAAACAATGCTTAAGGTGTTTAAGCAATACTTGCTTAATGAAAATATATTTCTTATTGTTAGTGATGCCTCCTCTTAATATGTGTTTATCAGACCATCACTGAATTTAATGGTTATAGACCAATGGCATTCTGTAACTGTCAGAATGTGCTTATTACTTTCTGGTATTATATATCAGTGAGCTATCTCACACTAAGGATGTGGTAGGGTCCCCACCCCAGGGGAAAAAAAAAAGAAAGAAAAAAAGAAAAAAAAAAACCTCAAGATACCCTGGCTATGCACATACATGACAACATCCTTCATGAACTTATAACATGAGACCACTTAATCAGACTACATGTTTGTGTGTGTTACCATATATGAGAGACAAAGAAGTAGAAAATACATATAAAAAACTACACCACGTGGCATTCAGCTCTGTTCTTTGGGTACGAATCCAACTGAGCAGTGCCAGCAGGAATAAAGTTGCTTCCTGGAAAAAAAAGCCTCAGTGTCATGACTCTCTGTGCGAGAATCCTGCTACAAGGAAATTAGTGTAGTGATCAAAGTTTTACATTTTAATTTTGAAAATAGAGTATTGATTATCTACTGTGATACATGTTATTATTTGCCTCATCTTCTTACATCTGAGTGAATTTTAAGTAATGGGTTATAAATTCAAGAGTCATTAATATTCATTTCACATGTTTTGCATATGATCCACTTCTCTGTGTCAATTCTAATTTTACTCAGATGAAGACTTAGCTCCTCACTGAATACATGTTACTTTAAACTCACTCAACTGTAATATTCTTTCTTCAGAAGGATTTTTGATGTGTGTGTGTGTGTGTGTGTGTGTGTGTATGTTTGCTTGTGTATTTTATGTATTGATATGTGATATTCAGGACTCATTATCAAGCATTTCCATCACATCTTTCAAGTCCTTCACCCTTTTACCCAGAATCACAGTTGATTTGTCTTATTCTTGTCTCTGCTGCTCATGTCATCTTATCAGAGATTCTGAAAGCTTTTTTGGTGTCTAATCTAATAATAGTGACCTTTACTTTATTCCAATTTTTTTTTTTGGTGTTCCTCATTTGCCTTTATTTGAAATTAGCTTGGTTCATTAATGGCTTTTTTTATTATTTACTCCTATAGTATGGTATGAGTATTATTACTATTACTGCTCTTATTATTATTAACTGCTACTTCCCACTGGAATGTAAATTTCATGAGGGTAGGGATTTTGACAGCTATACAGTGAAGTTTAGGATAGAAGAGTCATTTAATACATACTTGCTGAATGGAGATTGAGATACAATTATAGTAGCAATTGCAATGTTTATCATTTATCTAACTAAAAAAAATTAGAAAATGGCACTTCTGAGAAAGTGAATGTCAGAATACACAGTTCAGTTTCTTTTAAAAAATTGTTTTTAATGTTTATTTTTGAGAGACAGAGAGAGTGTATGAGCAGGGGAGGGGCAGAGAGAGAGAGACACAGAATCCGAAGCAGGCTCCAGGCTCTGAGCTGTCAGCCCAGAGTCCGATGCGGGGCTCGAACCCACCAACTGTGAGATCATGACCTGAGCCGAAGTCGGATGTTTAGCTGACTGAGCCATCCAGGCACCCTCACAGTTCAGTTTCTAATCCTAAGAGATGAGAGACCAATTCACAGAGTTTTTATCCATTTCTTTCCCTTTTTGTGGGTATGGAAGATGATGAGGGGAAAATAAACTAATGTTCTTTCTTCCTAAGCTTTAAAAATTAATTGTGATTTACCCTTCCACATACAGCTTGTATAAAGGAGAGTCAAGAGAGAGTTTCTGGAAAAATTGGTAGACTATACACAAAGCGTATCCTTTACAATTCCACTTTCTATTTTATGATTTACATGTAACAAAAGGTTTCTTTCTCAATAGATGCCCAATAAGTAATAGTGAATATGTGTTGAACACTTGCTAAATATAATACCTGAATGTTTTACATTTATTATCTCAGTTAAACACAACAACGACCTTATGAAGTAGTTGTGTTATCATTGCACAATGAGGCAAACGAGGCTTAGAGGCATTCATTTAGGATCCTGTTAAAGTCCCTGTAACAGGGACTTTACAGTGCTAGTAACTAACCATTGGTGACATTAGACTTTAAAGCAGTCTGATTCTTGAACCCAAGGTCTTCTTACCTGCTACACTAGAATCAATGAATTTGAGAATGAACAAATCTCTGAAAAGGCAATACTGAGTTTCTTTAATTTCTTTATGTCTCCGTTTATAGCATGGAACTAAAGCTATTAACCTTTAGTAAATGGTAATTGACTGACTGACTAAAAACAAGTGGTGAATTCATGACCAGGAAAAGCAGAAGAATTAGCTGAATCAGTGGTTCTCTGAACATCATAATTTTTAGAATCATGGGAATAATAAAAGAAAAGAAAGAAAAGGGGCACCTGGGTGGCTCTGTTGGTTAAGCATCCAACTTTGGCTCAAGTCATGATCTCATAGTTCGTGAGACCCACATCAGTCTCACTGCTGTCAGCACAGAGCCTGCTTCCAATCCTCTGTCCCCCTCTCTTTCTGTCTCTTACCCATCTCTCTCTCTCTGTCAAAATTAAATAAACATTAAATAAATAAATTATATATATTTAGAAAGGCCTCCTTATTTATTTTCTTTTAAATTTTTGTTTAAAGTTTATTTATTTTTGAGACAGAGAGAGACATAGCATGAACAGGGGAGGGTCAGAGAGAGAGGGAGACACAGAATCCAAAGCAGGCTCCAGGCTCTGAGCTGTCCTCACAAAGCCCATTGCGGGGCTTGAACTCACGGACCATGAGATCATGACCTGAGCTGAAGTCGGACACTTAACCGACAGAGCCACCCAGGCGCCCCGAGGCCTCCTTATTTAAAACAAAACAAAAAACAAAACAAAACAAAACAAAAAAACACACACATTCTTAGGCACCACCACTGAATAGTCTCATTCTGTTATTCAGGGGTGTGGTTCAGAAATTTGCACTTTTAAATGAATCCCCTCAAACCTTTCCTATGCTTAGGCAGGTCTGATGCTACCGATTTATTATTTCTTAAATTTTTTTTAAGTTTAGTGCAACTGGGGGAAGGGCAGAGAACAAGGGAGAGAGAAAATATCAAGCAGCTCTGTGCTGCCAGCGCAGAGCCTAATGTGGGGCTTGAAAACGTGAAATCCTGACCTGAGCCAAAACTAAGAGTTGGATGCTTAACCGACTGAGCCACCTAGGTGCCCCATCAAACCCCTGATTTAGTCACACTCACCTCTTGTCACAGTAAACTCATCTATATCATCTCTTCCCTTTGTACAATCAGTCTCATCATGGCCTTCGCTCTATTTCTTTCCTGGAATGCAGAATGAAGCATGGTTCTCTCCCCACCAGGCCCAGGAAAACATGAAGACCCTTCAGTGGGCATGTCCAAACCCTCTATTGAGGCTGTGTAATACTATGGACAGACCTCAGTGTGGATGACACTTTACTACTTTCTGGCCATGCGGCCCTTGTGCAAAGGGGTGTTTCCATTCTGAGTCTAACTTTATTAGTAGTATTGGAAATAAAAATAGTCACCTGTATAGGTGATGTGAGGATAAATGACAAATATGAGTACTTGATCTGACCTAAATTAATGCCTCTTCCCTTTGCTCTCTGACCCTCTATGTTTTACTGTGCTCCAGCAAACTAATATGAGGTCACACAGTAAGAATGCATTTTAGGAGCTGAAACCAAACTGAAGAATATAGAAAGCTGTCATCCATATGCTCACATCCCTTGAAAAGTGGTCCACAGACTCTCAGAAATGAAGAAACAAGATTTATAAAGTATTTCTCTGGTATACAGTTCTCTACTTCTGGTCATTCATACCCCTGACAAATCACCTTCATCAGGACCCCTCGACTAGACTGACTGATCTTCAGAGTAGAACGATCCTATTCTCTGACATTAGCAAAACCTGGAGTTGAACCTCAGGCATGCTTTTATTAAGTGATCTTTTTTGAGATCCAGTTTCCTTATCTATAAGATGGTGTTTTAATATCAAGTATAAGTCAAACTTATTGACTTCTGCACGTTAAATGACATAATGCACAAACCTGACAAAGAAGATACTTAATAATAACTTTAAAAGTTACAAAGTGCTCATAATCAGGGAAATTCAAATCAAAACCACCTCACACTGGTCAGAGTGGCTAAAATTAACAACTCAGGAAACTACAAATGCTGGCAAGGATGTGAGGAAATGGGAACCCTCTCACACTGTCGGTGGGACTGCAAACTGGTGCAGCCACTCTGGAAAATAGTGTGAAGGTTCCTCAGAAAATTAAAAATAGAACTACCCTATGACCCAGCAATAGCACTGCTAGGAATTTATCCAAGGGATGCAAGAATGCTGATGCATAGGGGCACGTGTACCCCAATGTTTATAGCAATACTTTCAACAATAGCCAAATTATGGAAAGAGCCTAAATGTCTATCAACTGATGAATGGATAAAGATGTGGTTTATATGTACAATGGAATACTACTTGGCAATGAGAAAAAATGAAATCCTGCCATTTGCAGCAATGTGGATGGAACTGGAAGGTATTATGCTGAGTGAAATAAGTCAGTCAGAGAAGGATAGATATCATACGTTTTCACTCATATGTGGATCTGGAGAAACTTAACAGAAGACTGTGGGGAAAGGAAAGGGGAAAAATAGTTACAAACAGAGAGGGAGGGAGGCAAACTGTAAGAGACTCTTAAATACAGAGAATAAACTGAGGGTTGATGGGAGAAAGGGCAAGGGAACGGGGAAAATGGGTGATGGGCATTGAGAAGGGCACTTGTTGGGATGAACACTGGGCACTGAGGAGGGCACTTGTTGGGATGGGTATTGTATGTAAGTGATGAATCTACTCCAAAAACCAAGAACACACTTTAAACCCTGTATGTTAGCCAATCTGACAATAAGTTATATTAAAAAAAAAGTTACTGGGTTTTTACTATTCATTGGTACAACTCAAGACTCAAAGAAATCACTAGGCAAGATAAGCCTGGTCACAGCCATACCTGGGACTTAATTTTCAGATTGAATTGCTCTTCTCAAATGTAAGAGTGTTAAGAGAGAGAGACTATCAAGAGAGACACTGTAATAAATGGTCAACGATGAATTCTACTGCCCTGAAAAGAGGGTGGCCTACAAAGGGGGTCCCTTGCAGAGACACGAAGTTAGATATTCCTGACAGCATAAGGTGGGTGAGGAACAAAATGCAGGCCGATGACCTAGCGCTTGGTGAGGGATGGTGTGAGCAGTAGCAGGGGCGGTCAGGGAGTGGGAGGTGATTGGTCTCATCCGGCTTTTTTAGGCCACGGTGAACTGGTGGATTTTATTATGTGTTTGATGGAAGCCATTTAAGAGTTTATGAGTTCACTTTGGCTCATAGAACTGTTTGGAAGGGAGCAGGAGCGAGGGTAGGGAGGGAGGTAAGTTTGGAGACTACTTCAGTGGTCTGTGAGGGAAAAAATGGTGGCTCAGATGAAGTGTCTCATCAGCTGCCTCTCCATTGTTCTCCCTGCACTTTACTCCTCCCATGGTTTTACTCAGTTATCCTCTCTGGGAACCTACCGAAACTCCTACCTCTAAGATCTGACCACAGATAAGGAGAGCCTGTGCCTGGCATTTTAACCTCTTGCCAGATCACTGATCATTGGTAAGTGTCTGTTCTCTCCTCCTTGCTTCTGGTTGCCTTGGGTTGAACTCCCTGTACTTCCTTAAGGAACAATCCGACAACATGTTATACAGAGCCATGTGGGAGTTTAGAGCAGAAAGTGTTCCTTTTATCTCATGATACCTGTGCAGTTGAGGGGACATGGATATCCTCCAACAATGTTGCCATCTAACACGCTGGGAAAAAAACAAAAAAACAAAAAACAAAGATTCCACCATGGAGAAATTGCAGGTTAGTTGAGAGATGAGAATAAATGCTTCAGGGGAAAGGGAGGGAGAAGAAAAAGGAGGAAGAGAGAGGGGCGGAATAACATAGAGCTTGACTGGTAGGTGGATGCAATTCTAGCGTGCTGTTAGGATTGTGTCTCTTGAACTCAAATGTGCATGTGAATACCCTGGATTCTCATGGGAAAGTAGGTTCTATGTCAGCAGATATGGGACAGGGCAGAGATGTTCCATTACTTACAAGCTCTCTCATGCTATAAATGCCCTTGGTCTGTGGAGCACCCTGAGTAAGGAGGCCCTTGTGCACATGTCTAAGCAGGCACTCACTCAGCAGGGTTGTGCTTCAGGTCCTCTCTCACACAGGTGTTCTGTGAAGAGAGCTCTGCAGGGTGCAGTGATAATGGGAGAGCAGAGGTACACTGGTGCAATGACAATTGTTGTTTCATCCATCATCAATGTATGTTTTATTGTAGTGGAAGTTGAAACAGGTGCAGAAATATAACATGGGCTTTGGTTACACAGTTTTTAGGAAAATGAAATTCTCCAGTTACTCTCTCCCCTCCAGTCAGTGAGGTGAGTAGCAGTTCAGAGCAGGGAAAAAAAATCTATTGGAGAAGGGTACAGATTTCTTCAGATTTTTTTCTTATAATATGCAAAGGAAAACCTTTAACAAGAGTTGATAGTGGAGAAGAGATATTACCAGTGAAAATAAAATAGTGATTTAAATTTAAGTTTCTATATCAGGTGAAGGTTAAAGATATTAAAAGTTAAAGGATTACTGTTTGACAATAATCTTAGAGCAAGCTCCCAACTCTTTCAATCCTAATGTTCTCAGTCACAAATTTAGCCCTGTCCTTCTGAATTAATCCTGGATTCTTTATCAGCCCTATTACTTGGTTCATATATAGTCACCTGGATAGAACTTCAAGAACGCCCTTTTTTTTGGTTGTTATTTTTGTATGCAGAAATGTGTGCCAAAAAGAAGAAAATGTTAGAAATAAATTCCCATGGTAGGTGTGGTTTCTTAAAGCAAGAAACAATGAGATTATATATATATATGAAGCTCTCTAGAGTTTGGGAAAAGAGACATATCCATATTTATAGTTCATCCATGTGGCTCACAGTTCGGTTTACTGAATCGTAGAAGATTATCAAATCTGTGGCTTACCAAGGAAGATGACAGCTGGAAAACTCCCCCAACATACTTCAGAAAAACTAAAGAGAACCTTCATTGTGTCATCCAAAGCTTAGTGGTTTTCAAGGATGTTAAGTTTGTTATTGATTCCCTGGCAGTCTGCTGGGTAGTGGTTTTAAGTGTTTGATCTCTGAATCTCCGGTTTTCATTGAAAAAACTTAATTACCCTTGTTTTTTAAACTATTTTCCCAGCTAGCATAGTTACTTGTGGAAATTGGAACTACGTGGGTGATATTTGTTGGATAACCTGTCTCTGAGTCATAGAAATTCTACTTTGGGACATCAGCCCACAGGTCTCCTCTGTCCTCCACAGGGTCCTTCTGTGGCTTTTGCATTCTGTTTGATGTCCAATTATGTTCTCCTTTGAAGTGGCTTGTCAATCTTCACCACGTTGTGAGTTGACTTACTACTCTGCTGTGTGTTCATGGCCCTGACAGTCATTGCTATTTCAGTAATTTTGTACCTGTCATCTTCTCAGATCAGGGGATCACCTCTCCCCACTGCTTCTATTGCTACCACTGCTGCTCCGGCTAAAGTCTAGGCTCTTCTTCTCCTGGCCAGCTTAATGACTCATTTTTCAAGTTCCCCAAATGGGGTATCTATACATTCTTCATTTCCTACACATCCTCAGTGTAACAACTATAACATTTCATGTCACTATCATAAACAGTGTTTTTTTTTCCAATTCTCTGCCTTGCATAGAACTGTGACCATGTTTCTCACAACCTAGTTGTAGAAGAGCAAGACCTTTGCTGGGTTCCTTGGACTTTCCCTGCCTCCACCCTACATTGGGCTGCCTCACCTCTGGCCTTTGTCACTCTAGCTTTTGGTTTCCTCTTTTGTCTGGTATATCGAGTTAGCTCATTCTGATGAACACAAGTAGTAACAATTTTAAAATTGCACTTTGTCTAAAACTTCTGGCTATTCAGTAAGGGTTCTGAATTCCCTCTCTGTCTGCCCTGTTACCAGAACCAGAAATCTCTGAGGGTTTTTTTTTCTTTTTTAATATTTGAAGTATTGTTTTGCCCAATGATATGAAGTCTCAAGCATGAATGTGGAAAGGCGATCTATTTAAAAGCCAGGACCTTTGCATGAAACATTCCCGAAAAAGATAAGAAAAGGGGTCTAACTTTGGACTTTTCTTATCAAAGGAACATTCCTTACAGCTTGGCTTCCCATGTAAATGGGAACTTGTCAGGCCAAGAAAAATGATTAATATGCCCAAGAATATAACTTCTTATTATATGTTACAACATTGGCATCTCGTAATAAATAATTTAGGCTCAAATAGACAGTGAGTATCCTAAGGCTGATATACATTACGGCAGTGAAGAAATACTTTGCGGTAAAGCAGAAGTTCAAAGAGAACCATGGTGAAACTGTGCAAGGTATAATGGTTGGTTTTGAAGATCTCTGTGAAAGCACCCTGCATGACACCAGCCCCAGCCTGGCAGCCAAAGGTAGAGAGTTACTAAAATGCTTTGCCTTCTGTGGCAGTGAAGGACTTTTGATCACCGTGCAGTCTCTCTAGGCCATTATTTGGAAAAATCAGCAACTGGAGGAAACGAAAATGTAGAGTTTTTGAGAGTCATGCCCACTGAATTGCTATCAGGAAGAAAGGGATATTGGTTTTCTTTTACAACATTAAAAAAATTCATAGTTGCCAAAATGTGACCTGAATCTAGGCAGGCTTGTGTATTTACATCTGTGTATGTGTGTGTGAGGGTAGAGGATCAAAGCATATGTTTTTTTATCACCCTATACCATTCTTATATGTGTGTGTATATATATGTGTATGTATATATGACACACAGTTGTTGGTGCTGTATCCTTTAGAGCACTGAATCCCTCCTTTTCGTTACATAGCTACTCTTTTTACATTAGCTTAGATTTAGATTAGACTCCCAAATCCCTGAACTATATAATTTATATTTATTTATTCATTTCAGTTTCAAGTTTTTACTTAAATTCTAGTTAGTTAACACATAGTGTCACATTAGTTTCTGGTGTAGAATTTAGTGATTCATCACTTACATATAACACCCAGTGTTTATCACAAGTGCCCTCCTTAATGCCCATCACCCAATTAACCCATCCCCCACCCACCTCCCTCCAGCAATCCTCAGTTTTTTTCCCTATAGTTGTCCGTTTGATGGTTTGCCTCTCTCTCTCTCTCTCTCTCTCTCTCTCTTTTTTGCCCTCTGTTTACCTGTTTCATTTCTTAAATTCCACATATGGTATTTGTCTTTCTCTGACTGGCTTATTGCACTCAGCATAATACACTTTAGCTCCATTCATGTTGTTGCAAATGTCAAGATTTCATTCTTTTTGATGGCTAGGTAATATTCCATTGTGTATATGTACCACAGTTTATCCATTCACCAGTCAATAGACATTTGGGATCTTCCCATAATTTGACTATTGTTAACACTACTATAAATATCAGGGTGCATGTGTCACTTCAAATCAGTATTTTTGTATCCTTTGGATCAACACCTACTAGTGTAGTTGCTGGATCATAGGGTAGTTCTGGTTTTAACTTTTTGAGAAATCTCCATACTGTTTTCCAGAGTAGCTGCACCAGTTTGCATTTCCACCAAAAGTGCAAGAGGGCTCCTCTTTCTCTGCATCCTCACCAATACCTGTTGTTTCCTCTGTTGTTAATTTTAGCCATTCTGACAAGTGTGACGTGATATCTCATCATGGTTTTGATTTGCATTTCCCTGAGGATGAGTGATGTTGAGCATCTTTACATGTGTCTGTGAGACATCTGGATGCCTTCTTTGGAAAGATGTTTATTCATGTCTTCTGCCCATTTCTTAACTAGATTATTTGTGTTTTTTGGGGGGGGGAGTGTGGTGTTGAGTTTCATAAGTTCTTTATAGATTTTGGAACCTAACCCTTTATCAGACATGTCATTTGCAAATATTTTCTCCCATTCTGTCAGTTGCCTTTTAGTTTTATTGGTTGTTTCCTTTGCTGTGCAGAAGCTTTTATCTTGTCATGTTTGCTTTTGTTTCCCTTGCCTCTGATAAAGTGTGTAGTAAGAAGTCACTATGACCGAGGTCAAGGAGGTTACTGTCACTGTTCCTCTAGGATTTTGATAGTTTCCTGTCTCACTTTTAGGTATTTCATCCATTTTGAATATATTTTTGTGTATAAGAATGTAAGAAAGTGGTCCAGTTTCATTCTTCTGCATGTCAGTGTCCAGCTTTCCCATCACTATTTGTTGAATATCCAACGGATATTCTTTCCCGCTTGGTCAGAGAGTAGTTGGCCATATAGTTGTGTGTCCATTTCTAGGTTTTCTATCCTGAACTACATAATTTAGAAAAAAAAGTGTACTTGTTTCCTTAGAAGTGATTTTTTAAATGGAATCACAAATCTGAAAAAGACAAAACTATGGACACAATTAAGGATAACATTAAAAACAAATCACAGAGTCATAAATAGGTGAACATAAGAGGATGCTTAGAGAGGAAACCCTCCCCACTACAGGTTAGGAAAAACGAGATTCAACGTGATGAGAAAACTTACCTAAGGAACTTGAATCAGTTACATATTGTTACTGGTAAAAAAAAAAAAAAAAGACAGAATTCAGGATCATTTGACAGAAAAATCAATGCATCTCCGGAAATACTCATTTAACAGCTATTTATTGAACATATACCAGAGAATTTTCAAGGAAGTGGTGGTATATTAGGGCACATATTAAGAAGTATAAATCATGAATCACAATAAAAAATTCAAGTAAAAAATTACTTAAACACTTTTATTTATGTACAGTACTTAAACAGTTCAGGAGAGGCATGTCTGGTAACATAACCAATTTGGAGGTATATCTCTTAGATTAAAAAAATGTTACTAAGAAGTAGCTCTCCTAAAAAGTATCACATTCAGTACTCACAAAATCAGTTTCACTTACATTTAGGAGGGTGGTACAAATAATACTCGGGTCACTAGTGGACATGATATTTCTGAAGTACGCTAAAGAAAATGTCCAATTAGTACAAATTAGTCTACCGATAATAAAGCAATAATAAAGAAAAAGAACAGGTAAATTGAATTTTTTCTATCTGTAAGCTATCACCATGGAGAAGTATATGGTGCTAAAAATTATATCTAAAATTTTCTCCAACTAGGTATTGTCCAGCAAGAGTAGAATATAAATAAATGTTGCTGAGTGATAGTTATGGTATTAATCTAATGATCCTTTGATGTCTAGAGTATTATAATTCAAGATACAAAGTAATTATTTCTACAGTTCAGCAGTATAAATATTCATATAAACATTTCTACATTACCTCATGGAATTCTGACCTTATGGAACAATGTTATTAAAAAAAAAGAGAAAAAAACATTGCATCGTAGAAAATTTTTAGTAGAAAAGAATTAAAATACTTTCCCTCTTAGGTTACTTAGGAGGCTCAGTCAGTTGAGCATCCCACTCTTGATTGCCACACAAAGTCATGATCCCAGGGTCATGAGGTCGAGTGCCATGTCAGGCTTCATGCTGAGTGGAGCCTGCTTAAGATTCTCTCTCTCTTCCTCTGCCACTCTCCCCCACTCATGTGCTCTCTCTCTCTCTCTCTCTAAAATAAAAAAAAATAAGATAAAAAACATTCCTTTTCATATCATAGGTTGTTAAAATGAAGGGACAGAAAATTCTCACCTCTCAGGGCTTACTAAGTATGGGAAAAGTTCAATTCTTAGTGTTATCTTCAAAGAGCTAGTAGTCAGAAAGAATAGTGTACTTTCACAAAAACAATAGTATTTTTCTAGACATAACAGTCCAGACATCCATTGTGTCTTGATTAAATGAAGTCATAATATGTATCACTATGTATGAATATATGTATACATTATAACTTAAATATGTCAGGGTAGAGTAGCCTAAACAGTTGTAAGCACAAAGGTGTATGTTACAATAATAACCTCCTGTTACACTAAATGCCACCTTCTCACTAAATGCCCCACAGCAGCACAATTTCTGGAAATACAAAAGCTGCCCTCTCCTCAGTGAGGATCTCTAGGGCAAATAATATGATCTTCAGGGTGGCCAGGGGAGCCCTCATTTTTGCTACCACACAGTCGTTCCTTTCAATGTCTTTATCTTTCCTAGGCTCACCCTGATACTCCCCAAATTATCCCATGTGTGTATCAGCTGCAAAGTCATGAGCTCTGCTTTTGAAAAGTGAAATTTTCTGATACCTAAACTTCTCTAACATCACCCTTTTAGATAAAACTAATCCTGCTAGATTTCATGGTGGACCTTGGAGATAGGTGTTCTGAGCAGTTGGTCAGGTTCATTCATCAACTTACTGAGCTGCCCTGCAGCTCTACATTGCTTGTGGCATTCCAGTTCCTTCTCCAACAAAATTAAAGATTCCTTCAATCTGACATATTCTTTAGGAGCAGCCGACTGAGCTGGCCAAACATAGTCCTAAATTGTTGGAACAAGAATTGTTATTACTGAGCTTCCTTGTGGGATTTCATTTGATTAAATGATTGCATGGATAAGAGGGAAGCTGTTCTCAAAAACCTTAATATTTATCCCTCTTCAGTGTCATGAATAGTATTTCATTGCGCTACTGAGGGAACTGTTTTGTTTTGTTTTGTTTTGTTTTGTGTTGTTTTGTTTTCCTGAGGGAACTACTACTAAAGTGTGTCATCTCAAATTGTCACCTCATAGGAATTGGTTAAATGCATATGAAAAATCAGTAAGTAAGCCAAGATTGGAAGGGTTCACATTGGAAAGAGAGAAAACATGCATTTGCTTTTAAGAAAGATTTAAAACTACATACGGAGATTTTTGGTGTGGAAGAAAGCATCTATGAAGATAACCACGATTTTCATAGTAAAACTGGCAATAAAGTCCCATACATATATTTAGAAAGGAAACAGAGCAACTCAGATAAGTAGCATGAATATCTGGTTGGCAACATGTCCATAATGGGATTATAAGCACAATTAGAGTCTGATCCTCTGTTTAATTAATACATTCATCCATCTGAAATTCAAAGAAAGTGGGAAATAAATAGAATACAAACTAAATTATTTTTATTTATGTAAACAGTGGTACTGAGGATTTAAAAGCGAATACTTCTTTAAACGTTGCAAACGTTTTCTTTCTACCCACTCTCGTGTCGGTAAGATGAATCTCTGTTCCAGACTTTGAT
Organism: Acinonyx jubatus; assembly: GCF_027475565.1. NCBI lineage: Eukaryota > Metazoa > Chordata > Mammalia > Carnivora > Felidae > Acinonyx > Acinonyx jubatus. Next base: position 102,725,518 of record NC_069385.1, on the reverse strand, counting down.
GCTCAATAGTACTTCTGTTTTCCAGAGTTCATATGCAGCACTGATTTCTCCATTTAATGCAGTATCCGTAATCATACTCATCATCATTACAAAATGTTTTACATATTCCTTTCAATTTTTTGCATCTTTCAAATCTATACATTGACTCAAAGTTACTTCTGGCTGCAATCAAGAAAGACATCTAAAGTCATCAACCTCATTTTTCACTTGGGAGTCTTGTTACCTAGGGAAGACAGAAAATCTGTTTTGGTCATGAGATCATGCATGTGGGAGATGGAGAGTCTGGTATGCCAGGTAGTGTTATAGCACAATTTGGCAGTTGTTGCAGAAAGAGACTGAGCTACAAACATCTTACTGTCCTTATCTTTCAGCCCATATCAGTACTCACCTTCCTATCTTTTTTTCTTATTTTATTAACACCAGATTTGCTCTCCCATGCTTTCATTAAGATGAGGTTTGTAGTTCTTTAAAAACCTATCATTTTTATTTTCATGTTTTTTTTTCAATTTTTTAAGCTTACTCTGACTGCCTCTTCACAGTATCATTTGTTCAATGCTTTCTTCTCCATTCCAGATCTTACTCTTAATTGAAATCTTCTTTCGTTATATTAGAGCAAATGAATATATCCCTTTCACCAGTCTATAGTAATAATGAATGAATAACATAACTAAGTACTTAATTATAGGTATTTTTCTTAAACATGTGTCATGATATTTTTATTCTTGTGGCCAATATGTCAACCACATATGACAGTTATGACTTCTTCTGATTCTTTGTTATCTCCTACCCAGTATATCCTGATAATTGTAATACAGTAGACATGGAGATACTTACTGATAATTTATTGAAGAAACAATACCATATTAGATGTGCACACAGAAACACAGTTTTGATATACATTTAGTATTTAGTAAAAAAAGAATCCTCATGTTAATCTTCTAGTTTGCTGTGTCATCTAAGACAATGCAAAGAAGGATATCCTGAGATTCCAAACTCACAGCTTTGGGTTCACACATTAAACAAATATTTTAGTTACTTAGGATTTTATTTTTCTTAATGATTTTATTGTACTGAAACTAATGCCTTTAGAAAAAAGAGACTTGTGTGTCAGGCTTATTTCTGCCCCTCCCCCCCAATTTTATCATAGTATTTACTTATCTTGGATAAGTCTTTCCACCTATCTGCATGATGGAATATAATAAACATGGCTATTGCAAATATATTTTGAATATTAAATTTTCCACGTGTGTGTCAGGAAAAACAAAGCAAAATAATTTTATTAAACTTTAGAGAATAAACTGAATAGAATTTAGATTAACATTATATAATGTTAACTCATAGAACCTAATTGCCTGCATAAAACCAAAATGAAATGCAGAATGGTGTTTCATTTCGATGGGGCAGGTGTTTGAGTACCTAGTATTCTCTAAGCATTTGGTTGGGAATTAGTCAGAAAGCTCAAAGGTAGCAAATGTAGAAAATACTTCAAATGGACTAACTTTATTGTTGTCAATAAAGTTAGTAGAAAAGGAAAGGAAGTTACGTGTAAAGTGCAAGAGATTGTCAGGAAGGTTTTGACATTTGAATATATGTATTTCCTTTGGGAATGGGAAGCTAATTTATGATGACAGAACCCCTGGTCACCAGTAAGTTTTGGTGAAATCTAAAGTTCCTTCAGACCCATATTTGATATAACTAAAAGTAGAGAAGTACATATGCATGGTTGCATTTTGCTTTTTTTAAAAACTTTTGCTGGGATAGGTACTTTCTAAGCTAATCAACATTCCTGAGACCCTAATACCTTGTCAACCCACAACATCCGTGTTGACTTTTAAGATATGTTAAATTCAGAAAAGAGAAATATGGATTTATAGTGATCATTAGTAACATGAAAATATACTACTGTTGTTTTTACTTTCTTATTATTTTAAAGAATATAAATGTTTTAAATCATGAAAACACCTATAGAAGTGCATGATCTGGAAATAAAAGGTTTGCATCACAAAATTGCTTCTATCACTTCTTACTTATTTGCAAATAATATGTCATTTTAGAGTCACAGCTCTGTGAGGTGAACATTATAAAAGAAAATAACACAACCTCATCGTGTTGTTGTGAAAATTGGATATGTAATATGTTATAAACTGTACAATGCCATACAAATATTATCCATGAGTGCATAGCTATGTGAGGTGACTTAAACTCATTGAAACCACATAAAAATAAAAATGAATGACTGTTCGGAGGAAGGATGCATAGCATCTCTTTTATCTATAAATATCTCTGCACATTTTAACATCACTGGAGAAATGAGTCTATGATGACTAATTTTCCTGATAAGAGACATATGTAAACACTAGTTGGAGGATGGATAAGGGCTATATATTTTGGACAGGTTTCTGATAATCTGGGCAAGAGTGGAGTGCTACAAATATGGTGTGCGTCTATTGTGGACCCCAGCCCCATAACAAATCATGCATACACATGGATAGAGAAATCTCTGTTGGGAACCAGTGGTTAAAAGCTCAATGGCCTCCCCACAGTTTGTTAATGTTATTTTTCCCATGCTCTGGGGCGGGGTGGGTGTTCTTCCTCCTGGGTGAAATATCTGGCATATATCTCCCCATCTCCTAGCAAATAACTTCTCTGCAGATGACTTCTCTGTTTACTTCATGATGCAAATAGCAAGGCTGAGTAGAAAGTAGGAAGGGGAGTCTCTTATGTTTTGGCTCCCTCCTTCTCTAACCATTTTTTTTCCTTCCCCTCCCCCATGGTCTTCTTGCTAAGTTTCTCAGGATCCACATAGGAGTGAAAACATATGGAATCTGTCCTTCTCTGTATGACTTATTTCACCAATTTGACAATGAATTTCATATTAAAAAAATGAGACACAGACCTCTGGACATTGGTGTTTGAGAATGTGATGCTGTAACTGTAAAAAAAAAAAAAAAAGAAAGTAGGAAGGGGAAACATTAAAAAAAAAGAGAGAGAGAGAAAAAGAAATAAGGAGGCACCTGGGTGGCTCAGGTCATGATCTCACAGCTCAAAGGCTGGTGAGTTCAAACCCCGCATTGGGCTCTTTGCTGACAGCCACAGCCTGGAGCCTGTTTCAAATTCTGTGTTTCAAATTCCCTCTCTCTCTGCTCCTTCCCTGCTCATGCTCTGTCTCCCTCTCTCCTCAAAAATAAATAAACAAAATTTAAAAAAAAGAAGTAGGAAGAGGTATTTTGGATGATGTCTACTTTTACTGGATCCAAGTTAAAATCAAGGTAGGAGCAAGGCCATAGTCAGAAGTTTCTAAAATATGTTTGAAACAGTATGCTCTTTCAGAATCAGATAGTACATTTCAATCCTATATGCTGTATTTATTAGCTGTGATAGATTGGGCAAAGGATCTTGATTTCCTCATATAATTGAGGTGTTTTTAAATAGAATTTTAAAAAAATATAATGAGATAAAATATGTAAACTTCTCTTATAATGTTCAAAGATGAATAAAATTTCAAAAATCAGCTTATTCTCATACTTGTTTTTATTTTCCATTTGGATTTACATTTTAAAGTGACCCCAGATGAAACAGTGTTATTAACATACATGCCCCTGGTATAGTGTAAACACAGTCCTTTTTTTTTTAACTTTTAATTTTTTACTTTTTATTTATTTACTTTGAGAGAGAGAGAGAGGGAGGGAGGAGCAGAGTGAGAGGGAGAGAGAATCCCAATAAGGCTCCATGCTACCAGCAGGGAGCCTGATGAGGGGCTCCAGCTCATGAACTGTGAGATCATGACCTGAGCTGAAACCAAGAGTCAAGATGCTTAACCGACTGAGCCACCCAGGCTCCCAAAACCTCTAGTCTTCAATCTATGTTAGGTCAGGTCCACTGTGTGCCTTGTTCACCGATTTATTACAGTATGTAGTGAAATGCTTGAAACATACATACTCAATAAGCGTGTAAATAACTGACAAAATGATTGAGTGAATAGTATGATATCAGATATAGATATTTAATTGGTGTTCTATACTGAAAGACTCTCTGGACTTTATCACAATCTCTCCATCCGTTATTTCCTATGTCAACTGAGCAAATGACCTAACCCTTGTACTAATTTCTTCAACTGTAAAATGTATTTAATGTCTACTTCAGAAGGTTGTGTGGCAAATGAGATAACAGGTATAGACATATTCTGTAGCCCCACAAGTAGTATAATAAGTTTTATTGTCATTGGTATGAGTTGCTTGTAAGTTTGTGTCAGGTTTCAGAGGAAACCTTTATTAATTCACTGATTTTCTTTACTTTTGCTATTAAATGAAGAAAATACCTTCTCTCGTGATTCATACCACACACCTTTAAGTAGGCAGCTATTCGCACTCGGCCCCATGCTAGATGCAGATGCAAAAAATGAATACCATAATTAAGCTCCTTGCCCCCAAAAGTAAACCAGTGTTCGTTGGCAAATGATGACATAAAAATGGTACAATATCACTTGTAAAGACAATCCTAAGGAATTAATAAAAATCTTCTCCAAGCATAAAATTAAAAGCTGTAAACTGCAAAAGTATATTTTACTATTACTACCACTACAGCCATTAGGAAACCTATGCTTTGTTAAGCGTTCATTAAATTTTAGGCTCTTTACTAAATAAGTTGTGTGCATTATCTGATTTAATGCTCTACTCACTTTGGGATAGGTATGATCATTCTCATTTCACCCATAAGAACAACTGAAGTAAAGAACTTTGCACAGAGTTTCATGGGGAGTAAAAGGGGTGGGAGAGGCTTCAAAGTTGTTGGACTCCAAACAAGTGTATGTTCAATCATTTCACGGAAGATGTGACTTTTAGTTGCACCTTGAGAAGCCAATAGCATATTTTTGAGGAATTAGGGGAAGCACTTAGAATATATGTATTCTAAACGTGGATGTTGTGAGATATATGTAGAATGGTGTGACTTTTAGCATGACTGGAGTGATATGGACATGGACTTCAGAAAACGCAGGGAAGGAAAAACTGGGCACAGTTGGCAAAAGATCTCCACAGCTGATGAGTTGAATATTCTGATGAGCAGAATTCTCATGAATTCCATATTCTCTATGGAAACGTTAAGCATCATCTTCCCTTTAAGGAAGGGATTGGAGAAAATTTTGTAGCAGAGAGGCTGGGTGAACATTGTTAGAATATTCTAAATAAGAAATAATGAGAAAGATAATTAAGTTCATGGGGTTTCAAATAAAGGGGGAGATATTTGTGAATTTGAAGCAGCCCAATGAAGTAACTTTTGGATTTGGGGCAAGAATACCAGGAAGTAGAGCAGTAACAAGTGTGTTAGCCCTTAATCCTGTGCAGTTGATAATAACAATCAATGAAGCAGAAAATAAAAAGAGGAGGACAGACTTTAGCCTTTGTGAGTAAGATGAGCTCTGTTTTGGACATATTGGGATTAAAAAAAAATGGAGGCCAGTCAGATAAGTTCCATAACTATAAATAAAAAAACCTTTTGATTTGGGAAGGAGATTCAAGAAAAAATATTTGTTGATAGCAGAAGTCATTGCACTGAACAAGATAATCTCAGGGAAACATATACAATAAGAAGAAAAGGGATTCAGGGACACAGCAGTAGAGACCCCTGAATTTAAGAGACCATCAAGAAGCACCTGGGTGGCACAGTTGATTCAGCGTCCAACTCTTCATTTTGGCTCAGGTCATGATCTCACAGTTCGTGAATTCAAGCCCTGAATGCCTCTGGTGCCTGCTTGGGATTCTCTCTCTTTCTTTCTCCTGCTCGTTCGCTCTCTCTCTCTCTCTCTCTCTCTCAAAATAAATAACTAAACTTTTTTAAAAAAGGGATTTACATAAAAAATGAGACCGCCAAATAATTGTCAAACATTGTCAGAACAGTGAACAACTCTAGCATTAGGCAGAAGTCCACAAGACAAAGAATTAAAATACCACTTTGGGTTTGCTTTTAGGAAAACATCGATAACATTAGCAAGAAGATTTTCAGTTAATTGACATGGGTGAATGTATTGGGGAAAAAGAGTATATAAAAGGTGATAAAAGGAGATTATGAGTTGAGGCTGGTTTTCAAAAAGTTTGGTGAAGATAGGAATAAAGCAGATTAGAAAGTAGCTGACTGCGTAGCCCAGGCAGTTGAGTGACTCTTGATTTCAGCTCCATGGTTTGTGAGATCAAGCCCACATGAGGCTTGGCACTGATATCAAGGATCTTGCTTGAGATTCTCTTTCTCTCTCTCTCTCTCTCCCTCTCTGCCTCTTCCCCACTCCCACTCTCTCTCTCTCTCTCTCAAAATAAATAAGTAAACATTTTTTTAAAAAGCAAATAAAAGAAAGTAGCTTAAAGGCAAAAATCTCTCATAAAATGTGACTTTAACTGCCCAGAACCCTACCATTACTCATTGTTTTTATTGTTAGCACCCTGAAGTGAGCTACCATAGTGTATTACTTATATTATGTTAATATCTCCTAACTCACGAAAGTGTTTCAGAGAGGTTTTTTTTTTTAAATAAAACTTAAATCATGTTTTTCCTCAGGTGAAAGCCCACTGGATTTCTCTCATAATTTAGAAGACAGTATCCTTTCTAGTTCCTAAAAAACTCTGGGTAATCGTCCAACACACTTCCTCCCTGACGAGCTCATCCAGGACTCTCCTCCCAACCCACTTTTCTCCAGCCACCTTCATTAGCACTCCCCAAAAACTCGTGGGTGCCCCCATGATGCTTCTTGGCCTCTGTCATTTTTTTTTTTTACTTAAATGTCATCTTCTCAATAAGAGCCTCCTGAAAAATCCTATTTCAAATTTCATTTTTTGGGGTCCCTGAACTCTGATTTATCATCTTCTAGCATAAAATGCTTATTTATTATGTTTGCTGCTTGTATTTGTCTCCACTTCTGGAATATGAGCTCCACAAAGATAGGAAATAGTGCCTGTTTTGTTTGTTGATGTGTCCTAATCATATTACATTATGGCTATACATAGTAGGTTCTCAAAGAATATTCATTGAATTGGTAAATAAATGAGAGAGGGGGGCATGGAATGCAGTGCCTAATGTATTGTCAGTGTTATGAATTGACATTGCTTTTCTTGGGGGCACATCCCATGTCTTACTCATTTTGAACTCTATCAGTTTGAATAATTACTTAAAACTCAGTTTGTTATTGGTAACTATTAGTTTCTTAAAACAGGAGCTGTAGGGGTGCCTTGGTGGCCTAGTCAGTTAAGCATTTGGCTCTTGATTTCCACTCAAATCATGATCTTACAGTTCCTGGGATTAAGCCCCATGTCAGGCTCTGTGCTGACAGCACAAAGCCTGCTTGGGATCCTCTCTCTCCCTCACTCTCTGTCCTTTCTCCACCCATTCTCTCTCTCTCTCTCTTCCTCTCTCTCTCTCTCTCAAAATAATTAATAAACTTTTTTTTAAAAAAAGGCAAGAGCTGTAATTTTATTTTATCTTCAAATCCAAAACCCATAATATCATACCTGGGAAGAAGCAAGCCATTATTAGTCAAGTGTCTGAATAAATAAATTACTATTTGGAATTGCATTTCATTCTTGCCCAAGGATATGAAGGTGAAATAAATCCTGAAATGGGGTGGGTATGAATGCATGGTATCTTCCTCTCTAATCCTGTGCTGGGATTTCAGAGTGATAGACCTCATTCCAACAGAATGCTTTTAACTGATTCAGGTGTGTATTGAGCTATGACTACAACAAAAATACCTAACACCTGTTGGTGCCTCCTTCATCAGGGCCACTGCTAATCCAGACTCAAAGAAAACTAAAAGTGAAGGGAAATACACTCTGGACCAAAGGACAGAAAAATGTAAAACTTCCAGCTCTAGATCTAACCACAGTTGATCCACAAACAACTCAATACTTAGAAACATTGACCTTCTGTCGCCCGCATGAGTTGGAAATCCACATATAACTTCTGACTCCCCCAAAATTTAACTGTGTATAGCCTACGGTTGACTAGAAGCCTTATGGAGAATATAAATAGTCAATTAATATATATTATGTAGGTTATATGTTTTATACGGTGCATTCTTACAATAAAGTAAGCTAGAGAAAATGCTATTGAAAAAATTATGAAAAAGAGAAAATACTTTTGTAATACTATATTGTATTTATCTAAAAAAATCCACATAGAAGTGGATCCATGTACTCCAAACCCCTGTTGTTCAAAGGTCAACTGCAGTTTAATTTAAGATTATCTATCTGTGTTGTCAATTAACCCAATGAAAATTAAAATGCATGAGCAAGAAAGTTTCCAGAAATCTTCCCATGTGTAAATATTTACCTTTTATTCTTTATTTTTTGTTGTTGTTGTTAACAAACTCTGAGGTCAGTATGAATAATTAGTGACATATCTTTCTTTTTAAGGGAGTTGGATGCAGAACTTTGTCAAAAGGGCTTCTGCAATGTTTAGTCAATATCATGCACAACAAACAGTTAAAAGATTTCTGTAGGTAAAAATATTAATTTCCTAATTGATGCCCATAGGTTTACATTTCTCCTTCAAGTTTGTCACATTCGTTCCTTGGGCTGAAAAGAGTCTGGTGGCTTGAATGTACCCTGGACCGCAGGAAAGACCAGCTCAGAAATATAGATGGTTTTGTTTTTCTTTGTCAAGCACTGAAGGATAGAGGGTCTACCAGTATAGACTAGTTCATATGCGGAGATGTCTTGGGTGTCTTCCAGGAAACCTCTTATCACCTGCCACTTCTTGATGGCCAATAAAAACTCAATTCTTATTTGTTTCATATTAATAGTATACTAAGCTTCTCGATTCTACATTACAGATCTTAATATAATGATTGTGTCTGGTTAGGTAAGATGTAACTTGAGCTTTCATTTTAAGAATTGAATTTTACTAATCTTCTCAACATATATTCATTATTCAAAAGTTGGGCTATGTTTTTTACGGGCCACTAATATATCATCTCTAGTGCATATGTAATAACATGAAAATTTCAAATAGTTTTCATAAGACACAGAAAATGTGCTACCTGGAAATAGTACTGATTTTCGTTGTTGTTTCCACTTTTAATTTTGAAATTTCTGTGAGAATGAGTATGTAATGATAAGATGGTTGTTCTAATCTGCAGTGATTTTGCCTCCAGAAGGGATATTGACAATGTAGGTAGACATTTTTGTCACAATTAGGGGAAAGAGAGCTATTGGTATCTGATGGGTAAAGGCTAGGGATACTAAGAAACATCCTATTGCTAAAGATACAATGAAGAGGAGATCTGGACAACAAAGAATTGTCTGGATCAAAATAACAATAGTTCTCAGGTTGAAAACCCTGTTCAAATAAATACTGTAAAAATATCTTTGAAGATATTTATACTGCAAAGGAACACACTTGAGAAGTCAAAGTATATTTCAAGTTATTAAAATATGTGAAAGATAATGCATGTGAGACTCCAACATATGCTTAGTAATTGCTTCATAATAGGAAGTCATATTTTTATTAAAATAAAACATGAAAAAGTGAACAGTCCCTTATGATGGAAGTAAATCCAAAAACTTTATCTAAATAGAGAAAAATTATTTCTCTGTTCATGTTACCATAATAGATAATGCATCTCAAATCTGCATTTAGAAGATGTAATGTGATGCCATAATAAAAACATCAATAGGGGCTCCTGGGTGGCTTGGTTGGTTAAACATTCACTCTTGATTTCCGCTCAGGTCAAGATCTCCCAGTTCATGAGACTGAGCCCCGCATTGGCCTCAGTGCTGGCAGTGTGGAGCCTGCTTGGGATTCTCCCTCTCTTTCCCTTCTGCCCCTCTCCACTTGTGCTCTCTCTCTCTCTAAAAATACATGAATAAGCATTAATAAAAAATATCAGTAGAGGTGACAGATGGCAACTATACTCGTGGCAAGCATTTTGTAATATATGGAATTATCGAATCACTATATTGTACACCTGAAACTAATATAATACTGTATGTCAACTATACTTCAACAAGAAAGAAAGAAAGAAGAAAGAAAGAAAAAAAGAAAGAAGAAAGAAAGGAGGGAGGGAGGGAGGGAGGAAGGTAGGAAGGAAGGAGGAAAATATCCAGATAGAATGAGCCTGTAATTCTTTAACTTCTCATCTCCTTCTGCGTCCAAGTCTGACTTACATATATCCACTCAATAAATTTCATTTTACTTAGTTAAATTACAAAAATATATTCAGCTTTATTTTTGGTGAAGGCAAGCTTCTGTTTTATGACTGTGTTATGCTATCAATGGTGTTTTTAAAAATAGTTGTGAATTAATACCAATAACTAAGTTGCAGCCCTAAACTCATAAAAGAAGTGGAATGTGCATTTTCTAATAGCAACCATCTGATACAGACTTATTGGTGCGAGTGTTGTGGGAGAGATAATGTGGCCCTTGAGAGGAAGTAGCAAGAGGAACTCTGACAGAGTAAAGCTCACGACTGCAGATCACTCTCCTCCTTTCTTTTGCTTTGTGTCTCCTCAGACACAATTATCTGAGGACTGCGGAGCCCAAATGAGTAGTTAGCCATAGGTTCTGCCTTTCTTTGTCAAAATACTTAATTACATATAGGCTCTTCTCCTTCAAGGAATTCTTCCCTTCCATTTTTACTCCCTCTTTTATTTCCTGATAACATTTTTCTCCACTAAATACATAAGAAGGACAGAAATTGGAGCTGATTATGATTTCCTCTGCTTTTCTGTTCTTATACTGACCTTCTCTTACTTCAGCTCTTTCTCTCATGAGCAGGATCTGCATTCTCAATTCCTAGTCTCACAAGCCCTGTGGATTTGTATCCGTTCATGGGATAATCTATAGAGCAGTGTTTAATGATGAAAATGCAGCACATTTCCATTGGAGGCTTCCATTTCAGGAATATGTTTTGCCCATTTCTCTGACCTAGGGTTTCTCACAACAGTACTTATGTCAACCCACACAAAGCACTTAGAATTTTTGGTAGTTCTTGGAGAATTCCCATAAAATAAATTCTGCTTACTTCTGGTACCAAGAGATCAAGAGAAAATGCGGTGTAAATGCACCAGGTACATGTGTGACATAGAACCACTTGGGAGTGGCTCAATGTTAAATTTTATTTAATTCTTTGAGATACACAAGCCTCGAAGTATACTCTGGGAAGACTTAGTAACACTGGTCCTCTCTTCTTGGAGTGTGTATCTCTTTCTTGTCTTCTGTCAGCTTTACTTCTGCAAGCAGCAATGGGTTGCAGGTCGCATGCGGTAAGCAATCCTAATTTCATTTTCCTGGCACTCAAGTTTACATCGGCCATTACCCTTTCTGCACTCTCTCCTCAAATCCAAGCTACCATAGTGGGGATATTTCTTTCTGGCTGTAAGAAGGAAAGAATGACTGAAATTAGTAACTTAGCTATGACACACCCATATTTTAAAAGGAGAAGGTCCAAGAAGTAGAAGATTATTGTGTAGGTCAAAAGAAAATGTCCCCCTTCTAATTTATGACAGGGAAAATCTTACTGAAGAAAGTTTAAGCTCATGTACTGTCCCTTGATGCAAGTAAATCCTGAAAATTAGAAAGTGCCGTGGACCTAAGTTAGGTGTGCCAGCTTGCTTCCTTACAAGTGACTGGACAGTAAGTAACTCAAGGATAGTTCCCCAAATCAACAGCCCAAGAAGTGTTCATTATTTATCTTCTCTCAGGTTTGGGCTCTACAGTTATCCAATTGCCTTTGACTTCCCCCTTTTCTGCTTTCAAAAATATTATTTTGACACAACGTTGTGCTTTTTGAGTTCTGCAAGCGACTTCTATTGTAGATTTATTTTACTTTTCTAAAATCTTGAGAGACAGGTAATCGTAAGCAATTCGTCCGAATTCCTACAATTCCCCCGGGTCTCTTGGGATTTATGTCCCCAAAGAAATTATTTAACTTAGACACGTGTCTGATGACAGCACTGATTTAAAAAATGGGAATGACTAGAGGTAAGGCCATTGTTAGCCATGACATGATTTTTAATATTACCAGTGCTCTGAACTACATGTTTTATCGTATCATTTAGAAATTGATTTTCACTTAAAGTTTATATTTAAAATAGTTGGGGATACTTGGGGAATTGGGAGATATTGGTCTGATAGGTTGTAAGATTCTTTCCAAGCCAAATATATTTTAAGTTTATATTTCACTATATGTGCTGGCCCATTTGTTTTCATAAACCGTATGTTTTGGTGCATTTTTCGTAGACACGTCATTTTACTCATGTGGTGAGATTAAAGGGAACTGGTGTGGGAGAATTCTGAATATTGCAGATGGCTGACTGAAGGCCAGATTCAAATATTTTTGTAAACTCGTGGTATGAAAACAAACTTTGCCACTAGTTTCAACCATAATTAGGTCTAGTGTTCCGATCAGTCCCCTTAAAGGCCAGGCCTTTCTACCTAGACATGCTGTCTGCATTCCAACAGTTGGTGGTAAGTAGTGATACTTCTCAGTGAATATATGGACTCAGAGCTACATATTCTATATTGTTGGCATACAGAGCTGATATAAAACCTAGCTATTCTATTAAAATTAGCTCTCTTCTCACTATAACTGATGTAATGCAGAATATGACACAATTTACAGTAGAATAGTTACATTGCAAAGATTGAATGCTAACTTCTAAATGTCATTATTTATTCTATAGTTTCTGAGAAGTTACTATTATCAAACCCATGTATGATTTGCCAGTGACAGAAACCTGAATTGTATTCGACAAGAGGACTGTCACACTTGATGGTGTTGATCAATATTCCACCTTAAACTGACCTCACCCCTTCTCTTATTCATTCTTTGTCTTATTTCACCTTTCTAAAAATATTGTCTCCTTTCTTGTCATTTTCAGCTCAAAATATAAGTATTCCCCAGGCCTGTGTGTTTGGGTCACTGACATTCACCTTTGCAAGCCTCCAGTCACTCATTCAACTATTAGGTACACCCCTTGTTAAACGCTAAGCCAATCCCTAGTGCAGGCTTTCTCCCCCTAAACACTATTGACCTTTTGAGTTGGATAATTCTTTGCTGTGGGATGCTATACTGTTCACTGAAGAATGTTTAGCAGCATCCTTGGCCTCTGCCCACTAGATGCCAATAATACCTGTTGTGACAACTGAAAACGTCTCCAGACATTGCCTAATGTCTCCTTGGGGTCAAAGTTGCCTCTAATTGAAAACGCTGTTTTCAGTGATTAAAATTACTGTCTTGTGATGCTGTGATAAGCCAAACATAACTGTCTCCACCCTCAGATACATTGTTTGCATACTGTCTTCTCTCTGATATGTCTGTGGATCACTTTCAGGAAAGTAAGCTCTTTTTTCAGGACTCTCACAAAGCATTTCGTATGTATCATTCATACTGCATCTATTAACATGTTAACATGCTAGGGAGTTTCATTAAATAGTATATAAAGTTTTATTTAATATATAAGCTAGAAATGGACAAGGCATTTCCTAAATATTTTTCAACCCATAATTTATTTTTATTTTCACTCACCTGCTGTTTTATCCTTTAGGCTACCATTAACTTCCTTGGAAATGGGAGGAGGGGAAGCATGACAATTCTTGCCGCACAAAGCTCTACTATCCCATTCAAAGTATATGTCAGATTTAAAGAAAAGGGATATTGGCAATAACATATTTTTTTTTCAGTTTGTCAGGTAAAGTCAAACAATACCTGGGAGTGAAACAATACTTTATTTCTAGACATTTGGTGCATTTATAACCTCTATAAATGAAGAGGAAAGCTAAATGACTTCAACAGACATTTCCCTGCATAGACAATGGCTTTTATCTGGACATCTCTTCATCTATAACAGTCAGAGTGAGAAAAGAATGAAAATTTTCTGTCTCAATTTTGAGTAAGGATTTTTACACTTTGCAGGTGAGATATAAGAACAACTGAAGAACTCTAAAAGAGTCACACATATGACAATTCAGTTTGTGTAGTTTAATTCAACCCCCACATGTTGGTGAGCTATAAGTTGAAAGACAGCATTGTTATTGTTTTATTATTTTCTACATGTCTAGATTTTCTATCACACTTCCTTAAATTTGTACGGAAAAATATGTATCCTGACATAATTCTTTTACTTTGAATTTTTTGTTGTTGTTGCTGGTAAGGGTAGTTTTCTAAAAGTTTGGTACATGTGTGATTAACAAGGTCAATGACTTTACTTTGAAAATATAAGAAAAATATGCAAAAAGTTAATAACAGTGATGCACTGATGGTGTAATCTATGCTACTGTTTCCCCACTGTATCCCCAACTGGTGTTTTTTTTTCTCTTTTTTTTTTTCTTTGAGAAAGAGAGAGAGAGAATGAGAATGTGCACGTGCACGTGTGCATACACACAAGTAGGGGAGGGGCAGGGGGAGAGGAAGAGACAATCTTAAGCAGGCTCCATGCCCAGCACAGAGCTGGATGCGGGGCTTGAGCTCAAGACCACGAGATCATGACCTGAGCCAAAATAAGGAGATGAAGACAACTAACTGAGCCACCCAGGCGCCCCTCCCCAACTGGTTTTGAATCTTTAAGTCTACAGGACACATGACTTTTCAGTTTGTTGATAAATGTACAAATCACTTTAATTATTGGTAGGAGCACCTGATATTGCTGTTAGGAAGAAAAAATAAGTTCCTAAGACATAAAAATGCTTGACATCGCCGTCTAATCATGCTAGCTATTTTGAAATTAAAAGAAGAAAAAGATTTATCACATGTTAAAAGCTATATGAATCTGCATAGAATTTCTTTTTCGCACTTTCTAGTGCTGGCAAAGAAAATCCAGAGATCATTTTCTAATAAGTTTTGAATGGAAATAAAGGAAGTTATTCTCTTAGTTAAATGAACAATTAACTGTATTTCTTTGTTACTTCATTGATGCTTGGCCCCTATTTAGAATTTTATCTACTTGCAACCTCTAAATGATAATGTATCAGTTTATTAAGTATATACATTTTTAGATTGTCATGATGGACTTTACAGTATTCACAATGAAAGAATAAGTTAATTTATTCTCTTAGGCCTCTGTTATGATTTCTGTTGGGCCATAAGAAATCAGCCAGGTACCAAGAAAGGGATATTTTTCCTAAGAGTGAGTGACTTTGAGCCTAATTTTAATGCCAGTTAGGTAGACTTGAGCTACGTCTTAAGGTCTTTAAATAGAAAGTTTGAGACTCAATGATCTCTTCTTTCCCAAAATGTATTATTCTATTTCTGTAAAATTCATACTTACACATTAACTCAGGAGGAGAGAATCTTGTTACATACCTGATGTGAGGAAGTAGCCTTTGAGGGTGGAAAAAAAATCTCATGAAAAATGTAGCTCGTGTATTTGTATTACATTCAACATTCATGTGATCTGTAGCACTCAAAGACAGAGGGCAGAGACCATAAATATATAAAGAAAAGCTAACAACAGACATGATTTGCCTGTATGACAAGAACAGAATAGTAAGAAAGGCTTCTGATAATCGGAAGTAGTATACTGGCATAGATTAAAAAGAAGGAAAAGGTAAATCAATCTTTGTCTAGCACTGAATCATCTATCCCATACCAGTTGTTTATGCTAATGAACAATTTTTCCAGTAAGAATTGTTTCAGTAACAAATTGTTTCAGAAGGAAGCTGAATAGACTAAGGTATTGATTTAATCTTTTAAAACTTTTTATTTTGAAATCAATTTAGATTTACAGAAGAGTTGCAAGGATAATAGAGGTGAAATTCCCATTATGGTAAACATCTCACTCAACCATGCTACATTATCAAAACTAAGAAATGAGCATTGGTATAATACTATCAACTAAACTGCAAATTTTATTCACATATTACTAATTTCCCCACGATTGTCTTTTTTTTTTCCTATTCTGGGGTTCAGTCCAGAGTACCACATTGCATTTAGGATAAAAATTTTTAAACCCTATGTTGTTACCATATTTTTAATAAGCAACAACTTGTGCTTCTGCAAATTAATTAGCGTAAATAAGCCCATAAATATTTGCATGTTACCTGGTAAAATCGTGACCCAAAAGAGCAGCATAAAGAAAAAGAGATGAATCTTCATGGTGGAGTTTCTTAGGGAAAAAAAAAATATGTCAACAGATCTTTTTCAAGTCAAGTGTTTCCAAATAAGAAAACAGAGAATGCTTTTATTTATAGATTCTCCAGGGAAGTGGTTTTAACTACTGAGGCTTATCAATAGCAAGAACATTTGTATGCTTGGTTGGATTGTGCCATGTTCAAAGAACATGGTCACAAGAATTATTACTAAATTTTTCTCATAAAAGTAAAACCTGCTTGTGTTACCTTAAACAGACTCTCATGAAAACATAACTTTAAGAGACTTGTAAAGGAAATGTGTTTGGATTGCTAAAAACATCAGAGTGGAAATGTTATAGTAATACATTCCTCTATTATATGTTATATATTATGATAAATATTCTAGTATCTTTAGTATTAAATTACTGAATGTCAAAACTATAGGATTTTATAGCTATAAGCTTCCATTGAAATCACTTTTGTTTGCAGATGAGAACCAGGGAGATTAAATGATTTATTTTTATTCATATAATGTGTAATTATTTTTTTATTTTGAGTTTTTATTTAAATTCTAGTTAGTTAACATATATGGTAAAATTGGTTTCAGATGTAGAATTTAGTGATTCATCACTTATATATATAATGTGTAATTTTTTAAATGTGACATGATCAAGAAATTCTGGGTTTACTAAGTATGGGAAATACTCTATATAACGGGTTTTAAAGTATGATTTATGAATGTTTTATAATAAATCATTTGATTTTACAATTCTAATGTCTAATGTCTTTAATTCTGTGATGGAACTAGAAGTATATTCTGATCCAATCTGCATATTGCCCTCATCTATTATTTCATATACAGGAGGAAAAGCTGGAAGTTTTACACAATACCCAGAATCTGATGCTGTAAACACAGAACACTAATTGATCCTCTCCTACCAGAGTCAAGGGATTTTCTAGGACAATGGTTCTTAAACATTAGCTACATCACAATCCCCTAGAGGGCTTGTTAAAAACAAATTGCTAGGCCCCACCTCCAGCATTTCTGATTTAGTAGGTCTAGAATGGAGCCTAACAATTGCATTTCTAACAAGATCACGGAACGCTAAGACTGCTGGAAGGGGCCACGTGTTACTCAGAGAAACCAGATTCATTCATTCTATTAAACATCAGAAAAATGAATCCCAGGGTCATAGGATCTATGTCACAGATGAGTAAAGAATGTGGGGACTGCTTAGGGATAATCAAATCCTCTTGTGTTACAGGTGACAAATGTGAAATCAAAAGCGATTAACTTACTTGCCTGACATTCGTTATCCTTTACCCAAAAATATTTCAAATGATAAAGTACAAATCAAATGTAAGGAACTTGACTTAGCTATGCTTTCTTTTTGGAAAAGAAAAAAAAAGAAAAGAAAAACCCTGAAAATTCAGCCTCAGCTGATAGGAGAAAGACCACTTCAATGTATCACCATGCAACATTTAGTCAACAAATGTTATGGAGTACTACCATTTGCCAAGATGGAATTTGCTATAAGCTGATGGCATCTAAGAAGAAAAACCAGAGTTTAAATATTAACGTGGGGGATGACATCAACCGAAGTGGTGGGATGAGAACCTCTGAGAACCTGCCCCTCAGGAAAAGCAATGAAAAAGCTCCCGAAAACTGTCAGAGTTAACCTTTTCAGAACTGTGAAAATTAACAAAAGGCTAGGAACAACTCAGAGTGCTAATTCAAGAAAAATGGCTTGATACGTTTATTTATTCTTTTTAAATTAAAATTTTAACCCCCTTCTTAAAATGTTTTAAGTTTATGTTGAAATATTGGTTATAATTTTCATGTGTTGTGACAATACTTTTCTAATTGTGTATTAGGATAATATACTCATGTTTATGTATTTTTCTTGGTTGGATTTGGATCATATGTGATTATGTGATTATACATTTTGATCCAAAAGTAGGTAGTTTGGCTTAGTTTTTTCAGTTCCACAAAGCCTTTGCACTGAAATGCTAAGTATTGCCATAGCCACTCTGATAAGATACATTAATATATGTGATTAATTTGCATTTACTGTTATGAGGACACAATGAAGTGTGGCTTGTCAGAAATTATTGCTGTTTATACATGCCTCTCATTTGTATGTATGTGATAATATGTATTATAAATATTTCTTAAATATTTTACAATACAGCATATGACAAGAGGATAAAACTTTTAAAGTATTTACCTAAACTAGTGGAGAGCTAGTCCATGTGTGCAAGAAATATGTGCCTCTACAGAATTAAATGTGCTAAGATTTTAGTAGACGAAATACCAGTACGAGGAAAAGAAGGGAGTCAGGAAAGGTTAGATCATTAGACTGGGATGCAAGGCTGATCCTGAGTGACATAGATAAAAAAAAAAAAAATTGGTTGGATGCATCCTTAGGCTCCAGTGCAAACTACAAAAGGAGTGGCAAAACCATAGAGGACTATGCCCACAGAATCAGCAATCTGAGGAATCTTGTGTCTCTTAGGAAAGTGTCTACTCTAGTAACCTTGCTACAACCAATCATTGGCTGGGAGCAGCCTCTGAAGAGTATTGCCTCAGCACAAATGCAGAGGTTTATCTCAAAGCCTAGCAGCTGGGGCCCTTGATAAATCACAGTCACATTTCATGGCTATTTATGTCATGTAAACTTATTTCTTTACCTAGGTTTGAGGAGCACCTCCTCCATGATCCCTTTGGATCCTTCCTCTTAAAGGCAAACGTAGAAGATATTTATGGATTTATACTATTATTGATCTCTGGGTCTCAACTGGTGCTTATTCATTCCCTCCTCTACTGTCTGTTCTGATACCCTTCACCCTTAGCTATCACATCAGCAGGTTTTGTGGCTTTTCTGGAGATGTGATCTCACCCTTTTTCCTTATGAGTTTGAGCCCTTGATGATAATGGCTTTTTCAATAGATTGTTGCTGCACATATCTATTCACAATTACAATGGAGCAAGGCAATACCACAAGGGTTCTGCACATTCCATACTCTTCAATTTCCTTGCATTTGTTCTGGATCAGTAATGGGGGCATCTGCTTTTGCAATGTAAAGGATCTGAAATCACTTGAATCTAGAATCTTTCATTTGTTAACTTCAAAGGTTTCTGAAGAGACCATGAGAGGGTAGGTCTACTGAAAGACTGTTTTTAAGTAATACTTCCTCCAAATTTTTGGCCTGCCTGGGGTTCACCATGATCTACTTATAGCCACTAACTCCATGGCAGATGAAATTGGTTCTTGGAACTACACTACCATAGCATCAACTCTTTGCGTGTATGACATCATCGAAGGAGGACTGCAATGAAAATTCACCATGTCCCTTCTGACAAACAGTTCTTTCGGCATTGCTCAAGCTTTAATATTAAATTTTATGACTTTATTCATTACAAAGATACAAGAGCAGATGTTCTGACCTTTGAATGATGCTAGGAATGATCCTGTTCTAACTTCATACACCTCTTTGTTTCATTCTGTCAGCCATTGTTTGTTATAGTATACTTACATAATAGCATAGAAAATGTCACAGATCCAGTGTGGTAAGAAATATTTTCCTGTTCATTAAAGATAATTTTACCCTGATCATTAAGTCTTTTGCAACTCACACCCATAGCCATATTGCTACAGTTTTTTTTTTTTTCTAGTTCTGGCAACTAGAAAATAGGAATAGGTGAAATTTGTAATCCAGCCATGGCATGTGAAGTATCCTGAGCCATGAGGATTTAGATCAGGGGTCAGGAAATGGATTTCAGGCCAAATTTGCCTATTGACTGTTTTCATAAATAAAGTGTTTTTGGAGCACAGCCACACCCATTTCTTTTCATGTTGTCTATGCTGCATCTGTCTTTCGCATAGTAGATTGCAGCAGACATAGCTGATGTCTTCCTTTAATACTTTTTAAAAAGTGATTATTAAAAAAAAGTGATTATTCCCTCCTTTGACAGCAATAGTATGTGTTTGTTTATTGTTTATAAGCAACAAAAATTTATTTCTCACAATTCTGGAGGTTGGGAAGTACAAAATCAAGATGCTGGCAGACTTGGTGTGTGGAAAGGGTTTGCCTCCAATGTCATAGATGGCCATCATCCGGCTGTGTGCTCACATGGCAGAAGCACAGAGGGACTTCTGCTGGGCCCCTTTTATAAGGGCACATTTCCCATCATAAGTGGTTCCCTTGTTTGACCTAATCACCACCCAAAGACCCTACCTCCAAATACTATCGCATTGGGGATTAGGTTTCAACATGTGGATTTGGGGGGGACACAGACATTCAGCCCACAACAAGCTAGTACAGTAGATGGTATCAGTGTCCACAGGGAATATGCCTTCATCCAGCCATTCTTAATTTGCATGTAGGGTCACATCCACATGACATAGTCCCAGCATGTCAAACTAGATTTGGTTCAGATACTCACCCCCTTTTTTTTTCTTTTTGGAGTTTTTATTTATTGAGAGAGAGAGAGAATGGGAGAAGGGGAGTGGTAGAAAGAGAGAGAGAAAGAGAGAATCCCAAGCAGGCTCCTTGCTGTCAGCATGGAGTCTGAAGCAGGGCTCGATCCCATGAACTGTGAGATCATGACCTGAGATGAAATCAAGAGTTGGTCGCTTAACCGACTGAGCCACCCAGACGACCCATTCAGAGATTCACTCTTGCTGAGCTAAAGAAAACATTCCTCCTTCTTCCTTCCATGGGAGTACTGTTAAGTGTTGGAAAGCCTTTCCAATAACGTCCTCATAATACAAACCATTTTTAATATATATATCCCCTTTCCTGGAAGACTCCCCACCTTGTCTTCTCAGGATAGTTATAGTGGATCCAGATGTCCTTCTGCCTCTTACCCTCTTGTTGTTGTTGTTGTGAAGGTATAATGACACATAATATGATACTAGTTTAAGGTGTACAGCATAATTATTTGATATCTATGTATACTGCGAAATGACCACTAAAATAAGCCTAGTTACCATGCATAGTTAACAAAAATTTTTCCTTGTGATGACAACTTTTAAGATCTACTCTTTCAGCACTTGACAAATATGTAATACAGTATTATTAATTATAATCATAGTGTTGTACATTACATTCTCAGGACATTCATTTTATAATTGGAACTTTGTATCTTTTGGCCCTCTTCACCCATCATAGTATTTTATTTAAATCACTCCTATGGCACATATACATTTTACCTTCATATGGAATTCCCCTCATACACAACCATATAAACCTCAGAACAGGAAGAAAGACCGTGAAAATGCCTGCTAGGAAATTTGCTTACAAAGAAAATTTAAAGGCATCTGTCTAGTCAGAAATCATCATAAAATTTTTCCTAGGTAATTTCCTACCTCCAAAACACTACAACAAAAAAAATTTAGCCATTAAGATACTGTAAAAAAAAGAAAAATAATGTCATTAATGTCAAGCTAACCATATCATGTATTGGTTAACTATAAGCCTTACATTATTTTCATTGCTGTATTTTCAGTTTTTCCTTTCTCTCCTCTATCATGACTCTCCACATTTATTGTGGAAATGAATGACTATAGTTATTACATAGAATAAAACACACAGAGAAAGAGAGAGAAAGAGAGGTATTGATGAAATAAGGAAACAACCTTTTCATTTGTAGGCATTCCCAAAAAGTAGACCTGACTACTAAGGCTTATCCGTTTTGAGACCATTTGCATTCTTTGTCGAACAGAGTCACATGATATGCTAACAGCTTATAGTGAGGAAAAGTCTATTTTATTTTCATACAAAATATCATCTATCTGTACTAATATTAAAATGCTCCTTTTTAGGGAAGACTCTAAAGGGTATTATCATTCCACTAGTAGTGGATTTAACTTACTAAAACATCAAGATAAAAGTGATACCTTAGTGATCCCATCAATATTTTACACACGCTTCAAAGACATTTCTCATTCTAAAATAAAAATATTCAAAATTCTTAATATTATGACACCTAGTACCTTAGAGCTAGAATTTACCACAGAGATTTTTTATTGCAGAGATGGACACAGTAAGTGAATTGTCACAGTTCATTGTATGTATATCGATTTTAAATGTATATGATAATAAGACTGGAGATTTGCTAACATTTCAAAAGTCATCCATGGGGCGCCTGGGTGGCTCAGTCGGTTGGGCGGCTGACTTCGGCTCAGGTCATGATCTCGCGGTCCGTGAGTTGGAGTCCCGCGTCGGGCTCTGTACTGACAGCTCAGAGCCTGGAGCCTGTTTCGGATTCTGTGCCTCCCTCTCTCTGACCCTGCCCCATTCATGCTGTGTCTCTCTCTGTCTCAAAAACAAATAAACGTTAAAAAAAATTTAAAAAAAAAAGTCATCCTAACCCACTTATGTATACCTCCTAAGCAGAATTATTAATATCATGGCACAAAAAATCTTATGCATTAAGTCCAGTACTAGGCTCTAATTTTTTGCTGTGTTTTCTCGGAGGTATTTCTGATCCAGTCCACATTTTCCATATTTGGCGCACACACAAAAAAAACAATGAATGAACAGCACGACTAACAGCAGAATATGTAGGCCACCATCAACTGTTAGATTAACCTGGAGTTCTACCTGCCTCCCAACTACTTGTCCATGTCTTACTACTTTGACTATGTGACTCAACCAATATTATGAAGAAAGAGAACACACTAAGAAAGGGCTAATGATCCAGAGCCGTGAGATGGCTGAATCTTACTTCAGGATTTCAAGAAACCTTCAGAAAATGAAGAAAGAACAAATGAGTTGAATGTGATGGAGTATGCATGACCCTTGGAAAAATATGTGAATTAGTTGCTAATGAAACTGTAAAAACAGGCCAGTGAAAAAACTGATCCCACTTCCTTGAGATTTATTAGATGAAAGGACAGGTGAAACCCATCATGTAATTAGGTAGCCATGTAACCGACTTGCACAAGATGGGGCCGCAGAATCTGACATGACAAGCTCTTTGACAGGCGTACACGGGGAGATAGTGAAAACAGGAGTTCAGTCTTAGCTGCCTTGCCCACAGCCACTGTGTTATCTTGCCAAGGCAGCACATACTTGTTTGCCTGAACTTTTCTTTTTTGTAAGTTTTCCCAAATCATCCTCTTGTATTTCCTTGTACCATTCCTTTCAATAAATGAATTTGGCATCCCCACCCCCATCCCAAATTTCATGTGTAGAACAAAAATTCTTCTTTTTTAAGATTTTATTTTTAGGTAATCTCTATACCCAACATGGGGCTCGAACTCACAACCCCAAGATCAAGAGTTGTAGGCTTTACCAACTGAGCTAGTCAGGTGCCCCAGAACAAAAAGTCTTAAATAATCAGAAGCTGATCCTCATTAGTTATTATTTCTCATTAATTTCTTCTTATAACACCCTAAACAGAATCCAGAAGTTGGGATTAAAGATCAACCTTAGCTAAATGTCTCTCAGTGAATGTTACTCTTCTTGCTAAGTGTAATGGGAAAATCACAGAGTCAAAAAATATTGGATAATATTTAGGCATATTTTTTCTCTTGATTAGGGTTATTAGGAGCTTATACATTTTATTAATGTGGTTTATGAAAAAAAACATTATTTGCCTTTCTTGATCCTCTCTCCACTGCATTTGTCTATTTATTTAATTGGTTTCTGTTCATATCTTCATTATTTCTCTCATTTTATTTTCCTTGATTTATCCTATGATCCTTTCTAACTTACTAAGTTGGATACTTAGGTCATGAGTTTGAAATACTGTTTTTCAAAACATAATCATTTATGGGAATAAAATATTTCACATCACAAATCTTGATATGTTATGCTTCCAAAATGAAAAAAAAAAAAAGATTTCAGAATCTGTGTTAGGTCATTTCACATTTGAATTGTGCCACTTAAGAAATGAATGACTTTGAGGGAAGCCTGGGTGGCTCAGTTGGTTAAGTGCCCAACTTCAGGTCAGGTCATCATCTCACAGCTTGTGAGTTTGAGCCCCGCATAGGGCTCTGTGCTGACAGCTCAGAGCCTGGAGTCTGCTTCAGATTCTGTGTCTCCCTCTCTCTCTCTGCCCCTCTCCCACTCATGCTTTATCTCTCTCTGTCTCTGAAAAATAAATAAATGTTAAAAAAAAATTTTAAAGAAATGAATGACTGAAAGACACCTCTTAACTGTACTTCTCTTTTAGGTGTGACTATGATGAAATTAAATACCTATGTGTTTGAGTGCACATATGTAGTAGGTCTGTTGATGTTCCAGCCAATGATATTTAGAAGCAAATTATCTACAGTTTTAAGAAGTGTTAAAAGTCTATCAGGCAATAATAATAATAATAATAATTTTTGATATTATTTCAATTAATCCTCATAATTCATGGAGAATTTTTTAGAAATTACGAAAATAAGTCTCAAAGTTTAAGTGACCTGTAAAGATACCAGCATTTGGATATCAGTCCTTGTGTGTCTAACACAAGAACCAGAACTCTTAACTGAAATGCGACTCTTGATCAAATCCTATGGAATCTACATTTTAAGAAAAAGCAATGCAAAAATATCTCATTCAAAATTAAGCAGCATAAAGTTAATTAAGTAAACTATAATAGATTTAAAAATATTTTATCATGTCAAATATAAATAGTGTGAAGAGTGTTTTTTCTCATCCTTTTCATCCTCATTCTACTGGGGTTTTTTGTTGTTGTTTGTTTGTTTCCTTTCTGTGTTTGGTACCACATAGACTCAATTCTCTTTACCACTTACAGAAGAAAACAAATGGTCTATTCATTAGCAATATGGCTTCCAGTCCTTTTGGACCTATCAAAATTTTTTTTTCACCATCTCGGATAATAAAATCGTAAAAAAAAAAGTACGGTCTATTAGCTGGTTAAATGGGAAACAAAAACTTTAGATCAATAAATGAATTCTATTTATTTGTATTCCAAATTATTTTTGCACTTTCCCTATTAAAAGTCTTTATTACTTCTTATGGGACACCTAGATGGCTCAGTCGGTTGGTCATCTGACAAGCTCAGGCATGATCTCATGGTTCTTGAGTTCGATCATTGACTCGGGCTTTGTGCTGACAGCCCAGAGCCTGGAGCCTGCTTCAGATTCTGTGTCTCCCTCTCTCTGCTCCTCCCCACTTTGCACTCTATCTTTCTTTCTCAATATTAAATAAACATTAAAAATATTTTAAAAAGAGTCTTTATTTCTTCTTACCTCAATAAAATTGTTGTGCAGACTTTCAGAAGAAAATAGCAAGTTCATAGAAGTAAAATCACCTGAAAAAAAAGTATACATATAAAAAAAGAGATAAAACTTCAGAGATAACTTTTATTTTCTTTTAAAGGACCCAGCTGGCTTGTGACAGAAAAGAAATCTAATTTATCATCTGTTACCTCTAGCCAAATCAAGCAGAGCCAGAGGACATGATTCTGTCCTCCCCCGTGGATTTAACTGAGTTCAGGCATAAGGAGAACAACAGGACTTCACCAAAGTTCTCTATCACTTCCTTTGCCTTGAAGCTAGCAGCCGTGAGCTTTCTCTCCACAGTTCCAAAGTCTAGTACTCACTTCCAATCTTAGATTTGTGTTTCAGAAGTTCAGAAAACTGTGCTTAGTTTGGGGAAATGTTTACAGACAACAACTATTATATTTCTCTTTGTATTTTCTCCCATTTTTCAAAGAGCAGTAGCCTTATAGATATAAAAGACATTATTAAAAATTAGTATACTTTGATTATAGACTATTTTAGATAATGTGTTGTTTATTAATGTTACTTTCCTATGTATAGTAATGATGCTGTGGCATAAAGGAAAATATCATTCATTGTATGTAGGGGATACATGCCAAAATATTTCATAAATTGTAATGATAGCTGAAATTTACTTTCAAATAATTATAAACAGAGGAAGAGAATACCACACACACACATACACACACACACACACACCCCAAAATAGCAACATATTAACAATTGGTTAGATGAATCTAGATGAAAGGGATACAGATATTCATTAGTAAACCAGTCTACAACTTTTGCTTAAGTTCTGTATTTTTAAAAATAAATTTGACACAAATAAGTAAAATCTTCAAACCACTGGGTTAGTCTAATTTTTTTATCACCATATACAATAGTACTCTACATGGGGGCACCTGGGTGGCTTGGTCAGTTAAGCATCTGACTCTTGATTTTGGCTCAGTTCACGAGCGCATGATTTGTGACATGGAGCAGCACCTTGTGGGGCCCGCATCAGGCTCTTAGGATGGAGACTGCTTGGGATTCTCTCTCTCCCACTCTCTCTGCTCCTCTCACTCATGTTCACATGTGTGAAACATACATACATACATACACACATAATACCTAAATAAGTAATAAATGTTTAAAAAACATAATAGCAATCTATATCGTATTCATAATTTTCATGTTTGCTTCCTACACTGAAATACGAGTTTCCCAAAGTTAGAGACTGACGTTTTCCTCTCTGCTCTAGAAAAGCAACAGCATACTGCACTGAAATAAACTCATTTTTTTCCTCATTGTCAAATAAGTAAAAAAATGTGACAACCATAAGAGGGTCATGTATACCCTGATTATCTACACACGCAGAGCTGGTAGTTCTCCACTCTGTGCAGGGTGTGTGTGTTCATATTCATGCTTCCTTTTCACTGTAGGGTAACACCAAAATAAGTCAACTCGTTTCTTTCTCCTGTGCTTTGCATTTAATAAACGGGGCCTTCCTTAGCTCCCTTTCTAACCCGTCCGTCTGCCCTGTCCAGTGCCAGGCACTTCCCATGTGTGTTATTGGGAATTATCCCATGTGTGTTATAATTTTGTCTTATTATATCTTCATTACTTAGGATTGTAAAAGGTAACAACTGTGCAATGGAGGGAAGAATTATAGAGGTGGCCAAATATCTTTTTCCATACTTATCCCAACTTGACTCATACAATTAGAAATACCAGCTCCAAGGGGCACCTGGGTGGCTCAGTAAGTTAAGTGTCTGACTTCAATTCAGATAATTATATCCCAGTCCTGAGTTCAAGCCCCAAGTTGGGGTATGTGCTGACAGCTCAGAGCCTGGAGCCTGTTTTAGATTCTATGTCTCCCTCTCTCTCTGCCCCTTCCCCGCTCACGCTCTGTCTCTGTCTCTGTCTCTCAGAAATAAACAGAGTAAGAATTTAGAAAAATAGTCATAAGACTAATAACTGGGCTTGAAAAAAGCATAGAAGACAGCAGAGAATCTATTGCTGCAGAAATCAAGGACCTAAAAAATAGTCATGATGAATTAAGAAATGTTGTAAATGAGATGCAAAATGAATTAGATGCAATGACAAGGATGGAGGAAGCAGAGGGAAGAGTAAGTGAAATGGAAGATAAAACTATGGAAAATGATGAAGCCAAGAAAAAAGAGAGA
The DNA here is from genome assembly GCF_027475565.1 of Acinonyx jubatus. Lineage (NCBI taxonomy): Eukaryota > Metazoa > Chordata > Mammalia > Carnivora > Felidae > Acinonyx > Acinonyx jubatus. Next base: position 102,698,058 of record NC_069385.1, on the reverse strand, counting down.
TAAGAAAATACTAGACCATGAGGAGAGAATTATAGAACTAAGGGATTCAATGAAACATAATAATATCTGTATCATAGAAATTCCAGAAGAAGAAGAAAGAGAAAGGGACAAAAGGTTTATTTGAACAAATTGTAGCTGAGAACTTTCCTAATCTAGGGAAGGAATCAAACATCCAAGTCCAGGAGGCACAGGAAACTCCCTTCAGAATCAATAGAACAGGTCGTCACCATGATATATCATAGTGAAACTGGAAAAATACAAAGATAAAGAGAAAATTCTGAAAGAAGCTAGGGACAAATGGGCCTTAACCTACAAGGCTAGACACATAGGACTAATAGCAGACCTGTCCACTGACACTTGGCAGGCCAGAAGTGAGTGGCAGGATATATTCAATGTGTGGAATAGGAAAAATATGCAGCCAAGAATCCTTTTATCCAGCAAGGCTGTCATTCAGAACAGAAGGAGAGAGAAAGGCTTTCCCAAAGAAAAACTAAAGGAATTCCCAACCACTAAACCAGCCTTGCAGGAGATCCTAAGGGGGATTCTGTGATTGGAATGTTGCAAAAACTACAAAGGACCAGAGATGCCATCACAAATGTGAAACCTACAGATAACGCAACGACACTAAATCCATATCTTTCAATGATGACTCTGAATGTAAATGGGCTAAATGTCCCAATCAAAAGACATAGGGTATCAGAATGGGAAAAAAAAAAAAAAAACAAGATCCATCTATATGCTGTCCACAAGAGACACGTTTTAGACCTGAAGACACCTGCATATTGAAGGTGAAGGGACAGAGAACCATCTATCATGCTACTGAAAGTCAAAAGAAACTGGATTAGCCATACTTATATCAGACACACTAGACTTTACATACTGTAACAAGAGATGCAGAGGGGCATTATATCATAACTAAGGGGTCTATCCATCAAGAAGAGCTAACAGTTGTAAATGTTTATGCCCCAACGTGATACACTTAAATATATAAATCAATTAATCACAAACATGCAAACTTATTGATAATACTGTAATTGTAGGTGACTTTAATACTCCACTTGCAACAATGGACAGATCATCTAGGCAGAAAACCAATCAAGAAACAATGGCCTTGAATGATACACTGGACCAGAGGGACTTGAAGGATGTATTCAGAACTTTTCATCAAAAGCAACAGAATACACATTCTTCATGAGTTCACATGGAACATTCTCCAAAATAGATCACATACTGGGACACAAAACAGCCGTCAACAAATATAAAAGGATTGAGATCATACCATGCATGTTTTCTGATCACAACACTGTGAAACTTGAAATAAACCACAAGAAAAAATTTGGAAGGGTTCCAAATGCATGGAGGTTAAAGAACACCCTACTAAACAAGGAATGGGTCAATCAGGAAATTAAAGAAGAAATTTAAAAATTATATGGAAGCAAATGAAAATGAAAACACGACAGTCAAAACCCTGTGGAATTCAGTAAAGGTAGTTCTAAGAGGAAAATACATTGCAATCCAGGCCTATCTGAAGAAGCCAGAAAAATCCCAAATATAGAGCCTAACCTCACACCTAAAGAAACTAGAAGCAGAGCAGCAAAGAAACCCAAAGCCATCAGAAGAAAAGAAATAATAAAGATTACAGCAGAATAAACAATATAGAAAAAGTAGTGGACCAGATCAATGAATCTAAGAGCTGACTTTGAAAGAATAAACAAAATTGATAAACCCCTCGCCAGACTTCTCAAAAAGAAAAGAGAATCCAAAAAGATAAAATCACAAATGAAAGAGAGATCACAACCAACATTACAGAAATATAAACAATTATTAGAGAATACTATGAAAAATATATATGCCGACAAACTGGACAATCTGGAAGAAATGGAAAAATTCCTAGATACCCACACACTACCAAAACTCAAACAGGAAGAAATAGAAAATTTGAAGAGACCCATAACCAGTGAAGAAATTGAATCAGTTATCAAAAATGTCCCAACAAATAACAGTCCTGGGCCAGATAGCTCCCCAGGGGAATTCTACCAGACATTTAAAGCAGAGTTAATACCCATTTTTCTCAAGCTGTTCCAAAAAATACAAATGGAAAGGAAGCTTCTGGACTCATTTTTATGAAGTTAGAATTACCTTGATTCCCAAACCAGACAAAGACCCCACTATAAAGGAGAACTACAGGCCAATATCCCTGATGAAACATGGATGCAAAAATTCTCAACAAGATGCTAGCAAATAGAATTCAACAGTATATTAAAAGAATTATTCACCACGGTCAAGTGGGATTCATTCCTGGGCTGCAGGGCTGGTTCAATATTCACAAATCAATCAATGTGATACATCACATTAATAGAAGAAAGGATAAGAACCATATGATGCTTTTAATAGAGGCAGAAAAAAACATTTGACAAAATATAGCATAGCATTCTTTCTTAATAAAAACCTCAAGAAAGTTGGGATAGAAGGAACATAACATCATAAAAGCTATATATGAAAGGCCCACAGCTAGTATTATCCTCAATAGGGAAAAACAGAGCTTTCCCCCTGAGATCAGGAACACAACAGGGATGTTCACTCTCACCACTTGTGTTTAACATTGTGTTGGAAATCCTAGCCTCATCAGACAACAAAATGAAAAAAAAGGCATTCAAATTGGCAAAGAAGAAGTCAAATTTTCACTTTTTGCAGATGATCTGATACTCTACACGGAAACCCCAAAAGACTTTACCAAAAACCTGCTAGAACTGATACATGAATTCAGCAAATTGCGGGATATAAAATCAAAGTACAGAAATCATTTGCATTTCTATACACCAATAATGAAGCAACAGAAAGAGGTATCAAGGGATCAATCCCATTTACAATTGCACCAAGAACCATAAAATACGTAGGAATAAACCTAATCAAAGAGGTAAAGGATCTGCATGCTGAAAACTATAGAAAACTGATGAAAGTAATTGAAGAAGACACAAAAAAATGGAAGAAATATTCCATGCTCATGGATTGGAAGAACAAATATTGTTAAAATGTTGATACATCAATGTGCCATGTGCACATTCAATGCAATCCCAATCAAAATAGCAGCGACATTCTTCTCTGATATAGAATAAACAATCCTGAAATTTGTATGGAACCATAAAAACCCTGAATAGCCAAACTAATGTTGCAAAAGAAAACCAAAGCTGGAAGCATCACAATCCCTGACTTTACCCTTTGCTACAAAGCCAGAATCATCAAGAGGGTATGATATTGGCACAAAAATAGACACATAGACCAATAGAACAGAATAGAGAACCCAGAAATGGACCCACAGATGTATGGAAACTAATCTTTGACAAAGCAGGGAAGAGTATCCATTGGAAAAAAGAGTCTCTTCAGCAAATGGTGCTGGGAGAACTGGACAGAAACATGCAGGAGAATGAAACTGGACCACCTTCTTATAACATACACAAAAAATAAACTCAAGATGGATGAAAAACCTAAAGGCGAGACATGAAACCATCAAAATCCTAGAGGAGAAAAAGCACAACAACCTCTTTGACCTCGGCTGCAGCAACTTCTTACTTGACACATCTCCAAAGGTAAGGGAAATAAAAGGAAAAATGAACTATTGGGACCTCATCAAGATAAAAAGCTTCTGCACAGCAAAGGAAACAATCAACAAAACTAAAAGGTAACCAACAGAATGGGAGAAGATTTTTGGAAATGACATATCGGATAAAGGGCTAGTATCCAAAATCCATAAAGAACTTAGCAAACCCAACACCTGATAAAACAAATAATCCAGTGAAGAAATGGGCAGAATACATGAATAGACACTTGCCCAAAGAAGACATCCAGATGGTTAACAGACACATGAAAAGGTGCTCAACATCACTCATCATCAGGGAAATACAAGTCAAAACCACATTCAGATACCAACTCACACTGGTCAGAGTGGCTAAAATTAACAACTCAGGAAACAACAGATGTTGGCAAAGATGTGGAGAAAGGGGAACCCTCTTGAACTGTTGGTGGGAATGCAAACTGGTGCAACCACTCTGGAAAACAGTGTGGATGTTCCTCAAAAAATTTAAAAAAGAATTACCCTACAACCCAGGAATAGCAATACTAGGAATTTATCCAAAGCATACAGGGGTGCTGATTCATAGGGTCACATGTACCTCAATGTTTATAGCAGTGCTATCAACAATAGCCAAATTATGGGAAAAGCCCAAATGTCCATCAACTGACGAATGGATGAAGATAATGTGGTTTATATATATAATGGAATACTATTTGGCAATGAGAAAGAATGAAATCTTGCCATTTGCAAAAGCGTGGATGGAACTGGAGGGTGTATTATGCTAAGTGAAATAAGTCAGTCAGAGAAAGACAGATATCATAAGTTCTCACTCATATGTGGAATTTGAGAAATTTAACAGAAGACCATGCGGCAAGGGAAGGACAAAAAAGAATAGTTACAAAATGAGAGGGAGCCAAACCATAAAAGATTCTTAAATACAGGGAATAAACTGAAGGATGATGGGAGGCGGCAGGGTAGAGGGGAAAATGGGTGATGAGCATTGAGGAAGGGCACTTGTTGGGATGAGCACTGGGTGTTGTATGTAAGTGATGAATCATGGGAATCTACTCCTGAAGCCAAGAGCACACTGTATACTCTGTATGTCAGCCAACTTGACAATTAATTATATTAAAACACATAAATAAAAAATAATAAAAAATCTAAAATAAATAAATAAAGTGTTGTTAAAGTGACATTCTTAAAATTTTTCTAGCTTGGATGAAAATATTCAGTATTCTACTGAAAATATGATGATTGATGTAGGTTTTAACATAGCAAAATATTATCAGCTTAAAAAATATTCCCTGAACACCCAAACCAGACAAAGATATGACAAGAAAGGAAAACTACACATCAATATTTCTCATGAACATATATGTAAAAATCCTCAATAACATATCTGCGAATCAAATCCAACACTATATAAAATATTACACACCATTACCAAGTGGGATTTATCCCATGTATGCAAGTCTGGCTCATCATTCAAAACTCAATTAATATGACACATCACATCAACAAACCAAAAAGAAAAAATCATTTGATCACATCAGCATAGGCAAAAACATTTGACAAAATCCAACATCCATTTATGGTAAAAACTCTCAGTAAACTACAAATAGAGGGAAGATTTCTCAACCTGATAAAAAGTACCTACAAAATCCTGTAGCTACCATAATACTTAATGGTAACAAACTCAAAGCTTTCCTACTAAGATCAACCAGAAGGCAAGGATATCTCTTTACCACTCCTTTTCAACACCATACTGGAAATTGTAGCTGATGCAAATGACAAGAAAAGGAAATAAAAGGCATACAGATTGGGAAGGAAGAAATAAAAGTTTGTTTTCAAATGACACAATAGTCTATGTAGAAAATCTTAAAGAAAAAAACATACCTTTCTGGGGGTGCTGTGTGACTCACTTGGTTAAACAGCCGACTTTGGCCCAGGTCATGACTTCATGGTTCGTGACTTCAAGCCCTGCATCAGGCACTCTGCTGTCAGCACAGAGCCCACTTTGGATCCTCTGTCCCCCTCCCCAACTCATTTTCTCTCTCTCTCTGTCTCTCTCTCTCTCTCAAAAATAAATAAACATTAAAAACTTTTAAAAAACCTTCCTCAACTAATAATCAAGTACAGCAAGTAGCAAAATATAAGATTAACATAGAAAAGTCACTTTCCTATATATCAACAATTAATAAGTGGAATTTGAAATTAAAAACAGAATATAATTTACATTAGCACTCCAAACATGAAATACTTATGTACAATTCTAACAAAATATGTGAAAGATCTGTATTAGGAAACTACAAAACTCTGATGAATAAATCAAAGAACTAAATAAATAGAAATTCCATGTTCATAGGAAAGCAATATCTTCCCAACTTGTTCTATAGATTTAATTTCACCCCCATCAAAATCCCAGAAAGTTATTTTGTGGAGATCCACAAACTGATTCTCAAGTTTATATGTAAAGGCAAAAAATCCAGAATAGCCAGCACAATATTGAAGAACAAAGTTGGAGGAATGACATAATGTGAATTATGTCTTACTCTAAAATTATAGTAAATAAGACAGTGGGGTATTAGTGAAAAAGTGGACGAATAAATCAGTGGCACAGAATAGAGAACCCATTAATAGACACACATAAATATAGTCAATCCATCTTCGACACAAGAACAAAGGCAATACCATAAAGCAAAGACAGTTTTTTCAACAAATGGTGCTGGAACAAGTGGACATCCATGTGCAAAACAAAAACAAAAACAACGAAAAAATAGACACCTTTACAAAATTAACTCAAAATGGACAACAGAACTAAATGCAAAGCACAGAACTATAAAACATCCTAGAAGATAACATAAGAAAAAAACCTAGATGATCTTGAGTACAGTGATGACTAGTTAGATATAACACCAAAGGCATGGTCCACAAAGTAAATAATTAATAAGCTAGGCTTCATTAAAATTAAAAAAAATTCTACACTGTGAAGGATAACATCAAGTGAGTAAAAGACAAACTATAGACTGGGAGAATATATTTGCAAAAGACACATTTAATAAAGGACTATTATTCAAAATATACAAAGAACTCCTGAAACTCAACAATAAGCAAACAACCTGATTAAATAATGGGCCAAAGACCTTAACAAACACTTCATCAAAGACATACATATGGCAAATGAGCATACAAAAAGATGTTCTACACTTCATGTCTTCAGGGAAATGTCCAGTAAAGTGAGATATCATTCCACACTTATTAGAATGGCCCGCATCTGAAAACTGACAACACCAAATATTGATGAGGATGTGGATCAGTAAGAACTCTCATTCATTGGTGGTGGTAATGCAAAATAGTACAGCCACTTTTTTGGTAAGTGTTTATTTAAATTCCGGTTAGTTAACATATAGTGTAATATTAGTTTCACATGTACAATATAGTGATTCAACACTTCCATACAATACCCAGTGCTCATCACAAGTGCATTCCTTAATCCCCATCACCTATTTAACCCATCCTCCCACCCCCTCCTCTCTAGTAACCACCAGTTTGTTCTTTATGGTTAAGAGTCTGTTTCTTGGTTTCTCTCTCTCTCTCTCTTCCCTCCCCCATATGAGTGAAATAATATAGTATTTGCCTTTCTCTGACTGACTTATTTCACTTAACATAATACTCTCTAGCTTCATCCATGTTGTTGCAAATGGCAAGATTTCATTCTATTTTACTTCTGAGTAATATCTTCTTTACCCATTCATCAATTGATGGACACTTGGACTGCTTCCATAATTTGGCTATTTCAGCCACTTTCAAATCAGTTTGGCAGTTTCTTACAAAAGTTAACATACTCTTATCATATAATCCAGCAATTGTGCCCCTTGGTATTTACACAAAGGAGTTGAAAACTTATGTCCACAGCAAAACCTGCTTATGTAGGCTTATTCATAACTGCAAAAACTTGGAAGCAACCAAAATGTCCTTCAGGAAATGAATGAATACATACACTGTGGTTCATTCAGACAAATGAAATATTATTCAGAGATAAAAAGAAACTGTCAAGTGATGAAAAGACAAGAAGGAATCTTAAATTCATATTACTAAATGAAAGAAGCCAATTTGAAAAGCCTACATACTGTATGATTCCAACTATATGACGTTTATCATGAACTAGTGTTGAATAACTCTTACCAATTAGTAGGAAAGGAGATATAGTCAATAAAAACATGGGTCCAAGATCCAAACAAAGATCCACAAAATAGCATATCTAATGACTAATGAGTATGTGAAAAAGTTTATCATCATCTGAGAGAAATAAGTAAAGGAAAACCAACCAAGTGCTATGCACTTACACATACAGAAGAATGGCTAAAATTGGAAAAATGGGAACCAACTAGAATTTTCATACAATACTTCTGGAATATAATTTTAGTATAAATACTTTGTAAAAGTATTGTGTCAATCATCAGTAAAAGATAAACATATGAATAACTTCAGTTAAAACAATCCTACCTCTTAGGATACCCCTGAATAATGAATGCATATGTAAATACAAATTTTAGCAGCTTTATTCATAATGTCCATATATGTTAGAATAGAAACACAAATTGTATTTTGATATACTGTGGGGCCACTGAAGTGGGATTCAAGATTTGAATCATACACCAAACTCATAAGATCCAAGAAGGCTTATTTAACTCCAGTGTGAAACAGATCAGCGAGCACAGGAGTATACATACAAGCAATGCCATGCATTACTGATTCACACCCAGATTCATTTTTCAATGTCCCCAACCACTGTACACATGATATGTTTTGCTATAAGTTTAGCCCAAAGCTGATGATATGCGTATGCATCATAGCAGCATAAAAGAGACACCACGTATATGGTGCTATAGCTTAAATACCCTGTAAGGTTAAGAGACTAGTTCCTTTTCCTTAATGTGATGTTAGTCTACATGTTGCAAGTTACATAATAAAATAAGCCTATCAGCCAAGGTCACAGCCTAAAGAACATTCTTTGAATAGTAGTCAGCACATGGCAGGCTCTGCAGAGCATGACCTATTTTTAGAGTAGATGTCGCAAGATGTTTGAATAAGAGCAAAACTTCAGGCTAGATAATGCAATATGATCAGCTGTTAACCCATTCCTTGCCAGGCCATCCTTTAGCCCCCATTCACATATACTTGTCATATAACCCCTGGGTGTGATAGAAATTATATATATGTGTGTACACAAATATATATAATTATATACATAATTGTGTGCATATATATGATTAATCATATATAATATATATAGAATTATATGTATATATATCATATATATATAATTCTATTAAAGCATTTTCCCATTATTTTGTAGATACAAGCAAGCACACAAAGACTCCAATAACTGTCATGATAAGAATAGAATAAAAATCATCTGATGATATAAAGAATATATTAAAAACACAAGACAAAACAAATAGAAGTTAATGGTAACCATAACACTACAACATAGTAACTATAGCTATGATTATGATTATGTTTATGATTATTACTGCTGCAGGGTACAAGGACTTATCTTACACTTTCTCCTTAAAGTCATTCCCCTCTATCCTACCCTTTGGGGTATTCTTCTCAAAGGACTGGTTAAGCACTTGAGGTATTTTTATTATAAGAAATCTGTCAATAAACAGAAAAGTACAATTAATATAAGAAGTTACAAGGACTCCATAATAACTCAAATCCCTTACAACCATTTTCACTAATTCAGGGATAACACATACCTTCCATCTTTTCAACTCTTTCCCCACTCTTGACTCTCCTCAAAGAATGCTTTATATACATCACCAATCATTTACAACATGCTTGCCACACTCAATATAGAATTGCCCCCCGAAATCTCATTTAACACTGTAGTCCCACCATGGACTTTTCTTCTCTACTATTTCTATTCCTGAATTAAAAGTCCCACTCTGTATTCTCTTTTTTCCAAGCAGACACAAGGTTCATAAATGATCCAGACTGAAATATATTTTATTTAGTTTTTTATTCATTATAGACATGTATGGACAGAAATACTAGGCCGTGAATGAAGTAATAGAGATAATGAAGTAATAAGAAGATTTAGTTAGTGTTGGCCTTTTTTAAAAATGTTTTATTCATTTTTTGAGAGACAGAGGGAGACAGGGTGTGAGTGGGGGAAGAGTGTGCTGAGCTGTCAGCACAGAGCCCAATGAGGGGCTTGAACCCACAAACCAACTGTGAAATCATGACCTGAGCTGAAGTCGGATACTCAATGACTGAGCCACCCAGGCGCCCTTTGTTGGTGTTTTTTGTGAATGAGTCTCTTCAATTACTCGACAGGGTCGCATTCTTTCAAGCAGCAAAGAGTTTCAGGTCTTGCACAGTACGACATCTTAAATTCATTTTCACCACATTGATTTTTACATTGACCATTAAGCTTTATACAGGCTTTCCATGGATCAAAAACATCATAGTGCTCTTTAATTCTAGCTGAAAGAAGGCAAAAATGGATGGAGTTAAAAATTAACGTAAGAAATGTCAACATTTAAAAGAAGATACACAAAGAAGCACTGACCACAGAGGGAAGAAAAAGGAGAGGGATTCACCTGTTTTTTCATTGAAATCTTTCTGTCCCTATATATAACAGAGAAAACCAAGGACATTAGCCAGTGTCCAATTCCTAAACTAGATGTCCCACCCCTACACATTTCAATTGATCAAGTAGTGACTCAATAGGGGACATCTGGAGAGCCTGAAATGTATTAATACCTTCTATCTCTCTTGCTTATCCTCACTGAATATGAGTGGGCCAATCTCCATCTTCTGTCTCATTAATTATTCATGTTTAATTCTGTTCTGTGAATTTTCCTCCTCAAGACTTCATTGTTCATTGAAACTTGACTTCAATGGTTCTAAAGTACTAAAATATACTGTTTTTTTTTAATTTTATTAAATATCCCAACTATTCTTTGATCTACACCCCACCTTCACTCCCAGGAGATGTTCACCTAAAAACAGACAATTTGGAAGATGAACGTAATGAACAGAAAATAAATAAACAAAAGAGATGAACATAGTTAAGATTTCAGCAAGTCTCTTAACTTTTCAGTACTACTTTTCATTTTCTCCCCTACTATAGTTTCTGAAGCTATAGAAAGTTTAAAATTTTTCACTCTTTCACTTTGTACTGTATTTGCTTTGATTTTGTAACTTCAAAAATCATGAGGAATGAGATAAGGATCTAATATCTCTGTTACTTATAGAAGTTCTGGCATGCAGGTGAAGGTTTACATTTATTCCCTGTATCTCCCAAAACAAAACTATAAGTAAATGGTGTAGATTAACAAGGAATCAGGTTTTAGCTCATTATAATAAATTCCTTCTTGACATTTAAAGCTTTCATAGTGATCATGAAATACCTTACCAAAGAAATACATATCTATCATCCTGGATAAATATAATTAGGCCTTACTGGACATATTTTAGAAGATCAGCCAGAATCGGTGAGTCATTGTCACTGATGTTTATAGACATGCTTTCATCCCAGAGACCTTTTAATTATAAAATTAAGCAAATCCTCATCCATTTTTTTCCAGTAAAATATTTTATAGGGGTTTTATATATTATGTATATTTTAAATAAAGTAGAAATACTACCCATATGGTATTCTCTTTATTCATCTATTATAATTTTGATGACCATATAGGTTATTTGCCAATAGTTATCAATTATTTGCTATTAATATTCCTGTATTCTTTCTTGGAGCACACGCAACAGTCTTCTCTTGGGTAGATATATTCACAATGGAAATCCTAGATCATAGAATACACATGTCTTCATCTATAATAGCTTATTAAAAATCATTTTCCAAAAGGGTCCTATCAGTTTCACTCTGCTCAGTAGTGTATGAAAATTCTTGCTGTTCCATTTGCATTACCATACTTTGCATTATCTAACTATAAAAATTTTAAACATTATTTGAATGTGTGGTGGTGTAATATCATGGTTTAAATTTGCATTTTCCTGATTGCTAATGAGGATAATAAGCACTTTAAGTAGGTTTGTATATCCACTTTTACAAATTACCTAAGTCTTTTTTCCCATATTTCTACTGAATTTTCTTTTTCTTTGATTTATCAGAATTCTTTATAAATTTCAGATACAAGCACTTTGCCAGTTTTAAATGTTGTAATTTTAATATTCCATTCTATGGCTTGGCCCAGCTGATATATATAAGAACTGAGGGAACTTTTTACATGAGGTGTTAATCAAGTGGTGCTACAGCTAAGAGAGAAGAACCTTAGAAGGTTGTGAGTCTTAAAGTCTAAGTTTGAGATGAAGATGATCAGAGATAATGTACATTATCTCTGTATATTAGTGTAACTCTGTAATGAAGCTAAATTAAATTATTTTCATGTTAAAAAATAATGTAATTGTCTAAGTTCATATAAATGCAGGTATAGGTAGAGAAATATTGATAGATATATAGAGAAGTAAAAATAGACACTTAGAGATAGAGATGTGTAGGTAAATCAATTTATATGACAACCAAGGTAATTTTGGCTTTGAGGAGTAAGCACTCCAGAACTGCAGATTATAAACCAAGGGAAAATTTAAACCTATGCATGTCCAGTCATAGTGAATAAGTGTGATTTTTTTTATTGTTTTACATTTAAACAAATGTAGACTTTTCCCCTTATACACATTGTTAACAATATCTGATAGCCAAAGGCGTGCCATTTATTTATTTTTTTAGTGTCTCAAAACAGCAGCTGTTACTGAATACACATAACTGCAATGAAGGATACATCTACTTTCTTTATACGATAATCGAAGTGAAGTGGGATACAACCAAATGTAACAACAAATAGAATAACAGAAGAACAAGTTATTTTTCTATACAGTTTAAATATTATATCACAAATCTGAGTACAGTCTGACTTAGCTAATGTCACCTCATCTTCAGAGAATAATCCTCAAATTTGGTCAGGCAAATCAGCAATTTCTTACATACTTCTGTCCTTTTTGCTTGTTTTCCAAATATCCTTGTCTTCCTTTTTTCTCTTTCTGCTCTCTAAATATTTCTTGATTTTCTTCTCTCCCTCTATCCATTTATTAATTAAATAAATGTTAACTGAGCACCTACTCCAAATATATATGTATACATGTATGTGGTATAGGCCTACCGTGACAGGCTTCAGCAATGACATAGTGTCCAAAAACAAAATGAAACATAACAAGAAGGTAAAACACGTGGCCCATGTATAAAATAATTTGACCAATGACTTCATCATTAGGTCTTTGTCTGAACACCATTACAAAGATAACTCTCTTTCTTTGCCTTCCCATAGAAATTTATTTGTATAACTCTCATGGTGTGAAAACATTCTACAACATTCTACAATGTTTATAACATTCTAACTTGAGAAGACACTTTGCCAAGTGATATTCTAAATCATAATTGAGATAAAGACTAAAATAGAGAAGAATTCCTTTTTTAAATAAATCCCTAACACTTAGTCTGGACTTTTCATGTTCAATTGCCTTTTCAAGTTATCTTAATTACACCATCCTTGAAATTAATAAGAATATCTTAATTACTCTTTCTATCTAACAATATATTTTGTGTATCCAAAGATTCCAGGCTTATGGGCAATGAACAGTGGTGACTGATAAAAAGAAATTTTGCCACATAGAGGGAAATTAAGACAACAATCTGACTCAAGCATAGTGGCATCGACAACATGTTTTAAAATATTTCGGATGCTGGAAGCAATGATTGGAGAATGTTTCCTCTTGGAAATATAAGAACATCTGTCTAGATACAGTTTCATAAAAAATAAGACCCTGTGACTTTAAAATGAGACTTCTTTCACATTCTGACCATAAAATTCAACTTTCATAAAACTAGAAGTTTAAAGACAAGAAGAGCTAGGAAAATGGGGAGTAGGACAGAGAACATACTTAGGATATTTCCTCCATTTCTTTTGATAGATAGTGATTAAATTGTGCAAGTTATAACTCTACTTGTTTTATTTTACCTGCTTTGTTTTCCTTTGTACTGTATTCTGCCTTTTCAGATATTGTGGAAGAATTATGTATCTCTGAGTATAGTTTTTCAAACCTTTTAGTACATACGATCATCGATAATGGCATAGAAGGGGTAACAGGTTGGTCACAGCCCACTGCAAAAGAAAAAAAATACTTTAAAAGCATACAAAAAGAGTATTCTCCAAAATAAGAACAATAATGTATTTCTCTTTATTTCATGGTTCTGCATACTATAAGAGGTTTTTAAAGATGATAAGCTTGTAGAATATACTTCTTTAAAATTTGATTGAATAAGTCAATGAATGACTTAATCATTATCTCACATGATTATTGCAAGGAGCAATAAATTAATAAGTGCAAAAGGCAGAACAGATGCTAGCTATTAAAATCATTACTATTAAGGAAAAAGCATCAGTGCAAATTTAAATTGATGTAATTCTAAAGAATATCTCAGAAAATTTCTAGGAATAGAGAGAATTTTAATGACCATGTTCTAATAAATTTTTACAAAGATGATGAAGGAAAAAATTATTCTTATTTAAATTAACTCCAATTCCTTGAGTTACGCTATCAATTGAAGTTTAGCTCTCTTTTGGTGAGAAATTGTCAGTTAAAAAATTATTTCTGTTTGAGTGTCAGAGCAGAGTAGCAGTAAGAGAAGGGAATACTACAGGTTTACTTTATGGTGATCTCCACTTACCTCAATAATGACAGATATCTTGGTGACCCAGGAAATTAGCAAAAATAAAGAAGAATTTAAATGGAAGAGGGCAGATGCACAGCTAGTCTTTGGACTTTCAGCAAGCGATGTAACCTCACTTACCTTCTGCTATCAATACTATCAATGTGAAATGAATAATTTCCAACCATACATTCATTCTATTCTCAAATTTTTTCAAATCTACTCGTATATTAAACTTAGTAGAATTTGAATATTAAAAAACAACACATTTTGAGGACTGATTAAATCATGGTAGTGCTATTTTTTTCCAATGGCTTATATAGACATATATATATATGATATATAGTACATATATGTATAAATATACATAATGTATGTAATATATATATAATTTCATGTAATCAGAGTGAATCATAACCTTTACTAGGCAATTGTTTTTGAAAAATTATTCAAATATTTTCTCCATCTGGGGCTGTAAATAAATATAATATGATTTTGCTGATAGTATTAATATAATTATTATATAATGTTAATGATATTTACTTAAAAAATCCTGACACCAACCCCCCACTCCACTTAGTGCCGACCCCTGTGGCAATAACATTTATGTTACCTGGTATACTGAAGATACCAAAGGACAAAATAGAGAAAGAAAAAAGGATCTCCATTGTAAATGATTTCTTAGGAGAACACAGTTCACAGATCTTCTGTCTTAACTCAGGTGTTGCTGAAATAAGGAACAAAGAATCCTTCTGCACAGTCTTGATTACTGAGGCTTATTAAGAATAAGAACATTTCTGTGCTTGGTTGAATGTTCAAAGGGATAGTGGATAGAAAAAGCTGGTGCATTACCACACACACACAAAATGCTATCTACTGATTTCTCCTGAGGCCAGTGTCTCTAAGAAACTTTAACAGTTTCTAGATTATGGGTATAAGTTGCTAAGTGGCCAAGTTTGAAAATAACCTTCTGTTATTCATGAGATATTGCAAGAATACGTGTTTCATATAACCACATTTATCATTTTAGTGTTCCCAATACAAGAATCTCAGTGCAAAGAAAGGTCCAAAAACAGAATTTTGGACTGATATTACCATTGAGGATATTTAATTCTATACATAAAAGTACTGAGATCCAGAGTTGTCAGGTGATTTCATAATCCATAACATTTTTATTTAAAATAAATTTTAACGTAAATAATGACAATTAACTGACTTGTTTGAAAATTACCTTATCTAGCTTAGTTGTACCTTTAAGAAAGGTGTGTACCCTCAAGTAAGTTTCAAATAAAAAAATGCATATCCTATGTTAAAAAGTCAAAGTGAATTTCTATTTTTTTCTGTGTAGCTTGGAGTTATTTCTGAGGTCATCCATGTTTTCCATAGTTTATTACAGCAGATATTGGAGAAGAGCAGCTGAAAGTTTTTCTCAGATCCCATAAGCAAACATTAGGAGCAACAGTCCATTGATTCTCTCTTATTACACCCAAATAAGGCACTCAGAATATGGGTATAAAAGAGTCCCAGTGAACATTAGCCATACTTATTCTATAGCGGTAAAGGTGTTTACTATCAAAACATGCATAGATATTTAGAATCTTAGCAAAGCTTCCTGAACAAAGTAATAGACATTATTCAAGAAGTGTTTCCTTCCATACCCAATTTCTTCACTCTCAAAATATGAATTTAAAATTAAGGACTTAGAAAGTTAATTACTTGCTGGTAAGCACATAATTGAGAATTTTGCCATCATCTGACATAGAGGAAGACCATTTATAACTGTCTCAACATAAGATGAATTCAACAGAAATTAATCAAATACTTATCAATGTGTCTATTAATGCTCTAGTTACTGTAATATAACTGTGAAAAAGATAGATTTGATTATTGTGGATGAGAATTAGAATTAGTTGAGATACTACAACTAAATTTCAAGTTTTATTAAAAATAAATTATTGGGTACCTTCTCTGTTATCAAAATACCTATGAATAAACCCTAGAAAAAGAGCAGAGAAGAAAGGTCTCTCATTGATTTTCTCTATTCTATTCCTTTCCAAAGTTAGGACAAAAGTGCAATATTGTTACCTCCAAAGACTGAAGCCAATTAGAAATTTATTTTGGATATCTCATTTGTTAAATATGAAGAAAAAAACAGAAAAATGAAAATATTATTGCTGACTCACTCAGGATAATTTTTGACTCACTTCTAATCTCATGGAGAATATGGAAACCACTCCCTTTTTTGAGCACTGTCTCAGTCTTTCACTCTGGATGCCCAACACGTTAAACACATTCTACATAATCTACCTCATGAAGTAGAACTAAACTATTCTTTTCAACACTTATTATCTGAAAATGAGAGTACATATCATTTAAATTGTTTTTGTTTTACAGATATAAAGAATTTTAAATCATAGACAACTGGATAGCTTAGGAATGCTTGGATTCATTGATCACCCTTCTGTGATCACCTTGTCGTCATTCCGGATATTTAGGAAACAGATAATAAGACCTGGTCACTGTCTTGAGAAACTCAAATTATTTTTTAAAAGACATTCACAGAAATATATGACAAATCAATAAGGAAAATGTCATAAAAGTTGTATGAAAACAATTTTTATGTATGTTCTAAGTGTAGTTTTTCCTTCCAATACCACAAAGTTCAACATAGAAGATCACATATAATGTTTCTGGATTAGGGGTTTTGTGGATCTAATAAGGAAACCTAAGTCGTGTGTGAGTCACCTGAAGAAAGTATTTTACCTTGTTTCAATTTCTCTTCATTTCCTAATTTCACTCTTTAAATTTTGGAGAAGCAAATTATTATTGCTACTCTACAACATGTATGTTTATCAAAAACCACACTGGGGCACCTGGGTGGCTCCGTCTGTTAAGTGTCCAACTCTCGACTTCAGCTCAGGTTATGATATCACAATTCATGAGTTCAAGTCCTGCCTCAGGCTCTGAGCTGACATTGCATAGCCTGCTTAGGATTCTGCCTCTATCACTCTCTCATCCCTTGCCCCTCTCTCTCCCTCTCTCTCTCTCTCTCTCTCTCTCGCTCACTCTTTCTTAAAATAAATAAATAAACTTAAAAAAGAAACCCACCATCTTGGATAGTAAAAGTGTACAAAAGGTGTATATTTTGTCAATTCAATTGGCAGGGGTCATCTACACTGCTGAGCTAAAAAGATTTCCAAGGCCAATTCTATGTTCAGTGGGAAAAGAGTGTTATAACTGAATGGTGAGGTATATCAAACATTCCAGGCAAAGAGAGTTGCTAAGGAAATATCAGATATTTACTGTCTCTAAACAAATGATGTGAAATGCACAGTATTGTAAAATATTGGTAACTTTCACATATGTTATTATTTTCTCTGATTATCTACTGTGATAATTGGTAAAACTTCTAAAAGGAAAGCAATGTAAGTTCTAGTATTTAAAGCAAGCTGCTTTACCAGTATTTTAAGGAGGCTAATCCTAAGGGGTAAGTAGTGAGAGACTCCTTTTTGGAGAAAATGAGTAGATTAGAAGGAAAGAAAAGAAAGAATGGAAAGCTTACCTATACAGAAGAAGTGACCTTATAACTTAGTTTATTAAAAAATCCTAACAATCCCAAACATTTAATTACTTTAATAGATTGTTAGAAATGTACTCTTTGTCCCATACCAAAAATTTTGCTACACTCTCATTGGATATCTCTTAAAATTGAAATATATTTTTCTCATGTAGGCATATACAAACTGAGATATATACTGTATATGCAATCTATTTGCCAGGCCAACACTACTATTTTCTCTCAATTCTCTCTAAAATGGGAATCAGCAAATCTTTTCTTCTCTGCTTCTCTGTTTGATTTCAGATCCACTCCCTTTCTTCTGATTCCTTCCTTCTGAGATCTCTTTTTCTAGTTCTTAGCCTTGACAAGGTAACCCCTTAAGCTTAATAGTTACTTGAATCCATAAAGTGCTTAATTAGCCAGTCAGCTGCAAGTGGATTATTCTCCCATCTCTATTAATCTAAGTGTAAATGTCCTATTGGGGAGCTCACCAAAAAATGGTCATTACAGTTAAAATATCTCATCTGAAGGTTTACTTCTGTTTCAGATGTCTATTCATGGGTTATTTAAGTTTTTCCATATAGTTTCTTCAGCATGAATGCCCTTCCAACCCTTATTCCATTGGCTAATTTCAATTATTTCCTTCTTCACAGCACAGGTATCATGTTTTTTTTATCAGTGATCACCATTTCTTCTAGAAATTACATTCATCTTCTTATCTAGGTGGGACTAGTTTAATCCTACTATTTCATAGATGTTCAGCCAACGTATTCTAATTGACTTCTAAGAGTTGCACTTTTGGGACTCCTGGATGGCTCAGTCAGTACAACATGAGACTCTGGAACATTGGGTTGTAGGTTCAAGCTCCATTGTGGATGTAGAGATTACTTTAAAATAAACTCTAAAAAAATTTAAAATGAAAACAATAACAATAAAATGAGAGTTCCACTTTTGCTTTTTATTTGCAAGACTTGAATTTTGAAAAAATACATTATAAGTTGTCTACTGTTCAATTGCTCAGCATTGTCTACCACATAAATGTTTCTAAGTGTCATTTGAAAAAATAGCTAGGAGCTTCTGATGACGAACTTTCCTGTGGGAATCATGTATTCTGTTAATATGGCAAATCAGAGAATATTTCAACTCTCTTTCGGTGGTTAACTAATATGTACATTCTTCAACCCCCTCATCCCTTACTCAAGAATACTGGGGAATTCACATGCTTTGCCTTAATTGTATTATTTTACCGCTATTTCTAAGCATTTTGAATAAAACATGTTTCAAATTAACTTCTAAACATTATCAAACTGGAATTTTTGGTTGGGAACTCTAAGGAACCGATACTTCGGTAAGAGAGTTTGGGGAAGAATACTACGGATGCTCAGAGTGGTGGTGAGGACAGACTGGGGAAGCATGAGCTACAGGGCAAAGGTCATTCCTCCCTCTTTTAACTCATCTCCTCAAATAGAAATATCCTAAGAATTAAAGTACTGTGAAGAAGTTGCTCAAAGTTCCTGACTCTTAGGGAAAAACTAATTATATCAAGTGTCCTTCTTTCCCACTTTGTTTCACTTCTTACTCCCATTTTATGCTCCCTGTCTCACATTTGGGTTTAACAAATTATAAATAAAATAAAACTCCAAACAGGTAGTGGTTTTTCTTTTCTATTCAATCTCCATATACTAGTCAATTCTCCTACTTCAGCACTGTCCCAGTCATAAGAATATGTGAACATCTCTGTCTAGAGACCCAGGTCAAGTAGATCTAAACTGTTTTATGAATTAATTTAGCAGAGAGATTCTAGTGAGACTTGCCTTTCAGAATTAGACTTTTTTCCATATTTTGATTCACCTATGGGCAATACGACTTCCTATAGCTGATTCCATATCAAATAGAAAATTTTTTCTGCAATACCTTCCATGTAATTAATTCTGCCTGTCTTCTGTATTATGTCTTGAAAGGAGAACTAAACTGCAGACATTTGATGTTTATGTATGAATGACTGCTATTCCTGAATGGCTCAAGCATGTATATTCCATTTTGTTTTCCTTTGTTAATTATAGAAATTCATGAACAGAGTAGTAGTCTTTAGTGGAAGTTTTAAGAAAGCTTTAAGAAAGATACTGAATTCTGGGTGCATAAGTCTGTCTATATATCTATATCTATATCTATCTATCTATCTAATCACTCATTGCTCTGCATCATCTTAATTTCTTAAATTCACCTCAGCTAATATACAGCCTGAGTTTTGGTTTTACAGTAAACAATTCTAATTTATTCTTTGCCCCAGTGATTATTAAATTGTCCATAGTTTTCTCTTGCATACCTTCCACAAGTCCAATTCACAATAATGGTACTCTTTGCTTTTGGCTAAAATAAGAAAAGAAAGGCTGGGATTAGAATCCAGCTATGACTGGAGCACCTGGGTGGCTCAGTAGGTTAAGCCCCCAACTCTTGATATTGGCTCAGGTCATGATCTCACGGTTGCTGAGATTGAGCCCCACATTGTGGGGCTCCACACTGAGAGCATGGAGTCTTCTTGGGATTCTCTCTCTCTGCCCCTCCCCCACTAGCACACACATTTTATCTCTCTCTCAAAATAAATAAATAAACTTAAAAAAATCCAGCTATGGCAAGCACACTTCCAAAATAAAATAGGCCAAGAACCACCAGAAAGCAACATGTCAATGGAAAAAAACACTATACTACCATCTTGGAAATTTTTATTTCTTGCTGTATGTATTCTACTATATGCCAAACACTGATCAGGCTTTGTGAAACTATAGTGGCCAGAATCTAGGTCCTGCCATTATGGAACTTGCTCAATCAAATCCTTTGACAACCTTGTTTGAGAGCTGTCATGAAAATTATTGTCACCTCCTTTGTTCTCCCATGTTATTTACTCTGAACAATTCATATGTAATTTACAGCAATGCAGTCTGAGAGAGAATTCCTCTAAATGATATCCTAACCTTAATTCAGATAAGGGGGCCAGAACACGGAAAAATTCTTCACAAACTAAGTCTTCCAGAAATTTAGGTTTTTCTCACTCCCTTTTATTTTATTCTTTCAAGCTATCATCTTTACCCCATCCTCAGAGTTAGCAAAAATATCCTGACAATGCTTTCAATACATGTGTATTCTTAGACTACCCAAGAGATATATCAGGGCCATAAAAATGTTGACTGGTAGCAAGGTATCTTGCCATCCAAAATGTGAAGGGGTAGGAGTAAACCAGTACTTCATTCCTAGTCATATTAGCACTGAATGTACTGAGATAAACAACCATAAAAATAATAACCAAGAAATTGTTCTTCTAGAAAAAATATTATGGTTAGAAAACAAAACATGACTTCATCATAAACTGATATTTGACTTAGGAAAGAGATTCAAAATTACACATTGCACAGGACATTCCTTACTATATAACCAGAGAAGTGAGGAGACAGAAAGGTAAGCATAAAATACGTGCTTAATACAGGAGTACTGATGCATAGGGGCACTTGTACCCCAATGTTTATAGCAGTACTCTCAACAATAGCCAAATTATGGAAAGAGCCGAAATGTTCATCAACTGATGAATGGATAAAGAAATTGTGATGGGCAGTGCGAGGGAGGGGAAGGTGGGTGATGGATATTGAGGAGGGCACCTTTTGGGATGAGCACTGGGTGTTGTATGGAAACCAATTTGACAATAAACTTCATATATTGAAAAAAAAGAAATTGTGGTTTATATACACAATGGAGTACTACGTGGCAATGAGAAAGAATGAAATATGGCCCTTTGTAGCAACGTGGATGGAACTGGAGAGTGTGCTGCTACGTGAAATAAGCCATACAGAGAAAAACAGATACCATATGTTTTCACTCTTATGTGGATCCTGAGAAACTTAACAGAAACCCATGGGGGAGGGGAAGGAAAAAAAAAAGAGGTTAGAGTGGGAGACAGCCAAAGCATAAGACTCTTAAAAACTGAGAACAAACTGAGGGTTGATGGGGGGTGGGAGGGAGGAGAGGGTGGATGATGGGTATTGAAGAGGGCATCTTTTGGGATGAGCACTGGGTGTTGTATGGAAACCAATTTGACAATAAATTTCATATATTAAAAAAAAATAAAATAAAATACATGCTTAATATATTTACCTTTGATCCAACTGAACAAAAATGAACTACTAATATATTACAACGCACGAGACATCTTAATAATTTCAGTCTTTGTGTATTTTTGCTATATTACACATGAGGAAACATTTTAGAAGAAATATATATCTCTTAATTTTACTTTTTATACTTCAATCTATATTTTGTGGTCAAGAATTTTCTTCTCAACAGAATGGCAACAGTTTTCTAAAAGTTTAGTGTGAGTCCACTGTGAAGGAAATTCTTTTATTTGAAAGTATAGGAAAAGGTGCTTGTAAAAATAATAACACTTTGTCTTCATCTTTCATTAATATCTCTTTGTCCTTCGCTTAAAAATAAAAAGTCTAGGGGCTCCTGGGTGGCTCAGTCAGTTAAGGTCTGACTTCAGTCAGATGAGGTCATGATCTCCTGGTTCGTGGGTTTGAGCCCTGTGTCAAGCTCTGTGCTTGGAGCCTGGAACCTCCTTTGAATTCTGTTTGTCTCTCTCTCTCTCTGCCCCTCACTCACTCACACTCTCTTGTCTCTCAAAACAAATAAATGTAAAAAATAATAAATAAATAAATAGCCTACAGTACCCATTTCTTTGAGAGTATGTTGAATGAATAAATAAATGCATGAATGATTTGTTTACAAATAGACAAATGTCTAGTGAAGAAATAGTGAGCTAATATACAGAAAATGTTTAAAAGAGTATTTAATACATGTTAGTTAATTTATCATTATTATAGATACGATGGTCAATAATATCTTTTTTGGATATTTTTATAGCTAGAAAGAAATTTAATGACTAAACATTGAGTACTGAGATTTCTAAAAAAAAATAAAGAGAAAATTATTCTCCTGTTACACAGTCAGAAGTAAGTTAG
This sequence comes from Acinonyx jubatus, assembly GCF_027475565.1. NCBI lineage: Eukaryota > Metazoa > Chordata > Mammalia > Carnivora > Felidae > Acinonyx > Acinonyx jubatus. Next base: position 102,675,184 of record NC_069385.1, on the reverse strand, counting down.
TAATAAATTATCAGCGAAAATCATATGGTGTTTGAATAGAATGCAGGATATATAATTCACCTACCAGTCAAAGTAGGAATAGTTAACTTTTGATTTACTTTATTCTGAAGTTTTACGATTTCAATAGGCTTTTGTGTATGTGTGTGTATGTGTATTTGTCCCAGACAAAGCAGTAAAGGTCAGATGAGGATCTAGTTTCAGTTCAAACATAGTAAATTATGTGGTTTTAAGGACATCACTTTACTTAACTTGTGTTTTGTATTTCATGTACAAGATGAAGAGCCTGACATAGAAGATTTATAAGATTCTATCCAGCCTCAAACATGTTTTTCTACCTACACACTATTAATTCTTGCCTACATATTAAATACACTTCTTTCTATATTCAGACTATTAATCTTAATCTACATATGAAATATATTTTGCTATATTCAGAATATTAATCCTTACCTACATATTAAATACATTTTTTATATCCAGATCATTAATTCTTAAATACAGATTGTATATAAATTGATTGTATGTAGACTCATATATCATTGAGTTACTGGAACTGTGTCACCCCATTTTCTAATTTGATATTTTAGTAATGAATTTATGTAGCCCTTGTCATTGCAAAGACATTTACTTAAAAATACTGTCCTTAAGGAATAACATATCTAATTTTAGCACATTTGAGACATAGGATTTGATATTTCCTTAGGAAAGAAAACTCAAACTAAAAATATACTTTGGGATAATATATTTGCATTCAAAAACAATCTCATGTTTTGAAAACAGTAATGACAAGTAAAATTTACAGACTCTTAGTAGAAATGCTCTGTCTCCAATTCCCAAATAGTAGAGTTGGCTCAAGTATCCTACAAATCTGAAATAGTTTATTGGCAATAATGTGAAGGAGAAGAAGGAGATTAATACTAAGTCAAAAATATGGTTAATGCAGAATGTTAAAGAATATAACCAAATGTTTTCTCAGTCAAGGTATAGAGATCTTCATTAGTGAATTCTGAATAAATGTTGCCTGATGATAATGATTATACTAACAAACGAATCCTATAATATTAGTGTTTATATTACATTTTATATATAAAATTCATGATCCCTACTCCATTTCAGTATTGTAAATGAGTCCACTAAAAAATTCTATACTGCCTGGTGTAATTATTGAGAAATAAAGAAAAAAGGGAGTTTTACAAATTTTACAGTTACAAAGGATGTACATTTAAATTCTTAAGACCTCAAATTTTAAAATTATACTACAACAATTTAATTGGTCCTTGAATATGTACTTTATAATCTTAATATCAGAATGTTGAATCTTAATGTTCAGAGACATCCGAATCATAATTTAGAGTTTGAAGCATTGTAAAAAAAAACACTTAATATTATAGATGAAGACTCTAAAAACCAAAGAGGTTAGGTGATGTATTGTAACATATATTCTTTATAACTTATTAAAAGTAGAGACTCACCAATGATTTTGTAAGTCTATCTAGCCAACTTTGGATTATTTTTATAACCATTCCTAAAATAGATCTTATGACAAATAAAAGGCATTTCATTTTTTAAACCAAATTCTATGACTGTAACTTTTTATAATCAAAATAACTTCTAATCTACTCTGTAAAATTTCTACAGGCTATTATATAAAGATTTATCTCCAGTCCTCAGATACTGGTACTGAAAGCAGAGATCAATTACTTCTTTCACAACACTTCAAGAGTGCCTGGAATGTGGGAATCAGCCATAAGTGTCTCAATAATCTTTACTCATGTTTGCTATTCAGAAGCAAGACAATTATTACACTGGTGGCATAGTGGTGAGCATAAGCTACCTTCCAGAAGCAACACAATTATTAATCACAGTGTCTTAGAACTGTAATACAGGATAATTCAGTAAATAACTTCAGGATGTCTAAATATTCTAGACAGATTCACTGATAACCACTGAGGTGAAGATGTTTACTCAAGGATTGATTCCCTCTTCAATCAATTTTTTCCCATATAATATAGGAATAAACACTTCAAGAACTTAAATTTAGTACTTGAAATTTGATCATGACACATTTTCTTGCTGAGAAATAAACGATGTAGAATGTTCACATCAATTCCCATGAAGATGACATTTCAGCCTGTTTCTAAGTAAAATTTGTGTATCTGGGTCTGCTTAAAGCCTACAGTAAACAACATAGAGAATTTAATTTTGTTATGAATAAGAATTATTGTTAATGTGAGTCACCAAACCCATGAGCAAATCAATGACAACATCCTTTTGGTATCAGAACTCCTAAACTATGAATAAGATGAATAGAGAAGATCATTTCATTAATTTTTTTTTCTCCTATTCCTTTCCAAAGAGATATCAAATATGATTATTCCTTTACTCAAAGACTGCAGCCAATTAGAATATCTGTTTTTGAACCTACGTTTACCAAGTTGGAAAGGGGAAAAATGGCAAAAAAAATGTTAATGCTGATTCACTAGGTTTTATAAACTACTCTTAAATCCATGAAAAACATGGAAATTGTTTTGTAATCTTATTGTGCTTATGAGCCTAGCCCTGGAAATATATTTGAGCTTATGATTTTTAACTCTGCAATACTTAGACTTTGTGTCCATCAAGATGGCAAGCATAATCTCTAATTTAGGTTGTGTCACATAAATGGTGATTATTGCCAAAACCTTCATAATCATTACCATTTCTTGAAAGTTTATGAGTCAGAGTTGTGCTTTAGAGATGTTATCTCCTCCAGTATACACAAAAACCTTATAAGATAGATACTATTTTCTACATTTTACAGATTAAGAGAAGGTAAATCACTTGCCCAAAATCAAATAGTAAGCCAAAGATCTAGAATTCTTACCTTGGTATGTTTTATCCAAAATATGTAACCATAACCATCAGACTTTGGTCAATCATTATTTCTTTTCATCTCTTTCCTCATCTGTAAGATACAAAATTGAAACTTTTGGGCAATTGTCAAACTTTGCAAATTATAGATTTTTTAAAAATGAAATCATGTATATGATCTTGATTTTACAACAATCTTGGATCCCATAGAAAACCCATTTCAAAAACTTTGAGAATACAGGCCTTTTGAGGCCCATCCAAATCTTTTTCACAAATCTACTCTATTTCCTTTTTAAAATCTGTTTTTACCAAAGAAATTTATGAATTTAGCATAATTGCAAAATGTTCATAGTGAACATTTCATAAATGAGCATCACTGGGCTGCTGAGAAGAAACTATCTTTCAAGCGTCCTTTCTATTCCAGTAATTCACCAGACACTTCTCTGAGGACATTATTTAGATTACCCAAGAGACAAAAAAGAATATATCAGATTTACCTTTGGCCTACCAAACTGAGAGACCAATTCCATCTTCACAGATTCTTGATCAATATGGCTAAATTTTAGACAGGTTTCTTCCTGACATTTTCTCCTAACCCCTGTTTTCCTAAATCACTTGCTTTGGAAAATTTGCAATTAGAAATTCTTTCTCTGCTTCTTTGATATGTAAATAATCTCCCAGTCTGTTTTTAGATTTATAACCCAAGAATGTCTTTTTCAATTATCTTCTTAAGGAATAGATGGTAGCCAAGTTTTGGTAGCCTCTTATGTCAATGATAGAAAAAAGTGGAAAAAAACAAATATGATCCAGATTCTGAGATTTTCATGCAGATGAGAATGTTTTCAAGGAAGAAGATTATAAAGAGTATGACGTGTATATTAAGCATTTGCAAGAAAAAAATTTCAAATAAGAAGATAGTCATGACTTTTATATAATGTTACAGAATCTGCACATGGAGCAGAAAGAGCTCTGCTTGGATAAAGGCTAGAACAGATATTGCATTATTTGAAGAAAAGAAAAGGAAGTTTTGCAACAGTGAGGTAAGTGACAGGAAAAGTAATCAAATGAGAAATAAGTTCAAGGTGAAGGAAACATTGCCCAGAATTGATGTAGCAGAACAAGGTATAATTTAGGTGATCTTGGAAGTGAAAATGCTTTCCTGTGATCTCTGAACTGGAAATATGCTCATGCTGAGTATAAGGTGAAATCTTTAAGACTAAAGACCTGAGAACACTCTGTAACATCAAGTACAGATAACAAAATCAATTAAAGATGGAAAGTTCTTACTGAACAGCCTGTAACATTTCAAACCAACCACATGGCCATTTCTGAGTAAATTGTCCATTAAAACTGCTGTCGCTTTGATCCAAATCTATGCTCCAGTGATATTCTAAGCAGTGGTAGTCACTAGATTAGTGATAGAATTTATCACATTGTAGAAATAATGAAAGTTATCATTGTGTGAGACAAAAAAGTGAAGAAATCAAAGCAATCATGAAACAAAGGCAAAAAGGAACCTAAAATTTGAGAACTGAACTGAAATTTTTGGTCATTAAACATTTCCTGACTTAAGGATTCCATTATATTTATGCTAGGAGTGAAAAGTATTTGGCTGCAAATAAGATATGGAGCAGGGCTAAAATTTTTCTTGTAAGTAGCTAATGTTTATCTGAATCCCCTGTTCCTTCAGCCATTGCTGCAACTCCTCTCCTTTCATGGCCACAAAGCAAAGCACTAATTTACACTATACACCAGTGTAAAGTTCCCAGAATGTTCAAGGGGAAGTAGAAAAAGTCATAGCATGATCACTTTCTTTTCTCTTTTTCTTAACTATGTTCAAGGTTAGGAAGTGGCCACTCCATACTTGTAAGAAAGATGTTTATCAAACAATGCCTCTTCTTTGCTTACTTAATAGACTGCTTTCAGGAGGATGATGAAAGTCTTAGTGAAAATTCTATTTTCCTTTTAGTTACACCACAGTTTTATGTTCAGAATCCTACTGGAAAGCTCTGAACCTCAGAACACAAAAATGTTTAAGAAAATACGTAATAATCCTTTATACATCTCAATGTTCTCCTTGAAAGTGGAGGAATTAGCTAGGGAGAAGTCTAATGCCTCTTCCATGTTCAAAAACTTCTTAAAATAAAAAGGACAAGCATTTATCAAGCATCACTATGCTGAATATTATACTAGACACTTTTCACTTGGTACGTTTCTCATAACAACCTTGCAGGATGGTTTTTGCTATGTACGTTTTAAAGAGTGGGAATCTTATTTCTCAAAAAGTTAAAAACAGAACTATCCTATGATCCAGCAATTGTACTACTTGACATTTACCCAAAGAATACAAAAATACTAATTCAAGGAGATACATGCACCCCTCTGTTTATTGTAGCATTATTTAAAAAAAATAGCCAACATATGGAAGCAGCCCAAGTGTCCAATTGATGAATGGATGAAGAACAGATGTCATCAATTGATGAATGGATAAAGAATGGATAAAGAGCAATGGAATATTATTCAGCTATAAAAAAGAATGAAATCTTGCCATTGGCAATGACATGGATGGCATGCAGGGACTATAATGCTAAGCAAAATAAGTCAGTCAGAGAAAGGCAAATACCATATGATTTTACTCATGTGTGGAATTTATGAAACAAACAAATGAGTGAAAGGAAGAAGAGATAAAGAAATGAAGAGACAAACTCTTAACTACAGAGAGCAAACTGATGGTTACCCAGGGGTGGGGGGTAAGATAGGTGATGGGGATTAAGGAGTGCCCTTGTAATGAGCACTGGGTGATGTATGGAATTGTTGAACCACTATATACCTAAAAGTAATATAACAATGTATATTAACTAAATGGAATTAAAACAAAAACGTAAAAAAATAAGAGTGGGAACCTTAGAGTGAGAGAAGGTATATTATTTAGAAAATGTGAAATGCAAAAGCAAAACAACCCAAAAATATAATGTCTTAAACACAACAGAAGTTTATTTCTTGCCCATGTAATGTCAAAATGGGTAGCATTGACCTGTAGGAGTCTCTCTTTCAAGCACTCATTCAGAGATTCAGGTCCTCTTCCATTTCAGGATTCTGGTACCTTTAATATGTGGGTTTTAAGGTGACTGAGGAAAGAAGAAGAGAAAGTGAATCTAGGTGCCTGGGTAGTTCAGTCAGTTAAGCATCCAACTGTTGAGTTTGGCTCAGGTCATGATCTCATGCTTCATGGGATCAAGCCCTGCATAGGGCTCTACTCTGACAGGGTAAAGCCTGCTTGGGATTCACTCTGTCCCTCTCTCTCTGCTCTTCTCTTGTTCTCTCTCTCTCAAAATAAATAAACATTTTTAAAAAAAGAGAAAAAGTGAACCTCATATGGGAGTATTTTATGGACCAGTTCTAACAATGGTACATATTACTTCCTTTTACCAGACCTCAGTCAAGTACCCACTAAACTCTAAGATAGGCTGGAAAATGGAGTGAAGTTATGGTCTCAGAAGGAAGAGAAAATGAGTTTTTGTTTTTTTTTAATTTTTTTTAATGTTTATCCATTCTTGGAAGAGAGAGAGAGAGACAAAGTGTGAGCAGGGGAGGGACAGAGAGAGACAGGGAGACACAAAATCTGAAGCAGAATCTGCACTGTCAGCACAGAGCTTGACGCAGGGTTCTAACTCACCAACAGTGAGATCATGACCTGAGCCAAAGTCAGATGCCCAACCCACTGAGCCACACAGGCACCCTGAAAAATTGAGTTTTAAAATAGCTAGCCAGTCTGAAGCACAAATTGATTTTCCTAGTCACCAAATAATCATGTAAATCTTTGTCCCACATGCAGAACATATTTCCTTCCCTTCCAAAAGGAGACAGCTGAAAATCTCATTCCAACAAAGCCTCCATCTAAAGCAGGATTTTCTAGTCCTGTGCAGCCTTTTCTCTAAACTTCTGGATATGGTATATGAAAATAGAAGTTAACTTTCAGGATACAGGTATAAGAATATTTAAAATAATATCATTTATAGTAGCGTATCATTGGAGGGGAATGAAGAAATTGTGGAGTATTCAAAATGATTTATTAATAATTAAAATAAATTAATTCAGCTACATCCAAAAATATAGTAAATTATAGAAACCTATTATACATGACTTGTATACAATTCTAACACATTTGTATAATAATATGTATAAATTATATTAACAGTCAGTGTAAGAACTCGCTAGAACAAACACCCTGCTTAATTGAGTATGTTCTTTGAAATGTATATTTGGGTAGAAAGTGATTCCTTTTTAAAAATTTTTTTTAACATTTATTCATTTTTGAGAGACAGAGAGAGACACAGTAAAAGTGGGGGTGGGGCACAGAGCGAGGGAGACACAGGATCTGAAGCAGGCTCCAGGCTCGGGGCTGTCATCACAGCCCGATGCAGGGCTCAAACTCAGGAACAGTGAGATCATGACCTGAGCCAAAGTCAGACATTTAACTGACTGAGCCACCCAGGTGTCCCTAGAAAGTGATTCGTTAAGCACAAATATGAATAGAGGTGTCTATGAAAGCAGAAAGAATTTGTTGTTCCGGGGAGCTGAGGCATAAAGAGCCAGAATACTGGGTAGCAGGCTGTGCATGCCACAGTGTGAATCTTCCCTATGACTCCAAATCTTTACTAAATTTGCAATACCTAAACAATATTTAAATGCAAGTGGATTTTGGAGTATCTAGAGAAGGGAGTTCATTTTAAGGCTCCGTTAAATGCAGACATGCAGAAGAGGGGGTACCAAGGCAAGGAGAAGCATGAGATGCCAATCGTAGAAACCTCACATATCATGAGAAGGGTTCTCAGTCTCACCAGACCATGGAAGTAGTGTTCATACTGAATTTAACCAGATCATTGTGGGACAAGTGGATTCTAGTGAGCTTGTAGGTTGTATTGATTGTTTGGCACTTACACTCACAGTACGTCGTAAGCAGTGGAATAACTGCACATAAGAACACACAAGGGTGATATTCACCTTGTATGTATGGCATGAACAGCAAAGGCAATGATTACTCAGAAATAATGTCAGCCATGATGTTGGAGCAGAGTTCTGAAGTTCCCCTGATATTCTAGGCATTACTCCTTTATTACGAAGTCCTGGGAAAGTCTAGATGTCCCAGGATAGCAGCCTGGGTAACAGTGAAGAACTAGAACAGTGCCCATTTGCCAATGGGTATAAAAGAATTTTGATAGGTAACAAGTACTATGATCATATCTGTATGTGCCGGTGAAATTATAGCACTAGGCACTTAGATCCTGCAAGAAGTTACAGGTGACAGCCTGACAATAAAGAAGGAAAGGAAGTACCTTTTATTCTTTTCCTTTAACAGGAAGTCCTAGTCTCCTTCTTTGCAGTCATTTGTCATTACAACACCTGGGAATGGGTACACTCATCTTTCACCTAAGGAAGAAGGAGAATATAATATAAAGAAATATCTCATCCAGGGAAGAAAAAAAGAGACAAGCAAATTCTAGTTTCAGAAAAATGTGGAAGGAAGTTGAGGAAAAGAAGAGCACTTAGGAGAGAGCTGCTTGTAGCACAAACTTCCCTTCAGAGCTTCCAACATGGGCAGAGAGAACATGGGCAAGATGGGTCAATGGGATGGTTTTATCCCCACTTCAATGTTTAAGGAAGATATTCCACTAAGGCTATTTTTGTACCAACTTGGGGGCAACCATTAACAGAGCAAAAGAAAACAAAACAAAAAACTGTCCAAATTTGCTACTTAGGCCAAGAAGAAACTGATACAGCTTTCTCCAAGCATTTCAGCTGCCATGCCAATCTCAGCTGGAATGAGACTGGATTTTCCATATGCACTTGGGAACGTGGAGAAGAACCCACAAATGTGAGCCAAGATATGACTGTGATGTTGCCAGAAAAGGTTCACTTGGAGCAAACTGATCTTGGATTCAAGAACTGCCAGAGCCTGAAATTAGGTGGGAATTACAGTTGTATATCAGAGGGTCTACAACAGCAGTGAGAACCAAGGTTGGTCCTATTAAGTGGGGAGGACCGCTGGGTCCCAAATGAGTTGGAAAAGAATAAACCACCAGTTCAACAGTAGTAAAATTAAGATGCAAAATCCAGGAGGGCAAATAGAGCAGGTGGGCACGGGACGTAACTAAGGAGACCAGAAGATAGAACTGTGAATCCTAACACCATCCTTTTGCTATTGTATGGTCACATGAACCTCCTTTCTCCTCCATATACTCAGATGCAGTCTTGGAGTTGGGCAGCAGAAATGAGTGCTACTTTGAAAGACTAAGCATCTCCTTAGAGGTGCATTCTAAATTATTGTCAGGGGCTGAGTTACCAAAATGGATTGGTAGGGAATGGAGTGCCCAGTCATCCAGGAGAATGGTACTCATAAGGTTTATTATGCAAAATATAAAGAAAATATATTCTTTTTGTACATATCAGTGTAATGTGAGTAAATGTGTGACCTCATAAGACAATAAATAAGCAAGTCAATGAACTGTCAAAACTCAGCAGTTTGGAAACTTTCTAAAAAATGTTTTGTAATTATATGTAGTCCAAAAGTCTATAAGGTTCCACATGTTAGAACCCACTGTGATTATTGTATTTAAAGAACTGACAACAAATTAAAAAAAATAAAAATATGCTTTCCTGTCCAAGAATATAGGCACTATGTAATTTATGATATTTTTATATTAAAATATTAAATGATTAATATATAAAATAGTTTGTGTTTGCAGTGAAAAATCTTAGCTAAATAGAACATAATTTTCAACTGAGGTTTCTGCAAAACTATTTCACACTGTAGTTATTGCTTCATGGGAATCCATAGGGCTTAAATCATTTCTTTTGATTTCATATTCAGTATTATTGTTCATTTAGTGTTTTAACCAATGTTCTTTATTAGTTTCAATCACTGCCATCAGATTTTGACTTCAGTAATCACCTCCTCTCTCTCTTTTATCCTTAATGCCACTTTTTCCTTTAAGTGTACACCATTTACTTCAAAGTAGGGAAAAGATAAAAGGATTTATTAAGTGACTATTCTGTGTAAGGTTCTGTTCCAGGTAAAGAAGTATTAAAAAAGAAGAAGAAAGAAAGAAAACAGTAGATCTTTGAGCTTCAGATTATACAAAGCTAGGCCAAACTCTGTCACCCAAATTGCTAACAGAGATTTCTTAATAAATTGTATAATAACTCAGAACAACGCTTCATCAATATTAAGAAAGAAAGAAAGAAAGAAAGAAAGAAAGAAAGAAAGAAAGAAAAGATTCTAAAACCAGTAGGGCTGAATCCCATCAATGATTGCATGGAACTATGTCTTATTTCCCATGTTCATGAAATAGGAAAGGAAGTTTCCAGATGTCTACCTCATCATTTAAAAGTGGACATTTTAAGTTGCTATACCTGAACATATATTTTAAATGAAGTATGTGATGTTTAAATGAAGAAGTTAGGAATAAGGGACCAAGATGTCTTGACGCTTCTCCAGAGTGAAACATGGATGGATTAAATAAAGTCCTTTTTTTTTCAGCTTTATTGACTTAAAGAAATCCATTCAATGACAAAGAAGTTATTTTTCCTTTTTAATAGGGAAATAATGGCTTATGAACCAAAAACAATCTGCTCAAGATAATTTTAAATATCTAGAGACTTATAATTGTGACATGAAATGAGAGTAAAGCAGTGTTTGCCCTTCATTTACCAGAAAGGTCAAGTGTCTCAGAGCATTTAATTTAAAACAAAAAAAAATGCACAAAACACAACACTATTTCACCAGTTGAAATGGCTCTGGAGTCTTCCATCAACTCCAGGAATTAGTTTCAAAATGTTGTCTGCTTTCATTCAGTCTGCAACCAGCATGGAGCAGACCACCTGCTGTGAAATAAGGGTGTAGCGACCAACAGTTATTATAGCAGTAGCCATAAGTTTATTGCTTATTGGTACTAAACTTAAATCTTAGTAATTTTGAATTACTGAGTTAGCTTAGATTTATGGAGATGCACAATCATTTAGAATGGCATTCATTCCAGAAGGGTATATTATCTAAACCAATTTTCTTATAGTGATGCAATTGCAATACTATAGTTACGGTTGTATCAGCATTTCCATTATAAAGTCCTATTTTCAGGGTTTTATAATTTGACCATAAAAATTCTCTCCTTGTTGAAACTTGGCAAACAAGGTCTGAGGCATAGAACTGAGGTTTTTTTAATGAAATTTAAAAACACATACACACATGTTGATCTATTCAGCCATCTTAGACTTTAACTCTGCAAACAACAATAAAAATACACCAAGTATATCTCGACAGATGGAAAGAGTGAAGAAAAGAACAATTACCTAAAACACCAAGGTGATGAAAATGGTCAATTTATACCAGTTGTACATTAAGTTTCTGTGAGGGTAAGAAGAACAATGGTTTGAAAGGAGGTTTGAAGAAGCAAGTGAACATCTCACCAACGCTAAAGAGCACCAATGACTGGGAAAGTCACTTCTCCAAGTATCAGGTCTCTCACCTGTGAGGTAGAGATAATTACACTTCCCAAAGAAGAGTGTGAGAATCAAGTAAGTAGACACAAAGATTGAAATTTTAAAAACACTCTATAATCATGCAATAGTATTTCTTTGGCTCATAATACCTTCTTCTTAGAAATCTTAACTGTCCACACTCCTTGTTTAGATTTATTATACCTACATAGATCTCTTCAAATGTGTTGTAAACTCCTAGAGTAGAGTGCCTCTGTCTTTGTCACCAAGGTGGCACATAAAAATATTTGTTGAACTCATGGATAATTAAATTGGTTTTACGTTTGCCTTTCAAAACTAAAAGTGGTTGCCTATTTTGCAGAGTCAGCATTTCTAGTTGGAATCAATTCACCCTAAACACATGACGGTTGCCCTCTAGTGATCAACAGAGAATATGCACATGAAGTACCAAGGCCAGAATCCTGTCTCTATGAGACAGAGACAGGAAAGCATATTTTGTACAGTTTATGTAGTATATACCATGGATATGAGGACTTTATAAATCCAAATTATTCAATATAAAAGAGAGAGGTCATTTCTCAGTGTTGTATTATGGCAATTAATGAAACAAAACAAAACAAAACAAAACACAAGCTATGACAACAGACTGCCTACATTCCAGCTTGGCTCTACTACTTGCCAGCTTTGTTAACTAGCAAGATACCTAGTAACTCAGAGCTCCTGCTTCCCACCTACAAAATTAGGGATAATTGTAGCAACTGCAATTTGAAGGTTATTATAATAATTACATAAAATAATCCATGACAATCTTGGCTCATACTAATAGAAAAATGTTAGCTATCATTAGGTTGCTCTTTCTGCTGTCCCATTTTGAACACAATATTCTTTCCAAAATTGTCATTACTGAAGAGTATCTTCTGTAAATACTTTGTTTCAATAAGCTTAAATAAATCTAAAGTTTAAAAAACAAAGTTGAGTGCTACTCGCACCATGTAACATATAGCAAATGTGGCCGCTTTTACCTTCAACACACTTGTAATTAATTCTCACACTCAATATATAAAAATGTAACTAAGAATCATAATATCCTGGCCTGATCACTGCATGAAGATACAGAAGCAAAGATATGGTCTTTCCTATTTAGAAATTTACATCCAACTGGTAGAAATGTTGGGCACTTTAGCAGTAGAGGCATAGAAGGTAAGTGCTGGAGTACAGTTATACGGGTTTCAATCTGATTTCTGTCATTCGCTGATTTCTGTCATTCTGTCATCCGAAGTTCTAATGAGCTTCGAAAAGTTCTGTGCCTCAACTTCCCTATTTACATCATGGGAGGAATGTTCCTAAAGTATGTACAATAGGGTAGTAATTGGAATGCGCAATAGATGTTAAGCATTATGGTTATAACTCTTTTTCACACCATCTTGGATTCTCATGCTTAACTAAAATGATAAATGTTGTCTATCTGAGCTTTCTTAGAGTTTGCATATTGGATAATGAAATGTCTAAGAAGCCCACCCCATTAGGATGTGTCCTTAGCAGACATAGAAAGCTATCCACGACAGCCAATCAGTGAGAAACTATGTATTTTCTTTGCTGGGGGATGGACAATGTAAACCCAGATAACATAACCTCCCAAATGTACAGAAAACCAACCATTTGTCTATTTCTCAATGGGATTTCAACTTTCTGGGCCTTCTCACACTCAGAGAGCAGAAAAAGTCTCATATGAAATTTAACTCCAAGGTATACTAAATTTTCTAAAAGGAGTATTTTATGGCTTGCGAGGAAGAAGAATAATTTTCCATAAATTTCTGAAGAAATGTGAACTTTTTCTAGTGATCTATTTATCCAAGGAGTAAATTCTGAGGTCAAAACTTCAAAGTGAACTCTATATGAGACTGTTGTGTTAGAAAGAAAAAAGAAGAGACTATAATTTAGGGAGGCTGTCATTCTATAGGATATGCTAGAGAACTGGAAACATATTGTCTTCCCTGAGTCAAGAACATGGGTCATACAGGCAGGGAGGGGGCACAATATATAGAGATATTATCTAGAAAATGGTAAATGCCTTTTGGGAAGTTGCTTGTCTCTCACCTGGCAAGGATCATCTCCCTAGTACTCATGCTCTCATATATCAAGTTCTACCTAGTTACCTGTATGAAATAGGGATGCATGGAGGAAGAAGATTATACAAACAAAGGAGAGTTATTGAGAGAGGTGTTGCCTTGAGAAAACTATTCCAAGGATGTGCCTTGATGAGAGAGAGAGAAGTCTGATGGTGATGAAGGACCACTCAGAAGGGGTCACCTCTGTGGTTCACTTCAATTAACATTATAGGTGGATGGTCCTCAATTCTGCTATTTGAAATTAAACAGGCATATATTCAATATACGTAATAGATAGTTGCTAAATTTGAAGACTAGAATTCAAGCATAAATTAAAAATACATGTATGTTGTTAAAGGGATTATGGTTCAATGGAAGACACTGAAAAAAAAATCTAAAGTTTCAATAGGATGCCTGGGTGGCTCAGTCAGTTAAGTGTCTGACTCTTGATTTCAGCTCAGGTCATGATCTCATTGTTTGTGAGTTCGAGCCCCACATTGGGCTCTGTGCTGACAGTGGGGAGCCTCCTTGGGATTCTCTTTCCCTCTCTCTGCCCGTCCTCCACTCATGCTTTTTTTTTTCTCTCTCAAAATAAATAAATGAACTTAAAAAAAACCCTAAATATTCTAATAAAATATGATAAGAACTTTTATAAAAAGTGGGCAAATCATACTTTGAGGGTACTCAAGAGGGAAAATAAGTGTTGAGAGGAAGTCCGGAGATATTTTCTGAAGGAAAAGGGATTTACTTGAAGCGTTTAGGGACAAAAAATTTTCAACAGTTGATGAAAGGAGGTAACATGTTACTGATTGAATAGGAAACACAATCAAAAGGTTTTTGTTAGCAGGGACCCCCCTCCTTCCAACCCCATTTTCATTCTGCAGTATACTTGGCTGAGCCTCAGGCACAGACACATGATGTTGATTAGTATTTACTCATGATGATCCAACCTCACGTTGGATGACCCAGTCACAAAAGGTGGGCATAACATGACTTTGGTAGCCTTTTTTGAAACACAGAATTTAAAAGGTAAATCCTGATGTTATGTTGGAGTAAAACTAGCAACTCAGTACACACTTGTTAGGATTTGGGCTACTTTTTTGACAGAAGAGTAGAAAAGAAATTCATTTACTTAAGAACTATTTAAGAGCGGACTATTCCTGAAACAGTGTGTAGTCCCTGCCTTCACATATCTTATAGTGCAATGAAAAATTTACACCAGCAAGTTGTCCAATAAAAAGGAGCAAGATGGGGGTATGCCTGGCTGGCTCAGTCAGTAGAGCATGGGACTCTTAATATCAGGGTAGTGAGTTCAAGCCTGACATTGGGGATAGAGTTTATTTAAAAAGAGGAGCAAGATGATCTGTAACATAAATATAGCATATGCTGGACATTGGTAGTTTATAATATCAGGCATTTAATTCAGGTATAATTCAAGGAATCTAGCCTACGGAAAAATATCATAAGTGGTAGTGATACAAAGGATGAGTAGGTGTTACTTGTAGTAGAAATAAGCTAAAAGTTAGTTAGGCAAAGATATCAAGCAGGAAGAGAGATAGATATTAGATGGGAATAGAAATAGAGTGTCAAGTACATGGCAGTGGGAATGGTCTATAATAGGTGCAGACAATAAAGGGTTCCATCAAAATAATGAACAAAAGTCAATCTTTTTGTTATCATCACCATGCATTAATAATTATAAACACTGTCAGCGATAAAATGCCATTACCCCCAAACTCTTTGTTGGTCTTGCTTCTAAACAATTACTACAGATATCAGTCAGTTAAAAAATCTAATAGACACTTTATTTCTACATGAAAATTAATTTGGAGAAATCCCAGTTATACAACCAGCCCTCAACACATTCCAACTCAGCTGCATGTTTTCATTTCAAGAGTAATTTAATAACACTTGAGTATCATCTGTGTTCATTTCAAACATAGTCACTGTCTCCAACCTGAGTGGCACAAAATATTCCTCTGTACAAACAACAGATTTGAAATAAACAACATTAGCACAGTAATTATAGAGATGAAGGAACAGAACTTGACTTACTATAATTCTGTGATTCTATATGGTTGTTTGAAGTTTTAATTTGAATTTAATATTGAAAATAGTCAAAGAGTGTGAACTGTCAGGTGTAACATATATGAATACATACATACATATGATCAAATTCTATATAAAAGGTGGAATATCTTCCCAAATTACCTGTTTATGTAGGCCTCAAATATAGAGGAACACCACCTGATGGAAGAAGTATCCCAGGCAGAATGAACAGCATATGTAAATTCACGGAGCTGAGCGATTGCAGTATGTTCTTGGGACAGCTTCAGGTACCTCAGTGTGGCTGCATCAGGAAATGCAAGTGAGTGGATGCCAGGAGTTAGGTTACACAAAATCATGCAGAAACCTGGGAGCTATGTTTTGAAATTTGAACTTGAACTCATGGGCAACTGGGGGACGTGGAAGAATTTCGAGTGTAATTAGCATGATCGTTCGCACTTTCCAGAGATAATAATGACCACCTTGTAAGAATGGGTCATGGGGATGATATTGAGCACATTAGTTATGTGAATGCTGTCATTTCAGTGAGAGAAAATAGTCCTCTGAATTAAGGTAGAAAATCTGGGGTTAAAGAAAAATACAGGTGGAGAGAGAAGAATTCTAGTGTTGCCAATATTTTGGCTTGGAAAACTGAGTGGGTGCCAGGGTAGGACATTCAAGACAGAGAATGATTTTGGTCAGAGGTTATGTGATTTTTCACTGGGATCCAGAAACAGAGGTGTCTTGGAGGCACGTGAATATATTACCCAGAGGCTGAAGACAGATCTAGAAAGACATGTAGATTTGAGAATCTGAGAATAGAGATGTTTGGCTAGTTGAAGCTCTTTGGGCTGTGCCCTCTAATTAGAAGCTCTGTGTTCCAGATCCCCGTGCTGCATCTTGTGTCTCTACCACCATAACTTCTATCACCACCTTTTACTAACTCTGTGTCCTTAGGTAATTTAATCTCTCTGGGCCTCAGTTCCCTGTAACCCAACATTTGTCATACATTAGGGGGAGGTCATATTTTGAACGTTGTTAAAATATTTCTCCACATTTTTTTCTGTGTGCTTCATAAGCTGCCTGGTATTTTTCCAATTAGAAAGCCTTTCTTTGATTTAGATTGTTGGTATCTCCAAGATTTCCCATGTAAAAGCAAATTCCCTTGGGATGTTAATGAATAAGAATCAGGGGGTGCCTGAGTGGCTCAGTCGGTTAAGCATCCGAATGTCGTTTGTCTCAGCTCATGATCTCACATTTTGGGAGTTCGAGCCCCACATCAGGCTCTGTGCTGACAACTCACAACTGTGCTTAGGATTTTCTCTCTCCTCTTTCTATCCCTCCCCCACTCATCCTGTCTCTCTCTCTCTCTCTCTCTCTCTCTCCCAATAAATAAATAAATAAATAAATAAATAAAACATATAATGTAACAATAATCAGTTAATAATCAAATAGTGCTTACGATGTGCCAGACACCATGACAGATAATTTGCATATTTTAATTCACTCAGCCCCTTAAAAGCCCTTTAGATGGGTGTTTTATCATTGATATTACAAATGAGAAAACTGAGGAAAGAGAGGCCAAGAAATTTGCTCAAGTTCTCACAGTTAGTGGCTGTATTTGAACACTAGCTTCGGAGTCCACGTTCATTACCATTAATCTACATGATTACTAATTACGTTAGTGGGATGAGTTGTTAATGAGGAATTACTTTAGTCAGGTCATATTGTCTGATAAGTGCAATAGTTTATAGAGTGAGATTTTTCTAGAATGGGATACAGGGAAGATGAACTTTTGTAGGAAGAAGTAAAAGTATAGTTCTGTTTAATGCTTGGGTCAGGTACTGAGTCAGACACTGCACTTGACATCTAGGTACACACGCCTGGTGGAAGAAATGTAAATGGAGTCAAGATAGTCACAAAAGAAATAGGAGTCCATTAAAGACACTTTTCTGATGCTTAATATTGACAGCACCTGTCTGCCCGCAAGTTTTCCAAACCACTACATGTTTACCCATTTGTATTTCAGTGGGGAACTTACCTACATGATATGGTACCAAGTTCTCGATTAATTTGATGAAAAGTGAGAGAGTCTTTAGGGACAAAGAATCTGTAGAACATTTCAAATATTTTCTAGCACTTTCCCCTCCCTGTCTCCATTTGTTTTCATTTAGCTCGCTTTATCTTGATTCTGTTGTAACAGATGCCGATAGAGTTTTTGACACTGAGAATGCCAGATCTATCATTAATGTGTTGCCAAACTGGGGAAGATTTACTAACAATATGTTTTGCCTGCATCAGTTTGCTTTTTTTAATAGAGAAGCTCATTTGAATAACATCTGAATAAAGGAGTTAATAATAGTAGCCTAGAAGGGAGAGCCAGATTGGATTACTGAGTAACTGACCCGAATCTTCACCCTGAATTAAAATTGAATGGCATTAGAATAATTTTGGAAGCACAGAAGGTTCTGTCAATTCTAAACCCGCCTTCATCCTTCCCTTGCTTCCCCTCCTCCTACCATATTTTTAACATAGTGCTCACCTTTACCCCTCCAGGCTTTACCTGAGAGTTAAGGAAGGATATCTTGTCCTGACATTAAAATTATTTTGTTGTATCTGCAAAAATATTATTCTAAAATTGGTTACAAATTTTAATTCCTCAGAAATGATGTATCAAGTATTTCATGGTATGTATTTAATGACTAAAATTAATAAGGGCCATTAAGGAAATCATTTTATTTTCCTTTTTTAAAATTTGAATATTAATAATGTTGCAATGTTGTAATCGGTTTGTTGTTTGTCAGGGGGTGGGGGACAGGGTAGAAAGAGAGAAAGAGAGGGAGAGAAAGAAGTGAGGGAGAATTTCTGGAAGGAAGGCATTCAGACCCATCTATTTATAACAGTATTAACACAAATTTGCTGTAAGACAATTGTCTCTTGAGAAATATAAGATGAGCTTGTCTTTAAATACAATAAAATATAAAAGGTACAAAGCTCAAAAGAAGATATCCATGTGGGAAGTATTTGAAAGAACTATCTTATTTCACAACCAATTTACTCGAATTGAATATGTAAGCTTTGTTGTTGTTGTTAACTTTTTTGAAGCATTAAATACAGACAAGTTCAAAAATCCAAAGTGTACCCCGTGATAAGTGCACCCATTGAACTAGCACCCTTTAGAAAAGGGGCTCCTGGGTGGCTCAGTCAGTTAAGCATCTGACTTCCGCTCAGGTCATGATCTCACAGTTCATGGGTTTGAGCCCTGCATCAGGCTCTGGGCTGACAGCTCAGAGCCTGGAGCTTGCTTCAGTTTCTCACCCTCCCTCTCTCTCTCTCTCTCTCTGCTCCTCCCCCAGTTTCTCTCTCTCTCTGTCTCTCTCTCTCAAAAAATGAATAAACAGTAAAAAAATTTTAAATAAAAGGTAATCATTATTTGATTACAATTCCCATAGATTCATTTTGTGGATTTTGAATTTTATACCAGAAATATCTGACAATTTATAATCTTGGAAGCCCAGCATCTTTCAGCCAACATCATGTTTGTGAGATTCAGCCATATAGATATGTTTAGCAACAGATTGTTCATGTCCATGCTCAGATGTATGAATATGCCATCATTTATTTGCCCATTTTACTGTTGAAAAAAATTGAGTTGTTTCCAATGTATGCCTATTATAAATAGTGTTGCTGTAGATATTCTGTATGCCACTTTCAGTCAACATATATAGGTTTGTTAGGTTTTTGAAATTAAGTCAACATATATAGATTTTGTTAGGTATTTAAAATTAAAAACTTTTTAAAAAAGTTTTCACAACTTAAGAAAACACTGATTGTTCCTAGACTTTTGTTTGGCTGGCAAGTTCAAGGTGCTGCTCATAAGCACATACTCTGTGCCTAATAGTCTCTCATTATTTGTTTGTCATGAATTTATGTCAAACTCTCAAACTCTTCCTGGAAACACTTCCACTTCTTACATAAAGCTGCACTGTTTTCTAAACTATTGCACTTTCCTTGAAAAACAGCAAAAAAAAAAAAAAAAAAAAAAAAAAAAAAAAAAAAAGCTTTGATTTAGTATAAAAATGGCCATTAAGTGAAATTTCTGACATGCCCAAATCAATAAATAAGCATGTTTGAGAGCAGTTTGAGAAAAGTTAAGAGACAAAACAACAAAGTTACTTTCTTTAATAGCTGTGTTAAGAAATCAAAACAAAATGTAACTCTGTGAGGTAGTCTCTCTAAAAGATTTTGTAATCATAAAATCTATCCTACTTGTATTTCTCTCTTTCCATTCAGCTTTCTACCTGATCTTCTAAATCAACTACTGTTTTTTCAGTATTTTCTCAAAAAAGTTACATTGTAAAAGAATTAGAAAAAAAGTCAAACATAAAAATTAAATTAAAATACTTGTTTAGACACAAGTAAGGGCTGTGATTAAAGTGCCAAACTTTAGGAAGATAAACCAAAAAATGCTATAGTATTTGGGATTTTGTGAAATACTTATTATCCTGTAATATAAATCTGTACCAAATAGCTCAATTAATCATTAGCCTGTTGATGGGGGGAAATATTTAAAAGCAATAGAGTAGAAAAGAGAAATTTTAAATAGCACAGCTATGAAAAATAATAATAGAAAATAGAAAGCAGACTACATAAGGAAATTTCAAAAGCCTTTCTTTAAGATTAAATACAGTTTCAAAGTGTAACGTACATTAATATGAAACATATACTACGTGAAAAATTCAGGTAGGGTTCTGAGGTAGACTCAGCTGAAAGAAGGAGAATGTCATGCTTTATTTTTGTAAATGTGTTCAAGCTCATTTAACTAGAAAAAAATTTAAATGTGAAATTGCCAATTTAGCAAATATTCAATGTGTGGTTAGACATTTCCAAATAGCCTTAGAACATAAATTGGCCCAAAATTGAGACAATTGATGGCCCTTTAAATAAAGCAACCAAAAGGGCATCTGATCTCTACAGTTTACGAGTCCAGAGATAAGAAAATGTATAGATATTGTAAGTAAAAGGACCATTAAGAGAACTAATATCCCACATTGGCAAAATTAAAAAGGATAACGATAAAAAATCTATCCAATGATTTTACTCCAAGAGAGACATTAGCACCCACGAATTTGCTATCCTTCCTCCCATCTCCCTAGAAGGATGTAATTGTGGATGGACAATAATACAACTTTATTATGTTTGTAGATATCTATATCTGTATCTATCCCACTACAGTAGAACACTAGATACCTCAGAGAAAAAAAAATTTAACTGCCTGAAAAGCAAAAAGGAAGGAAAATTGAGTTTTAATATTAAAAAAGAGATAAAGGAATTTTGTATTAAAGTAGGAATGACTGGTTAGGCCAGAATGTGAAGGAAAGATAATGAAAGACAAATGTGAGGGTATACAATAAGTTATAAAAGCCTTGAGGGGAAATAAACTTTACCTTAGTTTAATCAAACCACTCGAGAACTGAAAATACCTCTCCCCCATATTTTGAGGTCAGTATCAGAAGAAAATTTTGTATTGTCTGTGGTACAACTCCTACCAACATAACGGTTGAAATTTGCTCCAAGGTAAAATGTACTATATCGCCTACACACGGTCAGTTTACAGCAGGTATAGACACTAGAATGCATACACAATGAATGGCTCCAGAAATTACCAAAAAGCTTTTGCTTCACAACAGCAGATTAATGATACCATCTGACCTAGGAAACACTATGAGTTAGTAACTTTTATATTTAGGATCCTTTCCATCACTCTTCGTCCATCCACCACGTTTCTACTTTCTGTCACTCTTTTCCATCCCTAACAAATACCATAAATGTCATTATCTCAGTTTCAAACCCTCAGAACTACAAAGTAATTATTAGCTCACATATGGGGGATCAATTTGTGGTGGACATGCACCACCCATCGGTTCATTCCACACCTATCTAGAGTCTGCAAATGAAATCGTGAAAAGTTAAATAACAATAAGCCAGGATAACCTTCTGTGAAGGTTGCTATTAGACTAGTCTATCCACTTTGGCAATGAAAATACAAACTAAAATAATGGTTACATTCCCTTGTCTAAGACACTCCCTACTAACACCTAAAGGGTAATCTTTTAATTTAGGGCTTTAATACATTTGTGGACTTTTCAATTGCATATGATTATAAAATCCAATTTTAACACAGCTTTATATGCAAGGTACCTGATATTAAGCATTAACATATACAAATATGTTTTTAAAACTATGTTTGAAGCTATGCATGACAGTTAAAAACCACAGTGAAGTACTAGGTTACACATCAGCCCATTGGAGTCTCATGTTTCTTAGGGTTTCAATAATAGTCTCATGGAAAAGGACTATATGTTAACCTCTGAACACCTTTGTGGTATGGAGTCATGCCTGCACCAGCTCTGTTGATTATATATATATATATATATATATATATATATATATATATATATATAATTTATTGTCAAATTGGTTCCCATACAACACCCAGTGCTCATCCCAAAAGATGCCTTCTTCAATGCCCATCACCTACCCTCCCCTCCCTCTCACCCCCCATCAACCCTCAGTTTGTTCTCAGTTTTTAAGAGTCTCTTATGCTTTGGCTCTCTCCCACTCTAACCTCTTTTTGAGCCCTGGACAACAGACCGCGGCTCTGTTGATTCTTAAGGGGTCTGCACACATCAGCTGAGGAAATGAAATGGTGGAATTATGGTATTCTATACTTTCCTTTTAAATGTGAAAGCCCCTTCAAAAGTACTCAGTAAGAGAGGCACCTGGGTGGCTCAGTCGGTTAAGCGTCCGACTCGGTTTCAGCTTGGGTCATGATCTCACGGTTTGTGGGTTCAAGCCCCACATCAGGCTCTGTGCTGATAGTGTGGAACCTGCTTGGGACTCTCTCTCTCTCTCTCTCTCTCTCTCTCTCTCTTTCTCTGACCCTCCCACGTGCTATCTGTCTCTCTCAAAACAAAGAAATAAACTTAAAAAAATAGTAAGATACATGCATACTGTCTTTTGACTCTTTTTAAAATGTAGCAAAAGGAGGATTTAAATTCCCCTAGATTTAAAAGGAAAAATTATATTTATTAAAATGAATATTTTCCATATATAGGAGCAAGAGGTTTTAGACCATCTCTATATTTCTATGTGAAACAAGCAACAACAAAAACAAGAAAAAGATAACTTCTGGATAAGCAATGTCTGTAAAAATTCCTATCATTCAGAAACTTTAATTTCTCATTTGTATTTTATACATGTATCTATCATGCATTTATTTAGTTATCAAAACTTGGTTGCACAGGGGCTTCTGGGTGGCTCAGTTGGTTAAGCATCTGACTTCAGCTCAGGTCATGATTGGAGGTCTGTGAGTTTGAGCCCCGGATTGGACTCTGTGCTCACAGCTCAGAGCCTGGAGTCTGTTTCAGATTCTGTGTCTTCCTCCTTCTCTGACGCTCCCCCACCCCCCAATGCTCTGTTTCTCTGTCTCTCAAAAATGAATAAACACTTAAAAATTAAAAAAAAAAAACCACCCTTGGTTGTACAGACACCATATTTTAGGGGCTAGAGAGGTAGAGATGAATACAGGTCTTCTTTTTGTAATCAAAGGATTCCTTACTTTCAACAACAAATTTCCTGAAATAATTGGAATTCAACATAGTTGATCAATCCCATTAGGTGTCACTGTTCACAACCTTTTGCCTAGTCTAAATCCCAAGGTTTCTTTGGTGTATGTTGTGTAAAAAACCAAAACAAATAATAAAACAAAAGATTCTAATCCTAAAATGGTCAAAATATCTTTAATTTGTGGATGAAAGTCTCAAAGAAAAACTTTACTAAAAAGTCAATTAAGGTGTTTCTTGGGGTTCCTGGGTAGTTCAGTCGGTTAAGCGACCGACTTCAGCTCAGGTCATGATCTCACGGTTCTTGAGTTCAAGCCCTGCATTGGGCTCTGTGCTGACAGCTCAAAGCCTGGAGCCTCCTTCAGATTCTGTGACTCCCTCTCTCTCTGTCCCTGCCCTGCTCATTCTCTGTGTCTCTTTCTCTCTCAAAAATAAATAAACATTAAAAATTTTTCAAAAAAATTAAGGTGTTACTACAACCATATGTTAAGCGCACCAGGAAAAACACACCTTTTATTCCACTTTGATTTGGTCATTCATTCATTCAGCAATGGTAAGCTCAATATGGTAAGCTCAAACTGTGGTCTCAGAATGTGCTGTTTTGGGGGATACAGGAATATATAAGAATCGTTTTCCTTTGTGTTTAACAGGGAATGTAGTTAAATAATGAAATAATAATTCTGTAATGTCACAAACATGTGGAAGCAATGAATGAGATTAATTGATCTTGAAGTGTTTGTGATTTATTTGAACATATGATGGACCTTTAAGAAGGACCTTTAATAAGATCTTCTGAATTGAATAGTTGCCTTACTACTTTGAGAAACCTAGAAGAAATGAGAGGGGGCAGAGAAGGAAGGGACATATTGGAAAGGAGCACAGAAAAGGCATGAAACACTTACTGTGCAACGTTGCTAGTCTGTCATGCATGAAACAGATATAAAACATGCAAATAGATAAATTTCAGAAACCATACATGCACAGAGCACAAGGGGGATAGACTACAGAAAAGTGGAAAATGTTGAAGTTTTCTTTCAAGAAAGGAAATTCTAGATCTATTTTGGATTTTTTAAAAATCTTCTCCTGCTTTTTTGAGGCATGTTTGATAAAATGTGTATATATTTAAGTTGTAGAATTTGTAGAAACCATTTGTAGAAACTATAGATGAAGAATTTGTAGAAGTCATAGATGTACAGAGCACAAGGGGGATATATAATAAGACTACAAAGAGGTGAAAAATGTTGAAGCTTTCTTTTAAGAAAGGAATTTCTAATCTATTTTGGATTTTTAAAAAATCTTCTCCTGCTTTTTTGAGGAATGTTTGGTAAAATGTGTATATATTTAGGTTGTACGATGTGATTTTTTAAAAGGAGTATATATGATGATTTAATATCTGCACCCCTTGTGGAAAGATTGCCACAGTCAAGTTAATTAATACATGCATCGCCTTACAGAGTTACCTTTGTGTTGTGTATGTGTGCTGAGAACACTTAACAGTTACTCTCTTAGCTAACTTCAAATATAAATACAGTATTATTAATAATAATTGTCATGCTGTATTTTAGATCCCCAAAACTTATTCATCTTATAACTAAAAGTTTCTACCCTTTGACCAACATCTCCCCTTTTTCTCGCCCCTCGGCCCCTGGCAAATACTATTCTATTCTCTGGTTCTACGAAGCCATGCACAGAAAAACAAATATTGTATGATCTTACTTATATGTGGAAGCTAAAATAGTCTGTATATATTTTGAAGGCAAAAATTACCTATGAGGGTATAGGTTGATTGGAAGCATATGTTATAGGAATAATGGAAAGTGATGGAAAGGATAAGCGATCTGATGCATATATAAAACTTGCCAAAAAACAGAGTAATAGTAAAAGGCATGAAGGTTACCAAAAGCGGTATGTATATGCTGTTCTGTACCATCTCTAGAGCACAATGATAGTTTTTCTACTTGATATACCTGATATTATATATGTATATTTAAATTGCTTGTGCATTCAGATATGATTACACCTGTATTCAATTTTTAGATTATCACTGGTTATTCCATAAAGCTCACCATTAAACTTCAAGATCAACAACGAATTAATTTTGGATATAGGGAATCTCTGGACTTGGGAAGATAGCTTTAAGAAAGTAGGGGCCTTACAGCCTAAAATCTGCAGTATCACCACTTTACTGCATACTAATGAACTCCAAGAGAATGTAGACTTCTCATCTAACAACCTAGACTAGCCTAGACAACGTTGATATTAGAGTGGAACACGCATCTCAACTAACCTATTGTGTGGCCTTCACTAAGTCTGTCAGTGACTGATACGCTCTTCCTTAAAATAGAAATAATACCTACAATAAACTTCAGAGCAATGTCAAAGACACTAATGAATACCATAGTTATCACCAAGTCCCATTAAGTGCATCTCCATTCCCAGGAGTTTGGAATAAAAAAGTCGTCATCAAGTATAGCATCAAAAACACGATCTGCAGACATAGCAGGATTCCTGTTTTTTTTTTCCAGGTTCATCATTATTTTTAGTCACAGACTTGACTGAGAAACCAGTAAATATGAACCACCAAAATGAGAGAGGCAAAACAACAAAGTAAAAGATGCCTAGAGCAATAAACAGATTTTAATTCTTTTTTAAAAAGGATCCATCTCTCTAGTGTCTGTTTATGATGGACAGTTTGAGAGAAGACCATTCTTACAGAGAAGAATCCAGCAACATAAAAATGTAACATTCAGTAAACGAACACATCCCCCATCATGCTGGCAGGGCCTCCTTCACTGAGAGCACAGAATACTACTCAGGAATGTGGCAATGGATCACTTGGACAGACTTGTCACAGTGGGGGTGTCTCACTGCATTATTTGTTTCTTTCCCCCTCATTTATGTGGATGCTATCTGCCCTGGCTCTTGATTTTTTAGGGTCAGAGTCCACGTATACACACTTACTTTTGCCATGATTATTGCAAAATTCCTTTAGCAGTTTATATTTTCCATATTCAATTATATTTATTACCTTATGCCACGACAGCCTTATTATATAAAGGAATTATCCACTATGATGATTGCAAACAAACACGTGCAAATTGAGAGGAAAAATAAATAAATATTGTATATCATTAGCAGTAAGTGAAACACATTCAGGTTCTAAACACAGCTCTGGCCAAATCATATTCAGCCAACAATTATTCACTTCTCTGTATGTTGCTGATCACCCATGATCTCATTTTCTCTGGGGTCCATCCATCTCCCTCTCCCTACTGCCCTAATGACATTCTTCTCTTAAGACTTACAAATAAAATCTGTTTATTTATTTTCATTTATTACTTCTTCAGTCAACTTCTCAAAAATGTCTGTGCTAGTCTTTCCCATCCAACCTTTTCAGTTCTTCTTTCAAACTGTTTCTTCAGTTCTGACCAAATCATTCTGATTGAGTCTATTCTTGGACAAAATTTCTTCCTTTAGAAATCTCTTCCTGACCTACTGTGTTCCCTTATGAATTCTGTACCCAGATATTAATAGAGCTCCTGTCACTTTCTTGAGTTTATCAGGCACTCTAATGTCAACCTAAGTATCTGTCAGAGAATCTGAAAAGCTAAGAGCCTGCTGAGACCCGCATTTAAAATGTTATGTAATGCAGATTGCATTACTGGTACATCTTAGCACGAATGCCCACTGTAGAAGAAGTGTCAGGCACTGGAGAAGACATCAGAATTAATATGAACTAACCTGAACAACTATTAATTCATTCATTCATTCATTCATTCATTTATTCATTCATTCATTTTTTCATTCATTTTCATTTATTTTGGTTATTGTTTCTCTAAGCCTGTTCATCTCCCTCTTTTATCTCCTAGTGTCTTAAAGTTAATGCTTTGTAAAGTATTCTTTGTAAGCTAGAATAAAACCAGTCAGTAAGGCTTTTTGTCCAAAGGTGAACAACATTAAGTTTGTGCTACACTTTTCTCCATGGAAGGTTGAAGTGAAATGATATAAACGGAAACAGTCTGACAAAATCTGGGTGCAGAGAATCTGATGCCAAATAAAGTAATAATTCAGTTACCTAGATGTCATTTTTCATGTCCCCTCAAGTATACTAAATAGAAACAAGAGCCTGGAAGAAAGAAAATACAAGCAAACAAACAATTGCAATCATATAAAAAGGATTCCACAAAACCAATCCGCTTAAAAATCAAACTTAATTATAAAGGATTTTTTCAAAAACTATTAAAAAATATTTTTATTTTATAAGGTATATAATTATAAAAAGCTGGATTACGTTACATATTAAAAATGTAATTTGAAAGTGTGGGAAGGCTTCGGGTTCTGGAGACAGCCTACTAACCTCACATCAACTCTGATATTGACAAAGAAAAGAAAATCTACAGAACATAGTTTCAAGCATTAAAGATTGTGTAGGGTCTTGCCCCTTTTTGATAGTGATAAATGACCAGAATATGATAGCAAACTTTCAGAATAGCATTGTACTAGAATTTCTCTGTGAGTTTTTGCTGCATAACAAACCACTCCAAAACACAGCGACTGAAAATAACCATTCCTCATTTAGCTCACAATTCTGCTGGGCAGTCCTACAGGTCTGGACAAATTTATCTGATCTTGACTGGGTTAGTTCTTGTGGTTAGAGGCAGCTGGTACATTTTCTAGGGCTGGCTAGTCCCAGAAGTCCTCGCTCACATATGTAGTGGTTGGCTGGCCATGAGCTGGGGCAATGAGCATGACTGGGCCACATGTCTTTCATCATCCAGTAGGCAAGCATAGTTACTCACATGGTGGCATTTTTTTCAACCCAAGAAAGGAAGTCACAAAGCCTCTTATAATTTAGGTTTAGAACTGGCACAATCTCACTACTGCTAATTTCTGTTGATTAAAACAAATATTAAAGCCTCCTTAAATTCAAGGAGTGAAGAAACAAGGTTTTGTCTTTTGGAAGAGCTTCAAAGTATTGTGAAGGTAATTTTTTTTTTTTTTGCAATATACCACACAGAGAACAGTAAAGTCATAGAAGTCGAAAATGGTATCAAAGAGTGAAAAAAAAACAACAAAAACAAAAACAAAGAGAAGAAAAATTTGTGTATGAAGCTATTCACACATATTTCAAAAATATAACAGCAGAAAATTTTGAGGTTTAAAGAATAGCTTAGCTTTTGCTATAGCTATTATGAAGCTAGTAAGTGTAACAATTCTTTGTAAGTGATATGGTTTTCAATAACAACAGACTGGTAATTTTATCATCTAAAAAGAAAAAAAAAAAACAAAAACAAAAAACCCAGTAGGGGCCCCTGGATAGTTCAGTTGGTTAAGCGTCTGACTTGATTTCGGCTCAAGTCATGATTTCACAGTTCCTGGGATTGAGCCCCACACTGGGCTCTCCACTGTCAGAGTGGAACCTGCTTGGGATTTTCTCTCTCCCTCTCTCCCTTTCTGTCTCTAAAAATAAATAAACTTTAAAAAATAAAAAATTTAAAATAAAAAAAGCAGTAAGATAGCACAATTCCTTCCATGGCATAACTAAATAAATGAGGTCAAGCAAGCATATGCAAAGTTCTGCATTTGATATTAAGTCTAAATTGGTAAATAAAACAGTCCAAGTCTTCACCTTCTTGGACCATGCAATCTGTTGGGTGAGATGGTAAAACAAAGAAATAATCACCTATCTGCCATCAGCAAAGACCAGTATGATGAAAACAAGAGGGTTCTGATGTAGAAATTGAAAGGAAGGGGATGATACCTTTACATAAAGTGTTCCAGATGGCATCTCTGAGGAAATCCATAGAGCCATGGCCTAGATAATGATTAAGAATATTCTAATGAACACTGTTTTAAAATACTCTGTTTATATGAATATTAGAGTTATTGGTGACCACAGAAGTGATCTACTCAATTCCTTTACTTTATAGCTGAAAAACAACTGGAGTTTAGACAAGAGAAATGATTTGTTGACGTGTTCACAGTAGCAGGGGATGATTTGGGAGCAGGCCTAGTTTAGCATGTGCCTTTACACCATTGTGCACGTTCTCCCTTTATTCTCAAACATAATTCTGCACGTGTCTTTGTTACTCTTTTGTGAGTTCAATAAATCCTGGCACAACACTAAAGAATATTGATTCAGGGATTCTGCTGTGCAAGTGCAGGCTGATAAAATATAGTGAAGGAGTTGCAGGAAAACATAGCAGTCAAAAGACTTCAGTCTAGGATACATTCTGACCTGGTTAAATCCAGCTCTGCAGTTAAATGAAATTAAATCCAGTTGAATCCAGCAGCTACCTGGTTGCAGGCCACTTTGTGCCTTGGTTTCCTTATCTGTAAAATGGGAATAAATAAATCGGTACTTAATTCATAGGCTTAGTGTGAAGATCAACTGAATTAGCAACTGCAAAGCACTTAGACCAGTGCTTGACCCTTAGTACATTTCCAATAAACGTCGGCGATTATTATTCTAATGTTTATGCATTAGGCCTGAGGTTGGATCCTAGCCACCTTTTCATAGCAATCTAACTATGAGATTGAGAGGAGAAAAGAAATGAATGAACTAATGGAGGGATTAGAACTGAGAAAGTTCTGACATTTCGAATAATAGCATGGGAGCATATTGCCAAAACTTTTCATTTCCTAGTGTCTTACCCTGTTTCTTCTTCCAAATGCTGCAGGACATTCATTGTAGGAATAATAATTACGTACAAAAACTACCAACAGACCATTGTTGTCAAAGCCCTGCAAGCACTGAGTGATTGATGCCTGTCATTAATTCACATCCTGATCACAATGAGGACATTTTGGTAGCCAGATGGAGTGTGGGTACAGTTCATGCATTCTCCTTCCCACTGCACACACACACACACTCAGAAGCTGCAAATGCCCTTCCTGTATGTGAATACTTGGGAGCTGTCATGAGTATACACTCAGATGTTACAATATTTTAGATTTATGTTAATATGTCACAGGGTTAACATGAGAAGTCAGGAAGTGCCATTCATATATGGCTTTGGTGACAACTTGTATCACCCCACCACACGTCCCATCACATTCCATGCGTTGTTCTGGAACTGGCTTATGCTGCCACCTGATCTTAACACTCCAGATTACCATCAGATTCTTCTTCAAGAGCCCCTGGCATTCCTTAGTTTCTGAATTGTGTGGCCTATGTCTGCTTAATCATAACATATATCTTCAAAAGCTTCCAGTCAATTTGGATTACCATCTGCTACACATTTGAAAGTCATTCCTGTAATAGAGTGGCCAGACTGACATGAGTTATACCAAAACCTTCATGTCAGAGTGGAGAAGCTAGTTTTGATAAACTTAATGGAAAAGCATTCTTTTAAAGGGACATTACCCTTAGCTACCTTACATGCATCGTTTTAATTGTCTTTTCTCTTTGTTCTTTTTATTAGCTTTCATTTCTTCTTGGAACTTGTAAGTCAACCATGTTTTCTTTGTAAAATTTCTAGATTAGGAGGACTCTATAGTGATGAAATAAATGGTTCTCTACTATCACTGGGAAGTTATTGAGACATGGCAATATAGAGAGCTTGAAAGGGAGGGATTCTGAATGTTTGAAGAAAACAGTGAAGATTTCTGATTTACCTCTCTTTTCCTAAGAAGGGGGAAAAATCCCACTATAATTTAGTTAGTAGTTAATTGACATTGTACTAGATGGGGTGGCGGGCATCCATTTTCCATCCAAATTGTTCTCTTCTTAGAGATCATGCTTCTAACAGCTTGAATGGCTAGCACGTCTATGGTATATAATGAATTATCTCAGTTATTTATGCAATCTTCAATCTGTCCCAGCCTCTGTCATCCTTGTCATTACCATCCTCATCAGCATCATCCTGACAAAGAGAAAGCACTCAAACATTGGCACTTGTGATCATTGCCTTAGTCCATTCAGGATGTTCTGACAAAGTACCACAGACTGGGTAGCTTATAAATAACAGAAATTTATTTCTCAGTTTTGGAGGCAAGATGTCCAAGATGAGAACTTGGCCAGAATGGTCAGGTGAAGAGGACTCTCTTTAGATTCACAAATTTCCCATTGTATCCTAGGGAACTCCCTGGGTCTTTTTTATAAGAACATGAATCCCATTCATGAGGCCTGCATCCTCATGACCTAAGCTATTTCCAAGTTCCCACTTCTAATATCATCACATTGGGCATTAGGATTTCAATGTATTGATTTTGATGGGCACAGACATTCAGACCATAGCCATTCATTTCATGAAAGGAAATCAGTTCCAACAAATCATTGCCAACAACAACAAAAGCTCCCTGATGAACATTAAGACAGAAAACATCTGAATAGAACAGGGAAACTTCTCTAGCAATCCATTGTAATAGATTTTGAAGATTTCCTTTTTGGGTCTGTCATTTTCTCCATAATTCCAGTATACTTGCTAAATATCTATTATATGTCAGACTCTGCACAGTTCCAGCCCTTCCCACCTTCTGACAATACACTTTACTGTGAATGGAGTCACTCAGAGCCTTGGGGAGGTTGAGCTCATGTAATGAAGTAAAAATTAACATAACTTCACATTCTAATGAAAAGGCTGGCTCCGGGATATTTATACAATGAGTGAGGTAGAGAAGTATATACAGGAATTGACAAGGGCTCTCTTTCTCCATAAAGTCCAGAGCCCCAAGAACAGTTACCTGGAATAACAACTTCCTCCTTAATCTCAGCAGATACCTCGATTCTATAAGACTTCAGAATAGGGCAGGTGTAGGCAATGAAAGCAATACATTTTTACAAACCTCTGCAGTTGATGGGATTTCTGGCTTCCTTTGGCATCATTTGGGAGTAGGAAAAAACATCTCCTCCAAGTCTTACAAGCAGGAGTTGTATTCGAGGGCTAAGCCAACTACTCATAACTTCCAATGTCATGCTAACACAATATTTGCTTACTTCACTCTTACTTGAAATGAAGTAGAGAAAGATTGTTGGCCTATGCTTCATCCCCACAGCCTCCTGTATGCAAATAAAAACATGTCACAAACTCTTTAGTTGGCCTTCTCTATAGGATAGAAAGTTAAGGTCCAATTCACTTGAAAATTTAGCTTAATTTAGTTGAAAGTAAAAGGAATAGAAAGGAAAGATTCAACAATGATGCCCTGCATTTTAAACTGTTTAAATTCTCCTGTTTGGGATGAGGAGGGAGATAAATCAAGACGTAGGATTTTCATAATGCATTTAAATATAGAGGTGGCTACTAGCAAAATATTAGAAGCACAGTTCATGTTTTCACCACCCTTGGTTAAAGGGATTACCTACAAATAGCATTCTAAAAAGCCAAATCAAATCCTTTATGGAATAAGGAAGGTTGCATACTAAAAATAAGTAAGCATCTAAATTCTCAGTCAAGTATACATCAGAAGAGCAAAAGAGAACTAGGACTTCTGCAGAAATGTGATGCTTTTCCAAAGTCTGTCTAACCTACACCACAAATTGCTAATTTTATTTAAAATAAGCCCTAGTATGCAAGGCTTGGCTTCAAAAGTGTTTTGTTTGGAATTTATTATAATTAATCTCATTTTGTCATTTTATGACACATTTTCCCAAAGGATATCAAGATATTTAACAAAACCTAGGAGAAATGGCAAAATAGCATGATAATTGGTATTAAATGGATCATTTGTTAAAGTGTTCTGCTACACTGGTTCATCTCTCTCCAGGTTCATTCTTTTTTTCCCTACTCCCAAATGATGCCAATTATCTAAAAACCAGAATAATAATTTATTAACCTTCACTTGTCGCCTTATTAACTCAGTCCTTCCATTCTTTTTTCCAAACGCTGCATCACACGGTTATCCTGCATTCAGCAATACTTTTAATTATAAAATAATTACAGCCCATAAAAGCATCTATCAGTGCCCATTACTTTAGGTGGAACCTAAATCCAATTTTGGCTTTTGCAGAGCCTTTACCCATAATTTTGTTTTCTGTCCTCTTTTTGTCCTTACAGAAGAAGCAGATTTTTTCTCCTCTTTGCTTTGCACTAATGTCAGATTACTTTATAGATTCAAGTGAGTTTTCTAGGAGGTCTGGGAGAAGGTTCAGGGTCTACTTTGCATAGGACAGTCCTGGCCTCATTTCTGCCATTTCCCTCACAATTTGGCTTTGCCTACATGAAAGAGTATTCTGTGTTTACAGAACATCTTCCTTTCAGAGGTTGTTATAAAAAAGGTGTTTTTTCATTATCCCTACAGACCTATTATAGGCCTATGCTTCAGGTGGACATATTAAAATGATGACTATTAAGGCACATTTTGAAAATAAGTGGTTTGCTAGTTAATGCATTATATAGAAACTGAAAAGTGGAAGAGAGATAAAACACATTGACCAAAGAAGATGTGAACATGACAATTATTCTGCCTTTTCTGCAGCTAGTCTATGGAAACATAACCTCATTGATCACCTTGGAATAAAAGCCTTCCCAGCCTGTACAAAGTGGGCTCTTTCAGTGTTTCGGCACTTACAGGCTATACAGATAACAAATCTGAGTGTCTTCGTGATCCAATGAAGACCAGCTCACAAGTTCGTTTATGCAGTGCCATGCACTCCAAAAGTACCTACTAGTCCTAATTTTAGGTATTCAGTCCCATGCTTTCCCTAGGTTCACTTACAGTTCACAAATATGTCCTTGATTTGCATTTGGAAAACAATTTATTCATGATATAAATGACTCCAAACTTTCAGTCTTAAAAGGAAAGTTTTCTAGACAGAAAAACTTCGTATCTCATTATCTTGGGAAATCATGGGCAAGTTGGAAAAGTGCTCGTCACCTTCACTTTGGCCACTGCGACTTTTTGGATACTCATGGGCACACTCTGAAGGGTGCTGGATTCAGTTAAATTCTCACAGTAGCCTTGGCTGCCAGCCTAAGCTAGTTAAGACTTTAGGATGTATGGCAAACATATTAGCATTGTCTATGTGTGGGTAGTATCCTCCCGTGGTAAGTATGAGGATGGTTGTTATTGGGAGGAATTCTGATTACGCAGATGAGGAAATAAACCTTATGACAGTACATGATGGAGTTGAGATTTTAATCCAGATTTATGGAGCTTTAAAATTAGGCCTATTATGCCTATACTTTAGTGCCTCCTTATTAGTTTCCTAGGGCTTCCATAACAAAGTACTAAAAAAAGTGTAGCTTGTAGATTATTATCTTAGAGTTCTTGAAGCTAAAAGGCTGAAGTCAAGGTGTTGGTGGGATCATGGTTCCTCTGAAATGCAGAGGGAAGAATCTTTCCTTGCCTCCTCTAGCTTCTGGTTTTTGCCAACAATCCTTAGACCTTCTTCAGTTTTGGTTTTCAGAGGCATTGCTTGGTTTTCAGAGGCATTGCTTCCCTTCTTTGCTTCCATTGTTATGTTGCTGCTTTCCCTGTGTCTTATCTTGTAAGGACACCAGTCATATTGGTTTAAGGGTCCACTTTACTCCAAGATGACCTCATCTTAACTATTGTAATGGCAATGACACTATGTCCAAATAGGTACATTCTGAGGTACTAGGGATTAGGATTTGAATATATCTTTTTTGAAGGATACAATTCAACTGGTATCTCCTCCCAGGTGCTAATGAGAGGTCTTCAAAACTTATCTCCGGGCACCTGGATGGCTCAGTCCAGTTAAGCATCTGATTCTTCATTTCAACTCATGTCAGGATCGTACCATTCATGGGATCCAGCCCACATGGGGCCCTGTGCTGATAGCACAGAGCCTGCTTAGGATTCTCGCACTCTCTCCTCCAACCCCCCCTTGCACTCTTTCTCTCTAAAAATAAATTAATAAAACATGAAAAAAATTAACAACAGCAACAAACAACAAAAATAACCTCAAATCTATTAAAAGGCCTTCTGAGCTCCAGGGAAGTTTGAGTTGGGGAGAAAGACTGAGAGAATTATTTCTCTCCACATCACCTAGCTCATAACTGTATCTAGAGAATCCAAGGTATTTCATAAATAGTAAAAACATGCCTATCTAAAGCTAAACAAAATGTTTCCTTACTTGATTTTTAAACACTGTATCATATTATTCCTAGGTTGTTTCAAAAGTGTTTTCATGGTCTCTAAGTAGTCAGCAACAAGGGTTTATGTTTCTTTGAGTCCTCTATGCCACTTAACCTAAAACAAAGGAGAAGCTCTGATCACACTTATGGATTTGAATTGTTTTTCATTATATTGAATTGTCAAAGAGGAACAAGGTAGAATAGCAGGGCATTGTCTGGGGATGCTCCCTCCACTTCTGCAGATATATCCCTTTGCTGTAGGTTCTTGATACAACACTTCTTGTAGAGTCTGGCTGAGTCTGTGCTCAAAAGGAAATGATCCTGCACTTTCCAACTGAGCCAGAGAAGGATGCTGGGTGTACAGTCCCTTGAGATTAAGTCAGTCCATTTGGCCCAGCCTGGAGGAATCTTTAGTCATGATTTACTAAGAATAGAAGCTCTTTTTTTTTTTAATTTTTTTTTAACGTTTATTTATTTTTGGGACAGAGAGAGACAGAGCATGAATGGGGGAGGGGCAGAGAGAGAGGGAGACAGAATCGGAAGCAGGCTCCAGGCTCTGAGCCATCAGCCCAGAGCCCGACACGGGACTCGAACTCACGGACTGCAAGATCGTGACCTGAGCTGAAGTCGGACGCTCAACTGACTGAGCCACCCAGGCGCCCCTAAGAATAGAAGTTCTGATACTATTGTGTTAGGTTTCTCAAGAGAAACAGAACCAATAGGAGATTTTATATATGTTTATATATATAAAGAGGTTTGCTGTAAGGAATTGGCTCATGTGATTATGGAGGCTGAGAAGTACCACAGTGTACCATCTGCAAGCTAGAGACCAAGGAGAGCTCGTGGTATAGTTCCAGTCCACATTCAAAGGCCTGAAAACCAGGAAAGCTGATATTGTGAGTTCTAGTCCAAGTGCAGATGACCTATGTCCCAGCTCAAACACAATCAGGCAGAAAGAGAGCAGATTCTCCTTTCCTCCATTTTGTCCTATTCAGGCCCTTAACAGGTTAGATGAGGCCCACTCATATTGGTGAGGGCAATCTGCTTTACTCAGTCTACTGATGTGAATGTTAATCTCATCCAGAGATACTCTCATAGACACACCAAGACATAATGTATAAGCGGGTATCTGGACACCTCGCCGTCTAGTGACACTGACATATAAAATTAACTATCATAGATGCTGTTGTTGAGTTGTTGAGTGAGAAAACTCACTGTTTTCATATTTACCAGTTATTTAGGAGGCATATTTACCAGTTACATATTTATCACTGTTACATATTTACCAGTTATTTAGGAGCCATATTTCCTCCTCTCTTTTGGTACCCTGTCCCTGATTTCCCAGGCCATTTGGAAAAGGTGATCAATGTAGGTGGAAGTGAAGGCAGAGAACCCTGTGTTGTCAGCCCAGGAAGCAATTCCGATGGTAAAGAAGCACATTTTCCTCTAAATCATTGATACTTCCACCCCAACCATATCCTTTTTTTTTCTCTCATTGAGCCCTAAATCCCCAAACATGACCTAGAATGTTTTTCAGAAGTAATTGAGAATTACAGACAACATATCATAATTTAGAAAAGCAGAGAGCTAGGAATTCAACAGACTCATTCCAGATCTGTTTCTCATTACTTGAAAACTCTGGGGGCATGACTTGACCTCTTTGAGCTACCAACCCTTACATGCAATATCAGGAGATTGATACATTCTTAAAGAGTTATTCTGAGGAATAATTGAGATAATAAAGTGATACAGTGAAAATTTGTTTAGTATCACACCCCTAGGGTACAGTAGAACTAGAATTTGAAATCGGTGTCTATTTAATTACTGAGCCAATGGTCACGATCTAGAGCTGCTAGGTCAAATCCAGCCAACTACTTGCCTTTCTACATAAAATTTTATTGAAATAGTGCCATGCCCATATTTTAGAGTGTATCACTAACCGCTTTTGAAATAACAAGGTTGAATAGTTTTGATCTAGACAAAAACTTAAAATATTTACTATTTGTTTTATCACCTCACAAGTTTGCCAATTCCTGGTCTAAGGAATCACATTATATATTGGGGATATTTGTGCTGATATTTGGGTTAAAAAGATATGGAAAAATAATATAATAATATTGTATCAGTGTAGGTTCATCAGCTGTACAAACGCACCACTCTGGTGTGGGATATTGGTAGCGGGGGAGGCTGTGCTTTGGTGTGGACAGAGGGTTCATAAGAACACTCTGTACTTTCTGATCAATTTTTTTATGAACCTAAAACTTCTCTACAAATAAAGTTCATTCATTAAAAATATGCATAGAAAGCTCTGTTAACAAAAAAGTATTAAAACGAAAAAGCAACTTAAGAAGTCTACTAATTTCAGCCAATCAGGTAGTACCTGGGCCATTCTCTGCCTATAGAGTTACTAGAAATCATATTTGGCAGGTAAATAGTGCTTCTAAACACATTCTATGTTTCTAGGATATTGCTATTCTAATAATAAATTATTTTAATATGTCCCTACTGGTGTAAGTGTATACCATATTTCTGTGTTATGACATGCTATCTAATAATAATACAACTAATAATAGTTATGTCATTATTAACAAGTTGTCACTCTTAGTTTGACAAGGATTGCTCTGTCAGGGACAGATGGACACTGTATTCAGCTAACCAACTGCTCTTTTCTGCACCATGTCTAAGCAATGTAGCATCCTGTGGATGACTGGGTACTTCTAGCACAGCCACATATGATTTAACTGCCTTCTATTAATCTGAGCATTGTGTCTCATCAAAAATATCTTTAAAAATCAGCCACCTGTGGATTTTAAAAAGCATGTCCTTTTAGAAGCCAATATCTTTCATACATAAATATTTCCCAACAAATTTATTAGAATTAAGAAATTCAATCTATTCCTTGTATCCAGATTTGACAAAATCACGTTTAAAAAAAAATAAACTAAAAACAGAAACAACTTCTCGCTGAATTACTGCAAAAGATATTGTTTAACCTGTCAGATTTATTTCCTTTAAGTCAAAGTTTAAAATAATAAAATAACATTTTTAAAATTTCAAGTTAAGAAATTAGTTAATGCGCATCTACAAATGTGCAACTGATATTCGTGTTAAAAAAATCTGGAAGATTTAATTGATTTTCCACATTTTATACTGAGAAATAGTAGCTGGTACATCCTGAATAATTCACGAGTTTGATTCCCAAGGTATACATGCACACATACAAACCCACATACCCACCCACACCTCCCCATACCCCCATATGTATATAATAGCCTAATTATTCTGGTAGCAAAGGTCAAAAGGACAAGGTGGTCATAAGTTAGTAATGGGTTGGAGAATTCGGATGGAATGTGGACCTAAATTACTGTATTATATTACCCTGTTGAAATCTTTTTGCTAAAATTTTGCACTGCTAGGCAGTAAACTAGAAAAAAAAGAAATTGAGAAAGTGTTAATTTTTAAGCAAGTTTGACAAAGATTGAGTTTCATATGACAAATATTGTCAGCAGGACAGGATTCTGTCAGTGGAAGAAGTTTAAACATTAACAATTTCTGTCAGGCTGTTGACACAATCATGGCAGACATTTCCCAAGATGCCGAGATGACTGCTGGCATTTGTCAACAATCCTGTCATAGTGACAGCAATAAGACCATGTCTGGAAATGTGACAGTTTTGGCTTTGTGCTCCCCTGAGCAATAGCCCAGGTGTTCAGAGAAAGTGTGGGAAAACCCATATTTCTGCATTGTCATTCGAACACAGAAAACACAGGAGGAAAATGAGCTGTCACTCCAATTCCCATGATGCCTTGCTGCTTAGCATAACTCTACAGTGCGGCCCTGGGTCCACTGGTCCATACTCTGACAGATAATTAAGAAAGCAGCAGCTTTTTCTAGACGGCTCTTCCTCATGATTTGCATTTTAGCCAGAGGCGACCAGTTATAAAAAAAACATGATGGAAAGATGGTAAGAAGCCAATTAGATGGATGGATGGCTGACTGACAGCTCTCTGGTATTACGACTCCAGATTTCAGACTACATAGCCTGGCAGTTTTCTACAAGAACCAACTTTTTTGCAGGTTGGTAAAGCTGTTAAATGTGGAACTATATATAGCGCTATATAAATTTTGCAAAGTTGTACATTTTCCTTAAATAAGCATGTATTCTTTTCAATCAGGGTTTGCATTAAACAAGTTTTCACAATTTAATCACAACTTGTGTCACTAAATTTAGCAATATTAAAATTCTAGACAACTTGTAGGCACATTAGCTGTGCCAGTAGAGAAGTGATTAAAAAGCTGAGAGCCACGTTGAGCCAGCAGAGATAAAGTGAACTAATAATTAGAATGTCTGTGCAAATATGCCTTTGGAACTTTGAAATGTACATTGTTTGGTTTTAAGCAACTAAAAGCATAAACCCTAAACTTCCTCTCCGTCTTTAGCTTCTACACACATATATTTGCCTATTATCCTTGTTCAAAGTCTAATATATGCTTGTGTGTCTGCTACTTCAGCTATTTGGAGATAAAAAAAAATAAAATAAACTGTTAGGCTCAAGCTTCCAGTTTGGCCGGGATATTCTATAGCTTCTAACCAATGGGAATTAACTCTTCATATTACCCAATTTGGAACCTTAATGAATGTTTCTTGTGCATTGCACGCTGTGATGTGTATGTTGTATATATACAGACACAGACACACACATTCATACACACATTTATGCTTTTTCAGAAGCAAACCATTTGCTATTAGAGTGACATGTCTCCATCTGTAGTTTAAAATAAGAGAATTTTCCTTCAAATCATAATGATACCTCAGATTCATTCGGCATTTTGAAATAGTAAGGGAAGGCAATTATTTCACTATAAACTGAATTTTAGTAAGAAGCATTAACCCAAAGCAAAATTGCAAAGTGTATTTTCTTACTGTGGGGAATAGGTGTATAAACTGAAAGTGGATAGGAAACCAATCATGGGTCCAAATTCCTTTAGTCACTTGAAAACAAATAGGGTGCAAAGTTTCATGTTTATCACTCCCCCTCCATTTGATGTCAAAAATCCATACAGGAAACATGATTAAGGATGTCTTATCATGTGTATTAATCTTTCCTTATTTTTTCTTTTTTGCCTGGGCTGGCATTATCTCTGCTTTTGTTTTATGTAGTCTTGTTACAATAAGATAAGCTTCTGATACTTATAAGCATTCTAAAAAGTATTCTACTTACACATACTTAGAAAGTTTAAATAGAAGTTCAGGGCAGGAGTGACAGTGCCATCACCTACATCCCAAATCAGAGAGGAATAAATGCATGTTGGTTTTTATTTAGAAGCTTAAAGATTTTACCTGTAGACACCAAGTACCAAGAGAAACAGAAATCTTCTTGAAGAGATTTTATAATTTTTTTAAAGAAACATTTCCCCTCAACAGTGGAAGCCCTTATCGAATCAAAATTCACGTTCATGATTCAACATTTGTGCTCCCTTCTAATTTGCTATTGTAAAGAGGGAAATGCTGAAGTATAAAGTGCCCCCAATAAAATAGGTATTCAAATAAGAAAAGCTTTGAAACATTTGCTTATTTGGTTGGACACTCATGCTCAGAGTTTGGCTGGGGATTTTCTCCCATGTCCTCAGCTTACCTCAGCCATTCATACTTTCTACTGATATTTATTTCACCTTTTGATTCTCTTACTTATGACACAATATTAATGCACCATATTTTCTCAAGCTCTAGGAGTTCTGTCTCTTTTGAAAAATAATTAGAATTGAAAATTGAGTAACAATGTATTATAGACAGATTTCAAAATAACAAGTCCCCTCACTGTGGAAAACTTCTTTTGTTTCTAAACTCTGTATTGAGAGAATTTCTGTTTAAGGAGAAATCTGAAGAGAAATATTTATTAAAGTGAAGTGAGTACTGAAAATCCTAGGAGACCTATTGTATCACTGTAGGAGAAAGAGATATATTTGTAAATAAAAGATAAAGTGTGTTGTCATCAAAACAAAAAGATGCCTCCATAAGACTTGTAGGGTTGTGCCTCGAAAATGTAGGAAAACTCCGTGGAGCTCATTGTTAACATTGTGCTTATATGAAACTCATTTGCAATTTGAGTGACTGGAATTTGAACATAAATAGCAAAGAGAAGAATATAGACAAGTTTCTTAAAAAATGTTTTTCTTCAGTGTATCTGTATTTGTAATTGAATATTTGATCACAGATAAACTTTGGCAGATTTAAAACAGAATATTTTGATAGCACATAACTATTGTAGGTCTGCCTCTCAGGTAGAGGTATGCAAATAATGATTTGAGACACAGTTTGAAAATAATCAATTTTCTCTTCAGTGCATTTTATACTAAGTAAAAAGTAAAGGAAAGAAAAACTTAGGTAAAAATAACTGAAGATGTGAATGTTAAAGTTATTTTCCCGGGGTTTTTTTCCAGATGGTTTATAGAAATGCACCTTCAATGATATCTGTGAAATACATCTTTCTAATCTTATAGAAAACTGGATTTTTTGTTCCATGTTTATAAGCAATTTTTACAAGTAAAGTAACAATTGACCTTGAACATCTTTTAAACTATGTTATCAAGAAATAATGTTGTGTAGGGTTAAACACTAAATGTTAAAAACCATGTCATTAAGGAATAATGTTATTTATGTGGAATTGCTTTTCAGCACCTCATACACTTTTCTAATTCCGTAAACATCCGAAGGACCTTGCAAACCACCAGTCACAACACAGTGGTTAAATATTTGGCCTCCTTTACTTACCGGGTTTGGAGTACTTTCCAGAAGGCAACATGTTACTTAAGATCTGCCCATCTTACCTGATTTGGAATGTAGTATGGCAGTTTATTCATATATATGAATATATGAATATTCATATTCATATATGTGAATATACTGTATACTAATTGCATATATAGTATATATTATTACTGAGCGAGAAAGGAGAGAAAAGTAAGCACTGAAGGGGCAGCGATCCTGTGGGAAGAAGAAATCAGCAATGATTCTTTGTTATGCCATGCTCATAAACTGTTCAGAATCCCATTAAAATGAATGGTTTGAATTTAAAAAATGGTGTGAATTTAAAAATCCACAATATTAAGACATATACAGAAAAAAACATAGCTTTCCAAAAGACTAAATTGGTATGTAGATCCCAACAGTAAAAAACAAACAAACAAACAAAGTAAAAAAACAAATCTTCCCCTTTCTCCCTGCATTCTGATGGTCTTTCTCTTAAATCTCTTTTCAAGCATATCACCGTCTATGCACTGTAACAGCTAACTGTAAGCATTTTAAAGGCAGGAACTGTATCTCACTTATCTTTTTATTCCTGCACCAAAAATACCAACTCACAGTAGAGGCTCGATAATAGTGACTGAATTTCATGCTTTGCAGCCTTAGTTCTCATACCTATCCAGTTAACTGCTCAATTGGTTACTTCCGTGTGCTCAAGTTGTGACTGGGCCAGGTAGTTTTATTGTATTTCTTGTGCAAACCTAAGCCAAGTTAAAGTATGTGCCTTGATTATAACAAGACTGGATGAGAAATGATGGGCAGAGCAATGCTTGTCCTAGGCATCATATCACATCATAAGCATTGTAATATTATAGTAACTACATCATAATACATCATCTAGCTAAGTCTGACCATTGACTGGTCTTCTATCCCACAGAGAACCACATATACTGTTTTCCACATCAAAACTACTCTGTGTCTGTACATAAAGATAGTAAAATATTGGAAATTTCTTATCGTTCAACTCAATTTTATCTATCCAATTGTTCAAAACATCCTTGAAAGGTAAATATTTGTTTACTATATTTTTTAGTTTATTTATGTATTCATTGAGAGAGGGAGAGAGTAGGGAAGGGGCAGAGAGAGAGGTAGAGAAAGAATCCCAAGCAGGCTCTGCACTGTCAGTGCAGAACCCAATGTGGGGCTCGAACGCACAGTCTGTGAGATCATGACCTGAGGAGAAATCAAGAGTCGGTTGCTTAACTGACTGAGCCACCCAGGTGCCCTGAAAGTAAATATTTTAATTCTCATTTGCATATGTGACTTTGAAGAAGTTAAGTAACTTTCCTTTGGTGTACTATCTAGTACATGGCAAAATAAAATTTGAACTGAGACCTTTCTGATTTCAAAGCTTGTACTCTTTCTACTGTGCCTGACTTCCTAATATTAAAAATAATAACTCAATTATTAGCATAACAATAGTTTCTAAATTTAATGTGAGTGTTTCTAGAGAAAACCTATGATTAAAGAAGGAGTAGTGTTGTATACCTTTGTGTATGGACATCGACATTATTTAATTGTGTTAACCATCATGTCATCAATACACAATAAATAATATATCTTATTATTTACAAGAAAAATAATCTGTATAGGTACAAGCTAATAGATAGGGGGAAAATGGGCACCAATCCTGTTCATAAACCAAATTAAGGGAGAGAAATAAGAGAATACAATACAGTCTTTCCCTCTTAGGATCTCAAAATCTATTGAAAAAAGACAGAAATAACCTTAATACAATACTTGATAAAG
The DNA here is from genome assembly GCF_027475565.1 of Acinonyx jubatus. NCBI lineage: Eukaryota > Metazoa > Chordata > Mammalia > Carnivora > Felidae > Acinonyx > Acinonyx jubatus. Next base: position 102,631,467 of record NC_069385.1, on the reverse strand, counting down.
TATAATATTCTAAGAAATAAAGTTCATTGATTTCCCTGAGAAATTAAGAAGAGGCTTCATCTGCGTTAGGCCTTGTCAAGTGACTACACATTTACACTGACTGAGATAGGAAAGAGATCACTTAAGGTAAGAGGAACAGCATGAGCCTGGATAGGTAAGAATGATGGTGGGAAATTATCACATGTACCTAGAGCATAGAGTGAAGGCTGCAAGTGCAAGATCGGGTGGAAGGCTTGTAGAAGGATGAGTATGTTGGGAAATAATCTTGGAAAATCAGGCTAGGACACAAGAAAGGAGACACTTTCTGGTGAGGCTAGTAAGTATCCACTTTCTTCTGTAGGTAATGGGAAGTCATCTATGAGCCTCACTATGACGTGATTGGATTTGCGAAGTAGGATAACTCTTAAGAGCAACATGTAGCAAGACTAGAAAGTTTAAAAAAAAAAAAGGCAGAAGATAGACCAGTATGGGGACTGGTTCAATTACAGTGATGGTGACTAACCTAAACTGTGACCAAGGATTTATAGAGATGAAGGTTTAACTACAGCCAGCTCTGCTTGGTTAGGATCAAAACACCTTTTTTTTTTTTTTTTAAACAATGATAATGTTTTTACTTTTATTAGATTTAGGTTCTAAATTTGCTAGTAATTACCAGTTTGACTGTTAAGCATAGTACTCTATCACCAAGGAAGAGTCGGAGCAGGAATGCAAAATGTTTCAGTATTTTGTTTTCCTTGGGAAAAAAAATTATTATATTAATATTTTCTATTTTTATTTTTTCAACAGAAGGTCATACATATGCTATTTCAGAGTTCACAGCTAGCCCCTCACTACCCAAGTTGTGGGTGTTATTGCCAGACTGCAGAGATGCACAAGAATTGACTTGAGAAGGAAGGAGATTATTCATGCGCCCTCACACACTGTTATCTCTGGGAACTCTTAATCAATGCAGGGTGAAAGCCAGTCAGCACAACTGAGGGTAGGGCACCCAGGCTGTTTAGTGGAAGATGAAGAATTAAAATGTGATTATTACTCAAATTGGAATAAAAAATAAAGAGTACATTCCAGGAAAGAAGAGGAAGAGGATAATAGAACTAAATAAAGATTTACCTACTGAATCACTTGCTTTATCGTGCCTTGTCCTTGAAATGCCAAAGACATTACAATAAGCTTTGATGGGAAGGAATGGTTTGGGGGATTTATACTCCATCTGTGTTTTGCTTTTGCAGATATGCTGAAATAGAAATTCTTAAATGCTGGGAATGTCTACTAAGTATACCTGGGAATATAGATTAAATCCTCTTATGGAAAATTGCACTTAAATTTAAAAATCTGTGTATGAGCCAAAAAATAAATTCTAAATGGCAATAAATGGTACAGCGATCATGAAGAAAAATGATGGATCAAAATTCTAGTTATGCATACTAGAACTTAGATTGCAATTTTGGAGCTCACTGGGGACTTGATAATGTGTTACATAAACATCTAGAAAATTCTTTAATATTTAAAACCATAATATCTATTTAATAATGATCTATTTGATGGCTAATTTAAAGAAGCTTCAGTTGTAAATACATGCTTGCTCTGACTTCTTGATGATATTGCAGCTCATGTCAAAAAAACAATGATTTCCATTCACATACAATCTAGTTATCTAAATCATTTTACTTTATTTCTCTTAGATTATACCTATGAATTCATATTTCATGTCCCTCAATTTTTTGTGTGTATGTTCCTATCTTGTGTTTTATTCCATCTTTTTTATCATATAGTTTAACTCTTTCTAGTTTGTTTCTACTTTTCCTTTTTTCTCTCTCAAAATCTAGTTAGTTTCTGGATAGTTTTTTTCGCTAAGATTTCAACTGTCATCCACGCATGGCCTCAGTGTTCAATAACTTAACTATCAGCAATTACTGGAAAGGATAATAACATACCATGAAAATTCAAATTAACCTTGGAGAATTCTTTCTAAAATAATTTGACATTCGCTCCCCAGATACATGCATCCTCACACATTGCTTTGGCTTCTTTTCACTACCAGAGTTCTGGGTCAGAGCAGATAAATGCCACTGTATTTCTGGACAGATCCTCTAAACTGCCTTATTCAGAGCAGCATGGTAGCCATTGTTTGGGCTCAACACCCATTGACTCTTAACCACTCTTCCATAAGAGATTAAAGTTTACCAGAAATTATAGGGAAAGTTAGACCATTAAATAAATACTTCAACTTCAGGAAAAGTGAAAGCTGGGAGGTATTGTTAGTATCACAAAGTCTTCTTTCTGTTCTGTTCAAGCTCCCTCATTTTTTTTTGTCCCTCCCTTTTTCTCATCTGCCTTCAAATTGGAGTCTGAAAGATAGGAACATTAAGGAATACTTACATTGATAGAAGTCTATCAAAAAGTTTTCTATTTTTCTTCTTTACTACTAAGAACCAAATTGTAATTTTGAACCTTTAAAGAATAAAATTATTAAATATGCTTAACTTTTCTAAGTGAGTAAACAACCTATTAAAAGCATGGACTACAAGAAACATAGAATAGTTCATTCACTTTCCACAATGCTTTAATTTGAAAGTATGAGCATTCGCCCCAAATATGTGATGTCTCGGAGTGATCAATTTGCCTCATCATTGTTGGTGTTGTTTGAAATTACTTTCAGGTGACTCTGCAGTGTTAACTTCTATAACAACATGGGAGACTCTGAATTTATTTTCATAAAGTGTCACTTTTGTTCAGAATGTCTAAAATACCTTTGTATCTCCTTCTCTCTTTTTTTTTTTTGCTACAAATCACTTCATTTCCACATAATGAGTATATCACACTATGCAGTATTTATCAAACTTGAATAAAACCTTACCCACTTTTAAAATAACTAATTCTCAGAGCTTTCCAATTTTAATACAAACCATTTTATCCATTAAATACTATAAGCTTAAAACTGGAATTAATTCATTATGGTATGACTCTAAAAGTCAAAGAAATTTATATGTTAAAAGCAAATGAATTTAAAAATAAAAAACATGTCTGAAGAAGTCATTGCCTGTAAATAAATTATTGCCTGCTCAGCTATTGTGCAAGATCATACCCCAAACTCTGTAGGATGATGTAATTCTGTCACCACTTTTTCTATTTTAATTACTTAACAAAAATGGTTCTTATTTTGTACATCATTGCACCCTCAACTTGTCATAAATGTATTGCTTGTTTATTAAGCTCATTCTATCCTGTCCTTTTCTCATTAGCTAGAGGTCATTGAAAAAGTATTCTTTTCCCTTTTATGATAATAAACACAAATGTACAGATAGACACTGAAATTGCTTGGCAGTAGCAAGTTATGAAGGTGCAATTGACCTGCCCAAAATATGCTTACACAAAAGTTTTTGAGATGATCATTCAGAAAATACCACAAAATATGGAAATTTAAATAAATTACCTGTACTTCCTAGGACCTATCCATTGGACCTCAGAGATATGTTGACTCTTATTTGAGATCTACTGAAGTAGATTGAGTAGGCTGCTGGTAGAATGATATTTATATAACATAATCCTTTTCAATATTCATACTTTTCTTCAAAATGCTTATGAGGCAAGACAATAAATCGGTAAATAGTAAAATACAAAACCAGAAACTCAACCAAAATTTTAACTTAGGAATCAAAGTACTTAATGCTCAAACCCATGATTTTTCCTAGATCTTTGTAATTCTGTGTGGACTCTCAAAATTGGCTTTAATGAAAAGTCAAGGAGCTCTAAAAAATGAAGCAAGATATTTTATAAACTATATTATTGTACTTTATGACAAAAAATTGCACCCAATAACAAAAGACGCATGTATTGATAAATACAAACTTTCAGAATGCCCAGAAGAAATATGAGTTCATATGAAAAATGTGAGTGCATCTTCTAAATGAGCACCAGAGTACAACCATCTCCAGCCTAAAGGGAGCTTTCTTTGAGAGCATGTTGTGATGCAGTTGCTAAAAGAGCTAATGTGAGCTCATGATGCTTTGCTGGTATAGCATAGCTCCATTCTGACCATGCAGGTCTTCTTGCTGTTCTTGTTTCAAGGTCTTTGTACTAGCCTTTCTTTTGGCCTGGAATACTTTTTCTCCAAATATGCTCCTAGCTCACCTCCTGCAGTGTTTTTTTTCTTCCTTTACTTATCCACTCCCAGAGATGCCTTCTCTGAATTCACGATGTAAAATAACACTGCCTCTATTTCTCGTTCTCTTCACTCACTCTTAGAGTTTGAAGCTCCAACGAGAAAAACGTCCACGGAGAGTCTATTGTGAAAAGCAACTTTTTAAATACGTAAAATCGAAATAACAGCAGTACTGGATGTTGATAAGATAGGATCGTTGGGATGCGTGGGTGGCTCAGTTGTTTAAGCGGCTGACTCTTGATTTCAGCCCAGGGCATGATATCATGACTGTGGGATCAAGCCCATGCTGAAGGTGGATCCTGCCTAGGATTCTCTCTCTCTCTCTCTCTCTCTCTCTCTCTCTCTCTCTCTTCTCCTACCCCGCTCCTCCCTCACTGGCACATGCTTTCCTCTCAGTCTCTCTCTCTCTCTCCCTCTCAAACTAAATAAATAAACATTAAAAATAAAAGAAAAAAGATAGGGGTATCTTTAAGGTACTTTAAGAACTCAGAGCGAGAGCCATTTATGAAGGTTTGGGACAGATTTTGTGAGAGAGATGATGTTTGGTCTCATGAAGAATGACTCAGACTTAGTCAAAGGACTAAAGTAAGTTTATAGAGTTTATAGTCAGAGTAAATATCATAAGTAAAGAAACAGATTTATGACACAGCCTGAGGAAACTATACAGAGTGGTAAAGCCCAAACTTAGAAGGTAGGAAAAGTTGGGAAATGACACTTGTAGATAGGTTTTAAGATATATGTATGGATATGTTTTCTGTCTATGATGATTGTCTACATCTACAGTCCTTACAAAAGGGGCATCCTTCAGGAGTCATTTTTATATAGCCATATTGCCTTCATTTCCCCAGAAGTAGCTAGAAACAGGTGACTAAATCAGAGAATAGATGACACTATCAAACCATTCCATTGAATTTTCATTGACCAATCAGATTCTCAGCAATTCAAACGGAAAGACCTGAAAAAGATGAAAAGTGATTTAATGGAAGGATTTGAGTAGAGGTGATGTTAAGAAAATGCCACATTCAAGTTGAAATCATGGAGGGCATAAATTAAAAATTAAATATGGGAATAAGAAGTAGTCATAAGAAGACAAGAAGAAATATGACACAATACAGAGAGAGTAAAAGGGATCGAGATATGTCAGTTCCCAAATTCCAAAGTCCCCACTTCCAGTCTCTTTAGTGCTAGCTAAACTTTGCTTGCTCTTTGATCATAGATATTAGTTATATTACAAATTATCCTTTGCAAATTATATATAAATGGGATTGCTTTTGGTAGTTTTTATGGGACCTAAGGACAATAGGTGCAAATCAGTTCCACAATCCAGAGCTAAGGGAAAAACACTGGACTTTTAGAGAGGGATTCAAAACCTTTTATTTTCCCCAGTCCTTAGCACCTCACACACCTTGGGTGTGTTAAAGTTGAAGAGAACATATTTTGAGACAATTATCAGTGTAATGAAAGTTCTCTCTCTAAATGGAGTGGGGATAGGATGTGCCTCCTCCTTAGCTCAAGTCTAGTGAAATGAGCTTTTAAGGACCTTACCAGAAAAGCTGGATCTGTGTCCTACTGGAGTCTGATAAACACAGCCAACTGGTGTCAGAGTTGCATCTAAAAATGCTAAAGATGAAAGGCAGCAAGTGGAGCTGCCTTCTAGTTGGTCAATAAAGAAGGCTCAAATGGCAGATAGTTGGTTTCCTACTCAAGGCTGCTAGGGCCCACTGTGTAAACTGTGCTGAGGTATAATACTTAGGTTTAGGTGTAGAGTCATTTGAAGAGAGATCCATCCCAAGAATCTGCCTGATGTGGTGTTGGAATCCCAAGAGAAAGAGGCTGAGTGGTGTCAATGTCCAGGGCTTAAAAGAGGAATTATAAGCAGGTAGCTGAGGGAATCCTTACCAGTTGTCAAAAAGTTCTTAAGGATGCAAAAGGATACAAGAGATAGATACTGAAATCAATTCTAAACACCCACAATAGTCCAAAAGAAGCAATGAGAAATGAAATCTTAATCAGCTAAGACTTTTCCTGTCCCTATCTCTTCTCTCTACCAGGCTTTAAGCCTAGAGGCATCAGTAGGCCTAACTAGGGTCAACAGCTACCCGGCAGGGACTGAGAAGCACAAGCACACAGAGTAAAGGAGAGAAGGCAGAAAACCCATCCACCCCCAAAGTGGCCTCCAGGCCCAAGATGGATGAAAGGAGAAGTTCAAAGCTTTGGCTTTTAGTCAGGACTAAACTTTTTAGTTACTGAAATGAAACTATTCTTAGGAAGAATAGTTAACCGAGCATCTCTTTTTCTACAAGGGAACAAATAAGCTATGGGCTCTGCACAAAATTTTATCTGGCATGTCTTTGGTCAGGTTCCCTAGAAGTAGATTCTAAAGTGGTATTCTTGTCTAAGTGATATTTTGGAATGAATTCTCTCAGGATTGAAGTCAGCAAGGTAGGAGAGAAAGAGAAAGGTAAGCAAGAGAGTGAACTCAGCTGGAGATTAATTTCAGTATTAATTTTGTCCTACAGAGAAGATCTGAAGTACAAACTGCCTCATGGGGTCAGTCTCACCTTCGCTCATTGGTGGTGACCTGCCAGGGGAAGGTGACAGGTTAGGAAATCTGGGTAAAGCACTGATAGAATATATTATACACTGATAGAGAAGGGGAAGACTTCAATTCACAGAATGGATTTGAATAGGGGAAAAGGTAAGGCTGTATTCCAATTGCATCCAATGAGTTCCATTTATTCAATAACCATTTCAGTTATAGAAACTCATCCTAGTTAATTGAACTAATAGACCTAATGTTTTAGTTTTCTATTCTTTAAAACCAAAGAACATTGCCTAGAATATAATTGGGGAGTTACATAATGATCTTCCTATGTTTACCAGCTAATACTGGGGAAAAACAACATTATATGGATATTGGTAAATTGTAACAAGTAAATAGACGAGTATAGCATTTCATTGATTAAAATCACTTGCTATTGCCAATCTCAATGCTATTGTAGTCACAGTAATGAACTTGATATCTCTGCACATAGGGCTCACACAGAACTAAATATCTGTAGGCAGATAGGTAGAGCACAAATGTGGTAAATTTAAATAAGTCCTGAAAAAAATTGTAATTAAAGGAAGAATTAATCTCAGTTTCGTTTATTTGCCTTTGTGGATTTCAGAGTGTAATAAAAAATCTGTAAACAATGAGATAAGCAAAGTATTTCAGAGTATGATGCCATATATATTGGCATTAAAGACTAGGGCATATTTAATTTTCTCCCCCAATTGCAAGTCTCTATGAACCATGAATTACAGCATTTGGTGACAGAATTTCTAGAGTAAGGCCGCTTGTAAAATTCTCTCAAAAGAAGGCCATACACTGCAAAACAGGTGGTATTTGCTGTTCTCCTTTATTTCAAAGTGTTTTATCCACTCCAGGACACAAATTAGGCACTGGCCTCCCCTGATAAAAACTATCATGGTATCTGTCTTATTCATTCCACAGCTGTCTTATTCATTCCACCTTGAGGGGTTAGGCTAATCACAACTCTTAAGCCACAATAATGCTTTATAAGAACTGAGAGTAATAAGAAGCCTTGTATCTTTTCCTGGTTGCTAGCATGATTGCAGGTGCTTCGTTGGGGGAAAACAACAAAAACAAAAAACCTCCAAGGACAAAGCTATGGCACCAATGGCAAGCCAAGAAGTAACACAGATGGCAGGAAGTGGTTTGAACTCAGGAGGCCAGAGTGATACTTCGGGGCAGGAAGGATCTTGCTACAATTTCTTTTCACACTTTTAGACAAACAGGAGTGAGGGTACCAGAGCTTAGTCAGACAGTTTGGGTATGAGATAAAAGTCATTCTGATAAGAATATTTGGGTTACAGCCTGGATCACAGAGAGTCCTCAGAGTGGCAAAAGAGGATCACACATGAATCCTAATTGGATGACCTGACTGAACAAGGAGAAATCCAGAGTTCTAAGAGCTCAGAAAAATAAGAAGGAAAAAGACCAAGAAGGCATTGAAATATGAAGATAAAATCAATACAGAATTGCCTAGGAAATCAATAAGAGGGATAAAGGACGTGCAGGGGATGTGAAATATGTGTTCTGTCTCCTGTACAAGTAAGAAATCTGGCAGCATGTTTTGAACATGCTGCAATGCTGTAATTAAAGCTCAAGGGAGAACGGCCAAAAGGAATCTTAATAATCAAGTGAAAAGATGCCACGGCAATAAATGACTCCTTGTCAGGAAAATAGTTTCATAGGCAAATCTTAAGTTAAATATGAACTCATGAACACAGCCAGAAGAGAGATCGATAATTTTGTCTGTGTATTTGTGGTAGTTGATATTGGGGCTTGTTTTTAACACCATAACCTAATAACAGTGTCATCTTTCAAGAAGCCAAAGTAACTCACTCATACAATTACCACAAGCCCACTGATCACAGCATTGTCTGTGAGTATACTTCAAAGTAAGAGATTATTTCCTCTCAGATTCCCAGGGTATCAGCAAAGGGACAGAATCCCCAAGAGTAAGTCTGTCACAGTTAGTTGCATCTATAGAAATCCAAGGATAGGTGTTTGTACTTACTCTCTCACATACTACATATAAATAAAGCAATTTTTAAAAAGCCATATATATATACATATATATATGTGTATATATATGTATATATATATATACATATATATATATATATTCTCAAAACAGTATTATTAAGAATCAAGTTTGATCATGTAGGCAAAATATTGGGAGTTCTCTGCTCAAAAAATTGTTATAGTCTTTTTATTGTTCTTTCTTCATTTAAGCAGAGATGAAGTAGTTTACAAGTCCAGGGAAAAACATACATATCATAATCTATGTGAAAGTCACAATTCTTCAAATTGTCTCCAAGGGTTTCATTCACAGAGACTACGGTATAAACAATGGCTCCATCTCAGGATTTGTTTAATATACAACCCTAATTATAACCAACATGGTCGGCATATAAGACTATTAAAATGGGAGCGCCTGGATGGCTCAGGCAGTTGAGCATCCACTTTTGATTTTGGCTCAGGTCATGATCTCATAGTTCATGGGTTTGAGCGCTGACAGCACAGAACCTGCTTGGGATTCTCAATCTCTCTCTCTCTTTCTCTCTCTCTCTGCCTCTGCCCTGACTTTCTCCCTCTCTCAAAATAAATAAACAAATAAAATTAAAAAATCTATGGAAAATGAAATGTTTCCTCATTATTAAAATATATCCATCAGAACTTGGGGGTTCAAATGATGTTTGTCTCCTTCAAAGGTCTTATTTAGGCAATTTATAATAAAAAATGCTACTGATGTGCCAGTTACTTTTCAATATTTTAAGTAAGATAACAAGCAAAAAGCATTTACAAAAAAAATTTAAGTATTATAGATTCCAGAAAATGGTAGCAGGTAGCAAAAACAATTATTTTAACTCCACTGATCACCACATAAAAACAGAGAACTAGTTAGCAAAATCAAAAGCACAAGACAATATTTATAAGGAAACCAAAGGTAGCAAGGATAAAATACAAGAAACCCCAAAATACAAGAACATAGAGAGAAACCACCAACGGCTACAAGATCTATATCAATACCTGTGCTGAAAGAAGCAGAGGGAAGGAATAGGTTTCTGATAATACTAAGTAAAGAGACTCTCAAAATGGACAATAGATATTTGCTAAATAGTATGGTGGACCACTATAAGAATAGCATCTGGGGCACCTGGGTGGCTCAGTCGGTGAAGCAACCAACTCTTGGTTACAGTGCAGGTCATGATCTCACAGGTTCCCAAGGCCAAGCCCTGCGTCAGGCTCTGCACTGACAACAGGGAGCCTGTTTGATATTCTTTCTCTCCCTCTCTCTCTCTGTCCCTCCCCGACTCATGCTCACTATCAAAATAAATAAACTTAAAAAAAATAATATTATCTGAAACTGGTAGAGGTTTTGCCTTCTCCAATAGTAGGTGAATGCTTGGAGCCTATGGAAAGAAGACCAAAAGGTGGTTGGAGTGGAATGGCCCCTATGAGTTCTAAAACTGAAACATCCATGTCAGAGTCCTGCGTGGAACAGCAACTACTGAGCGTCATAGAAACTGGCTGGATTAATAAAGCTTAAGGAATGAGAAGGTCCGGATAAGAGGTGGAGGGAGGGGTGGGGAGGAAGAAACAGTGTCAGAAAACCTCAAAAAGCCTTTGGCCATATATATATATTTTTAATTACATTAAAACAACAGAAAAGAGAGCTCTGTAAGGTTAGAAAAGTTTTCCTGAAGCCCAGCTTCTCCTAATTTAAAAAAAAAAAAAGAAAGAAAAGAAAAAAAAGTGTGAGCAACAAAAAAGTATTTGATGTAATTGCTTACTTAACTATTTCAAGATATAAAAAATACTGATAAAAAGCAGGATAGCTTTTCTATAAACAATAAGAGTGCATAAAAAGTACATACCCATACATACATAAAATGACGAAATAAATCAGTGTTAGAAACATTCAATAATGAGGTGACCAAACTTAGGAAAAGCTATAAATTTAAAAAAATCATTTAAAAAGACTAAGAAGAATCACAAGAATGACTAAATATAACCAACAATGACTTAAGAAAATATAAGAGAAAAAAGAGAAAATTTTCCTAAATCATAAAGAAATGAACAAAGAAAACATTTTTGAAAAAAAGGGGAGGGATCCATATTGAACATAGACAAATAACATCCAACATACAAGTAATGAGAATGTGTTAAGAAGAACACCAAAGCAAATAACAGAGCCAGTATTAGGACATACAATCTAAGAAATGTTCCAGAAGAGAAAGAAAGAAAGAAAGAAAGAAAGAAAGAAAGAAAGAAAGAAAGAAAGAAAGAAAGAAAAGAAAAGAAGGAAGGAGAACACTACATCTCCCAAAATGTCATGCCAGGATGATCAACACCAAGACCTATGCTGATAAAATTATTGAATTTTAAAGAAAGCAAAAAATTCTTTGGCTGCTCGATAAAATGTAAAACAACTAATAAAGAAAGAAAACCTAGATTATCAAAGTTTTGGACACCCGTGCTTTATGTCAGAAGAAAACAGAGTAATATATTTTAGCTACTAAAGGAAAGAAAATGCACAAAGAAATTTATATCCAACAAATCTGACTTTGAAGCATAAAAGTCACAACCTATTAATATGTAAGGACTCAGACAATTATATCCATGTTCCTAAGGCTGTATTAGAGAACAAGCTTTAGAAAACCAACAGAAATAGATACTGATATAAGGACTAGGGGTGAACATTCAATACGTATCTTACAAAACTGAGACTCAATGAGGATTTAAAAATGAAGGAAAATATTATGTAGTAGCCGTATTCTCTGATAATAAAGACATGGTATAAGTATAAACATGGGAAAAATGAGGAGGGCATATACAATAACACACACATGACTATTTCCAGTAGTTGTATTAGATGATAATATTACTATTGTTATTAATATGTTGCAGCATATATAATGTGAAATAAAGGAAATAGATAATTATGTGATATTCTTATCCTATGTCCTTGAAAACCAGGATTCTTTTTTTTTTAACTTTGTTTACTTTGAGAAAGGGAGAGAGCACATGTACATGTGCAAGTGGGGGGAGGGGCAAAAAGAGAAGGAGAGAGAATCCCAAACAGGTTGCACAACATCAGCATAGAGCTCTACGTGAGGCTTGTTCTTATGGATCATGGGATCATGACCCAAGTCAAAATCAAGAGTTGGGCAATTAACTGACTGAGCCACCCAGATGCTCCCAAAAACCAGGATTTTTTTGGTACAAAATAAAAGAAATTTTGAATTTGAACTGAAAGTATCAATATGAACATATGATATATTTTATCTTTAAACATGTCCAGCTTCTTTCTATTGAAAAGGTCTAGAAATAATAGTCAACCCAACTGCAGAGAACTCTGAGCATCAAGGTACCATTTCCCACTAAAAGAAACATGGGCTCATGGTTATATAGCTGATTCCAGATTTGATGTGAGAAATATATGAGTAGCACCTAGAAAAAACTATCATACTAGATAGCAAAGAATCTTCAAAGAGTGTAAGGTCACATCGGAAGAACTCAACATCCAATTTGAAGAGGCTTCTACTGGCCAAATATGGGAAAATTTGAACTTCAATGAGAACAATCACTGCAATGGATTGCAATCTATACAATATGTTTAAGTCCATAAATTCATAATGATACTATTTTTAAAAATGGTCACTTGCAGGAGTTCATATGGAAACAAATTCATTTTCTGGAGAATTGGTAAATCCAGTTAAGGAATCAAGTATTTATCCTCTCTTTTCAATAGGAATTATACCATTGGGTAATCAATTAATAAATCAAGGGTAGTATTTCTTTATTAATGAGGTTAAACTAATACATGAAAACCACAGGAAAAGAAATGGCAGAATCAAAATAACAACATTTCACAACCTCAGTGATTAATAGATGTAGGTCATAAACATCAATATTTGCAAACATCACAAAGAGAGAAAATCAGGTAATGTATCCTTTCTGATAAAAGAACACACTACATGAATGGTCTTGCCAAAGGGATTGAGCCTGAATCTGATCAAAACTCTGGAATCCAATCTGCAGAAAATACAGAGGACAGAAGGATATACTGTTTGCACCTCAAGTATAGGCAATTGGCAAAATGCAGGTTATGGGAAACTCTACAGATCAAATATCCTGGGTTCTACAACAGATAAATTATAAACAAAATGAAGGGAAGGAGGGATAGTCAGTAGCTTCAAGAATGCTAAAAAATATATCAAATTTCAAAAATGGGCAAAAATAAATCATAGTGTCCAGAGAAAGTATCAAAATATGCATATTTTGAATAATAAATATATAAGGAGGCAAAGATAGTGAAATTTTAAAAGTTAAGAAGTAGCTTATTTAAAAAAAATTTTTTTTAACATTTTAATTTATTTTTGAGAGACAGAGACAGAGTGTGAGCAGGGAAGGGGCAGAGAGAGACAGAATCTGAAGCAGGCTCCAGGCTCTGAGCTGTCAGCACAGAGTCCAACACAGGGCTCGAACCCACCAACTATGAGATCATGACCTAAGCTATAGTTGGAAGCCTAGTCTAACCAACTGAGCCATCCAGGTGCCCCAAGAAGTAGTTTAATTTAGGGAGAAAGGCATAGATTGTAATTATGATTGGGGGCAGAGAGGGTCTTATGGGTGGCTGGAAAATTATTATTGCTCAATCCAAATGCTGGTTATAAGACGGTTCATCTTTAAATAGATGATATATATATATATGATACTATATATATATGTTATTTTTATACTATATTTTTATAATATGTAATATTTACAGATTTATTAGCTGTCTATTTGATAATAAAAAGATTTTTAAAAAGTGTTATGTATTAAAGGGGTTTAAATAAAGGTTTTTTAAACATTTTGAGGCTAAAAAATAGGGTGTAATAAAGTAACAACCCTAATTTTTTGTGTAGTTCACTATATAATTGGAAACAATTTCAAAGGAGTTTTGAAAATATTTGAATGGTACCATTGTTCAGGTATCACTGTTAGAGTAAAAACATATTATGCCTTGGTAATTACTTTTATAGGAAAATATCTTATTTAAATAAATAATTTCCAGTATCTTTTTACAAAAACATTGTGCGTCTGCTAGAAATTTACCTAAGGGATACAGGAGTGCTGATGCATAGGGGCACTTGTACCCCAATGTTTATAGCAGCACTTTCAACAATAGCCAAATTATGGAAAGAGCCCAAATGTCCATGAACTGATGAATGGAGAAAGAAGTTATGGTTTATATATACAGTGGAATACTACTTGACAATGAGAAAGAATGAAGTATGGCCTTTTGTAGCAATGTGGATGGAACTGGAGAGTGTTATGCTAAGTGAAATAAGTCATACAAAGGCAGATACCATATGTTTTCACTCTTAATGTGGATCCTGAGAAAGTTAACAGAAGACCATGGAGGAGGGGAAAGGGAAAAAAAAAAGTTACAGACAGGTAAGGAGGCAAATGATAAGAGATTCTTAAAAACTGAGAATAAACTGAGGGTTGATGGGGGGGAGGGGGGAAAGTGGGTGATGGGCATTGAGGAGGGCACCTGTTGGCATGAGCACTGGGAGTTGTATTGAAACCAATTTGACAATCAATTTCATATTAAATAAATAAATGAAAATAAATTTAAAAAACAACATTGTGCTTAAATTCTAAATATATTCATTTATCAATGTGGGAATATGGTACTGTAGGAAGATTATGAAATACCACTTACCTATCTCCTTTTTAGGACAGATGTACACAGAAATTATCTCAAAACAATATCTTTTCTTCTTCCTTCATCTCCCTACTTTTCTTTCACTCATCTCTTCTTCCTTTCTACTCCTGCAAACTATCAGGAAGCTAATTAAGTTTAAGCTTTAGGGGATCCACTTGTATAAGCCCCTCCGAAGGCTCTAAGAGGGTCCCTAGAAATGTACCTACAAGTGTTTGTAAAGTTTGCAAAACTAAGACATTTTGACCACATGAGTGTATATTTGTCTCTTTCCTGTTGGTCATATGTCCTCTCATATCTGATGGCACTGTGTAGAGCCATTTTTGCAATTCAGCCATACTGAAACTAAGCTGAGAATATAGTAGGTTGTTAGAAGGGATATTTACTGGCTTGTATTCTCTTCAATTTCTAGGTAAGTTATTGCTTACTGTTCTGGTGGAGGAATGGTTCCAAGAATAGTCTGCTTTCCTGATTCATCATGCTGGTACGAAGGGGCAAGGCCCAAGGTCAGATCACTATGTGAAGATGTCTTATAGCAATGAGTACTGGAAGTATACAGGTACTGAAGGAGGTGCACATTCTAGACACATTGGTTCTCACTGGAGCCTGGTCAAAACAACAGGAATATTCTCAGAAATGTAAAACATGCAATTAATTATAAACACATACATTTTTTGATGAAAATCATACAAATTGAATTTGTCAGTATTTTTGTATTTGTTGTATTAGTCAGCTTCCCCCCCACACCCCGCCCCATGCAAAAATATGTTTTTATTAAAGCATGGGGACAGGACCTATGGGTAGAGCTGCACTGTGAATGGAAGGAGCGATTGATATGAATAATTTGTTGCCTTTTTTTCTTATTCTACATAGTTTTGATATTTAATATTGTATTTCTAATTTTATATTCTTCCTCTTAAAACAGGCTCCAAAGTTGTTATTGAAGATTCAGCTCCTAAAAAACCTGCTTCTGCCCTTCTCACTAGACATCAGTGGGGAAATGGAAGGGACATTAATTTCTTGTTCTTACTTCTTCCTCCCTTGTTAATGGACTGAAGTTAAAAGGATAAAAAGGAGCCTTAAGTTTGGAATGAAGTCTGTCAATGGATTTCTTACATCTCAACAAGAGTCTACAGTAAGAGTATGTTCATGCTCAGGACAATCTGGGCTAATTTTTGCAATGAAAACTTGATTCCTTGATTAAAAAGAATGCCATCTTTTAGTCAAAAGAGGTCACTGCCCAGAGGACAGGAGTTTCTGTTCTACAAGAAAAAGAGGCAATGTTGCATCATAAAAACATAATCTGAATTTGATAGAGGGACTCTATTAAGTATCTAGTGAAATCACTATTTTTAGAGGTTTTTCATAACCAATGGTATTCAATTCTCTGAAAAACTCTGGGAGGTAAATACTATTGTGAAGACTTTTTAGATGAAAAAAGCAGCTCGGGATGTTAGCTTAAATTAGTAGCATAAGCCCATTTTTGAACCAGGACATCCTGACTACAAAGTTCACGTGTTATTCCACTCTTTGGTAGTTAATTACCCAGCTATTTAAACTGTCTGACCTCAGTTTCCTTATCTGGACAAATAGGACACTTGACTAGAAGATTTTGCAATCTTCAAAGTCTTCAATTCTATGAAACCAAGTCAAGTAACCTTTATAATCTCCCTTGTTAGCTCATTCTCATTTCATATAAATAGGAAATTCATCCTGATTTCCTTCCACCTCATCTAAATTTAGTTATAATTAAAATCTATCTCCTTTTCATCTGTCCTTTGCAAAGGTATAAAACAGCCGGTTTATCACAATCTTGCGTAATAACTTTCTGTTACGATGAGAGAAGCAAAAGCGGGCAGGGAGGCATGAAGGAAACCCTTGAAGGGAATGTCTAGTAAGAAAGCTGGACATAGGCTTCAGCTCATCTGAAATACTTCTATGTGAGTCTTGACCTCAGCAAGCAATAGACGAAGAGAAAAACTGCTTTCTTTTTGTATACGGAGGCTTCTGCTCATCTGAAATACTTAAATGTGAGTTTCAACCTCAGCAAGCAATAGAAGAAGAAAATAATGCTTATGCTTTATTTCTCTCATCTCTCAGGTGGTAATAAGCAGGAACGTCTAATGACATCTGGAAAGATTTAAATAATATATAAGCAATAACGTCATGACTGGTACATTTAAAAGGTCTGTGGAAAGTGACTGTGAAAATGCCTGGCTCTCTGTGGAAAATCAGAAAATGTTTTCACTAATCTGGAAACAAGTATCTGGACCAGAGAGCCAGTGGGGGTTTGGGGGAGGAGGGATTTCCCCTCCCCTCCCCATCGCTATCTGGAGTTCTGATTCTATGATGTCTTGGTGGGCAGTGCGGGCTTTCAGGCTGCAGCTTTACCTCTGCTATTGTCATTACCACGTCTATTTCCGACCGTGTCTTCTGCCTTGTGGTGGGCTTTGCAGTTGCTCTCGCTGGAGTTCCTTTGTTAGAGATTTGCCCTCTTGACACATCCAAATGAAGAAGTTGCAGCAGGAAAAGTAGACTGGTGACAGACCCCGGGATTCCGTTCCCTGTAGTAGGTCCTGAAATCTTATCTACATGTCATCTAGCTAATCAGAGGTCCATGGTGAGATCTGTCAGAGATTTCTGTTTTAAAAAAGAAATTCAGACACAGTTGACAGGAGAATTGGAATGTTTTTCCCCAGGTCCTGTGGCGGCTACCAGCACTGTCTATTATTATGCGAGAGCCAGCCTGAGGCTGTGGGGAAGGGAAACTCAGAGTGGCCTCCTAAGGACATCAGCACAGGGGAGAGGCCCCTCCCTGCCCTCAACAACAGAAAACAAACAAAGAGGAGCCCACCACCAATAGCAGAAAGCAGAGACTAGGTAAAAAATAGAGCTTCAGAACATCAGTCAAACTGGTTTATAAGAAAATACAACGAAACTCAGGAATTACACAATCAGTGAGAAAGATAGTGTCAAATGGGGTAACTACATCTTTCAAAGGGGTTGGAGAATCACATGCATAACCAAACTTGTAAAATCTTCAGGTAGAAAATGCCCTTTTTAATTTATGGAATTCACAAAACTATGGAAATTTAAATTGACATCTATAATTCTTGGCTTTGAAAAAGCAATTCATTTCCTTAGAAGCTCTTGGCTCTTTTCCTCTTAATAAAGTACAAAGTGCACTGGCCTTGAAGTCAAATCTTACCAGAAATGGGAATACAGACATTTATTAAGCTCTTCGTCAAACCATGCTATTATTGTAAGTAAATCATCTCCGGAAGTTGCACAAGAGGATATAAAGCTCAGTGGTTCAGAGCACAGATTCCAGAACTGAAATATCTGAGTTCAAATCCTAGCTCTGCCACCTATAAATTTTCATCAAGCTACTTAGTTTCTGTCTGTATCTGTTTCCTCACCTATAAAAGTAAAATGATGATGGTCTGCCTAGGTGACTCAGTCAGTTAAGTGACAGACTTGGGCTCAGGTCATGATCTCATAGTTTGTGGATTCAAGCCCCGTGCTCTGTGCTGACAGCTCAAAGCCTGGAGTCTGCTTCCTTTTCACGTGTCTCCCTCTCTCTCTCTGCCCCTCCCTTGCTCGCGCTTTGTCTCTCTCTTAAAAATAAATAAACATTTAAAAAAAATTTTTTAAGTGGAATGATGACAATAATCAACAAACATCATAGGATTATTGAGGGGATTAGAAGCATCAATAAAAAGTGTCTGACACTTAAGAAACATTCCATAAATGTTATTATTGTTATAATTTCATCAGTTGGGATAGGCTATATTAAACTATGTAACAATCATCCCCAATACTTTAAGCATTGTAATAAAACAGGTTATTTCTCACTCATGCTATAGTTCTACTGGCAGAGAAACTCTACTCATCAGAGTTGTTCATGGACCCTGGCTACCATCTTGAATAGAGCAACCACCATCTTGAAAATTGGTGGTTGATGCACCAGAAGGAAGAGAGCTTTGAAGGGTCTTAAGTTAACATTTATATACCTCATCCCAGAAAAAAAGCAAATCACCCTTGTTCACAACTCACTGGCCAGAAACAAGACACTCGGTCCCATTAAACCACAAGAGTAGCAAAAAATGCAAACTTTTTATGCACCTAGAAGGCAAAAGAACTATAACTGGTAAATAATATACTTATCATTATTTCATTGTAACATTAGTAACTGTAGTAGTTGTAGCATACTAAATTAACTTTTCAAGATATGAACTATCCATTTATTAGAGTGATATATTCCTATATGAGAGAAAGATGGGAACTAATAATGGTTTTATTATGTCTACTTCATCCTCATCAATATAATACTTAGTTGCAGACTAAATAACAGCACTTGAATATGTGATAGATATCAGATAATATGCTCGTTACTTTCACATGTCTTTATACATAATTCTAACAACTCTAAAAGGCAAGTACTTTTAGCTCAATTTCACAGATGAAGAAACAATACTTAGAGAAATTACATAATTTATCCAGTAACATAGCGAATAAGTATGGAGCCAAATTTTGGATTCAAACCTGCTAGGTTCTTTGTACATCATCTTTATATCATGCCACATATGGATTCTAGCACAAATGAGCCATATATTGGTCTCTCATGCTTATGTAGGAAGTACACTATGAACTAGCGGAGAAAAATTAAGTTTCACTTAGAAATTTTATAAAATCTTAACTCTCTGTTTTGATTTACTAATGGCAGAAGGGAAAATTTTGCCTACTTGCCATTATAAGAGACTAAGTAGTCTTCTTTGGGATGTGTTCAATTTTAAGTTCAGGAAAATACGTTTCATTTCATTATCCTTGTTTTCATTCCCAAGGCAAAACTTGAACTTCAGTCCTCAGTCATAAAAGGAGAATAAGGCTTATTAAAAATGTCAGTGTAGTTCTGCTAGTTCTACTGAATCCCAGAATCCTCATCTGCCCCTCCAGATGGACCCTCTACTTTAGAAAAGCACATTGACTGGAAGGAATAATGGGATGGACTGGCAGGGCAGTGAATGCAGCAATGACAATCGGCACACCATTTGGGAACACTTCCTTTAACAAAATTGGTCTAATGTGAAAAAGTTGGGAAGAATGCGTCATTTTAGATTGGGCTAAAAAGGAATAAGAAGAGACCATGATAATTCTCCAAACATATGTTTCCCTTGGATTATCCGGTTCTCAGCTCACGTCAGGAAGCAACACTTGAGGCAGAATTATTAGACTTTACGGAAAGAGCAAACACACAACGTGAACTTTGTATTCCTGCGTAGAAACTATTTTCAACTGGAAAGATACCCTTTTATCTCCTAAATTATGTGTGTAGCCCTTGAAATATAGCATGACAACACAGGATGTCAGCGAACCAGTGTTTAGTTTAAATAATGGCGTCTCTCCTGGAAATAAGTCATGGAGCTTTCCGAGGGAAAAAATTGCATATTTTTGGCCTGTAATACCTTTTTTCATTTGATCAATTTTATAAAGATTGGAAGAAAAAAGGTAAAACTCTAAAATAACAAACAAATGCAAATCTCTGACTTTTCATTTCTTTCTAGATTGGATTAATTCCAGCCAACCTCACAATACACTCCTCCAGGTCATACACAGCTGTTTACAGTAATCCGAATGCACCTAATGGACCACTCACACTCATATCACATAAGTAAATAATCATATGGTGCTTAATACATGCTGGGCACTGCTCTAAGTCCTTTACACATAGTATTTTATTCTCACAATAACCATTTACAGTAGGCATCATTATTATCCCTATTTTATGGTTGAAAAAAAAATGGGTCCAGAATGGTATAGAACTTACCCAAAGTCACACAGCTAACAAATAAAAAATTCAAACCGAGGGAGTCTAGTTCCAGAGTCCATTGTCCTTACCTTAAATTATGCTTTTAAATTTGATGTTACCTTTATTTGGAAGACTTTTTTACCCTCAAATGCCTGGCTAAATCCTTCGTCATTTAAAACTTAGCTCTGACTTTCACTACCTAGGGAAGTTGTTCTTAATTCTTTCTTACCCTCAGCTTTCCATTCTTCACAAGACTAGGCAAGACTAGGTGTCAATCCTCTGTGCCCCAGGCAGCCCGAGATTGACCTTGGTTGTTGGCCTTCTCCACTAGACTTTGAAATGCTGTACACTGGTAGTACTTAACTCATTTCTATATCCATGTGTATATGTATGTATGTCATCTATGAATAGCTCACAGCAGGTGTTAAGTAAATATTTGTTGCATTAGTACAATAAATAGAAGGAGAATGTGTATGTGCAGAGATGAGAGTTACATTTTATTCACTAGTTGGTGAGTGATCTTTGAAATTTGGTTAAAATCATTTTCAGTATTTTTGAATGGGTGTAGCTCCGAACTTTACCATATACAAAAACTAAATGAAAAATTCTCTTGACATGCAGGTGTTTCTCAGAGAAAAAAGAGACTGTCTATTTTTAAGCTATTTTACAATGTTTTCAACCTTAATCCACAAAGTGTCAAATTTCTGTCTTTTTCTCTAAAAGGACAACTATTCCTGAGATCTAAAGAATGTTTTCTTTAGTTTTTACAGAGAGAAAGAAAATCAAAAAAACAAAAGCAGATGTTTGTGACTATATTATATTTAAGGAAAGGCTCTAGGAGACAAGTTTTTCAAATACTGAGTGATTCAAATCTAAACAACCTTAAAAGAATTCTGGTTCCAAGCATGAACTAAGAAATATCCTTTATGTGGGCTCTGATGACAGAAGTCAAGGCAATGATTTTAGACAACATGACATTAAGTCAATAGCTTGTTTTGAAAACCATGTTGATGTGAATGACTTCTTTATAGCAAGTGGGGGATCCAGAGTGAGTTGCTATAAAAGAGGTTGCTCTATGCGTGGCTGCCCCTTCAGCGTCCTTTTCAGAAGTTTCTTCCCCTTAGCCCCCTACTGAAAGTGAGAAACTCACAGCATTGTCCAGCAGTCCCAAGCTAGAGGATTCTTCCTGTTTTCATTATGCATGTACCTCTACAAAGAGCAGAGGCTTCAGAGATAAAGCTGTTAAAACCTGAGTTGGAATCCCAGCTGGGTGGTCTCCAGGAAGTCACTTCTTCCTGACTTCTTTCTCTTCTGCTCCTCTTCTTCTTCCTCTTCCATCTCTTCCTCATTCTTCAACAATCTGTTAAGCCTTAATTAATTTTTCTGTAAAGTGAGAATCATAACAGGCATCTCCTAAGGTTGTTAAAAGGGTAAGAAACAATAAAAGTCTATAAAGTGCCTGGCATGGTATGAAATACACACAGAAGCAAATAGTCCTTGTTGCAATTATTATCCACCGCGCATTATCTGGGGTAATAAAGGCAAGGTAGCCAATATAGTAATAATTGTTAGTTTTGTTCTATGATGGATGAATGTGGTCTGGACTATTATTCCTGTAGGAGCCAGTGAGATGGATCTGAAAGAAAACCCACTTGTAAAGCATCAGGTAACAGTGGGGCAAGATTCACATGGTAAAAAACAAACAAACAAACAAACAAACAAAAACAGGGAAACCGAAGCCTACACACAATTGCATTAAGAAAACATCCTTTTCTACTGCAGGTTAGTCTCAAGAGTTTTATATCCACTGCAATGGAGTACTTTTTCCTCTTTACTGGATTTAAAATATTTACACCTTACCTAGGCATGATAAAACTTTGTCAAATGATAAGCAGTGTGTAGAAGAGCTGGATGACAAGGAAGGAAGGAGGTCATCTGATTTTCATTTTAATCATTTAAATTCCATCATCCAATTTCTGGTCAGAACGAAATAGGTCTATCTACCCCTTTCCTTTTTTCTCCATCCCTTTTCCAGATTTCTCTTTACCATGATTGAGCTTGAAAAATCACCGTAGCAACTCTGAACGTGAGGAAAGTTTTTGAATGGATTAGGTAACCTGATAAATACTATCATTTCATAGCATAGACAGAAGTCATTAGCCTATCATGCTTGATCCTATGCCTCCTATCCCTTTTTGCCCTGTGATGGGTAACAATCCTCTCTTAGGCCTCAGCTCACTACCTGTGCTTTGGGTCCATGCCCTTGAACCTCTTCAAGATTCAATCCAATTTCCCCAATCAACTGTACCCTTCTCTTGACATAAAACATGATTCAATAACTTCCATAGTAAGGAGGAAAGGAAGAAAGAGAGGGAGGGAAGCTGGCAGGGATGGAGGGAAGGAAGGTTTAGGAACAATTTTAGGAAGAGTATTCTTGTAAAGCTGGATAAAAGATAACACTTCTGAATGACCTAAAAAAATGTACATTGCAGATATTTGATGGAAGAATGTTTCAGGTAGTGAGAATAGCAGCATTAGCCAAGGCACTGAGATACAAGTACGGCTGAAATTTCACATTGCTCACTGGGGATAGAGCAGAATAACAGAGGGAGAGTAAATGATAAGAGGTAGGGAGAGCTTTGAAGGCTAATGTGAACTTTTGCTTTTACTGAGTTAAACAGGGAGCCAGTAGAGGATACTGATAGAAGAAAGGCTTGATTTCACTCACCATTTAAGGGATCATTCTAGCGACAGTGCTGGGAATTGGCTAAAGGGAGTAAAGACAACAACAGAAAGACAAAATAGTAACGTAGAAACTTAGGTAAGAAATGGATAGTATAGTAACATAGGTAAGAAATGTTGGTGGCTTGACTGAGGTAAACATGATAGTGAGTGATTAAATCCTAATAAGTGAATGAATGCATATATGTTGAAGGTAGAGATGGCAGGATTTAATGATGGATTAAAATATGAGAATTAATGGAAACAAAAGAGAAAAAATAGGCTTCAATGTGTTTGGCTTGAACAACTCGAAAAAAAAAATTCCATTTGCTGAAGGGAAAACTGGGAGAGAAATTGTTGGCGATGAAGAGAAGATCAGTAATTCATTCCTAACTTGTTAGTTTGAGATGCATATTAGGCCATGAGGAAGAACTATCAAGAGACAGTTACACCCATGAAACTGTTCTTCAGGAATGAGTTCTAGGGTGAAGATATAAACTGAGTCATAAACATATTGGTAGTATTTAAAGTCATGAAACTGGATGAAATAACCAACAGATTAATACAGATAGAGAACAGAAGGCCAAAGAGTAAGCCAAATGCAATTGAATACTTAAAAGGTGGTACGATAAAGAACTAAGATGAGAAGCAGTGTTCCATGAGTTTGAAGAAAAATTAGGAGAAGAAAGTGCCCACTGAAAAGAGTATTTCAGGAATGAGGAATGATTATTTTTGTCAAGTGCTGTTGCTGCATCTGGTAAGATAAGCTTTAAAATTGGTCACTGAATTTCACTACATGGAGGTCATTGGTGACCTTGATAACACCAATGTCAGCAGAGTTTGGGGGGGAACAAAGTCTGGCTGGAGGGAATTGAAGAGAGAAATCAAAGATAATTTTTTTGCAGATGTTTCCCTGTAAAGGGTAGAGGAGAAATAAACAGGTGATAGAGAATATTAGATCAAAAGAGTCATGTGTCTTTTTAAGAAAGGAAAAATTACTGCTGGAAATAATAAAGTAAAGAGAAATTCACGATGCAAGAAAAGGAGAAAAGAGGATTTTATCTGTATCACTGGGTAGACAAGAATGAGTTAGGGTAAGCCACACCTCTAAACATTTGAGGGATCAGTTCTGAATACCATACTTCTTTGGAAACCTGAACAAACTTAAAAGATAGCAGGGGGACCTAGATCTTTCCTCCCTCCATTAGGAGTGCATAAAAGCAGTTTAGGAGGAGTAGACAAAGAGAGACCACCAAGAGATGGAAGAAAGAGTTCTGAATTAAAATACACAAATGGTCTTGAGATAAACTAAAATAACCACTTCATGTTTATGTTTTTAGGATTTTTAAGTTTAAAATATTTCTCAGTGCTCTCCTTTTTCTTTAAAGCCCACACCCCTTTTGGTAGTGCAATAATAATCCAGGGAGGAATTAAAGAACTTTAAATGTGTTTGTTCTTCTAAAGTCACATGTAGCTCTCTACATTATTTTGTTTAGTCTCCTCAGTACCTTTTTGAGGCAGCTATTTTGAGTCTTGTTTTTTGCCACACAATGGTTCAATAACCTCCTCAACTATATAATGTAGTAAGTATTAAAACCTTGGTCTGCAGCAGTCTATGTCCTGTGTTTTGACTGTATGCTACACCAAGAACCCTCAGTTGAAGATAATGGAATGTGGGCCCCATCTAAATAAGGGAAACAACTATCGATGAAACAAAATCCTTTAAGAGTGCAATAGGGGCGCCTGGGTGGCTCAGTTGGTTGAGTGTCCAACTTCGGCTCAGGTAATGATCTCACAGTTTGTGAATTCAAGCCCCGTGTCGGGCTCTGTGTTGACAGATCAAAGCCTGAATCTTGCTTTGGATTCTGTGTCTCCCTCTCTCTCTCTGCTCCTCCCTTACTCACAGTCTGTCTGTATCTCCTTCTCTCAAAAATAAATAAACATTTTAAAAATTAAAAAAAAAGAGTGTGATAGTTCAAGAGTAGTACTGTTTAGACAACCTAAGAGTTGCCATATTGAAAGTATATGCTTGCTAGCCAAAAACAAAAAACAAAAAACAAAACACAAAACAACAACAACAACAACAACAACAAAAACTTGGCCCTAATTCAGCATTCTGGGCACAACCCTAGCCATGTTCCTGACCCTATTCCAATTTCAGACCTTCAATATCTACCAATCTTTCTGCACTCTTCCCACTGCAGACTCTATACAGACTTGGTCTCTGGTTACTAAATCACAGCTCCCTGCCTGCTATGTTGAGGACTCTTTGGCTAATCAAAGAGCTCTGGTTCCTTTATGCTTGCATAAGTTTAAGCTTATCCTACTGAATACTAATAGATATATTGCTAGGGAACCTACTACGTGTTGGGCATAATAATAAGTTATTTTAATTTATACTGAAACTTTTACAGTCATCTAGCCAGATAAGCATCACGACCCTCAAATTATAGATGAGAA
Source organism: Acinonyx jubatus (assembly GCF_027475565.1). Lineage (NCBI taxonomy): Eukaryota > Metazoa > Chordata > Mammalia > Carnivora > Felidae > Acinonyx > Acinonyx jubatus. The sequence continues at coordinate 102,606,026 of NC_069385.1, read as the reverse complement.
ATTGAGTAATTTGCCCAAAATGTAGAGCAGTAAGGAATCACAATTAGTTTTGACATTAAATTTTTTTAAGTTTATTTATTTGTTTTGAGAGAGACAGAGACAGTGCCTGTGGGGGAGGAGTAAAGAGAGGGAGAGAGAGAGAGAATCCCAAGCAGGCTGTGCACTACCAGCACAGAGCCCGATGTGGGGCTCGAACCCATGAAGCATGAGATCATGACCTGAACCAAAACCAAGAATCGGATGCTTAACCAACTGAGCCATCAAGGTGCACCTGACATTAAAGTTTTAACCACACTAATCTTTCTGCATAATTAGTTTATATACAACTAACTTATAAGCTTTACTCTTAATTATTTGAAACTAATGCATGCCTAGCTGACTTAAGTTAGTTGCAGCCCCACTGGGGAGGCTCCTTGTGAATCTAAGTCATGTCCCGATGTTGCACCTGCCAGTTCTGTCTTTTGTGGGATTTACACTGTGGAAAAGGAATATAATAGTCCTCCAAGAACTTCAGGGCAATGACTTAACTGTTTGTATGGAGCAAAGGAAGAGGGGATTAAGTCCTTCAAATGAGAAGAATGTAGGTTTATGGAGCAGCTTCATAGCTTAGAGGTAAAGTACTCTGGCTGCAGAAGCAGCACATTTGCCTAAATCCACCTTCAACACCTATAACTCACTGTGCCTCAGTTTCCTCATCTACACGAAAAGGATGATATTAAGTGTGGCACCTAAAAATGTATAAGGATTAAATAAGTTAATATTATATAAAGTATTTAAAACTCTACTTGGTGCATACATAGGACTGTATTATTATTATTTATTGTTATTAATTATTTTCACGCTTTTAGCTTCCAGTTTGTGCTGCACACTACTACCCATCTCCCCAAAATTTTGATGATCTCAGAACTAATAATGGTCTTTTTTTTCTGGCACTGTGGCAAGAGCTGGCTTCCTGGTCAGGATAATCCTCAGTTGAATCAAATGCCACACGTTCCATTTCTCTGGAGAGACAATTGCATAGTAGCACCGCCACTTGGAAGAAAAAGAAATTGATCTTCTATATTGTCCCATTTCCAATAAAAATCTTTCTTCAGCTGTTTCTGCATTTGTAGCAGTTACACACGTACTGTGCTATTGCTTAGTCAGATTTTTACATTCAGGCTTAATTGCTTGACTATTCCAGGATCCCTGCTCATCAGTCTTTTCATCATGGTATTATATGTCTCCTGACTGCTTCCCAATTTGTCTCCGCTGTTTTGAAAATGAGATGTCTATGCGCAAACGGGATTCTGAAAGTGGAATTTCTCCATCATTACAGGGGGAAGCTACCATCTTCCTGCTCCATAGCCTGATGGCTCTATATCTGCATTTCCAAATAACACTGGTCTTTTCAGACTCAATACCACATGTCTAACTGATTGCAATGTCATTTCATAAACTGTCCACCGTCCTGTTACAAAGTTCTTTGACAATATCACTTTCTGCATTTGATTCTTCTTCTCAACTGTCTACATGGCAAATGTGCAAGTTTGCTTTTTCTTCACGTGGAATTTCATTTTGTCATTTTTGGCTCCTACTTGAAATGACATGTGATAGAGAAAGTAATAAGTTGTTCTTAATACTTTAGTAGGTTACCTCCCTGCATCAGGGTAAGCTTTCCAGAGGTTAGAAGAAATAGTTTTCGAGAATATTTTTTTCTTTTTTTTTTCCTATGTGTGGAAAAAAAAATTGGTGCCATGTTTTATAAAGTGACCTGGCTTTTTAAAATGCGTGCAGCAAATCTGGTCCAATTATACAAGTTGGGGGCTTGTGCCATTTACTCACCAGTTTGTTTTACCAGGTACACAGTTTAATAAGTATCCACAGGATGACTGGTGGATTTTGTACGAGAGAAAGAACTTGCCTTGGATAACTATGGACATCTTGTTACATCCCATTCCCAAATCTGTCAACCATTTAATCACAGCCAGAGCACAAAACAATATTTTACTTGTTCATAAGCAACAAGATCCATGGGCGAAAATAGCTATTTTTGTAAGTGTTTATGTGGCAAGGAGGCAAGCTAGAGCATATAGCTCATGCTCTTGGGAAATCATCATAAAATGGTGTATTGTGTTCATTTTCCTAATCAGCCTAATAAGTAAGATGCTCTGTGCATGGTTGTTATACTGCAGCATTCTTCTGAAAAACAAAAACAAAACTTAGTAAAAGTCAAACCCTGATTGATTTGCCTCTCTTAATATAATCCAAATGTTTCAAGAGAACACTTTCGATGTGAATCAGATTTAATTCCCATGATCTGAAAACCAATATCCTGTCAACTGGAGATTTTTTTTTTAATGATTTTGGTTCATCACAGGTTAAAATCATTTTTTTTTGCCAAGTTGCAGCAAATATTCTACTATTTCTTTCATTGAACAGAACAAAAACATTATCAGGCTGGAAATTGACTATGGGACACAGTTTCACTTGCCATAAAATGTGATTTTTTTGTCAAATAAACAATGTGGTTGTCCTTCTGCCTTGGCCAGACTGGTAGTATGGAGTAGGCTTAGCCTTTTCTAGGAGCCCTACATGCCTTTGTTAGTCCTTCCTATGTCCCTGATCTCTTAACTGTGGAGTGTGGCGGGGCACAGTCCTTGGCCCTTTTCTCTATCCTCACTTACTAACCTTGGTTATTTCTTGTTGTCTAGTGACTTTAGATATTATTTATATATTCTTAAATTTATAAAAACACCTTTAATCTCTCCCTGCACTCTGACTTCTATGTACAGGGTGGTACATCTCCATTGAGACTGATAACAAGCATTTTTTTTAAGTTCATTAATTTATTTTTGAGAGAGAGAAAATGTGAGTGAGGGAGGGACAGAGAGAGGGAGAGAGAGAGAATCCCAAGCAGGCTCCATACTATCAGTGTGGAGCCTATTGTGGGGCATGAACCCATGAATTGTGAGATCATGACCTGAGCCGAAGTTGGACACTTAACCAACTGAGCCATGCAGGCACCTCACTGATAATATGCCCACAGTGAGCTCCAGATCCCCTTCCTTAAACTCATTCTATGCAGTCTTCCACATCTCAGTTAATGGCAGTGGGAACTCCATCCTTCCAGTTGCTTATACCAAATGCTTAGAATCATTTCTCTCACATCTTACATATACCAGTCCATTAGTATATGCTACTGGCTGTGTATCACACTGGCTGTGTGTTCTCAATGTATCTAGAAGCCTACCACCTATCACCACCTTCTCTCCTGTGACCATGCTCCAAGACACCATCATTTCTCTCCAGGAATATTGTAAGAACCTTCTCACTGGTCTCCCTGCATCTTCCCTTGCCCTGCTTCAGTCTGTTTTCAAATCAGCATCCAGAATACCACTTTTATCAGATTTCTCCTCTGCTTCAGACTCTTCAATGTCCCATGTGATTTTGACATCAAGTGAGCTCTCTTCTTAGGTGTCTGCTCTCCAGGTGTTCTCCGGGTATTTCCTCAAATACACCTGTTAAGTGAGACCTACATCAACTACTCCTGAAAATTGCAAACCCTTGTACACTCCCTACCCACTTCCAGGATTTATTTTTCTCCATAACATTTACCAGTTTATAAAATACCATCTACTTTAGTTATTTGCTTTGTTTATCATCTCTCTTACTCCAAAGAGACTAACTCCATTAGGGCAGTGGGTTTTGTCTGTTTTGTTCACTTTTATATCCCCAGTAGTTTCAACAACGTCTGGTGCACAGAAAGTGTTCAAAATACTCATTGATGAATTAAAGACACACATGCTGCAACCTCCATTGTTTTATTATCACTAAAAAGTATAAAATAATGGTTATGGGAATCATAATTGTATCACACTGGTACTGTAAAAATACTTACTTAAAAGTGAAGGCAGGAAAATGAAACCAAATAAAAAATGCTCCATAATCTAATTCTTCTCCATGCCTCTAACTCATGACATCACCTCTTTTCTTTGACATAAGTTTTTAAGGACTAGAACCTTCAAAGATTAATCTAAATGAGAGCAGTTTTACATAAAAGATAGGAAAAGGAATTTAAAATAGTCCAATAACTTCAGCTGACTCCTCAACCCCACTGCTGTCGGCATATTATGCCACTAATGTTTACCTTTGCGTCCTCAGTATTAATGGTACCATAGAACTAGGGGTGTGGAAGCCTCAGATGGAACCGATGACTCACCTTGAAATGTCTTTACTACCTATGTTAGCCAGAAATGTATTTGACTGAAAGCCCAGATGTGGCTGTTGTTTACGGTTCCGTGTTTTTGTGCAGAAACCAAGCATGAAACCCATGAAATGGGAAGATGATTTGGCCTATGTGTAGCAAGAGGAGTTCTTTCCTCCATATCACCATTCAAGGACCATTATTTTGTTGTCTAAGACGAGGAAAACAGGCTGACTCGCATAAAGAAAAATTTAGGCTCACTGGATTTGGTTTATGTGTAAGCTACTATTAAAGAAATCAAGTACACTTCTAGACTTCAAGAGCCAGCTCTACATTCTCTGGTTTCCTCAAATATCTCCCCTGAAATCCTAAAACTAATTTTCCCTTCCCTCCAAATCCTTCTCTCCCTATTTTGTAACTATTATTTATATTTTATGTACCTGAGACCCAGTCTGTTTCCCCCAGCCTCCTGAACAGAAAATAACCATGCCTATCCTAGCACATATACTTATACATATAGTTAAACTTATACATATATAAGTTTTTAGGATGCAAGAAATTATAACAAGAAAAATTTTAAAGAAACTTAGAGGAAAATATAATTTAAAATAAGTTCAGAATAATACTGAATAAAAAAAGATGTTGAAGTACACATACAATGAAACTGGGAAAAAGTAAATGGAAAGAAAAAAAAGACAAATGAGGGATATTTGAGGGTTACACAAGTGAAACATGTGAAAATAAAATCCCATGCAGGGGCGCATGGGTGGCTTAGTCAGTTGAGTGTCTGACTTTGGCTCAGGTCATGATCTCACAGTTTGTGGGTTCGAGTCCCAGGTCGGGCTCTGTGCTGACAGCTCAGAGCCTGGAGCCTGCTTCAGATTCTGTGTCTCCCTCTCTCTCTGCCCCTCCCCTGTTTGCATTCTCTCTCTTTCTCTCAAAAAAATAAAAATAAAAAACATTGAAAATAAAATCCCATGTGGATAATAATTATAATTAATGGGACCTTTATGTACATAAGAAAATATGAGGAGAAATGATTTTTTTTACCCCTTTCTGGGGTAACTTAAGTTATTGACTACAAATTGCAGGAAGTGTTTCTCTCTGCCTTTTGCAAGCATTAAAATAACCTCCTTAGCTAATGATGTACAATACACTTCTGATTATGCATTGCATCGTAAACATTAGTGTATCTAAAACATTATTTATAATCCAGCAGTTCTGTGTATATCAATGTCAAATAGTAAAGGAAGAATAGAAGCTTCTGGTATTCCCACTGCATCTACTGCTCCTGGCACAGAATAATCACTCGATAAATATTGGTCGAAAAAATAAAAGAATGAATAAATACAGAAATTCAAATACTTAGCAGTTTAAACAAAAATCTCCAAATATCAGGGTTAATCCAAATGTTTCTGAGCTGAAGTGCATGTTCATCTATTCACTCACAGACAGACCTGGACAACATGGTACCCTCTACAATCAGTTTTCACTTACGAGTGCTTGATTGTCCTAGTCGTCCATGCCCAATGATTACTGTTTGGCCAGAGTGAGGATTTCAGCTTATGGAATCAATTACACAATTTCATACCTGCCTTCAAACTAGTATTGACTATATTTTTTGAAATCCCTCTTTTATGGAGGCATAATTGACATGTAACATTATATTTGTTATGTCAAATGTACACCACCATGATTTGATACTGTTATATGTTATGAAATGGTTCCCACCATAAGTCTAGGCTCCATGCTTAGGTATAATTTTTTCCTTGTGGTGAGAATTTTTAATATCTACTCTCCTGGCAACTTTCAAATAGACAATGCAGTATTGTTGACTACAGTCACCATGCTATATATTACACCCCCAAGACTTATTTATTTTAGAACCAGAAGTTTGTACCTTTTGACCCACTTCACCCATTTCCCCAATCCTTCAACCACCTGCCTCTGGCAACTACCATTCTGTCCTCTGAATCTACGAGTTTGGTTTTATTTTCTGAAGTCTTCAGTCTTGAAGAATTTCTTGTGTTTTGACCCAAAGGGTTTAGACGCCCTTTGCCCAATTTACCAATGTCATCTTTTCCTCTAATGATTCATTTCACTCTTTCTATTGCTCATCATCTCCCTCAATAAAAGGAATCAAATCACTTGCCTAGAACCAAGTGAGCGTAAGACTGAGAGCCTGAGGCTTTTGCATGAGCCTAGCCCCATGATAACTTTTGACAACCAGTACAAACCACACCTTGTAGGGTCAGCTTCTGGTCTTTCTCACATACTTTCTCCTCCACCTAGAATGCGATTTCTCTATCTAGTTTCTACACAGCTAGTAACGTCCATATTTACAAGCATGTCTCTAATTGTCCATCTATTTGACACACTGCAGATATTTTATAATGTTAGCCATTTATTTTTTCATATGATTTGGGGTTCTTTTATGCAGGGGCTCTATCCTATATCAGTTGTGCCTTATAGTATTAATCATTGTCCACTATGAAACAGTCATTCAAATGTTGATTAACTGATCAATTCTTGGCGATCTTGTGTCTTTCTTGATGTCAGTTCTTTACACCATTGACCAGTCAGTGATTTCATTCCTGGCACTTATGCAGGGCACTGTGCTTAGAGTCTCAATTACTGTAATCTGCACTTCTATTTCTAGACCATTCAAGATGGCTTTTGGTTACAAGTATTAGAAAATGCAGAGAATAGTCGTTTACATATTTTTTTGCTCCATTTAAGAAAAAGTCTGAGGGGCGCCTGGGTGGCGCAGTCGGTTAAGTGTCCGACTTCAGCTCAGGTCACGATCTCGCCGTCTGTGAGTTTGAGCCCCGCGTCGGGCTCTGGGCTGATGGCTCAGAGCCTGGAGCCTGTTTCCAATTCTGTGTCTCCCTCTCTCTCTGCCCCTCCCCCGTTCATGCTCTGTCTCTCTCTGTCTCAAAAATAAATAAACGTTAAAAAAAAAAAAAGAAAGAAAAAGTCTGAAAATGGTGGAAGTTGGAGTTAACTCACTAACTCAGCGATAACAAGGCCAGCATTAAAAAAAAAAATCTTGATCTTTCTGTAACAGATATAAAATGGCTACTAAAGCTATGGGCATCAAGTGCACGTTCAAGGGAAGAAGAAAGACAAAAAGGGAAGGGTGAAGCCAGTAATTCTGTCCTTTTTAAAAAGAAGCCAAAGCTTCCCTTTTTTATTATTTATTTTCGACAGAGACAGAGCATGAGCGGGGGAAGGGCAGAGAGAGAGGGAGACACAGAATCAGAAGCAGGCTCCAGGCTCTGAGCTGTCAGCACAGAGCCCAACCTCACAGACCATGAGATCATGACCTGAGCCAAAGTCAGAAGCCCAACCGACTGAGCCACCCAAGCACCCCTTAAAGGCAAAGCTTTCTAAAAGGCATTCCTGACACCTGGTATGTTTCTCCACACTTTTCATTGGCCCCTGGAAGGGTGTGGTCATTAACGAGGTTGTTAACATATTGGGTTAATTAATTAACAGAATCTGCCACAAACTCCCTAGTGAATATGCTCTATGTACCAGTTTCTCTGGTCCTAAACCAAGCATAAAACTGACATCAAATTATGTAAAAAAGAAACAAGGTTGTGAAGTGTTGGGGTCAAGATGAAATGATATCCAATTCATTACCCAGAAAACTTGGAAGATGAAATCTCTGCTAAATAAGGTTACATTTAGTTAATCAAGGAATGGGATGCAAGCAAACACTGTTGAACATGGACTATGTGCAAAGAAAAGGAAAAAGAGCCTAGAATTCATCACGACCTTCTTTTCCTCCCATCTCAGGGAAATTCATCCTCAAGGAAGTAGGGAACTAACAAAGAAGGGCAGACAGATAATGCCCTGCTCTTGCTCATGGGAAGGTATAGAGCTGGCTCTATAACTAATGAGGAAGGGAGAACTTAGTTAATATTAGCAGATCATTAGGAGTGTTCAGAAACCAAAATCCTAAATCATTTGAATGTGAGTTTCAGATCTTTTCCAAAGTAAAGTAGCCAAACCTATGTAACAACTGTATTAATGAACTTTAAATGTTTGCATAAGTACCTAATTGGGACCACTTAAATATGTTTTTATAACAGTCTATTTTAAAATTATTTTAGAAATATCAAAAAAAAAGCATAGGATAGATTTACAGGTTTATTTAATCAAATAATAGAATTTATTCCAATCCTGTTACTCTAGACTTTTGACAATTTGAATAATGGTTAGCCTGATGTTTATATTTGTGCTACTCTGACATATTAGTAAGAATAAGAACTTTGGTGAGTTTAACCCACTAAAGGAAAAAATAATTCTAGTCATCTTAAATGCCTGAACCAGCACCCAGAAAAGTTACTATAAATAATTACCTGCCATTATTGGATATTTATTAACATCTCTTCTGTGAAAATGCATCTTGATAACCATACAAAAAAGCATTTTACAAATAAAATACAAAATTACACTCGTATGTTTCACTAAGAGATATCATCCCTTACTTTGCTATTAATAATGATATAATTTTACTACAGATAAATTGACTTAAATTTTACTTTTAATAAATAATCATAATGGAGATGCAGTTTTGAGCTTCTATTTGGAATAAATAAACCTGTTGTTCTTTGTTATGGTAAGTAGAAAACTACTATTTTTTCCATACTGCAATGATTAGAAGAATTAGAATGATGCATTTTTCATATTTAAACAAAAAATTAATTTATTTGACTTTACTCACATTTAAATTGTCAAATTATTATCTTGTGTATGAACAGAGAGTTAGGATTCAGGGCCAACATTTAAATTCAATTTTTAGTTTATTTTAGGGCCTTAGATCAAACATTAGGTGGCACTATTGTCACAATGAAAAACTGCTACATTCACTCCCTTTTCTTCACTATCTAGAAGAATCTTCTTTTAAAATTCTCATTTTAGACCTCGCTATGGATTATTTTCACTTTTCCAGTGTGATTAAATGTATCTGCAATAAACATAAAAAAGATAAAAATTCATTGTCAACATCTGCTATTCACTAAGATGTGTGAACCATGAACACTTTTTAATGAAGTGTTCTCTGAATTCTAGAATTTAAAAGATATTTCCATACAGAAGAAATAGCTATTATGAATAAATACTATATTTTCTTTGTTTAAACATCTCTATTGCTTTAATGTAGAAATACCAAAATAGTATTTAAAATTCCTTTCCAGAAAATATTGCCTAAAGTTTTCCTGGATACCTAAATATCACAGATCAATTTGTTTTGTTTTGTTTTTAGGAATAGAAGAGAAAATTCTAGAAACTAATTTTAAATATGCAGTGAAAATAAAAAGGAATAAACAACCGGATAGCAAAAACATCAGTTCATATGTTGTCTGTGTGTACACAAGAACATGGGGATAGATGGAAAAGGAGAAAAGCTATCAGTGGAAGGAAAGTTACTTAATTCTAAAAGGAGATTCCAAAATTTCAAGTAAAGTTACAAGAAAGAGAATGGGAGAGAGAACACACTTCTTCTAGGCCAGCAGGACACTGCAGTAGGCTTACCAAATACCAAAGTGAGGATGAGCTTCTCTCTGCTTATTCTGAGTTCAGTTTTGTGAGTGGGGAAACCCAGCTGTTATTTGGAGACAATAGTTTTCAACTGTCTGTTGAAGGCTGCAGTTTAGTTCAGTGAATGAGAACACAGGTCCTGAGCAAATGTTCCCGCATCTGAACCCTGGTACATGGGCCCGTTATTGAACCTCTAACACTGGATTTTTCTCTTTTAAAAATGAGGGTAATGATATTGAGTTGATGTGAAAATCAAATTAGAAAATTTAGGGCACCTGGGTGGGTAGTCGGTTGAGTTCGACTCTTGATTTTGGCTCAGGTCGTGATCTCATGGTTTGTGAGTTTGAGCCCCTGTCAGGCTTTGAGGTGACACTGTTGAGCCAGCTTGGGATTCTCTCTCCCTTTCTCTCTCTGCCTCTCCCTCCCTTCCTCACTCTCTCCCTCTCTTCCTCAAAAATAAATAAATATACTCTAAAAAAAAAAAAGAAAAAAGAAAAATCAAGGGCGACTGGGTGGCTCAGTCAGTTGAGCGTCTGACTTCGGCTCAGGTCATGATCTCACAGTTGATGAGTTCGAGCCCCAGATCGGACTCTGTGCTGACAGCTCAGAGCCTGGAGCCTGCTTCCGATTCTGTGTCTCCTCTCTCTGCCTCTCCCCTGCTCATACTCTGTCTCTCTCTGTCTCAAAAAATAAAGTAAACATTAAAAAAAATTAAAAAAAAAGAATATTCATGTAATACATAAACCCTGACACATTGTTAAATCTTAGTTGGAGGAGAGGCACTGATGGGGGTCTTGCATTTTTGTTGTTATTAACAGTCCTGGTGCTACAAAAGTGGTTCAACTTCCCTGCTGACTGAAGCTGTCTGATCCACACTGGGAGTGTAAGAGGCTACCTCATGCCAGGGGAGAGGCCCTGTGGATCCTCATTGTAAGGCAAAGTCAGAGATTCAAGAGCTTTAGGTCTATAGTCTGATGGCCGCCTCCACCAACTACAGGTTTGTGGAAAAATTACCTAATCTCTCTAAACATCAATCACTCCACTAGCAAAGTATAAATGAAATTAGTAAGCCTGAACTCATAGGAGAATTAAGAGGACATCCATTTACACATATTGCTGTAATCAATGGAATAGAAAGAGCTCTGTAAACATTAGTTATTGCAACTATTATTACCGCTACAAATGATCCACTCAGGATTTCTCAGTGTGTAAAAGCTTTTCCACCTTTCATTTTCTCCGACTTGGAAAATCATTTAAAAATCTCCAATGTACTTCTGCGTGGACCTCTCCACTGATCCTGGGAGAAAACAATTTATCAATATGGAAGGAATTTAGAAAATTCATTACAATCTCAGAAAAAAACATAAAAGAGCAGAGTTGTAAACATAGGTATATTGTGAATTGCAAATCCAAGTCACAATATGTCACTCTAATTGGCTGACTGCTCTATACAAAGAGCAAAGGCTACATTTTGACCACATTAAAATCCTCTCCCCTGCAAAACATATGCGCCAAATTAAAGAGAATATGACATGTATTTATTAACCTAATGCACCTATTGTATCTTATTAAACAATCTTGATTATAAATCTCCTTTCTGACTCATTATGCTATAAACTGCATGATGGTAATGTTTTCATTTTATTCCCAGCATTGATTTTGACATCTTCATGTGTAAGGTGCCAAGTAATCTTTGTTAAGGATGAACAAATAATTGAGATTGAAAACAAAACCAAAACAAAACCAATAAAAACCAAATCTCTGTCAATCAAATCATAGTGGAACAACAGTTTTAAAATTTCTTTCCAGCATTTGCAACAGGAATCGCTTCTCTTCAAGTCTTGTCTGGCATCACTATAATTTGTGGCCTTCAATGGCTGATATCCTGAGACTGTGTGAAGGGGCCAAGGAGAAGCCAGACAGATTGGTATCTGTTGGGGCTGCTTACACTGTTCCTCTAAAGTCCCAAAACTTCTTAATCTATCAATCTTCAGGACTTGCTAAATAATCCTAAACTGCCCCCCCAGAGAATTAGGAGAAGCATTAAGGAGACTTCAACCTTGCATTTTATATTGTAACCCTGACTGTTAACGTCTGTTCTTCTGATTTGTGTACTTAAACTGAATGTTTCATCCTGTAGTTCAGCCTAGCAGGGATTTATTTTCATACACTTTCAATGTAAATAAAAGAGAGTTATTATAAAAGTTTTAATAGTTTTCCCCAGATAAGCAGATTTACACTACCATGTGCCATGTGAATTTTAGGAACAATAATAGTTGCCTTTGAGTGAGGCCTCCTATGCTTCTGGCATTACGCTGCCTCCTAGAACTTACGCCATGCTTAATATATTCTGAAAGCCAGTTCTTACTACAAAGGAGGGAACTGAGCTTTAGAGGGGTTAAATAACTTCCCCGTGGTCACACAGCTAAGTAGTCTGCAAGCTGCAATTTAAGTCCCAATACTTCGCTCTTTGAAACCTACACTTTGCTCTCATTTCACTCCTTTCCAGAAGTGTTTGCCGAAAGTAACAATTTCTCCAAAAGAGATCAGTTAACTAAGGTTAAGCAGGTTATAGATATGTGGCATCCTGGCTTTGGAGAAGGCCTGGCCTTTGTAAACAAAGGACAATTTCTAGAAGACAATAAGATATTCCACTGACCTGCTTAAGTGAGACAGTAACTCGTATTTACAAAGGTCGTACATGAGGAGTCACTCTAGTAGGTGGCATTGGTTCACAGTTGGTGAACCTTATGAATACATGTGGCATTGGTTCACTTAACATCTATTCATTAAACACCCACATGTGTCAGGCACTGCATGACGGACTTGCAGGCAGTAAGCCAAGTGAGACAGATCTGGTGAGATGGGGCTTGCAGATTGGTGAGAAACTATGGACCTACAGACTTGTGAAAACCAGGCTTGCAGGTGCTTTGCTCACAGTGAGAATGAACATGTGGGTCTTGGTACTTCACATCGACAAGGATGGAAAATAACTAAACCTAGTGGAATAAAGTCTTGAACAATGCGATGAGACTCAAATAATGCCACCAGAGGAAAAAATTAATCAAAGTGAATGAAGTAGGTTGTATTATTTTGACACCAACTCTCACAGCATGGGTCCAAGCAGGCTGAATGTTTTCCCCTCATTTATCCTCTGTTCTGCTCCTTCTTATATCAGCTTCATCGGTCAGGAAAGTAAGTGGTTGTTGTATCAATATATTTCGTATATTAAGGCCATCTGCCAGCTCAATTACTCCAATACATTCTCACAGTATGGGATTTCTCGGAGGAGTAATTCTATTGTAATGCTGCAGAAATTATATAAATGTCCTATGTCACCGAGAGGAAAGAAACATTCAGGATGACATTCGCTTGTAACGTAAAGAGAGCCAAGTATTTCATTGTTGTGCACTGTTGCTACGACTTTTGAAACTTATTTTGATTTTGACATCTTAGAGCTAAATATTGAGGTTTGTTTAATTTAATTTAATTTTGATGAGATAATAAATACACATTGTTAAAATTAAAAAGGCACAATGATGCATGGAGAATTTAAAGGCAGTGCTACTTCGTGAGATAAACAGTGGTGGAATTCAGAAATAAATCTTCTGTTTGTGCCTCCATGGTTAATGTCAGGCATGACCTTTACCTCCATAAACCTTAGTTTCCTCATCTCCAACAGGACAAAGATTAATCGGGAGTCTTGTGGTCAAGGTGCTAGTACCAAAGGAAGATTTATTTTGAATTACGGACCCACCTGATACTCTTCTTTGACATACAAGAAAAGTTTTCATTTCAAACATAGACTGTTAAAAACTACAAATGCAATTGAGAATAATTCTGTGACTTGATAGATACAAAATTAAACCATAAGAAGTTATAATTTTATAGCATAAAAGAGGATATTGGGTAGAAATTCTCATGGAAAAGAATAAATGATGTAGAAAATGATCACTCCACATGAAGGAAAGAAAATGTGTTCAAAATGGATCAGGAGAATTTAATTAAAACATACAGAATTATTATTGCACATATGAAACCCTGGTAACTGTTACTGTTGGAGGCTATGAAAGTCTTTTATATCAAAGATGATAAGTGTTCTTGAAACAAACAAATACTGGGTCTACTCAGAAAGCATATTTCTATTTTGTTCATGTTCAAGAAAATAAAATCTCCATGTTTAAATGTAGTCAATTGGTCTTATCTTTTTCTGTTATTAATTTGAGGTTTTAGCACAAGAATAAAAATGAGTTTAACAGGAATCTGGGTGTAGCAATTCTGTAGTGCTCAATCCACATTTTTGGCTGAGAATTTAGCATCTATCCTGGCTTTTAGGAATAAGTTTCAGTACAGTCCTGCAGGGAAGCAGAGATAAAAACAGATGACCTCTGATGCTCTCTCCCATAGCTGAGAATCTATTAGTTTTACATTCATTAAGCTGTTGGTATGTTCAAAGCACTTGGTCTGATTATTCCTTTTTCCTCCTGGGATGATGTTCTCTCTGGGAAGAGGTGAAAAAAATTAAATCCAAGTCAAGACCCTATTATTTTCCTCCTGAATTCTCTCCCTGCTCCAGTTTGCACCAGGCAGCAGAGAACATCTTGCACAAAATCCACTGAGCAAATTCTCTTTATTCCATGAACAAGAAAGTTGCTAAGAAGAAAGGACACACCTTTGCTTTCTTATCTTATTGAAGTACCCAACGTGAATTTATTCAATTAATATTTATTTTTCGAGGGTCAACTCTGTGACTTCATGGGTTGAGTGATCATATTGCTTTGCATTGGGAAAAGGTCCAAATATGATTGGTGTGATCTGACTCCATGATTGTAGAAAACAACACATTCTTCCAGGCCATAGAATCTGTCTTCCCTGGCCGTGCTTTAAATGCAGTTCCCTGTTTTATTAGAAAATATAATGCATGACAAATTTTCTGAGAGGATTTCAGGAAAGTCTCCTTGGAAGTACTTAAATGAGTAAATACATGATATTTTTTTTTGTAAACTGTGATAAAATCTATAAAAAAGTAAATAAATAAAATATAAAATAACAAATTGCTATTATTTTATTAATAGGTAAAAATCTAAAATCCTAAAATGCTTGCCATGTTTGAGTATGGTTTTAAGGGTAGAGGATCAACTCTGTGCACAAGTACCTGGGAGTGGGGAAAGAATATTCCAGGATGCCTAGAGAAGACTACTGCTGTACAGAGCCAGTTTGAATGAATTTAAGATTCCAAGAGTCCTAGATTTCTTCACCAAACACTGTGCCTTCGAAATCACCATCATTAGGGTTACTAAGGTGTTAGTCCAAGAAAAGCTTCCCAACTTTCCTTAAGTGATAGCACATACAGAGTATAATGCTGTTTTGTGAGCAGGGCTTTATGAACAGGGCAGCTCAAGGAGGGGACAACTTCTTCAGGAACTCTGGCCATTCTAGGCCCCTCCAAAGATGCAGACAAGCATTCATCAAACTTCCGACTCACTAGGAACACATTAGTGTCAGCCAGTAAAGTAAATAGAAAATATAGAAAACAAATTCTTTCCTTCCATCATCATAGTTCTGTTGCCATGTTAGGCCCTAAGATTAAAGAAGGGTGAGCTGGAAAACACAAAACTTCCAGTAATAGATGAAAATCACCTTCAATAGTGCTGGTGCAGGCATCCCTCGTGGATATGGTAGCTAAAAAGCTCTGTGTATGTGAATGTGTGTTTGGTGTGCATGGGTGTATACATCTGTGTAGATTTCAGGTGTGTGCTTGAGTGCCTGCACGTACACACACACACACACACACACGTGTACTGGAGCTATGAAATAGTGGAGAAGAATCCCAGTAAATGAAACCTTTGGTTCTTTGTGTCTCTGGCCAGTCCTGTTTTCTGTATCTATCTCTAGCACCACTACATTGAAGTTTCTTTCTCCAGAATCATACAAAGACGTGAGAGCCATCCCTGAAGCTGAATCTGAGCAGGGTTTTGAAGGAGAGTATTAAAGCATAAACCATTTTATGAAAAGTTAAATAAAATGACAGACATATTCTAGAGGTAGAAACTTCTAGAGGAGAGCATGAAGGAAGGCAGCACTGACAGTAACTTACCCATGGCAGAAGTCAGTTTCAGTATTCATCAGTGAGGGCACTAGAGTTATTGAAGGTCCCGAACTACTATCTGGGATCCACCCAAGTATTAATCACTTCTTTGAAAATCCTAAAGTAACAACAGGCCCATGCAGGACTCTGAAGAAAATATACAGCATCTTCACATTTCAAGATGCCTTTTACAACAGAAGTTTTCAAGATCTTGGTGGAAGACAGATTTTTTTTTCCCTAGGCAGGCTGTGCTGCAAATTTTCTCAGTCTATTGGAATTTACTGCTCTTTTCACCTAAAATCACTGTAAATGTTGTGACATGTCTAAAAATGTGTCTGCCTCTCCCCTGTTTTATCTAGCCCCAAACTATTTATAATTTGACCATGCACTTTCAAAGAGTGCATTACTGTCTTCTATGCTAGGGTCCGTTCTTTATTTTTTATATGGGAAATAGCTTTTTTTTTTGTTTTAACATGAGTGCAGTGCCATAGAAGGAGGTTCACTAATCTGTAGGTTAAATTCTTTTGGACATGGGCTGAGCACAGAAAAAAAAAACATAACTAGCTAACTAAATAAACTTCATTGGATCAAACAAATTTGGTTTCAAAAAAAGTATGGGCAAAGTAGATTTGTAATTTAAATTGTTATGCCAAATTAAAATACAATTGTGTTGAAACTGGCTCAATTTTGAGAGTGGAAAGGGAGAGTATTAATAATTTTTCAAGGACAATAATTTAAATTGAGATTTGCCCAAAATGTAAAATATAGTCACCCTATTGATAGTCTTTATCTTTCTCTGCCCTTAGCTGTACAATCTGTGTGAATCACTTAACCCTGATGGGAATTAACCAGTGACAAAGAATATGAGCTCTGATTCCAGACTTAAAACTTGGTTGTACCACTTACTAGCTGTGTGAACAGAGGTTCCCAGGCAGAGTTGGGTGCACAGTCAATAACATAGAGTAGAGCAAAGGGAACTGGTACTAATAAGGAAGCACTTTTCTACATGGGTCTCATTATCATTACACACTGAATAAAAAGTTATGGAAAATGTCGCTAGAGTTGTATTCCAGCAGACAACAGGCAACTGACTTTTCTCCTAAAATTTCCTCACTCTCAGAAATTAAAAAAAGGGCTGATTGATGAACTGGCAAATTTCATGTCATTCTTCCCAACTTTGTACCTACCCACCCGTGTCAGCTGTATCCTAATTTCATCCAGTCCAGCTCAGGGAGAAAACCAACTATGATATACACATGTAACTCAAAGACATGTCTATATAATTTCCTTTTAATATAATGATAAGAATATAATATTTATAAATTTGTAAAACTTGGCATAGTGTTGAAAACCAGACAGATTTCTATCACTTTGTCCTAAGATTACTCTCAAATTTTCCAATTAGGAAGTTACCATCCATTTCCCAAGTTCTCTCTACTTTCATTAATGTGACAAGAAGTCTTAGGCCTTATCTGTGCATATCAGAAAAATAAGTTCTTGGATTCTATGCAGGCTAGGCTTAAAGCAGTCATTCAAACAAAAGGAAATGTGGCCTTTAAGTTTTAGTGCCTTGTAATGTTCTGTAAGAAGCCATAATCCACTTCACTAGATGAAAGGAGACAAATGGAGGCATTGTGTGTGTGTGTGTGTGTACATAAACGTGTGTGTACAAATGTGTGTGTATCCCAAAGCAGCTTCCTTCTACTTCTAGGTCATTGGTAGGAGAACCAAGTAACTGATCAGGCTACTTATGCAAAAATTTATCAGTCATGCAAAAAGCCACTGGGTCAAGAGCCCATGTTGGAAAATTATACAGAAAAATGAGAAAATAAAAATACCACAGGTAATTAAATAAGAAAAAATCATGTTCTAATGCTTCTCCTTCCCCAAACAGTCACGTAAAGTCTTAGCTTAAAAGGCTGATTGCTAAAAAAAAAAACAAAAAAAACAAAAAACTGATTGCTTTATTTAAAGTCCAGATTCCAGACACGAAATTCAACAGCTGATGTATAATACTTTAAAGCTTTGGAAGAAAAACTCAACTGGGCTTTACAGAGGGTTGGTAAAATGAATCATTCTCCAATATTGGTGAGTTCATGCCTTAGCAAATTATCTAAAGAGTTATTCAACAAGCCATTTTTAAAGATAGCAAGAGAAATATAGATAGATAGATAGAACACTAAAACAATAAATCCTTGACTATGTGTACATGTAAAATATAAGGGGCACCTAGCTGGCTCAGTCAGAAGAGCATGTGATTGCTTAATAAATAAATAAACTTATGTAAATACTTAAAAATAAAAATAAAAAGCAGTGTACAATATAAGGAACAATAACTGAAAATCATTTCTGTTAACTTGAATGATGACATGAGAGTCATGCCTGAAGCTGAATCTGAGCAGAGTTTTGAAGCAGAGGAGTAAAGCATAGACCATTGTATGAAAGGCTACATAAATGGAAGCCATATTAAGTTTCTAGAGGTAGAAACTTATAGAGAAAAGCATGAAGGAAGGCGGCACTGACAGTAACTCACCCATGGCAGAAGTCAGTTTCAGTATTCGTCAGTGAGGGCACTAGGGTCATGGGAGGCACCATTATAAACCTACACTACTATCTGGGATCCACCAGACATACATCCTGTTTGTTTATTCAAGTGTTCCTGATAAGCAAATGGTAAAATAAATGTATAAGTTGTGGAATCCTCTCAGCTTGTCAAGCCAGGCCCACAAAATGTGGCTAGTGTTACACAAAAATTTTTGTACAGTCAACAATACGTTCATTCAAATATGAAAAGAAAACGCAAGCTTAAGTCACAAATCAGTTAAACGGGCTATCTCTGTGATCAAACACCTGGTGTGAATCCCAGTTGTGCTATTTTCTAAGTATATTACCTTGGGAAGTTATCTAACTGTGTGGAGGCTTAGATTTCCTCTACATAAGTTATTTTCAACTTGTTCTAAGATTAAATGATACTTACGCATGGAATTATTGACATAGAAAAGCATTTTGAGATCATCTAGTCCAACTCTTTATTTTAGGTCTAAGGTCCAGAGAACTAACTGTTGCTATCAAGACCATCATCGCCCAATTGGCAGAGCTGATTACTTACACTCCAGCCTTCTGCCTTCTGATACCTTAGCAAGTAGAACTCTTGGTTTAATTTCTGAAAGGTTTATGTTAATACCTACCCAATACTTGGTTTTCCTATATGCTTTCCTCCAAAACATTTCCACAATATGGACTGTCAGGCAATCTAAATGGAGGAGCTCAAATATCAACACAACTTTAGTGAAAGTTAGTTGTATCTTTTGGTTATTTTGATCTGATAAAATCTCTCAGAAATAATATCAGTGGTTTCTGTTTTCCTAAACTGTAACTAGTGCTTCTGTGTAGTGGAGACTTTAGTAAGTACAATTACATGGTGTCTTCACATAAAAATCAATATAAGTAAATTCAAATAAATTTAAAATTATTATAATGCAATATTCCATGAGTTATGTTTCTAAATTTTAAGATATTAAGCTTCAAAAGCCAATGATAGGACAAATCACATTGAAACAAAAGACATGTGACTGCAGAGTTCACTTATCTTGATGAGCACTGAGAAATGCATAGAATTATTGGGGGGAAAGAAAGGCATGGCTGCTTTAAATTATCCACTCTCTCAAGTGATGTTTTTCAAATTAGCTACTATCGAAGCTGTTGTGAGAAAAAGATAATATAAACAAATTCATACAAAATTATAAATTACTGTCAGCTTAATCTATTATTCTTTCCAAAGATGACTGAATTTTGCCAGGCAAAAGCAAGCCTTTAGCAGAGCAAAAAGAACTAAAATGAGTGAGTTCTAAAAAGGAAGGCGTCAAAGCCAGCAGATAGATCTTTCAACTCATGCTACAGAGTGACTGCCTCTTAATCCATAACCTCAACCAATTAAAATCCAGTTGTAGGGTGTATCAGAATCACCTGGAGATCCTATTAAAATACAGGTTGCTGTGTCCCACCCCAAGTTTCTGATTCAACTTTCTTAGGGGATGCTAACGCTGCTGGTCAGTCAATGGATCACACCTTGAGAAGCTTTGGCTTAGACTGGCCACCAATTCAAATGATAATATGATGGGTTAGGTAATACTAGTATTGATTTCTTAGGCAACTATGTATCACAGACACAATATGGGAATATAGGATCAGGAAGTTTCAGGATCAGCTGCGTAAGACTATGTGTAGGAAGCCTTCACTATGAGGAAGACTCACAGTCTTCCTATGAGTAGGAAGGTGGCTGGAGGCCATGGAAACTATAACATTTCCCAAAATGAATGGAATGTAGGAGCAAAGCATCATGTCAGATAGTAGATCTGAAATGAAAGTGTACCTAAGGAGTGGAAACAAAACAGTTGTTCCAGCGCTGGGTAAAGCATCCAAAACTGAGCAAACAGAAGTACCAATGAGACATGATCCTATAACCTGAGCTATTAAACTACAGAATGTGAAGTGGTGACATGTCCACAGGGTGAAGACATAAAACCCTATTGCAACAGAAGCCACTTCTTCTAAAGTCCCATATCTAAAATCACTATCTCTTTTCTTACTTTCTTGCCCTAATAACCCCCTACCTCACCAACAAGCTCCAAGTTTGCTCTTTCCATATGAATTATATTCCTTTTTTTTAATCATCTCAATACCTTAATTATTAACGTGTCCAAACCTCAGCACATTAAACTCTAGATAAAGCATAAGAGAGTGCAAGATCTTGACAAGAGCATGCCCCTTCCTCTGCCTGAAAGGGAAGTCAAGCAATCATTCTTGTTATAAGCCCCAAGGTGGCAAGCAGTGATACTGAGGATATCCACTCAGGAGACTGAATCATCTGTGAGAACTGATCACCTCTTACTTTCTCTCTCTCTCTCTCTCTCTCTCTCTCTCTCTCTCTCTCTCTCTCACACACACACACACACACACACACATTCACACCTTCTCCCTTTATCCAGAGCTCCAGAGAAAGCCATTATGAACTTTCTGGGAGAGCAAGAATAGAATGCAGAATAAAGGACTGGTAATGGATCTGGGAGATGGAATTAAGAAACTTGTCCAGAGAGACCCAAGATTAACTAGCCTATGTGCTGGGAGGGTCTTCTTAAGTGCTTTGTGCTTATTAGAATATTAGATGTTTCCCATACTTTATCTTTACTTTCACAATATTCTTTA